>NC_072411.2:10010000-20010000 GCF_028858775.2 Pan troglodytes
ACAGCTATCTCTATAAACATGGAAATACCTACAAAGTCATCTGTATAAACATGGAAATATCTACACTGCCATCTGAATAAACATGGAAATATCTACACAGCCATCTGTATATACATAGAAATATCTACACCGCTATCTGTATAAACATGGAAATATCTACACCGCCTTCTACATATCCATGGAAATATCTGCACCGCCTTCTGTATAAACATGGAAATATCTACACGGTCATCTGTGTATAGATGGAAATATCAACACCGCCGTCTGTACAAACATGGAATATCTGCACCGCTATCTGTATAAACATGGAAATACCTACACCGCTGTCTCTATAAACATGGAAATATGTACACCGCTATGTGTATAAACATGGAAATACCTACACCGCTGTCTCTATAAACATGGAAATATGTACACCGCTATGTGTATAAACATGGAAATATCTCCACTGCTGTCTGTATAAACATGGAAATATCTACACCGTGATCTGTATAAACATGCAAATATTTACACTGCTATCTGTATAAACATGGAAATATCTACACCGTTATCTGTACAAATATGGAAATATCTACACCGCTATCTCTATAAACATGGAAATATCTACACCGCCATGTGTATAAACATGGAAATATCTACACTGCTATCCCTATAAACATGGAAATATCTACACAGCTATCTCTATAAACATGGAAATACCTACACCGCCATCTGTATAAACATGGAAATACCTACAAAGTCATCTGTATAAACAAGGAAATATCTACACCGCTATCTGTATAAACATGGAAATATCTACACCGCCTTCTACATATCCATGGAAATATCTGCGCCGCTTTCTGTATAAACATGGAAATATCTACACGGTCATCTGTGTATAGATGGAAATATCAACACCGCCATCTGTACAAACTTGGAAATATCTGCACCGCTATCTGTATAAACATGGAAATATGTACACCGCGGTCTGTATAAACATGGAAATAGCTAAACCGCTATCTGTATAAACATGGAAATATCTACACTGCTATCTCTATAAAACTGGAAATATCTACACCGTGATCTGTATAAACATAGAAATATTTACACTGCAATCTGTATAAACATGGAAATATCTACAACGTTATCTGTATAAATATGGAAATATCTACACCGCTATCTCTATAAACATGGAAATATCTACACCGCCATCTGTATAAACATGGAAATATCTACACTTATATCTCTATAAACATGGGAATATCTACAATGCCATCTGTAAAAACATGGAAATACCTAGACAGTCATCTGTATGAACATGGAAATATCTACACCACCATCTTTATAAACATGGAAATATCTACAATGCCATCTGTATACACATGGAAATACCTACACGGCAATCTGTGTATAGATGGAAACATCAACACCGCCATCTGTACAGACATGGAAATATCTACACCGCTATCTGTATAAACATGGAAATATCTACACTGCGGTCTGTATAAACATGGAAATTTCCACAACGGTATCTGTATAAACATGGAAATATCTACACCATGGTCCGTATAAACATGGAAATATTTACACCGCTATATGTATAAACATGGAAATATCTACACCGCTATCTCTATAAACATGGAAATATCTACAAAGCCATCTGTATATACATGGAAATACCTACACAGTCATATGTAGGAACATGGAAAAATCTACACTGCCATCTGTATAAACATCTAAATATCTACAGAGCCCTCTGTATAAATATGGAAATATCTGCATAGGCATCTGTATAAACATGGAAATATCTGCACCGCTATCTGTATAAACATGGAAATACCTACACCGCTCTCTCTATAAACATGGAAATATGTACACCGCTATGTGTATAAACATGGAAATATCTCCACTGCTGTCTGTATAAACATGGAAATATCTACACTGCGATCTGTATAAACATGGAAATATCTACACCGCTATCTGTATAAACATGGAAATATCTACACAGCTATCTCTATAAACATGGAAATACCTACACCTCCATCTGTATAAACATGGAAATACCTACAAAGTCATCTGTATAAACATGGAAATATCTACACAGCCATCTGTATTAACATGGAAATACCTACACAGCCATCTGTATATACATGGAAATATCTACACCGCTATCTGTATAACCATGGAAATATCTACACCGCCTTCTACATATCCATGGAAATATCTGCGCTGCCTTCTGTATATACATGGAAATATCTACACGGTCATCTGTGTATAGATGGAAATATCAACACCGCCATCTGTACAAACATGGAAATATCTGCACCGTTATCTGTAAACATGGAAATATCTACCCCGCGGTCTGTATAAATATGGAAATAGCTAAACCGCTATCTGTATAAACATGGAAATATCTACACTGCTATCTCTATAAACCTGGAAATATCTACACCGTGATCTGTATAAACATGGAAATATTTACACTGCTATCTGTATAAAGATGGAAATATCTACACCGTTATCTTTATAAATATGGAAATATCTACACCGCTATCTCTATAAACATGGAAATATCTACACCGCCATCTGTATAAACATGGAAATATCTACACTGCTATCTCTATAAACATGGAAATATCTACAATGCCATCTGTAAAAACATGGAAATACCTATACAGTCATCTGTATGAACATGGAAATATCTACACCACCATGTGTATAAACATGGAAATATCTACAATGCCATCTGTATACACATGGAAATACCTACACGGCAATCTGTGTATAGATGGAAACATCAACACCGCAATCTGTACAGACATGGAAATATCTACACCGCTATCTGTATAAACATGGAAATATCTACACTGCGGTCTGTATAAACATGGAAATTTCCACCCCGGTATCTGTATAAACATGGAAATATCTACACCACGATCTGTATAAACATGGAAATATTTACACCGCTATCTGTATAAACATGGAAATATCTACACCGCTATCTCTATAAACATGGAGATATCTACAAAGCCATCTGTATAAACATGGAAGTAGCTACACAGTCATGTGTAGGAACATGGAAGAATCTACACTGCCATCTGTATAAACATGGAAATATCTACAGAGCCCTCTGTATAAATATGGAAATATCTGCATAGGCATCTGTATAAACATGGAAATATCTGCACCGCTATCTGTATAAACATGGAAATACCTACACCGCTGTCTCTATAAACATGGAAATATGTACACCGCTATGTGTATAAACATGGAAATATCTCCACTGCTGTCTGTATAAACATGGAAATATCTACACCGCGATCTGTATAAACATGGAAATATCTACACCGCTATCTGTATAAACATGGAAATATCTACACAGCTATCTCTATAAACATGGAAATACCTACACCTCCATCTGTATAAACATGGAAATACCTACAAAGTCATCTGTATAAACATGGAAATATCTACACAGCCATCTGTATAAACATGGAAATATCTACACAGCCATCTGTATATACATGGAAATATCTACACCGCTATCTGTATAAACATGGAAATATCTACAAGGCCTTCTACATATCCATGGAAATATCTGCGCTGCCATCTGTATATACATGGAAATATCTACCCGGTCATCTGTGTATAGATGGAAATATCAACACCGCCATCTGTACAAACATGGAAATATCTGCACCGCTATCTGTAAACATGGAAATATCTACCCCGCAGTCTGCATAAACATGGAAATAGCTAAACCGCTATCTGTATAAACATGGAAATATCTACACTGCTATCTCTATAAACCTGGAAATATCTACACCGTGATCTGTATAAACATGGAAATATTTACACTGCTATCTGTATAAAGATGGAAATATCTACACCGTTATCTTTATAAATATGGAAATATCTACACCGCTATCTCTATAAACATGGAAATATCTACACCGCCATCTGTATAAACATGGAAATATCTACACTGCTATCTCTATAAACATGGAAATATCTACAATGCCATCTGTAAAAACATGGAAATACCTATACAGTCATCTGTATGTACATGGAAATATCTACACCACTATGTGTATAAACATGGAAATATCTACAATGCCATCTGTATACACATGGAAATACCTACACAGCAATCTGTGCATAGATGGAAACATCAACACCGCAATCTGTACAGACATGGAAATATCTACACCGCTATCTGTATAAACATGGAAATATCAACACTGCGGTCTGTATAAACATGGAAATTTCCACCCCGGTATCTGTATAAACATGGAAATATCTACAGCACGATCTGTATAAACATGGAAATATTTACACCGCTATCTGTATAAACATGGAAATATCTACACCGCTATCTCTATAAACATGGAAATATCTACAAAGCCATCTGTATAAACATGGAAATAGCTACACAGTCATGTGTAGGAACATGGAAGAATCTACACTGCCATCTGTATAAACATGGAAATATCTACAGAGCCCTCTGTATAAATATGGAAATATCTGCATAGGCATCTGTATAAACATGGAAATATCTGCACCGCTATCTGTATAAACATGGAAATACCTACACCGCTGTCTCTATAAACATGGAAATATGTACACCGCTATGTGTATAAACATGGAAATATCTCCACTGCTGTCTGTATAAACATGGAAATATCTACACCGTTATCTGTATAAACATGGAAATATCTACACCGCTATCTGTATAAACATGGAAATATCTACACAGCTATCTCTATAAACATGGAAATACCTACACCTCCATCTGTATAAACATGGAAATACCTACAAAGTCATCTGTATAAACATGGAAATATCTACACAGCCATCTGTATAAACATGGAAATATCTACACAGCCATCTGTATATACATGGAAATATCTACACCGCTATCTGTATAAACATGGAAATATCTACACGGCCTTCTACATATCCATGGAAATATCTGCGCTGCCATCTGTATATACATGGAAATATCTACCCGGTCATCTGTGTATAGATGGAAATATCAACACCGCCATCTGTACAAACATGGAAATATCTGCACCGCTATCTGTAAACATGGAAATATCTACCCTGCGGTCTGTATAAACATGGAAATAGCTAAACCGCTATCTGTATAAACATGGAAATATCTACACTGCTATCTCTATAAACCTGGAAATATCTACACCGTGATCTGTATAAACATGGAAATATTTACACTGCTATCTGTATAAAGATGGAAATATCTACACCGTTATCTTTATAAATATGGAAATATCTACACCGCTATCTCTATAAACATGGAAATATCTACACCGCCATCTGTATAAACATGGAAATATCTACACTGCTATCTCTATAAACATGGAAATATCTACAATGCCATCTGTAAAAACATGGAAATACCTATACAGTCATCTGTATGAACATGGAAATATCTACACCACCATGTGTATAAACATGGAAATATCTACAATGCCATCTGTATACACATGGAAATACCTAAACGGCAATCTGTGTATAGATGGAAACATCAACACCGCAATCTGTACAGACATGGAAATATCTACAACGCTATCTGTATAAACATGGAAATATCTACACTGCGGTCTGTATAAACATGGAAATTTCCACCCCGGTATCTGTATAAACATGGAAATATCTACACCACGATCTGTATAAACATGGAAATATTTACACTGCTATCTGTATAAATATGGAAATATCTACAACGCTATCTCTATAAACATGGAAATATCTACACCGCCATCTGTATGAACATGGAAATATCTACACTGCTATCTCTATAAACATGGAAATATCTACAATGCCATCTGTAAAAACATGGAAATACCTATACAGTCATCTGCATAAACATGGAAATATCTACACCACCATCTGTATAAACATGGAAATATCTACAATGCCATCTGTATGCACATGGAAATACCTACACGGCAATCTGTGTATAGATGGAAACATCAACACCGCCATCTGTACAAACATGGAAATATCTACACCGCTATCTGTATAAACATGGAAATATCTACACTGCGGTCTGTATAAACATGGAAATTTCTACACCGGTATCTGTATAAAGATGAAAATATCTACACCACGATCTATATAAACATGGAAATATTTTCAACGCTATCTGTATAAACATGGAAATATCTACACCGCTATCTGTATAAACATGGAAATATCTACACTGCGGTCTGTATAAACATGGAAATTTCTACACCGCGATCTGTATAAACATGGAAATATCTACACCGCTATCTGTATAAACATGGAAATATCTACACAGCTATCTCTATAAACATGGAAATACCCACACCCCCATCTGTATAAACATGGAAATACCTACAAAGTCATCTGTATATACATGGAAATATCTACACAGCCATCTGTATAAACATGGAAATATCTACACAGCCATCTGTATATACATGGAAATATCTACACCGCTATCTGTATAAACATGGAAATATCTACACCGCCTTCTACATATCCATGGAAATATCGGTGCCGCCTTCTGTATAAACATGGAAATATCTACACGGTCATCTGTGTATAGATGGAAATATCAACACCGCCATCTGTACAAACATGGAAATATCTGCACCACTATCTGTATAAACATGGAAATATCTACACCGCGGTCTGTATAAACATGGAAATAGCTAACCCGCTATCTGTATAAAATGGAAATATCTACACTGCTATCTCTATAAACCTGGAAATATCTACACCGTGATCTGTATAAACATGGGAATATTTACACTGCTATCTGTATAAACATGGAAATATCTACACTGCTATCTCTATAAACATGGAAATACCTACAATGCCATCTGTGAAAACATGGAAATACCTATACAGTCATCTGTATAAACATGGATATAGCTAAACCGCTGTCTGTATAAACATGGAAATATCTACACCGTTATCTGTATAAATATGGAAATATCTACAACGCTATCTCTATAAACATGGAAATACCTACACCGCCATCTGTATGAACATGGAAATATCTACACTGCTCTCTCTATAAACATGGAAATATCTACAATGCCATCTGTAAAAACATGGAAATACCTATACAGTCATCTGCATAAACATGGAAATATCTACACCACCATCTGTATAAACATGGAAATATCTACAATGCCATCTGTATACACATGAAAATACCTACACGGCAATCTGTGTATAGATGGAAACATCAACACCGCCATCTGCACAAACATGGAAATATCTACACAGCTATCTGTATAAACATGGAAATATCTACACTGCGGTCTGTATAAACATGGAAATTTCTACACCGGTATCTGTATAAACATGGAAATATCTACACCACGATCTGTATAAACATGGAAATATTTTCACCGCTATCTGTATAAACGTGGAAATATCTACACCGCTATCTCTATAAACATGGAAATATCTACAAAGCCATCTGTATAAACATGGAAATACCTACACAGTCATGTGTAGGAACATGGAAAAATCTACACTGCCATCTGTATAAACATGGAAATATCTACAGAGCCCTCTGTATAAATATGGAAATATCTGCATAGGCATCTGTATAAACATGGAAATATCTGCACCGCTATCTGTATAAACATGGAAATACCTACACCGCTGTCTCTATAAACATGGAAATATGTACACCGCTATGTGTATAAACATGGAAATATTTCCACTGCTGTCTGTATATACATGGAAATATCTACACCGCGATCTGTATAAACATGGAAATATCTACACCGCTATCTGTATAAACATGGAAATATCTACACAGTTATCTCTATAAACATGGAAATACTTACACAGCCATCTGTATAAACATGGAAATACCTACAGAGTCATCTGTATAAAAATGGAAATATCTACACAGCCATCTGTATAAACATGGAAATATCTACACAGCCATCTGTATATACATGGAAATACCTACACCGCCATCTGTATAAACATGGAAATATCTACAAAGTCATCTGTATAAACATGGAAATATCTACACAGCCATCTGTATAAACATGGAAATATCTACACAGCCATCTGTATATACATGGAAATCTCTACACGGCTATCTGTATAAACATGGAAATATCTACACCGCCTTCTACATATCCATGGAAATATCTGCGCCGCCTTCTGTATAAACATGGAAATATCTACACGGTCATCTGTGTATAGATGGAAATATCAACACCGCCATCTGTACAAACATGGAAATATCTGCACCGCTATCTGTATAAACTTGGAAATATCTACACCGCGGTCTGTATAAACATGGAAATAGCTAAACCGCTATCTGTATAAACATGGAAATATCTACACTGCTATCTCTATAATCCTGGAAATATCTACACCGTGATCTGTATAAACATGGAAATATTTACACTGCTATCTGTATAAACATGGAAATATCTACACCGCTATCTGTATAAATATGGAAATATCTACACCGCTATCTCTATGAACATGGAAATATCTACACCGCCATCTGTATAAACATGGAAATATCTACACTTATATCTCTATAAACATGGAAATATCTACAATGCCATCTGTAAAAACATGGAAATACCTATACCGTCATCTGTATGAACATGGAAATATCTACACCACCATCTTTATAAACATGGAAATATCTACAATGCCATCTGTATACACATGGAAATACCTACATGGCAATCTGTGTATAGATGGAAACATCAACACCGCCATCTGTACTGACATGGAAATATCTACACCTCTATCTCTATAAACATGGAAATATCTACAAAGCCATCTGTATAAACATGGAAATACCTACACAGTCATGTGTAGGAACATGGAAAAATCTACACTGCCATCTGTATAAACATGGAAATATCTACAGAGCCCTCTGTAAAAATATGGAAATATCTGCATAGGCATCTGTATAAACATGGAAATATCTGCACCGCTATCTGTATAAACATGGAAATACCTACACCGCTGTCTCTATAAACATGGAAATATGTACACCGCTATGTGTATAAACATGGAAATATCTCCACTGCTGTCGGTATATACATGGAAATATCTACACCGCGATCTGTATAAACATGGAAATATCTACACCGCTATCTGTATAAACATGGAAATATCTACACAGCTATCTCTATAAACATGGAAATACCTACACCGCCATCTGTATAAACATCGAAATACCTACAAAGTCATCTGTATAAACATGGAAATATCTACACAGCCATCTGTATAAACATGGAAATATCTACACAGCCATCTGTATATACATGGAAATATCTACACCGCTATCTGTATAAACATGGAAATATCTACACCGCCTTCTACATATCCATGGAAATATCTGCGCCACCTTCTGTATAAACATGGAAATATCTACACGGTCATCTGTGTATAGATGGAAATATCATCACCGTCATCTGTACAAACATGGAAATATCTGCACCGCTATCTGTATAAACCTGGAAATATCTACACCGCGGTGTGTATAAACATGGAAATAACTAAACCGCTATCTGTATAAACATGGAAACATCTACACTGCTATCTCTATAAACCTGGAAATATCTACACCGTGATCTGTATAAATTTGGAAATATTTACAGTGCTATCTGTATAAACATGGAAATATCTACACTGCTATCTCTATAAACATGGAAATATCTACAATGCCATCTGTAAAAACATGGAAATACCTATACAGTCATCTGTATATACATTGATATAGCTAAACCGCTGTCTGTATAAACATGGAAATATCTACACCGTTATCTGTATAAATATGGAAATATCTACAACGCTATCTCTATAAACATGGAAATATCTACACCGCCATCTGTATGAACATGGAAATATCTACACTGCTATCTCTATAAACATGGAAATATCTACAATGCCATCTGTAAAAACATGGAAATACCTATACAGTCATCTGCATAAACATGGAAATATCTACACCACCATCTGTATAAACATGGAAATATCTACAATGCCATCTGTATGCACATGGAAATACCTACACGGCAATCTGTGTATAGATGGAAACATCAACACCGCCATCTGTACAAACATGGAAATATCTACACCGCTATCTGTATAAACATGGAAATATCTACACTGCGGTCTGTATAAACATGGAAATTTCTACACCGGTATCTGTATAAACATGAAAATATCTACACCACGATCTATATAAACTTGGAAATATTTTCAACGCTATCTGTATAAACATGGAAATATCTACACCGCTATCTCTATAAACATGGAAATATCTACAAAGCCATCTGTATAAACATGGAAATACCTACACAGTCATGTGTAGGAACATGGAAAAATCTACACTGCCATCTGTATAAACATGGAAATAGCTACAGAGCCCTCTGTATAATTATGGAAATATCTGCATAGGCATCTGTATAAACATGGAAATATCTGCACCGCTATCTGTATAAACATGGAAATACCTTCACCGCTGTCTCTATAAACATGGAAATATGTACACCGCTATGTGTATAAACATGGAAATATCTCCACTGCTGTCTGTATATACATGGTAATATCTACACCGCGATCTATATAAACATGGTAATATCTACACCGCGATCTGTATAAACATGGAAATATCTACACCCCTATCTGTATAAACATGGATATATCCACAGCGATTTGTCTATAAACATGGAAATATCTACACCGCCATCTACATATCCATGGAAATATTTGCGCCGCCATCTGTATAAACATGGAACTATCTACACGGTCATCTGTGTATAGATGGAAATATCAACAACGCCATCTGTACAAACATGGAAATATCTACACTGCTATCTCTATAAACAGGGAAATATCTACACTGCGGTCTGTATAAACATGGAAATATCTACACCGGTATCTGTATAAACATGGAAATATCTACACCACGATCTGTATAAACATGGAAATATATACACCGCTCTCTGTGTAAACATGGAAATATCTGCACTGCTATCTCTATAAACATGGAAATATCTACAAAGCCATCTGTATAAACATGGAAATACCTACAAAGACATGTGTAGGAACATGGAAATATCTGCACTGCCATCTGTATAAACATAGAAATATCTACACAGCCCTCTGTATAAATATGGAAATATCGGCATAGACATCTGTATAAACATGGAAATATCTGCACCGCTATCTGTATAAACATGGAAATACCTACACCGCTGTCTCTATAAACATGGAAATATGTACACCGCTATGTGTATAAACATGGAAATATCTCCACTGCTGTCTGTATAAACATGGAAATATCTCCACCGTTATCTGTATAAACATGGAAATATCTACAGCGCCATGTCTATAAACATTGAAATATCTACACTGCCATCTGTAAAAACATGGAAATATCTACACAGTCATCTGAATAAACATGGAAATATCTACACCGCAGTCTGTATAAACATGGAAATATCTACACCACTATCTGTATAAATATGAAATATCTAAACCGCTATCTCTATAAAAATGGAAATAACTACACTGCTATCTGTATAAACATGGAAATATCCTCACTGCTATCTCTATGAACATGGATATATCTACACCGCTATCTCTATAAACATGGAAATATGTACACCTCCATCTCTATAAACATGGAAATATCTACACCGCGATCTGTATAAACATGGAAATATCTACACCATGATCTGTATAAACATGGAAATATGTACACCGCGATCTGTATAAACATGCAAATATCTACACCATGATCTATATAAACATGGAAATATCTACACCGCCATTTCTATAAACATGGAAGTATATACACCCCTATCTGTATAAACATGGAAATATCCACACCGCTATCTCTATAAACATGGAAAAATCAACACCGCTATCTCTATGAACGTGGAAATATCTACACCGCCATCTCTATAACATGGAAATATCTACACCACGATCAGTATAAACAAGGAAATATCTACACCGCTATCTGTATAAAAATGGAAATATCTCCACTGCTATCTCTATAAACATGGAAATATCTACACCGATCTCTCTATAAACATGTAAATATCTACACCGTGATCTGTATAAACATGGAAATATTTACACCGCTATCTGTATAAACATGGAAACTTCTACACCGTTATCTGTATAAATATGGAAATATCTACACCGCTATCTCTATAAACTTGGAAAGATCTACACTGCCATCTGTATAAACATGGAAATACCTATACAGTCATCTGTGTAAACATGGAAATATCTACACCACCATCTGTATAAACATGGAAATATCTACAATGCCATCTGTATACACATGGAAATACCCACACGGCAATCTGTGTATAGATGGAAACATCAACACCGCCATCTGTACAAACATGGAAATATCTACTCTGCTATCTCTATAAACATGGAAATATCTACTCCGCGGTCTGCATAAACATGGAAATAGCTAAACGGCTATCTGTATAAACATGGAAATATCTACACAACGATCTGTATAAACATGGAAATATATACACCGCTATCTGTATAAACATGGAAATATCTGCACCGCTATCTCTATAAACATGGAAATAGCTACAAAGCCATCTGTATAAACATGGAAATACCTACACAGACATGTGTAGGAACATGGAAAAATCTACACTGCCATCTGTATAAACATGGAAATATCTACAGAGCCCTCTGTATAAATATGGAAATATCTGCATAGGCATCTGTATAAACATGGAAATATCTGCACCGCTATCTGTATAAACATGGAAATACCTACACCGCTGTCTCTATAAACATGGAAATATGTACACCGCTATGTGTATAAACATGGAAATATTTCCACTGCTGTCTGTATATACATGGAAATATCTACACCGCGATCTGTATAAACATGGAAATATCTACACCGCTATCTGTATAAACATGGAAATATCTACACAGTTATCTCTATAAACATGGAAATACTTACACAGCCATCTGTATAAACATGGAAATACCTACAGAGTCATCTGTATAAAAATGGAAATATCTACACAGCCATCTGTATAAACATGGAAATATCTACACAGCCATCTGTATATACATGGAAATACCTACACCGCCATCTGTATAAACATGGAAATATCTACAAAGTCATCTGTATAAACATGGAAATATCTACACAGCCATCTGTATAAACATGGAAATATCTACACAGCCATCTGTATATACATGGAAATCTCTACACGGCTATCTGTATAAACATGGAAATATCTACACCGCCTTCTACATATCCATGGAAATATCTGCGCCGCCTTCTGTATAAACATGGAAATATCTACACGGTCATCTGTGTATAGATGGAAATATCAACACCGCCATCTGTACAAACATGGAAATATCTGCACCGCTATCTGTATAAACTTGGAAATATCTACACCGCGGTCTGTATAAACATGGAAATAGCTAAACCGCTATCTGTATAAACATGGAAATATCTACACTGCTATCTCTATAATCCTGGAAATATCTACACCGTGATCTGTATAAACATGGAAATATTTACACTGCTATCTGTATAAACATGGAAATATCTACACCGCTATCTGTATAAATACGGAAATATCTACACCGCTATCTCTATTAACATGGAAATATCTACACCGCCATCTGTATAAACATGGAAATATCTACACTTATATCTCTATAAACATGGAAATATCAACAATGCCATCTGTAAAAACATGGAAATACCTATACAGTCATCTGTATGAACATGGAAATATCTACACCACCATCTGTATAAACATGGAAATATCTACAATGCCATCTGTATACACATTGAAATACCTACATGGCAATCTGTGTATAGATGGAAACATCAACACCGCCATCTGTACAGACATGGAAATATCTACCCCGCTATCTGTATAAACATGGAAATATCTACACTGCGGTCTGTATAAACATGGAAATTTCTACACCGGTATCTGTATAAACATGGAAATATCTACACCACGATCTGTATAAACATGGAAATATTTACACCGCTAACTGTATAAACGTGGAAATATCTACACCGCTATCTCTATAAACATGGAAATATCTACAGAGCCATCTGTATAAACATGGAAATACCTACAAAGTCATGTGTAGGAACATGGAAAAATCTACACTGCCATCTGTATAAACATGGAAATATCTACAGAGCCCTCTGTATAAATATGGAAATATCTGCATAGGCATCTGTATAAACATGGAAATATCTGCACCGCTATCTGTATAAACATGGAAATACCTACACCGCTGTCTCTATAAACATGGAAATATGTACACCGCTATGTGTATAGACATGGAAATATCCCCACTGCTGTCTGTATAAACATGGAAATATCTACACCGCGATCCGTATAAACATGGAAATATCTACACCGCGATCTGTATAAACATGGAAATATCTACATAGCTATCTGTATAAACATGGAAATACCTACACCGCCATCTGTATAAACATGGAAATACCTACAAAGTCATCTGTATAAACATGGAAATATCTACACAGCCATCTGTATAAACATGGAAATATCTACACAGGAATCTGTATAAACATGGAAATATCTACACCGCTATCTGTATAAACATGGAAATATCTACACTGCGGTCTGTATAAACATGGAAATTTCTACACCGCGATCTGTATAAACATGGAAATATCTACACCGCTATCTGTATAAACATGGAAATATCTACACAGCTCTCTCTATAAACATGGAAATACCCACACCCCCATCTGTATAAACATGGAAATACCTACAAAGTCATCTGTATATACATGGAAATATCTACACAGCCATCTGTATAAACATGGAAATATCTACACAGCCATCTGTATATACATGGAAATATCTACACCGCTATCTGTATAAACATGGAAATATCTACACCGCCTTCTACATATCCATGGAAATATCGGTGCCGCCTTCTGTATAAACATGGAAATATCTACACGGTCATCTGTGTATAGATGGAAATATCAACACCGCCATCTGTACAAACATGGAAATATCTGCACCACTATCTGTATAAACATGGAAATATCTACACCGCGGTCTGTATAAACATGGAAATAGCTAACCCGCTATCTGTATAAAATGGAAATATCTACACTGCTATCTCTATAAACCTGGAAATATCTACACCGTGATCTGTATAAACATGGGAATATTTACACTGCTATCTGTATAAACATGGAAATATCTACACTGCTATCTCTATAAACATGGAAATACCTACAATGCCATCTGTGAAAACATGGAAATACCTATACAGTCATCTGTATAAACATGGATATAGCTAAACCGCTGTCTGTATAAACATGGAAATATCTACACCGTTATCTGTATAAATATGGAAATATCTACAACGCTATCTCTATAAACATGGAAATACCTACACCGCCATCTGTATGAACATGGAAATATCTACACTGCTCTCTCTATAAACATGGAAATATCTACAATGCCATCTGTAAAAACATGGAAATACCTATACAGTCATCTGCATAAACATGGAAATATCTACACCACCATCTGTATAAACATGGAAATATCTACAATGCCATCTGTATACACATGAAAATACCTACACGGCAATCTGTGTATAGATGGAAACATCAACACCGCCATCTGCACAAACATGGAAATATCTACACAGCTATCTGTATAAACATGGAAATATCTACACTGCGGTCTGTATAAACATGGAAATTTCTACATCGGTATCTGTATAAACATGGAAATATCTACACCACGATCTGTATAAACATGGAAATATTTTCACCGCTATCTGTATAAACGTGGAAATATCTACACCGCTATCTCTATAAACATGGAAATATCTACAAAGCCATCTGTATAAACATGGAAATACCTACACAGTCATGTGTAGGAACATGGAAAAATCTACACTGCCATCTGTATAAACATGGAAATATCTACAGAGCCCTCTGTATAAATATGGAAATATCTGCATAGGCATCTGTATAAACATGGAAATATCTGCACCGCTATCTGTATAAACATGGAAATACCTACACCGCTGTCTCTATAAACATGGAAATATGTACACCGCTATGTGTATAAACATGGAAATATTTCCACTGCTGTCTGTATATACATGGAAATATCTACACCGCGATCTGTATAAACATGGAAATATCTACACCGCTATCTGTATAAACATGGAAATATCTACACAGTTATCTCTATAAACATGGAAATACTTACACAGCCATCTGTATAAACATGGAAATACCTACAGAGTCATCTGTATAAAAATGGAAATATCTACACAGCCATCTGTATAAACATGGAAATATCTACACAGCCATCTGTATATACATGGAAATACCTACACCGCCATCTGTATAAACATGGAAATATCTACAAAGTCATCTGTATAAACATGGAAATATCTACACAGCCATCTGTATAAACATGGAAATATCTACACAGCCATCTGTATATACATGGAAATCTCTACACGGCTATCTGTATAAACATGGAAATATCTACACCGCCTTCTACATATCCATGGAAATATCTGCGCCGCCTTCTGTATAAACATGGAAATATCTACACGGTCATCTGTGTATAGATGGAAATATCAACACCGCCATCTGTACAAACATGGAAATATCTGCACCGCTATCTGTATAAACTTGGAAATATCTACACCGCGGTCTGTATAAACATGGAAATAGCTAAACCGCTATCTGTATAAACATGGAAATATCTACACTGCTATCTCTATAATCCTGGAAATATCTACACCGTGATCTGTATAAACATGGAAATATTTACACTGCTATCTGTATAAACATGGAAATATCTACACCGCTATCTGTATAAATATGGAAATATCTACACCGCTATCTCTATGAACATGGAAATATCTACACCGCCATCTGTATAAACATGGAAATATCTACACTTATATCTCTATAAACATGGAAATATCAACAATGCCATCTGTAAAAACATGGAAATACCTATACAATCATCTGTATGAACATGGAAATATCTACACCACCATCTGTATAAACATGGAAATATCTACAATGCCATCTGTATACACATTGAAATACCTACATGGCAATCTGTGTATAGATGGAAACATCAACACCGCCATCTGTACAGACATGGAAATATCTACCCCGCTATCTGTATAAACATGGAAATATCTACACTGCGGTCTGTATAAACATGGAAATTTCTACACCGGTATCTGTATAAACATGGAAATATCTACACCACGATCTGTATAAACATGGAAATATTTACACCGCTAACTGTATAAACGTGGAAATATCTACACCGCTATCTCTATAAACATGGAAATATCTACAGAGCCATCTGTATAAACATGGAAATACCTACAAAGTCATGTGTAGGAACATGGAAAAATCTACACTGCCATCTGTATAAACATGGAAATATCTACAGAGCCCTCTGTATAAATATGGAAATATCTGCATAGGCATCTGTATAAACATGGAAATATCTGCACCGCTATCTGTATAAACATGGAAATACCTACACCGCTGTCTCTATAAACATGGAAATATGTACACCGCTATGTGTATAGACATGGAAATATCCCCACTGCTGTCTGTATAAACATGGAAATATCTACACCGCGATCCGTATAAACATGGAAATATCTACACCGCTATCTGTATAAACATGGAAATATCTACATAGCTATCTGTATAAACATGGAAATACCTACACCGCCATCTGTATAAACATGGAAATACCTACAAAGTCATCTGTATAAACATGGAAATATCTACACAGCCATCTGTATAAACATGGAAATATCTACACAGGAATCTGTATAAACATGGAAATATCTACACCGCCTTCTACATATCCATGGAAATATCTGCGCCGCCTTCTGTATAAACATGGAAATATCTACACGGTCATCTGTGTATAGATGGAAATATCAACACCGCCATCTGTACAATCATGGAAATATCTGCACTGCTATCTGTATAAACATGGAATTATCTACACCGCGGTCTGTATAAACATGGAAATAGCTAAACCGCTGTCTGTATAAACATGGAAATATCTACACTGCTATCTCTATAAACCTGGAAATATCTACACCGTGATCTGTATAAACATGGAAATATTTACACTGCAATCTGTATAAACATGGAAATATCTACACCGTTATTTGTATAAATATGGAAATATCTACAACGCTATCTCTATAAACATGGAAATATCTACACCGCCATCTGTATAAACATGGAAATATCTACACTTATATCTCTATAAACATGGAAATATCTACAATGCCATCTGTAAAAACATGGAAAAACCTATACCGTCATCTGTATGAACATGGAAATATCTACACCACCATCTTTATAAACATGGAAATATCTACAATGCCATCTGTATACACATGGAAATACCTACATGGCAATCTGTGTATAGATGGAAACATCAACACCGCCATCTGTACTGACATGGAAATATCTACACCTCTATCTCTATAAACATGGAAATATCTACAAAGCCATCTGTATAAACATGGAAATACCTACACAGTCATGTGTAGGAACATGGAAAAATCTACACTGCCATCTGTATAAACATGGAAATATCTACAGAGCCCTCTGTAAAAATATGGAAATATCTGCATAGGCATCTGTATAAACATGGAAATATCTGCACCGCTATCTGTATAAACATGGAAATACCTACACCGCTGTCTCTATAAACATGGAAATATGTACACCGCTATGTGTATAAACATGGAAATATCTCCACTGCTGTCGGTATATACATGGAAATATCTACACCGCGATCTGTATAAACATGGAAATATCTACACCGCTATCTGTATAAACATGGAAATATCTACACAGCTATCTCTATAAACATGGAAATACCTACACCGCCATCTGTATAAACATCGAAATACCTACAAAGTCATCTGTATAAACATGGAAATATCTACACAGCCATCTGTATAAACATGGAAATATCTACACAGCCATCTGTATATACATGGAAATATCTACACCGCTATCTGTATAAACATGGAAATATCTACACCGCCTTCTACATATCCATGGAAATATCTGCGCCACCTTCTGTATAAACATGGAAATATCTACACGGTCATCTGTGTATAGATGGAAATATCAACACCGTCATCTGTACAAACATGGAAATATCTGCACCGCTATCTGTATAAACCTGGAAATATCTACACCGCGGTGTGTATAAACATGGAAATAACTAAACCGCTATCTGTATAAACATGGAAACATCTACACTGCTATCTCTATAAACCTGGAAATATCTACACCGTGATCTGTATAAATTTGGAAATATTTACAGTGCTATCTGTATAAACATGGAAATATCTACACTGCTATCTCTATAAACATGGAAATATCTACAATGCCATCTGTAAAAACATGGAAATACCTATACAGTCATCTGTATATACATTGATATAGCTAAACCGCTGTCTGTATAAACATGGAAATATCTACACCGTTATCTGTATAAATATGGAAATATCTACAACGCTATCTCTATAAACATGGAAATATCTACACCGCCATCTGTATGAACATGGAAATATCTACACTGCTATCTCTATAAACATGGAAATATCTACAATGCCATCTGTAAAAACATGGAAATACCTATACAGTCATCTGCATAAACATGGAAATATCTACACCACCATCTGTATAAACATGGAAATATCTACAATGCCATCTGTATGCACATGGAAATACCTACACGGCAATCTGTGTATAGATGGAAACATCAACACCGCCATCTGTACAAACATGGAAATATCTACACCGCTATCTGTATAAACATGGAAATATCTACACTGCGGTCTGTATAAACATGGAAATTTCTACACCGGTATCTGTATAAACATGAAAATATCTACACCACGATCTATATAAACTTGGAAATATTTTCAACGCTATCTGTATAAACATGGAAATATCTACACCGCTATCTCTATAAACATGGAAATATCTACAAAGCCATCTGTATAAACATGGAAATACCTACACAGTCATGTGTAGGAACATGGAAAAATCTACACTGCCATCTGTATAAACATGGAAATAGCTACAGAGCCCTCTGTATAATTATGGAAATATCTGCATAGGCATCTGTATAAACATGGAAATATCTGCACCGCTATCTGTATAAACATGGAAATACCTTCACCGCTGTCTCTATAAACATGGAAATATGTACACCGCTATGTGTATAAACATGGAAATATCTCCACTGCTGTCTGTATATACATGGTAATATCTACACCGCGATCTATATAAACATGGTAATATCTACACCGCGATCTGTATAAACATGGAAATATCTACACCCCTATCTGTATAAACATGGATATATCCACAGCGATTTGTCTATAAACATGGAAATATCTACACCGCCATCTACATATCCATGGAAATATTTGCGCCGCCATCTGTATAAACATGGAACTATCTACACGGTCATCTGTGTATAGATGGAAATATCAACAACGCCATCTGTACAAACATGGAAATATCTACACTGCTATCTCTATAAACAGGGAAATATCTACACTGCGGTCTGTATAAACATGGAAATATCTACACCGGTATCTGTATAAACATGGAAATATCTACACCACGATCTGTATAAACATGGAAATATATACACCGCTCTCTGTGTAAACATGGAAATATCTGCACTGCTATCTCTATAAACATGGAAATATCTACAAAGCCATCTGTATAAACATGGAAATACCTACAAAGACATGTGTAGGAACATGGAAATATCTGCACTGCCATCTGTATAAACATGGAAATATCTACAGAGCCCTCTGTATAAATATGGAAATATCTGCATAGGCATCTGTATAAACATGGAAATATCTGCACCGCTATCTGTATAAACATGGAAATACCTACACCGCTGTCTCTATAAACATGGAAATATGTACACCGCTATGTGTATAAACATGGAAATATTTCCACTGCTGTCTGTATATACATGGAAATATCTACACCGCGATCTGTATAAACATGGAAATATCTACACCGCTATCTGTATAAACATGGAAATATCTACACAGTTATCTCTATAAACATGGAAATACTTACACAGCCATCTGTATAAACATGGAAATACCTACAGAGTCATCTGTATAAAAATGGAAATATCTACACAGCCATCTGTATAAACATGGAAATATCTACACAGCCATCTGTATATACATGGAAATACCTACACCGCCATCTGTATAAACATGGAAATATCTACAAAGTCATCTGTATAAACATGGAAATATCTACACAGCCATCTGTATAAACATGGAAATATCTACACAGCCATCTGTATATACATGGAAATCTCTACACGGCTATCTGTATAAACATGGAAATATCTACACCGCCTTCTACATATCCATGGAAATATCTGCGCCGCCTTCTGTATAAACATGGAAATATCTACACGGTCATCTGTGTATAGATGGAAATATCAACACCGCCATCTGTACAAACATGGAAATATCTGCACCGCTATCTGTATAAACTTGGAAATATCTACACCGCGGTCTGTATAAACATGGAAATAGCTAAACCGCTATCTGTATAAACATGGAAATATCTACACTGCTATCTCTATAATCCTGGAAATATCTACACCGTGATCTGTATAAACATGGAAATATTTACACTGCTATCTGTATAAACATGGAAATATCTACACCGCTATCTGTATAAATATGGAAATATCTACACCGCTATCTCTATGAACATGGAAATATCTACACCGCCATCTGTATAAACATGGAAATATCTACACTTATATCTCTATAAACATGGAAATATCAACAATGCCATCTGTAAAAACATGGAAATACCTATACAATCATCTGTATGAACATGGAAATATCTACACCACCATCTGTATAAACATGGAAATATCTACAATGCCATCTGTATACACATTGAAATACCTACATGGCAATCTGTGTATAGATGGAAACATCAACACCGCCATCTGTACAGACATGGAAATATCTACCCCGCTATCTGTATAAACATGGAAATATCTACACTGCGGTCTGTATAAACATGGAAATTTCTACACCGGTATCTGTATAAACATGGAAATATCTACACCACGATCTGTATAAACATGGAAATATTTACACCGCTAACTGTATAAACGTGGAAATATCTACACCGCTATCTCTATAAACATGGAAATATCTACAGAGCCATCTGTATAAACATGGAAATACCTACAAAGTCATGTGTAGGAACATGGAAAAATCTACACTGCCATCTGTATAAACATGGAAATATCTACAGAGCCCTCTGTATAAATATGGAAATATCTGCATAGGCATCTGTATAAACATGGAAATATCTGCACCGCTATCTGTATAAACATGGAAATACCTACACCGCTGTCTCTATAAACATGGAAATATGTACACCGCTATGTGTATAGACATGGAAATATCCCCACTGCTGTCTGTATAAACATGGAAATATCTACACCGCGATCCGTATAAACATGGAAATATCTACACCGCTATCTGTATAAACATGGAAATATCTACATAGCTATCTGTATAAACATGGAAATACCTACACCGCCATCTGTATAAACATGGAAATACCTACAAAGTCATCTGTATAAACATGGAAATATCTACACAGCCATCTGTATAAACATGGAAATATCTACACAGGAATCTGTATAAACATGGAAATATCTACACCGCCTTCTACATATCCATGGAAATATCTGCGCCGCCTTCTGTATAAACATGGAAATATCTACACGGTCATCTGTGTATAGATGGAAATATCAACACCGCCATCTGTACAATCATGGAAATATCTGCACTGCTATCTGTATAAACATGGAATTATCTACACCGCGGTCTGTATAAACATGGAAATAGCTAAACCGCTGTCTGTATAAACATGGAAATATCTACACTGCTATCTCTATAAACCTGGAAATATCTACACCGTGATCTGTATAAACATGGAAATATTTACACTGCAATCTGTATAAACATGGAAATATCTACACCGTTATTTGTATAAATATGGAAATATCTACAACGCTATCTCTATAAACATGGAAATATCTACACCGCCATCTGTATAAACATGGAAATATCTACACTTATATCTCTATAAACATGGAAATATCTACAATGCCATCTGTAAAAACATGGAAAAACCTATACCGTCATCTGTATGAACATGGAAATATCTACACCACCATCTTTATAAACATGGAAATATCTACAATGCCATCTGTATACACATGGAAATACCTACATGGCAATCTGTGTATAGATGGAAACATCAACACCGCCATCTGTACTGACATGGAAATATCTACACCTCTATCTCTATAAACATGGAAATATCTACAAAGCCATCTGTATAAACATGGAAATACCTACACAGTCATGTGTAGGAACATGGAAAAATCTACACTGCCATCTGTATAAACATGGAAATATCTACAGAGCCCTCTGTAAAAATATGGAAATATCTGCATAGGCATCTGTATAAACATGGAAATATCTGCACCGCTATCTGTATAAACATGGAAATACCTACACCGCTGTCTCTATAAACATGGAAATATGTACACCGCTATGTGTATAAACATGGAAATATCTCCACTGCTGTCGGTATATACATGGAAATATCTACACCGCGATCTGTATAAACATGGAAATATCTACACCGCTATCTGTATAAACATGGAAATATCTACACAGCTATCTCTATAAACATGGAAATACCTACACCGCCATCTGTATAAACATC
This sequence comes from Pan troglodytes, assembly GCF_028858775.2. Classification (NCBI taxonomy): domain Eukaryota; kingdom Metazoa; phylum Chordata; class Mammalia; order Primates; family Hominidae; genus Pan; species Pan troglodytes. Next base: position 10,033,915 of record NC_072411.2, read on the forward strand.
GAAATACCTACAAAGTCATCTGTATAAACATGGAAATATCTACACAGCCATCTGTATAAACATGGAAATATCTACACAGCCATCTGTATATACATGGAAATATCTACACCGCTATCTGTATAAACATGGAAATATCTACACCGCCTTCTACATATCCATGGAAATATCTGCGCCACCTTCTGTATAAACATGGAAATATCTACACGGTCATCTGTGTATAGATGGAAATATCAACACCGTCATCTGTACAAACATGGAAATATCTGCACCGCTATCTGTATAAACCTGGAAATATCTACACCGCGGTGTGTATAAACATGGAAATAACTAAACCGCTATCTGTATAAACATGGAAACATCTACACTGCTATCTCTATAAACCTGGAAATATCTACACCGTGATCTGTATAAATTTGGAAATATTTACAGTGCTATCTGTATAAACATGGAAATATCTACACTGCTATCTCTATAAACATGGAAATATCTACAATGCCATCTGTAAAAACATGGAAATACCTATACAGTCATCTGTATATACATTGATATAGCTAAACCGCTGTCTGTATAAACATGGAAATATCTACACCGTTATCTGTATAAATATGGAAATATCTACAACGCTATCTCTATAAACATGGAAATATCTACACCGCCATCTGTATGAACATGGAAATATCTACACTGCTATCTCTATAAACATGGAAATATCTACAATGCCATCTGTAAAAACATGGAAATACCTATACAGTCATCTGCATAAACATGGAAATATCTACACCACCATCTGTATAAACATGGAAATATCTACAATGCCATCTGTATGCACATGGAAATACCTACACGGCAATCTGTGTATAGATGGAAACATCAACACCGCCATCTGTACAAACATGGAAATATCTACACCGCTATCTGTATAAACATGGAAATATCTACACTGCGGTCTGTATAAACATGGAAATTTCTACACCGGTATCTGTATAAACATGAAAATATCTACACCACGATCTATATAAACTTGGAAATATTTTCAACGCTATCTGTATAAACATGGAAATATCTACACCGCTATCTCTATAAACATGGAAATATCTACAAAGCCATCTGTATAAACATGGAAATACCTACACAGTCATGTGTAGGAACATGGAAAAATCTACACTGCCATCTGTATAAACATGGAAATAGCTACAGAGCCCTCTGTATAATTATGGAAATATCTGCATAGGCATCTGTATAAACATGGAAATATCTGCACCGCTATCTGTATAAACATGGAAATACCTTCACCGCTGTCTCTATAAACATGGAAATATGTACACCGCTATGTGTATAAACATGGAAATATCTCCACTGCTGTCTGTATATACATGGTAATATCTACACCGCGATCTATATAAACATGGTAATATCTACACCGCGATCTGTATAAACATGGAAATATCTACACCCCTATCTGTATAAACATGGATATATCCACAGCGATTTGTCTATAAACATGGAAATATCTACACCGCCATCTACATATCCATGGAAATATTTGCGCCGCCATCTGTATAAACATGGAACTATCTACACGGTCATCTGTGTATAGATGGAAATATCAACAACGCCATCTGTACAAACATGGAAATATCTACACTGCTATCTCTATAAACAGGGAAATATCTACACTGCGGTCTGTATAAACATGGAAATATCTACACCGGTATCTGTATAAACATGGAAATATCTACACCACGATCTGTATAAACATGGAAATATATACACCGCTCTCTGTGTAAACATGGAAATATCTGCACTGCTATCTCTATAAACATGGAAATATCTACAAAGCCATCTGTATAAACATGGAAATACCTACAAAGACATGTGTAGGAACATGGAAATATCTGCACTGCCATCTGTATAAACATAGAAATATCTACACAGCCCTCTGTATAAATATGGAAATATCGGCATAGACATCTGTATAAACATGGAAATATCTGCACCGCTATCTGTATAAACATGGAAATACCTACACCGCTGTCTCTATAAACATGGAAATATGTACACCGCTATGTGTATAAACATGGAAATATCTCCACTGCTGTCTGTATAAACATGGAAATATCTCCACCGTTATCTGTATAAACATGGAAATATCTACAGCGCCATGTCTATAAACATTGAAATATCTACACTGCCATCTGTAAAAACATGGAAATATCTACACAGTCATCTGAATAAACATGGAAATATCTACACCGCAGTCTGTATAAACATGGAAATATCTACACCACTATCTGTATAAATATGAAATATCTAAACCGCTATCTCTATAAAAATGGAAATAACTACACTGCTATCTGTATAAACATGGAAATATCCTCACTGCTATCTCTATGAACATGGATATATCTACACCGCTATCTCTATAAACATGGAAATATGTACACCTCCATCTCTATAAACATGGAAATATCTACACCGCGATCTGTATAAACATGGAAATATCTACACCATGATCTGTATAAACATGGAAATATGTACACCGCGATCTGTATAAACATGCAAATATCTACACCATGATCTATATAAACATGGAAATATCTACACCGCCATTTCTATAAACATGGAAGTATATACACCCCTATCTGTATAAACATGGAAATATCCACACCGCTATCTCTATAAACATGGAAAAATCAACACCGCTATCTCTATGAACGTGGAAATATCTACACCGCCATCTCTATAACATGGAAATATCTACACCACGATCAGTATAAACAAGGAAATATCTACACCGCTATCTGTATAAAAATGGAAATATCTCCACTGCTATCTCTATAAACATGGAAATATCTACACCGATCTCTCTATAAACATGTAAATATCTACACCGTGATCTGTATAAACATGGAAATATTTACACCGCTATCTGTATAAACATGGAAACTTCTACACCGTTATCTGTATAAATATGGAAATATCTACACCGCTATCTCTATAAACTTGGAAAGATCTACACTGCCATCTGTATAAACATGGAAATACCTATACAGTCATCTGTGTAAACATGGAAATATCTACACCACCATCTGTATAAACATGGAAATATCTACAATGCCATCTGTATACACATGGAAATACCCACACGGCAATCTGTGTATAGATGGAAACATCAACACCGCCATCTGTACAAACATGGAAATATCTACTCTGCTATCTCTATAAACATGGAAATATCTACTCCGCGGTCTGCATAAACATGGAAATAGCTAAACGGCTATCTGTATAAACATGGAAATATCTACACAACGATCTGTATAAACATGGAAATATATACACCGCTATCTGTATAAACATGGAAATATCTGCACCGCTATCTCTATAAACATGGAAATAGCTACAAAACCATCTGTATAAACATGGAAATACCTACACAGACATGTGTAGGAACATGGAAAAATCTACACTGCCATCTGTATAAACATGGAAATATCTACAGAGCCCTCTGTATAAATATGGAAATATCTGCATAGGCATCTGTATAAACATGGAAATATCTGCACCGCTATCTGTATAAACATGGAAATACCTACACCGCTGTCTCTATAAACATGGAAATATGTACACCGCTATGTGTATAAACATGGAAATATTTCCACTGCTGTCTGTATATACATGGAAATATCTACACCGCGATCTGTATAAACATGGAAATATCTACACCGCTATCTGTATAAACATGGAAATATCTACACAGTTATCTCTATAAACATGGAAATACTTACACAGCCATCTGTATAAACATGGAAATACCTACAGAGTCATCTGTATAAAAATGGAAATATCTACACAGCCATCTGTATAAACATGGAAATATCTACACAGCCATCTGTATATACATGGAAATACCTACACCGCCATCTGTATAAACATGGAAATATCTACAAAGTCATCTGTATAAACATGGAAATATCTACACAGCCATCTGTATAAACATGGAAATATCTACACAGCCATCTGTATATACATGGAAATCTCTACACGGCTATCTGTATAAACATGGAAATATCTACACCGCCTTCTACATATCCATGGAAATATCTGCGCCGCCTTCTGTATAAACATGGAAATATCTACACGGTCATCTGTGTATAGATGGAAATATCAACACCGCCATCTGTACAAACATGGAAATATCTGCACCGCTATCTGTATAAACTTGGAAATATCTACACCGCGGTCTGTATAAACATGGAAATAGCTAAACCGCTATCTGTATAAACATGGAAATATCTACACTGCTATCTCTATAATCCTGGAAATATCTACACCGTGATCTGTATAAACATGGAAATATTTACACTGCTATCTGTATAAACATGGAAATATCTACACCGCTATCTGTATAAATATGGAAATATCTACACCGCTATCTCTATGAACATGGAAATATCTACACCGCCATCTGTATAAACATGGAAATATCTACACTTATATCTCTATAAACATGGAAATATCAACAATGCCATCTGTAAAAACATGGAAATACCTATACAGTCATCTGTATGAACATGGAAATATCTACACCACCATCTGTATAAACATGGAAATATCTACAATGCCATCTGTATACACATTGAAATACCTACATGGCAATCTGTGTATAGATGGAAACATCAACACCGCCATCTGTACAGACATGGAAATATCTACCCCGCTATCTGTATAAACATGGAAATATCTACACTGCGGTCTGTATAAACATGGAAATTTCTACACCGGTATCTGTATAAACATGGAAATATCTACACCACGATCTGTATAAACATGGAAATATTTACACCGCTAACTGTATAAACGTGGAAATATCTACACCGCTATCTCTATAAACATGGAAATATCTACAGAGCCATCTGTATAAACATGGAAATACCTACAAAGTCATGTGTAGGAACATGGAAAAATCTACACTGCCATCTGTATAAACATGGAAATATCTACAGAGCCCTCTGTATAAATATGGAAATATCTGCATAGGCATCTGTATAAACATGGAAATATCTGCACCGCTATCTGTATAAACATGGAAATACCTACACCGCTGTCTCTATAAACATGGAAATATGTACACCGCTATGTGTATAGACATGGAAATATCCCCACTGCTGTCTGTATAAACATGGAAATATCTACACCGCGATCCGTATAAACATGGAAATATCTACACCGCTATCTGTATAAACATGGAAATATCTACATAGCTATCTGTATAAACATGGAAATACCTACCCCGCCATCTGTATAAACATGGAAATACCTACAAAGTCATCTGTATAAACATGGAAATATCTACACAGCCATCTGTATAAACATGGAAATATCTACACAGGAATCTGTATAAACATGGAAATATCTACACCGCCTTCTACATATCCATGGAAATATCTGCGCCGCCTTCTGTATAAACATGGAAATATCTACACGGTCATCTGTGTATAGATGGAAATATCAACACCGCCATCTGTACAATCATGGAAATATCTGCACTGCTATCTGTATAAACATGGAATTATCTACACCGCGGTCTGTATAAACATGGAAATAGCTAAACCGCTGTCTGTATAAACATGGAAATATCTACACTGCTATCTCTATAAACCTGGAAATATCTACACCGTGATCTGTATAAACATGGAAATATTTACACTGCAATCTGTATAAACATGGAAATATCTACACCGTTATTTGTATAAATATGGAAATATCTACAACGCTATCTCTATAAACATGGAAATATCTACACCGCCATCTGTATAAACATGGAAATATCTACACTTATATCTCTATAAACATGGAAATATCTACAATGCCATCTGTAAAAACATGGAAATACCTATACCGTCATCTGTATGAACATGGAAATATCTACACCACCATCTTTATAAACATGGAAATATCTACAATGCCATCTGTATACACATGGAAATACCTACACGGCAATCTGTGTATAGATGGAAACATCAACACCGCCATCTGTACTGACATGGAAATATCTACACCTCTATCTCTATAAACATGGAAATATCTACAAAGCCATCTGTATAAACATGGAAATACCTACACAGTCATGTGTAGGAACATGGAAAAATCTACACTGCCATCTGTATAAACATGGAAATATCTACAGAGCCCTCTGTAAAAATATGGAAATATCTGCATAGGCATCTGTATAAACATGGAAATATCTGCACCGCTATCTGTATAAACATGGAAATACCTACACCGCTGTCTCTATAAACATGGAAATATGTACACCGCTATGTGTATAAACATGGAAATATCTCCACTGCTGTCGGTATATACATGGAAATATCTACACCGCGATCTGTATAAACATGGAAATATCTACACCGCTATCTGTATAAACATGGAAATATCTACACAGCTATCTCTATAAACATGGAAATACCTACACCGCCATCTGTATAAACATCGAAATACCTACAAAGTCATCTGTATAAACATGGAAATATCTACACAGCCATCTGTATAAACATGGAAATATCTACACAGCCATCTGTATATACATGGAAATATCTACACCGCTATCTGTATAAACATGGAAATATCTACACCGCCTTCTACATATCCATGGAAATATCTGCGCCACCTTCTGTATAAACATGGAAATATCTACACGGTCATCTGTGTATAGATGGAAATATCAACACCGTCATCTGTACAAACATGGAAATATCTGCACCGCTATCTGTATAAACCTGGAAATATCTACACCGCGGTGTGTATAAACATGGAAATAACTAAACCGCTATCTGTATAAACATGGAAACATCTACACTGCTATCTCTATAAACCTGGAAATATCTACACCGTGATCTGTATAAATTTGGAAATATTTACAGTGCTATCTGTATAAACATGGAAATATCTACACTGCTATCTCTATAAACATGGAAATATCTACAATGCCATCTGTAAAAACATGGAAATACCTATTCAGTCATCTGTATATACATGGATATAGCTAAACCGCTGTCTGTATAAACATGGAAATATCTACACCGTTATCTGTATAAATATGGAAATATCTACAACGCTATCTCTATAAACATGGAAATATCTACACCGCCATCTGTATGAACATGGAAATATCTACACTGCTATCTCTATAAACATGGAAATATCTACAATGCCATCTGTAAAAACATGGAAATACCTATACAGTCATCTGCATAAACATGGAAATATCTACACCACCATCTGTATAAACATGGAAATATCTACAATGCCATCTGTATGCACATGGAAATACCTACACGGCAATCTGTGTATAGATGGAAACATCAACACCGCCATCTGTACAAACATGGAAATATCTACACCGCTATCTGTATAAACATGGAAATATCTACACTGCGGTCTGTATAAACATGGAAATTTCTACACCGGTATCTGTATAAACATGAAAATATCTACACCACGATCTATATAAACTTGGAAATATTTTCAACGCTATCTGTATAAACATGGAAATATCTACACCGCTATCTCTATAAACATGGAAATATCTACAAAGCCATCTGTATAAACATGGAAATACCTACACAGTCATGTGTAGGAACATGGAAAAATCTACACTGCCATCTGTATAAACATGGAAATAGCTACAGAGCCCTCTGTATAATTATGGAAATATCTGCATAGGCATCTGTATAAACATGGAAATATCTGCACCGCTATCTGTATAAACATGGAAATACCTTCACCGCTGTCTCTATAAACATGGAAATATGTACACCGCTATGTGTATAAACATGGAAATATCTCCACTGCTGTCTGTATATACATGGTAATATCTACACCGCGATCTGTATAAACATGGTAATATCTACACCGCGATCTGTATAAACATGGAAATATCTACACCCCTATCTGTATAAACATGGATATATCCACAGCGATTTGTCTATAAACATGGAAATATCTACACCGCCATCTACATATCCATGGAAATATTTGCGCCGCCATCTGTATAAACATGGAACTATCTACACGGTCATCTGTGTATAGATGGAAATATCAACAACGCCATCTGTACAAACATGGAAATATCTACACTGCTATCTCTATAAACAGGGAAATATCTACACTGCGGTCTGTATAAACATGGAAATATCTACACCGGTATCTGTATAAACATGGAAATATCTACACCACGATCTGTATAAACATGGAAATATATACACCGCTCTCTGTGTAAACATGGAAATATCTGCACTGCTATCTCTATAAACATGGAAATATCTACAAAGCCATCTGTATAAACATGGAAATACCTACAAAGACATGTGTAGGAACATGGAAATATCTGCACTGCCATCTGTATAAACATAGAAATATCTACACAGCCCTCTGTATAAATATGGAAATATCGGCATAGACATCTGTATAAACATGGAAATATCTGCACCGCTATCTGTATAAACATGGAAATACCTACACCGCTGTCTCTATAAACATGGAAATATGTACACCGCTATGTGTATAAACATGGAAATATCTCCACTGCTGTCTGTATAAACATGGAAATATCTCCACCGTTATCTGTATAAACATGGAAATATCTACAGCGCCATGTCTATAAACATTGAAATATCTACACTGCCATCTGTAAAAACATGGAAATATATACACAGTCATCTGAATAAACATGGAAATATCTACACCGCAGTCTGTATAAACATGGAAATATCTACACCACTATCTGTATAAATATGAAATATCTAAACCGCTATCTCTATAAAAATGGAAATAACTACACTGCTATCTGTATAAACATGGAAATATCCTCACTGCTATCTCTATGAACATGGATATATCTACACCGCTATCTCTATAAACATGGAAATATGTACACCTCCATCTCTATAAACATGGAAATATCTACACCGTGATCTGTATAAACATGGAAATATCTACACCATGATCTGTATAAACATGGAAATATGTACACCGCGATCTGTATAAACATGCAAATATCTACACCATGATCTATATAAACATGGAAATATCTACACCGCCATTTCTATAAACATGGAAGTATATACACCCCTATCTGTATAAACATGGAAATATCCACACCGCTATCTCTATAAACATGGAAAAATCAACACCGCTATCTCTATGAACGTGGAAATATCTACACCGCCATCTCTATAACATGGAAATATCTACACCACGATCAGTATAAACAAGGAAATATCTACACCGCTATCTGTATAAAAATGGAAATATCTCCACTGCTATCTCTATAAACATGGAAATATCTACACCGATCTCTCTATAAACATGTAAATATCTACACCGTGATCTGTATAAACATGGAAATATTTACACCGCTATCTGTATAAACATGGAAACTTCTACACCGTTATCTGTATAAATATGGAAATATCTACACTGCTATCTCTATAAACTTGGAAAGATCTACACTGCCATCTGTATAAACATGGAAATACCTATACAGTCATCTGTGTAAACATGGAAATATCTACACCACCATCTGTATAAACATGGAAATATCTACAATGCCATCTGTATACACATGGAAATACCCACACGGCAATCTGTGTATAGATGGAAACATCAACACCGCCATCTGTACAAACATGGAAATATCTACTCTGCTATCTCTATAAACATGGAAATATCTACTCCGCGGTCTGCATAAACATGGAAATAGCTAAACGGCTATCTGTATAAACATGGAAATATCTACACAACGATCTGTATAAACATGGAAATATATACACCGCTATCTGTATAAACATGGAAATATCTGCACCGCTATCTCTATAAACATGGAAATAGCTACAAAGCCATCTGTATAAACATGGAAATACCTACACAGACATGTGTAGGAACATGGAAATATCTGCACTGCCATCTCTATAAACATAGAAATATCTACACAGCCCTCTCTATAAATATGGAATTATCTGCATAGCCATCTGTATAAACATGGAAATATCTGCACCGCTATCTGTATAAACATGGAAATACCTACACCGCTGTCTCTATAAACATGGAAATATGTACACTGCTATGTGTATAAACATGGAAATATCTCCACCGTTATCTGTATAAACATGGAAATATCTACAGCGCCATGTCTATAAACATTGAAATATCTACACTGCCATCTGTAAAAACATGGAAATATCTACACAGTCATCAGAATAAACATGGAAATATCTACACCGCAGTTTGTATAAACATGGAAATATCTACACCACTATCTGTATAAATATGAAATATCTAAACCGCTATCTCTATAAAAATGGAAATAACTACACTGCTATCTGTATAAACATGGAAATATCCTCACTGCTATCTCTATGAACATGGATATATCTACACCGCTATCTCTATAAACATGGAAATATGTACACCTCCATCTCTATAAACATGGAAATATCTACACCGCGATCTGTATAAACATGGAAATATCTACACCGCAATCTGTATAAACATGGAAATATCATCAATGTGATCTGTATAAACATGGAAATATCTACACCGGATCTGTATAAACATGGAAATATCTACACCGGGATCTGTATAAACATGGAAATATCTACACCGCTATCTGTATAAACATGGAAATATCTACACATCTATCTCCATAAACATGGAAATATCTACACCGCCATCTGTATAAACATGGAAATACCTACAAAGTCATCTGTATAAACATGGAAATATATACACAGCCATCTGTATAAACCTGGAAATATCTACACAGCCATCTGTATATACATGGAAATATCTACACCGCTATCTGTATAAACATGGAAATAACTACACCGCTATCTGTATAAATGTGGAAATATTTGCACCGCTATCCCTACAACCATGGTAATATCAACACCGCGATCTGTATAAACATGCAAATATCTACACCATGGTCTATATAAACATGGAAATATCTACACCGCCATTTCTATAAACAAGGAAGTATCTACACCCCTATCTGTATAAACATGGAAATATCCACACCGCTATCTCTATAAACATGGAAAAATCAACACCGCTATCTCTATGAACATGCAAAAATCTACACCGCCATCTCTATAACATGGAAATATCTACACCACGGTCAGTATAAACATGGAAATATCTACACCGCTATCTGTATAAAAATGGAAATATCTCCACTGCTATCTCTATAAACATCGAAATATCTACACCGCCATCTGTATAAACATGGAAATACTTACAAAGTTATCTGTATAAACATGGAAATATCTACACCGCCATCTGTATAAACATGGAAATATCTACACAGCCATTTGTATATACGTGGAAATATCTACACCGCTATCTATATAAACATGGAAATAACTACACCGCTATCTGTATAAACATGGAAATATCTACACTGCCATCTACATATCCATGGAAATATTTGCGCCATCATCTGTATAAACATGGAACTATCTACAAGGTCATCTGTGTATAGATGGAAATATCAACAACGCCATCTGTCATACATGGAAATATCTACACTGCTATCTCTATAAACAGGGAAATATCTACAATGCGGTCTGTATAAACATGGAAATATCTACACCGGTATCTGTATAAACATGGAAATATCTACACCAGGATCTGTATAAAGATGGAAATATATACACCGCTATCTGTATAAACATGGAAATATCTGCACCGCTATCTCTATAAACATGGAAATATCTACACTGCCATCTGTATAAACATGGAAATATCTACACCGCAATCTGTATAAACATGGAAATATCTTCAATGTGATGTGTATAAACATGGAAATATCTACACCGGATCTGTATAAACATGGAAATATCTACACCGGGATCTGTATAAACATGGAAATATCTACACCGCTATCTGTATAAACATGGAAATATCTACACCGCGGTCTGTATAAACATGGAAAAATCTACACCGCTATCTGTATAAACATGGAAATATCTACACCGCTCTCTCTATAAACATGGAAATATCTACACCGTGATCTGTATAAACATGGAAATATTTACACCGCTATCTGTATAAACATGGAAACTTCTACACCGTTATCTGTATAAATATGGAAATATCTACACCGCTATCTCTATAAACTTGGAAATATCTACACCGCCATCTGTATAAACATGGAAATAACTACAATGCCATCTGTATACACATGGAAATACCTACACGGCAATCTGTGTATAGATGGAAACATCAACACCGCCATCTGCACAAACATGGAAATATCTACACAGCTATCTGTATAAACATGGAAATATCTACACTGCGGTCTGTATAAACATGGAAATTTCTACACCGGTATCTGTATAAACATGGAAATATCTACACCACGATCTGTATAAACATGGAAATATTTTCACCGCTATCTGTATAAACGTGGAAATATCTACACCGCTATCTCTATAAACATGGAAATATCTACAAAGCCATCTGTATAAACATGGAAATACCTACACAGTCATGTGTAGGAACATGGAAAAATCTACACTGCCATCTGTATAAACATGGAAATATCTACAGAGCCCTCTGTATAAATATGGAAATATCTGCATAGGCATCTGTATAAACATGGAAATATCTGCACCGCTATCTGTATAAACATGGAAATACCTACACCGCTCTCTCTATAAACATGGAAATATGTACACCGCTATGTGTATAAACATGGAAATATTTCCACTGCTGTCTGTATATACATGGAAATATCTACACCGCGATCTGTATAAACATGGAAATATCTACACAGTTATCTCTATAAACATGGAAATACTTACACAGCCATCTGTATAAACATGGAAATACCTACAGAGTCATCTGTATAAAAATGGAAATATCTACACAGCCATCTGTATAAACATGGAAATATCTACACAGCCATCTGTATATACATGGAAATACCTACACCGCCATCTGTATAAACATGGAAATATCTACAAAGTCATCTGTATAAACATGGAAATATCTACACAGCCATCTGTATAAACATGGAAATATCTACACAGCCATCTGTATATACATGGAAATCTCTACACGGCTATCTGTATAAACATGGAAATATCTACACCGCCTTCTACATATCCATGGAAATATCTGCGCCGCCTTCTGTATAAACATGGAAATATCTACACGGTCATCTGTGTATAGATGGAAATATCAACACCGCCATCTGTACAAACATGGAAATATCTGCACCGCTATCTGTATAAACTTGGAAATATCTACACCGCGGTCTGTTTAAACATGGAAATAGCTAAACCGCTATCTGTATAAACATGGAAATATCTACACTGCTATCTCTATAATCCTGGAAATATCTACACCGTGATCTGTATAAACATGGAAATATTTACACTGCTATCTGTATAAACATGGAAATATCTACACCGCTATCTGTATAAATATGGAAATATCTACACCGCTATCTCTATGAACATGGAAATATCTACACCGCCATCTGTATAAACATGGAAATATCTACACTTATATCTCTATAAACATGGAAATATCAACAATGCCATCTGTAAAAACATGGAAATACCTATACAGTCATCTGTATGAACATGGAAATATCTACACCACCATCTGTATAAACATGGAAATATCTACAATGCCATCTGTATACACATTGAAATACCTACATGGCAATCTGTGTATAGATGGAAACATCAACACCGCCATCTGTACAGACATGGAAATATCTACCCCGCTATCTGTATAAACATGGAAATATCTACACTGCGGTCTGTATAAACATGGAAATTTCTACACCGGTATCTGTATAAACATGGAAATATCTACACCACGATCTGTATAAACATGGAAATATTTACACCGCTAACTGTATAAACGTGGAAATATCTACACCGCTATCTCTATAAACATGGAAATATCTACAGAGCCATCTGTATAAACATGGAAATACCTACAAAGTCATGTGTAGGAACATGGAAAAATCTACACTGCCATCTGTATAAACATGGAAATATCTACAGAGCCCTCTGTATAAATATGGAAATATCTGCATAGGCATCTGTATAAACATGGAAATATCTGCACCGCTATCTGTATAAACATGGAAATACCTACACCGCTGTCTCTATAAACATGGAAATATGTACACCGCTATGTGTATAGACATGGAAATATCCCCACTGCTGTCTGTATAAACATGGAAATATCTACACCGCGATCCGTATAAACATGGAAATATCTACACCGCTATCTGTATAAACATGGAAATATCTACATAGCTATCTGTATAAACATGGAAATACCTACACCGCCATCTGTATAAACATGGAAATACCTACAAAGTCATCTGTATAAACATGGAAATATCTACACAGCCATCTGTATAAACATGGAAATATCTACACAGGAATCTGTATAAACATGGAAATATCTACACCGCCTTCTACATATCCATGGAAATATCTGCGCCGCCTTCTGTATAAACATGGAAATATCTACACGGTCATCTGTGTATAGATGGAAATATCAACACCGCCATCTGTACAATCATGGAAATATCTGCACTGCTATCCGTATAAACATGGAATTATCTACACCGCGGTCTGTATAAACATGGAAATAGCTAAACCGCTGTCTGTATAAACATGGAAATATCTACACTGCTATCTCTATAAACCTGGAAATATCTACACCGTGATCTGTATAAACATGGAAATATTTACACTGCAATCTGTATAAACATGGAAATATCTACACCGTTATTTGTATAAATATGGAAATATCTACAACGCTATCTCTATAAACATGGAAATATCTACACCGCCATCTGTATAAACATGGAAATATCTACACTTATATCTCTATAAACATGGAAATATCTACAATGCCATCTGTAAAAACATGGAAATACCTATACCGTCATCTGTATGAACATGGAAATATCTACACCACCATCTTTATAAACATGGAAATATCTACAATGCCATCTGTATACACATGGAAATACCTACACGGCAATCTGTGTATAGATGGAAACATCAACACCGCCATCTGTACTGACATGGAAATATCTACACCTCTATCTCTATAAACATGGAAATATCTACAAAGCCATCTGTATAAACATGGAAATACCTACACAGTCATGTGTAGGAACATGGAAAAATCTACACTGCCATCTGTATAAACATGGAAATATCTACAGAGCCCTCTGTAAAAATATGGAAATATCTGCATAGGCATCTGTATAAACATGGAAATATCTGCACCGCTATCTGTATAAACATGGAAATACCTACACCGCTGTCTCTATAAACATGGAAATATGTACACCGCTATGTGTATAAACATGGAAATATCTCCACTGCTGTCGGTATATACATGGAAATATCTACACCGCGATCTGTATAAACATGGAAATATCTACACCGCTATCTGTATAAACATGGAAATATCTACACAGCTATCTCTATAAACATGGAAATACCTACACCGCCATCTGTATAAACATCGAAATACCTACAAAGTCATCTGTATAAACATGGAAATATCTACACAGCCATCTGTATAAACATGGAAATATCTACACAGCCATCTGTATATACATGGAAATATCTACACCGCTATCTGTATAAACATGGAAATATCTACACCGCCTTCTACATATCCATGGAAATATCTGCGCCACCTTCTGTATAAACATGGAAATATCTACACGGTCATCTGTGTATAGATGGAAATATCAACACCGTCATCTGTACAAACATGGAAATATCTGCACCGCAATCTGTATAAACCTGGAAATATCTACACCGCGGTGTGTATAAACATGGAAATAACTAAACCGCTATCTGTATAAACATGGAAACATCTACACTGCTATCTCTATAAACCTGGAAATATCTACACCGTGATCTGTATAAATTTGGAAATATTTACAGTGCTATCTGTATAAACATGGAAATATCTACACTGCTATCTCTATAAACATGGAAATATCTACAATGCCATCTGTAAAAACATGGAAATACCTATTCAGTCATCTGTATATACATGGATATAGCTAAACCGCTGTCTGTATAAACATGGAAATATCTACACCGTTATCTGTATAAATATGGAAATATCTACAACGCTATCTCTATAAACATGGAAATATCTACACTGCCATCTGTATGAACATGGAAATATCTACACTGCTATCTCTATAAACATGGAAATATCTACAATGCCATCTGTAAAAACATGGAAATACCTATACAGTCATCTGCATAAACATGGAAATATCTACACCACCATCTGTATAAACATGGAAATATCTACAATGCCATCTGTATGCACATGGAAATACCTACACGGCAATCTGTGTATAGATGGAAACATCAACACCGCCATCTGTACAAACATGGAAATATCTACACCGCTATCTGTATAAACATGGAAATATCTACACTGCGGTCTGTATAAACATGGAAATTTCTACACCGGTATCTGTATAAACATGAAAATATCTACACCACGATCTATATAAACTTGGAAATATTTTCAACGCTATCTGTATAAACATGGAAATATCTACACCGCTATCTCTATAAACATGGAAATATCTACAAAGCCATCTGTATAAACATGGAAATACCTACACAGTCATGTGTAGGAACATGGAAAAATCTACACTGCCATCTGTATAAACATGGAAATAGCTACAGAGCCCTCTGTATAATTATGGAAATATCTGCATAGGCATCTGTATAAACATGGAAATATCTGCACCGCTATCTGTATAAACATGGAAATACCTTCACCGCTGTCTCTATAAACATGGAAATATGTACACCGCTATGTGTATAAACATGGAAATATCTCCACTGCTGTCTGTATATACATGGTAATATCTACACCGCGATCTGTATAAACATGGTAATATCTACACCGCGATCTGTATAAACATGGAAATATCTACACCCCTATCTGTATAAACATGGATATATCCACAGCGATTTGTCTATAAACATGGAAATATCTACACCGCCATCTACATATCCATGGAAATATTTGCGCCGCCATCTGTATAAACATGGAACTATCTACACGGTCATCTGTGTATAGATGGAAATATCAACAACGCCATCTGTACAAACATGGAAATATCTACACTGCTATCTCTATAAACAGGGAAATATCTACACTGCGGTCTGTATAAACATGGAAATATCTACACCGGTATCTGTATAAACATGGAAATATCTACACCACGATCTGTATAAACATGGAAATATATACACCGCTCTCTGTGTAAACATGGAAATATCTGCACTGCTATCTCTATAAACATGGAAATATCTACAAAGCCATCTGTATAAACATGGAAATACCTACAAAGACATGTGTAGGAACATGGAAATATCTGCACTGCCATCTGTATAAACATAGAAATATCTACACAGCCCTCTGTATAAATATGGAAATATCGGCATAGACATCTGTATAAACATGGAAATATCTGCACCGCTATCTGTATAAACATGGAAATACCTACACCGCTGTCTCTATAAACATGGAAATATGTACACCGCTATGTGTATAAACATGGAAATATCTCCACTGCTGTCTGTATAAACATGGAAATATCTCCACCGTTATCTGTATAAACATGGAAATATCTACAGCGCCATGTCTATAAACATTGAAATATCTACACTGCCATCTGTAAAAACATGGAAATATCTACACAGTCATCTGAATAAACATGGAAATATCTACACCGCAGTCTGTATAAACATGGAAATATCTACACCACTATCTGTATAAATATGAAATATCTAAACCGCTATCTCTATAAAAATGGAAATAACTACACTGCTATCTGTATAAACATGGAAATATCCTCACTGCTATCTCTATGAACATGGATATATCTACACCGCTATCTCTATAAACATGGAAATATGTACACCTCCATCTCTATAAACATGGAAATATCTACACCGCGATCTGTATAAACATGGAAATATCTACACCATGATCTGTATAAACATGGAAATATGTACACCGCGATCTGTATAAACATGCAAATATCTACACCATGATCTATATAAACATGGAAATATCTACACCGCCATTTCTATAAACATGGAAGTATATACACCCCTATCTGTATAAACATGGAAATATCCACACCGCTATCTCTATAAACATGGAAAAATCAACACCGCTATCTCTATGAACGTGGAAATATCTACACCGCCATCTCTATAACATGGAAATATCTACACCACGATCAGTATAAACAAGGAAATATCTACACCGCTATCTGTATAAAAATGGAAATATCTCCACTGCTATCTCTATAAACATGGAAATATCTACACCGATCTCTCTATAAACATGTAAATATCTACACCGTGATCTGTATAAACATGGAAATATTTACACCGCTATCTGTATAAACATGGAAACTTCTACACCGTTATCTGTATAAATATGGAAATATCTACACCGCTATCTCTATAAACTTGGAAAGATCTACACTGCCATCTGTATAAACATGGAAATACCTATACAGTCATCTGTGTAAACATGGAAATATCTACACCACCATCTGTATAAACATGGAAATATCTACAATGCCATCTGTATACACATGGAAATACCCACACGGCAATCTGTGTATAGATGGAAACATCAACACCGCCATCTGTACAAACATGGAAATATCTACTCTGCTATCTCTATAAACATGGAAATATCTACTCCGCGGTCTGCATAAACATGGAAATAGCTAAACGGCTATCTGTATAAACATGGAAATATCTACACAACGATCTGTATAAACATGGAAATATATACACCGCTATCTGTATAAACATGGAAATATCTGCACCGCTATCTCTATAAACATGGAAATAGCTACAAAGCCATCTGTATAAACATGGAAATACCTACACAGACATGTGTAGGAACATGGAAATATCTGCACTGCCATCTCTATAAACATAGAAATATCTACACAGCCCTCTCTATAAATATGGAATTATCTGCATAGCCATCTGTATAAACATGGAAATATCTGCACCGCTATCTGTATAAACATGGAAATACCTACACCGCTGTCTCTATAAACATGGAAATATGTACACTGCTATGTGTATAAACATGGAAATATCTCCACCGTTATCTGTATAAACATGGAAATATCTACAGCGCCATGTCTATAAACATTGAAATATCTACACTGCCATCTGTAAAAACATGGAAATATCTACACAGTCATCAGAATAAACATGGAAATATCTACACCGCAGTCTGTATAAACATGGAAATATCTACACCACTATCTGTATAAATATGAAATATCTAAACCGCTATCTCTATAAAAATGGAAATAACTACACTGCTATCTGTATAAACATGGAAATATCCTCACTGCTATCTCTATGAACATGGATATATCTACACCGCTATCTCTATAAACATGGAAATATGTACACCTCCATCTCTATAAACATGGAAATATCTACACCGCGATCTGTATAAACATGGAAATATCTACACCGCAATCTGTATAAACATGGAAATATCATCAATGTGATCTGTATAAACATGGAAATATCTACACCGGATCTGTATAAACATGGAAATATCTACACCGGGATCTGTATAAACATGGAAATATCTACACCGCTATCTGTATAAACATGGAAATATCTACACATCTATCTCCATAAACATGGAAATATCTACACCGCCATCTGTATAAACATGGAAATACCTACAAAGTCATCTGTATAAACATGGAAATATATATACAGCCATCTGTATAAACCTGGAAATATCTACACAGCCATCTGTATATACATGGAAATATCTACACCGCTATCTGTATAAACATGGAAATAAATACACCGCTATCTGTATAAATGTGGAAATATTTGCACCGCTATCCCTACAACCATGGTAATATCAACACCGCGATCTGTATAAACATGCAAATATCTACACCATGGTCTATATAAACATGGAAATATCTACACCGCCATTTCTATAAACAAGGAAGTATCTACACCCCTATCTGTATAAACATGGAAATATCCACACCGCTATCTCTATAAACATGGAAAAATCAACACCGCTATCTCTATGAACATGGAAAAATCTACACCGCCATCTCTATAACATGGAAATATCTACACCACGGTCAGTATAAACATGGAAATATCTACACCGCTATCTGTATAAAAATGGAAATATCTCCACTGCTATCTCTATAAACATCGAAATATCTACACCGCCATCTGTATAAACATGGAAATACTTACAAAGTTATCTGTATAAACATGGAAATATCTACACCGCCATCTGTATAAACATGGAAATATCTACACAGCCATTTGTATATACGTGGAAATATCTACACCGCTATCTATATAAACATGGAAATAACTACACCGCTATCTGTATAAACATGGAAATATCTACACTGCCATCTACACATCCATGGAAATATTTGCGCCATCATCTGTATAAACATGGAACTATCTACAAGGTCATCTGTGTATAGATGGAAATATCAACAACGCCATCTGTCATACATGGAAATATCTACACTGCTATCTCTATAAACAGGGAAATATCTACAATGCGGTCTGTATAAACATGGAAATATCTACACCGGTATCTGTATAAACATGGAAATATCTACACCAGGATCTGTATAAAGATGGAAATATATACACCGCTATCTGTATAAACATGGAAATATCTGCACCGCTATCTCTATAAACATGGAAATATCTACACTGCCATCTGTATAAACATGGAAATATCTACACCGCAATCTGTATAAACATGGAAATATCTTCAATGTGATGTGTATAAACATGGAAATATCTACACCGGATCTGTATAAACATGGAAATATCTACACCGGGATCTGTATAAACATGGAAATATCTACACCGCTATCTGTATAAACATGGAAATATCTACACCGCGGTCTGTATAAACATGGAAAAATCTACACCGCTATCTGTATAAACATGGAAATATCTACACCGCTCTCTCTATAAACATGGAAATATCTACACCGTGATCTGTATAAACATGGAAATATTTACACCGCTATCTGTATAAACATGGAAACTTCTACACCGTTATCTGTATAAATATGGAAATATCTACACCGCTATCTCTATAAACTTGGAAATATCTACACCGCCATCTGTATAAACATGGAAATACCTATACAGTCATCTGTGTAAACATGGAAATATCTACACCACCATCTGTATAAACATGGAAATAACTACAATGCCATCTGTATACACATGGAAATACCTACACGGCAATCTGTGTATAGATGGAAACATCAACACCGCCATCTGTACAAACATGGAAATATCTACTCTTCTATCTCTATAAACATGGAAATATCTACACTGCGGTCTGTATAAACATGGAAATATCTACGCCGGTATCTTTATAAACATGGAAATATCTACACCACGATCTGTATAAACATGTAAATATATACGCCGCTATCTGTATAAACATGGAAATATCTGCACCGCTATCTCTATAAACATGGAAATATCTACAAAGCCATCTGTATAAACATGGAAATACCTACACAGACATGTGAAGGAACATGGAAATATCTGCACTGCCGTCTGTATAAACATTGAAATATCTACACAGCCCTCTGTATATATATGGAAATATCTGCATAGGCATCTGTATAAACTTGGAAATACCTACACAGACATGTGTAGGAACATGGAAATATCTGCACTGCCATCTGTATAAACATAGAGATATCTACAGAGCCCTCTGTTTAAATATGGAAATATCTGCATAGGCATCTGTATAAACATGGAAATATCTGCACCGCTATCTGTATAAACATGGAAATACCTACACCGCTGTCTCTATAAACATGGAAATATGTACACCGCTATGTGTATAAACATGGAAATATCTCCACTGCTGTCTGTATAAACTTGGAAATATCTCCACTGTTATCTGTATAAACATGGAAATATCTACAGCGCCATGTCTATAAACATTGAAATACCTACACTGCCATCTATAAAAACATGGAAATATCCACAGAGTCTTCTGAATAAACTTGGAAATATCTACACCGCCATCTGTATAAACATGGAAATATCTACACCGCTATCTGTATAAACATGGAAATATCTTCAATGTGATCTGTATAAACATGGAAATATCTACACCGGATCTGTATAAACATGGAAATATCTACACCGGGATCTGTATAAACATGGAAATATCTACACCGCTATCTGTATAAACATGGAAATATCTACACAGCTATCTCTATAAACATGGAAATATCTACACCGCCATCTGTACAAACATCGAAATACCTACAAAGTCATCTGTATAAACATGGAAGTATATACACAGGCATCTGTATAAACATGGAAATATCTACACAGCCATCTGTGTATACATGGAAATATCTACACCGCCATCTCTATAACATTTAAATATCTTCACCACGATCAGTATAAAGATGGAAATATCTACAACGCTATCTGTATAAAAATGGAAATATCTCCAATGCTATCTCTATAAACGTCGAAATATCTACACCGCCATCTGTATAAACATGGAAATACAAAGTTATCTGTATAAACATGGAAATATCTACACCGCCATCTGTATAAACATGGAAATATCTACACAGCCATGTGTATATACGTGGAAATATCTACAACGCTCTCTATATAAACATGGAAATAACTACACCGCTATCTGTAAAAACATGGAAATATCTACACCGCCATCTACATATCCATGGAAATATTTGCGCCGCCATCTGTATAAACATGGAACTATCTACACGTTCATCTGTGTATAGATGGAAATATCAACACCGCCATCTGTACAAACATTGAAATATCTGCACCGCTATCTGTATAAACATGGAAATATCTACACCGCGGTCTGTATAAACATGGAAATAGCTAAACCACTATCTGTATAAACATGGAAATATCTACACTGCTATCTCTATAAACCTGGAAATATCTACACCGTGATCAGTATAAACATGGAAATATTTACACTGCTATCTGTATAAACATGGAAATATCTACACCGTTATCTGTATAAATATGGAAATACCTACACCGCTATCTATATAAACATGGAAATATCTACACCGCCATCTGTATAAACATAGAAATATCAACACTGCTATCTCTATAAACATGGAAATATCTACAATTCCATCTGTAAAAACATGGAAATACCTATACAGTCATCTGTATAAACATGGAAATATCTACACCACCATCTGTATAAACATGGAAATATCTACAATGCCATCTGTATACACATGGAAATACCTACACGGCAATCGGTGTATAGATGGAAACACCAACACCGCCATCTGTACAAACATGGAAATATCTACACTGCTATCTGTATAAACATGGAGATATCTACACTGCTGTCTGTATAAACATGGAAATTTCTACACCGGTATCTGTATAAACATGGAAATATCTACACCACGATCTGTATAAACATGGAAATATTTACACCGCTATCTGTATAAACATGGAAATATCTACACCGCTATCTCTATAAACATGGAAATATCTACAAAGCCATCTGTATTAACATGGAAATACCTACACAGTCATGTGTAGGAACATGGATAAATCTACACTGCCATGTCTATAAACATGGAAATATCTACAGAGCCCTCTGTATAAATATGGAAATATCTGCATAGGCATCTGTATAAACATGGAAATATGTGCACCGTTATCTGTATAAACATGGAAATACCTACACCGCTGTCTCTATAAACATGGAAATATGTACACCGCTATGTGTATAAACATGGAAATATCTCCACTGCTGTCTGTATAAACATGGAAATATCTACACCGCTATCTCTATAAATATGGGAATATCTAGACCTCCATCTCTATAAACATGAAAATATCTACACTGCCATCTCCATAAAGATGGAAGTATCTACTCCACCATGTGTATAAACACGGAAATATCTACACCACTATCTGTGTAAACATGGAAATATCTACACCGCTATCTGTATAAACATGGAAATATCTACACCGCCATCTGCATGTCCAGGGAAATATCTACGCCGCCATCTGTATAAACATGGAAATATCTACACGGCCATCTGTGTATAGATGGAAATATCAACACCGCCATCTATACAAACATGGAAATATCTACACCGCTATCTCTGTAAACATGGAAATATCTGCACTGCCATCTGAAAAAAACATGGAATTACCTATACAGTCATCTGTATAAACATGGAAATAACTACAATGCCATCTGTATACACATGGAAATATCTACACAGCCATCTGTATAAACATATAAATATCTACACTGCTATCTCTATAAACATGGAAATATCTACACCGCCATCTCTATAAACATGAAAACATATACACTGCCGTCTCCATAAACATGGAACTAACTACTCCGCCATCTGTATAAACATGGAAACATCTACACCGCCATCTGTGTGAATGAGGAAATATCTACAATGCCGTCTGTATAAAGATATAAATATCTGCACGGCGAGCTGTATAAACATGGAAATATCTTCATCGCTATCTGTATAAACGTGGAAATACCAACACTGCTATCGGTATAAACATGGAAATATCTACAGGGCCATCTATATAAACATGGAAATATCTACACCTCTATGTCTATAAACATGGAAATACCTACACCGCTATCTCTATAAACATGGAAATATCTACACCGCTATCTGTATAAACATGGAAATATCTACACCGCTATCTGTATAAATATGGAAATATCTACACCGCAATCTGTGTAAACATGGAAATATCTACACCGCTATCTGTAAAAACATGGAAATATCTACACCGCCATCTGTATAAACATGGAAATACCTACACCGCCATCTGTATAAACATGGAAATATCTACACCGCGATCTGTATAAACATGGAAATATCTACACCGCTATCTATATAAACATGGAAATATCTACACAGCTATCTCTATAAACATGGAAATATCTACACCGCCATCTGTATAAACATGGAAATACCTAAAAAGGCATATGTATAAACATGGAAATATCTACACAGCCATCTGTATAAACATGGAAATATCTACACAGCCATCTGTATATACATGGAAATATCTACACCGCTAACTGTGTAAACATGGAAATAACTACACCGCTATTTGTATAAACAAGGAAATATCTACACCGTGATCTGTATAAACATGGAAATATCTACAACGCCATCTCTATAAACATGGAAATATCTACACCCCTATCTGTAAAAACATGGAAATGTCCACACCGCTATCTCTATAAACATGGAAAAATCAACACTGCTATCTCTACGAACATGGAAATATCTGCACCGCCATCTCTATAACATGGAAATATCTACACCACGATCAGTATAAACATGGAAATATCTACACTGCTATCTGTATAAACATGGAAATATCTCCACTGCTATCTCTATAAACATCAAAATATCTACACCGCCATCTGTATAAACTTGGAAATACTTACAATGTTATCTGTATAAACATCGAAATATCTACACCGCCATTTGTATAAACATGGAAATATCTACACAGCCATGTGTATATACATGGAACTCTCTACACCGCTATCTATATAAACATGGAAATAACTACACCGCTATCTGTATAAACATGGAAATATCTACACCGCCATCTACATATCCATGGAAATATCTGCGCCACCATCTGTATAAACATGGGAATATCTACACAGTCATCTGTGTATAGATGGAAATATCAACACCGCCATCTGTACAAACATGGAAATATCTGCACCGCTATCTGTATAAACATGGAAATATCTACACCGCGGTCTGTGTAAACATGGAAATATCTACACCGCTATCTGTACAAACATGGAAATATCTACACCGCTATCTCTATAAACATGGAAATATCTACACCGTGATCTGTATAAACATGGAAATATTTACACCGCTATCTGTATAAACATGGAAACTACTACACCGTTTTCTGTGTAAATATGGAAATAACTACACCGCTATCTCTATAAACTTGGAAATATCTACACCGCCATCTGTATAAACATGGAAATACCTGTACAGTCATCTGTGTAAACATGGAAATATCTACACCACCATCTGTATAAACATGGAAATATCTACAATGCCATCTGTATACACATGGAAATACCTAAACGGCAATCTGTGTATAGATGGAAACATCAACACCGCCATCTGTACGTAATGGAAATATCTACACTGCTATCTCTATAAACATGGAAATATCTTCAGTGCGGTCTGTATAAACATGGAAATAACTACACCGCTATCTATATAAACATGGAAATATCTCCACTGCTATCTCTATAAACATCGAAATATCTACACCACCATCTGTATAAACATGGAAATACTTACAAAGTTATCTGTATAAACATGGAAATATCTACACCGCCATCTGTATAAACATGGAAATATCTACACAGCCATGTGTACAAACATGGAAATATCTACACCGCTCTCTATATAAACATGGAGATAACTACACCGCTATCTCTATATACATGGAAATATCGACACCGCCATCTGCATATCCATAGAAATATCTGCGCCGCCATCTGTATAAACATGGAAATATCTACACGGTCATCTGTGTATAGATGGAAATATCAACACTGCCATCTGTACAAACATTGAAATATCTACACCACGGTCTGTATAAACATGGAAATATCTACACCGCTATCTGTATAAACATGGAAATATCTCCACTGCTATCTCTATAAACATCGAAATATCTACACCGCCATCTGTATAAACATGGAAATACTTACAAAGTTATCTGTATAAACATGGAAATATCTACACCGCCATCTGTATAAACATGGAAATATCTACACAGCCATCTGTACATACATGGAAATATCCACACCGCTCTCTATATAAACTTGGAAATAACTACACCGCTATCTCTATATACATGGAAATATCTACACCGCCATCTACATATCCATAGAAATATCTGCGCCGCCATCTGTATAAACATGGAAATATCTACACGGTCATCTGTGTATAGATGGAAATATCAACACCGCCATCTGTACAAACATGGAAATATCTACACCGCGGTCTGTATAAACATGGAAATATCTACACCGCTATCTGTACAAACATGGAAATATCTACAGTGCTATCTCTATAAACATGGAAATATCTTCACTGCGGTCTGTAAAAAAAAAAAATATCTACACCGGTATCTGTATAAACATGGAAATATCTACACCACGATCTGTATAAACATGGAAATATATACACCGCTATCTGTATAAACATGGAATTATCTCCACCGATACCTCTATAAACATGGAAATATCTACAAAGCCATCTGTATAAACATGGAAATAACTACACAGTCATGTGTAGGAACATGGAAATATCTACACTGCCATTTGTATAAACATGGAAATATCTACAAAGCCCTCTGTATAAATATGGAAATATCTGCATAGGCATCTGTATAAACATGGAAATATCAGCACCGTTATCTGTATAAACATGGAAATACCTACACCGCTGTCTCTATAAACATGGAAATATGTACACCGCTATGTGTATAAACATGGAAATATCTCCACTGCTGTCTGTATTAACATGGAAATATCTACACCGCGATCTGTATAAACATGGAGATATCTACACCGCTATCTGTATAAACATGGAAATATCTACACGTCTATCTCAATAAACATCGAAATACCTACACCGCCGTCTGAATAAACATGGAAATACCTACAAAGTCATCTGTATAAACATGGAAATATATACACAGCCATCTGTATAAACATGGAAATATCTACACAGCCATCTGTATATACATGGAAATATCTACACCGCTATCTGTATAAACATGGAAATAACTACACCGCTATTTGTATAAACAAGGAAACATCTACACCGCCATCTGTTTAAACATGGAAATATATACACAGACATCTGTTTATACATGGAAATATCTACACCGCTATGTCTATAAACATGCTAATAACTACAACGCTATCTGTATAAATGAGGAAATATTTGCACCGCTCTCCCTATAAACATGGTAATATCAACACCGCCGTCTGTATAAACGTGGAAATATCTACACCATGATCTGTATAAACATGGAAATATCTACACCGCGATCTGTACAAACATGGAAATATCTACACCGTGATCTATATAAACATGGAAATATCTACACCGCCATCTCTATAAACATAGAATTATCTACACCCGGATCTGTATAAACATGGAAATATCCACACAGCTATCTCTATAAACATGGAAAAATCAACACCGCTATCTCTATGAACATGGAAATATCTACACCGCCATCTCTATAAACATGGAAATATCTACACCACGATCAGTATAAACATGGAAATATCTACACCGCTATCTGTATAAACATGGAAATATCTCCACTGCTATCTCTATAAACATCGAAATATCTACACCGCCATGTGTATAAACATGGAAATACTTACAAACTTATCTTTATAAACATGGAAATACCTACACCGCCATCTGTATAAACTTGGAATAATCTACACAGCCATGTGTATATACATGGAAATATCTACACCGCTATCCATATAAACATGGAAATAACTACACCGCTATCTGTATAAACATGGAAATATCTCCACTGCTATCTCTATAAACATCGAAATATCTACACCGCCATCTGTATAAACATGGAAATACTTACAAAGTTATCTGTATAAACATGGAAATATCTACACCGCCATCTGTATAAACATGGAAATATCTACACAGCTATCTCTATAAACATGGAAATGTCTACACCGCTATCTGTATAAACATGGAAATATCTACACAGCTATCTCTATAAACATGGAAATATCTACACCGCCATCTGTATAAACATGGAAATACCTACAAAGTCGTCTTTATATACATGGAAATATCTACACAGCCATCTGAATAAACATGGAAATATCTACACAGCCATCTGTATATACATGGAAATATCCACACCGCTATCTGTATAAACATGGAAATAACTACACCGCTATTTGTATAAACAAGGAAATATCTACACCGTGATCTGTATATACATGGAAATATCTACACCGCCATCTCTATAAGCATGGAAATATCAACACCCCTATCTGTATAAACATGGAAATATCTACACCGCTATCTCTATAAACATGGAAATATCTACACCGTGATCTGTATAAACATGGAAATATTTACACGGCTATCTGTATAAACATGGAAATATCTACACCGTTATCTGTATAAATATGGAAATATCTACACCGCTATCTCTATAAACATGAAAATATCTACACCGCCATCTGTATAAACATGGAAATATCTACACTGCTATCTCTATAAACATGGAAATATCTACAATGCCATCTGTAAAAACATGGAAATACCTATACAGTCATCTGTATAAACTTGGAAATATCTACACCACCCTCTGTATAAACATGGAAATATCTACAATGCCATCTGTATACACATGGAAATAACTAGACGGCCATCTGTGTATAGATGGAAACATCAACACCGCCATCTGTACATACATGGAAATATCTACACCGCTATCTCTATAAACATGGAAATATCTACAAAGCCGTCTGTATAAACATGGAAATACCTACACAGTCATGTGTACGAACATGGAAATATCTACACTGCCATCTGTATAAACATGGAAATATCTACACAGCCCTCTGTATAAATATGGAAATATCTGCATAGGCATCTGTATAAACATGGAAATATCTACACTGCTATCTGTATAAATACGGAAATATGTACAGCACTCTCTGTATAAAGATAGAAATATCTACATCACTATCTGTATAAACCTGGAAACATCTACGCAGCTATTTGTATAAATATGGAAATATCTACACCGCTATCTCTATAAACATGGAAATATCTACACCGTGATCTGTATAAACATGGAAATATTTACAGGGCTATCTGTATAAACATGGAAATATCTACACCATTATCTGTATAAATATGGAAATATCTACACCGCTATCTCTATAAACATGGAAATATCTCAACTGCGGTCTGTATAAACATGGAAATATCTACACCGCTGTCTCTATAAACATGGAAATTTCTACAAAGCCATCTGTTTAAACATGGAAATACCTACACAGTCATGTGTACGAACATGGAAATATCTACACTGCCATCTGTATAAACATGGAAATATCCACAGCCCTCTGTATAAATATGGAAATATCTGCATAGGCATCTGTATAAACATGGAAATATCTGCACCGCTATCTGTATAAACATGGAAATTTCTACACCGCGGTCTGTATAAACATGGAAATATCTACACCGCTACCTGTATAAACATGGAAATATCTACACCGCTGTCTCTATAAACATGGAAATATCTACACCGTGATCTGTATAAACATGGAAATATCTACACCGCCATCTGTATAAACATGGAAATAACTATAGAGTCATCTGTGTAAACATGGAAATATCTACACCACCATCTGTATAAACATGGAAATATCTACAATGCCATCTGTATACACATGCAAATACCTACACGGCAATATGTGTATAGATGGAAACATCAACACTGCCATCTGTACAAACATGGAAATATCTACACTGCTATCTCTACAACCATGGAAATATCTACACTGCGGTCTGTATAAACATGGAAATATCTACACCGGTATCTGTATAAACATGGAAATATCTGCACCGCTATCTCTATAAACATGGAAATATCTACAAAGGCATCTGTATAAACATGGAAATACCTACACAGTAATGTGTAGGAACATTTAAATATCTACACTGCCATCTGTATAAACATAGAAATATCTACGCAGCCATCTGTATAAACATGGAAATATCTGCACCGCTATCTGTATGAACATGGAAATAGCTACACCGCTGTCTCTATAAACACGGAAATATGTACACCGCTATGTGTATAAACATGGAAATATCTCCACTGCTCTCTGTATAAACATGGAAATATCTCCACCGTTATGTGTATAAACATGGAAATATCTACACCGCCATCTCTATAAACATTGAAATATCTACACTGCCATCTGTAAAAACATGGAAATATCAACACAGTCATCTGAATAAACATGGAAATATCTACACCACCATCTGTATAAACATGGAAATACCTACAATACCATTTGTATGCACATGCAAATACCTTTACAGACATCTGTATAAATATGGAAATATCTACACCGCCATCTGTATAGACATGGAAATATCTACACTGCCATCCATAGAAACATGGAAATATCTACACCGCGATCTGTATAAACATGGAAATATCTACGCAGCCATCTGTATATACATGGAAATATCTACATCGCTATCTGTATAAACATGGAAATAACTACACCGCTATTTGTATAAACAAGGAAATATATACACTGCGATCTGTATAAACATGGAAATATCTACACCGCAATCTCTATAAACATGGAAATACCAACACCGTTATCTGTATAAACATGGAAATATCTACAGTGCTATCTCTATAAACATGAAAATACTTACACCACCATCTCCATAAACATGGAGATATTCACACCGTTATCTCTATAAACATAGAAATAAATGCACCGCCATCTCTATAAACATGGAAATATCTACAATGCTATCTATGTAAACATGGAATTATCTACACAGCTATCTGTGTAAACTTGGAAATATCTACGCCGCTCTCTGTGTAAGTTTGGCAATACCTACACCACAATCTGTGCAAAGATGGAAATACCTACACCGCTATCTGTATAAACATGGAAATATCTACACTGCTATCTCTATAAACATGGAAATATCTACACCACTATCTCTATAAATATGGAAATATCTTGACTGCCATCTGTATAAACATGGAAATGTCTATACCGCCATCTGTATAAATATGGAAATATCTACACTGCCATCTGCATAAACATGGAAATATCTACACAGACATCTGTATAAACATGGAAATATCTACACTGCAATCTGTATAAACTTGGAAATATCTACACTGACATCTGTAGAAAGATGAAAATGTCTACAAAGCGATCTGAATAAACATGGGAATTTCTACACCACTACCTGTATAAACATGGAAATATCTACACCGATATCTGTATAAACATGGAAATATCTATACCGCAGTCTCTATAAACATGGAAATATCTCCACCGCTATCTGTATAAACATGAAAATATCTTCACCGCTATCTGTATAATCATGGACATATCTACACCGCAATATGTATAAACATGGAAATATCTACCACGCTATGTGTGTAAACATGGAAATATCAACACAGCTATCTGTGTAAACTTGGAAATATCTACACAGCTATCTGCGTAAACATGGAAGTATCTACACGGCAATCTATGCAAAGATGGAAATATCTACGCCGCTATCTCTGTAAACATGGAATTATCCACACCGCTACCTGTATAAACATGGAAATATCTACACCGCTGTCTGTATAAAAAAGGATATATCTACACGGACATCTGTAGAAACATGGAAATATCTACACTGCAATCTCTATAAACATGGAAATACCTACACCGCTATCTGTATAAATATGGAAATATCTACACCGCTATCTCTATAAACATGGAAATACCTACACCGCTTTCTCTATAAACATGAAAATATCTACACTGCTATCTCTATATACATGGAAATATCTACACCTCCATCTCTATAAACATGAAAATATCTACACCGCCATCTTCAGAGACATGGATGCATCTACACTGCTATCTGTATAAACATGGAAATATCTACACCACTATCTGTATAAACATGGAACTATCTTCACTGCCATTTGTAAAAACATGGAAATATCTACACCGCCGTCTGTATAAAGATGGAAATATCTTCACCGCAATCTCTATAAATATGGAAATAACTACACCGCTATATCTATAGACAAGGAAATATCTACACTGCTATCTGTATAAACATGGAAATATCTACACTGCCATCTGTATAAAGATGGAAATATCTACACCGCGAGCTGTATAAGCATGGAAATATCTACACCACTATCTGTATAAACATGGAAATATCTTCACTGCCATCTATATAAACATGGAAATATCTACGCCGCCATCTGTATAAAGATGGAAATATCTAAACCACAATCTGTACAAATATGGAAATACCTACACCGCTATCTCGATAGACATGGAAATATCTACACCGCTATCTGTATAAACTTGGAAACATCTACCCTGCCATCTGTATAAAGATGGAAATATCTACACCGCGAGCTGTATAAACATGGAAATATCCACACCGCTATTTGTATAAACATGGAAATACCAACACCGTTATCTGTATAAACATGGAAATATCTACACCGCTATCTCTATAAACATGAAAATACTTACACCACCATCTCTATAAACATGGAGATATTTACACTGCTATCTCTATAAACATAGAAATAACTACACCACCATATCTATAAACATGGAAATATCTACACAGCCATCTGAATAAATATGGAAATATCTACACAGACATCTGTATAAACATGGATAAATCTACACTGCCATCTGTATAAACTTGGAAAAATCTACACTGACATCTGTAGAAAGATGGAAATGTCTACAAAGCGATCTTTATAAACATGGGAATTTCTACACGGCTACCTGTATAAACATGGAAATATCTACAGCGCTATCTGTATCAACATGGAAATACCTACACCGCAATCTGTATAAACAAGGAAGTATCTACAATGCTATCTCTGTAAACATGGAAATATCTACACAGATACCTGTGTAAACTTTGAAATATCTACACCGCTATCTCTGTAAGTTTGGCAATACCTACACCGCAATCTGAGCAAAGATAGAAATACCTACACCGGCATCTCTGTAAACATGGAAATATCTACACCGATATCTGTATAAACATGGAAACATCTACACTGCCATCTGTATAAACATGGAAATACCTACACCACTTTCTCTATAAACATGAAAATATCTACACTGCTATCTCTATATACATGGAAATATCTACACCTCCATCTCTATAAACATGAAAATATCTACAACGCCATCTTCAGAAACATGGATGTATCTACACCGCCATCTGTATAAACATGGAAATATGTAAACCACTATTTGTATAAATATGGAAATATCTTCCCGGCCATCTGTATAAACATGGAAATATCTACACCGCCATCCGTATAAAGATGGAAATATCTACACCGCAAGCTGTATAAATATGGAAATAACTACACCGCTATCTCTATAGACATGGAAATATCTACACCGCTATGTGTATAAACATGGAAATATCTACACTGCCATCTGTATAAAGATGGAAATATCTACACCGCGAGGTGTATAAACATGGAAATATCTACACCGCTATCTGCATAAACATGGAAATACCAACACCGCTATCTGTATAAACATGTAAATATCTACACCGCTATCTCTATAAACATGAAGATACTTACACCACCATCTCTATAAACATGGAATTATTTACACCGCTATCTCTATAAACTTAGAAATATCTAGACTGCCATCTCTATAAACATGGAAATATCTACACCGCTATCTGCATAAACCTGGAAATATCTACACAGACATCTATATAAACATGGAAATATCTACACAGCTATCTCTATAAACATGGAAATACCTACACCGCCATCTGTATAAACATGGAAATACCTACAAAGTCACCTGTATAAACATGGAAATATCTACACAGTCATCAGTATAAACATGGAAATATCTACACAGCCATCTGTATATACATGGAATTATCTACACCGCTATCTGTATAAACATGGAAATATCTACACCGCCTTCTACATATCCATGGAAATATCTGCGCTGCCTTCTGTATCAACATGGAAATATCTACACGGTCATCTGTGAATTGATGGAAATATCAACACCGCCATCTGTACAAACATGGAAATATCTGCACTGCTATCTGTATAAACATGGAAATATCTACACCGCGGTCTGTATAAACATGGAAGTAGCTAAACCGCTATCTGTATAAACATGGAAATATCTACACTGCTATCTCTATAAACCTGGAAATATCTACACCGTGATCTGTATAAACATGGAAATATTTACACTGCTATCTGTATAAACATGGAAATATGTACACTGCTATCTCTATAAACATCGAAATATCTACAATGCCATCTGTAAAAACATGGAAATAACTATACATTCATCTGTATAAACATGGAAATATCTACACCACGATCTGTGTAAACATGGAAATATCTACACCTCTATCTGTATAAACATGGAAATATCTACACAGCTATCTCTATAAACATGGAAATACCTACACCGCCATCTGTATAAACATGGAAATACCTACAAAGTCATCTGTATAAACATGGAAATATCTACACAGCCATCTGTATAAACATGGAAATATCTACACAGCCATCTGCATATACATGGAAATATCTACACCGCTATCTGTATAAACATGGAAATATCTACACCGCCTTCTACATATCCATGGAAATATCAGCGCAGCCTTCTGTATAAACATGGAAATATCTACACGGTCATCTGTGTATAGATGGAAATATCAACACCGCCATCTGTACAAACATGGAAATATCTGCACCGCTATCTGTATAAACATGGAAATATCTACACCGCGGTCTGTATAAACATAGAAATAGCTAAACCGCTATCTGTATAAACATGGAAATATCTACACTGCTATCTCTATAAACCTGGAAATATCTACACCGTGATCTGTATAAACATGGAAATATTTACACTGCAATCTGTATAAACATGGAAATATCTACACCGTTATCTGTATAAATATGGAAATATCTACACCGCTATCTCTATAAACATGGAAATATCTACACCGCCATCTGTATAAACATGGAAATATCTACACTTACATCTCTATAAACATGGAAATACCTACAATGCCATCTGTAAAAACATGGAAATACCTATACAGTCATCCGTATGAACATGGAAATATCTACACCACCATCTGCATAAACATGGAAATATCTACAATGCCATCTTTATACACATGGAAATACCTACACGGCAATCTGTGTATAGATGGAAACATCAACACCGCCATCTGTGCAGACATGGAAATATCTACACCGCTATCTGTATAAACATGGAAATATCTACACTGCGGTCTGTATAAACATGGAAATTTCTACACCGGTATCTGTATAAACATGGAAATATCTACACCACGATCTGTATAAACATGGAAATATTTACACCGCTATCTGTATAAACATGGAAATATCTACACCGCTATCTCTATAAACATGGAAATATCTACAAAGCCATCTGTATAAACATGGAAATACCTACACAGTCATGTGTAGGAACATGGAAAAATCTGCACTGCCATGAGTATAAACATGGAAATATCTACAGATCCTTCTGTATAAATATGGAAATATCTGCATAGGCATCTGTATACACATGGAAATCTCTGCACCGCTATCTGTATAAACATGGAAATACCTACACCGCTGTCTCTATAAACATGGAAATATGTACACCGCTATGTGTATAAACATGGAAATATCTCCACTGCTGTCTGTATAAACATGGAAATATCTACACCGCGATCTGTATAAACATGGAAATATCTACACCGCTATTTGTATACACATGGAAATATCTACACAGCTATCTCTATAAACATGGAAATACCTACAACACCATATGTATAAACATGGAAATACCTACAAAGTCATCTGTATAAACATGGAAATATCTACACAGCCATCTGTATAAACATGGAAATATCTACACAGCCATCTGTATATACATGGAAATATCTACACCGATATCTGTATAAACATGGAAATATCTACAGCGCCTTCTACATATCCATGGAAATATCTGCGCCACCTTGTGTATAAACATGGAAATATCTACACGGTCATCTGTGTATAGATGGAAATATCAACACCGCCATCTGTACAAACATGGAAATATCTGCACCGCTATCTCTATAAACATGGAAATACCTACACCGCCATCTGTATAAACATGGAAATACCTACAAAGTCATCTGTATAAACATGGAAATATCTACACAGCCATCAGTATAAACATGGAAATATCTACACAGCCATCTGTTTATACATGGAAATATCTACACCGCTATCTGTATAAACATGGAAATATCTACACCGCCTTCTACATATCCATGGAAATATCTGCGCCGCCTTCTGTATAAACATGGAAATATCTACACGGTCATCTGTGTATAGATGGAAATATCAACAACGCCATCTGTACAAACATGGAATTATCTGCACCGCTATCTGTATAAACATGGAAATATCTACACCGCGGTCTTTATAAACATGGAAATAGCTAAACCGCTATCTGTATAAACATGGAAATATCTACACTGCTATCTCTATAAACCTGGAAATATCTACACCGTGATCTGTATAAACATGGAAATATTTACACTTCTATCTGTATAAACATGGAAATATCTACACTGCTATCTCTATAAACATGGAAATATCTACAATGCCATCTGTAAAAACATGGAAATACCTATACAGTCATCTGTATAAACATGGAAATAGCTAAACCGCTATCTGTATAAACATTGAAATATCTACACCGTTATCTGTATAAATATGGAAATATCTACACCGCTATCTCTATAAACATGGAAATATCTACACCGCCATCTGTATGAACATGCAAATATCTACACTGCTATCTCTATAAACATGGAAATATGTACAATGCCATCTGTAAAAACATGGAAATACCTATACAGTCATCTGTATAAACGTGGAAATATCTACACCACCATCTGTATAAACATGGATATATCTACAATGCCATCTGTATACACATGGAAATACCTACATGGCAATCTGTGTATAGATGGAAACATCAACAGCGCCAACTGTACAAACATGGAAATATCTTCACCGCTATCTGTATAAACATGGAAATATCTACACTGCGTTCTGTATAAACATGGAAATTTCTACACCGGTGTCTGTATAAACATGGAAATATCTACACCACGATCTGTATAAACATGGAAATATTTTCACCGCTGTCTGTATAAACATGGAAATATCTACACCGCTATCTCTATAAACATGGAAATATCTACAAATCCATCCGTATAAACATGGAAATACCTACACAGTCACGTGTAGGAACATGGAAAAATCTGCACTGCCATCTGTATAAACATGGAAATATCCACAGAGCCCTCTGTATAAATATGGAAATATCTGCATAGGCATCTGTATAAACATGGAAATATCTGCATCGCTATCTGTATAAACATGGAAATACCTACACCGCTGTCTCTATAAACATGGAAATATGTACACCGCTATGTGTATAAACACGGAAATATCTCCACTGCTGTCTGTATATACATGGAAATATCTACACCGCGATCTGTATAAACATGGAAATATCTACACCGCTATCTGTATAAAGATGGAAATATCTACACAGCTATCTATATAAACATGGAAATACCTAAACCGCCATCTGTATAAACATGGAAATACCTACAATTCATCTGTATAAACATGGAAATATCTACACAGCCATCTGTATAAACATGGAAATATCTACACAGCCATCTGTATATACATGGAAATATCTACACCGCTATCTGTATAAACATGGAAATATCTACACCGCCTTCTACATATCCATGGAAATATCTGCGCCGCCTTCTCTATAAACATGGAAATATCTACACGGTCATCTGTGTATAGATGGAAATATCAACACCGCCATCTGTACAAACATGGAAATATCTGCACCGCTATCTGTATAAACATGGAAAATCTACACCGCGGTCTGTATAAACATGGAAATAGCTAAACCGCTATCTGTATAAACATGGAAATATCTACACTGCTATCTCTATAAACCTGGAAATATCTACACCGTGATCTGTATAAACATGGAAATATTTACACTGCTATCTGTAGAAACATGGAAATATCTACACCGTTATCTGTATAAATATGCAAATATCTACACCGCTATCTCTATAAACATGGAAATATCTACACCGCCATCTGTATAAACATGGAAATATCTACACTTATATCTCTATAAACATGGAAATATCTACAATGCAATCTGTAAAAACATGGAAATACCTATACAGTCATCTGTATGAACATGGAAATATCTACACCACCATCTGTATAAACATGGAAATATCTACAATGCCACCTGTATACACACGGAAATACCTACATGGCAATCTGTGTATAGATGGAAACATCAACACCGCCATCTGTACAGACATGGAAATATCTGCACCGCTATCTGTATAAACATGGAAATATCTACTCCGCGGTCTGTATAAACATGGAAATAGCTAAACGGCTAACTGTATAAACATGGAAATATCTACACTGCTATCTCTATAAACCTGGAAATATCTACACCGTGATCTGTATAAACATGGAAATATTTACACTGCTATCTGTATAAACATGGAAATATCTACACCGTTATCTGTATAAATATGGAAATATCTACACCGCTATCTCTATAAACATGGAAATATCTACACCGCCATCTGTATAAACATGGAAATATCTACACTGCTATCTCTATAAACATGGAAATATCTACAATGCCATCTGTAGAAACATGGAAATACCTATACAGTCATCTGTATAAACATGGAAATATCTACACCACCATCTGTATATACATGGAAATATCTACAATGCCATCTGTATACACATGGAAATACCTACACGGCAATCTGTGTATAGATGGAAACATCAACACCGCCATCTGTACAAACATGGAAATACCTACACCGCTATCTGTATAAACATGGAAATATCTACACTGCGGTATGTATAAACATGGAAATTTCTACACCGGTATCTGTATAAACATGGAAATATCTATACCACGATCTGTATAAACATGGAAGTATTTACACCGCTATCTGTATAAACATGGAAATATCTACACCGCTATCTCTATAAACATGGAAATATCTACAAAGCCATCTGTATAAACATGGAAATACCTACACAGTCATGTGTAGGAACATGGAGAGATGTGCACTGCCATCTGTATAAACATGGAAATATCTACAGAGCCCTCCGTATAAATATGGAAATATCTGCATAGGCATCTGTATAAACATGGAAATATCTGCACCGCTATCTGTATAAACATGGAAATACCTACACCGCTGTCTCTATAAACATGGAAATATGTACACCGCTATGTGTATAAACATGGAAATATCTCCACTGCTGTCTGTAAAAACATGGAAATATCTACACCGTGATCTGTATATACATGGAAATATCTACACCGCTATCTGTATAAACATGGAAATATCTACACAGCTATCTCTATAAACATGGAAATACCTACACCACCATCTGTATAAACATGGAAATACCTACAAAGTCATCTGTATAAACATGGAAATATCTACACTGCCATCTGAATAAACATGGAAATATCTACACAGCCATCTGTATATACATAGAAATATCTACACCGCTATCTGTATAAACATGGAAATATCTACACCGCCTTCTACATATCCATGGAAATATCTGCACCGCCTTCTGCATAAACATGGAAATATCTACACGGTCATCTGTGTATAGATGGAAATATCAACATCGCCGTCTGTACAAACATGGAAATATCTGCACCGCTATCTGTATAAACATGGAAATACCTACACCGCTGTCTCTATAAACATGGAAATATGTACACCGCTATGTGTATAAACATGGAAATACCTACACCGGGGTCTCTATAAACATGAAAATATGTACACCGCTATGTGTATAAACATGGAAATATCTCCACTGCTGTCTGTATAAACATGGAAATATCTACACCGTGATCTGTATAAACATGCAAATATTTACACTGCTATCTGTATAAACATGGAAATATCTACACCGTTATCTGTACAAATATGGAAATATCTACACCGCTATCTCTATAAACATGGAAATATCTACACCGCCATGTGTATAAACATGGAAATATCTACACTGCTATCCCTATAAACATGGAAATATCTACACAGCTATCTCTATAAACATGGAAATACCTACACCGCCATCTGTATAAACATGGAAATACCTACAAAGTCATCTGTATAAACAAGGAAATATCTACACAGCCATCTGTATAAACATGGAAATATCTACACAGCCATCTGTATATACATGGAAATATCTACACCGCTATCTGTATAAACATGGAAATATCTACACCGCCTTCTACATATCCATGGAAATATCTGCGCCGCCTTCTGTGTAAACATGGAAATATCTACACGGTCATCTGTGTATAGATGGAAATATCAACACCGCCATCTGTACAAACTTGGAAATATCTGCACCGCTATCTGTATAAACATGGA
This sequence comes from Pan troglodytes, assembly GCF_028858775.2. Classification (NCBI taxonomy): domain Eukaryota; kingdom Metazoa; phylum Chordata; class Mammalia; order Primates; family Hominidae; genus Pan; species Pan troglodytes. The sequence continues at coordinate 10,075,553 of NC_072411.2, forward strand.
AATATGTACACCGCGGTCTGTATAAACATGGAAATAGCTAAACCGCTATCTGTATAAACATGGAAATATCTACACTGCTATCTCTATAAAACTGGAAATATCTACACCGTGATCTGTATAAACATAGAAATATTGACACTGCAATCTGTATAAACATGGAAATATCTACACCGTTATCTGTATAAATATGGAAATATCTACACGCTATCTCTATAAACATGGAAATATCTACACCGCCATCTGTATAAACATGGAAATATCTACAATTATATCTCTATAAACATGGGAATATCTACAATGCCATCTGTAAAAACATGGAAATACCTATACAGTCATCTGTATGAACATGGAAATATCTACAATGCCATCTGTATACACATGGAAATACCTACACGGCAATCTGTGTATAGATGGAAACATCAACACCGGCATCTGTACAGTCATGGAAATATCTACACCGCTATCTGTATAAACATGGAAATATCTACACTGCGGTCTGTATAAACATGGAAATTTCCACACCGGTATCTGTATAAACATGGAAATATCTACACCACGATCTGTATAAACATGGAAATATTTACACCGCTATCTGTATAAACATGGAAATATCTACACCGCTATCTCTATAAACATGGAAATATCTACAAAGCCATCTGTATATACATGGAAATACCTACACAGTCATGTGTAGGAACATGGAAAAATCTACACTGCCATCTGTATAAACATGGAAATATCTACAGAGCCCTCTGTATAAATATGGAAATATCTGCATAGGCATCTGTATAAACATGGAAATATCTGCACCGCTATCTGTATAAACATGGAAATACCTACACCGCTGTCTCTATAAACATGGAAATATGTACACCCCTATGTGTATAAACATGGAAATATCTCCACTACTGTCTGTATAAACATGGAAATATCTACACCGCGATCTGTATAAACATGGAAATAACTACACCGCTATCTGTATAAACATGGAAATATATACACAGCTATCTCTATAAACATGGAAATAACTACACCGCCATCTGTATAAATATGGAAATACATACAAAGTCATCTGTATTAACATGGAAATATCTACACAGCCATCTGTATAAACATGGAAATATCTACACAGCCATCTGTATATACATGGAAATATCTACACCGCTATCTGTATAAACATGGAAATATCTACACCGCCTTCTACATATCCATGGAAATATCTGCGCCGCCTTCTGTATAAACATGGAAATATCTACATGGTCATCTGTGTATAGATGGAAATATCAACACCGCCATCTGTAGAAACATGGAAATATCTGCACCGCTATCTGTATAAACATGGAAATATCTACACCGCGGTCTATATAAACATGGAAATAGCTAAACCGCTATCTGTATAAACATGGAAATATCTACACTGCTATCTCTATAAACCTGGAAATATCTAAACCGTGATCTGTATAAACATGGAAATAATTACACTGCAATCTGTATAAACATGTAAATATCTACACCGTTATCTGTATAAATATGGAAATATCTACACCGGTATCTCTATAAACATGGAAATATCTACACCGCCATCTGTATAAACATGGAAATATGTACACTGCTATCTCTATAAACATGGAAATATCTACAATGCCATCTGTAAAAACATGGAAATACCTATACAGTCATCTGTATAAACATGGAAATATCTACAACACCATCTGTATAAACATGGAAATATCTACAATGCCATCTGTATACACATGGAAATACCTACACGGCAATCTGTGTATAGATGGAAACATCAACACCACCATCTCTACAAACATGGAAATATGTACACCGCTATCTGGAGAAACATGGAAATATTTACACTGCGGTCTGTATAAACATGGAAATTTCTACACCGGTATCTGTATAACCATGGAAATATCTACATCACGATCTGTATCAACATGGAAATATTTACACCGCTATCTGTATAAACATGGAAATATCTACACCGCTATCTCTATAAACATGGAAATATCTACAAAGCCATCTGTATAAACATGGAAATATCTGCACCGCTCTCTGTAAAAACATGGATATATCTACACCGCGGTCTGTATAAGCATGGAAATAGCTAAACCGCTATCTGTATAAGCATGGAAATATCTACACTGCTATGTCTATAAATCTGCAAATATCTACACCGTGATCTGTGTAAACATGGAAATATTTACACTGCAATCTGTATAAACATGGAAATATCTACACCGTTATCTGTGTAAATATGGAAATATCTACACCGCTATCTCTATAAACATGGAAATATCTACACCGCCATCTGTATAAACATGGAAATATCTACACTTATATCTCTATAAACATGGAAATATCTACAATGCCATCTGTACAAGCATGGAAATACCTATACAGTCATCTGTATGAAGATGGAAATATCTACACCACCATCTGTATAAACATGGAAATATCTACAATGCCATCTGTATACACATGGAAATACCTACACGGCAGTCTGTGTATAGATGGAAACATCAACACCGCCATCTGTACAGACATGGAAATATCTACACCGCTATCTGTATAAACATGGAGATATCTACACTGCTGTCTGTATAAACATGGAAATTTCCACACCGGTATCTGTATAAACATGGAAATATCTACACCACGATCTGTATAAACATGGAAATATATACACCGCTATCTGTATAAACATGGAAATATCTACACCGCTATCTCTATAAACATGGAAATATCTACAAAGCCATCTGTATAAACATGGAAATACCTACACAGTCATGTGTAGGAACATGGAAAAATCTACACTGCCATCTGTATAAACATGGAAATATCTACAGAGCCCTCTGCATAAATATGGAAATATCTGCATAGGCATCTGTATAAACATTGAAATATCTGCACCGCTATCTGTATAAACATGGAAATACCTACACCGCTGTCTCTATAAACATGGAAATATGTACACCACTATGTGTATAAACATGGAAATATCTCCACTGCTGTCTGTATAAACATGGAAATATCTACACCGCGATCTGTATAAACATGGAAATATCTACACCGCCTTCTACATATCCTTGGAAATCTCTGCGCCGCCTTCTGTATAAACATGGAAATATCTACACGGTCATCTGTGTATAGATGGAAATATCAACACCGCCATCTGTACAAACATGGAAATATCTGCACCGCTATCTGTATAAACATGGAAATATCTACACCGCGGTCTGTATAAACATGGAAATAGCTAAACCGCTATCTGTATAAACATGGAAATATCTACACTGCTATCTCTATAAACCTGGAAATATCTACACCGTGATCTGTATAAACATGAAAATATTTACACTGCAATCTGTATAAACATGGAAATATCTACACCGTTATCTGTATAAATATGCAAATATCTACACCGCTATCTCTATAAACATGGAAATATCTACACCGCCATCTGTATAAACATGGAAATATCTACACCGCTATCTCTATAAACATGGAAATATCTACAAAGCCATCTGTATATACATGGAAATACCTACACAGTCATGTGTAGGAACATGGAAAGATCTGCACTGCCATCTGTATAAACATGGAAATATCTACAGAGCCCTCCGTATAAATATGGAAATATCTGCATAGGCATCTGTATAAACATGGAAATATCTGCACCGCTATCTGTATAAACATGGAAATACCTACACCGCTGTCTCTATAAACATGGAAATATGTACACCGCTATGTGTATAAACATGGAAATGTCTCCACTGCTGTCTGTAAAAACATGGAAATATCTACACCGTGATCTGTATAAACATGGAAATATCTACACCGCTATCTGTATAAACATGGAAATATCTACACAGCTATCTCTATAAACATGGAAATACCTACACCGCTGTCTCTATAAACATGGAAATATGTACACCGCTATGTGTATAAACATGGAAATACCTACACCGCTGTCTCTATAAACATGGAAATATGTACACCGCTATGTGTATAAACATGGAAATATCTCCACTGCTGTCTGTATAAACATGGAAATATCTACACCGTGATCTGTATAAACATGCAAATATTTACACTGCTATCTGTATAAACATGGAAATATCTACACCGTTATCTGTACAAATATGGAAATATCTACACCACTATCTCTATAAACATGGAAATATCTACACCGCCATGTGTATAAACATGGAAATATCTACACTGCTATCCCTATAAACATGGAAATATCTACACAGCTATCTCTATAAACATGGAAATACCTACACCGCCATCTGTATAAACATGGAAATACCTACAAAGTCATCTGTATAAACAAGGAAATATCTACACAGCCATCTGTATAAACATGGAAATATCTACACAGCCATCTGTATATACATGGAAATATCTACACCGCTATCTGTATAAACATGGAAATATCTACACCGCCTTCTACATATCCATGGAAATATCTGCGCCGCCTTCTGTATAAACATGGAAATATCTACACGGTCATCTGTGTATAGATGGAAATATCAACACCGCCATCTGTACAAACTTGGAAATATCTGCACCGCTGTCTGTATAAACATGGAAATATGTACACCGCGGTCTGTATAAACATGGAAATAGCTAAACCGCTATCTGTATAAACATGGAAATATCTACACTGCTATCTCTATAAAACGGGAAATATCTACACCGTGATCTGTATAAACATAGAAATATTTACACTGCAATCTGTATAAACATGGAAATATCTACACTGTTATCTGTATAAATATGGAAATATCTACACCGCTATCTCTATAAGCATGGAAATATCTACACCGCCATCTGTATAAACATGGAAATATCTACACTTATATCTCTATAAACATGGGAATATCTACAATGCCATCTGTAAAAACATGGAAATACCTATACAGTCATCTGTATGAACATGGAAATATCTACACCAACATCTGTATAAACATGGAAATATCTACAATGCCATCTGTATACACATGGAAATACCTACACGGCAATCTGTGTATAGAGGGAAACATCAGCACCACCATCTGTACAGACATGGAAATATCTACACCGCTAACCGTATAAACATGGAAATATCTTCACTGCGGTCTGTATAAACATGGAAATTTCCACACCGGTATTTGTATAAACATGGAAATATCTACACCACGATCTCTATAAACATGGAAATATTTACACCGCTATATGTATAAACATGGAAATATCTACACCGCTATCTCTATAAACATGGAAATATCTACAAAGCCATCTGTATATACATGGAAATACCTACACAGTCATGTGTAGGAACATGGAAAAATCTACACTGCCATCTGTATAAACATGGAAATATCTACAGAGCCCTCTGTATAAATATGGAAATATCTGCATAGGCATCTGTATAAACATGGAAATATCTGCACCGCTATCTGTATAAACATGGAAATACCTACACCGCTGTCTCTATAAACATGGAAATATGTACACCGCTATGTGTATAAACATGGAAATATCTCCACTGCTGTCTGTATAAACATGGAAATATCTACACCGCGATCTGTATAAACATGGAAATATCTACACCGCGATCTGTATAAACATGGAAATACCTACACCGCCATCTGTATAAACATGGAAATAGCTACAAAGTCATCTGTATAAACATGGAAATATCTACACAGCCATCTGTATAAACATGGAAATATCTACACAGCCGTCTGTATATACATGGAAATATCTACACTGCTATCTGTATAAACATGGAAATATCCACACCGCCTTCTACATATCCATGGAAATATCTGCGCCGCCTTCTGTATAAACATGGAAATATCTGCACGGTCATCTGTGTATAGATGGAAATATCAACACCGCCATCTGTACAAACATGGAAATATCTGCACCGCTATCAGTATAAACATGGAAATATCTACACCGCGGTCTGTATAAACATGGAAATAGCTAAACCGCTATCTGTATAAACATGGAAATATCTACACTGCTATCTCTATAAACCTGGAAATATCTACACCGTGATCTCTATAAACATGGAAATATTTACACTGCTATCTTTATAAACATGGAAATATCTACACCGTTATCTGTATAAATATGGAAATATCTACACTGCTATCTCTATAAACATGGAAATATCTACACCGCCATCTGTATAAACATGGAAATACCTACACTTATATCTCTATAAGCATGGAAATATCTACAATGCCATCTGTAAAAACATGGAAATACCTATACAGTCATCTGTATAAACATGGAAATATCTACACCACCATCAGTATAAACATGGAAATATCTACAATGCCATCTGTATACACATGGAAATACCTACACGGCAATCTGTGTATAGATGGAAACATCAACACCGCCATCTGTACAGACATGGAAATATCTACACCTCTATCTTTATAAACATGGAAATATCTACACTGCAGTCTGTATAAACATGGAAATTTCCACACCGGTATCTGTATAAACATGGAAATATCTACACCAAGATCTGTATAAACATGGAAATATTTACACCGCTATCTGTATAAACATGGAAATATCTACACCGCTATCTCTATAAACATGGAAATATCTACAAAGCCATCTGTATAAACATGGAAATACCTACACAGTCATGTGTAGGAACATGGAAAAATCTACACTGCCATCTGTATAAACATGGAAATATCTACAGTGCCCTCTGTATAAATATGGAAATACCTGCATAGGCATCTGTATAAACATGGAAATATCTGCACCGCTCTCTGTATAAACATGGAGATAACTACACCGCTGTCTCTATAAACATGGAAATATGTACACCCCTATGTGTATAAACATGGAAATATCTCCACTACTGTCTGTATAAACATGGAAATATCTACAATTCAATCTGTAAAAACATGGAAATACCTATACAGTCATCTGTATGAACATGGAAATATCTACACCACCATCTGTATAAACATGGAAATATCTACAATGCCTCCTGTATACACATGGAAATACCTACATGGCAATCTGTGTATAGATGGAAACATCAACACCGCCATCTTTACAGACATGGAAAATCTGCACCGCTATCTGTATAAACATGGAAATATCTACTCCGCGGTCTGTATAAACATGGAAATAGCTAAACGGCTATCTGTATAAACATGGAAATATCTGCACTGCTATCTCTATAAACCTGGAAATATCTACACCGTGATCTGTATAAACATGGAAATATTTACACTGCTATCTCTATAAACATGGAAATATCTACACCGTTATCTGTATAAAAATGGAAATATCTACACCGCTATCTCTATAAACATGGAAATATCTACACTGCCATCTGTATAAACATGGAAACATCTACACTGCTATCTCTATAAACATGGAAATATCTACAATGCCATTTGTAAAAACATGGAAATACCTATACAGTCATCTGTATAAACATGGAAATATCTACACCACCATCTGTATAAACATGGAAATATCTACAATGCCATCTGTATACACATGGAAATACCTACACGGCAATCTGTGTATAGATGGAAACATCAACACCGCCATCTGTACAAACATGGAAATACCTACACCGCTATCTGTATAAACATGGAAATATCTACTCTGCGGTCTGTATAAACATGGAAATTTCTACACCGGTATCTGTATAAACATGGAAATATCTATACCACGATCTGTATAAACATGGAAGTATTTTCACCGCTATCTGTATAAACATGGAAATATCTACACCGCTATCTCTATAAACATGGAAATATCTACAAAGCCATCTGTATAAACATGGAAATACCTACACAGTCATGTGTAGGAACATGGAAAGATCTGCACTGCCATCTGTATAAACATGGAAATATCTACAGAGCCCTCCGTATAAATATGGAAATATCTGCATAGGCATCTGTATAAACATGGAAATATCTGCACCGCTATCTGTATAAACATGGAAATACCTACACCGCTGTCTCTATAAACATGGAAGTATGTACACCGCTATGTGTGTAAAAATGGAAATATCTCCACTGCTGTCTGTAAAAACATGGAAATATCTACACCGTGATCTGTATAAACATGGAAATATCTACACCGCTATCTGTATAAACATGGAAATATCTACAAAGCTATCTCTATAAACATGGAAATACCTACACCACCATCTGTATAAACATGGAAATACCTACACAGTCATCTGTATAAACATGGAAATATCTACACTGCCATCTGAATAAACATGGAAATATCTACACAGCCATCTGTATATACATAGAAATATCTACACCGCTATCTGTATAAACATGGAAATATCTACACCGCCTTCTACATATCCATGGAAATATCTGCACCGCCTTCTGTATAAACATGGAAATATCTACACGGTCATCTGTGTATAGATGGAAATATCAACACCGCCGTCTGTACAAACATGGAAATATCTGCACCTCTATCTGTATAAACATGGAAATACCTACACCGCTGTCTCTATAAACATGGAAATATGTACACCGCTATGTGTATAAACATGGAAATACCTACACCGCTGTCTCTATAAACATGGAAATATGTACACCGCTATGTGTATAAACATGGAAATATCTCCACTGCTGTCTTTATAAACATGGAAATATCTACACCGTGATCTGTATAAACATGCAAATATTTACACTGCTATCTGTATAAACATGGAAATATCTACACCGTTATCTGTACAAATATGGAAATATCTACACCGCTATCTCTATAAACATGGAAATATCTACACCGCCATGTGTATAAACATGGAAATATCTACACTGCTATCCCTATAAACATGGAAATATCTACACAGCTATCTCTATAAACATGGAAATACCTACACCGCCATCTGTATAAACATGGAAATACCTACAAAGTCATCTGTATAAACAAGGAAATATCTCCACAGCCATCTGTATAAACATGGAAATATCTACACAGCCATCTGTATATACATGGAAATATCTACACCGCTATCTGTATAAACATGGAAATATCTACACCGCCTTCTACATATCCATGGAAATATCTGCGCCGCCTTCTGTATAAACATGGAAATATCTACACGGTCATCTGTGTATAGATGGAAATATCAACACCGCCATCTGTACAAACTTGGAAATATCTGCACCGCTATCTGTATAAACATGGAAATATGTACACCGCGGTCTGTATAAACATGGAAATAGCTAAACCGCTATCTGTATAAACATGGAAATATCTACACTGCTATCTCTATAAAACGGGAAATATCTACACCGTGATCTGTATAAACATAGAAATATTTACACTGCAATCTGTATAAACATGGAAATATCTACACCGTTATCTGTATAAATATGGAAATATCTACACCGCTATCTCTATAAACATGGAAATATCTACACCGCCATCTGTATAAACATGGAAATATCTACACTTATATCTCTATAAACATGGGAATATCTACAATACCATCTGTAAAAACATAGAAATACCTATACAGTCATCTGTATGAACATGGAAATATCTACACCAACATCTGTATAAACATGGAAATATCTACAATGCCATCTGTATACACATGGAAATACCTACACGGCAATCTGTGTATAGATGGAAACATCAGCACCACCATCTGTACAGACATGGAAATATCAACACCGCTATCTGTATAAACATGGAAATATCTACACTGCGGTCTGTATAAACATGGAAATTTCCACACCGTTATCTGTATAAACATGGAAATATCTACACCACGATCTCTGTAAACATGGAAATATTTACACCGCTATATGTATAAACATGGAAATATCTACACCGCTATCTCTATAAACATGGAAATATCTACAAAGCCATCTGTATATACATGGAAATACCTACACAGTCATGTGTAGGAACATGGAAAAATCTACACTGCCATCTGTATAAACATGGAAATATCTACAGAGCCCTCTGTATAAATATGGAAATATCTGCATAGGCATCTGTATAAACATGGAAATATCTGCACCGCTATCTGTATAAACATGGAAATACCTACACCGCTGTCTCTATAAACATGGAAATATGTACACCGCTATGTGTATAAACATGGAAATATCTCCACTGCTGTCTGTATAAACATGGAAATATATACACCGCGATCTGTATAAACATGGAAATATCTACACCGCGATCTGTATAAACATGGAAATACCTACACCGCCATCTGTATAAACATGGAAATAGCTACAAAGTCATCTGTATAAGCATGGAAATATCTACACAGCCATCTGTATAAACATGGAAATATCTAAACAGCCATCTGTATATACATGGAAATATCTACACTTGCTATCTGTATAAACATGGAAATATCCACACCGCCTTCTACATATCCATGGAAATATCTGCGCCGCCTTCTGTATAAACATGGAAATATCTACACGGTCATCTGTGTATAGATGGAAATATCAACACCGCCATCTGTACAAACATGGAAATATCTGCACCGCTATCTGTATAAACATGGAAATATCTACACCGCGGTCTGTATAAACATGGAAATAGCTAAACCGCTATCTGTATAAACATGGAAATATCTACACTGCTATCTCTATAAACCTGGAAATATCTACACCGTGATATGTATAAACATGGAAATATTTACACTGCAATCTGTATAAACATGGAAATATCTACACCGTTATCTGTATAAATATGGAAATATCTACACCGGTATCTCTATAAACATGGAAATATCTACACCGCCATCTGTATAAACATGGAAATATGTACACTGCTATCTCTATAAACATGGAAATATCTACAATGCCATCTGTAAAAACATGGAAATACCTATACAGTCATCTGTATAAACATGGAAATATCTACAACACCATCTGTATAAACATGGAAATATCTACAATGCCATCTGTATACACATGGAAATACCTACACGGCAATCTGTGTATAGATGGAAACATCAACACCACCATCTCTACAAACATGGAAATATGTACACCGCTATCTGGAGAAACATGGAAATATCTACACTGCGGTCTGTATAAACATGGAAATTTCTACACCGGTATCTGTATAACCATGGAAATATCTACATCACGATCTGTATCAACATGGAAATATTTACACCGCTATCTGTATAAACATGGAAATATCTACACCGCTATCTCTATAAACATGGAAATATCTACAAAGCCATCTGTATAAACATGGAAATATCTGCACCGCTCTCTGTAAAAACATGGAAATATCTACACCGCGGTCTGTATAAACATGGAAATAGCTAAACCGCTATCTGTATAAGCATGGAAATATCTACACTGCTATGTCTATAAATCTGCAAATATCTACACCGTGATCTGTGTAAACATGGAAATATTTACACTGCAATCTGTATAAACATGGAAATATCTACACCGTTATCTGTGTAAATATGGAAATATCTACACCGCTATCTCTATAAACATGGAAATATCTACACCGCCATCTGTATAAACATGGAAATATCTACACTTATATCTCTATAAACATGGGAATATCTACAATGCCATCTGTACAAGCATGGAAATACCTATACAGTCATCTGTATGAAGATGGAAATATCTACACCACCATCTGTATAAACATGGAAATATCTACAATGCCATCTGTATACACATGGAAATACCTACACGGCAGTCTGTGTATAGATGGAAACATCAACACCGCCATCTGTACAGACATGGAAATATCTACACCGCTATCTGTATAAACATGGAGATATCTACACTGCTGTCTGTATAAACATGGAAATTTCCACACCGGTATCTGTATAAACATGGAAATATCTACACCACGATCTGTATAAACATGGAAATATATACACCGCTATCTGTATAAACATGGAAATATCTACACCGCTATCTCTATAAACATGGAAATATCTACAAAGCCATCTGTATAAACATGGAAATACCTACACAGTCATGTGTAGGAACATGGAAAAATCTACACTGCCATCTGTATAAACATGGAAATATCTACAGAGCCCTCTGCATAAATATGGAAATATCTGCATAGGCATCTGTATAAACATTGAAATATCTGCACCGCTATCTGTATAAACATGGAAATACCTACACCGCTGTCTCTATAAACATGGAAATATGTACACCACTATGTGTATAAACATGGAAATATCTCCACTGCTGTCTGTATAAACATGGAAATATCTACACCGCGATCTGTATAAACATGGAAATATCTACACCGCCTTCTACATATCCTTGGAAATCTCTGCGCCGCCTTCTGTATAAACATGGAAATATCTACACGGTCATCTGTGTATAGATGGAAATATCAACACCGCCATCTGTACAAACATGGAAATATCTGCACCGCTATCTGTATAAACATGGAAATATCTACACCGCGGTCTGTATAAACATGGAAATAGCTAAACCGCTATCTGTATAAACATGGAAATATCTACACTGCTATCTCTATAAACCTGGAAATATCTACACCGTGATCTGTATAAACATGAAAATATTTACACTGCAATCTGTATAAACATGGAAATATCTACACCGTTATCTGTATAAATATGCAAATATCTACACCGCTATCTCTATAAACATGGAAATATCTACACCGCCATCTGTATAAACATGGAAATATCTACACCGCTATCTCTATAAACATGGAAATATCTACAAAGCCATCTGTATATACATGGAAATACCTACACAGTCATGTGTAGGAACATGGAAAGATCTGCACTGCCATCTGTATAAACATGGAAATATCTACAGAGCCCTCCGTATAAATATGGAAATATCTGCATAGGCATCTGTATAAACATGGAAATATCTGCACCGCTATCTGTATAAACATGGAAATACCTACACCGCTGTCTCTATAAACATGGAAATATGTACACCGCTATGTGTATAAACATGGAAATGTCTCCACTGCTGTCTGTAAAAACATGGAAATATCTACACCGTGATCTGTATAAACATGGAAATATCTACACCGCTATCTGTATAAACATGGAAATATCTACACAGCTATCTCTATAAACATGGAAATACCTACACCGCTGTCTCTATAAACATGGAAATATGTACACCGCTATGTGTATAAACATGGAAATACCTACACCGCTGTCTCTATAAACATGGAAATATGTACACCGCTATGTGTATAAACATGGAAATATCTCCACTGCTGTCTGTATAAACATGGAAATATCTACACCGTGATCTGTATAAACATGCAAATATTTACACTGCTATCTGTATAAACATGGAAATATCTACACCGTTATCTGTACAAATATGGAAATATCTACACCACTATCTCTATAAACATGGAAATATCTACACCGCCATGTGTATAAACATGGAAATATCTACACTGCTATCCCTATAAACATGGAAATATCTACACAGCTATCTCTATAAACATGGAAATACCTACACCGCCATCTGTATAAACATGGAAATACCTACAAAGTCATCTGTATAAACAAGGAAATATCTACACAGCCATCTGTATAAACATGGAAATATCTACACAGCCATCTGTATATACATGGAAATATCTACACCGCTATCTGTATAAACATGGAAATATCTACACCGCCTTCTACATATCCATGGAAATATCTGCGCCGCCTTCTGTATAAACATGGAAATATCTACACGGTCATCTGTGTATAGATGGAAATATCAACACCGCCATCTGTACAAACTTGGAAATATCTGCACCGCTGTCTGTATAAACATGGAAATATGTACACCGCGGTCTGTATAAACATGGAAATAGCTAAACCGCTATCTGTATAAACATGGAAATATCTACACTGCTATCTCTATAAAACGGGAAATATCTACACCGTGATCTGTATAAACATAGAAATATTTACACTGCAATCTGTATAAACATGGAAATATCTACACCGTTATCTGTATAAATATGGAAATATCTACACCGCTATCTCTATAAGCATGGAAATATCTACACCGCCATCTGTATAAACATGGAAATATCTACACTTATATCTCTATAAACATGGGAATATCTACAATGCCATCTGTAAAAACATGGAAATACCTATACAGTCATCTGTATGAACATGGAAATATCTACACCAACATCTGTATAAACATGGAAATATCTACAATGCCATCTGTATACACATGGAAATACCTACACGGCAATCTGTGTATAGAGGGAAACATCAGCACCACCATCTGTACAGACATGGAAATATCTACACCGCTAACCGTATAAACATGGAAATATCTTCACTGCGGTCTGTATAAACATGGAAATTTCCACACCGGTATTTGTATAAACATGGAAATATCTACACCACGATCTCTATAAACATGGAAATATTTACACCGCTATATGTATAAACATGGAAATATCTACACCGCTATCTCTATAAACATGGAAATATCTACAAAGCCATCTGTATATACATGGAAATACCTACACAGTCATGTGTAGGAACATGGAAAAATCTACACTGCCATCTGTATAAACATGGAAATATCTACAGAGCCCTCTGTATAAATATGGAAATATCTGCATAGGCATCTGTATAAACATGGAAATATCTGCACCGCTATCTGTATAAACATGGAAATACCTACACCGCTGTCTCTATAAACATGGAAATATGTACACCGCTATGTGTATAAACATGGAAATATCTCCACTGCTGTCTGTATAAACATGGAAATATCTACACCGCGATCTGTATAAACATGGAAATATCTACACCGCGATCTGTATAAACATGGAAATACCTACACCGCCATCTGTATAAACATGGAAATAGCTACAAAGTCATCTGTATAAACATGGAAATATCTACACAGCCATCTGTATAAACATGGAAATATCTACACAGCCGTCTGTATATACATGGAAATATCTACACTGCTATCTGTATAAACATGGAAATATCCACACCGCCTTCTACATATCCATGGAAATATCTGCGCCGCCTTCTGTATAAACATGGAAATATCTGCACGGTCATCTGTGTATAGATGGAAATATCAACACCGCCATCTGTACAAACATGGAAATATCTGCACCGCTATCAGTATAAACATGGAAATATCTACACCGCGGTCTGTATAAACATGGAAATAGCTAAACCGCTATCTGTATAAACATGGAAATATCTACACTGCTATCTCTATAAACCTGGAAATATCTACACCGTGATATCTATAAACATGGAAATATTTACACTGCTATCTTTATAAACATGGAAATATCTACACCGTTATCTGTATAAATATGGAAATATCTACACTGCTATCTCTATAAACATGGAAATATCTACACCGCCATCTGTATAAACATGGAAATACCTACACTTATATCTCTATAAGCATGGAAATATCTACAATGCCATCTGTAAAAACATGGAAATACCTATACAGTCATCTGTATAAACATGGAAATATCTACACCACCATCAGTATAAACATGGAAATATCTACAATGCCATCTGTATACACATGGAAATACCTACACGGCAATCTGTGTATAGATGGAAACATCAACACCGCCATCTGTACAGACATGGAAATATCTACACCTCTATCTTTATAAACATGGAAATATCTACACTGCAGTCTGTATAAACATGGAAATTTCCACACCGGTATCTGTATAAACATGGAAATATCTACACCAAGATCTGTATAAACATGGAAATATTTACACCGCTATCTGTATAAACATGGAAATATCTACACCGCTATCTCTATAAACATGGAAATATCTACAAAGCCATCTGTATAAACATGGAAATACCTACACAGTCATGTGTAGGAACATGGAAAAATCTACACTGCCATCTGTATAAACATGGAAATATCTACAGTGCCCTCTGTATAAATATGGAAATACCTGCATAGGCATCTGTATAAACATGGAAATATCTGCACCGCTCTCTGTATAAACATGGAGATAACTACACCGCTGTCTCTATAAACATGGAAATATGTACACCCCTATGTGTATAAACATGGAAATATCTCCACTACTGTCTGTATAAACATGGAAATATCTACAATTCAATCTGTAAAAACATGGAAATACCTATACAGTCATCTGTATGAACATGGAAATATCTACACCACCATCTGTATAAACATGGAAATATCTACAATGCCTCCTGTATACACATGGAAATACCTACATGGCAATCTGTGTATAGATGGAAACATCAACACCGCCATCTTTACAGACATGGAAAATCTGCACCGCTATCTGTATAAACATGGAAATATCTACTCCGCGGTCTGTATAAACATGGAAATAGCTAAACGGCTATCTGTATAAACATGGAAATATCTGCACTGCTATCTCTATAAACCTGGAAATATCTACACCGTGATCTGTATAAACATGGAAATATTTACACTGCTATCTCTATAAACATGGAAATATCTACACCGTTATCTGTATAAAAATGGAAATATCTACACCGCTATCTCTATAAACATGGAAATATCTACACTGCCATCTGTATAAACATGGAAACATCTACACTGCTATCTCTATAAACATGGAAATATCTACAATGCCATTTGTAAAAACATGGAAATACCTATACAGTCATCTGTATAAACATGGAAATATCTACACCACCATCTGTATAAACATGGAAATATCTACAATGCCATCTGTATACACATGGAAATACCTACACGGCAATCTGTGTATAGATGGAAACATCAACACCGCCATCTGTACAAACATGGAAATACCTACACCGCTATCTGTATAAACATGGAAATATCTACTCTGCGGTCTGTATAAACATGGAAATTTCTACACCGGTATCTGTATAAACATGGAAATATCTATACCACGATCTGTATAAACATGGAAGTATTTTCACCGCTATCTGTATAAACATGGAAATATCTACACCGCTATCTCTATAAACATGGAAATATCTACAAAGCCATCTGTATAAACATGGAAATACCTACACAGTCATGTGTAGGAACATGGAAAGATCTGCACTGCCATCTGTATAAACATGGAAATATCTACAGAGCCCTCCGTATAAATATGGAAATATCTGCATAGGCATCTGTATAAACATGGAAATATCTGCACCGCTATCTGTATAAACATGGAAATACCTACACCGCTGTCTCTATAAACATGGAAGTATGTACACCGCTATGTGTGTAAAAATGGAAATATCTCCACTGCTGTCTGTAAAAACATGGAAATATCTACACCGTGATCTGTATAAACATGGAAATATCTACACCGCTATCTGTATAAACATGGAAATATCTACAAAGCTATCTCTATAAACATGGAAATACCTACACCACCATCTGTATAAACATGGAAATACCTACACAGTCATCTGTATAAACATGGAAATATCTACACTGCCATCTGAATAAACATGGAAATATCTACACAGCCATCTGTATATACATAGAAATATCTACACCGCTATCTGTATAAACATGGAAATATCTACACCGCCTTCTACATATCCATGGAAATATCTCCACCGCCTTCTGTATAAACATGGAAATATCTACACGGTCATCTGTGTATAGATGGAAATATCAACACCGCCGTCTGTACAAACATGGAAATATCTGCACCGCTATCTGTATAAACATGGAAATACCTACACCGCTGTCTCTATAAACATGGAAATATGTACACCGCTATGTGTATAAACATGGAAATACCTACACCGCTGTCTCTATAAACATGGAAATATGTACACCGCTATGTGTATAAACATGGAAATATCTCCACTGCTGTCTTTATAAACATGGAAATATCTACACCGTGATCTGTATAAACATGCAAATATTTACACTGCTATCTGTATAAACATGGAAATATCTACACCGTTATCTGTACAAATATGGAAATATCTACACCGCTATCTCTATAAACATGGAAATATCTACACCGCCATGTGTATAAACATGGAAATATCTACACTGCTATCCCTATAAACATGGAAATATCTACACAGCTATCTCTATAAACATGGAAATACCTACACCGCCATCTGTATAAACATGGAAATACCTACAAAGTCATCTGTATAAACAAGGAAATATCTACACAGCCATCTGTATAAACATGGAAATATCTACACAGCCATCTGTATATACATGGAAATATCTACACCGCTATCTGTATAAACATGGAAATATCTACACCGCCTTCTACATATCCATGGAAATATCTGCGCCGCCTTCTGTATAAACATGGAAATATCTACACGGTCATCTGTGTATAGATGGAAATATCAACACCGCCATCTGTACAAACTTGGAAATATCTGCACCGCTATCTGTATAAACATGGAAATATGTACACCGCGGTCTGTATAAACATGGAAATAGCTAAACCGCTATCTGTATAAACATGGAAATATCTACACTGCTATCTCTATAAAACGGGAAATATCTACACCGTGATCTGTATAAACATAGAAATATTTACACTGCAATCTGTATAAACATGGAAATATCTACACCGTTATCTGTATAAATATGGAAATATCTACACCGCTATCTCTATAAACATGGAAATATCTACACCGCCATCTGTATAAACATGGAAATATCTACACTTATATCTCTATAAACATGGGAATATCTACAATACCATCTGTAAAAACATAGAAATACCTATACAGTCATCTGTATGAACATGGAAATATCTACACCAACATCTGTATAAACATGGAAATATCTACAATGCCATCTGTATACACATGGAAATACCTACACGGCAATCTGTGTATAGATGGAAACATCAGCACCACCATCTGTACAGACATGGAAATATCAACACCGCTATCTGTATAAACATGGAAATATCTACACTGCGGTCTGTATAAACATGGAAATTTCCACACCGTTATCTGTATAAACATGGAAATATCTACACCACGATCTCTGTAAACATGGAAATATTTACACCGCTATATGTATAAACATGGAAATATCTACACCGCTATCTCTATAAACATGGAAATATCTACAAAGCCATCTGTATATACATGGAAATACCTACACAGTCATGTGTAGGAACATGGAAAAATCTACACTGCCATCTGTATAAACATGGAAATATCTACAGAGCCCTCTGTATAAATATGGAAATATCTGCATAGGCATCTGTATAAACATGGAAATATCTGCACCGCTATCTGTATAAACATGGAAATACCTACACCGCTGTCTCTATAAAGATGGAAATATGTACACCGCTATGTGTATAAACATGGAAATATCTCCACTGCTGTCTGTATAAACATGGAAATATATACACCGCGATCTGTATAAACATGGAAATATCTACACCGCGATCTGTATAAACATGGAAATACCTACACCGCCATCTGTATAAACATGGAAATAGCTACAAAGTCATCTGTATAAACATGGAAATATCTACACAGCCATCTGTATAAACATGGAAATATCTACACAGCCATCTGTATATACATGGAAATATCTACACTTGCTATCTGTATAAACATGGAAATATCCACACCGCCTTCTACATATCCATGGAAATATCTGCGCCGCCTTCTGTATAAACATGGAAATATCTACACGGTCATCTGTGTATAGATGGAAATATCAACACCGCCATCTGTACAAACATGGAAATATCTGCACCGCTATCTGTATAAACATGGAAATATCTACACCGCGGTCTGTATAAACATGGAAATAGCTAAACCGCTATCTGTATAAACATGGAAATATCTACACTGCTATCTCTATAAACCTGGAAATATCTACACCGTGATATGTATAAACATGGAAATATTTACACTGCAATCTGTATAAACATGGAAATATCTACACCGTTATCTGTATAAATATGCAAATATCTACACCGCTATCTCTATAAACATGGAAATATCCACACCGCCATCTGTATAAACATGGAAATATCTACACTTATATCTCTATAAACATGGAAATATCTACAATGCAATCTGTAAAAACATGGAAATACCTATACAGTCATCTGTATGAACATGGAAATATCTACACCACCATCTGTATAAACATGGAAATATCTACAATGCCACCTGTATACACATGGAAATACCTACATGGCAATCTGTGTATAGATGGAAACATCAACACCGCCATCTGTACAGACATGGAAATATCTGCACCGCTATCTGTATAAACATGGAAATATCTACTCCGCGGTCTGTATAAACATGGAAATAGCTAAACGGCTATCTGTATAAACATGGAAATATCTACACTGCTATCTCTATAAACCTGGAAATATCTACACCGTGATCTGTATAAACATGGAAATATTTACACTGCTATCTCTATAAACATGGAAATATCTACACCGTGATCTGTATAAATATGGAAATATCTACACCGCTATCTCTATAAACATGGAAATATCTACACCGCCATCTGTATAAACATGGAAATATCTACACTGCTATCTCTATAAACATGGAAATATCTACAATGCCATCTGTAAAAACATGGAAATACCTATACAGTCATCTGTATAAACATGGAAATATCTACACCACCATCTGTATAAACATGGAAATATCTACAATGCCATCTGTATACACATGGAAATACCTACACGGCAATCTGTGTATAGATGGAAACATCAACACCGCCATCTGTACAAACATGGAAATACCTACACCGCTATCTGTATAAACATGGAAATATCTACACTGCGGTCTGTATAAACATGGAAATTTCTACACCGGTATCTGTATAAACATGGAAATATCTATACCACGGTCTGTATAAACATGGAAGTATTTTCACCGCTATCTGTATAAACATGGAAATATCTACACCGCTATCTCTATAAACATGGAAATATCTACAAAGCCATCTGTATAAATATGGAAATACCTACACAGTCATGTGTGGGAACATGGAAAGATCTGCACTGCCATCTGTATAAACATGGAAATATCTACAGAGCCCTCCGTATAAATATGGAAATATCTGCATAGACATCTGTATAAACATGGAAATATCTGCACCGCTATCTGTATAAACATGGAAATACCTACACCGCTGTCTCTATAAACATGGAAATATGTACACCGCTATCTGTGTAAAAATGGAAATATCTCCACTGCTGTCTGTAAAAACATGGAAATATCTACACCGTGATCTGTATAAACATGGAAATATCTACACCGCTATCTGTATAAACATGGAAATGTCTACACAGCTATCTCTATAAACATGGAAATACCGACACCACCATCTGTATAAACATGGAAATACCTACAAAGTCATCTGTATAAACATGGAAATATCTACACTGCCATCTGAATAAACATGGAAATATCTACACAGCCATCTGTATATACATAGAAATATCTACACCGCTATCTGTATAAACATGGAAATATCTACACCGCCTTCTACATATCCATGGAAATATCTGCACCGCCTTCTGTATAAACATGGAAATATCTACACGGTCATCTGTGTATAGATGGAAATATCAACACCGCCGTCTGTACAAACATGGAAATATCTGCACCGCTATCTGTATAAACATGGAAATACCTACACCGCTGTCTCTATAAACATGGAAATATGTACACCGCTATGTGTATAAACATGGAAATACCTACACCGCTGTCTCTATAAACATGGAAATATGTACACCGCTATGTGTATAAACATGGAAATATCTCCACTGCTGTCTGTATAAACATGGAAATATCTACACCGTGATCTGTATAAACATGCAAATATTTACACTGCTATCTGTATAAACATGGAAATATCTACACCGTTATCTGTACAAATATGGAAATATCTACACCGCTATCTCTATAAACATGGAAATATCTACACCGCCATGTGTATAAAGATGGAAATATCTACACTGCTATCCCTATAAACATGGAAATATCTACACAGCTATCTCTATAAACATGGAAATACCTACACCGCCATCTGTATAAACATGGAAATACCTACAAAGTCATCTGTATAAACAAGGAAATATCTACACAGCCATCTGTATAAACATGGAAATATCTACACAGCCATCTGTATATACATGGAAATATCTACACCGCTATCTGTATAAACATGGAAATATCTACACCGCCTTCTACATATCCATGGAAATATCTGCGCCGCCTTCTGTATAAACATGGAAATATCTACACGGTCATCTGTGTATAGATGGAAATATCAACACCGCCCTCTGTACAAACTTGGAAATATCTGCACCTCTATCTGTATAAACATGGAAATATGTACACCGCGGTCTGTATAAACATGGAAATAGCTAAACCGCTATCTGTATAAACATGGAAATATCTACACTGCTATCTCTATAAAACTGGAAATATCTACACCGTGATCTGTATAAACATAGAAATATTTAGACTGCAATCTGTATAAACATGGAAATATCTACACCGTTATCTGTATAAATATGGAAATATCTACACGCTATCTCTATAAACATGGAAATATCTACACCGCCATCTTTATAACCATGGAAATATCTACAATTATATCTCTATAAACATGGGAATATCTACAATGCCATCTGTAAAAACATGGAAATACCTATACAGTCATCTGTATGAACATGGAAATATCTACACCACCATCTGTATAAACATGGAAATATCTACAATGCCATCTGTATACACATGGAAATACCTACACGGATATCTGTGTATAGATGGAAACATCAACACCGGCATCTGTACAGACATGGAAATATCTACACCGCTATCTGTATAAACATGGAAATATCTACACTGCGGTCTGTATAAACATGGAAATTTCCACACCGGTATCTGTATAAAGATGGAAATATCTACACCACGATCTGTATAAACATGGAAATATTTACACCGCTATCGGTATAAACATGGAAATATCTACACCGCTATCTCTATAAACATGGAAATATCTACAAAGCCATCTGTATATACATGGAAATACCTACACAGTCATGTGTAGGAACATGGAAAAATCTACACTGCCATCTGTATAAACATGGAAATATCTACAGAGCCCTCTGTATAAATATGGAAATATCTGCATAGGCATCTGTATAAACATGGAAATATCTGCACCGCTATCTGTATAAACATGGAAATACCTACACCGCTGTCTCTATAAACATGGAAATATCTACACCATTATCTGTACAAATATGGAAATATCTACACCGCTATCTCTATAAACATGGAAATATCTACACCGCCATGTGTATAAACATGGAAATATCTACACTGCTATCCCTATAAACATGGAAATATCTACACAGCTATCTCTATAAACATGGAAATACCTACACCGCCATCTGTATAAACATGGAAATACCTACAAAGTCATCTGTATAAACAAGGAAATATCTACACAGCCATCTGTATAAACATGGAAATATCTACACAGCCATCTGTATATACATGGAAATATCTACACCGCTATCTGTATAAACATGGAAATATCTACACTGCCTTCCACATATCCATGGAAATATCTGCGCCGCCTTCTGTATAAACATGGAAATATCTACACGGTCATCTGTGTATAGATGGAAATATCAACACCGCCATCTGTACAAACTTGGAAATATCTGCACCGCTATCTGTATAAACATGGAAATATGTACACCGCGGTCTGTATAAACATGGAAATAGTTAAACCGCTATCTGTATAAACATGGAAATATCTACACTGCTATCTCTATAAAAGTGGAAATATCTACACCGTGATCTGTATAAACATAGAAATATTTACACTGCAATCTGTATAAACATGGAAATATCTACACCGTTATCTGTATAAATATGGAAATATCTACACCGCTATCTCTATAAACATGGAAATATCTACACCGCCATCTGTATAAACATGGAAATATCTACAATTATATCTCTATAAACATGGGAATATCTACAATGCCATCTGTAAAAACATGGAAATACCTATACAGTCATCTGTATGAACATGGAAATATCTATACCACCATCTGTATAAACATGGAAATATCTACAATGCCATCTGTATACACATGGAAATACCTACACGGCAATCTGTGTATAGATGGAAACATCAACACCGCCATCTGTACAGACATGGAAATATCTACACCGCTATCTGTATAAACGTGGAAATATCTACACTGCGGTCTGTATAAACATGGAAATTTCCACACCGTTATCTGTATAAACATGGAAATATCTACAACACGATCTGTATAAACATGGAAATATTTACACCGCTATCTGTATAAACATGGAAATATCTACACCACTGTCTCTATAAACATGGAAATATCTACAAAGCCATCTGTATATACATGGAAATACCTACACAGTCATGTGTAGGAACATGTAAAAATCTACACTGCCATCTGTATAAACATGGAAATATCTACAGAGCACTCTGTATAAATATGGAAATATCTGCATAGGCATCTGTATAAACATGGAAATATCTGCAACGCTATCTGTATAAACATGGAAATCCTACACCGCTGTCTCTATAAACATGGAAATATGTACACCGCTATGTGTATAAACATGGAAATATCTCCACTGCTGTCTGTATAAACATGGAAATATCTACACCACGATCTGTATAAACATGGAAATATTTACACCGCTATCTGTATAAACATGGAAATATCTACACAGCTATCTCCATAAACATGGAAATACCTACACCGCCATCTGTATAAACATGGAAATACCTACAATGTCATCTGTATAAACATGGAAATATCTACACAGCCATCTGTATGACCAAGGAAATATCTACACAGCCATCTGTATATACATGGAAATATCTACACCGCTATCTGTATAAACATGGAAATATCTACACCGCCTTCTACATATGCATGGAAATATCTGCGCCGCCTTCTGTATAAACATGGAAATATCTACACGGTCATCTGTGTATAGATGGAAATATCCACACCGCCATCTGTACAAACATGGAAATATCTGCACCGCTATCTGTATAAACATGGAAATATCTACACCGCGGTCTGTATAAACATGGAAATAGCTAAACCGCTATCTGTATAAACATGGAAATATCTACACTGCTATCTCTATAAACCTGGAAATATCTACACCGTGATCTGTATAAACATGGAAATATTTACACTGCTATCTGTATAAACATGGAAATACCTACACCGTTATCTGTATAAATATGGAAATATCTACACCGCTATCTCTATAAACATGGAAATATCTACACCGCCATCTGTATCAACATGGAAATATCTACACTGCTATCTCTATAAACATGGAAATATCTACAATGTCATCTGTAAAACATGGAAATACCTATACAGACGTCTGTATAAACATGGAAATATCTACACCACCATCTGTATAAACATGGAAATATCTACAATGCCATCTGTATACACATGGAAATACCTACACAGCAATCTGTGTATAGATGGAAACATCAACACCACCATGTGTACAGACATGGAAATATCTACACCACTATCTGTATAAACATGGAAATATCTACACTGCGGTCTGTATAAACATGGAAATTTCCACACCGGTATCTGTATAAACATGGAAATATCTACACCACGATCTGTATAAACATGGAAATATTTACACCGCTATCTGTATAAACATGGAAATATCTACACCGCTATCTCTATAAACATGGAAATATCTACAAAGCCATCTGTATAAACATGGAAATACCTACACAGTCATGTGTAGGAACATGGAAAAATCTACACTGCCATCTGTATAAACATGGAAATATCTACAGAGCCCTCTGTATAAACATGGAAATACCTACAAAGTCATCTGTATAAACATGGAAATATCTACACTGCCATCTGAATAAACATGGAAATATCTACACAGCCATCTGTATATACATAGAAATATCTACACCGCTATCTGTATAAACATGGAAATATCTACACCGCCTTCTACATATCCATGGAAATATCTGCACCGCCTTCTGTATAAACATGGAAATATCTACACGGTCATCTGTGTATAGATGGAAATATCAACACCACCGTCTGTACAAACATGGAATATCTGCACCGCTATCTGTATAAACATGGAAATACCTACACCGCTATCTCTATAAACATGGAAATATGTACACCGCTATGTGTATAAACATGGAAATACCTACACCGCTGTCTCTATAAACATGGAAATATGTACACCGCTATGTGTATAAACATGGAAATATCTCCACTGCTGTCTGTATAAACATGGAAATATCTACACCGTGATCTGTATAAACATGCAAATATTTACACTGCTATCTGTATAAACATGGAAATATCTACACCGTTATCTGTACAAATATGGAAATATCTACACCGCTATCTCTATAAACATGGAAATATCTACACCGCCATGTGTATAAACATGGAAATATCTACACTGCTATCCCTATAAACATGGAAATATCTACACAGCTATCTCTATAAACATGGAAATACCTACACCGCCATCTGTATAAACATGGAAATACCTACAAAGTCATCTGTATAAACAAGGAAATATCTACACAGCCATCTGTATAAACATGGAAATATCTACACAGCCATCTGTATATACATGGAAATATCTACACCGCTATCTGTATAAACATGGAAATATCTACACCGCCTTCTACATATCCATGGAAATATCTGCGCCGCTTTCTGTATAAACATGGAAATATCTACACGGTCATCTGTGTATAGATGGAAATATCAACACCGCCATATGTACAAACTTGGAAATATCTGCACCGCTATCTGTATAAACATGGAAATATGTACACCGCGGTCTGTATAAACATGGAAATAGCTAAACCGCTATCTGTATAAACATGGAAATATCTACACTGCTATCTCTATAAAACTGGAAATATCTACACCGTGATCTGTATAAACATAGAAATATTTACACTGCAATCTGTATAAACATGGAAATATCTACAACGTTATCTGTATAAATATGGAAATATCTACACCGCTCTCTCTATAAACATGGAAATATCTACACCGCCATCTGTATAAACATGGAAATATCTACACTTATATCTCTATAAACATGGGAATATCTACAATGCCATCGGTAAAAACATGGAAATACCTAGACAGTCATCTGTATGAACATGGAAATATCTACACCACCATCTGTATAAACATGGAAATATCTACAATGCCATCTGTATACACATGGAAATACCTACACGGCAATCTGTGTATAGATGGAAACATCAACACCGCCATCTGTACAGACATGGAAATATCTACACCGCTATCTGTATAAACATGGAAATATCTACACTGCGGTCTGTATAAACATGGAAATTTCCACACCGGTATCTGTATAAACATGGAAATATCTACACCACGGTCCGTATAAACATGGAAATATTTACACCGCTATATGTATAAACATGGAAATATCTACACCGCTATCTCTATAAACATGGAAATATCTACAAAGCCATCTGTATATACATGGAAATACCTACACAGTCATATGTAGGAACATGGAAAAATCTACACTGCCATCTGTATAAACATGGAAATATCTACAGAGCCCTCTGTATAAATATGGAAATATCTGCATAGGCATCTGTATAAACATGGAAATATCTGCACCGCTATCTGTATAAACATGGAAATACCTACACCGCTGTCTCTATAAACATGGAAATATGTACACCGCTATGTGTATAAACATGGAAATATCTCCACTGCTGTCTGTATAAACATGGAAATATCTACACCGCGATCTGTATAAACATGGAAATATCTACACCGCTATCTGTATAAACATGGAAATATCTACACAGCTATCTCTATAAACATGGAAATACCTACACCTCCATCTGTATAAACATGGAAATACCTACAAAGTCATCTGTATAAACATGGAAATATCTACACAGCCATCTGTATAAACATGGAAATACCTACACAGCCATCTGTATATACATGGAAATATCTACACCGCTATCTGTATAACCATGGAAATATCTACACCGCCTTCTACATATCCATGGAAATATCTGCGCTGCCTTCTGTATATACATGGAAATATCTACCCGGTCATCTGTGTATAGATGGAAATATCAACACCGCCATCTGTACAAACATGGAAATATCTGCACCGCTATCTGTAAACATGGAAATATCTACCCTGCGGTCTGTATAAACATGGAAATAGCTAAACCGCTATCTGTATAAACATGGAAATATCTACACTGCTATCTCTATAAACCTGGAAATATCTACACCGTGATCTGTAAAAACATGGAAATATTTACACTGCTATCTGTATAAAGATGGAAATATCTACACCGTTATCTTTATAAATATGGAAATATCTACACCGCTATCTCTATAAACATGGAAATATCTACACCGCCATCTGTATAAACATGGAAATATCTACACTGCTATCTCTATAAACATGGAAATATCTACAATGCCATCTGTAAAAACATGGAAATACCTATACAGTCATCTGTATGAACATGGAAATATCTACACCACCATGTGTATAAACATGGAAATATCTACAATGCCATCTGTATACACATGGAAATACCTACACGGCAATCTGTGTATAGATGGAAACATCAACACCGCAATCTGTACAGACATGGAAATATCTACACCGCTATCTGTATAAACATGGAAATATCTACACTGCGGTCTGTATAAACATGGAAATTTCCACCCCGGTATCTGTATAAACATGGAAATATCTACACCACGATCTGTATAAACATGGAAATATTTACACCGCTATCTGTATAAACAGGGAAATATCTACACCGCTATCTCCATAAACATTTAAATATCTACAAAGCCATCTGTATAAACATGGAAATACCTACACAGTCATGTGTAGGAACGTGGAAAAATCTACAGTGCCATCTGTATAAACATGGAAATATCTACAGAGCCCTCTGTATAAATATGGAAATATCTGCATAGGCATCTGTATAAACATGGAAATATCTGCATCGCTATCTGTATAAACATGGAAATACCTACACCGCTCTCTCTATAAACATGGAAATATGTACACCGCTATGTGTATAAACATGGAAATATCTCCACTGCTGTCTGTATAAACATGGAAATATCTACACCGCGATCTGTATAAACATGGAAATATCTACACCGCTGTCTGTATAAACATGGAAATATCTACACAGCTATCTCTATAAACATGGAAATACCTACACCGCCATCTGTATAAACATGGAAATACCTACAATGTCATCTGTATAAACATGGAAATATCTACACAGCCATCTGTATGAACATGAAAATATCTACACAGCCATCTGTATATACATGGAAATATCTACACCGCTATCTGTATAAACATGGAAATATCTACACCGCCTTCTACATATGCATGGAAATATCTGCGCCGCCTTCTGTATAAACATGGAAATATCTACACGGTCATCTGTGTATAGATGGAAATATCAACACCGCCATCTGTACAAACATGGAAATATGTGCACCGCTATCTGTATAAACATGGAAATATCTACACCGCGGTCTGTATAAACATGGAAATAGCTAAACCACTATCTGTATAAACATGGAAATATCTACACTGCTATCTCTATAAACCTGGAAATATCTACACCGTGATCTGTATAAACATGGAAATATTTACACTGCTATCTGTATAAACATGGAAATACCTACACCGTAATCTGTATAAATATGGATATATCTACACCGCTATCTCTATAAACATGGAAATATCTACACCGCCATCTGTATCAACATGGAAATATCTACACTGATATCTCTATAAACATGGAAATATCTACAATGCTATCTCTATAAACCTGGAAATATCTACACCGTGATCTGTATAAACATGGAAATATTTACACTGCTATCTGTATAAAGATGGAAATATCTACACCGTTATCTTTATAAATATGGAAATATCTACACCGCTATCTCTATAAACATGGAAATATCTACACCGCCATCTGTATAAACATGGAAATATCTACACTGCTATCTCTATAAACATGGAAATATCTACAATGCCATCTGTAAAAACATGGAAATACCTATACAGTCATCTGTATGAACATGGAAATATCTACACCACCATGTGTATAAACATGGAAATATCTACAATGCCATCTGTATACACATGGAAATACCTACACGGCAATCTGTGTATAGATGGAAACATCAACACCGCAATCTGTACAGACATGGAAATATCTACACCGCTATCTGTATAAACATGGAAATATCTACACTGCGGTCTGTATAAACATGGAAATTTCCACCCCGGTATCTGTATAAACATGGAAATATCTACACCACGATCTGTATAAACATGGAAATATTTACACCGCTATCTGTATAAACAGGGAAATATCTACACCGCTATCTCCATAAACATTTAAATATCTACAAAGCCATCTGTATAAACATGGAAATACCTACACAGTCATGTGTAGGAACATGGAAAAATCTACAGTGCCATC
Source organism: Pan troglodytes (assembly GCF_028858775.2). Lineage (NCBI taxonomy): Eukaryota > Metazoa > Chordata > Mammalia > Primates > Hominidae > Pan > Pan troglodytes. Next base: position 10,106,188 of record NC_072411.2, read on the forward strand.
TGTATAAACATGGAAATATCTACAGAGCCCTCTGTATAAATATGGAAATATCTGCATAGCCATCTGTATAAACATGGAAATATCTGCACCGCTATCTGTATAAACATGGAAATACCTACACCGCTCTCTCTATAAACATGGAAATATGTACACCGCTATGTGTATAAACATGGAAATATCTCCACTGCTGTCTGTATAAACATGGAAATATCTACACTGCGATCTGTATAAACATGGAAATATCTACACCGCTGTCTGTATAAACATGGAAATATCTACACAGCTATCTCTATAAACATGGAAATACCTACACCGCCATCTGTATAAACATGGAAATACCTACAATGTCATCTGTATAAACATGGAAATATCTACACAGCCATCTGTATGAACATGGAAATATCTACACAGCCATCTGTATATACATGGAAATATCTACACCGCTATCTGTATAAACATGGAAATATCTACACCGCCTTCTACATATGCATGGAAATATCTGCGCCGCCTTCTGTATAAACATGGAAATATCTACACGGTCATCTGTGTATAGATGGAAATATCAACACCGCCATCTGTACAAACATGGAAATATGTGCACCGCTATCTGTATAAACATGGAAATATCTACACCGCGGTCTGTATAAACATGGAAATAGCTAAACCACTATCTGTATAAACATGGAAATATCTACACTGCTATCTCTATAAACCTGGAAATATCTACACCGTGATCTGTATAAACATGGAAATATTTACACTGCTATCTGTATAAACATGGAAATACCTACACCGTAATCTGTATAAATATGGATATATCTACACCGCTATCTCTATAAACATGGAAATATCTACACCGCCATCTGTATCAACATGGAAATATCTACACTGATATCTCTATAAACATGGAAATATCTACAATGTCATCTGTAAAGCATGGAAATACCTATACAGTCATCTGTATAAACATGGAAATATCTACACCACCATCTGCATAAACATGGAAATATCTACAATGCCATCTGTATACACATGGAAATACCTACACGGCAATCTGTGTATAGATGGAAACATCAACAACGCCATCTGTACAAACATGGAAATATCTACACCGCTATCTGTATAAACATGGAAATATCTACACTGCGGTCTGTATGAACATGGAAATTTCTACACCGGTATCTGTATAAACATGGAAATATCTACACCACGATCTGTATAAACATGGAAATATTTACACCGCTATCTGTATAAACATGGAAATATCTACACCGCTATCTCTATAAACATGGAAATATCTACAAAGCCATCTGTATAAACATGGAAATACCTACACAGTCATGTGTAGGAACATGGAAAGATCTGCACTGCCATCTGTATAAACATGGAAATATCTACAGAGCCCTCTGTATAAACATGGAAATTTCTACACCGCGATCTGTATAAACATGGAAATATCTACACAGTTATCTCTATAAACATGGAAATACTTACACAGCCATCTGTATAAACATGGAAATATCTACACAGCCATCTGTATATACATGGAAATACCTACACCGCCATCTGTATAAACATGGAAATATCTACAAAGTCATCTGTATAAACATGGAAATATCAACACAGCCATCTGTATAAACATGGAAATACCTACAAAGTCATCTGTATAAACATGGAAATATCTACACAGCCATCTGTATAAACATGGAAATATCTACACAGCCATCTGTATATACATGGAAATCTCTACACCGCTATCTGTATAAACATGGAAATATCTACACCGCCTTCTACATATCCATGGAAATATCTGTGCCGCCTTCTGTATAAACATGGAAATATCTACACGGTCTTCTGTGTGTAGATGGAAATATCAACACCGCCATCTGTACAAACATGGAAATACCTGCACCGCTATCTGTATAAACATGGAATTATCTACACCGCGGTCTGTATAAACACGGAAATAGCTAAACCGCTATCTGTATAAACATGGAAATATCTACACTGTTATCTCTATAAACCAGGAAATATGTACACCGTGATCTGTATAAACATGGAAATATTTACACTGCTATCTGTATAAACATGGAAATATCTACACCGTTATCTGTATAAATATGGAAATATCTACACCGCTATCTCTATAAACATGGAAATATCTACACTGCCATCTGTATAAACATGGAAATATCTACACTTATATCTCTATAAACATGGAAATATCTACAATGCCATCTGTAAAAACATGGAAATACCTATACAGTCATCAGTATGAGCATGGAAATATCTACACCACCATCTGTATAAACATGGAAATATCTACAATGCCATCTGTATACACATGGAAATACCTACACGGCAATCTGTGTATAGATGGAAACATCAACACCGCCATCTGTAGAGACATGGAAATATCTACACCGCTATCTGTATAAACATGGAAATATCTACACTGCGGTCTGTATAAACATGGAAATTTCCACCCCGGTATCTGTATAAACATGGAAATATCTACACCACGATCTGTATAAACATGGAAATATTTACACCGCTATCTGTATAAACATGGAAATATCTACACCGCTATCTCTATAAACATGGAGATATCTACAAAGCCATCTGTATAAACATGGAAATAGCTACACAGTCATGTGTAGGAACATGGAAGAATCTACACTGCCATCTGTATAAACATGGAAATATCTACAGAGCCCTCTGTATAAATATGGAAATATCTGCATAGGCATCTGTATAAACATGGAAATATCTGCACCGCTATCTGTATAAACATGGAAATACCTACACCGCTGTCTCTATAAACATGGAAATATGTACACCGCTATGTGTATAAACATGGAAATATCTCCACTGCTGTCTGTATAAACATGGAAATATCTACACCGCGATCTGTATAAACATGGAAATATCTACACCGCTATCTGTATAAACATGGAAATATCTACACAGCTATCTCTATAAACATGGAAATACCTACACCTCCATCTGTATAAACATGGAAATACCTACAAAGTCATCTGTATAAACATGGAAATATCTACACAGCCATCTGTATAAACATGGAAATATCTACACAGCCATCTGTATATACATGGAAATATCTACACCGCTATCTGTATAAACATGGAAATATCTACACGGCCTTCTACATATCCATGGAAATATCTGCGCTGCCATCTGTATATACATGGAAATATCTACCCGGTTATCTGTGTATAGATGGAAATATCAACACCGCCATCTGTACAAACATGGAAATATCTGCACCGCTATCTGTAAACATGGAAATATCTACCCCGCGGTCTGCATAAACATGGAAATAGCTAAACCGCTATCTGTATAAACATGGAAATATCTACACTGCTATCTCTATAAACCTGGAAATATCTACACCGTGATCTGTATAAACATGGAAATATTTACACTGCTATCTGTATAAAGATGGAAATATCTACACCGTTATCTTTATAAATATGGAAATATCTACACCGCTATCTCTATAAACATGGAAATATCTACACCGCCATCTGTATAAACATGGAAATATCTACACTGCTATCTCTATAAACATGGAAATATCTACAATGCCATCTGTAAAAACATGGAAATACCTATACAGTCATCTGTATGAACATGGAAATATCTACACCACCATGTGTATAAACATGGAAATATCTACAATGCCATCTGTATACACATGGAAATACCTACACGGCAATCTGTGTATAGATGGAAACATCAACACCGCAATCTGTACAGACATGGAAATATCTACACCGCTATCTGTATAAACATGGAAATATCTACACTGCGGTCTGTATAAACATGGAAATTTCCACCCCGGTATCTGTATAAACATGGAAATATCTACAGCACGATCTGTATAAACATGGAAATATTTACACCGCTATCTGTATAAACATGGAAATATCTACACCGCTATCTCTATAAACATGGAAATATCTACAAAGCCATCTGTATAAACATGGAAATAGCTACACAGTCATGTGTAGGAACATGGAAGAATCTACACTGCCATCTGTATAAACATGGAAATATCTACAGAGCCCTCTGTATAAATATGGAAATATCTGCATAGGCATCTGTATAAACATGGAAATATCTGCACCGCTATCTGTATAAACATGGAAATACCTACACCGCTGTCTCTATAAACATGGAAATATGTACACCGCTATGTGTATAAACATGGAAATATCTCCACTGCTGTCTGTATAAACATGGAAATATCTACACCGCGATCTGTATAAACATGGAAATATCTACACCGCTATCTGTATAAACATGGAAATATCTACACACCTATCTCTATAAACATGGAAATACCTACACCTCCATCTGTATAAACATGGAAATACCTACAAAGTCATCTGTATAAACATGGAAATATCTACACAGCCATCTGTATAAACATGGAAATATCTACACAGCCATCTGTATATACGTGGAAATATCTACACCGCTATCTGTATAAACATGGAAATATCTACACGGCCTTCTACATATCCATGGAAATATCTGCACTGCCATCTGTATATACATGGAAATATCTACCCGGTCATCTGTGTATAGATGGAAATATCAACACCGCCATCTGTACAAACATGGAAATATCTGCACCGCTATCTGTAAACATGGAAATATCTACCCTGCGGTCTGTATAAACATGGAAATAGCTAAACCGCTATCTGTATAAACATGGAAATATCTACACTGCTATCTCTATAAACCTGGAAATATCTACACCGTGATCTGTATAAACATGGAAATATTTACACTGCTATCTGTATAAAGATGGAAATATCTACACCGTTATCTTTATAAATATGGAAATATCTACACCGCTATCTCTATAAACATGGAAATATCTACACCGCCATCTGTATAAACATGGAAATATCTACACTGCTATCTCTATAAACATGGAAATATCTACAATGCCATCTGTAAAAACATGGAAATACCTATACAGTCATCTGTATGAACATGGAAATATCTACACCACCATGTGTATAAACATGGAAATATCTACAATGCCATCTGTATACACATGGAAATACCTACACGGCAATCTGTGTATAGATGGAAACATCAACACCGCAATCTGTACAGACATGGAAATATCTACACCGCTATCTGTATAAACATGGAAATATCTACACTGCGGTCTGTATAAACATGGAAATTTCCACCCCGGTATCTGTATAAACATGGAAATATCTACAGCACGATCTGTATAAACATGGAAATATTTACACCGCTATCTGTATAAACAGGGAAATATCTACACCGCTATCTCCATAAACATTTAAATATCTACAAAGCCATCTGTATAAACATGGAAATACCTACACAGTCATGTGTAGGAACATGGAAAAATCTACAGTGCCATCTGTATAAACATGGAAATATCTACAGAGCCCTCTGTATAAATATGGAAATATCTGCATAGGCATCTGTATAAACATGGAAATATCTGCACCGCTATCTGTATAAACATGGAAATACCTACACCGCTCTCTCTATAAACATGGAAATATGTACACCGCTATGTGTATAAACATGGAAATATCTCCACTGCTGTCTGTATAAACATGGAAATATCTACACCGCGATCTGTATAAACATGGAAATATCTACACCGCTGTCTGTATAAACATGGAAATATCTACACAGCTATCTCTATAAACATGGAAATACCTACACCGCCATCTGTATAAACATGGAAATACCTACAATGTCATCTGTATAAACATGGAAATATCTACACAGCCATCTGTATGAACATGGAAATATCTACACAGCCATCTGTATATACATGGAAATATCTACACCGCTATCTGTATAAACATGGAAATATCTACACCGCCTTCTACATATGCATGGAAATATCTGCGCCGCCTTCTGTATAAACATGGAAATATCTACACGGTCATCTGTGTATAGATGGAAATATCAACACCGCCATCTGTACAAACATGGAAATATGTGCACCGCTATCTGTATAAACATGGAAATAACTACACCGCGGTCTGTATAAACATGGAAATAGCTAAACCACTATCTGTATAAACATGGAAATATCTACACTGCTATCTCTATAAACCTGGAAATATCTACACCGTGATCTGTATAAACATGGAAATATTTACACTGCTATCTGTATAAACATGGAAATACCTACACCGTAATCTGTATAAATATGGATATATCTACACCGCTATCTCTATAAACATGGAAATATCTACACCGCCATCTGTATCAACATGGAAATATCTACACTGATATCTCTATAAACATGTAAATATCTACAATGCTATCTCTATAAACCTGGAAATATCTACACCGTGATCTGTATAAACATGGAAATATTTACACTGCTATCTGTATAAAGATGGAAATATCTACACTGTTATCTTTATAAATATGGAAATATCTACACCGCTATCTCTATAAACATGGAAATATCTACACCGCCATCTGTATAAACATGGAAATATCTACACTGCTATCTCTATAAACATGGAAATATCTACAATGCCATCTGTAAAAACATGGAAATACCTATACAGTCATCTGTATGAACATGGAAATATCTACACCACCATGTGTATAAACATGGAAATATCTACAATGCCATCTGTATACACATGGAAATACCTACACGGCAATCTGTGTATAGATGGAAACATCAACACCGCAATCTGTACAGACATGGAAATATCTACACCGCTATCTGTATAAACATGGAAATATCTACACTGCGGTCTGTATAAACATGGAAATTTCCACCCCGGTATCTGTATAAACATGGAAATATCTACACCACGATCTGTATAAACATGGAAATCTTTACACCGCTATCTGTATAAACAGGGAAATATCTACACCGCTATCTCCATAAACATTTAAATATCTACAAAGCCATCTGTATAAACATGGAAATACCTACACAGTCATGTGTAGGAACATGGAAAAATCTACAGTGCCATCTGTATAAACATGGAAATATCTACAGAGCCCTCTGTATAAATATGGAAATATCTGCATAGGCATCTGTATAAACATGGAAATATCTGCACCGCTATCTGTATAAACATGGAAATACCTACACCGCTCTCTCTATAAACATGGAAATATGTACACCGCTATGTGTATAAACATGGAAATATCTCCACTGCTGTCTGTATAAACATGGAAATATCTACACCGCGATCTGTATAAACATGGAAATATCTACACCGCTGTCTGTATAAACATGGAAATATCTACACAGCTATCTCTATAAACATGGAAATACCTACACCGCCATCTGTATAAACATGGAAATACCTACAATGTCACCTGTATAAACATGGAAATATCTACACAGCCATCTGTATGAACATGGAAATATCTACACAGCCATCTGTATATACATGGAAATATCTACACCGCTATCTGTATAAACATGGAAATATCTACACCGCCTTCTACATATGCATGGAAATATCTGCGCCGCCTTCTGTATAAACATGGAAATATCTACACGGTCATCTGTGTATAGATGGAAATATCAACACCGCCATCTGTACAAACATGGAAATATGTGCACCGCTATCTGTATAAACATGGAAATATCTACACCGCGGTCTGTATAAACATGGAAATAGCTAAACCACTATCTGTATAAACATGGAAATATCTACACTGCTATCTCTATAAACCTGGAAATATCTACACCGTGATCTGTATAAACATGGAAATATTTACACTGCTATCTGTATAAACATGGAAATACCTACACCGTAATCTGTATAAATATGGATATATCTACACCGCTATCTCTATAAACATGGAAATATCTACACCGCCATCTGTATCAACATGGAAATATCTACAGTGATATCTCTATAAACATGGAAATATCTACAATGTCATCTGTAAAACATGGAAATACCTATACAGTCATCTGTATAAACATGGAAATATCTACACCACCATCTGCATAAACATGGAAATATCTACAATGCCATCTGTATACACATGGAAATACCTACACGGCAATCTGTGTATAGATGGAAACATCAACAACGCCATCTGTACAAACATGGAAATATCTACACCGCTATCTGTATAAACATGGAAATATCTACACTGCGGTCTGTATGAACATGGAAATTTCTACACCGGTATCTGTATAAACATGGAAATATCTACACCACGATCTGTATAAACATGGAAATATTTACACCGCTATCTGTATAAACATGGAAATATCTACACCGCTATCTCTATAAACATGGAAATATCTACAAAGCCATCTGTATAAACATGGAAATACCTACACAGTCATGTGTAGGAACATGGAAAGATCTGCACTGCCATCTGTATAAACATGGAAATATCTACAGAGCCCTCTGTATAAATATGGAAATATCTGCATAGGCATCTGTATAAACATGGAAATATCTGCACCGCTATCTGTATAAACATGGAAATACCTACAACGCTGTCTCTATAAACATGGAAATATGTACAACGCTATGTGTATAAACATGGAAATATCTCCACTGCTGTCTGTAAAAACATGGAAATATCTACACCGTGATCTCTATAAACATGGAAATATCTACACCGCTATCTGTATAAACATGGAAATATCTACACAGCTATCTCTATAAACATGGAAATTCCTACACCACCATCTGTATAAACATGGAAATACCTACAAAGTCATCTGTATAAACATGGAAATATCTACACAGACATCTGAATAAACATGGAATTATCTACACAGCCATCTGTTTATACATGGAAATATCTACACCGCTATCTGTATAAACATGGAAATATCTACACCACCTTCTACATATCCATGGAAATATCTGCACCACCTACTGTATAAACATGGAAATATCTACACGGTCATCTGTGTATAGATGGAAATATCAACACCACCATCTGTACAAACATGGAAATATATTCACCGCTATCTGTATAAACTTGGAAATATCTACACCGCGGTCTGTATAAACATGGAAATAGCTAAACCGCTATCTGTATAAACATGGAAATATCTACACTGCTATCTCTGTAAATCTGGAAACATCAACACCGTGATCTGTATAAACATGGAAATATTTACACTGCAATCTCTATAAACATGGAAATATCTACACCGTTATCTGTATAAATATGGAAATATTTACACTGCTATCTGTATAAACATGGAAATATCTACACCGCCATCTGTATAAACATGGAAATATCTACACTGCCATCTCTATAAACATGGAAATATCTACAATGCCATCTGTAAAAACATGGAAATACCTATACAGTCATCTGCATAAACATGGAAATATCTACACCACCATCTGTACAAACATGGAAATATCTACAATGCCATCTGTATACACATGGAAATACCTACACGGCAATCTGTGTATAGATGGAAACACCAACACCAATATCTGTACAAACATGGAAATATCTACACAGCTATCTGTATAAACATGGAAATATCTACACTGCGGTCTCTATAAACCTGGAAATTTCTACACCGGTATCTGTATAAACATGGAAATATCTACACCACTATCTGTATAAGCATGGAAATATTTACACCGCTATCTGTATAAACATGGAAATATCTACACCGCTATCTCTATAAACATGGAAAAATCTACAAAGCCATCTGTATAAACATGGAAATACCTACACAGTCATGTGTAGGAACATGGAAAAATCTACACTGCCATCTGTATAAACATGGAAATATCTACACTGCTATCTCTATAAACCTGGAAATATCTACACCGTGATCTGTATAAACATGGAAATATTTACAGTGCTATCTGTATAAACATGGAAATATCTACACTGCTATCTCTATAAACATGGAAATATCTACAATGCCATCTGTAAAAACATGGAAATACCTATACAGTCATCTGTATAAACATGGAAATATCTACAGAGCCCTCTGTATATATATGGAAATATCTGCATAGGCATCTGTATAAACATGGAAATATCTGCACCGCTATCTGTATAAACATGGAAATACCTACACCGCTGTCCCTATAAACATGGAAATATGTACACCGCTATGTGTATAAACATGGAAATATCTCCACTGCTGTCTGTATAAACATGGAAATTTCTACACCGCGATCTGTATAAACATGGAAATATCTACACAGTTATCTCTATAAACATGGAAATACTTACACAGCCATCTGTATAAACATGGATATATCTACACAGCCATCTGTATATACATGGAAATACCTACACCGCCATCTGTATAAACATGGAAATATCTACAAAGTCATCTGTATAAACATGGAAATATCTACACAGCCATCTGTATAAACATGGAAATACCTACAAAGTCATCTGTATAAACATTGAAATATCTACACAGCCATCTGTATAAACATGGAAATATCTACACAGCCATCTGTATATACATGGAAATCTCTACACCGCTATCTGTATAAACATGGAAATATCTACACCGCCTTCTACATATCCATGGAAATATCTGTGCCGCCTTCTGTATAAACATGGAAATATCTACACGGTCTTCTGTGTGTAGATGGAAATATCAACACCGCCATCTGTACAAACATGGAAATACCTGCACCGCTATCTGTATAAACATGGAATTATCTACACCGCGGTCTGTATAAACACGGAAATAGCTAAACCGCTATCTGTATAAACATGGAAATATCTACACTGTTATCTCTATAAACCAGGAAATATGTACACCGTGATCTGTATAAACATGGAAATATTTACACTGCTATCTGTATAAACATGGAAATATCTACACCGTTATCTGTATAAATATGGAAATATCTACACCGCTATCTCTATAAACATGGAAATATCTACACTGCCATCTGTATAAACATGGAAATATCTACACTTATATCTCTATAAACATGGAAATATCTACAATGCCATCTGTAAAAACATGGAAATACCTATACAGTCATCAGTATGAACATGGAAATATCTACACCACCATCTGTATAAACATGGAAATATCTACAATGCCATCTGTATACACATGGAAATACCTACACGGCAATCTGTGTATAGATGGAAACATCAACACCGCCATCTGTAGAGACATGGAAATATCTACACCGCTATCTGTATAAACATGGAAATATCTACACTGCGGTCTGTATAAACATGGAAATTTCCACCCCGGTATCTGTATAAACATGGAAATATCTACACCACGATCTGTATAAACATGGAAATATTTACACCGCTATCTGTATAAACATGGAAATATCTACACCGCTATCTCTATAAACATGGAGATATCTACAAAGCCATCTGTATAAACATGGAAATAGCTACACAGTCATGTGTAGGAACATGGAAGAATCTACACTGCCATCTGTATAAACATGGAAATATCTACAGAGCCCTCTGTATAAATATGGAAATATCTGCATAGGCATCTGTATAAACATGGAAATATCTGCACCGCTATCTGTATAAACATGGAAATACCTACACCGCTGTCTCTATAAACATGGAAATATGTACACCGCTATGTGTATAAACATGGAAATATCTCCACTGCTGTCTGTATAAACATGGAAATATCTACACCGCGATCTGTATAAACATGGAAATATCTACACCGCTATCTGTATAAACATGGAAATATCTACACAGCTATCTCTATAAACATGGAAATAACTACACCTCCATCTGTATAAACATGGAAATACCTACAAATTCATCTGTATAAACATGGAAATATCTACACAGCCATCTGTATAAACATGGAAATATCTACACAGCCATCTGTATATACATGGAAATATCTACACCGCTATCTGTATAAACATTGAAATATCTACACGGCCTTCTACATATCCATGGAAATATCTGCGCTGCCATCTGTATATACATGGAAATATCTACCCGGTCATCTGTGTATAGATGGAAATATCAACACCGCCATCTGTACAAACATGGAAATATCTGCACCGCTATCTGTAAACATGGAAATATCTACCCCGCGGTCTGCATAAACATGGAAATAGCTAAACCGCTATCTGTATAAACATGGAAATATCTACACTGCTATCTCTATAAACCTGGAAATATCTACACCGTGATCTGTATAAACATGGAAATATTTACACTGCTATCTGTATAAAGATGGAAATATCTACACCGTTATCTTTATAAATATGGAAATATCTACACCGCTATCTCTATAAACATGGAAATATCTACACCGCCATCTGTATAAACATGGAAATATCTACACTGCTATCTCTATAAACATGGAAATATCTACAATGCCATCTGTAAAAACATGGAAATACCTATACAGTCATCTGTATGAACATGGAAATATCTACACCACCATGTGTATAAACATGGAAATATCTACAATGCCATCTGTATACACATGGAAATACCTACACGGCAATCTGTGTATAGATGGAAACATCAACACCGCAATCTGTACAGACATGGAAATATCTACACCGCTATCTGTATAAACATGGAAATATCTACACTGCGGTCTGTATAAACATGGAAATTTCCACCCCGGTATCTGTATAAACATGGAAATATCTACAGCACGATCTGTATAAACATGGAAATATTTACACCGCTATCTGTATAAACATGGAAATATCTACACCGCTATCTCTATAAACATGGAAATATCTACAAAGCCATCTGTATAAACATGGAAATAGCTACACAGTCATGTGTAGGAACATGGAAGAATCTACACTGCCATCTGTATAAACATGGAAATATCTACAGAGCCCTCTGTATAAATATGGAAATATCTGCATAGGCATCTGTATAAACATGGAAATATCTGCACCGCTATCTGTATAAACATGGAAATACCTACACCGCTGTCTCTATAAACATGGAAATATGTACACCGCTATGTGTATAAACATGGAAATATCTCCACTGCTGTCTGTATAAACATGGAAATATCTCCACCGTTATCTGTATAAACATGGAAATATCTACACCGCTATCTGTATAAACATGGAAATATCTACACACCTATCTCTATAAACATGGAAATACCTACACCTCCATCTGTATAAACATGGAAATACCTACAAAGTCATCTGTATAAACATGGAAATATCTACACAGCCATCTGTATAAACATGGAAATATCTACACAGCCATCTGTATATACATGGAAATATCTACACCGCTATCTGTATAAACATGGAAATATCTACACGGCCTTCTACATATCCATGGAAATATCTGCACTGCCATCTGTATATACATGGAAATATCTACCCGGTCATCTGTGTATAGATGGAAATATCAACACCGCCATCTGTACAAACATGGAAATATCTGCACCGCTATCTGTAAACATGGAAATATCTACCCTGCGGTCTGTATAAACATGGAAATAGCTAAACCGCTATCTGTATAAACATGGAAATATCTACACTGCTATCTCTATAAACCTGGAAATATCTACACCGTGATCTGTATAAACATGGAAATATTTACACTGCTATCTGTATAAAGATGGAAATATCTACACCGTTATCTTTACAAATATGGAAATATCTACACCGCTATCTCTATAAACATGGAAATATCTACACCGCCATCTGTATAAACATGGAAATATCTACACTGCTATCTCTATAAACATGGAAATATCTACAATGCCATCTGTAAAAACATGGAAATACCTATACAGTCATCTGTATGAACATGGAAATATCTACACCACCATGTGTATAAACATGGAAATATCTACAATGCCATCTGTATACACATGGAAATACCTACACGGCAATCTGTGTATAGATGGAAACATCAACACCGCAATCTGTACAGACATGGAAATATCTACACCGCTATCTGTATAAACATGGAAATATCTACACTGCGGTCTGTATAAACATGGAAATTTCCACCCCGGTATCTGTATAAACATGGAAATATCTACACCACGATCTGTATAAACATGGAAATATTTACACCGCTATCTGTATAAACAGGGAAATATCTACACCGCTATCTCCATAAACATTTAAATATCTACAAAGCCATCTGTATAAACATGGAAATACCTACACAGTCATGTGTAGGAACATGGAAAAATCTACAGTGCCATCTGTATAAACATGGAAATATCTACAGAGCCCTCTGTATAAATATGGAAATATCTGCATAGGCATCTGTATAAACATGGAAATATCTGAATCGCTATCTGTATAAACATGGAAATACCTACACCGCTCTCTCTATAAACATGGAAATATGTACACCGCTATGTGTATAAACATGGAAATATCTCCACTGCTGTCTGTATAAACATGGAAATATCTACACCGCGATCTGTATAAACATGGAAATATCTACACCGCTGTCTGTATAAACATGGAAATATCTACACAGCTATCTCTATAAACATGGAAATACCTACACCGCCATCTGTATAAACATGGAAATACCTACAATGTCATCTGTATAAACATGGAAATATCTACACAGCCACCTGTATGAACATGGAAATATCTACACAGCCATCTGTATATACATGGAAATATCTACACCGCTATCTGTATAAACATGGAAATATCTACACCGCCTTCTACATATGCATGGAAATATCTGCGCCGCCTTCTGTATAAACATGGAAATATCTACACGGTCATCTGTGTATAGATGGAAATATCAACACCGCCATCTGTACAAACATGGAAATATGTGCACCGCTATCTGTATAAACATGGAAATATCTACACCGCGGTCTGTATAAACATGGAAATAGCTAAACCACTATCTGTATAAACATGGAAATATCTACACTGCTATCTCTATAAACCTGGAAATATCTACACCGTGATCTGGATAAACATGGAAATATTTACACTGCTATCTGTATAAACATGGAAATACCTACACCGTAATCTGTATAAATATGGATATATCTACACCGCTATCTCTATAAACATGGAAATATCTACACCGCCATCTGTATCAACATGGAAATATCTACACTGATATCTCTATAAACATGTAAATATCTACAATGCTATCTCTATAAACCTGGAAATATCTACACCGTGATCTGTATAAACATGGAAATATTTACACTGCTATCTGTATAAAGATGGAAATATCTACACCGTTATCTTTATAAATATGGAAATATCTACACCGCTATCTCTATAAACATGGAAATATCTACACCGCCATCTGTATAAACATGGAAATATCTACACTGCTATCTCTATAAACATGGAAATATCTACAATGCCATCTGTAAAAACATGGAAATACCTATACAGTCATCTGTATGAACATGGAAATATCTACACCACCATGTGTATAAACATGGAAATATCTACAATGCCATCTGTATACACATGGAAATACCTACACGGCAATCTGTGTATAGATGGAAACATCAACACCGCAATCTGTACAGACATGGAAATATCTACACCGCTATCTGTATAAACATGGAAATATCTACACTGCGGTCTGTATAAACATGGAAATTTCCACCCCGGTATCTGTATAAACATGGAAATATCTACACCACGATCTGTATAAACATGGAAATATTTACACCGCTATCTGTATAAACAGGGAAATATCTACACCGCTATCTCCATAAACATTTAAATATCTACAAAGCCATCTGTATAAACATGGAAATACCTACACAGTCATGTGTAGGAACATGGAAAAATCTACAGTGCCATCTGTATAAACATGGAAATATCTACAGAGCCCTCTGTATAAATATGGAAATATCTGCATAGGCATCTGTATAAACATGGAAATATCTGCACCGCTATCTGTATAAACATGGAAATACCTACACCGCTCTCTCTATAAACATGGAAATATGTACACCGCTATGTGTATAAACATGGAAATATCTCCACTGCTGTCTGTATAAACATGGAAATATCTACACCGCGATCTGTATAAACATGGAAATATCTACACCGCTGTCTGTATAAACATGGAAATATCTACACAGCTATCTCTATAAACATGGAAATACCTACACCGCCATCTGTATAAACATGGAAATACCTACAATGTCATCTGTATAAACATGGAAATATCTACACAGCCATCTGTATGAACATGGAAATATCTACACAGCCATCTGTATATACATGGAAATATCTACACCGCTATCTGTATAAACATGGAAATATCTACACCGCCTTCTACATATGCATGGAAATATCTGCGCCGCCTTCTGTATAAACATGGAAATATCTACACGGTCATCTGTGTATAGATGGAAATATCAACACCGCCATCTGTACAAACATGGAAATATGTGCACCGCTATCTGTATAAACATGGAAATATCTGCACCGCGATCTGTATAAACATGGAAATATCTACAGCGCCATCTCTATAAACATTGAAATATCTACACTGCCATCTGTAAAAATATGGAAATATCTACACAGTCATCTGAATAAACATGGAAATATCTACACCACCATCTGTATAAATATGGAAATACCTACAATACCGTCTGTATACACATGGAAATATCTACACAGACATCTGTATAAATATGGAAATATCTACACAGCCATGTGTATAAACATGGAAATATCTACAACGCCATCTGTATAAACATGGAAATATGTACACCGCTATGTCTATAAACATGGAAATACCTACACCGCTATCTCTATAAACATGGAAATATCTACACCGCTATCTGTATAAACATGGAAATATGTACACCGCTATCTGTATAAACATGGAAATATCTACACCGCGATCTGTAAAAACATGGAAATATCTACACCGCAATCTGTATAAACATGGAAATATCTTCACCGCGATCTGTATAAACATGGAAATATCTACACCGCTATCTGTATAAACATGGTAATATCTACACCACCATCTATATAAACATGGAAATATCTACACCGCCATCTGTATAAACATGGAAATCTCTACAATGCCATCTGTAGAACGATGGAAATATCTACACCGCAATCTGTGTAAAAATGGAAATATCTACAACGATATCTTTAAAAACATGGAAATATCTACACCACTATCTGTATAAACATGGAAATATCTACACTGTGATCTGTATAAACATGGAAATGTCTACAGCGCCATCTCTATAAACATTGAAATATCTACACCGCCGTCTGTAAAAACATGGAAATATCTACACAGTCATCTGAATAAACATGGAAATATCTACACCACCATCTGTATAAACATGGAAATACCTACCATACCATCTGTATACACTTGGAAATATCTACACAGACATCTGTATAAATATGGAAATATATACACCGCCATCTGTATAAACATGAAAGTATCTACACTGCCATCTGTAGAAAGATGGAAATATCTACACCGCTATCTCTATAAATATGGAAATATCTACACCGCCATCTCTATAAACATGAAAATATCTACACTGCCATCTCCATAAAGATGGAAGTATCTACTCCGCCATGTGTATAAACACGGAAATATCTACACCACCATCTGTGAAAACATGGAAATGCCTACACCGCTATCTGCATAAATATGGAAATATCTACACTGCCATCTGCATGTCCATGGAAATATCTACACCGCCATCTGTATAAACATGGAAATATCTACACGGCCATCTGTGTATACATGGAAATATCAACACCACCATCTGTACAAACATGGAAATATCTACACCGCTATCTCTATAAACATGGAAATATCTGCACTGCCATCTGTAAAAATATGGAAATACCTATACAGTCATCTGTATAAACATGGAAATATATACAATGTCATCTGTAGAAAGATGGAAATATCTACACCGCAATCTGTGTAAACATGGAAATATCTACACCAATATCTGTAAAACATGGAAATATCTACACCGCTATCTGCATAAACATGGAAATATCTGCACCGCGATCTGTATAAACATCTAAATATCTACAGCGCCATCTCTATAAACATTGAAATATCTACACTGCCATCTGTAAAAATATGGAAATATCTACACAGTCATATGAATAAACATGGAAATATCTACACCGCCATCTGTATAAACATGAAAATATCTACACTGCCATCTCCATAAACATGGAACTTACTGCTCCGCCATCTGTATAAACATGGAAACATCTACACCGCCATCAGTGTGAATAATGAAATATCTACAATGCCATCTGTATAAAGATATAAATATCTGCACCTCGAGCTGTATAAACATGGAAATATCTACACCGCGATCTGTATAAACATGGAAATATCTACACCGCAATCTGTATAAACATGGAAATATCTTCACCACGATCTGTATAAACATGGAAATATCTACACCGCTATCTGTATAAACATGGAAATATCTACACAGTCATCTGAATAAACATGGAAATATCTACACCACAATCTGTATAAACATGGAAATACCCACCATACCATCTGTATACACATGGAAATATCTACACAGACATCTGTATAAACATGGAAATATCTACACTGCCATCTGTAGAAAGATGGAAATATCTACACCGCTATCTCTATAAATATGGAAATATCTACACCGCCATCTCTATAAACATGAAAATATCTACACTGCCATCTCCATAAAGATGGAAGTATCTACCCTGCCATGTGTATAAACACGGAAATATCTACAACACCATCTGTGTAAACATGGAAATATCTACACCGCTATCTGTATAAACATGGAAATATCTACACCGCCATCTGCATGTCCATGGAAATATCTACGCCGCCATCTGTATAAACATGGAAATATCTACACGGCCTTCTGTGTATAGATGGAAATATCAACACCGCCATCAGTACAAACATGGAAATATCTACACCGCTATCTCTATAAACATGGAAATATCTGCACTGCCATCTGTAAAAACATGGAAATACCTATACAGTCATCTGTATAAACATGGAAATATCTACAATGCCATCTGTATACACATGGAAATATCTACACAGCCATCTGTATAAACATGTAAATATCTACACTGCTATCTCTATAAACATGGAAATATCTACACCGCCATCTCTATAAACATGAAAATATCTACACTGCCATCTCCATAAACATGGAACTGACTACTCCGCCATCTGTATAAACATGGAAACATCTACACGGCCATCTGTGTGAATAAGGAACTATCTACAATGCCATCTGTATAAAGATATAAATATCTGCACCGTGATCTGTATAAACATGGAAATATCTACATCGCTATCTGTATAAACGTGGAAGTACCAACACCGCTATCGGTATAAACATGGAAATATCTACACAGACATCTGTATAAATATGGAAATATCTACACCGCCATCTGTATAAACATGGAAATATCTACACTGCCATCTGTAGAAAGATGGAAATATCTACACCGCTATCTCTATAAATATGGAAATATCTACACCGCCATCTCTATAAACATGAAAATATCTACACTGCCATCTCCATAAAGATGGAAGTATCTAATCCGCCATGTGTATAAACACGGAAACATCTACACCACCATCTGTGAGAACATGGAAATATCTACACTGCCATCTGCATGTCCATGGAAATATCTACACCGCTATCTGTATAAACATGGAAATATCTACACGGCCATCTGTGTATAGATGGAAATATCAACACCGCCATCTGTACAAACATGGAAATATCTACACCGCTATCTCTATAAGCATGGAAATATCTGCACTGCCATCTGTAAAAACATGGAAATACCTATACAGTCATCTGTATAAACATGGAAATATCTACAATGTCATCAGTATACACTTGGAAATATCTACACAGCCATCTTTATAAACATGTACATATCTACACTGCTATCTCTATAAACATGGAAATATCTACACCGCCATCTCTATAAACATGGAAATATCTACACTGCCATCTCCATAAACATGGAACTAACTAATCCGCCATCTGTAAAAACATGGAAACATCTAGAGCACCATCAGGGTGAATAAGGAAATATCTACAATGCCATCTGTATAAAGATATAAATATCTGCACCTCGAGCTGTATAAACATGGAAATATCTACATCGCTATCTGTATAAATGTGTAAATAACAACATCGCTATTGGTAAAAACATGGAAATATCTACAACGCCATCTATATAAACATGGAAATATCTACACCGCTATGTCTATAAACATGGAAATACCTACACCGCTATCTCTATAAACATGGAAATATCCACACCGCTGTCTGTATAAACATGGAAATATCTACACCGCTATCTGTATATACATGGAAATATCGAAACTGCGATCTGTATAAACATGGAAATATCTACACCGCCATCTCTATAAACATGAAAATATCTACACTGCCATCTCCATTAACATGGAACTAACTGCTCCGCCATCTGTATAAACATGGAAACATCTACACCGCCATCAGTGTGAATAAGGAAATATCTACAATGCCATCTGTATAAAGATATAAATATCTGCACCTCGAACTGTATAAACATGGAAATATCTACATCGCTATCTGTATAAACGTGGAAATAACATCACCACTATGGGTAAAAACGTGGAAATACCTACAACGCCATCTATATAAACATGGAAATATCTACACCGCTATGTTTATAAACATGGAAATACCTACACCGCTATCTCTTTAAACATGGAAATATCCACACCGCTGTCTGTATAAACATGGAAATATCTACACCGCTATCTGTATACATGGAAATATCGAAACCGCGATCTGTATAAACATGGAAATATCTACACCCCGATCTGTATAAACATGGAAATATCTTCACCTCGATCTGTATACACATGGAAATATCTACACCGCTATCTGTATAAACATGGTAATATCTACACCACCATCTATATAAACATGGAAGTATCTACACTGCCATCTGTATAAACATGGAAATATCTACAATGCCATCTGTAGAAAGATGGAAATATCTACACCGCAATCTGTGTAAACCTGGAAATATCTACACCAATATCTTTAAAACATGGAAATATCTACACCGCTATCTGTATAAACATGGAAATATCTGCACCGCGATCTGTATAAACATGGAAATATCTACAGCGCCATCTCTATAAACATTGAAATATCTACACTGCCATCTGTAAAAATATGGAAATATCTACACAGTCATCTGAATAAACATGGAAATATCTACACCACCATCTGTATAAACATGGAAATACCTACAATACCATCTGTATACACATGGAAATATCTACACAGACATCTGTATAAATATGGAAATATCTACACAGCCATGTGTATAAACATGGAAATATCTACACTGCCATCTGTAGAAAGATGGAAATATCTACACCGCTATCTCTATAAATATGGAAATATCTACACCGCCATCTCTATAAACATGAAAATATCTACACTGCCATCTCCATAAAGATGGAAGTATCTATCCCGCCATGTGTATAAACACGGAAATATCTACAGCACCATCTGTGTAAACATGGAAATATCTACACCGCTATCTGTATAAACATGGAAATATCTACACGGCCATCTGCATGTCCATGGAAATATCTACGCCGCCATCTGTATAAACATGGAAATATGTAAACGGCCCTCTGTGTATAGATGGAAATATCAACACCGCCATCTGTACAAACATGGAAATATCTACACCGCCATCTCTATAAACATGAAAATATCTACACTGCCATCTCCATAAACATGGAAGTAACTACTCCGCCATCTGTATAAACATGGAAACATCTACACCGCCATCTGTGTGAATAAGGAAATATCTACAATGCCATCTGTATAAAGATATAAATATCTGCACCATGAGCTCTATAAACATGGAAATATCTACATCGCTATCTGTATAAACGTGGAAATACCAACACCGCTATCGGTATAAACATGGAAATATCTACAATGCCCTCTATATAAACATGGAAATATCTACACCGCTATGTCTATAAACATGGAAATACCTACACCGCTATCTCTATAAACATGGAAATACCTACACCGCTATCTGTATAAACATGGAAATATCTACACCGCTATCTGTATAAGCATGGAAATATCTACACCGCGATCTGTATAAACATGGAAATATCTACACCGCGATCTGTATAAACATGGAAATATCTTCAACACGATTTGTATAAACACGGAAATATCTACACCGCTATCTGTATAAACATGGTAATATCTACACCACCATCTATATAAACATGGAAATATCTACACCGCCATCTGTATAAACATGGATATCTCTACAATGCCATCTGTAGAAAGATGGAAATACCTATACAGTCATCTGTATAAACATGGAAATATATACACCACCATGTGTATAAACATGGAAATATCTACAATGCCATCTGTATACACATGGAAATACCTACACGGCAATCTGTGTATAGATGAAAACATCAACACCGCCATCTGTACAAATATGGAAATATCTACACCGATATCTCTATAAACATGGAAATATCTACACTTCGGTCTGTATAAACATGGAAATATCTACACCGCTATCTATATAAACATGGAAATAACTACACCGCTATCTGTATAAACATGGAAATATCTACACCGCCATCTACATATCCATGGAAATATCTGCGCTGCATCTGTATAAACATGGAAACATCTACACGGTCATCTGTGTATAGATGGAAATATCAACACTGAAATCTGTACAAACATGGAAATATCTGCACCGATATCTGTATAAACATGGAAATATCTACACCGCGGTCTGTATAAACATGGAAATATCTACACCGCTATCTGTATAAACATGGAAATATATAAACCGCTATCTCTATAAACATGGAAATATTTACACCGTGATCTGTATAAACATGGAAATATCTACACTGTCATCTGTATAAACATGGAAATATCTAAACTGCCATCTGTGGAGAGATGGAAATATCTACACTGCAATCTGTGTAAACATGAAAATATCTGCAACGATATCTGGAAAAACATGGAAATATCTACACCGCAATCTGTATAAACATGGAAATATCTACACCGCTATCTGTATAAACATGGAAGTATCTACACCGCGATCTGTATAAACATGGAAATATCTACACAGCTATCTGTATAAACATGGAAATATCTACAAAGCTATCTCTATGAACATGGAAATATCTACACCACTATCTGTATAAACAGGGAAATATCTACACTGTCATCTGTATAAACATGGAAATATCTAAACTGCCATCTGTGGAAAGATGGAAATATCTACACCACGATCTGTTTAAATATGAAAATATCTACACCGCTATCTGTGTAAAGATGGAAATATCTACACCGCAATCTGTGCAAAGTTGGAAATATCTACACCGCTATCTCTGTAAACATGGAAGAATCTACACCACTATCTGTATAAACATGGTAATACCTTCATCGCTATCTGTATAAACCTGGATATATCTACACCGTTATCTGTATAAACATGGAAATATCTACACCACTATCTGTATAAATATGGAAATATCTACACCGCCATTTGTGTAAACATACAAATATCTACATAGTCATCTGTATACACATGGAAATATCTACACAGCCGTCTGTATAAACATGGATGTATCTACACAACTTTCTCTATAAACAAGGAAATACCTACAGTGCTATCTCTGTAAACATGGAAATATGAACACCACAATATCTACAAACATGGAAATATCTACACCGCCATCTATATAAACATGAAAATATCTACACCGAAATCTGCATAAACATGGAACTATCTACACCGCCATCTGTATAAACATGGAAATATCTACACCGCTATCTGTATAAAGATGGAAATATCTACACCGCTATCTCTATAAACATGGAAATATCTACACAGCCATCTGTATAATCATGGACATATCTACACTGCTATCTCTACAAACATGGAAATATCTACACCGCTATCTGTATAAACTTGGAAATATCTACATTGCTATCTGTATAAACGGGGAAATATCTCCACCGCTATCTGTATAAACATGGAAATATCTACACCGCTATCTGTATAAACATAGAAATACATACACCGATTTCTCTATAAACATGGAAATATCTAAACTGCCATCTCTATAAACATGGAAATATCTACACCGCCATCTTTATAAACATGAAAAAATATCTACACCGCCATCTTCAGAAACATGGATTTATCTACACCGCCATCTGTATAAACATGGAAATATCTACACCACTATCTGTTTAAACATGGAAATATCTTCACTGCCATCTGTATAAACATGGGAATATCTACACCGCCATCTGTATAAAGATGGAAATATCTACACCGCAATCTGTATAAATATGGAAATACCTACACCGCTACCTCTATAGAGATGTAAATATCTACACCACTATCTCTATAAACATGGAAATATCTACACTGCCATCTGTATAAAGATGGAAATAACGACACCGCGAGCTGTATGAACATGGAAATATCTACAGCGCCATCTGTATAAACATGGAAATATCTACACTGCTATCTGTACACACATGGAAATATCTACAAAGCCATCTGTATAAACATGGAAATACCTACACTGCCATCTGTACACACATGGAAATATCTACACAGCCATCTGTATAAACATGGAAATATCTACACCGCTATCGCTATAAACATGGAAATACCTACACAGCTATCTGTGTAAACTTGGAAATATCTAACCAGCTATCTGTGTAAAAATGGAAATATCTACACAGCAATCTGTGCAAAGATGGAAATACCCACACCGCTATCTCTGTAAACATGGAAATATCTACACCGCTATCTGTATAAACATGGAAATATCTATACCGCAGTCTCTATAAACATGGAAATATCTCCACTGCTATCTGTATAAACATGAAAATATCTACACCTCTATCTGTATAATCATGTACATATCTACACCGCAATCTGTATAAACATGGAAATATCTACCACGCTATGTGTGTAAACATGGAAATATCTACACAGCTATCTGTGTAAACTTGGAAATATCTACACAGCTATCTGCGTAAACATGGAAGTATCTACACGGCAATCTGTGCAAAGATGGAAATATCTACACCGCTATCTCTGTAAACATGGAAATATCTACACCGCTACCTGTATAAACATGGAAATATTTACACCGATGTCTGTATAAACAAGGAAATATCTACACCGCCATCTGTAGAAATATGGAAATATCTACACCGCAATCTGTATAAATCTGGAAATACCTACACCGCTATCTGTATAAATATGGAAATATCTACACTGCTATCTCTATAAACATGGAAATACCTACTCCGCTTTCTCTATAAACATCAAAATATCTACACTGCTATCTCTATATACATGGAAATATCTACACCTCCATCTCTATAAACATGAAAATATCTACACCGCCATCTTCAGAAACATGGATGTATCTACACCGCTATCTGTATAAACATGGAAATATCTACAACACTATCTTTATAAACATGGAAATATCTTCACTGCCATCTGTGGAAACATGGAAATATTTACACCGCCATCTGTATAAAGATGGAAATATCTACACCGCAATCTGTATAAAGATGGAAATAACTACACCGCTATCTCTATAGACAAGGAAATATCTTCAACACTATCTGTACAAACATGGAAATATCTACACTGCCATCTGTATAAAGATGGAAATATCTACACCACGAGCTCTATAACAAAGAAATATCTACACCGCTATCTGTATAAACATGGAAATACCAACACCGCTATCTGTATAAATATAGAAATATCTACACCGCTATCTCTATAAACATGAAAATACTTACACCACCATCTCTATAAACTTGGAGATATTTACACCGCTATCTCTATAAACATAGAAATAACTACACCTCCATCTCTGTAAACATGAAAATATCTAAACCGCCATCTGCATAAACATGGAAATATCTACACAGACATCTGTATAAACATGGAAATATCTACACTGCCATCTGTATAAACTTGGAAATATCTACACTGACATCTGTAGAAAAATGGAAATGTCTACAAAGCGATCTGTATAAACATGGGAATTTCTACACCGCTACTTTTATGAACATGGAAATATCTACACTGCTATCTGTATCAACATGGAAATAACTACACCGCAATCTGCATAAACATGGAAATATCCACAATGCTATCTCTGTAAACATGGAAATATCTACACAGCTATCTGTGTAAACTTGGAAATAAGTATACCGCTCTCTGTGTAATTTTGGCAATACCTAGACCGCAATCTGTGCAAAGATAGAAATACCTACACCGCTATCTCTGTAAACATGAAAATATCTACACCGATATCTGTATAAACATGGAAATATCTACACTGTCATCTGTATAAACATGGAAATACCTATACCACTTTCTCTATAAACATGAAAATATCTACACTGCTATCTCTATATACATGGAAATATCTACACCTCCGTCTCTATAAACATGAAAATATCTACACCGCCATCTTCAGAAACATGGATGTATCTACACCGCCATCTGCATAAACATGGAAATATGTAAACCACTATCTGTATAAATATGGAAATATCTTCCCGGCCATCTCTATAAATATGGAAATATCCACACCGCCATCTGTATAAAGGTGGAAATATCTACAACGCAATTTGTATACATACGGAAATAACTACACCGCTATCTCTATAGACATGGAAATATCTACACCGCTGTCTGCATAAACATGGAAATATCTACACTGCCATCTGTATAAAGATGGAAATATCTAAACTGCCATCTGAGGAAAATGGAAATATCTACACAACGATCTGTATAAACAGGGATATATGTACACTGCAATCTCTATAAACATGGAAATATCTACAACACTATCTGTGTAAAAATGGAAATATCTACACAACGATCTGTATAAACATGGAAATATCTACATGGCTCTCTTTATAAACATGGAAATATCTAAACCGATATCTGTATAAACATGGAAATATCTACACCGCCATCTGTATAAACATGGAAATACCTACACCGCTATCTCTAGGAATATGGAAATATCTAAAACGCTATCTCTATAAACATGGAAATACCAACACCGCTTTCTCTATAAACATGGAAATATCTACATTGCAATCTCTATAAACATGGAATTATCTACACCGCCATCTCCATAAACATGGAACTATCTACACCGCCATCTGTATAAACTTGGAAATATCTACACCACTATCTGTAAAAAGATGGAAATATCTACACCGCTATCTCTATAAACATGGAAATACCTACACAGCCATCTGAATAAACATGGAAATATCTACGCTGCTATCTCTATAAACATGGAAATCTCTACACCGCTATCTGTATAAACATGGAAATATCTCCACCGCTATCTGTATAAACATGGAAATATCTACACCGCTATCTTTATAAACATGGAAATATCTACACCGCTATCTCTATAAACATGGAAATATCTACAACGCTATCTGTGTAAACATGGAAATATCTACACAGCTATCTGTGTAAACTTGGAAATATCTACACAGGTATCTGTAAGAAAATGAAAATATCTACACGGCAATCTGTGCAAAGAGGGAAATGTCTACATCGCTATCTCTGAAAACATGGAAATATCTACACTGCTATCTGTATAAACATGGAAATATCTACACAGCTATCTGTATAAACAAGGAAATATCTACACTGCCATCTGTAGAAACATGGAAATATCTACACCGCCATCTGTATAAACATGGAAATACATACACCGCTATCTGTAGAAATATGGAAATATCTACACTGCTATCTCTATAAACACGGAAAAACCAATACCGCTTTCTCTATAAACATGGAAATATCTACATCGCAATCTCTATAAACATGGAATTATCTACACCACCATCTCTATAAACATGAAAATATCTACACCACCATCTTCAGAAACATGGCTGTATCTACACCGCCATCTGTATAAACATGAAAATATCTACACCGCTATCTGATAAACATGGAAAAATCTTCACTGCCATCTGTATAAAGATGGAAATATCTGCGCCGCGAGTTGCATAAACATGGAAATATCTACACCGCTATCTCTATAAACATGGAAATACCTACAACGCCATCTCTATAAATAAGGAAATATCTATCCCGCTAACTGTATAAACATGGAAATATCTACACCGCTATCTGTATAAACCTGGAAAGATCTACACCTCTATCTGTATAAATATGGAAATATCTACAACGCTATCTCTCTAAACATGGAAATGTCTACACCGCTATCTGTAGAAGCATGGAAATATCTACATCGTTCTCTCTATAAACTTGAAAATATCTACACTGACATCTGTATAAATATGGAAATAACTTCACAGTCATCTGTATAAATATGGAAATATCTACACCACCATCTGTATAAACATGGAAATATCTACATGGAAAGCTGTATAAACATGGAAATATCAAGACAGTCATCTCTATAAACATGGAAATATTTATACCGCTATCTGTATAAACATGGAAATACCCACACCGCTAACTGTATAAACATGGAAATAGCCACACCGCTATCTGTATAAACATGGAAATATCTGCACCGCTATCTTTATAAACATGGAAATATCTGCAACTCTATCTGTGTAAACATGGAAATATGTACACGGCTATTTGTGTAAACATGGATATATCTGCACCACTATCTGTATAAAGATGGAAATGTCTACACCACTATCTGTAAAACGTGGAAATATCCACACCGCTCTCTGTATAAGCCTGGAAATATCTACACCGATATCTGAATAAAGAAGGAAATATCTACACCGCCATCTGTATAAACATGGAAATACCTACACCTCTATCTGTATAAATATGGAAATATCCACACCGCTATCTCTATAAACATGGAAATACCTACACCGATTTCTCTATAAACATGGAAATATCTACACTGCAATCTCTATACACATGGAAATATCTACACCGCCATCTTTATAAACATGAAAATATCTACACCGCCATCTTCAGAAACGTGGATTTATCTACACCGCCATCTGTATAAACATGGAAATATCTACACCACTATCTGTTTAAACATGGAAATATCTTCACTGCCATCTGTATAAACATGGAAATATCTACATCGCCATCTGTATAAAGATGGAAATATCTACACCTCAATCTGTATAAATATGGAAATACCTACACCGCTACCTCTATAGACATGTAAATATCTACACCACTATCTCTATAAACATGGAAATATCTACACTGCCATCTGTATAAAGATGGAAATAACGACACCGCGAGCTGTATAAACATGGAAATATCTACACCGCCATCTGTATAAACATGGAAATACCTACACCGCTATCTGTATAAACCTGGAAATATCTATACCGCAGTCTCTATAAACATGGAAATATCTCCACCGCTATCTGTATAAACATGAAAATATCTACACCGCTATCTGTATAATCATGGACATATCTACACCGCAATCTGTATAAACATGGAAATATCTACCACGCTATGTGTGTAAACATGGAAATATCTACACAGCTATCTGTGAAAACTTGGAAGTATCTACACAGCTATCTGCGTAAACATGGAAGTATCTACACGGCAATCTGTGCAAAGATGGAAATATCTACACCGCTATCTCTGTAAACATGGAAATATCTACACTGCTACCTGTATAAACATGGAAATATTTACACCGCTGTCTGTATAAACAAGGAAATACCTACACCGCCATCTCTAGAAACATGGAAATATCTGCACCGCAATCTGTATAAACCTGGAAATACCTACACCGCTATCTGTATAAATATGGAAATATCTACACCGCTATCTCTATAAACATGGAAATAACTACACCGCTTTCTCTATAAACATCAAAATATCTACACTGCTATCTCTATATACATGGAAATATCTACACCTCCATCTCTATAAACATGAAAATATCTACACCGCCATCTTCAGAAACATGGATGTATCTACACCGCTATCTGTATAAACATGGAAATATCTACAACACTATCTTTATAAACATGGAAATATCTTCACTGCCATCTGTGGAAACATGGAAATATCTACACCGCCATCTGTATAAAGATGGAAATATCTACACCGCAATCTGTATAAAGATGGAAGTAACTACACCGCTATCTCTATAGACAAGGAAATATCTACAACACTATATGTACAAACATGGAAATATCTACACTGCCATCTGTATAAAGATGGAAATATCTACACCACGTGCTCTATAACATAGAAATATCTACACCGCTATCTGTATTAACATGGAAATACCAACACCGCTATCTGTATAAATATAGAAATATCTACACCGCTATCTCTATAATCATGAAAATACTTACACCACCATCTCTATAAACATGGAGATATTTACACCGCTATCTCTATAAACATAGAAATAACTACACCGCCATCTCTGTAAACATGAAAATATCTAAACCGCCATCTGCATAAACATGGAAATATCTACAAAGACATCTGTATAAATATGGAAATATCTACACTGCCATCTGTATAAACTTGGAAATATCTACACTGACATCTGTAGAAAAATGGAAATGTCTACAAAGCGATCTGTATAAACAAGGGAATTTCTACACCGCTACATTTATAAACATGGAAATATCTACACCGCTATCTGTATCAACATGGAAATAACTACACCGCAATCTGTATAAACATGGAAATATCCACAATGCTATCTCTGTAAACATGGAAATATCCACACAGCTATCTGTGTAAACTTGGAAATAAGTATACCGCTCTCTGTGTAATTTTGGCAATACCTACACCGCAATCTGTGCAAAGATAGAAATACCTACACCGCTATCTCTGTAAACATGAAAATATCTACACCGATATCTGTATAAACATGGAAATATCTACACTGTCATCTGTATAAACATGGAAATAGCTACACAACTTTCTCTATAAACATGAAAATATCTACACTGCTATCTCTATATACGTGGAAATATCTACACCTCCGTCTCTATAAACATGAAAATATCTACACCGCCATCTTCAGAAACATGGATGTATCCACACCGCCATCTGAATAAACATGGAAATATGTAAACCACTATCTGTATAAATATGGAAATATCTTCCCGGCCATCTCTAAAAACATGTAAATATCTACACCGCCATCTGTATAAAGTTGGAAATATCTACAACGCAATCTGTATACATATGGAAATAACTACAGCGCTATCTCTATAGACATGGAAATATCTACACCGCTGTCTGTATAAACATGGAAATATCTACACTGCCATCTGTATAAAGATGGAAATATCTAAACTGCCATCTGAGGAAAATGGAAATATCTACACAACGATCTGTATCAACATGGATATATGTACACTGCAATCTCTATAAACATGGAAATATCTACAACACTATCTGTGTAAAAATGGAAATATCTACACAACGATCTGTATAAACATGGAAATATCTACATGGCTCGCTTTATAAACATGGAAATATCTAAACCGATATCTGTATAAACATGGAAATATCTACATCGCCATCTGTATAAACATGGAAATATCTAAACCGCTATCTGTATAAACATGCAAATATCTATGGCGCTATCTATATAAACATGGAAATATCTCCACCGCTATCTGTATAAACCTGGAAATATCTACACCGCAATCTTTATAAACATGGAAATATCTAGACTGCAATCTCTATAAACATGGAAATATCTACAACTCTATCTGTGTAAACATGGAAATATGTACACCGCAATCTGTGTGAATATGGAAATATCTACACCACAATCTGTATAAACATGGATATATCTACACCGCTGTCTGTATAAACATGTTAATATCTACACTGCTATCTGTATAAACATGGAAATAACTACTCCGCTATTTGTATAAATATGGAAATATCTACACCGCTATCTCTATAAACATGGAAATGTCAACACCGCTATCTGTATAAACATGGAAATATCTACATGGCTATCCCTAAAAACATGGAAATATCTTCACCGCCTTCTGTATAAACATGGAAATATCTACACTGCCATCTGTATAAACATGGAAGTAACTAAACCGCTAACTCTATAAACATTGAAATATCTACACCGCTATCTGTATAAACGTGAAAATATGTAAACCACAATCTGTGCAAATATGGAAATATCTACACATCTATCTCTGTAAATATGGAAATATCTACACCGCTATCTGTATAAACATGGAAATATCTACACCGCAATCAGCACAAACATGGAAATATCTACACCGCTATCTGTACAAACCTGGAAATACCTACACCGTTATCTGTATAAACATGGAAATATTTACACTGCTATCTGTATAAACATGGAAATATCTACACCGCTATCTGTATAAACGTGGAAATATGTACACCGCAATCTTTGCAAATATGGAAATTTCTACAGGTCTATCTCTGTGAATATGTAAATATCTACACAGCTATCTGTATAAACAAGGAAATATGTACACCGCTATCTGTATAAACATGGAAATATCTACACCACGATCTGTATAAAGATGGATATATCTACACCGCTATCTGTATAAACATGGAAATATTTACACCACTGTCATTATAAACATGGAAATACCTACACCACCATCTCTATACACATGGAAATATTTACACCGCTACCTCTATAAACTTAGAAATATCAACACGGCCATCTCTGTAAACATGGAAATATCTACACCGCCTTCTGAATGAACATGGAAATATCCACACCGCCATCTGTATAAACATGGAAATATCTAAACTGCCATCTGAGGAAACTGGAAATATCTACACCGCGATCTGTATATACATGGAAATATGAACACCGCTACCTGTATAAACATGGAAATATATACACGGCTCTCTGTATAAACATAGAAACATCTGCAACACGATCTCTACAAACAACGAAATATCTCCACCGCTATCTGTATATACATGGAAATATCTACACCACCATCTGTATAAACATGGAAATATCTACACAGTCATCTCTATAAAAATGGAAATATCTACACCACCATCTCTATAAACATGAAAATATCTACACCGCCATCTCCATAAACATAGAACAATCTACACCGCTATCTGTATAAACATGGAAATAACAACAAAGCTATCTGTATAAACATGGAAATACCTAAACCACTATCTCTATAAACATGGAAATATCTATAATGCTATCTGTGTAAACAAGGAAATGTCTACAGAGCTATCTATGTAAACATGGAAATAACTACAACGCTATCTGAATAAACATGGAAATATCCACACTGCAATCTCTTCATAGATGGAAATATATACACCGCTATCTGTGTAAACATGGTAATATCTACACCGCTATCTGTATAAACATGGAAATATCTACACCGATATCTGTATAAACATGGAAATATCTACACCGCCATCTCTATAAACATGGAAATATCTACACCGCGATCTGTATAAACATAGCAATATATACAAAGCTATCTGTATAAATATGGAAATACCTGCACCGCTATCTCTATAAACATGGGAATATATACACCGCTATCTGTATAAACATGGAAATATCTACACCATTATCTCTATAAACATGGATATAACAACACGACCATCTGTATAAACATGGAAATATCTACACAGTCATCTCTATAAACATGGAAATATCGACACCACCATCTGTGCAAAGATGGAAATAACTACATGGCTATCTCTGTAAAAATGGAAATATCTACACCGCTACCTGTATAAACATGGAAATATCTACACCGCTGTCTGTATAAACAAGGAAATATCTACACCGCCATCTGTAGAAACATGGGAATATCTACACCGCTATCTGTATAAATATGGAAATATCTACACCGCTATCTCTATAAACATGGAAATACCTACACCGCTTTGTCTATAAAGATGGAAATATCTACAATGCAATCTGTATGAACATGGAAATATCTACACTGCTATCTGTATAAACATGGAAATATCTACACCGCTATCTGTATAAACTTGGAAATATCTACAACGCTATCTGTGTAAACATGGAAATATCTACAAAGCTATCTGTGTAAACTTGGAAATATCTACACAGCTATCTGTGTAAAAATGGAAATATCTACACAGCAATCTGTGCAAAGATTGAAATATCTACACTGATATCTCTGTAAACATGGAAATATCTACACCGCTATCTGTATAAACATGGAAATATCTATACCGCCGTCTCTATAAACATGGTAAATCTCCACCGCTATCTGTATAAACATGAAAATATCTACACCGCTATCTGTATAAACATGGACATATCTACACCACAGTCTGTATAAACATGGAAATATCTACAACGCTATGTGCGTATACATGGAAATATCTACACGGCTATCTGTGTAAACTTGCAAATATCTACACAGATATCTGCGTAAACATGGAAATATCTACACAGCAATCTGTGCAAAGATGGAAATAACTACACGGCTATCTCTGTAAAAATGGAAATATCTACACCGCTACCTGTATAAACATGGAAATACCTACACCGCTATCTCTATAGACATGGAAATATCTACACCGCTATCTGTATAAACTTGGAAATGTCTGCACTGCCATCTGTATAAAGATGGAAATATCTACACCGCGGGCTGTATAAACATGGAAATATCTACACCACTATCTGTTTAAACATGGAAATATCTTCACTGCCATCTGTATAAACATGGAAATATCTACATCGCCATCTGTATAAAGATGGAAATATCTACACCTCAATCTGTATAAATATGGAAATACCTACACCGCTACCTCTATAGACATGTAAATATCTACACCACTATCTCTATAAACATGGAAATATCTACACTGCCATCTGTATAAAGATGGAAATAACGACACCGCGAGCTGTATAAACATGGAAATATCTACACCGCCATCTGTATAAACATGGAAATACCTACACCGCTATCTGTATAAACCTGGAAATATCTATACCGCAGTCTCTATAAACATGGAAATATCTCCACCGCTATCTGTATAAACATGAAAATATCTACACCGCTATCTGTATAATCATGGACATATCTACACCGCAATCTGTATAAACATGGAAATATCTACCACGCTATGTGTGTAAACATGGAAATATCTACACAGCTATCTGTGAAAACTTGGAAGTATCTACACAGCTATCTGCGTAAACATGGAAGTATCTACACGGCAATCTGTGCAAAGATGGAAATATCTACACCGCTATCTCTGTAAACATGGAAATATCTACACTGCTACCTGTATAAACATGGAAATATTTACACCGCTGTCTGTATAAACAAGGAAATACCTACACCGCCATCTCTAGAAACATGGAAATATCTGCACCGCAATCTGTATAAACCTGGAAATACCTACACCGCTATCTGTATAAATATGGAAATATCTACACCGCTATCTCTATAAACATGGAAATAACTACACCGCTTTCTCTATAAACATCAAAATATCTACACTGCTATCTCTATATACATGGAAATATCTACACCTCCATCTCTATAAACATGAAAATATCTACACCGCCATCTTCAGAAACATGGATGTATCTACACCGCTATCTGTATAAACATGGAAATATCTACAACACTATCTTTATAAACATGGAAATATCTTCACTGCCATCTGTGGAAACATGGAAATATCTACACCGCCATCTGTATAAAGATGGAAATATCTACACCGCAATCTGTATAAAGATGGAAGTAACTACACCGCTATCTCTATAGACAAGGAAATATCTACAACACTATATGTACAAACATGGAAATATCTACACTGCCATCTGTATAAAGATGGAAATATCTACACCACGTGCTCTATAACATAGAAATATCTACACCGCTATCTGTATTAACATGGAAATACCAACACCGCTATCTGTATAAATATAGAAATATCTACACCGCTATCTCTATAATCATGAAAATACTTACACCACCATCTCTATAAACATGGAGATATTTACACCGCTATCTCTATAAACATAGAAATAACTACACCGCCATCTCTGTAAACATGAAAATATCTAAACCGCCATCTGCATAAACATGGAAATATCTACAAAGACATCTGTATAAATATGGAAATATCTACACTGCCATCTGTATAAACTTGGAAATATCTACAGTGACATCTGTAGAAAAATGGAAATGTCTACAAAGCGATCTGTATAAACAAGGGAATTTCTACACCGCTACATTTATAAACATGGAAATATCTACACCGCTATCTGTATCAACATGGAAATAACTACACCGCAATCTGTATAAACATGGAAATATCCACAATGCTATCTCTGTAAACATGGAAATATCCACACAGCTATCTGTGTAAACTTGGAAATAAGTATACCGCTCTCTGTGTAATTTTGGCAATACCTACACCGCAATCTGTGCAAAGATAGAAATACCTACACCGCTATCTCTGTAAACATGAAAATATCTACACCGATATCTGTATAAACATGGAAATATCTACACTGTCATCTGTATAAACATGGAAATAGCTACACAACTTTCTCTATAAACATGAAAATATCTACACTGCTATCTCTATATACGTGGAAATATCTACACCTCCGTCTCTATAAACATGAAAATATCTACACCGCCATCTTCAGAAACATGGATGTATCCACACCGCCATCTGAATAAACATGGAAATATGTAAACCACTATCTGTATAAATATGGAAATATCTTCCCGGCCATCTCTAAAAACATGTAAATATCTACACCGCCATCTGTATAAAGTTGGAAATATCTACAACGCAATCTGTATACATATGGAAATAACTACAGCGCTATCTCTATAGACATGGAAATATCTACACCGCTGTCTGTATAAACATGGAAATATCTACACTGCCATCTGTATAAAGATGGAAATATCTAAACTGCCATCTGAGGAAAATGGAAATATCTACACAACGATCTGTATCAACATGGATATATGTACACTGCAATCTCTATAAACATGGAAATATCTACAACACTATCTGTGTAAAAATGGAAATATCTACACAACGATCTGTATAAACATGGAAATATCTACATGGCTCGCTTTATAAACATGGAAATATCTAAACCGATATCTGTATAAACATGGAAATATCTACATCGCCATCTGTATAAACATGGAAATATCTAAACCGCTATCTGTATAAACATGCAAATATCTATGGCGCTATCTATATAAACATGGAAATATCTCCACCGCTATCTGTATAAACCTGGAAATATCTACACCGCAATCTTTATAAACATGGAAATATCTAGACTGCAATCTCTATAAACATGGAAATATCTACAACTCTATCTGTGTAAACATGGAAATATGTACACCGCAATCTGTGTGAATATGGAAATATCTACACCACAATCTGTATAAACATGGATATATCTACACCGCTGTCTGTATAAACATGTTAATATCTACACTGCTATCTGTATAAACATGGAAATAACTACTCCGCTATTTGTATAAATATGGAAATATCTACACCGCTATCTCTATAAACATGGAAATGTCAACACCGCTATCTGTATAAACATGGAAATATCTACATGGCTATCCCTAAAAACATGGAAATATCTTCACCGCCTTCTGTATAAACATGGAAATATCTACACTGCCATCTGTATAAACATGGAAGTAACTAAACCGCTAACTCTATAAACATTGAAATATCTACACCGCTATCTGTATAAACGTGAAAATATGTAAACCACAATCTGTGCAAATATGGAAATATCTACACATCTATCTCTGTAAATATGGAAATATCTACACCGCTATCTGTATAAACATGGAAATATCTACACGGCAATCAGCACAAACATGGAAATATCTACACCGCTATCTGTACAAACCTGGAAATACCTACACCGTTATCTGTATAAACATGGAAATATTTACACTGCTATCTGTATAAACATGGAAATATCTACACCGCTATCTGTATAAACGTGGAAATATGTACACCGCAATCTTTGCAAATATGGAAATTTCTACAGGTCTATCTCTGTGAATATGTAAATATCTACACAGCTATCTGTATAAACAAGGAAATATGTACACCGCTATCTGTATAAACATGGAAATATCTACACCACGATCTGTATAAAGATGGATATATCTACACCGCTATCTGTATAAACATGGAAATATCTACACCACTGTCATTATAAACATGGAAATACCTACACCACCATCTCTATACACATGGAAATATTTACACCGCTACCTCTATAAACTTAGAAATATCAACACGGCCATCTCTGTAAACATGGAAATATCTACACCGCCTTCTGAATGAACATGGAAATATCCACACCGCCATCTGTATAAACATGGAAATATCTAAACTGCCATCTGAGGAAACTGGAAATATCTACACCGCGATCTGTATATACATGGAAATATGAACACCGCTACCTGTATAAACATGGAAATATATACACGGCTCTCTGTATAAACATAGAAACATCTGCAACACGATCTCTACAAACAACGAAATATCTCCACCGCTATCTGTATATACATGGAAATATCTACACCACCATCTGTATAAACATGGAAATATCTACACAGTCATCTCTATAAAAATGGAAATATCTACACCACCATCTCTATAAACATGAAAATATCTACACCGCCATCTCCATAAACATAGAACAATCTACACCGCTATCTGTATAAACATGGAAATAACAACAAAGCTATCTGTATAAACATGGAAATACCTAAACCACTATCTCTATAAACATGGAAATATCTATAATGCTATCTGTGTAAACAAGGAAATGTCTACAGAGCTATCTATGTAAACATGGAAATAACTACAACGCTATCTGAATAAACATGGAAATATCCACACTGCAATCTCTTCATAGATGGAAATATATACACCGCTATCTGTGTAAACATGGTAATATCTACACCGCTATCTGTATAAACATGGAAATATCTACAC
Organism: Pan troglodytes; assembly: GCF_028858775.2. Taxonomy (NCBI): domain Eukaryota; kingdom Metazoa; phylum Chordata; class Mammalia; order Primates; family Hominidae; genus Pan; species Pan troglodytes. Next base: position 10,145,325 of record NC_072411.2, read on the forward strand.
CGATATCTGTATAAACATGGAAATATCTACACCGCCATCTCTATAAACATGGAAATATCTACACCGCGATCTGTATAAACATAGCAATATATACAAAGCTATCTGTATAAATATGGAAATACCTGCACCGCTATCTCTATAAACATGGAAATATATACACCGCTATCTGTATAAACATGGAAATATCTACACCATTATCTCTATAAACATGGATATAACAACACGACCATCTGTATAAACATGGAAATATCTACACAGTCATCTCTATAAACATGGAAATATCGACACCACCATCTGTGCAAAGATGGAAATAACTACATGGCTATCTCTGTAAAAATGGAAATATCTACACCGCTACCTGTATAAACATGGAAATATCTACACCGCTGTCTGTATAAACAAGGAAATATCTACACCGCCATCTGTAGAAACATGGGAATATCTACACCGCTATCTGTATAAATATGGAAATATCTACACCGCTATCTCTATAAACATGGAAATACCTACACCGCTTTGTCTATAAAGATGGAAATATCTACAATGCAATCTGTATGAACATGGAAATATCTACACTGCTATCTGTATAAACACGGAAATATCTACACCGCTATCTGTATAAACTTGGAAATATCTACAACGCTATCTGTGTAAACATGGAAATATCTACAAAGCTATCTGTGTAAACTTGGAAATATCTACACAGCTATCTGTGTAAAAATGGAAATATCTACACAGCAATCTGTGCAAAGATTGAAATATCTACACTGATATCTCTGTAAACATGGAAATATCTACACCGCTATCTGTATAAACATGGAAATATCTATACCGCCGTCTCTATAAACATGGTAAATCTCCACCGCTATCTGTATAAACATGAAAATATCTACACCGCTATGTGTATAAACATGGACATATCTACACCACAGTCTGTATAAACATGGAAATATCTACAACGCTATGTGCGTATACATGGAAATATCTACACGGCTATCTGTGTAAACTTGCAAATATCTACACAGATATCTGCGTAAACATGGAAATATCTACACAGCAATCTGTGCAAAGATGGAAATAACTACACGGCTATCTCTGTAAAAATGGAAATATCTACACCGCTACCTGTATAAACATGGAAATACCTACACCGCTATCTCTATAGACATGGAAATATCTACACCGCTATCTGTATAAACTTGGAAATGTCTGCACTGCCATCTGTATAAAGATGGAAATATCTACACCGCGGGCTGTATAAACATGGAAATATCTACACCACTATCTCTATAAACATGGAAATAGCAACACCGCTATCTGTATAAACATGGAAATATCTACACCGCTATGTCTTTAAACCTAGAAATAACTACACCGCCACCTCTATAAACATGGAAATATCTACATCGCCATCTGCAAAAACATGGAAATATCTACACCGCCATCTGCAAAAACTTGGAAATATGTACACAGACTTCTGTATGAACATGAAAATAACTACACTGCCATCTGTATAAACTTGGAAATATCTACACTGATATCTGTAGAAAGATGGAAATATCTACAAAGCGATCTGTATAAACATGGGAATTTCTACACCGCTACCTGTATAAACATGGAAATATCTACACCGGTATCTGTATCAACATGGAAATAACTACACCGCAATCTGTATAAACATGGAAATATCTACAATGCTATCTCTGTAAACATGGAAATATCTACAGAGCTATCTGTATCAACATGGAAATAACTACAACGCAATCTGTATAAACATGGAAATACCTACAATGATATCTCTGTAAACATGGAAATGTCTACACAGCTATCTCTGTAAACCTGGAAATATCTACACTGATATCTGTGTAAATTTGGCAATACCTACAGCGCAATCTGTGCAAAGATGGAAATATCTACACCACTATCTCTGTAAACATGGAAATATCTTCACCGCTATCTGTATAAACATGGAAATATCTACACTGCCATCTCTATAAACATGGAAATATCTACAGCGCCATCTGTATAAACATGGAAATATCTACACCGCCATCTGTATACACATGGAAATATCTACCGAGCCATCAGTATAAACATGGAAATATCTACACTGCTATCACTATAAAGACGGAAATATCTACACCGCTAACTGTGTAAACTTGGAAATATCTACACAGCTCTCTGTGTAAAAATGGAAATATCTACACAGCAATCTGTGCAAAGATGGAAATATCTACACCGCAGTCTCTATAAACATGGAAATATCTCCACCGCTGTCTTTATAAACACGGAAATACCTACACCAGTATCTTTATCAACATGGAAATACCTACACCGCTATCTGTATAAACAGAGAAATATCTACACAGCTATCTGTAAAACGTGGAAATATCTACTCCGCTATCGGTATAAACGTGGAAACATCTAAACCGCTATCTGTATAAATGTGGAAATACCTACAATGTTATCTGTATAAACTTGGAAATATCTACATCGCTATCTGTATAAACGTGGAAATACCTTCACCACTATCTGTATAACCCTGAAAATATCTACACCGCTATCAGTATCAACATGTAAATAACTACACCGTTATCTGTATAAACATGGAAATATCTACAATGCTATCTCTGTAAACATGGAAATATCGACACACGTATCTGTGTAAACTTGGAAATATCTACACCGCTATCTGTGTAAAGTTTGCAATGTCTACACCGCCATCTGTGCAAAGATGGAAATATTTTTACCGCTATATCTGTAAACATGTAAATATCTACACCGCTATATGTATACACCTGGAAATATCTACAACGCCATCTGTATACACATGGAAATATCTACACAGTCATCTGTAGAAACATGGAAATATCTACACCGCTAACTCTATAAACATGGAAATATCTACAACGCTCTCTGTATAAACATGGAAATAACTACATCGCTATCTGTATAAACAGGGAAATATCTCCACTGCTATCTGTATAAACATGGAAATATCTACACCGCTCTCTGTATAAACATGGAAATAACTACATCGCTATCTGTATAAACAGGGAAATATCTCCACTGCTATCTGTATAAACATGGAAATATCTACACCGCTATCTGTATAAACATGGAAATATCTACACCGCTATCTGTATAAACATGGAAATATCTACACCGCTATCTGAATAAACATGGAAATATCTACAACACTATCTGTGTAAACATGGAAATATCTACACAGCAATCTGTGTAAACTTGGAAATATCTAAACAGCTATCTGTTTAAAAATGGAAATAACTACAGGGCAACCTGTGCAAAGATGGAAATATCTACACCGCTATCTCTGTAAACCTGGAAATATCTATACCGCTATCTGTATAAACAAGGAAATATCTACAACGCCATCTTTAGAAACATGGAAATATTTACACCGCCATCTGTATAAACATGGAAATAGCTGCACCGCTACCTGTATAAATATGGAAATGTCTACACCGCTATCTCTATAAACATGGAAATACCTACACCACTTGCACTATAAACATGGAAATATCTACACAGCTCTCTTTGTAAACTCGGAAATATCTACACCGCAATCAGTGTAAGAATGGAAATATCTACAACGCTATCTGTGTAAACATGGAAATATTTACAATGCTATCTGTGTAAACAGGGAAATATCTACACAGCTATCTGTAAAACGTGAAAATAACTACACCGCTATGTGTATAAACGTTGAAATATCTAAACCGCTTTTTGTATAAAAGTGGAAATACCTACAACGCTATCTGTATAAACATGGAAATATCTACAATGATATCTCTGTAAACATGGAAATATCGACACAGGTATCTGTGTAAACTTGGAAATATCTACACCGCTATCTGTGTAAAGTTTGCAATGTCTACACCGCAATCTGTGCAAAGATGGAAATATCTTTACCGCTGTAACTGTAAACATGGAAATATCTACACTGCTATATGTATAAACTTGGAAATATCTACACCGCCATCTGTATACACATGGAAATATCTACACAGCCTTCTGTATAAACATGGAAATATCCACACAGCTATCTCTATAAACATTGAAATATCTACACCGCTATCTGTATAAACATGGAAATATCTACATCGCTATCTGTATAAACACGGAAATATCTCCACCGCTATCTGTGTAAACATGGAAATATCTACACCGCTATCTGAATAAACATGGAAATATCTACACCGCTCTCTGTATAAACATGGAAATAACTACATCGCTATCTGTATAAACAGGGAAATATCTCCACTGCTATCTGTATAAACATGGAAATATCTACACCGCCATCTGTATAAACATGGAAATACCTACACCGCTACCTGTATAAATATGGAAATGTCTACACCGCTATCTCTATAAACATGGAAATACATACACCACTTGCACTATAAACATGGAAATATCTACACCGTAATCTCTGTAAACATGGAAATATCTACACCGCAATCTATGTAAACATGAAAATATCTACACTGCCATATTCAGAAACATGGCTGTATCTACACCGCCATCTGTATAAACATGGAAATATCTACACCGCTATCTGTATAAACCTGGAAATATCTACACTGCTATCTCTATAAACATCGAAATATCTACACCGCCATCTGTATAAACATGGAAATACTTACAAAGTTATCTGTATAAACATGGAAATATCTACACTGCCATCTGTACAAACACGGAAATATCTACACAGTCATCTGTAGAAACATGGAAATATCTACTCCGCTATCTCTATAAACATGGAAATAACTACACCGCTATCTCTATAAACATGGAAATATCTACACCGCTATCTCCATCAACATGGAAATATACACACCGCCATCTATTTAAACATGGAGCTATCTACAACGCCATCTACATATACAAGAAAATATCTACACTGCCATTTTTTAAACATGGAAATATCTATACCGCCATCTCTAAAAACATGGAAATATCTACACTGCCATTTGTAGAAAGATGGAAATATCTACACCGCCATCTGTATAAACGTGGAAATATCTACACCGCTATCTGTATAAACATGGAAATATCTACACCGCAATCTGTATAAACATGGAAATATCTACACCGCTATCAGTATAAATATGAAATATCGAAGCCGCTATCTCTATAAAAGTGGAAATATCTACACTGCTATCTGTATAAACATAGAAATATCCTCTCTGCTATCTCTATGAACATGGATATATCTACACAGCTATCTCTATAAACATGGAAATATCTACACCGCCATCTCTATAAACATGGAAATATCTACACCGCCATCTGTATAAACATGGAAATATCTACACCGCTATCTGTATAAACATGGAAATATCTTCACCGCGATCTGTATAAACATGGAAATATCTACACCGAGATCTGTATAAACATGGAAATATCTAGACCGCTATCTGTATAAACATGGAAATAGCTACAAAGTCATCTGTATAAACATGGAAATATCTACACAGCCATCTGTATAAACATGGAAATATCTACACAGCCATCTGTATATACATGGAAATATCTACACCGCTATCTGTATAAACATGGAAATATCTACAACGGTATTTGTATAAACAAGGAAATATCTACACCGCCATCTGTTTAAACAAGGAAATATATACACAGACATCTGTTTATACATCGAAATATCTACACCGCTATCTGTATAAACATGCTAATAACTACACCGCTATCTCTATAAATGTGGAAATATTTGCACCGCTATCCCTATAAACATGGTAATATCAACACCGCGATCTGTATAAACATGGAAATATCTACACCATGATCTGTATAAACATGGAAATATCTACACCGCGATCTGTATAAACATGGAAATATCTACACCGTGATCTGTATAAACATGGAAATATCTACACCGCCATCTCTATAAATATGGAAATATCTACACTACTATCTGTATAAACATGGAAATATCCACACAGCTATCTCTATAAACATGGAAAAATCAGCACCGCTATCTCTATGAACATGGAAATATCTACACCGCTATCTCTATAAACATGGAAATATCTACACTGCGATCAGTATAAACATTGAAATATCTACACTGCTATCTGTATAAACATGGAAATAACTCCACTGCTATCTCTAGAAACATCAAAATATCTACACTGCCATCTGAATAAAAATGGAAATATTTACAGTTATCTGTATAAACATGGAAATATCTACACCGCCATCTCTATAAACATGGAAATATCTACACAGCCATGTGTATATACATGGAAATATCTACACCGCTATCTATATAAACATGGAAAAAACTACACCGCTATCTGTATAAACTTGGAAATATCTCCACTGCTATCTCTATAAACATCGAAATATCTACACCGCCATCTGTATAAACATGGAAATACTTACAAAGTTATCTGTATAAACATGGAAATATCTACACTGCCATCTGTATAAACATGGAAATATCTACACAGCCATGTGTACATCCATGGAAATATCTACACCGCTCTCTATATAAACATGGAAATAAGTACAGCGCTATCTGTATATACATGGAAATATCTACACCACCATCTACATATCCATAGAAATATCTGCGCCGCCATCTGTATAAACATGGAAATATCTACAATGCCATCTGTATACACATGGAAATACCTACACGGCAATCTGTGTATAGATGGAAACATCAACACCGCCATCTGAACAAACACGGAAATATCTACAGTGCTATCTCTATAAACATGGAAATATCTACACTGCGGTCTGTATAAACATGGAAATATCTACACCGCTATCTGTATAAACATGGAAATATCTGCACCGCTATCTCTATAAACATGGAAATATCTACAAAGCCATCTGTATAAACATGGAAATACCTACACAGTCATGTGTAGGAACATGGAAATATCTACACTGCCATCTGTATAAACATAGAAAAATCTACACAGCCCTCTGAATAAATATGGATATATCTGCATAGGCATCTGTATAAACATGGAAATATCTGCACCGCTATCTGTATAAACATGGAAATACCTACACCGCTGTCTCTATAAACATGGAAATATGTACACCGCTATGTGTATAAACATGGAAATATCTACACTGCTTTCTGTATAAACATGAAAATATCTCCACCGTTATCTGTATAAACATGGAAATACCTACAGCGCCATCTCTATAAACATTGAAATATCTACACTGTCATCTGTAAAAACATGGAAATATCTACACAGTCATCTGAATAAATATGGAAATATCTAAACCGCAATCTGTATAAACATGGAAATATCTACGCCGCTATCTGTATAAATATGAAATATCTAAACCGCCATCTCTATAAACATGGAAATATCTACACTGCTATCTGTAGAAACATGGAAATATCCACACTGCTATCTCTATGATCATGGAAGTATCTACACCGCGATCTCTATAAACTTGGAAATATCTACTCCGCCATCTCTATAAACATGGAAATATCTACACCGCCATCTCTATAAACATGGAAATATCTACACCGCAATCTGTATAAATATGGAAATATCTACACCGCTCTCTGTATAAACATGGAAATAGCTACACCGCGATCTGTATAAACATGGAAATATCTACACCGTGATCTGTATAAACATGGAAATATCCACACCGCGATCTGTTTAAACATGGAAATATCTACACTGCTGTCTGTATAAACATGGAAATATCTACACAGCTATCTCGATGAACATGGAAATATCTACACCGCCATCTGTATAAACATGGAAATACCTACAAAGTCGTCTGTATAAACATGGAAATATCTACAAAGCCATTTGTATAAACCTGGAAATATCTACACCGCTATCTGTATAAACTTGGAAATAACGACATCGCTATTTATATAAACAAGGAAATAAATACACCGCCATCTGTTTAAACATAGAAATAAATACACAGACATCTGTTTAAACATGCAAATATCTACACTGCTATCTGTATAAACATGCTAATAACTACACCGCTATCTGTATAAATGTGGAAATATTTGCACCGCTATCCCTATAATGATGGTAATATCAACACCGAAATCTGTATAAACATGGAAATATCTACACCATGATCTGTATAAACACGGAAAGAACTACACCGCGATCTGTATAAACGTGGAAATATCTACAACGTGATCTATATAAACATGGAAATATCTACACCGCCATCTCTATAAACATGGAAATATCTACACCCCTATCTGTATAAACATGGAAATATCCACACAGCTATCTCTATAAACATGGAAAAATCAACACCGCTATCTCTATGAACATGGAAATATCTACACCGCCATCTCTATAAACATGGAAATATCTACACCGCGATCAGTATAAACTTGGAAATATCTACACCGCAATCTGAATAAACATGGAAATATCTCCACTGCTATCTCTATAAACATCGAAATATCTACACCACCATCTGTATAAACATGGAAATACTTACAAAGTTATCTGTATAGACATGGAAATATCTACACCGCCATCTGTATAAATATGGAAATATCTACACCGTTATCTGTATAAACGTGGAAATAACTACACCGCTATCTGTATAAACATGGAAATATTTACACCGCCATCTACATATCCATAGAAATATCTTCACCGCCATCTGTATAAACACGGAAATATCTACACGGTCATCTGTGTATAGATGGAAATATCAACACCGCCATCTGTACAAACATGGAAATCTCTGCAACACTATCTGTATAAACATGGAAATATTAACACCGCGCTCTGTATAAACATGGAAATATCTACACCGCTATCTGCAAAAACATGGAAATATCTACACCGCTATCTCTATAAACATGGAAATATCTACACCGTGTTCTGTATAAACATGGAAATATTTAAACGGCTATCTGTATAAACATGGAAATATCTACACCGTTATCTGTATAAATATGGAAATATCTACACCGCTATCTCTATAAACATGGAAATATCTACACCGCCATCTCTATAAACATGAAAATACCTACACTTCCATCTCCATAAACATGGAACTAACTACTCCGCCATCTGTATAAACATGGAAACAACTACACCGCCATCTGTGTGAATAAGGAAATATCTACAATGTCATCTGTATAAAGATATAAATACCTGCACCGCGAGCTGTATAAACATGGAAATATCTACATTGCTATCTGTATAAACGTGGAAATACCAACACCGCTATCGGTATAAACATGGAAATAACTACAACGTCATCTATATAAACATGGAAATATCTACACCGGTATGTCTATAAACATCTAAATACCTACACCGCTATCTCTATAAACATGGAAATATCTACACCACTATCTGTATAAACATGGAAATATCTACACCGCGATCTGTATAAACATGGAAATATCTACACCGCGATCTGTATAAACATGGAAATATCTTCACCACAATCTGTATATACATGGAAATATCTTCACCGCTATCTGTATAAACATCGTAATATCTACACCACCATCTATATAAACATGGACATATCTACACCGCCATCTGTATAAACATGGAAATATCTACAATGCCATCTGCAAAGATGGAAATATCTACACCGCAATCTGTGTAAACATGGAAATACCTACACCAATATCTGTAAAAACATGGAAATATCTACACTGCTATCTGTATAAACATGGATATATCTACACCGTAATCCATATAAACATGGAAATATCTACAGCGCCATCTCTATAAACATTGAAATATCTACACTGCCATCTGTAAAAACATGGAAATATCTACACAGTCGTCTGAATAAACATGGAAATATCTACACCACCATCTGTATAAACATGGAAATACCTACAATACCATCTGTATACACATGGAAATATCTACACAGACATCTGTAGAAATATGGAAATATCTACACCGCCGTCTGTATAAACATGGAAATATCTGCACTGCCATCTGTAGAAAGATGGAAATATCTACACCGCTATCTCTATAAATATGGAAATATCTACACCGCCATCTCTATAAACATGAAAATATCTACACTGCCATCCCCATAAAGATGGAAGTATCTACTCCGCCATGTGTATAAACACGGAAATATCTACACCACCATCTGTGAAAACATGGAAATATGTACACCGCTATCTGTATAAACATGGAAATATCTACACAGTCATGTGTAGGAACATGGAGATATCTACACTGCCATCTGTATAAACATGGAAATATCTACACAGCCCTCAGTACAAATTTGGAAATATCTGCATAGGCATCTGTATAAACATGGAACTATCCGCACCGCTATCTGTGTAAACATGGAAATACCTACACCGCTGTATCTATAAACATGGAAATATGTACAATGCTATGTGTATAAACATGGTAATATCTCCACTGCTCTCTGTATAAACATGGAAATATCTCCACCTTTATCTGTATAAACATGGAAATATCTACAGCGCCATCTCTATAAACATTGAAATATCTACACTGCCATCTGTAAAAACATGGAAATATCTACACAGTCATCCGAATAAATATGGAAATATCTACACCACCATCTGTATAAACATGGAAATACCTACAATACCATCTGTATACACATGGAAATATCTACACAGACATCTGTATAAATATGGAAATATCTACACTGCCATCTGTATAAACATGGAAATATCTACACCGCGATCAGTATAAACATGGAAATATCTACACCGCTATCTGTATAAACGGAAATATCACCACTGCTATCTCTATAAACATCGAAATATCTACACCGCCATCTGTATAAACATGGAAATTCTTACAAAGTTATCTGTATAAACATGGAAATATCTACACCGCCATCTGTACAAATATGGAAATAACAACACCGCTATCTCTATAAGCATGGAAATACCTGCACTGCCATCAGTAAAAACATGGAAATTCCTATACAGTCATCTGTATAAACATGGTAATATCTACAATGCCATCTGTATACACATGGAAATATCTACACAGCCATCTGTATAAACATGTATATATCTACACTGCTATCTCTATAAACATGGAAATATCTACACCTCCATCTCTATAAACATGAAAATATCTACACTGCCATCTCCATAAACATGGAACTAACTACTCCGCCATCTGTATAAACATGGAAACATCTACACCGCCATCTGTGTGAATAAGGAAATATCTACAATGCCATCTGTATAAAGATATAAATACCTGCACCTCGAGCTGTATAAACATGGAAATATCTACATCGCTATCTGTATAAACGTGGAAATACCAACACCGCTATCGGTATAAACATGGAAATATCTACAACGCCATCGATATAAACATGAAAATATCTACACCACAATGTCTATAAACATGGAAATACCTACACCGCTATCTCAATAAACATGGAAATATCTACACCGCTATCTGTATAAACATGGAAATATCTACATCATGATCTGTATAAACATGGAAATATTTACACCGCTATCAGTATAAACATGGAAATATCACCACTGCTATCTCTATAAACATCGAAATATCTACACCGCCATCTGTATAAACATGGAAATACTTACAAAGTTATCTGTATAAACATGGAAATATCTACACCGCCATCTGTACAAACATGGAAATATCTACACAGCCATGTGTATATACATGGAAATATCTATACCGCTATCTATATAAACATGGAAATAACTACACCGTAATCTGTATAAACATGGAAATATCTACACTGCCATCTACATATCCATAGAAATATCTATGCCGCCATCTGTATAAACATGGAAATATCTACACGGTCATCTGTGTATATATGGAAATATCAACACCGCCATCTGTACAAACCTGGAAATATCTGCACTTCTATCTGTATAAACATGGAAATATCTACACCGCTATCTCTATAAACATGGAAATATCTACACCGCCATCTGTATAAACATGGAAATATCTACACTGCTATCTCTATAAACATGGAAATATCTACAATGCCATCTGTAAAAACATGGAAATACCTATACAGTCATCTGTATAAACATGGAAATATCTACACCACCATCTGTATAAACATGGAAATATCTACAATGCCATCTGTAAACACATGGAAATACCTACACGGCAATCTGTGTATAGATGGAAACATCAACACCACCATCTGTACAAACATGGAAATATCTACACCGCTATCTCTATAAACATGGAAATATCTACACTGCGGTCTGTATAAACATGGAAATATCTACACCGGTATCTGTATAAATACGGAAATATCTACACCACCATCTGTATAAACAAGGAAATATCTACAATGCCATCTTTATACACATGAAAATACCTACACCGCCATCTGTGAATAGTTGGAAACATCAACACCGCCATCTGTACAAACATGGAAATATCTACACCGCTATCCCTATAAACATGGAAACACCTACACTGCGGTCTGTATAAACATGAAAATATCTACACCGGTATCTGTATAAACATGGAAATATCTACAGCACGATCTGTACAAACATGGAAATATTTACACCGCTATCTGAATAAACATGGAAATATCTGCACCGCTATCTCTATAAACATGGAAATATCTACAAAGCCGTCTGTATAAACATGGAAATAACTACACAGTCATGTGTATAAACATGGAAATATCTACACAGCAATCTGTATAAACATGGAAATATCTACACCGCTATCTGTATAAATATGAAATATCTAAACAGCTATCTCTATAAAAATGGAAATATCTACACTGCTATCTGTATAAACATGGAAATATCCTCACTGCTATCTCTATGAACATGGAAATATCTACAATGCCATCTGTAAAAACATGGAAATACCTATACAGTCATCTGTATAAACATGGAAATATCTACACCACCATCTGTATAAACATGGAAATATCTACAATGCCATCTGTATACACATGGAAATACCTACACGGCAGTCTGTGTATAGATGGAAACATCAACACCGCCATCTATACAAACATGGAAATATGTACACCGCTATCTCTATAAACATGGAAAAATCAACACCGCTATCTCTATGAACATGGAAATATCTACACCGCTATCTGTATAAACATGTAAATATCTCCACTGCTATCTCTATAAACATCGAAATACCTACACCGCAATCTGTATAAACATGGACATACTTACAAACGTATCTGTAAAAACATGGAAATATCTACACCGCCGTATGTATAAACATGGAAATAGCTACACAGCCATGTTTATATACATGGAAATATCTACACCGCTATCTATATAAACATGGAAGTAACTACAGCGCTATCTGTATAAACATGGAAATATCTATACCGCCATCTACATATCCATGGAAATATCTGCGCCGCCATCAGTATAAACATGGAAATATCTACACGGTCATCTGTATATAGATGGAAATATCAACACCGCCATCTGTACAGACATGGAAATATCTGCACCGCAATCTGTATAAACATGGAAATATTTACACCACTATCTGTATAAACATGGAAATATTTACACCGTTATCTGTATAAACATGGAAATACCTACAACGCCATGTGTAGAAACATGGAAATATCTACATCATCATCTGTATAAACATGGAAATATCTACAATGCCATCTGTATACACATGGAAATACCTACACGGCAATCTGTGTATAGATGGAAACATCAACACCGCCATCTCTACAGACATGGAAATATCTATACCGCTATCTGTATAAACATGGAAATATCTACACCGGTATCTGTATAAACATGGAAATATCTACAACCCGATCTGTATAAAACATGGAAATATTTACACCGCTATCTGTATAAACATGGAAATATCTACACCGCGATCTGTATAAACATGGAAATATGTACACCGCTATCTGTATAAACATTGAAATATCTACACAGCAATCTGTATAAACATGGAAATACCTACACCGCCATCTGTATAAACATGGAAATATCTACAAAGCCATCTGTATAAACATGGAAATATCGACACAGCCATCTGTATAAACATGGAAATATCTACACCGCTATCTGTAGAAACATGGTAATATCTACACCACCATCTATATAACCATGGAAATATCTACACCACCATCTGTATAAACATGGAAATATCTACAATGCCATCTGTAGAAAGATTGAAATATCTACACCGCAATCTGTGTAAACATGGAAATATCTACACCGATATCTGTAAAAACATGGAAATATCTATACCGCGATCTGTATAAACATGGAAATATCTACACCGCGATCTGTATAAACATGGAAATATCTACACTGCGATCTGTATAAACATGGAAATATCTACACAGCTATCTCTGTAAACATGGAAATATCTACACAGCTATTTCTGTAAACATGGAATTATCTACACCGCCATCTGTATAAACATGGAAATAACTACACAGCTATTTGTATAAACAAGGAAATATCTACACCGCCATCTGTTTAAACATGGAAATATATACACAGACATCTGTTTATACCTGGAAATATCTACACCGCTATCTGTATAAACATGCTAATAACTACACCGCTATCTGTATGAATGTGGAAATATTTGCACCGCTATCCCTATAAACATGGTAATACCAACACTGCGATCTGTATAAACCTGGAAATATCTACACCATGATCTGTATAAACATGGAAACATCTACACCGTGATCTGTATAAACATGGAAATATCTACACCGCCATCTCTATAAACATGGAAATATCTACACCCCTATCTGTATAAACATGGAAATATCCATACCGCTATCTCTATAAACATCGGAAAATCAACACCGCTATCTCTATGAAGATGGAAATATCTGCACCGCCATCTCTATAAACATGGAAATATCTGCACCGCGATCAGTATAAACATGGAAATATCTACACCACCCTCTGTATAATCATGGAAATATCTACCCAGCCATGTGTATATACATGGAAATATCTACACCGCTATCTATATAAACATGGAAATAACTACACCGCTTTCTGTATAAACATGGAAATATTTACACCGCCATCTACATATCCATAGAAATATCTGCGCCGCCATCTGTATAAACATGGAAATATCTACACGGTCATCTGTGTATAGATGGAAATATCAACACCGCCATCTGTACAGACATGGAAATATCTGCACCGCTATCTGTATAAACATGGAAATATCTACACCGCGGTCTGTATAAACATGGAAATATTTACACCGTTATCTGTATAAACATGGAAATACCTACAACGCCATGTGTAGAAACATGGAAATATCTACATCATCATCTGTATAAACATGGAAATATCTACAATGCCATCTGTATACACATGGAAATACCTACACGGCAATCTGTGTATAGATGGAAACATCAACACCGCCATCTCTACAGACATGGAAATATCTATACCGCTATCTGTATAAACATGGAAATATCTACACCGGTATCTGTATAAACATGGAAATATCTACAACCCGATCTGTATAAAACATGGAAATATTTACACCGCTATCTGTATAAACATGGAAATATCTACACCGCGATCTGTATAAACATGGAAATATGTACACCGCTATCTGTATAAACATTGAAATATCTACACAGCAATCTGTATAAACATGGAAATACCTACACCGCCATCTGTATAAACATGGAAATATCTACAAAGCCATCTGTATAAACATGGAAATATCGACACAGCCATCTGTATAAACATGGAAATATCTACACCGCTATCTGTAGAAACATGGTAATATCTACACCACCATCTATATAACCATGGAAATATCTACACCACCATCTGTATAAACATGGAAATATCTACAATGCCATCTGTAGAAAGATTGAAATATCTACACCGCAATCTGTGTAAACATGGAAATATCTACACCGATATCTGTAAAAACATGGAAATATCTATACCGCGATCTGTATAAACATGGAAATATCTACACCGCGATCTGTATAAACATGGAAATATCTACACTGCGATCTGTATAAACATGGAAATATCTACACAGCTATCTCTGTAAACATGGAAATATCTACACAGCTATTTCTGTAAACATGGAATTATCTACACCGCCATCTGTATAAACATGGAAATAACTACACAGCTATTTGTATAAACAAGGAAATATCTACACCGCCATCTGTTTAAACATGGAAATATATACACAGACATCTGTTTATACCTGGAAATATCTACACCGCTATCTGTATAAACATGCTAATAACTACACCGCTATCTGTATGAATGTGGAAATATTTGCACCGCTATCCCTATAAACATGGTAATACCAACACCGCGATCTGTATAAACCTGGAAATATCTACACCATGATCTGTATAAACATGGAAACATCTGCACCGTGATCTGTATAAACATGGAAATATCTACACCGCCATCTCTATAAACATGGAAATATCTACACCCCTATCTGTATAAACATGGAAATATCCATACCGCTATCTCTATAAACATCGGAAAATCAACACCGCTATCTCTATGAAGATGGAAATATCTGCACCGCCATCTCTATAAACATGGAAATATCTGCACCGCGATCAGTATAAACATGGAAATATCTACACCACCCTCTGTATAATCATGGAAATATCTACCCAGCCATGTGTATATACATGGAAATATCTACACCGCTATCTATATAAACATGGAAATAACTACACCGCTTTCTGTATAAACATGGAAATATTTACACCGCCATCTACATATCCATAGAAATATCTGCGCCGCCATCTGTATAAACATGGAAATATCTACACGGTCATCTGTGTATAGATGGAAATATCAACACCGCCATCTGTACAAACATGGAAATATCTGCACCGCTATCTGTATAAACATGGAAATATTTACACCGCGGTCTGTATAAACATGGAAATATCTGCATCGCTATCTGTATAAACATGGAAATAACTACAACGCTATCTCCATAAACATGGAAATATCTACACCGTGATCTGCATAAACATGGAAATATTTACACGTCTATCTGTATAAACATGGAAATATCTACAATGCCATCTGTAAAAACATGGAAATACCTATACAGTAATCTGTATAAACATGGAAATATCTACACTGCTATCTCTATAAACATGGAAATATCTACAATGCCATCTGTAAAAACATGGAAATACCTACACAGTCATCTGTATAAACATGGAAACACCTACACCACCATCTGTATAGACATGGAAATATCTACAATGCCATCTGTATACACATGGAAATACCTACACGGCAGTCTGTGTATAGATGGAAACATCAACCCCGCCATCTGTACAAACATGGAAATATCTACACTGCTATCTCTATAAACATGGAATTATCTACACTGCGGTCTGTATAAACATGGAAATATCTACACTGGTATCTGTATAAACATGGAAATATCTACACCACGATCTGTACAAACATGGAAATATTTACACCGCTATCTGTATAAACATGGAAATATCTGCAACGATATCACTATAAACATGGAAATATGAACAAAGCCATCTGTATAAACATGGATATATCTACACAGTCATGTGTAGGAACATGGAAATATCTACACCGCCAGCTGTATAAACATGTTAATATCTACACAGCCCTCTGTATAAATATGGAAATATCTGCATAGGCATCTGTATAAACATGGAAATATCTGCACCGCTATCTGTATAAACATGGAAATACCTACACCGCTGTCTCTATAAACATGGCAATATGTGCAACGCTATGTGTATAAACATGGAAATATCTCCACTGCTGTCTGTATAAACATGGAAATATCTACACCGCGATCTGTATAAACATGGAAATATCTACACCGCAATCTGTATAAACATGGAAATATCTACACAGCTATCTCTATAAACATGGAAATAGCTACACCGCCATCTGTATAAACATGGAAATACCTACAAAGTCGTCTGTATAAACATGGAAATATCGACACAGCCATCTGTATAAACATGGAAATATCTACACAGCCATCTGTATATACATGGAAATATCTACACCGCTATCTGCATAAACATTCAAATAACTACACCGCTATTTGTATAAACAAGGAAATACCTACACCGTGATCTGTATAAACATGGAAATATCTACATCGCCATCTCTATAAACATGGAAATATCTACACCCCTCTCTGTATAAACATGGAAATATCCACACCGCTATCTCTATTAACATGGAAAAATCAACACCGCTATCTCTATGAACATGGAAATATCTACACCGCCATCTCTATAAACATGGAAATATGTACTCCACGATCAGTATAAACATGGAAATATCTACACCGCTATCTGTATAAACATGGAAATATCTCCACTGCTATCTCTATAAACATAGAAATAGCTACACCGCCATCTGTATAAACATGGAAATACAAAGTTATCTGTATAAACATGGAAATATCTACACCGCCATCTGTATAAACATGGAAATACCTACACAGCCATGTGTATATACATGGAAATATCTACAACGCTATCTATATAAACATGGAAATAACTACACCGCTATCTGTATAAACATGGAAATATCTACACCGCGGTCTGTATAAACATGGAAATATCTACACCGCTATGTCTATAAACAGGGAAATACCTACACCGCTATCTCTATAAACATGGAAATATCTACGCCACTATCTGTATAAACATTGAAATATCTACACCACTATCTGTATAAACATGGAAATATCCACACCGCGATCTGTATAAACATGGAAATATCTACACCGCGATCTGTATAAATGTGGAAATATCTTCACCACGATCTGTATAAACATGGAAATATCTACACTGCCACCTCTATAAACATGGAAATATCTACACCACTATCTGTATAAACATGGAAATATCCACACCACTATCTCTATAAACATGGAAAAATCAACACCGCTATCTCTATGAACATGGAAATATCTACACCGCCATCTCTATAAACATGGAAATATCTACACCGCGATCAGTATAAACGTGGAAATATCTACACCGCCATCTGTATAAACATGGAAATATCTACACCGCGATCTGTATAAACATGGAAATATCTACACCGCTATCTCTATAAACATGGAAATATCTACACCGCTATTTGTATAAACAAGGAAATATCAACACCGTTATCTGTATAAACATGGAAATATCTACACCGCTATTTCTATAAACAAGGAATTATCTACACCGCTATCTGTATAAGCATGGAAATAACTACACCGCTATTTGTATAAACAAAGAAATTTCTACACCGTGATCTGTATGAACATGGAAATATCTACACCGCTATTGGTATAAACAAGGAAATATCTAGACCGCCATCTGTTTAAACATGGAAATATATACACAGACATCTGTTAATACATGGAAATATCTACACTGCTATCTGTATAAACATGCTAATAACTACACCGCTATCTCTATAAATGTGGAAATATTTGCATCGCTATCCCTATAAACATGGTAATATCAACACCGCGATCTGTATAAACATGGAAACATCTACACCATGATCTGTATAAACATGGAAATATCTACACCGCCATCTCTATAAACATGGAAATATCTACACCACTATCTGTATAAACATGGAAATATGCACACCGCTATCTCTATAAACATGCAAAAATCAACACCACTATCTCTATGAACATGGAAATATCTACACCGACATCTCTGTAAACATGCAAATATCTACACCGCGATCAGTATAAACGTGGAAATATCTACACCGCTATCTGTATAAACATGGAAATATCTACACCGCCATCCGTATAAACATGGAAATACTTACAAAGTTATCGGTATAAACATGGAAATATCTACACCGCCATCTGTATAAACATGGAAATATGTACACACCCATGTGTATATACCTGGAAATATCTACAACGCTATCTATGTAAACATGGAAATAACTACACCGTTATCTGTGTAAACATGGAAATATCTACACCGCCATCTACATATCCATGGAAATATGTGCACCGCCATCTGTATAAACATGGAAATATATACAAGGTCATCTGTGTATAGATGGCAATATCAACACCGCCATCTATACAAACATGGAATTATCTGCACCGCTATCTGTATAAACATGGAAATATCTACACCGTGGTCTGTATAAACATGGAAATATCTAAACCGCTATCTGTATAAGCATAGAAATATCTACACCGTTATCTCTATAAACATGGAAATATCTACACCGTGATCTGTATCAACATGGAAATATTTACACCGCTATCTGTATTAACTTGTAAATTTCTACACCGTTATCTGTATAAATATGTAAATACCTACACCGCTATCTGTATAAACATGGAAATATCTACACTTCCATCTGTATAAACATGGAAATACCTATACAGTCATATGTGTAAACATGGAAATATCTACACCACCATCTGTATAAACATGGGAATATCTACAGTGCCATCTCTATTCACATGGAAATACCTACACAGCAATCTGTCTATAGAGGGAAACATCACCGCCATCTGTACAAACTTGGAAATATCTACATTGCTATCTCTATAAACATCGAAATAGCTACACCGCCATCTGTATAAACATGGAAATACTTACAAAGTTATCTGTATAAACATGGAAATATCTACACCGCCATCTGTATAAACATGGAAATAGCTACACAGCCATGTGTATATACTTGGAAATATCTACAACGCTATCTATATAAACATGGAAATATCTACACCGCTATCTGTATAAACACGGAAATATCTACACCCCGGTCTGTATAAACGTGGAAATATATACACCGCTATGTCTATAAACAGGGAAATACCTACACCGCTATCTCTATAAACATGGAAATATCTACACCACTATCTGTATAAACATGGAAATATCTACACCACTATCTGTATAAACATGGAAATATCTACACCGCGATCTGTATAAACATGGAAATATCTACACCGCGATCTGTATAAACGTGGAAATATCTTCACCACGATCTGTATAAACATGGAAATATCTACACCGCCATCTCTATAAACATGGAAATATCTACACCACTATCTGTATAAACATGGAAATATCCACACCACTATCTCTATAAACATGGAAAAATCAACACCGCTATCTCTATGAACATGGAAATATCTACACCGCCATCTCTATAAACATGGAAATATCTACACCGTGATCAGTATAAACGTGGAAATATCTACACCGCTCTCTGTATAAACATGGAAATATCTACACCGCCATCTGTATAAACATGGAAATATCTACACCGCGATCTGTATAAACATGGAAATATCTACACCGCTATCTCTATAAACATGGAAATATCTACACCGCTATTTGTATAAACAAGGAAATATCTACACCGTTATCTGTATAAACATGGAAATATCTACACCGTTATTTCTATAAACAAGGAATTATCTACACCGCTATCTGTATAAGCATGGAAATAACTACACCGCTATTTGTATAAACAAAGAAATTTCTACACCGTGATCTGTATGAACATGGAAATAACTACACCGCTATTTGTATAAACAAGGAAATATCTAGACCGCCATCTGTTTAAACATGGAAATATATACACAGACATCTGTTAATACATGGAAATATCTACACCGCTATCTGTATAAACATGCTAATAACTACACCGCTATCTCTATAAATGTGGAAATATTTGCATCGCTATACCTATAAACATGGTAATATCAACACCGCGATCTGTATAAACATGGAAACATCTACACCATGATCTGTATAAACATGGAAATATCTACACCGCCATCTCTATAAACATGGAAATATCTACACCACTATCTGTATAAACATGGAAATATCCACACCGCTATCTCTATAAACATGGAAAAATCAACACCACTATCTCTATGAACATGGAAATATCTACACCGACATCTCTGTAAACATGGAAATATCTACACCGCGATCAGTATAAACGTGGAAATATCTACACCGCTATCTGTATAAACATGGAAATATCTACACTGCCATTTTATAAACATGGAAATACTTACAAAGTTATCGGTATAAACATGGAAATATCTACACCGCCATCTGTATAAACATGGAAATATGTACACACCCATGTGTATATACATGGAAATATCTACAACGCTATCTATGTAAACATGGAAATAACTACACCGTTATCTATGTAAACATGGAAATATCTACACCGCCATCTACATATCCATGGAAATATCTGCTCCGCCATCTGTATAAACATGGAAATATATACAAGGTCATCTGTGTATAGATGGAAATATCAACACCGCCATCTATACAAACATGGAAGTATCTGAACCGCTATCTGTATAAACATGGAAATATCTACACCGCGGTCTGTATAAACATGGAAATATCTAAAGCGCTATCTGTATAAACATGGAAATATCAACACCGTTATCTGTATAAATATGGAAATACCTACACCGCTATCTGTATAAACATGGAAATATCTACACTTCCATCTGTATAAACATGGAAATACCTATACAGTCATCTGTGTAAATATGGAAATATCTACACCGCCATCTACATATCCATGGAAATATCTGCGCCGACATGTGTATAAACATGGAAATATCTACACGGTCATCTGTGGATAGATGGAAATATAAACACCGCCAACTATACAAACATGGAAATATCTGAACCGCTATCTGTATAAACATGGAAATATCTACACCGCAGTCTGTATAAAAATGGAAATATCTACACCGCGGTCTGTATAAACATGGAAATATCTAAACTGCTATCTGTATAAACATGGAAATATCTACACCGCTATCTCTATAAACATGGAAATATCTACACCGTGATCTGTATAAACATGGAAATATTTACACCGCTATCTGTATAAACATGGACATTTCTACACCGTTATCTGTATAAATATGGAAATACCTACACCGCTATCTGTATAAACATGGAAATATCTACAATGCCATCTGTATTCACATGGAAATACCTACACGGCAATCTGTGTATAGATGGAAACATCAACACCGCCATCTGTACAAACATGGAAATATCTACACTGCTATCTCTATAAACATGGAAATATCTACACTTCGGTCTGTATAAACATGGAAATATCTACACCGGTATCTGTATTAACATGTAAATATCTACACCACGATCTGTATAAACATGGAAATATATACACCGCTATCTGTATAAACATGGAAATACCTGCACCGCTATCTCTATAAACATGGATATATCTACAAAGCCATCTGTATAAACATGGAAATACCTACACAGTCATGTGTAGGAACATGGAAATATCTACACTGCCATCTATATAAACGTAGAAATATCTACACAGCCCTCTGTATAAATATGGAAATATCTGCATAGGCTTCTGTATAAACAATGAAATATCTACACCGATATCTGTATAAACATGGAAATACCTACACCGCTGTCTCTATAAACATGGAAATATGTACACCGCTATGTGTATAAACATGGAATTATCTCCAATGCTCTCTGTATAAACATGGAAATTTCTCCAACGTAATCTGTATAAACATGGAAATAACTACAAAGCCATCTGTATAAACATGGAAATATCTACACAGCCATCTGTATATAAATGGAAATATCTACACCGCTATCTGTATAAACATGGAAATAACTACACCGCTATTTGTATAAACAAGGAAATACCTACACCGTGATCTGTATAAACATGGAAATATCTACATCGCCATCTCTATAAACATGGAAATATCTACACCCCTCTCTGTATAAACATGGAAATATCCACACCGCTATCTCTATTAACATGGAAATATCAACACCGCTATCTCTATGAACATGGAAATATCTACACCGCCATCTCTATAAACATGGAAATATCTACCCCACGATCAGTATAAACATGGAAATCTCTACACCGCTATCTGTATAAACATGGAAATATCTCCACTGCTATCTCTATAAACATAGAAATAGCTACACCGCCATCTGTATAAACATGGAAATACTTACAAAGTTATCTGTATAAACATGGAAATATCTACTCCGCCATCTGTATAAACATGGAAATATCTACACAGCCATGTGTATATACATGGAAATATCTACAACGCTATCTATATAAACATGGAAATAACTACACCGCTATCTGTATAAACATGGAAATATCTACACCGCGGTCTGTATAAACATGGAAATATCTACAACGCTATGTCTATAAACAGGGAAATACCTACACCGCTATCTCTATAAACATGGAAATATCTACACCACTATCTGTATAAACATGGAAATATCTACACCACTATCTGTATAAACATGGAAATATCTACACCGCGATCTGTATAAACATGGAAATATCTATACCGCGATCTGTATAAACTTGGAAATATCTTCACCGCGATCTGTATAAACATGGAAATATCTACACCGCCATCTCTATAAACATGGAAATATCTACACCACTATCTGTATAAACATGGAAATATCCACACCACTATCTCTATAAACATGGAAAAATCAACACCGCTATCTCTATGAACATGGAAATATCTACACCGCCATCTCTATATACATGGAAATATCTACACCGCGATCAGTATAAACGTGGAAATATCTACACCGCTCTCTGTATAAACATGGAAATATCTACACCCCCATCTGTATAAACATGGAAATATCTACACCGCGATCTGTATAAACATGGAAATAACTACACCGCTATCTCTATAAACATGGAAATATCTACACCGCTATTTGTATAAACAAGGAAATATCTACACCGTTATCTGTATAAACATGGAAATATCTACACCGCTATTTCTATAAACAAGGAATTATCTACACCGCTATGTGTATAAGCATGGAAATAACTACACCGCTATTTGTATAAACAAAGAAATTTCTACACCGTGATCTGTATGAACATGGAAATAACTACACCGCTATTTGTATAAACAAAGAAATATCTAGACTGCCATCTGTTTAAATATGGAAATATATACACAGACATCTTTTAATACATGGAAATATCTACACCGCTATCTGTATAAACATGCTAATAACTACACCGCTATCTCAATAAATGTGGAGATATTTGCATCGCTATCCCTATAAACATGGCAATATCAACACCGCGATCTGTATAAACATGGAAACATCTACACCATGATCTGTATAAACATGGAAATATCTACACCGCCATCTCTATAAACATGGAAATATCTACACCACTATCTGTATAAACATGGAAATATCCACACAGCTATCTCTATAAACATGGAAAAATCAACACCACTATCTCTATGAACATGGAAATATCTACACAGACATCTCTGTAAACATGGAAATATCTACACCGCGATCAGTATAAACGTGGAAATATCTACACCGCTATCTGTATAAACATGGAAATATCTACACCGCCATCCGTATAAACCTGGAAATACTTACAAAGTTATCGGTATAAACATGGAAATATCTACACAGCCATGTGTATATACATGGAAATATCTACACCGCTATCTATGTAAACATGGAAATAACTACACCGTTATCTGTGTAAACATGGAAATATCTACACCGCCATCTACATATCCATGGAAATATCTGCGCCGCCATCTGTATAAACATGGAAATATCTACAAGGTCATCTGTGTATAGATGGAAATATCAACAATGCCATCTGTACAAACATGGAAATATCTGCACCGCGATCTCTATAAACATGGAAATATCTTCACCAGGATCTGTATAAACATGGAAATATCTACACCGCTATCTGTATAAACATGGTAATATCTACACCACCATCTATATAAACATGGAAATATCTACACCGCCATCTGTATAAACATGGAAATATCTACAATGCCATCTGTAGAAAGATGGAAATATCTACACCGCAATCTGTGTAAACATGGAAGTATCTACACCAATATCTGTAAAAACATGGAAACATCTACACCCCTATCTGTATAAACATGGAAATATCCACACCGCTATCTTTATAAACATGGAAAAATCAACACCGCTATCTCTATGAACATGGAAATATCTACACCGCCATCTCTATAAAAATGGAAATATCTACACCGCTATGTCTATAAACATGGAAATACCTACACCGCTATCTCTATAAACATGGAAATATCTACACCGCTATCTGTATAAACTTGGAAATATCTACACGGCTATTTGTATAAACATGGAAATATCTACACCGCGATCTGTATAAACATGGAAATATCTACACCGCCATCTGTATGAACATGGAAATATCTACACAGCCACGTGTATATACATGGAAAGATCTACACCGCTATCTATATAAACATGGAAATAACTACACCGCTATCTGTGTAAACATGTAAATATCTACACCGCCATCTACATTTCCATGGAAATATCTGCGTCGCCATCTGTATGAACATGGACATATCTACACGGTCATCTGTGTATAGATGGATATATCAACACCGCCATCTGTACAAACATCGAAATATCTGCACCGCTATCTGTATAAACATGGAAATATCTACACCGCGGTCTGTATAAAGATGGAAATATCTACACCGCTATCTGTATAAACATGGAAATATCTACACCGCTATCTCTATAAACATGGAAATATATACACCGTTATCTGTATAAACATGGAAATATTTACACCGGTATCTGTATAAACATGGAAATTTCTACACCGTTATCTGTATAAATATGGAAATATCTTCACCGCTATCTCTATAAACATGTAAATATCTACTCCGCCATCTGTATAAACATGGAAATACCTATAGAGTCATCTGTGTAAACATGGAAATATCTACACTGCTATCTGTTTCAACATGGTAATATCTACACCACCATCTATATAAACATGGAAATATCTACAATGCCATCTGTAGAAAGATGGAAATATGTACACCGCAATCTGTGTAAACATGGAAATATCTACACCGATATCTGTAAAAACGTGGAAATATCTACACCGCCATCGGTATAAACATGGAAATATCTACACCGCGATCTGTATAAATATGGAAATATCTACAGCGCCATCTCTATAAACATTGAAATATCTACACTGCCATCTGTAAAAACATGGAAATATCTGCACAGTCATCTGAATAAACATGGAAATATCTAAACCACCATCAGTATAAATATGGAAATACCTACAATACGATCAGTATACCCATGGAAATATCTACACAGACATCTGTATAAATATGGAAATATCTACACCGCCATCTCTATAAACATGAAAATATCTACACTGCCATCTCCATAAAGGTGGAAATATCTACTCCACCATGTGTATAAACACGGAAGTTTCTACACCTCCATCTGTGTAAACATGAAAATATCTACACCGCTGTCTGTATAAACATGGAAATATCAACACCGCCATCTGCATGTCCACGGACATGTCTCCGCCGCCATCTGTATAAACATGGAAATATCTACACGGCCATCTTTGTATAGATGGAAATATCAACACCGCCATCTGTACAAACATGGAAATATCTACACCGCTATCTCTATAAACATGGAAATATCTGCTCTCCCATCTGTAAAAACATGGAAATACCTATACAGTCATCTGTATAAACATGGAAATATCTACAATGCCATCTGT
Source organism: Pan troglodytes (assembly GCF_028858775.2). Taxonomy (NCBI): domain Eukaryota; kingdom Metazoa; phylum Chordata; class Mammalia; order Primates; family Hominidae; genus Pan; species Pan troglodytes. The sequence continues at coordinate 10,173,028 of NC_072411.2, forward strand.
ATACACATGGAAATATCTACACAGACATCTGTATAAACTTGTTAATATCTACACTGCTATCTCTATAAACATGGAAATATCTACACTGCCATCTCCATAAACATGGAACTAACTACTCCGCCATCTGTATAAACATGGAAACATCTACACCGCCATCTGTGTGAATAAGGAAATATCTACAATGCCATCTGCATAAAGATATAAATATCTGCACCGCGAGCTGTATAAACATGGAAATATCTACATCGCTATCTGTATAAACGTGGAAATATCAACACCGCTATCGGTATAAACATGGAAATATCTATAACGCCATCTATATAAACATGGAAATATCTACACCGCTATATCTATAAACATGGAAATACCTACACCCCTATCTCTGTAAACATGGAAATATCTACACCGCTATCTGTATAAACATGGAAATATCTACACCGCTATCTGTATATACATGGAAATATCTACACCGCGATCTGTATAAACATGGAAATATCTACACCGCGATCTGTATAAACATGTAAATATCTACACCGCTATCTGTATAAACATGGTAATATCTACACCACCATCTATATAAACATGGAAATACCTACACCGCCATCTGTATAAACATGGAAATATCTACAATGCCATCTGTAGAAAGATGGAAATATCTACACCGCAATCTGTGTAAACATGGAAATATCTACACCGATATCTGTAAAAACATGGAAATATCTACACCGCCATCTGTATAAACATGGTAATATCTACACCACCATCTATATAAACATGGAAATATCTACAATGCCATCTGTAGAAAGATGGAAATATGTACACCGCAATCTGTGTAAACATGGAAATATCTACACCGATATCTGTAAAAACGTGGAAATATCTACACCGCCATCTGTATAAACATGGAAATATCTACACCGCGATCTGTATAAATATGGAAATATCTACAGCGCCATCTCTATAAACATTGAAATATCTACACTGCCATCTGTAAAAACATGGAAATATCTGCACAGTCATCTGAATAAACATGGAAATATCTAAACCACCATCAGTATAAATATGGAAATACCTACAATACCATCAGTATACCCATGGAAATATCTACACAGACATCTGTATAAATATGGAAATATCTACACCGCCATCTCTATAAACATGAAAATATCTACACTGCCATCTCCATAAAGGTGGAAATATCTACTCCACCATGTGTATAAACACGGAAGTTTCTACACCTCCATCTGTGTAAACATGGAAATATCTACACCGCTGTCTGTATAAACATGGAAATATCAACACCGCCATCTGCATGTCCACGGACATGTCTCCGCCGCCATCTGTATAAACATGGAAATATCTACACGGCCATCTTTGTATAGATGGAAATATCAACACCGCCATCTGTACAAACATGGAAATATCTACACCGCTATCTCTATAAACATGGAAATATCTGCTCTCCCATCTGTAAAAACATGGAAATACCTATACAGTCATCTGTATAAACATGGAAATATCTACAATGCCATCTGTATACACATGGAAATATCTACACAGCCATCTGTATAAACTTGTTAATATCTACACTGCTATCTCTATAAACATGGAAATATCTACACCGCCATCTCTATAAATATGAAAATATCTACACTGCCATCTCCATAAACATGGAACTAACTACTCCGCCATCTGTATAAACATGGAAACATCTACACCGCCATCTGTGTGAATAAGGAAATATCTACAATGCCATCTGCATAAAGTTATAAATATCTGCACCGCGAGCTGTATAAACATGGAAATATCTACATCGCTATCTGTATAAACGTGGAAATATCAACACCGCTATCGGTATAAACATGGAAATATCTACAACGCCATCTATATAAACATGGAAATATCTACACCGCTATATCTATAAACATGGAAATAACTACACCCCTATCTCTGTAAACATGGAAATATCTACACCGCTATCTGTATAAACATGGAAATATCTACACCGCTATCTGTATATACATGGAAATATCTACACCGCGATCTGTATAAACATGGAAATATCTACACCGCGATCTGTATAAACATGTAAATATCTACACCGCTATCTGTATAAACATGGTAATATCTACACCACCATCTATATAAACATGGAAATATCTACACCGCCATCTGTATAAACATGGAAATATCTACAATGCCATCTGTAGAAAGATGGAAATATCTACACCGCAATCTGTGTAAACATGGAAATATCTACACCGATATCTGTAAAAACATGGAAATATCTACACCGCCATCTGTATAAACATGGAAATATCTACACCGCGATCTGTATAAACATGGAAATATCTACAGCGCCATCTCTATAAACATTGAAATATCTACACTGCCATCTGTAAAAACATGGAAATATCTGCACAGTCATCTGAATAAACATGGAAATATCTACACCACCATCAGTATAAACATGGAAATACCTAAAATACTATCAGTATACCCATGGAAATATCTACACAGACATCTGTATAAATATTGAAATATCTACACCGCCATCTGTATAAACATGGAAATATCTACACTGCCATCTGTAGAAAGATGGAAGTATCTACACCGCTATCTCTATAAATATGGAAATATCTACTCCGCCATCTCTATAAACATGAAAATATCTATACTGCCATCTCCATAAAGATGGAAGTATCTACTCCGCCATGTGTATAAACACGGAAATATCTACACCTCCATCTGTGTAAACATGGAAATATCTACACTGCTGTCTGTATAAACATGGAAATATCTACACCGCCATCTGCGTGTCCATGGAAATGTCTACGCCGCCATCTGTATAAACATAGAAATATCTACACGGCCATTTGTGTATAGATGGAAATATCAACACCGCCATTTGTACAAACATGGAAATATCTACACCGCTATCTCTATAAACATGGAAATATCTGCTCTGCCATCTGTAAAAACATGGAAATAACTATACAGTCTTCTGTATAAACATGGAAATATCTACAATGCCATCTGCATACACATGGAAATATCTACACAGCCATCTGTATATACATGTAAATATCTACACTGCTATCTCTATATACATGGAAATATCTACACCGCCATCTCTATAAACATGAAAATATCTACACTGCCATCTCCATAAACATGGAACTAACTACTCCGCCATCTGTATAAACATGGAAACATCTACAACGCCATCTGTGTGAATAAGGAAATATCTACAATGCCATCTGTATAAAGATATAAATATCTGCACCGGGAGCTGTATAAACATGGAAATATCTACATCGCTATCTGTATAAACGTTGACATACCAAGACCGCTATCGGTATAAACATGGAAACATCTACAACGCCATCTATATAAAAATGGAAATATCTACACCGCTATTTGTATAAACAAGGAAATATCTACACCGCCATCTGTATATACATGGAAATACCTACAAAGTCATCTGTATAAACATGGAAATATCTACACAGCCATCTGTATAAACATGGAAATATCTACACAGCCATCTGTATATACATGGAAATATCTACACCGCTATCTGTATAAACATGCTAATAACTACACCGCTATCTGTATAAATGTGGAAATATTTGCACCGCTATCCCTATAAACATGGTAATATCAACAGCGTGATCTGTATAAACATGGAAATATCTACACCATGATCTGTATAAACATGGAAACATCTACACCGTGATCTGTATAAACATGGAAATATCTACAACGCCATCTCTATAAACATGGAAATATCTACACCCTTATCTGTATAAACATGGAAATATCTACACCGCTATCTCTATAAACATGGAAATATCTACACCGCCATCTGTATAAACATGGAAATATCTACACTGCTATCTCCATAAACATGGAAATATCAACAATGCCATCTGTAAAAATATGGAAATACCTATATAGTCATCTGCATAAACATGGAAATATCTACACCACCATCTGTATAAACATGAAAATATCTACAATGCCATCTGTATACACATGGAAATACCTACACGGCAATCTGTGTATAGATGGAAACATCAACAACACCATCTGTACAAACATGGAAATATCTACACCGCTATCTCTATAAACATGGAAATATCTACACTGCGGTCTGTATAAACATGGAAATATCTACACCGCTATCTGTATAAACATGGAAATATCTGCACCGCTATGTCTATAAACATGGAAATATCTACAAAGCCATCTGTATAAACATGGAAATACCTACACAGTCATGTGTAGAAACATGGAAATATCTACACTGCCATCTGTATAAACATGGAAATATCTACACAGCCCTCTCTATAAATATGGAAATATCTGCATAGGAATCTGTATAAACATGAAAATATCTGCACCGCTATCTGTATATACATGGAAATACCTACACCGCAGTCTCTATAAACATGGAAATATATACACCGCTATGTGTATAAACATGGAAATACCTCCACAGCGGTCTGTATAAACATGGAAATATCTACACCGTGATCTGTATAAACATGGAAATATCTACACCGCTGTCTGTATAAACATGGAAATATCTACACAGCTATCTCTATAAACATGGAAATATCTACACCGCCATGTGTATAAACATGGAAATACCTACAAAGTCATCTGTATAAACATGGAAATATCTACACAGCCATCTGTATAAACATGGAAATACCTACACAGCCATCTGTATATACATGGAAGTATCTACACCGCTATCTGTATAAACATGGAAATAACTACACAGCTACTTGTATAAACAAGGAAATATCTACACTGCCATCTGTTTAAGTATGGAAATATATACAAAGACATCTGTTTATACATGGAAATATCTACACCGCTATCTGTATAAACATGCTAATAACTACACCGCTATCTGTATAAATGTGGAAATATTTGAACCGCTATCCCTATAAACGTGGTAATATCAACACCGCGATCTGTATAAACATGGAAATATCTACACCATGATCTGTATAAACATGGAAATATCTACACCGCGATCTGTATAAACATGGAAATATCTACACCGTGATCTGTATAAACGTGGAAATATCTACACCGCCATCTGTATAAACATGGAAATATCGACACCCCTATCTGTATAAACATGGAAATATCCACACAGCTAACGCTATAAACATGCAAAAATCAACACCGCTATCTCTATGAACATGGAAATATCTACACCGCCATCTCTAAAACCATGGAAAAATCTACACCGTGATCAGTATAAACATGGAAATATCTACACCGCTATCTGTATAAACATGGAAATATCTCCAGTGCTATCTCTTTAAACATCAAAATGTCTACACCGCCATCTGTATAAACATGGAAATACTTACAAAGTTATCTGTATAAACATGGAAATATCTACACCGCCATCTGTATAAACATGGAAATATGTACACGGTCATTTGTGTATAGATGGAAATATCAACACCGCCATCTGTTCAAACATGGAAATATCTGCACCGCTATCTGTATAAACATGGAAATATCTACACCGCGGTCTGTATAAACATGGAAATATCTACACCGCTATCTGTATGAACATGGAAATATCTACACCGCTATCTCTATAAACATGGAAATATCTACACCGTGATCTGTATAAACATGGAAATATCTACAATGCCATCTGTATACACATGGAAATACCTACACGGCAATCTGTGTATAGATGGAAACAACAACACCGCCATCTGTACAAACATGGAAATATCTACACTGCTATCTCTGTAAACATGGAAATATCTACACTGCGGACTGTATAAACATGGAAATATCTACACCGGTATCTGTATAAACATGGAAATATCTACACCACGATCTGTATAAACGTGGAAATATATACACCGCTATCTGTATAAACATGGAAATATCTGCACCGCTATCTCCATAAACATGGAAATATCGACAAAGCCATCTGTATAAACATGGAAATACCTACACCCTCATGTGTAGGAACATGGAAAAACCTACACTGCCATCTGTATAAACTTAGAAATATCTACACAACCCTCTGTATAAATATGGAAATATATGCATAGGCATCTGTATAAACATGGAAATATCCGCACCGCTATCTGTATGAACATGGAAATACCTACACCGCTGTCTCTATAAACATGGAAATATGTACACCGCTATGTGTATAAACATGGAAATATCTCCACTGCTGTCTGTATAAACATGGAAATATCTCCACCGTTATCTGTATAAACATGGAAATATCTACAGCTCCATCTCTATAAACATTGAAATATCTACACTGCCATCTGTAAAAACATGGAAATATCTACACAGTCATCTGAATAAAAATGGAAATGTCTACACCGCCATCTGTATAAACATGGAAATATCAACACTGCCAGCTGTAGAAAGATGGAAATACCTACACCGCTATCTCTATAAATATGGAAATATCTAAACCGTCATCTCTATGAACATGAAAATATCTACACTGCCATCTCCATAAACATGGAACTAACTACTCCGCCATCTGTATAAACATGGAAACACCTACACCGCCATCTGTGTGAATAAGGAAATATCTACAATGCCATCTGTATAAAGGTATAAATATCTGCACCGCGAGCTGTATAAACAATGAAATATGAACATCGCTATCTGTATAAACGTGGAAATACCAACACCACTATCGGTATAAACATGGAAATATCTACAACGCCATCTATATAAACATGGAAATATCTACACCGCTATATCTATAAACATGGAAATACCTACACCACTATCTCTATAAACATGGAAATATCCACACCGCCATCTGCATATCCATGGAAACATCTACAATGCCACCTGTATAAAGATGGAAATAACTACACAGCAATCTGTGTACAGATGGAAATATCAACACCGCCATCTGTACAAACAAGGAAATATCTACACCGCTATCTGTATGAACATAGAAATACCTACACTGCTGTCTGTATAAACATGGAAATATCTACACCGGTATCTGTATAAACATGGAAATATGTACACCACGATCAGTGTAAACATGGAAATATCTACACCGCTATCTGTATAAACATGGAAATATATACACAGCTATCTGTATAAACATGGAAATATCTGCACCGCTATCTCTATAGACATGGAAATATCTACAAAGCCATCTGTATAAACAAGGAAATACCTACACAGTCATGTGTAGGAACACGGAAATATCTACAATGCCATCTGTAGAAAGATGGAAATATCTACACCGCAATCTGTGTAAACATGGAAATATCTACACCGATATCTGTAAAAACATGGAAATATCTACACCGCTATCTGTATAAACATGGAAATATCTACACCGCGATCTGTATAAACATGGATGTATCTACAGCACCATCTCTATAAACATTGAAATATCTACACTGCCATCTGTAAAAACATGGAAATATCTACACAGTCATCTGAATAAACATGGAAATATCTACACCACCATCTGTATAAACATGGAAATACCTACAATACCGTCTGTATACACATGGAAAAATCTATACAGACATCTGTATAAATATGGAAATATCTACACCGCCATCAGTATAAACATGGAAATATCTACACTGCCATCTGTAGAAAGATGGAAATATCTACACCGCTATCTCTATAAATATGGAAATATCTACACCGCTATCTCTATAAACATGAAAATATCTACACTGCCATCTCCATAATGATGGAAGTATCTACTCAGCCATGTGTATAAACACGTAAATATCTACAACACCATCTGTGTAAACATGGAAATATCTACACCGCTATCTGTATAAAAATGGAAATATCTACACCACCATCTCTATGTCCATGGAAATATCTACGCCGTCATCTGTATAAACATGGAAATATCTACACGGCCATCGGTGTATAGATGGAAATATCAACACCGCCATCTATACAAGAATGGAAATATCTACACCGCTATCTCTATAAACGTGGAAATATCTGCACTGCCATCTGTAAAAACATGGAAATACCTATACAGTCATCTGTATAAACATGGAAATATCTGCAATGCCACCTGTATACACATGGAAATATCTACACAGCCATCTGTATAAACATGTAAATATCTACACTGCTATCTCTATAAACATGGAAATATCTACACCGCCATCTCTATAAACATGAAAATATCTACACTGCCATCTCCATAAACATGGAACTAACTACTCCGCCATCTGTATAAACTTGGAAACATCTACACCGCCATCTGTGTGAATAAGGAAATATCTACAATGCCATCTGTATAAAGATATAAATATTCGCACCGCGAGCTGTATAAACATGGAAATATCTACATCGCTATCTGTATAAACGTGGAAATACCAACACCGCTTTTGGTATAAACATGGAAATATCTACAACGCCATCTATATAAACATGGAAATATCTACACCGCTATGTCTATAAACATGGAAATACCTACACCGCTATCTCTATAAAGATGGAAATATCTACACCACGATCTGTATAAACATGGAAATATCTACAACGTGATCTGTATAAACATGGAAATACCTTCACCGAGATCTGTATAAATATGGAAATATCTACACCGCTATCTGTATAAACTTGGTAATGTCTACACCACCATCTATATAAACATGGAAATATCTACACCGCCATCTGTATAAACATGTAAATATCTACAATGCCATCTGTAGAAAGATGGAAGTATCTGCACAGCAATCTGTGTAAACATGGAAATATCTACACCGATATCTGTAAAAATATGGAAATATCTACACCGCTATCTGTATAAGCATTGAAATATCTACACCGCGATCTTTATAAACATGGAAATATCTTCAATGCCTTCTGTACAAACATGGAAATATCTACACTGTTATCTGTAGAAACATGGAAATATCTACACCGCTATCTCTATAAACATGGAAATAACTACACCGCTATCTCTATAAACATGGAAATATCTACACCGCTATCTCCATCAACATGGAAATATATACACCGCCTTCTCTTTAAACATGGAGATATCTACAACGCCATCTACATAAACAAGTAAATATCTACACTGCCATCTATATAAACATGGAAATATCTACACCGCCATCGCTATAAACATGGAAATATCTACACTGCCATTTGTAGAAAGATGGAAATATCTACACCGCCATCTGTATAAACGTGGAAATATCTACACCGCTATCTGTATAAACATGGAAATAACTACACCGCAATCTGTATAAACATGTAAATATCTACACCGCTATCTGTGTAAATATGAAATATCTAAGCTGCTATCTCTATAAAAATGGAAATAACTACACTGCTATCTGTATAAACAAGGAAATATCCTCACTGCTATCTGTACGAACATGGATATAACTACACCGCTATCTAAATAAACATGGAAATATCTACACTGAGATCTCTACAATCATTGAATTATCTACACCGTCATCTGTATAAACATGGAAATATCTACACCGCTATCTGTAGAATCATGGAAATATCTACACTGCTATCTGTATAAACGTGGAAATATCTACACCGCGAACTGTATAAACATGGAAATATCTACACCGCGATCTGTATAAACATGGAAATATCTTCACCACCATCTCTATAAACATGGAAATATCTACACCGCTGTCTGTATAAACATGGTAATATCTACACCGCCATGTATATAAACATGGAAATATCTACACGGCCATCTGTAAAAACATGGAAATATCTACAATGCCATCTGTACAAAGATGGAAATATCTACACCGCAATCTGTGTAAACATGGAAATATCTACACCGATATCTGTAAAAACATGGAAATATCTACACCGCTATCTGTATAAACATGGAAATATCTTCACCGCAATCTGTATAAACATGGAAATATCTACACCGCGATCTGTATAAACATGGAAATATCAACACCGATATCTGTATAAACATGGAAATATCTAGAAAGCTTTCTCTATAAACATGGAAATAACTACACCGCTATCTGTATAAACATGGAAATATCTACACTGTCATCTGTATAAACATGGAAATTTCTAAACTGCCATCTGTGGAAAGATGGAAATATCTACACCACGATCTGCATAAATATGAAAATATCTACACCGCTATCTGTGGAAAGATGGAAATATCTACACCGCGATCTGTGCAAAGATGGAAATATCTACACCGCTATCTGTGTAAACGTGGAAATATCTACGCCACTATCTGTAGAAACATGGAAATATCTAAATCGCTATCTGTATAAACCTGGATATATCTACACCGTTATCTGTATAAACATGGAAATATCTACACCGCTATCTGTATAAATATGGAAATATCTACACCGCCATTTGTGTAAACATACAAATATCTACAGAGTCATCTTTATACACATGGAAATATTTACACAGCCATATGTATAAACATGGATGTATCTACACAACTATTTCTATAAACAAGGAAATACCTACAGCGCTATCTCTATAAACATGGAAATATCAACACCACAGTCTCTGCAAACATGGAAATATCTACACCGCCATCTATGTAAACATGAAAATATCTACACCGCCATCTCCATAAACATGGAACTATCTACACTGCCATCTCTATAAATATGGAAATATCTACACCGCTATCTGTATAAAGATGGAAATATCTACACCGCTGTCTCTATAAACATGGAAATATCTACACAGCCATCTGTATAAACATGGAAATATCTACACTGCTATCTCTATAAACATGGAAATACCAACAAAGCCATCTCTATAAACATGGAAATATCTACACCGCTATCTGTATAAAAATGGTAATATCTTCACCGCTATCTGTATAAACCTGGAAAGATCTACACAGCTATCTGTATAAATATGGAAATATCTACAATGCTGTCTCTCTAAACATGGAAATATCTACACCGCTATCTGTATAAACATGTAAATATCTACATCGTTCTCTCTATAAACATGAAAATATGTACACTGACATATGTATAAACATGGAAATAACTTCACAGTCATCTGTATAAACATGGAAATATCTACACCACCATCTGTATAAACATGGAAATATTTACACGGAAATCTTTATAAACATGGAAATATCTAGACAGTCATCTCTATAAACATGGAATTATCTATACCGCTATCTGTATAAACATGGAAATAAACACACCGCTATCTGTATAAACATGAAAATAGCCAAACCGCAATCTGTATAAACATGGAAATGTCTGCACCGCTATCGTTATAAACATGGAAATATCTGCAACTCTATCTGTGTAAACATAGAAATATCTACACGGCTATTTGTGTAAATATGGAAATATCTGCACCGCTATCTGTATAAAGATGGAAATATCTACACCACTATCTGTAAAATGTGGAAATATCTACACCGCACTCTGTATAAACCTGGAAATATCTACACCGATATCTGTATAAACAAGGAAATATCTACACCGCCATCTGTATAAACATGAAAATAACTACACCGCTATCTGTATAAATATGGAAATATCCACACCGCTATCTCTATAAACATGGAAATACCTACACCGATTTCTCTATAAGCATGGAAATATCTACAATGCAATCTCTATATACATGGAAATATCTACACCGCCATCTCTAAAAACATGAAAATATCTACACGGCAATCTTCAGATACATGGATGTATCTACATCGCCATCTGCATAAACATGGAAATATCTACACCACTATCTGTGTAAACATGGAAATATCTTCACTGCCATCTGTATAAACATGGAAATATTTACACCGCTATCTGTATAATGAAGGAAAAATCTTCACTGCAATCTGTATAAATATGGATATAGCTACACCGCTACCTCTATAGACATGTAAGTATCTACACCGCTATCTGTATAAACATGGAAGTATCTTCCCTGCCATCTGTATAAAGATGGAAATATCTACACCGCGAGCTGTATAAACATGGAAATATCTACACCGATATCTGTATAAACATGGAAATACCAACACCGTTATCTGTATAAACATGGAAATATCTACACCGCTATCTCTATAAACATGAAAATACTTACACCACCATCTCTATAAGCATGGAAATATTTACACCGCTATCTCTATAGACATAGAAATCACTACGCCGCCATCCCTATAAACATGGAAATATCTACACCACCATCTGCATAAACATGGAAATATCTACACAGACATCTGTATAAACATGGAAATATCTACAGTGCCATCAGTGTAAAGTTGGAAATATCTACACTGACATCTGTAGAAAGATGGAAATGTCTACAAAGCGATCTGTATAAACATGGGAATTTCTACACCGCTACCTGTAAAAATATGGAAATATCTACACCGCTATCTGTATCAACATGGAAATAACTACACCGCAATCTCTATAAACATGGAAATATCTACAATGCTATCTGTGTAAACGTGGAAATATCTACACAGCTATCTGTGTAAACTTGGAAATATCTACACCGCTATCTGTGTAAATTTGGCAATAATTACACCGCAATCTTTGCAAAGATGGAAATATCTACACCGCTATCTCTGTAAACATGGAAATATCTACACCGCTATCTGTATAAACATGGAAATATCTACACTGCCATCTGTATAAACATTGAAATGTTTACAGCGCCATCTGTGTAAACATGGAAATATCTACACTGCCATCTGTACACACATGGAAATATCTACACAGCCATCTGTATAAACATGGAAATATCTACACCGCTATCTCTATAAATATGGCAATATCTACACCGCTATCTCTATAAACATGAAAATATCTACACTGCCATCTCCATAAAGATGGAAGTATCCACTCCGCAATGTGTATAAACACGGAAATATCTACACCACCATCTGTGAAAACATGGAAATATCTACACCGCTATCGGTATAAACATGGAAATAACTACACCGCCACCTGCATGTCCATGGAAATATCTACGCCGCCATCTGTATAAACATGGAAATATCTACACGGCCATCTGTGTATAGATGGAAATATCAACACCGCCATCTGTACAAACATGGAAATATCTACACCGCTATCTCTATAAAGATGGAAATATTTGCACTGCCATCTGTAAAAACATGGAAATACCTATACAGTCATCTGCATAAACATGGAAATATCTACAATGCCATCTGTATACACATGGAAATATCTACACAGCCATCTGTATAAACATGTAAATATCTACACTGCTATCTCTATAAACATGGAAATATCTACACCGCCATCTCTATAAACATGAAAATATCTACACTGCCATCTCCATAAACATGGAACTAACTACTCCCCCATCTGTATAAACACAGAAACATCTACACCGCCATCAGTGTGAATAAGGAAATATCTACAATGCCATCTTTATAAAGATATAAAGATCTGCACCGCGAGCTGTAGAAACAAGGAAATATCTACATCGCCATCTGTATAAACGTGGAAATACCAACACCGCTATCGGTATAAACATGGAAAAACCTACAACGCCATCTATATAAACATGGAAATAACTACACCGCTATGTCTATAAACATGGAAATACCTACACCGCTATCTCTATAAACATGGAAATATCTACACCGGTATCTGTATAAACATGGAAACATCTACACCTCTATTTGTATAAACATGGAAATATCTACACCGCGATCTGTATAAACATGGAAATATCTTCACCACGATCTGTATAAACATGGAAATATCTACACCACGATCTGTATAAACATGGAAATATCTACACCGCTATCTGTATAAACATGGTAATATCTACACCACCATCTATATAAACATGGAAATATCTACACCGCCATATGTATAAACATGGAAATATCTACAATACCATCTGTAGAAAGATGGAAATATCTACACCGCATTCTGTGTAAAAATGGAAATAGCTACACCGATATCTGAAAAAACATGGAAATATCTACACCGCTATCCGTATAAACATGGAAATATCTACACCGCGATCTGTATAAACATGGAAATATCTTCACCGCTATCTGTATAAACATGGAAATATCTACACCGCGATCTGTATAAACATGGAAATATCTACAGCGCCATCTCTATAAACATGGAAATATCTACACTGCCATCTGTAAAAACATGGAAATATCTACAGAGTCATCTGAATAAACCTGGAAATATCTACACCACCATCTGTATAAACTTGGAAATACCTACAATACCATCTGTATACCCATGGAAATATCTACACAGACATCTGTATAAATATGGAAATATCTACAACGCCAGCTGTACAAACATGGAAATATCTACACTGCCATCTGTAGAAAGATGGAAATATCTACACCGCTATCTCTATAAATATGGAAACATCTACACCAGCATCTCTATAAAGATGAAAATATCTACACTGCCATCTCCATAAAGATGGAAGTATCTACTCCGCCATGTGTATAAACACGGAAATATCTACAACACCATCTGTGTAAACATGGAAATATCTACACCGCTATCTGTATAAACATGGAAATATCTACACCACCATCTCCATGACAATGGAAATATCTGCGCTACCATTTGTATAAACATGGAAATATCTACACGGCCATCTGTGTATAGATGGAAATATCAAAACCACCATCTGTACAAACATGGAAATATCTGCACCGCTATCTCTATAAACATGGAAATATCTGCACTTCCATCTGTAAAAACATGGACATACCTATACAGTCATCTGTATAAACATGGAAATATCTACAATGCCACCTGTATACACATGGAAATATCTACATAGCCATCTGTATAAACATGTAAATATCTACACTGCTATCTCTATAAACATGGAAATATCTACACCGCCATCTCTATAAACATGAAAATATCTACACTGCCATCTCCATAAACATGGAACTAACTACTCCGCCATCTGTATAAACATGGAAACATCTACACCGCCATCAGTGTGAATAAGGAAATATCTACAATGCCATCTGTATAAAGATATAAATATCTGCACCGCGAGCTGTATATACATGGAAATATCTACATCGCCATCTGTATAAACGTGGAAATAACAACACCGCTATCGGTATAAACATGGAAATATCTACAACGCCATCTATATAAACATGGAAATATCTACACCGCTATGTCTATAAACATGGAAATACCTACACCGCTATCTCTATAAACATGGAAATATCTACACCGCTATCTGTATAAACATGGAAATATCTACACCGCTATCTGTATAAACATGGAAATATCTACAGCACGATCTGTATAAACATGGAAATATCTACACCGCGATCTGTATAAACATGGAAATAACTTCACCGCGATCTGTATAAACATGGAAATATCTACACCGCTATCTGTATAAACATGGTAATAACTACACCACCATCTATATAAACATGGAAATATCTACAGCACCATCTGTGTAAACATGGAAATATCTACAATGCCATCTGTAGAAAATGGAAATATCTACACCGCAATCTGTGTAAACATGGAAATAGCTACACCGATATCTGAAAAAACATGGAAATATCTAAACCGCTATCTGTATAAACATGGAAATATCTACAGCGACATCTCTATAAACATTGAAATATCTACACTGCCATCTGTAAAAACATGGAAATATCTACACAGTCATCTGAATAAACATGGAAATATCTACACCGCCATCTGTATAGACATGGGAATATCTACACTGCCATCTGTAGAAAGATGGAAATATCTACACCGCTATCTCTATAAATATGGAAATATCTACACCGCCATCTCTATAAAGATGAAATTATCTACACTGCCATCTCCATAAAGATGGAATTATCTTCTCCGCCATGTGTATAAACACGGAAATATCTACACCACCATCTGTGTAAACATGGAAATATCTACACCGCTATCTGTATCAACATGGAAATAACTACACCACAATCTGTATAAACATGGAAATAATTGCAATGCTATCTCTGTAAACATGGAAATATCTACACAGCTATCTGTGTAAACTTGGAAATATCTACACCGCTATCTGTATCAACATGGAAATAACTACACCGCAATCTCTATAAACATGGAAATATCTACAATGCTATCTGTGTAAACGTGGAAATATCTACACAGCTATCTGTGTAAACTTGGAAATATCTACACCGCTATCTCTGTAAACATGGAAATATCTACACCGCTATCTGTATAAACATGGAAATATCTACACTGCCATCTGTATAAACATGGAAATGTTTACAGCGCCATCTGTGTAAACATGGAAATATCTACACTGCCATCTGTACACACATGGAAATATCTACACAGCCATCTGTATAAACATGGAAATATCTACACCGCTATCTCTATAAACATGGAAATATCTACACTGCTGTCTGTATAAACATGGAAATATCTACACCGTTATCTGTATAAACATGGAAATATCTACTGCGCCATCTCTATAAACATTGAAATATCTTCACTGCCATCTGTAAAAACATGGAAATATCTACACAGTCATCTGAATAAACATGGAAATATCTACACCACCATCTGTATAAACATGGAAACACCTACAATACCATCTGTATACACATGGAAATATCTACACAGACATCTTTAAAAATTTGGAAATATCTACACCGCCATCTGTATAAACATGGAATTATCTACACTGCCATCTGTAGAAAGATGGAAATATCTACACCGCTATCTCTATAAATATGGCAATATCTACACCGCTATCTCTATAAACATGAAAATATCTACACTGCCATCTCCATAAAGATGGAAGTATCCACTCCGCAATGTGTATAAACACGGAAATATCTACACCACCATCTGTGAAAACATGGAAATATCTACACCGCTATCGGTATAAACATGGAAATAACTACACCGCCACCTGCATGTCCATGGAAATATCTACGCCGCCATCTGTATAAACATGGAAATATCTACACGGCCATCTGTGTATAGATGGAAATATCAACACCGCCATCTGTACAAACATGGAAATATCTACACCGCTATCTCTATAAAGATGGAAATATTTGCACTGCCATCTGTAAAAACATGGAAATACCTATACAGTCATCTGCATAAACATGGAAATATCTACAATGCCATCTGTATACACATGGAAATATCTACACAGCCATCTTTATAAACATGTAAATATCTACACTGCTATCTCTATAAACATGGAAATATCTACACCGCCATCTCTATAAACATGAAAATATCTACACTGCCATCTCCATAAACATGGAACTAACTACTCCCCCATCTGTATAAACACAGAAACATCTACACCGCCATCAGTGTGAATAAGGAAATATCTACAATGCCATCTTTATAAAGATATAAAGATCTGCACCGCGAGCTGTAGAAACAAGGAAATATCTACATCGCCATCTGTATAAACGTGGAAATACCAACACCGCTATCGGTATAAACATGGAAAAACCTACAACGCCATCTATATAAACATGGAAATAACTACACCGCTATGTCTATAAACATGGAAATACCTACACCGCTATCTCTATAAACATGGAAATATCTACACCGGTATCTGTATAAACATGGAAATATCTACACCTCTATTTGTATAAACATGGAAATATCTACACCGCTATCTGTATAAACATGGTAATATCTACACCACCATCTATATAAACATGGAAATATCTACACCGCCATATGTATAAACATGGAAATATCTACAATACCATCTGTAGAAAGATGGAAATATCTACACCGCATTCTGTGTAAAATTGGAAATAGCTACACCGATATCTGAAAAAACATGGAAATATCTACACCGCTATCCGTATAAACATGGAAATATCTACACCGCGACCTGTATAAACATGGAAATATCTTCACCGCTATCTGTATAAACATGGAAATATCTACACCGCGATCTGTATAAACATGGAAATATCTACAGCGCCATCTCTATAAACATGGAAATATCTACACTGCCATCTGTAAAAACATGGAAATATCTACAGAGTCATCTGAATAAACCTGGAAATATCTACACCACCATCTGTATAAACTTGGAAATACCTACAATACCATCTGTATACCCATGGAAATATCTACACAGACATCTGTATAAATATGGAAATATCTACAACGCCAGCTGTATAAACATGGAAATATCTACACTGCCATCTGTAGAAAGATGGAAATATCTACACCGCTATCTCTATAAATATGGAAACATCTACACCAGCATCTCTATAAAGATGAAAATATCTACACTGCCATCTCCATAAAGATGGAAGTATCTACTCCGCCATGTGTATAAACACGGAAATATCTACAACACCATCTGTGTAAACATGGAAATATCTACACCGCTATCTGTATAAACATGGAAATATCTACACCACCATCTCCATGACAATGGAAATATCTGCGCCACCATTTGTATAAACATGGAAATATCTACACGGCCATCTGTGTATAGATGGAAATATCAAAACCACCATCTGTACAAACATGGAAATATCTGCACCGCTATCTCTATAAACATGGAAATATCTGCACTTCCATCTGTAAAAACATGGACATACCTATACAGTCATCTGTATAAACATGGAAATATCTACAATGCCACCTGTATACACATGGAAATATCTACATAGCCATCTGTATAAACATGTAAATATCTACACTGCTATCTCTATAAACATGGAAATATCTACACCGCCATCTCTATAAACATGAAAATATCTACACTGCCATCTCCATAAACATGGAACTAACTACTCCGCCATCTGTATAAACATGGAAACATCCACACCGCCATCAGTGTGAATAAGGAAATATCTACAATGCCATCTGTATAAAGATATAAATATCTGCACCGCGAGCTGTATATACATGGAAATATCTACATCGCCATCTGTATAAACGTGGAAATAACAACACCGCTATCGGTATAAACATGGAAATATCTACAACGCCATCTATATAAACATGGAAATATCTACACCGCTATGTCTATAAACATGGAAATACCTACACCGCTATCTCTATAAACATGGAAATATCTACACCGCTATCTGTATAAACATGGAAATATCTACACCGCTATCTGTATAAACATGGAAATATCTACAGCACGATCTGTATAAACATGGAAATATCTACACCGCGATCTGTATAAACATGGAAATAACTTCACCGCGATCTGTATAAACATGGAAATATCAACACCGCTATCTGTATAAACATGGTAATAACTACACCACCATCTATATAAACATGGAAATATCTACAGCACCATCTGTGTAAACATGGAAATATCTACAATGCCATCTGTAGAAAATGGAAATATCTACACCGCAATCTATGTAAACATGGAAATAGCTACACCGATATCTGAAAAAACATGGAAATATCTAAACCGCTATCTGTATAAACATGGAAATATCTACAGCGACATCTCTATAAACATTGAAATATCTACACTGCCATCTGTAAAAACATGGAAATATCTACACAGTCATCTGAATAAACATGGAAATATCTACACCGCCATCTGTATAGACATGGAAATATCTACACTGCCATCTGTAGAAAGATGGAAATATCTACACCGCTATCTCTATAAATATGGAAATATCTACACCGCCATCTCTATAAAGATGAAATTATCTACACTGCCATCTCCATAAAGATGGAATTATCTTCTCCGCCATGTGTATAAACACGGAAATATCTACACCACCATCTGTGTAAACATGGAAATATCTACACCGCTATCTGTATCAACATGGAAATAACTACACCACAATCTGTATAAACATGGAAATAATTGCAATGCTATCTCTGTAAACATGGAAATATCTACACAGCTATCTGTGTAAACTTGGAAATATCTACACCGCTATCTGTATAAATTTGGAAATACTTACACCGCAATCTGGACAAAGATGGAAATATCTACACCGCTATCTCTGTAAACATGAATATATCTACACCGCTATCTGTATAAACATGGAAATATCTATACTGCCATCTGTATAAACATGGAAATATCTACAGCGCCATCTGTATAAACATGGAAATATCTACACTGCCATCTGTACACACATGGAAATATCTACACAGCCATCTGTATAAACATGGAAATATCTACACCGCTATCTCTATAAACATGGAAATATCTACACCGCTATCTCTATAAACATGGAAATATCTACACTGCCATCTGTAGACAAATGGAAATATGTACACCGCTATCTCTACAAATATGGAGATATCTACAACGCCATCTCTATAAACATGAAAATATCTACGCTGCCATCTCCATAAAGATGGAAGTATCTACTCCGCCATGTGTATAAATACGGAAATATCTACACCACAATCTATATAAACATGGAAATATCTACACCGTCATCTGTATAAACATGGAAATATCTAGAATGCCATATGTAGAAAGATGGAAATATCTACACCACCATCTCCATGTCCATGGAAATAACTACGCAGCCATCTGTATAAACATGGAAATATCTACACGGCCATCTGTGTATAGATGGAAATATCAACACCACCATCTGTAGAAACATGGAAATATCTACACCCCTATCTCTATAAACATGGAAAAATCTGCACTGCCATCTGTAAAAACATGGAAATAACTATCCAGTCATCTGTATAAACATGGAAATATCTACAATGCCATCTGTATACACATGGAAATATCCACACAGCCATCCGTATAAACATGTAAATATCTACATTGCTATCTCTATAAACATGGAAATATCTACACCACTATCTGAATAAACATGGAAATATCTACACCGCTATCTGTATAAACATGGAAATAACTACATCACGATCTGTATAAACATGGAAATATCTACACCGTGATCTGTATAAACATGGAAATATCTTCACCACGATCTGTATAAACATGGAAATATCTACATCGCTATCTGTATAAACATGGTAATATCTACACCACCATCTATAAAAACATGGAAATATCTACACCACCATCTGTATAAACATGGAAATATCTACAATGCCATCTGTAGAAACATGGAAATATCTACACCGCTCTCTTTATAAACATGGAAATATCTGCAACTCTATCTCTGTAAACATAGAAATATCTACACGGCTATTTGTGTAAACATGGAAATATCTGCACCGCTATCTGTATAAAGATGGAAATATCTACACCACTATCTGTAAAACATGGAAATATCTACACCGCTCTCTGTATAAACCTGGAAATATCTACACTGATATCAGTATAAACAAGGAAATATCTATGACACCATCTGTATAAACATGGAAATACCTACACCGCTATCTGTATAAATATGGAAATATCCACACCGCTATCTCTATAAACATGGAAATACCTACACCGATTTCTCTATAAACATGGAAATATCTACAATGTTATCTCTATATACATGGAAATATATACACCGCCTTCTCTATAAACATGAAAATATCTACGCCACCATCTTCGGAAGCATGGATGTATCTCCACCGCCATCTGTATAAACATGGAAATATCTACACCACTATCTGTATAAAAATGGAAATAACTTCACTGCCATCTGTATAAACATGGAAATATCTACACCGCCATCTGTATACAGATGGAAATATCTACACCGCAATCTGTATAAATATGGAAATACCTACACCGCTACCTCTATAGACATGTAAATATCTACACCGCTATCTGTATAAACATGGAGATATCTTCACTGCCATCTGTATAAAGATGGAAATATCTACACCGCGAGTGGTATAAACCTGGAAATACCTACACCGCTATCTGTATAAACATGGAAATACCAACACCGTTATCTGTATAATCATGGAAATATCTACACGGCTATCTCTATAAACATGAAAATACTTACACCATCATCTCTATAAGCATGGAAATATTTTCACCGCTATCTCTATAGACATAGAAATAACTACACCGCCATCCCTATAAACATGGAAACATCTACACCGCCATCTGCATAAACATGGAAATAACTACACAGACATCTGAATAAACATGGAAATATCTACACTGCCATCTGTATAAACTTGGAAATATCTACACTGACATCTTTAGAAAGATGGAAATGTCTACAAAGCGATCTGTATAAACATGGGAATTTCTACACCGCTACCTGTAAAAACATGGAAATATCTACACCGCTATCTCTATCAACATGGAAATAACTACACCGCAATCTGCATAAAAATGGAAATATCTTCAATGCTATCTCTGTAAACATGGAAATATCTACACAGCTATCTGTGTAAACTTGGAAATATCTACACCGCTATCTGTATAAATTTGGCAATACTTACACCGCAATCTGTGCAAAGATGGAAATATCTACACCGCTATCTCTGTAAACATTGATATATCTACACCGCTATCTGTATAAACATGGATATATCTACACTGCCATCTGTATAAACATGGAAATATCTACACTGCCATCTGTACACACATGGAAATATCTACACAGCCATCTGTATAAACATGGAAACATCTACACCGCTATTTCTATAAACATGGAAATATCTACACCACTATCTGTATAAACATGGAAATATCTACATCGCTATCTGTATGAACAGGGAAATATCTACACCGCTGTCTGTATAAACATGGAAATATCTACAACGTTATCTGTATAAACATGTAAATATCTACAGCGCCATCTCTATAAACATTGAAATATCTACACTGCCATCTGTAAAAACATGGAAATATCTACACAGTCATCTGAATAAACATGGAAATATCTAAACCACCATCTGTATAAATATGGAAATACCTACAATACCATCTGTATACACATGGAAATATCTACACAGACATCTGTATAAATATGGAAATATCTACACGGCCATCTGCATAAACATGGAAATATCTACACTGCCATCTGTAGACAAATGGAAATATGTACACCGCTATCTCTATAAATATGGAAATATCTACAACGCCATCTCTGTAAACATGAAAATATCTACACTGCCATCTCCATAAAGATGGAAGTATCTACTCCGCCATGCGTATAAACTCGGAAATATTTACACCACTATCTGTGTAAACATGGAAATATCTACACCGCTATCTGTATAAACATGGAAATATCTACAAAACCATCTCCATGTCCATGGAAATAACTACCCCGCCATCTGTATAAACATGGAAATATCTACACGGCCATCTGTGTATAGATGGAAATATCAACACCGCCATCTGTACAAACATGGAAATATCTACACCGCTATCTCTATAAACATGAAAATATCTGCACTGCCATCTGTAAAAACATGGAAATACCTATACAGTCACCTGTATAAACATGGAAATATCTACACTGCCATCTGTACACACATGGAAATATCTACACAGCCATCTGTATAAACATGAAAATATCTACACCGCTAACTCTATAAACATGGAAATATCTACACCGCTATCTGTATAAACATGGAAATATTTACATCGCTCTCTGTATAAACAGGGAAATATCTCCACCGCTATCTGTATAAACATGGAAATATCTACACCGCTGTATGTATAAACATGGAAATATCTACACCGTTATCTGTATACACATGGAAATATCTACACAGACATCTGTATAAATATGGAAATATCTACACCGCCATCTGTATAAACATGGAAATATCTACACTGACGTCTGTAGAAAGATGGAAATATCTACACCGCTATTTCTATAAATTTGGAAATATCTACACCGCCATCTCTATAAACATGAAAATATCTACACTGCCATCTCCATAAAGATGGAAGTATCTACTCCGCCGTGTGTATAAACACGGAAATATCTACACCACCATCTGTGAAAACATGGAAATATCTACACCGCTATCTGTATAAACATGGAAATATCTACACCGCCATCTGCATGTCCATGGAAATGTCTACGCCGCTATCTGTATAAACATGGAAATATCTACACCGCTATCTGTATAAACATGGTAATATCTACACCACCATCTATATAAACATGGAAATATCTACACCGCCACCATTATAAACATGGAAATATCTACAATTCCATCTGTAGAAACATGGAAATGTCTACACCGCTCTCTTTATAAACATGGAAATATCTGCAACTCTATCTCTGTAAACATAGAAATATCTACACGGCTATTTGTGTAAACATGGAAATATCTGCACCGCTATCTGTATAAACTGGAAATACCTACACCGATTTCTCTATAAACATGGAAATATCTACAGTGCAATCTCTATATACATGGAAATATCTCTACCGCCATCTCTATAAACATGAAAATATCTACACCGCCATCTTCAGAAACATGGATGTATCTATACCGCCATCTGTATAAACATGGAAATGTCTATAATACTATCTGTACAAACATGGAAATGTCTATACTACTATCTGTACAAACATGGAAATATCTTCACTGCCATCTGTATAAACATGGAAATATCTACACCGCCATCTGTATAAAGATGGAAATATCTACACCGCAATCTGTATATATATCGAAATACCTACACCGCTACCTCTATAGACATGTAAATATCTACACCGCTATCTGTATAAACATGGAAATATCTACACTGCCATCTGTATAAAGATGGAAATATCTACACGGCGAGCTGTATAAACATGGAAATATCTACACCGCTATCTGTATAAACATGGAAATACCAACATCGTTATCTGAATAAACATGGAAATACCTACACGGATATCTCTATAAACATGAAAATACTTACACCACCATCTCTATAAGCATGGAAATATTTACACCGCTATCTCTATAGACATAGAAATAACTACACCGCCATCCCTATAAACATGGAAATATCTACACCGCCATCTGCATAAACATGGAAATATCTACACAGACATCTGTATAAACATGGAAATACCTACCTTGCCATCTGTATAAACTTGGAAATATGTACACTGACATCTGTAGAAAGATGGAAATGTCTACAAAGCGATCTGTATAAACATGGGAATTTCTACACTGCTACCTGTATTAACATGGAAATATCTACACCGCTATCTGTATCAACATGGAAATAACTACACCGCAATCTGTAAAAACATGGAAATATCTACACCGCTATCTCTATAAACATGGAAATGTCTACACAGCTATCTGTATACACATGGAAATATCTACATGGGAATCTCTATAAACATGGAAATATCTCCACCGCGATCTGTATAAACATGGAAACATCTACACCGGTATCTGTATAAACATGGAAATATCTACATCGCTATCTGTATAAACATGCAAATATCTACAATGCTATCTGTGTAAACATGGAAATATCTACACCGCTATCTGTGGAAACATGGAAATATCTACACCACTATCTGTGTAAATATGGTAATATCTACCCAGCAATCTCTGCAAAGATGGAAATATCTACACCTCTATCTGTGTAAAGATGGAAATATCTACACCGCAGTCTGTGCAAAGATGGAAATAACTACACTGCTATCTGTGTAAACATGGTAATATCTACACCGCTATCTTTATAAACATGGAAATATCTACACCTCTATCTGTAAACATGGCAATATCTACACCACTATCTGTATAAACAAGGAAATATCTACAGCACGATCTGTATAAAAATGGAAAGATCTACACCGCTATCTGAATAAATATGGAAATATCTACACTGCTATCTGCATAAACATGGAAATTCCTACACCGTTATCTGTATAAACATGGAAATACCTACACCGCTATCTGTATAAACATTGAAATATCTACACCGCCATCTGTATAAATATGGAAATATGTTCAACGCTATCTCTATAAACATGGTAATATCTACACGGCTATGTGTGGAAATGTGGAAATATCTACACCGACATCAGTATAAACATGGAAATATCTACACCGCCATCTGTATAAACCTGGAAATATCTACAACACCATCTGTATAAACATGGTAATATGTAATCCGCTATCTGTATAAACATGGAAATATCTACACCACAATCTCTTTAAACATGAAAATATCTACACTGCCATCTCCATAAACATGGAATTATCTACACCGCCATCTGTATAAACATAGAAATATCTACACTGCAATCTGTAAAAAAATGGAAATATCTACACGGCGAGCTGTGTAAACATGGAAATATCTACACCGCTATCTGTATAAACATGGAAATAGCAACACCGCTATCTGTATAAACATGGAAATATCTACCCCACAATTTGTATAAACATGGAAAGATCTACACCACGATCTGTATAAATATGGAAATATCTAGACAGATAACTGCATCAACATAGAAATACCTACACTGCTATCTGTATAAACATGGAAACAACTACACCGCCATCTTTATAAATATGGAAATATCTGCACTAGTATCTGTATAAACATGGAAATACCTACACCGCTATCTGTATAAACATGGAAATATCTACACCGCCATTTGTATAAATATGGAAATATCTTCACCGATATCTCAATAAACATGAAAATATCTACACCGCCATCTGCATAAACTTGGAAATACCCACATTGCTGTCTCTATAAACATGGAAATATCTACACCACCATCAATAAAAACATGGAAGTATCTACACAGTCATCTGTATAAACATGGAAATATCTACACCAACATCTGTATAAACATGGAAATATCTACAATGCCATCTGTATACACATAGAAATATCTGCAGAGCCATCTGTGTAAATATGGAAATAATTACACCACTATCTCTATAAAGATGGAAATACCTACATCGCTAACTCTATAAACACGGAAATACCTACACCGCTATCTTTATAAACATGGAAATATCTACACCGCCATCTCTTTAAACATCAAAATGTCTACACTGCCATCTGCATAAACAAGGAAATATCTACACCGCCATATGTATAAACATGGAAATACTACACTGCAATCTGTATAAAAATGGAAATACCTACACGGCGTGCTGTGTAAACATGGAAATATCTACACCGTTATCTGTATAAACATGGAAATAACAACACCGCTATCTGTATAAACATGGAAATATCTACACCGCTATCTGTATAAAAATGGAAATAGATACCAAACGATCTGTATAAACATGGAAATATATACACCGCCTTCTGTAAAAATATGGATATACCTACACTGTTATTTGTATAAACATGGAAATACTTACACCGCTATCTGTATAACCATGGAAATAACTACACCGCCATCCCTATAAATATGGAAATATCTACACAGCTATCTCTATAAACATGGAAATATCTACACGGCCATCAGCATAAACATAGAAATATCTACACCGCTGTCTCCATAAACATGGAAATATCTCCACCCCCATCAGTAAAAACATGGAAATATCTACACAGTCATCTGTATAAACATGGAAATATCTTCACCACCATCTGTATAAACATGGAAATATCTACACCGCCATCTGCATAAACATGGAAATATCTACAGCGCCATCTGTATAAACATGGAAATATCAACACCACTGTCTGGATAAACATGGAGGTATCAACACCGCAGTCTGTATAAACAAGGAAATATCTACACCTCCATCTGTATAAACTTTGCAATACTACACCGCTATCTGTACAAACATGGAAATATCTACACCATGATCTGTATAAACGTGGAAAGATCTACACCGCTTTCTGTATAAATATGGAAATATCTACACCGGTAACTGTATAAACATGGAAATACCTACAACGCTATCTGTATAAACATGGAAATAACTGCACCGCCTTCTTTATAAATGTGGAAATATCTACACTACTATCTGTATAAACATGGAAATACCTACACCGCTATCTGTATAAACATGGAAATATCTACACCGCCATTTGTATAAATATGGAAATATCTACACCATTATCTGTATAAACATGGAAATATCTACACTGCCGTCTGCATAAACATGGAAACAGCCACACCGCTATCTATATAAACATGGGAATATCTACACCGCCATCTGAACAAACGTGGAAATATCTACAACGCTATCTGTATAAATATGGAAATATCTACACCGCTATCTCTATAAACACGGAAATAACTACACCGCTATCTGTATAAACATGGAAATAACTACACCGCTATCTCTATAAACATGCAAATATCTCCACCGCTATCTGCATAAACTTGGAAACATCTACAACGCCATCTGGATAAACATGAAAATATCTCCACAGCTATCTCTATAAACATGGAAATATCTACACCGCTATCTGTATAAACATGGAAATATCTACACCGCAACATGTAAAAACATGGAAATATCCACACAGTCATCTGTATAAACATGGAAATATCTGCACCTCCATGTGTATAAACATGGAAATATCCACACTTCCATCTGTATACACATGGAAATATCTACATAGCCATCTCTATAAAGATGGAAATACCTACACCGCTATCTGTATAAACATGGAAATATCTACACCGCTATCTGTATAAACTTGGAAATATCTACACAGCAATCTCTATAATCATGGAAATATCTCCAACGCTATCTCCATAAACATGGAAATGCCTCCACCGCTATCTGTATATACATGGAAATATCTCCACCGCTGTCGGTATAAACATGGAAATATCTACACTGCAATCTGTATAAACATGGTAATATCTACATGTCTACCTATATATACATGGAATTATCTACACCGCCATCTGTATAAACATGGAAATAGCTACACCTAGATCTGTATAAACATGGAAATGTCTACACATCCATCTCTATAAACCTGGAAATATTTACATCGCTATTTGTATAAACATGGAAATAGCAACACCGCTATTTGTATAAACGTGGAAATATCTACACCGCTATCTGTTTAAACATGGAAATATCTACACCACGATCTGTATAAACATGGAAATATCTACACCGCCTTCTGTGTAAATATGGATATATCTACAGTGCTATCTTAATAAACATTGAAATAGCTACACCGCTATCTGTATAAAAATGGAAATAACTACACGGCCATCTGTATAAATATGGAAATATCTACACCGCTATCTCTATAAACATGGAAATATCTACACCGCCATCTGAAAAAACAGGGAGATATCTACACCGCTGTCTCTACAATTTTGGAAATATCTTCACCACCATCAGTAAAAACATGGAAATATCTACACAGTCATCTGTATAAACATGGAAATATCTACACCACCATCTGTGTAAACACTGAAATATCTACAATGCCATCTGTATACACATGGAAATACCTACACAGCCGTCTGTATAAACATGGAAATATCTACACTGCTATGTTTATAAACATGGAAATACCTACACCGCTATCTCTATAAACATGGAAATATCTACACCGCCATCTCTATAAACATGGAAATATCTACACCGTTATCTGTATAAACATGGAAATATCTGCACCACGATCTGTATAAACATGGAAATACCTACACCGCTATCTGTATAAACATGGAACTATCAACACTGATATCTGTATAATATGGAAGTATCTACACCACCATCTGTATAAACATGGAAATATCTACACCGCTATCAGTATAAACATGGAAATAACTACACCGCTATCTGTATAAACATGGAAATATCTACAACGCTATCAGTGTAAACATGGAAATATCTACACAGCTATCTCTGTAAACATGGAAATACCTACACTGCTATCTGTGTAAAGATGGAAATATCTACACCAATATCAGTGTAAAGCTGGAAATATCTACACGGCTATCTGTGTAAACATGGAAATATCTACACTGCTATCTGTGCAAACTTGGAAATATCTACAACGCCATGTCTATAAACATGGAAATACCTACACTGCCATCTGTATTAACATGTTAATATCTACACTGCCATCCGTATAAACATGGAAATATCAACACCGCTATCTGTATAAACATGGAACAATCAACACTGATATCTGAATAATATGGAAGTATCTACACCATCATCTGTATAAACATGGAAAAATCTACACCGTTATCTGTATAAACATGGAAATATCTACACCACCATATGTAGATACATGGATATATCTACACCGCTATCTGTATAAATATGGAAATATCTACACAGCTATCTGTATAAACATAGAAATATCAATACCACGATCTGTATAAACATGGAAAGATCTACACCGCTATCTGTACAAACATGGAAATATCTACACCGCTATCTTTATAAACATGGAAAAACCTACACCGCTATCTGTATAAACATGGAAATATCTACACAGTCATTTAGATAAATATGGAAATATCTACACCACCATCTGTATAAACATGGAAATATCTACAATGCCATCTGTATACACATGGAAATACCTACACAGCCATCTGTATAAACAAGGAAATACCTACATCGCTATCTCTATAAACAGGGAAATATCTACAACGCCATCTCTATAAACATGAAAATATATACACTGCCATCTCCATAAACATGGAACTAACTACAATGCCATCTCTATAAACATGGAAATAGCTTCACCGCTATATGTAAAAACTTGGAAATACCTTCACCGCCATCTGTAGAAAAATGGAAATATCTACACGGCGAGCTGTAGAAACAAGGAAATATCTACACCGATATCTGTATGAACATGGAAATACCAACACCGCTATCTGTATAAACATGGAAATATCTACTACGCTATCTGCGTAAACATGGAAATATCTACACCGCTATCTGTGTAAACATGGAAATATCTACACCGCTATCTGTGTAAAGATGGAAATACCTACACCGCTATCATTGTAAAGATGGAAATACCTACACCGCTATCTGTGTAAACATGGAAATATCTACACCGCTATCTGTGTTAAGATGGAAATATCTACACCGCTATCATTGTAAAGATGGAAATACCTACACCGCTATCTGTGTAAACATGGAAATATCTACTCCGCTATCTATATAAAAATGGAAATATCTACACCTCTATATCTGTAAACATGGAAATATCTACACCGCTATTGGTGGAAACATGGAAATATCTACACCGCCTTCTGTATAAACATGGAAATATCTACACAGTCATCTGTATAAACATGGTAATATCTACACCAACATCTGTATAAACATGGAAATATCTACACAGTCATCTGTATAAACATGGAAATATCTACACCGCCATCTGTATAAACATGGAAATATATACAACGCTATCTGTATAAACATGGAAATATATACAACGCAATCTGTATTAACATGGAAATATCTACACCGCTATCTGTGTAAAGACGGAAATATCAACACCACTATCTATGTAAACATGGAAATATCTACAACGCTATCTGCGTAAACATGGAAATATCTAAACCTCTATCTGTGTAAACATGGAAATATCTACTCTGTCATCTGTATAAACATGGAAATATCTACACCACGAGCTGTATAAACATGGAAATATCTACACCGCTATCTGTATAAACATCGAAATACCAACACCGCTCTCTGTATAAACATGGAAATTTCTACACCGGTATCTGTATAAATATGGAAATATCTACATCACTATCTCTATAAAGATGGAAATACCTACACTGCCATTTCTATAAACATCGAAAGATCTACACCGCTTTCTGTATAAACATCGAAATATCTACACCGCTATCTGTATATACTTGAAAATAACAACACGACTATATCTATGAACATGGAAATATCTACACTGCTATCCCTATAAACATGGAAATATCAACACCGCTATCTGTATAAACATGAAAATACCTACACTCCTATCTGTATAAACATGGAAATATCTACAACGCCATCTGTATAAACATGGAAATATCTACACCGCTATCTGTGTAAACATGGAAATATCTACCCAGCTATCTGTTTAAACATGGAAATATCTACACCGCCATCTCCATAAACATGGAAATATCTACACAGCCCTATGTATAAACATGGAAATATCTACACCATAATCTGTATAAAAATTGAAATATCTACACGGCGAGCTGTGTAAACATGGAAATATCTATACCGATATCTGTATAAACATGGAAATACCAACACCGCTATCTGTATAAACATTGACATATCTACAACGCTATCTGTATAAACATGGAGATATCTACACCGGGATCTGTATAAACATGGAAATAACTAGACTACCTTCTGTATAAATATGGATATTTCTACACTTCTATCTGTATAAACATGGAAATACATACACCGCTATATGTATAAACATGGAAGTACCTACACCACCATCTGTATAAATATGGAAATATCTACACCGCTATCTCTATAAACATGGAAATATCTACACCGCCATCTGCATAAACATGGAAATATCTACACCGCCGTCACTATAAACATGGAAATATCTCTACCGCCATCAGTAAAAACTTGGAAACATCTACACAGTCATCTGTATAAACATGGAAATATCTACACCAAAATCTGTATAAACATGGAAATATCTACACCGCCATCTGTATAAATATGGAAATATCTACACCTCCAACTGTATCAACATGGCAATATCTACACCGCTGTCTGTATAAACATGGAAATATCTACACCACGATCTGTATAAAAATGGAAAGATCTACACCGCTATCTGTATAAATATGGAAATATCTGCACTGCTATCTGCATAAACATGGAAATACCTACACCGCTATCTGTATAAACATGGAAATAACTACAACGCTATCTGTATAAACATGGAAACATCTACACCGCCATCTTTATAAATATGGAAATATCTACACTGCTATCTGTATAAACATGGAAATAGCTAAACCGCTATCTGTATAAAAATGGAAATATCTACACCGCCATTTGTATAAATATGGAAATATCTTCACCGCTATCTCTATAAACGTGGAAATATCTACACTGCCATCTCCATAAACATGGAAATATCTACACTGCTGTCTCTATAAACATGGAAATACCTACACTGCCATCTCCATAAACATGGAAATATCTACACTGCTGTCTCTATAAACATGGAAATATCTACACTGCCATCAGTAAAAACATGGAACTATCTACACAATCATCTGTATAAACATAGAAATATCTACACCGCCATATGTATAAACATGGAAATATCTACACCGCAATCTGTATAAAAATCAAATATCTACACGGCGAGCTGTGAAAACATGGAAATATCTACACCGCTATCTGTACAAACATGCAAATACCTACACCGCTATCTGTATAAACATGGAAATACCTACACCGCTATCTGTATAAACATGGAAATATCTACACCGTGATCTGTATAAACATGGAAATATCTCCACCGCTATCTGTATAAACATGGAAATATATACAACGCTATCTGTATAAACATGGAAATATATACAACGCTATCTGTATTAACATGGAAATATCTACACCGCTATCTGTGTAAAGACGGAAATATCAACACCACTATCTATGTAAACATGGAAATATCTACACCGCTATCTGCGTAAACATGGAAATATCTAAACCACTATCTGTGTAAACATGGAAATATCTACTCTGTCATCTGTATAAACATGGAAATATCTACACCACGAGCTGTATAAACATGGAAATATCTACACCGCTATCTGTATAAACATCGAAATACCAACACCGCTCTCTGTATAAACATGGAAATTTCTACACCGGTATCTGTATAAATATGGAAATATCTACATCACTATCTCTATAAAGATGGAAATACCTACACTGCCATTTCTATAAACATCGAAAGATCTACACCGCTATCTGTATAAACATCAAAATATCTACACAGCTATCTGTATATACTTGAAAATAACAACACGACTATATCTATGAACAAGGAAATATCTACACTGCTATCCCTATAAACATGGAAATACCAACACCGCTATCTGTATAAACATGAAAATACCTACACTCCTATCTGTATAAACATGGAAATATCTACACCGCGGTCTGTATAAACACGGAAATAGCTAAACCGCTATCTGTATAAACATGGAAATATCTACACTGTTATCTCTATAAACCTGGAAATATCTACACCGTGATCTGTATAAACATGGAAATATCTACACCGCTATCTGTGTAAACATGGAAATATCTACCCCGCTACCTGTTTAAACATGGAAATATCTACACCGCCATCTCCATAAACATGGAAATATCTACACAGCCCTATGTATAAACATGGAAATATCTACACCATAATCAGTATAAAAATGGAAATGTCTACACGGCGAGCTGTGTAAACATGGAAATATCTATACCGATATCTGTATAAACATGGAAATACCAACACCGCTATCTGTATAAACATTGACATATCTACAACGCTATCTGTATAAACATGGAAATATCTACACCGGGATCTGTATAAACATGGAAATAACTAGACTACCTTCTGTATAAATATGGATATTTCTACACTTCTATCTGTATAAACATGGAAATACATACACCGCTATATGTATAAACATGGAAGTATCTACACCACCATCTGTATAAATATGGAAATATCTACACCGCTATCTCTATAAACATGGAAATATCTACACCGCCATCTGCATAAACATGGAAATATCTACACCGCTGTCACTATAAACATGGAAATATCTCTACCGCCATCAGTAAAAACTTGGAAACATATACACAGTCATCTGTATAAACATGGAAATATCTACACCGCCATCTGTATAAATATGGAAATATCTACACCTCCAACTGTATCAACATGGCAATATCTACACCGCTGTCTGTATAAACATGGAAATATCTACACCACGATCTGTATAAAAATGGAAAGATCTACACCGCTATCTGTATAAATATGGAAATATCTACACTGCTATCTGCATAAACATGGAAATACCTACACCTCTATCTGTATAAACATGGAAATAACTACAACGCTATCTGTATAAACATGGAAACATCTACACCGCCATCTTTATAAATATGGAAATATCTACACTGCTATCTGTATATACATGGAAATAGCTAAACCGTTATCTGTATAAACATGGAAATATCTACACTGCCATTTGTATAAATATGGAAATATCTTCACCGCTATCTCTATAAACGTGGAAATATCTACACTGCCATCTCCATAAACATGGAAATATCTACACTGCTGTCTCTATAAACATGGAAATATCTACACTGCCATCAGTAAAAACATGGAACTATCTACACAATCATATGTATAAACATGGAAATATCTACACCGCCATATGTATAAACATGGAAATACCTACACCGCTATCTGTATAAACATGGAAATACCTACACCGCTCTCTGTATAAACATGGAAATATGTACATCGCTATCTGTATAAACATGGAAATATCTGCACCGCTATCTCTAAAAACATGGAAATATTTGCACCGCTATCTGTATAAACATGGAAATATCTGCAGCGCTATCTCTATAAACATGGAAATATCTACATCGATATCTGTATTAACATGGAAATATCTACACTGCCATCTGTATAAACATGGAAATACCCACACCGCTATCACTATATACATGGAAATATCTACACCGCCTCCTGAATAAACATGGAAATATCTACAAGGCTATCTGTAAATATGGAAATATCTACATCGCCATCTCTATAAACATGGAAATATCTACACCGCCATCTGTATAAACATGGAAATATATACACAGTCATCTGTATAAAAAAGGAAATAACTACACCCCTCTCGGTATAAACATGGAAATATCTACACCGCTATCTGTATAAATATGGAAATATCTACACCGCTATCTCTATAAACATGGAAATGTCTACACAGCTATCTGTAGAAACCTGGAAATATCTACATGGCTATCTCTATAAACATGGGAATATCTACAATGCCATCTGTATAAACATGGAAATACCTGCACAGTCATCTGGATAAACATGGAAATATCTACACCACTATCTGTATAAACATGGAAATATCTACACTGCCATCTGTATATACATGGAAATATCTATAGATCCATCTCTATAAACATGGAAATATCCACATCGCTATCTGTATAGACATGAAAATAGCCACACCACTATCTGTATAAACATGCAAATATCTACACCACAATTTGTAAAAACATGCAAATATCTACACTGCCATCTGTAAAAACATGGAAATATCTACACAGTCATCTGAATAAACATGGAAATATCTATACCCCCATCTGTATAAACATGGAAATATCTACATTGCCATCTGTATCCGCATGGAAATATCTACACAGCCATCTGTATAACCATGGAAATATCCCCACCGCTATCTGTATAAACATGGAAATATCTTCATCGCTATCTGTACAAACATGGAAATATCTACACCGCTACCTTTATAAACATGGAAATATCTACACTGCCGTCTCTATAAACATGGAAATATCTACACAGCCATTTGTATAAACATGGAAATCTCAAGACTGCTATCTGTATAAGTGTGGAAATATCTACACCGCTACCTGTATAAACATGGAAATACCTACACAGGTATCTGTATAAACATGGAAATATGTACACCTCTATCTCTATAAACATTGAAATATCTACACCGTTATCTCTATAAACATGGAAATATCTCCACCGCTATCTGTATAAACATGGAAATAACTACAACGCTATCTGTATAAACATGCAAATATCTACACTGCTATCTCTATAAACATGGAAATATCTACACCGCCATCTGCATAAACATGGAAATACCTACACCGCCGTCTGTATAAACATGGAAATATCAACACCGCTATCTGTGCAAAGATGGAAATTTGTACACCGCAATCTGTGCAAAGATGGAAATATCTACACCGCTTATCTGTGTAAAGATGGAAATATCTACACCACTATCTCCATAAACATGGAAATAACTACACCACCATCTCTATAAACTTGGAATTATCTACAGCGCTATCTCAATAAATTCAGTAATATCTACACCACCATCCGTGTAAACATGGAAATATCTACACCGCCATCTGCATAAAGATGGGAATATCTACACCGCCAACTGTATAAACATGGAAATATCTACACTGCCATCTGTATAAACATAGAAATATCTACACCGCCATCTGTAAAAAGATGGATATATCTACACTGCGATCTGTATAAAGATGGAAATATCTACACCGGTATCTGTATAAACATGGAAATATCTACAGTACTATCTCTATCAACATGGATATATCTACACCGCTATCTCTATAAACATGGAAATATCTACACCTCTATCTGTATAAACATGGAAATATCTACACCGCTATCTGTATAAATATGGAAAAGTCTACACGGCTACCTCTATAAACATGGAAATGTCTACACCGCTATCTGTATAAACATGGAAATGTCTATATGGCTCTCTCTATAAACATCGCAATATCTACACTGTCATCTGCATAAACTTGGAAATAACTACACAGTCTTCTGTATAAACATGGAAATATCTACACCAACATCTGTATAAAGATGGAAATATCTACACTGCCATCTGTATAAACATGGAAATATCTACACAGCCATCTCTATAAACATGGAAATATCTGCACCGCTATCTGTATAAACATGGAAATATCTCCACCGCTATCTGTATAAACATGGAAATATCTATATCGCCACGTGTATAAACATGGAAATATCTATACCATCTTCTGTATAAACATGGAAATATAACACCGCTGTCTGTATAAACATGGAAATATCTACACTGCTATCTCAATAAACATGGAAATATCTGCACGGCTATCAGTATATACATGGAAATATCCACACCGCTATCTCTATGAACATGGAAATATCATCATCGCCATCTGTATAAACATGGAAATATCAACACAGTCATCTGTATAAACATGGAATTATTTATAGCACTATCTCTATAAACATGGAAATATCTGCACCGCTGTCTGTATAAACATGTAAATATCAACACTGCCATCTGTACAAACATGGAAATATCTACACCTCTATCTCTACAAACATGGAAATATCTACACCGCCATCTGTATAAACATGGAAATATCTACACAGTCAAATGTATAAACATGGAAATATCTAAACCACCATCTCTATAAACATGGAAATATCTACAGTGCCGTCTGTATAAACATGGAAATATCTACACCACCATCTCTATAAACATGGAAATATCTACACTGCCATCTGTATACACATGGAAATATCCACACAGCCATCAGTATAAACATGGAAAAACCTACACCGCTATCTCTATACACATGGAAATACCTATACCGCTATCTCTATAAACATGGAAATATCTACAAAGTCATCTCAATAAACATGAAAATATCTCCACCGCCATCTCCATAAACATGGAACTATCTACACCTCCATCTGTGTAAACATGGAAATATCTACACCGCTATCAGTATAAGCATGGAAATATCTACACTGCCATCTCTATAAAGATGGAAATATCTACACCGCAAGCTGTATTAATATGGAAATATCTACACCGCTATCTCTATAAACATGGAAGTACCAACAATGCTATCTGTATAAACCTGGAAATATCTACACCGCTATATGTATAAAAATGGAAATATCTACAGCACTATCTGTCTAAACATGGAAATATCTACACCGATATCTGTCTGTATAAACATGGAAATATCTACACTGCCGTCTGTAGAAACATCAAATAGTCACACCGCTCTCTGTATAAACATGGAAATATATACACCGCCACCTGAATAAACATGGAGATATCTACACCGACGTTTCTATAAACTTGGAAAAATCTACACCGCCATCTGTATAAAACTGGAAATATCTACACTGCCATCTGTATAAACATGGAAATATCTACAACGCCATCTGAATAAACGTGGCAATATCTACACAGACATCTCTATGAACATGGATATAACTTCACCACCATCTCTATAAACAGGGAAATATCTACAGTGCCATCTCAGTAAACACGGAAATATTTACACAGACATCTGTATAAACATGGAAATATCTACACTGCTATCTGTATAAACATGGAAATACGTAAACCGCTATGTCTATAAACATGGAAATAACTACACCGCTATACCTAAAACATGGAAATATCAACGACGATATCTGTATAAACACGGAAATAAGTACACCGCTATGTGTATAAACAGGGAAATATCTACACCGCCATCTGTATAAACATGGAAATATCTACACCGCTATCAGTGTAAACATGGAAATATCTACACCGCCATCTGTATAAACATGGAAATATGTTCACCGCCATCTGTATAAAGATGGAAATAACTACAGCGAAATCTGTATAAACTTGGAAATATCTACACCACAATCTGTATAAACATGGAAATATCAACACCGCTATCTGTATAAACATGGAAATATCTACACCGCTATCTGTGTAAAGGTGGAAATATCTACAACACTATCTACGTAAACATGGAAATATCTACACCGGTATCTGTACAAACATGGAAATATCTACAACGCAATCTCTATAAACATGGAAATATCTACACAACCATCTGTATAAACATGGAAATATCTACACCAGTATCTGTACAAACATGGAAATATCTACACCGCAATCTCTATAAACATGGAAATATCTACACCACCATCTGTATAAACATGGAAATAACTACAACGCCATCTCTATAAATATGGAAATATCTTCACCGTCATCTATATAAACATGGAAATATCTTCACTGCAATCTGTATAAACATGGAAATATCTACAGTGCCATCTGTACAAACATGGAAATATCTATACTGCTATCTGTTTAAAGATGGAATTATCTACACCGCCATTTGTATAAACATTCAAATTCCTACACCGCAATCTGTATCAACATGGAAATATCAACGCTGCCATCTGTATATGAATGGAAATATCTACACCAACATCTGTATAAAGATGGAAATATCTACACTGCAATCTGTATAAACATGGGAATATCTACACTGTCATCTGTATAAACTTGGAATTACCTACACCACTATCCCTATAAACATAGAAATATCAACACCACTATCTGTATAAACATGGAAATAACTACACCGCTATCTGTATAAACATGGAAATATCTACACAGCTATCTGTATAAACATGGAAATATCTACACCGCTATCTATGTAAAGATGGAAGTATCTACACCGCTATCTATGTAAACTTGGATATATCTACACCGCTATCTGCATAAACATGGAAATATCTACAACGATATCTGTGTAAACATGGAAATATCTACACCTGCATATGTACAAACCTGGAAGTATAAACACCGCTATCTCTGTAAACATGGAAATATCTACACCGCCATCTCTATAAACATGGAAATATCCACACCGACATCTGCATAAACAAGGAAATAACTACACCGCTATCTGTATTAACATCGAAACATCTACACCGCCATCTGAATAAACATGGAAATATCTACACTGCCGTCTGTGGAAAGATGGAAATATCTAAACCGCGATCTGAGTAAACATGGAAATATCTTCACCGCTGCCTGTCTGAATATGGAAATATCTACACCGCTATCTGTATAAACATGGAAATATCCACACCGTGTTCAGTATAAACAAGGAAATATCTACACCGCTCTCTGTATAAACATGGAAATACCTACACCACTATCTATATAAACATGGAAATATGTACCCTGCCTTCTGTATAAACATGGAAATATCTACACAGCAATCTCTATAAACATGGAAATATCTACAGCGCTATCTGTAAAAACATGGAAATATCCACAACGCTATCTGTATAAACATGGAAATATCTACACCTCCATCTGTATAAACATGGAAATATCTACACTGCCATCTGTATACACG
This sequence comes from Pan troglodytes, assembly GCF_028858775.2. Classification (NCBI taxonomy): domain Eukaryota; kingdom Metazoa; phylum Chordata; class Mammalia; order Primates; family Hominidae; genus Pan; species Pan troglodytes. Next base: position 10,213,950 of record NC_072411.2, read on the forward strand.
TGGAAATATCTACACCACCATCTCTATAAACATGGAAATATCTATACTGCCGTCTGTATACACATGGAAATATTTCCACAGCAATCTGTATAAACATGGAAATACCTACATCGCAATCTCTATAATCATGGAAATACCAACACGGCTATCTGTATAAACATGGAAATATCTCCACCGCTATCTGTATGAACATGAAAATATCTACACAGCTATCTTTATAAACATGGAAATATCTACACCGCTATCTGTATAAATATGGAAATATCTACAACACTATCTGTGTAAACATGGAAGTATCTACACAGCTCTCTGTGTAAACATGGAAATATCTACACCACTATCTCTATAAACATGGAAATATCGACACCGCCATCTTCTTAAACATGGAAATATCTACACCGCCATCTGTATAAACTTAGAAATATCTACACTGCCATCTGTAGAAAGTTGGAAATGTCAACACTGCGATCTGTATAAACATGGAAATATCTACACCGCTACCTGTATAAACACGGAAATATCTACACCGCTATCTGTATATACATGGAAATATCTACACCACGATCAGTATAAACATGGAAATATCTACACCGCTTTCTGTATAAACATGGAAACATCTACACGGCGATCTGTATAAACATGGAAATAACTACACCGCTTTCTGTATAAATATGGAAATATCTACACCGCTATCTCTATAAACATGGAAATGTCTACACAGCTATCTGTATAAACATGTAAATATCTACATGGGAATCTCTATAAACATGGAAATATGTACACCGCTATCTGTATAAACATGGAAACATCTACACCGGTATCTGTATAAACATGGAAAAATCTACACCGCTATCTGTATAAACATGCAAATATCTACAATGCTTTATGTGTAAACATAGAAATACCTACACCGCTATCTGTGTAAACATGGAAATAGCTACACCGCTATCTGTGTAAATATGGTAATATCTACCCAGCAATCTGTGCAAAGATGGAAATATCTACACCTGTATCTGTGTAAAGATGGAAATATCTACACTGCTATCTGTTTAAACATGGTAATATCTAGGCCGCTATCTCTATAAACATGGAATTATGTACAGTGCTATCTATGTAAAGGTGGAAATATCTACCCCGAAATCTGTGGAAAGATGTAAATATCTACACCTCAATCCCTGTAAAGATGGAAATATCTACACCGCAATCTGTGCAAGGATGGAAATATCTACAGCGCTATCTGTGTAAACATGGTAATATCTACACCGCCATCTGTACAAACATGGAAATACCTACACCACTATCTGTATAAACATGGAAATATCTACACCGCCGTCTGTATAAACATGGAAATACCTGCACCGCCATCTGAATAAACAAGGAAATACATACACCGTTATCTGTATAAATATGGAAATATCTACACCGCTATCTTTATAAACATGGAAATATCTACACCGCTATCTGTATAAAAATGGAAATATCTACACTGCTATCTCTATAAAAATGGAAATATCTAAACAGCCATCTGTATAAACATGGAAATAACTACACAGTCATCTGTATAAACGTGGAAATATCTACACCAACATCTGAAAAAACATGGAAACATCTGCACCAAAATCTGTATAAACATGGAAATATCTACAAAGCTATCTGTACAAACATGCAAATATCTACAGCGCTATCTCTATAAAGGTGGAAACATGCACACCGCTATGTGTATAAACGTTTAAATATCTACACCGCTATCTCTATAAAGTTGGAAACATGCACACCGCTATGTGTATAAACGTTTAAATATCTACACCGCTATCTGTATATACGTGGAAATATCTACACCGCTCCCTCTGTAAACGTGTAAATATCTGCACCACTTTCTGTATAAACGTGGAAATATCTACACCGCTATCTCAGTAAATGTGTAAACATTTAAACCGCTATCTGTATAAACATGGAAATATTTACACCGCTATCTCTACAAACATGGAAACATTTACAATGCTATTTGTATAAACATGGAAATATGTACACTGGTATCTCTATAAACATGGAAATATCTACCATGCCATCTGTATAAAGGTGGAAATATAAACACCACGAGCTGCACAAACATGGAAATATTTACACCGCTATCTGTATTAACATAGAAATACCAACACCGCTATTTGCATAAACATGGAAATATCTACAACGCTATCTGAATAAACATGGAAATATCAACACCTCCATCTGTATAAACATGGAAATATCCATACTGCTATCTGTATAAACATGGAAATATCTACACCGCCATCTGTAAAAACATGGAAATATCTACACAGTCATCTGTATAAACATGGAAATACCTACACCTCCATCAGGAGAAACATGGAAATATCTACACTGCCATCTGCATACACATGGAAAAATCTACACAACCATCATTATAAACATGGAAATATCTACACCGCTATCTCTGTAAATGTGGAAATATCTAAACCGCTATTTGCATAAACCTGGAAATATGTACACCGCAATGTGTATAAAGATGGAAATATCTACATGGCTATCTGTATAAATTTGGAAACAACTACACCGCTATCTGTAAAAACATGAAAATACCTCCACCGCCATCTGTATAAACATGGAAATATATCCACCGCTATCTGTATAAACATGGAAATATCTCCACCACTATCTGTATAAACATGGAAAAAACTACACCGCTATCTGTATAAGCATGGAAATATCTACACTGCTATCTGTATAACCATGGAAATATCTACACCGCTATCTGTATAAACCTGGATATATCTACACCGCTATGTGTATAAACATGGAAATATCTACACCGATATCTGTATAAACATGGAAATATCTACACCACGATCTGTATAAACATGGAAATATCTACACCGCAATCTGTATAAACTTGGAAACATCTACACGGCTACCTGTATAAAAATGGAAATATGTAAACCTCTATCTGTGTAAAGATGGAAATTTCTACACCGCAATCTGTGCAAAAATGGAAATATCTACACCGATAACTGTGTAAACATGGTAATAACTACACCGCTATCTGTATAAACATGGAAATATCTACACGCCTATCTGTATAAACATGGAAATACCTACACCGTCATCTGTATAAACATGGAAATATCTACATGGCTATCTCTATATACATGGAAATATCTACAGAGCTATCTGTATAAACATGGAAATATCTACACCGCTATCTGAATAAGCATGCAAATATCTACAGCGTGATCTGTATAAATATGCAAATATCTACACTGCTATCTCTAAAAACATGGAAATGTCTACACCGCTATGTGTATAAACATGGAAATATCTACAGGGCTATCTCTATATATTTGGAAATATCTAAACCGCAATCTGTATAAACATGGAAATATCTCCACCGCCATCTGAATAAACATGGAAATATCTACACTTCTATCTGTATAAATATGGAAATGTCTGCACCGCTATCTCTATAAACATGGAAATATCTACCAAGCTATCTGTATAAACATGGAAATATCTACACCGCTATCTCTATAAACATGGAAATATCTATACCGCCATCTGTATAAACCTGGAAATATATACACAGTTTTCTGTATAAACATGGAAATAATTACACCGCTATCTGTAAAAACATGGAAATATCTACACCGCTATCTGTATGAACACGGAAATATCTACACCGCTATCTGTATAAACATGGAAATATCGACACCGCTATCTGTATAAACATGGAAACGTCTACACGGCTATCTGTATAAACATGGAAATAACTACACTGCTCTCTGTATAAATATGGAAATATCTACACCGCTTTCTCTATAAACATTGAAATGTCTACACAGATAACTGTATAAACATGGAAATATCTACACGGCTATCTCTATAAACATGGAAATAACTCCACTGCTATCTGTATAAACATGGAAACATCTACACCGCCATCTGTATAAACATGGAAATATCTACAACGCTATCTGTAATGGTAATATCTAGGCCGCTATCTCTATAAACATGGAATTATGTACAGTGCTATCTATGTAAAGGTGGAAATATCTACCCCGAAATCTGTGGAAAGATGTAAATATCTACACCTCAATCCCTGTAAAGATGGAAATATCTACACCGCAATCTGTGCAAGGATGGAAATATCTACAGCGCTATCTGTGTAAACATGGTAATATCTACACCGCCATCTGTACAAACATGGAAATACCTACACCACTATCTGTATAAACATGGAAATATCTACACCGCCGTCTGTATAAACATGGAAATACCTGCACCGCCATCTGAATAAACAAGGAAATACATACACCGTTATCTGTATAAATATGGAAATATCTACACCGCTATCTTTATAAACATGGAAATATCTAAACGGCTATCTGTATAAAAATGGAAATATCTACACTGCTATCTCTATAAAAATGGAAATATCTAAACAGCCATCTGTATAAACATGGAAATAACTACACAGTCATCTGTATAAACGTGGAAATATCTACACCAACATCTGAAAAAACATGGAAACATCTGCACCAAAATCTGTATAAACATGGAAATATCTACAAAGCTATCTGTACAAACATGCAAATATCTACAGCGCTATCTCTATAAAGGTGGAAACATGCACACCGCTATGTGTATAAACGTTTAAATATCTACACCGCTATCTCTATAAAGTTGGAAACATGCACACCGCTATGTGTATAAACGTTTAAATATCTACACCGCTATCTGTATATACGTGGAAATATCTACACCGCTCCCTCTGTAAACGTGTAAATATCTGCACCACTTTCTGTATAAACGTGGAAATATCTACACCGCTATCTCAGTAAATGTGTAAACATTTAAACCGCTATCTGTATAAACATGGAAATATTTACACCGCTATCTCTACAAACATGGAAACATTTACAATGCTATTTGTATAAACATGGAAATATGTACACTGGTATCTCTATAAACATGGAAATATCTACCATGCCATCTGTATAAAGGTGGAAATATAAACACCACGAGCTGCACAAACATGGAAATATTTACACCGCTATCTGTATTAACATAGAAATACCAACACCGCTATTTGCATAAACATGGAAATATCTACAACGCTATCTGAATAAACATGGAAATATCAACACCTCCATCTGTATAAACATGGAAATATCCATACTGCTATCTGTATAAACATGGAAATATCTACACCGCCATCTGTAAAAACATGGAAATATCTACACAGTCATCTGTATAAACATGGAAATACCTACACCTCCATCAGGAGAAACATGGAAATATCTACACTGCCATCTGCATACACATGGAAAAATCTACACAACCATCATTATAAACATGGAAATATCTACACCGCTATCTCTGTAAATGTGGAAATATCTAAACCGCTATTTGCATAAACCTGGAAATATGTACACCGCAATGTGTATAAAGATGGAAATATCTACATGGCTATCTGTATAAACTTGGAAACAACTACACCGCTATCTGTAAAAACATGAAAATACCTCCACCGCCATCTGTATAAACATGGAAATATATCCACCGCTATCTGTATAAACATGGAAATATCTCCACCACTATCTGTATAAACATGGAAAAAACTACACCGCTATCTGTATAAGCATGGAAATATCTACACTGCTATCTGTATAACCATGGAAATATCTACACCGCTATCTGTATAAACCTGGATATATCTACACCGCTATGTGTATAAACATGGAAATATCTACACCGATATCTGTATAAACATGGAAATATCTACACCACGATCTGTATAAACATGGAAATATCTACACCGCAATCTGTATAAACTTGGAAACATCTACACGGCTACCTGTATAAAAATGGAAATATGTAAACCTCTATCTGTGTAAAGATGGAAATTTCTACACCGCAATCTGTGCAAAAATGGAAATATCTACACCGATAACTGTGTAAACATGGTAATAACTACACTGCTATCTGTATAAACATGGAAATATCTACACGCCTATCTGTATAAACATGGAAATACCTACACCGTCATCTGTATAAACATGGAAATATCTACATGGCTATCTCTATATACATGGAAATATCTACAGAGCTATCTGTATAAACATGGAAATATCTACACCGCTATCTGAATAAGCATGCAAATATCTACAGCGTGATCTGTATAAATATGCAAATATCTACACTGCTATCTCTAAAAACATGGAAATGTCTACACCGCTATGTGTATAAACATGGAAATATCTACAGGGCTATCTCTATATATTTGGAAATATCTAAACCGCAATCTGTATAAACATGGAAATATCTCCACCGCCATCTGAATAAACATGGAAATATCTACACTTCTATCTGTATAAATATGGAAATGTCTGCACCGCTATCTCTATAAACATGGAAATATCTACCAAGCTATCTGTATAAACATGGAAATATCTACACCGCTATCTCTATAAACATGGAAATATCTATACCGCCATCTGTATAAACCTGGAAATATATACACAGTTTTCTGTATAAACATGGAAATAATTACACCGCTATCTGTAAAAACATGGAAATATCTACACCGCTATCTGTATGAACACGGAAATATCTACACCGCTATCTGTATAAACATGGAAATATCGACACCGCTATCTGTATAAACATGGAAACGTCTACACGGCTATCTGTATAAACATGGAAATAACTACACTGCTCTCTGTATAAATATGGAAATATCTACACCGCTTTCTCTATAAACATTGAAATGTCTACACAGATAACTGTATAAACATGGAAATATCTACACGGCTATCTCTATAAACATGGAAATAACTCCACTGCTATCTGTATAAACATGGAAACATCTACACCGCCATCTGTATAAACATGGAAATATCTACAACGCTATCTGTATACACATGGAAATATGTATACCGCTATCTATATAAATATGGAAATATCTACACCGCTATCTCCATAAATATGGAAATGTCTTCACCGCTATCTGTATAAACATTGAAATATCTACACGGCTATCTCTATAAATATGGAAATATCTAAACGGCCATCTGCATAAAAATGGAAATAACTACACAGTCATCTGTATAAACATGGAAATATCTACATGGCTATCTCTATATACATGGAAATATCTACAGAGCTATCTATATAAACATGGAAATATCTACACTGCTATCTGTATAAGCATGCAAATATCTACAGCGTGATCTGTATAAATATGCAAATATCTACACTGCTATCTCTAAAGACATGGAAATGTCTTCACCGCTATCTGTATAAACATGGAAATATCTACACGGCTATCTCTATAAATATGGAAATATCTAAACCGCCATCTGTATAAAAATGGAAATAACTACAAAGTCATCTGTAGAAACATGGAAATATCTACACCACCATCTGTGAAAACATGGAAATATCTGCACTGCCATCTGTATAAACATGGAAATATCTCCACCGCCATCTGTATAAACATGGAAATAGCTCCACCGCTATCTGTATAAACATGGAAATATCTACACCGCTATCTGTATAAAGATGGAAATATCTACAATGCTATCTGTGTAAACATGGAAATATCTACACAGCTCTCTGGGTAAACATGGAAATATCTACACCACTATCTGTGTAAAGATGGAAATATTTACACAGCAATCTGTATAATCATGGAAATAACAGCACCGCCATCTCTATAAACATGGAAATATCTACACCACCATATTTACAAACATGGAAATAACTACACAGTCATCTGTATAAACATGGAAATATCTACACCACCATCCCTATAAACATGGAAATATCTACACTGCCACCTGTATACACATGGAAATATCTACACAGCTATCAGTATAAATATGGAAACATCTGCACCGTTATCTCTATACAGATGGAAATACGAAGACTTCTACCGGTATAGACATGGAAATGTCTACAACGCTATCTCTATAAATATGGAAATAACTACACCGCCATCTCTAAAAACATGAAAATATCCACACTGATGTCTCCATAAACATGGAACTATCTGCACCACCATCTGTGTAAAAATGGAAATATCTACACCGCTATCTGTATAAATATGGATATATCTACACCTCTATCTGTATAAAGATGGAAATATCTACAAAGCTATCTGTGTAAACTTGGAAATATCTACAGAGCTATCTGTGTAAATATGGAAATATCTACACAGCTATATGTGTAAAGATGGAAATATCTACACCACAATCTGTGAAAAGATGGAAATATATACACCACAATCTGTGTAAACATGGAAATATCTATACCGCTATCTGTATAAAAATGGAAATATCTACACCGCTATCTGCATAAACAGGAAAATATATACACCGCCATCTCTATAAACATGGAAATACCTACACCGCCATTGTTATAAACATGGAAATATCTACAGTGCTATCTGTATAAATATGGAAATATCTACACCGCTATCTCTATAAACATGGAAATATCTACACCGCTATCTGTATAAACATGGAAATATCTCCACGGCTATCTCTATAAACATGGAAATATCTACACCGCTGTCTGTATAAACATGGAAATAACTACACCGATATCTCCATAAACATGGAAATATCTACACCGCCATCTGTATAAACATGGAAGTACCGACACAGTCATCTGTATAAAAATGGAAATACCCACACCACCATCTCTATAAACATGGAAATATCTACAATGCTATCTGTATACACATGGAAATATCTACACAACCATCTGTAAAAACATGGAAATATCTACACCGCTATCTCTATAAACATGGAAATACCTACACCGTTATCTTTATAAACATGTAAATATCTACACCGCAATCTGTATAAACATGGAAATATCTACACCGCCATCTCTATAAACGTGAAAATACCTACACCGCCATCTCCATAAACATGGAACTATGTATACCGCCATCTGTATAAACATGGAAATATCTACACCGCTATCTTCATAAATATGGAAATATCTACACCGCTATCTGTATAAACATGGAAATACCAACACCGCTATCTGTATAAACATGGAAATATCTATATCGCTATCTGTATAACCATGGAAATATCTACAAAACTATCAATATAAACATGGAAATACCTACACCGCCATCTCTATACACATGGAAATATCTACACCACTATCTCCATAAACATAGAAATATCTACACTGCCGTCTGTATAAACATGGAAGTATCTACACCGCCATCTGCATGAACATGGAAATATCTACACAGCTATCTGTATAAACATGGAAATATCTACAACGTTATTTGAGTAAACATGGAAATATCTACACAGCTATATGTGTAAACTTGGAAATATCTACAGAGCTATCTGCGTAAAGATGGAAATACCTACACCGCAATCAGTGCAAAGATGCAAATATCTACACCGCTATCTGAATAAACAAGAAAATACGTACACCGCCATCTGTATAAACATGGAAATATCTACACCGCCATCTGTATAAACGTCAAAATATCTACACCGCTATTTATATGAATATGGAAATTTCTACACCGCTATCTCTATAAACATGGAAATATCTACCCCGCTATCTTTATTAACACGGAAATATCTACACCGTTATCTCTATAAACATGGAAATATCTACACCGCCATCTGTATAAATATGCAAATATCTACACAGTCATCTGTATAAACATGGAAATATCTACACCACCATCTCCATAAACATGGAAATATCTACACCACTATCTGTATAAACATGGAAATATCTACTCCGCTATCTGTGTAAACATGGAAATATCTACACTGCTATCAGTATAAACATTTAAATATCTACACCGCCATCTGTATAAACATGGAAATATCTACACCGCCATCTGTATAAACGTGGAAATATCTACACCGCTATCTGTATAAATATGGAAATATCTACACCGCTATCTGTATAAACATGGAAATACCAACACCGCTATCTGTATAAACATGGAAATATCTATATCGCTATCTGTATAACCATGGAAATATCTACAAAACTATCAATATAAACATGGAAATACCTACACCGCCATCTCTATACACATGGAAATATCTACACCACTATCTCCATAAACATAGAAATATCTACACTGCCGTCTGTATAAACATGGAAGTATCTACACCGCCATCTGCATGAACATGGAAATATCTACACAGCTATCTGTATAAACATGGAAATATCTACAACGTTATTTGAGTAAACATGGAAATATCTACACAGCTATATGTGTAAACTTGGAAATATCTACAGGGCTATCTGCGTAAAGATGGAAATACCTACACCGCAATCAGTGCAAAGATGCAAATATCTACACCGCTATCTGAATAAACAAGAAAATACGTACACCGCCATCTGTATAAACATGGAAATATCTACACCGCCATCTGTATAAACGTCAAAATATCTACACCGCTATTTATATGAATATGGAAATATCTACACCGCTATCTGTATAAACATGGAAATATCTACACCGCTATCTGTATAAATATGGAAATATCAACACTGCTATCTCTATAAACATGGAAATATCTACACTGCTATCTTTAAAAACATGGAAATATCTACATCGTTATCTCTTTAAACATGGAAATAACTACAGCGCCATGTGTATAAATATGCAAATATCTACACAGTCATCTGTATAAACATGGAAATACCTACACCACCATCTTTATAAACATGGAAATATCTACACTGCCATCTGTATACACATGGAAATATCTACACAGCCATCTCTATAAACATGGAAATATCTACATCGCTATATGTATAAACATGGAAATATCTCCACTACTATCAGCATAAACATTGAAATATCTACACCGCTATCTGTATAAACATGGAAATATCTACTCTGCTATCTGTGTAAACATGGAAATATCTACAAAGCTATCTGTGTAAACATGGAAATATCAACACAGTTATCTGTGTAAACTTGGAAACTTCTACCCCGCAATCTGTGCAAAGACGGAAATATCTTCATCGCTATCTCTATAAACATGTAAATATCTACACTGCTATCTGTATAAACATGGAAATACCTACACCGCCATCTGCATAAACATGGAAATATCTACACAGTCATCTGTATAATCATGGAAATATCTACTCCACCATCTCTATAAGCTTGGAAATATCTACACTGCTATCTGTATACACATGGAAATATCAACAAAGCCATCTGTATAAACATGGAAATATCTACACCACTATCTCCATAAATATGGAAATACCTACACAGCTATCTCTATAAACCTGGAAATATCTACACCGCAATCTCTATAAACATGGAAATATCTACACCGCCATCTCTATAAACATGGAAATATCTACACCGCCATCTCCATAAAGATGGAACTATCTACACTGCCACCTGTATATACATGGAAATATCTAAACTGCTATCTGTATAAACATGGAAATACCAACACCGCTATCTGTATAAACATGGAAATATCTACAGCGCTATCTGTATAAACATGGAAATAACTTCACCACTATCGCTATAAAGAGGGAAATACCTACACCGCCGTCTCTAAACACTTGGAAATATCTACACCGCTATCTCTATAAATATAGAAATACCTACACCACCATCTCTATAAACATGGAAATATTTACACAGCCATCTGCATGAACATGGAAATATTTACACCGCTATCTGTATAAACATGGAAATATCTACACCACCACCTGTATAAACATGGAAATATCTACACTGCCATCTGTGGAAAGGTGGAAATATTTACACCGCCATCTGTATAAACATGGAAATATCTCCACCACTATTTGTAGAAACATGGAAATACTACACTGCCATCTGTATAAAGATGGATATATCTACACCGTGAGCTGTATAAACATGGAAATATCTACACTGCTATCTGTATAAACATGGAAATACCTTCACCGCCATCTCTATAAACATGGAAATATCTACACCGCTATCTGGATAAACATGGAAATATGTACACCTCTATTTGTATAAACATCGAAATATCTACACCGGTATCTGTATAAATATGGAAATATCTACACCGCTATCTCTGTAAACATGGAAATGTCTACACTGCTATCTGTATGAACACGGAAATATCTACACCGCTCTCTCTATAAACCTGAAAATATCTACACCGACATCTGTATAAATATGGAAATATTTTCACAGTCATCTGTGTAAACATGGAAATATCTACACCACTATCTGTATCAACATGGAAATATCTACACTGCTGTATATATAAATATGGAAATATCTACATCAATTTCTGTATAAACATGGAAATATCTACACCGCTATCTCTATAAACATGTAAATACCTACACTGCTTTCTGTATAAACATGGAAATATCTACACCGCTATCTGTACAAACTTGCAAATATCTACACCGACATCTGTATAAACATGGAAATATCTACACCGCTGTCTGTATAAACATGGAAATATCTACACTGCCATCTGAATAAAAATGGAAATATCTACACCGCTATCTGTATAAACATGGAAATACCTCCAACGGAATCTATAGAAACATGGAAACATCTATACCGCTATCTGTATAAACATGGAAATATCTACAACGCTCTCTGTGTAAACATGGAAATATCTACAAAGCTATCTGTGTAAACATGGAAATATATACACTGCTATATGTGTAAAGATGGAAATATCTATACCGCAATCTGTGCAAAGATGGAAATATCTACACCGCTATCTCTGTAAACATGGAAATATCTACACCGCTATCTGTATACACATGGATATATCTACACTACTATCTGTATAAACAAGCAAATAACTACACGGCCATCAGTATAAACATGGAAATATCTACACCGCCATCTGTATAAACATGAAAATATCTACACCACTATCTGTATGAATATGGAAATATCTGCACCGCTATCTCTATAAACATGGAAATATCTACACCGCTATCTTTATAAACATGGAAATATTTATGCCGTTATCTCTTTAAACATAGGAATATCTACACCGCCATCTAAATAAATATAGAAATATCTACACAGTCTTATGTATAAACATGGAGATATCTACACCACCATCTCTATAAACATGGAAATACATACACTGCAATCTCTATAAACATGGAAATATCTACACCGTCATATCTATCAACATGAAAATATCTACGCCGCCATCTCCATTAACATGGAAATATCTACACCGCCATCTGAATAAACATGGAAATATCTACACCGCTATCTGTATAAACATTGAAACGTCTGCACTGCCATCTCTATTAAGATGGAAATATCTACACTGCGAGCTGTAAACAAGGAAATCTCTACACCGTTATCTGTAAAAACATGGAGATATCTACAACGCAATCTGTGTAAACATGGAAATATCTACAGAGCTATCTGTGTAACCACGGAAATATCTACACCGCTATCTGTGTAAAGATGCAAATATCTACAACGCAGTCTGGGCAAGGATGGAAATATCTTCACTGCTATCTGTGTAAAAATGGAAATATCTACACCGCTATCTGTATATACATGGAAATATCTACACCGCTCTCTGTATAAACATGGAAATATATACACCGCCATCTGTATAAAATAGGAAATAACTCCACCGCTATCTGTATACCCATGGAAATACCTACACAGCCATGAGTATAAACATGGAAATATCTACCCGCTATCTCTATAAACATGGAAATAACTACAGCGCTATCTCTATAAACATGGAAATGTCTACACCGCAATCTCTATAAAGGTGGAAATATCTACACCGCCATCTCTATAAACTTGGAAATAACTGCATCGCAATCAGTATAAACATGGAAATAGCTACACCGCTATCTGTATAAACATGGAAATACCTACACCGCTATGTGTATAAACATGGACATATCTACACAGTCATCTGTATAAACATGGTAATATCCACACCACCATCCCTTTAAACATGGAAATATCTACTCTGAAATCTGTATATACATGGAAATATCTACACAGCCATCTGCATAAACATGGAAATATCTATACCACCATCTCTATAAACATGGAAATACCTACACCGCAATCTCTGTAAATATGGAAATATCTACTCCGCCATCTGTATAAACATGGAAATATCTACAGCACCATCTGTATAAACATGGAAATGTCTTCAGCAACATCTGTATATACATGGAAATATCTACAACGCCATCTGTATAAACATGGAAATATCTTCACTGCCATCTATATAAAGATGGAAATATCTACAACACCATCTGTGTAAACCTGCAAACATCTACACCACACTCTGTACAAACATGGAAATATCTACACCGCAATCTGTGTAAACATGGAATTACCTACACCGCTATCGGTATAAACATGGAAACATCTATACCGCTATCCCTACAAAGATGGTAATATCAACACTGCTATCTGTATAAACATGGAAAAAAATACACCGCTATCTGTATAAACATGGAAATATTAACACCGCCATCTGTATAAACGTGGAAATATCAACACCGCCATCTGTATAAACATGGAAATATCTACACTGCCATCTCTATAAACACGAAAATATCTACACCACCATCTATATAAACATGGAAATATCTACACAGTCATCTGTATAAACATAGAAATATCTACACGACCATCATAAGAAACATGGAAATATCTACACTGCCATTTGTATAAACATGGATATATCTACCCAGCCATCTGTATAAACATGCAAATATCTACACCGCTATCTGTATAAACATGTATATACCTAAAAAGCTATCTGTATAAACATGGATATAACTACACCACTAACACTATAAACATGGAAATATCTACACCGCTATCTGTATAAACATGTCAATATCTTCACTGCCATCTGTATAAACATGGAAATATCTACACCACCATCTGTATAAACATGGAAATATCAACACCGCCATCTGTATAAACATGGAAGTATCTCCACCGCGATCTGTATAAACGTTGAAATATCTACACCGCAATCTCTACAAACATGGAACAACATACACCGTTATCTCTATAAACATATAAATATCTACACCATCTGTATAAACATGGAAATATCTTCACCACCGTCTGTATAAACATGGAAATATCTACACAGTCATCTGTACAAACATGGAAATATCTACACCGCCATCTGTATAAACATGGAAATATCTACACCACAATCTGTATAAACATGGAAATATCTACACCACTACCTGTATAAATATGGAAATATCTACACCACGATCTATATAAACAAGGAAATATCTACACCGCCATCTGTATAAACTTGGAAATATCTACACCACAATCTGTATAAACATGGAAATATCTCCACTGCCATGTGTATAAAAATGGAATTATCTACACAGCCTTCGGTATAAACATGCAAATTTCTACACCGCCATCTATATAGACATGGAAATATCTACACCACCATCTGTCTAAACATGGAAGTATCTACACAGTCATCTGTATAAAGGTGGAAATATCTACACCACCATCGTTAGAAACATGGAAATATCTACCCTGCCATCTGTATAAACATTGAAATATCTTCACTGCCATCTGTATAAACATGGAAATACCTACAAGGCCATCTGTATAAACATGGAAATATCTACACCGCTATCCCTATAAACATGGAAATATCAACACTGCTATCTGTATAAACATAGAAATAACTACACCGCCATACATATATACATGGAAATACCTACACCGCCATCTGTATAAACATGGAAATACCTACAAGGCCATCTGTATAAACATGGAAATATCTACACCGCTATGCCTATAAACATGGAAATATCAACACCGCTATCTGTATAAACATAGAAATAATTACACCGCCATACATATAAACATGGAAATACCTACACCGCCATCTGAATAAACATGGAAATACCTACACAGCCATCCGTATAAACATGGAAATATCTACACCGCCATCTGTATAAACATAGAAATATCTACACCGTGATCTATATAAACATGAACATATCTACCCCGCAACCTGCATAAACATGGAAATATCTACACCACTATCCATATAAATATGGAAACATCTACACCGCTATCTCTATAAACGTGGAAATATCTACACCACTATCTCTATAAATATGGAAGTATCTACACCGCTATCTGTACAAACATGGAAATATCTACACCACTATCCATATAAATATGGAAATATCTACACCGCTATCTCTATAAACATGGAAATATCTACACCGCTATCTCTATAAATATGGAAGTATCTACACCGCTATCTGTACAAACATGGAAATATCTACACCGCTATCTCTATAAACATGGAAATATCTACACCGCCATCTGTATAAACATGGAAATATCTACACTGCAATCTGTATAAAGATGGAATTATCTACACCGCCATCTGTATAAACATGCAAACATTTAAACCACCATCTTTATAAATATGGAAATATCTACACCGCCATCTGTATAAATGTGGAAATATCTACAGAGCCATCTGTGTAAACGTGGAAATATCTACAACGCCATCAGTATAAACATGGAAATAACTTCACTGCCATCTTTATAAACATGGAAATATCTACATTGCCATCTGTATAAACATGGAAATATCTACACCGCCATCTGTATAAACATGGAAATATGTACACCGCTACCTGTATAAATATGGAAATATCTACACCATGATCTATATAAACATGGAAATATCTAAACCGCCATCTGTATAAACGTGGAAATATCTACAGAGCCATCTGTGTAAACGTGGAAATATCTACACCGCCATCTATATAAACATGGAAATATCTACACTGCCATCTGAATAAACATGCAAATGTCTACACCGCCATCTGTATTAACATGGAAATATCTACACCGTCATCAGTATAAACATGGAAATACATTCACTGCCATCTTTATAAACATAGAAATATCTACACTGCCATCTGTATAAACATGGAAATATCTACACCGTCATCTGTATAAACATGGAAATATCTACACCGCTACCTCTATAAATATGGAAATATCTACACCACAATCTATATAAATATGGAAATATCTCACCGCTACCTGTATAAATATGGAAATATCTACACCACAATCTATATAAACATGGAAATATCTACACCGCCATCTGCATAAACATGGAAATATCTACACTGACATCAGTATAAACATGGAAATATCTACACTGCCATCTGTATAAACATGGAAATATCTACACCGTTCTCTGTATAAACATGGAAATATCTACACCGCCATCTGTATAAACATGAAAATATTAGCACCGCCATCTGTATAAACAAGGAAATATCTACAGAGTCATCTGTATAAACATGGAAATATCTACACCACCATCATTAGAAACATGGAAATATCTACACTGCCATCTGTATAAACATGGAAATATCTACACAGCCATCTGTATACAGACGGAAATATCTACACCACCATCTCCATAAACATGGAAATATCTGTACCGCTATCTGTACAAACATGGAAATACCTACACGGCCATCTGTATAAACATGGAAATATCTACACTGCCCTCTGTATAAATATGGAAACATCTACACTGCCATCTGTATAAACATACAAATATCCACACCGCCCTCTGTATAAACATGGAAATACACCGCCATCTGTTTAAACATAGAAATATCTACTCAGACATCTGTATAAACATGGAAATATCTACACAGCCATCTCTATAAACATGTAAATATTTACACCGCCATCTGTATAAACATGGAACTATCTACACAGTCATCTGTATAAACATGGAAATATCTACACCACCTTCATTAGAAACATGGAAATATCTACACTGGCATCTGTATAAACATGGAAATATCTACACAGCCATCTGTATACAGATGGAAATATCTACACCACCATCTCCATAAACATGGAAATATCTACACCGCTATCTGAACAACCATGGAAATATCTACACCGCCATCTGTATAAACATGGAAATATCTACACCGCTAGTATATAAATATGGAAATAGCTACACCACGATCTATAGAATAATGGTAATATCTACACCGCCATCTGTATAAACATGGAAATACCTACACCGCCATCTGTATAAACATGGAAATATCTACACTGCCATCTGTATAAGGATGGAATTATCTACACCGCTATCGGTATAAACATGCAAATATCTAAACCACCATCTGTATAAACATGGAAATACCTACACCGCCATCTGTATAAACGTGGAAATATCTAAAGAGCCATCTGTGTAAACATGGAAATATCTACACCGCCATCTATATAAAAATGGAAATATCTACACCGCCATCTGAATAAACATGCAAATATCTACACAGCCATCTGTATAAACATGGAAATATCTACACCGCCATCTGTATAAACATGGAAATATGCACACTGCCATCTTTATAAACGTAGAAATATCTACACTGACATGTGTATAACCATGGAAATATCTACACCGCCATCTTTATAAACATGGAAATGTCTACACCGCCATCTGTATAAACACGGAAATATCTACACCGGTACCTGTATAAATATGGAAATATCTACACTACGATCTATATAAACATGGAAATATCTACACCGCCATCTGTATAAACATGGAAATATCTACAGTGCCATCTGTATAAACATGGAAATACCTACACTGCCATCTCTATAAACATGGAATTATCTACACTGCCATCTGTATAAACATGCAAATATCTACACCGCCCTCTGTATAAACATGGAAATATCTACACCGTTCTCTCAATAAACATGGAAATATCTACACCGCCATCTGTATAAACATGTAAATATTTACACCACCATCTCTATAAACGTGGAAATATCTACAAAGTCTTCTGTGTGAACATGGAAATATCTACACCACCATCTCCATGAACGTGGAAATATCTACACCGCCATTTGTATACACATGGAAATTCGTACACCGTCATCTGTATACACATGGAAATATCTACACCGACATCTCCATGAACATGGAAATATTTACACCGCCATCTGCATAAACAAGGAAATATCTACACCACCATCTGTATAAACACAGAAATATCTACACCGCCATCTCTATAAACATGGAAATATCTACACAGTCATCTGTATAAACATGGAAATATCTACAATGCCAGCTGTATAAACATGGAAATATCTACACAGCCATCTGTATAAAAATGGAAATATCAACACCGCTATCTGTACAACCATGGAAATACCTAGACCGCTGTCTGTATAAACATGGAAATATCTACACCGCTATCCCGATGAACATGGAGATATCAACACCGCTATCTGTGTAAATATGGAAATAACTACACCACCATCTGTATAAACATGTAAATATCTACACCGACATCTGTATAAACATGGAAAAATCTACAGTGCCATCTGTAGAAAGATGGAGATATCTATACTGCGATCTGTAAAAACATGGAAATATATACAGTGCTATCTGTATAAACATGGAAATATATACACCGCTATCTGTATCAACCTGGAGATATCTACACCACAGTCTGTATCAACATGGAAATACCTACACCGCTATCTCTATAAACATGGAAGTATCTACACGGCTATATGAATAAACATGGAAATATCTACACTGCCATCTCTATAAACACGAAAATATCTACACCACCATCTATATAAACATGGAAATATCTACACAGTCATCTGTATAAACATAGAAATATCTACACGACCATCGTAAGAAACATGGAAATATCTACACTGCCATTTGTATAAACATGGATATATCTACCCAGCCATCTGTATAAACATGAAAATATCTACACCGCTATCTGTATAAACATGTATATACCTAAAAAGCTATCTGTATAAACATGGATATAACTACACCACTAACACTATAAACATGGAAATATCTACACCGCTATCTGTATAAACATGTCAATATCTTCACTGCCATCTGTATAAACATGGAAATATCTACACCACCATCTGTATAAACATGGAAATATCAACACCGCCATCTGTATAAACATGGAAGTATCTCCACCGCGATCTGTATAAACGTGGAAATATCTACACCGCAATCTCTACAAACATGGAACAACATACACCGTTATCTCTATAAACATATAAATATCTACACCATCTGTATAAACATGGAAATATCTTCACCACCGTCTGTATAAATATGGAAATATCTACACAGTCATCTGTACAAACATGGAAATATCTACACCGCCATCTGTATAAACATGGAAATATCTACACCACAATCTGTATAAACATGGAAATATCTACACCGCTACCTGTATAAATATGGAAATATCTACACCACGATCGATATAAACAAGGAAATATCTACACCGCCATCTGTATAAACTTGGAAATATCTACACCACAATCTGTATAAACATGGAAATATCTCCACTGCCATGTGTATAAAAATGGAATTATCTACACAGCCATCGGTATAAACATGCAAATTTCTACACCGCCATCTGTATAGACATGGAAATATCTACACCACCATATGTATAAACATGGAAGTATCTACACAGTCATCTGTATAAAGGTGGAAATATCTACACCACCATCGTTAGAAACATGGAAATATCTACCCTGCCATCTGTATAAACATTGAAATATATTCACTGCCATCTGTATAAACATGGAAATACCTACAAGGCCATCTGTATAAACATGGAAATATCTACACCGCTATCCCTATAAACATGGAAATATCAACACTGCTATCTGTATAAACATAGAAATAACTACACCGCCATACATATATACATGGAAATACCTACACCGCCATCTGTATAAACATGGAAATACCTACACCGCCATCTGAATAAACATGGAAATACCTACACAGCCATCCTTATAAACATGGAAATATCTACACCGCCATCTGTATAAACATAGAAATATCTACACCGCGATCTATATAAACATGAACATATCTACCCGGCAACCTGTATAAACATGGAAATATCTACACCACTATCCATATAAATATGGAAACATCTACACCGCTATCTCTATAAACGTGGAAATATCTACACCAATATCTCTATAAATATGGAAGTATCTTCACCGCTATCTGTACAAACATGGAAATATCTACACCACTATCCATATAAATATGGAAATATCTACACCGCTATCTCTATAAACATGGAAATATCTACACCGCTATCTCTATAAATATGGAAGTATCCACACCGCTATCTGTACAAACATGGAAATATCTACACTGCTATCTCTATAAACATGGAAATATCTACACCGCCATCTGTATAAACATGGAAATATCTACACTGCAATCTGTATAAAGACGGAATTATCTACACCGCCATCTGTATAAACATGCAAACATTTAAACCACCATCTTTATAAATATGGAAATATCTACACCGCCATCTGTATAAATGTGGAAATATCTACAGAGCCATCTGTGTAAACGTGGAAATATCTACAACGCCATCAGTATAAACATGGAAATAACTTCACTGCCATCTTTATAAACATGGAAATATCTACATTGCCATCTGTATAAACATGGAAATATCTACACCGCCATCTGTATAAACATGGAAATATGTACACCGCTACCTGTATAAATATGGAAATATCTACACCATGATCTATATAAACATGGAAATATCTAAACCGCCATCTGTATAAACGTGGAAATATCTACAGAGCCATCTGTGTAAACGTGGAAATATCTACACCGCCATCTATATAAACATGGAAATATCTACACCGCCATCTGAATAAACATGCAAATATCTACACCGCCATCTGTATTAACATGGAAATATCTACACCGTCATCAGTATAAACATGGAAATACATTCACTGCCATCTTTATAAACATAAAAATATCTACACTGCCATCTGTATAAACATGGAAATATCTACACCGTCATCTGTATAAACATGGAAATATCTACACCGCTACCTCTATAAATATGGAAATATCTACACCACAATCTATATAAATATGGAAATATCTCACCGCTACCTGTATAAATATGGAAATATCTACACCACAATCTATATAAACATGGAAATATCTACACCGCCATCTGTATAAACATGGAAATATCTACACTGACATCAGTATAAACATGGAAATATCTACACTGCCATCTGTATAAACATGGAAATATCTACACCGTTCTCTGTATAAACATGGAAATATCTACACCGCCATCTGTATAAACATGAAAATATTAGCACCTCCATCTGTATAAACAGGGAAATATCTACAGAGTCATCTGTATAAACATGGAAATATCTACACCACCATCATTAGAAACATGGAAATATCTACACTGCCATCTGTATAAACATGGAAATATCTACACAGCCATCTGTATACAGACGGAAATATCTACACCACCATCTCCATAAACATGGAAATATCTGTACCGCTATCTGTACAAACATGGAAATATCTACACGGCCATCTGTATAAACATGGAAATATCTACACTGCCCTCTGTATAAATATGGAAACATCTACACTGCCATCTGTATAAACATGCAAATATCCACACCGCCCTCTGTATAAACATGGAAATACACCGCCATCTGTTTAAACATAGAAATATCTACACAGACATCTGTATAAACATGGAAATATCTACACAGCCATCTCTATAAATATGTAAATATTTACACCGCCATCTGTATAAACATGGAACTATCTACACAGTCATCTGTATAAACATGGAAATATCTACACCACCTTCATTAGAAACATGGAAATATCTACACTGGCATCTGTATAAACATGGAAATATCTACACAGCCATCTGTATACAGACGGAAATATCTACACCACCATCACCATAAACATGGAAATATCTACACCGCTATCTGTACAACCATGGAAATATCTACACCGCCATCTGTATAAACATGGAAATATCTACACCGCTAGTATATAAATATGGAAAGAGCTACACCACGATCTATAGAATAATGGAAATATCTACACCGCCATCTGTATAAACATGGAAATACCTACACCGCCATCTGTATAAACATGGAAATATCTACACTGCCATCTGTATAAGGATGGAATTATCTACACCGCTATTGGTATAAACATGCAAATATCTAAACTACCATCTGTATAAACATGGAAATACCTACACCGCCATCTGTATAAACGTGGAAATATCTAAAGAGCCATCTGTGTAAACATGGAAATATCTACACCGCCATCTATATAAAAATGGAAATATCTACACCGCCATCTGAATAAACATGCAAATATCTACACAGCCATCTGTATAAACATGGAAATATCTACACCGCCATCTGTATAAACATGGAAATATGCACACTGCCATCTTTATAAACGTAGAAATATCTACACTGACATGTGTATAACCATGGAAATATCTACACCGCCATCTTTATAAACATGGAAATGTCTACACCGCCATCTGTATAAACACGGAAATATCTACACCGGTACCTGTATAAATATGGAAATATCTACACTACGATCTATACAAACATGGAAATATCTACACCGCCATCTGTATAAACATGGAAATATCTACAGTGCCATCTGTATAAACATGGAAATACCTACACTGCCATCTCTATAAACATGGAATTATCTACACTGCCATCTGTATAAACATGCAAATATCTACACCGCCCTCTGTATAAACATGGAAATATCTACACCGTTCTCTCAATAAACATGGAAATATCTACACCGCCATCTGTATAAACATGTAAATATTTACACCACCATCTCTATAAACGTGGAAATATCTACAAAGTCATCTGTGTGAACATGGAAATATCTACACCACCATCTCCATGAACGTGGAAATATCTACACCGCCATTTGTATACACATGGAAATTCGTACACCGTCATCTGTATACACATGGAAATATCTACACCGACATCTCCATGAACATGGAAATATTTACACCGCCATCTGCATAAACAAGGAAATATCTACACCACCATCTGTATAAACACAGAAATATCTACACCGCCATCTCTATAAACATGGAAATATCTACACAGTCATCTGTATAAACATGGAAATATCTACAATGCCAGCTGTATAAACATGGAAATATCTACACAGCCATCTGTATAAAAATGGAAATATCAACACCGCTATCTGTACAACCATGGAAATACCTAGACCGCTGTCTGTATAAACATGGAAATATCTACACCGCTATCCCGATGAACATGGAGATATCAACACCGCTATCTGTGTAAATATGGAAATAACTACACCACCATCTGTATAAACATGTAAATATCTACACCGACATCTGTATAAACATGGAAAAATCTACAGTGCCATCTGTAGAAAGATGGAGATATCTATACTGCGATCTGTAAAAACATGGAAATATATACAGTGCTATCTGTATAAACATGGAAATATATACACCGCTATCTGTATCAACCTGGAGATATCTACACCATGGTCTGTATCAACATGGAAATACCTACACCGCTATCTCTATAAACATGGAAGTATCTACACGGCTATATGAATAAACATGGAAATACCTACACTGCTATCTGTAAAAACATGGAAATATCTACACCGCCATCTGTATAAACATGGAAATATCTACACCGCCATCTGTATAAATATGGAAATATCTACACCGCCATCTGTATAAACATGGAAATATCTAGACTGCCATCTGTATAAACATGGAAATATCTACACCGCCATCTATATAAACCTGGAAATATCTACACAGTCATCTGTATAAACATGGAAATATCTACACAGCAATCTGTATAAACATGGAAATACCTACATCGCTATCTGTATAAACATGGAACCATCTATACTGCTATCCCTACAAAGATGGAAATATCAACACTGCTATCTGTATAATCATGGAAAAATCTACACCGCTATCTGTATAAACATGGAAATATTAACACCTCCATCTGTATAAACGTGGAAATATCAACACCGCCATCTGTATAAACATGGAAATATCTACACTGCCATCTGTATAAACACGAAAATATCTACACCACCATCTGTATAAACGTGGAAATATCTACACAGTCATCTGTATAAACATGGAAATATCTACACTACCATCGTTAGACACATGGAAATATCTACAGTGCCATCTGTATAAACATGGAAATATCTACCCAGGCATCTGTATAAACATGCAAATATCTACACCGCTATCTGTATAAACATGTATATACCTACACCGCTGTCTGTATAAACATGGAAATATCTATACCAACATCTGTATAAACATGGAAATATAAACACCGCCATCTGTATAAACATGGAAGTATCTACACCGCAATCTGTATAAACATGGAAATATATCCACCGCCATCTCTATAAAAATGGAAATATCTACACACTCATCTGTATAAACATGGAAATATCTACACCACCATCGTTAGAAACATGGAAATATCTACACTGCCATCTGTATAAACATGGAAATATCTACATAGCCATGTGTATAAACTTGGAAATATCTACACCGCCATCTGTATAAACATGGAAATATCTACACCGCCATCTGTATAAACATGGAAATATCTACACCGTGATCTATATATACATGAAAATATCTACCCTGCTAGATGTATAAACATGGAAATATCTACACCACTATCTGTAGAAATATGGAAATATCTACATCGCTATCTCTATATGTAAATATCTGAACCGCTATTTCTATAAACATGGAAATATCTACAGCGCTGTCTGTATAAACATGGAAATATCTACACCGCTATATCTATAAACATAGAAATATCTACACTGCCATCAGAAAAAACACGGAAATACCTACACCGTCATCTGTATAAACTTGGAAACATCTACACCGCCGTTTCTATAAACATGGAAATACCTACCCTGCCATCTGTATACACATGGAAATACATACCCCGCCATCTGTATAAACATGGAAATATCTACACCACTCTCTGTATAAACATGGAAATATCTATGCCGCCATCTGTATAAACATGTAAATAGTCACACCACTGTCTGTATAAACATGGTAATATCTACAGAGTCATCTGTATAAACATGGAAATATTTACACCGCCATCTGTATAAACATGGAAATATCTACACCGCCATCTGTATAAACACGGAAATATCTACAGCGCTACCTGTAGAAATATGGAAATATCTACACCACGATCTATATAAACATGGAAATATCTACACAGTCATCAGTATAAACTTGCAAATAACTACACCACCATCTGTATAAACATGGAAATATCTCCACTGCCATCTGTATAAAGATGGAATTATCTACACCGCCATCTGTATAAACATGAAAATTTCTACATCGCCATCTGTGAAAACATGGAAATATCTACACAGTCATCTGTATAAACATGGAAATATCTACACCACCATCGTTAGAAACATGGAAATATCTACACTGCCATCTGTATAAACATTGAAATATCTACAATGCCATCTGTATAAACACGGAAATACCTACACGGCCATCTGTATAAACATGGAAATTTCTACACCGCTATCCCAATAAACATGGAAATATCAACACCTCTGTCTGTATAAACATAGAAATAACTACACCGCCAAATATATAAAGATGGAAATATCTACAACGCCATCTGTATAAACATGGAAATATCTACACCGCCATCCGTATAAACATGGATATATCTACACCGCCGTCCGTATAAACATGGAAATAACTACACCGCGATCTGCATATACATGGAAATATCTACACAGCCATCACTATAAACATGGAAATATCTACACCGCCATCTGTATAAACATGGAAATATATACAGTACTATCTGTATAAACTTGGAAATATCTACAGCGCTATCTGTATAAACATGGAAATATCTACATCGCCATCTGTATAAACATGGAAATATCTAAACCGCCATCTGTATAAACACAGAAGTATCTATACCGCCATCTGTATAAACATGGAAATATCTACACAGTCATCTGTATGAACATGGAAATATCTACACCGCCATCTTTATAAACTTGGAAGTATCTACACTGACATCTGTGCAAAGATGGAATTACCTACGCCGCCATCTGTATAAACAAGCTAATATCTACACCGCCATCTGTATAAACATGGAAATACCTACACCGATATCTGAATAAACATGGAAACATCTACACCACCATCTGTAAATACATGCAAGTATCTACACCGCCATCTGTATAAACATGGAAATATCTACAAATTCATTTGTATAAACATGGAAATATCTACACCAACATCGTTATAAACATGGAAATATCTACACTGCCATCTGTATTAACATGCAAATATCTACACAGCCATCTGTATAAACATGGAAATATCTTCATCGCTATCTGTATAAACATGGAAATATCTACACTGCCATCTGTATAAACATGGAAATTTCTACACCACCGTCACTATAAACATGGAAATATCTACACCGCCATCTGTATAAACATGTAAATACCTTCACCGCCACCTGTATAAACATGGAAATATCTACACCGCCATCTGTATAAACATGGAAATAACTACACCGCCATGTGTATAAAAATGGAAATATCTCCACCGCCATCTGTATAAAAGTGGAAATATCTACACACTCATCTGTATAAACATGGAAATATCTACACCACCATCATTAGAAACATGGAAATACCTACCCTGCCATCTGTATAAACATGGAAATGTCTATACAGCCATCTGTATAAACATGGAAATACTTACACCACCATCTGTATAAACATGGAAATATCTACACTGCCATCTGTATAAACATGGAAATATCTACACCGTGATCTATATAAACATGAAAATATCTACCCCGCTACCTGTAAAAACATGGAAGTATCTACACCACCATCTGTAATAATATAGAAACATCTACACCGCTATCTCTATAAACATGGAAATATCTACACCGCTGTCTCTATAAACATGGAAATATATACACCGCTATCTCTATAAACATAGAAACATCTACACTGCCATCTGAAAAACCATGGAAATATCTACACAGTCATCTGTATAAACATGGAAATATCTACACCATCTCTATAAACATGGAAATATCTACACTGCCATCCGTATACGCATGGAAATATATACACAGCCATCTGTATAAACATGGAAATACCTGCACCGCTATCTCTATAAACATGGAACTACCTATACCATTATGTCTATAAACATGGAAATATCTACATCGCCATCTGTATAAACATGGAAATATCTGCACCGCAATCTGTATATACATGGAAATATCTACACCGCCATCTTATAAACGTGAAAATATCTACACCGTGATCTATATAAACATGAAAATATCTACCCCACTATCTGTATAACCATGTAAATAACTACACCACTATCTGTATAAATATAGAAATATCTACACCGCTATTTCTATAAATATGGAAATATCTACACCGGTATCTCTATAAGCATGGAAATATCTACACCGCTATCTCTATAAACATAGAAATATCTACACTGCCATCTGAAAAAACATGGAAATATCTACACAGTCATTC
The DNA here is from genome assembly GCF_028858775.2 of Pan troglodytes. Taxonomy (NCBI): domain Eukaryota; kingdom Metazoa; phylum Chordata; class Mammalia; order Primates; family Hominidae; genus Pan; species Pan troglodytes. The sequence continues at coordinate 10,242,578 of NC_072411.2, forward strand.
GTATAAACATGGAAATATCTACACCGCCTTCTCTATAAACATGGAAATATCTACCCTGCCAACCGTATAAACATGGAAATATATACACAGCCATCTGTATAAACATGGAAATATCTACACCGCTATCTCTATAATCATGGAACTACCTACACTGTTATCTCTATAAACATGGAAATATCTACACTGCCATCTGTTTAAACATGGAAATATCTTCACCGCCATCTGTATAAACATGGAAATATCTACACCGTGATCTATATAAACATGAAAATATCTACCCCGCTATCTGTATATACATGGAAATATCTACATCACTGTCTGTCTAAATATGGAAATATCTACACCGCTATCTCTCTATGTAAATATCTGAACCGCTATTTGTAAAAGACATGGAAATATCTACAGCGCTGTCTGTATAAACATGGAAATATCTACAACGCTATATCTATAAACATTGAAATATCTACAATTATATCTGAAAAAACATGGAAATACCTACACATTCATCGGTATAAACTTGGAAACATCTACACCGCCATTTCTATAAACATGGAATATCTTCCCTGCCATCTGTATACACATGGAAATATATACACCGCCGTCTGTATAAACATGGAAATATCTACACCGCAATCTCTATAAACAAGGAAATATCTACACCGCTATCTGTACAAACTTGGAAATATCTACACCGCCATCTGCATAAACATGGAAATATCTACAATGCCATTTGTATAAAGATGGAATTATCTACACCGCCATCTGTATAAACATACAAATATCTAATCCACCATCTATATAAACATGGAAATATCTGCACCGCCATCTGTATAAACGTGGAAATATCTACAGAGCCATCTGTGTAAACATGGAAATATCTACACCGCCATCAATATAAACATAAAAATATCTACACAGCCATCTGAACAAACATGCAAATATCTACACAGCCATCTGTATAAACATGGAAATATCTACACCGCCATCAGTATAAACATGGAAATAACTACACTGCCATCTTTATAAACATAGAAATATCTACACTGCCATCTGTATAAACATGGAAATATTTACACCGCCATCTTTATAAACATGGAAATGTCTACACCGCCATCTTTATAAACATGGAAATATCTACACCGCTACCTGTATAAATATGGAAATATCTACACCACGATCTATATAAACATGGAAATATCTACACCACCATCTCTATAAACATGGAAATATCTACACTACGATCTATAAAACATGGAAATATCTACACCGCCATCTGTATAAACGTGGAGATATCTACACAGTCATCTGTGTGAACATGGAGATATCTACACCACCATTTCCATAAACATGGAAATATCTACACCGCCATCTGTATACACATGGAAATATGTACACCGCCATCTGTATACACATAGAAATATCTACACCGCCATCTCAATGAACATGGAAATATTTACTCCGCCATCTGCATAAGCAAGGAAACATCTACACTACCAGCTGTATAAACACAGAAATATCTACACCGCCATCTCTATAAACATGGAAATATCTAAGACGCCATCTGTATAAACATGTAAATATTTACACCGCCCTCTGTATAAACATGGAAATATCTACACAGTCATCTGTATAAACATGGAAATATCTACAACGCCATCTCTATAAACATGTAAATATTTACACTGCCATCTGTATAAACATGGAACTATCTACACAGTCATCTGTATAAACATGGAAATATCTACACCACCATCATTACAATCATGTTAATATCTACACTGCCATCTGTATAAACATGGAAATATTTACACAGCCATCTGTATACAGATGGAAATATCTACACCACCATCTCCATAAACATGGAAATATCTACACCGCTATCTCTATAAACATGGAAATATATACACCGCCATCTCTATAAACATAGAAATATCTACACCTCCATCTACATAAACAAGGAAATATCTACACTGCCATCTGTACAAAGATGGAAATATCTACACCGTGAGCTGTAGAAACATGGAAATATCTACACCGCTATCTGTGTTAACGTACAAATATCTCCCAGCCTATCTGTATAAACATGGAAATATCTACACCATGATCTGTATAAACATGGAAATATCTACACCGCTATCTATATAAAGATGGAAGTATCTACACCGCTATCTCTATAAACATGGAAATATCTACACCGCTATCTGTATAAATATGGAAATAACTACACTGCTATCTCTATAAACATGGAAATATCTACACTGCAATTTGTTTAAACATGGATATAACTACACCGCTGTCTCTATAAGCATGGAAATATCTACGCCGCCATCTGTATAAACGTGGAAATATCTACACAGTCATCTGCATGTACATGGAAATATCTACACCGCTTTGTGTATAAATATGAAAATATCTACCCCGCTATCTCAATAAACCTGTAAATATCTATACCGCCATCTGCATAAACATCTAAATATCTACACCGCCATCTGTATAAACACGGAAATATCTACAAGGCCGTGTGTATAAACATGGAAATATCAACACCGCCATTTGTATAATCATGGAAATATACACACTGCCATCTGTATAAACATGGAAATATCTACACGGTCATCTGTAAAACCATGGTAACGCCTACACAGTCATCTGTATGAACATGGAAATATCTACACCTCCAGGAGTATAAACATAGAAATATGTACACTGCCATCTGTATACACCTGGAAATATCTACAAAGCCATCAGTATAAACATGGAAACATCTACACGGCTATGTCTATAAACATGGAAATATCTGCAGCGCTACCTGTATAAACATGGAAAAATCTACAACGCTATCTCTGTAAACATGGAAATATCTACACAGTTATCTGTGTAAACATGAAAATATCTACACCGCTAACTGTCTAAAGATCGAAATTTCTACACCGCAATCTGCGCAAAGATGGAAATATCCTCACCGCTATCTATGTAAACATGGAAATATCTACACCGTTTACTGTATAAACATTGAAATATCTACACCGCTATCTCTGTAAACATGGAAATATCTGCACCGCTATCTGTATATACATGGAAATATCTACACCGCTATCTCTATAAACATGGAAATATCAACACCGCCATCTGCATAAACATGGAAATGTCTACACAGTCATCTGTATAAGCATGGAAATATCTCCACCACCATCTCTATAAAAATGGAAATATCTATACTGCCATATATATACACATGGAAATACCTACACATCCATCAGTATAAACATGGAAACATCTACACCGCTATCTCTATAAACATGGAAATAACAACACTGCTATCTGCCTAAACATGGAAATAGCTACACCGCTATCTGTATAAGCATGGAAATGTCTACATCACTATCTCCATAAACATGGAACTACCTACACCGCCATCTCTATAAACATGGAATTATCTAGAACGCGATCTCTATAAGCATAGAAATATCTACAGTGCCATCTCTATAAACTTGGAAATATCTACAATCCCATCTGCCTAAACATGAAAATATATACACCGCCGTCTGTATAAATATGGAAATATCTACACGGCCATCTGTATAAACATAGAAATATCTACACTGCCATCTGTAAAAAGATGGAAATATCTACACCGTGATCTGTATAAACATGGAAATATCTAAACCACTACTCTATAAACATGGAAATATCTACAATGCTATCTGTATAAATATGGAAACATTTATACCATGATCTGTATAAACATGGAAATATCTACACCGCTATCTGTATAAAAATGGAAATATCTACACCGCTATCTGAATAATCATGGAAATATCTACACCGCTATGTGCATAAATATGGAAATTTCTACACCGCCATCTGCATAAACATCTAAATATCTCCACCGCCATCTGAATAAACATGGAAATATCTACACTGCCATCTCCATAAACATGGAAATATCAACACCGCATCTGTATAATCATGGAAATATCCACACCGCCATCTGTATAAACATGGAAATATCTTCACCGCCATCTCTAAAAACATGGAAATATCTACACAGTCATCTCTATAAACATGGAAATATCTACACCTCAATGAGTATAAACATGGAAATTTCTACTACGCTATCTGTATTCACATGGAAATATCTACACAGCCATCTGTATAAACATGGAAATCTCCACACCGCTATCTCTATAAACATGGAAAAACCTACACAACTATCTCTATAAACATGGAAATATCAACACCGCTATCACTATAAAATGAAAATATATACACCGCCATCTCTATAAACATGGAAATATCTACACTGCCATCTACATGAACAAGGAAATTCCTACACCGCCACCTATATAAACATGGAGATATCTACACCGCCCTCTGTGTAAACATGGAAATATCTACACCGCTATCTGTATAATCAGGGAAATATCTACACCACTATCTGCATAAACATTGAAATATCTACACTGCTATCTGTATAAACATGGAAATATCTACACTGCTATCTGTATAAGTACAGAAATAACTACACCGCTATCTCTATAAACATGGAAATATCTACACCGCTATATATATAAACCAGAAAATAACTACACCGCTCTCTCTATCAACATGGAAATATCTACACCACCATGTGTATAAACATGGAAATATCTACACAGTCATCTTTATGAACATGGAAATAACTAAACCGATTTCTTTATATATATGAAAATATCTACACCGCTATCTCAATAAACATGGAAATCACTGCACCGCAATCTGTATAAATTTCTAAATATCTACACCGCCATCTGTATAAACATGGAAATACCTCCACCGCCATCTCTATAAGATTGGAAATATCAACACCGCCATCTATATAAACATGGAAATATCTACACCGCCATCTACATGAACAAGGAAATATCTACACCGCCATCTATAAACATGGAAATATCTGCACCGCCATCTGTATAAACATGGAAATATCTCCAATGCCATCTGTAGAAAGAAGGAAATATCTACACCGCGAGCTGTATATACATGGAAATATCTACACCTCTGTATAAACATGGAAATATCTAAAAGGCTACCTGTATAAACATGGAAATATCTACATCATGATCTGTATAAACATGGAAATATCTACACCGCTGTCTGTATAAAGATGGAAATATCTACACAACTATCTCTATAAACAAGGAAATATCGACACCTCTATCTGTATAAACATGGAAATATCTACACCGCTATCTCTAAAAACATGGTAATACCTACACCGCTATCTCTGTAAACATGGAAATATCTACACCTCTATTTCTATAAACATGGAAATATCTACAATGCCATCACTATAAACATGAAAATATCAACACTGCCATCTCCATCAACATGGAGTTATCTACAGCGCCATCTATATAAACATCGAAATATCTACACCGCCATCTGTATAAACATGGAAATATCTACACCGCCATCTGTATAAACATGGAAATATTTCCACTTCTTTCTGTATAAAGATGGAAATATCTACACCGCTATCTGTATATACATGGAAATACCAAAACCTCTATCTGTATAAACACAGAAATATCTACACCACTCTCTCTATAAACATGGAAATATCTACACCAGGATCTAAAAGAACATGGAAATATCAACACCGCTATCTGTAAAAACATGGGAATATCTACCTCGCTATCTGTATAATCATGGAACTATCTACACCACCATGTCTATAAACATGAACTTATCTACATCGCCATCTGTATAAACATGGAAATATCCACACTGCCATCTGGATAAAGTCGTAAATATCTACACCGCAAGCTGTATAAACATGGAAGTATCTACACCGCTATCTATATAAACTTGGAAATACCAACACCGCTGTCTGTATAAACATGGAAATATCTAAACCGCTATCTGTATAAAAATGGAAATATCTAGACGACTATATACACATGGTAATACCTACAACGCTATCTCTGCAAACATGGAAATATCTACACAGCTGTCTGTGTAAACATGGAAATATCTACACCGCTATCTGTGTAAGGATGGAAATTTCTACACCGCAATCAATGCAAAGACGGAAATATCCTCACCGCTATCTATGTAAATAGATACCATCTATTCTGCACTACCATCAGTACAGAAATGGAAATACCTACATCGCAAGCTGTATAAACATGGAAATATCTACACCGCTATCTGTATAAACATGGTAATATCTACACCGCTATCTCTATAAAAATGGAAATATCTACACCGCCATCTGTAAAAACATGGAAATCTCTACACTGCCATCTGTGTTCACATGGAAATATCCACACAGCCACCTGTATAAACATGGAAATATCCACACGGCTATCTCTATAAACATGGAAATACTTACACCGCTATCCCTATTATCATGGAAATATCTACACCGCTATCTCTATAAATATGGAAATATATACAGCGCCATCTCTATAAACATGGAAATATCCACACCGCCATCTACATAAACAAGGAAATATCTACACCGCCATCTACATAAACATGGAAATAACTACACCGCCATCTGTATAAACATGGAAATAACGACAATGACATCTGTAGAAACATGGAAAAATCTTCACCACGAGCTGTATAAACATGGAAATACCTACACCGCTATCTGTATAAACATGGAAATATCTACAAGGCTATCTCTATAAACATGGAAATATCTACACCATGATCCGTATAAACAAGGAAATATCTACAACGCTATCTGTATAGAGATGGAAATATCTACAACGCTATCTCTATTAACATGGAAATATCTACACTGCTATCTCTATAAACATGGAAATACCTACACCGCCATCTGTGTAAACTTGGAAATATCTACACAGTCATCTGTATAAACATAGAAATATGTACACTGCCATCTCTATAAAAATGCAAATATCTACACTGCCATCTCCATAAACATGGAGCTGTCTACAGCGCCATCTGTATAAACATGGAAACATCTACACCGCCATCTGTATAAACATGGAAATATCTACACCGCCATCTGTATAAACGTGGAAATATCTACACTTCGATGTGTATAAACATGGAAATATCTACACCACTATCTGTGTAAACATGGAAATACCAACACCGCTATCTGTATAAACAGAAATATCTACACCGCTATCTGTATAAACAAGGAAATATCTACACCGCCATCTCTACAAACATTAAAATATCTATAATGTCATCTCCATAAACATGGAAGTATCTACATCTCCATCTGTATAAACATGGAAATATCCACAAAGCCATCTGGATAAAGATATAAATATCTAAACCGCGAGCTGTATAAACATGGAAATATCTACACCGCCATCTGTATAAACATGGAAATATCAACACTGCCATCTGTATAATCATGGAAATATCCACAACGCTATCTGTATAAACATGGAAATATCTACACCGCCATCTCTAAAATCATGGAAATATCTACACAGTCCTCTGTATAAACATGGAAATATCTACACCTCCATGAGTATAAACATGGAAATATCTACAATGCCATCTGTATACACATGGAAATATCTACACAGCCATCAGTATAAACACGGAAATTTCTACACCGCAATCTTTGCATACATGGAAATATCCTCACCGCTATCTATGTAAACATGGAAATATCTACACCGCTATCTCTCTAAACATGAAAATATCTGCACCGCTATCCGTACAAACATGGAAATACCTACACCGCCATCTGTATAAACATGGAAATATCTACACAGTCATCTCTATAAACATGGAAATATCTACAACACCATCTCTAGAAACATGGAAATACCTACACTGCAATCTGCATAAACATGCAAATATCTACACTGATAACTGTATAAACAGGGAAATATCTACATCGCTATCTGTATAAACATGGACATATCTAGACCGCTATCTATATAAACATGGAAATACCTACACCGCAATCTGTATAAATATGGAAAGACCTACACCACTATCTATATACACCTGGAAATCTCTACACTCCCACCTGCATAAACATGGAAATATCTACACAGCCATCTGCATAAACATGGAAATATCTTCACCGTCATCTGTATAAACATGAAAATATCTATACCGCGAGCTCTATAAACATGGATATATCTAACCGCTATCTTTATAAACATGGAAATAACAACACCGTTATCCGTAGCAACAAGGAAATATCTACGCCGCTATCTGTATAAAAATGGAAATATCTACACCGCTATCTCTATATACATGGAAATACCTATACCACTATCTCTATAAACATGGAAATATCTACACCGCTATATCTATAAACATGGAAATATGTACAACGCGATCTGTATAAACATGGAAATATATACACAGACATCTGTAGAAAGATGGAAATATCTACAGTGTGATCTCTGTAAACATGGAAATATCTACACCACTATCTGTATAGACATGGAAATATGTACAACGTTATCTGCATAAACAAGGAAATACCTACATTATGATCTGCATGAACATGGAAATAGGTACAGCGCTCTCTGTATAAATATGGAAATATCCACACAGATATCTCTAAAAACATGGAAAAATCAACACCGCTATCTCTATGAACATGGAAATATCTACACCGCCATCTCTATAAATATGGAAATATCTACACCGTGATCTGTATAAACATGGAAATATTTACACCGATATCTGTATAAACATGGAAATTTCTACAACGTTATCTGTATAAATATGGAAATATCCACACCGCTATCTCTATAAACATGGTAATATGTACAACGCCATCTGTATAAACATGGAAATACCTATACAGTCATCTGTGTAAACATGGAAATATCTACACCATCATCTGTATAAACATGAAAATATCTACAATGCCATCTGTATACACATGGAAATACCTACACGGCAATCTGTGTATAGATGGAAACATCATCACCGCCATCTGTACAAACATGGAAATATCTACATTGCTATCTCTATAAACATGGAAATATCTACACCGCTATCTGTATAAACATGGAAATACCTACACCGCTATCTGTATAAACATGGAAATATCTACAACGCTATCTGTGTAAACATGGGAATATCTACAACGCCATCTGTGTAAACATGGAAATATCTACGCAGCTACCTTTGTAAACTCGGAAATATCTACACCACTATCTGTGTAAAGATGGAAATACCTACACCGCAATCTGTGCAAAGATGGAAATATCTACACCAGTATCTCTGTAAACACGGAAATATCAACTCCACCATCTGCATAAACATGGAAATATCTACACTGCCATCTGTATAAACATGGAAATATCTACACAGCCATCTGTATAAACATGGAAATATGTACACCGCTATCTGTATTAGCATGGAAATACCTACACCGCTATCTGTATAAACATGAAAATATCAACACCGCTATCCGTATAAACATGGAAATATCTACACCGCTATCCGTATAAACATGGAAATATCTACGCCGCTATCACTATACACATGGAAATTCCTACACTGCTATCACTATAAACATGGAAATATCTACACCGCTATATGTATAAATATGGAAATATCTACACCGCTATCTCTATAAACATTTAAATATCTACACCACTATCTGTATAAACATGGAAATGTCTACACCGCTATCTCAATAAACATGGAAATATCTACACTGCCATCTGTGTAAACATGGAATATCTACACCGCTACCTGTATAAAAATGGAAATATCTACACCGCTATCTTTTAAAACGTGGAAATATCTACACCGCTATCTGTATAAACATGGAAATATCTACACCGCCATCTCTATAAACATGGAAATATCTACACCGCCATCTTTAAAAACATGGAAATATCTACACACTCATCTGTATAAACATGGAAATATCTACACCATCATCTGTATAAACATGGAAATATCTACACTGCCAGGAGCTCAAGAGCAGCCTGGGCAATACAGCAAGGCCTCATCTCTACAAAAAAATTAGAAATATTAGCTGGCCATGGTCGTGTGCACCTGTTGTCCCAGCTTCTTGGGAGGCTGAGGTGGGAGGATCTACGGAGCCCAGTATTTTAAGGCTGCAGTTAGCTTGGATAACGACTGCACTCCAACCTGGATGACAGAACAAGAACCTGTTTCAAAAAAGAAAAAAGAAAAAAAAACCTAAAAACTAAAAACTGGATGTAGTTTGCTAGTAACTAAACAGCAAATTAATTGTAACATGCTTACATATCAACGATGTCTTTCTTCTTTGATCATAAACCTGCTCACTAAGAAGCTGCTGAAGTCCATGGTAGTGACAGGTACATGTCTGCATCCTTGTCCTGACCTGCATCATCTTTGATTGTCCCCATCTGTGTCTCCGACTGGCACTGCCGAACCGTCTTGCTACCTGATCAATGTTGTACTGAACCGGAATGCTAACTGATCAATGTTGTCGAGCTCACTGCACAAAGCTGTTCTTACAAGGTAGATTTCTGCCTGGAATAGCCATACTTACACTGTTTATATTCCTTACTCCTGACCCATCCAACGCAGCACAAGTTCTATTTATTGCCATAGAAACATAGGTCATTTGGAAACACCTCCTTCATTTCTATGGAATGTTCAAACATTTCTGACATTTTGGACTCTGTTCTAGCCTCTTGTTAAATGTATCCAGAAAAGAGACAAAGCTTTATGGGGGGGCTATATGCACACATATGCTATAGAATAAGCTATCTAAATGCTTAAAAATACTTTCCATCTGTCACCGCACCTTAATAGGTACACAGAAATTAAGTATGTGTATATCTGTCTGTATAGATACGTATAAATATATATCCCCAAAACAAAAACTCATTCTCTTACTTATACATAGGTAGAATATAGGTGAATATACATATACATTTATAGGTAGAACAAAAAAACCCTCAGCCTCTTTAGGGCCATGTGTTTTCTCTGAGTAATTGTCACAATTAATTAAAATACATGTGTATGCCTTTTTAGATAAATTTCATCAGACCAGTTTCTGTCTGGTTGGAAAATAATAACTGCCTATTTGCTAAGTGCCCCTGCCCCCATACTATGTTCCAGTGAACTAAAGACCTCTGGCAATCATATATTTACAACTCAGCAAGATTAAACAATTTATTGTTATTTATGACATCCAAGCTTTATCTTCTGTATTATATTCCACATTAGCATCTATCACCTTACATTTGGGAGATCCTGTCCAAAAAATGATTATGCCTCCTAACCAAACATTCAGCAGGGCTGCAGGAACAGGCCCCCTGAACAAACATCCTGCCAAAGTACTTTAAAGCACCGTGAGCTGTCACAGCTGTGCATTTTCAGATGACTCAGCAGATTAGCGTGGAGTCTCTTAGCCTCTGCTTGGTCTGTTCCTTTCAGTGATCTCTCACATGGCCCAGTCCATTCGGTTTGAAAATCCTCATGAAATGAGCAGATTATGATCTGGCTTCAGTAGAGGGCCATGGGGTGGGCATGGAGGGGAGAGGGTTTGCTCTTAACACAGCCTGAGCCTCAGAAAGGTTTCAGATGGAAAAGCATGGCACTGACTCAGCTCATGCTTAACAGGAAATAATGCACAGACCACACCAAAAAAGCCCTTTATGTTGTGTGAAAGTCTATGCCGGAGCAGCTGCTGCCACCTCATGTACTGTGATAGAGTGTGCATGTGTGTGTTTGTGTGTGCATGAGTGTGAGTATGCACACATATGTGTGCTGGGAGGGGGAGGAGATCACACCTTCCACAGTCGCCACCTCAGCCTTAGCTAGCAGCGTGGAGAATTGCCAAAAGTCAACAGGAAGCTGCACCAAAGCAACTGTGATCACCACATCAGCAGGCGCTTTCTGGTTAGTAAAGCTACTGGGACTGAAAAACACACACGATCTCGTCCTTCTTTTATTTTAATCAGAGCAAAATATTTTTATAATAATTGTGTTCTATGAATAAATAATTCATAATGCTGTAACCCATTATCACATTCAATCCTCCCAACAACCCTAGAAGATATGTAGACAAGTATTATTACTTTCCCTATTTTTATAAATGAGGAAATAAACCCCAGGAGGCTAGGCGACTTCCCCACGGTCATAGAAGTTGCAAACAGTAGTATCATGATTCAAATCCAAAGCTTCTCCTTTTGTCTTTATCATTTTAATTTTGAAGGTAATGCATATGCATGTATGATCTTTTAAATCCAGAGATGTATATGGAATAGATAGGAAAAGGGACTCTCCTTCCCCATTATACACCCCCTCCACCCAAGCTATATACACTGTTGACTAGAGTATGTCCTTTCAATCCTATTTTCTATGCCTACATTATATACAGAAAAGCAGGATTACGTTACACACAATATTCCAGTCATTGCTGTTTTTCACCAACAAGCTATCATTCACATCTTTTTCATACTACATATAAATTTATATCCTTTATTTTAGTGGTGTATATTGTGCAGTTGTGTCATAAATTATGTGCCTGTTCTCTGTTGAACATATAGATTTTTTCTGAGTTTTTCCTTAGCAAAATGCTGCAGTGAGTACCCTTGTACACAGATGTTTGTACATTTGTTCTAGAAAAATCTACAGTAAAGATTCTTAGATTAAGAGATTCCCAGGTTATTAGAAAACTACTCTATTAATTTAGATATATACTTCCAAATTGCCTGACCAAAAAGTTATGTCAATTTAACTTCTATGAACAGTATACAAACATGACAATTTTCCATCACCTACACCAACTCTGGGTAATTTCATCTTTTTTACAAGTTGATGGATTGTTTTAATTTATATTTCTCTGGTTATTAATAAGGTTGGCCACCTGTTCATGTGTTATTATTGATGATATTTGTATTGAATTGTTTGAATTTTCTTGATTTCAAAAAACGTTTTACATGTCATAGATATTAAATATTTGTTGTAAAACTCTCCTTCCAGTATTGTGTATGTGTTTGGTCAAGTAGAATAAACTCTCGTCCTCTGATTTCAGATTCCTTTCTCTTTCCATTAGAAATCCCTAAATGTAAAACTACATATTGATAGCTAAAAACCAGGATATTTACTAGAGAAAAAGAATACAAAGGCAATAATTAAATATTATATTTATACAAAATACCTACTAGTACAAACTTAAAAAGAGAAAGTAAAAGTCAAATGCTTCTACGACTTCAGACTAAGAAAAAGAACTTTTGAGGTTGAATGTTCCTGAAATTTTTCTTTTCATACAACTACGGACATGACTTCAAAAGTTGATGTGACTAAAACATGTAAGATATGAAAGATATTTGAAGACTCAGAGAAGGTGGATTTTCATTTTAACAAGTCACATATATATTCTAGATGTCCTCTTATTCGTAACTAAGAGAGTCAAATCAGATGAAAGAATCTAAAAATTTCCCTTTGACTGTGTTAAGTAGAAGTAGTAGAGGCATATTGGCCAAATCTTGAGTGTTTGCAAATTGACTCTTAAGGCTATAGGCTGGCACAGGTCATTGAAGCCCTAGCTTTTTATCTTTAATTTTAAAATCCCCAAACAATTTATACTAATTTTTCTTGTCCATTATTTCCAAATAATCTTGTTTAAAGGTTATTACAGTGCTTGCTCATGTTACTGTTGTCTAACAGAAGGGTATCCGGGGCCTTAAAACTGAGAGGGTTAGGATTAATGATTCCAATACCTATGCTTGGACATCTCCAAAAGTGGGTTCCAACTTCTTGTCCTCAAGTCTGTATAGAAACTAGCAAACTTCCAGAGTTCACAAAAGGCTCAAAGAGAACAGATGTTTTATAGAAAATTCTTAGAGCAAGTTTCACGCATAATGTTGCTGATGCGTGTCTGCCTTTTCAATAAACATCACTATGCTTTATCACAAGATTTAATAAAGCAGCTTAGTTAAAAATGCCATCTGGGTCTCTGGACACATTAAACAAAGCTTAAAATAACCACCCCAGCAACTGGGAGGACCCAGCTGTTCTCATAATCTGTCCCACTCCTTTTACTTCCCCATAAAAAGAGTGAATGAAGACCACAGACTAAAAGCATCCAGAAGGAACTGACACAAACAGGGAGATAGATGGAGCCAAGGGCTCCTGTAAGTTTGCTATTGCTCACATAATAGATTTGCTAATTCCACAACCTGCGGATGGTGATTAAGAACGGGAAGCAGAAAGAGGGAAGAGAGAATCATAGAAGGGCTCATTCAAGTTTTCTAATGTATCACAAACCTGTCCTCCCTAATGTCTGGATCATAGCAGCCCATTCCATTCACCTATTCTCTAGTGAACTCCAATAGAAAATACAAAGCCATCACCACCCAGTTCTTTCTCCCTTCTAGAGATGAGATATTAGCCACCCAATCCCAGATTCTCAGATCCATTCCAGGAAAGAAGCCCTAGGTATTGAAGCACAGCTTTCCCTCCCTCCCTTCTTTCTTCCACCCCAAGATTTGTTCCCCAGATAGTTCTAGTAAATGCAAAACCAAGTATATTCTCATTCTTTGGAGCAACCAGCTTTTCATGGCCAACTGGAATCAAACACAACCTGCACAAACATCTATCTGGAGGACACTCCCAAGGCTCCTACTGAGCCAGCCTTCTGCATACCACTGCATTTCAGCTTCCTAGTTCACAAGACACTGAGACATTCTTGAATTCTGCAAGGTGCACTGTGTGTTAATATCTTGGCTGCTCATCATGTGGCCAATAAAGGGCATGACTAGTCAACAAATAAATTTTCTCTTGGCTAAAACTTGCAACAAAACTGTAAGCTGTTTACCAAGGGGCCCACTACAGGTTATATTCAATATATACAGTCAAATCCTAACTATCTGAGATATATTCAGTTGACCATACACCTTTATATTTCAGTAAAAGGTCTTTACATTTCCCAGTGCTATCGATGTTACAAAGTGCTTTCATATGCAGTGCTTCATCTGATTTCCAGGATAATTAAATGATCCTGTCATACCTGATTTTTAGATGAGGAAACAAGTGGTTTCTGGGTATTTCAAGAGGCTAACGCATCTGCCCTCCAACTTGTATGTGAAAACCAAAAACAAAATTCCAAGGCCCTTCAACCATCTGAATGGACTTTGACTCTTTTGGTCAATATATGGCAGAGCTAGGAAAAGAAGGTGAGTCTTCCAGCTGCTGATACAGGGTTTTTTCTGCCATACTCCATTACCTCCAAGGCTAAAGTCAAAAGAGGGTGTGGTTATCACATGAAAAAATCTGGTTTGGATTTCCCAAATGTGTATGTAGTATTTGGGGATTTACCTTAATTTAACCTACAGTTCTTTTGGGTTGTAACAGTCTGACTCCATTTTTGAAAACAAAACAAAATCGATTTTAAATGCTGAATTATAGATCTTTGCTGTCCAGTATGGTAGCTACTAACCACTTATGGTTATTTGCATTTCTATTTTAATTAATTAAAATTCAGTAAAATGCAAAATTCAGTTCTTCAGTTGCTCTAGCCACATTTCAAGTGTTACAGTAGTCACATATGGCTAGTGGCTGGGACAATGCAGATTATAGAACAGTTCCATCATCAAAGAAACTTCTATTGAACAGTGCTATTATATAATGTCATCTCCAGAGAAAGAAGACTTTAGAAAAAGTCAGAAACGGCCGGGTGCAGTGGCTCACACGTGTAATCCCAGCACTTTGGGAGGCCAAGGCAGGCAGATCCCTTGAGGTCAGGAGTTCAAGACCAGCCTGGCCGACATGGTGAAACCCCGTCTCTAGTAAAAATACAAAAAATTAGCTAGGCGTGGTGGTGCATGCCTGTAACCACAGCTACTCAGGAGGCTGAGTTGGGAGAATCACTGGAACCCAGGAGACAGAAGTTGTAGTGAGCCAAGATTGTGCCACTGCACTCTAGCCTGGGTGACAGAGCAAGACTCCATCTCAAAAAAAAAAAAGAAAGAAAAAGAAAAAGTCAGAAACATCTTGAGGCAGGCATAGTGCTGTCATCTGTCCAATATTGAAGATGATTTAAGAATAAGAAAGAAGAAGAGAACAAAGAAGAGAAAAAGAAGTTGCCTTAGGTGTACCTACCCAGAAAAGGACAAGGGCATTCCTGTAGTCATTGTGTTGTATTTTAGCTCTTAAACTTTTTAAGAGATTAGAATAATTTGACACATAGAAGATCTAAACCACTGAAGAGGCTCTGAAGCAGATAAAAGTAGAAAGAAAATAAAAAACTAATTAGTTACAAACTAAGCTTAACCACAATTCGTTTAAACGATACTATTTACTCTTCACATGATTGGTTTTTCTTTTGCTTTATAGTATGACATAGTTTATATCTTTAAAGGGGAATTAAAATATTTCTGGGAATTTTTAAAAGTAAGTCCACACAGCCACATAAAAACTACAGAAACAGATAAAACCTATCTTCTCATTTATTCCCTAATCCATTCAAATTAAATATAAAAATCCAAGCAGCCACAGTGATATTCAAAAAAGCAAAAGTGAGACAAAACAAAATTCATTTGTCACCTGTGGAGGTAGTTAGCTCACCTAATCTTCACTCCAAACACCAGTAATTTTTAAAAGACAGAAATAAACATATATTCTGCCTTCCCAGAAGGAACTATGTTTCTGGGTAGCCAAATAACCCAGTTGTGAAGAAAATGGTCTGCTTATAGAAAAATGCCAGCTAAAACATGTAGATAGAATTAGAGAATTAGAAATTCACCATTTTGAAACCCCTAATGAAATAATCAACTCAAGCAAGGATCATTAATAAATGCTAAAACAATCAAGTAACTATTGATACAGAATATAACTGAATATACACATGGTACAAAGTTCACGTCACAGACTACTGGCTTGACCCAAGGGGGAATATAGCATTGGAGATAGGCAGTGATCACCCTAACCTTGCGATCATCTCACCATCACTAATGATGGGATGTGAATACACATTATTGCCTATGAAATAGTCTTTAAAAAAAGAAGTTGAACCTGAATCTAACTAAACCTTGCAATGGGCTGAACGTGTATGTCTTCCCCAAATTAATATGTTGACATCCTAACCCCAAAGGTGCTGGTATTAAAAGGTGGGGCCTTTAGGGGGTCATTAGATCATAAGGACAGAGGCTTCATGATTGGAATTAGTGCCCTTATAAAAGAGGCCCCAGAGAGCTAGCTAGTCTCTCCCACTATGTGAGGGCCCAGCAAGAAGGCCAATCTATGAACCAGAAAGTTGGTCCTAACCAGATATCAAAACCACATGCTCCTTGATTTTAAACTTGCTAGCCTCTAGGACTGTGAGAAATAAATTTCTGTTCTTTATAAGTCATCCAGTTTTTGGTATTTTGTTATAGCAGGCCTAAAAGCCTTTAGAACTAACTTCCAGTTAACCAGGAAAAAACAGAGTGAAAAGTTAAATGACACCATAAAAAGCAACCAGAAAATTCCAGAAGGGGAAATATTCTACAGGACAACTGACTAGTTTTTCAACAAGTCAATTTCACTAAATAAATACGTAAACAAAGAGTATGGGTATTTTCCAGGTTAAAAAAGTCTTGAGCTAAATAATCAAATGCAATGTGTATCCCTTGATTAGAAGAAACTAATTTGAACAAACCAGCCACAAAAGATATTTCAGGGAGACCAAGCTGGAAGGATCACTTGAGGCCAGGAGTTCGAGACCAGCCTGGGCAACGTAGTAAGACCTCCATCTCTACAAAAACAATAAATTAGCTGGGCATGGTGGTGTGCACCTCTAGTCCTAGCTACTCAGGAAGCTGAGGCAGGAAGATCACTTGAGCCCAGGAGTTTGAGGCTGCAATGAGCTATGATTGTTTCACTGCACTTCAGGCTGTGTGAAAGAGCAAGACTTTGTCTCAAAAAATAAAAGGACATTTCATAATAATTGAGGAAATCTGAATGTGGACTGGGTAATAAATGATATAAAAAAGCCATTTTTTATTTTGTTTGAAAAGATGATTTTGTAACTATACAGGAAAATGTTCTTTTTTTTTAGAAATCTGTACTAAAGAATTTAGGGGTAAAATATCATTTTCTTTAATAGACTTTCAAACACAAGCAAAAAATAGTCATGACACAAATATAGCAAAATGTTTACAATCTATGTTCTATGCTTGCCTGTGAGTGCCATTAATCTCATCTCTCTGCTTTTCTGAAAGTTTGAAAATTTCAAAGTTTTATAATAAATTTTTTACATCCCATAATTTTATAATAATTTTTTTAAAGTTTGAAGCAAATCAACAACTATAGCTTCAAAAATATCCTGACCCACAATAAACATTGAACAGGGTATATTTCTCCCATTTCCTAAAAAAGTTGGCCCAGGAAGGAGTATGAGAGCTGCCATAGCTCTCCCAAGGCTCATTATTCTCCATCACTCCATGGGAAATCCCAAAATAAATTTTTTAAAAAGTTGTTTAAATTTATAATGTTTTTGATTCTATAATAATTTTATAATAAAATAATTGTAAAATGTTTTTGATTTTATAATTTATAAAAATTTTTATACATGTTTATGTTTGAAATGTCTATTTCAAACTTTATGAGATATTAAAATATAAGTAATATAGTTCATCATTTTAGAAATGCCATGCTTTTCTTCTCCAGCAATTACATCATCAAAGAGTAACTGTAGTTTTTCCTAGAACATTGCTTTGTAGGCTGGGCATGGTGGTTCATGACACTTTAGGAGGCCAAGGCAGGCAGATCTCTTGAGATCAGGAGTTTGAGACTAGACTGGGCAACACAGAGAAACCCTATGAGTAGTAAAAACACAAAAATCAGCTGTGCGTAGTGGCGTGCACCTATAGCCCCAGCTACTCAGGAGGCTGAGGTGGGAAGATCACCTGAATCTGGGGAGGTCAAGGCTACAGTGAGCCAAGATTGTACCATTGCACTCCAGCCTGGGCAACAAAGTGAGACCCTGTGTCAAAAAAAAAAAATGAAATTTAATTGAAAAAAAGAAAATTGCTTTGTAAAATTAATTTTTCAATCAAAACCAAGATTTTTCAGATATAGAGAATGCAGCCCACTGGTCAGATTTGTCAGTTCAAAGAGAATAAATTCTAGTTTCCTATTTTTCTAGCCTGCTTATGATTATCCAATAGGATATCAAAAAAGACCAAAGCCTTTGGGATCCATGTTCAGTATTCCTGAGTCTAACTCAGGATGCCAAATCAGGAGACAAGCACATTCTCATCAATTTTCAATCATTCGAGACCAATTTTGCTTATAATTATCCAGTTCTTTTAGACCACCTTTCTCCTGAAGCCAGCCTTATGGCTATTCACTTCACTTTAGCATAAGCCCCCAAGAAGGTGAACAAAATGAGGAAACGATTGGTTAAAGTTGGCATTTGAAATTCTGAAACATGTCCACCATTCCCTTCACCCATGCCCGCCCCTCTTAGAAGTAGTACTTTCAGATTATTTAAGAGTCGATGCTTCTATGTGGATTTTGTCATCTGTCCTTTATAACAGCTAGTATGTTTAATTTGACTCTATTTTCAGCATATATTGACCTACGCTAATTATCTGTTAAAATAAATTCCACTCTTAGAGTTAATAAAGTGTGTGTGTCATGGAAGACCCATTGAAGTAAGAAGCTGAGGAGCCCTTATGGTAAAGTGGGACAAGAAATAATAAGACATAATAATTTTCCCATGCAAATCAACAACCGTAGCTTCAAAAATATCTTGACCCACAACAAGTATTGGACAGGCCATGTTTCTCTCACTCCCTAAAAAATTGGCTCGGGAAGGAGTATGAGAGCTCCCATAGCTCTCCCAAGGCTCATTATTCTCCATCACTCCACAGGAACAGCCTGTCAGAGAAGAGTGAAAGACCATTTGTCAACCTCTCTTCAACTCCCTGATTCTAGCCAAACTTCATCAATCTCAAGTGAGGAGCCAGAGAGAAATCAAACCCCATATATCCAGCATCATTGTCTACTGGAGTCAAAAATCACAATTCCACTACCCACCCCAACACCATTGGCCCTGTTTCTCCCAATTGCTTTTTATTGTGTTTTTTAAAAAATCCTCTTTCCCCATCCCTGCAACACCGAGAAGGAGGAATTATAGTAGATAAATATGAAGCATGGAGATCCTTTAAAAATGTTTTTAATAATAAATGAGAAAATGAAAAGGAGAGGGTTGGGAAGGAAGGAGGGAATTCAAATGCCAGGGAATTGTGCAGTTTCGCTTTTAAAGATGTTAACACTCATTTATACATCTGCAAGACACTCCCCTTAAAGAAAAGTTCTATGAGTGTGGGTCTGGTTGCATGAATAAGGATAAAATTACCTTTTTAGACGATGTTTCCCACATATCATTCAGAGACCCCTGAAGTTAGGTATCCCTCTTGTAGATGTCCTTGAGATGCTGCTGGACCTGGGAAAGAGGAAACTGGGATACGGGTCTATGCCAAAAGGTGCTTCTAGTTATAGGACACAGAGGAAAGGGGCAGAGGGAGAAAAACCCGAAGTCTGAGAATCTGGATTGCAGAAGACTACTGAGGTCGTGGGAGAAGGGAGAGAAAACAAGGATGAAAAGCGAAAGGGGAAGAGGCATGAAATGTTGTCAAATGTCAAAAGGCATTTGGAGAGAAGTTGGGAATTGCATTAAGAAAACCACTGCAAATCTCGTTTCAGACCATTTAGAGATATGCCCCCTGGGAACTGCGAGCTCAGGCTGTTTAGCATCAAACAAATGGATCCACTCCATCTCTACCCTAATTAAATAAATCATTCAGTAATTCCACTGGGTTAAAGAACCAAAATATTAAAAACCTTCAGGGCCTACTCTTGCCAAATATGTCAGGGATCATTTGTGTGTGTGTGTGTGTGTGTGTGTGTGTGTGTGTGTGTGTGTGTGTGTGTTCTGAGACACCACTACTGTTAAATAGGCAGAGCTAAGACTTAGGGGACTGGCAGATTATTGCAAAAAGGGCACGGGGCAGAGGGACTATGTTGTGAGCCTGGGAAAGAAGTTTATGTGGGGACTGTGGGCAGTGAACGCGTTGGGAACAATATGGAAAACTGGGAGCTGCCTTGGAATCTACAGGGCCGGGTAAGAGAATGTCTGAAAGAAAAATGAGCAGGTGCGGGATGTGTGCAGAGTCGGAGAAGAGTCCAGGGCGCCCGGAGTGGCTCCAGGAACGACGGACACCCCTCAAGGCTTTTGGGGGCGGTGGGTACTAATAGAACCCAGTGTCTGGGGTGCGCCGGGGAGGCTGCAAGCACGGTGGGAGTGGGGTGCTGGAGGGTGAGGACGCGGGAGTGAGGAAGCAAAGCCTGGGCCGGGCAGGGGCCTCCCAGCTGGGCCTGGAGGCAGCAGGGGGACAAGGGCTAGGAGAGGGCATGGCGGCAGCGCAGCGGGAAGCGAGGGGCATCTGGACACTCACCCCATTGGCCGCGGCCATCTGCCCCACGATCTCGATGGCCGTCCTGCTAAAGTACCTGCCGTCGCTGCCCACCACCGTGGTGCAGCCCCAACGGTCGCGCAGGTCAATGGACGATAGCACGCTCTGGATGAATTTGGGCAGGTAGTTGCGCTGGCCCTCGAAGAGGCCGGTAGGTCGCCGCAGAACACCGCCGCCGGCCCGCCGCGAGTCCTCGTAAGGCACGGTGGGCACTGTCAGCACCGGGATGGGGCTCCCATCCGTGGTGCCTCCTGGCCGGTCCTGCTGTGGCTCCCGGGGCCGGAGGGAATCTGCAGCCTGCCGGGGGCCTCCAGCAGCCTGGCCGCATGCCGGGACTCCGCCTCGCGCCCAGGCCCCCTCTCCGGCAGGTCGGCACCCTGCGCCCTGCGCCCGCCCGCCTGGGGACCGCCCGCCCCTCCTCTCCACACGGCCGCACGCTGACTCCCTCGGCGGAGATTGCTTCTGCCTTCCTGTAAAGTTTTCTCCCGCCCACCTTCTCCGCTGCCAGACCGCCCGAGGTGCCCTCAGTTTCTCCCCAAGTTGGACTCACTTTCGGGGTGTCCCAAAAGCCTGATTCCAGGGCCTGCTAGCCCGACCCCGGTGACGCCTGCACCCGCGCCTGGCCCCAGCCTTCACACGCGATCGCCGCCCTCCGGGGCACACCCTCCGCCAGAAAACAGCCGGCGGGCGGCGAGACTTTGGGCAGAGTCCGGGTTCCTCTCCGGCGCCAGGCCCGTCTCCCTGTCTCCCTGGGAGTGCGCAGCCTACACGCACCAGTTTCTCTTTAGAACAAGCATGGGGAGGCATTTGGGAGGGGGCTGAAACCTTTTGCCATCAGCGAACAGCCTCAGCCAAAAATAACCCTGGAAAGGCGAGCTAAGAATGGTTATCTCCTGCCAGCGCTGAAATCGGAGGCTTGGTGCTGCGTGTGGGGTGTGTGTGTGTGTGTATGTGTGTGTGTACCCTCCCACCCCGACCATTTGTTGAAGGGAATCACCACTGTCAGACTTCAATCCAACAGGACCCACTCGAGCCATCCACACTTTCCCCAGCCTCCTCCAAAACAGCTCACATTCCGGTATGGACAATTCTTTTTTTTTTTTTTTCACTTGTTTGTTTGTTTTGGTGGTTGCAACAGCAGCAACACAGACGACACATATTTCCCTATTCTTCTCGCCCTTCTCACCCTCCCTACCCAGCTCCTGCCTTAGAAACAGGCTTGGCCTACACTGTATCTGTCCACACTGCCTGAACTCTTCCCTGAATTAATCGTTTTCAATAGGAGGGGGCTAAATCCCTTATTAATGCCCTACCAGGAGTGAATGAATAAAGCCAAGTTAAAGGGGAACTGGGTACCACATACTGTGCTAGGTTCCTTTGCATGTATCCTTTCATTCTGCTGGAGCTAAAGATGTTCTGCCTCCTCTCCATAAAACGCACCCAAACTCCAAAACCAGGAAATTCTCCATAGAAAATAGGAGTGAAGAGAGAAAAGACTAACAGGATAAACCCCAAAGCAGGAAGAAAGTTTTGTCTCCCATTTCGCTCAAGGAATTTTTGGACCCACCAAGGCTACTGTCCTGAAAGATCCTGCTGCTTCTCCTTCCCCAAATATTGTCCACTTCCTGAGAGTAAGGCTGACTTGCCACAGGCTTATAAAGTGTTTGGTCACAGTAAGACAACTGTGAGTAATAACACACATTGTATACTGTTTTGCAATTGATAAAAGGCTTTGCATCTGTTTTTTCTTTGGAGGCTGAAGAAAAGAAGAATGGTATTCACGCAGTTCCCATTTTACAGATGAAAACAAGAGGACTTTTTCTGTGAAGTCAGGAAAGTGGTTACAGTGGTACTTTCCGCCTGTCCAAATTATGTATTGCCCCTCCCCTTTCTATTAATAACATTGAAGTGTGATGGGACAACCACTGAAGCCGTCAGTTGAAACCTGCTGGGACTTTTTAGCCATTCTCTTCAACATAAAGAATGGGTGTTTTTGGAGGGGGTGAGAGGAATGGGGAAATGTTGTCAAAGAGTACAATGTTTTAGTTGAGACAGGAAGAATACATTTTGTTGAGATCTACAGCACAGCATGGTGACTGTAGTTCACAATGAAGTATTGTGTATTTCAAAATTGCTAAGACAATAAATTTCAAATGTTCTCACCACAAAAAAGATAGGTTTTGAGGTGATGAATCTATTAATTCTCTGGATTTAATTATTCCACAATGTATACATATATCATAACATCACATTATACCTCCGTAAATACATACAATTTTAATTTGTCAATTAACATTTTTTAAAAGAATAGTGTGGCCAGATGGGGAGGTAGTTTTTTTTTTTTTTTTCCTCTAGTCTCTACTCAGTCTCCAAGATCCCATTCCCCATAAAGTTCCTGTCACCCAGGTGGAGTGCAGTGGCACAATCATGGCTCACTGCACCCTCTCCCTCTTGGGCTCAAGCGATCCTCCCGCCTACAGGTACATGCCACCACGCCCAGCTAATTTTTGTAGTTTTTGTAGACATGGGGTTTCACCATGTTGCCTAGGCTGGTCTCGAACTCCTCAGCTCAATCAATCTGCCCACTTTAGCCTCCCACAGTGCTGGGATTACAGGTGGGAGCCACCAAGCCCAACCCATAAAGTTCCTAACTTTTTATCTCCCTGGGAGTGCACAGCCTACACACACCAGTTTCTCTTTAGAACATACTTAAGAGTCTTGGCTTAGCATCCAACAGA
The DNA here is from genome assembly GCF_028858775.2 of Pan troglodytes. Taxonomy (NCBI): domain Eukaryota; kingdom Metazoa; phylum Chordata; class Mammalia; order Primates; family Hominidae; genus Pan; species Pan troglodytes. Next base: position 10,266,741 of record NC_072411.2, read on the forward strand.
CAGAACTTTAACACTTCTACGGATCTGTGCACCTGTCTATGGTGTGGGGTTTTTAAGATCTCTTTCTAATGACACTTTATTTTGCAAAGCAGGACAGTTTCATTCCCAGAAGAGCAGGTATGGTAAATCCTTTGTTCCAGTAACGAAGACAATGATCCAAACCCTAAGCCTCAGAGAAGCCCAGAAACCCTCCAGGCCTCCATTTCTCTGCTCCTAGCACCTGCCTCTCTCTTGACATCAACATCATTCTCCCCTCTCACAGCCCAGCTCCTTCCACAGACCCAGGGATTAGGCACCAGCACCTCAGACTAGATTTTAGAGAATTACCATTCAAGAGGCAATCCTCTTCCCTTGGTTCCAATTTCAAGGTTCTCAAAGACTGGAACAGGGCTAGTTTGAGGCAATGTGCCCCATCGCATAGCCAGAAAGAACCTTACAGTGAAAAGGAAAACAATTCTTCCAAAGTAAGGGGGTGCTGATCCCAGAGGGAGGACAGATGGGCAACCAAACAGTAACCGGGCCACCACATGCTTCACACTCACTGATCAAGGATTTCTAAAACCACTTTTCTTTTCTCTGAATTTATATAGGATTTTGTATCACTCATAAAGGAATGTCTTATAGGCTGATAACACCTTTCTATTCATGCTTACACTTAACGTTTAGGCTAGGATAAATTCCTAACCTCAGTGTCCTCACTATAAGATGGGAATTATTATAATCCCTACCTCATAAATTGTTGGGAGGATTAAAATACTTAGTAAAGTGCCTGACTAATAGAAAGGCATTCAATAAATGTTAGCTATTCATGGTGCCATCATCATTATATTTACCATTATTACTAATCTCCTGTATTGCAAGAATTACAGTTTATATTTTTGTAGACCATCACTGTAGCTAAAGGGTCTTTGGGCCATAGGTGATATTCCATAAAGGTTGGTTAAATTGATCTGTGGTTTTTGACTATGGAAACTCAGAACTCCCTCAAAATGTACAAAACAGATTTACCTGCTAAATAAATCTCTTCAAAGCTGACCCCAGGTTTGATTGAATTAATTCCAATGAATTTGTCACAATGATGGAGAAAGGAAACTTAGAGGGCCCCACAGTTGTTTGCTGGTAAAATGAGAAGTTTGGATTAGATCAATGTTTCCCAAAATATTTTCCTCAGAATGTTAGTGCCCCTCGAATCCTGCACAAAGCAAGAGTTTCATGACCAAGTAGCTTTTAAAACTCCTGTACACTCTACTCCCATTCTTCACAATGCACACTTTCATATTAAAAGTTCTGAGAGGTCCTCAACAGAAGACATCACTTAACTTTTTTTTTTTTTAAGACAGATTCTCACTCTGTCACCCAGGCTGGAGTACAGTGGCCACCACTCCTGGCCTAAAAATTTTTTAACCTGGTGCTTCCCAATCTAAACTCACAGGGACCAGTTTTCTTAATGAAAGAGAATCAGACTAGCTTGTAACCATAGCTGGTGACACTCCCCTGCCCCATTCCTTGTATGTCCTCAGTGGACTAGGTCAGGAATAAATAAATTTTCCTGATTCTCAAGGGCTGGTCACTCCTTTGCACTGAGCTCAAAGCTTCTCTGTAGCATGGGTCACAATGAATGGTAGCCCTGATAGCCTAGAGTAGCCTTTCAGCCTTCTCTGAGCCTCGAAAGACTGAGGATCCTTGGCATGAAATGGAGCAACTGATATACCCTTGCTTCCCCTGGGGACTCTCTTGCTCTCAAAAAGGCATCAGCCATCATCTCCATCTAGAGAATATACTAGCTGACTCAGCTTGACCAGCCTGTACCAAAATGAGAATATGGGTAAAATAAGCATTGAAACACTTCATTCCTTGTAGATTCACAAAACATATTAGCATATTAAAGACTATGAAGTTCTGCAGGAAAAAAAAAACCTATTTAACTTTAATCCAACATTGCCAAGTTTTATTTGACCATGGAAGATTTTTCCAAAACACTTACAAACAGATCAAGGACATTTATCTTTCATGAAACACTAGATCCCCAGGGTCCTCTCCAGCTACATCATTCTGTGATTTTCTTTTCTATTTATGATGCATTAAAAGATTAATCTCTATCAGACTTCCATTTAGAAATTCACCAGAATGTGCAAAGGCAGCAGGTAAAATTGCTGAAGGGTATTATAAAAATACCCTCCAGTGATTTTTGAAACTTAAACTGAAATATTTATATAACTATATATTTCAGTTTGTATATTATATATATATGTATATACACACATATATATGTGTGTATATATATTGGTGTATGTATATCTATATCTATGTATATATGGCATTATATCCATTTTACAGATGCAGAAACTGAGCTTTAGAGGGGGTGAGCAATTGGTCCAAAGCCACACAGCACACAGGTAGTCATTGATAAAGGTAAAAACAAGAGTTGAAGCCTGAGGTGTAAGGACACAGAGACAAGTACACAAATGTTTACAAGTTACACATATGACACGTGTCTTTAACATGAATTTCTTGAACATTCATTTAGAGGCCTTACAATGAAGACATCAGAGTGGCAGCAAGTTCTGTTGGAATCAGGGGAGCGTGTTCTTCTATAATCCCCTGGCTAACAGGAAAGCACACTGATTTGGCCCATGGTAGTTATACACTCCCATTGAGTCAGGGGCCACTTCTATGCACACAGGAGGTGCTAAAAATATGCTGTTGACTCATTGCCTCTAAGAGCAGAAGAAATGTCAAAAGTATAGGACAAGAGGCAGAAAAGCACACGGAAAAATGTCGTAGGGCAGTCCTCTGAGGAAGTGTTAGATCCCTTTGAAATCTGTCCAAACACTTTCTTGTGCTGGGGAAAGTCAATTACATATTTCAAGCAACCCCACATGTCATACGAGTATCTTGTACGTGTTTGTGTACTCGTGTCTGTGAACTTACATCTCAGACTTCAACTTCTCGCTCCCCACCCTTATCAATGACTGCCTGCATGGCCTTGGGCAAGTTGCTTTCCCTCTTCAAAGCTCAGTTTCTGCATCTATAAAATGGACATAATGCTACCTACCTCATGGGGTTAGTGATCACATTTAAGGAGCTAATATGTGGAAATTGCTTACACAGTACCTATCACATAATAAGGGTTTAATAAGTGTTTGATGTAATTGTTTTGATTATTACTACTATTACTAAAATAATAATTACTACAATAATAATGATTCTTATTCTCTATATCAGTATTATCTTTGAAAATGGGCATGGATTATGTCTATGTAACACTTTTGGCACAATATCTAGCATTATATCACACACAAATTAGAGAATTCATGTTATTAAGGATGAAAAAATATTTTTACTGACCCTTAAATTGTTCGTAAGTAACTGCAAAAGAAGCCATTATCCCAACACATGAAATAAAAAAGAAAATTCAGTTCCTCTGGAGTTTGTTTTTGGAGGTAGCCACAGGATACCTAAATTTTTTTTCTTTTCAGAGAGACTGAGGGGCTCACTAGGTTGACCAGGCTGGTCTTGAACTCCTGGTCTCAAGCCATCCTCCCACCTCACCTCCCAAAGTGCTGGGATTACATGCATGAGCCACCACATCCAGCCTACCTAAAATACTGAATGCTGTTAATAAATCTCCTGAGGCCAGCATAAGAAGGTGATGGGCAAAACTAATGCAGGTATGTTTTTCTGGCTTTTTCATGTATTGGGCCAAACTTTGAAAAGCACTTACTATTAATGGCTAACTTGCAAAATTTGTGATTTATTAAAAGCAGATTTTAATTGTTTTACCTAAAAATAATAGGCCTCTGATCTGCCAAAGATGAAGATTTAATTTCTAGGTGTTCCCCACAATACCTAGAAACATCAGTGGAATCGATTATTAAACACTTTAGAACTATTCTCATCAAAGTTCTTTAATATATAATACAGCAAAAGAAAAGTTTCTTTTCTAAAGGCTTCTCTATACTTTTTTTAATAGTTGAATTTCATTTCTGAAGGCTCCTAAAAAGAATAGAATTTAGATCTTTATTAAAGAGGAAATATATTTTCCATGTTTAATTTAAATGACATTCCATCCGTCATTTGCAATCTTAGCCTACACAGAATTTTTTTTTTTGGTAGTTTTTATGTTTGGCTTTAGGAGGGGATTCCCAATAATCTCTATATAAATATTTCTAATCTCTATATAAATATTTTAACATTTCAATGTAAATTAGTTTTTTAAAACTATTTTATCCATAAAAATAATGAATTTGCATGGCTGAGGGTGAAATAATATGTTACCAGGACCCCTCAGTTTTGGGGGTTGTGAGTAGATCCCATCTTCATGTTCCTCCAGCCCAGCCCAAGCCTGGCTCAGGTCCTCCTCCCCCATTTGCCAGGAACCACCATCCCCAGGGATTCTATGTGCCCTGCCTGACCAGTGTTCTCCATCAGAGTTTACCAATCTTTTGTTCATTCCCTCAGAGCACAGCTAAGCAAGAGTACACTAATTTGAAAATTAACTCAAGCAAATAGAGGAACAATATCCCCAACACATTGCATTTTAACATAGGGTTTCCTGGACACACTGTTTCAACCCAAGAGTTGGGCTAATAGTAGGAGTTCCATCTGCTAAAATACGGCTGTCAGCTTCAGAGGGAAATTCATGAACGTCTTCGTAGTTTGTTTTTACGTTTCACTTGGCACTGTTTCTAAAATTTCCTCTCAAGCCAAAAAATAAGTTATTTCCCAGCACACTGGGCACTTTTCATTTATCATTGGATTGATTTTTGTAACTTGCAGTAGGAGCTGAAATCGACCAGGGGGTTCTTATCCAACAGACAGCAGCAAAACTCTTTGTGTATCTGTGTTCCTTTCAACAAGCGTGACTTCCTCAATGGCATCATTCGTGAGCGTAACACAGAGCTCAGCAATAACGTTTCTTCACTAACCCTACCAGGTATCCAACATAGGATGTTACTTCTTTTCACTGTTTTCCGACTCCTGGCAGATATTAATCATTGGGATTTGGGAACAAGGAAATAGAATTTCTGAGAATGCTTGGGAATTCCCAAATTCATATGATTTTCATAACACTTCACTTACAAGTTTTTGAAAAATAATAAATGACTATAATAACAAGCAAATAGTCGTTTTTTTCTGTAACAGGATTATATGAAAAGTTTTAGTAGTCTTCTGTTTTAAAGAGATATGATAACAAATGATGATTTCTTATTATTAGGAGCCAACATATTGTAACAAGATTATAAAATCCAATAGCATTAATAGAGAAAACATTAAAAAGAAATGAATGTTATCACAAAATAAATGCTAAAGAAAAGTCCTTTAAAGATTGAAAGGTAACACCGCAAATACTTAATGATTTAATCGTTGTTTACATGACATTGTTATACAAGGCATCAATCATCCCCTCCAATACCATTTAAATAACATAACATTCTGAGCTCCTGGCAAGATGAATAGCACTAGAAAGAAGCAACTGTCAAAATTGCCGATTTAAGGGTATATTTTGTTTCTAAAACTTGGCATTTCTTAGAAAACCTCTCATAGGATTTGTAAAACATATACTATGCCTAGGAACACATTAATATTTATTTGCAGAAATGGTTCACTGTTAGCAGTGGACAAGGCCATGAACACACACTTGTAACACAGCAACAGATACAAGAAAGTCTGACTGAGGCTCCTTTACCGCTCCTGTCCTGTTCACCTTAACTTTCATCTCCACATGTCAGTGCTTCCTCATCTTGCTTGACTTGAAGTCAGTGCATTTCTTCAAGCCAGTAAGTTCTCTATACTGACTATTAAGCTGTAATTTTCACAGGAAAATTAGAATGTTCCTTCCCATTTTCCTAATTTCTCAACTGATTTTTCTCAGAATTCAGAATCCATAAATATTGAAATGCCAGGAGAGAATTTCCAATTGGAAATGCTGTTCCCTTCGTCCATTTTCAGAAGAAACCGTAGGATAGTGTTATCCTTCTCTTCTCCAATTTTTTTTTTCCTGCAAACTTATGGTTATCACCTCTTTAAGTGAGTAGCTCACAATTTTGCCTCCCCTGCAAATGGTCCCAAAACAGTGAAGTGGGTCCTCTTTAGCTGTGTCTTTAGTACATAATCCTGCATTTCTGACCATATGCAGGGAGTGTGACCCAGGGAAGGATCCCTGACTCAATGGGATTTCTCTTGCTGTCTCTAGAATTTGAACACCGGAACCCAGACGTACAGAGGCTGGGAGCCATCGTGGTGTGCTATATTGATGACAGCAGCAGTGCGTGGTGTGGGGGCAGTTAATTGACAGCTACCTGTTGCTGACATCCCAGGAACTTCCTGAACCTCCTCTTTCCCAGTCATAAGATATCTAAGATTCTGCAGTATTCTTCATTAAATCCTACCATGGTTTAAGCTAGCCAGAATTAGGTTCTGTTGCTTTCAATCAACAGAACCTTAGCTAATACATTGTTATTTCCTGGTCTTTGTTCCTTTAATTTTCCAGGAAAAGAAGGGAAAATGGCTTACTGGTTTTAAAAAGAGACAAGGGACAACATACCATTTATGCAAAATTTAGAAGCACTCAAAGGAAACTCTGGAAAGTTCCTGAGACATATATATGTAGGATCAGCATAAAACTTGAACAGTGTATCTAGATCATGGTTGCCATGGTTGCCTTGACACAATGAACATCTGTATCAAGATCATATTTTCTTGGTGGGACAGAGAGAAGCACAAGGCGGGACTCACATTTACAGTAATCCTTGTTTTCCAGGGACCATACAACCCAGTTTGTCCAGAGCTATTCATCTTAAGTTTGTTATCCCACCATAATTATAAATAGAACCTCCTTTTTCTCTCAAGAATATCCCACTTTGGATGATAATTTCTGTGACAACCCATTAAGAATATTTAATAACTATAGAAAACTGCTTCTCTATATTTTTTGTATGTTTGAAACATTTTATAACAGAAATATCTTTAAAGTTATCACCTACACAGAATATAGCTGCCAAATGCTCCTACTCTGCTATTCTAACCATGAATCCCTCTGGGGCCCCTTCCTCCTACGGCGCTTGTGAGGATGAAATGAAATAAGCTCTATGAAGTGCCCAACAGTGACCAACACTGAATAAAATACAGCCACCATAGGAGGCCTTCCCTTATGTTCACCAAACTCCTGATAAGTTATTCGGTGATGTTTTAATCTTAATATTTTATGTAGATTATACATTCATCTGATTCAAAATGCAAAAGGTACAAAAGCGTATACAGTTAAAAGTTTCCCAACCCACTACCATTTATCTCCCTGGAGGCAACTGTTTCCAGATTTTTGAATATCCTTAAAGAATATCATATGTATGGAAAAGAAAGATTATATATTTATATGCATCTGTGTATGCATTTTCCTATGAGAGGCTCACAAAGTCTCCTTGAAGAGATATCATTATTACAAATACCCCTCAATTTACAATGGGGTTATATTCCAATAAACTTATGAAAATATTGTAAGCTGAAAATGCATTTAATACACTTAACCTACTAAACATCATAGCTTAGCTCGGCCTACCTTAAACACTCACATTAACCTACAGTTAGGCAAAATCATCTAACAGAAAGCCCATTTTATAATAAAGTGGGCTTTGAATATCTCATGTAATATAATGAATACTGTACTGAAAGTGGAAAACAGAATGGTTGTATGAGTACTCAAAGTACAGCTTCTGCTGAATGTGTATTGCTTTCAAACTATCTTCAAGTTGAAAAATCATAAGTCAAAATATTCTAAGTCAGGGATTGTTTGTACTTCTACTTTACATGATGAAATTGAGCCTTGAAAAGATTAAGTGACTCGCCCAAGGTCACACTGGCAGTTAAATAGTGAAACTTGGATCCAAATTGTTCAGTCACTACATGTACTGTCTTGAAATTTGAAAAAGAGGAAGAGGAATTAAACTACTAAATTGAAGGACTATTTTAGGCATAGAAGCAGCAGATGCCTTCATGTCCAAGTGATTGTGAAAAGCCCACTTGCCCCAAAATATGTCTCCTGGTCATATGAAATTCCACCATTTCAGATTTTTACCTGGGGATTTAGAGTAATCTGCTGTTTTCCTAGAGCTCCCCTAAAATAGAAATAGAAAATTTTGGAAGGCTAAATATATGCTAACATTGGAAAACTCATTTTCTCCCCTTCGTAAGGCAAGGTACTGAAGGAGGGGGCCCTACGGGCCATGCAGGGACATCCTGGAGGCATGGGGAGAAGAAACTGAAAGGCAAGTTTGTATGGAACAAAGAATACCGATCTCAGGATTCTCCCTTGAACCTGCCCTAACTTTGTTCAAATAGACTTAGCCACTGACCTGCTGTCAAAAGACCACAGCCAATCTGACTTGTTTTCAATATAATGATGAATATTGATTTGGTCCCTTCATCCAACATTCTCAGCTGGATCTTTTTTGACCAAGGATATACATTACTAGGTGAGTACAGGCAGTTAATTCTTCCACACGGGACTTCGGAGTTTCTGAGTTAACCAGAATCACCCACCTTAACATCTGCCAGTTTATACCCCAAGTCCTGACCAGTGCCCCCTACCTGCTATGCCTCATGTTTTCAATAGAGCATAAAATCAGAAATGAAAGATGAAACATCATAGCCAATATCACAGAAATACAAAGGATCCTAAGAAACTGCTAGGTATAATTACACACTAACTAATTGGATCATCTAGAAGAAATGGATAAATTCCCAGACACATAAAACCTACCAAGATTGACTCATGAAGAAATTTAAAAATCTGAACAGACTAATAGCAAGCAAGGAGGTTGAATCCGTAAGAAAATGTCTCCTATCAATGAAAAACCCAAAACCAGATGGCTTCCCAGATTAATTCTACCAAATATTTTAAGAAGAACTAATACCAGTCCTTCTCAAACTCTTCCCAAAAGCTGAAGTGGAGGGAGTACTTCCAAACTCATCTTACAGGGCCAGCATTACCCTGATTCCAAAGCCAGACAAGAACACTACAAGAAAGGAAAATGACAGGCCAATATCCTTGATCTACATAGATGCAAAAATCCTCAACAAAATCCTAGCAAACCAAATTCAATAGCACATTGAAAGAATCATTCACCATGATCATGTCATGGTTCAACATAAGCAAATCAATACATATAATATACCATATTAGAAAAATAAAGGATAGAAACTATATGGCCATCACAATAGATATAGAAAAAGTTTTTGACAAAATTCGAAACCCTTTCATGGTGAAAAAAAAAAACACCCAACAGATCATGTATTGAGGGACTATATCCCAACAAAATAAAGGCCATATATGACAAACCCATAGCTAACACCATGATCAATGGTGAAAAGTTGAAACTTTTCCTCTACCATCAGGAACAAGGCAAGGATGCCCACAGACACCACTTCTCAGGGTAATTAGGCAAAAGAAAGAAATAAAAGGCATCCTAATAGGAAAGGAAGAAGTGAAACTGTCTCTACTGACGGCATGATCTTGTTATATATAGAAAACCCTACAAACTTCACTAAAAAAAGGTTAGAACTCAACACAAAGAAGGGAACAATAGACACTGGGGGACTCCAAAGGTGGGAGGGAAGGATGGTGGGAGCAAGGGTTGAAAAACTACCTATCCATTACTATGCTCACTGCTTGGGTGGTGGGATCATTAGAAGCCCAAACCTCAGCACCATGCAATATACCTGTTTAAGAAACCTGTACATCTACCCTCCTGACTCTAAAATGAAACATACAATATTTAAAAAACAAAAACAAATAAATAAAATTTGAAAACTGTTAGAACTGAACTGATAGGTGAAATCAGTAAAGTTGTAGGATACAAAATCAACATATAGAGCCTTGAACACAGCAACATCCAGCTGTCTGACACGAAAGTCTCAGGGGCAAGAAAACCTCTATATGAACTCAGAAACAATGAGCTAAGTTGTGTTTGAAACATGTCTGAAAGGATGTTAAGAACTTCATTCATGTTACATCAGAGCCAACAGAAAGAACCAACAGGAAACCTGTACCCAACAAACAGAAATGACAAGATGAAGGGAAAGCAGAGGTAAGGGCTTACCTTAGAAAGGGCAAGTGATTAGCTCAATATGCAATACAATGTTTGCTCCTGAGCTAAAAATTTGTACAATAATTTGGACATTACTTGCACAACCAGAAAAATCAGCCACTCATTAGGAAAATGTGTTTCTGTATAAGTCTTAGGACTCAGCTATCTATAATAACATGAAAAGACAATATTTTCATCCAAAATGAGTATTTTTGTTTGTCTTGGCTTGTTATTCTAACGTCAACAGCCTCTAAATAAACTGTTGAAGTACATGATATAACCACCTCTTTCTCCATCTTTCCCATTGCTCCCATAGGGTTTCAGTTGTGCAATTTCACCATTAGCAAAGCTTTTTGCTGAAATCTGGCTTTTCAAAGGGAGAGTATCCAGAAACAGAAGATGCTGATCTGGGAGGCTCTTCCTAATAGAACTGCTGCTTCAGTTTAACTTGAAAAAGCCCACACCCAGTTCCTAATGACAAACATCTGAACACCGGGTCTTCCCCTGAGCAAGACCATGCTATGCCTCCTGCTCGCTCTGTTCTATAAGCAACCCACAGATTGCTCCCTGTGAAGAGGAGCCTGCAAGGGGAGCAGCATTCCACCAGACCCTGATTTAGCAAGATATTTCCATATCATTCCCCCAACCAGCTGGAAGTCCTCCACTGCTCTTGTATAAAAATCTAACTCATCTCACTGAATTTCCTGATTTAAAAGTCTAATTCATTTCACCAAAAGTGTGATAGAAGGAAACCAAGTACACCATCTCTCTCTTACCAAACCAAAGCTATTGCATGTGCATTCTGGGGGGAAAACATGGTCCAAATATGTTATGGAGGGGGTGCCAGCCCAGTGTCATCCTCTTACTATTGCCATAGGATCTTGGCTGATGGCATCAGAGGAAAAACAAGTTTATCGATTACTTTCAACCATTAAGCTCACTCCTCCATGAAAAATGTCACAAGTCCAATGTCTCTTATTAAAATAAGCACTGCAAAATATAAAGGAGTCACAGTTTTAAAATGGGACACACGTTCTCTAAGCGGTGAACCACATTAGAGGTGCACTGTTTACAATATATAAAGTCCCCTGGAGCCAGGGTTAGGAAGCGCATCTGTTCTTTGATGTTCTGGGATGAAGGAGAAAGGAAAATGTGCTGCCAGAAGTGAGTGGGAAGGAGCCCATGAGATAAAGGAAGTAAATCCATTTGCTGATTGCAATAATAATGGTAATACACGAAGCTATACATACATACATACATACATACATACATACATACATACATGCAAACTTTCACATTTTTTTAAAAAAAGAACTTAAGGCTTCCACTCATGTAATCAGCCCTTATGAACTCTCCTGATTAGCTGCAAGGAAAATCTTCCTTTCTCCTCTTTCTTGCACCATCCTGGGCTCCCTTTTGACTTTTTTTTTTTTAACTTATAAACGAACAGCTCATATTCTGAAGTTTGTAGTCCCCTCCCGCCCCCTCTCTCTCTATACGGCTCATTTACATTGGCAGCTGTGCTGCTGGGCATCCTGAAACCCACAAGTTTCCCTTTAATGTTTGAGCAGACAAACATGATCATGCAGTAGGCATCACTGTGCCACTCAAAATGCTTTTTTGTTTTTTTTTATTGCATCTGAGAGAAATCTCAAGGTTGCAAACCTGGAGTCAGAATTGTCTCCATGTGTCTCAGTGGGAAGAGTATCGTGTGAAGGAACAAGTTGATTCTACTAATCAAAAGGAATTTTTTTTGATATCAGGTCATCCTCCGAATGAATTTATATTACCGAGTGAGGGTCACATGAAGAAAATGGTCAAACAGCACCACCTACAGGAAGAGCTGAGAAGTGCAGCGGAGCCGGGCTGTGTCAGGAAAGAAAAGCAAGCTGGGGCCTGGCTCAGCCCTCTCCCCTCTGCTCCTGTCTGCATGGAAAGATTAGAATGACAGTGGCAGGATGCCTGTGCACCTAGAATGCATCACTTGAAGGGAACACACAGATTCCAGTAAACAGTTGGAAGGAAATGTTAATACCAGGCTCTGCTAAACAATATCAAATGAGTCCTAGATGAGGCAAGCGACTTTCATCAAAGTTTCCTGATACCTGAAAAGACAGCCCAGGGGATCCTGCGCTACATGTGGTGTATGTAAATTAAGCGGGTTTTTTTCCCCTTTGTAATCAAGGCTCATACACAAACAAAATCACACTTTAGAAATGGCCTATTTCAACTTGTAACTAGCTTGCTTTCAGGGGCTCCAGGTCAAAATGAAATAGAGCACAAAGACGCTTTCTCCTTAGGGATCATACACAAATTCACTCTGTCCGTTTCTTTCCCACATGGAGCAACAAAGCCGTCAGACCTCTCCATCCACCCATCGGGTCCTTCCTGAATAAAGTGAGATAAATCACAGCCCTCTCTCTCCAGATGGCAGGCGACAAGAGGGGGATGCTTGCCTCAAGAAGTCCTCCCCATCCCTCTGCATTCATGCAAGCCCGAGCGGAGAGATGCAAGAAATTACGGATGCATTTTAATTCCCCAGACCCTGCAATTAAAAATGGAAATTTTTTGGCCACGCCTGTTGGCTCACGCCTGTAATCCCAGCACTTTCAGAGGCCGAGGTCGGCAGATCACCTGGGGTCAGGAGTTCGAGACCAGCCTGGCCAACATGGTGAAACCCTGTCTCTACTAAAAATACAAAAATTAGCTAGGAATGGTGGTGGGCGCCTGTAGTCCCAGCTACTCGGGAGGATGAGGCAGGAGAATCACTTGAACCCGGGAGGCAAAGTTTGCAGTGAGCCAAGATCACACCACTGCACTCCACTCTGGGTGACAAAGCAAGACTTCATCTCAAAAAATGTTTTTAAAAAATGGAAGTGTTGTTCTTTCATTTGTAAATGTGTTTTGGTAAAAGAGGGGCAGTTTAAGCAACCCTTTCTATTGTCTACATTGTTAAAATTCATCCGACATGGACTCTTGACTCTGTTTTGCCTGGGCAGACCCAATTCAAGCATTTACAACAGCTATAACCTCCTCAAATCAAAAAGAGGAATCAGCATTATTGCTAAGTTCAAATAAGGTCTTGTTTTATTTCATTTTTATTTTTGAATGCAGCCATTCCTCCAGGTGCTGTCATCAGGTAAGATTGTCAGTCCTGATTAGGTAAAGGTATTATTACAAAATGCAATTCTTAAACATTCAGTGTCTAACTACACTTTTAATAAGCCTTTCCCCCTCCCCTATGTATTCTCCCTTAGACACCCCTTCTCAAATTTCAAATCACAGAAACTAAAATATGATGCCTAAAGAGAGCCTAGCGACTGCCCAGTCCTCTACTTTGATGAGTGGGAGTACTGAAGCCCAGAGGAGGTCAAGTAATTTGTTCCCAATGTCTTAGATAAGAAGAAAATGACCAGCTGGGAAATCCCACTCATGTCAAGGCAGAGGCACAGGGCCACAGACTGTGGTTGAATTGTGCCACACTCCTACATCCTTCTTTAGGAATCACAGAACATTCCTGTGTTGAGTCGGAGTCACTGACTTCCTTTTCAGGCTGATTGAGTTCTGTCCTTACAGGCTGCGACAAGAAGTTTTGGTATTATGCTACACCAAGACCGTTTATCTAGTTCAAGAAATGCACAGTCCTTAGAGCACAGCAACTTTCCCCATGTCCAGTAAATGTAGCTTCTCCATTAGAAGCTGTCAGAATGGAGCCTTCTGGCTCATCTTGATTTTGATTTGTGCAAGAATGAATGGTTGTGCTAAGACAGCTTTCCTAGCTGATAGAGAGCGAAACTTTTTTCTCATAATCTATAAAAAAATTAAATTAGAACTTTTTTCTCATAATCTGTGAAAAAATATTAAATTAAATCTGGCTCGTCTTGATTTTGATTTGTGCAAGAATGAATGGTTGTGCTAAGACAGCTTTCCTAGCTGATAGTGAGCAAAACTTTTTTCTCATAATCTATAAAAAATATTAAATTAGAAGCATAGAGTTTATTTCATGACTTTTATCTTCCTGCAATTTTCTTGTGGGCATAAATGATTTGTTTTTATCCTGCCTGCCCCCCAATCCCTTTTCCAAGAGACTAAAAGAGTATCTAGTGCAAAGTGGAGACTCAAATATTTTTTAATAAACAGTGATCCCAGCCACCCAGTGCATGTTGCCAAATGCCAACCCCATAAATAATCAAACACATCATCTCATTCAGCCAATCAAAATCAAGTGCTACCTATTTTTTTAAGTTTTCATAGCCCTTGGGCATCCGCTTTCTCAGCATTTCCCAAACTTGAGTCATTCTCATCCTGCCTTCCTAATTTTGATCTGTCAATTACCTCTACTATTATTTATTTCATATATTTTTAAATAGACCCACTTTTGAAACTTAAATACACGCCTTTTAAAAGGAAGCTTTCTTACTACTATACATCAAAAGCCATTATTACTTGTTCTAAGTACTCATAACAAGATGGTCACAACTATTAAAATTTACTAATGTGCATCCACATACTCTCTAAATTCATGGAGCATCTGCACACACTTTAAGAAACAATTCTGCATTACTCACTCAATTTTCTTGACATCCTTCTGAGGCAGGACAAACCTTGGGCCCAAAGAATTGAGGTAGGAGTCCAAGCAAGTTGCCAGCCACATAAAGGCAAACCTTGGCTCGGAAGTCAGGACTACCAGCCCCTAGGTTATGGTTCATGCTCTTTCCTCTGCTCTCCAGAACCTCCTATCTCCAAGTGTAGTTAGCAGCCCAGATGCAGCAGCATCCTCTAGAGACTTGTTAAAAATGCAGAAGCTCAGGCTCCACCCCAGGCCTATGCAGACTGAATCTGCATTTTAACAAGGTCCAGGTAATTCACGTGCACATTAAGTTTGAAAAGGCCTGGTCTAGATCAGCGGTTCTCTAACTTAGCAGCACATTAGAACCATCTGTAGAGACTTTAAAAATACCAGTGCCTGGGCTTCACCTCCCAGAGAATCTGACTTAAGTGTCTGGGGTTTGCCCTGAGTCTAAGTATTTTTAAAAACTCCTCAGCTTATACAAAGCTGGCAGGGCCGGGCACAGTGGCTCATGCCTATAATCCCAGCAGTTCGTGAGGCCAAAGTGGGCAGATTGCTTGAGTCCAGGAGTTTGAGATTAGCCTGGGCTAAAACCCCATCCCTACAAAAAAAAAATACAAAAAGTAGTTGGGCATGGTGGTGGCACAAACCTGTAGTCCCGGCTACTCAGGAGGCTGAGTCCTCACTTCAACCCAGGAGGTCACGGTCTGGTCAACAGAGCAAGACCCTGTATCAAAACAAACAAACAAGCAAACAAAAAATGCTAGCAGCTTACCAGCTAGGGAGGCCTGTAGAGCCAAGTTTTCCAAATGGGGCTACATTAGTTGTTCCAGAACTTTAGCTGCATCAAAACCACCTGGATGGCTTGTTCAGCTACAGAGGGTCTGGCCATGCCCCTAGAGTTTCCAGCTGAGGGTCTGGAATGAGGCCCGATGATTTGCATTTCTAACAATCTCCAGGTGATGCTGATGCTGTGGGTCCAGGCACCACATTTTGAGAATCTATGCTAAATGAATCGGAGAAGACCAAAGCTCAAACTTATTCCAAGAACTTTTCAAGGCCCACCTGCAAGTTGTAGTGGAAGTAAGCATCTAAGGGTGCAAAAAAGTTTCACTGTAGACTAAGGCCTTTTACCTGAGCTCTCAAATGTTCACATTTCTCTTATCAACCTAAATAACAAACAGAGAGAGGCTCTCCACAAGAAAAAGATATTCGTTTGGAAACAGAGTCTTGCAATAGAAACAGGCAAGCCAGAGTAAACTATATGCATATTCACGGAGGTAAAGGAAGACAAAAGAAAAAATGAGGAAGATTATATGATCATTTGGAAATGATTATCCTTGGCTACAAAGATCAATAACAAAGGTGATGCCAGGCCCAGGTTGGACAGGCAGTTGTTGGGCAAATATCCTTCAGAAGCATTGTTGTGTGCAAAGTTGCAATGGGCTTTGTGCAAGATTGTGTTTTTTGCAGTCTTCTGTGATAAGTTTTTGCTATCAGGCAGACAAGCCCAAGAATCCTTTATTGCATGGCCTTCCCTGGCTCTATTTGTCAGGGTTTTGGTTAGGGGAGGGGTATTTTTAACACTCTCAATGTAAAAAATGCCATAAGGTAGGTACCCCAATTGCTTGTTTCGTCTTCATAAAATAACTTTTCCACCCGAACAAAGTCTACACATAAATTGTAAAAATACCCTGGCATGCAGTCCCTGGAAAAGTCTGGAGTCATTCTCGGGGTTCCCACCCAGGTGGGCAAGCGTAGCCACCACAGATAAACACAAAGTAGGGGTCCCCGCTGGGGTTCAGCGGCAGGCAGTGGCCCTGGTTCTGAGATTTGGCTGAAAACACAGCTCCTCTTTGTCACCCTCAGGACATTTCAGCTATTTCCTAGATAATCATCTCACTTCACCCTGCACAAAACAGGCACATGATCATGTCACTCTGACCTGGTTTGAGTCCAAGGAGAATTTTATTTTTAAAATAATTTAGGTTAGTAGTTAAAATATGAACTTTGGGCCAGGAGTGGTGGCCCATGCCTATAATCCCAGCACTTCGTGAGGCCAAAGTGGGCAGATTGCTTGAGTCCAGGAGTTTGAGACTAGCCTGGGCTAAAACCCCATCCCTACAAAAAAAAAATACAAAAAGTAGTTGGGCATGGTGGTGGCACATACCTGTAGTCCCGGCTACTCAGGAGGCTGAGTCCTCGCTTGAACCCAGGAGGTCACGGTCTGGTCAACAGAGCAAGACCCTGTATCAAAACAAAGAAACAAACAAACAAAAAATGCTAGCAGCTTACCAGCTAGGGAGGCCTGTAGAGGCAAGTTTTCCAAATGGTGCTACATTCGTTGTTCCAGAACTTTAGCTGCATCAAAACCACCTGTATGGCTTGTTCAGCTACAGAGGGTCTGGCCATGCCCCTAGAGTTTCCAACTGAGGGTCTGGAATGAGGCCCCATGATTTGCATTTCTAACAATCTCCAGGTGATGCTGATGCTGTGGGTCCAGGGACCACATTTTGAGAATCTATGCTAAATGAATCGGAGAAGACCAAAGCTCAAACTTATTCCAAGAACTTTTCAAGGCCCACCTGCAAGTTGTAGTGGAAGTAAGCATCTAAGGGTGCAAAAAAGTTTCACTGTAGACTAAGGCCTTTTACCTGAGCTCACAAATGTTCACATTTCTCTTATCAACCTAAATAACAAACAGAGAGAGGCTCTCCACAAGAAAAAGATATTCGTTTGGAAACAGAGCCTTGCAATAGAAACAGGCAAGCCAGAGTAAACTATATGCATATTCAAGGCGGTAAAGGAAGACAAAAGAAAAAATGAGGAAGATTATATGATCATTTGGAAATGATTATCCTTGGCTACAAAGATCAATAACAAAGGTGATGCCAGGCCCAGGTTGGACAGGCAGTTGTTGGGCAAATATACTTCAGAAGCATTGTTGTGTGCAAAGTTGCAATGGGCTTTGTGCAAGATTGTGTTTTTTGCAGTCTTCTGTGATAAGTTTTTGTTATCAGGCATACAAGCCCAAGAATCCTTTATTGCATGGCCTTTCCTGGCTCTATATGTCAGGGTTGTGGTTAGGGGAGGGGTATTTTTAACACTCTCAATGTAAAAAATGACATAAGGTAGGTACCCCAATGACTTGTTTGGTCTTCATAAAATAACTTTTCATAAAATCTCTGTAAACGTGGAAATATCTACACCGCTATCTCTGTAAATGTGTAAACATTTACAACGCTATCTGTATAAACATGAAACTATTTACACCGCCGTCTCTATAAACATGGAAATATCTACACCGCTATGTCTATAAACATGGAAATATCTACACAGCTATCTTTATAAACATGGAAATATCTACACCGCTATCTGTAAAACATGGAAACATATACACTGCTGTCTCTATAAACATGGAAATATCTACACCTCTATCCGTATAAACATGGAAATATCTACACCACTGTCTCTATAAACATGGAAATAACTACAATGCTATATCTATAAACACGCAAATATCTACATCACTGTCTGTATAAACATGGAAATATCTACACCGCTATCTCTATGAACATGGAAATATCTACACCGCTGTCTCTAGAAAGATGGAAATATCTACACCGCTATCTCAATAAACGTGGAAATATATACACCGCTATCTCTAAAAAGATGGAAATATCTACACCGCTATCTCTATAAACATGGGAACATCTACAGGGCTAACTCTATAAACCTGGAAATATCTACACGGCTATAAGTATAAATGTGCAAATATCTACACCGCTATCTGTATAAACATGGAAATATCTACACCGCTATCTCTATAAACATGGAAATAATTACACCGCTATCTGTGTAAACATGGAAATATTCACAAAGCTATCTCCATAAACATGGAAATATCTACACCGCTATCTCTATAAACATGGAAATATCTACACCAATATCTGTAAAACATGGAATTATCTACACTGCTGTCTATATAAACATGGAAATATATACACGGCTGTTTAAACATGGAAATATCTACACCACTGACTGTATAAACATGGAAATATCTACACCGCTTACTGTATAAACATGGAAATATCTACACCGCTGTCTCTATAAACATGGAAATATCTACAACGCTAAATGTAGAAACATGGAAATATCTACACCGCTGTCTCTATAAACCTGGAAATATCTACACCGTTATCTGTATTAACGTGGAAATACCTACACCGCTATCTGTATAGACATGGAAATATCTACATCGCTATTTCTACAAACGTGGAAATATCTACACCGGTATCTGTATAAACGTGTAAATATCTGCACCGCTATGTGTATAAACTTGGAAATTTCTACACCGCAATCTGTATAAAACTGGAAATATCTTCACCGCTATCTGTATAAACGTGGAAATATCTACACCGCTATCTCTATAAACGGGGAAATATCTACACCGCTATCTGTATAAACGTGGGAATATCTACACCGCTATCCTTATAAACGTGTAAACATTTACACGGCTCTCTGTATAAACATGGAAATATTTACACCGCTATCTCTAAAAAGATGGAAATATCTACACCGCTATGTCTATAAACATGAAAATATTTACACCGCTATCTGTATAACCATGGAAATATTTACACCACTATCTGTAAAAACTTGGAAATATTTACACCGCTATGTCTATAAAAATGGAAATATCTACACCGCTATCTCCATAAACATGAAAATATCTACACTGTTGTTTGTATGAACATGAAAATATCTACACCGCTATCTCTATAAACATAGAAATATCTACATTGCTGTCTGTATAAACATGGAAATATCTACACAGCTATCTGTATAAACATGGAAATATCTACACAGCTATCTTTACAAACATGGAAATATCTACACGGAAAGCTGTATAAACATGGAAATATCTAGACAGTTATCTCTATAAACATGGAAATATCTATACCGCTATCTGTATAAACATGGAAATACCCACACCGCTATCTGTATAAACATGGATATACAAACACCGCTATCTGTATAAAGATGGAAATATCTGCACCGTTATCTGTATAAACATGGAAATATCTACACCGCGGTCTGTATAAACATGGAAATATCTAAACCGCTATCTCTATAAACATGGAAATATCTACACCGCTATCTCTATAAACATGGAAATATCTACACCGTGATCTGTATAAACATGGAAATATTTACACCGCTATCTGTATAAACATGGAAATTTCTACACAATTATCTGTATAAATATGGAAATATCTACACCGCTATCTCTATAAACATGGAAATATCAACACTGCGGTCTGTATAAACATGGAAATATCTACACCGGTATCTGTATAAACATGGAAATATCTACACCGCTATCTGTATAATCTTGGACATATCTACACCGCAATCTGTATAAACATGGAAATATCTACCATGGTATGTGTTTCAACATGGAAATATCTACACAGCTATCTGTCTAAACTTGGAAATATATACACAGCTATCTGCGTAAACAGGGAAATATCTACACTGCAATTCTGTGCAAAGATGGAAATAACTACACCGCTATCTCGGTAAACTTGGAAATATCTACACCGCTACCAGTATAAACATGGAAATATCTACAACTCTGTCTGTATAAACAAGGAAATATCTACAGCGCCATCTGTAGAAACACGGAAATAACTACACCGCTATCTGTATAAACATGGAAATATCTACACCGCTATCTCTATAAACATGAAATACTTACACCACCATCTCTATAAACATGGAGATATTTACACCGCTATCTCTATAAACATAGAAATAACTACACCGCCATCTCTAAAAACATGGAAATATCTACACTGCCATCTGCATAAACATGGAAATATCTACACAGACATCTGTATAAACATGGAAATATCTACAATGCCATCTGTATAAACTTGGAAATATCAACACTGATATCTGTAGAAAGATGGAAATGTCTACAAAGCGATTTGTATCAACATGGGAATTTCTACACCGCTACCTGTATAAACATGGAAATATCTACACCGCTATCTGTATCAACATGGAAATAACTACACCGCAATCTGTATAAACATGGAAATATCTACAATGCTATCTCTGTAAACATGGAAATATCTACACAGCTATTTGTATAAACTTGGAAATATCTACACCGCTATCTGTGTAAATTTGGCAATACCTACACCGCAATCTGTGCAAAGATGGAAATACCTACACCGCTATCTCTGTAAACATGGAAATATCTACACCGATATGTGTATAAACATGGAAATATCTACACTGCCATCTGTATAAACATGGAAATACCTACACCGCTTTCTCTATAAACATGAAAATATCTACACTGCTATCTCTTTATACATGGAAATATCTACACCTCCATCTCTATAAACATGAAAATATCTACACCGCCATCTTCAGAAACATGGATGTATCTACACCGCCATCTATATAAACATGGAAATATCTACACCACTATCTGTATAACCATGGAAATATCTTCACTGCCATCTGTATAAACATGGAAATATCCACACCGCAATCTGTATAAATATGGAAATAACTACACCGCTATCTCTATAGACATGGAAATATCTACACCGCTATCTGTATAAACATGGAAATATCTCCACTGCCATTTGTATAAAGATGGAAATATCTACACCGCGAGCTGCATAAACATGGAAGTATCTACACCGCTATCTGTATAAACATGGAAGTAGCAACACCGTTATCTGTATAAACATGGAAATATCTACACCGCTATCTCTATAAACATGAAAATACTTACACCACCGTCTCTATCAACATGGAAATATTAACACCGCTATCTCTATAAACATAGAAATAACTAGACCGCCATCTCTATAAACATGGAAATATCTACACCGCCATCTGCATAAACACGGAAATATCTACACAGACATCTGAATAAACTTGGAAATATCTACACTGACATCTGTAGAAAGATAGAAATATCTACAAAGCGGTCTGTATAAACATGGAAATTTCTAAACCGCTACCTGTATAAACATGGAAATATCTACACCGCTATCTGTATCAACATGGAAATAACTACAGCGCAATCTGTATAAACATGGAAATATCTACTCAGCAATCTGTGCAAATATGGAAATATCTACACCGCAGTCTCTATAAACATGGAAATATCTACAGCGCTATCTGTATAAACATGGAAATAACCACACCGCTATCTGTATAAACATGGAAATTTTTACACCGCTATCTGTATAAACATGGAAATATTTCCACCGCTACCTTTTAAACACGGAAATACCTACACCGCTATATCTATAAACAATGAAATATCTACAACGCTATCTGTGTAAACATGGAAATATCTACACAGCTATCTGTGTAAACTTGGAAATATCTACACCGCAATCTGTGTAAGCATGGAAATATCTACAAGGCTATCTGTGTAAACATGGAAATATTTACAACGCTATCTGTGTCAAGAGGGAAATATCTACACAGCTATCTGTAAAACGTGGAAATATCTACACCACTATCTGTATAACCCTGAATATATCTACACCGCTATCTGTATCAACAGGTAAATAACTACACCGCTATCTGTATAAACATGGAAATATCTACAATGATATCTCTGTAAACATGGAAATATCGACACAGGTATCTGTGTAAACTTGGAAATATCTACACTGCTATCTGTGTAAAGTTTGCAATGTCTACACCGCAATCTGTGCAAAGATGGAAATATTTTTAATGCTATATCTGTAAACATGGAAATATCTACACTGCTATATGTATAAACATGGAAATATCTACACCGCCATCTGTATAAACATGGAAATATCTACACAGCCATCTGTATAAACATGGAAATATCTACACCGCTATCTCTATAAACATGGAAATATCTACACCGCTATCTGTATAAACATGGAAATATCTACACCGCTATCTGTATAAACATGGAAATATCTACATCGCTATCTGTATAAACGGGGAAATATCTCCACCGCTATCTGTGTAAACATGGAAATATCTACACCGCTATCTGTGTATACATGCAAATAACTTCACCGCTATCTTTAGAAACATGGAAGTATCTACACCGCCATCTGTATAAACATGGAAATACCCACACCGCTACCTGTATAAATATGGAAATGTCTACACCGCTATCTCTATAAACATGGAAATACCTACACCACTTGCACTATAAACATGGAAATATCTACACCGCAATCTCTGTAAACATGGAAATATCTACACCGCCATCTATGTAAACATGAAAATATCTACATTGCCATATTCCGAAACATGGCTGTATCTACAACGCCATCTGTATAAACATGGAAATATCTACACCACTATCTGTATAAAGATGGAAATATTTAAACCGCTATCTCTATAAACATGGAAATATCTACACCGCTATCTCTATAAACATGGAAATATCTACACCGCCATCTGTATTAACATGGAAATATCTACACAGTCATCTGTATAAACCTGGAAATATCTACATTGTCATCTATATAAACATGGAAATATCTACAAAGAACTCGGTATAAACATGGAAATATCGGTACAGCCATCTGTATAAACATGGAAATATCTACACCGCTATCTGTATAAACATGGAAATATCTACACCGCTATGTGTATTAACGTGGAAATATCTCCATTGCTATCTGTATAAACATGGACATATCTCCACCGAAATCTGTATAAACATGAAAATATCTACACCGCTATCTGTATAAACATGGAAATATCTATACTGCCTTCTGTACAAACATGGAAATATCTACACAGTCATCTGTAGAAACATGGAAATATCTACACCGCTATCTCTATAAACATGGAAATAACTACACCGTTACCTCTATAAACATGGAAATATCTACACCGCTATCTCCATCAACATGGAAATGTACACACCGCCATCTCTTTAAACATGGAGGTATCTACAATGCCATCTACATAAACAAGAAAATATCTACACTGCCATCTATATAAACATGGAAATATCTACAACGCCATCTCTATAAACATGGAAATACATACAATGCCATTTGTAGAAAGATGGAAATATCTACACCTCCATCTGTATAAACAAGGAAATATGTACAGAGAACTCTGTATAAACATGGAAATATCTACACCGCAATCTGTATAAACATGGAAATATCTACACCGCTATCTGTATAAATATGAAATATCTAAACCGCTATCTCTATAAAAGTGGAAATATCTACACTGGTATCTGTATAAACATGGAAATATCCTCACTGCTATCTATATGAACATGTATATATCTACACCGCTATCTCTATAAACATGGAAATATCTACACCGCCATCTCTGTAAACATGGAAATATCTACACCGCCATCTGTATAAACATGGAAATATCTACACCGCTATCTGTAAACATGGAAATATCTACACCGCGATGTGTATAAACATGGAAATATCTACACCGCAACCTGTGTAAACATGGAAATATCTAGACCGCTATCTGTAAACATGGAAATATCTACACAGCTATCTCTATAAACATAGAAATGGCTACACCGCTATCTGTATAAACATGGAAATATCTACAAAGTCATCTATATAAACATGGAAATATCTACACAGCCATGTGCATATACATGGAAATATCTACACCACTATCTATATAAACATGGAAATAACTACACCGCTATGTGTATAAACATGGAAATATCTACACCGCCATCTACACATCCATAGAAATATCTGTGCCCCCATCTGTATAAACATGGAAATATCTACACAGTCATCTGTGTATAGATGGAAATATCAACACTGTCGTCGCTACAAACATGGAAATATCTGCGCCGCTATCCGTATAAACATGGAAATATCTACACCGCGGTCTGTATAAACATGGAAATATCTACACCGCTATCTGTATAAACATGGAAATATCTACACCGCAATCTCTATAAACATGGAAATATCTACAAAGCCATCTGTATAAACATGGAAATACCTTCACAGTCATGTGTAGGAACTTGGAAATATCTACACTGCCATCTGTATAAACATGGAAATATCTACAAAGCCCTCTGTATAAATATGGAAATATCTGCATAGGCGTCTGTATAAACATGGAAATATCTGCACCGCTATCTGTATAAACATGGAAATACCTACACCGCTGTCTCTATAAACATGGAAATATGTTCACCGCTATGTGTATAAACATGGAAATATCTCCACTGCTGTCTGTATAAACATGGAAATATCTACACCGTGATCTGTATAAACATGGAAATATCTACACCGCTATCTGTATAAACATGGAAATAGCTACACAGCTATCTCTATAAACATGGAAATACCTACACTGCCATCTGTATAAACATGGAAATACCTACAAAGTCAGCCATGTGTATAAACATGGAAATATCTACACAGCCATCTGTATATACATGGAAATATCTACACAACTATCTGTATAAACATGGAAATAACTACACCGCTATTTGTATAAACAAGGAAATATCTACACTGCCACCTGTTTAAACATGGAAATATATACACAGACATCTGTTTATACATGGAAATATCTACACCGCTATCTGTATAAACATGCTAATAACTACACCGCTATCTGTGTAAATGTGGAAATATTTGCCCCGCTATCCCTATAAACATGGTAATATCAACACCGCGATCTGTATAAACATGGAAATATCTACACCGTGATCTGTATAAACATGGAAATATCTACATCGCCATCTCTTTAAACATGGAAATATCTACACCCCTATCTGTATAAACATGGAAATATCCACACAGCTATCTCTATAAACATGGAAAAATCAACACCGCTATCTGTATAAACTTGGAAATATCTCCACTGCTATCTCTATAACATCGAAATATCTACACCGCCATCTGTATAAACATGGAAATACTTACAAAGTTATGAGTATAAACATGGAAATATCTACACCGCCGTCTGTATAAACATGGAAATATCTACACAGCCATGTGTACATCCATGGAAATATCTACACCGCTCTCTATATTAACATGGAAATAAGTACAGCGCTATCTGTATCTTCATGGAAATATCTACACCACCATCTACATAACCATAGAAATATCTGC
This sequence comes from Pan troglodytes, assembly GCF_028858775.2. Lineage (NCBI taxonomy): Eukaryota > Metazoa > Chordata > Mammalia > Primates > Hominidae > Pan > Pan troglodytes. Next base: position 10,292,561 of record NC_072411.2, read on the forward strand.
GCTGCCATCTGTATAAACATGGAAATATCTACACGGTCATCTGTGTATAGATGGAAATAACAACACCGCCGTCTGTACAAACATGGAAATATCTGCACCGCTATCTGTATAAACATGGAAATATCTGCACCGCGGTCTGTATAAACATCTAAATATCTACACCGCTATCTGTATAAACATGGAAATATCTACACCGCTATCTCTATAAACATGGAAATATCTACACCGTGATCTGTATAAACATGGAAATATTCACACCGCTATCTGTATAAACATGGAAATATCTACAGCGCCATCTCTATAAACATTGAAATATCTACACTGCCATCTGTAAAAACATGGAAATACCTATACAGTCATCTGTATAAACATGGAAATATCTACAATGCCATCTGTATACACATGGAAATATCTACACAGCCATCTGCATAAACATGTAAATATCTACACTGCCATCTCCATAAACATGGAACTAACTACTCCGCCATCTGTATAAACATGGAAACATCTACACCGCCATCTCTATAAACATGGAAATACTACACCGCCATCTGTATAAACATGGAAATACCTACAAAGTCATCTGTATAAACATGGAAACATTTACACAGCCATCTTTATAAACATGGAAATATCTACACAGCCATCTGTATATACATGGAAATATCTACACCGCTATCTGTATAACATGGAAATAACTACACCGCTATTTGTATAAACAAGGAAATATCTCCCCCGTGATCTGTAAAAACATGGAAATATCTACACCGCTATTTGTATAAACAAGGAAATGTCTACACCGCTATCTGTATAAGCATGGAAATAACTACACCGCTATTTGTATAAACAAGGAAGTATCTACACCGTGATCTGTATAAACATGGAAATAACTACACCGCTATTTGTATAAACAAGGAAATATCTACACCGCCATCTGTTTAAACATGGAAATATATACACAGACATCTGTTTATACATGGAAATATCTACACGGCTATCTGTATAAACATGCTAATAACTACACCGCTATCAGTATTAATGTGGAAATATTTGCACCGCTATCCCTATAAACATGGTAATATCAACACCGCGATCTGTATAAACATGGAAATATCTACACCGCCATTTCTATAAACATGGAAATATCTACATCCCTATCTGTATAAACATGGAAATATCCACACCGCTATCTCTATAAACATGGAAAAATCAACACCGCTATCTGTATGAACATGGAAATATCTACACCGCCATCTCTATAAACATGGAAATATCTACGCCACGATCAGTATAAACATGGAAATATCTACACCGCTATCTGTATAAACATGGAAATATCTCCACTGCTATCTCTATAAACATCGAAATATCTACACCAGCATCTGTATAAACATGGAAATATTACAAGGTTATCTGTATAAACATGGAAATATCTACACCGCCATCTGTATAAACACGGAAATATCCACACAGCCATGTGTATATACATGGAAATATCTACACCGCTATCTATATAAACTTGGAAATATCTACACCGCCATCTACATATCCATGGAAATATCTGCGCCGCCATCTGTATAAACATGGAAATATCCACACGGTCATCTGTGTATAGATGGAAATATCAACACAGCCAACTGTACAAACATGGAAATGTCTGCATCGCAATCTGTATAAACATGGAAATATCTACACCGCGTTCTGTATAAACATGGAAATGTCTAAACTGCTATCTGAATAAACATGGAAATATCTACACCGCTATCTCTATAAACATGGAAATATCTACACCGTGATCTGTATAAATATGGAAATATTTACACCGCTATCTGTATAAACATGGAAATATCTACACCGTTATCTGTATAAACATGGAAATACCTACAACGCCATCTGTAGAAACATGGAAATATCTACACCACCATCTGTATAAACATGGACATATCTACAATGCCATCTGTATACATATGGAAATACCTACAAGGCAATCTGAGTATAGATGGAAACATCAACACCGCCTTCTGTACAGACATGGAAATATCTACACCACTATCTGTATAAACATGGAAGTATCTACAGTGCAGTCTGTATAAACATGGAAATATCTACACCGGTATCTGTATAAACATGGAAATATCTACACCGCTATCTCTATAAACAAGGAAATGCCTGCAAAGCCATCTGTATAAACATGGAAATAACTACACAGTCATGTGTAGGAACATGGAAATATCTACACTGCCATCTGTATAAACACGGAAATATCTACACAGCCCTCTGTATGAATATGGAAATATCTGCATAGGCATCTGTGTAAACATGGAAATATGCGCACCGCTATCTGTATAAACATGGAAATACTTACACCGCTGACTCTATAAACATGGAAATATGTACACCGCTATGTGTATAAACATGGTAATATCTCCACTGCTGTCTGTATAAACTTGGAAATATCTCCACCTTTATCTGTATATACATGGAAATATCTACAGAGCTATCTGTATAAACATGGAAATATCTCCACTGCTATCTCTATAAACTGCGAAATATCTACACCGCCATCTGTATAAACATGGAAATATCTACACAGCCATGTGTATATACATGGAAATACCTACACCGCTATCTATATAAACATGGAAATAACTACATCGCTGTCTGTATAAACATGGAAATATCTACACCACCATCTACGTATCCATGGAAATATCTGTGCCGCCATCTGTATAAACATGGAAATATCTACACAGCCATGTGTATATACATGGAAATACCTACACCGCTATCTATATAAACTTGGAAATAACTACATCGCTGTCTGTATAAACATGGAAATATCTACACCACCATCTACGTATCCATAGAAATATCTGTGCCGCCATCTGTATAAACATGGAAATATCTAAACGGTCATCTGTGGATAGATGGAAAATCAACAACGCCATCTGTACAAACATGGAAATATCTGCACCGCTATCTGTATAAACACGGAAATATCTACACCGTGGTCTGTATAAACATGGAAATATCTACACCGCTATCTGTATAAACATGGAAATATCTACACCGCTATCTCTATAAACATGGAAATATCTACACCATGATCTGTATAAACATGGAAATATCTACACCGCTATCTGTATAAACATGGAAATATCTACACAGTTATCTGTATATATATGGAAATATCTACACCGCTATCTCTATAAACTTGGAAATATCTACACCACCATCTGTATAAACATGGAAATATCTACACTGCTATCTCTATAAACATGGAAATATCTACAATGCCATCTTTAAAAACATGGAAATACCTATACAGTCATCTGTATAAAGATGGAAATATCTACACCACCATCTGTATAAACATGGAAATATCTACAAAGCCATCTATATACACATGGAAATACCTACACGGCAATCTGTGTATAGATGGAAACTTCAACACCGCCATCTGTACAAACATGGAAATATCTACACCGCTTTCTCTATAAACATGGAAACATCTACACTGCGGTCTGTATAAACATGGATATATCTACACCGGTATCTGTATAAACATGGAAATATCTACACCACGATCGGTATAAACATGGAACTAACTACTCCGCCATCTGTATAAACATGGAAATATCTACACCGCCATCTGCATAAACATGGAAATATCTACACCGCCATCTGTATAAACATGGAAATATCTACACGGCTATCTGTATAAACATGGAAATATCTGCAACACTATCTGTGTAAACATGGAAATATCTACATCGCTATCTTTGTAAACATGGAAATATCTATTCTGCTATCTGTATAAAGATGGAAATATCTCCACCGCTATTTGTATAAACATGGAAATGTCAACATCGCTATCTGTATAAACATGGAAATATCTACACCGCTATCTGTAAAAACATGGAAATATCTACACCACCATCTCCATAAATATGGAAATATCTACACTGCTATCTCTATAAACCTGGAAATATCTACAATACTATGTGTATAAACGTGGAAATATCTACACCGCTAACTCTGTAAACATGGAAATATCCACACCGCTATCTGTATAAACATGGAAATATCTACGCCGCTATCTGTATAAACATGGAAATATCTACACCGACATCTATATAAACATGGAAATATCTACACCGGGATCTTTATAAACATGGAAATATCTAAACCGCTATCTGTGTAAATATGGAAATATCTACACCGCTATCTCCATATACATGGAAATATCTACAATGATATCTGTATAAACATGGAAATTCTTCACCGTTATCTCTATAAACATGGCAATATCTACACTGCCATCTGTGTAAACATACAAATATCTACAAAGTCATGTGTATAAAAATGGAAATATTTACACCACCATCTTTATAAACATTGAAATATCTACACTGCCATGTGTATACACATGGAAATACTACACATCCATCTGTATAAACATGGAAATGTCTCCACCGCTATCTCGAAAAACATGGAAATATCTACACCTCCATCTGCATAAACATGGAAATATCTACACTGCCATGTATACACATGGAAATATCTACACAGCCATCTGTATAAACATGGAAATATCTACACCGCTACCTCTATAAACATGGAAATACCTACAAAGCAAGCTGTATAAACATGGAAATACCTTCATCGCTCTCTGTACAAACATGGAAATACCAACTCCGCTATCTGTTTATATATGGAAATATCTACACCGCTATCTGTATAAAAATGGAAATATCTACACAGTCAACTGTATATACATGGAATTATCTACACCACAATATCTATAAACATGGAAATATCTACACTGACATCTGTAAACGTGGAAATATCTACACAGTCATCTGTATATACATGGAAATACCTAAACCACCATCTCTATAAACATGGAAATATCTACACAGCCGTCTGTATACACATGGAAATGTCTATAGAGATATCAGTATAAATATGGAAACATCTGCACCGGTATCTCTATACACATGGAAATACCCACACTTCAATCTCTATAAACATGGAAATATCTACATCAGAATCTCTATAAACATGGAAATATCTACACAGCCATCTCTATAAACATGAAAAAATCTACACCGCCATCTCCATAAACATGGAACTATCTACACCACCATACGTGTAAACATGGAAATATCTACACTGCCGTCTGTATAAAGATGGAAATATCTGCACCCCGATCTGTATAAACATGGAAATATCTACAATGCTATCTGTATAAACAGGGACATATCTACAAATTCATCTGTATAAACATGGAAATATCTACACCTCCATCTGTATAAACATAGAAATATGTATAAACATGGAAATAACTACACAGCCATCTGTATAAACATGGAAATATCTTCACCGCTATCTCTATAAACATGGAAATACCTACACCGCAATCTGAATAAACTTGGAAATATCTACACCGCCATCTGTAAATACAAGAAAATATCTACACAGTCATCTGTATAAACATGGGAATATCTACACCTCCATCGGTATAAACATGCAAATATCTACACTGCCATCTGTATACACATGGAAATATCTACACTGCCATCTGCATAAACATGGAAATATCTACACCGCTATCTCTATAAACGAGGAAATACCTACACCGCTATCTGTGTAAATATGGAAATATCTACACCGCCATAGCTATATACATAGAATTGTCTACACCGCTATCTGTATAAACATGAAATATCTACACCGCCATCTGTATAAACATAGAAATGTCTACACTGCCATCTGTATAAACATGGAAATACCTACACAGTCATCTGTATAAACATGGAAACATCTACATCACTATCCGTGTAAATATGGAAATATCTACACTGCTATCTGTGTAAACATTGAAATATCTACACCGCTATCTTTTTAAAGATGGAAATATCTACAACGCAATCTGTGCAAAGATGGAAATATCTAAACCGCTATCTGTGTAAACATGGTAATATCTCCACCGCTGACTGTAAAAACATGGAAATATCCACACCGCTATCGGTATATACATGGAAATATGTACACCACCATCTGTAAAAACATGGAAATATCTACACCGCAATCTGTATAACCATGGAAATAACTACACAGTCATGTGTATAAACATGGAAATATCTACACCACTACATGTCTAAACATGGAAATATTTACACTGCCATCTGTATATACATGGAAATATCTACAAATCCACCTCTATAAACATGGAAATATCTACCCCGCTATCTGTATAAACATGGAAATGTCGACACCACGATCTGTAAACATGGAAATATCTACAAAGCTATCTGTATAAACATGGAAATACCTACACCGCTATGTGTATAAACATGGAAATATCTACACCGCTATCAGTATAAACATGGTTATATCTACACCACCATCTGTATAAACATGGAAATATCAACACCGTCATCTGAATAAACATGGAAATCTCTACACCGCTATCTGTATAAATATGGAATTATCTACACCGCTATCTCTATAAACATGGAAATATATACACCGCTATCGGTATAAACATGGAAATATCTCCACTGGTATCTGTATGAACATGGAAACATCTACGCCATTATCTGTATAAACATGGAAATATGTACACCGCTATCTGTATCAACATGGAAATATCTACAACGCTATCTGTGTAAACATGGAAATACCTACACCACCATCTGTGTAAACTTTGAAATATCTACACCGCTATCTGTATAAACATGGAAATATCTCCACTGCTACCTGTATAAGCATGGAAATATATACCCCGCTATCTGTATAAATATGGAAATATATACACTGCTATCTCTAAAATCATGGAAATGTCTGCACCGCTACCTGTATAAACAGAAATATCTACATGGCTGTCTCTACAAACATGGAAATATCTACACCACCAACTGTATAAACTTGGAAATACCTAAACAGCCATCTGTATAAACATGGAAATATCTACAAAAATATCTGTATAAACATGGAAATATCTACACTGCCATCTGTATAAACATGCAAACTTCTACACAGCAATATCTATAAAGATGGAAATGTCTACACCACCATCTGTAAAAACATGGAAATATCTTCACAGTCATCTGTATAAACATGGAAATATCTACTCTGCCATCCGTATACACATGGAAATATCTACACAGCCATCTGTATAAACATGGAATTATCTACACCGCTATCTCTATAAACATGGAAATACATACACCGCTATCGGTATAAACATGGAAATATCTACACCGCTATGTGAATAAACATGGAAATATCTACACCACGATTTGTTTAAACTTGGAAATTTTCTACACCGCCATCTGTATAAACATGGAAATATCTGTACCGCTATCTGCATACTCATGGAAATATTTTCACCGCTATCTGTATAAACATGGAAATATGTACCTCACTATCTGTATAAACATGGAAAATCTACACCGCCATCTGTATAAACATGGAAATATCTACATGGCTATCTCTATAAACATGGAAATATCTACAACGCAGTATGTATAAACATGGAAATACCTACACAGTCATCTCTATAAACATGGAAATATCTACACCAATATCTGTATAAACATGGCAATATCTACATTGCCATCTCTATAAACATGGAAATAACTACACAGCCATCTCTATAAACATGGAAATATCAACACTGCTATCTGTAAACATGGAAACATCCACACCGCTATCTGTATAAACGGAAATATCAACACCGCCATCTGTAAAAACATGAAAATACCTACACATTCATCTGTAGAAAAACGGAAATATCTACAATTCCATCTGCAGAAACCTGGAAATATCTACACTGCCATCTCTATACACATGGAAATAACTACACTGCCATCTGTATAAACATGGAAATATCTACACCGCTATCTCTATTAACACGGAAATACCTACACAGCTATCTGTATAAACATGGAAATATCTACACCACAATCTGTATAAACATGGAAAATCTACACCGCTGTCTGTATAAACATGGAAATATCTACATGGCTATCTCTATAAACATGGAAATATCTACACCAACATCTGTATAAACATCGAAATATATCCACCGCTATCTGTATAAACATGGAAATATCTACATCGCTATCTGTAAACCTGGAAATATCTCCACTGCCATCTGTATAAACATGGAAATATCTTCACCGCAATCTTTATAAACATGGAAATATCTATACCGCAATCTATATACATGGAAATATCTACAACACTATCTGTGTTAACATGGATATATCTACAATGCTATCTGTGGAAACATGGAAATATGTACACGGCTATCTGTGTAAAGATGGAAATATTTACACCGCTTTCTGTGCATAGATGGAAATATCTACATCGCTATCTCTATAAACATGGAAATATCTACACCGTTATCTGTATAAATATGGAAATATCTACACCACGATCTCTATAATCATGGAAGTAGCCACACCGCTATCTGCATAAACATGGAAATATCTACACCGCCGTCTGTAAAAACATGGAAATATCTACACTGCTATCTGTATAAACATGGAAATTACACCGCTACCAGTAAAAAAATGTAAGTATATAAACCGCCATCTGAATAAACATGGAAATATTTTACACCGCTATCTGTATAAACATGGAAATATCTACACCATTATCTGCACAAACATGGAAATATCAACCCTGCCATCGGTATAAACATGGAAATATTTACACCACCATCTGTAAAAACATGGAAATATCTACACCACTATCTGTATAAACATGGAATATTTACACGGCCATCGGTGTAAACACGGAAATATCTGCACAGCCATCTCTATAAACATGGAAATATCTACACTGCTATCTGTATAGACATGGAAATAGCCACACAGCTCCCTGTTTGAACATGGAAATATCTACACCGCCATCTGTAAAAACATGGAAATATCTACACTGTCATCTGCACAAACATGGAAATATCTACACCTCCATCTGTATAAACATGGAAATATCTACACCGCTATCTCTATCAACATGGAAATACCTACACCGCCATCTGTATAAATATGGAAATATCTACACCGCTATCTGTATAAAGATGGAAACATCTACACCGCTATCTTTATAAACATAGAAATATCTACACCGCTATCTGAATAAACATGAAAATATCTACAACACTATCTGTGTAAACATCGAAATATCTACACAGCTATCAGTGTAAACATGGTAATATGTACACGGCTATCTGTGTAAAGATGGAAATATCTACACCGCAATCTGTGCAAAGATGGAAATATCCACACCGCGATCTCTGTAAACATGGAAATACCTACACTGCCATCTGTATAAATTTGGAAATATCTACACAGCCATCTCTATAAACATGGAAATATCTACACTGCCATCTGTATAAACATGGAAATATCTACACAGCCATCTCTATAAACATGTTAATATCTACACTGCTATCTGTATAAACATGGAAATAGCCACACCGCTATCTGTATAAACATGGAAATAACTACACAGCCATCTGTATAAACATGGAAATATCTACACCGCTATCTCTATAAACGAGGAAATACCTACACCGCTATCTGTGTAAATATGGAAATATCTACACCGCCATAGCTATATACATAGAATTGTCTACACCGCTATCTGTATAAACATGAAATATCTACACCGCCATCTGTATAAACATAGAAATGTCTACACTGCCATCTGTATAAACATGGAAATACCTACACAGTCATCTGTATAAACATGGAAACATCTACATCACTATCCGTGTAAATATGGAAATATCTACACTGCTATCTGTGTAAACATTGAAATATCTACACCGCTATCTTTTTAAAGATGGAAATATCTACAACGCAATCTGTGCAAAGATGGAAATATCTAAACCGCTATCTGTGTAAACATGGTAATATCTCCACCGCTGACTGTAAAAACATGGAAATATCCACACCGCTATCGGTATATACATGGAAATATGTACACCACCATCTGTAAAAACATGGAAATATCTACACCGCAATCTGTATAACCATGGAAATAACTACACAGTCATGTGTATAAACATGGAAATATCTACACCACTACATGTCTAAACATGGAAATATTTACACTGCCATCTGTATATACATGGAAATATCTACAAATCCACCTCTATAAACATGGAAATATCTACCCCGCTATCTGTATAAACATGGAAATGTCGACACCACGATCTGTAAACATGGAAATATCTACAAAGCTATCTGTATAAACATGGAAATACCTACACCGCTATGTGTATAAACATGGAAATATCTACACCGCTATCAGTATAAACATGGTTATATCTACACCACCATCTGTATAAACATGGAAATATCAACACCGTCATCTGAATAAACATGGAAATCTCTACACCGCTATCTGTATAAATATGGAATTATCTACACCGCTATCTCTATAAACATGGAAATATATACACCGCTATCGGTATAAACATGGAAATATCTCCACTGGTATCTGTATGAACATGGAAACATCTACGCCATTATCTGTATAAACATGGAAATATGTACACCGCTATCTGTATCAACATGGAAATATCTACAACGCTATCTGTGTAAACATGGAAATACCTACACCACCATCTGTGTAAACTTTGAAATATCTACACCGCTATCTGTATAAACATGGAAATATCTCCACTGCTACCTGTATAAGCATGGAAATATATACCCCGCTATCTGTATAAATATGGAAATATATACACTGCTATCTCTAAAATCATGGAAATGTCTGCACCGCTACCTGTATAAACAGAAATATCTACATGGCTGTCTCTACAAACATGGAAATATCTACACCACCAACTGTATAAACTTGGAAATACCTAAACAGCCATCTGTATAAACATGGAAATATCTACAAAAATATCTGTATAAACATGGAAATATCTACACTGCCATCTGTATAAACATGCAAACTTCTACACAGCAATATCTATAAAGATGGAAATGTCTACACCACCATCTGTAAAAACATGGAAATATCTTCACAGTCATCTGTATAAACATGGAAATATCTACTCTGCCATCCGTATACACATGGAAATATCTACACAGCCATCTGTATAAACATGGAATTATCTACACCGCTATCTCTATAAACATGGAAATACATACACCGCTATCGGTATAAACATGGAAATATCTACACCGCTATGTGAATAAACATGGAAATATCTACACCACGATTTGTTTAAACTTGGAAATTTTCTACACCGCCATCTGTATAAACATGGAAATATCTGTACCGCTATCTGCATACTCATGGAAATATTTTCACCGCTATCTGTATAAACATGGAAATATGTACCTCACTATCTGTATAAACATGGAAAATCTACACCGCCATCTGTATAAACATGGAAATATCTACATGGCTATCTCTATAAACATGGAAATATCTACAACGCAGTATGTATAAACATGGAAATACCTACACAGTCATCTCTATAAACATGGAAATATCTACACCAATATCTGTATAAACATGGCAATATCTACATTGCCATCTCTATAAACATGGAAATAACTACACAGCCATCTCTATAAACATGGAAATATCAACACTGCTATCTGTAAACATGGAAACATCCACACCGCTATCTGTATAAACGGAAATATCAACACCGCCATCTGTAAAAACATGAAAATACCTACACATTCATCTGTAGAAAAACGGAAATATCTACAATTCCATCTGCAGAAACCTGGAAATATCTACACTGCCATCTCTATACACATGGAAATAACTACACTGCCATCTGTATAAACATGGAAATATCTACACCGCTATCTCTATTAACACGGAAATACCTACACAGCTATCTGTATAAACATGGAAATATCTACACCACAATCTGTATAAACATGGAAAATCTACACCGCTGTCTGTATAAACATGGAAATATCTACATGGCTATCTCTATAAACATGGAAATATCTACACCAACATCTGTATAAACATCGAAATATATCCACCGCTATCTGTATAAACATGGAAATATCTACATCGCTATCTGTAAACCTGGAAATATCTCCACTGCCATCTGTATAAACATGGAAATATCTTCACCGCAATCTTTATAAACATGGAAATATCTATACCGCAATCTATATACATGGAAATATCTACAACACTATCTGTGTTAACATGGATATATCTACAATGCTATCTGTGGAAACATGGAAATATGTACACGGCTATCTGTGTAAAGATGGAAATATTTACACCGCTTTCTGTGCATAGATGGAAATATCTACATCGCTATCTCTATAAACATGGAAATATCTACACCGTTATCTGTATAAATATGGAAATATCTACACCACGATCTCTATAATCATGGAAGTAGCCACACCGCTATCTGCATAAACATGGAAATATCTACACCGCCGTCTGTAAAAACATGGAAATATCTACACTGCTATCTGTATAAACATGGAAATTACACCGCTACCAGTAAAAAAATGTAAGTATATAAACCGCCATCTGAATAAACATGGAAATATTTTACACCGCTATCTGTATAAACATGGAAATATCTACACCATTATCTGCACAAACATGGAAATATCAACCCTGCCATCGGTATAAACATGGAAATATTTACACCACCATCTGTAAAAACATGGAAATATCTACACCACTATCTGTATAAACATGGAATATTTACACGGCCATCGGTGTAAACACGGAAATATCTGCACAGCCATCTCTATAAACATGGAAATATCTACACTGCTATCTGTATAGACATGGAAATAGCCACACAGCTCCCTGTTTGAACATGGAAATATCTACACCGCCATCTGTAAAAACATGGAAATATCTACACTGTCATCTGCACAAACATGGAAATATCTACACCTCCATCTGTATAAACATGGAAATATCTACACCGCTATCTCTATCAACATGGAAATACCTACACCGCCATCTGTATAAATATGGAAATATCTACACCGCTATCTGTATAAAGATGGAAACATCTACACCGCTATCTTTATAAACATAGAAATATCTACACCGCTATCTGAATAAACATGAAAATATCTACAACACTATCTGTGTAAACATCGAAATATCTACACAGCTATCAGTGTAAACATGGTAATATGTACACGGCTATCTGTGTAAAGATGGAAATATCTACACCGCAATCTGTGCAAAGATGGAAATATCCACACCGCGATCTCTGTAAACATGGAAATACCTACACTGCCATCTGTATAAATTTGGAAATATCTACACAGCCATCTCTATAAACATGGAAATATCTACACTGCCATCTGTATAAACATGGAAATATCTACACAGCCATCTCTATAAACATGTTAATATCTACACTGCTATCTGTATAAACATGGAAATAGCCACACCGCTATCTGTATAAACATGGAAATAACTACACAGCCATCTGTATAAACATGGAAATATCTCCACCGCTATCTATATAAACATGGAATTTTCTACATAGCTATCTGTATAAACATGGATATATTTCCACCGCTATCGGTATAAACAAGGAAATATCTACACCGCTATCTTTATAAACATGGAAATACCTACACCGCTATCCATATAAACATGGAAAATCTACAACACTGTCAGTATAAACATGGAAATATCTACACCACTATCTGTATAAATATGGAAATATCTACACCACAATCTCTATAAATATGGGAATATCTGCACCGCTATCTGTACTAACATGGAAATATGTACAACAATATCTGTGTAAACATGGAAATACCTAAACAGCTATCTGTGTATACATGGAAATATGTACACCGCTATCTGTGTAAAGATGGAAATATCTACACCGCAATCTGTGCAAAGATGGAAATATCTACACCGCTATCTCTATAAACATGGAAATGTTTACACCGCTATCTGTATAAACATGGAAATATCTTCATGGCTATCTGTATAAACAGGTAAATATCTATACCGCCATGTGTATAAACATGGAAATATCTACACAGTCATCTGTATAAACATGGAAATATCAACACAGCCAACTCCATAAACATGGAAATATTTACACCGCTATCTGTATAAACATGGAAATAGCCACACCGCTATCTGTATAATCATGGAAATATCTACACCGCCATCTGAATAAACATGGAAATAACTACACTGCTATCTATATAAATATGGAAATATCTACACCGCGATCTCTATAAACATGGAAATATCTACACCGCTATCTGTATAAACATGGAAATATCTACACCGCCATCTCTACACACAAGGAAATACCTCCACCGCTGTCTCTATAAACATGGAAATATCTACACCGCCATCTCTATAAACTTGGAAATGTCTACACCGCCATCTCTATAAACATGAAAATATCTACACCACCATCTCCATATACATGGAACTATCTACAGCACCATCTGTGTAAAAATGGAAATATCTACACCGCAATCTCTAGAAAGATGGAAACATCTACACTGCGATCTGTATAAACATGGAAATATCTACACCGCTATCTGTATAAACATGGAAATAGCTAAACCGCTATCTGTATAAACATGGAAATATCTACAGCGCTATCTCTATAAACATGGGAATATCTACAACGCCATGTGTATAAACATGGAAATATCTACACAGTTATCTGTATAAGCCTGGAAATATCTACACCACCATTTCTATAAACTTGGAAATATCTACACTGCCATCTGCATACACATGGAAATAGCTACACAGCTATCTGTATAAACATGGAAATATCTACACCGCTATCTGTATAAACATGGAAGTATATACACCGATATCTGTATAAACATGGAAATATCTACAACACTACCTGTAAAAACATGGAACTGTCTACACCACTATCTGTATAATCATGCAAACATATACAATGCTCTCTGTGTAAACATGGAAATATCTGCACCGCTGTCTGTGTAAACATGGAAATATCTACACCACTATCACTGTAAAGATTGAAATACCTACAGCACAATCTGTGCAACGATGGAAATATCTACACCGCTATCTGTGTAAAGGTGGAAATAACTACACCGCAATCTGTGCAAAATGGAAATATCTACACCGCTACCTGTGTAAACTTGGTAATATCTACACCGCTATCTGTATAAACATGGAAATATCTACGCCTCTATCTGTATAAACATGGAAATATCTGCACCGCCATCTGTATAAAGATGGAAATATCTACACGGACATCTGAATAAACATGGAAATATCTACAACGCCATCTGTATAAATTTGGAAATATCTACACCGTTATCTCTATGAACATGGAAGTATCTACACCGCTATCTGTATAAACATGGAAATATCTACACCGCTATCTGTATAAACATGCAAATATCTACAACGCTATCTGTGTAAACATGGAAATATCTGCACCGCTGCCTGTGTAAACATGGAAATATCTACACCACTATCTGTGTAAAGATTGAAATATCTACAGCACAATCTGTGCAAAGATGGAAATATCTACACCACTATCTGTGAAAAAATGGAAATATCTACAACGCAATCTGTGCAAAGATGGAAATATCTACACCGCTATCTGTGTAAACATGCAAATATCTAAACCGCGAGCTGTATAAACATGGAAATCTCTACACCACTATCTGTATAAACATGGAAATACCAACACCGCTATCTGTAAACATGGAAATATCCACACCGCTATGTGTATAAACATGGAAATATCTACACCGCTATCTCTATAAACATGGAAATACTTTCACCGCCATCTCTATAAAGATGGAAATACTTACACCGCCATCTCTGTAAACATGGAAAAATCTACACCGCTGTCCCTATAAACATGGAAATATCTACACAGCCATCTCTATAAACATGGAAATATCTACACCGCCATCTCCATAAACATGGAAATATCTACAATCTTATCTGTATAAAGATGGAAATATCTTCACCGCGAACTGTATAAACATGGAAATATCTACACCGCTATCAGTATAAACATGGAATTACCTACACTGCCATCTGTATACACATGGAAATGTCTACACTGCCGTTTGTATAAACATGGAAATATCTACACCGTTATCTCTATAAACGTGGAAATTCCTACACCGCTATCTGTATAAATATGGAAGTATCTACAAGGCTATTTGTATAAACATGGAAATATCTACACCACTATCTGTATAAACATGGAAATAACTACACCGCCATCTGTATAAACATGGAAATACCTCCACCGCTCTCTGTATAAACATGGAAATATCTACATCACAATCTGTATAAACACGGAAATATCTCCACCACTATTGGTATAAACATGGAAATATCTACACCGCTATCTTTATAAACATGGAAATATCTACACCACTATCTGTATAAACATGGAAAATCTACAACACTATCTGTATAAACATGGAAATATCTACACTGCTATCTGTATAAATATGGAAATATCTACACCACGATCTCTATAAATATGGAAATACCTACACCGCTATCTGTATAAACATGGAAATATATACAAAACTATCTGTGTTAACATGGAAGTATCTTCACCGCTATCTGTGTAAACATGGAAATATGTACACCGCTATCTGTGTAAAGATGGAAATATCTACACCGCAATCTTTGCAAATATGGAAATATCGACAACGCTATCTCTGTAAACATGGAAATACCTTAAACGCTATCTGTATAAACATAGAAATATCCACACATCTATCTGTATAAACATGGAAATATCTACACCACGATCTGTATAAACATGGAAATACCTCCACCGCTATGTGTATAGACATGGAAACATCTACACCGCTATCTGTATAAACATGGAAATATCTACACCACTATCTGTATAAACCTGGAAATATCTACAATGCTATCTGTTTAAACACGGAAATATCTAAACAGCTATCTGTGTAAACATGGAAATATCTACACCGCTCTCTGTGGAAAGATGGAAATATCTACACTGCAATCTGTACAAAGATGGACATATCTACAACGCTATCTGTATAAACATGGAAATACCTACACCGCTATCTGTGTAAATATGGAAATATCTACACTGCTATCTGTATAAACTTGGAAATATCTACAATGCCATCTGTATGAACATGGAAATATCTACACTGCTATCTGTATAAACATGGAAATTCCAACACCGCTATCTGTATAAACATGGAAATATCTACACCGCTATCCGTATAAATACGGAAATATCTTCACCACTATCTCTATAAACATGGAAATATCTACACCGTCATCTCTATACACATGGAAATATCTACACCGCTATCTCTACAAACATAGAAATATATACACGGCCATCTCTATAAACATGGAAATATCTACACCGCCATCTGCATGAACATGGAAATATCTACACCGCTATCTGTATAAACATGGAAATATCTACAACGCTATCTGTATAAACATGGAAATATCTACACAGCTATCTGTGTTAACTTGGAAATATCTTTATAGCTGTCTGTGTAAAGATGGAAATATCTACACCACAATCTGTGGAAAGATGCAAATATCTACAGAGCTATCTCTGTAAACATGGAAATATCTGCACCACTATCTGCATAAACATGGAAATATCTACAACGCCATCTGTATAAAGATGGAAATATCTACACTGTGAGCTGTATAAAGTTGGAAATATCTACACCGCAATCTGTATAAACGTGGAAGTATCTACACCGCTATCTGTATAAACGTGGAAATATCTACAATGCTATCTGTATAAACGTGGAAATATCTACATCGATATCAGTATAAACGTGGAAATATCTCCACCGCTATCTGTATAACCATGGACATATCTACACTGCTATCTGTATGAACATGGAAATATCTACAACGCTATCTGTATAAACATGGAAATATCTACACTGTTATCTCTATATACATGGAAATATCTACACCACCATCTGTATAAACATACAAACATCTACCCAGTCATCTGTATAAACATGGAAATATCTACACCACCATATTTATAAACATGGAAATATCTAAATTGCCATCTGTATACACATGGAAATAACTACAAAGCCATCTGTAGAAACGTGGAAGTATCTACACCGCTATCTCTAAAAACATGGAAATACCTACACCGCCATCCCTATAAACATGGAAATACCTACACCGCAATCTCTATAAAAATGGAAATATCTACACCGCCATCTCTATAACCATGGAAATATCTACACCGCTATCTGTATAAACATGGAAATATCTACAACGCTATCTGTGTAAACATGGAAATATCTACACAGCTATCTGTGTAAACTTGGAAATATCTATGTAGATATCTGTGTAAAGATGGAAATAACTATACCACAATCTGTGGAAGGATGCAAATATCTACACCGCTATCTCTGTAAACATGGAAATGTCTGCACCACTATCGGCATAAAGATGGAAATATCTACACCGCAATCTGTATAAAGATGGAAATACCTACACCACGAGCTGTATAAACTTGGAAATATCTACACCGCTCTCTTTAAAAACATGGAAATACCAACACCGCTATCTGTATAAACATGGAAATATCTACAATGCTATCTGTGTAAACATGGAAATACCTTCACAGCTATCTGTGTTAACTTGGAAATATCTACACAGCTATGTGTGTAAAGATGGAAATAACCACACCGCAATCTGTGCAAAGATGGAAATATCTACACCGCTATCTCTGTAAACATGGAAATATCTACACCGCTATCTGCATAAACATGTAAATATCTACACCGCTATCTGTAAAACGTGGAAATATCTACACCGCTATCTGTATAAACGTCGAAATATCTTCAACAATATCTGTGTAAACATGGAAATATCTACACCGCTAATTGTATAAAAATTGAAATATCTACACCGCTTTCTGTAAAAACATGGGAATATCTACAACAATATCTGTGTAAACATGGAAATATCTACACAGCTATCTGTGTAAACATGGAAATATGTACACCACTATCTGTGTGAAGATGAAAATATGTACACCACAATCTGTGCAAATATCAAAATATATACTACGCTATCTCTGTAAACATGGAAATATCTACCCCGTTATCTGTATAAGCATGGAAAAATCTACAACGCTATCTGTATAAACATGGAAATACCTACAACGCTATCTGTATAAACATGCAATTATCTCCACCGATATCTGTATAAACATCGAAATATCTACACCGCTATCTGTATAAACATGGAAATATCTATGTCGCTATCTGTATAAACATGGAAATATGTGCAGCGCTATCTCTATAAACATGGAAATATCTACACCGTTATCTTTGTAAACATGGAAATATCTAAACCGCTACCTGTATAAACATGGAAATATCTGCAACACTATCTGTGTAAACATGGGAATAACTTAACAGCTATCTGTGTAAACATGGAAATATGTACACCGCTATCTGGGTAAAGATTGAAATATCTACCCTGCAATATGCGCAATTCTGGAAATATCTACACAGCTATCTCTTTAAACATGCAAATATCTACACCGCTATCTGTATAACCACGGAAATATCTGCACTGCTATCTGCATATACCTGGAAATATCTACATGGCTATCTCCGTAAACATGGAAATATCTACACCGCCATCTGTATAAACATGGAAATACCTACACAGTCATCTTTATAAACATGGAAAAATCTACACCACTATCTGAATAAACATGGAAATATCTACAGTGCCATCTGTATAAACATGGAAATATCTACACAGCCATCTGTATAAACCTGGAAATATCTACACTGCCATCTGTATAAACATGGAAATATCTACACAGCCATCTCTATAAACATGGAAATACTTACATTGCTATCTGTATAAACATGGAAATACCCACACCGCTATCTGCATAAACATGGAAATATATACATCGCGATCTGTAAAAACATGGAAATATCTACACAGTCATCAGTATAAACATGGAAATATTTACACCACTATCTGTATAAACATGGAAGTATCTACACCGCTATCTGTACAAACATGGAAATATCTACACCGATATCTGTATACACATGGAAATATCTACATCGCTATCTGTATAAACATGGAAATATCCCCAGCGCTATCTCTATAAACATGGAAATATCTACACCGTTCTCTTTGTAAACATGGAAATATCTACACCGCTACATGTATAAACACGGAAATATCTGCAACACTATCTGTGTAAACATGGGTATATCTTCACAGCTATCTGTGTAACCATGGAAATATGTACACCACTATCTCTGTAAACATGAAAATATCTACACCGCAATATGCGCAAATATGGAAATATCTACACCGCTATATCTCTAAACATGGAAATATCTACACCGCTATCTCTGTAAACATGGAAATATCTACACCGCTATCTGTATAAACATTGAAATATCTGCACTGCTATCTGTATAAACCTGGAAATATCTACATGGCCATCTCTATAAACATGGAAGTAACTACACCGCTATCTCTGTAAATATGGAAATATCTACACCGCTATCTGTATAAACATGGAAATATCTGCACTGCTATCTGTATAAACCTGGAAATATCTACATGGCTATCTCTATAAACATGGAAATATCTACACCTCCATCTGTATAAACATGGAAATACCTACAGAGTCTTCTGTATAAACATGGAAAAATCTACACCACTATCTGTATAAACACGGAAATATCTACACTGCCATCTGTATAAACATGGAAATTTCTACACAGCCATCTGTATAAACATGGAAATGTCTACACAGCCATATCTATAAACATGGAAATATCTGCAGAGCAATCTGTATAAACATGGAAATGGCCACACCGCTATTTGTATAAACATGGAAATATCTACACCGCCGTCTGTAAAAAACATGGAAATATCTACACAGTCATCTGTAAAAACATGGAAATATCTACATCTCCATGTGTATAAACTTGGAAATATCTACACCGTCATCTTTATACACGTGAAAATATTTACACAGCCATCTGTATAAACATGGAAATATCTACACCGCTATCTTCTTAAACATGGAAATACCCAAACCGCAATCTGTATAAACATGGAAATATCTACACCGCAATCTTTATAAACATGGAAGTATCTACTCTGCTATCTGTAAAAATATGGAATTATCTACACCGCTATCTCTATAAACATGGAAATATATAAACCGCTAGCTGTATAAACGTGGAAATATCTACTTGGCTATCTCTAGAAACACGGAAATATCTACACCGCCATCTGTATAAACATGGAAATATCTACACAGTCGATAGCATACACATGGAAATATCTACACCACTATCTGTATAAACATGGAAATATCTACACCGCTATCTTTATAAACATGGAAATATCTACACCGCTCTCTGTATAAACATGGGAATATCTACAACAATATCTGTGTAAACATGGAAATATCTACACAGCTCTCGGTGTAAACATGGAAATATGTACACCACTATCTGTGTAAAGATGAAAATATGTACACCGCAATCTGTACAAATATCAAAATATCTACTACGCTATCTCTGTAAACATGGAAACATCTACCCCGTTATCGGTATAAACATGGAAATATCTACACCGCTATCTGTATAAACATGGAAATATCTACACCGCTATCTCTATAAATATTGAAATATCTTCAACGCTATCTCTATAAACATGGAAATGCCTACACCGCTATCTGTATAAACATGGAAATTTCTACATGGCAATCTCTATAAACATGGAAATATCTACACCGCCATCTGTATAAACATGGAAATACCTACACAGTCATCTGTATAAACATGGAAACATCTACACCACTATCTGTATAAACATGGAAATATCTACACTGCCATCTGTATAAACATGGAAATATCTCCAACGCTATCTGTATAAACACAGAAATATCTGCACTGCTATCTGTATAAAGATGGAAATATCTACATGGCTATCTCCATAAACATGGAAATATCTACACTGCCATGTGTATAAACTTGGAAATACCTACACTGTCATCTTTACAAACATGGAAAAATCTACATCATTATCTGTATAAACATGGAAATATCTACACTGCCATCTCTATAAACATGGAAATATCTACACAGCCATCTGTATAAACATGGAAATATCTACACTGGCATCTGTATAAGCATGGAAATATCTACCCAGCCATCTGTATAAACATGGAAATATCTACACAGCCATCTCTATAAACATGGAAATATCTACATTGCTATCTGTATAAACATGGAAATAGCCACACCGCTATCTGTATAAACATGAAAATATCTACACCACCATCTGTAAAAACATGGAAACATCTACACCGCCATCTGTATAAACATGGAAATACCTACACAGTCAATTGCATAAACATGGAAATATCTACACCACTATCTGTATAAACATGGAAATATCTACACCGCTACCTGTGTAAACATTTAAATATCTACACTGCTATCTGTATAAACATGGAAATATCTACACCGCTATCTATATAAACATAGAATTATCTAAACCGCTATCTCTATAAACATAGAAATATCTAAAACACCATCTCTATAAACATGTAAATATCTACACCGCCATCAGCATAAACATGGAAATAACTACACCGCCATCTGTATAAACCTGGAAATACCTACACCGCCATCTCTATAAACATAGAAACATCTACACTATCATCTGTTGAAAGATGGAAATGCCTACACCGAGATCTGCATTAACATGTATATATCTACACCTCAACCTGTATAAACATGGAAATACCTACACAGCTATCAGTATAAATATGGAAATATTTACACCGCTATCTCTATGAATATGGAAATGTCTACACCGCTGTCTGTATAAACATGGAAACATCTACATGCCTATCTCTATAAATATGGAAATGTCTACACCGCTATCTGTATAAACATGGAAATACATACAATGCTATCTCTATAAAAATGGAAATATCTACACCGTCACCTTTATAAACATAGGAATACCTACACAGACATCTGTATAAACATGGAAATATTTACACTGCTATCTGTAAAAACATGGAAACATCTACACCGCTATCTGTATAAAAATTGAAATATCTACACCGCTATCTCTATAAGCATGGAAATGCCTACACCTCTATCTGTATAAACATCTAAATATCTACATGGCTATCTCTTTAAACATGGAAATATCTACACCACCATCTGTATTAACATGGAAATACCTACACAGTCATCTGTATAAAGATGGAATTATCTACACCACTATCTGTAGACATGGAAATATCTACACTGAAATCTGTATAAACATGGAAATATCTACACCGCTATCTGTTTAAACATGGAAATGTCTACAAAGCTATCTCTATAAACATGGAAATACCTACACAGCTATCTGTATAAATATGGAAATAGCCACACCGCTATCTGTATAAACATGGAATTATCTACACAGCCATCTAAAAAAACATGAAAATATCTACAGAGTCATCTGTATAAACATGGAAATATCTACACCTCCATCTGTATAAACATGGAAACATCTACAATGCCATCTGTAAAAACATGGAAATGTCTACACAGTCATCTCTATAAACATGGAAATATCTACACAGCTATCTGTATAAACATGGAAATATCAACATCGCCATCTGTTTAAACATGGAAATATCTCCACCGCTATGTGTGTAAACATGGAAATATCTAAAACGCTATCTATGGAAAAATAGAAATATCTACACTGAAATCTGTATAAACATGGAAATATCTACACCGGTATCTGTTTAAACATGGAAATGTCTACAAAGCTATCTCTATAAACATGGAAATACCTACACAGCTATCTGTATAAACATGGAAATAGCCACACTGCTATCTGTATAAACATGGAATTATCTACACAGCCATCTAAAAAAACATGAAAATATCTACAGAGTCATCTGTATAAACATGGAAATATCAACATCGCCATCTGTTTAAACATGGAAATATCAACACCGCCATCTGTACAAACATGGAAATATCTGCACCGCTATCTGTATAAACTTGGAAATATCTACACCGTGGTCTGTAGAAACATGGAAATATCTACACCGCTATCTGTTTAAACATGGAAATATCTACACCGCTATCTGCATAAACTTGGAAATATCTACACAGCTATCTCTATCAACATGGAAATATCAACACCGCCATCTGTATAAACATGGAAATATCTACAAAGTCATCTGTATAAACATGGAAATATCTACAAAGCCATCTGTATAAACATGGAAATATCTACACTGCCATCTGTATATACATGGAAATATCTACACCGCTATCTGTATAAAGATGGAAATAACTACACCGCTATTTGTATAAACAAGGAAATATCTACACCGTGATGTGTATAAACATGGAAATATTTACAACGCTATCTGTATAACCATGGAAATTTCTACACCGTTATCTGTATAAATATGGAAATATCTACACCGCTATCTCTATAAACATGGAAATATCTACACCGCCATCTGTATAAACATGGAAATACCAATACAGTCATCTGTGTAAACATGGAAATATCTACACCACCATCTGTATGAACATGGAAATATCTACAATGCCATCTGTATACACATGGAAATACCTACACGGCAATCTGTGTATAGATGGAAACATCAACACCGCCATCTGTACAAACTTGGAAATATCTACATTGCTATCTCTATAAACATGGAAATATCTTCATTGTGGTCTGTATAAACATGGAAATATCTACACCGGTATCTGTATAAACATGGAAATATCTACACCACGATCTGTATAAACATGGAAATATATACACCACAATCTGTATAAACATGGAAATATCTGCAAGGCTATCTCTATAGACATGGAAATATCTACAAAGCCATCTGTATAAACATGGGAATACCTACACAATCATGTGTAGGAACATTGAAATATCTACACTGCCATCTGTATAAACATAGAAATATCTACACATCCCTCTGTATAAATATGGAAATATCTGCATAGGCATCAGAATAAACATGGAAATATCTGCACCGCTATCTGTATAAACATGGAAATACCTACACCGCTGTCTCTATAAACATGGAAATATGTACACCGCTATGTGTATAAACATGGAAATATCTCCACTGCTGTCTGTATAAACATGGAAATATCTACACCATTATCTGTTTAAACATGGAAATACCCACAGCGCCATCTCTATAAACATTGAAATATCTACATTGCCATCTGTAAAAACATGGAAATATCTACACAGTCATCTGAATAAACATGGAAATATCTACACCACCATCTGTATAAACATGGAAATACCTACAATACCATCTGTTTACACATGGAAATATCTACACAGACATCTGTATAAATATGGAAATATCTTCACGGCCATCTGTATAAACATGGAAATATCTACACTGCCATCTGTAGAAAGATGGAAATATGTACACCGCTATCTCTATAAATATGGAAATATCTACACCGCCATCCCTATAAACATGAAAATATCTACACTGCCATCTCCATAAAGATGGAAGTATCTACTCCGCCATGTGCATAAACACGGAAATATCTACACCACCATCTGTGTAAACATGGAAATATCTACACCGCGGTCTGTATAAACATGGAAATATCTACACCGCTATCTGTATAAAGATGGAAATATCTACACTGCTATCTCTATAAACGTGGAAATATCTACACCGTGATCTGTATAAACACGGAAATATTTACACCGCTATCTGTATAAACATGGAAACTTCTACACCGTTATCTGTATAAATATGGATATATCTACACCTCAATCTCTATAAACTTGGAAATATCTACATCGCCATCTGTATAAACATGGAAATAACTAAACAGTCATCTGTGAAACATGGAAATATCTACACCACCATCTGTATAAACATGGAAATATCTACATTGCCATCTGTATACACATGGAAATACCTACACGGCAATCTGTGTATAGATGGAAACATCAACACCGCCATCTGTACAAACATGGGAATATCTACACTGCTATCTCTATAAACATGGAAATATCTACACTGCGGTCTGTATAAACATGGAAATATCTACACCAGTATCTGTATAAACATGGAAATATCTACACCACGATCTGTATAAAGATGGAAATATATACACCGCTATCTGTATAAACATGGAAATATCTGAAACACTATCTCTGTAAACATGGAAATATCTACAAAGCCATCTGTATAAACATGGAAATACCTACACAGTCATGTGTAGGAACATGGAAATTTCTACAGTGCCATCTGTATAAACATAGAAATATCTACACAGCCCTCTGTATAAGTATGGAAATATCTGCATAGGTATCTGTATAAACATGGAAATATCTGCACTGCTATCTGTATAAACATGGAAATACCTACACCGCTGTCTCTATAAACATGGAAATATGTACACCGCTATGTGTATAAACATGGAAATATCTCCACTGCTGTCTGTAAAAACATGGAAATATCTCCACCATTATCCGTATAAACATGGAAATATCTACAGCGCAATCTCTGTAAGCATTGAAATATCTACACTGCCATCTGTAAAAACATGGAAATATCTACACAGTCATCTGAATAAACATGGAAATATCTACAACGCAATCTGTATAAACATGGAAATATCTACACCGCTATCTGTATAAATATGAAATATCTAAACCGCTATCTCTGTAAAAATGGAAATATCTACACTGCTATCTGTATAAACATGGAAATATCCTCACTGCTATCTCTATCAACATGGATATATCTACACCGCTATCTCTATAAACATGGAAATATCTACACCGCGATCTGTATAAACATGGAAATATCTACACCGCGATCTGTATAAACATGGAAATATCTACACCGCTATCTGTATAAACATGGAAATATCTACACAGCTATCTCTATAAACATGGAAATATCTACACCGCCATCTGTATAAACATGGAAATACCTATACAGTCATCTGTGTAAACATGGAAATATCTACACCACCATCTGTATAAACATGGAAATATCTACAATGCCATCTGTATACACATGGAAATACCTACACGGCAATCTGTGTATAGATGGAAACATCAACACCGCCATCTGTACAAACTTGGAAATATCTACATTGCTATCTCTATAAACATGGAAATATCTTCATTGTGGTCTGTATAAACATGGAAATATCTACACCGGTATCTGTATAAACATGGAAATATCTACACCACGATCTGTATAAACATGGAAATGTCTACACCGCTATCTGTATAAACATGGAAATATCTACACAGCTATCTCTATAAACATGGAAATATCTACACCGCCGTCTGTATAAACATGTAAATACTTACAAAGTCATCTGTATAAACATGGAAATATCTACAGAGCCATCTGTATAAACATGGAAATATCTACACAGCCATCTGTATATACATGGAAATATCTACACCGCTATCTGTATAAACATGGAAGTAACTACACCGCTATTTGTATAAACAAGGAAATATCTACACCGCCATTTGTTTAAACATGGAAATTTATACACAGACATCTGTTTATACATGGAAATATCTACACCGCTATCTGTATAAACATGATAATAACTACACCACTATCTGTATAAATGTGGAAATATTTGCACCGCTATCCCTATAAACATGGTAATATCAACACCGCGATCTTTATAAACATGGAAATATCTACACCCTGATCTGTATAAACATGGAAATATCTACACCGTGATCTGTATAAACATGGAAATGTCTACACAGCTATCTCTATAAACATGGAAATATCTACACCGCCATCTGTATAAGCATGGAAATATCCACACAGCTATCTCTATAAACATGGAAAAATCAACACCGCTATCTATATGAACATGGAAATATCTACACCGCCATCTCTATAAACATGGAAATATCTACACCACGATCAGTATAAACATGGAAATATCTACACCGCTATCTGTATAAACATGGAAATATCTCCACTGCTATCTCTATAAGCATCGAAATATCTACACCGCCATCTGTATAAACATGGAAATACTTACAAAGTTATCTGTATAAACATGGAAATATCTACACCGCCATCTGTATAAACATGGAAATATCTACACAGCCATGTGTATATACATGGAAATATCTACACCGCTATGTATATAAACACGGAAATAACTACACCGCTATCTGTATAAACATGGAAATATCTACGCCGCCATCTACATATCCATGGAAATATCTGCGCCGCCATCTGTATAAACATGGAAATATCTACACGGTCATCTGTGTATAGATGGAAATATCAACACCGCCATCTGTACAAACATGGAAATATCTGCACCGCTATCTGTACAAACTTGGAAATATCTACACCGCCATCTCTATACACATGAAAATATCTACACTGCCATCTCCATAAAGATGGAAGTATCTACTCCACCATGTGTATAAACACGGAAATATCTACACCACCATCTGTGTAAACATGGAAATATCTACACCGCTATCTGTATTAACATGGAAATATCTACACCGCCATCTGCATGTCCATGGAAATATCTACACCGCCATTTGTATAAACATGGAAATATCTGCACGGCCATCTGTGTATAGATGGAAACATCAAAACCGCCACCTGTACAAACATGGAAATATCTGCACCGCTATCTGTATAAACATGGAAATATCTACACCGCTATCTGTATAAACATGGAAATATCTACACCGCTATCTCTATAAACGTGGAAATATCTACACCGTGATCTGTATAAACACGGAAATATTTTCACCGCTATCTATATAAACATGGAAACTTCTACACCGTTATCTGTAAAAATATGCAAATATCTACACCTCTATCTCTATAAACTTGAAAATATCTACACCGCCATCTGTATAAACATGGAAATAACTATACAGTCATTTGTTAAACATGGAAATATCTACACCACCATCTGTATAAACATGGAAATATCTACAGTGCCATCTGTATACACATGGAAATACCTACACGGCAATCTGTGTATAGATGGAAACATCAACACCGCCATCTGTACAAACATGGAAATATCTACACTGCTATCTCTATAAACATGGAATTATCTACACTGCGGTCTGTATAAACATGGAAATATCTACACCAGTATCTGTATAAACATGGAAATATCTACACCACGATCTGTATAAACATGGAAATATATACACCGCTATCTGTATAAACATGGAAATATCTGAACCACTATCTCTATAAACATGGAAATACCTACAAAGCCATCTGTATAAACATGGAAATACCTACACAGTCATGTGTAGGAACATGGAAATATCTACACTGCCATCTGTATAAACATAGAAATATCTGCACAGCCCTCTGTATAAGTATGGAAATATCTGCATAGGTATCTGTATAAACATGGAAATATGTGCACTGCTATCTGTATAAACATGGAAATACCTACACCGCTGTCTCTATAAACATGGAAATATGTACACCGCTATGTGTATAAACATGGAAATATCTCCACTGCTGTCTGTAAAAACATGGAAATATCTCCACCATTATCTGTATAAACATGGAAATATCTGCAGCGCAATCTCTATAAACACTGAAATATCTACACTGCCATCAGTAAAAACATGGAAATATCTACACAGTCATCTGAATAAACACGGAAATATCTACACCGCAATCTGTATAAACATGGAAATATCTACAGCGCTATCTGTATTAATATGAAATAACTAAACCGCTATCTCTATAAAAATGGAAATATCTACACTGCTATCTGTATAAACATGGAAATATCCTCACTGCTATCTCTATGAACATGGATATATCTACACCGCTATCTCTATAAACATGGAAATATCTACACCGCGATCTGTATAAACATGGAAATATCTACACCGCGATCTGTATAAACATGGAAATATCTACACTGCTATCTGTATAAACAAGGAAATATCTACACAGCTATCTCTATAAACATGGAAATATCTACACCGCCATCTGTATAAACATGTAAATACTTACAAAGTCATCTGTATAAACATGGAAATATCTACAGAGGCATCTGTATAAACATGGAAATATCTACACAGCTACCTCTATAAACATGGAAATATCTACACCGCCATCGGTATAAACATGGAAATATCCGCACAACTATCTCTATAAACACGGAAAAATCAACACCGCTATCTCTATGAACATGGAAATATCTACACCGCCATCTCTATGAACATGGAAATATCTACACCACGATCAGTATAAACATGGAAATATCTACACCGCTATCTGTATAAACATGGAAATATCTCCACTGCTATCTCTATAAACATCGAAATATCTACACCGCCATCTGTATAAACATGGAAATACTTACAAAGTTATCTGTATAAACATGGAAATATCTACACCGCCATCTGTATAAACATGGAAATATCAACACAGCCATGTGTATATACATGGAAATATCTACACCGCTATGTATATAAACACGGAAATAACTACACCGCTCTCTGTATAAACATGGAAATATCTACACCGCCATCTACATATCCATGGAAATATCTGCGCCGCCATCTGTATAAACATGGAAATATCTACACGGTCATCTGTGTATAGATGGAAATATCAACACCGCCATCTGTACAAACATGGAAATATCTGCACCGCTATCTGTATAAACTTGGAAATATCTACACCGCGGTCTGTAGAAACATGGAAATATCTACACCGCTATCTGTATAAACATGGAAATATCTACACCGCTATCTGCATAAACTTGGAAATATCTACACAGCTATCTCTATCAACATGGAAATATCTACACCGCCATCTGTATAAACATGGAAATATCTACAAAGTCATCTGTATAAACATGGAAATATCTACAAAGCCATCTGTATAAACATGGAAATATCTACACTGCCATCTGTATATACATGGAAATATCTACACCGCTATCTGTATAAACATGGAAATAACTACACCGCTATTTGTATAAACAAGGAAATATCTACACCGTGATGTGGATAAACATGGAAATATTTACAACGCTATCTGTATAAACATGGAAATTTCTCCACCGTTATCTGTATAAATATGGAAATATCTACACCGCTATCTCTATAAACATGGAAATATCTACACCGCCATCTGTATAAACATGGAAATACCTATACAGTCATCTGTGTAAACATGGAAATATCTACACCACCATATGTATAAACATGGAAATATCTACAATGCCATCTGTATACACATGGAAATACTTACACGGCAATCTGTGTATAGATGGAAACAACAACACCGCCATCTGTACAAACTTGGAAATATCTACATTGCTATCTCTATAAACATGGAAATATCTTCATTGTGGTCTGTATAAACATGGAAATATCTACACCGGTATCTGTATAAACATGGAAATATCTACACCACGATCTGTATAAACATGGAAATATATACACCGCAATCTGTATAAACATGGAAATATCTGCAAGGCTATCTCTATAGACATGGAAATATCTACAAAGCCATCTGTATAAACATGGGAATACCTACACAATCATGTGTAGGAACATTGAAATATCTACACTGCCATCTGTATAAACGTAGAAATATCTACACAGCCCTCTGTATAAATATGGAGATATCTGCATAGGCATCTGAATAAACATGGAAATATCTGCACCGCTATCTGTATAAACATGGAAATACCTACACCGCTGTCTCTATAAACATGGAAATATGCACACCGCTATGTGTATAAACATGGAAATATCTCCACTGCTGTCTGTATAAACATGCAAATATCTACACCATTATCTGTTTAAACATGGAAATACCTACAGCGCCATCTCTATAAACATTGAAATATCTACACTGCCATCTGTAAAAACATGGAAATATCTACACAGTCATCTGAATAAACATGGAAATATCTACAGCACCATCTGTATAAACATGGAAATACCTACAATGCCATGTGTATACACATGGAAATATCTACACAGACATCTGTATAAATATGGAAATATATTCACGGCCATCTGTATAAACATGGAAATATCTACACTGCCATCTGTAGAAAGATGGAAATATGTACACCGCTATCTCTATAAATATGGAAATATCTACACCGCCATCTCTATACACATGAAAATATCTACACTGCCATCTCCATAAAGATGGAAGTATCTACTCCGCCATGTGTATAAACACGGAAATATCTACACCACCATCTGTGTAAACATGGAAATATCTACACCGCTATCTGTATAAACATGGAAATATCTACACCGCCATCTGCATGTTCATGGAAATATCTACACCGCCATTTGTGTAAACATGGAAATATCTGCACGGCCATCTGTGTATAGATGGAAACATCAACACCGCCACCTGTACAAACACGGAAATATCTGCACCGCTATCTGTATAAACATGGAAATATCTACACCGCTATCTGTATAAACATGGAAATATCTACACCGCTATCTCTATAAACGTGGAAATATCTACATAGCCATCTGTATAAACATGGAAATAACTATACAGTCATTTGTTAAACATGGAAATATCTACACCACCATCTGTATAAACATGGAAATATCTACAGTGCCATCTGTATACACATGGAAATACCTACACGGCAATCTGTGTATAGATGGAAACATCAACACCGCCATCTGTACAAACATGGAAATATCTACACTGCTATCTCTATAAACATGGAATTATCTACACTGCGGTCTGTATAAACATGGAAATATCTACACCAGTATCTGTATAAACATGGAAATATCTACACCGCCATCTGTATACACATGGAAATACCTATACAGTCATCTGTGTAAACATGGAAATATCTACATCACCATCTGTATAAACAAGGAAATATCTACACCGCGGTCTGTGTAAATATGGAAATATCTACACCGCTGTCTGTATAAACATGGAAATATCTACACCGCTATCTCTATAAAGATGGAAATATCTACACCGTGATCTGTATAAACATGGAAATATTTACACCGCTATCTGTATGAACATGGAAATTTCTACACCGTTATCTGTATTAATATGGAAATACCTACACCGCAATCTCTATAAACATGGAAATATCTACACCGCCATCTGTATAAACCTGGAAATACCTATAAAGTCATCTGTGTAAACATGGAAATATCTACACCACCATCTGTATAAACATGGAAATATGTACAATGCCATCTGTATACACATGGAAATACCTACACGGCAATCTGTGTATATATGGAAACATCAACACCGCCATCTGTACAAACATGGAAATATCTACACTGCTATCTCTAGAAACATGGAAATATCTACACTGCGGTCTGTATAAAAATGGAAATATCTACGCCGGTATCTGTATAAAGATGGAAATATCTACACAACGATCTGTATAAACATGGAAATATATACACCGCTATCTGTATAAACATGGAAATATCTGAACCACTATCTCTATAAACATGGAAATATCTACAAAGCCATCTGTATAAACATGGAAATACCTACACAGTCATGTGTAGGAACATGGAAATATCTACACTGCCATCTGTATAAACATAGAAATATCTACACAGCCCTCTGTATAAGTATGGAAATATCTGCATAGGTATCTGTATAAACATGGAAATATGTGCCCTGCTGTCTGTATAAACATGGAAATACCTACACCGCTGTCTCTATAAACATGGAAATATGTACACCGTTATGTGTATAAACATGGAAATATCTCCACTGCTGTCTGTAAAAACATGGAAATATCTCCACCATTATCTGTATAAACATGGAAATATCTATAGCGCAATCTCTATAAACATTGAAATATCTACACTGCCAACATTAAAAACATGGAAATATCTACAAAGTCATCTGAATAAACATGGAAATATCTACACCGCAATCTGTATAAACATGGAATTATCTACAGCGCTATCTTTATAAATATGAAATATCTAAACCGCTATCTCTATACAAATGGAAATATCTACACTGCTATCTGTATAAACATGGAAATATCCTCACTGCTATCTCTATGAACATGGATATATCTGCACCGCTATCTCTATAAACATGGAAATATCTACACCGCGATCTGTATAAACATGGAAATATCTACACCGCGATCTGTATAAACATGGAAATATCTACACTGCTATCTGTATAAACAGGGAAATATCTACACAGCTATCTGTATAAACATGGAAATATCTACACCGCCATCTATATAAACATGTAAATACTTACAAAGTCATCTGTATAAACATGGAAATATCTACAGAGCCATCTGTATAAACATGGAAATATCTACACAGCCATCTGTATATACATGGAAGTTTCTACACCGCTATCTGAATAAACATGGAAATAACTACACCGCTATTTGTATAAGCAAGGAAATATCTACACCGCCATTTGTTTAAACATGGAAATGTATACACAGACATCTGTTTATACATGGAAATATCTACACCGTTATCTGTATAAACATGAAAATAACTACACCGCTATCTGTATAAATGTGGAAATATTTGCACCGCTATCCCTATAAACATGGTAATATCAACACCGCGATCTTTATAAACATGGAAATATCTACACCATGATCTGTATAAACATGGAAATATCTACACCGTGATCTGTATAAACATGGAAATATCTACACAGCTATCTCTATAAACATGGAAATATCTACACCGTGATCTGTATAAACATGGAAATATCTACACAGCTATCTCTATAAACATGGAAATATCTACACCGCCATCTGTATAAACATGGAAATATCCACACAACTATCTCTATAAACACGGAAAAATCAACACCGCTATCTCTATGAACATGGAAATATCTACACCGCCATCTCTATAAACATGGAAATATCTACACCACGATCAGTATAAACATGGAAATATCTACACTGCTATCTGTATAAACATGGAAATATCCCCACTGCTATCTCTATAAACATTGAAATATCTACACCGCCATCTGTATAAACATGGAAATACTTACAAAGTTATCTGTATAAACATGGAAATATCTACACCGCCATCTATATAAACATGGAATTATCTACACAGCCATGTGTATATACATGGAAATATCTACACCGCTATGTATATAAACATGGAAATAACTACACCGCTATCTGTATAAACATGGAAATATCTACGCCGCCATCTACATATCCATGGAAATATCTGCGCCGCCATCTGTATAAACATGGAAATATCTACACGGTCATCTGTGTATAGATGGAAATATCAACACCGCCATCTGTACAAACATGGAAATATCTGCACCGCTATCTGTATAAACTTGGAAATACCTACACCGCGGTCTGTAGATACATGGAAATATCTACACCGCTATCTGTAGAAACATGGAAATATCTACACCGCTATCTGCATAAACTTGGAAATATCTACACAGCTATCTCTATCAACATGGAAATATCTACACCGCCATCTGTATAAACATGGAAATATCTACAAAGTCATCTGTATAAACATGGAAATATCTACAAAGCCATCTGTATAAACATGGAAATATCTACACTGCCATCTGTATATACATGGAAATATCTACACCGCTATCTGTATAAACATGGAAATAACTACACCGATATTTGTATAAACAAGGAAAAATCTACACCGTGATGTGTATAAACATGGAAATATTTACACCGCTATCTGTATAAACATGGAAATTTCTACACCGTTATCTTTATAAATATGGAAATATCTACACCGCTATCTCTATAAACATGGAAATATCTACACCGCCATCTGTATAAACATGGAAATACCTAAACAGTCATCTGTGTAAACATGGAAATATCTACATCACCATCTGTATAAACATGAAAATAACTGCACCGCTATCTCTACAAATATGGAAATATCTACACAGCCATGTGTATATACATGGAAATATCTACACCGCTATGTATATAAACATGGAAATATCTACACGGTCATCTGTGTATAGATGGAAATATCAACAGCGCCATCTGTACAAACATGGAAATACCTACACCGCTATCTCTATAAACATGGAAA
This sequence comes from Pan troglodytes, assembly GCF_028858775.2. NCBI lineage: Eukaryota > Metazoa > Chordata > Mammalia > Primates > Hominidae > Pan > Pan troglodytes. The sequence goes on from NC_072411.2 coordinate 10,328,771, forward strand.
TATCTGCACTGCCATCTGTAAAAACATGGAAATACCTATACAGTCATCTGTGTAAACATGGAAATATCTACAATGCCATCTGTATACACATGGAAATATCTACACAGCCATCTGTATAAACATGTAAATATCTACACTGCTGTCTCTATAAACATGGAAATATGTACACCGCCATCTCTATAAACATGAAAATATCTACACTGCCATCTCCATAAACATGGAACTAACTACTCCGCCATCTGTATAAACATGGAAAGATCTACACCGCCATCTGTGTGAATAAGGAAATATCTACAATGCTATCTGTAAAAAGATATAAATATCTGCACCACGAGCTGTATAAACATGGAAATATCTACATCGCTATCTGTATAAACGTGGAAATACCAACACCGCTATTAGTATAAACATGGAAATATCTACAACGCCATCTATATAAACATGGAAATATCTACACCGCTATGTCTATAAACATGGAAATACCTACACCGCTATCTCTATAAACATGGAAATATCCACACCGCCATCTGCATATCCATGGAAATATCTACAACGCCATCTGTATAAAGATGGAAATATCTACAAGGCAATCTGTGTACAGTTGGAAATATCAACACCGCCATCTGTACAAACATGGAAATATCTACACCGCTATCTGTATAAACATAGAAATAGCTACACTGCAGTCTGTATAAACATGGAAACATCTACACCGGTATCTGTATAAACATGGAAATATCTACACCATGATCTGTATAAACATGGAAATATTTACACCGCTATCTGTATAAACCTGGAAATATCTACACTGCTATCTCTATAAATATGGAAATATCTACACCGCCATCTGTATAAACATGGAAATAACTACACAGTCATGTGTAGGAACATGGAAATATCTACACCACCGTTTGTATAAAGATGGAAATATCTACAACGTTATCTGTATAAACATGGAAATATCTACACAGTGATGTGTATAAACATGGAAATATGTACAGCACTCTCTGAATAAAGATGGAAATATCTATACCGCTATCTGTAAAAACATGGAAATATCTACACCACTATCTGTATAAATATGGAAAGATTTAAACCGCTATCTCAATAAACATGGAAATATCTAAACTGCTATCTCTTTAAACATGGAAATATCAACACTGCCATCTGTATTAACATGGAAGTATCTACACAGTCATCTGTATAAACCTGGAAATATCTACACTGTCATCTATATAAACATGAAAATATCTACAGAGAACTCTGTATAAACATGGAAATATCGGCACAGCCATCTGTATAAACATGGAAATATCTACACCGCTATCTGTATAAACATGGAAATATCTACACCGCTATGTGTATTAACGTGGAAATATCTCCATTGCTATCTGTATAAACAAGGACATACCTCCACCGCAATCTGTATAAACATGAAAATATCTACAGCGCTATCTCTATAAACATGGAAATATCTACAGCGCTTCTCTATAAACATTGAAATATCTACACTGCCATCTGTAAAAACATGGAAATATCTACACAGTCATCTGAATAAACATGGAAATATCTACACCACCATCTGTATAAACATGGAAATACCTACAATATCAACTGTATACACATGGAAATATCTACACAGACATCTGTATAAAGATGGAAATATCTTCACGCCATCTGTATAAACATGGAAATATCTACACTGCCATCTGTAGAAAGATGGAAATATCTACACCGCTATCTCTATAAATATGGAAATATCTACACCGCCATCTGAATAAACATGAAAATATCTACACTGCCATCTCCATATACATGGAAGTATCTACTCCGCCATGTGTATAAACACGGAAATGTCTACACCACCATCTGTGTAAACATGGAAATATCTACTCCGCTCTCTGTATAAACATGGAAACATCTACGCCGCCATCTGTATAAACATGGAAATATCTACACGGCCATCTGAGTATAGATGGAAATTTCAACACCCCCATATGTACAAACTTGGAAATATCTACACCGTTATCTCTATAAACATGGAAATATCTACACCGCCATCTCTATAAACATGAAAATATCTGCACTGCCATTTGTAAAAACATGGAAATACCTATAAAGTCATCTGTATAAACATGGAAATATCTACAATGCCGTCTCTATACACATGGAATTATCTACTCAGCCATCTGTATAAACATGTAAATATCTACACTGCTATCTCTATAAACATGGAAACATCTACACCGCCATCTGTATAAACATGGAAACATCTACACCGCCATCTGTGTGAGTAAGGAAATATCTACAATGCCATCTGTATAAAGATATAAATATCTGAACCGCGAGCTGTATAAACATGGAAATATCTACATCACTATCTGTAGAAACGTGGAAATAGCAACACCGCTATCGGTATAAACATGGAAATATCTACAACGCCATCTATATAAACATGGAAATATCTACACTGCTATGTCTATAAACATGGAAATACCTACACCGCAATCTGTATAAACATAGAAATATCTACACCGCTATCTGTATAAATATGAAATATCTAAGCCGCTATCTCTATAAAAATGGAAATATCTACACTGCTATCTGTATAAACATGGAAATATCCTCACTGCTATCTCTATGAACATGGATATATCTACACGGCAATCTAAATAAACATGGAAATATCTACACTGCCATCTCTATAAACATGGAATTATCCACATCGCCATCTGTATAAACATGGAAATATCTACACCGCTATCTGTATAAACATGGAAATACCTACACTGCTATCTGTATAAACATGGAAATATCTACACCGTGATCTCTATAAACATGGAAATATCTACACCGCGATCTGTATAAACATGGAAATATCTTCACCACGGTCTTTATAAACATGGAAATATCTACACCGCTGTCTGTATAAACATGGTAATATCTACACCACCATCTATATAAACATGGAAATACCTACACCGCCATCTGTATAAACATGGAAATATCTACAATGCCATCTGTAGAAAGATGGAAATATCTAAACCGCAATCTGTGTAAACATGGAAATATCTACACCGATATCTGTAAAAACATGGATATATCTACACCGCTATCTGTATAAACATGGAAATATCTGCACCGCGATCTGTTTAAACATGGAAATATCTACAATGCCATCTGTACAAACACGGTAATATCTACACAGTTATCTGTAGAAACATGGAAATATCTACACCGCTATCTCTATAAACATGGAAATAACTACACCGCTATCTCTATAAACATGGAAATATCTACACCGCTATCTACACCAACATGGAAATATATACACCGCCATCTCTTTAAACGTGGAGATATCTACAACGCCATCTACATAAACAAGAATATATCTACACTGCCATCTATATAAACATGGAAATATCCTCACCGCCATCTCTATAAACATGGAAATACCTACACTGCCATTTGTAGAAAGATGGAAATATCTACACCGCCATTTGTATAAACGTGGAAATATCTACTCCGCTATCTGTATAAACATGGAAATATCTATGCCGCAATCTGTATAAACATGGAAATATCTACACCGCTATCTGTATAAATATGAAATATCTAAACCGCTATCTCTATAAAAATGGAAATATCTACACTGCTATCTGTATAAACATGGAAATATCCTCACTGCTATCTCTATGAACATGGATATATCTACACCGCTATCTAAATAAACATGGAAATATCTACACTGCCATCTCTATAAACATGGAATTATCTACACCGCCATCTGTATAAACATGGAAATATCTACACCGCTATCTGTATAAACATGGAAATATCAACACTGCTATCTGTATAAACATGGAAATATCTACACCGTGATCTGTATAAACATGGAAATATCTACACCGCGATCTGTATAAACATGGAAATATCTTCACCACGATCTGTATAATCATGGAAATATCTACACCGCTATCTGTATAAACATGGTAATATCTACACCACCATCTATATAAACATGGAAATATTTACACCGCCATCTGTATAAACATGGAAATATCTACAATGCCATCTGTAGAAAGATGGAAATATCTACACCGCAATCTGTGTAAACATGGAAATATCTACACCGATATCTGTAAAAACATGGAAATATCTACACCGCTATCTGCATAAACATGGAAATATCTACACCACGATCTGTATAAACATGGAAATATCTACACCGCTATCTGTATAAACATGGAAATATCTACAAAGCTATCTCTATAAACATGGATATATCTACACTGCTATCTGTATAAACATGGAAATATCTACACTGTCATCTGTATAAACATGAAAATATCTAAACTGCCATCTGTGGAAAGATGGAAATATCTGCACCACGATCTGTATAAATATGAAAATATCTACACCGCTATCTGTGTAAAGATGGAAATATATACACCGCAATCTGTGCAAAGATGGAAATATCTACACCGCTATCTCTGTAAACATGGAAATATCTACGCCACTATCTGTATAAACATGGAAATATCTACATCGCTATCTGTATAAACATGGATATATCTACACCGTTATATGTATAAACATGGAAATATCTACCCCGCTATCTGTATAAACATGGAAATATCTACACCGCATTTGTGTAAGCATACAAATATCTACAGAGTCATCTGTATACACATGGAAATATCTACACAGCCATCTGTATAAACATGGATGTATCTACACAACTATCTCTATAAACAAGGAAGTACCTACAGCGCTATCTCTATAAACATGGAAATATCAACAACATAGTCTCTACAAACATGGAAATATCTACACCGCCATCTATGTAAACATGAAAATATCTACACCGCCATCTCCATAAACATGGAACTATCTACACCGCCATCTCTATAAACATGGAAATATCTACACGGCCATCTGTGTATAGATGGAAATATCAACACCGCCATCTGTACAAACATGGAAATATCTACACCGCTATCTCTATAAACATGAAAATATCTGCACTGCCATCTTTAAAAACATGGAAATACCTATACAGTCATCTGTGTAAACATGGAAATAGCTACAATGCCATCTGTATACACATGGAAGTATCTACACAGCCATCTGTATAAACATGTAAATATCTACACTGCTGTCTCTATAAATATGGAAATATGTACACCGCCATCTCTATAAACATGAAAATATCTACACTGCCATCTCCATAAACATGGAACTAACTACTCCGCCATCTGTATAAACATGGAAAGATCTACACCGCCATCTGTGTGAATAAGGAAATATCTACAATGCTATCTGTATAAAGATATAAATATCTGCACCACGAGCTGTATAAACATGGAAATATCTACATCGCTATCTGTATAAACGTGGAAATACCAACACCGCTATTGGTATAAACATGGAAATATCTACAACGCCATCTATATAAACATGGAAATATCTACACCGCTATGTCTATAAACATGGAAATACCTACACCGCTATCTCTATAAACATGGAAATATCCACACCGCCATCTGCATATCCATGGAAATATCTACAACGCCATCTGTATAAAGATAGAAATATCTACAAGGCAATCTGTGTACAGTTGGAAATATCAACACCGCCATCTGTACAAACATGGAAATATCTACACCGCTATCTGTATAAACATAGAAATAGCTACACTGCAGTCTGTATAAACATGAAAATATCTACACCGGTATCTGTATAAACATGGAAATATCTACACCACGATCTGTATAAACATGGAAATATTTACAACGCTATCTGTATAAACCTGGAAATATCTACACTGCTATCTCTATAAATATGGAAATATCTACACCGCCATCTGTATAAACATGGAAATAACTACACAGTCATGTGTAGGAACATGGAAATATCTACACCACCGTTTGTATAAAGATGGAAATATCTACAACGTTATCTGTATAAACATGGAAATATCTACACAGTGATGTGTATAAACATTGAAATATGTACAGCACTCTCTGAATAAAGATGGAAATATCTATACCGCTATCTGTAAAAACATGGAAATATCTACACCACTATCTGTATAAATATGGAAAGATTTAAACCGCTATCTCAATAAACATGGAAATATCTAAACCGCTATCTCTTTAAACATGGAAATATCTACACTGCCATCTGTATTAACATGGAAGTATCTACACAGTCATCTGTATAAACCTGGAAATATCTACACTGTCATCTATATAAACATGAAAATATCTACAGAGAACTCTGTATAAACATGGAAATATCGGCACAGCCATCTGTATAAACATGGAAATATCCACACCGCTATCTGTATAAACATGGAAATATCTACACCGCTATGTGTATTAACGTGGAAATATCTCCATTGCTATCTGTATAAACAAGGACATATCTCCACCGCAATCTGTATAAACATGAAAATATCTACAGCGCTATCTCTATAAACATGGAAATATCTACAGCGCTTCTCTATAAACATTGAAATATCTACACTGCCATCTGTAAAAACATGGAAATATCTACACAGTCATCTGAATAAACATGGAAATATCTACACCACCATCTGTATAAACATGGAAATACCTGCAATATCAACTGTATACACATGGAAATATCTACACAGACATCTGTATAAATATGGAAATATCTTCACGCCATCTGTATAAACATGGAAATATCTACACTGCCATCTGTAGAAAGATGGAAATATCTACACCGCTATCTCTATAAATATGGAAATATCTACACCGCCATCTGAATAAACATGAAAATATCTACACTGCCATCTCCATAAACATGGAAGTATCTACTCCGCCATGTGTATAAACACGGAAATGTCTACACCACCATCTGTGTAAACATGGAAATATCTACACCGCTCTCTGTATAAACATGGAAATATCTACGCCGCCATCTGTATAAACATGGAAGTATCTACACTGACATCTGTGTATAGATGGAAATTTCAACACCGCCATATTTACAAACTTGGAAATATCTACACCGTTATCTCTATAAACATGGAAATATCTACACCGCCATCTCTATAAACATGAAAATACCTGCACTGCCATTTGTAAAAACATGGAAATACCTATAAAGTCATCTGTATAAACATGGAAATATCTACAATGCAGTCTCTATACACATGGAATTATCTACTCAGCCAACTGTATAAACATGTAAATATCTACACTGCTATCTCTATAAACATGGAAACATCTACACCGCCATCTGTATAAACATGGAAACATCTACACCGCCATCTGTGTGAATTAGGAAATATCTACAATGCCATCTGTATAAAGATATAAATATCTGAACCGCGAGCTGTATAAACATGGAAATATCTACATCACTATCTGTAGAAAAGTGGAAATAGCAACACCGCTATCGGTATAAACATGGAAATATCTACAACGCCATCTCTATAAACATGGAAATATCTACACTGCCATTTGTAGAAAGATGGAAATATCTACACCGCCCTCTCTATAAACGTGGAAATATCTACACCGCTATCTGTATAAACATGGGAATATCTACACCGCAATCTGTATAAACCTGGAAATATCTACACCGCTATCTGTATAAATATGAATTATCAAAACCGCTATCACTATAAACATGGAAATATCCTCACTGCTATCTCTATGAACATAGATATATCTACACCGCTATCTCAATGAACATGGAAATATCTACACCGGCATCTCTTTAAACATGGAAATATCTACACCGCCATCTGTAAAAACATGGAAATAACTACACTGCGATCTGTATAAACATGGAAATATCTACACCGCAATCTGTATAAAAATGGAAATATCTTCACCACGATCTGTATAAACATGGAAATATCTGCACCGCTCTCTGTATAAACATGGTAATATCTACACCACCATCTATATAAACATGGAAATATCTACACCGCTATCTGTATAAACTTGGAAATACCTACAAAGTCATCTGTATAAACATGGAAATATCTACACAGCCATCTGTCTAAACATGGAAATATCTACAAAGCCATCTGTATATACATGGAAATATCTACACCGCTATATGTATAAACATGGAAATAACTACACCGCTATTTGTATAAACAAGGAATTACCTACACCGTGATCTGTATAAACATGGAAATATCTACACCGCTATTTGTATAAACAAGGAAATATCTACACCGCTATCTGTATATACATGGAAATAAGTACACAGCTATTTGTATAAACAAGGAAATACCTACACCGTGATCTGTATAAACATGGAAATAACTACACCGCTACTTGTGTAAACAAGGAAATATCTACACCGCCATGTGTTTAAACTTGGAAATATATACACAGACCTCTTTATACATGGAAACATCTACACTGCTATCTGTATAAATATGCTAATAACTACACCGCTATCTGCATAAATGTGGAAACATTTGCACCACTATCCTTATAAACATGGTAATATCAACACCGCGATCTGTATAAACATGGAAATATCTACAAAGCCATCTGTATAAACATGGAAATACCAACACAGTCATGTGTAGGAACATGGAAATATCTACACTGCGATCTGTATAAACATGGAAATATGTACACCGCGATCTGGATAAACATGGAAATATCTACACCGCTATCTGTATAAACACGGAAATATCTACACAGCTATCTACATAAACATGGAAATATCTACATCGCAATCTGTATAAACATGGAAATACCTACAAAGTCATCTGTATAAACATGGAAATATATACACAACCATCTGTATAAACATGGAAATATCTACACAGCCGTCTGTATATACATGGAAATATCTACACCGCTATCTGTATGAACATGGAAATAAATACACCGCTATTTGTACAAACAAGGAAATATCTTCAACACCATCTGTTTAAACATGGAAATATCTACACAGACATCCGTTTATAGAAGGAAATATCTACAGCGCTATCTGTATAAACATGTTAATAACTACACTGCTATCTGTATAAATGTGGAAATATTTGCACCGCTATCCCTATAAACATGGTAATATCAACACCGCGATCTGTATAAACATGGAAATAACTTCACCATGATCTCTATAAACATGGAAATATCTACACCGCGATCTGTATAAACATGGAAATATCTACACCGTGATCTGCATAAACATGGAAATATCTACACTGCCATCTCTATCAACATGGAAATATCCACACCCCTATCTGTATCAAAATGGAAATATCCACACCGCTATCTCTATAAACATGGAAAAATCAACACCGCTATCCCTATGAACATGGAAAAATCTGCACCGCCATCTCTATAAACATGGGAATATCTACACCGCGATCAGTATAAACATGGAAATATCTACACCGCTATCTGTATAAACATGGAAATATCTACACCGCCATCTGTATAAACATGGGAATATCTACACAGCCGTGTATATATATGGAAATATCTACACCGCTATCTATATAAACACGGAAATAACTACACCGCTATCTGTATAAACATGGAAATATCTACACCGCCTTCTGTTTAAACTTGGAAATATATACACAGACATCTCTTTATACATGGAAATATCTACACCGCCATCTGTATAAACATGCTAATAACTACACAGGTATCTGTATAAATGTGGAAATATTTGCACCGCTATCCCTATAAACATGGTAATATCAACACCGCGATCTGTATAAACATGGAAATATCTACACCATGATCTGTATAAACATGGAAATATCTACACCACGATCTGTATAAACAAGGAAATATTTACAACTTGATCTGTATAAGCATGGAAATATCTACACCCCTATCTGTATAAACATGGAAATATCCACACAGCTATCTCTATAAACGTGGAAAAATCAACACCGCTATCTCTATGAACATGGAAATCTCTACTCCGCCATCTCTATAAACATGGAAATATCTACACCGTGATCATTATAAACATGGAAATATCTACACCGCTATCTGTATAAACATGGAAATATCTCCACTGCTATCTCTATAAACATCGAAATATCTACACCGCGATCTGTATAAACTTGGAAATACTTACAAAGTTATCTGTATAAACATGGAAATATCTACACCGCCATCTGTATAAACATGGAAATATCTACACAGCTATCTCTATAAACATGGAAATATCTACACCGCAATCTGTATAAACATGGAAATACCTACAAAGTCATCTGTATAAACATGGAAATATCTACACAGCCATCTGTGTATACATGGAAATACCTACACCGCTATCTGTATAAACATGGAAATAAATACACCGCTATTTGTATAAACAAGGAAATATCTACACCACCATCTGTTTAAACATGGAAATATCTACACAGACATCTGTTTATACATGGAAATATCTACACCGCTATCTGTATAAACATGCTAATAACTACACCGCTATCTGTATAAATGTGGAAATATTTGCATCGCTATCCCTATAAACATGGTAATATCAACACTGCGATCTGTATAAACATGGAAGTATCTACACCATGATCTGTATAAACATGAAAATATCTACACCGTGATCTGTATAAACATGGAAATATCTACATCGCCATCTCTATAAACATGGAAATATCCACACCCCTATCTGTATAAACATGGAAATATCCACACCACTATCTCTATAAACATGGAAAAATCAACACTGCTATCTCTATGAACATGGAAATATCTACACCGCCATCTCTATAAACATGGAAATATCTACACCGCGATCAGTATAAACATGGAAGTATATTCACCGCTATCTGTATAAACATGGAAATATCTCCACAGCTATCTCTATAAACATCGAAATATCTACACCGCCATCTCTATAAACATGGAAAAACTTACAAAGTTATCTGTATAAACCTGGAAATATCTACACCGCCATCTGTATAAACATTGAAATATCTACACAGACATGTGTATAAACATGGAAATATCTACACCGCTATCTATATAAACATGGAAATAACTACACCGCTATCTGTATAAGCATGGAAATATCTACACCTCCATCTACATATACAAGGAAACATCTGCGCCGCCATCAATATAAACATGGAAATATACAGACGGTCATCTGTGAATAGATGGAAATATCAACACCGCCATCTGTACAAACATGAAAGTATCTGCACGGCTATCTGTATAAACATGGAAATATCTACACCGCGGTCTGTATAAACATGGAAATATCTAAACCGCTAACTGTAAAAACATGGAAATATCTACACCGCTATCTATATAAACATGGAAATAACTACACCGTGATCTGTATAAACATGGAAATATCTACACCGCTATCTGAATAAACATGGAAATATCTTCACCGTGATCTGTATAAATATGGAAATATGTACACCGCTATCTCTATAAACATGGAAATATCTACACCGCCATCTGTATAAACATGGAAATATCTACACTGATATCTCTATAAGCATGGAAATATCTACGATGCCATCTGTAAAAACATGGAAATACCTATACAGTCGTCTGTATAAACATGGAAATATCTACACCACCATCTGTATAAACTTGGAAATATCTACCATGCCATCTGTATACACATGGAAATACCTACACGGCAATCTGTGTATAGATGGAAATATCAACACCGCCATCTGTACAAACATGGAAATATCTACACCGCTATCTCTATAAACATGGAAATATCTACATTGCAGTCTGTATAAACATGGAAATATCTACACCGGTATCTGTATAAACATGGAAATATCTACACCACGATCTGTATAAACATGGAAATATTTACCCTGCTATCTGTATAAACATGGAAATATCTGCACCACTATCTCTATAAACATGGAAATATATACAAAGCCATTTGTATAAACATGGAAATACCTACACAGTCATGTGTAAAACATGGAAATATCTACACTGCCATCTGCATAAATATGGAAATATCTACAGAGCCCTCTGTATAAATATGGAAATATCTGCATAGGCATCTGTATAAACATGGAAATATCTGCACCGCTATCTGTATAAACATGGAAATACCTACACCGTTGTCTCTATAAACATGGAAATATGTACATCGCTATGTGTATAAACATGGAAATATCTCCACTGCTGTCTGTATAAACATGGAAATATCTACACCGCGATCTGTATAAACATGGAAATATCTACACCGCCATCTGTATAAACATGGAAATACCTACAAAGTCATCTGTATAAACATTTAAATATCTACACAGCCATCTGTATAAACATGGAAATATCTACACAGCCATCTGTATATACATGGAAATATCTACAACGCTATCTGTATAAACATGGAAATAACTACACCGCTATTTGTATAAACAAGGAAATACCTACACCGCCATCTGTTTAAACATGGAAATATATACACAGACCTCTGTTTATACATGGAAATATCTACACCGCTATCTGTATAAACATACTAATAACTACACAGCTATCTGTATAAATGTGGAAATATTTGCACCGCTATCCCTATAATCATGGTAATATCAACACCACGATCTGTATAAACATGGAAATATCTACACCATGATCTGTATAAACATGGAAATATCTACACCGCGATCTGTATGAACATGGAAATATCTACACCGTGACCTGTATAAACATGGAAATATCTACACCAAGATCTGTATAAACATGGAAATATCTACACCGCCATCTCTATAAACATGGAAATATTTACACTCCTATCTGTATAAACATGGAAAAATCCACACAGCTATCTCTATAAACATGGAAAAATCAACACCGCTATCTATATGAACATGGAAATATGTACCCAGCCATCTGTATAAACATGGAAATATCTACTCAGCCATGTGTATATACATGGAAATATCTACACCGCTATCTATATAAACATGGAAATATCTATACCGCAGTCTCTATAAACATGGAAATATCTCCACCGCTAACTGTATAAACATGAAAATATCTACATCGCTATCTGTATAATCATGGACATATCTACACCGTAATCTGTATAAACATGGAAATATCTATCACGCTATGTGTGTAAACATGGAAATACCTACACCACTGTCTGTATAAACATGTTAATATCTACACCACTATCTGTAAACATGTAAATATCTACACCACGATCTGTACAAACATGGAAATATCTACACCGCTATCTGTATAAACATGGAAATATCTTCAACGCTATCTGTGGAAACATGAAAATATCTACACCGCCATCTCTATAAACTTGGAAATATCTACACTGCCATCTCTATAAAGATGTAAATATCTACACCGCGAGCTGTATAAACATGGAAATATCTACAACGCTAGTTGTATAAACATGGAAATACCAACACCGCTATCTGTATAAACATGGAAATACCTACACCCCCATCTGTATACACATAGATATATCTTCACCGCTGTCTCTATAAACATAGAAATATTTACACCGCAATCTCTATAAACATGGAAATATCTACAACACCATCTGCATGAACATGGAAATATCTACACTGCTATCTGTATAAACATGGAAATATCTACACTGTCATCTGTATAAACTTGGAAATATCTAAACTTCCATCTGTGGAAAGATGGAAATATCTACACCACGATCTGTATAAATATGAAAATGTCTACACCGCTATCTGTGTAAAGATGGAAATATCTACACCGCAATCTGTGTAAAGATGGAAATATCTACACCGCTATCTCTGTAAACATGGAAATATCTACACCACTATCTGTATAAACATGGAAATATCTACATCGCTATCTGTATAAACATGGATATATCTACACCGTTATCTGTATAAACACGGAAATATCTACACCGCTTTCTGTATAAATATGGAAATATCTACACCACCGTTTGTGTAAACATACAAATATCTACAGAGTCATCTGCATACACATGGAAATATCTACACAGCCATCTGTATAAACATGGATGTATCTACACAACTATCTGTATAAAAAAGGAAATACCTACAGTGCTATCTCTATAAACATGGAATTATCAACACCACAATCTCTAAAAACATGGAAATATCTACACCGCCATCTACATAAACATGAAAATATCTACACCGCCATCTCCATAAACATGGAAATATCTACACCGCCATCTGTATAAACATGGAAATATCTACACCGCTATCTGTATAAAGATGGAAAGATCTACACCGTTATCTCTATAAACATGGAAATATCTACACAGCCATCTTTATAAACATGGAAATATCGACACTGCTATGTCTATAAACATGGTAAATATCTACACCGCTATCTGTATAAACATGGAAATATCTACAGCGCTATCTTTGTAAAGTTAGAAATATCTACACAGGTATCTGTGTAAAAATGAAAATATCTACACGGCAATCTGTGCAAAGATGGAAATATCTACACCGCTATCTCTGTAACATGGAAATATCTACAGCGCTATCTGTATAAACGTGGAAATATCTACACCGCTATCTGAATAAATATGGAAATATCCAAACCGCTATCTCTATAACCATGGAAATATCTACAACACTATCTGTGTAAACATGGAAATAACTACACAGCTATCTGTGTAAACTTTCAAATATCTACACCGCTATCTGTGTAAAGATGGAAATATCAACACTGCAATCTGTGCAAAGATGGAAATATCAACACCGCTATCTCTGTAAACATGGAAATATCTGCACCGCTATCTGTATAAACATGGAAATATTTACGCCGCTATCTGTATAAACATGGAAATATCTACACCGCCATCTATACAAACATGGAAATATCTACACCGGGATCTTTATAAACATGGAAATATCTAAACCGCTATCAGTGTAAATATGGAAATTTCTACACCGCTATCTCCATAAACATGGAAATATCTACACTGCTATCTGTATAAACATGGAAATTCATCACCGTTTTCTCTATAAAAATGGAAATATTTACACTGCCATCTGTATAAACATACAAATATCTACAGAGTCATGTGTATAAACATGGATATACCTACACCACCATCTCTATAAAATTTGAAATATCTACTCTGCCATGTATATACACATGGAAATATCTACACATCCATCTGTATAAACATGGAAATATCTCCACCGTTATCTCTATAAACATGGGAATATCTACACCTCCATTTGCATAAACATGGAAATATCTACACTGCCATGTATACACATGGAAATATCTACACAGCCCTCTGTATAAACATGGAAATATCTATGCCGCCATCTGTATAAACATAGAAATATCTACAGTGCCATCTGTGTAAAGATGGAAATGTCTACACCGCGATCTGTATAAACTTGGAAATATCTACACCGCTATCTGTATAAAGATGGAAAGATCTACACCGTTATCTCTAAAAACATGGAAATATCTACACCGCCATCTACATAAACATGAAAATATCTACACCGCCATCTCCATAAACATGGAAATATCTACACCGCCATCTGTATAAACATGGAAATATCTACACCGCTATCTGTATAAAGATGGAAAGATCTACACCGTTATCTCTATAAACATGGAAATATCTACACAGCCATCTTTATAAACATGGAAATATCGACACTGCTATGTCTATAAACATGGTAAATATCTACACCGCTATCTGTATAAACATGGAAATATCTACAGCGCTATCTTTGTAAAGTTAGAAATATCTACACAGGTATCTGTGTAAAAATGAAAATATCTACACGGCAATCTGTGCAAAGATGGAAATATCTACACCGCTATCTCTGTAACATGGAAATATCTACAGCGCTATCTGTATAAACGTGGAAATATCTACACCGCTATCTGAATAAATATGGAAATATCCAAACCGCTATCTCTATAACCATGGAAATATCTACAACACTATCTGTGTAAACATGGAAATAACTACACAGCTATCTGTGTAAACTTTCAAATATCTACACCGCTATCTGTGTAAAGATGGAAATATCAACACTGCAATCTGTGCAAAGATGGAAATATCAACACCGCTATCTCTGTAAACATGGAAATATCTGCACCGCTATCTGTATAAACATGGAAATATTTACGCCGCTATCTGTATAAACATGGAAATATCTACACCGCCATCTATACAAACATGGAAATATCTACACCGGGATCTTTATAAACATGGAAATATCTAAACCGCTATCAGTGTAAATATGGAAATTTCTACACCGCTATCTCCATAAACATGGAAATATCTACACTGCTATCTGTATAAACATGGAAATTCATCACCGTTTTCTCTATAAAAATGGAAATATTTACACTGCCATCTGTATAAACATACAAATATCTACAGAGTCATGTGTATAAACATGGATATACCTACACCACCATCTCTATAAAATTTGAAATATCTACTCTGCCATGTATATACACATGGAAATATCTACACATCCATCTGTATAAACATGGAAATATCTCCACCGTTATCTCTATAAACATGGGAATATCTACACCTCCATTTGCATAAACATGGAAATATCTACACTGCCATGTATACACATGGAAATATCTACACAGCCCTCTGTATAAACATGGAAATATCTATGCCGCCATCTGTATAAACATAGAAATATCTACAGTGCCATCTGTGTAAAGATGGAAATGTCTACACCGCGATCTGTATAAACTTGGAAATATCTACACCGCTATCTGTATAAAGATGGAAAGATCTACACCGTTATCTCTATAAACATGGAAATATCTACACAGCCATCTTTATAAACATGGAAATATCGACACTGCTATGTCTATAAACATGGTAAATATCTACACCGCTATCTGTATAAACATGGAAATATCTACAGCGCTATCTGTGTAAACATGGAAATATCTACACAGCTATCTTTGTAAAGTTAGAAATATCTACCCAGGTATCTGTGTAAAAATGAAAATATCTACACGGCAATCTGTGCAAAGAGGGAAATATCTACACCGCTTTCTCTGAAAACATGGAAATAACTACTCCGCTATCTCTATAAACATTGAAATATCTACAAAACTATTAGTGTAAACATGGAAATATCTACACAGCTATCTTCGTAAACTTGGAAATATCTACACCGATATCTGTGTAAAGATGTAAATATCTACACCGCAATCTGTGCAAAAATGGAAATATCTACACCGCTATCTCTGTAAACATGGAAATATCTACACTGCTATCTCTAAAAACATGGAAATGTCTACACCGCTATCTGTATAAACATGTAAATATCTACACCGGCATCCCTATAAACATGAAAATATCTACACCGACATCTGCATAAACATGGAAATACCTACACAGTCATCTGTATAAACATGGAAATATCTATATCACCATCTGTATAAACATAGAAATATCTACACAGCCATCTGTATAAACATGGAATTATCTACACCGCTATCCCAATAAACATGGAAATACCAACACCGCTATCCATATAAACATGGAAATATCTACACTGCTATCTGTATAAACCTGGAAATAACTACACCGCTATCACTATAAACATGGAAATACCTACACCGCTATCTCTATAAACATGGAAATATCTACACCGCCATCTCTATAAACTAGGAAATATGTACACCGCCATCTGCATAAACGTGGAAATATCTGCATCGCTATCTGTATAAACATGGAAATATCTACACGGCTATCTGTATAAACATGGAAATATCTGCAACACTATCAGTGTAAACATGGAAATACCTACATCGCTATCTGTGTAAACATGGAAATATCTACTCTGCTATCTGTATAAAGATGGAAATATCTTCACCGCTATCTGTATAAACATGGAAATGTCAACAACGCTATCTGTATAAACATGGAAATATCTACACCGCTATCTGTAAAAACATGGAAATATCTACACCGCCATCTCCATAAATATGGAAATAGCTACACCGCTATCTCTATAAACCTGGAAATATCTACACTGCTATGTGTGTAAACGTGGAAATATCTACAACGCTATCTGTGTAAACATGGAAATATCTACAAAGCTATCTGTGTAAACTTGGAAATATCTACACCGCAATCTGTGTAAAGATGGAAAGATATACACCGCAATCTGTGCAAAGATGGAAATATCTACACCGCTATCTCTGTAACATGGAAATATCTACAGCGCTATCTGTATAAACGTGGAAATATCTACACCGCTATCTGAATAAATATGGAAATATCCAAACCGCTATCTCTATAACCATGGAAATATCTACAACACTATCTGTGTAAACATGGAAATAACTACACAGCTATCTGTGTAAACTTTCAAATATCTACACCGCTATCTGTGTAAAGATGGAAATATCAACACTGCAATCTGTGCAAAGATGGAAATATCAACACCGCTATCTCTGTAAACATGGAAATATCTGCACCGCTATCTGTATAAACATGGAAATATTTACGCCGCTATCTGTATAAACATGGAAATATCTACACCGCCATCTATACAAACATGGAAATATCTACACCGGGATCTTTATAAACATGGAAATATCTAAACCGCTATCAGTGTAAATATGGAAATTTCTACACCGCTATCTCCATAAACATGGAAATATCTACACTGCTATCTGTATAAACATGGAAATTCATCACCGTTTTCTCTATAAAAATGGAAATATTTACACTGCCATCTGTATAAACATACAAATATCTACAGAGTCATGTGTATAAACATGGATATACCTACACCACCATCTCTATAAAATTTGAAATATCTACTCTGCCATGTATATACACATGGAAATATCTACACATCCATCTGTATAAACATGGAAATATCTCCACCGTTATCTCTATAAACATGGGAATATCTACACCTCCATTTGCATAAACATGGAATTATCTACACTGCCATGTATACACATGGAAATATCTACACAGCCCTCTGTATAAACATGGAAATATCTATGCCGCCATCTGTATAAACATAGAAATATCTACAGTGCCATCTGTGTAAAGATGGAAATGTCTACACCGCGATCTGTATAAACTTGGAAATATCTACACCGCTATCTGTATAAAGATGGAAAGATCTACACCGTTATCTCTATAAACATGGAAATATCTACACAGCCATCTTTATAAACATGGAAATATCGACACTGCTATGTCTATAAACATGGTAAATATCTACACCGCTATCTGTATAAACATGGAAATATCTACAGCGCTATCTGTGTAAACATGGAAATATCTACACAGCTATCTTTGTAAAGTTAGAAATATCTACCCAGGTATCTGTGTAAAAATGAAAATATCTACACGGCAATCTGTGCAAAGAGGGAAATATCTACACCGCTTTCTCTGAAAACATGGAAATAACTACTCCGCTATCTCTATAAACATTGAAATATCTACAAAACTATTAGTGTAAACATGGAAATATCTACACAGCTATCTTCGTAAACTTGGAAATATCTACACCGATATCTGTGTAAAGATGGAAATATCTACACCGCAATCTGTGCAAAAATGGAAATATCTACACCGCTATCTCTGTAAACATGGAAATATCTACACTGCTATCTCTAAAAACATGGAAATGTCTACACCGCTATCTGTATAAACATGTAAATATCTACACCGGCATCCCTATAAACATGAAAATATCTACACCGACATCCGCATAAACATGGAAATACCTACACAGTCATCTGTATAAACATGGAAATATCTATATCACCATCTGTATAAACATAGAAATATCTACACAGCCATCTGTATAAACATGGAATTATCTACACCGCTATCCCAATAAACATGGAAATACCAACACCGCTATCCATATAAACATGGAAATATCTACACTGCTATCTGTATAAACCTGGAAATATCTACACCGCTATCACTATAAACATGGAAATACCTACACCGCTATCTCTATAAACATGGAAATATCTACACCGCCATCTCTATAAACTAGGAAATATGTACACCGCCATCTGCATAAACGTGGAAATATCTGCATCGCTATCTGTATAAACATTGAAATATCTACACGGCTATCTGTATAAACATGGAAATATCTGCAACACTATCAGTGTAAACATGGAAATACCTACATCGCTATCTGTGTAAACATGGAAATATCTACTCTGCTATCTGTATAAAGATGGAAATATCTTCACCGCTATCTGTATAAACATGGAAATGTCAACAACGCTATCTGTATAAACATGGAAATATCTACACCGCTATCTGTAAAAACATGGAAATATCTACACCGCCATCTCCATAAATATGGAAATATCTACACCGCTATCTCTATAAACCTGGAAATATCTACACTCCTATGTGTGTAAACGTGGAAATATCTACAACGCTATCTGTGTAAACATGGAAATATCTACAAAGCTATCTGTGTAAACTTGGAAATATCTACACCGCAATCTGTGTAAAGATGGAAAGATATACACCGCAATCTGTGCAAAGATGGAAATATCTACACCGCTATCTCTGTAACATGGAAATATCTACAGCGCTATCTGTATAAACGTGGAAATATCTACACCGCTATCTGAATAAATATGGAAATATCCAAACCGCTATCTCTATAACCATGGAAATATCTACAACACTATCTGTGTAAACATGGAAATAACTACACAGCTATCTGTGTAAACTTTCAAATATCTACACCGCTATCTGTGTAAAGATGGAAATATCAACACTGCAATCTGTGCAAAGATGGAAATATCAACACCGCTATCTCTGTAAACATGGAAATATCTGCACCGCTATCTGTATAAACATGGAAATATTTACGCCGCTATCTGTATAAACATGGAAATATCTACACCGCCATCTATACAAACATGGAAATATCTACACCGGGATCTTTATAAACATGGAAATATCTAAACCGCTATCAGTGTAAATATGGAAATTTCTACACCGCTATCTCCATAAACATGGAAATATCTACACTGCTATCTGTATAAACATGGAAATTCATCACCGTTATCTCTATAAAAATGGAAATATCTACACTGCCATCTGTATAAACATACAAATATCTACAGAGTCATGTGTATAAACATGGATATACCTACACCACCATCTCTATAAAATTTGAAATATCTACTCTGCCATGTGTATACACATGGATATATCTACACATCCATCTGTATAAACATGGAAATATCTCCACCGTTATCTCTATAAACATGGGAATATCTACACCTCCATTTGCATAAACATGGAAATATCTACACTGCCATGTATACACATGGAAATATCTACACAGCCCTCTGTATAAACATGGAAATATCTATGCCGCCGTCTGTATAAACATAGAAATATCTACAGTACCATCTGTGTAAAGATGGAAATGTCTACACCGCGATCTGTATAAACTTGGAAATATCTACACCGCTACTTGAATAAACATGGAAATACCTACACCGCTATCTGTATAAACATGGAAACATCTACACCACGATCTGTATAAAAATGTAAATATCTACACTGCTATCTGTATAAACATGGAAATATCTACACCGCTAACTGTATAAACATGCAGATATCTTCACCAAGATCTGTATAAACATGGAAATATCTACACCGCTATCTCTATAAACATGGAAATATCTAGAACGCCATCCCTATAAACAAGAAATTATCTACACAACCATCGGCATAAACATGGAACTATTTACACCGCCATCTGTATAAACATGGAAATATCTACAGTGCCATCTGTATAAACAAGGAAATATCTACACCGCCATCTGTATAAACTTGGAAATATCTACACCCCGAGCTGTATAAACATGGAAGTATGAACACTGCTATCTGTATAAATATGGAAATAAAAACACCGCTATCTGTATTATCATGGAAATATCTACACCGCGATCTGTATAAACATGGGAATATCTACACCGCTATCTCTATAAACATGGAAATATCTACAGGGCCATCTGTGTAAACATGGAAATATCTACACCGCCATCTGTATAAAAATGGAAATACCTACACCGCCATCTGTGTAAACTTGGAAATATCTACACCCCGGGCTGTATAAACATGGAAATATCTACACCGCTATCTGTATAAACATGGAAATACCAACATCGCAATCTGTATAAACTTGGAAATATCCACACCGCTATCTCTTTAAACATGGAAATCTCTACACCGCTATCTGCATAACCAAGGAAATATCTACACCAGTATCTCTATAAACATGGAAATATCTACACCGCTATCTCTATAAACATGGAAATATCAACACCGCTATGTCTATAAACATGGAACTATCTACACCGCCATCTGTATAAACATGCAAATATCTACACAGTCATCTGTAAAAACATGGAAATATCTACACCACCACCTCTATAAACATGGAAATATTTACACTGCCATCTGTATACCCATGGAAATATCTACACAACGATCTGTATAAACATGGAAATATCTACTCCGCTATCTGTATAAACATGGAAATACCAACACCGCTATCGCTATAAACATGGAAATATCTACACCGCTATCTTTATAAACATGGAAATATATACACCGCCATGTCTATAAACATGAAAATATCTACACTCCCATCTCCAGAAACATGGAAATATCTACACCGCCATCTGTATAAACATGGAAATACCTACACCACTATCTGTATAAACATGGAAATATCTACACTGCCATCTGTATAAAAATAGAAATATCTACACAGCGAGCTGTATAAACATGGAAATATCTACACCAGTATCTGTATAAACATGGAAATACCAACACCACTATCTGTATAAACATGGAAATATCTACACCGCTATGTGTATAAACATGGAAATATCTACACCACTATCTCTATAAACCTGGAAATACCTTCACCGCCATCTCTATGAACTTCGAAATATCTACATCGCTATCTGTATAAACATGGAAATATCTACACGGCTAACTGTATAAATATGAAAATATCTACACTGCTATCTCTGTAAACATGGAAATGTCTACACCGCTATCTATATAAACATGGAAATATCTACACCGCTATCTCTATAAACCTGAAAATATCTACAGCGACATCTCTGTAAACATGGAAATACCTACACAGTCATCTGTATAAACATGGAAATATCTACAACACCATCTGTATAAACATGGAAATATCTACACTGCTATCTGTATAAACATGGAAATATCTACACCACGGTCTGATTAAACATGGAAATATGTACACCGCTATCTGTATAAACATGGAAATATCTACAACGCTATCTGTATAAACATGGAAATATCTACAATGCTATCTGTGTAAACATAGAAATATCTACACAGCTATCTGTGTAAACTTGGAAATATCTACACAGCTATCTGTTGAAAGATGGAAATATCTACAACGCTATCTCTCTAAACAAGGAAATATCTACACCACCATCTGTATAAACAAGGAAATAGCTACACCACCATGTGTATAAACATGGAAACATCTACACCGCCATCGGTATAAACATGAAAATATCTACACCGCTATCTGTATGAATATGGAAATATCTACACCGCTATCTCTATAAACATGGAAATGACTTCACCGCTATCTCTATAAAAATGGAAATATCTACACCGCAATCACTATAAACATGGAAATATCTACTCAGTCATCTGTATACGCATGGAAATATCTACACCACAATCTCTATAAACATGGAAATATCTAAACTGCCATCAGAATACTCATGGAAATATCTACCCAGACATCTGTATAAACATGGAAATATCTACAACGCTATCTCTATAAACATAGAAATATCTACACCGCATCTCTTTAAACATGGAAATATCTACACCGCCAGCTGCATGAATATGGTAATATCTACACCGCCATCTGTATAAACATGGAAATATTTACACCACCATCTGTATAAACATGGAAATATCTACACCGCTATCTGTATAAACAAGGAAATATCTACACCACCATATGTATAAACATGGAAATATCTACACCGCCATCTGTATAAACATGGAAATATGTACACCGCTATCTGTGTAAATATGGAAATCACTACACCGCTATATCTCTGTACATGGAAATATCTAAACCGCTATCTTTATAAACATGGAAATATCTACACCACTATCTGTATAAACAAGGAAATACCTACACTGCCAACTGTATAAAGATGGAAATATCTTCAACGTGAGCTGTATAAACATGGAAATATCTACACCGCTATGTGCATTAACATAGAAATAACAACACCGCTATCTGTAAACACGCAAATATCCACAACGCTATATCTATAAACATGGAAATACCTAAACCGCTATATCTATAAACATGGAAATATCTACACCGCAATCTCTATTTACATGGAAATATCTGCACCGCCATCTCTATAAACTTGGAAATATCTACAACGCAATCTATATAAACATGGAAATATTTCCACTGCTATCACTATAAACATGGAAATATCTACACAGCTATCTGTATAAACATGGAAATATCTACACCACTATCTGTATAAATATGGATAAATCTACACCGCTATCTTTTTAAACATGGAAAAATCTACACCACCATCTGTATAAATATGGAAATATCTACACCGCAGTCTCTATAAACATGGAAACGTCTACACCGGTATATTTATAAACATGGAAATATCTACACCGTTATCTCTATAAACATGGAAATACCTACACCGCCATCTGTATAAACATGCAAATATCTACGCAATCATCTGTATCAACGTGGAAATATCTACACCACCATCTCTATAAACATGGAAATATCTACACTGCCATCTGTATACACATGGAAATATCTACAAAGCCATCTGTATAAACTTGGAAATATCTACACCGCTATCTCTATGAACATGGAAATACCTACACGGCTATCTCTATAAACATGGAAATATCTACCCCACCATCTCTATAAACATGGAAATATCTACACCGCCATCTCCAGAAACATGGAACTATCTACACCGCCATCTGTATAAACATGGCAATATCTACCCGCCTATCTGTATAAACATGGAAATATCTACAATGCCATCTGTATAAAGATGGAAATATCTACACCGCGAGCTGCATAAACACGGAAATATCTACACCGCTATCTGTATAAACGTGGAAATACCAACACCGCTATCTGTAAAAACATGGAAATATCTACACAGCTATATGTATATATATGGAAATATCTGCACACCTATCTCTGTAAACATGGAAATGACTTCACCGCCGTCTCTATAAACATGGAAATATCTACACCGCTATCTGTATAAACGTGGAAATATCTACACCGCTATATGTATAAACATGGAAATATTTACACCGCCATCTTTATAAACATGGAAATATCTACACCGCTATCTGTATAAATATGGAAATATATACACCGCTATCTCTATAAACATGGAAATGTCTACACCGCTATCTCTATAAAAATGGAAATATCTACACCGCAATTTCTATAAACATGGAAATATCTACTCAGTCATCTGTATAAGCATAGAAATATCTACACCACAATCTGTATAAACATGGAAATATCTAAACTGCCATCTGTATACACATGGAAATATTTACACAGACTTCTGTAAAAACATGGAAATATCTACACCGCTATCTCTATAAACATGGAAAAACCTACAAAGTTATCTCTATAAAAATGGAAATATCTACACCGGCATCTCTATAAACATGGAAATATCTACACCGCCATCTCTATAAACACGAAAATATCTACACCGCTATCTGTATAAACATGGAAATACCAACAATGCTATCTGTATAAACATGGATATATCTACACCGCTATCTGTATAAACATCGAAATATCTTCACCACTATCTCTGTAAACATGGAAATACCTACACCGCCATATCTATACATATGGTAATATCTACAACGCTATCTCTATAAACATAGAAATACCTAGACCGCCATCTATTTAAACATGGAAATATCTACACCGCCATCTGCCTGAATATGGTAATATCTACACCGCTATCTGTATAAACATGGAAATATTTACACCGCCATCTGTATAAACATGGAAATATCTACACCGCTATCTGTATAAACAAGGAAATATCTACACCACCATCTGTATAAACATGGAAATATCTACACCGCCATCTGTATAAACATGGAAATATCTACACCGCTATCTGTGTAAATATGGAAATAACTACACCGCTATATATCTGTAGATGGAAATATCTAAACCACTATCTTTATAAACATGGAAATATCTAAACTGTTATCTGGATAAACATGGAAATATCTACACAGCCATCTGTATAAACATGGAAATATCTACACAGTCCTCTGTATAAACATGGAAATATCTACACCACCATCTCTATAAACATGGAAATATCTACACCGCTATCTTCATAAACATGGAAATATCTGCACTGTTATCTCTGTAAACATGAAAATATCTACACCACCATCTGTAAAAACATGCAAATACCTACACAGTCATCTCTATAAACATGGAAATATCTATACCACCATCTCTATAAACATGGAAATATCTACACTGCCATCTGTATACACATGGAAATATCAACACCGCCATCTGTATAAACTTGGAAATATCTACACTGCTATCTTTATAAACATAGAAATATCTACACCGCGATATGTATAAACATGGAAATATCTACACCGCTATCTGTATAAACATGGAAATATCTACACCGCTATCTGTATAAACATGGAAATATCTACACCGCTATCTCTATAAACATGGAAATATCTACACCGCCCTCTTTAAAATCATGGAAATATCTACACACTCATCTGTATAAACTTGGAAATATCTACACCACCATCTGTATAAACATGGAAATATCTACACTGCCAGGAGCTCAAGAGCAGCCTGGGCAATACAGCAAGACCTCATCTCTACAAAAGAATAAGAAAAATTAGCTGGCCATGGTGGTGTGCACCTGTAGTCCCAGCTTCTTGGTAGGCTGAGGTGGGAGGATCCACGGAGCCCAGGAGTTTAAAGCTGCAGTGAGCTTCGATAACGACTGCACTCCCACCTGGATGACAGAACAAGAACCTGTTTCAAAAAAGAAACAAGAAATAAAAACCTACAAACTGAAACTGGATGTTGTTTGCTAGTAACTAAACAGCAAATTAATTGTAACATGCTTATATATCAACGATGTCTTTCTTCTTTGATCATAAACCTGCTCACTAAGAAGCTGCTGAAGTCCATGGTAGTGACAGGTACATGTCTGCATCCTTGTGCTGACCTGCATCTTCTTTGATTGTCTCTGACTGGCACTGCCGAACCGGCTTGCTACCTGATCAATGTGGTACTGAACCCGACTGCTAACTGATCAATGTTGTCGAGCTCACTGCACAAAGCTGTTCTTACAAGGTAGATTTCTGCCTGGAATAGCCATACTTACACTGTTTATATTCCTTACTCCTGACCCATCCAACGCAGCACAAGTTCTATTTATTGCCGTAGAAACATAGGTCATTTGGAAACACCTCCTTCATTTCTATGGAATGTTCAAACATTTCTGACATTTTGGACTCTGTTCTAGCCTCTTGTTAAATATATCCAGAAAAGAGACAAAGCTTTATGGGGGGGCTATATGCACACAAATGCTATAGAATAAGCTATCTAAATGCTTAAAAATACTTTCCTTCTGGCACCGCACCTTAATAGGTAGACAGAAATTAAGTAAGTATATATCTATCTGTATAGATACATACAAATATATATCCCCAAAACAAAAACTCATTCTCTTACTTATACATAGGTAGAATATAGGTGAATATACATATACATTTATAGGTAGAACAAACAAACCCCTCAGCCTCTTTAGAGCCATGTGTTTTCTCTGAGTAGTTGTCACAATTTATTAAAATACATGTGTATGCCTTTTTAGATAAATTCCATCAGACCAGTTTCTGTCTGGTTGGAAAATCATAACTGCCTATTTGCTAAGTGCCCCTGCCCCCATACTATGTTCCAGTGAACTAAAGACCTCTGGCAATCATAGATTTACAACTCAGCAAGATTAAACAATTTATTGTTATTTATGACATCCAAGCTGGATCTTCTGTATTATATTCCACATTAGCATCTATCACTTTACATTTGGGAGATCCTGTCCAAAAAATGATTATGCCTCCTAACCAAACATTCAGCAGGGCTGCAGGAACAGGCCCCCTGAACAAACATCCTGCCAAAGTTCTTTAAAGCACCGTGAGCTCCCACAGCTGTGCATTTTCAGATGACTCAGCAGATTAGCGTGGAGTCTCTTAGCCTCTGCTTGGTCTGTTCCTTTCAGTGATCTCTCACATGGCCCAGTCCATTCGGTTTGAAAATCCTCATGAAATGAGCAGATTATGATCTGGCTTCAGTAGAGGGCCATGGGGTGGGCATGGAGGGGAGAGGGTTTGCTCTTAACACAGCCTGAGCCTCAGAAAGGTTTCAGATGGAAAAGCATGGCACTGACTCAGCTCATGCTTAACAGGAAATAATGCACAGACCACACCAAAAAAGCCCTTTATGTTGTGTGAAAGTCTATGCCGGAGCAGCTGCTGCCACCTCATGTACTGTGATAGAGTGTGCATGTGTGTGTTTGTGTGTGCAAGACTGTGAGTATGCACACAAATATGTGCTGGGAGGGGGAGGAGATCACACCTTCCACAGTCGCCACCTCAGCCTTAGCTAGCAGCATGGAGAAATGCCAAAAGTCAAGAGAAAGCTGCACCAAAGCAACTGTGATCACCACATCAGCAGGCGCTTTCTGGTTAGTAAAGCTACTGGGACTGAAAAACACACACGATCTCGTCCTTCTTTTATTTTAATCAGAGCAAAATATTTTTATAATAATTGTGTTCTATGAATAAATAATTCATAATGCTGTAACCCATTATCACATTCAATCCTCCCAACAACCCTAGAAGATATGTAGACAAGTATTATTACTTTCCCTATTTTTATAAATGAGGAAATAAACCCCAGGAGGCTAGGCGACTTCCCCACGGTCATAGAAGTTGCAAACAGTAGTATCATGATTCAAATCCAAAGCTTCTCCTTTTGTCTTTATCATTTTAATTTTGAAGGTAATGCATATGCATGTATGATCTTTTAAATCCAGAGATGTATATGGAATAGATAGGAAAAGGGACTCTCCTTCCCCATTATACACCCCCTCCACCCAAGCTATATACACTGTTGACTAGAGTATGTCCTTTCAATCCTATTTTCTATGCCTACATTATATACAGAAAAGCAGGATTACGTTACACACAATATTCCAGTCATTGCTGTTTTTCACCAACAAGCTATCATTCACATTTTTCATACTACATATAAATTTATATCCTTTATTTTAGTGGTGTATATTGTGCAGTTGTGTCATAAATTATGTACCTGTTCTCTGTTGAACATATAGATTTTTTCTGAGTTTTTCCTTAGCAAAATGCTGCAGTGAGTACCCTTGTACACAGATGTTTGTACATCTGTTCTAGAAAAATCTACAGTAAAGATTCTTAGATTAAGAGATTCCCAGGTTATTAGAAAACTACTCTATTAATTTAGATATATACTTCCAAATTGCCTGACCAAAAAGTTATGTCAATTTAACTTCTATGAACAGTATACAAACATGACAATTTTCCATCACCTACACCAACTCTGGGTAATTTCATCTTTTTTACAAGTTGATGGATTGTTTTAATTTATATTTCTCTGGTTATTAATAAGGTTGGCCACCTGTTCATGTCTTATTATTGATGATATTTGTATTGAATTGTTTGAATTTTCTTGATTTCAAAAAACGTTTTACATGTCATAGATATTAAATATTTGTTGTAAAACTCTCCTTCCAGTATTGTGTATGTGTTTGGTCAAGTAGAATAAACTCTCGTCCTCTGATTTCAGATTCCTTTCTCTTTCCATTAGAAATCCCTAAATGTAAAACTACATATTGATAGCTAAAAACCAGGATGTTTACTAGAGAAAAAGAATACAAAGGCAATAATTAAATATTATATTTATACAAAATACCTACTAGTACAAACTTAAAAAGAGAAAGTAAAAGTCAAATGCTTCTACGACTTCAGACTAAGAAAAATAACTTTTGAGGTTGAATGTTCCTGAAATTTTTCTTTTCATACAACTACGGACATGACTTCAAAAGTTGATGTGACTAAAAATGTAAGATATGAAAGATATTTGAAGACTCAGAGAAGGTGGATTTTCATTTTAACAAGTCACATATATATTCTAGATATCCTCTTATTCGTAACTAAGAGAGTCAAATCAGATGAAAGAATCTAAAAATTTCCCTTTGACTGTGTTAAGTAGAAGTAGTAGAGGCATATTGGCCAAATCTTGAGTGTTTGCAAATTGACTCTTAAGGCTATAGGCTGGCACAGGTCATTGAAGCCCCAGCTTTTTATCTTTAATTTTAAAATCCCAAAACAATGTATACTAATTTTTCTTGTCCATTATTTCCAAATAATCTTGTTTAAATGTTATTACAGTGCTTGCTCATGTTACTGTTGTCTAACAGAAGGGTCTCTGGGGCCTTAAACCTGAGAGGGTTAGGATTAATGATTCCAATACCTATGCTTGGACATCTCCAAAAGTGGGTTCCAACTTCTTGTCCTCAAGTCTGTATAGAAACTAGCAAACTTCCAGAGTTCACAAAAGGCTCAAAGAGAACAGATGTTTTATAGAAAATTCTTAGAGCAAGTTTCACGCATAATGTTGCTGATGCGTGTCTGCCTTTTCAATAAACATCACTATGCTTTATCACAAGATTTAATAAAGCAGCTTAGTTAAAAATGCCATCTGGGTCTCTGGACACATTAAACAAAGCTTAAAATGACCACCCCAGCAACTGGGAGGACCCAGCTGTTCTCATAATCTGTCCCACTCCTTTTACTTCCCCATAAAAAGAGTGAATGAAGACCACAGACTAAAAGCATCCAGAAGGAACTGACACAAACAGGGAGATAGATGGAGCCAAGGGCTCCTGTAAGTTTGCTATTGCTCACATAATAGATTTGCTAATTCCACAACCTGCAGATGGTGATTAAGAACGGGAAGCAGAAAGAGGGAAGAGAGAATCATAGAAGGGCTCATTCAAGTTTTCTAATGTATCACAAACCTGTCCTCCCTAATGTCTGGATCATAGCAGCCCATTCCATTCACCTATTCTGTAGTGCACTCCAATAGAAAATACAAAGCCATCACCACCCAGTTCTTTCTCCCTTCTAGAGATGAGATATTAGCCACCCAATCCCAGATTCTCAGATCCATTCCAGGAAAGAAGCCCTAGGTATTGAAGCACAGCTTTCCCTCCCTCCCTTCTTTCTTCCACCCCAAGATTTGTTCCCCAGATAGTTCTAGTAAATGCAAAACCAAGTATATTCTCATTCTTTAGAGCAACCAGCTTTTCATGGCCAACTGGAATCAAATACAACCCGCACAAACATCTATCTGGAGGACACTCCCAAGGCTCCTACTGAGCCAGCCTTCTGCATACCACTGCATTTCAGCTTCCTAGTTCACAAGACACTGAGACATTCTTGAATTCTGCAAGGTGCACTGTGTGTTAATATCTTGGCTGCTCATCATGTGGCCAATAAAGGGCATGACTAGTCAACAAATAAATTTTCTCTTGGCTAAAACTTGCAACAAAACTGTAAGCTGTTTACCAAGGGGCCCACTACAGGTTATATTCAATATATACAGTCAAATCCTAACTATCTGAGATATATTCAGTTGACCATACAACTTTATATTTCAGTAAAAGGTCTTTACATTTCCCAGTGCTATCGATGTTACAAAGTGCTTCCATATGCAGTGCTTCATCTGATTTCCAGGATAATTAAATGATCCTGTCATACCTGATTTTTAGATGAGGAAACAAGTGGTTTCTGGGTATTTCAAGAGGCTAACGCATCTGCCCTCCAACTTGTATGTGAAAACCAAAAACAAAATTCCAAGGCCCCTCAACCATCTGAATGGACTTTGACTCTTTTGGTCAATATATGGCAGAGCTAGGAAAAGAAGGTGAGTCTTCCAGCTGCTGATACAGGGTTTTTTTCTGCCATACTCCATTACCTCCAAGGCTAAAGTCAAAAGAGGGTGTGGTTATCACATGAAAAAATCTGGTTTGGATTTCCCAAATGTGTATGTAGTATTTGGGGATTTACCTTAATTTAACCTACAGTTCTTTTGGGTTGTAACAGTCTGACTCCATTTTTGAAAACAAAACAAAATCGATTTTAAATGCTGAATTATAGATCTTTGCTGTCCAGTATGGTAGCTACTAACCACTTATGGTTATTTGCATTTCTATTTTAATTAATTAAAATTCAGTAAAATGCAAAATTCAGTTCTTCAGTTGCTCTAGCCACATTTCAAGTGTTACAGTAGTCACATATGGCTAGTGGCTGGGACAATGCAGATTATAGAACAGTTCCATCATCAAAGAAACTTCTATTGAACAGTGCTATTATATAATGTCATCTCCAGAGAAAGAAGACTTTAGAAAAAGTCAGAAACGGCCGGGCGCAGTGGCTCACACGTGTAATCCCAGCACTTTGGGAGGCCAAGGCAGGCAGATCCCTTGAGGTCAGGAGTTCAAGACCAGCCTGGCCGACATGGTGAAACCCCGTCTCTAGTAAAAATACAAAAAATTAGCTAGGCGTGGTGGTGCATGCCTGTAACCCCAGATACTCAGGAGGCTGAGTTGGGAGAATCACTGGAACCCAGGAGGCAGAAGTTGTAGTGAGCCAAGATTGTGCCACTGCACTCTAGCCTGGGTGACAGAGCAAGACTCCATCTCCAAAAAAAAAAAAAGAAAAAAAAGAAAAAGAAAAAGTCAGAAACATCTTGAGGCAGGCATAGTGCTGTCATCTGTCCAATATTGAAGATGATTTAAGAATAAGAAAGAAGAAGAGAACAAAGAAGAGAAAAAGAAGTTGCCTTAGGTGTACCTACCCAGAAAAGGACAAAGGCATTCTTGTAGTCATTGTGTTGTATTTTAGCTCTTAAACTTTTTAAGAGATTAGAATAATTTGACACATAGAAGATCTAAACCACTGAAGAGGCTCTGAAGCAGATAAAAGTAGAAGGAAAATAAAAAACTAATTAGTTACAAACTAAGCTTAACCACAATTCGTTTAAACGATACTATTTACTCTTCACATGATTGATTTTTCTTTTGCTTTATAGTATGACATAGTTTATATATTTAAAAAGGAATTAAAATATTTCTGGGAATTTTTAAAAGTAAGTTCACACAGCCACATAAAAACTACAGAAACAGATAAAATCTATCTTCTCATTTATTCCCTAACCCATTCAAATTAAATATAAAAATCCAAGCAGCCACAGTGATATTCAAAAAAGCAAAAGTGAGACAAAACAAAATTTATTTGTCACCTGTGGAGGTAGTTAACTCACCTAATCTTCACTCCAACACCAGTAATTTTTAAAAGACAGAAATAAACATATGTTCTGCCTACCCGGAAGGAACTATGTTTCAGGGTAGCCAAATAACCCAGTTGTGAAGAAAATGGTCTGCTTATAGAAAAATGCCAGCTAAAACATGTAGATAGAATTAGAGAATTAGAAATTCACCATTTTGAAACCCCTAATGAAATAATCAACTCAAGCAAGGATCATTAATAAATGCTAAAACAATCAAGTAACTATTGATACAGAATATAACTGAATATACACATGGTACAAAGTTCACGTCACAGACTACTGGCTTGACCCAAGGGGGAATATAGCAGAGGAGATAGGCAGTGATCACCCTAACCTTGCGATCATCTCACCATCACTAATGATGGGATGTGAATACACATTATTGCCTATGAAATAGTCTTTAAAAAAAGAAGTTGAACCTGAATCTAACTAAACCTTGCAATGGGCTGAACGTGTATGTCTTCCCCAAATTAATATGTTGACATCCTAACCCCAAAGGTGCTGGTATTAAAAGGTGGGGCCTTTAGGGGGTCATTAGATCATAAGGACAGAGGCTTCATGATTGGAATTAGTGCCCTTATAAAAGAGGCCCCAGAGAGCTAGTTAGTCTCTCCCACTATGTGAGGGCCCAGCAAGAAGGCCAATCTATGAACCAGAAAGTTGGTCCTAACCAGATATCAAAACCACATGCTCCTTGATTTTAAACTTGCTAGCCTCTAGGACTGTGAGAAATAAATTTCTGTTCTTTATAAGTCATCCAGTTTTTGGTATTTTGTTATAGCAGGCCTAAAAGCCTTTAGAACTAACTTCCAGTTAACCAGGAAAAAACAGAGTGAAAAGTTAAATGACACCATAAAAAGCAACCAGAAAATTCCAGAAGGGGAAATATTCTACAGGACAACTGACTAGTTTTTCAACAAGTCAATTTCACTAAATAAATACGTAAACAAAGAGTATGGGTATTTTCCAGGTTAAAAAAGTCTTGAGCTAAATAATCAAATGCAATGTGTGTCCCTTGATTAGAAGAAACTAATTTGAACAAACCAGCCACAAAAGATATTTCAGGGAGACCAAGCTGGAAGGATCACTTGAGGCCAGGAGTTTGAGACCAGCCTGGGCAACGTAGTAAGACCTCCATCTCTACAAAAACAATAAATTAGCTGGGCATGGTGGTGTGCACCTCTAGTCCTAGCTACTCAGGAAGCTGAGGCAGGAAGATCACTTGAGCCCAGGAGTTTGAGGCTGCAATGAGCTATGATTGTTTCACTGCACTTCAGGCTGTGTGAAAGAGCAAGACTTTGTCTCAAAAAGTAAAAGGACATTTCATAATAATTGAGGAAATCTGAATGTGGACTGGGTAATAAATGATATAAAAAAGCCATTTTTTATTTTGTTTGAAAAGATGATTTTGTAACTATACAGGAAAATGTTCTTATTTTTTTAGAAATCTGTACTAAAGAATTTAGGGGTAAAATATCATTTTCTTTAATATACTTTCAAACACAAGCAAAAAATAGTCATGACACAAATATAGCAAAATGTTTACAATCTATGTTCTATGCTTGCCTGTGAGTGCCATTAATCTCATCTCTCTGCTTTTCTGAAAGTTTGAAAATTTCAAAGTTTTATAATAAAATTTTTTACATCCCATAATTTTATAATAATTTTTTTAAAGTTTGAAGCAAATCAACAACTATAGCTTCAAAAATATCCTGACCCACAATAAACATTGAACAGGGTATATTTCTCCCATTTCCTAAAAAAGTTGGCCCAGGAAGGAGTATGAGAGCTGCCATAGCTCTCCCAAGGCTCATTATTCTCCATCACTCCATGGGAAATCCCAACATAAATTTTTTAAAAAGTTGTTTAAATTTATAATGTTTTTGATTCTATAATAATTTTATAATGAAATAATTGTAAAATATTTTTGATTTTATATTTTTAATTTATAAAAATTTTTATACATGTTTATGTTTGAAATGTCTACTTCAAACTTTATGAGATATTAAAATATAAGTAATATAGTTCATCATTTTAGAAATGCCATGCTTTTCTTCTCCAGCAATTACATAATCAAAGAGTAACTGTAGTTTTTCCTAGAACATTGCTTTGTAGGCTGGGCATGGTGGTTCATTACACTTTAGGAGGCCAAGGCAGACAGATCTCTTGAGATCAGGAGTTTGAGACTAGACTGGGCAACACAGAGAAACCCTATGAGTAGTAAAAACACAAAAATCAGCTGTGCGTAGTGGCATGCACCTATAGCCCCAGCTACTCAGGAGGCTGAGGTGGGAAGATCACCTGAATCTGGGGAGGTCAAGGCTACAGTGAACCAAGACTGTACCATTGTACTCCAGTCTGGGCAACAAAGTGAGACCCTGTCTCAAAAAAAATGAAATTCAATTTAAAAAAAGAAAATTGCTTTGTAAAATTAACTTTTTCAATCAAAACCAAGATTTTTCAGATATAGAGAATGCAGCCCACTGGTGATACTTGTCAGTTCAAAGAGAATAAATTCTAGTTTCCTATTTTTCTAGCCTGCTTATGATTATCCAATAGGATATCAAAAAAGACCAAAGCCTTTGGGATCCATGTTCAGTATTCCTGAGTCTAACTCAGGATGCCAAATCAGGAGACAAGCACATTCTCATCAATTTTCAATCATTCGAGACCAATTTTGCTTATAATTATCCAGT
Organism: Pan troglodytes; assembly: GCF_028858775.2. Lineage (NCBI taxonomy): Eukaryota > Metazoa > Chordata > Mammalia > Primates > Hominidae > Pan > Pan troglodytes. The sequence continues at coordinate 10,365,014 of NC_072411.2, forward strand.
TCTTTTAGACCACCTTTCTCCTGAAGCCAGCCTTATGGCTATTCACTTCACTTTAGCATAAGCCCCCAAGAAGGTGAACAAAATGAGGAAACGATTGCTTAAAGTTGGCGTTTGAAATTCTGAAACATGTCCACCATTCCCTTCACCCATGCCCGCCCCTCTTAGAAGAAGTACTTTCAGATTATTTAAGAGTCGATGCTTCTATGTGGATTTTGTCATCTGTCCTTTATAACAGCTAGTAGGTTTAATTTGACTCTATTTTAACATATATTGACCTATGCTAATTATCTGTTAAAATAAATTCCACTCTTAGAGTTAATAAAGTGTGTTTGTCATGGAAGACCCATTGAAATAAGAAGCTGAGGAGCCCTTATGGTAAAGTGGGACAAGAAATAATAAGACATAATAATTTTCCCATGCAAATCAACAACCGTAGCTTCAAAAATATCCTGACCCACAACAAATATTGGACAGGCCATGTTTCTCTCACTCCCTAAGCCATTGGCTCAGGAAGGAGTATGAGAGCTCCCATAGCTCTCCCAAGGCTCATTATTCTCCATCACTCCACAGGAACAGCCTGTCAGAGAAGAGTGAAAGACCATTTGTCAACCTCTCTTCAACTCCCTGATTCTAGCCAAACTTCATCAATCTCAAGTGAGGAGCCAGAGAGAAATCAAACCCCATATATCCAGCATCATTGTCTACTGGAGTCAAAAATCACAATTCCACTACCCACCCCAACACCACTGGCCCTGTTTCTCCCAATTGCTTTTTATTGTGTTTTTTAAAAAATCCTCTTTCCCCATCCCTGCAACACCGAGAAGGAGGAATTATAGTAGATAAATATGAAGCATGGAGATCCTTTAAAAATGTTTTTAATAATAAATGAGAAAATGAAAAGGAGAGGGTTGGGAAGGAAGGAGGGAATTCAAATGCCAGGGAATTGTTCAGTTTCGCTTTTAAAGATGTTAACACTCATTTATACATCTGCAAGACACTCCCCTTAAAGAAAAGTTCTATGAGTGTGGGTCTGGTTGCATGAATAAGGATAAAATTACTTTTTTAGACGATGTTTCCCACATATCATTCAGAGACCCCTGAAGTTAGGTATCCCTCTTGTAGATGTCCTTGAGATGCTGCTGGACCTGGGAAAGAGGAAACTGGGATACGGGTCTATGCCAAAAGGTGCTTCTAGTTATAGGACAGAGAGGAAAGGGGAAGAGGGAGAAAAACCCGAAGTCTGCGAATCTGGATTGCAGAAGACTACCGAGGTCATGGGAGAAGGGAGAGAAAACAAGGATGAAAAGCGAAAGGGGAAGAGGCATGAAATGTTGTCAAATGTCAAAAAGCATTTGGAGAGAAGTTGGGAATTGCATTAAGAAAACCACTGCAAATCTCGTTTCAGACCATTTAGAGATATGCCCCCTGGGAACTGCGAGCTCAGGCTGTTTAGCATCAAACAAATGGATCCACTCCATCCCTACCCTAATTAAATAAATCATTCAGTAATTCCACTGGGTTAAAGAACCAAAATATTAAAAACCTTTAGGGCCTACTCTTGCCAAATATGTCAGGGATTGTGTGTGTGTGTGTGTGTGTGTGTGTGTTCTGAGACACCACTACTGTTAAATAGGCAGAGCTAAGACTTAGGGGACTGGCAGATTATTGCAAAAAGGGCACGGGGCAGAGGGACTATGTTGTGAGCCTGGGAAAGAAGTTTGTGTGGGGACTGTGGGCAGTGAATGCGTTGGGAACAATATGGAAAACTGGGAGCTGCCTTGGAATCTACAGGGCCGGGTAAGAGAATGTCCGAAAGAAAAATGAGCAGGTGCGGGATGTGTGCAGAGTCGGAGAAGTGTCCAGGGCGCCCGGAGTGGCTCCAGGAACGACGGACACCCCTCAAGGCTTTTGCGGGCGGTGGGTACTAATAGAACCCAGTGTCCGGGGTGCGCCGGGGAGGCTGCAAGCACGGTGGGAGTGGGGCGCTGGAGGGTGAGGACGCGGGAGTGAGGAAGCAAAGCCTGGGCCGGGCAGGGGCCTCCCAGCTGGGCCTGGTGGCAGCAGGGGGACAAGGGCTAGGAGAGGGCATGGCAGCAGCACGGCGGGAAGCGAGGGGCATCTGGACACTCACCCCGTTGGCCGCGGCCATCTGCCCCACGATCTCGATGGCCGTCCTGCTAAAGTACCTGCGGTCGCTGCCCACCACCGTGGTGCAGCCCCGACGGTCGCGCAGGTCAATGGACGATAGCACGCTCTGGATGAATTTGGGCAGGTAGTTGCGCTGGCCCTCGAAGAGGCCGGTAGGTCGCTGCAGAACCCCGTCGCCGGCCCGCCGCGAGTCCTCGTAGGGCACGGTGGGCACTGTCAGCACCGGGATGGGGCTCCCCTCCGTGGTGCCTCCTGGCCGGTCCTGCTGTGGCTCCCGGGGCCGGAGGGAATCTGCAGCCTGCCGGGGGCCTCCACCAGCCTGGCCGCGTGCCGGGACTCCGCCTCGTGCCCGGGCCCCCTCTCCGGCAGGTCGGCACCCTGCGCCCTGCGCCCGCCCGCCTGGGGACCGCCCGCTCCTCCTCTCCACGCGGCCGCTCGCTGACTCCCTCGGCAGAGATTGCTTCTGCCTTCCTGTAAAGTTTTCTCCCGCCCACCTTCTCTGCTGCCAGACCGCCCGAGGTGTCCTCAGTTTCTCCCCAAGTTGGACTCACTTTCGGGGTGTCCCAAAAGCCTGATTCCAGGGCCTGCTAGCCTGACCCCAGTGACGCCTGCACCCGCGCCTGGCCCCAGCCTTCACGCGCGATCGCCGCCCTCCGGGGCACACCCTCCGCCAGAAAACAGCCGGCGGGTGGCGAGACTTTGGGCAGAGTCCGGGTTCCTCTCCGGCGCCAGGCCCGTCTCCCTGTCTCCCTGGGAGTGCGCAGCCTACACGCACCAGTTTCTCTTTAGAACAAGCATGGGGAGGGATTTGGGAGGGGGCTGAAACCTTTTGCCATCAGCGAACAGCCTCAGCCAAAAATAACCCTGGAAAGGCGAGCTAAGAATGGTTATCTCCTGCCAGCGCTGAAATCGGAGGCTTGGTGCTGCGTGTGGGGTGTGTGTGTGTGTGTATGTGTGTGTGTACCCTCCCACCCCGACCATTTGTTGAAGGGAATCACCACTGTCAGACTTCAATCCAACAGGACCCACTCGAGCCATCCACACTTTCCCCAGCCTCCTCCAAAACAGCACACTTTCCGGTATGGACAATTCTTTTTTTTTTTTTTTTCACTTGTTTGTTTGTTTTGGTGGTTGCAACAGCAGCAACACAGACGACACATATTTCCCTATTCTTCTCGCCCTTCTCACCCTCCCTACCCAGCTCCTGCCTTAGAAACAGGCTTGGCCTACACTGTATCTGTCCACACTGCCTGAACTCTTCCCTGAATTAATCGTTTTCAATAGAAGGGGGCTAAATCCCTTATTAATGCCCTACCAGGAGTGAATGAATAAAGCCAAGTTAAAGGGGAACTGGGTACCACATACTGTGCTAGGTTCCTTTGCATGTATCCTTTCATTCTGCTGGAGCTAAAGATGTTCTGCCTCCTCTCCATAAAACGCACCCAAACTCCAAAACCAGGAAATTCTCCATAGAAAATAGGAGTGAAGAGAGAAAAGACTAACAGGATAAACCCCAAAGCAGGAAGAAAGTTTTGTCTCCCATTTCGCTCAAGGAATTTTTGGACCCACCAAGGCTACTGTCCTGAAAGATCCTGCTGCTTCTCCTTCCCCAAATATTGTCCACTTCCTGAGAGTAAGGCTGACTTGCCGCAGGCTTATAAAGTGTTTGGTCACAGTAAGACAACTGTGAGTAATAACACACATTGTATACTGTTTTGCAATTGATAAAAGGCTTTGCATCTGTTTTTTCTTTGGAGGCTGAAGAAAAGAAGAATGGTATTCACGCAGTTCCTATTTTACAGATGAAAACAAGAGGACTTTTTCTGTGAAGTCAGGAAAGTGGTTACAGTGGTACTTTCCGCCTGTCCAAATTATGTATTGCCCCTCCCCTTTCTATTAATAACATTGAAGTGTGATGGGACAACCACTGAAGCCGTCAGTTGAAACCTGCTGGGACTTTTTAGCCATTCTCTTCAACATAAAGAATGGGTGTTTTTGGAGGGGGTGAGAGGAATGGGGAAATGTTGTCAAAGAGTACAATGTTTTAGTTGAGACAGGAAGAATACATTTTGTTGAGATCTACAGCACAGCATGGTGACTGTAGTTAACAATGAAGTATTGTGTATTTCAAAATTGCTAAGACAATAAATTTCAAATGTTCTCACCACAAAAAAGATAGGTTTTGAGGTGATGAATCTATTAATTCTCTGGATTTAATTATTCCACAATGTATACATATATCATAACATCACATTATACCTCCGTAAATACATACAATTTTAATTTGTCAATTAACATTTTTTAAAAGAATAGTGTGGCCAGTTGCGGAGGTAGTTTTTTTTTTTTTTTCCTCTAGTCTCTACTCAGTCTCCAAGATCCCATTCCCCATAAAATTCCTGTCACCCAGGTGGAGTGCAGTGGCACAATCATGGCTCACTGCACCCTCTCCCTCTTGGGCTCAAGCGATCCTCCCGCCTACAGGTACATGCCACCACGCCCAGCTAATTTTTGTAGTTTTTGTAGACATGGGGTTTCACCATGTTGCCTAGGCTGGTCTCGAACTCCTCAGCTCAATCAATCTGCCCACTTTAGCCTCCCACAGTGCTGGGATTACAGGTGGGAGCCACCAAGCCCAACCCATAAAGTTCCTAACTTTTTATCTCCCTGGGAGTGCACAGCCTACACACACCAGTTTCTCTTTAGAACATACTTAAGAGTCTTGGCTTAGCATCCAACAGACAGAACTTTAACACTTCTACGGATCTGTGCACCTGTCTATGCTGTGTGGTTTTTAAGATCTCTTTCTAATGACACTTTATTTTGCAAAGCAGGACAGTTTCATTCCCAGAAGAGCAGGTATGGTAAATCCTTTGTTCCAGTAATGAAGACAATGATCCAAACCCTAAGCCTCAGAGAAGCCCAGAAACCCTCCAGGCCTCCATTTCTCTGCTCCTAGCACCTGCCTCTCTCTTGACATCAACATCATTCTCCCCTCTCACAGCCCAGCTCCTTCCACAGACCCAGGGATTAGGCACCAGCACCTCAGACTAGATTTTAGAGAATTACCATTCAAGAGGCAATCCTCTTCCCTTGGTTCCAATTTCAAGGTTCTCAAAGACTGGAACAGGGCTAGTTTGAGGCAATGTGCCCCATCGCATAGCCAGAAAGAACCTTACAGTGAAAAGGAAAACAATTCTTCCAAAGTAAGGGGGTGCTGATTCCAGAGGGAGGACAGATGGGCAACCAAACAGTAACCGGGCCACCACATGCTTCACACTCACTGATCAAGGATTTCTAAAACCACTTTTCTTTTCTCTGAATTTACATAGGACTTTGTATCACTCATAAAGGAATGTCTTATAGGCTAATAACACCTTTCTATTCATGCTTATACTTAACATTTAGGCTAGGATAATTTCCTAACCTCAGTGTCCTCACTATAAGATGGGAATTATTATAATCCCTACCTCATGAATTGTTGGGAGGATTAAAATACTTAAAGTGCCTGACTAATAGAAAGGCATTCAATAAATGTTAGCTATTCATGGTGTCATCATCATTATATTTACCATTATTACTAATCTCCTGTATTGCAAGAATTACAGTTTATATTTTTGTAGACCATCACTGTAGCTAAAGGGTCTTTGGGCCATAGGTGATATTCCATAAAGGTTGGTTAAATTGATCTGTGGTTTTTGACTATGGAAACTCAGAACTCCCTCAAAATGTACAAAACAGATTTACCTGCTAAATAAATCTCTTCAAAGCTGACCCCAGGTTTAATTGAATTAATTCCAATGAATTTGTCACAATGATGGAGAAAGGAAACTTAGAGGGCCCCACAGTTGTTTGCTGGTAAAATGAGAAGTTTGGATTAGATCAATGTTTCCCAAAATATTTTCCTCAGAATGTTAGTGCCCCTCGAATCCTGCACAAAGCAAGAGTTTCATGACCAAGTAGCTTTTAAAACTCCTGTACACTCTACTCCCATTCTTCACAATGCACACTTTCATATTAAAAGTTCTGAGAGGTCCTCAACAGAAGACATCACTTAACTTTTTTTTTTTTTTAAGACAGATTCTCACTCTGTCACCCAGGCTGGAGTACAGTGGCCACCACTCCTGGCCTAAAATTTTTTTAACCTGGTGCTTCCCAATCTAAACTCACAGGGACCAGTTTTCTTAATGAAAGAGAATCAGACTAGCTTGTAACCATAGCTGGTGACACTCCCCTGCCCCATTCCTTGTATGTCCTCAGTGGACTAGGTCAGGAATAAATAAATTTTCCTGATTCTCAAGGGCTGGTCACTCCTTTGCACTGAGCTCAAAGCTTCTCTGTAGCATGGGTCACAATGAATGGTAGCCCTGATAGCCTAGAGTAGCCTTTCAGCCTTCTCTGAGCCTCTAAAGACTGAGGATCCTTGGCATGAAATGGAGCAACTGATATACCCTTGCTTCCCCTGGGGACTCTCTTGCTCTCAAAAAGGAATCAGCCATCATCTCCATCTAGAGAATATACTATCTGACTCAGCTTGACCAGCCTGTCCCAAAATGAGAATCTGGATAAAATAAGTATTGAAACACTTCATTCCTTGTAGATTCACAAAACATATTAGCATATTAAAGACTATGAAGTTCTGCAGGAAAAAAAAAACCTATTTAACTTTAATCCAACATTGCCAAGTTTTATTTGACCATGGAAGATTTTTCCAAAACACTTACAAACAGATCAAGGACATTAATCTTTCATGAAACACTAGATCCCCAGGGTCCTCTCCAGCTACATCATTCTGTGATTTTCTTTTTTATTTATGATGCATTAAAAGATTAATCTCTATCAGACTTCCATTTAGAAATTCACCAGAATGTGCAAAGGCAGCAGGTAAAATTGCTGAAGGGTATTATAAAAATACCCTCCAGTGATTTTTGAAACTTAAACTGAAATATTTATATAACTATATATTTCAGTTTGTATATTATATATATATGTATATACACACATATATATGTGTGTATATATATTGGTGTATGTATATCTATATCTATGTATATATGGCATTATATCCATTTTACAGATGCAGAAACTGAGCTTTAGAGGGGGTGAGCAATTGGTCCAAAGCCACACAGCACACAGGTAGTCATTGATAAAGGTAAAAACAAGAGTTGAAGCCTGAGGTGTAAGGACACAGAGACAAGTACACAAATGTTTACAAGTTACACATATGACACGTGCCTTTAACATGAATTTCTTGAACATTCATTTAGAGGCCTTACAATGAAGACATCAGACTGGCAGCAAGTTCTGTTGGAATCAGGGGAGCGTGTTCTTCTATAATCCCCTGGCTAACAGGAAAGCACACTGATTTGGCCCATGGTAGTTATACACTCCCATTGAGTCAGGGGCCACTTCTATGTACACAGGAGGTGCTAAAAATATGCTGTTGACTCATTGCCTCTAAGAGCAGAAGAAATGCCAAAAGTATAGGACAAGAGGCAGAAAAGCACACGGAAAAATGTCGTAGGGCAGTCCTCTGAGGAAGTGTTAGATCCCTTTGAAATCTGTCCAAACACTTTCTTGTGCTGGGGAAAGTCAATTACATATTTCAAGCAACCCCACATGTCATACGAGTATCTTGTACGTGTTTGTGTACTCGTGTCTGTGAACTTACATCTCAGACTTCAACTTCTCGCTCCCCACCCTTATCAATGACTGCCTGCATGGCCTTGGGCAAGTTGCTTTCCCTCTTCAAAGCTCAGTTTCTGCATCTATAAAATGGACATAATGCTACCTACCTCATGGGGTTAGTGATCACATTTAAGGAGCTAATATGTGGAAATTGCTTACACAGTACCTATCACATAATAAGGGTTTAATAAGTGTTTGATGTAATTGTTTTGATTATTACTACTATTACTAAAATAATAATTACTACAATAATAATGATTCTTATTCTCTATATTAGTATTATCTTTGAAAATGGGCATGGATTATGTCTATGTAACACTTTTGGCACAATATCTAGCATTATATCACACACAAATTAGAGAATTCATGTTATTAAGGATGAAAAAATATTTTTACTGACCCTTAAATTCTTCGTAAGTAACTGCAAAAGAAGCCATTATCCCAACACATGAAATAAAAAAAAAAAATTCAGTTCCTCTGGAGTTTGTTTTTGGAGGTAGCCACAGGATACCTAATTTTTTTTTCTTTTCAGAGAGACCGAGGGGCTCACTAGGTTGACCAGGCTGGTCTTGAACTCCTGGTCTCAAGCCATCCTCCCACCTCAGCCTCCCAAAGTGCTGGGATTACATGCATGAGCCACCACATCCAGCCTACCTAAAATATTGAATGCTGTTAATAAATCTCCTGAGGCCAGCATAAGAAGGTGATGGGCAAAACTAATGCAGGTATGTTTTTCTGGCTTTTTCATGTATTGGGCCAAACTTTGAAAAGCACTTACTATTAATGGCTAACTTGCAAAATTTGTGATTTATTAAAAGCAGATTTTAATTGTTTTACCTAAAAATAATAGGCCTCTGATCTGCCAAAGATGAAGATTTAATTTCTAGGTGTTCCCCACAATACCTAGAAACATCAGTGGAATCGAGTATTAAACACTTTAGAACTATTCTCATCAAAGTTCTTTAATATATAATACAGCAAAAGAAAAGTTTCTTTTCTAAAGGCTTCTCTATACTTTTTTTAATAGTTGAATTTCATTTCTGAAGGCTCCTAAAAAGAATAGAATTTAGATCTTTATTAAAGAGGAAATATATTTTCCATGTTTAATTTAAATGACATTCCATCAGTCATTTGCAATCTTAGCCTACACGGAATTTCTTTTTTTGGTAGTTTTTATGTTTGGGCTTTAGGAGGGGATTCCCAATAATCTCTATATAAATATTTCTAATCTCTATATAAATATTTTAACATTTCAATGTAAATTAGTTTTTAAAGCTATTTTATCCATAAAAATAATAAATTTGCATGGCTGAGGGTGAAATAATGTGTTACCAGGACCCCTCAGTTTTGGGGGTTGTGAGTAGATCCCATCTTCATGTTCCTCCAGCCCAGCCCAAGCCTGGCTCAGGGCCTCCTCCCCCATTTGCCAGGAACCACCATCCCCAGGGATTCTATGTGCCCTGCCTGACCAGTGTTCTCCATCAGAGTTTACCAATCTTTTGTTCATTCCCTCAGAGCACAGCTAAGCAAGAGTACACTAATTTGAAAATTAACTCAAGCAAATAGAGGAACAATATCCCCAACACATTGCATTTTAACATAGGGTTTCCTGGACACACTGTTTCAACCCAAGAGTTGGGCTAATAGTAGGAGTTCCATCTGCTAAAATACGGCTGTCAGCTTCAGAGGGAAATTCATGAACGTCTTCGTAGTTTGTTTTTACGTTTCACTTGGCACTGTTTCTAAAATTTCCTCTGAAGCCAAAAAATAAGTTATTTCCCAGCACACTGGGCACTTTTCATTTATCATTGGATTGATTTTTGTAACTTGCAGTAGGAGCTGAAATCGACCAGGGGGTTCTTATCCAACAGACAGCAGCAAAACTCTTTGTGTATCTGCGTTCCTTTCAACAAGCGTGACTTCCTCAATGGCATCATTCGTGAGCGTAACACAGAGATCAGCAATAACGTTTCTTCACTAACCCTACCAGGTATCCAACATAGGATGTTACTTCTTTTCACTGTTTTCCGACTCCTGGCAGATATTAATCATTGGGATTTGGGAACAAGGAAATAGAATTTCTGAGAATGCTTGGGAATTCCCAAATTCATATGATTTTCATAACACTTCACTTACAAGTTTTTGAAAAATAATAAGTGACTATAATAACAAGCAAATAGTCGTTTTTTTCTGTAACAGGATTATATGAAAAGTTTTAGTAGTCTTCTGTTTTTAAAAGATATGATAACAAATGATGACTTCTTATTATTAGGAGCCAACATATTGTAACAAGATTATAAAATCCAATAGCATTAATAGAGAAAACATTAAAAAGAAATCAATATTATCACAAAATAAATGCTAAAGAAAAGTCCTTTAAAGATTGAAAGGTAACACCACAAATACTTAATGCTTTAATCGTTGTTTACATGACATTGTTAAACAAGGCATCAATCATCCCCTCCAATACCATTTAAATAACATAACATTCTGATCTCCTGGCAAGATGAATAGCACTAGAAAGAAGCAACTGTCAAAATTGCCGATTTAAGGGCATATTTTGTTTCTAAAACTTGGCATTTCTTAGAAAACCTCTCATAGGATTTGTAAAACATATACTATGCCTAGGAACACATTAATATTTATTTGCAGAAATGGTTCACTGTTAGCCGTGGACAAGGCCATGAACACACACTTGTAACACAGCAACAGATACAAGAAAGTCTGACTGAGGCTCCTTTACTGCTCCTGTCCTGTTCACCTTAACTTTCATCTCCACATGTCAGTGCTTCCTCATCTTGCTTGACTTGAAGTCAGTGCATTTCTTCAAGCCAGTAAGTTCTCTATACTGACTATTAAGCTGTAATTTTCACAGGAAAATTAGAATGTTCCTTCCCATTTTCCTAATTTCTCAACTGATTTTTCTCAGAATTCAGAATCCATAAATATTGAAATGCCAGGAGAGAATTTCCAAATGGAAATGCTGTTCCCTTCGTCCATTTTCAGAAGAAACCGTAGGATAGTGTTATCCTTCTCTTCTCCAATTTTTTTTTTCCTGCAAACTTATGGTTATCACCTCTTTAAGTGAGTAGCTCATAATTTTGCCTCCCCTGCAAATGGTCCCAAAACAGTGAAGTGGGTCCTCTTTAGCTGTGTCTTTAGTACATAATCCTGCATTTCTGACCATATGCAGGGAGTGTGACCCAGGGAAGGATCCCTGACTCAATGGGATTTCTCTTGCTGTCTCTAGAATTTGAACACCGGAACCCAGACGTACAGAGGCTGGGAGCCATCGTGGTGTGCTATATTGATGACGGCAGCAGTGGGTGGTGTGGGGGCAGTTAATTGACAGCTACCTGTTGCTGACATCCCAGGAACTGCCTGAACCTCCTCTTTCCCAGTCATAAGATATCTAAGATTCTGCAGTATTCTTCTTTAAATCCTAGCATGGTTTAAGCTAGCCAGAATTAGGTTCTGTTGCTTTCAATCAACAGAACCTTAGCTAATACGTTGTTATTTCCTGGTCTTTGTTCCTTTAATTTTCCAGGAAAAGAAGGGAAAATGGCTTATTGGTTTTAAAAAGAGACAAGGGACAACATACCATTTATGCAAAATTTAGAAGCACTCAGAGGAAACTCTGGAAAGTTCCTGAGACATACCTAGGTAGGATCAGCATAAAACTTGAACAGTGTATCTAGATCATGGTTGCCATGGTTGCCTTGACACAATGAACATCTGTATCAAGATCATATTTTCTTGGTGGGACAGAGAGAAGCACAAGGCGGGACTCACATTTACAGTAATCCTTGTTTTCCAGGGACCATACAAACCAGTTTGTCCAGAGCTGTTCATCTTAAGTTTGTTATCCCACCATAATTATAAATAGGACCTCCTTTTTCTCTCAAGAATATCCCACTTTGGATGATAATTTCTGTGACTATCCATTAACAATATTTAATAACTATAGAAAACTGCTTCTCTATATTTTTTGTATGTTTGAAACATTTTATAACAAAAATATCTTTAAAGTTATCACCTACACAGAATATAGCTGCCAAATGCTCCTACTCTGCTATTCTAACCATGAATCCCTCTGGGGCCCCTTCCTCCTACGACGCTTGTGAGGATGAAATGAAATAAGCTCTATGAAGTGCCCAACAGTGACCAACACTGAATAAAATACAGCCACCATAGGTGGCCTTCCCTTATGTTCACCAAACTCCTGATAAGTTATTCGGTGATGTTTTAATCTTAATATTTTATGTAGATTATACATTCATCTGATTCAAAATGCAAAAGGTACAAAAGCGTATACAGTTAAAAGTTTCCCAACCCACTACCATTTATCTCCCTGGAGGCAACTGTTTCCAGATTTTTGAATATCCTTAAAGAATATCATATGTATGGAAAAGAAAGATTATATATTTATATGCATCTGTGTATGCATTTTCCTATGAGAGGCTCACAAAGTCTCCTTGAAGAGATATCATTATTACAAATACCCCTCAATTTACAATAGGGTTATATTCCAATAAACTTATGAAAATATTGTAAGCTGAAAATGCATTTAATACACTTAACCTACTAAACATCATAGCTTAGCTCGGCCTACCTTAAACACTCACATTAACCTACAGTTAGGCAAAATCATCTAACAGAAAGCCCATTTTATAATAAAGTGGGCTTTGAATATCTCATGTAATATAATGAATACTGTACTGAAAGTGGAAAACAGAATGGTTGTATGAGTACTCAAAGTACAGCTTCTGCTGAATGTGTATTGCTTTCAAACTATCTTAAAGTTGAAAAATCGTAAGTCAAAATATTCTAAGTCAGGGATTGTTTGTACTTCTACTTTACATGATGAAATTGAGCCTTGAAAAGATTAAGTGACTCGCCCAAGGTCACACTGGCAGTTAAATAGTGAAACTTGGATCCAAATTGTTCAGTCACTACATGTATTGTCTTGAAATTTGAAAAAGTGGAAGAGGAATTAAACTACTAAATTGAAGGACTATTTTAGGCATAGAAGAAGCAGATGCCTTCATGTCCAAGTGATTGTGAAAAGCCCACTTGCCCCAAAATATGTCTCCTGGTCATATGAAATTCCACCATTTCAGATTTTTACCTGGGGATTTAGAGTAATCTGCTGTTTTCCTAGAGCTCCCCTAAAATAGAAATAGAAAATTTTGGAAGGCTAAATATATGCTAACATTGGAAAACTCATTTTCTCCCCTTCGTAAGGCAAGGTACTGAAGGAGGGGGCCCTACGGGCCGTGCAGGGACATCCTGGAGGCATGGGGAGAAGAAACTGAAAGGCAAGTTTGTATGGAACAAAGAATACCGATCTCAGGATTCTCCCTTGAACCTGCCCTAACTTTGTTCAAATAGACTTAGCCACTGACCTGCTGTCAAAAGACCACAGCCAATCTGACTTGTTTTCAATATAATGATGAATATTGATTTGGTCCCTTCATCCAACATTCTCAGCTGGATCTTTTTTGACCAAGGATATACATTACTAGGTGAGTACAGGCAGTTAATTCTTCCACACGGGACTTCGGAGTTTCTGAGTTAACCAGAATCACCCACCTTAACATCTGCCAGTTTATACCCCAAGTCCTGACCAGTGCCCCCTACCTGCTATGCCTCATGTTTTCAATAGAGCATAAAATCAGAAATGAAAGATGAAACATCATAGCCAATATCACAGAAATACAAAGGATCCTAAGAAACTGCTAGGTATAATTACACACTAACTAATTGGATCATCTAGAAGAAATGGATAAATTCCCAGACACATAAAACCTACCAAGATTGACTCATGAAGAAATTTAAAAATCTGAACAGACTAATAGCAAGCAAGGAGGTTGAATCCGTAAGAAAATGTCTCCTATCAATGAAAAACCCAAAACCAGATGGCTTCCCAGATTAATTCTACCAAATATTTTAAGAAGAACTAATACCAGTCTTTCTCAAACTCTTCCAAAAAGCTGAAGTGGAGGGAATACTTCCAAACTCATCTTACAGGGCCAGCATTACCCTGATTCCAAAGCCAGACAAGAACACTACAAGAAAGGAAAATGACAGGCCAATATCCTTGATCTACGTAGACGCAAAAATCCTCAACAAAATCCTAGCAAACCAAATTCAATAGCACATTGAAAGAATCATTCACCATGATCATGTCATGGTTCAACATAAGCAAATCAATACATATAATATACCATATTAGAAAAATAAAGGATAGAAACTATATGGCCATCACAATAGATATAGAAAAAGCTTTTGACAAAATTCGAAACCCTTTCATGGTGAAAAAAAAAACACCCAACAGATCACGTATTGAGGGACTGTATCCCAACAAAATAAAGGCCATATATGACAAACCCATAGCTAACACCATGATCAATGGTGAAAAGTTGAAACTTTTCCTCTACCATCAGGAACAAGACAAGGATGCCCACAGACACCACTTCTCAGGGCAATTAGGCAAAAGAAAGAAATAAAAGGCATCTTAATAGGAAAGGAAGAAGTGAAACTGTCTCTACTGACGGCATGATCTTGTTATATATAGAAAACCCTACAAACTTCACTAAAAAAAGGTTAGAACTCAACACAAAGAAGGGAACAATAGACACTGGGGGACTCCAAAGGTGGGAGGGAAGGATGGTGGGAGCAAGGGTTGAAAAACTACCTATCGATTACTATGCTCACTGCTTGGGTGGTGGGATCATTAGAAGCCCAAACCTCAGCACCATGCAATATACCTGTTTAAGAAACCTGTACATCTACGCTCCTGACTCTAAAATGAAACATGCAATATTTAAAAAACAAAAACAAATAAATAAAATTTGAAAACTGTTAGAACTGAACTGATAGGTGATATCAGTAAAGTTGTAGGATACAAAATCAACATATAGAGCCTTGAACACAGCAACATCCAGCTGTCTGACACGAAAGTCTCAGGGGCAATAAAACCTCTATATGAACTCAGAAACAATGAGCTAAGTTGAGTTTATGTCTGAAAGGATGTTAAGAACTTCATTCATGTTACATCAGAGCCAACAGAAAGAACCAACAGGAAACCTGTACCCAAGAAACAGAAATGACAAGATGAAGGGAAAGCAGAGGTAAGAGCTTACCTTAGAAAGGGCAAGTGATTAGCTCAATATACAATACAATGTTTGCTCCTGAGCCAAAAATTTGTACAATAATTTGGATATTACTTGCACAACCAGAAAAATCAGCCACTCATTAGGAAAATGTGTTTCTGTAGAAGTCTTAGGACTCAGCTATCTATAATAACATGAAAAGACAATATTTTCATCCAAAATGAGTATTTTTGTTTGTCTTGGCTTGTTATTCTAACGTCAACAGCCTCTAAATAAACTGTTGAAGTACATGATATAACCACCTCTTTCTCCATCTTTCCCATTGCTCCCATAGGGTTTCAGTTGTGCAATTTCACCATTAGCAAAGCTTTTTGCTGAAATCTGGCTTTTCAAAGGGAGAGTATCCAGAAACAGAAGATGCTGATCTGGGAGGCTCTTCCTAATAGAACTGCTGCTTCAGTTTAACTTGAAAAAGCCCACACCCAGTTCCTAATGACAAACATCTGAACACCAGGTCTTCCCCTGAGCAAGACCATGCTATGCCTCCTGCTCGCTCTGTTCTATAAGCAACCCACAGATTGCTCCCTGTGAAGAGGAGCCTGCCAGGGGAGCAGCATTCCACCAGACCCTGATTTAGCAAGATATTTCCGTATCATTCCCCCAACCAGCTGGAAGTCCTCCACTGCTCTTGTGTAAAAATCTAACTCATCTCGCTGAATTTCCTGATTTAAAAGTCTAATTCATTTCACCAAAAGTTTGACAGAAGGAAACCAAGTACACCATCTCTCTCTTACCAAACCAAAGCTATTGCATGTGCATTCTGGGGGGAAAACATGGTCCAAATATGTTATGGAGGGGGTGCCAGCCCAGTGTCATCCTCTTACTATTGCCATAGGATCTTGGCTGATGGCATCAGAGGAAAAACAAGTTTATCGATTACTTTCAACCATTAAGCTCACTCCTCCATGAAAAATAAGTCACAAGTCCAATGTCTCTTATTAAAATAAGCACTGCAAAATATAAAGGAGTCACAGTTTTAAAATGGGACACACGTTCTCTAAGCGGTGAACCACGTTAGAGGTGCACTGTTTACAATGTATAAAGTCCCCTGGAGCCAGGGTTAGGAAGCGCATCTGTTCTTTGATGTTCTGGGATGAAGGAGAAAGGAAAATGTGCTGCCAGAAGTGAGTGGGAAGGAGCCCATGAGATAAAGGAAGTAAATCCATTTGCTGATTGCAATAATAATGGTAATACACGAAGCTATACATACATACATACATACATACATACATGCAAATTTTCACATTTTTTTTTAAAAAAAGAACTTAAGGCTTCCACTCATGTAATCAGCCCTTATGAACTCTCCTGATTAGCTGCAAGGAAAATCTTCCTTTCTCCTCTTTCTTGCACCATCCTGGGCTCCCTTTTGACTTGTTTTTTTTTTTTTTAACTTATAAACGATCAGCTCATATTCTGAAGTTTGTAGTCCCCTCCCGCCCCCTCTCTCTCTATACGGCTCATATACATTGGCAGCTGTCGTGCTGCTGGGCATCCTCAAACCCACAAGTTTCCCTTTAATGTTTGAGCAGACAAACATGATCATGCACTAGGCATCACTGTGCCTCTCAAAATGCTTTTTTGTTTTTTTTATTGCATCTGAGAGAAATCTCAAGGTTGCAAACCTGGAGTCAGAATTGTCTCCATGTGTCTCAGTGGGAAGAGTATCGTGTGAAGGAACAAGTTGATTCTACTAATCAAAAGGATTTTTTTTTGATATCAGGTCAACCTCCGAATGAATTTATATTACCGAGTGGAGGGTCACATGAAGAAAATGGTCAAACAGCACCACCTAGAGCAAGAGCTGAGAAGTGCAGTGGAGCCGGGCTGTGTCAGGAAAGAAAAGCAAGCTGGGGCCTGGCTCAGCGCTCTCCCCTCTGCTCCTGTCTGCATGGAAAGATTAGGATGACAGTGGCAGGAAGCCTGTGCACCTAGTATGCATCACTTGAAGGGAACACACAGATTCCAGTAAACAGTTGGAAGGAAATGTTAATACCAGGCTCTGCTAAACAATATCAAATGAGTCCTAGATGAGGCAAGCGACTTTCATCAAAGTTTCCTGATACCTGAAAAGACAGCCCAGGGGATCCTGCGCTACATGTGGTGTATGTAAATTAAGCGGGTTTTTTTCCCCTTTGTAATCAAGGCTCATACACAAACAAAATCACACTTTAGAAATGGCCTATTTCAACTTGTAACTAGCTTGCTTTCAGGGGCTCCAGGTCAAAATGAAATAGAGCACAAAGACGCTTTCTCCTTAGGGATCATACACAAATTCACTCTGTCCGTTTCTTTCCCACATGGAGCAACAAAGCCGTCAGACCTCTCCATCCACACATCGGGTCCTTCCTGATTAAAGTGAGATAAATCACAGCCCTCTCTCTCCAGATGGCAGGCGACAAGAGGGGGATGCTTGCCTCAAGAAGTCCTCCCCATCCCTCTGCATTCATGCAAGCCCGAGCGGAGAGATGCAAGAAATTACGGATGCATTTTAATTCCCCAGACCCTGCAATTAAAAATGGAAATTTTTTGGCCACGCCTGTTGGCTCACGCCTGTAATCCCAGCACTTTCAGAGGCCGAGGTCGGCAGATCACCTGGGGTCAGGAGTTCGAGACCAGCCTGGCCAACATGGTGAAACCCTGTCTCTACTAAAAATACAAAAATTAGCTAGGAATGGTGGTGGGGGCCTTTAGTCCCAGCTACTCGGGAGGATGAGGCAGGAGAATCACTTGAACCCGGGAGGCAAAGTTTGCAGTGAGCCAAGATCGCACCACTGCACTCCACTCTGGGTGACAAAGCAAGACTTCATCTCAAAAAATGTTTTTAAAAAATGGAAGTGTTGTTCTTTCATTTGTAAATGTGTTTTGGTGAAAGAGGGGCAGTTTAAGCAACCCTTTCTATTGTCTACATTGTTAAAATTCATCCGACATGGACTCTTGACTCTGTTTTGCCTGGGCAGACCCAATTCAAGCATTTACAACAGCTATAACCTCCTCAAATCAAAAAGAGGAATCAGCATTATTGCTAAGTTCAAATAAGGTCTTGTTTTATTTCATTTTTATTTTTGAATGCAGCCATTTCTCCATGTGCTGTCATCAGGTAAGATTGTCAGTCCTGATTAGGTAAAGCTATTATTACAAAATGCAATTCTTAAAAATTCAGTGTCTAACTACACTTTTAATAAGCCTTTCCCCCTCCCCTATGTATTCTCCCTTAGACACCCCTTCTCAAATTTCAAATCACAGAAACTAAAATATGATGCCTAAAGAGAGCCTAGCCACTGCCCAGTCCTCTAATTTGATGAGTGGGAGTACTGAAGCCCAGAGGAGGTCAAGTAATTTGTTCCCAATGTCTTAGATAAGAAGAAAATGACCAGCTGGGAAATCCCACTCATGTCAAGGCAGAGGCACAGGGCCACAGACTGTGGTTGAATTGTGCCACACTCCTACATCCTTCTTTAGGAATCACAGAACATTCCTGTGTTGAGTCGGAGTCACTGACTTCGTTTTCAGGCTGATTGAGTTCTGTCCTTACAGGCTGCGACAAGAAGTTTTGGTATTATGCTACACCAAGACCATTTATCTAGTTCAAGAAATGCACAGTCCTTAGAGCCCAGCAACTTTCCCCATGTCCAGTAAATGTAGCTTCTCCATTAGAAGCTGTCAGAATGGAGCCTTCTGGCTCATCTTGATTTTGATTTGTGCAAGAATGAATGGTTGTGCTAAGACAGCTTTCCTAGCTGATAGAGAGCGAAACTTTTTTCTCATAATCTATAAAAAAATTAAATTAGAACTTTTTTCTCATAATCTGTGAAAAAATATTAAATTAAATCTGGCTCATCTTGATTTTGATTTGTGCAAGAATGAATGGTTGTGCTAAGACAGCTTTCCTAGCTGATAGTGAGCAAAACTTTTTTCTCATAATCTATAAAAAATATTAAATTAGAAGCATAGAGTTTATTTCATGACTTTTATCTTCCTGCAATTTTCTTGTGGGCATAAATGATTTGTTTTTATCCTGCCTGCCCCCCAATCCCTTTTCCAAGAGACTAAAAGAGTATCTAGTGCAAAGTGGAGACTCAAATATTTTTTAATAAACAGTGATCCCAGCCACCCAGTGCATGTTGCCAAATGCCAACCCCATAAATAATCAAACACATCATCTCATTCAGCCAATCAAAATCAAGTGCTACCTATTTTTTTTAAGTTTTCATAGCCCTTGGGCATCTGCTTTCTCAGCATTTCCCAAACTTGAGTCATTCTCATCCTGCCTTCCTAATTTTGATCTGTCAATTACCTCTACTATTATTTATTTCATATATTTTTAAATAGACCCACTTTTGAAACTTAAATACACGCCTTTTAAAAGGAAGCTTTCTTACTACTATACATCAAAAGCCATTATTACTTGTTCTAAGTACTCATAACAACATGGTCACAACTATTAAAATTTACTAATGTGCATCCACATACTCTCTAAATTCATGGAGCATCTGCACACACTTTAAGAAACAATTCTGCATTACTCACTCAATTTTCTTGACATCCTTCTGAGGCAGGACAAACCTTGGGCCCAAAGAATTGAGGTAGGAGTCCAAGCAAGTTGCCAGCCACATAAAGGCAAACCTTGGCTCAGAAGTCAGGACTACCAGCCCCTAGGTTATGGTTCATGCTCTTTCCTCTGCTCTCCAGAACCTCCTATCTCCAAGTGTAGTTAGCAGCCCAGATGCAGCAGCATCCTCTAGAGACTTGTTAAAAATGCAGAAGCTCAGGCTCCACCCCAGGCCTATGCAGACTGAATCTGCATTTTAACAAGGTCCAGGTAATTCACGTGCACATTAAGTTTGAAAAGGCCTGGTCTAGATCAGCGGTTCTCTAACTTAGCAGCACATTAGAACCATCTGTAGAGACTTTAAAAATACCAGTGCCTGGGCTTCACCTCCCAGAGAATCTGACTTAAGTGTCTGGGGTTTGCCCTGAGTCTAGGTATTTTTAAAAACTCCTCAGCTTATACAATGCTGGCAGGGCCGGGCACAGTGGCTCATGCCTATAATCCCAGCAGTTCGTGAGGCCAAAGTGGGCAGATTGCTTGAGCCCAGGAGTTTGAGATTAGCCTGGGCTAAAACCCCATCCCTACAAAAAAAAAATACAAAAAGTAGTTGGGCATGGTGGTGGCACATACCTGTAGTCCCGGCTACTCAGGAGGCTGAGTCCTCACTTCAACCCAGGAGGTCACAGTCTGGTCAACAGAGCAAGACCCTGTATCAAAACAAACAAACAAGCAAACAAAAAATGCTAGCAGCTTACCAGCTAGGGAGGCCTGTAGAGGCAAGTTTTCCAAATGGGGCTACATTAGTTGTTCCAGAACTTTAGCTGCATCAAAACCACCTGGATGGCTTGTTCAGCTACAGAGGGTCTGGCCATGCCCCTAGAGTTTCCAGCTGAGGGTCTGGAATGAGGCCCGATGATTTGCATTTCTAACAATCTCCAGGTGATGCTGATGCTGTGGGTCCAGGGACCACATTTTGAGAATCTATGCTAAATGAATCGGAGAAGACCAAAGCTCAAACTTATTCCAAGAACTTTTCAAGGCCCACCTGCAAGTTGTAGTGGAAGTAAGCATCTAAGGGTGCAAAAAAGTTTCACTGTAGACTAAGGCCTTTTACCTGAGCTCTCAAATGTTCACATTTCTCTTATCAACCTAAATAACAAACAGAGAGAGGCTCTCCACAAGAAAAAGATATTCGTTTGGAAACAGAGCCTTGCAATAGAAACAGGCAAGCCAGAGTAAACTATATGCATATTCACGGAGGTAAAGGAAGACAAAAGAAAAAATGAGGAAGATTATATGATCATTTGGAAATGATTATCCTTGGCTACAAAGATCAATAACAAAGGTCATGCCAGGCCCAGGTTGGACAGGCAGTTGTTGGGCAAATATCCTTCAGAAGCATTGTTGAGTGCAAAGTTGCAATGGGCTTTGTGCAAGATTGTGTTTTTTGCAGTCTTCTGTGATAAGTTTTTGTTATCAGGCATACATGCCCAAGAATTCTTTATTGCATGGCCTTCCCTGGCTCTATTTGTCAGGGTTTTGGTTAGGGGAGGGGTATTTTTAACACTCTCAATGTAAAAAATGCCATAAGGTAGGTACCCCAATTGCTTGTTTCGTCTTCATAAAATAACTTTTCCACCCGAACAAAGTCTACACATAAATTGTAAAAATACCCTGGCATGCAGTCCCTGGAAAAGTCTGGAGTCATTCTCGGGGTTCCCACCCAGGTGGGCAAGCGTAGCCACCACAGATAAACACAAAGTAGGGTTCCCCGCTGGGGTTCAGCGGCAGGCAGTGGCCCTGGTTCTGAGATTTGGCTGAAAACACAGCTCCTCTTTGTCACCCTCAGGACATTTCAGCTATTTCCTAGATAATAATCTCACTTCACCCTGCACAAAACAGGCACATGATCATGTCACTCTGACCTGGTTTGAGTCCAAGGAGAATTTTGTTTTTAAAATAATTTAGGTTAGTAGTTAAAATATGAACTTTGGACCAGGAGTGGTGGCCCATGCCTATAATCCCAGCACTTCGTGAGGCCAAAGTGGGCAGATTGCTTGAGTCCAGGAGTTTGAGACTAGCCTGGGCTAAAACCCCATCCCTACAAAAAAAAAAATACAAAAAGTAGTTGGGCATGGTGGTGGCACATACCTGTAGTCCCGGCTACTCAGGAGGCTGAGTCCTCGCTTGAACCCAGGAGGTCACGGTCTGGTCAACAGAGCAAGACCCTGTATCAAAACAAAGAAACAAACAAACAAAAAATGCTAGCAGCTTACCAGCTAGGGAGGCCTGTAGAGGCAAGTTTTCCAAATGGGGCTACATTAGTTGTTCCAGAACTTTAGCTGCATCAAAACCACCTGGATGGCTTGTTCAGCTACAGAGGGTCTGGCCATGCCCCTAGAGTTTCCAGCTGAGGGTCTGGAATGAGGCCCGATGATTTGCATTTCTAACAATCTCCAGGTGATGCTGATGCTGTGGGTCCAGGGACCACATTTTGAGAATCTATGCTAAATGAATCGGAGAAGACCAAAGCTCAAACTTATTCCAAGAACTTTTCAAGGCTCACCTGCAAGTTGTAGTGGAAGTAAGCATCTAAGGGTGCAAAAAAGTTTCACTGTAGACTAAGGCCTTTTACCTGAGCTCTCAAATGTTCACATTTCTCTTATCAACCTAAATAACAAACAGAGAGAGGCTCTCCACAAGAAAAAGATATTCGTTTGGAAACAGAGCCTTGCAATAGAAACAGGCAAGCCAGAGTAAACTATATGCATATTCACGGAGGTAAAGGAAGACAAAAGAAAAAATGAGGAAGATTATATGATCATTTGGAAATGACTATCCTTGGCTACAAAGATCAATAACAAAGGTGATGCCAGGCACAGGTTGGACAGGCAGTTGTTGGGCAAATATCCTTCAAAAGCATTGTTGTGTGCAAAGTTGCAATGGGCTTTGTGCAAGATTGTGTTTTTTGCAGTCTTCTGTGATAAGTTTTTGTTATCAGGCATACAAGCCCAAGAATCCTTTATTGCATGGCCTTTCCTGGCTCTATAAGTCAGGGTTTTGGTTAGGGTAGGGGTATTTTTAACACTCTCAACGTAAAAAATGACATAAGGTAGGTAACCCAATGACTTGTTTGGTATTCATAAAATAACTTTTCATAAAATCTCAGTAAACGTGGAAATATCTACACCGCTATCTCTGTAAATGTGTAAACATTTACAACGCAATCTGTATAAACATGGAACTATTTACACCGCCGTCTCTATAAACATGGAAATATCTACACCGCTATCTCTATAAACATGGAAATATCTACACCGCTATCTCTATAAACATGGAAATATCTACACCGCTATCTGTATAAACATGGAAATATCTACACTGCTGTCTCTATAAACAAGGAAATATCTACACCTCTATCTGTATAAACATGGAAATATCTACACCACTGTCTCTATAAACATGGAAATATCTACAATGCTGTCTCTATAAACACGAAAATATCTACATCACTGTCTCTATAAACATGGAAATATCTACACCGCTATCTCTATGAACATGGAAATATCTACACCGCTGTCTCTAGAAACATGGAAATATCTACAACGCTATCTCTATAAACGTGGAAATATATACACCGCTATCTCTAAAAACATGGAAATATCTACACCGCTATCTCTAGAAACGTGGGAACATCTACACCGCTAACTCTATAAACCTGGAAATATCTACACCGCTATAAGTATAAATATGGAAATATCTACACCGCTATCTGCATAAACATGGAAATATCTACACCGCTATCTCTATAAACATGGAAATACTGACACCGCTATCTGTATAAACATGGAAATATTTACAAAGCTATCTCTCTAAACATGGAAATATCTACACCGCTATCTCTATAAACATGGAAATATCTACACCACTATCTGTAAAACATGGAAACATCTACACCGCTGTCTGTATAAACATGGAAATATATACACGGCTATCTGTTTAAACATGGAAATATCTACACCACTGACTGTATAAACATGGAAATATCTACACCGCTATCTGTATAAACATGGAAATATCTACACTGCTGTCTCTATAAACATGGAAATATCTACACTGCTATCTGTAGCAACATGGAAATATCTACACCGCTATCTCTATAAACCTGGAAATATCTACACCGTTATCTGTATTAACGTGGAAATACCTACACGGCTATCTGTATACACGTGGAAATATCTACATCGCTATCTCTACAAACCTGGAAATATCTACACCGCTATCTGTATAAACATGGAAATATCTACACCGGTATGTGTATAAACGTGGAAATATCTGCACCGCTATGTGTATAAACTTGGAAATTTCTACACCGCAATCTGTATAAAAGTGGAAATATCTTCACCGCTATCTGTGTAAACGTGGAAATATCTACACCGCTATCTCTATAAACGGGGAAATATCTACACCGCTATCTGTATAAACGTGGGAATATCTACACCGCTATCCCTATAAACGTGTAAACATTTACACGGCTATGTGTATTAACATGGAAATATTTACACAGCTATCTCTAAAAACATGGAAATACCTACACCGCTATGTCTATAAACATGAAAATATTTACACCGCTATATGTATAATCATGGAAATATTTACACCGCTATCTGTAAAAACTTGGAAATATTTACACCGCTATGTCTATAAAAATGGAAATATCTACACCGCTATCTCCATAAACATGAAAATATCTACACTGTTGTTTGTATGAACATGAAAATATCTACACCGCTATCTCTATGAATATAGAAATATCTGCATTGCTGTCTGTATAAACATGGAAATATCTACACAGCTATCTGTATAAACATGGAAATATCTACACCGCTATCTGTATAAACATGGAAATATCTACACGGAAAGCTGTATAAACATGGAAATAACTAGACAGTCATCTCTATAAAGATGGAAATATCTCTACCGCTATCTGTATAAACATGGAAATACCCACACCGCTATCTGTATAAACATGGATATACCCACAACGCTATCTGTATAAAGATGGAAATATCTGCACCGATATCTTTATAAACATGGAAATATCGGCAACTCTATCTGTGTAAACATAGAAATATCTACACGGCTATTTGTGTAACCATGGAAATATCTGCACTGCCATCTGTATAAAGATGGAAATATCTACACCGCGAGCTTTATAAACATGGAAATATCTACACCGCTATCTGTATAAACATGGAAATACCAACACCGTTATCTGTATAAACATGGAAATATCTACACCGCTATCTCTATAAACATGAAAATACACCACCATCTCTATAAGTATGGAAATATTTACACCGCTATCTCTATAAACATAGAAATATCTACACCGCCATCCCTATAAACATGGAAATATCTACACCGCCATCTGCATAAACATGGAAATATTTACACAGACATCTGTATAAACATGGAAATATCTACACTGCCATCTGTATAAACTTGGAAATATCTACACTGACATCTGTAGAAAGATGGAAATGTCTACAAAGCGATCAGTACAAACATGGGAATTTCTACACTGCTACCTGTATAAACATGGAAATATCTACACCACTATCGGTATCAACATGGAAATAACTACACAGCAATCTCTATAAACATGGAAATATCTACAAAGCTATCTCTGTAAATATGGAAGTATCTACACAGTTTTCTGTGTAAACTTGGAAATACCTACACCGCTATCTGTGAAAATTTAGCAATAACTACACCGCAATCTGTGCAAAGATGGAAATATCTACACCGCTATCTCTGTAAACATGGAAATATCTACACCGCTATCTGTATATACATGGAAATATCTACACTGCCATCTGCATAAACATGGAAATATCTACAGCGCCATCTGTATAAACATGGAAATATATACACTGCCATCTGTACACACATGGAAATATCTACACAGCCATCTGTATAAACATGGAAATATCTACACCGCTATCTCTATAAACATGGAAATATCTACACCGCTATCTGTATAAACATGGAAATATCTACAGCACTATCTGTATAAACAGCGAAATATCTCCACCGCTATCTGTATAAACATGGAAAAACTACACCGCTATCTGTATAAACATGGAAATATCTACACCGCTATCTTTATAAACATGGAAATATATACAATGCTGTCTGTGTAAACATGAAAATATCTACACAGCTATCTGTGTAAACTTGGAAATATCTACACAGCTATCTGTGTAAAAATGGAAATATCTACACAGCAATCTGTGCAAAGATGGAAATATCTACAATGCTATCTCTGTAAACATGGAAATATCTACACCGCTATCTGTATAAACATGGAAATATCTATACCGCAGTCTGTATAAACATGGAAATACCTCCACCGCTATCAGTATAAACATGAAAATATCTACACCGCTATCTGTATAATCATGGACATATCTACACCGCAATCTGTATAAACATGGAAATATCTGCCACGGTATGTGTGTAAACATGGAAATATGTACACAGATATCTGTGTAAACTTGGAAATATCTACACAGCTATCTGCGTAAACATGGAAATATCTACATGGCAATCTGTGCAAAGATGGAAATAACTACATCGCTATCTCTGTAAACTTGGAAATATCTACACCGCTAACTGTATAAAAATGGAAATATCTACACCGCGGTCTGTATAAACAAAGAAATATTTCCACCGCCATCTGTAGAAACATGGAAATATCTACACCACAATCTGTATAAACATGGAAATACCTACACCGCTATCTGTATAAATATGGAAATATCTACACCGCTATCTCTATAAACATGGAAATACCTACAACGCTTTCTCTATAAACATGAAAATATCTACACTGCTATCTGTATATACATGGAAATATCTACACCTCCATCTCTATAAACATAAAAATATCTACACCGCCATCTTCAGAAACATGGATGTATCTACACCGCCATCTGTATGAACATGGAAATATCTACACCACTATCCATATAAACATGGAAATATCTACACCACTATCCGTATAAACATGGAAATATCTTCACTGCCATCTGTATAAACATGGAAATATCTACACCGGCATCTATATAAAGGTGGAAATATCTACACCGCAACCTTTATAAATATGGAAATAACTACACCGCTATCTCTATAGACATGGAAATAACTACACCGCTATATGTATAAATATGGAAATATCTACACTGCCATCTGTATAAAGATGGAAATATCTACACCGCGAGCTGTATAAACATGGAAATATCTACACCGCTATCTGTATAAACATGGAAATACCAACACCGCTATCTGTATAAACATGGAAATATCTACACCGCTATCTCTATTAACATGAAAATACTGACACCACCATCTCTATAAACATGGAAATATTTACACCGCTATCTCTATAAACTTAGAAATAACTATACCGCCATCTCTATGAACATGGAAATATCAACAGCGCTATCTGCATAAACATGGAAATATCTACACAGACATCTGCATAAACATGGAAATATCTACACCGCCATCTCTATAAACATGAAAATATCTACACCGCCATCTTCAGAAACATGGATGTATCTACACCGCCATCTTTATAAACATGGAAATATCTACACCACTATCTCTATGAACATGGAAATATATTCACTGCCATCTGTATAAACATGGAAATATCTACACCGCCATCAGTGTAAAGTTGGAAATATCTACACCGCAATCTGTATAAATATGGAAATACCTACACCGCTATCTCTATAGACATGGAAATATCTACACCGATATCTGTATAACCATGGAAATATCTACACTGCCATCTGTATACAGATGGAAATATCTACACCGCTATCTGTATAAACATGGAAATACCAACACCGCTATCTGTATAAACATGGAAATATCAACACCGCTATCTCTATAAACATGAAAATCCTTACACCACCATCTCTATAAACATGGAAATATTTACACCGCTATCTCTATAAACATAGAAATAACTATACCGACATCTCTATGAACATGGAAATATCTACAGCGTTATCGGCATAAACATGGAAATATCTACACAGACATCTGCATAAATATGGAAATATCTACACAGCCATCTCTATAAACATGAAAATATCTACACCGCCATATTCAGAAACATGGATGTATCTACACCGCCATCTGTATAAACATGGAAATATCTACACCACTATCTCTATGAACATGGAAATATCTTCACTGCCATCTGTATAAACATGGAATTATCTACACCGCCATCAGTATAAAGTTGGAAATATCCACACCGCAATCTGTATAAATATGGAAATACCTACACTGCTATCTCTATAGACATGGAAATATCTACACCGCTATCTGTATAACCATGGAAATATCTACACTGCCATCTGTATAAAGATGGAAATATCTACACCGCTATCTGTATAAACATGGAAATACCAACACCGCTATCTGTATAAACATGGAAATATCTACACCACTATCTCTATAAACATGAAAATACTTACACCACCATCTCTATAAACATGGAGATATTTACACCGCTATCTCTATAAACTTAGAAATAACTATACCGCCATCTCTATGAACATGGAAATATCTACAGCGCTATCTGCATAAACATGGAAATATCTACAAAGACATCTGCATAAACATGGAAATATCTACACAGCCATCTCTATAAACATGAAAATATCTACACCGCCATCTTCAGAAACATGGATGTATCTACACCGCCATCTGTATAAACATGGAAATATCTACACCACTATCTCTATGAACATGGAAATATTTTCACTGCCATATGTATAAACATGGAAATATCTACACCGCCATCAGTATAAAGTTGGAAATATCTACACCGCAATCTGTATAAATATGCAAATAGCTACAACGCTATCTCTAAAGACATGGAAATATCTACACCGCTATCTGTATAACCATGGAAATATCTACACTGCCATCTGTATAAAGATGGAAATATCTACACCGCGAGCTGTATAAACATGGAAACATCTACACAGCTATCTGTATAAACATGGAAATACCAACACCGTTATCTGTGTAAAGATGGAAATATCTACACCGCTATCTCTATAAACATGAAAATACTTACACCACCATCTCTATAAACATGGAGATATTTACACCGCTATCTCTATAAACATAGAAATAACTACACCGCCATCTCTATAAAAATGGAAATATCTACACCGCCATCTGCATAAACATGGAAATATGTACACAGACATCTGTATAAACATGGAAATATCTACACTGCCATCTGTACAAACTTGGAAATATCTACACTGACATCTTTAGAAAGATGGAAATGTCTACAAAGCGATCTGTATCAACATGGGAATTTCTACACCGCTACCTGTATGAACCTGGAAATATCTACACCGCTATCTGTATCAACATGGAAATAACTACACCGCAATCTGTATAAACATGGAAATATCCACAATGCTATCACTGTAAACATGGAAATATCTACACAGCTATCTGTGTAAACTTGGAAATATCTACACCGCTATTTGTGTAAATTTGGCAATACCTACACCGCAATCTGTGCAAAGATGGAAATGTCTACACCGCTACCTCTGTAATCATGGAAATATCTACACCGATATCTGTATAAACATGGAAATATCTACACTGCCATCTGTGTAAACATGGAAATAACTACACCGGTTTCTCTATAAACATGAAAATATCTACACTGCTATCTCTTTATACATGGAAATATCTACACCGCCATCTGTATAAACATGGAAATATCTGCACCACTATCTGTATAAACATGGAAATACCCTCACTGCCATCTTTATAAACAAGGAAATATCTACACCACCATCTGTATAAAGATGGAAATATCTCCACCGCAATCTGTATAAATATGGAAATAACTACACCGCTATCTCTATAGACATGGAAATATCTACACCGCTATCTGTATAAACATGGATATATCTACACTGCCATCTGTATAAAGATGGAAATATCTACACCGCGAGCTGTATAAACATGGAAATATCTACACCGCCATCTGTATAAACATGGAAATACCAACACCGCTATTTGTATAAACATGGAAATATCTACACCGCCATCACTATAAACATGAAAATATCTACACCGCCATCTTCAGAAACATGGATGTATCTACACCGCCATCTGTATAAACTTGGAAATATCTACACCACTATCTGTATTAACATGGAAATATCTTCAATTCTATCTGTATAAACATGGAAATATCTACACCGCCATCTGTATAAAGATGGAAATATCTACACCGCTATCTGCATAAACATGGAAATATCTACACCGCTATCTCTATAAACATGGAAATATCTTCACCGTGATCTGTATAAACATGGAAATATTTACACCGCTATCTGTATAAACATGGAAATTTCTACACCGTTATCTGTATAAATATGGAAATATCTACACCGCTATCTCTATAAACATGGAAATATCTACACTGCCATCTGTATAAACATGGAAATACCTATACAGTCATCGGTGTAAACTTGGAAATATCTACACCACCAACTGTATAAACATGGAAATATCTACAATGCCATCTGTATACACATGGAAATACCTACACGGCAATCTGTGTATAGATGGAAACATCAACACCGCCATCTGTACAAACATGGAAATATCTACTCTGCTATCTCTATAAACATGGAAATATCTACACTGCGGTCTGTATAAACATGGAAATATCTACACCGGTATCTGTATAAACATGGAAATATCTACACCACGATCTGTATAAACATCGAAATATCTACAAAGCCATCTGTATAAACATGGAAATACCTACACAGTCATGTGTAGGAACATGTAAATATCTACACTGCCATCTGTATAAACATAGAAATATCTACACAGCCCTCTGTGTAAATATGGAAATATCTGCATAGACATCTGTGTAAACATGGAAATATCTTCACCGCTATCTGCATAAACATGGAAATACCTACACCGCTGTCTCTATAAACATGGAAATATGTACACCGCTATGTGTATAAACATGGAAATATCTCCACTGCTGTCTGTATAAACATGGAATTATCTACACCGTTATCTGTTTAAACAAGGAAATATCTACAGCGGCTTCTCTATTAACTTTGAAATATCTACACTGCCATCTGTTAAAACATGGCAATATCTACACAGTCATCTGAATAAACATGGAAATATCTACACCGCAATCTGTATAAACATGGAAATATCTACACCGCTATCTGTATAAATATGAAATATCTAAACTGCGATCTCCATAAAAATGGAAATATCTACACTGCTATCTGTATAAACATGGAAATATCCTCACTGCTATCTCTATGAACATGGATATATCTACACCGCTATCTCTATAAACATGGAAATATCTACACCGCCATCTATATAAACATGGAAATATCTACACCGCCATCTGTATAAACATGGAAATATCTACAGCGCTATCTGTATAAACATGGAAATATCTACACCGCTATCTGTATAAACATGGAAATATCTACACTGCGATCTGTATAAACATAAAATATCTGTACCGCGATCTGTATAAATATGGAAATATCTACACCGCGATCTGTATAAACATGGAAATATCTACACCGACATCTGTATAAACATGGAAATATCTACACATCTATCTCTATGAACATGGAAATATCTACACCGCCATCTGTATAAACATGGAAATACCTAAAAAGTCATCTGTATAAACATGGAAATATCTACACAGCCATCTGTTTAAACATGGAAATATATACACAGACATCTGTTTATACATGGAAATATCTACACCGCTATCTGTATAAACATGCTAATAACTACACCGCTATCTGTATAAATGTGGAAATATTTGCACCACTATCCCTGTAAACATGGTAATATCAACACCGCAATCTGTATAAACATGGAAATATCTACACCATGATCTGTATAAACATGGAAATATCTACACCGCGATCTGTATAAACATGGAAATATCTACAACGTGATCTATATAAACATGGAAATATCTACAACACCTTCTCTATAAACATGGAAATATCTACACCCCTATCTGTATAAATATGGAAATATCCACACAGCTATCTCTATAAACATGGAAAAATCAACACCGCTATCTCTATGAACATGGAAATATCTACACCGCCATCTCTATAAACATGGAAATATCTACACCGCGATCAGTATAAACATGGAAATATCTACACCGCCATCTGTATTAACATGGAAATACTTACAAAGTTATCTGTATAAACATGGAAACATCTACACCGCCATCTGTACAAACATGGAAATATCTACACAGCCATGTGTATATACATGGAAATATCTACACCGCTATCTATATAAACATGGAAATAACTACACCGCTATCTGTATAAACATGGAAATATCTGCACTGCTATCCCTATAAACATCGAAATATCTACACCGCCATCTGTATAAACATGGATATACCTACAAAGTTATGTGTATAAACATGGAAATATCTACACCGCCATCTTTATAAACATGGAAATATCTACACAGCCATGTGTACATACATGGAAATATCTACACCGCTCCCTATATAAACATGGAAATAACTACACCGCTATTTCTATATACATGGAAATATCTACACCGCCATCTACATATCCATAGAAATATCTGCGCCGCCATCTGTATAAACATGGAAATATCTACAAGGTCATCTGTGTATAGATGGAAATATCAACAGCGGCATCTGTACAAACATGGAAATATCTTAACCGCGGTCTGCATAAACATGGAAATATCTACACCGCTATCTGTATAAACATGGAAATATCTACACCGCTATCTCTATAAACATGGAAATATCTATAACGTGATCTGTATAAACATGTAAATATTTACACCGCTATCTCTATAAACATGGAAATTTCTACACCGTTATCTGTATAAATATGGAATTATCTACACCGCTATCTCTATAAACATGGAAATATCTTCACCGCCATCTGTATAAACATGGAAATACCTACACAGTCATCTGTGTAAACATGGAAATATCTACAATTCCATCTGTATACACATGGAAATACCTACACGGCAATCTGTGTATACATGGAAACATCAACACCGCCATCTGTACAAACATGGAAATATCTACACTGCTATCTCTATAAACATGGAAATATCTACACTGCGGTCTGTATAAACATGGAAATATCTACACCGGTATCTGTATAAACATGGAAATATCTACACCACGATCTGTATAAACATGAAAATACCTACACCGCCATCTGCAACCATGGAAATATCTACGCGGCCATCTGTATAAACATGGAAATATCTACACGGCCATCTGTTTATAGATGGAAATATCAACACCACAATCTGTACAAACATGGAAATATCTACACCGCTATCTCTAAAAACATGGAAATATCTGCACTGCCATCTGTAAAACATGGAAATACCTATACACTCATCTGTATAAACATGGAAATATCTACAATGCCATCTGTATACACATGGAAATATCTACACAGCCATCTGTATAAACATGTAAATATCTACACTGCTATCTCTATAAACATGGAAATATCTACACCGCCATCTCTATAAACATGAAAATATCTACACTGCCATCTCCATAAACATGGACCTAACTACTCCGCCATCTGTATAACCGTGGAAACATCTACACCGCCATCTGTGTGAATAAGGAAATATCTACAATGCCATCTGTATAAAGATATAAATAACTGCACCGCTATCTCTATAAACATGGAAATACCTACACCGCTATCTGTATAAACATGGAAATATCTACACCGCTATCTGTATAAACATGGAAATATCTACACCGCTATCTGTATAAACATGGAAATATCTACACCGCTATCTGTATAAACATGGAAATATCTACACCGTTATCTGTATAAACATGTGAATATCTACACCGCGATCTGTATAAACATGGAATTACCTACACCGCGATCTGTATAAACATGGATATATCTACACTGCAATCTGTATAAACATGGAAATATCTACAACGCTATGTGTGTAGACATGGAAATATCTACACAGCTATCTGTGTAAACTTGGAAATAGCTACACAGCTATCTGCGTAAACATGGAAATATCTACACGGCAATCTGTGCAAAGATGGAAATATCTACACCGCTATCTCTGTAAACATGGAAATATCTACACCGCTACCTGTATAAAAATGGAAATATCTACACCGCTGTCTGTATGAGCAAGGAAATATCTACACCGCCATCTGTAGAAACATGGAAATATCTACACCGCAATCTGTATAAACATGGAAATACCTACACCACTTTCTCTATAAACATGGAAATATCTACAATGCAATCTCTATATACATGGAAATATCTACACCGCCATCTCTATAAACATGAAAATATCTACACCGCCATCTTCAGAAACATGGATGTTTCTACACCGCTATCTGTATAATCTTGGAAATATCTACACCACTATCTGTATAAACATGGAAATATCTTCACTTCTATCTGTATAAACATGGAAATAGCTACACCACCATCTGTACAAAGATGGAAATATCTACACCGCAATCTGTATAAATATGGAAATACCTACACCGCTATCTCTATCAACATGGAAATATCTACACCGCTATCTGTATAAACATGGAAATATCTCCACTCCCATCTGTATAAAGATGGAAATATCTACACCGCGAGCTGTATAAACATGGAAATATCCACACCGCTATCTGTATAAACATGGAAGTAGCAACACCGCTATCAGTATAAATATGGAAATATCTACACCGCTATATCTATAAACATGAATATACTTACACCATCATCTCTATAAACATGAAAATATTTACAACGCTATCTCTATAAACATAGAAATAACTACACCGCCATCTCTATAAACATGGAAATATCTACACCGCCATCTGCATAAACATGGAAATATCTACACAGACATCTGTGTAAACTTGGAAATATCTACACTGACATCTGTAGAAAGATGGAAATATCTACATAGCGATCTGTATAAACATGGGAATTTCTACAGCGCTACCTGTATAAACATGGAAATATCTACACCGCTATCTGTATCAACATGGAAATAACTTCACCGCAGTCAGTATAAACATGGAAATATCTACACAGCAATCTATGCAAAGATCGAAATATCTACACCACAGTCTCTATAAACATGGAAATATCTACACCGCTATCTGTATAAACATGGAAATAACTACACCGCTATCTGTATAAAGATGGAAATTTTTACACCGCTATCTGTATAAACATGGAAATATCTCCACCGCTATCTTAATAAACACGGAAATACCTACACCGGTATCTTTAAAAACATGGAAATACCTACACTGCCATCTCTATAAACAATGAAATACCTACAGCGCTATCTGTGTAAACATAGAAATATCTACACATCTATCTGTGTAAACTTGGAAATATCTACACCGCAATCTGTGTAAGCATGGAAATATCTACAACGCTATCTGTGTAAACATGGAAATATTTAAAAAGCTATCTTTGTAAACAGGGAAATATCTACACAGCTATCTGTAAAACTTGGAAATATCTACACCACTATCTGTATAACCCTGAAAATATCTACACCGCTATCTGTATCAACATGTAAATAACTACACCGCTATCTGTATAAACATGGAAATATCTACAATGATATCTCTGTAAACATGGAAATATCGACACAGGTATCTGTGTAAACTTGGAAATATCTACACCGCTATCTGTGTAAAGTTTGCAATGTCTACACCGCAATCTGTGCAAAGATGGAAATATCTTTACCGCTATATCTGTAAACATGGAAATATCTACTCCGCTATATGTATAAACATGGAAATATCTACACTGCCATCTATATACACATGAAAATATCTACACCGCTATCTGTATAAATAAGGAAATATCTACACTGCCATCCTTAGAAACATGGAAATATCTACACCGCCATCTGTATAAACATGGAAATACCTACACCACTACCTGTATAAATATGGAAATGTCTACACCGCGACCTCTATAAACACGGAAATACCTACACCACTTGCACTATAAACATGGAAATATCTACACCGCAATCTCTGTAAACATGGAAATATCTACACCAGCATCTATGTAAACATGAAAATATCTACACTGCCATATTCAGAAAGATGGCTGTATCTACACCGCCATCTGTATAAACATGGAAATATCTACACCACTATCTGTATAAAGATGGAAATATTTACACTGCTATCTCTATGAACATGGAAATATCTACACCGCTATCTGTATAAACATGGAAATATCTACACCGCCATCTCTATTAACATGGAAATATCTACACAGTCATCTGTATAAACCTGGAAATATCTACACTGTCATCTATATAAACATGGAAATATCTACAGAGAACTCTGTATAAACTTGGAAATATCGGCACAGCAATCTGTATAAACATGGAAATATCTCCACCGCAATCTGTATAAACATGGAAAATCTACACCGCTATATCTATAAACATGCAAATATCTACACTGCCATCTGCACAAACATGGAAATATCTACACAGTCATCTGTAGATACATAGAAATATCTACACCGCTATCTGTATAAACATGGAAATAACTACACCGTGATCTGTATAAACATGGAAATATTTACACCGCTATCTGTATAAACATGGAAACTTCTACACCGTTATCTGTATAAATATGGAAATATCTACACCGCTATCTCTATAAACTTTGAAATATCTACACCGCCATCTGTATAAACATGGAAATACCTATACAGTCATCTGGGTAAACATGGACATATCTACACCACCATCTGTATAAACATGGAAGTATCTACTATGCCATCTGTATACACATGGAAATACCTACACGGCAATCAGTGTATAGATGGAAACATCAACACCGCCATCTGTACAAACATGGAAAAATCTACACTGCTATCTCTATAAACATGGAAATATCTACACTGCGGTCTGTATAAACATGGAAATATCTACACCGGTATCTGTATAAACATGGAAATATCTACACCATGATCTGTATAAACATGGAAATATATACACCGCTATCTGTATAAACATGGAAATATCTGCACCGCTATCTCTATAAACATGGAAATAACTACAAAGACATCTGTATAAACAACATGGAAATACCTACACAGTCATGTGTAGGAACATTTAAGTATCTACACTGCCATCTGTATAAATATAGAAATATCTACACAGCCCTCTGTATAAATATGGAAATATCTGCATAGGCATCTGTGTAAACATGGAAATATCTGCACTGCTATCTGTATAAACATGGAAATACCTACACCGCTGTCTCTATAAACATGGAAATACGTACACCGCTATGTGTATAAACATGGAAATATCTCCACTGCTCTCTGTATTAACATGGAAATATCTCCACCGTTATCTGTATAAACATGGAAATATCAACAGCGCCATCTCTACAAACATTCAAATATCTACACTGCCATCTGTAAAAACATGGAAATATCTAAACATTCATCTGAATAAACATGGAAATATCTACACCACCATCTGTATAAACATGGAAATAGCTACAATACCATCTGTATACACATGGAAATATCTACACCGACATCTGTATAAATATGGAAATATCTACACGGCCATCTGTATAAACATGGAAATATCTACACTGCCATCTGTAGAAAGATGGAAATATCTACACCGCTATCTCTATAAATATGGCAATATCTACACCGCCATCTCTATGAACATGAAAATATCTACACTGCCATCTCCATAAAGATGGAAGTATCTACTCCGCCATGTGTATAAACACGGAAATATCTTCTCTACCATCTGTGTAAACATGGAAATACCTACACTGCTATCTGTATAAACATGGAAATAAATGCACCGCCATCTGCATGTCCTTGGAAATAACTACGCCGCCATCTGAATAAACATGGAAATATCTACACGGCCATCTGTGTATAGCTGGAAATATCAACACCGCCATCTGTACAAACATGGAAATATCTACACCGCTATCTCTATAGACATGGAAATATCTGCACCACCATCTGTAAAAACATGGAAATACCTATACAGTCATCTGTATAAACATGGAAATATCTACAATGCCATCTGTAGAAAAATGGAAATATCTACACCACAATCTGTGTAAACATGGAAATATCTACACCGATATCGGTAAAAACATGGAAATATCTACACCGCTATCTGTATAAACATGGAAATATCTACACCGCTATCTGTATAAACATGGAAATATCTACACAGTTATCTCAATAAACATGGAAATATCTACACCGCCATCTGTATAAACATGGAAATACCTACAAAGTCATCTGTATAAAATTGGAAATATGTACACAGCCATCTGTATAAACATGGAAATATCTACACAACCATCTGTATAAACATGGAAATATCTACACAGCCATCTGTATATACATGGAAATAACTACACCACTATCTGTATAAACATGGAAATAACTACACCGCTATTTGTATAAACAAGGAAATATCTACACCGTGATCTGTATAAACATGGAAATATCTACACCGCCATCTCTATAAACAGGGAAATATCTACACACCTATCTGTATAAACATGGAAATATCCACACCGCTATCTCTATAAACATGGAAAAATCAACTCCGCTATCTCCATGAACATGGAAATATCTACACCGCCATCTCTATAAACATGGAAATGTCTACACCACGATCAGTATAAACATGGAAATATCTACACCGCTATCTGTATAAACATGGAAATATCTCCACTGCTATCTCTATAAACATCGAAATATCTACACCGCCATCTGTATAAACGTGGAAATACTTACAAGGTTATCTGTATAAACATGGAAATATCTACACCGCCATCTATATAAACATGGAAATATCTACACAGCCATGTGTACATACATGGAAATATCTACACCGCTATCTATATAAACATGGAAATAACTACACCGCTATCTGTATAAACATGGAAATATCTACACCGCCATCTACATATCCATGGAAATATCTGCGCCGCCATCTTTATAAACATGAAAATATCTACACCGCGGTCTGTATAAACACGGAAATATCAACACCGCTATCGGTATAAACATGGAAATATCTACACCGCTATCTCTATAAACATGGAAATATCTACACCGTGATCTGTATAAACATGGAAATATTTACACCGCTATCTGTATAAACATGGAAACTTCTACACCGTGATCTGTATAAATATGGGAATATCTACACCGCTATCTCTATAAACTTGGAAGTATCTACACCGCCATCTGTATAAACATGGAAATACCTATACAGTCATCTGTGTAAACATGGAAATATCTACACCACCATCTGTATAAACATGGAAATATCTACAATGCCATCTGTATACACATGGAAATACCTACACGGTAATAAGTGTATAGATGGAAACATCAACACCGCCATCTGTACAAACATGGAAATATCTACACTGCTATCTCTATAGACATGGAAATACCTTCACTGCGGTCTTTATAAACATGGAAATATCTACACCGGTATCTGTATAAACATGGAAATATCTACACCATGATCTGTATAAACATGGAAATATATGCACCGCTATCTGTATAAACATGGAAATATCTGCACCGCTATCTCTATAAACATGGAAATAACTACAAAGACATCTGTATAAACATGGAAATACCTACACAGTCATGTGTAGGAACATTTAAATATCTACACTGCCATCTGTATAATTATAGAAATATCTACACAGCCCTCTGTATAAATATGGAAATATCTGCATAGGCATCTGTGTAAACATGGAAATATCTGCACCGCTATATGTATAAACATAGAAATACCTACACCGCTGTCTCTATAAACATGGAAATATGTACACCACTATGTGTATAAACATGGAAATATCTCCACTGCTCTCTGTATAAACATGGAAATATCTCCACCGTTATCTTTATAAACATGGAAATATCAACAGCGCCATCTATATAAACATTGAAATATCTACACTGCCATCTGTAAAAACATGGAAGTATCTACACATTCATCTGAATAAACATGGAAATATCTACACCACCATCTGTATAAACATGGAAATAGCTACAATACCATCTGTATACACATGGAAATATCTACACCGACATCTGTATAAATATGGAAATATCTACACGGCCATCTGTATAAACATGGAAATATCTACACTGCCATCTGTAGAAAGATGGAAATATCTACACCGCTATCTCTATAAATGTGGAAATATCTACACCGCCATCTCTATGAACATGAAAATATCTACACTGCCATCTCCATAAAGATGGAAGTATCTACTCCGCCATGTGTATAAACACAGAAATATCTACACCACCATCTGTGTAAACATGGAAATACCTACACCGCTATATGTATAAACATGGAAATAACTACACCGCCATCTGCATGTCCTTGGAAATAACTACGCCGCCATCTGAATAAACATGGAAATATCTACACGGCCATCTGTGTATAGCTGGAAATATCAACACCGCCATCTGTACAAACATGGAAATATCTACACCGCTATCTCTATAGACATGGAAATATCTGCACCGCCATCTGTAAAAACATGGAAATACCTATACAGTCATCTGTATAAACATGGAAATATCTACAATGCCTTCTGTAGAAAAATGGAAATATCTGCACCGCAATCTGTGTAAACATGGAAATATCTACACCGATATCGGTAAAAACATGGAAATATCTACACCGCTATCTGTATAAACATGGAAATATCTACACCGCTATCTCTATAAACATG
Organism: Pan troglodytes; assembly: GCF_028858775.2. Classification (NCBI taxonomy): domain Eukaryota; kingdom Metazoa; phylum Chordata; class Mammalia; order Primates; family Hominidae; genus Pan; species Pan troglodytes. The sequence continues at coordinate 10,405,530 of NC_072411.2, forward strand.
GAAATATCTACACAGTTATCTCTATAAACATGGAAATATCTACACCGACATCTGTATAAACATGGAAATACCTACAAAGTCATCTGTATAAAATTGGAAATATGTACACAGCCATCTGTATAAACATGGAAATATCTACAAAGCCATCTGTATAAACATGGAAATATCTACACAGCCATCTGTATATACATGGAAATAACTACACCACTATCTGTATAAACATGGAAATAACTACACCGCTATTTGTATAAACAAGGAAATATCTACACCGTGATCTGTATAAACATGGAAATATATACACCGCCATCTCTATAAACAGGGAAATATCTACACACCTATCTGTATAAACATGGAAATATCCACACCGCTATCTCTATAAACATGGAAAAGTCAACTCCGCTATCTCTATGAACATGGAAATATCTACACCGCCATCTCGATAAACATGGAAATGTCTACACCACGATCAGTATAAACATGGAAATATCTACACCGCTATCTGTATAAACATGGAAATATCTCCACTGCTATCTCTATAAACATCGAAATATCTACACCGCCATCTGTATAAACATGGAAATACTTACAAGGTTATCTGTATAAACATGGAAATATCTACACCGCCATCTATATAAACATGGAAATAACTACACCGCTATCTGTATAAACATGGAAATATCTACACCGCCATCTACATATCCATGGAAATATCTGCACCGCCATCCATATAAACATGGAAATATCTACACGGTCATCTGTGTATAGATGGAAATATCAACACCGCCATCTGTACAAACATGGAAATATCTGCACCGCTATCTGTATAAACATGGAAATATCTACACCGCGGTCTGTATAAACATGGAAATATCAACACCGCTATCGGTATAAACATGGAAATATCTACACCGCTATCTCTATAAACATGGAAATATCTACACCGTGATCTGTATAAACATGGAAATATTTACACCGCTATCTGTATAAACATGGAAACTTCTACACCGTTATCTGTATAAATACGGAAATATCTACACCGCTATCTCTATAAACTTGGAAATATCTACACCGCCATCTGTATAAACATGGAAATACCTATACAGTCATCTCTGTAAACATGGAAATATCTACACCACCATCTGTATAAACATGGAAATATCTACAATGCCATCTGTATACACATGGAAATACCTACACGGCAATCAGTGTATAGATGGAAACATCAACACCGCCATCTGTACAAACATGGAAATATCTACACTGCTATCTCTATAAACATGGAAATATCTTCACTGCGGTCTGTATAAACATGGAAATATCTACACCGGTATCTGTATAAACATGGAAATATCTACACCATGATCTGTATAAACATGGAAATATATACAAGGCTATCTGTATAAACATGGAAATATCTGCACCGCTATCTCTATAAACATGGAAATAACTACAAAGACATTTGTATAAACATGGAAATACCTACACAGTCATGTGTAGGAACATTTAAATATCTACACTGCCATCTGTATAAATATAGAAATATCTACACAGCCCTCTGTATAAATATGGAAATATCTGCATAGGCATCTGTGTAAACATGGAAATATCTCCAATGCTCTCTGTATAAACATGGAAATATTTCCACCGTTATCTGTATAAACATGGAAATATCAACAGTGCCATCTATATAAACATTGAAATATCTACACTGCCATCTGTACAAACATGGAACTATCTACACAGTCATCTGAATAAACATGGAAAAATCTACACCACCATCTGTATAAACATGGAAATAGCTACAATACCATCTGTATACACATGGAAATATCTACACAGACATCTGTATAAATATGGAAATATCTACACGGCCATCTGTATAAACATGGAAATATCTACACAGCCATCTGTAGAAAGATGGAAATATCTACACCGCTATCTCTATAAATATGGAAATATCTACACCGCCATCTCTATGAACATGAAAATATCTACACTGCCATCTCCATAAAGATGGAACTACCTACTCCGCCATGTGTATAAACACGGAAATATCTACACCACCATCTGTGTAAACATGGAAATACCTACACCGCTATCAGTATAAACACGGAAATAACTACACCGCCATCTGCATGTCCTTGGAAATATCTACGCCGCCATCTGAATAAACATGGAAATATCTACACGGCCATCTGTGTATAGATGGTAATATCAACACCGCCATCTCTACAAACATGGAAATATCTACACCGCTACCACTATAGACATGGAAATATCTGCACCGCCATCTGTAAAAACATGGAAATACCTATAAAGTCATCTGTATAAACATGGAAATATCTACACGGTCATCTGTGTATAGATGGAAATATCTACACCGCAATCTGTGTAAACATGGAAATATCTACACCGATGTCTGTATAAACATGGAAATATCTACACCGCGATCTGTATAAACATGGAAATATCTACACCGCGATCTGTATAAACATGGAAATATCTACACCGCTATCTGTATAAACATGGAAATATCTACACAGTTATCTCTATAAACATGGAAATATCTACACCGCCATCTGTATAAACATGGGAATACCTACAAAGTCATCTGTATAAACATGGAAATATCTACACAGCCATCTGTATAAACATGGAAATATCTACACAGCCATCTGTATATACATGGAAATATCTACACCACTATCTGTATAAACATGTAAATAAAAACACCGCTATTTGTATAAATAAGGAAATATCTACACCGTGATCTGTATAAACATGGAAATATCTACACCGCCATCTTTATAAACAGGGAAATATCTACACCCCTATCTGTATAAACATGGAAATATCCACACCGCTATCTCTATAAACATGGAAAAATCAACACCGCTATCTCTATGGACATGGAAATATCTACACCGCCATCTCTATAAACATGGAAATGTCTACACCACGTCAGTATAAACATGGAAATATCTACACCGCTATCTGTATAAACATGGGAATATCTCCACTGCTATCTCTATAAACATCGAAATATCTACACCGCCATCTGTATAAACATGGAAATACTTACAAAGTCATCTGTATAAACATGGAAATATCTACACAGCCATCTCTATAAACATGGAAATATCTACAAAGCCATCTGTATATACATGGAAATATCTACACCACTATCTGTATAAACATGGAAATAACTACACCGCTATTTGTATAAACAAGGAAATATCTACACCGTGATCTGTATAAACATGGAAATATCTACACCGCCATCTCTATAAACATGGAAATATCTGCACCCCTATCTGTATAAACTTGGAAATATCCACATCGCTATCTCTATAAACATGGAAAAATCAACACCGTTATCTCTATGAACATGGAAATATCTACACCGCCATCTCTATAAACATGGAAACGTCTACACCACGATCTGTATAAACACGGAAATATCTCCACTGCTATCTCTATAAACATCGAAATATCTACACCGCCATCTGTATAAACATGGAAATACTTACAAAGTTATCTTTATAAACATGGAAATATGTACACCGCCATCTGTATAAACATGGAAATATCTACACAGCCATGTGTACATACATGGAAATATCTACACCGCTATCTATATAAACATGGAAATAACTACACCGCTATCTGTATAAACATGGAAATATATACACCGCCATCTACATATCCATGGAAATATCTGCGCCGCCATCTGTATAAACATGGAAATATCTACACGGTCATCTCTGTATAGATGAAAATATCAACACCGCCATCTGTACAAACATGGAAATATCTGCACCGCTATCTGTATAAACATGGAAATATCTACACCGCGATCTCTATAAACATGGAAATATCTACACCGTGATCTGTATAAACATGGAAATATTTACACCGCTATCTGTATAAACATGGAAACTTCTACACCGTTATCTGTATAAATATGGAAATATCTACACCGCTATCTCAATAAACTTCGAAATATCTACACCGCCATCTGTATAAACATGGAAATACCTATACAGTCATCTGTGTAAACATGGAAATATCTACACCACCATCTGTATAAACATGGAAATATCTACAATGCCATCTGTATACACATGGAAATACCTACACGGCAATCAGTGTACAGATGGAAACATCAACACCGCCATCTGTACAAACATGGAAATATCTACACTGCGGTCTCTATAAACATGGAAATATCTACACCATGATCTCTATAAACATGGAAATATATACACCGCTATCTGTATAAACATGGAAATATCTGCACCGCTACCTCTATAAACATGGAAATAACTACAAAGACATCTGTATAAACATGGAAATAACTACACAGTCATGTGTAGGAACATTTAAATATCTACACTGCCATCTGTATATATATAGAAATATCTACACAGCCCTCTGTATAAATATGGAAATATCTGCATAGGCATCTGTGTAAACATGGAAATATCTGCACCGCTATCTGTATAAACATGGAAATACCTACACCGCTGTCTCTGTAAACATGGAAATATGTACACCGCTATGTGTAAAAACATGGAAATAGCTCCACTGCCCTCTGTATAAACATGGAAATATCTCCACCGTTATCTGTATAAACATGGAAATATCAACAGCGCCATCTATATAAACATTGAAATATCTACACTGCCATCTGTAAAAACATGGAAATATCTACACAGTCATCTGAATAAACATGGAAATATCTACACCACCATCTGTATAAACATGGAAATAGCTACAATACCATCTGTATACACATGGAAATATCTACACAGACATCTATATAAACATGGAAATATCTACACTGCCATCTGTAGAAAGATGGAAATATCTTCACCGCTATCTCTATAAATATGGAAATATCTACACCGCCATCTCTATGAACATGAAAATATCTACACTGCCATCTCCATAAAGATGGAAGTATCTACTCCGCCATGTGTATAAACACGGAAATATCTACACCGCCATCTGTATAAACATGGAAATATCTACACAGCCATGTGTACATTCATGGAAATATCTACACCGCTATCTATATAAACATGGAAATAACTACACCGCTATCTGTATAAACATGGAAATATCTACACCGCCATCTACATATCCATGGAAATATCTGCGCCGCCATCTGTATAAACATGGAAATATCTACACGGTCATCTGTGTATAGATGAAAATATCAACACCGCCATCTGTACAAACATGGAAATATCTGCACCGCTATCTGTATAAACATGGAAATATCTACACCGCGATCTCTATAAACATGGAAATATCTACACCGTGATCTGTATAAACATGGAAATATTTACACCGCTATCTGTATAAACATGGAAACTTCTACACCGTTATCTGTATAAATATGGAAATATCTACACCGCTATCTCAATAAACTTCGAAATATCTACACCGCCATCTGTATAAACATGGAAATACCTATACAGTCATCTGTGTAAACATGGAAATATCTACATCACCATCTGTATAAACATGGAAATATCTACAATGCCATCTGTATACACATGGAAATACCTACACGGCAATCAGTGTACAGATGGAAACATCAACACCGCCATCTGTACAAACATGGAAATATCTACACTGCGGTCTCTATAAACATGGAAATATCTACACAATGATCTGTATAAACATGGAAATATATACACCGCTATCTGTATAAACATGGAAATATCTGCACCGCTATCTCTATAAACATGGAAATAACTACAAAGACATCTGTATAAACATGGAAATACCTACACAGTCATGTGTAGGAACATTTAAATATCTACACTGCCATCTGTATAAATATAGAAATATCTACACAGCCCTCTGTATATATATGGAAATATCTGCATAGGCATCTGTGTAAACATGGAAATATCTGCACCGCTATCTGTATAAACATGGAAATAACTACACCGCTGTCTCTATAAACATGGAAATATGTACACCGCTATGTGCATAAACATGGAAATATCTCCACTGCTCTCTGTATAAACATGGAAATATCTCCAAAGTTATCTGTATAAACATGGAAATATCAACAGCGCCATCTATATAAACATTTAAATATCTACACTGCCATCTGTAAAAACATGGAAATATCCACACAGTCATCTGAATAAACATGGAAATATCTACACCACCATCTGTATAAACATGGAAATAGCTACAATACCATCTGTATACACATGGAAATATCTACACTGACATCAGTATAAATATGGAAATATCTACACGGCCATCTGTATAAACATGGAAATATCTACACTGCCATTTGTAGAAAGATGGAAATATCTACACCGCTATCTCTATAAATATGGAAATATCTACACCGCCATCTGTATGAACATGAAAATATCTACACTGCCATCTCCATAAAGATGGAAGTATCTACACCGCCATGTGTATAAACACGGAAATATCCACACGACCATCTGTGTAAACATGGAAATACCTACACCGCTATCTGTATAAACATGGAAATAACTACACCGCCATCTGCATGTCCTTGGAAATATCTACGCCGCCATCTGAATAATCATGGAAATATCTACACGGCCATCTGTGTATAGCTGGAAACATCAACACCGCCATCTGTACAAACATGGAAATATCTACACCGCTATCTCTATAGACATGGAAATATCTGCACCGCCATGTGTAAAAACATGGAAATACCTATAGAGTCATCTGTATAAACATGGAAATATCTACAATGCCATCTGTAGAAAGATGGAAATATCTACACCGCAATCTGTGTAAACATGGAAATATCTACACCGATATCTGTATAAACATGGAAATATCTACACCGCGATCTGTATAAACATGGAAATATCTACACCGCGATCTGTATAAACATGGAAATATCTACACAGTTATCTCTATAAACATGGAAATATCCACACCGCCATCTGTATAAACATGGAAATACCTACAAAGTCATCTGTATAAACATGGAAATATCTACACAGCCATCTGTATAAACATGGAAATATCTATACAGCCATCTGTATATACATGGAAATAACTACACCACTATCTGTATAAACATGGAAATAACTACACCGCTATTTGTACAAACAAGGAAATATCTACACTGAGATCTGCATAAACATGGAAATATCTACAACGCCATCTCTATAAACAGGGAAATATCTACACCCCTATCTGTATAAACATGGAAATATCCACACCGCTATCTCTATAAACATGGAAAAATCAACACCACTATCTCTATGAACATGGAAATATCTACACCGCCATCTCTATAAACATGGAAATGTCTACACCACGATCAGTATAAACATGGAAATATCTACACCGCTATCTGTATAAACATGGAAATATCTCCACTGCTATCTCTATAAACATCGAAATATCTACCCCGCCATCTGTATAAACATGGAAATACTTACAAAGTTATCTGTATAAACATGGAAATATCTACACCGCCATCTGTATAAACATGGAAATATATACACAGCCATGTGTACATACATGGAAATATCTACACCGCTATCTATATAAACATGGAAATAACTACACCGCTATCTGTATAAACATGGAAATATCTACACCGCCATCTACATATCCATGGAAATATCTGCACCGCTATCTGTATAAACATGGAAATATCTACACCGCCATCTACATATCCATGGCAATATCTGCGCCGCCATCTGTATAAACATGGAAATATCTAAACGGTCATCTGTGTATAGATGGAAATATCAACACCGCCATCTGTACAAACATGGAAATATCTGCACCACTATCTGTATAAACATGGAAATATCTACACCGCGGTCTGTATAAACATGGACATATCAACACCGCTATCGGTATAAACATGGAAATATCTACACCGCTATCTCTATAAACATGGAAATATCTACACCGTGATATGTATAAACATGGAAATATTAACACCGCTGTCTGTATATACATGGAAACTTCTACACCGTTATCTGTATAAGTATGGAAATATCTACACCGCTATCTCAATAAACTTGGAAATATCTACACCACCATCTGTATAAACATGGAAATACCTATACAGTCATCTGTGTAAACATGGAAATATCTACACCACCGTCTGTATAAACATGGAAATATCTACAATGCCATCTGTATACACATGGAAATACCTACACGGCAATCGGTGTATAGATGGAAACATCAACACCGCCATCTGTACAAACATGGAAATATCTACACTGCTATCTCTATAAACATGGAAATATCTACACTGCGGTCTCTATAAACATGGAAATATCTACACCATGATCTGTATAAACATGGAAATATATACACCGCTATCTGTATAAACATGGAAATATCTGCACCGCTATCTCTATAAACATGGAAATAACTACAAAGACATCTGTATAAACTTGGAAATACCTACACAGTCATGTGTAGGAACATTTAAATATCTACACTGCCATCTGAATAAATATAGAAATATCTACACAGCCCTCTGTATAAATATGGAAATATCTGCATAGGCATCTGTGTAAACATGGAAATATCTGCACCGCTATCTGTATAAACATGGAAATACCTACACCGCTGTCTCTATAAACATGGAAATATGTACACCGCTATGTGTATAAACATGGAAATATCTCCACTGCTCTCTGAATAAACATGGAAATATCTCCACCGTTATCTGTATAAACATGGAAATATCAACACCGCCATCTATATAAACATTGAAATATCTACACTGCCATCTGTAAAAACATGGAGATATCTACACATTCATCTGAATAAACATGGAAATATCTACACCACCATCTCTATAAACATGGAAATAGCTACAATACCATCTGTATACACATGGAAATATCTGCACCGACATCTGTATAAATATGGAAATATCTACACGGCCATCTGTATAAACGTGGAAATATCTACACTGCCATCTGTAGAAAGATGGAAATATCTACACCGCTATCTCTATAAATATGGAAATATCTACACCGCCATCTGTATTAACATGAAAATATCTACACTGCCATCGCCATAACGATGGAAGTATCTACTCCGCCATGTGTATAAACACGGAAATATCTACACCACCATCTGTGTAAACATGGAAATACCTACACCGCTATCTGTATAAACATGGAAATAACTACACCGCCATCTGCATGTCCTTGGAAATATCTACGCCGCCATCTGAATAAACATGGAAATATCTACACGGCCATCTGTGTATAGCTGGAAATATCAACACCGCCGTCTGTACAAACATGAAAATATCTACACCGCTATCTCTATAGACATGGAAATATCTGCACCGCCATCTGTAAAAACATGGAAATACCTATACAGTGATCTGTATAAACATGGAAATATCTACAATGCCATCTGTAGAAAGATGGAAATATCTACACCGCAATCTGTGTAAACATGGAAATATCTACACCGATATCTGTATAAACATGGAAATATCTACACCGCGATCTGTATAAACATGGAAATATCTACACCGCGATCTGTATAAACATGGAAATATCTACACAGTTATCTCTATAAACATGGAAATATCTACACCGCCATCTGTATAAACATGGAAATACCTACAAAGTCATCTGTATAAACATGGAAATATCTACACAGCCATCTGTATAAACATGGAAATATCTACACAGCCATCTGTATATACATGGAAATATCTACACCACTATCTGTATAAACATGGAAATAACTACACCGCTATTTGTACAAACAAGGAAATATCTACACTGTGATCTGTATAAACATGGAAATATCTACACCGCCATCTCTATAAACAGGGAAATATCTACACCCCTATCTGTATAAACATGGAAATATCCACACCGCTATCTCTATAAACATGGAAAAATCAACACCGCTATCTCTATGAACATGGAAATATCTACACCGCCATCTCTATAAACATGGAAATGTCTACACCGCGATCAGTATAAACATGGAAATATCTACACCGCTATCTGTATAAACATGGAAATATCTCCACTGCTATCTCTATAAACATCGAAATATCTACACCGCCATCTGTATAAACATGGAAATACTTACAAAGTTATCTGTATAAACATGGAAATATCTACACCGCCATCTGTATAAACATGGAAATATCTACACAGCCATGTGTACATACATGGAAATATCTACACCACTATCTATATAAACATGGAAATAACTACACCGCTATCTGTATAAACATGGAAATATCTACACCGCCATCTGCATATCCATGGAAATATCTGCGCCGCCATCTGTATAAACATGGAAATATCTACACGGTCATCTGTGTATAGATGGAAATATCAACACCGCCATCTGTACAAACATGGAAATATCTGCACCGCTATCTGTATAAACATGGAAATATCTACACCGCGATCTGTATAAACATGGAAATATCTACAACGCGATCTGTATAAACATGGAAATATCTACACCGCTATCTGTATAAACATGGAAATATCTACACAGTTATCTCTATAAACATGGAAATATCTACACCGCCATCTGTATAAACATGGAAATACCTACAAAGTCATCTGTATAAACATGGAAATATCTACACAGCCATCTGTATAAACATGGAAATATCTACACAGCCATCTGTATATACATGGAAATATCTACACCACTATCTGTATAAACATGTAAATAAAAACACCGCTATTTGTATAAATAAGGAAATATCTACACCGTGATCTGTATAAACATGGAAATATCTACACCGCCATCTTTATAAACAGGGAAATATCTACACCCCTATCTGTATATACATGGAAATATCCACACCGCTATCTCTATAAACATGGAAAAATCAACACCGCTATCTCTATGGACATGGAAATATCTACACCGCCATCTCTATAAACATGGAAATGTCTACACCACGTCAGTATAAACATGGAAATATCTACACCGCTATCTGTATAAACATGGGAATATCTCCACTGCTATCTCTATAAACATCGAAATATCTACACCGCCATCTGTATAAACATGGAAATACTTACAAAGTCATCTGTATAAACATGGAAATATCTACACAGCCATCTGTATAAACATGGAAATATCTACAGAGCCATCTGTATATACATGGAAATATCTACACCACTATCTGTATAAACATGGAAATAACTACACCGCTATTTGTATAAACAAGGAAATATCTACACCGTGATCTGTATAAACATGGAAATATCTACACCGCCATCTCTATAAACATGGAAATATCTACACCCCTATCTGTATAAACTTGGAAATATCCACACCGCTATCTCTATAAACATGGAAAAATCAACACCGTTATCTCTATGAACATGGAAATATCTACACCGCCATCTCTATAAACATGGAAATGTCTACACCACGATCTGTATAAACACGGAAATATCTCCACTGCTATCTCTATAAACATCGAAATATCTACACCGCCATCTGTATAAACATGGAAATACTTACAAAGTTATCTGTATAAACATGGAAGTATGTACACCGCCATCTGTATAAACATGGAAATATCTACACAGCCATGTGTACATACATGGAAATATCTACACCGCTATCTATATAAACATGGAAATAACTACACCGCTATCTGTATAAACATGGAAGTATCTACACCGCCATCTACATATCCATGGAAATATCTGCGCCGCCATCTGTATAAACATGGAAATATCTACACGGTCATCTCTGTATAGATGAAAATATCAACACCGCCATCTGTACAAACATGGAAATATCTGCACCGCTATCTGTATAAACATGGAAATATCTACACCGCGATCTCTATAAACATGGAAATATCTACACCGTGATCTGTATAAACATGGAAATATTTACACCGCTATCTGTATAAACATGGAAACTTCTACACCGTTATCTGTATAAATATGGAAATATCTACACCGCTATCTCAATAAACTTCGAAATATCTACACCGCCATCTGTATAAACATGGAAATACCTATACAGTCATTTGTGTAAACATGGAAATATCTACACCACCATCTGTATAAACATGGAAATATCTACAATGCCATCTGTATACACATGTAAATACCTACACGGCAATCAGTGTACAGATGGAAACATCAACACCGCCATCTGTACAAACATGGAAATATCTACACTGCGGTCTCTATAAACATGGAAATATCTACACCATGATCTGTATAAACATGGAAATATATACACCGCTATCTGTATAAACATGGAAATATCTGCACCGCTATCTCTATAAAAATGGAAATAACTACAAAGACATCTGTATAAACATGGAAATACCTACACAGTCATGTGTAGGAACATTTAAATATCTACACTGCCATCTGTATAAATATAGAAATATCTACACAGCCCTCTGTATAAATATGGAAATATCTGCATAGGCATCTGTGTAAACATGGAAATATCTGCACCGCTATCTGTATAAACATGGAAATACCTACACCGCTGTCTCTGTAAACATGGAAATATGTACACCGCTATGTGTAAAAACATGGAAATAGCTCCACTGCTCTCTGTATAAACATGGAAATATCTCCACCGTTATCTGTATAAACATGGAAATATCAACAGCGCCATCTATATAAACATTGAAATATCTACACTGCCATCTGTAAAAACATGGAAATATCTACACAGTCATCTGAATATACATGGAAATATCTACACCACCATCTGTATAAACATGGAAATAGCTACAATACCATCTGTATACACATGGAAATATCTACACAGATATCTATATAAACATGGAAATATCTACACTGCCATCTGTAGAAAGATGGAAATATCTTCACCGCTATCTCTATAAATATGGAAATATCTACACCGCCATCTCTATGAACATGAAAATATCTACACTGCCATCTCCATAAAGATGGAAGTATCTACTCCGCCATGTGTATAAACACGGAAATATCTACACCGCCATCTGTATAAACATGGAAATATCTACACAGCCATGTGTACATTCATGGAAATATCTACACCGCTATCTATATAAACATGGAAATAACTACACCGCTATCTGTATAAACATGGAAAAATCTACACCGCCATCTACATATCCATGGAAATATCTGCGCCGCCATCTGTATAAACATGGAAATATCTACACGGTCATCTGTGTATAGATGAAAATATCAACACCGCCATCTGTACAAACATGGAAATATCTGCACCGCTATCTGTATAAACATGGAAATATCTACACCGCGATCTCTATAAACATGGAAATATCTACACCGTGATCTGTATAAACATGGAAATATTTACACCGCTATCTGTATAAACATGGAAACTTCTACACCGTTATCTGTATAAATATGGAAATATCTACACCGCTATCTCAATAAACTTCGAAATATCTACACCGCCATCTGTATAAACATGGAAATACCTATACAGTCATCTGTGTAAACATGGAAATATCTACACCACCATCTGTATAAACATGGAAATATCTACAATGCCATCTGTATACACATGGAAATACCTACACGGCAATCAGTGTACAGATGGAAACATCAACACCGCCATCTGTACAAACATGGAAATATCTACACTGCGGTCTCTATAAACATGGAAATATCTACACCATGATCTGTATAAACATGGAAATATATACACCGCTATCTGTATAAACATGGAAATATCTGCACCGCTATCTCTATAAACATGGAAATAACTACAAAGACATCTGTATAAACATGGAAATACCTACACAGTCATGTGTAGGAACATTTAAATATCTACACTGCCATCTGTATAAATATAGAAATATCTACACAGCCCTCTGTATAAATATGGAAATATCTGCATAGGTATCTGTGTAAACATGGAAATATCTGCACCGCTATCTGTATAAACATGGAAATACCTACACCGCTGTCTCTGTAAACATGGAAATATGTACACTGCTATGTGTAAAAACATTGAAATAGCTCCACTGCTCTCTGTATAAACATGGAAATATCTCCACCGTTATCTGTATAAACATGGAAATATCAACAGCGCCATCTATATAAACATTGAAATATCTACACTGCCATCTGTAAAAACATGGAAATATCTACACAGTCATCTGAGTAAACATGGAAATATCTACACCACCATCTGTATAAACATGGAAATAGCTACAATACCATCTGTATACACATGGAAATATCTACACAGACATCTATATAAACATGGAAATATCTACACTGCCATCTGTAGAAAGATGGAAATACCTTCACCGCTATCTCTATAAATATGGAAATATCTGCACCGCCATCTCTATGAACATTTAAATATCTACACTGCCATCTCCATAAAGATGGAAGTATCTACTCCGCCATGTGTATAAACACGGAAATATCTACACCACCATCTGTGTAAACATGGAAATACCTACACCGCTATCTGTATAAACATGGAAATAACTACACCGCCATCTGCATGTCCTTGGAAATATCTACGCCGCCATCTGAATAAACATGGAAATATCTACACGGCCATCTGTGTATAGATGGAAATATCAACACCGCCATCTGTACAAACATGGAAATATCGACACCGCTATCTCTATAGACATGGAAATATCTGCACCGCCATTTGTAAAAACATGGAAATACCTATACAGTCATCTGTATAAACATGGAAATATCTACAATGCCATCTGTAGAAAGATGGAAATATCTACACCGCAATCTGTGTAAACATGGAAATATCTACACCGATATCTGTAAAAACATGGAAATATCTACACCGCGATCTGTATAAACATGGAAATATCGACACCGTGATCTGTATAAACATGGAAATATCGACACCGCGATCTGTATAAACATGGAAATATCTACACCGCTATCTGTATAAACATGGAAATATCTACACAGTTATCTCTATAAACATGGAAATATCTACACCGCCATCTGTATAAACATGGAAATACCTACAAAGTCATCTGTATAAACATGGAAATATCTACACAGCCATCTGTATAAACATGGAAATATCTACACAGCCCTCTGTATAAATATGGAAATATCTGCATAGGCATCTGTATAAACATGGAAATATCCACACCGCTATCTCTATAAACATGGAAAAATCAACTCCGCTATCTCTATGAACATGGAAATATCTACACCGCCATCTCTATAAACATGGAAATGTCTGCACCACGATCAGTATAAACATGGAAATATCTACACCGCTATCTGTATAAACATGGAAATATCTCCACTGCTATCTCTATAAACATCGAAATATCTACACCGCCATCTGTATAAACATGGACATACTTACAAAGTTATCTGTATAAACATGGAAATATCTACACCGCCATCAGTATAAACATGGAAATATCTACATAGCCATGTGTACATACATGGAAATATCTACACCGCTATCTATGTAAACATGGAAATAACTACACCGCAATCTGTATAAACATGGAAATATCTACACCACCATCTACATATCCATGGAAATATCTGCGCCGCCATCTGTATTAACATGGAAATATCTACACGGTCATCTGTGTATAGATGGAAATATCAACAACGCTATCTGTACAAACATGGAAATAACTGCACCGCTATCTGTAAAAACATGGAAATATCTACACCGCGGTCTGTATAAACATGGAAATATCAACACCGCTATCGGTATAAACATGGAAATATCTACACCGCTATCTCTATAAACATGGAAATATCTACACCGTGATCTGTATAAACATGGAAATATTTACACCGCTATCTGTATAAACATGGAAACTTCTACACCGTTATCTGTATAAATATGGAAATATCTACACCGCTATCAATATATACTTGGAAATATCTACACCGCCATCTGTATAAACATTGAAATACCTATACAGTCATCTGTGTAAACATGGAAATATCTACACCACAATCTGTATAAACATGGATATATCTACAATGCCATGTGTATTCACATGGAAATACCTACACTGCAATCAGTGTATAGATGGAAACATCAACACCGCCATCTGTACAAACATGGAAATATCTACACTGCTATCTCTATAAACATGGAAATATCTACAGTGCGGTCTGTATAAACATGGAAATATCTACACCGGTATCTGTATAAACATGGAAATATCTACACCATCATCTGTATAAACATGGAAATATATACACCGCTATCTGTATAAACATGGAAATATCTGCACCGCTATCTCTATAAACATGGAAATAACTACAAAGACATCTGTATAAACATGGAAATACCTACACAGTCATGTGTAGGAACATTTAATATCTACACTGCCATCTGTATAAATATAGAAATATCTGCACAGCCCTCTGTATAAATATGGAAATATCTGCATAGGCATCTGTGTAAACATGGAAATATCTGCACCGCTATCTGTATAAACATGGAAATATGTACACCGCTATGTGTATAAACATGGAAATATCTCCACTGCTCTCTGTATAATCATGGAAATATCTCCACCGTTATCTGTATAAACATGGAAATATCAACAGCGCCATATATATAAACATTTAAATATCTACACTGCCATCTGTAAAAACATGGAAATATCTACACAGTCATCTGAATAAACATGGAAATATCTACACCACCATCTGTATAAACATGGAAATAGCTACAATACCATCTGTATACACATGGAAATATCTACACTGACATCAGTATAAATATGGAAATACCTACACGGCCATCTGTATAAACATGGAAATATCTACACTTCCATTTGTAGAAAGATGGAAATATCTACACCGCTATCTCTATAAATATGGAAATATCTACACCGCCATCTGTATGAACATGAAAATATCTACACTGCCATCTCCATAAAGATGGAAGTATCTACTCCGCCATGTGTATAAACACGGAAATATCCACACGACCATCTGTGTAAACATGGAAATACCTACACCGCTATCTGTATAAACATGGAAATAACTACACCGCCATCTGCATGTCCTTGGAAATATCTACGCCGCCATCTGAATAAACATGGAAATATCTACACGGCCATCTGTGTATAGCTGGAAATATCAACACCGCCATCTGTACAAACATGGAAATATCTACACCGCTATCTCTATAGACATGGAAATATCTGCACCGCCATCTGTAAAAACATGGAAATACCTATAGAGTCATCTGTATAAACATGGAAATATCTACAATGCCATCTGTAGAAAGATGGAAATATCTACACCGCAATCTGTGTAAACATGGAAATATCTACACCGATATCTGTATAAACATGGAAATATCTACACCGCGATCTGTATAAACATGGAAATATCAACACCGCGATCTGTATAAACATGGAAATATCTACACCGCGATCTGTATAAACATGGAAATATCTACACAGTTATCTCTATAAACATGGAAATATCCACACCGCCATCTGTATAAACATGGAAATACCTACAAAGTCATCTGTATAAACATGGAAATATCTACACAGCCATCTGTATAAACATGGAAATATCTATACAGCCATCTGTATATACATGGAAATAACTACACCACTATCTGTATAAACATGGAAATAACTACACCGCTATTTGTACAAACAAGGAAATATCTACACTGAGATCTGTATAAACATGGAAATATCTACAACGCCATCTGTATAAACAGGGAAATATCTACACCCCTATCTGTATAAACATGGAAATATCCACACCGCTATCTCTATAAACATGGAAAAATCAACACCACTATCTCTATGAACATGGAAATATCTACACCGCCATCTCTATAAACATGGAAATGTCTACACCACGATCAGTATAAACATGGAAATATCTACACCGCTATCTGTATAAACATGGAAATATCTCCACTGCTATCTCTATAAACATCGAAATATCTACCCCGCCATCTGTATAAACATGGAAATACTTACAAAGTTATCTGTATAAACATGGAAATATCTACACCGCCATCTGTATAAACATGGAAATATATACACAGCCATGTGTACATACATGGAAATATCTACACCGCTATCTGTATAAACATGGAAATAACTACACCGCTATCTGTATAAACATGGAAATATCTACACCGCCATCTACATATCCATGGAAATATCTGCACCGCTATCTGTATAAACATGGAAATATCTACACCGCCATCTACATATCCATGGCAATATCTGCGCCGCCATCTGTATAAACATGGAAATATCTAAACGGTCATCTGTGTATAGATGGAAATATCAACACCGCCATCTGTACAAACATGGAAATATCTGCACCACTATCTGTATAAACATGGAAATATCTACACCGCGGTCTGTATAAACATGGACATATCAACACCGCTATCGGTATAAACATGGAAATATCTACACCGCTATCTCTATAAACATGGAAATATCTACACCGTGATATGTATAAACATGGAAATATTAACACCGCTATCTGTATATACATGGAAACTTCTACACCGTTATCTGTATAAGTATGGAAATATCTACACCGCTATCTCAATAAACTTGGAAATATCTACACCACCATCTGTATAAACATGGAAATACCTATACAGTCATCTGTGTAAACATGGAAATATCTACACCACCATCTGTATAAACATGGAAATATCTACAATGCCATCTGTATACACATGGAAATACCTACACGGCAATCGGTGTATAGATGGAAACATCAACACCGCCATCTGTACAAACATGGAAATATCTACACTGCTATCTCTATAAACATGGAAATATCTACACTGCGGTCTCTATAAACATGGAAATATCTACACCATGATCTGTATAAACATGGAAATATATACACCGCTATCTGTATAAACATGGAAATATCTGCACCGCTATCTCTATAAACATGGAAATAACTACAAAGACATCTGTATAAACTTGGAAATACCTACACAGTCATGTGTAGGAACATTTAAATATCTACACTGCCATCTGTATAAATATAGAAATATCTACACAGCCCTCTGTATAAATATGGAAATATCTGCATAGGCATCTGTGTAAACATGGAAATATCTGCACCGCTATCTGTATAAACATGGAAATACCTACACCGCTGTCTCTATAAACATGGAAATATGTACACCGCTATGTGTATAAACATGGAAATATCTCCACTGCTCTCTGAATAAACATGGAAATATCTACACCGTTATCTGTATAAACATGGAAATATCAACAGCGCCATCTATATAAACATTGAAATATCTACACTGCCATCTGTAAAAACATGGAGATATCTACACATTCATCTGAATAAACATGGAAATATCTACACCACCATCTGTATAAACATGGAAATAGCTACAATACCATCTGTATACACATGGAAATATCTGCACCGACATCTGTATAAATATGGAAATATCTACACGGCCATCTGTATAAACGTGGAAATATCTACACTGCCATCTGAAGAAAGATGGAAATATCTACACCGCTATCTCTATAAATATGGAAATATCTACACCGCCATCTGTATTAACATGAAAATATCTACACTGCCATCGCCATAACGATGGAAGTATCTACTCCGCCATGTGTATAAACACGGAAATATCTACACCACCATCTGTGTAAACATGGAAATACCTACACCGCTATCTGTATAAACATGGAAATAACTACACCGCCATCTGCATGTCCTTGGAAATATCTATGCCGCCATCTGAATAAACATGGAAATATCTACACGGCCATCTGTGTATAGCTGGAAATATCAACACCGCCGTCTGTACAAACATGGAAATATCTGCACCGCTATCTGTATAAACATGGAAATATCTACACCGCGATCTCTATAAACATGGAAATATCTACACCGTGATCTGTATAAACATGGAAATATTTACACCGCTATCTGTATAAACATGGAAACTTCTACACCGTTATCTGTATAAATATGGAAATATCTACACCGCTATCTCAATAAACTTCGAAATATCTACACCGCCATCTGTATAAACATGGAAATACCTATACAGTCATCTGTGTAAACATGGAAATATCTACACCACCATCTGTATAAACATGGAAATATCTACAATGCCATCTGTATACACATGGAAATACCTACACGGCAATCAGTGTACAGATGGAAACATCAACACCGCCATCTGTACAAACATGGAAATATCTACACTGCGGTCTCTATAAACATGGAAATATCTACACCATGATCTGTATAAACATGGAAATATATACACCGCTATCTGTATAAACATGGAAATATCTGCACCGCTATCTCTATAAACATGGAAATAACTACAAAGACATCTGTATAAACATGGAAATACCTACACAGTCATGTGTAGGAACATTTAAATATCTACACTGCCATCTGTATAAATATAGAAATATCTACACAGCCCTCTGTATAAATATGGAAATATCTGCATAGGTATCTGTGTAAACATGGAAATATCTGCACCGCTATCTGTATAAACATGGAAATACCTACACCGCTGTCTCTGTAAACATGGAAATATGTACACTGCTATGTGTAAAAACATTGAAATAGCTCCACTGCTCTCTGTATAAACATGGAAATATCTCCACCGTTATCTGTATAAACATGGAAATATCAACAGCGCCATCTATATAAACATTGAAATATCTACACTGCCATCTGTAAAAACATGGAAATATCTACACAGTCATCTGAGTAAACATGGAAATATCTACACCACCATCTGTATAAACATGGAAATAGCTACAATACCATCTGTATACACATGGAAATATCTACACAGACATCTATATAAACATGGAAATATCTACACTGCCATCTGTAGAAAGATGGAAATATCTTCACCGCTATCTCTATAAATATGGAAATATCTGCACCGCCATCTCTATGAACATTTAAATATCTACACTGCCATCTCCATAAAGATGGAAGTATCTACTCCGCCATGTGTATAAACACGGAAATATCTACACCACCATCTGTGTAAACATGGAAATACCTACACCGCTATCTGTATAAACATGGAAATAACTACACCGCCATCTGCATGTCCTTGGAAATATCTACGCCGCCATCTGAATAAACATGGAAATATCTACACGGCCATCTGTGTATAGATGGAAATATCAACACCGCCATCTGTACAAACATGGAAATATCTACACCGCTATCTCTATAGACATGGAAATATCTGCACCGCCATTTGTAAAAACATGGAAATACCTATACAGTCATCTGTATAAACATGGAAATATCTACAATGCCATCTGTAGAAAGATGGAAATATCTACACCGCAATCTGTGTAAACATGGAAATATCTACACCGATATCTGTAAAAACATGGAAATATCTACACCGCGATCTGTATAAACATGGAAATATCGACACCGTGATCTGTATAAACATGGAAATATCGACACCGCGATCTGTATAAACATGGAAATATCTACACCGCTATCTGTATAAACATGGAAATATCTACACAGTTATCTCTATAAACATGGAAATATCTACACCGCCATCTGTATAAACATGGAAATACCTACAAAGTCATCTGTATAAACATGGAAATATCTACACAGCCATCTGTATAAACATGGAAATATCTACACAGCCATCTGTATATACATGGAAATATCTACACCACTATCTGTATAAACATGGAAATACCTACAAAGTCATCTGTAGAAACATGGAAATACCTACAAAGTCATCTGTATAAACATGGAAATATATACACAGCCATCTGTATAAACATGGAAATATCTACACAGCCCTCTGTATAAATATGGAAATATCTGCATAGGCATCTGTATAAACATGGAAATATCCACACCGCTATCTCTATAAACATGGAAAAATCAACTCCGCTATCTCTATGAACATGGAAATATCTACACCGCCATCTCTATAAACATGGAAATGTCTGCACCACGATCAGTATAAACATGGAAATATCTACACCGCTATCTGTATAAACATGGAAATATCTCCACTGCTATCTCTATAAACATCGAAATATCTACACCGCCATCTGTATAAACATGGACATACTTACAAAGTTATCTGTATAAACATGGAAATATCTACACCGCCATCAGTATAAACATGGAAATATCTACATAGCCATGTGTACATACATGGAAATATCTACACCGCTATCTATGTAAACATGGAAATAACTACACCGCAATCTGTATAAACATGGAAATATCTACACCACCATCTACATATCCATGGAAATATCTGCGCCGCCATCTGTATTAACATGGAAATATCTACACGGTCATCTGTGTATAGATGGAAATATCAACAACGCTATCTGTACAAACATGGAAATAACTGCACCGCTATCTGTAAAAACATGGAAATATCTACACCGCGGTCTGTATAAACATGGAAATATCAACACCGCTATCGGTATAAACATGGAAATATCTACACCGCTATCTCTATAAACATGGAAATATCTACACCGTGATCTGTATAAACATGGAAATATTTACACCGCTATCTGTATAAACATGGAAACTTCTACACCGTTATCTGTATAAATATGGAAATATCTACACCGCTATCATTATATACTTGGAAATATCTACACCGCCATCTGTATAAACATTGAAATACCTATACAGTCATCTGTGTAAACATGGAAATATCTACACCACAATCTGTATAAACATGGATATATCTACAATGCCATGTGTATTCACATGGAAATACCTACACTGCAATCAGTGTATAGATGGAAACATCAACACCGCCATCTGTACAAACATGGAAATATCTACACTGCTATCTCTATAAACATGGAAATATCTACAGTGCGGTCTGTATAAACATGGAAATATCTACACCGGTATCTGTATAAACATGGAAATATCTACACCATCATCTGTATAAACATGGAAATATATACACCGCTATCTGTATAAACATGGAAATATCTGCACCGCTATCTCTATAAACATGGAAATAACTACAAAGACATCTGTATAAACATGGAAATACCTACACAGTCATGTGTAGGAACATTTAATATCTACACTGCCATCTGTATAAATATAGAAATATCTGCACAGCCCTCTGTATAAATATGGAAATATCTGCATAGGCATCTGTGTAAACATGGAAATATCTGCACCGCTATCTGTATAAACATGGAAATATGTACACCGCTATGTGTATAAACATGGAAATATCTCCACTGCTCTCTGTATAATCATGGAAATATCTCCACCGTTATCTGTATAAACATGGAAATATCAACAGCGCCATATATATAAACATTTAAATATCTACACTGCCATCTGTAAAAACATGGAAATATCTACACAGTCATCTGAATAAACATGGAAATATCTACACCACCATCTGTATAAACATGGAAATAGCTACAATACCATCTGTATACACATGGAAATATCTACACTGACATCAGTATAAATATGGAAATATCTACACGGCCATCTGTATAAACATGGAAATATCTACACTGCCATTTGTAGAAAGATGGAAATATCTACACCACTATCTCTATAAATATGGAAATATCTACACCGCCATCTGTATGAACATGAAAATATCTACACTGCCATCTCCATAAAGATGGAAGTATCTACTCCGCCATGTGTATAAACACGGAAATATCCACACGACCATCTGTGTAAACATGGAAATACCTACACCGCTATCTGTATAAACATGGAAATAACTACACCGCCATCTGCATGTCCTTGGAAATATCTACGCCGCCATCTGAATAAACATGGAAATATCTACACGGCCATCTGTGTATAGCTGGAAATATCAACACCGCCATCTGTACAAACATGGAAATATCTACACCGCTATCTCTATAGACATGGAAATATCTGCACCGCCATCTGTAAAAACATGGAAATACCTATAGAGTCATCTGTATAAACATGGAAATATCTACAATGCCATCTGTAGAAAGATGGAAATATCTACACCGCAATCTGTGTAACCATGGAAATATCTACACCGATATCTGTATAAACATGGAAATATCTACACCGCGATCTGTATAAACATGGAAATATCTACACCGCGATCTGTATAAACATGGAAATATCTACACCGCGATCTGTATAAACATGGAAATATCTACACAGTTATCTCTATAAACATGGAAATATCCACACCGCCATCTGTATAAACATGGAAATACCTACAAAGTCATCTGTATAAACATGGAAATATCTACACAGCCATCTGTATAAACATGGAAATATCTATACAGCCATCTGTATATACATGGAAATAACTACACCACTATCTGTATAAACATGGAAATAACTACACCGCTATTTGTACAAACAAGGAAATATCTACACTGAGATCTGTATAAACATGGAAATATCTACAACGCCATCTGTATAAACAGGGAAATATCCACACCGCTATCTCTATAAACATGGAAAAATCAACACCACTATCTCTATGAACATGGAAATATCTACACCGCCATCTCTATAAACATGGAAATGTCTACACCACGATCAGTATAAACATGGAAATATCTACACCGCTATCTGTATAAACATGGAAATATCTCCACTGCTATCTCTATAAACATCGAAATATCTACCCCGCCATCTGTATAAACATGGAAATACTTACAAAGTTATCTGTATAAACATGGAAATATCTACACCGCCATCTGTATAAACATGGAAATATATACACAGCCATGTGTACATACATGGAAATATCTACACCGCTATCTGTATAAACATGGAAATAACTACACCGCTATCTGTATAAACATGGAAATATCTACACCGCCATCTACATATCCATGGAAATATCTGCACCGCTATCTGTATAAACATGGAAATATCTACACCGCCATCTACATATCCATGGCAATATCTGCGCCGCCATCTGTATAAACATGGAAATATCTAAACGGTCATCTGTGTATAGATGGAAATATCAACACCGCCATCTGTACAAACATGGAAATATCTGCACCACTATCTGTATAAACATGGAAATATCTACACCGCGGTCTGTATAAACATGGACATATCAACACCGCTATCGGTATAAACATGGAAATATCTACACCGCTATCTCTATAAACATGGAAATATCTACACCGTGATATGTATAAACATGGAAATATTAACACCGCTATCTGTATATACATGGAAACTTCTACACCGTTATCTGTATAAGTATGGAAATATCTACACCGCTATCTCAATAAACTTGGAAATATCTACACCACCATCTGTATAAACATGGAAATACCTATACAGTCATCTGTGTAAACATGGAAATATCTACACCACCATCTGTATAAACATGGAAATATCTACAATGCCATCTGTATACACATGGAAATACCTACACGGCAATCGGTGTATAGATGGAAACATCAACACCGCCATCTGTACAAACATGGAAATATCTACACTGCTATCTCTATAAACATGGAAATATCTACACTGCGGTCTCTATAAACATGGAAATATCTACACCATGATCTGTATAAACATGGAAATATATACACCGCTATCTGTATAAACATGGAAATATCTGCACCGCTATCTCTATAAACATGGAAATAACTACAAAGACATCTGTATAAACTTGGAAATACCTACACAGTCATGTGTAGGAACATTTAAATATCTACACTGCCATCTGTATAAATATAGAAATATCTACACAGCCCTCTGTATAAATATGGAAATATCTGCATAGGCATCTGTGTAAACATGGAAATATCTGCACCGCTATCTGTATAAACATGGAAATACCTACACCGCTGTCTCTATAAACATGGAAATATGTACACCGCTATGTGTATAAACATGGAAATATCTCCACTGCTCTCTGAATAAACATGGAAATATCTACACCGTTATCTGTATAAACATGGAAATATCAACAGCGCCATCTATATAAACATTGAAATATCTACACTGCCATCTGTAAAAACATGGAGATATCTACACATTCATCTGAATAAACATGGAAATATCTACACCACCATCTGTATAAACATGGAAATAGCTACAATACCATCTGTATACACATGGAAATATCTGCACCGACATCTGTATAAATATGGAAATATCTACACGGCCATCTGTATAAACGTGGAAATATCTACACTGCCATCTGAAGAAAGATGGAAATATCTACACCGCTATCTCTATAAATATGGAAATATCTACACCGCCATCTGTATTAACATGAAAATATCTACACTGCCATCGCCATAACGATGGAAGTATCTACTCCGCCATGTGTATAAACACGGAAATATCTACACCACCATCTGTGTAAACATGGAAATACCTACACCGCTATCTGTATAAACATGGAAATAACTACACCGCCATCTGCATGTCCTTGGAAATATCTACGCCGCCATCTGAATAAACATGGAAATATCTACACGGCCATCTGTGTATAGCTGGAAATATCAACACCGCCGTCTGTACAAACATGAAAATATCTACACCGCTATCTCTATAGACATGGAAATATCTGCACCGCCATCTGTAAAAACATGGAAATACCTATACAGTGATCTGTATAAACATGGAAATATCTACAATGCCATCTGTAGAAAGATGGAAATATCTACACCGCAATCTGTGTAAACATGGAAATATCTACACCGATATCTGTATAAACATGGAAATATCTACACCGCGATCTGTATAAACATGGAAATATCTACACCGCGATCTATATAAACATGGAAATATCTACACAGTTATCTCTATAAACATGGAAATATCTACACCGCCATCTGTATAAACATGGAAATACCTACAAAGTCATCTGTATAAACATGGAAATATCTACACAGCCATCTGTATAAACATGGAAATATCTACACAGCCAACTGTATGTACATGGAAATATCTACACCACTATCTGTATAAACATGGAAATAACTACACCGCTATTTGTACAAACAAGGAAATATCTACACTGTGATCTGTATAAACATGGAAATATCTACACCGCCATCTCTATAAACAGGGAAATATCTACACCCCTATCTGTATAAACATGGAAATATCCACACCGCTATCTCTATAAACATGGAAAAATCAACACCGCTATCTGTATGAACATGGAAATATCTACACCGCCATCTCTATAAACATGGAAATGTCTACACCGCGATCAGTATAAACATGGAAATATCTACACCGCTATCTGTATAAACATGGAAATATCTCCACTGCTATCTCTATAAACATCGAAATATCTACACCGCCATCTGTATAAACATGGAAATACTTACAAAGTTATCTGTATAAACATGGAAATATCTACACCGCCATCTGTATAAACATGGAAATATCTACACAGCCATGTGTACATACATGGAAATATCTACACCACTATCTATATAAACATGGAAATAACTACACCGCTATCTGTATGAACATGGAAATATCTACACCGCCATCTGCATATCCATGGAAATATCTGCGCCGCCATCTGTATAAACATGGAAATATCTACACGGTCATCTGTGTATAGATGGAAATATCAACACCGCCATCTGTTCAAACATGGAAATATCTGCACCGCTATCTGTATAAACATGGAAATATCAACACCGCGGTCTGTATAAACATGGAAATATCAACACCGCTATCGGTATAAACATGGAAATATCTACACCGCTATCTCTATAAACATGGAAATATCTACACCGTGATCTGTATAAACATGGAAATATTT
The DNA here is from genome assembly GCF_028858775.2 of Pan troglodytes. Taxonomy (NCBI): domain Eukaryota; kingdom Metazoa; phylum Chordata; class Mammalia; order Primates; family Hominidae; genus Pan; species Pan troglodytes. The sequence goes on from NC_072411.2 coordinate 10,433,343, forward strand.
ACACCGCTATCTGTATAAACATGGAAACTTCTACATCGTTATCTGTATAAATATGGAAATATCTACACCGCTATCTCTATAAACTTGGAAATATCTACACCGCCATCTGTATAAACATGGAAATACCTATACACTCATCTGTGTAAACATGGAAATATGTACACCACCATCTGTGTAAACATGGAAATATTTGCAATGCCATCTGTATACACATGGAAATACCTACACGGCAATCGGTGTATAGATGGAAACATCAACACCGCCATCTGTACAAACATGGAAATATCTACACTGCTATCTCTATAAACATGGAAATGTCTACACTGCGGTCTCTATAAACATGGAAATATCTACACCATGATCTGTATAAACATGGAAATATATACACCGCTATCTGTATAAACATGGAAATATCTGCACCGCTATCTCTATAAACATGGAAATAACTACAAAGACATCTGTATAAACTTGGAAATACCTACACAGTCATGTGTAGGAACATTTAAATATCTACACTGCCATCTGTGTAAATATAGAAATATCTACACAGCCCTCTGTATAAATATGGAAATATCTGGATAGGCATCTGTGTAAACATGGAAATATCTGCACCGCTATCTGTATAAACATGGAAATACCTACACCGCTGTCTCTATAAACATGGAAATATGTACACCGCTATGTGTATAAACATGGAAATATCTCCACTGCTCTCTGAATAAACATGGAAATATCTCCACCGTTATCTGTATAAACATGGAAATATCAACAGCGCCATCTATATAAACATTGAAATATCTACACTGCCATCTGTAAAAACATGGAGATATCTACACATTCATCTGAATAAACATGGAAATATCTACACCACCATCTGTATAAACATGGAAATAGCTACAATACCATCTGTATACACATGGAAATATCTGCACCGACATCTGTATAAATATGGAAATATCTACACGGCCATCTGTATAAACGTGGAAATATCTACACTGCCATCTGTAGAAAGATGGAAATATCTACACCGCTATCTCTATAAATATGGAAATATCTACACCGCCATCTGTATTAACATGAAAATATCTACACTGCCATCGCCATAACGATGGAAGTATCTACTCCGCCATGTGTATAAACACGGAAATATCTACACCACCATCTGTGTAAACATGGAAATACCTACACCGCTATCTGTATAAACATGGAAATAACTACACCGCCATCTGCATGTCCTTGGAAATATCTACGCCGCCATCTGAATAAACATGGAAATATCTACACGGCCATCTGTGTATAGCTGGAAATATCAACACCGCCGTCTGTACAAACATTAAAATATCTACACCGCTATCTCTATAGACATGGAAATATCCGCACCGCCATCTGTAAAAACATGGAAATACCTATACAGTGATCTGTATAAACATGGAAATATCTACAATGCCATCTGTAGAAAGATGGAAATATCTACACCGCAATCAGTGTAAACATGGAAATATCTACACCGATATCTGTATAAACATGGAAATATCTACACCGCGATCTGTATAAACATGGAAATATCTACACCGCGATCTGTATAAACATGGAAATATCTACACAGTTATCTCTATAAACATGGAAATATCTACACCGCCATCTGTATAAACATGGAAATACCTACAAAGTCATCTGTATAAACATGGAAATATCTACACAGCCATCTGTATAAACATGGAAATATCTACACAGCCATCTGTATATACATGGAAATATCTACACCACTATCTGTATAAACATGGAAATAACTACACCGCTATTTGTACAAACAAGGAAATATCTACACTGTGATCTGTATAAACATGGAAATATCTACACCGCCATCTCTATAAACAAGGAAATATCTACACCCCTATCTGTATAAACATGGAAATATCCACACCGCTATCTCTATAAACATGAAAAAATCAACACCGCTATCTCTATGAACATGGAAATATCTACACCGCCATCTCTATAAACATGGAAATGTCTACACCGCGATCAGTATAAACATGGAAATATATACACCGCTATCTGTATAAACATGGAAATATCTCCACTGCTATCTCTATAAACATCGAAATATCTACACCGCCATCTGTATAAACATGGAAATACTTACAAAGCTATCTGTATAAACATGGAAATATCTACACCGCCATCTGTATAAACATGGAAATATCTACACAGCCATGTGTACATACATGGAAATATCTACACCACTATCTATATAAACATGGAAATAACTACACCGCTATCTGTATAAACATGGAAATATCTACACCGCCATCTGCATATCCATGGAAATATCTGCGCCGCCATCTGTATAAACATGGAAATATCTACACGGTCATCTGTGTATAGATGGAAATATCAACACCGCCATCTGTACAAACATGGAAATATCTGCACCGCTATCTGTATAAACATGGAAATATCAACACCGCGGTCTGTATAAACATGGAAATATCAACACCGCTATCGGTATAAACATGGAAATATCTACACCGCTATCTCTATAAACATGGAAATATCTACACCGTGATCTGTATAAACATGGAAATATTTACACCGCTATCTGTATAAACATGGAAACTTCTACATCGTTATCTGTATAAATATGGAAATATCTACACCGCTATCTCTATAAACTTGGAAATATCTACACCGCCATCTGTATAAACATGGAAATACCTATACAGTCATCTGTGTAAACATGGAAATATGTACACCACCATCTGTGTAAACATGGAAATATTTGCAATGCCATCTGTATACACATGGAAATACCTACACGGCAATCAGTGTATAGATGGAAACATCAACACCGCCATCTGTACAAACATGGAAATATCTACACTGGTATCTCTATAAACATGGAAATATGTACACTGTGGTCTGTATAAACATGGAAATATCTACACCGGTATCTGTATAAACATGGAAATATCCACACCATGATCTGTATAAACATGGAAATATATACAGCGCTATCTGTATAAACATGGAAATATCTGCACCGCTATCTCTATAAACATGGAAATAACTACAAAGACATCTGTATAAACATGGAAATACCTACACAGTCATGTGTAGGAACATTTAAATATCTACACTGCCATCTGTATAAATATAGAAATATCTACACAGCACTCTGTATAAATATGGAAATATCTGCATAGGCGTCTGTGTAAACATGGAAATACCTGTACCGCTATCTGTATAAACGTGGAAATACCTACACCGCTGTCTCTATAAACAAGGAAATATGTACACCGCTATGTGTATAAACATGGAAATATCTCCACTGCTCTCTGTATAAACATGGAAATATCTCCACCGTTATCTGTATAAACATGGAAATATCAACAGCACCATCTATATAAACATTGAAATATCTTCACAGCCATCTGTAAAAACATGGAAATATCTACATAGTCATCTGAATAAACATGGAAATATCTACACCACCATGTGTATAAACATGGAAATAGCTACAATACCATCTGTATACACATGGAAATATCTACACAGACATCTGTATAAATATGGAAATATCTACACGGCCATCTGTATAAACATGGAAATATCTACACTGCCATCTGTAGAAAGATGGAAATATCTACACCGCTATCTCTATAAATATGGAAATATCTACACCGCCATCTCTATGAACATGAAAATATCTACACTGCCATCTCCATAAAGATGGAAGTATCTACTCCGCCATGTGTATAAACACGGAAATATCTACACCACCATCTGTGTAAACATGGAAATACCTACACCGCTATCTGTATAAACATGGAAATAACTACACCGCCATCTGCATGTCCTTGGAAATATCTACGCCGCCATCTGAATAAACATGGAAATATCTACACGGCCATCTGTGTATAGATGGAAATATCAACAGCGCCATCTGTACAAACATGGAAATATCTACACCGCTATCTCTATAGACATGGAAATATCTGCACCGCCATCTGTAAAACCATGGAAATACCTATACAGTCATCTGTATAAACATGGAAATATCTACAATGCCATCTGTAGAAAGATGGAAATATCTACACCGCAATCTGTGTAAACATGGAAATATCTACACCGATATCTGTAAAAACATGGAAATATCTACACCGCTATCTATATAAACATGGAAATATCTACACCGCGATCTGTATAAACATGGAATTATCTACACCGTGATGTGTATAAACATGGAAATATCTACACCGCTATCTGTATAAACATGGAAATATCTACACAGTTATCTCTATAAACATGGAAATATCTACACCGCCATCTGTATATACATGGAAATATCTACACCACTATCTGTATAAACATGGAAATAACTACACCGCTATTTGTATAAACAAGGAAATATCTACACCGTGATCTGTATAAATATGGAAATATCTACACCGCCATCTCTATAAACAGGGAAATATCTACACCCCTATCTGTATAAACATGGAAATATCCACACCGCTATCTCTATAAACATGGAAAAATCAACACCGCTATCTCTATGAACATGGAAATATCTACACCGCCATCTCTATAAACATGGAAGTGTCTACACCACAATCAGTATAAACATGGAAATATCTACACCGCTATCTGTATAAACATGGAAATATCTCCACTGCTATCTCTATAAACATCGAAATAACTACACCGCCATCTGTATAAACATGGAAATATCTACACGGTCATCCGTGTATAGATGGAAATATCAACACCGCCATCTGTACAAACACGGAAATATCTGCACCGCTATCTATATAAACAATGAAATATCTACACCGCGGTCTGTATAAACATGGAAATATCAACACCGCTATCGGTATAAACATGGAAATATCTACACCGCTATCTCTATAAACATGGAAATATCTACACCGTGATCTGTATAAACATGGAAATATTAACACCGCTATCTGTATAAACATGGTAACTTCTACACCGTTATCTGTATAAATATGGAAATATCTACAACGCTATCTCTATAAACTTGGAATTATCTACACAGCCATCTGTATAAACATGGAAATACCTATACAGTCATCTGTGAAATCATGGAAATATCTACACCACCATCTGTATAAACATGGAAATATCTACAATGCCATCTGTATACACATGGAAATACCTACACGGCAATCAGTGTATAGATGGAAACATCAACACCGCCATCTGTACAAACATGGAAATATCTACACTTCTATCTCTATAAACATGGAAATATCTACACTGCCATCAGTATAAACATGGAAATATCTACACCGGTATCTGTATAAACATGGAAATATCTACAATGCCATCTGTAGAAAGATGGAAATATCTACACCGCAATCTGTGTAAACAAGGAAATATCTACACCGATATCTGTAAAAACATGGAAATATCTACACCGCTATCTATATAAACATGGAAATATCTACACCGCGATCTGTATAAGCATGGAATTATCTACACCGCGATGTGTATAAACATCGAAATATCTACACCGCTATCTGTATAAACATGGAAATATCTACAAAGTTATCTCTATAAACATGGAAATATCAACACCGCTATCAGTATAAACATGGAAATATCAACACCGCTATCTCTATAAACATGGAAATATCTACACCGCTATCTGTATAAACATGGGAATATCTACACAGTTATCTCTATAAACATGGAAATATCTACACCGCCATCTGTATAAACATGGAAATACCTACAAAGTCATCTGTATAAACATGGAAATATCTACACAGCCCTCTGTATAAACATGGAAATATCTACACAGCCATCTGTATATACATGGAAATATCTACACCACTATCTGTATAAACATGGAAATAACTACACCGCTATTTGTATAAACAAGGAAATATCTACACCGTGATCTGTATAAACATGGAAATATCTACACCGCCATCTCTATAAACAGGGAAATATCTACACCCCTATCTGTATAAACATGGAAATATCCACACCGCTATCTCTATAAACATGGAAAAATCAACACCGCCATCTCTATGAACATGGAAATATCTACACCGCCATCTCAATAAACATGGAAATGTCTACACCACGATCAGTATAAACATGGAAATATCTACACCGCAATCTGTATAAACATGGAAATATCTCCACTGCTATCTCTATAAACATCGAAATATCTAAACCGCCATCTGTATAAACATGGAAATACTTACAAAGTTATCTGTATAAACATGGAAATATCTACACCGCCATCTGTATAAACTTGGAAATATCTACACAGCCATGTGTACATACATGGAAATATCTACACCGCTATGTATATAAACATGGAAATAACTACACCGCTATCTGTATAAACATGGAAATATCTACACCGCCATCTACATATCCATGGAAATATCTGCGCCGCCATCTGTATAAACATGGAAATATCTACACGGTCATCTGTGTATAGATGGAAATGTCAACACCGCCATCTGAACAAACATGGAAATATCTGCACCGCTATCTGTGTAAACATGGAAATATCTACACCGCGGTCTGTATAAACATGGAAATATCAACACCGCTATCGGTATAAACATGGAAATAACTACGCTGCTATCTCTATAAACATGGAAATATCTACACCGTGATTTGCATAAACATGGAAATATTTACACCGCTATCTGTATAAACATGGAAACTTCTACACCGTTATCTGTATAAATATGGAAATATCTACACCGCTATCTCTATAAACTTGGAAATATCTACACCGCCATCTGTATAAACATGGAAATACCTATACAGTCATCTGTGTAAACATGGAAATATCTACACCACCATCTGTATAAACATGGAAATATCTACAATGCCATCTGTATACACATGGAAATACCTACACTGCAATCAGTGTATAGATGGAAACATCAACACCGCCATCTGTACAAACATGGAAATATCTACACTGCTATCTCTATAAACATGGAAATATCTACACTGTGGTCTGTATAAACATGGAAATATCTACACCGGTATCTGTATAAACATGGAAATATCCACACCATGATCTGTATAAACATGGAAATATATACACCGCTATCTGTATAAACATGGAAATATCTGCACCGCTATCTCTATAAACATGGAAATAACTACAAAGACATCTGTATAAACATGGAAATACCTACACAGTCATGTGTAGGAACATTTCAATATCTACACTGCCATCTGTATAAATATAGAAATATCTACACAGCCCTCTGTATAAATATGGAAATATCTGCATAGGCATCTGTGTAAACATGGAAATATCTGCACCGCTATCTGTATAAACGTGGAAATACCTACACCACTGTCTCTATAAACATGGAAATATGTACACCGCGATGTGTATAAACATGGAAATATCTCCACTGATCTCTGTATAAACATGGAAATATCTCCACCGTTATCCTTATAAACATGGAAATATCAAAAGCGCCATCTATATAAACAGTGAAATATCTACACTGCCATCTGTAAAAACATGGAACTATCTACACAGTCATCTGAATAAACATGGAAATATCTACACCACCATCTGTATAAACATGGAAATAGCTACAATACCATCTGTATACACATGGAAATATCAACACAGACATCTGTATAAATATGGAAATATCTACACGGCCATCTGTATAAACATGGAAATATCTACACTGCCATCTGTAGAAAGATGGAAATATCTACACCGCTATCTCTATAAATACGGAAATATCTACACCGCCATCTCTATGAACATGAAAATATCTACACTGCCATATCCATAAAGATGGAAGTATCTACTCCGCAATGTGTAGAAACACGGAAATATCTACACCACCATCTGTGTAAACATGGAAATACCTACACCGCTATCTGTATAAACATGGAAATAACTACACCGCCATCTGCATGTCCTTGGAAATATCTACGCCGCCATCTGAATAAACATGGAAATATCTACACGGCCATCTGTGTATAGATGGAAATATCAACACCACCATCTGTACAAACACGGAAATATCTACACCGCTATCTCTATAGACATGGAAATATCTGCACCACCATCTGTAAAAACATGGAAATACCTATACAGTCATCTGTATAAACATGGAAATATCTACAATGCCATCTGTAGAAAGATGGAAATATCTACACCGCAATCTGTGTAAACATGGAAATATCTACACCGATATCTGTAAAAACATGGAAATATCTACACCGCTATCTGTATAAACATGGAAATATCTACACCGCGATCTTTATAAACATGGAATTATCTACACCGTGATCTGTATAAACATGGAAATATGTACACCGCTATCTGTATAAACATGGAAATATCTACACAGCTATCTCTATAAACATGGAAATATCTACACCGCCATCTGTATAAACATGGAAATACCTACAAAGTCATCTGTATAAACATGGAAATATCTACACAGCCCTCTGTATAAACATGGAAATATCTACACAGCCATCTGTATATACATGGAAATATCTACACCACTATCTGCATAAACATGGAAATAACTACACCGCTATTTGTATAAACAAGGAAATATCTACACCGTGATCTGTATAAATATGGAAATATCTCCACCGCCATCTCTAGAAACAGGGAAATATCTACACCCCTATCTGTATAAACATGGAAATATCCACACCGCTATCTCTATAAACATGGAAAAATCAACACCGCAATCTCTATGAACATGGAAATATCTACACCGCTATCTATATAAACATGGAAATATCTCCACTGCTGTCTCTATAAACATCGAAATATCTACACCGCCATCTGCATAAACATGGAAATACTTACAAAGTTATCTGTATAAACATGGAAATATCTACACCGCCATCGGTATAAACATTGAAATATCTACACAGCCATGTGTACATACATGGAAATATCTACAGCACTATCTATATAAACATGGAAATAACTACACCGCTATCTGTATAAATATGGAAATATCTACACCGCCATCTACATATCCATGGAAATATCTGCGCCGCCATCTGTATAAACATGGAAATCTCTACACGGTCATCTGTGTATAGATGGAAATATCAACACCGCCATCTGTATGAACATGGAAATATCTACAATGCCATCTGTATACACATGCAAATACCTACACGGCAATCAGTGTATAGATGGAAACATCAACACCGCCATCTGTACAAACATGGAAATATCTACACCGCTATCTCTATAAACATGGAAATATCTACACCGTGATCTGTATAAACATGGAAATATTTACACCGCTATCTGTATAAACATGGAAACTTCTACACCGTTATCTGTATAAATATGGAAATATCTACACCGCTATCTCTATAAACTTGGAAATATCTACACCGCCATCTGTATAAACATGGAAATACCTATACAGTCATCTGTGTAAACATGGAAATATCTACACCACCATCTGTATAAACATGGAAATATCTACAATTCCATCTGTATACACATGGAAATACCTACACGGCAATCAGTGTATAGATGGAAACATCAACACCGCCATCTGTACAAACATGGAAATATCTACACTGCTGTCTCTATAAACATGGAAATATCTACACTGTGGTCTGTATAAGCATGGATATATCTACACCGGTATCTGTATAAACATGGAAATATCCACACCATGATCTGTATAAACATGGAAATATATACACCGCTATCTGTATAAACATGGAAATATCTGCACCGCTATCTCTATAAACATGGAAATAACTACAAAGTCATCTGTATAAACATGGAAATACCTACACAGTCATGTGTAGGAACATTTAAATATCTACACTGCCATCTGTATAAATATAGAAATATCTACACAGCCCTCTGTATAAATATGGAAATATCTGCATAGGCATCTGTGTAAACATGGAAATACCTGCACCGCTATCTGTATAAACGTGGAAATACCTACACCGCTGTCTCTATAAACATGGAAATGTGTACACTGCTATGTGTATAAACATGGAAATATCTCCACTGCTCTCTGTATAAACATGGAAATATCTCCACCGTTATCTGTATAAACATGGAAATATCAACAGCGCCATCTATATAAACATTGAAATATCTACACAGCCATCTGTAAAAACATGGAAATATCTACACAGTAATCTGAATAAACATGGAAATATCTACACCACCATCTGTATAAACATGGAAATAGCTACAATACCATCTGTATACACATGGAAATATCTACACAGACATCTGTATAAATATGGAAATATCTACACGGCCATCTGTATAAACATGGAAATATCTACACTGCCATCTGTAGAAAGATGGAAATATCTACACCGCTATCTCTATAAATATGGAAATATATACACCGCCATCTGTATGAACATGAAAGTATCTACACTGCCATCTCCATAAAGATGGAAGTTTCTACTCCGCCATGTGTATAAACACGGAAATATCTACACCACCATCTGTGTAAACATGGAAATACCTACACCGCTATCTGTATAAACATGGAAATAACTACACCGCCATTTGCATGTCCTTGGAAATATCTACGCCGCCATCTGAATAAACATGGAAATATCTACACGGCCATCTGTGTATAGATGGAAATATGAACAGCGCCATCTGTACAAACATGGAAATATCTACACCGCTATCTCTATAGACATGGAAATATCTGCACCGCCATCTGTAAAAACATGGAAATACCTATACAGTCATCTGTATGAACATGGAAATATCTACAATGCCATCTGTAGAAAGATGGAAATATCTACACCGCAATCTGTGTAAACATGGAAATATCTACACCGATATCTGTAAAAACATGGAAATATCTACACCGCTATCTGTATGAACATGGAAATATCTACACCGCGATCTGTATAAACATGGAATTATCTACACCGCGATCTGTATAAACATGGAAATATCTACACCGCTATCTGTATAAACATGGAAATATCTACACTGTTATCTCTATAAACATGGAAATATCTACACCGCCATCTGTATAAACATGGAAATACCTACAAAGTCAACTGTATAAACATGGAAATATCTACACAGCCCTCTGTATAAACATGGAAATATCTACACAGCCATCTGTATATACATGGAAATATCTACACAACTATCTGTATAAACATGGAAATAACTACACCGCTATTTTATAAACAAGGAAATATCTACAACGTGATCTGTATAAATATGGAAATATCTACACCGCCATCTCTATAAACAGGGAAATATCTACACCCCTATCTGTATAAACATGGAAATATCCACACCGCTATCTCCATAAAAATGGAAAAATCAACACCGCTATCTCTATGAACATGGAAATATCTACACAGTTATCTCTATAAACATGGAAATATCTACACAGTCATCTGAATAAACATGGAAATATCTACACCACCATCTGTATAAACATGGAAATAGCTACAATACCATCTGTATACACATGGAAATATCTACACAGACATCTGTATAAATATGGAAATATCTACACGGCCAACTGTATAAACATGGAAATATCTACACTGCCATCTGTAGAAAGATGGAAATATCTACACCGCTATCTCTATAAATATGGAAATATCTACACCGCCATCTCTATGAACATGAAAATATCTACACTGCCATCTCCATAAAGATGGAAATATCTACTCCGCCATGTGTATAAACACGGAAATATCTACACCACCATCTGTGTAAACATGGAAATACCTACACCGCTATCTGTATAAACATGGAAATAACTACACCGCCATCTGCATGTCCTTGGAAATATCTACGCCGCCATCTGAATAAACATGGAAATATCTACACGGCCATCTGTGTATAGATGGAAATATCAACACCGCCCTCTGTACAAACATGGAAATATCTACACCGCTATCTCTATAGACATGGAAATATCTGCACCGACATCTGTAAAAACATGGAAATACCTATACAGTCATCTGTATAAACATGGAAATATCTACAATGCCATCTGTATAAAGATGGAAATATCTACACCGCAATCTGTGTAAACATGGAAATATCTACACCGATATCTGTAAAAACATGGAAATATCTACACCGCTATCTGTATAAACATGGAAATATCTACACCGCGATCTGTGTAAACATGGAATTATCTACACCGCGATCTGTATAAACATGGAAATATCTACACCGCTATCTGTATAAACATGGAAATATCTACACTGTTATCTCTATAAACATGGAAATATCTACACCACCATCTGTATAAACATGGAAATAGCTACAATACCATCTGTATACACATGGAAATATCTACACAGACATCTGTATAAATATGGAAATATCTACACGGCCATCTGTATAAACATGGAAATATCTACACTGCCATCTGTAGAAAGATGGAAATATCTACACCGCTATCTCTATAAATATGGAAATATATACACCGCCATCTGTATGAACATGAAAGTATCTACACTGCCATCTCCATAAAGATGGAAGTTTCTACTCCGCCATGTGTATAAACACGGAAATATCTACACCACCATCTGTGTAAACATGGAAATACCTACACCGCTATCTGTATAAACATGGAAATAACTACACCGCCATTTGCATGTCCTTGGAAATATCTACGCCGCCATCTGAATAAACATGGAAATATCTACACGGCCATCTGTGTATAGATGGAAATATGAACAGCGCCATCTGTACAAACATGGAAATATCTACACCGCTATCTCTATAGACATGGAAATATCTGCACCGCCATCTGTAAAAACATGGAAATACCTATACAGTCATCTGTATGAACATGGAAATATCTACAATGCCATCTGTAGAAAGATGGAAATATCTACACCGCAATCTGTGTAAACATGGAAATATCTACACCGATATCTGTAAAAACATGGAAATATCTACACCGCTATCTGTATGAACATGGAAATATCTACACCGCGATCTGTATAAACATGGAATTATCTACACCGCGATCTGTATAAACATGGAAATATCTACACCGCTATCTGTATAAACATGGAAATATCTACACTGTTATCTCTATAAACATGGAAATATCTACACCGCCATCTGTATAAACATGGAAATACCTACAAAGTCAACTGTATAAACATGGAAATATCTACACAGCCCTCTGTATAAACATGGAAATATCTACACAGCCATCTGTATATACATGGAAATATCTACACAACTATCTGTATAAACATGGAAATAACTACACCGCTATTTTATAAACAAGGAAATATCTACAACGTGATCTGTATAAATATGGAAATATCTACACCGCCATCTCTATAAACAGGGAAATATCTACACCCCTATCTGTATAAACATGGAAATATCCACACCGCTATCTCCATAAAAATGGAAAAATCAACACCGCTATCTCTATGAACATGGAAATATCTACACAGTTATCTCTATAAACATGGAAATATCTACACAGTCATCTGAATAAACATGGAAATATCTACACCACCATCTGTATAAACATGGAAATAGCTACAATACCATCTGTATACACATGGAAATATCTACACAGACATCTGTATAAATATGGAAATATCTACACGGCCAACTGTATAAACATGGAAATATCTACACTGCCATCTGTAGAAAGATGGAAATATCTACACCGCTATCTCTATAAATATGGAAATATCTACACCGCCATCTCTATGAACATGAAAATATCTACACTGCCATCTCCATAAAGATGGAAGTATCTACTCCGCCATGTGTATAAACACGGAAATATCTACACCACCATCTGTGTAAACATGGAAATACCTACACCGCTATCTGTATAAACATGGAAATAACTACACCGCCATCTGCATGTCCTTGGAAATATCTACGCCGCCATCTGAATAAACATGGAAATATCTACACGGCCATCTGTGTATAGATGGAAATATCAACACCGCCCTCTGTACAAACATGGAAATATCTACACCGCTATCTCTATAGACATGGAAATATCTGCACCGCCATCTGTAAAAACATGGAAATACCTATACAGTCATCTGTATAAACATGGAAATATCTACAATGCCATCTGTATAAAGATGGAAATATCTACACCGCAATCTGTGTAAACATGGAAATATCTACACCGATATCTGTAAAAACATGGAAATATCTACACCGCTATCTGTATAAACATGGAAATATCTACACCGCGATCTGTGTAAACATGGAATTATCTACACCGCGATCTGTATAAACATGGAAATATCTACACCGCTATCTGTATAAACATGGAAATATCTACACAGTTATCTCCATAAACATGGAAATATCTACACCGCCATCTGTATAAACATGGAAATACCTACAAAGTCATCTGTATGAACATGGAAATATCTACACAGCCCTCTGTATAAACATGGAAATATCTACACAGCCATCTGTATATACATGGAAATATCTACACCACTATCTGTATAAACATGGAAATTACTACACCGCTATTTGTATAAACAAGGAAATATCTACACCGTGATCTGTATCAATATGGAAATATCTACACTGCCATCTCTATAAACAGGGAAATATCTACACCCCTATCTGTATAAACATGGAAATATCCACACCGCTATCTCTATAAACATGGAAAAATCAACACCGCTATCTCTATGAACATGGAAATATCTGCAACGCCATCTCTATAAACATGGAAATGTCTACACCACGATCAGTATAAACATGGAAATATCTACACCGCAATCTGTATAAACATGGAAATATCTCCACTGCTGTCTCTATAAACATCGAAATATCCACACCGCCATCTGTATAAACATGGAAATACTTACAAAGTTATCTGTATAAACATGGAAATATCTACACCGCCATCTGTATAAACATGGAAATATCTACACAGCCATGTGTACATACTTGGAAATATCTACACCGCTATCTATATAAACATGGAAATAACTACACCGCTATCTGTATAAACATGGAAATATCTACACCGCCATCTACATATCCATGGAAATATCTGCGCCGCCATCTGTATAAACATGGAAATATCTACACGGTCATCTGTGTATAGATGGAAATATCAACACCGCCATCTGTACAAACATGGAAATATCTGCACCGCTATCTGTATAAACATGGAAATATCTACACCGTGATCTGTATAAACATGGAAATATTTACACCGCTATCTGTATAAACATGGAAACTTCTACACCGTTATCTGTATAAATATGGAAATATCTACACCGCTATCTCTATAAACTTGGAAATATCTACACCGCCATCTGTATAAACATGGAAATACCTATACAGTCATCTGTGTAAACATGGAAATATCTACACCACCATCTGTATAAACATGGAAATATCTACAATTCCATCTGTATACACATGGAAATACCTACACGGCAATCAGTGTATAGATGGAAACATCAACACCGCCATCTGTACAAACATGGAAATATCTACACTGCTGTCTCTATAAACATGGAAATATCTACACTGTGGTCTGTATAAGCATGGATATATCTACACCGGTATCTGTATAAACATGGAAATATCCACACCATGATCTGTATAAACATGGAAATATATACACCGCTATCTGTATAAACATGGAAATATCTGCACCGCTATCTCTATAAACATGGAAATAACTACAATGTCATCTGTATAAACATGGAAATACCTACACAGTCATGTGTAGGAACATTTAAATATCTACACTGCCATCTGTATAAATATAGAAATATCTACACAGCCCTCTGTATAAATATGGAAATATCTGCATAGGCATCTGTGTAAACATGGAAATACCTGCACCGCTATCTGTATAAACGTGGAAATACCTACACCGCTGTCTCTATAAACATGGAAATGTGTACACTGCTATGTGTATAAACATGGAAATATCTCCACTGCTCTCTGTATAAACATGGAAATATCTCCACCGTTATCTGTATAAACATGGAAATATCAACAGCGCCATCTATATAAACATTGAAATATCTACACAGCCATCTGTAAAAACATGGAAATATCTACACAGTAATCTGAATAAACATGGAAATATCTACACCACCATCTGTATAAACATGGAAATAGCTACAATACCATCTGTATACACATGGAAATATCTACACAGACATCTGTATAAATATGGAAATATCTACACGGCCATCTGTATAAACATGGAAATATCTACACTGCCATCTGTAGAAAGATGGAAATATCTACACCGCTATCTCTATAAATATGGAAATATATACACCGCCATCTGTATGAACATGAAAGTATCTACACTGCCATCTCCATAAAGATGGAAGTTTCTACTCCGCCATGTGTATAAACACGGAAATATCTACACCACCATCTGTGTAAACATGGAAATACCTACACCGCTATCTGTATAAACATGGAAATAACTACACCGCCATTTGCATGTCCTTGGAAATATCTACGCCGCCATCTGAATAAACATGGAAATATCTACACGGCCATCTGTGTATAGATGGAAATATGAACAGCGCCATCTGTACAAACATGGAAATATCTACACCGCTATCTCTATAGACATGGAAATATCTGCACCGCCATCTGTAAAAACATGGAAATACCTATACAGTCATCTGTATGAACATGGAAATATCTACAATGCCATCTGTAGAAAGATGGAAATATCTACACCGCAATCTGTGTAAACATGGAAATATCTACACCGATATCTGTAAAAACATGGAAATATCTACACCGCTATCTGTATGAACATGGAAATATCTACACCGCGATCTGTATAAACATGGAATTATCTACACCGCGATCTGTATAAACATGGAAATATCTACACCGCTATCTGTATAAACATGGAAATATCTACACTGTTATCTCTATAAACATGGAAATATCTACACCGCCATCTGTATAAACATGGAAATACCTACAAAGTCAACTGTATAAACATGGAAATATCTACACAGCCCTCTGTATAAACATGGAAATATCTACACAGCCATCTGTATATACATGGAAATATCTACACAACTATCTGTATAAACATGGAAATAACTACACCGCTATTTTATAAACAAGGAAATATCTACAACGTGATCTGTATAAATATGGAAATATCTACACCGCCATCTCTATAAACAGGGAAATATCTACACCCCTATCTGTATAAACATGGAAATATCCACACCGCTATCTCCATAAAAATGGAAAAATCAACACCGCTATCTCTATGAACATGGAAATATCTACACAGTTATCTCTATAAACATGGAAATATCTACACAGTCATCTGAATAAACATGGAAATATCTACACCACCATCTGTATAAACATGGAAATAGCTACAATACCATCTGTATACACATGGAAATATCTACACAGACATCTGT
Source organism: Pan troglodytes (assembly GCF_028858775.2). Lineage (NCBI taxonomy): Eukaryota > Metazoa > Chordata > Mammalia > Primates > Hominidae > Pan > Pan troglodytes. The sequence continues at coordinate 10,450,794 of NC_072411.2, forward strand.
ATAAATATGGAAATATCTACACGGCCAACTGTATAAACATGGAAATATCTACACTGCCATCTGTAGAAAGATGGAAATATCTACACCGCTATCTCTATAAATATGGAAATATCTACACCGCCATCTCTATGAACATGAAAATATCTACACTGCCATCTCCATAAAGATGGAAGTATCTACTCCGCCATGTGTATAAACACGGAAATATCTACACCACCATCTGTGTAAACATGGAAATACCTACACCGCTATCTGTATAAACATGGAAATAACTACACCGCCATCTGCATGTCCTTGGAAATATCTACGCCGCCATCTGAATAAACATGGAAATATCTACACGGCCATCTGTGTATAGATGGAAATATCAACACCGCCCTCTGTACAAACATGGAAATATCTACACCGCTATCTCTATAGACATGGAAATATCTGCACCGCCATCTGTAAAAACATGGAAATACCTATACAGTCATCTGTATAAACATGGAAATATCTACAATGCCATCTGTATAAAGATGGAAATATCTACACCGCAATCTGTGTAAACATGGAAATATCTACACCGATATCTGTAAAAACATGGAAATATCTACACCGCTATCTGTATAAACATGGAAATATCTACACCGCGATCTGTGTAAACATGGAATTATCTACACCGCGATCTGTATAAACATGGAAATATCTACACCGCTATCTGTATAAACATGGAAATATCTACACAGTTATCTCCATAAACATGGAAATATCTACACCGCCATCTGTATAAACATGGAAATACCTACAAAGTCATCTGTATGAACATGGAAATATCTACACAGCCCTCTGTATAAACATGGAAATATCTACACAGCCATCTGTATATACATGGAAATATCTACACCACTATCTGTATAAACATGGAAATAACTACACCGCTATTTGTATAAACAAGGAAATATCTACACCGTGATCTGTATCAATATGGAAATATCTACACTGCCATCTCTATAAACAGGGAAATATCTACACCCCTATCTGTATAAACATGGAAATATCCACACCGCTATCTCTATAAACATGGAAAAATCAACACCGCTATCTCTATGAACATGGAAATATCTGCAACGCCATCTCTATAAACATGGAAATGTCTACACCACGATCAGTATAAACATGGAAATATCTACACCGCAATCTGTATAAACATGGAAATATCTCCACTGCTGTCTCTATAAACATCGAAATATCCACACCGCCATCTGTATAAACATGGAAATACTTACAAAGTTATCTGTATAAACATGGAAATATCTACACCGCCATCTGTATAAACATGGAAATATCTACACAGCCATGTGTACATACTTGGAAATATCTACACCGCTATCTATATAAACATGGAAATAACTACACCGCTATCTGTATAAACATGGAAATATCTACACCGCCATCTACATATCCATGGAAATATCTGCGCCGCCATCTGTATAAACATGGAAATATCTACACGGTCATCTGTGTATAGATGGAAATATCAACACCGCCATCTGTACAAACATGGAAATATCTGCACCGCTATCTGTATAAACATGGAAATATCTACACCGCGGTCTGTATAAACATGGAAATATCAACACAGCTATCGGTATAAACATGGAAATATCTACAACGCTATCTCTATAAACATGGAAATATCTACACCGTGATCTGTATAAACATGGAAATATTTACACCGCTATCTGTATAAACATGGAAACTTCCACACCGTTATCTGTATAAATATGGAAATATCTACACCGCTATCTCTATAAACTTGGAAATATCTACACCGCCATCTGTATAAACATGGAAATACCTATACAGTCATCTGTGTAAACATGGAAATATCTACACCACCATCTGTATAAACATGGAAATATCTACACGGCAATCAGTGTATAGATGGAAACATCAACACCGCCATCTGTACAAACATGGAAATATCTACACTGCTATCTCTATAAACATGGAAATATCTACACTGTGGTCTGTATAAACATGGAAATATCTACACCGGTATCTGTATAAACATGGAAATATCCACACCATGATCTGTATAAACATGGAAATATATACACCGCTATCTGTATAAACATGGAAATAACTACAAAGACATCTGTATAAACATGGACATACCTACACAGTCATGTGTAGGAACATTTAAATATCTACACTGCCATCTGTGTAAACATGGAAATACCTATACAGTCATCTGTGTAAACATGGAAATATCTACACCACCATCTGTAAAAACATGGAAATATCTACAATGCCATCTGTATACACATGGAAATACCTACACGGCAATCAGTGTATAGATGGAAACATCAACACCGCCATCTGTACAAACATGGAAATATCTACACTGCTATCTCTATAAACATGGAAATATGTACACTGTGGTCTGTATAAACATGGAAATATCTACACCGGTATCAGTATAAACATGGAAATATCCACACCATGATCTGTATAAACATGGAAATATATACACCGCTATCTGTATAAACATGGAAATATCTGCACCGCTATCTCTATAAACATGGAAATAACTACAAAGACATCTGTATAAACATGGAAATACCTACACAGTCATGTGTAGGAATAATTAAATATCTACACTGCCATCTGTATAAATATAGAAATATCTACACAGCCCTCTGTATAAATATGGAAATATCTGCATAGGCATCTGTGTAAACATGGAAATATCTGCACCGCTATCTGTATAAACGTGGAGATACCTACACCGCTGTCTCTATAAACATGGAAATATGTACACCGCTATGTGTATAAACATGGAAATACCTCCACTGCTCTCTGTATAAACATGGAAATATCTCCACCGTTATCTGTATAAACATGGAAATATCAACAGCGCCATCTATATAAACATTGAAATATCTCCACAGCCATCTGTAAAAACATGGAACTATCTACACAGTCATCTGAATAAACATGGAAATATCTACACCACCATCTGTATAAACATGGAAATAGCTACAATACCATCTGTATACACATGGAAATATCTACACAGACATCTGTATAAACATGGAAATATCTACACTGCCATCTGTAGAAAGATGGAAATATCTACACCGCTATCTCTATAAATATGGAAATATCTACACCGCCATCTGTATGAACATGAAAATATCTTCACTGCCATCTCAATAAAGATGGAAGTATATACTCCGCCATGTGTATAAACACGGAAATATCTACACCACCATCTGTGTAAACATGGAAATACCTACACCGCCATCTGTATAAACATGGAAATAACTACACCGCCATCTGCGTGTCCTTGGAAATATCTATGCCGCCATCTGAATAAACATGGAAATATCTACACGGCTATCTGTGTATAGCTGGAAATATCAACACCGCCATCTGTACAAACATGGAAATATCTACACCGCTATCTCTATAGACATGGAAATATCTGCACCGCCATCTGTAAAAACATGGAAATACCTATACAGTCATCTTTATAAACATGGAAATATCTACAATGCCATCAGTAGAAAGATGGAAATATCTACACCGCAATCAGTGAAAACATGGAAATATCTACACCGATATCTGTATAAACATGGAAATATCTACACCGCGATCTGTATAAACATGGAAATATCTACACCGCGTTCTGTATAAACATGGAAATATCTACACCGTGATCTGTATAAACATGGAAATATCTACACACTTATCTCTATAAACATGGAAATATCTACACCGCCATCTGTATAAACATGGAAATACCTACAAAGTCATCTGTATAAACATGGAAATATCTACACAGCCATCTGTATAAACATGGAAATATCTACACAGCCATCTGTATATACATGGAAATATCTACACCACTATCTGTATAAACATGGAAATAACTACACCGCTATGTGTATAAACAAGGAATTATCTACACTGTGATCTGTATAAACATGGAAATATCTACACCGCCATCTCTATAAACAGGGAAATATCTACACCCCTATCTGTATAAACATGGAAATATCCACACCGGTATCTCTATAAACATGGAAAAATCAACACCGCTATCTCTATGAACATGGAAATATCTACACCGCCATCTCTATAAACATGGAAATGTCTACACCACGATCAGTATAAACATGGAAATATCCACACCGCTATCTGTATAAACATGGAAATATCTCCACTGCTATCTCTATAAATATCGAAATATCTACACCGCCATCAGTATAAACATGGAAATACTTACAAAGTTGTCTGTATAAACATGGAAATATATACACCGCCATCTGTATAAACATGGAAATATCTACACAGCCATGTGTACATACATGGAAATATCTACACCGCTATCTATATAAACATGGAAATAACTACACCGCTATCTGTATGAACATGGAAATATCTACACCGCCATCTCTATGAACATGAAAATATCTACACTGCCATCTCAATAAAGATGGAAGTATCTACTCCGCCATGTGTATAAACACGGAAATATCTACACCACCATCTGTGTAAACATGGAAATACCTACACCGCTATCTGTATAAACATGGAAATAACTACACCGCCATCTGCATGTCCTTGGAAATATCTACGCCGCCATCTGAATAAACATGGAAATATCTACACGGCCATCTGTGTATAGCTGGAAATATCAACACCGCCATCTGTACAAACATGGAAATATCTACACCGCTATCTCTATAGACATGGAAATATCTGCACCGCCATCTGTAAAAACATGGAAATACCTATACAGTCATCTGTATAAACATGGAAATATCTACAATGCCATCTGTAGAAAGAAGGAAATATCTACAGCGCAATCTGTGTAAACATGGAAATATCTACACCGATATCTGTATAAACATGGAAATACCTACACCGCGATCTGTATAAACATGGAAATACCTACAAAGTCATCTGTATATACATGGAAATATCTACCCCATTATCTGTATAAACACGGAAATAACTACACCGCTATTTGTATAAACAAGGAAATATCTACACTGTGATCTGTATAAACATGGAAATATCTACACCGCTATCTCTATAAACAGGGAAATACCTACACCCCTATCTGTAAAAACATGGAAATATCCACACCGCTATCTCTATAAACATGGAAAAATCAACACCGCTATCTCTATGAACATGGAAATATCTACACCGCCATCTCTATAAACATGGAAATATCCACACCACGATCAGTATACACATGGAAATATCTACACCGCTATCTGTATAAACATGGAAATATCTACACCGCCATCTGTATAAACATGGAAATACCTACAAAGTCATCTGTATAAAAATGGAAATATGTACACAGCCATCTGTATAAACATGGAAATATCTACACAGCCATCTGTATAAACATGGAAATATCTACACAGCCATCTGAATATACATGGAAATAACTACACCACTATCTGTATAAACATGGAAATAACTACACCGCTATTTGTATAAACAAGGAAATATCTACACCTTGATCTGTATAAACATGGAAATATCTACACCGCCATCTCTATAAACATGGAAATAACTACACCGCTATTTGTATAAACAAGGAAATATGTACACCGCAATCTGTATAAACATGGAAATATCTACACAGTTATCTCTATAAACATGGTAATATCTACACCGCCATCTGTATAAACATGGAAATACCTACAAAGTCATCTGTATAAACATGGAAATATCTACACAGCCATCTGTATAAAAATGGAAATATCTACACAGCCATCTGTATAAACATGCAAATATCTACACCACTATCTGTATAAACATGGAAATACCTACAAAGTCATCTGTATAAACATGGAAATACCTACAAAGTCATCTGTATAAACATGGAAATATCTACACAGCCATCTATATAAACATGGAAATATCTACAAAGCCCTCTGTATAAATATGGAAATATCTGAATAGGCATCTGTATAAACATGGAAATATCCACACCGCTATCTCTATAAACATGAAAAAATCAACACCGATATCTCTATGAACATAGAAATATCTACACCGCCATCTCTATAAACATGGAAATGTCTACACCACGATCAGTATAAACATGGAAATATCTACACCGCTATCTGTATAAACATGGAAATAACTCCACTGCTATCTCTATAAACATCGAAATATCTACACCGCCATCTGTATAAACATGGAAATACTTACAAAATTATCTGTTTAAACATGGAAATATCTACACCGACATCTGTATAAACATGGAAATATCTACACAGCCATGTGTACATACATGGAAATATCTACTCCGCTATCTATATAAACATGGAAATAACTACACCGCTATCTGTATAAACATGGAAATATCTACACCGCCATCTACATATCCATGGAAATATCTGCGCCGCCATCTGTATAAACATGGAAATATCTACATGGTCATCTGTGTATAGATGGAAATATCAACACCGCCATCTGTAGAAACATGGAAATATCTGCACCGCTATCTGTATAAACATGGAAATATCTACACCGCGGTGTGTATAAACATGGAAATATCAACACCGCTATCGGTATAAACATGGAAATATCTACACCGCTATCTCTATAAACATGGAAATATCTACACCGTGATCTGTATAAACATGGAAATATTTACACCGCTATCTGTATGAACATGGAAACTTCTTCACCGTTATCTGTATAAATATGGAAATATCTACACCGCCATCTCTATAAACATGGAAATACCTATACAGTCATCTGTGTAAACATGGAAATATCTACACCACCATCTGTATAAACATGGAAATATCTACAATGACATCTGCATACACATGGAAATACCTACACGGCAATCAGTGTATAAATGGAAACATCAACACCGCCATCTGTAGAAACATGGAAATATCTACACTGCAATCTCAATAAACATGGAAATATCTACACTGCGGTCTGTATAAACATGGAAATATCTACACCGGTATCTGTATAAACATGGAAATATCTACACCATGATCTGTATAAACATGGAAATATATACACCGCTATCTGTATAAACATGGAAATATCTGCACCGCTATCTCTATAAACATGGAAATAACTACAAAGACATCTGTATAAACATGGAAATACCTACACAGTCATGTGTAGGAACATTTAAATATCTAAACTGCCATCTGTATAAATATACAAATATCTACACAGCCCTCTGTATAAATATGGAAATATCTGCATAGGCATCTGTGTAAACATGGAAATATCTGCACCGCTATCTGTATAAACATGGAAATACCTACACCGCTGTCTCTATAAACATGGAAATATGTACACCGCTGTGTGTATAAACATGGAAATATCTCCACTGCTCTCTGTATAAACATGGAAATATCTCCACCGTTATCTGTATAAACATGGAAATATCAACAGCGCCATCTATATAAACATTGAAATATCTACACTGCCATCTGTAAAAACATGGAACTATCTACACAGTCATCTGAATAAACATGGAAATATCTACACCACCATCTGTATAAACATGGGAATAGCTACAATACCATCTGTATACACATGGAAATATCTACACCGCCATCTCTATAAACAGGGAAATATCTACACCACTATCAGTATAAACATGGAAATATCCACACCGCTATCTCTATAAACATGGAAAAATCAACACCGCTATCTCTATGAACATGGAAATATCTACAACGCCATGTCTATATACATGGAAATGTCTACACCACGATCAGTATAAACATGGAAATATTTACACCGCTATCTGTATAAACATGGAAACTTCTACACCGTTATCTGTATAAATATGGAAATACCTACACCGCTATCTCTATAAATTTGGAAATATCTACACCGCCATCTGTATAAACATGGAAATACCTATACAGTCATCTGTGTAAACATGGAAATATCTACACCACCATCTGTATAAACATGGAAATATCTACAATGCCATCTGTATACACATGGAAATACCCACACGCAATCAGTGTATAGATGGAAACAACAACACCGCCATCTGTACAAACATGGAAATATCTACACTGCCATCTGTAAAAACATGGAAATATCTACACAGTCATCTGAATAAACATGGAAATATCTACACCACCATCTGTATAAACATGGATATAGCTACAATACCATCTGTATACACATGGAAATATCTACAAAGACATCTGTATAAATATGGAAATATCTACACGGCCATCTGTATAAACATGGAAATATCTACACTGCCATCTGTAGAAAGATGGAAATATCTACAACGCTATCTCTATAACTATGGGAATATCAACACCGCCATCTCTATGAACATGAAAATATCTACACTGCCATCTCCATAAAGATGGAAGTATCTACTCCGCCATGTGTATAAACACGGAAATATCTACACCACCATCTGTGTAAACATGGAAATAACTACACCGCTATCTGTATAAACATGGAAATAACTACACCGCCATCTGCATGTCCTTGGAAATATCTACGCCGCCATCTGAATAAACATGGAAATATCTACACGGCCATCTGTGTATAGATGGAAATATCAACACCGCCATCTGTACAAACATGGAAATATCTACACCGCTATCTCTATAGACATGGAAATATCTGCACCGCCATCTGTAAAAACATGGAAATACCTATACAGTCATCTTTATAAACATGGAAATATCTACAATGCCATCTGTAGAAAGATGGAAATATCTACACCGCAATCTGTGTAAACATGGAAATATCTACACCGATATCTGTAAAAACATGGAAATATCTACACCACGATCTGTATAAACATGGAAATATCGACAACGCGATCTGTATAAACATGGAAATATCGACACCGCGATCTGTATAAACATGGAAATATCTACACCGCTATCTGTATAAACATGGAAATATCTATACAGTTATCTCTATAAACATGGAAATATCTACACCGCCATCTGTATAAACATGGAAATAACTACAAAGTCATCTGTATAAACATGGAAATATCTACACAGCCATCTGTATAAACATGGAAATATCTACACAGCCATCTGTATATACATGGAAATATCTACACCACTATCTGTATAAACATGGAAATACCTACAAAGTCATCTGTATAAACATGGAAATATCTACACAGCCATCTGTATAAACATGGAAATATTTACACAGCCCTCTGTATAAATATGGAAATATCTGCATAGGCATCTGTATAAACACGGAAATATCCACACCGCTATCTCTATAAACATGAAAATATCAACACCGCTATCTCTATGAACATGGAAATATCTACACTGCCATCTCTATAAACATGGAAATGTCTACACCACGATCAGTATAAACATGGAAATATCTACACCGCTATCTGTATAAACATGGAAATAACTCCACTGCTATCTCTATAAACATCGAAATATCTACACCGCCATCTGTATAAACATGGAAATACTTACAAAATTATCTGTATAAACATGGAAATATCTACACCGCCATCTGTATAAACATGGAAATATCTACACAGCCATGTGTACATACATGGAAATATCTACTCCGCTATCTATATAAAGATGGAAATAACTACACCGCTATCTGTATAAACATAGAAATATCTACACCGCCATCTACATATCCATGGAAATATCTGCGCCGCCATCTGTATAAACATGGAAATATCTACACGGTCATCTGTGTATAGATGGAAATATCAACACCGCCATCTGTACAAACATGGAAATATCTGCACCGGTATCTGTATAAACATGGAAATATCTACACCGCGGTCTGTATAAACATGGAAATATCAACACCGCTATCGGTATAAACATGGAAATATCTACACCGCTATCTCTATAAACATGGAAATATCTACACCTTGATCTGTAAAAACATGGAAATATTTACACCGCTATCTGTATAAACATGGAAACTTCTACACCGTTATCTGTATAAATATGGAAATATCTACACCGCTATCTCTATAAACTTGGAAATATCTACACCGCCGTCTGTATAAACATGGAAATACCTATACAGTCATCTGTGTAAACATGGAAATATCTACACCACCATCTGTATAAACATGGAAATATCTACAATGCCATCTGTATACACATGGAAATACCTACACGGCAATCAGTGTACAGATGGAAACATCAACACCGCCATCTGTACAAACATGGAAATATCTACACTGCAATCTCAATAAACATGGAAATATCTACACTGTGGTCTGTATAAACATGGAAATATCTACACGGGTATCTGTATAAACATGGAAATATCTACACCGGTATCTGTATAAACATGGAAATATCTACACCGCTATGTGTATAAATATGGAAATATCTACACAGTTATCTCTATAAACATGGAAATATCTACACAGTCATCTGAATAAACATGGAAATATCTACACCACCATCTGTATAAACATGGAAATAGCTACAATACCATCTGTATACACATGGAAATATCTACACAGACATCTGTATAAATATGGAAATATCTACACGGCCATCTGTATAAACATGGAAATATCTACACTGCCATCTGTAGAAAGATGGAAATATCTACACCGCTATCTCTATAAATATGGAAATATCTACACCGCCATCTCTATGAACATGAAAATATCTACACTGCCATCTCCATAAAGATGGAAGTATCTACTCCGCCATGTGTATAAACACGGAAATATCTACACCACCATCTGTGTAAACATGGAAATACCTACACCGCTATCTGTATAAACATGGAAATAACTACACCGCCATCTGCATGTCCTTGGAAATATCTACGCCGCCATCTGAATAAACATGGAAATATCTACACGGCCATCTGTGTATAGATGGAAATATCAACACCGCCATCTGTACAAACATGGAAATATCTACACCGCTATCTCTATAGACATGGAAATATCTGCACCGCCATCTGTAAAAACATGGAAATACCTATACAGTCATCTGTATAAACATGGAAATATCTACAATGCCATCTGTAGAAAGATGGAAATATCTACACCGCAATCTGTGTAAACATGGAAATATCTACACCGATATCTGTAAAAACATGGAAATATCTACACCGCTATCTGTATAAACATGGAAATATCTACACCGCGATCTGTGTAAACATGGAATTATCTACACCGCGATCTGTATAAAAATGGAAATATCTACACCGCTATCTGTATAAACATGGAAATATCTACACAGTTATCTCTATAAACATGGAAATATCTACACCGCCATCTGTATAAACATGGAAATACCTACAAAGTCATCTGTATAAACATGGAAATATCTACACAGCCCTCTGTATAAACATGGAAATATCTACACAGCTATCTGTATATACATGGAAATATCTACACCACTATCTGTATAAACATGGAAATAACTACACCGCTATTTGTATAAACAAGGAAATATCTACACCGTGATCTGTATAAATATGGAAATATCTACACCGCCATCTCTATAAACAGGGAAATATCTACACCCCTATCTGTATAAACATGGAAATATCCACACCGCTATCTCTATAAACATGGAAAAATCAACACCGCTCTCTCTATGAACATGGAAATATCTACACCGCCATCTCTATAAACATGGAAAAGTCTACACCACGATCAGTATAAACATGGAAATATCTACACCGCAATCTGTATAAACATGGAAATATCTCCACTGCTATCTCTATAAACATCGAAATATCTACACCGCCATCTGTATAAACATGGAAATACTTACAAAGTTATCTGTATAAACATGGAAATATCTACACCGCCATCTGTATAAACATGGAAATATCTACACAGCCATGTGTACAAACATGGAAATATCTACACCGCTATCTATATAAACATGGAAATAACTACACCGCTATCTGTATAAACATGGAAATATCTACACCGCCATCTACATATCCATGGTAATATCTGCGCCGCCATCTGTATAAGCATGGAAATATCTACACGGTCATCTGTGTATAGATGGAAATATCAACACCGCCATTTGTACAAACTTGGAAATATCTGAACCGCTATCTGTATAAAAATGGAAATATCTACACCGCGGTCTGTATAAACATGGAAATATCAACACCGCTATCGGTATAAACATGGAAATATCTACACCGCTATCTCTATAAACATGGAAATATCTACACCGTGATCTGTATAAACATGGAAATATTTACACCGCTATCTGTATAAACATGGAAACTTCTACACCGTTATCTGTATAAATATGGAAATATCTACACCGCTATCTCTATAAACTTGGAAATATCTACACTGCCATCTGTATAAACATGGAAATACCTATACAGTCATCTGTGTAAACATGGAAATATCTACACCACCATCTGTAAAAACATGGAAATATCTACAATGCCATCTGTATACACATGGAAATACCTACACGGCAATCAGTGTATAGATGGAAACATCAACACCGCCATCTGTACAAACATGGAAATATCTACACTGCTATCTCTATAAACATGGAAATATGTACACTGTGGTCTGTATAAACATGGAAATATCTACACCGGTATCAGTATAAACATGGAAATATCCACACCATGATCTGTATAAACATGGAAATATATACACCGCTATCTGTATAAACATGGAAATATCTGCACCGCTATCTCTATAAACATGGAAATAACTACAAAGACATCTGTATAAACATGGAAATACCTACACAGTCATGTGTAGGAATAATTAAATATCTACACTGCCATCTGTATAAATATAGAAATATCTACACAGCCCTCTGTATAAATATGGAAATATCTGCATAGGCATCTGTGTAAACATGGAAATATCTGCACCGCTATCTGTATAAACGTGGAGATACCTACACCGCTGTCTCTATAAACATGGAAATATGTACACCGCTATGTGTATAAACATGGAAATACCTCCACTGCTCTCTGTATAAACATGGAAATATCTCCACCGTTATCTGTATAAACATGGAAATATCAACAGCGCCATCTATATAAACATTGAAATATCTCCACAGCCATCTGTAAAAACATGGAACTATCTACACAGTCATCTGAATAAACATGGAAATATCTACACCACCATCTGTATAAACATGGAAATAGCTACAATACCATCTGTATACACATGGAAATATCTACACAGACATCTGTATAAACATGGAAATATCTACACTGCCATCTGTAGAAAGATGGAAATATCTACACCGCTATCTCTATAAATATGGAAATATCTACACCGCCATCTGTATGAACATGAAAATATCTACACTGCCATCTCAATAAAGATGGAAGTATATACTCCGCCATGTGTATAAACACGGAAATATCTACACCACCATCTGTGTAAACATGGAAATACCTACACCGCTATCTGTATAAACATGGAAATAACTACACCGCCATCTGCGTGTCCTTGGAAATATCTATGCCGCCATCTGAATAAACATGGAAATATCTACACGGCTATCTGTGTATAGCTGGAAATATCAACACCGCCATCTGTACAAACATGGAAATATCTACACCGCTATCTCTATAGACATGGAAATATCTGCACCGCCATCTGTAAAAACATGGAAATACCTATAGAGTCATCTTTATAAACATGGAAATATCTACAATGCCATCAGTAGAAAGATGGAAATATCTACACCGCAATCAGTGAAAACATGGAAATATCTACACCGATATCTGTATAAACATGGAAATATCTACACCGCGATCTGTATAAACATGGAAATATCTACACCGCGTTCTGTATAAACATGGAAATATCTACACCGCGATCTGTATAAACATGGAAATATCTACACAGTTATCTCTATAAACATGGAAATATCTACACCGCCATCTGTATAAACATGGAAATACCTACAAAGTCATCTGTATAAACATGGAAATATCTACACAGCCATCTGTATAAACATGGAAATATCTACACAGCCATCTGTATATACATGGAAATATCTACACCACTATCTGTATAAACATGGAAATAACTACACCGCTATGTGTATAAACAAGGAATTATCTACACTGTGATCTGTATAAACATGGAAATATCTACACCGCCATCTCTATAAACAGGGAAATATCTACACCCCTATCTGTATAAACATGGAAATATCCACACCGGTATCTCTATAAACATGGAAAAATCAACACCGCTATCTCTATGAACATGGAAATATCTACACCGCCATCTCTATAAACATGGAAATGTCTACACCACGATCAGTATAAACATGGAAATATCCACACCGCTATCTGTATAAACATGGAAATATCTCCACTGCTATCTCTATAAATATCGAAATATCTACACCGCCATCAGTATAAACATGGAAATACTTACAAAGTTGTCTGTATAAACATGGAAATATATACACCGCCATCTGTATAAACATGGAAATATCTACACAGCCATGTGTACATACATGGAAATATCTACACCGCTATCTATATAAACATGGAAATAACTACACCGCTATCTGTATGAACATGGAAATATCTACACCGCCATCTCTATGAACATGAAAATATCTACACTGCCATCTCAATAAAGATGGAAGTATCTACTCCGCCATGTGTATAAACACGGAAATATCTACACCACCATCTGTGTAAACATGGAAATACCTACACCGCTATCTGTATAAACATGGAAATAACTACACCGCCATCTGCATGTCCTTGGAAATATCTACGCCGCCATCTGAATAAACATGGAAATATCTACACGGCCATCTGTGTATAGCTGGAAATATCAACACCGCCATCTGTACAAACATGGAAATATCTACACCGCTATCTCTATAGACATGGAAATATCTGCACCGCCATCTGTAAAAACATGGAAATACCTATACAGTCATCTGTATAAACATGGAAATATCTACAATGCCATCTGTAGAAAGAAGGAAATATCTACAGCGCAATCTGTGTAAACATGGAAATATCTACACCGATATCTGTATAAACATGGAAATACCTACACCGCGATCTGTATAAACATGGAAATACCTAGAAAGTCATCTGTATAAACATTGAAATATCTACACAGC
Source organism: Pan troglodytes (assembly GCF_028858775.2). Taxonomy (NCBI): domain Eukaryota; kingdom Metazoa; phylum Chordata; class Mammalia; order Primates; family Hominidae; genus Pan; species Pan troglodytes. Next base: position 10,465,922 of record NC_072411.2, read on the forward strand.
CATCTGTATAAACATGGAAATATCTACACAGCCATCTGTATATACATGGAAATATCTACCCCATTATCTGTATAAACACGGAAATAACTACACCGCTATTTGTATAAACAAGGAAATATCTACACTGTGATCTGTATAAACATGGAAATATCTACACCGCTATCTCTATAAACAGGGAAATACCTACACCCCTATCTGTAAAAACATGGAAATATCCACACCGCTATCTCTATAAACATGGAAAAATCAACACCGCTATCTCTATGAACATGGAAATATCTACACCGCCATCTCTATAAACATGGAAATATCTACACCACGATCAGTATAAACATGGAAATATCTACACCGCTATCTGTATAAACATGGAAATATCTACACCGCCATCTGTATAAACATGGAAATACCTACAAAGTCATCTGTATAAAAATGGAAATATGTACACAGCCATCTGTATAAACATGGAAATATCTACACAGCCATCTGTATAAACATGGAAATATCTACACAGCCATCTGAATATACATGGAAATAACTACACCACTATCTGTATAAACATGGAAATAACTACACCGCTATTTGTATAAACAAGGAAATATCTACACCTTGATCTGTATAAACATGGAAATATCTACACCGCCATCTCTATAAACATGGAAATAACTACACCGCTATTTGTATAAACAAGGAAATATGTACACCGCAATCTGTATAAACATGGAAATATCTACACAGTTATCTCTATAAACATGGTAATATCTACACCGCCATCTGTATAAACATGGAAATACCTACAAAGTCATCTGTATAAACATGGAAATATCTACACAGCCATCTGTATAAAAATGGAAATATCTACACAGCCATCTGTATAAACATGCAAATATCTACACCACTATCTGTATAAACATGGAAATACCTACAAAGTCATCTGTATAAACATGGAAATACCTACAAAGTCATCTGTATAAACATGGAAATATCTACACAGCCATCTATATAAACATGGAAATATCTACAAAGCCCTCTGTATAAATATGGAAATATCTGAATAGGCATCTGTATAAACATGGAAATATCCACACCGCTATCTCTATAAACATGAAAAAATCAACACCGATATCTCTATGAACATAGAAATATCTACACCGCCATCTCTATAAACATGGAAATGTCTACACCACGATCAGTATAAACATGGAAATATCTACACCGCTATCTGTATAAACATGGAAATAACTCCACTGCTATCTCTATAAACATCGAAATATCTACACCGCCATCTGTATAAACATGGAAATACTTACAAAATTATCTGTTTAAACATGGAAATATCTACACCGACATCTGTATAAACATGGAAATATCTACACAGCCATGTGTACATACATGGAAATATCTACTCCGCTATCTATATAAACATGGAAATAACTACACCGCTATCTGTATAAACATGGAAATATCTACACCGCCATCTACATATCCATGGAAATATCTGCGCCGCCATCTGTATAAACATGGAAATATCTACATGGTCATCTGTGTATAGATGGAAATATCAACACCGCCATCTGTAGAAACATGGAAATATCTGCACCGCTATCTGTATAAACATGGAAATATCTACACCGCGGTGTGTATAAACATGGAAATATCAACACCGCTATCGGTATAAACATGGAAATATCTACACCGCTATCTCTATAAACATGGAAATATCTACACCGTGATCTGTATAAACATGGAAATATTTACACCGCTATCTGTATGAACATGGAAACTTCTTCACCGTTATCTGTATAAATATGGAAATATCTACACCGCCATCTCTATAAACATGGAAATACCTATACAGTCATCTGTGTAAACATGGAAATATCTACACCACCATCTGTATAAACATGGAAATATCTACAATGACATCTGCATACACATGGAAATACCTACACGGCAATCAGTGTATAAATGGAAACATCAACACCGCCATCTGTAGAAACATGGAAATATCTACACTGCAATCTCAATAAACATGGAAATATCTACACTGCGGTCTGTATAAACATGGAAATATCTACACCGGTATCTGTATAAACATGGAAATATCTACACCATGATCTGTATAAACATGGAAATATATACACCGCTATCTGTATAAACATGGAAATATCTGCACCGCTATCTCTATAAACATGGAAATAACTACAAAGACATCTGTATAAACATGGAAATACCTACACAGTCATGTGTAGGAACATTTAAATATCTAAACTGCCATCTGTATAAATATAGAAATATCTACACAGCCCTCTGTATAAATATGGAAATATCTGCATAGGCATCTGTGTAAACATGGAAATATCTGCACCGCTATCTGTATAAACATGGAAATACCTACACCGCTGTCTCTATAAACATGGAAATATGTACACCGCTGTGTGTATAAACATGGAAATATCTCCACTGCTCTCTGTATAAACATGGAAATATCTCCACCGTTATCTGTATAAACATGGAAATATCAACAGCGCCATCTATATAAACATTGAAATATCTACACTGCCATCTGTAAAAACATGGAACTATCTACACAGTCATCTGAATAAACATGGAAATATCTACACCACCATCTGTATAAACATGGGAATAGCTACAATACCATCTGTATACACATGGAAATATCTACACCGCCATCTCTATAAACAGGGAAATATCTACACCACTATCAGTATAAACATGGAAATATCCACACCGCTATCTCTATAAACATGGAAAAATCAACACCGCTATCTCTATGAACATGGAAATATCTACAACGCCATGTCTATAAACATGGAAATGTCTACACCACGATCAGTATAAACATGGAAACTTCTACACCGTTATCTGTATAAATATGGAAATACCTACACCGCTATCTCTATAAATTTGGAAATATCTACACCGCCATCTGTATAAACATGGAAATACCTATACAGTCATCTGTGTAAACATGGAAATATCTACACCACCATCTGTATAAACATGGAAATATCTACAATGCCATCTGTATACACATGGAAATACCCACACGCAATCAGTGTATAGATGGAAACAACAACACCGCCATCTGTACAAACATGGAAATATCTACACTGCCATCTGTAAAAACATGGAAATATCTACACAGTCATCTGAATAAACATGGAAATATCTACACCACCATCTGTATAAACATGGATATAGCTACAATACCATCTGTATACACATGGAAATATCTACAAAGACATCTGTATAAATATGGAAATATCTACACGGCCATCTGTATAAACATGGAAATATCTACACTGCCATCTGTAGAAAGATGGAAATATCTACACCGCTATCTCTATAACTATGGGAATATCAACACCGCCATCTCTATGAACATGAAAATATCTACACTGCCATCTCCATAAAGATGGAAGTATCTACTCCGCCATGTGTATAAATACGGAAATATCTACACCACCATCTGTGTAAACATGGAAATAACTACACCGCTATCTGTATAAACATGGAAATAACTACACCGCCATCTGCATGTCCTTGGAAATATCTACGCCGCCATCTGAATAAACATGGAAATATCTACACGGCCATCTGTGTATAGATGGAAATATCAACACCGCCATCTGTACAAACATGGAAATATCTACACCGCTATCTCTATAGACATGGAAATATCTGCACCGCCATCTGTAAAAACATGGAAATACCTATACAGTCATCTTTATAAACATGGAAATATCTACAATGCCATCTGTAGAAAGATGGAAATATCTACACCGCAATCTGTGTAAACATGGAAATATCTACACCGATATCTGTAAAAACATGGAAATATCTACACCACGATCTGTATAAACATGGAAATATCGACACCGCGATCTGTATAAACATGGAAATATCGACACCGCGATCTGTATAAACATGGAAATATCTACACCGCTATCTGTATAAACATGGAAATATCTATACAGTTATCTCTATAAACATGGAAATATCTACACCGCCATCTGTATAAACATGGAAATAACTACAAAGTCATCTGTATAAACATGGAAATATCTACACAGCCATCTGTATAAACATGGAAATATCTACACAGCCATCTGTATATACATGGAAATATCTACACCACTATCTGTATAAACATGGAAATACCTACAAAGTCATCTGTATAAACATGGAAATATCTACACAGCCATCTGTATAAACATGGAAATATTTACACAGCCCTCTGTATAAATATGGAAATATCTGCATAGGCATCTGTATAAACACGGAAATATCCACACCGCTATCTCTATAAACATGAAAATATCAACACCGCTATCTCTATGAACATGGAAATATCTACACTGCCATCTCTATAAACATGGAAATGTCTACACCACGATCAGTATAAACATGGAAATATCTACACCGCTATCTGTATAAACATGGAAATAACTCCACTGCTATCTCTATAAACATCGAAATATCTACACCGCCATCTGTATAAACATGGAAATACTTACAAAATTATCTGTATAAACATGGAAATATCTACACCGCCATCTGTATAAACATGGAAATATCTACACAGCCATGTGTACATACATGGAAATATCTACTCCGCTATCTATATAAAGATGGAAATAACTACACCGCTATCTGTATAAACATAGAAATATCTACACCGCCATCTACATATCCATGGAAATATCTGTGCCGCCATCTGTATAAACATGGAAATATCTACACGGTCATCTGTGTATAGATGGAAATATCAACACCGCCATCTGTACAAACATGGAAATATCTGCACCGGTATCTGTATAAACATGGAAATATCTACACAGCGGTCTGTATAAACATGGAAATATCAACACCGCTATCGGTATAAACATGGAAATATCTACACCGCTATCTCTATAAACATGGAAATATCTACACCGTGATCTGTATAAACATGGAAATATTTACACCGCTATCTGTATAAACATGGAAACTTCTACACCGTTATCTGTATAAATATGGAAATATCTACACCGCTATCTCTATAAACTTGGAAATATCTACACCGCCGTCTGTATAAACATGGAAATACCTATACAGTCATCTGTGTAAACATGGAAATATCTACACCACCATCTGTATAAACATGGAAATATCTACAATGCCATCTGTATACACATGGAAATACCTACACGGCAATCAGTGTACAGATGGAAACATCAACACCGCCATCTGTACAAACATGGAAATATCTACACTGCAATCTCAATAAACATGGAAATATCTACACTGTGGTCTGTATAAACATGGAAATATCTACACCGGTATCTGTATAAACATGGAAATATCTACACCGGTATCTGTATAAACATGGAAATATCTACACCATGATCTGTATAAACATGGAAATATATACACCGCTATCTGTATAAACATGGAAATATCTACACCGCTATCTCTATAAACATGGAAATAACTACAAAGACATCTGTATAAACATGGAAATACCTACACAGTCATGTGTAGGAGCATTTAAATATCTACACTGCCATCTGTATAAATATAGAAATATCTACACAGCCCTCTGTATAAATATGGAAATATCTGCATAGGCATCTGTGTAAACATGGAAATATCTGCACCGCTATCTGTATAAACATGGAAATACCTACACCGCTGTCTCTATAAACATGGAAATATGTACACCGCTGTGTGTTTAAACATGGAAATATCTCCACTGCTCTCTGTATAAACATGGAAATATCTCCACCGTTATCTGTATAAACATGGAAATATCAACAGCGCCATCTATATAAACATTGAAATATCTACACTGCCATCTGTAAAAACATGGAACTATCTACACAGTCATCTGAATAAACATGGAAATATCTACACTACCATCTGTATAAACATGGAAATATCTACAATACCATCTGTATACACATGGAAATATCTACACAGACATCTGTATAAATATGGAAATATCTACACGGCCATCTGTATAAACATGGAAATATCTAAACTGCCATCTGTAGAAAGATGGAAATATCTACACCGCTATCTCTATAAATATGGAAATATCTACACCGCCATCTCTATGAACATGAAAATATCTACACTACCATCTCCAAAAAGATGGAAGTATCTACTCCGCCATGTGTATAAACACGGAAATATCTACACCACCATCTGTATAAACATGGAAATATCTACACTGCCATCTGTAGAAAGATGGAAATATCTACACCGCTATCTCTATAAATATGGAAATATCTACACCGCCATCTCTATGAAAATGAAAATATCTACACTACCATCTCCAAAAAGATGGAAGTATCTACTCCGCCATGTGTATAAACACGGAAATATCTACACCACCATCTGTGTAAACATGGAAATACCTACACCGCTATCTGTATAAACATGGAAATAACTACACCGCCATATGCATGTCCTTGGAAATATCTACGCCGCCATCTGAATAAACATGGAAATATCTACACGGCCATCTGTGTATAGATGGAAATATCAACACCGCCATCGGTATAAACATGGAAATATCTACACCGCTATCTCTATAGACATGGAAATATCTGCATCGCCATCTGTAAAAACATGGAAATACCTATACAGTCATCTGTATAAACATGGAAATATCTACAATGCCTTCTGTAGAAAGATGGAAATATCTACACCGCAATCTGTGTAAACATGGAAATATCTACACCGATATCTGTAAAAACATGGAAATATCTACACCGCGATCTGTATAAACATGGAAATATCTACACTGCGATCTGTATAAACATGGAAATATCTACACCGCTATCTGTATAAACATGGAAATATCTACACAGTTATCTCTATGAACATGGAAATATCTACACCGCCATCTGTATAAACATGGAAATACCTACAAAGTCATCTGTATAAACATGGAAATATCCACACCGCTATCTCTATAAACATGGAGAAATCAACACCGCTATCTCTATGAACATGGAAATATCTACACCGCCATCTCTACAAACATGGAAATGTCTACGCCACGATCAGTATAAACATGGAAATATCTACACCGCTATCTGTATAAACATGGAAATATCTCCACTGCTATCTCTATAAACATCGAAATATCTACACCGCCATCTGTATAAACATGGAAATACTTACAAAGTTATCTGTATAAACATGGAAATATCTACACCGCCATCTGTATATACATGGAAATATCTACACCACTATCTGTATAAACATGGAAGTAAATACACCGCTATTTGTATAAACAAGGAAATATCTACACCGTGATCTGTATAAACATGGAAATATCTACACCGCCATCTCTATAAACAGGGAAATATCTACACCCCTATCTGTATAAACATGGAAATATCCACACCGCTATCTCTATAAACATGGAAAAATCAACACCGCTATCTCTATGAACATGGAAATATCTACACCGCAATCTCTATAAACATGGAAATGTCTACACCACGATCAGTATAAACGTGGAAATATTTACACCGCTATCTGTATAAACATGGAAACTTCTACACCGTTATCTGTATAAATATGGAAATATCTACACCGCTATCTCTATAAACTTGGAAATATCTACACCGCCATCTGTATAAACATGGAAATACCTATACAGTCATCTGTGTAAACATGGAAATATCTACTCCACCATCTGTATAAACGTGGAAATATCTACAATGCCATCTGTATACACATGGAAATACCTACACTGCAATCAGTGTATAGATGGAAACAACAACACCGCCATCTGTACAAACATGGAAATATCTAAACTGCAATCTCAATAAACATGGAAATATCTACACTGCGGTCTGTAGAAACATGGAAATATCTACACCGGTATCTGTATAAACATGGAAATATCTACACCATGATCTGTATAAACATGGAAATATATACACCGCTATCTGTATAAACATGGAAATATCTGCACCGCTATCTCTATAAACATGGAAATAACTTCAAAGACATCTGTATAAACATGGAAATACCTACACAGTCATGTGTAGGAACATTTAACTATCTACACTGCCATCTGTATAAATATAGAAATATCTACACAGCCCTCTGTATAAATATGGAAATATCTGCATAGGCATCTGTGTAAACATGGAAATATCTGCACCGCTATCTGTATAAACATGGAAATACCTACACTGCTGTATCTATAAACATGGAAATATGTACACCGCTATGTGTATAAACATGGAAATATCTCCAATGCTCTCTGTATAAACATGGAAATATCTCCACCGTTATCTGTATAAACATGGAAATATCAACAGCGCCATCTATATAAACATTGAAATATCTACACTGCCATCTGTAAAAACATGGAAATATCTACACAGTCATCTGAATAAACATGGAAATATCTACAACACCATCTGTATAAACATGGAAATAGCTACAATACCATCTGTAGACAAATGGAAATATCTACACAGACATCTGTATAAATATGGAAATATCTACACGGCCATCTGTATAAACATGGAAATATCTACACTGCCATCTGTAGAAAGATGGAAATATCTACACCGCTATCTCTATAAATATGGAAATATCTACACCGCCATCTCTATGAACATGAAAATATCTACACTGCCATCTCCATAAAGATGGAAATATCTACTCCGCCATGTGTATAAACACGGAAATATCTACACCACCATCTGTGTAAACATGGAAATACCTACACCGCTATCTGTATAAACATGGAAATAACTACACCGCCATCTGCATGTCCTTGGAAATATCTACGCCGCCATCTGAATAAACATGGAAATATCTACACGGCCATCTGTGTATAGATGGAAATATCAACACCGCCATCTGTACAAACATGGAAATATCTACACCGCTATCTCTATAGACATGGAAATATCTGCACTGCCATCTGTAAAAACATGGAAATACCTATACAGTCATCTTTATAAACATGGAAATATCTACAATGCCATCTGTAGAAAGATGGAAATATCTACACCGCAATCTGTGTAAACATGGAAATATCTACACCGATATCTGTAAAAACATGGAAATATCTACACCGCTATCTGTATAAACATGGAAATATCTACACCGTGGTCTGTATAAACATGGAAATATCTACACCGCGATCTGTATAAACATGGAAATATCTACACCGCTATCTGTATAAACATGGAAATATCTACACAGTTATCTCTATAAACATGGAAATATCTACACCGCCATCTGTATAAATATGGAAATACCTACAAAGTCATCTGTATAAACATGGAAATATCTACACAGCCATCTGTATAAACATGGAAATATCTACACAGCCATTTGTATATACATGGAAATATCTACACCACTATCTGTATAAACATGGAAATAAAAACACCGCTATTTGTATAAACAAGGAAATATCTACACAGTGATCTGTATAAACATGGTAATATCTACACCGCCATCTCTATAAACAGGGAAATATCTACACCCCTATCTGTATAAACATGGAAATATCCACACCACTATCTCTATAAACATGGAAAAATCAACACCGCTATCTCTATGTACATGGAAATGTCTACACCGCGATCTCTATAAACATGGAAATGTCTACACCACGATCAGTATAAACATGGAAATATCTACACCGCTATCTGTATAAACATGGAGATATCTCCACTGCTATCTCTATAAACATCGAAATATCTACACCGCCATCTGTATAAACATGGAAATACTTACAAAGTCATCTGTATAAACATGGAAATATCTACACAGCTATCGGTATAAACATGGAAATATCTACAAAGCCATCTGTATATACATGGAAATATCTACACCACTATCTGTATAAACATTGAAATAACTACACCGCTATTTGTATAAACAAGGAAATATCTACACCGTGATGTGTATAAACATGGAAATATCTCCACTGCTATCTCTATAAACATCGAAATATCTACACCGCCATCTGTATAAACATGGAAATACTTACAAAGTTATCTGTATAAACATGGAAATATGTACACTGCCATCTGTATAAACATGGAAATATCTACACAGCCATGTGTACACACATGGAAATATCTACACCGCTATCTATATAAACATTGAAATAACTACACCGCTATCTGTATAAACATGGAAATATCTACACCGCCATCTACATATCCATGGAAATATCTGCGCCACCATCTGTATGAACATGGAAATATCTACACGGTCATCTGTGTATATATGAAATTATCAACACCGCCATCTGTACAAACATGGAAATATCTGCAGCACTACCTGTATAAACATGGAAATATCTACACCGCGATCTCTATAAACATGGAAATATCTACACCGTGATCTGTATAAACATGGAAATATTTACACCGCTATCTGTGTAAACATGGAAACTTCTACACCGTTATCTGTATAAATATGGAAATATCTACACCGCTATCTCAATAAACTTGGAAATATCTACACCGCCATCTGTAAAAACATGGAAATACTTATACAGTCATCTGTGTAAACATGGAAATATCTACACCACCATCTGTATAAACATGGAAATATCTACAATGCCATCTGTATACACATGGAAATACCTACACGGCAATCAGTGTATAGATGGAAACATCAACACCGCCATCTGTACAAACATGGAAATATCTACACTGCGGTCTCTATAAACATGGAAATATCTACACCATGATCTGTATAAACATGGAAATATATACACCGCTATCTGTATAAACATGGAAATATCTGCACCGCTATCTCTATAAACATGGAAATAACTACAAAGACATCTGTATAAACATGGAAATACCTACACAGTCATGTGTAGGAACATTTAAATATCTACACTGCCATCTGTATAAATATAGAAATATCTACACAGCCCTCTGTATAAATATGGAAATATCTGCATAGGCATCTGTGTAAACATGGAAATATCTGCACCGCTATCTGTATAAACATGGAAATACCTACACCGCTGTCTCTATAAACATGGAAATATGTACACCGCTATGTGTATAAACATGGAAATAGCTCCACTGCTCTCTGTATAAACATGGAAATATCTCCACCGTTATCTGTATAAACATGGAAATATCAACAGCGCCATCTATATAAACATTGAAATATCTACACTGCCATCTGTAAAAACATGGAAATATCTACACCACCATCTGTATAAAAATGGAAATAGCTACAATACCATCTGTATACACATGGAAATATCTACACAGACATCTATATAAACATGGAAATATCTACACAGCCATCTATAGAAAGATGGAAATATCTACACCGCTATCTCTATAAATATGGAAATATCTACACCGCCATCTCTATGAACATGAAAATATCTACACTGCCATCTCTATAAAGATGGTAGTAACTACTCCGCCATGTGTATAAACACGGAAATATCTACACCACCATCTGTGTAAACATGGAAATACCTACACCGCTATCTGTATAAACATGGAAATAACTACACCGCCATCTGCATGTCCTTGGAAATATCTACGCCGCCATCTGAATAAACATGGAATTATCTACACGGCCATCTGTGTATAGATGGAAATATCAACACCGCCAACTGTACAAACATGGAAATATCTACACCGCTATCTCTATAGACATGGAAATATCTGCACCGCCATCTGTAAAAACATGGAAATACCTACACAGTCATCTATATAAACATGGAAATATCTACAATGCCTGCTGTAGAAAGATGGAAATATCTACACCGCAATCTGTGTAAACATGGAAATATCTACACCGATATCTGTAAAAACATGGAAATATCTACACCGCGATCTGTATAAACATGGAAATATCGACACCGTGATCTGTATAAACATGGAAATATCTACACCGCGATCTGTATAAACATGGAAATATTTACACCGCTATCTGTATAAACATGGAAATATCTACACAGTTATCTCTATAAACATGGAAATATCTACACCGCCATCTGTATAAACATGGAAATACCTACAAAGTCATCTGTATAAACATGGAAATATCAACACAGCCATCTGTATAAACATGGAAATATCTACACAGCCATCTGTATATACATGGAAATGTCTACACCACTATCGGTATAAACATGGAAATACCTACAAAGTCATCTGAATAAACATGGAAATACCTACAAAGTCATCTGTATAAACATGGAAATATCTACACAGCCATCTGTATAAACATGGAAATATCTACACAGCCCTCTGTATAAATATGGAAATATCTGCATAGGCATCTGTATAAACATGGAAATATCCACACCGCTATCTCTATAAACATGAAAAAATCAACACCGCTATCTCTATGAACATGGAAATATCTACACCGCCATCTCTATAAACATGGAAATGTCTACACCACGATCAGTATAAACATGGAAATATCTACACCGCTATCTGTATAAACATGGAAATAGCTCCACTGCTATCTGTATAAACATCGAAATATCTACACCGCCATCTGTATAAACATGGACATACTTGCAAAGTTATCTGTATAAACATGGAAATATCTACACCGCTATCTATATAAACATGGAAATAACTACACCGCTATCTGTATAAACATGGAAATATCTACACCGCCATCTACATATCCATGGAAATATCTGCGCCGCCATCTCTATAAACATGGAAATATCTACACGGTCATCTGTGTATAGATGGAAATATCAACACCGCCATCTGTATAAACATGGAAATATCTGCACTGCTATCTGTATAAACATGGAAATATCTACACCGCGGTCTGTATAAACATGGAAATATCAACACCGCTATCGGTATAAACATGGAAATATCTACACCGCTATCTCTATAAACATGGAAATATCTACACCGTGATCTGTATTAACATGGAAATATTTACACCGCTATCTGTATAAACATGGAAACTTCTACACCGTTATCTGTATAAATATGGAAATATCTACACCGCTATCTCAATAAACTTGGAAATATCTACACCGCCATCTGTATAAACATGGAAATACCTATACAGACATCTGTGTAAACATGGAAATATCTACACCACCATCTGTATAAACATGGAAATATCTACAATGCCATCTGTATACACATAGAAATACCTACACGGCAATCAGTGTATAGATGGAAACAACAACACCGCCATCTGTACAAACATGGAAATATCTACACTGCAATCTCAATAAACATGGAAATATCTACACTGCGGTCTGTATAAACATGGAAATATCTACACCGGTATCTGTATAAACCTGGAAATATCTACACCATGATCTGTATAAACATGGAAATATATACACCGCTATCTGTATAAACATGGAAATATCTGCACCGCTATCTCTATAAACATGGAAATAACTTCAAAGACATCTGTATAAACATGGAAATACCTACACAGTCATGTGTAGGAACATTTAACTATCTACACTGCCATCTGTATAAATATAGAAATATCTACACAGCCCTCTGTATAAATATGGAAATATCTGCATAGGCATCTGTGTAAACATGGAAATATCTGCACCGCTAGCTGTATAAACATGGAAATACCTACATTGCTGTCTCTATAAACATGGAAATATGTACACCGCTATGTGTATAAACATGGAAATATCTCCACTGCTCTCTGTATAAACATGGAAATATCTCCACCGTTATCTGTATAAACATGGAAATATCAACAGCGCCATCTATATAAACATTGAAATATCTACACTGCCATCTGTAAAAACACGGAACTATCTACACAGTCATCTGAATAAACATGGAAATATCTACACCACCATCTGTATAAACATGGAAATAGCTACAATACCATCTGTAGACACATGGAAATATCTACACAGACATCTGTATAAATATGGAAATATCTACACCGCTATCTCTATAAATATGGAAATATCTACACCGCCATCTCTATGAACATGAAAATATCTACACTGCCATCTCCATAAAGATGGAAGTATCTACTCCGCCATGTGTATAAACACGGAAATATCTACACCACCATCTGTGTAAACATGGAAATACCTACACGGCTATCTGTATAAACATGGAAATAACTACACCGCCATCTGCATGTCCTTGGAAATATCTACGCCACCATCTGAATAAACATGGAAATATCTACACGGCCATCTGTGTATAGATGGAAATATCAACACCGCCATCTGTACAAACATGGAAATATCTACACCGCTATCTCTATAGACATGGAAATATCTGCACCGCCATCTGTAAAAACATGGAAATACCTATACAGTCATCTTTATAAACATGGAAATATCTACAATGCCATCTGTAGAAAGATGGAAATATCTACACCGCAATCTGTGTAAACATGGAAATATCTACACCGATATCTGTAAAAACATGGAAATATCTACACCGCTATCTGAATAAACATGGAAATATCTACACCGTGATCTGTATAAACATGGAAATATCTACACCGCGATCTATATAAACATGGAAATATCTACACCGCGATCTGTATAAACATGGAAATATCTACACAGTTATCTCTATAAACATGGAAATATCTACACCGCCATCTGTATAAATATGGAAATACCTACAAAGTCATCTGTATAAACATGGAAATATCTACACAGCCATCTGTATAAACATGGAAATATCTGCACAGCCATTTGTATATACATGGAAATATCTACACCACTATCTGTATAAACATGGAAATAAAAACACCGCTATTTGTATAAACAAGGAAATATCTACACCGTGATCTGTATAAACATGGAAATATCTACACCGCCATCTCTATAAACTGGGAAATATCTACACCCCTATCTGTATAAACATGGAAATATCCACACCACTATCTCTATAAACATGGAAAAATCAACACCGCTATCTCTATGTACATGGAAATATCTACACCGCGATCTCTATAAACATGGAAATGTCTACACCACGATCAGTATAAACATGGAAATATCTGCACCGCTATCTCTATAAACATGGAAATAACTACAAAGACATCTGTATAAACATGGAAATACCTACAGAGTCATGTGTAGGAACATTTAAATATCTACACTGCCATCTGTATAAATATAGAAATATCTACACAGCCCTCTGTATAAATATGGAAATATCTGCATAGGCATCTGTGTAAACATGGAAATATCTGCACCGCTATCTGTATAAACGTGGAAATACCTACACCGCTGTCTCTATAAACCTGGAAATATGTACACCGCTATGTGTATAAACATGGAAATATCTCCACTGCTCTCTGTATAAACTTGGAAATATCTCCACCGTTATCTGTATAAACATGGAAATATCAACAGCGCCATCTATATAAACATTGAAATATCTACACTGCCATCTGTAAAAACATGGAACTATCTACACAGTCATCTGAATAAACATGGAAATATCTGCACCACCATCTGTATAAACATGGAAATAGCTACAATACCATCTGTATACACATGGAAATATCTACACAGACATCTCTATAAATATGGAAATATCTACACGGCCATCTGTATAAACATGGAAATATCTACACTGCCATCTGTAGAAAGATGGAAATATCTACACCGCTATCTCTATAAATATGGAAATATCGACACCGCCATCTCTATGAACATGAAAATATCTACACTGCCATCTCCATAAAGATGGAAGTATCTACTCCGCCATGTGTATAAACACGGAAATATCTACACCACCATCTGTGTAAACATGGAAATACCTACACCGCTATCTGTATAAACATGGAAATAACTACACCGCCATCTGCATGTCCTTGGAAATATCTACGCCGCCATCTGAATAAACATGGAAATATCTACATGGCCATCTGTGTATAGATGGAAATATCAACACCGCCATCTGTACAAACATGGAAATATCTACACCGCTATCTCTATAGACATGGAAATCTCTGCACCGCCATCTGTAAAAACATGGAAATACCTATACAGTCATCTGTATAAACATGGAAATATCTACAATGCCATCTGTAGAAAGATGGAAATATCTACACCGCAATCTGTGTAAACATGGAAATATCTACACCGATATCTGTAAAAACATGGAAATAACTACACCGCTATCTGTAAAAACATGGAAATATCTACACCGCGATCTGTATAAACATGGAATTATCTACACCGCGATCTGTATAAACATGGAAATATCTACACCGCTATCTGTATAAACATGGAAATATCTACACTGTTATCTCTATAAACATGGAAATATCTACACCGCCATCTGTATAAACATGGAAATATCTACACAGTTATCTCTATAAACATGGAAATATCTACACCGCCATCTGTATAAACATGGAAATACCTACAAAGTCATCTGTATAAACATGGAAATATCTACACAGCCATCTGTATAAACATGGAAATATCTACACAGCCATCTGTATATACATGGAAATAACTACACCACTATCTGTATAAACATGGAAATAACTACACCGCTATTTGTATAAACAAGGAAATATCTACACTGTGATCTGTATAAACATGGAAATATCTACACCGCCATCTCTATAAACAGGGAAATATCTACACCCCTATCTGTATAAACATGGAAATATCCACACCGCTATCTCTATAAACATGGAAAAATCAACACCGCTATCTCTATGAACATGGAAATATCTACACTGCCATCTCTATAAACATGGAAATGTCTACACCACGATCAGTATAAACATGGAAATATCTACACCGCTATCTGTATAAACATGGAAATATCTCCACTGCTATCTCTATAAACATCGAAATATCTACACCGCCATCAGTATAAACATGGAAATACTTACAAAGTTATCTGTATAAACATGGAAATATCAACACCGCCATCTGTACAAACATGGAAATATCTGCACCGCTATCTGTATAAACATGGAAATATCTACACCGCGGTCTGTATAAACATGGAAATATCAACACCGCTATCAGTATAAACATGGAAATATCTACACCGCTATCTCTATAAACATGGAAATATCTACACCGTGATTTGTATAAACATGGAAATATTTACACCGCTATCTGTATAAACATGGAAACTTCTACACCGTTATCTGTATAAATATGGAAATATATACACCGCTATCTCAATAAACTTGGAAAGATATACACCACCATCTGTATAAACATGGAAATACCTATACAGTCATCTGTGTAAACATGGAAATATCTACACCACCATCTGTATAAACATGGAAATATCTACAATGCCATCTGTATACACATGGAAATACCTACACGGCAATCAGTGTATAGATGGAAACATCAACACCGCCATCTGTACAAACATGGAAATATCTACACTGCTATCTCTATAAACATGGAAATATCTACACTGTGGTCTCTATAAACATGGAAATATCTACACCATGATCTGTATAAACATGGAAATATATACACCGCTATCTGTATAAACATGGAAATATCTGCACCGCTATCTCTATAAACATGGAAATAACTACAAAGACATCTGTATAAACTTGGAAATACCTACACAGTCATGTGTAGGAACATTTAAATATCTACACTGCCATCTGTGTAAATATAGAAATATCTACACAGCCCTCTGTATAAATATGGAAATATCTGCATAGGCATCTGTGTAAACATGGAAATATCTGCACCGCTATCTGTATAAACATGGAAATACCTACACCGCTGTCTCTATAAACATGGAAATATGTACACCGCTATGTGTATAAACATGGAAATATCTCCACTGCTCTCTGTATAAACATGGAAATATCTCCACCGTTATCTGTATAATCATGGAAATACCAACAGCGCCATCTATATAAACATTGAAATATCTACACTGCCATCTGTAAAAACATGGAAATATCTACACATTCATCTGAATAAACATGGAAATATCTACACCACCATCTGTATAAACATGGAAATAGCTACAATACCATCTGTATACACATGGAAATATCTACACCGACATCTGTATAAATATGGAAATATCTACACGGCCATCTGTATAAACATGGAAATATCTACACTGCCATCTGTAGAAAGATGGAAATATCTACACCGCTATCTCTATAAATACGGAAATATCTACACCGCCATCTGTATGAACATGAAAATATCTACACTGCCATCTCAATAAAGATGGAAGTATCTACACCGCCATGTGTATAAACACGGAAATATCTACACCACCATCTGTGTAAACATGGAAATACCTACACCGCTATCTGTATAAACATGGAAATAACTACACCGCCATCTGCATGTCCTTGGAAATATCTACGCCGCCATCTGAATAAACATGGAAATATCTACACGGCCATCTGTGTATAGCTGGAAATATCAACACCGCCATCTGTACAAACATGGAAATATCTACACCGCTATCTCTATAGACATGGAAATATCTGCACCGCCATCTGTAAAAACATGGAAATACCTATACAGTCATCTGTATAAACATGGAAATATCTACAATGCCATCTGCAGAAAGATGGAAATATCTACACCGCAATCTGTGTAAACATGGAAAAATCTACACCGATATCTGTATAAACATGGAAATATCTACACCGTGATCTGTATAAACATGGAAATATCTACACCGCGATCTGTATAAACATGGAAATATCTACACCGCGATCTGTATAAACATGGAAATATCTACACAGTTATCTCTATAAACATGGAAATATCTACACCGCCATCTGTATAAACATGGAAATACCTACAAAGTCATCTGTATAAACATGGAAATATCTACACAGCCATCTGTATAAACATGGAAATATCTACACAGCCATCTGTATATACATGGAAATACCTACACCATTATCTGTATAAACATGGAAATATCTACACCGCTATCTGTATAAACATGGAAATATCTCCACTGCTATCTCTATAAACATCGAAATATCTACACCGCCATCTGTATAAACATGGAAATACTTACAAAGTTATCTGTATAAACATGGAAATATCTACACTGCCATCTGTATAAACATGGAAATACCTACACAGCCATGTGTACATACATGGAAATATCTACACCGGTATCTATATAAACATGGAAATAACTGCACCGCTATCTGTATAAACATGGAAATATCTACACCGCCATCTACATATCCATGGAAATATCTGCGCCGCCATCTGTGTAAACATGGAAATATCTACACGGTCATCTGTGTATAGATGGAAATATCAACACCGCCATCTGTACAAACATGGAAATATCTGCACCGCTATCTGTATAAAGATGGAAATATCTACACCGCGGTCTGTACAAACATGGAAATATCAACACCGCTATCGGTGTAAACATGGAAATATCTACACCGCTATCTCTATAAACATGGAAATATCTACAGCGTGATCTGTATAAACATGGAAATATTTACACCGCTATCTGTATAAACATGGAAACTTCTACACCGTTATCTGTATAAATATGGAAATATCTACACCGCTATCTCAATAAACTTGGAAATATCTACACCACCATCTGTATAAACATGGAAATACCTATACAGTCTTCTGTGTAAACATGGAAATATCTACACCACCATCTGTATAAACATGGAAATATCTACAATGCCATCTGTATACACATGGAAATACCTACACGGCAATCAGTGTATAGATGGAAACATCAACACCGCCATCTGTACAAACATGGAAATATCTACACTGCTATCTCTATAAACATGGAAATATCTACACTGCGGTCTCTATATACGTGGAAATATCTACACCATGATCTGTATAAACATGGAAATATATACACCGCTATCTGTATAAACATGGAAATATCTGCACCGCTATCTCTATAAACATGGAAATAACTACAAAGACATCTGTATAAACATGGAAATACCTACACACTCATGTGTAGGAACATTTAAATATCTACACTGCCATCTGTATAAATATAGAAATATCTACACAGCCCTCTGTATAAATATGGAAATATCTGCATAGGCATCTGTGTAAACATGGAAATATGTACACCGCTATGTGTATAAACATGGAAATAGCTCCACTGCTCTCTGTATAAACATGGAAATATCTCCACCGTTATCTGTATAAACATGGAAATATCAACAGCGCCATCTATATAAACATTGAAATATCTACACTGCCATCTGTAAAAACATGGAAATATCTACACATTCATCTGAAAAAACATGGAAATATCTACACCACCATCTGTATAAACATGGAAATAGCCACAATACCATCTGTATACACATGGAAATATCTACACAGACATCTATATAAACATGGAAATATTTACACTGCCATCTGTAGAAAGATGGAAATATCTACACCGCTATCTCTATAAATATGGAAATATCTACACCGCCATCTCTATGAACATGAAAATATCTACACTGCCATCTCCATAAAGATGGAAGTATCTACTCCGCCATGTGTATAAACACGGAAATATCTACACCACCATCTGTGTAAACATGGAAATATCTACACCGCTATCTGTATAAACATGGAAATAACTACACCGCCATCTGCATGTCCTTGGAAATATCTACGCCACCATCTGAATAAACATGGAAATATCTACACGGCCATCTGTGTATAGATGGAAATATCAACACCGCCATCTGTACAAACATGGAAATATCTGCACCGCTATCTCTATAGACATGGAAATCTCTGCACCGCCATCTGTAAAAACATGGAAAAACCTATACAGTCATCTGTATAAACATGGAAATATCTACAATGCCATCTGTAGAAAGATGGAAATATCTACACCGCAATCTGTGTAAACATGGAAATCTCTACACCGATATCTGTAAAAACATGGAAATATCTACACCGCGATCTGTATAAACATGGAAATATCGACACCGCGATCTGTATAAACATGGAAATATCTACACCGCGATCTGTATAAACATGGAAATATCTACACCGCTATCTGTATAAACATGGAAATATCTACACTGTTATCTCTATAAACATGGAAATATCTACACCGCCATCTGTATAAACATGGAAATAACTACAAAGTCATCTGTATAAACATGGAAATATCTACACAGCCATCTGTATAAACATAGAAATATCTACACAGCCATCTGTATATACATGGAAATATCTACACCACTATCTGTATAAACATGGAAATAACTACACCGCTATTTGTATAAACAAGGAAATATCTACACTGTGATCTGTATAAACATGGAAATATCTACACCGCCATCTCTATAAACAGGGAAATATCTACACCCCTATCTGTATAAACATGGAAATATCCACACCGCTATCTCTATAAACATGGAAAAATCAACACCGCTATCTCTATGAACATGGAAATATCTACACCGCCATCTCTATAAACATGGAAATGTCTACACCACGATCAGTATAAACATGGAAATATCTACACCGCTATCTGTATAAACATGGAAATATCTCCACTGCTATCTCTATAAACATCGAAATATCTACACCGCCATCAGTATAAACATGGAAATACTTACAAAGTTATCTGTATAAACATGGAAATATCTACACCGCCATCTGTATAAACATGGAAATATCTACACAGCCATGTTTACATACATGGAAATATCTACACCGCTATCCATATAAGCATGGAAATAACTGCACCGCTATCTGTATAAACATGGAAATATCTACACCGCCATCTACATATCCATGGAAATATCTGCACCGCCATCTGTATAAACATGGAAATATCTACACGGTCATCTGTGTATAGATGGAAATATCAACACCGCCATCTGTACAAACATGGAAATATCTGCACCGCTATCTGTATAAACATGGAAATATCTACACCGCGGTCTGTATAAACATGGAAATATCAACACCGCTATCGGTATAAACATGGAAATATCTACACCGTGATTTGTATAAACATGGAAATATTTACACCGCTATCTGTATAAACATGGAAACTTCTACACCGTTATCTGTATAAATATGGAAATATCTACACCGCTATCTCAATAAACTTGGAAATATCTACACCGCCATCTGTAAAAACATGGAAATATCTACACATTCATCTGAAAAAACATGGAAATATCTACACCAACATCTGTATAAACATGGAAATAGCCACAATACCATCTGTATACACATGGAAATATCTACACAGACATCTATATAAACATGGAAATATCTACACTGCCATCTGTAGAAAGATGGAAATATCTACACCGCTAACTCTATAAATATGGGAATATCTACACCGCCATCTCTATGAACATGAAAATATCTACACTGCCATCTCCATAAAGATGGAAGTATCTACTCCGCCATGTGTATAAACACGGAAATATCAACACCACCATCTGTGTAAACATGGAAATACCTACACCGCTATCTGTATAAACATGGAAATAACTACACCGCCATCTGCATGTCCTTGGAAATATCTACGCCGCCATCTGAATAAACATGGAAATATGTACACGGCCATCTGTGTATAGCTGGAAATATCAACACCGCCATCTGTACAAACAAGGAAATATCTACACCGCTATCTCTATAGACATGGATATATCTGCACCGCCATCTGTAAAAACATGGAAATACCTATACAGTCATCTGTATAAACATGGAAATATCTACAATGCCATCTGTAGAAAGATGGAAATATCTACACCGCAATCTGTGTACACATGGAAATATCTACACCGATATCTGTATAAACATGGAAATATCTACACCGCGATCTGTATAAACATGGAAATATCTACACCGCGATCTGTATAAACATGGAAATATCTACACCGCGATCTGTATAAACATGGAAATATCTACACAGTTATCTCTATAAACATGGAAATAACTACACCGCCATCTGTATAAACATGGAAATACCTACAAAGTCATCTGTATAACATGGAAATATCTACACAGCCATCTGTATAAACATGGAAATATCTACACAGCCATCTGTATATACATGGAAATATCTACACCATTATCTGTATAAACATGGAAATAACTACACCGCTATTTGTATAAACAAGGAAATATCTACACTGTGATCTGTATAAACATGGATATTTCTACACCGCCATCTCTATAAACAGGGAAATATCTACACCCCTATCTGTATAAACATGGAAATATCCACACCGCTATCTCTATAAACATGGAAAAATCAACACCGCTATCTCTATGAACATGGAAATATCTACACCGCCATCTCTATAAACATGGAAATGTCTACACCACGATCAGTATAAACATGGAAATATCTACACCGCTATCTGTATAAACATGGAAATAGCTCCACTGCTATCTCTATAAACATCGAAATATCTACACCGCCATCTGTATAAACATGGACATACTTGCAAAGTTATCTGTATAAACATGGAAATATCTACACCGCCATCTGTATAAACATGGAAATATCTACAAAGCCATGTGTACATACATGGAAATATCTACACCGCTATCTATATAAACATGGAAATAACTACACCGCTATCTGTATAAACATGGAAATCTCTACACCGCCATCTACATATCCATGGAAATATCTGCGCCGCCATCTGTATAAACATGGAAATATCTACACGGTCATCTGTGTATAGATGGAAATATCAACACCGCCATCTGTATAAACATGGAAATATCTGCACCGCTATCTGTATAAACATGGAAATATCTGCACTGCGGTCTGTATAAACATGGAAATATCAACACCGCTATTGGTATAAACATGGAAATATCTACACCTCTATCTCTATAAACATGGAAATATCTACACCGTGATCTGTATTAACATGGAAATATTTACACCGCTATCTGTATAAACATGGAAACTTCTACACCGTTATCTGTATAAATATGGAAATATCTACACCGCTATCTCAATAAACTTGGAAATATCTACACCGCCATCTGTATAAACATGGAAATATCTATACAGTCATCTGTGTAAACATGGAAATATCTACACCACCATCTGTATAAACATGGAAATATCTACAATGCCATCTGTATACACATGGAAATACCTACACGGCAATCAGTGTATAGATGGAAACATCAACACCGCCATCTGTACAAACATGGAAATATCTACACTGCTATCTCTATAAACATGGAAATATCTACACCGCGGTCACTATAAACATGGAAATATCTACACCGGTATCTGTATAAACATGGAAATATCTACACCATGATCTGTATAAACATGGAAATATATACACCGCTATCTGTATAAACATGGAAATATCTGCACCGCTATATCTATGAACATGGAAATAACTACAAAGACATATGTATAAACATGGAAATACCTACACAGTCATGTGTAGGAACATTTAAATATCTACACTGCCATCTGTATAAATATAGAAATATCTACACAGCTCTCTGTATAAATATGGAAATATCTGCATAGGCATCTGTGTAAACATGGAAATAACTGCACCGCTATCTGTATAAACATGGAAATACCTACACCGCTGTCTCTATAAACATGGAAATATGTACACCGCTATGTGTATAAACATGGAAATATCTCCACTGCTCTCTGTATAAACATGGAAATATCTCCACCGTTATCAGTACAAACATGGAAATATCAACAGCGACATCTATATAAACATTGAAATATCTACACTGCCATCTGTAAAAACATGGAAATATCTACACAGTCATCTGAATAAACATGGAAATATCTACACCACCATCTGTATAAACATGGAAATAGCTACAATACCATCTGTATACACATGGAAATATCTACACAGACATCTGTATAAATATGGAAATATCTACACGGCCATCTGTATAAACATGGAAATATCTACACTGCCATCTGTAGAAAGATGGAAATATCTACACCGCTATCTCTATAAATATGGAAATATCTACACCGCCATCTCTATGAACATGAAAATATCTACACTGCCATCTCCATAAAGATGGAAGTATCTACTCCGCCATGTGTATAAACACGGAAATATCTACACCACCATCTGTGTAAACATGGAAATACCTACACCGCTATCTGTATGAACATGGAAATAACTACACCGCCATCTGCATGTCCTTGGAAATATCTACGCCGCCATCTGAATAAACATGGAAATATCAACACGGCCATCTGTGTATAGCTGGAATTATCAACACCGCCATCTGTACAACCATGGAAATATCTACACCGCTATCTCTATAGACATGGAAATATCTGCACCGCCATCTGTAAAAACATGGAAATACCTATACAGTCATCTGTATAAACATGGAAATATCTACAATGCCATCTGTAGAAAGATGGAAATATCTACACCGCAATCTGTGTAAACATGGAAATAACTACACCGATATCTGTATAAACATGGAAATATCTACACCGCTATCTCTATAAACATGGAAATATCTACAGCGTGATCTGTGTAAACATGAAAATATTTACACCGCTATCTGTATAAACATGGAAACTTCTACACCGTTATCTGTATAAATATGGAAATATCTACACCGCTATCTCAATAAACTTGGAAATATCTACACCACCATCTGTATAAACATGGAAATACCTATACAGTCTTCTGTGTAAACATGGAAATATCTACACCACCATCTGTATAAACATGGAAATATCTACAATGCCATCTGTATACACATGGAAATACCTACATGGCAATCAGTGTATAGATGGAAACATCAACACCGCCATCTGTACAAACATGGAAATATCTACACTGCTATCTCTATAAACATGGAAATATCTACACTGCGGTCTCTATATACATGGAAATATCTACACCATGATGTGTATAAACATGGAAATATATACACCGCTATCTGTATAAACATGGAAATATCTGCACCGCTATCTCTATAAACATGGAAATAACCACAAAGACATCTGTATAAACATGGAAATACCTACACAGTCATGTGTAGGAACATTTAAATATCTACACTGCCATCTGTATAAATATAGAAATATCTACACAGCCCTCTGTATAAATATGGAAATATCTGCATAGGCATCTGTGTAAACATGGAAATATGTACACCGCTATGTGTATAAACATGGAAATAGCTCCACTGCTCTCTGTATAAACATGGAAATATCTCCACCGTTATCTGTATAAACATGGAAATATCAACAGCGCCATCTATATAAACATTGAAATATCTACACTGCCATCTGTAAAAACATGGAAATATCTACACATTCATCTGAAAAAACATGGAAATATCTACACCACCATCTGTATAAACATGGAAATAGCCACAATACCATCTGTATACACATGGAAATATCTACACAGACATCTATATAAACATGGAAATACCTACACTGCCATCTGTAGAAAGATGGAAATATCTACACCGCTATCTCTATAAATATGGAAATATCTACACCGCCATCTCTATGAACATGAAAATATCTACACTGCCATCTCCATAAAGATGGAAGTATCTACTCCGCCATCTGTATAAACACGGAAATATCTACACCACCATCTGTGTAAACATGGAAATACCTACACCGCTATCTGTATAAACATGGAAATAACTACACCGCCATCTGCATGTCCTTGGAAATATCTACGCCGCCATCTGAATAAACATGGAAATATCTACACGGCCATCTGTGTATAGATGGAAATATCAACACCGCCATCTGTACAAACATGGAAATATCTGCACCGCTATCTCTATAGACATGGAAATCTCTGCACCGCCATCTGTAAAAACATGGAAATACCTATACAGTCATCTGTATAAACATGGAAATATCTACAATGCCATCTGTAGAAAGATGGAAATATTTACACCGCAATCTGTGTAAACATGGAAATCTCTACACCGATATCTGTAAAAACATGGAAATATCTACACCGCGATCTGTATAAACATGGAAATATCGACACCGCGATCTGTATAAACATGGAAATATCTACACCGCGATCTGTATAAACATGGAAATATCTACACTGTTATCTCTATAAACATGGAAATATCTACACCGCCATCTGTATAAACATGGAAATAACTACAAAGTCATCTGTATAAACATGGAAATATCTACACAGCCATCTGTATAAACATGGAAATATCTACACAGCCATGTGTATATACATGGAAATATCTACACCAGTATCTGTATAAACATGGAAATACCTACAAAGTCATCTGAATAAACATGGAAATACCTACAAACTCATCTGTATAAACATGGAAATATCTAAACAGCCATCTGTATAAACATGGAAATATCTACACAGCCCTCTGTATAAATATGGAAATATCTGCATAGGCATCTGTATAAACATGGAAATATCCACACCGCTATCTCTATAAACATGAAAAAATCAACACCGCTATCTCTATGAACATGGAAATATCTACACCGCCATCTCTATAAACATGGAAATGTCTACACCACGATCAGTATAAACATGGAAATATCTACACCGCTATCTCTATAAACATGGAAATATCTCCACTGCTATCTCTATAAACATCGAAATATCTACACCGCCATCAGTATAAACATGGAAATACTTACAAAGTTATCTGTATAAACATGGAAATATCTACACCGCCATCTGTATAAACATGGAAATATCTACACAGCCATGTGTACATACATGGAAATATCTACACCGCTATCTATATAAACATGGAAATAACTACACCGCTATCTGTATAAACATGGAAATATCTACACCGCCATCTACATATCCATGGAAATATCTGCGCCGCCATCTGTATAAACATGGAAATATGTACACGGTCATCTGTGTATAGATGGCAATATCAACACCGCCATCTGTACAAACATGGAAATATCTGCACCGCTATCTGTACAAACATGGAAATATCTACACCGCGGTCTGTATAAACATGGAAATATCAACACCGCTATCGGTATAAACATGGAAATATCTACACCGCTATCTCTATAAACATGGAAATATCTACACCGTGATCTGTATAAACATGGAAATATTTACACCGCTATCTGTATAAACATGGAAACTTCTACACCGTTATCTGTATAAATATGGAAATATCTACACCGCTATCTCAATAAACTTGGAAATATCTACACCACCATCTGTATAAACATGGAAATACCTATACAGTCATCTGTGTAAACATGGAAATATCTACACCACCATCTGTATAAACATGGAAATATCTACAATGCCATCTGTATACACATGGAAATACCTACACGGCAATCAGTGTATAGATGGAAACATCAACACCGCCATCTGTACAAACATGGAAATATCTACACTGCTATCTCTATAAACATGGAAATATCTACACTGCGGTCTCTATAAACATGGAAATATCTACACCATGATCTGTATAAACATGGAAATATATACACCGCTATCTGTATAAACATGGAAATATCTGCACCGCTATCTCTATAAACATGGAAATAACTACAAAGACATCTGTATAAATATGGAAATACCTACACAGTCATATGTAGGAACATTTAAATATCTACACTGCCATCTGTATAAATATAGAAATATCTACACAGCCCTCTGCATAAATATGGAAATATCTGCATAGGCATCTGTGTAAACATGGATATATCTGCGCCGCTATCTGTATAAACCTGGAAATACCTACACCGCTGTCTCTATAAACATGGAAATATGTACACCGCTATGTGTATAAACATGGAAATATCTCCACAGCTCTCTGTATAAACATGGAAATATCTCCACCGTTATCTGTATAAACATGGAAATATCAACAGCGCCATCTATATAAACATTGAAATATCTACACTGCCATCTGTAAAAACATGGAAATATCTACACAGTCATCTGAATAAACATGGAAATATCTACACCACCATCTGTATAAACATGGAAATAGCTACAATACCATCTGTATACACATGGAAATATCTACACCGACATCTGTATAAATATGGAAATATCTACACGGCCATCTGTATAAACATGGAAATATCTACACTGCCATCTGTAGAAAGATGGAAATATCTACACCGCTATCTCTGTAAATATGGAAATATCTACACCGCCATCTGTATGAACATAAAATATCTACACTGCCATCTCCATAAAGATGGAAGTATCTACTCCGCCATGTGTATAAACACAGAAATATCTACACCACCATCTGTGTAAACATGGAAATACCTACACCGCTATCTGTATAAACATGGAAATAACTACACCGCCATCTACATGTCCTTGGAAATATCTACGCCGCCATCTGAATAAACATGGAAATATCTACACGGCCATCTGTGTATAGCTGGAAATAGCAACACCGCCATCTGTACAAACATGGAAATGTCTACACCGCTATCTCTATAGACATGGAAATATCTGCACCGCCATCTGTGAAAACATTGAAATAACTATACAGTCATCTGTATAAACATGGAAATATCTACAATGCCATCTGTAGAAAGATGGAAATATCTACACCGCAATCTGTGTAAACATGGAAATATCTAAACCGATATCTGTATAAACATGGAAATATCTACACCGCGATCTGTATAAACATGGAAATATCTACAGCGCGATCTGTATAAACATGGAAATATCTACACAGTTATCTCTATAAACATGGAAATATCTACACCGCCATCTGTATAAACATGGAAATACCTACAAAGTCATCTGTATAAACATGGAAATATCCACACAGCCATCTGTATAAACATGGAA
The DNA here is from genome assembly GCF_028858775.2 of Pan troglodytes. Classification (NCBI taxonomy): domain Eukaryota; kingdom Metazoa; phylum Chordata; class Mammalia; order Primates; family Hominidae; genus Pan; species Pan troglodytes. The sequence goes on from NC_072411.2 coordinate 10,495,730, forward strand.
ATATCTACACAGCCATCTGTATATACATGGAAATATCTACACCACTATCTGTATAAACATGGAAATAACTACACCGCTATTTGTATAAACAAGGAAATATCTACACCGTCATCTGTATAAACATGGAAATATCTACACCGCCATCTCTATAAACAGGGAAATATCTACACCCCTATCTGTATAAACACGGAAATATCCACACCGCTATCTCTATAAACATGGAAAAATCAACACCGATATCTCTATGAACATGGAAATATCTACACCGCCATCTCTATAAACATGGAAATGTCTACACCACGATCAGTATAAACATGGAAATATCTACACTGCTATCTGTATAAACATGGAAATATCTCCACTGCTATCTCTATAAACATCGAAATATCTACACCGCCATCTGTATAAACATGGAAATACTTACAAAGTTATCTGTATAAACATGGAAATATCTACACCGCCATCTGTATAAACATGGAAATATCTACACAGCCATGTGTACATACATGGAAATATCTACACCGCTATCTATATAAACATGGAAATTACACCGCTATCTGTATAAACATGGAAATATCTACACCGCCATCTACATATCCATGGAAATATCTGCGCCGCCATCTGTATAAACATGGAAATATCTACACGGTCATCTGTGTATAGATGGAAATATCAACACCGCCATCTGTACAAACATGGAAATATCTGCACCGCTATCTGTATAAACATGGAAATATCTACACCGCGGTCTGTATAAACATGGAAATATCAACACCGCTATCGGTATAAACATGGAAATATCTACACCACTATCTCTATAAACATGGAAATATCTACACTGTGATCTGTATAAACATGGAAATATTTACACCGCTATTTGTATAAACATGGAAACTTCTACACCATTATCTGTATAAACAGGGAAATATCTACACCGCTATCTCAATAAACTTGGAAATATCTACACCACCATCTGTATAAACATGGAAATACCTATACAGTCATCTGTGTAAACATGGAAATATCTACACCACCATCTGTATAAACATGGAAATATCTACAATGCCATCTGTATACACATGGAAATACCTACACGGCAATCAGTGTATAGATGGAAACATCAACACCGCCATCTGTACAAACATGGAAATATCTACACTTCTATCTCTATAAACATGGAAATATCTACACTGCGGTCTCTATAAACATGGATATATCTACACCATGATCTGTATAAACATGGAAATATATACACCGCTATCTGTATAAACATGGAAATATCTACACCGCTATCTCTATAAACATGGAAATAACTACAAAGACATCTGTATAAAGTTGGAAATACCTACACAGTCATGTGTAGGAACATTTAAATATCTACACTGCCATCTGTATAAATATACAAATATCTACACAGCCCTCTGTATAAATATGGAAATATCTGCATAGGCATCTGTGTAAACATGGAAATATCTGCACCGCTATCTGTATAAACATGGAAATACCTACACCGCTGTGTCTATAAACATGGAAATATGTACACCGCTATGTGTATAAACATGGAAATATCTCCACCGTTATCTGTATAAACATGGAAATATCAACAGCGCCATCTATATAAACATTGAAATATCTACACGGCCATCTGTAAAAACATGGAAATATCTACACCTTCATCTGAATAAACATGGAAATATCTACACCACCATCTGTATAAACATGGAAATAGCTACAATACCATCTGTATACACATGGAAATATCTACACCGACATCTGTATAAATATGGAAATATCTACACGGCCATCTGTATAAACATGGAAATATCTACACTGCCATCTGTAGAAAGATGGAAATATCTACACCGCTATCTCTATAAATATGGAAATATCTACACCGCCATCTGTATGAACATAAAATATCTACACGGCCATCTCCATAAAGATGGAAGTATCTACTCCGCCATGTGTATAAACACAGAAATATCTACACCACCATCTGTGTAAAGATGGAAATACCTACACCGCTATCTGTATAAACATGGAAATAACTACACCGCCATCTACATGTCCTTGGAAATATCTACGCCGCCATCTGAATAAACATGGAAATATCTACAGGGCCATCTGTGTATAGCTGGAAATAGCAACACCGCCATCTGTACAAACATGGAAATGTCTACACCGCTATCTCTATAGACATGGAAATATCTGCACCGCCATCTGTAAAAACATGGAAATACCTATACAGTCATCTGTATAAACATGGAAATATCTACAATGCCATCTGTAGAAAGATGGAAATATCTGCACTGCGAGCTGTATAAACATGAAAATATATACACCGCTGTCTGTATGAACATGGAAAAACCAGCACCGCTATCTGTATAAACATGGAATTATCTACATGTCTATCTGAATTAACATGGAAATATCTGCACTGCTATCTCTATAAACATGGAAATACCTACACCACCATCTCTATAAACATGGAAATATCTACACCACTCTCTGTATAAACATGGAAATATCTACACCGCTACATGTATAAACCTGGAAAAATCTACACCGCTATGTGTATAACTATGGAAATATCTACACCGCTATCTCTGTAAACATTTAAATGTCTACACCGCTATCTGTATAAACATGGAAATATCTACATCGGTATCGACATAAACATGAAAATATCTACACCGACATCTGTATAAACATGGAAATACCTACACAGTCATCTGTATAAACATAGAAATATCTACACCACCATCTGTATAAACATGCAAATATCTTCACGGAAATCTGTATAAACATGGAAATATCTAGACAGTCATCTCTATAAACATGGAAATATCTACACCGCTATCTGTATAAACATGGAAATACCGACACCGCTATCTGTATAAACATGGAAATATCTGAACCGCTATCTTTTTAAACATGGAAATATCTCCAAATCTATCTGTGTAAACATCGAAATATCTACACGGCTATCAGTGTAAACTTGGAAATATCTGTACCGCTATCTGTATAAAGATGGAAATATCTACACCACTATCTGAAAAACTTGGAAATATCTTCACCGCTCTCTGTATAAACGTGGAAATATCTACACCGATATCTGTATAAACATGGAAATATGTACACGGCTATCTTTATAAACAAGGAAATATCTACACCGCCATCTGTATAAACATGGAAATATCTACACCGCCATTTGTAGAAACATGGAAATACCTACACCGCTATCTGTATAAATACGGAAATATCTACACCGCAATCTCTATAAACATGGAAATATCTACACCGCCATCTGCATAAACATGGAAATATCTAAACAGACATCTGTATAAACATGGCAATATCTACACTGCCATCAGTATAAACTTGGAAATATCTACACTGACATCTGCAGAAAGATGGAAATGTCTACAAAACGATCTGTATAAACATGGAAATATCTACACCGCTACCTGTATAAACATGGAAATATCTACATTGATATCTGTATAAACAGGGAAATATCTCCACCGCTATCTGTATAAACATGGAAATATCTACACCGCTATCTGTATAAACATGGAAATATCTACACCGCTATCTGTATAAACATGGAAATATCTACACCGCTATCTGTATAAACATGGAAATATCTACAACGCTATCTGTGTAACTATGGAAATATCTGCACAGCAATCTGTGTAAACTTGGAAATATCTACACAGCTATCTGTTTAAAAATGGAAATATCTACACGGCAATCTGTGCAAAGATGGAAATATCTACACCGCTATCTCTGTAAACATGGAAATGTCTACACCGCTATCTGTATAAACATGGAAATATCTACACCGCTATCTGTATAAACAAGGAAATAACTACACCGCCATGTTTAGAAACATGGAAATATCTACACGGCCATCTGTATAAACATGGAAATACCAGCACCGCTATCTGTATAAACATGGAATTATCTATATGTCTATCTGAATTAACATGGAAATATCTGCACTGCTATCTCTATAAACATGGAAATACCTCCACCGATATCTGTATAAACATGAAAATATCTACACCGCTATCTGTATAATCATGGACATATATACAACGCAATCTGTATAAACATGGAAATATCTACCACGGTATGTGTGTAAACATGGAAATATCTACACAGCTATCTGTGTAAACTTGGAAATATCTACACAGCTATCTGCAAAAACATGGAAATATCTACACGGCAATCTGTATAAACATGGAAATATCTACACCGCTCTCTGTATAAATGTGAAATATCTAAACCGCGATCTCCATAAAAATGGAAATATCTACACTGCTATCTGTATAAACATGGAAATATCCTCACTGCTATCTCTATGAACATGGATATATCTACACCGCTATGCCTATAAACATGGAAATATCTACACCGCCATCTCTATAAACATGGAAATATCTACACCACCATCTGTATAAACATGGAAATATCTACAGCGCTATCTGCATAAACATGGAAATATCTACACCGCTATCTGTATAAACATGGAAATATCTACACTGCGATCTGTATAAACATGGAAATATCTACACCGCTATCTGTATAAACATGGAAATAACTACACCGCTATTTGTATAAACAAGGAAATATCTACGCCGCCATCTGTTTAAACATGGAAATATATACACAGACATCTTTTTATACATGAAAATATCTACACCGCTATCTGTATAAACATGCTAATAACTACACCACTATCTGTATAAATGTGGAAATATTTGCACCGCTATCCCTATAAACATGGTAATATCAACACCGCAATCTGTATAAACGTGGAAATATCTACACCATGATCTGTATAAACATGGAAATATCTACACCACTATCTGTATAAATGTGGAAATATTTGCACCGCTATCCCTATAAACATGGTAATATCAACACCGCAATCTGTATAAACGTGGAAATATCTACACCATGATCTGTATAAACATGGAAATATCTACACCGCGATCTGTATAAACATGGAAATATCTACAACGTGATCTATATAAACATCGAAATATCTACACCGCCATCTCTATAAACATGGTAATATCTACACCCCTATCTGTATAAACATGGAAATATCCACACACCTATCACTATAAACATGGAAAAATCAACACCGTTAACTCTATGAACATGGAAATATCTACACCGCCATCTCTATAAACATGCAAATATCTACACCGCAATCAGTATAAACATGGAAATATCTACACCGCTATCTGTATAAATATGCAAATATCTCCACTGCTATCTGTATAAACATCAAAATATCTGCACCGCCATCTGTATAAACACGGAAATATCTACACGGTCATCTGTGTATAGATGCAAATATCAACACCGCCATCTGTACAAACATGGAAATATCTAAACCGCGGTCTGTATAAACATGGAAATGTCTACACCGCTCTCTGTATAAACATGGAAATATCTACACTGCTATCTCTATAAACATGGAAATATCTACAACGTGATCTCTATAAACATGGATATATATACACCGCTATCTGTATAAACATGGAAATTTCTACACCGTTATCTGTATAAATATGGAAATATCCACACCGCTATCTCTATAAACATGGAAATATCTACACCGCCATCTGTATAAACATGGAAATACCTATAGAGTCATCTGTGTAAACATGGAAATATCTACAATGCCATTTGTATACACATGGAAATACCTACACGGCAATCTGTGTATAGATGGAAACATCAACACCACCATCTGTACAAACATGGAAATATCTACACTGCTATCTCTAGAAACATTGAAATATCTACACTGCGGTCTGTATAAACATGGAAATATCTGCACCAGTATCTGTATAAACATGGAAATATCTACACCACGATCTGTATAAACATGGAAATATCTACACCGCCATCTGCATGTCTATGGAAATATCTACGCCGCCATCTGTATAAACATGGAAATATGTACACGGCCATCTGTGAATAGATGGAAATATCAACACAGCAATCTGTACAAACATGGAAATATGTACACCGCTATCTCTATAAAGATGGAAATATCTGCACTGCCATCTGTAAAAACATGGAAATACCTATACAGTCATCTGTATAAACATGGAAATATCTACAATGCCATCTGTATACACATAGAAATATCTACACAGCCATCTGTATAAACATGTAAATATCTACAATGCTATCTCTATAAACATGGAAATATCTACACCGCCATCTCTATAACCATGAAAATATCTACACTGCCATCTCCATAAACATGGAACTAACAACTCCGTCATCTGTATAAACATGGAAACATCTACACCGCCATCTGTGTGAATAAGGAAATATCTACAATGCGCTCTGTATAAAGATATAAATATCTGCACCGCGAACTGTATAAACATGGAAATATCTACATCGTTATCTGTATAAACGTGGAAATACCAACACCGCTATCGGAATAAACATGGAAATATCTACAACGCCATGTATATAATCATGGAAATATCTACACCGCTATGTCTATAAATATGGAAATACCTACACCACTATCTCTATAAACATGGAAATATCTACACCGCTATCTGTATAAACATGGAAATATCTACACCGGTATCTGTATAAACATGGAAATATCTACACCGCGATCTGTATAAAGATGGAATTACATACACCGCGATCTGCATAAACATTCAAATATCTACACCGCTATCGGTATAAACATGGAAATAACTACACCGCTATTTGTATAAACAAGGAAATATCTACACCGTGATCTGTATAAACATGGAAATATTTACACCGCTATCTGTATAAACATGGAAATTTCGACACCGTTATATCTATAAATATGGAAATATCTACACGGCTGTCTCTATAAACATGGAAATATCTACACCGCCATCTGCATAAACATGGAAATATCTACACTGCCGTCTCTATAAACATGGAAATATCTACACTGACATCTGTATAAACATGGAAATATCTACAGCGCCATCTGTATAAACAAGCAAATACCTAAACCGCTTTCTCTATAAACATGAAAATATCTACACTGCTATCTCTATATACATGGAAATATCTACACGTCCATCTCTATAAACATGAAAATATCTCCACCGCCATCTTCAGAAACATGGATGTATCTAAACCGCCATCTGTATAAACATGGAAATATCTACACCACTATCTGTATAAACATGGAAATATCTTCACTGCCATCTGAATAATCATGGAAATATCTACACCGCCATCTGTATAAAGATGGAAATATGTACACCGAAATCTGTATAAATATGGAAATAACTACACCGCTATCTCTATAAACATGGAAATATCTACACCGCCATCTGTATAAACATGGAAATATCTACACTGCCATCTCTATAAACATGGAAATATCTACACTGACATCTGTATAAACATGGAAATAACTACAGCGCTATCTGTATAAACATGGAAATATCTACACCTCTATCTGTATAAACATGGAAATATCTACACCGCGATCTGTATAAACATGGAAATATCTACACCGCGATCTGTATAAACATGGAAATATCTGCACCGCTATCTGTATAAACATGGAAATATCTACACAGCTATCTCTATAAACATGGAAATATCTACACCGCCATCTGTTTAAACATGGAAATACCTACAAAGTCATCTGTATAAACATGGAAATATCTACACAGCCATCTGTATAAACATGGAAATATCTACACAGCCATTTGTATATACATTGAAATATCTGCACCGCTATCTGTATAAACATGGAAATAACTACACCGCTATTTATATAAATAAGGAAATATCTACACCGACATCTGTTTAAACATGGAAATATGTACACAGACATGTGTTTATACATGGAAATATCTACACCGTGATCTGTATAAATATGGAAATATCTACACCGCCATCTCTATAAACATGGAAATATCTACAACCCTATCTGTATAAACATGGAAATATCCACAGCGCTATTTCTATAAACATGGAAAAATCAACACCGCTATCTCTATGAACATGGAAATATCTACACCGCCATCTCTATAAACATGGAAATATCTACACCGCGATCAGTATAAACATGGAAACATCTGCACCGCCATCTCTATAAACATGGAAATATCTACACCCCTATCTGTATAAACATGGAAATATCCACAGCGCTATCTCTATAAACATGGAAAAATCAACACCGCTATCTCTATGAACAAGGAAATATCTACACCGCCATCTCTATAAACATGGAAATATCTACACCGCGATCAGTATAAACATGGAAATATCTACACAGCTATCTGAATAAACATGGAAATATCTCCACTGCTATCTCTATAAACATCGAAATATCTACACCACCATCTGTATAAACATGGAAATACTTACAAAGTTACCTGTATAAACATGGAAATATCTACACTGCCATCTGTATAAACCTGGAAATATCTACACAGCCATGTGTATATACATGGAAATATTTACACCGCTATCTATATAAACATGGAAATAACTACAACGCTATCTGTATAAACATGGAAATATTTACACCGCCATCTACATATCAATAGAAATATCTGCGCCGCCATCGGTATAAACATGGAAATATCTACACGGTCATCTGTGTATAGATGGAAATATCAACACCGCCATCTGTACAAACATGGAAATATCTGCAACGCTATCTGTATAAACATGGAAATATTTACACCGCGGTCTGTATAAACATGGAAATATCTACACCGCTATCTGTATAAACATGGAAATATCTACACCGCTATCTCTATAAACATGGAAATATCTACACCGTGATCTGTATAAACATGGAAATATTTACAAGGCTATCTCTATAAACATGGAAATATCTACAATGCCATCTGTAAAAACATGGAAATACCTATACAGTCATCTGTATAAACATGGAAATATCTACACCACCATCTGTATAAACATGGAAATATCTACAATGCCATCTGTATACACATGGAAATAACCACACGGCAATCTGTGTATAGATGGAAACATCAACACCGCCATCTGTACAAACATGGAAATATCAACACCGCGATCTCTATAAACATGGAAATATCTACACTGCGGTCTGTATAAACATGGAAATATCTACACCGGTATCTGTATAAACATGGAAATATCTACAACACGATCTGAATAAACATGGAAATATTTACACCGCTATCTGTATAAACATGGAAATATCTGCACCGCTATCTCTATGAACATGGAAATATCTACAAAGCCATCTGTATAAACATGGAAATACCTACACAGTCATGTGTATGAACATGGAAATATCTACACTGCCATCTGTATAAACATGGAAATATCTACACAGCCCTCTGTATAAATATGGAAATGTCTACACTGCCATCTGTATAAACATGGAAATATCTACACAGCCCTCTGTATAAATATGGAAATATCTGCATAGGCATCTGTATAAACATGGAAATGTCTGCACCGCTATCTGTATAAACATGGAAATACATACACCGCTGTCTCTATAAACAAGGAAATATGTACACCGCTATGTGTGTAAACATGGAAATATCTCCACTGCTGTCTGTATAAACATGGAATATCTACACCGCTATCTGTATAAACATGGATATATCTACACATCTATCTCTATAAACATCGAAATACCTACACCGTCATCTGTATAAACATGGAAATACCTACAAAGTCATCTGTATAAACATGGAAATATCTACACAGCCATCTGTATAAACATGGAAATATCTACACAGCCATCTGTATATACATGGAAATATGTACACCGCTATCTGTATAAACGTGGAAATAACTACACCGCTATTTGTATAAACAAGGAAATATCTACACCGCCATCTGTTTAAACATGGAATTATATACACAGACATCTGTTTATACATGGAAATATCTACACCGCTATCTGTATAAACATGCTAATAATTACACCGCTATCTGTATAACTGTGGAAATATTTGCACCGCTATCCCTATAAACATGGTAATATCAACACGGCGATTTGTATAAACATGGAAATATCTGAAAAGTCATCTGTATAAACATGGAAATATCTGCACCGCTATCTGTATAAACATGGAAATACTTACACCGCTGTCTCTATAAACATGGAATTATGTACACCGCTATGTGTATAAACAGGGAAATATCTCCACTGCTGTCTGTATAAACATGGAAATATCTACACCGCGATTTGTATATACATGGAAATATCTACACCGCTATCTGTATAAACATGTAAATAACTACACCGCTATTTGTATAAACAAGGAAATATCTACACCGCCATCTGTTTTAACATGGAAATATATACACAGACTTCTGTTTATACATGGAAATATCTACACCGCTATCTGTATAAACATGCTAAGAAGTAAACCGCTATCTGTATAAATGTGGAAATATTTGCACTGCTATCCCTATAACCTTGGTATTATCAACACGGCGATCTGTATAAACATGGAAATATATACACCGCGATCTGTTTAAACATGGAAATATCTACACCGTGATCTATATAAACATGGAAATATCTACACAGCCATCTCTATAAACATGGAAATATCTACACCCCTATCTGTATAAACGTGGAAATATCCACACAGCTACCTCTATAAACATGGAAAAATCAACACCGCTATCTCTATGAACATGGAAATATCTACATCGCCATCTCTATAAACATGGAAATATCTACACCGAGATCAGTATAAACATGGAAATATCTACCCCGCCATGTGTATAAACATGGAAATATCCACACAGCCATGTGTATATACATGGAAATATCTACACCGCTATCTATATAAACATGGAAACAACTACACCGCTATCTGTATAAACATGGAAATATCTCCACTGCTATCTCTATAAACATCGAAGTATCTACACCGCCAGATGTATAAACATGGAAATAGTTACAAATTTATCTGTATAAACATGGAAATATCTACACGGCCATCTGTATAAACATGGAAAAATCTACACAGCCATGTGTACATACATGGAAATATCTACACCGCTCTCTATATAAACATGGAAATAACTACACCGCTATCTCTATATACAGGGAAATATCTACACCGCCATCTACATATCCATAGAAATATCTGTGCCGCCATCTGTATAAACATGGAAATATCTACACGGTCATCTGTGTATAGATGGAAATATCAACACCGCCATCTATACAAACATGGAAATATCTACGCCACTATCTGTATATACCTGGAAATATCTACAATGCCATCTGTATACACATGGAAATAACTACACGGCAATCTGTGTATAGATGGAAACATCAACACCACCATCTGTACAAACATGGAAATATCTACACCGCTATCTCTATAAACAAGGAAATAACTCCACCGCTATCTGTATAAACATGAAAATATCTACACTGCTATCTGTATAGTCATGGACATATCTTCAGCGCAATCTATATAAACATGGAAATATCTACCACGGTAGGTGTGTAAACATGGAAATATCTACACAGCTATCTGTGTAAACTTGGAAATATCTACACAGCTATCTGCGTAAACATGGAAATATCTACACGGCCATCTGTGCAAAGATGGAAATAACTACACCGCTATCTCTGTAAACTTGGAAATATCTACACCGCTACCTGTATAAACATGGAAATATCTACACTGCCATCTGTATAAACATGGAAATATCTACAGCGCCATCTGTATAAACATGCAAATACCTTAACCGCTTTCTCTATAAACATGAAAATATCTACACTGCTATCTCTATATACATGGAAATATCTACACGTCCATCTCTATAAACATGAAAATATCTCCACCGCCATCTTCAGAAACATGGATGTATCTAAACTGCCATCTGTATAAACATGGAAATATCTACACCACTATCTGTATAAACATGGAAATATCTTCACTGCCATCTGTATAATCATGGAAATATCTACACCGCCATCTGTATAAAGATGGAAATATCTACACCGAAATCTGTATAAATATGGAAATAACTACACCGCTATCTCTATAAACATGGAAATATCTACACCCCTATCTGTATAAACGTGGAAATATACACACAGCTACCTCTATAAACATGGAAAAATCAACATGGAAATATCTACACCGCTATCTCTATAAACATGGAAATATCTTCACTGCGGTCTGTATAAACATGGAAATATCTACACCGGTATCTGTATAAACATGGAAATATCTACACCAGGATCTGTATAAACATGGAAATATTTATACCGCTATCTGTATATACATGGAAATATCTGCACCGCTATCTCTATAAACATGGAAATATCTACAAAGCCATCTGTATATACATGGAAATACCTACACAGTCATGTGTAGGAACATGGAAATATCTAAACTGCCATCTGTATAAACATGGAAATATCTACACAGAACTCTGTATAAATATGGAAATATCTGCATAGGCATCTGTATAAACATGGAAATATCTGCACCGCTATCTGTATAAACATGGAAATATCTACACCGCTGTCTCTATAAACATGGAAATATGTACACCGCTATGTGTATAAACATGGAAATATCTCCACTGCTGTCTGTATAAACATGGAAATATCTACACCGAGATCTGTATAAACATGGAAATATCTACAACGCTATCTGTATAAACATGGAAATATCTACACATCTATCTCTATAAACATCGAAATACCTACACCGCCATCTGTATAAACATGGAAATCCCTACAAAGTCATCTGTATAAACATGGAAATATCTACACAGCCATCTGTATAAACATGGAAATATCTACACAGCCATCTGTATATACATGGAAATATCTACACCGCTATCTGTATAAACATGGAAATAACTACACCGCTATTTGTATAAACAACGAAATATCTACACCGCCATCTGTTTAAACATGGAAATATATACACAGACATCTGTTTATACATGGAAATATCTACACCGCTACCTGTATAAACATTATAATAACTACACTGCTATCTGTATAAATGTGGAAATATTTTCATCGCTATCCCTATAAACATGGTAATATCAACACCGTGATCTGTATAAACATGGAAATATCTACACCATGATCTGTATAAACATGGAAATATCTACAATGTGATCTGTATATATATGGAAATATCTACACCGCCATCTCTATAAACATGGAAATATCTACACCCCTATCTGTAGAAACATGGAAATATCCACAGCGCTATCTCTATAAACATGGAAAAATCAACACCGCTATCTCTATGAGCATGGAAATATCTACACCGCCATCTCTATAAACATAGTAATATCTAAAGCGCGATAAGTATAAACATGGAAATATCTACAACGCTATCTGTATAAACATGGAAATATCTCCACTTCTATCACTATAAACATCGAAATATCTACACCGCCATCTGTATAAACATGGAAATACTTACAAAGTTATCTGTATAAACATGGAAATATCTACACCGCCATTTGTATAAACCTGGAAATATTTACACAGCTATGTGTATGTACATGGAAATATCTACACAGCTATCTATATAAACATGGAAATAATTACACCACTATCTGTATAAACATGGAAATATTTACACCGCCATCTACATATCAATAGAAATATCTGCGCCACCATCTGTATAAACATGGAAATATCTACACGGTCATCTGTGTATAGGTGGAAATATCAACACCGCCATCTGTACAAACATGGAAATATCTGCAACGCTATCTGTAAAAACATGGAAATATTTACACCGGGGTGTGTATAAACATGGAAATATCTACACCGCTATCTGTGTAAACATGGAAATATCTACACCGCTATCTCTATAAACATGGAAATATCTACACCGTGATCTGTATAAACATGGAAATATTTACATGGCTATCTGTATAAACATGGAAATATCTACACCGTTATTTGTATAAATGTGGAAATATCTACACCGCTATCTATATAAACATGGAAATGTCTACACCGCCATCTGTATAAACATGGAAATATCTACACTGATATCTCTATAAACATGGAAATATCTACAATGCCATCTGTAAAAACATGGAAATACCTATACAGTCATCTGTATGAACATGGAAATATCTACACCGCCATGTGTATCAACATGGAAATATCTACACAGCCATGTGTATATACATGGAAATATCTACAAAGCTATCTATATAAACATGGAAATAACTACACCGCTATCTGTATAAACATGGAAATATCTCCACTGCTATCTCTATAAACATCGAAATATCTACAACGCCATATGTATAAACATGGAAATACTTACAAAGTTATCTGTATAAACATGGAAATATCTACACCGCCATCTGTATAAACATGGAAATATCTACACAGCCATGTGTACATACATGGAAATATCTACACCGCTCTCTATATAAACATGGAAATAACTACACCACTATCTCTATAGACATGGAAATATCTACACCGCCATCTACATATCCATAGAAATATCTGTGCCGCCATCTGTATAAACATGGAAATATCTGCACGGTCATCTGTGTATAGATGGAAAAATCAACACCGCCATGTGTACAAACACGGAAATATCTACAACACCATTTGTATAAACATGAAAATATCTACAATGCCATCTGTATACACATGGAAATAACTACACGGCAATCTGTGTATAGATGGAAACATCAACACCGCCATCTGTACAAATATGGAAATATCTACACCGCTATCTCTATAAACATTGAAATATCTACACTGCGGTCTGTATAAACATGGAAATATCTACACCGGTATCTGTATAAACATGGAAATATCTACACCACGATCTGTATAAACATGGAAATATTTACACCGCTATCTGTACAAATATGGAAATATCTGCACCGCTATCTCTATATACATGGAAATATCTACAAAGCCATCTGAATAAACATGGAAGTACCTACACAGTCATGTGTAGGAACACGGAAATATGTACACTGCCATCTGTATAAACATGGAAATATCTACACAGCCATCTGTATAAACATGGAAATATCTACACAGCCATCTGTATATACATGGAAATATCTACACCGCTATCTGTATAAACATGGAAATAACTACACCGCTATTTGTATAAACAACGAAATATCTACACCGCCATCTGTTTAAACATGGAAATATATACACAGACATCTGTTTATACATGGAAATATCTACACCGCTATCTGTATAAACATTATAATAACTACACTGCTATCTGTATAAATGTGGAAATATTTTCATCGCTATCCCTATGAACATGGTAATATCAACACCGTGATCTGTATAAACATGGAAATATCTACACCATGATCTGTATAAACATGGAAATATCTACAATGTGATCTGTATATATATGGAAATATCTACACCGCCATCTCTATAAACATGGAAATATCTACACCCCTATCTGTGGAAACATGGAAATATCCACAGCGCTATCTCTATAAACATGGAAAAATCAACACCGCTATCTCTATGAGCATGGAAATATCTACACCGCCATCTCTATAAACATAGAAATATCTAAACCGCGATAAGTATAAACATGGAAATATCTACAACGCTATCTGTATAAACATGGAAATATCTCCACTGCTATCACTATAAACATCGAAATATCTACACCGCCATCTGTATAAACATGGAAATACTTACAAAGTTATCTGTATAAACATGGAAAATCTACACCGCCATCTGTATAAACCTGGAAATATTTACACAGCTATGTGTATGTACATGGAAATATCTACACCGCTATCTATATAAACATGGAAATAATTACACCACTATCTGTATAAACATGGAAATATTTACACCGCCATCTACATATCAATAGAAATATCTGCGCCACCATCTGTATAAACATGGAAATATCTACACGGTCATCTGTGTATAGGTGGAAATATCAACACCGCCATCTGTACAAACATGGAAATATCTGCAACGCTATCTGTAAAAACATGGAAATATTTACACCGGGGTGTGTATAAACATGGAAATATCTACACCGCTATCTGTGTAAACATGGAAATATCTACACCGCTATCTCTATAAACATGGAAATATCTACACCGTGATCTGTATAAACATGGAAATATTTACACGGCTATCTGTATAAACATGGAAATATCTACACCGTTATTTGTATAAATGTGGAAATATCTACACCGCTATCTATATAAACATGGAAATGTCTACACCGCCATCTGTATAAACATGGAAATATCTACACTGATATCTCTATAAACATGGAAATATCTACAATGCCATCTGTAAAAACATGGAAATACCAATACAGTCATCTGTATGAACATGGAAATATCTACACCGCCATGTGTATCAACATGGAAATATCTACACAGCCATGTGTATATACATGGAAATATCTACAAAGCTATCTATATAAACATGGAAATAACTACACCGCTATCTGTATAAACATGGAAATATCTTCACTGCTATCTCTATAAACATCGAAATATCTACACCGCCATATGTATAAACATGGAAATACTTACAAAGTTATCTGTATAAACATGGAAATATCTACACCGCCATCTGTATAAACATGGAAATATCTACACAGCCATGTGTACATACATGGAAATATCTACACCGCTCTCTATATAAACATGGAAATAACTACACCACTATCTCTATAGACATGGAAATATCTACACCGCCATCTACATATCCATAGAAATATCTGTTCCGCCATCTGTATAAACATGGAAATATCTGCACGGTCATCTGTGTATAGATGGAAAAATCAACACCGCCATGTTTACAAACACGGAAATATCTACAACACCATTTGTATAAACATGAAAATATCTACAATGCCATCTGTATACACATGGAAATAACTACACGGCAATCTGTGTATAGATGGAAACATCAACACCGCCATGTGTACAAATATGGAAATATCTACACCGCTATCTCTATAAACATGGAAATATCTACACTGCGGTCTGTATAAACATGGAAAAATCTACACCGGTATCTGTATAAACATGGAAATATCTACACCACGATCTGTATAAACATGGAAATATTTACACCGCTATCTGTACAAATATGGAAATATCTGCACCGCTATCTGTATATACATGGAAATATCTACAAAGCCATCTGAATAAACATGGAAGTACCTACACAGTCATGTGTAGGAACACGGAAATATGTACACTGCCATCTGTATAAACATGGAAATATCTACACAGCCCTCTGTATAAATATGGAAATATCTGCATAGGCATATGTATAAACATGGAAATATCTGCACCGCTATCTCTATAAACATGGAAATACCTACACCGCTGTCTCTATAAACATGTAATTATGTACACCGCTATGTGTATAAACATGGAAATATCTCCACTGCTGTCTGTATAAACATGGAAATATCTACAACGAGATCTGTATAAACATGGAAATATCTACACCGCTATCTGTATAAACATGGAAATATCTACACATCTATCTCTATAAACCTCAAAATACCTACACCGCCATCTGTAAAAACATGGAAATACCTACAAAGTCATCTGTATAAACATGGAAATATCTACACAGCCATCTGTATAAGCATGGAAATACCTACACAGCCATCTGTATATACATGGAAATATCTACAGTGATATCTGTATAAACATGGAAATAACTACACCGCTATTTGTATAAACAAAGAAATATCTACACCGCCATCTGTTTAAACATGGAAATATATACACAGACATCTGTTTATACATGGAAATATCTACACCGCTATCTGTATAACCATGATAATAACTACACCGCTATCTGTATAAATGTGCAAATATTTGCACCGCTATCCCTATAAACATGGTAATATCAACACCGCGATCTGTATAAACATGGAAATAACTACACCACTATCTGTATAAACATGGAAATATTTACACCGCCATCAACATATCAATAGAAATATCTGTGCCGCCATCTGTATAAACATGAAAATATCTACACTGCCACCTCCATAAAGATGGAAGTACCTACTCCGCCATGTGTATAAACACGGAAATAGCTACACAACCATCTGTGTAAACATGGAAATAGCTACACCGCTATCTGTATAAACATGGAAATAACTACACCGTGATCTGTATAAACATGGAAATAACTACACCGCCATCTGTATAAACATGGAAATATCTACACCGCCATCTGTATAAACATGGAAATATCTTCACCACGATCTCTGTAAACATGGAAATATCTACACCACTATCTGTATAAACATGGTAATATCTACACCACCATCTATATAAACATGGAAATATCTACACCGCCATCTGTATAAACATGGAAATATCTACAATGCCATCTATTGAAAGATGGAAATATCTACACCGCAATCTGTGTAAACATGGAAATAACTACACCAATATCTGTAAAAACATGGAAATATCTACACTGCTCTGTGTATAAACATGGAAATATCTACACCGCAATCTGTATAAACATGGAAATATCTACACCGCCATCTGCATGTCCATGGAAATATCTATGCCGCCGTCTGTATAAACATGGAAATATCTACATGGCCATCTGTGTATAGATGGAAATATCAACACCGCCATCTGTACAAACATAGAAATATCTACACCGCTATCTCTATAAACATGGAAATATCTGCACTGCCATCTGTAAAAACATGGAAATACCTATACAGTCATCTTTATAAACATGGAAATATATACAATGCCATCTGTATACACATGGAAATATCTACACAGCCATCTGTATAAACATGTAAATATCTACACTGCTATCTCTATAAACAAGAAAATATCTACATCGCCATCTCTATAAACATGAAAATATCTACACTGCCATCTCCATAAACATGGAACTAACTACTCCGCCATCTGTATAAACATGGAAACATCTACACCGCCATCAGTGTGAATAAGGAAATATCTACAATGCCATCTGTATAAATAAATAAATATCTGTACCGCGAGCTGTATAAACATGGAAATATCTACATCGCTATCTGTATAAACGTGGAAATACCAACACCGCTATCGGTATGAACATGGAAATATCTATAACGCCGTCTATATAAACATGGAAATATCTACACCGCTATCTGTATAAACATGGAAATATCTCCTCCGCGATCTGTATAAACATGGAAATATCTACAGCGCCATCTCTATAAACATTGAAATATCTACACTGCCATCTGTAAAAACATGGAAATATCTACACAGTCATCTGAATAAAAATGGAAATATCTACACCACCATCTGTATAAACATGGAAATACCTACAATACCATCTGTATACACATGGAAATATCTACACAGACATCTGTATAAATATGGAAATATCTACACCGCAATCTGTATAAACATGGAAGTATCTACACCGCCATCTGTAGAAAGATGGTAATATGTACACCGCTATATCTATAAATATGGAAATATCTACACTGCCATCTCTATAGACATGAATATATCTACAATGCCATCTCCATAAAGATGGAAGTATCTACTCCGCCATGTGTATAAACACGGAAATATCTACACCACCACCTTTGAAAACATGGAAATATCTACAACTCTATCTGTATAAACATGGAAATATCTACACCGCAATCTGCATGTCCATGGAAATATCTGCGCCGCCATCTGTATAAACATGGAAATATCTACACGGCCATCTGTGTATAGATGGAAATATCAACACCGCCATCTGTACAAACATGGAAATATCTACACCGCTATCTCCATAAACATGGAAATATCTGCACTGCCATCTGTAAAAACATGGAAATACCTACACAGCCATCTGTATAAACATGTAAATATCTACACTGATATCTCTATAAACAAGAAAATATCTACATCGCCATCTCTATAAACATGAATATATCTACACTGCCATCTCCATAAACTTGGAACTAACTACTCCGCCATCTGTATAAACATGGATACATCTACACCGCCATCAGTGTGAATAAGGAAATATCTACAATGCCATCTGTGTAAATATTTACATATCTGCACCGCGAGCTGTATAAACATGGAAAATCTACATCGCTATCTGTATAAACGTGGAAATACCAAAACCGCTATCGGTATGAACATGGAAATATCTACAACGCCATCTATATAAACATGGAAATATCTGCACCGCTATCTGTATAAACATGGAAATATCTCCTCCGCGATCTGTATAAACATGGAAATATCTACAGTGCCATCTCTATAAACATTGAAATATCTACACTGCCATCTGTAAAAACATGGAAATATCTACACAGTCATCTGAATAAACATGGAAATATCTACACCACCATCTGTATAAACATGGAAATACCTACAATACCATCTGTATACAGATGGAAATATCTACACAGACATCTGTATAAATATGGAAATATCTACACCACAATCTGTATAAACATGGAAATATCCACACCGCCATCTGTAGAAAGATGGTAATATCTACACCGCTATCTCTATAAATATGGAAATATCTACACCGCCATCTCTATAAACATGAAAATATCTACACTGCCATCTCCATAAAGATGGAAGTATCTACTCCGCCATGTGTATAAACACGGAAATATCTACACCACCATCTTTGAAAACATGGAAATATCTACACCGCTTACTGAATAAACATGGAAATATCTACACCGCCATCTGCATGTCCATGGAAATATCTACGCCGCCATCTGTATAAATATGGAAATATCTACACGGCCATCTGTGTATAGATGGAATTATCAACACCGCCATCTGTACAAACATGGAAATATCTACACCGCTATCTCTATAAATATGGAAATATCTGCACTGCCATCTGTAAAAACATGGAAATACCTATACAGTCATCTGTATAAACATGGAAATATCTACAATGCCATCTGTATACACATGGAAATATCTACACAGCCATCTGTATAAACATGGAAATATCTACACTCCTATCTCTATAAACATGGAAATAGCTACACCGCCATCTCTATAAACATGAAAATATCTACACTGCCATCTCCATAAACAGGGAACTAACTACTCCGCCATCTGTATAAACATGGAAACATCTACACCGCCATCTGTGGGAATAAGGGAATATCTACAATGCAATCTTTATAATGATATAAATATCTTCACCGCGAGCTGTATAAACATGGAAATATCTACATCGCTATCTGTATCAACGTGGAAATACCAACACCGCTATCGGTATAAACATGGAAATATCTACAACGCCATCTATATAAACATAGAAATATCTACACCGTTATGACTAAAAACAAGGAAATAACTACACCGCTATCTCTATAAACATGGAAATATCTACACCGATATCTGTATAAAGATGGAAATATCTACAACGCCATCTGTATAAACATGGAAATATCTACACCGCGATCTATATAAACATGGAAATATCTACACCGCGATCTGTATAAACATGGAAATATCTTCACCACGATCTCTATAAACATGGAAATATATACACCGCAATCTGTATAAACATGGTAATATCTACACCACCATCTATATAAACATGGAAATATCTACACCGCTATCTCTATAAACATGGAAATATCTGCACTGCCATCTGTAAAAACATGGAAATACCTATACAGTCATCTGTATAAACATGGAAATATATACAATGCCTACTGTATACACATGGAAATATCTACACAGCCATCTGTATAAACATGTAAATATCTACACTGCTATCTCTATAAACAAGAAAATATCTACATCGCCATCTCTATAAACATGAAAATATCTACACTGCCATCTCCATAAACATGGAACTAACTACTCCGCCATCTGTATAAACATGGAAACATCTACACCGCCATCAGTGTGAATAAGGAAATATCTACAATGCCATCTGTATAAATAAATAAATATCTGTACCGCGAGCTGTATAAACATGGAAATATCTACATCGCTATCTGTATAAACGTGGAAATACCAACACCGCTATCGGTATGAACATGGAAATATCTATAACGCCGTCTATATAAACATGGAAATATCTACACCGCTATCTGTATAAACATGGAAATATCTCCTCCGCGATCTGTATAAACATGGAAATATCTACAGCGCCATCTCTATAAACATTGAAATATCTACACTGCCATCTGTAAAAACATGGAAATATCTACACAGTCATCTGAATAAAAATGGAAATATCTACACCACCATCTGTATAAACATGGAAATACCTACAATACCATCTGTATACACATGGAAATATCTACACAGACATCTGTATATATATGGAAATATCTACACCGCAATCTGCATAAACATGGAAATATCTACACCGCCATCTGTAGAAAGATGGTAATATGTACACCGCTATATCTATAAATATGGAAATATCTACACTGCCATCTCTATAGACATGAATATATCTACAATGCCATCTCCATAAAGATGGAAGTATCTACTCCGCCATGTGTATAAACACGGAAATATCTACACCACCACCTTTGAAAACATGGAAATATCTACAACTCTATCTGTATAAACATGGAAATATCTACACCGCAATCTGCATGTCCATGGAAATATCTGCGCCACCATCTGTATAAACATGGAAATATCTACACGGCCATCTGTGTATAGATGGAAATATCAATACCGCCATCTGTACAAACATGGAAATATCTACACCGCTATCTCCATAAACATGGAAATATCTGCACTGCCATCTGTAAAAACATGGAAATACCTACACAGCCATCTGTATAAACATGTAAATATCTACACTGATATCTCTATAAACAAGAAAATATCTACATCGCCATCTCTATAAACATGAATATATCTACACTGCCATCTCCATAAACTTGGAACTAACTACTCCGCCATCTGTATAAACATGGATACATCTACACCGCCATCAGTGTGAATAAGGAAATATCTACAACGCCATCTGTGTAAATATTTACATATCTGCACCGCGAGCTGTATAAACATGGAAAATCTACATCGCTATCTGTATAAACGTGGAAATACCAAAACCGCTATCGGTATGAACATGGAAATATCTACAACGCCATCTATATAAACATGGAAATATCTACACCGCTATCTGTATAAACATGGAAATATCTCCTCCGCGATCTGTATAAACATGGAAATATCTACAGTGCCATCTCTATAAACATTGAAATATCTACACTGCCATCTGTAAAAACATGGAAATATCTACACAGTCATCTGAATAAACATGGAAATATCTACACCACCATCTGAATAAACATGGAAATACCTACAATACCATCTGTATACAGATGGAAATATCTACACAGACATCTGTATAAATATGGAAATATCTACACCGCAATCTGTATAAACATGGAAATATCCACACCGCCATCTGTAGAAAGATGGTAATATCTACACCGCTATCTCTATAAATATGGAAATATCTACACCGCCATCTCTATAAACATGAAAATATCTACACTGCCATCTCCATAAAGATGGAAGTATCTACTCCGCCATGTGTATAAACACGGAAATATCTACACCACCATCTTTGAAAACATGGAAATATCTACACCGCTTACTGAATAAACATGGAAATATCTACACCGCCATCTGCATGTCCATGGAAATATCTACGCCGCCATCTGTATAAATATGGAAATATCTACATGGCCATCTGTGTATAGATGGAATTATCAACACCGCCATCTGTACAAACATGGAAATATCTACACCGCTATCTCTATAAATATGGAAATATCTGCACTGCCATCTGTAAAAACATGGAAATACCTATACAGTCATCTGTATAAACATGGAAATATCTACAATGCCATCTGTATACACATGGAAATATCTACACAGCCATCTGTATAAACATGGAAATATCTACACTCCTATCTCTATAAACATGGAAATAGCTACACCGCCATCTCTATAAACATGAAAATATCTACACTGCCATCTCCATAAACAGGGAACTAACTACTCCGCCATCTGTATAAACATGGAAACATCTACACCGCCATCTGTGGGAATAAGGGAATATCTACAATGCAATCTTTATAATGATATAAATATCTTCACCGCGAGCTGTATAAACATGGAAATATCTACATCGCTATCTGTATCAACGTGGAAATACCAACACCGCAATCTGTATAAACATGGTAATATCTACACCACCATCTATATAAACATGGAAATATCTACACCGCCATCTGTATAAACATGGAAATATCTACAATGCCATCTGTAGAAAGATGGAAATAACTACACCGCAATCTGTGTAAACATGGAAATATCTACAACAATATCTGTAAAAACATGGAAATATCTACACCGCTATCTGTATAAACATGGAAATATCTCCACCGCGATCTGTAAAAAGAAATGGAAATATCTACAGCGCCATCTCTATAAACATTGAAATATCTACACTGCCATCTGTAAAAACATGGAAATATCTACACAGTCATCTGAATAAACATGGAAATATCTACACCACCATCTGTATAAACATGGAAATACCTACAATACCATCTGTATACACATGGAATTATCTACAAAGACATCTGTATAAATATGGAAATATCTACACCGCCATCTGTATAAACATGGAAATATCTACACTGCCATCTGTAGAAAGATGGTAATATCTACACCGCTATCTCTATAAACATGGAAATATCTACACCGCCATCTCTATAAACATGAAAATATCTACACTGCCATCTCCATAAACATGGAACTAACTACTCCGCCACCTCTATAAACATGGAAACATCTACACCGCCATCAGTGTGAATAAGGAAATATCTACAATGCCATCTGTATAAAGATATAAATATCTGCACCGCGAGCTGTGCGAACATGGAAATATCTACATCGCTATCTGTATAAACGTGGAAATACCAACACGGCTATCGGTATAAACATGGAAATATCTACAACGCCATCTATATAAACATGGAAATATCTACACCGCTATGTCTATAAACATGGAAATACCTACACCGCTATCTCTATAAACATGGAAATATCAACACCGCTATCTGTATAAACATGGAATATATACACCTCTATCTGTATAAACATGGAAATATCTACACCGCGATCTGTATAAACATGGAAATATCTACACCGCGATCTGTATAAACATGGAAATATCTTCAACACGATCTGTATAAACATGGAAATATCTACAACGCTATCTGTATAAACATGGTAATATCTACACCACCATCTATATAAACATGGAAATATCTACACCGCCATCTGTATAAACATGGAAATATCTGCAATGCCATCTGTAGAAAGATGGAAATATCTACACCGCAATATGTGTAAACATGGAAATATCTACACCGATATCTGTAAAAACATGGAAATATCTACACCGCTATCTGTATAAACATGGCAATATCTTCACCGCGATCTGTATAAACATGGAAATATCTACAGCGCCATCTCTATAAACATTGAATTATCTACACTGCCATCTGTAAAAATATGGAAATATCTACACAGAAATCTGAATAAACATGGAAATATCTACACCACCATCTGTATAAACATGGAAATACCTACAATACCATCTGTATACACATGGAAATATCTACACAGTCATCTGTATAAATATGGAAATATCTACACCGTCATCTGTATAAACATGGAAATATCTACACTGCCATCTGTAGAAAGATGGAAATATCTACACCGATATCTCTATAAATATGGAAATATCTACACCGCCATCTCTATAAACATGAAAATATCTACACTGCCATCTCCATAAAGATGGAAGTATCTACTCCGCCATGTGTATAAACACGGAAATATCTACTCCACCATCTGTGTAAACATGGAAATATCTACACCGCTGTCTGTATAAACATGGAAATATCTACACCGCCATCTGCATGTCCATGGAAATATCTACGCCGCCATCTGTATAAACATGGAAATATCTACACTGCCATCTGTGTATAGATGGAAATATCAACACCGCCATATATACAAACATGGAAATATCTACACCGCTATCTCTATAAACATGGAAATATCTGCACTGCCATCTGTAAAAACATGGAAATACCTATACAGTCATCTGTATAAACATGGAAATATCTACAATGCCATCTGTATACACATGGAAATATCTACACATTCATCTGTATAAACAGGTATATATCTACACTGCTATCTCTATAAACATGGAAATATGTACACCGCCATCTCTATAAACATGAAAATATCTACACGGCCATCTCCATAAACATGGAACTAACTACTCCGCCATCTGAATAAACATGGAAACATCTACACCGCCATCTGTGTGAATAAGGAAATATCTACAATGCCGTCTGTATAAAGATATAAATATCTGCACCACGAGCTGTATAAACATGGAAATATCTACATCGCTATCTGTATAAACGTGGAAATACCAACACCACTATCGGTATAAACATGGAAATATCTACAACGCCATCTATATAAACATGGAAATATCTACACCGCTATGTCTATAAACATGGAAATAACTACACCGCTATCTCTATAAACATGGAAATATCTACACTGCGATCTGTAAAAACATGGAAATACCTACACCGCGATCTGTATAAACATGGAAATATCTTCACCAAGATCTGTATAAACATGGAAATACCTACACCGCTATCTGTATAAACATGGTAATATCTACACCAGTATCTATATAAACATGGAAATATCTACACCGCCATCTGTATAAACATGTAAATATCTACACTGCTATCTGTATAAACATGGAAATACCTACACCACCATCTACATATCCATAGAAATATCTGTGCCGCCATCTGTATAAACATGGAAATATCTACACGGTCATATGTGTATAGATGGAAATACCAACAACGCCATCTGTACAAACATGGAAATATCTGCACCGCTCTCTGTATAAACATGGAAATAACTACAATGCTATTTGTATAAACAAGGAAATATCTACACCGCCATCTGTTTAAACATGGAAATATATACACAGACATCTGTTTATACACGGAAATATCTACACTGCTATCTGTATAAACATGCTAATAACTACACGGCTATCTGTATAAATGTGGAAATATTTGCACCAGTATCCCTATAAACATGGTAATATCAACACCGCGGTCTGTATAAACATGGAAATATCTACACCATGATCTGTATAAACAAGGAAATATCTACACCGACATCTCTGTAAACATGGAAATATCTACACCCCTATCTGTATAAACATGGAAATATCCACACCGCTATCTCTATAACATGGAAAAATCAACACCGCTATCTCTATGATCATGGAAATATCTACAGCGCCAACTCTATAAACATGGAATTATCTACACCGCGATCAGTATAATCAGGGAAATATCTACACCGCTATCTGTATAAACATGGAAATATCTCCACTGCTATCTTTATAAACATCGAAATATCTACACTGCCATCTCTTTAAACATGGAGATACTTACAAAGATATCTGTATAAACATGGAAATATCTACAGCGCCATCTGTATAAACATGGAAATATCTACACAGCCATGTGTATATACATGGAAATATATACACCGCTATCTATATAAACATGGAAATAACTACACCGCTTTCTGTATAAACATGGAAATATTTTCACCGCGGTCTGTATAAACATGGAAATATCTACATCGCTGTCTGGTTAAACATGGAAATACCTACACCGTGATCTGTATAAACATGGAAATATTTACACGATTATCTGTATAAACATGGAAATATCTACACCGTTATCTGTATAAATATGGAAATATCTACACCGCTATCTCTATAAACATGGAAATATCTACACTGCCATCTGTATAAACATGGAAATATCTACACTGCTATCTCTATAAACATGGAAATATCTACAATGCCATCTGTAAAAACATGGAAATACCTATACAGTCATCTGTATAAACATGGAAATATCTACACCACCATCTGTATAAACATGGAAATATCTACAATGCCACCTGTATACACATGGAAATACCTACATGGCAATATGTGTATATATGGAAATATCAACACCGCCATCCGTACAAACATGGAAATATCTACACCGCTATCTCTATAAACATGGAAATATCTACAACACGATCTGTATAAACATGGAAATATCTACACAGTCATCTCTATAAACATGGAAATATCGACACCACCATCTGCTTAAACATGGAAACATCTACACTGCCATCTGTATGCACATGGAAATACCTACACAGTCATGTGTAGGAACATGAAAATATCTACACTGCCATCTGTATAAACATGGAAATATCTGCATAGGCATCTGTATAAACATGGAAATATCTGCACCGCTATCTGTATAAACATGGAAATAGCTACACCGTTGTCTCTATAAACATGGAAATATGTACACCGCTATGTGTATAAACATGGAAATATCTCCACTCCAGTCTGTATAAACATGGAAATATCTACACCGCGATCTGTATAAACATGGAAATAACAACACCGCTATCTGTATAAACACGGAAATGTCTACACAGCTATCTGTATAAACATGGAAATACCTACACCGCCATCTGTATAAACATGGAAATACCTACAAAGTCATCTATATAAACATGGAAATATCTACACAGCCATCTGTATAAACATGGAAATATCTACACAGCCATCTGTATATACATGGAAATATCTACATTGCTATCTTTATAAACATGGAAATAACTACACCGCTATTTGTATAAACAAGGAAATATCTACACCGCCATCTGTTTAAACATGGAAATATATACACAGACATCTGTTTATACATGGAAATAACTACACCGCTATCTGTATAAACATGCTAATAACTACACCGCTATCTGTATAAATGTGGAAATATTTGCACCGCTATCCCTATAAACGTGGTAATATCAACACCGCGATCTGTATAAACATGGAAATAACAACATGATCTGAATAAACATGGAAATATCTGCACCGCGATCTGTATAAACATGAAAATATCTACACCGTGATCTATGTAAAGATGGAAATATCTACACCGCGATCTGTATAAACATGGAAATAACAACATGATCTGTATAAACATGGAAATATCTGCACCGCGATCTGTATAAACATGAAAATATCTACACCGTGATCTATGTAAAGATGGAAATATCTACACCGCCATCTGTATAAACATAGAAATATCTTCACTGCCATCTGTAAAAACATGGAAATACCTATACAGTCATCTGTATAAGCATGGAAATATCTACAATGCCATCTATATACACATGGAAATATCTACAGAGCCATCTGTATAAACATGTAAATATCTACACTGCTATCTCTGTAAACATGGAAATTTCTACACCGCCATCTGTATAAACATGAAAATATCTACACTGCCATCTCCATAAAGATGGAAGTATCTACTCCGCCATGTGTATAAACACGGAAATATCTACACCACCATCTGTGTAACCATGGAAATATCTACACCGCTATCTGTATAAACATGGAAATATCTACACCGCCATCTGCATGTCCATGGAAATATCTATGCCGCCATCTGTATAAACATGGAAATATCTACACGGCCATCTGTGTATAGATGGAAATATCAACACCGCCGTCTGTACAAACATGGAAATATCTACATCGCTATCTCTATAAACATGGAAATATCTGCACTGCCATCTGTAAAAACATGGAAATACCTATACAGTCATCTGTATAAACATGTAAATATCTACAATGCCATCTGTATACACATGGAAATATCTACACAGCAATCTGTATAAACATGTAAATATCTGCAGTGCTATCTCTATAAACATGGAAATATCTACACCGCCATCTGTATAAACATGAAAATATCTACACTGCCATCTCCATAAACATGGAACTAACTACTTCGCCATCTGTATAAACATGGAAACATCTACACCGCCATCTGTGTGAATAAGGAAGTATCAACAATGCCATCTGTATAAAGATATAAATATCTGCAACGCGAGCTCTATAAACATGGAAATATCTACATCGCTATCTGTATAAACGTGGAAATACCAACACCGCTATCGGTATGAACATGGAAATATCTACAACGCCATCTATATAAACATGGAAATATCTACACCGCTATGTCTATAAACCTGGAAATACCAACACCGCTATCTCTATAAACATGGAAATATCTTCACCGCTATCTGTATAAACATGGAAATATCTACACCGCTATCTGTATAAACATGGAAATATCTATACCGTGATCTGTATAAACATGGAAATATCTTCAATGCTATCTGTATAAACATGGAAATATCTACACAGCTATCTCTATAAACATGGAAATATCTACACCGCCATCGGTAAAACATGGAAATACCTACAAAGTCATCTGTAAAAACATGGAAATATCTACACAGCCATCTGTATAAACGTGGAAATATCAACACAGCCATCTGTATATACATGGAAATATCTACACCGCTATCTGTATAAAGATGGAAATAACTACACCGCTATTTGTATAAACAAGGAAATATCTACACCGTTATCTGTATAAACATGGAAATATCTACACCGCCATCTCTATAAACATGGAAATATCTACACCCCTATCTGTATAAACATGGAAATACCCACACCGCTATCTCTATAAACATGGAAAAATCAACACCGCTATCTCTATGAACATGGAAATATCTACACCGCCATCTCTATAAACATGGAAATATCTACACCGCGATCAGTATAAACATGGAAATATCTACACCGCTATCTGTATAAACATGGAAATATCTCCACTGCTATCTGTATAAACATCGAAATAACTACACCGCCATCTGTATAAACATGGAAATACTTACAAAGTTATCTGTATAAACATGGAAATATCTACACCGCCATCTGTATAAACATGGAAATATCTACACAGCCATGTGTACATACATGGAAATATCTACACCACTATCTATATAAACATGGAAATAACTACAACGCTATCTGTATAAACATGGAAATATCTACACCGCCATCTACATATCCATGGAAATATCTGCGCCGCCATCTGTACAAACATGGAAATATCTACACAGTCATCTGTGTATAGATGGAAATATCAACAAAGCCGTCTGTACAAACATGGAAATATCTGCACCGCTATCTGTATAAACATGGAAATATCTACACCGCGGTCTGTAAAAACATGGAAATATCTACACCGCTATCTGTATAAACATGGAAATATCTACACCGTGATCCGTATAAACATGGAAATATTTACACCGCTATCTGTATAAACGTGGAAATTTCTACACCGTTATCTGTATAAATACGGAAATGTCTACACCGCTATCTCTATAAACATGGAAATATCTACACCGCCATCTGTATAGACATGGAAATACCTATACAGTCATCTGTGTAAACATGGAAATATCTACACCACCATCTGTATAAACATGTAAATATCTACATCGCTATCTCTATGAACAGGGAAATATCTGCACTGCCATCTGTAAAAACATGGAAATACCTATACAGTCATCTGTATAAACATGGAAATATCTACAATGCCATCTGTATACACATGGAAATACCTACAAGGCAATCTGTGTATACATGGAAACATCAACACCGCCATCTGTACAAACATGAAAATATCTACACTGCTATCTCTATAAACATGGAATTATCTACACTGCGGTCTGTATAAACATGGAAATATCTACACCGGTATCTGTATAAACATGGAAATATCTACACCACGATCTGTATAAACGTGGAAATATATACAGCGCTATCTGTATAAACATGGAAATATCTGCACCGCTATCTCTATAAACATGGAAATATCTACAAAGACATCTGTATAAAGATGGAAATACCTACACAGTCATGTGTAGGAACATGGAAATATCTACATTGCCATCTGTATAAACGTAGAAATATCTACACAGCCCTCTGTATAAATATGGAAATATCTGCATAGGCATCTGTGTAAACATGGAAATATCTGCACCGCTATCTGTATAAACATGGAATTACCTACACTGTTGTCTCTATAAATATGGAAATATGTACACCGCTATGTGTATAAACATGGAAATATCTCCACTGCTGTCTGTATAAACAAGGAAATATCTCCACCGTTATCTGTTTAAACATGGAAATATCTACAGCGCCATCTCTATAAACATTGAAATATCTACACTGCCATCTGTAAAAACATGGAAATATCTACACAGTCATCTGAATAAACATGGAAATATCTACACCACCATCTGTATATACATGGAAATACCTACAATACCATCTGTATACACATGGAAATATCTACACAGACATCTGTAAAAATATGGAAATATCTACACGGCCTTCTGTATAAACATGGAAATATCTACATTGCCATCTGTAGAAAGATGGAAATATGTACACCGCTATCTCTATAAATATGGAAATATCTCCACCGCCATCTCTATAAACATGAAAATATCTACACTGCCATCTCCATAAAGATGGAAGTATCTACCCCGCCTTGTGTATAAACACGGAAATATCTACACCACCATCTGTGTAAACATGGAAATATCTTCACCGCTATCTGCATAAACATGGAAATATCTACACCGCCATCTGCATGTCCATGTAAATAACTATGCCGCCATCTGTATAAACATGGAAATATCTACACGGCCATCTGTGTACAGATGGAAATATCAACACCGCCATCTGTACAAACATGGAAATATCTACATCGCTATCTCTATAAACATGGAAATATCTGCACTGCCATCTGTAAAAACATGGAAATACCTATACAGTCATCTCTATAAACATGGAAATATCACCAATGTCATCTGTATACACATGGAAATATCTACACAGACATCTGTATAAACATGTAAATATCTACACTGCTATCTCTATAAACATGGAAATATCTACACCGCGATCTCTATAAACATGGAAATAACTACACCGCGATCTGTATAAACATGGAAATATCTACACGGCTATCTGTATAAACACGAAAAAATCTACACAGCTATCTCTATAAACACAGAAATATCTACACCGCCATCTGTAAAACATGGAAATACCTACAAAGTCATCTGTAAAAACATGGAAATATCTACACAGCCATCTGTATAAACATGGAAATATCTACACTGCTATCTCTATAAACATGGAAATATCTACACCGCCATCTCTATAAACATGAAAATATCTACACTGCCATCTCCATAAACATGGAACTAACTACTTCGCCATCTGTATAAACATGGAAACATCTACACCGCCTTCTGTGTGAAAAAAGAAATATCTACAATGCCATCTGTATAAAGATATAAATATCTGCACCGCGAGCTGTATAAACATGGAAATATCTACATCGCTATCTGTATAAACGTGGAAATACCAACACCGTTATTGGTATAAACATGGAAATATCTACAAATCCATCTATATAAAGATGGAAATATCTACACCGCTATGTCTATAAACATGGAAATACCTACACCGCTATCTCTATAAACATGGAAATATCTACACCGCTATCTGAATAAACATGGAAATACCTACACCGCTATCTGTATAAACATTTAAATATCTACACCGCGATCTGTATAAACATGGTAATATCTACACCACCATCTATATAAACTGGGAAATATCTACACCACCATCTGTATAAACATGGAAATATCTACAATGCCATCTGTAGAAAGATGGAAATATCTACACACCAATCTGTGTAAACATGGAAATATCAACACCGATATCTGTAAAAACATGGAAATATCTACACCGCGATCTCTATAAACATGGAAATATCTACACCGCGATCTCTATAAACATGGAAATATCTACACCGCTATCTGTATAAACACGAAAAAATCTACACAGCTATCTCTATAAACATGGAAATATCTACACCGCCATCTGTAAAACATGGAAATACCTACAAAGTCATCTGTAAAAACATGGAAATATCTACACAGCCATCTGTATAAACGTGGAAATATCAACACAGCCGTCTGTATATACATGGAAATATCTACACCGCTATATGTATAACATGGAAATAACTACACCGCTATTTGTATAAACAAGGAAATATCTACACCGTTATCTGTATAAACATGGAAATATCTACACCGCCATCTCTATAAACATGGAAATATCTACACCCCTATCTGTATAAACATGGAAATATCCACACCGCTATCTCTATAAACATGGAAAAATCAACTCCGCTATCTCTATGAACTTGGAAATATCTACACCGCCATCTCTATAAACATGGATATATCTACACCGCGATCAGTATAAACATGGAAATATATACACCGCTATCTGTATAAACATGGAAATATCTCCACTGCTATCTCTATAAACATGGAAATATCTACACCGCCATCTGTATAAACATGGAAATATCTACACAACCATGAGTACATACAAGGAAATAACTACACCACTATCTATATAAACATGGAAATAACTACACCGCTATCTGTATAAACAGGGAAATACCTACACCTCCATCTACATATCCATGGAAATATCTGCGCCGCCATGTGTATAAACATGGAAATAACTACACAGTCATCTGTGTATAGATGGAAATATCAACACCGCCATCTGTACAAACATGGAAATATCTGCACCGCTATCTGTATAAACATGGAAATATCTACACCGCGATCTGTATAAACATGGAAATATCTACACCGCTATCTGTATAAATACGAAAAAATCTACACAGCTATCTCTATAAACATGGAAATATCTACACCGCCATCTGTAAAACATGGAAATACCTACAAAGTCATCTGTAAAAACATGGATATATCTACACAGCCATCTGTATAAACATGGAAATATCAACACAGCCATCTGTATATACACGGAAATATCTACACCGCTATCTGTATAAACACGGAAATTACACCGCTATTTGTAAAAACAAGGAAATATCTACACCGTGATCTGTATAAACATGGAAATATCTACACCGCCATCTCTATAAACATGGAAATATCTACACAGCAATCTGTATGAACATGGAAATATCTACACATCTATCTGTATAAATATGAAATATCGAAAGCGCTATCTTCATAAAATTGGAAATATCTACACTGCTATCTGTATAAACATGGAAATATCCTCTCTGCTATCTCTATGAACATGGATATATCTACACCGCGATCTGTATAAACATGGAAATATCTACACCGCGATCTGTATAAACATGCAAATATCTTCACCACGATCTGTATAAACATGGAAATATCTACACCGCTATCTGTATAAACATGGTAATATCTACACCACCATCTATATAAACATGGAAATATCTACACCGCCATCTGTATAAACATGGAAATATCTACACCAATATCTGTAAAAACTTGGGAATATCTACACCGCTATCTGTATCAACATGGAAATATCTACACCGCGATCTGTATAAACATGGAAATATCTACAGTCCCATCTCTATAAACATTGAAATATCTACACTGCCATCTGTAAAAACATGGAAATATCTACACAGTCATCTGAATATACATGGAAATATCTACACCGCCATCTGTATAAACATGGAAATACCTACAATACCATCTGTATACACATGGAAATATCTACACAGACATCTGTTTAAATATGGAAATATCTACCCCGCCATCTGTATAAACATGGAAATATCTACACTGCCATCTGTAGAAAGATGGAATTATCTACACCGCTATCTCTATAAATATGGAAATATCTACACCGCTATCTCTATAAACATGAAAATATCTACACTGCCATCTCCATAAAGATGGAAGTATCTACTCCGCCATGTGTATAAACACGGAAATAACTACACCACCATCTGTGTAAACATGGAAATAACTACACCGCTATCTGTATAAACATGGAAATATCTACACCGCCATCTGCATGTCCATGGAAATATCTACGCCTCCATCTGTATAAACATGGAAATATCTACACTTCTATCTCTATAAACATGGAAATGTCTACACTGCGGTCTGTATAAACATGGAAATATCTACACCGATATCTGTATACACATGGAAATATCTACACCACGATCTGTATAAACATGGAAATATATACACCGCTATCTGTATAAACATGGAAATATCTGCACCGCTATCTCTATAGACATGGAAATATCTACAAAGCCATCTGTATAAACATGGAAATACCTACACAGTCATGTGTAGGAACATGGAAATATCTACACTGCCATCTGTATAAACATAGAAATATCTACACAGCCCTCTGTATAAATATGGAGATATCTGCATAGGCATCTGTATAAACATGGAAATATCTACACCAGCATCTGTGTAAACATGGAAATAACTACACCGCTATCTGTATATACATGGAAATATCTACACCGCCATCTACATATCAATGGAAATATCTGCGCCGCCATCTGTATAAACATGGAAATATCTATACAGTCGTCTGTGTATAGATGGAAATATCAACACCGCCATCTGTACAAACATGGAAATATCTGCACCGCTATCTGTGTAAACATGGAAGTATCTACACCGCGTTCTGTATAAACATGGAAATATCTACACCGCTATCTGTATAAACATGGAAATATCTACACCGTGATCTGTATAAATATGGAAATATTTTCACCGCTATCTGTATAAACGTGGAAATTTCTACACCGTTATCTGTATAAATACGGAAATGTCTACACCGCTATCTCTATAAACATGGAAATATGTACACCGCCATCTGTATAAATGTGGAAATAACTATACAGTCATCTGTGTAAACATGGAAATATCCACACGGCTATCTGCATAAACATGGAAATATCTGCAACACTATCTGTGTAAACATGGAAATATCTACATCGCTATTTGTGTAAACATGGAAATATCTACATCGCTATCTGTATAAACATTGAAACATCTACACAGCTATATCTATAAACATGGAATTATCTACACCGCTATCTGTTTAAACATGGAAATGTCTACAACGCTATCTGTGTAAACATGGAAATATCTACACCGCTATCTGTGTAAAGATGGAAATATCTTCTCCACAATCTGTGCAAAGATGGAAATATATACAACGCTATCTCTATAAACATGGAAATATCTTCACCGCTATCTGTGTAAACATGGAAATATCTACACCGCTATCTCTATAATCATGGAAATATCTACACCGCCATCTGTAGAAACATGGAAATATGTACACACACTTCTGTATATTCGTGGAAATATCTACAACACCATCACTATAGACATGGAAATATCTACACGACCATGTGTATACACGTGGAAACATCTACACAGTCATCAGTATAAACTTGGAAACATCTCCACCGCTATCTGTATACACATGGAAATACTTACATCCCTATCTCTATAAACATGGAAATAACTACACCGCTATCTGTATAAAAATGGAAATATCTACACCACTATCTGCATAAACATGGAAATTACTACACTGCCATCTATATAAAGATGGAAATATCTACACCGCGAGCTGTATAAACATGAAAATATCTACACAGCTATGTGTATAAACATGGAAATAGCAACACCACTATCTGTGTAAACTTGGAAATATCTACAGCGCTGACTGTAAACATGGAAATATCTACATTTCTATCTGTGTAAACATGGAAATATCTACTCTGCTATCTGTATAAAGATGGAAAAATATTCACCGCTATTTGTATAAACAAGGAAATGACAACATCGCTATCTGTATAAACATGGAAATATCTACACCGCTATCTGTAAAAACATGGAAATATCTACACCACCATCTCCATAAATATGGAAATATCTACACCGCTATCTCTATAAACCTGGAAATATCTACACTGCTATGTGTATAAAAGTGGAAATATATACAACGCTATCTGTGTAAACATGGAAATATATACACAGCTATCTGTGTAAACTTGGAAATATCTACACCGCAATGTGTTTAAAGAAGGAAAGATATACACCGCAATCTGTTCAAAGATGGAAATATCTACACCGCTAACTCTGTAAACATGGAAATATCTACACCGCTATCTGTATAAACATGGAAATATCTACACCGCTATCTGAATAAATATGGAAATATCTACACCGCTATCTCTATAAACATGGAAATATCTGCAACACTATCTGTGTAAACATGGAAATAACTACACAGCTATCTGTGTAAACTTTGAAGTATCTACACCACTATCTGTGTAAAGATGGAAATATCAACACCACAATCTGTGCAAAAATGGAAATATCTACACCGCTATCTCTGTAAACATGGAAATATCTACACCGCTATCTGTATAAACATGGAAATATCTATGCCGCTATCTGTATAAACATGGAAATATCTACACCGCCATCTATATAAACATGGAAATATCTACACCGTGATCTTTATAAACATGGACATATTTAAACCGCTATCTGCGCAAACATGGAAATATCTACACCGCTATCTCCATAAACATGGAAATATCTACACTGCTATCTGTATAAACATGGAAATTCTTCACCGTTATCTCCATAAACATGGAAATATCTACGCTGCCATCTGTATAAACATAGAAATATCTACAAAGTCATGAGTATAAACATGGAAATATCTACACCAACATCTCTATAAACATTGAAATATCTATACTGCCATGTGTATACACATGGAAATATCTACACATCCATCTGTATAAACATGGAAATATCTCCACCGCTATCTCTAAAAACATGGAAATATCTACACCTCCATTTGCATATACATGGAAATATCTACGCTGCCACGTATACACATGGAAACACCTACACAGCCATCTGTATAAACATGGAAATATCTTCACCACTACCTCTATAAACATGGAAATACCTACAAAGCAATCTGTATAAATATGGAAATATCTACATCGCTCTCTGTATAAACATGGAAATATCACCACCGCTATCTGTTTATATATGGAAATATCTACACCGCTATCTGTATAAAAATGGAAATATCTACACAGTCAACTGTATATACATGGAAATATCTACACCACCATCTCTATAAACATGGAAATATCTACACTGCCATCTGTAAACATGGAAATATCTAAACAGTCATCAGTATATACATGGAAATATCTACACCACCATCTCTATAAACATGGAAATATCTACACTGCCGTCTGTATACATATGGAAATGTCTACAGAGCCATCAGTATAAACATGGAAACATCTGCACCGCTATCTCTATACACATGGAAATACCTACTCTGCAATCTCTATAAACATGGAAATATCTACACCACAATCTCTATAAATATGGAAATATCTACACTGCCATCTCTACAAACATGAAAATAGTTACACCGCCATCTCCATAAACATGGAACTATCTACACTGCCATCTGTGTAAACATGGAAATATCGACACTGCCGTCTGTATAAAGATGGATATATCTGCACACCGAGCTGTATAAACATGGAAATATCTACACTGCTATCTGTATAAACAGGGAAATACCAACACCACTATCTGTATAAACGTGGAAATATCAACACCACGATCTGTATAAACATGGAAATATCTAGAAGTCTCCCTGTATAAACATGGAAATAAATACACCGCTGTCTGTATAAACATGGAAATATCTATACCGCCCTGTGAATAAACATGGAAATATCTACACTGCTATCTCTATAAATATGGAAATTTATACACCCTTATCTCTATAAACATGGAAATATCTACACCACCATCTGCGCAAACATGGAAAA
This sequence comes from Pan troglodytes, assembly GCF_028858775.2. NCBI lineage: Eukaryota > Metazoa > Chordata > Mammalia > Primates > Hominidae > Pan > Pan troglodytes. The sequence continues at coordinate 10,535,650 of NC_072411.2, forward strand.
ATCTACACCGCTATCTGTATAAACATGGAAATATCTCCACCGCTACCTGTATAAACATGGAAATATATACACTGCTATCTGCATAAATATGGAAATATATACACTGCTATCTCTATAAACATGGAAATGTCTACACCGCTATCTGTATAAACATAGAAATATCTACATGGCTATCTCTACAAACATGGAAATATCTACACCACCATCTGCATAAACATGGAAATACCTACACAGCCATCTGCATAAACATGGAAATACCTACACAGCCATCTGCATAAACATGGAAATATCTACAACGCCATCGGTATAAACATGGAAATATATACACAGCCATCTGTATAAACATGGAAATATCTACACCGCCATCAGCATAAACATGGAAATAACTACACCGCCATCTGTATAAACATGAAAATATCTTCACCACCAACTCTATAAACATAGAAACATCTACACTGTCATCTGTAGAAAGATGGAAATATCTGCACAGAGATCTGCAGAAACATGGAAATATCAACAACTCTGCCTGTATAAACTTGGAAATATCTACACCACTATCTGTATAAACATGGAAATATCTACACTGCCGTCTGTATAAACATGGAAATATCTACACAGCTGTCTCCATAAACATGGAAATATTTACACTGCTATCTGTATAAACATGGAAATATCTGCACTGCCATCTGTATAAACATGGAAATACCTAAACTGCCATCTGTATACACATGGAAATACCTACACAGCTATCTGTATAAGCATGGAAATATCGACTCCGCTATCTCTATAAACATAGAATTAGCAACACCGCAATCTGTATAAACATGGAAATATCTAGACCTTTCTCTATATAAAGATGGAAATACCTACACCGCTATCTGTATAAACATGGAAATATCTACACCGCTATCTTTATAAACATGGAATTATCTTCACCGCTTTCTGTATAAACATGGAAATATCTACAACAATATCTTTGTAAACATGGAAATATCCACACAGCTATCTGGGTAGACATGGAAATATATACAACGCTATCTGTGTAAAGATGAAAATATGTACACCCCAATCTGTGCAAATATCAAAATATCTACTCTGCTATCTCTGTAAACATGGAAATATCTACGCCGTTATCTGTATAAACATGGAAATATCTACACCGCTATCTGTATAAACATGGAAATATCTACACCACGATCTGTATAAACATGGAAATGTCTTCACCGCTATCTGTATGAACATGGAAATATCTACACCACTATCTGCATAAACATGGAAATATCTACACTGCCATCTGTATAAACAAGGAAATATCTACACCGCTATCTGTACAAACATGGGAAAATCTAAACAGCTATCTCTATAAAAATGGAAATATCTACACTGCTGTCTCTATAAACATAGAAATAGCGACACCGTATCTGTATATACATGGAAATATCAACACCGCCATGTGTAAAAACATGAATATATCTACACAGTCATCTGTATAAACCTGGAAATATCTACACTGCAATCTGTATACACAAGGAAATATCTACACTGCCATCTGTATAAAGATGGAAGTGTCTACACTGCGAGCTGTATAAACATGGAAATATCTACACCGCTATATGTATAAACATGGAAATACCAACACTGTTATCTCAATAAACTTGGAAATATCTACACCGCCATGTATATAAACATGCAAATATCTACACAGTCATCTGTGTAAACATGGAAATATCTACACCAGCATCTCTATACACTTGGAAATATCTTCACTTCCATCTGCATACACATGGAAATATCTACACAGCCATCTGCATATACATGGAATTATCTACACCGCTATCTCTATAAACATGGAAATACCAACAACGCTATCTCTATAACCATGGAAATATCTGCACCACAATCTCTGTAAACATGGAAATATCTACACCGCCATGCCTATAAACATGAAAACATCTACACCGCCATCTCCAGAAACATGGAACTATCTACACCGCCATCTGTATAAACATGGAAATATTGACACCACTATCTGTATAAACATGGAAATATCTACACTGCCATGTGTATAAAGATGGAAATATCTACAACGCGAGCTGTATAAACATGGAAATATTTACACCGCTATCTCTATAAACATGGAAATACCAACACCGTTATCTGTATAAACATTGAAATATCTACACCGCTATCTGTATAAAGATGGAAATAACTACAATGCTATCTGTGTAAACATGGAAATATCTTCACAGCTATCTGTGTAAACTTGGAAATATCTACACAGCTATCTGTGCAAAGATGGAAATATCTACACCGCTATCTCTGTAAACATGGAAATATCTACACCGCTATCTGTATAAACACGGAAATATCTTCACCACTATCTTTATAAACATGGAAATACCTACATCGTCATCTCTATACACATGGAAATATCTACACCGCCATCTCTATAAACACAAAAATATATACAGGGCCATCTCTATGAACATGAACATATCTACACCGCCATCTGCATGAACATGGAAATATCTACACCGCTATCTGTATAAACATGGAAATATCTACAACGCTATCTGTATAAATATGGAAACAGCTACACAGCTATCTCTATAAACATGGAAATATCTACAACGCTATCTCTATAAACATGGAAATATCTCCACCTCTATCTGTATAAACATGGAAATATCTACACAACAATCTGTGGAAAGATGCAAATATCTACACCGCTATCTCTGTAAACATGGAAATATCTGCACCACTATCTGCATAAACATGGAAATGTCTACACCGCCATCTGTATAAAGATGGAAATTTCTACACCGTGGGCTGTATAAAGTTGGAAATATCTACACCGCAATCTGTATAAACGTGGAAGTATCTACACCGCTATCTGTATAAACGTGGAAATATCTACAATGCTATCTGTATAAACGTGGAAATATCTACATCGATATCGGTGTAAACGTGGAAATATCTCCACCGCTATCTGTATAAACATGGACATATCTACACTGCTATCTGTATGTACATGGAAATATCTACAACGCTATCTGTATAAACATGGGAATATCTACACCGCTTTCTTTATAAACATGGAAATATCTACACCGCTATGTGTAAAAACATGGGAATATCTAAAACAATATCTGTGTATACATGGAATTATCTACACAGCTATCTGAGTAAACATGGAAATATGTACACCACTATCTGAGTAAAGATGAAAATATGTACACCGCAATCTGTGCAAATATCAAAATATATACTACGCTATCACTGTAAACATGGAAATATCTACACCGTTATCTGTATAAACATGGAAATATCTACACCGCTATCTGTATAAACATGGAAATATCTTCATCGCTATCTGTATTAACATGGAAATATCTCCACCGCTATCTGTATAAACATGGAAATTCTACACCGCTATCTGTATAAACATGGAAATATCTACGTTGCTATCTGTGTAAACATGGAAATATCTCCAGCGCTATCTCTATAAACATGGAAATATCTAAACCGTTATCTTTGTAAACATGGAAATATCTACACCGCTACCTGTATAAACATGGAAATATCTACAACACTATCTGTGTAAACATGGGAATACCTTCACAGCTATCTGTGTAAACATGGAAATACGTACACCGCTATCTGTGTAAAGGTGGAAATATCTACCCCGCAATATGCGCAATTATGGAAAAATCTACACAGCTATCTCTGTAAACATGCAAATATCTACAACGCTATCTGTATAAACACGGAAATATCTGCACTGCTATCTGCATAAACATGGAAATATCTACATGGCTATCTCCATAAACATGGAAATATCTACACCGCCATCTGTATAAACATGGAAATACCAACACAGTCATCTTTATAAACATGGAAAAATCTACACCACTATCTGTATAAACATGCAAATATCTACACTTCCATCTGTATAAACATGGAAATATCTACACAGCCATCTGTATAAACGTGGAAATATCTACACTGCCATCTGTATAAACATGGAAATATCTACACAGACATCTGTAAAAACATGGAAATATCTACAAAGCCATCTCTATAAACATGGAAATATTTACATTGCTATCTGTATAAACAAGGAAATGGCCACACCTCTATCTGAATAACATGGAAATATATACACCGCCATCTGTAAAAACATGGAAATATCTACACAGTCATCTGTATAAACATGGAAATATCTACAGTGACATCTGTATAAACATGGAAATATGTACACAGTTATCTGTAAAAACATGGAAATATCTACACCGCTATCTCTATAAACATGGAAATATCTACACCACTATCTCTATAAACATGGAAATATCTACACCGCTAGCTGTACAAACGTGGAAATATCTACTTGGCTATCTCTAGAAACATGGGAATATCTACACCGCCATCTGTACAAACATGGAAATACCTACACAGTCGATTGCATAAATATGGAAATATCTACACCACTATCTGTATAAACATGGAAATATCTACACCGCTATCTGTATAAACATGGAAATATCTACACCGCTCTCTGAATAAATATGGAAATAACTACACCGCTATCTGTATAAACATGGAAATATCTACACAGCTATCTCTATAAACATAGAAATATCTAAAACGCCATCTCTATAAACATGGAAATATTTACCCCGCCATCAGCATAAACATGGAAATAAATACACCGACATCTGTATAAACATGGAAATATCTACACCGCCATCTCTATAAACATAGAAACATCTACAGTGCCATCTGTAGAAAGATGGAAATATCTACACGGAGATCTGCATAAACATGGAAATTTATACACCTCTACCTGTATAAACATGGAAATAACTACATAGCTATATGTATAAATATGGAAATATTTACACTGCTATCTCTATGAACATAGAAATGTCTACACCGCTATCTATATAAACATGGAAACATCTACACGCGTATCTCTATAAACATGGAAATGTCTACACCGCTATCTGTATAAACATGGAAATATATACATGGCTATCTCCATAAACATGGAAATATCTACACCACTAGCTTTATGAACATGGGAATACCTACACAGTCATCTGTATAAACATGGAAATATCTACTCCGCTATCTGTATATACATGGAAATATCTACACTGCTATCTTTATAAACATGGAAATATCTACACCGCTGTCTGTATAAACATGGAAATATCTACATCGCTATCTGTATAAACATGGAAATATCCTCAGGGCTATCTCTATAAACATGGAAATATCTACACCATTATCTTTGTAAACATGGATATATCTATACCGCTACCTGTATAAACATGGAAATACCTACAACAATATCTGTGTAAACATGGGAATATCTTCACAGCTATCTGTGTAACCATGGAAATATGTACACCGCTATGTGTGTAAAGATGGAAATATGTTCACCGCAATATGCGCAAATATGGAAACATCTACACCGCTATATCTGTAAACATGGAAATATCTACACCGCTATCTCTGTAAATATGTAAATATCTACACCGCTATCTGTATAAACATGGAAATATCTGCACTGCTATCTGTATACACCTGGAAATATCTACATGGCTATCTCTATAAACATGGAAATATCTACACCGCCATCTGTATAAACATGCAAATACCTACACAGTCATTTGTATAAACATGGAAAAATCCGCACCACTATCTGAATAAACATGGAAATATTTACACTGACATCTGTATAAACATGGAAATATCTACACAGCCATCTGTATAAACATGGAAATATCTACACAGCCATCTCTATAAACATGGAAATATCTACAGAGCTATCTTTATAAACATGGAAATAGCCACACCGCTATCTGTATAAACATGGAAATATCTACACCGCCGTCTGTAAACACATGGAAATATCTACACAGTCATCTGTAAAAACATGGAAATATCTCCATCTCCATGTGTATAAACATGGAAATATCTACACTGTCATCTCTATACACATGGAAATATCTACACAGCCGTCTGTATAAACATGGAAATATCTACACCGCTATCTCCATAAACATGGAAATACCCACACCGCAATCTGTATAAACATGGAAATATCTACACCGCAATCTGTATAAACATGGAAGTATCTACACTGCTATCTGTGAAAATATGGAAACATCTACACCGCTATCTCTATAAACATGGAAATATCTACACCGCTAGCTGTATAAACTTGGAAATATCTACTTGGCTCTCTCTAGAAACATGGATATATCTACACCGCCATCTGTATAAACATGGAAATATCTAAACAGTCGATTGCATAAACATGGAAATATCTACACCACTATCTGTGTAAGCATGGAAATATCAACACCGCTATCTTTATAAACATGGAAATATCTACACCGCTATCTGTATGAACATGGGAATATCTACAACAATATTTGTGTAAACATGGAAATATCTACACAGCTATCTGTGTAAACATGGAAATATGAACACCAATATCTGTGTAAAGATGAAAATATGTACACCGCAATCTGTACAAATATCAAAATATCTACTACGCTATCTCTGTAAACATGGAAATATCTACCCCGTTATCTGTATAAACTTGGAAATATCTACACCGCCATCTGTATAAACATGGAAATACCTACACTGTCATCTTTATAAACATGGAAACATCTACACCACTATCTGTATTAACATGGAAATATCTGCACTGCCATCTGTATAAACATGGAAATATCTACACCGCCATCTGTATAAACATGGAAATATCTCCAACGCTATCTGTATAAACACAGAAATACCTGCACTGCTATCTGTATAAACATGGAAATATCTACATGGCAATCTCCATAAAGATGGAAATATCTCCACCGCCATCTGTATAAACATGGAGATACCTACACAGTCATCTTTATAAACATGGAAAAATCTACACCTCCATGCCTATAAACATGGAAATATGTACACTGCCATCTGTATACACATGGAAATAACTACACAGCCATCTGTATATACATGGAAATATCTACACCGCTATCTCCATAAACATGGAAATACCTACACCCCAATCTGTATAAACATGGAAATGTCTACACCGCGATCTGTATAAACATGGAAGTATCTACACCGCTATCTGTAAAAATATGGATATATCAAACCGCTATCTCTATAAACATGGAAATATTTACACCGCTAGCTGTATAAACGTGGAAATATCTACTTGGCTATCTCTAGAAACATGGAAACATCTACACCGCCATCTGTATAACCATGGAAATACCTACACAATCAATTGCATAAACATGGAAATATCTACACCACTATCTGTATAAACATGGAAATATCTACACCGCTATCTGTATAAACATGGAAATATCTACACCGCTATCTGTATAAACATGGAAATACCTACACCACTATCTATATAAACATGGAATTATCTACACCGCTATCTCTATAAACATAGAAATATCTAAAACGCCATCTCTATAAACTTGGAATTATCTACACTGCCATCAGCATAACATGGAAATAACTACACCGCCGTCTGTATAAACATGGAAATATCTACACCGCCATCTCTATAAACATAGAAACATCTACTCTGTCATCTGTTGAAAGATGGAAATACCTACACCGAGATCTGCATAACCATGGAAATAACTACACCTCTACCTGTATAAACATGGAAATACCTACACAGCTATCAGTATAAATAAGGAAATATTTACACCGCTATCTCTATGAACATGGAAATGTCTACACCGCTATCTCTATAAACATGGAAACGTCTACATGCCTATCTCTATAAACATGGAAATGTCTACTCCGCTATCTGTATAAACATGGAAATACATACAATGCTATCTCTATAAACATGGAAATATCTACACCGTCACCTTTATGAACATGGGAATACCTACACAGACATCTGTATAAACATGGAAATATCTACACTGCTATCTGTATAAACATGGAAATATCTACACCGCTATCTGTATAAATATTGAAATATCTTCACCGCTATCTCTATAAACATGGAAATGCCTACACCTCTATCTGTATAAACATCTAAATATCTACATGGCTATCTCTATAAACATGGAAATATCTACACCGCCATCTGTATAAACATGGAAATACCTACACAGTCATCCGTATAAAGATGGAATTATCTACACCACTATCTGTATAAACATGGAAATATCTACAATGCCAACTGTATAAACATGGAAATATCTACACCGCTATCTGCATAAACATGGAAATGTCTACAAAGCTATCTCTAGAAACATGGAAATAACTAAACTGCTATCTGTATAAACATGGAAATAGCCACACCGCTATCTGTATAAACATGGAATTATCTACACCGCCATCTATAAAAACATGAAAATATCTACAGGGTCATCTGTATAAACATAGAAATATCTACAGCTCCATCTGTATAAACATGGAAATATCTACAATGCCATCAGTAAAAACACGGAAATATCTACACAGTCATCTGTATAAACATGGAAATATATACACGGCTATCTATATAAACATGGAAATACCTACACCGCAATTTCTATGAACATGGAAATATCGACACCGCGATCTGTATATACATGGAAATATCTACACCGCTATCTGTATAAATATGGAAATATCTACACCGCTATCTCTATATACATGGAATAGTCTACACCACTATCTGTTTAAAAATGGAAATATCTGCACCGCTATCTGTATAAACATTGAAATATCTCCACCGCTATCAGTAAAAACATGGAAATATCTACACTTCTATCTGTATAAATACGGAAATATCTACACGGCTAATTCTATAAACATGGAAAGGACTACACAGCTTGCTGTATAAACATGGAAATATCTACATGGCTATCTCTATAAATATGGAAATATCTACACCGCCATCTGTATCAACATGGAAATAACTCCACAGTCATGTGCATAAACATGGAAATATCTACACCACTATGTGTATAAACATGGAAATACCTACAATGCCATCTGTATAAATAAGGAAATATCTACACCGCTATCTGTATAAACATGGAAATATCTACACCGCTATCTGTATAAACATGGAAATGTCTACACGGCTATCTCTATGAACATGGAAATGTCTTCACCGCTCTCTGTATAAACATGGAAATATCTACATGGCTATCTCTATAAACATGGAAATATCTACACCGCCATCTGCATAAACTTGGAAATACCTACAAAGTCTTCTCTATAAACATGGAAATATCTACACCACCATCTGTATAAACATGGAAATATCAACAATGTCATTTGTACAAAGATGTAAATACCTACAGAGCCATCTCTAAATACATGGAAATATCTACACCACTATCTGTATAAACATGGAAATATCTACACCGCTATCTGTATAGACATGGAAATATCTACACCGCCATGTGTATAAACAAGGAAATATCTACACCGTCATCTGTATAAACATGCAAATATAACACCGCTATCTGTATAAATATGGAAATATTTACACTGCTATCTCTATAAACATAGAAATATCTGCACCGATATCTGTATAAACATAGAAATATCTACACCACTATCTCTATAAACATGGAAATATGTACACCGCCATCTGTATAAACATGGAAATATCTACACAGTCATCTGTATAAAAATGGAAATATCTACACCTCCATCTGTATAAACATGGAAATATCTACACTGCCATCTGTATACATATGGAAATATCTACACAGCCATCTGTATAAACATGGAAATATCTACACCGATATCTGTATAAACATGGAAATATCTACACCGCTATCTGTATAAACTTTGAAATATCTACACCGCTATCTGTGTAAATATGGAAATATCTCCACCGCCATCTGTATATACATGGAAATATCTCCACCGCTATCTGTATAAACATGGAAATATCTCCACCGCCATCACTATAAATATGGAAATATCTATACCGCCATCTGTATAAACATGTAAATATGTACACCGCTGTCTTTATAAACATAGAAATACCTACAAGGCTATCTGTATAAACATAGAAATATCTACAACGCTACCTGTGTAAACATGGAAATATCTACACAGCTATCTGTGTAAACATGGAAATATCTACACCGATATCTGTATAAAGATGGAAATATCTACACCGCAATCTGTGCAAAGATGGAAATATCTACACTACTATCTCTGTAAACATGGAAATATCCACACCGCCATCTGTATAAACTTGGAAATATCTACACAACCATCAGTATAAACAAGGAAGTATCTACACCGCTATCTCTAAACAATGGAAACATCTACACCGCAATCTCTATAAACATGGAAATATCTACACCGCCATCTCTATAAACATGAAAATATCTACACCGCCATCTTCATAAACGTCTATGTAATCATGGAAACACCTACTCAGCCATCTCTATAAACATGGAAATATCTACACCGCTATCTGTATAATCATGGAAATATCTACACCATTATGTGTACAAACATGGAAACGTCTACACCTCCATCTATATAAACATGGACATATCTACACTGCCATCTGTATACACATGGAAATATCTACACAGCCATCAGTATAAACATGGAAATACCTACTCCACTATCTCTATAAACATTGAAATACCTACACCGCTGTCTGTATAAACATGGAAATATCTACACCGCTATCTGTATAAACATGGAAATACCTCAGCTGCTATCTGTAAAAACATGGAAATATCTACACCGCTATCTGTATAAACATGGAAATATCTACACCGCCATCTCAATAAACACGGAAATACCTAACACGCTATCTCCATAAAGAAGGAAATATCTACAATGCCATCTGTAGAAAGATGGAAATAACTACTACGCGATCTCTGTAAACATGGAAATATCTACACCGCTACCTGTATAAACATGGAAATATCTACACCACTAGCTGTATAAACATGGAAATATCTGTGCCGATATCTGTATAAACATGGAAATATCTACACTGCTATCTTTATAAATATGGAAATATCTATACCGCTATCTCTATAAACGTGGAAATGTCTACACCGCTATCTGTATAAACATGGAAATACCTACACCTCTATCTCTATAAACATGGAAATATCTACGCCATCATCTGTATTAACATGGAATTGCCTAGAAAGTCATCTGTATTAACTTGGAAATACCTACACCACCATCTGAATAAACATGGAAATATTTACACTGCCATCTATGCAAACATGGAAGTAACTACACTGCCATCTCTACAAACATGGAAATAGCTACACCGCTATCTGTATAATCATGGAAATAGCCACACCGTTATGTGTATAAACATGGAAATATCTACACCGCCATCTGTATAAACATGGAAATATCTACACTGCCATCTGTATACACATGGAAACATCTACACTGCCATCTGTATAAACATGAAAATATTTACACCGATATCTCTGTAAACATGGAAATATCTACACCGCTATCTCTATAAACATGGAAATATCTACACCGCGATCTGTATAAACATGGAAATATCTAAACCGTGATCTGCATAAACATGGAAATTTATACACCGCTACTTGGATAAACATGGAAATTTCTACACCGCTATCTCTATAAACAAGGAAATATCTACACTGCCGTGTGTATAAACGTGGAAATATCTACACAGTCATTTATATAAACATGGAAATATCTACACCAATTTCTGTATAAATATGGAAATATCTACACCGCTATCTCTATAAACTTGGAAATATTTACACCGCCATCTGCATAAACATCTAAATATCTACACCGCCATGTGTATAAACATGGATATATCTACACCGTCATCTGTATAAACATGCAAATATATCAACGCTATCTGTATAAACATGGAAATATCTACACTGTCATCTGTATAAACATGGAAATATAACACCGCTATCTGTATAAACATGGAAATATTTACACCGCTATCTCTATAAACATGGAAATATCGGCACCGCTATCTGTATAAACATGGAAATATCTACACCACTATCTCTATAAACATGGAAATATCTGCACCGCCATCTCTATAAACATGGAAATATCTACACAGTCATCAGTATAAACATAGAAATATGTACACCTCCTTGAGTTTAAACTTGGAAATATCTACACTGCCATCTGTATACACATGGAAATATCTACACAGCCATCGGTGTAAAGAAGGAAACATCTATACCGCTATCTCTATACACATGGAAATGTCTACACCGCTATCTGTATAAACATGGAAATATCTACATGGCAATCTCTATAAACATGGAAATATAACACCGCTATCTGTATAAACATGGAAATATCTACACCCCTATGTCCATAAACATGGAAATGTCTACACCGCCATCTCTATAAACATGGAATTATCTACACCCCTATCTCTATAAACATGGAAATATCTACAGCGCCATCTATATAAACATGAAAATATCTACACTGCCATCTCCATTAACATGGAACTATCTACACCGCCATCTGCATAAACATGGAAATATCTATGCTGCCATCTGCATAAAGATGTAAATATCTACACTGCGAGCTGTATAAACATGGCAATATCTACACCCCTATCTGCATAAACATGGAAATTTCTACAACGCTATCTCTAAAAACATGGAAATATATACACCACCGTCTCTATAAACATGGAAATAACTTCACGGCCATATACATAAACAAGGAAATAACTACATCGCCAACAGTATAAACATGGAAATATGTTCACCGCCATCTGTGTAAACACGGAAATATCTACACGACTATGTGTATAAACACGGAAATATCTACACGGCCATCTGTATAAAGATGGAGATAACTACACCACGAGCTGTATAAACATGGAAATATCTGCACCGCTATCCGTTTAAACATGGAAATACCAAAAACGCTATTTGTATAAACATGGACATATCTACACCACTATCTGTATAAACATGGAAATACCTACACCACTATCTCCATAAACATGGAAATACCTATATCGCCATCTCTATAAACATGGAATTATCTACTCCGCTATCTCTATAAATATAGAATATCTACACCGCCATCTCTATAAACATGAAAATGTCTACACCGCCATCTGCATAAACATGGAAATATCTACACCGCCATGTATTTAAACATGGAAATATCTACACCGTCATCTGCATAAACATGGAAATATAACACCGCTATCTGTATAAACATGGAAATATCTACACCGCTATCTGTATAAATATGGAAATGTCTACACCGCTATCTCTATAAACATGGAAACATATACACCTCTAACTCTATAAACATGGAAATATCTACATGGCTATCTCTATAAACATGGAAATATCTACACCGCCATCAGTATAAACTTGTAAATATCTACATTGCCATCTGTGTAAACATGGAAATATCTACACAGCCATCTCTATAAATATGGAAATAGCTACACCGCTATCTGTATAAACATGGAAATAGCCACACCGCTATCTGTATAAACATGGAAATATCTACACCACCATCTGTATAAACTTGGAAATATCTACATTGCCATCAGAATACACATGGAAATACCAACAATGCCAGCTGTATAAACATGGAAATATCTACACAGCCATCTGTATCAACATGGAAATAATTGCACCGCTATCCATATAAACATGGAAATACCTACACCGCTATCTCTATAAACATGGAAGTATCTTCACCACTATCTCTATAAACAGGAAATATCTACAGTGCCATCTATATAAACATGAAAATATCTACACTGCCATCTCCATAAACATGGAACTATCTACACCGCCATCTGCATAAACATGGAAATATCTACAATGCCATCTATATAAGGATGTAAATAACTACAACGCGAGCTGTATAAACATGGTAATATCTACACCCCTATCTTTATAAACATGGAAATATCTACACCGATATCGGTATAAAGATGGAAATGCCTACACTGCAATCTGTGCAAAGATGGAAATATCTACAATACTATCTCTGTAAACATGGAAATATCTACACCGTTATCTGTATAAAGATGGAAATGTCTACACTGCAATCTGTGCAAAGATGGAAATATCTACACTATTATCTCTGTAAACATGGAAATATCTACACCGCCATCTATATAAAGATGTAAATAACTACAACGCGAGCTGTATAAATATGGTAATATCTACACCCCTATCTTTATAAACATGGAAATATATACACCGCTATCTCTAAAAACATGGAAATATATACACCGCCATCTCTATAAACATGGAAATACCTACACTGCCATATACATGAACAAGGAAATGTCCACACCGCCATCTGTATAAACATAGAAATGCCTACACAGGCATCTTTAGAAAGATTTAAATATCTTCACCGCGATCTGTGTATACATGGAAATAACTACACCGCTACCTCTATAAACATGGAAATATCTACTCCGCTGTCTTTATAAACATGGAAATATCTACACCGCGATCTCTATACACTTGGAAATATCTACACTGCTATCTGTATTAACATGGAAATAATTTCACAGCTATCTGTATAAACATGGAATTATCTACACCGCTATCTGTATAAATATGAAAATATCTTTACTGCTTTCTCTATAAACATGGAAATGTCTACACCGCTATCTGTATAAACATGGAAATACCTACATGGCTATCTCTATAAACATGGAAATATCTACGCCTGCATCTGTATTAACATGGAAATAACTACAGAGTCATCTGTATTAACATGGAAATATCTAACACATTATCTGTATAAACATGGAAATATCTACACTGCCATCTGTATAAACATGGAAATATCTACACAGCCATATCTATAAATATGGAAATAGCTACACCGGTATATATATAAACATGGAAATAGCCACAACGCTATCTGTATAAACATGGAAATATCTATACCGCCATCTGTAAAAACATGGAAATATCTACACAGTCATCTGTATTAACATGGAAATATCAACACATCCATCTGTATAAACTTGGAAATATCTACACTGCCATGTGTATACACATGGAAACATCTACACTGCCATCTGTTTAAACATGGAAATATCTATACCACTATCTCTATAAACATGGAAATACCTACAGCGTTATCTGTATAAGCATGGAAATACCTACACCGCTATCTGTATAAACATGGAAACCTCTACACCACTATCTGTGTAAACATGGAAATATTTCCACCGCTATCTGTATAAACATGGAAATATCTATACCACTATCTGTATAAACATGGAAATATCTCCACCGCTATCTGTATAAACATGGAAATATCTACTCCGCTATATGTATAAACATAGAAATAACTACACCGCTATCTCTATAAACATGGAAATATCTACACCACCATCTGTATAAAAGGGGAAATATCTACATATTCATCTTTATAAACATGGAAATATCTACACCGCCATCTGTATAAACATGGAAATATCAACACCGCTATCTGTAAAAATATGGAAATTTCTACACCGCTATCTCTATAAACATGGAAATATTTACACCGCTAACTGTATAAACGTGGAAATATCTACTTGGCTATCTCTAGAAACTTGGAAATATCTACACCGCCATCTGTATAAACATGGAAATACCAAGACAGTCAATTGCATAAACATGGAAATATCTACACCGCTATCTGTATAAACATGGAAATATCTACACCACTATCTGTATAAACATGGAAATATCTACATCGCTATCTGTATAAACATGGAAATATCCCCAGCGCTATCTCTATAAACATGGAAATATCTACTCCGTTATCTTTGTAAACATTGAAATATCTACACCGCTACCGGTATAAACACGGAAATACCTACAACACTATCTGTGTAAACATGGGAATACCTTCACAGCTATCTGTGTAACCATGGAAATATGTACACCGCTATCTGTGTAAAGATGGAAATATCTACACTGCAATATGCGCAAATATGGAAATATCTACACCGGAATATCTGTAAACATGGAAATATCTACACCACAATCTCTGTAAACATGGAAATATGTACACCGCTATCTGTATAAACATGGAAATATCTGCACTGCTATCTCTATAAACCTGGAAATATCTACATGGCTATCTCTATAAACATGGAAATATCTACAACGCTATCTATGTAAACATGGAAATATCTACACAGCTATCTGTGTAAACTTGGAAATATCTACACAGGTAACTGTGTAGAAATGGAAATATCTACACGGCAATCTGTGCAAAGAGGGAAATATCTACACCGCTATCTCTGAAAACATGGAAAAATCTACACCGCTATCTGTATAAACATGGAAATATCTACACCGCTATCTCTATAAACAAGGAAATATCTACACCGCCATATGTAGAAACATGGAAATATCTACACCGCCATCTGTATAAACATGGAAATACCTACACCGCTATCTGTAGAAATATGGAAATGTCTACACCGCTATCTCTATAAACATGGAAATAACAACACCGCTTTCTCTATAAACATGGAAATATCTACATCGCAATCTCTATAAACATGGAATTATCTACACCGCCATCTCTATAAACATGAAAATATCTACACCGCCATCTTCAGGAACATGGCTGTATCTACACCGCCATCTGTATAAACATGGAAATATCTACACCACTATCTGTATAAACATGGAAAAATCTTCACTGCCATCTGTATAAAGATGGAAATATCGGCACTGCGAGTTGTATAATCATGGAAATATCTACACCGCTATCTCTATAAACATGGAAATACCTACAACGCCATCTCTATAAACATGGAAATATCTACACCGCTATCTGTATAAACATGGAAATATCTACACCGCTATCTGTATAAACCTGGAAAGATATACACAGCTATTTGTATAAATATGGAAACATCTACAATGCTGTCTCTCTAAACTTGGAAATGTCTACACCGCTATCTGTATAAACATGGAAATATCTACATCGTTATCTCTACATACATGAAAATATCTACACTGACATATGTATAAACATGGAAATAACTTCACAGACATCTGTATAAACATGGAAATATCTACACCACCATCTGTATAAACATGGAACTATCTACAAGGAAAGCTGTATAAACATGGAAATATCTAGACAGTCATCTCTATAAACATGGAAATATCTATAGCGCTATCTGTATAAACATGGAAATAGCCACACCGCTACCTGTATAAACATGGAAATAGCCACTCCGCTATCTCTATAAACATGGAAAAGTCTGCACCGCTATCTTTATAAACATAGAAATATCTGCAACACTATCTGTGTAAACATAGAAATATCTACACGGCTATTTGTGTAAACATGGAAATACCTGCACCGCTATCTGTATAAAGATGGAAATATCTACACCACTATCTGTAAAACGTGGAAATATCTACACCGCTCTCTGTATAAACCTGGAAATATCTACACTGATATCTGTATAAACAAGGAAATATCTACACCGCCATCTATATAAACATGGAAATACCTACACCGCTATCTGAATAAATATGGAAATATCCACATCGCTATCTCTATAAACATGGAAATACCTACAACGATTTCTCTATAAACATGGAAATATCTACACTGCAATCTCTATGTACGTGGAAATATCTACATCGCCATCTCTATAAACATGAGAATATCTACAACGCCATCTTCAGAAACATGGATGTATCTATACCGCCATCTGTATAAACATGGAAATACCTGCACCGCTACATCTATAGACATGCAAATATCTACACCGCTATCTGTATAAACATGGAAATATCAACACTGCCATCTCTATAAAGATGGAAATATCTACAACGCGAGCTGTATAAACATGGAAATATCTACACCGCTGTCGGTATAAACATGGAAATACCAACACCGTTATCTGTACAAACATGGAAATATCGACACCGCTATCTGTATAAACATGAAAATACTTACATCACCATCTCTATAAGCATGGAAATATTTACACCGCTGTCTCTATAGACATAGAAATAACTACACCGCCATCCCTATAAATATGGAAATATCTACACCGCCATCTGCATAAACATGGAAATATCTACACAGACATCTGTATAAACATGGAAATATCTACACTGCCATCTGTATAAACTTGGAAATATCTACACTGACATCTGTAGAAAGATGGAAATGTCTACAAAGCGATCTGTATAAACATGGGAATTTCTAGACCGCTACTTGTATAAACATGGAAATATCTACACCGCTATCTGTATCAACATGGAAATAACTACACCGCAATCTGTATAAACATGGAAATATCTACAATGCTATCTCTGTAAACATGGAAATATCTACACTGCTATCTGTGTAAACTTGGAAATATCTACACTGCTATCTGTGTAAATTTGGCAATATTACACCGCAATCTGTGCAAAGGTGGAAATATCTGCACCGCTATCTGTATAAACATGGAAATATCTACACTGCCATCTGTATAAACATGGAAATATCTACAGCGCCATCTGTATAAACATGGAAATATCTACACTGCCATCTGTACACACATGGAAATATCTACACTGCCATCTGTATAAACATGGAAATATCTACACTGCTATCTTTATAAACATGGAAATATCTACAGCGCTATCTGTATAAGCAAGGAAATATCTACATCGCTATCTGTATAAACAGGGAAATATCTCCACCGCTATCTCTATAAACATGGAAATATCTACACTGCCATCTCTATAATGATATAAATATCTGCACCGCGAGCTGTATAAACATGGAAATATCTACATCGCTATATGTATAAACGTGGAAATACCAACACCGCTATCGGTATAAACATGGAAATATCTACAACGCCATCTACATAAACATGGAAATATCTACACCGCTATGTCTATAAACATGGAAATATCTACACCGCTATCTCTATAAACATGGAAATATCTACACCGCCATCTGCATATCCATTTAAATATCTGCAACGCAATCTGTATAAAGATGGAAATGTCTACACCACGATATGTAAAAACATGAAAATATTTACACCGCTATCTGTATAAACATGGAAATACCTACACCGCCATCTACATATCCATGGAAATATCTGCGCCGCCATCTGTATAAACATGGAAATATCTACACCGCAATCTGTATAAACATAGAAATATCTACACTGCAGTATGTTTAAACATGGAAATATCTACACTGGTATCTGTATAAACTTGGAAATATCTACATTGCTATCTCTATGAATATGGAAATATCTACACCGCCATCTGCATAAACATGGAAATAACTTCACTGTCATGTGTAGGAACATGGAAATATCTACACCACCGTTTGTATAAAGATGGAAATAACTACAATGTTATCTGTATAAACATGGAAATATGTACACAGTGATCTGTACAAACATGGAAATATGTACAGCACTCTCTGAACAAAGATGGAAATATCTACAAGGCTATCTGTATAAACATGGAAATATCTACATCACTATCTGTATAAATATGGAAATATTTACGCCGCTATCTCTATAAACATGGAAATATCTACACCGCTATCTCTATAAACATGGATATATCTACACCGCCATCTGTATTAACATGGAAACATCTAAACAGTCTTCTGTATAAACCTGGAAATATCTACACTATCATCTGTATATACATGGAAATAGCTACACCGCTATGTGTATAAGTATGGAAATAACTACACCACTATTTATATAAACAAGGAAAAATCTACACCGCCATCTGTTTAAACATGGAAATATATACACAGACATCTGTTTATACATGTAAATATCTACACCGCTATCTGTATAAACATGCTAATATCTACACCGCTATCTGTATAAATGTGGAAATATTTGCACCGCTATCCCTATAAACATGGTAATATCAAAACCGCGATCTGTATAAAAATGGAAATATCTACACCATGATCTGTATAAGCATGGAAATATTTACACCGCAATCTGTATAAACATGGAAATATCTACACCGTGATCTGTATAAACATGGAAATATCTACACCGCCATCTCTAGAAACATGGAAATATCTACACCCCTATATGTATAAACATGGAAATATCCACACCGCTATCTCTATAAACATAGAAAAATCAACAGCGCTATCTCTATGAACATGGAAATATCTACACCGCCATCTCTATAAACATGGAAATATCTACACCGCTATCTGTATAAACATAGAAATACCTACACTGCAGTCTGTATAAAGATGGAAATATCTACACCGGTATCTGTATAAACATGGAAATATCTACACCACGATCTGTATAAACAAGGAAATATTTACACCGCTATCTGTATAAACCTGGAAATATCTACACTGCTATCTCTATAAATATGGAAATATCTACACCTCCATCTGTATAAACATGGAAATAACTACACAGTCATGTGTAGGAACATGGAAATATCTACACCACCGTTTGTATAAAGATGGAAATATCTACAACGTTAACTGTATAAACATGGAAATATCTACACAGTGATCTGTATAAACATGGAAATATGTACAGCACTCTCTGAATAAAGATGGAAATATCTACACCGCTATCTGTAAAAACATGGAAATATCTACACCACTATCTGTATAAATATGGAAGTATTTGCACCGCTATCTCAATAAACATGGAAATATCTACACCTCTATCTCTATAAACATGGAAATATCTACACCGCCATCTGTATTAACATGGAAATATCTGCACAGTCATCTGTACAAACCTGGAAATATCTACACTGTCATCTATATAAACATGGAAATATCTACAGAGAACTCTACATAAACATGGAAATATCGGCACAGACATCTGTATAAACATGGAAATATCTACACCGCTATCTGTATAAACATGGAAATAACTACACCGCTATTTGTATAAACAAGGAAGTATCTACATCACCATCTGTTAAAACATGGAAATATATACACAGACATCTGTTTATACATGGAAATATCTACACCGCTATTTGTATAAACCTGCTAATAACTACACCGCTATCTGTATAAATGTGGAAATATTTGCACTGCTATCCCTATAAACATGGTAATATCAACACCGCGATCTGTATAAACATGGAAATATCTACACCATGATCTGTATAAACATGAAAATATCTACACCGAATTCTGTATAAACATGGAAATATCTACACCGCCATCTCTATAAACATGGAAATATCTACACCCCTATCTGTATAAACATGGAAAGATCCTCACAGCTATCTCTATAAACATGGAAAAATCAACACCGCTATCTCTATGAACATGGAAATATCTACACCGCCATCTCTATAAACATGGAAATATCTACACCACGATCAGTATAAACATGGAAATGTCTACACCGCTATCTGTATAAACATGGAAATATCTCCACTGCTATCTCTATAAACATGGAAATATCTACACCGCCATCAGTATAAACATGGAAATATCTACACAGCCATGTGTATATACATGGAAATATCTACACCGCTATCTATATAAACATGGAAAAAACTACACCGCTATCTGTATAAACATGGAAATATCTACACCGCCATCTACATATCCATGGAAATATCTACACCGCTATCTGTATAAACATGGAAATATCTACACCGCTATTTCCATAAACATGGAAATATCTACACCGTGATCTGTATAAACATGGAAATATCTACACCGCTATCTGTATAAACATGGAAATTTCTACACCGTTATCTGTATAAATATGGAAATATCTACACGGCTATCTCTATAAACATTTAAATGTCTACACCGCCATCTGTATAAACATGCAAATATCTCCACTGCTATCTCTATAAACATCAAAATATCTACACCGCCATCTGTGTAAACATGGAAATACTTACAAAGTTATCTGTATAAACATGGAAATATCTACACCGCCATCTGTAAAGACATGGAAATATCTACACAGCCATGTGTACATACATGGAAATATCTACACCGCTATCTATATAAACATGGAAATAACTACACCGCTATCTGTATAAACATGGAAATATCTACACCGCCATCTACATATCCATAGAAATATCTGTGCCGCCATCTGTATAAACATGGAAATATCTACACGGTCATCTGTGCATAGATGGAAATATCAACACCGCCATCTGTACAAACATGGAAATATCTGCACTGCTCCCTCTATAAACATGGAAATACCTACACCGTGATCTGTATATACATGGAAATATTTACACCGCTATCTGTATAAACATGGAAATATCTGCACTGCTATCTCTATAAACATGGAAATGTCTACAAAGCGATCTGTATAAACATGGAAATACCTAGACAGTCATGTGTATAAACATGGAAATATCTACACCGCAATCTGTATAAACATGGAAATATCTACACCGTTATCTGTATAAATATGAAATATCTAAAGTGTTGTCACTATAAAATTGGAAATATCTACACTACTATCTGTATAAACATGGAAATATCCTCACTGCTATCTCTATGAACATGGATATATCTACACCGCTATCTCTATAAACATGGAAATATCTACACCGCCATCTCTATAAACGTGGAAATATCTACACCGCTATCTGTATAAACATGGAAATATCTACACTGTGATCTGTATAAACATGGAAATATCTACACCGCGATCTGTATAAACATGGAAATATCTACACCGCTATGTGTATAAACATGGAAATAACTACACCGCTATCTGTATTAACATGGAAATATCTACTCAGGCATCTGTATATACATGGAAATATCTACACCGCTATCTGCATAAACATGGAAATAACTACACCGCTATTTGTATAAACAAGGAAATATCTAGACTGCCATCTGTTTAAACATGGAAATATATACACACACTTCTGTTTATACATGGAAATATCTACACCACTATCTTTATAAACATGCTATTAACTACACCGCTATCTGTATAAATGTGGAAATATTTGCACCGCTATCCCTATAAACATGGTAATATCAACACCGCGATCTGTGTAAACATGGAAATATCTACAACATGATCTGTATAAACATGGAAACATCTACAACGTGATCTGTATAAACATGGAAAAATCAACACTGCTATCTCTATGAACATGGAAATATCTACACCGCCATCTCTATAAACATGGAAATATCTACACCGCGATCAGTATAAACATGGAAATATCTACACCGCTACCTGTATAAACATGCAAATATCTGCACTGCTATCTCTATAAACATCGTAATATCTACACCGCCATCTGTATAACATGGAAATACTTACAAAATTATCTGTATAAACATGGAAATATCTACACCGCCATCTGTATAAACATGGAAATATCAACACAGCCATGTGTATATACATGGAAATACCTACACCGCTATCTATATAAACATGGAAAAAACTACACCGCTTTCTCTATAAACATGGAAATCTTTACACTGCCGTCTACATATCCATAGAAATATCTGCACCGCCATCTGTATAAACATGGAAATATCTACATCGCTATCTGTATAAACATGGAAATATCTACACCGCTATCTGTATAAACATGGAAATATCTACACTGTGATCTGTATAAACATGGAAATATCTACACCGCGATCTGTATAAACATGGAAATATCTACACCGCTATGTGTACAAACATGGAAATATCTACACCGCTATCTGTATAAACATGGAAATATCTACACAGCTCTCTCTACAAACATGGAAATATCTACACCGCCATCTGTATAAACATGGAAATACCTAAAAAGTCGTCTGTATAAACATGGAAGTATCTACACAGCCATCTGTATTAACATGGAAATATCTACTCAGCCATCTGTATATACATGGAAATATCTACACCGCTATCTGCATAAACATGGAAATATCTACACCGCTATTTGTATAAACAAGGAAATATCTAGACTGCCATCTCTTTAAACATGGAAATACATACACACACTTCTGTTTATACATGGAAATATCTACACCACTATCTGTATAAACATGCTATTAACTACACCGCTATCTGTATAAATGTGGAAATATTTGCACCGCTATCCCTATAAACATGGTAATATCAACACCGCGATCTGTGTAAACATGGAAATATCTACACCATGATATGTATAAACATGGAAACATCTACAACGTGATCTGTATAAACATGGAAAAATCAACACTGCTATCTCTATGAACATGGAAATATCTACACCGCCATCTCTATAACCATGGAAATATCTACACCGCGATCAGTATAAACATGGAAATATCTACACCGCTACCTGTATAAACATGGAAATATCTCCACTGCTATCTCTATAAACATCGTAATATCTACACCGCCATCTGTATAACATGGAAATACTTACAAAGTTATCTGTATAAACATGGAAATATCTACACTGCCATCTGTATAAACATGTAAATATCAACACAGCCATGTGTATATACATGGAAATACCTACACCGCTATCTATATAAACATGGAAAAATCTACACCGCTTTCTCTATAAACATGGAAATCTTTACACAGCCGTCTATGTATCCATAGAAATATCTGCACCGCCATCTGCATAAACATGGAAATATCTTCATTGCTATCTGTATAAACATGGAAATATCTACACCGCTATCTCTATAAACATGGAAATAACTACACCGTGATCTGTAGAAACAAGGAAATATTTACACGGCTATCTTTATAAACATGGAAATATCTACACCGTTATCTGTATAAATATGGAAATATCTACACCGCTATCTCTATAAACTTGGAAATATCTACACCGCCATCTGTAAAAACCTGGAAATATCTACACTGCTATCTCTATAAACATGAAAATTTCTACAATGCCATCTGTAAAAACAGGGAAATACCTATACAGTCATCTGTATAAACATGGAAATATCTACACCACCATCTGTATAAACATGGAAATAACTACAATGCCATCTGTATACACATGGAAATACCTACACGGCAATCTGTGTATAGAAGGAAACACCAATACTGCCATCTGTACAAACATGGAAATATCTACACCGCTATATCTATAAGCATGGAAATACCTACACTGCGGTCTGTATAAACATGTAAATATCTACACCGGTATCTTTATAAACATGGAAATATCTACACCACGATCTGTATAAACATGGAAATACTTACACCGCTATCTGTATAAACATGGAAATATCTGCACCGCTATCTCTATAAACATGGAAATATCTACAAAGCCATCGGTATAAACATGGAAATACCTACACAGTCATGTGTATAAACATGGAAATATCTACACCGCAATCTGTATAAACATGGAAATATCTACACCGCTATCTGTATAAATATGAAATATCTAAACTGCTGTCTCTATAAAAATGGAAATATCTACACTGCTATCTGTATAAACATGGAAATATCCTCACTGCTATCTCTATGAACATGGATATATCTACACCGCTATCTCTATAAACATGGAAATATCTACACCGCCATCTCTATAAACTTGGAAATATCTACACCGCCATCTGTATAAACATGGAAATATCTACAGCGCTATCTGTACAAACATGGAAATGTCTACACCGCTATCTGTATAAACACAGAAATATCTACACTGTGATCTGTATAAACATGGAAATATCTACACCGCGATCTGTATAAACATGGAAATATCTACACCGCTATGTGTATAAACATGGAAATATCTACACCGCTATCTGTATAAACATGGAAATATCTACACAGCTATCTCTATAAACATGGAAATATCTACACCGCCATCTGTATAAACATGGAAATACCTATAAAGTCGTCTGTATAAACATGGAAGTATCTACACAGCCATCTGTATTAACATGGAAATATCTACACAGCCATCTGTATATACATGGAAATATCTACACAGCTATCTGCAAAAACATGGAAATAACTACACCGCTATTTGTATAAACAAGGAAATATCTAGACTGCCATCTGTTTAAACATGGAAATATATACACACACTTCTGTTTATACATGGAAATATCTACACCACTATCTGTATAAACATGCTATTAACTACACCGCTATCTGTATAAATGTGGAAATATTTGCACCGCTATCCCTATAAACATGGTAATATCAAAACCGCGATCTGTGTAAACATGGAAATATCTACACCATGATCTGTATAAACATGGAAACATCTACAACGTGATCTGTATAAACATGGAAAAATCAACACTGCTATCTCTATGAACATGGAAATATCTACACCGCCATCTCTATAAACATGGAAATATCTACACCGCGATCAGTATAAACATGGAAATATCTACACCGCTACCTGTATAAACATGGAAATATCTGCACTGCTATATCTATAAACATCGTAATATCTACACCGCCATCTGTATAACATGGAAATACTTACAAAGTTATCTGTATAAACATGGAAATATCTACACCGCCATCCGTATAGACATGGAAATAACTACACAGTCATGTGTAGGGACATGGATGTATCCACACCACCGTTTGTATAAAGATGGAAATATCTACAAAGTTATCTGTATAAACATGGAAATATCTACACAGTGATCTGTATAAACATGGAAATACGTACAGCACTCTCTGAATAAAGTTGGAAATATCTACACCGCTATCTGTAAAAACATGGAAATATATACAGCACTATCTGTATAAATATGGAAATATTTACACCGCTATCTCAATAAACATGGAAATATCTACACCGCTATCTGTATAAGTGTGGAAATATCTACACCGCTATCTGTATAAACATGGAAATATCTGCACCACGACCTGTATAAACATGGAAATATCTACATCGCAATCTGTATAAACAAGGAAATATCTTCACAACGATCTGCATAAACATGGAAATATCTACACCGCTATCTGTATAAACATGGAAATATCTGCAGCGCCATCTCTATAAACATTGAAATATCTACACTGCCATCTGTAAAAACATGGAAATATCTACACAGTCATCTGAATAAACATGTAAATATCTACACCACCATCTGTATAAACATGGAAATACCTACAATACCATCTGTATACACATGGAAATATCTACACAGACATCTTTATAAATATGGAAATATCTACACCGCCATCTGTATAAACATGGAAATATCTACACTGCCATCTGTAGAAAGATGGAAATATCTACATCGCTATCTCTATAAATATGGAAATATCTACACCGCCATCTCTATAAACATGAATATATCTACACCACGTTCAGTATAAACATGGAAATATGTACACCGCTATCTGTATAAACATGGAAATATCTCCACTACTATCTCTATAAACATCGAAATATCTACACCGCCATCTGTATAAACATGGAAATACTTACAAAGTTATCTGTATAAACATGGAAATATCTACACCGCCATCTGTATAAACATGGAAATATCTACACAGCCTTGTGTATATACATGGAAATATCTACACCGTTATATATAAAAACATGGAAATAACTATGCCGCTATCTGTATAAACATGGAAATATCTACACCGTCATCTACATATCCATGGAAATATCTGCACCGCCATCTGTATAAACATGGAAATATCTACACGGTCATCTGTGTATAGATGGAAATATCAACACCGCCATCTGTACAAACATGGAAATATCTGCACCGCTATCTGTATAAACATGGAAATATCTATACCGTGGTCTGTATAAACATGGAAATATATACACCGCTGTCTGTATAAACATGGAAATATCTACACCGCTATCTCTGTAAACATGGAAATATCTACACCGTGTTCTGTATAAACATGGAAATATTTACACCGCCATCTGTATAAATATGGAAATTTCTACACCGTTATCTGTATAAATATGGAAATATCTACACCGTTATCTCTATAAACATGGAAATATCTACACTGCCATCGGTATAAACATGGAAATAGCTATACAGTCATCTGTGTAAACATGGAAATATCTACACCACCATCTGTATAAACATGGAAATATCTACAATGCCATCTGTATACACATGGAAATACCTACACGGCAATCTGTGTGTAGATGGAAATATCAACACCGCCATCTGTACAAACATGGAAATATCTACACTGCTATCTCTATAAACATGGAAATACCTACACTGCGGTCTGTATAAACATGGAAATATCTGCACCGCTATCTCTATAAACATGGAAATATCTACAAAGACATCTGTATAAACATGGAAATACCTACACAGTCATGTGTGGGAACATTTAAATATCTACACGGCCATCTGTATAAACAGAAATATCTACACAGCCATCTGTATAAATATGGAAATATCTGCATAGGCATCTGTGTAAACAGGGAAATATCTGCACCGCTATCTGTATAAACATGGAAATACCTACACCGCTGTCTCTATAAACATGGAAATATGTACAACGCTATGTGCATAAACATGAAAATATCTCCACTGCATTCTGTATAAACATGGAAATATCTCCACCGTTATCTGTATAAACATGGAAATATCTACAGCGCCATCTCTATAAACATTGAAATATCTACACTGCCATCTGAAAAAACATGGAAATATCTACAGAGTCATCTGAGTAAACAGGGAAATATCTAAACCACCATCTGTATAAACATGGAAATAGCTACAATTCCATCTGTATATACATGGAAATATCTACACAGACATCTGTATAAATATGGAAATATCTACACGGCCATCAGTATAAACTTGGAAATATCTACACTGCCATCTGTAGAAACATGGAAATATCTACACCGCTATCTCTATAAATATGGAAATATCTACACCGCCATCTCTAAAAACATGAAAATATCTACACTGCCCTCTCCATAAAGATGGAAGTATCTACTCAGCCATTTGTATAAACACGGAAATATCTACATCACCATCTGTGTAAACATGGAAATATCTACACCGCTATCTGTATAAACATGGAAATATCTACACCGCCATCTGCATGTCCATGGAAATAACTACACCGCCACCTGTATAAACATGGAAATATCTACACGGCCATCTGTGTATAGATGGAAATATCAACACCGCCATCGGCACAAACATGGAAATATCTACACCGCTACCTTCATAGACATGGAAGTATCTGCACTGCCATCTGTAAAAACATGGAAATACCTATACAGTCATCTGTATAAACATGGAAATATCTACAATGCCATCTGTATATACATGGAAATATCTACACAGCCATCTCTATAAACATGTAAATATCTACACTGATATCTCTGTAAACATGGAAATATCTACACCGCCATCTCTATAAACATGAAAATATCTACACTGGCATCTCCATAAACATGGAACTAACTACTCCGCCATCTGTATAAACATGGAAACATCTACACCGCCCTCTGTGTGAATAAGGAAATATCTACAATGCCATCTGCATAAAGATATAAATATCTGCACCGCGAGCTGTATAAACATGGAAATATCTACATCGCTATCTGTATAAACGTGGAAATACCAACACCGCTATCGATATAAACATGGAAATATCTACAACGCCATCTATATAAACATGGAAATATCTACACCGCTATGTCTATAAACATGGAAATAACTACACCACTATCTCTATAAACATGGAAATATCTACACCGCTATCTGTATAAATATGGAATTATCTACACCGCTATCTGTATAAACATGGAAATATGTACACCGCGATATGTATAAACATGGAAATATCTACACCGCTATCTGTATAAACATGGAAATATCTTCACCACGATCTGCATAAACATGGAAATATCTACACCGCTATCTGTATAAACATGGTAATATCTACACCACTAACTATATAAAAATGGAAATATCTACACCATGATCTGTATAAACATGGAAATATTTACACCACTATCTGTATAAACATGGAAATTTCTACACATTTATCTGTGTAAATATGGAAATATCTACACCGCTATCTCTATAAACATGGAAATATCTACACCGCCATCTGTATAAACCTGAAAATATCTACACTGCTATCTCTATAAACATGGAAATATCTACAATGCCATCTGTAAAAACATGGAAATACCTATACAGTCATCAATATAAACATGGAAATATCTACACCACCATCTGTATAAATATGGAAATATCTACAATGCCATCTGTATACACTTGGAAATATCTACATGGCAATCTGTTTATAGATGGAAACGTCAACACCGCCATCTGTACAAACATGGAAATATCTATACCGCTATCTCTATAAACATGGAAATACCTACACTGCGGTCTGTATAAACATGTAAATATCTACACCGGTATCTGTATAAACATGGAAATATCTACACCACGATCTTTATAAACATGGAAATATTTACACGGCTATCTGTATAAACATGGAAATATCTGCACCGCTATCTCTATAAACATGGAAATATCTACAAAGCCATCTGTATTAACATGGAAATACCTACAGAGTCATGTGTAGAAACATGGAAATATCTACACCGCAATCTGTATAAACGTGGAAATATCTACACCACTATCTGTATATATATGAAATATCTAAACCGCTATCTCTATAAAAATGGAAATATCTGCACTGCTATCTGTGTAAACATGGAAATATCCTCACTGCTATCTCTATGAACATGGATATATATACACCGCTATCTTTATAAACATGGAAATGTCTTCACCACCATCTCTATAAACATGGAAATATTACACCGCCATCTGTATAAACATGGAAATATCTACAGCGCTGTCTGTATAAACATGGAAATATCGACACCGCTATCTGTATAAACATGGAAATATCTACGCCGCGATCTGTATAAACATGGAAATATCTACACCGTGATCTGTATAAACATGGAAATATCTACACCGCGATCTGTATAAACATGGAAATATCTACACCGCGATCTGTATAAACATGGAAATATCTACACCGCGATCTGTATAAACATGGAAATATCTACACCGCGATCTGTATAAACATGGAAATATCTACACCGCGATCTCTATATACATGGAAATATCTACACCGCGATCTGTATAAACATGGAAATATCTACACAGCCATCTCTATAAACATGGAAATATCTACACCGCCATCTCTATAAACATGGAAATATGTACACCGCCATCTGTATAAACGTGGAAATATCTACAGCGCTATCTGTATAAACATGGAAATATCTAGACCGCTATCTGTATAAACATGGAAATATCTACGCCGCGATCTGTATAAATATGGAAATATCTACACCGCGATCTGTATAAACATGGAAATATCTACGCGGCGATCTGTATAAACATGGAAATATCTACACCGCGATCTGTATAAACATGGAAATATCTACACCGCGATCTGTATAAACATGGAAATATCTACACCGCGATCTGTATAAACATGGAAATATAAACACAGCTATCTCTATAAAGATGGAAATATCTACACCGCCATCTGTATAAACATGGAAATACCTACAAAGTCATCTGTATAAACATGGAAATATCTACACAGCCATCTGTACAAACATGGAAATATCTACACAGCCATCTGTATACACATGGAAATATCTACACCGCTATCTGTATAAACATGGAAATAACTACACCGCTATTAGTATAAACAAGGAAATATCTACACCGCCATCTGTATAAACATGGAAATACCTACACAGTCATGTGTAGGAACAGGGAAATATCTACACTGCCATCTGTATAAACATGGAAATATCTACACAGCCCTCTGTATAAATATGGAAATATCTGCATAGGCATCTGTATAAACATGGTAATATCTGCACCGCTATCTGTATAAACATGGAAATACCTACACCGCTGTCTCTATAAACATGGAAACATGTACACCGCTATGTGTATAAACATGGAAATATCTACACGGTCATCTGTGTATAGATGGAAATATCAACACCGCCATCTGTACAAACATGGAAATATCTGCACCGCAATCTGTATAAACATGGAAATATCTACACCGCGGTCTGTATAAACATGGAAATATCTTAACCGCTATCTGTATAAACATGGAAATATCTACACCGCTATCTCTATAAACATGGAAATATCTACACCGTGTTCTGTATAAACATGGAAATATCTACACCGCTATCTGTATAAACATGGAAATATCTACAATGCCATCTATAGAAACATGGAAATATCTACACAACCATCTGCATAAACATGGAAATATCTACAATGCCGTCTGCATACACATGGAAATACCTACACGGCAATCTGTTTATAGATGGAAACATCAACACCGCCATCTGTACAGACATGGAAATATCTACACGGCTATCTGTATAAACATGGAAATATCTACACTGCGGTCTGTAGAAACATGGAAATATCTACACCGGTATCTGTATAAACTTGGAAATATCTATAACACGATCTGTATAAAACATGGAAATATTTACACGACTATCTGTATAAACATGGAAATATCTACACCGCTATCTCTATAATCAAGGAAATAACTGCAAAGCCATCTGTATAAACATGGAAATAACTACACAGTCATGTGTAGGAACATGGAAATATCTACACTGCCATCTGTGTAAACATGGAAATATTTAAACAGCCCTCTGTATAAATATTGAAATATCTGCATAGGCATCTGTATAAACCTGGAAATATCCGCACCGCTATCTGTATAAACATGGAAATACCTACACTGCTGTCTCTATAAACATGGAAATATGTACACCGCTATGTGTATAAACATGGTAATATCTCCACTGTTGTCTGTATAAACATGGAAATATCTCCACCTTTATCTGTATAAACATGGAAATATCTACAGCGCCATCTCTATAAACATTGAAATATCCACACTGCCATCTGTAAAAACATGGAAATATCTACACAGTCATCCGAATAAACATGGAAGTATCTACACCACCATCTGTATAAACATGGAAATACCTACAATACCATCTGTATACACATGGAAATATCTACACAGACATCTGTATAAACATGGAAATATCTACACCGCCATCTGTATACACATGGAAATATCTACACCGCTATCTGTATTAACTTGGAAATATCTACAACGCTATCTGTGTAAACATAGAAATATCTCCACTGATATCTCTATAAACATCGAAATATCTACACCGCCATCTGTATAAACATGGAAATACTTACAAAATTATCTGTATAAACATGGAAATATCTACACAGACATCTGTTTATACATGGAAATATCTACACCGCTATCTGTATAAAGATGGTTATATCTACACCACCATCTATATAAACATGGAAATATCTACACCGCCATCTGTATAAACATGGAAATATCTACAATGCCATCTGTAGAAAGACGGAAATATGTACACCGCAATCTGTGTAAACATGGAAATATATACACAGATATCTGTAAATACATGGAAATATCTACACCGCTATCTGTATAAACATGGAAATATCTACACCGCGATCTGTTTTAACATGGAAATATCTACACCGCGATGTGTATAAACATGGAAATATATACAACGCTATCTGTATAAACATGGAAATATCTACACAGCTATCTTTATAAACATGGAAATATCTACACCGCCATCTGTATAAACATGGAAATATCTACAAAGCCAACTGTATAAACATGGAAATATCTGCACAGCCATCTCTATAAACATGGAAATATCTACACCGTGATCAGTATAAACATGGAAATATCTACACCGCTATCTGTATAAACATGGAAATATCTCCACTGCTATCTCTATAAACATCGAAATATCTACACCGCCATCTGTATAAACATGGAAATACTTACCAATTTATCTGTATAAACATGGAAATATCTACACCGCCATCTGTATAATCATGGAAATATCTACACAGCCATGTGTATATACATAGAAATATCTGCACCGCTATCTATTTAAACATGGAAATAACTACACCGCTATCTGTATAAACATGTAAATATCTACACCGCCATCTACGTATCCATAGAAATATCTGTGCCGCCATCTGTATAAACATGGAAATATCTGCACGGTCATCTGTGTATAGATGGAAATATCAACACCGCCATCTGTACAAACATGGAAATATCTGTACCGCTATCTGTATAAACATGGAAATATCTACACCGCGGTCTGTATAAACATGGAAATATCTACAGCGCTATCTGTATGAACATGGAAATATCTACACCGCTATCTCTATAAACATCGAAATATCTACACCGTGATCTGTATAAACATGGAAATATTTACACCGCTATCTGTATAAACATGGAAATATCTACACCGTTATCTGTATAAATATGGAAATATCTACACCGCTATCTCTATAAACATGGAAATATCTACACCGCCATCTGTATAAACCTAGAAATATCTACACTGCTATCTCTACAAACATGGAAATATCTACAATGCCATCTGTAAAAACATGGAAATACCTATACAGTCATCTGTATAAACATGGAAATATCTACACCACCATCTGTATAAAGATGGAAATATCTACAATGCCATCTTTATACACATGGAAATACCTACACGGCAATCTGTGTATAGATGGAAACACCAACACCGCCATCTGTACAAACCTGGAATTATCTACACCGCTATCTCTATAAACATGGAAATATCTACACTGCGGTCTGTATAAACATGGAAATATCTACACCGGTATCTGTGTAAACTTGGAAATATCTACACCACGATCTGTATAAACATGGAAATATTTACACCGCTATCGGTATAAACATGGAAATATCTGCACCTCTATCTCTATAAACATGAAAATATCTACACTGCGATCTGTATAAACATGGAAATATCTACACCGCTATCTGTATAAACATGGAAATATCTACACATCTATCTCTATAAACATGGAAATAACTACACCGCCATGTGTATAAACATGGAAATACCTACAAAGTCATCTGTATAAACATGGAAATGGCTACACAGCCATCTGTATAAACATGGAAATATCTACACAGCCATCTGTATATACATGGAAATATCTACACCGCTATCTGTATTAACATGGAAATAACTACACCGTTATTTGTATAAACAAGGAAATATCTACACCGCCATCTGTTTAAACATGGAAATATATACACAGACATCTGTTTATACATGGAAATATCTACACCGCTCTCTGTATAAACATGCTAATAACTACACCGCTATCTGTATAAATGTGGAAATATTTGCACCGCTATCCCTATAAACATGGTAATATCAACACCGCAATCTGTATAAACATGGAAATATCTACACCATGATCTGTATAAACAGGGAAATATCTACACCGTGATCTCTATAAACATGGAAAAATCTACACCGTGATCTGTATAAACATGGAAATATCTACACCGCCATTTCTATAAACATGGAAATATCTACACCCCTAACTGTATAAACATGGAAATATCCACACAGCTATCTCTATAAACATGGAAAAATCGACACCGCTATCTCTATGAACATGCAACTATCTACACCGCCATCTCTATAAACATGGAAATATCTACACCGTGATCAGTATAAACATGGAAATATCTACACCGCTATCTGTATAAACATGGAAATATCTCCACTGCTATCTCTTTAAACATCGAAATATCTACAACACCATCTGTATAAACATGGAAATACTTACCAATTTATCTGTATTAACATGGAAATATCTACACCGCCATCTGTATAAACTTGGAAATATCTACACAGCCATGTGTATATAAATAGAAATATCTGCAACGCTATCTATAAAAACATGGAAATAACTACACCGCTATTTGCATAAACATGGAAATATCTCCACTGCTATCTCTATAAACATCGAGATGGCTACACTGCCATCTGTTTAAACATGGAAATACTTACAAACTTATCTGTAAACATGGAAATATCTACACCGCCATCTGTATAAACATGGAAATATCTACACAGCCATGTGTACAAACATGGAAATAACTACACCGCTATCTGTATAAACATAGAAATATCTACACCGCCATCTATATATCCATAGAAATATCTGTGCCGCCATCTGTATAAACATGGAAATATCTACACGGTCATCTGCGTATAGATGGAAATATCAACACCGCCATCTGTACAAACATGGAAATATCTGCACCGCTATCTGTATAAACTTGGAAATATCTACACCGCGGTCTGTATAAACATGGAAGTATCTACACCGCTATCTCTATAAACATGGAAATATCTACAAAGCCATCGGTATAAACATGGAAATACCTACACAGTCATGTGTAGGAACATGGAAATATCTACACTGCCATCTGTATAAACATAGAAATATCTACAGAGCCCTCTGAATAAATATGGAAATATCTGCATAGGCATCTGTATAAACATGGAAATATCTGCACCGCTATTGTTATAAACATGGAAATACCTACACCGCTGTCTCTATATACATGGAAATATGTACACCGCTATATGTATAAACATTGAAATATCTCCACTGCTGTCTGTATAAACATGGAAATATCTCCACCGTTATCTGTATATACATGGAAATATCTACAGCGCCATCTCTATAAACATTGAAATATCTACACTGCCATCTGTAAAAACATGGAAATATCTACACAGTCATCTGAATAAACATGGAAATACCTACACCACCATCTGTATAAACATGGAAATATCTACAGAGACATCTGTATACACATGGATATACCTACACGGCAATCTGTGTATAGATGGAAACATCAACACCGCCATCTGTACAAACATGGAAATATCAACACCGCTATCTCTATAAACGTTGAAATATCTACACTGCGATCTGTATAAACATGGAAATATCTACTCCGCTATCTGTATAAATATGGAAATATCTACAACGCTATCTCTAAAAACATGGAAATGTCAACACCGCTATCTGTATAAACCTGGACATATCTACATGGCTATCCCTAAAAACATGGAAATATCTTCACCGCCTTCTGTATAAACATGGAAATATCTACACTTCCATGTGTATAAACATAGAAATAACTAAACCGCTATCTCTATAAACATTGAAATATCAACACTTTCTTCTAGATATTCATGGAAATACCTACAGAGTCAAGTGTGTAAACATGGAAATATGTACACAGTCATCCGAATAAACATGGAAATATCTACACCACCATCTGTATAAACATGGAAATACCTACAATACCATCTGTATACACATGGAAATATCTACACAGACATCTGTATAAACATGGAAATATCTACACCGCCATCTGTATACACATGGAAATATCTACACCGCTATCTGTATTAACTTGGAAATATCTACAACGCTATCTGTGTAAACATAGAAATATCTCCACTGATATCTCTATAAACATCGAAATATCTACACCGCCATCTGTATAAACATGGAAATACTTACAAAATTATCTGTATAAACATGGAAATATCTACACAGACATCTGTTTATACATGGAAATATCTACACCGCTATCTGTATAAAGATGGTTATATCTACACCACCATCTATATAAACATGGAAATATCTACACCGCCATCTCTATAAACATGGAAATATCTACAATGCCATCTGTAGAAAGACGGAAATATGTACACCGCAATCTGTGTAAACATGGAAATATATACACCGATATCTGTAAATACATGGAAATATCTACACCGCTATCTGTATAAACATGGAAATATCTACACCGCGATCTGTTTAAACATGGAAATATCTACACCGCGATGTGTATAAACATGGAAATATATACACCGCTATCTGTATAAACATGGAAATATCTACACAGCTATCTTTATAAACATGGAAATATCTACACCGCCATCTGTATAAACATGGAAATATCTACAAAGCCAACTGTATAAACATGGAAATATCTGCACAGCCATCTCTATAAACATGGAAATATCTACACCGTGATCAGTATATACATGGAAATATCTACACCGCTATCTGTATAAACATGGAAATATCTCCACTGCTATCTCTATAAACATCGAAATATCTACACCGCCATCTGTATAAACATGGAAATACTTACCAATTTATCTTTATAAACA
This sequence comes from Pan troglodytes, assembly GCF_028858775.2. Classification (NCBI taxonomy): domain Eukaryota; kingdom Metazoa; phylum Chordata; class Mammalia; order Primates; family Hominidae; genus Pan; species Pan troglodytes. Next base: position 10,573,806 of record NC_072411.2, read on the forward strand.
TGGAAATATCTACACCGCCATCTGTATAATCATGGAAATATCTACACAGCCATGTGTATATACATAGAAATATCTGCACCGCTATCTATTTAAACATGGAAATAACTACACCGCTATCTGTATAAACATGTAAATATCTACACCGCCATCTACGTATCCATAGAAATATCTGTGCCGCCATCTGTATAAACATGGAAATATCTGCACGGTCATCTGTGTATAGATGGAAATATCAACACCGCCATCTGTACAAACATGGAAATATCTGTACCGCTATCTGTATAAACATGGAAATATCTACACCGCGGTCTGTATAAACATGGAAATATCTACAGCGCTATCTGTATGAACATGGAAATATCTACACCGCTATCTCTATAAACATCGAAATATCTACACCGTGATCTGTATAAACATGGAAATATTTACACCGCTATCTGTATAAACATGGAAATATCTACACCGTTATCTGTATAAATATGGAAATATCTACACCGCTATCTCTATAAACATGGAAATATCTACACCGCCATCTGTATAAACCTAGAAATATCTACACTGCTATCTCTATAAACATGGAAATATCTACAATGCCATCTGTAAAAACATGGAAATACCTATACAGTCATCTGTATAAACATGGAAATATCTACACCACCATCTGTATAAAGATGGAAATATCTACAATGCCATCTTTATACACATGGAAATACCTACACGGCAATCTGTGTATAGATGGAAACACCAACACCGCCATCTGTACAAACCTGGAATTATCTACACCGCTATCTCTATAAACATGGAAATATCTACACTGCGGTCTGTATAAACATGGAAATATCTACACCGGTATCTGTGTAAACTTGGAAATATCTACACCACGATCTGTATAAACATGGAAATATTTACACCACTATCGGTATAAACATGGAAATATCTGCACCTCTATCTCTATAAACATGAAAATATCTACACTGCGATCTGTATAAACATGGAAATATCTACACCGCTATCTGTATAAACATGGAAATATCTACACATCTATCTCTATAAACATGGAAATAACTACACCGCCATGTGTATAAACATGGAAATACCTACAAAGTCATCTGTATAAACATGGAAATGGCTACACAGCCATCTGTATAACATGGAAATATCTACACAGCCATCTGTATATACATGGAAATATCTACACCGCTATCTGTATTAACATGGAAATAACTACACCGCTATTTGTATAAACAAGGAAATATCTACACCGCCATCTGTTTAAACATGGAAATATATACACAGACATCTGTTTATACATGGAAATATCTACACCGCTATCTGTATAAACATGCTAATAACTACACCGCTATCTGTATAAATGTGGAAATATTTGCACCGCTATCCCTATAAACATGGTAATATCAACAACGCAATCTGTATAAACATGGAAATATCTACACCATGATCTGTATAAACAGGGAAATATCTACACCGTGATCTCTATAAACATGGAAAAATCTACACCGTGATCTGTATAAACATGGAAATATCTACACCGCCATTTCTATAAACATGGAAATATCTACACCCCTATCTGTATAAACATGGAAATATCCACACAGCTATCTCTATAAACATGGAAAAATCGACACCGCTATCTCTATGAACATGGAACTATCTACACCGCCATCTCTATAAACATGGAAATATCCACACCGTGATCAGTATAAACATGGAAATATCTACACCGCTATCTGTATAAACATGGAAATATGTCCACTGCTATCTCTTTAAACATCGAAATATCTACAACACCATCTGTATAAACATGGAAATACTTACCAATTTATCTGTATTAACATGGAAATATCTACACCGCCATCTGTATAAACTTGGAAATATCTACAAAGCCATGTGTATATAAATAGAAATATCTGCAACGCTATCTATAAAAACATGGAAATAACTACACCGCTATTTGCATAAACATGGAAGTATCTCCACTGCTATCTCTATAAACATCGAGATGGCTACACTGCCATCTGTTTAAACATGGAAATACTTACAAACTTATCTGTAAACATGGAAATATCTACACCGCCATCTGTATAAACATGGAAATATCTACACAGCCATGTGTACATACATGGAAATAACTACACCGCTATCTGTATAAACATAGAAATATCTACACCGCCATCTATATATCCATAGAAATATCTGTGCCGCCATCTGTATAAACATGGAAATATCTACACGGTCATCTGCGTATAGATGGAAATATCAACAACGCCATCTGTACAAACATGGAAATATCTGCACCGCTATCTGTATAAACTTGGAAATATCTACACCGCGGTCTGTATAAACATGGAAGTATCTACACCGCTATCTCTATAAACATGGAAATATCTACAAAGCCATCGGTATAAACATGGAAATACCTACACAGTCATGTGTAGGAACATGGAAATATCTACACTGCCATCTGTATAAACATAGAAATATCTACAGAGCCCTCTGAATAAATATGGAAATATCTGCATAGGCATCTGTATAAACATGGAAATATCTGCACCGCTATTGTTATAAACATGGAAATACCTACACCGCTGTCTCTATATACATGGAAATATGTACACCGCTATATGTATAAACATTGAAATATCTCCACTGCTGTCTGTATAAACATGGAAATATCTCCACCGTTATCTGTATATACATGGAAATATCTACAGCGCCATCTCTATAAACATTGAAATATCTACACTGCCATCTGTAAAAACATGGAAATATCTACACAGTCATCTGAATAAACATGGAAATACCTACACCACCATCTGTATAAACATGGAAATATCTACAGAGACATCTGTATACACATGGATATACCTACACGGCAATCTGTGTATAGATGGAAACATCAACACCGCCATCTGTACAAACATGGAAATATCAACACCGCTATCTCTATAAACGTTGAAATATCTACACTGCGATCTGTATAAACATGGAAATATCTACTCCGCTATCTGTATAAATATGGAAATATCTACAACGCTATCTCTATAAACATGGAAATGTCAACACCGCTATCTGTATAAACCTGGACATATCTACATGGCTATCCCTAAAAACATGGAAATATCTTCACCGCCTTCTGTATAAACATGGAAATATCTACACTTCCATGTGTATAAACATAGAAATAACTAAACCGCTATCTCTATAAACATTGAAATATCAACACTTTCTTCTAGATATTCATGGAAATACCTACAGAGTCAAGTGTGTAAACATGGAAATATGTACACAGCCATCTCTATAAAGATGGAAATACCTACACCGCTATTTCTATAAACATGAAAATAGCCACCACGCAATCTGTATACACATGGAAATATCTACACTGCCATCTGTATAAACATGGAAATATCTACACCACCATCTGTATACACATGGAAATATCTACACCGCTATCTGTATTAACTTGGAAATATCTACAACGCTATCTGTGTAAACATGGAAATATCTACACAGCTATCTGTGTAAACTTGGAAATATATACACAGCTATCTGTGTAAAAATGGAAATATCTACACAGCCATCTGTGCAAAGATTGAAATATCTACACTGATATCTCTGTAAACATGGAAATATCTACACCGCTATCTGTATAAACACGGAAATATCTATACTGCTGTCTCTATAAACATGGAAATATCTCCACCGCTATCTGTATAAACATGAAAATAACTACACCGCAATCTGTAAAAACTTGGATATATCTACACCGCAGTCTGTATAAACATGGAAATATCTACAACGCTATGTGTGTAAACATGGAAATATCTACACAACTATCTGTGTAAACTTGGAAATACCTACACAGATATTTGCGTAAACATGGAAATATCTACACGGAAATCTGTGCAAACATGGAAATAACTACACCGCTATCTCTGTAAATATGGAAACATCTACACTGCTACCTGTATAAACATGACAATATCTACACCGCTGTCTGTATAAACAAGGAAATATCTACACCGCCATCTGTAGAAACATGGAAATATCTACACCGCTATCTGTGCAAATATGGAAATATATACACATCTATCTCTGTAAATATGGAAATATCAACTCCGCTATCTATATAAACATAGAAATATCTACACCGCTACCTGCATAAACTTGGAAATATCTACAATACCATCTCTAGAAAGATGGAAATATCTCCACCGCTATCTGTATAAACATGGAAATATCTCCACCACTCTCTGTATAAACATGGAAATATCTACAATGCTGCCTGTATAAACATGGAAATATCTACACCGCTATCTGTATAAACATGGAAATATCTACACCGCTATCTTTATAAACATGTAAATATCTACACCGTAATCTGTATAAACACGGAAATATCTACAACACTATCTGTTTAAACATGGAAATATGTACACAGCTATCTGTTTAAACATTGAAATATGTACACCGCAATCTGTTTGAAGATGGAAATATCTACACCTCTATCTCTGTAAACATGGAAATATCTACACATCTATCTGTATAAACATGGAAATACCTACTACGCTATCTGTATAAACATGAAAATATCTACACCGCTATCTCTATAAACATGGAAATGTCTACATCGTCTTCTGTATAAACATAATATCTACACTGCCATCTGTATAAACAGGGAAATAACTACACCGCTATCTCCATAAACATGGAAATATCTACACATCCATCTGTATATACATGGAAATAGCTACACAGTCACCTGTATAAACATGGAAACATCTACACCACCATCTGTATAAACGTGGAAATATCTACACTGCCATCTGTATAAACATGGAAATATCTACACCACCATCTGTACACTCATGGAAATATCTAAATAGCCATCTGTATAAACATTCAAATATCTACACCGCTATCTTTATAAACATGGAAATGTCTACATCGCTATCTGTATAAACAGGGAAATGTCTCCACCGCTATCTGTATAAACATGGAAATATCTACACCGCTATCTGTATAAACATGGAAATATCTACACCGCTATCTGTATTAACTTGGAAATATCTACAACGCTATCTGTGTAAACATGGAAATATCTACACAGCTATCTGTGTAAACTTGGAAATATCTACAAGGCTATCTGTGTAAAAATGGAAATATCTACACAGCCATCTGTGCAAAGATTGAAATATCTACACTGATATCTCTGTAAACATGGAAATATCTACACCGCTATCTGTATAAACACGGAAATATCTATACTGCTGTATCTATAAACATGGAAATATCTCCACCGCTATCTGTATAAACATGAAAATATCTACACCGCTATCTGTATAAACTTGGATATATCTACACCGCAGTCTGTATAAACATGGAAATATCTACAACGCTATGTGTGTAAACATGGAAATATCTACACAACTATCTGTGTAAACTTGGAAATATCTACACAGATATTTGCGTAAACATGGAAATATCTACACGGAAATCTGTGCAAAGATGGAAATAACTACACCGCTATCTCTGTAAAAATGGAAACATCTACACTGCTACCTGTATAAACATGACAATATCTACACCGCTGTCTGTATAAACAAGGAAATATCTACACCGCCATCTGTAGAAACATGGAAATATCTACACCGCTATCTGTATAAATATGGAAATATCTACACCGCTATTTCTATAAACATGGAAATACCTACGCCACTTTCTCTATAAACATGGAAATATCTACACTGCAATCTCTATATACATGGAAATATCTACACCGCTATCTCTATAAACATGAAAATATCTATACAGCTATCTTTGTAAACTTGGAAATATCTACACATATATCTGCGTAAACGTGGAAATATCTACACGGCAATCTGTGCAAAGATGGAAATAACTACACCGCTATCTCTGCAAAAATGGAAATATCTACACCGCCATCTTCAGAAACATGGATGTATCTACACCGCCATCTGTATAAACACGGAAATATCTACACCACTATCTGTATAAACATGGAAATATCTTCACTGCTGTCTCTATAAACATGGAAATATCTACACCGCTATCTGTATAAACATAGAAATATCTCCACCGCTATCTCTGTAAACATGGAAATATCTTCAACGCTATCTGTATAAACGTGGAAATATCTACATCGCTATCTGTATAAACGTGGAAATAACTTCAACGCTATCTCTATAAACCTAGAAATATCTACACCGCTATATGTATCAACATGGAAATAACTACACCGATATCTGTATAAACATGGAAATATCTACAATGCTATCTTTGTAAACATGGAAATATCTACACAGCTATCTGCGTAAACTTGGAAATATCTACACCGCTATCTGTGTAAAGTTGGCAATATCTACACCGCAATCTGTGCAATGATGGAAATATCTACTCCGCTATCTCTGTAAACAAGGAAATATCTACTCCGCTATCTGTATAAACATGGAAATATCTACACTGCCATCTGTCTATACATGGAAATATCTACAGCGCCATCTATATGAACATGGAAATATCTACAGCGCTATCTCTGTAAACATTGAAATATCTACACTGCCATCTTTAAAAATATGGAATTATCTACCCAGTCATCTGTATAAACATGGATATATCTACAACACCATCTCTATAAACATGGAAATATCTACAATGCGATCTGTATTCACACGGAAATATCTACACAGCCATCTGTGTAAACATGGAAAATCTACACCGCTATCTCCATAAACATGGAAATACCTACACTGCTATCTCTATAAACATGGAAATATGCACACCACCATCACTATAAACATGGAAATTCTTACAAAGTTATCTGTATAAACCTGGAAATATCTACACCGCCATCTGTATAAACATGGAGATACCTACTCAGCCATCTGTATATACATGGAAATATCTACACCGCCATCTGCATATCCATGGAAATATCGATGCCGCCATCTGTATAAACTTGGAAATATCTACACGGCTATCTGTGTATAGATGGAAATATCAACACCGCCATCTGTACAAACTTGGAAATATCTACTCCGCTATCTGTATAAACATAGAAATATCTACACTGCAGTCTGTTTAAACATGGAAATATCTACACCGGTATCTGTATAAACATGGAAATATCTACACCACTATCTGTATAAACATGGAAATATTTACACCGCTATCTGTATAAACTTGGAAATATCTACACTACTATCTTTGTAAGTATGGAAATATATACACCGCCGTCTGTATAAACATGGAAATAACTACACAGTCATGTGTAGGAACATGGAAATATCTACACCACCGTTTGTATAAAGATGGAAATATCTACAACGTTATCTGTATAAGCATGGAAATATGTACACAGCCCTCTGTATAAATATGGAAGTATCTGCATAGGCATCTTTTTAAACTTGGAAATATCTACACAGATATCTGTATAAACATGGAAATATCTGCAACAATATCTTTGTAAACATGGAAATATCTACATCGCTATCTGTGTAAACATGGAAATATCTACTATGATATCTGTATAAAGATGGAAATATGTTCACCGCTATCTGTATAAACATGGAAATGTCAACATCGCTATCTGTATAAACATGGAAATATCTACACCGCTATCTGTAAAAACATGGAAATATCTACACCGCTATCTGAATAAATATGGAAATATCTACACCGCTATCTCTATAAACAAGGAAATATCTACAACACTATTTTTTTAAAATGGAAATAACTACACAGCTATCTGTGTAAACTTGGAAATATCTACACCGCTATCTGTGTAAAGATGGAAATATCAACATCGAAATCTGTGCAAAGATGGAAATATCTACACCGCTTTCTCTGTAAAAATGGAAATATCTACACCGCTATCTGTATAAACATGGAAATATCTACGCTGCTATCTGTATAAACATGGAAATATCTACACCGCCATCTATATAAACATGGAAATATCTACACCGGGATCTTAATAAATATGGAAGTATCTAAACCGCTATCTGTGTAAATATGGAAATATCTACACCGCTATCTCCATAAACATTGAAATATCTACACTGCTATCTGTATAAAAATGGAAATTCTTCACCGTTATCTCTATAAACATGGGAATATCTACACAGCCATCTGTATAAACATGGAAATATCTACACCGCTACCTCTATAAACATGGAAATACCTACAAAGCAATCTGTATAAACATGGAAATATCTACATCGCTCTCTGTATAAACATGGAAATATCACCACCGCTATCTGTTTATATATTGAAATATCTACACCGCTATCTGTATAAAAATGGAAATATCTACACAGTCAACTGTATATACATGGAAATATCTACACCACCATCTCTGTAAACATTGAAATATCTACACTGCCATCTGTAAACATGGAAATATCTACAGAGTCATCTGTACATACATGGAAATATTTACACCACCATCTCTATAAACATGGAAATATCTACACTGCCGTCTGTATACACATGGAAATGTCTACAGAGCCATCAGTATAAACATGGAAACATCTGCACCGCTATCTCTATACACATGGAAATACCTACACTGCAATCTCTATAAACCTGGAAATATATACACCACAATCTCCAGAAACATGGAAATATCTACACCGGCATCTCTATAAACATGAAAATAACTACACCGCCATCTCCATAAACATGGAACTATCTACACCGCCATCTGTGTAAACATGGAAATATCTACACTGCCGTCTGTATAAAGATGGAAATATCTGCACCCTGAGCTGTATAAACATGGAAATATCTACACTGCTATCTGTATAAACAGGGAAATACCAACACCACTATCCGTATAAACGTGGAAATATCTACAAGTCTCTCTGTATAAACATGGAAATAAATACACCGCTATCTCTATAAACATGGAAATATCTATGCCGCCATCTGTATAAACATGGAAATATCTACACAGCCATCTGCATAAACATGGAAGTAACTACACCGCTATCTCTATACAGATGGAAATACTTACACAGCTATCTCTATAAACATGGAAATATCTACACCGCCATCTCTATAAACCTGGAAATATCTACACTGACATATTTATAAACATGCAAATATCTACACCGCCATCTCCAAAAACATGGAACAATCTACACCACAATCTGTGTATAATGGAAATATCTAAACCGCTATCTGTATAAACATGTACATATCTACACTGCTATCTCTATAAAGATGGAAATATCTACACCGCGAGCAGTATAAACATGGAAATATCTACACCGCTATCTGTATAAACATGGAAATACCAACACTGCTATCTGTATCAACATGGAAATATTTATACCGCTATCTGTATAAACATGGAAATATCTACAGCACTATCTCTTTAAACTTGGAAATAACTGCACTGCCATCTCTATAAACATGGAATTATCTACACCAATATCTCTATAAACAAAGAAATACCTACACCGCCATATCTATAAACATGGAAATATCTACACCACTATCTCTACAAACATATAAATATCTACACCGCCATTTCTATAAACATGGAAATATCTACAGTGCCATCTGCATAAACATGGAAATATCTACACCGCCATCTGTATAAACATGGAAATATCTATGCCGCCGTCTGTATAAACATAGAAATATCTACACTGCCATCTGTGGAAAGATGGAAATGTCTACACCGTGATCTGTATAAACTTGGAAATATCTACACCGCCACTTTTATAAACATGGAAATATCTACACAACGATCTATATAAAAATGGAAATATCTACACTGCTATCTGTATAAACATGGAAATATCTACAACGCTAACTGTATAAACATGCAAATATCTACACCGAGATCTGTATAAATATGGAAATATCTACACCGCTATCTCTATAAACATGGAAATGTCTACACCACTATCTGTATAAACATGGAAATATATACAAGGCTAACTCTATAAATATGGAAATTGCTAAACCGCCTTCTGTATAAACATGGAAATAACAACACAGTCATCTGTGTAAACATGGAAATATCTACAGCGCCATCTGTGTAAACATGGAAATACCTACACCGCCATCAGTATAAACATGGAAACATGTACACCGCTATCTGTATAAACATGGAAATATCTACACAGCTTTCTGTATAAACATGCAAATATCTACATCGCTATCTGTTAAACATGGAAATATCTACTCCGCTATCTTTGTAAAGTAGGAAATATCTACACCGCAATCTGTGCAAAGATTTAAATATCTACACCGCTATCTGTGTAAACATGGTAATATCCACACCACTCTCTGTATAAACATGGAAATATCTACACTGCTATCTGTATAAACATGGAAATATCTACACTGCCATCTGTAAAAACGTGGAAATATCTACACCACCATCTGAATAAACATGGAAATATCTACACCGCTAACACTACATGGAAATATCTACACCGGTATCTCTATAAGCATGGAAATATCTACACCGCTATCTGTATAAACAAGGAAATAACTCCACCGCTATCTGTATAAACATTGAAACATCTACACAGCGATATCTATAAATATGGAATTATCTACACCGCTATCTGTTTAAACATGGAAATGTCTACAACGCTAACTCTATAATCATGGAAATATCTACACCGCCATCTGTAGAAACATGGAAATATCTACACAGTCATCTGTATATACATGGAAATATCTACAACACCATCTCTATACACATGGAAATATCTACACGACCATGTATATACACGTGGAAATATCTACAAAGCCACCAGTATAAACTTGTAAACATCTGCACCGCTATCTGTATACACATGGAAATACCTACACCCCTATCTCTATAAACATGGAAATAACTACACCGCTATCTGTATAAAAATGGAAATATCTACACCAGTATCTGCATAAACATGGAAATTACTACACTGCCATCTATATAAAGATGGAAATATCTAAACCGCGAGCTGTATAAACATGGAAATATCTACACAGCTATGTGTATAAACATGGAAATACCAACACCACTATCTGTATAAACTTGGAAATATCGACAGCGCTGACTGTAAACATGGAAATATCTACCCCACTATCTCTATAAACATAGAAATACCTACACCGCCATCTCTATAAACATTGAATTATCTACACCACTATCTCTATAAACATAGAAAGATCTACAACGCAATCTCAGTAAACATGGCAATATCTACACCGCCATCTGCATAAACATGGAAATAACTACACCGCGATCTCTGTAAAAATGGAAATATCTACACTGCCATCTGTATAAACGTAGAAATATCTACACTGCCATCTGTAGAAAGATGGAAATAACTACACCGTGATCTGTATAAACATGGAGATATCTACACTTCTTCCTGTATAAATATGGAGATATCTACACCGCTATCTGAATAAATATGGAAATATCCACACTGCTATCTCTATAAACATGGAAATATCTACACGTCTGTCTGTATAAACATGGAAATATCTACATGGCTATCTGTATGAACTTGGAAATATCTACACTGCATTCTGTATATACATGGAAATAACTACACAGTCTTCTCTATAAACATGGAAATATCTACACCACTATCTGTATAAACATGGAAATATCTACACTGCTATCTGTATAAACATGGAAATATCCTCACAGCCATCTCTATAAACATGGAAATATCTACACCGCTATCCCTATAAACATGGAAATATCGACACCGATATCTGTATAAACATGGAAATATCTACACCGCTATCTGCATAAACATGGAAATACCTACACTGACATCACCATAAAGATGGAAATACCTACACCGCGAGCTGTATAAACATGGAAATATCTACAACGCTATCTGTATATACATGGACATACCAACACAACTATCTCTATAAACGTGGAAATATCTACACAGCTATCTGTATAAATATGGAAATGTCTATACCGCTATCTCTATAAACATGGAAATACCTACACTGCCATCTTTATGAACATGGAAATATCTACACCGCTATCTCTGTGAACATGAAAATGCCTTCAACGCTATCTGTAAAAACATGGAATTATCTACATGGCCATTTCTATAAACATGGAAATATCTACGCCGCCATCTGTATAAACATGGAAATACCTACACAGTCATCTGTATGAACATGGAAATATCTACACCACTATCTGTATAAACATGGAAATATCTACACTGCCATCTGTTTAAACATGGAATTATCTACAAAGACATCTGTATAAACATGGAAATATCTACACCGCTATCTGTATAAACGAAGAAATAGCCACACCGCTATCTGTATAAACATGGAAATATCTACACAGCCATCTAAATAAACATGTTAATATTTACACCGCTATCAGTGTAAATATGGAAATATATACACCGCTATCTCTATAAACATGGAAATATCTACACCGCCATCTGTATAAACATGAAAATATCTATACAGTCATCTGTATAAACATGGAAATATCTGCACCAGCATCTGTATAAACCTGGAAATATCTAGACTACCATCTGTATAAACGTGGAAATACCTACACAGCCATCTGTATAAAGATGGAATTACCTACACCGCTTTCTCTATACACATGGAAATAATTACACAATCTACAACGCAATCTCAGTAAACATGGAAATATCTACACCGCTATCGGCATAAACATGGAAATACCTACACTGCCATCTGTATAAACATGGAAATACCTGCACAGCGAGCAGAATAAACATGGAAATGTCTACGCCGCTATGTGTATAAACATGGAAATATCAACACCACTATCTGTATAATCATGGAAATATCTACACCACTATCGGAATAAACATGGAAATATCTACTCCATTATCTTTATAAACATGGAAATACCTACACCACCATCTCTATAAACATGGAATTATCTACACCACTATCTTTATAAACATAGAAATATCTACACCGCCATCTCTATAAACATGGAAATATCTACACTGCCGTCTGCATAAACATGGAAATATCTACACCACAATCTGTATAAACATGGCAATATCTACACTTCTACCTGTATAAACATGCAAATATCCACACCATTATCTGTATAAACATGGAAATATCTACACCGCTACCTGTATAAACATGGAAATATCTACAACGCTATCTGTATAAACATGGAAATATCTACAACACAATCTGTGTAAACATGGAAATACCTACACAGATATCTGTGTAAACATGGTAACATGTACACCGCTATCTGTGTAAAATGGAAATATCTACACCGCAATCTGTGCAAATACGGAATTATCTACACTGCCATCTCTGTAAACATGGAGATATCTACACCGCTATCTGTATAAACATGGAAATATCTACACCACTATCTGTATGAACAGAGAAATATCTACACCACTGTCAGTATAAACATGGAAATATCTACACCATCTGTATAAACATGGAAATATCTGCACTGCCATCTGAATAAACATGGAAATATCTGCACCGTTATCTGTATGAATATGGAAATATCTACACCGCTATCTCCATAAACATAGAAATATCTACACCACGATCTGTATAAACATGGAAAAATCTCCACCACTATCTGTATAAACATGGAAACATCTACACCGCTATCCGTATAAACATGGAAATATCTACACCGCTGTCTGTATAAACATGGAAATATCTACAACACTATCTGTGTAAACATGGAAATATCTACGCTGCTTTCTGTATAAACATGGAAACATATACAGCACGATCTGTAGAAAAATGGAAATATCTACACCGCCATCTGTATAAACATGAAATTACCTGCACCGCCATCTGTATAAACATAGAAATAACTACACTGTCTTCTGTATAAACATGGTAATACCTACAGAGTTATCTGTATACACATGGAAATATCTACACAAATATCTGTGTAAACATGGAAATATCTGCACCCCAATCTGTGTAAACATGGAAATATCTACACCGCTATCTTTGTAAAGATGGAAATATCTACACCGCAATCTGTGCAAAGATGGAAATATCTAAACCGCTATCTGTGTAAACATGGTAATATCTACACCACTGTCTGTATAAACATGGAAATATCCACACCGCTATTTGTATATACATGGAAATATCTACACAGACATCTGTAAAAACATGGAAATATCTACACCGCAATCTGTATAAATATGGAAATACCTACACAATCATCTGTATAAACATGGTGACATCTACACAGCTATCTGTATAGTCATGGAAATATCTACACCGCTATCAGTATGAACATGGAAATATCTACAACGCTATCTGTGTAAACATGGAAATGACTACACAGCTATCTGTGTAAACATGGAAATATCTACACCGATATTTTTGCAAAGATGGAAATATCTGCACCGCAATCTGTGCAAACATGGAAATATTTACACAGCTATCTCTTTAAACATGGAAATATCTGCACCGGTATCTGTATAAACATGGAAATATCTACACCGCTATCTCTATCAACATGGAAATATCTACACCGCTATCTCTATCAACATGGAAATATCTACACCGCCGTCTGTATAAACATGGAAATATCTACACAGTCATCTGTATACACATGGAAATATCTACAACACCATATCTATAAACATGGAAATATCTACACTGCCATGTGTATACACATGGAAATATCTACAAAGCCATCAGTATAAACTTGGAAACATCTTCACCGCTATCTGAATACACATGGAATTACCTACTCCGCTTTCTCTATAAACATGGAAAGATCTAAACTTCTATATGTATAAACATGGAAATAACTACGAAGATATCTGCATAAACATGGAAATACCTACACTGCCATCTGTATAAACATGGAAATACCTTCACCGCATACTGTATAAACATGGAAATGTCTAGACCGCTATGTCTATAAACATGGAAATATCAACACCACTCTCTGTATAAGCATGAAAATATGTACACCGCTGTCTGTATAAACATGGAAATATCTACACCGCTGTCTGTATAAATATGGAAATATCTACAACACTATCTGTGTCAACATGGAAATATCTACAGAGCTATCTGTGTAAACATGGAAATATCTACACCGCTATCTCTATAAACATGGAAACATATACACCACGATCTGTATAAAAATGCAAATATCTACACCGCTCTCTGTATAAACATGGAAATATCTACACCGCTATCTGCATAAACATGTAAAAACCTACAATGACATCTCTATATACATGGAAATATCTACACCGCCATCTGCATAAACATGGAAATATCTACACCACGATCTGTATAAACATGGAAATATGTACACCTTTACCTGTATAAACACGCAAATATCTACACCGCTATCTGTATAAACATGGAAATATCTACACTGCTATCTGTATAAACTTGGAAATATCTACACCGCCATCTGTATAAAGATGGAAATATCTCCACGGTCATCTGTATAAACATGGAAAGATCTCCACCGCTATCTGTATAAACATGGAAAGATCTACAAGACTATCTGTATAAACATGGAAATATCTACAACACTATCTGTGAAAACATGGAAATATCTACACCGCTATTTTTATAAACATGGAAATATCTACACCACCATCTGTATAAACATGGAAATATATCTACCGCTATCTGCATAAACATGGAAATATCTACATCGCTATCTGTATAAACGTGGAAATATCTCGACCGCTATATGCATAAACTTGGAAATATCTGCACCGCAATCTTTATAAACATGGAAATATCTATACCGCAATCTGTATAAACATGGAAATATCTACAAAACTATCAGTGTTAACATGGAAATATCTACACCGTTATCTGTGGAAACATGGAAATATGTACACCGCTATCTGTGTAAAGATGGAAATATCTACACCGCTATCTGTGCAAATATGGAATTATCTACACCGCTATCTCTATAAACATGGAAATATCTACACCGTTATCTGTATAAATATGGAAGTATCTACACCACGATCTCTATAAACATGGAAATAGCCACACCGCTATCTGCATATACATGGAAATATCTTCACCGCCATCTGTAAAAACATGGAAATATCTACACCGCTATCTGTATAAACATGGAAATTACACCGCTACCAGTATAAAAATGGAAGTATTTACACCACCATCTGAATAAAGATGGAAATAGTTTACACCGCTATCTGTATAAACATGGAAATATCTACACCATTATCTGCACAAACATGGAAATACCAACCCTGCCATCTGTATAAACATGGTAATATCTACACCGCCATCTGTAAAAACATGGAAATATCTACACTGTCATCTGTATAAACATGGAAATACCTACTCATCCATCTGTATAAACATGGAAATATCGACACTGCCATCTGTATACACAAGGAAATATGTACACTGCCATCTGTTTGAACACGGAAATATCTACACTGCTATCTCTATAAATATGGAAATACCTACACCGCCATCTGTATAAACATGGAAATATCTACACCGCTATCTGTATAAAGATGGAAACATCTACACCGCTATTTTCATAAACACAGAAATATCTGCACTACTATCTCTATAAACATGGAAATATCTACAACACTATCTGTGTAAAGATGGAAATATCTACACGGCAATCTGTGCAAAGATGGAAATATCTACACCGCTATCTCTGTAAACATGGAAATATCTACACTGCTATCTCTATAAACATGAAAATATCTACACTGCTGTCTGTATAAACATGGAAATATCTACACCACGATCTGTATAAACATGGAAATATCTACACCGCTATCTGTAAAAACATGGAAATATCTACAACACTGTGTGTGTTAACACGGAAATAAATACACCGCTATCTGTGTAAACATGGAAATATATACACAGCTATCTCTATAAACATGGAAATATCTGCAACACTCTCTGTATAAACACGGAAATATCTCCACCGCTATCTGTATAAACATGGAAATATCTACATTGCTATATTTATAAACATGGAAATGTCTACAACGCTATCTGTATAAACATGGAAATATCTGCAACACTATCTGTATAAACATGGAAATATCTACACCGCTATCTGTATAAACATGGAAATATCTACACCACGGTCTGTATAAACATGGAAATACCTTCACCGCTATCTGTATAGACATGGAAACATCTACACAGCAATCTGCATAAACATGGAAATATCTACACCGCTATCTGTATAAACCTGGAAATATCTACAACGCTATCTAAGTAAACATAGAAATATCTAAACAGCTATCTGTGTAAACATGGCAATAACTACACCGCTATCTCTGTAAAGATGGAAATATCTACACCGCAATCTTTGCAAAGATGGAAATATCTACAACGCTATCTCTATAAACATGGAATTATATGCACCGCTCTCTGTATAAACATGGAAATATCTACACCGCTATCTGAATAAACATGGAAATATATACACCACGTTTTGTATAAACATGGAAATATCTCCACCGCTATCTGTATAAACATGGAAATATCTCCACTGCTATCTGCATACTCATGGAAATATGTACACCGCTATCTGTATAAACATGGAAATATCTACCCCACTATCTGTATAAACATGGAAATATCTACACCGCTATCTGTATATACCTGGAAATATCTGAATCGCTATCTGTATAAACATGGAAATGTCTACACCGCTATCTCTATAAACATGGAAATATTTACACGGCTATCTTTATAAACATGGAAATATCTACACCGCAATCTGTATAAACATGGAAAATCTACACCGCTATCTCTATAAACATGGAAATATCTACATGGCTATCTCTATAAACATGGAAATACCTACACCACCATCTGTATAAACATGGAAATATATCCACCGCTATCTGTATAAACATGGAAAGATCTCCACCGCTATCTGTATAAACGTGGAAATATCTACAACGCTATCTCTATAAACATGGAAATATCTACAACACTATCTGTGTAAACATGGAAATATCTACACAGCTATCTGTGCAAACATGGAAATATGTACGCCGCTATCTGTGTAAATATGGAAATATCTACACCGCGAGCTGTATAAACATGGAAATATCTACACCGCTATCCGTATAAACATGGACATAGCAACACCACTATCCCTATAAACATGGAACTATCTACACCACTATCTGTATAAACATGCAAATATCTGCACTGCGAGCAGAATAAACATGGAAATGTCTACACCGCTATGTGTATAAACATGGAAATATCAACACCACTATCTGTATAAGCATGGAAATATCTACACCGCTATCTGAATAAACTTAGAATTATCTACACCAATATCTTTATATACATGGAAATACCTACACCACCATCTCTATAAACATGGAATTATCTGCAACGCTATCTCTGTAAACATAGAAATATCTACACCACCATCTCTATAAACATGGAAATATATACACCGCCGTCTGCATAAACATGGAAATATGTACACCGTGATCTGTATAAACATGGAAATATCTACAACTCTACCTGTATAAACATGCAAATATCTACACCAATATCTGTATAAACATGGAAATATCTACACCGATATCTCTATAAACTTGGAAATATCTACACCGCCATCTGTATAAAGAGGGAAATATCTCCATGGCCATCTGTATAAACATGGAAAGATCTCCAACGCTATCTGTATAAACGTGGAAATATCTACAACGCTATCTGTATAAACATGGAAATACCTACAACACTATCTGTGTAAACATGGAAATATCTACACAGCTATCTGTGTAAACATGGAAATATGTATACCGCTATCTGTGTAAAGATGGAAATATCTACACCGCGAGCTGTATAAACATGGAAATATCTACACCGCTATCCGTATAAACATGGACATAGCAACACCACTATCCCTATAAACATGGAACTATCTACACCACTATCTGTATAAACATGGAAATATCTGCACCGCTATTTCTATAACCATGGAAATACCTACACCGCCATCTTTATACACATGGAAATATGTACACAGGTATCTCTATAAACGTAGAAATATCTACAACGCCATCTCCACAAACATGGAAATATCTACACCGCCATCTGCATAAACATGGAAATATCTTCACCGGCTTCTGTATAAACATGGAAATATCTGCACCGCCATCTGTATAAACAGAGAAATGTCTACACTGCCATCTGTATAAACATGGGAATACCTACACAGTTATCTGTATAAACATGGAAACAGCTACACCACTATCTGTGTAAACATGGAAATATCTACACTGCTATCTGTGTAAACATGGAAATATCTACAGCGCTACCTTTGTAAAGATGGAAATATCTACACCGCAATCTGTGCAAAGATGGATATATCTATACCGCTATCTGTGTAAACATGGAAATATCTACCCCACTATCTGTATAAACATGGAAATATCTACACTGCAGTCTGTACAAATATGGAAATATCTACACCATTATCTCTATAAAGTTGGAAATGTCTTCACCGCCATCTGTATAAACATGGAAATATCTACACCGCTATCTGCATAAACATGTAAATATCTACAACACTATCTGTGTAAACATCAAAATATCTACACCGCTAGCAGTGTAAACATGGTAATATCTACACCGCTCTCTGTATAAACTTTGAAATATCTACACCTCCATCTGTATAAACATGGAAATACCTACACTGCCATTTGTATACACATGGAAATATCTACAATGCCATGTGTGTAAACATGGAAATATCTACACCATTATCTCTGTAAACATGGAAATTCCTACACCGTTATCTGTATAAACATGGAAGTAACTACATGGCTATCTGTATAAACATGGAAATATCTACAACGCCATCTGTATAAACATGGAAGTACATACAAAGTCATCTGTATAAAAATGGAAATATCTACACCACTATCTCTATAAACATGGAAATATCTCCACTGCCATCTGTATAAACATGGAAATATCTACACAGCCATCTCTATAAACATGGAAATATCTACACTGCTATCTGTATAAACGTGGAAAAAGCCACACCACAATCTGTATAAACTTGGAAGTACCTACAAAGCTATGTGTATAAACGTCGAAATATCTACAATGCTATCTGCATAAACGTGGAAATATCTACATCGATATCGATATAAACGTGGAAATATCTCCACCGCTATCTGTATAAACATGGACATATCTACAACACTATCTGTATAAACATGGAAATATGTACACTGTTATCTCTATAAACATGGAAATATATACACCGCCATCTGTATAAACATGCAAACATCTAAAAAGTCATCTGTATAAACATGGAAATATCTACACCACCATATCTATAAACATGGAAATATCTAAATTGCCATCTGTATACACATGAAAATATATACAAAGCCATCTGTAGAAACGTGGAAGTATCTACACCGCTATCTCTAAAAACATGGAAATACCTACACCGCCATCCCTATAAACATGGAAATATCTACACCGCAATGTCTATAAAAATGGAAATATCTACACCGCCATCTCTTTAACCATGGAAATATCTACACCGCTATCTGTATAAACATGGAAATATCTGCAACTCTATCTGTGTAAACATGGAAATATCTACACAGCTATTTGTGTAAACTTGGAAATATCTACATATCTATCTGTGTATAGATGGAAATATCTACACCACAATCTGTGGAAAGATGCAAATATCTACACCGCTATCTCTGTAAACATGGAAATATCTGCACCACTATCTGCATAAACACGGAAATGTCTGCACCGCCACCTGTATAAAGATGGAAATACCTACACCGCGAGCTGTATAAACTTGGAAATATCTACACCGCTCTCTGTAAAAACATGGAAATACCAACACCGCTATCTGTATAAACATGGAAATATCTACAATGCTATCTGTGTAAACATGGAAATACCTACACAGCTATCTGTGTAAACTTGGAAATTTCCACACAGCTATCTGTGTAAAGATGGAAATATCCACACCTCATTCTGTGCAAAGATGGAAATATCTACACCGCGATCTCTGTAAACATGGATCTATCTTCACCGCTATCTGCATAAACATGTAAATATCTACACTGCTATCTGTAAAACGTGGAAATATCTACACCACTATCTGTATAAACATGGAAATATCTACACTGCCATCTGTATAAACATGCAAATATCTACACAGCTGTCTCCATAAACATGGAAATATCTACACTGCTATCTGTATAAACATGGAAATATCTGCACTTCCATCTCTATAAACGTGGAAATATCTACACTGCCATCTGTATACATATGGAAATAGCTACACAGCTATCTGTATAAGCATGGAAATATCTACAACGCTATCTCTATAAACATGGAATTAGCTACACCGCAATCTGTATAAACATGGAAATATCTACACCGTTCTCTGTATAAACATGGAAATATCTACACCGCTATCTGTATAAACATGGAAATATCTACACAGCTATCTTTATAAACATGGAAATATCTACACCGCTATCTGTATAAACATGGACATATCTACAATATCTGTGTAAACATGGAAATATCTACACACCTATCTGTGTAGACATGGAAATATGTTCCACGCCATCTGTGTAAAGATGAAAATATGTACACCCCAATCTGTGCAATTATCAAAATATCTACAACGCTATCTCTGTAAACCTGGAAATATCTACCACGTTATCGGTATAAACATGGAAATATCTACACCGCTATCTGTATAAACATTCAAATATCTACACCACGATCTGTATAATCATGGAAATGTCTACACCGCTATCTGTATAAACATGGAAATATCTACACCACTATCTGCATAAACATGGAAATATCTACACCGCTATCTTTATAAATATTGAAATACCTACAACGCTATCTCTATAAACATGGAAATGCCTACACCACTATCTTTATAAACATGGAAATATCCACATGGTTAACTCCATAAACATGGAAATATCTAAACCACCACCTGTATAAACATGGAAATACCTACACAGTCATCTGTATAAACATGGAAACATCTACACCACTATCTGTATAAAGACGGAAGTATCTACACCGTGAGCTGTATAAACATGGAAATATCTACACCGCTATCTGTATAAACATGGAAACAACAACATCGCTATCTGCATGAACATGGAAATATCTACACCGCTATCTGTATAAACATGGAAATATCACCACTGCCATGTGTAAAAATATGAAAATATCTACACACTCATCTGTATAAACCTGGAAATATCTACACTGCCATCTGTATACACATGGAAATATCTACACAGCCATCTGTATAAACATGGAATTGTCTACACCGCTATCTCTATAAACATGGAAATACCTGCACAGCTACTGTATAAACATGGAAATATCTACACCACTATCTGTATAAACATGGAAATATCTACACTCGCGTCTTTATAAAGATTCAAATATCTACACCGCGAGCTGTATAAACATGGAAATACCATCACCGATATCTGTATAAACATGGAAATATCTACACCGCTATCTGTATAAACATGTGAATATCTACACTGCTATCTCTATAATCAAGGAAATAACTACTCCACCATCTGTATAAACATGGAAATATCTACAACGCCATCTGTATAAACATGGAAATATCTACACTGCTATCTGTATAAATATGGAAATATCTACACCGCTATCTCTATAAACATGGAAATACCTACACCGCTAGCTTTATAAACATGGAAATATCTACACTGTTATCTCTATAAACATGGAAGTTTCTACACCACCATCTGTATAAACATGCAAATATCTGCACATTCATCTGTATAAACATGGAAATACCTACACCACCATCACTATAAACATGGAAATATCTACACTGCCATCGGTATACACATGGAAATATCTACACAGCCATCTGTACAAACATGGAAATATCTACACCGCTATCTCCATAAACATGGAAATTCCTACACCGCTATCTCTATAAACATGGAAATATCTACAAGGCAATCTCTGTAAACAAGGAAATATCTACACCGCAATCTCTATAAACATGAAAATATCTACACCGCCATCTCCAGATACATGGAACTATCTACACCACCATCTGTATAAACATGGAAATATCAACACCACTATCAGTATAAACATGGAAATATCTACACTGCCATCTCTATAAAGATGGATGTATCTACACGGTGAGCTGTATAAACATGGAAATAACTACACTGCTATCTGTATAAACATGGAAATAACACCGCTATCTGTATGAACATGGAAATATCTACACTGTTATCCCTTTAAACATGGATATATCTACACCACCATCTGTATAAACATGCAAATATCTACACAATCATCTGTGTAAACATGGAAATATCTACACAACCATCTCTATACACATGGAAATACCTACACTTCCATCTGCATAAACATGGAAATATCTACACAGCCATCTGTATAAACATGTAAATAACTACACCGCTATCTGTGTAAACATGGAAATATCTACACAGCTATCTGTGTAAACTTCGAAATATCTACACAGCTATCTGTCCAAAGATGGAAATATCTACACCGCTATCTCTGTAAACATGGAAATATCTACACCGCTATCTGTAAAAACATGGAAATATCTACACCGCTATGTGTATAAACATGGAAATACCAACACCGCTATCTGTATAAACATGGAAATATCTACACTGCTATCTGTATAAATACGGAAATATCTTCACCACTATCTCTATAAACATGGAAATACCTACACCGCCATCTTTATACACATGGAAATATCTATACCGCCATCTGCATGAACATGGAAATATCTACAACGCTATCATTATAAACATGGAAATATCTCCACAGCTATCTGTGTAAACTTGGAAATATATACATAGCTATCTGTGTAAAGATGGAAATATCTACACCGCAATCTGTGCAAAGATGGAAATATCTACACCGCTATCTGTGTAAACATGGAAATATCTACAGCGCTATCTGCATAAACATATAAACATCTACACCGCTATCTGTATAACGTGGAAATATCTACACCACAATCTGTATAAACGTGGAAGTATCTACACTGCTATCTGTGTAAACGTGGAAATATCTACAATGCTATCTGCATAAACGTGGAAATATCTACATCGATATCGGTATAAACGTGGAAATATCTCCACCGCTATCTGTATAAACATGGACATATCTACACTGCTATCTGTATGAACATGGAAATATCTACAACGCTATCTGTATAAACATGGAAATATCTACACTGTTATCTCTATAAACATGGAAATATCTACACCGCCATCTGTATATACATGCAAACATCTACACAGTCATCTGTATAAACATGGAAATATCTACACCACCATATCTATAAACATGGAAATATCTAAATTGCCATTTGTATACACATGGAAATATCTACAAAGCCATCTGTAGAAACGTGGAAGTATCTATACAGCTCTCTCTATAAACATGGAAATAAGTACAACTCTATCTGTGTAAAGATGGAAATATCTACACAGCTATCTGTGTAAACTTGGAAATATCTACATAGCTATCTGTGTAAAGATGGAAATATCTACACCACAATCTGTGGAAAGATGCAAATATCTACACCGCTATCTCTGTAAACATGGAAATAACTGCACCACTATCTGCATAAACATGGAAATGTCTACACCGCCATCTGTATAAAGATGGAAATATCTTCATCGCGAGCTGTATAAACTTGGAAATTTCTACACCGCTCTCTGTAAAAACATGGAAATACCTACACCGCTATCTGTATAAACATGGAAATATCTACAATGCTATCTGTGTAAACATGGAAATACCTACACAGCTATCTGTGTAAACTTGGAAATTTCTACACAGCTATCTGTGTAAAAATGGAAATATCCACACCGCAATCTGTGCAAAGATGGAAATATCTACACCGCTATCTCTGTAAACATGGAAATATCTACACCGCTAGCTGCATAAACATGTAAATATCTACACCGCTATCTGTAAAATGTGGAAATACCTACACCAATATCTGTGTAAACATGGAAATATCTACACAGCTGTCTGTGTAGACATGGAAATATGTACAACGCTATCAGTGTAAAGATGAAAATATGTACACCCCAATCTGTGCAAATATCAAAATATCTACACCGCTATCTCTGTAAACATGGAAATATCTACCCAGTTATCTGTATAAACATGGAAATATCTACACCGCTATCTGTAAAAACATGGAAATATCTACACCCCAATCTGTAGAAACATGGAAATGTCTACACCGCTATCTGTATAAACATGGAAATATCTACACCACTATCTGCATAAACCTGGAAATATCTACACCGCTATCTCTATAAACATGGAAATATCTACACCGCTATCTGTATAAACATGGGAATATCTACATCGCTATCTGATTAACATGGAAATATCCCCAGCGCTATCTCTAAAAACATGGAAATATCTACACCACTATCTTTGTAAACATGGAAATATCTACCCCGCTACCTGTATAAACATGGAAATATCTACAACACTATCTGTGTAAACATGGGAATATCTTCACAGCTATCTGTGTAAACATGGAAATATCTACACCGCTATCTATGTAAAGATGGAAATATCTTCACCACAATATGCGCAAATATGGAAATACCTACACTGCTATCGCTGTAAACATGGAAATATCTGCACCGCTATCTGTATAAACATGGAAATATCTGCACTGCTATCTCTATAAACATGGAAATATCTACATGGCTATCTCTATAAACATGGAAATATCTACGCCGCCATCTGTATAAACATGGAACTACCTACACAGTCATCTGTATAAACATGGAAAAATCAATACAACTATCTGTATACACATGGAAACATCTACAACGCCATCGGTATAAACATGGAAATATCTACACAGCCATCTGTATATACATGGAAATATCTATTCAGCCATCCCTATAAACATGGAAATATCTACACAGCTATCTGTTTAAATATGGAAATAGCCACACCGCTATCTGCATAAACATGGAAATATCTACACCTCCATCTGGAAAAACATGGAAATATCTACACAGTCTTCTGTATAAACATGGAAATATCTACATCTCCATTTGAATAAACATGGAAATACCTCCACCGCTATCTGTATATATATGGAAATATCTACACCGCTAGCTGTATAAAGATGAAAATATCTACATGGATATCTCTATAAATATGGAAATATCTACACCGCCATCTGTATAAACAAGGAAATACCTGCAGAGTCAATTGCATAAACACGGAAATATCTTCACCACTATCTCTATAAACATGGAAATATCTACACCGCCATCAGCATAAACATGGAAATAACTACACCGCCATCTGTATAAACATGAAAATACCTTCACCACCAACTCTATAAACATAGAAACATGTACACTGTCATCTGTAGAAAGATGGAAATATCTCCACAGAGATCTGCATAAACATGGAAATATCTACAACTCGGCCTGTATAAACTTGGAAATATCTACACCACTATCTGTATAAACATGGAAATACCTACACTGCCGTCTGCATAAACATGGAAATATCTACACAGCTGTCTCCATAAACATGGAAATATATACATTGCTATCTGTATAAACATGGAAATATCTGCACTGCCATCTGTATAAACATGGAAATATCTACACTGCCATCTGTATACACATGGAAATACCTACACAGCTATCTGTATAAGCATGGAAATATCTACACCGCTATCTCTATAAACATGGAATTAGCTACACCGCAATCTGTATAAACATGGAAATATCTACACCTTTCTCTGTGTAAACATGGAAATATCTACACCGCTATCTGTATAAACCTGGAAATATCTACACCGCTATCTTTATAAACATGGAAATATCTTCACCGCTTTCTGTATAAACATGGAAATATCTACAAAAATATCTGTGTAAACATGGAAATATCTACACAGCTATCTGTGTAGACATGGAAATATGTAAAATGCTATCTATGTAAAGATGAAAACATGTACACACCAATCTCTGCAAATATCGAAATATCTACACCGCTATCTCTGTAAACATGGAAATATCTACGCCGTTATCTGTATAAACATGGAAATATCTACACCGTTATCTGTATAAACATGGAAATATCTACACCACGATCTGTATAAACATGGAAATGTCTACACCACTATCTGTATAAACATGGAAATATCTACACAACTATCTGCATAAACATGGAAATATCTACACCGCTATCTCTATAAATATTGAAATACCTACAACGCTATCTCTTTAAACATGGAAATGCCTACACCGCTATCTTTATAAACAGGGAAATATCTACACGGCTAACTCCATAAACATGGAAATATCTACACCACCACCTGTATAAACATGGAAATCTCTACACAGTCATCTGTATAAACATGGAAACATCTACACCACTATCTGTGTAAACAAGGAAATATCTACACTGCCATCTGTATAAACAAGGAAATATCTACACCGCTATCTCTACAAACATGGGAAAATCTACTCAGCTATCTCTATAAACATGGAAATATCTACACTGCTGTCTGTATAAACATAGAAATAGCGACACCGTATCTGTATAAATATGGAAATATCAACACCGCCATGTGTAAAAACATGAAAATATCTACACAGTCATCTGTATAAACCTGGAAATATCTACACTGCAATCTCTATACACAAGGAAATATCTGCCCAGCCATCTGTATAAACATGGAAATGTCTACACCGCTATCTCTATAAACATGGAAATACCTGCACCGCAATCTGTATAAACATGGAAATATCTACACCGCTATCTGTATAAACATGGCAATATCTCCACTGCCGTCTGTATAAAGATTGAAATATCTACACCAGGAGCTGTATAAACATGGAAATAACAACACGCATATCTGTATAAACATGGGTATATCTACACCGCTATCTGTATAAACATGGAAATATCTACACTGCTATGTGTATAATCAAGGAAATCACTACTCCACCATCTGTATAAACATGGAAATATCTACAACGCCATCTGTATAAACATGGAAATATCTTCACCGCTATCTGTATAAATATGGAAATATCTACACCGCTATCTCTATAAACATGGAAATACCTACACCGCTATCTTTATAAACATGGAAATATCTACACTGTTATCTCTATAAACACGGAAATATCTACACCACCATCTGTATAAACATGCAAATATCTTCACAGTCATCTGTATAAACATGGAAATATCTACACCACCATCACTATATACATGGAAATATCTACAATGCCATCGGTATACACATGGAAATATCTACAGAACTATCTCTATAAACATGGAAATATCTACATCGCAATCTCTATAAACATGGAAATATCTACATCTCAATCTCTATAAACTTGAAAATATCTACACCGCCATTTCCAGAAACATGGAACTATTCACATCGCCATCTGTATAAACATGAAAATATCAACACCACTAACGGTATAAACATGGAAAAATCTTCACTGCCATCTGTATAAAGATGGAAGTATCTACACCGCGAACTGTATAAACATGGAAATATCTACACCGCTATTTGTATAAACATGGAAATAACAACACAGCTATCTGTATGAACATGGAAATATCTACACCGCTATCTGTATAAACATGGAAATATCTACACTGTTATCTCTATAAACTTGGAAATATCTACACCGCCATCTACATAAACATGCAAATACATGCACAGTCATCTGTGTAAACATGGAAATATGTACACCAACATCTCTATACACATGGAAATATCTTCACTTCCAACTGCATACACATGGAAATATCTACACAGCCATCTGTATAAACATGGAAATATCTACACCGCTATCTCTATAAACATGGAAATACCAACACCGCTATCTCTATAAACATGGAAATATCTGCAGCACAATCTCTATAAACATGGAAATATCTACACCGCCATGTCTATAAACATGAAAACATCTACACTGCCATCTCCAGAAACATGGAACTTTCTACACCGCCATCTATATAAACATGGAAATATTGACACCACTATCCGTATAAACATGGAAATATCTACACTGACATGTGTATAAAGATCGAAATATCTACAACGCGAGCTGTATAAACATGGAAATATCTACACCGCTATCTGTACAAACATGGAAATACCAACACCGTTATCTGTATAAACATTGAAATATCTACACCGCTATCTGTATAAAAATGGAAATATCTACAACGCTATCTGTGTAAACATGGAAATATCTTCGCAGCTATCAGTGTAAACTTGGAAATATCTACACCGCTATCTCTGTAAACATGGAAATATCTACACTGCTATCTGTATAAACTTGGAAATAACTACACCGTTATCGGTATAAACATGGAAATACCAACACCGCTATCTGTATAAACATGGAAATATCTACACCGCTATCTGTATAAATACGGAAATATATTCACCACTGTCTCAATGAACATGGGAATACCTACACCCTCATCTCTATACATATGGAAATATCTACATCGCTATCCCTATAAACATAGAAGTATATACACGGCCATCTCTATAAACATGGAAATATCTACACCGCCATCTGCATGACCATGGAAATATCTACACCGCTGTCTGTATAAACATGGAAATATCTACAATGCTATCTGTATAAACATGGAAATATCTACACAGCTATCTGTGTTAACTTGGAAATATCTACATAGCTATCTGTGTAAAGATGGAAATATCTACACCACAATCTGTGGAAAGATGCAAATATCTACACCGCTATCTCTGTAAACATGGAAATATCTGCACCACTATCTGCATAAACATGGAAATGTCTACACCGCCATCTGTATAAAGATGGAAATATCTACACCGCGAGCTGTATAAACTTGGAAATATCTACACCGCAATCTGTATAAACGTGGAAGTATCTACACCGCTATCTGTATAAACGTGGAAATATCTACAATGCTATCTGTATAAACGTGGAAATATCTACTTCAATTTCCGTATAAACATGGAAATATCTACACCGCTATCTGTATAAACATGGAAATATCTACACCACGATCTGTATAAACATGGAATTGTCTACACCGCTATCTTTATAAACATGGAAATATCTACACCACTATCTGCATAAACATGGAAATATCTACACCGCTATCTCTATAAATATTGAAATACCTACAACGCTATCTGTATCAACATGGAAATATCAAAAACAATATGTGTGTAAACATGGAAATATCTACACCGTTATCTGTAAAAACATCGGAATATCTACAACAATATCTGTGTAAACATGGAAATATCTACACAGCTATCGGTGTAAACATGGAAATATCTACACCACTATCTGTGTAAAGATGAAAATATGTACACCGCAATCTGCGCAAATATCAAAATATATAATACGCTATCTCTGTAAACATGTAAATATCTACCCCGTTATCTGTATAAACATGGAAATATCTACAACGCTATCTGTATAAAAATGGAAATATCTCCACCGCTATCTGTATAAACATGGAAATATCTACACCACTATCTGTATAAACATGGAAATATTTACGTCGCTATCTGTATAATCATGGAAATATCTCCAGCGCTATCTCTATAAACATGGAAATATCTACACCGTTATCTTTGTAAACATGGAAATATCTACACTGCTACCTGTATAAACATGGAAATATCTACAACACTATCTGTGTAAACATAGGAATACCTTCACAGCTATCTGTGTAAATATGGAAATATGTACACAGCTATCTGTGTAAAGATGGAAATGTCTACCCCGCAATATGCGCAATTATGGAAATATCTACACAGCTATCTCTGTAAACATGCAAATATCTACACCGCTATTTTTATAAACATGGAAATACCTACACCGCTATCTGTATGAATATGGAAATATCTACACTGCTATGTCTATAAACATAGAAATATCTAAAACGCCATCTCAATAAACATGGAAATATCTACACCGCCATCAGAATAAACATGGAAATAAATACACCGCCATCTGTATAAACATGGAAATATCTACACCGCCATCTCTATAAACATACAAACATCTACAGTGCCATCTGTAGAAAGATGGAAATATCTACAACGAGATCTGCATAAACATGGAAATATATACACCTCTACCTGCATAAACATGGACGTACCTACACAGCTATCTGTATAAATATGGAAATATGTACACTGCTATCTCTATGAACATGGAAATGTCTACACCGCTATCTATATAAACATGGAAACATCTACATGCGTATCTCTATAAACATGGAAATGTCTACACCGCTATCGGTGTAAACATGGAAATACATTCATGGCTACCTCTATAAACATGGAAATATCTACCCCGCCAGTTTTATGAACATGGGAATACCTACACAGTCATCTGTATAAACATGGAAATATCTACACCGCTATCTGTATAAACATGGAAATATCTACACCGCTATCTGTATAAACATGGAAATATCTACACCGCTATCTGTATAAACATGGAAACATCTACATCGCTACCTGTATAAACATGGAAATATCCCCAGAGCTATCTCTATAAACATGGAAATATCTACACCGCCATCTGCGTAAACATGGAAATATCTACACTACCATCTGTATAAACATGGAAATACCTACACCGCCATCTGCATAAATAGGGAAATATTTACATCGCTATCTTTATACACATGGAAATATCTACACCGCTATCTGTGTAAACTTGGAGATATCTACACCGCTATCTCTATATACATGGAAATATCTAAACCGCCATCTGTAAAAACATGGAAATATCTTCACAGTCATCTGTATAAACATGGACATATCTACACCACCATTTGTATAAACATGGAAATATCTATACTGCCATCTGTATAAACGTGGAAACATCTACACAGCCATCTCTATAAACATGGAGATATCTACACCGCTATCTCTATAAACATGGAAATGTTTACACCGCTATCCATATAAACAGGGAAATATCTACATGGCTATCTCTATATACATGGAAATATCTGTACCGCCATCTGTATAAACATGGAAATACCTATACAGTCAACTGTATAAATATGGAAATATCTACACTACTATCTGTATAAACATGGAAATATCTACACTGCATCTGCATAAGCATGGAAATACCTATACAGCCATCTCCATAAAAAGGAAATATTTACACCGCTATCTGTATAAACATGGAAATAGCCACACCGCTACCTGTATAAACATGGAAATATATACAGCGCCATCTGAATAAACATGGAAATATCTACACCGCTATCTGAATAAACATGGAAATATCTACAATGTCATCTGTATAAAGATGGAAATATCTACACCGCGAGCTGTATAAACATGGAATTATCTACACCGCTATCGGTATAAACATGGAAATACCAACACCGCTATCTGTAAACATGGAAATATCTACACCGCTATGTGTATAAACATGTAAATATCCACAGCGATATCTCTATAAACATGGAAATATCTATAACGCTATCTCTATAAACATAGAAATATATTCACCGCCATCTCTATCAACATGGAAATATCTACGCCGCCATCTGCATGAACATGGAAATATCTACACCGTGATCTGTATAAACATGCAAATACCTACACCGCCATCTGTATAAATAGGGAAATATCTACACCGCCATCTTTATACACATGGAAATATCTACACCACTATCTGTATAAACATGGAGATATCTACACCGCTATCTCTATATACATGGAAATATCTACACCACCATCTGTATAAACATGGAAATATCTGCACCGATAATTGTATGAATATGGAAATATCTACACCGCTATCGCTATAAACATGGAAATATCTACACCGCTACCTGTATAAACTTGGAACTATCTACACAAATATCTGTGTAAACATGGAAATATGTACACCGCTATCTGTATAAAGATGGAAATATCTACACCGCAATCTGAGCAAATATGAAAATATCTACACTGCTATCTTTGTAACCATGAAAATACCTACACCGTGAGCTGTATAAACATGGAAATACCAATACCGCTATGTGTAAACATGGAAATATCAACACCGCTATGTGTATAAATATGATAATATCTACACCGCTATCTCTATACACATGGAAATATTACACCGCCATCTCTATAAACATGGAAATATCTACACCGCTATCTCTGTAAACATAGAAATATCTGCACCATCATCTCTATAAACATGGAAATATCTCCACCGCCATCTGTATAAACATGGAAATATCTACACCGCCATCTGTATAAACATGGAAATATCTACACCGCCATCTCTATAAATAGGGAAATATCTACACCGCAATCTGAATAAACATGGAAATATCTACATAGCCATCTGTATAAAGATGGAAATATCTCCACCGCTATCTGTATAAAAATGGAAATATCTACACCGCTATCAGTATAAACATGGAAATATCTACACCGATATCTCTATAAACATGGAACTGTTTACACCTATATCTGTATAAACATGGAAATATCTTCATGGCTATCTCTATAAACATGTAATTTTCTATACCGCCATCTGTATAAACCTGGAAATATCTACACAGTCATCTGTATAAACATGGAAATATCAACACAGCCTTCTCCATAAATATGGAAATATTTACACCGCTATCTGTATAAACATGTAAATAGCCACACCACTATCTGTATAATCATGGAAATATCTACACCGCCATCTGAATAAACATGGAAATATCTACACTGCTATCTATATAAATATGGAAATATCTACACCGCTATCTCTATAAACATGGAAATATCTACACCGCTATCTGTATAAACATGGAAATATCTACACCGCCATCTCTATAAACTTCGACATATCTACACCATCATCTCTATAAGCATGAAAATATCTACACCGCCATTTCCATAAACATGGAACTATCTACAACACCATCTGTGTAAAAATGGAAATATCTACACCGCTATCTCTAGAAAGATGGAAATGTCTACACCGCGATCTGTATAAACATGGAAACATCTACACCGATATCTGTATAGACATGGAAATATTTACACCTCGATCTGTATAAACGTGTAAATATCTAAACCACTATCTGTAAAAACATGGAAATATCTACACCGCCATCTGTATAAACATGGAAATATCTACCCTGCTAATTGCATAAATATGGAAATATCTACACCGCCATCTCTTTAATCACGGAAATAGCTACACCGCTATCTGTATAAACATGGCAATATCTACAGCGCTATCTCTATAAACATGGAAATATCTACACCTCCATCTGTATAAACATGGAAATATCTACACCGTCATCTGTATAAGCCAGGAAATATCTACACCACCATTTCTATAAACATGGAAATATTTACACTGCTATCTGCATACACATGGAAATAGCTACACAGCTATCTGTATAAACATGGAAATATATACATCGCTATCTGTATAAACATGGAAATATCTCCACCGCTATCAGTATAAACATGGAAATATCTACACCGCTATCTATATAAATATGGAAATATCTACACCGCTATCTCTATAAACATGGAAATGTCTACACCGCTATCTGTATAAACTTCGAAATATCTAAACCGCTATCTCTATAAATTTAGAAATAACTACAACGCTATCTGTGTAAACATGGAAATACATTAACCACTACCTCTATAAACATGGAAATATCTACAACGCTATCTGTGTAAACATGGGAATATCTACACCGCTATCTGTATAAACATGGAAATACCTACTCCGCTATCTGTATAAACATGGAGATATCTACACCGCTAACTCTATAAACATGGATAAATCTACACCGCCATTTGTAAAAACATGGAAATATCTACACAGTCATCTGTATAAACATGGAAATATGTACAACTCCGTGAGTATAAACATGGAAATATCTACACTGCCATCTGTATACACATGGAAATATCTACAAAGGCAGCAGTATAAACATGAAAATATCTACACCGCTATCTCTATAAACATGGAAATTCCTACACAGCTATCTGTATAAACATGGAAATATCTACACCGCTATCTGTAAACATGGAAATATATTCCGCACGATCTGTGTAAACGTTTAAGTATCTACACAGCTATCTGTGTAAACTTGGAAATATCTACACCGCTATCTGTGTAAAGATGGAAATATCTACATCGCAATCTGTGCAAAGATGGAAATATCTACACTGCTATCTCTGTAAACATGGAAATATCTACACCGCTATCTGTATAAACATGGAAATATCTACATCGATATCTCTATGAACATGAAATTATCTACACCAACATCTGTATAAACATGGAAATACCTCCACCGCCATCTGTATACCCATGGAAATATCTACACTGCCATCTGTACTAACATGGAAATATCTACAAAGCCATCTCTGCGAACATGGAAATATCCACACCGATAACTGTATAAAAATGGAAATACCTACACCGCTATCTGTATAAACATGGAAGCATCTACAACGCTATCCCTATAAACATGGAAATAACAACACCACTATCCGTATAAACATGGAAATATGTACACCACTACCTGTATAAACATAGAAATATCTACACGGTTATCATTATAAACATGGAAATACCAACACTGCTATCTCTATAACATGGAAATATCTACACCGCCGTCTGTATAAACATGGAAATATCTACACGGCTATCTGTATAAACATGGAAATATCTGCAATGTTATCTGTGTAAACATGGAAATATCTACACTGCTATCTGTATAAAGATGGAAATACCTACATCGCTATCTCTATAAATATGAAAATATCTACAACGCTAATTGTGTAAACATGGATATATCTACACAGCTATCTGTGTAAACTTCGAAATATGTACAATGCCATCTGTATAAACATGGAAATATCTACACCGATATCTGTATACATATGGAAATATCTACACAGCTCTCTCTACAAAAATGGAAATATCAACACCGCTATCTGTATAAACATGGAAATGTCAACACCGCTATCTCTATAAACATGGAAATATCTGCAATGCCATCTGTATAAACATGCAAATATCCTCAAAATCATCTGTATAAACATGGAAATATCTACACCACCATCTCTAAAATCTTGGAAATATCTACACTGCCATCTGTATACACTTGGAAATATCTACACAGCCATTTGTATAAACATGGAAATATCTACACCGCTATCTCTATAAACATGGAAATATCTAAAACGCTATCTGTATAAACATGGAGATGTCTACATCGCTATCTGCATAAAGATGGAAATATCTCCACCGCTATCTGTATGAACATGGAAATAGTTACACTGCTATCTGTATAAACATGGAAATATCTACAACACTATCTGTGTAAACCTGTAAATATCTACACAGCTATCTGTGTAAACTTAGAAATATCTACACCGCTATCTGTGTAAAGATGGAAATATCTACAACGGTATCTCTGTAAACATGGAAATATCTACACCGCCAACTGTATAAACATGGAAATATCTACAATAGATCTGTATAAACATGGAAATATCTAAACCGCTGTCTGAATAAATATGGAAATATCTACACCACTCTCTCTACAAACATGGAAAAATCTACACCACCATCTCTATAAACATGGAAATATATACACTGCCATCTGTATACACATGGAAATATCTACACAGCCATCTGTATAAACATGGAAATATCTACACTGCTTCTGTATAAACATGGAAATATCTACACTGCTACCTCTATAAATATTGAAATATGTACAGCACTCTCTGTATAAAGATAGAAATATCTACATCACAATCTGTATAAACCTGGAAACATCTACACATCTATTTTATAAATATGGAAATATTTACAGCGCTATCTCTATAAACATGGAAATATCTACACCGCTATCTCTACAAACATGGAAATATCTACACCGCTATGTGTATAAACATGCAAATATCTACAACGCTATCTGTATAAATATGTAAATATCTACACCGCTAAGTCTATAAACATGGAAATATCTACACCGCTATCTTTATATACATGGAAATATCTACACGGCTATCTCTATAAACGTGGAAATATCTACACCGCCATCTGTAAAAACAAGGAAATATCCACACAGTCATATGTATAAACTTGGAAATATCTACACCACCATCTGTATAAACAAGGAAATATCTACACTGCCATCTGTATACACAAGGAAATATCTACACAGCCATCCCTATAAACATGGAAATATCTTCACCGCTATCTCTATAAACATGGAAATACCCACACCGCTATCTGTATGAACATGGAAATATCTACATCGCTATCTCTATAAACATGGAAATATCTACACCGCCAACTCTATAAACCTGAAAATATCTACACTGCAATCTCTATAAACATGGAAGTAACTACACAGCCATCTGAATAAACAAGGATATATCTACACTGCCATCTGTATAAACATGGATATATCAACAACGCCATCTGTATAAACATGGAATTAACTACACAGCCTTCTGTATAAACATGGAAATATCTACAACGCTATCTGTGTAAAATGGAAATATCTAAACCGAAATCTGTGCAAAGATGGAAATATTTACACCGATATCTCTGTAAACATGGAAATATCTACACAGCTATCTATATAAATATGGAAATATTTACACTGCTATCTCTATAAACATGGAAATATCTACACCTCTCTATAAATATGGAAAATCTACAACAGTATCTCTGTAAACATGTAAATATCTACACAGCTATCTGTGTAACCTTGGAAATATCTACACCGCTGTCTGTGTAAAGATGGAAATATCTACACTGCAATCTGTGCAAAGATGGAAATATCTACACCGCTATCTCTGTAAACATGGAAATATCCACACCGCTATCTGTATAAACTTGGAAATATCTACACCGCTATCTCTAAAACCATGGAAATATCTACACCACCATCTGTATAAACATGGAAATATCTACAACGGGATCTGTATAAACATGGAAATATCTAAACCGTTATTTGTATAAATATGGAAAAATCTTCACCATTATCTCTATAAACATGGAAATATCTTCACCACCATCTCTATAAACATGGAAATATATACACTGCCATCTGTATTCATATGGAAATATCTACACAGCCATCTCTATAAACATGGAAATATCTACACTGCTATCTCTATGAACATGGAAATACCTACATGGCTATCTCTATAAACATGGTAATATCTACACCACCATCTCTATAAACAAGAAAATATCTACACCGCCATCTCCATAATCATGGAAATAACTACACCACCATCTGTATAAACGTGGAAATATCTACACCGCTTTCTGTATAAACATGGAAACATCTACACTGCCATCTGTATAAAGATGGAAATATCTATACCGTGAGCTGTATAAAAATGGAAATATCTAAAACGCTATCTGTATAAACATAGAAATACAAACTCTGCTATCTGTAAAAACGTAGCAATATCTACACCGCTGTCTGTATAAACATAGAGAGCTACACCACTATCTCTATAAACATGGAAATACCTACAGCGCCAACTCTATAAACATGGAAATATCTACACCACTATCTGTATAAACATGGAAATATCTACACCGCTATCTGTATAAATATGGAAATATCTACACCGCTATCTTTATAAACATGGAAATGTCTACACTGCCATCTGTATAAACATGGAAATATCTAAACCGATATCTCTATAAACATGAAAATATCTACACCAACATCTTTATAAACATGGAAATATCTACACCGAGTTCTGCATAAACATGGAATTAACTACACTGCCGTCTGTATAAACATGGAAATACGTACACAGCCATCTCTATGAACAAGGAAATATCTACACCGCTAAGTGTATAAAAATGGAAATATTTACACCGCTATGTGTATAAACATGGAAACATCTACACCACTATCTCTATAAACATGGAAATATAAACACCGCTATCCGTATAAATATGAAAATATCTACCCTGCTCCCTGTATAAACATGGAAATATCTACACCGCTATCTGTTTAAAACGGAAATATCTACAACCCTATTTGTGTAAACATAGAAATATCTACACTGCTATCTCAATAAAGATGGAAATATCTACACCACTGTCTGTATAATCATGGAAATATCTACACCGCTATCTGTATAAACGTGGAAATATCTACACCGCTATTGGTATGAACGTGGAAATATCTACAGCGCTATCTGTATAAACATGGAAATATTTGCAATGCTATCTGTGTAAACTTGGAAATATCTACACAGCTATCAGTGTAAACTTGGAAATATCTACACCGCTATCTGTGTAAAGATGGAAATATCTACACAGCAATCCATGCAAAGATGGATATATCTACACCGCTATCTGTACAAACATGGAAATATCTTCACCGTTATCTGTATAAATATGGAAATGTCTACACCACTATCTGTATAAACTTGGAAATATCTACACAGTCATTTTTATAAACATGGACATATCTTCACTGCTATCTGTATGAAGATGGAAATGTCTGCACCGCTATCTCTATGAACATGGAAATGTCTACACCACTCTCTGTATAAACATTGAAATATCTACATGACTATCTTTATAAACATGGAAATATCTACACGGCCATCTGCATAAACTTTAAATAACTACAAAGTCTTCTCTATAAACATGAAAATAGCTACACGACCATCTGTATAAACATAGAAATATCTACACTGTCATCTGTATAAACATGGAAATAACTACAAAGCCTTCTCTAAATATATGGAAATATCTACACCGCTATCTGTATGAACATGGAAATATCTACACGGCTATCTGTATAAACATGGAAAAATCTACACCGCCATGTGTATAAACATTGAAATATCTACATCGTCATCTGTATAAACATGGAAATATAACACCGCTATCTGTATAAACATGGAAATATCTACACCGTCATCTGTATAAACATGGAAATATAACACCGCTATCTGTGTAAACATGGCAATATCTACACCGCTATCTCTATAAACTTGGAAATGTCTGCACCGCTATCTGTATAAACTTGGAAATATCTACACTACTATCTCTATAAACATGGAAATATCTACACCACCATCTGTATAAACATGGAAATATCAACAGAGTCATCTGTATAAACATGGAAATATGTACACGACCATCTCTATAAACATGGAAATATCTACACTGCCATCTGTATACACATGGAAATATCTACACAGCCATCAGTATAAACATGGAAACATCTCCACCGCTATCTGTATAAACATGGAACTATCTACACCACTATCTGTATAAACATGGAAATAACTACAACGCTATCTGTGTAAACATGGAAATATCTACACCGCAATCTGTTCAAGGTTGGAAATATCTACACCGCTATCTCTGTAAACATGGAAATATCTACACCGCTATCTGTATAAACATGGAAATATATACACCGCTATCTGTATAAACATGGATATATCTACACCGCCATCTGTATATACATGGAAATATCTACATTGCCATCTGTATAAACATGGACATACCTTAACCGCTATATGTATAAATGTGGAAATGTCTACACCGCTATCTCTGTAAACATGGAAATATCTACACCGATGCCTGTGTAAAAATGGAAATTTCTACACCGCAATCTGTGCAAACATGGAAATTTCTAAACCGCTGTCTGTGTAAACATGGAAATATCTACACTGCTACCTGTATAAACATGGAAATATCTACACTGCTCTCTGTATAAACATGGAAATATCTACACCAACACGTGTATAAATATGGAAATAACCACACAGTAATCTGTATAAACATGGAAATATCTGCACAGCTATCTATATAAACATGGAAATATCTACACCGCCATCTGTTTAAACATGGAAATAAGTACACAGTCATATGTATTAACATAGAAATATCTACACTACCATCAGTATAAACATGGAAATATCTACACTGCCATCTGTATAAACATGGAAATGTATACACAGCCATCTCTATAAACGTGGAAATAGCTACACCGCTATCTGTATAAAAATGGAAATTGCCACACCGCTGTCTGTATGAACATGGAAATATCTACACCACCGTCTGTAAAAACATGGAAATATCTACACAGTCATCGGAGTAAACATGGAAATATCTACACCTCCACCTGTATAAACATGGAAATATCTACACTGCCATGTGTATACACATGCAAACATCTACACAGCCATCTGTATAAACATGGAAACATCTACACTGCTATCTGTGTAAACATGGAAATATCTACACCGCAATCTTTATAAACATGGAAATATCTACACCGCTATATGTATAAATGTGGAAATAACTACACCGCTATCTCTATAAGCATGGAAATATCTACATCGCTATCTGTATAAACATAGAAATTACTACACCGCTATCTCTATAAACATGGAAATATCTACACCGCCATCTGTATAAACGTGGAAATATCTACACAGTCATCTGTATAGACATGGAAATATTTACACAGCTTTCTGTATAAACATGGAAATATCTACACTGCTATCTCTATAAACTTGGAAATATCTACACCGCCATCTGCATAAACACCTAAATATCTACACCGCCATCTCTATAAACATGGAAATATCTACACCGACATCTTTATATACATGTTTATATCAACATCGCCACCTGTATAATCATGGAAATATCCACACTGCTGTCTGTATAAACATGGAAATATCTAAACCGCCATCTGCAAAAACATCGAAATATGTACGCAGTCATCTGTATAAACATGGAGATATCTACCCATCCGTCAGTGAGAGCATGGAAATATCTACAACGCAATCTCTATAAACATGGAAATAGCTACACCGCTATCTGTATAATCATGGAAGTAGCCAAACCACAAACTGTATAAACATGGAAATATCTACACCGCCATCTGTATAAACATGGAAATATCTACACAGTCATGTTTGTAAACAAGGAAACATCCGCACTTTTATCTGTATAAACATGGAAATATCTACACTGCCATCTGTATACACATGGAAATATCTACACAGCCATCTGTATAAACATGGAATTATCTACACCGCTATCTCTATAAACATGGAAATACCAATACCGCTATCTGTATAAACATGGAAATATCTATACCGCCATCTGTATAAACATGGAAATATTTCCACAGCTATCTGTATAAACATGGAAATATCTACAACGCTATCTGTATAAACATGGAATTATCTACACCGCCTTCTGTATAAACATGGAATTATCTACTCAGCCATCTCTGTAAGTATGGAAACAGCCACACCGTTATCTGTATAAACTTTGAAATAGCCATAGCACTACCTGTATTAACATGGAAATATCCACAACGCCAGCTGTACAAACATGGAAATATCAGCACCGCCATCTGTATCATCATGGAAATATCCACACTGCCGTCTGCATAAACATGGAAATATCTACACCGCCATCTGTAAAAACATGGAAATATGTACACAGACATCTGTATAAACATGGAAATATCCACACCTCCGTCAGAATGAACATGGAA
Organism: Pan troglodytes; assembly: GCF_028858775.2. NCBI lineage: Eukaryota > Metazoa > Chordata > Mammalia > Primates > Hominidae > Pan > Pan troglodytes. The sequence continues at coordinate 10,616,541 of NC_072411.2, forward strand.
ATATCTACACAGCTATCTCTATAAACCTGGAAATAGCTACACCGGTATGTGTATAGTCATGGAAATATCCACACCGCTATGTGTATAAACACGGAAATATCTACACCGCCATCTCTATAAACATGAAAATATCTACACAGTCATGTGTATAAACATGGAAACATCCACACCTCCATCTCTATAAACATGGAAATATCTACAGTGACATCTGTATACACATGGAAATATCTACAATGCCATCTGTACAAACATGGAAATAACTACACAGCCATCTGTATAAACATGGAAATATCTACACCGCTATCTCTATAAACATGGAAATACCCACACCGCTAATTGTATAAACATGGAAACATCTACACCGCCATTTGCATGAACATGTAAATATCTCCACCGCTATCGGTATAAACATGGAAATATCTACAGCCCTATCTGTATATACATGGAAATATCTACACCGCTGTCTGTATAAACATGGAAATTTGTACACCGCCATCTGCATAAACTTGGAAATAACTACACAGTCATCTATATAAACATGGAAATATCTACCCCACTATCTGTATAAACATGTAAATGGCTACAACGCCATCTTTATAAACATGGAAACATCTACACAGGCGTCTCTATAAATATGGAAATAGCTACACCGTTATCTGTGTAAATGTGGAAATATCTACACCGCAATCTCTATAAACATGGATATAACTACACCGCTACCTGTGTAAAGATGAAAATTTCTACACCGCAATCTGTGCAAAGATGGAAATATCTACACCGCGGTCTGTGTAAACATGGAAATACCTACACCACTATCTATAAACATGGAAATATTTACACAGCTATCTGTAAAAACATGGAAATATCTACACCGCCATGTGTATAAACATGGAAATATCTACACCGTCATCTATATAAACATGGAAATATCTACACCGCCATCTGTATAAACATGGAAATATCTACACAGCCATCTCTATAAATATGGAAATAGCTGCACCGTTATCTCTATAAACATGGAAATAGCAAAACCTCCATCTGTATAAACATGGAAATATCTACACCGCCATCTGTAAAAACATGGAAATATTTACACTGTCATCTGTATAAACATGGAAATATCTACACCTCCATCTGTATAAACATGGAAATATCTACACTGCCATGTGTATACACATGGAAACATCTACACTGCCATCTGTATTAACATGCAAATATCTACCCCGCTATCTCTATAAACATGGAAATATCTACATCGTCCTCTGTATAAACATGGAAATATCTACACAGCTTTCTGTATAAACATGGAAATATCTCCCCTCCTCTCTATATAAACATGGAAATATCTACACCGCTGTCTCTATAAACATCGAAATAACTACACCGCCATCTGTAAGAACATGGAAATAACTTCACAGTCATCTGTATAAACATGGAAATATCTACACCACCATCTGTATAAACTTGGAAATAACTACACTGCCATCTGTGTACACATGGAAATAACTTCACTGCAATCTGTATACACATGGAAATATCTACACAGCCATCTGTATCAACATGGAAATAACTAAACCGCTATCTCTATAAACATGGAATTACCTACACCGCTATCTCTATAAACATAGAAATATCTACACCACTATCTGTATAAACATGGAAATATCTACACCGTTATCTGCATAAACATGGAAATACCTACAACGCTATATGTATAAATATGGAAATAACTACCCCGCTATCTCTATAAATATGGAAATATCTACATCGCTATCTGTAAAAACATAGAAATAACTACATCGCTATGTCTATAAACATGGAAATATCTACACCGCCATCTGCATAAACCTGGAAATATCTACACCGTCATCTGTATAAACATGGAAATATCTACACCGCTTTCTGTATAAATATGGAAATATCTACACCGCTATCTCTCTAAATTTCAAAATATCTACACCGCCATCTGCAAAAACATCTAAATATCTACTCTATCTGTATAAACAAGGAAATATCTACACCGCCATCTCTATAAACATGGAAATATCAACACCGCCATTTGTATAATCATGGAAATATCAACACTGCCATCTCTATAAACATGGAAATATCTACACCGCCATTTGTAAAAACATGGAAATATGTACACAGTCATCTGTGTAAACATGGAAATATCTACAACGCCATCAGTATAAACATGGAAACATCTACACTGCTATCTGTGTAAACATGGAAATCTCTACACTGCCGTATCTATAAATATGGAAATATCTACACCGGTATCTGTATAAACACGGGAATATCTGAACCGCCATCTCTATAAACATGGAAATATCTACACCGTTGTCTCTATAAACATGGAAATATCTACACCACCATCTGTAAAAACATGGAAATATCTACACAGTGATCTGTATAAACATGGAAATATCTACACAGTCATCTGTAAACATGGAAATATCTACACCACCATCTGTATAAACTTGGAAATATCTACACTGCCATCTGTGTAAACATGGAAATACCTACACTGCCATCTGTATACACATGGAAATATCTACACAGCCATCTGTACCAACATGGAAATAACTACACCGCTATCTTTATAAACATGGAATTACCTACACCACTATCTCTATTAACATGGAAACATCTACACCGCCATCTATATAAACATGTAAACTACTACACTGCCATCTCCATAAACATGGAATTATGTACAGCACCATCTGTCTAAACATGGAAATATCTACACTGCCATCTGTATAAAGATGTAAATATCTACACCGCGAGCTGGATAAACATGGCAATATTTACACCGTTATCTGAATAAACATGGAAATACCAACACCAATATCTGTATAAACATAGAAATACCTACACCGCTACCTGTATAAACATGGAAATATATACACTGCTATCTGTATAAACATGGAAATATCAACACCGCGATCTGTATAAACATGGAAATAACTGCACTGCTATCTGTATAAACATGGAAATATCTATACAGCTATCTGTAGATACATGGAAATATCTACCAAGCTATCTGTATAAATATGGACATATCTACACCGCTATCTCTATAAACATGGAAATTTCTACACCGCTATCTGTATAAACATAGAAATATCTACATGGCTATCTCTATAAAGATGGAAATATCTACAACGCCATCTGTATAAGCCTTTAAACACCTACACAGTCATCTCTATAAACATGGAAATATCTACACCAGAATCTGTATAAACATGGAAATATCTACACCACCATCTGTATAAACGTAGAAATAACTGCACAGTCATTTGTATAAACATGGAAATATCTACATGGTTATCTGTATAAAGATGGAAATATCTACACTGCTATCTGTATAAACATGGAAATATCTACACCACTATCTGTACAAACTTGGAAATACCTACACCACTATCTCTATAAACTTGGAAATATCTACAGTGCTATCTGTATAAACATGGAAATATCTACACCGCCATCTGTATAAACATGGAAATCTCTACACCGCCATCTGTATAAACACGGAAATACCTACACAGTCATCTGTATAAACATGGAGATATCTACCCATCCGTCAGTGAGAGCATGGAAATATCTACAACGCAATCTCTATAAACATGGAAATAGCTACACCGCTATCTGTATAATCATGGAAGTAGCCAAACCACAAACTGTATAAACATGGAAATATCTACACCGCCATCTGTATAAACATGGAAATATCTACACAGTCATGTTTGTAAACAAGGAAACATCCGCACTTTTATCTGTATAAACATGGAAATATCTACACTGCCATCTGTATACACATGGAAATATCTACACAGCCATCTGTATAAACATGGAATTATCTACACCGCTATCTCTATAAACATGGAAATACCAATACCGCTATCTGTATAAACATGGAAATATCTATACCGCCATCTGTATAAACATGGAAATATTTCCACAGCTATCTGTATAAACATGGAAATATCTACAACGCTATCTGTATAAACATGGAATTATCTACACCGCCTTCTGTATAAACATGGAATTATCTACTCAGCCATCTCTGTAAGTATGGAAACAGCCACACCGTTATCTGTATAAACTTTGAAATAGCCATAGCACTACCTGTATTAACATGGAAATATCCACAACGCCAGCTGTACAAACATGGAAATATCAGCACCGCCATCTGTATCATCATGGAAATATCCACACTGCCGTCTGCATAAACATGGAAATATCTACACCGCCATCTGTAAAAACATGGAAATATGTACACAGACATCTGTATAAACATGGAAATATCCACACCTCCGTCAGAATGAACATGGAAATATCTACACAGCTATCTCTATAAACCTGGAAATAGCTACACCGGTATGTGTATAGTCATGGAAATATCCACACCGCTATGTGTATAAACACGGAAATATCTACACCGCCATCTCTATAAACATGAAAATATCTACACAGTCATGTGTATAAACATGGAAACATCCACACCTCCATCTCTATAAACATGGAAATATCTACAGTGACATCTGTATACACATGGAAATATCTACAATGCCATCTGTACAAACATGGAAATAACTACACAGCCATCTGTATAAACATGGAAATATCTACACCGCTATCTCTATAAACATGGAAATACCCACACCGCTAATTGTATAAACATGGAAACATCTACACCGCCATTTGCATGAACATGTAAATATCTCCACCGCTATCGGTATAAACATGGAAATATCTACAGCCCTATCTGTATATACATGGAAATATCTACACCGCTGTCTGTATAAACATGGAAATTTGTACACCGCCATCTGCATAAACTTGGAAATAACTACACAGTCATCTATATAAACATGGAAATATCTACCCCACTATCTGTATAAACATGTAAATGGCTACAACGCCATCTTTATAAACATGGAAACATCTACACAGGCGTCTCTATAAATATGGAAATAGCTACACCGTTATCTGTGTAAATGTGGAAATATCTACACCGCAATCTCTATAAACATGGATATAACTACACCGCTACCTGTGTAAAGATGAAAATTTCTACACCGCAATCTGTGCAAAGATGGAAATATCTACACCGCGGTCTGTGTAAACATGGAAATACCTACACCACTATCTATAAACATGGAAATATTTACACAGCTATCTGTAAAAACATGGAAATATCTACACCGCCATGTGTATAAACATGGAAATATCTACACCGTCATCTATATAAACATGGAAATATCTACACCGCCATCTGTATAAACATGGAAATATCTACACAGCCATCTCTATAAATATGGAAATAGCTGCACCGTTATCTCTATAAACATGGAAATAGCAAAACCTCCATCTGTATAAACATGGAAATATCTACACCGCCATCTGTAAAAACATGGAAATATTTACACTGTCATCTGTATAAACATGGAAATATCTACACCTCCATCTGTATAAACATGGAAATATCTACACTGCCATGTGTATACACATGGAAACATCTACACTGCCATCTGTATTAACATGCAAATATCTACCCCGCTATCTCTATAAACATGGAAATATCTACATCGTCCTCTGTATAAACATGGAAATATCTACACAGCTTTCTGTATAAACATGGAAATATCTCCCCTCCTCTCTATATAAACATGAAAATATCTACACCGCTGTCTCTATAAACATCGAAATAACTACACCGCCATCTGTAAGAACATGGAAATAACTTCACAGTCATCTGTATAAACATGGAAATATCTACAACACCATCTGTATAAACTTGGAAATAACTACACTGCCATCTGTGTACACATGGAAATAACTTCACTGCAATCTGTATACACATGGAAATATCTACACAGCCATCTGTATCAACATGGAAATAACTAAACCGCTATCTCTATAAACATGGAATTACCTACACCGCTATCTCTATAAACATAGAAATATCTACACCACTATCTGTATAAACATGGAAATATCTACACCGTTATCTGCATAAACATGGAAATACCTACAACGCTATATGTATAAATATGGAAATAACTACCCCGCAATCTCTATAAATATGGAAATATCTACATCGCTATCTGTAAAAACATAGAAATAACTACATCGCTATGTCTATAAACATGGAAATATCTACACCGCCATCTGCATAAACCTGGAAATATCTACACCGTCATCTGTATAAACATGGAAATATCTACACCGCTTTCTGTATAAATATGGAAATATCTACACCGCTATCTCTCTAAATTTCAAAATATCTACACCGCCATCTGCAAAAACATCTAAATATCTACACTATCTGTATAAACATGGAAATATCTACACCGCCATCTCTATAAACATGGAAATATCAACACCGCCATTTGTATAATCATGGAAATATCAACACTGCCATCTCTATAAACATGGAAATATCTACACCGCCATTTGTAAAAACATGGAAATATGTACACAGTCATCTGTATAAACATGGAAATATCTACAACGCCATCAGTATAAACATGGAAACATCTACACTGCTATCTGTGTAAACATGGAAATCTCTACACTGCCGTATGTATAAATATGGAAATATCTACACCGGTATCTGTATAAACACGGGAATATCTGAACCGCCATCTCTATAAACATGGAAATATCTACACCGTTGTCTCTATAAACATGGAAATATCTACACCACCATCTGTGAAAACATGGAAATATCTACACAGTGATCTGTATAAACATGGAAATATCTACACAGTCATCTGTAAACATGGAAATATCTACACCACCATCTGTATAAACTTCGAAATATCTACACTGCCATCTGTGTAAACATGGAAATACCTACACTGCCATCTGTATACACATGGAAATATCTACACAGCCATCTGTACCAACATGGAAATAACTACACCGCTATCTTTATAAACATGGAATTACCTACACCACTATCTCTATTAACATGGAAACATCTACACCGCCATCTATATAAACATGTAAACAACTACACTGCCATCTCCATAAACATGGAATTATCTACAGCACCATCTGTCTAAACATGGAAATATCTACACTGCCATCTCTATAAAGATGTAAATATCTACACCGCGAGCTGGATAAACATGGCAATATTTACACCGTTATCTGAATAAACATGGAAATACCAACACCAATATCTGTATAAACATGGAAATACCTACACCGCTACCTGTATAAACATGGAAATATATACACTGCTATCTGTATAAACATGGAAATATCAACACCGCGATCTGTATAAACATGGAAATAACTGCACTGCTATCTGTATAAACATGGAAATATCTATACAGCTATCTGTAGATACATGGAAATATCTACCAAGCTATCTGTATAAATATGGACATATCTACACCGCTATCTCTATAAACATGGAAATTTCTACACCGCTATCTGTATAAACATAGAAATATCTACATGGCTATCTCTATAAAGATGGAAATATCTACACCGCCATCTGTATAAGCCTTTAAACACCTACACAGTCATCTCTATAAACATGGAAATATCTACACCAGAATCTGTATAAACATGGAAATATCTACACCACCATCTGTATAAACGTGGAAATAACTGCACAGTCATTTGTATAAACATGGAAATATCTACATGGTTATCTGTATAAAGATGGAAATATCTACACTGCTATCTGTATAAACATGGAAATATCTACACCACTATCTGTACAAACTTGGAAATACCTACACCACTATCTCTATAAACTTGGAAATATCTACAGTGCTATCTGAATAAACATGGAAATATCTACACCGCCATCTGTATAAACATGGAAATCTCTACACCGCCATCTGTATAAACACGGAAATACCTACACAGCCATCTGTATAAACATGGAAATATCTACAATGCCATCTGTATAAACATGGAAATATCTGCATCGCTATCTCTATAAACATGGAAATAACTACAAAGACATCTGTATAAACTTGGAAATACCTACACAGTCATGTGTAGGAACATTTAAATATCTACACTGCCATGTGTATAAACTTAGAAATATCTACACAGCACTCTGTACAAATATGGAAATATCTGCATAGGCATCTGTATAAACATGGAAATATCTGCACCGCTATCTGTATAAACATGGAAATACCTACACCGCTGTCTCTATAAACTTGGAAATATGTACACCGCTATGTGTATAAACATGGAAATATCTCCACTGCTGTCTGTATAAATATGGAAATATCTCCACCGTTATCTGTATAAACATGGAAATATCTACAGCGCAACCTCTATAAACATTGAAATATCTACACTGCCATGTGTAAAAACATGGAAATATCTACACAGTCATCTGAATAAACATGGAAATATCTACACAGTCATCTGAATAAACATAGAAATATCTACACCACCATCTGTATAAACATGGAAATACCTACAATACCATCTGTACACACATGGAAATATCTACACAGACATCTGTATAAATATGGAATTATCTACACCGCCATCTGTATAAACATGGAAATATCTACACTGCCATCTGTAGAAAGATGGAAATATCTACACCGCTATCTCTATAAATATGGAAATATCTACACCGCCATCTCTATAAACATGAAAAGATCTACACTGCCATCTCCATAAAGATGGAAGTATCTACTCCGCCATGTGTATAAACACGGAAATATCTACACCACCATCTGTGTAAACATGGAAATATCTACACCGCTATCTGTAGAAACATGGAAATAACTACACCGCCATCTGCATGTCCATGGAAATAACTACGCCGCCATCTGTGTAAACATGGAAATATCTACACGGCCATCTGTGTATACATGGAAATATCAACACCGCCATCTGTACAGACATGGAAATATCTACACCGCTATCTCTACAAAACATGGAAATATCTACATCGCTATCTGTATAAACAGGGAAATATCTCCACCACTATCTGTGTAAACATGGAAATATCTACACCGCTATCTGTATATACATGGAAATATCTACACCGCTATCTGTATAAACAAGGAAGTATCTACACCGCCATATTTAGAAACATGGAAATATCTAAACCGCCATCTGTATAAACATGGAAATACCTACACCGCTACCTGTATAAACATGGAAATGTCTACACCGCTATCTCTATAAACAAGGAAATACCTACACCACTTGCACTATAAACATGGAAATATCTACACCGCAATCTCTGTAAACATGGAAATATCTACACCGCCATCTATGTAAACGTGAAAATATCTACACTGCCATCTTCTACACACATGGAAATACCTACACAGCCATCTGTATAAACATGACAATATCTACACTGCTATCTCTATAATCATGGAAATATCTACACCGCTATCTGTAGAAACATGGAAATATCTACATCGCTATCTGTATAAACAGGGATATAACTCCACCGCTATCTGTATAAACATGGAAATATCTAAACCGCTATCTGTATAAACATGGAAATATCTAATCCGCTATTTGTATAAACATGGAAATATCTACAACGCTATCTGTGAAAACATGGAAATATCTACACAGCTATCTGTGTAAACTTAGAAATATCTACACAGCTATCTGTGTAAAAATGGAAATATCTACAGAGCAATCTGTGCAAAGATGGAAATATCTACACTGCTATCTCTGTAAACATGGAAATATCTACACCGCTATCTGTATAAACATGGAAATATCTATACCGCAGTCTCTATAAACATGGAAATATCTCCACCGCTATCTGTATAAACATGAAAATATCTACACCGCTTTCTGTATAAACATGGACATACCTACACCGCAATCTGTATAAACATGGAAATATCTACAACGCTATGTGTGTAAACATGGAAATATCTACACAGCTATCTGTGTAAACTTGGAAATACCTACACCGCTATCTGTGTAAATGTGGCAATACCTACACCGCAATCTGTGCAAAGATGGAAATACCTACACCGCTGTCTCTGTAAACATGGAAATATCTACACCGATATCTGTATAAACATGGAAATATCTACACTGCCATCTGTATAAACATGGAAATATCTACAACGCCATCAGTATAAACATGGAAATATCTACACCGCCATCTCTACACACGTGGAAATATCTACACAGCCATCTGTATAAACATGACAATATCTACACTGCTGTCTCTATAATCATGGAAATATCTACACCGCTATCTGTAGAAACATGGAAATATCTACATCGCTATCTGTATAAACAGGGATATAACTCCACCGCTATCTGTATAAACATGGAAATATCTAAACCGCTATCTGTATAAACATGGAAATATCTACACCGCTATCTGTATAAACATGGAAATATCTACAATGCTATCTGTGAAAACATGGAAATATCTACACAGCTATCTGTGTAAACTTGGAAATATCTACACAGCTATCTGTGTAAAAATGGAAATATCTACAGAGCAATCTGTGCAAAGATGGAAATATCTACACTGCTATCTCTGTGAACATGGAAATATCTACACCGCTATCTGTATAAACATGGAAATATCTACAGCGCCATCTCTAGAAACATTGAAATATCTACACTGCCATCTGTAAAAACATGGAAATATCTACACAGTCATCTGAATACATATGTTAATATCTACACCACCATCTGTATAAACATGGAAATACCTACAATACCATCTGTATACACATGGAAATATCCACACAGACATCTGTAAAAATATGGAAATATCTACACCGCCATCTGTATAAACATGGAAATATCTACACTGCCATCTGTAGAAAGATAGAAATATCTACACCGCTATCTCTATAAATATGGAAATATCTACACCTCCATCTCTATAAACATGAAAATATCTACACTGCCATCTCCATAAAGATGGAAGTATCTACTCCACCATGTGTATAAACACTTAAATATCTACACCACCATCTGTGTAAACATGGAAATATCTACACCGCTATCAGTATAAACATGGAAATAACTGCACCGCCATCTGCATGTCCATGGAAATATCTACGCCGCCATCTGTATAAACATGGAAATATCTACACGGCCATCTGTGTATAGATGGAAACATCAACACCGCCATCTGTACAAACATGGAAATATCTACACCGCTTTCTCTATAAACATGGAAATATCTGCACTGCCATCTGTAAAAACATGGAAATACCTATACAGTCATCTGTGTAAACATGGAAATATCTACAATGCCATCTGTATACACATGGAAATATCTACACCGCTATGTGAATTAACGTGGAAATATCTCCACTGCTATCTGTATAAACAACGAGATATCTCCACCGCAATCTGTATAAACATGAAGATATCTACACTGCTATCTCTATAAACATGGAAATATCTGCACTGCCATCTGCATAAACATGGAACTAACTACTCCGCCATCTGTATAAACATGGAAACATCTACACCGCCATCTGTGTGAATAAGGAAATATCTACAATGCCATCTGTATAAAGATATAAATATCTGCACCGCGAGCTGTATAAACATGGAAATATCTACATCGCTGTCTGTATACACGTGGAAATACCAACATCGCTATCGGTATAAACATGGAAATATCTACAACGCCATCAATATAAACATGGAAATATCTACACCGCTATGTCTATAAACTTGGAAATACCTACACCGTTATCTGTATAAACATGGAAATATCTACACCGCTATCTGTATAAACATGGAAATATCTACACCGCTATCAGTATAAACATGGAAATATCTACACCGCAATCTGTATAAACATGGAAATATCTACACCCCGATCTGTATAAACATGGAAATAACTTCACCACGATCTTTATAAACATGGAAATATCTACACCGCTATCTGTATAAACATGGTAATATCTTCACCACCATCTATCTAAACATGGAAATATCTACACCGCCTTCTGTATAAACATGGAAATATCTACAATGCCATCTGTAGAAAGATGGAAATACCTACACCGCAATCTGTGTAAACATGGAAATATCTACACCGATATCTGTAAAAACATGGAAATATCTACAACGCTATCTGAATAAACATGGAAATATCTACACCGCGATCTGTATAAACATGGAAATATCTACACCGCGATCTGTATAAACATGGAAATATCTACAGCGCCATCTCTATAAACATTGAAATGTCTACACTGCCATCTGTAAAAACATGGAAATATCTACACAGCCTTCTGAATAAACATGGGAATATCTACACCACCATCTGTAAAAACATGGAAATAGCTACAATACCATGTGTATACACATGGAAATACCTACACAGACATCTGTAGAAAGATGGAAATATCTACACCGCTATCTCTATAAATATGGAAATATCTGCACCGCCATCTCTATAAACATGAAAATATCTACACTGTCATCTCCATAAAGATGGAAGTATCTACTCCGCCATGTGTATAAACACGGAAATATCTACACCACCATCTGTGTAAACATGGAAATATCTACACCGCTATCTGTGTAAACATGGAAATATCTACACCACCATCTCCATGTCCATGGAAATATCTATGCCGCCATCTGTATAAACATGGAAATATCTACACGGCCATCTGTGTATAGATGGAAATATCAACACCGCCGTCTGTACAAACATGGAAATATCTATACCGCTTCCTCTATAAACATGGAAATATCTGCACTGCCATCTGTAAAAACATGGAAATATCTATACAGTCATCTGTATAAACATGGAAATATCTACAATGCCATATGTATACACATGGAAATATTTACACAGCCATCTGTATAAACATGTAAATATCTACACTGCTATCTCTATAAACATGGAAATGTCTACACCGCCATCTCTATAAACATGAAAATATCTACACTGCCATCTCCATAAACATGGAACCCACTACTCCGCCATCTGTATAAACATGGAAACTGTTACACCGCCATCTGAGTGAATAAAGAAATATCTTAAATACCATCTGTATAAAGATATAAATATCTGCACCGCGAGCTGTATAAACATGGAAATATCTACATCGCTATCTGTATAAACGTGGAAATACCAACACCGCTATCGGTACAAACATGCAAATATCTACACCGCCATCTGTATAAACATGGAAATAACTACAATGCCATCTGTAGAAAGATGGAAATATCTACACCGCAATCTGTGTAAACATGGAAATATCTACACCGAAATCTGTAAAAACATGGAAATATCTACACCGCTATCTGTATAAACATGGAAACATCTACACCGCGATCTGTATAAACATGGAAATATCTTCAGCCATGATCTGTATAAACATGGAAATATCTACACCGCTATCTGTATAAACATGGTAATATCAACACCGCCATCTATATAAACATGGAAATATCTACACCGCCATCTGTATAAACATGGAAATAACTACAATGCCATCTGTAGAAAGATGGAAATATCTACACCGCAATCTGTGTAAACATGGAAATATCTACACCGAAATCTGTAAAAACATGGAAATATCTACACCGCTATCTGTATAAACATGGAAACATCTACACCGCAATCTGTATAAACATGGAAATATCTACACCGCGATCTGTATAAACATGGAAATATCTACACCGCGATCTGTATAAACATGGAAATATCTACACCGCTATCTGTATAAACATGGAAATATCTACACAGCTATCTCTATAAACATGGAAATAACTACACCGCCATCTATACAAACATGGAAATACCTACAAAGTCATCTGTATAAACATGGAAATATCTAAAAAGCCATCTGTATAAACATGGAAATGTCTACAAAGCCATCTGTATATACATGGAAATATCTATACCGCTATCTGTATAATTATGGAAATAACTACACCGCTATTTGTATAAACAAGGAAATATCTACACCGTGATCTGTATAAACATGGAAATATTTACAGCGCTATCTGTATAAACATGCAAATTTCTACACCGTTATATGTATAAATTTGGAGATATCTACACCGTTATCTCTATAAACATGGAAATATCTACACCGCCATCTGTATAAACATGGAAATACCTATACAGTCATCTGTGTAAACATGGAAATATCTACACCACCATCTGTATAAACATGGAAACATCTACAATGCCATCTGTATACACATGGAAATACCTACACGGCAATCTTTGTATAGATGGCAACATCAACACCGCCATCTGTACAAACTTGGAAATATCTACACCGCTATCTATATAAACATGGAAATATCTACACTGCGGTCTGTATAAACATGGAAATATCTACACAGCCATGTGTATATACATGGAAATATCTATACCACTATCTATATAAACATGGAAATAACTACACCGCTATCTGTTTAAACATGGAAATATCTACACCGCCATCTACATATCCATGGAAATATCAGCACCACCATCTGTATAAACATGGAAATATCTACACGGTCATCTGTGTATAGATGGAAATATCAACACCGCCATCTGTACAAACATGGAAATATCTGCACCGCTATCTGTATAAACATGGAAATATCTACACCGCAGTCTGTATAAACATGGAAATATCTACACCGCTATCTCTATAAACATGGAAATATTTACACCGCTATCTGTATAAACATGGAAATTTCTACCCCGTTATCTGTATAAATATGGAAATGTCTACACCGCTATCTCTATAAACATACAAATATCTACACCGCCATCTGTATAAACATGGAAATACCTATACAGTCATCTGTGTAAACATGGAAATATCTACACCACCATCTGTATAAACATGGAAATATCTACAATGCCATCTGTATACACATGGAAATACCTACACGGCAATCTGTGTATAGATGGCAACATCAACACCGCCATCTGTACAAACTTGGAAATATCTACACCGCTATCTATATAAACATGGAAATATCTACACTGCGGTCTGTATAAACATGGAAATATCTACACCGATATCTGTATAAACATGGAAATATCTGCACCAAGATCTGTATAAACATGGAAATATTTACACCGCTATCTGTATAAACATGGAAAGACCTGCACCGCTATCTCTATAAACATGGAAACATCTACAAAGCCATTTGTATAAACATGGAAATACCTACACAGTCATCTGTATAAACATGGAAATATCTACACAGCCATCTGTATAAACATGGAAATATCTACAGAGCCATCTGTATATACATGGAAATATCTACACCACTATCTGTATAAACATGGAAATATCTCCACTGCAATCTCTATATACATCGAAATATCTACAACACCATCTGTATAAACATGGAAATACTTACAAAGTTATCTGTATAAACATGGAAATATCTACAACGCCATCTGTATAAACATGGAAATATCTACACAGCCATGTGTATATACATGGAAATATCTATATCACTATCTATATAAACATGGAAATAACTACACCGCTATCTGTTTAAACATGGAAATATCTACACCGCCATCTACATATCCATGGAAATATCTGCACCACCATCTGTATAAACAAGGAAATATCTACACGGTCATCTGTGTATAGATGGAAATATCAACACCGCCATCTGTACAAACATGGAAATATCTGCACCGCTATCTGTATAAACATGGAAATAGCTACACCGCAGTCTGTATAAACATGGAAATATCTACACCGCTATCTCTATAAACATGGAAATATTTACACCGCTATCTGTATAAACATGGAAATTTCTACCCCGTTATCTGTATAAATATGGAAATGTCTACACCGCTATCTCTATAAACATACAAATATCTACACCGCCATCTGTATAAACATGGAAATACCAATACAGTCATCTGTGTAAACATGGAAATATCTACACCACCATCTGTATAAACATGGAAATATCTACAATGCCATCTGTATACACATGGATATACCTACACGGCAATCTGTGTACAGATGGAAACATCAACACCGCCATCTGTATAAACATGAAAATATCTACACAGCTATCTCTATAAACATGGAATTATCTACACTGCGGTCTGTATAAACATGGAAATATCTACACCGGTATCTGTATAAACATGGAAATATCTACACCACGATCTGTATAAACATGGAAACATCTACACCGCGATCTGTATAAACATGGAAATATCTACACCGCGATCTGTATAAACATGGAAATATCTACACCGCGATCTGTATAAACATGGAAATATCTACACCGCTATCTGTATAAACATGGAAATATCTACACAGCTATCTCTATAAACATGGAAATAACTACACCGCCATCTATACAAACATGGAAATACCTACAAAGTCATCTGTATAAACATGGAAATATCTAAAAAGCCATCTGTATAAACATGGAAATATCTACAAAGCCATCTGTATATACATGAAAATATCTACACCGCTATCTGTATAATTATGGAAATAACTACACCGCTATTTGTATAAACAAGGAAATATCTACACCGTGATCTGTATAAACATGGAAATATTTACAGCGCTATCTGTATAAACATGCAAATTTCTATACCGTTATCTGTATAAATTTGGAAATATCTACACCGTTATCTCTATAAACATGGAAATATCTACACCGCCATCTGTATAAACATGGAAATACATATACAGTCATCTGTGTAAACATGGAAATATCTACACCACCATCTGTATAAACATGGAAACATCTACAATGCCATCTGTACACACATGGAAATACCTACACGGCAATCTGTGTATAGATGGCAACATCAACACCGCCATCTGTACAAACTTGGAAATATCTACACCGCTATCTATATAAACATGGAAATATCTACACTGCGGTCTGTATAAACATGGAAATATCTACAGCGATATCTGTATAAACATGGAAATATCTACACCAAGATCTGTATAAACATGGAAATATTTACACCGCTATCTGTATAAACATGGAAAGACCTGCACCGCTATCTCTATAAACATGGAAATATCTACAAAGCCATTTGTATAAACATGGAAATACCTACACAGTCATCTGTATAAACATGGAAATATCTACACAGCAATCTGTATAAACATGGAAATATCTACAGAGCCATCGGTATATACATGGAAATATCTACACCACTATCTGTATAAACATGGAAATATCTCCACTGCAATCTCTATATACATCGAAATATCTACAACGCCATCTGTATAAACATGGAAATACTTACAAAGTTATCTGTATAAACATGGAAATATCTACAACGCCATCTGTATAAACATGGAAATATCTACACAGCCATGTGTATATACATGGAAATATCTATACCACTATCTATATAAACATGGAAATAACTACACCGCTATCTGTTTAAACATGGAAATATCTACACCGCCATCTACATATCCATGGAAATATCTGCACCACCATCTGTATAAACATGGAAATATCTACACGGTCATCTGTGTATAGATGGAAATATCAACACCGCCATCTGTACAAACATGGAAATATCTGCACCGCTATCTGTATAAACATGGAATTATCTACACTGCAGTCTGTATAAACATGGAAATATCTACACCGCTATCTCTATAAACATGGAAATATTTACACCGCTATCTGTATAAACATGGAAATTTCTACCCCGTTATCTGTATAAATATGGAAATGTCTACACCGCTATCTCTATAAACATACAAATATCTACACCGCCATCTGTATAAACATGGAAATACCTATACAGTCATCTGTGTAAACATGGAAATATCTACACCACCATCTGTATAAACATGGAAATATCTACAATGCCATCTGTATACACATGGATATACCTACACGGCAATCTGTGTACAGATGGAAACATCAACACCGCCATCTGTATAAACATGAAAATATCTACACTGCTATCTCTATAAACATGGAATTATCTACACTGCGGTCTGTATAAACATGGAAATATCTACACCGGTATCTGTATAAACATGGAAATATCTACACCACGATCTGTATAAACATGGAAATATATACAGCGCTATCTGTAAAAACATGGAAATATCTGCACCGCTATCTCTATAAACATGGAAATATCTACAAAGCCATCTGTATAAAGATGGAAATACCTACACAGTCATGTGTAGGAACATGGAAATATCTACCCTGCCATCTGTATAAACATAGAAATATCTACACAGCCCTCTGTATAAATATGGAAATATCTGCATAGGCATCTGTGTAAACATGGAAATATTTGGACCGCTATCTGTATAAACATGGAAATAACTACACCACTATTTGTATAAACAAGGAAATATCTTCACCGTGATCTGTATAAACATGGAAATATCTACAAGGCCATCTCTATAAACATGGAAATATCTACACCCCTATCTGTATAAACATGGAAATATCCACACAGCCATCTCTATAAACATGAAAATATCTTCACCGTCATCTTCTGAAACATGGATGTATCTACACCGCCATCTGTATAAACATGGAAATATCTACATCACTATCTCTATAAATATGGAAATACCTACACCGCTATATCTATAGACATGGAAATATCTACACCGCTATCTGTATAAACATGGAAATATCTACACTGCCATCTGTATAAAGTATTAAGTATCTACACCGCGAGCTGTATAAACATGGAAATATCTACCCCGCTCTCTGTATAAACATGGAAATACCAACACCGTTATCTGTATAAAAATGGAAATATCTACACCGCAATCTCTATAAACATGAAAATACTTACACCACCATCTCTGTAAACATGGAAATATTTACACCGCTATCTCTATAAACATAGAAATAACTACACCGCCATCTCTATAAACATGGAAATATCTACACCGCAATCTGCATAAACATGGAAATATCTAAACAGATATCTGTATAAACATGGAAATATCTACACTGCCATCTGCATAAACTTGGAAATATCTACACTGACATCTCTAGAAAGATGGAAATGTCTACAAAGCGATCTGTATAAACATGGGAATTTCTACACCGCTACCTATATAAACGTGGAAATATCTTCACCGCTATCTGTATCAGCATGGAAATAACTACAGCGCAATCTGTATATACATGGAAATATCTACAATGCTATCTCTGTAAACATGGAAATATCGACACAGCTATCAGTGTAAACTTGGAAATATCTACACCGCTATCTGGGTAAATTTGGCAATACCTACAGAGCAATCTGTGTAAAGATGGAAATAGTTACACTGCTATCTCTGTAAACATGGAAATATCTACACTGCCATCTGCATAAACATGGAAATATCTACAGCGCCATCTGTATAAACACGGAAATATCTACACCGCCATCTGAACACTCATGGAAATATCTAAACAGCCATCTGTATAAACACGGAAATATCTACACCGCCATCTGAACACTCATGGAAATATCTAAACAGCCATCTGTATAAACATGGAAATATCTACACCGCTATCTCTATAAACATGGAAATGTCTACATCGCTATCTGTATAAACAGGGAAATATCTACACCGCTCTCTGTATAAACATGGAAATATCTACACCGCTATCTGTATAAACATGGAAATATATACAATGCTATCTGTGTAAACATGGAAATATCTATACAGCTATCTGTGTAAACTTCGAAATATCTACCCAGCTATCTGTATAAAATGGAAATATCTACCCAGCAAACTGTGCAAAGATGGAAATATCTACACCGCTATCTCTGTAAACATGCAAATATCAACACCGCTATCTGTATAAACATGGAAATATCTATACCGCAGTCTCTATAAACATGGAAATATCTCCACCGCTATCTGTATAAACATGAAAATATCTACACCGCTATCTGTATAATCATGGACATATCTACACCGCAGTCTGTTTAAACATGGAAATATCTACCACGCTATGTGTGTAAATATGGAAATATCTACACAGCTATCTGTGTAACTCGGAAATATCTACAAAGCTATCTGCGTAAACATGGAAATATCTACACGGCAATCTGTGCAAAGATGGTAATATCTACACCGCTATCTCTGTAAACATGGAAATTTCTACACCGCTACCTGTATAAACATGGAAATATCTACCCCGCTGTCTGTATAAACAAGGAAATATCTACACTGCCATCTGAAGAAACATGGAAATATCTATACCGCAATCTGTATAAACATGGAAATACCTACACCGCTATCTGTATAAATATGGAAATATCTACACCGTTATCTCTATAAACATGGAAATTCCTACACCGCTTTCTCTATAAACATGAAAATATCTACACTGCTATCTCTATATACATGGAAATATCTACACCTCCATCTCTATAAACATGAAAATATCTACACCACCATCTTGAGAAACATGGATGTATCTACAACGCTATGTGTATAAAGATGGAAATATCTACACCACTATCTGTATAAACAAGGAAATATCTTCACTGCCATCTGTATAAACATGGAAATACCTACACCACCATCTGTATAAAGATGGAAATATCTACACCGCAATCTGTATAAAGGTGGAAATAACTACACCGCTAACTCTATAGACAAGGAAATATTTACACCGCTATCTGTATTAACATGGAAATACCTACACTGCCATCTGTATTAACATGGAAATATCTACACTGCCATCTGTATAAACATGGAAATATCTACACCGCTATCTGTATAAACATGGAAATACCAACACCGTTATCTGTATAAACATGGAAATATCTACAGCGCTATCTCTATAAACATGAAAATACTTACACCACCATGTCTATAAACAAGGAGATATTTACACCGCTATCTCTATAAACATAGAAATAACTACACCGCCATCTCTATAAACATGGAAATATCTACACCGCAATCTGCATAAACATGGAAATATCTAAACAGATATCTGTATAAACATGGAAATATCTACACTGCCATCTGCATAAACTTGGAAATATCTACACTGACATCGGTAGAAAGATGGAAATGTCTACAAAGCGATCTGTATAAACATGGGAATTTCTACACCGCTACCTGTATAAACGTGGAAATATCTTCACCGCTATCTGTATCAGCATGGAAATAACTACAGCGCAATCTGTATATACATGGAAATATCTACAATGCTATCTCTGTAAACATGGAAATATCTACACAGCTATCTGTGTAATCTTGGAAATATCTACACCGCTATCTGGGTAAATTTGGCAATACCTACAGAGCAATCTGTGCAAAGATGGAAATAGTTACACTGCTATCTCTGTAAACATGGAAATATCTACACTGCCATCTGTATAAACATGGAAATATCTACAGCGCCATCTGTATAAACACGGAAATATCTACACCGCCATCTGAACACTCATGGAAATATCTAAACAGCCATCTGTATAAACATGGAAATATCTACACCGCTATCTCTATAAACATGGAAATGTCTACATCGCTATCTGTATAAACAGGGAAATATCTCCACCGATATCTGTATAAACATGGAAATATCTACACCGCTCTCTGTATAAACATGGAAATATCTACACCGCTATCTGTATAAACATGGAAATATATACAATGCTATCTGTGTAAACATGGAAATATCTACACAGCTATCTGTGTAAACTTCGAAATATCTACCCAGCTATCTGTGTAAAATGGAAATATCTACACAGCAAACTGTGCAAAGATGGAAATATCTACACCGCTATCTCTGTAAACATGGAAATATCAACACCGCTATCTGTATAAACATGGAAATATCTATACCGCAGTCTCTATAAACATGGAAATATCTCCACCGCTATCTGTATAAGCATGAAAATATCTACACCGCTATCTGTATAATCATGGACATATCTACACCGCAATCTGTTTAAACATGGAAATATCTACCACGCTATGTGTGTAAATATGGAAATATCTACACAGCTATCTGTGTAACTCGGGAATATCTACAAAGCTATCTGCGTAAACATGGAAATATCTACACGGCAATCTGTGCAAAGATGGTAATATCTACACCGCTATCTCTGTAAACATGGAAATATCTACACCGCTACCCGTATAAACATGGAAATATCTACCCCGCTGTCTGTATAAACAAGGAAATATCTACACTGCCATCTGAAGAAACATGGAAATATCTATACCGCAATCTGTATAAACATGGAAATACCTACACCGCTATCTGTATAAATATGGAAATATCTACACCGTTATCTCTATAAACATGGAAATTCCTACACCGCTTTCTCTATAAACATGAAAATATCTACACTGCTATCTCTATATACATGGAAATGTCTACACCTCCATCTCTATAAACATGAAAATATCTACACCGCCATCTTCAGAAACATGGATGTATCTACAACGCTATTTGTATAAAGATGGAAATATCTACACCAATATCTGTATAAACAAGGAAATATCTTCACTGCCATCTGTATAAACATGGAAATACCTACACCGCCATCTGTATAAAGATGTAAATATCTACACCGCAATCTGTATAAAGGTGGAAATAACTACACCGCTAACTCTATAGACAAGGAAATATTTACACCGCTATCTGTATTAACATGGAAATACCTACACTGCCATCTGTATTAACATGGAAATATCTACACTGCCATCTGTATAAACATGGAAATATCTACACCGCTATCTGTATAAACATGGAAATACCAACACCGTTATCTGTATAAACATGGAAATATCTACAGCGCTATCTCTATAAACATGAAAATACTTACACCACCATGTCTATAAACAAGGAGATATTTACACCGCTATCTCTATAAACATAGAAATAACTACACCGCCATCTCTATAAACATGGAAATATCTACACCGCAATCTGCATAAACATGGAAATATCTAAACAGATATCTGTATAAACATGGAAATATCTACACTGCCATCTGCATAAACTTGGAAATATCTACACTGACATCGGTAGAAAGATGGAAATGTCTACAAAGCGATCTGTATAAACATGGGAATTTCTACACCGCTACCTGTATAAACGTGGAAATATCTTCACCGCTATCTGTATCAGCATGGAAATAACTACAGCGCAATCTGTATATACATGGAAATATCTACAATGCTATCTCTGTAAACATGGAAATATCTACACAGCTATCTGTGTAATCTTGGAAATATCTACACCGCTATCTGGGTAAATTTGGCAATACCTACAGAGCAATCTGTGCAAAGATGGAAATAGTTACACTGCTATCTCTGTAAACATGGAAATATCTACACTGCCATCTGTATAAACATGGAAATATCTACAGCGCCATCTGTATAAACACGGAAATATCTACACCGCCATCTGAACACTCATGGAAATATCTAAACAGCCATCTGTATAAACATGGAAATATCTACACCGCTATCTCTATAAACATGGAAATGTCTACATCGCTATCTGTATAAACAGGGAAATATCTCCACCGCTATCTGTATAAACATGGAAATATCTACACCGCTCTCTGTATAAACATGGAAATATCTACACCGCTATCTGTATAAACATGGAAATATATACAATGCTATCTGTGTAAACATGGAAATATCTACACAGCTATCTGTGTAAACTTCGAAATATCTACCCAGCTATCTGTGTAAAATGGAAATATCTACACAGCAAACTGTGCAAAGATGGAAATATCTACACCGCTATCTCTGTAAACATGGAAATATCAACACCGCTATCTGTATAAACATGGAAATATCTATACCGCAGTCTCTATAAACATGGAAATATCTCCACCGCTATCTGTATAAGCATGAAAATATCTACACCGCTATCTGTATAATCATGGACATATCTACACCGCAATCTGTTTAAACATGGAAATATCTACCACGCTATGTGTGTAAATATGGAAATATCTACACAGCTATCTGTGTAACTCGGGAATATCTACAAAGCTATCTGCGTAAACATGGAAATATCTACACGGCAATCTGTGCAAAGATGGTAATATCTACACCGCTATCTCTGTAAACATGGAAATATCTACACCGCTACCCGTATAAACATGGAAATATCTACCCCGCTGTCTGTATAAACAAGGAAATATCTACACTGCCATCTGAAGAAACATGGAAATATCTATACCGCAATCTGTATAAACATGGAAATACCTACACCGCTATCTGTATAAATATGGAAATATCTACACCGTTATCTCTATAAACATGGAAATTCCTACACCGCTTTCTCTATAAACATGAAAATATCTACACTGCTATCTCTATATACATGGAAATATCTACACCTCCATCTCTATAAACATGAAAATATCTACACCGCCATCTTCAGAAACATGGATGTATCTACAACGCTATGTGTATAAAGATGGAAATATCTACACCACTATCTGTATAAACAAGGAAATATCTTCACTGCCATCTGTATAAACATGGAAATACCTACACCGCCATCTGTATAAAGATGTAAATATCTACACCGCAATCTGTATAAAGGTGGAAATAACTACACCGCTAACTCTATAGACAAGGAAATATTTACACCGCTATCTGTATTAACATGGAAATACCTACACTGCCATCTGTATTAACATGGAAATATCTACACTGCCATCTGTATAAACATGGAAATATCTACACCGCTATCTGTATAAACATGGAAATAACAACACCGTTATCTGTATAAACATGGAAATATCTACAGCGCTATCTCTATAAACATGAAAATACTTACACCACCATCTCTATAAACAAGGAGATATTTACACCGCTATCTCTATAAACATAGAAATAACTACACCGCCATCTCTATAAACATGGAAATATCTACACCGCCATCTGCATAAACATGGAAATATCTACACCGTCATCTGTATAAACATGGAAATATCTACACTGCCATCTGTATAAACTTGGAAATATCTACACTGACATCTGTAGAAAGATGGAAATGTCTACAAAGCGATCTGTATAAACATGGGAATTACTACAACACTACTTGTATAAACATGGAAATATCTACACCGCTATCTGTATCAACATGGAAATAACTACACCGCAATCTGTATAAACATGGAAATATCTACAATGCTATCTCTGTAAACATGGAAGTATCTACACAGCTATCTGTGTAAACTTGGAAATATCTACACCGCTATCTCTGTAAGTTTGGCAATACCTACACCGCAATCTGGGCAAAGATAGAAATACCTACACCGCTATCTCTCTAAACATGGAAATATCTACACCGATATCTGTATAAACATGGAAATATCTACACTGCCATCTGTATAAACATGGAAATAACTACACCACTTTCTCTATAAACATGAAAATGTCTACAATGTTATCTCTATATACATGGAAATATCTACACCTCCATCTCTATAAACATGAAAATATCTACACCGCCATCTTCAGAAACATGGATGTATCTACACCGCCATCTGTATAAACATGGAAATATCTACACCACTATCTGTATAAATATGGAAATATCTTCACTGCCATCTGTATAAACATGGAAAGATCTACACTGCCATCTGTAAAAATATGGAAATATCTACACCGCAATATGTACAAATATGGAAATAACTACACCGCTATCTCTATATACATGGAAATATCTACACCGCTATCCGTATAAACATGGAAATGTCTACACTGCCATCTGTATAAAGATGGAAATATCTGCACCGCGAGCTGTATATACATGGAAATATCTACACCGCTCTTTGTATAAACTAGGAAATATCTACACCGCAATCTGTTTAAACATGGAAATATATACACAGACATCTGTTTATACATGGAAATATCTACACCGCTATCTGTATAAACATGCTAATAACTACACCGCTATCTGTATAAATGTGGAAATATTTGCATCGCTATCCCTATAAACATGGTAAAATCAACACCGCCATCTGTATAAACATGGAAATATCTACACAGCCATGCTTATATACATGGAAATATCTACACCGCTATCTATATAAACATGGAAATAACTACACCGCTATTTGTATAAACATGGAAATATCTATACCGCCATCTACATATCCATAGAAATATCTGTGCCGCCATCTGTAGAAACATGGAAATATCTACACGATCATCTGTGTATAGATGGAAATATCAACACCGCCATCTGTACAAACATGCAAATATCTGCACCGCTATCTGTATAAACATGGAAATATCTACACTGCGGTCTGTATAAACATGGAAATATCTACACCGCGATCTGTATAAACATGGAAATATCTACGCCATGATCTGTATAAACATGGAAATATCTACAATGCGATCTGCATAAACATGGAAATATCTACACCGTGATCTGTACAAACATGGAAATATCTATACCACCATCTCTATCAACATGGAAATATCTACACCCATATCTGTATAAACATGAAAATATCCACACCGCTATCTCTATAAACACGGAAAAATCAACACCGATATCTCTATGAACTTGGAAATATCTACACCGCGATCAGTATAAACATGGAAATATCTACACCGCTATCTGTATAAACATGGAAATATCTCCCCTGCTATCGCTATAAACATCGAAATATCTACACCGCCATCTGTATAAACATGGAAAAACTTACAAATTTATCTGTATAAACATGGAAATAGCTTCAAAGCCATCTGTAGAAACATGGAAATACCTACACAGTCATGTGTAGGAACATGGAAATATCTACACTGCCATCTGTATAAACATGGAAATATCTACAGAGCCCTCTGTATAAATAAGGAAATATCTGCATAGGCATCTGTATAAACATGGAAATATCTGCACCGCTATCTGTATAAACATGGAAATACCTACACCGCTGTCTCTATAAACATGGAAATATGTACACCGCTATGTGTATAAACATGGAAATATCTCAACTGCTGTCTGTATAAACATGGAAATAGCTACACCGCGATCTGTATAAACATGGAAATATCTACACCGCTATCTGTATAAACATGGAAATATCTACAGCGCCATCTCTATAAACATTGAAATATCTACACTGCCATATGTAAAAACATGGAAATATCTACACAGTCATCTGAATAAACATGGAAATATCTACACCACCATCTGTATAAACATGGAAATAGCTACAATACCATCTGAATACACATGGATATATCTACACAGACATCTGTATAAATATGGAAATATCTACACCGCGATCTGTATAAACATGGAAATATCTACACTGCCATCTGTAGAAAGATGGAAATATCTACACCGCTATCTCTATAAACATGGAAATATCTACACCACCATCTCTATAAACATGAAAATATCTACACTGCCATCTCCATAAAGATGGAAGTATCTACTCCGCCATGTGTATAAACACGGAAATATCTACACCACCATCTGTGTAAACATGGAAATATCTACACCGCTATCTGAATAAACATGGAAATAACTACACCGCCATCTGCATGTCCATGGAAATATCTACTCCGCCATCTGTATAAACATGGAAATATCTACATGGCCGTCTGTGTATAGATGGAAATATCAACACCGCCATCAGTACAAACATGGAAATATCAACACCGCTATCTCTATAAACATGGAAATATCTGCACTGCCATATGTAAAAACATGGAAATACCTATACAGTCATCTGTATAAACATGGAAATATCTTCAATGCCATCTGTATACACATGGAAATATCTGCACAGCCTTCTGAACAAACATGTAAATATCTACACTGCTATCTCTATAAACATGGAAATATATACACCGCCATCTCTATAAACATGAAAATATCTACACTGCCATCTCCATAAACATGGAACTAACTACTCCGCCATCTGTATAAACATGGAAACATCTACACCACCATCTGTGTGAATAAGGAAATATCTACAATGCCATCGGTATAAAGATATAAATATCTGCACTGCGAGCTGTATAAACATGGAAATATCTACATCGCTATCTGTATAAACGTGGAAATAACAACACCGCTATCGGTATAAACATGGAAATATCTACAACGCCATCTATATAAACATGGAAATATCTGCACCGCTATCTGTATAAACATGGAAATACCTACACCGCTGTCTCTATAAACATGGAAATATGTACACCGCTATGTGTATAAACATGGAAATATCTCCACTGCTGTCTGTATAAACATGGAAATATCTACACCGCTATCTGTATAAACATGGAAATATCTACACAGCTATCTCTATAAACATGGAAATACCTACACCGCCATCTGTATAAACATGGAAATACCTACAAAGTCATCTGTATAAACATGGAAATATCTACACAGCCATCTGTATAAACATGGAAATATCTACACAGCCATCTCTATATACATGGAAATATCTACACCGCTATCTGTATAAACATGGAAATAACTACACCGCTATTTGTATAAACAAGGAAATATCTATACCGCCATCTGTTTAAACATGGAAATATATACACAGACTTCTGTTTATAAATGGAAATATCTACACCGCTATCTGTATAAACATGCTAAAAACTATACCGCTATCTGTATAAATGTGGAAATATTTGCACCGCTATCCCTATATACATGGTAATATCAACACCGCGATCTGTATAAACATGGAAATATCTACACCATGATCTGTATAAACATGGAAATATCTACACCGCGATCGGTATAAACATGGAAATATCTACACCGTTATCTGTATAAACATGGAAATATCTACACTGCCATCTCTATCAACATGGAAATATCTACACCCCTATCTGTATAAACAAGAAAAATATCCACACAGCTATCTCTATAAACATGGAAAAATCAGCACCGCAATCTCTATGAACATGGAAATATGTACACCGCCATCTCTATAAACATGGAAACATCTACACCGTGATCAGTATAAACATGCAAATATCTACACCGCTATCTGTATAAACATGGAAATATCTCCACTGCTATCTCTATAAACATCGAAATATCTACACCGCCATATGTATAAACATGGAAATACTTACAAAGTTATCTGTATAAACATGGAAATATCTACACCGCTACCTGTATAAAAATGGAAACATTTTCACCGCTATCTTTAAAAACATGGAAATATCTACACCGCGATCTGTAGAAACATGGAAATACCTACACCGCTATCTGTATATACATGGAAGTATCTACACCTCTGTCTCTGTAAACATGGAAATATCTACACCGCTATCTCTATAAACATGGAAATATCTACACCGCCATCTTTAAAAACATGTAAATATCTACACACTCATCTGTATAAACATGGAAGTATCTACACCATCATCTGTATAAACATGGAAATATCTACACTGCCAGGAGCTCAAGAGCAGCCTGGGCAATACAGCAAGGCCTCATCTCTACAAAAAAATAAGAAATATTAGCTGGCCATGGTGGTGTGCACCTGTAGTCCCAGCTTCTTGGGAGGCTGAGTTGGGAGAATCCACAGAGCCCAGGAGTTTAAGGCTGCAGTGAGCTTGGATAACGACTGCACTCCAGCCTGGATGACAGAACAAGAACCTGTTTCAAAAAAGAAAAATGAAACAAAAACCTAAAAACTAAAAACTGGTTGTAATTTGCTAGTAACTAAACAGCAAATTAATTGTAACATGCTTACATATCAATGATGTCTTTCTTCTTTGATCATAAACCTGCTCACTAAGAAGCTGCTGAAGTCCATGGTAGTGACAGGTACATGTCTGCATCCTTGTCCTGACCTGCATCTTCTTTGATTGTCCCCATCTGTGTCTCCGACTGGCACTGCCGAACCGTCTTGCTACCTGATCAATGTTGTACTGAACCGGACTGCTAACTGATCAATGTTGTCGAGCTCACTGCACAAAGCTGTTCTTACAAGGTAGATTTCTGCCTGGAATAGCCATACTTACACTGTTTATATTCCTTACTCCTGACCCATCCAACGCAGCACAAGTTCTATTTATTGCCATAGAAACATAGGTCATTTGGAAACACCTCCTTCATTTCTATGGAATGTTCAAACATTTCTGACATTTTGGACTCTGTTCTAGCCTCTTGTTAAATATATCCAGAAAAGAGACAAAGCTTTATGGGGGTGCTATATGCACACATATGCTATAGAATAAGCTATCTGAATGCTTAAAAATACCTTCCATCTGTCACCGCACCTTAATAGGTACACAGAAATTAAGTATGTGTATATCTGTCTGTATAGATACGTATAAATATATATCCCCAAAACAAAAACTCATTCTCTTACTTATACATAGGTAGAATATAGGTGAATATACATATACATTTATAGGTAGAACAAAAAAACCCTCAGCCTCTTTAGGGCCATGTGTTTTCTCTGAGTAATTGTCACAATTAATTAAAATACATGTGTATGCCTTTTTAGATAAATTTCATCAGACCAGTTTCTGTCTGGTTGGAAAATAATAACTGCCTATTTGCTAAGTGCCCCTGCCCCCATACTATGTTCCAGTGAACTAAAGACCTCTGGCAATCATATATTTACAACTCAGCAAGATTAAACAATTTATTGTTATTTATGACATCCAAGCTGTATCTTCTGTATTATATTCCACATTAGCATCTATCACCTTACATTTGGGAGATCCTGTCCAAAAAATGATTATGCCTCCTAACCAAACATTCAGCAGGGCTGCAGGAACAGGCCCCCTGAACAAACATCCTGCCAAAGTACTTTAAAGCACCGTGAGCTGCCACAGCTGTGCATTTTCAGATGACTCAGCAGATTAGCGTGGAGTCTCTTAGCCTCTGCTTGGTCTGTTCCTTTCAGTGATCTCTCACATGGCCCAGTCCATTCGGTTTGAAAATCCTCATGAAATGAGCAGATTATGATCTGGCTTCAGTAGAGGGCCATGGGGTGGGCATGGAGGGGAGAGGGTTTGCTCTTAACACAGCCTGAGCCTCAGAAAGGTTTCAGATGGAAAAGCATGGCACTGACTCAGCTCATGCTTAACAGGAAATAATGCACAGACCACACCAAAAAAGCCCTTTATGTTGTGTGAAAGTCTATGCTGGAGCAGCTGCTGCCACCTCATGTACTGTGATAGAGTGTGCATGTGTGTGTTTGTGTGTGCATGAGTGTGAGTATGCACACAAATGTGTGCTGGGAGGGGGAGGAGATCACACCTTCCACAGTCGCCACCTTAGCCTTAGCTAGCAGCGTGGAGAATTGCCAAAAGTCAACAGGAAGCTGCACCAAAGCAACTGTGATCACCACATCAGCAGGCGCTTTCTGGTTAGTAAAGCTACTGGGACTGAAAAACACACACGATCTCATCCTTCTTTTATTTTAATCAGAGCAAACTATTTTTATAATAATTGTGTTATATGAATAAATAATTCATAATGCTGTAACCCATTATCACATTCAATCCTCCCAACAACCCTAGAAGATATGTAGACAAGTATTATTACTTTCCCTATTTTTATAAATGAGGAAATAAACCCCAGGAGGCTAGGTGACTTCCCCACGGTCATAGAAGTTGCAAACAGTAGTATCATGATTCAAATCCAAAGCTTCTCCTTTGGTCTTTATCATTTTAATTTTGAAGGTAATGCATATGCATGTATGATCTTTTAAATCCAGAGATGTATATGGAATAGATAGGAAAAGGGACCCTCCTTCCCCATTATACACCCCCTCCACCCAAGCTATATACACTGTTGACTAGAGTATGTCCTTTCAATCCTATTTTCTATGCCTACATTATATACAGAAAAGCAGGATTACGTTACACACAATATTCCAGTCATTGCTGTTTTTCACCAACAAGCTATCATTCACATCTTTTTCATACTACATATAAATTTATATCCTTTATTTTAGTGGTGTATATTGTGCAGTTGTGTCATAAACTATGTACCTGTTCTCTGTTGAACATATAGATTTTTTCTGAGTTTTTCCTTAGCAAAATGCTGCAGTGAGTACCCTTGTACACAGATGTTTGTACATTTGTTCTAGAAAAATCTACAGTAAAGATTCTTAGATTAAGAGATTCCCAGGTTATTAGAAAACTACTCTATTAATTTAGATATATACTTCCAAATTGCCTGACCAAAAAGTTATGTCAATTTAACTTCTATGAACAGTATACAAACATGACAATTTTCCATCACCTACACCAACTCTGGGTAATTTCATCTTTTTTACAAGTTGATGGATTGTTTTAATTTATATTTCTCTGGTTATTAATAAGGTTGGCCACCTGTTCATGTGTTATTATTGATGATATTTGCATTGAATTGTTTGAATTTTCTTGATTTCAAAAAACGTTTTACATGTCATAGATATTAAATATTTGTTGTAAAACTCTCCTTCCAGTATTGTGTATGTGTTTGGTCAAGTAGAATAAACTCTCGTCCTCTGATTTCAGATTCCTTTCTCTTTCCATTAGAAATCCCTAAATGTAAAACTACATATTGATAGCTAAAAACCAGGATGTTTACTAGAGAAAAAGAATACAAAGGCAATAATTAAATATTATATTTATACAAAATACCTACTAGTACAAACTTAAAAAGAGAAAGTAAAAGTCAAATGCTTCTACGACTTCAGACTAAGAAAAAGAACTTTTGAGGTTGAATGTTCCTGAAATTTTTCTTTTCATACAACTACGGACATGACTTCAAAAGTTGATGTGACTAAAACATGTAAGATATGAAAGATATTTGAAGACTCAGAGAAGGTGGATTTTCATTTTAACAAGTCACATATATATTCTAGATATCCTCTTATTCGTAACTAAGAGAGTCAAATCAGATGAAAGAATCTAAAAATTTCCCTTTGACTGTGTTAAGTAGAAGTAGTAGAGGCATATTGGCCAAATCTTGAGTGTTTGCAAATTGACTCTTAAGGCTATAGGCTGGCACAGGTCATTGAAGCCCTAGCTTTTTATCTTTAATTTTAAAATCCCCAAACAATTTATACTAATTTTTCTTGTCCATTATTTCCAAATAATCTTGTTTAAAGGTTATTACAGTGCTTGCTCATGTTACTGTTGTCTAACAGAAGGGTATCCGGGGCCTTAAAACTGAGAGGGTTAGGATTAATGATTCCAATACCTATGCTTGGACATCTCCAAAAGTGGGTTCCAACTTCTTGTCCTCAAGTCTGTATAGAAACTAGCAAACTTCCAGAGTTCACAAAAGGCTCAAAGAGAACAGATGTTTTATAGAAAATTCTTAGAGCAAGTTTCACGCATGATGTTGCTGATGCGTGTCTGCCTTTTCAATAAACATCACTATGCTTTATCACAAGATTTAATAAAGCAGCTTAGTTAAAAATGCCATCTGGGTCTCTGGACACATTAAACAAAGCTTAAAATAACCACCCCAGCAACTGGGAGGACCCAGCTGTTCTCATAATCTGTCCCACTCCTTTTACTTCCCCATAAAAAGAGTGAATGAAGACCACAGACTAAAAGCATCCAGAAGGAACTGACACAAACAGGGAGATAGATGGAGCCAAGGGCTCCTGTAAGTTTGCTATTGCTCACATAATAGATTTGCTAATTCCACAACCTGCGGATGGTGATTAAGAACGGGAAGCAGAAAGAGGGAAGAGAGAATCATAGAAGGGCTCATTCAAGTTTTCTAATGTATCACAAACCTGTCCTCCCTAATGTCTGGATCATAGCAGCCCATTCCATTCACCTATTCTCTAGTGAACTCCAATAGAAAATACAAAGCCATCACCACCCAGTTCTTTCTCCCTTCTAGAGATGAGATATTAGCCACCCAATCCCAGATTCTCAGATCCATTCCAGGAAAGAAGCCCTAGGTATTGAAGCACAGCTTTCCCTCCCTCCCTTCTTTCTTCCACCCCAAGATTTGTTCCCCAGATAGTTCTAGTAAATGCAAAACCAAGTATATTCTCATTCTTTAGAGCAACCAGCTTTTCATGGCCAACTGGAATCAAACACAACCTGCACAAACATCTATCTGGAGGACACTCCCAAGGCTCCTACTGAGCCAGCCTTCTGCATACCACTGCATTTCAGCTTCCTAGTTCACAAGACACAGAGATATTCTTGAATTCTGCAAGGTGCACTGTGTGTTAATATCTTGGCTGCTCATCATGTGGCCAATAAAGGGCATGACTAGTCAACAAATAAATTTTCTCTTGGCTAAAACTTGCAACAAAACTGTAAGCTGTTTACCAAGGGGCCCACTACAGGTTATATTCAATATATACAGTCAAATCCTAACTATCTGAGATATATTCAGTTGGCCATACACCTTTATATTTCAGTAAAAGGTCTTTACATTTCCCAGTGCTATCGATGTTACAAAGTGCTTTCATATGCAGTGCTTCATCTGATTTCCAGGATAATTAAATGATCCTGTCATACCTGATTTTTAGATGAGGAAACAAGTGGTTTCTGGGTATTTCAAGAGGCTAACGCATCTGCCCTCCAACTTGTATGTGAAAACCAAAAACAAAATTCCAAGGCCCTTCAACCATCTGAATGGACTTTGACTCTTTTGGTCAATATATGGCAGAGCTAGGAAAAGAAGGTGAGTCTTCCAGCTGCTGATACAGGGTTTTTTTCTGCCATACTCCATTACCTCCAAGGCTAAAGTCAAAAGAGGGTGTGGTTATCACATGAAAAAATCTGGTTTGGATTTCCCAAATGTGTATGTAGTATTTGGGGATTTACCTTAATTTAACCTACAGTTCTTTTGGGTTGTAACAGTCTGACTCCATTTTTGAAAACAAAACAAAATCGATTTTAAATGCTGAATTATAGATCTTTGCTGTCCAGTATGGTAGCTACTAACCACTTATGGTTATTTGCATTTCTATTTTAATTAATTAAAATTCAGTAAAATGCAAAATTCAGTTCTTCAGTTGCTCTAGCCACATTTCAAGTGTTACAGTAGTCACATATGGCTAGTGGCTGGGACAATGCAGATTATAGAACAGTTCCATCATCAAAGAAACTTCTATTGAACAGTGCTATTATACAATGTCATCTCCAGAGAAAGAAGACTTTAGAAAAAGTCAGAAACGGCCGGGTGCAGTGGCTCACACGTGTAATCCCAGCACTTTGGGAGGCCAAGGCAGGCAGATCCCTTGAGGTCAGGAGTTCAAGACCAGCCTGGCCAACATGGTGAAACCCCGTCTCTAGTAAAAATACAAAAAATTAGCTAGGCGTGGTGGTGCATGCCTGTAACCACAGCTACTCAGGAGGCTGAGTTGGGAGAATCACTGGAACCCAGGAGACAGAAGTTGTAGTGAGCCAAGATTGTGCCACTGCACTCTAGCCTGGGTGACAGAGCAAGACTCCATCTCAAAAAAAAAAAAAAAAAGAAAAAGAAAAAGTCAGAAACATCTTGAGGCAGGCATAGTGCTGTCATCTGTCCAATATTGAAGATGATTTAAGAATAAGAAAGAAGAAGAGAACAAAGAAGAGAAAAAGAAGTTGCCTTAGGTGTACCTACCCAGAAAAGGACAAGGGCATTCCTGTAGTCATTGTGTTGTATTTTAGCTCTTAAACTTTTTAAGAGATTAGAATAATTTGACACATAGAAGATCTAAAACACTGAAGAGGCTCTGAAGCAGATAAAAGTAGAAAGAAAATAAAAAACTAATTAGTTACAAACTAAGCTTAACCACAATTCGTTTAAACGATACTATTTACTCTTCACATGATTGGTTTTTCTTTTGCTTTATAGTATGACATAGTTTATATCTTTAAAGGGGAATTAAAATATTTCTGGGAATTTTTAAAAGTAAGTTCACACAGCCACAAAAAAACTACAGAAACAGATAAAACCTATCTTCTCATTTATTCCCTAATCCATTCAAATTAAATATAAAAATCCAAGCAGCCACAGTGATATTCAAAAAAGCAAAAGTGAGACAAAACAAAATTCATTTGTCACCTGTGGAGGTAGTTAGCTCACCTAATCTTCACTCCAAACACCAGTAATTTTTAAAAGACAGAAATAAACATATGTTCTGCCTTCACGGAAGGAACTATGTTTCAGGGTAGCCAAATAACCCAGTTGTGAAGAAAATGGTCTGCTTATAGAAAAAAGCCAGCTAAAACATGTAGATAGAATTAGAGAATTAGAAATTCACCATTTTGAAACCCCTAATGAAATAATCAACTCAAGCAAGGATCATTAATAAATGCTAAAACAATCAAGTAACTATTGATACAGAATATAACTGAATATACACATGGTACAAAGTTCACGTCACAGACTACTGGCTTGACCCAAGGGGGAATATAGCAGAGGAGATAGGCAGTGATCACCCTAACCTTGCGATCATCTCACCATCACTAATGATGGGATGTGAATACACATTATTGCCTATGAAATAGTCTTTAAAAAAAGAAGTTGAACCTGAATCTAACTAAACCTTGCAATGGGCTGAACGTGTATGTCTTCCCCAAATTAATATGTTGACATCCTAACCCCAAAGGTGCTGGTATTAAAAGGTGGGGCCTTTAGGGGGTCATTAGATCATAAGGACAGAGGTTTCATGATTGGAATTAGTGCCCTTATAAAAGAGGCCCCAGAGAGCTAGTTAGTCTCTCCCACTATGTGAGGGCCCAGCAAGAAGGCCAATCTATGAACCAGAAAGTTGGTCCTAACCAGATATCAAAACCACATGCTCCTTGATTTTAAACTTGCTAGCCTCTAGGACTGTGAGAAATAAATTTCTGTTCTTTATAAGTCATCCAGTTTTTGGTATTTTGTTATAGCAGGCCTAAAAGCCTTTAGAACTAACTTCCAGTTAACCAGGAAAAAACAGAGTGAAAAGTTAAATGACACCATAAAAAGCAACCAGAAAATTCCAGAAGGGGAAATATTCTACAGGACAACTGACTAGTTTTTCAACAAGTCAATTTCACTAAATAAATACATAAACAAAGAGTATGTGTATTTTCCAGGTTAAAACAGTCTTGAGCTAAATAATCAAATGCAATGTGTATCCCTTGATTAGAAGAAACTAATTTGAACAAACCAGCCACAAAAGATATTTCAGGGAGACCAAGCTGGAAGGATCACTTGAGGCCAGGAGTTTGAGACCAGCCTGGGCAACGTAGTAAGACCTCCATCTCTACAAAAACAATAAATTAGCTGGGCATGGTGGTGTGCACCTCTAGTCCTAGCTACTCAGGAAGCTGAGGCAGGAAGATCACTTGAGCCCAGGAGTTTGAGGCTGCAATGAGCTATGATTGTTTCACTGCACTTCAGGCTGTGTGAAAGAGCAAGACTTTGTCTCAAAAAATAAAAGGACATTTCATAATAATTGAGGAAATCTGAATGTGGACTGGGTAATAAATGATATAAAAAAGCCATTTTTTTATTTTGTTTGGAAAGATGATTTTGTAACTATACAGGAAAATGTTCTTACTTTTTTAGAAATCTGTACTAAAGAATTTAGGGGTAAAATATCATTTTCTTTAATATACTTTCAAACACAAGCAAAAAATAGTCATGACACAAATATAGCAAAATGTTTACAATCTATGTTCTATGCTTGCCTGTGAGTGCCATTAATCTCATCTCTCTGCTTTTCTGAAAGTTTGAAAATTTCAAAGTTTTATAATAAATTTTTTTACATCCCATAATTTTATAATAATTTTTTTAAAGTTTGAAGCAAATCAACAACTATAGCTTCAAAAATATCCTGACCCACAATAAACATTGAACAGGGTATATTTCTCCCATTTCCTAAAAAAGTTGGCCCAGGAAGGAGTATGAGAGCTGCCATAGCTCTCCCAAGGCTCATTATTCTCCATCACTCCATGGGAAATCCCAAAATAAATTTTTAAAAAAGTTGTTTAAATTTATAATGTTTTTGATTCTATAATAATTTTATAATAAAATAATTGTAAAATGTTTTTGATTTTATAATTTATAAAAATTTTTATACATGTTTATGTTTGAAATGTCTATTTCAAACTTTATGAGATATTAAAATATAAGTAATATAGTTCATCATTTTAGAAATGCCATGCTTTTCTTCTCCAGCAATTACATAATCAAAGAGTAATTGTAGTTTTTCCTAGAACATTGCTTTGTAGGCTGGGCATGGTGGTTCATGACACTTTAGGAGGCCAAGGCAGGCAGATCTCTTGAGATCAGGAGTTTGAGACTAGACTGGGCAACAGAGAGAAACCCTATGAGTAGTAAAAACTCAAAAAAATGAACCCTATGAGTGTCAAAAAAAAAATGAAATTTAATTGAAAAAAAGAAAATTGCTTTGTAAAATTAATTTTTCAATCAAAACCAAGATTTTTCAGATATAGAGAATGCAGCCCACTGGTCAGATTTGTCAGTTCAAAGAGAAAAAATTCTAGTTTCCTATTTTTCTAGCCTGCTTATGATTATCCAATAGGATATCAAAAAAGACCAAAGCCTTTGGGATCCATGTTCAGTATTCCTGAGTCTAACTCAGGATGCCAAATCAGGAGACAAGCACATTCTCATCAATTTTCAATCATTCGAGACCAATTTTGCTTATAATTATCCAGTTCTTTTAGACCACCTTTCTCCTGAAGCCAGCCTTATGGCTATTCACTTCACTTTAGCATAAGCTCCCAAGAAGTTGAACAAAATGAGGAAACGATTGGTTAAAGTTGGCATTTGAAATTCTGAAACATGTCCACCATTCCCTTCACCCATGCCCGCCCCTCTTAGAAGTAGTACTTTCAGATTATTTAAGAGTCGATGCTTCTATGTGGATTTTGTCAGCTGTCCTTTATAACAGCTAGTGCGTTTAATTTGACTCTATTTTAAGCATATATTGACCTATGCTAATTATCTGTTAAAATAAATTCCACTCTTAGAGTTAATAAAGTGTGTTTGTCATGGAAGACCCATTGAAGTAAGGAGCTGAGGAGCCCTTATGGTAAAGTGGGACAAGAAATAATAAGACATAATAATTTTCCCATGCAAATCAACAACCGTAGCTTCAAAAATATCCTGACCCACAACAAGTATTGGACAGGCCATGTTTCTCTCACTCCCTAAAAAATTGGCTCGGGAAGGAGTATGAGAGCTCCCATAGCTCTCCCAAGGCTCATTATTCTCCATCACTCCACAGGAACAGCCTGTCAGAGAAGAGTGAAAGACCATTTGTCAACCTCTCTTCAACTCCCTGATTCTAGCCAAACTTCATCAATCTCAAGTGAGGAGCCAGAGAGAAATCAAACCCCATATATCCAGCATCATTGTCTACTGGAGTCAAAAATCACAATTCCACTACCCACCCCAACACCACTGGCCCTGTTTCTCCCAATTGCTTTTTATTGTGTTTTTTAAAAAATCCTCTTTCCCTAACCCTGCAACACCGAGAAGGAGGAATTATAGTAGATAAATATGAAGCATGGAGATCCTTTAAAAATGTTTTTAATAATAAATGAGAAAATGAAAAGGAAAGGGTTGGGAAGGAAGGAGGGAATACAAATGCCAGGGAAATGTTCAGTTTTGCTTTTAAAGATGTTAACACTCATTTATACATCTGCAAGACACTCCCCTTAAAGACAAGTTCTATGAGTGTGGGTCTGGTTGCATGAATAAGGATAAAATTAACTTTTTAGACGATGTTTCCCACATATCATTCAGAGACCCCTGAAGTTAGGTATCCCTCTTGTAGATGTCCTTGAGATGCTGCTGGACCTGGGAAAGAGGAAACTGGGATACGGGTCTATGCCAAAAGGTGCTTCTAGTTATAGGACAGAGAGGAAAGGGGCAGAGGGAGAAAAACCCGAAGTCTGAGAATCTGGATTGCAGAAGACTACCGAGGTCGTGGGAGAAGGGAGAGAAAACAAGGATGAAAAGCGAAAGGGGAAGAGGCATGAAATGTTGTCAAATGTCAAAAGGCATTTGGAGAGAAGTTGGGAATTGCATTAAGAAAACCACTGCAAATCTCATTTCAGACCATTTAGAGATATGCCCCCTGGGAACTGCAAGCTCAGGCTGTTTAGCATCAAACAAATGGATCCACTCCATCCCTACCCTAATTAAATAAATCATTCAGTAATTCCACTGGGTTAAAGAACCAAAATATTAAAAACCTTCAGGACCTACTCTTGCCAAATATGTCAGGGATCGTGTGTGTGTGTGTGTGTGTGTGTGTGTGTGTGTCTGTGTGTGTGTGTGTGTGTTCTGAGACACCACTACTGTTAAATAGGCAGAGCTAAGACTTAGGGGACTGGCAGATTATTGCAAAAAGGGCACGGGGAAGAGGGACTATGTTGTGAGCCTGGGAAAGAAGTTTGTGTGGGGACTGTGGGCAGTGAACGCGTTGGGAACAATATGGAAAACTGGGAGCTGCCTTGGAATCTACAGGGCCGGGTAAGAGAATGTCCGAAAGAAAAATGAGCAGGTGCAGGATGTGTGCAGAGTCGGAGAAGAGTCCAGGGCACCCGGAGTGGCTCCAGGAACGACGGACACCCCTCAAGGCTTTTGGGGGCGGTGGGTACTAATAGAACCCAGTGTCCGGGGTGCGCCGGGGAGGCTGCGAGCTTGGCGGGAGTGGGGCGCTGGAGGGTGAGGACGCGGGAGTGAGGAAGCAAAGCCTGGACCGGGCAGGGGCCTCCCACCTGGGCCCGGAGGCAGCAGGGGGACAAGGGCTAGGAGAGGGCATGGCGGCAGCACGGCGGGAAGCGAGGGGCATCCGGACACTCACCCCGTTGGCCGCAGCCATCTGCCCCATGATCTCGATGGCCGTCCTGCTAAAGTACCTGCCGTCGCTGCCCACCACCGTGGTGCAGCCCCGGCGGTCGCTCAGGTCAATGGATGATAGCACTCTCTGGATGAATTTGCGCAGGTAGTTGCGCTGTCCCTCGAAGAGGCCGGTAGGTCGCCGCAGACCCCCGCAGCCGGCCGGCCGCCGGTCCTCGTAGGGCGCGGTGGGCACTGTCAGCACCGGGATGGGGCTCCCCTCCGTGGCGCCTCCTGGCCGGTCCTGCTGAGGCTTCCGGGGCTGGAGGCAATCTGCAGCCTGCCGGGGGCCTCCGCCCACCTGGCCGCGCACCGGGACTCCGCCTCGCGCCCAGGCCCCCTCTCCGGCAGGTCGGCACCCTGCGCCCTGCACCCGCCCGCCTGGGGACTGCCCGCCCCTCCTCTCCGTGCGGCTGCTCGCTGACTCCCTCGGCGGAGATTGCTTCTGCCTTCCTGTAAAGTTTTCTCCCGCCCACCTTCTCCGCTGCCAGACCACCCGAGGTGTCCTCAGTTTCTCCCCAAGTTGGACTCACTTTCGGGGTGTCCCAAAAGCCTGATTCCAGGGCCTGCTAGCCCGACCCCGGTGACGCCTGCACCCGCGCCTGGCCCCAGCCTTCACGCGCGATCGCCGCCCTCCGGGGCACACCCTCCGCCAGAAAACAGCCAGCGGGTGGCGAGACTTTGGGCAGAGTCCGGGTTCCTCTCCGGCGCCAGGCCCGTCTCCCTGTCTCCCTGGGAGTGCGCCGCCTACACGCACCAGTTTCTCTTTAGAACAAGCACGGGGAGGGATTTGGGAGGGGGCTGAAACCTTTTGCCATCAGCGAACAGCCTCAGCCAAAAATAACCCTGGAAAGGCGAGCTAAGAATGGTTATCTCCTGCCAGCGCTGAAATCGGAGGCTGGGCGCTGCATGTGGGGGGTGTGTGTGTGTGTGTGTGTGTGTGTGTGTGTACCCTCCCACCCCGACCATTTGTTGAAGGGAATCACCACTGTCAGACTTCAATCCAACAGGACCCACTCGAGCCATCCACACTTTCCCCAGCCTCCTCCAAAACAGCACACTTTCCGGTATGGACAATCCTTCTTTTTTTTTTTTTTCACTTGTTTGTTTGTTGTGGTGGTTGCAACAGCAGCAACACAGACGACACATATTTCCCTATTCTTCTCGCCCTTCTCACCCTCCCTACCCAGCTCCTGCCTTAGAAACAGGCTTGGCCTACACTGTATCTGTCCACACTGCCTGAACTCTTCCCTGAATTAATCGTTTTCAATAGGAGGTGGCTAAATCCCTTATTAATGCCCTACCAGGAGTGAATGAATAAAGCCAAGTTAAAGGGGAACTGGGTACCACATACTGTGCTAGGTTCCTTTGCAAGTATCCTTTCATTCTGCTGGAGCTAAAGATGTTCTGCCTCCTCTCCATAAAACGCACCCAAACTCCAAAACCAGGAAATTCTCCATAGAAAATAGGAGTGAACAGAGACAAGACTAACAGGATAAACCGCAAAGCAGGAAGAAAGTTTTGTCTCCCATTTCGCTCAAGGAATTTTTGGACCCACCAAGGCTACTGTCCAGAAAGATCCTGCTGCTTCTCCTTCCCCAAATATTGTCCACTTCCTGAGAGTAAGGCGGACTCGCCGCAGGCTTATAAAGTGTTTGGTCACAGTAAGACAACTGTGAGTAATAACACACATTGTATACTGTTTTGCAATTGATAAAAGGCTTTGCATCTGTTTTTTCTTTGGAGGCTGAAGAAAAGAAGAATGGTATTCACGCAGTTCCCATTTTACAGATGAAAACAAGAGGACTTTTTCTGTGAAGTCAGGAAAGTGGTTACAATGGTACTTTCTGCCTGTGCGAATTATGTATTGCCCCTCCCCTTTTTATTAATAACATTGAAGTGTGATGGGACAACCACTGAAGCTGTCAGTTGAAACCTGCTGGGACTTTTTAGCCATTCTCTTCAACATAAAGAATGGGTGTTTTTGGAGGGGGTGAGAGGAATGGGGAAATGTTGTCAAAGAGTACAATGTTTTAGTTGAGACAGGAAGAATACATTTTGTTGAGATCTACAGCACAGCATGGTGAC
Source organism: Pan troglodytes (assembly GCF_028858775.2). Classification (NCBI taxonomy): domain Eukaryota; kingdom Metazoa; phylum Chordata; class Mammalia; order Primates; family Hominidae; genus Pan; species Pan troglodytes. The sequence continues at coordinate 10,659,387 of NC_072411.2, forward strand.
TGTAGTTTACAATGAAGTATTGTGTATTTCAAAATTGCTAAGACAATAAATTTCAAATGTTCTCACCACAAAAAGATAGGTTTTGAGGTGATGAACCTATTAATTCTCTGGATTTAATTATTCCACAATGTATACATATATCATAACATCACATTATACCTCCGTAAATACATACAATTTTAATTTGTCAATTAACATTTTTTTAAAAGAATAGTGTGGCCAGTTGGGGAGGTAGTTTTTTTTTTCCTCTAGTCTCTAGTCAGTCTCCAAGATCCCATTCCCCATAAAATTCCTGTCACCCAGGTGGAGTGCAGTGGCACAATCATGGCTCACTGCACCCTCTCCCTCTTGGGCTCAAGCGATCCTCCCGCCTACAGGTACATGCCACCACGCCCAGCTAATTTTTGTAGCTTTTGTAGACATGGGGTTTCACCATGTTGCCTAGGCTGGTCTCGAACTCCTCAGCTCAATCAATCTGCCCACTTTAACCTCCCACAGTGCTGGGATTACAGGTGAGAGCCACCAAGCCCAACCCATAAAGTTCCTAACTTTTTATCTCCCTGGGAGTGCACAGCCTACACACACCAGTTTCTCTTTAGAACATACTTAAGAGTCTTGGCTTAGCATCCAACAGACAGAACTTTAACACTTCTACGGATCTGTGCACCTGTCTATGGTGTGGGGTTTTTAAGATCTCTTTCTAATGACACTTTATTTTGCAAAGCAGGACAGTTTCATTCCCAGAAGAGCAGGTATGGTAAATCCTTTGTTCCAGTAATGAAGACAATGATCCAAACCCTAAGCCTCAGAGAAGCCCAGAAACCCTCCAGGCCTCCATCTCTCTGCTCCTAGCACCTGCCTCTCTCTTGACATCAACATCATTCTCCCCTCTCACAGCCCAGCTCCTTCCACAGACCCAGGGATTAGGCACCAGCACCTCAGACTAGATTTTAGAGAATTACCATTCAAGAGGCAATCCTCTTCCCTTGGTTCCAATTTCAAGGTTCTCAAAGACTGGAACAGGGCTAGTTTGAGGCAATGTGCCCCATCGCATAGCCAGAAAGAACCTTACAGTGAAAAGGAAAACAATTCTTCCAAAGTAAGGGGGTGCTGATCCCCAGAGGGAGGACAGATGGGCAAACAAACAGTAACCGGGCCACCACATGCTTCACACTCACTGATCAAGGACTTCTAAAACCACTTTTCTTTTCTCTGAATTTATATAGGATTTTGTATCACTCATAAAGGAATGTCTTATAGGCTGATAACACCTTTCTATTCAAGCTTACACTTAACGTTTAGGCTAGGATAATTTCCTAACCTCAGTGTCCTCACTATAAGATGGGAATTATTATAATCCCTACCTCATAAATTGTTGGAAGGATTAAAATACTTAGTAAAGTGCCTGACTAATAGAAAGGCATTCAATAAATGTTAGCTATTCATGGTGTCATCATCATTATATTTACCATTATTACTAATCTCCTGTATTGCAAGAATTACAGTTTATATTTTTGTAGACCATCACTGTAGCTAAAGGGTCTTTGGGCCATAGGTGATATTCCATAAAGGTTGGTTAAATTGATCTGTGGTTTTTGACTATGGAAACTCAGAACTCCCTCAAAATGTACAAAACAGATTTACCTGCTAAATAAATCTCTTCAAAGCTGACCCCAGGTTTGATTGAATTATTTCCAATGAATTTGTCACAATGATGGAGAAAGGAAACTTAGAGGGCCCCACAGTTGTTTGCTGGTAAAATGAGAAGTTTGGATTAGATCAATGTTTCCCAAAATATTTTCCTCAGAATGTTAGTGCCCCTCGAATCCTGCACAAAGCAAGAGTTTCATGACCAAGTAGCTTCTAAAACTCCTGTACACTCTACTCCCATTCTTCACAATGCACACTTTCATATTAAAAGTTCTGAGAGGTCCTCAACAGAAGACATCACTTAACTTTTTTTTTTTTTAAAGACAGATTCTCACTCTGTCACCCAGGCTGGAGTACAGTGGCTACCACTCCTGGCCTAAAAATTTTTTTAACCTGGTGCTTCCCAATCTAAACTCACAGGGACCAGTTTTCTTAATGAAAGAGAATCAGACTAACTTGTAACCATAGCTGGTGACACTCCCCTGCCCCATTCCTTGTATGTCCTCAGTGGACTAGGTCAGGAATAAATAAATTTTCCTGATTCTCAAGGGCTGGTCACTCCTTTGCACTGAGCTCAAAGCTTCTCTGTAGCATGGGTCACAATGAATGGTAGCCCTGATAGCCTAGAGTAGCCTTTCAGCCTTCTCTGAGCCTCTAAAGACTGAGGATCCTTGGCATGAAATGGAGCAACTGATATACCCTTGCTTCCCCTGGGGACTCTCTTGCTCTCAAAAAGGCATCAGCCATCATCTCCATCTAGAGAATATACTAGCTGACTCAGCTTGACCAGCCTGTACCAAAATGAGAATCTGGGTAAAATAAGCATTGAAACACTTCATTCCTTGTAGATTCACAAAACATATTAGCATATTAAAGACTATGAAGTTCTGCAGGAAAAAAACCTATTTAACTTTAATCCAACATTGCCAAGTTTTATTTGACCATGGAAGATTTTTCCAAAACACTTACAAACAGATCAAGGACATTAATCTTTCATGAAACACTAGATCCCCAAGGTCCTCTCCAGCTACATCATTCTGTGATTTTCTTTTTTATTTATGATGCATTAAAAGATTAATCTCTATCAGACTTCCATTTAGAAATTCACCAGAATGTGCAAAGGCAGCAGGTAAAATTGCTGAAGGGTATTATAAAAATACCCTCCAGTGATTTTTGAAACTTAAACTGAAATATTTATATAACTATATATTTCAGTTTGTATATTATATATATATGTATATACACACATATATATGTGTGTATATATATTGGTGTATGTATATCTATATCTATGTATATATGGCATTATATCCATTTTACAGATGCAGAAACTGAGCTTTAGAGGGGGTGAGCAATTGGTCCAAAGCCACACAGCACACAGGTAGTCATTGATAAAGGTAAAAACAAGAGTTGAAGCCTGAGGTGTAAGGACACAGAGACAAGTACACAAATGTTTACAAGTTACACATATGACACGTGCCTTTAACATGAATTTCTTGAACATTCCTTTAGAGGCCTTACAATGAAGACATCAGAGTGGCAGCAAGTTCTGTTGGAATCAGGGGAGCGTGTTCTTCTATAATCCCCTGGCTAACAGGAAAGCACACTGATTTGGCCCATGGTAGTTATACACTCCCATTGAGTCAGGGGCCACTTCTATGCACACAGGAGGTGCTAAAAATACGCTGTTGACTCATTGCCTCTAAGAGCAGAAGAAATGCCAAAAGTATAGGACAAGAGGCAGAAAAGCACACGGAAAAATGTCGTAGGGCAGTCCTCTGAGGAAGTGTTAGATCCCTTTGAAATCTGTCCAAACACTTTCTTGTGCTGGGGAAAGTCAATTACATATTTCAAGCAACCCCACATGTCATACGAGTATCTTGTACGTGTTTGTGTACTCGTGTCTGTGAACTTACATCTCAGACTTCAACTTCTCGCTCCCCACCCTTATCAATGACTGCCTGCATGGCCTTGGGCAAGTTGCTTTCCCTCTTCAAAGCTCAGTTTCTGCATCTATAAAATGGACATAATGCTACCTACCTCATGGGGTTAGTGATCACATTTAAGGAGCTAATATGTGGAAATTGCTTACACAGTACCTATCACATAATAAGGGTTTAATAAGTGTTTGATGTAATTGTTTTGATTATTACTACTATTACTAAAATAATAATTACTACAATAATAATGATTCTTATTCTCTATATTAGTATTATCTTTGAAAATGGGCATGGATTATGTCTATGTAACACTTTTGGCACAATATCTAGCATTATATCACACACAAATTAGAGAATTCATGTTATTAAGGATGAAAAAATATTTTTACTGACCCTTAAATTCTTCGTAAGTAACTGCAAAAGAAGCCATTGTCCCAACACATGAAATAAAAAAAAAAATTCAGTTCCTCTGGAGTTTGTTTTTGGAGGTAGCCACAGGATACCTAATATTTTTTTTCTTTTCAGAGAGACCGAGGGGCTCACTAGGTTGACCAGGCTGGTCTTGAACTCCTGGTCTCAAGCCATCCTCCCACCTCAGCCTCCCAAAGTGCTGGGATTACATGCATGAGCCACCACATCCAGCCTACCTAAAATATTGAATGCTGTTAATAAATCTCCTGAGGCCAGCATAAGAAGGTGATGGGCAAAACTAATGCAGGTATGTTTTTCTGGCTTTTTCATGTATTGGGCCAAACTTTGAAAAGCACTTACTATTAATGGCTAACTTGCAAAATTTGTGATTTATTAAAAGCAGATTTTAATTGTTTTACCTAAAAATAATAGGCCTCTGATCTGCCAAAGATGAAGATTTAATTTCTAGGTGTTCCCCACAATACCTAGAAACATCAGTGGAATCGAGTATTAAACACTTTAGAACTATTCTCATCAAAGTTCTTTAATATATAATACAGCAAAAGAAAAGTTTCTTTTCTAAAGGCTTCTCTATACTTTTTTTAATAGTTGAATTTCATTTCTGAAGGCTCCTAAAAAGAATAGAATTTAGATCTTTATTAAAGAGGAAATATATTTTCCATGTTTAATTTAAATTACATTCCATCAGTCATTTGCAATCTTAGCCTACACAGAATTTTTTTTTTTTGGTAGTTTTTATGTTTGGCTTTAGGAGGGGATTCCCAATAATCTCTATATAAATATTTCTAATCTCTATATAAATATTTTAACATTTCAATGTAAATTAGATTTTTAAAGCTATTTTATCCATAAAAATAATGAATTTGCATGGCTGAGGGTGAAATAATATGTTACCAGGACCCCTCAGTTTTAGGGGTTGTGAGTAGATCCCATCTTCATGTTCCTCCAGCCCAGCCCAAGCCTGGCTCAGGGCCTCCTCCCCCATTTGCCAGGAACCACCATCCCCAGGGATTCTATGTGCCCTGCCTGACCAGTGTTCTCCATCAGAGTTTACCAATCTTTTGTTCATTCCCTCAGAGCACAGCTAAGCAAGAGTACACTAATTTGAAAATTAACTCAAGCAAATAGAGGAACAATATCCCCAACACATTGCATTTTAACATAGGGTTTCCTGGACACACTGTTTCAACCCAAGAGTTGGGCTAATAGTAGGAGTTCCATCTGCTAAAATACGGCTGTCAGCTTCAGAGGGAAATTCATGAACGTCTTCGTAGTTTGTTTTTACGTTTCACTTGGCACTGTTTCTAAAATTTCCTCTGAAGCCAAAAAATAAGTTATTTCCCAGCACACTGGGCACTTTTCATTTATCATTGGATTGATTTTTGTAACTTGCAGTAGGAGCTGAAATCGACCAGGGGGTTCTTATCCAACAGACAGCAGCAAAACTCTTTGTGTATCTGCGTTCCTTTCAACAAGCGTGACTTCCTCAATGGCATCATTCGTGAGCGTAACACAGAGCTCAGCAATAACGTTTCTTCACTAACCCTACCAGGTATCCAACATAGGATGTTACTTCCTTTCACTGTTTTCCGACTCCTGGCAGATATTAATCATTGGGATTTGGGAACAAGGAAATAGAATTTCTGAGAATGCTTGGGAATTCCCAAATTCATATGATTTTCATAACACTTCACTTACAAGTTTTTGAAAAATAATAAGTGACTATAATAACAAACAAATAGTCGTTTTTTTCTGTAACAGGATTATATGAAAAGTTTTAGTAGTCTTCTGTTTTAAAGAGATATGATAACAAATGATGATTTCTTATTATTAGGAGCCAACATATTGTAACAAGATTATAAAATCCAATAGCATTAATAGAGAAAACATTAAAAAGAAATGAATGTTATCACAAAATAAATGCTAAGGAAAAGTCCTTTAAAGATTGAAAGGTAACACCACAAATACTTAATGCTTTAATCGTTGTTTACATCACATTGTTATACAAGGCATCAATCATCCCCTCCAATACCATTTAAATAACATAACATTCTGATCTCCTGGCAAGATGAATAGCCCTAGAAAGAAGCAACTGTCAAAATTGCCGATTTAAGGGTATATTTTGTTTCTAAAACTTGGCATTTCTTAGAAAACCTCTCATAGGATTTGTAAAACATATACTATGCCTAGGAACACATTAATATTTATTTGCAAAATGGTTCACTGTTAGCAGTGGACAAGGCCATGAACACACACTTGTAACACAGCAACAGATACAAGAAAGTCTGACTGAGGCTCCTTTACTGCTCCTGTCCTGTTCACCTTAACTTTCATCTCCACATGTCAGTGCTTCCTCATCTTGCTTGACTTGAAGTCAGTGCATTTCTTCAAGCCAGTAAGTTCTCTATACTGACTATTAAGCTGTAATTTTCACAGGAAAATTAGAATGTTCCTTCCCATTTTCCTAATTTCTCAACTGATTTTTCTCAGAATTCAGAATCCATAAATATTGAAATGCCAGGAGAGAATTTCCAAATGGAAATGCTGTTCCCTTCGTCCATTTTCAGAAGAAACCGTAGGATAGTGTTATCCTTCTCTTCTCCAATTTTTTTTTCCCTGCAAACTTATGGTTATCACCTCTTTAAGTGAGTAGCTCACAATTTTGCCTCCCCTGCAAATGGTCCCAAAACAGTGAAGTGGGTCCTCTTTAGCTGTGTCTTTAGTACATAATCCTGCATTTCTGACCATATGCAGGGAGTGTGACCCAGGGAAGGATCCCTGACTCAATGGGATTTCTCTTGCTGTCTCTAGAATTTGAACACCGGAACCCAGACGTACAGAGGCTGGGAGCCATCGTGGTGTGCTATATTGATGACGGCAGCAGTGGGTGGTGTGGGGGCAGTTAATTGACAGCTACCTGTTGCTGACATCCCAGGAACTGCCTGAACCTCCTCTTTCCCAGTCATAAGATATCTAAGATTCTGCAGTATTCTTCATTAAATCCTAGCATGGTTTAAGCTAGCCAGAATTAGGTTCTGTTTCTTTCAATCAACAGAACCTTAGCTAATACATTGTTATTTCCTGGTCTTTGTTCCTTTAATTTTCCAGGAAAAGAAGGGAAAATGGCTTACTGGTTTTAAAAAGAGACAAGGGACAACATACCATTTATGCAAAATTTAGAAGCACTCAAAGGAAACTCTGGAAAGTTCCTGAGACATATATATGTAGGATCAGCATACAACTTGAACAGTGTATCTAGACCATGGTTGCCATGGTTGCCTTGACACAATGAACATCTGTATCAAGATCATATTTTCTTGGTGGGACAGAGAGAAGCACAAGGCGGGACTCACATTTACAGTAATCCTTGTTTTCCAGGAACCATACAACCCAGTTTGTCCAGAGCTGTTCATCTTAAGTTTGTTATCCCACCATAATTATAAATAGAACCTCCTTTTTCTCTCAAGAATATACCACTTTGGATGATAATTTCTGTGACTACCCATTAAGAATATTTAATAACAATAGAAAACTGCTTCTCTATATTTTTTGTATGTTTGAAACATTTTATAACAGAAATAACTTTAAAGTTATCACCTACACAGAATATAGCTGCCAAATGCTCCTACTCTGCTATTCTAACCATGAATCCCTCTGGGGCCCCTTCCTCCTACGGCGCTTGTAAGGATGAAATGAAATAAGCTCTATGAAGTGCCCAACAGTGACCAACACTGAATAAAATACAGCCACCATAGGAGGCCTTCCCTTATGTTCACCAAACTCCTGATAAGTTATTCGGTGATGTTTTAATCTTAATATTTTATGTAGATTATACATTCATCTGATTCAAAATGCAAAAGGTACAAAAGCGTATACAGTTAAAAGTTTCCCAACCCACTACCATTTATCTCCCTGGAGGCAACTGTTTCCAGATTTTTGAATATCCTTAAAGAATATCATATGTATGGAAAAGAAAGATTATATATTTATATGCATCTGTGTATGCATTTTCCTATGAGAGGCTCACAAAGTCTCCTTGAAGAGATATCATTATTACAAATACCCCTCAATTTACAATGGGGTTATATTCCAATAAACTTATGAAAATATTGTAAGCTGAAAATGCATTTAATACACTTAACCTACTAAACATCATAGCTTAGCTCGGCCTACCTTAAACACTCACATTAACCTACAGTTAGGCAAAATCATCTAACAGAAAGCCCATTTTATAATAAAGTGGGCTTTGAATATCTCGTGTAATATAATGAATACTGTACTGAAAGTGGAAAACAGAATGGTTGTATGAGTACTCAAAGTACAGCTTCTGCTGAATGTGTATTGCTTTCAAACTATCTTAAAGTTGAAAAATCATAAGTCAAAATATTCTAAGTCAGGGATTGTTTGTACTTCTACTTTACATGATGAAATTGAGCCTTGAAAAGATTAAGTGACTCGCCCAAGGTCACACTGGCAGTTAAATAGTGAAACTTGGATCCAAATTGTTCAGTCACTACATGTATTGTCTTGAAATTTGAAAAAGAGGAAGAGGAATTAAACTACTAAATTGAAGGACTATTTTAGGCATAGAAGAAGCAGATGCCTTCATGTCCAAGTGATTGTGAAAAGCCCACTTGCCCCAAAATATGTCTCCTGGTCATATGAAATTCCACCATTTCAGATTTTTACCTGGGGATTTAGAGTAATCTGCTGTTTTCCTAGAGCTCCCCTAAAATAGAAATAGAAAATTTTGGAAGGCTAAATATATGCTAACATTGGAAAACTGATTTTCTCCCCTTCGTAAGGCAAGGTACTGAAGGAGGGGGCCCTGCGGGCCGTGCAGGGACATCCTGGAGGCATGGGGAGAAGAAACTGAAAGGCAAGTTTGTAAGGAACAAAGAATACCGATCTCAGGATTCTCCCTTGAACCTGCCCTAACTTTGTTCAAATAGACTTAGCCACTGACCTGCTGTCAAAAGACCACAGCCAATCTGACTTGTTTTCAATATAATGATGAATATTGATTTGGTCCCTTCATCCAACATTCTCAGCTGGATCTTTTTTGACCAAGGATATACATTACTAGGTGAGTACAGGCAGTTAATTCTTCCACACGGGACTTCGGAGTTTCTGAGTTAACCAGAATCACCCACCTTAACATCTGCCAGTTTATACCCCAAGTCCTGACCAGTGCCCCCTACCTGCTATGCCTCATGTTTTCAATAGAGCATAAAATCAGAAATGAAAGATGAAACATCATAGCCAATATCACAGAAATACAAAGGATCCTAAGAAACTGCTAGGTATAATTACACACTAACTAATTGGATCATCTAGAAGAAATGGATAAATTCCCAGACACATAAAACCTACCAAGATTGACTCATGAAGAAATTTAAAAATCTGAACAGACTAATAGCAAGCAAGGAGGTTGAATCCGTAAGAAAATGTCTCCTATCAATGAAAAACCCAAAACCAGATGGCTTCCCAGATTAATTCTACCAAATATTTTAAGAAGAACTAATACCAGTCCTTCTCAAACTCTTCCAAAAAGCTGAAGTGGAGGGAATACTTCCAAACTCATCTGACAGGGCCAGCATTACCCTGATTCCAAAGCCAGACAAGAACACTACAAGAAAGGAAAATGACAGGCCAATATCCTTGATCTACATAGATGCAAAAATCCTCAACAAAATCCTAGCAAACCAAATTCAATAGCACATTGAAAGAATCATTCACCATGATCATGTCATGGTTCAACATAAGCAAATCAATACATATAATATACCATATTAGAAAAATAAAGGATAGAAACTATATGGCCATCACAATAGATATAGAAAAAGTTTTTGACAAAATTCGAAACCCTTTCATGGTGAAAAAAAAAAAAACACCCAACAGATCACGTATTGAGGGACTGTATCCCAACAAAATAAAGGCCATATATGACAAACCCATAGCTAACACCATGATCAATGGTGAAAAGTTGAAACTTTTCCTCTACCATCAGGAACAAGACAAGGATGCCCACAGACACCACTTCTCAGGGTAATTAGGCAAAAGAAAGAAATAAAAGGCATCCTAATAGGAAAGGAAGAAGTGAAACTGTCTCTACTGACGGCATGATATTGTTATATATAGAAAACCCTACAAACTTCACTAAAAAAAGGTTAGAACTCAACACAAAGAAGGGAACAATAGACACTGGGGGACTCCAAAGGTGGGAGGGAAGGATGGTGGGAGCAAGGGTTGAAAAACTACCTATCGATTACTATGCTCACTGCTTGGGTGGTGGGATCATTAGAAGCCCAAACCTCAGCACCATGCAATATACCTGTTTAAGAAACCTGTACATCTACCCTCCTGACTCTAAAATGAAACATACAATATTTAAAAAACAAAAACAAATAAATAAAATTTGAAATCTGTTAGAACTGAACTGATAGGTGAAATCAGTAAAGTTGTAGGATACAAAATCAACAGATAGAGCCTTGAACACAGCAACATCCAGCTGTCTGACACGAAAGTCTCAGGGGCAAGAAAACCTCTATATGAACTCAGAAACAATGAGCTAAGTTGTGTTTATGTCTGAAAGGATGTTAAGAACTTCATTCATGTTACATCAGAGCCAACAGAAAGAACCAACAGGAAACCTGTACCCAAGAAACAGAAATGACAAGATGAAGGGAAAGCAGAGGTAAGGGCTTACCTTAGAAAGGGCAAGTGATTAGCTCAATATACAATACAATGTTTGCTCCTGAGCCAAAAATTTGTACAATAATTTGGACATTACTTGCACAACCAGAAAAATCAGCCACTCATTAGGAAAATGTGTTTCTGTAGAAGTCTTAGGACTCAGCTATCTATAATAACATGAAAAGACAATATTTTCATCCAAAATGAGTATTTTTGTTTGTCTTGGCTTGTTATTCTAACGTCAACAGCCTCTAAATAAACTGTTGAAGTACATGATATAACCACCTCTTTCTCCATCTTTCCCATTGCTCCCATAGGGCTTCAGTTGTGCAATTTCACCATTAGCAAAGCTTTTTGCTGAAATCTGGCTTTTCAAAGGGAGAGTATCCAGAAACAGAAGATGCTGATCTGGGAGGCTCTTCCTAATAGAACTGCTGCTTCAGTTTAACTTGAAAAAGCCCACACCCAGTTCCTAATGACAAACATCTGAACACCGGGTCTTCCCCTGAGCAAGACCATGCTATGCCTCCTGCTCGCTCTGTTCTATAAGCAACCCACAGATTGCTCCCTGTGAAGAGGAGCCTGCCAGGGGAGCAGCATTCCACCAGACCCTGATTTAGCAAGATATTTCCATATCATTCCCCCAACCATCTGGAAGTCCTCCACTGCTCTTGTGTAAAAATCTAACTCATCTCACTGAATTTCCTGATTTAAAAGTCTAATTCATTTCACCAAAAGTGTGACAGAAGGAAACCAAGTACACCATCTCTCTCTTACCAAACCAAAGCTATTGCATGTGCATTCTGGGGGGAAAACATGGTCCAAATATGTTATGGAGGGGGTGCCAGCCCAGTGTCATCCTCTTACTATTGCCATAGGATCTTGGCTGATGGCATCAGAGGAAAAACAAGTTTATCGATTACTTTCAACCATTAAGCTCACTCCTCCATGAAAAATATGTCACAAGTCCAATGTCTCTTATTAAAATAAGCACTGCAAAATATAAAGGAGTCACAGTTTTAAAATGGGACACACGTTCTCTAAGCGGTGAACCACGTTAGAGGTGCACTGTTTACAATGTATAAAGTCCCCTGGAGCCAGGGTTAGGAAGCGCATCTGTTCTTTGATGTTCTGGGATGAAGGAGAAAGGAAAATGTGCTGCCAGAAGTGAGTGGGAAGGAGCCCATGAGATAAAGGAAGTAAATCCATTTGCTGATTGCAATAATAATGGTAATACACGAAGCTATACATACATACATACATACATACATACATGCAAATTTTCACATTTTTTAAAAAAAAGAACTTAAGGCTTCCACTCATGTAATCAGCCCTTATGAACTCTCCTGATTAGCTGCAAGGAAAATCTTCCTTTCTCCTCTTTCTTGCACCATCCTGGGCTCCCTTTTGACTTTTTTTTTTTTAACTTATAAACGATCAGCTCATATTCTGAAGTTTGTAGTCCCCTCCCGCCCCCTCTCTCTCTATACGGCTCATTTACATTGGCAGCTGTCGTGCTGCTGGGCATCCTCAAACCCACAAGTTTCCCTTTAATGTTTGAGCAGACAAACATGATCATGCACTAGGCATCACTGTGCCTCTCAAAATGCTTTTTTTTTTTTTTTTATTGCATCTGAGAGAAATCTCAAGGTTGCAAACCTGGAGTCAGAATTGTTTCCATGTGTCTCAGTGGGAAGAGTATCGTGTGAAGGAACAAGTTGATTCTACTAATCAAAAGGATTTTTTTTTGATATCAGGTCAACCTCCGAATGAATTTATATTACCGAGTGGAGGGTCACATGAAGAAAATGGTCAAACAGCACCACCTAGAGCAAGAGCTGAGAAGTGCAGCGGAGCCGGGCTGTGTCAGGAAAGAAAAGCAAGCTGGGGCCTGGCTCAGCGCTCTCCCCTCTGCTCCTGTCTGCATGGAAAGATTAGGATGACAGTGGCAGGAAGCCTGTGCACCTAGTATGCATCACTTGAAGGGAACACACAGATTCCAGTAAACAGTTGGAAGGAAATGTTAATACCAGGCTCTGCTAAACAATATCAAATGAGTCCTAGATGAGGCAAGCGACTTTCATCAAAGTTTCCTGATACCTGAAAAGACAGCCCAGGGGATCCTGCGCTACATGTGGTGTATGTAAATTAAGCGGGTTTTTTTCCCCTTTGTAATCAAGGCTCATACACAAACAAAATCACACTTTAGAAATGGCCTATTTCAACTTGTAACTAGCTTGCTTTCAGGGGCTCCAGGTCAAAATGAAATAGAGCACAAAGACGCTTTCTCCTTAGGGATCATACACAAATTCACTCTGTCCGTTTCTTTCCCACATGGAGCAACAAAGCCGTCAGACCTCTCCATCCACACATCGGGTCCTTCCTGATTAAAGTGAGATAAATCACAGCCCTCTCTCTCCAGATGGCAGGCGACAAGAGGGGGATGCTTGCCTCAAGAAGTCCTCCCCATCCCTCTGCATTCATGCAAGCCCGAGCGGAGAGATGCAAGAAATTACGGATGCATTTTAATTCCCCAGACCCTGCAATTAAAAATGGAAATTTTTTGGCCACGCCTGTTGGCTCACGCCTGTAATCCCAGCACTTTCAGAGGCCGAGGTCGGCAGATCACCTGGGGTCAGGAGTTCGAGACCAGCCTGGCCAACATGGTGAAACCCTGTCTCTACTAAAAATACAAAAATTAGCTAGGAATGGTGGTGGGGGCCTTTAGTCCCAGCTACTCGGGAGGATGAGGCAGGAGAATCACTTGAACCCGGGAGGCAAAGTTTGCAGTGAGCCAAGATCGCACCACTGCACTCCACTCTGGGTGACAAAGCAAGACTTCATCTCAAAAAATGTTTTTAAAAAATGGAAGTGTTGTTCTTTCATTTGTAAATGTGTTTTGGTAAAAGAGGGGCAGTTTAAGCAACCCTTTCTATTGTCTACATTGTTAAAATTCATCCGACATGGACTCTTGACTCCGTTTTGCCTGGGCAGACCCAATTCAAGCATTTACAACAGCTATAACCTCCTCAAATCAAAAAGAGGAATCAGCATTATTGCTAAGTTCAAATAAGGTCTTGTTTTATTTCATTTTTATTTTTGAATGCAGCCATTTCTCCATGTGCTGTCATCAGGTAAGATTGTCAGTCCTGATTAGGTAAAGCTATTATTACAAAATGCAATTCTTAAAAATTCAGTGTCTAACTACACTTTTAATAAGCCTTTCCCCCTCCCCTATGTATTCTCCCTTAGACACCCCTTCTCAAATTTCAAATCACAGAAACTAAAATATGATGCCTAAAGAGAGCCTAGCCACTGCCCAGTCCTCTAATTTGATGAGTGGGAGTACTGAAGCCCAGAGGAGGTCAAGTAATTTGTTCCCAATGTCTTAGATAAGAAGAAAATGACCAGCTGGGAAATCCCACTCATGTCAAGGCAGAGGCACAGGGCCAGAGACTGTGGTTGAATTGTGCCACACTCCTACATCCTTCTTTAGGAATCACAGAACATTCCTGTGTTGAGTCGGAGTCACTGACTTCCTTTTCAGGCTGATTGAGTTCTGTCCTTACAGGCTGCGACAAGAAGTTTTGGTATTATGCTACACCAAGACCATTTATCTAGTTCAAGAAATGCACAGTCCTTAGAGCCCAGCAACTTTCCCCATGTCCAGTATATGTAGCTTCTCCATTAGAAGCTGTCAGAATGGAGCCTTCTGGCTCATCTTGATTTTGATTTGTGCAAGAATGAATGGTTGTGCTAAGACAGCTTTCCTAGCTGATAGAGAGCGAAACTTTTTTCTCATAATCTATAAAAAAATTAAATTAGAACTTTTTTCTCATAATCTGTGAAAAAATATTAAATTAAATCTGGCTCGTCTTGATTTTGATTTGTGCAAGAATGAATGGTTGTGCTAAGACAGCTTTCCTAGCTGATAGTGAGCAAAACTTTTTTCTCATAATCTATAAAAAATATTAAATTAGAAGCATAGAGTTTATTTCATGACTGTTATCTTCCTGCAATTTTCTTGTGGGCATAAATGATTTGTTTTTATCCTGCCTGCCCCCCAATCCCTTTTCCAAGAGACTAAAAGAGTATCTAGTGCAAAGTGGAGACTCAAATATTTTTTAATAAACAGTGATCCCAGCCACCCAGTGCATGTTGCCAAATGCCAACCCCATAAATAATCAAACACATCATCTCATTCAGCCAATCAAAATCAAGTGCTACCTATTTTTTTAAGTTTTCATAGCCCTTGGGCATCTGCTTTCTCAGCATTTCCCAAACTTGAGTCATTCTCATCCTGCCTTCCTAATTTTGATCTGTCAATTACCTCTACTATTATTTATTTCATATATTTTTAAATAGACCCACTTTTGAAACTTAAATACACGCCTTTTAAAAGGAAGCTTTCTTACTACTATACATCAAAAGCCATTATTACTTGTTCTAAGTACTCATAACAAGATGGTCACAACTATTAAAATTTACTAATGTGCATCCACATACTCTCTAAATTCATGGAGCATCTGCACACACTTTAAGAAACAATTCTGCATTACTCACTCAATTTTCTTGACATCCTTCTGAGGCAGGACAAACCTTGGGCCCAAAGAATTGAGGTAGGAGTCCAAGCAAGTTGCCAGCCACATAAAGGCAAACCTTGGCTCGGAAGTCAGGACTACCAGCCCCTAGGTTATGGTTCATGCTCTTTCCTCTGCTCTCCAGAACCTCCTATCTCCAAGTGTAGTTAGCAGCCCAGATGCAGCAGCATCCTCTAGAGACTTGTTAAAAATGCAGAAGCTCAGGCTCCACCCCAGGCCTTTGCAGACTGAATCTGCATTTTAACAAGGTCCAGGTAATTCACGTGCACATTAAGTTTGAAAAGGCCTGGTCTAGATCAGCGGTTCTCTAACTTAGCAGCACATTAGAACCATCTGTAGAGACTTTAAAAATACCAGTGCCTGGGCTTCACCTCCCAGAGAATCTGACTTAAGTGTCTGGGGTTTGCCCTGAGTCTAGGTATTTTTAAAAACTCCTCAGCTTATACAAAGCTGGCAGGGCCGGGCACAGTGGCTCATGCCTATAATCCCAGCAGTTCGTGAGGCCAAAGTGGGCAGATTGCTTGAGTCCAGGAGTTTGAGATTAGCCTGGGCTAAAACCCCATCCCTACAAAAAAAAATACAAAAAGTAGTTGGGCATGGTGGTGGCACATACCTGTAGTCCCGGCTACTCAGGAGGCTGAGTCCTCACTTCAACCCAGGAGGTCACGGTCTGGTCAACAGAGCAAGACCCTGTATCAAAACAAACAAACAAGCAAACAAAAAATGCTAGCAGCTTACCAGCTAGGGAGGCCTGTAGAGGCAAGTTTTCCAAATGGGGCTACATTAGTTGTTCCAGAACTTTAGCTGCATCAAAACCACCTGGATGGCTTGTTCAGCTACAGAGGGTCTGGCCATGCCCCTAGAGTTTCCAGCTGAGGGTCTGGAATGAGGCCCGATGATTTGCATTTCTAACAATCTCCAGGTGATGCTGATGCTGTGGGTCCAGGGACCACATTTTGAGAATCTATGCTAAATGAATCGGAGAAGACCAAAGCTCAAACTTATTCCAAGAACTTTTCAAGGCCCACCTGCAAGTTGTAGTGGAAGTAAGCATCTAAGGGTGCAAAAAAGTTTCACTGTAGACTAAGGCCTTTTACCTGAGCTCTCAAATGTTCACATTTCTCTTATCAACCTAAATAACAAACAGAGAGAGGCTCTCCACAAGAAAAAGATATTCGTTTGGAAACAGAGCCTTGCAATAGAAACAGGCAAGCCAGAGTAAACTATATGCATATTCATGGAGGTAAAGGAAGACAAAAGAAAAAATGAGGAAGATTATATGATCATTTGGAAATGATTATCCTTGGCTACAAAGATCAATAACAAAGGTCATGCCAGGCCCAGGTTGGACAGGCAGTTGTTGGGCAAATATCCTTCAGAAGCATTGTTGAGTGCAAAGTTGCAATGGGCTTTGTGCAAGATTGTGTTTTTTGCAGTCTTCTGTGATAAGTTTTTGTTATCAGGCATACAAGCCCAAGAATCCTTTATTGCATGGCCTTTCCTGGCTCTATAAGTCAGGGTTTTGGTTAGGGTAGGGGTATTTTTAACACTCTCAATGTAAAAAATGACATAAGGTAGGTAACCCAATGACTTGTTTGGTCTTCATAAAATAACTTTTCATAAAATCTCAGTAAACGTGGAAATATCTACACCGCTATCTCTGTAAATGTGTAAACATTTACAACGCAATCTGTATAAACATAGAACTATTTACACCGCCGTCTCTATAAACATGGAAATATCTACACCGCTATCTCTATAAACATGGAAATATCTACACCGCTATCTCTATAAACATGGAAATATCTACACCGCTATCTGTATAAACATGGAAATATCTACACTGCTGTCTCTATAAACAAGGAAATATCTACACCTCTATCTGTATAAACATGGAAATATCAACACAACTGTCTCTATAAACATGGAAATATCTACAATGCTGTCTCTATAAACACGCAAATATCTACATCACTGTCTCTATAAACATGGAAATATCTACACCGCTATCTCTATGAACATGGAAATATCTACACCGCTGTCTCTAGAAACATGGAAATATCTACAACGCTATCTCTATAAACGTGGAAATATATACACCGCTATCTCTAAAAACATGGAAATATCTACACCGCTATCTCTAGAAACGTGGGAACATCTACACCGCTAACTCTATAAACCTGGAAATATCTACACCGCTATAATTATAAATATGGAAATATCTACACCGCTATCTGCATAAACATGGAAATATCTACACCGCTATCTCTATAAACATGGAAATACTTACACCGCTATCTGTATAAACATGGAAATATTTACAAAGCTATCTCTCTAAACATGGAAATATCTACACCGCTATCTCTATAAACATGGAAATATCTACACCACTATCTGTAAAACATGGAAAAATCTACACCGCTGTCTGTATAAACATGGAAATATATACACGGCTATCTGTCTAAACATGGAAATATCTACACCACTGACTGTATAAACATGGAAATATCTACACCGCTATCTGTATAAACATGGAAATATCTACACCGCTGTCTCTATAAACATGGAAATATCTACACTGCTATCTGTAGCAACATGGAAATATCTACACCGCTATCTCTATAAACCTGGAAATATCTACACCGTTATCTGTATTAACGTGGAAATACCTACACGGCTATCTGTATACACGTGGAAATATCTACATCGCTATCTCTACAAAACTGGAAATAACTACACCGCTATCTGTATAAACATGGAAATATCTACACCGGTATGTGTATAAACGTGGAAATATCTGCAACGCTATGTGTATAAACTTGGAAATTTCTACACCGCAATCTGTATAAAAGTGGAAATATCTTCACCGCTATCTGTGCAAACGTGGAAATATCTACACCGCTATCTCTATAAACGGGGAAATATCTACACCGCTATCTGTATAAACGTGGGAATATCTACACCGCTATCCCTATAAAGGTGTAAACATTTACACGGCTATGTGTATTAACATGGAAATATTTACACCGCTATCTCTAAAAACATGGAAATACCTACACCGCTATGTCTATAAACATGAAAATATTTACACCGCTATATGTATAATCATGGAAATATTTACACCGCTATCTGTAAAAACTTGGATATATTTACACCGCTATGTCTATAAAAATGAAAATATCTACACCGCTATCTCCATAAACATGAAAATATCTACACTTTTGTTTGTATGAACATGAAAATATCTACACCGCTATCTCTATGAATATAGAAATATCTACATTGCTGTCTGTATAAACATGGAAATATCTACACAGCTATCTGTATAAACATGGAAATATCTACACCGCTATCTGTATAAACATGGAAATATCTACACGGAATGCTGTATAAACATGGAAATAACAAGACAGTCATCTCTATAAAGATGGAAATATCTCTACCGCTATCTGTATAAACATGGAAATACCCACACCGCTATCTGTATAAACATGGATATACCCACACGGCTATCTGTATAAAGATGGAAATATCTGCACCGATATCTTTATATACATGGAAATATCGGCAACTCTATCTGTGTAAACATAGAAATATCTACACGGCTATTTGTGTAACCATGGAAATATCTGCACTGCCATCTGTATAAAGATGGAAATATCTACACCGCGAGCTTTATAAACATGGAAATATCTACACCGCTATCTGTATAAACATGGAAATACCAACACCGTTATCTGTATAAACATGGAAATATCTACACCGCTATCTCTATAAACATGAAAATACACCACCATCTCTATAAGTATGGAAATATTTACACCGCTATCTCTATAAACATAGAAATATCTACACCGCCATCCCTATAAACATGGAAATATCTACACCGCCATCTGCATAAACATGGAAATATTTACACAGACATCTGTATAAACATGGAAATATCTACACAGCCATCTGTATAAACTTGGAAATATCTACACTGACATCTGTAGAAAGATGGAAATGTCTACAAAGCGATCAGTACAAACATGGGAATTTCTACACTGCTACCTGTATAAACATGGAAATATCTACACCACTATGTGTATCAACATGGAAATCACTACACAGCAATCTCTATAAACATGGAAATATCTACAAAGCTATCTCTGTAAACATGGAAATATCTACACAGTTTTCTGTGTAAACTTGGAAATACCTACACCGCTATCTGTGTAAATTTAGCAATAACTACACCGCAATCTGTGCAAAGATGGAAATGTCTACACCGCTATCTCTGTAAACATGGAAATATCTACACCGCTATCTGTATATACATGGAAATATCTACACTGCCATCTGTATAAACATGGAAATATCTACAGCGCCATCTGTATAAACATGGAAATATATACACTGCCATCTGTACACACATGGAAATATCTACACAGCCATCTGTATAAACATGGAAATATCTACACCGCTATCTCTATAAACATGGAAATATCTACACCGCTATCTGTATAAACATGGAAATATCTACAGCGCTATCTGTATAAACAGGGAAATATCTCCACCGCTATCTGTATAAACATGGAAAAACTACACCGCTATCTGTATAAACATGGAAATATCTACACCGCTATCTGTATAAACATGGAAATATATACAATGCTGTCTGTGTAAACATGGAAATATCTACACAGCTATCTGTGTAAACTTGGAAATATCTACACAGCTATCTGTGTAAAAATGGAAATATCTACACAGCAATCTGTGCAAAGATGGAAATATCTACACTGCTATCTCTGTAAACATGGAAATATCTACACCGCTATCTGTATAAACATGGAAATATCTATACCACAGTCTCTATAAACATGGAAATACCTCCACCGCTATCAGTATAAACATGAAAATATCTACACCGCTATCTGTATAATCATGGACATATCTACACCGCAATCTGTATAAACATGGAAATATCTGCCACGGTATGTGTGTAAACATGGAAATATGTACACAGATATCTGTGTAAACTTGGAAATATCTACACAGCTATCTGCGTAAACTTGGAAATATCTACACGGCAATCTGTGCAAAGATGGAAATAACTACATCGCTATCTCTGTAAACTTGGAAATATCTACACCGCTAACTGTATAAAAATGGAAATATCTACACCGCTGTCTGTATAAACAAAGAAATATTTACACCGCCATCTGTAGAAACATGGAAATATCTACACCACAATCTGTATAAACATGGAAATACCTACACCGCTATCTGTATAAATATGGAAATATCTACACCGCTATCTCTATAAACATGGAAATACCTACACCGCTTTCTCTATAAACATGAAAATATCTACACTGCTATCTGTATAAAGATGGAAATATCTACACCGCGAGCTGTATAAACATGGAAATATCTACACCGCTATCTGTATAAACATGGAAATACCAACACCGCTATCTGTATAAACATGGAAATATCTACACCGCTATCTCTATAAACATGAAAATACTTACACCACCATCTCTATAAACATGGAAATATTTACACCGCTATCTCTATAAACTTAGAAATAACTATACCGCCATCTCTATGAACATGGAAATATCTACAGCGCTATCTGCATAAACATGGAAATATCTACACAGACATCTGCATAAACATGGAAATATCTACACCGCCATCTCTATAAACATGAAAATATCTACACCGCCATCTTCAGAAACATGGATGTGTCTACACCGCCATCTGTATAAACATGGAAATATCTACACCACTATCTCTATGAACATGGAAATATATTCACTGCCATCTGTATAAACATGGAAATATCTACACCGCCATCAGTGTAAAGTTGGAAATATCTACAACGCAATCTGTATAAATATGGAAATACCTACACCACTATCTCTATAGACATGGAAATATCTACACCGATATCTGTATAACCATGGAAATATCTACACTGCCATCTGTATACAGATGGAAATATCTACACCGCTATCTGTATAAACATGGAAATACCAACATCGCTATCTGTATAAACATGGAAATATCTACACCGCTATCTCTATAAACATGAAAATACTTACACCACCATGTCTATAAACATGGAGATATTTACACCGCTATCTCTATAAACTTAGAAATAACTATACCGCCATCTCTATGAACATGGAAATATCTACAGCGCTATCTGCATAAACATGGAAATATCTACAAAGACATCTGCATAAACATGGAAATATCTACACCGCCATCTCTATAAACATGAAAATATCTACACCGCCATCTTCAGAAACATGGATGTATCTACACCGCCATCTGTATAAACATGGAAATATCTACACCACTATCTCTATGAACATGGAAATATCTTCACTGCCATCTGTATAAACATGGAAATATCTACACCGCCATCAGTATAAAGTTGGGAATATCTACACCGCAATCTGTATAAATATGCAAATACCTACAACGCTATCTCTATAGACATGGAAATATCTACACTGCTATCTGTATAACCATGGAAATATCTACACTGCCATCTGTATAAAGATGGAAATATCTACACCGCGAGCTGTATAAACATGGAAACATCTACACCGCTATCTGTATAAACATGGAAATACCAACATCGTTATCTGTGTAAAGATGGAAATATCTACACCGCTATCTCTATAAACATGAAAATACTTACACCACCATCTCTATAAACATGGAGATATTTACACCGCTATCTCTATAAACATAGAAATAACTACACCGCCATCTCTATAAAAATGGAAATATCTACACCGCCATCTGCATAAACATGGAAATATGTACACAGACATCTGTATAAACATGGAAATATCTACACTGCCATCTGTACAAACTTGGAAATATCTACACTGACATCTTTAGAAAGATGGAAATGTCTACAAAGCGATCTGTATCAACATGGGAATTTCTACACCGCTACCTGTATAAACATGGAAATATCTACACCGCTATCTGTATCAACATGGAAATAACTACACCGCAATCTGTATAAACATGGAAATATCTACAATGCTATCTCTGTAAACATGGAAATATCTACACAGCTATCTGTGTAAACTTGGAAATATCTACACCGCTATTTGTGTAAATTTGGCAATACCTACACCGCAATCTTTGCAAAGATGGAAATATCTACACCGCTATCTCTGTAAACATGGAAATGTCTACACCGATATCTGTATAAACATGGAAATATCTACACTGCCATCTGTATAAACATGGAAATACCTACACCGCTTTCTCTATGAACATGAAAATATCTACACTGCTATCTCTTTATACATGGAAATATCTACACCGCCATCTGTATAAACATGGAAATATCTACACCACTATCTGTATAAACATGGAAATACCCTCACTGCCATCTTTATAAACATGGAAATATCTACACCACCATCTGTATAAAGATGGAAATATCTACACCGCAATCTGTATAAATATGGAAATAACTACACCGCTATCTCTATAGACATGGAAATATATACACCGCTATCTGTATAAACATGGATATATCTACACTGCCATCTGTATAAAGATGGAAATATCTACACCGCGAGCTGTATAAACATGGAAATATCTACACCGCCATCTGTATAAACATGGAAATACCAACACCGCTATTTGTATAAACATGGAAATATCTACACCGCCATCACTATAAACATGAAAATATCTACACCGCCATCTTCAGAAACATGGATGTATCTACACCGCCATCTGAATAAACATGGAAATATCTACACCACTATCTGTATAAACATGGAAATACCTTCACCGCCATCTGTATAAACATGGAAATATATACACCGACATCTGTATAAAGATGGAAATATCTACACCTCAATCTGTATAAATATGGAAATACCTACACCGCTATCTCTATAGACATGGAAATATCTACACCGCTATATGTATAAACATGGAAATATCTACGCTGCCATCTGTATAACGATGGAAATATCAACACCGCAAGCTGTATAAACATGGAAATATCTACACCGATATCTGTATAAACATGGAAATAACAACACCGTTATCTGTATAAACATGGAAATATCTACACCGCTATCTCTATAAACATGAAAAACTTACACCACCATCTCTATAAAAATGGAGATATTTACACCGCTCTCTGTATAAACATAGAAATAACTACACCGCCATCACTATAAACGTAGAAATATCTACACCGCCATCTGAAAAAACATGGAAATATCTACACAGACATCTGTATAAACTTGGAAATATCTACAATGACTTCTGTAGAAAAATGGAAATGTCTACAAAGCGATCTGTATAAACATGGGAATTTCTACACCGCTACCTGTATAAACATGGAAATAACTACACCGCTATCTGTATCAACATGGAAATAACAACACCGCAATCTGTATACACACGGAAATATCTACAATGTTATCTCTGTAAACATGGAAATATCTACACAGCTATCTGTGTAAACTTGGAAATATCTACACCGGTATCTGTGTAAATTTGGCAATACCTACACCGCAATCTGTGCAAAGATGGAAATACCTACAACGCTATCTCTGTAAACATGGAAATATCTACACCGATATCTGTATAAACATGAAAATATCTACACTGCCATCTGTAAAAACATGGAAATATCTACACCACCATCTGTACCCACATGGAAACATCTACACAGCCAGCTGTATAAACATGGAAATATCTACACTGCTGTCTCTATAAAAATGGAAATATCTACACCGCTATCTGTATAAACATGGAAATATCTACATCGCAATCTGTATAAACAGGGATATATCTCCACCGCTATCTGTATAAACATGGAAATATCTACACCGCTATCTGTATAAACATGGAAATATCTACACAGCTATCTGTGTAAACTTGGAAATATCTACAAGGCTATCTGTGTAAAAATGGAAATATCTACACAGCAATCTGTGCAAAGATGGAAATATCTACACTGCTATCTCTGTAAACATGGAAATATCTACACCGCTATCTGTATAAACATGGAAATATCTATACCGCAGTCTCTATAAACATGGAAATATCTCCACCGCTATCTGTATAAACATGAAAATATCTACACCGCTTTGTGTATAAACATGGACATATCTACACCGCAATCTGTATAAACATGGAAATATCTACAACGCTATGTGTGTAAACATGGAAATACCTACACAGCTATCTGTGTAAACTTGGGAATATCTACACAGCTATCTGCGTAAACATGGAAATATCTACACGGCAATCTGTGCAAAGATGGAAATAACTACACCGCCATCTCCGTAAACATGGAAATCTCTACACCGCTACCTGTATAAACATGGAAATATCTGCACCGCTGTCTGTATAAACAAGGAAATATCTACACCACCATCTGTAGAAACATGGAAATATCGACACCGCAATCTGTATAAACCTGGAAATACCTACACCGCTATCTGTATAAATATGGAAATATCTACACGGCTATCTCTATAAACATGGAAATACCTACACCGCTTTCTCTATAAACATGGAAATATCTACACTGCAATCTCTATATTCATGGAAATATCTACACCGCCATCTTTACAAACATGAAAATATCTACACTGCCATCTTCAGAAACATGGATGTATCTACACCGCCATCTGTATAAACTTGGAAATATCTACACCACTATCTGTATTAACATGGAAATATCTTCAATTCTATCTGTATAAACATGGAAATATCTACACCGCCATCTGTATAAAGATGGAAATATCTACACCGCTATCTGCATAAACATGGAAATATCTACACCGCTATCTCTATAAACCTGGAAATATCTTCACCGTGATCTGTATAAACATGGAAATATTTACACCGCTATCTGTATAAACATGGAAATTTCTACACCGTGATCTGTATAAATATGGAAATATCTACACCTCTATCTCTATAAACATGGAAATATCTACACTACCATCTGTATAAACATGGAAATACCTATACAGTCATCGGTGTAAACTTGGAAATATCTACACCACCAACTGTATAAACATGGAAATATCTACAATGCCATCTGTATACACATGGAAATACCTACACGGCAATCTGTGTATAGATGGAAACATCAACACCGCCATCTGTACAAACATGGAAATATCTACTCTGCTATCTCTATAAACATGGAAATATCTACACTGCGGTCTGTATAAAGATGGAAATATCTACACCGGTATCTGTATAAACATGGAAATATCTACACCACGATCTGTATAAACATGGAAATATATACACCGCTATCTGTATAAACATGGAAATATCTGCACCGCTATCTCCATAAACATCGAAATATCTACAAAGCCATCTGTATAAACATGGAAATACCTACACAGTCATGTGTAGGAACATGTAAATATCTACACTGCCATCTGTATAAACTTAGAAATATCTACACAGCCCTCTGTGTAAATATGGAAATATCTGCATAGACATCTGTGTAAACATGGAAATATCTTCACCGCTATCTGCATAAACATGGAAATACCTACACCGCTGTCTCTATAAACATGGAAATATGTACACCGCTATGTGTATAAACATGGAAATATCTCCACTGCTGTCTGTATAAACATGGAATTACCTCCACCGTTATCTGTTTAAACAAGGAAATATCTACAGCGCCTTCTCTATAAACTTTGAAATATCTACACTGCCATCTGTTAAAACATGGTAATATCTACACAGTCATCTGAATAAACATGGAAATATCTACACCGCAATCTGTATAAACATGGAAATATCTACACCGCTATCTGTATAAATATGAAATATCTAAACCGCGATCTCCATAAAAATGGAAATATCTACACTGTTATCTGTATAAACATGGAAATATCCTCACTGCTATCTCTATGAACATGGATATATCTACACCGCTATCTCTATAAACATGGAAATATCTACACCGCCATCTATATATACATGGAAATATCTACACCGCCCCCTGTATAAACATGGAAATATCTACAGCGCTATCTGTATAAACATGGAAATATCTACACCGCCATCTGTATAAACATGGAAATATCTACACTGCGATCTGTATAAACATGAAATATCTGTACCGCGATCTGTATAAACATGAAATATCTGTACCGCGATCTGTATAAACATGGAAATATCTACACCGCGATCTGTATAAACATGGAAATATCTACACCGCGATCTGTATAAACATGGAAATATCTACACCGCCATCTGTATAAACATGGAAATACCTAAAAAGTCATCTGTATAAACTTGGAAATATCTACACAGCCATCTGTTTAAACATGGAAATATATACACAGACATCTGTTTATGCATGGAAATATCTACACCGCTATCTGTATAAACATGCTAATAACTACACCGCTATCTGTATAAATGTGGAAATATTTGCACCGCTATCCCTGTAAACATGGTAATATCAACACCGCAATCTGTATAAACATGGAAATATCTACACCATGATCTGTATAAACATGGAAATATCTACACCGCGATCTGTATAAACATGGAAATATCTACAACGTGATCTATATAAACATGGAAATATCTACACCACCTTCTCTGTAAACATGGAAATATCTACACCCCTATCTGTATAAATATGGAAATATCCACACAGCTATGTCTATAAACATGGAAAAATCAACACCGCTATCTCTATGAACGTGGAAATATCTACACCGCCATCTCTATAAACATGGAAATATCTACACCGCGATCAGTATAAACATGGAAATATCTACACCGCCATCTGTATTAACATGGAAATACTTACAAAGTTATCTGTATAAACATGGAAATATCTACACCGCCATCTGTACAAACAGGGAAATATCTACACAGCCATGTGTATATACATGGAAATATCTACACCGCTATCTATATAAACATGGAAATAACTACACCGCTATCTGTATAAACATGGAAATATCTCCGCTGCTATCTCTATAAACATCGAAATATCTACACCGCCATCTGTATAAACATGGATATACCTACAAAGTTATGTGTATAAACATGGAAATATCTACACCGCCATCTTTATAAACATGGAAATATCTACACAGCCATGTGTACATACATGGAAATATCTACACCGCTCCCTATATAAACATGGAAATAACTACACCGCTATTTATATATACATGGAAATATCTACACCGCCATCTACATATCCATAGAAATATCTGATCCGCCATCTGTATAAACATGGAAATATCTACACGGTCATCTGTGTATAGATGGAAATATCAACACCGGCATCTGTACAAACATGGAAATATCTTAACCGCGGTCTGCATAAACATGGAAATATCTACACCGCCATCTGTATAAACATGGAAATATCTACACGGTCATCTGTGTATAGATGGAAATATCAACACCGGCATCTGTACAAACATGGAAATATCTTAACCGCGGTCTGCATAAACATGGAAATATCTACACCGCTATCTGTATAAACATGGAAATATCTACACCGCTATCTCTATAAACATGGAAATATCTATAACGTGATCTGTGTAAACATGGAAATATTTACACCGCCATCTCTATAAACATGGAAATTTCTACACCGTTATCTGTATAAATATGGAAATATCTACACCGCTATCTCTATAAACATGGAAATATCTTCACCGCCATCTGTATAAACATGGAAATACCTATACAGTCATCTGTGTAAACATGGAAATATCTACAATGCCATCTGTATACACATGGAAATACCTACACGGCAATCTGTGTATAGATGGAAACATCAACACCGCCATCTGTACAAACATGGAAATATCTACACTGCTATCTCTATAAACATGGAAATATCTACACTGCGGTCTGTATAAACATGGAAATATCTACACCGGTATCTGTATAAACATGGAAATATCTACACCACGATCTGTATAAACATGAAAATACCTACACCGCCATCTGCATGTCCATGGAAATATCTACGCGGCCGTCTGTATAAACATGGA
This sequence comes from Pan troglodytes, assembly GCF_028858775.2. Lineage (NCBI taxonomy): Eukaryota > Metazoa > Chordata > Mammalia > Primates > Hominidae > Pan > Pan troglodytes. The sequence continues at coordinate 10,687,761 of NC_072411.2, forward strand.
AATATCTACATGGCCATCTGTTTATAGATGGAAATATCAACACCACAATCTGTACAAACATGGAAATATCTACACCGCTATCTCTATAAACATGGAAATATCTGCACTGCCATCTGTAAAACATGGAAATACCTATACACTCATCTGTATAAACATGGAAATATCTACAATGCCAACTGTATACACATGGAAATATCTACACAGCCATCTGTATAAATATGTAAATATCTACACTGCTATCTCTATAAACACGGAAATATCTACACCGCCATCTCTATAAACATGAAAATATCTACACTGCCATCTCCATAAACATGGACCTAACTACTCCGCCATCTGTATAACCGTGGAAACATCTACACCGCCGTCTGTGTGAATAAGGAAATATCTACAATGCCATCTGTATAAAGATATAAATAACTGCACCGCTATCTCTATAAACATGGAAATACCTACACCGCTATCAGTAGAAACATGGAAATATCTACACCGCTATCTGTATAAACATGGAAATATCTACACCGCTATCTGTATAAACATGGAAATATCTACACCGCTATCTCTATAAACATGGAAATATCTACACCGTTATCTGTATAAACACGGAAATATCTACACCGCGATCTGTATAAACATGGAATTACCTACACCGCGATCTGTATAAACATGGATATATCTACACTGCAATCTGTATAAACATGGAAATATCTACAACGCTATGTGTGTAGACATGGAAATATCTACACAGCTATCTGTGTAAACTTGGAAATAGCTACACAGCTATCTGCGTAAACATGGAAATATCTACACGGCAATCTGTGCAAAGATGGAAATATCTACACCGCTATCTCTGTAAACATGGAAATATCTACACCGCTACCTGTATAAAAATGGAAACATCTACACCGCTGTCTGTATAAACAAGGAAATATCTACACCGCCATCTGTAGAAACATGGAAATACCTACACCGCAATCTGTATAAACATGGAAATACCTACACCACTTTCTCTATAAACATGGAAATATCTACACTGCAATCTCTATATACATGGAAATATCTACACCGCCATCTCTATAAACATGAAAATATCTACACCGCCATCTTCAGAAACATGGATGTATCTACACCGCTATCTGTATAAACTTGGAAATATCTACACCACTATCTGTATAAACATGGAAATATCTTCACTTCTATCTGTATAAACATGGAAATAGCTACACCGCCATCTGTATAAAGATGGAAATATCTACACCGCAATCTGTATAAATATGGAAATACCTACACCGCTATCTCTATCGACATGGAAATATCTACACCGCTATCTGTATAAACATGGAAATATCTCCACTCCCATCTGTATAAAGATGGAAATATCTACACCGCGAGCTGTATAAACATGGAAATATCCACACCGTTATCTGTATGAACATGGAAGTAGCAACACCGCTATCAGTATAAATATGGAAATATCTACACCGCTATATCTATAAACATGAAAATACTTACACCATCATCTCTATAAACATGAAAATATTTACAACGCTATCTCTATAAACATAGAAATAACTACACCGCCATCTCTATAAACATGGAAATATCTACACCGCCATCTGCATAAACATGGAAATATCTACACTGACATCTGTGTAAACTTGGAAATATCTACACTGACATCTGTAGAAAGATGGAAATATCTACATAGCGATCTGTATAAACATGGGAATTTCTACACTGCTACCTGTATAAACATGGAAATATCTACACCGCTATCTGTATCAACATGGAAATAACTTCACCGCAGTCAGTATAAACATGGAAATATCTACACAGCAATCTGTGCAAAGATCGAAATATCTACACCACAGTCTCTATAAACATGGAAATATCTACACCGCTATCTGTATAAACATGGAAATAACTACACCGCTATCTGTATAAACATGGAAATTTTTACACCGCCATCTGTATAAACATGGAAATACTTACAAAGTTATCCGTATAAACATGGAAATACCTACACCGCCATCTGTATAAACATGGAAATATCTACACAGCCATGTGTATATACATGGAAAACCCTACACCGCTCTCTATATAAACATGGAAATATCTACACCGCTATCTGTATAAACATGGAAATATCTACGCCACGATCTGTATAAACATGGAAATATATACATCGCTATCTGTATAAACATGGAAATACCTGCACCGCTATCTCTATAAACATGGAAATATCTACAAAGCCATCTGTATAAACATGGAAATACCTACACAGTCATGTGTAGGAACATGGAAATATCTACACTGGCATCTGTATAAACATAGAAATATCTACACAGCCCTCTGAATAAATATGGAAATATCTGCATAGGCATCTGTATAAACATGGAAATATCTGCACCGCTATCTGTATAAACATGGAAATACCTACACCGCTGTCTCTATAAACATGGAAAAATGTACACCGCTATGACTATAAACATGGAAATATCTCCAGTGCTGTCTGTATAAACATGGAAATAGCTCCACCGTTAACTGTATAAACATGGAAATATCTACAGCGCCATCTCTATAAACATTGAAATGTCTACACTGCCATCTGTAAAAACATGGAAATATTTACACAGTCATCTGAATAAACATGGAAATATCTACACCGCTATCTGTATAAACATGAAAATAACTACACCGCTATCTGTATAGACATGGAAATTTTTACACCGCTATCTGTATAAGCATGGAAATATCTCCGCCTCTACCTTTTAAACACGGAAATACCTACACCGGTATCTTTAAAAACATGGAAATACCTACACCGCTATCTCTATAAACAATGAAATATCTACAACGCTATCTGTGTAAACATGGAAATATTACACTGCTATCTGTGTAAACTTGGAAATATCTACACCGCAATCTGTGTAAGCATGGAAATATCTACAACGCTATCTGTGTAAACATGGAAATATTTACAACGCTATCTGTGTAAACAGGGAAATATCTACACAGCTATCTGTAAAACGTGGAAATATCTACACCACCATCTGTATAAACCTGAAAATTTCTACACCTCTACCTGTATCTACATGTAAATAACTACACCGCTATCTGTACAAACATGGAAATATCTAAAATGATATCACTGTAAACATGGAAATATCGACACAGGTATCTGTGTAAACTTGGAAATATCTACACCGCTATCTGTGAAAAGTTTGCAATTTCTACACCGCAATCTCTGCAAAGATGGAAATATCTTTACCTCTATATCTGTAAACATGGAAATATCTACACTGCTATATGTATAAACATGGAAATATCTACACTGCCACCTGTATACACATGGAAATATCTACACAGCTTTCTGTATAAACATGGAAATATCTACACCGCTATCTCTATAAACATGGAAATATCTACACCGCTATCTGTATAAGCAGGGAAATATCTATATCGCTATCTGTATAAAAAGGGAAATATCTCCACGGCTATCTGTGTAAACATGGAAATATCTACACCGCTATCTGTATATATATGGAAATATATACACCGCTATCTGTATAAACAAGGAAATATCTCCACCGCCATCTTTAGAAACATGGAAATATCTACACCGTCATCAGTATAAACATGGAAATACCTACACCGCTACCTGTATAAATATGGAAATGTCTACACCGCTATATCTATAAACATGGAAATACCTACACCACTTGCACTATAAACATGGAAATATCTACACCGCAATCTCTGTAAACATGGAAATATCTACACCGCCATCTATGTAAACATGGAAATAACTACACTGCCATATTCAGAAACATGGCTGTATCTACACCGCTATTTGTATAAACAAGGAAATATCTACACCGTGATCTGTATAAACATGGAAATATCTACACCGCCATCTCTATAAACAGGGAAATATCTACACCCCTATCTGTATAAACATGGAAATATCCACACCGCTATCTCTATAAACATGGAAAAATCAACACCGCTATCTCTATGAACATGGAAATATCTACACCGCCATCTCTATAAACATGGAAATGTGTACACCACGATCAGTATAAACATGGAAATACCTACACCGCTATCTGTATAAACATGGAAATATCTCCACTGCTATCTCTATAAACATCGAAATATCTACAGCGCCATCTGTATAAACATGGAAATACTTAGAAAGTTATCTGTATAAACATGGAAATATCTACACCGCCATCTGTATAAACATGGAAATACTTACAAAGTTTTCTGTATAAACATGGAAATATCTACACCGCCATGTTTATAAACATGGAAATATCTACACAGCCATGTGTACATACATGGAAATTTCTACACCGCTATCTATATAAACATGGAAATAACTACACCGCTATCTGTATAAACATGGAAATATCTACACCGCCATCTACATATCCATGGAAATATCTGCACCGCCATCTGTATAAACATGGAAATATCTACACGGTCATCTGTGTATAGATGGAAATATCAACACCGCCATCTGTACAAACACGGAAATATCTGCACCGTTATCTGTATAAACATGGAAATATCAACAGCGCCATCTATATAAACATTGAAATATCTACACTGCCATCTGTAAAAACATGGAAATATCTACACAGTCATCTGAATAAACATGGAAATATCTACACCACCATCTGTATAAACATGGAAATAGCTACAATACCATCTGTATACACATGGAAATATCTACACAGACATCTGTATAAATATGGAAATATCTACACGGCCATCTGTATAAACATGGAAATATCTACACTGCCATCTGTAGAAAGATGGAAATATCTACACCGCTATCTCTATAAATATGGAAATATCTACACCGCCATCTCTATGAACATGAAAATATCTACACTGCCATCTCCATAAAGATGGAAGTATCTACTACGCCATGTGTATAAACAGGGAAATATCTTCACCACCATCTGTGTAAACATGGAAATACCTACTCCGCTATCTGTATAAACATGGAAATAACTACACAGCCATCTGCATATCCTTGGAAATATCTACGCCACCATGTGAATAAACATGGAAATATCTACACGGCCATCTGCGTATAGAGGGAAATATCAACACCGCCATATGTACAAACATGGAAATATCTTCACTATTATCTGTATAAACATGGAAATATCTACACTGAGGTCTGTATAAACATGGAAATATCTACACCGGTATCTGTATAAACATGGAAATATCTACACCACGATCTGTATAAAAATGGAAATATATACACCGCTATCTGTATAAACATGGAAATATCTGCACCGCTATCTCTATAAACATGGAAATATCTACAAAGCCATCTGTATAAACATGGAAATACCTACACAGTCATGTGTAGGAACATGGAAATATCTACACTGCCATCTGTATAAACATAGAAATATCTACACAGCCCTCTGAATAAACATGGAAATATCTGCATAGGCATCTGTATAAACATGGAAATAACTGCACCGCTATCTGTATAAACATGGAAATACCTACACCGCTGTGTCTATAAACATGGAAGAATGTACAATGCTATGTGTATAAACATGGAAATATCTCCAATGCTGTCTGTATAAACATGGAAATAACTCCACCGTTATCTGTATAAACATGGAAATATCTACAGCGCCATCTCTATAAACATTGAAATATCTACACTGCCATCTGTAAAAACATGGAAATATCTACACATTCATCTGAATAAACATGGAAATATCTACACCGCTATCTGTATAAACATGGAAATATCTATACCGCTATCTGTATAAACATGGAAATTTTTACACCTCTATCTGTATAAAGATGTAAATATCTCCACCACTACCTTTTAAACACGGAAATACCTACAACGGTGTCGTTAAAAACATGGAAATACCTACACCGCTATCTCTATAAACAATGAAATATCTACAACGCTATCTGTGTAAACATGGAAATATTACACTGCTATCTTTGTAAACTTGGAAATATCTACACCGCAGTCTGTGTAAGCATGCAAATATCTACAACGCTATCTGTGTAAACATGGAAATATTTACAACGTTATCTGTGTAATCAGGGAAATATCTTCACAGCTATCTGTAAAACGTGGAAATATCTACACCACTATCTGTATAACCCTGAAAATGTCTACAGCGCTATCTGTATCAACATGTAAATAACTACACCGCTATCTGTACAAACATGGAAATATCTACAATGATATCAATATAAACATGGAAATATCGACACAGGTATCTGTGTAAACTTGGAAATATCTACACCGCTATCTGTGTAAAGTTTGCAATGTCTACACCACAAACTCTGCAAAGATGGAAATATCTTTACCGCTATATCTGTAAACATGGAAATATCTACACTGCTATATGTATAAACATGGACATATCTACATCGCCATCTGTATACACATGGAAATATCTACACAGCCTTCTGTATAGACATGGAAATATCTGCACCGCCATCTCTAAAAACATGGAAATACCTATACAGTCATCTGTATAAACATGGAAATATCTACAATGCCATCTGTAGAAAGGTGGAAATATCTACACCGCAATCTGTGTAAACATGGAAATATCTACACCGATATCTGTATAAACATGGAAATATCTACACCACGATCTGTATAAACATGGAAATATCTACACCGCGATCTGTATAAACATTGAAATATCTACACCGCGATCTGTATAAACATGGTAATATCTACACAGTTATCTCTATAAACATGGAAATATCTTCACCGCCATCTGTATAAACATGGAAATACCTACAAAGTCATCTGTATAAACATGGAAATATCTACACTGCCATCTGTAGAAAGATGGAAATATCTACACCGCTATCTCTATAAATATGGAAATATCTATACCGCCATCTCTATGAACATGAAAATATCTACACTGCCATCTCCATAAAGATGGAAGTATCTACTCCGCCATGCATATAAACACGGAAATATCTACACCACCATCTGTGTAAACATGGAAATACCTACACCGCTATCTGTATAAACATGGAAATAACTACACCGCCATCTGCATGTCCTTGGAAATATCTACGCCGCCATCTGAATAAACATGGAAATATCTACACGGCCATCTGTGTATAGATGGAAATATCAACACCGCCATCTGTACAAACATGGAAATATCTACACCGCTATCTCTATAGGCATGGAAATATCTGCACCGCCATCTGTAAAAACATGGAAATACCTATACAGTCATCTGTATAAACATGGAAATATCTACAATGCCATCTGTAGAAAGATGGAAATATCTACATCGCAATCTGTGTAAACATGGAAATATCTACACCGATATCTGTAAAAACATGGAAATATCTACACCGCTATCTGTATAAACATGGAAATATCTACACCGCGAACTGTATAAACATGGAAATATCTACACCGCGATCTGTATAAACATGGAAATATCTACACCGTGATCTGTATAAACATGGAAATATCTACACGGTTATCTCTATAAACATTGAAATATCTACACCGCCATCTGTATAAACATGGAAATACCTCCAAAGTCATCTGTATAAACATGGAAATATCTACATAGCCATCTCTATATACATGGAAATATCTACACCACTATCTGTATAAACATGGAAATAACTACACCGCTATTTGTATAAACAAGGAAATATGTACACCGTGATCTGTATAAACATGGAAATATCTACACCGCCATCTCTATAAACAGGGAAATATCTACAGCCCTATCTGTATAAACATGGAAATATCCACACCGCTATCTCTATAAACATGGAAAAATCAACACCGCTATCTCTATGAACATGGAAATATCAACAGCGCCATCTCTATAAACATGGAAATGTCTACACCACGATCAGTATAAACAGGGAAATATCTACACCGCTGTCTGTATAAACATGGAAATATCTCCACTGCTATCTCTATAAACATCGAAATATCTACACCGCCATCTGTATAAACATGGAAATACTTACAAAGTTATCTGTATAAACATGCAAATATCTACACCGCCTTCTCTATAAACATGGAAATATCTACACAGCCATGTGTACATACATGGAAATATCTACACCGCTATCTATATAAACATGGAAATAACTACACCGCTATCTGTATGAACATGGAAATATCTACACCGCCATCTACATATCCATGGAAATATCTGCGCCGCCATCTGTATAAACATGGAAATATCTACACGGTCATCTGTGTATAGATGGAAATATCAACACCGCCATCTGTACAAACATGGAAATATCTGCACCGCTATCTCTATGAACATGGAAATAACTACAAAGACATCTGTATAAACATGGATATACCTACACAGTCATGTTTAATAACATTTAAATATCTACACTGCCATCTGTATAAATATAGAAATATCTACACAGCCCTCTGTATAAATATGGAAATATCTGCATAGGCATCTGTGTAAACATGGAAATAACAGCACCGCTATCTGTATAAACATGGAAATACCTACACCGCTGTCTCTATAAACATGGAAATATGTACACCGCTATGTGTATAAACATGGAAATATCTCCACTGCTCTCTGTATAAACATGGAAATATCTCCACCGTTATCTGTATAAACATGGAAATATCAACAGCGCCATCTATATAAACATTGAAATATCTACACTGCCATCTGTAAAAACATGGAAATATCTACACAGCCATCTGAATAAACATGGAAATATCTACACCACCATCTGTATAAACATGGAAATAGCTACAATACCATCTGTATACACATGGAAATATCTACACAGACAGCTGTATAAATATGGAAATATCTACACGGCCATCTGTATAAACATGGAAATATCTACACTGCCATCTGTAGATAGATGGAAATATCTACACCGCTATCTCTATAAATATGGAAATATCTACACCGCCATCTCTATGAACATGAAAATATCTACACTGCCATCTCCATAAAGATGGAAGTATCTACTCCGCCATGTGTATAAACACGGAAATATCTACACCACTATCTGTGTAAACATGGAAATACCTACACCGCTATCTGTATAAACATGGAAATGACTACACCGCCATCTGCATGTCCTTGGAAATATCTACGCCGCCATCTGAATAAACATGGAAATATCTACATGGCCATCTGTGTATAGCTGGAAATATCAACACCGCCATCTGTACAAACATGGAAATATCTACACCGCTATCTCTATAGACATGGAAATATCTGCACCGCCATCTCTAAAAACATGGAAATACCTATACAGTCATCTGTATAAACATGGAAATATCTACAATGCCATCTGTAGAAAGATGGAAATATCTACACCGCAATCTGTGTAAACATGGAAATATCTACACCGATATCTGTATAAACATGGAAATATCTACACCACGATCTGTATAAACATGGAAATATCTACACCGCGATCTGTATAAACATGGAAATATCTACACCGCGATCTGTATAAACATGGTAATATCTACACAGTTATCTCTATAAACATGGAAATATCTTCACCGCCATCTGTATAAACATGGAAATACCTACAAAGTCATCTGTAGAAACATGGAAATATCTACACTGCCATCTGTAGAAAGATGGAAATATCTACACCGCTATCTCTATAAATATGGAAATATCTACACCGCCATCTCTATGAACATGAAAATATCTACACTGCCATCTCCATAAAGATGGAAGTATCTACTCCGCCATGCGTATAAACACGGAAATATCTACACCACCATCTGTGTAAACATGGAAATACCTACACCGCTATCTGTATAAACATGGAAATAACTACACCGCCATCTGCATGTCCTTGGAAATATCTACGCCGCCATCTGAATAAACATGGAAATATCTACACGGCCATCTGTGTATAGATGGAAATATCAACACCGCCATCTGTACAAACATGGAAATATCTACACCGCTATCTCTATAGGCATGGAAATATCTGCACCGCCATCTGTAAAAACATGGAAATACCTATACAGTCATCTGTATAAACATGGAAATATCTACAATGCCATCTGTAGAAAGATGGAAATATCTACACCGCAATCTGTGTAAACATGGAAATATCTACACCGATATCTGTAAAAACATGGAAATATCTACACCGCTATCTCTATAAACATGGAAATATCTACACCGCGAACTGTATAAACATGGAAATATCTACACCGCGATCTGTATAAACATGGAAATATCTACACAGTGATCTGTATAAACACGGAAATATCTACACGGTTATCTCTATAAACATTGAAATATCTACACCGCCAGCTGTATAAACATGTAAATACCTCCAAAGTCATCTGTATAAACATGGAAATATCTACACAGCCATCTCTATATACATGGAAATATCTACACCACTATCTGTATAAACATGGAAATAACTACACCGCTATTTGTATAAACAAGGAAATATCTACACCGTGATCTGTATAAACATGGAAATATCTACACCGCGATCTGTATAAACATGGAAATAACTACACCGCTATTTGTATAAACAAGGAAATATCTACACTGTGATCTGTATAAACATGGAAATATCTACACCGCCATCTCTATAAACAGGGAAATATCTACACCCCTATCTGTATAAACAAGGAAATATCCACACCGCTATCTCTATAAACATGGAAAAATCAACACCGCTATCTCTATGAACATGGAAATATCTACACCGCCATCTCTATAAACATGGAAATGTCTAGACCACGATCAGTATAAACATGGAAATATCTACACCGCTATCTGTATAAACATGGAAATATCTACACTGCTATCTCTATAAACATCGAAATATCTACACCGCCATCTGTATAAACATGGAAATACTTACAAAGTTATCTGTATAAACATGGAAATATCTACACCACCATCTGTATAAACATGGAAATATCTACACAGCCATGTGTACATACATGGAAATATCTACACCGCTATCTATATAAACATGGAAATAACTACACCGCTATCTGTATAAACATGGAAATATCTACACCGCCATCTACATATCCATGGAAATATCTGCGCCACCATCTGTATAAACATTTAAATATCTACACGGTCATCTGTGTATAGATGGAAATATCAACACCGCCATCTGTACAAACATGGAAATATCTGCACCGCTATCTGTATAAACATGGAAATATCTACACCGCGGTCTGTATAAACATGGAAATATCAACACCGCTATCGGTATAAACATGGAAATATCTACACCGCTATCTCTATAAACATGGAAATATCTACACCGTGATCTGTATAAACATGGAAATATTTACACCGCTATCTGTATAAACATGGAAACTTCTACACCGTTATCTGTATAAATATGGAAATATCTACACCGCTATCTCAATAAACTTGGAAATATCTACACCACCATCTGTATAAACATGGAAATACCTATACAGTCATCTGTGTAAACATGGAAATATCTACACCACCATCTGTATAAACATGGAAATATCTACAATGCCATCTGTATACACATGGAAATACCTACACGGCAATCAGTGTATAGATGGAAACATCAACACCGCCATCTGTACAAACATGGAAATATCTACACTGCTCTCTCTATAAACATGGAAATATCTACACTGCGGTCTCTATAAACATGGAAATATCTACACCATGATCTGTATAAACATGGAAATATATACACCGCTATCTGTATAAACATGGAAATATCTGCACCGCTATCTCTATAAACATGGAAATAACTACAAAGACATCTGTATAAACTTGGAAATACCTACACAGTCATGTGTAGGAACATTTAAATATCTACACTGCCATCTGTATAAATATAGAAATATCTACCCAGCCCTCTGTATAAATATGGAAATATCTGCATAGGCATCTGTGTAAACATGGAAATATCTGCACCGCTATCTGTATAAACATGGAAATACCTACACCGCTGTCTCTATAAACATGGAAATATGTACACCGCTTTGTGTATAAACATGGAAATATCTCCACTGCTCTCTGTATAAACATGGAAATATCTCTACCGTTATCTGTATAAACATGGAAATATCAACAGCGCCATCTATATAAACATTGAAATATCTACACTGCCATCTGTAAAAACATGGAAATATCTACACATTCATCTGAATAAACATGGAAATATCTACACCACCATCTGTATAAACATGGAAATAGCTACAATACCATCTGTATACACATGGAAATATCTACACCGACATCTTTATATATATGGAAATATCTACACGGCCATCTGTATAAACATGGTAATATCTACACTGCCATCTGTAGAAAGATGGAAATATCTACACCGCTATCTCTATAAATATGGAAATATCTACACCGCCATCTCTATGAACATGAAAATATCTACACTGCCATCTCCGTAAAGATGGAAGTATCTACTCCGCCATCTCTATGAACATGAAAATATCTACACTGCCATCTCCATAAAGATGGAAGTATCTACTCCGCCATGTGTATAAACACGGATATATCTACACCACCATCTGTGTAAACATGGAAATACCTACACCGCTATCTGTATAAACATGGAAATAACTACACCGCCATCTGCATGTCCTTGGAAATATCTACGCCGCCATCTGAATAAACATGGAAATATCTACACGGCCATCTGTGTATAGATGGAAATATCAACACCGCCACCTGTATAAACATGGAAATATCTACACCGCTATCTCTATAGACATGGAAATATCTGCATCGCCATCTGTAAAACCATGGAAATACCTATACAGTCATCTGTATAAACATGGAAATATCTACAATGCCATCTGTAGAAAGATGGAAATATCTACACCGCAATCTGTGTAAACATGGAAATATCTACACCGATATCTGTAAAAACATGGAAATACCTACACCGCTATCTGTATAAACATGGAAATATCTACACCGCAATCTGAATAAACATGGAAATATCTACACCACGATCTGTATAAACATGGAAATATCTACACCGCTATCTGTATAAACATGGAAATATCTACACAGTTATCTCTATAAACATGGAAATATCTACACCGCCATCTGTATAAACATGGACATACCTACAAAGTCATCTGTATAAACATGGAAATATCTACACAGCCATCTGTATAAACATGGAAATATCTACACAGCCATCTGTATATACATGGAAATACCTACACCACTATCTGTATAAACATGGAAATAAAAACACCGCTATTTGTAGAAACAAGGAAATATCTACACCGTGATCTGTATAAACATGGAAATATCTACACCGCCATCTCTATAAACAGGGAAATATCTACACCCCTATCTGTATAAACATGGAAATATCCACACCGCTATCTCTATAAACATGGAAAAATCAACACCGCTATCTCTATGAACATGGAAATATCTACACCGCCATCTCTATAAACATGGAAATGTCTACACCACGATCAGTATAAACATGGAAATATCTACACCGCTATCTGTATAAACATGGAAATATCTCCACTGCTATCTCTATAAACATCGAAATATCTACACCGCCATCTGTATAAACATGGAAATACTTACAAAGTTATCTGTATAAACATGGAAATATCTACACCGCCATCTGTATAAACATGGAAATATCTACACAGCCATGTGTACATACATGGAAATATCTACACCGCTATCTCTATAAACATGGAAATATCTACACCGCGATCTGTATAAACATGGAAATATCTACACGGTCATCTGTGTATAGATGGAAATATCAACACCGCCATCTGTACAAACATGGAAATATCTGCACCGCTATCTGTATAAACATGGAAATATCTACACCGCGGTCTGTATAAACATGGAAATATCAACACCGCTATCGGCATAAACGTGGAAATATCTACACCGCTATCTCTATAAACATGGAAATATCTACACCGTGATCTGTATAAACATGGAAATATTTACACCGCTATCTGTATAAACATGGAAACTTCTACACCGTTATCTGTATAAATATGGAAATATCTACACCGCTATCTCTATAAACTTGGAAATATCTACACCGCCATCTGTATAAACATGGAATTACCTATACAATCATCTGTGTAAACATGGAAATATCTACACCACCATCTGTATAAACATGGAAATATCTACAATGCCATCTGTATACACCTGGAAATACCTACACCGCCATCTGTATAAACATGGAATTACCTATACAATCATCTGTGTAAACATGGAAATATCTACACCACCATCTGTATAAACATGGAAATATCTACAATGCCATCTGTATACACCTGGAAATACCTACACAGCAATCAGTGTATAGATGGAAACATCAACACCGCCATCTGTACAAACATGGAAATATCTACACTGTTATCTCTATTAACATGGAAATATCTACACTGCGGTCTGTATAAACATGGAAATATCTACACCGGTATCTGTATAAACATGGAAATATCTACACCATGATCTGTATAAACATGGAAATATATTCACCGCTATCTGTATAAACATGGAAATATCTGCACAGCTATCTCTATAAACATGGAAATAACTTCAAAGACATCTGTATAAACATGGAAATACCTACACAGTCACGTGTAGGAACATTTAAATATTAACACTGCCATCTGTATAAATATAGAAATATCTACACCGCCCTCTGTATAAATATGGAAATATCTGCATAGGCATCTGTGTAAACATGGAAACATCTGCACCACTATCTGTATAAACATGGAAATACCTACACCGCTGTCTCTATAAACATGGAAATATGTACACCGCTATGTGTATAAACATGGAAATATCTCCACTGCTCTCTGTATAAACATGGAAATATCTCCACTGTTATCTGTATAAACAAGGAAATATCAACAGCGCCATCTATATAAACATTGCAATATCTACACTGCCATCTGTAAAAACATGGAAATATCTACACAGTCATCTGAATAAACATGGAAATATCTACACCACCATCTGTATAAACATGGAAATAGCTACAATACCATCTGTATACACATGGAAATATCTACACAGACATCTGTATAAATATGGAAATATCTACACGGCCATCTGTATAAACATGGAAATATCTACACTGCCATCTGTAGAAAGATGGAAATATCTACACCGCTATCTCTATAAATATGGAAATATCTACACCGCCATCTGTATGAACATGAAAATATCTACACTGCCATCTCCATAAAGATGGAAGTATCTACTCCGCCATGTGTATAAACACGGAAATATCTACACCACCATCTGTGTAAACATGGAAATACCTACACCGCTATCTGTATAAACATGGAAATAACTACACCGCCATCTGCATGTCCTTGGAAATATCTACGCCGCCATCTGAATAAACATGGAAATATCTACACGGCCATCTGTGTATAGATGGAAATATCAACACCGCCACCTGTATAAACATGGAAATATCTACACCGCTATCTCCATAGACATGGAAATATCTGCATCGCCATCTGTAAAACCATGGAAATACCTATACAGTCATCTGTATAAACATGGAAATATCTACAATGCCATCTGTAGAAAGATGGAAATATCTACACCGCAATCTGTGTAAACATGGAAATATCTACACCGATATCTGTAAAAACATGGAAATACCTACACCGCTATCTGTATAAACATGGAAATATCTACACCGCAATCTGAATAAACATGGAAATATCTACACCACGATCTGTATAAACATGGAAATATCTACACCGCTATATGTATAAACATGGAAATATCTACACAGTTATCTCTATAAACATGGAAATATCTACACCGCCATCTGTATAAACATGGACATACCTACAAAGTCATCTGTATAAACATGGAAATATCTACACAGCCATCTGTATAAACATGGAAATATCTACACAGCCATCTGTATATACATGGAAATACCTACACCACTATCTGTATAAACATGGAAATAAAAACACCGCTATTTGTAGAAACAAGGAAATATCTACACCGTGATCTGTATAAACATGGAAATATCTACACCGCCATCTCTATAAACAGGGAAATATCTACACCCCTATCTGTATAAACATGGAAATATCCACACCGCTATCTCTATAAACATGGAAAAATCAACACCGCTATCTCTATGAACATGGAAATATCTACACCGCCATCTCTATAAACATGGAAATGTCTACACCACGATCAGTATAAACATGGAAATATCTACACCGCTATCTGTATAAACATGGAAATATCTCCACTGCTATCTCTATAAACATCGAAATATCTACACCGCCATCTGTATAAACATGGAAATACTTACAAAGTTATCTGTATAAACATGGAAATATCTACACCGCCATCTGTATAAACATGGAAATATCTACACAGCCATGTGTACATACATGGAAATATCTACACCGCTATCTCTATAAACATGGAAATATCTACACCGCGATCTGTATAAACATGGAAATATCTACACGGTCATCTGTGTATAGATGGAAATATCAACACCGCCATCTGTACAAACATGGAAATATCTGCACCGCTATCTGTATAAACATGGAAATATCTACACCGCGGTCTGTATAAACATGGAAATATCAACACCGCTATCGGCATAAACGTGGAAATATCTACACCGCTATCTCTATAAACATGGAAATATCTACACCGTGATCTGTATAAACATGGAAATATTTACACCGCTATCTGTATAAACATGGAAACTTCTACACCGTTATCTGTATAAATATGGAAATATCTACACCGCTATCTCTATAAACTTGGAAATATCTACACCGCCATCTGTATAAACATGGAATTACCTATACAATCATCTGTGTAAACATGGAAATATCTACACCACCATCTGTATAAACATGGAAATATCTACAATGCCATCTGTATACACCTGGAAATACCTACACAGCAATCAGTGTATAGATGGAAACATCAACACCGCCATCTGTACAAACATGGAAATATCTACACTGTTATCTCTATTAACATGGAAATATCTACACTGCGGTCTGTATAAACATGGAAATATCTACACCGGTATCTGTATAAACATGGAAATATCTACACCATGATCTGTATAAACATGGAAATATATTCACCGCTATCTGTATAAACATGGAAATATCTGCACAGCTATCTCTATAAACATGGAAATAACTTCAAAGACATCTGTATAAACATGGAAATACCTACACAGTCACGTGTAGGAACATTTAAATATTAACACTGCCATCTGTATAAATATAGAAATATCTACACCGCCCTCTGTATAAATATGGAAATATCTGCATAGGCATCTGTGTAAACATGGAAACATCTGCACCACTATCTGTATAAACATGGAAATACCTACACCGCTGTCTCTATAAACATGGAAATATGTACACCGCTATGTGTATAAACATGGAAATATCTCCACTGCTCTCTGTATAA
Source organism: Pan troglodytes (assembly GCF_028858775.2). NCBI lineage: Eukaryota > Metazoa > Chordata > Mammalia > Primates > Hominidae > Pan > Pan troglodytes. Next base: position 10,705,283 of record NC_072411.2, read on the forward strand.
ACATGGAAATATCTCCACTGTTATCTGTATAAACAAGGAAATATCAACAGCGCCATCTATATAAACATTGCAATATCTACACTGCCATCTGTAAAAACATGGAAATATCTACACAGTCATCTGAATAAACATGGAAATATCTACACCACCATCTGTATAAACATGGAAATAGCTACAATACCATCTGTATACACATGGAAATATCTACACAGACATCTGTATAAATATGGAAATATCTACACGGCCATCTGTATAAACATGGAAATATCTACACTGCCATCTGTAGAAAGATGGAAATATCTACACCGCTATCTCTATAAATATGGAAATATCTACACCGCCATCTGTATGAACATGAAAATATCTACACTGCCATCTCCATAAAGATGGAAGTATCTACTCCGCCATGTGTATAAACACGGAAATATCTACACCACCATCTGTGTAAACATGGAAATACCTACACCGCTATCTGTATAAACATGGAAATAACTACACCGCCATCTGCATGTCCTTGGAAATATCTACGCCGCCATCTGAATAAACATGGAAATATCTACACGGTCATCTGTGTATAGATGGAAATATCAACACCGCCATCTGTATAAACATGGAAATATCTACACCGCTATCTCTATAGACATGGAAATATCTGCATCGCCATCTGTAAAACCATGGAAATACCCATACAGTCATCTGTATAAACATGGAAATATCTACAATGCCATCTGTAGAAAGATGGAAATATCTACACCGCAATCTGTGTAAACATGGAAATATCTACACCGATATCTGTAAAAACATGGAAATATCTACACCGCTATCTGTATAAACATGGAAATATCTACACCGCGTTCTGTATAAACATGGAAATATCTACACCGCGATCTGTATAAACATGGAAATATCTACACCGCTATCTGTATAAACATGGAAATATCTACACAGTTATCTCTATAAACATGGAAATATCTACACCGCCATCTGTATAAACATGGAAATACCTACAAAGTCATCTGTATAAACATGGAAATATCTACACAGCCATCTGTATAAACATGGAAATATCTACACAGCCATCTGTATATACATGGAAATATCTACACCACTATCTGTATAAACATGGAAATAAAAACACCGCTATTTGTATAAACAAGGAAATATCTACACCGTGATCTGTATAAACATGGAAATATCTACACCGCCATCTCTATAAACAGGGAAATATCTACACCCCTATCTGTATAAACATGGAAATATCCACACCGCTATCTCTATAAACATGGAAAAATCAACACCGCTATCTCTATGAACATGGAAATATCTACACCGCCATCTCTATAAACATGGAAATGTCTACACCATGATCAGTATAAACATGGAAATATCTACACCGCTATCTGTATAAACGTGGAAATATCTCCACTGCTATCTCTATAAACATCGAAATATCTACACCGCCATCTGTATAAACATGGAAATACTTACAAAGTTATCTGTATAAACATGGAAATATCTACAGCGCCATCTGTATAAACATGGAAATATCTACACAGCCATGTGTACATACATGGAAATATCTACACCGCTATCTATATAAACATGGAAATAACTACACCGCTATCTGTATAAACATGGAAATATCTACACCGCCATCTACATATCCATGGAAATATCTGCACCGCCATCTGTATAAACATGGAAATATCTACACGGTCATCTGTGTATAGATGGAAATATCAACACCGCCATCTGTACAAACATGGAAATATCTGCACCGCTATCTGTATAAACATGGAAATATCTACACCGCGGTCTGTATAAACATGGAAATATCAACACCACTATCGGTATACACATGGAAATATCTACACCGCTATCTCTATAAACATGGAAATATCTACACCGTGATCTGTATAAACATGGAAACTTCCACACCGTTATCTGTATAAATATGGAAATACCTACACCGCTATCTCTATAAACTTGGAAATATCTACACCGCCATCTGTATAAACATGGAAATACCTATACAGTCATCTGTGTAAACATGGAAATATCTACACCACCATCTGTATAAACATGGAAATATCTACAATGCCATCTGTATACACATGGAAATACCTACACGGCAATCAGTGTATAGATGGAAACATCAACACCGCCATCTGTACAAACATGGAAATATCTACACTGCTATCTCTATAAACATGGAAATATCTACACTGCGGTCTGTATAAACATGGAAATATCTACACCGGTATCTGTATAAACCTGGAAATATCTTCACCATGATCTGTATAAACATGGAAATATATTCACCGCTAACTCTATAAACATGGAAATATCTGCACCGCTATCTCTATAAACATGGAACTAACTTCAAAGACATCTGTATAAACATGGAAATACCTACACTGTCATGTGTAGGAACATTTAAATATTAACACTGCCATCTGTATAAATATAGAAATATCTACACAGCCCTCTGTATAAATATGGAAATATCTGCCTAGGCATCTGTGTAAACATGGAAACATCTGCACCACTATCTGTATAAACATGGAAATACCTACACCGCTGTCTCTATAAACATGGAAATATGTACACCGCTATGTGTATAAACATGGAAATATGTACACTGCTCTCTGTATAAACATGGAAATATCTCCACCGTTATCTGTATAAACATGGAAATATCAACAGCGCCATCTATATAAACATTGAAATATCTACACTGCCATCTGTAAAAACATGGAAATATCTACACAGTCATCTGAATAAACATGGAAATATCTACACCACCATCTGTATAAACATGGAAATAGCTACAATACCATCTGTATACACATGGAAATATCTACACAGACATCTGTATAAATATGGAAATATCTACACGGCCATCTGTATAAACATGGAAATATCTACACTGCCATCTGTAGAAAGATGGAAATATCTACACCGCTATCTCTATAAATATGGAAATATCTACACCGCCATCTCTATGAACATGAAAATATCTACACTGCCATCTCCATAAAGATGGAAGTATCTACTCCGCCATGTGTATAAACACGGAAATATCTACACCACCATCTGTGTAAACATGGAAATACCTACACCGCTATCTGTATAAACATGGAAATAACTACACCGCCATCTGCATGTCCTTGGAAATATCTACGCCGCCATCTGAATAAACATGGAAATATCTACACGGCCATCTGTGTATAGATGGAAATATCAACACCGCCATCTGTACAAACATGGAAATATCTACACCGCTATCTCTATAGACATGGAAATATCTGCACCGCCATCTGTAAAAACATGGAAATACCTATACAGTCATCTGTATAAACATGGAAATATCTACACCGCCATCTCTATAAACAGGGAAATATCTACACCCCTATCTGTATAAACATGGAAATATCCACACCGCTATCTCTATAAACATGGAAAAATCAACACCGCTATCTCTATGAACATGGAAATATCTACACCGCCATCTCTATAAACATGGAAATGTCTACACCACGATCATTATAAACATGGAAATATCTACACCGCTATCTGTATAAACATGGAAATATCTCCACTGCTATCTCTATAAACATCGAAATATCTACACCGCCATCTGTATAAACATGGAAATACGTACAAAGTTATCTGTATAAACATGGAAATATCTACACCGCCATCTGTATAAACATGGAAATATCTACACAGCCATGTGTACATACATGGAAATAACTACACCGCTATCTATATAAACATGGAAATAACTACACCGCTATCTGTATAAACATGGAAATATCTACACCGCCATCTACATATCCATGGAAATATCTGCGGCGCCATCTGTATAAACATGGAAATATCTACACGGTCATCTGTGTATAGATGGAAATATCAACACCGCCATCTGTACAAACATGGAAATATCTGCACCGCTATCTGTATAAACATGGAAATATCTACACCGCCATCTCTATAAACAGGGAAATATCTACACCCCTATCTGTATAAACATGGAAATATCCACACCGCTATCTCTATAAACATGGAAAAATCAACACCGCTATCTCTATGAACATGGAAATATCTACACCGCCATCTCTATAAACATGGAAATGTCTACACCACGATCAGTATAAACATGGAAATATCTACACTGCTATCTGTATAAACAAGGAAATATCTCCACTGCTGTCTCTATAAACATCGAAATATCTACACCGCCATCTGTATAAACATGGAAATACTTACAAAGTTATCTGTATAAACATGATAATATCTACACCGCCATCTGTATAAACATGGAAATATCTACACAGCCATGTGTACATACATGGAAATATCTACACCGCTATCTATATAAACATGGAAATAACTACACCGCTATCTGTATAAACATGGAAATATCTACACCGCCATCTACATATCCATGGAAATATCTGCGCCGCCATCTGTATAAACATGGAAATATCTACACGGTCATCTGTGTATAGATGGAAATATCAACACCACCATCTGTACAAACATGGAAATATCTGCACCGCTATCTGTATAAACATGGAAATATCTACACCGCGGTCTGTATAAACATGGAAATATCAACACCGCTATCGGTATAAACCTGGAAATATCTACACCGCTATCTCTATAAACATGGAAATATCTACACCGTGATCTGTATAAACATGGAAATATTTACACCGCTATCTGTATAAACATGGAAACTTCTACACCGTTATCTGTATAAATATGGAAATATCTACACCGCTATCTCAATAAACTTGGAAATATCTACACCACCATCTGTATAAACATGGAAATATCTACACAGTTATCTCTATAAACATGGAAATATCTACATCGTCATCTGTATAAACATGGAAATACCTACAAAGTAATCTGTATAAACATGGAAATATCTACACAGCCATCTGTATACACATGGAAATATCTACACAGCCATCTGTATATACATGGAAATATCTACACCACTATCTGTATAAACATGGAAATAAAAACACCGCTATTTGTATAAACAAGGAAATATCTACACCGTGATCTGTATAAATATGGATATATCTACACCGCCATCTCTATAAACAGGGAAATATCTACACCCCTATCTGTATAAACATGGAAATATCCACACCGCTATCTCTATAAACATGGAAAAATCAACACCGCTATCTCTATGTACATGGAAATATCTACACCGCCATCTCTATAAACATGGAAATGTCTACACCACGATCAGTATAACCATGGAAATATCTACACTGCTATCTGTATAAACAAGGAAATATCTCCACTGCTGTCTCTATAAACATCGAAATATCTACACCGCCATCTGTATAAACATGGAAATACTTACAAAGTTATCTGTATAAACATGATAATATCTACACCGCCATCTGTATAAACATGGAAATATCTACACAGCCATGTGTACATACATGGAAATATCTACACCGCTATCTATATAAACATGGAAATAACTACACCGCTATCTGTATAAACATGGAAATATCTACACCGCCATCTACATATCCATGGAAATATCTGCGCCGCCATCTGTATAAACATGGAAATATCTACACGGTCATCTGTGTATAGATGGAAATATCAACACCGCCATCTGTACAAACATGGAAATATCTGCACCGCTATCTGTATAAACATGGAAATATCTACACCGCGGTCTGTATAAACATGGAAATATCAACACCGCTATCGGTATAAACCTGGAAATATCTACACCGCTATCTCTATAAACATGGAAATATCTACACCGTGATCTGTATAAACATGGAAATATTTACACCGCTATCTGTATAAACATGGAAACTTCTACACCGTTATCTGTATAAATATGGAAATATCTACACCGCTATCTCAATAAACTTGGAAATATCTACACCACCATCTGTATAAACATGGAAATATCTACACAGTTTTCTCTATAAACATGGAAATATCTACATCGTCAACTGTATAAACATGGAAATACCTACAAAGTAATCTGTATAAACATGGAAATATCTACACAGCCATCTGTATACACATGGAAATATCTACACAGCCATCTGTATATACATGGAAATATCTACACCACTATCTGTATAAACATGGAAATAAAAACACCGCTATTTGTATAAACAAGGAAATATCTACACCGTGATCTGTATAAATATGGATATATCTACACCGCCATCTCTATAAACAGGGAAATATCTACACCCCTATCTGTATAAACATGGAAATATCCACACCGCTATCTCTATAAACATGGAAAAATCAACACCGCTATCTCTATGTACATGGAAATATCTACACCGCCATCTCTATAAACATGGAAATGTCTACACCACGATCAGTATAACCATGGAAATATCTACACCGCTATCTGTATAAACATGGAAATATCTCCACTGCTATCTCTATAAACATCGAAATATCTACACCGCCATCTGTATAAACATGGAAATACTTACAAAGTTATCTGTATAAACATGGAAATATCTACACCGCCATCTGTATAAACATGGAAATATCTACACAGCCATGTGTACATACATGGAAATATCTACACCGCTATCTCTATAAACATGGAAATATCTACACCGCGATCTGTATAAACATGGAAATATCTACACGGTCATCTGTGTATAGATGGAAATATCAACACCGCCATCTGTACAAACATGGAAATATCTGCACCGCTATCTGTATAAACATGGAAATATCTACACCGCGGTCTGTATAAACATGGAAATACCAACACCGCTATCGGCATAAACGTGGAAATATCTACACCGCTATCTCTATAAACATGGAAATATCTACACCGTGATCTGTATTAACATGGAAATATTTACACCGCTATCTGTATAAACATGGAAACTTCTACACCGTTATCTGTATAAATATGGAAATATCTACACCGCTATCTCTATAAACTTGGAAATATCTACACCGCCATCTGTATAAACATGGAATTACCTATACAATCATCTGTGTAAACATGGAAATATCTACACCACCATCTGTATAAACATGGAAATATCTACAATGCCATCTGTATACACCTGGAAATACCTACACAGCAATCAGTGTATAGATGGAAACATCAACACCGCCATCTGTACAAACATGGAAATATCTACACTGTTATCTCTATTAACATGGAAATATCTACACTGCGGTCTGTATAAACATGGAAATATCTACACCGGTATCTGTATAAACATGGAAATATCTACACCATGATCTGTATAAACATGGAAATATATTCACCGCTATCTGTATAAACATGGAAATATCTGCACAGCTATCTCTATAAACATGGAAATAACTTCAAAGACATCTGTATAAACATGGAAATACCTACACAGTCACGTGTAGGAACATTTAAATATTAACACTGCCATCTGTATAAATATAGAAATATCTACACCGCCCTCTGTATAAATATGGAAATATCTGCATAGGCATCTGTGTAAACATGGAAACATCTGCACCACTATCTGTATAAACATGGAAATACCTACACCGCTGTCTCTATAAACATGGAAATATGTACACCGCTATGTGTATAAACATGGAAATATCTCCACTGCTCTCTGTATAAACATGGAAATATCTCCACTGTTATCTGTATAAACAAGGAAATATCAACAGCGCCATCTATATAAACATTGCAATATCTACACTGCCATCTGTAAAAACATGGAAATATCTACACAGTCATCTGAATAAACATGTAAATATCTACACCACCATCTGTATAAACATGGAAATAGCTACAATACCATCTGTATACACATGGAAATATCTACACAGACATCTGTATAAATATGGAAATATCTACACGGCCATCTGTATAAACATGGAAATATCTACACTGCCATCTGTAGAAAGATGGAAATATCTACACCGCTATCTCTATAAATATGGAAATATCTACACCGCCATCTGTATGAACATGAAAATATCTACACTGCCATCTCCATAAAGATGGAAGTATCTACTCCGCCATGTGTATAAACACGGAAATATCTACACCACCATCTGTGTAAACATGGAAATACCTACACCGCTATCTGTATAAACATGGAAATAACTACACCGCCATCTGCATGTCCTTGGAAATATCTACGCCGCCATCTGAATAAACATGGAAATATCTACACGGTCATCTGTGTATAGATGGAAATATCAACACCGCCATCTGTATAAACATGGAAATATCTACACCGCTATCTCTATAGACATGGAAATATCTGCATCGCCATCTGTAAAACCATGGAAATACCCATACAGTCATCTGTATAAACATGGAAATATCTACAATGCCATCTGTAGAAAGATGGAAATATCTACACCGCAATCTGTGTAAACATGGAAATATCTACACCGATATCTGTAAAAACATGGAAATATCTACACCGCTATCTGTATAAACATGGAAATATCTACACCGCGTTCTGTATAAACATGGAAATATCTACACCGCGATCTGTATAAACATGGAAATATCTACACCGCTATCTGTATAAACATGGAAATATCTACACAGTTATCTCTATAAACATGGAAATATCTACACCGCCATCTGTATAAACATGGAAATACCTACAAAGTCATCTGTATAAACATGGAAATATCTACACAGCCATCTGTATAAACATGGAAATATCTACACAGCCATCTGTATATACATGGAAATATCTACACCACTATCTGTATAAACATGGAAATAAAAACACCGCTATTTGTATAAACAAGGAAATATCTACACCGTGATCTGTATAAACATGGAAATATCTACACCGCCATCTCTATAAACAGGGAAATATCTACACCCCTATCTGTATAAACATGGAAATATCCACACCGCTATCTCTATAAACATGGAAAAATCAACACCGCTATCTCTATGAACATGGAAATATCTACACCGCCATCTCTATAAACATGGAAATGTCTACACCATGATCAGTATAAACATGGAAATATCTACACCGCTATCTGTATAAACGTGGAAATATCTCCACTGCTATCTCTATAAACATCGAAATATCTACACCGCCATCTGTATAAACATGGAAATACTTACAAAGTTATCTGTATAAACATGGAAATATCTACAGCGCCATCTGTATAAACATGGAAATATCTACACAGCCATGTGTACATACATGGAAATATCTACACCGCTATCTATATAAACATGGAAATAACTACACCGCTATCTGTATAAACATGGAAATATCTACACCGCCATCTACATATCCATGGAAATATCTGCACCGCCATCTGTATAAACATGGAAATATCTACACGGTCATCTGTGTATAGATGGAAATATCAACACCGCCATCTGTACAAACATGGAAATATCTGCACCGCTATCTGTATAAACATGGAAATATCTACACCGCGGTCTGTATAAACATGGAAATATCAACACCACTATCGGTATACACATGGAAATATCTACACCGCTATCTCTATAAACATGGAAATATCTACACCGTGATCTGTATAAACATGGAAACTTCTACACCGTTATCTGTATAAATATGGAAATACCTACACCGCTATCTCTATAAACTTGGAAATATCTACACCGCCATCTGTATAAACATGGAAATACCTATACAGTCATCTGTGTAAACATGGAAATATCTACACCACCATCTGTATAAACATGGAAATATCTACAATGCCATCTGTATACACATGGAAATACCTACACGGCAATCAGTGTATAGATGGAAACATCAACACCGCCATCTGTACAAACATGGAAATATCTACACTGCTATCTCTATAAACATGGAAATATCTACACTGCGGTCTGTATAAACATGGAAATATCTACACCGGTATCTGTATAAACATGGAAATATCTTCACCATGATCTGTATAAACATGGAAATATATTCACCGCTAACTCTATAAACATGGAAATATCTGCACCGCTATCTCTATAAACATGGAACTAACTTCAAAGACATCTGTATAAACATGGAAATACCTACACTGTCATGTGTAGGAACATTTAAATATTAACACTGCCATCTGTATAAATATAGAAATATCTACACAGCCCTCTGTATAAATATGGAAATATCTGCCTAGGCATCTGTGTAAACATGGAAACATCTGCACCACTATCTGTATAAACATGGAAATACCTACACCGCTGTCTCTATAAACATGGAAATATGTACACCGCTATGTGTATAAACATGGAAATATGTACACTGCTCTCTGTATAAACATGGAAATATCTCCACCGTTATCTGTATAAACATGGAAATATCAACAGCGCCATCTATATAAACATTGAAATATCTACACTGCCATCTGTAAAAACATGGAAATATCTACACAGTCATCTGAATAAACATGGAAATATCTACACCACCATCTGTATAAACATGGAAATAGCTACAATACCATCTGTATACACATGGAAATATCTACACAGACATCTGTATAAATATGGAAATATCTACACGGCCATCTGTATAAACATGGAAATATCTACACTGCCATCTGTAGAAAGATGGAAATATCTACACCGCTATCTCTATAAATATGGAAATATCTACACCGCCATCTCTATGAACATGAAAATATCTACACTGCCATCTCCATAAAGATGGAAGTATCTACTCCGCCATGTGTATAAACACGGAAATATCTACACCACCATCTGTGTAAACATGGAAATACCTACACCGCTATCTGTATAAACATGGAAATAACTACACCGCCATCTGCATGTCCTTGGAAATATCTACGCCGCCATCTGAATAAACATGGAAATATCTACACGGCCATCTGTGTATAGATGGAAATATCAACACTGCCATCTGTACAAACATGGAAATATCTACACCGCTATCTCTATAGACATGGAAATATCTGCACCGCCATCTGTAAAAACATGGAAATACCTATACAGTCATCTGTATAAACATGGAAATATCTACACCGCCATCTCTATAAACAGGGAAATATCTACACCCCTATCTGTATAAACATGGAAATATCCACACCGCTATCTCTATAAACATGGAAAAATCAACACCGCTATCTCTATGAACATGGAAATATCTACACCGCCATCTCTATAAACATGGAAATGTCTACACCACGATCATTATAAACATGGAAATATCTACACCGCTATCTGTATAAACATGGAAATATCTCCACTGCTATCTCTATAAACATCGAAATATCTACACCGCCATCTGTATAAACATGGAAATACGTACAAAGTTATCTGTATAAACATGGAAATATCTACACCGCCATCTGTATAAACATGGAAATATCTACACCGCCATGTGTACATACATGGAAATAACTACACCGCTATCTATATAAACATGGAAATAACTACACCGCTATCTGTATAAACATGGAAATATCTACACCGCCATCTACATATCCATGGAAATATCTGCGGCGCCATCTGTATAAACATGGAAATATCTACACGGTCATCTGCGTATAGATGGAAATATCAACACCGCCATCTGTACAAACATGGAAATATCTGCACCGCTATCTGTATAAACATGGAAATATCTACACCGCCATCTCTATAAACAGGGAAATATCTACACCCCTATCTGTATAAACATGGAAATATCCACACCGCTATCTCTATAAACATGGAAAAATCAACACCGCTATCTCTATGAACATGGAAATATCTACACCGCCATCTCTATAAACATGGAAATGTCTACACCACGATCAGTATAAACATGGAAATATCTACACTGCTATCTGTATAAACAAGGAAATATCTCCACTGCTGTCTCTATAAACATCGAAATATCTACACCGCCATCTGTATAAACATGGAAATACTTACAAAGTTATCTGTATAAACATGATAATATCTACACCGCCATCTGTATAAACATGGAAATATCTACACAGCCATGTGTACATACATGGAAATATCTACACCGCTATCTATATAAACATGGAAATAACTACACCGCTATCTGTATAAACATGGAAATATCTACACCGCCATCTACATATCCATGGAAATATCTGCGCCGCCATCTGTATAAACATGGAAATATCTACACGGTCATCTGTGTATAGATGGAAATATCAACACCGCCATCTGTACAAACATGGAAATATCTGCACCGCTATCTGTATAAACATGGAAATATCTACACCGCGGTCTGTATAAACATGGAAATATCAACACCGCTATCGGTATAAACCTGGAAATATCTACACTGCTATCTCTATAAACATGGAAATATCTACACCGTGATCTGTATAAACATGGAAATATTTACACCGCTATCTGTATAAACATGGAAACTTCTACACCGTTATCTGTATAAATATGGAAATATCTACACCGCTATCTCAATAAACTTGGAAATATCTACACCACCATCTGTATAAACATGGAAATATCTACACAGTTATCTCTATAAACATGGAAATATCTACATCGTCATCTGTATAAACATGGAAATACCTACAAAGTAATCTGTATAAACATGGAAATATCTACACAGCCATCTGTATACACATGGAAATATCTACACAGCCATCTGTATATACATGGAAATATCTACACCACTATCTGTATAAACATGGAAATAAAAACACCGCTATTTGTATAAACAAGGAAATATCTACACCGTGATCTGTATAAATATGGATATATCTACACCGCCATCTCTATAAACAGGGAAATATCTACACCCCTATCTGTATAAACATGGAAATATCCACACCGCTATCTCTATAAACATGGAAAAATCAACACCGCTATCTCTATGTACATGGAAATATCTACACCGCCATCTCTATAAACATCGAAATGTCTACACCACGATCAGTATAACCATGGAAATATCTACACCGCTATCTGTATAAACATGGAAATATCTCCACTGCTATCTCTATAAACATCGAAATATCTACACCGCCATCTGTATAAACATGGAAATACTTACAAAGTTATCTGTATAAACATGGAAATATCTACACCGCCATCTGTATAAACATGGAAATATCTACACAGCCATGTGTACATACATGGAAATATCTACTCCGCTATCTATATAAACATGGAAATAACTACACCACTATCTGTATAAACATGGAAATATCTACACCGCCATCTACATATCCATGGAAATATCTGCGCCGCCATCTGTATAAACATGGAAATATCTACACTGTCATCTGTGTATAGATGGAAATATCAACACCGCCATCTGTACAAACATGGAAATACCTGCACCGCTATCTGTATAAACATGGAAATATCTACACCGCGGTCTGTATAAACATGGAAATATCAACACCGCTATCGGTATAAACATGGAAGTATCTACACCGCTATCTCTATAAACATGGAAATATCTACACCGTGATCTGTATAAACATGGAAATATTAACACCGCTATCTGTATAAACATGGAAACTTCTACACCGTTATCTGTATAAATATGGAAATATCTACACCGCTATCTCTATAAACTTGGAAATATCTACACCGTCATCTGTATAAACATAGAAATACCTATACAGTCATCTGTGTAAACATGGAAATATCTACACCACCATCTGTATAAACATGGAAATATCTACAATGCCATCTGTATACACATGGAAATACCTACACGGCAATCAGTGTATAGATGGAAACATCAACACCGCCATCTGTACAAACATGGAAATATCTACACTGCTATCTCTATAAACATGGAAATATCTACACTGTGGTCTGTATAAACATGGAAATATCTACACCGGTATCTGTATAAACATGGAAATATCCACACCATGATCTGTATAAACATGGAAATATATACACCGCTATCTGTATAAACATGGAAATATCTGCACCGCTATCTCTATAAACATGGAAATAACTACAAAGACATCTGTATAAACATGGAAATACCTACACAGTCATGTGTAGGAACATTTAAATATCTACACTGCCATCTGTATAAATATAGAAATATCTACACAGCCCTCTGTATAAATATGGAAATATCTGCATAGGCATCTGTGTAAACATGGAAATATCTGCACCGCTATCTGTATAAACGTGGAAATACCTACACCGCTGTCTCTATAAACATGGAAATATGTACACCGCTATGTGTATAAACATGGAAATATCTCCACTGCTCTCTGTATAAACATGGAAATATCTCCACCATTATCTGTATAAACATGGAAATATCAACAGCGCCATCTATATAAACATTGAAATATCTACACTGCCATCTGTAAAAACATGGAACTATCTACACAGTCATCTGAATAAACATGGAAATATCTACACCACCATCTGTATAAACATGGAAATAGCTACAATACCATCTGTATACACATGGAAATATCTACACAGACATCTGTATGAATATGGAATTATCTACACGGCCATCTGTATAATCATGGAAATATCTACACTGCCATCTGTAGAAAGATGGAAATATCTACACCGCTATCTCTATAAATATGGAAATATCTACACCGCCATCTCTATGAACATGAAAATATCTACACTGCCATCTCCATAAAGATGGAAGTATCTACTCCGCCATGTGTATAAACACGGAAATATCTACACCACCATCTGTGTAAACATGGAAATACCTACACCGCTATCTGTATAAACATGGAAATAACTACACCGCCATATGCATGTCCTTGGAAATATCTATGCCGCCATCTGAATAAACATGGAAATATCTACACGGCCATCTGTGTATAGATGGAAATATCAACACCGCCATCTGTATAATCATGGAAATATCTACACCGCTATCTCTATAGACATGGAAATATCTGCATCGCCATCTGTAAAACCATGGAAATACCTATACAGTCATCTGTATAAACATGGAAATATCTACAATGCCATCTGTAGAAAGGTGGAAATATCTACACCACAATCTGTGTAAACATGGAAATATCTACACCGATATCTGTAAAAACATGGAAATGTCTACACCGCTATCTGTATAAACAAGGAAATATCTACACCGTGATCTGTATAAACATGGAAATATCTACACCGCCATCTCTATAAACAGGGAAATATCTACACCCCTATCTGTATAAACATGGAAATATCCACACCGCTATCTCTATAAACATGGAAAAATCAACACCGCTATCTCTATGAACATGGAAATATCTACACCGCCATCTCTATAAACATGGAAATGTCTACACCACGATCAGTATAAACATGGAAATATCTACACCGCTATCTGTATAAACATGGAAATATCTCCACTGCTATCTCTATAAACATCGAAATATTTACACCGCCATCTGTATAAACATGGAAATACTTACAAAGTTATCTGTATAAACATGGAAATATCTACACCGCCATCTGTATAAACATGGAAATATCTACACAGCCATGTGTACATACATGGAAATATCTACACCGCTATCTATATAAACATGGAAATAACTACACCGCTTTCTGTATAAACATGGAAATATCTACACCGCCATCTACATATCCATGGAAATATCTGCGCCGCCATCTGTATAAACATGGAAATATCTACACGGTCATCTGTGTATAGATGGAAATATCAACACCGCCATCTGTACAAACATGGAAATATCTGCACCGCTATCTGTATAAACATGGAAATATCTACACCGCCATCTCAATAAACAGGGAAATATCTACACCCCTATCTGTATAAACATGGAAATATCCACACCGCTATCTCTATAAACATGGAAAAATCAACACCGCTATCTCTATGAACATGGAAATATCTACACCGCCATCTCTATAAACAAGGAAATGTCTACACCACGATCAGTATAAACATGGAAATATCTACACCGCTATCTGTATAAACATGGAAATATCTACACTGCTATCTCTATAAACATCGAAATATCTACACCGCCATCTGTATAAACATGGAAATACTTACAAAGTTATCTGTATAAACTTGGAAATATCTACACCGCCATCTGTATAAACATGGAAATATCTACACAGCCATGTGTACATACATGGAAATATCTACACCGCTATCTATATAAACATGGAAATAACTACACCGCTATCTGTATAAACATGGAAATATCTACACCGCCATCTACATATCCATGGAAATATCTGCGCCACCATCTGTATAAACATGGAAATATCTACACGGTCATCTGTGTATAGATGGAAATATCAACACCGCCATCTGTACAAACATGGAAATATCTGCACCGCTATCTGTATAAACATGGAAATATCTACACCGCGGTCTGTATAAACATGGAAATATCAACACCGCTATCGGTATAAACCTGGAAATATCTACACCGCTATCTCTATAAACATGGAAATATCTACACCGTGATCTGTATAAACATGGAAATATTTACACCGCTATCTGTATAAACATGGAAACTTCTACACCGTTATCTGTATAAATATGGAAATATCTACACCGCTATCTCAATAAACTTGGAAATATCTACACCACCATCTGTATAAACATGGAAATATCTACACAGTTATCTCTATAAACATGGAAATATCTACACCGTCATCTGTACAAACATGGAAATACCTACAAAGTCATCTGTATAAACATGGAAATATCTACACAGCCATCTGTATACACATGGAAATATCTACACAGCCATCTGTATATACATGGAAATATCTACACCACTATCTGTATAAACATGGAAATAAAAACACCGCTATTTGTATAAACAAGGAAATATCTACACCGTGATCTGTATAAATATGGATATATCTACACCGCCATCTCTATAAACAGGGAAATATCTACAACCCTATCTGTATAAACATGGAAATATCCACACCGCTATCTCTATAAACATGGAAAAATCAACACCGCTATCTCTATGAACATGGAAATATCTACACCGCCATCTCTATAAACATGGAAATGTCTACACCACGATCAGTATAACCATGGAAATATCTACACCGCTATCTGTATAAACATGGAAATATCTCCACTGCTATCTCTATAAACATCGAAATATCTACACCGCCATCTGTATAAACATGGAAATACTTACAAAGTTATCTGTATAAACATGGAAATATCTACACCGCCATCTGTATAAACATGGAAATATCTACACAGCCATGTGTACATACATGGAAATATCTACTCCGCTATCTATATAAACATGGAAATAACTACACCACTATCTGTATAAACATGGAAATATCTACACCGCCATCTACATATCCATGGAAATATCTGCGCCGCCATCTGTATAAACATGGAAATATCTACAGTGTCATCTGTGTATAGATGGAAATATCAACACCGCCATCTGTACAAACATGGAAATACCTGCACCGCTTTCTGTATAAACATGGAAATATCTACACCGCGGTCTGTATAAACATGGAAATATCAACACCGCTATCGGTATAAACATGGAAATATCTACACCGCTATCTCTATAAACATGGAAATATCTACACCGTGATCTGTATAAACATGGAAATATTAACACCGCTATCTGTATAAACATGGAAACTTCTACACCGTTATCTGTATAAATATGGAAATATCTACACCGCTATCTCTATAAACTTGGAAATATCTACACCGTCATCTGTATAAACATAGAAATACCTATACAGTCATCTGTGTAAACATGGAAATATCTACACCACCATCTGTATAAACATGGAAATATCTACAATGCCATCTGTATACACATGGAAATACCTACACGGCAATCAGTGTATAGATGGAAACATCAACACCGCCATCTGTACAAACATGGAAATATCTACACTGCTATCTCTATAAACATGGAAATATCTACACTGTGGTCTGTATAAACATGGAAATATCTACACCGGTATCTGTATAAACATGGAAATATCCACACCATGATCTGTATAAACATGGAAATATATACACCGCTATCTGTATAAACATGGAAATATCTGCACCGCTATCTCTATAAACATGGAAATAACTACAAAGACATCTGTATAAACATGGAAATACCTACACAGTCATGTGTAGGAACATTTAAATATCTACACTGCCATCTGTATAAATATAGAAATATCTACACAGCCCTCTGTATAAATATGGAAATATCTGCATAGGCATCTGTGTAAACATGGAAATATCTGCACCGCTATCTGTATAAACGTGGAAATACCTACACCGCTGTCTCTATAAACATGGAAATATGTACACCGCTATGTGTATAAACATGGAAATATCTCCACTGCTCTCTGTATAAACATGGAAATATCTCCACCGTTATCTGTATAAACATGGAAATATCAACAGCGCCATCTATATAAACATTGAAATATCTACACTGCCATCTGTAAAAACATGGAACTATCTACACAGTCATCTGAATAAACATGGAAATATCTACACCACCATCTGTATAAACATGGAAATAGCTACAATACCATCTGTATACACATGGAAATATCTACACAGACATCTGTATGAATATGGAAATATCTACACGGCCATCTGTATAAACATGGAAATATCTACACTGCCATCTGTAGAAAGATGGAAATATCTACACCGCTATCTCTATAAATATGGAAATATCTACACCGCCATCTCTATGAACATGAAAATATCTACACTGCCATCTCCATAAAGATGGAAGTATCTACTCCGCCATGTGTATAAACACGGAAATATCTACACCACCATCTGTGTAAACATGGAAATACCTACACCGCTATCTGTATAAACATGGAAATAACTACACCGCCATATGCATGTCCTTGGAAATATCTATGCCGCAATCTGAATAAACATGGAAATATCTACACGGCCATCTGTGTATAGATGGAAATATCAACACCGCCATCTGTATAATCATGGAAATATCTACACCGCTATCTCTATAGACATGGAAATATCTGCATCGCCATCTGTAAAACCATGGAAATACCTATACAGTCATCTGTATAAACATGGAAATATCTACAATGCCATCTGTAGAAAGATGGAAATATCTACACCGCAATCTGTGTAAACATGGAAATATCTACACCGATATCTGTAAAAACATGGAAATGTCTACACCGCTATCTGTATAAACAAGGAAATATCTACACCGTGATCTGTATAAACATGGAAATATCTACACCGCCATCTCTATAAACAGGGAAGTATCTACAACCCTATCTGTATAAACATGGAAATATCCACACCGCTACCTCTATAAACATGGAAAAATCAACACCGCTATCTCTATGAACATGGAAATATCTACACCGCCATCTCTATAAACATGGAAATGTCTACACCACGATCAGTATAAGCATGGAAATATCTACACCGCTATCTGTATAAACATGGAAATATCTCCACTGCTATCTCTATAAACATCGAAATATTTACACCGCCATCTGTATAAACATGGAAATACTTACAAAGTTATCTGTATAAACATGGAAATATCTACACCGCCATCTGTATAAACATGGAAATATCTACACAGCCATGTGTACATACATGGAAATATCTACACCGCTATCTATATAAACATGGAAATAACTACACCGCTTTCTGTATAAACATGGAAATATCTACACCGCCATCTACATATCCATGGAAATATCTGCGCCGCCATCTGTATAAACATGGAAATATCTACACGGTCATCTGTGTATAGATGGAAATATCAACACCGCCATCTGTACAAACATGGAAATATCTGCACCGCTATCTGTATAAACATGGAAATATCTACACCGCCATCTCTATAAACAGGGAAATATCTACACCCTATCTGTATAAACATGGAAATATCCACACCACTATCTCTATAAACATGGAAAAATCAACACCGCTATCTCTATGAACATGGAAATATCTACACCGCCATCTCTATAAACAAGGAAATGTCTACACCACGATCAGTATAAACATGGAAATATCTACACCGCTATCTGTATAAACATGGAAATATCTACACTGCTATCTCTATAAACATCGAAATATCTACACCGCCATCTGTATAAACATGGAAATACTTACAAAGTTATCTGTATAAACATGGAAATATCTACACCGCCATCTGTATAAACATGGAAATATCTACACAGCCATGTGTACATACATGGAAATATCTACACCGCTATCTATATAAACACGGAAATAACTACACCGCTATCTGTATAAACATGGAAATATCTACACCGCCATCTACATATCCATGGAAATATCTGCGCCACCATCTGTATAAACATGGAAATATCTACACGGTCATCTGTGTATAGATGGAAATATCAACACCGCCATCTGTACAAACATGGAAATATCTGCACCGCTATCTGTATAAACATGGAAATATCTACACCGCGGTCTGTATAAACATGGAAATATCAACACCGCTATCGGTATAAACCTGGAAATATCTACACCGCTATCTCTATAAACATGGAAATATCTACACCGTGATCTGTATAAACATGGAAATATTTACACCGCTATCTGTATAAACATGGAAACTTCTACACCGTTATCTGTATAAATATGGAAATATCTACACCGCTATCTCAATAAACTTGGAAATATCTACACCACCATCTGTATAAACATGGAAATATCTACACAGTTATCTCTATAAACATGGAAATATCTACACCGTCATCTGTACAAACATGGAAATACCTACAAAGTCATCTGTATAAACATGGAAATATCTACACAGCCATCTGTATACACATGGAAATATCTACACAGCCATCTGTATATACATGGAAATATCTACACCACTATCTGTATAAACATGGAAATAAAAACACCGCTATTTGTATAAACAAGGAAATATCTACACCGTGATCTGTATAAATATGGATATATCTACACCGCCATCTCTATAAACAGGGAAATATCTACAACCCTATCTGTATAAACATGGAAATATCCACACCGCTATCTCTATAAACATGGAAAAATCAACACCGCTATCTCTATGAACATGGAAATATCTACACCGCCATCTCTATAAACATGGAAATGTCTACACCACGATCAGTATAACCATGGAAATATCTACACCGCTATCTGTATAAACATGGAAATATCTCCACTGCTATCTCTATAAACATCGAAATATCTACACCGCCATCTGTATAAACATGGAAATACTTACAAAGTTATCTGTATAAACATGGAAATATCTACACCGCCATCTGTATAAACATGGAAATATCTACACAGCCATGTGTACATACATGGAAATATCTACTCCGCTATCTATATAAACATGGAAATAACTACACCACTATCTGTATAAACATGGAAATATCTACACCGCCATCTACATATCCATGGAAATATCTGCGCCGCCATCTGTATAAACATGGAAATATCTACAGTGTCATCTGTGTATAGATGGAAATATCAACACCGCCATCTGTACAAACATGGAAATACCTGCACCGCTTTCTGTATAAACATGGAAATATCTACACCGCGGTCTGTATAAACATGGAAATATCAACACCGCTATCGGTATAAACATGGAAATATCTACACCGCTATCTCTATAAACATGGAAACATCTACACCGTGATCTGTATAAACATGGAAATATTAACACCGCTATCTGTATAAACATGGAAACTTCTACACCGTTATCTGTATAAATATGGAAATATCTACACCGCTATCTCTATAAACTTGGAAATATCTACACCGTCATCTGTATAAACATAGAAATACCTATACAGTCATCTGTGTAAACATGGAAATATCTACACCACCATCTGTATAAACATGGAAATATCTACAATGCCATCTGTATACACATGGAAATACCTACACGGCAATCAGTGTATAGATGGAAACATCAACACCGCCATCTGTACAAACATGGAAATATCTACACTGCTATCTCTATAAACATGGAAATATCTACACTGTGGTCTGTATAAACATGGAAATATCTACACCGGTATCTGTATAAACATGGAAATATCCACACCATGATCTGTATAAACATGGAAATATATACACCGCTATCTGTATAAACATGGAAATATCTGCACCGCTATCTCTATAAACATGGAAATAACTACAAAGACATCTGTATAAACATGGAAATACCTACACAGTCATGTGTAGGAACATTTAAATATCTACACTGCCATCTGTATAAATATAGAAATATCTACACAGCCCTCTGTATAAATATGGAAATATCTGCATAGGCATCTGTGTAAACATGGAAATATCTGCACCGCTATCTGTATAAACGTGGAAATACCTACACCGCTGTCTCTATAAACATGGAAATATGTACACCGCTATGTGTATAAACATGGAAATATCTCCACTGCTCTCTGTATAAACATGGAAATATCTCCACCGTTATCTGTATAAACATGGAAATATCAACAGCGCCATCTATATAAACATTGAAATATCTACACTGCCATCTGTAAAAACATGGAACTATCTACACAGTCATCTGAATAAACATGGAAATATCTACACCACCATCTGTATAAACATGGAAATAGCTACAATACCATCTGTATACGCATGGAAATATCTACACAGACATCTGTATGAATATGGAAATATCTACACGGCCATCTGTATAAACATGGAAATATCTACACTGCCATCTGTAGAAAGATGGAAATATCTACACCGCTATCTCTATAAATATGGAAATATCTACACCGCCATCTCTATGAACATGAAAATATCTACACTGCCATCTCCATAAAGATGGAAGTATCTACTCCGCCATGTGTATAAACACGGAAATATCTACACCACCATCTGTGTAAACATGGAAATACCTACACCGCTATCTGTATAAACATGGAAATAACTACACCGCCATATGCATGTCCTTGGAAATATCTATGCCGCAATCTGAATAAACATGGAAATATCTACACGGCCATCTGTGTATAGATGGAAATATCAACACCGCCATCTGTATAATCATGGAAATATCTACACCGCTATCTCTATAGACATGGAAATATCTGCATCGCCATCTGTAAAACCATGGAAATACCTATACAGTCATCTGTATAAACATGGAAATATCTACAATGCCATCTGTAGAAAGATGGAAATATCTACACCGCAATCTGTGTAAACATGGAAATATCTACACCGATATCTGTAAAAACATGGAAATGTCTACACCGCTATCTGTATAAACAAGGAAATATCTACACCGTGATCTGTATAAACATGGAAATATCTACACCGCCATCTCTATAAACAGGGAAGTATCTACAACCCTATCTGTATAAACATGGAAATATCCACACCGCTACCTCTATAAACATGGAAAAATCAACACCGCTATCTCTATGAACATGGAAATATCTACACCGCCATCTCTATAAACATGGAAATGTCTACACCACGATCAGTATAAGCATGGAAATATCTACACCGCTATCTGTATAAACATGGAAATATCTCCACTGCTATCTCTATAAACATCGAAATATTTACACCGCCATCTGTATAAACATGGAAATACTTACAAAGTTATCTGTATAAACATGGAAATATCTACACCGCCATCTGTATAAACATGGAAATATCTACACAGCCATGTGTACATACATGGAAATATCTACACCGCTATCTATATAAACATGGAAATAACTACACCGCTTTCTGTATAAACATGGAAATATCTACACCGCCATCTACATATCCATGGAAATATCTGCGCCGCCATCTGTATAAACATGGAAATATCTACACGGTCATCTGTGTATAGATGGAAATATCAACACCGCCATCTGTACAAACATGGAAATATCTGCACCGCTATCTGTATAAACATGGAAATATCTACACCGCCATCTCTATAAACAGGGAAATATCTACACCCCTATCTGTATAAACATGGAAATATCCACACCACTATCTCTATAAACATGGAAAAATCAACACCGCTATCTCTATGAACATGGAAATATCTACACCGCCATCTCTATAAACAAGGAAATGTCTACACCACGATCAGTATAAACATGGAAATATCTACACCGCTATCTGTATAAACATGGAAATATCTACACTGCTATCTCTATAAACATCGAAATATCTACACCGCCATCTGTATAAACATGGAAATACTTACAAAGTTATCTGTATAAACATGGAAATATCTACACCGCCATCTGTATAAACATGGAAATATCTACACAGCCATGTGTACATACATGGAAATATCTACACCGCTATCTATATAAACACGGAAATAACTACACCGCTATCTGTATAAACATGGAAATATCTACACCGCCATCTACATATCCATGGAAATATCTGCGCCACCATCTGTATAAACATGGAAATATCTACACGGTCATCTGTGTATAGATGGAAATATCAACACCGCCATCTGTACAAACATGGAAATATCTGCACCGCTATCTGTATAAACATGGAAATATCTACACCGCGGTCTGTATAAACATGGAAATATCAACACCGCTATCGGTATAAACCTGGAAATATCTACACCGCTATCTCTATAAACATGGAAATATCTACACCGTGATCTGTATAAACATGGAAATATTTACACCGCTATCTGTATAAACATGGAAACTTCTACACCGTTATCTGTATAAATATGGAAATATCTACACCGCTATCTCAATAAACTTGGAAATATCTACACCACCATCTGTATAAACATGGAAATATCTACACAGTTATCTCTATAAACATGGAAATATCTACACCGTCATCTGTATAAACATGGAAATACCTACAAAGTCATCTGTATAAACATGGAAATATCTACACAGCCATCTGTATACACATGGAAATATCTACACAGCCATCTGTATATACATGGAAATATCTACACCACTATCTGTATAAACATGGAAATAAAAACACCGCTATTTGTATAAACAAGGAAATATCTACACTGTGATCTGTATAAACATGGAAATATCTACACCGCTATTTGTATAAACAAGGAAATATCTACACTGTGATCTGTATAAACATGGAAATATCTACACCGCCATCTCTATAAGCAGGGAAATATCTACACCCCTATCTGTATAAACATGGAAATATCCACACCGCTATCTCTATAAACATGGAAAAATCAACACCGCTATCTCTATGAACATGGAAATATCTACACCGCCATCTCTATAAACAAGGAAATGTCTACACCACGATCAGTATAAACATGGAAATATCTACACCGCTATCTGTATAAACATGGAAATATCTACACTGCTATCTCTATAAACATCGAAATATCTACACCGCCATCTGTATAAACATGGAAATACTTACAAAGTTATCTGTATAAACATGGAAATATCTACACCGCCATCTGTATAAACATGGAAATATCTACACAGCCATCTGTATAAACATGGAAATATCTACACCGCGGTCTGTATAAACATGGAAAAATCAACACCGCTATCTCTATGAACATGGAAATATCTACACCGCCATCTCTATAAACATGGAAATGTCTACACCACGATCAGTATAAACATGGAAATATCTCCACTGCTATCTCTATAAACATCGAAATGTCTACACCGCCATCTGTATAAACATGGAAATACTTACAAAGTTATCTATATAAACATGGAAATATCTACACCGCCATCTGTATAAACATGGAAATATCTACACAGCCATGTGTACATACATGGAAATATCTACACCGCTATCTATATAAACATGGAAATAACTACACCGCTATCTGTATAAACATGGAAATATCTACACGGTCATCTGTGTATAGATGAAAATATCAACACCGCCATCTGTACAAACATGGAAATATCTGCACCGCTCTCTGTATGAACATGGAAATATCTACACCGCGATCTCTATAAACATGGAAATAGATACACCGTGATCTGTATAAACATGGAAATATTTACACCGCTATCTGTATAAACATGGAAACTTCTACACCGTTATCTGTATAAATATGGAAATATCTACACCGCTATCTCAATAAACTTGGAAATATCTACACCGACATCTGTATAAACATGGAAATACCTATACAGTCATCTGTGTAAACATGGAAATATCTACACCACCATCTGTATAAACATGGAAATATCTACAATGCCATCTGTATACTCATGGAAATACCTACACGGCAATCAGTATATAGATGGAAACATCAACACCGCCATCTGTACAAACATGGAAATATCTACACTGCTATCTCTATAAACATGGAAATATCTACACTGCGGTCTCTATAAACATGGAAATATCTACACCATGATCTGTATAAACATGGAAATATATACACCGCTATCTGTATAAACATGGAAATATCTGCACCGCTATCTCTATAAACATGGAAATAACTACAAAGACATCTGTATAAATATGGAAATACCTACACAGTCATGTGTAGGAACATTTAAATATCTACACTGCCATCTGTATAAATATAGAAATATCTACACAGACCTCTGCATAAATATGGAAATATCTGCATAGGCATCTGTGTAAACATGGAAATATCTGCACCGCTATCTGAATAAACATGGAAATACCTACACCGCTGTCTCTATAAACATGGAAATATGTACACCGCTATGTGTATAAACATGGAAATATCTCCACTGCTCTCTGTATAAACATGGAAATATCTCCACCGTTATCTGTATAAACATGGAAATATCAACAGCGCCATCTATATAAACATTGAAATATCTACACTGCCATCTCTAAAAACATGGAAATATCTACACAGTCATCTGAATAAACATGGAAATATCTACACCACCATCTGTATAAACATGGAAATAGCTACAATACCATCTGTATACACATGGAAATATCTACACAGACATCTGTATAAATATGGAAATACCTACACGGCCATCTGTATAAACATGGAAATATCTACACTGCCATCTGTAGAATGAAGGAAATATCTACACCGCTATCTCTATAAATATGGAAATATCTACACCGCCATCCCTATGAACATGAAAATATCTACACTGCCATCTCCATATAAGATGGAAATATCTACTCCGCCATGTGTATAAACACGGAAATATCTACACCACCATCTGTGTAAACATGGAAATACCTACACCGCTATCTGTATAAACATGGAAATAACTACACCGCCATCAGCATGTCCTTGGAAATATCTACGCCGCCATCTGAATAAACATGGAAATATCTACACGGCCATCTGTGTATAGATGGAAATATCAACACCGCCATCTGTACAAACATGGAAATATCTACACCGCTATCTCTATAGACATGGAAATATCTACACCTATATCTGTAAAAACATGGAAATATCTACACCACGATCTTTATAAACATGGAAATATCGACACCGCGATCTGTATAAACATGGAAATATCTACACCGCGATCTGTATAAACATGGAAATATCTACACCGCTATCTGTATAAACATGGAAATATCTACACAGTTATCTCGATAAACATGGAAATATCAACACCGCCATCTGTATAAACATGGAAATACCTGCAAAGTCATCTGTATAAACATGGAAATATCTACACAGCCATCTGTATAAACATGGAAATATATACACAGCCATCTGTATATACATGGAACTATCTACACCACTATCTGTATAAACATGGAAATACCTACAAAGTCATCTGTATAAACATGGAAATACCTACAAAGTCATCTGTATAAACATGGAAATATCTACACAGCCATCTGTATAAACATGGAAATATCTACACAGCCCTCTGTATAAATATGGAAATATATGCATAGGCATCTGTATAAACATGGAAATATCCACACCACTATCTCTATAAACATGAAAAAATCAACACCGCTATCTCTATGAACATGGAAATATCTACACCGCCATCTCTATAAACATGGAAATGTCTACACCACGATCAGTATAAACATGGAAATATCTACACCGCTATCTCTATAAACATGGAAATAGCTCCACTGCTATCTCTATAAACATCGAAATATCTACACCGCCATCTGTATAAACATGGAAATACTTACAAAGATATCTGTATAAACATGGAAATATCTACACCGCCATCTGTATAACCATGGAAATATCTACACAGCTATGTGTACGTACATGGAAATATCTACTCCGCTATCTATATAAACATTGAAATAACTACACCGCTATCTGTATAAACATGGAAATATCTACACCGCCATCTACATATCCATGGAAATATCTGCGCTGCCATCTGTATAAACATGGAAATATCTACACGGTCATCTGTGTGTATATGGAAATATCAACACCGCCATCTGTACAAACATGGAAATATCTGCACCGCTATCTGTATAAACATGGAAATATCTACACCGCGGTCTGCATAAACATGGAAATATCAACACCACTATCGGTATAAACATGGAAATATCTACACCGCTATCTCTATAAACATGGAAATATCTACACCGTGATCTGTATAAACAAGGAAATATTTACACCGCTATCTGTATAATCATGGAAACTTCTATACCGTTATCTGTATAAATATGGAAATATCTACACCGCTGTCTCTATAAACTTGGAAATATCTACACCGCCATCTGTATAAACATGGAAATACCTATCCAGTCATCTGTGTAAACATGGAAATATCTACACCACCATCTGTATAAACATGGAAATATCTACACCGCTATCTCTATAGACATGGAAATATCTGCATCGCCATCTGTAAAACCATGGAAATACCTATACAGTCATCTGTATAAACATGGAAATATCTACAATGCCATCTGTAGAAAGATGGAAATATCTACACCGCAATCTGTGTAAACATGGAAATATCTACACCGCGATCTGTATAAACATGGAAATATCAACACCGCTATCTGTATAAACATGGAAATATCTACACAGTTATCTCTATAAACATGGAAATATCTACACCGCCATCTGTATAAACATGGAAATACCTACAAAGTCATCTGTATAAACATGGAAATATCTACACAGCCATCTGTATAAACATGGAAATATCTACACAGCCATCTGTATATACATGGAAATATCTACACCGCTATCTGTATAAACATGGAAATATCTACACAGTTATCTCTATAAACATGGAAATATCTACACCGCCATCTGTATAAACATGGAAATACCTACAAAGTCATCTGTATAAACATGGAAATATCTACACAGCCATCTGTATAAACATGGAAATATCTACACAGCCATCTGTATATACATGGAAATATCTACACCACTATCTGAATAAACCTGGAAATAACTACACCGCTATTTGTATAAACAAGGAAATATCCACACCGTGATCTGTATAAACATAGAAATATCTACACCGCCATCTCTATAAACAGGGAAATATCTACACCCCTATCTGTATAAACATGGAAACATCCACATCGCTATCTCTATAAACATGTAAAAATCAACACCGCTATCTCTATGAACATGGAAATATCTACACCGCCATCTCTATAAACATGGAAGTGTCTACAACACGATCAGTATAAACATGGAAATATCTACACCGCTATCTGTATAAACATGGAAATATCTCCACTGATATCTCTATAGACATCGAAATATGTACACCGCCATCTGTATAAACATGGAAATATCTACACGGTCATCCGCGTATAGATGGAAATATCAACACCGCTATCTGTACAAACATGGAAATATCTGCACCGCTATCTATATAAACAATGAAATATCTACACCGCGGTCTGTATAAACATGGAAATATCAACACCGCTATCTGTATAAACATGGAAATATCTACACTGCTATCTTTATAAACATGGAAATATCTACACCGTGATCTGTATAAACATGGAAATATCTACACCGCCATCTGTATAAACATGGAAATACCTATACAGTCATCTGTGAAATCATGGAAATATCTACACCACCATCTGTATACACATGGAAATATCTACAATGCCATCTGTATACACATGGAAATACCTACACTGCAATCAGTGTATAGATGGAAACACCAACACCGCCATCTGTACAAACATGGAAATATCTACACCGCTATCTCTATAAATATGGAAATATCTACACCGCCATCTCTATGAACATGAAAATATCTACACTGCCATCTCCATAAAGATGGAAGTATCTACTCCGCCATGTGTATAAACACGGAAATATCTACACCACCATCTGTGTAAACATGGAAATACCTACACCGCTATCTGTATAAACATGGAAATAACTACACCGCCATCTGCATGTCCTTGGAAATACCTACGCCGCCATCTGAATAAACATGGAAATATCTACACCGCCATCTGTGTATAGATGGAAATATCAACACCGCTATCTGTACAAACATGGAAATATCTACACCGCTATCTCTATAGACATGGATATACCTGCACCGCCATCTGTAAAAACATGGAAATACCTATACAGTCATCTGTATAAACATGGAAATATCTACAATGCCATCTGTAGAAAGATGGAAATATCTACACCGCAATCTGTGTAAACATGGAAATATCTACACCGATATGTGTAAAAACATGGAAATATCTACACCGCTATCTGTATAAACATGGAAATATCTATACCGCGATCTGTATAAACATGGAATTATCTACACCGCGATCTGTAGAAACATGGAAATATCTACACCGCTATCTGTATAAACATGGAAATATCTACACAGTTATCTCTATAAACATGGAAATATCTACACCGCCATCTGTATAAACATGGAAATACCTACAAAGTCATCTGTATAAACATGGAAATATCTACACAGCCCTCTGTATAAACATGGAAATATCTACACAGCCATCTGTATATACATGGAAATAACTACACCACTATCTGTATAAACATGGAAATAACTACACCGCTATTTGCATAAACAAGGAAATATCTACACCGTGATCTGTATAAATATGGAAATATCTACACCGCCATCTCTATAAACAGGGAAATATCTACACCCCTATCTGTATAAACATGGAAATATCCACACCGCTATCTCTATAAAGATGGAAAAATCAACACGGCTATCTTTATGAACATGGAAATATCTACACCGCCATCTCTATAAACATGGAAATGTCTACACCACGATCAGTATAAACATGGAAATATCTACACCGCTATCTGTATAAACATGGAAATATCTCCACTGCTATCTCTATAAACATCGAAATATCTACACCGCCATCTGTATAAACATGGAAATACTTACAAAGTTATCTATATAAACATGGAAATAACTTCACCGCTATCTGTATAAACATGGAAATATCTACACCGCCATCTACATATCCATGGAAATATCTGCGCCGCCATCTGTATAAACATGGAAATATCTACACGGTCATCTGTGTACAGATGGAAATATCAACACCGCCATCTGTACAAACATGGAAATATCTGCACCGCTATCTGTATAAACATGGAAATATCTACACCACGGTCTGTATAAACATGGAAATATCAACACCGCTATCGGTATAAACATGGAAATATCTACAACGCTATCTCCATAAACATGGAAATATCTACACCGTGATCTGTATAAACATGGAAATATTTACACCGCTATCTGTATAAACATGGAAACTTCTACACAGTTATCTATATAAATATGGAAATATCTACACCACTATCTCTATAAACTTGGAAATATCTACACCGCCATCTGTATAAACATGGAAATACCTATACAGTCATCTGTGTAAACATGGAAATATCTACACCACCATCTGTATAAACATGGAAATATCTACAATGCCATCTGTATACACATGGAAATACCTACACGGCAATCAGTGTATAGATGGAAACATCAACACCGCCATCTGTACAAACATGGAAATATCTACACTGCTGTCTCTATAAACATGGAAATAAGTACACTGTGGTCTGTATAAACATGGAAATATCTACACCGGTATGTGTATAAACATGGAAATATCCACACCATGATCTGTATAAACATGGAAATATATACACCGCTATCTGTATAAACATGGAAATATCTGCACCGCTATCTCTATAAACATGGAAATAACTACAAAGACATCTGTATAAACATGGAAATACCTACACAGTCATGTGTAGGAACATTTAAATATCTACACTGCCATCTGTATAAATGTAGAAATATCTACACAGCCCTCTGTATAAATATGGAAATATCTGCATAGGCATCTGTGTAAACATGGAAATATCTGCACCGCTATCTGTATAAACGTGGAAATACCTACACCGCTGTCTCTATAAACATGGAAATATGTACACCGCTATGTGTATAAACATGGAAATATCTCCACTGCTCTCTGTATAAACATGGAAATATCTCCACCGTTATCTGTATAAACATGGAAATATCAACAGCGCCATCAATATAAACATTGAAATATCTACACTGCCCTCTGTAAAAACATGGAAATATCTACACAGTCATCTGAATAAACATGGAAATATCTACACCACAATCTGTATAAACATGGAAATAGCTACAATACCATCTGTATACACATGGAAATATCTACACAGACATCTGTATAAATATGGAAATATCTACACGGCCATCTGTATAAACATGGAAAAATCTACACTGCCATCTGTAGAAAGATGGAAATATCTACACCGCTATCTCTATAAATATGGAAATATCTACACCGCCATCTCTATGAACATGAAAATATCTACACTGCCATCTCCATAAAGATGGAAGTATCTACTCCGCCATGTGTATAAACACGGAAATATCTACACCACCATCTGTGTAAACATGGAAATACCTACACCGCTATCTGTATAAACATGGAAATAACTACACCGCCATCTGCATGTCCTTGGAAATATCTACGCCGCCATCTGAATAAACATGGAAATATCTACACGGCCATCTGTGTATAGATGGAAATATCAACACCGCCATCTGTACAAACATGGAAATATCTACACCGCTATCTCTATAGACATGCAAATATCTGCACAGCCATCTATAAAAACATGGAAATACCTATACAGTCATCTGTATAAACATGGAAATATCTACAATGCCATCTGTAGAAAGATGGAAATATCTACACCGCAATCTGTGTAAACATGGAAATATCTACACCGATATCTGTAAAAACATGGAAATATCTACACCGCTATCTGTATAAACATGGAAATATCTACACCGCGATCTGTATAAACATGGAAATATCTACACCGCGATCTGTATAAACATGGAAATATCTACACCGCTATCTGTATAAACATGGAAATATCTACACAGTTATCTCTATAAACATGGAAATATCTACACCGCCATCTGTATAAACATGGAAATACCTACAAAGTCACCTGTATAAACATGGAAATATCTACACAGCCCTCTGTATAAACATGGAAATATCTACACAGCCATCAGTATATACATGGAAATATCTACACCACTATCTGTATAAACATGGATATAACTACACCGCTATTTGTATAAACAAGGAAATATCTACACCATGATCTGTATAAACATGGAAATATCTGCACCGCCATCTCTATAAACAGGGAAATATCTACACCCCTATCTGTATAAACATGGAAATATCCACACCGCAATCTCTATAAACATGGAAAAATCAACACCGCTATCTCTATGAACATGGAACTATCTACACCGCCATCTCTATAAACTTGGAAATGTCTACACCACGATCAGTATAAACATGGAAATATCTACACCGCTATCTCTATAAACATGGAAATATCTCCACAGCTGTCTCTATAAACATCGAAATATCTACACCGCCATCTGTATAAACATGGAAATACTTACAAAGTTATCTGTATAAACATGGAAATATCTACACCGCCATCTGTATAAACATGGAAATATCTACACAGCCATGTGTACATACATGGAAATATCTACACCGCTATCTATATAAACATGGAAATAACTACACCGCTATCTGTATAAACATGGAAATATCTACACCGCCATCTACGTATCCATGGAAATATCTGTGGCGCCATCTGTATAAACATGGAAATATCTACACGGTCATCTGTGTATAGATGGAAATATCAACACCGCCATCTGTACAAACATGGAAATATCTGCACCGCTATCTGTATAAACATGGAAATATCTACACCGCGGTCTGTATAAACATGGAAATATCAACACCGCTATCGGTATAAACATGGAAATATCTACACCGCTATCTCCATAAACATGGAAATATCTACACCGTGATCTGTATAAACATGGAAATATTTACACCGCTATCTGTATAAACATGGAAACTTCCACACCGTTATCTGTATAAATATGGAAATATCTACACCGCTATCTCTATAAACTTGGAAATATCTACACCGCCATCTGTATAAACATGGAAATACCTATACAGTCATCTGTGTAAACATGGAAATATCTACACCACCATCTGTATAAATATGGAAATATCTACAATGCCATCTGTATACACATGGAAATACCTACACGGCAATCAGTGTATAGATGGAAACATCAACACCGCCATCTGTACAAACATGGAAATATCTACACTGCTATCTCTATAAACATGGAAATATCTACACTGTGGTCTGTATAAACATGGAAATATCTACACCGGTATCTGTATAAACATGGAAATATCCACACCATGATCTGTATAAACATGGAAATATATACACCGCTATCTGTATAAACATGGAAATATCTGCACCGCTATCTCTATAAACATGGAAATAACTACAAAGACATCTGTATAAACATGGAAATACCTACACAGTCATGTGTAGGAACATTTAAATATCTACACTGCCATCTGTATAAATATAGAAATATCTACACAGCCCTCTGTATAAATATGGAAATATCTGCATAGGCATCTGTGTAAACATGGAAATATCTGCACCGCTATCTGTATAAACGTGGAAATACCTACACCGCTGTCTCTATAAACATGGAAATATGTACACCGCTATGTGTATAAACATGGAAATATCTCCACGGCTCTCTGTATAAACATGGAAATATCTCCACCGTTATCTGTATAAACATGGAAATATCAACAGCGCCATCTATATAAACATTGAAATATCTACACTGCCATCTGTAGAAACATGGAACTATCTACACAGTCATCTGAATAAACATGGAAATATCTACACCACCATATGTATAAACATGGAAATAGCTACAATACCATCTGTATACACATGGAAATATCTACACAGACATCTGTATAAATATGGAAATATCTACACGGCCATCTGTATAATCATGGAAATATCTACACTGCCATCTGTAGAAAGATGGAAATATCTACACCGCTATCTCTATAAATATGGAAATATCTACACCGCCATCTCTATGAACATGAAAATATCTACACTGCCATCTCCATAAAGATGGAAGTATCTACTCCGCCA
Organism: Pan troglodytes; assembly: GCF_028858775.2. Classification (NCBI taxonomy): domain Eukaryota; kingdom Metazoa; phylum Chordata; class Mammalia; order Primates; family Hominidae; genus Pan; species Pan troglodytes. The sequence goes on from NC_072411.2 coordinate 10,740,794, forward strand.
TGTGTATAAACACGGAAATATCTACACCACCATCTGTGTAAACACGGAAATACCTACAGCGCTATCTGTATAAACATGGAAATAACTACACCGCCATCTGCATGTCCTTGGAAATATCTACGCCGCCATCCGAATAAACATGGAAACAACTACACCGCCATCTGTGTATAGATGGAAATATCAACACCGCCATCTGTACAAACATGGAAATATCTACACCGCTATCTCTATAGACATGCAAATATCTGCACCGCCATCTGTGAAAACATGGAAATACCTATACAGTCATCTGTATAAACATGGAAATATCTACAATGCCATCTGTAGAAAGATGGAAATATCTACACCACAATCTGTGTAAACATGGAAATATCTACACCGATACCTGTAAAAACATGGAAATATCTACACCGCTATCTGTAAAAACATGGAAATATCTACACCGCTATCTGTATAAACATGGAAATATCTACACCGCGATCTGTATAAACACGGAAATATCTACACCGCGATCTGTATAAACATGGAAATATCTACAACGCTATCTGTATAAACATGGAAATATCTACACAGTTATCTCTATAAACATGGAAATATCTACACCGCCATCTGTATAAACATGGAAATACCTACAAAGTCATCTGTATAAACATGGAAATATCTTCACAGCCCTCTGTATAAACATGGAAATATCTACACAGCCATCAGTATATACATGGAAATATCTACACCACTATCTGTATAAACATGGAAATAACTACACCGCTATTTGTATAAACAAGGAAATATCTACACCATGATCTGTGTAAACATGGAAATATCTACACCGCCATCTCTATAAACAGGGAAATATCTACACCCCTATCTGTATAAACATGGAAATATCCACACCGCTATCTCTATAAACATGGAAAAATCAACACCGCTATCTCTATGAACATGGAAATATCTACACCGCCATCTCTATAAACTTGGAAATGTCTACACCACGATCAGTATAAACATGGAAATATCTACACCGCTATCTGTATAAACATGGAAATATCTCCACAGCTGTCTCTATAAACATCAAAATATCTACACCGCCATCTGTATAAACATGGAAATACTTACAAAGTTATCTGTATAAACATGGAAATATATACACTGCCATCTGTATAAACATGGAAATATCTACACAGCCATGTGTACATACATGGAAATATCTACACCGCTATCTATATAAACATGTAAATAACTACACCGCTATCTGTATAAACATGGAAATATCTACACCGCCATCTACATATCCATGGAAATATCTGCGCCGCCATCTGTATAAACATGGAAATATCTACACGGTCATCTGTGTATAGATGGAAATATCAACACCGCCATCTGTACAAACATGGAAATATCTGCACCGCTATCTGTATAAACATGGAAATATCTACACCGCGGTCTGTATAAACATGGAAATATCAACACCGCTATCTGTATAAACATGGAAATATCTGCACCGCTATCTCTATAAACATGGAAATAACTACAAAGACATCGGTATAAACATGGAAATACCTACACAGTCATGTGTAGGAACATTTAAATATCTACACTGCCATCTGTATAAATATAGAAATATCTACACAGCCCTCTGTATAAATATGGAAATATCTGCATAAGCATCTGTGTAAACATGGAAATATCTGCACCGCTATCTGTATAAACTTGGAAATACCTACACCGCTGTCTCTATAAACATGGAAATATGTACACCGCTATGTGTATAAACATGGAAATATCTCCACGGCTCTCTGTATAAACAGGGAAATATCTCCACTGTTATCTGTATAAACATGGAAATATCAACAGCGCCATCTATATAAACATTGAAATACCTACACTGCCATCTGTAGAAACATGGAAATATCTACACAGTCATCTGAATAAACATGGAAATATCTACACCACCATCTGTATAAACATGGAAATAGCTACAATACCATCTGTATACACATGGAAATATCTACAAAGACATCTGTATATGTATGGAAATATCTACATGGCCATCTGTATAAACATGGAAATATCTACACTGCCATCTGTAGAAAGATGGAAATATCTACACCGCTATCTCTATAAATATGGAAATATCTACACCGCCATCTCTATGAACATGAAAATATCTACACTGCCATCTCCATAAAGATGGAAGTATCTACTCCGCCATGTGTATAAACACGGAAATATCTACACCACCATCTGTGTAAACATGGAAATAACTACAGCGCTATCTGTATAAACATGGAAATAACTACACCGCCATCTGCATGTCCTTGGAAATATCTACGCCGCCATCTGAATAAACATGGAAATAACTACACCGCCATCTGTGTATAGATGGAAATATCAACACCGCCATCTGTACAAACATGGAAATATCTACACCGCTATCTCTATAGACATGCAAATATCTGCACCGCCATCTGTAAATACATGGAAATACCTATACAGTCATCTGTATAAACATGGAAATATCTACAATGCCATCTGTAGAAAGATGGAAATATCTACACCGCAATCTGTGTAAACATGGAAATATCTACACCGATATCTGTAAAAACATGGAAATATCTACACCGCTATCTGTATAAACATGGAAATATCTACACCGCGATCTGTATAAACATGGAAATATCTACACTGCGATCTGTATAAACCTGGAAATATCTACACCGCTATCTGTATAAACATGGAAATATCTACACAGTTATCTCTATAAACATGGAAATATCTACACCGCCATCTGTATAAACATGGAAATACCTACAAAGTCATCTGTATAAACATGGAAATATCTACACAGCCCTCTGTATAAACATGGAAATATCTACACAGCCATCAGTATATACATGGAAATATCTACACCATTATCTGTATAAACATGGAAATAACTACACCGCTATTTGTATAAACAAGGAAATATCTACACCATGATCTGTATAAACATGGAAATATCTACACCGCCATCTCTATAAACAGGGAAATATCTACACCCCTATCTGTATAAACATGGAAATATCCACACCGCTATCTCTATAAACATGGAAAAATCAACACCGCTATCTCTATGAACATGGAAATATCTTCACCGCCATCTCTATAAACTTGGAAATGTCTACACCACTATCAGTATAAACATGGAAATATCTACACCGCTATCTGTATAAACATGGAAATATCTCCACAGCTGTCTCTATAAACATCGAAATATCTACACCGCCATCTGTATAAACATGGAAATACTTACAAAGTTATCTGTATAAACATGGAAATATCTACACTGCCATCTGTATAAACATGGAAATATCTACACAGCCATGTGTACATACATGGAAATATCTACACCGCTATCTATATAAACATGGAAATAACTACACCGCTATCTGTATAAACATGGAAATATCTACACCGCCATCTACATATCCATGGAAATATCTGCGCCGCCATCTGTATAAACATGGAAATATCTACAAGGTCATCTGTGTATATATGGAAATATCAACACCGCCATCTGTACAAACATGGAAATATCTGCACCGCTATCTGTATAAACATGGAAATATCTACACCGCGGTCTGTATAAACATGGAAATATCAACACCGCTATCGGTATAAACATGGAAATATCTACACCGCTATCTCTATAAACATGGAAATATCTACACCGTGATCTGTATAAACATGGAAATATTTACACCGCTATCTGTATAAACATGGAAACTTCCACACCGTTATCTGTATAAATATGGAAATATCTACACCGCTATCTCTATAAACTTGGAAATATCTACACCGCCCTCTGTATAAACATGGAAATACCTATACAGTCATCTGTGTAAACATGGAAATATCTACTCCACCATCTGTATAAACATGGAAATATCTACAATGCCATCTGTATACACATGGAAATACCTACATGGCAATCAGTGTATAGATGGAAACATCAACACCGCCATCTGTACAAACATGGAAATATCTACACTGCTATCTCTATAAACATGGAAATATCTACACTGTGGTCTGTATAAACATGGAATTATCTAAACCGGTATCTGTATAAACATGGAAATATCCACACCATGATCTGTATAAACATGGAAATATATACACCGCTATCTGTATAAACATGGAAATATCTGCACCGCTATCTCTATAAACATGGAAATAACTACAAAGACATCGGTATAAACATGGAAATACCTACACAGTCATGTGTAGGAACATTTAAATATCTACACTGCCATCTATATAAATATAGAAATATCTACACAGCCCTCTGTATAAATATGGAAATATCTGCATAGGCATCTGTGTAAACATGGAAATATCTGCACCGCTATCTGTATAAACGTGGAAATACCTACACCGCTGTCTCTATAAACATGGAAATATGTACACCGCTATGTGTATAAACATGGAAATATCTCCACGGCTCTCTGTATAAACAGGGAAATATCTCCACCGTTATCTGTATAAACATGGAAATATCAACAGCGCCATCTATATAAACATTGAAATACCTACACTGCCATCTGTAGAAACATGGAAATATCTACACAGTCATCTGAATAAACATGGAAATATCTACACCACCATCTGTATAAACATGGAAATAGCTACAATACCATCTGTATACACATGGAAATATCTACACAGACATCTGTATAAATATGGAAATATCTACACGGCCATCTGTATAAACATGGAAATATCTACACTGCCATCTGTAGAAAGATGGAAATATCTACACCGCTATCTCTATAAATATGGAAATATCTACACCGCCATCTCTATGAACATGAAAATATCTACACTGCCATCTCCATAAAGATGGAAGTATCTACTCCGCCATGTGTATAAACACGGAAATATCTACACCACCATCTGTGTAAACATGGAAATACCTACAGCGCTATCTGTATATACATGGAAATAACTACACTGCCATCTGCATGTCCTTGGAAATATCTACGCCGCCATCTGAATAAACATGGAAATAACTACACCGCCATCTGTGTATAGATGGAAATATCAACACCGCCATCTGTACAAACATGGAAATATCTACACCGCTATCTCTATAGACATGCAAATATCTGCACAGCCATCTGTAAAAACATGGAAATACCTATACAGTCATCTGTATAAACATGGAAATATCTACAATGCCATCTGTAGAAAGATGGAAATATCTACCCCGCAATCTGTGTAAACATGGAAATATCTACACCGATATCTGTAAATACATGGAAATATCTACACCGCTATCTGTATAAACATGGAAATATCTACACCGCGATCTGTATAAACATGGAAATATCTACACCACGATCTGTATAAACCTGGAAATATCTACACCGCTATCTGTATAAACATGGAAATATCTACACAGTTATCTCTATAAACATGGAAATATCTACACCGCCATCTGTATAAACATGGAAATACCTACAAAGTCATCTGTATAAACATGGAAATATCTACACAGCCCTCTGTATAAACATGGAAATATCTACACAGCCATCAGTATATACATGGAAATATCTACACCATTATCTGTATAAACATGGAAATAACTACACCGCTATTTGTATAAACAAGGAAATATCTACACCATGATCTGTATAAACATGGAAATATCTACACCGCCATCTCTATAAACAGGGAAATATCTACACCCCTATCTGTATAAACATGGAAATATCCACACCGCTATCTCTATAAACATGGAAAAATCAACACCGCTATCTCTATGAACATGGAAATATCTACACCGCCATCTCTATAAACTTGGAAATGTCTACACCACGATCAGTATAAACATGGAAATATCTACACCGCTATCTGTATAAACATGGAAATATCTCCACAGCTGTCTCTATAAACATCGAAATATCTACACCGCCATCTGTATAAACATGGAAATACTTACAAAGTTATCTGTATAAACATGGAAATATCTACACCGCCATCTGTATAAACATGGAAATATCTACACAGCCATGTGTACATACATGGAAATATCTACACCGCTATCTATATAAACATGGAAATAACTACACCGCTATCTGTATAAACATGGAAATATCTACACCGCCATCTACATATCCATGGAAATATCTGCGCCGCCATCTGTATAAACATGGAAATATCTACACGGTCATCTGTGTATAGATGGAAATATCAACACCGCCATCTGTACAAACATGGAAATATCTGCACCGCTATCTGTATAAACATGGAAATATCTACACCGCGGTCTGTATAAACATGGAAATATCAACACCGCTATCGGTATAAACATGGAAATATCTACACCGCTATCTCTACAAACATGGAAATATCTACACCGTGATCTGTATAAACATGGAAATATTTACACCGCTATCTGTATAAACATGGAAACTTCCACACCGTTATCTCTATAAATATGGAAATATCTACACCGCTATCTCTATAAACTTGGAAATATCTACACCGCCATCTGTATAAACATGGAAATACCTATACAGTCATCTGTGTAAACATGGAAATATCTACACCACCATCTGTATAAACATGGAAATATCTACAATGCCATCTGTATACACATGGAAATACCTACACGGCAATCAGTGTATAGATGGAAACATCAACACCGCCATCTGTACAAACATGGAAATATCTACACTGCTATCTCTATAAACATGGAAATATCTACACTGTCGTCTGTATAAACATGGAAATATCTACACCGGTATCTGTATAAACATGGAAATATCCACACCATGATCTGTATAAACATGGAAATATATACACCGCTATCTGTATAAACATGGAAATATCTGCACCGCTATCTCTATAAACATGGAAATAACTACAAAGACATCTGTATAAACATGGAAATACCTACACAGTCATGTGTAGGAACATTTAAATATCTACACTGCCATCTGTATAAATATAGAAATATCTACACAGCCCTCTGTATAAATATGGAAATATCTGCATAGGCATCTGTGTAAACATGGAAATATCTGCACCGCTATCTGTATAAACGTGGAAATACCTACACCGCTGTCTCTATAAACATGGAAATATGTACACCGCTATGTGTATAAACATGGAAATATCTCCACGGCTCTCTGTATAAACATGGAAATATCTCCACCGTTATCTGTATAAACATGGAAATATCAACAGCGCCATCTATATAAACATTGAAATACCTACACTGCCATCCGTAGAAACATGGAAATATCTACACAGTCATCTGAATAAACATGGAAATATCTACACCGCCATCTGTATAAACATGGAAATAGCTACAATACCATCTGTATACACATTTAAATATCTACACAGACATCTGTATAAATATGGAAATATCTACACGGCCATCTGTATAAACATGGAAATATCTACACTGCCATCTGTAGAAAGATGGAAATATCTACACCGCTATCTCTATAAATATGGAAATATCTACACCGCCATCTCTATGAACATGAAAATATCTACACTGCCATCTCCATAAAGATGGAAGTATCTACTCCGCCATGTGTATAAACACGGAAATATCTACACCATCATCTGTGTAAACATGGAAATACCTACACCGCTATCTGTATAAACATGGAAATAACTACACCGCCATCGGCATGTCCTTGGAAATATCTACGCCGCCATCTGAATAAACATGGAAATACCTACACGGCCATCTGTGTATAGATGGAAATATCAACACCGCCATCTGTACAAACATGGAAATATCTACACCGCTATCTCTATAGACATGGAAATATCTGCACCGCCGTCTGTAAAAACATGGAAATACCTATACAGTCATCTGTATAAACATGGAAATATCTACAATGCCATCTGTAGAAAGATGGAAATATCTACACCGCAATCTGTGTAAACATGGAAATATCTACACCGATATCTGTAAAAACATGGAAATATCTACACCGCTATCTGTATAAACATGGAAATATCTACACCACGATCTGTATAAACATGGAAATATCTACACCGCGATCTGTATAAACATGGAAATATCTACACTGCTATCTGTATAAACATGGAAATATCTACAGTTATCTCTATAAACATGGAAATATCTACACCGCCATCTGTATAAACATGGAAATACCTACAAAGTCATCTGTATAAACATGGAAATATCTACACAGCCCTCTGTATAAACATGGAAATATCTACACAGCCATCTGTATATACATGGAAATATCTACACCACTATCTGTATAAACATGGAAATAACTACACCACTATTTGTATAAACAAGGAAATATCTACACCGTGATCTGTATAAACATAGAAATATCTACACCGACATCTCTATAAACAGGGAAATATCTACACCCCTATCTGAATAAACATGGAAATATCCACACCGCTATCTCTATAAACATGGAAAAATCAACACCGCTATCTCTATGAACATGGAAATATCTACACCGCCATCTCTATAAACATGGAAATGTCTACACCACGATCATTATAAACATGGAAATATCTACACCACTATCTGTATAAACATGGAAATATCTCCACAGCTGTCTCTGTAAACATCGAAATATCTACACCGCCATCTGTATAAACATGGAAATACGTACAAAGTTATCTGTATAAACATGGAAATATCTACACCGCCATCTGTGTATAGATGGAAATATCAACACCGCCATCTGTACAAACATGGAAATATCTACACCGCTATCTCTATAGACATGCAAATATCTGCACCGCCATCTGTAAAAACATGGAAATACCTATACAGTCATCTGTATAAACATGGAAATATCTACAATGCCATCTGTAGAAAGATGGAAATATCTACACCGCAATCTGTGTAAACATGGAAATATCTACACCGATATCTGTAAAAACATGGAAATATCTACACCGCTATCTGTATAAACATGGAAATATCTACACCGCGATCTGTATAAACATGGAAATATCTATACCGCGATCTGTATAAACATGGAAATATCTACACCGCTATCTGTATAAACATGGAAATATCTACACAGTTATCTCTATAAACATGGAAATATCTACACCGCCATCTGTATAAACATGGAAATACCTATAAAGTCACCTGTATAAACATGGAAATATCTACACAGCCCTCTGTATAAACATGGAAATATCTACACAGCCATCAGTATATACATGGAAATATCTACACCACTATCTGTATAAACATGGAAATAACTACACCGCTATTTGTATAAACAAGGAAATATCTACACCATGATCTGTATAAACATGGAAATATCTGCACCGCCATCTCTATAAACAGGGAAATATCTACACCCCTATCTGTATAAACATGGAAATATCCACACCGCAATCTCTATAAACATGGAAAAATCAACACCGCTATCTCTATGAACATGGAAATATCTACACCGCCATCTCTATAAACTTGGAAATGTCTACACCACGATCAGTATAAACATGGAAATATCTACACCGCTATCTCTATAAACATGGAAATATCTCCACAGCTGTCTCTATAAACATCGAAATATCTACACCGCCATCTGTATAAACATGGAAATACTTACAAAGTTATCTGTATAAACATGGAAATATCTACACCGCCATCTGTATAAACATGGAAATATCTACACAGCCATGTGTACATACATGGAAATATCTACACCGCTATCTATATAAACATGGAAATAACTACACCGCTATCTGTATAAACATGGAAATATCTACACCGCCATCTACATATCCATGGAAATATCTGCGGCGCCATCTGTATAAACATGGAAATATCTACACGGTCATCTGTGTATAGATGGAAATATCAACACCGCCATCTGTACAAACATGGAAATATCTGCACCGCTATCTGTATAAACATGGAAATATCTACACCGCGGTCTGTATAAACATGGAAATATCAACACCGCTATCGGTATAAACATGGAAATATCTACACCGCTATCTCCATAAACATGGAAATATCTACACCGTGATCTGTATAAACATGGAAATATTTACACCGCTATGTGTATAAATATGGAAACTTCCACACCGTTATCTGTATAAATATGGAAATATCTACACCGCTATCTCTATAAACTTGGAAATATCTACACCGCCATCTGTATAAACATGGAAATACCTATACAGTCATCTGTGTAAACATGGAAATATCTACACCACCATCTGTATAAATATGGAAATATCTACAATGCCATCTGTATACACATGGAAATACCTACACGGCAATCAGTGTATAGATGGAAACATCAACACCGCCATCTGTACAAACATGGAAATATCTACACTGCTATCTCTATAAACATGGAAATATCTACACTGTGGTCTGTATAAACATGGAAATATCTACACCGGTATCTGTATAAACATGGAAATATCCACACCATGATCTGTATAAACATGGAAATATATACACCGCTATCTGTATAAACATGGAAATATCTGCACCGCTATCTCTATAAACATGGAAATAACTACAAAGACATCTGTATAAACATGGAAATACCTACACAGTCATGTGTAGGAACATTTAAATATCTACACTGCCATCTGTATAAATATAGAAATATCTACACAGCCCTCTGTATAAATATGGAAATATCTGCATAAGCATCTGTGTAAACATGGAAATATCTGCACCGCTATCTGTATAAACTTGGAAATACCTACACCGCTGTCTCTATAAACATGGAAATATGTACACCGCTATGTGTATAAACATGGAAATATCTCCACGGCTCTCTGTATAAACAGGGAAATATCTCCACCGTTATCTGTATAAACATGGAAATATCAACAGCGCCATCTATATAAACATTGAAATACCTACACTGCCATCTGTAGAAACATGGAAATATCTACACAGTCATCTGAATAAACATGGAAATATCTACACCACAATCTGTATAAACATGGAAATAGCTACAATACCATCTGTATACACATGGAAATATCTACAAAGACATCTGTATGTATATGGAAATATCTACACGGCCATCTGTATAAACATGGAAATATCTACACTGCCATCTGTAGAAAATGGAAATATCTACACCGCTATCTCTATAAATATGGAAATATCTACACCGCCATCTCTATGAACATGAAAATATCTACACTGCCATCTCCATAAAGATGGAAGTATCTACTCCGCCATGTGTATAAACACGGAAATATCTACACCACCATCTGTGTAAACATGGAAATACCTACAGCGCTATCTGTATAAACATGGAAATAACTACACCGCCATCTGCATGTCCTTGGAAATATCTACGCCGCCATCTGAATAAACATGGAGATAACTACACCGCCATCTGTGTATAGATGGAAATATCAACACCGCCATCTGTACAAACATGGAAATATCTACACCGCTATCTCTATAGACATGCAAATATCTGCACCGCCATCTGTAAAAACATGGAAATACCTATACAGTCATCTGTATAAACATGGAAATATCTACAATGCCATCTGTAGAAAGATGGAAATATCTACACCGCAATCTGTGTAAACATGGAAATATCTACACTGATATCTGTAAAAACATGGAAATATCTACACCGCTATCTGTATAAACATGGAAATATCTACACCGCGATCTGTATAAACATGGAAATATCTACACCGCGATCTGTATAAACCTGGAAATATGTACACCGCTATCTGTATAAACATGGAAATATCTACACAGTTATCTCTATAAACATGGAAATATCTACACCGCCATCTGTATAAACATGGAAATACCTACAAAGTCATCTGTATAAACATGGAAATATCTACACAGCCCTCTGTATAAACATGGAAATATCTACACAGCCATCAGTATATACATGGAAATATCTACACCATTATCTGTATAAACATGGAAATAACTACACCGCTATTTGTATAAACAAGGAAATATCTACACCATGATCTGTATAAACATGGAAATATCTACACCGCCATCTCTATAAACGGGGAAATATCTACACCCCTGTCTGTATAAACATGGAAATATCCACACCGCTATCTCTATAAACATGGAAAAATCAACACCGCTATCTCTATGAACATGGAAATATCTTCACCGCCATCTCTATAAACTTGGAAATGTCTACACCACGATCAGTATAAACATGGAAATATCTACACCGCAATCTGTATAAACATGGAAATATCTCCACTGCTGTCTCTATAAACATCAAAATATCTACACCGCCATCTGTATAAACATGGAAATACTTACAAAGTTATCTGTATAAACATGGAAATATCTACACCGCCATATGTATAAACATGGAAATATCTACACAGCCATGTGTACATACTTGGAAATATCTACACCGCTATCTATATATACATGGAAATAACTACACCGCTATCTGTATAAACATGGAAATATCTACACCGCCATCTACATATCCATGGAAATATCTGCCCCGCCATCTGTATAAACATGGAAATATCTACACGGTCATCTGTGTATTGATGGAAATATCAACACCGCCATCTGTACAAACATGGAAATATCTGCACCGCTATCTGTATAAACATGGAAATATCTACACCGCGGTCTGTATAAACATGGAAATATCAACACCGCTATCGGTATAAACATGGAAATATCTACACCGCTATCTCTATAAACATGGAAATATCTACACCGTGATCTGTATAAACATGGAAATATTTACACCGCTATCTGTATAATCATGGAAACTTCCACACCGTTATCTGTATAAATATGGAAATATCTACACCGCTATCTCTATAAACTTGGAAATATCTTCACCGCCATCTGTATAAACATGGAAATACCTATAGAGTCATCTGTGTAAACATGGAAATATCTGCACCACCATCTGTATAAACATGGAAATATCTACAATGCCATCTGTATACACATGGAAATACCTACACGGCAATCAGTGTATAGATGGAAACATCAACACCGCCATCTGTACAAACATGGAAATATCTACACTGCTATCTCTATAAACATGGAAATATCTACACTGTGGTCTGTATAAACATGGAAATATCTACACCGGTATCTGTATAAACATGGAAATATCCACACCATGATCTGTATAAACATGGAAATATATACACCGCTATCTGTATAAACATGGAAATATCTGCACCGCTATCTCTATAAACATGGAAATAACTACAAAGACATTTGTATAAACATGGAAATACCTACACAGTCATGTGTAGGAACATTTAAATATCTACACTGCCATCTGTATAAATATAGAAATATCTACACAGCCCTCTGTATAAATATGGAAATATCTGCATAGGCATCTGTGTAAACATGGAAATATCTGCACCGCTATCTGTATAAACGTGGAAATACCTACACCGCTGTCTCTATAAACATGGAAATATGTACACCGCTATGTGTATAAACATGGAAATATCTCCACTGCTCTCTGTATAAACATGGAAATATCTCCACCGTTATCTGTATAAACATGGAAATATCAACAGCGCCATCAATATAAACATTGAAATATCTACACTGCCATCTGTAAAAACATGGAACTATCTACACAGTCATCTGAATAAACATGGAAATATCTACACCACAATCTGTATAAACATGGAAATAACTACAATACCATCTGTATACACATGGAAATATCTACACAGACATCTGTATAAATATGGAAATATCTACACGGCCATCTGTATAAACATGGAAATATCTACACTGCCATCTGTAGAAAGATGGAAATATCTACACCGCTATCTCTATAAATATGGAAATATCTACACCGCCATCTCTATGAACATGAAAATATCTACACTGCCATCTCCATAAAGATGGAAGTATCTACTCCGCCATGTGTATAAACACGGAAATATCTACACCACCATCTGTGTAAACATGGAAATACCTACACCGCTATCTGTATAAACATGGAAATAACTACACCGCCATCTGCATGTCCTTGGAAATATCTACGCCGCCATCTGAATAAACATGGAAATATCTACACGGCCATCTGTGTATAGATGGAAATATCAACACCGCCATCTGTACAAACATGGAAATATCTACACCGCTATCTCTATAGACATGGAAATATCTGCACCGCTGTCTGTAAAAACATGGAAATACCTATACAGTCATCTGTATAAACATGGAAATATCTACAATGCCATCTGTAGAAAGATGGAAATATCTACACCGCAATCTGTGTAAACATGGAAATATCTACACCGATATCTGTAAAAACATGGAAATATCTACACCGCTATCTATATAAACATGGAAATATCTACACCGCGATCTGTATAAACATGGAAATATCTACACCGCGATCTGTATAAACATGGAAATATCTACACCGCTATCTGTATAAACATGGAAATATCTACAGTTATCTCTATAAACATGGAAATATCTACACCGCCATCTGTATAAACATGGAAATACCTACAAAGTCATCTGTATAAACATGGAAATATCTACACAGCCCTCTGTATAAACATGGAAATATCTACACAGCCATCTGTATATACATGGAAATATCTACACCACTATCTGTATAAACATGGAAATAACTACACCACTATTTGTATAAACAAGGAAATATCTACACCGTGATCTGTATAAACATAGAAATATCTACACCGCCATCTCTATAAACAGGGAAATATCTACACCCTTATCTGAATAAACATGGAAATATCCACACCGCTATCTCTATAAACATGGAAAAATCAACACCGCTATCTCTATGAACATGGAAATATCTACACCGCCATCTCTATAAACATGGAAATGTCTACACCACGATCATTATAAACATGGAAATATCTACACCGCTATCTGTATAAACATGGAAATATCTCCACAGCTGTCTCTGTAAACATCGAAATATCTACACCGCCATCTGTATAAACATGGAAATACGTACAAAGTTATCTGTATAAACATGGAAATATCTACACCGCCATCTGTGTATAGATGGAAATATCAACACCGCCATCTGTACAAACATGGAAATATCTACACCGCTATCTCTATAGACATGCAAATATCTGCACCGCCATCTGTAAAAACATGGAAATACCTATACAGTCATCTGTATAAACATGGAAATATCTACAATGCCATCTGTAGAAAGATGGAAATATCTACACCGCAATCTGTGTAAACATGGAAATATCTACACCGATATCTGTAAAAACATGGAAATATCTACACCGCTATTTGTATAAACATGGAAATATCTACACCGCGATCTGTATAAACATGGAAATATCTACACCGCGATCTGTATAAACATGGAAATATCTACACCGCTATCTGTATAAACATGGAAATATCTACACAGTTATCTCTATAAACATGGAAATATCTACACCGCCATCTGTATAAACATGGAAATACCTATAACGTCACCTGTATAAACATGGAAATATCTACACAGCCCTCTGTATAAACATGGAAATATCTACACAGCCATCAGTATATACATGGAAATATCTACACCACTATCTGTATAAACATGGAAATAACTACACCGCTATTTGTATAAACAAGGAAATATCTACACCATGATCTGTATAAACATGGAAATATCTGCACCGCCATCTCTATAAACAGGGAAATATATACACCCCTATCTGTATAAACATGGAAATATCCACACCGCAATCTCTATAAACATGGAAAAATCAACACCGCTATCTCTATGAACATGGAAATATCTACACCACCATCTCTATAAACTTGGAAATGTCTACACCACGATCAGTATAAACATGGAAATATCTACACCGCTATCTCTATAAACATGGAAATATCTCCACAGCTGTCTCTATAAACATCGAAATATCTACACCGCCATCTGTATAAACATGGAAATACTTACAAAGTTATCTGTATAAACATGGAAATATCTACACCGCCATCTGTATAAACATGGAAATATCTACACAGCCATGTGTACATACATGGAAATATCTACACCGCTATCTATATAAACATGGAAATAACTACACCGCTATCTGTATAAACATGGAAATATCTACACCGCCATCTACATATCCATGGAAATATCTGCGGCGCCATCTGTATAAACATGGAAATATCTACACGGTCATCTGTGTATAGATGGAAATATCAACACCGCCATCTGTACAAACATGGAAATATCTGCACCGCTATCTGTATAAACATGGAAATATCTACACCGCGGTCTGTATAAACATGGAAATATCAACACCGCTATCGGTATAAACATGGAAATATCTACACCGCTATCTCCATAAACATGGAAATATCTACACCGTGATCTGTATAAACATGGAAATATTTACACCGCTATCTGTATAAACATGGAAACTTCCACACCGTTATCTGTATAAATATGGAAATATCTACACCGCTATCTCTATAAACTTGGAAATATCTACACCGCCATCTGTATAAACATGGAAATACCTATACAGTCATCTGTGTAAACATGGAAATATCTACACAACCATCTGTATAAATATGGAAATATCTACAATGCCATCTGTATACACATGGAAATACCTACACGGCAATCAGTGTATAGATGGAAACATCAACACCGCCATCTGTACAAACATGGAAATATCTACACTGCTATCTCTATAAACATGGAAATATCTACACTGTGGTCTGTATAAACATGGAAATATCTACACCGGTATCTGTATAAACATGGAAATATCCACACCATGATCTGTATAAACATGGAAATATATACACCGCTATCTGTATAAACATGGAAATATCTGCACCGCTATCTCTATAAACATGGAAATAACTACAAAGACATCTGTATAAACATGGAAATACCTACACAGTCATGTGTAGGAACATTTAAATATCTACACTGCCATCTGTATAAATATAGAAATATCTACACAGCCCTCTGTATAAATATGGAAATATCTGCATAGGCATCTGTGTAAACATGGAAATATCTGCACCGCTATCTGTATAAACGTGGAAATACCTACACCGATGTCTCTATAAACATGGAAATATGTACACCGCTATGTGTATAAACATGGAAATATCTCCACGGCTCTCTGTATAAACATGGAAATATCTCCACCGTTATCTGTATAAACATGGAAATATCAACAGCGCCATCTATATAAACATTGAAATACCTACACTGCCATCCGTAGAAACATGGAAATATCTACACAGTCATCTGAATAAACATGGAAATATCTACACCACCATCTGTATAAACATGGAAATAGCTACAATACCATCTGTATACACATTTAAATATCTACACAGACATCTGTATAAATATGGAAATATCTACACGGCCATCTGTATAAACATGGAAAAATCTACACTGCCATCTGTAGAAAGATGGAAATATCTACACCGCTATCTCTATAAATATGGAAATATCTACACCGCCATCTCTATGAACATGAAAATATCTACACTGCCATCTGCATAAAGATGGAAGTATCTACTCCGCCATGTGTATAAACACGGAAATATCTACACCACCATCTGTGTAAACATGGAAATACCTACACCGCTATCTGTATAAACATGGAAATAACTACACCGCCATCGGCATGTCCTTGGAAATATCTACGCCGCCATCTGAATAAACATGGAAATATCTACACGGCCATCTGTGTATAGATGGAAATATCAACACCGCCATCTGTACAAACATGGAAATATCTACACCGCTATCTCTATAGACATGGAAATATCTGCACCGCCGTCTGTAAAAACATGGAAATACCTATACAGTCATCTGTATAAACATGGAAATATCTACAATGCCATCTGTAGAAAGATGGAAATATCTACACCGCAATCTGTGTAAACATGGAAATATCTACACCGATATCTGTAAAAACATGGAAATATCTACACCGCTATCTGTATAAACATGGAAATATCTACACCGCGATCTGTATAAACATGGAAATATCTACACCGCGATCTGTATAAACATGGAAATATCTACACCGCTATCTGTATAAACATGGAAATATCTACAGTTATCTCTATAAACATGGAAATATCTACACCGCCATCTGTATAAACATGGAAATACCTACAAAGTCATCTGTATAAACATGGAAATATCTACACAGCCCTCTGTATAAACATGGAAATATCTACACAGCCATCTGTATATACATGGAAATATCTACACCACTATCTGTATAAACATGGAAATAACTACACCACTATTTGTATAAACAAGGAAATATCTACACCGTGATCTGTATAAACATAGAAATATCTACACCGACATCTCTATAAACAGGGAAATATCTACACCCCTATCTGAATAAACATGGAAATATCCACACCGCTATCTCTATAAACATGGAAAAACCAACACCGCTATCTCTATGAACATGGAAATATCTACACCGCCATCTATATAAACATGGAAATGTCTACACCACGATCATTATAAACATGGAAATATCTACACCACTATCTGTATAAACATGGAAATATCTCCACAGCTGTCTCTGTAAACATCGAAATATCTACACCGCCATCTGTATAAACATGGAAATACGTACAAAGTTATCTGTATAAACATGGAAATATCTACACCGCCATCTGTGTATAGATGGAAATATCAACACCGCCATCTGTACAAACATGGAAATATCTACACCGCTATCTCTATAGACATGCAAATATCTGCACCGCCATCTGTAAAAACATGGAAATACCTATACAGTCATCTGTATAAACATGGAAATATCTACAATGCCATCTGTAGAAAGATGGAAATATCTACACCGCAATCTGTGTAAACATGGAAATATCTACACCGATATCTGTAAAAACATGGAAATATCTACACCGCTATCTGTATAAACATGGAAATATCTACACCACGATCTGTATAAACATGGAAATATCTACACCGCGATCTGTATAAACATGGAAATATCTACACCGCTATCTGTATAAACATGGAAATATCTACACAGTTATCTCTATAAACATGGAAATATCTACACCGCCATCTGTATAAACATGGAAATACCTATAAAGTTACCTGTATAAACATGGAAATATCTACACAGCCCTCTGTATAAACATGGAAATATCTACACAGCCATCAGTATATACATGGAAATATCTACACCACTATCTGTATAAACATGGAAATAACTACACCGCTATTTGTATAAACAAGGAAATATCTACACCATGATCTGTATAAACATGGAAATATCTGCACCGCCATCTCTATAAACAGGGAAATATATACACCCCTATCTGTATAAACATGGAAATATCCACACCGCAATCTCTATAAACATGGAAAAATCAACACCGCTATCTCTATGAACATGGAAATATCTACACCGCCATCTCTATAAACTTGGAAATGTCTACACCACGATCAGTATAAACATGGAAATATCTACACCGCTATCTCTATAAACATGGAAATATCTCCACAGCTGTCTCTATAAACATCGAAATATCTACACCGCCATCTGTATAAACATGGAAATACTTACAAAGTTATCTGTATAAACATGGAAATATCTACACCGCCATCTGTATAAACATGGAAATATCTACACAGCCATGTGTACATACATGGAAATATCTACACCGCTATCTATATAAACATGGAAATAACTACACCGCTATCTGTATAAACATGGAAATATCTACACCGCCATCTACATATCCATGGAAATATCTGCGGCGCCATCTGTATAAACATGGAAATATCTACACGGTCATCTGTGTATAGATGGAAATATCAACACCGCCGTCTGTACAAACATGGAAATATCTGCACCGCTATCTGTATAAACATGGAAATATCTACACCGCGGTCTGTATAAACATGGAAATATCAACACGGCTATCGGTATAAACATGGAAATATCTACACCGCTATCTCCATAAACATGGAAATATCTACACCGTGATCTGTATAAACATGGAAATATTTACACCGCTTTCTGTATAATCATGGAAACTTCCACACCGTTATCTGTATAAATATGGAAATATCTACACCGCTATCTCTATAAACTTGGAAATATCTACACCGCCATCTGTATAAACATGGAAATACCTATACAGTCATCTGTGTAAACATGGAAATATCTACACCACCATCTGTATAAACATGGAAATATCTACAATGCCATCTGTATACACATGGAAATACCTACACGGCAATCAGTGTATAGATGGAAACATCAACACCGCCATCTGTACATACATGGAAATATCTACACTACTATCTCTATAAACATGGAAATATCTACACTGTGGTCTGTTTAAACATGGAAATATCTACACCGGTATCTGTATAAACATGGAAATATCCACACCATGATCTGTATAAACATGGAAATATATACACCGCTATCTGTATAAACATGGAAATATCTGCACCGCTATCTCTATAAACATGGAAATAACTACAAAGACATCTGTATAAACATGGAAATACCTACACAGTCATGTGTAGGAACATTTAAATATCTACACTGCCATCTGTATAAATATAGAAATATCTACACAGCCCTCTGTATAAATATGGAAATATCTGCATAGGCATCTGTGTAAACATGGAAATATCTGCACCGCTATCTGTATAAACGTGGAAATACCTACACCGCTGTCTCTATAAACATGGAAATATGTACACCGCTATGTGTATAAACATGGAAATATCTCCACGGCTCTCTGTATAAACATGGAAATATCTCCACCGTTATCTGTATAAACATGGAAATATCAACAGCGCCATCTATATAAACATTGAAATATCTACACTGCCATCTGTAGAAACATGGAACTATCTACACAGTCATCTGAATAAACATGGAAATATCTACACCACCATCTGTATAAACATGGAAATAGCTACAATACCATCTGTATACACATGGAAATATCTACACAGACATCTGTATAAATATGGAAATATCTACACGGCCATCTGTATAATCATGGAAATATCTACACTGCCATCTGTAGAAAGATGGAAATATCTACACCGCTATATCTATAAATATGGAAATATCTACACCGCCATCTCTATGAACATGAAAATATCTACACTGCCATCTCCATAAAGATGGAAGTATCTACTCCGCCATGTGTATAAACACGGAAATATCTACACCACCATCTGTGTAAACACGGAAATACCTACAGCGCTATCTGTATAAACATGGAAATAACTACACCGCCATCTGCATGTCCTTCGAAATATCTACGCCGCCATCTGAATAAACATGGAAATAACTACACCGCCATCTGTGTATAGATGGAAATATCAACACCGCCATCTGTACAAACATGGAAATATCTACACCGCTATCTCTATAGACATGCAAATATCTGCACCGCCATCTGTGAAAACATGGAAATAACTATACAGTCATCTGTATAAACATGGAAATATCTACAATGCCATCTGTAGAAAGATGGAAATATCTACACCACAATCTGTGTAAACATGGAAATATCTACACCGATATCTGTAAAAACATGGAAATATCTACACCGCTATCTGTAAAAACATGGAAATATCTACACCGCTATCTGTATAAACATGGAAATATCTACACCGCGATCTGTATAAACATGGAAATATCTACACCGCG
Source organism: Pan troglodytes (assembly GCF_028858775.2). NCBI lineage: Eukaryota > Metazoa > Chordata > Mammalia > Primates > Hominidae > Pan > Pan troglodytes. Next base: position 10,762,514 of record NC_072411.2, read on the forward strand.
ATCTGTATAAACATGGAAATATCTACACCGCTATCTGTATAAACATGGAAATATCTACACAGTTATCTCTATAAACATGGAAATATCTACACCGCCATCTGTATAAACATGGAAATACCTACAAAGTCATCTGTATAAACATGGAAATATCTACACAGCCCTCTGCATAAACATGGAAATATCTACACAGCCATCAGTATATACATGGAAATATCTACACCACTATCTGTATAAACATGGAAATAACTACACCGCTATTTGTATAAACAAGGAAATATCTACACCATGATCTGTGTAAACTTGGAAATATCTACACCGCCATCTCTATAAACAGGGAAATATCTACACCCCTATCTGTATAAACATGGAAATATCCACACCGCTATCTCTATAAACATGGAAAAATCAACACCGCTATCTCTATGAACATGGAAATATCTACACCGCCATCTCTATAAACTTGGAAATGTCTACACCACGATCAGTATAAACATGGAAATATCTACACCGCTATCTGTATAAACATGGAAATATCTCCACAGCTGTCTCTATAAACATCGAAATATCTACACCGCCATCTGTATAAACATGGAGATACTTACAAAGTTATCTGTATAAACATGGAAATATCTACACTGCCATCTGTATAAACATGGAAATATCTACACAGCCATGTGTACATACATGGAAATATCTACACCGCTATCTATATAAACATGGAAATAACTACACCGCTATCTGTATAAACATGGAAATATCTACACCGCCATCTACATATCCATGGAAATATCTGCGCCGCCATCTGTATAAACATGGAAATATCTACACGGTCATCTGTGTATAGATGGAAATATCAGCACCGCCATCTGTACAAACATGGAAATATCTGCACCGCTATCTGTATAAACATGGAAATATCTACACCGCGATCTGTATAAACATGGAAATATCTACACCGCGATCTGTATAAACCTGGAAATATCTACACCGCTATCTGTATAAACATGGAAATATCTACACAGTTATCTCTATAAACATGGAAATATCTACACCGCCATCTGTATAAACATGGAAATACCTACAAAGTCATCTGTATAAACATGGAAATATCTACACAGCCCTCTGTATAAACATGGAAATATCTACACAGCCATCAGTATATACATGGAAATATCTACACCATTATCTGTATAAACATGGAAATAACTACACCGCTATTTGTATAAACAAGGAAATATCTACACCATGATCTGTATAAACATGGAAATATCTACACCGCCATCTCTATAAACAGGGAAATATCTACAACACCATCTGCATAAACATGGAAATATCCACACCGCTATCTCTATAAACATGGAAAAATCAACACCGCTATCTCTATGAACATGGAAATATCTTCACCGCCATCTCTATAAACTTGGAAATGTCTACACCACGATCAGTATAAACATGGAAATATCTACACCGCTATCTGTATAAACATGGAAATATCTCCACAGCTGTCTCTATAAACATCGAAATATCTACACCGCCATCTGTATAAACATGGAAATACTTACAAAGTTATCTGTATAAACATGGAAATATCTACACTGCCATCTGTATAAACATGGAAATATCTACACAGCCATGTGTACATACATGGAAATATCTACACCGCTATCTATATAAACATGGAAATAACTACACCGCTATCTGTATAAACATGGAAATATCTACACCGCCATCTACATATCCATGGAAATATCTGCGCCGCCATCTGTATAAACATGGAAATATCTACACGGTCATCTGTGTATAGATGGAAATATCAACACCGCCATCTGTACAAACATGGAAATATCTGCACCGCTATCTGTATAAACATGGAAATATCTACACCGCGGTCTGTATAAACATGGAAATATCAACACCGCTATCGGTATAAACATGGAAATATCTACACCGCTATCTCTATAAACATGGAAATATCTACACCGTGATCTGTATAAACATGGAAATATTTACACCGCTATCTGTATAAACATGGAAACTTCCACACCGTTATCTGTATAAATATGGAAATATCTACACCGCTATCTCTATAAACTTGGAAATATCTACACCGCCATCTGTATAAACATGGAAATACCTATACAGTCATCTGTGTAAACATGGAAATATCTACACCACCATCTGTATAAACATGGAAATATCTACAATGCCATCTGTATACACATGGAAATACCTACATGGCAATCAGTGTATAGATGGAAACATCAACACCGCCATCTGTACAAACATGGAAATATCTACACTGCTATCTCTATAAACATGGAAATATCTACACTGTGGTCTGTATAAACATGGAAATATCTACACCGGTATCTGTATAAACATGGAAATATCCACACCATGATCTGTATAAACATGGAAATATATACACCGCTATCTGTATAAACATGGAAATATCTGCACCGCTATCTCTATAAACATGGAAATAACTACAAAGACATCGGTATAAACATGGAAATACCTACACAGTCATGTGTAGGAACATTTAAATATCTACACTGCCATCTATATAAATAAAGAAATATCTACACAGCCCTCTGTATAAATATGGAAATATCTGCATAGGCATCTGTGTAAACATGGAAATATCTGCACCGCTATCTGTGTAAACGTGGAAATACCTACACCGCTGTCTCTATAAACATGGAAATATGTACACCGCTATGTGTATAAACATGGAAATATCTCCACGGCTCTCTGTATAAACATGGAAATATCTCCACCGTTATCTGTATAAACATGGAAATATCAACAGCGCCATCTATATAAACATTGAAATACCTACACTGCCATCTGTAGAAACATGGAAATATCTACACAGTCATCTGAATAAACATGGAAATATCTACACCACCATCTGTATAAACATGGAAATAGCTACAATACCATCTGTATACACATGGAAATATCTACACAGACATCTGTATAAATATGGAAATATCTACACGGCCATCTGTATAAACATGGAAATATCTACACTGCCATCTGTAGAAAGATGGAAATATCTACACCGCTATCTCTATAAATATGGAAATATCTACACCGCCATCTCTATGAACATGAAAATATCTACACTGCCATCTCCATAAAGATGGAAGTATCTACTCCGCCATGTGTATAAACACGGAAATATCTACACCACCATCTGTGTAAACATGGAAATACCTACAGCGCTATCTGTATATACATGGAAATAACTACACCGCCATCTGCATGTCCTTGGAAATATCTACGCCGCCATCTGAATAAACATGGAAATAACTACACCGCCATCTGTGTATAGATGGAAATATCAACACCGCCATCTGTACAAACATGGAAATATCTACACCGCTATCTCTATAGACATGCAAATATCTGCACAGCCATCTGTAAAAACATGGAAATACCTATACAGTCATCTGTATAAACATGGAAATATCTACAATGCCATCTGTAGAAAGATGGAAATATCTACACCGCAATCTGTGTAAACATGGAAATATCTACACCGATATCTGTAAATACATGGAAATATCTACACCGCTATCTGTATAAACATGGAAATATCTACACCGCGATCTGTATAAACATGGAAATATCTACACCGCGATCTGTATAAACCTGGAAATATCTACACCGCTATCTGTATAAACATGGAAATATCTACACAGTTATCTCTATAAATATGGAAATATCTACACCGCCATCTGTATAAACATGGAAATACCTACAAAGTCATCTGTATAAACATGGAAATATCTACACAGCCCTCTGTATAAACATGGAAATATCTACACAGCCATCAGTATATACATGGAAATATCTACACCATTATCTGTATAAACATGGAAATAACTACACCGCTATTTGTATAAACAAGGAAATATCTACACCATGATCTGTATAAACATGGAAATATCTACACCGCCATCTCTATAAACAGGGAAATATCTACACCCCTATCTGTATAAACATGGAAACATCCACACCGCTATCTCTATAAACATGGAAAAATCAACACCGCTATCTCTATGAACATGGAAATATCTACACCGCCATCTCTATAAACTTGGAAATGTCTACACCACGATCAGTATAAACATGGAAATATCTACACCGCTATCTGTATAAACATGGAAATATCTCCACAGCTGTCTCTATAAACATCGAAATATCTACACCGCCATCTGTATAAACATGGAAATACTTACAAAGTTATCTGTATAAACATGGAAATATCTACACCGCCATCTGTATAAACATGGAAATATCTACACAGCCATGTGTACATACATGGAAATATCTACACCGCTATCTATATAAATATGGAAATAACTACACCGCTATCTGTATAAACATGGAAATATCTACACCGCCATCTACATATCCATGGAAATATCTGCGGCGCCATCTGTATAAACATGGAAATATCTACACGGTCATCTGTGTATAGATGGAAATATCAACACCGCCATCTGTACAAACATGGAAATATCTGCACCGCTATCTGTATAAACATGGAAATATCTACACCGCGGTCTGTATGAACATGGAAATATCAACACCCCTATCGGTATAAACATGGAAATATCTACACCGCTATCTCCATAAACATGGAAATATCTACACCGTGATCTGTATAAACATGGAAATATTTACACCGCTATCTGTATAAACATGGAAACTTCCACACCGTTATCTGTATAAATATGGAAATATCTACACCGCTATCTCTATAAACTTGGAAATATCTACACCGCCATCTGTATAAACATGGAAATGCCTATACAGTCATCTGTGTAAACATGGAAATATCTACACCACCATCTGTATAAATATGGAAATATCTACAATGCCATCTGTATACACATGGAAATACCTACACGGCAATCAGTGTATAGATGGAAACATCAACACCGCCATCTGTACAAACATGGAAATATCTACACTGCTATCTCTATAAACATGGAAATATCTACACTGTGGTCTGTATAAACATGGAAATATCTACACCGGTATCTGTATAAACATGGAAATATCCACACCATGATCTGTATAAACATGGAAATATATACACCGCTATCTGTATAAACATGGAAATATCTGCACCGCTATCTCTATAAACATGGAAATAACTACAAAGACATCTGTATAAACATGGAAATACCTACACAGTCATGTGTAGGAACATTTAAATATCTACACTGCCATCTGTATAAATATAGAAATATCTACACAGCCCTCTGTATAAATATGGAAATATCTGCATAGGCATCTGTGTAAACATGGAAATATCTGCACCGCTATCTGTATAAACGTGGAAATACCTACACCGCTGTCTCTATAAACATGGAAGTATGTACACCGCTATGTGTATAAACATGGAAATATCTCCACGGCTCTCTGTATAAACATGGAAATATCTCCACCGTTATCTGTATAAACATGGAAATATCAACAGCGCCATCTATATAAACATTGAAATATCTACACTGCCATCTGTAGAAACATGGAACTATCTACACAGTCATCTGAATAAACATGGAATTATCTACACCACCATCTGTATAAACATGGAAATAGCTACAATACCATCTGTATACACATGGAAATATCTCCACAGACATCTGTATAAATATGGAAATATCTACACGGCCATCTGTATAATCATGGAAATATCTACACTGCCATCTGTAGAAAGATGGAAATATCTACACCGCTATCTCTATAAATATGGAAATATCTACACAGCCATCTGTATGAACATGAAAATATCTACACTGCCATCTCCATAAAGATGGAAGTATCTACTCCGCCATGTGTATAAACACGGAAATATCTACACCACCATCTGTGTAAACACGGAAATACCTACAGCGCTATCTGTATAAACATGGAAATAACTACACCGCCATCTGCATGTCCTTGGAAATATCTACGCCGCCATCTGAATAAACATGGAAATAACTACACCGCCATCTGTGTATAGATGGAAATATCAACACCGCCATCTGTACAAACATGGAAATATCTACACCGCTGTCTCTATAGACATGCAAATATCTGCACCGCCATCTGTGAAAACATGGAAATACCTATACAGTCATCTGTATAAACATGGAAATATCTACAATGCCATCTGTAGAAAGATGGAAATATCTACACCACAATCTGTGTAAACATGGAAATATCTACACCAATATCTGTAAAAACATGGAAATATCTACACCGCTATCTGTAAAAACATGGAAATATCTACACCGCTATCTGTATAAACATGGAAATATCTACACAGCCATCTGTATATACATGGAAATATCTACACCGCGATCTGTATAAACATGGAAATATCTACACCGCTATCTGTATAAACATGGAAATATCTACACAGTTATCTCTATAAACATGGAAATATCTACACCGCCATCTGTATAAACATGGAAATACCTACAAAGTCATCTGTATAAACATGGAAATATCTACACAGCCCTCTGTATAAACATGGAAATATCTACACAGCCATCAGTATATATATGCAAATATCTACACCACTATCTGTATAAACATGGAAATAACTACACCGCTATTTGTATAAACAAGGAAATATCTACACCATGATCTGTGTAAACATGGAAATATCTACACCGCCATCTCTATAAACAGGGAAATATCTACACCCCTATCTGTATAAACATGGAAATATCCACACCGCTATCTCTATAAACATGGAAAAATCAACACCGCTATCTCTATGAACATGGAAATATCTACACCGCCATCTCTATAAACTTGGAAATGTCTACACCACGATCAGTATAAACATGGAAATATCTACACCGCTATCTGTATAAACATGGAAATATCTCCACAGCTGTCTCTATAAACATCGAAATATCTACACCGCCATCTGTATAAACATGGAAGTACTTACAAAGTTATCTGTATAAACATGGAAATATCTACACTGCTATCTGTATAAACATGGAAATATCTACACAGCCATGTGTACATACATGGAAATATCTACACCGCTATCTATATAAACATGGAAATAACTACACCGCTATCTGTATAAACATGGAAATATCTACACCGCCATCTACATATCCATGGAAATATCTGCGCCGCCATCTGTATAAACATGGAAATATCTACACGGTCATCTGTGTATAGATGGAAATATCAACACCGCCATCTGTACAAACATGGAAATATCTGCACTGCTATCTGTATAAACATGGAAATATCTACACCGCGATCTGTATAAACATGGAAATATCTACACCGCGATCTGTATAAACCTGGAAATATCTACACCGCTATCTGTATAAACATGGAAATATCTACACAGTTATCTCTATAAACATGGAAATATCTACACCGCCATCTGTATAAACATGGAAATACCTACAAAGTCATCTGTATAAACATGGAAATATCTACACAGCCCTCTGTATAAACATGGAAATATCTACACAGCCATCAGTATATACATGGAAATATCTACACCATTATCTGTATAAACATGGAAATAACTACACCGCTATTTGTATAAACAAGGAAATATCTACACCATGATCTGTATAAACATGGAAATATCTACACCGCCATCTCTATAAACAGGGAAATATCTACACCCCTATCTGTATAAACATGGAAACATCCACACCGCTATCTCTATAAACATGGAAAAATCAACACCGCTATCTCTATGAACATGGAAATATCTACACCGCCATCTCTATAAACTTGGAAATGTCTACACCACGATCAGTATAAACATGGAAATATCTACACCGCTATCTGTATAAACATGGAAATATCTCCACAGCTGTCTCTATAAACATCGAAATATCTACACCGCCATCTATATAAACATGGAAATACTTACAAAGTTATCTGTATAAACATGGAAATATCTACACCGCCATCTGTATAAACATGGAAATATCTACACAGCCATGTGTACATACATGGAAATATCTACACCGCTATCTATATAAACATGGAAATAACTACACCGCTATCTGTATAAACATGGAAATATCTACACCGCCATCTACATATCCATGGAAATATCTGCGCCGCCATCTGTATAAACATGGAAATATCTACACGGTCATCTGTGTATAGATGGAAATATCAACACCGCCATCTGTACAAACATGGAAATATCTGCACCGCTATCTGTATAAACATGGAAATATCTACACCGCGGTCTGTATAAACATGGAAATATCAACACCGCTATCGGTATAAACATGGAAATATCTACACCGCTATCTCTATAAACATGGAAATATCTACACCGTGATCTGTATAAACATGGAAATATTTACACCGCTATCTGTATAAACATGGAAACTTCCACACCGTTATCTGTATAAATATGGAAATATCTACACCGCTATCTCTATAAACTTGGAAATATCTACACCGCCATCTGTATAAACATGGAAATACCTATACAGTCATCTGTGTAAACATGGAAATATCTACACCACCATCTGTATAAACATGGAAATATCTACAATGCCATCTGTATACACATGGAAATACCTACACGGCAATCAGTGTATAGGTGGAAACATCAACACCGCCATCTGTACAAACATGGAAATATCTACACTGCTATCTCTATAAACATGGAAATATCTACACTGTGGTCTGTATAAACATGGAAATATCTACACCGGTATCTGTATAAACATGGAAATATCCACACCATGATCTGTATAAACATGGAAATATATACACCGCTATCTGTATAAACATGGAAATATCTGCACCGCTATCTCTATAAACATGGAAATAACTACAAAGACATCTGTATAAACATGGAAATACCTACACAGTCATGTGTAGGAACATTTAAATATCTACACTGCCATCTGTATAAATATAGAAATATCTACACAGCCCTCTGTATAAATATGGAAATATCTGCATAGGCATCTGTGTAAACATGGAAATATCTGCACCGCTATCTGTATAAACGTGGAAATACCTACACCGCTGTCTCTATAAACATGGAAATATGTACACCGCTATGTGTATAAACATGGAAATATCTCCACGGCTCTCTGTATAAACATGGAAATATCTCCACCGTTATCTGTATAAACATGGAAATATCAACAGCGCCATCTATATAAACATTGAAATACCTGCACTGCCATCCGTAGAAACATGGAAATATCTACACAGTCATCTGAATAAACATGGAAATATCTACACCACCATCTGTATAAACATGGAAATAGCTACAATACCATCTGTATACACATGGAAATATCTACACAGACATCTGTATAAATATGGAAATATCTACACGGCCATCTGTATAAACATGGAAATATCTACACTGCCATCTGTAGAAAGATGGAAATATCTACACCGCTATCTCTATAAATATGGAAATATCTACACCGCCATCTCTATGAACATGAAAATATCTACACTGCCATCTCCATAAAGATGGAAGTATCTACTCCGCCATGTGTATAAACACGGAAATATCTACACCACCATCTGTGTAAACATGGAAATACCTACACCGCTATCTGTATAAACATGGAAATAACTACACCGCCATCTGCATGTCCTTGGAAATATCTACGCCGCCATCTGAATAAACATGGATATATCTACACCGCCATCTGTGTATAGATGGAAATATCAACACCGCCATCTGTACAAACATGGAAATATCTACACCGCTATCTCTATATACATGGAAATATCTGCACCGCCATCTGTAAAAACATGGAAATATCTATACAGTCATTTGTATAAACATGGAAATATCTACAATGCCATCTGTAGAAAGATGGAAATATCTACAACGCAATCTGTGTAAACATGGGAATATCTACACCGATATCTGTAAAAACATGGAAATATCTACACCGCTATCTGTATAAACATGGAAATATGTACACCGTGATCTGTATAAACATGGAAATATCTTCACTGCGATCGGTATAAACATGGAAATATCTACACCGCTATCTGTATAAACATGGAAATATCAACAGTTATCTCTATAAACATGGAAATATCTACACCGCCATCTGTATAAACATGGAAATATCTACACCGCTATCTGTAAAAACATGGAAATATCTACAACGCTATCTGTATAAACATGGAAATATCTACACCGCCATCTGTATAAACATGGAAATATCTACACCGCGATCTGTATAAACATGGAAATATCTACACCGCTATCTGTATAAACATGGAAATATCTACACAGTTATCTCTATAAACATGGAAATATCTACACCGCCATCTGTATAAACATGGAAATACCTACAAAGTCATCTGTATAAACATGGAAATATCTACACAGCCCTCTGTATAAACATGGAAATATCTACACAGCCATCAGTATATATATGCAAATATCTACACCACTATCTGTATAAACATGGAAATAACTACACCGCTATTTGTATAAACAAGGAAATATCTACACCATGATCTGTGTAAACATGGAAATATCTACACCGCCATCTCTATAAACAGGGAAATATCTACACCCCTATCTGTATAAACATGGAAATATCCACACCGCTATCTCTATAAACATGGAAAAATCAACACCGCTATCTCTATGAACATGGAAATATCTACACCGCCATCTCTATAAACTTGGAAATGTCTACACCACGATCAGTATAAACATGGAAATATCTACACCGCTATCTGTATAAACATGGAAATATCTCCACAGCTGTCTCTATAAACATCGAAATATCTACACCGCCATCTGTATAAACATGGAAATACTTACAAAGTTATCTGTATAAACATGGAAATATCTACACTGCTATCTGTATAAACATGGAAATATCTACACAGCCATGTGTACATACATGGAAATATCTACACCGCTATCTATATAAACATGGAAATAACTACACCGCTATCTGTATAAACATGGAAATATCTACACCGCCATCTATATATCCATGGAAATATCTGCGCCGCCATCTGTATAAACATGGAAATATCTACACGGTCATCTGTGTATAGATGGAAATATCAACACCGCCATCTGTACAAACATGGAAATATCTGCACCGCTATCTGTATAAACATGGAAATATCTACACCGCGATCTGTATAAACATGGAAATATCTACACCGCGATCTGTATAAACCTGGAAATATCTACACCGCTATCTGTATAAACATGGAAATATCTACACAGTTATCTCTATAAATATGGAAATATCTACACCGCCATCTGTATAAACATGGAAATACCTACAAAGTCATCTGTATAAACATGGAAATATCTACACAGCCCTCTGTATAAACATGGAAATATCTACACAGCCATCAGTATATACATGGAAATATCTACACCATTATCTGTATAAACATGGAAATAACTACACCGCTATTTGTATAAACAAGGAAATATCTACACCATGATCTGTATAAACATGGAAATATCTACACCGCCATCTCTATAAACAGGGAAATATCTACACCCCTATCTGTATAAACATGGAAACATCCACACCGCTATCTCTATAAACATGGAAAAATCAACACCGCTATCTCTATGAACATGGAAATATCTACACCGCCATCTCTATAAACTTGGAAATGTCTACACCACGATCAGTATAAACATGGAAATATCTACACCGCTATCTGTATAAACATGGAAATATCTCCACAGCTGTCTCTATAAACATCGAAATATCTACACCGCCATCTGTATAAACATGGAAATACTTACAAAGTTATCTGTATAAACATGGAAATATCTACACCGCCATCTGTATAAACATGGAAATATCTACACAGCCATGTGTACATACATGGAAATATCTACACCGCTATCTAGATAAACATGGAAATAACTACACCGCTATCTGTATAAACATGGAAATATCTACACCGCCATCTACATATCCATGGAAATATCTGCGCCGCCATCTGTATAAACATGGAAATATCTACACGGTCATCTGTGTATAGATGGAAATATCAACACCGCCATCTGTACAAACATGGAAATATCTGCACCGCTATCTGTATAAACATGGAAATATCTACACCGCGGTCTGTATAAACATGGAAATATCAACACCGCTATCGGTATAAACATGGAAATATCTACACCGCTATCTCTATAAACATGGAAATATCTACACCGTGATCTGTATAAACATGGAAATATTTACACCGCTATCTGTATAAACATGGAAACTTCCACACCGTTATCTGTATAAATATGGAAATATCTACACCGCTATCTCTATAAACTTGGAAATATCTACACCGCCATCTGTATAAACATGGAAATACCTATACAGTCATCTGTGTAAACATGGAAATATCTACACCACCATCTGTATAAACATGGAAATATCTACAATGCCATCTGTATACACATGGAAATACCTACACGGCAATCAGTGTATAGGTGGAAACATCAACACCGCCATCTGTACAAACATGGAAATATCTACACTGCTATCTCTATAAACATGGAAATATCTACACTGTGGTCTGTATAAACATGGAAATATCTACACCGGTATCTGTATAAACATGGAAATATCCACACCATGATCTGTATAAACATGGAAATATATACACCGCTATCTGTATAAACATGGAAATATCTGCACCGCTATCTCTATAAACATGGAAATAACGAAAAAGACATCGGTATAAACATGGAAATACCTACACAGTCATGTGTAGGAACATTTAAATATCTACACTGCCATCTGTATAAATATAGAAATATCTACACAGCCCTCTGTATAAATATGGAAATATCTGCATAGGCATCGGTGTAAACATGGAAATATCTGCACCGCTATCTGTATAAACGTGGAAATACCTACACCGCTGTCTCTATAAACATGGAAATATGTACACCGCTATGTGTATAAACATGGAAATATCTCCACGGCTCTCTGTATAAACATGGAAATATCTCCACCGTTATCTGTATAAACATGGAAATATCAACAGCGCCATCTATATAAACATTGAAATACCTACACTGCCATCTGTAGAAACATGGAAATATCAACACAGTCATCTGAATAAACATGGAAATATCTACACCACCATCTGTATAAACATGGAAATAGCTACAATACCATCTGTATACACATGGAAATATCTACAAAGACATCTGTATAAATATGGAAATATCTACACGGCCATCTGTATAAACATGGAAATATCTACACTGCCATCTGTAGAAAGATGGAAATATCTACACCGCTATCTCTATAAATATGGAAATATCTACACCGCCATCTCTATGAACATGAAAATATCTACACTGCCATCTCCATAAAGATGGAAGTATCTACTCCGCCATGTGTATAAACACGGAAATATCTACACCACCATCTGTGTAAACATGGAAATACCTACAGCGCTATCTGTATAAACATGGAAATAACTACACCGCCATCTGCATGTCCTTGGAAATATCTACGCCGCCATCTGAATAAACATGGAAATAACTACACCGCCATCTGTGTATAGATGGAAATATCAACACCGCCATCTGTACAAACATGGAAATATCTACACCGCTATCTCTATAGACATGGAAATATCTGCACCGCCATCTGTAAAAACATGGAAATACCTATACAGTCATCTGTATAAACATGGAAATATCTACAATGCCATCTGTAGAAAGATGGAAATATCTACACCGCAATCTGTGTAAACATGGAAATATCTACACCGATATCTGTAAAAACATGGAAATATCTACACCGCTATCTGTATAAACATGGAAATATCTACACCGCGATCTGTATAAACATGGAAATATCTACACCGCGATCTGTATAAACATGGAAATATCTACACCGCTATCTGTATAAACATGGAAATATCTACACAGTTATCTCTATAAACATGGAAATATCTACACCGCCATCTGTATAAACATGGAAATACCTACAAAGTCATCTGTATAAACATGGAAATATCTACACAGCCCTCTTTATAAACATGGAAATATCTACACAGCCATCAGTATATACATGGAAATATCTTCACCATTATCTGTATAAACATGGAAATAACTACACCGCTATTTGTATAAACAAGGAAATATCTACACCATGATCTGTATAAACATGGAAATATCTACACCGCCATCTCTATAAACACGGAAATATCTACACCCCTATCTGTATAAACATGGAAATATCCACACCGCTATCTCTATAAACATGGAAAAATCAACACCGCTATCTCTATGAACATGGAAATATCTACACCGCCATCTCTATAAACTTGGAAATGTCTACACCACGATCAGTATAAACATGGAAATATCTACACCGCTATCTGTATAAACATGGAAATATCTCCACAGCTGTCTCTATAAACATGGAAATATCTACACCGCCATCTCTATAAACAGGGAAATATCTACACCCCTATCTGTATAAACATGGAAATATCCACACCGCTATCTCTATAAACATGGAAAAATCAACACCGCTATCTCTATGAACATGGAAATATCTACACCGCCATCTCTATAAACATGGAAATATCTACACCGCAATCTGTATAAACATGGAAATATCTCCACTGCTTTCTCTATAAACATCGAAATATCTACACCGCCATCTGCATAAACATGGAAATACTTACAAAGTTATCTGTATAAACATGGAAATTGCTACACCGCCATCTGTATAAACATGGATATATCTACACAGCCATGTGTACATACTTGGAAATACCTACACCACTATCTGTATAAACATGGAAATAACTACACCGCTATTTGTATAAACAAGGAAATATCTACACTGTGATCTGTATAAACATGGAAATATCTACACCGCCATCTCTATAAACAGGGAAATATCGACACCCCATCTGTATAAACATGGAAATATCCACACCGCTATCTCTACAAACATGGAAAAATCAACACCACTATCTCTATGAACATGGAAATATCTACACCGCCATCTCTATAAACATGGAATTGTCTACACCACGATCAGTATAAACATGGAAATATCTACACCGCTATCTGTATAAACATGGAAATATCTCCACTGCTATCTCTATAAACATCGAAATATCTACACCGCCATCTGTATAAACATGGAAATACTTACAAAGTTATCTGTATAAACATGGAAATATCTACAACGCCATCTGTATAAACATGGAAATATCTTCACAGCCATGTGTACATACATGGAAATATCTACACCGCTATCTATATAAACATGGAAATAACTACACCGCTATCTGTATAAACATGGAAATATCTACACCGCCATCTACATATCCATGGAAATATCTGCGCCGCCACCTGTATAAACATGGAAATATCTACACGGTCATCTGTGTATAGATGGAAATATCAACACCGCCATCTGTACAAACATGGAAATATCTGCACCGCTATCTGTATAAACATGGAAATATCTACACCGCGGTCTGTATAAACATGGAAATATCAACACCGCTATCGGTATAAACATGGAAATATCTACACCGCTATCTCTATAAACGTGGAAATATCTACACTGTGATCTGTATAAACATGGAAATATTTACACCGCTATCTGTATAAACATGGAATCTTCTACACTGTTATCTGTATAAATTGGGAAATATCTACACAGCTATCTCAATAAACTTGGAAATACCTACACCACCATCTATATAAACATGGAAATACCTATACAGTCATCTGTGTAAACATGGAAATATCTACACCACCATCTGTATAAACATGGAAATATCCACAATGCCATCTGTATACACATGGAAATACCTACACGGCAATCAGTGTATAGATGGAAACATCAACACCGCCATCTGTACAAACATGGAAATATCTACACTGCTATCTCTATAAACATGGAAATATCTACACTGTGGTCTCTATAAACATGGAAATATCTACACCATGATCTGTATAAACATGGAAATATATACACCGCTATCTGTATAAACATGGAAATATCTGCACCGCTATCTCTATAAACATGGAAATAACTACAAAGACATCTGTATAAACTTGGAAATACCTACACAGTCATGTGTAGGAACATTTAAATATCTACACTGCCATCTGTATAAATATAGAAATATCTACACAGCCCTCTGTATAAATATGGAAATATCTGCATAGGCATCTATGTAAACATGGAAATATCTGCACCGCCATCTGTAAAAACATGGAAATACCTATACAGTCATCTGTATAAACATGGAAATATCTACAATGCCATCTGTAGAAAGATGGAAATATCTACACCGCAATCTGTGTAAACATGGAAATACCTACACCGCTATCTGTATAAACATGGAAATAACTACACCGCCATCTGCATGACCTTGGAAATATCTACGCCGCCATCTGAATAAACATGGAAATATCTACACGGCCATCTGTGTATAGCTGGAAATATCAACACCACCATCTGTACAAACATGGAAATGTCTACACCGCTATCTCTATAGACATGGAAATATCTGCACCGCCATCTGTAAAAACATGGAAATACCTATACAGTCATCTGTATAAACATGGAAATATCTACAATGCCATCTGTAGAAAGATGGAAATATCTACACCGCAATCTGTGTAAACATGGAAATATCTACACCGATATCGGTAAAAACATGGAAATATCTACACCGCATTCTGTATAAACATGGAAATATCTACACCGTGATCTCTATAAACATGGAAATATCTACACCGCGATCTGTATAAACATGGAAATATCTACACAGTTATCTCTATAAACATGGAAATATCTACACCGCCATCTGTATAAACATGGAAATAGCTACAAAGTCATCTGTATAAACATGGAAATATCTACACAGCCATCTGTATAAACATGGAAATATATACACAGCCATCTGTATATACATGGAAATACCTACACCACTATCTGTATAAACATGGATATAGCTACACCGCTATTTGTATAAACAAGGAAATATCTACACTGTGATCTGTATAAACATGGAAATATCTACACCGCCATCTCTATAAACAGGGAAATATCGACACCCCATCTGTATAAACATGGAAATATCCACACCGCTATCTCTACAAACATGGAAAAATCAACACCACTATCTCTATGAACATGGAAATATCTACACCGCCATCTCTATAAACATGGAGTTGTCTACACCACGATCAGTATAAACATGGAAATATCTACACCGCTATCTGTATAAACATGGAAATATCTCCACTGCTATCTCTATAAACATCGAAATATCTACACCGCCATCTGTATAAACATGGAAATACTTACAAAGTTATCTGTATAAACATGGAAATATCTACACCGCCATCTGTATAAACATGGAAATATCTACACAGCCATGTGTACATACATGGAAATATCTACACCGCTATCTAAATAAACATGGAAATAACTACACTGCTATCTGTATAAACATGGAAATATCTACACCACCATCTACATATCCATGGAAATATCTGCGTCGCCATCTGTATAAACATGGAAATATCTACACGGTCATCTGTGTATAGATGGAAATATCAACACCGCCATCTGTACAAACATGGAAATATCTGCACCGCTATCTTTATAAACATGGAAATATCTACACCGCGGTCTGTATAAACATGGAAATATCAACACCGCTATCGGTATAAACATGGAAATATCTACACCGCTATCTCTATAAACATGGAAATATCTACACTGTGATCTGTATAAACATGGAAATATTTACACCGCTATCTGTATAAACATGGAATCTTCTACACCGTTATCTGTATAAATTGGGAAATATCTACACAGCTATCTCAATAAACTTGGAAATATCTACACCACCATCTGTATAAACACGGAAATACCTATACAGTCATCTGTGTAAACATGGAAATATCTACACCACCATCTGTACAAACATGGAAATATCTACAATGCCATCTGTATACACATGGAAATACCTACACGGCAATCAGTGTATAGATGGAAACATCAACACCGCCATCTGTACAAACATGGAAATATCTACACTTCTATCTCTATAAACATGGAAATATCTACACTGCGGTGTTTATAAACATGGATATATCTACACCATGATCTGTATAAACATGGAAATATATACACCGCTATCTGTATAAACATGGAAATATCTGCACCGCTATCTGTATAAACATGGAAATATCTACACCGCGGTCTGTATAAACATGGCAATATCAACACTGCTATCGGTATAAACATGGAAATATCTACACCGCTATCTGTATAAACATGGAAATATCTACACCGTGATCTGTATAAACATGGAAATATTTACACCGCTATCTGTATAAACATGGAAATTTCTACACCGTTATCTGTATAAATATGGAAATATCTACACCGCTATCTCAATAAACTTGGATATATCTACACCACCATCTGTATAAACATGGAAATACCTATACAGTCATCTGTGTAAACATGGAAGTATCTACACAACCATCTGTATAAACATGGAAATATCTACAATGCCATCTGTATACACATGGAAATACCTACACGGCAATCAGTGTATAGATGAAAACATCAACACCGCCATCTGTACAAACATGGAAATATCTACACTTCTATCTCTATAAACATGGAAATATCTACACTGCGGTGTCTATAAACATGGATATATCTACACCATGATCTGTATAAACATGGAAATATATACACCGCTATCTGTATAAACATGGAAATATCTGCACCGCTATCTCTATAAACATGGAAATAACTACAAAGACATCTGTATAAACTTGGAAATAACTACACAGTCATGTGTAGGAACATTTAAATATCTACACTGCCATCTGTATAAATATAGAAATATCTACACAGCCCTCTGTATAAATATGGAAATATCTGCATAGGCATCTGTGTAAACATGGAAATATCTGCACCGCTATCTGTATAAACATGGAAATACCTACACCGCTGTCTCTATAAACATGGAAATATGTACACCGCTATGTGTATAAACATGGAAATATCTCCACTGCTCTCGGTATAAACATGGAAATATCTCCACCGTTATCTGTATAAACATGGAAATATCAACAGCGCCATCTATATAAACATTGAAATATCTACACTGCCATCTGTAAAAACATGGAAATATCTACACATTCACCTGAATAAACATGGAAATATCTACACCACCATCTGTATAAACATGGAAATAGCTACAATACCATCTGTATACACATGGAAATATCTACACCGACATCTGTGTAAATATGGAAATATCTACACGGCCATCGGTATAAACATGGAAATATCTACACTGCCATCTGTAGAAAGATGGAAATATCTACACCGCTATCTCTATAAATATGGAAATATCTACACCGCCATCTGTATGAACATGAAAATATCTACACTGCCATCTCCATAAAGATGGAAGTATCTACTCCGCCATGTGTATAAACACAGAAATATCTACACCACCATCTGTGTAAACATGGAAATAACTACACCGCTATCTGTATAAACATGGAAATAACTACACCGCCATCTACATGTCCTTGGAAATATCTACGCCGCCATCTGAATAAACATGGAAATATCTACACGGCCATCTGTGTATAGCTGGAAATATCAACACCGCCATCTGTACAAACATGGAAATATCTACACCGCTATCTCTATAGACATGGAAATATCTGCACAGCCATCTGTAAAAACATGAAAATACCTATACAGTCATCTGTATAAACATGGAAATATCTACAATGCCATCTGTAGAAAGATGGAAATATCTACACCGCAATCTGTGTAAACATGGAAATATCTACACCGATATCTGTATAAACATGGAAATATCTACACCGCGATCTGTATAAACATGGAAATATCTACACCGCTATCTGTATAAACATGGAAATATCTACACCGCGATCTGTATAAACATGGAAATATCTACACAGTTATCTCTATAAACATGGAAATATCTACACCGCCATCTGTATAAACATGGAAATACCTACAAAGTCATCTGTATAAACATGGAAATAACTACACCGCCATCTGCATGTCCTTGGAAATATCTACGCCGCCATCTGAATAAACATGGAAATAACTACACCGCCATCTGTGTATAGATGGAAATATCAACACCGCCATCTGTACAAACATGGAAATATCTACACCGCTATCTC
This sequence comes from Pan troglodytes, assembly GCF_028858775.2. Lineage (NCBI taxonomy): Eukaryota > Metazoa > Chordata > Mammalia > Primates > Hominidae > Pan > Pan troglodytes. The sequence continues at coordinate 10,782,771 of NC_072411.2, forward strand.
TATAGACATGCAAATATCTGCACCGCCATCTGTGAAAACATGGAAATACCTATACAGTCATCTGTATAAACATGGAAATATCTACAATGCCATCTGTAGAAAGATGGAAATATCTACACCACAATCTGTGTAAACATGGAAATATCTACACCGATATCTGTAAAAACATGGAAATATCTACACCGCTATCTGTAAAAACATGGAAATATCTACACCGCTATCTGTATAAACATGGAAATATCTACACCGCGATCTGTATAAACATGGAAATATCTACACCGCGGTCTGTATAAACATGGAAATATCTACACCGCTATCTGTATAAACATGGAAATATCTACACAGTTATCTCTATAAACATGGAAATATCTACACCGCCATCTGTATAAACATGGAAATACCTACAAAGTCATCTGTATAAACATGGAAATATCTACACAGCCCTCTGTATAAACATGGAAATATCTACACAGCCATCAGTATATACATGGAAATATCTACACCACTATCTGTATAAACATGGAAATAACTACACCGCTATTTGTATAAACAAGGAAATATCTACACCATGATCTGTGTAAACATGGAAATATCTACACCGCCATCTCTATAAACAGGGAAATATCTACACCCCTATCTGTATAAACATGGAAATATCCACACCGCTATCTCTATAAACATGGAAAAATCAACACCGCTATCTCTATGAACATGGAAATATCTACACCGCCATCTCTATAAACTTGGAAATGTCTACATCACGATCAGTATAAACATGGAAATATCTACACCGCTATCTGTATAAACATGGAAATATCTCCACAGCTGTCTCTATAAACATCGAAATATCTACACCGCCATCTGTATAAACATGGAAATACTTACAAAGTTATCTGTATAAACATGGAAATATCTACATGCCATCTGTATAAACATGGAAATATCTACACAGCCATGTGTACATACATGGAAATATCTACACCGCTATCTATATAAACATGGAAATAACTACACCGCTATCTGTATAAACATGGAAATATCTACACCACCATCTACATATCCATGGAAATATCTGCGGCGCCATCTGTATAAACATGGAAATATCTACACGGTCATCTGTGTATAGATGGAAATATCAACACCGCCATCTGTACAAACATGGAAATATCTGCACCGCTATCTGTATAAACATGGAAATATCTACACCGCGGTCTGTATAAACATGGAAATATCAACACCGCTATCGGTATAAACATGGAAATATCTACACCGCTATATCTATAAACATGGAAATATCTACACCGTGATCTGTATAAACATGGAAATATTTACACCACTATCTGTATAAACATGGAAACTTCCACACCGTTATCTGTATAAATATGGAAATATCTACAACGCTATCTCTATAAACTTGGAAATATCTACACCGCCATCTGTATAAACATGGAAATACCTATACAGTCATCTGTGTAAACATGGAAATATCTACACCACCATCTGTATAAACATGGAAATATCTACAATGCCATCTGTATACACATGGAAATACCTACATGGCAATCAGTGTATAGATGGAAACATCAACACCGCCATCTGTACAAACATGGAAATATCTACACTGCTATCTCTATAAACATGGAAATATCTACACTGTGGTCTGTATAAACATGGAAATATCTACACCGGTATCTGTATAAACATGGAAATATCCACACCATGATCTGTATAAACATGGAAATATATACACCGCTATCTGTATAAACATGGAAATATCTGCACCGCTATCTCTATAAACATGGAAATAACTACAAAGACATCTGTATAAACATGGAAATACCTACACAGTCATGTGTAGGAACATTTAAATATCTACACTGCCATCTGTATAAATATAGAAATATCTACACAGCCCTCTGTATAAATATGGAAATATCTGCATAGGCATCTGTGTAAACATGGAAATATCTGCACCGCTATCTGTATAAACGTGGAAATACCTACACCGCTGTCTCTATAAACATGGAAATATGTACACCGCTATGTGTATAAACATGGAAATATCTCCACGGCTCTCTGTATAAACATGGAAATATCTCCACCGTTATCTGTATAAACATGGAAATATCAACAGCGCCATCTATATAAACATTGAAATACCTACACTGCCATCCGTAGAAACATGGAAATATCTACACAGTCATCTGAATAAACATGGAAATATCTACACCACCATCTGTATAAACATGGAAATAGCTACAATACCATCTGTATACACATTTAAATATCTACACAGACATCTGTATAAATATGGAAATATCTACACGGCCATCTGTATAAACATGGAAATATCTACACTGCCATCTGTAGAAAGATGGAAATATCTACACCGCTATCTCTATAAATATGGAAATATCTACACCGCCATCTCTATGAACATGAAAATATCTACACTGCCATCTCCATAAAGATGGAAGTATCTACTCCGCCATGTGTATAAACACGGAAATATCTACACCACCATCTGTGTAAACATGGAAATACCTACACCGCTATCTGTATAAACATGGAAATAACTACACGGCCATCGGCATGTCCTTGGAAATATCTACGCCGCCATCTGAATAAACATGGAAATATCTACACGGCCATCTGTGTATAGATGGAAATATCAACACCGCCATCTGTACAAACATGGAAATATCTACACCGCTATCTCTATAGACATGGAAATATCTGCACCGCCGTCTGTAAAAACATGGAAATACCTATACAGTCATCTGTATAAACATGGAAATATCTACAATGCCATCTGTAGAAAGATGGAAATATCTACACCGCAATCTGTGTAAACATGGAAATATCTACACCGATATCTGTAAAAACATGGAAATATCTACACCGCTATCTGTATAAACATGGAAATATCTACACCGCGATCTGTATAAACATGGAAATATCTACACCGCGATCTGTATAAACATGGAAATATCTACACCGCTATCTGTATAAACATGGAAATATCTACAGTTATCTCTATAAACATGGAAATATCTACACCGCCATCTGTATAAACATGGAAATACCTACAAAGTCATCTGTATAAACATGGAAATATCTACACAGCCCTCTGTATAAACATGGAAATATCTACACAGCCATCTGTATATACATGGAAATATCTACACCACTATCTGTATAAACATGGAAAGAACTACACCACTATTTGTATAAACAAGGAAATATCTACACCGTGATCTGTATAAACATAGAAATATCTACACCGACATCTCTATAAACAGGGAAATATCTACACCCCTATCTGAATAAACATGGAAATATCCACACCGCTATCTCTATAAACATGGAAAAATCAACACCGCTATCTCTATGAACATGGAAATATCTACACCGCCATCTCTATAAACATGGAAATGTCTACACCACGATCATTATAAACATGGAAATATCTACACCACTATCTGTATAAACATGGAAATATCTCCACAGCTGTCTCTGTAAACATCGAAATATCTACACCGCCATCTGTATAAACATGGAAATACATACAAAGTTATCTGTATAAACATGGAAATATCTACACCGCCATCTGTGTATAGATGGAAATATCAACACCGCCATCTGTACAAACATGGAAATATCTACACCGCTATCTCTATAGACATGCAAATATCTGCACCGCCATCTGTAAAAACATGGAAATACCTATACAGTCATCTGTATAAACATGGAAATATCTACAATGCCATCTGTAGAAAGATGGAAATATCTACACCGCAATCTGTGTAAACATGGAAATATCTACACCGATATCTGTAAATACATGGAAATATCTACACCGCTATCTGTATAAACATGGAAATATCTACACCGCGATCTGTATAAACATGGAAATATCTACACCGCGATCTGTATAAACATGGAAATATCTACACCGCTATCTGTATAAACATGGAAATATCTACACAGTTATCTCTATAAACATGGAAATATCTACACCGCCATCTGTATAAACATGGAAATACCTATAAAGTCACCTGTATAAACATGGAAATATCTACACAGCCCTCTGTATAAACATGGAAATATCTACACAGCCATCAGTATATACATGGAAATATCTACACCACTATCTGTATAAACATGGAAATAACTACACCGCTATTTGTATAAACAAGGAAATATCTACACCATGATCTGTATAAACATGGAAATATCTGCACCGCCATCTCTATAAACAGGGAAATATCTACACCCCTATCTGTATAAACATGGAAATATCCACACCGCAATCTCTATAAACATGGAAAAATCAACACCGCTATCTCTATGAACATGGAAATATCTACACCGCCATCTCTATAAACTTGGAAATGTCTACACCACGATCAGTATAAACATGGAAATATCTACACCGCTATCTCTATAAACATGGAAATATCTCCACAGCTGTCTCTATAAACATCGAAATATCTACACCGCCATCTGTATAAACATGGAAATACTTACAAAGTTATCTGTATAAACATGGAAATATCTACACCGCCATCTGTATAAACATGGAAATATCTACACAGCCATGTGTACATACATGGAAATATCTACACCGCTATCTATATAAACATGGAAATAACTACACCGCTATCTGTATAAACATGGAAATATCTACACCGCCATCTACATATCCATGGAAATATCTGCGGCGCCATCTGTATAAACATGGAAATATCTACACGGTCATCTGTGTATAGATGGAAATATCAACACCGCCATCTGTACAAACATGGAAATATCTGCACCGCTATCTGTATAAACATGGAAATATCTACACCGCGGTCTGTATAAACATGGAAATATCAACACGGCTATCGGTATAAACATGGAAATATCTACACCGCTATCTCCATAAACATGGAAATATCTACACCGTGATCTGTATAAACATGGAAATATTTACACCGCTATCTGTATAATCATGGAAACTTCCACACCGTTATCTGTATAAATATGGAAATATCTACACCGCTATCTCTATAAACTTGGAAATATCTACACCGCCATCTGTATAAACATGGAAATACCTATACAGTCATCTGTGTAAACATGGAAATATCTACACCACCATCTGTATAAACATGGAAATATCTACAATGCCATCTGTATACACATGGAAATACCTACACGGCAATCAGTGTATAGATGGAAACATCAACACCGCCATCTGTACATACATGGAAATATCTACACTGCTATCTCTATAAACATGGAAATATCTACACTGTGGTCTGTTTAAACATGGAAATATCTACACCGGTATCTGTATAAACATGGAAATATCCACACCATGATCTGTATAAACATGGAAATATATACACCGCTATCTGTATAAACATGGAAATATCTGCACCGCTATCTCTATAAACATGGAAATAACTACAAAGACATCTGTATAAACATGGAAATACCTACACAGTCATGTGTAGGAACATTTAAATATCTACACTGCCATCTGTATAAATATAGAAATATCTACACAGCCCTCTGTATAAATATGGAAATATCTGCATAGGCATCTGTGTAAACATGGAAATATCTGCACCGCTATCTGTATAAACGTGGAAATACCTACACCGCTGTCTCTATAAACATGGAAATATGTACACCGCTATGTGTATAAACATGGAAATATCTCCACGGCTCTCTGTATAAACATGGAAATATCTCCACCGTTATCTGTATAAACATGGAAATATCAACAGCGCCATCTATATAAACATTGAAATATCTACACTGCCATCTGTAGAAACATGGAAGTATCTACACAGTCATCTGAATAAACATGGAAATATCTACACCACCATCTGTATAAACATGGAAATAGCTACAATACCATCTGTATACACATGGAAATATCTACACAGACATCTGTATAAATATGGAAATATCTACACGGCCATCTGTATAATCATGGAAATATCTACACTGCCATCTGTAGAAAGATGGAAATATCTACACCGCTATATCTATAAATATGGAAATATCTACACCGCCATCTCTATGAACATGAAAATATCTACACTGCCATCTCCATAAAGATGGAAGTATCTACTCCGCCATGTGTATAAACACGGAAATATCTACACCACCATCTGTGTAAACACGGAAATACCTACAGCGCTATCTGTATAAACATGGAAATAACTACACCACCATCTGCATGTCCTTCGAAATATCTACGCCGCCATCTGAATAAACATGGAAATAACTACACCGCCATCTGTGTATAGATGGAAATATCAACACCGCCATCTGTACAAACATGGAAATATCTACACCGCTATCTCTATAGACATGCAAATATCTGCACCGCCATCTGTGAAAACATGGAAATAACTATACAGTCATCTGTATAAACATGGAAATATCTACAATGCCATCTGTAGAAAGATGGAAATATCTACACCACAATCTGTGTAAACATGGAAATATCTACACCGATATCTGTAAAAACATGGAAATATCTACACCGCTATCTGTAAAAACATGGAAATATCTACACCGCTATCTGTATAAACATGGAAATATCTACACCGCGATCTGTATAAACATGGAAATATCTACACCGCGATCTGTATAAACATGGAAATATCTACACCGCTATCTGTATAAACATGGAAATATCTACACAGTTATCTCTATAAACATGGAAATATCTACACCGCCATCTGTATAAACATGGAAATACCTACAAAGTCATCTGTATAAACATGGAAATATCTACACAGCCCTCTGCATAAACATGGAAATATCTACACAGCCATCAGTATATACATGGAAATATCTACACCACTATCTGTATAAACATGGAAATAACTACACCGCTATTTGTATAAACAAGGAAATATCTACACCATGATCTGTGTAAACTTGGAAATATCTACACCGCCATCTCTATAAACAGGGAAATATCTACACCCCTATCTGTATAAACATGGAAATATCCACACCGCTATCTCTATAAACATGGAAAAATCAACACCGCTATCTCTATGAACATGGAAATATCTACACCGCCATCTCTATAAACTTGGAAATGTCTACACCACGATCAGTATAAACATGGAAATATCTACACCGCTATCTGTATAAACATGGAAATATCTCCACAGCTGTCTCTATAAACATCAAAATATCTACACCGCCATCTGTATAAACATGGAAATACTTACAAAGTTATCTGTATAAACATGGAAATATCTACACTGCCATCTGTATAAACATGGAAATATCTACACAGCCATGTGTACATACATGGAAATATCTACACCGCTATCTATATAAACATGGAAATAACTACACCGCTATCTGTATAAACATGGAAATATCTACACCGCCATCTACATATCCATGGAAATATCTGCGCCGCCATCTGTATAAACATGGAAATATCTACACGGTCATCTGTGTATAGATGGAAATATCAACACCGCCATCTGTACAAACATGGAAATATCTGCACCGCTATCTGTATAAACATGGAAATATCTACACCGCGATCTGTATAAACATGGAAATATCTACACCGCGATCTGTATAAACCTGGAAATATCTACACCGCTATCTGTGTAAACATGGAAATATCTACACAGTTATCTCTATAAACATGGAAATATCTACACCGCCATCTGTATAAACATGGAAATACCTACAAAGTCATCTGTATAAACATGGAAATATCTACACAGCCCTCTGTATAAACATGGAAATATCTACACAGCCATCAGTATATACATGGAAATATCTACACCATTATCTGTATAAACATGGAAATAACTACACCGCTATTTGTATAAACAAGGAAATATCTACACCATGATCTGTATAAACATGGAAATATCTACACCGCCATCTCTATAAACAGGGAAATATCTACAACACCATCTGCATAAACATGGAAATATCCACACCGCTATCTCTATAAACATGGAAAAATCAACACCGCTATCTCTATGAACATGGAAATATCTTCACCGCCATCTCTATAAACTTGGAAATGTCTACACCACGATCAGTATAAACATGGAAATATCTACACCGCTATCTGTATAAACATGGAAATATCTCCACAGCTGTCTCTATAAACATCGAAATATCTACACCGCCATCTGTATAAACATGGAAATACTTACAAAGTTATCTGTATAAACATGGAAATATCTACACTGCCATCTGTATAAACATGGAAATATCTACACAGCCATGTGTACATACATGGAAATATCTACACCGCTATCTATATAAACATGGAAATAACTACACCGCTATCTGTATAAACATGGAAATATCTACACTGCCATCTACATATCCATGGAAATATCTGCGCCGCCATCTGTATAAACATGGAAATATCTACACGGTCATCTGTGTATAGATGGAAATATCAACACCGCCATCTGTACAAACATGGAAATATCTGCACCGCTATCTGTATAAACATGGAAATATCTACACCGCGGTCTGTATAAACATGGAAATATCAACACCGCTATCGGTATAAACATGGAAATATCTACACCGCTATCTCTATAAACATGGAAATATCTACACCGTGATCTGTATAAACATGGAAATATTTACACCGCTATCTGTATAAACATGGAAACTTCCACACCGTTATCTGTATAAATATGGAAATATCTACACCGCTATCTCTATAAACTTGGAAATATCTACACTGCCATCTGTATAAACATGGAAATACCTATACAGTCATCTGTGTAAACATGGAAATATCTACACCACCATCTGTATAAACATGGAAATATCTACAATGCCATCTGTATACACATGGAAATACCTACATGGCAATCAGTGTATAGATGGAAACATCAACACCGCCATCTGTACAAACATGGAAATATCTACACTGCTATCTCTATAAACATGGAAATATCTACACTGTGGTCTGTATAAACATGGAAATATCTACACCGGTATCTGTATAAACATGGAAATATCCACACCATGATCTGTATAAACATGGAAATATATACACCGCTATCTGTATAAACATGGAAATATCTGCACCGCTATCTCTATAAACATGGAAATAACTACAAAGACATCGGTATAAACATGGAAATACCTACACAGTCATGTGTAGGAACATTTAAATATCTACACTGCCATCTATATAAATAAAGAAATATCTACACAGCCCTCTGTATAAATATGGAAATATCTGCATAGGCATCTGTGTAAACATGGAAATATCTGCACCGCTATCTGTATAAACGTGGAAATACCTACACCGCTGTCTCTATAAACATGGAAATATGTACACCGCTATGTGTATAAACATGGAAATATCTCCACGGCTCTCTGTATAAACATGGAAATATCTCCACCGTTATCTGTATAAACATGGAAATATCAACAGCGCCATCTATATAAACATTGAAATACCTACACTGCCATCTGTAGAAACATGGAAATATCTACACAGTCATCTGAATAAACATGGAAATATCTACACCACCATCTGTATAAACATGGAAATAGCTACAATACCATCTGTATACACATGGAAATATCTACACAGACATCTGTATAAATATGGAAATATCTACACGGCCATCTGTATAAACATGGAAAAATCTACACTGCCATCTGTAGAAAGATGGAAATATCTACACCGCTATCTCTATAAATATGGAAATATCTACACCGCCATCTCTATGAACATGAAAATATCTACACTGCCATCTCCATAAAGATGGAAGTATCTACTCCGCCATGTGTATAAACACGGAAATATCTACACCACCATCTGTGTAAACATGGAAATACCTACAGCGCTATCTGTATATACATGGAAATAACTACACCGCCATCTGCATGTCCTTGGAAATATCTACGCCGCCATCTGAATAAACATGGAAATAACTACACCGCCATCTGTGTATAGATGGAAATATCAACACCGCCATCTGTACAAACATGGAAATATCTACACCGCTATCTCTATAGACATGCAAATATCTGCACAGCCATCTGTAAAAACATGGAAATACCTATACAGTCATCTGTATAAACATGGAAATATCTACAATGCCATCTGTAGAAAGATGGAAATATCTACACCGCAATCTGTGTAAACATGGAAATATCTACACCGATATCTGTATAAACATGGAAATACCTACAAAGTCATCTGTATAAACATGGAAATATCTACACAGCCCTCTGTATAAACATGGAAATATCTACACAGCCATCAGTATATACATGGAAATATCTACACCATTATCTGTATAAACATGGAAATAACTACACCGCTATTTGTATAAACAAGGAAATATCTACACCATGATCTGTATAAACATGGAAATATCTACACCGCCATCTCTATAAACAGGGAAATATCTACACCCCTATCTGTATAAACATGGAAACATCCACACCGCTATCTCTATAAACATGGAAAAATCAACACCGCTATCTCTATGAACATGGAAATATCTACACCGCCATCTCTATAAACTTGGAAATGTCTACACCACGATCAGTATAAACATGGAAATATCTACACCGCTATCTGTATAAACATGGAAATATCTCCACAGCTGTCTCTATAAACATCGAAATATCTACACCGCCATCTGTATAAACATGGAAATACTTACAAAGTTATCTGTATAAACATGGAAATATCTACACCGCCATCTGTATAAACATGGAAATATCTACACAGCCATGTGTACATACATGGAAATATCTACACCGCTATCTATATAAATATGGAAATAACTACACCGCTATCTGTATAAACATGGAAATATCTACACCGCCATCTACATATCCATGGAAATATCTGCGGCGCCATCTGTATAAACATGGAAATATCTACACGGTCATCTGTGTATAGATGGAAATATCAACACCGCCATCTGTACAAACATGGAAATATCTGCACCGCTATCTGTATAAACATGGAAATATCTACACCGCGGTCTGTATGAACATGGAAATATCAACACCGCTATCGGTATAAACATGGAAATATCTACACCGCTATCTCCATAAACATGGAAATATCTACACCGTGATCTGTATAAACATGGAAATATTTACACCGCTATCTGTATAAACATGGAAACTTCCACACCGTTATCTGTATAAATATGGAAATATCTACACCGCTATCTCTATAAACTTGGAAATATCTACACCGCCATCTGTATAAACATGGAAATGCCTATACAGTCATCTGTGTAAACATGGAAATATCTACACCACCATCTGTATAAATATGGAAATATCTACAATGCCATCTGTATACACATGGAAATACCTACACGGCAATCAGTGTATAGATGGAAACATCAACACCGCCATCTGTACAAACATGGAAATATCTACACTGCTATCTCTATAAACATGGAAATATCTACACTGTGGTCTGTATAAACATGGAAATATCTACACCGGTATCTGTATAAACATGGAAATATCCACACCATGATCTGTATAAACATGGAAATATATACACCGCTATCTGTATAAACATGGAAATATCTGCACCGCTATCTCTATAAACATGGAAATAACTACAAAGACATCTGTATAAACATGGAAATACCTACACAGTCATGTGTAGGAACATTTAAATATCTACACTGCCATCTGTATAAATATAGAAATATCTACACAGCCCTCTGTATAAATATGGAAATATCTGCATAGGCATCTGTGTAAACATGGAAATATCTGCACCGCTATCTGTATAAACGTGGAAATACCTACACCGCTGTCTCTATAAACATGGAAATATGTACACCGCTATGTGTATAAACATGGAAATATCTCCACGGCTCTCTGTATAAACATGGAAATATCTCCACCGTTATCTGTATAAACATGGAAATATCAACAGCGCCATCTATATAAACATTGAAATATCTACACTGCCATCTGTAGAAACATGGAACTATCTACACAGTCATCTGAATAAACATGGAAATATCTACACCACCATCTGTATAAACATGGAAATAGCTACAATACCATCTGTATACACATGGAAATATCTCCACAGACATCTGTATAAATATGGAAATATCTACACGGCCATCTGTATAATCATGGAAATATCTACACTGCCATCTGTAGAAAGATGGAAATATCTACACCGCTATCTCTATAAATATGGAAATATCTACACAGCCATCTGTATGAACATGAAAATATCTACACTGCCATCTCCATAAAGATGGAAGTATCTACTCCGCCATGTGTATAAACACGGAAATATCTACACCACCATCTGTGTAAACACGGAAATACCTACAGCGCTATCTGTATAAACATGGAAATAACTACACCGCCATCTGCATGTCCTTGGAAATATCTACGCCGCCATCTGAATAAACATGGAAATAACTACACCGCCATCTTTGTATAGATGGAAATATCAACACCGCCATCTGTACAAACATGGAAATATCTACACCGCTGTCTCTATAGACATGCAAATATCTGCACCGCCATCTGTGGAAACATGGAAATACCTATACAGTCATCTGTATAAACATGGAAATATCTACAATGCCATCTGTAGAAAGATGGAAATATCTACACCACAATCTGTGTAAACATGGAAATATCTACACCAATATCTGTAAAAACATGGAAATATCTACACCGCTATCTGTAAAAACATGGAAATATCTACAACGCTATCTGTATAAACATGGAAATATCTACACCGCGATCTGTATAAACATGGAAATATCTACACCGCGATCTGTATAAACATGGAAATATCTACACCGCTATCTGTATAAACATGGAAATATCTACACAGTTATCTCTATAAACATGGAAATATCTACACCGCCATCTGTATAAACATGGAAATACCTACAAAGTCATCTGTATAAACATGGAAATATCTACACAGCCCTCTGTATAAACATGGAAATATCTACACAGCCATCAGTATATATATGCAAATATCTACACCACTATCTGTATAAACATGGAAATAACTACACCGCTATTTGTATAAACAAGGAAATATCTACACCATGATCTGTGTAAACATGGAAATATCTACACCGCCATCTCTATAAACAGGGAAATATCTACACCCCTATCTGTATAAACATGGAAATATCCACACCGCTATCTCTATAAACATGGAAAAATCAACACCGCTATCTCTATGAACATGGAAATATCTACACCGCCATCTCTATAAACTTGGAAATGTCTACACCACGATCAGTATAAACATGGAAATATCTACACCGCTATCTGTATAAACATGGAAATATCTCCACAGCTGTCTCTATAAACATCGAAATATCTACACCGCCATCTGTATAAACATGGAAATACTTACAAAGTTATCTGTATAAACATGGAAATATCTACACTGCTATCTGTATAAACATGGAAATATCTACACAGCCATGTGTACATACATGGAAATATCTACACCGCTATCTATATAAACATGGAAATAACTACACCGCTATCTGTATAAACATGGAAATATCTACACCGCCATCTACATATCCATGGAAATATCTGCGCCGCCATCTGTATAAACATGGAAATATCTACACGGTCATCTGTGTATAGATGGAAATATCAACACCGCCATCTGTACAAACATGGAAATATCTGCACCGCTATCTGTATAAACATGGAAATATCTACACCGCGATCTGTATAAACATGGAAATATCTACACCGCGATCTGTATAAACCTGGAAATATCTACACCGCTATCTGTATAAACATGGAAATATCTACACAGTTATCTCTATAAACATGGAAATATCTACACCGCCATCTGTATAAACATGGAAATACCTACAAAGTCATCTGTATAAACATGGAAATATCTACACAGCCCTCTGTATAAACATGGAAATATCTACACAGCCATCAGTATATACATGCAAATATCTACACCATTATCTGTATAAACATGGAAATAACTACACCGCTATTTGTATAAACAAGGAAATATCTACACCATGATCTGTATAAACATGGAAATATCTACACCGCCATCTCTATAAACAGGGAAATATCTACACCCCTATCTGTATAAACATGGAAACATCCACACCGCTATCTCTATAAACATGGAAAAATCAACACCGCTATCTCTATGAACATGGAAATATCTACACCGCCATCTCTATAAACTTGGAAATGTCTACACCACGATCAGTATAAACATGGAAATATCTACACCGCTATCTGTATAAACATGGAAATATCTCCACAGCTGTCTCTATAAACATCGAAATATCTACACCGCCATCTGTATAAACATGGAAATACTTACAAAGTTATCTGTATGAACATGGAAATATCTACACCGCCATCTGTATAAACATGGAAATATCTACACAGCCATGCGTACATACATGGAAATATCTACACCGCTATCTAGATAAACATGGAAATAACTACACCGCTATCTGTATAAACATGGAAATATCTACACCGCCATCTACATATCCATGGAAATATCTGCGCCGCCATCTGTATAAACATGGAAATATCTACACGGTCATCTGTGTATAGATGGAAATATCAACACCGCCATCTGTACAAACATGGAAATATCTGCACCGCTATCTGTATAAACATGGAAATATCTACACCGCGGTCTGTATAAACATGGAAATATCAACACCGCTATCGGTATAAACATGGAAATATCTACACCGCTATCTCTATAAACATGGAAATATCTACACCGTGATCTGTATAAACATGGAAATATTTACACCGCTATCTGTATAAACATGGAAACTTCCACACCGTTATCTGTATAAATATGGAAATATCTACACCGCTATCTCTATAAACTTGGAAATATCTACACCGCCATCTGTATAAACATGGAAATACCTATACAGTCATCTGTGTAAACATGGAAATATCTACACCACCATCTGTATAAACATGGAAATATCTACAATGCCATCTGTATACACATGGAAATACCTACACGGCAATCAGTGTATAGGTGGAAACATCAACACCGCCATCTGTACAAACATGGAAATATCTACACTGCTATCTCTATAAACATGGAAATATCTACACTGTGGTCTGTATAAACATGGAAATATCTACACCGGTATCTGTATAAACATGGAAATATCCACACCATGATCTGTATAAACATGGAAATATATACACCGCTATCTGTATAAACATGGAAATATCTGCACCGCTATCTCTATAAACATGGAAATAACTACAAAGACATCTGTATAAACATGGAAATACCTACACAGTCATGTGTAGGAACATTTAAATATCTACACTGCCATCTGTATAAATATAGAAATATCTACACAGCCCTCTGTATAAATATGGAAATATCTGCATAGGCATCTGTGTAAACATGGAAATATCTGCACCGCTATCTGTATAAACGTGGAAATACCTACACCGCTGTCTCTATAAACATGGAAATATGTACACCGCTATGTGTATAAACATGGAAATATCTCCACGGCTCTCTGTATAAACATGGAAATATCTCCACCGTTATCTGTATAAACATGGAAATATCAACAGCGCCATCTATATAAACATTGAAATACCTGCACTGCCATCCGTAGAAACATGGAAATATCTACACAGTCATCTGAATAAACATGGAAATATCTACACCACCATCTGTATAAACATGGAAATAGCTACAATACCATCTGTATACACATGGAAATATCTACACAGACATCTGTATAAATATGGAAATATCTACACGGCCATCTGTATAAACATGGAAATATCTACACTGCCATCTGTAGAAAGATGGAAATATCTACACCGCTATCTCTATAAATATGGAAATATCTACACCGCCATCTCTATGAACATGAAAATATCTACACTGCCATCTCCATAAAGATGGAAGTATCTACTCCGCCATGTGTATAAACACGGAAATATCTACACCACCATCTGTGTAAACATGGAAATACCTACACCGCTATCTGTATAAACATGGAAATAACTACACCGCCATCTGCATGTCCTTGGAAATATCTACGCCGCCATCTGAATAAACATGGATATATCTACACCGCCATCTGTGTATAGATGGAAATATCAACACCGCCATCTGTACAAACATGGAAATATCTACACCGCTATCTCTATATACATGGAAATATCTGCACCGCCATCTCTATATACATGGAAATATCTGCACCGCCATCTGTAAAAACATGGAAATATCTATACAGTCATTTGTATAAACATGGAAATATCTACAATGCCATCTGTAGAAAGATGGAAATATCTACAACGCAATCTGTGTAAACATGGGAATATCTACACCGATATCTGTAAAAACATGGAAATATCTACACCGCTATCTGTATAAACATGGAAATATGTACACCGTGACCTGTATAAACATGGAAATATCTTCACTGCGATCGGTATAAACATGGAAATATCTACACCGCTATCTGTATAAACATGGAAATATCTACAGTTATCTCTATAAACATGGAAATATCTACACCGCCATCTGTATAAACATGGAAATATCTACACCGCTATCTGTAAAAACATGGAAATATCTACAACGCTATCTGTATAAACATGGAAATATCTACACCGCGATCTGTATAAACATGGAAATATCTACACCGCGATCTGTATAAACATGGAAATATCTACACCGCTATCTGTATAAACATGGAAATATCTACACAGTTATCTCTATAAACATGGAAATATCTACACCGCCATCTGTATAAACATGGAAATACCTACAAAGTCATCTGTATAAACATGGAAATATCTACACAGCCCTCTGTATAAACATGGAAATATCTACACAGCCATCAGTATATATATGCAAATATCTACACCACTATCTGTATAAACATGGAAATAACTACACCGCTATTTGTATAAACAAGGAAATATCTACACCATGATCTGTGTAAACATGGAAATATCTACACCGCCATCTCTATAAACAGGGAAATATCTACACCCCTATCTGTATAAACATGGAAATATCCACACCGCTATCTCTATAAACATGGAAAAATCAACACCGCTATCTCTATGAACATGGAAATATCTACACCGCCATCTCTATAAACTTGGAAATGTCTACACCACGATCAGTATAAACATGGAAATATCTACACCGCTATCTGTATAAACATGGAAATATCTCCACAGCTGTCTCTATAAACATCGAAATATCTACACCGCCATCTGTATAAACATGGAAATACTTACAAAGTTATCTGTATAAACATGGAAATATCTACACTGCTATCTGTATAAACATGGAAATATCTACACAGCCATGTGTACATACATGGAAATATCTACACCGCTATCTATATAAACATGGAAATAACTACACCGCTATCTGTATAAACATGGAAATATCTACACCGCCATCTATATATCCATGGAAATATCTGCGCCGCCATCTGTATAAACATGGAAATATCTACACGGTCATCTGTGTATAGATGGAAATATCAACACCGCCATCTGTACAAACATGGAAATATCTGCACCGCTATCTGTATAAACATGGAAATATCTACACCGCGATCTGTATAAACATGGAAATATCTACACCGCGATCTGTATAAACCTGGAAATATCTACACCGCTATCTGTATAAACATGGAAATATCTACACAGTTATCTCTATAAACATGGAAATATCTACACCGCCATCTGTATAAACATGGAAATACCTACAAAGTCATCTGTATAAACATGGAAATATCTACACAGCCCTCTGTATAAACATGGAAATATCTACACAGCCATCAGTATATACATGGAAATATCTACACCATTATCTGTATAAACATGGAAATAACTACACCGCTATTTGTATAAACAAGGAAATATCTACACCATGATCTGTATAAACATGGAAATATCTACACCGCCATCTCTATAAACAGGGAAATATCTACACCCCTATCTGTATAAACATGGAAACATCCACACCGCTATCTCTATAAACATGGAAAAATCAACACCGCTATCTCTATGAACATGGAAATATCTACACCGCCATCTCTATAAACTTGGAAATGTCTACACCACGATCAGTATAAACATGGAAATATCTACACCGCTATCTGTATAAACATGGAAATATCTCCACAGCTGTCTCTATAAACATCGAAATATCTACACCGCCATCTGTATAAACATGGAAATACTTACAAAGTTATCTGTATAAACATGGAAATATCTACACCGCCATCTGTATAAACATGGAAATATCTACACAGCCATGTGTACATACATGGAAATATCTACACCGCTATCTAGATAAACATGGAAATAACTACACCGCTATCTGTATAAACATGGAAATATCTACACCGCCATCTACATATCCATGGAAATATCTGCGCCGCCATCTGTATAAACATGGAAATATCTACACGGTCATCTGTGTATAGATGGAAATATCAACACCGCCATCTGTACAAACATGGAAATATCTGCACCGCTATCTGTATAAACATGGAAATATCTACACCGCGGTCTGTATAAACATGGAAATATCAACACCGCTATCGGTATAAACATGGAAATATCTACACCGCTATCTCTATAAACATGGAAATATCTACACCGTGATCTGTATAAACATGGAAATATTTACACCGCTATCTGTATAAACATGGAAACTTCCACACCGTTATCTGTATAAATATGGAAATATCTACACCGCTATCTCTATAAACTTGGAAATATCTACACCGCCATCTGTATAAACATGGAAATACCTATACAGTCATCTGTGTAAACATGGAAATATCTACACCACCATCTGTATAAACATGGAAATATCTACAATGCCATCTGTATACACATGGAAATACCTACACGGCAATCAGTGTATAGGTGGAAACATCAACACCGCCATCTGTACAAACATGGAAATATCTACACTGCTATCTCTATAAACATGGAAATATCTACACTGTGGTCTGTATAAACATGGAAATATCTACACCGGTATCTGTATAAACATGGAAATATCCACACCATGATCTGTATAAACATGGAAATATATACACCGCTATCTGTATAAACATGGAAATATCTGCACCGCTATCTCTATAAACATGGAAATAACTACAAAGACATCTGTATAAACATGGAAATACCTACACAGTCATGTGTAGGAACATTTAAATATCTACACTGCCATCTGTATAAATATAGAAATATCTACACAGCCCTCTGTATAAATATGGAAATATCTGCATAGGCATCTGTGTAAACATGGAAATATCTGCACCGCTATCTGTATAAACGTGGAAATACCTACACCGCTGTCTCTATAAACATGGAAATATGTACACCGCTATGTGTATAAACATGGAAATATCTCCACGGCTCTCTGTATAAACATGGAAATATCTCCACCGTTATCTGTATAAACATGGAAATATCAACAGCGCCATCTATATAAACATTGAAATACCTGCACTGCCATCCGTAGAAACATGGAAATATCTACACAGTCATCTTAATAAACATGGAAATATCTACACCACCATCTGTATAAACATGGAAATAGCTACAATACCATCTGTATACACATGGAAATATCTACACAGACATCTGTATAAATATGGAAATATCTACACGGCCATCTGTATAAACATGGAAATATCTACACTGCCATCTGTAGAAAGATGGAAATATCTACACCGCTATCTCTATAAATATGGAAATATCTACACCGCCATCTCTATGAACATGAAAATATCTACACTGCCATCTCCATAAAGATGGAAGTATCTACTCCGCCATGTGTATAAACACGGAAATATCTACACCACCATCTGTGTAAACATGGAAATACCTACACCGCTATCTGTATAAACATGGAAATAACTACACCGCCATCTGCATGTCCTTGGAAATATCTACGCCGCCATCTGAATAAACATGGATATATCTACACCGCCATCTGTGTATAGATGGAAATATCAACACCGCCAGCTGTACAAACATGGAAATATCTACACCGCTATCTCTATATACATGGAAATATCTGCACCGCCATCTGTAAAAACATGGAAATATCTATACAGTCATTTGTATAAACATGGAAATATCTACAATGCCATCTGTAGAAAGATGGAAATATCTACAACGCAATCTGTGTAAACATGGGAATATCTACACCGATATCTGTAAAAACATGGAAATATCTACACCGCTATCTGTATAAACATGGAAATATGTACACCGTGATCTGTATAAACATGGAAATATCTTCACTGCGATCGGTATAAACATGGAAATATCTACACCGCTATCTGTATAAACATGGAAATATCTACAGTTATCTCTATAAACATGGAAATATCTACACCGCCATCTGTATAAACATGGAAATACCTACAAAGTCATCTGTATAAACATGGAAATATCTACACAGCCCTCTGTATAAACATGGAAATATCTAAACAGCCATCTGTATATACATGGAAATATCTACACCAATATCTGTATAAACATGGAAATAACTCCACCGCTATTTGTATAAACAAGGAAATATCTACACCATGATCTGTATAAACATGGAAATATCTACACCGCCATCTCTATAAACAGGGAAATATCTACACCCCTATCTGTATAAACATGGAAATATCCACAACACTATCTCTATAAACATGGAAAAATCAACACCGCTATCTCTATGAACAGGGAAATATCTACACCGCCATCTCTATAAACATGGAAATGTCTACACCACGATCAGTATAAACATGGAAATATCTACACCGCTATCTGTATAAACATGGAAATATCTCCACTGCTGTCTCTATAAACATCGAAATATCTACACCGCCATCTGTATAAACATGGAAATACTTACAAAGTTATCTGTATAAACATGGAAATATCTACACCGCCATCTGTATAAACATGGAAATATCTACACAGCCATGTGTACATACATGGAAATATCTACTCCGCTATCTATATAAACATGGAAATAACTACACCACTATCTGTATAAACATGGAAATATCTACACCGCCATCTACATAATCATGGAAATATCTGCGCCGCCATCTGTATAAACATGGAAATATCTACACGGTCATCTGTGTATAGATGGAAATATCAACACCGCCATCTGTACAAACATGGAAATATCTGCACCGCTATCTGTATAAACATGGAAATATCCACACCGCGGTCTGTATAAACATGGAAATATCAACACCGCTATCGGTATAAACATGGAAATATCTACACCGCTATCTCTATAAACATGGAAATATCTACACCGTGATCTGTATAAACATGGAAACATTTACACCGCTATCTGTATAAACATGGAAACTTCCACACCGTTATCTGTATAAATATGAAAATATCTACACCGCTATCTCTATAAACTTGGAAATATCTACACCGCCATCTGTATAAACATGGAAATACCTATACAGTCATCTGTGTAAACATGGAAATATCTACACCACCATCTGTATAAACATGGAAATATCTACAATGCCATCTGTATACACATGGAAATACCAACACGGCAATCAGTGTATAGATGGAAACATCAACACCGCCATCTGTACAAACATGGAAATATCTACACTGCTATCTCTATAAACATGGAAATATCTACACTGTGGTCTGTATAAACATGGAAATATCTACACCGGTATCTGTATAAACATGGAAATATCCACACCATGATCTGTATAAACATGGAAATATATACACCGCTATCTGTACAAACATGGAAATATCTACACTGCTATCTCTATAAACATGGAAATATCTACACTGTGGTCTGTATAAACATGGAAATATCTACACCGGTATCTGTATAAACATGGAAATATCCACACCATGATCTGTATAAACATGGAAATATATACACCGCTATCTGTATAAACATGGAAATATCTGCACCGCTATCTCTATAAACATGGAAATAACGAAAAAGACATCGGTATAAACATGGAAATACCTACACAGTCATGTGTAGGAACATTTAAATATCTACACTGCCATCTGTATAAATATAGAAATATCTACACAGCCCTCTGTATAAATATGGAAATATCTGCATAGGCATCGGTGTAAACATGGAAATATCTGCACCGCTATCTGTATAAACGTGGAAATACCTACACCGCTGTCTTTATAAACATGGAAATATGTACACCGCTATGTGTATAAACATGGAAATATCTCCACGGCTCTCTGTATAAACATGGAAATATCTCCACCGTTATCTGTATAAACATGGAAATATCAACAGCGCCATCTATATAAACATTGAAATACCTACACTGCCATCTGTAGAAACATGGAAATATCTACACAGTCATCTGAATAAACATGGAAATATCTACACCACCATCTGTATAAACATGGAAATAGCTACAATACCATCTGTATACACATGGAAATATCTACAAAGACATCTGTATAAATATGGAAATATCTACACGGCCATCTGTATAAACATGGAAATATCTACACTGCCATCTGTAGAAAGATGGAAATATCTACACCGCTATCTCTATAAATATGGAAATATCTACACCGCCATCTCTATGAACATGAAAATATCTACACTGCCATCTCCATAAAGATGGAAGTATCTACTCCGCCATGTGTATAAACACGGAAATATCTACACCACCATCTGTGTAAACATGGAAATACCTACAGCGCTATCTGTATAAACATGGAAATAACTACACCGCCATCTGCATGTCCTTGGAAATATCTACGCCGCCATCTGAATAAACATGGAAATAACTACACCGCCATCTGTGTATAGATGGAAATATCAACACCGCCATCTGTACAAACATGGAAATATCTACACCGCTATCTCTATAGACATGGAAATATCTGCACCGCCATCTGTAAAAACATGGAAATACCTATACAGTCATCTGTATAAACATGGAAATATCTACAATGCCATCTGTAGAAAGATGGAAATATCTACACCGCAATCTGTGTAAACATGGAAATATCTACACCGATATCTGTAAAAACATGGAAATATCTACACCGCTATCTGTATAAACATGGAAATATCTACACCGCGATCTGTATAAACATGGAAATATCTACACCGCTATCTGTATAAACATGGAAATATCTCCACAGCTGTCTCTATAAACATGGAAATATCTACACCGCCATCTCTATAAACAGGGAAATATCTACACCCCTATCCGTATAAACATGGAAATATCCACACCGCTATCTCTATAAACATGGAAAAATCAACACCGCTATCTCTATGAACATGGAAATATCTACACCGCCATCTCTATAAACATGGAAATATCTACACCGCAATCTGTATAAACATGGAAATATCTCCACTGCTTTCTCTATAAACATCGAAATATCTACACCGCCATCTGCATAAACATGGAAATACTTACAAAGTTATCTGTATAAACATGGAAATTGCTACACCGCCATCTGTATAAACATGGATATATCTACACAGCCATGTGTACATACTTGGAAATACCTACACCACTATCTGTATAAACATGGAAATAACTACACCGCTATTTGTATAAACAAGGAAATATCTACACTGTGATCTGTATAAACATGGAAATATCTACACCGCCATCTCTATAAACAGGGAAATATCGACACCCCATCTGTATAAACATGGAAATATCCACACCGCTATCTCTACAAACATGGAAAAATCAACACCACTATCTCTATGAACATGGAAATATCTACACCGCCATCTCTATAAACATGGAATTGTCTACACCACGATCAGTATAAACATGGAAATATCTACACCGCTATCTGTATAAACATGGAAATATCTCCACTGCTATCTCTATAAACATCGAAATATCTACACCGCCATCTGTATAAACATGGAAATACTTACAAAGTTATCTGTATAAACATGGAAATATCTACACCGCCATCTGTATAAACATGGAAATATCTACACAGCCATGTGTACATACATGGAAATATCTACACCGCTATCTATATAAACATGGAAATAACTACACCGCTATCTGTATAAACATGGAAATATCTACACCGCCATCTACATATCCATGGAAATATCTGCGCCGCCATCTGTATAAACATGGAAATATCTACACGGTCATCTGTGTATAGATGGAAATATCAACACCGCCATCTGTACAAACATGGAAATATCTGCACCGCTATCTGTATAAACATGGAAATATCTACACCGCGGTCTGTATAAACATGGAAATATCAACACCGCTATCGGTATAAACATGGAAATATCTACACCGCTATCTCTATAAACATGGAAATATCTACACTTTGATCTGTATAAACATGGAAATATTTACACCGCTATCTGTATAAACATGGAATCTTCTACACCGTTATCTGTATAAATTGGGAAATATCTACACAGCTATCTCAATAAACTTGGAAATACCTACACCACCATCTATATAAACATGGAAATACCTATACAGTCATCTGTGTAAACATGGAAATATCTACACCACCATCTGTATAAACATGGAAATATCCACAATGCCATCTGTATACACATGGAAATACCTACACGGCAATCAGTGTATAGATGGAAACATCAACACCGCCATCTGTACACACATGGAAATATCTACACTGCTATCTCTATAAACATGGAAATATCTACACTGTGGTCTCTATAAACATGGAAATATCTACACCATGATGTGTATAAACATGGAAATATATACACCGCTATCTGTATAAACATGGAAATATCTGCACCGCTATCTCTATAAACATGGAAATAACTACAAAGACATCTGTATAAACTTGGAAATACCTACACAGTCATGTGTAGGAACATTTAAATATCTACACTGCCATCTGTATAAATATAGAAATATCTACACAGCCCTCTGTATAAATATGGAAATATCTGCATAGGCATCTATGTAAACATGGAAATATCTGCACCGCCATCTGTAAAAACATGGAAATACCTATACAGTCATCTGTATAAACATGGAAATATCTACAATGCCATCTGTAGAAAGATGGAAATATCTACACCGCAATCTGTGTAAACATGGAAATACCTACACCGCTATCTGTATAAACATGGAAATAACTACACCGCCATCTGCATGACCTTGGAAATATCTACGCCGCCATCTGAATAAACATGGAAATATCTACACGGCCATCTGTGTATAGCTGGAAATATCAACACCACCATCTGTACAAACATGGAAATGTCTACACCGCTATCTCTATAGACATGGAAATATCTGCACCGCCATCTGTAAAAACATGGAAATACCTATACAGTCATCTGTATAAACATGGAAATATCTACAATGCCATCTGTAGAAAGATGGAAATATCTACACCGCAATCTGTGTAAACATGGAAATATCTACACCGATATCGGTAAAAACATGGAAATATCCACACCGCATTCTGTATAAACATGGAAATATCTACACCGTGATCTCTATAAACATGGAAATATCTACACCGCGATCTGTATAAACATGGAAATATCTACACAGTTATCTCTATAAACATGGAAATATCTACACCGCCATCTGTATAAACATGGAAATAGCTACAAAGTCATCTGTATAAACATGGAAATATCTACACAGCCATCTGTATAAACATGGAAATATATACACAGCCATCTGTATATACATGGAAATACCTACACCACTATCTGTATAAACATGGATATAACTACACCGCTATTTGTATAAACAAGGAAATATCTACACTGTGATCTGTATAAACATGGAAATATCTACACCGCCATCTCTATAAACAGGGAAATATCGACACCCCATCTGTATAAACATGGAAATATCCACACCGCTATCTCTACAAACATGGAAAAATCAACACCACTATCTCTATGAACATGGAAATATCTACACCGCCATCTCTATAAACATGGAGTTGTCTACACCACGATCAGTATAAACATGGAAATATCTACACCGCTATCTGTATAAACATGGAAATATCTCCACTGCTATCTCTATAAACATCGCAATATCTACACCGCCATCTGTATAAACATGGAAATACTTACAAAGTTATCTGTATAAACATGGAAATATCTACACCGCCATCTGTATAAACATGGAAATATCTACACAGCCATGTGTACATACATGGAAATATCTACACCGCTATCTAAATAAACATGGAAATAACTACACTGCTATCTGTATAAACATGGAAATATCTACACCACCATCTACATATCCATGGAAATATCTGCGTCGCCATCTGTATAAACATGGAAATATCTACACGGTCATCTGTGTATAGATGGAAATATCAACACCGCCATCTGTACAAACATGGAAATATCTGCACCGCTATCTTTATAAACATGGAAATATCTACACAGCGGTCTGTATAAACATGGAAATATCAACACCGCTATCGGTATAAACATGGAAATATCTACACCGCTATCTCTATAAACATGGAAATATCTACACTGTGATCTGTATAAACATGGAAATATTTACACCGCTATCTGTATAAACATGGAATCTTCTACACCGTTATCTGTATAAATTGGGAAATATCTACACAGCTATCTCAATAAACTTGGAAATATCTACACCACCATCTGTATAAACACGGAAATACCTATACAGTCATCTGTGTAAACATGGAAATATCTACACCACCATCTGTACAAACATGGAAATATCTACAATGCCATCTGTATACACATGGAAATACCTACACGGCAATCAGTGTATAGATGGAAACATCAACACCGCCATCTGTACAAACATGGAAATATCTACACTTCTATCTCTATAAACATGGAAATATCTACACTGCGGTGTCTATAAACATGGATATATCTACACCATGATCTGTATAAACATGGAAATATATACACCGCTATCTGTATAAACATGGAAATATCTGCACCGCTATCTGTATAAACATGGAAATATCTACACCGCGGTCTGTATAAACATGGCAATATCAACACTGCTATCGGTATAAACATGGAAATATCTACACCGCTATCTGTATAAACATGGAAATATCTACACCGTGATCTGTATAAACATGGAAATATTTACACCGCTATCTGTATAAACATGGAAATTTCTACACCGTTATCTGTATAAATATGGAAATATCTACACCGCTATCTCAATAAACTTGGATATATCTACACCACCATCTGTATAAACATGGAAATACCTATACAGTCATCTGTGTAAACATGGAAGTATCTACACAACCATCTGTCTAAACATGGAAATATCTACAATGCCATCTGTATACACATGGAAATACCTACACGGCAATCAGTGTATAGATGAAAACATCAACACCGCCATCTGTACAAACATGGAAATATCTACACTTCTATCTCTATAAACATGGAAATATCTACACTGCGGTGTCTATAAACATGGATATATCTACACCATGATCTGTATAAACATGGAAATATATACACCGCTATCTGTATAAACATGGAAATATCTGCACCGCTATCTCTATAAACATGGAAATAACTACAAAGACATCTGTATATACTTGGAAATACCTACACAGTCATGTGTAGGAACATTTAAATATCTACACTGCCATCTGTATAAATATAGAAATATCTACACAGCCCTCAGTATAAATATGGAAATATCTGCATAGGCATCTGTGTAAACATGGAAATATCTGCACCGCTATCTGTATAAACATGGAAATACCTACACCGCTGTCTCTATAAACATGGAAATATGTACACCGCTATGTGTATAAACATGGAAATATCTCCACTGCTCTCGGTATAAACATGGAAATATCTCCACCGTTATCTGTATAAACATGGAAATATCAACAGCGCCATCTATATAAACATTGAAATATCTACACTGCCATCTGTAAAAACATGGAAATATCTACACATTCACCTGAATAAACATGGAAATATCTACACCACCATCTGTATAAACATGGAAATAGCTACAATACCATCTGTATACACATGGAAATATCTACACCGACATCTGTATAAATATGGAAATATCTACACGGCCATCGGTATAAACATGGAAATATCTACACTGCCATCTGTAGAAAGATGGAAATATCTACACCGCTATCTCTATAAATATGGAAATATCTACACCGCCATCTGTATGAACATGAAAATATCTACACTGCCATCTCCATAAAGATGGAAGTATCTACTCCGCCATGTGTATAAACACAGAAATATCTACACCACCATCTGTGTAAACATGGAAATAACTACACCGCTATCTGTATAAACATGGAAATAACTACACCGCCATCTACATGTCCTTGGAAATATCTACGCCGCCATCTGAATAAACATGGAAATATCTACACGGCCATCTGTGTATAGCTGGAAATATCAACACCGCCATCTGTACAAACATGGAAATATCTACACCGCTATCTCTATAGACATGGAAATATCTGCACAGCCATCTGTAAAAACATGAAAATACCTATACAGTCATCTGTATAAACATGGAAATATCTACAATGCCATCTGTAGAAAGATGGAAATATCTACACCGCAATCTGTGTAAACATGGAAATATCTACACCGATATCTGCATAAACATGGAAATATCTACACCGCGATCTGTATAAACATGGAAATATCTACACCGCTATCTGTATAAACATGGAAATATCTACACCGCGATCTGTATAAACATGGAAATATCTACACAGTTATCTCTATAAACATGGAAATATCTAAACCGCCATCTGTATAAACATGGAAATACCTACAAAGTCATCTGTATAAACATGGAAATATCTACACAGCCATCTGTATAAACATGGAAATATCTACACAGCCATCTGTATATACATGGAAATATCTACACCACTATCTGTATAAACATGGAAATAACTACACCGCTATTTGTATAAACAAGGAAATATCTACACCGTGATCTGTATAAACATGGAAATATCTACACCGCCATCTCTATAAACAGGGAAATATCTACACCCCTATCTGTATAAACATGGAAATATCCACAACGCTATCTCTATAAACATGGAAAAATCAACACCGCTATCTCTATGAACATGGAAATATCTACACCGCCATCTCTATAAACATGGAAATGTCTACACCACTATCAGTATAAACATGGAAATATCTACACCGGTATCTGTATAAACATGGAAATATCTCCACTGCTATCTCTATAACCATCGAAATATCTACACCGCCATCTGTATAAACATGGAAATACTTACAAAGTTATCTGTATAAACATGGAAATATCTACACCGCCATCTGTATAAACATGGAAATATCTACAAAGCCATGTGTACATACATGGAAATATCTACACCGCAATGTATATAAACATGGAAATAAATACACCTCTATCAGTATAAACATGGAAATATCTACACCGCCATCTACATATCCATGGAAATATCTGCGCCGCCATCTGTATAAACATGGAAATATCTACACGGTCATCTGTGTATAGATGGAAATATCAACACCGCCATCTGTACAAACATGGAAATATCTGCAGCGCTATCTGTATAAACATGGAAATATCTACACCGCGGTCTGTATAAACATGGAAATATCAACACCGCTATCGGTATAAACATGGAAATATCTACACCGCTATCTCTATAAACATGGAAATATCTACACCGTGATCTGTATAAACATGGAAATATTTACACCGCTATCTGTATAAACATGGAAACTTCTACACCGTTATCTGTATAAATATGGTAATATCTACACCGCTATCTCAATAAACTTGGAAATATCTACACCACCATCTGTATAAACATGGAAATACCTATACAGTCATCTGTGTAAACATGGAAATATCTACACCACCATCTGTATAAACGTGGAAATATCTACAATGCCATCTGTATACACATGGAAATACCTACACGGCAATCAGTGTATAGATGGAAACATCAACACCGCCATCTGTACAAACATGGAAATATCTACACTGCTATCTCTATAAACATGGAAATATCTACACTGCGGTCTCTATAAACATGGAAATATCTACACCATGATCTGTATAAACATGGAAATATATACACCGCTATCTGTATAAACATGGAAATATCTGCACCGCGATCTCTATAAACAGGGAAATAACTACAAAGACATCTGTATAAACTTGGAAATACCTACACAGTCATGTGTAGGAACATTTAAATATCTACACTGCCATCTGTATAAATATAGAAATATCTACACAGCCCTCTGTATAAATATGGAAATATCTGCATAGGCATCTGTGTAAACATGGAAATATCTGCACCGCTATCTGTATAAACATGGAAATACCTACACCGCTGTCTCTATAAACACGGAAATATGTACACCGCTATGTGTATAAACATGGAAATATCTCCACTGCTCTCTGTATAAACATGGAAATATCTCCACCGTCATCTGTATAAACATGGAAATATCAACAGCGCCATCTGTATAAACATTGAAATATCTACACTGCCATCTGTAAAAACATGGAAGTATCTACACAGTCATCTGAATAAACATGGAAATATCTACACCACCATCTGTATAAACATGGAAATAGCTAAAATACCATCTGTATACACATGGAAATATCTACACAGACATCTGTACAAACATGGAAATATCTGCACCGCTATCTGTATAAACATGGAAATATCTACACCGCGGTCTGTATAAACATGGAAATATCAACACCGCTATCGGTATAAACATGGAAATATCTACACCGCTATCTCTATAAACATGGAAATATCTACACTGTGATCTGTATAAACATGGAAATATTTACACCGCTATCTGTATAAACATGGAATCTTCTACACCGTTATCTGTATAAATTGGGAAATATCTACACAGCTATCTCAATAAACTTGGAAATATCTACACCACCATCTGTATAAACACGGAAATACCTATACAGTCATCTGTGTAAACATGGAAATATCTACACCACCATCTGTACAAACATGGAAATATCTACAATGCCATCTGTATACACATGGAAATACCTACACGGCAATCAGTGTATAGATGGAAACATCAACACCGCCATCTGTACAAACATGGAAATATCTACACTTCTATCTCTATAAACATGGAAATATCTACACTGCGGTGTCTATAAACATGGATATATCTACACCATGATCTGTATAAACATGGAAATATATACACCGCTATCTGTATAAACATGGAAATATCTGCACCGCTATCTGTATAAACATGGAAATATCTACACCGCGGTCTGTATAAACATGGCAATATCAACACTGCTATCGGTATAAACATGGAAATATCTACACCGCTATCTGTATAAACATGGAAATATCTACACCGTGATCTGTATAAACATGGAAATATTTACACCGCTATCTGTATAAACATGGAAATTTCTACACCGTTATCTGTATAAATATGGAAATATCTACACCGCTATCTCAATAAACTTGGATATATCTACACCACCATCTGTATAAACATGGAAATACCTATACAGTCATCTGTGTAAACATGGAAGTATCTACACAACCATCTGTCTAAACATGGAAATATCTACAATGCCATCTGTATACACATGGAAATACCTACACGGCAATCAGTGTATAGATGAAAACATCAACACCGCCATCTGTACAAACATGGAAATATCTACACTTCTATCTCTATAAACATGGAAATATCTACACTGCGGTGTCTATAAACATGGATATATCTACACCATGATCTGTATAAACATGGAAATATATACACCGCTATCTGTATAAACATGGAAATATCTGCACCGCTATCTCTATAAACATGGAAATAACTACAAAGACATCTGTATATACTTGGAAATACCTACACAGTCATGTGTAGGAACATTTAAATATCTACACTGCCATCTGTATAAATATAGAAATATCTACACAGCCCTCAGTATAAATATGGAAATATCTGCATAGGCATCTGTGTAAACATGGAAATATCTGCACCGCTATCTGTATAAACATGGAAATACCTACACCGCTGTCTCTATAAACATGGAAATATGTACACCGCTATGTGTATAAACATGGAAATATCTCCACTGCTCTCGGTATAAACATGGAAATATCTCCACCGTTATCTGTATAAACATGGAAATATCAACAGCGCCATCTATATAAACATTGAAATATCTACACTGCCATCTGTAAAAACATGGAAATATCTACACATTCACCTGAATAAACATGGAAATATCTACACCACCATCTGTATAAACATGGAAATAGCTACAATACCATCTGTATACACATGGAAATATCTACACCGACATCTGTATAAATATGGAAATATCTACACGGCCATCGGTATAAACATGGAAATATCTACACTGCCATCTGTAGAAAGATGGAAATATCTACACCGCTATCTCTATAAATATGGAAATATCTACACCGCCATCTGTATGAACATGAAAATATCTACACTGCCATCTCCATAAAGATGGAAGTATCTACTCCGCCATGTGTATAAACACAGAAATATCTACACCACCATCTGTGTAAACATGGAAATAACTACACCGCTATCTGTATAAACATGGAAATAACTACACCGCCATCTACATGTCCTTGGAAATATCTACGCCGCCATCTGAATAAACATGGAAATATCTACACGGCCATCTGTGTATAGCTGGAAATATCAACACCGCCATCTGTACAAACATGGAAATATCTACACCGCTATCTCTATAGACATGGAAATATCTGCACAGCCATCTGTAAAAACATGAAAATACCTATACAGTCATCTGTATAAACATGGAAATATCTACAATGCCATCTGTAGAAAGATGGAAATATCTACACCGCAATCTGTGTAAACATGGAAATATCTACACCGATATCTGCATAAACATGGAAATATCTACACCGCGATCTGTATAAACATGGAAATATCTACACCGCTATCTGTATAAACATGGAAATATCTACACCGCGATCTGTATAAACATGGAAATATCTACACAGTTATCTCTATAAACATGGAAATATCTAAACCGCCATCTGTATAAACATGGAAATACCTACAAAGTCATCTGTATAAACATGGAAATATCTACACAGCCATCTGTATAAACATGGAAATATCTACACAGCCATCTGTATATACATGGAAATATCTACA
The DNA here is from genome assembly GCF_028858775.2 of Pan troglodytes. NCBI lineage: Eukaryota > Metazoa > Chordata > Mammalia > Primates > Hominidae > Pan > Pan troglodytes. Next base: position 10,816,096 of record NC_072411.2, read on the forward strand.
CCACTATCTGTATAAACATGGAAATAACTACACCGCTATTTGTATAAACAAGGAAATATCTACACCGTGATCTGTATAAACATGGAAATATCTACACCGCCATCTCTATAAACAGGGAAATATCTACACCCCTATCTGTATAAACATGGAAATATCCACAACGCTATCTCTATAAACATGGAAAAATCAACACCGCTATCTCTATGAACATGGAAATATCTACACCGCCATCTCTATAAACATGGAAATGTCTACACCACTATCAGTATAAACATGGAAATATCTACACCGGTATCTGTATAAACATGGAAATATCTCCACTGCTATCTCTATAACCATCGAAATATCTACACCGCCATCTGTATAAACATGGAAATACTTACAAAGTTATCTGTATAAACATGGAAATATCTACACCGCCATCTGTATAAACATGGAAATATCTACAAAGCCATGTGTACATACATGGAAATATCTACACCGCAATGTATATAAACATGGAAATAAATACACCTCTATCAGTATAAACATGGAAATATCTACACCGCCATCTACATATCCATGGAAATATCTGCGCCGCCATCTGTATAAACATGGAAATATCTACACGGTCATCTGTGTATAGATGGAAATATCAACACCGCCATCTGTACAAACATGGAAATATCTGCAGCGCTATCTGTATAAACATGGAAATATCTACACCGCGGTCTGTATAAACATGGAAATATCAACACTGCTATCGGTATAAACATGGAAATATCTACACCGCTATCTCTATAAACATGGAAATATCTACACCGTGATCTGTATAAACATGGAAATATTTACACCGCTATCTGTATAAACATGGAAACTTCTACACCGTTATCTGTATAAATATGGTAATATCTACACCGCTATCTCAATAAACTTGGAAATATCTACACCACCATCTGTATAAACATGGAAATACCTATACAGTCATCTGTGTAAACATGGAAATATCTACACCACCATCTGTATAAACGTGGAAATATCTACAATGCCATCTGTATACACATGGAAATACCTACACGGCAATCAGTGTATAGATGGAAACATCAACACCGCCATCTGTACAAACATGGAAATATCTACACTGCTATCTCTATAAACATGGAAATATCTACACTGCGGTCTCTATAAACATGGAAATATCTACACCATGATCTGTATAAACATGGAAATATATACACCGCTATCTGTATAAACATGGAAATATCTGCACCGCGATCTCTATAAACAGGGAAATAACTACAAAGACATCTGTATAAACTTGGAAATACCTACACAGTCATGTGTAGGAACATTTAAATATCTACACTGCCATCTGTATAAATATAGAAATATCTACACAGCCCTCTGTATAAATATGGAAATATCTGCATAGGCATCTGTGTAAACATGGAAATATCTGCACCGCTATCTGTATAAACATGGAAATACCTACACCGCTGTCTCTATAAACACGGAAATATGTACACCGCTATGTGTATAAACATGGAAATATCTCCACTGCTCTCTGTATAAACATGGAAATATCTCCACCGTCATCTGTATAAACATGGAAATATCAACAGCGCCATCTGTATAAACATTGAAATATCTACACTGCCATCTGTAAAAACATGGAAGTATCTACACAGTCATCTGAATAAACATGGAAATATCTACACCACCATCTGTATAAACATGGAAATAGCTAAAATACCATCTGTATACACATGGAAATATCTACACAGACATCTGTACAAACATGGAAATATCTGCACCGCTATCTGTATAAACATGGAAATATCTACACCGCGGTCTGTATAAACATGGAAATATCAACACCGCTATCGGTATAAACATGGAAATATCTACACCGCTATCTCTATAAACATGGAAATATCTACACTGTGATCTGTATAAACATGGAAATATTTACACCGCTATCTGTATAAACATGGAATCTTCTACACCGTTATCTGTATAAATTGGGAAATATCTACACAGCTATCTCAATAAACTTGGAAATATCTACACCACCATCTGTATAAACACGGAAATACCTATACAGTCATCTGTGTAAACATGGAAATATCTACACCACCATCTGTACAAACATGGAAATATCTACAATGCCATCTGTATACACATGGAAATACCTACACGGCAATCAGTGTATAGATGGAAACATCAACACCGCCATCTGTACAAACATGGAAATATCTACACTTCTATCTCTATAAACATGGAAATATCTACACTGCGGTGTCTATAAACATGGATATATCTACACCATGATCTGTATAAACATGGAAATATATACACCGCTATCTGTATAAACATGGAAATATCTGCACCGCTATCTGTATAAACATGGAAATATCTACACCGCGGTCTGTATAAACATGGCAATATCAACACTGCTATCGGTATAAACATGGAAATATCTACACCGCTATCTGTATAAACATGGAAATATCTACACCGTGATCTGTATAAACATGGAAATATTTACACCGCTATCTGTATAAACATGGAAATTTCTACACCGTTATCTGTATAAATATGGAAATATCTACACCGCTATCTCAATAAACTTGGATATATCTACACCACCATCTGTATAAACATGGAAATACCTATACAGTCATCTGTGTAAACATGGAAGTATCTACACAACCATCTGTATAAACATGGAAATATCTACAATGCCATCTGTATACACATGGAAATACCTACACGGCAATCAGTGTATAGATGAAAACATCAACACCGCCATCTGTACAAACATGGAAATATCTACACTTCTATCTCTATAAACATGGAAATATCTACACTGCGGTGTCTATAAACATGGATATATCTACACCATGATCTGTATAAACATGGAAATATATACACCGCTATCTGTATAAACATGGAAATATCTGCACCGCTATCTCTATAAACATGGAAATAACTACAAAGACATCTGTATAAACTTGGAAATACCTACACAGTCATGTGTAGGAACATTTAAATATCTACACTGCCATCTGTATAAATATAGAAATATCTACACAGCCCTCAGTATAAATATGGAAATATCTGCATAGGCATCTGTGTAAACATGGAAATATCTGCACCGCTATCTGTATAAACATGGAAATACCTACACCGCTGTCTCTATAAACATGGAAATATGTACACCGCTATGTGTATAAACATGGAAATATCTCCACTGCTCTCGGTATAAACATGGAAATATCTCCACCGTTATCTGTATAAACATGGAAATATCAACAGCGCCATCTATATAAACATTGAAATATCTACACTGCCATCTGTAAAAACATGGAAATATCTACACATTCACCTGAATAAACATGGAAATATCTACACCACCATCTGTATAAACATGGAAATAGCTACAATACCATCTGTATACACATGGAAATATCTACACCGACATCTGTATAAATATGGAAATATCTACACGGCCATCGGTATAAACATGGAAATATCTACACTGCCATCTGTAGAAAGATGGAAATATCTACACCGCTATCTCTATAAATATGGAAATATCTACACCGCCATCTGTATGAACATGAAAATATCTACACTGCCATCTCCATAAAGATGGAAGTATCTACTCCGCCATGTGTATAAACACAGAAATATCTACACCACCATCTGTGTAAACATGGAAATAACTACACCGCTATCTGTATAAACATGGAAATAACTACACCGCCATCTACATGTCCTTGGAAATATCTACGCCGCCATCTGAATAAACATGGAAATATCTACACGGCCATCTGTGTATAGCTGGAAATATCAACACCGCCATCTGTACAAACATGGAAATATCTACACCGCTATCTCTATAGACATGGAAATATCTGCACAGCCATCTGTAAAAACATGAAAATACCTATACAGTCATCTGTATAAACATGGAAATATCTACAATGCCATCTGTAGAAAGATGGAAATATCTACACCGCAATCTGTGTAAACATGGAAATATCTACACCGATATCTGCATAAACATGGAAATATCTACACCGCGATCTGTATAAACATGGAAATATCTACACCGCTATCTGTATAAACATGGAAATATCTACACCGCGATCTGTATAAACATGGAAATATCTACACAGTTATCTCTATAAACATGGAAATATCTACACCGCCATCTGTATAAACATGGAAATACCTACAAAGTCATCTGTATAAACATGGAAATATCTACACAGCCATCTGTATAAACATGGAAATATCTACACAGCCATCTGTATATACATGGAAATATCTACACCACTATCTGTATAAACATGGAAATAACTACACCGCTATTTGTATAAACAAGGAAATATCTACACCGTGATCTGTATAAACATGGAAATATCTACACCGCCATCTCTATAAACAGGGAAATATCTACACCCCTATCTGTATAAACATGGAAATATCCACAACGCTATCTCTATAAACATGGAAAAATCAACACCGCTATCTCTATGAACATGGAAATATCTACACCGCCATCTCTATAAACATGGAAATGTCTACACCACTATCAGTATAAACATGGAAATATCTACACCGGTATCTGTATAAACATGGAAATATCTCCACTGCTATCTCTATAACCATCGAAATATCTACACCGCCATCTGTATAAACATGGAAATACTTACAAAGTTATCTGTATAAACATGGAAATATCTACACCGCCATCTGTATAAACATGGAAATATCTACAAAGCCATGTGTACATACATGGAAATATCTACACCGCAATGTATATAAACATGGAAATAAATACACCTCTATCAGTATAAACATGGAAATATCTACACCGCCATCTACATATCCATGGAAATATCTGCGCCGCCATCTGTATAAACATGGAAATATCTACACGGTCATCTGTGTATAGATGGAAATATCAACACCGCCATCTGTACAAACATGGAAATATCTGCAGCGCTATCTGTATAAACATGGAAATATCTACACCGCGGTCTGTATAAACATGGAAATATCAACACCGCTATCGGTATAAACATGGAAATATCTACACCGCTATCTCTATAAACATGGAAATATCTACACCGTGATCTGTATAAACATGGAAATATTTACACCGCTATCTGTATAAACATGGAAACTTCTACACCGTTATCTGTATAAATATGGTAATATCTACACCGCTATCTCAATAAACTTGGAAATATCTACACCACCATCTGTATAAACATGGAAATACCTATACAGTCATCTGTGTAAACATGGAAATATCTACACCACCATCTGTATAAACGTGGAAATATCTACAATGCCATCTGTATACACATGGAAATACCTACACGGCAATCAGTGTATAGATGGAAACATCAACACCGCCATCTGTACAAACATGGAAATATCTACACTGCTATCTCTATAAACATGGAAATATCTACACTGCGGTCTCTATAAACATGGAAATATCTACACCATGATCTGTATAAACATGGAAATATATACACCGCTATCTGTATAAACATGGAAATATCTGCACCGCGATCTCTATAAACAGGGAAATAACTACAAAGACATCTGTATAAACTTGGAAATACCTACACAGTCATGTGTAGGAACATTTAAATATCTACACTGCCATCTGTATAAATATAGAAATATCTACACAGCCCTCTGTATAAATATGGAAATATCTGCATAGGCATCTGTGTAAACATGGAAATATCTGCACCGCTATCTGTATAAACATGGAAATACCTACACCGCTGTCTCTATAAACACGGAAATATGTACACCGCTATGTGTATAAACATGGAAATATCTCCACTGCTCTCTGTATAAACATGGAAATATCTCCACCGTCATCTGTATAAACATGGAAATATCAACAGCGCCATCTGTATAAACATTGAAATATCTACACTGCCATCTGTAAAAACATGGAAGTATCTACACAGTCATCTGAATAAACATGGAAATATCTACACCACCATCTGTATAAACATGGAAATAGCTAAAATACCATCTGTATACACATGGAAATATCTACACAGACATCTGTACAAACATGGAAATATCTGCAACGCTATCTGTATAAACATGGAAATATCTACACCGCGGTCTGTATAAACATGGAAATATCAACACCGCTATCGGTATAAACATGGAAATATCTACACCGCTATCTCTATAAACATGGAAATATCTACACCGTGATCTGTATAAACATGGAAATATTTACACCACTATCTGTATAAACATGGAAACTTCTACACCGTTATCTGTATAAATATGGAAATATCTACACCGCTATCTCTATAAACTTGGAAATATCTACACCGCCATCTGTATAAACATGGAAATACCTATACAGTCATCTGTGTAAACATGGAAATATCTACACCACCATTTGTATAAACATGGGAATATCTACAATGCCATCTGTATACACATGGAAATACCTACACGGCAATCAGTGTATAGATGGAAACATCAACACCGCCATCTGTACAAACATGGAAATATCTACACTGCTATCTCTATAAACATGGAAATATCTACACTGCGGTCTTTATAAACATGGAAATATCTACACCGGTATCTGTATAAACATGGAAATATCTACAGCATGATCTGTATAAACATGGAAATATATACACCGCTATCTGTATAAACATGGAAATATCTGCACCGCTATCTCTATAAACATGGAAATAACTACAAAGACATCTGTATAAACATGGAAATACCTACACAGTCATGTGTAGGAACATGTAAATATCTACACTGCCATCTGTATAAATATAGAAATATCTACACAGCCCTCTGTATAAATATGGAAATATCTGCATAGGCATCTGTGTAAACATGGAAATATCTGCACTGATATCTGTATAAACATGGAAATACCTACACCGCTGTCTCTAAAAACATGGAAATGCCTACACCGCTGTTTCTAAAAACATGGAAATATGTACACCGCTATGTGTATAAACATGGAAATATCTCCACTGCTCTCTGTATAAACATGGAAATATCTCCACCGTTATCTGTATAAACATGGAAATATCAACAGCGCCATCTACATAAACATTGAAATATCAACGCAGCCATCTGTAAAAACATGGAAATATCTACACAGTCATCTGAATAAACATGGAAATATCTACACCACCGTCTGTATAAACATGGAAATAGCTACAATACCATCTGTATACACATGGAAATATCTACACAGACATCTGTATAAATATGGAAATATCTACACGGCCATCTGTATAAACATGGAAATAACTACAATGCCATCTGTAGAAAGATGGAAATATATACACCGCTATCTCCATAAATATGGAAATATCTACACCGCCATCTCTATGAACATGAAAATATCTACACTGCCATCTCCATAAAGATGGAAGTATCTACTCCGCCATGTGTATAAACACGGAAATATCTACACCACCATCTGTGTAAACATGGAAATACCTACACCGCTATCTTTATAAACATGGAAATAACTACACAGCCATCTGCATGTCCTTGGAAGTATGTACGCCGCCATCTGAATAAACATGGAAATATCTACAAGGCCATCTGTGTATAGATGGAAATATCAACACCGCCATCTGTACAAACATGGAAATATCTACACCGCTATCTCTATAGACATGGAAATATCTACACCGCCATCTATAAAAACATGGAAATACCTATACAGTCATCTGTATAAACATGGAAATATCTACAATGCCATCTGTAGAAAGATGGAAATATCTACACCGCAATCTGTGTAAACATGGAAATATCTACACCGATATCTGTAAAAACATGGAAATATCTACACCGCTATCTGTATAAACATGGAAATATCTACACCGCGATCTGTATAAACATGGAAATATCTACACCGCGATCTGTATAAACATGGAAATATCTACACCGCTATCTGTATAAACATGGAAATATCTACACAGTTATCTCTATAAACATGGAAATATCTACACCGCCATCTGTATAAACATGGAAATACCTACAAAGTCATCTGTATAAACATGGAAATATCTACACAGCCATCTGTATAAACATGGAAATATATACACAGCCATCTGTATATACATGGAAATATCTACACCACTATCTGTATAAACATGGAAATAACTACACCGCTATTTGTATAAACAAGGAAATATCTACACCGTGATCAGTATAAACATGGAAATATCTACACCACCATCTCTATAAACAGGGAAATATCTACACCCCTATCTGTATAAACATGGAAATATCCACACCGCTATCTCTATAAACATGGAAAAATCAACACCGCTACCTCTATGAACATGGAAATATCTACACCGCCATCTCTATAAACATGGAAATGTCTACACCACGATCAGTATAAACATGGAAATATCTACACCGCTATCTGTATAAACATGGAAATATCTCCAGTGCTATCTCTATAAACATCGAAATATCTACACCGCCATCTGTATAAACATGGAAATACTTACAAAGTTATCTGTATAAACATGGAAATATCTACACCGCCATCTGTATAAATATGGAAATATCTACACAGCCATGTGTACATACATGGAAATATCTACACCGATATCTATATAAACATGGAAATAACTACACCGCTATCTGTATAAACATGGAAATATCTACACCGCCATCTACATATCCATGGAAATATCTGCGCCGCCATCTGTATAAACATGGAAATATCTACACGGTCATCTGTGTATAGATGGAAATATCAACACCGCCATCTGTACAAACATGGAAATATCTGCACCGCTATCTGTATAAACATGGAAATATCTACACCGTGGTCTGTATAAACATGGAAATATCAACACCGCTATCGGTATAAACATGGAAATATCTACACCGCTATCTCTATAAACATGGAAATATCTACACCGTGATCTGTATAAACATGGAAATATTAACACCACTATCTGTATAAACATGGAAACTTCTACACCGTTATCTGTATAAATATGGAAATATCTACACCGCTATCTCTATAAACTTGGAAATATCTACACCGCCATCTGTATAAACATGGAAATACCTATACAGTCCTCTGTGTAAACATGGAAATATCTACACCACCATCTGTATAAACATGGAAATATCTACAATGCCATCTGTATACACATGGAAATACCTACACTGCAATCAGTGTATAGATGGAAACATCAACACCGCCATCTGTACAAACATGGAAATATCTACACTGCTATCTCTATAAACATGGAAATATCTACACTGTGGTCTGTATAAACATGGAAATATCTACACCGGTATCTGTATAAACATGGAAATATCCACACCATTATCCATATAAACATGGAAATATATACACCGCTATCTGTATAAACATGGAAATATCTGCACCGCTATCTCTATAAACATGGAAATAACTACAAAGATATCTGTATAAACTTGGAAATACCTACACAGTCATGTGTAGGAACATTTAAATATCTACACTGCCATCTGTATAAATATAGAAATATCTACACAGCCCTCTGTATAAATATGGAAATATCTGCATAGGCATCTGTGTAAACATGGAAATATCTGCACCGCTATCTGTATAAACGTGGAAATACCTACACCGCTGTCTCTATAAACATGGAAATATGTACACCGCTATGTGTATAAACATGGAAATATCTCCAATGCTCTCTGTATAAACATGGAAATATCTCCACCGTTATCTGTACAAACATGGAAATATCAACAGCGCCATCTATATAAACATTGAAATATCTACACTGCCATCTGTAAAAACATGGAAATATCTACACAGTCATCTGAATAAACATGGAAATATCTACACCACCATCTGTATAAACATGGAAATAGGTACAATACCATCAGTATACACATGGAAATATCTACACAGACATCTGTATAAATATGGAAATATCTACACGGCCATCTGTATAAACATGGAAATATCTACACTGCCATCTTTAGAAAGATGGAAATATCTACACCGCTATCTCTATAAATATGGAAATATCTACACCGCCATCTCTATGAACATGAAATATCTACACTGCCATCTCCATAAAGATGGAAGTATCTACTCCGCCATGTGTATAAACACGGAAATATCTACACCACCATCTGTGTAAACATGGAAATACCTACACCGCTATCTGTATAAACATGGAAATAACTACACCGCCATCTGCATGTCCTTGGAAATATCTACGCCACCATCTGAATAAACATGGAAATATCTACACGGCCATCTGTGTATAGATGGAAATATCAACACCGCCATCTGTACAAACATGGAAATATCTACACCGCTATCTCTATAGACATGGAAATATCTGCACCGCCATCTGTAAAAACATGGAAATACCTATACAGTCATCTGTATAAACATGGAAATATCTACAATGCCATCTGTAGAAAGATGGAAATATCTACACCGCAATCTGTGTAAACATGGAAATATCTACACCGATATCTGTAAAAACATTGAAATATCTACACCGCTATCTGTATAAACATGGAAATATTTACACCGCGATCTGTATAAACATGGAATTATCTACACCGCGATCTGTATAAACATGGAAATATCTACACCGCTATCTGTATAAACATGGAAATATCTACACAGTTATCTCTATAAACATGGAAATATCTACACCGCCATCTCTATAAACATGGAAATACCTACAAAGTCATCTGTATAAACATGGAAATATCTACACAGCCATCTGTATAAACATGGAAATATCTACACGGCCATCTGTGTAGATGGAAATATCAACACCGCCTTCTGTACAAACATGGAAATATCTAGACAGTTATCTCTATAAACATGGAAATATCTACACCGCCATCTGTATAAACATGGAAATACCTACAAAGTCATCTGTATAAACATGGAAATATCTACACAGCCATCTGTATAAACATGGAAATATCTACACAGCCATCTGTATATACATGGAAATATCTACACCACTATCTGTATAAACATGGAAATAACTACACCGCTATTTGTATAAACAAGGAAATATCTACACCGTGATCTGTATAAACATGGAAATATCTACACCGCCATCTCTATAAACAGGGAAATATCTACACCCCTATCTGTATAAACATGGAAATATCCACACCGCTATCTCTATAAACATGGAAAAATCAACACCGCTATCTCTATGAACATGGAAATATCTACACCGCCATCTCTATAAACATGGAAATGTCTACACCACGATCAGTATAAACATGGAAATATCTACACCGCTATCTGTATAAACATGGAAATATGTCCACTGCTATCTCTATAAACATCGAAATAACTACACCGCCATCTGTATAAACATGGAAATACTTACTAAGTTATCTGTATAAACATGGAAATATCTACACCGCCATCTGTATAAACATGTCAATATCTACACAGCCATGTGTACATACATGGAAATATCTACACCGCTATCTATATAAACATGGAAATAACTACACTGCTATCTGTATAAACATGGAAATATCTACACCACCATCTACATATCCATGGAAATATCTGCGCCGCCATCTGTATAAACATGGAAATATCTACACGGTCATCTGTGTATAGATGGAAATATCAACACCGCCATCTGTACAAACATGGAAATATCTGCACCGCTATCTGTATAAACATGGAAATATCTACACCGTGGTCTGTATAAACATGGAAATATCAACACCGCTATCGGTATAAACATGGAAATATCTACACCGCTATCTCTATAAACATGGAAATATCTACACCGTGATCAGTATAAACATGGAAATATTAACACCACTATCTGTATAAACATGGAAACTTCTACACCGTTATCTGTATAAATATGGAAATATCTACACCGCTATCTCTATAAACTTGGAAATATCTACACCGCCATCTGTATAAACATGGAAATACCTATACAGTCATCTGTGTAAACATGGAAATATCTACACCACCATCTGTATAAACATGGAAATATCTACAATGCCATCTGTATACACATGGAAATACCTACACGGCAATCAGTGTATAGATGGAAACATCAACACCGCCATCTGTACAAACATGGAAATATCTACACTACTATCTCTATAAACATGGAAATATCTACACTGTGGTCTGTATAAACATGGAAATATCTACACCGGTATCTGTATAAACATGGAAATATCCACACCATGATCTGTAGAAACATGGAAATATATACACCGCTATCTGTATAAACATGGAAATATCTGCACCGCGATCTCTATAAACAGGGAAATAACTACAAAGACATCTGTATAAACTTGGAAATACCTACACAGTCATGTGTAGGAACATTTAAATATCTACACTGCCATCTGTATAAATATAGAAATATCTACACAGCCCTCTGTATAAATATGGAAATATCTGCATAGGCATCTGTGTAAACATGGAAATATCTGCACCGCTATCTGTATAAACATGGAAATACCTACACCGCTGTCTCTATAAACACGGAAATATGTACACCGCTATGTGTATAAACATGGAAATATCTCCACTGCTCTCTGTATAAACATGGAAATATCTCCACCGTCATCTGTATAAACATGGAAATATCAACAGCGCCATCTATATAAACATTGAAATATCTACACTGCCATCTGTAAAAACATGGAAGTATCTACACAGTCATCTGAATAAACATGGAAATATCTACACCACCATCTGTATAAACATGGAAATAGCTACAATACCATCAGTATACACATGGAAATATCTACACAGACATCTGTATAAATATGGAAATATCTACACGGCCATCTGTATAAACATGGAAATATCTACACTGCCATCTTTAGAAAGATGGAAATATCTACACCGCTATCTCTATAAATATGGAAATATCTACACCGCCATCTCTATGAACATGAAAATATCTACACTGCCATCTCCATAAAGATGGAAGTATCTACTCCGCCATGTGTATAAACACGGAAATATCTACACCACCATCTGTGTAAACATGGAAATACCTACACCGCTATCTGTATAAACATGGAAATAACTACACCGCCATCTGCATGTCCTTGGAAATATCTACGCCACCATCTGAATAAACATGGAAATATCTACACGGCCATCTGTGTATAGATGGAAATATCAACAACGCCATCTGTACAAACATGGAGATATCTACACCGCTATCTCTATAGACATGGAAATATCTGCACCGCCGTCTGTAAAAACATGGAAATACCTATACAGTCATCTGTATAAACATGGAAATATCTACAATGCCATCTGTAGAAAGATGGAAATATCTACACCGCAATCTGTGTAAACATGGAAATATCTACACCGATATCTGTAAAAACATTGAAATACCTACACCGCTATCTGTATAAACATGGAAATATCTACACCGCGATCTGTATAAACATGGAATTATCTACACCGCGATCTGTATAAACATGGAAATATCTACACCGCTATCTGTATAAACATGGAAATATCTACACAGTTATCTCTATAAACATGGAAATATCTACACCGCCATCTCTATAAACATGGAAATACCTACAAAGTCATCTGTATAAACATGGAAATATCTACACAGCCATCTGTATAAACATGGAAATATCTACACGGCCATCTGTGTAGATGGAAATATCAACACCGCCTTCTGTACAAACATGGAAATATCTAGACAGTTATCTCTATAAACATGGAAATATCTACACCGCCATCTGTATAAACATGGAAATAACTACAAAGTCATCTGTATAAACATGGAAATATCTACACAGCCATCTGTATAAACATGGAAATATCTACACAGCCATCTGTATATACATGGAAATATCTACACCACTATCTGTATAAACATGGAAATAACTACACCGCTATTTGTATAAACAAGGAAATATCTACACCATGATCTGTATAAACATGGAAATATCTACACCGCCATCTCTATAAACAGGGAAATATCTACACCCCTATCTGTATAAACATGGAAATATCCACACCGCTATCTCTATAAACATGGAAAAATCAACACCGCTATCTCTATGAACATGGAAATATCTACACCGCCATCTCTATAAACATGGAAATGTCTACACCACGATCAGTATAAACATGGAAATATCTACACCGCTATCTGTATAAACATGGAAATATCTCCACTGCTATCTCTATAAACATCGAAATAACTACACCGCCATCTGTATAAACATGGAAATACTAAGTTATCTGTATAAACATGGAAATATCTACACCGCCATCTGTATAAACATGTCAATATCTACACAGCCATGTGTACATACATGGAAATATCTACACCGCTATCTATATAAACATGGAAATAACTACACCGCTATCTGTATAAACATGGAAATATCTACACCACCATCTACATATCCATGGAAATATCTGCGCCGCCATCTGTATAAACATGGAAATATCTACACGGTCATCTGTGTATAGATGGAAATATCAACACCGCCATCTGTACAAACATGGAAATATCTGCACCGCTATCTGTATAAACATGGAAATATCTACACCGTGGTCTGTATAAACATGGAAATATCAACACCGCTATCGGTATAAACATGGAAATATCTACACCGCTATCTCTATAAACATGGAAATATCTACACCGTGATCTGTATAAACATGGAAATATTAACACCACTATCTGTATAAACATGGAAACTTCTACACCGTTATCTGTATAAATATGGAAATATCTACACCGCTATCTCTATAAACTTGGAAATATCTACACCGCCATCTGTATAAACATGGAAATACCTATACAGTCATCTGTGTAAACATGGAAATATCTACACCACCATCTGTATAAACATGGAAATATCTACAATGCCATCTGTATACACATGGAAATACCTACACGGCAATCAGTGTATAGATGGAAACATCAACACCGCCATCTGTACAAACATGGAAATATCTACACTACTATCTCTATAAACATGGAAATATCTACACTGTGGTCTGTATAAACATGGAAATATCTACACCGGTATCTGTATAAACATGGAAATATCCACACCATGATCTGTATAAACATGGAAATATATACACCGCTATCTGTATAAACATGGAAATATCTGCACCGCGATCTCTATAAACAGGGAAATAACTACAAAGACATCTGTATAAACTTGGAAATACCTACACAGTCATGTGTAGGAACATTTAAATATCTACACTGCCATCTGTATAAATATAGAAATATCTACACAGCCCTCTGTATAAATATGGAAATATCTGCATAGGCATCTGTGTAAACATGGAAATATCTGCACCGCTATCTGTATAAACATGGAAATACCTACACCGCTGTCTCTATAAACACGGAAATATGTACACCGCTATGTGTATAAACATGGAAATATCTCCACTGCTCTCTGTATAAACATGGAAATATCTCCACCGTCATCTGTATAAACATGGAAATATCAACAGCGCCATCTATATAAACATTGAAATATCTACACTGCCATCTGTAAAAACATGGAAGTATCTACACAGTCATCTGAATAAACATGGAAATATCTACACCACCATCTGTATAAACATGGAAATAGCTAAAATACCATCTGTATACACATGGAAATATCTACACAGACATCTGTACAAACATGGAAATATCTGCAACGCTATCTGTATAAACATGGAAATATCTACACCGCGGTCTGTATAAACATGGAAATATCAACACCGCTATCGGTATAAACATGGAAATATCTACACCGCTATCTCTATAAACATGGAAATATCTACACCGTGATCTGTGTAAACATGGAAATATTTACACCGCTATCTGTATAAACATGGAAACTTCTACACCGTTATCTGTATAAATATGGAAATATCTACACCGCTATCTCTATAAACTTGGAAATATCTACACCGCCATCTGTATAAACATGGAAATACCTATACAGTCATCTGTGTAAACATGGAAATATCTACACCACCATCTGTATAAACATGGAAATATCCACAATGCCATCTGTATACACATGGAAATACCTACACGGCAATCAGTGTATAGATGGAAACATCAACACCGCCATCTGTACAAACATGGAAATATCTACACTGCTATCTCTATAAACATGGAAATATCTACACTGTGGTCTCTATAAACATGGAAATATCTACACCATGATCTGTATAAACATGGAAATATATACACCGCTATCTGTATAAACATGGAAATATCTGCACCGCTATCTCTATAAACATGGAAATAACTACAAAGACATCTGTATAAACTTGGAAATACCTACACAGTCATGTGTAGGAACATTTAAATATCTACACTGCCATCTGTATAAATATAGAAATATCTACACAGCCCTCTGTATAAATATGGAAATATCTGCATAGGCATCTATGTAAACATGGAAATATCTGCACCGCCATCTGTAAAAACATGGAAATACCTATACAGTCATCTGTATAAACATGGAAATATCTACAATGCCATCTGTAGAAAGATGGAAATATCTACACCGCAATCTGTGTAAACATGGAAATATCTACACCGATATCGGTAAAAACATGGAAATATCTACACCGCATTCTGTATAAACATGGAAATATCTACACCGTGATCTCTATAAACATGGAAATATCTACACCGCGATCTGTATAAACATGGAAATATCTACACAGTTATCTCTATAAACATGGAAATATCTACACCGCCATCTGTATAAACATGGAAATAGCTACAAAGTCATCTGTATAAACATGGAAATATCTACACAGCCATCTGTATAAACATGGAAATATATACACAGCCATCTGTATATACATGGAAATACCTACACCACTATCTGTATAAACATGGATATAACTACACCGCTATTTGTATAAACAAGGAAATATCTACACTGTGATCTGTATAAACATGGAAATATCTACACCGCCATCTCTATAAACAGGGAAATATCGACACCCCATCTGTATAAACATGGAAATATCCACACCGCTATCTCTACAAACATGGAAAAATCAACACCACTATCTCTATGAACATGGAAATATCTACACCGCCATCTCTATAAACATGGAGTTGTCTACACCACGATCAGTATAAACATGGAAATATCTACACCGCTATCTGTATAAACATGGAAATATCTCCACTGCTATCTCTATAAACATCGAAATATCTACACCGCCATCTGTATAAACATGGAAATACTTACAAAGTTATCTGTATAAACATGGAAATATCTACACCGCCATCTGTATAAACATGGAAATATCTACACAGCCATGTGTACATACATGGAAATATCTACACCGCTATCTAAATAAACATGGAAATAACTACACTGCTATCTGTATAAACATGGAAATATCTACACCACCATCTACATATCCATGGAAATATCTGCGTCGCCATCTGTATAAACATGGAAATATCTACACGGTCATCTGTGTATAGATGGAAATATCAACACCGCCATCTGTACAAACATGGAAATATCTGCACCGCTATCTTTATAAACATGGAAATATCTACACCGCGGTCTGTATAAACATGGAAATATCAACACCGCTATCGGTATAAACATGGAAATATCTACACCGCTATCTCTATAAACATGGAAATATCTACACTGTGATCTGTATAAACATGGAAATATTTACACCGCTATCTGTATAAACATGGAATCTTCTACACCGTTATCTGTATAAATTGGGAAATATCTACACAGCTATCTCAATAAACATGGAAATATCTACACCACCATCTGTATAAACACGGAAATACCTATACAGTCATCTGTGTAAACATGGAAATATCTACACCACCATCTGTACAAACATGGAAATATCTACAATGCCATCTGTATACACATGGAAATACCTACACGGCAATCAGTGTATAGATGGAAACATCAACACCGCCATCTGTACAAACATGGAAATATCTACACTTCTATCTCTATAAACATGGAAATATCTACACTGCGGTGTCTATAAACATGGATATATCTACACCATGATCTGTATAAACATGGAAATATATACACCGCTATCTGTATAAACATGGAAATATCTGCACCGCTATCTGTATAAACATGGAAATATCTACACCGCGGTCTGTATAAACATGGCAATATCAACACTGCTATCGGTATAAACATGGAAATATCTACACCGCTATCTGTATAAACATGGAAATATCTACACCGTGATCTGTATAAACATGGAAATATTTACACCGCTATCTGTATAAACATGGAAATTTCTACACCGTTATCTGTATAAATATGGAAATATCTACACCGCTATCTCAATAAACTTGGATATATCTACACCACCATCTGTATAAACATGGAAATACCTATACAGTCATCTGTGTAAACATGGAAGTATCTACACAACCATCTGTATAAACATGGAAATATCTACAATGCCATCTGTATACACATGGAAATACCTACACGGCAATCAGTGTATAGATGAAAACATCAACACCGCCATCTGTACAAACATGGAAATATCTACACTTCTATCTCTATAAACATGGAAATATCTACACTGCGGTGTCTATAAACATGGATATATCTACACCATGATCTGTATAAACATGGAAATATATACACCGCTATCTGTATAAACATGGAAATATCTGCACCGCTATCTCTATAAACATGGAAATAACTACAAAGACATCTGTATAAACTTGGAAATACCTACACAGTCATGTGTAGGAACATTTAAATATCTACACTGCCATCTGTATAAATATAGAAATATCTACACAGCCCTCAGTATAAATATGGAAATATCTGCATAGGCATCTGTGTAAACATGGAAATATCTGCACCGCTATCTGTATAAACATGGAAATACCTACACTGCTGTCTCTATAAACATGGAAATATGTACACCGCTATGTGTATAAACATGGAAATATCTCCACTGCTCTCGGTATAAACATGGAAATATCTCCACCGTTATCTGTATAAACATGGAAATATCAACAGCGCCATCTATATAAACATTGAAATATCTACACTGCCATCTGTAAAAACATGGAAATATCTACACATTCACCTGAATAAACATGGAAATATCTACACCACCATCTGTATAAACATGGAAATAGCTACAATACCATCTGTATACACATGGAAATATCTACACCGACATCTGTATAAATATGGAAATATCTACACGGCCATCGGTATAAACATGGAAATATCTACACTGCCATCTGTAGAAAGATGGAAATATCTACACCGCTATCTCTATAAATATGGAAATATCTACACCGCCATCTGTATGAACATGAAAATATCTACACTGCCATCTCCATAAAGATGGAAGTATCTACTCCGCCATGTGTATAAACACAGAAATATCTACACCACCATCTGTGTAAACATGGAAATAACTACACCGCTATCTGTATAAACATGGAAATAACTACACCGCCATCTGCATGTCCTTGGAAATATCTACGCCGCCATCTGAATAAACATGGAATTATCTACACGGCCATCTGTGTATAGATGGAAATATCAACACCGCCAACTGTACAAACATGGAAATATCTACACCGCTATCTCTATAGACATGGAAATATCTGCACCGCCATCTGTAAAAACATGGAAATACCTACACAGTCATCTATATAAACATGGAAATATCTACAATGCCATCTGTAGAAAGATGGAAATATCTACACCGCAATCTGTGTAAACATGGAAATATCTACACCGATATCTGTATAAACATGGAAATATCTACACCGCGATCTGTATAAACATGGAAATATCTACACCGCTATCTGTATAAACATGGAAATATCTACACCGCGATCTGTATAAACATGGAAATATCTACACAGTTATCTCTATAAACATGGAAATATCTACACCGCCATCTGTATAAACATGGAAATACCTACAAAGTCATCTGTATAAACATGGAAATATCTACACAGCCATCTGTATAAACATGGAAATATCTACACAGCCATCTGTATATACATGGAAATATCTACACCACTATCTGTATAAACATGGAAATAACTACACCGCTATTTGTATAAACAAGGAAATATCTACACCGTGATCTGTATAAACATGGAAATATCTACACCGCCATCTCTATAAACAGGGAAATATCTACACCCCTATCTGTATAAACATGGAAATATCCACAACGCTATCTCTATAAACATGGAAAAATCAACACCGCTATCTCTATGAACATGGAAATATCTACACCGCCATCTCTATAAACATGGAAATGTCTACACCACTATCAGTATAAACATGGAAATATCTACACCGGTATCTGTATAAACATGGAAATATCTCCACTGCTATCTCTATAACCATCGAAATATCTACACCGCCATCTGTATAAACATGGAAATACTTACAAAGTTATCTGTATAAACATGGAAATATCTACACCGCCATCTGTATAAACATGGAAATATCTACAAAGCCATGTGTACATACATGGAAATATCTACACCGCAATGTATATAAACATGGAAATAAATACACCTCTATCAGTATAAACATGGAAATATCTACACCGCCATCTACATATCCATGGAAATATCTGCGCCGCCATCTGTATAAACATGGAAATATCTACACGGTCATCTGTGTATAGATGGAAATATCAACACCGCCATCTGTACAAACATGGAAATATCTGCAGCGCTATCTGTATAAACATGGAAATATCTACACCGCGGTCTGTATAAACATGGAAATATCAACACCGCTATCGGTATAAACATGGAAATATCTACACCGCTATCTCTATAAACATGGAAATATCTACACCGTGATCTGTATAAACATGGAAATATTTACACCGCTATCTGTATAAACATGGAAACTTCTACACCGTTATCTGTATAAATATGGTAATATCTACACCGCTATCTCAATAAACTTGGAAATATCTACACCACCATCTGTATAAACATGGAAATACCTATACAGTCATCTGTGTAAACATGGAAATATCTACACCACCATCTGTATAAACGTGGAAATATCTACAATGCCATCTGTATACACATGGAAATACCTACACGGCAATCAGTGTATAGATGGAAACATCAACACCGCCATCTGTACAAACATGGAAATATCTACACTGCTATCTCTATAAACATGGAAATATCTACACTGCGGTCTCTATAAACATGGAAATATCTACACCATGATCTGTATAAACATGGAAATATATACACCGCTATCTGTATAAACATGGAAATATCTGCACCGCGATCTCTATAAACAGGGAAATAACTACAAAGACATCTGTATAAACTTGGAAATACCTACACAGTCATGTGTAGGAACATGTAAATATCTACACTGCCATCTGTATAAATATAGAAATATCTACACAGCCCTCTGTATAAATATGGAAATATCTGCATAGGCATCTGTGTAAACATGGAAATATCTGCACCGCTATCTGTATAAACATGGAAATACCTACACCGCTGTCTCTAAAAACATGGAAATGCCTACACCGCTGTTTCTAAAAACATGGAAATATGTACACCGCTATGTGTATAAACATGGAAATATCTCCACTGCTCTCTGTATAAACATGGAAATATCTCCACCGTTATCTGTATAAACATGGAAATATCAACAGCGCCATCTACATAAACATTGAAATATCAACGCAGCCATCTGTAAAAACATGGAAATATCTACACAGTCATCTGAATAAACATGGAAATATCTACACCACCGTCTGTATAAACATGGAAATAGCTACAATACCATCTGTATACACACGGAAATATCTACACAGACATCTGTATAAATATGGAAATATCTACACGGCCATCTGTATAAACATGGAAATAACTACAATGCCATCTGTAGAAAGATGGAAATATATACACCGCTATCTCCATAAATATGGAAATATCTACACCGCCATCTCTATGAACATGAAAATATCTACACTGCCATCTCCATAAAGATGGAAGTATCTACTCCGCCATGTGTATAAACACGGAAATATCTACACCACCATCTGTGTAAACATGGAAATACCTACACCGCTATCTTTATAAACATGGAAATAACTACACCGCCATCTGCATGTCCTTGGAAGTATGTACGCCGCCATCTGAATAAACATGGAAATATCTACAAGGCCATCTGTGTATAGATGGAAATATCAACACCGCCATCTGTACAAACATGGAAATATCTACACCGCTATCTCTATAGACATGGAAATATCTACACCGCCATCTATAAAAACATGGAAATACCTATACAGTCATCTGTATAAACATGGAAATATCTACAATGCCATCTGTAGAAAGATGGAAATATCTACACCGCAATCTGTGTAAACATGGAAATATCTACACCGATATCTGTAAAAACATGGAAATATCTACACCGCTATCTGTATAAACATGGAAATATCTACACCGCGATCTGTATAAACATGGAAATATCTACACCGCTATCTGTATAAACATGGAAATATCTACACAGTTATCTCTATAAACATGGAAATATCTACACCGCCATCTGTATAAACATGGAAATACCTACAAAGTCATCTGTATAAACATGGAAATATCTACACAGCCATCTGTATAAACATGGAAATATATACACAGCCATCTGTATATACATGGAAATATCTACACCACTATCTGTATAAACATGGAAATAACTACACCGCTATTTGTATAAACAAGGAAATATCTACACCGTGATCAGTATAAACATGGAAATATCTACACCACCATCTCTATAAACAGGGAAATATCTACACCCCTATCTGTATAAACATGGAAATATCCACACCGCTATCTCTATAAACATGGAAAAATCAACACCGCTACCTCTATGAACATGGAAATATCTACACCGCCATCTCTATAAACATGGAAATGTCTACACCACGATCAGTATAAACATGGAAATATCTACACCGCTATCTGTATAAACATGGAAATATCTCCAGTGCTATCTCTATAAACATCGAAATATCTACACCGCCATCTGTATAAACATGGAAATACTTACAAAGTTATCTGTATAAACATGGAAATATCTACACCGCCATCTGTATAAATATGGAAATATATACACAGCCATGTGTACATACATGGAAATATCTACACCGATATCTATATAAACATGGAAATAACTACACCGCTATCTGTATAAACATGGAAATATCTACACCGCCATCTACATATCCATGGAAATATCTGCGCCGCCATCTGTATAAACATGGAAATATCTACACGGTCATCTGTGTATAGATGGAAATATCAACACCGCCATCTGTACAAACATGGAAATATCTGCACCGCTATCTGTATAAACATGGAAATATCTACACCGTGGTCTGTATAAACATGGAAATATCAACACCGCTATCGGTATAAACATGGAAATATCTACACCGCTATCTCTATAAACATGGAAATATCTACACCGTGATCTGTATAAACATGGAAATATTAACACCACTATCTGTATAAACATGGAAACTTCTACACCGTTATCTGTATAAATATGGAAATATCTACACCGCTATCTCTATAAACTTGGAAATATCTACACCGCCATCTGTATAAACATGGAAATACCTATACAGTCCTCTGTGTAAACATGGAAATATCTACACCACCATCTGTATAAACATGGAAATATCTACAATGCCATCTGTATACACATGGAAATACCTACACTGCAATCAGTGTATAGATGGAAACATCAACACCGCCATCTGTACAAACATGGAAATATCTACACTGCTATCTCTATAAACATGGAAATATCTACACTGTGGTCTGTATAAACATGGAAATATCTACACCGGTATCTGTATAAACATGGAAATATCCACACCATTATCCATATAAACATGGAAATATATACACCGCTATCTGTATAAACATGGAAATATCTGCACCGCTATCTCTATAAACATGGAAATAACTACAAAGATATCTGTATAAACTTGGAAATACCTACACAGTCATGTGTAGGAACATTTAAATATCTACACTGCCATCTGTATAAATATAGAAATATCTACACAGCCCTCTGTATAAATATGGAAATATCTGCATAGGCATCTGTGTAAACATGGAAATATCTGCACCGCTATCTGTATAAACGTGGAAATACCTACACCGCTGTCTCTATAAACATGGAAATATGTACACCGCTATGTGTATAAACATGGAAATATCTCCAATGCTCTCTGTATAAACATGGAAATATCTCCACCGTTATCTGTACAAACATGGAAATATCAACAGCGCCATCTATATAAACATTGAAATATCTACACTGCCATCTGTAAAAACATGGAAGTATCTACACAGTCATCTGAATAAACATGGAAATATCTACACCACCATCTGTATAAACATGGAAATAGCTACAATACCATCAGTATACACATGGAAATATCTACACAGACATCTGTATAAATATGGAAATATCTACACGGCCATCTGTATAAACATGGAAATATCTACACTGCCATCTTTAGAAAGATGGAAATATCTACACCGCTATTTCTATAAATATGGAAATATCTACACCGCCATCTCTATGAACATGAAAATATCTACACTGCCATCTCCATAAAGATGGAAGTATCTACTCCGCCATGTGTATAAACACGGAAATATCTACACCACCATCTGTGTAAACATGGAAATACCTACACCGCTATCTGTATAAACATGGAAATAACTACACCGCCATCTGCATGTCCTTGGAAATATCTACGCCACCATCTGAATAAACATGGAAATATCTACACGGCCATCTGTGTATAGATGGAAATATCAACACCGCCATCTGTACAAACATGGAAATATCTACACCGCTATCTCTATAGACATGGAAATATCTGCACCGCCGTCTGTAAAAACATGGAAATACCTATACAGTCATCTGTATAAACATGGAAATATCTACAATGCCATCTGTAGAAAGATGGAAATATCTACACCGCAATCTGTGTAAACATGGAAATATCTACACCGATATCTGTAAAAACATTGAAATCCCTACACCGCTATCTGTATAAACATGGAAATATCTACACCGCGATCTGTATAAACATGGAATTATCTACACCGCGATCTGTATAAACATGGAAATATCTACACCGCTATCTGTATAAACATGGAAATATCTACACAGTTATCTCTATAAACATGGAAATATCTACACCGCCATCTCTATAAACATGGAAATACCTACAAAGTCATCTGTATAAACATGGAAATATCTACACAGCCATCTGTATAAACATGGAAATATCTACACGGCCATCTGTGTAGATGGAAATATCAACACCGCCTTCTGTACAAACATGGAAATATCTAGACAGTTATCTCTATAAACATGGAAATATCTACACCGCCATCTGTATAAACATGGAAATAACTACAAAGTCATCTGTATAAACATGGAAATATCTACACAGCCATCTGTATAAACATGGAAATATCTACACAGCCATCTGTATATACATGGAAATATCTACACCACTATCTGTATAAACATGGAAATAACTACACCGCTATTTGTATAAACAAGGAAATATCTACACCGTGATCTGTATAAACATGGAAATATCTACACCGCCATCTCTATAAACAGGGAAATATCTACACCCCTATCTGTATAAACATGGAAATATCCACACCGCTATCTCTATAAACATGGAAAAATCAACACCGCTATCTCTATGAACACGGAAATATCTACACCGCCATCTCTATAAACATGGAAATGTCTACACCACGATCAGTATAAACATGGAAATATCTACACCGCTATCTGTATAAACATGGAAATATCTCCACTGCTATCTCTATAAACATCGAAATAACTACACCGCCATCTGTATAAACATGGAAATACTAAGTTATCTGTATAAACATGGAAATATCTACACCGCCATCTGTATAAACATGTCAATATCTACACAGCCATGTGTACATACATGGAAATATCTACACCGCTATCTATATAAACATGGAAATAACTACACCGCTATCTGTATAAACATGGAAATATCTACACCACCATCTACATATCCATGGAAATATCTGCGCCGCCATCTGTATAAACATGGAAATATCTACACGGTCATCTGTGTATAGATGGAAATATCAACACCGCCATCTGTACAAACATGGAAATATCTGCACCGCTATCTGTATAAACATGGAAATATCTACACCGTGGTCTGTATAAACATGGAAATATCAACACCGCTATCGGTATAAACATGGAAATATCTACACCGCTATCTCTATAAACATGGAAATATCTACACCGTGATCTGTATAAACATGGAAATATTAACACCACTATCTGTATAAACATGGAAACTTCTACACCGTTATCTGTATAAATATGGAAATATCTACACCGCTATCTCTATAAACTTGGAAATATCTACACCGCCATCTGTATAAACATGGAAATACCTATACAGTCATCTGTGTAAACATGGAAATATCTACACCACCATCTGTATAAACATGGAAATATCTACAATGCCATCTGTATACACATGGAAATACCTACACGGCAATCAGTGTATAGATGGAAACATCAACACCGCCATCTGTACAAACATGGAAATATCTACACTACTATCTCTATAAACATGGAAATATCTACACTGTGGTCTGTATAAACATGGAAATATCTACACCGGTATCTGTATAAACATGGAAATATCCACACCATGATCTGTATAAACATGGAAATATATACACCGCTATCTGTATAAACATGGAAATATCTGCACCGCGATCTCTATAAACAGGGAAATAACTACAAAGACATCTGTATAAACTTGGAAATACCTACACAGTCATGTGTAGGAACATTTAAATATCTACACTGCCATCTGTATAAATATAGAAATATCTACACAGCCCTCTGTATAAATATGGAAATATCTGCATAGGCATCTGTGTAAACATGGAAATATCTGCACCGCTATCTGTATAAACATGGAAATACCTACACCGCTGTCTCTATAAACACGGAAATATGTACACCGCTATGTGTATAAACATGGAAATATCTCCACTGCTCTCTGTATAAACATGGAAATACCTCCACCGTCATCTGTATAAACATGGAAATATCAACAGCGCCATCTATATAAACATTGAAATATCTACACTGCCATCTGTAAAAACATGGAAGTATCTACACAGTCATCTGAATAAACATGGAAATATCTACACCACCATCTGTATAAACATGGAAATAGCTAAAATACCATCTGTATACACATGGAAATATCTACACAGACATCTGTACAAACATGGAAATATCTGCAACGCTATCTGTATAAACATGGAAATATCTACACCGCGGTCTGTATAAACATGGAAATATCAACACCGCTATCGGTATAAACATGGAAATATCTACACCGCTATCTCTATAAACATGGAAATATCTACAGCGTGATCTGTGTAAACATGGAAATATTTACACCGCTATCTGTATAAACATGGATACTTCTACACCGTTATCTGTATAAATATGGAAATATCTACACCGCTATCTCTATAAACTTGGAAATATCTACACCGCCATCTGTATAAACATGGAAATACCTATACAGTCATCTGTGTAAACATGGAAATATCTACACCACCATTTGTATAAACATGGGAATATCTACAATGCCATCTGTATACACATGGAAATACCTACAGGGCAATCAGTGTATAGATGGAAACATCAACACCGCCATCTGTACAAACATGGAAATATCTACACTGCTATCTCTATAAACATGGAAATATCTACACTGCGGTCTTTATAAACATGGAAATATCTACACCGGTATCTGTATAAACATGGAAATATCTACACCATGATCTGTATAAACATGGAAATATATACACCGCTATCTGTATAAACATGGAAATATCTGCACCGCTATCTCTATAAACATGGAAATAACTACAAAGACATCTGTATAAACATGGAAATACCTACACAGTCATGTGTAGGAACATGTAAATATCTACACTGCCATCTGTATAAATATAGAAATATCTACACAGCCCTCTGTATAAATATGGAAATATCTGCATAGGCATCTGTGTAAACATGGAAATATCTGCACTGATATCTGTATAAACATGGAAATACCTACACCGCTGTCTCTAAAAACATGGAAATGCCTACACCGCTGTTTCTAAAAACATGGAAATATGTACACCGCTATGTGTATAAACATGGAAATATCTCCACTGCTCTCTGTATAAACATGGAAATATCTCCACCGTTATCTGTATAAACATGGAAATATCAACAGCGCCATCTACATAAACATTGAAATATCAACGCAGCCATCTGTAAAAACATGGAAATATCTACACAGTCATCTGAATAAACATGGAAATATCTACACCACCATCTGTATAAACATGGAAATAGCTACAATACCATCTGTATACACATGGAAATATCTACACAGACATCTGTATAAATATGGAAATATCTACACGGCCATCTGTATAAACATGGAAATAACTACAATGCCATCTGTAGAAAGATGGAAATATATACACCGCTATCTCCATAAATATGGAAATATCTACACCGCCATCTCTATGAACATGAAAATATCTACACTGCCATCTCCATAAAGATGGAAGTATCTACTCCGCCATGTGTATAAACACGTAAATATCTACACCACCATCTGTGTAAACATGGAAATACCTACACCGCTATCTTTATAAACATGGAAATAACTACACCGCCATCTGCATGTCCTTGGAAGTATGTACGCCGCCATCTGAATAAACATGGAAATATCTACAAGGCCATCTGTGTATAGATGGAAATATCAACACCGCCATCTGTACAAACATGGAAATATCTACACCGCTATCTCTATAGACATGGAAATATCTGCACCGCCATCTATAAAAACATGGAAATACCTATACAGTCATCTGTATAAACATGGAAATATCTACAGTGCCATCTGTAGAAAGATGGAAATATCTACACCGCAATCTGTGTAAACATGGAAATATCTACACCGATATCTGTAAAAACATGGAAATATCTACACCGCTATCTGTATAAACATGGAAATATCTACACCGCGATCTGTATAAACATGGAAATATCTACAGCGCGATCTGTATAAACATGGAAATATCTACACCGCTATCTGTATAAACATGGAAATATCTACACTGCCATCTCTATAAACATGGAAATGTCTACACCACGATCAGTATAAACATGGAAATATCTACACCGCTATCTGTATAAACATGGAAATATCTCCACTGCTATCTCTATAAACATCGAAATATCTACACCGCCATCTGTATAAACATGGAAATACTTACAAAGTTATCTGTATAAACATGGAAATATCAACACCGCTATCGTTATAAACATGGAAATATCTACACCGCTATCTCTATAAACATGGAAATATCTACACCGTGATCTGTATAAACATGGAAATATTAACACCGCTATCTGTATAAACATGGAAACTTCTACACCGTTATCTGTATAAATATAGAATTATCTACAGCGCTATCTCTATAAACTTGGAAATATCTACACCGACATCTGTATAAACATGGAAATACCTATACAGTCATCTGTGTAAACATGGAAATATCTACACCACCATCTGTATAAACATGGAAATATCTACAATGCCATCTGTATACACATGGAAATACCGACACGGCAATCAGTGTATAGATGGAAACATCAACACCGCCATCTGTACAAACATGGAAATATCTACACTGCTATCTCTATAAACATGGAAATATCCACACTGTGGTCTGTATAAACATGGAAATATCTACACCAGTATCTGTATAAACATGGAAATATCCACACCATGATCTGTATAAATATGGAAATATATACACCACTATCTGTATAAACATGGAAATATCTGCACCGCTATCTCTATAAACATGGAAATAACTACAAAGACATCTGTATAAACATGGAAATACCTACACAGTCATGTGTAGGAACATTTAAATATCTACACTGCCATCTGTATAAATATAAAAATATCTACACAGCCCTCTGTATAAATATGGAAATATCTGCATAGGCATCTGTGTAAACATGGAAATATCTGCACCGCTATCTGTATAAACGTGGAAATACCTACACCGCTGTCTCTATAAACATGGAAATATGTACACCGCTATGTGTATAAACATGGAAATATCTCCACTGCTCTCTGTATAAACATGGAAATATCTCCACCGTTATCTGTATAAACATGGAAGTATCAACAGCGACATCTATATAAACATTGAAAAATCTACACAGCCATCTGTAAAAACATGGAAATATCTACCCAGTCATCTGAATAAACATGGAAATATCTACACCACCATCTGTATGAACATGAAAATAGCTACAATACCATCTGTATACACATGGAAATATCTACACAGACATCTGTATAAATATGGAAATATCTACACGGCCATCTGTAGAAAGATGGAAATATCTACACCGCTATCTCTATAAATATGGAAATATCTACACCGCCATCTCTATGAACATGAAAATATCTACACTGCCATCTCCATAAAGATGGAAGTATCTACTCCGCCATGTGTATAAACACGGAAATATCTACACCACCATCTGTGTAAACATGGAAATACCTACACCGTTATCAGTATAAACATGGAAATAACTACACCGCCATCTGCATGTCCTTGGAAATATCTACGCCGCCATCTGAATAAACATGGAAATATCTACACGGCCATCTGTGTATAGATGGAAATATCAACACCGCCATCTGTACAAACATGGAAATATCTACACCGCTATCTCTATAGACATGCAAATATCTGCACTGCCATCTGTAAAAACATGGAAATACCTATACAGTCATCTGTATGAACATGGAAATATCTACAATGCCATCTGTAGAAAGATGGAAAATCTACACCGCAATCTGTGTAAACATGGAAATATCTACACCGATATCTGTAAAAACATGGAAATATCTACACCGCGATCTGTATAAACATGGAAATATCTACACCGCGATCTGTATAAACATGGAAATATCTACACTGCGATCTGTATAAACATGGAAATATCTACACCGCTATCTGTATAAACATGGAAATATCTACACAGTTATCTCTATAAACATGGAAATATCTACACCGCCATCTGTATAAACATGGAAATACCTACAAAGTCATCTGTATAAACATGGAAATATCTACACAGCCCTCTGTATAAACATGGAAATATCTACACAGCCATCTGTATATACATGGAAATATCTACACCACTATCTGTATGAACATGGAAATAACTACACCGCTATTTGTATAAACAAGGAAATATCTACACCGTGATCTGTATAAACATGGAAATATCTACACCGCCATCTCTATAAACAGGGAAATATCTACACCCCTCTCTGTATAAACATGGAAATATCCACACCGCTGTCTCTATAAACATGGAAAAATCAACACCGCTATCTCTATGAACATGGAAATATCTACACCGCCATCTCTAAAAACATGGAAATGTCTACACCACGATCAGTATAAACATGGAAATATCTACACCGCCATCTACATATCCATGGAAATATCTGCACCGCCATCTGTATAAACATGGAAATATCTACACGGTCATCTGTGTATTGATGGAAATATCAACACCGCCATCGGTACAAACATGGAAATATCTGCACCGCTATCTCTATAGACATGGAAATATCTGCACCGCCATCTGTAAAAACATGGAAATACCTATACAGTCATCTGTATAAACATGGAAATATCTACAATGCCATCTGTAGAAAGATGGAAATATCTACACCGCAATCTGTGTAAACATGGAAATATCTACACCGATATCTGTAGAAACATGGAAATATCTACACCGGTATCTGTATAAACATGGAAATATCTACACCGCAATCTGTATAAACATGGAAATATCTACACCGCGATCTGTATAAACATGGAAATATCTACACCGCTATCTGTATAAACATTGAATTATCTACACAGTTATCTCTATAAACATGGAAATATCTACACCGCCATCTGTATAAACATGGAAATACCTACAAAGTCATCTGTATAAACATGGAAATATCTACACAGCCCTCTGTATAAACATGGAAGTATCTACACAGCCATCTGTATATACATGGAAATTTCTACACCACTATCTGTATAAACATGGAAATAACTACACCGCTATTTGTATAAACAAGGAAATATCTACACCGTGATCTGTATAAACATGGAAATATCTACACCGCCATCTCTATAAACAGGGAAATATCTACACCCCTATCTGTATAAACATGGAAATATCCACACCGCTATCTCTATAAACATGGAAAAATCAACACCGCTATCTCTATGAACATGGAAATATCTACACCGCCATCTCTATAAACATGGAAATGTCTACACCACGATCAGTATAAACATGGAAATATCTACACCCCTATCTGTATAAACATGGAAATATCTCCACTGCTATCTCTATAAACATCGAAATATCTACACCGCCATCTGTATAAACATGGAAATACTTACAAAGTTATCTGTATAAACATGGAAATATCTACACCGCCATCTGTATAAACATGGAAATATCTACACAGCCATGTGTACATACATGGAAATATCTACACCGCTATCTATATAAACATGGAAATAACTACACCGCTATCTGTATAAACATGGAAATATCTACACCGCCATCTACATATCCATGGAAATATCTGCACCACCATCTGTATAAACATGGAAATATCTACACGGTCATCTGTGTATAGATGTAAATATCAACACCGCCATCTGTACAAACATGGAAATATCTGCACCGCTATCTGTATAAACATGGAAATATCTACACCGCGGTCTGTATAAACATGGAAATATCAACACCGCTATCGGTATAAACATGGAAATATCTACACCGCTATCTCTATAAACATGGAAATATCTACACCGTGATCTGTATAAACATGGAAATATTTACACCGCTATCTGTATAAACATGGAAACTTCTACACCGTTATCTGTATAAATATGGAAATATCTACACCGCTATCTCTATAAACTTGGAAATATCTACACCGCCATCTGTATAAACATGGAAATACCTATACAGTCATCTGTGTAAACAGGGAAATATCTACACCACCATCTGTATAAACATGGAAATATCTACAATGCCATCTGTATACACATGGAAATACCTACACGGCAATCAGTGTATAGATGGAAACATCAACACCGCCATCTGTACAAACATGGAGATATCTACACTGCTATCTCTATAAACATGGAAATATCTACACTGTGGTCTGTATAAACATGGAAATATCTACACCGGTATCTGTATAAACATGGAAATATCCACACCATGATCTGTATAAACATGGAAATATATACACCGCTATCTGTATAAACATGGAAATATCTGCACCGCTATCTCTATAAACATGGAAATAACTACAAAGACATCTGTATAAACATGGAAATACCTACACAGTCATGTGTAGGAACATTTAAATATTAACACTGTCATCTGTATAAATATGGAAATATCTACACAGCCCTCTGTATAAATATGGAAATATCTGCATAGGCATCTGTGTAAACATGGAAATATCTGCACCGCTATCTGTATAAACGTGGAAATACCTACACCGCTGTCTCTATAAACATGGAAATATGTACACCGCTATGTGTATAAACATGGAAATATCTCCACTGCTCTCTGTATAAACATGGAAATATTTCCACCGTTATCTGTATAAACATGGAAATATCAACAGCGCCATCTATATAAACATTGAAATATCTACACTGCCATCTGTAAAAACATGGATCTATCTACACAGTCATCTGAATAAACATGGAAATATCTACACCACCATCTGTATAAACATGGAAATAGCTACAATACCATCTGTATACACATGGAAATACCTACACAGACATCTGTATAAATATGGAAGTATCTACACGGCCATCTGTATAAACATGGAAATATCTACACTGCCATTGTAGAAAGATGGAAATATATACACCGCTATATCTATAAATATGGAAATATCTACACCGCCATCTCTATGAACATGAAAATACCTACACTGCCATCTCCATAAAGATGGAAGTATCTACTCCGCCATGTGTATAAACACGGAAATATCTAAACCACCATCTTTGTAAACATGGAAATACCTACACTGCTATCTGTATAAACATGGAAATAACTACACCGCCATCTGCATGTCCTTGGAAATATCTACGCCGCCATCTGAATAAACTTGGAAATATCTACACGGCCATCTGTGTATAGATGGAAATATCAACACCGCCATCTGTACAAACATGGAAATATCTACACCGCTATCTCTATAGACATGGAAATATCTGCACCGCCATCTGTAAAAACATGGAAATACCTATACAGTCATCTGTATAAACATGGAAATATCTACAATGCCATCTGTAGAAAGATGGAAATATCTACACCGCAATCTGTGTAAACATGGAAATATCTACACCGATATCTGTAAAAACATGGAAATATCTACACCGCTATCTGTATAAACATGGAAATATCTACATCGCGATCTGTATAAACATGGAATTATCTACACCGCGATCTGTATAAACATGGAAATATCTACACCGCAATCTGTATAAACATGGAAATATCTACACAGTTATCTCTATAAACATGGAAATATCAACACCGCCATCTGTATAAACATGGAAATACCTACAAAGTCATCTGTATAAACATGGAAATATCTACACAGCCCTCTGTATAAACATGGAAATATCTACACAGCCATCTGTATATACATGGAAATATCTACACCACTATCTGTATAAACATGGAGATAACTACACCGCTATTTGTATAAACAAGGAAATAACTACACCGTGATCTGTATAAACATGGAAATATCTACACCGCCATCTCTATAAACAGGGAAATATCTACACCCCTATCTGTATAAACATGGAAATATCCACACCGCTATCTCTATAAACATGGAAAAATCAACACCGCTATCTCTATAAACATGGAAATATCTACACCGCCATCTCTATAAACATGGAAATGTCTACACCATGATCAGTATAAAGATGGAAATATCTACACCGCTATCTGTATAAACATGGAAATATCTCCACTGCTATCTCTATAAACATCGAAATATCTACACCGCCATCTGTATAAACATGGAAATACTTACAAAGTTATCTGAATAAACATGGAAATATCTACACCGTCATCTGTATAAACATGGAAATATCTACACTGCCATGTGTACATACATGGAAATATCTACACCGCTATCTATATAAACATGGAAATAACTACACCGCTATCTGTATAAACATGGAGATATCTACACCGCCATCTACATATCCAGGGAAATATCTGCACCGCCATCTGTATAAACATGGAAATATCTACACGGTCATCTGTGTATAGATGGAAATATCAACACGGCCATCTGTACAAACATGGAAATACCTGCACCGCTATCTTTATAAACATGGAAATATCTACACCGCGGTCTGTATAAACATGGAAATATCAACACCGCTATCGGTATAAACATGGAAATATCTACACCGCTATCTCTATAAACATGGAAATATCTACACTGTGATCTGTATAAACATGGAAATATTAACACTGCTATCTGTATAAACATGGAAACTTCTACACCGTTATCTGTATAAACATGGAAATATCTACACCGCTATCTCTATAAACTTGGAAATACCTACACCGCCATCTGTATAAATATGGAAATACCTATACAGTCATCTGTGTAAACATGGAAATATCTACACCACCATCTGTATAAACATGGAAATATCTACAATGCCATCTGTATACACATGGAAATACCTACACGGCAATCAGTGTATAGTTGGAAACATCAACACAGCCATCTGAACAAACATGGAAATATCTACACTGCTATCTCTATAAAACATGGAAATAACTGCACTGTGGTCTGTATAAACATGGAAATATCTACACCGGTATCTGTATAAACATGGAAATATCCACACCATGATCTGTATAAACATGGAAATATATACACCACTATCTGTATAAACATGGAAATATCTGCACCGCTATCTCTATAAACATGGAAATAACTACAAAGACATCTGTATAAACATGGAAATACCTACACAGTCATGTGTAGGAACATTTAAATGTCTACACTGCCATCTGTATAGATATAGAAATATCTACACAGCCCTCTGTATAAATATGGAAATATCTGCATAGGCATCTGTGTAAACATGTAAATATCTGCACCGCTATCTGTATAAACGTGGAAACACCTACACCGCTGTCTCTATAAACATGGAAATATGTACACCGCTATGTGTATAAACATGGAAATATCTCCACTGCTCTCTGTATAAACATGGAAATATCTCCACCGTTATCTGTATAAACATGGAAATATCAACAGCGCCATCTATATAAACATTGAAATATCTACACTGCCATCTGTAAAAACATGGAAATATCTACACAGTCATCTGAATAAACATGGAAATATCTACACCACCATCTGTATAAACATGGAAATAGCTACAATACCATCTGTATACACATGGAAATATCTACACAGACATCTGTATAAATACGGAAATATCTACACGACCATCTGTATAAACATGGAAATATCTACACTGCCATCTGTAGAAAGATGGAAATATCTACACCGCTATCTCTATAAATATGGAAATATCTACACCGCCATCTCTATGAACATGAAAATATCTACACTGCCATCTCCATAAAGATGGAAGTATCTACTCTGCCATGTGTATAAACACGGAAATATCTACACCACCATCTGTGTAAACATGGAAATACCTACACCGCTATCTGTATAAACATGGAAATAACTACACCGCCATCTGCATGTCCTTGGAAATATCTACGCCGCCATCTGAATAAACATGGAAATATCTACACGGCCATCTGTGTATAGATGGAAATATCAACACCGCCATCTGTACAAACATGGAAATAACTACACCGCTATCTCTATAGACATGGAAATATCTGCACCGCCATCTGTAAAAACATGGAAATACCTATACAGTCATCTGTATAAACATGGAAATATCTACAATGCCATCTGTAGAAAGATGGAAATATCTACACCGCAATCTGTGTAAACATGGAAATATCTACACCGATATCTGTAAAAACATGGAAATATCTACACCGCTATCTGTATAAACATGGAAATATCTACACTGCAATCTGTGTAAACATGGCAATATCTACACCGATATCTGTAAAAACATGGAAATATCTACACCACTATCTGTATAAACATGGAAATATCTACACAGTTATCTCTATAAACATGGAAATATCTACACCGCCATCTGTATAAACATGGAAATACCTACAAAGTCATCTGTATAAACATGGAAATATCTACACAGCCATCTGTATAAACATGGAAATATCTACACAGCCATCTGTATATACCTGGAAATATCTACACCACTATCTTTATAAACATGGAAATAACTACACCGCTATTTGAATAAACAAGGAAATATCTACACCGTGATCTGTATAAACATGGAATTATCTACACCGCCATCTCTATATACAGGGAAATATCTACACCCCTATCTGTATAAACATGGAAATATCCACACCGCTATCTCTATGAACATGGAAATATCTACACCGCCATCTCTATAAACATGGAAATGTCTACACCACGATCAGTATAAAAATGGAAATATCTACACCGCTATCTGTATAAACATGGAAATATCTGCACTGCTATCTCTATAAACATCGAAATATCTACACCGCCATCTGTATAAACATGGAAATACTTACAAAGTTATCTGTACAAACATGGAAATATCTACACTGCCATCTGTATAAACATGGAAATATCTACACAGCCATGTGTACATACATGGAAATATCTACACCGCTATCTATATAAACATGGAAATGACTACACCGCTATCTGTATAAACATGGAAATATCTACAACGCCATCTACATATCCACGGAAATATCTGCGCCGCCATCTGTATAAACATGGAAATATCTACAGGGTCATCTGTGTATAGATGGAAATATCAACACCGCCATCTGTACAAACATGGAAACATCTGCACCGCTATCTGTATAAACATGGAAATATCTACACCGCGGTCTGTATAAACATGGAAATATCAACACCGCTATCGGTATAGACATGGAAATATCTACACCGCTATCTCTATAAACATGGAAATATCTACACCGTGATCTGTATAAACATGGAAATATTTACACCGCTATCTGTATAAGCATGGAAACTTCTACACCATTATCTGTATAAATATGGAAATATCGACACCGCTATCTCTATAAACTTGGAAATATCTACACCGCCATCTGTATAAACGTGGAAATACCTATACAGTCATCTGTGTAAACATGGAAATATCTACAACACCAACTGTATAAGCATGGAAATATCTACAATGCCATCTGTATACACATGGAAATACCTACACGTCAATCAGTGTATAGATGGAAACATCAACACCGCCATCTGTACAAACATGGAAATAACTACACTGCTATCTCTATAAACATGGAAATATCTACACTGTGGTCTGTATAAACATGGAAATATCTACACCGGTATCTGTATAAACATGGAAATATCTAAACCGCTATCTGTATAAACATGGAAATATTTACACTGCTATTGGTATAAACATGGAAATATCTACACTGCCATCTGTATAAACATGGAAATATCTACACTGCTATCTCTATAAAATTGGAAATATCTACAATGCCATCTGTAAAAACATGGAAATACCTATACAGTCATCTGTATAAACATGGAAATATCTACACCAACATCTGAATAAACATGGAAATAACTACAATGCCGTCTGTATCAACTTGGAAATACCTACACGGAAATCTGTGTATAGATGGAAACATCAACACCGCCATCTGTACAAACATGGAAATATCTACACCGCTATCTGTATAAACATGGAAATATCTACACTGCGGTCTGTATAAACATGGAAATATTTACACCGCTATCTGTATAAACATGGAAATACCTACACCACTATGTCTATAAATATGGAAATATCTACAAAGCCATCTGTATAAACATGGAAATACCACAACAGTCATGTGTAGGAACATGGAAATATCTACACCGCGATCTGTATAAACATGGAAATATCTACACCGCGATCTGTATAAACATGGAAATATCTACACTGCTATCTGTATAAACATGGAAATATCTACACCGCTATCTGTATAAACATGGAAATATCTACACAGCTATCTCTATACACATGGAAATATCTACACCGCAATCTGTATAAACATGGAAATACGTACAAAGTCATCTGTATAAACCTGGAAATATCTACACAGCCATCTGTATAAACATGGAAATATGTACACAGCCGTCTGTATATACATGGAAATATCTACACCGCTATCTGTATAAACATGGAAATAAATACACCACTATTTGTATAAACAAGGAAATATCTGCACCACCATCTCGTTAAACATGGAAATATCTACACAGACATCTGTTTATACATGGAAATATCTACACCGCAATGTGTATAAACATGGAAATATCTGCACTGCCATCTGTAAAAACTTGGAAATACCAATACAGTCATCTGAATAAACATGGAAATATATATGATGCCATCTGTATACACATGGAAATATCTACACAGCCATCTATATAAACATTTAAATATCTACACTGCTATCTCTATAAACATGGAAATATCTACACCGCCATCTCTATAAACATGAAAATATGTA
Source organism: Pan troglodytes (assembly GCF_028858775.2). Classification (NCBI taxonomy): domain Eukaryota; kingdom Metazoa; phylum Chordata; class Mammalia; order Primates; family Hominidae; genus Pan; species Pan troglodytes. The sequence continues at coordinate 10,856,173 of NC_072411.2, forward strand.
CACTGCCATCTCCATAAACATGGAACTAACTACTCCGCCATCTGTATAAACATGGAAACATCTACACCGCCATCTGTGTGAATAAGGAAATATCTACAATGCCATCTGTATAAAGATATAAATATCTGCACCGCGAGCTGTATAAACATGGAAATATCTACCCCGATATCTGTAAAAACATGGAAATATCTACAGCGCTATCCGTATAAACATGGAAATATCTACACCGCGATCTGTATAAACATGGAAATATCTGCACCGCCATCTGTATAAACATGGAAATATCTACACCGCTATCTATATAAACATGGAAATATCTACAAAGCTATCTCTATCAACGTGGAAATATCTACAGCGATATCTGTATAAACATGGAAATATCTACAATGCCATCTGTATAAACATGGAAATATCTAAACTGCCATCTGTGGAAAGATGGAAATATCTACACCACGATCTGTATAAATATGAAAATATCTACAATGCTATCTGTGTAAAGATGGAAATATCGACACTGCAATCTGAGCAAAGATGGAAATATCTACACCGCTATCTCTGTAAACATGGAAATATCTACGCAACAATCTCTATAAACATGGAAATATCTACATCGCTATCTGTATAAACATGGATATATCTACACCGTTATCTGTGTAAACATGGAAATATCTACACCGCTATCTGTATAAATATGGAAATATCTTCACCGCCATTTGTGTAAACATACAAAAATCTACAGAGTCATCTGTATACACATGGAAATATCTACACAGCCATCAGTATAAACATGGATGTATCTACACAACTATCTCTATAAACAAGGAAATACCTACAGCGCGATCTCTATAAACATGAAAATATCAACACCACAGTCTCTGCAAACATGGAAATATCTACACCGCCATCTATGTAAACATGAAAATATCTACACCGCCATCTCAAAAAACATGGAGCTATCTACACCGCCATCTGTATAAACATGGAAATAACTACACCGCTATCTGTATAAAGATGGAAATATCTACACCGCTATCTCTATAAACATGGAAATATCTACACAGCCATCTGTATAAACATGGAAATATCTACACTACTATCTCTATAAACATGGAAATATCTACACTACTATCTCTATAAACATGAAAATATCTACACCGCTATCTGTATAAACATGGAAATATCTACATCGCTATCTGTATAAACAGGGAAATATCTCCACCGCTATCCGTATAAACATGGAAATATCTACACCGCTATCTCTATAAACATGGAAATATCTACACGGCTATCTGTATAAACATGGAAATATCTCCACCGTTATCTGTATAAACATGGAAATATCAACAGCGCCATCTATATAAACATTGAAATATCTACACTGCCATCTGTAAAAACATGGAAATATCTACACAGTCATCTGAATAAACATGGAAATATCTACACCACCATCTGTATAAACATGGAAATAGCTACAATACCATCTGTATACACATGGAAATATCTACACAGACATCTGTATAAATACGGAAATATCTACACGACCATCTGTATAAACATGGAAATATCTACACTGCCATCTGTAGAAAGATGGAAATATCTACACCGCTATCTCTATAAATATGGAAATATCTACACCGCCATCTCTATGAACATGAAAATATCTACACTGCCATCTCCATAAAGATGGAAGTATCTACTCCGCCATGTGTATAAACACGGAAATATCTACACCACCATCTGTGTAAACATGGAAATACCTACACCGCTATCTGTATAAACATGGAAATAACTACACCGCCATCTGCATGTCCTTGGAAATATCTACGCCGCCATCTGAATAAACATGGAAATATCTACACGGCCATCTGTGTATAGATGGAAATATCAACACCGCCATCTGTACAAACATGGAAATAACTACACCGCTATCTCTATAGACATGGAAATATCTGCACCGCCATCTGTAAAAACATGGAAATACCTATACAGTCATCTGTATAAACATGGAAATATCTACAATGCCATCTGTAGAAAGATGGAAATATCTACACCGCAATCTGTGTAAACATGGAAATATCTACACCGATATCTGTAAAAACATGGAAATATCTACACCGCTATCTGTATAAACATGGAAATATCTACACTGCAATCTGTGTAAACATGGCAATATCTACACCGATATCTGTAAAAACATGGAAATATCTACACCACTATCTGTATAAACATGGAAATATCTTCACAGTTATCTCTATAAACATGGAAATATCTACACCGCCATCTGTATAAACATGGAAATACCTACAAAGTCATCTGTATAAACATGGAAATATCTACACAGCCATCTGTATAAACATGGAAATATCTACACAGCCATCTGTATATACCTGGAAATATCTACACCACTATCTTTATAAACATGGAAATAACTACACCGCTATTTGAATAAACAAGGAAATATCTACACCGTGATCTGTATAAACATGGAATTATCTACACCGCCATCTCTATATACAGGGAAATATCTACACCCCTATCTGTATAAACATGGAAATATCCACACCGCTATCTCTATGAACATGGAAATATCTACACCGCCATCTCTATAAACATGGAAATGTCTACACCACGATCAGTATAAAAATGGAAATATCTACACCGCTATCTGTATAAACATGGAAATATCTGCACTGCTATCTCTATAAACATCGAAATATCTACACCGCCATCTGTATAAACATGGAAATACTTACAAAGTTATCTGTACAAACATGGAAATATCTACACTGCCATCTGTATAAACATGGAAATATCTACACAGCCATGTGTACATACATGGAAATATCTACACCGCTATCTATATAAACATGGAAATGACTACACCGCTATCTGTATAAACATGGAAATATCTACAACGCCATCTACATATCCACGGAAATATCTGCGCCGCCATCTGTATAAACATGGAAATATCTACAGGGTCATCTGTGTATAGATGGAAATATCAACACCGCCATCTGTACAAACATGGAAACATCTGCACCGCTATCTGTATAAACATGGAAATATCTACACCGCGGTCTGTATAAACATGGAAATATCAACACCGCTATCGGTATAGACATGGAAATATCTACACCGCTATCTCTATAAACATGGAAATATCTACACCGTGATCTGTATAAACATGGAAATATTTACACCGCTATCTGTATAAGCATGGAAACTTCTACACCATTATCTGTATAAATATGGAAATATCGACACCGCTATCTCTATAAACTTGGAAATATCTACACCGCCATCTGTATAAACGTGGAAATACCTATACAGTCATCTGTGTAAACATGGAAATATCTACAACACCAACTGTATAAGCATGGAAATATCTACAATGCCATCTGTATACACATGGAAATACCTACACGGCAATCAGTGTATAGATGGAAACATCAACACCGCCATCTGTACAAACATGGAAATAACTACACTGCTATCTCTATAAACATGGAAATATCTACACTGTGGTCTGTATAAACATGGAAATATCTACACCGGTATCTGTATAAACATGGAAATATCTAAACCGCTATCTGTATAAACATGGAAATATTTACACTGCTATTGGTATAAACATGGAAATATCTACACTGCCATCTGTATAAACATGGAAATATCTACACTGCTATCTCTATAAAATTGGAAATATCTACAATGCCATCTGTAAAAACATGGAAATACCTATACAGTCATCTGTATAAACATGGAAATATCTACACCAACATCTGAATAAACATGGAAATAACTACAATGCCGTCTGTATCAACTTGGAAATACCTACACGGAAATCTGTGTATAGATGGAAACATCAACACCGCCATCTGTACAAACATGGAAATATCTACACCGCTATCTGTATAAACATGGAAATATCTACACTGCGGTCTGTATAAACATGGAAATATTTACACCGCTATCTGTATAAACATGGAAATACCTACACCACTATGTCTATAAATATGGAAATATCTACAAAGCCATCTGTATAAACATGGAAATACCACAACAGTCATGTGTAGGAACATGGAAATATCTACACCGCGATCTGTATAAACATGGAAATATCTACACCGCGATCTGTATAAACATGGAAATATCTACACGGCTATCTGTATAAACATGGAAATATCTACACCGCTATCTGTATAAACATGGAAATATCTACACAGCTATCTCTATAAACATGGAAATATCTACACCGCAATCTGTATAAACATGGAAATACGTACAAAGTCATCTGTATAAACCTGGAAATATCTACACAGCCATCTGTATAAACATGGAAATATGTACACAGCCGTCTGTATATACATGGAAATATCTACACCGCTATCTGTATAAACATGGAAATAAATACACCACTATTTGTATAAACAAGGAAATATCTGCACCACCATCTCGTTAAACATGGAAATATCTACACAGACATCTGTTTATACATGGAAATATCTACACCGCAATGTGTATAAACATGGAAATATCTGCACTGCCATCTGTAAAAACTTGGAAATACCAATACAGTCATCTGAATAAACATGGAAATATATATGATGCCATCTGTATACACATGGAAATATCTACACAGCCATCTATATAAACATTTAAATATCTACACTGCTATCTCTATAAACATGGAAATATCTACACCGCCATCTCTATAAACATGAAAATATGTACACTGCCATCTCCATAAACATGGAACTCACTACTCCGCCATCTGTATAAACATGGAAACATCTACACCGCCATCTGTGTAAATAAGGAAATATCTACAATGCCATCTGTATAAAGATATAAATATCTGCACCGCGAGCTGTATAAACATGGAAATATCTACCCCGATATCTGTAAAAACATGGAAATATCTACAGCGCTATCCGTATAAACATGGAAATATCTACACCGCGATCTGTATAAACATGGAAATATCTGCACCGCGATCTGTATAAACATGGAAATATCTACACCGCTATCTATATAAACATGGAAATATCTACAAAGCTATCTCTATCAACGTGGAAATATCTACAGCGATATCTGTATAAACATGGAAATATCTACAATGCCATCTGTATAAACATGGAAATATCTAAACTGCCATCTGTGGAAAGATGGAAATATCTACACCACGATCTGTATAAATATGAAAATATCTACAATGCTATCTGTGTAAAGATGGAAATATCGACACTGCAATCTGAGCAAAGATGGAAATATCTACACCGCTATCTCTGTAAACATGGAAATATCTACGCAACAATCTCTATAAACATGGAAATATCTACATCGCTATCTGTATAAACATGGATATATCTACACCGTTATCTGTGTAAACATGGAAATATCTACACCGCTATCTGTATAAATATGGAAATATCTTCACCGCCATTTGTGTAAACATACAAAAATCTACAGAGTCATCTGTATACACATGGAAATATCTACACAGCCATCAGTATAAACATGGATGTATCTACACAACTATCTCTATAAACAAGGAAATACCTACAGCGCGATCTCTATAAACATGAAAATATCAACACCACAGTCTCTGCAAACATGGAAATATCTACACCGCCATCTATGTAAACATGAAAATATCTACACCGCCATCTCAAAAAACATGGAGCTATCTACACCGCCATCTGTATAAACATGGAAATAACTACACCGCTATCTGTATAAAGATGGAAATATCTACACCGCTATCTCTATAAACATGGAAATATCTACACAGCCATCTGTATAAACATGGAAATATCTACACTACTATCTCTATAAACATGGAAATATCTACACTACTATCTCTATAAACATGAAAATATCTACACCGCTATCTGTATAAACATGGAAATATCTACATCGCTATCTGTATAAACAGGGAAATATCTCCACCGCTATCCGTATAAACATGGAAATATCTACACCGCTATCTCTATAAACATGGAAATATCTACACGGCTATCTGTATAAACATGGAAATATCTACAAGGCTATCTGTGTAAACATGGAAATACCTACACAGCTATCTGTGTAAACTTGGAAATATCTACACAGGTATCTGTGTAAAAATGGAAATATCTACACGGCAATCTGTGCAAAGTGGGAAATATCTACACAGTTATCTCTGAAAACATGGAAATATCTTCAGCGCTATCTGTATAAACATGGAAATATCTACACCACTATCTGTATAAACAAGGAAATATCTTCACCGCCATTTGTAGAAACATGGAAATATCTACACCGCCATCTGTATAAACATGGAAATACCTACACCGCTATCTGTATAAATATGGAACTATCCACACTGCTATCTCTATAAACATGCAAATACCTACACCGATTTCTCTATAAACATGGAAATATCTACACTGCAATCTCAATATACATGGAAATATCTACACCGCCATCTCTATAAACATGAAAATATCTACACCGCCATCTTCAGCAACATGGATGTAGCTACACCACCATCTGTATAAACATGGAAATATCTACACCACTATCTGTATAAACATGGAAATATCTTCACTGCCATCTGTATAAACATGGAAATATCTATACCGCCATCTGTTTAAAGATGGAAATATCTACACCGCAATCTGTATAAATATGGAAATACCTACACCGCTACCTCTATAGACATGTAAATATCTACACCGCTATCTGTATAAACATGGAAATATCTACACTGCCATCTGTATAAAGATGGAAATATCTACACCGCGAGACCTATAAACATGGAAATATCTACACCGCAATCTGTATAAACATGGAAATATCTACAATGCTATCTCTGTAAACATGGAAATATCTACACAGCTATCTGGGTAAACTTGGAAATATCTACAATGCTGTCTGTGTAAATTTGGCAATACTTACAACGCAATCTGTGCAAAGATGGAAATATCTACACCGCTATCTCTGTAAACATGGAAATATCTACACCGCTATCTGTATATACATGGAAATATCTACACTGCCATCTGTATAAACATGGAAATATCTACAGTGCCATCTTTATAAACATGGAAATATCTACACTGCCATCTGTACACACATGGAAATATCTACACCGCAATCTGTATAAAGATGGAAATAACTACACCGCTATCTCTATAGACAAGGAAATATCTACACCGCTGTCTGTATAAACATGGAAATATCTACACTGCCATCTGTATAGACATGGAAATATCTACACCGCGAGCTGTATAAACATGGAAATATCTGCACCGCTATCTGTATAAACATGGAAATACCTACACCGTTATCTGTATAAACATGGAAATATCTACAGCGCTATCTCTATAAACATGAAAATACTTACACCACCATCTCTATAATCATGGAGATATTTACACCGCTATCTCTATAAACATAGAAATAACTACACCGCCATCTCTATAAACATGGAAATACCTACACCGCCATCTGCATAAACATGGAAATATCTACACAGACATCTGTATAAACACGGGAATATCTACACTGCCATCTGTATAAACTTGGAAATATCTACACTGATACCTGTAGAAAGATGGAAATGTCTGCAAAGCGATCTGTATAAATATGGGAATTTCTACACCGCTACTTGTATAAACATGGTAATATCTACACCGCTATCTGTATCAACATGGAAATAACTACACCGCAATCTGTATAAACATGGAAATATCTACAATGCTATCTCTGTAAACATGGAAATACCTACACAGCTATCTGTGTAAACTTGGAAATATCTACAACGCTATCTCTGTAAGTTTGGCAATACCTACATCGCAATCTGTGCAAAGATATAAATAGCTACACCGCTATCTCTGTAAACATGGAAACATCTACACCGATATCTGTATAAACGTGGAAATATCTACACTGCCATCTGTATAAACATGGAAATACCTACACCACTATCTGTATAAATATGGAAATATCTTCACTGCCATCTGTATAAACATGGAAATATCTACACCGCCATCTGTATAAAGATGGAAATATCTACAGCGCAATCTGTATAAATATGGAAATAACTACACCGCTATCTCTATAGACATGGAAATATCTACACCGCTATCTGTATAAACTTGGAAATATCTACAATGCCATCTGTATAAAGATGGAAATATCTACACTGTGAGCTGTATAAACATGGAAATATCTACACTGCTATTTGTATAAACAAGGACATATCTACACCACCATCTGTTTAAACTTGGAAATATATACACAGACATCTGTTTATACATGGAAATATCTATACCGCTATCTGTATAAACATGGAAATACCTACAAAGTCATCTGTATAAACATGGAAATATCTACACAGCCATCTGTATAAACATAGAAATATGTACAGAGCCGTTTGTATTTACATGGAAATATCTACACCGCTATCTGTATTAACATGGAAATAAATACACCGCTATTTGAATAAACAAGGAAATTTCTACACCACCATCTGTTTAAACATGGAAATACCTACACAGACATCTGTTTATACATGGAAATATCTACACCGCTATCTGTATAAACATGGAAATATCTGCACTGCCATCTGTAAAAACATGGAAATACCTATACAGTCATCTGTATAAACATGGAAATATCTACGATGCCATCTGTATACACATGGAAATATCTACACAGCCATCTGTATAAACATGTAAATATCTACACTGCTATCTCTATAAACATGGAAATATCTACACCGCCATCTCTATAAACATGAAAATATCTACACTGCCATCTCCATAAACATGGAACTAACTACTCCGCCATCTGTATAAACATGGAAACATCTACACCGCCATCTGTGTGAATATTGAAATATCTACAATGCCATCTGTATAAAGATATAAATATCTGCACAGCGAGCTGTATAAACATGGAAATATCTACCCAGATATCTGTAAAAACATGGAAATATCTACAGCGCTATCTGTATAAACATGGAAATATATACACCGCGATCTGTATAAACATGGAAATATCTGCACCGCGATCTGTATAAACATGAAAATATCTACACCGCTATCTATATAAACATGGAAATATCTACAAAGCTATCTCTATCAACGTGGAAATATCTACAGCGATATCTGTATAAACATGGAAATATCTACAATGCCATCTGTATAAACATGGAAATATCTAAAGTGCCATCTGTGGAAAAATGGAAATATCTACACCACGATCTGTATAAATATGAAAATATCTACAACGCTATCTGTGTAAAGATGGAAATATCTACACCGCAATCTGTGCAAAGATGGAAATATCTACACCGCTATCTCTGTAAACATGGAAATATCTACGCCACAATCTGTATAAACATGGAAATATCAACATCGCTATCTGTATAAACATGGATATATCTACACCGTTATCTGTGTAAACATGGAAATATCTACACCGCTATCTGTATAAATATGGAAATATCTTCACCGCCATTTGTGTAAACATACAAAAATCTACAGAGTCATCTGTATACACATGGAAATATCTACACAGCCATCAGTATAAACATGGATGTATCTACACAACTATCTCTATAAACAAGGAAATACCTACAGCGCGATCTCTATAAACATGGAAATATCAACACCACAGTCTCTGCAAACATGGAAATATCTACACCGCCATCTATGTAAACATGAAAATATCTACACCGCCATCTCAAAAAACATGGAACTATCTACACCGCCATCTGTATAAACATGGAAATATCTACAACGCTATCTGTATAAAGCTGGAAATATCTACACCGCGAGCTGTATAAACATGGAAATATCTACACCGTTATCTGTATAAACATGGAAGTAGCAACACCGTTATCTGTATAAACATGGAAATATCTACACCGCTATCTCTATAAAAATGAAGATACTTACACCACCATCTCTATAAACATGGAAATATTTACACCGCTATCTCTATAAACGTAGAAATAACTACACCGCCATCTCTATAAACATGGAAATATCTACACCGCCATCTGCATAAACATGGAAATATATACACAGACATCTGTATAAACTTGGAAATATCTACACTTACATCTGTAGAAATATGGAAATATCTACAAAGCGATCTGTATAAACATGGGAATTTCTACACCGCTACCTGTATAAACATGGAAATATCTACACTGCTACCTGTATCAACATGGAAATAACTACACCGCCATCTGTATAAACAGGGAAATATCTACACAGCAATCTGTGCAAAGATGGAAATATCTACACCGCAGTCTCTATAAACATGGAAATATCAACACCGCTATCTGTATAAACATGGAAATAACTACACCGCTATCTGTATAAACATGGAAATTTTTACACCGCTATCTCTATAAACATGGAAATATCTCCACCGCTATCTTTATAAACACGGAAATACCTACACCGGTATCTTTAAAAACATGGAAATACCTACAGCGCTATCTTTATAAACAATGAAATATCTACAACGCTATCTGTGTAAACATGGAAATATCTACACAGCTATCTGTGTAAACTGGGAAATATCTACACTGCAATCTGTGTAAGCATGGAAATATCTACAACGCTATCTCTGTAAACATGGAAATATTTACAATGCTATCTGTGTAAACAGGGAAATATCTACACAGCTATCTGTAAAACGTGGAAATATCTACACCACTATCTGTATAACCCTGAAAATATCTACACCGCTAGCTGTATCAGCATATAAATAACTACACCGCTATCTGTATAAACATGGAAATATCTACAATGATATCTCTGTTAACATGGAAATATCGACACAGGTATCTGTGTAAACTTGGAAATATCTACAACACTATCAGTGTAAAGTTTGCAATGCCTACACCGCAATCTGTGCAAAGATGGAAATATCTTTACCGCTATATCTGTAAACATGGAAATATCTACACCGCTATAAGTATAAACATGGAAATATCTACACTGCCATCTGTATACACATGGAAATATCTACACAGCCATCTCTAAAAACATGGAAATATCTACACCGCTATCTCTATAAACATGGAAATATCTACACCGCTATCTGTATAAACATGGAAATATCTACATCGCTATCTGTATAAACAGGGAAATATCTCCACCGCTATCTGTGTAAACATGGAAATATCTACACCGCTATCTGTATATACATGGAAATATCTACACCGCTATCTGTATAAACAAGGAAATATCTACACCACCATCTTTAGAAACTTGGAAATATCTACACCGCCATGTGTATATACATGGAAATATCCACACCGCTACCTGTATACATATGGAAATGTCTACACCGCTATCTCTATAAACATGGAAACACCTACATCACTTGCACTATAAACATGGAAATATCTACATCGCAATCTCTGTATACAAGGAAATATGTACACCGCCATCTATGTAAACATGAAAATATCTACACTGCCAAATTAAGAAACTTGGCTGTATCTACACTGCCATCTGTATCAACATGGAAAATCTACACCACTATCTGTATAAAGATGGAAATATTTAAACCGCTATCTGTATAAACATGGAAATATCTACACCGCTATCTCTATAAACATGGAAATATCTTCACCGCCATCTGTACTAGTATGGAAATATCTACACAGTCATCTGTATAAACCTGGAAATATCGACACTGTCATCTATATAAACATGGAAATAGCTACAGAGAACTCTGTGTAAACATGGAAATATCAGCACAGCCGTCTGTATAAACATGGAAATATCTACACCGCTATCTGTATAAACAAGGAAATATCTACACCGCCTTGTGTATTAACGTGGAAATATCTCCATTGCTATCTGTATAAACATGGACATATCTCCACCGCAATCTGTATAAACATGAAAATATCTGCACTGCTATCTCTATAAACATGGAAATATCTACACTGCCATCTGTACAAACATGGAAATATCTACACAGTCATCTGTAGAAACATGGAAATATCTACACCGCTATCTCTATAAACATGGAAATAACCACACCGCTATCTCTATGGACCTGGAAATATCTACACTGCTATCTCCATCAACATGGAAATATACACACCGCCATCTCTTTAATCATGGAGGTATCTACGCTATCTACATAAACAAGAAAATATCTACACTGCCATCTATATAAACATGGAAATATCTACACCGCCATCTCTACAAACATGGAAATATCTACACAGCCATTTGTAGAAAGATGGAAATATCTACACCGCCACCTGTATAAACGTGGAAATATCTACACCTCTATCTGTATAAACATGGAAATATCTACTCCGCAATCTGTATAAAGATGGAAATATCTACACCGCTATCTGTATAATTATGAAATATCTAAACCGCTATCTCTATAAAAATGGAAATACCTACACTGCTATCTGTATAAACATGGAAATATCCTCACTGCTATCTCTATGAACATGGATATACCTACACCGCTATCTCTATAAACATGGAAATATCTACACCGCCATCTCTATAAACATGGAAATATCTACACCGCCATCTGTATAAACATGGAAATATCTACACCGCTATCTGTATAAACATGGAAATTTTTACACCGCTATCTCTATAAACATGGAAATATCTCCACCGCTATCTTTATAAACATGGAAATACCTACACCGCTATCTTTAAAACATGAAAATACCTACACCGCTATCTCTATAAACAATGAAATATCTACAACGCTATCTGTGTAAACATGGAAATATCTACACAGCTAACTGTGTAAACTTGGAAATATCTACACCGCAATCTGTGTAAGCATGGAAATATCTACAACGCTATCTCTGTAAACATGGAAATATTTACAACGCTATCTGTGTAAACAGGGAAATATCTACACAGCTATCTGTAAAACGTGGAAATATCTACACCACTATCTGTATAACCCTGAAAATATCTACACCGCTATCTGTATCAACATGTAAATAACTACACCGCTATCGGTATAAACATGGAAATATCTACAATGAAATCTCTGTTAATATGGAAATATCGACACAGGTATTTGTGCAAACTTGGAAATATCTACACCACTATCTGTGTAAAGTTTGCAATGTCTACACCGCCATCTTTAGAAACATGGAAATATATACACCGCCATCTGTATAAACATGGAAATACCTACACCGTTACCTGTATAAATATGGAAATGTCTACGCCGCTATCTCTATAAACATGGAAATATCTACATCGCTATCTGTATAAACGTGGAAATACCAACACCGCAATCGGTATAAACATGGAAATATCTACAACGCCATCTTTATAAACATGGAAATATCTACACCGCTATGTCTATAGACATGGAAATATCTACACCGCTACCTCTATAAACATGGAAATATCTACACCGCTATCTGTGTAAACATGGAAATATCTACACCGCTATCTGTATACACATGGAAATATCTACACAGCGATCTGTATAAACATGGAAATATCTTCACCACGATCTGTATAAACATGGAAATATCTACATCCCGATCTGTATAAACATGGAAATATCTTCACCACGATCTATATAAACATGGAAATATCTACACCGCTATCTGTATAAACATGGTAATATATACACCACCATCTACATATCCACGGAAATATCTGCGCCGCCATCTGTATAAACATGGAAATATCTACACGGTCATCTGTGTATAGATGGAAATATCAACACCGCCATCTGTACTAACATGGAAATATCTGCACCGCTATCTGTATAAACATGGAAATATCTACACCGTGGTCTGTATAAACATGGAAATATCTACACCGCTATCTGTATAAACATGTTAATATCTACACCGCTATCTCTATAAACATGGAAATATCTACACCGTGATCTGTATAAACATGGAAATATTTACACCGCTATCTGTATAAATATGAATATTTCTACACCATTATCTGTATAAATATGGAAATATCTACAATGCCTTCTGTATAAACATGGAAATATCTAAAGTGCCATCTGTGGAAAAATGGAAATATCTACACCACGATCTGTATAAATATGAAAATATCTACAACGCTATCTGTGTAAAGATGGAAATATCTACACCGCAATCTGTGCAAAGATGGAAATATCTACACCGCTATCTCTGTAAACATGGAAATATCTACGCCACAATCTGTATAAACATGGAAATATCAACATCGCTATCTGTATAAACATGGATATATCTACACCGTTATCTGTGTAAACATGGAAATATCTACACCGCTATCTGTATAAATATGGAAATATCTTCACCGCCATTTGTGTAAACATACAAAAATCTACAGAGTCATCTGTATACACATGGAAATATCTACACAGCCATCAGTATAAACATGGATGTATCTACACAACTATCTCTATAAACAAGGAAATACCTACAGCGCGATCTCTATAAACATGGAAATATCAACACCACAGTCTCTGCAAACATGGAAATATCTACACCGCCATCTATGTAAACATGAAAATATCTACACCGCCATCTCAAAAAACATGGAACTATCTACACCGCCATCTGTATAAACATGGAAATATCTACAACGCTATCTGTATAAAGCTGGAAATATCTACACCGCGAGCTGTATAAACATGGAAATATCTACACCGTTATCTGTATAAACATGGAAGTAGCAACACCGTTATCTGTATAAACATGGAAATATCTACACCGCTATCTCTATAAAAATGAAGATACTTACACCACCATCTCTATAAACATGGAAATATTTACACCGCTATCTCTATAAACGTAGAAATAACTACACCGCCATCTCTATAAACATGGAAATATCTACACCGCCATCTGCATAAACATGGAAATATATACACAGACATCTGTATAAACTTGGAAATATCTACACTTACATCTGTAGAAATATGGAAATATCTACAAAGTGATCTGTATAAACATGGGAATTTCTACACCGCTACCTGTATAAACATGGAAATATCTACACTGCTACCTGTATCAACATGGAAATAACTACACCGCCATCTGTATAAACAGGGAAATATCTACACAGCAATCTGTGCAAAGATGGAAATATCTACACCGCAGTCTCTATAAACATGGAAATATCAACACCGCTATCTGTATAAACATGGAAATAACTACACCGCTATCTGTATAAACATGGAAATTTTTACACCGCTATCTCTATAAACATGGAAATATCTCCACCGCTATCTTTATAAACACGGAAATACCTACACCGGTATCTTTAAAAACATGGAAATACCTACAGCGCTATCTTTATAAACAATGAAATATCTACAACGCTATCTGTGTAAACATGGAAATATCTACACAGCTATCTGTGTAAACTTGGAAATATCTACACTGCAATCTGTGTAAGCATGGAAATATCTACAACGCTATCTCTGTAAACATGGAAATATTTACAATGCTATCTGTGTAAACAGGGAAATATCTACACAGCTATCTGTAAAACGTGGAAATATCTACACCACTATCTGTATAACCCTGAAAATATCTACACCGCTATCTGTATCAGCATATAAATAACTACACCGCTATCTGTATAAACATGGAAATATCTACAATGATATCTCTGTTAACATGGAAATATCGACACAGGTATCTGTGTAAACTTGGAAATATCTACAACACTATCAGTGTAAAGTTTGCAATGCCTACACCGCAATCTGTGCAAAGATGGAAATATCTTTACCGCTATATCTGTAAACATGGAAATATCTACACCGCTATAAGTATAAACATGGAAATATCTACACTGCCATCTGTATACACATGGAAATATCTACACAGCCATCTCTATAAACATGGAAATATCTACACCGCTATCTCTATAAACATGGAAATATCTACACCGCTATCTGTATAAACATGGAAATATCTACATCGCTATCTGTATAAACAGGGAAATATCTCCACCGCTATCTGTGTAAACATGGATATATCTACACCGCTATCTGTATATACATGGAAATATCTACACCGCTATCTGTATAAACAAGGAAATATCTACACCGCCATCTTTAGAAACTTGGAAATATCTACACCGCCATCTGTATATACATGGAAATATCTACACCGCTACCTGTATAAATATGGAAATGTCTACACCGCTATCTCTATAAACATGGAAACACCTACATCACTTGCACTATAAACATGGAAATATCTACATCGCAATCTCTGTATACAAGGAAATATGTACACCGCCATCTATGTAAACATGAAAATATCTACACTGCCAAATTAAGAAACTTGGCTGTATCTACACCGCCATCTGTATCAACATGGAAAATCTACACCACTATCTGTATAAAGATGGAAATATTTAAACCGCTATCTGTATAAACATGGAAATATCTACACCGCTATCTCTATAAACATGGAAATATCTTCACCGCCATCTGTACTAGTATGGAAATATCTACACAGTCATCTGTATAAACCTGGAAATATCGACACTGTCATCTATATAAACATGGAAATAGCTACAGAGAACTCTGTGTAAACATGGAAATATCAGCACAGCCGTCTGTATAAACATGGAAATATCTACACCGCTATCTGTATAAACAAGGAAATATCTACACCGCCTTGTGTATTAACGTGGAAATATCTCCATTGCTATCTGTATAAACATGGACATATCTCCACCGCAATCTGTATAAACATGAAAATATCTGCACTGCTATCTCTATAAACATGGAAATATCTACACTGCCATCTGTACAAACATGGAAATATCTACACAGTCATCTGTAGAAACATGGAAATATCTACACCGCTATCTCTATAAACATGGAAATAACCACACCGCTATCTCTATGGACCTGGAAATATCTACACTGCTATCTCCATCAACATGGAAATATACACACCGCCATCTCTTTAATCATGGAGGTATCTACGCTATCTACATAAACAAGAAAATATCTACACTGCCATCTATATAAACATGGAAATATCTACACCGCCATCTCTACAAACATGGAAATATCTACACAGCCATTTGTAGAAAGATGGAAATATCTACACCGCCACCTGTATAAATGTGGAAATATCTACACCTCTATCTGTATAAACATGGAAATATCTACTCCGCAATCTGTATAAAGATGGAAATATCTACACCGCTATCTGTATAATTATGAAATATCTAAACCGCTATCTCTATAAAAATGGAAATACCTACACTGCTATCTGTATAAACATGGAAATATCCTCACTGCTATCTCTATGAACATGGATATACCTACACCGCTATCTCTATAAACATGGAAATATCTACACCGCCATCTCTATAAACATGGAAATATCTACACCGCCATCTGTATAAACATGGAAATATCTACACCGCTATCTGTATAAACATGGAAATTTTTACACCGCTATCTCTATAAACATGGAAATATCTCCACCGCTATCTTTATAAACATGGAAATACCTACACCGCTATCTTTAAAACATGAAAATACCTACACCGCTATCTCTATAAACAATGAAATATCTACAACGCTATCTGTGTAAACATGGAAATATCTACACAGCTAACTGTGTAAAATTGGAAATATCTACACCGCAATCTGTGTAAGCATGGAAATATCTACAACGCTATCTCTGTAAACATGGAAATATTTACAACGCTATCTGTGTAAACAGGGAAATATCTACACAGCTATCTGTAAAACGTGGAAATATCTACACCACTATCTGTATAACCCTGAAAATATCTACACCGCTATCTGTATCAACATGTAAATAACTACACCGCTATCGGTATAAACATGGAAATATCTACAGTGAAATCTCTGTTAACATGGAAATATCGACACAGGTATTTGTGCAAACTTGGAAATATCTACACCACTATCTGTGTAAAGTTTGCAATGTCTAGACCGCCATCTTTAGAAACATGGAAATATATACACCGCCATCTGTATAAACATGGAAATACCTACACCGTTACCTGTATAAATATGGAAATGTCTACGCCGCTATCTCTATAAACATGGAAATATCTACATCGCTATCTGTATAAACGTGGAAATACCAACACCGCAATCGGTATAAACATGGAAATATCTACAACGCCATCTTTATAAACATGGAAATATCTACACCGCTATGTCTATAGACATGGAAATATCTACACCGCTACCTCTATAAACATGGAAATATCTACACCGCTATCTGTGTAAACATGGAAATATCTACACCGCTATCTGTATACACATGGAAATATCTACACAGCGATCTGTATAAACATGGAAATATCTTCACCACGATCTGTATAAACATGGAAATATCTACATCCCGATCAGTATAAACATGGAAATATCTTCACCACGATCTATATAAACATGGAAATATCTACACCGCTATCTGTATAAACATGGTAATATATACACCACCATCTACATATCCACGGAAATATCTGCGCCGCCATCTGTATAAACATGGAAATATCTACACGGTCATCTGTGTATAGATGGAAATATCAACACCGCCATCTGTACTAACATGGAAATATCTGCACCGCTATCTGTATAAACATGGAAATATCTACACCGTGGTCTGTATAAACATGGAAATATCTACACCGCTATCTGTATAAACATGTTAATATCTTCACCGCTATGTTTGTAAAGATGGAAATATCTACACCGCAATTTGCGCAAAGATGGAAATATCTAAACCGCTATCTCTGTAAACATGGTAATATCTAAACCACTGCCTGTATAAAAATGGAAATATCCACAACGCTATCTGTATATACATGGAAATATCTACGCCGCCATCTGTAAACACATGGAAATATCTACACTGCAATCTGTATAAACAAGGAAATACCTACAGATTCATCTGTATAAACATGGTGACATCTACACAGCTATCTGTATAGTCATGGAAATATCTACACCGCTATCAATATAAACATGGAAATATCTACAACGCTATCTGTGTAAACATGGAAATGTCTACACAGCTATCTGTGTAAACATGGAAATATCTACACCGCTATTTTTGTAAAGTTGGAAATATCAGCACCGCAATCTGTGCAAACATGGAAATATTTACACCGCTATCTCTAAAAACATGGAAATATCAGCACCGGTATTTCTATAAACATGGAAATACCTACACCGCTATCTCTATAAACATGGAAATATCTACACCGCCATCTCTATAAACATGGAAATATCTACACAGTCATCTGTTTATACATGGAAATATCTACACCACCATCTCTATAAACATGGAAATATCTACACTGCCATGTGTATACACATGGAAATATCTACACAGCCAACAGTATAAACTTGGAAACATCTGCACCGCTATCTGAATACACATGGAAATACCTACACCGCTATCTCTATAAACGTGGAAAGATCTAAACTGCTATCTGTATAAACATGGAAATATCTATGCCGCTATCTGCATAAACATGGAAATTCCTACACTGCCATGTGTATAAACATGGAAATACCTGCACCGCGAGCTGAATAAACATGGAAATGTCTACACCGCTATGTGTATAAACATGGAAATATCAACACCACTATCTCTATAAGCATGGAAATATGTACACAGCTGTCTGAATAAACATGGAAATACCTAAAGCACCATCTCTATAAACATGGAATTATCTACACCGCTATCTCTATAAACATAGAAATATCTACACCGCCATCTCTAGAAACATGGAAATATCTACACCGCCATCTGCATAAACATGGAAATATCTACACCGCGATCTGTATAAATAAGGAAACATCTACACCGCTATCTGTATAAACATGGAAATATCTACACCGCTGTCTGTATAAACGTGGAAATATCTACAACACTATCTGTGTAAACATGGAAATATCTACACAGCTATCTGTGTCAACATGGAAATATCTACACCGCTATCTGTATAAACTTGGAAACATATACACCACGATCTGTATAAAAATGGAAATATCTACACCGCTCTCTGTATAAACATGGAAATATCTACACCGCTATCTGCATAAACATGGAAAAACCTACAATGCCATCTGTATAAACATGGAAATATCTACACCGTGAGCTGAATAAACATGGAAATGTCTACACCGCTATGTGTATAAACATGGAAATATCAACACCACTATCTGTATAAAAATGGAAATATCTACACCGCTATCTGAATAAACATGGAAATATCTACACCACTATTTCTATAAACATGGAAATACCTACACCACCATCTCTATAAACATGGAATTATCTACACCGCTATCTCTATAAACATAGAAGTATCTACATTGCCATCTCTATATATATGGAAATATCTACACCGCCATCTGCATAATCATGGAAATATCTACACCACGATCTGTATAAACATGGAAATATCTACAAATACACCTGTATTAAAATGCAAATATCTACACCGCTATCTCTATAAACATGCAAATATCTACACTGCTATCTGTATAAACTTGGAAATATCTACACCGCCATCTGTATAAAGATGGATATATCTCCACGGCCATCTGTATAACCATGGAAAGATCTCCACCGCTATCTGTATAAACATGGAAATATCTAAAACACTATCTGTATAAACATGGAAATATCTACAACACTATCTGGATAAACATGGATATATCTACACATCTATCTGTGTAAACATGGAAATGTGTACACCGCTATCTGTGTAAAGATGGAAATATCTACACCGCAATCTATGCCAATATGGAAATATCTACACCGCTATCTCTGTAAACATGGAGATATCTAAACCGCTATCTGTATAAACATGGAATTATCTACACCACTATCTGTATAAACGTGGAAATATCTACACCACTATCAGTATAAACATAGAAATATCTGCACCACCATCTGTATAAACATGGAAATATCTACACCATGTGAATAAAGATGGAAATATCTACACCTCTATCTGTATAAATATGGAAATATCTACACCGCTATCTCCATAAACATGCAAATATCTACACCACGATCTGTATAAACATGGAAATATCTCCACCGCTATCTGTATAAACATGGAAACATCTACTCCGCAATCTCTATAAACATGGAAATATCTGCACGGCAATCTGTATAAACATGGAAATATCTACACCGCCATCTCTATAAACATGAAAATGTCTACACAGCCATCTCCATAAACATGGAACAATCTACACTGCCATCTGTGGAAACATGGAAATCTCTGCACCGCTATCTGTATAAACATGGAAATACCAACACCACTATCTGTATAAACATGGAAATATCTACAGCTCTTTCTGTATAAACGTGGAAATATCTACAGCTCTTTCTGTATAAACGTGGAAATATCTACACTACTATCTCTAAAAACATTTAAATACCTACACCGCCATCTCTATAAATATGGAATTATCTACAACGCTATCTCTACAAACCTTGAAATATCTACACCGCCATCTCTATTAACATTTAAATATTTACAGCGCCATCAGCATAAACATGCAAATAACTTCACTGCCTTCTGTATAAACATGGAATTATCAACACTGCCATCTCTATAAACATTGAAATATCTACACTGCCATCTGTAGAAAGATGGAAATATCTACACCGACATCTGCATAAACATGGAAATATCTACACCTCTATCTGTATAAACATTTAATTATCTACACAGATATCTGAATAAATATGGAAATATCTTCACCGCTATGTCTATGAATATGGAAATGTCTACACCGCTATCTTTATAAACATGGAAATATCTAAACCGCCATCTGTATAAACATGGAAATAACTAAACCGTCATCTGTATAAACATGGAAATATCTACACCACTATATGTCTAAACATGGAAATATTTGCACTGCCATCTGTATAAACATGGAAATATCTACAAAGGCATCTCTATAAACATGGAAATATCTACACCGCTATCTCTATAAACATGGAAATATCGACACCACGATCTGTATAAACATGGAAATATCTACAACGCTATCTGTATAAACATGGAAATGTCTACACCGCAATCTGTATAAACATGGAAATATCTCCATGGGTATCTCTATAAACATGGAAATGTCTACACCACCATCCGTATAAACATGGAAATACCTACACAGTCATCTGTATAAACATGGAAATATCTACACCACTATCTTTATAAACATGGAAATATCTACACTGCCATCTGTATAAACATGGAAATATCTACAGAGCCATCTCTATAAACATGGAAATATCTACACTGCTATCTCTATTAACATGGAAATACCTACACAGCTATCTGTATAAACATGGAAATATCTACACCGCTATCTGTAGAAACATGGAAATATCTACACCACTATCTGTATAAACTTGGAAATATCTACACCTCCATCTGTATAAACATGGAAATACCTACACTGCCATCTATACACATTTAAATATCTAAACTGCCATGTGTATAAACATGGAAATATCTACACCGTTATCTCTATAAACATGGAAATTCCTACACTGATTTCTGTATAAACATGGAAGTATCTACATGGCTATCTGTATAAACATGGAAATATCTATAACGCCATCTGTATAAACATGGAAATACACAGTCCTCAGTATAAACATGGAAATATCTACACCACTATCTGTATAAACGCGGAAATATCTACACCGCCATCTGTATAATCATGGAAATATCTCCACCACTCTCTCTATAAACATGGAAATATCTACATCGCTATCTGTATAAACATGGAAATATCCCCACCACTATCGGTATAAACATGGAAATATCTACACCGCTATATTTATAAACATGGAAATATCTACACCGCTATCTGCATAAACATGGAAAATCTACACCACTATATGTATAAACATGGAAATATCTACACCGCTATCTGTATAAATATGGAAATATCTACACCACTATCTCTATAAATATGGAAATACCTACACCGCTGTCTGTATAAACATGGAAATATCTTCAAAACTATCTGTGTTAACATGGAAATATCTTCACCGCTATTCGTGTAAACATGAAAATATGTCCACCGCTATCTGTATAAACTTGAAAATATCTCCACCACTATCTGTATAAACATGGAAATATCAACACCGCTATCTGTATAAACATGGAAATATCTACAATGCTATCTGTGTAAACATGGAAATACCTACACAGCTATCCGTGTACACTTGGAAATATCTACACAGCTATCTGTGTAAAGATGGAAATATCCACACCGCAATCTGTGCAAAGAAATAAATATCTACAACGCTATCTGTGTAAACATGCAAAAATCTACACCGCTATCTGCATAAACATATAAATATCTACACCGCTATCTGAATAACGTGGAAATATCTACACCGCAATCTGAATAAACGTGGAAGTATCTACACCGCTATCTGTATAAACGTGGAAATATCTACAATGCTATCTGCATAAACGTGGAAATATCTACATCGATATCGGTATGAACGTGGAAATATCTCCACTACTATCTGTATAAACATGGACATATCTACACTGCTATCTGAATGAACATGGAAATATCTACAACGTTATCTGCATAAACATGTAAATACCTACACCGCTATCTGTAAAACGTGGAAATATCTACACCACTATCTGTATAAACATGGAAATATCTACACTGCTGTCTCTATAAACATGGAAATATCTACACAGCTGTCTCCATAAACATGGAAATATCTGCACTGCTATCTGTATAAACATGGAAATATCTGCACTTCCATCTGTATAAACATGGAAATATCTTCACTGCAATCTGTATACACATGGAAATAACTGCACAGCTCTCTGTATAAGCATGGAAATAACTACACCGCTATCTTTATAAACATGGAAATATCTTCACCGCTATCTGTATAAACATGGAAATATCTACAATATCTGTGTAAACATGGAAATATCTACACAGCTATCTGTGTAGACATGGAAATATGTACAACGCTCTCTGTGTAAAGATGAAAATATGTACACCCCAATCTGTGCAAATATCAAAATATCTACACAGGTATCTCTGCAAACATGGAAATATCTACCCCGTTATCTGTATAAACATGGAAATATCTACCCCGCTATCTGTATAAACATGGAAATATCTACACCACGATCTGTATAAACATGGAAATGTCTACACCGCTATCTGTATAAACATGGAAATATCTACACCACTATCTGCATAAACATGGAAATATCTACAACGCTATCTCTATAAATATTGAAATACCTACAACGTTATCTCTATAAACATTGAAATGCCTACACCGCTATCTTTATAAATATGGAAATATTCACATGGCTAACTCCATAAACATGGAAATATCTACACCACCACCTGTATAAACATGGAAATACCTACACAGTCATCTGTATAAACATGGAAAAATCTACACCACTATCTATATAAACATGGAAATATCTACACTGCAATCTGTATAAACAAGGAAATATCTACACCGCTATCTGTACAAACATGGGAAAATCTACACAGCTATCTCTATAAACATCGAAATATCTACACTGCTGTCTGTATAAACATAGAAATAGCGACACCGTATCTGTATAAACATGGAAATATCAACACCGCCATGTGTAAAACAGGAAAATATCTACACAGTCATCTGTATGAACCTGGAAATATCTACATTGCCATCTGTATACACATGGAAATATCTACACAGCCATCTGTACAAACATGGAAATGTCTACACCGCTATCTCTATAAACATGGAAATACCTGCACCGCAATCTGTATAAACATGGAAATATCTACTCCGCTATCTGTATAAACACGGAAATATCTACACTGCCGTCTATATAAAGATTGAAATATCTACACCACGAGCTTTATAAACATGGAAATATCTACACCGCTATCTGTATAAACATGGAAATATCTACACTGCTATGTGTATAATGAAGGAAATCACTACTCCACCATCTGTATAAACATGGAAATATCTGCAACGCCATCTATATAAACATGGAAATATCTACACCGCTATCTGTATAAATATGGAAATAGCTACACCGCTATCTCTATAAACATGAAAATACCTACACCGCTATCTTTATAAACATGGAAATATCTACACTGTTATCTCTATAAACATGGAAATATCTACACCACCATCTGTATAAACATGCAAATATCTACACAGTCGTCTGTATAAACATGGAAATATCTACACCACCATCACTATAAACATGGAAATATCTACTCTGCCATCGGTATACACATGGAAATAACTACAAAGCCATCTGTATAAACATGGAAATATCTACACCGCTACCTCCATAAACATGGAAATACCTACACCGCAATCTGTACAAATATGGAAATATCTACACCGCGAGCTGTATAAACTTGGAAATATCTACACCGCAATCTGGATAAACGTGGTATTATCTACACCGCTATCGGTATAAACGTGGAAATATCTCCACCGCTATCTGTATAAACATGGACATATCTACACTGCTATCTGTATGAACATGGAAATATCTACAACGCTATCTGTATAAACATGGAAATATCTACACTGTTATCTCTATAAACATGGAAATATCTACACCGCCATCTGTATAAACATACAAACATCTACACAGTCATCTGTATAAACATGGAAATATCTACACCACCATATCTATAAACATGGAAATATCTAAATTGCCATCTGTATACACAGAGAAATAACTACAAAGCCATCTGTAGAAACGTGGAAGTATCTACACCGCTATCTCTATAAACATGGAAATACGTACACCGCCATCCCTATAAACATGGAAATATCTACACCGCAATCTCTATAAACATGGAAATATCTACACCGCCATCTCTATAACCATGGAAATATCTACACCGCTATCTGTATAAACATGGAAATATCTACAACGCTATCTGTGTAAAAATGGAAATATCTACACAGCTATCTGTGTAAACTTGGAAATATCTACATAGCTATCTGTGTAAAGATGGAAATATCTATAGCACAATCTGTGGAAGGCTGCAAATATCTTCACCGCTATCTCTGTAAACATGGAAATAACTGCACCACTATCTGCATAAAGATGGAAATACCTACACCGCAATCTGTATAAAGATGGAAATATCTACACCGCTAGCTGTATAAACTTGGATATATCTACACCGCTCCCTGTATAAACATGGAAATACCTACAATGCTATCTGTGTAAACATGGAAATACCTACACAGCTATCTGTGTAAACTTGGAAATATCTACACAGCTATCTGTGTACAGATAGAAATATCCACACCGCAATCTGTGCAAAGATGGAAATATCTACACTGCTATCTCTGTAAACATGGAATTATCTACACCGCTATCTGCATAAACATGGAAATATCTACACCGCTATCTGTAAAACGTGGAAATATCTACACCGCTATCTCTATAAACGTGGAAATATCTACAACAATATCTGTGTAATCATGGAAATATCTACACCACTATCTGCATAAACATGGAAATATCTACACCGCTATCTCTATAAATATTGAAATACCTACAACGCTGTCTGTATAAACATGGATATATCTACAACAATATCTGTGCAAACATGGAAATATCTACACCGCTATCTGTATAAACATGGAAATATCTACACCGCTTTCTTTATAAACATGGAAATATCTACACCGATATCTGTAAAAACATGGGAATATCTACAACAATATCTGTGTAAACATGGAAATAACTACCCAGCTATCTGTGTAAACATGGAAATATTTACACCACTATCTGTGTAAAGATGAAAATATGTACACCGCAATCTGTGGAAATATCAAAATATATACTGCGCTATCTCTGTAAACATGGAAATATCTCCCCCCTTATCTGTATAAACATGGAAATATCTACACCGCTATCTGTATAAACATGGAAATATCTACAACGCTATCTGTATAAACATGGAAATATCTACACCGCTATCTGTATAAACATGGAAATATCTACACCGCTATCTGTAGAAACATGGAAATATCTACGTCGCTATCTGTATAAATATGGAAATATCTCCAGCGCTATCTCTATAAACATGAAAATATCTACACCGTTATCTTTGTAAACATGGAAATATCTACACCGCTATATGTATAAACGTGGAAATACCCACACTGCCATCTGTATAAACATGGAAATATCTACACAGCCATCTGTATAAACCTGGAAATATCTACACTGCCATCTGTATAAACATGGAAATATCTACACAGCCATCTCTATAAACATGGAAATATTTACATTGCTATCTGTATAAACATGGAAATAGCCACACCGCTATCTGCATAAACATGGAAATATATACCCCGCTTCTGTAAAAAAATGGAAATATCTACACAGTCACCTCTATAAACATGGAAATATTTACACCGCTATCTGCATAAACATGGAAATATCCCCAGCGCTATCTCAATAAACATGGAAATAACTACACCGTTATCTTTGTAAACATGGAAATATCTACACAGCTACCTGTATAAATACGGAAATACCTACAACACTATCTGTGTAAACATGAGAATATCTTCACTGCTATCTTTGTAACCATGGAAATATGTACACCGCTATCTGTGTAAAGATGGAAATATCTACACCGCAATATGCGCAAATATGGAAATATCTACACCGCTATATCTATAAACATGGAAATATCTACACCGCTATCTCTGTAAACATGGAAATATGTACACCGCTATCTGTATAAACATGGAAATATCTACACCGCGATCTGCATAAGCATGGAAATTACTACACCGCTATCTGTATAAACATGGAAATATCTACAACGCTATGTGTATAAATATGTAAATATCTACACCATGATCTGTATAAACATGGAAATATCTACACCGCTATCTCTATAAACATGGAAATATCAACACGAGTACCTCTATAAACATGGATATATATACAACGCCACCTCTATAAACATAGAAATATCTACACCGGCATCTACATAAACAAGGATATATCAACACCGCCATCTGTATAAACATGGAAATATCTACACAGCTATCTGAAAACATGGAACTATCTACACCGCTATCTGTATAAAGATGGAAATATCTACCCAGCTAACTCTATAAATATGGAAAAACCTACACCGCCATCTGTATAAACCTGGACATATCTACACAGTCATCTCTATAAACATGGAAATACCTACACCGCTATCTGTATAAACATGGAAATGTCTACATAGCTATCTGCATAAAGATGGATATATCTCCACTGCTGTCTGTATAAGCATGCAAATATCGACACCGCTATCCATATAAACATGGAAATATCTACACCGCTATCTGTATAAACATGGAAAATCTACAACAGCATCTCTGTAAACATGTAAATATCTACACAGCTATATAGGTAAACTTGGAAATATCTACACCGCTATCTGTATAAACATGGAAATATCTACAACATGATCTGTATAAACATGGAAATATCTAAACCGCTATCTGTATAAATATGGAAATATCTACACCACTATCTCTACAAACATGGAAATATCTACACCACCATCTCTATAAACATTGAAATATATACACTGCTTTCTGTATACACATGGAAATATCTACACAGCCATCTGTATAAACATGGAAATATCTACACTACAATCTCTATAAACATGGAAATACCTACGCAGCTATCTCTAAAAACATGGAAATATATACTCCGCAATCTCAATAAACATGGAAATATCTACAACGCCATCTCTATGAACATGAAAATATCTACACCGCCATCTCCATAATCATGGAAATAACTACACCACCATCTGTATAAAAGTGGAAATATCTACACCGCTTTCTGTATAAACATGGAAACATCTACACTGCCATCTGTATAAAGATGGAAATATCTATACCGTGAGCGGTATAAACATGGAAATATCTAAACCACTATCTGTATAAATATAGAAATATCAAATCCGCTATCGGTATAAACGTGGCAATATCTACAACGCTGTCTGTATAAACATGGAAATATCTAAACCAGTATCTCTATTAAAATGGAAATACCTACACCGCCATCTCTATAAACATGAAAATATCTACACCGATATCTGCATTAGCATGGACATATCTACACCGCTATCTGTATAAACATGGAAATATCTACACCGCTATCTGTATAAATATGGAAATATCTACACCGCTATCTCTATAAACATGGAAATGTCTACACCGCTATCGGTATAAACATGGAAATATCTAAACCGATATCTCTATGGATATGACAATATCTACACCAACATATCTATAAACATGCAAATATCTACACCGCCTTCTGCATAAATATGGAATTATCTACACTGCCATCTGTATAAACATGGAAATATCTACACAGCCATGTCTATGAACATGGAAATATCTACACCGCTAAGTATATAAAAATGGAAATACCTACACCGCTATCTGTATAAACATGGAAGCATCTACACCACTATCCCCATAAACATGGAAATATCAACACCGCTATCCATATAAACATGGAAATATCTACACCGCTACCTGTATAAACATGGAAATATCTACAATGCTATCTGTATAAACATGGAAATATCTACACCATGATCTGTGTAAACATGGAAATATGTACACCGCTATCTGCATAAATATGGAAATATCTACACCGCTATCTCTATAAATATGGAAATATCTATACCACTATCTTGATAAACATGGAAATATCTACATCGCTATCTGTATAAACATGGAAACATCTCCACCGCTGTCTGTATAAACATGGAAATATCTGCACCGCTATGTGTATAAACATGGAAATATCTACACCGCTATCTGTATAAACATGAAAATACCAACACCGCTGTCTGCATAAACATGGAAATATATACACCGCCATCTCTATAAACATGGAGATATCTTCCCCGCCATTTACATAAACAAGGAAGTATCTACACTGACATCTATATAATCATGGAAATCTCTACACCGCCATTTGTATAAACATGCAAATGTCTACACTGCAATCTGTAGAGAGAAATATCTACACTGCGATCTGTATAAACATGGAAATATCTACATGGCTATCTGAATAAACATGGAAGTATCTACAACGCTATTTGTGTAAACGTGGAAATATGTACACTATGATCTGTATAAACATGGAAATATCTACACCGCTTTCTGTATAAGTCTGGAAATATGTACACCGCTATCTGTATAAACATGGAAATATCTACACCACTTTCTGTATAAACATGGAAATATCTACACCACTATCTCTATTAATATGGAAATCTCTACACCGCTATGTGTGTAAACATGGATATATCTCCACTGCTATCTGTATAAACATGGAAATATCTACACCGCTATCTGTATAAACATGGAAATACCTACACCGCTATCTGTATAAATATGGAAATATCTACACTGCCATCTGTATAAAGATGGAAATATCTATACCGTGAGCTGCATAAAGATAGAAATATCTACACTGCTATCTTTATAAACATGGAAATACCAACACAGCTATCTGTATAAACATGGAAATACCTACACCACTATCGGTATAAACATGGATATATCTACAACACTATCTCTATAAACATGGAAATAACACCGCCATCTCTGTAGACATGGAGATATCTACACCGCTATCTGCATAAACATGGAAATGTCTACACCACTATCTGTATAAAGATGGAAATATCTACACCTCTATCTCTATAAACATGGAAATATCTACACCGCTCTCTCTATAAACATGGAAATAACTACACAGTCATCTGTATAAACATGGAAATATCTACACCACCATCTGTGTAAACATGGAAATATCTATACTGCCATCTGTATAAACATGGAAATACCTAAACCGCTATCTGTATAAATATGGAAACATCTACACCACTATCCATATAACCATGGAAATATCAACAACGCTATCAAAATAAACATGGATATATCTACACCGCTATCTGCTTCAACAC
The DNA here is from genome assembly GCF_028858775.2 of Pan troglodytes. Taxonomy (NCBI): domain Eukaryota; kingdom Metazoa; phylum Chordata; class Mammalia; order Primates; family Hominidae; genus Pan; species Pan troglodytes. The sequence goes on from NC_072411.2 coordinate 10,887,253, forward strand.
GGAAATATCTACACCACTATCACTATAAACATGGAAATACCTACACCGCCATCTCTATAAACATGGAAACATCTATACCACCATGTCTATAAACTTGGAAATATCTACACCGCCATCGGGACAACCATGGAAATATCTACCCCGCCGTCTGCATAAACATGGAAAAACCTACACCGACATCTGTGTAAACATGGAAATACCTGCACTGCTATGTGTGGAAACATGGAAATATCTACATCACTATCTGTATAAACATGGAAATATCTACACAGCCATGTCTATGAACATGGAAATATCTACACCGCTAAGTGTATAAAAATGGAAATACCTACACCGCTATCTGTATAAACATGGAAGCATCTACACCACTATCCCCATAAACATGGAAATATCAACACCGCTATCCATGTAAACATGGAAATATCTACACCGCTACCTGTATAAACATGGAAATATCTGCACCGCTATCACTATAAACATGGAAATACCTACATCGCTATCTCTCTAACATGGAAAAATCTACACTGCCGTCTGTATAAACATGGATATATCTACACCGCTATCTGTATAAACCTGGAAATATCTACAACGCTATCTGTGTAAACATGGAAATATCTACACCGCTATCTGTGTAAACATGGAAATATATAAACCGCTATCTCTATAAAGATGGAAATATCTACACCACTATCTGTATAATCGTGGAAATATGTACACCGCTATCTGTATAAACGTGGAAATATCTATACCGCTATCTGAATAAACGTGGAAATATCTACAGCGCTATATGTATAAACCTGGAAATATTTTCAACGCTATCTGTGCATACGTGGAAATACCTACACAGCTATCTGTGTAAACTTGGAAATATCTACACTGCTATCTGTGTAAAGATGGAAATACCTACACCGCAATCTGTGCAAAGATGGAAATATCTACACCGCTATCTCGGTAAACATGGAAATATCTACACCGCTATCTGTATAAACATGGAAATATCTTCACCGCTATATCTATAAATATGGAAATATCTACACCGCTATCACTATTATCATGGAAATATCTACTCCGACATCTGTATGAACATGCAAATATCTACAAAGTCATCTGTATAAACATGTAAATATCTACACCACCATCTCAAAAAACATAGAAATATATAGACAGCCATATCTATACACATGGAAATATCTACACAGCCATCTGTATAAACGTGGAAATACCTACACCTCTATCTCTGTAAACATGGAAATACCTACACCGCTATCTGTAGAAACATGGAAATATCTATACTGCCATCTGTATACACAAGGAAATATCTACAAAGCCATCCCTATAAACATGGAAATATCTACACCAATATCTCTATAAACATGGAAATACCTACAACGCTATATGAATGAACATGGAAATATCTACATCGCTATCTCTGTAAACAAGGAAATATCTACACCGCCATCTCTATAAACATGAAAATATCTCCACTGCCATGTCTATAAACATGGAAGTATCTACACAGCCATCTTTATAAACATGGAAATATCTACACTGCCATCTGTATAAACTTGGAAATATCTACACTGCCATCTGTATTAAGATGGAAATATCTACATCACCATCTGTATAAATATGGAAATATCTACACCGCCGTCTGTATAAACATGGAAATATCTACAGAGCCCTCTGTATAAACATGGAAATATCTACACCGCTATCTGTGTAAAGATGGAAATATCTAAACCGCAATCTGTGCATAGATGCAAATATCTACACCAATATCTCTGTAAACATGGAAATATCTACACTGCTATCTGTATAAATATGGAAATATTTACTCCGCTATCTCTAAAAACATGGAAATATCTACACCGCTATCTCTATAAAGATGGAAATATCTACAGCGCTCTCTCTATAAACATGGAAATATGTACACTGCCATCTGTAGAAACATGGAAATATCCACACAGTCATCTTTATATACATGGAAATATCTACACCGCTATCTGTATAAACATGGAAATATCTACAATGCTATCTCTATAAACATGGAAATATCTGCACCGCCATCTGTATAAACATGGAAATAGCTAAACAGTCATCTGTATAAACAAGGAAATACCTACATCACCATCTGTATAAACATGAAAATATCTACACTGCCATCTGTATAAACATGGAAATATCTACACAGCCATCTGTATAAACATGGAAATATCTACACCGCAATCTGAATAAACTTGGGAATAACTACATCGCTATGTGTATAAACATGGAAATATCTACGCCACTATCTTTATAAACATGGAAATATTTACACCGCTATCTGTATAAATATTGAAATATCTCAACCACTATCTCTGTAAACATGGAAATATCTACACTGCCATCTGTATAAAGATGGAAATATCTATAACGCGATCTGTATAAACATGGAAATATGAACACCGCCACCTGTATAAACATGGAAATATCTACACAACTATCTGTATAAATATGGAAATATCTACAACAACATCTGTATAAACATGGAAATATCTACACTGCTATCTGTATAAACATGGAAATATCTACACCGCTATCTCTATAAACATGGAAATAGCTAGAAGGTCGTCTGTATAAACATGGAAATATCTACACTGCCGTCTGTAGAAAGATGAAAATACCTACACCACGATCTTTATAAACATGGAAATATCTACACCGCTATCTGTATAAACATGGAAATATCTTCAATGCTATCTGTGTACACATGGAAATATCTACACCGCCATGTGTATAAACATGGAAACATCTACACAGCCATCTGTATAAACATGGAAATATCTACACCGCTATCTGTGTAAAGATGGAAATATCTACACCACAATCTGTGCAAAGATGGAAATATCTACTCCGCTATCTCTGTAAACATGGAAGTACCTACACTGCTATCTGTATAAACATCTAAATATCTACACCGCTATCTGTATAAATATGGAAATATCTTCACTGCTATCTCTATAAACATGGAAATATCTACACCGCTATCTGTATAAACATGGAAATATATACACCGCTATCTATATAAACATGGAAATATCTACAGTGCCATCTGTATAAACATGCAAATATCTACACAGTCATCTTTATAAACATGGAAATATTTACACTACCATCTCTATAAACATGGAAATATGTATAGCACTCACTGTATAAAGATTCAAATATCCACACCGCTATCTGTATAAACATGGAAATATCTACATCGCTATCTGTATAAATATGGAAATATTTACACCGCTATCTCTATCAACATGAAAATATCTACACCGCTATTTCTATAAACAGGGAAATATCTACACCAACATCTGTATAAACATGGAAATATCTACACAGTCATCTTCATAAACATGGACATATCTACACTGCCATCTGTATAAACATGGAAATGCGTTCTCAGCCCTCTTTATAAACATGGAAACATCTGCACAGCAATCTGTATAAACATGTAAATATCTACACCGCTATCTGTATAAACATGGAAATACCTACACTGCCATCTGTATTAACATTGAAATATCCACACCACCATTAGTATAAAAGTGGAAATATCTACATGGCGAGCTCTATAAACACGGAAATATTTACACCGATATCTGTATAAACATGGAAATATCCACACTGCCATCTATATAAATATGGAAATATCTACACAGCTATCTCCATTAACATTGAAATATCTACACCACCATCTGTATAAACATGGAAACAACTACACAGCTATCTCTGTAAACGTGGAAATATATGCACCGCCATCTCAACAAACATGGAAATATCTACAGCGCCATCTACATAAACAAGGAAATATCTACACTGCCATCTATATAAACATGGAAATATCTACACCGCTATTTGAATAAACATGGAAATATCGACAGTGCCGTCCATAAAAAATGGAAATATCTACACAGTCATCAGTATAAACATGGAAATATATACACCACCATCTGTATAAACTTGGAAATATCTACACCGCCATCTGTATAAACATGGAAATAGCTACACAGTCATCTGTATAAACATGGAAATATCAACATCACCTTCTCTATAAACATGGAAATATCTACACCCCCATCTCTATAAACATGAAAATATCTACACCTCCATCTCCATAAACATGGAACTATCTACACAGCCTTTTGTGTAAACATGGAAATATGTACACCTCTATCTGTATAAACATGGAAATATCTACACTACCATCTTTATAAACATGGAAATATCTTCATCGTGACCTGTATAAACATGGAAATATCTACACCGCTATCTCTATAAACGTTGAAATATCTACAGCACTATCTCTATAAACATTGAAATATCTACCCTGCTATCTCTGTAAACATGGAAATATGTACACCGCCATCTCTGTAAACATGGAAATATTTTCACCGCCATCTACATAAACTAGGAAATATCTACACCGCCATCTATATAAACATGAAGATTTCTAAACCACCGTCTGTATAAACATGGAAATATCTATACTGCCGTCTGTAGAAAGATGAAAATACCTAAACCACGATCTTTATAAACATGGAAATATCTACACCGCTATCTGTATAAACATGGAAATATCTTCAATGCTATCTGTATAAACACGGAAATATCTACACCATGATCTGTGTAAACATGGAAATATGTACACCGCTATCTGCATAAACATGGAAATATCTACACCGCTATCTCTATAAATATGGAAATATCTATACCACTATCTCTATAAACATGGAAATATCTACATTGCTATCTGTATAAACATGGAAACATCTCCACCGCTGTCTGTATAAACATGGAAATATCTGCACTGCTATGTGTATAAATATGGAAATATCTACACTGCTATCTGTATAAACATGGAAATATCTACACCGCTATCTGTATAAACATGGAAATACCAACACTGCTATCTGCATAAACATGGAAATATATACACCGCCATCTCTATAAACATGGAGATATCTTCCCCGCCATTTACATAAACAAGGAAATATCTACACCGTCATTTATATAATCATGGAAATCTCTACACCGCCCTCTGTATAAACATGCAAATGTCTACACTGCCATCTGTAGAGAGAAATATCTACACCGCGATATGTATAAACATGGAAATATCTACATCACTATCTGAATAAACATGGAAATATCTACAACGCTATTTGTGTAAACGGGGAAATATGTACACCATGATCTGTATAAACATGGAAATATCTACACCGCTTTCTGTATAAATATGAAAATATCTACACCACTATCTCTATAAACATGGAAATATCTACACCGCTATGTGTGTAAACATGGATATATCTCCACTGCTATCTGTATAAATATGGAAATATCTACACCGATATCTGTATATACATGGAAATATCTTCACTGCTATCTCTATAAACATCGAAATATCTACTCCGCCATCTGTATAAACATGGAAATACTTACATAGTTATCTGTATAAACATGGCTATATCTACACCGCCATCTGTATAAACATGGAAATATCTACACAGCCATGTGTACATACATGGAAATATCTACACCGCTCTCTATATAAACATGGAAATAACTACAGCGCTATTTGTATATACATGGAAATATCTACACCGCCATCTACATATCCATAGAAATATCTGCGCCGCCATCTGTATAAACATGGAAATATCTACACGGTAGCTGTGTATAGATGGAAATATCAACACCGCCATCTGTACAAACATGGAAATATCTGCACCGCTATCTGTATAAACATGGAAATATCTACACCGCGGTCTGTATAAACATGGAAATATCTACACCGCCATATGTATAAACATGGAAATATCTACACCGCTATCTCTATAAACATGGAAATATCTACACCGTGATCTGTATGAACATGGAAATTTCTACACCGTTATCTGTATAAATATGGAAATATCTACACCGCTATCTCTATAAACATGGAAATATCTACACTGCCATCTGTATAAACATGGATATACCTATACAGTCATCTGTGTAAACATGGAAATATCTACACCACCATCTGTATAAACATGGAAATATCTACAATGCCATCTGTATAAACATGGAAATACCTACACGGCAATCTGTGTATAGATGGAAACATCAACACCGCCATCTGTACAAACATGGAAATATCTACACTGCTGTCTCTATAAACATGGAAATATCTACACTGCGGTCTGTATAAACATGGAAATATCTACACCGGTATCTGTATAAACATGGAAATATCTGCACCGCTATCTCTATAAACATGGAAATATCTACAAAGCCATCTGTATAAACATGGAAATACCTACAGAGTCATGTGTAGGAACATGGAAATATCTACACTGCCATCTGTATAAACATAGAAATATCTACACAGCCCTCTGTATAAATATGGAAATATCTGCATAGGCATCTGTATGAACATGGAAATATCTGCACCGCTATCTGTATAAACATGGAAATACCTACACCGCTGTCTCTATAAACGTGGAAATATGTACACCGCTATGTGTATAAACATGGAAATATCTCCAATGCTGTCTGTATAAACATAGAAATATCTCCACCGTTATCTGTATAAACATGGAAATATCTACAGCGCCATCTATATAAACATTGAAATATCTACACTGCCATCTGTAAAAACATGGAAATATCTACACAGTCATCTGAATAAAGATGGAAATATCTACACCACAATCTGTATAAACATGGAAATAGCTACAAAACCATCAGTATACACTTGGAAATATCTTCACAGACGTCTGTATAAATATGGAAATATCTACACCGCCATCTGTATAAACATGGAAATATCGACACTGCAATCTGTAGAAAGATGGAAATATCTACACCGCTGTCTCTATAAATTTGGAAATATCTACACCGCCATCTCTATAAACATGAAAATATCTACACTGCCATCTCCAAAAAGATGGAAGTATCTACTCCGCCATGTGTATAAACACGGAAATATCTACACCACCATCTGTGTAAACATGGAAATATCTACACCGCTATCTCTATAAACATGGAAATAACTACAACGCCATCTGCATGTCCATGGAAATATCTACGCCGCCATCTGTATAAACATGGAAATATCTACACGGCCATCTGTGTATAGATGGAAATATCAACACCGCCATCTGTACAAACATGGAAATATCTACACCGCTATCTCCATAAACATGGAAATATCTGCACTGCCATCTGTAAAAACATGGAAATACCTATACAGTCATCTGTATAAACATGGAAATATCTACAATGCCATCTATATACACATGGAAATATCTACACAGCCATCTGTATAAACATGTAAATATCTACACTGCTATCTCTATAAACATGGAAATATCTACACGGCCATCTCTATAAACATGAAAATATCTACACTGCCATCTCCATAAACATGGAAGTAACTACTCCGCCATCTGTATAAACATGGAAACATCTACACCGCCATCTGTGTGAATAAGGAAATATCTACAATGCCATCTGTATAAAGATATAAATATCTGCACCGCGAGCTGTATAAACATGGAAATATTTACATCTCTATCTGTATAAACGTGGAAATACCAACACTGCTATCGGTATAAACATGGAAATATCTACAACGCCATCTATGTAAACATGGATATGTCTTCACAGCTATGTCTATAAACATGGAAATACCTACACCGCTGTCTCTATAAACATGGAAATATCCACACTGCCATTAGCATATCCATGGAAATATCTACAACGCCATCTGTATAAAGATGGAAATAACTACACGGCAATCTGTGTACAGATGGAAATATCAACACCGCCATCTGTACAAACATGGAAATATCTACACCGCTATCTGTATAAACATAGAAATACCTACACTGCAGTCTGTATAAACATGGAAATATCTACACCGGTATCTGTATAAACATGGAAATATCTATACCGCAGTCTCTATAAACATGGAAATATCTCCACCGCTATCTGTATAAACATGAAAATATCTACACCGCTTTCTGTATAAACATGGACATATCTACACCGCAATCTGTATAAACATGGAAATATATACAACGCTATGTGTGTAAACATGGAAATATCTACACAGCTATCTGCGTAAACTTGGAAATATCTACACAGCTATCTGCGTAAACATGGAAATATCTACATGGCAATGTGTGCAAAGATGGAAATAACTACACCGCTATCTCTGTAAACATGGAAATATCTACACTGCCATCTGTAGAAACAATGAAATATCTACACAGTCATCTGTAGAAACATGGAAATATCTACACCGCTATCTCTATAAACATGGAAATAACTACACCGCTATCTCTATAAACATGGAAATATCTACACCGCTATCTCCATCAACATGGAAATATACACACCGCCATCTCTTTAAACATGGAGGTATCTACAACGCCATCTACATAAACAAGAAAATATCTACACTGCCACCAATATAAACATGGAAATACCTACACTGCCATTTGTAGAAATATGGAAATATCTACACCGCCATCAGTATAAACGTGGAAATATCTACACCACGATCTGTATAAACATGGAAATATTTACACCGCTATCTGTATAAACCTGGAAATATCTACACTGCTATCTCAATAAATGTGGAAATATCTACACCGCCATCTGTATAAACATGGAAATAATTAGACAGTCAAGTGTAGGAACATGGAAATATCTACACCACTGTTTGTATAAAGATGGAAATATCTACAACTTTATGTGTATACACATGGAAATATCTACACAGTGATCTGTATAAACATGGAAATATGTACAGCACTCTCTGAATAAAGATGGAAATGTCTACACTGCTATCTGTAAAAACATGGAAATGTCTAAACCACTATCTGTATAAATATGGATATATTTAAAACGATATCTCAATAAACATGGAAATATCTACACTGCTATCTCTATAAACATGGAAGTATCTACACCGCCATCTGTATTAACATGGAAATATGTACACAGACATCTGTATAAACCTGGAAATATCTACACTGTCATCTATATTAACATGGAAATATCTACAGAGAACTCTGTATAAACATGGAAATATCGGCACAGCCATCTGTATAAACATGGAAATATCTACACCGCTATCTTTATAAACATGGAAATATCTACACCGCTATGTGTATAAACGTGGAAATATCTCCATTGCAATATGTATAAACATGGACATATCTCCACCGCAATCTGTATAAACATGAAAATATCTACACCGCTATCTCTATAAACATGGAAATATCCACACTGCCATCTGTACAAACATGGAAATATCTACACAGTCATCTGTAGGAATATGGAAATATCTACACCGCTATCTCTATACACATGAAAATACTTACACCACCATCTCTATAAACATGGAGATATTTACAACGCTATCTCTATAAACATAGAAATAACTACACCCCCATCTCTATAAACATGGAAATATCTACACCGCCATCTGAATAAACATGGAAATATCCACACAGACATCTGTATAAACATGGAAATATCTACACTGCCATCTGTATAAACTTGGAAATATCTACACTGACATCTGTAGAAAAATGGAAATGTCTACAAAGCGATCTGTATAAACATGGGAATTTCTACACCGCTACCTTTATAAACATGAAAATATTTACACCGCTATCTGTATCAACATGGAAATAACTACACCGCAATCTGTATAAACACGGAAATATCTAAAATGATATCTCTGTAAACCTGGAAATATCTACACAGCTATCTGTGTAAACTTGGAAATATCTACACCGCTATCTCTGTAAATTTGGCAATACCTACACCGCAATCTGTGCAAAGATGGAAATACCTACACCGGTATCTCTGTGAACATGGAAATATCTACACCGATACCTGTATAAACGTGGAAATATCAACACTGCCATCTGTATAAACATGGAAATATCTACAGCGCCGTCTCTATAAACATGGAAATATCTACACCGCCATCTGTACACACATGGAAATATCTACACAGCCATCTGTATAAACATGGAAATATCTACACCGCTATCTCTATAAACATGGAAATATCTACACCGCTATCTCTATATACAGGGAAATATCTCCACCGCTATCTGTATAAACATGGAAATATCTAGACCGCCATCTGTATAAACATGGAAATACCTACACCGCTATCTGTATAAACATGGAAATATCTACAACGCTATCTGTGTAAACATGGAAATATCTACACAGCTATCTGTGTAAACTTGGAAAGATCTTCACAGCTAGCTGTGTAAAAATGGAAATATCTACACGGCAATCTGTGCAAAGATGGAAATAACTACTCCGCTATCTCTGTAAACATGGAAATTTCTACACTGCCATCTGTACAAACATGGAAATATCTACACAGTCATCTGTAGAAACATGGAAGTATCTACACCGCTATCCCTATAAACATGGAAATAACTACACCGCTATCTCTATAAACATGGAAATATCTACACCGCTATCTCCATCAACATGGAAATATACACACCGCCATCTCTTTAAACATGGAGGTATCTACAACGCCATCTACATAAACAAGTAAATATCTACACTGCCATCTATATAAACATGGAAATATCCACACCGCCATCTCTATAAACATGGAAATATCTACACTGCCATTTGTAGAAATATGGAAATATCTACACCGCCATCTGTATAAACGTGGAAATATCTACACCGCTATCTGTATAAACATGGAAATATCTACACCGTAATGTCTATAAACATGGAAATATCTACACCGCTATCTGTATAAATATGAAATATCTAAACCGCTATCTCTATAAAAGTGTAAATATCTACACTGCTATCTGTATAAACATGGAAATAACCTCACTGCTATCTCTAGGAACATGGATATATCTACACCGCTATCTCTATAAACATGGAAATATCTACACCGCCATCTCTATATACATGGAAATATCTACATCACGATCAGTATAAACATGGAAATATCTACACCGCTATCTGTATAAACATGGAAATACCTCCACTGCTGTCTCTATAAACATGGAATTATCTACACCGCCATCTGTAGAAACATGGAAATATCTACACCGATATCTGTGTAAACATGGAAATATCTACACCGCGATCTGTATAAACATGGAAATATCTACACCGCGATCTGTAGAAACATGGAAATATCTAGACCGCTATCTGTGTAAACATGGAAATATCTACACAGCTATCTCTATAAACATGGAAATATCTACACAGCCATCTGTATAAACATGGAAATATATACACAGCCATCTGTATATACATGGAAATATCTACACTGCTATCTGTATAAACATGGAAATATCTACACTGCTATTTGTATAAACAAGGAAATATCTACACCGCCATCTGTTTAAACATGCTAATATATACACAGACATCTGTTTATACATGGAAATATCTACACCGCTATCTGTATAAACATGCTAATAACTACTCCGCTATCTGTATAAATGTGGAAATATTTGCACCTCTATCCCTATACACATGGTAATATCAACAACGCGATCTGTATAAACATGGAAATATGTACACCGTGATCTGTATAAACATGGAAATATCTACACCGCCATCTCTATAAACATGGAAATCTCTAGAACCCTATCTGTATAAACATGGAAATATCCACACAGCTATCTCTATAAACATGGAAAAATCAACACCGCTATCTCTATGAACATGGAAATATCTACACTGCCATCTCTATAAACTTGGAAATATCTACACCGCGATCAGTATAAACATGGAAATATCTACACCGCTATCTATATAAACATGGAAATATCTCCACTGCTATCTCTATAAACATCGAAATATCTACACCGCCATCTGTATAAACATGGAATAACTTACAAAGTTACCTGTATAAACATGGAAATATCTAAACAACCATCTGTATAAACATGGAAATATCTACACAGCCATGTGTATATACATGGAAATATCTACACCGCTATCTATATAAACCTGGTAATAACTACACCGCTAACTGTATAAACATGGAAATATCTACACCGCCATCTACATATCCATAGAAATATCTGTGCCGCCATCTGTATAAACATGGAAATATCTACACGGTCATCTGTGTATAGATGGAAATATCAACACCGCAATGTGTGTAAACATGGAAATATCTACACTGATATCTGTAAAAACATGGAAATATGTACACCCCTGTCTGTATAAACATGGACATATCCACACCGCTATCTCTATAAACATGGAAATATCTACTCCGCCATCTCTATAAACATGGAAATATCTACAGCACGATCAGTATAAACATGGAAATATCTCCACCGCTATCTGTATAAACATGGAAATATCTCCACTGCTGTCTCAATAAACATGGAAATATCTCCACCGACATCTGTATAAACATGGAAATATCTACACCGATATGTGTATAAACATGGAAATATCTACACCGCCATCTCTATAAACATGGAAATATGTACACCGCGATCAGTATAAACATGGAAATATCTACACTGGATCTGTATAAACATGGAAATATCTCCACTGCTGTCTCTATAAACATCCAAATATCTTCACCGCCATCTGTATAAACATGGAAATATTACAAATTTATCTGTATAAACATGGAAATATCTACACCGCCATCTGAATAAACATGGAAATACCTACACCGCTACCTGTATAAATATGGAAATTTCTACACTGCTATCTCTATAAACATGGAAATACCTACACCACTTGCACTATAAACATGGAAATATCTACACCGCAATCTCTGTAGACATGGAAATATCTACACCGCCATGTATGTAAACATGAAAATATCTACACTCCCATATTCAGAAACATGGCTGTATCTACACCGCCATCTGTATAAACATGGAAATATCTACAACACTATCTGTATAAAGATGGAAATATTTAAACCGCTATCTCTATAAACATGGAAATATCTACACCGCTATCTCTATAAACATGAAAATATCTACACCGCCATCTGTATAAACCTGGAAATATCTACACTGTCATCTATATAAACATGGAAATATCTACAGAGAACCCTGTATAAACATGGAAATATCTACACCGCTATCTGTATAAACATGGAAATATCTACACCGCTATGTGAATTAACGTGGAAATATGTCCATTGCTGTCTGTATAAACATGGACATATCTCCACCGCAATCTGTAAAAACATGAAAATATCTACACCGCTATCTGTATAAACATGGAAATATCTACACTGCCATCTGTACAAACATGAAAATATCTACACAGTCATCTGTAGAAACATGGAAATATCTACACCGCTATCTCTATAAACATGGAAATATCTACACCGCTATCTCCATCAACATGGAAATATACACACCGCCATCTCTTTAAACATGGAGGTATCTACAACTCCATCTCCATAAACAAGAAAATATCTACACTGCCATCTATATAAACATGGAAATATCTACACCGCCATCTCTATAAACATGGAAATATCTACATTGCCATTTGTAGAAATATGGAAATATCTACACCGCCATCTGCATAAACGTGGAAATATCTACACCGCTATCTGTATAAACATGGAAATATCTACACTGCAATGTGCATAAACATGGAAATATCTACACCACTATCTGTATAAATATGAAATATCTAAACTGCTATTTCTATAAAAGTGTAAATATCTACACTGCTATCTGTATAAACATGGAAATATCCTCCCTGCTATCTCTATGAACATGAATATATCTGCAGCGCTATCTCTTTAAACATGGAAATATCTACACCGCCATCTCTATAAACCTGGAATTATCTACACCACCATCTGTATAAACATGGAAATATCTACACTGATATCTGTATAAACATGGAAATATCTACACCGCGATCTGTATAAACATGGAAATATCTACACCGCGGTCTGTATAAACATGGAAATATCTAGACTGCTATCTGAGTAAACTTGGAAATATCTACACAGCTATCTCTATAAACATGGAAATATCTACACCGCCATCTGTATAAACATGGAAATACCTACAAAGTCATCTGTATAAACATGGAAATATCTACACGGTCATCTGTGTATAGATGGAAATATCAACACCGCCATCTGTACAAACATGGAAATATCTGCACCGTTATCTGTATAAACATGGAAATATCTACAACGCGGTCTGTATAAACATGGAAATATCTACACCGCTATCTGTATAAACATGGAAATATCTACACCGCTATCTCTATAAACATGGAAATGTCTACACCGTGATCTGTATAAACATGGACATATTTACACCGCTATCTGTATAAGCATGGAAATTTCTACACCGTTACGTGTATAAATATGGAAATATCTTCACCGCTATCTCTATAAACATGGAAATATCTACACCGCCATCTGTATAAACATGGAAATAACTATAAAGTCATCTGTGTAAACATGGAAATATCTACACCACCATCTGTATAAACATGGAAATGTCCACAATGCCATCTGTATACACATGGAAATACCTACACGGCAATCTGTGCATAGATGGAAACATCAACACCGCCATCTGTACAAACATGAATATATCTACACTGCTATCTCTATAAATTGGAATTATCTACACCACGGTCTGTATAAACATGGAAATATCTACACCGGTATGTGTAAAAACATGGAAATATCTACACCACGATCTGTATAAACATGGAAATATATACAGCTCTATCTGTATAAACATGGAAATATCTGCACCGCTATCTCTATAAACATGGAAATATCTACAAAGCCATCTGTTTAAAGATGGAAATACCTACACAGTCATGTGTAGGAACACGGAAATATCTACACTGTCATCTGCATAAACATAGAAATATCTACACAGCCCTCTGTATAAATATGGAAATATCTGCATAGGCATCTGTGTAAACATGGAAATATCTGCACCGCTATCTGTATAAACATGGAAATACCTACACCGCTGTCTCTATAAACATGGAAAAATTTACACCGCTATGTGTATAAACATGGAAATATCTGCACTGCTGTCTGTATAAACATGGAAATATCTCCACCATTATCTGTTTAAACATGGAAATATCTACAGCGCCATCTCTATAAACATTGAAATATCTACACTGCCATCTGTAAAAAGATGGAAATATCTACACAGTCATCTGAATAAACATGGAAATATCTACACCACCATCTGTATACGCGTGGAAATACCTACAATACCATGTGTATACACATGGAAATATCTACACAGACATCTGTAAAAATATGGAAATATCTACACGGACTTCTGTACAAACATGGAAGTATCTACACTGCCATCTGTAGAAAGATGGAAATATGTACACCGCTATCTGTATAAACATGGAAATATCTACACCGCCATCTGCATGTCCATGGAAATATCTATGCCGCCATCTGAATAAACATGGAAATATCTACACAGCCATCTGTATAAACATGTAAATATCTACACTGCTATCTCTATAAACATGGAAATATCTACACCGCCATCTCTATAAACATGAAAATATCTACACTGCCATCTCCATAAACATGGAACTAACTACTTCGCCATCTGTATAAACACGGAACCATCTACACCGCCATCTGTGTGAATAAGGAAATATCAACAATGCCATCTGTATAAAGATATAAATATCTGCACCACGAGCTGTATAAACATGGAAATATCTACATCGCTATCTGTATAAATGTGGAAATACCAATACCGCTATCGGTATAAACATGGAAATATCTACAACGCCATCTACATAAACATGGAAATATCTACACCGCTATGTCTATAAACATGGAAATACCTACACCGCTATCTCTATAAACATGGAAATATCTACACCGCTATCTGTATAAACATGGAAATATCTACAACGCTATCTGTATAAACATGGAAATATCTACACCGTGATCTGTATAAACATGGAAATATCAACACCGCGATCTGTATAAACATGGAAATATCTTCACCACGATCTGTATAAACATGGAAATATCTGCACAACTATCTGTATAAACATGGTAATATCTACACCACCATCTATATAAATATGGAAATATCTACACTGCCATCTGTATAAACATGGAAATATCTACAATGCCATGTATAGAAAGATGGATATATCTACACTGCAATCTGTGTAAACATGGAAATATCTACACCGATATCTGTAAAAACATGGAAATATCTACACCGCGATCTGTATAAACATGGAAATATCTACAATGCCATCTGTATACACATGGAAATATCTACACAGCCATCTGTATAAACATGTAAATATCTACACTGCTATCTCTATAAACAAGAAAATATCTACATCGCCATCTCTATAAACATGAAAATATCTACAATGCCATCTCCATAAAGATGGAAGTATCTACTCCGCCATGTGTATAAACACGGAAATATCTACACCACCACCTTAGAAAACATGGAAATATCTACAACTCTATCTGTATAAACATGGAAATATCTACACCGCAATCTGCAAGTCCATGGAAATATCTACGCCGCCATCTGTATAAACATGGAAACATCTACACGGCCATCTGTGTATAGATGGAAATATCAACACCGCCATCTGTACAAACATGGAAATATCTACACCGCTATCTCCATAAACATGGAAATATCTGCACTGCCATCTGTAAAAACATGGAAATACCTACACAGCCATCTGTATAAACATGTAAATATCTACACTGCTATCTCTATAAACAAGAAAATATCTACATCGCCATCTCTATAAACATGAAAATATCTACACTGCCATCTCCATAAACATGGAACTAACTACTCCGCCATCTGTATAAATATGGAAACATCTACACCGCCATCAGTGTGAATAAGGAAATATCTACAATGCCATCTGTATAAATATATAAATATCTGCACCACGAGCTGTATAAACATGGAAAATCTACATCGGTATCTGTATAAACGTGGAAATACCAAAACCGCTATCGGTATGAACATGGAAATATCTACAACGCCATCTATATAAACATGGAAATATCTACACCGCTATCTGTATAAACATGGAAATATCTCCTCCGCGATCTGTATAAACATGGAAATATCTACAGCGCCATCTCTATAAACATTGAAATATCTACACTGCCATCTGTAAAAACATGGAAATATCTACACAGTCATCTGAATAAACATTGAAATATCTACACCACCATCTGTATAAACATGGAAATACCTACAATACCATCTGTATACACATGGAAATATCTACACAGACATCAGTATAAATATGGAAATATCTACACCGCAATCTGTATAAACATGGAAATATCCACACCGCCATCTGTAGAAAGATGGTAATATCTACACCGCTATCTCTATAAATATGGAAATATCTACACCGCCATCTCTATAAACAAGAAAATATCTACACTGCCATCTCCATAAAGATGGAAGTATCTACTCCGCCATGTGTATAAACACGGAAATATCTACAACACCATCTTTGAAAACATGGAAATATCTACACCGCTATCTGTATAAACATGGAAATATCTTCACTGCCATCTGCATGTCCATGGAAATATCTACGCCGCCATCTGTATAAATATGGAAATATCTACATGGCCATCTGTGTATAGATGGAATTATCAACACCGCCATCTGTACAAACATGGAAATATCTACACCGCTATCTCTATAAACATGGAAATATCTGCACTGCCATCTGTAAAAACATAGAAATACCTATACAGTCATCTGTATAAACATGGAAATATCTACAATGCCATCTGTATACACATGGAAATATCTACACAGCCATCTGTATAAACATGGAAATATCTACACTGCTATCTCTATAAACATGGAAATAGCTACACCGCCATCTTTATAAACATGAAAATATCTACACGGCCATCTCCATAAACAGGGAACTAACTACTCCGCCATCTGTATAAACATGGAAACATCTACACCGCCATCTGTGTGAATAAGGAAATATCTACAATGCCATCTTTATAATGATATAAATATCTCCACCGTGAGCTGTATAAACATGGAAATATCTACATCGCTATCTGTATCAACGTGGAAATACCAACACCGCTATCAGTATAAACATGGAAATATCTACAACGCCATCTATATAAACATGGAAATATCTACACCGTTATGTCTAAAAACAAGGAAATACCTACACCGCTATCTCTATAAACATGGAAATATCTACACCGATATCTGTATAAAGATGGAAATATCTACAACGCTATCTGTATAAACATGGAAATATCTACACCGCGATCTATATAAACATGGAAATATCTACACCGCGATCTGTATAAACATGGAAATATCTTCACCGCGATCTGTATAAACATGGAAATATCTTCACCACGATCTCTATAAACATGGAAATATCTACACCGCTATCTGTATAAACATGGTAATATCTACACCACCATCTATATAAACATGGAAATATCTACACCGCCATCTGTATAAACATGGAAATATCTACAATGCCATCTGTAGAAAGATGGAAATAACTACACCGCAATCTGTGTAAACATGGAAATATCTACACCAATATCTGTAAAAACATGGAAATATCTACACCGCTATCTGTATAAACATGGAAATATCTCCAGCGCGATCTGTAAAAAGAAAGGGAAATATCTACAGCTCCATCTCTATAAACATTGAAATATCTACACTGCCATCTCTAAAAACATGGAAATATCTACACAGTCATCTGAATAAACATGGAAATATCTACACCAACATCTGCATAAAGATGGAAATACCTACAATACCATCTGTATACAAATGGAAATATCTACACAGACATCTGTATAAATATGGAAATATCTACATCGCCATCTGTATAAACATGGAAATATCTACACTGCCATCTGTAAAAAGGTAGAAATAACTACACCGATATCTCTATAAATATGGAAATATCTACACCGCCATCTCTATAAACATGAAAATATCTACGCTGCCATCTCCATAAAGACGGAAGTATCTACTCCGCCATGTGTATAAACACGGAAATATCTACACCACCATCTGTGTAAACATGGAAATATCTACACCGCTATCTGTATAAACATGGAAATATCTTCACCACCATCTGCATGTCCATGGAAATATCTACGCCGCCATCTGTATAAACATGGAAATATCTACACGGCCATCTGTGTATAGATGGAAATATCTACACCGCCATCTGTAAAAACATGGACATATCTACACCGCTATCCCTATAAACATGGAAATATCTGAACTGCCATTTGTGAAAACATGGAAATACCTATACAGTCATCTGTATAAAAATGGAAATATCTACAATGCCATCTGTACACACATGGAAATATCTACACAGCCATCTGCATAAACATGTAAATACACTGCTATCTCTATAAACATGGAAATATCTACACCGCCATCTCTATAAACATGAAAATATCTACACTGCCATCTCCATAAACATGGAACTAACTACTCCACCACCTGTATAAACATGGAAACATCTACAACGCCATCAGTGTGAATAAGGAAATATCTACAATGCCATCTGTATAAAGATATAAATATCTGCACCGCGAGCTGTGTGAACATGGAAATATCTACATCGCTTTCTGTATAAACGTGGAAATACCAACACCGCTATCGGTATAAACATGGAAATATCTACAACGCCATCTATATAAACATGGAAATATCTACACCGCTATGTCTATAAACATGGAAATACCTACACCGCTATCTCTATAATCATGGAAATATCAACACCGCTATCTGTATAAACATGGAAATATATACACCGCTATCTGTATAAACATGGAAATATCTACACCGCGACCTGTATAAACATGGTAATATCTACACTGCGATCTGTATAAACATGGAAATATCTTCACCACGATCTGTATAAACATGGAAATATCTACAACGTTATCTGTATAAACATGGTAATATCTACACCACCATCTATATAAACATGGAAATATCTACACCGCCATCTGTATAAACATGGAAATATCTACAATGCCATCTGTAGAAAGATGGAAATATCTACACCGCAATATGTGTAAACATGGAAATATCTACACCGATATCTGTAAAAACATGGAAATATCTACACTGCGGTCTGTATAAACATGGAAATATCTACACCGCTATCTGTATAAACATGGAAATATCTACACCGCTATCTCTATAAACATGGAAATATCTACACCATGATCTATAAACATGGATATATTTACACCGCTATCTGTATAAACATGGAAATATCTACACCGTTATCTCTATAAATATGGAAATATCTACACCGCTATCTCTATAAACATGGAAATATCTACACCGCCATCTGTATAAACATGGAAATATCTACACTGCTATCTCTATAAACATGGAAATATCTACAATGCCATCGGTAAAACCTTGGAAATACCTATACAGTCATCTGTATAAACATGGAAATATCTACATCACCGTCTGTATGAACATGGAAATATCTACAATACCATCTGTATACACATGGAAATACCTACATGGCAATCTGTGTATAGATGGAAACATCAACACCGCCATCTATACAAAGATGGAAATATCTACACCGCTATCTCTATAAACATGGAAATACCTACACTGCGGTCTATATAAACATGTAAATGTCTACACCGGTATCTGTATAAACATGGAAATATCTACACCACGATCTGTATAAACATGGAAATATTTACACCGCTATCTGCATAAAAATGGAAATATCTGCACCGCTATCTCTATAAACATGAAAATATCTACAAAGCCATCTGTATAAACATGGAAATACCTACACAGTCATGTGTATAAACATGGAAATATCTACAATGCCATCTGTATAAACATGGAAATATCTACACCGCTATCTGTATAAATATGAAATATCTAAACCGCTATCTCTATAAAAATGGAAATATTTACACTGCTATCTGTATAAACATGGAAATATCCTCACTGCAATCTCTATGAACATGGATATATGTACACCGCTACCTCTATAAACATGGAAATATCTACAACGCCATCTCTATAAACATGGAAATATCTACACCGCCATCTGTATAAACATGGAAATATCTACAGCGCTATCTGTATAAACATGGAAATATCTACACCGCTATCTGTATAAACATTGAAGTATCTACACTGCGATCTGTAGAAACATGGAAATATCTACACCGCGATCTGTATAAACATGGAAATATCTATACCGCTATCTGTATAAATATGGAAATATCTCCACTGCTATCTCTATAGACATCGAAATATCTACACCACCATCCGTATAAACACGGAAATACTTACAAAGTTATCTGTATAAACATGGAAATAACTACACCGCCATCTGTATAAACATGGAAATATCTACACAGCCAGGTGTATATACATGGAAATATCTGCACCGCCCTCTATATAAACATGGAAATAACTACACCGCTATCTGTATAAACACGGAAATATCTACACCGCTATCTACATATCCATAGAAATATCTGTGCCGGCATCTGTATAAAAATGGAAATATCTACACGGTCATCTGTGTATAGATGGAAATATCAACACTGCCATCTGTACAATCATGGTAATATGTGCACCGCTAGCTGTATAAACATGGAAATATCTACACCGCGGTCTGTATAAACATGGAAATATCTACACCGCTATCTGTGTAAACATGGAAATATCTACACCACTATCTCTATAAACAAGGAAATATCTACACCATGATCTCTATAAACATGGAAATATTTACACCGCTTTCTGTATAAACATGGAAATATTTACACCGTTATGTGTATAAATATGGAAATATCTACACCGCTATCTCTATATACATGGAAATATCTACACCGCCATCTGTATAAACATGGAAATATCTGCACACCTATCTCTGTAAACATGGAAATATCTACACCGCCATCTGTATAAACATGGAAATACCTACAAAGTCATCTGTATAAACATGGAAATATCTACACAGCCATCTGTATAAACATGGAAATATCTACACAGCCATCTGTATATACATGGAAATATATATAGCGCTATCAGTATCAATATGGAAATAACTACACCGCTATTTGTATAAACAAGGAAATATCTACACCGCCATCTGTTTACACATGGAAATATATACACAGACATCTGTTTATACATGGAAATATCAACACCACCATCTGTACAAACATGGAAATATCTGCAGCGCTATCTGTATAAACATGGAAATATTTACACCGCGGTCTGTATAAACATGGAAATATCTACACTGCTATCTGTATAAACATGCTAATAACTATGCCGCTATCTGTATAAATGTGGAAATATTTGCACCGCTATCCCTATAAACATGGTAATATCAACACCGCGATCTGTATAAACATGGAAATATCTACACCATGATCTGTATAAACATGGAAATACCTATACAGTGATATGTATAAACATGGAAATATCTACACCGCCATCTCTATAAACATGGAAATAACTACACCCCAATCTGTATAAACATGGAAATATCCACACAGCTATCTCTATAAACAAGGAAAAATCAACACCGCTATCTCTATGAACATGGAAATATCTACACAGCTATCTGTATAAACATGGAAATATCTCCACTGCTTTCTCTATAGACATCGAAATATCTACACCACCATCTGTATAAACATGGAAATACTTACAAAGATATCTGTATAAACATGGAAATAACTACACCGCCATCTGTATAAACATGGAAATATCTACACAGCCATGTGTATATACATGGAAATATCTACACCGCTATCTATATAAAAATGGAAATAACTACACCGCTATCTGTATAAACATGGAAATATCTACACCGCCATCGGCATATCCATAGAAATATCTGTGCCGGCATCTGTATAAACATGGAAATATCTACACGGTCATCTGTGTATAGATGGAAATATCAACACCGCCATCTGTACAAACATGGAAATATGTGCACCGCTTTTTGTATAAACATGGAAATATCTACACCGCGGTCTGTATAAACATGGAAATATCTACACTGCTATCTGTATAAACATGGAAATATCTACACCGCTATCTCTATAAACATGGAAATATCTACACCATGATCTCTATAAACATGGAAATATTTACACTGCTATCTGTATAAACATGGAAATATCTACACCGTTATCTGAATAGATATGGAAATATCTACACCGCTATCTCTATAAACATGGAAATATCTACACCACCATCTGTATAAACATGGAAATATCTACACTGCTATCTCTATAAACATGGAAATATCTACAATGCCATCTGTAAAAACATGGAAATACCTATACAGTCATCTGTATAAACATGGAAATATCCACACCACCATCTGTATAAACATGGAAATATCTACAATGCCATCTGTATTCACATGGAAATACCTACACGGCAGTCTGTGTATAGATGGAAACATCAGCACCGCCATCTGTACAAAGATGGAAATATCTACACCGCTATCTCTATAAACATGGAAATACCTACACTGCGGTCTGTATAAACATGTAAATATCTACACCGTTATCTGTATAAACACGGAAATATCTACACCACTATCTGTATAAACATGGAAATATTTACACCGCTATCAGCATGAACATGGAAATATCTGCACCGCTATCTCTATAAACATGGAAATATCTGCAAAGCCATCTGTATAAACATGGAAATACATACACAGTCATGTGTATAAACATGGAAATATCTACAACGCCATCTGTACAAACATGGAAATATCTATAAAGCTATCTGTATAAATATGAAATAACTAAACCGCTATCTCTATAAAAATGGAAATATCTACACTGCTATCTGTTTAAACATGGAAATATCCTCAATGCTATCTCTATGATCATGGATATATCTACACCGCTATCTCTCTAAACATGGAAATATCTACACCGCCATCTCTATAAACATGGAAATATCTACACCGCCATCTGTATAAAGATGGAAATATCTACAGCGCTATCTGTATAAACATGGAAATATCTACACCGCTATCTGTATAAACATTGAAGTATCTTCCCTGCGATCTGTATAAACATGGAAATATCTACAGCGCAATCTGTATAAACATGGAAATATCTACACCGCGATCTGTATAAACATGGAAATATCTACACCGCGATCTGTATAAACATGGAAATATCTTCACCGCGATCTGTATAAACATGGAAATATCTACACCGCTATCTTTGTAAACATGGAAATATCTACACCGCTACCTCTATAAACATGGACATATCTACACTGCTATCTCTATAAACATGGAAATATCTACACCACGACCTGCATAAACTTTGAAATATCTACACCACCATCTCTAGAAACATGGAAATACCTCCATCGCTATCTATTTGAACATGGAAATATCTACACCGCTATCTCTATAAACACGGAAATATCTACATGGCCATCTCCATAAACATGGAAATATCTCCACCGACATCTGTATAAACATGGAAATACCTACACCACTATCTAAATAAACGTGGAAATATCTACACCACTGTCACTATAAACATGGAAATACCTAAACCACTATCTCTATAAACATGGAAATATCTATAATGCTATTTGTGTAAACATGGAAATGTCTACAGAGCTATCTGTGTAAACATGGAAATATCTACAACGCTATATGAATTAACATGGAAATATCCACACCGCAATCTGTTCAAAGATGGAAATATCTACACCGTTATCTGTGTAAACATGGTAATATCTAAACCGCTATCTGTATAAACATGGAAATATCAACACCGATATCTGAATAAACATGGAAATATCTACACCGCCATCTCTATAAACATGGAAATATCTACACCGCGATCTCTATAAACATAGAAATATCTACAAAGCTATCTGTATAAATATGGGAATATCTGCACCGCTATCTCTATAAACATGGAAATACCTACACCGCTATCTGTATAAACATGGAAATATCTACGCAGTCATCTCTATAAACATGGAAATATCGACACCACCATGTGCTTAAACATGGAAATATCTACACTGCCATCTGTATGCACATGGAAATATCTACACAGCCATCTGCATTGACATGGAAATATCCTCACCGCCGTCTCTATAAACACGGAAATACCTACACCGCTATCTCTATAAACATGGAAATATCTACACCGCCATCTCTATATACGTGGAAATATCTACACGGCCATCTCTATAAACCTGGAAATATCTGCACCGTGATCTCCATAAACATGGAAATATCTACACTACCATCTGTATAAGCACGGAAGTATCTACACCGCTATCTGTAAAAACATGGAATTATCTACACTGGCTTCTCTATTAAGATGGAAATAACAACACCGCGAGCTGTATTAACATGGACATATCTACAATGCTAGTTGTATAAACATGGAAATACCAATACCACTATCTGTATAAACATGGAAATATCTACACCGCTATCTGTATAAACATGGATATATCTACACCGTTATCTGTATAAACATGGAAATATCTACAGCGCTATCTTTATAAATATGGAAATATCTCCACCGCTATCTGTATAAACATGGATATATCTACACTGCCATCTGTATAAGCATGGAAATATCTACACCGCCATCTGTTTAAACACGGAAATATCTACACCGCTATCTGTATAAACATGGAAATATATACACCGCAATCTTTATAAACATGTAAATATCAACACCACCATCTGTATAAACATGGAAATATCTACAACACTATCTGTGTAAACATGGAAATATGTACACAGCTGTCTGTTTAAAAATGGAAATATGTATACCGCAATCTGTGTGAAAATGGAAATATCTACACCGCAATCTTTGCAAATATGGAAATATCTACACCTCTATCTCTGTAAACATTGAAATATCTACACCACTCTCTGTATAAACATGGAAATATCTTCACCGCTATCTGTATAAACTTGGAAATATCTACACCACAATCTATAAAAACAAGGATATATCTACACAGCTATCTGTATAAACATGGAAATATCTACACCGCTATCTGTATAAACATGGAAATATCTACTCCGCAATCTGTATAAATATGGAAATATCTACACCACTATCTCTATACACATGGAAATGTCTACACCGCTATCTGTATAAACATGGAAATATCTACACCGCCATCTCTATAAACATGGAAATACCTACACCACTATCTGAATAAACATGGAAATATCTACACCACTGTCATTATAAACATGGAAATAACTACTCCACCATCTCTATACACATGGAAATATTTACACCGCTATCTCTATAAACATAGAAATATCAACAATGCCATGTCTGTAAACATGGAAATATCTACACCGCCTTCTGAATGAACATGTAAATATGTACACCGCCATCTGTATAAACATGGAAATATCTAAACTGCCATGTGAGAAAAATGGAAATATCTACAACACGATCTGTATAAACATGGAAATATGAACACCGCTACCTGTATAACCATGGAAATATCTACACGGATCTCTGTATAAACATAGAAACATCTACAACACGATCTCTATAAACAAGGAAATATCTCCACCGCTACCTGTATAAACATGAAAATATCTACACCGCCATCTGTATAAACATGTTAATATCTACAAAGTCATCTCTATAAAAATGGAAATATCTACACCACCATCTCTATAAACATGAAAATATCTACACCGCCATCTCCATAAACATGGAATAATCTACACCGCTATCTGTATAAACATGGAAATAACAACACAGCTATCTGTATAAACATGGAAATACCTAAACCACTATCTCTATAAACATGGAAAAATCTCTAATGCTATTTGTGTCAACATGGAAATGTCTACAGAGCTATCTGTGTAAACATGGAAATATCTACAACGCTATCTGAATAAACATGGAAATATCCACACCGCAATCTGTTCAAAGATGGAAATATCTACACCGCTATCTGTGTAAACGTGGTAATACCAAACACCGCTATCTGTATAAACATGGAAATATCTACACCGATATCTGTATAAACATGGAAATATCTACACCGCCATCTCTATAAACATGGAAATATCTACACCGCGATCTGTATAAACATAGAAATATCTACAAAGCTATCTGTATAAATATGGAAATATCTGCACCGCTATCTCTATAAACATGGAAATAACTACACCGCTATCTGTATAAACATGGAAATATCTACACCGCTATCTCTATAAACATGGAAATACCTACACCTCCATCCGTATAAACATGGAAATATCTACACAGTCATCTCTATAATCATGGAAATATCGACACCACCATCTGCTTATACATGGAAATATCTACACTGCCATCTGTATGCACATGGAAATATCTACACAGCCATCTACATTGACATGGAAATATCCTCACCGCCATCTCTATAAACACGGAAATACCTACACCGCTATCTCTATAAACATGGAAATATCTACACCGCCATCTCTATATACGTGGAAATATCTACACCGCCATCTCTATAAACCTGAAAATATCTGCACCGTGATCTCCATAAACATGGAAATATCTACACCACCATCTGTATAAACACGGAAGTATCTACACCGCTATCTGTAAAAACATGGAATTATCTACACTGCCATCTGTATAAAGATGGAAATAACAACACCGCGAGCTGTATTAACATGGAAATATCTACAATGCTAGTTGTATAAACATGGAAATAACAAAACCACTATCTGTATAAACATGGAAATATCTGCACCGCTATCTGTATAAACATGGATATATCTACACAGTTATCTGCATAAATATGGAAATATCTACAACGCTATCTTTATAAATATGGAAATATCTCCACCGCTGTCTGTAAAAACATGGATATATCTACACTGCCATCTGTATAAGCATGGAAATATCTACACCGACATCTGTATAAACATGGAAATATCTACACCGCTATCTCTATAAACATGGAAATATCTACACCGCCATCTGTATAAACGTGAAAATATCTACACGGCCATCTCCATAAACATGAAACTATCTACACCACCATCGGTATAAACATGGAAATAACTTCTACGCTATCTGAATAAACATGGAAATACCTACACCACTATCTCTATAAACATGGAAATACCTACACCACTATCTCTATACACATGGATATACCTACACCGCTATCTCTATAAATATAGAACTATCTACACCGCCATCTGTGTAAACATGGAAATAGCTTCACCGCCTTCTGAATGAACATGCAAATATCTACAGGGCTGTCTGCATAAAAATGGAAATTTCTACACCGCCATCTCTATAAACATGGAAATATCTAAACTGCCATCTGAGGAAAATGGAAATATCTACACAACGATCTGTATAAACATGGATATATGTACACTGCTACCTGTATAAACATGGAAATATCTACACGGCTCTCTTTATAAACATAGAAATATCGACACCACGAACTGTATAAACAAGGAAATATCTCCACCTTTATCTGTATAAACATGGAAATATCTACCCCGCCATCTGTATATACATGGAAATCTCTTCAAAGTCATCGGTATAAACATGGAAATATCTACACCACCATCTCTGTAAACATGAAAATATTTACATCACCATCTCCAAAAACATGGAACAATTTACACCGCTATCTGTATAAACATGGAAATAACAACACAGCTATCTGTATAAACATGGAAATATCTAAACCGATATCTGTATAAACATGGAAATATCTACACCGCCATCTGTATAAACATGGAAATATCTAAAGCGCTATCTGTAAAAACATGGAAATATGTACACTGCAATCTCTATAAAGATGGAAATATCCACACCGCGAGCTGTATAAACATGGAAATATCTACAATGCTAGTTGTATAAACATTGAAATACCAACACCGCTATCTGTATAAACATGGAAATATCTACACTGCTATCTCTATAAACATGGAAATATCTACACAAATATCTCTATAAACATAGAAATACCTACACCGCCATCTCTATACACATAGAAATATCTTCACCGCTATCTCTATAAACATAGAAATATCTACACCGCCATCTCTATAAACATGGAAATATCTACACCGCCATCTGCATGAACATGGAAATATCTACACCACTATCTGTATAAACATGGAACTATCTACACTGTCATCTGTATAAACATGGAAATATCTACAATGCCATCTGTGGAAAGATGGAAATATCTACACCAAGATCTCTATAAATATGAAAATATCTACACCGCTTTCTGTGTAAAGATGGAAATATCTACACCACAATCTGTGCAAAGATGGATATATCTACACCGCTATCACTGTAAACATGGAAATATCTACACGACCATCTGAATAAACATGGAAATATCTGCACCGCTATCTGTATAAATATGGAAATATCTACACCGCCATTTGTGTAAACATACAAATATCTACACATTCATTTGTATAGACATGGAAATACCTACACAGCCATCTGTATAAACATGGATGTATCTACACAGCTATCTCTATAAACAAGGAAATACCCACAACGCTTTCTCTATAAACATGGAAATATCTACACCGCAATCCGCACAAACATGGAAATATCTACACGGCCATGTATATAAACATGAAAATATCTACAGAGACATCTCCATAAACATGGAACTATCTACACCGCCATCTGAATAAACATGGAAATATCTACACCGCTATCTGTATAAAGATGGATATATCTACATCGCTATCTCTATAAACATGGAAATATCTACACCACTATCTGTATAAAGTTGGAAATATATACACCGCTATATGTATAAACATGGAAATGTCTTCACTGCGATCTGTATAAACATGGAAATACTTACACAGTCATCAGTATAAACATGGAAATATCTACACCGCCATCTCAATAAACATGAAAACATCTACACCGCCATCTTCAGAATCATGGATGTATCTACACCGCCATCTGTAAAAACATGGAAATATCTACACCGGTATCTGTATAAATATGGAAATATCCACACCGCTATCCCTATAAACATGGAAATGTGTACACCGCTATCTGTATAAACATGGAAATATTTACATGGCTATCTCTATAAACATGGAAATATCAACACCGCTTTCTTCATAAACACGGAAATATCTACACCGCTATCTGCATACACATGGAAATATCTACATCGATATCTGTACAAACATGGAAATATCTCCATCGCTATCTCTATGAACATGGAAATATCTCCACCGCTATCTCTATAAACTTGGAAATATTTTCACCGCTATCTTTATAACCTTGGAAATATCTACTCCACTATCTGTATAAACTTGGATATATCTACACCGCCATCTGTATAAACATGGTAATAGCCACACCGCTATCTTTATAAACATGGAAATATCTACACCACCATCTGAATAAACACACAAATATCTAAACCGCTATCTCTATAAATATGGAAATATCTACATCGCTATCTCTGTAAACATGGAAATATCTACACCGCTACCTGTATAAACATGGACATATCTACACCGCTATCTCTATAAACATGCAAATATCTACACCGCTACCTGCATAAACTTGGAAATATCTACAAGACCATCTCTAGAAACATGGAAATACCTCCACCGCTATCTGTATAAACATGGAAATATCTCCACCACTCTCTGTATAAACATGGAAATATCTACAACGCAGGCTGTATAAACATGGAAATATCTACACCACTATCTGTATAAACATGGAAATATATACACAGCTATCTTTATAAACTTGTAAATATCAACAACGCAATCTGTAGAAACATGGAAATATCTACAATACTATCTGTGTAAACATGGAAATATGTACACAGCTGTCTGTTTAAACATGGAAATATGTACACCGCAATCTGTGTGAAGATGGAAATATCTACACCACAATCTTTGCAAATATTGGAATATCTACACCTCTATCTCTGTAAACATGGAAATATCTACACCACTCTTTGTATAAACATGGAAATATCTACACCGTTATCTGTATAAACATGGAAATATCTACACTACAATATGTATAAACATGGATATATCTACACAGCTATCTGTATAAACATGGAAATATCTACACCACTATCTGTATAAACTTGGAAATATCTACTCCGCAATCTGTATAAATATGGAAATATCTACACCACTATCTCTATACACATGGAAATGTCTACACCGCTATCTGTATAAACATGGAAATATCTACATGGACACCTCCATAAACATGGAACTAACTACACCAACATCTGTATAAACATGGAAATACATACACAACTATCTGAATAAACATGGAAATAACTACACCACTGTCATTATAAACATGGAAATACCTACACCACCATCTCTATACACA
The DNA here is from genome assembly GCF_028858775.2 of Pan troglodytes. Classification (NCBI taxonomy): domain Eukaryota; kingdom Metazoa; phylum Chordata; class Mammalia; order Primates; family Hominidae; genus Pan; species Pan troglodytes. Next base: position 10,918,784 of record NC_072411.2, read on the forward strand.
TGGAAATATTTACACTGCTATCTCTATAAACATAGAAATATCAACACCGCCATCTCTGTAAACATGGAAATATCTACACCGCCTTCTGAATGAACATGGAAATATTTACACCGCCATCTGTATAAACATGGAAATGTCTAAACTGCCATCTGAGGAAAATGGAAATATCTACACCACGATCTGTATAAACTTGGAAATATGAACACCGCTACCTGTATAAACATGTAAATATCTACACGGCTCTCAGTATAAACATAGAAACATCTACAACACGATCTCTATAAACAAGGAAATATCTCCACCGCTATCTGTATAAACATGGAAATATCTACACCGCCATCTGTATAAACATGGAAATATCTACAAATTCATCTCTATAAAAATGGAAATATCTACACCACCTTATCTATAAACATGAAAATATCTACACCACCATCTCCATAAACATGGAACAATCTACAGCGCTATCTATATAAACATGGAAATAACAACACAGCTATCTGTATAAACATGGAAATACCTAAACCACTATCTCTATAAACATGGAAATATCTATAATGCTATCTGTGTAAGCATGGAAATATCTACAGAGCTATCTGTGTAAACAGGGAAATATCTACAACGCTATCTGAATAAACATGGAAATATCCAGACCGCAATCTGTTCAAAGATGGAAATATCTACACCGCTATCTGTGTAAACATGGTAATATCTACACCACTATCTGTATAAACATGGAAATATCTTCACCAATATCTGTATAAACATGGAAATATCAACACCGCCAGCTCTATAAACATGGAAATATCTACACCGCGATCTGTATAAACATACAAATATCTACAAAGCTATCTGTATAAATATGGAAATATCTGCACCGCTATCTCTATAAACATGGAAATACCTACACCGCAATCAGTATAAACATGGAAATATCTACACTGCCATCTGTATAAACATGGAAATATCTACAGCGCCATCTGTATAAACATGGAAATATCTACACGGCCATCTGTACACTCATGGAAATATCTAAACAGCCATCTGTATAAACATGGAAATATCTACACCGCTATCTCTATAAACATGGAAATGTCTACATCGTTATCTGTATAAACAGGGAAATATCTCCACCAGTATCTGTGTAAACATGGAAATATCTACACCGCAATCTGAATAAACATGGAAATATCTACACCGGTATCTGTATAAACTTGGAAATATCTACAACGCTATCTGTGTAAACATGGAAATATCTACACAGCTATCTGTGTAAACTTGGAAATATCTACACATCTATCTGTGTAAAAATGGAAATATCTACAGAGCAATCTGTGCAAAAATTGAAATATCTACACTGATATCTCTGTAAACATGGAAATATCTACACCGCTATCTGTATAAACATGGAAATATCTATACCGCTGTCTCTATAAACATGGAAATGTCTCCACCGTTATCTGTATAAACATGAAAATATCTACACCGCTATCTGTATAAACATGGACATATCTACACCGCAGTCTGTATAAACACGGAAATATCTACAACGCTATGTGTGTAAACATGGAAATATCTACACAGCTATCTGTGTAAACTTGGAAATATCTACACAGATATTTGCGTAAACATGGAAATAACTACACGGCAATCTGTGCAAAGATGGAAATAACTACACCGCTATCTCTGTAAAATTGGAAATATCTACAACGCCATCTTCAGAAACATGGATGTATCTACACCGCCATCTGTATAAACATGGAAATATCTACACCACTATCTGTATAAACATGGAAATATATTCACTGCTATCTGTATAAACATGGAAATACCTACACCGCCGTCTGTATAAAGATGGAAATATCTACACCGCAATCTGTATAAATATGGAAATACCTACACCGCTATCTCTATAGACATGGAAATATCTACACCGCTATCTCTATAAACATGGAAATATCTAAACTGCCATCCGTATAAAGATGGAATTATCTACACCGCGAGCTGTATAAACATGGAAATATCTACACCGCTATCTGTGTAAACATGGAAATACCAACACCGCTATCTGTATAAACATGGAAATATCTACACCGCTATCTCCATAAACATGAAAATAATTACACCGCGATCTCTATAAACATGGAAATATTTACACCGCTATCTCTCTAAACATAGAAATAACTACACCGCCATCTCTATAAACATGGAAATATCTACACCGCCATCTGCATAAACTTGGAAATATCTACACAGACATCTGTATAAACATGGTAATATCTATACCGCCATCTCTATAAACATGAAAATATCTACACCGCCATCTTCTGAAACATGGATGTATCTACACCGCCATCTGTATAAACATGGAAATATCTACACCACTATATATATAAACATGGGAATATCTTTACTGCCATCTCTATAAACCTGGAAATATCTACACCGCCATCTGTATAAAGATGGAAATATCTACATCGCAATCTGTATAAGTATGGAAATACCTACACCGCTATCTCTATAGACATGGAAATATATACACCGCTATCTGTATAAACATGGAAATATCTACACTGCCATCTGTATAAAGATGGAAATATCTACACCGCGAGCTGTATAAACATGGAAATATCTACACCGCTATCTGTATAAACATGGAAATACCAACACCATTATCTGTATAAACATGGAAATATCTACACCGCTATCTCTATAAACATGAAAATACTTACACCACCATATCTGTAAACATGGAAATAATTACACTGCTATCTCTATAAACATAGAAATAACTACACTGCCATCTCTATAAACATGGAAATATCTGCACCGCCATCTGCATAAACATGGATATATCTAAACAGGCATCTGTATAAACATGGAAATATCTACACTGCCATCTGTATAAACTTGGAAATATCTACACTGACATCTGTAGAAAGATGGAAATGTCTACAAAGCGATCTGTATAAACATGGGAATTTCTACAAGGCTACCTGTATAAACCTGGAAATATCTACAACGCAATCTGTATCAACATGGACATAACTACAGCGTAATCTGTATAAACATGGAAATATCTACACTGCAATCTGTATAAACATGGAAATATCTACAGCGCCATCTGTATAAGCATGGAAATATCTACACCGCCATCTGTACACTCATGGAAATATCTAAAGAGCCATCTGTATAAACATGGAAATATCTACACCGCTATCTCTATAAACTTGGAAATGCCTATATCGCTATCTGTATAAAAAGGGAAATATCTCCACCGCTATCTGTATAAACATGGAAATATCTACACCGCTATTTGTATAAACATGCAAATATCTACACCGCAATCTGTATAAACTTGGAAATATCTACAACGCTATCTGTGTAAACATGGAAATATCTACACAGCTATCTGTGTAAACTTGGAAATATCTACACAACTATCTGTGTAAAAATGGAAATGTCTACACTGACATCTGTAGAAAGATGGAAATATCTACAAAGCGATCTGTATAACCATGGGAATTTCTACACCGCTACCTGTATAAACATGGAAATATCTACACCGCTATCTGCATCAAGATGGAAATAACTACACCGCAATCTGTATAAACATGGAAATATCTGCAATGCTATCTCTGTAAACATGGAAATATCTACAAAGCTATCTGTGTAAACTTGGAAATATCTACACGGCTATCTGTTTAAATTTGGCAATACTTACAGCGCAATCTGTGTAAAGATGGAAATATCTACACCGATATCTCTGTAAACATGGAAATGTCTACAACGCTATATGTATAAACATGGAAATATCTACATCGCTATCGATATAAACATGAAAATATCTACACCGACATCTGTATAAACATGGAAATACCTACACAGTCGTCTGTATAAACATGGAAATATCTACAACACCATCTGTATAAAGGTGCAAATATCTACATGGAAATCTGTATAAACATGGAAATATCTAGACAGTCATCTCTATAAACATGGAAATATCTACACCGCTATCTGTATAAACATGGAAATACCGACACCGCTATCTGTATAAACATGGAAATATCTGCACCGCTATTTTTTTAAACATGGAAATATCTGCAACTCTATCTGTGTAAACATCGAAATATCTACACGGCTATCTGTGTAAACATGGAAATATCTGCACCGCTATCTGTATAAAGATGGAAATATCTACACCACTATCTGAAATACTTGGAAATATCTACACCGCTCTCTGTATAAACATGGAAATATCTACACCGATATCTCTATAAATATGGAAATATTTACACCGCTATCTTTATAAACAAGGAAACATCTACACCGCCATCTCTATAAACATGGAAATAACTACACCGCCTTTTGTATAAACATGGAAATATCTACACCGCTATCTGTATAAATATGGAAATCTCTACATCGCAATCTCTATAAACATGGAAATATCTAAAACACTATCTTCATAAACATGGAAATATCTACACCGTTATCTCTATAAACATGGAAATATCTACGTCACCATCTGTATAAACATGCAAATACCTACCCAGTCATCTGCATAAACATGGAAATATCTACATCACCATTTCTATAAACATGGAAATATCTGCACCACTATATCTATATACATGGAAATATCTACACAGGCATCTGTATGAACATGGAAATATCTTCACCACTGCCTCTATAAACATGGAAATATCTACACCGCTATCTGTGTAAACAAGGAAATATCTACACCGCTATCTGTATAAACATAGAAATATCTCCACCGCTATCTGTATAAACATGGAAATATCTCCACCGCTATCTGTATAAACATGGAAATACCTACACCTGTATCTGTATCAACATGGAATTACCTAAACCGCTATCTGTATAAACAATTAAATATCTACAACGCTATCTGTGTAAACATGGAAATATCTACACAGCTCTCTGTGTAAACTTGGAAATATGTACACCGCTATCTGTGTAAACATGGAAATATCTACAATGCTATCTGTGTAAACATGGAAATATTTACAACGCTATCCGTGTAAACATGGAAATATCTACACAGCTCTCTGTAAAACGTGGAAATATCTACACAGCTATCTGTATAAACTTGGAAATATCTAAACCGCTATCTGTATAAATCTGGAAATGTCTTCAACGCTATCTGTATAAACGTGGAAATATCTACATCGCTATCTGTATAAACGTGGAAATACCATCACCGCTATCTCTATAAACCTGGAAATATCTACACCGCTATCTGTTTCAACATGGAAATAACTACACCGCTATCTGTATAAACATGGAAATATCTACAATGCTATCTCTGTAAACATGGAAATATCTACACAGCTATCTGTGTAAACTTCGAAATATCTACACCGCTATCTGTGAAAAATTGGCAATATCTACACCGCAATCTGTGCAAAGATGGAAATATCTACTCCGCTATCTCTGTAAACAAGGAAATATCTACTCCACTATCTGTATAAACATGGAAATATCTACACTGCCATCTGTGTAATCATGGAAATATCTACAGCGCCATCTGTATGAATATGGAAATATCTACAGAGCTATCTCTGTAAACATTGAAATATCTACAGTGCCATCTTTAAAAATATGGAATTATCTACCCAGTCATCTGTATAAACATAGATATATCTACAACACCATCTCTATAAGCTTGGAAATATCTACAATGCGATCTGTATTCACATGGAAATACCTACACAGCCATCTGTGTAAACATGGAAATATCTACACCGCTATCTCCATAAACATGGAAATACCTACACCGCTATCTCTATAAACATGGAAATATGTACACCGCCATCTGTATAACAATGCAAATACTTACAAAGTCATCTGTATATACATGGAAATATATAGACCGCCATCTGTATAAACTTGGAAATATCTACACAGCCTTCTGTATATACATGGAAATACATACACCGGCATCTGCATATCCATGGAAATATCTATGCCGCCATCTGTATAAACTTGGAAATATCTACAAGGCCATCTGTGTATAGATGGAAATATCAACACTGCCATCTGTACAAACATGGAAATATCTACACCGGAATCTCTATAAACATGGAAATATCTACACTGCCATCTGTAAAAACATGGAAATACCTATACAGTCATCTGTATAAACATGGGAATATCTACACCACCATCTGTATAAACATGGAAATATCTACAATGCCATCTGTATACACATGGAAATACCTACACAGCCATCTGTATAAACATGTGAATATCTACATTGCTATCTCTATAAACATGGAAATATCTACACCACCATCTCTATAAACATGAAAATATCTACACTGCCATCTCCATAAACATGGAACTATCTACTCCGCCATCTGTATAAACATGGAAACACCTACACAGCCATCTGTGTGAATAAGGAAATAACTACAATGCCATCTGTATAAAGATATAAATATCTGCACCGCGAGCTATATAAACATAGAAATATCTACATCGCTATCTGTATAAACGTGGAAATACCAAAACAGCTATCGGTATAAACATGGAAATATCTACAACGCCATCTACATAAACATGGAAATATCTACACCGCTATGTCTATAAACATGGAAATATCTACACCGTTATCTCTATAAACATGCAAATATCTACACCGCCATCTGCATGTCCATGGAAATATTTGCAACGCCATCTGTATAAAGATGGAAATATCTACACGGCAATCTGTGTACAGATGAAAATATCAACACCGCCATCCGTACAAAGATGGAAATATCTACACCGCTATCTGTATAAACATAGAAATATCTACACTGCAGTCTGTTTAAACATGGAAATATCTACCCCGGTATCTGTATAAACATGGAAATATCTACACCACGATCTGTATAAACATGGAAATATTTACACCGCTATCTGTATAAACTTGGAAATATCTACACTGCTATCTCTATAAATATGGAAATATCTACACCGCCATCTGTATAAACATGGAAATAACTACACAGTCATATGTAGGAACATGGAAATATCTACACCACCATTTGTATAAAGATGGAAATATCTACAACGTTATCTGTATAAACATGGAAATATCTACACAGTGATCTGTATAAACATGGAAATATGTACAGCACTCTCTGAATAAAGATGGAAATATATACAAGGAAATATCTCCACCACTGTCAGTATAAACATGGAAATACGAACACCGCTATCTGTATAAACATGGAATTATCTATACCGCTGTCTGTATAAACATGGAAATAACTACTCCGCTATCTCTATAAACATTGAAATATCCACAAAACTATTAGTGTAAACATGGAACTATCTACACAGCTATCTGTGTAAACTTGGAAATATCTACACCGATATCTGTGTAAAGTTGGAAATATCTACACCGCAATCTGTGCAAAGATGGAAATATCTACACCACTATCTCTGTAAACATGGAAATATCTACACCGCTATCTCTATAAACATGGAAATGTCTACACCGCTCTCTGTATAAACATGTAAATATCTACACTGGCATCCCTATAAATATGAAAATATCTACACCGACATCTGTATATACATGGAAATACCTACACAGTCATCTGTATAAACATGGAAATATCTAAATCACCATCTGTATATACATGGAAATATCTACACTGGCATCTGTATAAACATGGAAATATCTACACAGACATCTGTATAAACATTTAAATATCTCCATCGCTATCTGTATAAACACGGAAATACTTACACAGCTATCTGTATAAACATGGAATTATCTACACCGCTATCCCAATAAACATGGAAATACCAACACCGCTATCCAAATAAACATGGAAATATCTACACCGCTATCTGTATAAACCTGGAAATAACTACACCGCTATCACTATAAACATGGAAATACCTACACCGCTATCTCTATAAACATGGAAATATCTACACCGCCATCTCTATAAACTAGGCAATATCTACACCGCCATCTGCATAAACATGGAAATATCTACACCGCCATCTGCATAAACTTGGAAATATCTACACGGCTATCTGTGTAAACATGGAAATATCTACATCGCTATCTGTGTAAACCTGGAAATATCTACTCTGCTATCTGTATAAAGAAGGAAATATCTTCACCACTATCTGTATCAACATGGAAATGTCTACATCGCTATCTGTATAAACATGGAAATATCTACACCGCTATCTGTAAAAACATGGAAATATCTACATCAACATCTCCATAAATATGGAAATATCTACACCGCTATCTCTATAAACCTGGAAATATCTACACTGCTATGTGTATAAACGTGGAAATATCTACAACGCTATCTGTGTAAACATTGAAATATCTACACAGCTATCTGTGTAAACTTGGAAATATCTACACGGCAATCTGTGTAAAGATGGAAAGATATACACCGCAATCTGTTCAAAGATGGAAATATCTACACCACTAACTCTGTAAACATGGAAATATCTACACTGCTATCTGTATAAACATGGTAATATCTACATCGCTATCTGAATAAATATGGAAATATCAACACCGCTATATCTATAAACATGGAAATATCTACAACACTATCTGTGTAAACATGGAAATAACTACACAGCTATCTGTGTAAACTTGGAAATATCTACACCGCAATCTATGTAAAGATGGAAATATCAACACCGCAATCTGTGCAAAGATGGAAATATCTACATCGCTATCTCTGTAAACATGGAAATATCTACACCGCTATCTGTATAAACATGGAAATACCTACGCGGCTATCTGTATAAACATGGAAATATCTACACCGCCATCTATTTAAACATGGAAATATCTACACCGGGATCTTTATAAACATGGAAATATCTAAACCGCTATCTGTGTATATATGGAAATATCTACACCGCTATCTCCATAAACATGGAAATATCTACGCTTCTATCTGTATAAACATGGAAATTCTTCATCGTTATCTCTATAAACATGGAAATATCTACACTGCCATCTGTATAAACATACAAATATCTATTCTCCAATGTGTATACACATGGAAATATCTACACATCCATCTGTATAAACGTGGAAATATATCCACCGCTGTCTCTATAAACATGGAAATATCTACACCTCTATCTGCATAAACATGGAAAAATCTACACTGACATGTATACACATGGAAATATCTACACAGCCATCTGTATAAACATGGAAATATCTACACCGCTACCTCTATAAACATGGAAATACCTACAAAGCAATCTGTATAAACATGGAAATATCTACATCGCTCTCTGTATAAACATGGAAATATCACCAGCGCTATCTGTTTATATATGGAAATATCTATACCGCTATCTGAATAAAAATGGAAATATCTACACAGTCAACTGTATATACATGGAAATATCTACACCACCATCTCTATAAACATGGAAATGCCTACACTGCCATCTGTAAACATGGAAATATCTACACAATCATATGTATATACATGGAAATATCTACACCACCATCTCTATAAACATGGAAATATCTACACTGCCGTCTGTATACACATGGAAATGTGTACAGAGCCATCAGTATAAACATGGAAACATCTGCACCGCTATCTCTATACACATGGAAATACCTACACTGAAATCTCTATAAACCTGGAAATATCTACACCACAGTCTCTATAAACATGCAAATATCTACACCGCCATCTCTATAAACATGAAAATATCTACACCGCCATCTCCATAAACATGGAACTATCTACATCGCCATCTGTGTAAACATGGAAATATCAACACTGCCGTCTGTATAAAGATGGAAATATCTGCAGTCCGAGCTGTATAAACATGGAAATATCTACACTGATATCTGTATAAACGGGGAAATACCAACACCACTACCTGTATAAACGTGGAAATATCAACACCACGATCTGTATAAACATGGAAATATCTACAAGTCTCTCTGTATAAACATGGAAATAAATACACCGCTGTCTGTATAAATATGGAAATATCTATACCGCCCTCTGAATAAACATGGAAATATCTACATTGCTATCTCTATAAATATGGAAATATATACACCGCTATCTCTATAAACATGGAAATATCTATGCCGCCATCTGTATAAAAATGGAAATATCTGCACCAGCATCTCTATAAACCTGGAATTACCTAGACTGCCTTCTGCACAAACGTGGAAATATTTACACAGCCATCTGTATAAAGACGGAAATACCTACACCGCTTTCTCTATACACATGGAAATAATTACAGAGCTATCTCTATAAACATGGAAATATCTACACCGCCATCTATATAAGACTGGAAATATCTACACCGCCATCTTTATAAACATCAAATTATCTACACTGCCATATCCATAAACATGGAACTATCTACTCCACCATCTGTGTAAAAATGGAATTATCTTAACCGCTATCTCTATAAACATGGAAATATCTACACTGCCATCTGCATAAAGATGGAAATACCTACACCACGAACTGTATAAACATGGAAATCTCTACACCGCTATCTGTATAAACATGGAAATATCTACACCATTATGTCTATAAACATTGAAATAACTACACCGCCATCTCTATAAACATGGAATTATCTACACCGGTATCTCTATAAACATAGAAATAGCTACAGGGCCATCTGTATAAACATGGAAATATCTACGCCGCCATCTGTATAAACTTAGAAATATCTACACTGCCATCTGTGGATAGATGGAAATGTCTACACCGCGATCTCTATAAACATGGAAAAATCTACACCGCTATCTTTGTAAACATGGAAATATCTACACCGCTATCTGTATAAACATGGAAACATCTACACCACGATCTGTATAAAAATGGAAATATCTACACCGCTATCTGTATAAACATGGAAATATCTACAACACTGTCTGTATAAACATGCAAATATCTACACCGCGATCTGTACAAATATAGAAATATCTACACTGCTATCTCTATAAACATGAAAATATCTACACCGCCATCTTCAGAAACATGGACGTATCTACACCGCCATCTGTGTAAGCATGGAAATATGTACACCACTATCTGTATAAACATGGAAATATCTTCACTGTCATCTGTATAAACATGGAAATATCTACACAGAAATCTGTATAAAGATGGAAATATCTACACCGCAATCTGTATAAATAAGGAAATAACTACACCGCTATCTCTATAGACATGGAAATATCTACACCGCTATCTGTATAAACATGGAAATATCTACACTGCCATCTGTATGAAGATGGAAATATCTACACCGCGAGCTGTATAAACATGGAAATATCTACACCGCCATCTGTATAAACATGGAAATAACAACACTGCTATCTGTATAAACATGGAAATATCTACACTGCTATCTCTATAAACATGAAAATACTTACACCACCATCTCTATAAACATGGAAATATTTACACCGCTATCTCTATATACTTCAAAATAATTAGATCGCCATCTCTATAAACACGGAAATATCTACACTGCAATCTGCATAAACATGGAAATATCTACACAGACATCTGTATAAACATGGAAATATCTCCACCGCCATCACTATAAACATGAAAATACACCGCCATCTTCAGAAACATGGATGTATCTACACCGCCATCTGTATAAACATGGAAATATCTACACCACTATCTGTATAAACATGGAAATACCTTCACTGCCATCTGTATAAACATGGAAATATCTACACCGCCATCTGTGTAAAGTTGGAAATATCTACACCGCAATCTGTATAATATGGAAAAACCTACACCGCTATCTGTATAGACATGGAAATATCTACACCGCTATCTGTATAAACATGGAAATATCTACACTGTCATCTGTATAAAGATGGAAATATCTACACCGCGAGCTGTATAAACATGGAAATATCTACACCGCTATCTGAATAAACATCGAAATAACAACTCCGTTTTCTGTATAAACATGGAAATATCTACACCGCTATCTCTATAAACATGAAAATACTTACACCACCATCTCTATAAACATGGAAATATTTTCACCGCTATCTCTATAAACATAGAAATAACTACTCCGCCATCTCTATAAAGATGGAAATATCTACACCGCCATCTGCATAAAGATGGAAATATCTACACAGACTTCTGTATAAACTTCGAAATATCTACACTGACATCTGTAGAAAGATGGAAATATCTACAAAGTGATCTGTATAAACATGGGATTTTCTACACCGCTACCTGTATAAACATGGAAATAACTACACCGCTATCTGTATCAACATGGAAATAACTACACCACAATTTTTATAAACATGGAAATATCTACAACGCTATCTGTATAAACATGGAAATAGCTACACCGCTATCTGTATAAACATGGAAATTTTTACACCGCTATCTGTATAAACATGGAAATATCTCCACCGCTACCTTTTAAACACAGAAATACCTACACCGGTATCTTTAAAAACATGGAAATACCTACACCGCTATCTCTATAAACAATGAAATATCTGCAACGCTATCTGTGTAAACATGGAAATATCTACACAGCTATCTGTGTAAACTTGGAAATATCTACACCGCAGTCTGTGTAAGCATGGAAATATCTACAACGCTATCTGTGTAAACATGGAAATATTTACAACGCTATCTGTGTAAACAGGGAAATATCTACACAGCTATCTGTAAAACGTGGAAATATCTACACAACTATCTGTATAACCCTGAAAATATCTACACCGCTATCTGTATCAACGTGTAAATAACTACACCGCTATCTGTATAAACATGGAAATATCTACAATGATATCTCTGTAAACATGGAAATATCGACACAGGTATCTGTGTATACTTGGAAATATCTAAACCGCTATCTGTGTAAAGTTTGCAATGCCTACACCGCAATCTGTGCAAAGATGGAAATATCTTTACCGGTATATCTGTAAACATGGAAATATCTACACTGCTATATGTATAAACATGGAAATATCTACACCGCCATCTGTATACACATGGATATATCTAAACAGCCATCTGTATAAACATGGAAATATCTACACCGCTATCTCTATAAACATGGAAATATCTACACCGCTATCTGCATAAACATGGAAATATCTACATAGCTATCTGTATAAACAGGGAAATATCTCCACCGCTATCTGTGTAAACATGGAAATATCTACACCGCTATCTGTATATACATGGAAATATCTACACCGCTATCTGTATAAACAAGGAAATATCTACACCGCCATCTCTATAAACAGAAATAAATACACCGCTACCTGTATAAATATGGAAATGTCTGCACCGCTATCTCTATAAACATGGAAATACCTACACCACTTGCACTATAAACATGGAAATATCTACACCGCAATCTCTGTAAACATGGAAACATCTACACCGCCATCTATGTAAACATGAAAATATCTTCACTGCCATATTCAGAATCATGGCTGTATCTACACCGCCATCTGTATAAACATGGAAATATCTACAACACTATCTGTATAAAGATGGAAATACTTAAACCGCTATCTCTATAAACATGGAAATATCTACACCACTATCTCTATAAACATGGAAATATCTACACCTCCATCTGTATTAAGATGGAAATATCTACACAGTCATCTGTATGAACCTGGAAATATCTACACTGTCATCTATATAAACATGGAAATATCTACAGAGAACTCTGAATAAACATGGAAATATCGGCACAGCCAACTGTATAAACATGGAAATATCTACACTGCTATCTGTATAAACATGGAAATATCTACACCGCTATCTGTATTAATGTGGAAATATCTCCATTGCTATCTTTATAAACTTGGACTTATCTCCAACGCAATTCGTATAAACTTGGAAATATATACACCGCTGTCTCTATAAACATGGAAATATCTCCACTGCCATCTGTACAAACATGGAAATATCTACACAGTCATCTGTAGATACATGGAAATATCTACAACGCCATCTATATAAACATGTAAATATCTACACTGCTATGTCTATAAACATGGAAATTCCTACACCGCCATCTCTATAAACATGGAAATATCCACACCGCCATCTGCATATCCATGGAAATATCTACAACGCCATCTGTATAAAGATAGAAATATCTACATGGCAATCTGTGTACAGATGGAAATATCAACACCGCCATCTGTACAAACATGGAAATATATACACCGCTATCTGTATAAACATAGAAACATATACACCGTTATCTGTATAAACATGGAAATATCTAAACCACGATCTGTATAAACATGGAAATATTTACACCGCTATCTGTGTAAACCTGGAAATATCTACACTAGTATCTCTATAAATATGGAAATATCTACACCGCCATCTGTATAAACATGGAAATAACTACACAGTCATGTGTAGGAGCATGGAAATATCTACACCACCGTTTGTATAAAGATGGAAATATCCACAACGTTATCTGTATAAACATGGAAATATCTACACAGTGATCTATATAAACATGGAAATATCTCCCCCGCAATCTCAATAAACATGGAAAATCTACACCGCTATATCTATATACATGGAAATATCTACACTGCCATCTGTACAAACATGGAAATATCTACATAGTCATCTGTAGAAACATAGAAATATCTACACCGCTATCTGTATAAACATGGAAATATCTACACCGCTATCTCTATACACATGGAAATATCTACACCGCTATCTCCATCAACATGGAAATATACAGACCGCCATCTCTTTAAACATGGAGGTATCTACAACGCCATCTACATAAACAAGAAAATATCTACACTGCCATCTATATAAACATGGAAATATCTACACCGCCATCTCTATAAACATGGAAATATCTACACCACCATCTATGTAAACATGAAAATATCTACACTGCCATATTCAGAAAGATGGCTGTATCTACACCGCCATCTGTATAAACATGGAAATATCTACACCACTATCTGTATAAAGATGGAAATAGTTAAACTGCTATCTCTATGAACATGGAAATATCTACACCGCTATCTGTATAAACATGGAAATATCTACACCGCCATCTGTATTAACATGGAAATATCTACACAGTCATCTGTATAAACCTGGAAATATCTACACTGTCATCTATATAAACATGGAAATATCTACAGAGAACTCTGTATAAACATGGAAATATCGGCACAGCCATCTGTATAAACATGGAAATATCTCCACCGCAATCTGTATAAACATAGAAAATCTACACCGCTATATCTATATACATGGAAATATCTACACTGCCGTCTGTACAAACATGAAAATATCTACACAGTCATCTGTAGAAACATAGAAATATCTACACCGCTATCTGTATAAACATGGAAATAACTACACCGCTATCTCTATAAACATGGAAATATCTACACCGCTATCTCCATCAACATGGAAATATACACACCACCATCTCTTTAAACATGGAGGTATCTTCAACGCCATCTACATAAACAAGAAAATATCTACACTGCCATCTATATAAACATGGAAATATCTACACCGCCATCTCTATAAACATACAAATATCTACACCACCATCTATGTAAACATGAAAATATCTACACTGCCATATTCAGAAAGATGGCTGTATCTACACCGCCATCTGTATAAACATGGAAATATCTACACCACTATCTGTATAAAGATGGAAATATTTAAACTGCTATCTCTTTGAACATGGAAATATCTACACCGCTATCTGTATAAACATGGAAATATCTACACCGCCATCTGTATTAACATGGAAATATCTACACAGTCATCTGTATAAACCTGGAAATATCTACACTGTCATCTATATAAACAAGGAAATATCTACAGAGAACTCTGTATAAACATGGAAATATCGGCACAGCCATCTGTATAAACATGGAAATATCTCCACCGCAATCTGTATAAACATGGAAAATCTACACCGCTATATCTTTATACATGGAAATATCTACACTGCCATCTGTACAAACATGGAAATATCTACATAGTCATCTGTAGAAACATAGAAATATCTACACCGCTATCTGTATAAACATGGAAATAACTACACCGCTATCTCTATAAACATGGAAATATCTACACCGCTATCTCCATCAACATGGAAATATACACACCGCCATCTCTTTAAACATGGAGGTATCTACAAAGCCATCTACATAAACAAGAAAATATCTACACTGCCATCTATATAAACATGGAAATATCTACACCGCCATCTCTATAAACATGGAAATATCTACACTGCCATTTGTAGAAAGATGGAAATATCTACACCGCCATCTGTATAAAGGTGGAAATATCTACACAGCTATCTCTATAAACATGGAAATATCTACACCGCAATCTGTATAAACATGGAAATGTCTACACCGCTATCTGTATAAATGTGAAATATCTAAACCGCTATCTCTATAAAAGTGGAAATATCTACACCCAATGTGTATAAACATGGAAATGTCTACACCGCTATCTGTATAAATGTGAAATATCTAAACCGCTATCTCTATAAAAGTGGAAATATCTACACTGCTATCTGTATAAACATGCAAATATCCTCACTGCTATCTCTATGAACATGGATATATCTACACCGCCATCTGTATAAACATGGAAATATCTACACCACTATCTGTATAAACATGGAAATATCTACACCGCGATCTGTATAAACATGGAAATATCTACACCGCGATCTGTATAAACATGGAAATATCTAGACTGCTATTTGTGTAAACATGGAAATATCTACACAGCTATCTCTATATACATGGAAATATCTACACCGCCATAAGTATAAAAATGGAAATACCTACAAAATCATCTGTATAAACATGGAAATATCTACACAGCCATCTGTATAAACATGGAAATATCTACACAGCCATCTGTATATACATGGAAATATCTACACCGCTATCTGTATAAACATGGAAATATCTACACCGCTATTTGTATAAACAAGGAAATATCTACACCGTGATCTGTAGAAACATGGAAATATGTACACCGCCATCTCTATAAACATGGAAATATCCATACAACTATCTGTATAAACATAGAAATATCCACACCGCTATTTCTATAAACATTTAAAAATCAACACCGCTATCTCTATGAACATGGAAATATCTACACCGCCATCTCTATAACATGGAAATATTTACACCACGATCAGTATAAACATGGAAATATCTACACCGCTATCTGTATAAACATGGAAATATCTCCACTGCTATCTGTATAAACAGGGAAATATCTCCACGGCTATCTGTGTAAACATGGAAATATCTACACCGCTATCTGTGTATACTTGGAAATATCTACACCGCTATCTGTATAGACAAGGAAATATCTACACCGCCATCTTTAGAAACATGGAAATATCTACACCGCCATCTGTATAAACATGGAAATACCTACACCACTACCTGTATAAATATGGAAATGTCTACACCGCTATCTCTATAAACATGGAAATATCTACAGCACTTGCACTATAAACATGGAAATATCTGCACCGCAATCTCTGTAAACATGGAAATATCTACACCACCATCTATGTAAACATGAAAATATCTACACTGCCATATTCAGAAAGATGGCTGTATCTACACCGCCATCTGTATAAACATGGAAATATCTACACCACTATCTGTATAAAGATGGAAATATTTAAACTGCTATCTCTATGAACATGGAAATATCTACACCGCTATCTGTATAAACATGGAAATATCTACAACGCCATCTGTATTAACATGGAAATATCTACACAGTCATCTGTATAAACCTGGAAATATCTACACTGTCATTTATATAAACACGGAAATATCTACAGAGAATTCTGTAAAAACATGGAAATATCGGCACAGCCATCTGTATAAACATGGAAATATCTCCACCGCAATCTGCATAAACATGGAAAATCTACACCGCTATATCTATATACATGGAAATATATACACTGCCATCTGTACAAACATGGAAATACCTACACAGTCATCTGTAGAAACATAGAAATATCTACACCGCTATCTCCATCAACATGGAAATATACACACCGCCATCTCTTTAAACATGGAGGTATCTACAACGCCATCTACATAAACAAGAAAATATCTACACTGCCATCTATATAAACATGGAAATATCTACACCGCCATCTCTATAAACATGCAAATATCTACACCACCATCTATGTAAACATGAAAATATCTACACTGCCATATTCAGAAAGATGGCTGTATCTACACCACCATCTGTATAAACATGGAAATATCTACACCACTATCTGTATAAAGATGGAAATATTTAAACTGCTATCTCTATGAACATGGAAATATCTACACCGCTATCTGTATAAACATGGAAATATCTACACCGCCATCTGTATTAACATGGAAATATCTACACAGTCATCTGTATAAACCTGGAAATATCTCCACTGTCATCTATATAAACGTGGAAATATCTACAGAGAACTCTGTATAAACATGGAAATATCGGCACAGCCATCTGTATAAACATGGAAATATCTACACCACCATCTGTACAAACATGGAAATATCTACACTGCTATCTCTATAAACATGGAAATATCTACACTGCGGTCTTTATAAACATGGAAATATCTACACCGGTATCTCTATAAACATGGAAATATCTACACCATGATCTGTAGAAACATGGAAATATATACACCGCTATCTGTATAAACATGGAAATATCTGCACCGCTATCTCTATAAACATGGAAATAACTACAAAGACATCTGTATAAACATGGAAATACCTACACAGTCATGTGTAGGAACATTTAAATATCTACACTGCCATCTGTATAAATATAGAAATATCTACACAGCCCTCTGTATAAATATGGAAATATCTGCATAGGCATCTGTGTAAACATGGAAATATCTGCACCGCTATCTGTATAAACATGGAAATACCTACACCGGTGTCTCTATAAACATGGAAATATGTACAACGCTATGTGTATACACATGGAAATATCTCCACTGCTCTCTGTATAAACATGGAAATATCTCCACCGTTATCTGTATAAACATGTAAATATCAACATCGCCATCTATATAAACATTGAAATATCTACACTGCCATCTGTAAAAACATGGAAATATCTACACATTCATCTGAATAAACATGGAAATATCTACACCACCGTCTGTATAAACATGGAAATAGCTACAATACCATCTGTATACACATGGAAATATCTACACAGACATCTGTATAAATATGGAAATATCTACACGGCCATCTGTATAAACATGGAAATATCTACACTGCCATCTGCAGAAAGATGGAAATATCTACACCGCTATCTCTATAAATATGGAAATATCTACACCGCCATCTCTATGAACATGAAAATATCTACACTGCCATCTCCATAAAGATGGAAGTATCTACTCCGCCATGTGTATAAACACGGAAATATCTACACCACCATCTGTGTAAACATGGAAATACCTACACCGCTATCTGTATAAACATGGAAATAACTACAACGCCATCTGCATGTCTTTGGAAATATCTGTGCCGCCATCTGAATAAACATGGAAATATCTACACGGCCATCTGTGTATAGATGGAAATATCAACACCGCTATCTGTACAAACATGGAAATATCTACACCGCTATCTCTATAAACATGGAAATACCTACACTGCGGTCTGTATAAACATGTAAATATCTACACCGGTATCTCTATAAACATGGAAATATCTACACCACGATCTGTATAAACATGGAACTATCTACACCATGATTTGTATAAACATGGAAATATCTACACCACGATTTGTATAAACATGGAAATATCTACACCGTGATATCTATAAACATGGAAATATCTACACCGCCATCTCTATAAACATGGAAATATCTACACCGCAATCTGTGCAAAGATGGAAATACCTACACCGCTATCTCTGTAAACTTGGAAATATCTACACCGATATCTGTTTAAAAATGGAAATATCTACACTGCCATCTGTATAAACATGGAAATATTTACAGCGCCATCTGTATAAACATGGAAACATCTACACTGCCATCTGTACAAACATGGAAATATCTACGCAGCCATCTGTACAAACATGGAAATATCTACACTGCTATCTCTATAAACATGGAAATAACTACACCGCTATCTGTATAAACATGGAAATATCTAGAACGCCATCTACATATCCATGGAAATATCTGTGCCGCTATCTGTATAAACATGGAAATATATACACGGTCATCTGTGTATAGATGGAAATATCAACACCGCCATCTGTACAAACATGGAAATATCTGCACCGCTATCTGAATAAACATGGAAATATCTACACCGCGGTCTGTATAAACATGGAAATATCTAACCCGATATCTGTATAAACATGGAAATATCTACACCGCTATATCTATAAACATGGAAATAACTACACCGTGCTCTGTATAAACATGGAAATATTTACACCGCTATCTCTATAAACATGGAAATATCTACACCGTTATCTGTATAAATATGGAAATATCTACACCTCTATCTCTATAAACATGGAAATAACTACACCGCCATCTGTATAAACATGGAAATATCTACACCGCTATCTGTATAAACATGTTAATATCTACACCACCATCTATATAAACATGGAAATATCTACACCGCCATCTCTATAAACATGGAAATATCTACACGACGATCTGTATAAACGTGGAAATATCTATACCGCTATCTGTATAAATATGGAAATACCAACACCGTTATCTGTATAAACATGGAAATATCTAGAACGCTATCTCTATAAACATGAAAATACTTACACCACCATCTCTATAAACATGGAGATATTTACACCGCTATCTCTATTAACATAGATATAACTACACCGCCATCTCTATAAACATGAAAATGTCTACACCGCCATCTGCATAAACATGGAAATATCTACCCAGACATCTGTAAAAACATGGAAATGTCTACAAAGAGATGTGTATAAACATGGGAATTTCTACTCCGCTACCTGTATAAACATGGAAATATCTACAGCGCTATCTGAATCAACAAGGAAATAACTACACCGCAATCTGTATAAACATGGAAATATCTACAATGCTATCTTTGTAAACACGGAAAATCTACACAGCTCTCTGTGTAAACTTGGAAATATCTACAATGCTATCTGTGTAAATTTGGCCATACCTACACCGCAATCTGTGCAAAGATGGAAATACCTACTCCACTGTGTAAAAGTGGAAATATGTACACAGCAATCTGTGCAAAGATGGAAATATCTACACCGCTATCTCTGTAAACATGGAAATATCTACACCGCAATCTGTATAAAAATGGAAATATCTACACCACTATCTGTATAAATATGGAAATATCTACACCGCTATCTCTATAAAAATGGAAATAGCTACACTGCTTTCTCTATAAACATGGAAATATCTACACTGCAATCTCTCTATACATGGAAATATCTACACCGCCATCTGTATAAACATGAAAATAACTACACCGCCATCTTCAGAAACATGGATGTATCTACACCGCCATCTGTATAAACATGGAAATATCTACACCACTATCTATATAAACATGGAAATATCTTCACTGCTATCTGTATAAACATGGAAATATCTACAACGCTATCTGTGTAAACATGGAAATATCTACACAGCTATCTGTGTAAACTTGGAAATATCTACACAGATATCTGTGTAAAAATGGAAATATCAACAAAGCAATCTGTCCAACGATGGAAATATCTTCACTGCTATGTCTGTAAACAGGGAAATATCTACACCGCTCTCTGTATAAACATGGAAATATCTATACCGCTGTGTCTATAAACATGGAATTATCCCCACCGCTATCTGTATAAACATGGAAATATCTACACTTCTATGTGCATAAACATGGAAATATCTACAATGCCATCTGTATACACATGGAAATACCTACACGGCAATCTGTGTATAGATGGAAACATCAACAACACCATCTGTACAAACATGGAAATATCTACACTGCTATATCTATAAACATGGAAATATCTACACTGTGGTCTGTATAAACATGGAAATATCTACACCGGTATCTGTATAAACATGGAAATATGTACACCACGATCTGAATAAACATGGAAATATTTACACCGCTATCTGTATAAACATGGAAATATCTGCACCGCTATCTCTATAAACATGGAAATATCTACAAAGCCATTTGTATAAACTTGGAAATACCTACACAGTTATGTGGAGGAACATGCAAATATCTACACTGCCATCTGTATAAACATGGAAATATTTACACAGCCCTCTGTATAAATATGGAAATATCTGCATAGGCATCTGCATAAACATGGAAAAATCTGCACCGCTATCTGTATAAATATGGAAATATCTACACCACTATCTCTATAAACATGGAAATGTCTACACCGCTATCTGTATAAACATGGAAGTATCAACATGGCTATTTCTATAAATATGGAAATATCTAAAGCCGCTTCTGTATAAACATAGAAATACGTACACAGTCATCTGTATAAACATAGAAATATCCACACCACCATCTGTATAAACACGGAAATATCTACACTGCCATCTGTATAAACATGGAAATATCTTCACAGCCATCTCTATAAACATGGAAATATCTACATCACTATCTGTATAAACATGGAAATATCTACACCGCAATCTGTATAAACATAGAAATATCTACACCACTATCTGTATAAACATGGAAATATCTACTCCGCTACCTCTATTAACATGGAAAGAGGGACACCGCTATCTGCATAAACATGGAAATATCTACACTGCCATCTGTATACACATGGAAATATCTACAAAGTCATCTGTATAAAGATGGAAATATCTACACCGTTATTTGTGTAAACATGGAAATATCTACACCGCTATCTGTATAAAGGTGGAAATATCTACACCGCAATCTGTGGAAATATGGAAATATCTGCACATCTATCTCTGTAAATATGGAAATATCTACTCCGCTATCTATATAAACATTGAAATATCTACACCGCTGTCTGTATAAACATGGAAATATCTACACCAGGATCTGTATAAACATGGATATATCTACACCGCTATCTGTATAAACATGGAAACATCTACACCGCTATCTGTATAAACATGGAAATATTTACACTGCTATCTGTATAAATATGGAAATATCTACACCGCTATCTCTATAAACATGGAAATGTCTACACCGCTATCTGTATAAACATGGAAATATCTACAAGGATATTTCTATAAATATGAAAATATCTACTCCGCCATCTGTATAAACATGGAAATACCTACACAGTCATCTGTTTACACATAGAAATATCCACAAAACTATCTGTATAAACACGGAAATATCTACACTGCCATCTGTATAAACATTGGAATATCTACACAGCCGTCTCTATAAACATGGAAATATCTACATCGCTATCTGAATAAACATGGAAATATCTAAACCGCCATCTGTGGAAAGATGGAAATATCTACACCGCGATCTGTATAAATATGAAAATATCTACAACGCTATCTGTTTAAAGATGGAAATATCTACACCGCAATCTGTGCAAAGATGGAAATATCTACACCGCTATCTCTGTAAACATGGAAATATCTACGCCACTATCTGTATAAACATGGAAATATCTACATCGCTATCTGTATAAACATGGATATATCTACACTGTTATCTGTAGAAACATGGAAATATCAACACCGCTATCTGTATAAATATGGAAATAACTACACCGCCATTTGTGTAAACATACAAATATCTACAGAGTCATCTGTATACACATGGAAATATCTACACAGCCATCTGTATAAACATGGATGTATCTACAAAAATATCTCTATAAACAAGGAAGTACCTAAAGCACTATCTCTACAAACATTTAAATATCAACACCACAGTCTCTACAAACATGGAAATATCTACACCGCCATCTATGTAAACATGAAAATATCTACACCGCCATCTCCATAAAAATGGAACTAACTACTCCGCCATCTGTATAAACATGGAAACATCTACACCGCCATCTGTGTGAATAAGGAAATATCTACAATGCCGTCTGTATAAAGATATAAATATCTGCACCGCGAGCTGTATAAACATGGAAATATCTACATCGATATCTGTATAAACGTGGAAATACCAACACTGCTATCGGTATAAACATGGAAATATCTACAAGGCCATCCATATAAACATGGAAATATCTACACCGCTATGTCTATAAACATGGAAATACCTACACCGCTATCTCTATAAACATGGAAATATCTACACCGCTATCTGTATAAACATGGAAATATCTACACCGCTATCTGTATAAACATGGAACTATCTACAATGCTATCTGTATAAACATGGAAATATCTACAATGCTATCTGTGTAAACATGGAAATATCTGCACAGCTATCTGTGTAAACTTGGAAATATCTACAAAGGTATCTCTGTAAAAATGGAAATATCTACACGGCAATCAGTGCAAAGAGGGAAATACCTACACCGCTATCTCTGAAAACATGGAAATATCTACACCGCTATCTGTATAAACATGGAAATATCTACACCACTATCTGTATAAACAAGAAAATATCTACACCGCCATATGTATAAACATGGAAATATCTACACCACTATCTGTATAAACAAGGAAATATCTACACCGCCATATGTAGAAACATGGAAATTTCTACACCACAATCTGCATAAACATGGAAATACCTACACCGCTATCTGTAGAAATATGGAAATATCTTCACCGCTATCTCTATAAACATGGAAATACCAACACCGCTTTCTCTATAAACATGGAAATAACTTCACCGCGATCTGTATAAACATGGAAATAGCTACAATACCATCTGTATACACATGGAAATATCTACACAGACATCTGTATAAATATGGAAATATCTACACCGCCATCTGTATAAACATGGAAATATCTACACTGCCATCTGTAGAAAGATGGAAATATCTACACCGCTATCTCTATAAATATGAAAATATCTACACCGCCATCTCTATAAACATGAAAATATCTACACTGCCGTCTCCATAAAGATGGAAGTATCTACTCCGCCATGTGTATAAACACGGAAATATCTACACCACCATCTGTGTAAACATGGAAATATCTACACCGCTATCTGTATAAACATGGAAATAACTACACCGCCATCTGCATTTCCATGGAAATATCTACGCCGCCATCTGTATAAACATGGAAATATCTACAAGGCCATCAGTGTATACATGGAAATATCAACACCGCCATCTGTACAAACATGGAAATATCTACACTGCTATCTCTAGAAACATGGAAATTTCTGCACTGCCATCTGTAAAAACATGGAAATACCTATACAGTCATCTGTATAAACATGGAAATATCTACAATGCCATCTTTATACACATTGAAATATCTACACAGCCATCTGTATAAACATGTAAATATCTACACTGCTATCTCTATAAACATGGAAATATCTACACCGCCATCTCTATAAACATGAAAATATCTCCACTGCCATCTCCATAAACATGGAACTAACTACTCCGCGATCTGTATAAACATGGAAACATCTACACCGCCATCTGTGTAAATAAGGAAATATCTACAATGCCATCTATATAAAGATATAAATATCTGCATCGCGAGCTGTATGAACATGGAAATATCTACATCGCTCTCTGTATAAACGTGGAAATACCAACACCGCTATCGGTATAAACATGGAAATATCTACAACGCCATCTATATAAACATGGAAATATCTACACCGCTATGTCTATAAACATGGAAATACCTACACCGCTATCTCTATAAACATGGAAATAT
This sequence comes from Pan troglodytes, assembly GCF_028858775.2. Classification (NCBI taxonomy): domain Eukaryota; kingdom Metazoa; phylum Chordata; class Mammalia; order Primates; family Hominidae; genus Pan; species Pan troglodytes. The sequence continues at coordinate 10,944,793 of NC_072411.2, forward strand.
CCACACCGCCATCTGCATATCCATGGAAATATCTACAATGCCATCTGTATTAAGATGGAAATATCTACACGGCAATCTGTGTACACATGGAAATATCAACACCGCCGTCTGTACAAACATGGAAATATCTACACCGCTATCTGTATAAACATAGAAATACCTACACTGCAGTCTGTATAAACATGGAAATATCTACACCAGTATCTGTATAAACATGGAAATAACTACACCACGATCTGTATAAACATGGAAATATTTACACCACTATCTGTATAAACCTGGAAATATCTACACTGCTATCTCTATAAATATGGAAATATCTACACCGCCATCTGTATAAACATGGAAATAACTACACAGTCATGTGTAGGAACAAGGAAATATCTACACCACCGTTTGTATAAAGATGGAAATAACTACAAAGTTATCTGTATAAACATGGAAATATCTACACAGTGATCTTCATAAACTTGGAAATATGTACAGCACTCTCTGAATAAAGATGGAAATATCTACACCGCTATCTGTAAAAACATGGAATTATCTACACCACTATCTGTATAAATATGGAAATATTTAAACCGCTATCTCAATAAACATGGAAATATCTACAACGCTATCTCTATAAACCTGGAAATATCTACACTGTCATCTATATAAACATGGAAATATCTACAGATAACTGTGTATAAACATGGATATATCGACACAGCCATCTGTATAAACATGGAAATATCTACACCGCTATCTGTATAAACGTGGAAATATCTACACTGCTATGTGTATTAACGTGGATATATCTCCATTGCTATCTCTATCAACATGGACATATCTCCACCGCAATCTGAATAAACATGAAAATATCTACACCGCTATCTCTATAAACATGGAAATATCTACAATGCCATCTGTATAAACATGGAAATATCTACACCGTCATCTGTATAAACATGGAAGTATCTACAATGCCATCTGTAGAAAGATGGAAATATCTACACCGCAATCTGTGTAAACATGGAAATATCTACACTGATATCTGTAAAAACATGGAAATATCTACACCACTATCTGTATTAATATGAAATGTCTAAACCGCTATCTCTATAAAAATGGAAATATCTACACTGCTATCTGTATAAACATGGAAATATCCTCACTGATACCTCTATGAACATGGATATATCGACACGGCTATCTAAAAAAACATGGAAATATCTACACTGCCATCTCTATAAACATGGAATTATCTACACCGCCATCTGTATAAACATGGAAATATCTACACCGCTATCTGTATAAACATGGAAATATCTACACTGCTATCTGTATAAACATGGAAATATCTACACCGCGATCTGTATAAACATGGAAATATCTACACCGCGATCTGTATAAACATGGAGATATCTTCACCACGATCTGTATAAACATGGAAATATCTACACCGCTATCTGTATAAACATGCTAATATCTACACCACCATCTTTATAAACATGGAAATGTCTACAACGCAATCTATATAAACATAGAAATATCTACAATGCCTTCTGTAGAAAGATGGAAATATCTACACCGCAATCTGTGTAAACATGGAAATATCTACACCGCGATCTGTATAAACATGGAAATATCTACACCGTGATCTGTATAAACATGGAAATATCTACACCGCTATCTGTATAAACATGGAAATATCTACAAAGCTATCTCTGTAAACGTGGAAATATCTACACCGCTATCTGTATAAACATGGAAATATCTATCACGCTATGTGTGTAAACATGGAAATATCTACACCGTGGTCTGTGTAAACATGTTAATATCTACACCACTATCTGTATAAACATGTAAATATCTACACCACGATCTGTATAAACATGGAAATATCTACACTGCTATGTGTATAAACATGGATATATCTTCACGCTATCTGTGCAAACATGAAAATATCTACACCGCCATCTCTATACACATAGAAATATCTGCACCGCTATCTCTATAAACATAGAAATATCTATACCGCCATCTCTATAAACATGGAAATATCTACACCGCCATCTGCATGAACATGTAAATATCTACACCGCTATCTGTATAAACATGGAAATATCTACACTGTCATCTGTATAAACATGGAAATATCCAAACTGCCATCTGTGGAAAGATGGAAATATCTACACCACGATCTGTATAAATATGAAAATATCTACACTGCTATCTGTGAAAAAATGGATATATCTACACCGCTATCTGTGTAAAGATGGAAATATCTACACCGCTATCTCTGTAAACATGGAAATATCTACACCACTATCTGTATAAACATGGAAATATCTACATCGCTATCTGTATAAACATGGATATATCTACACCGTTATCTGTATAAACATGGAAATATCTACACCGCTATCTGTATAAATATGGAAATATCTACACTGCCATTTGTGTAAACATACAAATATTTACAGAGTCATCAGTATACAGATGGAAATATCTACACAGCCATCTGTATAAACATAGATTTCTCTACACAACTATCTGTATAAACAAGGAAATTCATACAGCGCTATCTCTGTAAATATGGAAATACCAACACCACAATCTCTACAAACATGGAAATATCTACACCGCCATCTATATAAACAAGAAAATATCTACACCGCCATCTTCATAAACATGGAACTATCTACACCGCCATCTGTAGAAACATGGAAATATCTACACCACTATCTGTATAAAGATGGAAATATCTACACCGCTATCTCTATAAACATGGAAATATCTAAACAGCCATCTGTATAAGCATGGAAATATCTAAACTGATATCTGTATAAACATGGAAATATCTACACCGCTATCTGTATAAATATGGAAATATCCACACCGCTATCTCTATAAACATGGAAATACCAACACCGCTTTCTCTATAAACATGGAAATAACTTCACCGCCATCTGTATAAACATGGAAATAGCTAGAATACCATCTGTATACACATGGAAATATCTACACAGACATCTGTATAAATATGGAAATATCTACACCGCCATCTGTATAAACATGGAAATATCTACACTGCCATCTCTTGAAAGATGGAAATATCTACACTGCTATCTGTATAAATATGGATATATCTACACCGCCATCTGTATAAACATGAAAATATCTACACCGCCATCTTCAGAAACATGGCTGTATCTACACCGCCATCTGTATAAACATGGAAATATCTACAACACTATCTGTGTAAACATGGAAAAATCTTCACTGCCATCTGTATAAAGATGGAAATATCCGCACTGCGATTTGTATAAACATGGAAATATCTACACCACTATCTCTATAAACATGGAAATATCTACAACGCCATCTCTATAAACATGGAATTATCTACACCGCTATCTGTATAAACATGGAAATATCTACACCGCTATCTGTATAAACCTGGAAAGATCTACACCGCTATCTGTACAAATATGGAAATATCTACAACGCTATCTCTCTAAATATGGAAATATCTACACCGCTATCTGTATAAACATGGAAATATCTGCATCGTTATCTCTATAAACATGAATATATCTACACTGACATCTGTATAAACATGGAAATATCTTCACAGTCATCTGTATAAACATGGAAATATCTACACGGAAAGCTGTATAAACATGGAAATATCTAGACAGTCATCTCTATAAACATGGAATATCTATAACGCTATCTGTATAAACATGGAAATACCCACACCGCTATCTGTATAAACATGGAAATAGCCACACCGCTATCTGTATAAACATGGAAATATCTGCACCGCTATCTTTATAAACATGGAAATATCTGCAACTCTATCTGTGCAAACATAGAAATATCTACACGGCTATTTGTGTAAACATGGAAATATCTGAACCGCTATCTGTATAAAGATGGAAATATCTACACCACTATCTGTAAAACGTGGAAATATCTACACTGCTCTCTGTATAAACCTGGAAATATCTACACCGATATCTGTATAAGCAAGGAAATATCTACACCGCCATCTGTATAAACATGGAAATACCTACACCGCTATCTGTATAAATATGGAAATATCCACACCGCTATCTCTATACACATGGAAATACCTACACCAATTTCTCTACAAACATGGAAATATCTACACTGCAATCTCTATATACATGGAAATATCTACACCACCATCTCTATAAACATGAAAATATCTACACCGCCATCTTCAGAAACATGGATGTATCTACACCGCCATCTGTATAAACATGGAAATATCTACACCACTATCTGCATAAACATGGAAATATCTTCACTGCCATCTGTATAAACATGGAAATATCTACAGCGCAATCTGCATAAATATGGAAATACCTACACCGCTACCTCTATAGACATGTAAATATCCACACCGCTATCTGTATAAACATGGAAATATCTACACTGACATCTGTATAAAGATGGAAATATCTACACCGCGAGCTGTATAAACCAGGAAATATCTACACAGTTATCTGCATAAAAATGGAAATATCTACACTGCCATCTGTATAAAGATGGAAATATCTACACCGCGAGCTGTATAAACATGGAAATATCTACACCGCTATCTGTATAAACATGGAAATACCAACACCATTATCTGTATAAACATAGTAATATCTAAACCGCTATCTCTATGAACATGAAAATACTTACACCACCATCTCTATGAGCATGGAAATATTTACACCGGTATCTCTATAGACATAGAAATAACTACACCGCCATCCCTATAAACATGAAAATACTTACACCACCATGTCTATGAGCATGGAAATATTTACACCGCTATCTCTATAGACATAGAAATAACTACACCGCCATCCCTATAAACATGGAAATATCTACACCGCCATCTGCATAAACATGGAAATATCTACACCGCAATGTGTATAAACATGGAAATATCTACACTGCTATCTCTGTAAACATGGAAATATCTACAAAGCTATCTTTGTAAACTTGGAAATATCAACAACGCTATCTGTGTAAATTTGGCAATACTTACTCCGCAATCTGTGCAAAGACGAAAATATCTACACCGCTATCTCTGTAAACATGGAAATATCTACACCTCTATCTGTATAAAAATGGAAATATCTACACTGCCATCTGTATAAACATGGAAATATCTCCAGCGCCATCTGTATAAACATGGAAATATCTACACTGCCATCTGTACACACATGGAAATATCTACACCGCGATCTGTGTAAATTTGGCAATAGTTACACCGCAATCTGTGCAAAGATGGAAATACCTACAACGCTATCTCTGTAAACATGGAAATATCTACACCGCTATCTGTATAAACATGGAAATATCTACACTGCCATCTGTATAAACATGGAAATATCTCCAGCGCCATCTGTATAAACATGGAAATATCTACACTGCCATCTGTACACACATGGAAATATCTACACCGCGATCTGTATAAACATGGAAATATCTACACCGCGATCTGTATTAACATGGAAATATCTTCACCACGATCTGTATAAACATGGAAATATCTACACCGCTATCTGTATAAACATGTTAATATCTACACCACCATGTATATAAACATGGAAATATCTACACCGCCATCTGTATAAACATGGAAATATCTACAAAGCCATCTGTAGAAAGATGGAAATATCTACACCGCAATCTGTGTAAACATGGAAATATCTACAAGCGATCTGTATAAACATGGAAATATCTACACCTCTATCTGTATAAACATGGAAATATCTACAAAGATATCTGTATAAACCTGGAAATATCTACACATCTATCTGTATAAATATGGAAATATCTACACTGTCATCTGTATAAACATGGAAATATCTAAACCGCCATCTGTGGAAAGATGGAAATATCTACACCACGATCTGTATAAATATGAAAATATCAACAACGCTATCTGTGTAAAGATGGAAATAGCTACACCGCAATCTCTGCAAAGATGGAAATATCTACACCGCTATCTCTGTGAACATGGAAATATCTACACCACTATCTGTATAAACATGGAAATATCTACATCGCTATCTGTATAAACATGGATATATCAACACCGTTATCTGTATAAACATGGAAATATCTACACCGCTATCTCTATAAATATGGAAATAACTACACCGCCATTCGTGTAAACATACAAATATCTACAGAGTCATCTGTATACACATGGAAATATCTACACAGCCCTCTGTATAAACATGGATGTATCTACACAACTATCTCTGTAAACATGGAAATACCTACACCGCGATCTGTAAAAACATGGAAATATCTACACCGCGATCTGTATAAACATGGAAATATCTAGACCGCTATCTGTATAAACATGGAAATATCTTCACCATGATCTGTATAAACATGGAAATATCTACACCGCTATCTGTATAAACATGGTAATATATACACCACCATCTATATAAACATGGAAATATCTACACCGCCATCTGTATAAACATGGAAATATCTACAATGCCATCTGTAGAAAGATGGAAATATGTACACCGCAATCTGTGTAAACATGGAAATATCTACACCGATATCTGTGCAAACATGGAAATATCTGCACCCCTATCTGTATAAACATGGAAATATCCACACCGCTCTCTCTATAAACATGGAAAAATCAACAAAGCTATCTCTATGAACATGGAAATATCTACACCGCCATCTCTATAAACTTGGAAATATCTACACCACGATCAGTATAAACATGGAAATATCTACACCGCTCTCTGTATAAACATGGAAATATCTCCACTGCTATTTCTATAAATATCGCAATATGTACACCGCCATCTTTATAAACATGGAAATACTTGCAAGTTATCTGTATAAACATGGAAAAATCTGCACCGCCATCTGTATAAACCTCGAAATATCTACACAGCCATGGGTATATACATGGAAATATCTACCCCGCTATCTATATAAACATGGAAATAACTACACCGCCATCTGTATAAACATGGAAATATCTACACCGCCATCCACATATCCATGGAAATATCTGCGCCGCCAACTGTATAAACATGGAAATATCTACACGGTCACCTGTGTATAGATGGATATATCAACACCGACATCTGTACAAACATGGAAATATCTGCACCGCTATCTGTATAAACATGGAAATATCTATACCGCGGTCTGTATAAACATGGAAATATCTACACCGCTATCTGTATAAACATGGAAATAACTACACCGCTATCTCTATAAACATGGAAATATCTACACCGCTATCTCCATCAACATGGAAATCTACACACCGCCATCTCTTTAAACATGGAGGTATCTACAACGCCATCTACATAAACAAGAAAATATCTACACTGCCATCTATGTAAATATGGAAATATCTCCACCGCTATCAGTAAAAACATGGAAATATCTACACCGCAATCTGTATAAACATGGAAATATCTACACCGCTATCTGTATAAATATGAAATATCTAAACCGCTATCTCTATAAAAGTGGAAATATCTTCACTGCTATCTGTATAAATATGGAAATATCCTCACTGCTATCTCTATGAAGATGGATATATCTACAATGCTTTCTCTATAAACATGGAAATATCAACACCGACATCTTTATAAACATGGAAATATCTGCACCGCCATCTGTATAAACATGGAAATACCTACACCGCGATCTGTATAAACATGGAAATATCTTCACCACGATCTGTATAAACATGGAAATATCTACACCGCTATCTGTATAAACATGGTAATATATACACCACCATCTATATAAACATGGAAATATCTACACCGCCATCTGTATAAACATGGAAATATCTACAATGCCATCTGTAGAAAGATGGAAATATCTACACCGCAATCTGTGTAAACATGGAAATATCTACACCGATATCTGTAAAAACACGGAAATATCTACACCCCTATCTGTATAAACATGGAAATATCCACACCGATCTCTCTATAAACATGAAAAAATCAACGAAGCTATCTCTATGAACATGGAAATATCTACACCACCATCTCTATAAACTTGGAAATATCTACACCACTATCAGTATAAACATGGAAATATCTACACCGCTCTCTGTATAAACATGGAAATATCTCCACTGCTATTTCTATAAACATCGCAATATGTACACCGCCATCTGTATAAACATGGGAATACTTGAAAAGTTATCTGTATAAACATGGAAATATCTGCACCGCCATCTGTATAAACATCGAAATATCTACACAGCCATGGGTATATACATGGAAATATCTACACCGCTATCTATATAAACATGGAAATAACTACACCGCCATCTGTATAAACATGGAAATATCTACACCGCCATCCACATATCCATGGAAATATCTGCGCCGCCATCTGTATAAACATGGAAATATCTACACCGCTATGTGTATAAACATGGAAATACCTACACTGCGATCTGTATAAACATTGAAATACCTACATCGCGATCTGTATAAACATGCAAATATCTAGACCGCTATCTGTATAAACATGGAAAAATCTTCACCACGATCTGTATAAACATGGAAATATCTACACCGCCATCTGTATAAACATGGAAATAACTATACAGTCATCTGTGTAAACATGGAAATATCTACACCACCATCTGTGTAAACATGGAAATATCTACAATGCCATCTGTATACACATGGAAATACCTACACGGCAATCTGTGTATAGATGGAAACATTAACACCGCCATATGTACAAACATGGAAATATCTACACTGCTATCTCTATAAACATGGAAATATCTACACTGCGGTCTGTATAAACATGGAAATAACTACACCGGTATCTGTATAAACATGGAAATATCTACACCACGATCTGTATAAACTTGGAAATATATACACCGCTCTCTATATAAACATGGAAATATCTCCACTGCTATCTCTATAAACATCGAAATATCTACACTGCCATGCGTACAAACATGGAAATATCTGCAACGCTATCTGTATAAACATGGAAATATCTACACCGCGGTGTGTATAAACATGGAAATATCTACACCGCTATCCCTATAAACATGGAAATATCTACAACGTGATCTGTATAAACATGGAAATATTTACTCCGCCATCTGTATAAACATGGAAATATCTACAATGCCATCTGTATACACATGGAAATACCTACACAGCAATCAGTGTAGAGATGGAAACATCAACACCGCCATCTGTACAAACATGGAAATATCTACAATGATATCTCTATAAACATGGAAATGTCTACACTGCGGTCTGTATAAACATGGAAATATCTACACCGGTATCTGTATAAACATGGAAATATCTACACCACTATCTGTATAAACATGGAAATATCTGAACCGCTATGTGTATAAACATGGAAATACTTACACCGCTGTCTCTATAAACATGGAAATATGTACACCGCTATGTGTATAAACATGGAAATATCTCCACTGCTGTCTGTATAAACATGGAAATATCTCCACCGTTATCTGTATAAACATGGAAATATCTACAGCGCCATCTCTATAAACATTGAAATATCTACACTGCCATCTGTAAAAACATGGAAATATCTACACAGTCATCTGAATAACCATGGAAATATCTACACTGCAATCTGTATAAACATGGAAATATCTACACCGCTATCTGTATAAATATGAAATATCTAAACTGGTATCTCTATAAAAATGGAAATATCTACACTGCTATCAGTATAAACATGGAAATATCCTCACTGCTATCTCTATGAATATGGATATATCTACATCGCTATATCTATAAACATGGAAATATCTACACCGCTATCTCTATAAACATGGAAATATCTACACCGCCATCTGTATAAACATGGAAATACCTACAAAGTCATCTGTATAAACATGGAAATATCTACACAGCCAACTGTATAAACATGGAAATATCTACACAGCCATCTGTATAAACATGGAAATATCTACAACATGGTCTGTATAAACATGGAAATATCTACACCGCCATCTCTATAAACATGGAAATATCTACACCCCTATCTGTATAAACATGGATATATCCACAGCGATAACTCTATAAACATGGAAAAATCAACACCGCTATCTCTATGAACATGGAAATATCTACACCGTCATCTCTATAAACATGGAAATATCTACACCGCGATCAGTATAAACATGGAAATATCTACACCGCTATCTGTATAAACATGGAAATACCTACACAGCCATGTGTATATACATGGAAATATCTACACCGCTATCTATATAAACATGGGAATAACTACACCGCTATCTGTATAAATATGGAAATATCAACACCACTATCTCTGTACACATGGAAATATCTACACTGCGGTCTGTATAAACATGGAAATATCTACACAGGTATCTGTATAAACATGGAAATATCTACACCACGATCTGTATAAACATGGAAATATATACACCACTATCTGTATAAACATGGAAATATCTACAAAGCCATCTGTATAAACATGGAAATACGCACACAGTCATGTGTAGGAACATGGAAATATCTACACTGCCGCCTGTATAAACAAAGAAATATCTACACAGCCCTCTGTATAAATATGGAAATATCTGCATAGGCATCTGTATAAACATGGAAATATCTGCACCGCTATCTGTATAAACATGAAAATACCTACACCGCTGTCTCTATAAACATGGAAATATGTACACCGCTATGTGTATAAACATAGAAATATCTCCACCGATATCTGTATAAACATGGAAATATCTACAGCGCCATCTCTATAAACATTGAAATATTTACTCTGCCATCTGTAAAAACATGGAAATATCTTCACAGTCATCTGAATAAACATGGAAATATCTACACCGCAATCTGTATAAACATGGAAATATCTACACCGCTATCTGTATAAATATGAAATATCTAAACCGCTATCTCTATAAAAATGGAAATATCTACACTGCTATCTGTATATACATGGAAATATCCTAACTGCTATCTCTATGAAAATGGATATATCTACATCGCTATATCTATAAACATGGAAATATCTACACCGATATCTCTATAAACATGGAAATATCTACACCGCCATCTGTATAAACGTGGAAATATCTACAGCGCTATCTGTATAAACAAGGAAATATCTACACAGCTATCTCTATAAACATGGAAATATCTACACCGCCATCTGTATAAACATGGAAATACCTACAAAGTCATCTGTATAAACATGGAAATATCTACACACCCATCTGTATAAACATTTAAATATCTACACAGCCATCTGTATAAACATGGAAATATCCACACCGTGGTCTGTATAAACATGGAAATATCTACACCGCCATCTCTATAAACATGGAAATATCTACACCCCTATCTGTATAAACATGGAAATGTCCACAGCGCTATCTCTATAAACATGTAAAAATCAACACCGCTATCTCTATGAACATGGAAACATCTACACCGCCATCTCTATAAACATGTAAATATCTACACCGCGATCAGTATAAACATGGAAATATCTACACCGCTATCTGTATAAACATGGAAATATCTCCAATGCTATCTCTATAAACATAGAAATATCTACAACGCCATCTGTATAAACATGGAAATACTTACAAAGTTATCTGTATAAACATGGAAATATCTACACCGCCATCTGTATAAACATGGAAATATCTACACAGCCATGTGTATATACATGGAAATATCTACACCGCTATGTATATAAACATGGAAAAAACTACACCGCTATCTGTATAAACTTGGAAATATTTACACCGCTATCTACAAATCCATAGAAATATCTGCGCCGCCATCTGTATAAACATGGAAATATCTACATGGACATCTGTGTATACATGGAAATATCAACACCACCATCTGTACAAACATGGAAATACCTGCAATGCTATCTGTATAAACATGGAAATATTTACACCGCGGTCTGTATGAACATGGAAATATCTACACCGCTATCTATATAAACATGGAAATACTTACACCACTATCTCTATAAACATGGAAATATCTACACCGTTATCTGTATAAATATGGAAATATCTACACCGCTATCTCTATAAACATGGAAATATATACACCACCATCTGTATAAACATGGAAATATCTACACTGCTTTCTCTATAAACATGGAAATATCTACAATGCCATCTGTAAAAACATGGAAATACCTATACAGTCATCTGTAGAAACATGGAAATATCTACACCACCTTCTGTATAAACATGGAAATATCTACAATGCCATCTGTATACACATGGAAATAACTACACGGTAATCTGTGTATAGATGGAAACATCAACTCCGCCATCTGTACAAACATGGAAATATCTACACCGCTATCACTATAAACATGGAAATATCAACACTGCGGTCTGTATAAACATGGAAATATCTGCACTGCTATCTGTTTAAACATGGAAATACCTACACCGCTGTCTCTATAAACATGGAAATATGTACACCGCTATGTGTATAAACATGGAAATATCTCCACTGCCGTCTGTATAAACATGGAAATATCTACACTGCGATCTCTATAAACATGGAAATACCTACAACGCTATCTGTATAAATATGGAAATATCTACACATCTATCTCTATAAACATGGAAATACATACACCGCCATCTGTATAAACATGGAAATACTTAGAAAGTCATCTGTATAAACATGGAAATGTCTACTCAGCCATCTGAATAAACATGGAAATATCTACACCGCCATCTGTATATACATGGAAATATCTACACCGCTATCTGTATAAACATGGAAATAACTACACCGATATTTGTATAAACAAGGAAATATCTACACCGCCATGTTTTTAAACATGGAAATATATACACAGACATCTGTTTACACATGGAAATATCTACACCGCTATCTGTATAAACATGCTAATATCTACACCGCTATCTGTATAAATGTGGAAATATTTGCACCGCTATACCTATAAACAGGGTAATATCAACACCGCGATCTGTATAAACATGGAAATATCTACACCATGATCTGTATAAACATGGAAATGTCTACAACGCGATCTGTATATACATGGAAGTATCTAAACCGTGATCTATATAAACATGGAAATATCTACACCGCCATCTCTATAAACATGGAAATATCTACACCCCTAACAGTATAAACGTGGAAATATCCACACAGCTATCTCTTTAAACATGGAAAAATCAACACCGCTATCTCTATGAACATGGAAATATCTACACCGCCATCTCTATAAACATGGAAATATCTACACCGCGATCACTATAAACATGGAAATATCTACACTGATATCTGTATAAACCTGGAAATATCTCCACTGCTATCTCTATAAACATCGAAATATCTACACCGCCATCTGAATAAACATGGAAATACTTACAAAGTTATCTGTATAGACATGGAAATATATACACCGCCATCTGTATAAACGTGGAAATATCTACACAGCCATGTGTATATACATGGAAATATCTCCACCGGTATCTATATAAACATGGAAATAACTACACCACTATCTGTATAAACATGGAAATATCTCCACTGCTATCTCTATAAACATCGAAATATCTATACCGCCATCTGTATAAACACGGAAATACCTACAAAGTTATCTGTATAAACATGGAAATATCTACACCGCCATCTGTATAAACATGGAAATATCTACACAGCCATGTGTACATACATGGAAGTATCTACACCGCTCTCTATAAACATGGAAATAACTACACCGCTATCTCTATATACATGGAAATATCTACACCGCCATCTACATATCCATAGAAATATCTGCACCGCCATCTGAATAAACATGGAAATATCTACACGGTCATCTGTGTATAGATGGAAATATCAACACCGCCATCTGTACAAACATGTAAATATCTGCACCGCGGTCTGTATAAACATGTAATATCTACACCGCTATCTGTATAAACATGGAAATATCTACACCGCTATCTCTATAAACATTTAAATATCTACACCGTGATCTGTATAAACATGGAAATATTTACACCGCTATCTGTATAAACATGGAAATTTCTACATTGTTATCTGTATAAATATGGAAATATCTACACCGCTATCTGTATAAACATGGAAATATCTACACCCCCATCTGTATAAACATGGAAATACCTATACAGTCATCTGTGTAAACATGGAAATATATACAATGCCATGTGTATACACATGGAAATACCTACACGGCAATCTGTGTATAGTTGGAAACAAAAACACCGCCATCTGTACAAACCAGGAAATATCTACACTGCTGTCTCTATAAACATGGAAATATCTACAAAGTGGTCTGTATAAACATGGAAATATCTCCACCGTTATCTGTATAAACATGGAAATATCTACAGCGCCATCTCTATAAACATTGAAATACCTACAATGCCATCTGTAAAAACATGGAAATACCTATACAGTTATCTATATAAACATGGAAATATCTACACCACCATCTGTATAAACATGGAAATATCTACAATGCCATCTGTATACACATGGAAATACCTACACGGCAATCTGTGTATACATGGAAACATCAACACCGCCATCTGTACAAACATGGAAATATCTACAGCGCTATCTCTATAAACATGGAAATACCTACACTGCGGTCTGTATAAATATGTAAATATCTACACCGGTATCTGTATAAACATGGAAATATCTACACCACGATCTATATAAACATGGAAATATTTACACCGCTATCTGTATAAACATGGAAATATCTGCACCGCTATCTCTATAAACATGGAAATATCTACAAAGCCATCTGTATAAACATGGAAATACCTACACAGTCATGTGTATAAACATGGAAATATCTACACCGCAATCTGTATAAACATGGAAATATCTACACCGCTATCTGTATAAATATGAAATAACTAAACCGCTATCTCTATAACAATGGAAATATCTACACTGCTGTCTCCATAAACATGGAAATATCCTCACTGCTATCTCTATGAACATGGATATATCTACAACGCTATCTCTATAAACATGGAAATATGTACACCGCGATCTCTATAAACATGGAAATATCTACAACGCCATCTGTATAAACATGGAAATATCTACAGCGCTATCTGTATAAACATGGAAATATCTACACCGCTATCTGTATAAACATGGAAATATCTACACTGCGATATGTATAAACAAGGAAATATCTACACCGCGATCTGTATAAACATGGAAATGTCTACACCGCGATCTGTATAAACATGGAAATATCTACACCGCTATCTGTATAAACATGGAAATATCTACACAGCTCTCTCTATAAACATGGAAATATCTACACCAAAATCTGTATAAACATGGAAATACCTACAAAGTCATCTGTATAAACATGGAAATATCTACACAGCCATCTGTATAAACATGTAAATATCTACACAGCCATCTGTATATACATGGAAATATCTTCACCGCTATCTGTATAAACATGGAAATAACTACACCGCTATTTGTATATACAAGGAAATATCTACACCGCCATCTGTTTAAACATGGAAATATATACACAGACATCTGTTTATAGATGGAAATATCTACACCGCTATCTGTATAAACATGCTAATAACTACACCGCTATCTGTATAAATGTGGAAATATTTGCACCGCTATCCCTATAAACATGGTAATATCAACACCGTGATCTGTATAAACATGGAAATATCTCCACCATGATCTGTATAAATATGGAAACATCTACACCATGATCTGTAGAAACATGGAAATATCTACACCGCCATCTCTATAAACATGGAAATATCTACACCCCTATCTGTATAAACATGGAAATATCCCCACCGCTATCTCTATAAACATGGAAAAGTCAACACCGCTATCTCTATGAACATGGAAATACCTACACCGCCGTCTCTATAAACATGGAAATATCTACACCGCGATCAGTATAAACATGGAAATATCTACACCACGATCTGTATAAACATGGAAATATCTCCACTGCTATCTCTAAATACATCAAAATATCTACACCTCCATCTGTATAAACATGGAAATACTTACAAAGTTATCTGTATAAACATGGAAATAACTACACCGCTATCTGTATAAACATGGAAATATCTCCACTGCTATCTCTATAAACATCGTAATATCTACACCGCCATCTGTATAAACACGGAAATACTTACAAAGTTATCTGTATAAACATGGAAATATCTACACCGCCATCTGTATAAACATGGAAATATCTACACAGCCATGTGTACATACATGGAAGTATATACACCGCTCTCTATAAACATGGAAATAACTACACCGCTATCTCTATATACATGGAAATATCTACACCGTCATCTACATATCCATAGAAATATCTGCGCCGCCATCTGTATAAACATGGAAATATCTACACGGTCATCTGTGTATAGATGGAAATATCAACACCGCCATCTGTACAAACATGTAAATATCTGCACCGCGGTCTGTATAAACATGTAATATCTACACCGCTATCTGAATAAACATGGAAATATCTACACCGCTATATCTATAAACATTTAAATATCTACACCGTGATCTGTATAAACATGGAAATATTTACACCGCTATCTGTATAAACATGGAAATTTCTACATTGTTATCTGTATAAATATGGAAATATCTACACCGCTATCTCTATAAACATGGAAAT
This sequence comes from Pan troglodytes, assembly GCF_028858775.2. Classification (NCBI taxonomy): domain Eukaryota; kingdom Metazoa; phylum Chordata; class Mammalia; order Primates; family Hominidae; genus Pan; species Pan troglodytes. The sequence goes on from NC_072411.2 coordinate 10,961,575, forward strand.
ATCTACACCCCCATCTGTATAAACATGGAAATACCTATACAGTCATCTGTGTAAACATGGAAATATATACAATGCCATGTGTATACACATGGAAATACCTACACGGCAATCTGTGTATAGATGGAAACATAAACACCGCCATCTGTACAAACAAGGAAATATCTACACTGCTGTCTCTATAAACATGGAAATATCTACAAAGTGGTCTGTATAAACATGGAAATATCTCCACCGTTATCTGTATAAACATGGAAATATCTACAGCGCCATCTCTATAAACATTGAAATACCTACAATGCCATCTGTAAAAACATGGAAATACCTATACAGTTATCTATATAAACATGGAAATATCTACACCACCATCTGTATAAACATGGAAATATCTACAATGCCATCTGTATACACATGGAAATACCTACACGGCAATCTGTGTATAGATGGAAACATCAACACCGCCATCTGTACAAACATGGAAATATCTACAGCGCTATCTCTATAAACATGGAAATACCTACACTGCGGTCTGTATAAATATGTAAATATCTACACCGGTATCTGTATAAACATGGAAATATCTACACCACGATCTATATAAACATGGAAATATTTACACCGCTATCTGTATAAACATGGAAATATCTGCACCGCTATCTCTATAAACATGGAAATATCTACAAAGCCATCTGTATAAACATGGAAATACCTACACAGTCATGTGTATAAACATGGAAATATCTACACCGCAATCTGTATAAACATGGAAATATCTACACCGCTATCTGTATAAATATGAAATAACTAAACCGCTATCTCTATAACAATGGAAATATCTACACTGCTATCTCCATAAACATGGAAATATCCTCACTGCTATCTCTATGAACATGGATATATCTACAACGCTATCTCTATAAACATGGAAATATGTACACCGCGATCTCTATAAACATGGAAATATCTACAACGCCATCTGTATAAACATGGAAATATCTACAGCGCTATCTGTATAAACATGGAAATATCTACACCGCTATCTGTATAAACATGGAAATATCTACACTGCGATATGTATAAACAAGGAAATATCTACACCGCGATCTGTATAAACATGGAAATGTCTACACCGCGATCTGTATAAACATGGAAATATCTACACCGCTATCTGTATAAACATGGAAATACCTACAAAGTCATCTGTATAAACATGGAAATATCTACACAGCCATCTGTATAAACATGTAAATATCTACACAGCCATCTGTATATACATGGAAATATCTTCACCGCTATCTGTATAAACATGGAAATAACTACACCGCTATTTGTATATACAAGGAAATATCTACACCGCCATCTGTTTAAACATGGAAATATATACACAGACATCTGTTTATAGATGGAAATATCTACACCGCCATCTGTATAAACATGCTAATAACTACACCGCTATCTGTATAAATGTGGAAATATTTGCACCGCTATCCCTATAAACATGGTAATATCAACACCGCGATCTGTATAAACATGGAAATATCTCCACCATGATCTGTATAAACATGGAAACATCTACACCATGATCTGTATAAACATGGAAATATCTACACCGCCATCTCTATAAACATGGAAATATCTTCATGGATATCTCTCTAAACATGGAAATATCTACATCGCCATTTGTATAAATATGGAAATACCTACACATTCATCTGTATAAACATGGAAATATCTACCCCACTATCTCTATAAACATGGAAATATCTACACTGCAGTCTGTATAAACATGGAAATAACTACACAGCCATCTCTATAAACATGGAAATATCTACATCGCTATGTGTATAAACATGGAAATATCCACACCGCTATCTGCGTAACATGGAAATATTTACATCGTCATCTGTAAAAAACATGGAAATATCTACACAGGCATCAGTATAAACATGGAAATATCTTCACCCCCATCTTTAAAAACATGGAAATATCTATACCGTTGTCTCTACAAACATGGAAATACCTGCACCGCTATCTGTATGAACACGGAAATATCTACAAATCCATCTGTATAAACATGGAAATAACAACACAGTCATGTGTAGGAACATGGAAATATCTACACCGCGATTTGTATAAACATGGAAATATCTACAATGCCATCTCCATAAACATATAAATATCTACACCGCTATCTGTATAAACATGGGAATATCTACACAGCTATCTCTATAAACATGGAAATAAATACACCGCTATTTGTATAAACAAGGAAATATCTACACCAACATCTATTTAAACATGGAAATATCTACACAGACATCTGTTTATACATGGAAATATCTACACCGCTATCTGTATACACATGCTAATAACTACACCGCTATCTGTATAAAAGTGGAAATATTTGCACCGCTATCGCTATAAACATGGTAATATAAACACCGCAATCTGTATAAACATGGAAAAATCTACACCATGATCTGTATAAACATGGAAATATCTACACTGTGATCTGTATAAACATGGAAATATTTACACTGTCATTTGTATAAACACGGAAATATCTACACCGCCATCTCTATAAACATGGAAATATCTACACCCCTATCTGTATAAACATGGAAATATCCACACCGCTATCTCTATAAACATGGAAAAATCAACACCGCTATCTCTATGAACATGGAAATATCTACACCGCCATGTGTATAAACATGGAAATATCTACACAGCCATGTGTATATACATGGAAATAACTTCACCGCTATCTGTATAAACATGGAAATATCTACACGGTCATCTGTGTATAGATGGAAATATCAACACCGCCATCTGTACAAACATGGAAATATCTGCACCGGTATCTGTATAAACATGGAAATATCTACACCGCGGTCTGTAGAAACATGGAAATATTTACACCGTGATCTGTATAAACATGGAAATATTTACACTGCTATCTGTATAAATATGGAAATATCTACACCGCCATCTGTATAAACATGGAAATATCTACACTGCTATCTCTATAAACATGGAAATATCTACAATGCCATCTGTAAAAACATGGAAATACCTATACAGTCATCTGTATAAACATGGAAATATCTACACCACCACCTGTACAAACATGGAAATATCTACACCGCTATCTCTATAAACATGGAAATATCTACACTGCGGTCTGTATAAACATGGAAATATATACACCGGTATCTGTATACACATGGAAATATCTACACCACGATCTGTATAAACATGGAAATATTTACACCGCTATCTGTATAAACATGGAAATATCTGCACCGCTATCTCTATAAACATGGAAATATCTACAAAGCCATCTGTATAAACATGGAAATACCTACACAGTCATGTGTAGGAACATGGAAATATCTACACTGCCATCTGTATAAACATGGAAATATCTACAGAGCCCTCTGTATAAATATGGAAATATCTGCATAGGCATCTGTATGAACATGGAAATATCTGCACCGCTATCTGTATAAACATGGAAATACCTACACCGCTGTCTCTATAAACATGGAAATATGTACACAGCTATGTATATAAACATGGAAATATCTCCACTGCTGTCTGTATAAACATGGAAATATCTACACCGCTATGTGTATAAACATGGAAATATCTACACAGCTATCTCTATAAACATGGAAATACCTACACCGCTATCTGTGTAAACATGGAAATACCTATAAAGTCATCTGCATAAACATGCAAATATCTACACAGCCATCTGTATAAACAGGGAAATATCTACACAGCCATCTGTATATACATGGAAATATCTACACCGCTAACTGTATAAACATGGAAATAACTACACCGCTATCTGTATAAACATGGAAATATCTGCACCGCCATCTACATATCCATGGAAATATCTGCACCGCCATCTGTATAAACATGGAAATATCTACAATGCCATGTGTATACACATGGAAATACCTACACAGCAATCTGTGTAGGGATGGAAACATCAACACCGCCATCTGTACAAACATGGAAATATCTACACTGCCATCTCTACAAACATGAAAATATGTCCACCTCTATCTGTATAAACTTTAAAATATCTCCACCGCTATCTCTATTAACATGGAAGTATCTACACCGCTATCTGTATAAACTTGGAAATATCTGCACTGCCATCTCTATAAACATGAAAATATGTCCAACGCTATCTGTATAAACCTGAAAATATCTCCACCGCTATCTGTATAAACATGGAATTATCTAGACCGCTATCTGTGTAAACATGGAAATATCTACACCGCTATCTGTATAAACATGGAAATATCTACACCGCTATCTGTATAAACATGAAAATATCTCAACCGCTATCTGTATAAACGTGGAAATATGTACTCCGCAATCTGTGCAAATATGGAAATATCTACACCTCTATCTCTGTAAATATGGAAATATCTATACCGCTATCTGTATAAACATGGAAATATCTACACCGCTATTTGTATAAACATGGAAATATATACACCACGATCTGTATAAACGTGGAAATATATGCACCGCTATCTGTACAAACATGGAAACATCTTCACCGCTATCTGAATAAACATGGAAATATCTACACCGCTATCTGTATATCTATGGAAATATCTACACTGCTATCTCTATAAACATGGAAATGTCTACACCGCTGTCTGTATAAACATGGAAATATCTTCATGGATATCTCTCTAAACATGGAAATATCTACATCGCCATTTGTATAAACATGGAAATACCTACACATTCATCTGTATAAACATGGAAATATCTACCCCAGTATCTGTATAAACATGGAAATATCTACACTGCAGTCTGTATAACCATGGAAATAACTACACAGCCATCTCTATAAACATGGAAATATCTACATCGCTATGTGTATAAACATGGAAATATCCACACCGCTATCTGCGTAACATGGAAATATTTACACCGTCATCTGTAAAAAACATGGAAATATCTACACAGGCATCAGTATAAACATGGAAATATCTTCACCCCCATCTTTAAAAACATGGAAATATCTATACCGCTGTCTCTACAAACATGGAAATACCTGCACCGCTATCTGTATAAACACGGAAATATCGACACCGCTATCTGTATAAACCTGGAAATATCTACACTGCCATCTCTATAAACATGAAAATATGTCCACCGCTATCTGTATAAACTTGAAAATATCTCCACCGCTATCTGTATAAGCATGGAATTATCTACACCGCTATCTGTACAAACATGGAAACATCTACACCATTATCTGTATAAACATGGAAATATCTAGACCGCTATCTGTATAAACATTCAAATATCTACATTGCTATCTGTATGAACATAGAAATATCTACACCGCTATCTGTATAATCATGGAAATATCTACACAGCTATCTCTATAAACATGGAAATAGCTACACTGCTATCTGTATAAACATAGAAATAGCGAGACCGCTATCTGTATAAACATGGAAATATCTACACCGCCATCTGTAAAAACATGAAGATATTTACACAGTCATCTGTATAAGCTTGGAAATATCTACAACTCCATCTGTATAAACATGGAAATATCTACACTGCCATCTCTATATACATGGAAATATCTACACAGTCATCTGTACAAACATGGAAATATGTACACCGATATCTGTAAACATGGAAATATCTACACCGCTATCTTTATAAACTTGGAAATATCAACACCGCCTTGTGTATAAACATGGAAATATACCCACCGCTATCTGTATAAACATGGAAATATCTCCGACGCTATCTTTATAAACATTGAAATTTCTACACCGCAATCTGTATAAACATGGAAATATCTACACCGACATGTCTATAAACATGAAAATATCTACACCGCCATCTCCAGAAACATGGAACTATCTACACCGCCATCTGTATAAACATGGAAATATTGACACCACTATCTGTATAAACATGGAAATATCTACACTGCCATGTGTATAAAGATGGAAATATCTACAACGCTATCTGTATAAACATGGAAATACCAACACCGTTATCTTTATAAACATTGAAATATCTACACCGCTATCTGTATAAACATGGAAATATCTACACCGCTATCTCTATAAATATTGAAATATCTACAACGCTATCTGTATAAACATGGAAATATCTACAACAATATCTGTGTAAACATGGAAATATCTACACTGCTATCTTTATAAACTTAGAAATATCTACACACACTTGTGTATAAACATGGAAATATACCCACCGCTGTCTGTATAAACATGGAAATATCTACACCGCTATCTGTATAAACATGGATATATCTACGTCGGTATCTGTATAAACATGGAAATATCTCCAGCGGTATCTCTATAAACATGGAAATATCTACACCGTTATCTTTGTAAACATGGAAATATCTACATCGCTACCTGTATAAACATGGAAATATCTACTCCGCTATCTGCATAAACATGCACAAATCTATAGCGCTATGTGTATAAACATGGAAATATCTCCACCGCTATCTGTATAAACATAGAAATATCTACACCGCAATTTCTATAAACATGGAAATATCTACACCGCTATCTGCATAAACTTGGAAATATCTACACCACCATCTCTATAAACATGGAAATATCTCCACCGCCATCTGTATAAACATGGAAATATCTCCACCGCTCTCTGTATAAACATGGAAATATCTACACCGCTATCTTTATAAACATGGAAAGATCTACACCGCAATCACTATAAACATGGAAAATCTTCAACACTATCTGTAGAAACATGGAAATATCTACACAGCTGTCTGTGTAAACATGGAAATATGTACACAGCAATCTGTGTGAGGATGGAAATATCTACACCGCAATCTGTGCAAATATGGAAATATCTACACCTCTATCTCTGTAAACATGGAAATATCTACACCACTATCTGCATAAACATGGAAATATCTACACCGCTTTCTGTATAAACATGGAAATATATACACCACAATCTGTATAAACATGGAAATATCTACACCGCCATCTGTATAAACATGGAAGTATCTACACCGCTATCTGTATAAACATGGAAATATATACACAGATATCTCTATAAACATGGAAATAGCTGCACTGCTATCTGTATAAACATAGAAATAGCGACAACGCTATCTGTATAAACATGGAAATATCCACACCGCCATCTGTAAAAACATGAAGATATCTACACAGCCATCTGTATAAACTTGTAAATATCTACACCTCCATCTGTATAAACATGGAAATATCTACACTGACATCTGTATACACATGGAAATATCTACAAAGCCATCTGTATAAACATGGAAATATGTACACCGCTATCTGTATAAACATGGAAATATCTACACCGCTATCTTTATAAACTTGGAAATATCTACACCGCCTTGTGTATAAACATGGAAATATACCCACCGCTATCTGTATAAACATGGAAATATCTCCAATGTTATCTCTATAAACATGGAAATATCTCCAATGCTATCTCTATAAACATGGAAATATCTACATGGCTATCTCTATAAACATGGAAATATCTACACCGCCATCTGTATAAACATGGAAATACCTACACAGTCATCTGTATAAACATGGAAACACCTATAACACTGTCTGTATAAACATGGAAATATCTACACTGCCATCTGTATAAACTTGGAAATACCTACACCGCTATCTGTATAAACATGGAAATATCTACACAGCTATCTCTATAAACATGGAAATAGCTACACTGCTATCTGTATAAACATAGAAATAGCGACACCGCTATGTGTATAAACATGGAAATACCTACACCGCCATCTGTAACAACATGAAGATATCTACACAGTCATGTGTATAAACTTGGAAATATCTACACCTCCATCTGTATACACATGGAAATATCTACACTGCCATCTGTATACACATGGAAATATCTACACAGCCATCTGTATAAACATGGAAATATGTACACCGCTATCTGTATAAACATGGAAATATCTACACAGCTATCTTTATAAACTTTGATATATCTACACACACTTGTGTATAAACATGGAAATATACCCACCGCTGTCTGTATAAACATGGAAATATCTCCATTGCTATCTCTATACACATGGAAATATCTACACCGCTATCTGTATAAACATGGAAATATCTACACCGCTACCTGTATAAACATGGAAATATCTACAACACTATCTGTGTAAACATGGGAATATCTTCAGAGTTATCTGTGTAAACATGGAAATATGTACACCGCTATCTGTGTAAAGATGGAAATATCTTCACCGCAATATGCACAAATATGGAAATATCTACACCGCTATCTCTGTAAACGTGGAAATATCTACACCGCTATCTGTATAAACATGGAAATATCTACACTGCTCTCTGTATAAACATGTAAATGGCTACACCGCTATATGCATAAACATGGAATTATCAACATCGCTATCTCTATAAATTTAGAAATATCTTAAACGCCATCTCTATAAACATGGAAATATCTACACCACCATCAGCATAAACATGGAAATAACTTCACCGCCATCTGTATAAACATGAAATATCTACACCGCCATCTCTATAAACATAGAAACATCTACACTCTCATCTGTAGAAAGATGGAAATATCTGCACCGAGATCTTCATAAACATGGAAATATCTACACCTATACCTGCATAAACATGGAGATATCTACACCACTATCTGTATAAACATGGAAATATCTACACTGCCATCTGTATAAACATGGAAATATCTACACAGCCATCTCTAAACACATGGAAATACCTACACCGCTATCTGTACAAGCATGGAAAATCTACACCGCTATCTTTATAAACATGGAAATATCTACACCGCTATGTGTATAAACATGGAAATATCTACAACAATATCTGTGTAAACATGGAAATAGCTACACAGCTCTCTGTGTTAACATGGAAATATGTATACCGCTTTCTGTGAAAGATGAAAACATGTACACCGCAATCTGTGCAAATATCAAAATATCTACACCGCTATCTCTGTAAACATGGAAATAACTACACCGTTATGTGCATAAACATGGAAATATCTACACCGCTATCTGTATAAATATGGAAATATATACACCACGATCTGTAAAAACATGGAAATGTCTACACCGCTATCTGTAAATACATGGAAATATCTACCCCGCTATCTGTATAAACTTGGAAATATCTACTCTGCTATCTCTATAAATATTGAAATACCTACAACGCTATCTCTATAAACATGGAAATGCCTACACCGCTATCTTAAAAAACATGGAAATATCTACATGGCTATCTCTATAAACATGGAAATATCTACACCGCCATCTGTACAAACTTGGAAATACCTACACAGTCATCTGTATAAACATGGAAACATCTACAACACTATCTGTATAAACATGGAAATATCTACACTGCCATCTCTATAAACATATAAATATCTACACCGCTATCTGTATAAACATGGAAATATCTACACAGCTATCTCTATAAACATGGAAATAGCTACACTGCTATCTGTATAAACATAGAAATAGCGAGACCGCTATCTGTATAAACATGGAAATATCTACACCGCCATCTGTAAAAACATGAAGATATTTACAGTCATCTGTATAAACTTGGAAATATCTACAACTCCATCTGTATAAACATGGAAATACCTACACTGCCATCTCTATATACATGGAAATATCTACACAGCCATCTGTACAAACATGGAAATATGTACACCGATATCTGTAAACATGGAAATATCTACAACGCTATCTTTATAAACTTGGAAATATCAACACCGCCTTGTGTATAAACATGGAAATATACCCACCACTATCTGTATAAACATGGAAATATCTCCAACGCTATCTTTATAAACATTGAAATTTCTACACCGCTATCTGTATAAACATGGAAATATCTACACCAACATGTCTATAAACATGAAAATATCTACACCGCCATCTCCAGAAACATGGAACTATCTACACCGCCATCTGTATAAACATGGAAATATTGACACCACTATCTGTATAAACATGGAAATATCTACACTGCCATGTGTATAAAGATGGAAATATCTACAACGCTATCTGTATAAACATGGAAATACCAACACCGTTATCTGTATAAACATGGAAATACCAACACCGTTATCTGTATAAACATGGAAATATCTACACCGTTATCTGTATATATATGGAAATATCTACACCGCTATCTCTATAAACATGGAAATATCTACACCGCCATCTGTATAAACATGGAAATATCTACACTGGTATCTCTATAAACATGGAAATATCTACAATGCCATCTGTAAAAACATGGAAATACCTATACAGTCATCTGTATAAACATGGAAATATCTACACCACCATCTGTATAAACATGGAAATATCTACAATGCCATCTGTATACACATGGAAATACCTACACGGCAATCTGTGTATAGATGGAAACACCAACACCGCCATCTGTACAAACATGGAAATATCTACACCGCTATCTGTATAAACATGGAGATATCTACACTGCGGTCTGTATAAACATGGAAATTTCTACACCGGTATCTGTATAAACATGGAAATATCTACACCACGATCTGTTTAAACATGGAAATATTTACACCGCTATCTGTATAAACATGGAAATATCTACACCGCTATCTCTTTAAACATGGAAATATCTACAAAGCCATCTGTATAAACATGGAAATACCTACACAGTCATGTGTAGGAACATGGAAAAATCTACACTGCCATCTGTATAAACATGGAAATATCTACAGAGCCCTCTGTATAAATATGGAAATATCTGCATAGGCATCTGTATAGACATGGAAATATCTGCACCGCTATCTGTATAAACATGGAAATACCTACACCGCTGTCACTATAAACATGGAAATATGTAAACCGCTATGTGTATAAACATGGAAATATCTCCACTGCTGTCTGTGTAAACATGGAAGTATCTACACTGCGATCCGTATAAACATGGAAATATCTACACCGCTATCTGTATAAACATGGAAATATCTACACAGCTATCTCTATAAACATAGAAATACCTACACCGCCATCTGTATAAACATGGAAATACCTACAAAGTCATGGGTATAAACATGGAAATATCTACACAGCCATCTGTATACACATGGAAATATCTACACCGCTATCTGTATAAACATGGAAATATCTACACCGCCTTCTACATATCCATGGAAATATCTGCGCCGCCTTCTGTATAAACATGGAAATATCTACACGGTCATCGGTGTATAGATGGAAATGTCAACACCTCCATCTGTACAAACATGGAAATATCTGCACCGCTATCTGTATAAACATGGAAATATCTACACCACGGTCTGTATAAACATGGAAATAGCTAAACCGCTATCTGTATAAACATGAAAATATCTACACTGCTCTCTCTATAAACCTGGAAATATCTACACCGTGATCAGTATAAACATGGAAATATTTACACTGCTATCTGTACAAACATGGAAATATCTACACCGTTATCTGTATAAATATGGAAATATCTACACCGCTATCTCTATAAACATGGAAATATCTACACCGCCATCTGTATAAACATGGAAATATCTACACTGCTATCTCTATAAACATGGAAATATCTACAATGCCATCTGTAAAAACATGGAAATACCTATACAGTCATCAGTATAAACATGGAAATATCTACACCACCATCTGTATAAACATGGAAATATCTACAATGCCATCTGTATACACATGGAAATACCTACACGGCAATCTGTGTATAGATGGAAACACCGACACTGCCATCTGTACAAACATGGAAATATCTACACCGCTATCTCTATAAACATGGAGATATCTACACTGCGGTCTGTATAAACATGGAAATTTCTACACCGGTATCTGTATAAACATGGAAATATCTACACCGCTATCTCTATAAACATGGAAATATCTACAAAGACATCTGTATAAACATGGAAACACCTACACAGTCATGTGTAGGAACATGGAAAAATCTACACTGCCATCTGTATAAACATGGAAATATCTACAGAGCCGTCTGTATAAATATGGAAATATCTGCATAGGCATCTGTATAAACATGGAAATATCTGCACCGCTATCTGTATAAACATGGAAATACCTACACCGCTGTCTCTATAAACATGGAAATATGTACACCGCTATGTGTATAAACATGGAAATATCTCCAGTGCTGTCTGTATAAACATGGAAATATCTACACCGCGATCTCTATAAACATGGAAATATCTACACCGCTATCTGTATATACATGGACATATCTACACAGCTATCTCTATAAACATGGAAATAGCTACACCGCCATCTGTATAAACATGGAAATACCTACAAAGTCATCTGTATAAACATGGAAATATCTACACAGCCATCTGTATAAACATGGAAATATCTACACAGCCATCTGTATATACATGGAAATATCTACACCGCCTTCTACATATCCATGGAAATATCTGTGCCGCCTTCTGTATAAACATGGAAATATCTACACGGTCATCTGTGTATAGATGGAAATATCAACACCTCCATCTGTACAAACATGGAATTATCTGCACCGCTATCTGTATAAACATAGAAATATCTACACCGCGGTCTGTATAAACATGGAAATAGCTAAACCGCTATCTGTATAAACATGGAAATATCTACACTGCTATCTCTATAAACCTGGAAATATCTACACCGTGATCTGTATAAACATGGAAATATTTACACTGCTATCTGTATAAACATGGAAATATCTACACCGTTATCTGTACAAATATGGAAATATCTACACCGCTACCTCTAAAACATGGAAATATCTACACCGCCATCTGTATAAACATGGAAATATCTACACTGCTATCTCTATAAACATGGAAATATCTACAATGCCATCTGTAAAAACATGGAAATACCTATACAGTCATCTGTATAAACATGGAAATATCTACACGACCATCTGTATAAACATGGAAATATCTACAATGCCATCTGTATACACATGGAAATACCTACACGGCAATCTGTGTATAGATGGAAACACCAACACCGCCATCTGTACAAACATGGAAATATCTACACCGCTATCTGTATAAACATGGAGATATCTACAATGCGGTCTGTATAAACATGGAAATTTCTACACCCCTATCTGTATAAACATGGAAATATCGACACCACGATCTGTATAAACATGGAAATATTTAAACTGCTATCTGTATAAACATGGAAATATCTGCACCGCTATCTCTATAAACATGGAAATATCTACAAAGCCATCTGTATAAATATGGAAATACCTACACAGTCATGTGTAGGAACATGGAAAAATCTACACTGCCATCTGTATAAACATGGAAATATCTACAGAGCCCTCTGTATAAATATGGAAATATCTGTATAGGCATCTGTATAAACATGGAAATATCTGCACCGCTATCTGTATAAACATGGAAATACCTACACCGCTGTCTCTATAAACATGGAAATATGTACACCGCTATGTGTATAAACATGGAAATATCTGCACTGCTGTCTGCATAAACATGGAAATATCTACACCGCGATCTCTATAAACATGGAAATATCTACACCTCTATCTGTATAAACATGGAAATATCTACACAGCTATCTCTATAAACATGGAAATACCTACACCGCCATCTGTATAAACATGGAAATACCTACAAAGTCATCTGTATAAACATGGAAATATCTACACAGCCATCTGTATAAACATGGAAATACCTACACAGCCAGATGTATATACATGGAAATATCTACACCGCTATCTGTATAAACATGGAAATATCTACACCGCCTTCTTCATATCCACGGAAATATCTGCGCCGCCTTCTGTATAAACATGGAAATATCTACACGGTCTTCTGTGTATAGATGGAAATATCAACACCGCCATCTGTGCAAACATGGAAATATCTGCACCGCTATCTGTATAAACATGGAAATATCTACACCGCGGTCTGTATAAACATGGAAATAGCTAAACCGCTATCTGTATAAACATGGAAATATCTACACTGCTATCTCTATAAACCTGGAAATATCTACACCGTGATCTGTATAAACATGGAAATATTTACACTGCTATCTGTATAAACATGGAAATATCTACACTGTTATCTGTATAAATATGGAAATATCTACACCGCTATCTCTATAAACATGGAAATATCTACACCGCCATCTGTATAAACATGGAAATATCTACACTGCTATCTCTATAAACATGGAAATATCTACAATGCCATCTGTAAAAACATGGAAATACCTATACAGTCATCTGTATAAACATGGAAATATCTACACCACCATCTGTATAAACATGGAAATATCTACAATGCCATCTGTATACACATGGAAATACATACACGGCAATCTGTGTATAGATGGAAACACCAACACTGGCATCTGTACAAACATGGAAATATCTACACCGCTATCTGTATATACATGGAAATATCTACACTGCAGTCTGTATAAACATGGAAATTTCTACACCGGTATCTGTATAAACATGGAAATATCTACAGCACGTTCTGTATAAACATGGAAATATTTACACCCCAATCTGTATAAACATGGAAATATCTACACCGCTATCTCTATAAACATGGAAATATCTACTAAGCCATCTGTATAAACATGGAAATACCTACACAGTCATGTGTAGGAACATGGAAAAATCTACACTGCCATCTGTGTAAACATGGAAATATCTACAGAGCCCTCTGTATAAATATGGAAATATCTGCATAGGCATCTGTATAAACATGGAAATATCTGCACCGCTATCTGTATAAAGATGGAAATACCTACACCGCTGTCTCTATAAACATGGAAATATGTACACCGCTATGTGTATAAACATGGAAATACCTCCACTGCTGTCTGTATAAACATGGAAATATCTACACCGCGATCTGTATAAACATGGAAATATCTACACAGCTATATCTATTAACATGGAAATACCTACACCACCATCTGTATAAACATGGAAATACCTACAAAGTCATCTGTAGAAACATGGAAATATCTACACAGTCATCTGTATAATCATGGAAATATCTACACAGCCATCTGTATATACATGGAAATATCTACACCGCTATCTGTATAAACATGGAAATATCTACACCGCTTTCTACATATCCATGGAAATATCTGTGCCGCCTTCTGTATAAACATGGAAATATCTACACGGTCATCTGTGTATAGATGGAAATATCAAAACCGCCATCTGTACAAACATGGAAATATCTGCACCGCTATCTGTATAAACATGGAAATATCTACACCGCGGTCTGAATAAACATGGAAATAGCTAAACCGCTATCTGTATAAACATGGAAATAACTACACTGCTATCTCTATAAACCTGGAAATATCTACACCGTGATCTGTATAAACATGGAAATATTTACACTGCTATCTGTATAAACATGGAAATATCTACACTGTTATCTGTATAAATATGGAAATATCTGCACCGCCATCTCTATATACATGGAAATATCTACACCGCCATCTGTATAAACATGGAAATATCTACACTGCTATCTCTATAAACATGGAAATATCTACAATGCCATCTGTAAAAACATGGGAATACCTATACAGTCATCTGTATAAACATGGAAATATCTACACCACCATCTGTATAAACATGGAAATATCTACAATGCCATCTGTATACACATGGAAATACATACACGGCATTCTGTGTATAGATGGAAACACCAACACTGGCATCTGTACAAACATGGAAATATCTACACCGCTATCTGTATATACATGGAAATATCTACACTGCAGTCTGTATAAACATGGAAATTTCTACACCGGTATCTGTATAAACATGGAAATATCTACACCACGTTCTGTATAAACGTGGAAATATTTACACCCCAATCTGTATAAACATGGAAATATCTACACCGCTATCTCTATAAACATGGAAATATCTACAAAGCCATCTGTATAAACATGGAAATAACTACACAGTCATGTGTAGGAACATGGAAAAATCTACACTGCCATCTGTGTAAACATGGAAATATTTACAGAGCCCTCTGTATAAATATGGAAATATCTGCATAGGCATCTGTATAAACATGGAAATATCTGCACCGCTATCTGTATAAAGATGGAAATACCTACACCGCTGTCTCTATAAACATGGAAATATGTACACCGCTATGTGTATAAACATGGAAATATCTCCACTGCTGTCTGTATAAACATGGAAATATCTACACCGCGATCTGTATAAACATGGAAATATCTACACTGCTATCTGTATAAACATGGAAATATCTACACAGCTATATCTATTAACATGGAAATACCTACACCACCATCTGTATAAACATGGAAATACCTACAAAGTCATCTGTAGAAACATGGAAATATCTACACAGTCATCTGTATAATCATGGAAATATCTACACAGCCATCTGTATATACATGGAAATATCTACACCGCTATCTGTATAAACATGGAAATATCTACACCGCTTTCTACATATCCATGGAAATATCTGTGCCGCCTTCTGTATAAACATGGAAATATCTACACGGTCATATGTGTATAGATGGAAATATCAACACCGCCATCTGTACAAACATGGAAATATCTGCACCGCTATCTGTATAAACATGGAAATATCTACACCGCGGTCTGAATAAACATGGAAATAGCTAAACCGCTATCTGTATAAACATGGAAATATCTACACTGCTATCTCTATAAACCTGGAAATATCTACACCGTGATCTGTATAAACATGGAAATATTTACACTGCTATCTGTATAAACATGGAAATATCTACACTGTTATCTGTATAAATATGGAAATATCTACACCGCCATCTCTATATACATGGAAATATCTACACCGCCATCTGTATAAACATGGAAATATCTACACTGCTATCTCTATAAACATGGAAATATCAACAATGCCATCTGTAAAAACATGGAAATACCTATACAGTCATCAGTATAAACATGGAAATATCTACAACACCATCTGTATAAACATGGAAATATCTACAATGCCATCTGTATACACATGGAAATACCTACACGGCAATCTGTGTATAGATGGAAACACCAACACCGCCATCTGCACAAACATGGAAATATCTACACCGCTATCTGTATAAACATGGAGATATCTACACTGCGGTCTGTATAAACATGGAAATTTCTACACCGGTATCTGTATAAACATGGAAATATCAACACCATGATCTGTATAAACATGGAAATATTTAAACCAGTATCTGTATAAACATGGAAATATCTACACCGCTATCTCTATAAACACGGAAATATCTTCAAAGCCATCTGTATAAAAATGGAAATACCTACACAGTCATGTGTAGGAACATGGAAAAATCTACACTGCCATCTGTATAAACATGGAAATATCTACAGAGCCCTCTGTATAAATATGGAAATATCTGCATAGGCATCTGTATAAACATGGAAATATCTGCACCGTTATCTGTATAAACATGGAAATACCTACACCGCTGTCTGTATAAACATGGAAATATGTACACCGCTATGTGTATAAACATGGAAATATCTCCACTGCTGTCTGTATAAACGTGGAAATATCTACACCGCGATCTGTATAAACATGGAAATATCTACACCGCTATCTGTATAAACATGGAAATATCTACACAGCTATCTCTATAAACATGGAAATAACTGCACCGCCATCTGTATAAACATGGAAATACCTACAAAGTCATCTGTATAAACATGGAAATATCTACACAGCCATCTGTATAAACATGGAAATATCTACACAGCCATCTCTATATACATGGAAATATCTACACCACTATCTGTATAAACATGGAAATATCTACACCGCCTTCTACATATCCATTGAAATATCTGCGCCACCTTCTGTATAAACATGGAAATATCTACACGGTCATCTGTGTATAGATGGAAATATCAACACCGCCATCTGTACAAACATGGAAATATCTGCAACGCTATCTGTATAAACATGGAAATATCCACACCGCGGTCTGTATAAACATGGAAATAGCAAAACCGCTATCTGTATAAACATGGAAATATGTACACTGCTATCTCTACAAACCTGGAAATATCTATACCGTGATCTGTATAAACATGGAAATATTTACACTGCTATCTGTATAAACATGGAAATATCTACACCGTTATCTGTATAAATATGGAAATATCTACACCGCTATCTCTATAAACATGGAAATATCTACACCGCCATATGTATAAACATGGAAATATCTACACTGCTATCTCTATAAACATGGAAATATCTAGAATGTCATCTGTAAAAACATGGAAATACCTATACAGTCATCTGTATAAACATGGAAATATGTACACCACCATCTGTATAAACATGGAAATATCTACAATGCCATCTGTATACACCTGGAAATAACTACACGGCAATCTGTGTATAGATGGAAACATCAACAACGCCATCTGTACAAACATGGAAATATCTACACCGCTATCTGTATAAACATGGAGATATCTACATTGCGGTCTGTATAAACATGGAAATATCTACACTGCGGTCTGTATAAACATGGAAATTTCTACACCGGTATCTGTATAAACATGGAAATATCTACACCACGATCTGTATAAACATGGAAATATTTACACCGCTATCTGTATAAACATGGAAATATCTACACTGCTATCTCTATAAACATGGAAATATCTACAAAGCCATCTGTATAAACATGGAAATACCTACACAGTCATGTGTAGGAACATGGAAAAATCTGCACTGCCATCTGTATAAACATGGAAATATCTACAGAGCCCTCTGTATAAATATGGAAATATCTGCATAGGCATCTGTATAAACATGGAAATATCTGCACCACTATCTGTATAAACATGGAAATACCTACACCGCAGTCTCTATAAACTTGGAAATATGTACACCGCTATGTGTACAAACATGGAAATATCTCCACTGCTGTCTGTATAAACATGGAAATATCTACAACGCGATCTGTATAAACATGGAAATATCTACACCGCTATCTGTATAAACAAGGAAAAATCTACACAGCTATCTCTATAAGCATGGAAATACCTACACCGCCATCTGTATAAACATGGAAATACCTACAAAGTCATCTGTATAAACATGGAAATATCTACACAGCCATCTGTATAAACATGGAAATATCTACACAGCCATCTGTATATACTTGGAAATATCTACACCGCTATCTGTATAAACATGGAGATATATACACTGCGGTCTGTATAAACATGGAAATATCTACACTGCGGTCTGTATAAACATGGAAATTTCTACACCGGTATCTGTATAAACATGGAAATATCTACACCACGATCTGTATAAACGTGGAAATATTTACACCACTATCTGTATAAACATGGAAATATCTACACCGCTAACTATATAAACATGGAAATATCTACAAAGCCATCTGTATAAACATGGAAATACCTACACAGTCATGTGTAGGAACATGGAAATATCTACACAGCTATCTGTATAAACATGGAAATACCTACACCGCTGTCTCTATAAACATGGAAATATGTACACCACTATGTGTATAAACATGGAAATATCTCCACTGCTGTCTGTATAAACATGAAAATATCTACACCACGATCTGTATAAACATGGAAATATTTACACTGCTATCTGTATAAACATGGAAATATCTGCAACGCTATCTCTATAAACATGGAAATATCTACAAAGCCATCTGTATAAACATGGAAACACCTACACAGTCATGTGTAGGAACATGAAAAAATCTACACTGCCATCTGTATAAACATGGAAATATGTACAGAGCCCTCTGTATAAATATGGAAATATCTGCATAGGCATCTGTATAAACATGGAAATATCTGCACCGCTATCTGTATAAACATGGAAATACCTACACCGCTGTCTCTATAAACATGGAAATATGTACACCGCTAATGTATAAACATGGAAATATCTACACCGCTATCGGTATATACATGGAAATATCTACACAGCTATCTCTATAAACATGGAAATACCTACACCGCCATCTGTATAAACATGGAAATACCTACAAAGTCATCTGTATAAACATGGAAATATCTACACAGCCATCTGTATAAACATGGAAATACCTACACAGCCATCTGTATATACATGGAAATATCTACACCGCTATCTGTACAAACATGGAAATATCTACACCGCCTTCTACATATCCATGGAAATATCTGCGACGCCCTCTGTATAAACATGTAAATATCTACACGGTCATCTTTGTATAGATGGAAATATCAACACCGCCATCTGTACAAACATGGAAATATCTGCACCGCTATCTGTATAAACATGGAAATATCTACACCGCGGTCTGTATAAACATGGAAATATCTAAACCGCTATCTGTATAAACATGGAAATATCTACACTGCTATCTCTATAAACCTGGAAATATCTACACCGTGATCTGTATAAACATGGAAATATTTCCACTGCTATCTGTATAAACATGGAAATATCTACACCGTTATCTGTATATATATGGAAATATCTACACCGCTATCTCTATAAACATGGAAATATCTACACCGCCATCTGTATAAACATGGAAATATCTACACTGCTATCTCTATAAACATGGAAATATCTACAATGCCATCTGTAAAAACATGGAAATACCTATACAGTCATCTGTATAAACATGGAAATATCTACACCACCATCTGTATAAACATGGAAATATCTACAATGCCATCTGTATACACATGGAAATACCTACACGGCAATCTGTGTATAGATGGAAACACCAACACCGCCATCTGTACAAACATGGAAATATCTACACCGCTATCTGTATAAACATGGAG
Organism: Pan troglodytes; assembly: GCF_028858775.2. NCBI lineage: Eukaryota > Metazoa > Chordata > Mammalia > Primates > Hominidae > Pan > Pan troglodytes. The sequence continues at coordinate 10,982,616 of NC_072411.2, forward strand.
ATATCTACACTGCGGTCTGTATAAACATGGAAATTTCTACACCGGTATCTGTATAAACATGGCAATATCTACACCACGATCTGTTTAAACATGGAAATATTTACACCGCTATCTGTATAAACATGGAAATATCTACACCGCTATCTCTTTAAACATGGAAATATCTACAAAGCCATCTGTATAAACATGGAAATACCTACACAGTCATGTGTAGGAACATGGAAAAATCTACACTGCCATCTGTATAAACATGGAAATATCTGCAGAGCCCTCTGTATAAATATGGAAATATCTGCATAGGCATCTGTATAGACATGGAAATATCTGCACCGCTATCTGTATAAACATGGAAATACCTACACCGCTGTCTCTATAAACATGGAAATATGTAAACCGCTATGTGTATAAACATGGAAATATCTCCACTGCTGTCTGTGTAAACATGGAAATATCTACACTACGATCTCTATAAACATGGGAATATCTACACCGCTATCTGTATAAACATGGAAATATCTACACAGCTATCTCTATAAACATGGAAATACCTACACCGCCATCTGTATAAACATGGAAATACCTACAAAGTCATCTGTATAAACATGGAAATATCTACACAGCCATCTGTATAAACATGGAAATATCTACACAGCCATCTGTATATACATGGAAATATGTACACCGCCTTCTACATATCCATGGAAATATCTGCGCCGCCTTCTGTATAAACATGGAAATATCTACACGGTCATCTGTGTATAGATGGAAATATCAACACCGCCATCTGTACAAACATGGAAATATCTGCACCGCTATCTGTATAAACATGGAAATATCTACACCGCGGTCTGTATAATCATGGAAATAGCTAAACCGCTATCTGTATAAACATGGAAATATCTACACTGCTATCTCTATAAACCTGGAAATATATACACCGTGATCTGTATAAACATGGAAATATTTACACTGCTATCTGTATAAACATGGAAATATCTACACCGTTATCTGTATAAATATGGAAATATCTACACCGCTACCTCTATAAACATGGAAATATCTACACCGCCATCTGTATAAACATGGAAATATCTACACTGCTATCTCTATAAACATGGAAATATCTACAATGCCATCTGTAAAAACATGGAAATACCTATACAGTCATCTGTATAAACATGGAAATATCTACACCACCATCTGTATAAACATGGAAATATCTACAATGCCATCTGTATACACATGGAAATACCTACACGGCAATCTGTGTATAGATGGAAACACCAACACCGCCATCTGTACAAACATGGAAATATCTACACCGCTATCTGTATAAACATGGAGATATCTACATTGCGGTCTGTATAAACATGGAAATTTCTACACCCCTATCTGTATAAACATGGAAATATCTACACCACGATCTGTATAAACATGGAAATATTTACACTGCTATCTGTATAAACATGGAAATATCAGCACCGCTATCTCTATAAACATGGAAATATCTACAAAGCCATCTGTATAAATATGGAAATACCTACACAGTCATGTGTAGGAACATGGAAAAATCTACACTGCCATCTGTATAAACATGGAAATATCTACAGAGCCCTCTGTATAAATATGGAAATACATGTATAGGCATCTGTATAAACATGGAAATATCTGCACCGCTATCTGTATAAACATGGAAATACCTACACCGCTGTCTCTATAAACATGGAAATATGTACACCGCTATGTGTATAAACATGGAAATATCTCCACTGCTGTCTGCATAAACATGGAAATATCTACACCGCGATCTCTATAAACATGGAAATATCTACACCGCTATCTGTATAAACATGGAAATATCTACACAGCTATCTCTATAAACATGGAAATACCTACACCGCCATCTGTATAAACATGGAAATACCTACAAAGTCATCTGTATAAACATGGAAATATCTACACAGCCATCTGTATAAACATGGAAATACCTACACAGCCATCTGTATATACATGGAAATATCTACACCGCTATCTGTATAAACATGGAAATATCTATACCGCCTTCTACATATCCATGGAAATACCTGCGCCGCCTTCTGTATAAACATGGAAATATCTACACATTCATCTGTGTAGAGATTGAAATATCAACACCGCCATCTGTACAAACATGGAAATATCTGCACCGCTATCTGTATAAACATGGAAATATCTACACCGCGGTCTGAATAAACATGGAAATAGCTAAAACGCTATCTGTATAAACATGGAAATATCTACACTGCTATCTGTATAAACATGGAAATATCTACACTGTTATCTGTATAAATATGGAAATATCTACACCGCCATCTCTATAAACATGGAAATATCTACACCGCCATCTGTATAAACATGGAAATATCTACACTGCTATCTCTATAAACATGGAAATATCAACAATGCCATCGGTAAAAACATGGAAATACCTATACAGTCATCAGTATAAACATGGAAATATCTACAACACCATCTGTATAAACATGGAAATATCTACAATGCCATCTGTATACACATGGAAATACCTACACGGCAATCTGTGTATAGATGGAAACACCAACACCGCCATCTGTACAAACATGGAAATATCTACACCGCTATCTGTATAAACATGGAGATATCTACACTGCGGTCTGTATAAACATGGAAATTTCTACACCGGTATCTGTATAAACATGGAAATATCTACACCACGATCTGTATAAACATGGAAATATTTACACCAGTATCTGTATAAACATGGAAATATCTACACCGCTATCTCTATAAACACGGAAATATCTACAAAGCCATCTATATAAACATGGAAATACCTACACAGTCATGTGTAGGAACATGGAAAAATCTACACTGCCATCTGTATAAACATGGAAATATCTACAGAGCCCTCTGTATAAATATGGAAATATCTGCATAGGCATCTGTATAAACATGGAAATATCTGCACCGTTATCTGTATAAACATGGAAATACCTACACCGCTGTCTGTATAAACATGGAAATATGTACACCGCTATGTGTATAAACATGGAAATATCTCCACTGCTGTCTGTATAAACGTGGAAATATCTACACCGCGATCTGTATAAACATGGAAATATCTACACCGCTATCTGTATAAACATGGAAATATCTACACAGCTATCTCTATAAACATGGAAATAACTGCACCGCCATCTGTATAAACATGGAAATACCTACAAAGTCATCTGTATAAACATGAAAATATCTACACAGCCATCTGTATAAACATGGAAATATCTACACAGCCATCTCTATATACATGGAAATATCTACACCGCTATCTGTATAAACATGGAAATATCTACATCGCCTTCTACATATCCATTGAAATATCTGCGCCACCTTCTGTATAAACATGGAAATATCTACACGGTCATCTGTGTATAGATGGAAATATCAACACCGCCATCTGTATAAACATGGAAATATCTGCAACGCTATCTGTATAAACTTGGAAATATCCACACCGCGGTCTGTATAAACATGGAAATAGCAAAACCGCTATCTGTATAAACATGGAAATATGTACACTGCTATCTCTACAAACCTGGAAATATCTATACCGTGATCTGTATAAACATGGAAATATTTACACTGCTATCTGTATAAACATGGAAATATCTACACCGTTATCGGTATAAATATGGAAATATCTACACCGCTATCTCTATAAACATGGAAATATCTACACCGCCATCTGTATAAACATGGAAATATCTACACTGCTATCTCTATAAACATGGAAATATCTAGAATGTCATCTGTAAAAACATGGAAATACCTATACAGTCATCTGTATAAACATGGAAATATGTACACCACCATCTGTATAAACATGGAAATACCTACACAGTCCTGTGTAGGAACATGGAAAAATCTACACTGCCGTCTGTATAAACATGGAAATATCTACAGAGCCTTCTGAATAAATATGGAAATATCTGCATAGGCATCTGTATAAACATGGACATATCTTCACCGCTATCTGTATAAACATGGAATTACCTACACCGCTGTCTCTATAAACATGGAAATATGTTCACCGCTATGTGTATGAACATGGAAATATCTCCACTGCTGTCTGTATAAACATGGAAATATCTACACCACCATCTGTATAAACATGGAAATATCTACAATGCCATCTGTATACACATGGAAATACCTGCAAGGCAATCTGTGTATAGATGGAAACATCAACACCGCCATCTGTACGAACATGGAAATATCTACACAGCTATCTCTATAAACATGGAAATACCTACACCGCCATCTGTATATACATGGAAATACCTACAAAGTCACCTGTATAAACATGGAAATATCTACACAGCCATCTGTATAAACATGGAAATATCTACACAGCCCTCTGTATATACCTGGAAATGTCTACACCGCTATCTGTATAAACATGGAAATATCTACACCGCCTTCTACATATCCATGGAAATATCTGTGACGCCTTCTGTATAAACATGGAAATATCTACACGGTCATCTGTGTAGAGATGGAAATATCAACACCGCCATCTGTACAAACATTGAAATATCTACACCGCTATCTGTATAAACATGGAAATATCTACACCGCGGTCTGTATAAACATGGAAATAGCTATACCGCTATCTGTATAAACATGGAAATATCTACACTGCTATCTCTATAAACCTGGAAATATCTACACCATGATCAGTATAAACATGGAAATATTTACACTGCTATCTGTATAAACATGGAAATATCTACACCGTTATCTGTATAAATATGGAAATACCTACACCGCTGTCTATATAAACATGGAAATATCTACACCGCCATCTGTATAAACATGGAAATATCTACACTGCTATCTCTATAAACATGGAAATATCTACAATTCCATCTGTAAAAACATGGAAATACCTATACAGTCATCTGTATAAACATGGAAATATCTACACCACCATCTGTATAAACATGGAAATATCTACAATGCCATCTGTATACACATGGAAATACCTACACGGCAATCGGTGTATAGATGGAAACACCAACACCGCCATCCGTACAAACATGGAAATATCTACACCGCTATCAGTATAAACATGGAGATATCTACACTGCTGTCTGTATAAACATGGAAATTTCTACACCGGTATCTGTATAAACATGGAAATATCTACACCACGATCTGTATAAACATGGAAATATTTACACCGCTATCTGTATAAACATGGAAATATCTACACCGCTATCTCTTTAAACATGGAAATATCTACAAAGCCATCTGTATAAACATGGAAATACCTACACAGTCATGTGTAGGAACATGGAAAAATCTACACTGCCATCTGTATAAACATGGAAATATCTACAGAGCCCTCTGTATAAATATGGAAATATCTGCATAGGCATCTGTATAAACATGGAAATATCTGCACCGCTATCTGTATAAACATGGAAATACCTACACCGCTGTATCTATAAACATGGAAATATGTAAACCGCTATGTGTATAAACATGGAAATATCTCCACTGCTGTCTGTATAAACATGGAAATATCTACACTGCGATCTCTATAAACATGGAAATATCTACACCGCTATCTGTATAAACATGGAAATATCTACACAGCTATGTCTATAAACATGGAAATACCTACACCGCCATCTATATAAACATGGAAATACCTACAAAGTCATCTGTATAAACATGGAAATATCTACAAAGCCATCTGTATAAACATGGAAATATCTACACAGCCATCTGTATATACATGGAAATATGTACACCGCCTTCTACATATCCATGGAAATATCTGCACCGCCATCTGTATAAACATGGAAATATCTACAATGCTATCTCTATAAACATGGAAATATCTACACTGCTATCTCTATAAACATGGAAATATCTACAATGCCATCTGTAAAAACATGGAAATACCTATACAGTCATCTGTATAAAGATGGAAATATCTACACCACCATCTGTATAAACATGGAAATATCTACAATGCCATCTGTATACACATGGAAATACCTACACGGCAATCTGTGTATAGATGGAAACACCAACACCGCCATCTGTACAAACATGGAAATATCTACACCGCTATCTGTATAAACATGGAGATATCTACACTGCGGTCTGTATAAACATGGAAATTTCTACACCGGTATCTGTATAAACATGGAAATATCTACACCACGATCTGTATAAACATGGAAATATTTACACCAGTATCTGTATAAACATGGAAATATCTACACCGCTATCTCTATAAACACGGAAATATCTACAAAGCCATCTATATAAACATGGAAATACCTACACAGTCATGTGTAGGAACATGGAAAAATCTACACTGCCATCTGTATAAACATGGAAATATCTACAGAGCCCTCTGTATAAATATGGAAATATCTGCATAGGCATCTGTATAAACATGGAAATATCTGCACCGTTATCTGTATAAACATGGAAATACCTACACCGCTGTCTGTATAAACATGGAAATATGTACACCGCTATGTGTATAAACATGGAAATATCTCCACTGCTGTCTGTATAAACGTGGAAATATCTACACCGCGATCTGTATAAACATGGAAATATCTACACCGCTATCTGTATAAACATGGAAATATCTACACAGCTATCTCTATAAACATGGAAATAACTGCACCGCCATCTGTATAAACATGGAAATACCTACAAAGTCATCTGTATAAACATGGAAATATCTACACAGCCATCTGTATAAACATGGAAATATCTACACAGCCATCTCTATATACATGGAAATATCTACACCGCTATCTGTATAAACATGGAAATATCTACATCGCCTTCTACATATCCATTGAAATATCTGCGCCACCTTCTGTATAAACATGGAAATATCTACACGGTCATCTGTGTATAGATGGAAATATCAACACCGCCATCTGTATAAACATGGAAATATCTGCAACGCTATCTGTATAAACTTGGAAATATCCACACCGCGGTCTGTATAAACATGGAAATAGCAAAACCGCTATCTGTATAAACATGGAAATATGTACACTGCTATCTCTACAAACCTGGAAATATCTATACCGTGATCTGTATAAACATGGAAATATTTACACTGCTATCTGTATAAACATGGAAATATCTACACCGTTATCGGTATAAATATGGAAATATCTACACCGCTATCTCTATAAACATGGAAATATCTACACCGCCATCTGTATAAACATGGAAATATCTACACTGCTATCTCTATAAACATGGAAATATCTAGAATGTCATCTGTAAAAACATGGAAATACCTATACAGTCATCTGTATAAACATGGAAATATGTACACCACCATCTGTATAAACATGGAAATACCTACACAGTCCTGTGTAGGAACATGGAAAAATCTACACTGCCGTCTGTATAAACATGGAAATATCTACAGAGCCTTCTGAATAAATATGGAAATATCTGCATAGGCATCTGTATAAACATGGACATATCTTCACCGCTATCTGTATAAACATGGAATTACCTACACCGCTGTCTCTATAAACATGGAAATATGTTCACCGCTATGTGTATGAACATGGAAATATCTCCACTGCTGTCTGTATAAACATGGAAATATCTACACCACCATCTGTATAAACATGGAAATATCTACAATGCCATCTGTATACACATGGAAATACCTGCAAGGCAATCTGTGTATAGATGGAAACATCAACACCGCCATCTGTACGAACATGGAAATATCTACACAGCTATCTCTATAAACATGGAAATACCTACACCGCCATCTGTATATACATGGAAATACCTACAAAGTCACCTGTATAAACATGGAAATATCTACACAGCCATCTGTATAAACATGGAAATATCTACACAGCCCTCTGTATATACCTGGAAATGTCTACACCGCTATCTGTATAAACATGGAAATATCTACACCGCCTTCTACATATCCATGGAAATATCTGTGACGCCTTCTGTATAAACATGGAAATATCTACACAGTCATCTGTGTAGAGATGGAAATATCAACACCGCCATCTGTACAAACATTGAAATATCTACACCGCTATCTGTATAAACATGGAAATATCTACACCGCGGTCTGTATAAACATGGAAATAGCTATACCGCTATCTGTATAAACATGGAAATATCTACACTGCTATCTCTATAAACCTGGAAATATCTACACCATGACAGTATAAACATGGAAATATTTACACTGCTATCTGTATAAACATGGAAATATCTACACCGTTATCTGTATAAATATGGAAATACCTACACCGCTATCTATATAAACATGGAAATATCTACACCGCCATCTGTATAAACATGGAAATATCTACACTGCTATCTCTATAAACATGGAAATATCTACAATTCCATCTGTAAAAACATGGAAATACCTATACAGTCATCTGTATAAACATGGAAATATCTACACCACCATCTGTATAAACATGGAAATATCTACAATGCCATCTGTATACACATGGAAATACCTACACGGCAATCGGTGTATAGATGGAAACACCAACACCGCCATCTGTACAAACATGGAAATATCTACACCGCTATCAGTATAAACATGGAGATATCTACACTGCTGTCTGTATAAACATGGAAATTTCTACACCGGTATCTGTATAAACATGGAAATATCTACACCACGATCTGTATAAACATGGAAATATTTACACCGCTATCTGTATAAACATGGAAATATCTACACCGCTATCTCTTTAAACATGGAAATATCTACAAAGCCATCTGTATAAACATGGAAATACCTACACAGTCATGTGTAGGAACATGGAAAAATCTACACTGCCATCTGTATAAACATGGAAATATCTACAGAGCCCTCTGTATAAATATGGAAATATCTGCATAGGCATCTGTATAAACATGGAAATATCTGCACCGCTATCTGTATAAACATGGAAATACCTACACCGCTGTATCTATAAACATGGAAATATGTAAACCGCTATGTGTATAAACATGGAAATATCTCCACTGCTGTCTGTATAAACATGGAAATATCTACACTGCGATCTCTATAAACATGGAAATATCTACACCGCTATCTGTATAAACATGGAAATATCTACACAGCTATGTCTATAAACATGGAAATACCTACACCGCCATCTATATAAACATGGAAATACCTACAAAGTCATCTGTATAAACATGGAAATATCTACAAAGCCATCTGTATAAACATGGAAATATCTACACAGCCATCTGTATATACATGGAAATATGTACACCGCCTTCTACATATCCATGGAAATATCTGCACCGCCATCTGTATAAACATGGAAATATCTACAATGCTATCTCTATAAACATGGAAATATCTACACTGCTATCTCTATAAACATGGAAATATCTACAATGCCATCTGTAAAAACATGGAAATACCTATACAGTCATCTGTATAAAGATGGAAATATCTACACCACCATCTGTATAAACATGGAAATATCTACAATGCCATCTGTATACACATGGAAATACCTACACGGCAATCTGTGTATAGATGGAAACACCAACACCGCCATCTGTACAAACATGGAAATATCTACACCGCTATCTGTATAAACATGGAGATATCTACACTGCGGTCTGTATAAACATGGAAATTTCTACACCCCTATCTGTATAAACATGGAAATATCTACACCACGATCTGTATAAACATGGAAATATTTACACTGCTATCTGTATAAACATGGAAATATCTGCACCGCTATCTCTATAAACATGGAAATATCTACAAAGCCATCTGTATAAATATGGAAATACCTACACAGTCATGTGTAGGAACATGGAAAAATCTACACTGCCATCTGTATAAACATGGAAATATCTACAGAGCCCTCTGTATAAATATGGAATTATCTGTATAGGCATCTGTATAAACATGCAAATATCTGCACCGCTATCTGTATAAACATGGAAATACCTACACCGCTGTCTCTATAAACATGGAAATATGTACACCGCTATGTGTATAAACATGGAAATATCTCCACTGCTGTCTGCATAAACATGGAAATATCTACACCGCGATCTCTATAAACATGGAAATATCTACACCGCTATCTGTATAAACATGGAAATATCTACACAGCTATCTCTATAAACATGGAAATACCTACACCGCCATCTGTATATACATGGAAATCCCTACAAAGTCATCTGTATAAACATGGAAATATATACACAGCCATCTGTATAAACATGGAAATATCTACACAGCCATCTGTATATACATGGAAATAACTACACCGCTATCTGTGTAAAGATGGAAATAACTACACCGCTATTTGTATAAACAAGGAAACATCTACACCGCCATCTGTTTAAACATGGAAATATATACACAGACATCTGTTTATACATGGAAATATCTACACCGCTAGCTGTATAAACATGCTAATAACTACACCGCTATCTGTATAAATGTGGAAATATTTGCACCGCTCTCACTATAAACATGGTAATATCAACACCGCGATCTGTATAAACATGGAAATATCTACACCATGATCTGTATAAACATGGAAATATCTACACCGCGATCTGTACAAACATGGAAATATCTACACCGTGATCTATATAAACAAGGAAATATCTACACCGCCATCTCTATAAACATAGAAGTATCTACACCCGGATCTGTATAAACATGGAAATATCCACACAGCTATCTCTATAAACATGGAAAAATCAACACCGCTATCTCTATGAACATGGAAATATCTACACCGCCATCTCTATAAACATGGAAATATCTACACCGCGATCAGTATAAACATGGAAATATCTACCCCGCTATCTGTATAAACATGGAAATATCTCCACTGCTATCTCTATAAACATCGAAATATCTACACCGCCATGTGTATAAACATGGAAATGCTTACAAACTTATCTGTATAAACATGGAAATATCTACACCGCTATCTGTATAAACTTGGAATAATCTACACAGCCATGTGTATATACATGGAAATATCTACACCGCTATCTATATAAACATGGAAATAACTACACCGCTATCTATATAAACATGGAAATATCTCCACTGCTATCTCTATAAACATCGAAATATCTACACCACCATCTGTATAAACATGGAAATACTTACAAAGTTATCTGTATAAACATGGAAATATCTACACCGCCATCTGTATAAACATGGAAATATCTTCACAGCCATGTGTACATACATGGAAATATCTACACCGCTCTCTATGTAAACATGGAAATAACTACACCGCTATCGCTATATACATGGAAATATCTACACCGCCATCTGCATATCCATAGAAATATCTGCGCCGCCATCTGTATAAACATGGAAATATCTACACAGTCATCTGTGTATAGATGGAAATATCAACACTGCCATCTGTACAAACATGGAAATATCTACACCACGGTCTGTATAAACATGGAAATATCTACACCGCTATCTGTATAAACATGGAAATATCTCCACTGCTATCTCTATAAACATCGAAATATCTACACCGCCGTCTGTATAAACATGGAAATACCTACAAAGTCGTCTTTATATACATGGAAATATCTACACAGCCATCTGAATAAACATGGAAATATCTACACAGCCATCTGTATATACATGGAAATATCCACACCGCTATCTGTATAAACATGGAAATAACTACACCGCTATTTGTATAAACAAGGAAATATCTACACCGTGATCTGTATATACATGGAAATATCTACACCGCCATCTCTATAAGCATGGAAATATCAACACCCCTATCTGTATAAACATGGAAATATCTACACCGCTATCTCTATAAACATGGAAATATCTACACCGTGATCTGTATAAACATGGAAATATTTACACGGCTATCTGTATAAACATGGAAATATCTACACCGTTATCTGTATAAATATGGAAATATCTACACCGCTATCTCTATAAACATGGAAATATCTACACCGCCATCTGTATAAACATGGAAATATCTACACTGCTATCTCTATAAACATGGAAATATCTACAATGCCATCTGTAAAAACATGGAAATACCTATACAGTCATCTGTATAAACTTGGAAATATCTACACCACCCTCTGTATAAACATGGAAATATCTACAATGCCATCTGTATACACATGGAAATAACTAGACGGCCATCTGTGTATAGATGGAAACATCAACACCGCCATCTGTACATACATGGAAATATCTACACCGCTATCTCTATAAACATGGAAATATCTACAAAGCCGTCTGTATAAACATGGAAATACCTACACAGTCATGTGTACGAACATGGAAATATCTACACTGCCATCTGTATAAACATGGAAATATCTACACAGCCCTCTGTATAAATATGGAAATATCTGCATAGGCATCTGTATAAACATGGAAATATCTACACTGCTATCTGTATAAATACGGAAATATGTACAGCACTCTCTGTATAAAGATAGAAATATCTACATCACTATCTGTATAAACCTGGAAACATATACGCAGCTATTTGTATAAATATGGAAATATCTACACCGCTATCTCTATAAACATGGAAATATCTACACCGTGATCTGTATAAACATGGAAATATTTACAGGGCTATCCGTATAAACATGGAAATATCTACACCATTATCTGTATAAATATGGAAATATCTACACCGCTATCTCTATAAACATGGAAATATCTCAACTGCGGTCTGTATAAACATGGAAATATCTACACCGCTATCTCTATAAACATGGAAATTTCTACAAAGCCATCTGTTTAAACATGGAAATACCTACACAGTCATGTGTACGAACATGGAAATATCTACACTGCCATCTGTATAAACATGGAAATATCCACAGCCCTCTGTATAAATATGGAAATATCTGCATAGGCATCTGTATAAACATGGAAATATCTGCACCGCTATCTGTATAAACATGGAAATATCTACACCGCGGTCTGTATAAACATGGAAATATCTACACCGCTACCTGTATAAACATGGAAATATCTACACCGCTGTCTCTAAAAACATGGAAATATCTACACCGTGATCTGTATAAACATGGAAATATCTACAACGCCATCTGTATAAACATGGAAATAACTATAGAGTCATCTGCGTAAACATGGAAATATCTACACCACCATCTGTATAAACATGGAAATATCTACAATGGCATCTGTATACACATGCAAATACCTACACGGCAATAGGTGTATAGATGGAAACATCAACACTGCCATCTGTACAAACATGGAAATATCTACACTGCTATCTCTATAACCATGGAAATATCTACACTGCGGTCTGTATAAACATGGAAATATTTACACCGGTATCTGTATAAACATGGAAATATCTGCACCGCTATCTCTATAAACATGGAAATATCTACAAAGGCATCTGTATAAACATGGAAATACCTACACAGTAATGTGTAGGAACATTTAAATATCTACACTGCCATCTGTATAAACATAGAAATATCTACGCAGCCATCTGTATAAACATGGAAATATCTGCACCGCTATCTGTATGAACATGGAAATAGCTACACCGCTGTCTCTATAAACACGGAAATATGTACACCGCTATGTGTATAAACATGGAAATATCTCCACTGCTCTCTGTATAAACATGGAAATATCTCCACCGTTAGGTGTATAAACATGGAAATATCTACAGTGCCATCTCTATAAACATTGAAATATCTACACTGCCATCTGTAAAAACATGGAAATATCAACACAGTCATCTGAATAAACATGGAAATATCTACACCACCATCTGTATAAACATGGAAATACCTACAATACCATTTGTATGCACATGCAAATACCTATACAGACATCTGTATAAATATGGAAATATCTACACCGCCATCTGTATAGACATGGAAATATCTACACTGCCATCCGTAGAAACATGGAAATATCTACACCGCGATCTGTATAAACATGGAAATAACTACACCGCTATTTGTATAAACAAGGAAATATCTACACTGCGATCTGTATAAACATGGAAATATCTACACAGCTATCTCTATAAACATGGAAATATCTACACCGCTATCTGTATAAACATGGAAATATCTACACAGCTATCTCTATAAACATGGAAATATCTACACCGCCATCTGTACAAACATGGAAATACCTACAAAGTCATCTTTATAAACATGGAAAAATCTACACAGCCATCTGTATAAACCTGGAAATATCTACACAGCCATCTGTATATACATGGAAATATCTACACAGCTATCTGTATAAACGTGGAAATAACTACACCGCTATTTGTATAAACAAGGAAATATCTACACCGTGATCTGTATAAACATGGAAATATCTACACCGCCATCTCTATAAACATGGAAATATCTACACCCCTATCTGTATAAACATGGAAATATCCACACCGCTATCTCTATTAACATGGAAAAATCAACACCGCTATCTCTATGAACATGGAAATATCTACACCGCCATCTCTATAAACATGGAAATATCTACACCACGATCAGTATAAACATGGAAATATCTACACCTCTATCTGTTTAAACATGGAAATATCGCCAATGCTATCTCTATAAACATCGAAATATCTACACCGCCATCTATATAAACATGGAAATACTTACAAAGTTATCTGTATAAACATGGAAATATCTACACCGCCATGTGTATAAACATGGAAATATCTACACAGCCATGTGTATATACATGGAAATATCTACACCGCTATCTATATAAACATGGAAATAACTACACCGCTATCTGTATAAACATGGAAATATCTACACCGCCATCTACATAACCATGGAAATATCTGTGCCGCCATCTGTATAAACATGGAAATATATACACGGTCATCTGTGTATAGAGGGAAATATCAACACTGCCATATGTACAAACATGGAAAAATCTGCACCGCTATCTGTATAAACATGGAAATATCTACACCGCGGTCTGTATAAACATGGAAATATCTACAATGCCATCTGTAAAAACATGGAAATACCTATACAGTCATCTGTATAAACATGGAAATATCTACACCACCATCAGTATAAACATGGAAATATCTACAATGCCATCTGTATACACATGGAAATAACTACACGGCAATCTGTGTATAGATGGAAACATCAACACCACCATCTGTACAAACATGGAAATAACTACACCGCTATCTCTATAAACATGGAAATATCTACAAAGCCATCTGTATAAACATGGAAATAACTACACAGTCATGTGTACGAACATGGAAATATCTACACTGCCATCTGTATAAACATGCAAATATCTACACAGCCCTCTGTATAAATATGGAAATATCTGCATAGGCATCTGTATAAACATGGAAATATCTACACTGCTATCTGTATAAATATGGAAATATGTACAGCACTCTCTGTATAAAGATAGAAATATCTACATCGCTATCTGTATAAACCTGGAAACATCTACGCAGCTATTTGTATAAATATGGAAATATCTACACCGCTATCTCTATAAACATGGGAATATCTACACCGTGATCTGTATAAACATGGAAATATTTACACGGCTATCTGTATAAACATGGAAATATCTACACCGTTATCTGTATAAATATGGAAATATCTACACCGCTATCTCTATAAACATGGAAATATCTACACCGCCATCTGTATAAACATGGAAATATCTACACTGCTATCTCTATAAACATGGAAATATCTACAATGCTATCTGTAAAAACATGGAAATACCTATACAGTCATCTGTATAAACATGGAAATATCTACACCACCATCTGTATAAACATGGAAATATCTACAATGCCATCTGTATACACATGGAAATAACTACACGGCCATCTGTGTATAGATGGAAACATCAACACCGCCATCTGTACAAACATGGAAATATCTACACCGCTATCTCTATAAACATGGAAATATCTCAACTGCGGTCTGCATAAACATGGAAATATCTACACCGCTATCTCTATAAACATGGAAATTTCTACAAAGCCATCTGTATAAACATGGAAATACCTACACAGTCATGTGTACGAACATGGAAATATCTACTCTGCCATCTGTATAAACATGGAAATATCTACACAGCCCTCTGTATTAATATGAAAATATCTGCATAGGCATCTGTATAAACATGGAAATATCTGCACTGCTATCTGTATAAACATGGAAATATCTACACCGCGGTGTGTATAAACATGGAAATATCTATACCGCTATCTATATAAACATGGAAATATCTACACCGCTATCACTATAAACATGGAAATATCTACACCGTGATCTGTATAAACATGGAAATATTTACACCACTATCTGTACAAACATGGAAATTTCTACACCTTTATCTGTATAAATATGGAAATATCTACACCGCTATCTCTATAAACATGGAAATATCTACACCGCCATCTGTATAAACATGGAAATACCTATAGAGTCATCTGTGTAAACATGGAAATATCTACACCACCATCTGTATAAACATGGAAATATCTACAATGCCATCTGTATACACATGGAAATACCTACACGGCAATATGTGTATAGATGGAAACTTCAACACCGCCATCTGTACAAACATGCAAATATCTACACTGCTATCTCTATAAACATGGAAATATCTACACTGCGGTCGGCATAAACATTGAAATATCTACACCGGTATCTATATAAACATGGAAATATCTACACTGCCATCTACATATCCATGGAAATATCTGCGCCGCCATCTTTATCAACATGGAAATATCTACACGGTCATCTGTGTATAGATGGAAATATCAACACCGCCATCTGTACAAACATGGAAAAATCTGCACCGCTATCTGTATAAACATGGAAATATCTACACCGCGGTCTGTAAAAACATGGAAATATCTACACCGCTATCTCTATAAACATGGAAATATCTACACCGTGATCTGTATAAACATGGAAATATTTACACTGCTATCTGTATAAACATGGAAATTTCTACACCGTTATCTGTATAAATATAGAAATATCTACACCGCTATCTCTATATACATGGAAATATCTACACCGCCATCTGTATAAACATGGAAATACCTATACAGTCATCTGTGTAAACATGGAAATATCGACACCACCATCTGTATAAACATGGAAATATCTCCACTGCTATCTCTATAAACATGGAATTATCTACACCGCCATCTGTATAAACATGGAAATATCTACACAGCCATGTTTATTTACATGGAAATATCTACACCGCTATCTATATAAACATGGAAATAACTACACGGCTATCTGTATAAACATGGAAATATTTACACTGCCATCTACATATTAATACAAATATCTGCGCCGCCATCTGTATAAACATGGAAATATCTACAAGGTCATCTGTACAAACATGGAAATATCTGCAACGCTATCTGTATAAACATGGAAATACCTACACCGCTATCTCTATAAACATGGAAGTATCTACATCGTGATCTGTATAAACATGGAAATATTTACACGGCTATCTGCATAAACATGGAAATATCTATACCGTTATCTGTATAAATATGGAAATATCTACACCGCTATCTCTATAAACATGGAAATATCTACACCGCCATCTGTATAAACATGGAAATATCTACACTGCTATCTCTATAAACATGGAAATATCTACAATGCCATCTGTAAAAACATGGAAATACCTATACAGTCATCTGTATAAACATGGAAATATCTACACCACCATCTGTATAAACATGGAAATATCTACAATGCCATCTGTATACACATGGAAATAACTACACGGCAATCTGTGTATAGATGGAAACATCAACACCGCCATCTGTACAAACATGGAAATACCTACACCGCTATCTCTATAAACATGGAAATATCTACAAAGCCATCTGTATAAACATGGAAATACCTACACAGTCATGTGTACGAACATGGAAATATCTACACTGCCATCTGTATAAACATGGAAATATCCACAGCCCTCTGTATAAATATGGAAATATCTGCATAGGCATCTGTATAAACATGGAAATATCTGCACCGCTATCTGTATAAACATGGAAACATCTACACCGCGGTCTGTATAAACATGGAAATATCTACACCGCTATCTGTATAAACATGGAAATATCTACAGCGCCATCTCTATAAACATTGAAATATCTACACTGCCATCTGTAAAAAATGGAAATATCTACACAGTCATCTGAATAAACATGGAAATATCTACACCACCATCTGTATAAACATGGAAATACCTACAATACCATTTGTATGCACACGCAAATACCTATACAGACATCTGTATAAATATGGAAATATCTACACCGCCATCTGTATAGACATGGAAATATCTACACTGCCATCTGTAGAAACATGGAAATATCTACACCGCGATCTGTATAAACATGGAAATATCTACACAGCCATCTGTATATACATGGAAATATCTACATCGCTATCTGTATAAACATGGAAATAACTACAACGCTATTTGTATAAACAAGGAAATATCTACACTGCGATCTGTATAAACATGGAAATATCTACACAGCTATCTCTATAAACATGGAAATATCTACACCGCTATCTGTATAAACATGGAAATATCTACAGAGCTATCTCTATAAACATGGAAATATCTACAACGCCATCTGTATAAACATGGAAATACCTACAAAGTCATCTTTATAAACATGGAAAAATCTACACAGCCATCTGTATAAACCTGGAAATATCTACACAGCCATCTGTATATACATGGAAATATCTACACCGCTATCTGTATAAACATGGAAATAACTACACCGCTATTTGTATAAACAAGGAAATATCTACACCGTGATCTGTATAAACATGGAAATATCTACACCGCCATCTCTTTAAACATGGAAATATCTGCACCCCTATCTGTATAAAGATGGAAATATCCACACCGCTATCTCTATTAACATGGAAAAATCAACACCGCTATCTCTATGAACATGGAAATATCTACACCGCCATCTCTATAAACATGGAAATATCTACACCACGATCAGTATAAACATGGAAATATCTACACCTCTATCTGTATAAACATGGAAATATCGCCAATGCTATCTCTATAAACATCGAAATATCTACACCGCCATCTATATAAACATGGAAATACTTACAAAGTTATCTGTATAAACATGGAAATATCTACACCGCCATGTGTATAAACATGGAAATATCTACACAGCCATGTGTATATACATGGAAATATCTACACCGCTATCTATATAAACATGGAAATAACTACACCGCTATCTGTATAAACATGGAAATATCTACACCGCCATCTACATAACCATGGAAATATCTGCGCCGCCATCTGTATAAACATGGAAATATCTACACGGTCATCTGTGTATAGATGGAAATATCAACACTGCCATATGTACAAACATGGAAAAATCTGCACCGCTATCTGTATAAGCATGGAAATATCTACACCGCAGTCTGTATAAACATGGAAATATCTACAATGCCGTCTGTAAAAACATGGAAATACCTATACAGTCATCTGTATAAACATGGAATTATCTACACCACCATCTGTATAAACATGGAAATATCTACAATGCCATCTGTATACACATGGAAATAAGTACACGGCAATCTGTGTATAGATGGAAACATCAACACCGCCATCTGTACAAACATGGAAATATCTACACCGCTATGTCTATAAACATGGAAATATCTACAAAGCCATCTGTATAAACATGGAAATACCTACACAGTCATGTGTACGAACATGGAAATATCTACACTGCCATCTGTATAAACATGGAAATATCCACAGCCCTGTGTATAAATATGGAAATATCTGCATAGGCATCTGTATAAACATGGAAAAATCTGCACCGCTATCTGTATAAACATGGAAATATCTACACCGCGGTCTGAATAAACATGGAAATATCTACACCGCTATCTGTATAAACATGGAAATATCTACACCGCCATGTGTATAAACATGGAAATAACTATAGAGTCATCTGTGTAAACATGGAAATATCTACACCACCATCTGTATAAACATGGAAATATCTACAATGCCATCTGTTTACACATGCAAATACCTACACGGCAATATGTGTATAGATGGAAACATCAACACCGCCTTCTGTACAAACATGGAAATATCTACACTGCTATCTCTATAACCATGGAAATATCTACACTGCGGTCTGTATAAACATGGAAATATCTACACCGGTATCTGTATAAACATGGAAATATCTGCACCGCTATCTCTATAAACATGGAAATATCTACAAAGGCATCTGTATAAACATGGAAATACCTACACAGTAATGTGTAGGAACATTTAAATATCTACACTGCCATCTGTATAAACATAGAAATACCTACGCACCCATCTGTATAAACATGGAAATATCTGCACCGCTATCTGTATAAACATGGAAATAGCTACACCGCTGTCTCTATAAACATGGAAATATGTACACCGCTATGTGTATAAACATGGAAATATCTCCACTGCTCTCTGTATAAACATGGAAATATCTCCACCGTTATCTGTATAAACATGGAAATATCTACAGCGCCATCTCTATAAACATTGAAATATCTACACTGCCATCTGTAAAAAATGGAAATATCTACACAGTCATCTGAATAAACATGGAAATATCTACACCACCATCTGTATAAACATGGAAATACCTACAATACCATTTGTATGCACACGCAAATACCTATACAGACATCTGTATAAATATGGAAATATCTACACCGCCATCTGTATAGACATGGAAATATCTAAACTGCCATCTGTAGAAACATGGAAATATCTACACCGCGATCTGTATAAACATGGAAATATCTACACAGCCATCTGTATATACATGGAAATATCTACATCGCTATCTGTATAAACATGGAAATAACTACACCGCTATTTGTATAAACAAGGAAATATCTACACTGTGATCTGTATAAACATGGAAATATCTACACAGCTATCTCTATAAACATGGAAATATCTACACCGCTATCTGTATAAACATGGAAATATCTACACAGCTATCTCTATAAACATGGAAATATCTACACCGCCATCTGTATAAACATGGAAATACCTACAAAGCCATCTTTATAAACATGGAAAAATCTACACATCCATCTGTATAAACCTGGAAATATCTACACAGCCATCTACATAACTATGGAAATATCTGCGCCGCCATCTGTATAAACATGGAAATATCTACACGGTCATCTGTGTATGGATGGAAATATCAACACTGCCATATGTACAAACATGGAAAAATCTGCACCGCTATCTGTATAAACATGGAAATATCTACACCGCGGTCTGTATAAACATGGAAATATCTACAATGCCATCTGTAAAAACATGGAAATACCTATACAGTCATCTGTATAAACATGGAATTATCTACACCACTATCTGTATAAACATGGAAATATCTACAATGCCATCTGTATACACATGGAAATAACTACACGGCAATCTGTGTATAGATGGAAACATCAACACCGCCAACTGTACAAACATGGAAATATCTACACCGCTATCTCTATAAACATGGAAATATCTACAAAGCCATCTGTATAAACATGGAAATACCTACACAGTCATGTGTACGAACATGGAAATATCTACACTGCCATCTGTATAAACATGGAAATATCCACAGCCCTCTGTATAAATATGGAAATATCTGCATAGGCATCTGTATAAACATGGAAATATCTGCACCGCTATCTGTATAAACATGGAAACATCTACACCGCGGTCTGTATAAACATGGAAATATCTACACCGCTATCTGTATAAACATGGAAATATCTACACCTCTATCTCTATAAACATGGAAATATCTACACCGTGATCTGTATAAACATGGAAATATCTACACCGCCATCTGTATAAACATGGAAATAAGTATAGAGTCATCTGTGTAACATGGAAATATCTACACCACCATCTGTATGAACATGGAAATATCTACAATGCCATCTGTATACACATGCAAATACCTACATGGCAATATGTGTATAGATGGAAACATCAACACCGCCTTCTGTACAAACATGG
This sequence comes from Pan troglodytes, assembly GCF_028858775.2. NCBI lineage: Eukaryota > Metazoa > Chordata > Mammalia > Primates > Hominidae > Pan > Pan troglodytes. The sequence goes on from NC_072411.2 coordinate 11,004,874, forward strand.
AAATATCTACACTGCTATCTCTATAACCATGGAAATATCTACACTGCGGTCTGTATAAACATGGAAATATCTACACCGTTATCTGTATAAACATGGAAATATCTGCACCGCTATCTCTATAAATATGGAACTATCTACAAAGGCGTCTGTATAAACATGGAAATACCTACACCGCTATCTCTATAAACATGGAAATATCTACACCGTGATCTCTATAAACTTGGAAATATCTACACCACTATCTGTATAAACATGGAAATACCTACATCGCTATCTGTATAAACATGGATATATCTACACCGATATCTGTATAAAAATGGAAATATCTACACCGCTTTCTGTATAAATATGGCAATATCTACACCGCCATTTGTGTAAACATACAAATATCTACAGAGTCAACAGTATACACATGGAAATATCTACACAGCCATCTGTATAAACATGAATGTATCTACACAACTATCTGTATAAACAAGGAAGTACCTACAGCGATATCTCTATAAACATGGAAATATCAACACAACAATCTATACAAACATGGAAATATCTACACCGCCATCTATATAAACATGAAAATATCTACACCTCCATCTCTTTAAACATGGAACTATCTACACCGCCATCTGTATAAACATGGAAATATCTACGCCGCTATCTGTATAAAGAGGGAAATATCTACACCGCTATCTCTATAAACATGGAAATATCTAAACAGCCATCTGTATAAACTTGGAAATATCTACACTGCTATCTCTATAAACATGGAAATATCTACACCGTTATCTGTATAAACATGGAAATATCTACATCGCTATCTGTATAAACAAGGAAATATCTCGACCGCTATCTGTATAAACATGGAAATAACTACACCGCTATCTGTATAAACATGGAAATATCTACACCGCTATCTGTATAAACATGGAAATATCTACAACGCTATCTGTGTAAACATTGAAATATCTACACAGCTATCTGTGTAAACTTGGAAATATCTACACAGGTATCTGTGTAAAAATGGAAATATCTACACGGCAGTCTGTGCAAAGAGGGAAATATCTACACCGCTTTCTCTGAAAACGTGGAAATATCTACACTGATATCTGTATGAACATGGAAATATCTACACCGCTATCTGTATAAACAAGGAAATATCTACACTGCCATCTGTAGAAACATGGAAATACCTACACCGCTATCTGCAGAAATATGGAAATATCTACACCGCTATCTCCATAAACATGGAAATACCAACACTGCTTTCTCTATAAACATGGAAATAACTACATCGCAATCTCTATAAACATTTAATTATCTACACCGCCATCTCTATAAACATGAAAATATCTACGCCGCCATCTTCAGAAACATAGCTGTATCTACACCGCCATCTGTATAAAAATGGAAATATCTACACCACTATCTGTATAAACATGGAAAACTCTTCACTTCCATCTGTATAAACATGGAAATATCTACACCGCCATGTGTATAAACATGGAAATATCTACACTGCTATCTCTATAAACATGGAAATACCTACAACACCATCTCTATAAACATGGAAATATCTACACCGCTATCTGTATAAACCTGGAAATATCTACACCGCTATCTGTATAAACCTGGAAAGATCTACACTGCTATCTGAATAAATATGGAAATATCTACAACGCTATCTCTCTAAACATGGAAATGTCTACACCACTATCTGTATAAACATGGAAGTAGCTACACAGCTTTCTCTATAAACATGAAAATATCTACACTGCTATCTCTATATACATGGAAATATCTACACCTAAATCTCTATAAACATGAAAATATCTACACCGCCATCTTCAGAAACATGGATGTATCTACACCGCCATCTGTATAAACATGGAAATGTCTACACCACTATCTGTATAAATATGGAAATACCTTCACTGCCATCTGTATAAACATGGAAATATCTACACCGCCATCTGTATAAACATGGAAATATCTACACCGCCATCTTCAGAAACATGGATGTATCTACACCGCCATCTGTATAAAATGGAAATATCTACACTGCCGTCTGTATAAACTGGGAAATATCTACACTGACATCTTTAGAAAGATGGAAATGTCTACAAAGCGATCTGTATAAACATGGGAATATCTACAATGCCATCTGTATACACATAGAAATAACTACACGTCAATCTGTGTATAGATGGAAACATCAACACCGCCATCTGTAAAAACATGGAAATATCTACACCGCTGTCTCTATAAACATGGAAATACCTACACTGCGGTCTGTTTAAACATAGAAATATATACACCGGTATCTGTACAAACATGGAAATATCTACACCACGATCTGTATAAACATGGAAATATTTACACCGCTATCTGTATAAACATGGAAATATCTGCACCGCTATCTCTATAAACATGGAAATACCTACACTGCGGTCTGTTTAAACATAGAAATATATACACCAGTATCTGTATAAACATGGAAATATCTACACCACGATCTGTATAAACATGGAAATATTTACACCGCTATCTGTATAAACATGGAAATATCTGCACCGCTATCTCCATAAACATGGAAATATCTACAAAGCCATCTGTATAAACATGGAAATACCTACACAGTCATGTGTAGGAACATGGAAATATCTACACTGCCATCTGTATAATCATGGAAATATCTACATAGCCCTCTGTATAAATATGGAAATATCTGCATAGGCATCTGTATAAACATAGAAATATCTGCACCGCTATCTGTATAAACATGGAAATACCTACACCGCTGTCTCTATAAACATGGAGATATGTACACCTCTATGTGTATAAACATGGAAATATCTCCACTGCTATCTCTATAAACATCGAAATATCTACACCGCCATCTGTATAAACATGGAAATACTTACAAAGTTATCTGTATAAACATGGAAATATCTACACCGCCATCTGTATAAACATGGAAATATCTACACAGCCATGTGTATATACATGGAAATATCTACACCGCTATCTATATAAACATCTAAATAACTACACCGCTATTTGTATAAACATGGAAATATCTCCACTGCTATCTCTATAAACATCAAAATATATACACCGCCATCTGTATAAACATGGAAATACTTACAAAGTTATCTGTATAAACATGGAAATATCTACACCGCCAGCTACATATTAATAGAAATATCTCTGCCGCCATCTGTATAAACATGGAAATATCTACACGGTCATCTCTGTATAGATGGAAAAATCAACACCGCTATCTTTAAAAACATGGAAATATCTGCACCGCCATCTGTATAAACATGGAAATATCTACACCGCGGTCTGTATAAACATGGAAATATCTACACCGCTATCTGTATAAACATGGAAATATATACAATGCTATCTGTATAAACATGGAAATATGTACACCACTATGTGTATAAACATGGAAATATCTTCACTGCCATCTGTATAAACATGAAAATATCTACATCGCCATCTTCAGAAACATGGATGTATCTACACCGCCATCTGTATAAACATGGTACTATCTACACCGCTATCTTTATAAACATGGAAATATCTACACCGCTATTTGTATAAACATGGAAATACCAACACCGCTATCTGTATAAATATGGAAATATCTACACCGCTATCTCTATAAACATGAAAATACTTACAACACCATCTGTATAAACATGGAAATATTTACACCGCTATCTCTATTAACTTAGAAATATCTAGACCGCCATCTCTATAAACATGGAAATATCCACAACGCTATCTGCATAAACATGGAATTATCTACAAAGACATCTGTATAAACATGGAAATATCTACACCGCCATCTCTATAAACATGAAAATATCTACATCGCCATCTTCATAAACATGGATGTATCTACACCGCCATCTGTATAAACATGGAAATATCTACACCACTATCTGTATAAACATGGAAATATCTTCACTGCCATCTGTATAAACATGGAAATATCTACGCCGCCATCTGTATAAAGATGGAAACATCTACACCGCAATATGTATAAATATGGAAATACCTACACCGCTATCTCTATAGACATGGAAATATCTACACCGCTATCAGTATAAACATGGAAATATCTACACTGCCATCTGTATAAAGATGGAAATATATACACCGCGAGCTGTATAAACATGGAAATATCTACACCGCTATCTCTATAAACATGGATATACCAACACCGTTATCTGTATAAACATGGAAATATCTACAGTGCTATCTCTATAAACATGAAAATACTTAAACCACCATCTCCATAAACATGGAGATATTCACACCGCCATCTCTATAAACATGGAAATATCTACAATGTTATCTATGTAAACATGGAATTATCTACACAGCTATCTGTGTAAACTTGGAAATATCTACACCGCTCTCTGTGTAAGTTTGGCAATACCTACACCGCAATCTGTGCAAAGATGGAAATAACTACACCGCTATCTGTATAAACATGGAAATATCTACACCGATATCTGTATAAACATGGAAATATCTACACTGCCATCTATATAAACATGGAAATACCTACACCGCTTTCTCTATAAACATGAAAATATCTACACTGCTATCTCTATAAACATGGAAATATCTACACCACTATCTCTATAAATATGGAAATATCTTCACTGCCATCTGTATAAACATGGAAATGTCTACACCGCCATCTGTATAAACATGGAAATATCTACACTGCCATCTGCATAAACATGGAAATATCTACACAGACATCTGTATAAACATGGAAATATCTACACTGCAATCTGTATAAACTTGGAAATATCTACACTGACATCTGTAGAAAGATGGAAATGTCTACAAAGCGATCTGAATAAACATGGGAATTTCTACACCACTACCTGTATAAACATGGAAATATCTACACCGATACCTGTATAAACATGGAAATATCTATACCGCATCTCTATAAACATGGAAATATCTCCACCGCTATCTGTATAAACATGAAAATATCTACACCGCTATCTGTATAATCATGGACATATCTACACCGCAATATGTATAAACATGGAAATATCTACCACGCTATGTGTGTAAACATGGAAATATCTACACAGCTATCTGTGTAAACTTGGAAATATCTACAAAGCTATCTGCGTAAACATGGAAGTATCTACACGGCAATCTATGCAAAGATGGAAATATCTACGCCGCTATCTCTGTAAACATGGAATTATCTACACCGCTACCTGTATAAACATGGAAATATCTACACCGCTGTCTGTATAAAAAAGGAAATATCTACACGGACATCTGTAGAAACATGGAAATATCTACACCGCAATCTCTATAAACATGGAAATACCTACACCGCTATCTGTATAAATATGGAAATATCTACACCGCTATCTCTATAAACATGGAAATACCTACACCGCTTTCTCTATAAACATTAAAATATCTACACTGCTATCTCTATATAAATGGAAATATCTACACCTCCATCTCTATAAACATGAAAATATCTACACCGCCATCTTCAGAGACATGGATGCATCTACACCGCTATCTGTATAAACATGGAAATATCTACACCACTATCTGTATAAACATGGAAATATCTTCACTGCCATTTGTATAAACATGGAAATATCTACACCGCCGTCTGTATAAAGATGGAAATATCTTCACCGCAATCTCTATAAATATGGAAATAACTACACCGCTATCTCTATAGACAAGGAAATATCTACACTGCTATCTGTATAAACATGGAAATATCTACACTGCCATCTGTATAAAGATGGAAATATCTACACCGCGAGCTGTATAAACATGGAAATATCTACACCGCTATCTGTATAAACATGGAAATACCAACACCGTTATCAGTATAAACATGGAAATATCTACATCGCTATCTCTATAAACATGAAAATACTTACACCACCATCTCTATAAACATGGAGATATTTACACCGTTATCTCTATAAACATAGAAATAACTACACCGCCATCTCTGTAAACATGGAAATATCTACACCGCCATCTGCATAAACATGGAAATATCTACACAGACATCTGTATAAACATGGAAATATCTACACTGCCATCTGTATATACTTGGAAATATCTACACTGACATCTGTAGAAAGATGGAAATGTCTACAAAGCGATCTGTATAAACATGGGAATTTCTACACCGCTACTTGTATAAAGATGGAAATATCTACACCGCTCTCTGTATCAACATGGAAATAACTACACCGCAATCTGTATAAACATGGCAATATCTACAATGCTATCTCTGTAAACATGGAAATATCTTCACAGCTATTTGTGTAAACTTGGAAATATCTACACCGCTATCTCTGTAAGTTTGGCAATAACTACACCACAATCTGAGCAAAGATAGAAATACCTACTCCGCTATCTCTGTAAACATGGAAATATCTACACCGATATCTGTATAAACATGGAAATATCTACACTGCCATCTGTATAAACATGGAAATACCTACACCACTTTCTCTATAAACATGAAAATATCTACACTGCTATCTCTATATACATGGAAATATCTACACCTCCATCTCTATAAACATGAAAATATCTACAACGCCATCTTCAGAAACATGGATGTATCTACTCCGCCATCGGTATAAACATGGAAATATGTAAACCACTATCTGTATAAATATGGAAATATCTTCCCGGCCATCTGCATAAACATGGAAATATCTACACCGCCATCTGTATAAAGATGGAAATATCTACACCGCAATCTGTATAAATATAGAAATAACTACAGCGCTATCTCTATAGACATGGAAATATCTACACCGCTATGTGTATAAACATGGAAATATCTACACTGCCATCTGTATAAAGATGGAAATATCTACACCGCGAGGTGTATAAACATGGAAATATCTACACTGCTATCTGTATAAACATGGAAATACCAACAACGCTATGTGTATAAACATGTAAATATCTACACCGCTATCTCTATAAACATGAAAATACTTACACCACCATCTCTATAAACATGGAAATATTTACACCGCTATCTCTATAAACTTAGAAATAACTAGACTGCCATCTCTATAAACACGAAAATATCTACACTGCTATCTGCATAAACCTGGAAATATCTACACAGACATCTATATAAACATGGAAATATCTACACCGCCATCTCTATAAACATGAAAATACCTACACCGACATCTTCAGAAACATGGATGTATATACACGGCCATCTGTATAAACTTGGAAATATCTACACCACTATCTGTATAAACATGGAAATATCTTCTCTGCCATCTATATAAACATGGAAATATCTACACCGCCATCTGTATAAAGATGGAAATATCTAAACCACAATCTGTACAAATATGGAAATACCTACACCGCTATCTCGATAGACATGGAAATATCTACACCGCTATCTGTATAGACTTGGAAACATCTACCCTGCCATCTGTATAAAGATGGAAATATCTACACCGCGAGCTGTATAAACATGGAAATATCTACACCGCTGTCTGTATAAAAAAGGAAATATCTACACGGACATCTGTAGAAACATGGAAATATCTACACCGCAATCTCTATAAACATGGAAATACCTACACCGCTATCTGTATAAATATGGAAATATCTACACCGCTATCTCTATAAACATGGAAATACCTACACCGCTTTCTCTATAAACATTAAAATATCTACACTGCTATCTCTATATACATGGAAATATCTACACCTCCATCTCTATAAACATGAAAATATCTACACCGCCATCTTCAGAGACATGGATGCATCTACACCGCTATCTGTATAAACATGGAAATATCTACACCACTATCTGTATAAACATGGAAATATCTTCACTGCCATTTGTATAAACATGGAAATATCTACACCGCCGTCTGTATAAAGATGGAAATATCTTCACCGCAATCTCTATAAATATGGAAATAACTACACCGCTATCTCTATAGACAAGGAAATATCTACACTGCTATCTGTATAAACATGGAAATATCTACACTGCCATCTGTATAAAGATGGAAATATCTACACCGCGAGCTGTATAAACATGGAAATATCTACACCGCTATCTGTATAAACATGGAAATACCAACATCGTTATCAGTATAAACATGGAAATATCTACAGCGCTATCTCTATAAACATGAAAATACTTACACCACCATCTCTATAAACATGGAGATATTTACACCGTTATCTCTATAAACATAGAAATAACTACACCACCATCTCTGTAAACATGGAAATATCTACACCGTTATCTGTATAAACATGGAAATATCTACACTGCCATCTGTATAAACATGGAAATACCTACACCACTTTCTCTATAAACATGAAAATATCTACACTGCTATCTCTATATACATGGAAATATCTACACCTCCATCTCTATAAACATGAAAATATCTACAACGCCATCTTCAGAAACATGGATGTATCTACTCCGCCATCTGTATAAACATGGAAATATGTAAACCACTATCTGTATAAATATGGAAATATCTTCCCGGCCATCTGCATAAACATGGAAATATCTGCACCGCCATCTGTATAAAGATGGAAATATCTACACCGCAATCTGTATAAATATAGAAATAACTACAGCGCTATCTCTATAGACATGGAAATATCTACACCGCTATGTGTATAAACATGGAAATATCTACACTGCCATCTGTATAAAGATGGAAATACCTACACCGCGAGGTGTATAAACATGGAAATATCTACACTGCTATCTGTATAAACATGGAAATACCAACAACGCTATGTGTATAAACATGTAAATATCTACACCGCTATCTCTATAAACATGAAAATACTTACACCACCATCTCTATAAACATGGAAATATTTACACCGCTATCTCTATAAACTTAGAAATAACTAGACTGCCATCTCTATAAACACGAAAATATCTACACTGCTATCTGCATAAACCTGGAAATATCTACACAGACATCTATATAAACATGGAAATATCTACACCGCCATCTCTATAAACATGAAAATACCTACACCGACATCTTCAGAAACATGGATGTATATACACGGCCATCTGTATAAACTTGGAAATATCTACACCACTATCTGTATAAACATGGAAATATCTTCTCTGCCATCTATATAAACATGGAAATATCTACACCGCCATCTGTATAAAGATGGAAATATCTAAACCACAATCTGTACAAATATGGAAATACCTACACCGCTATCTCGATAGACATGGAAATATCAACACCGCTATCTGTATAGACTTGGAAACATCTACCCTGCCATCTGTATAAAGATGGAAATATCTACACCGCGAGCTGTATAAACATGGAAATATCTACACCGCTGTCTGTATAAAAAAGGAAATATCTACACGGACATCTGTAGAAACATGGAAATATCTACACCGCAATCTCTATAAACATGGAAATACCTACACCGCTATCTGTATAAATATGGAAATATCTACACCGCTATCTCTATAAACATGGAAATACCTACACCGCTTTCTCTATAAACATTAAAATATCTACACTGCTATCTCTATATACATGGAAATATCTACACCTCCATCTCTATAAACATGAAAATATCTACACCGCCATCTTCAGAGACATGGATGCATCTACACCGCTATCTGTATAAACATGGAAATATCTACACCACTATCTGTATAAACATGGAAATATCTTCACTGCCATTTGTATAAACATGGAAATATCTACACCGCCGTCTGTATAAAGATGGAAATATCTTCACCGCAATCTCTATAAATATGGAAATAACTACACCGCTATCTCTATAGACAAGGAAATATCTACACTGCTATCTGTATAAACATGGAAATATCTACACTGCCATCTGTATAAAGATGGAAATATCTACACCGCGAGCTGTATAAACATGGAAATATCTACACCGCTATCTGTATAAACATGGAAATACCAACACCGTTATCAGTATAAACATGGAAATATCTACAGCGCTATCTCTATAAACATGAAAATACTTACACCACCATCTCTATAAACATGGAGATATTTACACCGTTATCTCTATAAACATAGAAATAACTACACCGCCATCTCTGTAAACATGGAAATATCTACACCGCCATCTGCATAAACATGGAAATATCTACACAGACATCTGTATAAACATGGAAATATCTACACTGCCATCTGTATATACTTGGAAATATCTACACTGACATCTGTAGAAAGATGGAAATGTCTACAAAGCGATCTGTATAAACATGGGAATTTCTACACCGCTACTTGTATAAAGATGGAAATATCTACACCGCTCTCTGTATCAACATGGAAATAACTACACCGCAATCTGTATAAACATGGCAATATCTACAATGCTATCTCTGTAAACATGGAAATATCTTCACAGCTATTTGTGTAAACTTGGAAATATCTACACCGCTATCTCTGTAAGTTTGGCAATAACTACACCACAATCTGAGCAAAGATAGAAATACCTACACCGCTATCTCTGTAAACATGGAAATATCTACACCGATATCTGTATAAACATGGAAATATCTACACTGCCATCTGTATAAACATGGAAATACCTACACCACTTTCTCTATAAACATGAAAATATCTACACTGCTATCTCTATATACATGGAAATATCTACACCTCCATCTCTATAAACATGAAAATATCTACAACGCCATCTTCAGAAACATGGATGTATCTACACCGCCATCTGTATATACATGGAAATATGTAAACCACTATCTGTATAAATATGGAAATATCTTCCCGGCCATGTGTATAAACATGGAAATATCTACACCGCCATCCGTATAAAGATGTTAATATCTACACCGCAATCTGTATAAATATGGAAATAACTACACCGCTATCTCTATAGACATGGAAATATCTACACCGCTATGTGTATAAACATGGAAATATCTACACTGCCATCTGTATAAAGATGGAAATATCTACACCGCGAGCTGTATAAACATGGAAATATCTACACCGCTTACTGTATAAACATGGAAATACCAACACCGCTATCTGTATAAACATGTAAATATCTACACCGCTATCTCTATAAACATGAAAATACTTACACCACCATCTCTATAAACATGGAAATATTTACACCGCTATCTCTATAAACTTAGAAATATCTAGACTGCCATCTCTATAAACACGGAAATATCTACACCGCTATCTGCATAAACCTGGAAATATCTACACAGACATCTGTATAAACATGGAAATATCTACACCGCCATCTCTATAAACATGAAAATACCTACACCGCCATCTTCAGAAACATGGATGTAACTACACCGCCATCTGTATAAACTTGGAAATATCTACACCACTATCTGTATAAACATGGAAATATCCTCACTGCCATCTATATAAACATGGAAATATCTACACCGCCATCTTTATAAAGATGGAAATATCTACACCAAAATTTGTACAAATATGGAAATACCTACACCGCTATCTCGATAGACATGGAAATATCTACACCGCTATCTGTATAAACATGGAAACATCTACCCTGCCATCTGTATGAAGATGGAAATATCTACACTGCGAGCTGTATAAACATGGAAATATCCACACCGCTATCTGAATAAACATGGAAATACCAACACCGTTATCTTTATAAACATGGAAATATCTACACCGCTATCTCTATAAACATGAAAATATTTTCACCACCATCTCTATAAACATGGAGATATTTACACTGCTATCTCTATAAACATAGAAATAACTACACCACCATCTCTATAAACATGGAAATATCTACAGCGCCATCTGAATAAACATGGAAATATCTACACAGACATCTGTATAAACATGGAAAAATCTACACTGCCATCTGTATAAACTTGGAAAAATCTACACTGACATCTGTAGAAAGATGGAAATGTCTACAAAGCGATCTTTATAAACATGGGAATTTCTACACCGCTACCTGTATAAACATGGAAATATCTACAGCGCTATCTGTATCAACATGGAAATAACTACACCGCAATCTGTATAAACATGGAAGTATCTACAATGCTATCTCTGTAAACATGGAAATATCTACACAGATATCTGTGTAAACTTGGAAATATCTACACCGCTATCTGTTTAAATTTGGCAATACCTACACCGCAATCTGTGCAAAGATGGAAATTAATACACCGCTATCTCTGTATCATGGAAATATCTACACCAATATCTGTATAAACATGGAAATATCTACACTGCCATCTGTATAAACATGGAAATAACTACACCGCTTTCTCTATAAACATGAAAATATCTACACTGATATCTCTATATACATGGAAATATCTACACCTCCATCTCTATAAACAGGTAAATATCTACACCACCATCTTCAGAAACATGGATGTATCTACACTGCCATCTATATAAACATGGAAATATCCACAACGCTATCTGCATAAACATGGAATTATCTACAAAGACAACTGTATAAACATGGAAATATCTACACCGCCATCTCTATAAACATGAAAATATCTACATCGCCATCTTCATAAACATGGATGTATCCACACCGCCATCTGTATAAACATGGAAATATCTACACCACTATCTGTATAAACATGGAAATATCTTCACTGCCATCTGTATAAACATGGAAATATCTACACCGCCATCTGTATAAAGATGGAAATATCTACACTGCAATCTGTATAAATATGGAAATACCTACACCGCTATCTCTATAGACATGGAAATATCTACATCGCTATCGGTATAAACATGGAAATATCTACACTGCCATCAGTATAAAGATGAAAATATATACACCGCGAGCTGTATAAACATGGAAATATCTACACCGCAATCTCTATAAACATGGAAATACCAACACCGTTATCTGTATAAACATGGAAATATCTACAGTGCTATCTCTATAAACATGAAAATACTTACACCACCATCTCCATAAACATGGAGATATTCACACCGTTATCTCTATAAACATAGAAATAACTGCACCGCCATCTCTATAAACATGGAAATATCTACAATGCTATCTATGTAAACATGGAATTATCTACAGAGCTATCTATGTAAACATGGAATTATCTACACAGCTATCTGTGTAAACTTGGAAATATCTACACCGCTCTCTGTGTAAGTTTGGCAATACGTACACCACAATCTGTGCAAAGATGGAAATACCTACACCGCTATCTGTATAAACATGGAAATATCTACACGGATATCTGTATAAACATGAAAATATCTACACTGCCATCTATATAAACATGGAAATACCTAAACCGCTTTCTCTATAAACATGAAAATATCTACACTGCTATCTCTATAAACATGGAAATATCTACACCACTATCTCTATAAATATGGAAATATCTTGACTGCCATCTGTATAAACATGGAAATGTCTATAACGCCATCTGTATAAATATGGAAATATCTACACTGCCATCTGCATAAACATGGAAATATCAACACAGACGTCTGTATAAACATGGAAATATCTACACTGCAATCTGTATAAACTTGGAAATATCTACACTGACATCTGTAGAAAGATGGAAATGTCTACAAAGCGATCTGAATAAACATGGGAATTTCTACACCACTACCTGTATAAACATGGAAATATCTACACCGATATCTGTATAAACATGGAAATATCTATACCGCAGTCTCTATAAACATGGAAATATCTCCACCGCTATCTGTATAAACATGAAAATATCTTCACCGCTATCTGTATAATCATGGACATATCTACACCGCAATTTGTATAAACATGGAAATATCTACCACGCTATGTGTGTAAACATGGAAATATCAACACAGCTATCTGTGTAAACTTGGAAATATCTACACAGCTATCTGCGTAAACATGGAAGTATCTACACGGCAATCTATGCAAAGATGGAAATATCTACGCCGCTATCTCTGTAAACATGGAATTATCTACACCGCTACCTGTATAAACATGGAAATATCTACACCGCTGTCTGTATAAAAAAGGAAATATCTACACGGACATCTGTAGAAACATGGAAATATCTACACCGCAATCTCTATAAACATGGAAATACCTACACCGCTATGTGTATAAATATGGAAATATCTACACCGCTATCTCTATAAACATGGAAATACCTACACCACTTTCTCTATAAACATTAAAATATCTACACTGCTATCTCTATATACATGGAAATATCTACACCTCCATCTCTATAAACATGAAAATATCTACACCGCCATCTTCAGAGAAATGGATGCATCTACACTGCTATCTGTATAAAGATGGAAATATCTACACCACTATCTGTATAAACATGGAACTATCTTCACTGCCATTTGTATAAACATGGAAATATCTACACCGCCGTCTGTATAAAGATGGAAATATCTTCACCGCAATCTCTATAAATATGGAAATAACTACACCGCTATCTCTATAGACAAGGAAATATCTACACTGCTATCTGAATAAACATGGAAATATCTACACTGCCATCTGTATAAAGATGGAAATATCTACACCGCGAGCTGTATAAACATGGAAATATCTACACCACTATCTGTATAAACATGGAAATATCATCACTGCCATCTATATAAACATGGAAATATCTACGCCGCCATCTGTATAAAGATGGAAATATCTAAACCACAATCTGTACAAATATGGAAATACCTACACCGCTATCTCGATAGACATGGAAATACCTACACCGCTATCTGTATAAACTTGGAAACATCTACCCTGCCATCTGTATAAAGATGGAAATATCTACACCGCGAGCTGTATAAACATGGAAATATCCACACCGCTATTTGTATAAACATGGAAATACCAACACCGTTATCTGTATAAACATGGAAATATCTACACCGCTATCTCTATAAACATGAAAATACTTACACCACCATCTCTATAAACATGGAGATATTTACACTGCTATCTCTATAAACATAGAAATAACTACACCACCATCTCTATAAACATGGAAATATCTACACAGCCATCTGAATAAATATGGAAATATCTACACAGACATCTGTATAAACATGGATAAATCTACTCTGCCATCTGTATAAACTTTTAAAAATCTACACTGACATCTGTAGAAAGATGGAAATGTCTACAAAGCAATCTTTATAAACATGGGAATTTCTACACCGCTACCTGTATAAGCATGGAAATATCTACAGCGCTATCTGTATCAACATGGAAATAGCTACACCGCAATCTGTATAAACAAGGAAGTATCTACAATGCTATCTCTGTAAACATGGAAATATCTACACAGATACCTGTGTAAACTTTGAAATATCTACACCGCTATCTCTGTAAGTTTGGCAATACCTACACCGCAATCTGAGCAAAGATAGAAATACCTACACCGCCATCTCTGTAAACATGGAAATATCTACACCGATATCTGTATAAACATGGAAACATCTACACTGCCATCTGTATAAACATGGAAATACCTACACCACTTTCTCTATAAACATGAAAATATCTACACTGCTATCTCTATATACATGGAAATATCTACACCTCCATCTCTATAAACATGAAAATATCTACAACGCCATCTTCAGAAACATGGATGTATCTACACCGCCATCTGTATAAACATGGAAATATGTAAACCACTATTTGTATAAATATGGAAATATCTTCCCGGCCATCTGTATAAACATGGAAATATCTACACCGCCATCCGTATAAAGACGGAAATATCTACACCGCAAGCTGTATAAATATGGAAATAACTACACCGCTATCTCTATAGACATGGAAATATCTACACCGCTATGTGTATAAACATGGAAATATCTACACTGCCATCTGTGTAAAGATGGAAATATCTACACCGCGAGGTGTATAAACATGGAAATATCTACACCGCAATCTGCATAAACATGGAAATACCAACACCGCTATCTGTATAAACATGTAAATATCTACACCGCTATCTCTATAAACATGAAAATACTTACACCACCATCTCTATAAACATGGAATTATTTACACCGCTATCTCTATAAACTTAGAAATATCTAGACTGCCATCTCTATAAACATGGAAATATCTACACCGCTATCTGCATAAACCTGGAAATATCTACACAGACATCTATATAAACATGGAAATATCTACACAGCTATCTCTATAAACATGGAAATACCTACACCGCCATCTGTATAAACATGGAAATACCTACAAAGTCACCTGTATAAACATGGAAATATCTACACAGTCATCAGTATAAACATGGAAATATCTACACAGCCATCTGTATATACATGGAATTATCTACACCGCTATCTGTATAAACATGGAAATATCTACACCGCCTTCTACATATCCATGGAAATCTCTGCGCCGCCTTCTGTATAAACATGGAAATATCTACACTTATATCTCTATAAACATGGAAATATCTACAATGCCATCTGTAAAAGCATGGAAATACCTATACAGTCATCTGTATGAAGATGGAAATATCTACACCACCATCTGTATAAACATGGAAATATCTACAATGTCATCTGTATACACATGGAAATACCTACACGGCAATCTGTGTATAGATGGAAACATCAACACCGCCATCTGTACAGACATGGAAATATCTACACCGCTATCTGTATAAACATGGAGATATCTACACTGCTGTCTGTATAAACATGGAAATTTCCACACCGGTATCTGTATAAACATGGAAATATCTACACCACGATCTGTATAAAAATGGAAATACTTACACCGCTATCTGTATAAACATGGAAATATCTACACCGCTATCTCTATAAACATGGAAATATCTACAAAGCCATCTGTATAAACATGGAAATACCTACACAGTCATGTGTAGGAACATGGAAAAATCTACACTGCCATCTGTATAAACATGGAAATATCTACAGAGCCCTCTGCATAAATATGGAAATATCTGCATAGGTATCTGTATAAACATGGAAATATCTGCACCGCTATCTGTATAAACATGGAAATACCTACACCGCTGTCTCTATAAACATGGAAATATGTACACCACTATGTGTATAAACATGGAAATATCTCTACTGCTGTCTGTATAAACATGGAAATATCTACACCGCGATCTGTATAAACATGGAAATATCTACACCGCCTTCTACATATCCATGGAAATATCTGCGCCGCCTTCTGTATAAACATGGAAATATCTACACGGTCATCTGTGTATAGATGGAAATATCAACTCCGCCATCTGTACAAACATGGAAATATCTGCACCGCTATCTGTATAAACATGGAAATATCTACACCGCGGTCTGTATAAACATGGAAATAGCTAAACCGCTATCTGTATAAACATGGAAATATCTACACTGCTAACTCTATAAACCTGGAAATATCTACACAGTGATCTGTATAAACATGGAAATATTTACACTGCAATCTGTATAGACATGGAAATATCTACACCGTTATCTGTATAAATATGCAAATATCTACACCGCTATCTCTATAAACATGGAAATATCTACACCGCCATCTGTATAAACATGGAAATATCTACACTTATATCTCTATAAACATGGAAATATATACAATGCAATCTGTAAAAACATGGAAATACCTATACAGTCAGCTGTATAAACATGGAAATATCTACACCGCCATCTGTATAAACAGGGAAATATCTACAAAGCCATGTGTACATACATGGGAATATCTACACCGCTCTCTATATAAACATGGAAATAACTACAGCGCTATCTCTATATACATGGAAATATCTACACCGCCATCTAAATATCCATAGAAATATCTGCGCCGCCATCTGTATAAACATGGAAATATCTACACGGTCATCTGTGTATAGATGGAAATATCAACACCGCCATCTGTACAAACAAGGAAATATCTACACCGCGGTCTGTATAAACATGGAAATATCTACGCCACTATCTGTATAAACATGGAAATATCCACACCGCTATCTCTATAAACATGGAAATATCTACACCGTGATCTGTATAAACATGGAAATATTTACTCAGCTATCTGTATAAACATGGAAATTTCTACACCGTTATCTGCATAAATATGGAAATATCTACACCGCTATGTCTATAAACATGGAAATATCTACACCGCCATCTGTATAAACATGAAAATACCTACACAGTCGTCTGTGTAAACATGGAAATATCTACACCACCATCTGTATAAACATGGAAATATCTACAATGCCATCTGTATACACATGGAAATACCTACACGGCAATCTGTGTATAGATGGAAACATCAACACCGCCATCTGTACAAACATGGAAATATCTACACTACTATCTCTATAAACATGGAAATATCTAAACTGCGGTCTGTATAAACATGGAAATATCTACACCGGTATCTGTATAAACATGGAAATATCTACACCACGGTCTGTATAAACATGGAAATATATACACTGCTATCTGTATAAACATGGAAATATCAGCACCGCTATCTCTATAAACATGGAAATATCTACAAAGCCATCTGTATAAACATGGAAATATCTACACAGTCATGTGTAGGAACATGGAAATATCTACACTGCCATCTGTATAAACATAGAAATATCTACACAGACCTCTGTATAAATATGGAAATATCTGCATAGGCATCTGTGTAAACATGGAAATTTCTGCACCGCTATCTGTATAAACATGGAAATACCTACACCGCTGTCTCTATAAACATGGAAATATGTACACCGCTATGTGTATAAACATGGAAATATCTCCACTGCTGTCTGTATAAATATGGAAATATCTCCACCATTATGCGTTTAAACATGGAAATATCTACAGCGACATCTCTATAAACATTGAAATATCTACACTGCCATCTGTAAAAACATGGAAATATCTACACAGTCATCTGAATAAACATGGAAATATCTACACCACCATCTGTATAAACATGGAAATACCTACAATACAATCTCTACACACGTGGAAATATCTACACAGTCATCTGTATAAATATGGAAATACCTACACGGCCATCTGTATAAACATGGAAATATCTACACTGCCATTTGTAGAAAGATGGAAATATGTACACCGCTATCTCTATAAATATGGAAATATCTACACCGCCATCTCTATAAACATGAAAATATCCACACTGCCATCTCCAGAAAGATGGAAGTATCTACTCCGCCTTGTGTATAAACACGGAAATATCTACACCACCATCTGTGTAAACATGGAAATATCTACACCGCTATCTGTATAAACATGGAAATATCTACACGGCCATCTGTGTATAGATGGTAATATCAGCACCGCCATCTGTGCAAACATGGAAATATCTACACCGCTATCTGTATAAACATGGAATTACCAACACCGATATCGGTATAAACATGGAAATATCTACAACGCCATCTATATAAACATGGAAATATCTACACCGCTATGTCTATAAACATGGAAATACCTACACCGCTATCTCTATAAACATGGAAATATCTACACCGCAATCTGTGGAAACATGGAAATATCTACACCGCTATCTGTATAAACATGGAAATATCTACACCGCGATCTGTATAGACATGGAAATATCTGCACCGTGAGCTTTATAAACATGGAAATATCTACATCGCTATCTGTGTAAACATGGAATTACCAACACCGCTATCAGTAAAAACATGGAAATATCTACAACGCCATCTATATAAACATGGAAATATCTACACCGCTATGTCTATAAACATGGCAATACCTACACCACTATCTCTATAAACATGGAAATATCTACACCGCAATCTGTGTAAACATAGAAATATCTACACCGCTATCTGTATAAACATGGAAATATCTACACCGCGATCTGTATAGACATGGAAATATCTACACCGCGATCTGTATAAACATGGAAATATCTACACCGCAATCTGTGTAAACATGGAAATATCTACACCGCCATCTGTATAAACATGGAAATACCTACAAAGTCATCTGTATAAACATGGAAATATCTACACAGCCATCTGTATAAACATGGAAATATCTACAAAGCCATCTGTATATACATGGAAATATCTACACCGCTATCTGTATGAAGACGGAAATCACTACACCGCTATTTGTATTAACAAGGAAATATCTACACCGTGATCTGTATAAACATGGAAACATCTACAGCACCATCTCTATAAACATGGAAATACATACACCCCTATCTGTATAAACATGGAAATATCCACACCGCTATCTCTATAAACATGGAAATATCTACACCGCCATCTCTATAACATGGAAATATCTACACCACGATCAGAATAAACATGGAAATATCTACACCGCTATCCGTATAAACATGGAAATATCTCCACTGCTATCTCTATAAACATTCAAATAACTCCACTGCTGTCTGTATAAACATGGAAATATCTCCAACGTTATCTGTATAAACATGGAAATATCTACAGCCCCATCTCTATAAACATTGAAATATCTACACTGCCATCTGTAAAAACATGGAAATATCTGCACAGTCATCTGAATAAACATGGAAATATCTACACCATAATCTGTATAAACATGGAAATATCTACACTGCTATCTGTATAAACATGAAATATCTAAACTGCTATCTCTATAAAAATGGAAATATCTACACTGCTATCTGTATAAACATGGAAATATCCACACTGCTATCTCTATAAATATGGAAAAATCAACACCGCTATCTCTATGAACATGGAAACATCTACACCGCCATCTGTGTGAATAAGGAAATATCTACAATACCATCTGTATAAAGATATAAATATCTGCACCGCAAGCTGTATAAACAAGGAAATATTTACATCGCTATCTGTATAAACGTGGAAATACCAACACCGCTATCGGTATAAACATGGAAATATCTACAACGCCATCTATATAAACATGGAAATATCTACACCGATGTGTCTATAAACATGGAAATAACTACACCGCTATCTCTATAAACATGGAAATATCTACAATGCTATCTTTATAAACATGGAAATATCTACACCGCTATGTGTATAAACTAGGAAATATCAACATCGCGATCTGTATAAACATGGAAATATCTACACCGCGATCTGTATAAACATGGAAATATCTTCACCACTATCTGTATAAACATGGAAATATTTACACCGCTATCTATATAAACATGGAAAATTCTACACCTTTATCTGTATAAATATGGAAATATCTACACCGCTATCTCTATAAACATGGAAATATATACACCGCCATCTGTAGAAAGATGGAAATACCTACACCGCAATCTGTGTAAACATGGAAATATCCACACCGATATCTGTAAAAAGTTGGAAATATCTACACCGCTATCTGTATAAACATGGAAATATCTACACCGCGATCAGTATAAATATGGAAATATCTACACCGCTATCTGTGTAAACATGGAAATATCTACACAGCTATCTCTATAAACATGGAAATATCTACACCGCCATCTGTATAAACATGGAAATACCTACAAAGTCATCTGTATAAACATGGAAATAACTACACAGCCATCTGTATAAACATGGAAATATCTACACAGCCATCTGTATATACATGGAAATATCTACACTGCTATCTGTGTAAACATGGAAATAACTACACCGCTATTTGTATAAACAAGCAAATATCTACACCGCGATCTGTATAAACATGGAAATATCTACACCGCCATCTCTATAAACATGGAAATATCCACACAATCTCTGTATAAACATGGAAATATCCACACCGCTATCTCTATAAAAATGGAAAAATCAACACCGCTATCTCTATGAACATGGAAATATCTACACCGCCATCTCTATAAACATGGAAATATCTGCACCACGATCATTATAAACATGGAAATATCTACACCGCTATCTGTATAAACATGGGAATATCTCCACTGCTGTCTTTATAAGCATCGAAATATCTACACCGCCATCTGTATAAACATGGAATTACTTACAAAGGTATCTATATAAACATGGAAATATCTACAACGCCATCGATATAAACATGGAAATATCTAAACCACTATGTCTATAAACATGGAAATACCTGCACCGCTATCTTTATAAACATGGAAATATCTACACCGCTATCTGTATAAACAAGGAAATATCTACACCGCTATCTGTATAAACATAGAGATATCTTCACCGCGGTCTGTATATACATGGAAATATCTTCACCACGATCTGTATAAACATGGAAATATCTACACCGCTATCTGTATAAACATGGTAATATCTACACCACCATCTATGTAAACTTGGAAATATCTACACCGCCATCTGTATAAACATAGAAATATCTACAATGCCATCTGTAGAAAGATGGAAATATCTACACCGCAATCTGTGTAAACATGGAAATATCTACACCGATATCTGTAAAAACATGGAAATATGTACACCGCTATCTGTTTAAACATGGAAATCTCTACAACGCGATCTGTATAAACATGGAAATATCTACACCGCGATCTCTATAAACATGGAAATATCTACACCGCTATCTGTATACACATGGAAATATCTACACAGCTGTCTCTATAAACATGGAAATATCTACACCGCCATCTGTATAAACATGCAAGTACCTACAAAGTCATCTGTATAAACATGAAATATCTACACCACGATCAGTATAAACATGGAAATATCTACACCGCTATCTGTATAAACATGGAAATATCTCCACTGCTATCTCTGTATACATCGAAATACCTACACTGCCATCTGTATAAACATGGAAATACCTCTGCTGCTATCTCTATAAACATCGAAATATCTACACAGCGGTCTGTATAAACATGGAAATATCTACACCGCTATCTGTATAAACATGGAAATATCTACACCACGATCTGTATAAACATGGAAATTCATACAGCGCTATCTCTTTAAACATGGAAATATCTGCACAGCTATATCTATAAACATGGAAATATCTACAAAGCCATCTGTATAAAGACGGAAATAACTACACAGTCATGTGTAGGAACATGGTAATATCTACACTGCCAACTGTATAAACATAGAAATATCTACACAGCCCTTTGTATAAATATGGAAATATCTGCATAGGCATCTGTGTAAACATGGAAATATCTGCACTGCTATCTGTATAAACATGGAAATACCTACACCGCTGTCTCTATAAACATGGAAATATGTACACCGCTATGTGTATAAACATGGAAATATCTCCACTGCTGTCTGTATAAACATGGAAATATCTCCACCGTTATCTGTTTAAAAATGGAAATATCTACAGCACCATCTCTATAAACATTGAAATATCTACACTGCCATCTGTAAAAACATGGAAATATCTACACAGTCATCTGAATAAAGATGGAAATATCTACAACACCATCTGTATATACCGCTATCTGTATAAACATGGAAATATCTACACCGCCATCTACATATCCATGGATATATCTGCGCATCCATCAGTATAAACATGGGAATATCTACACGGTTATCTGTGTATAGATGGAAATATCAACACCGCCATCTGTACAAACATCGAAATATCTACACCGCTATCTGTATAAACATGGAAATATCTACACCGCTATATCTATAAACATGGAAATATCTACACCGTGATCTGTATAAACATGGAAATATTTACACCGCTATCTGTATAAACATGGAAATTTCTACACCGTTATTTGTATAAATATGGAAATGTCTACACTGCTATCTCTGTAAACATGGATATATCTACACCGCCATCTGTATAAACATGGAAATACCTATACAGTCATCTGTACAAACATGGAAATATCTGCACCGCTATCTGTATAAACATGGAAATATCTGCACCGCTATCTGTAAAAACATGGAAATATCTACAACGCGGTCTGTATAAACATGGAAATATCTACACCACTATCTGTATAAACATGGAAATATCGACAACGCTATCTCTATAAACATGGAAATAACTACACCGTGATCTGTGTAAACATGGAAATATTTACACCGCTATCTGTATAAACATGGAAACTTCTACACCGTTATCTGTATAAATATGGAAATATCTACACCGCTGTCTCTATAAACTTGGAAATATCTACACCGCCATCTGTATAAACATGGAAATACCTATACAGTCATCTGTGTAAACATGGAAATATCTACACCACCATGTGTATAAACATGGAAATATCTACAATGCCATCTGTATACACATGGAAATACCTACACGGCAATCTGTGTATAGATGGAAACATCAACACTGCTATCTGTACAAACATGGAAATATCTACACTGCTATCTCTATAAACATGGAAATATCTACACGGTGGTCTGTATAAACATGGAAATATCTACACCTGTATCTGTATAAACATGGAAATATCTACACCACGATCTGTATAAACATGGAAATATATACACCGCTCTCTGTATAAACATGGAAATATCTGCACCGCTATCTCTATAAACATGGAAATATCTACAAAGCCATCTGTATAAACATGTAAATATCTACACAGTCATGTGTAGGAACATGGAAACGTCTGAAATGCCATCTGTAAAAACATAGAAATATCTACACAGCACTCTGTATAAATATAGAAATATCTGCATACGCATCTGTATAAACATGGAAATATCTGCACAGCTATCTGTATAAACATGGAAATACCTACACCGCTGTCTCTATAAACATGGAAATATGCACACCGCTATGTGTATAAACTTGGATATATCTCCACTGCTGTCTGTATAAACATGGAAATATCTCCACCGTTATCTGTATAAACATGGAAATATCTACAGCGCCATCTCTATAAACATTGAAATATCTACACTGCCATCTGTAAAAACATGGAAATATCTAAACAGTCATCTGAATAAACATGGAAATACCTACACCACCATCTGTATAAACATGGAAATACCTACAATACCATCTCTATACACATGGAAATCTACACAGACATCTGTATAAATTTGGAAATATCAACACCGCCATCTGTATAAACATGGAAATATCTACACTGCCATCTGTAGAAAGATGGAAATATCTACACCTCTATCTCTATAAATATGGAAATATCTACACCGCCATCTCTATAAACATGAAAATATCTACACTGCCATCTCCATAAAGATGGAAGTATCTACTCCGCCATGTGTATAAACACGGAAATATCTACAACACCATCTGTGTAAACATGGAAATATCTACACCTCTATGTGTATAAACATGGAAATATCTACACCGCCATCTGCATGTCCATGGAAATATCTACGCCGCCATCTGTATAAACATGGAAATATCTACACGGCCAACTGTGTATAGATGGAAATATCAACACCGCCATCTGTACAAACATGGAAATATCTACACCACTATCTCTATAAACATGGAAATATCTGCAATGCCATCTGTAAAAATATGGAAATACCTATACAGTCATCTGTATAAGCATGGAAATATCTACAATGCCATCTGTATACACATGGAAATATCTACACAGCCATCTGTATAAACATGTAAATATCTACACTGCTATCTCTATAAACATGGAAATATCTACACCGCCATCCCTATAAACATGAAAATATCTACACTGCCATATCCATAAACAAGGAACTAACTACTCCGCCATCTGTATAAACATGGAAACATCTACACCGCCATCTGTGTGAGTAAGGACATATCTACAATGCCATCTGTATAAAGATATAAATATCTGCACCGCGAGCTGTATAAACATGGAAATATCTACATCGCTATCTGTATAAACGTGGAAATATCTACAACACCATCTATATAAAGATGGAAATATCTACACCGCTATGTCTATAAACATGGAAATACCTACACCGCTATCTCTATAAACATGGAAATATCTACACCGCTATCTGTATAAACATGGAAATATCTACAACACCATCTATATAAAGATGGAAATATCTACACCGCTATGTCTATAAACATGGAAATACCTACACCGCTATCTCTATAAACATGGAAATATCTACACCGCTATCTGTATAAACATGGAAATATCTACACCGCTATCTGTATAAACATGGAAATATCTACACCGCGATCTTTATAAACATGGAAATATCTACACCGCGATCTGTATAAACATGGAAATATATACACCGCGATCTGTATAAACATGGAAATATCTACACCGCGATCTGTATAAACATGGAAATATCTTCACCGCGATCTGTATAAACATGGTAATATCTACACCACCGTCTATATAAACATGGGAATATGTACACAACCATCTGTATAAACATGGAAATATCTACAATGCCATCTGTAGAAAGATGGAAATATATTCACTGCAATCTGTGTAAACATGGAAATATCTGCACCGATATCTGTAAAAACATGGAAATATCTACACCGCGATCTGTATAAACATGGAAATATCTACACCACTATGTGTATTAACGTGGAAATATCTCCATTGCTATCTGTATAAACATGGACAAATCTCCACCACAATCTGTATAAACATGAAAATATCTACACCGCTATCTCTATAAACATGGAAATATCTACACTGCCGTCTGTACAAACATGGAAATATCTAAACAGTCATCTGTAGAAACATGTTAATATCTACACCGCTAACTCTATAAGCATGGAAATAACTACACCGCTATCTCTATAAACATGGAAATATCTACACCCCAATCTGTATAAACATGGAAATATCTACACCGGTATCGGTATAAATATGAAATGTCTAAACCGCTATCTCTATAAAAGTGGAAATATCTACACTGCTATATGAATAAACATGGAAATATCCTCACTGCTATCTCTATGAACATGGATATATCTACACCGCTATCTCTATAAAGATGGAAATATCTACAAAGCCATCTCTATAAACATGGAAATATCTACACCGCCATCTGTATAAACATGGAAATATCTACACCGCTATCTGTATAAACATGGAAATATCTACACCGCGATCTGTATAAACATGGAATTATCTACACCGCGATCTGTATAAACATGGAAATATCTAGACCGCAATCTGTGTAAACATGGAAATATCTACACAGCTATCTCTATAAACATGGAAATACCTACACCGCCATCTGTATAAACATGCAAATACCTACAAAGTCATCTGTATAAACATGGAAATATCTACACAGCCATCTGTATAAACATGGAATTATCTACACAGACATCTGTATATACATGGAAACATCTACACCACTATCTGTATAAACATGGAAATATCTACACCGCTATTTGTATAAACAAGGAAATATCTACACCGCCATCTGTTGAAACATGGAAATATAAACACAGACATCTGTTTATACATGGAAATATCTACACAGCTATCTGTATAAACATGCTAATAACAACACCGCTATCTGTATAAATGTGGAAATATTTGCACCGCTATCCCTATAAACATGGTAATAACAACACCGCGGTCTGTATAAACATGGAAATATCTACACCATGATCTGTATAAACATGGAAATACCTACACCGTGATCTGTATAAACATGGAAATATCTACACCGTGATCTGTATAAAAATGGAAATATCTACACCGCCATCTCTATAAACATGGAAATATCTACACCCCTATCTGTATAAACATGGAAATATCCACACAGCTATCTCTATAAACATGGAAAAATCAATACCGCTATCTCTATGAACATGGAAATATCCACACCGCCATCTCTATAAACATGGAAATATCTACGCCGCGATCAGTATAAACATGGAAATATCTACACCGCTATCTGTATAAACATGGAAATATCTCCACTGATATCTCTATAAACATCGAAATATCTACACCGCCATCTGTATAAACATGGAAATACTTACAAAGTTATCTGTATAAACATGGAAATATCTACTCCGCCATCTGTATAAACATGGAAACATCATCACAGCCATGTTTATATACATGGAAATATCTACACAGCTATATATATAAGCATGGAAATAACTACACCCTATCTGTATAAACATGGAAATATCTACACCGCCATCTACATATCCATAGAAATATCTGTGCCGCCATCTGTATAAACATGGAAATATCTACATGGCAATCTGTGTATAGATGGAAATATCAACACCGCCATCTGTACAAACATGGAAATATCTGCACCGCTATCTGTATAAACATGGAAATATTTACACCGCGGTCTGTATAAACATGGAAATATCTACACCACTATCTGTATAAACATGGAAATATCTACACCGCTATCTCTATAAACATGGAAATACCTACACTGCCATCTGCATAAACATGGAAATACCTACAAAGTCATCTGTATAAACATGGAAATATCTACACAGCCATCTGTATAAACATGGAAATATATACACAGCCATCTGTATAAACATGGAAATATCTACACAGCCATCTGTATATACATGGAAATATCTACACTGATATCTGTATAAACATGGAAATAAACACACCGCTATTTGTATAAACAAGGAAATATCTACACGGCCATCATTTTAAACATGGAAATATATACACAGAAATCTTTTTAAACATGGAAATATCTGCACCGCTATCTGAATAAACATGCTAATAACTACACCACTATCTGTATAAATGTGGAAATATTTGCACCGCTATCCCTATTAACATGGTAATATCAACACCGCGATCTTTATAAACTTGGAAATATCTACAACGTGATCTGTATAAACTTGGAAATATCTACACCGCGATCTGTATAAACATGGAAATACTAACACCGTTATCTGAATAAACATGGAAATATCTACACCGCTATCTCTATAAACACGAAAATAGTTACACCACCATCTCTATAAGCATGGAAATATTTACACCGCTACCTCTATAGACATAGAAATAACTATACCGCCATCCCTATAAACATGGAAATATCTACACCGCCATTTGTATAAACATGGAAATATCTACACAGACATCTGTATAAACATGGAAATATATACACTGCCATCTGTATAAACTTCGAAATATCTACACTGACATCTGTAGAGAGATGTAAATGTCTACAAAGCGATCTGTATAAACATGGGAATTCCTACACCGCTACCTGTATAAACATGGAAATATCTACACCGCTATCTGTATCAACATGGAAATAACTACACCGCAATCTGTATAAACATGGAAATATCTACAATGCTATCTCTGTAAACATGGATATATCTACACAGCTATCTGTGTAAACTTGGAAATATCTACACCGCTATCTGTGTAAATTTGGCAATATTTACACCGCAATCTGTGCAAAGATGGAAATATCTACACCGCTATCCCTGTAAACATGGAAACATCTACAATGCTATCTGTATAAACATGGAAATATCTACAGTGCCATCTGTATAAACATGGAAATATGTACAGCGCCATCTGTATAAACATGGAAATATCTACACTGTCATCTGTTCACACATGGAAATATCTACACAGCCATCTGTATAAACATGGAAATATCTACACTGCTATCTCAATAAAGATGGAAATATCTACACCGCTATCTGTATAAACATGGAAATATCTACATCGCTATCTGTATAAACAGGGAAATATGTCCACCGCTATCTGTATAAATATGGAAATATCTTCACCGCTATCTGTATAAACATGGAAATACCTACACCGCTATCTCTATAAACATGGAAATATATACAATGCTATCTGTGTAAACATTGAAATATCCACACAGCTATCTCTGTAAACTTGGAAATATCTACCAAGCTATCTGTGTAAAAATGGAAATATCTACACAGCAATCTGTGCAAAGATGGAAATATCTACACCGCTATCTCTATAAACATGGAAATATCTACACCGCTATCTGTATAAACATGGAAATATCTATACCGCAGTCTCTATAAACATGGAAATATCTCCACCGCTATCTGTATAAACATGAAAATATCTACACCACTCTCTGTATAATCATGGACATATATACACTGCAATCTGTATATACATGGAAATATCTATCTCGCTATGTGTGTAAACATGGAAATATCTACACTGCGGTCTGTATAAACATGTTAATATCTACACCACTACCTGTATAAACATGTAAATATCTACACCACGATCTGTATAAACATGGAAATATCTACACTGCTATCTGTATAAACATGGAAATATCTTCACCGCTCTCTGTGCAAACATGAAAATATCTACACCGCCATCTCTATAAACATGGAAATATCAACACTGCCATCTCTACAAAGGTGGAAATATCTACACCGCAAGCTGTATAAACATGGAAATATCTACAACGCTAGTTGTATAAACATGGAAATACCAACACCGTTATCTGTATAAACATGGAAATACCAACACCGCTATCTGTATAAACTTGGAAATATCTACACAGCTATCTCTATAAACATGGAAATACCTACACCGCCAACTCTATACACATAGAAATATCTACACCGCTATCTCTATAAACATAGAAATATCTACACAGCCATCCCTATAAACATGGAAATATCTACACCGCCATCTGCATGAACATGGAAATATCTACACCGCTATCTGTATAAACTTGCAAATATCTACACTGTCATCTGTATAAACATGGAAATATCTAAACTGCCATCTGTGGAAAGATGGAAATATCTACACCACGATCTGTATAACTATGAAAATATCTACAACGTTATCTGTGTAAAGATGGAAAATCTACACCGCAATCTGTGCAAAGATGGAAATATCTACACCACTCTCTCTGTAAACATGGAAATATCTACACCACTATCTGTATAAACATGGAAATAACTACATTGCTATCTGTATAAACAGGGAAATACCTCCACCGCTATCTGTATAAACATGGAAATATGTACACCGCTATCTGTATAAACCTGGAAATATCTACAACGCTATCTGTGTAAACATGGAAATATCTTCACAGCTATCTCTGTAAACTTGGAAATATCTATCAGGTATCTGTGTAAAAATGGAAATATCTACACGGCAATCTGTGCAAAGAGGGAAATATCTACACCGCTTTCTCTGAAAACATGGAAATATCTACACCGCTATCTTTATAAACATGGAAATATCTACACCGCTATCTGTATAAACAAGGAAATATCTACAGCGTTATCTGTATAAACATGGATATATCTACACCATTATCTGTATAAACATGGAAATATCTACACCGTTTTCTGTATAAATATGGAAATATCTACACCGCCATTTTGTAAACATACAAATATTTACAGAGTCATCTGTATACACATGGAAATATCTACAGAGACATCTGTATAAACATGGATGTATCTACAAAACTATCTCTATAAATAAGGAAGTACCTACAGCGCTATCTGTATAAATATGGAAATATCAACACCACAATCTCTCCAAAATGGAAATATCTACACCGCCATCTATATAAAGATGAAAATATCTACACCGCCATCTCCATAAACATGGAACTATCTACACCGCCACCTCTATAAACATTGAAATATCTACACCACTATCTGTATAAAGATGGAAATATCTACAACGCTATCTCTACAAACATGGAAATATCTACACAGCCATCTGTATAAACATGGAAATATCTACAGTGCTATCTCTATAAACTTGGAAATATCTACACCGTTATCTATATAAACATGGAAATATCTACAATGCTATCTGTATAAACAGGGAAATATCTACAACGCTATCTGTGTAAACATGGAAATATCTACACAGCTATCTGTGTAAACTTGGAAATATCTACACAGGTAACTGTGTAAAAATGGAAATAACTACACGGCAATCTGTGCAAAGAGGGAAATATCTACACCGCTTTCTCTGAAAACATGGAAATATCTACACCGCTATCTGTATAAACATGGAAATATCTACACCGCTATCTGTATAAACAAGGAAATATCTACAACGCAATCTGTAGAAACATGGAAATATCTACACCGCCATCTGTATAAACATTGAAATACCTACACAGCTATCTGTATAAATATGGAAATATCTACAACGCTATCTCTATAAACATGGAAATACCAACACCGCTTTCACTATAAACATGGAAATATCTACATCGCAATCTCTATAAACATGGAATTATCTACACCGCCATCTCTATAAACATGAAAATATCTACTCCGCCATCTTCAGAAACATGGCTGTATCTACACCGCCATCTGTATAAACATGGAAATATCTACACCAATATCTGTATAAACATGGAAAAATCTTCACTGCCATCTGTATAAAGATGGAAATATCTGCACTGCGAGTTGTATAAACATGGAAATATCTACACCGCTATCTCTATAAACATGGAAATACCTACAACGCCATCTCTATAAACATGGAAATATCTACACCGCTCTCTGTATAAACATGGAAATATCCACACCGCTATCTGTATGAACCTGGAAAGATCAACACCGCTATCTGTATAAATATGGAAATATCTACAACGCTATCTCTCTAAACATGGAAATGTCTACACCGCAATCTGTATAAACATGGAAATATCTGCATCGTTATCTCTATAAACATGAAAATATCTACACTGACATCTGTATAAACATGGAAATAACTTCACAGTCATCTGTATAAACATGGAAATATCTACACCACCATCTGTATAAACATGGAAATATCTACACGGAAAGCTGTATAAACATGGGAATACCTAGACAGTCATCTCTATAAACATGGAAATAGCTATACCGCTATCTGTATAAACATGGAAATACCCACACCGCTATCTGTATAAACATGGAAATATCTACACCGCTATATGTATAAACATGGAAATATCTGCACCGCTATCTTTATAAACATGGAAATATCCGCAACTCTATCTCTGTAAACATAGAAATATCAACACGGCTATTTGTGTAAACATGAAAATATCTGCACCGCTATCTGTATAAAGATGGAAATATCTACACCACTATCTGTAAAACGTGGAAGTACCTACACCGCTCTCTGTATAAACCTGGAAATATCTACACCGATATCTGTATAAACAAGGAAATATCTTCACCGCCATCTGTATAAACATGGGAATACCTACACCGCTATCTGTATAAATATAGAAATATCCACACCGCTCTCTCTATAAACATGCAAATACCTACACTGATTTCTCTATAAACATGGAAATAACTACACTGCAATCTCTATATACTTGGAAATATCTACACCGCCATCTCTATAAACATGAAAATATCTACACCGCCATCTTCAGAAACATGGATGTATCCACACCGCCATCTGTATAAACATGGAAATTTCTACACCACTATATGTATAAACATGGAATTATCTTCACTGCCATCTGTATAAACAAGGAAATATCTACACCGCCATCTGAATAAAGATGGAAATAACAACACCGCAATCTGTATAAATATGGAAATACCTACACCGCTACCTCTATAGACATGTAAATATCTACACCGCTATCTGTATAAACATGGAAATATCTCCACTGCCATCTGTATAAAGATGGAAATATCTACACCGCGAGCTGTATAAACATGGAAATATCTACACCGCAATCTGTATAATCACGGAAATATCTACAATGCTATCTCTGTAAATATGGAAATATCTACACAGCTATCTGTGTAAACTTGGAAATATCTACACCGCTATCTGTGTAAATTTTGCAATACTTACACCGCAATCTGTGCAAAGATGGAAATATCTACACCGCTATCTCTGTAAACATGGAAATATCTACACCGCTATCTGTATAAACATGGAAATATCTAAACTGCCATCTGTATAAACATGGAAATATCTACAGCGCCATCTGTATAAACATGGAAATATCTACACTGCCATCTGTACACACATGGAAATATCCACACAGCCATCTCTATAAACATGGAAATATCTACACCGCTATCTGTATAAACATGGAAATATGTCCACCGCTATCTGTATAAACATGGAAATATCTACACCGCTATCTGTATAAACATGGAAATATCTACACCGTTATCTGTATAAACGTGGAAATATATTCAATGCTATCTCTGTAAACATGGAAATATCTACACAGCTATCTGTGTAAACTTGGAAATACCTACACCGCTATCTGTATAAACATGGAATTATCTACAAAGACATCTGTATAAACATGGAAATATCTACACCGCCATCTCTATAAACATGAAAATATCTACACCGCCATCTTCAGAAACATGGATGTATCAACACTGCCATCTGTGTAAACATGGAAATATCTTCACTGCCATCTGTATAAACATGGAAATATCTACACCACGAGCTGTATAAACATGGAAATATCTACACCGCAATCTGTATAAATATGGAAATACCTACACCGCTATCTCTATAGACATGGAAATATCTACACCGCTATCTGTATAAACATGGAAATATCTAATTTGCCATCTGTATAAAGATGGAAATATCTACACCGCGAGCTGTATAAACATGGAAATATCTACACCGCTATCTGTATAAACATGGAAATACCAACACCGTTATCTGTATAAACATGGAAATATCTACAGCGCTAACTCTATAAACATGAAAATACTTACACCACCATCTCTATAAACATGGATATATTAACACCGCTTTCTCTATAAACATAGAAATAACTACATCGCCATCTCTATAAACATGGAAATATCTGCACCGCCATCTGCATAAACATGGAAATATCTACACAGACATCTGTATAAACATGGAAATATCTACACCGCCATCTGTATAAACTTGGAAATATCTACAGTGACATCTGTAGAAAGATGGAAATGTCTACAAAGCGATCTGTATAAACATGGGAGTTTCTACACCGCTACTTGTATAAACATGGAAATATCTACACCGCTATCTCTATCAACATGGAAATAACTACACCGCAATCTGTATAAACACGGAAATATCTACAATGGTATCTCTGTAAACATGGAAATATCTACACAGCTATCTGTGTAAACTTGGAAATTTCTACACCGCTATCTGTGTAAGTTTGGCAATACCTACACCGAAATCTGTGCAATGATGGAAATACCTACACCGCTATCTCTATAAACATGGAAATATGTACACCGATTTCTGTATAAACATGGAAATATATACACTGCCATCTGTATAAACATGGAAATACCTACACCGCTTTCTCTATAAGCATGAAAATATCTACACTGCTATCTCCATATACATGGAAATATCTACACCTCCATCTCTATAAACATGAAAATATCTACACCCCCATCTTCAGAAACATGGAAATATCTACACCGCCATCTGTATAAACATGGAAGTATCTACACCGCTATCTGTATAAACATGGAAATATCTACATCGCTATCTGTATAAACAGGGAAATATCACCACCGCTATCTGTATAAACATGGAAATATCTACATCGCTATCTGTATAAACAGGGAATATCAACACCGCCATCTGTATAAACATGGAAATACCTACAAAGTCATCTGTATAAACATGGAAATATTTACACAGCCATCTGTATAAACATAGAAATATCTACACAGCCATCTGTATATACATGGAAATATCTACACCGCTATCTGTATAAACATGGAAATAACTACAACGCTATTTGTGTAAACAAGGAAATATATACACCGCCATCTGTTTAAACATGGAAATATATACACAGACATCTGTTTATACATGGAAATATCTACACCGCTATCTGTATAAACATGCTAATAACTACACCAATATCTGTATAAATGTGGAAATATTTGCACCGCTATCCCTATAAACATGGTAATATCAACACCACGATCTGTATAAACATGGAAATATCTACACCATGATCTGTATAAACATGGAAACATCTACACTGTGATCTGTATAAACATGGAAATATCTACAGCGCCATCTCTATAAACATGGAAATATCTACACGCCTATCTGTATAAACATGGAAATATCCACACCGCAATCTCTATAAACATGGAAAAGTCAACACCGCTATCTCTATGAACATGGAAATATCTACACCGCCATCTCTATAAACATGGAAATATCTACACCGCGATCAGTATAAACATGGAAATATCTACACCGCTATCGGTATAAACATGGAAATATCTTCACTGCTATCTCTATAAACATCGAAATACCTACACCGCCATCTGTATAAACATGGAAATACTTACCAAGTTATGTGTATAAACGTGGAAATATCTACACCGCCATCTGTATAAACATGGAAATATCTACAGAGCCATGTGTATATACATGGAAATATCTACACCGATATCTATATAAACATGGAAATAACTATACCACTTTCTGTATAAACATGGAAATAATTACACCGCCATCTACATATCCATAGAAATATCTGCACAGCCATCTGTATAAACATGGAAATATCAACACGGTCATCTGTGTATAGATGGAAATATCAACACCGCCATCTGTACAAACATGAAAATATCTGCAACGCTATCTGTATAAACATGGAAATATTTACACCGCGGTCTGTATAAACATGGAAATATCTACACCGCTACCTGTATAAACATGGAAATATCTACACCGCTATCTCTATAAACATGGAAATGTCTACACCGTGATCTGTATAATCATGGAAATATTTACATCGCTATGTGTATAAACATGGAAATATCTACACCGTTATCTGTATAAACATGGAAATATCTACACCGCCATCTGTATAAACATGGAAATATCCACACCGCCATCTCTATAAACATGAAAATATCTACACTGCCATCTCCATAAACATGGAACTAACTACTCCGCCATCTGTATAAACATGGAAACATCTACACCGCCATCTGTGTGAATAAGGAAATATCTACAATGCCATCTGTATAAAGATATAAATATCTGCACCGCGAGCTGTGTAAACATGGAAATATCTGCATCGCCGTCTGTATAAACGTGGAAATACCAACACCGCTATCGGTATAAACATGGAAATATCTACAACGCCATCTATATAAACATGGAAATATCTACACCGCTATCTCAATAAACATGGAAATACCTACACCGCTATCTCTATAAACATGGAAATATCCACACCGCCATCTGCATATCCATGGAAATATCTACAACGCCATTTGTAGAAAGATGGAAATATCTACACCGAAATCTGTATAATCGTGGAAATAACTACACCGCTATCTGTATAAACATAGAAATATCTACACCGCAATCTGTATAAACATGGAAATATCTACACCGCTATCTGTATAAATAGGAAATATCTAAACCGCTATCTCTATCAAAATGGAAATATCTACACTGCTATCTGTATAAACATGGAAATATCCTCACTGCTATCTCTATGAATATGGTTATATCTACACCGCTATCTAAATAAACATGGAAATATCTACTCTGCCATCTCTATAAACATGGAATTATTTACACCGCCATCTGTATAAACATGGAAATATCTACACCGCAATCTGTCTAAACATGGAAATATCTACACCGATATCTGTAAAAACATGGAAATATCTACTCCGCTATCTGTATAAACATGGAAATATCTACACCGCGATCTGTATAAACATGGAAATATCTACACCGTGATCTGTATAAACATGGAAATATCTAAACTGCTATCTGTGGCAAGATGGAAATATCTACACCACGATCTGTATAAATATGAAAATATCTGCACCGCTATCTGTGTAAAGATGGAAATATCTACACCGCAATCTGTGCAAAGATGGAAATATCTACACCGCTATCTCTGTAAAGATGGAAATATCTACGCCACTATCTGTATAAACATGGATATATCTACACCGTTATCTGTATAAACATGGAAATATCTACACCACTTACTGTATAAATATGGAAATATCTACACCGCTATCTCTATAAACGCGGAAATATCTACACCGCCATCTGTATATACATGGAAATACCTATACAGTCATCTGTGTAAACATGGATATATCTACACCACCATTTGTATAAACATGAAAATAAATAAAATTCCATCTGTATGCACATGGAAATACCTACACGGCAATCTGTTTATAGATGGAAACATCAACCCCGCCATCTGTACAAACATGGAAATATCTACACTGCTATCTCTATAAACATGGAAATATCTACACTGCGGTCTCTATAAACATGAAAATATCAACACCGGTATCTCTTTAAACATGGAAATATCTACACCAAGATCTGTTAAAACATGGAAATATATACACCGCTATCTGTATAAACATGGAAATATCTGCACCGCTATCTCTGTAAACATGGTAATACCTTCAAAGCCATCTGTATAAACATGGAAATGACTACACAGTCATGGGTAGGAACATGGAAATATCTACAATGCTTCTGTATAAACATAGCAATATTTACACAGCCCTCTGTATAAATATGGAAATATCTGCATAGGCATCTGTATAAACATGGAAATATCTGCACCGCTATCTGTATAAACATGGAAATATCTACACCTCTTTCTCTATAAACATGGAAATATGTACACCTCTATGTGTATAAACATGGAAATATCTCCACCGTTATCTTTATAAACATGTAAATATCTACAGTGCCATCTCTATAAACATAGAAATATCTACACTGCCATCTGTAAAAACATGGAAATATCTACACAGTCATCTGAAGAAACATGGAAATATCTACACCACCATCAGTATAAACATGGAAATAGCTACAATACCATCTGTATACACATGGAAATATCTACACAGACATCAGTATAAATATGGAAATATCTACACCGACATCTGTATAGACATGGAAATATCTACACCATGATCTGTATAAACATGGAAATATCTACACCATGATCTGTATAAACATGGAAATATCTGCACCGCTATCTCTATAAACATGGAAATATCTACAAAGATATCTGTATAAACATGGAAATACCTACACAGTCATGTGTAGGAACATTTAAATATCTACACTGCCATCTGTATAAACATAGAAATATCTACACAGCCCATTGTATAAATATGGAAATATCTGCATAGGCATCTCTATAAACATGGAAATGTCTGCACCGCTATCTGTATAAACATGGAAATACCTACACGGCTGTCTCTATAAACATGGAAATATGTACCCCGCTATGTGTATAAACATGGAAATATCTCCACTGCTCTCTGTATAAACATGGAAACATCTCCACCGTTATCTGTATAAACATGTAAATATCTACAGCACCATCTCTATAAACATTGAAATATCTACACTGCCATCTGAAAAAACATGGAAATATCTTCACAGTCATCTGAATAAACATGGAAATTTCTACACCACCATCTGTATAAACATGGAAATACCTACACTACCATCTGCATACACATGGAAATATCTACACCGCGATCTGTATAAACATGGAAATATCTACACCGCGATCTGTATAAACTAGGAAATATCTACACCGCGATCTGTATATACATGGAAATATCTACACCGCGATCTGTATAAACATGGAAATATCTACACAGCGATCTCTATAAACATGGAAATATCTACACCGCCATCTGTATAAACATGGAAATACCTACAAAGTCATCTGTATAAACATGGAAATATCTACACAGCCATCTGTATAAACATGGAAATATCTACACAACCATCTGTATATACATGGAAATAACTACACCGCTATCTGTATAAACATGGAAATAACTACACCGCTATCTGTATAAACAAGCAAATATCTACACTGTGATCTGAATAAACATGGAAATATCTACACCGCTATCTCTATAAACATGGAAATATCTACACCGTGATCTGTATAAACATGGAAATATTTACACCGCTATCTGTATAAACATGGAAATTTCTACACAGTTATCTGTATAAATATGGAAATATCTACACCGCTATCTCTATAAACATGGAAATATCTACACCGCCATCTGTAAAAACATGGAAATACCTACACCGCCATCTGCATAAACATGGAAACACCTATTCAGTCATCTGTGTAAACATGGAACTATCTACAACACCATCTGTATACACATGGAAATATCTGCAATGCCATCTGTATACACATGGAAATACCTACACGGCAATCTGTGTATAGATGGAAACATCAACACTGCCATCTGTACAAACATGGAAATATCTACACTGCTATCTCTATAAACATGGAAATATCTACACTGCGGTCTGTATAAACATGGAAATGTCTACACCGGTATCTGTATAAACATGGAAATATCTACACCACGATCTGTATAAACATGGAAATATATACACCGCTTTCTGTATAAACATGGAAATATCTGCACCGCTATCTCTATAAAGATGGAAATATCTACAAAGATATCTGTATAAACATGGAAATACCTACAAAGTCATGTGTAGGAACATTTAAATATCTACACGGCCATCTGTATAAACATAGAAATATCTACACTGCCCTCTGTATAAATATGGAAATATCTGCATAGGCATCTGTACAAACATGGAAATATCTGCACCGCTATCTGTATAAACATGGAAATACCTTCACCGCTGTCTCCATAGACATGGAAATATGTACACCGCTATGTGTATAAACATGGAAATATCTCCACTGCTCTCTGTATAAACATGGAAATATCTCCACCGTTATCTGTATAAACATGGAAATATCTACAGCGCCATCTCTATAAACATTGAAATATCTACACTGCCATCTGTAAAAACATGGAAATATCTACACAGTCATCTGAATAAACATGGAAATATCTACAACACCATCTAAATAAACATGGAAATACCTACAATACCATCTGTATACACATGGAAATATCTACACAGACGTCTGTATAAATATGGAAATATCTACACGGCCATCTGTATAAACATGGAAATATCTACACTGCCATCTGTAGAAAGATGGAAATATGTACACCGCTATCTCTATAAATATGGAAATCTCTACACCGCCATCTCTATAAACATGAAAATATCTTCACTGCCATCTCCAAAAAGATGGAAGTATCTACTCCGCCACGTGTATAAACACGGAAATATCTACACCACCATCTGTGTAAACATGGAAATATCTACACCGCTATCTGTATAAACATGGAAATATCTACACCGCCATCTGCATGTCCATGGAAATATCTACGCCGCCATCTGTATAAACATGGAAATATCTACACGGCCATCTGTGTATAGATGGAAATATCAACACCGCCATCTGTACAAACATGGAAATTTTTACATCGCTATCTCTATAAACATGGAAATATCTGCATTGCCATCTGTAAAAACATGGAAATACCTATACAGTCATCTGTATAAACATGGAAATATCTACAATGCCATCTGTATACACATGGAAATATCTACACAGCCATCTGTATAAACATGTAAATATCTACACTGCTATCTCTACAAACATGGAAATATCTACAGCGCCATCTCAATAAACATGAAAATATCTACACTGCCATCTCCATAAACACGGAACTAACTACTCCGCCATCTGTATAAACATGGAAATATCTACACCGCCATCTGTATGAATAAGGAAATATCTACAATGACATCTGTATAAAGATATAAATATCTGCACCGCGATCTGTATAAACATGGAAATATCTACATCGCTATCTGTATATATATTGAAATATCTACACAGCTATCTCTATAAACAGGAAATGTCTACACCGCTATCTGTATAAACGTGGAAATATCTACATGGGTATCTCTATAAACATGGAAATAACTACACCGCCATCTGTATAAACGTGGAAATACCTACAAAGTCATCTGTATAAACATAGAAATATCTACACAGCCCTCTGTATAAATATGGAAATATCTGCATAGGCATCTGTATAAACATGGAAATATCTGCACCGTTATCTGTATATACATGGAAATATCTACACCGCTATCAGTATATACATGGTAATATCTACATCGCTATCTGTATAAACATGGTAATATCTACATCACTATCTATATAAACATGAAAATATCTACACCGCCATCTATATAAACATGGAAATATCTACAATGCCATCTGTAGAAAGATGGAAATATCTACACCACAATCTGTGTAAACATGGAAATATCTACACCGCTATCTGTGAAAACATG
Organism: Pan troglodytes; assembly: GCF_028858775.2. Classification (NCBI taxonomy): domain Eukaryota; kingdom Metazoa; phylum Chordata; class Mammalia; order Primates; family Hominidae; genus Pan; species Pan troglodytes. The sequence goes on from NC_072411.2 coordinate 11,047,141, forward strand.
GAAATATCTACACCGCTATCTGTATAAACATGGAAATATCTACACCGCGATCTGCATAAACATGGAAATATCTACACCACCATCTAAATAAACATGGAAATACCTACAATACCATCTGTATACACATGGAAATATCTACACAGACATCTGTATAAATATGGAAATATCTACACGGCCATCTGTATAAACATGGAAATATCTACACTACCATCTGTAGAAAGATGGAAATATGTACACCGCTATCTCTATAAGTATGGAAATATCTACACCGCCATCTCTATATACATGAAAATATCTACACTGCCATCTCCATAAAGATGGAAGTATCTACTCCGCCATGTGTATAAACACGGAAATATCTACACCACCATCTGCGTAAACATGGAAATATCTACACCGCTATCTGTATTAACATGGAAATATCTACACCGCCATCTGCATGTACATGGAAATATCTACGCCGCCATCTGTATAAACATGGAAATATCTACACAGCCATCTGTACAAACATGGAAATATTTACATCACTATCTCTATAAACATGGAAATATCTGCATTGCCATCTGTAAAAACATGGAAATATCTATACAGTCATCTGTGTAAACATGGAAATATCTAGAATGCCATCTGTATACACATGGAAATATCTACACAGCCATATGTATAAACATGTAAATATCTACACTTCTATCTCTATAAACATGGAAATATCTACACCGCCATCTCAATAAACATGAAAATATCTACACTGCCATCTCCATAAACATGGAACTAACTACTCCGCCATCTGTATAAACATGGAAACATCTGCACCGCCATCTGTGTGAATAAGGAAATATCTACAATGCCATCTGTATAAAGATATAAATATCTGCACCGCGAGCTGTATAAACATGGAAATATCTACATCGCTATCTGTATAAACGTGGAAATAACAACACCACTATCGGTATAAACATGGAAATATCTACAACGCCATCTACATAAACATGGAAATACCTACACCGCTGTGTCTATAAACATAGAAATACCTACACCGCCATCTGTATAAACATGGAAATACCTACAAAGTCATCCGTATAAACATGGAAATAACTACGCAGCCATCTGTATAAACATGGAAATATCTACACAGCCATCTGCATATACATGGAAATAACTACACCGCTATTGGTATAAATAAGCAAATATCTACACTGTGATCTGAATAAACATGGAAATATCTACACCGCTATCTCTATAAACATGTAAATATCAACACCGTGAGCTGTATAAACATGGAAATATTTACACCGCCATCTGTATGAACATGGAAATACCTAAACAGTCATCTGTGTAAACATGGAAATATCTACACCACCATCTGTATACACATGGAAATATCTACAATGCTATCTGTATACACATGGAAATATCTACACAGACATCTGTATAAATATGGAAATATCTACACCGCCATCTGTATAAACATGGAAATATCTACACTGCCATCTGTAGAAAGATGGAAATATCTACACCGCTATCTCTATAAATATGGAAATATCTACACCGCCATCTCTATAAACATGAAAATATCTACACTGCCATCTCCATAAAGATGGAAGGATCTACTCCGCCATGTGTATAAACACGGAAATATCTACACCACCATCTCTGTAAACATGGATATATCTACACCGCTGTCTCTATAAACATGGAAATGTGTACACCGCTATGTGTATAAACATGGAAATATCTCCACTGCTCTCTGTATAAACATGGAAATATCTCCAACGTTATCTGTATAAACATGGAAATATCTACAGTGCCATCTCTATAAACATTGAAATATCTACACTGCCATCTGTAAAAACATGGAAATATCTACACTGTCATCTGACTAAACATGGAAATATCTACACCACGATGTGTATAAACATGGAAATACCTACAATACCATCTGTATACACATGGAAATAACTACACAGACATCTGTATAAATATGGATATCTCTACACCGCCATCTGTATAAACATGGAAATATCTACACTGTCATCTGTAGAAAGATGGAAATATGTACACCGCCATCTCTATAAACATGAAAATATCTACACTGCCATCTCCGTAAAGATGGAAGTATCTACTCTGCCATGTGAATAAACACGGAAATATCTACACCACTATCTGTGTAAACATGGAAGTATCTACACCGCTATCTCTATAAACATGGAAATATCTACACCGCCATCTACATGTCCATGGAAATATCTACGCCACCATCTGTATAAACATGGAAATATCTACACGGCCATCTGTGTATAGATGGAAATATCAACACCGCCATCTGTACAAACATGGAAATGTCTACACAGCTATGTCTATAAACATGGAAATACCTACACCACTATCTGTATAAATATGGAAATATCTACACCACTATCAGTGTAAACATGGAAATATCTACACCGCTATATATATAAACCTTGAAATATCTACACTGCAATCTCTATAAACATGGAAATATCTACAACACTATCTGTGTAAACATGGAAATATCTACACCTCTATATGTATAAACATGGAAATATCTACACCACAGTCTGTATAAACATGGATATACCTACACTGCTATCTGTATAAACATGGACATATTTACACTGCTATCTGTATAAACATGGAAATGTCTACTCCGCTATCTGTATAAATATGGAAATATCTACACCGCTATCTCTATAAACATGGAAATGTCTACACCGCTATCTGTTTAAACAAGGAAATATCTACATGGCTATTTCTATAAATATGGAAATATCTACAATGCCATCTGTATAAACATGGAAATATCTACACAGCCATCTCTTTAAACCTGGAAATATCTACATCGCTATCTGTATAAACATGGAAATAGCTAAATCGCTATCTGTATAAAAATGGAAATATCTACACCACTATCTGCATAAACATGCACATATCTACAGCGCTATCTGTATAAACATGGTAATATCTCCACCGCTATATGTATAAACATGGAAATATCTACACCGCAATCTCTATAAACATGGAAATATCTACACCGCTATCTGCATAAACTTGGAAATATCTACACCACCATCTCTATGAACATGGAAATATCTCCACTGCCATCTGTATAAACATGGAAATATCTCCACCGCCATCTGTATAAACATGGCAATATCTGCACCGCTGTCTGTATAAACTTGGAAATATCTACACCACGATCTCTATAAAATGGAAAGATCTACACCGCTATCTGTATATATATGGAAATATCTACACTGCTATCTGCATAAATATGGAAATACCTACACCGCTATCTGCATAAACATGGAAATACCTACAACGCTATCTGTATAAACATGGAAATATCTACACGGCCATCTTTATAAACATCGATATATCTACACTGCTATCCGTATAGACATGGAAATACCTACACCGCTATCTGTATAGACATGGAAATACCTACACCACCATCTGTATAAACAGGGAAATATCTACACTGCCATCCGTATAAACGTGGAAATATCAACACCGCTATCTGTTTAAACATGGAACTATCAATACTGATATCTGTACAATATGGAAGTATCTACACCACCATCTGTATAAACATGGAAATATCTCCACCATTAACTGTATGAACATGGAAATATCTACACCACGATCTGTATAAACATGGAAAGATCTACACCGCTATCTGTATAAACATGGATATATCTACACCGCTATCTATATAAATATGGAAATATCTACACAGCTATCTGTATGAACATGGAAATACCTACACCGATATCTGTATAAACATGGAAATATCTACACCACGATCTGTATAAACATGGAAAGATCTTCACCGCTATCTGTATGAACATGGAAATACCTACACCGCTATCTGTATAAACATGGATATACCTACACCGCTATCTGTATAAACATGGAAATATCTACACAGTCATCTGTATAAATATGGAAATATCTACACCACCATCTGTATAAACATGGAAATATCTACACTGCCATCTGTAGAAAAATGGAAATATCTTCACAGCGAGCTGTATAAACATGCAAATATCTACACCGCTATCTGTATAAACGTGCAAATACCAACAACGCTATCTGTGTAAACATGGAAATATCTACACCGCTATCTGTGTAAAGATGGAAATATCTACATGGCTATCATTGTAAAGATGTAAATATCTACACTGCTATCTGTATAAACATGGGAATATCAACACTGCTATCAGTATAAACATGGAAATATCTTCACCGCTATCTGTATAAGGATGGAAATATCTTCACCGCTATCTGTATAAACATGGAAATAACTACAACGCTATCTGTGTAAACATGGAAATATCTATACAGCTATCTGTGTAAACATGGAAATATCTACACCGCTATCTGCGAAAGGTTGGAAATATCTACACCGCTATCTGTGTAAACATGGTAATATCTACACCGCTATCTGTGTAAACATGGAAATATCTACACCACTATCTCTGTAAACATGTAAATATCTACACCGCTATGTGTGGAAACGTGGAAATATCTACACCGCCATCTGTATAAACATGGAAGTATCTACATCGCCATCTGTATAAACATGGAAATATCTACACCACCATCAGTATAAACATGGAAATATCTACACCGCCATCTGTATAAACATGGAAATATCTACAACGCCATCTTTATAAACATGGAAATATCTACACCACGATCTGTATAAACATGGAAAGATCTACACCGCTGTCTGTATAAATATGGAAATATCTACACCGGTAACTGTATAAACATGGAAATAGCTACACCGCTATCTGTGTAAACATGGAAATAACTACACCGCCATCTTTGTAAATATGGAAATATCTACATTACTATCTGTATAAACATGGAAATAACTACACCGCCATTTGTATAAATATGGAAATATCTTCACCGCTATCTCTATAAACATGGAAATATCTACACCGACATCTGCATAAACTTGGAAATATCTACACTGCTGTCTCTATAAACATGGAAATATCTACACCGCCATCAGTTAAAACATGGAACAATCTACACAGTCATCTGTATAAACTTGGAAATATCTACATCAACATTTGTATAAACATGGAAATATCTACACAGCCATCTGCATAAATATGGAAATATTTACACCTCTATCTCTATAAACATGGAAATACCAACACCGCTATCTCTATAAACACGGAATTATCTGCACCGCTATCTTTATAAACATGGAAATATCTACACCGCCATCTCTTTAAACATGAAAATATCTACACTGCCATCTCCATAAACATGGAACTATCTACACCGCCATCTGTATAAACATGGAAATATCTAATCTGCCATATGTAAAAACACGGAAATATCTACACCGCAATCTGTATAAAAATGGAAATAACTACACGGCGAGCTGTGTAAACATGGAAATACCGACACCGCTATCTGTATAAACATGGAAATAGCAACACCGCTATCTGTATAAACATGGAAATATCTCCACCGCTATCTCTATAAACATTGAAATATCTACACCACGATTTGTATAAACATGGAAATATCTACACCGCCTTCTGTATAAATATGGATATATCTACAGTGCTATCTGTATAAACATGGAAATACCTACACCGCTATATGTATAAACATGGAAATAACTACACCGCCTTCTGTATAAATATGGATATATCTACAGTGCTATCTGTATAAACATGGAAATACCTACACCGATATGTGTATAAACATGGAAATAACTACACCGCCATCTGTATAAATATGGAAATATGTACAACGCTATCTCTAAAAACATGGAAATATCTACACCGCCATTTACATAAACATGGAAATATCTACACCGCTGTCTCTATAAACATGGAAATATCTACACCGCCATCTGCATAAACATGGAAATATCTACACCGCTGTCTCCATAAACATGGAAATATCTCCACCGCCATCAGTAAAAACATGGAAATATCTACACAGTCTTCTGTATAAACATGGAAATATTTACACCAACATCTGTAGAAACATGGAAATAGCTACAATGCCATCTGTATACACATGGAAATATCTACACAGCAGTCTGTATAAACATGGAAATATCTACACTGCTATGTCTACAAACATGGAAATAACTACACCGCTCTCTCTATAAACATGGAAATATCTACACCGCTATCTCTATAAACATGGAAATATCTACACCTCCATCTCTATAAACATGGAAATATCTACACCGATATCTGTACAAACATGTAAATATCTCCACGGCTATCAATATAAACATGGAAATATCTGCACCGCTATCTGTAAAAACATGGAAATATCTACACAGCTATCTGTGTAAACATGGAAATATCTACACAGCTATCTGTGTAAAGATGGAAATATCTACAACGCTATCTGTGTAAACATGGAAATATCTACACCGCTATCTGTGTAAACATGGAAATATCTACACCGCTATCTGTGTAAAGATGGAAATATCTTGACCGCTATCATTGTAAAGATGGAAATATCTTCACCGCTATCTGTGTAAACATGGAAATATCTACTCCGCTCTCTGTATAAAAATGGAAATATCTACGCCGATATCTCTGTAAACATAGAAATAACTACACCGCTATGTGTGGAAACGTGGAAATATCTACACCGCCCTCTGTATAAACATGGAAGTATCTACACCACCATCTGTATAAACATGGAAATATCTACATCACCATCTGTATAAACATGGGAATATTTACACCGCCATCTGTACAAACATGGAAATATCAACAACACTATCTGCATAAACATGGAGGTATCAACACCGCCGTCTGTATAAACATGGAAATATCTACAGCGCCATCTGTATAAACATGGCAATATTTACACCGCCATCTGTAAAAACATGGAAATATCTACACTGTTATCTGCATAAACAAGGAAATATCTACACCACGATCTGTATAAACATGGAAAGATGTACACCGCTATCTGTATAAACATGGAAATATGTACCCCGCTATCTGTATAAATATGAAAATATCTACACCGCTATCTATATAAACAAGGAAATACCTGCACCGCTATCTGTATAAACATGGAAATACCTTCAAAACGATCTATATAAACATGGAAAGATCTGCACCGCTATCTGTATAAAAATGGAAATATCTACACCGCTATCTGTAGAAACATGGAAATACCTACACGGCTATCTGTATAAACATGGAAATATCTACAATGCTATCAGTGTAAACATGGAAACATCTACACAGCTATCAGTGAAAACATGGAAATATCTTCACTGCTATCTGTGTAAAGATGGAAATATCTACACCGCTATCAGTGTAAAGATGGAAATATCTACACGACTATCTCTGTAAACATGGAAATATCTACAACGCTATCTATATAAACATGGAAATATCTACACCGCTATCTGTGTGAACATGCAAATACCTACACCGCTATCTGTGCAAAAATGGAATTATCTACAACACCATCTTTATAAACATGGAAACACCTACACCGCCATCTGTATAAACATGGAAATATCTACACTGCCATCCGTATAAACATGGAAATATCAACATCGCTATCTGTATAAACATGGAACTATCAACACTGATATCTGTATAATATGGAAGTATCTACACCACCATCTGTATAAACATGGATGTATCTACACCGTTATCTGTATAAACATGGAAATATCTGCACCGCTATCTGTATAAACATGGAAATATCTACACAGCTATCTGTGTAAGCATGGAAATAACTAGACCGCTATCATTGTATAGATGGAAATAACTTCACCGCTATCCATGTAAACATGGAAATATCTACACCGCTATCTATATAAAAATGGAAATATCTACACAGCTATCTCTGAAAACATGGAAATATCTACACCGCTATGTGTGGAAACGTGGCAATATCTACACCGCCATCTCTATAAACATGGAAGTATATTCACCACCATCTGTATAAACATGGAAATATCTACAACACCATCTGTATAAACACGGAAATATCTACACCACCATCTGTATAAACATGGAAATATCTACAACGCTATCTGTATAAACATGGAAATATCAACACCAATATCTGTATAAACATGGATATATCTACCCCGCTATCTGTATAAATATGGAAATATCTACACAGCTATCTGTATGAACATGGCAATAGCTACACCGCTATCTGTATAAACATGGAAATATCTACACCACGATCTGTATAAACATGGAAAGATCTACACCGCAATCTGTATAAACATGGAAATATCTACACCGCTATCTGTATAAACATGGAAGTAACTACACCGCTATCTGTATAAACATGGAAATATCTACACCGCCATTGGTATAAATATGGAATTATGTACACCGCTATCTGTGTAAACATGGAAATATCTACACCGCTATCTTTGAAAAGATGGAAATATCTACATCGCTATCATTGTAAAGATGGAAATATCTATACCGCTATCTGTGTAAACATGGAAATATCTACTCCGCTATCTATATAAACATGGAAATATCTACACCGCTATCTCTGTAAACATGGAAATATCTACACCGCTATCTGTGCAAACATGGAAATATCTACACCGCCATCTGTATAAACATGGAAATATGTACACCGCCATCTGTATAAACATGGAAATATCTACACCGCCATCTGTATAAACATGGCAATATTTACACTGCTATCTGTATAAACATGAAAATATCTACACCACGATCTGTATAAACATGGAAAGATCTACACCGCTATCTGTATAAATATGGAAATGTCTACACTGCTATCTGTGTAAACATGGAAATAACTACTCCGCTATCTGTATAAACATGGAAATAACTACCCCGCCATCTTTATAAATATGGAAATATCTACACCGCTATCTGTATAAACATGGAAATGCCTACACTGCTATCTGTATGAACATGGAAATACCTACACCGCCATCTGTATAAATCTGGAAATATGTACACTTCTTTCTCTAGGAACATGGAAATAACCACACCACCATTAGCATAAACATGGAAATATCTACACCGCTGTCTCTATAAACATGGAAACATCTACACCGTCATCAGTAAAAACATGGAAATATCTACACAGTCATCTGTATAAACATGGAAATATCTACACCACCATCTTTATAAACATGGAAATATCTACAATGCTATCTGTATACACATGGAAATATCTACAGAGCCATCTGTATAAACATGGAAATATCAACACCGCTATCTCTATAAACATGGAAATACCTACACCGCTATCTCTATAAACATGGAAATATCTACACCGCTATCTCTATAAACATGGAAATATCTACACCACTATCTCTATAAACATGGAAATATCTACACCGCCATCTCTATAAACATGGAAATATCTACACCGCTATCTGTATAAACATGGAAATATCTACACCGCTATCTGTATAAACATGGAAATATATCCACTGCTATCTGTATAAACATGGAAATATATCCACTGCTATCTGTATAAACATGGAAATATCTACACCGCTATCTTTATAAACATGGAAATATCTACAACGCTGTCAGTGTAAACATGGAAAAATATATACCGGTATCTCTATAAACATGGAAATAGCTACACAACCATTTACATAAACATGGAAGTATTTACACCGCTATCTCTATAAACATGGAAACATCTACACCACCTTCTGAACCAACATGGAAATATCTACACCGCCATCTGTAAAAACATGGAAATATCAACACCGCCATCTCTAAATACATGGAAATATCTACACAGTCATCTGTGCAAACATGGAAATATCTACAACATGATCTGTATAAACATGGAATTATCTACAATGCCATCTGTATACACAAGGAAATATCTACACAGACATCTGTATAAAAAAGGAAATACCTACACCTCTATCTCTATAAACATGGAAATATCTACACCGCCATCTCCATAAACATGAAAATATCTACACTGCCAACTCCATAAACATGGAACTAACTACAACGCCATCTCTATAAACATGGAAATATCTACACCGACAAATGTAAAAATTTGGAGATATGTACACCGCCATCGGTAGAAAAATGGAAATACCTACACGGCGAGCTGTATAAACATGCAAATAACTTCACCGCTATGTATATAAACATGGAAATAGCAACAACGCTATCTGTGTAAACATGGAAATATCTACACCGCTATCTGTGTAAACATGGAAATATCTACACCGCTATCTGTGTAAAGATGGAAATATCTACACCGCTATCATTGTAAAGATGGAAATATCTACACCGCTATCTGTGTAAACATGGAAATATCTACTCCACTATCTATATAAGAATGGAAATATCTACACCGCTATCTGTGTAAACATGGAAATACCTACACCACTCTGTGTGGAAACGTGGAAATATCTACACCGCCATCTGTATAAACATGACATTATCTACTCCGCCATCTATATAAACATGGAAATATCTACACCACCGTCTGTATAAACATGGAAATATCTACAACGCCATCTGAATAATCAAGGAAATATCTACAACGCCGTCTTTATTAACATAGCAATATCTACACCGCTATCTGTATAAACATGGAAATATCTACACCAAAATCTGTATAAACATGGAAAGATCTACACCGCCATCTGTATAAATATGGAAATATCTACACTGGTAACTGTATCAACATGGAAATAACTACACCGCTATCTGTATAAACATGGAAATAACTACACGGCCATCTTTATAAATATGGAAGTATCTACACTACTATCTATAAAAACATGGAAATACCTACACCGCTATCTGTATAAACATGGAAATATCTCCAGTGCTATCAGCATAAACATGGAAATATCTACACCGCTGTCTGTATAAGGATTGAAATATCTACACGGCTATTTCTATAAACATGGAAATGTCTACGCCGCCATCTCTTTAAACATGAAAATATCTACACTGCCATCTCCATAAACATGGAACTATCTACAATGCCATCTGTATAAACATGGAAATATCTACACCGCCATATGTATAAACATGGAAATATCTACAATTCAATCTGTATAAAAATGGAAATATCTACACGACGAGCTGTGTAAACATGGAAATAACCACACCGCTATCTATATAAACATGGAAATACCTACACCGCTATCTGTATAAACATGGAAATATCTATACCGCCATCTGTATAAATATGGAAATATCTACACCGCTATCTCTATAAATATGGAAAAATCTACACCGCCATCAGCATAAACGTCGAAATATTTACACCGCTGTCTCTATAAACATGGAAATATCTACACAGCCATCTGCATAAACATGGAAATATCTACACCGCTGTCTCTATAAACCTGGAAATATCACCACCGCCATCAGTAAAAACATGGAAATATCTACACAGTCATCTGTATAAACATGGAAATAACTACACCACCATCTGTATAAACATGGAAATATCTACAATGCCATCTGTATACACATGGAAACATCTACACAGCCGTCTGTATAAACATCTAAATATCTACACTGCTATGTCTATAAACATGGAAATATCAACACCGCTATCTCTATAAACTTGGAAATATCAACACTGCTATCACTTTAAACATGGAAATATCTACACCGCCATCTCTATAAACATGGAAATATCTACACCGCTATGTGTATAAACATGTAAATATCTCCACTGCTATCAGTATAAATATGGAAATATCTACACCGCTATCTTTATAAAGATGGGAATATCTACACCGCGATCTGTATAAATATGGAAATACCTACAACGCTATCTCTGTAAACATGGAAATATCTACACAGCTATCTGTGTAAACATGGAAATATCTACACCGCTTTCTGTGTAAAGATGGAAATATCTACACCACTATCTCTGTAAACATGGAAATATCTACACCACTATCTGCGTAAACATGGAACTATCTACACCGCTATCTGTGTAACCATGGAAATATCTACTCCGCTATCCATATAAAAATGGAAATATCTGCACCGCGATCTCTGTAAACATGGAAATATCTACACCGCCATCTGTGCAAACATGGAAATATCCACACCACCATCTGTATAAACATGAAAATATCTACACCGCCATCTGTTTAACCATGGAAATAACTACACCACCATCTGTATAAACATGGAAATATCTACACCGCTACCAGTATAAATATGGAAATATCTACACTGCTATCAGCATAAACATGGATATAACTACACCGCTATCTGTATAAACATGGAACTATCAACTCTGATATCTGTAAAATATGGAAGTATCTACACCACCATCTGTATAAACATGGAAATATCTACACCGTTATCTCTATAAACATGGAAATATCTACACCACGATCCGTATAAACATGGAAATATCTGCACTTTTATCTGAATAAACATGGAAATATCTACACCGCTATCTGTATAAACTTGGAAATAACTACACCGCTATCTGTTTAAACATGGACATATCTACAACGCTATCAGTGTTAACATGGAAATATCTACACAGCTATCTATGTAAACATGGAAATATCTACACCGCTATCTGTGTAAAGATGGAAATATCTACACCACTATCAGAGTAAAGACGGAAATATCTACACGGCTATCTGTGTAAACATGGAAATATCTACACCGCTATCTATATAAACTTGGAAATATCTACACCGCTCTCTGTGTAAACATGGAAATATCTACACCGCTGTCTGTGCAAACATGGAGATATCTACAACGCCATCTGTATAAACATGGAAATACATACACCGCCATCCGTATAAACATGGAAATATCTACACTGCCATCCGTATAAACATGGAAATATCAACACCGCTATCTGTATAAACATGGAAAGATCAACACTGATATCTGTATAATATGGAAGTATCTACACCACCATCTCTATAAACATGGAAATATCTACACCGTTATCTGTATAAACATGTAAATCTCTACGCCGCTGTCTGTACAAACATGGAAATTTCTAAACCGCTGTCTGTATAAACATGGAAATATCTACATCGTTATCTGTATAAACATGGAAATATCTCGACCGCTATCTCTATAAACATGGAAATATCTCCACAGCTATCTCTATAAACATGGAAATAACTACACCGCTATCTGTACAAATATGGAAATATCTACACCGCTATCTCTATAAACATCGAAATAACTACACCGCTATCTGTATAAACATGGAAATAACTACACCATTATCTCTATAAACATGGAAATATCTACATCGATATCTGAATAAACTTGCAAATATCAACACCGCCATCCGTTTAAACATGGAAATATCTCCAACGCTATCTGTATAAACATGGAAATATCTCCACCGCTGTCTGTATAAACATGGAAATATCTATACTGCTATCTGTATAAACATATAAATCTCTACATCGCTATCTGTATAAACATGGAAATAGCCACACCGCTATCTGTATAAACTTGGAAATATCTACACCGCCATCTGTAAAAACGTGGAAATGTCTACACAGTCATCTGTATAAACATGGAAATATCTACACCTCCATCTGTATAAACATGGAAATGTCTACACTGCCGTCTGTATACACATGGAAATATCTACACAGCCATCTGTATAAACATGGAAATATCTACACCGCTATCTCTATATACTTGGAAATATCTACACCGCCATCTCTATAAACACGGAAATATCTCCAACGCTATCTGTATAAACCTACAAACATCTCCACCGCTATGTGTATAAACATGGAAATATCACCACCGCTATCTGTATAAACATGGAAATATCTACCATGCTATCTGTATAAACATGGAAATATCTGCACCACTATCTGTATAAACTTGGAAATATCTACATCGCTATCTGAATTAACATGGAAATATCTTCACTGCCATCTGTATAAACATGGTAATAGCCACACCGCTATCTCTATAAACATGGAAGTACCTACACCGCCATCTGAATAAACATGGAAATATCTACACGGCTATCTCTATAAATATGGACATACCTACACCACTATCTCTATAAACCAGGAAATTTCTACACCGCTATCTGTATAAACATGGAAATATCTACATGGCTATTTCTATAAACATGGAAATATCTACACCGCCATCTGTATTAATATGGAAATACCTACACTGCTATCTCTATAAACGTAGAAACCTCTACACCGCTATGTGTAGAAACATGGAAATAACTACAAGGCTATCTCTATAAACATGGAAATATCTACACCTCCATCTCTATAAACATGGAAATACCTACACACTCATCTGTATAAACATGGAAATACCTACACCACTATCTGTATAAACATGGAAATATCTACACAGCCATCTCTATAAACATGGAAATATCTACATCGCTATCTGTATAAACATGGAAATAGCCACACCGCTGTCTGTATAAACATGGAAATATCTACACCGCCATCTGTAAAAACATGGAAATATACACACAGTCATCTGTAAACATGGAAATAACTACACCTCCACCTGTGTAAACATTGAAATATCTACACTGCTATCTGTATACACATGGAAATATCCACACAGCCATCTGCATAAAAATGGAAATATCTACACCGCTATCTCTTTAAACATGGAAATATCTACATAGCTATCTGTATAAACATGGAAATAAATACACTGCCATCTGTATAAACATGGAAGTAGCCACACCGCTATCTGTATAAACATGGAAATATCTAAACCACCATCTGAATAAACATCAAAATATCTACACAGCTATCAGTATAAATATGGAAATATCTACACCGTCATCTCTATAAACTTGGAAATATCTCCAACGCTATCTGTATAAACGTGGAAAAATCTCAACCGCTATCTGTATAAACATGGAAATACCTCCACCGCTATGTGTATGAACATGGAAATATCTAAATCGCTCTCTGGACACACATGGAAATATCTCCCCCGCTATCTCTATAAACATGGAATTATGTACACCGCTATCTGCATAAACATGGAAATATCTCCACCGCAATCAGTATAAACACGGAAATACCTTCACCGCTATCTGTATAAACATGTAAATATCTACACCGCTATCTGTATAAACATGGAAATATCTACATCGCTATCTGTATAAACATGGAAATATCTACATCGTTATTTGTAAATATGTGGAAATATCTACACAGTCATTTTTGTAAACATGGAAATATCTACACCTCCATCTGTATAAACATGGAAATATCTACACTGCCATCTGTATACACATGGAAATATCTACACAGCCATCTGTATAAACATGGAAATATCTACACCGCTATCTGTATAAACATGGAAATATCTACTTCGCTATCTGTATAAACATGGAAATATCTACACTGCCATCTGTATAAACATGGAAGTAGCCACTCCGCTATCTGCATAAACATGGAAATATATACACCACCATCTGAATATATATGGAAATAACTACACGGCTATCTTTATAAATATGGAAATAACTACACCGCTATCTCTATAAACATGGAAATAGCTACAACGCTATCTATATAAACATGGAAATATCTCCACCGCTATCTGTATAAACATGGAAATACCTCCACCGCTATCTGTATGAACATGGAAATATCTAAATCGCTATCTGTACAAACATGGAAATAACTCCCCCGCTATCTCTATAAACATGGAATTATCTACACCGCTATGTGTATAAACATGGAAATATCTCCACGTAATCAGTATAAACATGGAAATATCTACACCGCTATATGTATAAACATGTAAATAACTACACCGCTATTTGTATAAACATGCAAATATCTACACCGCTATCAGTATAAACATGGAAATATCCACATCGTTATCTGTATAAACAAGGAAATATCTCGACTGCTATCTCTATAAACATGGAAATATCTCCAACGCTATCTCTATAAACATGGAAATATCTACACCGCTATCTTTATAAACATGGAAATATCCACACCACTATCTCAGTAAACATGGAAATATCTACACTGCCATCTGTATAATCATGGAAACAGCCACACCGCTATCTGTATAAACATGGAAATATCTACACCGCCATCTGTATAAACATGGAAATATCTACACCGCTATCTGTATAAATATGGAAATATCTACACCGCTATCTCTATAAACATGGAAATAACAACACCGCAATTTGAATAAACATGGAAATAACTACACCGCCATCTCTATAGACATGGAAATATGTACACCGCTATCTGCATAACCTTGGAAATATCTACACCACCATCTGTATAAACATGGATATATCTCCACTGCTATCTGTATAAACATGGAAATATCTACACCGCCATCTGTAAAAACATGGAAATGTCTACACAGTCATCTGTATAAACATGGAAATATCTACACCTCCATCTGTATAAACATGGAAATGTCTACACTGCCATCTGAATACACATGGCAATATCTACACATCCATCTGTATAAACATGGAAATATCTACACCGCTATCTCTCTATACTTGGAAATATCAACACCGCAATCTCTATAAACACGGAAATGTCTCCAACGCTATCTGTGTAAACCTAGAAACATCTCCACCGCTATGTGTATAAACATGGAAATATCACCACCGCTATCTGTATAAACATGGAAATATCTACCATGCTATCAGTATAAACATGGAAATATCTGCACCGATATCTGTATAAACTTGGAAATATCTACATCGCTATCTGAATTAACATGGAAATATCTTCACTGCCATATGTATAAACATGGTAATAGCCACACCGCTATTTCTATAAACATGGAAGTACCTACACCGCCATCTGAATAAACATGGAAATATCTACACGGCTATCTCTATAAATATGGAAATAAATACACCGCTATCTCTATAAACCAGGAAATTTCTACACCTCTATCTGTATAAACATGGAAATATCTATATGGCTATCTCTATAAACATGGAAATATCTACACCGCCATCTGTATAAATATGGAAATACCTACACTGCTATCTCTATAAACGTAGAAACCTCTACACCGCTATGTGTATAAACATGGAAATAACTACAAGGCTATCTCTATAAACATGGAAATATCTATACCGCCATCTCTATAAACATGGAAATACCTACACACTCATCTGTATAAACATGGAAATACCTACACCACTATCTGTATAAACATGGAAATATCTACACAGCCATCTATATAAACATGGAAATATCTACATCGCTATCTGTATAAACATGGAAATAGCCACACCGCTGTCTGTATAAACATGGAAATATCTACACCGCCATCTGTAAAAACATGGAAATATACACACAGTCATCTGTAAACATGGAAATAACTACACCTCCACCTGTGTAAACATGGAAATATCTACACTGCTATCTGTATACACATGGAAATATCCTCACAGCCATCTGCATAAAAATGGAAATATCTACACCGCTATCTCTTTAAAAATGGAAATATCTACATCGCTATCTGTATAAACATGGAAATAACTACACTGCCATCTGTATAAACATGGATGTAGCCACACCGCCATCTGTATAAACATGGAAATATCTACACCACCATCTGAATAAACATCAAAATATCTACACAGCTATCAGTATAAATATGGATATATCTACACCGCCATCTCTATAAACATGGAAATATCTCCAACGCTATCTGTATAAACGTGGAAAAATCTCAACCGCTATCTGTATAAACATGGAAATACCTCCACCGCTATGTGTATGAACATGGAAATATCTAAATCGCTCTCTGGACACACATGGAAATATCTCCCCCGCTATCTCGATAAACATGGAATTATGTACACCGCTATCTGCATAAACATGGAAATATCTCCACCGCAATCAGTATAAACATGGAAATACCTACACCGCTATCTGTATAAACATGTAAATATCTACACCGCTATCTGTATAAACATGGAAATATCTACATCGCTATCTGTATAAACATGGAAATATCTACATCGTTATCTGTAAATATGTGGAAATATCTACACAGTCATTTTTGTAAACATGGAAATATCTACACCTCCATCGGTATAAACATGGAAATATCTACACTGCCATCTGTATACACATGGAAATATCTACACAGCCATCTGTATAAACATGGAAATATCTACACCGCTATCTGTATAAACATGGAAATATCTACTTCGCTATCTGTATAAACATGGAAATATCTCCACTGCCATCTGTATAAACATGGAAGTAGCCACACCGCTATCTGCATAAACATGGAAATATATACACCACCATCTGAATATATATGGAAATAACTACACGGCTATCTTTATAAATATGGAAATATCTACACCGCTATCTCTATAAACATGGAAATAGCTACAACGCTATCTATATAAACATGGAAATATCTCCACCGCTATCTGTATAAACATGGAAATACCTCCACCGCTATCTGTATGAACATGGAAATATCTAAATCGCTATCTGTACAAACATGGAAATAACTCCCCCGCTATCTCTATAAACATGGAATTATCTACACCGCTATGTGTATAAACATGGAAATATCTCAACGCAATCAGGATAAACATGGAAATACCGACACCGCTATATGTATAAACATGTAAATAACCACACCGCTATCTGTATAAACATGCAAATATCTACACCGCTATCTGTATAAACATGGAAATATCCACATCGTTATCTGTATAAACAAGGAAATATCTCGACCGCTATCTCTATAAACATGGAAATATCTCCACCGCTATCTCTATAAACATGGAAATATCTACACCGCTATCTTTATAAACATGGAAATATCCACACCACTATCTCAGTAAACATGGAAATATCTACACTGCCATCTGTATAATCATGGAAACAGCCACACCGCTATCTGTATAAACATGGAAATATCTACACCGCCATCTGTATAAACATGGGAATATCTACACCGCTATCTGTATAAATATGGATATATCTACACCGCTATCTCTATAAACATGGAAATAACAACACCGCAATTTGAATAAACATGGAAATAACTACACCGCCATCTCTATAAACATGGAAATATGTACACCGCTATCTGCATAAACTTGGAAATATCTACACCACCATCTGTATAAACATGGATATATCTCCACTGCTATCTGTATAAACATGGAAATATCTCCACGGCTATCTGTGTAAACACGGAAATAACTACACCGCTATCTGTATAAACATGGAAATGTCTACATCGCTATCTGTATAATCATGGAAATAGCCACACCGCTACAGGTAAAAACATGGAAATATCTGCACCACCATCTGTAAAAACATCGAAATATCTACAGAGTCATCTGTAAAAACATGGAAATACATACACCTCCATCTGTATAAACATGGAAATATCTATACTGTCATCTGTATACACGTGGAAATATCTACACAGCCATCGGTATAGGCATGGAAATATCTACACCGTTATCTCTATAGACATGGAAATAGCTACAACGTTATCTCTATAAACATGGAAATATCTACACCGCTATCTGTATAAACATGGAAATGTCTACACCGCTATCTGCATAAACTTGGAAATATCTGCACCGCCATCTCTATAAACATGGAAATATCTCCACTGCTATGTGAATAAACATGGAAATATCTCCACTGCTATGTGTATAAACATGGAAATATCTACGCAGCTATGTGTACAAACATGCAAATATCTACACCGCTATCTGTATAAAGTTGGAAATATCCACACTGCTATCTGTATAAATATGGAAATATCTACACCGCTATCTCTGTAAACATGGAAATATCTACACCGCTATCTGTATATACATGGAAATATCTACACTGCCATCTGTATAAACATGGAAGTAGCCACTCCGCTATCTGCATAAACATGGAAATATATACACCACCATCTGAATATATATGGAAATAACTACACGGCTATCTTTATAAATATGGAAATATCTACACCGCTATCTCTATAAACATGGAAATAGCTACAACGCTATCTATATAAACATGGAAATATCTCCACCGCTATCTGTATAAACATGGAAATACCTCCACCGCTATCTGTATGAACATGGAAATATCTAAATCGCTATCTGTACAAACATGGAAATAACTCCCCCGCTATCTCTATAAACATGGAATTATCTACACCGCTATGTGTATAAACATGGAAATATCTCCACGCAATCAGTATAAACATGGAAATACCTACACCGCTATATGTATAAACATGTAAATAACTACACCGCTATCTGTATAAAGTTGGAAATATCCACACCGCTATCTGTATAAATATGGAAATATCTACACCGCTATCTCTGTAAACATGGAAATATCTACACCGCTATCTGTATATACATGGAAATATCTACATGGCTATCTCTATGAATCTGGAAATACCAACACCACCATCTGTATAACCATAGAACTACCTACATATTCATCTGTATAAACATGGAGATATCTACACCTCTATCTGTAAAAACATGGAAATATCTACATTGCGATATGAATAAACATGGAAATATCTACATCGCTATCTGTATAAACATGGAAATAGCCACACCGCTATCTGTATAAACATGGAAATATCTACACCGCCATTTGTAAAAACATAGAAATATCTACACAGTAATCTGTGTAAAAATGGAACATATCTATACCTCCATCTGTATAAACATGGAAATATCAACTCCACCATCTGAATAAACATCGAAATGTATACACGGTATTTGCATAAGTTTGGAAATAACTACACCGCTATCTCTATAAACATGGAAATGTCTACACAGCTACTCTATAAACATGGAAATATCTACACCGCTATCTCTATGAACATTGAGATATCTACATCGCTATCTGTACAAACATGGAAATGTCTACACAGCTACTCTATAAACATTTAAATATCTACACCGCTATCTCTATGAACATTGAGATATCTACATCGCTATCTGTACAAACATGGAAATTACTCCACCACTATCTCTATTAACATGGAATTATCTACACTTCTATCTGTATAAACATGGAAATATCTCCAATGCAATCTGTATAAACATGGAAATATCTACACCGCTATCTGTATATGCATGGAAATATCTACACCGCTATCTGTATAAACATGGAAATATCTACACCACTATCTGTATAAACATGGAAATATCTACATCTTTATCTGTAAAAACATTGAAATATCTCCACCGCTACCTCTACAAACATGGAATTATCTACACCGCTATCTCCATAAACATGGAAATATCTACACCGCTATCTGCATAAACTTGGAAATATATACACCGCCATCTGTATAAACATGGAAATATCTCCACCGATATCTGTATAAACATGGAAATATCTTCATCGCTATCTGTATAAACATGGAAATATCCACACCGCTATCTTTATACACATGGAAATAACTTCACCGCCATCTGTAAAAACATGGAAATATATACAGAGTCATATGTAGAAACATGGAAATATCTAACCTCCATCTGTATAAACATGGAAATATCTACACTGCCATCTGTAAAAATATGAAAACATCTACACTGCCTTCTCTATAAAGATGTAAATACCTACACCGCGTGCTGTATAGTCATGGAAATTTCCACACCATGATCTGTATAAACATGGATATATCTGCCCCGCTATCTGTATAAACATGGAAATTTCTGCAACACTATCGATATAATCATGGAAATATCTACACCGCTGACGGTATAAACATGGAAATATCTACACCGCTATATGTATAAACATGGAAATTTCTCAACCGCTATCTCTGTAAACATGGAAATACCTACACCGCCATCTGTAAAAATCTGGAAACATCTTCACTGTCATCTGTATAAACATGGAATAATCTACACCACCGTCTGTATAAACATGGAAATATCTACACTGCTATCTGTAAACACATGGAAATATCTACAGAGCCATCTGTATAAACATGAAAATAATTACACTCTAGCTCTATAAACAAGTAAATAACTACACCGCTATCTCTATAAACATGGAAATACCTACACTGCTATCTCTATAAACATGGAAATATCTACACCTCTATCTCTATAAACATGGAAATACCTACACTGCTATCTCTATAAACATGGAAATATCTACACCTCTATCACTATAAACATGGAAATACCTACACCGCTATCTCTATAAACATGGAAATATTAACACCGCTATCTCTATAAACATGGAAATATCTTCACCGCCATCTGAATAAACTTGGAAATATCTATACCGCCATCTGCATAAACATGGAAATATCTACACCGCCATCTGCATAAACATGGAAATATCTGCACTGCCATCTGTATAAAGATGGAAATATCTACACCACGAGGTGTAAAAACATGGAAACATCTACATCGCTATCTGTATAAACATGGAAATACCAACACGGCTATCTGTATAAACATGGAAATTTATACACTGCTATCTGTATAAACATTGAAATATCTACACCGCTATCTCTTTAAACATGGAAATAACTACACCGCTATCCCTGTAAACATTGAAATTTCTACACGGCCGTCTCTATAAACATGGAAATGTCTACAACGCCATCTACAAAAAGAACGAAATATCTACACCGCCGTCTATATAAAGATGGAAATACCTACACCGCCATCTGTATAAACATGGAAATATCTACTCTGCCATCTGTAGAAAGATGGACTTATCTACACCGCGATCTGTATAAACGTGGAAATATCTACACCGCTATCTGTATAAACATGGAAATATCTACACCACTATCTGTATAAATATGGAAATATCTACACCGCTATCTCTATAAACATGAAAATATCTACACTGCTATCTGTATAAACATGGAAATATCTGCACCACTATCTCTATCAACTTGGCAATATCTACACCGCCATCTGTATAAACATGGAAATATCGGCTCAGTCATCTGTATAAACATGGAAATATCTACACAGCCATCTGTATAAACGTGGAAATATCTACACAGCCATCTCTGTAAACATGGAAATATCTACACCGCTATCTGTATAAACATGGAAATATCTACACCGCTATCTGTATAAACATGGAAATATCTACACCGCATTCTGTGTAAACATGAAAATATATATACCGCTATCTCTATAAACATGGAAATCTCTACACTGTCATTTCTAGAAAGATAGAAATATCTACATCGAGATCTGTATACACATGTAAATACACCGCTACCTGTATAAACATGGAAACATCTACAATGCTATCTGTATAAACATGGAAATATCTACACCGCATTCTGTGTAAACATGGAAATATCTACACCGCTATCAGTATAAACATGGAAATATCTACACCGCTATCTGTATAAGCATGGAAATATCTACACCGCCGTCCATATAAACACAGAAATACCTTCAGAGTCATCTGTATAAACATGGAAATGTCTACACCACCATCTGTGTAAACATGGAAATATCTACAATGCCTTCTGTAGAAACATGGAAACACCTACACAGCCATCTGTATAAACATGGAAATGTATACACCGTTATCTGTATAAACATGGAAATATCTTCACCGCTATCCCTATATACATGGAAATATCAACAGCGCTATCTGTAGAAACATGGAAATATCTACTCTGCTTTCAGTATAAACATGGAAATACCTACACCGCTGTCTCTATGAACATGGAAATATCTACAACGCTATCTGTATAAACATGGAAATATCTACACAGCAATCTCTATAAACATGGAAATAGCTACACCGCCATCTGTATAAACAGAAATATCTACACAGCCGTCTCTATAAACATGGAAATATCTACTCCGCTATCTGTATAAACATGGAAATATGTACTCCGCTTTCACTATAAACAAGGAAATACCTACAACGCAGTCTCTATAAACATGGAAATATCTACACCGCTATCTCTATAAACATGGAAATATCTACAGAGCCATCTCCATAAACTTGGAAATACCTACACTGCCATATGCATAAACATGGAAATATCTACACGGCCATCTGTATAAACTTGGAAATATCTGCACCGCCATCTGTATAAACATGGAAATATGCATACCGCGAGCTGTATAAACATGGAAATATCTACACCGCTATCTGTATAAGCCTGGAAATAACAACACCGCTATCTGTATAAACATGGAAATATTTACACCGCTATCTCTATAAACATGGAAATATCTGCACTGCCATCTGTATAAACATGGAAATACCTTCACTGTCATCTTTATAAATTTGGAATTATCTACACCACCATCTGTATAAACATGGAAATATCTACACCGCTTTCTGTATAAACTTGGAAATATCTACTCAGCCATCTGTATAAACATGGAAATATCTACCCCGCTATCTGTATAAACATGTAAATAACTACACAGCTATCTGTCTAAACATGGAAATATCTACACCGCTATCCCTATAAACATGGAGATATCAACACCACTATCTGTATAAACATGGAAATATCTACACCGCTATCTCTATAAACATGGAAATATCAACACCGCCATCTGTAGAAAGATGGAAATACCTACACACTCATCTGTTTAAACTTGGAATTATCTACACTGCTCTCTCTAAAAACATGAAAATATATACACCGCCGTCTGTATAAACATGGAAATATCTACACGGTCATCTACATAAACAAGGAGACATCTACACCGCCATCTATATAAGCATGGAAATATCTGCACCAACGTCTGTATAAACATGGAAATATCTACTCTGCCTTCTTTAGAAAGATGGACATATGTACACCGCGATCTGTATAAACATGGAAATATCTACACAGCTATCTGTATAAACATGGAAATATGTACTCCGCTTTCACTATAATCATGGAAATATCTACAACGCTGTCTCTATAAACATGGAAATATCTACACCGCTATCTCTATAAACATGGAATTATCTACACCGCTATCTGTATAAACGTGGAAATATTTACACCGCTATCTCTATAAACATGGAAATACCTACACCGCTATCTCTATAAACACGGAAATATCTACACCGCTATCTCTACAAAGATGGAAATATTTACACCGCCGTCTCTATAAACATGGAAATATCTACATCGCTATGTATATAAACATGGAAATATCTCCACTGCTATCAGCATAAACATGGAAATATCTACACCGCTATCTGTATAAGGATGGAAATATCTACACGGCTATCTCTGGAAACATGGAAATGTCTACACCGCCATCTCTTTAAACATGAAATTGTCTACACTGCCATCTCCATAAACATGGGACTATATACAACGCCATCTGTATAAACATGGAAATATCTACACCGCCATATGTATAAACATGGAAATATCTACACTGCAATCTGCATAAAAATGGAAATATCTACACGGCGAGCTGTGTAAACATGGAAATATCCACAGCTCTATCTGTATAAACATGGAAATAGCAACACCGCTATCTGCATATACATGGAAATATCTACACCGCTATCTGTATAAACATGGAAATATCTACACCACGATCTGTATAAACATGGAAATATGTACACCGCCTTCTGTATAAATATGGATATATCTTCACTGCTAATTGTATAAACATGGAATAGTTACACCGCTATCTGTATAAACATGGAAATAACTACACCGCCATCTCTATAAATATGGAAATATCTACAAGGCTATCTCTATAAACATGGAAATACCTACACCGCCATCTGCATAAACATGGAAATATCTACACCGCTGTCTTTATAAACATGGAAATATCTCCACCGCCATCAGTAAAAACATGGAAATATCTACACAGTCATCTGTATAAACATGGAAATATCTACACCACCATCTGTATAAACATGGAAATATCTACAATGCCATCTGTATACACATGGAAATATTTACAAAGCCGTCTGTATAAACATGGAAATATCTACACTGCTATGCCTATAAACATGCAAATACCTACACTGCTATCTCTATAAACATGGAATTATCTAGACCGCTATCTCTATAAACATGGAAATATCTGCACCGCCATCTCTATAAACATGGAAATATCTACAACGCTATCTGTATGAACATGGAAATATCTCCACGGCTATCAGTATAAACATGGAAATATCTACACCGCTCTCTGTATAAGGATGGAAATATCTACACCGGTATCTGCAGAAACATGGAAATTTCTACACCGCTCTCTGTATAAGGATGGAAATATCTACTCCGCTATCTGCATAAACATGGAAATAACTACAACGCTATCTGTGTAAACATGGAAATATCTACACAGCTATCTGTGTAAACATGGAAATCTCTACACCGCTATCATTGTAAAGATGGAAATATCTACACCGCTATCTGTGTAAACCTGGAAATATCTAATCCGCTATCTGTATAAAAATGGAAATATCCACACCACTATCTCTGTAAACATGGAAATATCTACACCGCTATGGGTGGAAACCTGGAAGTATCTACACCGCCATCTGTATAAACATGGAAGTATCTACACCGCCATCTGTATAAACATGGAAATATCTACACCACCCTCAGTATAAACATGGAAATATCAACACCACTGTCTGTATAAACCTGGAGTTATCAACACCCCCGTCTGTATAAACATGGAAATATCTATACCGCCATCTGTATAAACATGGCAATATCTATACCGCTATCTGTATAAACATGGAAATATCTGCACCACGATCTGTATAAACATGGAAAGTTCTACACCGCTATCTGTATAAATATGGAAATATCTACACCGGTAACTGTATAAACATGGAAATACCTACACCGCTATCTGTGTAAACATGGAAGTAACTACACCACCATCTTTATAAATACGGAAATATCTACACTACTATCTGTATAAACATGGAAATAATTACACCGCTATCTGTATAAACATGGAAATATCTACACCGCCATTTGTATAAATAGGGAAATATCTTCACCGCTATCTCTATAAACATGGAAATATCTACACCGACATCTGCATAAACTTGGAAATATCTACACTGCTGTCTCTATAAACATGGAAATATCTACACCGCCATCAGTAAAAACATGGAACTATCTACACAGTCATCTGTATAAACATGTAAATATCTACACCACCATCTGTATAAACATGGAAATAGCTACAATGCCATCTGTATACACATGGAAATATCTACACAGCCGTCTGTATAAACATGGAAATATCTACACTGCTATGTCTATAAACATGGATATACCTACAATGCTATCTCTATAAACATGGAAATATCTACACCGCTTTCTCTATAAACATGGAAATATCTACACCGCCATCTCCATATACATGGAAATATCTACACAGCTATCTGTATAAAGATGGAAATATCTACAACGCTATCTGTATAAACATGGAAATAACTCCACGGCTATCTTTTTAAACATGGAAATATCTACATTGCTATCAGTGTAAACATGGAAATATCTACACAGCTATCTGTGTAAACATGGAAATATCTACACAGCCATCTGTATAAATATGGAAATATTTACACCGCTATCACTATAAACATGGAAATACCTACACCGCAATCTCTAGAAACACGGAAATATCTACACCGCTATCTCTATAAACATGGAAATATTTACACCGCCATCTCTATAAACATGGAAATATCTACATCGCTATATGTATAAACATGGAAATATCTCCACTGCTATCAGCATAAGCATTGAAATATCTACACCGCTATCTGTATAAGGATGGAAATATCTACACGGCTATCTCTGGAACCATGGAAATGTCTACACCGCCATCTCTTTAAACATGAAAATATCTACACTGACATCTCCGTAAACATGGGACTATCTACACCGCCATTTTAATAAACATGGAAATATCCACACCGCCATATGTATAAACATGGAAATATCTACAATGCAATCTGTATAAAAATGGAAATATCTACACGGCGAGCTGTGTAAACATGGAAATATCCACACCGCTCTCTGTATGAACATGGAAATAGCAACACCGCTATCTGCATAAACATAGAAATATCTACACCGCTATCTGTATAACCATGGAAATATCTACACCACGATCTGTATAAACGTGGAAATATCTACACCACCTTCTGTATAAATATGGATATGTCTACACTGCTATTTGTATAAACATGGAAATAGCTACACCGCTATCTGTATAAACATGGAAATAACTACACCGCCATCTCTATAAATATGGAAATATCTACACCGCTATCTCTATAAACATGGAAATATCTACACCGCCATCTGCATAAACATGGAAATATCTACACCGCTGTCCCTATAAACATGGAAATATCTCCACCGCCATCAGTAAAAACATGGAAATATCTACACAGTCATCTGTATAAACATGGAAATATCTACACCAACATCTGTATAAACATAGAAATATCTACAATGCCATCTGTATACACATGGATATTTCTACACAGCTGTCTGTATAAACATGGAAATATCTACACTGCAATGTCTATAAACATGGAAATACCTACACCGCTATCTCTATAAACCTGGAATTATCTACACCGCTATCTCTATAAATACGGAAATATCTACACCGCCATCTCTATAAACATGGAAATATCTACACCGCTATCTGTGTAAACATGGAAATATCTACACCGCCAACTCTATAAACATGGAAATACCTACACAGTCATCTGTATAAACATGGAAATACCTACAACACTATCTGTATAAACATGGAAATATCTACACTGCCATCTGCATAAACATGGAAATACCTACACAGCCATATCTATAAACATAAAAATAACTACACCGCTATCTGTATAAATACAGAAATATCTACACCACTATCTCTATAAACATGGAAAAATCTACACCGCTATCTGCATAAACTTGGAAATATCTACACCGCCATCTATATAAACATGGAAATACCTCCACCGCTATCTCTATAAACTTGGAAATAACTCCACTGCTATCTGAATAAACATGGAAATGTCTACATCGCTATCTGTATAAACACAAAAATAGCCACACCGCTATCTGTAAAACATGGAAATATCTACAACACCATCTGTAAAAACATGGAAATATCTACACCGTCATCTGTATAAACATGGAAATATCCACACCTCCATCTGTATAAACATGGAAAATCCTCACTGCCATCTGTATACACATGGAAATATCTTCACAGCCAACTGTATAAACATGGAAATATCTACACCGCTATCTCTATAAACATGGAAATACCCACACCGCTATATGTATAAACATGGAAATATCTCAACCGCTATCTGTATAAACATGGAAAAAACTACACTGCTATCTGTATAAACATGGAAAATCTACACCGCTATCTGTATAAACATGGAAATATCTACATCGCTATCTGTATAAACATGGAAATATCTACACCGCTATCTTTATAAACATGGAAATATCTACACCACTATCTGTATAAACATGGAAATATCTACACTGCCAACTGTATAAACATGGAAACAGCGACACTGCTATTTGTATAAACCTGGAAATATCTACACCGCCATCTGAATAAACATGGAATTATCCACACCGCTACCTGTATAAATATGGAAATATCTACACCGCTATCTCTATAAACATGGAAATCACTGCACCAGTATCTGTATAAACATGGAAATATCTAAACAGCCATCTGTATAAAAATGGAAATATCTACACTGCCATCTGTATACACTTGGAAATAACTACACCGCTATCTGTATAAACATGGAAATATCTACACCACTATCTCTATAAACATGGAAATACCTACACCGCTATCTGTACTAACCTGGAAATATGAACACCGCCATCTCAATGAAAATGAAAATATCTCCACCACTATCTGCAAAAACATGGAAATATCTCCACAGCTATCTGTATGAACATGGAAATATCTACAACACTTTCTGTATAAACATGGAAATATCTACACCGACATCTGAATAAACATGGAATTATCCACACCGCTACCTGTATAAATATGGAAATATCTACACCGCTATCTCTATAAACATGGAAATAACTGCACCACTATCTGTATAAACATGGAAATACCTACAAAGCCATCTCTATTAACACGGAAATATCTACATCGCTATCTGTATTAACATGGAAATAGCCACACCGCTATCTGTATAAACATGGAAATATCTACACAGCCATCTGTATAAAAATGGAAATATCTACACTGACATCTGTATACACATGGAAATACCTACACCGCTATCTGTATAAACATGGAAATATCTACACCACTATCTCTATAAACATGGAAATATCTACACCGCTATCTGAATAAACCTGGAAATATGAACACCGCCATCTCAATGAAAATGAAAATATCTCCACCACTATCTGTAAAAACATGGAAATATCTCCACAGCTATCTGTATGAACATGGAAATATCTACAACGCTTTCTGTATAAACATGGAAATATCTACACCGCTATCTGTATAAACTTGAAAATATCTACACAGCTATCTGTATAAATATGGAAATATCTACACTGCCATCTCTATCAACATGGAAATGTCTACACCGCTATCTGTATAAACATGGAAATATCTACATGGTTATCTCTATAAACATGGAAATACCTTCACCGCCATCTGTAAAAACATGGAAATATCTACACCAATATCTGTATAAACATGGAAACATCTACACCACTATCTGTATAAACGTGGAAATATCTGCACTGACATCTATATAAACATGGAAATATCTACACAGCTATCTGTATAAACATGGAAATATCTGCAACGCTATCTCTATAAACATGGAAATAACTAGACTACTATCTGTATAAATACGGAAATATCTACACTGCTATCTGTATAAACATGGAAATATCTACACCGATATCTCTATAAACATGGAAATAACTCCACCGCTATCTTTATAAACGTGGAACTATCTCCACCACTATCTGTATAAACTTGGAAATATCTCCACCACTATCTGTATAAACATGGAAATATCTACACCGCAAACTGTATAAACATGGAAATATCTACAACGCTATCTGTATAAACATGGAAATATCTGCACCGCTATCTCTATAAACATGGAAATATCTACACCGCTATCTGTATTAACATGGAAATCCCTACACTGCCATCTGTATAAACATGGAAATAGCCACACCGCTATCTGTATAAACATGGAAATATATACACGGCCATCTGTAAAAACATGGAAATATCTAAACATTCACCTGTTTAAACATGGAAATGTCTACACCTCCATCTGTATAAACGTGGAAATATCTACACTGACATCTGTATACACATGGAAATATCTACACAGCTATCTGTATAAACATGGAAATATCTGCTCTGCTATTTCTATAAACATGGAAATACCTACACCGCTATCTATATAAACATGGAAATATCTACACCGCTATCTGTATAAACCTGGAAATATCTACACGGCTATCTGTACAAACTTGGAAATATGTACACCGCCATCTCTATAAACATGGAAATATCTCCACCGCTATCTGTATAAACATGGAAATGTCTACACTGCTATCTGTATAAACATAGAAATATCTACTCCATCTCTATAAACATGGAAATATCTACTCCGCTATCTGTATAAACGTGGAAATATCTACATGGTTTTCTCTATAGATGGTAGTACCTATACCGCCATCTGTATAAACATGGAAATACCTACACAGTCATCTGTATAAACATGAAAATATCTACACCACTATCTGTATAAACATGGAAATATCTGCACTGTCATCTGTATAAACATGGAAATATTTACACAGCCATCTGTATAAACAGGGAAATATCTACAATGCTATCTCTATAAACATGGAAATACCTACATCAACGTCTGTATGAACTTGAAAGTATCTACACCGCCATCTGTATAAACATGGAAATGTCTCCAACACTATATGTATAAACATGGAAATATCTACACCGCTGCCAGTATAAACATGGAAATATCTACAACGCTATCTGTATAAACATGGAAATATCTGCACCGCTATCTGTACAAAGATGGAAATATCTACATGGCTATCTGTATTAACATGGAAATATCTACACTGCCATCTGTACAAACATGGAAATAGCCACACCGCTATCTGAATAAACATGGAAATATCTACAGCGCCATCTGAATAAACATGGAAATACCTACACGGCTATCTGTATATATGGAAATATCTACACCACTGTCTCTATAACTTGTAAATATCTACCAAGCTATCTGTAGAAACATGGAAATATCTACTCCGCTATATCTCTAAACATGGAAATATCTACACGGCCTTCTGTATAAACATGGAAATATATACACAGTCTTCTGTATAAACATGGAAACAACTACACCGCCATCTCTATCAACATGGAAATGTCTACACCACTATCTGTATAAAGATGGAAATATCTACACCGCTATGTGTATAATTATGGAAATATCTACACCGCCATCTCTATAAACATGGAAATGTCTACACTGCTATCTGTATAAACATTGAAATATCTACATGGTTATCTCTATAAACATGGAAATATCTACAACGCCATCTGCAAAAACATGGAAATATCTACACCAATATCTGCATAAACATGGAAATATCTACACTGCCATCTATATAAACATGGAAATATCTACACAGCCGTCTCTATGAACATGGAAATAGCAACATCGCTATCTGTATAAACATGGAAATAGCCACACCACTATCTGTATAAACATGGAAATAGCTTCATCGCTATCTGTATAAACATGGAAATAGCAACACCGCTATCTGTATAAACATGGAAATAACTACACCGCCATCTGTAAAAACATGGAAATATCTACACAGTCATCTGTATAAACATGGAAATATTTTCACCTCCATCTGTGTAAACATGGAAGTATCTACACTGCCATTTGCACAAACATGGAAATATCCACACAGCCATCTGTATAAACATGGAAATATCTCCACTGCCATCTGTATACACATTGAAATATCCACACAGCCATCTGTATAAACATGGAAATATCTCCACCGCTATCTCTATTAACATGGAAATACATACACCGCTATCTCTATAAACATGGAAATATCTACACCGCTATCTGTATGTACATGCAAATATCTACATCGCTATCTGTACAAATATGGAAATATCTCCACCGCTATCTCTTTAAACATGGAATTATCTACACCGCTATCTGTGTAAACATGGAAATATCTCCACCACAATCTGTATAAATATGTAAATATCTAAACCGCTATCTGTATAAACATGTAAATATCTACATCGTTATCTGTATAAACATGGAAATATCTCCACCGCTATCTCTATAAACATGGAAATATCTCCACAGCTATCTCTATAAACATGAAAATATCTACACGGCTATCTTCATAAACATGGAAATAGCCATACCGCTATCTGTATAAACATGGAAATATCTACACCGCCATATGAATAAACATGGAAACATCTACACCGCTATCTGTATAAACTTGGAAATATCTACAACGCCGTTTGTATAAACTTAGAAATACCTACACGGTCATCTGTATAAACATGTAAATATCTACAACACTATCAGTATAAACATGGAAATATCTACACTGAGATGTGTATTAACATGGAAATATCAACACAGCCATCTCTATAAACA
The DNA here is from genome assembly GCF_028858775.2 of Pan troglodytes. NCBI lineage: Eukaryota > Metazoa > Chordata > Mammalia > Primates > Hominidae > Pan > Pan troglodytes. Next base: position 11,080,865 of record NC_072411.2, read on the forward strand.
TGGAAATACCTACATCGCTATCTGTATAAACATCGAAATATCTACACTGCCATCTGAATAAACATGGAAGTAGGCACACCGGTATCTTTATAAACATGGAAATATATACACCACCATGTGAATAAACATGGAAATATCTACACAGCTATCGGTATAAACATGGAAATATCTACACCACAATCTCTATAAACATGGAAATATCTACACCGTCATCTGTATATATGTGGAAATATATACACAGTCATCTGTATAAAAAAGGAAATAACTACACAGCTATCTGTATAAACATGGAAATGGCTACACCGCTTTCTGAATAAACATGGAAGTATCTACACCGCTATCAGTATAAATATGGGAATATCTACACCGCTATCTCTATAAATATGAAAATGTCTACACCGCTATCTGTATAAACATGGAAATATCTACACCGCCATGTGTAAAAACATGGAAAAAACTACACAGTCATCTGTAGAAAAATGGAAGTATCTACACCTCCATCTGTATAAACATGGGAATATCTACACTGCCATCTGTATACACATGGAAATATTTACACAGCAATCTGTATAAACATGGAAATATCTTCACCGCTATCTCTATAAACATGGAAACACCTACCCCGCTGTCTGTATGAACTTGGAAGTATCTACACCGTTATCTGTATAAACATGGAAATATCTACACCGCTATCTGGATAAACTTGGAAATATCTACACCGCCGTCTCTATAAACACGGAAATATCCCCAATGCTATCTGTATAAACATGGAAGTATCTCCACTGCTATCCGTATAAAGATGGAAATATCTCCACCGCTATCTGTATAAACATGGAAATATCTACAACGCTATCTATATAAACATGGAAATATGTACAACGCTATCTGTATAAACATGGAAATATCTGCGCCACTATGTGTAAAAACATGCAAATATCTACATCGCTATCTGTATAAACATGGAATTTTCTACACTGCCATCAGCATAAACATGGAAATACCTACACAGCCATCTCTATAAACATGGAAATATCTACACCGCTATCTGTATAAACATGGAAATATCTACATCGTTATCTGTATAAACATGGAAATATCTCGACCGCTATCTCTATAAACATGGAAATAACTACATCGCTATCTGCATAAAAATGAAAATAACTACACGACTATCTCTATAAACCTGGAAATATCTACACCGCTATCTGCATAAACTTGGAAATATCTACACCGCCATCTGTATAAACATGGAAATACCTCCACCGCTATCTGTATAAACATGGAAATATATCCACCGCTATCTGAATAAACATGGAAATGTCTACATCGCTATCTGTATAAGCATGTAAATAGCCACACCTCTATCTGTATAAACATGGAAATATCTACACCGCCATCTGTAAAAACATGGAAATATCTACACAGTCATCTGTATAAACATGGAAATATCTACACCTCCATCTGTATAAACATGGAAAATCCTCACTGCCATCTGTATACACATGGAAATATCATCACAGCCATCTGTATACACATGGAAATATCTACACCGCTATCTCTATAAACATGGAAATACCTACACCGCTATCTGTAAAACATGGAAATATCTTCACCGCTCTCTGTATAAACATGGAAATATCTACACTGCCATCTGTATAAATATGGAAAAATCCACACGGCTATGTGTATAAACATGGAAAAATCTACACCGCCATCTGAATAAACATGGAAGTACCTTCACCGCTATCTGTATGAATATGGAAAAATCTACACCGCTATCTCTAAAAACATGGAAATGACTACACCATTCTGTATAAACATGGACATATCTACACCGCTATCTCTATAAACAAGGAAATATCTACACCGCTATCTGCATAAACTTGGAAATATCTACACCGCAATCTGTATAAACATGGAAATAGACACACCGCTATCTGTATAAACATGGAAATATCTACACGGCCATCTGTAAAAACATGGAAATATCTACACAGTCATCTGTATAAACAGGGAAATATCTACAACTCCATCTGTATAAACATGGAAATATCTACACTTCCATCTGTATACACATGGAAATATCTACACAGCCATCTGTATAAACGTGGAAATATCTGCACCGATATCTCTATAAACATGGAAATAACAACACCGCTATTGCTATAAACATGGAAATATCTACATATCCATCTGTAGAAACGCGGAAATATCTACACAGTCATCTGTATAAACATGGAAATATCTACACCTCCATCTCTATAAACATGGAAGTATCTACAATGCCATCTGTATACGCATGGAAATATCTACACAGCCATCAGTATAAATATGGAAATATCTGCACCGCTATCTCTATAAACATGGAAATATCTACACCGGCATCTCTATAAACATGAAAATATCTACACCGCCATCTCCATAAACATGGAACTATCTACAACGCCATCTGTATCAACATGGAAATATCTACACCGCTATCTGTATAGACATGGAAATATCTACAACGCTATCTGTATAAACATGGAAATATCTACATTGTCAACTGTAAAAATATGGAAATATCTACACCACAAGCTGTACTGACATGGAAATATCTACTCCGATATCTGTAAAAACATGGAAATACCAACACCGCTATATGAATAAACATGGAAATATCTACACCGCTATCTGTATAAACATGGAAATATCTACACCGCTATCTCTATAAACATGGAAATACTTACACCGCCATCTCTATAAACATGGAAATAACTACACCGCTGTCTGTATAAACATGGAAATATCTACACCACTATCTGTATAAACATGGAAATATCTACACTCCTGTCTCTATAAACATGGAAATATCTACACAGCTCTCTGTGTAAACATGGAAATATCTACACCGCTATCTGTGTAAAGATGGATATGCCAACACCGCTATCTGTATAAACATGGAAATATCTACAACGCTATCTGTATAAACATGGAATTATCAACACCGCCATATGTATAATCATGGAAATAACCACACCGCTATCTGTATAAACATGGACATATCTACACTGCTATCTGTATGAAGATGGAAATATCTGCACCGCTATCTGTGTAAAGATGGAAATATCTACACCGCAATCTGTGCAAAGATGGAAATCTCTACATCGCTATCTCTATAAACATGGAAATATCTGCATTGCTATCTGTATAAACAGGAAAATATCTTCACCACTATCTCTATAAACATGGAAATAACTACAGCACCGTTTGTATACACATGGAAATATCTAGACAGTCATCTGTATAAACATGGAAATATTTACCCCACCATCTCAATAAACATGGAAATATCTACAATGCCATCTGTATACACATGGATATAACTACACAGCCAGTAGTATAAATATGGAAACATCTGCACCACTATCTCTATACACATGGAAATACCTACACCTCTACCTGTATAAACATGGAAATATTTACACCGCCGTATCTATAAATATGGAAATATCTTCACCACCATCTCCATAAACATGGAACTACCTACACCACCATCTGTGTAAAAATGGAAATATCTACACCGCTATCTGTATAAACATGGAAATATCTACACCGCTATCTGTATAAAGATGGAAATATCTACAACGCTATCTGTGTAAACATGGAAGTATCTACAGAGATATCTGTGTAAACATGGAAATATCTACACCGCTATCTGTATAAACATGGAAATATCTACACCGCTATCTCTATAAACATGGAAATACTTACACCGCCATCTCTATAAACATGGAAATAACTACACCGCTGTCTGTATAAACATGGAAATATCTACACCACTATCTGTATAAACATGGAAATATCTACACTCCTGTCTCTATAAACATGGAAATATCTACACAACTATCTGTGTAAACATGGAAATATCTACACCGCTATCTGTGTAAAGATGGAAATATCTACACTGCCATCTGTGCAAAGATGCAAATATCTACATCGCTATCTCTATAAACATGGAAATATCTGCACCGCTATCTGTATAAACATGAAGTTTTCTACACCGCTATTTCTATAAACATGGAAATATCTACACCTCCATCTGTATAAACGCGGAAATATCTACACAGTCATCTACATAAACATGGAAATATCTACACAACCATCTCTATAAACATGGAAGTATCTACACTGCCATCTGTATACGCATGGAAATATCTACACAGCCATCAGTATAAATATGGAAATATCTGCACCGCTATCTCTATAAACATGGAAATATCTACACCGCCATCCCTATAAACATGAAAATATCTACACCGCCATCTCCATAAACATGGAACTATCTACAATGCCATCTGCATAAACATGGAAATACCTACACCGCTATCTGTATAAACATGGAAATATCTACACCGCTATCTGTATAAACATGGAAATATCTACATTGTCATCTGTAAAAAGATGGAAATATCTACACCACGAGCTGTACAGACATGGAAATATCTACTCTGATATCTGTAAAAACATGGAAATACCAACACCGCTATATGAATAAACATGGAAATATCTACACCGCTATCTGTATAAATATGGAAATATCTACACCGCTACCTCTATAAACATGGAAATACTTACACCGCCATCTCTATAAACATGGAAATAACTACACCGCTGTCTTTATAAACATGGAAATATCTACACCACCATCTGTATAAACATGGAAATATCTACACTCCTGTCTCTATAAACATGGAAATATCTACACAGCGATCTGTGTAAACATGGAAATATCTACACCGCTTTCTGTGTAAAGATGGATATGCCAACACCGCTATCTGTATAAACATGGAAATATCTACAACGCTATCTGTATAAACATGGAATTATCAACACCGCCATATGTATAATCATGGAAATATCCACACCGCTATCTGTATAAACATGGACATATCTACACCGCTATCTGTATGAAGATGGAAATATCTGCACCGCTATCTGTGTAAAGATGGAAATATCTGCACCGCAATCTGTGCAAAGATGGAAATCTCTACATCGCTATCTCTATAAACATGGAAATATCTACACCACCGTATGTATAAACATGGAAATATCTAGATAGTCATCTGTACAAACATGGAAATATCTACCCCATCCTCTCTATAAACATGGAAATATCTACAATGCCATCTGTATACACATGGATATAACTACACAGCCAGTGGTATAAATATGGAAACATCTGCACCAATATCTCTATACACATGGAAATACCTTCACCTCTACGTGTATAAACATGGAAATATCTACACCGCCGTATCTATAAATATGGAAATATCTTCACTGCCATCTCCATAAACATGGAATAATCTACACCACCATCTGGTTAAAAATGGAAATATCTACACCGCTATCTGTATAAAGATGGAAATATTAACAACGCTATCTGTGTAAACATGGAAGTATCTACAGAGCTATCTGTGTAAAACATGGAAATATCTACACCGCTATCTGTGTAAACATGGAAATATCTACACTGCTATGTGTATAAACATGGAAATATCTTCACCGCCATCTCAATAAACTTGGGAATATCTACACCGTCATCTGTATAAACATAGAAATAACTACACCGCTTTCTGAATAAAGATGGAAATACCTACACCGCTATCTCTATAAACATGGAAATATCTACACCGCTATCTCTATAAACATGGAAATATCTACACCGCTATCTCTATAAACATGGAAATATCTACACCGTCATCTGCATAAACGTGGAAATATCTACACATTCATCTACATAAACATGGAAAAATCTACACCATCATCTCTATAAACATGGAAATAGCTACACTACCATCTGTATACAAATGGAAATATCTACACAGCCATCTGTATAAAAATGGAAACATCTCCACCGCTATCTGTATACACAAGGAAATATCTACACCGCTATCTCTATAAACATGGAAATATCTACATCGCTATCTGTATGAACATGGAAATTTCTCCTCCGTTATATGCATGAACATGGAAATATCTACACTGCAATCAGTATAAACATGGAAATATGAACACCGCTATCTCTATAAACATGGAAATGTCTACACCGCTATCTCTATAAACATGGAAATATCTACACTGCTATCTGTATAAACATGGAAATATCTACACCACGATCTGTATAAACATGGAAATATCTACACCGCTATCTGTATAAATATGGGAATATCTACCCCGCTGTCTCTATACACATGGAAATGTCTACACCGCTATCTCTATAACCATGGAAATATCTACACCGCTACTCTATAAATATGGGAATATCTACCCCGCTATCTCTATAAACATGGAAATGCCTACACAACTATCTCTATAACCTTGGAAATACCTACACCGCTATCTGTATAAACATGGAAATATCTACACCGCTATCTGTATAAACATGGAAATATCTACACCGCTATCTGTATAAACTTGGAAATATCTCCATCGCTATCTCTATAAGCATGGAAATATCTCCATCGTTATCTGTATAAGCATGGAAATATCTCCACCGCTATCTGTATAAGCATGGAAACATCTACACCGCTATCTGTATGAACATGGAAATATCTACATCGCTATATGTACAAAGATGGAAATATCCACAACGCTATCTGTGTAAACATGGAAATATCTACACAGCTATCTGTGTAAACATGGAAATATCTACACCGCTATCCCTGTAAAGATGGAAATATCTACACTGCAATCTGTGCAAAGATGGAAATATCTACATCGCTATCTCTATAAACAAGGAAATATCTGCACCGCTATCTGTATAAACATGAAATTTTCTACACCGCTATTTCTATAAACATGGAAATATCTACACCGCCATCTGTATAAACGCAGAAATATCTACACAGTCATCTGTATAAACATTGAAATATCTACACCACCATCTGTATAAACATGGAAGTATCTACACTGCCATCTGTATACGCATGGAAATATCTACACAGCCATCAGTATAAATATGGAAATATCTGCACCGCTATCTCTATAAACATGGAAATATCTACACCGCCATCTCCATAAACATGGAACTATCTACAACGCCATCTGTATAAACATGGAAATATCTACACCGCTATCTGTATAGACATGGAAATATCTACATTGTCATCTGTTAAAAGGTGGAAATATCTACACCACGAGCTGTATAGACATGGAAATATCTACTCCGATATCTGTAAAAACATGGAAATACCAACACCGCTATATGTATAAACTTGGAAATATCTACACCGCTATCTGTATAAACATGGAAATATCTACACCGCTATCTCTATAAACATGGAAATACTTACACCGCCATCTCTATAAACATGGAAATATCAACAACGCTATCTGTATAAACATGGAATTGTCTACACCGCTATCTGTGTAAACATGGAAATATCTACACTGCTATCTGTGTAAAGATGGAAATATCTACACCGCTACCTGTATTAACATGGAAATACCAAAACTGCTATCTGTATAAACATGGAAATATCTACAAAGCTATCTGTATAAACATGGAAATATCAACAACGCTATCTGTGGAAACATGGAAATAACTACACCGCTATCTGTGTAAACATGGAAATATTTACACCGCCATCTATATAAACATGGAAATATCTACACCGCTATCTGTGCAAACATGGATATATCTACACCGCCATCTATATAAACATGGAATTATCTACACCGCCATCTCTATAAACATAGAAATAACTACACCGCCATCTGTATAAACATGGAAATATCTACACCACCATCTGTATAAACATGGAATTATCTACACCGCCATCTGTATAAACATGGAAATAACAACACAGCTATCTGCGTAAACATGGAAGAATCAACACCGCCATCTGTATAAACATGGAAATATCTACACCGCCATCTGTATATACATGGAAATATCAACACAGCTATCTGCATACACATGGAAAGAACTACAACACAATCTGTATAAACATGGAAATATCTACACCGCCAACTATATAAACATGGAAATATCTACCCCGCTATCTGTATAAACATGGAAATACCTACACCGCCATCTGCATAAACATGGAAATATCTACACCACTAACTCTATAAACATGGAAATATCTACACTGCCATCTGTAAAAACATGGAAATATCTACACAGTCATCTGTATAAACATGGAAATATCTGCACCACCATCTGTATAAACATGGAATTACCTACACTGACAACAGCATACACACGGAAATATCTACACAACCATCTGTATAAACATGGAATTATCTATGCCGCTATCTCTATAAACATGGAAATACCTACACCGCTGTCTCTATAAATATGCAAATATCTAAGCCACTATCTATATAAACATGGAAATATGTACAACGCCATCTCTATAAACATGGAAATATCTACACCACCATTTACATAAGGAAGGAAACATCTACACCGCCATCTATATAACCATGGAAATATCTACACCGCTATCTCTATAAACTTGGAAATATATAGACCGCCATCTCTATAAACATGGAAATATCGACCCCGCCATCTACATAAACAAGGAAATATCTACACTGCCATCTATATAAACATGGAAATATCTACACCACCATCTGTATAAACGTGGAAATAACTACACTGCCATATGTAAATAGATGGAAATATCTACACCGTGATCTGTAGTAAAATGGAAATATCTACACTACTATCTGTATAAACATGGAAATATTTACAATGCTATCTGTATAAACTTGGAAATATCTACACCGCTATCTGTGTAAACATGGAAATATCTACACTGCTATCTGTATAAACATGGAAATATCTACACCATGATCTGTATAAACATGGAAATATCTACACCACTATCTGTATAAATATGGGAATATCTACACCGCTGTCTCTATAAACATGGAAATGTCTACACCGCTATCTCTATAACCATGGAAATATCTACACCGTTACTCTATAAATATGGGAATATCTACCCCGCTATCTCTATAAACATGGAAATGTCTACACAGTTATCTCTATAACCATGGAAATAACTACACCGCTATCTGTATAAACATGGAAATATCTACACCGCTATCTGTATAAACATGGAAATATCTACACCGCTATCTGTATAAACTTGGAAATATCTCCATCGCTATCTGTATAAGCATGGAAATATCTCCATCGTTATCTGTATAAGCATGGAAATATCTCCACCGCTATCTGTATAAACATGGAAACACCTACACCGCTATGTGAATAATCATGGAAATATCTACACCGCTATCTGTATAAAGATGGAAATATCCACAACGCTATCTGTGTAAACGTGGAAATATCTACACAGCTATCTGTGTAAACATGGAAATATCTACACCGCTATCTCTGTAAAGATGGAAATATCTACACTGCCATCTGTGCAAAGATGGAAATATCTACATCGCTATCTCTATAAACATGGAAATATCTGCACCGCTATCTGTATAAACATGAAATTTTCTACACCGCTATTTCTATAAACATGGAAATATCTACACCGCCATCTGTATAAACGCAGAAATATCAACACAGTCATCTGTATAAACATGGAAATATCTACACCACCATCTCTATTAGCATGGAAGTATCTACAATGCCATCTGTATACACATGGAAATATCTACACAGCCATCTGTATAAATATGGAAATATCTGCACCGCTATCTGTATAAACATGAAATTTTCTACACCGCTATTTCTATAAACATGGAAATATCTACACTGTCATCTGTATGAAGGTGTAAATATCTACACCGCGCCCTCTGTAAACATGGAAATATCTACACCGCCATCTGTATAAACATGGAAATATCTAAGCTACCATCTATATTAAGATGTAAATATCTACACCGCCCGCTGTATAAACATGGAAATATCTACACCGCTATCTGTATTAACATGGAAATATCTACACCACGATCTGTATAAACATGGAAATATCTACACCGCTATCTGTATAAACATGCAAAAATCTACACCGCTATCTCTATAAACATGGAAATATATACACAGCCATCTCTATAAACATGGAAATATCTACACCGCCATCTACATAAACAAGGAAATATCTACACCGCCATCTATATAAATATGGAAATATCTACACCGCCATCTGTATGAACATGGAAATATCTACACTGCCATCTGCAGAAAGATGGAAATATCTACACCGTGATCTGTATAAACATGGAAATATCTACACCGCTATCTGTATAAACCTGGAAATATCTCCACCACTATCCTAATGAACATGGAAATAACTACATCGTGATCTGTATAAACATGGAAATATCTGCACCGCTATCTGTATAAACATGGAAATATCTACACCGCTATCCGTATAAACATGGAAATATCTACACCGCTATCTGTATAAACATGGAAATATCTACACCGGTATATGTATAAACATGGAAATATATCAACCACTATCTGTGTAAACATGGAAATATCTTTACCGCCATCTGTAGAAAGATGGAAATACCTGCACCGCGATCTGTATAAACATGGAAATATCTACACTGCTATCTCTATAAACTTGGAAATATCTACACCGCTATCTCTATAAACATGCAAATATCTACACCGCTATCTCTATAAACATGGAAATATCTACAACGCCATCTTTAAAAACATGGAAATATGTACACACTCATCTGTATAATCATGGAAATATCTACACCACCATCTGTATAAACATGGAAATATCTACACTGCCAGGAGCTCAAGAGCAGCCTGGGCAATACAGCAAGACCTCATCTCTACAAAAAAATTAGTAAAATTAGCTGGGCATGGTGGCGTGCACCTGTAGGCCCAGCTTCTTGGGAGGCTGAGGTGGGAGGATCCATGGAGCCCAGGAATTTAAGGCTGCAGTGAGCTTGGATAACATCTGCACTCCATCCTGGATGACAGAACAAGAACCTGTTTCAAAAAAGAAAAAAGAATAAAAACCTAAAAACTAAAACTGGATGTAGTTTGCTAATAACTAAACAGCAAATTAATTGTAACATGCTTACATATCAACGATGTCTTTCTTCTTTGATCATAAACCTGCTCACTAAGAAGCTGCTGAAGTCCATGGTAGTGACAGGTACATGTCTGCATCCTTGTCCTGACCTGCATCTTCTTTGATTGTCCCCATCTGTGTCTCCGACTGGCACTGCCGAACCATCTTGCTACCTGATCAATGTTGTACTGAACCGGACTGCTAACTGATCAATGTTGTTGAGCTCACTGCACAAAGCTGTTCTTACATGGTAGATTTCTGCCTGGAATAGTCATACTTACACTGTTTATTTTCCTTACTCCTGACCCATCCAACGCAGCACAAGTTCTATTTATTGCCATAGAAACATAGGTCATTTGGAAACACCTCCTTCATTTCTATGGAATGTTCAAACATTTCTGACATTTTGGACTCTGTTCTAGCCTCTTGTTAAATATATCCAGAAAAGAGACAAAGCTTTATGGGGGGGGGCTATATGCACACATATGCTATAGAATAAGCTATCTAAATGTTTGAAAATACTTTCCATCTGGCACTGCACCTTAACAGGTAGACAGAAATTAAGTATGTGTATATCTATCTGTATAGATACGTATAAATATATATCCCCAAAACAAAAACTCATTCTCTTACTTATACATAGGTAGAATATAGGTGAATATACATATACATTTATAGGTAGAACAAAAAAACCCCTCAGCCTCTTTAGGGCCATGTGTTTTCTCTGAGTAATTGTCGCAATTAATTACAATACATGTTTATGCCTTTTTAGATAAATTCCATCAGACCAGTTTCTGTCTGGTTGGAAAATAATAACTGCCTATTTGCTAAGTGCCCCTGCCCCTATACTATGTTCCAGTGAACTAAAGACCTCTGGCAATCATAGATTTACAACTCAGCAAGATTAAACAATTTATTGTTATTTATGACATCCAAGCTGGATCTTCTGTATCATATTCCACATTAGCATCTATCACTTTATATTTGGGAGATCCTGTCCAAAAAATGATTATGCCTCCTAACCAAACATTCAGCAGGGCTGCAGTAACAGGCCCCCTGAACAAACATCCTGCCAAAGTACTTTAAAGCACCGTGAGCTCCCACAGCTGTGCATTTTCAGATGACTCATCAGATTAGCGTGGAGTCTCTTAGCCTCTGCTTGGTCTGTTCCTTTCAGTGATCTCTCACATGGCCCAGTCCATTCGGTTTGAAAATCCTCATGAAATGAGCAGATTATGATCTGGCTTCAGTAGAGAGCCATGGGGTGGGCATGGAGGGGAGAGGGTTTGCTCTTAACACAGCCTGAGCCTCAGAAAGGTTTCAGATGGAAAAGCATGGCACTGACTCAGCTCATGCTTAACAGGAAATAATGCACAGACCACACCAAAAAAAGCCCTTTATGTTGTGTGAAAGTCTATGCCGGAGCAGCTGCTGCCACCTCATGTACTGTGATAGAGTGTGCATGTGTGTGTTTGTGTGTGCGTGAGTGTGAGTATGCACACAAATGTGTGCTGGGAGGGGGAGGAGATCACACCTTCCACAGTCGCCACCTCAGCCTTAGCTAGCAGCATGGAGAAATGCCAAAAGTCAAGAGGAAGCTGCACCAAAGCAACTGTGATCACCACATCAGCAGGCGCTTTCTGGTTAGTAAAGCTACTGGGACTAAAAAACACACACGATCTCGTCCTTTTTTAATTTTAATCAGAGCAAACTATTTTTATAATAATTGTGTTATATGAATAAATAATTCATAATGCTGTAACCCATTATCACATTCAATCCTCCCAACAACTCTAGAAGATATGTAGACAAGTACTATTACTTTCCCTATTTTTATAAATGAGGAAATAAACCCCAGGAGGCTAGGCGACTTCCCCACGGTCATAGAAGTTGCAAACAGTAGTATCATGATTCAAATCCAAAGCTTCTCCTTTTGTCTTTATCATTTTAATTTTGAAGCTAATGCATATGCATGTATGATCTTTTAAATCCAGAGATGTATATGGAATAGATAGGAAAAGGGACTCTCCTTCCCCATTATACACCCCCTCCACCCAAGCTATATACACTGTTGACTAGAGTATGTCCTTTCAATCCTATTTTCTATGCCTACATTATACACAGAAAAGCAGGATAACGTTACACACAATATTCCACTCATTGCTGTTTTTCACCAACAAGCTATCATTCACATCTTTTTCATACTACATATAAATTTATATCCTTTATTTTAGTGGTGTATATTGTGCAGTTGTGTCATAAATTATGTACCTGTTCTCTGTTGAACATATAGATTTTTTCTGAGTTTTTCCTTAGCAAAATGCTGCAGTGAGTACCCTTGTACAGAGATGTTTGTACATTTGTTCTAGAAAAATCTACAGTAAAGATTCTTAGATTAAGAGATTCCCAGGTTATTAGAAAACTACTCTATTAATTTAGATATATACTTCCAAATTGCCTGACCAAAAAGTTATGTCAATTTAACTTCTATGAACAGTATACAAACATGACAATTTTCCATCACCTACACCAACTCTGGGTAATTTCATCTTTTTTACAAGTTGATGGATTGTTTTAATTTATATTTCTCTGGTTATTAATAAGGTTGGCCACCTGTTCATGTGTTATTATTGATGATATTTGTATTGAAATGTTTGAATTTTCTTGATTTCAAAAAACGGTTTACATGTCATAGATATTAAATATTTGTTGTAAAACTCTCCTTCCAGTATTGTGTATGTGTTTGGTCAAGTAGAATAAACTCTCGTCCTCTGATTTCAGATTCCTTTCTCTTTCCATTAGAAATCCCTAAATGTAAAACTACATATTGATAGCTAAAAACCAGGATGTTTACTAGAGAAAAAGAATACAAAGGCAATAATTAAATATTATATTTATACAAAATACCTACTAGTACAAACTTAAAAAGAGAAAGTAAAAGTCAAATGCTTCTACGACTTCAGACTAAGAAAAAGAACTTTTGAGGTTGAATGTTCCTGAAATTTTTCTTTTCATACAACTACGGACATGACTTCAAAAGTTGATGTGACTAAAAATGTAAGATATGAAAGATATTTGAAGACTCAGAGAAGGTGGATTTTCATTTTAACAAGTCACATATATATTCTAGATATCCTCTTATTCGTAACTAAGAGAGTCAAATCAGATGAAAGACTCTAAAAATTTCCCTTTGACTCTGTTAAGTAGAAGTAGTAGAGGCATATTGGCCAAATCTTGAGTGTTTGCAAATTGACTCTTAAGGCTATAGGCTGGCACAGGTCATTGAAGCCCTAGCTTTTTATCTTTAATTTTAAAATCCCCAAACAATGTATACTAATTTTTCTTGTCCATTATTTCCAAATAATCTTGTTTAAATGTTATTACAGTGCTTGCTCATGTTACTGTTGTCTAACAGAAGGGTATCCGGGGCCTTAAAACTGAGAGGGTTAGGATTAATGATTCCAATACCTATGCTTGGACATCTCCAAAAGTGGGTTCCAACTTCTTGTCCTCAAGTCTGTATAGAAACTAGCAAACTTCCAGAGTTCACAAAAGGCTCAAAGAGAACAGATGTTTTATAGAAAATTCTTAGAGCAAGTTTCACGCATAATGTTGCTGATGCGTGTCTGCCTTTTCAATAAACATCACTATGCTTTATCACAAGATTTAATAAAGCAGCTTAGTTAAAAATGCCATCTGGGTCTCTGGACACATTAAACAAAGCTTAAAATAACCACCCCAGCAACTGAGAGGACCCACCTGTTCTCATAATCTGTCCCACTCCTTTTACTTCCCCAGAAAAAGAGTGAATGAAGACCACAGACTAAAAGCATCCAGAAGGAACTGACACAAACAGGGAGATAGATGGAGCCAAGGGCTCCTGTAAGTTTTCTATTGCTCACATAATAGATTTGCTAATTCCACAACCTGCGGATGGTGATTAAGAACGGGAAGCAGAAAGAGGGAAGAGAGAATCATAGAAGGGCTCATTCAAGTTTTCTAATGTATCACAAACCTGTCCTCCCTAATGTCTGGATCATAGCAGCCCATTCCATTCACCTATTCTCTAGTGAACTCCAATAGAAAATACAAAGCCATCACCACCCAGTTCTTTCTCCCTTCTAGAGATGAGCTATTAGCCACCCAATCCCAGATTCTCAGATCCATTCCAGGAAAGAAGCCCTAGGTATTGAAGCACAGCTTTCCCTCCCTCCCTTCTTTCTTCCACGCCAAGATTTGTTCCCCAGATAGTTCTAGTAAATGCAAAACCAAGTATATTATCATTCTTTAGAGCAACCAGCTTTTCATGGCCAACTGGAATCAAATACAACCTGCACAAACATCTATCTGGAGGACACTCCCAAGGCTCCTACTGAGCCAGCCTTCTGCATACCACTGCATTTCAGCTTCCTAGTTCACAAGACATTGAGACATTCTTGAATTCTGCAAGGTGCACTGTGTGTTAATATCTTTGCTGCTCATCATGTGGCCAATAAAGGGCATGACTAGTCAACAAATAAATTTTCTCTTGGCTAAAACTTGCAACAAAACTGTAAGCTGTTTACCAAGGGGCCCACTACAGGTTATATTCAATATATACAGTCAAATCCTAACTATCTGAGATATATTCAGTTGACCATACACCTTTATATTTCAGTAAAAGGTCTTTACATTTCCCAGTGCTATCGATGTTACAAAGTGCTTCCATATGCAGTGCTTCATCTGATTTCCAGGATAATTAAATGATCCTGTCATACCTGATTTTTAGATGAGGAAACAAGTGGTTTCTGGGTATTTCAAGAGGCTAACGCATCTGCCCTCCAACTTGTATGTGAAAACCAAAAACAAAATTCCAAGGCCCCTCAACCATCTGAATGGATTTGACTCTTTTGGTCAATATATGGCAGAGCTAGGAAAAGAAGGTGAGTCTTCCAGCTGCTGATACAGGGTTTTTTCTGCCATACTCCATTACCTCCAAGGCTAAAGTCAAAAGAGGGTGTGGTTATCACATGAAAAAAATCTGGTTTGGATTTCCCAAATGTGTATGTAGTATTTGGTGATTTACCTTAATTTAACCTACAGTTCTTTTGGGTTGTAACAGTCTGACTCTATTTTTGAAAACAAAACAAAATCGATTTTAAATGCTGAATTATAGATCTTTGCTGTCCAGTATGGTAGCTACTAACCACTTATGGTTATTTAAATTTCTATTTTAATTAATTAAAATTCAGTAAAATGCAAAATTCAGTTCTTCAGTTGCTCTAGCCACATTTCAAGTGTTACAGTAGTCACATATGGCTAGTGGCTGGGACAATGCAGATTATAGAACAGTTCCATCATCAAAGAAACTTCTATTGAACAGTGCTATTATATAATGTCATCTCCAGAGAAAGAAGACTTTAGAAAAAGTCAGAACCGGCCGGGCGCAGTGGCTCACACGTGTAATCCCAGCACTTTGGGAGGCCAAGGCAGGCAGATCCCTTGAGGTCAGGAGTTCAAGACCAGCCTGGCCGACATGGTGAAACCCCATCTCTAGTAAAAATACAAAAAATTAGCTAGGCGTGGTGGTGCATGCCTGTAACCACAGCTACTCAGGAGGCTGAGTTGGGAGAATCACTGGAACCCAGGAGGCAGAAGTTGTAGTGAGCCAAGATTGTGCCACTGCACTCTAGCCTGGGTGACAGAGCAAGACTCCATCTCAAAAAAAAAAAAAAGAAAAAGAAAAAGAAAAAGAGAAAGTCAGAAACATCTTGAGGCAGGCATAGTGCTGTCATCTGTCCAATATTGAAGATGATTTAAGAATAAGAAAGAAGAAGAGAACAAAGAAGAGAAAAAGAAGTTTCCTTAGGTGTACCTACCCAGAAAAGGACAAAGGCATTCTTGTAGTCATTGTGTTGTATTTTAGCTCTTAAACATTTTAAGAGATTAGAATAATTTGACACATAGAAGATCTAAACCACTGAAGAGGCTCTGAAGCAGATAAAAGTAGAAAGAAAATAAAAAACGAATTAGTTACAAACTAAGCTTAACCACAACTCGTTTAAACGATACTATTTACTCTTCACATGATTGGTTTTTCTTTTGCTTTATAGTATGACATAGTTTATATCTTTAAAGGGGAATTAAAATATTTCTGGGAATTTTTAAAAGTAAGTTCACACAGCCACATAAAAACTACAGAAACAGATAAAACCTATCTTCTCATTTATTCCCTAATCCATTCAAATTAAATATAAAAATCCAAGCAGCCACAGTGATATTCAAAAAAGCAAAAGTGAGACAAAACAAAATTCATTTGTCACCTGTGGAGGTAGTTAGCTCACCTAATCTTCACTACAAACACCAGTAATTTTTAAAAGACAGAAATAAACATATGTTCTGCCTTCCGGAAGGAACTATGTTTCAGGGTAGCCAAATAACCCAGTTGTGAAGAAAATGGTCTGCTTATAGAAAAATGCCAGCTAAAGCATGTAGACAGAATTAGAGAATTAGAAATTCACCATTTTGAAACCCCTAATGAAATAATCAACTCAAGCAAGGATCATTAATAAATGCTAAAACAATCAAGTAACTATTGATACAGAATATAACTGAATATACACATGGTACAAAGTTCACGTCACAGACTACTGGCTTGACCCAAGGGGGAATATAGCAGAGGAGATAGGCAGTGATCACCCTAACCTTGCGATCATCTCACCATCACTAATGATGGGATGTGAATACACATTATTGCCTATGAAATAGTCTTTAAAAAAAGAAGTTGAACCTGAATCTAACTAAACCTTGCAATGAGCTGAACGTGTATGTCTTCCCAAAATTAATATGTTGACATCCTAACCCCAAAGGTGCTGGTATTAAAAGGTGGGGCCTTTAGGGGGTCATTAGATCATAAGGACAGAGGCTTCATGATTGGAATTACTGCCCTTATAAAAGAGGCCCCAGAGAGCTAGCTAGTCTCTCCCACTATGTGAGGGCCCAGCAAGAAGGCCAATCTATGAACCAGAAAGTTGGTCCTAACCAGATATCAAAACCACATGCTCCTTGATCTTAAACTTGCTAGCCTCTAGAACTGTGAGAAATAAATTTATGTTCTTTATAAGTCATCCAGTTTTTGGTATTTTGTTATAGCAGGCCTAAAAGCCTTTAGAACTAACTTCCAGTTAATCAGGAAAAAACAGAGTGAAAAGTTAAATGACACCATAAAAAGCAACCAGAAAATTCCAGAAGGGGAAATATACTACAGGACAACTGACTAGTTTTTCAACAAGTCAATTTCACTAAATAAATACATAAACAAAGAGGATGGGTATTTTCCAGGTTAAAAAAGTCTTGAGCTAAATAATCAAATGCAATGTGTGTCCCTTGATTAGAAGAAACTAATTTGAACAAACCAGCCGCAAAAGATATTTCAGGGAGACCAAGCTGGAAGCAAAAAATAGTCATGACACAAATATAGCAAAATGTTTACAATCTATGTTCTATGCTTGCCTGTGAGTGTCATTAATCTCATCTCTCTGCTTTTCTGAAAGTTTGAAAATTTCAAAGTTTTATAATAAATTTTTTACATCCCATAATTTTATAATAATTTTTTTAAAGTTTTAAGCAAATCAACAACTATAGCTTCAAAAATATCCTGACCCACAATAAACATTGAACAGGGTATATTTCTACCATTTCCTAAAAAGTTGGCCCAGGAAGGAGTATGAGAGCTGCCATAGCTCTCCCAAGGCTCATTATTCTCCATCACTCCATGGTAAATCCCAAAATAAATTTTTTAAAAAGTTGTTTAAATTTATAATGTTTTTGATTCTATAATAATTTTATAATAAAATAATTGTAAAATGTTTTTGATTATATATTTTAATTTATAAAAATTTTTATACATGTTTATTTTTGAAATGTCTATTTCAAACTTTATGAGATATTAAAATATAAGTAATATAGTTCATCATTTTAGAAATGCCATGCTTTTCTTCTCCAGCAATTACATAATCAAAGAGTAACTGTAGTTTTTCCTAGAACATTGCTTTGTAGGCTGGGCATGGTGGTTCATGACACTTTAGGAGGCCAAGGCAGGCAGATCTCTTGAGATCAGGAGTTTGAGACTAGACTGGGCAACACAGAGAAACCCTATGAGTAGTAAAAACACAAAAATCAGCTGTGCGTAGTGTTGTGCACCTATAGCCCCAGCTACTCAGGAGGCTGAGTTGGGAAGATCACCTGAATCTGGGGAGGTCAAGGCTACAGTGAGCCAAGACTGTACCATTGCACTCCAGCCTGGGCAACAAAGTGAGACCCTGTCTCAAAAAAAAATGAAATTTAATTTAAAAAAAGAAAATTGCTTTGTAAAATTAACTTTTTCAATCAAAACCAAGATTTTTCAGATATAGAGAATGCAGCCCACTGGTCAGATTTGTCAGTTCAAAGAGAATAAATTCTAGTTTCCTATTTTTCTAGCCTGCTTATGATTATCCAATAGGATATCAAAAAAGACCAAAGCCTTTGGGATCCATGTTCAGTATTCCTGAGTCTAACTCAGGATGCCAAATCAGGAGACAAGCACATTCTCATCAATTTTCAATCATTCGAGACCAATTTTGCTTATAATTATCCAGTTCTTTTAGACCACCTTTCTCCTGAAGCCAGCCTTATGGCTATTCACTTCACTTTAGCATAAGCCCCCAAGAAGGTGAACAAAATGAGGAAACGATTGGTTAAAGTTGGCGTTTGAAATTCTGAAACATGTCCACCATTCCCTTCACCCATGCCCGCCCCTCTTAGAAGTAGTACTTTCAGATTATTTAAGAGTCGATGCTTCTATGTGGATTTTGTCATCTGTCCTTTATAACAGCTAGTAGGTTTAATTTGACTCTATTTTAAGCATATATTGACCTATGCTAATTATCTGTTAAAATAAATTCCACTCTTTGAGTTAATAAAGTGTGTTTGTCATCGAAGACCCATTGAAGTAAGAAGCTGAGGAGCCCTTATGGTAAAGTGGGACAAGAAATAATAAGACATAATAATTTTCCCATGCAAATCAACAACCGTAGCTTCAAAAATATCTTGACCCACAACAAGTATTGGACAGGCCATGTTTCTCTCACTCCCTAAAAAATTGGCTCGGGAAGGAGTGTGAGAGCTCCCATAGCTCTCCCAAGGCTCATTATTCTCCATCACTCCACAGGAACAGCCTGTCAGAGAAGAGTGAAAGACCGTTTGTCAACCTCTCTTCAACTCCCTGATTCTAGCCAAACTTCATCAATCTCAAGTGAGGAGCCAGAGAGAAATCAAACCCCATATATCCAGCATCATTGTCTACGGGAGTCAAAAATCACAATTCCAATACCCACCCCAACACCACTGGCCCTGTTTCTCCCAATTGCTTTTTATTGTGTTTTTTAAAAAATCCTCTTTCCCCATCCCTGCAACACCGAGAAGGAGGAATTATAGTAGATAAATATGAAGCATGGAGATCCTTTAAAAATGTTTTTAATAATAAATGAGAAAATGAAAAGGAGAGGGTTGGGAAGGAAGGAGGGAATTCAAATGCCAGGGAATTGTTCAGTTTCGCCTTTAAAGATGTTAACACTCATTTATACATCTGCAAGACACTCCCCTTAAAGAAAAGTTCTATGAGTGTGGGTCTGGTTGCATGAATAAGGATAAAATTACTTTTTTAGACGATGTTTCCCACATATCATTCAGATACCCCTGAAGTTAGGTATCATTCTTGTAGATGTCCTTGAGATGCTGCTGGACCTGGGAAAGAGGAAACTGGGATACGGGTCTATGCCAAAAGGTGCTTCTAGTTATAGGACAGAGAGGAAAGGGGCAGAGGGAGAAAAACCCGAAGTCTGAGAATCTGGATTGCAGAAGACTACCGAGGTCGTGGGAGAAGGGAGAGAAAACCAGGATGAAAAGCGAAAGGGGAAGAGGCATGAAATGTTGTCAAATGTCAAAAGGCATTTGGAGAGAAGTTGGGAATTGCATTAAGAAAACCACTGCAAACCTCGTTTCAGACCATTTAGAGATATGCCCCCTGGGAACTGCGAGCTCAGGCTGTTTAGCATCAAACAACTGGATCCACTCCATCCCTACCCTAATTAAATAAATCATTCAGTAATTCCACTGGGTTAAAGAACCAAAATATTAAAAACCTTCAGGGCCTACTCTTGCCAAATATGTCAGGGATCGTGTGTGTGTGTGTGTGTGTGTGTGTGTGTGTGTGTGTGTGTGTGTGTTCTGAGACACCACTACTGTTAAATAGGCAGAGCTAAGACTTAGGGGACTGGCAGATTATTGCAAAAAGGGCACGGGGCAGAGGGACTATGTTGTGAGCCTGGGAAAGAAGTTTGTGTGGGGACTGTGGGCAGTGAACGCGTTGGGAACAATATGGAAAACTGGGAGCTGTCTTGGAATCTACAGGGCCGGGTAAGAGAATGTCCGAAAGAAAAATGAGCAGATGCGGGATGTGTGCAGAGTCAGAGAAGAGTCCAGGGCGCCCGGAGTGGCTCCAGGAACGACGGACACCCCTCAAGACTTTTGGGGGTGGTGGGTACTAATAGAACCCAGTGTCCGGGGTGCGCCGGGGAGGCTGCGAGCACGGCGGGAGTGGGGCGCTGGAGGGTGAGGACGCGGGAGTGAGGAAGCAAAGCCGGGGCAGGGGCCTCCCAGCTGGGCCCGGAGGCAGCATGGGAACAAGGGCTAGGAGAGGGCATGGCGGCGGCATGGTGGGAAGCGAGGGGCATCCGGACACTCACCCCATTGGCCGCGGCCATCTGCACCACGATCTCGATGGCCGTCCTGCTAAAGTACCTGCCGTCGCTGCCCACCACCGTGGTGCAGCACCGACGGTCGCGCAGGTCGATGGACGACAGCACGCTCTGGATGAAGTTGGGCAGGTAGTTGCGCTGGCCCTCGAAGAAGCCGGTAGGTCGCCACAGACCCCCGCCGCCGGCCGGCCGCCGGTCCTCGTAGGGCGCGGTGGGCACTGTCAGCACCGGGATGGGGCCCCCCTCCGTGGCGCCTCCTGGCCGGTCCTGCTGAGGCTCCCGGGGCCGGAGGGAATCTGCAGCCTGCCGGGGGCCTCCGCCAGCCTGGCCGCGCGCCAGGACTCCGCCTCACGCCCGGGCCCCCTCTCCGGCAGGTCGGCGCCCTGCGCCCGCCCGCCTGGGGACCGCCCGCCCCTCCTCTCCGCGCGGCCGCTCGCTGACTCCCTCGGCGGAGATTGCTTCTGCCTTCCTGTAAAGTTTTCTCCCTCCCACCTTCTCTGCTGCCAGACCTGCCGAGGTGCCCTCAGTCTCTCCCCAAGTTGGACTCACTTTCGGGGTGTCCCAAAAGCCTGATTCCAGGGCCTGCTAGCCCGACCCCGGTGACGCCTGCACCCGCGCCTGGCCCCAGCCTTCACGCGCGATCGCCGCCCTCCGGGGCACACCCTCCGCCAGAAAACAGCCGGCGGGTGGCGAGACTTTGGGCAGAGTCCGGGTTCCTCTCCGGCGCCAGGCCCGTCTCCCTGTCTCCCTAGGAGTGTGCATCCTACTCGCACCAGTTTCTCTTTAGAACAAGCACGGGGAGGGATTTGGGAGGGGGCTGAAACCTTTTGCCATCAGCGAACAGCCTCAGCCAAAAATAACCCTGGAAAGGCGAGCTAAGAATGGTTATCTCCTGCCAGCGCTGAAATCGGAGGCTGGGCGCTGCGTGTGGGGTGTGTGTGTGTGTGTGTACCCTCCCACCCCGACCATTTGTTGAAGGGAATCACCACTGTCAGACTTCAATCCAACAGGACCCACTCGAGCCATCCACACTTTCCCCAGCCTCCTCCAAAACAGCACACTTTCCGGTATGGACAATTCTTTTTTTTTTTTTTTCACTTGTTTGTTTGTTGTGGTGGTTGCAACAGCAGCAACACAGACGACACATATTTCCCTATTCTTCTCGCCCTTCTCACCCTCCCTACCCAGCTCCTGCCTTAGAAACAGGCTTGGCCTACACTGTATCTGTCCACACTGCCTGGACTCTTCCCTGAATTAATCGTTTTCAATAGGAGGGGGCTAAATCCCTTATTAATGCCCTACTAGGAGTGAATGAATAAAGCCAAGTTAAAGGGGAACTGGGTACCACATACTGTGCTAGGTTCCTTTGCATGTATCCTTTCATTCTGCTGGAGCTAAAGATGTTCTGCCTCCTCTCTATAAAACACACCCAAACACCAAAACCAGGAAATTCTCCATAGAAAATAGGAGTGAAGAGAGACAAGACTAACAGGATAAACCCCAAAGAAGGAAGAAAGTTTTGTCTCCCATTTCGCTCAAGGAATTTTTGGACCCACCAAGGCTACTGTCCTGAAAGATCCTGCTGCTTCTCCTTCCCCAAATATTGTCCACTTCCTGAGAGTAAGGCTGCCTTGCCACAGGCTTATAAAGTGTTTGGTCTCAGTAAGACAACTGTGAGTAATAACACACATTGTATACTGTTTTGCAATTGATAAAAGGCTTTGCATCTGTTTTTTCTTTGGAGGCTGAAGAAAAGAAGAATGGTATTCATGCAGTTCCCATTTTACAGATGAAAACAAGAGGACTTTTTCTGTGAAGTCAGGAAAGTGGTTACAATGGTACTTTCCGCCTGTCCGAATTATGTATTGCCCCTCTCCTTTCTATTAATAACATTGAAGTGTGATGGGACAACCACTGAAGCCGTCAGTTGAAACCTGCTGGGACTTTTTAGCCATTCTCTTCAACATAAAGAATGGGTGTTTTGGAGGGGGTGAGAGGAATGGGGAAATGTTGTCAAAGAGTACAATGTTTTAGTTGAGACAGGAAGAATACATTTTGTTGAGATCTACAGCACAGCATGGTGACTGTAGTTAACAATGAAGTATTGTGTATTTCAAAATTGCTAAGACAATAAATTTCAAATGTTCTCACCACAAAAAAAGATAGGTTTTGAGGTGATGAATCTATTAATTCTCTGGATTTAATTATTCCACTATGTATACATATATCATAGCATCACATTATACCTCCGTAAATACATACAATTTTAATTTGTCAATTAACATTTTTTTTAAAAGAATAGTGTGGCCAGTTGGGGAGGTAGTTCTTTTCTTTTTTCCTCTAGTCTCTACTCAGTCTCCAAGATCCCATTCCCCATAAAGTTCCTGTCACCCAGGTGGAGTGCAGTGGCACAATCATGGCTCACTGCACCCTCTCCCTCTTGGGCTCAAGCGATCCTCCCGCCTACAGGTACATGCCACCACGCCCAGCTAATTTTTGTAGTTTTTGTAGACATGGGGTTTCACCATGTTGCCTAGGCTGGTCTCGAACTCCTCAGCTCAATCAATCTGCCCACTTTAGCCTCCCACAGTGCTGGGATTACAGGTGGGAGCCACCAAGCCCAACCCATAAAGTTCCTAACTTTTTATCTCCCTGGGAGTGCACAGCCTACACACAACAGTTTCTCTTTAGAACATACTTAAGAGTCTTGGCTTAGCATCCAACACACAGAACTTTAACACTTCTACGGATCTGTGCACCTGTCTATGGTGTGGGGTTTTTAAGATCTCTTTCTAATGACACTTTATTTTGCAAAGCAGGACAGTTTCATTCCCAGAAGAGCAGGTATGGTAAATCCTTTGTTCCAGTAATGAAGACAATGATCTAAACCCTAAGCCTCAGAGAAGCCCAGAAACCCTCCAGGCCTCCATCTCTCTGCTCCTAGCACCTGCCTCTCTCTTGACATCAACATCATTCTCCCCTCTCACAGCCCAGCTCCTTCCACAGACCCAGGGATTAGGCACCAGCACCTCAGACTAGATTTTAGAGAATTACCATTCAAGAGGCAATCCTCTTCCCTTGGTTCCAATTTCAAGGTTCTCAAAGACTGGAACAGGGCTAGTTTGAGGCAATGTGCCCCATCGCATAGCCAGAAAGAACCTTACAGTGAAAAGGAGAACAATTCTTCCAAAGTAAGGGGGTGCTGATCCCCAGAGGGAGGACAGATGGGCAACCAAACAGTAACCGGGCCACCACATGCTTCACACTCACTGATCAAGGATTTCTAAAACCACTTTTCTTTTCTCTGAATTTATATAGGACTTTGTATCACTCATAAAGGAATGTCTTATAGGCTGATAACACCTTTCTATTCATGCTTATACTTAACATTTAGGCTAGGATAATTTCCTAACCTCAGTGTCCTCACTATAAGATGGGAATTATTATAATCCCTACCTCATAAATTGTTGGGAGGATTAAAATACTTAGTAAAGTGCCTGACTAATAGAAAGGCATTCAATAAATGTTAGCTATTCATGGTGTCATCATCATTATATTGACCATTATTACTAATCTCCTGTATTGCAAGAATTACAGTTTATATTTTTGTAGACCATCACTGTAGCTAAAGGGTCTTTGGGCCATAGGTGATATTCCATAAAGGTTGGTTAAATTGATCTGTGGTTTTTGACTATGGAAACTCAGAACTCCCTCAAAATGTACAAAACAGATTTACCTGCTAAATAAATCTCTTCAAAGCTGACCCCAGGTTTAATTGAATTAATTCCAATGAATTTGTCACAATGATGGAGAAAGGAAACTTAGAGGGCCCCACAGTGGTTTGCTGGTAAAATGAGAAGTTTGGATTAGATCAATGTTTCCCAAAATATTTTCCTCAGAATGTTAGTGACCCTCGAATCCTGCACAAAGCAAGAGGTTCATGACCAAGTAGCTTTTAAAACTCCTGTACACTCTACTCCCATTCTTCACAATGCACACTTTCATATTAAAAGTTCTGAGAGGTCCTCAACAGAAGACATCACTTAACTTTTTTTTTTTTTTAAGACAGATTCTCACTCTGTCACCCAGGCTGGAGTACAGTGGCCACCACTCCTGGCCTAAAATTTTTTTAACCTGGTGCTTCCCAATCTAAACTCACAGGGACCAGTTTTCTTAATGAAAGAGAATCAGACTAGCTTGTAACCATAGCTGGTGACACTCTCCTGCCCCATTCCTTGTATGTCCTCAGTGTACTAGGTCAGGAATAAATAAATTTTCCTGATTCTCAAGGGCTGATCACTCCTTTGCACTGAGCTCAAAGCTTCTCTGTAGCATGGGTCACAATGAATGGTAGCCCTGATAGCCTAGAGTAGCCTTTCAGCCTTCTCTGAGCCTCTAAAGACTGAGGATCCTTGGCATGAAATGGAGCAACTGGTATACCCTTGCTTCCTCTGGGGACTTTCTTACTCTCAAAAAGGCATCAGCCATCATCTCCATCTAGAGAATATACTAGCTGACTCAGCTTGACCAGCCTGTCCCAAAATGAGAATCTGGGTAAAATAAGCATTGAAACACTTCATTCCTTGTAGATTCACAAAACATATTAGCATATTACAGACTATGAAGTTCTTCAGGAAAAAAGAAACCTATTTAACTTTAATCCAACATTGCCAAGTTTTATTTGACCATGGAAGATTTTTCCAAAACACTTACAAACAGATCAAGGACATTAATCTTTCATGAAATACTAGATCCCCAGGGTCCTCTCCAGC
This sequence comes from Pan troglodytes, assembly GCF_028858775.2. Classification (NCBI taxonomy): domain Eukaryota; kingdom Metazoa; phylum Chordata; class Mammalia; order Primates; family Hominidae; genus Pan; species Pan troglodytes. The sequence continues at coordinate 11,107,469 of NC_072411.2, forward strand.
TACATCATTCTGTGATTTTCTTTTTTATTTATGATGCATTAAAAGATTAATCTCTATCAGACTTCCATTTAGAAATTCACCAGAATGTGCAAAGGCAGCAGGTAAAATTGCTGAAGGGTATTATAAAAATACCCTCCAGTGATTTTTGAAACTTAAACTGAAATATTTATATAACTATATATTTCAGTTTGTATATTATATATATATATATATACACACATATATATGTGTGTATATATATTGGTGTATGTATATCTATATCTATGTATATATGGCATTATATCCATTTTACAGATGCAGACACTGAGCTTTAGAGGGGGTGAGCAATTGGTCCAAAGCCACACAGCACACAGGTAGTCATTGATAAAGGTAAAAACAAGAGTTGAAGCCTGAGGTGTAAGGACACAGAGACAAGTACACAAATGTTTACAAGTTACACATATGACACGTGCCTTTAACATGAATTTCTTGAACATTCATTTAGAGGTCTTACAATGAAGACATCAGAGTGGCAGCAAGTTCTGTTGGAATCAGGGGAGCGTGTTCTTCTATAATCCCCTGGCTAACAGGAAAGCACACTGATTTGGCCCATGGTAGTTATACACTCCCATTGAGTCAGGGGCCACTTCTATGCACACAGGAGGTGCTAAAAATATGCTGTTGACTCATTGCCTCTAAGAGCAGAAGAAATGCCAAAAGTATAGGACAAGAGGCAGAAAAGCACATGGAAAAATGTCGTAGGGCAGTCCTCTAAGGAAGTGTTAGATCCCTTTGCAATCTGTCCAAACACTTTCTTGTGCTGGGGAAAGTCAATTACATATTTCAAGCAACCCCACATGTCATACGAGTATCTTGTACGTGTTTGTGTACTCGTGTCTGTGAACTTACATCTCAGACTTCAACTTCTCGCTCCCCACCCTTATCAATGACTGCCTGCATGGCCTTGGGCAAGTTGCTTTCCCTCTTCAAAGCTCAGTTTCTGCATCTATAAAATGGACATAATGCTACCTACCTCATGGGGTTAGTGATCACATTTAAGGAGCTAATATGTGGAAATTGCTTACACAGTACCTATCACATAATAAGGGTTTAATAAGTGTTTGATGTAATTGTTTTGATTATTACTACTATTACTAAAATAATAATTACTACAATAATAATGATTCTTATTCTCTATATTAGTATTATCTTTGAAAATGGGCATGGATTACGTCTATGTAACACTTTTGGTACAATATCTAGCATTATATCACACACAAATTAGAGAATTCATGTTATTAAGGATGAAAAAATATTTTTACTGACCCTTAAATTCTTCGTAAGTAACTGCAAAAGAAGCCATTATCCCAACACATGAAATAAAAAAAAATTCAGTTCCTCTGGAGTTTGTTTTTGGAGGTAGCCACAGGATACCTAAATTTTTTTTCTTTTCAGAGAGACCGAGGGGCTCACTAGGTTGACCAGGCTGGTCTTGAACTCCTGGTTTCAAGCCATCCTCCCACCTCAGCCTCCCAAAGTGCTGGATTACATGCATGAGCCACCACATCCAGCCTACCTAAAATACTGGATGCTGTTAATAAATCTCCTGAGGCCAGCATAAGAAGGTGGTGGGCAAAATTAATGCAGGTATGTTTTTCGGGCTTTTTCATGTATTGGGCCAAACTTTGAAAAGCACTTACTATTAATGGCTAACTTGCAAAATTTGTGATTTATTAAAAGCAGATTTTAATTGTTTTACCTAAAAATAATAGGCCTCTGATCTGCCAAAGATGAAGATTTAATTTCTAGGTGTTCCTCACAATACCTAGAAACATCAGTGTAATCGATTATTAAACACTTTGGAACTATTCTCTTCAAAGTTCTTTAATATATAATACAGCAAAAGAAAAGTTTCTTTTCTAAAGGCTTCTCTATACTTTTTTTAATAGTTGAATTTCATTTCTGAAGGCTCCTAAAAAGAATAGAATTTAGATCTTTATTAAAGAGGAAATATATTTTCCATGTTTAATTTAAATTACATTCCATCAGTCATTTGCAATCTTAGCCTACACGGAATTTTTTTTTTGGTAGTTTTTATGTTTGGGCTTCAGGAGGGGATTCCCAATAATCTCTATATAAATATTTCTAATCTCTATATAAATATTTTAACATTTCAATGTAAATTAGTTTTTTAGAGCTATTTTATCCATAAAAATAATGAATTTGCATGGCTGAGGGTGAAATAATGTGTTACCAGGACCCCTCAGTTTTGGGGGTTGTGAGTAGATCCCATCTTCATGTTCCTCCAGCCCAGCCCAAGCCTGGCTCAGGTCCTCCTCCCCCATTTGTCAGGAACCACCATCCCCAGGGATTCTATGTGCCCTGCCTGACCAGTGTTCTCCATCAGAGTTTACCAATCTTTTGTTCATTCCCTCAGAGCACAGCTAAGCAAGAGTACACTAATTTGAAAATTAACTCAAGCAAATAGAGGAACAATATCCCCAACACATTGCATTTTAACATAGGGTTTCCTGGACACACTGTTTCAACCCAAGAGTTGGGCTAATAGTAGGAGTTCCATCTGCTAAAATACGGCTGTCAGCTTCAGAGGGAAATTGATGAACGTCTTCATAGTTTGTTTTTACTTTTCACTTGGCACTGTTTCTAAAATTTCCTCTAAAGAAAAAAAATAAGTTATTTCCCAGCACACTGGGCACTTTTCATTTATCATTGGATTGATTTTTGTAACTTGCAGTAGGAGCTGAAATCGACCAGGGGGTTCTTATCCAACAGACAGCAGCAAAACTCTTTGTGTATCTGCGTTCCTTTCAACAAGCGTGACTTCCTCAATGGCATCATTCGTGAGCGTAACACAGAGCTCAGCAATAACATTTCTTCACTAACCCTACCAGGTATCCAACATAGGATGTTACTTCCTTTCACTGTTTTCCGACTCCTGGCAGATATTAATCATTGGGATTTCGGAACAAGGAAATAGAATTTCTGAGAATGCTTGGGAATTCCCAAATTCATATGATTTTCATAACACTTCACTTACAAGTTTTTGAAAAATAATAAGTGACTATAATAACAAGCAAATAGTCGCTTTTTTCTGTAACAGGATTATATGAAAAGTTTTAGTAGTCTTCTGTCTCAAAAAGATATGATAACAAATGATGATTTATTATTATTATGAGCCAACATATTGTAACAAGATTATAAAATCCAATAGCATTAATAGAGAAAACATTAAAAAGAAATGAATACTATCACAAAATAAATGCTAAAGAAAAGTCCTTTGAAGATTGAAAGGTAACACCACAAATACTTAATGCTTTAATCGTTGTTTACATGACATTGTTAAACAAGGCATCAATCATCCCCTCCAATACCATTTAAATAACATAACATTCTGATCTCCTGGCAAGATGAATACCACTAGAAAGAAGCAACTGTCAAAATGGCCGATTTAAGGGCATATTTTGTTTCTAAAACTTGGCATTTCTTAGAAAACCTCTCATAGGATTTGTAAAACATATACTATGCCTATGAACACATTAATATTTATTTGCAGAAATGGTTCACTGTTAGCAGTGGACAAGGCCATGAACACACAGTTGTAACACAGCAACAGATACAAGAAAGTCTGACTGAGGCTCCTTTACTGCTCCTGTCCTGTTCACCTTAACTTTCATCTCCACATGTCAGTGCTTCCTCATCTTGCTTGACTTGAAGTCAGTGCATTTCTTCAAGCCAGTAAGTTCTCTATACTGACTATTAAGCTGTAATTTTCACAGGAAAATTAGAATGTTCCTTCCCATTTTCCTAATTTCTCAACTGATTTTTCTCAGAATTCAGAATCCATAAATATTGAAATGCCAGGAGAGAATTTCCAAATGGAAATGCTGTTCCCTTCGTCCATTTTCAGAAGAAACCGTAGGATAGTGTTATCCTTCTCTTCTCCAATTTTTTTTTCTGCAAACTTATGGTTATCACCTCTTTAAGTGAGTAGCTCACAATTTTGCCTCCCCTGCAAATGGTCCCAAAACGGTGAAGTGGGTCCTCTTTAGCTGTGTCTTTAGTACATAATCCTGCATTTCTGACCATATGCAGGGAGTGTGACCCAGGGAAGGATCCCTGACTCAATGGGATTTCTCTTGCTGTCTCTAGAATTTGAACACCGGAACCCAGACGTACAGAGGCTGGGAGCCATCGTGGTGTGCTATATTGATGACGGCAGCAGTGGGTGGTGTGGGGGCAGTTAATTGACAGCTACCTGTTGCTGACATCCCAGGAACTGCCTGAACCTCCTCTTTCCCAGTCATAAGATATCTAAGATTCTGCAGTATTCTTCATTAAATCCTAGCATGGTTTAAGCTAGCCAGAATTAGATTCTGTTGCTTTCAATCAACATAACCTTAGCTAATACGTTGTTATTTCCTGGTCTTTGTTCCTTTAATTTTCCAGGAAAAGAAGGGAAAATGGCTTACTGGTTTTAAAAAGAGACAAGGGACAACATACCATTTATGCAAAATTTAGAAGCACTCAAAGGAAACTCTGGAAAGTTCCTGAGACATATATAGGTAGGATCAGCATAAAACTTGAACAGTGTATCTAGATCATGGTTGCCATGGTTGCCTTGACACAATGAACATCTGTATCAAGATCATATTTTCTTGGTGGGACAGAGAGAAGCACAAGGCGGGACTCACATTTACAGTAATCCTTGTTTTCCAGGGACCATACAACCCAGTTTGTCCAGAGCTGTTCATCTTAAGTTTGTTATCCCACCATAATTATAAATAGAACCTCTTTTTCTCTCAAGAATATCCCACTTTGGATGATAATTTCTGTGACTACCCATTAAGAATATTTAATAACTATAGAAAACTGCTTCTCTATATTTTTTGTATGTTTGAAACATTTTATAACAAAAATATCTTTAAAGTTATCACCTACACAGAATATAGCTGCCAAATGCTCCTACTCTGCTATTCTAACCATGAATCCCTCTGGGGCCCCTTCCTCCTACGGCGCTTGTGAGGATGAAATGAAATAAGCTCTATGAAGTGCCCAACAGTGACCAACACTGAATAAAATGCAGCCACCATAGGTGGCCTTCCCTTATGTTCACCAAACTCCTGATAAGTTATTCGGTGATTTTTTTTTTTTTTTTTTTTTTTTTTTTTTTTTTTTTTTTGAGACGGAGTCTCGCTCTGTCGCCCAGGCTGGAGTGCAGTGGCGCGATCTCGGCTCACTGCAAGCACCGCCTCCCGGGTTCACGCCATTCTCCTGCCTCAGCCTCCCGAGTAGCTGGGACTACAGGCGCCCGCTACCACGCCCGGCTAATTTTTTGTATTTTTAGTAGAGACGGGGTTTCACGTGTTAGCCAGGATGGTCTCGATCTCCTGACCTCGTGATCCGCCCGCCTCGGCCTCCCAAAGTGCTGGGATTACAGGCGTGAGCCACCGCGCCCGGCCTCGGTGATGTTTTAATCTTAATATTTTATGTAGATTATACATTCATCTGATTCAAAATGCAAAAGGTACAAAAGCATATACAGTTAAAAGTTTCCCAACCCACTACCATTTATCTCCCTGGAGGCAACTGCTTCCAGATTTTTGAATATCCTTAAAGAATATCATATGTATGGAAAAGAAAGATTGTATATTTATATGCATCTGTGTGTGCATTTTCCTATGAGAGGCTCACAAAGTCTCCTTGAAGAGATAGCATTATTACAAATACCCCTCAATTTACAATAGGGTTATATTCCAATAAACTTATGAAAATATAGTAAGCTGAAAATGCATTTAATACACTTAACCTACTAAACATCATAGCTTAGCTCGGCCTACCTTAAACACTCACATTAACCTACAGTTAGGCAAAATCATCTAACAGAAAGCCCATTTTATAATAAAGTGGGCTTTGAATATCTCATGTAATATAATGAATACTGCACTGAAAGTGGAAAACAGAATGGTTGTATGAGTACTCAAAGTACAGCTTCTGCTGAATGTGTATTGCTTTCAAACTATCTTAAAGTTGAAAAATCATAAGTCAAAATATTCTAAGTCAGGGATTGTTTGTACTTCTACTTTACATGATGAAATTGAGCCTTGAAAAGATTAAGTGACTCGCCCAAGGTCACACTGGCAGTTAAATAGTGAAACTTGGATCCAAATTGTTCAGTCACTACATGTATTGTCTTGAAATTTGAAAAAGAGGAAGAGGAATTAAACTACTAAATTGAAGGACTATTTTAGGCATAGAAGCAGCAGATGCCTTCATGTCCAAGTGATTGTGAAAAGCCCACTTGCCCCAAAATATGTCTCCTGGTCATATGAAATTCCACCATTTCAGATTTTTACCTGGGGATTTAGAGTAATCTGCTGTTTTCCTAGAGCTCCCCTAAAATAGAAATAGAAAATTTTGGAAGGCTAAATATATGCTAACATTGGAAAACTCATTTTCTCCCCTTCGTAAGGCAAGGTACTGAAGGAGGGGGCCCTACGGGCTGTGCAGGGACATCCTGGAGGCATGGGGAGAAGAAACTGAAAGGCAAGTTTGTATGGAACAAAGAATACCGATCTCAGGATTCTCCCTTGAACCTGCCCTAACTTTGTTCAAATAGACTCAGCCACTGACCTGCTGTCAAAAGACCACAGCCAATCAGACTTGTTTTCAATATAATGATGAATATTGATTTGGTCCCTTCATCCAACATTCTCAGCTGGATCTTTTTTGACCAAGGATATACATTACTAGGTGAGTACAGGCAGTTAATTCTTCCACACGGGACTTCGGAGTTTCTGAGTTAACCAGAATCACCCACCTTAACATCTGCCAGTTTATACCCCAAGTCCTGACCAGTGCCCCCTACCTGCTATGCCTCATGTTTTCAATAGAGCATAAAATCAGAAATGAAAGATGAAACATCATAGCCAATATCACAGAAATACAAAGGATCCTAAGAAACTGCTAGGTATAATTACACACTAACTAATTGGATCATCTAGAAGAAATGGATAAATTCCCAGACACATAAAACCTACCAAGATTGACTCATGAAGAAATTTACAAATCTGAACAGACTAATAGCTAGCAAGGAGGTTGAATCCGTAAGAAAATATCTCCTATCAATGAAAAACCCAAAACCAGATGGCTTCCCAGATTAATTCTACCAAATATTTTAAGAAGAACTAATACCAGTCCTTCTCAAACTCTTCCAAAACGCTGAAGTGGAGGGAACACTTCCAAACTCATCTTACAGGGCCAGCATTACCCTGATTCCAAAGCCAGACAAGAACACTACAAGAAAGGAAAATGACAGGCCAATATCCTTGATCTACATAGATGCAAAAATCCTCAACAAAATCCTAGCAAACCAAATTCAATAGCACATTGAAAGAATCATTCACATGATCATGTCATGGTTCAACATAAGCAAATCAATACATATAATATACCATATTAGAAAAATAAAGGATAGAAACTATATGGCCATCACAATAGATGTAGAAAAAGCTTTTGACAAAATTCGAAACCCTTTCATGGTGAAAAAAATAACACCCAACAGATCACGTATTGAGGGACTGTATCCCAACAAAATAAAGGCCATATATGACAAACCCATAGCTAACACCATAATCAATGGTGAAAAGTTGAAACTCTTCCTCTACCATCAGGAACAAGACAAGGATGCCCACAGACACCACTTCTCAGGGTAATTAGGCAAAAGAAAGAAATAAAAGGCATCCTAATAGGAAAGGAAGAAGTGAAACTGTCTCTACTGACGGCATGATCTTGTTATATATAGAAAACCCTACAAACTTCACTAAAAAAAGGTTAGAACTCAACACAAAGAAGGGAACAATAGACACTGGGGGACTCCAAAGGTGGGAGGGAAGGATGGTGGGAGCAAGGGTTGAAAAACTACCTATCCATTACTATGCTCACTGCTTGGGTGGTGGGATCATTAGAAGCCCAAACCTCAGCACCACGCAATATACCTGTATAAGAAACCTGTACATCTACCCTCCTGACTCTAAAATGAAACATGCAATATTTAAAAAACAAAAACAAATAAATAAAATTTGAAAACTGTTAGAACTGAACTATAGGTGAAATCAGTAAAGTTGTAGGATAAAAAATCAACATATAGAGCCTTGAACACAGCAACATCCAGCTGTCTGACACGAAAGTCTCAGGGGCAAGAAAACCTCTATATGAACTCACAAACAATGAGCTAAGTTGTGTTTATGTCTGAAAAGATGTTAAGAACTTCATTCATGTTACATCAGAGCCAACAGAAAGAACCAACAGGAAACCTGTACCCAACAAACAGAAATGACAAGATGAAGGGAAAGCAGAGGTAAGGGCTTACCTTAGAAAGGGCAAGTGATTAGCTCAATATGCAATACAATGTTTGCTCCTGAGCCAAAAATTTGTACAATAATTTGGATATTACTTGCACAACCAGAAAAATCAGCCACTCATTAGGAAAATGTGTTTCTGTAGAAGTCTTAGGACTCAGCTATCTATAATAACATGAAAACACAATATTTTCATCCAAAATGAGTATTTTTGTTTGTCTTGGCTTGTTATTCTAACGTCAACAGCCTCTAAATAAACTGTTGAAGTACATGATATAACCACCTCTTTCTCCATCTTTCCCATTGCTCCCATAGGGTTTCAGTTGTGCAATTTCACCATTAGCAAAGCTTTTTGCTGAAATCTGGCTTTTCAAAGGGAGAGTATCCAGAAACAGAAGATGCTGATCTGGGAGGCTCTTCCTAATAGAACTGCTGCTTCAGTTTAACTTGAAAAAGCCCACACCCAGTTCCTAATGACAAATATCTGAACACCGGGTCTTCCCATGAGCAAGACCATGCTATGCCTCCTGCTCGCTCTGTTCTATAAGCAACCCACAGATTGCTCCCTGTGAAGAGGAGCCTGCAAGGGGAGCAGCATTCCACCAGACCCTGATTTAGCAAGATATTTCCGTATCATTCCCCCAACCAGCTGGAAGTCCTCCACTGCTCTTGTGTAAAAATCTAACTCATCTCGCTGAATTTCCTGATTTAAAAGTCTAATTCATTTCACCAAAAGTGTGACAGAAGGAAACCAAGTACACCATCTCTCTCTTACCAAACCAAAGCTATTGCATGTGCATTCTGGGGGAAAACATGGTCCAAATATGTTATGGAGGAGGTGCCAGCCCAGTGTCATCCTCTTACTATTGCCATAGGATCATGGCTGATGGCATCAGAGGAAAAACAAGTTTATCGATTACTTTCAACCATTAAGCTCACTCCTCCATGAAAAATATGTCACAAGTCCAATGTCTCTTATTAAAATAAGCACTGCAAAATATAAAGGAGTCACAGTTTTAAAATGGGACACACGTTCTCTAAGCAGTGAACCACGTTAGAGGTGCACTGTTTACATTGTATAAAGTCCCCTGGAGCCAGGGTTAGGAAGCGCATCTGTTCTTTGGTGTTCTGGGATGAAGGAGAAAGGAAAACGTGCTGCCAGAAGTGAGTGGGAAGGAGCCCATGAGATAAAGGAAGTAAATCCATTTGCTGATTGCAATGATAATGGTAATACACGAAGCTATACATACATACATACATACATACATACATACATACATTCATACATACATACATGCAAACTTTCACATTCTTTTAAAAAAAGAACTTAAGGCTTCCACTCATGTAATCAGCCCTTATAAACTCTCCTGATTAGCTGCAAGGAAAATCTTCCTTTCTCCTCTTTCTTGCACCATCCTGGGCTCCCTTTTGACTTGTTTTTTTTTTTTTTAACTTATAAACGATCAGCTCATATTCTGAAGTTTGTAGTCCCCTCCCGCCCCCTCTCTCTCTATACGGCTCATTTACATTGGCAGCTGTCGTGCTGCTGGGCATCCTCAAACCCACAAGTTTCCCTTTAATGTTTGAGCAGACAAACATGATCATGCACTAGGCATCACTGTGCCACTCAAAATGCTTTTTTGTTTTTTTTTATTGCATCTGAGAGAAATCTCAAGGTTGCAAACCTGGAGTCAGAATTGTCTCCATGTGTCTCAGTGGGAAGAGTATCGTGTGAAGAAACAAGTTGATTCTACAATCAAAAGGAATTTTTTTTGATATCAGGTCATCCTCTGAATGAATTTATATTACCGAGTGGAGGGTCACATGAAGAAAATGGTCAAACAGCACCACCTAGAGCAAGAGCTGAGAAGTGCAGCGGAGCCGGGCTGTGTCAGGAAAGAAAAGCAAGCTGGGGCCTGGTTCAGCGCTCTCCCCTCTGCTCCTGTCTGCACGGAAAGATTAGGATGACAGTGGCAGGAAGCCTGTGCACCTAGTATGCATCACTTGAAGGGAACACACAGATTCCAGTAAACAGTTGGAAGGAAATGTTAATACCAGGCTCTGCTAAACAATATGAAATGACTCCTAGATGAGACAAGCGACTTTCATCAAAGTTTCCTGATACCTGAAAAGACAGCCCAGGGGATCCTGCACTACATGTGGTGTATGTAAATTAAGCGGTTTTTTTTCCCCTTTGTAATCAAGGCTCAGACACAAACAAAATCACACTTTAGAAACGGCCTATTTCAACTTGTAACTAGCTTGCTTTCAGGGGCTCCAGGTCAAAAAGAAATAGAGCACAAAGATGCTTTCTCCTTAGGGATCATACACAAATTCACTCTGTCCGTTTCTTTCCCACATGGAGCAACAAAGCCGTCAGATCTCTCCATCCACCCATCGGGTCCTTCCTGATTAAAGTGACAGAAATCACAGCCCTTTCTCTCCAGATGGCATGCGACAAGAGGGGGATGCTTGCCTCAAGAAGTCCTCCCCATCCCTCTGCATTCATGCAAGCCCGAGCGGAGAGATGCAAGAAATTACGGATGCAATTTAATTCCCCAGACCCTGCAATTAAAAATGGAAATTTTTTGGCCACGCCTGTTGGCTCACGCCTGTAATCCCAGCACTTTCAGAGGCCGAGGTCGGCGGATCACCTGGGGTCAGGAGTTCGAGACCAGCCTGGCCAACATGGTGAAACCCTGTCTCTACTAAAAATACAAAAATTAGCTAGGAATGGTGGTGGGCGCCTGTAGTCCCAGCTACTCGGGAGGATGAGGCAGGAGAATCACTTGAACCCGGGAAGCAAAGTTTGCAGTGAGCCAAGATCGCACCACTGCACTCCACTCTGGGTGACAAAGGAAGACTTCATCTCAAAAAATGTTTTTAAAAAATGGAAGTGTTGTTCTTTCATTTGTAAATGTGTTTTGGTAAAAGAGGGGCAGTTTAAGCAACCCTTTCTATTGTCTACATTGTTAAAATTCATCCGACATGGACTCTTGACTCCGTTTTGCCTGGGCAGACCCAATTCCAGCATTTACAACAGCTATAACCTCCTCAAATCAAAAAGAGGAATCAGCATTATTGCTAAGTTCAAATAAGGTCTTGTTTTATTTCATTTTTATTTTTGAATGCAGCCATTCCTCCAGGTGCTGTCATCAGGTAAGATTGTCAGTCCTGATTAGGTAAAGGTATTATTACAAACTGCAATTCTTAAACATTCAGTGTCTAACTACACTTTTAATAAGCCTTTCCCCCTCCCCTATGTATTCTCCCTTAGACACCCCTTCTCAAATTTAAAATCACAGAAACTAAAATATGATGCCTAAAGAGAGCCTAGCGACTGCCCAGTCCTCTAATTTGATGAGTGGGAGTACTGAAGCCCAGAGGAGGTCAAGTAATTTGTTCCCAATGTCTTAGATAAGAAGAAAATGACCAGCTGGGAAATCCCACTCATGTCAAGGCAGAGGCACAGGGCCACAGACTGTGGTTGAATTGTGCCACACTCCTACATCCTTCTTTAGGAATCACAGAACATTCCTGTGTTGAGTCGGAGTCACTGACTTCCTTTTCAGGCTGATTGAGTTCTGTCCTTACAGGCTGCGACAAGAAGTTTTGGTATTATGCTACACCAAGACCATTTATCTAGTTCAAGAAATGAGCACAGTCCTTAGAGCCCAGCAACTTTCCCCATGTCCAGTAAATGTAGCTTCTCCATTAGAAGCTGTCAGAATGGAGCCTTCTGGCTCATCTTGATTTTGATTTGTGCAAGAATGAATGGTTGTGCTAAGACAGCTTTCCTAGCTGATAGAGAGCGAAACTTTTTTCTCATAATCTATAAAAAAATTAAATTAGAACTTTTTTCTCATAATCTGTGAAAAAATATTAAATTAAATCTGGCTCGTCTTGATTTTGATTTGTGCAAGAATGAATGGTTGTGCTAAGACAGCTTTCTTAGCTGATAGTGAGCAAAACTTTTTTCTCATAATCTATAAAAAAATATTAAATTAGAAGCATAGAGTTTATTTCATGACTTTTATCTTCCTGCAATTTTCTTGTGGGCATAAATGATTTGTTTTTATCCTGCCTGACCCCCAATCCCTTTTCCAAGAGACTAAAAGAGTATCTAGTGCAAAGTAGAGACTCAAATATTTTTTAATAAACAGTGATCCCAGCCACCCAGTGCATGTTGCCAAATGCCAACCCCATAAATGATCAAACACATCATCTCATTCAGCCAATCAAAATCAAGTGCTACCTATTTTTTTAAGTTTTCATAGCCCTTGGGCATCTGCTTTCTCAGCATTTCCCAAACTTGAGTCATTTTCATCCTGCCTTCCTAATTTTGCTCTGTCAATTACCTCTACTATTATTTATTTCATATATTTTTAAATAGCCCCACTTTTGAAACTTAAATACATGCCTTTTAAAAGGAAGCTTTCTTACTACTATACATCAAAAGCCATTATTACTTGTTCTAAGTACTCATAACAACATGGTCACAACTATTAAAATTTACTAATGTGCATCCACATACTCTCTAAATTCATGGAGCATCTGCACACACTTTAAGATACATTTCTGCATTACTCACTCAATTTTCTTGACATCCTTCTGAGGCAGGACAAACCTTGGGCCCAAAGAATTGAGGTAGGAGTCCAAGCAAGTTGCCAGCCACATAAAGGCAAACCTTGGCTCGGAAGTCAGGACTACCAGCCCCTAGGTTATGGTTCATGCTCTTTCCTCTGCTCTCCAGAACCTCCTATCTCCAAGTGTAGTTAGCAGCCCAGATGCAGCAGCATCCTCTAGAGACTTGTTAAAAATGCAGAAGCTCAGGCTCCACCCCAGGCCTATGCAGATATGCAGACTGAATCTGCATTTTAACAAGGTCCAGGTAATTCACGTGCACATTAAGTTTGAAAAGGCCTGGTCTAGATCAGCGGTTCTCTAACTTAGCAGCACATTAGAACCATCTGTAGAGACTTTAAAAATACCAGTGCCTGGGCTTCACCTGCCAGAGAATCTGACTTAAGTGTCTGGGGTTTGCCCTGAGTCTAGGTATTTTTAAAAACTCTTCAGCTTATACAAAGCTGGCAGGGCTGGGCACAGTGGCTCATGCCTATAATCCCAGCACATCGTGAGGCAAAAGTGGGCAGATTGCTTGAGTCCAGGAGTTTGAGACTAGCCTGGGCTAAAACCCCATCCCTACAAAAAAAAAAAAATACAAAAAGTAGTTGTGCATGGTGGTGGCACATACCTGTAGTCCCGGCTACTCAGGAGGCTGAGTCCTCGCTTGAACCCAGGAGGTCACGGTCTGGTCAACAGAGCAAGACCCTGTATCAAAACAAACAAGCAAGCAAACAAAAAATGCTAGCAGCTTACCAGCTAGGGAGGCCTGTACAGCCAAGTTTTCCAAATGGGGCTACATTAGTTGCTCCAGAACTTTAGCTGTTTCAAAACCACCTGGATGGCTTGATCAGCTACAGAGGGTCTGGCCATGCCCCTAGAGTTTCCAGCTGAGGGTCTGGAATGAGGCCCGATGATTTGCATTTCTAACAATCTCCAGGTGATGCTGATGCTGTGGGTCCAGGGACCACATTTTGAGAATCTATGCTAAATGAATCGGAGAAGACCAAAGCTCAAACTTATTCCAAGAATTTTTCAAGGCCCACCTGCAAGTTGTAGTGGAAGTAAGCATCTAAGGGTGCAAAAAAGTTTCACTGTAGACTAAGGCCTTTTACCTGAGCTCTCAAATGTTCACATTTCTCTTATCAACCTAAATAACAAACAGAGAGAGGCTCTCCACAAGAAAAAGATATTCGTTTGGAAACAGAGCCTTGCAATAGAAATAGGCAAGCCAGAGTAAACTATATGCATATTCACGGAGGTAAAGGAAGTCAAAAGAAAAAATGAGGAAGATTATATGATCATTTGGAAATGATTATCCTTGGCTACAAAGATCAAAAACAAAGGTGATGCCAGGCCCAGGTTGGACAGGCAGTTGTTGGGCAAATATCCTTCAGAAGCATTGTTGTGTGCAAAGTTGCAATGGGCTTTGTGCAAGATTGTGTTTTTTGCAATCTTCTGTGATAAGTTTTTGTTATCAGGCATATAAGCCCAAGAATCCTTTTTTGCATGGCCTTCCCTGGCTCTATTTGTCAGGGTTTTGGTTAGGGTAGGGGTATTTTTAACACTCTCAATGTAAAAAATGCCATAAGGTAGGTACCCCAATTGCTTGTTTCGTCTTCATAAAATAACTTTTCCACCCGAACAAAGTCTACACATAAATTGTAAAAATACCCTGGCATGCAGTCCCTGGAAAAGTCTGGAGTCATTCTCGGGGTTCCCACCCAGGTGGGCAAGTGTAGCCACCACAGATAAACACAAAGTAGGGGTGCCCGCTGGGGTTCGGCGGCAGGCAGTGGCCCTGGTTCTGATATTTGGCTGAAAACACAGCTCCTCTTTGTCACCCTCAGGACATTTCAGCTATTTCCTAGATAATAATCTCACTTCACCATGCACAAAACAGGCACATGATCATGTCACTCTGACCTGGTTTGAGTCCAAGGAGAGTTTTGTTTTTAAAATAATTTAGGTTAGTAGTTAAAATATGAAATTTGGGCCAGGAGTGGTGGCTCATGCCTATAATCCCAGCACTTGGTGAGGCCAAAGTGGGCAGATTGCTTGAGTCCAGGAGTTTGAGACTAGCCTGGGCTAAAACCATATCCCTACAAAAAAACAAATACAAAAAGTAGTTGGGCATGGTGGTGGCACATACCTGTAGTCCCGGCTACTCAGGAGGCTGAGTCCTCGCTTGAACCCAGGAGGTCACGGTCTGGTCAACAGAGCAAGACCCTGTATCAAAACAAACAAACAAGCAAACAAAAAATGCTAGCAGCTTACCAGCTAGGGAGGCCTGTACAGCCAAGTTTTCCAAATGGGGCTACATTAGTTGTTCCAGAACTTTAGCTGCATCAAAACCACCTGGATGGCTTGTTCAGCTACAGAGGGTCTGCCCACGCCCCTAGAGTTTCCAGCTGAGGGTCCGGAATGAGGCCCGATGGTTTGCATTTCTAAGAATCTCCAGGTGATGCTGATGCTGTGGGTCCAGGGACCACATTTTGAGAATCTATGCTAAATGAATCGGAGAAGACCAAAGCTCAAACTTATTCCAAGAACTTTTCAAGGCCCACCTGCAAGTTGTAGTGGAAGTAAGCATCTAAGGGTGCAAAAAAGTTTCACTGTAGACTAAGGCCTTTTACCTGAGCTCTCAAATATTCACATTTCTCTTATCAACCTAAATAAGAAACAGAGAGAGGCTCTCCACAAGAAAAAGATATTCGTTTGGAAACAGAGCCTTGCAATAGAAACAGGCAAGCCAGAGCAAACTACATGCATATTCATGGAGGTAAAGGAAGACAAAAGAAAAAATGAGGAAGATTATATGATCACTTGGAAATGATTATCCTTGGCTACAAAGATCAATAACAAAGGTGATGCCAGGCCCAGGTTGGACAGGCAGTGGTTGGGCAAATATCCTTCAGAAGCCTTGTTGTGTGCAAAGTTGCAATGGGCTTTGTGCAAGATAGTGTTTTTTGCAGTCTTCTGTGATAAGATTTTGTTATCAAGCATACAAGCCCAAGAATTCTTTTTTGCATGGCCTTCCCTGGCCCTATTTGTCAGGGTTTTGGTTAGGGGAGGGGTATTTTTAACACTCTCAATGTAAAAAATGCCATAAGGTAGGTACCCCAATTACTTGTTTCGTCTTCATAAAATAACATTTCATAAAATCTCTGTAAACGTGGAAATATCTACATCGCTTTCTGAATAAACGTAGAAATATCTACACCGCTATCTCTGTAAATGTGCAAACATTTACAACGCTATCTGTATAAACATGGAACTATTTACACCGATGTCTCTATAAACATGTAAATATCTACACCGCTATCTCTATAAACACGGAAATATTTACACCGCTATCTGTATAAACATGGAAATATGTAAACAGCTATCTCCATAAACATGGAAATATCTACACCGCTATCTCTATAAACATGGAAATATCTACACCGCTATCTGCATAAACATGGAAATATCTACACCGCGGTCTCTATCAGCAAGGAAATATCAACACCGCTATCTGTATAAACATGGAAATATCTACACTGCTGTCTCTATAAATATGGAAATATCTACACCTATATCTGTATAAACAAGGAAATATCTACACCACTGTCTCCATAAACATGGAAATATCTACAATGCTATCTCCATAAACATGCAAATATCTACATCACTGTCTCTATAAACATGGAAATATCTACACCGCCATCTCTATAAACATGGAAATATCTACACCGCTGTCTCTAGAAACATGGAAATATCTACACCGCTATCTCTATAAACGTGGAAATATCTACACCGCTATCTCTATAAACATGGAAATATCTACACTGCTATCTCTATAAACGTGGGATCATCTACACCGCTATCTCTATAAACCTGGAAATATCTACACCGCTATAAGTATAAATGTGGAAATATCTACACCGCTATCTGTATAAACATGGAAATATCTACACCGCTATCTCTATAAATGTGGAAATATCTACAGCACAATCTGTATAAACGTGGAAATATCTATACTGCTATCTAAACTTGGAAATATCTACACCGCTATCTGTATAAACGTGGAAATATCTACACCGCTATCTCAATAAGAGTGGAAATATGTACACCGCGATCTGCATAAATGTGGAAATATCTACACCGTTAACTTTGTAAACGTGGAAATATCTACACCGCTAACTGTATAAACGTGGAAATATCTACAACGCTATCTCTGTTAACGTGTAAACATTTACACCGCTATCTGTATAAACATGGAAATATTTACACAGCCATCTCTATAAACATGGAAATATCTACACCGCTATCTTTATAAACATGGAAATATCTACACTGCTATCTCTATAAACATGGAAATATCTGCACCGCTATCTCTATAAAGATGGAAATATCTACACTGCAATCTCTATAAACATGGAAATATCTACACCGCTATGTCTATAAACATGGAAATACTTACACCGCTATCTGTATAAACATGGAAATATTTACAAAGCTATCTCTATAAGCATGGAAACATCTACAACGCTATCTCTATAAACATGGAAATATCTACACTGCTATCTGTAAAACATGGAAATATCTACAAAGCTGTCTGTATAAACATGGAAATATATACACGGCTATCTTTTTAAACATGGAAATATCTAGACCACTGACTGTATAAACATGGAAATATCTACAATGATATCTGTATACACATAGAAATATCTACACCACTGGTCTATAAACATGGAAATATCTATACCGCTATCTGTATAAACATGGAAATTACTACACCGCTGTCTCTCTAAACCTGGAAATATCTACACCGCTATCTTTATTAACATGGAAATATCTACACCGCTATTTGTATAGATGTGGAAATATCTACATCGCTATGTCTACAAACGTGGAATTATCTACACCGCTATCTGTACAAACGTGGAAATATCTACACCTCTATGTGTATAAACTTGGAAAAATCTGCACCGCTATCTCTGTAAACACGGAAATAACTTCACTGCTATCTGTATAAACGTGGAAATATCTACACCGCTATCTCTATAAACGTGGGAATATCTACACCGCTATCTCTATAAACATGGAAATATTTACACCGCAATCTGTATAAACATGGAAATATTTACACCGCTATCTGTATAAACATGGAAATATTTACACAGCTATCTCTATAAACATAGAAATATCTACAACGCTATCTCTATAAACATGGAAATATCTACACCGCTGTCTGTATAAACATGAAAATATCTGCACCGCTATCTCTGTAAACATAGAAATATCTACACCGCCTTCAGAATAAACATGGAAATATCTACACCGCTGTCTCTATAAACATGGAAATATTTACAAGGCTATCTGTATAAACATGAAAATCTCTACATAGCTGTCTCTAAAAACATGGAAATATCTACACCGCTGACTCTATAAACATGCAAATATCTACACCGCTGTCACCATAAACTTAGAAATATCTACACCGCTATCTCTATAAACGTGGAAATATCTACACTGCTGTCTCTATAAACACGGAATTATCTACCCCGCTATCTCTATAAACGTGGAAATATCTACAACGGTGTCTCTGTAAACATGGAAATATCTACACCGCTATCTCTATAAACTTGGAAATATCTACACCGCTATCTCTATAAATGCGGAAATATCTACAAGGTGATCAGTATAAATGTGGAAATATCTACACCGCTATCTGTATGAACCTGGAAATATCTACACTGCTATCTCTATAAACGTGGAAATATCTCCACCGCTATCGTATAAACATGGAAATATCTACACTGCCATCTGAATAAACATGGAAATGTCTACACAACCGTCTGTATAAATATAGAAGTATCTACACAGCCATCTTTATAAGTATGAAAATATCTTCACCGCTATCTGTATAAACATGGAAACAGCCACACTGCTATCTGCATAAACATGGAAATATCTACACCGCCATCTGTAAAAACATGGAAATATCTACACAGTCATCTGTATAAACATGGAAATATCTACACCTCCATCTGTGTAAACATGGAAATAACTACACTGCCATCTGCATACACATGGAAATATCTACAGAGCCATCTGTATAAATATGGAAATATCTACACCGCTATCTCTATAAACATGGAAATACCTACACCGCTATCTCTATAAACATGGAAATAACGACACCGCTATCTGTATAAACTTGGCAATATCTACACCACCAACTGTAAAAACATGGAAATATCTACAGAGTCATCTGTATAAACATGGAAATAGCTACACCTCCATCTGTATAAACATGGAAATATCTACACTGCCATCTGCATACACTTGGAAATATCTACACAGCCATCTGTATAAACATGGAAATATCTCCACCACTATCTGTATGAACATGGAAATATCTCCACCGCTATCTGTATAAACATGGAAATATCTACACGGCTATCTGTATAAACATGGAAATATCTACACCACTATCTGTATAAATATGGAAATATCTACACCGCTATCTCTATAAACATGAAAATATCTACACTGCTATCTGTATAAACATGGAAATATCTGCACCACTATCTCTATCAACTTGGCAATATCTACACCACCAACTGTAAAAACATGGAAATATCTACAGAGTCATCTGTATAAACATGGAAATAGCTACACCTCCATCTGTATAAACATGGAAATATCTACACTGCCATCTGCATACACTTGGAAATATCTACACAGCCATCTGTATAAACATGGAAATATCTCCACCACTATCTGTATGAACATGGAAATATCTCCACCGCTATCTGTATAAACATGGAAATATCTACAGAGCTCTCTGTGTAAACATGGAAATATGTATGCCGCTATCTGTGTAAAGATGGAAATATCTACACCGTAATCTGTGCAAATATGGTAATATCGACACCGCTATCTCTGTAAACATGGAAATATCTACACCGCTATCTGTAGAAACATGGAAATATCTACACCGCTATCTCTATAAACAGGGAAATATCTACATTCCTATCTCTATAAACATGGAAATATCTACAACGCCATCTCTATAAACATGGAAATACCTAAACGGTCATCTGTATAAACATGGAAATAGCTACAACACTATCTGTAAAAACAGGGAAATATCTACATTGCCATCTGTATAAACACGGAAATATCTACACAAACATCTGTATAAACATGGATGTATCTACACAGCCATCTCTATAAGCATGGAAATATCTTCACCGCTATCTGTAAAAACATGGAAATAGCCACACTGCTATCTGCATAAACATGGAAATATGTACATGGCTATCTCTATGAACATGGAAATATCTACACCGCTATCTGTATAAACATGGAAATATCTCCACCACTATCTGTATAAACACGGAAATAACTTCACCTTTATCTGTAAACATGGAAATATCTACACCGCTATCAGTATAAACTTGGAAATATCAACACCGCCATCTGAATAAACATGGAAATATCTACACCGCTATCAGTATAAACTTGGAAATATCAACACCGCCATCTGTATAAACATGGAAATATCTACAACGCTCTCTGTATAGACATTGAAATATCTCCACTGATATCTCCATAAACATGGAAATGTCTACACGGTTATCTTTATAAACATGGAAATATCTACACTGCTATCTGTATAAACTTGGAAATATGTACACCGCAATCTGTGTAAACATGGAAATATCTCCACCGCTATCGGTTTAAACATGGAAATATCTACACCGCTATCTGTGTAAACATGGAAATATCTACACGGCTATCTGTATAAACATGGAAATATCTACAACACTATCTGGGTAAACATGGAAATATCTACACAGCTCTCTCTGTAAACATGGAAATATGTATGCCGCTATCTGTGTAAAGATGGAAATATCTACACCGTAATCTGGGCAAATATGGTAATATCGACACCGCTATCTCTGTAAACATGCAAATATCTACACCGCTATCTGTAGAAACATGGAAATATCTACACCGCTATCTCTATAAACAGGGAAATATCTACATTGCTATCTCTATAAACATGGAAATATCTACAACGCCATCTCTATAAACATGGAAATACCTAAACGGTCATCTGTATAAACATGGAAATAGCTACAACACTATCTGTATAAACAGGGAAATATCTACATTGCCATCTGTATAAACACGGAAATATCTACACAAACATCTGTATAAACATGGATGTATCTACACAGCCATCTCTATAAGCATGGAAATATCTTCACCGCTATCTGTAAAAACATGGAAATAGCCACACTAATATCGGCATGAACATGGAAATATGTACATGGCTATCTCTATGATCATGGAAATGTCTACACCGCTATCTGTATAAACATGGAAATATCTCCACCACTATCTGTATAAACACGGAAATAACTTCACCTTTCTCTGTAAACATGGAAATATCTACACCACTATCAGTATAAACTTGGAAATATCAACACCGCCATCTGAATAAACATTGAAATATCTACACCGCTATCAGTATAAACTTGGAAATATCTACACCGCCATCTGCAAAAAAATGGATATATCTTAACAGTCATCTGTATAAACATGGAAATATCTACACCACTATGTGCATAAACATGGAAACATCTTCACTGCCATCTGTATGAACTTGGAAATATCTACACAGCCATTTCTATAAACATGGAAATATCTACACTGCTATCTGTATAAACATGGAAATATGTAAACCGCCATCTGTAAAAACATGGAAATATATACACAGATGTCTGTATAAACAGGGAAATATCTACACCACCATCTTTATAAACCTGGAAATATCTACGCTGCTATCTGTATACTCATGGAAATATCTACACAGCCGTCTGTAGATACATGGAAATATCTACACCGCTATCTCTATAAACTTGGAAATAGCTACACTGCAATCTGTATCAACATGGAAATATCTACACCGCTATCTGTATAAACATGGATATATCTATACCACTATCTGTATAAACATGGAAATATCTTCACCGCCATCTGTATAAACATGGAAATATCCCCACCGCTATCTGTATAAACATGGAAATATCCCCACGGCTATCTAAATAAACATGGAATTATCTACACCGTTATCTATATAAACATGGAAATATGTACACCGCTATCTGTATAAACATGGAAATATGTACACTGCTATCTGTATAAACATGGAAATTTCTACACCGCTATCTGTATAAACATGCAAACATATACAATGATATCTGTTTAAACATGGAAATATCTACACCGCTATATGTGTAAACATGGAAATATCTGCACCGCTATCTGTGTAAAAATGGAAATATCTACACCGCAATCTGTGCAAAGATGGAAATATCTACACCACTATCTGTGTAAAGATGGAAATATCCACACCACCACCTGTGCAAAGATTGAAATATCTACACCGCTATCTGTGTAAACATGGTAATCTCTACACTGCTATCTGTAAAAACATGGAAATATCTACAGAGTCATCCGTATAAACATGGAAATATCTACACCTCCATCTGTATAAACTTGGAAATATCTACAGTACCATCTGCATACACATGGATATATCTACACAGTCATCTGTATAAACATGGAAATATCCACACAGTCATCTCTATAAACATGGAAATATCCACACTGCTATCTGTATAAACATGGAAATAGCCACACCGCTGTCTGTATAAACATGGAAATATCCACACCGCCATCTGTAAACATGGAAATATCTACACCGCTATCTCTATAAACATGGAAATAACTATACCGCAATCTGTATAAACATGGAAATATCTACACCACTATCTGTATAAACCTGGAAAAATCTACACCGCCATCTGTATAAACATGGAAATATCTCCACCGCTATCTGTATAAACATGGAAATACCCGCACCGCTATCTGTATAAACATGGAAATAACTACACCGCTATCTCTATAAACATGGAAATATCTACACAGCTATCTGTATAAACATGGAAATATCTACACCGCTATCTGTATAAACGTGGAAATATCTACACCACTATCTGTATAATCGTGGAAATATCTACACTGCTATCTGTATACACATGGAAATATCTACACCTCCATCTGTATAAACATTGAAATATCTACACTTCCATCTGTATACACAAGGAAATATCAACACAGCCATCTGTATAAACTGGGAAATATCTACACCGCTATTTCTGTAAACATGGAAATAACTACACAGCAATCTGTATAAACAGGGAAACATCTACACCGCTTTCTGTATAAACATGGAAATATCTACACTGCTATCTGTACAAACATGCAAATATCTACAACGCTATCTGTGTAAACATGGAAATACCTACACCGCTATCTGTGTAAACATGGAAATATCTACAACGCTATCTGTATAAACATGGAAAGATCTACACCGCTGTCTGTATAAACATGGAAATGTCTACATCGCTGTCTGTATAAACATGGAAATATCTCCAACGCTATCTGTATAAGCATGGAAATATCTACACCACTATCTTTATAAACATGGAAATATATACACCGCTATCTGCATAAACATGGAAATATCAACAACAATATCTGTATAAACATGGAAATATCTACTTGGCTATCTCTATGAACATGAAAATATCTATGCCGCCATCTGAATAAACATGAAAATACCTACACGGTCATCAGTATAAACATGGAAATATCTACACCACTATCTGTATAAACATGGAAATATATACATGGCTATCTCTATAAACATGGAAATATCTACACGGCCATCTGTATAAACATGGAAATATCTACAGAGTCATCTGTATAAACATGGAAATATCTACACCAATATCTGAATAAACATAGAAATATCTACACTGCCATCTGTATAAACATGGAAATATCTACACAGTCATCTATGTAAACGTGGAAATATCTACACCGCTATCTGTATAAAAATGGAAATAGCCACACCGCTATCTGAAGAAACATGGAAATATCTACACCGCCATCTGTAAAAATATGAAAATATCTACAGAGTAATCTGTATAAACATGGAAATATCTACACCTCCGTCTGTACAAACATGGAAATATCTACCCTCCCATCTATATACACATGGAAATATCTACACAGACATCTGTATACCCATGGAAATACCTACACAACCATCTGTAGAAATATGGAAATATATACAACGCTCTCTGTATAAACATGGAAATATCTACACCACTATCTGTATAAACCTGGAAATATCTACACCGCCATCTGTATAAACATGGAAATATCTCCACAGCTATCTGTATAAACATGGAAATATCCCCACCGCTATCTGTATAAACCTGGAAATATCTACACCGCTATCTCTATAAACACGGAAATATCTACACCGCTATCTCTATAAACATTGAAATATCTACACCGCTATCTGTATAAACGTGGAATTATCTACACATCCATCTGTATAAACATGGAAATATCTACACTTCCATCTATATAAACATGGAAATATCTACACCGCTATCTGTATAAACATGGATATATCTACACTGCTATCTGTACAAACATGCAAATATCTACAACGCTATCTGTGTAAACATGGAAATACCTACACCGCTATCTGTGTAAACATGGAAATATCTACAAAGCTATCTGTATAAACATGGAAAGATCTACACCGCTGTCTGTATAAACATGGAAATATCTACATCGCTGTCTGTATAAACATGGAAATAACTCCACCGCTATCTGTATAAGCGTGGAAATATCTACACCACTATCTCTATAAACATGGAAATATTTACATCGCTATCTGCATAAACATGGAAATATCAACAACAATATCTGTATAAACATGGAAATATCTACATGGCTATCTCTATGAACATGGAAATATCTACACCGCCATCTGAATAAATATGGAAATACCTACACGGTCATCTGTATAAATATGGAAATATCTACACCACTATCTGTATAAACATGGAAATATCTACATGGCTATCTCTATAAACTTGGAAATATCTACACGGCCATCTGTATAAACATGGAAATATCTACAGAGTCATCTGTATAAACATGGAAATATCTACACCAATACCTGAATAAACATAGAAATATCTACGCTGCCATCCGTATAAACATGTTAATATCTACACAGTCATCTCTATAACGTGGAAATATCTACACCGCTATCTGTATAAACATGGAAATAGCCACACAGCTATCTGTAGAAACATGGAAATATCTACACCGCCATCTGTAAAAATATGAAAATGTCTACAGAGTAATCTCTATAAACTTGTAAATATCTATACCTCCATGTGTATAAACATGGAAATATCTACACTGCCATCTGTATACACATGGAAATATCTACACAGCCATCTGTATAAACTTGGAAATATCTACACCGCTATCTCTGCAAACATGGATATACCTACACCGCCATCTGTATAAACATGGAAATATCTACACAGCTATCTGTACAAACATGGAAATATCTACACCACTATCTGTATAAACTTGGAAATATCTACACCGCTATCTCTATAAACATGGAAATATCTACACCGCCATCTGCATAAAAAAGGAAATATCTAAACAGTGATCTGTATAAACATGGAAATATCTACACAACTATGTGTATAAACATGGAAAAACCTTGACTGCCATCTGTATAAACTAGGAAATATCTACACAGCCATTTCTATAAACAAGGAAATATCTATACTGATATCTGTATAAACATGGAAATATCTAGACCGCCATCTGTAAAAACATGGATATATATACACAGTTATCTGTATAAACAGGGAAATATCTACACCACCATCTTTATAAACATGGAAATATCTACACCGCCATCTGCATAAAAATGGAAATATCTAAACAGTGATCTGTATAAACATGGAAATATCTACACAACTATGTGTATAAACATGGAAAAACCTTCACTGCCATCTGTATAAACTAGGAAATATCTACACAGCCATTTCTATAAACAAGGAAATATCTATACTGCTATCTGTATAAACATGGAAATATCTAGACCGCCATCTGTAAAAACATGGATATATATACACAGTTATCTGTATAAACAGGGAAATATCTACACCACCATCTTTATAAACATGGAAATATCTACACTGCCATCTGTATACTCATGGAAATATCTACACAGCCATCAGTAGATACATGGAAATATTTTCACCGCTATCTCTATAAACATGGAAATAGCTACACTGCAATCTGTATCAACATGGAAATATTTACACCGCTATCTGTATAAACATGGATATATCTACACCACTATCTGTATAAACAGGGAAATATCTACACCGCCATCTATATAAACATGGAAATATCTCCACCGCTATCTGCTTAAACATGGAAATATCTACTCCGCTATCTGTTTAAACATGGAAATATCTACACCTCCATCTGTATAAACATGGAAATATCTACACTCCCATCTGTATACACATGGAAATATCTACACAGCCATCTGTATACCCTTGGACATATCTACACAGCCATCTGTAGAAACATGGAATATCTACACCGCTATCTGTATAAACATGGAAATAGCTACACCGCAATGTGTATCAACATGGAAATATCTACACCGCTATCTGTATAAACATGGAAATATCTACACCGCCATCTGTATAAACATGGAAATATCTCCACCGCTATCTGTTTAAACATGGAAATATCTACTCCGCTATCTGTGTAAACATGGAAATATCTACACCTCCATCTGTATAAACTTGGAAATATCTACACTCCCATCTGTATACACATGGAAATATCTACACAGCCATCTGTATACCCATGGAAATATCTACACAGCCATCTGTAGAAACATGGAAATATCTACACCGCTATCTGTATAAACATGGAAATATCTACACCACTATCTGTATAAACCTGGAAATATCTACACCGCCATCTGTATAAACATGGAAATATCCCCAACGCTATCTGTATAAACATGGAAATATCTACACCGCTATCTGTATAAACATGGAAATGTCTACACGGCTATCTCTATAAACATGGAAATATCTACACCGCTATCTGTATAATCGTGGAAATATCTACACCTCTATCTGTATAAACATGGAATTATCTACACCTCCATCTGTATAAACATGGAAATATCTACATTTCAATCTGTATACACATGGAAATATCTACACTACTATCTGTATAAACATGGAAATATCTACACTGCCATCTGTATAAACATGGAAATATCTACACAGCCATCTGTATAAACATGGAAATATCTACACTGCTATCTCTATAAACTTGGAAATATCTACACCGCTATCTCTATAAACATGGAAATATCTAAACCGCCATCTGTATAAACATGGAAGTACCTACACAGTCATCTGTATAAACATGGAAATATCTACACCACTATCTGTATAAACAGGGAAATATCAACAATGCCATCTGTGTAAACACGAAATATCTACACAGCCATCTCTATAAACATGGAAATATCTACACTGCTATCTGTATAAATATGGAAATAGCCCCACCGCTATCAGTATAAGCATGGAAATAACTACACCGCCATCTGTAAAAACATGGAAATATCTACACAGTCATCTGTATAAAGATGAAAATATCTACACCTCCATCTGTATAAACATGGAAATATCTACAGTGCCATCTCTATACCCTTGGAAATATTTACACAGCCATCTATAGGAACATGGAAATATCTACACCGCTATCTCTATAAACATGGAAATACCTGCACTGCAATCTGCATAAACATGGAAATACCATCACCGCTATCTCTATAAACATGTAATCATCTACACCACTATCTGTATAAACCTGGAAATATCTACAACACCATCTGTGTAAACATGGAAATGTCTCAACTGCTATCTGTATGAACATGGATTATCCCCACGGCTATCTCTAAAAACATGGAAATATCTACACCGCTATCTGTATAAACTTGGATATATCTATAACGCTATCCGTGTAAACATGGAAATACCTACACCTCTATCAGTATAAACATGGAAATATCTACACCGCTATCCATATAAATATGGAAATATCTCCAATGCTATCTGTATAAACATGGAAATATCTACACCACTATCTGTATAAACATGGAAATATCTACATGGCTATCCCTATAAACATGGAAATATCTACACGGCCATCTGTATAAACATTTAAATATCTACAGAGTCATCTGTATAAACATGGAGACATCTACACCAATATCTGAATAAACATACAAATATCTACACTGCCATCTGTATAAACATGGAAATATCTACACAGTCATCTCTATAAACGTGGAAATATCTACACCGCTATCTGTATAAACATGGAAATAGCCACACCGCTATCTGTAGAAACATGGAAATATCTACACCGCCATCTGTAAAAATATAAAAATATATACACAGTCATCTCTATAAACAGGGAAATAACTACACCACCATGTTTATAAACATGGAAATATCTACACTGCCATCTGTATACTCATGGAAATATCTACACAGCCATCTGTAGATACATGGAAATATCTACACCGCTATCTCTATAAACATGGAAATAACTACACCGCAATCTGTATCAACATGGAAATATCTACACCGCTATCTGTATGAACATGGATATATCTACACCACTATCTGTATAAACCTGGAAATATATACACCGCCATCTGTATAAACATGGAAATACCTCCACCGCTATCTCTATGAACATGGATATATCTACACCACTATCTGTATAAACCTGGAAATATATACACCGCCATCTGTATAAACATGGAAATATCCTCACCGCTATCTGTATAAACATGGAAATATCTACATCAGTATCTCTATAAACATGGAAATATCTACACCGCTATCTGTATAAACATGGAAATATCTACACCGATATCTGTATAAACATGGAAATATATACACCGCTATCTGTATAATCGTGGAAATATCTACACCGCTATCTGTATAAATATGGAAATATCTACACCGCTTTCTGTATAAACACGGAATTATGTACACAGCTACCTGTTTAAACATGGAAACGTCTACACTATTATCTGTATAAACATGGAAATATCTACACTGCTATCTGTACAAACATGCAAATATCTACAGCGCTATCTGCGTAAACATGGAAATATCTACAGCGATATCTGTGTAAACATGGACATATCTATAATGCTATCTGTATAAACATGGAAAATCTACACCGCTGTCTGTATAAACATGGAAATATCTACATTGCTGTCTGTATAAACATGGAAATATCTCCACAGCTATCTGTATAATCATGGAAATATCTACACCACTATCTTTATAAACATGGAAATATTTACACCGCTATCTGCATAAACATGGAAATATCAACAACAATATCTGAATAAACATGGAAATATCTACATGGCTATCTCTATGAACATGGAAATATCTACACCGCCATCTGAATAAAAATGGAAATTCCTACACGGTCATCTGTATGAACATGGAAATATCTACACAGCCATCTGTATAAACATGGAAATATCTACACGGCCATCTCTATAAACATGGAAATATCTTCACCGCTATCTGTATAAACATGTAAGTAGCCACACCGCTATCTGTATAATCATGGAAATATCTACTCCACCATGTATAAAAACTTGGAAATATCTACAAAGTCATCTGTGTAAACATGGAAATATCTTCACCGCGAGCTGCATAAACTGGGAAATATCTACACCGCTGTCAATATAAACATGGAAATACCAACACCAATATCCGTATAAACATGGAAATATCTACACCACAATCTGTATAAACATGGAAATATCTAAACCAGTATCTGTATAAGCATGGAAATATCTACACCGCTATCTGTATAAACATGGAAATATCTACACCGCTATCTGTATAAATATGGAAATATCTACAGCGCTATCTCTATAAACATAGAAATGTCTACACCGCTATCTGTATGAACATGGAAATATCTATATGGCTATCTCTATAAACATGGAAATATCTACACCGCCATCTTTATAAATATGGAAATACCTACACGGTAATCTGTATAAACATGGAAATATCTACACAACTATCTGTATAAACATGGAAATATCTACAAGGCCATCTGTATAAACATGGAAATATCTACATCGCCATCTCTATAAACCTGGAAATATCTTCACCGCTATCTGTATAAACATGGAAATATCTACACCGCTATCTGTAAAAACATGGAAATATCTACACAGTCATATGTATATACATGGAAATATCTACACCTCCATCTGTGTAAACATGGAAATATCTACACTGTCATCTGTATACACATGGAAATATCTACACAGTCAACTGTATAAACATGGAAATATCTACACCGCTATCTGTATAAACATGGAAATATCTATACCGCTATCGGTATAAACGTGGAAATATCAACACCGCTATCAGTATAAACATGGAAATATCTCCATCGCTATCTGTATAAACATGGAAATATCACCACTGCTGTCTGTATACACATGGAAATATATACACCCCTATCTTTATAAACATGGAAATATCTACACCGCTCTCAGAAACATGGAAATATCTACAACACTGTCTGTGTAAACATGGAAATATCTACACAGCTATCTGTGTAAAGTTGGAAATATGTACACCGCTATCTGTGTAAAGATGGATATATCTACACAGCAGTCTTTGCAAATATGGAAATATCTACACCACTATCTCTGTAAACATGGAAATAACTACACCGATATCTGTATAAACACGGAAATATCTACACCGCTTTCTGTGTAAACATGGAAATATCTACACTACTATCTGTATATACATGGAAATATCTACACCGCTATCTGTATAAACATGGAAATACCTACTCCGTTATCTGTATAAATATGGAAATATCTACACCGCTATGTCTATAAACATTTAGATGTCTACACCGATATCTGTATAAACATGGAAATATCTACAGGGCTATCTCTATAAACATGGAAATATCTACACCGCCATCTGTATAAACATGGAAATAAATACACAGTCATCTATATAAACATGGAAATATCTACACTACTATCTGTATAAACATGGAAATATCTACACTGCCATCTGTATAAACATGGAAATATCTACACAGCCATCTGTATAAACATGGAAATATCTACACCGCTATCTCTATAAACTTGGAAATATCTACACCGCTATCTCTATAAACATGGAAATATCCACACCGCCATCTGTATAAACATGGTAGTACCTACACAGTCATCTGTATAAACATGGAAATATCTACACCACTATCTGTAAAAACAGGGAAATATCAACAATGCCATCTGTGTAAACACGAAATATCTACACAGCCATCTCTATAAACATGGAAATATCTACACTGCTATCTGTATAAATATGGAAATAGCCCCACCGCTATCAGTATAAGCATGGAAATAACTCCACCGCCATCTGTAAAAACATGGAAATATCTACACAGTCATCTGTATAAAGATGAAAATATCTACACCTCCATCTGTATAAACATGGAAATATCTACACTGCCATCTCTATACCCTTGGAAATATTTACACAGCCATCTATAGGAACATGGAAATATCTACACCGCTATCTCTATAAACATGGAAATACCTGCACTGCAATCTGCATAAACATGGAAATACCATCACCGCTATCTGTATAAACATGTAATTATCTACAACACTATCTGTATAAACCTGGAAATATCTACAACACCATCTGTGTAAACATGGAAATGTCTCAACTGCTATCTGTATGAACATGGATTATCCCCACGGCTATCTCTAAAAACATGGAAATATCTACACCGCTATCTGTATAAACTTGGATATATCTATAACGCTATCCGTGTAAACATGGAAATACCTACACCGCTATCAGTATAAACATAGAAATATCTACACCGCTATCCGTATAAATATGGAAATATCTCCAACGCTATCTGTATAAACATGGAAATATCTACACCGCTATCTGTAAAAACATGGAAATATATACACAGCTGTCTGTTTAAACATGGAAACATCTACACCGCTATCTGTATAAACATGGAAATATCTACACCACTATCTGTATAAACATGCAAATATCTACAACGATATCTGTGTAAACATGAAAATATCTGCACCGCTATCTGTTTAAAAATGGAAATATCTGCACCACTATCTGTGTAAAGATGGAAATATCCACACCGCAGTCTGTGCAAAGATGGAAATATCTACACCTCTATCTGTGTAAAGTTGGAAATATCTACACTGCAATCTGTGTAAACATGGTAACATATACACTGCTATCTGTATAAACATGGAAATATCTATATCGCAATCTGTAAAAACATCGAATTATCTACACATTCATCGGTATAAAGATGGAAATATCTACACCTCCATCTCTATAAACATGGAAATATCTACACTGCCATCTGCATTCACATGGAACTATCTACACAGCCATCTGTATAAACATGGAAATAACTACATCGCTATCTCTATAAAGATGGAAATACCTACACCGCAATCTGTATAAACATGGAAATATCTACACCGCTATCTGTATAAAAATGGGAATATCTACACCGCTATCTGTATAAACTTGGAAACATCTCCACGGCCATCTGTATAAACATGGAAATATATCCTCCGCTACCTGTATAAACATGGAAATATCTCCACCGCCATCTCCTTAAACATGGAAATATCTACACCGCTATCTGTATAAACATGGAAATATCTACACCGCTATCAGTATAAACATGGAAATATCCACATCGCTATCTGTAAAAACATGGAAATATCTACATCGCTATCTGTATAAACAAGGAAATATCTCCACCGCTATGTATATAAACATGGAAATATCTACACCGGTATCTTTATAAACATGGAAATATCTACACCACTACCTGTAAAAATATGGAAATATCTACACCGCTATGTCTATAAACATGGAAATGTCTACACCGCTATCTGTATAAACATGGAAATGTCTACACCGCTATCTGTATAAACATGGAAATATCTACATGGCTATCTCTATAAACATGGAAATATCAACACCGCCATTTATATAAACATGGAAATATTACACGGCCATCTGTATAAACATGGAAATAGCTACACCAGTATCTGTAAAATCATGGAAATACCCACACCGCTATCTGTATAAACATGGAAATATCCACAGTGCCATCTTTATAAACATGGAAATATCTACCCAGCCATCTGTATAAACATGGAAATATCTACACAGCCATCTGTATAAACATGGAAATATATACAACGCTATCTGTATAAACATGGATATATCTGCACCGATATCTGTATAAACTTGGAAATATCTACACCACCATCTGTATAAACATTTAAATATCTACACCGTTATCTGTATAAACATGGAAATATCTCCACTGCTATCGGTATAAACATGAAAATATCTATACGGCTATCTGTATAAACATGGAAATATCTACACCGCTATCTGTATGAACATGGAAATATATACCCCGCTATCTGTATGAACATGGAAATATCCACACCGCTGTCTGTATAAACATGGAAATATCTACATCGCTGTCTGTATAAACATGGAAATATCTCCACCGCCATTTGTATAAACGTGGAAATAACTACACCGCTATCTTTATAAACATGGAAATATCTACACCAATATCTGTATAAATATGGAAATATCTACAAAACTGTCTGTGTAAACGTGGAAATATCTAAACAGATATCTGAGTAAATTTGGAAATATGTACACCGCTATCTGTGCAAAGATGGATATATCTACACCCCAATCAGTGCAAATATGGAAATATCTACACTGCTATCTGTATAAACATGGAAATATCTACACCGCTGTCCGTATAAATATGGAAATATCTACACAGCTATCACTATAAACTGGGAAATGTCTACACTGCTATCTGTATGAACATGGAAATATCTACAGGGCTATCTCTATAAACATGGAAATATCTACACCGCCATCTGTATAAACATGGAAATACCTACACACTCATCTGTATAAACATGGAAATATCTACACTATTATCTGTATAAACACGGAAATAACTACACTGGCATCTGTATAAACATGGAAATATCTACACAGACATCTCTGTAAACATGGAAATATCTACACCTCCATCTGTATAAACATGGAAATATCTACACCGCCATCTGTATAAACACGGAAATACCTACACGGTAATCTGTATAAACTTGGAAATATCTACACAACTGTCTGTATAAACATGGAAATATCTACAACGCCATCTGTATAAACATGGAAATGTCTACACCGCCCTCTCTATAAACCTGGAAATATCTTCACCGCTATCTGTATAAACATGGAAATAGCCACACCAGTATCTGTATAAACATTGAAATATCTACACCGACATCTGTAAAAACATGGAAATATCTACACAGTCATATGTATAGGCATGGAAATCTCTACACCTCCATCTGTATATACATGGAAATATCTACACTGCCATCTGTATACACATGGAAATATCTACACAGCCAACTACATAAACATGGAAATATCTAC
Source organism: Pan troglodytes (assembly GCF_028858775.2). Taxonomy (NCBI): domain Eukaryota; kingdom Metazoa; phylum Chordata; class Mammalia; order Primates; family Hominidae; genus Pan; species Pan troglodytes. The sequence goes on from NC_072411.2 coordinate 11,142,078, forward strand.
ACAGTTATCTCTATAAACATGGAAATACGTACAGCGCAATCTGTATAAACATGGAAATATCTACACCGCTATCTGTAAAAACATGGAAATAACTGCACCGCTATCTGTATAAACATGGTAATATCTACACCGATATCTGTATAAACATGGAAATAACTGCACCGCTATCTGTATAAACATGGAAATTTCTACACCGGTATCTCTTTAAACATGGAAATACCTACACCGCTGTGTTTATAAACATGAAAATATCTACATCGCTTTCTGTATAAACATGGAAATAGCTCCACCGCCATTTGTATAAACGTGGAAATATCAACACCGCTATCTTTATAAACATGGAAATATCTACACCGCTATCTGTATTAATATGGAAATATCTACAACACTGTCTGTGTAAACGTGGAAATATCTAAACAGCTATCTGTGTGAAGCTGGAAATATGTACACAGCTATCTGTGTAAAGATGGATATATCTACACCGCAATCAGTGCAAATATGGAAATATCTACACAGCTAACTCTGTAAACATGGAAATATTTACACCGCTGTGTGTATAAACATGGAAATATCTACACTGCTATCTGTACAAACATGGAAATATCTACACCGCTGTCTGTATAAATATGGAAATATCTACACGGCTATCTCTATAAACATGGAAATATCTACACCACGATCTGTATAAACATGGAAATAACTTCAATGCTATCTGCATAAACATGGAAATATCTACGCTGCTATCTCTTTAAACATGGAAACATCTACTCCGCTATCAGTATAAACATGGAAATATCTACACCGCTATCTTTATAAACATGCAAATATCTACAATGATATCTTAGTAAACATGGAAATATCTTCACCGCTATCTGTGTAAACATGGAAATATATGCACCACTATCTGTGTAAAGATGGAAATATCTACACCGCAATCTGTGCAAAGATGGAAATACCTCCACCTCTATCTGTCTAAAGATGGAAATATCTACACCACAATCTGTGCAATGTTGGAAATATCTAAACCGCCATATGTGTAAACATGGTAATACCTACACTGCTATCTGTATAAACATGGAAATATCTACACTGCCATCTGTAAGAACATGGTAATACCTACACAGTCATCTGTATAAACAAGGAAATATCTCTATCAATATATGAATAAACATGGAAATATCTACACTGCCTGCTGTATAAACATGGAAATATCTACACAGCCATTTTTATAAACATGGAAATACCTACACTGCTATCTGTATAAACATGGAAATAATCACACCGCTATCTGTATAAACATTGAAATATCTACACCGCGATCTGTGAAAACATGAAAATATCTACAGAGTCATCTGTATAATCATGGAACTATTTACACTTCCATCTGTATAAACAAAGAAATATCTACACAGCCATCTGTATAAACATGGAAATGCCTACACAGCCATCTGTATAAACATGGAAATAACTACACCGCTATCTCTATAAACATGGAAATATCTACATGGTTATCTCTACACACATGCAAATATCTACACCGCCATCTGTATAAGCATGGAAATACCTGCATGGTCATCTGTATAAACATGGAAATATCTCCACCACTGTCTCTATAAACATGGAAATATCTACACTGCCATCTGTATAAACATGGAAATATCTGCAGACCCATCTGTATCAACATGGAAATATCTACACAGCCATCTCTATAAGCATGGAAATATCTACACTGCTATCTGTATAAACATGGAAATAGCCACACCGCTATCTGTATAATCATGGAAATACCCACACCGCCATCTGTAAAAACATGGAAATATCTACACAGTCATCTGTATAAACATGTAAATATCTACACCTCCATCTGTATAAACATGGAAATATCTACACTGCCCTCTGTATACACATGGAAATATCTACACAGCCATTTATATAAACGTTGCAATATCTACACCGCTATATGCATAAACATGGAAATATCTCCACCGCTATCTGTATAAACATGGAAATATCTACAAGGCTATCTGTATAAACATGGAAATATCTACACCGATATCTGTATAAACATGGAAATATCTACACCGCTATCTCTATAAACATTTAGATGTCTAAACCGATATCTGTATGAACATGGAAATATCTACATGACTATCTCAATAAACATGGAAATATCTACATCGCCATCTGTATAAACATGGAAATAACTACACAGTCATGTATATAAACATGGAAATATCTACACTACTATCTGTATAAACATGGAAATATCTACAGTGCCATCTGTATAAACATGGAAATATCTACACAGCCATCTGCATAAACATGGAAATATCTACACCGCTATCTCTATAAACATGGAAATATATACACCGCCATCTGTATAAACATGGAAATACCTACACCGTCATCTGTATAAACATGGAAATATCTACACCACTATCTGTATAAACAGGGAAATATCTACACTGCCATCTGTGTAAACACGAAATACCTAAACAGCCATCTCTATAAACATGGAAATATCTACACTGCCATTTGCATACACATGGAAATATCTACACAGTCATTTGTAAAAACGTGGAAATATCTACAGCGCTATCTGTATAAACATGGAAATATTTCCATCGCTATCTGTATAAACATGGAAATATCTACAAGGCTATCTGTATAAACATGGAAATATCTACACAGCTATCTGTATAAACATGGAAATATCTACAACGCTGTCGGTATAAACATGGAAATATCAACACCGCTATCGGTATAAACATGGAAATAACTACACTTCCATCTGTATAAAGATGGAAATATCTACGCCGCGAGCTGTATAAACATGGAAATATCTACACCACTATCTCTATAAACATGGAAATACCTACACTGCCATCTCAGTAAATATGGAATTATCAACACTGATATCTCTGTAAATATAGAAATATCTACACTGCCATATCTATAAACATGGAAATATCTACACCACGATCTGCATAAACATGGAAATATCTAAACAGCCATCTGCATAAACATGGAAATATCTACACCGCAATTTGTATAAACATTGAAATATCTACACTGCCATGTGTAGAAAGATGGAAATATCTGCACTGCGATCTGCATAAACATGGAAATATCTACACCTCTACATGTATAAACATGGAAATATCTACACCGCTATCTGTATAAATATGGAAACATCTACACCGCTGTCTGCCAAAACATGGAAATATCTACAATACTTTCTGTGTAAACATGGAAATATCTACACAGCTATCTGTGTAAACATGGAAATAGGTACAACGCTACCTGTGTAATGATGGAAATATCTACACTGCAATCTGTGCAAATATGGAAATATCTACACCGCTATCTCTGTAAGCATGGAAATATCTACACCGCTATCTGTATAAACATGGATATATCTACAACGCTATATGTATAAACACGGAAATATCTAGACCGCTATCTGTATAAACATGGAAATATCTACAAGGCTATCTGTATCAATATGGAAATATCTACACCGCTATCTCTATAAACATGGAAATGTCTACACCACTATCTGTATAAATATGGAAATATCTACGTGGCTACCTCTATAAACATGGAAATATCAATACCGCAATCTGTATAAACATGGAAATACTTACACGGTCATCTCTAGAAACATGGAAATATCTACACAACTATTTCTATATACATTGCAATATCTACACTGCCATTTGTATAAACATGGAACTATCCACACAGCCATCTCTATAAACATGGAAATATCTACCCCGCCATCTGTATAAACATGGAAATATCTACACCGCTATCTGTATCAATATGGAAATACCTGCACTGCTATCTATATAAACATGGAAATGACTACACCGCTATCTGTATAAACATGGAAATATCTACATGGCTATCTCTATAAACATGTAAATATCTACACAGCCATCTGTAAAAATATGAAAATATCTACAGAGTAATCTGTATAAACATGGAAATATCTACACCTCCATCTGTTTAAACATGGAAATATCTACACTGCCATCTATATACACATGGAAATATCTACACAGCCATCTGTATAAACTTGGAAATATCTACACCGCTATCCCTGTAAACATGGAAATACATACACCGCAATCTGTATAAACATGAAAATATCTACACAGCTTTCTGTACAAACATGGAAATATCTACACCACTATCTGTATAAACTTGGAAATATCTACACCGCTATCTCTATAAACATGGAAATATCTACACCGCCATCTGCAAAGAAATGGAAATATCTAAACAGTCATCTGTATAAACATGGAAATATCTACACCACTATGTGTATAAACATGGAAATATATTTACTGCCACCTGTATAAACTTGGAAATATCTACACAGCCATTTCTATAAACATGGAAATATCTACACTGCTATCTGTATAAACATGGAAATATCTAGACCGCCATCTGTAAAAACATGGAAATATCTAAACAGTCATCTGTATAAACATGGAAATACCTACACAGTCATCGGTATAAACATGGAAATATCTACACTGCCATCTGTATAAACATGGAAATATCTAAACAGCCATCTCTATAAACATGGACATATCTACACCACTATCTGTATAAATATTGAAATATCAACACCGCCATCTGTAAAAACATGGAAATATCTACACAGTCATGTGCATGAACATGGAAATATCTGCACCTCCATCTGTAAAAACATGGAAATATCTACACTGTCATCTGTATAAACATGGAAATAACTACACCCCTATCTATATGAACATGGAAATACCTACACCGCAATCTGTATAAACATGGAAATATCTACACCGCTATCAGTATAAACATGGAAATATCTACACTGTTATCTCTATAAATATGGAAATATCTACACCGCTATCTCTATATACATGGAAATGTCTACACCGCTATCTGTATAAACATGGAAATATCTACACCGCTGTCTGAATGAACATGGAAATATCTACACCGCTATCTGTATAGACATGGAAATATCTACACCGCTATCAGAAGGAATATGGAAATATCTACACCTGTATCTCTATAAACATGGAAGTGTCTACACCGCTATCTGTATAAACATGGAAATACCTACACAGTCATCTGTATAAACGTGGAAATATCTTCACCGCTATCTGTATAAACATGGAAAACCTACACTGCCTTCTGTATAAACATGGAAGTATCTATAAAGCCATGTGCATAATCATGGAAATATCTACACAGCGGTCTCCATAAACATGGAAATATCTACACCGCTATCTGTATAAACATGGAAATAGCCACACCGCTATCTGTATAACGTGGAAATATCAACACCGCCATCTGTAAAAACATGGAAATATCTACACAGTCATCTGTATAAACATGCAAATATCTACACCTCCATCTGTAAAAACATGGAAATATCTACACCGCTATCTCTATACACATGGAATTGTCTACACCACTATCTCTATAAACATGGAAATATCTACACTGCTATCTGTATAAACATGGAAATATCTACACCACTATCTGTATAAACATGGAAATATCTACACAGCTATCTGTATAAATATGGAAATATCTACACCGCTATCTTTATAAACATGGAAATGGCTACACCGCTATCTGTATAAACATGGAAAGTTCTACATGGCTATCTCTATAAACATGGAAATATGTACACCGCCATCTGTATTAACATGGAAATACCTACACATTCATCTGTATAAACATGGAAATATCTACACCACTATCTGTATAAACTTGGAAATATCTACACTGACATCTATATAAAGATGGAAATATCTACACAGCCATCTCTATAAACATGGACATATGTACACCACTATATGCATAAACACTGAAATATCAACACCGCCATCTGTAAAAACATGGAAATATCTATACAGTCATGTGTATAAACAGGGAAATATCTACACCTCCATCTGTATAAACATGGAAATATCTGCACTGTCATCTGTATAAACATGGAAATAACTACACCCCTATCTATATAAACATGGAAATACCTACACCGCAATCTGTATAAACATGGAAATATCTACACCGCTATCTGTATAAACATGGAAATATCTTCACCGCTATCTGTATAAATATTGAAATATCTACACCGCTATCTCTATATACATGGAATTGTCTACACTTCTATCTGTATAAACATGGAAATTTCAACACCGCCATCTGTAAATACATAGAAATATCTACACAGTCATGTGTATAAACATGGAAATATCTACACCTCCATCTGTGTAAACATGGAAATATCTACACAGCTATCTGTGTAAACATGGAAATATGTACACCGCTATGTTTTTAAAGATGGGAATATCTACACCGCAGTCTGTGCAAATATGGAAATATATACACCGCTATCCCAGTAAACATGGAAATATCTACACCGCTATCTGTATAAACATGGAAATATCTACAACACTCTCTGTTTAAACATGGAAATATCTACACCAGGATCTGTATAAACATGGAAATACCTAAACCGCTATATGTATAAACATGGAAATAGACACACCAATATCTGTATAAACATGGAAATATCAACACCGCCATCTGTAAAAACATGGAAATATCTTCACAGTCATCTGTATAAACATGGAAATAACTACACCTCCATCTGTATAAACATGGAAATAACTACATTGCCATCTGTATAAACACGGAAATATCTACACCGCTATCTCTATATACATGGAATTGTCTACACCGCTACCTGTATAAACATGGAAATATCTACACCAATATCTGTATAAAGATGGAAATATCTACACTGCCATCTGTATAAACATGGAAATATCTACACAGCCATCTCTATAAACATGGACATATCTATACCACTATCTGTATAAACATTGAAATATCAACACCGCCATCTATAAAAACATGGAAATATCTACAGAGTCATGTGTATAAACATGGAAATATCTACACCTCCATCTGTATAAACATGGAAATATCTACACTGTTATCTGTATAAACATGGAAATATATACACCGCTATCTATATAAACATGGAAATAACAACACCGCAATCTGTATAAACATGGAAATATCTGCACCGCTATCTGTATAAACATGGAAATATCTACACCGCAATCTGTATAAATATGTAAATATCTACACCGCTATCTCTATATACATGGAATTGTCTACACCGCTATCTTCATAAACATGGAAATATCAACACCGCCATCTGTAAAAACATGGAAATATCTACACAGTCATGTGTATAAACATGGAAATATCTGCAACTCCATGTGTATAAACATGGAAATATCTACACTGTCATCTGCATAAACATGGAAATATCTACACCCCTAACTATATAAACATGGAAATACCTACACCGCCATCTGTATAAACATGGAAATATCTAAACCGCTATCTGTAAAATATGGAAATATCTACACCGCTATCTCTATATACATGGAATTGTCTACACCGCTATCTGTATAAACATGGAAATATCTACATGGCTATCTCTATAAACATGGAAATATCTACAACACTATCTGTGTAAACATGGAAATATCTACACAGCTATCTGTGTAAAGATGGGAATATCTACACCGCAGTCTGTGCAAATATGGAAATATATACACCGCTATCCCTGTAAACATGGAAATATCTACACCGCTATCTGTGTAAACATTGAAATATCTACACAGCTGTATGTGTAAAGATGGGAATATCTACACCGCAGTCTGTGCAAATATGGAAATATATACACCGCTATCCCTGTAAACATGGAAATATCTACACCGCTATCTGTATAAACACGGAAATATCTACACTACCCTCTGTATAAACATGGAAATATCTACACCAGGATCTGTATAAACATGGAAATATCTACACCGCTATCTGTATAAACATGGAAATATCTACACCGCTATCTGTATAAACATGGAAATAGTGACACCGCTATCTGTATAAATATGGAAATATCTACACCGCTATCAATATAAACATGGAAATGTCTACACCACTATCTGTATAAACATGGAAATATCTACATGGCTATCTCTATAGACATGGAAATATCTACACCACCATCTGTATAAACATGGAAATACCTACACAGTCGTCTGAATAAACCTGGAAATATCTACAGCCTTATCTGTATAAACATGGAAATATCTACACTGCCCTCTGTATAAACATGTAAATATCTACACAGGCATCTCTATAACATGGAAATAGCTACACCGCTATCTGTATAAACATGGAAATAGCTACACCGCTATCTGTATAAACATGGAAATATCTACTCCGCTATCTCTATAAACATGGAAAAATCTCCACCGCTATGTGTATAAACATGGAAATACCTCCACCGCTATGTTTATAAACATGGAAATATCTACACCGCTATCTCTATAAACATGGAAAAATCTCCACCACTATGTGTATAAACATGGAATTACCTCCACCGCTCTGTTTATAAACATGGAAATATCTACAACGCTATCTGCATAAACATGGAAATATCTACATCACTATCTGTATAAACATGGAAATACCTACACGGCTATCTGTATAAACATGGAAATATCTACATCGCTATCTGTATAAACATGGAAATATCTCCACCGCTATCTCTATAAACATGGAAATATCTACACTGCTGTCTTTATAAACACGGAAATATCTACACCGCTATCTGTATCAACATGGAAATATCTACAACACTATCTGAGTAAACATGGAAATATCTACACAGCTATCTGTGTAAACATGGAAATATGTACTCCGCTACCTGTGTAAAGATGGAAATATCTACATCGCAGTCTGTGCAAATACGGAAATATCTACAGCGCCATCTCTGTAAACATGTAAATATCTACACCGCTATCTGTACAAACATGGAAATATCTACACCGCTATCTGTATAAACATGGAAATGTCTACACCGCTATCTGTAGAAATATGTAAATTTCTACACCGCTATCTCTATAAACATCGAAATGTCTACACCGCTGTCTGTATAAACATGAAAATATCCACATGGCTATGTCTATAAACATGGAAATGTCTACACTGCCATCTGTATAAACATGGAAACACCTACACAGTCATCTGTATAAACGTGGAAATATCTACACCACTATCTGTATAAACATGGAAAATCTACACTGCCATCTGTATAAACATGGAAGTATCTAATAAGCCATTGCATAAACATGGAAATATCTACACAGCCATCTCTATAAACATGGAAATATCTACACCGCTATCTGTATAAACATGGAAATGTCAACAATGCCATCTGTAAAAACATGGAAATATGTACAGAGTCATCTGTATAAACTTGTAAATATCTACACCTCCATCTGTATAAACATGGAAATATCTACACAGCCATCTGTGTAAATATGGAAATATCTACACCGCTATCTAAATAAACATGGAAATAACACCGCCATGTGTATACACATGGAAATACCAACACAGCCATCTGTATAAACATGGAAATATCTACCCAGCTGTCTCTATAAACATGGAAATACCTACACCGCAATCTGTATAAACATGGAAATATCTACAGCGCTATCTCTGTAAACATGGCAATATCTACTCCGCTATCTGTATAAACATTGAAATATCTCCACCGCTATCTCTATAGAAATCGAAGTGTCTACATCGCTATCTGTATAAACATGGAAATATCCACATGGCTATGTCTGTAAACATGGAAATGCCTACACTGCCATCTGTATAACCATGGATATAACTACACAGTCATCTGAATGAACATGGAAATATCTACACCGCTATCTTTATGAACATGGAAATACCTACTCCGCCATCTGTGTAAACATGGAAATATCTACACCGCTATCTGTATAAACATGGAAATATCTACACTGACATCTGTATAAACATGGAAATTTCTCCACCGCTATCTGTATAAAAATGGAAATATCTCCACCGCTATCTGTATAAACATGGAAATATCTTCACTGCTATCTGCATAAACATGGTAATATCTACACATCTATCTGTCTAAAGTTGGAAATAGCTACACCGCTATCTGTATAAACATGAAAATATCTACATCGCTATCTGTATAAACATGGAAATATCTCCACTGCTATCTCTATAAACATGGAAATATCTACAACACTATCTTTATAAACATGGAAATATCTACACAGCTATCTGTATAAACATGGAAATATCTACCACACTATCTGTGTAAACATGGAAATATCTACACAGTTATCTGTGTAAACTTGGAAATATGTACACCGCTATCTGTGTAAAGATGGGAATATCTACACCGCAGTCTGTGCAAATATGGAAATATATACACCGCTATCCCTGTAAACATGGAAATATCTACACCGCTATCTGTATAAACATGGAAATATCTAGACCACTATCTGTATAACCATGGAAATATCTACACCGCTATCTGTATAAACATGGAAATAGCTACACCGCTATCTCTATAAATATGGAAATATCTACACCGCAATCTCTGTAAACATAGAAATGTCTACACATCTATCTGTATAAACATGGAAATAACTACATGGCTATCCATATAAACATGGAAATATCTACACCGCCATCTGTATAAACATGGAAATAACTACACAGTCATCTGTATAAACATGGAAATACCTACTCCACTATCTGTATAAACATGGAAATATCTACACTGCTTTCTGTATAAATATGTAAATTTCTACACAGCCATCTCTATAAACATGGAAATATCTCCACCACTATCTATATAAACATGGAAATACCTCCACCGCTATCTGTATGAATAGGGAAATATCTACAGCGTTGTGTGTATAAACATGGACATATCTACATGGCTATCTCTATAAACATGGAAATACCTACACCGCAATCTATATAAACATGGAAATATCTACACCGCTATCTGTATAAACATGGAAATATATACACTGCAATCTGTATAAATATGGAAATATCTACACCGCTATCTGTATAAACATCAAAATGACTACAACGCTATCTGTATAAACATGGGAATATCTACATGGCTATGTCTATAAACGTGGCAATGCCTACAGCGCCATCTGTATAAACATGGAAATATCTACACAGTCATCTGCATAAACGTGGAAATATCTACACCACTGTCTGTATAAACATTGAAATATCTACACAGCCATCTGTATAAACATGGAAGTATCTACACAGCCATCTGTATAAACTTGGAAATATCTATACATCCATCTCTATAAAAATGTAAATATCTACACCGCTATCTGTATAAACATGGAAACAGCCACAACACCATCTGTATAAACATGGAAATATCAACACCGCCATCTGTAAAAACATGGAAATATCTACACAGTCATCTGTATAAACATGGAAATATCTACACTGCCATCTGTATAAACATGGAAATATTTACACCGCTATCTATATGAACATGGAAATACCTACGCCACAATCTTTATGAACATGGAAATATCTACGCCGCTATATATATAAATATGGAAATACCTACACCATTATCTGTATAAATATGGAAATATCTACACCGCTATCTTTATATACATGGAATTGTCTAAACCGCTATCTGTATAAACATGGAAATAACTCCACTGCTATCTGTATAAACATGGAAATATCTACACCGCAATCTGTATAAACTTGGAAATATCTACACCACCATCTGTATAAAGAAGGCAATTACTCCACCGCTATCTGTATAAACATGGACATATCTGCACCGCTATCTGTATAAACATGGAAATATATACACCACTATCTCTATAAACATGGAAATATCTTCACCGCTATATGTATAAACATGGAAATTCCTACACTGCTATCTGTATAAACATGGAAATATCTACATCGCTATCTGTATAAACATGGAAATATCTCCACCGCTATCTCTATAAACAAGGAAATATCTACACCTCCATCAGTATAAACATGGGAAATCTGCACTGCCACCTGTATTCACATGGAAATATCTACACAGCCATCAGTATAAACATGGAAATAACTTCACCGCAATCTCTGTAAACGTGGAAATATGTACAGGGCTATGGGTATAAACATGCAAATATCTACACCACTATCTTCAAATACATGGAAATATCTACAACACTATCTGTATAAACATGGAAATATCTACAGCGCTATCTCTATAAATATGGAAATATCTACACCGCTCTCTCTATATACATGGAAATGTCTACACCGCTATCTGTATAAACATGGAAACATCTACATGGCTATCTCTATAAACATGGTAATATATACACGGCCATCTGTTTAAACATGGAAATACCTACACAGTCATCTGTATAAACATGGAAATATCTACACTGCTATCTGTGTAAACATAGAAATATCTACACAGTCATCTGTATAAACATGGAAATATCTACACAACCATCTCTATAAACATGGAAATATCTCCACTGCTATGTGTATAAACATGTAAATAGCCACACAGCTATCTGAATAAACAATGAAATATCTTCACCGCCATGAGTAAAAATATGAAAATATCTTCACAGTCATCTGTATAAACATGGAAATATCTACACCGCCATCTGAATAAACAAGGAAATATCTACACCGCTATCTGTGTAAATATTTAAATATATACAACGCTGTCTCTATAAACATGGAAATATCTGAACCTCTATCTGTATAAACATGGAAATATCTACACCACTATCTCTATAAACATGGTAATATCTACACCACCATCTGTATAAGTATGGACATATCTTCACAGTCATCTGTATAAACATGGAATTATCTACACCGCAATCTCTATAATCATGAAAATATCTACACCGCCATCTCCATTAATATGGAACTATCTACAACACCAGCTGTGTAAACATGGAAATATCTACACCGCTATCTGTATAAACATGGAAACATCTACACTGCCATCTGTAAAAAGATGGAAATATCTACACCGTGAGCTGTATGAATATGTAAATATCTACACCGCTATCTCTATAAACCTAAGAATACCTACACCGCCTTCTCTATAAACATGGAATTATCTACACCGATATCTCTATAAACACAGAAATATATACAAGGCCATCTCTATATAGATGGAAATATTTACTCCAACATCTGCATAAACATGGAAATATCTACATAGCCATCTGTATGAACATGGAAATATCTACACCGCTATCTCTATAAACATAGAAATATCTACACAGCTATCTCTGTAAACATGGAAATATCTACACCGCTATCTATATAAACATGGAAATATCTACACTGCTATCTGTATTCACATGGAAATAGCAACACATCCATCTATATTCACATGGAAATAACTACAAAGCCATCTGTATAAACATGGAAATATCTCCACCGCTATCTGTAGAAAGATGGAAATACATACAACGCTATCTGTATAAATTTGGAAATATCTACACCGCTATCTGCATAAATATGGAAATATCTACACCGCTATCTGTGTAAAAATGGAAAAATCTACACAATAATCTGTGCAATTATGGGAATATCTACACCGCTATCTGTGTAAATATGGAAATAACTACAGAGCTATCTCTGTAAACATGGAAATATCTACACCGCTACCTGAATAAACATGGAAATATCTACACTGCAATCTGTGCAAAGATGAAAACATCTACACCGCTATCTGTGTATACATGGAAATATCTACAACGCAATCTGTGCAAAGATGGAAATATCTACACCGCTATCTGTATAAATATGGAAATATCTACAACACTATCTGTATAAACGTTGAAATATCTACATCGCTATCTGTAAAAACACGTAAACATCTCCACTGCTATCTGTATAAACCTGGATATATCTACACCGCTATCTGTATCAACATGGAAATATCTACACCGCTATCTGTGTAAACATGGAAATATCTAGAACGCTACCTGTGTAACATGGAAATACCTACACAGCTATCTGTGTAAACTTGGAAATATCTACACCGCTATCTGTATAAACTTGGAAATATCTACAACGCTATCTGTGTAAACATGGAAATATCCACAACGCTATCTCTGTAAACATGGAAATATCTACACCACTATCTTTATAAACTCGGAAATATTCATACCGCCATCTGTAAAATCATGGAAATAGCTACAGTGCCAACTGTATAAACAGAGAAATATCTACACCGTTATCACTGTAAACATGGAAATATCTATAACACTATCTTTATAAACATAATAATATCTACACTGCCATCTGTATAAACAAGGAAATATCTACACCGCCATCTCTATAAAAATGGAAATATCTACACCGCTATCTCTATAAACATGGAAATATCTACCCCGTCGTCACTGTTAACATGGAAATATCTACATCGCTATATGTATAAACATGGAAATATCTTCACCGCCATCTGTATAAACATGGAAATATCTACACAGCTATCTGCATAAACATGGAAATGTCTACACTGCCATCTGAATAAACATCGAAATATCTACAGCTCCATCTGTGGAAACATGGGAATATCTACACTGCCATCTGTATAATCATGGAAATATCTACAGGGCCATCTGTATAAACATGCAAATATCTACACCGATTTCTTTATAAACATAGAAATAACTACACCGCCATCTGTGTAAACAAGGAAATATCTACACCGCCATCTGTATATACATGGACATATCCTCACCGCCATCTGTATAAATGTGGAAATATCTACACCACTATCTTTATAAACTTGGAAATATTCACATCGCCATCTGTAAAAACATGGAAATAGCTACACTGCCATCTGCATAAACTTGGAAATAGCAACACTGCTATCACTATAAACATGTAAATATCTACAACGCTATCTTTATAATCATGGAAATATCTACACCGCCATCGGTATGAACTAGGAAATAACTACACTGCCATCTCTATAAACATGGAAATATCTACAACGCTACCTCTATAAACATGGAAATATCTACACCGCCATCACTATAAACATGGAAATATCTACACCGCTATCTGTATAAACATGGAAATATCTACACCGCCATCTCAATAAACATGGTAATATCTACATATCCATCTGTATAAACATGGGAATATCTACACCGCCATCTGTACAAACATGGAAATATCTACAGCGCCATCTTTATAAACATGGAAATATCTGCACCGCTTTCTTTATAAACATGGATATATCTACACCGCCATCTGTATAAAGAAAGAAATATCTACACAGCCATCTCTATAAACATGGAAGTATGTACTCCGCTATCTCTATAAACATTGAAATATCTACACCGCCATCTCTATAAACGTGGAAATATCCACACGCTATCTGTACAAACAAGGAAATATCTACACCGCCATCTGTATAAACATAGAAATATCTACACTGACATCTGTATAAACATGTAAATATCTACAACGCTATCTTTATTAACCTGGAAATATCTACACCGCCGTCTGTATAAACAAGGAAATATCTACAATGCCATCTCTATAAACATGGAAATATCTACACCACTATCTCTATAAACATGGAAGCAGCTACACCGCCATCTCTGTAAACACGGAAATATCTACATCGCCATATATATAAACATGGAAATATCTACTCCGCCATCTGCATAAAAACGGAAGGGTCTACACTGACATCTGTATAAACATGGAAATATCTACAACGCCATCTGTATAAACATGGAAATGAATACACCGCTATCTCTATAAATATGGAAATATGTACACCGCAATCTCTATAAACATGGATATACCTACACCGCTATCTGTATAAACATGGAAATATCTACACCACTATCCCTATAAACATGGAAATATCTCCACCGCTATCTGTACAAACATGGAAATATCTACACTGGTTTCTCCATAAACATGGAAATATCTACACTGTCATCAGTATAAACATGGAAATATCTATATCGCTAACTGTACAAACATGGAAATATCCACTCCGCCATCTGTATAAACATGGAAATATCTACACCGCCAACTGTATAAACCTGGAAATATCTCCACTGCCATCTGTATAAACATGGAAATAACTATACCGCTATCTGTATAAACATGGAAATAACTACACCGCTATCTGTATAAACACGGAAATACCTACATCGCTATCTGTATAAATACGGAAATATCTACACCGCTATCTGTGTAAAGGTGGATATATCTACACCGTTATCTATGTAAACATGGAAATATCTATACCGCTATCTGTAAACATGGAAATATCTACAACGCTATCCGTGTAAACATGGAAATATGTACACCGTTATATGTATGAAAATGGAAATATCCACACCGGTATCTCTATAAACATGGAAATATCTACAACGCCATCTGCACAAACATGGAAATATCTACACCGCCATCTCTATAAACATGGAAATATCTACACCGCCATCTGTATAAACATGGAAATATCTACACCGCTATCTGTGTAAACATGGAAATATCTACACCGCTATCTGTATAAACATGGAAATATCTGCACCACCATCTCAATAAACATGGAACTATCTACACCTCCATCTGTGTAAACATGGAAATATCTACACCTCTATCAGTATAAACACGGAAATATCTCCACTGCCATCTGTATAAAGATGGAAATATCGACACCGCCGTCTGCATAAATATGGAAATATATACACCGCCATCTGTATAAACATGGAAATATCTACACCGCTATCTGTGTAAACATGGAAATATCTACACCGCTATCTGTATAAACATGGAAATATCTGCACCACCATCTCAATAAACATGGAAATATCTACACAGCCATCAGTATTAACATGGAAATACGAAGACTGCCATCAGTATAAACATGGAAATATCTACACAGTCGTCTGTATAAACCTGGAAATATCTACACCACCATGTGTATAAATATGGAAATATCTACACTGCCATCTGTTTAAACATGGAAATACATACAACGCTATCCATATAAACATGGAAATATCTACAACGCTATCTGTGTAAATCTGGAAATATCTACACCGCTAACTATATAAACATGGAAATATCTACACCACTATCTAGGTAAACATGGTCATATCTACAACGCTATCTGTTTAACCATGGAAATCTCTACACCGCTATATGTATAAAGAGGGAAATATCTACACCGCTTTCTCTATAAACATGGAAATATCTACAGCGTCATATGTATTAACAAAGAAATATCTTCACCGACATCTGTACAAACATGGAAATACCTACACCGCCATCTGTATAAACATGGAAATGTGTACACCACCATCTCTATTAACATGGAAATACCTACACCGCCAACCGTAGAAACCTGGAAATATCTACACGTTCATCTGTATAAACATGGAAATATCTACACCACCATCTGTATAAACAAGGAAATATCTACACTGCCATCGGTATAAGCATGGATATATCTACACAGCCAAATGTATAAACGTGGAAATATCTACACCGCTATCTGCAAAAACATGGAAATGTCTACACCGCTATGTGTATAAACTTGGAAATATCTACACCGCTATCCCTATAAACATGGAAATATCAACACCGCTATATGTATAAACATGGAAATATCTACACCGCTATATGTGTAATCATGGAAATATCTACATCGCTATCTGTATAAACATGGGAATATCTACACTGTCATCTCTATATACCTGGAAATATCTACACCGCCATCTGTATAAATATGGAAATATCTATACCATCTGTATAAAGATGAAAATATCTACACTGCCATCTGTTGAAACATGGAAATATTTACACCGCTATCTGTATAAACATGTAAATAACTACACCGTCATCTGTATAAACATGGAAATATCTACACCGCCATCTCTATAAACATGGAACTATCTACACCTCCATCTGTGTAAACATGGAAATATCTACACCTCTATCAGTATAAACATGGAAATATCTCCACTGCCATCTGTATAAAGATGGAAATATCGACACCGCCGTCTGCATAAACATGGAAATATCTACACGGCTATCTCTACAAACATGGAAATATCTACACCGCCATCTGTGTAAACATGGAAATATCTACACAGTCATCTGTATAAAGATGGAAATATCTACACCACCATCTCTATAAACATGTAAATATCTACACTGCCATCTGTACAAACATGGAAATATCTACACCACCATCTCTATAAACATGGAAATATCTACACTACCATCTGTATACACATGGAAATATCTACACAGCCATCAGTATAAAAATGGAAACATCTACACCGCTATCTCTATACACATGGAAATAACTCTACCGCTATCTCTATAAATATGGAAATATCTACAAAGTCATCTCAATAAACATGAAAATATCTACACCGACATCTTCATAAACATGGAACTATCTAAACCTCCATTTGTGTAAACATGGAAATATCTACACCGCTATCAGTATAAACATGGAAATATCTACACTGCCATCTGTATAAAGATGGAAATATCTACACTGCAAGCTGTATAAATATGGAAATATCTACACCGATATCTTTATAAACATGGAAGTACCAACACCGCTATCGGTATAAACCTGGAAATATCTACACCGCAATATATATAAACATGGAAATATCTACACCAGTATCTCCAAAAACATGGAAATAACTACAACGCCATCTCTATGAACATGGAATTATCTACACCGCTATCTCTATAAATATAGAAATAACTACACCGCCATCTCTATAAACATGGAAATATCTACACCCCCATCTGCATAAAATGGAAATATCTGAAACGCCATCTGCATAAACATGGAAATATCTACACTGCCGTTTGTAAAAAGAAGGAAATATCTACACCATGATTTTTATAAACATGGAAATATCTACACCGGTATTTGTATAAACATGGAAATATCTACACCACGATCTGTATCAACATGGAAATATCTACACCGCTATCTCCAGAAGCATGGACATGTCTACACCTCTATCTGTATAAACATGGAAATATATACATGGATATCTCTGTAAACATGGAAATTTCTACACCGTCATCTGCATAAAATTTGAAATACCTACACAGTCTTCTATATAAACATGGAAATATCTACTCCAACATCTGTATAAACATGGAAATATCTACGCTGCCATCTGCATAAACTTGGAAATATCTACACAGCCATCTCTATAAACATGGACATATCTTCACCGCTATCTGTATAAACATGGAAATATCTACACCGCTATCTGTAAACATGGAAATACCTACACCCCCATGTGTATAAACATGGAAATATCTACACAATCATCTGAATAAACATGGAAATATATCATCGCTGTCTGTATTAACATGGAAATATCTACAATGCTATCTGTATAAACATGGAAATATCTGCACAGCTATCTGTATAAACATGGAAATACCTACACCGCTATCTCTATACACATGGAAATATCTAAACCGCCATCTGTATAAACATGGAAGTATCAACACAGACATCTGTATAAACATGGAAATATCTACTCCACCATCTCTATAAACATGAAAATATCTACACCGCTATCTACATAAATATGGAAATATCTACACTGCCATCTGTATAAAGATGTAAATATCTACACCGCCATCTGCATAAACATGGAAATCTCTACACCGCCATCTCTATAAACATGGAAATATCTACACCGCCATATGTAAAAAGATGGAAATATCTACACCGCGATCTGTATAAACATGGAAATATCTACAACGCTACCTGTATATACATGGAAATATCTACACTGGTAGCTGTATAAACATGGAAATATCTACACCACAATCTGTATCAACATGGAGATGTCTGCACAGCTATCTGTATAAACATAGAAATATCTACACCGCTATCAGTATAAACATGGAAATATCCACACAGAAATCTGTATAAATATGGAAATGTCTACACCGCTATCTCTATAAACATGGAAATGTCTACACCGCTATCTGTTTAAACATAGAAATATCTACATGGCTATCTCTATTAACATGGAAATATCTACATCGCCATCTGTATAAACTTGAAAATAACTAAGCAATCTTCTGTATAAACCTGGAAATATCTACACAGCCATCTCTATAAACATGGAAACATCTACACCGCCATGTGTATGAACATGGAAATATCTACACCGTCATCTGTATAAACATGGAAATATAACACCGCTATCTGTATAAACATGGAAATATAACACCGCTATCTGTATAAACATGGAAATATCTCCACTGCTATCTGTATAAATATGGAAATATCTACACGACTATCTCTATAAACATGGAAATACCTACACACTCATCTGTGTAAACTTGGAAATAACTACACCTCTATCTGTATAAACATGGAAATATCTACACTGCCATCTGCATAAACATGGAAATATCTGCACAGCCATCTCTATAAACATGGAAATATCTACATCGCTATCTGTATAAACATGGAAATAGACACACCGCTGTCTGTATAAACATGGAAATATCTACACCACCATCTGTAAAAACATGGAGATATCTACACAGTCATCTGCAAACATGGAAAAACCCACACTTCCACCTGTGTAAACATGGAAATATCTACACTGCTATCTGTATACACATGGAAATATTCACAGCCATCTGCATAAAAATGGAAATATCTACACCGCTATCTCTTTAAACATAGAAATATCTACATCGCTATCTGTATAAACACGGAAACAGCTACACTGTAATCTGTATAAACATGGAAGTATCCACACCCCTATCTGTATAAACATGGATATGTCTACACCACCATCTGAATAAACATCGAAATATCTACACAGCTGTCTGTATAAATATGGAAATATCTACACCACCATCTCTATAAAGATAGAAATATCTCCAACGCTATCTCTATATACATGGAAATATCTCAACCTCTATCTGTATAAACATGGAAATACCTCCACCGCTATGTGTATGAACATGGAAATATCTAAATCGCTATCTGTACAAACATGGAATTATGTCCCCCGCTATCTCTATAAACACGGAATTATCTACACCGAAATCTGCATAAACATGGAAATATCTCCACCGCAATCAGTAAAAACATGGAAATACCTACACCGCTATCTGTATAAACATGTAAATATCTATACCGCTATCTGTATAAACATGGAAATATCTACACTGCTATCTGTATAAACATGGAAATATCTACATCGTTAAATGTAAATATGTGTAAATACCTACACAGTCATTTGTGTAAACATGGAAATATCTACACCTCCATCTGTATAAACATGGAAATATCTACACTGCCCTCTGTATACACATGGAAATATCTACACAGACATCTGTATAAACTTGGAAAAATCTACACCGCTATCTGTATAAACTTGGAAATATCTATTTCGCTATCTGTATAAACATGGAAATATCTTCACTGCCATCTGTATAAACATGGAAGTAGCCACACCGCTATCTGCATAAACATGGAAATATATACACCACCATCTGAAAAGATATGGAAATAACTACAAGGCTATCTTTATAAATATGGAAATATCTACACCGCTATCTCTATAAACATGGAAATATCTACACAGCTATCTGAATAAACATGGAAATATCTACACCGCAATCTCTATAAACATGGAAATATCTCCACCGTCATCTGTATAAACATGGAAATATCTACACCACAATCTCTATAGACATGGTAATATCCCCAACGCTATCTGTATAAACATGGAAATATCTCCACCGTTATCTGTAAACATGGAATTATCTCCACTGCTATCTGTATAAACATGGAAATATCTATGCTGCTATCTGTATAAACATGGAAATATATACACTACCATGTGAATAAACATGGAAATATCTACACGGCTATCTGCATAAATATGGAAATATCTACACCGCTATCTCTATAAACATGGAAATATCTACACAGCTATCTCTATGAACATGGAAATACCTACCCCGCTATCTGTATAAACATGTAAATATCTACACCTCTATCTCTATAAGCATGGAAATATCTACACCACTATCTGCATAAACTTGGAAATATCTACAAAGCCATCTCTATAAAAATGGAAATATCCCCAACGCTATCAGTACAAACATGGAAATATCTCCACTGCTATCTGTATAAACATGGAAATATCTCCACCACTATCTGTATAAATATGGAAATATCGCCACCGTTATCTGTACAAACATTGAAATGTCTACAACGCTATCTGTATAAACATGGAAATATCTGCGCCACTATCTGTATAAACATGGAAATATCTACATCGCTATCTGTATTAACATGGAAATATCAACACTGCCATCTGTATAAACATGGAAATACCTACACCGGCATCTGAATAAACATGGAAATATCTACACGGCTATCTGTATAAATATGTAAATACCTACACCGCTGTCTCTATAAACATGGAAATGTCTACACCGCTATCTGTATAAACATGGAAATATCTACATGGCTATCTCTATAAACATGGAAATATCTACACCGCCATCTGTATAAATTTGGAAATACCAACACTGCTATCTCTATAAACATTGAAATGCCTACACCGCTATCTGTTTAAACATGGAAATATCTACATGGCTATCTCTATAAACATGGAAATATCTACACCGCCATCTCTATAAACATGGAAATACCTACACAGTCATCTGTATAAACATGGAAAAACCTACACCACTATCTGTATAAACATGGAAATATCTACACTGCCATCTGCATAGACATGGAAATATCTACACAGCCATCTCTATAAACATGGAAATATCTACACCGCTATCTTTATAAACATGGAAATATCTACATCAATATCTGTATAAACATGGAAATACCTACACTGCCATCTGTACAAACGTGGAACAGCCACACCGCTATCTGTATAAACATGGAAATATCTACACCGCCATCTGAATAAAGTCGGAAATATCTACACCGCTATCTCTATAAATATAGAAATATCTACACCGTTATTTGCATATAATTGGAAATATCTACACCGCTATCTGTATAAACATGGAAATATCTCCACTGCTATCTGTATAAACATGGAAATATCTCCACCGCTATCTCTATAAACATGGAAATATCTACACCGCTATCTATAAAAACATGGAAATATCTACACCACTATCTGTATAAACATGGAAATATCTACACTGCCTTCTGTATAAACTTGTAAACAGCGACACCGCTATCTGTATAAACATGGAAATATCTACAACGCCATCTGAATAAACATGGAAATATCTACACCGCTATCTGTATAAATATGGAAATATCTACACCGCTATCTGCATAAACTTGGAAATATCTATGCCGCCATCTCTATAAACATGGAAATATCTCCATCGCTATCTGTATAAACATGGAAATATCTATGCTTCCAACTGTATAAACATGGAAGTAGCCACACCGCTCTCTGTATAAACATGGAAATATATACACCACCATGTGAATAAACATGGAAATATATACACGGCTATCTGCATAAATACAGAAATATCTACACCGCTATCCCTATAAACATAGAAATATCTCCAACGCTATCATTATAAACCTAGAAATATCTCCACCGCTATCTGTATAAACATGGAAATAACTCCACCGCTAACTGTATAAATATGGAAATATCTACACCGTTATCTGTATAAACATGGAAATATCTACAACGCTATCTGTATAAACATGGAAACATCTGCACCGCGATCTGTATAAACATGGAAATATTTACATCGCTATCTGTATTAACATGGAAATATCTATACTGCCATCTGTATAAACGTGGAAATAGCCACACCGCTATCTATATAAACATGGAAATATCTACACCGCCTTCTGAATAAACATGGAAATATCTACACGGCTATCTGTATAAATATGGAAATACCTACACGGCTATCTCTATAAACATGGAAATGTCTACACCGCAATCTGTATAAACATGGTAATATCTACAAGGCTATCTCTATCAACATGGAAATATCTACACCGCCGTCTGTATAAATATGGAAATACCTACATTGCTATCTCTATAAACATAGAAATATCTACTCCGCTATCTGAATAAACATGGAAATATCTGCATGTCCATCTCTATCAACATGGAGATATCTACAACGCCAACTCTATAAACATGGGAATACCTACACATTCATCTGTATAAACATGGAAACAGCCACACCGCTATCTTTATAAACATGGATATATCTACACCGCCATCTGAATAAACATGGAAATATCTACATCGCTATGTCTATAAATATGGAAAAATCTACACCGCTAGCTGCATAAACGTGGAAATATCTTCACCGTGTTCTGTATAAACATGGAAATATCTCCATCGTTATCTGTATAAACATGTAAATATCTACACTGGCAACTGTATAAACATGGAAGTAGCCACACCGCTATCTGTATAAACATGGAAATATATACACCACCATGTGAATAAACATGGAAATATCTAAACTGCCATCTGTATAAACATGGAAGTAGCCACACTGCTATCTCTATAAACATGGAAATATCTACACCACCATCTGAATAAACATCGAAATATCCACACGGCTATCTGTATAAATATGGAAATATCTACACCGCTATCTCTATAAACATGGAAATATCGCCAACGTTATCTGTATAAACATGGAAATATCTCCACCGCTATGTGTATAAACATGGATATATCTCCACCGCTATAAGTATGAACATGGAAATATCTACATCGCTATCTGTACTAATATGGAAATATCTCCACCGCTATCTCTATAAACATGGAATTACCTACACCGCTATCTGTATAAACATGGAAATATCTCCACCGCAATCAGTATAAACATGGAAATACCTACACCGCTATCTGTATAAACACGTAAATATCTACACCGCTATCTGTGTAAACAGGGTAATATCTACACTGCTATCTGTATAAACATGGAAATATCTACACCACCATCTGTAAAAACATGGAAATATCTACACATGCATCTGTATAAACATGGAAATGTCTACATCTCCATCTGTATAAACTTGGAAATATCTACACTGCCATCTGCATACACATGGAAATATCTACACAGCCATCTGTATAAACATGGAAATATCTACACCGCTATCTCTATAAACATGGAAATACATACACAGCAATCTGTATAAACTTGGAAATATCTACACCGCTATCTGTATAAACATGGAAATATCTGCACTGCTATCTGTATAAACTTCGAAATATCTACACCGCCATCTGTGTAAACATGGAAATATTTCCACTGTTATCTGTATAAACATGGAAATATCTCCACCGCTATCTGTATAAACATGGAAATATCTACACCGCTATCTGTATAAACATGGAAATATCTACACAGCTATCTGTATAAACTTGGAAATATCTACACCGCTATGTGTAGAAACATGGAAAGATCTACACCGCTGTCTGTATAAACATGGAAATATCTACATCGCTGTCAGTGTAAACCTGGAAATATCTCCACCGCTATCTGTATAAACATGGAAATATCTACACCACTCTCTTTATAAACATGGAAATATTTACACCGCTGTCTGCATAAACATGGAAATATCAACAACACTATCTGTATAAACATGGAAATATCTACATGGCTATCTCTAAGAACTTGGAAATATCTACACCGCTATCTGTATAAACATGGAAATATCTCCACCGCTATCTGTATAAACATGGACATATCTACAGCACTATCTGTGTAAACATGGAAATATCTACACAGCTATCTGTGTAAACATGGAAATATGTACACCGCTATCTGTGTAATAATGGAAATATCTACACCGCAATCTGTGCAAATACGGAAATACATACACCGCTATCTCTGTAAACATGGAAATATCTATACCACTATCTTTATAAATACGGAAATATCTACACCGCAATCACTATAAACATGGAAATATCTACACCGCTATCTGTATAAACATGGAAATATCTACAATCCCATCTGTATACACAGGGAAATGTCTACACAACCATCTGTATAGACATGGAAGTATCTACACAGCAATCTCTATAAGCATGGAAATATCTACATCGCTATCTGTATAAACATGGAAATATCTACACGTCTATCTGTTTAAACATGGAAACATCTACACCGCTATCTATATAAACATGGAAATATCTACACCGCTATCTTTATAAACATGCAAATATCTACAACGCTATCTGTGTAAACATGGAAATATCCTCACCGCTATCTGTGTAAAGATGGAAATATCTACACCGCTATCTGTGTAAACATGATAATACCAACACCGCTATCTGTATAAAGATGGAAATATCTACACCGCTATCTGTAAAACGTGGAAATATCTACAACGCTATCTGTATAAACATGGAAATACCTACACCGCTTTTGGTATAAACAAGGAAATACCTACACCGCTATCTGTATAAACAAGGAAATATCTACACCGCCGTCTGTATTAACATGGAAATATCTACATCGCCATCTGTATGAACATGGATATTTCTACACGGCTATCTGTATAAATATGGAAATATCTACACCGCTATGTCTATTAACATGGAAATATCTACACCGCTATCTTTATAAACATGAAAATATCTACACCGTCATCTGCAGAAACATGGAACTATCTACACCGCCATCTGTATAAACACAGAAATATCTAAACCACTCTCTGTATAAACATGGAAATATCTACAATGCCATCTGAATAAAGTTGGAAATATCTCCACCGTGAGCTGTATAAACATGGAAATATCCACACCGCTATCTGTATAAACATGGAAATACCAACACCGCTATCTGTATAAACATGGAAATATCTACATCGCTATCTGTATATACATGGAAACATCTACACCACTATCTCTAAAAACATGGAAATTCCTACACCGTCATTTCTTGAAACATGTCAATATCTACACCGCTGAAAGTATAAACATGGAAATATCTACACCGCTATCTGTATAAAGATGGAAATATCTACAAGGCTCTCTGTGGAAACATGGAAATATCTACACAGTTATCTGTGTAAATTTGGAAATATATACAGAGCTATCTGTGTAAAGATGGAAATATCTGCACCGCAATCTGTGCAAAGATGGAAATATCTGCACCGCCATCTCTGTAAACATGGCAATATTTACATGGCTATCTGTATAAACATGGAAATATCTTCACCTCCATCTGTATAAACGTGGAAGTATCTACACTGCCATCTGCATACACATGGAAATATCTACACAGCCATCTGTATAAACATGGAAATATCCACACAGTCATCTCTACAAACATGGAAATATCTACTCTGCTATCTGTATAAACATAGAGATAGCCACACCGCTATCTGTATAAACATGGAAATATCCACACCGCCATCTGTAAACATGGAAATATCTACACCGCTATCTCTATAAACATGGAAATAACTACACCGCAATCTGTATAAACATGGAAATATCTACACCGCTCTCTGTATAAACATGGATATATCTACACCGCTATCTGTATAAACATGGAAATATCTACACCGCTATCTCTATAAACATGGAAATATCTACACCGCTATCTGTATAAACATGGAAAAATCTACACTGCTATCTGTATAAACATGGAAATATATACACCGCTTTCTGTATAAACATGGAATTATGTACACAGCTACCTGTTTAAACATGGAAACATCTACATCATTATCTGTATAAACATGGAAATATCTACACTGCTATCTGTACAAACATGCAAATATCTACAACGCTATCTGTGTAAACATGGAAATATCTACAGCGATATCTGTGTAAACATGGACATATCTACAATGCTATCTGTATAAACATGGAAAATCTACACTGCTGTCTGTATAAACATGGAAATATCTACATTGCTGTCTGTATAGACATGGAAATATCTCCACAGCTATCTGTATAATCATGGCAATATCTACACCACTGTCTTTATAAACATGGAAATATTTACAACGCTATCTGCATAAACATGAAATATCAAAAACACTATCTGTATAAACATGGAAATATCTACACTGCAATCTGTATAAACATGGAAATATCTACACATCCATCTGTATAAACATGGAAATATCTACACGGCCATCACTATAAACATGGAAATATCTTCACCGCTATCTGTACAAACATGAAAATAGCCACACCGCTATCGGTATAAACATGGAAATATCTACTCTGCCATCTGTAAAAACTTGGAAATATCTAGAAAGTCATCTGTGTAAACATGGAAATATCTACACCTCCATCTGTATAAACATGGAAATATCTACACTGCCATCTGTATAAACATGGAATTATATACACAGGCATCTTTATAAACATGGAAATAACTACACCGCTCTCTCTATAAACATGGAAAAACCTAAACCGCAATGTGCATAAACAAGGAAATATCTACACCGCTATCTGTATAAACATGGAAATATCTTCACCGCGAGCTGTATAAACTAGGAAATATCTACACCACTATCAATATAAACATATAAATACCAACATCAATATCTGTATAAACATGGAAATATCTACACCACAATCTCTATAAACATGGAAATATCTACACCGCCATCTGTATAAACATAGAAATATCTACACCGCTATCTCTATAAATATGGAAATATCTACACTGCTATCTCTATAAATATGGAAATATCTACACCGCTATCTCTATAAACATAGAAATGCCTACACCGCTATCTGTATGAACATGGAAATATCTCTATGGCTAACTCTATAAACATGGAAATATCTACACCGCCATCTGTATAAACATGGAAATACCTACACGTTAATCTGTATAAACATGAAAATATCTACACAACTATCTGTATAAACATGGAAATATCTACAACGCCACCTGTATAAACATGGAAATATCTACACCGCCATCTCTATAAACCTGGAAATATCTTCACCGCTATCTGTATAAACATGGAAATAGCCACAACGCTATCTGTATAACCATGGAAATATCTACACCGCCATCTGTAAAAACATGGAAATATCTACACAGTCATATGTATATACATGGAAATATCTACACCTCCATCTGTATAAACATGGAAATATCTACACTGCCATCTGTATACACATGGAAATATCTACACAGCCAACTGTATAAACATGGAAATATCTACACCGCTATCTGTATAAACATGGAAATATCTACACCGCTATCGGTATAAACGTGGAAATATCAACACCGCTATCTGTAAAAACATGGAAATATCTCCATCGCTATCTGTATAAACATGGAAATATCACCACCGGTATCTGTATAAACATGGAAATATATAAACCCCTGTCTTTATAAACATGGAAATATCCACACCGCTATCTGTAAACATGGAAATATCTGCAACACTGTCTGTGTAAACATGGAAATATCTACACAGCTATCTGTGTAAAGCTGGAAATATGTACACCGCTATCTGTGTAAAGATGGATAAATGTACACAGCAGTCTTTGTAAATATGGAAATATCTACACCACTATCTCTGTAAACATGGAAATAACTACACCGCTATCTGTATAAACAGGGAAATATCTACACCGCTATCTGGGTAAACATGGAAATATCTACACCGCCATCTCTTTAAACATGAAAATATCTATACTGCCATCTCCATAAACATGGAATTATCTACACCGCCATCTGTATAAACATGGAAATATCTCCACCGCCATATGTATAAACATGGAAATATCTACACCGCAATCTGTATAAAAATGGAAATATCTACACGGCCAGCTGTGTAAACATGGAAATATCTACACCGCTATCTGTATAGACATGGAAATAGCAACACCGCTATCTGTATAAACATGGAAATATCTCCACCGCTATCTGTATAAACATTGAAATGTCTACACCACGATCTGTATAAACATGGAAATATCTACACCGCCTTTTGTATAAATATGGATATATCTACAGTGCTATCTGTATAAACATGGAAATACCTACACCGCTATCTGTATAAACATGGAAATAACTAAACCGCCATCTGTATAAATATGGAAATATCTACAACGCTATCTCTATAAACATGGAAATAACTACACCGCCATCTACATAAACATGGAAATATCTACACCGCTGTCTCTATAAACATGGAAATATCTACACCGCCATCTGCGTAAACATGGAAATATCTACAACGCTGTCTCTATATACATGGAAATATCTCCACCGCCATCAGTAAAACCATGGAAATATCTACACAGTCATCTGTATAAACATGGAAATATGTACACCACTTCTGTATAAACATCGAAATAGCTACAATGCCCTCTGTATACACATGGAAATATCTACACCTCCATCTGTATAAACATGGAAATATCTACACTGCCATCTGTATACACATGGAAATATCTACACAGCCAACTGTATAAACATGGAAATATCTACACCGCTATCTGTATAAACATGGAAATATCTACACCGCTATCTGTGTAAACATGGAAATATCTACAGCACGATCTGTATATCCATGGAAATATCTACACCGCTATCTGTATAAACATGGAAATATCTACACCGCTATCTGCATAAATATGAAAATAACTACACCGCTATCTCTATAAACATTTAGATGTCTACACCGATATCTGTATAAACATGGAAATATCTACAGGGCTATCTATATAAACATGGAAATATCTACACCGCCATCTGTATAAACATGGAAATAACTACACAGTCATCTATATGAACATGGAAATATCTACACTACTATCTGTATAAACATGGAAATATCTACAATGCCATCGGTATAAACATGGAAATATCTACACAGCCATCAGTATAAACATGGAAATATCTACACCGCTATCTCTATAAACTTGGAAATATCTACACCGCTATCTCTATAAACATGGTAATATCTACACCGCCATCTGTAGAAACATGTTAATATCTACACTGCTATCTGTATAATCATGGAAATAGCCACACCGCTATCAGTGTAAACATGGAAATATCTACACTTCTCTCTGTATAAATATGAAAATATCTACACCACTATTTCTATAAACATGGAAATATCTGCACCGCTATCTGTATAAACTTGGAAATATCCACACCACCATCTGTGGAAACATGGAAATATCTACACCGCTATCTGTATAAATATGGAAATATCTCCACCGCTCTCTGTATAAACATGGAAATATCTACAAGGCTATCTGTATAAACATGGAAATATCTACACCTCTATCTGTATAAACATGGAAATATCTACACCGCTGTCTGTATAAACATGGAAATATCTACATCGCTGTCTGTATAAACATGGAAGTATCTCCACCGCTATCTGTGTAAACATGGGAATATCTACAGATCTATCTCTATAAAAATGGAAATATCTGCACCGCCATCTGTATAAACATGGAAATACCTACACAGTCATCTGTATAAACATGGAAATATCTACACCACTATTTGTATAAACATGGAAATATCTACACTGCCATCTGTATAAACATGGATATATCTACACAGCCATCTGTATAAACATGAAAATATCTACACAGCCATCTCTACAAACATGGAAATATATTCAACGCTATCTGTATAAACATGGAAATAGCCACACTGCTATCTGTATAAACAAGGAAATATCTACACCACCATCTGTAAAAACATGGAAATATCTACACAGTCATCTGTATAAACTTTGAAATATCTATACCTCCATCTGAATAAACATGGAAATATCTACACTGCCGTCTGTATACACATGGAAATATCCACACCGCCATCTGAATAAACACGGATATATCTCCACCGCTATCTATATAAACATGGAAATATCTACACTGCTATCTGTATAAACATGGAAATATCTACACCGCTATCTTTACAAACATGGAAACATCTACACCGCTATCAGTATAAACATGGAAATATCTACACCGCAATCTGTGCAAATATATAAATAACTTCACCGCTATCTCTGTTAACATGGAAATATCTACACCTCTATCTGTACAAACATGGAAATATCTACACAGCTATCTGTATAAACATGGAAATATCTACACCACGATCTGTATAAACATGGAAATATCTACACCGCAATCTGTATAAACATGAAAATATCTACACCGCCATTTGTAAAAACATGGAAATGTCTACACAGTCATCTGTATAAAAATGGAAATATCTACACCTCCGTCTGTATAAACATGGATATATCTACACTGCCATCTGTATACACATGGAAATATCTACACCGCCCTCTCAATAAACATGATAACATCTCCACCGCTATGTGTATAAACATGGAAATAACTACACCGCTATCTGTATAAACATGGAAATATCCACACCGCTTTCTGTATAAACATGGAAATATCTACACTTTTATCTGTATAAACATGGAAATATCTACACCGCTATCTCTATAAACATGTAAATATCTACACGGATATATTCATAAACATGGAAATATCTACACCGCTATCAGTATAAACATGGAAATATCTACACCTCTATGTGTACAAACATTGAAATATCTACACCGCTCTCTGTATAAACATGGAAATATCTACATCGCTGTGTGTATAAACATGGAAGTATCTACACCGCTGTCTATATAAACATGGAAATATCTACAAAACTATCTGTGTAAACATGAAAATATCCACAAAGCTATCTGAGTAAAGACGGAAATATGTACACCGCTATCTGTGTAAAGATGGAAATATCTACACCGCAATCTGTGCAAATATGGAAATATCCACACCGCTATCTCTGTAAACATGGAAACATCTACACCGCTATCTGTATAAACATGGAAATATCTACACTGCTATCTGTATAAACATGGAACTATCTACACCACGATCTATATAAACATGGAAATATCTACACCGCTATCTGTATTAACATGGAAATATCTACACCGGTATCAGTATAAGCCTGGATATAGCTACACCGCTATCTGTATAACTATGGAAATAACTACACTGCTATCTCTGTAAACATGGAAATGTCTACAACGCTATCTGTATAAACATGGAAATATCTACAGGGCTATCTCTATAAACATGGAAATATCAACACCGCCATCTGTATAAACCTGGAAATGCCTACACAGACATCCGTATAAACATGGAAATACCTACACAGCCATCTGTATAAACATGGAAATATCTACACTGCAATCTGTATAAACATGGAAATAGCCACACAGCTATCTGCATAAACATGGAAATATCTACACCGCCATCTATAAAAACATGAAAATATCTACATAGTCATCTGTATAAACATGGAAATATCTACACCTCCATCTGTATAAACATGGAAATAACTACACTGCCCTCTGTATACACAAGGAAATATCTACACAGCCATCTGCATAAACATGGAAATGTCTACACCGCTATCTCCATAAACACGGGAATAC
Organism: Pan troglodytes; assembly: GCF_028858775.2. Taxonomy (NCBI): domain Eukaryota; kingdom Metazoa; phylum Chordata; class Mammalia; order Primates; family Hominidae; genus Pan; species Pan troglodytes. The sequence goes on from NC_072411.2 coordinate 11,175,571, forward strand.
CTACACCACAATCTGTATAAAGATGAAAATATCTCCACCGCTATCTGTATAAACATGGAAATATCTCCACCGCTCTCTGTATAAACATGGGAATACATTCACTGCTATCTCTATAAACATGGAAATAACTACACCACTATGTGTATAAACATGGAAATATCTACACTGCTATCTGTATAAACATGGAAATATCTTCATAGCTATCTGCAAAAACATCTAAATATCTTCACCGCTATCTCTATAAACATGGAAATATCTACACTGCTATCTTTATAAACATAGAAATATCTACACCGCTATCTGTATAAACATGGAAAAATCTACAACACTATCTGTGTAAACATGGAAATATCTACACAGCTATCTGTGTAAACATGGAAATATGTACACCGCTATCTGTGTAAAGACGGAAATATCTACTCCGCAATCTGTGCAAATATGGAAATATCATCACCACTATCTCTGTTAACATGGAAATAACTACACTGCTATCTGTATAAACATGGAAATATCTACACCGCTATCTGTATAAACATGGAAATATCTACACCACGATCTGTACAAACATGGAAATATCTACCCCGCCATGTGTATAAACATGGAAATATCTACACCGCTATCTGCATAAACATGGAAATACCTATACCGCTATGCCTATATACATAGAAATATGTACACCGCCATCTGTATAAACATGGAAATATCTACACAGACATCTGAATAAACATGGAAATATCTACACCGCTATCTGTATAAACATGGAAATATCTACACCGCTATCTCTATAAACAAGAAATATTTGCACCGCTATCTGTATAAACATGGAAATATCTCCACCGCTGTCTGTATAAACGTGGAAACATCTACACCACTGTCTGTATAAACATGGAAATATCTACACCGCTATCTGTATAAACATGGAAATATCTACAACGCTATCAGTGTAAACATGGAAATATCTTCACAGATTTCTGTGTAAAGATGGAAATATCTACGCCGCTATCTGTGTAAAGATGGAAATATCTACACCACAGTCTGTGCAAAGATGGAAATATCTACACCGCTGTCTCTATAAACATGGAAATATCTGCACCGGTATATATACAAACATGGAAATATCTACACCGCTATCTCCATAAACATGGAAATGTCTACACCGCCATCTGTATAAACATAGAAATATCTACACAGTAATCTGTATATACATGGAAATATCTACACCACCTTCTGTATAAACATAGAAATATGTACAGAGCCATCAGTAGAAAGATGGAAATATCTGCAATGTGATCTGCATAAACAGGGAAATATCTACACCTCTACCTGTATAAACATGGAAATATCTACACCACTATCTGTATAAATATGGGAATATCTACACCGCTATCTGTAAAAACATGGAAATATCTACAACACTATCTGTGTAAACATGGAAATACCTACACAACTATCTGTGTAAACATGGAAATATGTACACAGCTATCTCTGTAAAGATATAAATATCTACACCGCAATCTCCATAAACATGGAAATATCTACACTGCTATATGTATAAACATGGAAATATCTACACAGTCATCTGTATATACATGGAAATATCTACACCACCATCTCTGTAAACATGGAAATATCTAAATTGCCATCTGTATACCCATAGAAATAGCTACACAGCCATCAGTATAAACATGGAAACATCTGCAGCGCAATCTCTATACTCATGGAAATACCTACACCGAAATCTCTATAATCATGGAAATATCTACACCGCTATCTCTATAAACAGTGAAATATATACAATGCCATCTCTATAAACATGAAAATATCTACAGGCCATCTCCATAAACATGGAACTATCTACACTGCCGTCTGAGTAAACATGGAAATATCTACACCTCTAACTGTATAAACATGGAAATAACTACACTGCCATCTGTATAAAGATGGAAATATCTACACCGCGAGCTGGATAAACATGGAAATATCTACACCACTATCTCTATAAACATGGAAATGTCTACACCCCTATCTGTATAAATATGGAATTATCTACGTTGCTATCTCTATAAACATGGAAATATCAATACCGCAATCTGTATAAACATGGAAATACCTACACGGTCATCTGTAGAAACATGGAAATATCTACAAAACTATTTGTATATACATGGAAATATCTACACTGCCATCTCTATAAACATGGAACTATCCACACAGCCATCTCTATAAACATGGAAATATCTACCCGCCATCTGTATAAACATGGAAATAATTATATGGCTATCTGTATAAACATGGAAATATCTACAATGCTATCAGTGAAAACATGGAAATATCTACACCGCTATCTGTGTAAACATGGAAATATCTACATCGCTATATGTGTAAAGATGGAAATATCTACACCGCTATCAGTGTAAAGATGGAAATATCTACACGGCTATCTCTGTAAACATGGAAATATCTACACCGCTATCTGCATAAACATGGTAATATCTACACCGGTATCTGTGTAAACATGGAAGTATCTACACCGCTATCTGTGCAAAAATGGAATTATCTTCAACGCCATCTTTAAAAACATGGAAATACCTACACGGCCATCTTTATAAACGTGGAAATATCTACACTGCCATCCGTATAAACATGGAAATATCAACATCGCTATCTGTATAAACATGGAAATATCAACACTGATATCTGTATAATATGGAAGTATACACACCACCATCTGTATAAACATGGAAATATCTACACCGTTATCTGTATAAACATGGAAATATCTGCACCGCTCTCTGTATAAACATGTAAATATCTACACAGCTATCTGTGTAAACATGGAAATATCTACACCGCTATCTGTGTAAAGATGGAAATATCTAGACCACTATCATTGTAAAGATGGAAATATCTTCACCGCTATCTGTGTAAACATGGAAATATCTACTCCGCTATCTATATAAAAATGGAAATATCTACACTGCTATCTCTGAAAACATGGAAATATCTACACCGCTATGTGTGGAAACGTGGCAATATCTACACCGACATCTGTATAAACATGGATGTATCTATACCACCATCTGTATAAACATGGAAATATCTACACCGCCATCTGTATAAACATGGAAATATTTACACCGCTATCTGTAGAAACATGGAAATATCTCCACTGCTATCAGTATAAACATGGAAATACCTACACCGCTATCTGTATAAGGATGGAAATATCTACACCGCTATCTGTATAAACATGGAAATATCTACAACGCTATCTGTGTAAACATGGAAATATCTACACTGCTATCTGTGTAAACATGGAAATATCTACACGGCTATCTGTGTAAACATGGAAATATCCACACCGCTATCTGTGTAAAGATGGAAATATCTACACCGCTATCATTGTAAAGATGGAAATATCTACACCGCTACCTGTGTAAACATGGTAACATCTAATCCACTATCTATATAAACATGGAAATATCTACACCGCTATGTGTGGAAACATGGAAATATCTACACCGCCATCTGTATAAACATGGAAGTATCTACACTGCCATCTGTATAAACATGGAAATATCTACACCACCATCAGTATAAACATGGAAATATCTACACTGCCATCTGTATAAACATGGAAATATCTACAACGCCATCTGTATAAACATAGAAATATCAACACCACTGTCTGTATAAACATCGAGGTATCAACACCCCCGTCTCTATAAACATGGAAATATCTACACCGCCATCTGTATAAACATGGCAATAGCTACACCGCTATCTGTATAAACATGGAAATATCTACATAACGATCTGTATAAACATGGAAAGATCTACTTCGCTATCTGTACAAATATGGAAATATCTACACCGGTAACTGTATAAACATGGAAATACCTACACCGCTATCTGTGTAAACATGGAAATAACTACACGGCCATCTTTATAAATATGGAAATATCTACACTACTATCTGTATAATCATGGAAATAACTACACCGCTATCTGTATAAACATGGAAATATCTACACCGCCATTTGTATAAATATGGAAATATCTTCACCGCTATCTCTATAAACATGGAAATATCTACACCGACATCTTCATAAACTTGGAAATATCTATACTGCTGTCTCAATAAACATGGAAATATCTACACCGCCATCAGTAAAAACATGGAACTATCTACACAGTCATCTGAATAAACATGAAAATATCTCCAACAACGTCTGTATAAACATGGAAATATCTACACAGCCATCTACATAAATCTGGAAATATTTACACCGCTATCTCTATAAAAATGGAAATATCTACACCGCCATCTCTTTAAACATGAAAATATCTATACTGCTATCTCCATAAACATGGAATTATCTACACCGCCATCTGTATAAACATGGAAATATCTACACCGCCATATGTATAAACATGGAAATATCTACACCGCAATCTGTATAAAAATGGAAATATCTACACGGCCAGCTGTGTAAACATGGAAATATCTACACCGCTATCTGTATAAACATGGAAATAGCAACACCGCTATCTGTATAAACATGGAAATATCTCCACCGCTATCTGTATAAACATTGAAATGTCTACACCACGATCTGTATAAACATGGAAATATCTACACCGCCTTTTGTATAAATATGGATATATCTACAGTGCTATCTGTATAAACATGGAAATACCTACACCGCTATCTGTATAAACATGGAAATAACTAAACCGCCATCTGTATAAATATGGAAATATCTACAACACTATCTCTATAAACATGGAAATAACTACACCGCCATCTACATAAACATGGAAATATCTACACCGCTGTCTCTATAAACATGGAAATATCTACACGGCCATCTGCATAAACATGGAAATATCTACAACGCTGTCTCTATATACATGGAAATATCTCCACCGCCATCAGTAAAACCATGGAAATCTCTACACAGTCATCTGTATAAACATGGAAATATGTACACCACTTCTGTATAAACATCGAAATAGCTACAATGCCTTCTGTATACACATGGAAATATCTACACTGCTATGTCTATAAACATGGAAATACCTACACCGCTATCTCTATAAACATGGAAATATCTACACCGCTATCTCTATAAACATGGAAATATCTACACCGCCATCTATATAAACATGCAAATATCTACACAGCTATCTGTATAAAGATGGAAATATCTACACCGCTATCTGTATAAACATGGAAATATCTACAATGCTATCAGTGTAAACATGGAAATATCTACACCGCTATCTGTGTAAAGATGGAAATATCTACACCGCTATCAGTGGAAAGATGGAAATATCTACACGGCTATCTCTGTAAACATGGAAATTACATCGCTATCTATATAAACATGGAAATATCTACAACGCTATCTGTGTAAACATGGAAAAATCTACACCGCTATCTGTGCAAAAATGGAATTATCTACAACGCCATCTTTATAAACATGGAAATACCAACACCGCCATCTGTATAAACATGGAAATATCTACACTGCCATCCGTATAAACATGGAAATATCAACATCGCTATCTGTATAAACATGGAAATATCAACACTGATATCTGTATAATATGGAAGTATCTACACCACCATCTGTATAAACATGGAAATATCTACACCGTTATCTGTATAAACATGGGAATATCTACACCGCTATCTGTGTAAACATGGAAATATGTACACAGCTATCTGTGTAAAGATGGAAATATCTAGACCCCTATCACTGTAAAGATGGAAATAAATTCACCGCTATCTGTGTAAACATTTAAATACCTACTCGGCTCTCTATATAAAAATGGAAATATCTACACCGCTATCTCTGAAAACAAGGAAATATCTACACCGCTATGTGTGGAAACGTGGCAATACCTACACCGCCATCTGTATAAACATGGAAGTATCTTCACCACCTTCTGTATGAACATGGAAATATCTCCCCAGCCATCTGAATAAACTTGGAAATATCTACACCGCTATCTGTATAAACATGGAAATATCTCCAATGCTATCAGTATAAACATGGAAATATCTACACCGCTATCTGTATAAGGATGGAAATATCTACACCGCTATCTGTATAAACATGGAAATATCTACAACGCTATCTGTGTAAACATGGAAATACCTACACAGCTATCTGTGTAAACATGGAAATATCTACACCGCTATCATTGTAAAGATGGAAATATCTACACCGCTATCTGTGTAAACATGGAAATATCTAATCTGCTATCTATATAAAAATGGAAATATCTACACCACTATCTCTGTAAACATGGAAATATCTACACCGCTATGTGTGGAAACGTGGAAATATCTACACCGCCATCTGTATAAACATTGAAGTATCTACACCACCATCAGTATAAACATGGAAATATCTACACCGCCATCTGTATAAACATAGAAATATCTACAACGCCATCTGTATAAACATGGAAATATCAACACCACTGTCTGTATAAACATGGAGGTATCAACACCCCCGTCTGTATAAACATGGAAATATCTACACCGCCATCTATAAACATGGCAATATCTACACCGCTATCTGTATAAACATGGAAATATCTACACCACGATCTGTATAAACATGGAAAGATGTACACCGCTATCTGTATAAACATGGAAATATGTACCCCACTATCTGTATAAATATGGAAATATCAACACCGCTATCTGTATAAACAAGGAAATACCTACAACGCTATCTGTATAAACATTGAAATATCTACACAACGATCTATATCAACATGGAAAGATCTGCACCGCTATCTGTACAAAGTTGGAAATATCTACACCGCTATCTGTATAAACATGTAAATACCTACATGGCTATCTGTATAAACATGGAAATATCTACAATGCTATCAGTGTAAACATGGAAATATCTACACAGCTATCTGTGTAAACATGGAAACATCTACACCCCTATCTGTGTAAAGATGGAAATATCTACACTGCTATCAGTGTAAAGATGGAATTTTCTACACGGCTATCTCTGTAAACATGGAAGTATCTACACCGCTATCTATATAAACATGGAAATATCTACACTGCCATCTCTATCAACATGAAAATATCTACACCGCCATCTCCATAAACATGGAACTATCAACACTGATATCTGTATAATATGGAAGTATCTACACCACCATCTGTCTATACATGGAAATATCTACACCGTTATCTGTATAAACATGGAGATATCTACACCACGATCTGCATAAACATGGAAAGATCTACACCGCTATCCGTATAAACATGGATATATCTACCCCGCTATCTGTATAAATATGGAAATATCTACACAGCTATCTGTATGAACATGGAAATACCTACACCGCTATCTGTATAAACTTGCAAATATCTACACCACAATCTGTATAAACATAGAAAGATCTACACCGCTATCTGTATAAACATGGAAATATCTACACCGCTATCTGTATAAACATGGAAATAACTACACCGCTATCTGCATAAACATGGAAATATCTACACCGTCATCGGTATAAATATGGAAATATGTACACCGCTATCTTTGTAAACATGGAATTATCTACACCGCTATCTTTGAAAAGATGGAAATATCTACACCGCTATCATTGTAAAGATGGAAATATCTATACCGCTATCTGTGTATACATGGAAATATCTACTCCGCTATCTATATAAACATGGAAATATCTACACCGCTATCTCTGTAAACATGGAATATCTACACCGCTATCTGTGGAAACATGGAAATATCTACACCGCCATCTGTATAAACATGGAAATATCTACACCGCCATCTGTATAAACATGGAAATTTCTACACCGCCGTCTGTATAAACATGGCAACATCTACACCGATATCTGTATAAACATGGAAATATCTACAACGCCATCTGTAAAAACATGGAAATATCAACACCACTATCTGTATAAACATGGAGGTATCAACACCGCCGTCTGTATAAACATGGAAATATCTACAGCGCCATCTGTATAAACATGGCAATATCTACACCGCCATCTGTAAAAACACGGAAATATCTACACTGTTATCTGTCTAAACAAGGAAATAACTACACCACGATCTGTATAAACATGGAAAGATGTACACCGCTATCTGTATAAACATGGAAATATGTACCCCGCTATCTGTATAAATATGGAAATATCTACACCGATATCTGTATAAACAAGGAAATACATACACCGCTGTCTGTATAAACATGGAAATACCTACACAACGATCTATATCAACATGGAAAGATCTGCGCCGCTATCTGTATAAAGATGGAAATATCTACACCGCTATCTGTATAAACATGGAAATACCTACACAGCTATCTGTATAAACATGGAAATATCTACAATGCTATCAGTGTAAACATGGAAATATCTACACAGCTATCTGTGTAAACATGGAAATATCTATACCGATATCTTTGTAAAGATGGAAATATCTACACTGCTATCAGTGTAAAGATGGAACTGTCTACATGGCTTTCTCTGTAAACATGGAAATATCTACACCGCTATCCATATAAACATGGAAATATCTACACCGCTATCTGTGTAAACATGGAAATAACTACACCGCTATCTGTGCAAAAATGGAATTATCTACAACGCCATCTTTATAAACATGGAAATACCTACACCGCCATCTGTATAAACATGGAAATATCTACACTACCATCCGTATAAATGTGGAAATATCAACACCGCTATCTGTATAAACATGGAACTATCAACACTGATATCTGTATAATATGGAAGTATCTACACCACCATCTGTATATACATGGAAATATCTACACCGCTGTCTCTATAAACATGGAAACATCTACACCGTCATCAGTAAAAACATGGAAATATCTACACAGTCATCTGTATAAACATGGAAATATCTACACCAACATCTTTATAAACATGGAAATAGCTACAAAGCCATGTGTATACGCATGGAAATATCAACACAGCCGTAAGTATAAACATGGAAATATCAACACCGCTATATCTATAAACATGGAAATAACTACACCGCTATCTCTATAAACATGGAAATATCTACACCGCTATCTATATAAACATGGAAATATCTACACCGCCATCTCTTTAAACATGAAAATATCTACACTGCCATCTCCATAAACATGGAACTATCTGCACCGTCATCTGTGTAAACATGGAAATAACACCGCTATCTGCATAAACATGGAAATATCTACACTTCTGTCTCTTTACACATGGAAATATCTCCACCGCCATCAGTAAAAACACGGAAATATCTTCCCAGTCATCTGTATAAACATGGAAATATCTACACAACCATCTGTATAAACATGGGAATATCTACAACGCCATCTGTATACACATGGAAATATCTACACATCCATCTTTATAAACATGGAAATATCTACACCGCCATCTCCATAAACATGGAAATATCTACACCGCTATCTGTATAAACATGGAAATACTTACACCGCTATCTGTATAAACATGGAAATATCTACACAGTCATCTGTATAAATATGGAAATATCTACACCACCATCTGTATAAACATGGAAATATCTACAATGCCATCTGTATACACATGGAAATATCTACAAAGCCATCTGTATAAACAAGGAAATACCTACACTGCTATCTCTATAAACATGGAAATATCTACACCGCCATCTGTATAAACATTAAAATATCTACACTGCCATCTCCATAAACATGGAACTGACTAAAACGCCATCTCTATAAACAACGAAATATCTACACCGCCATATGTAAAAACTTGGAAATGCCTACACCGCCATCTGTAGAAAATTGGAAATATCTACATGGCGAGCTGTATAAACATGGAAATATCTACACCAATATCTGTATAAACATGGAAATACCAACACCGCTATCTGTATAAACATGGAAATAGCCACACCGCTATATGTATAAACATGGAAATAGCTACACAGCCATCTGTAAAAACATGGAAATATCTAAAATGCCATCTGTATTCACATGGAAATATCTACACAGCCATCTGTATAAACATGGGAATACCTACACCCCTATCTCTATAAACATGGAAATATCTACACCGCCATCTCTATAAACATGAAAATATCTACACTGCCATCTCCATAAACGTGGAACTAACTACAACGCCATCTCTTTAAACATGGAAATATCTATACCGCCATATGTATAAACTTGGAAATATCTACACCGCCATCTGAAGAAAAATGGAAATATCTACACGGCGAGCTGTATAAACATGGAAATATCTACACCGCTATCTGTATAAACATGGAAATACCAACACCGCTATCTGTATAAACTTGGAAATATCTACAACGCTATCTGTGTAAACATGGAAATGTCTACACCGCTATCTGTGTAAACATGGAAATGTCTACACCTCTATCTGTGTAAAGATGGAAATATCTACACCGCTATCATTGTAAAGATGGAAATATCTATACCGCTATCTGTATAAACATGGAAATACGTGCACAGTCATCTGTGTAAACATGGAAATACCTACACCACTATCTGTATAAACATGGAAATAACTACACTGCCATCTCCATAAACTTGGAAATATCTACAAAGCCGTTTCTATAAACATGGAAATATCTACATCGCTGTCTGTATAAACATGGAAATAGCCACACCTCTATCTGTATTAACATGGAAATATCTACACCAACATCTGTAAAAACATGGAAATATCTACAAGTCATATGTATAAACATGGAAATACCTACACCTACATCTGTGTAAACATGGAAATATCTACACTGCTATCTGTATGCACATGGAAATATCCACTCAGCCATCTGTATAAACATGGAAATATCTACACCGCTATCTCTATAAACATGGAAATATCTACATTGCTATCTCTTTAAACATGGAAATATCTACACTGCCATCTGTATAAACATGGAAGTAGCCACACCGCTCTCTTTGAAAACATGGAAATATCTACACCACCATCTGAATAAACATCGAAATATCTACACAGCTATCTGTATAAATATTGAAATATCTACACAACCCTCTCTATAAACATGGAAATATCTCTAACGCTATCTCTATAAACATGGAAATAACTCCACCGCTATCTGTATAAACGTAGAAATATCTCCACCGCTATCTGTATGAACATGGAAATATCTACATTGCTATCTGTACAAACATGGAAATATCTCGACAGCTATCTCTATAAACATGGAAATATCTACACCGCTATCTGTATGAACATGGAATTATCTACATCGTTATCTGTATAAACACGGAAATATCACGACCGCTATCTCCATAAACATGGAAATATCTCCACCTCTATCTCTATAAACATGGAAATATCCCCACCGCTATCTGTATAAACTTGTAAATATCTACACCGCTATCTTTAAAAACATGGAAATCTCTGCACCGCTATCTATAAAACATGGAAATATCTCCACCACTATCTGAGTAAACATGGAAATATCTACATCGCTATCTGTATAAACATGGAAATATACACACCGCTATCTGTATAAACATGGAAATATCCACACCGCCTTCTGTAAAAACATGGAAATATATACACTGTCATCTGTATAAACATGGAAATATCTTCACCTCCATCTGTATAAACATGGAAATATCTAAACTGCCATCTGAATACACAGGGAAATATCTACACAGCCATCTGTATAAACATGGAAATATCTACACCGCTATCTCTATAAACATGGAAATACCTACACTGCTATCTGTATAAACATCGAAATATCTACACCGCTATCTCTATAAACATGGAAATATCTACACCGCTATCTGTATAAACTTGTAAATATCTACACCGCCATCTCTATAAACATGGAAATATCTCCAACGCTATCATTATAAACCTAGAAACATAACCACCGCTATCTGTATAAACATGGAAATATCTCCCCCGCTATCTGTATAAACCTGGAAACATCTTCACCGCTATCTGTATATACATAGAAATATCTACACTGCTATGTTTATAAACATAGAAATATCTAGACCAGTATCTGTATAAACATAGAAATATCTACACTGCCATCTGTATAAACATGGAAACAACCACACCGCTATCCGTATAAACATGGAAATATCTACACTGCCATCTGAATAAACATGGAAATATCTACACCGCTATCACTAAAAATATGGAAATATCTACACTGATATCTGCATAAACTTGGAAATATCTAAACCGCTATCTGTGTAAACATGGAAATATCTACACCGCTATCTGTATGAACATGGAAATATCTACATCGCTATCTCTATAAACATGGAAATAGCCACACCGCTATCTGTATAAACATAGAAATACCTACACAGTCATCTGTATAAACATGGAAATAGCCACACCGTTTTCTGTATAAAAATGGAAATATTTACACCGCCATCTGTAAAAACATGGAAATATGTACAAGTCATCTGTGTAAACATGGAAATATCTACACCTCCATCTGTATAAACATGGAAATATCTACACTGCCATCTGTATACACCTGGAAATATCTACACAGCCATCTGCATAAACATGGAAATATCTACACCGCTATCTGTATAAACATGGAAATATCTACATCGATATCTGTATTAACATGGAAATATCTACACTGCCATGTGTATAAACATGGAAATAGCCACACCGCTATCTGTATAAATGGAAATATCTACACCGGCATCTGAATAAACATGGAGATATCTACAGGGCTATCTGTATAAATATGGAAATACCTGCACCGCTATCTCTATAAACATGGAAATCTCTATACCGCTCTCTGTATAAACATGGAAATATCTACATGGCTATCTCTATAAACATGGAAATATCTACACCGCCATCTGTATAAATTTGGAAATACCTACACTGCTATCTCAATAAACATTGAAATGTCTACACCGCTCTCTGTTTAAACATGGAAATATCTACATGGCTATCTCTATAAACATGGAAATATCTACACCGCCATCTCTATAAACATGGAAATACCTACACAGACATCTGTATAAACATGGAAATACCTACACCACTATCTGTATAAACACGGAAATATCTACACTGCCATCTGCATAAACATGGAAATATCTACACAGCCATCACTATAAACATGGAAATATCTACACCGCTACCTGTATAAACATGGAAATATCTACATCATTAGCTGTATAAACATGGAAATATCTAGACCGCTATCTCTATAAACATGGAAATATCTCCAACGCTATCTCTATAAACATGGAAATACCTACAACTCTATCTTTATAAACATGGAAATATCTACACCACTATCTGTATAAACATGGAAATATCTACACTGCCATCTGTATAAACATGGAACAGCCACACCGCTGTTTGTATAAACATGCAAATATCTACACCGCCATCTGAATAAACATGGAAATATCTACACCGCTATCTCTATAAATATGGAAATATCTACACTGCTATCTGCATAAACTTGGAAATATCTACACCGATATCTGTATAAACATGGAAATATCTCCACCGCTATCTGTATAAACATGGAAATATCTCGACAGCTATCCCTATAAACATGGAAATATCTCCAACTCTATCTCTATAAACATGGAAATATCTACACCGCTATCTGTATAAACATGGATATATCTACACCGCTATCTATAAAACATGGAAATATCTACACCACTATCTGTATAAACTTGGAAATATCTACACTGCCATCTGTATAAACATGGAAACAGCCACATCGCTATGTGTATAAACATGGAAATGTCTACACCGCCATCTGAATAAACATGGAAATATCTACACCGCTCTCTGCATAAATATGGAAATATCTACACCGCCATCTGTATAAACATGGAAATACCTCCACTGATATCTGTATAAACATGGAAGTATCTCCACCGGTATCTGAATAAACATGGAAATATCTACATCGCTATCAATACAAACATGGAAATATCCACACCGCTATCTTTATAAACATGGAAATATCTACACCGCCATCTGTAAAAACATGGAAATATCTACACAGTCATCTGTATAAACATGGAAATATCTACACCTCCATCTGTATAGTCATGGAAAATCTACACTGCCATCTGTATACCCATGGAAATATCTACACAGCCATCTGTATAAACATGGAAATGTCTACACCGATATCTCTATAAACATGGAAACACCTACACCTCTATCTGTATAAACATGGAAATATCTACACCGCTATCTGTATAAACATGGAAATACATACACCGCAATCTATATAAACTTGGAAATATCTACACCGCCATCTCTATAAACATGGAAATATCTCCAACACTATCGTTATAAACCTAGAAATATCTCCACCGCTATATGTATAAACATGGAAATTTTTCCACCGCTATCTGTGTAAACATGGAAACATCTACACCGCTAACTTTATAAACATGGAAATATCTACATCGCTATCTGTATAAACATGGAAATATCTACATCGTTATCTGTGTAAACATGGAAAAATCTGGACCGCTATCTCTACAAACATGGAAATATCTCCACCGCTATCTCTATAAACATGGAAATATCTGCACTGCTATCTTTATAAACATGGAAATATCTACACCGGTATCTGTATAAACATGGAAATATCTACACCACGATCTGTATAAACATGGAAATACCTACACAGTCATGTGTAGGAACATTTAAATATCTACACTGCCATCTGTATAAACATAGAAATATCTACACAGCCCTCTGTATAAATATGAAAATATCTGCATAGGCATCTGTATAAACATGGAAATATCTGCACCGCTATCTGTATAAACATGGAAATACCTACACCGCTGTCTCTACAAACTTGGAAATATGTACACCGCTATGTGTATAAACATGGAAATATTTCCACTGCTCTCTGTATAAACATGGAAATATCTCCACCGTTATCTGTATAAACATGGAAATATCTACAGCGCAATCTCTATAAACATTGAAATATCCACCCCGCCGTCTGTAAAAACATGGAAATATCTACACAGTCATCTGAATAAACATGGAAATATCTACACCACCATCTGTATAAACATGGAAATACCTACGATACCATCTGTATACACATAGAAATATGTACACAGACATCTGTATAAATATGGAAATATCTACACCGCCATCTGTATAAACATGGAAATATCTACAGTGCCATCTGTAGAAAGATGGAAATATCTACACCGCTATCTCTATAAATATGGAAATATCTACACCACCATGTCTATCAACATGAAAATATCTACACTGCCATCTCCATAAAGATGGAAGTATCTACTCCGCCATGTATATAAACACGGAAATACCTACACCACCATCAGTGTAAACATGGAAATATCTACACCGCTATCTGTATAAACATGGAAATATCTACACCGCCATCTGCATGTCCATGGAAATATCTACGCCGTCATCTGTAGAAACATGGAAATATCTACACGGCCATGTGTGTATAGATGGAAATATCAGCACCACCATCTGTACAAACATGGAAATATCTACACCGCTATCTCTATAAACATGGAAATATCTTCACTGCCATCTGTAAAAACATGGAAATACCTATACAGTCATCTGTATAAACATGGAAATATCTACAATGCCATCTGTATACACATGGAAATATCAACACAGCCATCTGTATAAATATGTAAATATCTACACTGCTATCTCTATAAACATGGAAATATCTACACCGCCATCTCTATAAACATGAAAATATCTACACTGCCATCTCCATAAACATGGAACTAACTACTCCGCCATCTATATAAACATGGAAACATCTACACCGCCATCGGTGTGAATAAGGAAATATCTACAATGCCATCTGCATAAAGATATAAATATCGGCACCGCGAACTGTATAAACGTGGAAATATCTGCATCGCTATCTGAATAAACGTGGAAATGCCAACACCGTTATCGGTATAGACATGGAAATATCTACAACGCCATCTATATAAACATGGAAATATCTACACCGCTATGTCTATAAACATGGAAATACCTACACTGCTATCTCTATAAACATGGAAATATCTACACCGCTATCTGTAGAAACATGGAAATATCTACACCGCTATCTGTAGAAACATGGTAATATCTACACCACCATCTATATAAACATGGAAATATCTACACCGCCATCTGTATAAACATGGAAATATCTACAATGTCATCTGTAGAAAGATGGAAATATCTACTCCGCAATCTGTGTAAAGATGGAAATATCTACACCGATATCTGTAAAAACATGGAAATATCTACACCCCTATCTGTATAAACATGGAAATATCCACACCGCTATCTGTATAAACATGGAAAAATCAACACCGCTATCTCTATGAATATGGAAATATCTACACCGCCATCTCTATAAACATGGAAATATCTACACCACGATCAGTATAAACATGGAAATATCTACAACGCTATCTGTATAAACATGGAAATATCTCAACTGCTATCTCTATAAACATCGAAATATCTACACGGCCATCTGTACAAACATGGAAACACTTACAAAGTTATCTGTATAAACATGGAAATATCTACACCGCAATCTGTATAAACATGGAAATATCTACACAGCCATGTTTATATACATGGAAATATCTACACCGCTATCTATATAAACATGGAAATAACTACACCGCTATCTGTGTAAACATGGATATATCTACACCGCCATCTACATATCCATGGAAATATCTGCGCTGCCATCTGTATAAACATGGAAATATCTTCACCACAATCTGTATAAACATGGAAATATGTACACCGCTATCTGCATAAACATGGAAATACCTACACAGCTATCTGTGTAAAAATGGAAATATCTACACAGCAATCTGTGCAAAGATGGAAATATCTACACTGCTATCTCTGTAAACATGGAAATATGTACACCGCCATCTGTATAAACATGGAAATATCTTCACCACAATCTGTATAAACATGGAAATATGTACACCGCTATCTGCATAAACATGGAAATACCTACACAGCTATCTCTATAAACATGGAAATATCTACACCGCCATCTGAATAAACATGGAAATAGCTACAAAGTCATCTGTATAAACATGGATATATCTACAAAGCCATCTGTATAAACATGGAAATATCTACACAGCCATCTGTATATACATGGAAATATCTACACCGCTATCTGTATAAACATGGAAATATCTACACCGCTATTTGCATAAACAAGGAAATACCTACACCGTGATCTGTATAAACATGGAAATATTTACACCGCCATCTGTATAAACATGGAAATTTCTACACCGTTATCTGTATAAATATGGAAATATCTACACCGCTATCTCTATAAACATGGAAATATCTACACCGTGATCTGTATAAACATGGAAATATTTACACCGCTATCGGCATAAACATGGAAATTTCTACACCGTTATCTGTATAAATATGCAAAGGTCTACACCGCTATCTCTATAAACATGGAAATATCTACACCGCCATCTGTATAAACATGGTAATAGCTATACAGTCATCTGTGTAAACATGGAAATATCTACACCACCATCTGTATAAACATGGAAATATCTACAATGCCATCTGTATACACATGGAAATACCTACACGGCAATCTCTGTAGAGATGGAAATATCAACATCGCCATCTGTACAAACATGGAAATATCTACACTGCTATCTCTATAAACATGGAAATATCTACACTGCGGACTGTGTAAACATGGAAATATCTACACCGGTATCTGTATAAACATGGAAATATCTACACCATGATCTGTATAAACATGGAAATATATACACCGCTATCTGTATAAACATGGAAATATCTGCACCGCTATCTCTATAAACATGGAAATATCTACAAAGACATCTGTTTAAACATGGAAATATCTACAACGCCATCTATATAAACATGGAAATATCTACACTGCTATGTCTATAAACATGGAAATACCTACACTGCTATCTCTATAAACATGGAAATATCTACACCGCCATCTCTATAAACATGAAAATATCTACACTGCCATCTCCATAAACATGGAACTAACTACTCCGCCATCTGTATAAACATGGAAATATCTACACCGCCATCTGTGTGAATAAGGAAATATCTACAATGCCGTCTGCATAAAGATATAAATATCGGCACTGCGAGCTGTATAAACGTGGAAATATCTACATCGCTATCTGTATAAACGTGGAAATACCAACATCGCTATCGGTATAAACATGGAAATATCTACAACGCCATCTATATAAACATGGAAATATCTACACCGCTATGTCTATAAACATGGAAATACCTACACTGCTGTCTCTATAAACATGGAAATATCTACACCGCTATCTGTATAAACATGGAAATATCTACACCGCTATCTGTATAAAAATGGAAATATCTACACCGCTATCTGTATAAACCTGGAAAGATCTACACAGCTATCTGTATAAATATGGAAATATCTACAACGCTGTCTCTCTAAACATGGAAATGTCTACACCACTATCTGTATAAACATCAAAATATCTACATCGTTATCTCTATGAACATGAAAATATCTACACTGACATATGTATTAACATGGAAATAACTTCACATTCATCTGTATAAGCATGTAAATATCTACACCACCATCTGTATAAACATGGAAATATCTACACCGCTATCTGTATAAACATGGAAATATCTACACCGCTATCTTTATAAATATGGAAATGTCTGCATCGCTATCTTTATACACATGGAAATATCTGCAACTCTATCTGTGTAAGCATAGAAATATCTACACTGCTATTTGTGTAAACATGGAAATAACTGCACAGCTATCTGTATAAAGATGGAAATATCTACACCACTATCTGTAAAACGTGGAAATATCTACACCACTCTCTGTATAAACCTGAAAATATCTACACCGATGTCTGTATAAACAAGGAAATATCTACACCGCCATCTGTATAAACATGGAAATACCTACACCGTTATCTGTATAAATATGGAAATATCCACACCGCTATCTCTATAAACATGGAAATACCTACACCGATTTCTCTATAAACATGGAAATATCTACACTGCAATCTCTATATACATGGAAATATCTACACCGCCCTCTCTATAAACATGAAAATATCTACACCGCCATCTTCAGAAACATGGATGTATCTACACCGCCATCTGTATAAACATGGAAATATCTTCACTGCCATCTGTATACACATGGAAATATCTACACCGCCATCCGTATAAAGATGGAAATACCTTCACCGCAATCTGTATAAATATGGAAATACCTACACCACTATCTCTAAAGACATGGAAATATCTACACCGCTATCTGTATAAACATGGAAATATCTACACTGCCATCTGCATAAAGATGGAAATATCTACACCGCGAGCTGTATAAACATGGAAATATCTACACCACTATCTGTATAATCATGGACATATCTACACCGCAATCTGTATAAAAATGGAAATATCTACCACGCTATGTGTGTAAACATGGAAAATCTACACAGATATCTGTGTAAACTTGGAAATATCTACACAGCTATCTGCGTAAACATGGAAATATCTACACAGCAATCTGTGCAAAGATGGAAATATCTACACCGCTATCTCTGTAAACATGGAAATATCTACACTGCTACCTGTATAAACATGGAAATATCTACACCGCTGTCTGTATAAACAAGGAAATATCTACACCGCCATCTGTAGAAACATGGAAATATCTACACCGCAGTCTGTATAAAAATGGAAATACCTACACCGATATCTGTAAAAATATGGAAATATCTACACTGCTATCTCTATAAAAATGGAAATACCTACACCGCTTTCTCTATAAAGATGAAAATATCTACACTGCTATCTCTATATACATGGAAATATATACACCTCCATCTCTATAAACATGAAAATATCTACACCGCCATCTTCAGAAACATGGATATATCTACACCAATATCTGCATAAACATGGAAATATCTACACCACTATCTGTATAAACTTGGAAATATCTTCACTGCCATCTGTATAAACATGGAAATATCTACACCGCCATCTGTATAAAGATGGAAATATGTACACCGCAATCTGTATAAATATGGAAATAACTACACCGCTATCTCTATAGACGAGGAAATATCTACACCGCTATCTGTATAAACATGGAAGTATCTACACTGCCATGTGTATAAAGATGGAAATATCTACACCGCGAGCTGTATAAACATGGAAATATCGACACCGCTATCTGTATAAACATGGAAATACCAACACCGTTATCTGTTTAAACATGGAAATATCTACAGCGCTATCTCTATAAACATGAAAATACTTACACCACCATCTCTATAAACATGAAGTTATTTATACCGCTATATCTATAAACATAGAAATATCTACACCGCCATCTCTATAAACATTTGAATATCTACACCGCCATCTGTATAAACATGGAAATATCTACACCACTGTCTGTATAAACATGGAAATATCTTCACTACCATCTGTATAAACATGGAAATATCTACACCGCCATCTGTATAAAGATGGAAATACCTACACCGCAATCTGTATGAATATGGAAATACCTATACCGCTATCTCTATAGACCTGGAAATATCTACACCGCTATCTATATAAACATGGAAATATCTACAACGCTATCTGTATAAACATGGAAATACCAACACCGTTATCTGTATAAACATGGAAATATCTACAATGCCATGTGTAAAAACATGGAAATAACTATACAGTCATCTGTATACACATGGAAATATCTACCATGCCATCTGTATACACATGGAAATATCTACACGACCATCTGTGTAAACATGGAAATGTCTTCAATGCCATTTGTATACACATGGAAATACCTACACGGCCATCTGTGTATAGATGGAAACATCAACTCCGCCATCTGTACAAACATGGAAATATCTACACTGCTATCTCTATAAACATGGAAATACCTACACTGCGGTCTGTATAAACATGTAAATATCTACACCGGTATCTGTATAAACATGGAAATATCTACACCACGATCTGTATAAACGTGGAAATATTTACACCGCTGTCTGTAAAAATATGGAAATATCTACAAAGCCATCTGTATAAACATGGAAATACCTACACAGTCATGTGTATAAACATGGAAATATCTACACCGCAATCTGTATAAACATGAAAATATCTACACCGCTAACTGTATAAATATGAAATATCTAAACCACTATCTCTATAAAAATGCAAATATCTACACTGCTATCTGTATAAACATGGAAATATCCTCACTGCTATCTCTATGAACATGATATATCTACACCGCTATCTCTATAAACATGGAAATGTCTACACCGCCATCTGTGTAAACATGGAAATATCTACAGCGCTATCTGTATAAACATGGAAATATCTACACCGCTATCTGTATAAACATGGAAATATCTACACTGTGATCTGTATAAACATGGAAATATCTACACCGCGATCTGTATAAACATGGAAATATCTACACCGCGATCTGTATAAATATGGAAATATCTACACCACTATCTGTATAAACATGGAAATATCTACACAGCTATCTCTATAAACTTGGAAATATCTACACCGACATCTGTATAAACATGTAAATACCTACAAAGTGATCTGTATAAACATGGAAATATCTACACAGCCATCTGTATAAACATGGAAATATCTACACAGCCATCTGTATATACATGGAAATATATACACCGCTATCTGTATAAACCTGGAAATAACAACACCACTATTTGTATAAGCAAGGAAATATCTACAACGCCATCTGTTTAAACATGGAAATATATACACAGACATCTGTTTATACATGGAATTATCTACACCGCTCTCTGTATAAACATGGAAATATCTACACCGCCATCTGCATAAACATGGAAATATGTACACAGACATCTGTATAAACATGGAAATATCTACACTGCCATTTGTAAAAACTTGGAAATATCTACACTGACATCTGTATAAACATGGAAATACCTACACTGCCATCTGTATAAACATGGGAATATCTACACAACCATCTGTATAATCATGGAAATATAAACACCGTTATCTCTATATACATGGAGATATCTGCACCACTATCTCTATAAACATGGAAATATCTACACTGCCATTTACATAAACATGGAACTATGTACACCGCCATCTGTATAAAAATGGAAATATCTACACTGCCATCTGTATAAAATGTAAATATCTACACCACGAGCTGTGTAAACATGGAAATATCTACACCGCTATATATATAAACTTGGAAATACCAACACCGCTATCTGTATAAACCTGGAAATGTCTACAACACTATCTCTATAAACATGGAAATACCTACTCCGCTATCTCTGTAAACAAGAAAATATCTACACCGCTATCTCTATAAACATGGAAATTTATACACGGCCATCTCTATTAACATGGAAAAATCTACACCGCCATCTACATAAAAAAGGAAGTATCTACACCCCCATCTCTATAAACGTGGAAATATCTACACCGTTATCTGTATAAACATGGAAATGTCTACACCGCTATCTGTTTAAACATGGAAATATCTACATGGCTATTTCTATAAATATGGAAATATCTACACTGCCATCTGTATAAACATGGAAATATCTACAAAGCCATCTCTATAAACATGGAAATATTTACATCGCTATCTGTATAAACATGGAAATAGCTCAACCGCTATCTGTATAAACATGGAAATATCTACATCGCTATATGCATAAACATGCAGATATCTACAGCGCTATCTGTATAAACATGGAAATATCTCCACCGCTATCTGTATAAACATGGAAATATCTACACAGCAATCTCTATAAACATGGAAATATCTACACCGCTATCTGTATAAACATGTAAACATCCACAACACAATCTGTATAAACATGGAAATATCTACACCACTATATGTATAAACATGGAAATATCTACAACGATATCTGTATAAAGGTGGAAATATCTACACCGCAATCTGTGCAAACATGGAAATATCTACACATCTATCTCTGTAAATTTGGAAATATCAACTCCCCTATCTACATAAAAATGGAAATATCTACACCGCTGTCTGTATAAACTTGGAAATATCTACACCACGATCTGTATAAACATTGATATATCTACACTGCTATCTGTATAACATTGGAAACATCTACACCGCTATCTGTATAAACATGGAAATATATACACCGCTCTCCGTATAAACCTGGAAATATCTACACCGCTATCTGTATAAACATGGAAATATCTGCATGGCTATCTCTATAAACATGGAAATATCAACACCGCTATCTGCATAAACACGGAAATATCTACACCGCTATCTGCATAAACATGGAAATATCTACATCGTTATCTGTACAAACATGGAAATATCTCCACCGATATCTCTATGAACATGTAAATATCTCCACCGCTATCTCAATAAACTTGGAAATATCTGCACTGCTATCTTTAAAAACATTGAAATACCTACTCCACTATTTGTATAAACATGGATATATATACACTGCCATCTGAATAAACATTGTAATAGCCACACCGCTATCTCTATAAACATGGAAATATCTACACCACCATCTGAATAAACATACAAATATCTACACCGCTATCTTTATAAATATGGAAATATCTTCACCGCTATCTCTGTAAACATGGAAATATCTACACCGTTACCTGTATAAACATGGACATGTCTACACCGCTGTCTCTATAAACATGGAATTGCCTACACCGCTACGTGCATAAACTTCGAAATAGCTACACCACCATCTCTAGAAACATGGAAATATCTCCACCGCTATCTGTATAAACATGGAAATATCTACACCGCTATCTGTATAAACATGGAAATAGCTACACCGCTATCTGTATAAACATGAAAATATCTACAATGCTATCTGTATACACGTGCAAATATCTACAGCGCTATCTGTATAAACATGAAAATATCTCCACCGCTATCTTTATAAACATGGAAATATCAACACCGCAATCTCTATAAACATGGAAATACCTAAAACACTATCTGTGTAAACATGGAAATATCTACACGGCTCTCTGTGTAAACATGGAAATATGTACACCTCAATCTGTGTGAGGATGGAAATATCTACACCGCAATCTGTGCAAATATGGAAATATCTACACCTCTATCTCTGTAAACATGGAAATATCTACACCATTATCTGTATAAACATGCATATATCTACACCGCTATCTGTATAAACTTGGAAATATCCACACCAAAATCTGTATAAACATGGAAATATCTACACCACAGTCTGTATAAACATGGAAATATCTACACAACTATCTGTATAAACATGGAAATATCTACTCCGCTATCTGTATAAATATGGAAATATCTACACCGCTATCTCTATAAACATGGAAATGTCTACACCGCGTTCTGTATAAACATGAATATATCTACACTGCCATCTGTATAAACATGGAAATAACTACACCGCTATCTCTATAAACATGGACATATCTACACTGCCATCTGTATTTACATGGATATATCTACACAGTCATCTGTATAAACATGGAAACATCTACACCACTATCTGTATAAACGTGTATATATCTACATTGCCATCTGTATAAACATGAAAATATCTACACAGCCATCTCTATAAACGTGGAAATATCTACAACGCTACCTCTATAAACATGGAAATTGCCACACCGCTATCTGCATAAACATGGAAATATCTACACTGCCATCTGTATACACATGGAAATATCTACAAGGTCATCTGTATAAAGATGCAAATATCTACACCGTTATTTGTGGAAACATGGAAATACCTTCACCGCTATCTGTATAAAGGTGGAAATATCTACACCGCAATCTGTGGAAATATGGAAATATCTACACATCTATCTCTGTAAATATGGAAATATCTACTCCGGTATCTGTATAAACATGGAAATATCTACACCGCTGTATGTATAAACATGGAAATATCTACACAACGATTTCTAAAAACATGTATATATCTAGACCACTATCTGTATAAATATGGAAATATCTACACCGCCATCTCAATGAACATGGAAATATCTAACCGGCTATCTGTATAAATATGGAAATATCTACACCGCTACCTCTATAAACATGGAAATATCTACAGAGCTATCTGTATAAACATGGATATATCTACACCGCTATCTCTATAAACATGGAAATATCTACACCGCCATCTGTGTAAACCTGGAAATATGTACACAGTCATCTGTTTAAACATGTAAATAACTACACTGCTATCTGTATAAACTTGGAAATACCTACACCGCTATCCGTATAAACATGGAAATATCTACACCGCTATCTGTATAAATATGGAAATATCCACACCGCTATCCCTATAAACATGGAAATGTCTACACCGCTATCTGTATAAACATGGAAATATCTACATGGCTATCTCTATAAACATGGAAATATCAACACCGCTATCTGCATAAACATGGAAATATCTCCACCGCTATATTTATAAACACGGAAATACCTACACCGCTATCTTTATCAACATGGAAATACCTACAACGCTATCTCTATAAACAATGAAATATCTACAACGCTATCTGTGTAAACATGGAAATATCTACACAGCTATCTGTGTAAACTTGGAAATATCTACACCGCAATCTGTGTAAGCATGGAAATATCTACAATGCTATCTGTGTAAACATGGAAATATTTACAACGCTATCTGTGTAAACATGGAAATATCTACACAGCTATCTGTATAAACGTGGAAATATCTAAACCGCTATCTGTATAAATGTGGAAATATCTTCAACGCTATCTGTATAAACGTGGAAATATCTACATCGCTATCTCTATAAACATGGAAATATCAACACTGCCATCTGTACAAACATGGAAATACCTACACCGCTATCTCTATAAACATGGAAATATCTACACTGCCATCTGTAAAAACATGGAAATACCTATACAGTCATCTGTATAAACATGGGAATATCTACAACACCATCTGTATAAACATGGAAATATCTACAATGTCATATGTATAGACATGGAAATATCTACACAGCCATCTGTATAAACATGTAAGTATCTACACTGCTATCTCTACAAACATGGAAATATCTACACCACCATCTCTATAAACAGGAAAATGTCTACACTGCCATCTCCATAAACATGGAACTATCTACTCCGCCATCTGTATAAACATGGAAACAACTACACCGCCATCTGTGTCAATAAGGAAATATCTACAATGCCATCTGTATAAAGATATAAACATCTGCACCGCGAGCTGTATAAACATGGAAATACCAACACCGCAACCTGTATAAACATGGAAATATCTACACCGCTATCTGTATAAACATGGAAATATCTACACCGCTATCTGTATGAACATGGAAATACCTTCACAGCTATCTATATAAACATGCAAATATCAGCAACGCTATCTATACAAACATGGAAATATATACTCTGCCATCTCTATAAACATGGAAATACCTACACCGCCATCTACATAAACAAGGAAATATCTATACGGTCATCTATATAAACATGGAAATATCTACACCGCTCTCTCTATATACATGGAAATATCTACACCGCTATCTGTAAAAACATGGAAATATCTACACATTTATCTGTATAAAAATGGAAATATCTACACCACCATCTGTATAAATATGGAAATATGTAAACTGTCATCTGTATAAACATGGAAACATCTACACCGCTATCTGTATAAACATGGAAATATCAACAACCCCATCTGTAAAAACATGGAAATATCTACTCAGTCATGTGTATAAACATGGAAATATCTACACCTCCATCTGTATAAACATGGAAATATCTTCACTGTCATCTGTATAAACGTGGAAATATCTACACGGCTATCTATATAAACATGGAAATAGCTACACCGCAATCTGTATAAACATGGAAATATCTACACCGCTATCTGTATAAAGATGGAAATATCTGCACCGCTATCTTTATAAATATGGAAATATCTACACCGCTATCTCTATATACATGGAATTGTCTACACCGCTATCTGTATAAACATGGAAATATCTACACCGCAGTGTGAATAAACATGGAAATATCTACACCGCTATCTGTATAGACATGGAAATATCTACACCGCTATCTGAATAAATATGGAAATAACTACACAGCTATCTCTATAAACATGGAAATGTCTACACCGCTATCTGTATAAACATGGTAATATCTACATGGCTATCTCTATAAACATGGAAATATCTACACCGCCATCTGTATAAACATGGAAATACCTACACAGTCATATGTATAAACATGGAAATATCTACACCACTCTCTGTATAAACTTGGAAATATCTACAATGCTATCTGTGTAAACATGGAAATATCTACACAGCTATCTGTGTAAACACGGAAATATGTACACCGCTATCTGTGTAAAGATGGGAATATCTACACTGCATTCTGTGCAAATATGGAAATATATACACCGCTACCACTGTAAACATGGAAATATCTATGCTATCTGTGTAAACATAGAAATATCTACACCGCTATCTCTATAAACATGGAAATATCTACAACACTATCTGTATAAACATGGAAATAGTGACACCGCTATCTGTATAAATATGGAAATATCTACACCGCTATCTCTATAAACATGGAAATGTCTACACCGCTATCTGTACAAACATGGAAATACCTGCATGGCTATCTCTATAAACAGGGAAATATCTACACCGCCACTTGTATAAACATGGAAATACTCACACAGACATCTGAATAAACCTGGAAATATCTACACCACTATCTGTATAAACATGGAAATATCTACACTGCCATCTTTATAAACATGTAAATATCTACACAGGCATCTCTATAAACATGGAAATATCTACACCGCTATCTGTATAAACATGGAAATAGCCACACCGCTGTCTGTATAAACATGGAAATATCTACAACGCTATCTCTGTAAGCATGGAAAAATCTCCACAGCTATTTATATAAACATGGAAATACCTCCACCGCTATGTGTAGAAACATGGAAATATCTACACCGCTATCTGCATAAAGATGGAAATATCTACACCGCTATCTGTATAAACATGGAAATACCTACACCGCTATCTATATAAACATGGAAAATCTACATCGCTATCTATGTGAACATGGAAATATCTCCACCGCTATCTCTATAAACATGGAAATATCTACACTGCTATCTTTATAAACATGGAAATGTCTACACCGCTATCTGTATTAACATGGAAATATCTACACTTCTATCTTTATAAACATGGAAATGTCTACACCGCTATCTGTATTAACATGGAAATAACAACAACACTATCTGAGTAAACATGGAAATATCTACACAGCTCTCTGTGTAAACATGGAAATATGTACACTGCTATCTGTGTAAAGATGGAAATATCTGCACTGCAATCTGTGCAAATACGGAAATATCTACAGCGCCATCTCTGTAAACATGGAAATATCTACACCGCTATCTGTATAAACATGGCAATATCTACACCGCTATCTGTATAAACATGGAAATGTCTACACCGCTATCAGTATAAATATGGAAATTTCTACTCCGCTATCTCTATAGACATCGAAATGTCTACACCGCTATCTGTATAAACATGAAAATATCCACATGGCTATGTCTATAAACATGGAAATGTCTACACTTCCATCTGTATAAGCATGGAAATACATAAACAGTCATCTGTATAAACGTGGAAATATCTACACCACTATCTGTAAAACATGGAAAATCTACACTGCCATCTGTATAAACATGGAAGTATCTACAAAGCCATCTGCATATACATGGAAATATCTACACAGCCATCTCTATAAACATGGAAATATCTACACTGCTATGTGTATAAACATGGACATATCAACACCGCCATCTGTACAAACATGGAAATATCTACAGCGTCATCTGTATAAACATGGAAGTATCTACACCTCCATATGTATAAACATGGAAATATCTACACTGTCATCGGTATATACATGGAAATATCTACACCGCTATCTAGATAAATATGGAAATACCTACACTGCTATCTGTATAAACATGGAAAAATCTAAACCGCTATCTGTATAAACATGGAAATATCTTCAACGCTATCTGTATAAATATGGAAATATCTACACCGCTATCTCTATATACATGGAATTGTCTACACCGCTATCTGTATAAACATGGAAATATCTACACCGGTATCTCTATAAACATGGAAATAGCTACACCGCAGTCTGTATAAACATGGAAATATCTACACGGCTATTTCAATAAATATGGAAATGTCTACACCGCTAGCTGTATAAACATGGAAATATCTGCATGGCTATCTGTATAAACATGGAATTATCAACACCGCAATCTGTATATACATGGACACACCTTCAGAGTCATCTGCATAAAGATGGAAATTTCCACACCACTATCTGTATAAACATGGAAATACCTATATTGCCATCTGTGTAAACATGGAAATATCTACACAGCCATCCCTATGAACATGGAAATATCTATATGGCTATCTGTATAAACATGTAAATTTCTACACCGCCATGTGTATACACATGGAAATATCTTCAAATCCATCTGTATAAACATGGAAATATATACAATGCTTTCTCTATAAACATGGAAATAACTACACCGCAATCTGTATAAACATGGAAACATCTACACCACTATCTCTATAAACATGGAAATATCTCCACTGCTATCTGTATAAATATGGAAATATCTCCACCGCTATCTGTATAAACATGGAAATATCTACACCGCTATCTCTATAAACATGGAAATATCTACACGGCTATCTTTATAAACATGGAAATATCTACATCTCTATCTGTATAAACATGGAAATATCTACAACAGTATCTGTGTAAACATGGAAATATCTACACAGCTGTGTAAACATGGAAATATGTACTCCGCTATCTGTGTTTAGATGGAAATATCTACACTGCAATCTGAGCAAATACGGAAATATCTACAGTGCTATCTCTGTAAACATGGCAATATCTACACCGCTATGTGTATAAACATTGAAATATCTCCAACGTTATCTCTATAAAAATCAAAATGTCTACATCGCTATCTGTATAAACGTGGAAATATCCACATGGCGATGTCTTTAAACATGAAAATGCCTACACTGCCATCTGTATAACCATGGATATAAATATACAGTCATCTGTATAAACGTGGAAATATCTACACCAATATCTCTATAAACATGGAAATATCAACACTGCCATCTGTATAAACATGGAAGTATCTACACAGCCATCTCTATAATCATGGAAATATCTACACTGCCATCTGTAAAAACATGGAAATATCTACAGAGTCACCTGTATAAACATGGAAGTATCTTCACCTCCATCTGTATAAACATGGAAATATCTACACTGCCATCAGTATAAACATGGAAATATCTACAACGCTAACTACATAAACATGGTAATATCTCCACCGCTATCTGTATAAACATGGAAATATATACACCGCCATCTGTATAAATATGGAAATATCTACACCACTATCTGTATAAAGATGGAAATATCTACACCGCTATCTTTATAAATATGGAAATATCTACACCACTATCTCTATATACATGGAATTGTCTACACCGCTATCTGTATAAACATGGAAATATCTACACCGCTGTCTGAATAAACATGGAAATATCTACACCGCTATCTGTATAGACATGGAAATAACTACACCGCTATCTGAATAAATATGGAAATAACTACACCGCTATCTCTATAAACATGGAAATGTCTACACCGCTATCTGTATAAACATGGTAACATCTACATGGCTATCTCTATAAACATGGAAATATCTACACCACCATCTGTATAAACATGGAAATACCTACACAGTCTTATGTATAAACATGGAAATATCTACACCACAAACTGTATAAACATGGAAATATCTACAATGCTTTCTGTGTAAACATGGAAATATCTACACAGCTATCTGTGTAAACATGGAAATATGTACACCACTATCTGTTTAAAGATGGGAATACCTACACTACAGTCTGTGCAAATATGGAAATATATACACCGCTACCCCTGTAAACATGGAAATATCTATGCTATCTGTATGAACATGTAAATATCTACACCACTATCTGTATAAACATGGAAATATCTACACCGCTGTCTGTATAAACATGGAAATATGTAAACCGCTATCCCTGTAAACATGGAAATGTCTACACCGCTATATGTAGATACATGGAATTATCTAAACCGCTATCTCTATAAACATGGAAACATCTCCAACACTATCTGTGTAAACATGGAAATATCTACAGAGCTATCTGTGTAAACATGGAAATATATACACCGCTATCTGTGT
Source organism: Pan troglodytes (assembly GCF_028858775.2). Taxonomy (NCBI): domain Eukaryota; kingdom Metazoa; phylum Chordata; class Mammalia; order Primates; family Hominidae; genus Pan; species Pan troglodytes. The sequence continues at coordinate 11,207,194 of NC_072411.2, forward strand.
AAAGATGGAAATATCTACACCACAATCTGTGCAAAGATGGAAATATCTACACCGCTATCTGAGTAAACATGGAAATATCTACACCTCTATCATTATATACATGGAAATATCTACACCGCTATCTGTATAAACATGGAAATATCTACACCGCTATCTGTATAAATATGGAAATATCTACACCGCTATGTCTGTATACATGGAAATAGCTACACCGCTATCTATATAAACATGGAAATATCTGCAACGCTATCAGTATAAATATGGAAATATCTACACCGCTATCTCTATAAACATGGAAATACCTACACCGCTATCTCTATAAACATGGAAATATCTACACCGCAATCTCTATATACATGGAGATACCTACACCGCCACCTGTATAAACATGGAAATATCTACACCGCTATCTGTATAAACATGGAAATATCTACACCGCCATCTATGTAAACATGAAAATATCTACACTGCCATATTCAGAAACATGGCTGTATCTACACCGCCATCTGTATAAACATGGAAATATCTACACCACTATCTGTATAAAGATGGAAATATTTAAACCGCTATCTCTATAAACATGGAAATATCTACACCACTATCTCTATAAACATGGAAATATCTACACCGCCATCTGTATAAACCTGGAAATATCTACACTGTCATCTATATAAACATGGAAATATCTACAGAGAACTCTGTATAAACATGGAAATATCGGCACAGCCATCTATATAAACATGGAAATATCTACACCGCTATCTGTATAAACATGGAAATATCTACACCGCTATGTGTATTAACGTGGAAATATCTCCAACGCCATCTGTACAAACATGGAAATATCTACACAGTCATCTGTAGAAACATGGAAATATCTACACCGCTATTTCTATAAACATGGAAATAACTACACCGCTATCTCTATAAACATGGAAATATCTACACCGCTATCTCCATCAACATGGAAATATACACACCGCCATCTCTTTAAACATGGAGGTATCTACAACGCCGTCTACATAAACAAGAAAATATCTACACTGCCATCTATATAAACGTGGGAATATCTACAATGCCATCTCTATAAACATGGAAATATCTACACTGCCATTTGTAGAAATATGGAAAAATCTACACCGCCATCTGTATAAACGTGGAAATATCTAGACCGCTATCTGTAAAAACATGGAAATATCTACACCGCTATCTGTATAAACATGGAAATATCTACACCGCGATCTGTATAAACATGGAAATATCTAGACCGCTATCTGTGTAAACATGGAAATATCTACACAGCTTTCTCTATAAACATGGAAATAACTACACTGCCAACTGTATAAACATGGAAATACCTACAAAGTCATCTGTATAAACATGGAAATATCTACACAGCCATCTGTATAAACATGGAAATATCTACACAGCCATCTGTATATACATGGAAATATCTACACCGCTATCTGTATAAACATGGAAATATCTACACCGCTATGTGTATAAACATGGAAATATCTACACAGCTATCTCTACAAACATGGAAATACCTACACCGCTATCTGTATAAACATGGAAATACCTACAAAGCCGTCTGTATAAACATGGAAATATCTACACAGCCATCTGTATAAACTTGGAAATATCTACACAGCCATCTGTATATACATGGAAATATCTACACCGCTATCTGTATAAACATGCTAATAACTACACCGCTATCTGTATAAATGTGGATATATTTACACCGCTATCCCTATAAACATGGTAATATCAACACCGCGATCTGTATAAACATGGAAATATCTACACCGTGATCTATATAACCATGGAAATATCTACAAAGCGATCTGTATAAACATGGAAATATCTACACCGTGATCTGTATAAACATGGAAATATCTACACCGCCATCTCTATAAACGTGGAAATATCTACACCCCTATCTCTATAAACATGGAAATATCCACTCAGCTATCTCTATAAACATGGAAAAATCAACACCACTATCTCTATGAACATGGAAATATCTTCACCACGATCAGTATAAACATGGAAATATCTACACCGCTATCTCTATAAACATGGAAATATCTGCACTGCCATCTGTAAAAACATGGAAATACCTATACAGTCATCTGTATAAACATGGAAATATCTACAATGCCATCTGTATACACTTGGAAATATCTACACAGACATCTGTATAAACATGTAAATATCTACACTGCTATTTCTATAAACATGGAAATATCTACACCGCCATCTCTATAAACATGAAAATATCTACACTGCCATCTCCATAAACATGGAACTAACTACTCCGCCATCTGTATAAACATGGAAACAACTACACGGCCATCTGTGTGAATGAGGACATATCTACAATGCCATCTGTATAAAGATATAAATATATGCCCCGCGAGCTGTATAAACATGGAAATATCTACACCGCTATGTCTATAAACATGGAAATACCTACACCGCTATGTCTATAAACATGGAAATACCTACACCGCTATCTCTATAAACATGGAAATATCTACACCGCTATCTGTATAAACATGGAAATATCTACAACGCTATCTGTATAAACATGGAAATCTCTACACGGCGATCTGTATAAACATGGAAATATCTACACCACGATCTGTATAAACATGGAAATAACTTCACCACGATCTGTATAAACATGGAAATATCTACACCGCTATCTGTATAAACATGGAAATACCTACACCACTATGTCTATAAACATTTAAATACCTACACCGCTATCTGTATAAACATGGAAATATCTACACCGCTATCTCTATAAACATGGAAATATCTACACCATGATCTGTTTAAACATGGAAATATTTACACCGCTATCTGTATAAACATGGAAACTTCTACACCGTTATCTGTATAACTATGGAAATATCTACACCGGTATCTCAATAAACTTGGAAATATCTACACCGCCATCTGTATAAACATGGATATACCTATACAGTCATCTGTGTAAACATGGAAATATCCACACCACCATCTGTATAAAGATGGAAATAGCTGCAATGCCATCTGTATACACTTGGAAATACCTACACGGCAATCTGTGTATAGATGGAAACATCAACACCGCCATCTGTACAAACATGGAAATATCTACACTGCTATCTCTATAAACATGGAAATATCTACACTGTGGTCTGTATAAACATGGAAATATCTACACCGGTATCTGTATAAACATGGAAATATCTACACCACGATCTGTATAAACATGGAAATATATACAACGCTATCTGTATAAACGTGGAAATATCTACACCGCTATCTCTATAAACAAGGAAATACCTGCAAAGCCATCTGTATAAACCTGGAAATAACTACACAGTCATGTGTAGGAACATGGAAATATCTACACTGCCATCTGTATAAACATAGAACTATCTACACAGCCCTCAGTATAAATATGGAAATAACTGCATAGGCATCTGTATAAACATGGAAAAATCCGCACCGCTATCTGTATAAACATGGAAATACCTACACCGCTGTCTCTATACACATGGAAATATGTACACCGCTATGTGTATAAACATGGTAATATCTCCACTGCTGTCTGTATAAACATGGAAATATCTCCACCTTTATCTGTATAAACATGGAAATATCTACAGCGCCATCTCTATAAACATTGAAATATCTACACTGTCATCTGTAAAAACATGGAAATATCTACCCCACCATCTGTATAAACATGGAAATACCTACAATACCATCTGTATAAACATGGAAATATCTACACAGACATCTGTATAAATTTGGAAATATCTACAACGCCATCTGTATAAACATGGAAATATCTACACCGCGATCAGTATAAACAGCGAAATATCTACACCGCTATCTGTATAAACATGGAAATATCTCCACTGCTATATCCATAAACATCGAAATATCTACACCGCCATCTGTATAAACATGGAAATACTTACAAACGTATCTGTATAAACATGGAAATATCTACACCGCCATCTGTAGAAACATGGAAATATCTACACAGCCATGTGTATATACATGGAAATAACTAAACCGCTATCTATATAAACATGGAAATAAGTACACCGCTATCTGTATAAACATGGAAATATCTACACCGCCATCTACATATCCATAGAAATATCTGTGCCGCCATCTGTATAAACATGGAAATATCTACACGGTCATCTGTGTATAGATGGAAATATCAACACCGCCATCTGTACAAACATGGAAATATCTGCACCGCTATCTGTATAAACATGGAAATATCTACACCGCGGTCTGTATAAACATGGAAATATCTACACCGCTATCTGTATAAACATGGAAATATCTACACCGCTATCTCTATAATCATGGAAATATCTACACCATGATCTGTATAAACATGGAAATATTTACAGCGCTATCTGTATAAACATGGAAATAACTACACAGTTATCTGTATAAATATGGAAATATCTACACCGCTATCTCTATAAACATGGAAATATCTACAATGACATCTGTTAAAACATGGAAATACCTATACAGTCATCTGTATAAACATGGAAATATCTAAACCACCATCTGTATAAACATGGAAATATCTACAATGCCATCTCTTTACACATGGAAATACCTACACAGCAATCTGTGTATAGATGGAAACATCAACACCGCCATCTGTACAAACATGGAAATATCTACACCGCTATCTCTATAAACATGGAAATATCTACACTGCGGTCTGTATAAACATGTAAATATCTTCACCGTTATCTGTATAAACATGGAAATATCTACACCACGATCTGTTTAAACATGGAAATATTTACACCGCTATCTGTATAAACATGGAATTATCTGCACCGCTATCTCTATAAACATGGAAATATCTACAAAGCCATCTGTATAAACATGGAAATACATACACAGTCACGTGTATAAACATGGAAATATCTACACCGCAATCTGTATAAACATGGAAATATCTACACCGCTATCTGTATAAATATGAAATATCTAAAACACTATCTCTATAAAAATGGAAATATCTACACTGCTATCTGTATAAACATGGAAATATCCTCACTGCTATTTCTATAAAAATGGAAATATCTACACTGCTATCTGTATAAACATGGAAATATCCTCACTGCTATCTCTATGAACATGGATATATCTACACCGTTATCTCTATAAACATGGAAATATCTACACCGCCATCTCTATAAACATGGAAATATCTACACCGCCATCTGTATAAACATGGAAATATCTACAGCGCTATCTGTATAAACATGGAAATACCTACACCGCTATCTGTATAAACATGGAAATATCTACACCGCGATCTGTATAAACATGGAAATATCTACAACACGATTTGTATAAACATGGAAATATCTACACTGAGATCTGTATAAACATGGAAATATCTACACCGCTATCTGTATAAACATGGAAATATCTACACAGCTATCTCTATAAATATGGAAATATCTACTCCGCCATCTGTATAAACATGGAAATACCTACAAAGTCATCTGTATAAACATGGAAATATCTACACAGCCATCTGTATAAACATGGAAATATCTACACAGCCGTCTGTATAAACATGGAAATATCTACACCGCTATCTGTATAAACATGGAAATAACTACACCGCTATTTGTATAAACAAGGAAATTCCTACACGGCCATCTGTTTAAACATGGAAATATATACACAGACATCTGTTTATACATAAAAATATCTACACCACTATCTGTATAAACATACTAATAACTACACCGCTATCTGTATAAGTGTGGAAATATTTGCACCAATATCCCTATAAACATGGTAATATCAAAACCGCGATCTGTATAAACATGGAAAAATCTACACCATGGTCTGTATAAACATGGAAACATCTACAGCGTGATCTGTATAAACATGGAAATATCTACACCGCCATCTGTATAAACATCAAAATATCTACACTGCTATCTCTATAAACATGGAAATATCTACAATGCCATCTGTAAAAACATGGAAATACCTATACAGTCATCTGTATAAACATGGAAATATCTACACCACCATCTGTATAAACATGGAAAGATCTACAATGCCATCTGTATACACATGGAAATACCTACACGGCAATCTGTGTATAGATGGAAACATCAACACCGCCATCTCTACAAGCATGGAAATATCTACACCACTATCTATAAATATGGAAATATGTACACTGCGGTCTGTATAAACATGTAAATATCTAAACCGGTATCTGTATAAACATGGAAATATCCACACCACGGTCTGTATAAACATGGAAATATTTAAACCGCTATCTATATTAACAAGGAAATATCTGCACCGCTATCTCTATAAACATGGAAATATCTACAAAGCCATCTGTATAAACATGGAAATACATACACAGTCATGTGTATAAACATGGAAATACCTACACCGCAATCTGTATAAACATGGAAATATCTACACCGCTCTCTGTATACATATGAAATATCTAAACCGCTATCTCTATAAAAATTAAAATATCTACACAGCCATCTGTATATACATGGAAATATCTACACCGCTATCTGTATAAACTGGGAAATAACTACACCGCTATTTGTATAAACAAGGAAATATCTACACCGCCATCTGTTTAAACATGGAAATATATACACAGACATCTGTTTATACATGGAAATATCTACACCGCTATCTGTATAAACATACTAATAACTACACCGCTATCTGTATAAATGTGGAAATATTTGCAACGCTATCCCTATAAACATGGTAATATCAACACCGCGATCTGTATAAACATGGAAATATCTACACCATGATCTGTATAAACATGGAAACATCTACACCGTGATCTCTATAAACATGGAAATATCTACACCGCCATCTCTATAAACATGGAAATATCTACACCCCTATGTGTATAAGCATGGAAATATCCACACCGCTTTATCTATAAACATGGAAAAATCAACACCGCTATCTCTGTCAACATGGAAATGTCTACACCGCCATCTTTATAAACATGGAAATATCTACACCGCGATCAGTATAAACATGGAAATATCTACATTGTTATCTGTATAAATATGGAAATATCTACACTGCTATCTCTATAAACATCGAAATATCTACACCGCCATCTGTATAAACACGGAAATATCTACAGTGCTATTTCCATAAACATGGAAATATCTACAATGCCATCTGTAAAAACATGGATATACCTATACAGTCATCTGTATAAACATGGAAATATCTACACCAACCTCTGTATAAACATGGAAATGTCTACAATGCCATCTGTATACACTTGGAAGTACCTACACAGCAATCTGTGTATAGATGGAAACATCAACACCACCATCGGTACAAACATGGAAATATCTACACCATGATCTCTATAAACATGGAAATATCTACACCGCGATCTGTATAAACATGGAAATATCTACACCGTGATGTGTATAAACATGGAAATATCTACACCGCCATCTCTATTAACATGGAAATATCGACACCCCTATCTGTACAAACATGGAAATATCCACACAGGTATCTCTATATACATGGAAATATCAACACCGCTATCTCTATGAACATGGAAATGTCTACACTGCCATCTCTATAAACATGGAAATATCTACACCGTGATCAGTATAAACATGGAAATATCTACACCGCTATCTGTATAAACATGGAAATATCTCCACTGCTATCTCTATAAACATCGAAATATCTACACCGCCATCTGTATAAACATGGAGATACTTACAAAGTTATCTGCATAAACATTGAAATATCTACACCGCCATCTGTATAAACATGGAAATATCTACACAGCCATGTGTACTTACATGGAAATATCTACACCGAACGCTATATAAACATGGAAATAACTACACCGCTATCTGTATATACATGGAAATATCTACACCGCCATCTACATAGCCATAGAAATATCTTCGCCGCCGTCTGTATAAACATGGAAATATGTACACGGTCATCTGTGTATAGATGGAAATATCAACACCGCCATCTGTACAAACCTGGAAATATCTGCACCGCTATCCAAATAAACATGGAAATATCTACACCGCGGTCGGTATAAACATGGAAATATCCACACAGCCATCTGTATGAACATGGAAATATCTACACCGATATCTGTAAAAACATGGAAATATCTACACCGCTATCTGTATAAACATGGAAATATCTACACCGCGATCTGTATAAACATGGAAATATCTACACCGCGATCTGTATAAACATGGAAATATCTACACCGCGATCTGTATAAACATGGGAATATCTACACAGCTATCTCTATAAACATGGAAATATCTACACCGCCATCTGTATAAACATGGAAATACCTACAAAGTCATCTGTATAAACATGGAAATATCTACACAGCCATCTGTATAAACATGGAAATACCTACACAGCCATCTGTATATACATGGAAATATCTACAACGCTCTCTGTATAAACATGGAAATATCTACACCGCTATTTGTATAAAAAAGGAAATATCTACACCGTGATCTGTATAAACATGGAAATATCTACACCGCTGTCTCTATAAACATGGAAATATCTACACCGCCATCTGTATAAACGTGGAAATATCTACACCGCCATCTGTATAAACATGGAAATATCCACACCGCTGTCTCTATAAACATGGAAAAATCAACACCGCTATCTCTATGAACATGGAAATATCTACACCGCCATCTCTATAAACATGGAAATATCTACACAATGATCAGTATAAACATGGAAATATCTACACTGCTATCTGTATAAACATGGAAATATCTTCACTGCTATCTCTATAAACATCGAAATATCTACACCGCCATCTGTATAAACATGGAAATACTTACAAAGTTATCTGTATTAACATGGAAATATCTACACCTCCATCTGTATAAACATGGAAATATCTACACAGCCATGTGTACATACATGGAAATATCTACACCGCTATCTATATAAACATGTAAATAACTACACCGCTATCTGTATAAACATGGAAATATCTACACCGCCATCTACATTTCCATGGAAATATCTGCACCGCCATCTGTATAAACATGGAAATATCTACATGGTCATCTGTGTATAGATGGAAATATCAACACCGCCATCTGTACAAACATGGAAATATCTGCACCGCTATCTGTATAAACATGGATATATCTACACCGCGGTCTGTATAAACATGGAAATATCTACACCGCTATCTGTATAAACATGGAAATATCTACACCGCTATCTCTATAAACATGGAAATATCTAAACCGTGATCTGTATAAACATGGAAATATTTACACCGCTATCTGTATAAACATGGAAACTTCTACACCGTTATCTGTATAAATATGGTATTATCTACACCGCTATCTCTATAAACTTGGAAATATCTACACTGCCATCTGTAAAAACATGGAAATACCTATACAATCATCTGTGTAAACAGGGAAATATCTACACCACCATCTCTATAAACAAGGAAATATCTACAATGCCATCTGTATACACATAGAAATACCTACACGGCAGTATAGTTGGAAACATCAACACCGCCATCTGTACAAACATGGAAATATCTACACTGCTATCTCTATAAACATGGAAATATGTACACTGCGGTCTGTATAAACATGGAAATATCTACACCGGTATCTGTATAAACATGGAAATATCTAAACCACGATCTGTATAAACATGGAAATATATACACCACTATCTGTATAAACATGGAAATATCTGCACCGCTATCTCTATAAACATGGAAATATCTACAAAGACATCTGTATAAACATGGAAATAGCAACACAGTCATGTTTAGGAACATTTAAATATCTACAGTGCCATCTGTATAAACATAGAACTATCTACTCAGCCCTCTGTATAAATATGGAAATATCTGCATAGACATCTGTGTAAACATGGAAATATCTTCACCGCTATCTGTATAAACATGGAAAAACCTACACCGCTGTCTCTATAAACATGGAAATTTGTACACCGCTATGTGTATAAACATGGAAATATCTCCACTGCTCTCTGTATAAACATGGAAATATCTCCACTATTATCTGTATAAATATGGAAATATCTACAGCGCCATCTCTATAAACATTGAAATATCAACACTGCCATTTGTAAAAACATGGAAATATCTACACAGTAATCTGAATAAACATGGAAATATCAACACCACCATCTGTATAAACATGGAAATACCTACAAAGTCATCTGTATAAACATGGAAATATCTACACAGCCATCTGTATAAACATGGAAATATCTACACAGCCATCTGTATATACATGGAAATATCTACACCGCTATCTGTATAAACATGGAAATAACTACACCGCTATTTGTATAAACAAGGAAATACCTACACCGTGATCTGTATAAACATGGAAATATCTACACCACCATCTCTATAAACATGGAAATATCTACACCCCTATCGGTATAAACATGGAAATATCCACACCCCTCTCTCTATAAACATGGAAAAATCAACACTGCTATCTCTATGAACATGGAAATATCTACACCGCCATCTCTATAAACATGGAAATATCTACACAACGATCAGTATAAACATGGAAATATCTACACTGCTATCTGTATAAACATGGAAATATCTCCACTACTATCTCTATAAACTTCGAAATACCTACACCGCCATCTGTATAAACATGGATATACTTACAAAATTGTCTGAATAAACACGGAAATATCTACACCGCCATCTGTATAAACATGGAAATATCTACACAGCCATGTTTACATACATGGAAATATCTACACCGCTATCTATAGAAACATGGAAATAACTACACCGCTATCTGTGTAAACATGGAAATATCTGCACTGCTATCTCTATAGACATGGAAATATCTACAAAGCCATCTGTATAAACATGGAAATACCTACACAGTAATGTGTAGGAACATGGAATTATCTACACAGCCATCTGTATAAACATAGAAATATCTACACAGCCCTCTGTATAAATATGGAGATATCTGCATAGGCATCTGTAAACATGGAAATATCTGCACCGCTATCTGTATAAACATGGAAATACCTACACCGCTGTCTGTATAAACATGGAAATATGTACACCGCTACGTGTATAAACATTTAAATATCTCCACTGCTGTCTGTATAAATATGGAAATATCTCCACCGTTATCTGTATAAACATGGAAATATCTACAGCGCCATCTCTATAAACATTGACATATCTACAATGCCATCTGTAAAAAACATGGAAATATCTACACAGTCATCTGAATAAACATGGAAATATCTACACCAACATCTGTATAAACATGGAAATACCTACAATACCATCTGAATAAACATGGAAATATCTACACAGACATCTGTATAAATATGGAAATATCTACACCGCCATCTGTATAAACATGGAAACATCTACACTGCCATCTGTAGAAAGATGGAAATATCTACACCACTATCTCTATAAATATGGAAATATCTAAACTGCCATCTGTATAAATATGGAAATATCTACACAGCCATCTCTATAAACATGAAAATATCTACACTGCCATCTCCATAAAGATGCAAGTATCTACTCCGCCATGTGTATAAACACGGAAATATCTAAACCACCATCTGTGAAAACATGGAAATATCTACAACGCTATCTGTATAAACATGGAAATACCTGCACTGCCATCTGTAAAAACATGGCAATAACTATACAGTCATCTGTATAAACATGGAATTATGTACAATACCGTCTGTATCCACATGGAAATATCTACACAGCCATCTGTATAAACATGTAAATATCTACAATGCTATCTCTATAAACATGGAAATATCTACACCGCCATCTCTATAAACATGAAAATATCTACACTGCCATCTCCATAAACCTGGAACTAACTACTCCACCATCTGTATAAACATGGAAACGTCTACACCGCCATCAGTGTGAATAAGGAAATATCTACAATGTCATCTGTATAAAGATATAAATATCTGCACTGCGAGCTCTATAAACATGGAAATATCTACATCGCTATCTGTATAAACGTGGAAATACCAACACCGCTATCAGTATAAACATGGAAATATCTACAACGCCATCTATATAAACATGAAAATATCTACACCGCTATCTGTATAAACATGGAAATATCTACACCGCCATCTCTATAAACATGAAAATATCTACACTGCCATCTCCATAAACATGGAACTAACTACTCCACCATCTGTATAAACATGAAAACGTCTACACCGCCATCAGTGTGAATAAGGAAATATCTACAATGTCATCTGTATAAAGATATAAATATCTGCACTTCGAGCTCTATAAACATGGAAATATATACATCGCTATCTGTATAAACGTGGAAATACCAACACCGCTATCGGTATAAACGTGGAAATATCTACAACGCCATCTATATAAACATGAAAATATCTACACCGCTATCTGTATAAACATGGAAATATCTACACCGCCATCTGTATAAACATGGAAATATCTACACCACGATTAGTATAAACATGGAAATATCTTCACCGCTATCTGTATAAACATGGAAATATCTCCACTGCTATCTCAATAAACATCGAAATATCTACACCGCCATCTGTATACACATGGAAATACTTACAAAGTTATCTGTATAAACATGGAAATATCTACACCGCCATCTGTATAAACATGGAAATATCTACACAGCCATGTGTACATACATGGAAATATTTACACCAGTATTTATATAAACATGGAAATAAATACACTGCTATCTGTATAAACATGGAAATATCTACACCGCCATCTACATATCCATGGAAAGATCTGCGCCGCCATCTGTATAAACATGGAAATATCTACACGGTCATCTGTGTATAGGTGGAAATATCAACACCGCTATCTGTACAAACATGGAAATATCTGCACCGCTATCTGTATAAACATGGAAATATCTACACCGCGGTCTGTATAAACATGGAAATATCTACACCGCTATTTGTATAAACATGGAAATATCTACACCACTATCTGAATAAACATGGAAATATCTACACCGTGATCTGTATAAACATGGAAATATTTACACCGCTATCTGTATAAACATGGAAATATCTACACCGTTATCTGTATAAACATGGAAATACCTACAACGCCATCTGTAGAAACATGGAAATATCTACACCATCATCTGTATAAACATGGAAATATCTACAATGCCATCTGTATACACATGGAAATACCTACACGGCAATCTGTGTATAGATGGAAACAACAACACCCCCATCTGTACAGACATGGAAATATCTACACTGCGGTCTGTATAAACATGGAAATATCTACACCGGTATCTGTATAAACATGGAAATATCTACACCACGATCTGTATAAAACATGGAAATATTTACAACGCTATCTGTATAAACATGGAAATATCTACACCGCTATCTCTACAAACAAGGAAATACCTGCAAAGCCATCTGTATAAACATGGTAATAACTACACAGTCATGTGTAGGTACATGGAAATATCTACACTGCCATCTGTAGAAACATGGAAATATCTACACAGCCCTCTGTATAAATATGGAAATATCTTCATAGGCATCTGTATAAACATGTAAATATCCGCACCGCTATCTGTATAAACATGGAAATACCTACACCGCTGTCTCTATAAACATGGAAAAATGTACACCGCTATGTGTATAAAAATGGTAATATCTCCACTGCTGTCTGTATAAACATGGAAATATCTCCCCCTATATCTGTATAAACATGGAAATATCTACAGCACCATCACTATAAACATTCAAATATCTACACTGCCATCAGTAAAAACATGGAAATATCTACACAGTCATCCGAATAAACATGGAAATATCTACACCACCATCTGTATAAACATGGAAATACCTACAATATCATCTGTATACACATTGAAACATCTACACAGACATCTGTATAAATATGGAAATATCTACACCGCCATCTGTATAAACATGGAAATATCTACACCGCGATCAGTATAAACATGGAAATATCTACATTGCTATCTGTATAATCATGGAAATATCTCCACTGCTATCTCTATAAACATTGAAATATCTACACCGCCATCTGTATAAACGTGGAAATCCTTACAAAGTTATCTGTATAAACATTGAATTATCTACACCGCCATCTGTATAAACGTGGAAATCCTTACAAAGTTATCTGTATAAACATGGAAATATCTACACCGCCTTCTGTATAAATATGGAAATATCTGCACAGCCATGTGTATATACATGGAAATATCTACACCGCTATCTATATAAACATGGAAATAACTACACCGCTATCTGTATAAACATGGAAATATCTACACCGCCATCTACATATCCATAGAAATATCTGTGCCACCATCTGTATAAACATGGAAATATCTACAAGGTCATCTGTGTATAGATGGAAATATCAACACCGCCATCTGTACAAACACTGAAATATCTGCACCGCTATCTGTATAAACATGGAAATATCTACACCGTGGTCTGTATAAAGATGGAAATATCTACACCGCTATCTGTATAAACATGGAAATATATACACCGCTATCTCTGTAAACATGGAAATATCTACACCGTGATCTGTATAAACATGGAAATATTTACACCGATATCTGTATAAACATGGAAATATCTACACTTCCATCTCTATAAACATGGAAATATCTACACCGCCATCTGTATAAACATGGAAATAACTACACCGCTATCTGTATAAACCTGGAAATATCTACACCGCTATCTGTATAAACATGGTAATATCTACACCACCATCTATATAAACATGGAAATATCTACACCGCCATCTGTATAAACATGGAAATATCTACAATGCCATCTGTAGAAAGATGGAAATATCTACACCGCAATCTGTGTAAACATGGAAATATCTACATCAATATCTGTAAAAACATGGAAATATTTACCCCGCTATCTCTTTAAACATGGAAATATCTACACCGCGATCTGCATAAACATGGAAATATCTACACCGCTATCTGTATAAACATGGAAATATCTACACCGCTATCTGTAGAAACATGGAAATATCTTCACCGCGATCTGCCTAAACATGTAAATATCTACACAGCTATCTGTAGAAACATGGAAATATCTACACAGCTATCTCTATAAACATGGAAATATCTAAACCGCCATCTGTATAAACATGGAATAGCTACAAGTCATCTGTATAAACATGGAAATAGCTACAAGTCATCTGTATAAACATGGAAATATCTACACAGCCATCTGTATAAACATGGAAATATCTACACTGCCATCTCTATATACATGGAAATATCTACACCGCTATCTGTATAAACATGGAAATCACTACACCACTATTTGTATAAACAAGGAAATATCTACACTGTGATCTGTATAAACATGGAAATATCTACACAGACATCTGTTTATAAACGGAATTATCTACACCGCTATATGTATAAACATGCTAATAACTACACCGCTATCTGTATAAATGTGGAAATATTTGCACCGCTATCCCTATAAACACGGTAATATTATCACCGCGGTCTGTATAAACATGGAAATATCTACAACATGATCTGTATAAACATGGAAACATCTACACCGTGATCTGTATAAATATGGAAATATCTACACCGCCATCTCTAAAAACATAGAAATATCTACACCCCTATCTGTATAAACATGGAAATATCCACACCGCTATCTCTATAAACATGGAAAAATCAACACCGCTATCTCTAAGAACATGGAAATAACTACACCACCATCTCTATAAACATGGAAATATCTACACCGCGATCAGTATAAACATGGAAATATCTACACCGCTATCTGTATAAACATGGAAATATCTCCACTGCTATCTCTATAAACTTCGAAATATCTACACCGCCATCTGTATTAACATGGAAATACTTACAAAGTAATCTGTATAAACATGAAAATATCTACACCGCCATCTGTATAAACATGGAAATATCTACACAGCCATGTGTATATACATGGAAACATCTACACCGCTATCTATATAAACATGGAAATATCTACACTGCTATCTCTATAAACATGGAAATATCTGCACTGCGGTCAGTATAAACATGGAAATATCTACACCGGTATCTGTATAAACATGGAAATATCTACACCACGATCTGTATAAACATGGAAATATATACACCGCTATCTGTATAAACATGGAAATATCTGCACCGCTATCTCTATAGACATGGAAATATCTACAAAGCCATCTGTATAAACATGGAAATACCTACACAGTCATGTTTAGGAACATGGAAATATCCACACTGCCATCTGTATAAACATAGAAATATCTACACAGCCCTCTGTATAAATATGGAGATATCTGCATAGGCATCTGTATAAACATGGAAATATCTGCACCGCTATATGTAAAAACATGGAAATACCTACACCGCTGTCTGTATAAACATGGAAATATGTACACCGCTATGTGTATAAACATGGAAATATCTCCACTGCTGTCTGTATAAACATGGAAATATCTCCACCGTTATCTGTATAAACATGCAAATATCTACAGCGCCATCTCTATAAACATTGAAATATCTACACTGCCATCTGTAAAAACATGGAAATATCTACACAGTCATCTGAATAAACATGGAAATATCTACACCACCATCTGTATAAACATGGAAACACCTACAATACCATCTGTATACACTTGGAAATATGTACACAGACATCTGTATAAATATGGAAATATCTACACCACCGTCTGTATAAACATGGAAATCTCTACACTGCCATCTGTAGAAAGATGGAAATATCTTCACCGCTATCTCTATAAATATGGAAATATCTACACCGCCATCTCTATAAACATGAAAATATCTACACTGCCATCTAAGTATCTACTCCGCCACGTGTAAAAACACGGAAATATCTACACCACCATCTGTGAAAACATGGAAATATCTACACCGCTATCTGTATAAACATGGAAATATCTACACCGCTATCTGCATGTCCATGGAAATATCTACGCCGCCATCTGTATAAACATGGAAATATCTACACGGCCATCTGTGTATAGATGGAAATATCAACACCTCCATCTGTACAAACATGGAAATATCTACACCGCTATCTCTATAAACATGGAAATATCAGCACTGCCATCTGTAAAAACAAGGAAATACCTATACAGTCATCTGTATAAACATGGAAATATCTACAATGCCATCTGTATACACATGGAAATATCTACACAGCCATCTGTATAAACATGTAAATATCTACACTGCTATCTCTATAAACATGGAAATATCTACACCGCCATCTCTATAAACATGAAAATATCTACACTGCCATCTCCATAAACATGGAACTAACTACTCCGCCATCTGTATAAACATGGAAACACCTACACCGCCATCAGTGTGAATAAAGAAATATCTACAATGCCATCTGTATAAAGATGTAAATATCTGCACCGCGAGCTGCATAATCATGGAAATATCTACATCGCTATCTGTATAAACGTGGAAATACCAACACCGCTATCGGTATAAACATGGAAATATCTATACCGCTAACTGTACAAATATGGAAATATCTACACCGCTATCTCTGTAAACATGGAAATATCTACACCGCTATCTTTATAAACATGGAAATATCTACACTGCTTTCTCTATAAACATGGAAATATCAACATCGCCATCTGCATAAACATGTAAATATCTACACAGTCATCTGTATAAAGATGGAAATATCTACACCACCATCCCTAAAAACATGGAAATAACTACACTGCCATCTGTATACACATGGAAATATCTACACAGCCATCTGTATAAACATGGAAATGTCGACACCACTGTCTGTATAAACATGGAAATATCTACACTGCTATCTGCATAAAGATGGAAACACCAACACCGCTATCTGTATAAACATGGAAATATCTACACCGCTATCTGTATAAACAAGGAAATACCTAAAACGGTATCTGTGTAAACATGGAAATATCTACAGAGCTATCTTTGTAAACTTGGAAATATCTACACAGCTATCTGTGTAAAGATGGATATATCTACACTGCAATCTGCACAAAGATGGAAATATCTACACCAGTATCTCTGTAAACATGGGAATATATACACCGCTATCTCTATAAACATGGAAATACCAACACCGCTATCTTTGTAAACAGGGAAATACCAACAACGCTATCTGTATAAACACGTAAATATCTACACCGCTATCTGTATAAACATGGAAATATCTTCACCACTATCTCAATAAACATGGAAATACCTGCACCGCCATCTCTATACACATGGAAATATCTACACCGCTATCTCTATAAACATAGAAATATCTACACCGCCATCTCTATAAATATGGAAATATCTACACTGCCATCTGCATGAGCATGGAAATATCTACAACGCTATCTGTATAAATTTGGAAATATCAACAACGCCATCTGTATAAACATGGAAATATCTACACTGCCATCGGTGGAGAGATGGAAATAACTACACTGCCATCTGTATAAACATGGAAATATCTACACCGCTACCTGTATAAAAATGGAAATATCTACACCGCTATCTGTATAAACATGGAAATATCTACACCGCAATGTGTATAAACATGGAAATATCTACACCGCTATCTCTGAAAACATCGAAATTTCTACACCGCCATCGGTATAAACATGGAAATATGTACACCAATATCTGTATAAACAAGGAAATATCTACACCACCATCTGTACAAACATAGAAATATCTACACCGCCATCAGTATAAACATGGAAATATCTATACCGCTAACTGTACAAATATGGAAATATCTACACCGCTATCTCTGTAAACATGGAAATATCTACACCGCTATCTCTATAAACATGGAAATATCTACACTGCTTTCTCTATAAACATGGAAATATCAACTTCGCCATCTGCATAAACATGCAAATATCTACACAGTCATCTGTATAAAGATGGAAATATCTACACCACCATCTCTAAAAACATGGAAATAGCTACACTGCCATCTGTATACACATGGAAATATCTACACAGCCATCTGTATAAACATGGAAATATCTACACCGCAATCTCTATAAACATGGAAATATCTACACCGCCAGCTCCAGAAACATGGAACTATCTACACCGCCATCTGTATAAACATGGAAATATCTACACCACTATCTGTATAATCATGGAAATATGTACACTGCCATCTGTATAAACATGGAAATATCTACACCGCTATCTTTATAAACATGTAAACATCTACACTGCAATCTCTATAAACATGGAAATATTTACAATGCCATCTCTATAAACATGAAAATATCTGCACCGCCATCTGTATAAACATGGAAATATCTACACCACCATCTCTATAAACATGGAAATACCTACAATGCCATCTGTATACACATGGAAATATCTACACAGCCATCTGTATAAACATGGAAATATCTTCTCCGCCATCGTTATAAACATGGAAATATCTACACGGCTATCTGTATGAATATGGAAATATCTACACCGCTATCTCTATAAACATGGAAATATTTTCACTGCCATCTGTACAAACAAGGATATATCTACACCACCATCTGTATAAACATGGAAATATCTTCACCACCATCGTTATAAACATGGAAATATCTACACCGCTATCTGTATAAACATGCAAATATCTACAGAGTCATCTATATAAACATGGAAATATCTACACCACGATCTCTATAAACATGTAAATATCTACACTGCCATCTGTATACACATGGAAATATCTACACAGCCATCTGTATAAACATGGAAATAGCGACACCACTATCTGTATAAACATGGAAATATCTATACTGCTATCTGTATAATCATGGAAATACCAACACCGTTATCTGTATAAACATGGAAATATCTACACCGGTATCTGTATAAACAAGGAAATATCTAAAACGCTATCTGCGTAAACATGGAAATATCTACACAGCTATCTGTGTAAACTTGGAAATATCTACACAGCTATCTGTGTAAAGATGGATATGTCTACACTGCAATCTGCACAAAGATGGAAATATCTACACCACTATCTCTGTAAACATGGAAATATATACACCGCTATCTCTATAAACATGGAAATACCAACACCGCTATCTTTGTAAACAGGGAAATACCAACAATGCTATCTGTATAAACACGTAAATATCTACACCGCTATCTGTATAAACATGGAAATATCTTCACCACTATCTCTATAAACATGGAAATACCTGCACCGCCATCTCTATACACATGGAAATATCTACACCGCTATCTCTATAAACATAGAAATATCTACACCGACATCTCTATAAATATGGAAATATCTACACTGCCATCTGCATGAACATGGAAATATCTACAACACTATCTGTATAAACATGGAAATATCTACAGCGCCATCTGTATAAACATGGAAATAACTACACTGCTACCTGTATAAAAATGGAAATATCTACACCGCTATCTGTATAAACATGGAAATATCTACAACGCAATGTGTATAAACATGGAAATATCTACACCGCTATCTCTGTAAACATGGAAATTTCTACACCGCCATTGGTATAAACATGGAAATATGTACACCAATATCTGTATAAACAAGGAAATATCTACACCGCCACCTGTATAAACATAGAAATATCTACACCGCCATCAGTGTAAACATGGATATATCTATACCGCTAACTGTACAAATATGGAAATATCTACACCGCTATCTCTGTAAACATGGAAATATCTACACCGCTATCTTTATAAACATGGAAATATCTACACTGCTTTCTCTATAAACATGGAAATATCAACATCGCCATCTGCATAAACATGCAAATATATTCACAGTCGTCTGTATAAAGATGGAAATATCTACACCACCATCCCTAAAAACATGGAAATAACTACACTGCCATCTGTATACACATGGAATTATCTACACAGCCATCTGTATAAACATGCAAATATCGACACCACTATCTGTATAAACATGGAAATATCAACACTGCCATATGCATAGAGATGGAAACACCAACACCGCTATCTGTATAAACATGGAAATATCTACATGGTATCTGTATAAACAAGGAAATATCTAAAACGCTATCTGTGTAAACATGGAAATGTCTACACAGATATCTGTGTAAACTTGGAAATATCTACACAGCTATCTGTGTAAAGATGGATATATCTACACTGCAATCTGCACAAAGATGGTAAAATCTACACCACTATCTCTGTAAACATGGAAATATATACACAGCTATCTCTATAAACATGGAAATACCAACACCGCTATCTTTGTAAACAGGGAAATACCAACAACGCTATCTGTATAAACACGTAAATATCTACACTGCTATCTGTATAAACATGGAAATATCTTCACCACTATCTCTATAAACATGGAAATACCTGCACCGCCATCTCTATACACATGGAAATATCTACACCGCTATCTCTATAAACATAGAAATATCTACACCGCCATCTCTATAAATATGGAAATATCTACACCGCCATCTCCAGAAACATGGAACTATCTGCACCGCCATCTGTATAAACATGGATATATCTACACCACTATCTCTATAAACATGGAAATATGTACACTGCCATCTGTATAAACATGGAAATATCTACAGCGCTATGTTTATAAACATGTAAACATCTACAACGCAATCTCTATAAACATGGAAATATCTAAAATGCCATCTCTATAAACATGAAAATATCTGCACCGCCATATGTATAAACATGGAAATATCTACACCACCATTTCTATAAACATGGAAATACCTACAATGCGATCTGTATACACATGGAAATATCTACATAGCCATCTGTATAAACATGGAAATATCTTCACCGCCGTCGTTATAAACATGGAAATATCTACACCGCTATCTCTATGAATATGGAAATATCTACACCGCTATCTCTATAAACATGGAAATACCTACACTGACATCTGTATAAACAAGGAAATATCTACACCACCATCTGTATAAACATGGAAATATCTTCACCGCCATCGTTATAAACATGGAAATATCTACACCGCTATCTGTATAAACATGCAAATATCTACAGAGTCATCAATATAAACATGGAAATATATACACCACGATCTCTAAACATGTAAATACCTACACTGCCGTCTGTGTACACATGGAAATATCTACACAGCCATCTGTATAAACATGGAAATATCTACTCCGCTATCTCTATAAACATGGAAATACCTACACCGCTATCTCTATAAACATGGAAATATCTACACCGCAATCTCTATAAACATGGAAATGTCTACACCGCCATCTCTATAAACCTGAAAATATCTACACCGCCATCTCTACAAACATGGAACTATCTACACCATCATCTGTATAAACATGGATATATGTACACCACTATCTGTAGAAACATGGAAATATCTTCACTGCGATCTGTATAAAGATGGAAATATCTACACCGCGAGCTACATAAACATGGAAATATGTACACCGCTATCTGTAGAAACATGTAAATATCTACATCGCTATCTGTATAAACATGGAAATATCTACAATGCTATCTGTGTTAACATGGAAATATCTACACAGCTATCTGTGAAACTTGGAAACATCTACACAGCTATCTGTGTAAAGATGGAAATATCTGCACCGCAATCTGTGCAAAGATGTAAATATCTAAAACTCTATCTCTGTAAACATGGAAATAACTTCACCGCTCTCTGTATAAACATGGAAATGCCTACAACGCTATCTCTATAAACATGGAAATATCTACACCGCAAACTGTATAAACAGGCAAATATCTAAACAGTCATCTGTATAAACATGGAAATATCTACACCACCATATCTATAAAAGGGGAAATATCTTCACTGCCATCTGTATACCCTTGGAAATACCTACACAGCCATCAGTGTAAGTATGGAAATATCTGTTCTGATATCTCAATAAACATGGAAATACCTGCACCGCTATCTCTATAAACATGGAAGTATCTACGCCACCATCTCTATAAACATGGAAATATCTACATCGCTATCTGTATAAACATGGAAATGTCTCCACCGCTATCAGTATAAACCTGGAAATATCTACACCGCTATCTGTATAAACATGGAAATATCTAAACAGCTATCTGTATAAACTTGGAAATATCTACAACACTATCTCTGTAAACATGGAAATACCTACACAGCTATCAGTGTAAACTTGGAAATATCTACACAGCTATCTGTGTAAAGACGTAAATATCTACACCGCAATTTGTGCAAAGATAGAAATAACTACACCGCTATCTCTGTAAACATGGAAATATCTACACCGCTATCTGAATAAACATGGAAATAGCTACACCGCTATCTCTGTAAACATGGAAATATCTACACCGCTATCTGAATAAACATGGAAATATCTAAACCGCTATCTGTATAAACAAGGAAATACCTACACTGCTATTGCTATATACTTGGAAATATCTACACCGCCATCTGTATAAACATGTAAATATCTACACATTCACAGGTGTAAACATGGAAATATCTACACCACCATCTCTATAAACATGGAAATATATACACTGCCATCTGTATAACCATGGAAATACCTACACAACCATCTGTGTAAACATGGAAATATCTACTCCGCTAACTGTGTAAACATGCAAATACCTTCACCGCTATCTCTATAAACATGGAAATATCTACACCGTTATATCTGTAAACATGGAAATATATACACCGCTATCTGTATAAACATGGAAATATATACACCGCTATCTGTATAAACATGGAAATGCCTACAATGCTATCTCTATAAACATGGAAATATATACACCGCAAACTGTATAAACAGGCAAATATCTACACAGTCATCTGTATAAACATGGAAATATCTACACCACCATATCTATAAACGTGGAAATATCTTCACTGCCATCTGTATACCCTTGGAAATACCTACACAGCCATCAGTGTAAATATGGAAATATCTGTTCCGATATCTCAATAAACATGGAAATACCTACACCGCTATCTCTATAAACATGGAAGTATCTACGCCACCATCTCTATAAACATGGAAATATCTACATCGCTATCTGTATAAACATGGAAATACCTCCACTGCTATCAGTATAAACCTGGAAATATCTACACCGCTATCTGTATAAACATGGAAATATCTAAACAGCTATCTGTATAAACTTGGAAATATCTACACAGCTATCTGTGTAAAGACGGAAATATCTACACCGCAATTAGTGCAAAGATGGAAATAATGACACTGCTATCTCTGTAAACATGGAAATATCTACACCACTATCTGAATAAACATGGAAAAACTACACCGCTATCTCTGTAAACATGGAAATATCTACACCGCTATCTGAATAAACATGGAAATATCTAAACAGCTATTTTTTTAAACAAGGAAATATCTACACCACCGTCTGTTTAAACATGGAAATATCTACACCGCCATCTGAATAAACATGCAAATATCTACACAGTCATCTGTATAAACATGGAAATACCTACACCGCCATCTCTATAAACATGAAAATATCTGCACCTCCATCTCCAGAAACATGGAACTATCTACACCGCCATCTGTATAAACATGGAAATATCTACACCACTATCGGTATAAACATGGAAATATCTACACCGCTATCTGTATAAACATGGAAATATCTACAACGCTATCTGTATACACTTGGAAATAACAACACCGCTATCTCTGTAAACATAGAAATATCTACACCGCCATCTGTATAAACATGGAAATACCTACACTGCTATCGCTATAAACTTGCAAATATCTACACCGCTATCTCTATATACATGGAAATATCTACACATTCACAGGTATAAACATGGAAATATCTACACCACCATCTCTATAAACATGGAAATATATACACTGCCATCTGTATACCCATGGAAATACCTACACAACCATCTGTGTAAACATGGAAATATCTACTCCGCTAACTCTGTAAACATGGAAATACCTTCACTGCTATCTCTATAAACGTGGAAATATCTACACCGCTATATCTGTAAACATGGAAATATATACACCGCTATCTGCATAAACATGGAAATATCTTCACCGCTATCTGTATAAACAAGGAAATATCTACACCACCATCTGTATAAACATGGATATATCTACACTGCAATCTGTGTAAACATGGAAATATCTACACCGCTATCTGTATGAATATGGAAATATCTACAACGCTATGTGTATAAACATGGAAATATCTACACTGCTTTCTTCATAAACATGGAAATATCTACACAGGTATCTGTGTAAACTTGGAAATATCTACAGAACTGTATGTGTAAAGATGGAAATATCTGCACCGCGATCTGTGCAAAGATGGAAATATCTACACCACTATCTCTGTAAACATGGAAATATCTACAAAACTATCTGTATAAACATGGAAATATCTACACCGCTATCTGTATAAACATGGAAATACCAACACCGCTATCCGTATAAACATGGAAATATGTGCACCGCTATCTGTACAAACATGGAAATATCTTCACCACTATCTCTGTAAACATGGAAATAGTTACACCGCCATCTGTATACACATGGAAATATCTACACCGCTATCTCTGTAAACATAGAAATATCTACACCGCCATCTGTATAAACATGGAAATATCCACACCGCCATCTTCAAGAAGATGGAAGTATGTACACCGCTATCTGTATAAACATGGAAATATCGACACAGCCATCTATATAAACATGGAAATATCTACACTGCCATCTGAGGAAAGATGGAAATATCTACACCACGATCTGTATAAACATGGAAATATCTACACCGCTCTCTGTATAAACAAGAAATACCTACACCACCATCTGTATAAACATGGAAATATCTACACCGCTATCTGTATCAATATGGAAATATCAACAACGCTATCTCTATAACCATGGAAATATCTATACCGCTATCTTTATAAACATTGAAATATCTACTCCGCAAACTCCATAAACATAGAAATACCTACACGGTTATCTCTATAAACATGGAAATATCTACACCGCAATCTCTATAAACATGGAAATATCTACACCGCCATCTGTATAAACATGCAAATAGCTACAGAATCATCTATAAAAGCTTGGAAATATCTACACCACCATGTCTATAAACATGGAAATAACTACACTGCCATCTGTATACACATGGAAATATCTACACAGCCATCTGTATATACATGGAAATATCTACACCACCATCTCTATAAACATGGAAATATCTACACCGCCATCTCTATAAACATTGAAATATGGACACCGCTATCTCCAGTAACATGGAACTAGCTACACCGCCATCTGTATAAACATGGACATATCTACACCACTATCTGTATAAACATGGAAATATCTACACTGCCATCTGTATAAAGATGGAAATATCTACACCGGGAGCTGTACAAACATGGAAATATCTACACCGCTATCTGTATAAACATGGAAATACCAACACCGCTGTCTGTATAAACATGGAAATACCTACACCGCTATCTGTATAAACATTTAAATATCTACTCCGCTATTTGTATAAAGATGGAAATATCTACACCGCTATCTGTATAAACGTGGAAATATCTACAACGCTATCTGTATAAACGTGGAAATATCTACACCGCTACCTGTATAAACGTGGAAATATCTTTGCTATCTGTATAAACGTGGAAATATCTACATCGATATCTGTATAACCGTGGAAATATCTCCACCGCTGTCTGTATAAACGTGGAAATATCTACACCGCTATCTGTATAAATCTGGGAATATCTACACTGCTATCTGTATAAAAATGGAAATAATTACGTCGCTATCTGTATAAACATGGAAATATCTACAGCGCTGTCCCAATAAACATGGAAATACCAACACCGCTATCTGTATAAACATGGAAATATCTAAACCACCATCTGTATAAACATGGAAATAACAACACAGTCTTCTGTATGAACATGGAAATATCTACACCACTATCTGTATAAACATGGAAATATCTACACTGCCATCTGTATAAAGATGGAAATATCTACAACACGATCTGTATAAACATGGAAATACCTACACCGCTATGTGTATAAACATGGAAATAACAACACCGCTATCTGTATACACTTGCAAATATCTTCACCGCTATCTGTATAAACATGGAAATATCTACACCACAATCTCTATGAACATGGAAATTCCTACATCGCCATCTCTATAAACATGGAAATATCTAAACCGCTATCTGTATAAACATGGAAATATCTACACCGCTATCTCTATAAATATGGAAATATCTGCACCACTATCTCCATAAACATGGAAATATCTACAACACTATCTGTGTAAACATGGAAATATCTACACAGCTATATGTGCAAACTTGAAAATATCTACACTGCTAACTGTGTAAACATGGAAATATCTACACAGCTATCTGTAAACTTGGAAATATCTACACCGCTATCTGTGTAAAGATGGAAATACCAACACCGCAATCTGTGCAAAAATGGAAATATCTACACCACTATCTCTGTAAGCATTTAAATATCTACACCGCTATCTGTATAAACATGGAAATATCTACACCGCCATCTGTATAAACATATAAATATCTACACCGGATCTTTATAAACATGGAAATATCTAAACTGCTATCTCTGTAAATATGGAAATATCTACACCGCTATCTCCGTTAAAATGGAAATATCTACACCGCTGTCTGTATAAACATGGAAATTCCTCACCGTTATCTCTATAAACATGGAAATATCTACACCGCCATCTGTATAAACATACAAATATCTAGACAGTCATGTGTATAAACATGGAAATATCTACACCACCATCTCTATAAACATGAAAATATCTACACTGCCATTTGTATAACCACGGAAATATCTACACAGCCATCTGTATAAACATGGAAATATCTACACCGCTATCTCTATAAATATGGAAATACCTAAACCGCTATCTCTATAAACCTGGAAATATCTACCTGGCAATCTCTATAAACTTGTAAATATCTACACCACCATCTCTATAAACATGAAAATATTTACACCGCCATCTGTATAAATATGGAAATACCTACACCACTATCTCTATAAACATGGAATTATCTACATGGCAATCTCTATAAACATGGAAATGTCTACACCGTCATCTCTATAAGCATGAAAATATTTACACCTCCATCTCCATAAACATGGAAATATCTACACAGCCATCTGTATAAACATGGAAATATCTACACTGCTATTTGTGTAAACATGGAAATATCTACACTGCCGTCTGAATAAAGATGGAAATATCTATACCGCAAGCTGCATAAAGATAGAAATAGCTACACCGCTATCTGTATAAACATGGAAATAACAACACCGCTATCTGTATAAACATGGAAATACCTACACCACTATCTGTATAAACATGGAAATATCTACACCACTATCTCTACAAACATGGAAACACCTACACCGCCATCTCTGTAGACATGGAAATATCTACACCGCTATCTACATAAACATGGAAATGTCTACACCGCTATCTGTATATACATGGAAATATCTATACCGCTATCTGTATAAATATGGAAATATCTACACCGCTATCTGTATAAACATGGAAATGTCTACACTGCTATCTGTATAAACATGGAAATATCTACACTGCTATCTCTATAAATATGGAAACATCTACACCACTATCCCTGTAAACATGGAAATATCAACAACGCTATCCACATAAACATGGAAATATCTACACCTCTATCTGTTTCAACATGGAAATATCTACACCACTATCACTATAAACATCGAAATACCTACACCACTATCTGTATAAACATGGTAATATCTACACCGCTATCTCTATAAAGATGGAACTATCTACACCGCCATCTGTATAAACATGCAAATATCTACAAAGTCATCTGTATAAACATGGAAGTATCTACACCACCATCCCTGTAAGCATGGAAATATCAAGACTGCCATCTCTATACACATGGAAACATCTACACAGCCATCTGTATAAACATGGAAATATCGACAACACTATCTCTATAAACATGGAAATATCTACACCGCTATCTGTATAAACATGGAAATATCTACATCGCTATCTGTATAAACATGGAAATATCTCCACCGCTATCTGTGTAAACATGGAAATACCTACACCGCTATCTGTATAAACATCGAAATATCTACAACGCTATCTGTGTAAACATGGAAATATCTACAACGCTATCTGTGTAAATATGGAAATATCTACAACGCTATCTGTGTAAACATGGAAATACCTACACAGCTATCTGTGTAAACTGGGAAATATCTACACCAATATCTGTGTGAAGATGGAAATACCTACACCGCAATCTGTGCAAAGATGGAAATATCTACACCGCTATCTCTGTAAACATGGAAATATCAACACCACAATCTGCATAAACATGGAAATATCTTCACTGCCATCTGTATAAACATGGAAACACCTAAACCGCTATCTGTATAAATATGGAAACATCTACAAAGCTATCCCTATAAACATGGAAATATCAACAACGCTATCCACATAAACATGGAAATATCTACACCGCTACCTATTTCAACATGGAAATATCTACACCACTATCACTATAAACATGGAAATACCTACACCACTATCACTATAAACATGGAAATACATACACCGCCATCTCTATAAACATGGAAACCTCTATACCACCATGTATATAAACTTCGAAATATCTACACGGCCATCTGCATAACCATGGAAATATCTACTCCGCCGTCTGCATAAACATGGAAAAATCTACACCGCCATCTGTATAACCATGGAAATATCTGCAACGCTATCTGTGTAAACATGGAAATATCTGCACCGCTATATGTGTAAACATGGAAGTATCTACATCGCTATCTGTATAAACATGGAAATATCTACACAGTTATCTCTATAAACTTGGAAATATCTACACCGCTATCTCTATAAACATGGAAATATCTACAACGCTATCTGTATAAACATGGAAATATCTACACCGCTATCTCTATAAAGATGGAAATATCTACACCACCATCTGTATAAACATGCAAATATCTACACAGTCATCTGTATAAACATGGAAATATCTACACCACCATCTCTATAAACATGGAAATATCAAGACTGCCATCTCTATACACAGGGAAATATCTACACCGCCATCTGTATAAACATGGAAATATCTACACCGCTATCTCTATAAACATGGAAATATCTACACCGCTATCTGTATAAACATGGAAATATCTACACCGCTATCTGTATAAACATGGAAATATCTCCACCGCTATCTCTATAAATATGGAAATATCTACACCGCTATCTGTAGAAAAATGGAAATAACTACACCGGTATCTGTATAAACATGGAAATACCTACACCGCTATCTGTATAAACATGGAAATATCTACAACGCTATCTGTGTAAACATGAAAATATCTACACAGCTATCTGTGTAAACTTGGAAATATCTACACTGCTATCTGTGTAAAGATGGAAATATCAACACTGCAATCTGTTCAAAGATGGAAATATCCCCACTGCCATCTCTGTAAACATGGAAACATCTACACCACTATCTGTATAAACATGGAAATATCTACACCGCTATCTCTATAAACATGGAAATACTTACACCGCTATCTGTATAAACATGGAAATATCTACAAAGCTGTCCCAATAAATATTGAAATAACAATACCCCTATCCGTATAAACATGGAAATATCTAAACCGCCATCTGTATAAACTTGGAAATAACTACACAGTCTTCTGTATGAACATGTAAATATCTACACCACTATCTGTATAAACATGGAAATATCTACACTGCCATCTGTATATAGATGGAAATATCTACAACGCGAGCTGTATAAACATGGAAATATCTACACCGCTATGTGTATAAACATGGAAATAACTACACCGCTATCTGTATAAACTTGCAAATATCTACACCGCTATCTGTATAAACATGGAAATATCTCCACCACTATCTCTATAAACATGAAAATACCTACACCGCCATCTCTATAAACATGGCAATATCTAAACCGCTATCTGTATAAACATGGAAATATCTACACCGCTATCTCTATAAATATGGAAATATCTGCACCGCTATCTCTATAAACATGGAAATATCTACAACACTATCTGTGTAAACATGGAAATATCTACACAGCTATCTGTGTAAACTTGGAAATATCTACACCGCTATCTGTGTAAAGATGGAAATACCAACACCGCAATCTGTTCAAAAATGGAAATATCTACACCACTATCTCTGTAAACATTTAAAAATCTACACCACTATCTGTATAAACATGGAAATGTCTACACCGCTATCTGTATAAACATGGAAATATCTACACCTCTATCTCTATAAACATGAAAATATCTACACCGACATCTGTATAAACATAGAAATACCGACACCGTCATCTGTATAAACATGGAAATATCTACACCACCATCTGTATAAACATGGAAATATATATACTGCCATCTGTATAAACATGGAAACAACTAAACCGCTATCTGTATAAATATGGAAACATCTACAAAGCTATCCCTATAAACATGGAAATATCAACAACGCTATCCACATAAACATGGTAATATCTACACCGCTATCTCTTTCAACATGGAAATATCTACACCACTATCACTATAAACATGGAAATACCTACACCACTATCACTATAAACATGGAAATACATACACCGCCATCTCTATAAACATGGAAACCTCTATACCACCATGTCTATAAACCTGGAAATATCTACACGGCCATCTGCATAACCATGGAAATATCTACTCCGCCGTCTGCATAAACATGGAAAAATCTACACCGCCATCTGTATAAACATGGAAATATCTGCAACGCTATCTTTGTAAACATGGAAATATCTGCACCGCTATATGTGTAAACATGGAAATATCTACATCGCTATCTGTATAAACATGGAAATATCTACACAGTTATCTCTATAAACTTGGAAATATCTACACCGCTATCTCTATAAACATGGAAATATCTACAACGCTATCTGTATAAACATGGAAATATCTACACCGATATCTCTATAAAGATGGAAATATCTACACCACCATCTGTATAAACATGCAAATATCTACACAGTCATCTGTATAAACATGGAAATATCTACACCACCATCTCTATAAACATGGAAATATCAAGACTGCCATCTCTATACACAGGGAAATATCTACACAGCCATCTGTATAAACATGGAAATATCTACACCGCTATCTCTATAAACATGGAAATATCTACACCGCTATCTGTATAAACATGGAAATATCTACACCGCTATCTGTATAAACATGGAAATATCTCCACCGCTATCTCTATAAATATGGAAATATCTACACCGCTATCTGTAGAAAAATGGAAATAACTACACCGCTATCTGTATAAACATGGAAATAGCTACACCACTATCGGTATAAACATGGAAATATCTACAACGCTATCTGTGTAAACATGGAAATATCTACAACGCCATCTGTGTAAACATGGAAATATCTACACAGCTATCTTTGTAAACTCGGAAATATCTACACCACTATCTGTGTAAAGATGGAAATACCTACACCGCAATCTGTGCAAAGATGGAAATATCTGCACCGCTATCTCTGTAAACACGGCAATATCAACACCACCATCTGCATAAACATGGAAATATCTACACTGCCATCTGTATAAACATGGAAATATCTACACAGCCATCTGTATAAACATGGAAATATCTACACCGCTATCTGTATTAGCTTGGAAATACCTACACCGCTGTCTGTATAAACATGAAAATATCAACACCGCTATCCGTATAAACATGGAAATATCTACACCGCTATCCATATAAACATGGAAATATCTACACCGCTATCACTATAAACATGGAAATTCCTACACCGCTATCACTATAAACATGGAAATATCTACACCGCTATATGTATAAATATGGAAATATCTACACCGCTATCTCTATAAACATGGAATTATCTACACCACTATCTGTATAAACATGGTAACGTCTACACCGCTATCTCAATAAACATGGAAATATCTACACCGCCATCTGTGTAAACATGGAAATATCTACACCGCTACCTGTATAAAAATGGAAATATCTACACCGCTATCTTTAAATACGTGGAAATATCTACACCTCTATGTGTATAAACATGGAAATATCTACACCGCCATCTCTATAAACATGGAAATATCTACACCGCCGTCTTTAAAAACATGGAAATATCTACACACTCATCTGAATAAACATGGAAATATCTACACCATCATCTGTATAAACATGGAAATATCTACACTGCCAGGAGCTCAAGAGCAGCCTGGGCAATACAGCAAGTCCTCATCTCTACAAAAAAATTAGAAATATTAGCTGGCCATGGTCGTGTGCTCCTGTAGTCCCAGCTTCTTGGGAGGCTGAGGTGGGAGGATCTACGGAGCCCAGGATTTTAATGCTGCAGTGAGCTTGGATAACGACTGCACTCCAACCTGGATGACAGAACAAGAACCTGTTTCAAAAAAGAAATAAGAAAATAAAACCTAAAATCTAAAAACTGGATGTAGTTTTCTAGTAACTAAACAGCAAATTAATTGTAACATGCTTACATATCAACGATGTCTTTCTTCTTTGATCATAAACCTGCTCACTAAGAAGCTGCTGAAGTCCATGGTAGTGACAGGTACATGTCTGCATCCTTGTCCTGACCTGCATCTTCTTTGATTGTCCCCATCTGTGTCTCCGACTGGCACTGCCGAACCGTCTTGCTACCTGATCAATGTTGTACTGAACCGGACTGCTAACTGATCAATGTTGTCGAGCTCACTGCACAAAGCTGTTCTTACAAGGTAGATTTCTGCCTGGAATAGCCATACTTACACTGTTTATATTCCTTACTCCTGACCCATCCAACGCAGCACAAGTTCTATTTATTGCCATAGAAACATAGGTCATTTGGAAACACCTCCTTCATTTCTATGGAATGTTCAAACATTTCTGACATTTTGGACTCTGTTCTAGCCTCTTGTTAAATATATCCAGAAAAGAGACAAAGCTTTATGGGGGGGGGCTATATGCACACATATGCTATAGAATAAGCTATCTAAATGCTTAAAAATACTTTCCATCTGTCACCACACCTTAATAGGTACACAGAAATTAAGTATGTGTATATCTGTCTGTATAGATACGTATAAATATATATCCCCAAAACAAAAACTCATTCTCTTACTTATACATAGGTAGAATATAGGTGAATATACATATACATTTATAGGTAGAACAAAAAAACCCTCAGCCTCTTTAGGGCCATGTGTTTTCTCTGAGTAATTGTCACAATTAATTAAAATACATGTGTATGCCTTTTTAGATAAATTTCATCAGACCAGTTTCTGTCTGGTTGGAGAATAATAACTGCCTATTTGCTAAGTGCCCCTGCCCCCATACTATGTTCCAGTGAACTAAAGACCTCTGGCAATCATATATTTACAACTCAGCAAGATTAAACAATTTATTGTTATTTATGACATCCAAGCTGTATCTTCTGTATTATATTCCACATTAGCATCTATCACCTTACATTTGGGAGATCCTGTCCAAAAAATGATTATGCCTCCTAACCAAACATTCAGCAGGGCTGCAGGAACAGGCCCCCTGAACAAACATCCTGCCAAAGTACTTTAAAGCACCGTGAGCTGCCACAGCTGTGCATTTTCAGATGACTCAGCAGATTAGCGTGGAGTCTCTTAGCCTCTGCTTGGTCTGTTCCTTTCAGTGATCTCTCACATGGCCCAGTCCATTCGGTTTGAAAATCCTCATGAAATGAGCAGATTATGATCTGGCTTCAGTAGAGGGCCATGGGGTGGGCATGGAGGGGAGAGGGTTTGCTCTTAACACAGCCTGAGCCTCAGAAAGGTTTCAGATGGAAAAGCATGGCACTGACTCAGCTCATGCTTAACAGGAAATAATGCACAGATCACACCAAAAAAGCCCTTTATGTTGTGTGAAAGTCTATGCCGGAGCAGCTGCTGCCACCTCATGTACTGTGATAGAGTGTGCATGTGTGTGTTTGTGTGTGCATGAGTGTGAGTATGCACACAAATGTGTGCTGGGAGGGGGAGGAGATCACACCTTCCACAGTCGCCACCTCAGCCTTAGCTAGCAGCGTGGAGAATTGCCAAAATTCAAGAGGAAGCTGCACCAAAGCAACTGTGATCACCACATCAGCAGGCGCTTTCTGGTTAGTAAAGCTACTGGGACTGAAAAACACACACTATCTCGTCCTTCTTTTATTTTAATCAGAGAAAACTATTTTTATAATAATTGTGTTATATGAATAAATAATTCATAATGCTGTAACCCATTATCACATTCAATCCTCCCAACAACCCTAGAAGATATGTAGACAAGTATTATTACTTTCCCTATTTTTATAAATGAGGAAATAAACCCCAGGAGGCTAGGCGACTTCCCCACGGTCATAGAAGTTGCAAACAGTAGTATCATGATTCAAATCCAAAGCTTCTCCTTTGGTCTTTATCATTTTAATTTTGAAGGTAATGCATATGCATGTATGATCTTTTAAATCCAGAGATGTACATGGAATAGATAGGAAAAGGGACTCTCCTTCCCCATTATACACCCCCTCCACCCAAGCTATATACACTGCTGACTAGAGTATGTCCTTTCAATCCTATTTTCTATGCCTACATTATATACAGAAAAGCAGGATTACGTTACACACAATATTCCAGTCATTGCTGTTTTTCACCAACAAGCTATCATTCACATCTTTTTCATACTACATATAAATTTATATCCTTTATTTTAGTGGTGTATATTGTGCAGTTGTGTCATAAATTATGTACCTGTTCTCTGTTGAACATATAGATTTTTTCTGAGTTTTTCCTTAGCAAAATGCTGCAGTGAGTACCCTTGTACACAGATGTTTGTACATTTGTTCTAGAAAAATCTACAGCAAAGATTCTTAGATTAAGAGATTCCCAGGTTATTAGAAAACTACTCTATTAATTTAGATATATACTTCCAAATTGCCTGACCAAAAAGTTATGTCAATTTAACTTCTATGAACAGTATACAAACGTGACAATTTTCCATCACCTACACCAACTCTGGGTAATTTCATCTTTTTTACAAGTTGATGGATTGTTTTAATTGATATTTCTCTGGTTATTAATAAGGTTGGCCACCTGTTCATGTCTTATTATTGATATTTGTATTGAATTGTTTGAATTTTCTTGATTTCAAACAACGTTTTACATGTCATAGATATTAAATATTTGTTGTAAAACTCTCCTTCCAGTATTGTGTATGTGTTTGGTCAAGTAGAATAAACTCTCGTCCTCTGATTTCAGATTCCTTTCTCTTTCCATTAGAAATCCCTAAATGTAAAACTACATATTGATAGCTAAAAACCAGGATGTTTACTAGAGAAAAAGAATACAAAGGCAATAATTAAATATTATATTTATACAAAATGCCTACTAGTACGAACTTAAAAAGAGAAAGTAAAAGTCAAATGCTTCTACGACTTCAGACTAAGAAAAAGAACTTTTGAGGTTGAATGTTCCTGAAATTTTTCTTTTCATACAACTACGGACATGACTTCAAAAGTTGATGTGACTAAAAAGTGTAAGATATGAAAGATATTTGAAGACTCCGAGAAGGTGGATTTTCATTTTAACAAGTCACATATATATTCTAGATATCCTCTTATTCGTAACTAAGAGAGTCAAATCAGATGAAAGAATCTAAAAATTTCCCTT
The DNA here is from genome assembly GCF_028858775.2 of Pan troglodytes. Taxonomy (NCBI): domain Eukaryota; kingdom Metazoa; phylum Chordata; class Mammalia; order Primates; family Hominidae; genus Pan; species Pan troglodytes. The sequence continues at coordinate 11,244,353 of NC_072411.2, forward strand.
TGACTGTGTTAAGTAGAAGTAGTAGAGGCATATTGGCCAAACCTTGAGTGTTTGCAAATTGACTCTTAAGGCTATAGGCTGGCACAGGTCATTGAAGCCCTAGCTTTTTATCTTTAATTTTAAAATCCCCAAACAATTTATACTAATTTTTCTTGTCCATTATTTCCAAATAATCTTGTTTAAAGGTTATTACAGTGCTTGCTCATGTTACTGTTGTCTAACAGAAGGGTATCCGGGGCCTTAAAACTGAGAGGGTTAGGATTAATGATTCCAATACCTATGCTTGGACATCTCCAAAAGTGGGTTCCAACTTCTTGTCCTCAAGTCTGTATAGAAACTAGCAAACTTCCAGAGTTCACAAAAGGCTCAAAGAGAACAGATGTTTTATAGAAAATTCTTAGAGCAAGTTTCACGCATAATGTTGCTGATGCGTGTCTGCCTTTTCAATAAACATCACTATGCTTTATCACAAGATTTAATAAAGCAGCTTAGTTAAAAATGCCATCTGGGTCTCTGGACACATTAAACAAAGCTTAAAATAACCACCCCAGCAACTGGGAGGACCCAGCTGTTCTCATAATCTGTCCCACTCCTTTTACTTCCCCATAAAAAGAGTGAATGAAGACCACAGACTAAAAGCATCCAGAAGGAACTGACACAAACAGGGAGATAGATGGAGCCAAGGGCTCCTGTAAGTTTGCTATTGCTCACATAATAGATTTGCTAATTCCACAACCTGCGGATGGTGATTAAGAACGGGAAGCAGAAAGAGGGAAGAGAGAATCATAGAAGGGCTCATTCAAGTTTTCTAATGTATCACAAACCTGTCCTCCCTAATGTCTGGATCATAGCAGCCCATTCCATTCACCTATTCTCTAGTGAACTCCAATAGAAAATACAAAGCCATCACCACCCAGTTCTTTCTCCCTTCTAGAGATGAGATATTAGCCACCCAATCCCAGATTCTCAGATCCATTCCAGGAAAGAAGCCCTAGGTATTGAAGCACAGCTTTCCCTCCCTCCCTTCTTTCTTCCACCCCAAGATTTGTTCCCCAGATAGTTCTAGTAAATGCAAAACCAAGTATATTCTCATTCTTTAGAGCAACCAGCTTTTCATGGCCAACTGGAATCAAACACAACCTGCACAAACATCTATCTGGAGGACACTCCCAAGGCTCCTACTGAGCCAGCCTTCTGCATACCACTGCATTTCAGCTTCCTAGTTCACAAGACACTGAGACATTCTTGAATTCTGCAAGGTGCACAGTGTGTTAATATCTTGGCTGCTCATCTTGTGGCCAATAAAGGGCATGACTAGTCAACAAATAAATTTTCTCTTGGCTAAAACTTGCAACAAAACTGTAAGCTGTTTACCAAGGGGCCCACTACAGGTTATATTCAATATATACAGTCAAATCCTAACTATCTGAGATATATTCAGTTGACCATACACCTTTATATTTCAGTAAAAGGTCTTTACATTTCCCAGTGCTATCGATGTTACAAAGTGCTTTCATATGCAGTGCTTCATCTGATTTCCAGGATAATTAAATGATCCTGTCATACCTGATTTTTAGATGAGGAAACAAGTGGTTTCTGGGTATTTCAAGAGGCTAACGCATCTGCCCTCCAACTTGTATGTGAAAACCAAAAACAAAATTCCAAGGCCCTTCAACCATCTGAATGGACTTTGACCCTTTTGGTCAATATATCGCAGAGCTAGGAAAAGAAGGTGAGTCTTCCAGCTGCTGATACAGGGTTTTTTCTGCCATACTCCATTACCTCCAAGGCTAAAGTCAAAAGAGGGTGTGGTTATCACATGAAAAAATCTGGTTTGGATTTCCCAAATGTGTATGTAGTATTTGGGGATTTACCTTAATTTAACCTACAGTTCTTTTGGGTTGTAACAGTCTGACTCCATTTTTGAAAACAAAACAAAATCGATTTTAAATGCTGAATTATAGATCTTTACTGTCCAGTATGGTAGCTACTAACCACTTATGGTTATTTGCATTTCTATTTTAATTAATTAAAATTCAGTAAAATGCAAAATTCAGTTCTTCAGTTGCTCTAGCCACATTTCAAGTGTTACAGTAGTCACATATGGCTAGTGGCTGGGACAATGCAGATTATAGAACAGTTCCATCATCAAAGAAACTTCTATTGAACAGTGCTATTATATAATGTCATCTCCAGAGAAAGAAGACTTTAGAAAAAGTCAGAAACGGCCGGGTGCAGTGGCTCACACGTGTAATCCCAGCACTTTGGGAGGCCAAGGCAGGCAGATCCCTTGAGGTCAGGAGTTCAAGACCAGCCTGGCCAACATGGTGAAACCCCGTCTCTAGTAAAAATACAAAAAATTAGCTAGGCGTGGTGGTGCATGCCTGTAACCACAGCTACTCAGGAGGCTGAGTTGGGAGAATCACTGGAACCCAGGAGACAGAAGTTGCAGTGAGCCAAGATTGTGCCACTGCACTCTAGCCTGGGTGACAGAGCAAGACTCCATCTCAAAAAAAAAAAAAGAAAGAAAAAGAAAAAGTCAGAAACATCTTGAGGCAGGCATAGTGCTGTCATCTGTCCAATATTGAAGATGATTTAAGAATAAGAAAGAAGAAGAGAACAAAGAAGAGAAAAAGAAGTTGCCTTAGGTGTACCTACCCAGAAAAGGACAAGGGCATTCCTGTAGTCATTGTGTTGTATTTTAGCTCTTAAACTTTTTAAGAGATTAGAATAATTTGACACATAGAAGATCTAAACCACTGAAGAGGCTCTGAAGCAGATAAAAGTAGAAAGAAAATAAAAAACTAATTAGTTACAAACTAAGCTTAACCACAATTCGTTCAAACGATACTATTTACTCTTCACATGATTGGTTTTTCTTTTGCTTTATAGTATGACATAGTTTATATCTTTAAAGGGGAATTAAAATATTTCTGGGAATTTTTAAAAGTAAGTTCACACAGCCACATAAAAACTACAGAAACAGATAAAACCTATCTTCTCATTTATTCCCTAATCCATTCAAATTAAATATAAAAATCCAAGCAGCCACAGTGATATTCAAAAAAGCAAAAGTGAGACAAAACAAAATTCATTTGTCACCTGTGGAGGTAGTTAGCTCACCTAATCTTCACTCCAAACACCAGTAATTTTTAAAAGACAGAAATAAACATATGTTCTGCCTTCCCGGAAGGAACTATGTTTCAGGGTAGCCAAATAACCCAGTTGTGAAGAAAATGGTCTGCTTATAGAAAAATGCCAGCTAAAACATGTAAATAGAATTAGAGAATTAGAAATTCACCATTTTGAAACCCCTAATGAAATAATCAACTCAAGCAAGGATCATTAATAAATGCTAAAACAATCAAGTAACTATTGATACAGAATATAACTGAATATACACATGGTACAAAGTTCACGTCACAGACTACTGGCTTGACCCAAGGGGGAATATAGCAGAGGAGATAGGCAGTGATCACCCTAACCTTGCGATCATCTCACCATCACTAATGATGGGATGTGAATACACATTATTGCCTATGAAATAGTCTTTAAAAAAAGAAGTTGAACCTGAATCTAACTAAACCTTGCAATGGGCTGAACGTGTATGTCTTCCCCAAATTAATATGTTGACATCCTAACCCCAAAGGTGCTGGTATTAAAAGGTGGGGCCTTTAGGGGGTCATTAGATCATAAGGACAGAGGCTTCATGATTGGAATTAGTGCCCTTATAAAAGAGGCCCCAGAGAGCTAGCTAGTCTCTCCCACTATGTGAGGGCCCAGCAAGAAGGCCAATCTATGAACCAGAAAGTTGGTCCTAACCAGATATCAAAACCACATGCTCCTTGATTTTAAACTTGCTAGCCTCTAGGACTGTGAGAAATAAATTTCTGTTCTTTATAAGTCATCCAGTTTTTGGTATTTTGTTATAGCAGGCCTAAAAGCCTTTAGAACTAACTTCCAGTTAACCAGGAAAAAACAGAGTGAAAAGTTAAATGACACCATAAAAAGCAACCAGAAAATTCCAGAAGGGGAAATATTCTACAGGACAACTGACTAGTTTTTCAACAAGTCAATTTCAGTAAATAAATACATAAACAAAGAGTATGGGTATTTTCCAGGTTAAAAAAGTCTTGAGCTAAATAATCAAATGCAATGTGTATCCCTTGATTAGAAGAAACTAATTTGAACAAACCAGCCACAAAAGATATTTCAGGGAGACCAAGCTGGAAGGATCACTTGAGGCCAGGAGTTTGAGACCAGCCTGGGCAACGTAGTAAGACCTCCATCTCTACAAAAACAATAAATTAGCTGGGCATGGTGGTGTGCACCTCTAGTCCTAGCTACTCAGGAAGCTGAGGCAGGAAGATCACTTGAGCCCAGGAGTTTGAGGCTGCAATGAGCTATGATTGTTTCACTGCACTTCAGGCTGTGTGAAAGAGCAAGACTTTGTCTCAAAAAATAAAAGGACATTTCATAATAATTGAGGAAATCTGAATGTGGACTGGGTAATAAATGATATAAAAAAGCCATTTTTTATTTTGTTTGAAAAGATGATTTTGTAACTATACAGGAAAATGTTCTTTTTTTTTAGAAATCTGTACTAAAGAATTTAGGGGTAAAATATCATTTTCTTTAATATACTTTCAAACACAAGCAAAAAATAGTCATGACACAAATATAGCAAAATGTTTACAATCTATGTTCTATGCTTGCCTGTGAGTGCCATTAATCTCATCTCTCTGCTTTTCTGAAAGTTTGAAAATTTCAAAGTTTTATAATAAATTTTTTTACATCCCATAATTTTATAATAATTTTTTTAAAGTTTGAAGCAAATCAACAACTATAGCTTCAAAAATATCCTGACCCACAATAAACATTGAACAGGGTATATTTCTCCCATTTTCTAAAAAAGTTGGCCCAGGAAGGAGTATGAGAGCTGCCATAGCTCTCCCAAGGCTCATTATTCTCCATCACTCCATGGGAAATCCCAAAATAAATTTTTTAAAAAGTTGTTTATATTTATAATGTTTTTGATTCTATAATAATTTTATAATAAAATAATTGTAAAATGTTTTTGATTTTATAATTTATAAAAATTTTTATACATGTTTATGTTTGAAATGTCTATTTCAAACTTTATGAGATATTAAAATATAAGTAATATAGTTCATCATTTTAGAAATGCCATGCTTTTCTTCTCCAGCAATTACATAATCAAAGAGTAACTGTAGTTTTTCCTAGAACATTGCTTTGTAGGCTGGGCATGGTGGTTCATGACACTTTAGGAGGCCAAGGCAGGCAGATCTCTTGAGATCAGGAGTTTGAGACTAGACTGGGCAACAGAGAAACCCTATGAGTAGTAAAAACACAAAAATCAGCTGTGCTTAGTGGCGTGCACCTATAGCCCCAGCTACTCAGGAGGCTGAGGTGGGAAGATCACCTGAGTCTGGGGAGGTCAAGGCTACAGTGAGCCAAGACTGTACCATTGCACTCCAGCCTGGGCAACAAAGTGAGACCCTGTGTCAAAAAAAAATGAAATTTAATTGAAAAAAAGAAAATTGCTTTGTAAAATTAATTTTTCAATCAAAACCAAGATTTTTCAGATATAGAGAATGCAGCCCACTGGTCAGATTTGTCAGTTCAAAGAGAATAAATTCTAGTTTCCTATTTTTCTAGCCTGCTTATGATTATCCAATAGGATATCAAAAAAGACCAAAGCCTTTGGGATCCATGTTCAGTATTCCTGAGTCTAACTCAGGATGCCAAATCAGGAGACAAGCACATTCTCATCAATTTTCAATCATTCGAGACCAATTTTGCTTATAATTATCCAGTTCTTTTAGACCACCTTTCTCCTGAAGCCAGCCTTATGGCTATTCACTTCACTTTAGCATAAGCCCCCAAGAAGGTGAACAAAATGAGGAAACGATTGGTTAAAGTTGGCATTTGAAATTCTGAAACATGTCCACCATTCCCTTCACCCATGCCCGCCCCTCTTAGAAGTAGTACTTTCAGATTATTTAAGAGTCGATGCTTCTAGGTGGATTTTGTCATCTGTCCTTTATAACAGCTAGTAGGTTTAATTTGACTCTATTTTCAGCACATATTGACCTATGCTAATTATCTGTTAAAATATATTCCACTCTTAGAGTTAATAAAGTGTGTGTGTCATGGAAGACCCATTGAAGTAAGAAGCTGAGGAGCCCTTATGGTAAAGTGGGACAAGAAATAATAAGACATAATAATTTTCCCATGCAAATCAACAACCGTAGCTTCAAAAATATCTTGACCCACAACAAGTATTGGACAGGCCATGTTTCTCTCACTCCCTAAAAAATTGGCTCGGGAAGGAGTATGAGAGCTCCCATAGCTCTCCCAAGGCTCATTATTCTCCATCACTCCACAGGAACAGCCTGTCAGAGAAGAGTGAAAGACCATTTGTCAACCTCTCTTCAACTCCCTGATTCTAGCCAAACTTCATCAATCTCAAGTGAGGAGCCAGAGAGAAATCAAACCCCATATATCCAGCATCATTGTCTACTGGAGTCAAAAATCACAATTCCACTACCCACCCCAACACCATTGGCCCTGTTTCTCCCAATTGCTTTTTATTGTGTTTTTTAAAAAATCCTCTTTCCCCATCCCTGCAACACCGAGAAGGAGGAATTATAGTAGATAAATATGAAGCATGGAGATCCTTTAAAAATGTTTTTAATAATAAATGAGAAAATGAAAAGGAGAGGGTTGGGAAGGAAGGAGGGAATTCAAATGCCAGGGAATTGTGCAGTTTCGCTTTTAAAGATGTTAACACTCATTTATACATCTGCAAGACACTCCCCTTAAAGACAAGTTCTATGACTGTGGGTCTGGTTGCATGAATAAGGATAAAATTACCTTTTTAGACGATGTTTCCCACATATCATTCAGAGACCCCTGAAGTTAGGTATCCCTCTTTTAGATGTCCTTGAGATGCTGCTGGACCTGGGAAAGAGGAAACTGGGATACGGGTCTATGCCAAAAGGTGCTTCTAGTTATAGGACAGAGAGGAAAGGGGCAGAGGGAGAAAAACCCGAGGTCTGAGAATCTGGATTGCAGAAGACTACCGAGGTCGTGGGAGAAGGGAGAGAAAACAAGGATGAAAAGCGAAAGGGGAAGAGGCATGAAATGTTGTCAAATGTCAAAAGGCATTTGGAGAGAAGTTGGGAATTGCATTAAGAAAACCACTGCAAATCTCGTTTCAGACCATTTAGAGATATGCCCCCTGGGAACTGCGAGCTCAGGCTGTTTAGCATCAAACAAATGGATCCACTCCATCCCTACCCTAATTAAATAAATCATTCAGTAATTCCATTGGGTTAAAGAACCAAAATATTAAAAACCTTCAGGGCCTACTCTTGCCAAATATGTCAGGGATCGTGTGTGTGTGTGTGTGTGTGTGTGTGTGTGTGTGTGTGTGTTCTGAGACACCACTACTGTTAAATAGGCAGAGCTAAGACTTAGGGGACTGGCAGATTATTGCAAAAAGGGCACGGTGCAGAGGGACTATGTTGTGAGCCTGGGAAAGAAGTTTGTGTGGGGATTGTGGGCAGTGAACGCGTTGGGAAAAATATGGAAAACTGGGAGCTGCCTTGGAATCTACAGGGCCGGGTAAGAGAATGTCCGAAAGAAAAATGAGCAGGTGCGGGATGTGTGCAGAGTCGGAGAAGAGTCCAGGGCGCCCGGAGTGGCTCCAGGAACGACGGACACCCCTCAAGGCTTTTGGGGGCGGTGGGTACTAATAGAACCCAGTGTCTGGGGTGCGCCGGGGAGGCTGTAAGCATGGTGGGAGTGGGGCGCTGGCGGGTGAGGACGTGGGAGTGAGGAAGCAAAGCCTGGGCCGGGCAGGGGCCTCCCAGCTGGGCCTGGAGGCAGCAGGGGGACAAGGGCTAGGAGAGGGCATGGCGGCAGCGCGGCGGGAAGCGAGGGGCATCTGGACACTCACCCCGTTGGCCGCGGCCATCTGCCCCACGATCTCGATGGCCGTCCTGCTAAAGTACCTGCCATCGCTGCCCACCACCGTGGTGCAGCCCCGACGGTCGCGCAGGTCAATGGACGATAGCACGCTCTGGATGAATTTGGGCAGGTAGTTGTGCTGGCCCTCGAAGAGGCCGGTAGGTCGCCGCAGAACCCCGCCACCGGCCCGCCGCGAGTCCTCGTAGGGCACGGTGGGCACTGTCAGCACCGGGATGGGGCTCCCCTCCGTGGTGCCTCCTGGCTGGTCCTGCTGTGGCTCCCGGGGCCGGAGGGAATCTGCAGCCTGCCGGGGGCCTCCACCAGCCTGGCCGCGTGCCGGGACTCCGCCTCGCGCCCGGGCCCCCTCTCCGGCAGGTCCGCACCCTGCGCCCTGCGCCCGCCCGCCTGGGGACCGCCCGCCCCTCCTCTCCACGCGGCCGCTCGCTGACTCCCTCGGCGGAGATTGCTTCTGCCTTCCTGTAAAGTTTTCTCCCGCCCACCTTCTCCGCTGCCAGACCGCCCGAGGTGTCCTCAGTTTCTCCCCAAGTTGGACTCACTTTCGGGGTGTCCCAAAAGCCTGATTCCAGGGCCTGCTAGCCCGACCCCGGTGACGCCTGCACCCGCGCCTGGCCCCAGCCTTCACGCGCGATCGCCGCCCTCCGGGGCACACCCTCCGCCAGAAAACAGCCGGCGGGCGGCGAGACTTTGGGCAGAGTCCGGGTTCCTCTCCGGCGCCAGGCCCGTCTCCCTGTCTCCCTGGGAGTGCGCAGCCTACACGCACCAGTTTCTCTTTAGAACAAGCATGGGGAGGGATTTGGGAGGGGGCTGAAACCTTTTGCCATCAGCGAACAGCCTCAGCCAAAAATAACCCTGGAAAGGCGAGCTAAGAATGGTTATCTCCTGCCAGCGCTGAAATCGGAGGCTTGGTGGTGCATGTGGGGGGTGTGTGTGTGTGTATGTGTGTGTGTACCCTCCCACCCCGACCATTTGTTGAAGGGAATCACCGCTGTCAGACTTCAATCCAACAGGACCCACTCGAGCCATCCACACTTTCCCCAGCCTCCTCCAAAACAGCACACTTTCCGGTATGGACAATTCTTTTTTTTTTTTTTTCACTTGTTTGTTTGTTTTGGTGGTTGCAACAGCAGCAACACAGACGACACATATTTCCCTATTCTTCTCGCCCTTCTCACCCTCCCTACCCAGCTCCTGCCTTAGAAACAGGCTTGGCCTACACTGTATCTGTCCACACTGCCTGAACTCTTCCCTGAATTAATCGTTTTCAATAGGAGGGGGCTAAATCCCTTATTAATGCCCTATCAGGAGTGAATGAATAAAGCCAAGTTAAAGGGGAACTGGGTACCACATACTGTGCTAGGTTCCTTTGCATGTATCCTTTCATTCTGCTGGAGCTAAAGATGTTCTGCCTCCTCTCCATAAAACGCACCCAAACTCCAAAACCAGGAAATTCTCCACAGAAAATAGGAGTGAAGAGAGACAAGACTAACAGGATAAACCCCAAAGCAGGAAGAAAGTTTTGTCTCCCATTTCGCTCAAGGAATTTTTGGACCCACCAAGGCTACTGTCCTGAAAGATCCTGCTGCTTCTCCTTCCCCAAATATTGTCCACTTCCTGAGAGTAAGGCTGACTTGCCACAGGCTTATAAAGTGTTTGGTCACAGTAAGACAACTGTGAGTAATAACACACATTGTATACTGTTTTGCAATTGATAAAAGGCTTTGCATCTGTTTTTTCTTTGGAGGCTGAAGAAAAGAAGAATGGTATTCACGCAGTTCCCATTTTACAGATGAAAACAAGAGGATTTTTCTGTGAAGTCAGGAAAGTGGTTACAGTGGTACTTTCCGCCTGTCCAAATTATGTATTGCCCCTCCCCTTTCTATTAATAACATTGAAGTGTGATAGGACAACCACTGAAGCCGTCAGTTGAAACCTGCTGGGACTTTTTAGCCATTCTCTTCAACATAAAGAATGGGTGTTTTTGGAGGGGGTGAGAGGAATGGGGAAATGTTGTCAAAGAGTACAATGTTTTAGTTGAGACAGGAAGAATACATTTTGTTGAGATCTACAGCACAGCATGGTGACTGTAGTTAACAATGAAGTATTGTGTATTTCAAAATTGCTAAGTCAATAAATTTCAAATGTTCTCACCACAAAAAAGATAGGTTTTGAGGTGATGAATCTATTAATTCTCTGGATTTAATTATTCCACAATGTATACATATATCATAACATCACATTATACCTCCGTAAATACATACAATTTTAATTTGTCAATTAACATTTTTTAAAAGAATAGTGTGGCCAGATGGGAAGGTAGTTTTTTTTTTTTTTCCTCTAGTCTCTACTCAGTCTCCAAGATCCCATTCCCCATAAAGTTCCTGTCACCCAGGTGGAGTGCAGTGGCACAATCATGGCTCACTGCACCCTCTCCCTCTTGGGCTCAAGCGATCCTCCCGCCTACAGGTACATGCCACCACGCCCAGCTAATTTTTGTAGTTTTTGTAGACATGGGGTTTCACCATGTTGCCTAGGCTGGTCTCGAACTCCTCAGCTCAATCAATCTGCCCACTTTAGCCTCCCACAGTGCTGGGATTACAGGTGGGAGCCACCAAGCCCAACCCATAAAGTTCCTAACTTTTTATCTCCCTGGGAGTGCACAGCCTACACACACCAGTTTCTCTTTAGAACATACTTAAGAGTCTTGGCTTAGCATCCAACAGACAGAACTTTAACACTTCTACGGATCTGTGCACCTGTCTATGGTGTGGGGTTTTTAAGATCTCTTTCTAATGACACTTTATTTTGCAAAGCAGGACAGTTTCATTCCCAGAAGAGCAGGTATGGTAAATCCTTTGTTCCAGTAACGAAGACAATGATCCAAACCCTAAGCCTCAGAGAAGCCCAGAAACCCTCCAGGCCTCCATTTCTCTGCTCCTAGCACCTGCCTCTCTCTTGACATCAACATCATTCTCCCCTCTCACAGCCCAGCTCCTTCCACAGACCCAGGGATTAGGCACCAGCACCTCAGACTAGATTTTAGAGAATTACCATTCAAGAGGCAATCCTCTTCCCTTGGTTCCAATTTCAAGGTCCTCAAAGACGGGAACAGGGCTAGTTTGAGGCAATGTGCCCCATCGCATAGCCAGAAAGAACCTTACAGTGAAAAGGAAAACAATTCTTCCAAAGTAAGGGGGTGCTGATCCCAGAGGGAGGACAGATGGGCAACCAAACAGTAACCGGGCCACCACATGCTTCACACTCACTGATCAAGGATTTCTAAAACCACTTTTCTTTTCTCTGAATTTACATAGGACTTTGTATCACTCATAAAGGAATGTCTTAGAGGCTAATAACACCTTTCTATTCATGCTTATACTTAACATTTAGGCTAGGATAATTACCTAACCTCAGTGTCCTCATTATAAGATGGGCATTATTATAATCCCTACCTCATAAATTGTTGGGAGGATTAAAATACTTAGTAAAGTGCCTGACTAATAGAAAGGCATTCAATAAATGTTAGCTATTCATGGTGTCATCATCATTATATTTACCATTATTACTAATCTCCTGTATTGCAAGAATTACAGTTTATATTTTTGTAGACCATCACTGTAGCTAAAGGGTCTTTGGGCCATAGGTGATATTCCATAAAGGTTGGTTAAATTGATCTGTGGTTTTTGACTATGGAAACTCAGAACTCCCTCAAAATGTACAAAACAGATTTACCTGCTAAATAAATCTCTTCAAAGCTGACCCCAGGTTTAATTGAATTAATTCCAATGAATTTGTCACAATGATGGAGAAAGGAAACTTAGAGGGCCCCACAGTTGTTTGCTGGTAAAATGAGAAGTTTGGATTAGATCAATGGTTCCCAAAATATTTTCCTGAGAATGTTAGTGCCCCTCGAATCCTGCACAAAGCAAGAGTTTCATGACCAAGTAGCTTTTAAAACTCCTGTACACTCTACTCCCATTCTTCACAATGCACACTTTCATATTAAAAGTTCTGAGAGGTCCTCAACAGAAGACATCACTTAACTTTTTTTTTTTTTTTTTTTTTTTTTTAAGACAGATTCTCACTCTGTCACACAGGCTGGAGTACAGTGGCCACCACTCCTGGCCTAAAATTTTTTTAACCTGGTGCTTCCCAATCTAAACTCACTGGGACCAGTTTTCTTAATGAAAGAGAATCAGATTAGCTTGTAACCGTAGCTGGTGACACTCCCCTGCCCCATTCCTTGTATGTCCTCAGTGGACTAGGTCAGGAATAAATAAATTTTCCTGATTCTCAAGGGCTGGTCACTCCTTTGCACTGAGCTCAAAGCTTCTCTGTAGCATGGGTCACAATGAATGGTAGCCCTGATAGCCTAGAGTAGCCTTTCAGCCTTCTCTGAGCCTCTAAAGACTGAGGATCCTTGGCATGAAATGGAGCAACTGATATACCCTTGCTTCCCCTGGGGACTCTCTTGCTCTCAAAAAGGAATCAGCCATCATCTCCATCTAGAGAATATACTATCTGACTCAGCTTGACCAGCCTGTCCAAAAATGAGAATCTGGGTAAAATAAGCATTGAAACACTTCATTCCTTGTAGATTCACAAAACATATTAGCATATTAAAGACTATGAAGTTCTGCAGGAAAAAAAACACCTATTTAACTTTAATCCAACATTGCCAAGTTTTATTTGACCATGGAAGATTTTTCCAAAACACTTACAAACAGATCAAGGACATTAATCTTTCATGAAACACTAGATCCCCAGGGTCCTCTCCAGCTACATCATTCTGTGATTTTCTTTTTTATTTATGATGCATTAAAAGATTAATCTCTATCAGACTTCCATTTAGAAATTCACCAGAATGTGCAAAGGCAGCAGGTAAAATTGCTGAAGGGTATTATAAAAATACCCTCCAGTGATTTTTGAAACTTAAACTGAAATATTTATATAACTATATATTTCAGTTTGTATATTATATATATGTATATACACACATATATATGTGTGTATATATATGTATACACACATATATATGTGTGTATATATATTGGTGTATGTATATCTATATCTATGTATATATGGCATTATATCCATTTTACAGATGCAGAAACTGAGCTTTAGAGGGGGTGAGCAATTGGTCCAAAGCCACACAGCACACAGGTAGTCATTGATAAAGGTAAAAACAAGAGTTGAAGCCTGAGGTGTAAGGACACAGAGACAAGTACACAAATGTTTACAAGTTACACATATGACACGTGCCTTTAACATGAATTTCTTGAACATTCATTTAGAGGCCTTACAATGAAGACATCAGAGTGGCAGCAAGTTCTGTTGGAATCAGGGGAGCGTGTTCTTCTATAATCCCCTGGCTAACAGGAAAGCACACTGATTTGGCCCATGGTAGTTATACACTCCCATTGAGTCAGGGGCCACTTCTATGCACACAGGAGGTGCTAAAAATATGCTGTTGACTCATTGCCTCTAAGAGCAGAAGAAATGCCAAAAGTATAGGACAAGAGGCAGAAAAGCACACGGAAAAATGTCGTAGGGCAGTCCTCTGAGGAAGTGTTAGATCCCTTTGAAATCTGTCCAAACACTTTCTTGTGCTGGGGAAAGTCAATTACATATTTCAAGCAACCCCACATGTCATACGAGTATCTTGTACGTGTTTGTGTACTCGTGTCTGTGAACTTACAACTCAGATTTCAACTTCTCGCTCCCCACCCTTATCAATGACTGCCTGCATGGCCTTGGGCAAGTTGCTTTCCCTCTTCAAAGCTCAGTTTCTGCATCTATAAAATGGACATAATGCTACCTACCTCATGGGGTTAGTGATCACATTTAAGGAGCTAATATGTGGAAATTGCTTACACAGTACCTATCACATAATAAGGGTTTAATAAGTGTTTGATGTAATTGTTTTGATTATTACTACTATTACTAAAATAATAATTACTACAATAATAATGATTCTTATTCTCTATATTAGTATTATCTTTGAAAATGGGCATGGATTATGTCTATGTAACACTTTTGGCACAATATCTAGCATTATATCACACACAAATTAGAGAATTCATGTTATTAAGGATGAAAAAATATTTTTACTGACCCTTAAATTCTTCGTAAGTAACTGCAAAAGAAGCCATTATCCCAACACATGAAATAAAAAAAAAAATTCAGTTCCTCTGGAGTTTGTTTTTGGAGGTAGCCACAGGATACCTAATTTTTTTTTTCTTTTCAGAGAGACCGAGGGGCTCACTAGGTTGACCAGGCTGGTCTTGAACTCCTGGTCTCAAGCCATCCTCCCACCTCAGCCTCCCAAAGTGCTGGGATTACATGCATGAGCCACCACATCCAGCCTACCTAAAATATTGAATGCTGTTAATAAATCTCCTGAGGCCAGCATAAGAAGGTGATGGGCAAAACTAATGCAGGTATGTTTTTCTGGCTTTTTCATGTATTGGGCCAAACTTTGAAAAGCACTTACTATTAATGGCTAACTTGCAAAATTTGTGATTTATTAAAAGCAGATTTTAATTGTTTTACCTAAAAATAATAGGCCTCTGATCTGCCAAAGATGAAGATTTAATTTCTAGGTGTTCCCCACAATACCTAGAAACATCAGTGGAATCGAGTATTAAACACTTTAGAACTATTCTCATCAAAGTTCTTTAATATATAATACAGCAAAAGAAAAGTTTCTTTTCTAAAGGCTTCTCTATACTTTTTTTAATAGTTGAATTTGATTTCTGAAGGCTCCTAAAAAGAATAGAATTTAGATCTTTATTAAAGAGGAAATATATTTTCCATGTTTAATTTAAATGACATTCCATCAGTCATTTGCAATCTTAGCCTACACGGAATTTCTTTTTTTGGTAGTTTTTATGTTTGGGCTTTAGGAGGGGATTCCCAATAATCTCTATATAAATATTTCTAATCTCTATATAAATATTTTAACATTTCAATGTAAATTAGTTTTTTAAAGCTATTTTATCCATAAAAATAATGAATTTGCATGGCTGAGGGTGAAATAATGTGTTACCAGGACCCCTCAGTTTTGGGGGTTGTGAGTAGATCCCATCTTCATGTTCCTCCAGCCCAGCCCAAGCCTGGCTCAGGGCCTCCTCCCCCATTTGCCAGGAACCACCATCCCCAGGGATTCTATGTGCCCTGCCTGACCAGTGTTCTCCATCAGAGTTTACCAATCTTTTGTTCATTCCCTCAGAGCACAGCTAAGCAAGAGTACACTAATTTGAAAATTAACTCAAGCAAATAGAGGAACAATATCCCCAACACATTGCATTTTAACATAGGGTTTCCTGGACACACTGTTTCAACCCAAGAGTTGGGCTAATAGTAGGAGTTCCATCTGCTAAAATACGGCTGTCAGCTTCAGAGGGAAATTCATGAACCTCTTCGTAGTTTGTTTTTACGTTTCACTTGGCACTGTTTCTAAAATTTCCTCTGAAGCCAAAAAATAAGTTATTTCCCAGAACACTGGGCACTTTTCATTTATCATTGGATTGATTTTTGTAACTTGCAGTAGGAGCTGAAATCGACCAGGGGGTTCTTATCCAACAGACAGCAGCAAAACTCTTTGTGTATCTGCGTTCCTTTCAACAAGCGTGACTTCCTCAATGGCATCATTCGTGAGCGTAACACAGAGCTCAGCAATAACGTTTCTTCACTAACCCTACCAGGTATCCAACATAGGATGTTACTTCCTTTCACTGTTTTCCGACTCCTGGCAGATATTAATCATTGGGATTTGGGAACAAGGAAATAGAATTTCTGAGAATGCTTGGGAATTCCCAAATTCATATGATTTTCATAACACTTCACTTACAAGTTTTTGAAAAATAATAAGTGACTATAATAACAAGCAAATAGTCGTTTTTTTCTGTAACAGGATTATATGAAAAGTTTTAGTAGTCTTCTGTTTTTAAAAGATATGATAACAAATGATGATTTCTTATTATTAGGAGCCAACATATTGTAACAAGATTATAAAATCCAATAGCATTAATAGAGAAAACATTAAAAAGAAATGAATATTATCACAAAATAAATGCTAAAGAAAAGTCCTTTAAAGATTGAAAGGTAACACCACAAATACTTAATGCTTTAATCGTTGTTTACATGACATTGTTAAACAAGGCATCAATTATCCCCTCCAATACCATTTAAATAACATAACATTCTGATCTCCTGGCAAGATGAATAGCACTAGAAAGAAGCAACTGTCAAAATTGCCGATTTAAGGGCATATTTTGTTTCTAAAACTTGGCATTTCTTAGAAAACCTCTCATAGGATTTGTAAAACATATACTATGCCTATGAACACATTAATATTTATTTGCAGAAATGGTTCACTGTTAGCAGTGGACAAGGTCATGAACACACACTTGTAACACAGCAACAGATACAAGAAAGTCTGACTGAGGCTCCTTTACTGCTCCTGTCCTGTTCACCTTAACTTTCATCTCCACATGTCAGTGCTTCCTCATCTTGCTTGACTTGAAGTCAGTGCATTTCTTCAAGCCAGTAAGTTCTCTATACTGACTATTAAGCTGTAATTTTCACAGGAAAATTAGAATGTTCCTTCCCATTTTCCTAATTTCTCAACTGATTTTTCTCAGAATTCAGAATCCATAAATATTGAAATGCCAGGAGAGAATTTCCAAATGGAAATGCTGTTCCCTTAGTCCATTTTCAGAAGAAACCGTAGGATAGTGTTATCCTTCTCTTCTCCAATTTTTTTTTTCCTGCAAACTTATAGTTATCACCTCTTTAAGTGAGTAGCTCACAATTTTGCCTCCCCTGCAAATCGTCCCAAAACAGTGAAGTGGGTCCTCTTTAGCTGTGTCTTTAGTACATAATCCTGCATTTCTGACCATATGCAGGGAGTGTGACCCAGGGAAGGATCCCTGACTCAATGGGATTTCTCTTGCTGTCTCTAGAATTTGAACACCGGAACCCAGACGTACAGAGGCTGGGAGCCATCGTGGTGTGCTATATTGATGACGGCAGCCGTGGGTGGTGTGGGGGCAGTTAATTGACAGCTACCTGTTGCTGACATCCCAGGAACTGCCTGAACCTCCTCTTTCCCAGTCATAAGATATCTAAGATTCTGCAGTATTCTTCATTAAATCCTAGCATGGTTTAAGCTAGCCAGAATTAGGTTCTGTTGCTTTCAATCAACAGAACCTTAGCTAATACGTTGTTATTTCCTGGTCTTTGTTCCTTTAATTCTCCAGGAAAAGAAGGGAAAATGGCTTATTGGTTTTAAAAAGAGACAAGGGACAACATACCATTTATGCAAAATTTAGAAGCACTCAAAGGAAACTCTGGAAAGTTCCTGAGACATACCTAGGTAGGATCAGCATAAAACTTGAACAGTGTATCTAGATCATGGTTGCCATGGTTGCCTTGACACAATGAACATCTGTATCAAGATCATATTTTCTTGGTGGGACAGAGAGAAGCACAAGGCGGGACGCACATTTACAGTAATCCTTGTTTTCCAGGGACCATACAACCCAGTTTGTCCAGAGCTGTTCATCTTAAGTTTGTTATCCCACCATAATTATAAATAGAACCTCCTTTTTCTCTCAAGAATATCCCACTTTGGATGATAATTTCTGTGACTACCCATTAACAATATTTAATAACTATAGAAAACTGCTTCTCTATATTTTTTGTATGTTTGAAACATTTTATAACAAAAATATCTTTAAAGTTATCACCTACACAGAATATAGCTGCCAAATGCTCCTACTCTGCTATTCTAACCATGAATCCCTCTGGGGCCCCTTCCTCCTACGGCGCTTGTGAGGATGAAATGAAATAAGCTCTACGAAGTGCCCAACAGTGACCAACACTGAATAAAATACAGCCACCATAGGTGGCCTTCCCTTATGTTCACCAAACTCCTGATAAGTTATTCGGTGATGTTTTAATCTTAATATTTTATGTAGATTATACATTCATCTGATTCAAAATGCAAAAGGTACAAAAGCGTATACAGTTAAAAGTTTCCCAACCCACTACCATTTATCTCCCTGGAGGCAACTGTTTCCAGATTTTTGAATATCCTTAAAGAATATCATATGTATGGAAAAGAAAGATTATATATTTATATGCATCTGTGTATGCATTTTCCTATGAGAGGCTCACAAAGTCTCCTTGAAGAGATATCATTATTACAAATACCCCTCAATTTACAATAGGGTTATATTCCAATAAACTTATGAAAATATTGTAAGCTGAAAATGCATTTAATACACTTAACCTACTAAACATCATAGCTTAGCTCGGCCTACCTTAAACACTCACATTAACCTACAGTTAGGCAAAACCATCTAACAGAAAGCCCATTTTATAATAAAGTGGGCTTTGAATATCTCATGGAATATAATGAATACTGTACTGAAAGTGGAAAACAGAATGGTTGTATGAGTACTCAAAGTACAGCTTCTGCTGAATGTGTATTGCTTTCAAACTATCTTAAAGTTGAAAAATCGTAAGTCAAAATATTCTAAGTCATGGATTGTTTGTACTTCTACTTTACATGATGAAATTGAGCCTTGAAAAGATTAAGTGACTCGCCCAAGGTCACACTGGCAGTTAAATAGTGAAACTTGGATCCAAATTGTTCAGTCACTACATGTATTGTCTTGAAATTTGAAAAAGTGGAAGAGGAATTAAACTACTAAATTGAAGGACTATTTTAGGCATAGAAGAAGCAGATGCCTTCATGTCCAAGTGATTGTGAAAAGCCCACTTGCCCCAAAATATGTCTCCTGGTCATATGAAATTCCACCATTTCAGATTTTTACCTGGGGATTTAGAGTAATCTGCTGTTTTCCTAGAGCTCCCCTAAAATAGAAATAGAAAATTTTGGAAGGCTAAATATATGCCAACATTGGAAAACTCATTTTCTCCCCTTCATAAGGCAAGGTACTGAAGGAGGGGGCCCTACGGGCTGTGCAGGGACATCCTGGAGGCATGGGGAGAAGAAACTGAAAGGCAAGTTTGTATGGAACAAAGAATACCGATCTCAGGATTCTCCCTTGAACCTGCCCTAACTTTGTTCAAATAGACTTAGCCACTGACCTGCTGTCAAAAGACCACAGCCAATCTGACTTGTTTTCAATATAATGATGAATATTGATTTGGTCCCTTCATCCAACATTCTCAGCTGGATCTTTTTTGACCAAGGATATACATTACTAGGTGAGTACAGGCAGTTAATTCTTCCACACGGGACTTCGGAGTTTCTGAGTTAACCAGAATCACCCACCTTAACATCTGCCAGTTTATGCCCCAAGTCCTGACCAGTGCCCCCTACCTGCTATGCCTCATGTTTTCAATAGAGCATAAAATCAGAAATGAAAGATGAAACATCATAGCCAATATCACAGAAATACAAAGGATCCTAAGAAACTGCTAGGTATAATTACACACTAACTAATTGGATCATCTAGAAGAAATGGATAAATTCCCAGACACATAAAACCTACCAAGATTGACTCATGAAGAAATTTAAAAATCTGAACAGACTAATAGCAAGCAAGGAGGTTGAATCAGTAAGAAAATGTCTCCTATCAATGAAAAACCCAAAACCAGATGGCTTCCCAGATTAATTCTACCAAATATTTTAAGAAGAACTAATACCAGTCCTTCTCAAACTCTTCCAAAAAGCTGAAGTGGAGGGAATACTTCCAAACTCATCTTACAGGGCCAGCATTACCCTGATTCCAAAGCCAGACAAGAACACTACAAGAAAGGAAAATGACAGGCCAATATCCTTGATCTACATAGATGCAAAAATCCTCAACAAAATCCTAGCAAACCAAATTCAATAGCACATTGAAAGAATCATTCACCATGATCATGTCATGGTTCAACATAAGCAAATCAATACATATAATATACCATATTAGAAAAATAAAGGATAGAAACTATATGGCCATCACAATAGATATAGAAAAAGCTTTTGACAAAATTCGAAACACTTTCATGGTGAAAAAAAAAAAACACCCAACAGATCACGTATTGAGGGACTGTATCCCAACAAAATAAAGGCCATATATGACAAACCCATAGCTAACACCATGATCAATGGTGAAAAGTTGAAACTTTTCCTCTACCATCAGGAACAAGACAAGGATGCCCACAGACACCACTTCTCAGGGTAATTAGGCAAAAGAAAGTAATAAAAGGCATCTTAATAGGAAAGGAAGAAGTGAAACTGTCTCTACTGACGGCATGATCTTGTTATATATAGAAAACCCTACAAACTTCACTAAAAAAAGGTTAGA
This sequence comes from Pan troglodytes, assembly GCF_028858775.2. Taxonomy (NCBI): domain Eukaryota; kingdom Metazoa; phylum Chordata; class Mammalia; order Primates; family Hominidae; genus Pan; species Pan troglodytes. The sequence goes on from NC_072411.2 coordinate 11,264,695, forward strand.
ACTCAATACAAAGAAGGGAACAATAGACACTGGGGGACTCCAAAGGTGGGAGGGAAGGATGGTGGGAGCAAGGGTTGAAAAACTACCTATCGATTACTATGCTCACTGCTTGGGTGGTGGGATCATTAGAAGCCCAAACCTCAGCACCATGCAATATACCTGTTTAAGAAACCTGTACATCTACGCTCCTGACTCTAAAATGAAACATGCAATATTTAAAAAACAAAAACAAATAAATAAAATTTGAAAACTGTTAGAACTGAACTGATAGGTGATATCAGTAAAGTTGTAGGATACAAAATCAACATATAGAGCCTTGAACACAGCAACATCCAGCTGTCTGACACGAAAGTCTCAGGGGCAATAAAACCTCTATATGAACTCAGAAACAATGAGCTAAGTTGTGTTTATGTCTGAAAGGATGTTAAGAACTTCATTCATGTTACATCAGAGCCAACAGAAAGAACCAACAGGAAACCTGTACCCAACAAACAGAAATGACAAGATGAAGGGAAAGCAGAGGTAAGGGCTTACCTTAGAAAGGGCAAGTGATTAGCTCAATATACAATACAATGTTTGCTCCTGAGCCAAAAATTTGTACAATAATTTGGATATTACTTGCACAACCAGAAAAATCAGCCACTCATTAGGAAAATGTGTTTCTGTAGAAGTCTTAGGACTCAGCTATCTATAATAACATGAAAAGACAATATTTTCATCCAAAATGAGTATTTTTGTTTGTCTTGGCTTGTTATTCTAACGTCAACAGCCTCTAAATAAACTGTTGAAGTACATGATATAACCACCTCTTTCTCCATCTTTCCCATTGCTCCCATAGGGTTTCAGTTGTGCAATTTCACCATTAGCAAAGCTTTTTGCTGAAATCTGGCTTTTCAAAGGGAGAGTATCCAGAAACAGAAGATGCTGATCTGGGAGGCTCTTCCTAATAGAACTGCTGCTTCAGTTTAACTTGAAAAAGCCCACACCCAGTTCCTAATGACAAACATCTGAACACCGGGTCTTCCCCTGAGCAAGACCATGCTATGCCTCCTGCTCGCTCTGTTCTATAAGCAACCCACAGATTGCTCCCTGTGAAGAGGAGCCTGCCAGGGGAGCAGCATTCCACCAGACCCTGATTTAGCAAGATATTTCCGTATCATTCCCCCAACCAGCTGGAAGTCCTCCACTGCTCTTGTGTAAAAATCTAACTCATCTCGCTGAATTTCCTGATTTAAAAGTCTAATTCATTTCACCAAAAGTGTGACAGAAGGAAACCAAGTACACCATCTCTCTCTTACCAAACCAAAGCTATTGCATGTGCATTCTGGGGGGAAAACATGGTCCAAATATGTTATGGAGGGGGTGCCAGCCCAGTGTCATCCTCTTACTATTGCCATAGGATCTTGGCTGAAGGCATCAGAGGAAAAACAAGTTTATCGATTACTTTCAACCATTAAGCTCACTCCTCCATGAAAAATAAGTCACAAGTCCAATGTCTCTTATTAAAATAAGCACTGCAAAATATAAAGGAGTCACAGTTTTAAAATGGGACACACGTTCTCTAAGCAGTGAACCATGTTAGAGGTGCACTGTTTACATTGTATAAAGTCCCCTGGAGCCAGGGTTAGGAAGCGCATCTGTTCTTTGGTGTTCTGGGATGAAGGAGAAAGGAAAATGTGCTGCCAGAAGTGAGTGGGAAGGAGCCCATGAGATAAAGGAAGTAAATCCATTTGCTGATTGCAATAATAATGGTAATACACGAAGCTATACATACATACATACATACATACATACATGCAAATTTTCACATTTTTTTAAAAAAAGAACTTAAGGCTTCCACTCATGTAATCAGCCCTTATGAACTCTCCTGATTAGCTGCAAGGAAAATCTTCCTTTCTCCTCTTTCTTGCACCATCCTGGGCTCCCTTTTGACTTGTTTTTTTTTTTTTTTTAACTTATAAACGATCAGCTCATATTCTGAAGTTTGTAGTCCCCTCCCGCCCCCTCTCTCTCTATACGGCTCATTTACATTGGCAGCTGTAGTTCTGCTGGGCATCCTCAAACCCACAAGTTTCCCTTTAATGTTTGAGCAGACAAACATGATCATGCACTAGGCATCACTGTGCCACTCAAAATGCTTTTTTGTTTTTTTTTATTGCATCTGAGAGAAATCTCAAGGTTGCAAACCTGGAGTCAGAATTGTCTCCATGTGTCTCAGTGGGAAGAGTATCGTGTGAAGAAACAAGTTGATTCTACTGATCAAAAGGAATTTTTTTTGATATCAGGTCATCCTCCGAATGAATTTATATTACCGAGTGGAGGGTCACATGAAGAAAATGGTCAAACATCACCACCTAGAGCAAGAGCTGAGAAGTGCAGCGGAGCCGGGCTGTGTCAGGAAAGAAAAGCAAGCTGGGGCCTGGCTCAGCGCTCTCCCCTCTGCTCCTGTCTGCACGGAAAGATTAGGATGACAGTGGCAGGAAGCCTGTGCACCTAGTATGCATCACTTGAAGGGAACACACAGATTCCAGTAAACAGTTGGAAGGAAATGTTAATACCAGGCTCTGCTAAACAATATGAAATGACTCCTAGATGAGACAAGCGACTTTCATCAAAGTTCCCTGATACCTGAAAAGACAGCCCAGGGGATCCTGCACTACATGTGGTGTATGTAAATTAAGCGGGTTTTTTTCCCCTTTGTAATCAAGGCTCATACACAAACAAAATCACACTTTAGAAACGGCCTATTTCAACTTGTAACTAGCTTGCTTTCAGGGGCTCCAGGTCAAAAAGAAATAGAGCACAAAGACGCTTTCTCCTTAGGGATCATACACAAATTCACTCTGTCCGTTTCTTTCCCACATGGAGCAACAAAGCCGTCAGACCTCTCCATCCACACATCGGGTCCTTCCTGATTAAAGTGAGATAAATCACAGCCCTCTCTCTCTAGATGGCAGGCGACAAGAGGGGGATGCTTGCCTCAAGAAGTCCTCCCCATCCCTCTGCATTCATGCAAGCCCGAGCGGAGAGATGCAAGAAATTACGGATGCATTTTAATTCCCCAGACCCTGCAATTAAAAATGGAAATTTTTTGGCCACGCCTGTTGGCTCACGCCTGTAATCCCAGCACTTTCAGAGGCCGAGGTCGGCGGATCACCTGGGGTCAGGAGTTCGAGACCAGCCTGGCCAACATGGTGAAACCCTGTCTCTACTAAAAATACAAAAATTAGCTAGGAATGGTGGTGGGCGCCTGTAGTCCCAGCTACTCGGGAGGATGAGGCAGGAGAATCACTTGAACCCGGGAGACAAAGTTTGCAGTGAGCCAAGATCGCACCACTGCACTCCACTCTGGGTGACAAAGGCAGACTTCATCTCAAAAAATGTTTTTAAAAAATGGAAGTGTTGTTCTTTCATTTGTAAATGTGTTTTGGTAAAAGAGGGGCAGTTTAAGCAACCCTTTCTATTGTCTACATTGTTAAAATTCATCCGACATGGACTCTTGACTCCGTTTTGCCTGGGCAGACCCAATTCAAGCATTTACAACAGCTATAACCTCCTCAAATCAAAAAGAGGAATCAGCATTATTGCTAAGTTCAAAAAAGGTCTTGTTTTATTTCATTTTTATTTTTGAATGCAGCCATTCCTCCATGTGCTGCCATCAGGTAAGATTGTCAGTCCTGATTAGGTAAAGGTATTATTACAAAATGCAATTCTTAAAAATTCAGTGTCTAACTACACTTTTAATAAGCCTTTCCCCCTCCCCTATGTATTCTCCCTTAGACACCCCTTCTCAAATTTAAAATCACAGAAACTAAAATATGATGCCTAAAGAGAGCCTAGCGACTGCCCAGTCCTCTAATTTGATGAGTGGGAGTACTGAAGCCCAGAGGAGGTCAAGTAATTTGTTCCCAATGTCTTAGATAAGAAGAAAATGACCAGCTGGGAAATCCCACTCATGTCAAGGCAGAGGCACAGGGCCACAGACTGTGGTTGAATTGTGCCACACTCCTACATCCTTCTTTAGGAATCACAGAACATTCCTGTGTTGAGTCGGAGTCACTGACTTCCTTTTCAGGCTGATTGAGTTCTGTCCTTACAGGCTGCGACAAGAAGTTTTGGTATTATGCTACACCAAGACCATTTATCTAGTTCAAGAAATGCACAGTCCTTAGAGCCCAGCAACTTTCCCCATGTCCAGTAAATGTAGCTTCTCCATTAGAAGCTGTCAGAATGGAGCCTTCTGGCTCATCTTGATTTTGATTTGTGCAAGAATGAATGGTTGTGCTAAGACAGCTTTCCTAGCTGATAGAGAGCGAAACGTTTTTCTCATAATCTATAAAAAAATTAAATTAGAACTTTTTTCTCATAATCTGTGAAAAAATATTAAATTAAATCTGGCTCGTCTTGATTTTGATTTGTGCAAGAATGAATGGTTGTGCTAAGACAGCTTTCCTAGCTGATAGTGAGCAAAACTTTTTTCTCATAATCTATAAAAAATATTAAATTAGAAGCATAGAGTTTATTTCATGACTTTTATCTTCCTGCAATTTTCTTGTGGGCATAAATGATTTGTTTTTATCCTGCCTGCCCCCCAATCACTTTTCCAAGAGACTAAAAGAGTATCTAGTGCAAAGTGGAGACTCAAATATTTTTTAATAAACAGTGATCCCAGCCACCCAGTGCATGTTGCCAAATGCCAACCCCATAAATAATCAAACACATCATCTCATTCAGCCAATCAAAATCAAGTGCTACCTATTTTTTTAAGTTTTCATAGCCCTTGGGCATCTGCTTTCTCAGCATTTCCCAAACTTGAGTCATTCTCATCCTGCCTTCCTAATTTTGATCTGTCAATTACCTCTACTATTATTTATTTCATATATTTTTAAATAGACCCACTTTTGAAACTTAAATACACGCCTTTTAAAAGGAAGCTTTCTTACTACTATACATCAAAAGCCATTATTACTTGTTCTAAGTACTCATAACAAGATGGTCACAACTATTAAAATTTACTAATGTGCATCCACATACTCTCTAAATTCATGGAGCATCTGCACACACTTTAAGAAACAATTCTGCATTACTCACTCAATTTTCTTGACATCCTTCTGAGGCAGGACAAACCTTGGGCCCAAAGAATTGAGGTAGGAGTCCAAGCAAGTTGCCAGCCACATAAAGGCAAACCTTGGCTCGGAAGTCAGGACTACCAGCCCCTAGGTTATGGTTCATGCTCTTTCCTCTGCTCTCCAGAACCTCCTATCTCCAAGTGTAGTTAGCAGCCCAGATGCAGCAGCATCCTCTAGAGACTTGTTAAAAATGCAGAAGCTCAGGCTCCACCCCAGGCCTATGCAGACTGAATCTGCATTTTAACAAGGTCCAGGTAATTCACGTGCACATTAAGTTTGAAAAGGCCTGGTCTAGATCAGCGGTTCTCTAACTTAGCAGCACATTAGAACCATCTGTAGAGACTTTAAAAATACCAGTGCCTGGGCTTCACCTCCCAGAGAATCTGACTTAAGTGTCTGGGGTTTGCCCTGAGTCTAGGTATTTTTAAAAACTCCTCAGCTCATACAAAGCTGGCAGGGCCGGGCACAGTGGCTCATGCCTATAATCCCAGCATTTCGTGAGGCCAAAGTGGGCAGATTGCTTGAGTCCAGGAGTTTGAGATTAGCCTGGGCTAAAACCCCATCCCTACAAAAAAAAAAATACAAAAAGTAGTTGGGCATGGTGGTGGCACATACCTGTAGTCCCGGCTACTCAGGAGGCTGAGTCCTCAATTCAACCCAGGAGGTCACGGTCTGGTCAACAGAGCAAGACCCTGTATCAAAACAAACAAACAAGCAAACAAAAAATGCTAGCAGCTTACCAGCTAGGGAGGCCTGTAGAGGCAAGTTTTCCAAATGGGGCTGCATTAGTTGTTCCATAACTTTAGCTGCATCAAAACCACCTGGATGGCTTGTTCAGCTACAGAGGGTCTGGCCATGCCCCTAGAGTTTCCAGCTGAGGGTCTGGAATGAGGCCCGATGATTTGCATTTCTAACAATCTCCAGGTGATGCTGATGCTGTGGGTCCAGGGACCACATTTTGAGAATCTATGCTAAATGAATCGGAGAAGACCAAAGCTCAAACTTATTCCAAGAACTTTTCAAGGCCCACCTGCAAGCTGTAGTGGAAGTAAGCATCTAAGGGTGCACAAAAGTTTCACTGTAGACTAAGGCCTTTTACCTGAGCTCTCAAATGTTCACATTTCTCTTATCAACCTAAATAACAAACAGAGAGAGGCTCTCCACAAGAAAAAGATATTCGTTTGGAAACAGAGCCTTGCAATAGAAACAGGCAAGCCAGAGTAAACTATATGCATATTCACGGAGGTAAAGGAAGACACAAGAAAAAATGAGGAAGATTATATGATCATTTGGAAATGATTATCCTTGGCTACAAAGATCAATAACAAAGGTGATGCCAGGCACAGGTTGGACAGGCAGTTGTTGGGCAAATATCCTTCAGAAGCATTGTTGTGTGCAAAGTTGCAATGGGCTTTGTGCAAGATTGTGTTTTTTGCAGTCTTCTGTGATAAGTTTTTGTTATCAGGCATACAAGCCCAAGAATCCTTTATTGCATGGCCTTCCCTGGCTCTATTTGTCAGGGTTTTGGTTAGGGGAGGAGTATTTTTAACACTCTCAATGTAAAAAATGCCATAAGGTAGGTACCCCAATTGCTTGTTTCGTCTTCATAAAATAACTTTTCCACCCGAACAAAGTCTACACATAAATTGTAAAAATACCCTGGCATGCAGTCCCTGGAAAAGTCTGGAGTCATTCTCGGGGTTCCCACCCAGGTGGGCAAGCGTAGCCACCACAGATAAACACAAAGTAGGGGTCCCCGCTGGGGTTCAGCGGCAGGCAGTGGCCCTGGTTCTGATATTTGGCTGAAAACACAACTCCTCTTTGTCACCCTCAGGACATTTCAGCTATTTCCTAGATAATAATCTCACTTCACCCTGCACAAAACAGGCACATGATCATGTCACTCTGACCTGGTTTGAGTCCAAGGAGAATTCTGTTTTTAAAATAATTTAGGTTAGTAGTTAAAATATGAACTTTGGGCCAGGAGTGGTGGCCCATGCCTATAATCCCAGCACTTCGTGAGGCCAAAGTGGGCAGATTGCTTGAGTCCAGGAGGTTGAGACTAGCCTGGGCTAAAACCCCACCCCTACAAAAAAAAAAAAATACAAAAAGTAGTTGGGCATGGTGGTGGCACATACCTGTAGTCCCGGCTACTCAGGAGGCTGAGTCCTCGCTTGAACCCAGGAGGTCACGGTCTGGTCAACAGAGCAAGACCCTGTATCAAAACAAAGAAACAAACAAACAAAAAATGCTAGCAGCTTACCAGCTAGGGAGGCCTGTAGAGGCAAGTTTTCCAAATGGGGCTACATTAGTTGTTCCAGAACTTTAGCTGCATCAAAACCACCTGGATGGCTTGTTCAGCTACAGAGGGTCTGGCCATGCCCCTAGAGTTTCCAGCTGAGGGTCTGGAATGAGGCCCGATGATTTGCATTTCTAACAATCTCCAGGTGATGATGATGCTGCGGGTCCAGGGACCACATTATGAGAATCTATGCTAAATGAATCGGAGAAGACCAAAGCTCAAACTTATTCCAAGAACTTTTCAAGGCCCACCTGCAAGTTGTAGTGGAAGTAAGCATCTAAGGGTGCAAAAAAGTTTCACTGTAGACTAAGGCCTTTTACCTGAGCTCTCAAATGTTCCCATTTCTCTTATCAACCTAAATAACAAACAGAGAGAGGCTCTCCACAAGAAAAAGATATTCGTTTGGAAACAGAGCCTTGCAATAGAAACAGGCAAGCCAGAGTAAACTATACGCATATTCATGGAGGTAAAGGAAGACAAAAGACAAAATGAGGAAGATTATATGATCATTTGGAAATGACTATCCTTGGCTACAAAGATCAATAACAAAGGTGATGCCAGGCCCAGGTTGGACAGGCAGTTGTTGGGCAAATATCCTTCAAAAGCATTGTTGTGTGCAAAGTTGCAATGGGCTTTGTGCAAGATTGTGTTTTTTGCAGTCTTCTGTGATAACTTTTTGTTATCAGGCATACAAGCCCAAGAATCCTTTATTGCACGGGCTTTCCTGGCACTATATGTCAGGGTTTTGGTTAGGGAAGGGGTATTTTTAACACTCTCAATGTAAAAAATGACATAAGGTGGGTACCCCAATGACTTGTTTGGTCTTCATAAAATAAATTTTCATAAAATCTCTGTAAACGTGGAAATATCTACACCGCTATCTCTGTAAATGTGTAAACATTTACAACGCTATCTGTATAAACATGGAACTATTTACAACGCCGTCTCTATAAACATGGAAATATCTACACCGCTATCTCTATAAACATGGAAATATCTACACCGCAATCTCTATAAACATGGAAATACCTACACCGCTATCTGTATAAACATGGAAATATCTACACTGCTGTCTCTATAAACATGGAAATATCTACACCTCTATCTGTATAAACATGGAAATATTTACACCACTGTCTCTATAAACATGGAAATATGTACAATGCTATCTCCATAAACACGCAAATATCTACATCACTGTCTCTATAAACATGGAAATATCTACAGCGTTATCTCTATGAACATGGAAATATCTACACCGCTGTCTCTAGAAACATGGAAATATCTACATCGCTATCTCTATAAACGTGGAAATATATTCACCGCTATCTCTAAAAACATGGAAATATCTACACCGCTATTTCTATAAACGTGGGAACATCTACACCGCTAACTCTATAAACCTGGAAATATCTACACCGCTATAAGTATAAATGTGGAAACATCTACACCGCTATCTGCATAAACATGGAAATATCTACACCGCTATCTGTAAAAACATGGAAATACTTACACCGCTATCTGTATAAACATGGAAATATTTACAAAGCTATCTCTATAAACATGGAAATATCTACACCGCTATCTCTATAAACATGGAAATATCTACACCACTTTCTGTAAAACATGGAAATATCTACACCGCTGTCTGTATAAACATGGAAATATATACACGGCTATCTGTATAAACATGGAAATATCTACAGGGAAAGCTGTATAAACATGGAAATATATAGACAGTCATCTCTATAAACATGGAAATATCAATACCGCTATCTGTTTAAACATGGAAATACCCACATCGCTATCTGTATAAACATGGATATACCCACACCGCTATCTGTATAAAGATGGAAATATGTGCACCGCTATCTATATAAACATGGAAATATCTGCAACTCTATCTCTGTAAACATAGAAATATCTACACGGCTATTTGTGTAAACATGGAAATATCTGCACTGCTATCTGTATAAAGATGGAAATATCTACACCACTATCTGTAAAACGTGGAAATATCTACACCGCTGTCTGTATAAACCTGGAAATATCTACACTGATATCTGTATAAACATGGAAATATCTACAACGCTATCTGTATAAACAAGGAAATATCTACACCGCCATCTGTGTAAACATGGAAATACCTACACCGCTATCTGTACAAATATGGAAATATCCACACCGCTATCTCTATAAACATGGAAATACCTACACCGCTTTCTCTATAAACATGGAAATATCTACACCGCAATCTGTATAAAGATGGAAATATCTACACCGCAATATGTATAAATATGGAAATAACTACACCGCTACCACTATAGACATGTAAATATCTACACCGCAATCTGTGTAAATTTGGCAATACCTACACCGCAATCAGTGCAAAGATGGAAATATCTACAACTCTATGTCTGTAAACATGGGAATATCTACACCGCTATCTGTATAAACATGGAAATATCTACACTGCCATCTGTACAAACATGGAAATATCTACAGCGCCATCTGTATAAACATGGAAATATCTACACTGCCATCTGTACACACATGGAAATATCTACACAGACATCTGTATAAACATGGAAATATCTACACCGCTATCTCTATAAACATGGAAATATCTACACCTCTATCTGTATAAACATGGAAATATCTACATCGCTATCTGTATAAACAGGGAAATATCTCCACCGCTATCTGTATAAACGTGGAAATATCTACACCACTATCTGTATGAACATGGAAATATCTACACAGCCATCTGTATAAACATGGAAATATGTACACTGCCATCTATATAAACTTGGAAATATCTACACTGACATCTGTAGAAAAATGGAAATGTCTACAAAGTGATCTGTATAAACATGGGAATTTCTACACCGCTACCTGTATAAACATGGAAATATCTACACCGCTATCTGTATCAACATGGAAATAACTACACCGCAATCTGTGTAAACATGGAAATATCTACAATGCTATCTCTGTAAACATAGAAATATCTAAACAGCTATCTGTGTAAACTTGGAAATATCTACACCGCTGTCTGTGTAAAATTGGCAATACCTACACCGCAATCTGTGCAAAGATGGAAATACCTACACCGCTATCTCTGTAAACATGGAAATATCTACACCGATATCTGTATAAACATGGAAATATCTACACTGCCATCTGTATAAACATGGAAATACCTACACCGCTTTCTCTATAAACATGAAAATATCTACACTGTTATCTCTATATACATGGAAATATCTACACCTCCATCTCTATAAACATGAAAATATCTACACCGCCATCTTCAAAAACATGGATGTATCTACACCGCCATCTGTAAAAACATGGAAATATCTACACCACTATCTGTATTAACATGGAAATATCTTCAATGCCATCTGTATAAACATGGAAATATCTACACCGCTATCTGTATAAACATGGAAATATCTACAACGCTATCTCTATAAACATGGAAATACTTACACCGCTATCTGTATAAACATGGAAATATTTACAAAGCTATCTCTATAAACATGGAAATATCTATACCGCTATCTCTATAAACATGGAAATATCTACACCACTATCTCTAAAACATGGAAATATCTACATAGCTGACTGTATAAACATGGAAATATATACACGTCTATCTTTTTAAACATGGAAATATCTACACCACTGACTGTATAAACATGTAAATATCTGCACCGCTATCTGTCTAAACATGGAAATATTTACACCGCTGTCTCTATAAACATGGAAATATCTACACCGCTATCTGTAGAAACATGGAAATATATACACCGCTGTCTCCATAAAACTGGAAATATCTACACCGTTATCTGTATTAATGTGGAAATACCTACACCGCTATCTGTATAGACGTGGAAATATCTACATCGCTACGTCTCCAAACGTGGAAATATCTACACTGCTATCTGTATAAACATGGAAATATCTACACCAGTATGTGTATATACGTGGAAATATCTGCACCGCTATGTGTATAAACTTGCAAATTTCTACACCGCAACCTGTATAAAAGTGGAAATATCTTCACCGCTATCTGTATAAACGTGGAAATACCTACACCGCTATCTCTATAAACGGGGAAATATCTACACCGCTATCTGTATAAACGTGGGAATATCTACACCGCTATACCTATAAACGTGGAAACATTTACACGGCTATCTGTATAAACATGGAAATATTTAGACCGCTATCTCTAAAAACATGGAAATATCTACACCGCTATGTCTATAAACATGAAAATATTTACACGGCTATCTGTATAATCATGGAAATATTTACACCGCTATCTGTAAATACTTGGAAATATTTACACCGCTATGTCTATAAAAATGGAAATATCTACAGCGCTATCTAGATAAACATGAAAATATCTACACTGTTGTGTGTATGAACATGAAAATATCTACACCGCTATCTCTATAAACCTAGAAATATCTACAATGCTGTCTGCGTAAACATGGAAATATCTACACAGCTATCTGTATAAACATGGAAGTATCTACACAGCTGTTTGTATAAACATGGATATATCTACACGGAAAGCTGTATAAACATGGAAATATCTAGACAGTCATCTCTATAAACATGGAAATATCTATACCGCTATCTGTATAAACATGGAAATACCCACACAGCTATCTGTATAAACATGAATATAACCACACCGCTATCTGTATAAAGATGGAAATATCTGCACCGCTGACTTTATAAACATGGAAATATCTGCAACTCTATCTGTGTAAACATAGAAATATCTACATGGCTATTTGTGCAAACATGGAAATCTCTGCACCGCTATCTGTATAAAGATGGAAATATCTACACCACTATCTGTAAAACGTGGAAATATCTACACCGCTCTCTGTATAAACCTGGAAATATCTACAACGATACCTGTATAAACATGGAAATATCTACACCGCTATCTGTATAAACAAGGAAATATCTACACCGCCATCTGTATGAACATGGAAATACCTACACCGCTATCTGTATAAATATGGAAATATCCACACCGCTATCTCTATAAACATGGAAATACCTACACCGATTTCTCTACAAACATGGAAATATCTACACTGCAATCTCTATATACATGGAAATATCTACACCGCCATCTCTATAAACATGAAAATATCTACACCGCCATTTCAGAAACATGGATGTATCTACACCGCCATCTGTATAAACATGGAAATATCTTCACCACTATCTGTATAAACATGGAAATATCTTCAATGCCATGTGTATAAACATGGAAATATCTACACCGCCATCTGTATAAAGATGGAATTATCTACACCAATATCTGTAAAACGTGGAAATACCTACACCGCTACCTCTATAGACATGAAATATCTACACCGCTATCTGTATAAACATGGAAATATCTACACTGCCATCTGTATAAAGATGGAAATATCTACACCGCGAGCTGTATAAACATGGAAATATCTACACTGCTATCTGTATAAACATGGAAATACCAACACCGTTATCTGTATAAACATGGAAATATCTACACCGCTATCTCTATAAACATGAAAATACTTACACCACCATCTCTATAAGCATGGAAATATTTACACCGCTGTCTCTTTAAACATAGAAATAACTACACCGCCATCCCTATAAACATGGAAATATCTACACCGCCATCTGCATAAACATGGAAATGTCCACACAGACATCTGTATAAACATGGAAATATCTACACTGCCATCTGTATAAACTTGGAAATATCTACACTGACATCTGCAGAAAGATGGAAATGTCTACAAAGTGATCTGTATAAACATGGGAATTTCTACACCGCTACCTGTATAAACATGGAAATATCTACACCATTATCTGTATCAACATGGAAATAACTACACCGCAATCTGTATAAACATGGAAATACCTACAATGCTATCTCTGTAAACATGAAAATATCTACACAGCTATCTGTGTAAACTTGGAAATATCTACACCGCAATCTGTGTAAATTTGGCAATATCTACACCGCAATCTGTGCAAAGATGGAAATATCTACACCGCTATCTCTGTAAACATGGAAATATCAACACCGCTATCTGTATAAACATGGAAATATCTACACTGCGATCTGTATAAACATGGAAATATCTACACCGCCATCTGAATAAACATGGAAATATCTACACTGCCATCAGTACAAACATGGAAATATCTACACAGCCATCTCTATAAACATGGAAATATCTACACCGCTATCTCTATAAACATGGAAATATCTACACCGCTATCTGTATAAACATGGAAATATCTACATCGCTATCTGTATACACAGGGAAATATCTCCACCGCTATCTGTATAAACATGGAAATATCTACACCGCTATCTGTATAAACATGGAAATATCTACACCGCTATCTATATAAACATGGAAATATATACAATGCTATCTGTGTAAACATGGAAATACCTACACAGCTATCTGTGTAAACCTGGAAATATCTACACAGCTATCTGTGTAAAAATGCTAATATCTACACAGCAAACTGTGCAAAGATGGAAATATCTACACTGCTATCTCTGTAAACATGGAAATATCTATACCGCTATCTGTATAAACATGGAAATATCTATACCGCAGTCTCTATAAACATGGAAATATCTCCACCGATATCTGTATAAACATGAAAATATCTACACCGCTATCGGTATAATCATGGACATATCTAAACCGCAATCTGTATAAACATGGAAATATCTACCACGGTAAGTGTGTAAACATGGAAATACCTACACTGCTATCTGTGTAAACTTGGAAACATCTACACAGCTATCTGCGTAAACATGGAAATATCTACACGGCAATCTGTGCAAAGATGGAAATAACTACACTGCTATCTCTGTAAACTTGGAAATATCTATACCGCTACCTGTATAAACATGGAAATACCTACACCGCTGTCTGTATAAACAAGGAAATATCTACACCGCCATCTGTATAAACTTGGAAATATCTACACCGCTATCTGTATCAACATGGAAATAACTACACCGCAATCTGTATAAACACGGAAATAACTACAATGCTATCTCTGTAAACATGGAAATATCTACACAGCTATCTGCGTAAACATGGAAATATCTACACGGCAGTCTGTGCAAAGATGGAAATAGCTACACCGCTATCTCTGTAAACTTGGAAATATCTATACCGCTACCTGTATAAACATGGAAATATCTACACCGCTGTCTGTATAAACAAGGAAATATCTACACCGCCATCTGTAGAAACATGGAAATATCTACACCGCAATCTGTATAAACATGGAAATACCTACACCGCTATCTGTATAAATATGGAAATATCTACAACGCTATCTCTATAAACATGGAAATACCTACACCGCTTTATAAACATGAAAATATCTACACTGCTATCTCTGTATACATGGAAATATCTACACCTCCATCTCTATAAGCATGCAAATATCTACACCGCCATCTTCAGAAACGTGGATGTTTCTACACCGCCATCTGTATAAACATGGAAATATCTACACCACTATCTCTATAAACATGGAAATATCTTCACTGCCATCTGTATAAACATGGAAATATCTACACCGCCATCTGTATAAAGATGGAAATAACTACACCGCAATCTGTATAAATATGGAAAGAACTACACCGCTATCTCTATAGACATGGAGATATCTACACCGCTATCTGTATAAACATGGAAATATCTACACTGCCATCTGTATACAAATGGAAATATCTACACCGCGAGCTGTATAAACATGGAAATATCTACACCGCTATCTGTATAAACATGGAAATATCAACACCGCTATATTTAAATATGGAAATATCTACACCGCTATCTCTATAAACATGAAAATACTTACATCACCATCTCTATAAACATGGAAATATTTACACCGCTATCTCTATAAATTTAGAAATAACTATACCGCCATCTCTATGAACATGGAATTATCTACACCGCCATCTGCATAAACATGGAAATATCTACACAGACATCTGTATAAACATGGAAATATCTACACCGCCATCTCTATAAACATGAAAATATCTACACCGCCATGTTCAGAAACATGGATGTATCTACACCGCCATCTGTATAAACATGGAAATATCTACACCACTATCTGTATAAACATGGAAATATCTACACCGCTATCGGTATAATCATGGACATATCTAAACCGCAATCTGTATAAACATGGAAATATCTACCACGGTATGTGTGTAAACATGGAAATACCTACACTGCTATCTGTGTAAACTTGGAAATATCTACACAGCTATCTCCGTAAACATGGAAATATCTACACGGCAATCTGTGCAAAGTTAGAAATATCTACACTGCTATCTCTGTAAACTTGGAAATATCTATACCGCTACCTGTATAAACATGGAAATACCTACACCGCTGTCTGTATAAACAAGGAAGTATCTACACTGCCATCTGTAGAAACATGGAAATATCTACACCGCAATCTGTATAAACATGGAAATACCTACACCGCTATCTGTATAAATATGGAATTATCTACACCGCTATCTCTATAAACATGGAAATACTTAAACCACTTTCTCTATAATCATGAAAATATCTACACTGCTATCTCTATATACATGGAAATATCTACACCTCCATCTCTATAAGCATGCAAATATCTACACTGCCATGTTCAGAAACTTGGATGTATCTATACCGCCA
Source organism: Pan troglodytes (assembly GCF_028858775.2). Lineage (NCBI taxonomy): Eukaryota > Metazoa > Chordata > Mammalia > Primates > Hominidae > Pan > Pan troglodytes. Next base: position 11,280,897 of record NC_072411.2, read on the forward strand.
TCTGTATAAACATGGAAATATCTACACCACTATCTGTATAAACATGGAAATATCTTCACTGCCATCTGTATAAACATGGAAATATCTACACCGCCATCTGTATAAAGGTGGAAATATCTACACTGCAATCTGTATAAATATGGAAAGAACTACACCGCTATCTCTATAAACATGGAAATATCTACACCGCTATCTGTATAAACATGGAAATATCTACACTGCCATCTGTATACAGATGGAAATATCTACACCGTGAGCTGTATAAACATGGAAATACCTACACCGCTATCTGTATAAACATGGAAATATCAACACCGCTATATGTTTAAGCATGGAAATATCTACGCCGCTATCTCTATAAACATGAAAATACTTACACCACCATCTCTATAAACATGGAAATATTTACACCGCTATCTCTATAAACTTAGAAATAACTATACCGCCATCTCTATGATCATGGAATTATCTACACCGCTATCTGCATAAACATGGAAATATCTACAAAGACATCTGTATAAACATGGAAATATCTACACCGCCATCTCTATAAACATGAAAATATCCTCACTGCCATCTTCAGAAACATCGATGTAACTACACCGCCATCTGTATAAACATGGTAATATCTACACCACTATCTGTATAAACATGGAAATATATTCACTGCCTTCTGTATAAACATGGAAATATCTACACCGCCGTCTGTATAAAGTTGGAAATATCTACACCGAAATCTGTATAAATATGGAAATACCTACACCGCTATCTCTATAAACATCGAAATCTCTACAACGCCATCTGTATAAACATGGAAATACTTACAAAGTTCTCTGTATAAACATGGAAATATCTACACCGCCATCTGTATTAACATGGAAATATCTACACATCCATGTGTATATACATGGAAATATCTACACCGCTATCTATTTAAACATGGAAATAACTACACCGCTATCTGTAAAAACATGGAAATATGTACAATGCTATCTCTATAAACATGAACATACATACACCACCATCTCTATAAACATGGAGATATTTAAAACGCTATCTGTATAAACATAGAAATAACTACACTGCCATCTCTATAAACATGGAAATATCTACACCGCCATCTGAATAAACATGGAAATATCTACACAGACATATGTATAAACATGGAAATATCTACACTGCCATCTGTATAAACTTGGAAATATCTACATCGCTATTTGTATAAACAAGCAAATATCTACACCGCCATCTGTTTAAACATGGAAACATATACAAAGACATCTGTTTATACATGGAAATATCTACACCGCTATCTGCATAAACATGCTAATAACTACACCGCTATCTGTATAAATGCGGAAATATTTGCACCGCCATCCCTGTAAACATGGTAATATCAACATCGCGATCTGTATAAACATGCAAATATCTACACCATGATCTGTATAAACATGGAAATATCTACACCGCGATCTGTATAAACATGGAAATATGTACACCGTGATCTGTATAAACATGGAAATATCAACACTGCCATCTCTATAAACATGGAAATATCTACACCCCTATCTGTATAAACATGGAAATATCCACACAGCTATCTCTATAAACATGGAAAAATCAACTTCGCTATCTCTATGAACATGGAAATATCTACACCGCCATCTCTATAAACATGGAAATATCTACACTGCGATCACTATAAAAATGGAAATATCTACACCGCTATCTGTGTAAACATGGAAATATCTCCACTGCTATCTCTATAAACATCGAAATCTCTACAACGCCATCTGTATAAACATAGAAATACTTACAAAGCTATCTATATAAACATGGAAATAACTACACAGCCATGTGTATATACATGGAAATATCTACACCGCCATCTACTTATCCATAGAAATATCTGTGCCGCCATCTGTATAAACATGGAAATATCTACACGGTCATCTGTTTACAGATGGGAATATCAAGACCGCCATCTGTACAAACATGGAAATATCTGCACCGCCATCTGTATAAACATGGAAATATCTACACCGCGGTCTGTATAAACATGGAAATGTCTACACCGCTATCTCTATAAACATGGAAATATCTACACCATGATCTGTATAAACATGGAAATATTTACAACGCTATCTGTATAAACATGGAAATATTTACACAATTATCTGTATAAATATGGAAATATCTACACCACTATCTCTATAAACATGGAAATATCTACACCGCCATCTGTATAAACATGGAAATACCTACATTGCTATCTTTATACACATGGAAATATCTTCAATGCCATCTGTAAAAACATGGAAATACCTATACAGTCATCTGTATAAACATGGAAATATCTACACCACCTTCTGTATAAACATGGAAATATCTACAATGCCATCTGTATACGCATGGAAAAACTACACGGCAATCTGTGTATACTTGGAAACATAAACACCGCCATCTGTACAAACATGGAAATACCTACAACGCTGTCTCTATAAACATGGAAATATGTACACCGCTATGTGTATAAACATGGAAATATCTCCAATGCTGTCTGTATAAGCATGGAAATATCTTCACCACAATCGGTATAAACATGGAAATATCTACACCGCTATCTGTATAAACATGGAAATATCTACACATCTGTCGCTATAAACGTGGAAATACCTACACCGCCATATGTATAAACATGGAAATACCTACAAAGTCATCTGTGTAAACATGGAAATATCTACTCAGCCATCTGTATAAACATGGAAATATCTACACAGCCATCTGTATATACATGGAAATATCTGCACTGCTACCTGTATAAACATGGAAATAACTACACCGCTATTTGTATAAACAAGGAAATATCTACACCGCCATCTGTTTAAACATGGAAATATATACACAGACATCTGTTTATACATGGAAATATCTACACCGCTATCTGAATAAACATGCTATTAACTACACCGCTATCTGTATAAATGTGGAAATATTTGCACGGCTCTCCCTATAAACATGGTAATATCAACACCGCGATCTGTATAAACATGGAAATATCTACACCATGATCTGTATAAACATGGAAATATCTACACCGTGATCTATATAAAAATGGAAATATCTACACCGCCATCTCTATAAACATGGAAATATCTACACCCCTATCTGTATAAACTTGGAAATATCCACACCGCTATCTCTATAAACATGGAAAAATCAACAACGCTATCTCTATGAACATGGAAATATGTACACCGCCATCTCTATAAACATGGAAATACCAACACCGCGATCAGTATAAACATGGAAATATCTGCACCGCCATCTGTATAAACATGGAAATACTTACAGAGTTATCTGTATAAACATGGAAATATCTACACCGCCATCTGTATAAACATGCAAATATCTAAAAATCTATGTGTATATACATGGAAATATCTACACCGCTATCCTTATAAACATGGAAATAACTACACCGCTCTCTCTATATACATTTAAATATCTACACCGCCATCTACATATCCATAGAAATATCTGCGCCGCCATCTGTATAAACATGGAATTATCTAGGCGGTCATCTGTGTATAGATGGAAATATCAACACCGCCATCTGTACAAACTTGGAAATATCTACACCGCAGTCTGTATAAACATGGAAATATCTACACCGCTATCTGTATAAACATGGAAATATCGACACAGTCCTCTGTATAAATATGGAAATATCTGCATAGGCATCTGTGTAAACATGGAAATATCTGCACCGCTATCTGTATAAACATGGAAATACCTACACCACTGTCTCTATAAACATGGAAATATGTACACCGCTATGTGTATAAACATGGAAATATCTCCACTGCTGTCTGTATAAATATGGAAATATCTACACCGTTATCTGTTTAAACATGGAAATATCTACATCGCCATCTCTATAAACATTGAAATATCTACACTGCCATCTGTAAAAACATGGAAATATCTACACAGTCATCTGAATAAACATGGAAATATCTACACCACCATCTGTATAAACATGGAAATACCTACAATACCATCTGTATACACATGGAAATATCTACACAGACATCTGTATAAATATGGAAATAACGACACGGTCATCTGTATAAACATGGAAATATCTACACTGCCATCTACAGAAAGATGGAAATATGTACACCGCTATCTCTGTAAATATGGAAATATCTACACCGCCATCTCTATAAACATGAAAATATCTACACTGCCATCTCCATAAAGATGGAAGTATCTACTCCGCCATGTGTATAAACACGGAAATATCTACACCACCATCTGTGTAAACATGGAAATATCTACACCGCTATCTGTATAAACATGGAAATATCTACACCGCCATCTGCATGTCCATGGAAATATTTTCACCGCCATCTGTATAAACATGGAAATATCTACACGGCCATCTGTGTATAGATGGAAATATCAACACCGCCATCTGTGCAAACATGGAAATATCTACATCGCTATCTCTATAAACATGGAAATATCTGCACTGCCATCTGTAAATACATGGAAATACCTATACAGTCATCTGTATAAACATGGAAATATCTACAATGCCATCTGTATACACATGGAAATATCTACAAAGCCATCTGTATAAACATGTAAATATCTACACTGCTATCTCTATAAACATGGAAATATCTACACGGCCATCTCTATAAACATGAAAATATCTACTCTGCCATCTCCATAAACATATAACTAACAACTCCGCCATCTGTATAAACATGGAAACATCTACACCGCCATCTGTGTGAATAAGGAAATAACTACAATGCCATCTGTATAAAGATATAAATATCTGCACCACGAGCTGTATAAACATGGAAATATCCACATCGCTATCTGTATAAAGGTGGAAATACCAACACCGCTATCCATATAAACATGGAAATATCTACAACACCATCTATATAAACATGGAAATATCTACACCGCTATGTCTATAAACATGGAAATACCTACACCGCTATCTCTATAAACATGGAAATACCTACACTGCAATCTGTGTAAACATGGAAATATCTACACCGCTATGTGTATAAACATGGAAATATCTACACCGCGATCTGTATAAACATGGAAATATCTACACAGCGATCTGTATAAACATGGAAATATCTACACCGCGATCTGTATAAACATAGAAATATCTACACTGCTATCTGTATAAACATGGAAATATCTACACAGCTATCTCTATAAACATGGAAATATCTACACCGCCATCTGTATAAACATGGAAATACCTACAAAGTCATCTGTATAAACATGGAAATATCTACACAGCCATCTGTATAAACATGGAAATATCTACACAGCCATCTGTATATACATGGAAGTATCTACACCGCTATCTGTATAAACATGGAAATAACTACAACGCTATTTGTATAAACAGGGAAATATCTACACAGTGATCTGTATAAACATGGAAATATCTACACCGCCATCTCTACAAACATGGAAATATCTACACCCCTATCTGTATAAACATGGAAATATCCACACCGCTATCACTGTAAACGTGGAAAAATCAACACCGCTATTTCTATGAACATGGAAATATCTACACCGCCATCTCTATAACATGGAAATATCTACACCACGATCAGTATAAACATGGAAATATCTACACCGCTATCTGTATAAACATGGAAATATCTCCACTGCTATCTCTATAAACATCGAAATATGTACACCGCCATCTGTATAAACATGGAAATACTTACAAAGTTATCTGTATAAACATGGAAATATCTACACCGCCATCTGTATAAACATGGAAATATCTACACAGCCATGTGTATATACATGGAAATACCTACACCGCTATCTATATAAACATGGAAATCACTACACCGCTATCTGTATAAACATGGAAATATCTACACCGCCATCTACATATCCATGGAAATATCTGCGTCGCCATCTGTATAAACATGGAAATATCTACACGGTCATCTGTGTATAGATGGAAATATCAACACCACCATCTGTACAAACATGGAAATATCTGCACCGATATCTGTATAAACATGGAAATATCTACACCGCGGTCTGTATAAACATGGAAATATCTACACCGCTATCTGTATAAACATGGAAATACCTACACCGCTGTCTCTATAAACATGGAAATATGTACACCGCTATGTGTATAAACATGGAAATACCTTCACTGCTGTCTGTATAAACATGTAAATATCTCCACCGTTATGTGTTTAAACATGGAAATATCTACAGCGCCATCTCTATAAACATTGAAATATTTACACTGCCATCTGTAAAAACATGGAAATATCTTCACAGTCATCTGAATAAACATGGAAATATCTACACTACCATCTGTATAAACATGGGAATACCTACAACACCATCTGTATACACATGGAAATATCTACACAGACATCTGTATAAACATGGAAATAACTACACCGCCATCTGTATAAACATGGAAATATCTACACTGCCATCTGTAGAAAGATGGAAATATCTACACCGCTATCTCTATAAATATGGAAGTATCTACACCGCCATCTCAATAAACATGAAAATATCTACACTGCCATCTTCATAAAGATGGAAGTATCTACTCTGCCATGTGTATAATCACGGAAATATCTACACCACTAACTGTGTAAACATGGAAATATCTACACCGCTATCTGTATAAACATGGAAATATCTACACCGCCATCTGAATGTCCATGGAAATATCTACGCCGCCATCTGTATAAACATGGAAATATCTACACGGCCATCTGTGTATAGATGGAAATATCAACACCGCCATCTGTACAAACATGGAAATATCTACACCGCTATCTCTATAAACATGGAAATATCTGCACTGCCATCTGTAAAAACATGGAAATACCTATACATTCATATGTATAAACATGGAAATATCTACAATGCCATCTGTATACACATGGAAATATCTACACAGCCATCTGTATAAACATGTAAATATCTACAATGCTATCTCTATAAACATGGAAATATCTACACCGCCATCTCTATAAACATGAAAATATCTACACTGCCATCTCCATAAACATGGAACTAACTACTGGGCCATCTGTATAAACATGGAAACATTTACACCGCCATCTGTGTGAATAAGGAAATATCTACAATGCCATCTGTATAAAGATATAGATATCTACACTGCGAGCTGTATAAACATGGAAATATCTACACCGCCATCTCTATAAACATGGAATTATCTACCCCACGATCAGTATATACATGGAAATATCTACACCGGTATCTGTATAAACATGGAAATATCTCCACTGCTATCTCTATAAACATCGAAATATCTACACCGCCATCTGTATAAACATGGAAATACTTACAAAGTTATCTGTAGAAAAATGGAAATATCTACACCGCCATCTGTATAAACATGGAAACACATACACAGCCATGTGTATATACATGGAAATATCTACACCGCTATCTATATAAACATGGAAATCACTACACCGCTATCTGTATAAACATGGAAATATCTACAACGCCATCTACATATCCATGGAAATATCTGCGCCGCCATCTGTATAAACATGGAAATATCTACACGGTCATCTGTGTATAGATGGAAATGTCAACACCGCCATGTGTACAAACATGGAAATATCTGCACCGCTATCTGTATAAACATGGAAATATCTACACCGCGGTCTGTATAATCATGGAAATATCTACACCGTTATCTGTATAAATATGGAAATATCTACACCGCTATCTCTATAAACATGGAAATATCTACACCGCCATCTGTAAAAACATGGAACTACCTACACCGCCATCTGTATAAACATGGAAATACCTATACAGTCATCTGTGTAAACATGGAAATATCTACACCACCATCTGTATAAACATGGAAATATCTACAATGCCATCTGTATACACATGGAAATACCTACACGGCTATCTGTGTATAGATGGAAACATCAACACCGCCATCTGTACAAACATGGAAATATCTACACTGCTATCTCTATAAACATGGAAATATCTACACTGCGGTCTGTATAAACATGGAAATATCTACACCGGCATCTGTATAAACATGGAAATATGTACACCACTATCTGTATAAACATGGAAATATATACACCGCTATCTTTATAAACATGGAAATATCTGCACCGCTATCTCTATAAACATGGAAATATCTACAAAGCCATCTGTATAAACATGGAAATACCTACACAGTCATGTGTAGGAACATGGAAATATCTACACTGCCATCTATATAAACATAGAAATACCTACACAGCCCTCTGTATAAATATGGAAATATCTGCATAGGCATCTGTGTAAACATGGAAATATCTGCACCGCTATCTGTATAAACATGGAAATACCTACACTGCTGTCTCTATAAACATGGAAATATGTACACCGCTTTGAGTATAAAAATGGAAATAACTCCACTGCTGTCTGTATAAACATGGAAATATCTACAATGACATCTGTATACACATGGAAATATCTACACAGCCATCTGTATAAACATGTAAATATCTACACTGCTATCTCTATAAACATGGAAATATCTACACCGCCATCTCTATAAACATGAAAATATCTACACTGCCATCTCCATAAAGATGGAATTAATTACTGGGCCATCTGTATAAACATGGAAACATTTACACCGCCATCTGTCTGAATAAGGAAATATCTACAATGCCATCTGTATAAAGATATAGATATCCGCTATGCGAGCTGTATAAACATGGAAATATATACATCGCTATCTGTATAAACATGTAAATACCAACACCGCTATCGGTATAAACATGGAAATATCTACAACGCCATCTATATAAACATGGAAATAGCTACACCGCTATGTATATAAACATGGAAATACCTACACCGCTATATGTATAAACATGGAAATATCTACACCGCTATCTGTATAAACATGGAAATATCTACACCGCGATCTGTATAAACATGGAAATATCTACAACGCGATCCGTATAAACATGGAAATATCTTCACCACGATCTGTATAAACATGGAAATATCTACACTGCTATCTGTATGAACATGGTAATATCTACACCACCATCTATATAAACATGGAAATATCTACACAGCCATCTGTATAAACATGGAAATATCTACAATGCCATCTGTAGAAAGATGGAAATATCTACACCGCAATCTGTGTAAACAAGGAAATATCTACACAGTGATCTGTATAAACATGGAAATATCTACACCGCCATCTCTATGAACGCGGAAATGTCTACATCCCTATCTGTATAAACATGGAAATTTCCACACCGCTATCTCTATAAACATGGAAAAATCAACAGCGCTATCTCTATGAACATGGAAATATCTACACCGCCATCTCTATAAACATGGAATTACCTACACCGCTATCTGTATAAACATGGAAATATCTCCACTGCTATCTCTATAAACATCGAAATATCTACAACGACATCTGTATAAACATGGAAATACATACAAAGTTATCTGTATAAACATGGAAATATCTACACCGCCATCTGTATAAACATGGAAATATCTACACAGCCATGTGTATATACATGGAAATATCTACACCGCTATCTATATAAACATGGAAATAACTACACCGCTATCTGTATAAACATGGAAATATCTACACCGCCATATACATAACCATGGAAATATCTGTGCCGCCATCTGTATAAACATGGAAATATCTACACGGTCATCTGTGTATAGATGGAAATATCAACAACGCCATCTGTACAAACATGGAAATATCTGCACCGCTATCTGTATAAACATGGAAATAACTACAACGATATTTGTATAAACAAGGAAATATCTACACCGCCATCTGTTTCAACATGGAAATATATACACAGACATCTGTTTATACACGGAAATATCTACACCGCTATCTGTATAAATATGCTAATAACTACACTGCTATCTGTATAAATCTGGAAATATTTGCACCGCTATCCCTATAAACATGGTAATATGAACACCGCGGTCTGTATAAACATGGAAATATCTACACCATGATCTGTATAAACAATGAAACATCTACACCGTGATCTGTATAAACATGGAAATATCTACACCGCCATCTCTATAAACATGGAAATATCTACACCCCTATCTGTGTAAATATGGAAATATCCACACCGCTATCTCTATAAACATGGAAAAATCAACACCTATGTCTCAATGAACATGGAAATATCTACGCCGCCATCTCTATAAACATGGAATTACCTACACCGTTATCTGTATAAACATGGAAATATCTCCACTGCTATCTCTATAAACATCGAAATATCTACAACGCCATCTGTATAAACATGGAAATACTTACAAAGTTATCTGTATAAACATGGAAATATCTACACCGCCATCTGTATATACATGGAAATATCTACACAGCCATGTTTATATACATGGAAATATCTACACCGCTATCTATATAAACATGGAAATAACTACACCGCTATCTGTATAAAGATGGAAATATCTACACCGCCATATACATAACCATGGAAATATCTGTGCCGCCATCTGTATAAACATGGAAATATCTACACGGTCATCTGCGTATAGATGGAAATATCAACACCGCCATCTGTACAAACATGGAAATATCTGCACCGCTATCTGTATAAACATGGAAATAACTACAACGATATTTGTATAAACAAGGAAATATCTACACAGCCATCTGTTTAAACATGGAAATATATACACAGACATCTGTTTATACACGGAAATATCTACACCGCTCTCTGTATAAATATGCTAATAACTACACCGCTATCTGTATAAATGTGGAAATATTTGCACCGCTATCCCTATAAACATGGTAATATGAACACCGCGGTCTGTATAAACATGGAAATATCTACACCATGATCTGTATAAACATGGAAACATCTACACCGTGATCTGTATAAACATGGAAATATCTACACCGCCATCTCTATAAACATGGAAATATCTACACCCCTATCTGTGTAAACATGGAAATATCCACACCGCTATCTCTATAAACATGGAAAAATCAACACCTATATCTCAATGAACTTGGAAATATCTACGCCGCCATCTCTATGAACATGGAAATATCTACACCGCGATCCGTATAAACATGGAAATATCTCCACTGCTATCTCTATAAACATCGAAATATCTACACCGCCATCTGTATAAACATGGAAATACTTACAAAGTTATGTGTATTAACATGGAAATATCTACACTGCCATCTGTATAAACATGGAAATATCTACACAGCCATGTGTATATACTTGGAAATATCTACACCGCTATCTATATAAACATGGAAATAACTACACCGCTTTCGTATAAGTATGGATATATTTACACCGCGGTCTGTATAAACATGGAAATATCTACATCACTATCTGTATAAACATGGAAACATCTACACCGCTATCTCTATAAACATGGAAATATCTACACCGTGATCTGTATAAACATGGAAATATTTACACAGCTATCTGTATAAACCTGGAAATATCTACACCATTATCTGAATAAATATGGAAATATCTACACCGCTATCTCTATAAACATGGAAATATCTATACCGCCAACTGTATAAACATGGAAATATCTACACTGCTATCTCTATAAACATGGAAATGTCTACAATGCCATCTGTAAAAACATGGAAATACCTATACAGTCATCTGTATAAACATGTAAATATCTACACCACCATCTGTATAAACATGGAAATATCTGCAATGCCATCTGTATACACATGGAAATACCTACACGGCAATCTGTGTATAGATGGAAACATCAAAACCGCCATCTGTACAAACATGAAAATATCTACACCGCTATCTCTATAAACATGGAAATATCTACACTGCAGTCTGTATAAATATGGAAATATCTACACCGGTATCTGTGTGAATAAGGAAATATCTACAATACCATCTGTATAAAGATATAAATATCTGCACCGCGAGCTGTATAAACATGGAAATATCTACATCGCTATCTGTATAAACGTGGAAATACCAACACCGCTATCAGTATAAAAATGGAAATATCTACAACGCCATCTATATAAACAGGGAAATATCTACACCGCTGTCTGTATAAACATGGAAATATCTACAACAATATCTGTGTAAACAAGGAAATATCTACTCAGCTGTCTGTGTAAACATTTAAATATGTACAACGCAATCTGTGTGAGTATGGAAATATCTACACCGCAATCTGTGCAAATATGGAAATATCTACACCTCTATCTCTGTAAACATGGAAATATCTACACCACAATCTGTATAAACATGGAAATATCTACTCCACTATCTGTATAAACATGGAAATATCTACTCCGCTATCTGTATAAATATAGAAATATCTACAACGCTATCTCTATAAACATGAAAATCTCTACACCGTCTTCTGCATAAACATGAAAATATCTACACTACCATCTGTATAAACATGGAAATAACTACACCGCTATCTCTATAACCATGGAAATATCTACACTGCCATCTGTATATACATGGAAATAGCTACACAGTCATCTGTATGAACATGGAAACATCTACACCACTATCTGAATAAACGTGGAAATATCTTCACTGCCATCTGTATAAACATGGAAATATCTACACAGGCATCTCTATAAACATGGAAATATCTACAACGATACCTCTATAAACATGGAAATAGCCACACCGCTATCTGCATACACGTGGAAATATCTACACTGCCATCTGCATACACATGGAAATATCTACACAGTCATCTGTATAAAGATGGAAATATCTACACCGTTATCTGTATAAACATGGAAATATCTACAACGCTATCTGTATAAAGGTGGAAATATCTACACCGCAATCTGTGGAAACATGGAAATATCTACACATCTATCTCTGTAAATATGGAAATATCTACTCCGCTATCTATATAAACATGGAAATATCTATACTGCTGTCTGTATAAACATGGAAATATCTACACCATGATCTGTATAAACATGGATATATCTACACCGCTATCTGTATAAACATGAAAACATCTACACCGCTATCTGTATAAACATGGAAATATCTACACCGCTATCTCTAAAAACATGGAAAGATCTAAACTGCTATCTGTATAAACATGGAAATATCTATGCCGCTATCTGCATAAACATGGAAATACCTACACTACCATCTGTATAAACATAGAAATACCTACACCACGAGCAGAATAAACATGGAAATGTCTACATCGCTATGTGTATAAACATGGAAATATCAACACCACTATCTGTATAAGCATGGAAATATCTACACCCTATCTGAATAAACATGTAAATATCTACTCCACAATCTTTATAAACATAGAAATACCTACACCACCATCTCTATAAACATGGAAGTATCTACACCGCTATCTCTATAAACATAGAAATATCTACACCGCCATCCCTATAAACATGGAAATATCTACATCGCCGTCTGCATAAAAATGGAAATATCTACACCGCGATCTGTATAAACATGGAAATATCTACACCGCCATCTGTATAAACTTGGAAATATCTACACCGCCATCTGTATAAAAGGGAAATATCTCCATGCCCATCTGTATAAACATGGAAAGATCTCCACCGCTATCTGTATAAACATGGAAATATCTACAAAGCTATCTGTATAAACATGGAAATATCTACAACAATATCTGTGTAAACATGGAAATATCTACACAGCTATCTGTCTAAACATGGAAATATGTACACCGCTTTCTATGTAAAGATGGAAATATCTACACCGCAATCTGTGCAAATATGGAATTACCTACACTGCCATATCTGTAAACATGGAGAAATCTACACCGCTATCTGTGTAAACATGGAAATATCTACACTACTATCTGTATAAACATAGAAATATCTACACCACTGTCAGTAAACACATGGAAATATCTACACCATCTGTATAAACTTGGAAATATCTACACCGCCATCTGAATAAACATGGAAATATCAACTCCGCTATCTGTATAAATATGAAAATGTCTACACCGCTATCTCCATAAACATGGAAATATCTACACCACGATCTGTATAAACTTGGAAATATCTCCACTGCGATCTGTATAAACATGGAAACATCTACACCGCCATCTGTATAAACATGGAAATATCTACACCGCTGTCTGTATAAACATGGAAATATCTACAACACCATCTGTGTAAACATGGAAATATCTACACCGCTATCTGCGTAAACATGGAAACATGTACACCAGGATCTGTATAAAAATGGAAATTTCTACACCGCCATCTGTATAAACACGAAAATATCTGCACCGCCATCTGTATAAACATAGAAATATCTACACTGTCATCTGTATAAACATGGAAATAACCACACGGCTACCTGTATAAACATGGAAATATCTACACAGTCCTCTGTATAAACATGGAAATATCTTCAAATCCATCTGTAGAAACCTGGAAATATCTACACTGCCATCTCTATACACATGGAAATACCTACACAGCTATCTGTATAAACATGGAAATATCTACACCGCTATCTGTAGAAACATGGAAATATCTACACCGCTATCTGTATAAACTTGGAAATATCTACACCTCCATCTGTATAAACATGGAAATACCTACACTGCCATCTGTATACACATGGAAATATCTACACTGCCATGGGTATAAACATGGAAATACGTACACCGTTATCCTATAAACATGGAAATTCCTACACCGCTATATGTATAAGCATGGAAGTAACTACATGGCTATCTGTACAAACATGGAAATAACTACAACGCCATCTGTATAAACATGGAAATACATGCACAGTCATTTGTATAAACATGGAAATATCTACACCACTATCTCTATAAACATGGAAATATGTACACCGCCATCTGTATAAACATGGAAATATCTACACAGCCATTTCTATAAACATGGAAATATCTACACCGCTATCAGTATAAACATGGAAATATCTACACCGCTATCTGTATAAACATGGAAAATCAACAACACTGTCTGTATAAACATGGAAATATCTACACCGCTATCTGTATAAATATGGAAATATCTACACCACAATCTCTATAAATATGGAAATATCTACAACGCTATCTGTATAAACATGGAAATGTCTACACCACGATCTGTATAAACATGGAAATATCTACACCGCTATCTGTACACACATGGAAATATCTACACCGCTATCTGTATAAACATGGAAATACCTACACCACTATCTGTGTAAATATGGATATATCTACATCGCAATCTCTATAAACATGGAAATGGCAACACCGCTATCTGTATAAACATGGAAATATCTACATGGCTATCTCTATAAACATGGAAATATCTACAACGCCGTTTGTATAAACATGGAAATAGCTACACAGTCATCTGTATAAACATGGAAATATCTACACCAATAGCTGTATAAACATGGAAATATCTAAACTGCCATCTGTATAAACATGGAAATATCTACACAGCAGTCTCTATAAACATGGAAATATCTACATTGCTATCTGTATAAACATGGAAATAGCCACACCGCTATCTGTATAAATAGGGAAATATCTACACCGCCATCTGTAAAAACATGAAAATACCTACACAGTCATCTGTATAAACATGGAAATATCTTCAACTCCATCTGTAGAAACCTGGAAATATCTACACTGCCATCTCTATACACATGGAAATATCTACAATGCCATCTGTATAGACATGGAAATGTCTACACCGCTATCTCTATTAACATGGAAATACCTACACAGCTATCTGTATAAACGTGGAAATATCTACACCGCTATCTGTAGAAACATGGAAATATCTACACCGCTATCTGTATAAACTTGGAAATATCTACACCTCCATCTGTATAAACATGGAAATAACTACACTGCCATCTGTAAACACATGGAAATATCTACACCGGCATGTGTATAAACATGGAAATATCTACACCGTTATCTCTATAAACCTGGAAATTCCTACACCGCTATCTGTATAAACATGGAAACATCTACACCACTATCTGTATAAACATGGAAATATCTACACTGCCATCTGTATAAACATGGAAATATCTACACTGCCATCTGTATAAACATGGAAATATCTCCAACGCAGTCTGTATAAACACAGAAATATCTGCCCTGCTATCTGTATAAACATGGAAATATCTACATGACTATTTCCATAAACATGGAAATATCTACACCCCAATCAGTATGAACATGGAAATACCTACATAGTCATCTTTATATACATGGAAAAATCTACACCTCCATGTGTATAAACATGGAAATATCTACACTGTCATCTTTATACACGTGGAAATGTCTACACAGCCATCTGTAAACATGGAAATATCTACACCGCTATCTCCATAAACATGGAAATATTTACACCGCTAGCTGTATAAACGTGGAAATATCTACCTGGCTATCTCTAGAAACATGGAAATATCTACACCGCCATCTGTATAAACAAGGAAATACCTACACAGTCAATTGCACAAACATGGAAATATCTACACCACTATCTGTATAAACTTAGAAATATCTTCACCGCTATCTGTATAAACATGGAAATATCTACACCAATATCTCTATAAATATGGAAATACCTACACCGCTACCTGTATAAACATGGAAATATCTACAAAACTAACTGTGTTAACATGGAAATATCTTCACCGCTATCTGTGTAAACATGGAAATATGTACACTGCTAACTGTGTAAAGATGGAAATATTTACACCACGATCTTTGCAAATATGGAAATATCTACACCGCTATCTCGGTAAACATGGAAATACCTACACCGCTATCTGTATAAACATGGAAATATCCACACTTCTATCTGTATAAACATGGAAACATCTACACCACTATCTGTATAAACATGGAAATATCTACACCGCTATCTGTATAAACCTGGAAATATCTACAATGCTATCTGTGTAAACATGGAAATATCTAAACAGCTATCTGTATAAACATGGAAATATCTACACCGCTCTCTGTGGAAAGATGGAAATAACTACACTGCAATCTGTTCAAAGATGGAAATATCTACAACGCTATCTCTATAAACATGGAATTACCTGCACCGCTATCTGTATAAACATGGAAATATCTACACCGCTATCTGTATAAACCTGGAAATATCTACAATGCTATCTGTGTAAACATGGAAATATCTAAACAGCTATCTGTGTAAACATGGAAATATCTACATCGCGTTCTGTGGAAAGATGGAAATATCTACACTAAAATCAGTGCAAAGATGGAAATATCTACAAAGCTATCTCTATAAACATGGAAATATCTACACAGTCATCTGTATAAACATGGAAATATCTACACCACCATCTCTATAAACATGGAAATATCTACACTGCCATCTGTATAAACACGTAAATATCTACACTGCTATCTCTACAAACTTAGAAATCTCTACACTGCAGTCTCCATAAACATGGAAATATCTACACCGCCATCAGCATAAACATTGAAATAACTACACCGCCGTCTGTATAAATATGGAATTATCTACACCGCCATCTCTATAAACATAGAAACATCTACACTGCCATCTGTAGAAAGATGGAAATAACTTCACCGAGTTCTGCATAAACATGGAAATATCTACACCGCTATCTCTATAAACATGGAAATATCTACACCGCCATCTCTATAAACGTGAAAATATCTACACGGCCATCTCCATAAACATGAAACTATCTACACTAGCATCTGTATAAACATGGAAATAACTTCTACGCTATCTGAATAAACATGGAAATATCTACACCTCTATCTCTATAAACATGGAAATACCTACACTACTATCTCTATACACATGGAAATATTTACACCGCTATCTCTATAAACATAGAAATATCTACACCGCCATCTCTGTAAACATGGAAATATCTACACCGCCTTCTGAATGAACATGGAAATATCTACACCGCTGTCTGTATAAACATGGAAATTTCTACACCGCCATCTGTATAAACATGGAAATATCTAAACTGCCATCTGAGGAAAATGGAAATATCTACACAACGATCTGTATAAACATGTATTTGTGTACACTGCTACCTGTATAAACATGGAAATATCTAGACGGCTCTCTTTATAAACATAGAAATATCTACACCACGATCTGTATAAACAAGGAAATATCTCCACCTTTATTTGTATAAACATGGAAATATCTTCTCCGCCATCTGTATATACATGGAAATATCTACACAGTCATCTGTATAAACATGGAAATATCTACACCACCATCTCTGTAAACATGAAAATATTTACAGCGCCATCTCCATAAACATGGAAGAATCTACACCGCTATCTGTATAAACATGGAAATAACAACACAGTTATGTGTATAAACATGGAAATATCTAAACCGATATCTGTATAAACATGGAAATGTCTACACCGCCATCTTCATAAACATGGAAATATCTAAACCGCTATCTGTATAAACATGGAAATATCTACACTGCCATCTCTATAAAGATGGAAATATCTACACCGTGACCTGTATAAACATGGAAATATCTACAACGCTAGTTGTATAAACATGGAAACACCAACACCGCTATTTGTATAAACATGCAAATATCTACACTGCTATCTGTATAAACATGGAAATATCAACACAACTATCTCTATAAACATGAAAATACCTACACCGCCGTCTCTATACACATAGAAATATCTACACCGCTATCTCTATAAACATAGAAATATCTACAGCGCCATCTCTATAAACATGGAAATATCTACACCGCCAACTGCATGGACATGGAAATATCTACACCACAATCTGTATAAACTTGGAAATATCTACACTGTCATCTGTATAAACATGGAAATATCTACACTGCCATCTGTGGAAAGATGGAAATAACTACACCACGATCTGTATAAATATGAAAATATCTACACCGCTATCTGTGTAAAGATGGAAATATCTACACCGCAATCTGTGCAAAGATGGAAATATCTACACCGCTATGTCTGAAACATGGAAATATCTACACCACTATCTGTATAAACATGGAAATATCTACATCGCTATCTGTATAAACATGGATATATCTACACCGTTATCTGTATAAACATGGAAATATCTACACCGCTATCTGTATAAATATGGAAATATCTGCAACGCCATTTGTGTAAACATACAAATATCTACACAGTCATCTGTATAGTCATGGAAATACCTACACAGCCATCTGTATAAACATGGAAATATCTACACCGCTATCTCTGAAACATGGAAATATCTACACCACTTTCTGTATAAACATGGAAATATCTACATCGCTATCTGTATAAACATGGAAATATCTACATCGCTATCTGAATAAACATGGAAATAGCTAAACCGCTATCTGTATAAACCTGGAAATATCTACAACGCCATCTGTAAAAATATGGAAATATCTACACAGTCATCTGTAGAAACATGGAAATATCTACACCGCCATCTGTATACACATGGAAATATCTCCACCGCTATCTGTGTAAACATGGAAATATCTACACCGCTATCTGTATAAACATGGAAATATCTACACCGCTATTTGTATTGACATCGAAATATCTACACCGCAATCTGTATAAACATGGAAATATCTACACTGCTATCTGTATAAACATGGAAATATCTACACCGCTATCTGTATAAACATGGAAATATCTACACTGCCATCTGTATAAACATGGAAATAGCCACACCGCTATCTGTATAAATATGGAAATATCTACACCGACATCTGAATAAACATGGAAATATCTACACGGCTATCTGTATAAATATGGAAATATCTACACCGCTACCTCTATAAACATGGAATTATCTACACAGCTATCTGTATAAATATGCATATATCTACACCGCTATCTCTATAAACAAGGAAATATTTGCACCGCCATCTGTATAAACCTGGAAATATGTACACAGTCATCTGTATAAACATGGAAATAACTACACCGCTATCTGTATAAACATGGAAATATCTACACCGCTCTCCATATAAACATGGAAATATCTACACCGCTATCTGTATAAATATGGAAATATCCACACCGCTATACCAATAAACATGGAAATGTCTACACCGCTATCTGTATAAACATGGAAATATCTACATACCTATCTCTATAAACATGGAAATATCTACACCGCTATCAGTATAAACATGGAAATACCAACACCGCTATCTGTATAAACATGGAAATATCTACACCGCTATCTCTATAAACATGAAAATACTTACACCACCATCTCTATAAACATGGAAGTATCTACAACGCTATCTCTATAAACATAGAAATAACTACACCGCCATCTCTATAAACATGGAAATATCTACACCACCATCTGCATAAACTTGGAAATATCTACACAGGCATCTGTATAAACATGGAAATATCTACACCGCTATCTCTGTAAACATGGAAATATCTACACCGCTATCTGTATAAACATGGAAATATCTGCACTGCTATCTGAATAAACAGTGAAATATCTACTTGGCTATCTCTATAAACATGGAAATATCTACACCACCATCTGTATAAACATGGAAATAGCTACACAGTCATCTGTATAAACATGGAAAAATCTACACCACTATCTGTATACACATGGACACATCTACAACGCCATCGGTATAAACATGGAAATATCTACACAGCAATCTGTATAAACATGGAAATACCTATTCAGCCATCTCTATAAACATGGAAATATCTACACAGCTATCTGTATAAACATGGAAATATCTACACTGCTATCTCCATAAACATGGAAATACCTACACTGCAATTTGTGTAAACATGGAAATATCTACACCGCTAGCTGTATAAACATGGAAATATCTACATGGATATCTGTATAAACATGGAAATAGCTATACCGCTATCTGTATAAACATGGAAATAGCTACACCGCTATCTGTATAAACATGGAAATACCTACACCGCTATGTGTATAAACATGGAATTATCTACACCGCTATCTCTATAAACATAGAAATATGTAAAACGCCATCTCTATAAACATGGAAATATCTACACCACCATCTGCATAAACTTGGAAATATCTACACAGACATCTGTATAAACATGGAAATATCTAAACCGCTATCTCTGTAAACATGGAAATATCTACACCGCTATCTGTATAAACATGGAAATACCTGCACTGCTATCTGTATAAACATGGAAATATCTACATGGCTATCTCTATAAACATGGAAATATCTACACCGCCATCTGTATAAACATGGAAATAGCTACACAGTCATCTGTATAAACATGGAAAAATCTACACCACTATCTGTATACACATGGAAACATCTACAACGCCATCGGTATAAACATGGAAATATCTACACTGCAATCTGTATAAACATGGAAATATCTATTCAGCCATCTCTATAAACATGGAAATATCTACACAGCTATCTGTATAAACATGGAAATATCTACACTGCTATCTCCATAAACATGGAAATACCTACACCGCAATGTGTGTAAACATGGAAATATCTACACCGCTAGCTGTATAAACATGGAAATATCTACATGGATATCTGTATAAACACGGAAATAGCTACACCGCTATCTGTATAAACATGGAAATATCTACACCGCTATCTGTATAAAGATGGAAATACCTACACCGCTATGTGTATAAACATGGAATTATCTACACCGCTATCTCTATAAACATAGAAATATGTAAAACGCCATCTCTATAAACATGGAAATATCTACACCACCATCAGCATAAACATGGAAATAAGTACACCGCCATCTGTAAAAACATGAAAATATCTTCACCACCAACTCTATAATCATAGAAACATCTACAGTGTCATCTGTAGAAAGATGGAAATATCTACACAGAGATCTGCATAAACATGGAAATATATACACTTCTACCTGTATAAACTTGGAAATATCTACAAGAGAATCTGTATAAACATGGAAATATCTACAGTGCCGTCTGTAAAAACATGGAAATATCTGCACAGCTGTCTCCATAAACATGGAAATATTTACACTGCTATCTGTATAAGCATGGAAATATCTGCACTGCCATCTGTATAAACATGGAAATATCTACACTGCCATCTGTATACACATGGAAATACCTACACAGCTATCTGTATAAGCATGGAAATATCTACACCGCTATCTCTATAAACATGGAATTAGCTACACCGCAATCTGTATAAACATGGAAATATCTACACAGCCATCTGTATAAACATGGAAATATCTACACAGCCATCTCTATAAACATGGAAATATTTACATTGCTATCTGTATAAACATGGAAATAACCACACAGGTATCTGCATAACCATGGAAATATATACACCGCCATCTGTAAAAACATGGAAATATCTACACAGTCATCTGTATAAACATGGAAATATCTACACCTCCATGTGTATAAACATGGAAATATCTACACTGCCATCTGTATACACATGGAAATATCTACACAGCCATCTGTATAAACACAGAAATATCTCCACCGCTATCTCCATAAACATGGAAATACATACACTGCAATCTGTATAAATATGGAAATATCTACACCACTATTTGTATAAACATGGAAGTATCTCCACCGCTATCGGTAAAAATATGGAAATATCTACACCGCTATCTCCATAAACATGGAAATATCTACACCGCTAGCTGTATAAACGTGGAAATATCTAATTGGCTATCTCTAGAAACATGGAAATATCTACAATGCCATCTGTACAAACATGGAAATACCTACACAGTCGATTGCATAAACATGGAAATATCTACACCACTATCTGTATAAACATGGAAATATCTACAATGCTATCTGTATAAACATGGAAATATCTACAACGCTATCTGTATAAACATGGAAATACCTATACCGCTATCTGTATAAACATGGAAATATCTACACTGGTATCTCTATAAACATAGAAATATCCAAAACGCAATCTCTGTAAACATGGAAATACCTACACCGCTATCTGTAAAAACATGGGAATATCTACAACAATATCTGGGTAAACATGGAAAGATTTACACAGCTATCTGAGAAAACATGGAAATATGTACACCACTATCTGTGTAAAGATGAAAATATATACACCGCAATCTGTGCAAATATCAAAATATATACTACGCTATCTCTGTAAACATGGAAATATCTACCCCGTTATCTGTATAAACATGGAAATATCTACACCACTGTCTGTATAAACATGGAAATATCTACACCACTGTCTGTATAAACATGGAAATACCTACATCACTATCTGTGTAAACATGGGAATATATTCACAGCTATCTGTATAAACATGGAAATATGTACACCGCTATCTGTGTAAAGATGGAAATATCTACCCCGCAATATTCGCAATTATGGAAATATCTACACAGATATCTCTGTAAACATGCAAATATCTACACCGCTACCTGTATAAACACGGAAATAACTACAACACTATCTGTGTAAACATGGTAATATCTTCACAGCTATCTGTGTAAGCATGGAAATATGTACACTGCTATCTGTGTAAAGATGGAAATATCTACACCGCTATATGCACAAATATGGAAATATCTACACCGCAATATCTGTAAACATGGAAATAGCTACACCGCTATCTCGGTAAACATGGAAATATCTACACCGCTATCTGTATAAACATGGAAATATCTGCACTGCTATCTGAATAAACCTGGAAATATCTACATGGCTATCTCTATAAACATGGAAATATCTACACCGCCATCTGTATAAACATGGAAATACCTACACAGTCATCTGTATAAACATGGAAAAACCTACACCACTATCTGTATAAACATGGAAATATCTACACTGCCATCTGAGTAAACGTGGAAATATCTACACAGCCATCTGTATAAACATGGAAATATCTACACAGCCATCTCTATAAACATGGAAATATCTACAGAGCTATGTGTATAACCATGGAAATAGCCACACCGCTATCTGTATAAACATGGAAATATCTACACCGCCGTCTGTAAAACATGGAAATATCTACACAGTCATCTGTAAATACATGGAAATATCTACATCTCCATGAGTATAAACATGGAAATATCTACACGGTAATCTGTATACACATGGAAATATCTACACAGCCGTCTGTATAAACATGGAAATATCTACACCGCTATCTCCATAAACATGGAAATAACCACACCGCAATCTGTATAAACATGGAAATGTCTATACCGCATTCGGTATAAACATGGAAGTATCTACACTGCTATCTGTCAAAATATGGAAATATCTACATCGCTATCTCTATAAACATGGAAATATCTACACCGCTATCTGTATAAACGTGGAAATATCTACTTGGCTATCTCTAGAAACATGGAAATATCTACACCGCCATCTGTATAAACATGGAAATATCTACACAGTCGATTGCATAAACATGGAAATATCCACACCACTATCTGTATAAACATGAAAATATCTACACCGCTATCTGTATAAACACAGAAATATCTACACCGCTATCTGTATAAACATGGAAATACCTACACCGCTATCTGTATAAACATGGACATATCTACACTGCTATCTCTATAAACATAGAAATATATAAAACGCCATCTCTATAAACATGGAAATATCTACACCGCCAACCGCATAAACATGGAAATAAATACTCCGCCGTCTGTATAAATATGGAAATATCTACACCGCCATCTCTATAAACATAGAAACAACTACAGTGCCATCCGTAGAAAGATGGAAATATCTACACCGAGATCTGCATAAACATGGAAATATATACAACTCTACCTGTATAAACATGGAAATACCTACACAGCTATCTTTATAAGTATGGAAATATTTACACTGCTATCTCTATGAACATGGAAATATCTACACCGCTATCTATATAAACATGGAAACATCTACATGCGTATCTCTATAAACATGGAAATGTCTTCACCGCTATCGGTATAAACATGGAAATACGTACATGGCTATCTCTATAAACATGGAAATACCTACACCGCCACCTTTATGAACATGGGAATACATTCACAGTCTTCTGTATAAACACGGAAATATCTACACCGCTATCTGTATAAACATGGAAATATCTACACCGCTATCTCTATAAACATGGAAATATCTACACCGCCACCGTTATGAACATGGGAATACCTACACAATCATCTGTATAAACATGGAAATATCTACACCGCTATCTTTATAAACATGGAAATATCCCCAGCGCTATCTCTATAAACATGGAAATATCTACACCGTTATCTTTGTAAACATGGAAATATCTACACCACTACCTGCATAAACACGGAAATACCTACAACACTATCTGTGTAAACATGGGAATATCTTCACAGCTATCTGTGTAACCATGGAAATATGTACACCGCTATCTGTATAAACCTGGAAATATCTACATGGCTATATCTATAAACATGGAAATATTGACACCGCCATCTGAATAAACATGGAAATACCTACACAGTCATCTATATAAACATGGAAAAATCTACACCACTATCTGTATAAACATGGAAATATCTACACTGCAATCTGACTAAACATGGAAATATCTACACAGCCATCTGTATAAACATGGAAATATCTACACAGCCATCTCTATAAACATGGAAATATCTACAGAGCTATCTGTATAAACATGGAAATAGACACACCACTATCTGTATAATCATGGCAATATCTACACCGCCGTCTGTAAAAACATGGAAATGTCTACACAGTAATCTGTAAAAACATGGAAATATCTACATCTCCATGTGTATAAACATGGAAATATCTACACGTTCATCTGTATACACATGGAAATATCTACACAGCCATCTGTATAAACATGGAAATATCTACACCGCTATCTCCACAAACATGGAAATACCCACACCGCAATCTGTATAAACATGGAAATATCTACACTGCAATCGGTATAAACATGGATATATCTACACCGCTATCTCCACAAACCTGGAAATACCCACACCGCAATCTGTATAAACATGGAAATAACTACACTGCAATCGGTATAAACATGGAAGTATCTACACTGCTATCTGTAAAAATATGGAAATATCTACATCGCTATCTCTATAAAGATGGAAATATCTACACCGCTAGCTGTATAAACGTGGAAATATCTACTTGGCTATCTCTAGAAACATTGAAATATCTACACCGCCATCTGTATAAACATGGAAATATCTACACAGTCGATTGCATAAACATGGAAATATCTACACCACTATCTGTATAAACATGTAAATATCTACACCGCTATCTGTAAAACGTGGAAATATCTACACCGCTATCTGTATAAACGTGGAAATATCTACAACAATATCTGTGTATACATGGAAATATTTACAGAGCTATCTGTGTAAACATGGAAAT
This sequence comes from Pan troglodytes, assembly GCF_028858775.2. Taxonomy (NCBI): domain Eukaryota; kingdom Metazoa; phylum Chordata; class Mammalia; order Primates; family Hominidae; genus Pan; species Pan troglodytes. Next base: position 11,307,523 of record NC_072411.2, read on the forward strand.
ATGTACACCACTATCTTTTAAACGTGAAAATATGTACACCGCAATCTGTACAAATATCCAAGTATCTACTACGCTATCTCTGTAAACATGGAAATATCTACCCCGTTATCTGTATAAACATGGAAATATCTTCACCGCTATCTGTATAAACATGGAAATATCTACACCGCTATCTCAATAAATATTTAAATATCTACAACGCTATCTCTATAAACATGGAAATGCCTACACAACTACCTGTATAAACATGGAAATATCTACACGGCTATCTCTATAAACATGGAAATATCTACACCGCCATCTGTATCAACATGGAAATAACTACACAGTCATCTGTATAAACATGGAAACATCTACACCACTATCTGTATAAACCTGGAAATCTCTACACTGCCATATGTATAAACATGGAAAAATCTACACCGCCATCTGTTTAAACATGGAAATATCTCCAATGCTATCCGTATAAACACAGAAATAGCTGCACTGCTATCTGTATAAACATGGAAATATCTACATGGCTATCTCCATAAACATGGAAATATCTACACCGCCATCTGTATAAACCTAGAAATAGCTACACAGTCATCTTTATAAACAAGGAGAAATCTACACCACTATCTGTATAAACATGGAAATATCTACACTGCCATCTGTATAAACATGGAAATATCTACACAGCCATCTGTATAAACATGGAAATATATACACTGCCATCTGTATAAACATGGAAATATCTACACAGCCATCTGTATAAACATGGAAATATGTACTCCTTCATGTGTATAAACATGGAAATATCTACACTGCCATCTGTATACACATGGAAATATCTACACAGCCATCTGTATAAACATGGAAATATCTACACCGCTATCTCCATAAACATGGAAATACCTACACTGCAATCTGTATAAACATGGAAAAGTCTACACCGCTATCTGTATAAACATGGAAGTATCTACACCGCTATCTATAAAAATATGGAAATATCTACACCGCTATCTCTATAAACATGGAAATATTTACAACGCTAGCTGTATAAACGTGGAAATATCTACTTGGCTATCTCTAGAAACATGGAAATATCTACACCGCCATCTGTATAAACATGGAAATACCTACACAGTCAACTGCATAAACATGGAAATATCTACACCACTATCTGTATAAACATGGAAATATCTACACTGCTATCTGTATAAATATGGAAATATCTACACGGCTATTTCTATAAACATGGAAATGTCTACACAGCTTGCTGTATAAACATGGAAATATCTACATGGCTATCTCTATAAACATGGAAATATCTACACCGCCATCTGTATCAACATGGAAATAACTACACAGTCATCTGCATAAACATGGAAAAATCTACACCATTATGTGTATAAACATGGAAATATCTACACAGCCATCTCTATAAACATGCTAATATCTACAACGCTATCTGTATAAACATGGAAATATCTACACCGCCATCTGTAAAAACATGGAAATATTTACACAGTCATCTGTATAAACATGGAAATATCTACACCTCCATTTGTAAAACATGGAAATATCAACACTGCCTTCTGTATACACATGAAAATATGTACACAGCCATCTGTACATACATGGAAATCTCTACACCGCTATCTCTATAAACATGCAAATACCTACACCGCCATCTGTATACATGGAAATATCTACACCGCTATCTGTATAAACCTGGAAATATCTACACCGCTATCTATATAAACTTGGAAATATCTACACCGCCACCTGTATAAACATGCAAATTTCTCCACCGCTATCTGTATAAAAATGGAAATAACTCCACCGCTATCTGTATAAACATGGAAATACCTACACTTTGATCTGTATAAACATGGATGTAGCTACACCATTATCTGTATAAACATGAAAATATCTACATCGCTATCTGTATAAACATGGAAATATCTCCACTGCTATCTCTATAAACATGGAAATATCTACAACACTATCTTTATAAACATGGAAATATCTACACAGCTGTCTGTATAAACATGGAAATATCTACCACGCTCTCTGTGTAAATATGGAAGTATCTACACAGCTATCTGTGTAAACATAGAAATATGTACACTGCTATCTGTGTAAAGATGGGAATAACTACACCGCAGTCTGTGTAAATATGGAAATATATACACCGCTATCCCTGTAAACATGGAAATAACTACACTGCTATCTGTATAAACATGGAAATATCTACACCGCTATCTGTATAAACATGGAAATATCTAAAACGCTATCTGTATAAACATGGAAATACCTACACCGCTATCTGTATAAACATGGAAATAACTACATCGCTATCTGCATAAAAATGGAAATATCTCCACCGCTATTTTTATAAACATGGAAATATCTACACCGCTATGTTTATAAACATGGAAGTATCTACACAGCTATCTGTGTAAACATGGAAATATGTACGCCGCTAGCTGTGTAATGATGGAAATATCTACACGGCAATCTGTGCAAATATGGAAATATCTACAGCTCTATCTCTGTAAACATGGAAATATCTTCACCGCTGTCTGTATAAACATGGAAATATCTACACACCTATCTGTATAAACATGGAAATATCTACACTGTTATCTGTATAAACATGGAGATGTGAACACTGCTATTTGTATAAATATAGGAATATCTTCACCGCTATCTCTATAAACATCAAAATTTCAACACCGCTATCTGTATAAACATGTAAGTATCCACATGGCTATGTCTATAAACATGGAAATGTCTACACCGCCATCTGTATAAACATGGGAATACCTACAGAGTCATCTGTATAAACGTGGAAATATCTACACCACTATCTGTATAAACATGGATATATCTACAATGCCATCTGTATAAACTTGGAAGTATCTACACAACCATCTGTATAAACCTGGAAATATCTAAACAGCAATCTCTATGAACATGGAAATATCTACACAGCCATTTCTATAAACATGGAAATATCTACAAAGCTATCTATATGAACATGGAAATATTCACACTGCTATCTGTATAAACATGGAAATATCTACACCTCCATGTGTATAAACATGGAAATACCTACACTGCCATCTGTATACACATGGAAATATCTACACAGCCATCTGTATAAACATGGAAATATATACACCGCTCTCTCTATAAACATGGAAATACCTACACCGCAATCTTTACAAACATGGAAATATCTACACCGCTATCTGTATAAACATGGAAATATCTACACAGCTATCTGTACAAATATGGAAATAACTACACGGCTATTTCAATAAACATGGAAATATCTACACCGCTAGCTGTATAAACATGGAAATAACTACATGGCTATCTCTATAAACATGGAAATATCTACACCGTCGTCTGTATCAACGTGGAAATACCTACACAGTCATCTGCATAAACATGGATATATCTACACCACTATCTGTATAAACATGGAAATAACTACCCTGCTATCTGTATAAACATGGAAATATCTACACAGCCATCTCTATAAACATGGAAATATCTACAACGGTATCTGCATAAACATGGAAATATCTACACCGCCATCTGTAAAACATGGAAAGATCTACATTGCCATCTGTATACATATGGAAATACCTACACAGCCATCTGTATAAACATGGAAATATCTACACCGCTATCTCTATAAACATGGAAATACCTGCACCGCCATCTGTATAAACATTGAAATATCTACACTGCTATCTCTATAAACATGGAAATATCTACACCGCTATCTCTATAAACATGGAAATATCTCCACCGCTATCTGTATAAACATCTAAATATCTCCACTGCTATCTGTATAAACATGGAAATATCTACACCGCTATCTGTATAAACATGGAAATATCTACACCGCTGTCTGTATAAACATGGAAATAACTACACCGCCATATGTATAAACATGGAAATATCTACACCGCTATCTGTATAAACATGGAAATATCTACACCGCTGTCTGTATAAACATGGAAATATCTACACCGCTCTCAGTATAAACATGGAAATAACTACACCGCCTTCTGTATAAACATGGAAATATCTACACCGCTATCTGAATAAACATGGAAATATCTACAACATTCTCTGTGTAAACATGGAAATATCTACACAGCTGTCTGTGTAAACATGGAAATATGCACTCCGCTATCTGTGTAAAGATGGAAATATCTACACCGCAATCTGTGCAAATACTGAAATATCTACAGCTATATCTCTGTAAACATGGCAATACCTACACCGCTATCTGTATAAACATGGAAATATCTACACCGCTATCTCTATAAACATCGAAATGTCTACACCACTATCTGTATAAACATGGAAATATCTACACCGCAATATGTATAAACATGGAAATATCTACACAGTCATCTGTATAAACATGGAAATATCTACACCTCCATCTGTATAAACATGGAAATGTCTACACTGCAATCTGTAAACACATGTAAATATCTACACAGCCATCTATATAAACATGGAAATACCTACACTGCTATCTCTATCAGCATGGAAATAGCGGCATCGCAATCTGTATAAACATGGAAATAACTACACCGCCATCTGTATAAACATGGAAATACCTACACAGTCATCTGCATAAACATGGAAATATCTACACCGCTGTCTGTATAAACATGGAAATACCTACACTGCCATCTGTATAAACATGGAAATATCTAAACAACCATCTCTATGAACATGGAAATACCTCCACTGCTATCTGTATAAACATGGAAGTAGACACACCGCTATCTGTATAAACAATGAAATATCTACACTGCCATGTGTAAAAATATGAAAATATCTACACAGTCATCTGTATAAACATGGAAATATCTACACCTCCATCTGTATAAACATGGAAATATCTACACTGCCATCTGTATACATATGGAAAGATCTACACAGCCATCTGTATAAACATGGAAATATCTACACCGCTATCTCTATAAACATGGAAATACCTACACCGCAATGTTTATAAACATGGAAATATCTACACCACTATCTGTATAAACATGGAAATATCTACACCGCTTTCTTCATAAACTTTGAAATATCTACACTGCCATCTGTATAAACATGGATGTATATCCACCACTATCTATATAAACATGGAAATACCTGCACCGCTATCTGTTTAAACAGGGAGATATCTACAACATTATCTGTATAAACATGGACATATCTACAAGGATATTTCTATAAACACGGAAATACCTACACCGCAATCTGTATAAACATGGAAATATCTACACCGCTATCTATATAAACATGGAAATATATACACGGCAATCTGTATAAATATGGCAATATCTACACCGCTATCTCTATAAACATCGAAATGTCTACAACGCTATCTGTATAAACATGGAAATAGCCACACCACCATCTGTATAAACATGGAAATATCAACACCGCCATCTTTAAAAACATGGAAATATCTACAAAGTCATCTGTATAAACATGGAAATATCTACACCTCCATCTGTATAAACATGGAAATATCTTCACTGCGATCTGTATAAACATGGAAATACTTACACCGCTATCTGTAGAAACATGGAATACCTACACCGCAATCTTTATGAACATGGAAATATTTATGCCGCTATATATATAAACATGGAAATATCTACACCGATATCTGCATAAATATGGAAATATCTAGTCCGCTATCTTTATATACATGGAATTGTCTACACCGCTATCTGTATAAACATGGAAATATCTACACCGCTATCTGTATAAACATGGAAATATCTACACCACTTTCTGTATAAACATGGAAATATCTACAGCGCTATCTGTATAAACATGGAAATATCTGCATGGATATCTCTATAAACATGGAAATATATACACAGCCATCTGTATAAACATGGAAATACCTACACAGTCATCTGTATAAACATGGAAATATCTACACCTCCATCTGCATAAACTTGGAAATATTTACACTGCCATCTGTATACACATTGAAATATCTACACAGCCATCTGTATAAACATGGAAATATCTACACCGCTATCTCTATAAACCTGGAAATAACTTCACTGCAATCTGTATAAACATGGAAACAACTGCACTGCTATCTGTATAAAAATGGAAACATCTAAACCGCTATCTGTATAAACTTGGAAATATCTACACTGCCATCTGTATAAACAAGGCAATATCTCCACCGCTATCTGTATAAACATGGAAATATCTCCATCGCTATCTGTATAAACATGGAAATATCTACACCGCTATCTCTAAAAAAACATGGAAATATCTTCACCGCTTTCTGTATCAACATGGAAATACCTTCACTGCTATCTCTATAAACATGGAATTATCTACATCGCTATCTGTATCAACATGGAAATATCTCCACCGCTATCTCTATAAACAAGGAAATATCTACACCTGCATCAGAATAAACATGGGAATTCTACACTGCAATCTGTATACACATGGAAATATCTACAGAGCCATCAGTATAAACATGGAAATATCTACACCGCAATCTCTGTAAACGTGGAAATATGTACACTGCTATGGGTATAAACATGCCAATATCTACACCGCTGTCTGCATAAACATGGAAATATCTACAACGCTATCTTTGTAAACATGGAAATATCTACAACGCCATCTGTGTAAACATGGAAATATCTACACAGCTATCTTTGTAATCTCGGAAATATCTACACCACTATCTGTGTAAAGATGGAAATACCTACACCGCAATCTGTGCAAAGATGGATATATCTACACCGCTATCTCTGTAAACACGGAAATATCAACACCACTATCTGCATAAACATGGAAATATCTACACTGCCATCTGTATAAACATGGAAATATCTACACAGCCATTTGTATAAACATGGAAATATCTACACCGCTATCTGTATTAGCATGGAAATACCTACACCGCTATCTGTATAAACATGAAAATATCAACACCGCTATCCGTATAAACATGGAAATATCTACACCGCTATCCGTATAAACATGGAAATATCTACACCGCTATCACTATAAAGATGGAAATTCCTACACTGCTATCACTATAAACATGGAAATATCTACACTGCTATATGTATAAATATGGAAATATCTACACCGCTATCTCTATAAACATGGAAATATCTACACCACTATCTCTATAAACATGGAAATGTCTACACCGCTATCTTAATAAACATGGCAATATCTACACGGCCATCTGTGTAAACATGGAAATATCTACACCGCTACCTGTATAAAAATGGAAATATCTACACCGCTATCTTTAAAAACGTGGAAATATCTACACCGCTATCTGTATAAACATGGAAATATCTACACCGCCATCTCTATAAACATGGAAATATCTACACCGCCATCTTTAAAAACATGGAAATATCTACACACTCATCTGTATAAACATTGAAATATCTACACCATCATCTTTATAAACATGGAAATATCTACACTGCCAGGAGCTCAAGAGCAGCCTGGGCAATACAGCAAGGCCTCATCTCTACAAAAAAATTAGAAGTATTAGCTGGCCATGGTCTTGTGCTCCTGTAGTCCCAGCTTCTTGGGAGGCTGAGGTGGGAGGATCCACAGAGCCCAGAATTTTAAGGCTGCAGTGAGCTTGGATAACGATTGCACTCCAACCTGGATGACAGAACAAGAACCTGTTTCAAAAAAGAAAAAAGAAAAAAAAACCTAAAAACTATAAACTGGATGTAGTTTGCTAGTAACTAAACAGCAAATTAATTGTAACATGCTTACATATCAACGATGTCTTTCTTCTTTATCATCAACCTGCTCACTAAGAAGCTGCTGAAGTCCATGGTAGTGACAGGTACATGTCTGAATCCTTGTCCTGACCTGCATCTTCTTTGATTGTCCCCATCTGTGTCTCCGACTGGCACTGCCGAACCGTCTTGCTACCTGATCAATGTTGTACTGAACCGGACTGCTAACTGATCAATGTTGTCGAGCTCACTGCATAAAGCTGTTCTTACAAGGTAGATTTCTGCCTGGAATAGCCATACTTACACTGTTTATATTCCTTACTCCTGACCCATCCAACGCAGCACAAGTTCTATTTATTGCCATAGAAACATAGGTCATTTGGAAACACCTCCTTCATTTCTATGGAATGTTCAAACATTTCTGACATTTTGGACTCTGTTCTAGCCTCTTGTTAAATATATCCAGAAAAGAGACAAAGCTTTATGGGGGGGCTATATGCACACATATGCTATAGAATAAGCTATCTAAATGCTTAAAAATACTTTCCATCTGTCACCGCACCTTAATAGGTACACAGAAATTAAGTATGTGTATATCTGTCTGTATAGATACGTATAAATATATATCCCCAAAACAAAAACTCATTCTCTTACTTATACATAGGTAGAATATAGGTGAATATACATATTCATTTATAGGTAGAACAAAAAAACCCTCAGCCTCTTTAGGGCCATGTGTTTTCTCTGAGTAATTGTCACAATTAATTAAAATACATGTGTATGCCTTTTTAGATAAATTTCATCAGACCAGTTTCTGTCTGGTTGGAAAATAATAACTGCCTATTTGCTAAGTGCCCCTGCCCCCATACTATGTTCCAGTGAATTAAAGACCTCTGGCAATCATATATTTACAACTCAGCAAGATTAAACAATTTATTGTTATTTATGACATCCAAGCTGTATCTTCTGTATTATATTCCACATTAGCATCTATCACCTTACATTTGGGAGATCCTGTCCAAAAAATGATTATGCCTCCTAACCAAACATTCAGCAGGGCTGCAGGAACAGGCCCCCTGAACAAACATCCTGCCAAAGTACTTTAAAGCACCGTGAGCTCCCACAGCTGTGCATTTTCAGATGACTCAGCAGATTAGCGTGGAGTCTCTTAGCCTCTGCTTGGTCTGTTCCTTTCAGTGATCTCTCACATGGCCCAGTCCATTCGGTTTGAAAATCCTCATGAAATGAGCAGATTATGATCTGGCTTCAGTAGAGGGCCATGGGGTGGGCATGGAGGGGAGAGGGTTTGCTCTTAACACAGCCTGAGCCTCAGAAAGGTTTCAGATGGAAAAGCATGGCACTGACTCAGCTCATGCTTAACAGGAAATAATGCACAGACCACACCAAAAAAGCCCTTTATGTTGTGTGAAAGTCTATGCCGGAGCAGCTGCTGCCACCTCATGTACTGTGATAGAGTGTGCATGTGTGTGTTTGTGTGTGCATGAGTGTGAGTATGCACACAAATGTGTGCTGGGAGGGGGAGGAGATCACACCTTCCACAGTCGCCACCTCAGCCTTAGCTAGCAGCGTGGAGAATTGCCAAAAGTCAACAGGAAGCTGCACCAAAGCAACTGTGATCACCACATCAGCAGGAGCTTTCTGGTTAGTAAAGCTACTGGGACTGAAAAACACACACGATCTCGTCCTTCTTTTATTTTAATCAGAGCAAAATATTTTTATAATAATTGTGTTATATGAATAAATAATTCATAATGCTGTAACCCATTATCACATTCAATCCTCCCAACAACCCTAGAAGATCTGTAGACAAGTATTATTACTTTCCCTATTTTTATAAATGAGGAAATAAACCCCAGGAGGCTAGGCGACTTCCCCACGGTCATAGAAGTTGCAAACAGTAGTATCATGATTCAAATCCAAAGCTTCTCCTTTTGTCTTTATCATTTTAATTTTGAAGGTAATGCATATGCATGTATGATCTTTTAAATCCAGAGATGTATATGGAATAGATAGGAAAAGGGACTCTCCTTCCCCATTATACACCCTCTCCACCCAAGCTATATACACTGTTGACTAGAGTATGTCCTTTCAATCCTATTTTCTATGCCTACATTATATACAGAAAAGCAGGATTACGTTACACACAATATTCCAGTCATTGCTGTTTTTCACCAACAAGCTATCATTCACATCTTTTTCATACTACATATAAATTTATATCCTTTATTTTAGTGGTGTATATTGTGCAGTTGTGTCATAAATTATGTACCTGTTCTCTGTTGAACATATAGATTTTTTCTGAGTTTTTCCTTAGCAAAATGCTGCAGTGAGTACCCTTGTACACAGATGTTTGTACATTTGTTCTAGAAAAATCTACAGCAAAGATTCTTAGATTAAGAGATTCCCAGGTTATTAGAAAACTACTCTATTAATTTAGATATATACTTCCAAATTGCCTGACCAAAAAGTTATGTCAATTTAACTTCTATGAACAGTATACAAACATGACAATTTTCCATCACCTACACCAACTCTGGGTAATTTCATCTTTTTTACAAGTTGATGGATTGTTTTAATTGATATTTCTCTGGTTATTAATAAGGTTGGCCACCTGTTCATGTCTTATTATTGATGATATTTGTATTGAATTGTTTGAATTTTCTTGATTTCAAAAAACGTTTTACATGTCATAGATATTAAATATTTGTTGTAAAACTCTCCTTCCAGTATTGTGTATGTGTTTGGTCAAGTAGAATAAACTCTCGTCCTCTGATTTCAGATTCCTTTCTCTTTCCATTAGAAATCCCTAAATGTAAAACTACATATTGATAGCTAAAAACCAGGATGTTTACTAGAGAAAAAGAATACAAAGGCAATAATTAAATATTATATTTATACAAAATACCTACTAGTACAAACTTAAAAAGAGAAAGTAAAAGTCAAATGCTTCTACGACTTCAGACTAAGAAAAAGAACTTTTGAGGTTGAATGTTCCTGAAATTTTTCTTTTCATACAACTACGGACATGACTTCAAAAGTTGATGTGACTAAAAAATGTAAGATATGAAAGATATTTGAAGACTCCGAGAAGGTGGATTTTCATTTTAACAAGTCACATATATATTCTAGATATCCTCTTATTCGTAACTAAGAGAGTCAAATCAGATGAAAGAATCTAAAAATTTCCCTTTGACTGTGTTAAGTAGAAGTAGTAGAGGCATATTGGCCAAACCTTGAGTGTTTGCAAATTGACTCTTAAGGCTATAGGCTGGCACAGGTCATTGAAGCCCTAGCTTTTTATCTTTAATTTTAAAATCCCCAAACAATTTATACTAATTTTTCTTGTCCATTATTTCCAAATAATCTTGTTTAAAGGTTATTACAGTGCTTGCTCATGTTACTGTTGTCTAACAGAAGGGTATCCGGGGCCTTAAAACTGAGAGGGTTAGGATTAATGATTCCAATACCTATGCTTGGACATCTCCAAAAGTGGGTTCCAACTTCTTGTCCTCAAGTCTGTATAGAAACTAGCAAACTTCCAGAGTTCACAAAAGGCTCAAAGAGAACAGATGTTTTATAGAAAATTCTTAGAGCAAGTTTCACGCATAATGTTGCTGATGCGTGTCTGCCTTTTCAATAAACATCACTATGCTTTATCACAAGATTTAATAAAGCAGCTTAGTTAAAAATGCCATCTGGGTCTCTGGACACATTAAACAAAGCTTAAAATAACCACCCCAGCAACTGGGAGGACCCAGCTGTTCTCATAATCTGTCCCACTCCTTTTACTTCCCCATAAAAAGAGTGAATGAAGACCACAGACTAAAAGCATCCAGAAGGAACTGACACAAACAGGGAGATAGATGGAGCCAAGGGCTCCTGTAAGTTTGCTATTGCTCACATAATAGATTTGCTAATTCCACAACCTGCGGATGGTGATTAAGAACGGGAAGCAGAAAGAGGGAAGAGAGAATCATAGAAGGGCTCATTCAAGTTTTCTAATGTATCACAAACCTGTCCTCCCTAATGTCTGGATCATAGCAGCCCATTCCATTCACCTATTCTCTAGTGAACTCCAATAGAAAATACAAAGCCATCACCACCCAGTTCTTTCTCCCTTCTAGAGATGAGATATTAGCCACCCAATCCCAGATTCTCAGATCCATTCCAGGAAAGAAGCCCTAGGTATTGAAGCACAGCTTTCCCTCCCTCCCTTCTTTCTTCCACCCCAAGATTTGTTCCCCAGATAGTTCTAGTAAATGCAAAACCAAGTATATTCTCATTCTTTAGAGCAACCAGCTTTTCATGGCCAACTGGAATCAAACACAACCTGCACAAACATCTATCTGGAGGACACTCCCAAGGCTCCTACTGAGCCAGCCTTCTGCATACCACTGCATTTCAGCTTCCTAGTTCACAAGACACTGAGACATTCTTGAATTCTGCAAGGTGCACTGTGTGTTAATATCTTGGCTGCTCATCATGTGGCCAATAAAGGGCATGACTAGTCAACAAATAAATTTTCTCTTGGCTAAAACTTGCAACAAAACTGTAAGCTGTTTACCAAGGGGCCCACTACAGGTTATATTCAATATATACAGTCAAATCCTAACTATCTGAGATATATTCAGTTGACCATACACCTTTATATTTCAGTAAAAGGTCTTTACATTTCCCAGTGCTATCGATGTTACAAAGTGCTTTCATATGCAGTGCTTCATCTGATTTCCAGGATAATTAAATGATCCTGTCATACCTGATTTTTAGATGAGGAAACAAGTGGTTTCTGGGTATTTCAAGAGGCTAACGCATCTGCCCTCCAACTTGTATGTGAAAACCAAAAACAAAATTCCAAGGCCCTTCAACCATCTGAATGGACTTTGACTCTTTTGGTCAATATATGGCAGAGCTAGGAAAAGAAGGTGAGTCTTCCAGCTGCTGATACAGGGTTTTTTCTGCCATACTCCATTACCTCCAAGGCTAAAGTCAAAAGAGGGTGTGGTTATCACATGAAAAAATCTGGTTTGGATTTCCCAAATGTGTATGTAGTATTTGGGGATTTACCTTAATTTAACCTACAGTTCTTTTGGGTTGTAACAGTCTGACTCCATTTTTGAAAACAAAACAAAATCGATTTTAAATGCTGAATTATAGATCTTTACTGTCCAGTATGGTAGCTACTAACCACTTATGGTTATTTGCATTTCTATTTTAATTAATTAAAATTCAGTAAAATGCAAAATTCAGTTCTTCAGTTGCTCTAGCCACATTTCAAGTGTTACAGTAGTCACATATGGCTAGTGGCTGGGACAATGCAGATTATAGAACAGTTCCATCATCAAAGAAACTTCTATTGAACAGTGCTATTATATAATGTCATCTCCAGAGAAAGAAGACTTTAGAAAAAGTCAGAAACGGCCGGGTGCAGTGGCTCACACGTGTAATCCCAGCACTTTGGGAGGCCAAGGCAGGCAGATCCCTTGAGGTCAGGAGTTCAAGACCAGCCTGGCCAACATGGTGAAACCCCGTCTCTAGTAAAAATACAAAAAATTAGCTAGGCGTGGTGGTGCATACCTGTAACCACAGCTACTCAGGAGGCTGAGTTGGGAGAATCACTGGAACCCAGGAGACAGAAGTTGTAGTGAGCCAAGATTGTGCCACTGCACTCTAGCCTGGGTGACAGAGCAAGACTCCATCTCAAAAAAAAAAAAAAAAAGAAAAAGAAAAAGTCAGAAACATCTTGAGGCAGGCATAGTGCTGTCATCTGTCCAATATTGAAGATGATTTAAGAATAAGAAAGAAGAAGAGAACAAAGAAGAGAAAAAGAAGTTGCCTTAGGTGTACCTAACCAGAAAAGGACAAGGGCATTCCTGTAGTCATTGTGTTGTATTTTAGCTCTTAAACTTTTTAAGAGATTAGAATAATTTGACACACAGAAGATCTAAACCACTGAAGAGGCTCTGAAGCAGATAAAAGTAGAAAGAAAATAAAAAACTAATTAGGTACAAACTAAGCTTAACCACAATTCGTTTAAACGATACTATTTACTCTTCACATGATTGGTTTTTCTTTTGCTTTATAGTATGACATAGTTTATATCTTTAAAGGGGAATTAAAATATTTCTGGGAATTTTTAAAAGTAAGATCACACAGCCACATAAAAACTACAGAAACAGATAAAACCTATCTTCTCACTTATTCCCTAATCCATTCAAATTAAATATAAAAATCCAAGCAGCCACAGTGATATTCAAAAAAGCAAAAGTGAGACAAAACAAAATTCATTTGTCACCTGTGGAGGTAGTTAGCTCACCTAATCTTCACTCCAAACACCAGTAATTTTTAAAAGACAGAAATAAACATATGTTCTGCCTTCCCGGAAGGAACTATGTTTCAGGGTAGCCAAATAACCCAGTTGTGAAGAAAATGGTCTGCTTATAGAAAAATGCCAGCTAAAACATGTAGATAGAATTAGAGAATTAGAAATTCACCATTTTGAAACCCCTAATGAAATAATCAACTCAAGCAAGGATCATTAATAAATGCTAAAACAATCAAGTAACTATTGATACAGAATATAACTGAATATACACATGGTACAAAGTTCACGTCACAGACTACTGGCTTGACCCAAGGGGGAATATAGCAGAGGAGATAGGCAGTGATCACCCTAACCTTGCGATCATCTCACCATCACTAATGATGGGATGTGAATACACATTATTGCCTATGAAATAGTCTTTAAAAAAAGAAGTTGAACCTGAATCTAACTAAACCTTGCAATGGGCTGAACGTGTATGTCTTCCCCAAATTAATATGTTGACATCCTAACCCCAAAGGTGCTGGTATTAAAAGGTGGGGCCTTTAGGGGGTCATTAGATCATAAGGACAGAGGATTCATGATTGGAATTAGTGCCCTTATAAAAGAGGCCCCAGAGAGCTAGCTAGTCTCTCCCACTATGTGAGGGCCCAGCAAGAAGGCCAATCTATGAACCAGAAAGTTGGTCCTAACCAGATATCAAAACCACATGCTCCTTGATTTTAAACTTGCTAGCCTCTAGGACTGTGAGAAATAAATTTCTGTTCTTTATAAGTCATCCAGTTTTTGGTATTTTGTTATAGCAGGCCTAAAAGCCTTTAGAACTAACTTCCAGTTAACCAGGAAAAAACAGAGTGAAAAGTTAAATGACACCATAAAAAGCAACCAGAAAATTCCAGAAGGGGAAATATTCTACAGGACAACTGACTAGTTTTTCAACAAGTCAATTTCACTAAATAAATACATAAACAAAGAGTATGGGTATTTTCCAGGTTAAAAAAGTCTTGAGCTAAATAATCAAATGCAATGTGTATCCCTTGATTAGAAGAAACTAATTTGAACAAACCAGCCACAAAAGATATTTCAGGGAGACCAAGCTGGAAGGATCACTTGAGGCCAGGAGTTTGAGACCAGCCTGGGCAACGTAGTAAGACCTCCATCTCTACAAAAACAATAAATTAGCTGGGCATGGTGGTGTGCACCTCTAGTCCTAGCTACTCAGGAAGCTGAGGCAGGAAGATCACTTGAGCCCAGGAGTTTGAGGCTGCAATGAGCTATGATTGTTTCACTGCACTTCAGGCTGTGTGAAAGAGCAAGACTTTGTCTCAAAAAATAAAAGGACATTTCATAATAATTGAGGAAATCTGAATGTGGACTGGGTAATAAATGATATAAAAAAGCCATTTTTTATTTTGTTTGAAAAGATGATTTTGTAACTATACAGGAAAATGTTCTTATTTTTTTAGAAATCTGTACTAAAGAATTTAGGGGTAAAATATCATTTTCTTTAATATACTTTCAAACACAAGCAAAAAATAGTCATGACACAAATATAGCAAAATGTTTACAATCTATGTTCTATGCTTGCCTGTGAGTGCCATTAATCTCATCTCTCTGCTTTTCTGAAAGTTTGAAAATTTCAAAGTTTTATAATAAATTTTTTTACATCCCATAATTTTATAATAATTTTTTTAAAGTTTGAAGCAAATCAACAACTATAGCTTCAAAAATATCCTGACCCACAATAAACATTGAACAGGGTATATTTCTCCCATTTCCTAAAAAAGTTGGCCCAGGAAGGAGTATGAGAGCTGCCATAGCTCTCCCAAGGCTCATTATTCTCCATCACTCCATGGGAAATCCCAAAATAAATTTTTAAAAAACTTGTTTAAATTTATAATGTTTTTGATTCTATAATAATTTGATAAAATAATTGTAAAATGTTTTTGATTTTATAATTTATAAAAATTTTTATACATGTTTATGTTTGAAATGTCTATTTCAAACTTTATGAGATATTAAAATATAAGTAATATAGTTCATCATTTTAGAAATGCCATGCTTTTCTTCTCCAGCAATTACATCATCAAAGAGTAACTGTAGTTTTTCCTAGAACATTGCTTTGTAGGCTGGGCATGGTGGTTCATGACACTTTAGGAGGCCAAGGCAGGCAGATCTCTTGAGATCAGGAGTTTGAGACTAGACTGGGCAACAGAGAAACCCTATGAGTAGTAAAAACACAAAAATCAGCTGTGCTTAGTGGCGTGCACCTATAGCCCCAGCTACTCAGGAGGCTGAGGTGGGAAGATCACCTGAGTCTGGGGAGGTCAAGGCTACAGTGAGCCAAGACTGTACCATTGCACTCCAGCCTGGGCAACAAAGTGAGACCCTGTGTCAAAAAAAAAATGAAATTTAATTGAAAAAAAGAAAATTGCTTTGTAAAATTAATTTTTCAATCAAAACCAAGATTTTTCAGATATAGAGAATGCAGCCCACTGGTCAGATTTGTCAGTTCAAAGAGAATAAATTCTAGTTTCCTATTTTTCTAGCCTGCTTATGATTATCCAATAGGATATCAAAAAAGACCAAAGCCTTTGGGATCCATGTTCAGTATTCCTGAGTCTAACTCAGGATGCCAAATCAGGAGACAAGCACATTCTCATCAATTTTCAATCATTCGAGACCAATTTTGCTTATAATTATCCAGTTCTTTTAGACCACCTTTCTCCTGAAGCCAGCCTTATGGCTATTCACTTCACTTTAGCATAAGCCCCCAAGAAGGTGAACAAAATGAGGAAACGATTGGTTAAAGTTGGCATTTGAAATTCTGAAACATGTCCACCATTCCCTTCACCCATGCCCGCCCCTCTTAGAAGTAGTACTTTCAGATTATTTAAGAGTCGATGCTTCTATGTGGATTTTGTCAGCTGTCCTTTATAACAGCTAGTGCGTTTAATTTGACTCTATTTTAAGCATATATTGACCTATGCTAATTATCTGTTAAAATAAATTCCACTCTTAGAGTTAATAAAGTGTGTGTGTCATGGAAGACCCATTGAAGTAAGAAGCTGAGGAGCCCTTATGGTAAAGTGGGACAAGAAATAATAAGACATAATAATTTTCCCATGCAAATCAACTACCGTAGCTTCAAAAATATCCTGACCCACAGCAAGTATTGGACAGGCCATGTTTCTCTCACTCCCTAAAAAATTGGCTCGGGAAGGAGTATGAGAGCTCCCATAGCTCTCCCAAGGCTCATTATTCTCCATCACTCCACAGGAACAGCCTGTCAGAGAAGAGTGAAAGACCATTTGTCAACCTCTCTTCAACTCCCTGATTCTAGCCAAACTTCATCAATCTCAAGTGAGGAGCCAGAGAGAAATCAAACCCCATATATCCAGCATCATTGTCTACTGGAGTCAAAAATCACAATTCCACTACCCACCCCAACACCACTGGCCCTGTTTCTCCCAATTGCTTTTTATTGTGTTTTTTAAAAAATCCTCTTTCCCTATCCCTGCAACACCGAGAAGGAGGAATTATAGTAGATAAATATGAAGCATGGAGATCCTTTAAAAATGTTTTTAATAATAAATGAGAAAATGAAAAGGAAAGGGTTGGGAAGGAAGGAGGGAATACAAATGCCAGGGAAATGTTCAGTTTTGCTTTTAAAGATGTTAACACTCATTTATACATCTGCAAGACACTCCCCTTAAAGACAAGTTCTATGAGTGTGGGTCTGGTTGCATGAATAAGGATAAAATTACCTTTTTAGACGACGTTTCCCACATATCATTCAGAGACCCCTGAAGTTAGGTATCCCTCTTGTAGATGTCCTTGAGATGCTGCTGGACCTGGGAAAGAGGAAACTGGGATACGGGTCTATGCCAAAAGGTGCTTCTAGTTATAGGACACAGAGGAAAGGGGCAGAGGGAGAAAAACCCGAAGTCTGAGAATCTGGATTGCAGAAGACTACCGAGGTCGTGGGAGAAGGGAGAGAAAACAAGGATGAAAAGCGAAAGGGGAAGAGGCATGAAATGTTGTCAAATGTCAAAAGGCATTTGGAGAGAAGTTGGGAATTGCATTAAGAAAACCACTGCAAATCTCATTTCAGACCATTTAGAGATATGCCCCCTGGGAACTGCGAGCTCAGGCTGTTTAGCATCAAACAAATGGATCCACTCCATCCCTACCCTAATTAAATAAATCATTCAGTAATTCCACTGGGTTAAAGAACCAAAATATTAAAAACCTTCAGGAACTACTCTTGCCAAATATGTCAGGGATCGTATGTGTTTGTGTGTGTGTGTGTGTGTGTGTGTGTGTTCTGAGACACCACTACTGTTAAATAGGCAGAGCTAAGACTTAGGGGACTGGCAGATTATTGCAAAAAGGGCACGGGGAAGAGGGACTATGTTGTGAGCCTGGGAAAGAAGTTTGTGTGGGGACTGTGGGCAGTGAACGCGTTGGGAACAATATGGAAAACTGGGAGCTGCCTTGGAATCTACAGGGCCGGGTAAGAGAATGTCCGAAAGAAAAATGAGCAGGTGCGGGATGTGTGCAGAGTCGGAGAAGAGTCCAGGGCACCCGGAGTGGCTCCAGGAACGACGGACACCCCTCAAGGCTTTTGGGGGCGGTGGGTACTAATAGAACCCAGTGTCCAGGGTGCGCCGGGGAGGCTGCGAGCGCGGCGGGAGTGGGGCGCTGGAGGGTGAGGACGCAGGAGTGAGGAAGCAAAGCCTGGGCCGGGCAGGGGCCTCCCAGCTGGGCCCGGAGGCAGCAGGGGGAAAAGGGCTAGGAGAGGGCATGGCGGCAGCACGGCGGGAAGCGAGGGGCATCCGGACACTCACCCCGTTGGCCGCAGCCATCTGCCCCACGATCTCGATGGCCGTCCTGCTAAACTACCTGCCGTCGCTGCCCACCACCGTGGTGCAGCCCCGGCGGTCGCGCAGGTCGATGGACGATAGCACGCTCTGGATGAATTTGGGCAGGTAGTTGCGCTGGCCCTCGAAGAGGCCGGTAGGTCGCCGCAGACCTCCGCCGCCGGCCGGCCGCCGGTCCTCGTAGGGCACGGTGGGCACTGTCAGCACCGGGATGGGGCTCCCCTCCGTGGCGCCTCCTGGCCGGTCCTGCTGAGGCTTCCGGGGCCGGAGGCAATCTGCAGCCTGCCAGGGGCCTCCGCCCACCTGGCCGCTCACCGGGACTCCGCCTCGCGCCCAGGCCCCCTCTCCGGCAGGTCGGCACCCTGCGCCCTGCACCCGCCCGCCTGGGGACTGCCCGCCCCTCCTCTCCGTGCGGCTGCTCGCTGACTCCCTCGGCGGAGATAGCTTCTGCCTTCCTGTAAAGTTTTCTCCCGCCCACCTTCTCCGCTGACAGACCGCCCGAGGTGTCCTCAGTTTCTCCCCAAGTTGGACTCACTTTCGGGGTGTCCCAAAAGCCTGATTCCAGGGCCTGCTAGCCCGACCCCGGTGACACCTGCACCCGCGCCTGGCCCCAGCCTTCACGCGCGATCGCCGCCCTCCGGGGCACACCCTGTGCCAGAAAACAGACGGCGGGCGGCGAGACTTTGGGCAGAGTCCGGGTTCCTCTCTGGCGCCAGGCCCGTCTCCCTGTCTCCCTGGGAGTGCGCAGCCTACACGCACCAGTTTCTCTTTAGAACAAGCACGGGGAGGGATTTAGGAGGGGGCTGAAACATTTTGCCATCAGCGAACAGCCTCAGCCAAAAATAACCCTGGAAAGGCGAGCTAAGAATGGTTATCTCCTGCCAGCGCTGAAATCGGAGGCTGGGCGCTGCATGTGGGGTGTGTGTGTGTGTGTGTGTGTGTGTACCCTCCCACCCCGACCATTTGTTGAAGGGAATCACCACTGTCAGACTTCAATCCAACAGGACCCACTCGAGCCATCCACACTTTCCCCAGCCTCCTCCAAAACAGCACACTTTCTGGTATGGACAATTCTTTTTTTTTTTTTTCACTTGTTTGTTTGTTTTGGTGGTTGCAACAGCAGCAACACAGACGACACATATTTCCCTATTCTTCTCGCCCTTCTCACCCTCCCTACCCAGCTCCTGCCTTAGAAACAGGCTTGGCCTACACTGTATCTGTCCACACTGCCTGAACTCTTCCCTGAATTAATCGTTTTCAATAGGAGGGGGCTAAATCCCTTATTAATGCCCTACCAGGAGTGAATGAATAAAGCCAAGTTAAAGGGGAACTGGGTACCACATACTGTGCTAGGTTCCTTTGCATGTATCCTTTCATTCTGCTGGAGCTAAAGATGTTCTGCCTCCTCTCCATAAAACGCACCCAAACTCCAAAACCAGGAAATTCTCCATAGAAAATAGGAGTGAAGAGAGACAAGACTAACAGGAGAAACCCCAAAGCAGGAAGAAAGTTTTGTCTCCCATTTCGCTCAAGGAATTTTTGGACCCACCAAGGCTACTGTCCTGAAAGATCCTGCTGCTTCTCCTTCCCCAAATATTGTCCACTTCCTGAGAGTAAGGCTGACTTGCCGCAGGCTTATAAAGTGTTTGGTCACAGTAAGACAACTGTGAGTAATAACACACATTGTATACTGTTTTGCATTTTGCAATTGATAAAAGGCTTTGCATCTGTTTTTTCTTTGGAGGCTGAAGAAAAGAAGAATGGTATTCACGCAGTTCCCATTTTACAGATGAAAACAAGAGGACTTTTTCTGTGAAGTCAGGAAAGTGGTTACAATGGTACTTTCTGCCTGTCCGAATTATGTATTGCCCCTCCCCTTTCTATTAATAACATTGAAGTGTGATGGGACAACCACTGAAGCTGTCAGTTGAAACCTGCTGGGACTTTTTAGCCATTCTCTTCAACATAAAGAATGGGTGTTTTTGGAGGGGGTGAGAGGAATGGGGAAATGTTGTCAAAGAGTACAATGTTTTAGTTGAGACAGGAAGAATACATTTTGTTGAGATCTACAGCACAGCATGGTGACTGTAGTTTACAATGAAGTATTGTGTATTTCAAAATTGCTAAGACAATAAATTTCAAATGTTCTCACCACAAAAAAGATAGGTTTTGAGGTGATGAATCTATTAATTCTCTGGATTTAATTATTCCACAATGTATACATATATCATAACATCACATTATACCTCCGTAAATACATACAATTTTAATTTGTCAATTAACATTTTTTAAAAGAATAGTGTGGACAGTTGGGGAGGTAGTTTTTTTTTTTTTTTTTTCCTCTAGTCTCTACTCAGTCTCCAAGATCCCATTCCCCATAAAGTTCCTGTCACCCAGGTGGAGTGCAGTGGCACAATCATGGCTCACTGCACCCTCTCCCTCTTGGGCTCAAGCGATCCTCCCGCCTACAGGTACATGCCACCACGCCCAGCTAATTTTTGTAGTTTTTGTAGACATGGGGTTTCACCATGTTGCCTAGGCTGGTCTCGAACTCCTCAGCTCAATCAATCTGCCCACTTTAGCCTCCCACAGTGCTGGGATTACAGGTGGGAGCCACCAAGCCCAACCCATAAAGTTCCTAACTTTTTATCTCCCTGGGAGTGCACAGCCTACACACACCAGTTTCTCTTTAGAACATACTTAAGAGTCTTGGCTTAGCATCCAACAGACAGAACTTTAACACTTCTACGGATCTGTGCACCTGTCTATGGTGTGGGGTTTTTAAGATCTCTTTCTAATGACACTTTATTTTGCAAAGCAGGACAGTTTCATTCCCAGAAGAGCAGGTATGGTAAATCCTTTGTTCCAGTAACGAAGACAATGATCCAAACCCTAAGCCTCAGAGAAGCCCAGAAACCCTCCAGGCCTCCATGTCTCTGCTCCTAGCACCTGCCTCTCTCTTGACATCAACATCATTCTCCCCTCTCACAGCCCAGCTCCTTCCACAGACCCAGGGATTAGGCACCAGCACCTCAGACTAGATTTTAGAGAATTACCATTCAAGAGGCAATCCTCTTCCCTTGGTTCCAATTTCAAGGTTCTCAAAGACGGGAACAGGGCTAGTTTGAGGCAATGTGCCCCATCGCATAGCCAGAAAGAACCTTACAGTGAAAAGGAAAACAATTCTTCCAAAGTAAGGGGGTGCTGATCCCAGAGGGAGGACAGATGGGCAACCAAACAGTAACCGGGCCACCACATGCTTCACACTCACTGATCAAGGATTTCTAAAACCACTTTTCTTTTCTCTGAATTTACATAGGACTTTGTATCACTCATAAAGGAATGTCTTAGAGGCTAATAACACCTTTCTATTCATGCTTATA
Organism: Pan troglodytes; assembly: GCF_028858775.2. NCBI lineage: Eukaryota > Metazoa > Chordata > Mammalia > Primates > Hominidae > Pan > Pan troglodytes. The sequence continues at coordinate 11,329,922 of NC_072411.2, forward strand.
CTTAACATTTAGGCTAGGATAATTTCCTAACCTCAGTGTCCTCACTATAAGATGGGAATTATTATAATCCCTACCTCATAAATTGTTGGGAGGATTAAAATACTTAGTAAAGTGCCTGACTAATAGAAAAGCATTCAATAAATGTTAGCTATTCATGGTGTCATCATCATTATATTTACCATTATTACTAATCTCCTGTATTGCAAGAATTACAGTTTATATTTTTGTAGACCATCACTGTAGCTAAAGGGTCTTTGGGCCATAGGTGATATTCCATAAAGGTTGGTTAAATTGATCTGTGGTTTTTGACTATGGAAACTCAGAACTCCCTCAAAATGTACAAAACAGATTTACCTGCTAAATAAATCTCTTCAAAGCTGACCCCAGGTTTAATTGAATTAATTCCAATGAATTTGTCACAATGATGGAGAAAGGAAACTTAGAGGGCCCCACAGTTGTTTGCTGGTAAAATGAGAAGTTTGGATTAGATCAATGTTTCCCAAAATATTTTCCTCAGAATGTTAGTGCCCCTCGAATCCTGCACAAAGCAAGAGTTTCATGACCAAGTAGCTTTTAAAACTCCTGTACACTCTACTCCCATTCTTCACAATGCACACTTTCATATTAAAAGTTCTGAGAGGTCCTCAACAGAAGACATCACTTAACTTTTTTTTTTTTTTTTTTTTTTTTTTTTAAGACAGATTCTCACTCTGTCACCCAGGCTGGAGTACAGTGGCCACCACTCCTGGCCTAAAATTTTTTTAACCTGGTGCTTCCCAATCTAAACTCACAGGGACCAGTTTTCTTAATGAAAGAGAATCAGACTAGCTTGTAACCATAGCTGGTGACACTCCCCTGCCCCATTCCTTGTATGTCCTCAGTGGACTAGGTCAGGAATAAATAATCCTGATTCTCAAGGGCTGGTCACTCCTTTGCACTGAGCTCAAAGCTTCTCTGTAGCATGGGTCACAATGAATGGTAGCCCTGATAGCCTAGAGTAGCCTTTCAGCCTTCTCTGAGCCTCTAAAGACTGAGGATCCTTGGCATGAAATGGAGCAACTGATATACCCTTGCTTCCCCTGGGGACTCTCTTGCTCTCAAAAAGGAGTCAGCCATCATCTCCATCTAGAGAATATACTATCTGACTCAGCTTGACCAGCCTGTCCAAAAATGAGAATCTGGGTAAAATAAGCATTGAAACACTTCATTCCTTGTAGATTCACAAAACATATTAGCATATTAAAGACTATGAAGTTCTGCAGGAAAAAAAAAAAAAAACCTATTTAACTTTAATCCAACATTGCCAAGTTTTATTTGACCATGGAAGATTTTTCCAAAACACTTACAAACAGATCAAGGACATTAATCTTTCATGAAACACTAGATCCCCAGGGTCCTCTCCAGCTACATCATTCTGTGATTTTCTTTTTTATTTATGATGCATTAAAAGATTAATCTCTATCAGACTTCCATTTAGAAATTCACCAGAATGTGCAAAGGCAGCAGGTAAAATTGCTGAAGGGTATTATAAAAATACCCTCCAGTGATTTTTGAAACTTAAACTGAAATATTTATATAACTATATATTTCAGTTTGTATATTATATATATATGTATATACACACATATATATGTATGTATATACACACATATATATGTGTGTATATATATGTATACACACATATATATGTGTGTATATATATTGGTGTATGTATATCTATATCTATGTATATATGGCATTATATCCATTTTACAGATGCAGAAACTGAGCTTTAGAGGGGGTGAGCAATTGGTCCAAAGCCACACAGCACACAGGTAGTCATTGATAAAGGTAAAAACAAGAGTTGAAGCCTGAGGTGTAAGGACACAGAGACAAGTACACAAATGTTTACAAGTTACACATATGACACGTGCCTTTAACATGAATTTCTTGAACATTCATTTAGAGGCCTTACAATGAAGACTTCAGAGTGGCAGCAAGTTCTGTTGGAATCAGGGGAGCGTGTTCTTCTATAATCCCCTGGCTAACAGGAAAGCACACTGATTTGGCCCATGGTAGTTATACACTCCCATTGAGTCAGGGGCCACTTCTATGCACACAGGAGGTGCTAAAAATATGCTGTTGACTCATTGCCTCTAAGAGCAGAAGAAATGCCAAAAGTATAGGACAAGAGGCAGAAAAGCACACGGAAAAATGTCGTAGGGCAGTCCTCTGAGGAAGTGTTAGATCCCTTTGAAATCTGTCCAAACACTTTCTTGTGCTGGGGAAAGTCAATTACATATTTCAAGCAACCCCACATGTCATACGAGTATCTTGTACATGTTTGTGTACTCGTGTCTGTGAACTTACATCTCAGACTTCAACTTCTCGCTCCCCACACTTATCAATGACTGCCTGCATGGCCTTGGGCAAGTTGCTTTCCCTCTTCAAAGCTCAGTTTCTGCATCTATAAAATGGACATAATGCTACCTACCTCATGGGGTTAGTGATCACATTTAAGGAGCTAATATGTGGAAATTGCTTACACAGTACCTATCACATAATAAGGGTTTAATAAGTGTTTGATGTAATTGTTTTGATTATTACTACTATTACTAAAATAATAATTACTACAATAATAATGATTCTTATTCTCTATATTAGTATTATCTTTGAAAATGGGCATGGATTATGTCTATGTAACACTTTTGGCACAATATCTAGCATTATATCACACACAAATTAGAGAATTCATGTTATTAAGGATGAAAAAATATTTTTACTGACCCTTAAATTCTTCGTAAGTAACTGCAAAAGAAGCCATTATCCCAACACATGAAATAAAAAGAAAAAAAATTCAGTTCCTCTGGAGTTTGTTTTTGGAGGTAGCCACAGGATACCTAATTTTTTTTTCTTTTCAGAGAGACCGAGGGGCTCACTAGGTTGACCAGGCTGGTCTTGAACTCCTGGTCTCAAGCCATCCTCCCACCTCAGCCTCCCAAAGTGCTGGGATTACATGCATGAGCCACCACATCCAGCCTACCTAAAATATTGAATGCTGTTAATAAATCTCCTGAGGCCAGCATAAGAAGGTGATGGGCAAAACTAATGCAGGTATGTTTTTCTGGCTTTTTCATGTATTGGGCCAAACTTTGAAAAGCACTTACTATTAATGGCTAACTTGCAAAATTTGTGATTTATTAAAAGCAGATTTTAATTGTTTTACCTAAAAATAATAGGCCTCTGATCTGCCAAAGATGAAGATTTAATTTCTAGGTGTTCCCCACAATACCTAGAAACATCAGTGGAATCGAGTATTAAACACTTTAGAACTATTCTCATCAAAGTTCTTTAATATATAATACAGCAAAAGAAAAGTTTCTTTTCTAAAGGCTTCTCTATACTTTTTTTAATAGTTGAATTTGATTTCTGAAGGCTCCTAAAAAGAATAGAATTTATATCTTTATTAAAGAGGAAATATATTTTCCATGTTTAATTTAAATGACATTCCATCAGTCATTTGCAATCTTAGCCTACACGGAATTTCTTTTTTTGGTAGTTTTTATGTTTGGGCTTTAGGAGGGGATTCCCAATAATCTCTATATAAATATTTCTAATCTCTATATAAATATTTTAACATTTCAATGTAAATTAGTTTTTTAAAGCTATTTTATCCATAAAAATAATGAATTTGCATGGCTGAGGGTGAAATAATGTGTTACCAGGACCCCTCAGTTTTGGGGGTTGTGAGTAGATCCCATCTTCATGTTCCTCCAGCCCAGCCCAAGCCTGGCTCAGGGCCTCCTCCCCCATTTGCCAGGAACCACCATCCCCAGGGATTCTATGTGCCCTGCCTGACCAGTGTTCTCCATCAGAGTTTACCAATCTTTTGTTCATTCCCTCAGAGCACAGCTAAGCAAGAGTACACTAATTTGAAAATTAACTCAAGGAAATAGAGGAACAATATCCCCAACACATTGCATTTTAACATAGGGTTTCCTGGACACACTGTTTCAACCCAAGAGTTGGGCTAATAGTAGGAGTTCCATCTGCTAAAATACGGCTGTCAGCTTCAGAGGGAAATTCATGAACCTCTTCGTAGTTTGTTTTTACGTTTCACTTGGCACTGTTTCTAAAATTTCCTCTGAAGCCAAAAAATAAGTTATTTCCCAGAACACTGGGCACTTTTCATTTATCATTGGATTGATTTTTGTAACTTGCAGTAGGAGCTGAAATCGACCAGGGGGTTCTTATCCAACAGACAGCAGCAAAACTCTTTGTGTATCTGCGTTCCTTTCAACAAGCGTGACTTCCTCAATGGCATCATTCGTGAGCGTAACACAGAGCTCAGCAATAACGTTTCTTCACTAACCCTACCAGGTATCCAACATAGGATGTTACTTCCTTTCACTGTTTTCCGACTCCTGGCAGATATTAATCATTGGGATTTGGGAACAAGGAAATAGAATTTCTGAGAATGCTTGGGAATTCCCAAATTCATATGATTTTCATAACACTTCACTTACAAGTTTTTGAAAAATAATAAGTGACTATAATAACAAGCAAATAGTCGTTTTTTTCTGTAACAGGATTATATGAAAAGTTTTAGTAGTCTTCTGTTTTTAAAAGATATGATAACAAATGATGATTTCTTATTATTAGGAACCAACATATTGTAACAAGATTATAAAATCCAATAGCATTAATAGAGAAAACATTAAAAAGAAATGAATATTATCACAAAATAAATGCTAAAGAAAAGTCCTTTAAAGATTGAAAGGTAACACCACAAATACTTAATGCTTTAATCGTTGTTTACATGACATTGTTAAACAAGGCATCAATCATCCCCTCCAATACCATTTAAATAACATAACATTCTGATCTCCTGGCAAGATGAATAGCACTAGAAAGAAGCAACTGTCAAAATGGCCGATTTAAGGGCATATTTTGTTTCTAAAACTTGGCATTTCTTAGAAAACCTCTCATAGGATTTGTAAAACATATACTATGCCTATGAACACATTAAAATTTATTTGCAGAAATGGTTCACTGTTAGCAGTGGACAAGGCCATGAACACACACTTGTAACACAGCAGCAGATACAAGAAAGTCTGACTGAGGCTCCTTTACTGCTCCTGTCCTGTTCACCTTAACTTTCATCTCCACATGTCAGTGCTTCCTCATCTTGCTTGACTTGAAGTCAGTGCATTTCTTCAAGCCAGTAAGTTCTCTATACTGACTATTAAGCTGTAATTTTCACAGGAAAATTAGAATGTTCCTTCCCATTTTCCTAATTTCTCAACTGATTTTTCTCAGAATTCAGAATCCATAAATATTGAAATGCCAGGAGAGAATTTCCAAATGGAAATGCTGTTCCCTTAGTCCATTTTCAGAAGAAACCGTAGGATAGTGTTATCCTTCTCTTCTCCAATTTTTTTTTCCTGCAAACTTATGGTTATCACCTCTTTAAGTGAGTAGCTCATAATTTTGCCTCCCCTGCAAATCGTCCCAAAACAGTGAAGTGGGTCTTCTTTAGCTGTGTCTTTAGTACATAATCCTGCATTTCTGACCATATGCAGGGAGTGTGACCCAGGGAAGGATCCCTGACTCAATGGGATTTCTCTTGCTGTCTCTAGAATTTGAACACTGGAACCCAGACGTACAGAGGCTGGGAGCCATCGTGGTGTGCTATATTGATGACGGCAGCAGTGGGTGGTGTGGGGGCAGTTAATTGACAGCTACCTGTTGCTGACATTCCAGGAACTGCCTGAACCTCCTCTTTCCCAGTCATAAGATATCTAAGATTCTGCAGTATTCTTCATTAAATCCTAGCATGGTTTAAGCTAGCCAGAATTAGGTTCTGTTGCTTTCAATCAACAGAACCTTAGCTAATACGTTGTTATTTCCTGGTCTTTGTTCCTTTAATTTTCCAGGAAAAGAAGGGAAAATGGCTTATTGGTTTTAAAAAGAGACAAGGGACAACATACCATTTATGCAAAATTTAGAAGCACTCAAAGGAAACTCTGGAAAGTTCCTGAGACATACCTAGGTAGGATCAGCATAAAACTTGAACAGTGTATCTAGATCATGGTTGCCATGGTTGCCTTGACACAATGAACATCTGTATCAAGATCATATTTTCTTGGTGGGACAGAGAGAAGCACAAGGCGGGACTCACATTTACAGTAATCCTTGTTTTCCAGGGACCATACAACCCAGTTTGTCCAGAGCTGTTCATCTTAAGTTTGTTATCCCACCATAATTATAAATAGAACCTCCTTTTTCTCTCAAGAATATCCCACTTTGGATGATAATTTCTGTGACTACCCATTAACAATATTTAATAACTATAGAAAACTGCTTCTCTATATTTTTTGTATGTTTGAAACATTTTATAACAAAAATATCTTTAAAGTTATCACCTACACAGAATATAGCTGCCAAATGCTCCTACTCTGCTATTCTAACCATGAATCCCTCTGGGGCCCCTTCCTCCTACGGCGCTTGTGAGGATGAAATGAAATAAGCTCTATGAAGTGCCCAACAGTGACCAACACTGAATAAAATACAGCCACCATAGGTGGCCTTCCCTTATGTTCACCAAACTCCTGATAAGTTATTCGGTGATGTTTTAATCTTAATATTTTATGTAGATTATACATTCATCTGATTCAAAATGCAAAAGGTACAAAAGCGTATACAGTTAAAAGTTTCCCAACCCACTACCATTTATGTCCCTGGAGGCAACTGTTTCCAGATTTTTGAATATCCTTAAAGAATATCATATGTATGGAAAAGAAAGATTATATATTTATATGCATCTGTGTATGCATTTTCCTATGAGAGGCTCACAAAGTCTCCTTGAAGAGATATCATTATTACAAATACCCCTCAATTTACAATAGGGTTATATTCCAATAAACTTATGAAAATATTGTAAGCTGAAAATGCATTTAATACACTTAACCTACTAAACATCATAGCTTAGCTCGGCCTACCTTAAACACTCACATTAACCTACAGTTAGGCAAAACCATCTAACAGAAAGCCCATTTTATAATAAAGTGGGCTTTGAATATCTCATGGAATATAATGAATACTGTACTGAAAGTGGAAAACAGAATGGTTGTATGAGTACTCAAAGTACAGCTTCTGCTGAATGTGTATTGCTTTCAAACTATCTTAAAGTTGAAAAATCATAAGTCAAAATATTCTAAGTCATGGATTGTTTGTACTTCTACTTTACATGATGAAATTGAGCCTTGAAAAGATTAAGTGACTCGCCCAAGGTCACACTGGCAGTTAAATAGTGAAACTTGGATCCAAATTGTTCAGTCACTACATGTATTGTCTTGAAATTTGAAAAAGTGGAAGAGGAATTAAACTACTAAATTGAAGGACTATTTTAGGCATAGAAGAAGCAGATGCCTTCATGTCCAAGTGATTGTGAAAAGCCCACTTGCCCCAAAATATGTCTCCTGGTCATATGAAATTCCACCATTTCAGATTTTTACCTGGGGATTTAGAGTAATCTGCTGTTTTCCTAGAGCTCCCCTAAAATAGAAATAGAAAATTTTGGAAGGCTAAATATATGCTAACATTGGAAAACTCATTTTCTCCCCTTCGTAAGGCAAGGTACTGAAGGAGGGGGCCCTACGGGCTGTGCAGGGACATCCTGGAGGCATGGGGAGAAGAAACTGAAAGGCAAGTTTGTATGGAACAAAGAATACCGATCTCAGGATTCTCCCTTGAACCTGCCCTAACTTTGTTCAAATAGACTTAGCTACTGACCTGCTGTCAAAAGACCACAGCCAATCTGACTTGTTTTCAATATAATGATGAATATTGATTTGGTCCCTTCATCCAACATTCTCAGCTGGATCTTTTTTGACCAAGGATATACATTACTAGGTGAGTACAGGCAGTTAATTCTTCCACACGGGACTTCGGAGTTTCTGAGTTAACCAGAATCACCCACCTTAACATCTGCCAGTTTATACCCCAAGTCCTGACCAGTGCCCCCTACCTGCTATGCCTCATGTTTTCAATAGAGCATAAAATCAGAAATGAAAGATGAAACATCATAGCCAATATCACAGAAATACAAAGGATCCTAAGAAACTGCTAGGTATAATTACACACTAACTAATTGGATCATCTAGAAGAAATGGATAAATTCCCAGACACATAAAACCTACCAAGATTGACTCATGAAGAAATTTAAAAATCTGAACAGACTAATAGCAAGCAAGGAGGTTGAATCCATAAGAAAATGTCTCCTATCAATGAAAAACCCAAAACCAGATGGCTTCCCAGATTAATTCTACCAAATATTTTAAGAAGAACTAATACCAGTCCTTCTCAAACTCTTCCAAAAAGCTGAAGTGGAGGGAATACTTCCAAACTCATCTTACAGGGCCAGCATTACCCTGATTCCAAAGCCAGACAAGAACACTACAAGAAAGGAAAATGACAGGCCAATATCCTTGATCTACATAGATGCAAAAATCCTCAACAAAATCCTAGCAAACCAAATTCAATAGCACATTGAAAGAATCATTCACCATGATCATGTCATGGTTCAACATAAGCAAATCAATACATATAATATACCATATTAGAAAAATAAAGGATAGAAACTATATGGCCATCACAATAGATATAGAAAAAGCTTTTGACAAAATTAGAAACACTTTCATGGTGAAAAAAAAAAAAACACCCAACAGATCACGTATTGAGGGACTGTATCCCAACAAAATAAAGGCCATATATGACAAACCCATAGCTAACACCATGATCAATGGTGAAAAGTTGAAACTTTTCCTCTACCATCAGGAACAAGACAAGGATGACCACAGACACCACTTCTCAGGGTAATTAGGCAAAAGAAAGAAATAAAAGGCATCTTAATAGGAAAGGAAGAAGTGAAACTGTCTCTACTGACGGCATGATCTTGTTATATATAGAAAACCATACAAACTTCACTAAAAAAAGGTTAGAACTCAACACAAAGAAGGGAACAATAGACACTGGGGGACTCCAAAGGTGGGAGGGAAGGATGGTGGGAGCAAGGGTTGAAAAACTACCTATCGATTACTATGCTCACTGCTTGGGTGGTGGGATCATTAGAAGCCCAAACCTCAGCACCATGCAATATACCTGTTTAAGAAACCTGTACATCTACGCTCCTGACTCTAAAATGAAACATGCAATATTTAAAAAACAAAAACAAATAAATAAAATTTGAAAACTGTTAGAACTGAACTGATAGGTGATATCAGTAAAGTTGTAGGATACAAAATCAACATATAGAGCCTTGAACACAGCAACATCCAGCTGTCTGACACGAAAGTCTCAGGGGCAATAAAACCTCTATATGAACTCAGAAACAATGAGCTAAGTTGTGTTTATGTCTGAAAGGATGTTAAGAACTTCATTCATGTTATATCAGAGCCAACAGAAAGAACCAACAGGAAACCTGTACCCAACAAACAGAAATGACAAGATGAAGGGAAAGCAGAGGTAAGGGCTTACCTTAGAAAGGGCAAGTGATTAGCTCAATATACAATACAATGTTTGCTCCTGAGCCAAAAATTTGTACAATAATTTGGATATTACTTGCACAACCAGAAAAATCAGCCACTCATTAGGAAAATGTGTTTCTGTAGAAGTCTTAGGACTCAGCTATCTATAATAACATGAAAAGACAATATTTTCATCCAAAATGAGTATTTTTGTTTGTCTTGGCTTGTTATTCTAACGTCAACAGCCTCTAAATAAACTGTTGAAGTACATGATATAACCACCTCTTTCTCCATCTTTCCCATTGCTCCCATAGGGTTTCAGTTGTGCAATTTCACCATTAGCAAAGCTTTTTGCTGAAATCTGGCTTTTCAAAGGGAGAGTATCCAGAAACAGAAGATGCTGATCTGGGAGGCTCTTCCTAATAGAACTGCTGCTTCAGTTTAACTTGAAAAAGCCCACACCCAGTTCCTAATGACAAACATCTGAACACCGGGTCTTCCCCTGAGCAAGACCATGCTATGCCTCCTGCTCGCTCTGTTCTATAAGCAACCCACAGATTGCTCCCTGTGAAGAGGAGCCTGCCAGGGGAGCAGCATTCCACCAGACCCTGATTTAGCAAGATATTTCCGTATCATTCCCCCAACCAGCTGGAAGTCCTCCACTGCTCTTGTGTAAAAATCTAACTCATCTCGCTGAATTTCCTGATTTAAAAGTCTAATTCATTTCACCAAAAGTGTGACAGAAGGAAACCAAGTACACCATCTCTCTCTTACCAAACCAAAGCTATTGCATGTGCATTCTGGGGGGAAAACATGGTCCAAATATGTTATGGAGGGGGTGCCAGCCCAGTGTCATCCTCTTACTATTGCCATAGGATCTTGGCTGATGGCATCAGAGGAAAAACAAGTTTATCGATTACTTTCAACCATTAAGCTCACTCCTCCATGAAAAATAAGTCACAAGTCCAATGTCTCTTATTAAAATAAGCACTGCAAAATATAAAGGAGTCACAGTTTTAAAATGGGACACACGTTCTCTAAGCAGTGAACCATGTTAGAGGTGCACTGTTTACATTGTATAAAGTCCCCTGGAGCCAGGGTTAGGAAGCGCATCTGTTCTTTGGTGTTCTGGGATGAAGGAGAAAGGAAAATGTGCTGCCAGAAGTGAGTGGGAAGGAGCCCATGAGATAAAGGAAGTAAATCCATTTGCTGATTGCAATAATAATGGTAATACACGAAGCTATACATACATACATACATACATGCAAATTTTCACATTTTTTTAAAAAAAGAACTTAAGGCTTCCACTCATGTAATCAGCCCTTATGAACTCTCCTGATTAGCTGCAAGGAAAATCTTCCTTTCTCCTCTTTCTTGCACCATCCGGGGCTCCTTTTTGACTTTTTTTTTTTTTTAACTTATAAACGAACAGCTCATATTCTGAAGTTTGTAGTCCCCTCCCGCCCCCTCTCTCTCTATACGGCTCATTTACATTGGCAGCTGTCGTGCTGCTGGGCATCCTCAAACCCACAAGTTTCCCTTTAATGTTTGAGCAGACAAACATGATCATGCACTAGGCATCACTGTGCCACTCAAAATGCTTTTTTGTTTTTTTTATTGCATCTGAGAGAAATCTCAAGGTTGCAAACCTGGAGTCAGAATTGTCTCCATGTGTCTCAGTGGGAAGAGTATCGTGTGAAGGAACAAGTTGATTCTACTAATCAAAAGGAATTTTTTTTGATATCAGGTCATCCTCCGAATGAATTTATATTACCGAGTGGAGGGTCACATGAAGAAAATGGTCAAACAGCACCACCTAGAGCAAGAGCTGAGAAGTGCAGTGGAGCCGGGCTGTGTCAGGAAAGAAAAGCAAGCTGGGGCCTGGCTCAGCGCTCTCCCCTCTGCTCCTGTCTGCATGGAAAGATTAGGATGACAGTGGCAGGAAGCCTGTGCACCTAGTATGCATCACTTGAAGGGAACACACAGATTCCAGTAAACAGTTGGAAGGAAATGTTAATACCAGGCTCTGCTAAACAATATCAAATGAGTCCTAGATGAGGCAAGCGACTTTCATCAAAGTTTCCTGATACCTGAAAAGACAGCCCAGGGGATCCTGCACTACATGTGGTGTATGTAAATTAAGCGGGTTTTTTTCCCCTTTGTAATCAAGGCTCATACACAAACAAAATCACACTTTAGAAATGGCCTATTTCAACTTGTAACTATCTTGCTTTCAGGGGCTCCAGGTCAAAAAGAAATAGAGCACAAAGAGGCTTTCTCCTTAGGGATCATACACAAATTCACTCTGTCCGTTTCTTTCCCACATGGAGCAACAAAGCCGTCAGACCTCTCCATTCACACATCGGGTCCTTCCTGATTAAAGTGAGATAAATCACAGCCCTCTCTCTCCAGATGGCAGGCGACAAGAGGGGGATGCTTGCCTCAAGAAGTCCTCCCCATCCCTCTGCATTCATGCAAGCCCGAGCGGAGAGATGCAAGAAATTACGGATGCATTTTAATTCCCCAGACCCTGCAATTAAAAATGAAAATTTTTTGGCCACGCCTGTTGGCTCAGGCCTGTAATCCCAGCACTTTCAGAGGCCGAGGTCGGCAGATCACCTGGGGTCAGGAGTTCGAGACCAGCCTGGCCAACATGGTGAAACCCTGTCTCTACTAAAAATACAAAAATTAGCTAGGAATGGTGGTGGGCGCCTGTAGTCCCAGCTACTCGGGAGGATGAGGCAGGAGAATCACTTGAACCCGGGAGACAAAGTTTGCAGTGAGCCAAGATCACACCACTGCACTCCACTCCGGGTGACAAAGCAAGACTTCATCTCAAAAAATGTTTTTAAAAAATGGAAGTGTTGTTCTTTCACTTGTAAATGTGTTTTGGTAAAAGAGGGGCAGTTTAAGCAACCCTTTCTATTGTCTACATTGTTAAAATTCATCCGACATGGACTCTTGACTCTGTTTTGCCTTGGCAGACCCAATTCAAGCATTTACAACAGCTATAACCTCCTCAAATCAAAAAGAGGAATCAGCATTATTGCTAAGTTCAAATAAGGTCTTGTTTTATTTCATTTTTATTTTTGAATGCAGCCATTCCTCCATGTGCTGTCATCAGGTAAGATTGTCAGTCCTGATTAGGTAAAGGTATTATTACAAAATGCAATTCTTAAAAATTCAGTGTCTAACTACACTTTTAATAAGCCTTTCCCCCTCCCCTATGTATTCTCCCTTAGACACCCCTTCTCAAATTTAAAATCACAGAAACTAAAATATGATGCCTAAAGAGAGCCTAGCGACTGCCCAGTCCTCTAATTTGATGAGTGGGAGTACTGAAGCCCAGAGGAGGTCAAGTAATTTGTTCCCAATGTCTTAGATAAGAAGAAAATGACCAGCTGGGAAATCCCACTCATGTCAAGGCAGAGGCACAGGGCCACAGACTGTGGTTGAATTGTGCCACACTCCTACATCCTTCTTTAGGAATCACAGAACATTCCTGTGTTGAGTCGGAGTCACTGACTTCCTTTTCAGGCTGATTGAGTTCTGTCCTTACAGGCTGCGACAAGAAGTTTTGGTATTATGCTACACCAAGACCATTTATCTAGTTCAAGAAATGCACAGTCCTTAGAGCCCAGCAACTTTCCCCATGTCCAGTAAATGTAGCTTCTCCATTAGAAGCTGTCAGAATGGAGCCTTCTGGCTCATCTTGATTTTGATTTGTGCAAGAATGAATGGTTATGCTAAGACAGCTTTCCTAGCTGATAGAGAGCGAAACTTTTTTCTCATAATCTGTGAAAAAATATTAAATTAAATCTGGCTCGTCTTGATTTTGATTTGTGCAAGAATGAATGGTTGTGCTAAGACAGCTTTCCTAGCTGATAGTGAGCAAAACTTTTTTCTCATAATCTATAAAAAATATTAAATTAGAAGCATAGAGTTTATTTCATGACTTTTATCTTCCTGCAATTTTCTTGTGGGCATAAATGATTTGTTTTTATCCTGCCTGCCCCCCAATCCCTTTTCCAAGAGACTAAAAGAGTATCTAGTGCAAAGTGGAGACTCAAATATTTTTTAATAAACAGTGATCCCAGCCACCCAGTGCATGTTGCCAAATGCCAACCCCATAAATAATCAAACACATCATCTCATTCAGCCAATCAAAATCAAGTGCTACCTATTTTTTTAAGTTTTCATAGCCCTTGGGCATCTGCTTTCTCAGTATTTCCCAAACTTGAGTCATTCACATCCTGCCTTCCTAATTTTGATCTGTCAATTACCTCTACTATTATTTATTTCATATATTTTTAAATAGACCCACTTTTGAAACTTAAATACACGCCTTTTAAAAGGAAGCTTTCTTACTACTATACATCAAAAGCCATTATTACTTGTTCTAAGTACTCATAACAAGATGGTCACAACTATTAAAATTTACTAATGTGCATCCACATACTCTCTAAATTCATGGAGCATCTGCACACACTTTAAGAAACAATTCTGCATTACTCACTCAATTTTCTTGACATCCTTCTGAGGCAGGACAAACCTTGGGCCCAAAGAATTGAGGTAGGAGTCCAAGCAAGTTGCCAGCCACATAAAGGCAAACCTTGGCTCGGAAGTCAGGACTACCAGCCCCTAGGTTATGGTTCATGCTCTTTCCTCTGCTCTCCAGAACCTCCTATCTCCAAGTGTAGTTAGCAGCCCAGATGCAGCAGCATCCTCTAGAGACTTGTTAAAAATGCAGAAGCTCAGGCTCCACCCCAGGCCTATGCAGACTGAATCTGCATTTTAACAAGGTCCAGGTAATTCACATGCACATTAAGTTTGAAAAGCCTGGTCTAGATCAGCGGTTCTCTAACTTAGCAGCACATTAGAACCATCTGTAGAGACTTTAAAAATACCAGTGCCTGGGCTTCACCTCCCAGAGAATCTGACTTAAGTGTCTGGGGTTTGCCCTGAGTCTAGGTATTTATAAAAACTCCTCAGCTTATACAAAGCTGGCAGGGCCGGGCACAGTGGCTCATGCCTATAATCCCAGCAGTTCGTGAGGCCAAAGTGGGCAGATTGCTTGAGTCCAGGAGTTTGAGATTAGCCTGGGCTAAAACCCCATCCCTACAAAAAAAAATACAAAAAGTAGTTGGGCATGGTGGTGGCACATACCTGTAGTCCCGGCTACTCAGGAGGCTGAGTCCTCACTTCAACCCAGGAGGTCACGGTCTGGTCAACAGAGCAAGACCCTGTATCAAAACAAACAAACAAGCAATCAAAAAATGCTAGCAGCTTACCAGCTAGGGAGGCCTGTAGAGCCAAGTTTTCCAAATGGGGCTACATAAGTTGTTCCAGAACTTTAGCTGCATCAAAACCACCTGGATGGCTTGTTCAGCTACAGAGGGTCTGGCCATGCCCCTAGAGTTTCCAGCTGAGGGTCTGGAATGAGGCCCGATGATTTGCATTTCTAACAATCTCCAGGTGATGCTGATGCTGTGGGTCCAGGGACCACATTTTGAGAATCTATGCTAAATGAATCGGAGAAGACCAAAGCTCAAACTTATTCCAAGAACTTTTCAAGGCCCACCTGCAAGTTGTAGTGGAAGTAAGCATCTAAGGGTGCAAAAAAGTTTCACTGTAGACTAAGGCCTTTTACCTGAGCTCTCAAATGTTCCCATTTCTCTTATCAACATAAATAACAAACAGAGAGAGGCTCTCCACAAGAAAAAGATATTCGTTTGGAAACAGAGCCTTGCAATAGAAACAGGCAAGCCAGAGTAAACTATACGCATATTCACGGAGGTAAAGGAAGACAAAAGAAAAAATGAGGAAGATTATATGATCATTTGGAAATGATTATCCTTGGCTACAAAGATCAATAACAAAGGTGATGCCAGGCCCAGGTTGGACAGGCAGTTGTTGGGCAAATATCCTTCAGAAGCATGGTTGTGTTTAAAGTTGCAATGAGCTTTGTGCAAGATTGTGTTTTTTGCAGTCTTCTGTGATAAGTTTTTGTTATCAGGCATACAAGCCCAAGAATCCTTTATTGCATGGCCTTCTCTGGCTCTATTTGTCAGGGTTTTGGTTAGGGGAGGGGTATTTTTAACACTCTCAATGTAAAAAATGCCATAAGGTAGGTACCCCAATTGCTTGTTTCGTCTTCATAAAATAACTTTTCCACCCGAACAAAGTCTACACATAAATTGTAAAAATACCCTGGCATGCAGTCCCTGGAAAAGTCTGGAGTCATTCTCGGGGTTCCCACCCAGGTGGGCAAGCGCAGCCACCACAGATAAACAAAAAGTAGGGGTCCCCGCTGGGGTTCAGCGGCAGGCAGTGGCCCTGGTTCTGATATTTAGCTGAAAACACAGCTCCTCTTTGTCACCCTCAGGACATTTCAGCTATTTCCTAGATAATAATCTCACTTCACCCTGCACAAAACAGGCACATGATCATGTCACTCTGACTTGGTTTGAGTCCAAGGAGAATTTTGTTTTTAAAATAATTTAGGTTAGTAGTTAAAATATGAACTTTGAGCCAGGAGTGGTGGCCCATGCCTATAATCCCAGCACTTCGTGAGGCCAAAGTGGGCAGATTGCTTGAGTCCAGGAGTTTGAGACTAGCCTGGGCTAAAAACCCATTCCTACAAAAAAAAATACAAAAAGTAGTTGGGCATGGTGGTGGCACATACCTGTAGTCCCGGCTACTCAGGAGGCTGAGTCCTCGCTTGAACCCAGGAGGTCACGGTCTGGTCAACAGAGCAAGACCCTGTATCAAAACAAAGAAACAAACAAAAAATGCTAGCAGCTTACCAGCTAGGGAGGCCTGTAGAGGCAAGTTTTCCAAATGGGGCTACATTAGTTGTTCCAAAACTTTAGCTGCATCAAAACCACCTGGATGGCTTGTTCAGATAGAGAGGGTCTGGCCATGCCCCTAGAGTTTCCAGCTGAGGGTATGGAATGAGACCCGATGATTTGCATTTCTAACAATCTCCAGGTGATGCCGATGCTGTGGGTCCAGGGACCACATTTTGAGAATCTATGCTAAATGAATCGGAGAAGACCAAAGCTCAAACTTGTTCCAAGAACTTTTCAAGGCCCACCTGCAAGTTGTAGTGGAAGTAAGCATCTAAGGGTGCAAAAAAGTTTCACTGTAGACTAAGGCCTTTTACCTGAGCTCTCAAATGTTCCCATTTCTCTTATCAACATAAATAACAAACAGAGAGAGGCTCTCCACAAGAAAAAGATATTCGTTTGGAAACAGAGCCTTGCAATAGAAACAGGCAAGCCAGAGTAAACTATATGCATATTCACGGAGGTAAAGGAAGACAAAAGAAAAAATGAGGAAGATTATATGATCATATGGAAATGACTATCCTTGGCTACAAAGATCAATAACAAAGGTGATGCCAGGCAAAGGTTGGACAGGCAGTTGTTGGGCAAATATCCTTCAAAAGCATTGTTGTGTGCAAAGTTGCAATGGGCTTTGTGCAAGATTGTGTTTTTTGCAGTCTTCTGTGATAAGTTTTTGTTATCAGGCATACAAGCCCAAGAATCCTTTATTGCATGGCCTTTCCTGGCTCTATATGTCAGGGTTTTGGTTAGGGTAGGGGTATTTTTAACACTCTCAATGTAAAAAATGACATAAGGTAGGGACCCCAATGACTTGTTTGGTCTTCATAAAATAAATTTTCATAAAATCTCTGTAAACGTGGAAATATCTACACCGCTATCTCTGTAAATGTGTAAACATTTACAACGCTATCTGTATAAACATGGAACTATTTACACCGCCGTCTCTATAAACATGGAAATATCTACACCGCTATCTCTATAAACATGGAAATACCTACACCGCTATCTCTGTAAACATGGAAATATCTACACCGCTATCTGTGTAAACATGGAAATATTTACACTGCTGTCTCTATAAACATGGAGATATCTACACCTCTATCTGTATAAACATGGAAATATCTACACCGCTGTCTCTATAAACATGGAAATAACTACAATGCTATCTCTATAAACACGCAAATATCTACATCACTGTCTCTATAAACATGGAAATATCTACACCGATATCTCTATGAACATGGAAATATCTACACCGCTGTCTCTAGAAACATGGAAATATCTACACCGCTATCTCTATAAACGTGGAAATATATACACCGCTATCTCTAAAAACATGGAAATATCTACACCGCTATCTCTATAAACGTGGGAACATCTACACCGCTAACTCTATAAACCTGGAAATATCTACACCGCTATAAGTATAAATGTGGAAATAATTACACCGCTATCTCTATAAACATGGAAATATCTACACCACTATCTCTATAAACATGGAAATACTTACACCGCAATCTGTATAAACATGGAAATATTTACAAAGCTATCTCTATAAATATGGAAATATCTACACCGCTATCTCTATAAACATGGAAATATCTACACCACTATCTGTAAAACATGGAAATATCTACACTGCTCTCAGTATAAACATGGAAATATATACACGGCTATCTGTTTAAACATGGAAATATCTACACCACTGACTGTATAAACATGGAAATATCTACACCGCTATCAGTATAAACATTGAAATATCTACACCGCTGTCTCTATAAACCTGGAAATATCTACAACGTTATCTGTGTTAACGTGGAAATACCTACACCGCTATCTGTATAGACGTGGAAATATCTTCATCGCTATGTCTACAAACGTGGAAATATCTACAACGCTATCTGTATAAACAAGGAAATATCTACACCGGTATGTGTATAAACGTGGAAATATCTGCACTGCTATGTGTATAAACTTGGAAATTTCTACACCACAATCTGTATAAAGTTGGAAATATCTTCACCGCTATCTGTATAAACTTTGAAATATCTACACCACTATCTCTATAAACGGGGAAATATCTACACCGCTATCTGTATAAACGTGGGAATATCTACAACGCTATCCCTATAAACGTGTAAATATTTACACGGCTATCTGTATAAACATGGAAATATTTACACCGCTATCTCTAAAAACATGGAAATATCTACACCGCTATGTCTATAAACATGAAAATATTTACACCGCTATCTGTATAATCATGGAAATATTTACACCGCTATCTGTAGAAACTTGGAAATATTTACACCGCTATGTCTATAAAAATGGAAATATCTACACCGCTATCTCCATAAACATGAAAATATCTACACTGTTGTTTGTATGAACATGAAAATATCTACACCGCTATCTCTATAAACATAGAAATATGTACATTGCTGTCTGTATAAACATGGAAATATCTACACAGCTATCTGTATAAACATGGAAATATCTACACCGCTATCTGTATAAACATGGAAATATCTTCACGGAAAGCTGTATAAACATGGAAATATCTAGACAGTCATCTCTATAAACATGGAAATATCTATACCGCTATCTGTATAAACATGGAAATACCCACACCGCTATCTGTATAAACTTGGATATACCCACACCGCTATCTGTATAAAGATGGAAATATCTGCACCGCTATCTTTATAAACATGGAAATATGTGCAACTCTATCTGTGAAAACATAGAAATATCTACACGGCTATTTGTGTAAAAATGGAAATATCTGCACTGCTACCTGTATAAAGATGGAAATATGTACACCACTATCTGTAAAACGTGGAAATATCTACACCGCTCTCCGTATAAACCTGGAAATATCTACACCGATATCTGTATAAACATGGTAATATCTATACCGCTATCTGTATAAACAAGGAAATATCTACACCGCCATCTGTATAAACATGGAAATACCTACACCGCTATCTGTATAAATATGGAAATATCCACACCGCTATCTCTGTAAACATGGAAATACCTACACCGCTTTCTCTGTAAACATGGAAATATGTACACTGCAATCTCAATATACATGGAAATATCTACACCGCCATCTCTGTAAACACGAAAATATCTACACCGCCATCTTCAGAAACATGGATGTATCTACACCGCCATCTGTAAAAACATGGAAATATCTACACCACTATCTGTATAAACATGGAAATATCTTCACTGCCATGTGTATAAACCTGGAAATAACTACACCACCATCTGTATAAAGATGGAAATATCTACACCACAATCTGTATAAATATGGAAATACCTACACCGCTACCTCTATAGACATGTAAATATCTACACCGCTATCTGTATAAACATGGAAATATCTACACTGCCATCTGTATAAAGATGGAAATATCTACACCGCGAGCTGTATAAACATGGAAATATCTACACTGCTATCTGTATAAACATGGAAATACCAACACCGTTATCTGTATAAACATGGAAATATCTACACGGCTATCTCTGTAAACATGGAAATATCTACACTGCTATCTGTATAAACATGGAAATATCTACACTGCCATCTGTATAAACATGGAAATATCTACAGCGCCATCTCTAAAAACATGGAAATATCTATACTGCCATCTGTACACACATGGAAATATCTACACAGCCATCTGTATAAATATGGAAATATCTACACCGCTATCTCTATAAACGAGGAAATATCTACACCGCTATCTGTATAAACATGGAAATATCTACATCGCTATCTGTATAGACGGAAATATTTCCACCGCTATCTGTATAAACATGGAAATATCTACACCGCTATCTGTATAAACATGGAAATATCTACACCGCTATCTGTATAAACATGGAAATATATACAATGCTATCTCTGTAAACATGGAAATATCTACAAAGCTATCTGTGTAAACTTGGAAATATCTACACAGCTATCTGTGTAAAAATGGAAATATCTACACAGCAATCTGTGCAAAGATGGAAATACCTACACTGCTGTCTCTGTAAACATGGAAATATCTACACCGCTATCTGTGTAAACATGGAAATATCTACACTGCTGTCTCTATAAACATGGAAATATCTACACCTCTATCTGTATAAACATGGAAATATCTACACCGCTGTCTCTATAAACATGGAAATATCTACACCACTGTCTCTATAAACATGGAAATATCTACAATGCTATCTCTATAAACACGCAAATAACTACATCACTGTCTCTATAAACATGGAAATATCTTCACCGATATCTCAATGAACATGGAAATATCTACACCGCTGTCTCTAGAAACATGGAAATATCTACACCGCTATCTCTATAAACGTGGAAATATATACACCGCTATCTCTAAAAACATGGAAATATCTACACCGCTATCTCTATAAACGTGGGAACATCTACACCGCTAACTCTATAAACCTGGAAATATCTGCACCGCTATAAGTATTAATGTGGAAATATCTACACCGCTATCTCTATAAACATGGAAATATCTACACCACTATCTCTATAAACATGGAAATACTTACACCGCAATCTGTATAAACATGGAAATATTTACAAAGCTATCTCTATAAACATGGAAATATCTACACCGCTATCTCTATAAACATGGAAATATCTACACCACTATCTGTAAAACATGGAAATATCTACACCGCTCTCAGTATAAACATGGAAATATATACACGGCTATCTGTTTAAACATGGAAATATCTACACCACTGACTGTATAAACATGGAAATATCTACACCGCTATCAGTATAAACATTGAAATATCTACACCGCTGTCTCTATAAACCTGGAAATATCTACACCGTTATCTGTATTAAAGTGGAAATACATACACCGCTATCTGTATAGACATGGAAATATCTTCATCGCTATGTCTACAAACGTGGAAATATCTACAACGCTATCTGTATAAACAAGGAAATATCTACACCGGTATGTGTATAAACGTGGAAATATCTGCAGCGCTATGTGTATAAACTTGGAAATTTCTACACCACAATCTGTATAAAATCGGAAATATCTTCACCGCTATCTGTATAAACGTTGAAATATCTACACCGCTATCTCTATAAACGGGGAAATATCTACACCGCTATCTGTATAAACGTTGGAATATCTACAAAGCTATCCCTATAAACGTGTAAATATTTACACAGCTATCTGTATAAACATGGAAATATTTACACCGCTATCTCTAAATCATGGAAATATCTACACCGCTATGTCTATAAACATGAAAATATTTACACCGCTATCTGTATAATCATGGAAATATTACACCGCTATCTGTAGAAACTTGGAAATATTTACACCGCTATGTCTATAAAAATGGAAATATCTACACCGCTATCTCCAAAAACATGAAAATATCTACACTGTTGTTTGTATGAACATGAAAATATCTACACCGCTATCTCTATAAACATAGAAATATGTACATTGCTGTCTGTATAAACATGGAAATATCTACAGAGCTATTTGTATAAACATGGAAATATCTACACCGCTATCTGTATAAACATGGAAATATCTACACGGAAAGCTGTATAAACATCGAAATATCTAGACAGTCATCTCTATAAACATGGAAATATCTATACCGCTATCTGTATAAACATAGAAATACCCACACCGCTATCTGTATAAACATGGATATACCCACACCGCTATCTGTATAAAGATGGAAATATCTGCACCGCTATCTTTATAAACATGGAAATATCTGCAACTCTTATCTGTGTAAACATAGAAATATCTACACGGCTATTTGTGTAAACATGGAAATATCTGCACCGCTACCTGTATAAAGATGGAAATATGTACACCACTATCTGTAAAACGTGGAAATATCTACACCGCTCTCTGTATAAACCTGGAAATATCTACACCGATATCTGTATAAACATGGAAATATCTATACCGATATCTGTATAAACAAGGAAATATCTACACCGCCATCTGTATAAACATGGAAATACCTACACCGCTATCTGTATAAATATGGAAATATCCACAACGCTATCTCTATAAACATGGAAATACCTACACCGCTTTCTCTATAAACATGGAAATATCTACACTGCAATCTCAATATACATGGAAATATCTACACCGCCATCTCTATAAACATGAAAATATCTACACCGCCATCTTCAGAAACATGGATGTATCTACACCGCCATCTGTAAAAACATGGAAATATCTACACCACTATCTGTATAAACATGGAAATATCTTCACTGCCATGTGTATAAACATGGAAATAACTACACCACCAACTGTATAAAGATGGAAATATCTACACCACAATCTGTATAAATATGGAAACACCTACACCGCTACCTCTATAGACATGTAAATATCTACACCGCTATCTGTATAAACATGGAAATATCTACACCGCTATCTGTATAAACATGGAAATATCTACACCGCTATCTGTATAAACATGGAAATATCTACAAAGCTATCTCTGTAAACTTGGAAATATCTACACAGCTATCTGTGTAAAAATGGAAATATCTACACAGCAATCTGTGCAAAGATGGAAATACCTACACTGCTGTCTCTGTAAACATGGAAATATCTACACCGCTATCTGTGTAAACATGGAAATATCTACACTGCTGTCTCTATAAAGATGGAAATATCTACACCTCCTTCTGTATAAACATGGAAATATCTACACCGCTGTCACTATAAACATGGAAATAGCTACACCACTGTCTCTATACACATGGAAATATCTACAATGCTATCTCTATAAACACGCAAATATCTACATCACTGTCTCTATAAACATGGAAATATCTATACCGATATCTCTATGAACATGGAAATATCTACACCGCTGTCTCTAGAAACATGGAAATATCTACACCGCTATCTCTATAAACGTGGAAATATATACACCGCTATCTCTAAAAACATGGAAATATCTACACCGCTATCTCTATAAACGTGGGAACATCTACACCGCTAACTCTATAAACCTGGAAATATCTACACCGCTATAAGTATAAATGTGGAAATATCTACACTGCTATCTCTATAAACATGGAAATATCTACACCACTATCTCTATAAACATGGAAATACTTACACCGCAATCTGTATAAACATGGAAATATTTACAAAGCTATCTCTATAAACATGGAAATATCTACACCGCTATCTCTATAAACATGGAAATATCTACACCACTATCTGTAAAACATGGAAATATCTACACCGCTCTCAGTATAAACATGGAAATATATACACGGCTATCTGTTTAAACATGGAATTATCTACACCACTGACTGTATAAACATGGAAATATCTACACCGCTATCAGTATAAACATTGAAATATCTACACCGCTGTCTCTATAAACCTGGAAATATCTACACCGTTATCTGTGTTAACGTGGAAATACCTACACCGCTATCTGTATAGACGTGGAAATATCTTCATCGCTATGTCTACAAACGTGGAAATATCTACAACGCTATCTGTATAAACAAGGAAATATCTACACCGGTATGTGTATAAACGTGGAAATATCTGCACCGCTATGTGCATAAACTTGGAAATTTCTACACCACAATCTGTATAAAATTGGAAATATCTTCACCACTATCTGTATAAACGTTGAAATATCTACACCGCTATCTCTATAAACGGGGAAATATCTACACCGCTATCTGTATAAACGTGGGAATATCTACAACGCTATCCCTATAAACGTGTAAATATTTACACGGCTATCTGTATAAACATGGAAATATTTACACCGCTATCTCTAAAAACATGGAAATATCTACACCGCTATGTCTATAAACATGAAAATATTTACACCGCTATCTGTATAATCATGGAAATATTTACACCGCTATCTGTAGAAACTTGGAAATATTTACACCGCTATGTCTATAAAAATGGAAATATCTACACCGCTATCTCCATAAACATGAAAATAACTACACTGTTGTTTGTATGAACATGAAAATATCTACACCGCTATCTCTATAAACATAGAAATATGTACATTGCTGTCTGTATAAACATGGAAATATCTACACAGCTATCTGTATAAACATGGAAATATCTACAACGCTATCTGTATAAACATGGAAATATCTACACGGAAAGCTGTATAAACATGGAAATATCTATACAGTCATCTCTATAAACATGGAAATATCTATACCGCTATCTGTATAAACATGGAAATACCCACACCGCTATCTGTATAAACATGGATATACCCACACCGCTATCTCTATAAAGATGGAAATATCTGCACTGCTATCTTTATAAACATGGAAATATCTGCAACTCTTATCTGTGTAAACATAGAAATATCTACACGGCTATTTGTGTAAACATGGAAATATCTGCACCGCTACCTGTATAAAGATGGAAATATGTACACCACTATCTGTAAAACGTGGAAATATCTACACCGCTCTCTGTATAAACCTGGAAATATCTACACCGATATCTGTATAAACATGGAAATATCTATACCGATATCTGTATAAACAAGGAAATATCTACACCGCCATCTGTATAAACATGGAAATACCTACACCGCTATCTGTATAAATATGGAAATATCCACAACGCTATCTCTATAAACATGGAAATACCTACACCGCTTTCTCTATAAACATGGAAATATCTACACTGCAATCTCAATATACATGGAAATATCTACACCGCCATCTCTATAAACATGAAAATATCTACACCGCCATCTTCAGAAACATGGATGTATCTACACCGCCATCTGTAAAAACATGGAAATATCTACACCACTATCTGTATAAACATGGAAATATCTTCACTGCCATGTGTATAAACATGGAAATAACTACACCACCAACTGTATAAAGATGGAAATATCTACACCACAATCTGTATAAATATGGAAACACCTACACCGCTACCTCTATAGACATGTAAATATCTACACCGCTATCTGTATAAACATGGAAATATCTACACCGCTATCTGTATAAACATGGAAATATCTACACCGCTATCTGTATAAACATGGAAATATCTACAAAGCTATCTCTGTAAACTTGGAAATATCTACACAGCTATCTGTGTAAAAATGGAAATATCTACACAGCAATCTGTGCAAAGATGGAAATACCTACACTGCTGTCTCTGTAAACATGGAAATATCTACACCGCTATCTGTGTAAACATGGAAATATCTACACTGCTGTCTCTATAAAGATGGAAATATCTACACCTCCTTCTGTATAAACATGGAAATATCTACACCGCTGTCACTATAAACATGGAAATAGCTACACCACTGTCTCTATACACATGGAAATATCTACAATGCTATCTCTATAAACACGCAAATATCTACATCACTGTCTCTATAAACATGGAAATATCTATACCGATATCTCTATGAACATGGAAATATCTACACCGCTGTCTCTAGAAACATGGAAATATCTACACCGCTATCTCTATAAACGTGGAAATATATACACCGCTATCTCTAAAAACATGGAAATATCTACACCGCTATCTCTATAAACGTGGGAACATCTACACCGCTAACTCTATAAACCTGGAAATATCTACACCGCTATAAGTATAAATGTGGAAATATCTACACCGCTATCTCTATAAACATGGAAATATCTACACCACTATCTCTATAAACATGGAAATACTTACACCGCAATCTGTATAAACATGGAAATATTTACAAAGCTATCTCTATAAACATGGAAATATCTACACCGCTATCTCTATAAACATGGAAATATCTACACCACTATCTGTAAAACATGGAAATATCTACACCGCTCTCAGTATAAACATGGAAATATATACACGGCTATCTGTTTAAACATGGAATTATCTACACCACTGACTGTATAAACATGGAAATATCTACACCGCTATCAGTATAAACATTGAAATATCTACACCGCTGTCTCTATAAACCTGGAAATATCTACACCGTTATCTGTGTTAACGTGGAAATACCTACACCGCTATCTGTATAGACGTGGAAATATCTTCATCGCTATGTCTACAAACGTGGAAATATCTACAACGCTATCTGTATAAACAAGGAAATATCTACACCGGTATGTGTATAAACGTGGAAATATCTGCACCGCTATGTGCATAAACTTGGAAATTTCTACACCACAATCTGTATAAAATTGGAAATATCTTCACCACTATCTGTATAAACGTTGAAATATCTACACCGCTATCTCTATAAACGGGGAAATATCTACACCGCTATCTGTATAAACGTGGGAATATCTACAACGCTATCCCTATAAACGTGTAAATATTTACACGGCTATCTGTATAAACATGGAAATATTTACACCGCTATCTCTAAAAACATGGAAATATCTACACCGCTATGTCTATAAACATGAAAATATTTACACCGCTATCTGTATAATCATGGAAATATTTACACCGCTATCTGTAGAAACTTGGAAATATTTACACCGCTATGTCTATAAAAATGGAAATATCTACACCGCTATCTCCATAAACATGAAAATAACTACACTGTTGTTTGTATGAACATGAAAATATCTACACCGCTATCTCTATAAACATAGAAATATGTACATTGCTGTCTGTATAAACATGGAAATATCTACACAGCTATCTGTATAAACATGGAAATATCTACAACGCTATCTGTATAAACATGGAAATATCTACACGGAAAGCTGTATAAACATGGAAATATCTATACAGTCATCTCTATAAACATGGAAATATCTATACCGCTATCTGTATAAACATGGAAATACCCACACCGCTATCTGTATAAACATGGATATACCCACACCGCTATCTCTATAAAGATGGAAATATCTGCACTGCTATCTTTATAAACATGGAAATATCTGCAACTCTTATCTGTGTAAACATAGAAATATCTACACGGCTATTTGTGTAAACATGGAAATATCTGCACCGCTACCTGTATAAAGATGGAAATATGTACACCACTATCTGTAAAACGTGGAAATATCTACACCGCTCTCTGTATAAACCTGGAAATATCTACACCGATATCTGTATAAACATGGAAATATCTATACCGATATCTGTATAAACAAGGAAATATCTACACCGCCATCTGTATAAACATGGAAATACCTACACCGCTATCTGTATAAATATGGAAATATCCACAACGCTATCTCTATAAACATGGAAATACCTACACCGCTTTCTCTATAAACATGGAAATATCTACACTGCAATCTCAATATACATGGAAATATCTACACCGCCATCTCTATAAACATGAAAATATCTACACCGCCATCTTCAGAAACATGGATGTATCTACACCGCCATCTGTAAAAACATGGAAATATCTACACCACTATCTGTATAAACATGGAAATATCTTCACTGCCATGTGTATAAACATGGAAATAACTACACCACCAACTGTATAAAGATGGAAATATCTACACCACAATCTGTATAAATATGGAAACACCTACACCGCTACCTCTATAGACATGTAAATATCTACACCGCTATCTGTATAAACATGGAAATATCTACACCGCTATCTGTATAAACATGGAAATATCTACACCGCTATCTGTATAAACATGGAAATATCTACAAAGCTATCTCTGTAAACTTGGAAATATCTACACAGCTATCTGTGTAAAAATGGAAATATCTACACAGCAATCTGTGCAAAGATGGAAATACCTACACTGCTGTCTCTGTAAACATGGAAATATCTACACCGCTATCTGTGTAAACATGGAAATATCTACACTGCTGTCTCTATAAAGATGGAAATATCTACACCTCCTTCTGTATAAACATGGAAATATCTACACCGCTGTCACTATAAACATGGAAATAGCTACACCACTGTCTCTATACACATGGAAATATCTACAATGCTATCTCTATAAACACGCAAATATCTACATCACTGTCTCTATAAACATGGAAATATCTATACCGATATCTCTATGAACATGGAAATATCTACACCGCTGTCTCTAGAAACATGGAAATATCTACACCGCTATCTCTATAAACGTGGAAATATATACACCGCTATCTCTAAAAACATGGAAATATCTACACCGCTATCTCTATAAACGTGGGAACATCTACACCGCTAACTCTATAAACCTGGAAATATCTACACCGCTATAAGTATAAATGTGGAAATATCTACACCGCTATCTCTATAAACATGGAAATATCTACACCACTATCTCTATAAACATGGAAATACTTACACCGCAATCTGTATAAACATGGAAATATTTACAAAGCTATCTCTATAAACATGGAAATATCTACACCGCTATCTCTATAAACATGGAAATATCTACACCACTATCTGTAAAACATGGAAATATCTACACCGCTCTCAGTATAAACATGGAAATATATACACGGCTATCTGTTTAAACATGGAATTATCTACACCACTGACTGTATAAACATGGAAATATCTACACCGCTATCAGTATAAACATTGAAATATCTACACCGCTGTCTCTATAAACCTGGAAATATCTACACCGTTATCTGTGTTAACGTGGAAATACCTACACCGCTATCTGTATAGACGTGGAAATATCTTCATCGCTATGTCTACAAACGTGGAAATATCTACAACGCTATCTGTATAAACAAGGAAATATCTACACCGGTATGTGTATAAACGTGGAAATATCTGCACCGCTATGTGCATAAACTTGGAAATTTCTACACCACAATCTGTATAAAATTGGAAATATCTTCACCGCTATCTGTATAAACGTTGAAATATCTACACCGCTATCTCTATAAACGGGGAAATATCTACACCGCTATCTGTATAAACGTGGGAATATCTACAACGCTATCCCTATAAACGTGTAAATATTTACACGGCTATCTGTATAAACATGGAAATATTTACACCGCTATCTCTAAAAACATGGAAATATCTACACCGCTATGTCTATAAACATGAAAATATTTACACCGCTATCTGTATAATCATGGAAATATTTACACCGCTATCTGTAGAAACTTGGAAATATTTACACCGCTATGTCTATAAAAATGGAAATATCTACACCGCTATCTCCATAAACATGAAAATAACTACACTGTTGTTTGTATGAACATGAAAATATCTACACCGCTATCTCTATAAACATAGAAATATGTACATTGCTGTCTGTATAAACATGGAAATATCTACACAGCTATCTGTATAAACATGGAAATATCTACACGGAAAGCTGTATAAACATGGAAATATCTAGACAGTCATCTCTATAAACATGGAAATATCTATACCGCTATCTGTATAAACATGGAAATACCCACACCGCTATCTGTATAAACATGGATATACCCACACCGCTATCTCTATAAAGATGGAAATATCTGCACTGCTATCTTTATAAACATGGAAATATCTGTAACTCTATCTGTGTAAACATAGAAATATCTAAACGGCTATTTGTGTAAACATGGAAATATCTGCACCGCTACCTGTATAAAGATGGAAATATGTACACCACTATCTGTAAAACGTGGAAATATCTACACCGCTCTCTGTATAAACCTGGAAATATCTACACCGATATCTGTATAAACATGGAAATATCTATACCGCTATCTGTATAAACAAGGAAATATCTACACCGCCATCTGTATAAACATGGAAATACCTACAGCGCTATCTGTATAAATATGGAAATATCCACACCGCTATCTCTATAAACATGGAAATACCTACACCGCTTTCTCTATAAACATGGAAATATCTACACTGCAATCTCAATATACATGGAAATATCTACACCGCCATCTCTATAAACATGAAAATATCTACACCGCCATCTTCAGAAACATGGATGTATCTACACCGCCATCTTTAAAAACATGGAAATATCTACACCACTATCTGTATAAACATGGAAATATCTTCACTGCCATGTGTATAAACATGGAAATAACTACACCACCATCTGTATAAAGATGGAAATATCTACACAACAATCTGTATAAATTTTGAAATACCTACACCGCTACCTCTATAGACATGTAAATATCTACACCGCTATCTGTATAAACATGGAAATATCTACACTGCCATCTGTATAAAGATGGAAATATCTACACCACGAGCTGTATAAACATGGAAATATCTACACCGCTGTCTGTATAAACATGGAAATACCAACACCGTTATCTGTATAAACATGGAAATATCTACACGGCTATCTCTGTAAACATGGAAATATCTACACTGCTATCTGTATAAACATGGAAATATCTACACTGCCATCTGTATAAACATGGAAATATCTACAGCGCCATCTCTAAAAACATGGAAATATCTATACTGCCATCTGTACACACATGGAAATATCTACACAGCCATCTGTATAAATATGGAAATATCTACACCGCTATCTCTATAAACGAGGAAATATCTACACCGCTATCTGCATAAACATGGAAATATCTACATCGCTATCTGTATAGACGGAAATATTTCCACCGCTATCTGTATAAACATGGAAATATCTACACCGCTATCTGTATAAACATGGAAATATCTACACCGCTATCTGTATAAACATGGAAATATATACAATGCTATCTCTGTAAACATGGAAATATCTACAAAGCTATCTGTGTAAACTTGGAAATATCTACACAGCTATCTGTGTAAAAATGGAAATATCTACACAGCAATCTGTGCAAAGATGGAAATACCTACACTGCTGTCTCTGTAAACATGGAAATATCTACACCGCTATCTGTGTAAACATGGAAATATCTACACTGCTGTCTCTATAAACATGGAAATATCTACACCTCTATCTGTATAAACATGGAAATATCTACACCGCTGTCTCTATAAACATGGAAATATCTACACCACTGTCTCTATAAACATGGAAATATCTACAATGCTATCTCTATAAACACGCAAATAACTACATCACTGTCTCTATAAACATGGAAATATCTACACCGATATCTCAATGAACATGGAAATATCTACACCGCTGTCTCTAGAAACATGGAAATATCTACACCGCTATCTCTATAAACGTGGAAATATATACACCGCTATCTCTAAAAACATGGAAATATCTACACCGCTATCTCTATAAACGTGGGAACATCTACACCGCTAACTCTATAAACCTGGAAATATCTACACCGCTATAAGTATTAATGTGGAAATATCTACACCGCTATCTCTATAAACATGGAAATATCTACACCACTATCTCTATAAACATGGAAATACTTACACCGCAATCTGTATAAACATGGAAATATTTACAAAGCTATCTCTATAAACATGGAAATATCTACACCGCTATCTCTATAAACATGGAAATATCTACACCACTATCTGTAAAACATGGAAATATCTACACCGCTCTCAGTATAAACATGGAAATATATACACGGCTATCTGTTTAAACATGGAAATATCTACACCACTGACTGTATAAACATGGAAATATCTACACCGCTATCAGTATAAACATTGAAATATCTACACCGCTGTCTCTATAAACCTGGAAATATCTACACCGTTATCTGTATTAAAGTGGAAATACATACACCGCTATCTGTATAGACATGGAAATATCTTCATCGCTATGTCTACAAACGTGGAAATATCTACAACGCTATCTGTATAAACAAGGAAATATCTACACCGGTATGTGTATAAACGTGGAAATATCTGCAGCGCTATGTGTATAAACTTGGAAATTTCTACACCACAATCTGTATAAAATTGGAAATATCTTCACCGCTATCTGTATAAACGTTGAAATATCTACACCGCTATCTCTATAAACGGGGAAATATCTACACCGCTATCTGTATAAACGTTGGAATATCTACAAAGCTATCCCTATAAACGTGTAAATATTTACACAGCTATCTGTATAAACCTGGAAATATTTACACCGCTATCTCTAAATCATGGAAATATCTACACCGCTATGTCTATAAACATGAAAATATTTACACCGCTATCTGTATAATCATGGAAATATTACACCGCTATCTGTAGAAACTTGGAAATATTTACACCGCTATGTCTATAAAAATGGAAATATCTACACCGCTATCTCCAAAAACATGAAAATATCTACACTGTTGTTTGTATGAACATGAAAATATCTACACCGCTATCTCTATAAACATAGAAATATGTACATTGCTGTCTGTATAAACATGGAAATATCTACAGAGCTATTTGTATAAACATGGAAATATCTACACCGCTATCTGTATAAACGTGGAAATATCTACACGGAAAGCTGTATAAACATCGAAATATCTAGACAGTCATCTCTATAAACATGGAAATATCTATACCGCTATCTGTATAAACATAGAAATACCCACACCGCTATCTGTATAAACATGGATATACCCACACCGCTATCTGTATAAAGATGGAAATATCTGCACCGCTATCTTTATAAACATGGAAATATCTGCAACTCTTATCTGTGTAAACATAGAAATATCTACACGGCTATTTGTGTAAACATGGAAATATCTGCACCGCTACCTGTATAAAGATGGAAATATGTACACCACTATCTGTAAAACGTGGAAATATCTACACCGCTCTCTGTATAAACCTGGAAATATCTACACCGATATCTGTATAAACATGGAAATATCTATACCGATATCTGTATAAACAAGGAAATATCTACACCGCCATCTGTATAAACATGGAAATACCTACACCGCTATCTGTATAAATATGGAAATATCCACAACGCTATCTCTATAAACATGGAAATACCTACACCGCTTTCTCTATAAACATGGAAATATCTACACAGCAATCTCAATATACATGGAAATATCTACACCGCCATCTCTATAAACATGAAAATATCTACACCGCCATCTTCAGAAACATGGATGTATCTACACCGCCATCTGTAAAAACATGGAAATATCTACACCACTACCTGTATAAACATGGAAATATCTTCACTGCCATGTGTATAAACATGGAAATAACTACACCACCATCTGTATAAAGATGGAAATATCTACACCACAATCTGTATAAATATGGAAACACCTACACCGCTACCTCTATAGACATGTAAATATCTACACCGCTATCTGTATAAACATGGAAATATCTACACCTCTATCTGTATAAACATGGAAATATCTACACCACTATCTGTATAAACATGGAAATATCTACAATGCTATCTGTGTAAACATGGAAATATCTACAAAGCTATCTGTGTAAACTTGGAAATATCTACACAGCTATCTGTGTAAAAATGGAAATATCTACACAGCAATCTGTGCAAAGAGGGAAATACCTACACTCCTGTCTCTGTAAACATGGAAATATCTACACCGCTATCTGTGTAAACATGGAAACATCTACACTGCTTTCTCTATAAAGATGGAAATATCTACACCTCCATCTGTGTAAACATGGAAATATCTACACCGCTGTCTCTATAAACATGGAATAGCTACACCACTGTCTCTATACACATGGAAATATCTACAATGCTATCTCTATAAACACGCAAATATCTACATCACTGTCTCTATAAACATGGAAATATCTATACCGATATCTCTATGAACATGGAAATATCTACACCGCTGTCTCTAGAAACATGGAAATATCTACACCGCTATCTCTATAAACGTGGAAATATATACACCGCTATCTCTAAAAACATGGAAATATCTACACCGCTATCTCTATAAACGTGGGAACATCTACACCGCTAACTCTATAAACCTGGAAATATCTACACCGCTATAAGTATAAATGTGGAAATATCTACACCGCTATCTCTATAAACATGGAAATATCTACACCACTATCTCTATAAACATGGAAATACTTACACCGCAATCTGTATAAACATGGAAATATTTACAAAGCTATCTCTATAAACATGGAAATATCTACACCGCTATCTCTATAAACATGGAAATATCTACACCACTATCTGTAAAACATGGAAATATCTACACCGCTCTCAGTATAAACATGGAAATATATACACGGCTATCTGTTTAAACATGGAATTATCTACACCACTGACTGTATAAACATGGAATTATCTACACCGCTATCAGTATAAACATTGAAATATCTACACCGCTGTCTCTATAAACCTGGAAATATCTACACCGTTATCTGTGTTAACGTGGAAATACCTACACCGCTATCTGTATAGACGTGGAAATATCTTCATCGCTATGTCTACAAACGTGGAAATATCTACAACGCTATCTGTATAAACAAGGAAATATCTACACCGGTATGTGTATAAACGTGGAAATATCTGCACCGCTATGTGTATAAACTTGGAAATTTCTACACCACAATCTGTATAAAATTGGAAATATCTTCACCGCTATCTGTATAAACGTTGAAATATCTACACCGCTATCTCTATAAACGGGGAAATATCTACACCGCTATCTGTATAAACGTGGGAATATCTACAACGCTATCCCTATAAACGTGTAAATATTTACACGGCTATCTGTATAAACATGGAAATATTTACACCGCTATCTCTAAAAACATGGAAATATCTACACCGCTATGTCTATAAACATGAAAATATTTACACCGCTATCTGTATAATCATGGAAATATTTACACCGCTATCTGTAGAAACTTGGAAATATTTACACCGCTATGTCTATAAAAATGGAAATATCTACACCGCTATCTCCATAAACATGAAAATACCTACACTGTTGTTTGTATGAACATGAAAATATCTACACCGCTATCTCTATAAACATAGAAATATGTACATTGCTGTCTGTATAAACATGGAAATATCTACACAGCTATCTGTATAAACATGGAAATATCTACAACGCTATCTGTATAAACATGGAAATATCTACACGGAAAGCTGTATAAACATGGAAATATCTAGACAGTCATCTCTATAAACATGGAAATATCTATACCGCTATCTGTATAAACATGGAAATACCCACACCGCTATCTGTATAAACATGGATATACCCACACCGCTATCTCAATAAAGATGTAAATATCTGCACTGCTATCTTTATAAACATGGAAATATCTGCAACTCTATCTGTGTAAACATAGAAATATCTACACGGCTATTTGTGTAAAAATGGAAATATCTGCACCGCTACCTGTATAAAGATGGAAATATGTACACCACTATCTGTAAAACGTGGAAATATCTACACCGCTCTCTGTATAAACCTGGAAATATCTACACCGATATCTGTATAAACATGGAAATATCTATACCGCTATCTGTATAAACAAGGAAATATCTACACCGCCATCTGTATAAACATGGAAATACCTACACCGCTATCTGTATAAATATGGAAATATCCACACCGCTATCTCTATAAACATGGAAATACCTACACCGCTTTCTCTATAAACATGGAAATATCTACACTGCAATCTCAATATACATGGAAATATCTACACCGCCATCTCTATAAACATGAAAATATCTACACCGCCATCTTCAGAAACATGGATGTATCTACACCGCCATCTTTAAAAACATGGAAATATCTACACCACTATCTGTATAAACATGGAAATATCTTCACTGCCATGTGTATAAACATGGAAATAACTACACCACCATCTGTATAAAGATGGAAATATCTACACAACAATCTGTATAAATTTGGAAATACCTACACCGCTACCTCTATAGACATGCAAATATCTACACCGCTATCTGTATAAACATGGAAATATCTACACTGCCATCTGTATAAAGATGGAAATATCTACACCACGAGCTGTATAAACATGGAAATATCTACACCGCTATCTGTATAAACATGGAAATACCAACACCGTTATCTGTATAAACATGGAAATATCTACACGGCTATCTCTGTAAACATGGAAATATCTACACTGCTATCTGTATAAACATGGAAATATCTACACTGCCATCTGTATAAACATGGAAATATCTACAGCGCCATCTCTAAAAACATGGAAATATCTATACTGCCATCTGTACACACATGGAAATATCTACACAGCCATCTGTATAAATATGGAAATATCTACACCGCTATCTCTA
Source organism: Pan troglodytes (assembly GCF_028858775.2). NCBI lineage: Eukaryota > Metazoa > Chordata > Mammalia > Primates > Hominidae > Pan > Pan troglodytes. The sequence goes on from NC_072411.2 coordinate 11,366,500, forward strand.
TAAACGAGGAAATATCTACACCGCTATCTGTATAAACATGGAAATATCTACATCGCTATCTGTATAGACGGAAATATTTCCACCGCTATCTGTATAAACATGGAAATATCTACACCGCTATCTGTATAAACATGGAAATATCTACACCGCTATCTGTATAAACATGGAAATATATACAATGCTATCTGTGTAAACATGGAAATATCTACAAAGCTATCTGTGTAAACTTGGAAATATCTACACAGCTATCTGTGTAAAAATGGAAATATCTACACAGCAATCTGTGCAAAGATGGAAATACCTACACTGCTGTCTCTGTAAACATGGAAATATCTACACCGCTATCTGTGTAAACATGGAAATATCTACACTGCTGTCTCTATAAAGATGGAAATATCTACACCTCCTTCTGTATAAACATGGAAATATCTACACCGCTGTCGCTATAAACATGGAAATAGCTACACCACTGTCTCTATACACATGGAAATATCTACAATGCTATCTCTATAAACACGCAAATATCTACATCACTGTCTCTATAAATATGGAAATATCTATACCGATATCTCTATGAACATGGAAATATCTACACCGCTGTCTCTAGAAACATGGAAATATCTACACCGCTATCTCTATAAACGTGGAAATATATACACCGCTATCTCTAAAAACATGGAAATATCTACACCGCTATCTCTATAAACGTGGGAACATCTACACCGCTAACTCTATAAACCTGGAAATATCTACACCGCTATAAGTATAAATGTGGAAATATCTACACCGCTATCTCTATAAACATGGAAATATCTACACCACTATCTCTATAAACATGGAAATACTTACACCGCAATCTGTATAAACATGGAAATATTTACAAAGCTATCTCTATAAACATGGAAATATCTACACCGCTATCTCTATAAACATGGAAATATCTACACCACTATCTGTAAAACATGGAAATATCTACACCGCTCTCAGTATAAACATGGAAATATATACACGGCTATCTGTTTAAACATGGAATTATCTACACCACTGACTGTATAAACATGGAAATATCTACACCGCTATCAGTATAAACATTGAAATATCTACACCGCTGTCTCTATAAACCTGGAAATATCTACACCGTTATCTGTGTTAACGTGGAAATACCTACACCGCTATCTGTATAGACGTGGAAATATCTTCATCGCTATGTCTACAAACGTGGAAATATCTACAACGCTATCTGTATAAACAAGGAAATATCTACACCGGTATGTGTATAAACGTGGAAATATCTGCACCGCTATGTGCATAAACTTGGAAATTTCTACACCACAATCTGTATAAAATTGGAAATATCTTCACCGCTATCTGTATAAACGTTGAAATATCTACACCGCTATCTCTATAAACGGGGAAATATCTACACCGCTATCTGTATAAACGTGGGAATATCTACAACGCTATCCCTATAAACGTGTAAATATTTACACGGCTATCTGTATAAACATGGAAATATTTACACCGCTATCTCTAAAAACATGGAAATATCTACACCGCTATGTCTATAAACATGAAAATATTTACACCGCTATCTGTATAATCATGGAAATATTTACACCGCTATCTGTAGAAACTTGGAAATATTTACACCGCTATGTCTATAAAAATGGAAATATCTACACCGCTATCTCCATAAACATGAAAATACCTACACTGTTGTTTGTATGAACATGAAAATATCTACACCGCTATCTCTATAAACATAGAAATATGTACATTGCTGTCTGTATAAACATGGAAATATCTACACAGCTATCTGTATAAACATGGAAATATCTACAACGCTATCGGTATAAACATGGAAATATCTACACGGAAAGCTGTATAAACATGGAAATATCTAGACAGTCATCTCTATAAACATGGAAATATCTATACCGCTATCTGTATAAACATGGAAATACCCACACCGCTATCTGTATAAACATGGATATACCCACACCGCTATCTCTATAAAGATGGAAATATCTGCACTGCTATCTTTATAAACAGGGAAATATCTGCAACTCTATCTGTGTAAACATAGAAATATCTACACGGCTATTTGTGTAAACATGGAAATATCTGCACCGCTACCTGTATAAAGATGGAAATATGTACACCACTATCTGTAAAACGTGGAAATATCTACACCGCTCTCTGTATAAACCTGGAAATATCTACACCGATATCTGTATAAACATGGAAATATCTATACCGCTATCTGTATAAACAAGGAAATATCTACACCGCCATCTGTATAAACATGGAAATACCTACACCGCAATCTGTATAAATATGGAAATATCCACACCGCTACCTCTATAAACATGGAAATACCTACACCGCTTTCTCTATAAACATGGAAATATCTACACTGCAATCTCAATATACATGGAAATATCTACACCGCCATCTCTATAAACATGAAAATATCTACACCGCCATCTTCAGAAACATGGATGTATCTACACCGCCATCTTTAAAAACATGGAAATATCTACACCACTATCTGTATAAACATGGAAATATCTTCACTGCCATGTGTATAAACATGGAAATAACTACACCACCATCTGTATAAAGATGGAAATATCTACACAACAATCTGTATAAATTTGGAAATACCTACACCGCTACCTCTATAGACATGTAAATATCTACACCGCTATCTGTATAAACATGGAAATATCTACACTGCCATCTGTATAAAGATGGAAATATCTACACCACGAGCTGTATAAACATGGAAATATCTACACCGCTATCTGTATAAACATGGAAATACCAACACCGTTATCTGTATAAACATGGAAATATCTACACGGCTATCTCTGTAAACATGGAAATATCTACACTGCTATCTGTATAAACATGGAAATATCTACACTGCCATCTGTATAAACATGGAAATATCTACAGCGCCATCTCTAAAAACATGGAAATATCTATACTGCCATCTGTACACACATGGAAATATCTACACAGCCATCTGTATAAATATGGAAATATCTACACCGCTATCTCTATAAACGAGGAAATATCTACACCGCTATCTGTATAAACATGGAAATATCTACATCGCTATCTGTATAAACGGAAATATTTCCACCGCTATCTGTATAAACATGGAAATATCTACACCGCTATCTGTATAAACATGGAAATATCTACACCGCTATCTGTATAAACATGGAAATATATACAATGCTATCTCTGTAAACATGGAAATATCTACAAAGCTATCTGTGTAAACTTGGAAATATCTACACAGCTATCTGTGTAAAAATGGAAATATCTACACAGCAATCTGTGCAAAGATGGAAATACCTACACTGCTGTCTCTGTAAACATGGAAATATCTACACCGCTATCTGTGTAAACATGGAAATATCTACACTGCTGTCTCTATAAACATGGAAATATCTACACCTCTATCTGTATAAACATGGAAATATCTACACCGCTGTCTCTATAAACATGGAAATATCTACACCACTGTCTCTATAAACATGGAAATATCTACAATGCTATCTCTATAAACACGCAAATAACTACATCACTGTCTCTATAAACATGGAAATATCTACACCGATATCTCAATGAACATGGAAATATCTACACCGCTGTCTCTAGAAACATGGAAATATCTACACCGCTATCTCTATAAACGTGGAAATATATACACCACTATCTCTAAAAACATGGAAATATCTACACCGCTATCTCTATAAACGTGGGAACATCTACACCGCTAACTCTATAAACCTGGAAATATCTACACTGCTATAAGTATTAATGTGGAAATATCTACACCGCTATCTCTATAAACATGGAAATATCTACACCACTATCTCTATAAACATGGAAATACTTACACCGCAATCTGTATAAACATGGAAATATTTACAAAGCTATCTCTATAAACATGGAAATATCTACACCGCTATCTCTATAAACATGGAAATATCTACACCACTATCTGTAAAACATGGAAATATCTACACCGCTCTCAGTATAAACATGGAAATATATACACGGCTATCTGTTTAAACATGGAAATATCTACACCACTGACTGTATAAACATGGAAATATCTACACCGCTATCAGTATAAACATTGAAATATCTACACCGCTGTCTCTATAAACCTGGAAATATCTACACCGTTATCTGTATTAAAGTGGAAATACATACACCGCTATCTGTATAGACATGGAAATATCTTCATCGCTATGTCTACAAACGTGGAAATATCTACAACGCTATCTGTATAAACAAGGAAATATCTACACCGGTATGTGTATAAACGTGGAAATATCTGCACCGCTATGTGTATAAACTTGGAAATTTCTACACCACAATCTGTATAAAATTGGAAATATCTTCACTGCTATCTGTATAAACGTTGCAATATCTACACCGCTATCTCTATAAACAGGGAAATATCTACACCGCTATCTGTATAAACGTGGGAATATCTACAAAGCTATCCCTATAAACGTGTAAATATTTACACAGCTATCTGTATAAACATGGAAATATTTACACCGCTATCTCTAAATCATGGAAATATCTACACCGCTATGTCTATAAACATGAAAATATTTACACCGCTATCTGTATAATCATGGAAATATTACACCGCTATCTGTAGAAACTTGGAAATATTTACACCGCTATGTCTATAAAAATGGAAATATCTACACCGCTATCTCCAAAAACATGAAAATATCTACACTGTTGTTTGTATGAACATGAAAATATCTACACCGCTATCTCTATAAACATAGAAATATGTACATTGCTGTCTGTATAAACATGGAAATATCTACAGAGCTATTTGTATAAACATGGAAATATCTACACCGCTATCTGTATAAACATGGAAATATCTACACGGAAAGCTGTATAAACATGGAAATATCTAGACAGTCATCTCTATAAACATGGAAATATCTATACCGCTATCTGTATAAACATGGAAATACCCACACCGCTATCTGTATAAACATGGATATACCCACACCGCTATCTGTATAAAGATGGAAATATCTGCACCGCTATCTTTATAAACATGGAAATATCTGCAACTCTTATCTGTGTAAACATAGAAATATCTACACGGCTATTTGTGTAAACATGGAAATATCTGCACCGCTACCTGTATAAAGATGGAAATATGTACACCACTATCTGTAAAACGTGGAAATATCTACACCGCTCTCTGTATAAACCTGGAAATATCTACACCGATATCTGTATAAACATGGAAATATCTATACCGCTATCTGTATAAACAAGGAAATATCTACACCGCCATCTGTATAAACATGGAAATACCTACACCGCTATCTGTATAAATATGGAAATATCCACAACGCTATCTCTATAAACATGGAAATACCTACACCGCTTTCTCTATAAACATGGAAATATCTACACTGCAATCTCAATATACATGGAAATATCTACACCGCCATCTCTATAAACATGAAAATATCTACACCGCCATCTTCAGAAACATGGATGTATCTACACCGCCATCTGTAAAAACATGGAAATATCTACACCACTATCTGTATAAACATGGAAATATCTTCACTGCCATGTGTATAAACATGGAAATAACTACACCACCATCTGTATAAAGATGGAAATATCTACACCACAATCTGTATAAATATGGAAACACCTACACCGCTACCTCTATAGACATGTAAATATCTACACCGCTATCTGTATAAACATGGAAATATCTACACTGCCATCTGTATAAAGATGGAAATATCTACACCGCGAGCTGTATAAACATGGAAATATCTACACCGCTATGTGTATAAACATGGAAATACCAACACCGTTATCTGTATAAACATGGAAATATCTACACGGCTATCTCTGCAAACATGGAAATATCTACACTGCTATCTGTATAAACATGGAAATATCTACACTGCCATCTGTATAAACATGGAAATATCTACAGCGCCATCTCTAAAAACATGGAAATATCTATACTGCCATCTGTACACACATGGAAATATCTATACAGCCATCTGTATAAATATGGAAATATCTACACCGCTATCTGTATAACCCTGAAAATATCTACACCGCTATCTGTATCAACATGTAAATAACTATACCGCTATCTGTATAAACATGGAAATAGCTACAATGATATCTCTGTAAACATGGAAATACCGACACAACTATCTGTGTAAACTTGGAAATATCTACACTGCTCTCTGTGTAAAATTTGCAGTGTCTACACCGCAATCTGTGCAAAGATGGAAATATCTTTACCGCTATATCTGTAAACATGCAAATATCTACACCGCTATATGTATAAACATGGAAATATCTACTCCGCCATCTGTATACACATGGAAATATCTACACAGCCATCTGTATAAACATGGAAATATCAACACCGCAATCTCTATAAACATGGAAATATCTACACCGCTATCTGTATAAACTTGGAAATATCTACATCGCTATCTGTATAAACAGGGAAATATCTCCACCGCTATCTGTGTAAACATGGAAATATCTACACCGCTATCTGTATATACATGGAAATATCTACATCGCTATCTATATAAACAAGGAAATATCAACACCGCCATCTTTAGAAACATGGAAATATCTACACCGCCATCTGTACAAACATGGAAACACATACACCGCTACCTGTATATATATGGAAATGTCTACACCGCTATCTCTATAAACATGGAAATACCTACACCACTTGCACTATAAACATGGAAATATCTACACCGCAATCTCTGTAAACATGGAAATATCTACACCGCCGTCTATGTAAACATGAAAATATCTACACTGCCATCTTCAGAAACATGGCTGTATCTACACTGCCATCTGTATAAACATGGAAATACCTACACCACTATCTGCATAAAGATGGAAATATTTAAACCGCTATCTCTATAAACATGGAAATATCTACACTGCTATCTCTATAAACATGGAAATATCTACACCGCCATCTGTATTAACATGGAAATATCTACACAGTCATCTGTATAAACCTGGAAATATATACACAGTCATCTATTTAAACATGGAAATATCTAGAGAGAACTCTGTAAAGACATGGAAATATCGGCACAGCCATCTGTATAAACATGGAAATATCTACACCGCTATGTGTATTAACGTGGAAATATCTCCATTTCTATCTGTATAAACATGGACATATCTCCACCGCAATCTGTATAAACATGAAAATATCTACACGGCTATCTCTATAAACATGGAAATATCTACACTACCATCTGTACAAACATGGAAATATCTACACAGTCATCTGTAGAAACATGGAAATATCTACACAGCTATCTCTATAAACATGGAAATAACTACACCGCTATCTCTATAAACATGGAAACATCTACACCACTATCTCCATCAACATGGAAATATACACACCGCCATCTCTTTAAACATAGAGGTATCTACAACGCCGTCTACATAAACAAGAAAATACCTACACTGCCAACAATATAAACATGGAAATATTTACACCGCCATCTCTATAAACATGGAAATATCTACACTGCCATTTGTAGAAAGATGGAAATATCTACATCGCCATCTGTATAAACGTGGAAATATCTACACCGCTATCTGTATAAACATGGAAATATCTACAATGCAATCTGTATAAACATGGAAATATCTACACCGCTATCTACATAAATATGAAATATCTAAACCGCTATCTCTATAAAAGTGGAAATATCTACACTGCTATCTGTATAAACATGGAAATATCCTCACTGCTATCTCTGTGAACATGGATATATCTACACCACTATCTCTATAAACATGGAAATATCTACACCGCCATCTTTATAAACATGGAAATATCTACACCGCGATCTGTATAAACATGGAAATATCCAGATCGCTATCTGTAGAAACATGGTAATATCTACACAGTTATCTCTATAAACATGGAAATATCTACACGGCCATCTGTATAAACATGGAAATACCTACAAAGTCATCTGTATAAACATGGATATATCTACACAGCCATTTGTATAAACATGGAAATATCTACACCGCCATCTGTATATACATGGAAATATCTACACCGCTATCTGTATAAACATGGAAATATCTACACCGCTATTTGTATAAACAAGGAAATATCTACACCGCCATCTGTTTAAACATGGAAATATATACACAGACATCTGTTTATACATGGAAATATCTACACCGCTATCTGTATAAACATGCTAATAACTACACCGCTATCTGTATAAATGTGGAAATATTTGCACCGCTATCCCTATAAACATGGTAATATCAACACCGCAATCTGTATAAACATGGAAAATCTACACCATGATCTGTATAAACATGGAAATATCTACACCGATATCTGTAAAAACATGGAAATATCTACACCGTGATCTGTATAAACATGGAAATATCTACACCGCCATCTCTATAAACATGGAAATATCTACACCCCTATCTGTATAAAAATGGAAATATCCACACAGCTATCTCTATAAACATGGAAAAATCAACAACGCTATCTCTATGAACATGGAAATATCCACACTGCCATCTCTATAAACATGGAAATATCTACACCGCGATCAGTATAAACATGGAAATATCTACAACAATATCTGTATAAACATGGAAATATCTCCACTGCCATCTCTATAAACATCGAAATATCTACACCGCCATCTGTATAAACTTGGAAATACTAACAAAGTTATCTGTATAAACATGGAAACACCTACACCGCCATCTGTATAAACATGGAAATATCTACACAGCCATGTGTATATACATGGAAATATCTACACCGCTATCTATATAAACATGGAAATAACTACACCGCTATCTGTATAAACATGGAAATATCTCCACTGCTATCTCTATAAACATCGAATTATCTACACCGCCATCTGTATAAACATGGAAATACTTACAAAGTTATCTGTATAAACATGGAAATATCTACACCGCCATCTGTTTAAACATGGAAATATATACACAGACATCTTTTTATACATGGAAATATCTACACCGCTATCTGTATAAACATGCTAATAACTACACCGCTATCTGTATAAATGTGGCAATATTTGCACCGCTATCCCTATAAACATGGTAATATCAACACCGCAATCTGTATAAACATGGAAAATCTACACCATGATCTTTATAAACATGGAAATATCTGCACCGCGATCTTTACAAACATGGAAATATCTACACCGTGATCTGTATAAACATGGATATATCTACACCGCCATCTCTATAAACATGGAAATATCTACAACCCTATCTGTATAAAAATGGAAATATCCACACAGCTATCTCTATAAACATGGAAAAATCAACAACGCTATCTCTATGAACACGGAAATATCCACACTGCCATCTCTATAAACATGGAAATATCTACACCGCGATCAGTATAAACATGGAAGTATCTACAACGCTATCTGTATAAACATGGAAATATCTCCACTGCCATCTCTATAAACATCGAAATATCTACACTGCCATCTGTATAAACTTGGAAATACTAACAAAGTTATCTGTATAAACATGGAAACACCTACACCGCCATCTGTATAAACATGGAAATATCTACACAGCCATGTGTATATACATGGAAATATCTACACTGCTATCTATATAAACATGGGAATATCTACACCGCTATCTGTATAAACATGGAAATATCTCCACTGCTATCTCTATAAACATCGAATTATCTACACCGCCATCTGTATAAACATGGAAATACTTACAAAGTTATCTGTATAAACATGGAAATATCTACACCGCCATCTGTATAAACATGGAAATATCTACACAGCCATGTGTACATACATGGAATTATCTACACCGCTCTCTATATAAACATGGAAATAAGTACAGCGCTATCTGTATATGCATGGAAATATCTACACCACCATCTACATATCCATAGAAATATATGCGCCGCCATCAGTATAAACATGGAAATATCTACACGGTCATCTGTGTATAGATGGAAATATCAACACCGCCATCTGTACAAACATGGAAATATCTGCTCCGCTATCTGTATAAACATGGAAATACCTACACCGCGGTCTGTATAAACATGCAAATATCTACACCGCTATCTGTATAAACATGGAAATATCTACACCGCTATCTCTATAAACATGGAAATATCTACACCGTGGTCTGTATAAACATGGAAATATTTACACCGCTATCTTTATAAACATGGAAATTTCTACACCGTTATCTGTATAAATATGGAAATATCTACACCGCTATCTCTATAAACATGGAAATACCGACACCGCCATATGTATAAACATGGAAATACCTATACAGTCATCTATGTAAACATGGAAATATCTACACCACCATCTGTATAAACATGGAAATATCTACAATGCCATCTGTATACACATGGAAATACCTACACGGCAAACTCTGTATAGATGGAAACATCAACACCGCCATCTGTACAAACATGGAAATATCTACACTGCTATCTCTATAAACATGGAAATATCTACACTGCGGACTGTATAAACATGGAAATACCTACACCGGTATTTGTATAAACATGGAAATATCTACACCACGATCTGTATAAACATGGAAATATATACAACGCTATCGGTATAAACATGGAAATCTCTGCACCGCTATCTCTATAAACATGGAAATTTCTACAAAGACATCTGTATAAACATTTAAATACCTACACAGTCATGTGTAGGAACATTTACATATGTACACTGCCATCTGTATAAACATAGAAATATCTACACAGCCCTCTGTATAAATATGGAAATATCTGCATAGGCATCTGTATAAACATGGAAATATCTGCACCGCTATCTGTATAAACTTGGAAATACCTACACCGCTGTCTCTATAAACACGGAAATATGTACACCGTTATGTGTACAAACATGGAAATATGTACACTGCTATGTGTATATACATGGAAATATCTCCACTGCTCTCTGTATAAACATGGAAATATCTCCATCGTTATCTGTATAAACATGGAAATATGTACAGCGCCATCTCTATAAACATTGAAATATCTACACTGCCATCTGTAAAAACATGGATATATCTACACAGTCATCTGAATAAACATGGAAATATCTACACCACCATCTGTATAAACATGGAAATACCTACAATACCATCTGTATACACATGGAAATATCTACACAGACATCTGTATAAATATGGAAATATCTACACCGCCATCTCTATAGACACGGAAATATCTACACTGCCCTCTGTAGAAAGATGGAAATATCTACACCGCTATCTCTATAAATATGGAAATATCTACACCGCCAACTCTATAAACATGTAAATATCTGCACTGCCATCTCCATAAAGATGGAAGTATCTACTCCGCCATGTGTATAAACAGGGAAATATCTACACCACCATCTGGGTAAACATGGAAATATCTACACCGTTATCTGTATAAACGTGGAAGTATCTACACCGCCATCTGCATGTCCATGGAAATATCTACGCCGCCATCTTTATAAACATGGAAATATCTACACGGCCATCTGTGTATAGATGGAAATATCAACACCGCCATCTGTACAAACATGGAAATATCTACAACGCTATCTCTATAAACATGGAAATATCTGCACTGCCATCTGTAAAAACATGGAAATACCTCTACAGTCATCTGTGTAATCATGGAAATATCTACAATGCCATCTGTATACACGTGGAAATATCTACACAGCCATCTGTATAAACATGTAAATATCTACACTGCTATCTCTATAAACATGGAAATATGTACACCGCCATCTCTATAAACATGAACATATCTACACTGCCATGTCCATAAACATGGAACTAACTACTCCGCCCTCTGTATAAACATGGAAACATCTACACCGCCATCTGTGTGAATAAGGAAATATCTACAATGCCATCTGTAGAAAGATATAATTATCTGCACCGCGAGCTGTATAGGCATGGAAATATATACAGAGCCATCTGTATATACATGGAAATATCAACACTGCTATCTGTATAAACATGGAAATAACTACACCGATATTTGTATAAACAAGGAAATATCTACACCGTGATCTGTAGAAACATGGAAATATCTACACCGCCATCTCAATAAACATGGAAATATCTACACCCCTATCTGTATAAACATGGAAATATCCACACCACTATCTCTATAAACATAGAAAAATCAGCACCGCTATCTCTATGAACATGGAAATATCTACACCGCCATCTCTATAACATGGAAATATCTACACCACAATGAGTATAAACATGGAAATATCTACACCGCTATCTGTATATACATGGAAATATCTCCACTGCTATCTCTATAAACATCGAAATATCTACACCGCCATCTGTATAAACGTGGAAATATCTACACAGCCATGTGTACATACATGGAAATATCTACACCGCTCTCTATATAAACATGGAAATAAGTACAGCGCTATCTGTATATGCATGGAAATATCTACACCAGCATCTACATATCCATAGAAATATCAACACCGCCATCTGTACAAACATGGAAATATCTGCACCGCTATCTGTATAAACATGGAAGTATCTACACCGCGGTCTGTATAAACATGGAAATATCTAAACCGCTATCTGTATAAACATGGAAATATCTACACCGCTATCTCTATAAACATGGAAATATCTACACCGTGATCTGTATAAACAAGGAAATATTTACACCGCTATCTGTATAAACATGGAAATTTCTACACGGTTAACTGTATAAATATGGAAATATCTACACCGCTATCTCTATAAACATGGAAATATCTACACCACCATATGTATAAACATGGAAATATCTATACAGTTAACTATGTAAACATGGTAATATCTACACCACCATCTGTATAAACATGGAAATATCTACAATGCCATCTGTATACACATGGAAATACCTACACGGCAATCTGTGTATAGATGGAAACATCAACACCGCCATCTGTACAAACATGGAAATATCTACACTGCTATCTCTATAAACATGGAAATATCTACACTGCGGTCTGTATAAACATGGAAATATCTACACCGGTATTTGTATAAACATGGAAATATCTACACCACTATCTGTATAAACATGGAAATACATATAACGCTATCTGTATAAACATGGAAATATCTGCACCGCTATCTCTATAAACATGGAAATATCTACAAAGACATCTGTATTAACATGGAAATACCTACACAGTCATCTGTAGGAACATTTACATATCTACACTGCCATCTGTATAAACATAGAAATATCTACACAGCCCTCTGTATAAATATGGAAATATCTGCATAGGCATCTGTATAAACATGGAAATATCTGCACCGCTATCTGTATAAACTTGGAAATACCTACAACGCTGTCTCTATAAACATGGAAATAGGTACACCGCTATGTGTATAAACATGGAAATATGTACACCACTATGTGTATACATATGGAAATATATCCACTGCTCTCTGTATAATCATGGAAATATCTCCACCGTTATCTGTATAAACATGGAAATATCTACAGCGCCATCTCTATAAACATTGAAATATCTACACTGCCATCTGTAAAAACATGGATATATCTACACAGTCATCTGAATAAACATGGAAATATCTACACCACCATCTGTATAAACATGGAAATACCTACAATACCATCTGTATACACATGAAAATATCTACACAGACATCTGTATAAATATGGAAATATCTACACCGCCATCTCTATAGACATGGAAATATCTCCACTGCCCTCTGTAGAAAGATGGAAATATCTACAACGCTATCTCTATAAATATGGAAATATCTACACCACCAACTCTATAAACATGAAAATATCTACACTGCCATCTCCATAAAGATGGAAGTATCTACTCCGCCATGTGTATAAACAGGGAAATATCTTCACCACCATCTGTGTAAACATAGAAATATCTACACCGCTATCTGTATAAACGTGGAAATATCTACACCGCCATCTGCATGTCCATGGAAATATCTATGCCGCCATCTGTACAAACATGGAAATATCTACACCGCTATATCTATAAACTTGGAAATATCTGCACTGCCATGTGTAAAAACATGGAAATACCTATACAGTCATCTTTATAAACATGGAAATACCTACAATGCCATCTCTATAAACATGGAAATATCTACACCGCCAACTCTATAAACATGAAAATATCTACACTGCCATCTCCATAAACATGGAAGAACTACTCCGCCATCTGTATAAACATGGAAACATCTACACCGCCATCTGTGTGAATAAGGAAATATCTACAAAGCCATCTGTAGAAAGATATAATTATCTGCAACGCGAGCTGTATAAAAATGGAAATATCTACATCGCTATCTGTATAAACGTGTAAATACCAACACCGCTATCGGTATAAACATGGCAATATCTACAGCGCCATCTATATGAACATGGAAATATCTACACCGCTATGTCTATAAACATGGAAATACCTACACCGCTATCTCTATAAACATGGAAATATCTACACCGCTATCTGTATAAACATGGAAATATCTACACCGCGATCTGTAAAAACATGGAAATATCTTCACCACGATCTGTATAAACATGGAAATATATACACCGCTATCTGTATAAACATGGTAATATCTACACCACCATCTATATAAACATGGAAATATCTACACCGCCATCTGTATAAACATGGAAATATCTACAATGCCATCTGTAGAAAGATGGATATATCTACATCGCAATCTGTGTAAACATGGAAATATCTACAACGATATCTGTAAAAACATGGAAATATCTACACCGCTATCTGGATGAACATGGAAATATCTACACCGCGATATGTATAAACATGGAAATATCTACACCGCTATCTCTATAAACATGGAAATATCTACACCGCTATCTGTATAAAAATGGAAATATCTCCAATGCTATCTCTATAAACATCGAAATATCTACACCGCCATCTGTAGAAACATGGAAATACTGACAAAGTTATCTGTATAAACATGGAAATACCTACACCGCTGTCTCTATAAACATGGAAATATGTACACCGCTATGTGTATAAACATAGAAATATCTCCACTGCTTTCTGTATAAACATGGAAATATCTACACCGCAATCTGTATAAACATGGAAATATCTTCACCGCTATCTGTATAAACATGGAAATATCTACACAGCTATTTCAATAAACATGGAAATACCTACACCGCCATCTGTATAAACATGGAAATACCTACAAAGTCATCTGTATAAACATGGAGATATCTACACAGCCATCTGTATAAACATGGAAATATCTACACAGCCATGTGTACATACATGGAAATATCTACACCGCTCTCTATATAAACATGGAAATAAGTACAGCGCTGTCTGTATATACATAGAAATATCTACACCACCATCTACATGTCCATAGAAATATCTGCGCCGTCATCTGTATAAACATGGAAATATCTACACGGTCATCTGTGTATAGATGGAAATATCAACACCGCCATCTGTACAAACATGGAAATATCTGCACCGCTATCTGTATAAACATGGAAATATCTACACCGCGGTCTGTACCAACATGGAAATATCTACACCGCTATCTGTATAAACATGGAAATATCTACACCGCTATCGGTATAAACATGGAAATATCTACACCGCTATCTCTATAAACATGGAAATATCTACACCGTGATCTGTATAAACATGGAAATATTTACACCGCTATCTGTTTAAACATGGAAATTTCTACACCGTTATCTGTATAAATATGGAAATATCTACACCGATATCTCTATAAACATGGAAATATCTACACCGCCATCTGTATAAACATGGAAATACCTATACAGTCATCTGTGTAAACATGGAAATATCTGCACCGCTATCTTTATAAACATGGAAACACCTACAGAGACATCTGTATAAACATGGAAATAACTACACAGTCATGTGTAGGAACATTTACATATCTACACTGCCATCTGTATAAACATAGAAATATCTACACAGCCCTCTGTATAAATATGGAAATATCTGCATAGGCTTCTGTATAAACATGGAAATATCTACACCGCGATCTTTATAAACATGTAAATATCTACACCGCGATCTGTAAAAACATGGAAATATCTTCAACACGATCTCTATAAACATGGAAATATCTACACCGCTATCTGTATAAACATGGTAATATCTACACCACCATCTATATAAACATGGAAATATCTACACCGCCATCTATATAAACATGGAAATATCTACAATGCCATCTGTAGAAAGATGTATATATCTACACCGCAATCTGTGTTAACATGGAAATATCTACACCGATATCTGTAAAAACATGGAAATATCTACATCGCTATCTGTATAAACATGGAAATATTTACACTGCGATCAGTATAAACATGGAAATATCTACACCGCTATCTGTATAAACATGGAAATATCTACACCGCTATCTGTATAAACATGGAAATATCTACACCGCCATCTGTATAAACATGGAAATACCTACAAAGTCATCTGTATAAATATGGAAATATCTACACAGCCATCTGTATAAACATGGAAATATCTACACAGCCATCTGTATATACATGGAAATATCTACACCGCTATCTGTATAAACATGGAAATAACTATACCGCTATTTCTATAAACAAGGAAATAAGTACACCATGATCTGTAGAAACATGGAAATATCTACACCGCCATCTCTATAAACATGGAAATATCTACACCCCTATCTGTATAAACATGGAAATATCCACACCGCTATCTCTATAAACGTGGAAAAATCAGCACCGCTATCTCTATGAACATGGATAAATCTACACCGCCATGTCTATAACATGGAAATATGTACACCACGATCAGTATAAACATGGAAATATCTACACCGCTATCTGTATAAACATGGAAATATCTCCAATGCTATCTCTATAAACATCGAAATATCTACACCGCCATCTGTAGAAACATGGAAATACTGACAAAGTTATCTGTATAAACATGGAAATACCTACACCGCTGTCTCTATAAACATGGAAATATGTACACCGCTATGTGTATAAACATGGACATATCTCCACTGCTTTCTGTATAAACATGGAAATATCTACACCGCCATCTGTATAAACATGGAAATACCTACAAAGTCATCTGTATAAACATGGAAATATCTACACAGCCTTCTGTATATACATGGAAATATCTACACCGGTATCTGTATAAACATGGAAATATCTACACCGCTATTTGTATAAACAAGGAAATATCTACACCGCCATCTGTTTAAACACGGAAATATATACACAGACATCTGTTTATACATGGAAATATCTACACCGCTTTCTGTATAAACATGCTAATAACTACACCGCTATCTGTATAAATGTGGAAATATTTGCACCGCTATCCCTATAAACATGGTAATATCAACACCTCGATCTGTATAAACAAGGAAAATCTACACCATGATCTGTATAAACATGGAAATATCTACACCGCGATCTGTATAAACATGGAAATATCTACACTGCTATCTCTATAAACATGGAAATATCTACACTGCTATCTCTATAAACATGGAAATATCTACACTGCTATCTCTATAAACATGGAAATATCTACAAAGCCATCTGTATAAACATGGAAAAACCTACACAGTCATGTGTAGCAACATGGAAATATCTACACTGCCATCTGTATAAACATAGAAATATCTGCACAGCCCTCTGTATAAATATGGAAATATCTTCATAGGCATCTGTATAAACATGGAAATATCTGCACCGCTATCTGTATAAACATGGAAATACCTACACCGCTGTCTCTATAAACATGGAAATATGTACACCGCTATGTGTATAAACATGGAAATATATCCACTGCTCTCTGTGTAAACATGGAAATATCTTCACAGTTATCTGTAAAAACATGGAAATATCTACACCGCAATATGTATAAACATGCAAATATCTACACCGCGATCTGTATAAACCTGGAAATATCTACAGCGCCATCTCTATAAACATTGAAATATCTACACTGCCATCTGTAAAAACATGCAAATATCTACACAGTCATCTGAATAAACATGTAAATATCTACACCACCATCTGTATAAACATGGAAATACCTACAATACCATCTGTATACACATGGAAATATCTACACAGACATCTGCATAAATGTGGACATATCTACATCGCCGTGTGTGTAAACATGGAAATATCTACACTGCCATCTGTAGAAAGATGGAAATAACTACACCGCTATCTCTATAAATATGGAAATATCTACACAGCCATCTCTATAAACATGAAAATATCTACACTGCGGTCTCCATAAACATGGAATTATCTACTACGCCACGTGTATAAACACGGAAATATCTACACCACCATCTGTGAAAACATGGAAATATCTACTCCGCTATTTGTATAAACATGGAAATATCTACAATGATATCTGTGTTATCATGGAAATATCGACAGAGGTATCTGTGGAAACTTGGAAATATCTACACCACTATCTGTGTAAAGTTTGCAATGTCTACACCGCAATCTGTGCAAAGATAGAAATATCTTTACCGTTATATCTGTAAACATGGATATATCTACACCGCTATCTGTATAAACATGGAAATATCTACACTGCCATCTGTATACTCATGGAAATATCTACACAGCCATCTGTATAAACATGGAAATATCTACACCGCTATCTGTATAAACATGGAAATATCTACACCGCCATCTGCATGTCCATGGAAATATCTACGCCGCCATCTGTATAAACATGGAAATATCTACACGGCCATCTGTGTATAGATGGAAATATCAACACCGCCATCTGTACAAACATGGAAATATCTACACCGCTATCTCTATGAACATGGAAATATCTGCACTGCCATCTGTAAAAACATGGAAATACCTTTACAGTCATCTGTATAAACATGGAAATATCTACAATGCCATCTGTATACACATGGAAATATCTACACGGCCATCTGTGTATAGATGGAAATATCAACACCGCCATCTTTACAAACATGGAAATATCTACACCGCTATCTCTATGAACATGGAAATATCTGCACTGCCATCTGTAAAAACATGGAAATACCTTTACAGTCATCTGTATAAACATGGAAATATCTACAATGCCATCTGTATACACATGGAAATATCTACACAGATATCTGTATAAACATGTAAATATCTACATTGCTATCTCTATAAACATGGAAATATCTACACTGCCATCTCTATAAACATGAAAATATCTACACTGCCATCTCCATAAACATGGAACTAACTACTCCGCCATCTGTATAAACATGGAAACATCTACACCGCCATCTGTGTGAATAAGGAAATATCTACAATGCCATCTGTATAAACATACAAATACCTGCACCGCGAGCTGTATAAACATGGAAATATCTACATCGCTATCTGTATAAACGTGGAAATACCAACACCGCTATCGGTATAAACATGGAAATATCTACAACGCCATCTATATAAACATGGAAATATCTACACCGCTATGTCTATAAACATGGAAATACCTACACCGCTATCTCTATAAACATGGAAATATTTACACCGCTATCTGTATAAACATGGAAATATCTACAAAGCCATCTGTATAAACATGGAAATACCTACACAGTCCTGTGTAGGAACATGGAAATATCTACACTGCCATCTGTATAAACATGGAAATATCTACACTGCCATCTGTATAAAGATGGAAATATCTGCATAGGCATCTGTGTAAACATGGAAATATCTGCACCGCTATCTGTATAAACTTGGAAATACCTACACCGCTGTCTCTATAAACATGGAAATATGTACACTGCTACGTGTATAAACATGGAAATATCTCCACTGCTGTCTGTATAAACATGGAAATATCTCCACCTTTATCTGTTTAAGCATGGAAATACCTACAGTGCCATCTCTATAAACACAGAAATATCTACACTGTCATCTGTAAAAACATGGAAATATCTACACAGTCATCTGAATAAACATGGAAATACCTACACCACCATCTGTATAAACATGGAAACACCTACAATACCATCTGTATACACCTGGAAATATCTACACAGCCATCTCTATAAATATGGAAATATCTACACGGCCATCTGTATAAACATGGAAATATCTACACTGCCATCTGTAGAAAGATGGAAATATCTACACCGCTATCTCTATAAATATGGAAATATCTACACCGCCAACTCTATAAACATGAAAATATATACACTGCCATCTCCATAAAGATGGAAGTATCTACTCCGCCATGTGTATAAACACGGAAATATCTACACCACCATCTGTGAAAACATGGAAATATCTACACCGCTATCTGTATAAACATGGAAATATCTACACCGCCATCTGTATAAACATGGAAATATCTACACGGCCATCTGTGTATAGATGGAAATATCAACACCACCATCTGTACATACATGGAAATATCTACATCGCTATCTCTATAAACATGGAAATATCTGCACTGCTATCTGAAAAAACATGCAAATACCTATATAGTCATCTGTATAAACGTGGAAATATCTACAACGCCATCTGTATACGCATGGAAATATCTACACAGTCATCTGTATAAACATGTAAATATCTACACTGCTATCTCTATAAACATGGTAATATCTACACCGCCATCTCTATAAACATGAAAATATCTACACTGACATCTTCATAAACATGGAACTAACTACTCCACCATCGGTATAAACATGGAAACAACTACACTGCCATGTGGGTGAATAAGGAAATATCTACAATGCCATCTGCAGAAAGATATAAATATCTGCACCGCGAGCTGTATAACCATGGAAATATCTACATCGCTATCTGTATAAACGCGGAAATACCAACACCGATATCTGTATAAACATGGAAATATCTACACTGCTATCTCTACAAACATGAAAATACTTACACCACCGTCTCTATAAACATGGAGATATTTACACCGCTATCTCTATAAACTTAGAAATAACTACATCACCGTCTCTATAAACATGGAAATATCTACACCGCTATCTGTATAAACATGGAAATATCTACACCGCTATCTCTATAAACATGGAAATATCTACACCGTGATCTGTATAAACATGGAAATATTTACACCGCTATCTCTATAAACATGGAAATATCTACACCGCCATCTGTATAAACATGGAAATACCTATACAGTCATCTGTGTAAACATGGAGATATCTACACCACCATTTGTATAAACATGGAAATATCTACAATGCCATCTGTATACACATGGAAATACCTACACGGCAATCTGTGTATAGATGAAAACATCAACACCGCCATCTGTACAAACATGGAAATATCTACACTGCTATCTCTATAAACATGGAAATATCTACACTGCGGTCTGTATAAACATGGAAATATCTACACTGGTATCTGTATAAACATGGAAATATCTACACCATGATCTGTATAAACATGGAAATATATTCACCGCTATCTCTATAAACATGGAAATATCTACAAAGACATCTGTAGAAACATGGAAATACCTACACAGTCATATGTAGGAATATTTAAATATCTACACTGCCGTCTGTATAAACATAGAAATATCTACACAGCCCTCTGTATAAATATGGAAATATCTGCATATGCATCTGTGTATACATGGAAATATCTGCACCGCTATCTGTATAAACAAGGAAATACCTTCACCGCTGTCTCTATAAACATGGAAATATGTACACCGCTATGTGTATAAACATGGAAATATGTCCACTGCTGTCTGTATAAACATGGAAATATCTCCACCGTTATCTGTATAAACATGGAAATATCTACAGCGCCATCTCTATAAACATTGAAATATCTACACTGCCATCTGTAAAAACATGGAAATATCTACTCAGTCATCTGAATAAACATGGAAATATCTACACCACCATCTGAATAAACATGGAAATAGCTACAATACCATCTGTATACACATGGAAATATCTACACAGACATCTGTATAAATATGGAAATATCTACACGGCCATCTGTATAAACATGGAAATATCTACATCGCTATCTGTATAAACGTGGAAATACCAACACCGCTATCAGTATAAACATGGAAATATCTACAACACCATCTATATAAACATGGAAATATCTACACCGCTATGTCTATAAACATGGAAATACCTACACCGCTATCTCTATAAACATGGAAATATCTACACCGCTATCTGTATATACATGGAAATATCTACACCGCTATCTGTATAAACATGGAAATATCTACACCGTGATCTGTATAAACATGGAAATATCTACACCGCGATCTGTATAAACATGGAAATATCTTCACCGCGATCTGTATAAAGATGGAAATATATACACTACTATCTGTATAAACATGGTAATATCTACACCACCATCTATATAAACATGGAAATATCTACACCGCCATCTGTATAAACATGGAAATATCTTCAATGCCATCTGTAGAAAGATGGAAATATCTACAGCGCAATCTGTGTAAACATGGAAATATCTACACCGATATCTATAAAAACATGGAAATATCTACACCGCTATTTGTATAAACATGGAAATATCTACACCGCTATCTGTATAAACATGGAAATATCTACACAGCTATCTCTATAAACATGGAAATATCTACACCGCTATCTGAATATACATGGAAAAACCTACAAAGTCACCTGTATAAACATGGAAATATCAACAAAGCCGTCTGTATAAACATGGAAATATCTACACAGCCATCTGTAAATACATAGAAATATCTACACCGCTATCTGTATAAAAATGGAAATAACTACACCTCTATTTGTATAAACAAGGAAATATCTACACCGTGATCTGTATAAACATGGAAATATGTACACCGCTATCTGTATAAACATGGAAATATCTATATCGCTATCTCTATAAACATTGAAATATCTACACTGCCATCTGTAAAAACATGGAAATATCTACACAGTCATCTGAATAAACATGGAAATATCTACAACACCATCTGTATAAACATGGAAAGAGCTGCAATACCATCTGTATACACATGGAAATATCTACACAGACATCTGTATAAACATGGAAATATCTACACTGCCATCTCTAGAAAGATGGATATATCTACACCGCTACCTCTATAAATATGGAAATATCTACACAGCCATCTCTATAAACATGAAAATATCTACACTGCCATCTCCATATAGATGGAAGTATCTACTCCGCCATGTGTATAAACACAGAAATATCTACACCACCATCTGTGTAAACATGGAAATATCTTCACCGCTATCTGTATAAACATGGAAATGTCTACACCGCCATCCGCATGTACATGGAAATATCTACGCCGCCATCTGTATAACAATGGAAATATCTACACGGCCATCTGTGTATAGATGGAAATATCAACACCACCATCTGTACAAACATGGAAATATCTACACCGCTATCTCTATAGACAAGGAAATATCTGCACTATCATCTGTAAAAACATGGAAATACCTATACAATCACCTGTATAAACATGGAAATATCTACAATGCCATCTGTATACACATGGAAATATCTACGCAGCCATCTGTATAAACATGTAAATATCTACAATGCTATCTCTATAAACATGGAAATATCTACACCGCCATCTCTATACACATGAAAATATCTACACTGCCATCTCCATAAACATGGAACTAACTACTCCGCCATCTGTATAAACATGGAAACATCTACACCGCCATCTGTGTGAATAAGGAAATATCTACAATGCCATCTGTATAAAGATATAAATATCTGCACCGCGAGCTCTATACACATGGAAATATCTACATAGCTATCTATATAAACGTGGAAATACCAACACCGCTATCAGTATAAACATGGAAATATCTACAACACCATCTATATAAACATGGAAATATCTACACCGCTATGTCTATAAGCATGGAAATAACTACACCGCTATCTCTATAAACATGGAAATATCTACAACGCTATCTGTATAAACATGGAAATATCTACACCGCTATCTGTATAAACATGGAAATATCTACAATGCGATATGTATAAACATGGAAATATCTACACCGCGATCTGTATAAACATGGAAATATGTTCACCACGATCTGTATAAACATGGAAATATTTACACTGCTATCTGTATAAATATGGAAATATCTACACCGCTATCTCTATAAACTTGGAAATATCTACAAAGCCATCTGTATAAACATGGAAATACCTATACAGTCATCTGTGTAAACATGGAAATATCAACACCACCATCTGTATAAACATGGAAATATCTACAATGCCATGTGTATACACATGGAAATACCTACACGGCAATCTGTGTATAGATGGAAACATCAACACCGCCATCTGTACAAACTTGGAAATATCTACACTGCTATCTCTATAAACATGGAAATATCTACACTGCGGTCTGTATAAACATGGAAATATCTACACCAGTATCTGTATAAACATGGAAATATCTACACAACGATCTGTATAAACATGGAAATATATACACCGCTATCTGTAAAAACATATAAATAACTGCACCGCTATTTGTATAAACAAGGAAATATCTACACCGTGATCTGTATAAACATGGAAATATCTACACTGCCATCTCTATAAACATGGAAATATCTACACCCCAATCTGTATAAACATGGAAATATCCACACCGCTATCTCTATAAACATGGAAAAATCAACACCGCTATCTCTATGAACATGGAAATATCTACACTGCCATCTCTATAAACATGGAAATATCTATACCACGATCAGTATAAACATGGAAATATCTAAACCGCTAGCTGTATAAACATGGAAATAACTCCACTGCTATCTCTGAAAACATGGAAATATCTACACCGCCATCTCTATAAACATGGAAATATCTACACCGCGATCAGTATAAACATGGAAATATCTACACCGCTATCTGTATAAACATGGAAATATCTCCAATGCTATCTCTATAAACATCGAAATATCTACACCGCCATCTGTATAAACATGGAAATACTTACAAAGTTATCTGTATAAACATGGAAATATCTACACCGCCATCTGTATAAACATGGAAATATCTACACAGCCATGTGTATATACATGGAAATATCTACACCGCTATCTATATAAACATGGAAATAACTACACCGCTATCTGTATAAACATGGAAATATCTACACCGCCATCTACATATCCATGGAAATATCTGCGCCGCCATCTGTATAAACATGGAAATATCTATACGGTCATCTGTGTATAGATGGAAATATCAGCACCGCCATCTGTACAAACATGGAAATATCTGCACCGCTATCTGTATAAACATGGAAGTATCTACACCGCGGTCTGTATAAACATGGAAATATCTACACCGCTATCTGTATAAACATGGAAATATCTACACCGCTGTCTCTATAAACATGGAAATATCTACACCGTGATCTGTATAAACATGGAAATATTTACACCGCTATCTCTATAAACATGGAAATATCTACACCGCCATCTGTATAAACATGGAAATACCTATACAGTCATCTGTGTAAACATGGAAATATCTACACCAGCGTCTGTATAAACATGGAAATATCTGCAATGCCATCTGTATACACATGGAAATACCTACACGGCAATCTGTGTATAGATGGAAACATCAACACCGCCATCTGTACAAACATGGAAATATCTACACTGCTCTCTCTATAAACATGGAAATATCTACACTGCGGTCTGTATAAACATGGAAATATCTACACCGGTATCTGTATAAACATGGAAATATCTAAACCATGATCTGTATAAACATGGAAATATCTGCACCGCTATCTCTATAAACATGGAAATATCTACAAAGACTTCTGTATAAACATGGAAATACCTACACAGTCATGTGTAGGAACATTTAAATATCTACACTGCCATCTGTATAAACATAGAAATATCTACACAGCCCTCTGTATAAATATGGAAATATCTTCATATGCATCTGTGTAAACATGGAAATATCTGCACCGCTATCTGCATAAACAAGGAAATACCTACACCGCTGTCTTTATAAACATGGAAATATGTACACCGCTATGTGTTTAAACACGAAAATATCTCCACTGCTGTCTGTATAAACATGGAAATATCTCCACCGTTATCTGTATAAACATGGAAATATCTACAGCGCCATCTCTATAAACATTGAAATATCTACACTGACATCTGTAAAAACATGGAAACGTCTACTCAGTCATCTGAATAAACATGGAAATATCTACACCACCATCTGTATAAACATGGAAATACCTACAATACCATCTGTATACACACGGAAATATTTACACAGACATCTGTATAAATATGGAAATATCTACACGGCCATCTTTATAAACATGGAAATATCTTCATCGCTAACTGTATAAACGTGGAAATACCAACACCGCTATCAGTAGAAACATGGAAATATCTACAACACCATCTATATAAACATGGAAATATCTACACCGCTAAGTCTATAAACATGGAAATAACTACACCGCTATTTCTATAAACATGGAAATATCTACACCGCCATCTGTATAAACATGGAAATATCTACACTGCTGTCTGTATAAACATGGAAATATCTACACCGCCATCTGTATAAACATGGAAATTCCTATACGGTCATCTGTGTAAACATGGAAATATCTACACCACCATCTGTATAAACATGGAAATATCTACAATGCCATCTGTATACACATAGAAATACCTACACGGCAATCTGTGTATAGATGGAAACATCAACACCGCCATTTGTACAAACATGGAAATATCTACACTGCTATCTCTATAAACATGGAAATATCTACACCGCTATCTCTATAAACATGGAAATATCTGAACTGCCATCTGTGAAAACATGGAAATATCTTCACCACGATCTGTATATACATGGAAATATCTACACCGCTATCTGTATAAACATGGTAATATCTACACCACCATCTATATAAACATGGAAATATCTACACCGCCATCTGTATAAACATGGAAATATCTACAATGCCTTCTGTAGAAAGATGGAAATATCTACACCGCAATCTGTGTAAACATGGAAATATCTACACCGATATCTGTAAAAACATGGAAATATCTACACCGCCATCTGTATTAACATGGAAATATCTACACAGCCATCTGTACAAACATGGAGATATTTACACAGCCATCTGTAGAAACATGGAAATATCTACACCGCTATTTGTATAAACAAGGAAATATCTACACCGTGATCTGTATAAACATGGAAATATCTACACCGCTATCTGTATAAACAAGGAAATATCTACACCGCTATCCGTATAAACATGGAAATAACTACACCACTATTTGTATTAACAAGGAAATATCTACACCGTGATCTGTATAAACATGGAAATAACTACACCGCTACCTGTATAAACAAGGAAATATCTACACCGGCATCTGTTTAAACGTGGAAATATTAGCACCGCTATCCCAATAAGCATGGTAATATCAACACCGCGATCTGTATAAACATGGAAATACCTACACCGCGATCTGTATAAACATGGAAATATCAACACCGTGATCTGTATAAACATGGAAATATCTACACCGCCATCTCTATCAACATGGAAATAACTACACCCCTATCTGTATAAACATGGAAATATCCACACCGCTATCTCTATAAACATGGAAAAATCAACAAGGCTATCTCTATGAACATGGAAATATCTACACCGCTATCTGTATAAACATGGAAATATCTACACCGCGGTCAGTATATACGTGGAAATATCTACACCGCTATCTCTATAAACAAGGAAATATCTCCACTGCTATCTCTATAAACATCGAAATATCTACACCGCCATCTGTATAAACATGGAAATACTTACAAAGTTATCGGTATAAACATGGAAATATCTACACCACCATCTGTATGAACATGGAAATATCTACAGAGCCATGTGTATATACATGGAAATATCTACACTGCTATCTATATAAACATGGAAATAACTACACCGCTACCTGTATAAACATGGAAATATCTACACCACCATCTACATATCCATGGAAATATCTGCGCCGCCGTCTGTATAAACATGGAAATGTCTACACGGTCATCTGTGTATAGATGGAAATATCAACACCGCCATCTGTACAAACATGGAAATATCTACACCGCTATCTGTATAAACATGGAAATATCTACACCGCGGTCTGCATAAACATGGAAATATCTAAACTGCTCTCTGCATAAACATGGAAATATCTACAACGATATCTGTATAAATATGGAAATAACTTCACCGCTATCTCTATGAACATGGAAATATCTACACCGCCATATGTATAAACAAGGAAATATCTACACTGTTATCTCTATAAACATGGAAATATGTACAATGCCATCTGTAAAAACATGGAAATACCTATACAGTCATCGGTATAAACATGGAAATAGCTACACCACCATCTGTATAAACATGGAAATATCTACAATGCCATATGTATACACATGGAAATACCTACACGGCAATATGTGTATAGATGGAAACATCAACACCGCCATCTGTACAAACATGGAAATATCTACACCGCTATCTGTATAAACATGGAAATAACTACACTGCGGTCTGTATAAACATGGAAATTTCTACAACGGTATCTGTATAAACATGGAAATATCTACACCACGATCTGTATAAACATGGAAATATTTACACCGCTATCTGTATAAACATGGAAATATCTACTCCGCTATCTCTATAAACATGGAAATATCTACAAAGCCATCTGTATAAACATGGAAATACCAACATAGTCATGTGGAGGAACATGGAAATATCTACACCACGATCTGTATAAGCATGGAAATATCTACACCGCGATCTGTATAAACATGGAAATATCTTCACCACGATCTGTATAAACATGGAAATATCTACACCGCTCTCTGTATTAACATGGTAATACCTACACCACCATCTATATAAACATGGAAATATCTACAGCGCCATCTGTATAAACATGGAAATATCTACAATGCCATCTGTAGAAAGATGGAAATATCTACACCGCAATCTGTGTAAACATGGAAATACCTACACCGATATCTGTAAAAACATGGAAATATCTACACCGCTATCTGTATAAACATGGAAATATCTACACCGCGAACTGTATAAACATGGAAATATCTACAATGCCATCTGTACAAACATGGAAATATCTACACAGTTGTCTGTAGAAACATGGAAATATCTACACCGCTATCTCTATAAACATGGAAATAACTACACCGCTATTTCTATAAACATGGAAATACCTACACCGCTATATCCATCAACATGGAAATATATACACCGCCATCTCTTTAAACATAGAGATATGTACAATGCCATCTACATAAACAAGAAAATATCTACACTGCCACCTATATAAACATGGAAATATCTACACCGCCATCTCTATAAACATGGAAATATCTACACTGCCATTTGTAGAAAGATGGAAATATCTTCACCGCCATCTGTATAAACGTGGAAATATCTACACCGCTATCTTTATAAACATGGAAATATCTACACTGCAATCTGTATAAACATTGAAATATCTACACCGCTATCTGTATAAATATGAAATATCTAAACCGCTATCTCTATAAAAATGGAAATATCTACACTGCTTTCTGTATAAACATGGAAATATCCTCACTGCTATCTCTATGAACATGGATATATCTTCACCGCTATCTAAATAAACATGGAAATATCTACACTGCCATCCCTATAAACATGGAATTATCTACACCTCCATCTGTATAAACATGGAAATATCTACAGCGCTATCTGTATAAACATGGAAATATCTACACTGCTATCTGTATCACCATGGAAATATCTACACAGCTATCTGTGTAAACTTGGAAATATCTACACCGCTATCTGTGTAAATTTGGCAATACTTACACCGCAATCTGTGCAAAGATGGAAATATCTACAATGCTATCTCTGTAAACATGGAAATATCTCCACCGCTATCTGTATAAACATGGAAATATCTACACTGCCATGTGTATAAACATGGAAATATCTACACCGCTATCTATATAAACATGGAAATATCTACACCGCTATCTTTATAAACATGAAAATATCTACAGCGCAATCTCTATAATCATGGAAATATCTACAATGCCATCTCTATAAACATGAAAATATCTGTACCGCCATCTGTATAAACATGGAAATATCTACACCGCCATCTCTATAAACATGGAAATATCTACAATGCCATCTGTATACACATGGAAATATCTACAAAGCCATCTGTATAATCATGGAAATATCTACACCGCTATCTCTATAAACATGGAAATATCTACAAAGCCATCTGTATAAACATGGAAATATGTACACTGCCATCTGTATAAACACGGAAATATCTACACAGCCATCTGTATAAACATGGAAATATCTTCACCACTATCTCTATAAACATGGAAATACCTACACCGCTATCTCTATAAACATGGAAATATCTACACCGCTCTCTACATAAACATGGAAATATCTACACCGCTATCTGTATAAACAAGGAAATATCTACACCACCGTCTGTATAAACATGGAAATATCTTCACCGCCATTGTTATAAACATGGAAATATCTACAACGCTATCTGTATGTATATGGAAATATCTACACCGCTATCTCTTTAAACATGGAAATATCTACACGGCTATCTTTATAAACATGGTAATATCTACACTGTTATCTCCATAAACATGGAAATATCTACACCGCCTTCTGTATAAACATGCAAATATCTACAGAGTCATCTATATAAACATGGAAATATCTACATCACGATCTCTAAAAACATGTAAATATCTACACTGCCATCTGTATACACAAGGATATATCTACACAGCCATCTGTATAAACATGGAAATATCTACTCCGCTATCTCTATAAACATGGAAATACCTACACCG
This sequence comes from Pan troglodytes, assembly GCF_028858775.2. Classification (NCBI taxonomy): domain Eukaryota; kingdom Metazoa; phylum Chordata; class Mammalia; order Primates; family Hominidae; genus Pan; species Pan troglodytes. Next base: position 11,397,770 of record NC_072411.2, read on the forward strand.
CAATCTCTATAAACATGGAAATGTCTACACCGCCATCTCTATAAACCTGAAAATATCTACACCGCCATCTCTACACACATGGAACTATCTACACCGTTATCTGTATAAACATGGAAATATCTACACCACTATCTGTAGAGACATGGAAATATCTTCACTGCGGTATGTATAAACATGGAAATATCTACACAGCCATCTGTATAAACATGGAAATATCTCCAACGCTATCTCTATGAATATGGAAATATCTACACCGCTATCAGTATAAACATGGAAAAATCTACACCGCTATCTGTGTAAACATTGAAATACTTACACCGGTATCTGTATAAACATGGAAATATCTACAATGCTATCTGTGTAAACATGGAAATATCTACAACGCTATCGGTGTAAACATGGAACTATCTACACAGCTATATGTGTAAACTGGGAAATATCTACACCAATATCTGTGTAAAGATGGAAATACCTACACCGCAATCTGTGCAAAGATGGAAATATCTACACTGCTATCTCTGTAAACATGGAAATATCAACACCACCATCTGCATAAACGTGGAAATATCTACACTGCCATCTGTATAAACATGGAAATATCTGCACAGCCATCTCTATAAACATGGAAATATCTACACCGCCATCTGCATAAACATGGAAATATCTACACCGCCATCTGTATAAACGTGAAAATATCTACACCGCTATCTGTATAAACGTGGAAATATCTACGCTGTCTGTATAAACGTCGAAATATCTACACCGCTATCTGTATAAACCTGGGAATATCTACACTGCTATCTGTATAAACATGGAAATATCTACAAAGCTATCTGTGTAAACATGGAAATATCTACAAAGCTATCTGTGTAAACTTGGAAATCTCTACACCGTTATCTGTGTAAAGATGGAAATATCTACACCGCAATGTGTTCAAAGATGGAAATATCTACACTGCCATCTCTGTAAACATGGAAATATCTACACCGGTATCTGTATAAACATGGAAATAGCTACACCGCTATCTGTATAAACATGGAAATACTTTCACCGCTATCTGTATAAACATGGAAATATCTACAGCGCTGTCCCAATAAACATGGAAATAAAAACACCGCTATCCGTATAAACATGGAAATATCTAAACCGCCATCTGTATAAACATGGAAATAACTACACAGTCTTCTGTATGAACATGGAAATAACTACACCACTATCTGTATAAATATGGAAATATCTACACTGCCATCTGCATATAGATGGAAATATCTACAACACGAGCTGTATAAACATGGAAATATCTACACCGCTATGTGTACAAACATGGAAATAACAACACCGCTATCAGTATAAACTTGCAAATATCTACACCGCTATCTGTATAAACATGGAAATATCTACACCACTTTGTCTATAAACATGGAAATACCTACACCGCCATCTCTATAAACATGGCAATATCTAAACCGCTATCTGTATAAACATGGAAATATCTACACAGCTACCTCTATAAATATGGAAATATCTGCACCGCTATCTCTATAAACATGGAAATATCTACAACACTATCTGTGTAAACATGGAAATATGTACACAGCTATCTGTGTAAACTTGTAAATATCTACACCGCTATCTGTGTAAAGATGGAAATACCAACACCGCAATCTGTGCAAAAATTGAAATATCTACACCACTATCTCTATAAACATTTAAATATCTAAACCGCTATCTGTTTAAACATGGAAATATCTACACCGCTATCTGTATAAACATGGAGATACCAACACCGCTATCTGTATAAACATGGAAATACCTACACCACTATCTGTATAAAGATGGAAATATCTACAACACTATCTCTGTAAACATGGAAATACCTACACCGCCATCTCTGTAGACATGGAAATATCTACACCGCCATCTGCATAAACATGGAAATGTCTTCACCGCTATTTGTATAAACATGGAAATATCTACACAGCTATCTGTATAAATATGGAAATATCTACACTGCCATCTGCATATAGATGGAAATATCTACAACACGAGCTGTATAAACATGGAAATATCTACACCGCTATGTGTACAAACATGGAAATAACAACACCGCTATCAGTATAAACTTGCAAATATCTACACCGCTATCTGTATAAACATGGAAATATCTACACCACTTTGTCTATAAACATGGAAATACCTACACCGCCATCTCTATAAACATGGCAATATCTAAACCGCTATCTGTATAAACATGGAAATATCTACACAGCTACCTCTATAAATATGGAAATATCTGCACCGCTATCTCTATAAACATGGAAATATCTACAACACTATCTGTGTAAACATGGAAAAATGTACACAGCTATCTGTGTAAACTTGTAAATATCTACACCGCTATCTGTGTAAAGATGGAAATACCAACACCGCAATCTGTGCAAAAATTGAAATATCTACACCACTATCTCTATAAACATTTAAATATCTAAACCGCTATCTGTTTAAACATGGAAATATCTACACCGCTATCTGTATAAACATGGAGATACCAACACCGCTATCTGTATAAACATGGAAATACCTACACCACTATCTGTATAAAGATGGAAATATCTACAACACTATCTCTGTAAACATGGAAATACCTACACCGCCATCTCTGTAGACATGGAAATATCTACACCGCCATCTGCATAAACATGGAAATGTCTTCACCACTATTTGTATAAACATGGAAATATCTACACAGCTATCTGTATAAATATGGAAATATCTACACCGCTATCTGTATGAACATGGATATGTCTACACCGCTATCTGTATAAACATGGAAATATCTACACCTCTATCTCTATAAACATGAAAATATCTACGCCGACATCTGTATAAACATAGAAATACCGACACCGTCATCTGTATAAACATGGAAATATCTACACCACCATCTGTATAAATATGGAAATACCTATACTGCCATCTGTATAAACATGGAAATATCTATACTGCCATCTGTATAAACATGGAAATACCTAAACCGCTATCTGTATAAATATGGAATCATCTACAAAGCTATCCCAATAAACATGGAAGTATCAACAACGCTATCCACATAAACATGGAAATATCTACACCACTATCTGTTTCAACATGGAAATATCTACACCACTATCACTATAAACATGGAAATACCTACACCAATATCTCTATAAACATGGAAATACCTACACCGCAATCTCTATAAACATGGAAACAACAATACCACCATGTCTACAAACTTGGAAATATCTACACCGCCATCTGCATAACCATGGAAATATCTACTCCGCCGTCTGCATAAACATGGAAAAATCTACACCACCATCTGTATAAACATGGAAATATCTGCAACGCTATCTGTGTAAACATGGAAATATCTGCACCGCTATATGTGTAAACATGGAAATATCTACATCGCTATCTGTATAAACATGGAAATATCTACACAGTTATCTCTATAAACATGGAAATATCCACACCGCTATCTCTATAAATATGGAAATATCTACACCGCTATCTGTGTAAACATGGAAATATCTACACCGCTATCTGTATAAACATGGAAAAACCTACACCGATACCTGTAAAACATGGAAATATCTACAAGGCTATCTGTGTAAACATGGAAATATCTACAACGCCATCTGTGTAAACATGGAAATATCTACACAGCTATCTTTGTAAACTCGGAAATATCTACACCACTGTCTGTGTAAAGATGGAAATTCCTACACCGCAATCTGTGCAAAGATGGAAATAACTACACCGCTATCTCAGTAAACACGGAAATATCAACACCACCATCTGCATAAACATGGAAATATCTACACTGCCATCTGTATAAACATGGAAATATCTTCACAGCCATTTGTATAAACATGGAAATATCTACACCGCTATCTGTATTAGCATGGAAATACCTACACCGCTATCTGTATAAACATGAAAATATCAACACCGCTATCCGTATAAACATGGAAATATCTACACCGCTATCCGTATAAACATGGAAATATCTACACCGCTATCACTATAAACATGGAAATTCCTACACTGCTATCACTATAAACATGGAAATATCTACACCGCTATATGTGTAAATACGGAAATATCTACACCGCTATCTCTATAAACATGGAAATATCTACACCACTATCTGTATAAACATGGAAATGTCTACACCGCTATCTGTGTAAACATGGAAATATTTACACCGCTACCTGTATAAAAATGGAAATATCTACACCGCTATCATTAAAAACATGGAAATATCTACACTGATATCTGTATAAACATGGAAATATCTACACCGCCATCTCTATAAACATGGAAATATCTACACCGCCATCTTTAAAAACCTGGAAATATCTACACACTCTTCTGTATAAACATGGAAATACCTACATCGCTATCTGTATAAACATGAAAATATCAACACCGCTATCCGTATAAACATGGAAATATCTACACCGCTATCCGTATAAACATGGAAATATCTACACCGCTATCACTATAAACATGGAAATTCCTCACTGCTATCACTTTAAACATGGAAATATCTACACCGCTATCTCAATAAACATGGAAATATCTACACCGCCATCTGTGTAAACATGGAAATATCTACACCGCTACCTGTATAAAAATGGAAATATCTACACCGCTATCCTTAAAAACATGGAAATATGTACACTGATATCTGTATAAACATGGAAATATCTACACCGCCATCTCTATAAACATGAAAATAAACCGCCATCTTCAGAAACATGGCTGTATCTACACCGCCATCTCTATAAACATGGAAATATCTACACCACTATCTGTATAAACATGGAAATATCTTCACTGCCATCTGTATAAACATGGAAATATCTACACTGCCATCTGTATAAAGATGGAAATATCTACACCACAATCTGTATAAATATGGAAATACCTACACCGCTACCTCTATAGACATGTAAATATCTACACCGCTATCTGTATAAACATGGAAATATCTACACTGCCATCTGTATAAAGATGGAAATATCTACACCGCGAGCTGTATAAACATTGAAATATCTACACCGCTATCTGTATAAACATGGAAATACCAACACCGATATCTGTATAAACATGGAAATATCTACACCGTTATCTCTATAAACATGAAAATACTTACACCACCATCTCTATAAACATGGAAATATTTACACCGCTATCTCTATAAACATAGAAATAACTACACCGCCATCCCTATAAACATGGAAATATCTACACCGCCATCTGCATAAACATGGAAATATCTACACAGACATCTGTATAAACATGGAAATATCTACACTGCCATCTGTATAAACTTGGAAATATCTACAATGACATCTGTAGAAAGATGGAAATGTCTTCAAAGCGATCTGTATAAACATGGGAATTTCTACACCGCTACCTGTATAAACATGGAAATATCTACACCTCGAGCTGTATAAACATGGAAATTTCTACACCGCAATCTGTATAAACATGGAAATATCTACAATGCTAACTCTGTAAACATGGAAATATCTACACAGCTATCTGTGTAAACTTGGAAATATCTACACCGCTATCTGTGAAAATTTGGCAATACTTACACCGCAATCTGTGCAAAGATGGAAATATCTACACCGCTATCTCTGTAAACATGGAAATATCTACACCGCTATCTGTATAAACATGGAAATATCTACACTGCCATCTGTATAAACATGGAAATATCCACAGCGCCGTCTGTATAAACATGGAAATATCTACACTGCCATCTGTACACACATGGAAATATCTACACAGCCAACTGAATAAACATGGAAATAACTACACCGCTATCTCTTTAAACATGGAAATATCTACACCGCTATCTGTATAAACATGGAAATATCTACATCGCTATCTATATAAACAGGGAAATATCTCCTCCGCTATCTCTATAAACATGGAAATATATACAATGCTATCTGTGTAAACATGGAAATAACTACACAGCTATCTGTGTAAACTTGGAAATATCTACCCAGCAATCTGTGTAAAAATGGAAATATCTACACAGCAATCTGTGCGAAGATGGAAATATCTGCACCGGAATCTCTGTAAACACGGAAATATCTACACCGCTATCTGTATAAACATGGAAATATCTATACCGCAGTCTCTATAAACATGGAAATATCTCCACCGCTGTCTGTATAAACATGAAAATATCTACACCGCTGTCTGTATAATCATGGACATATCTACACCGCAATCTGTATAAACATGGAAATATCTACCACGCTAAGTTTGTAAACATGGAAATATCTACACAGCTATCTGTGTAAACTTGGAAATATCTTCACAGCTATCTGCATAAACACGGAAATATCTACACAGCAATCTGTGCAAAGATGGAAATATCTACACCGCTATCTCTGTAAACATGGAAATATCTACACCGCTACCTGTATAAACATGGAAATATCTACACCGCTGTCTGTATAAACAAGGAAATATCTACACCGCCATCTTCAGAAACATGGATGTATCTACACCGCTATCTGAATAAACATGGAAATATCTACACCACTATCTGTATAAACATGGAAATATCTTCACTGCCATCTGTAAAAACATGGAAATATCTACACCGCCATCTGTATAAAGATGGAAATATCTACACCGCAATCTGTATAAATATGGAAATAACTACACCGCTATCTCTATAGAAAATGAAATACCTACACCGCTATCTGTATAAACATGGAAATATCTACACTGCCAACTGTATAAAGATGGAAATATCTACACAGCGAGCTGTATAAACATAGAAATATCTACACCGCTATCTGTATAAACATGGAAATACCAACACCGCTATCTGTATAAATATGGAGATATCTACACCGCTATCTCTATAAACATGAAAATACTTACACCAACATCTATATAAACATGGAAATATTTACACCGGTATCTCTATAAACTTAGAAATAACTAGACCGCCATCTCTATAAACATGGAAATATCTACACCGCTATCTGCATAAACATGGAATTCTCTACACAGACAACTGTATAAACATGGAAATATCTACACCGCCATCTCTATAAACATGAAAATATCTACACCGCCATTTTCAGAAACATGGATGTATCTACACCGCCATCTGTATAAACATGGAAATATCTACACCACTATCTCTATAAACATGGAAATATCTACACCGCTATCTGTATAAACATGGAAATACCTACACCGCCATCTGTATAGAGATGGAAATATCTACAACGCTATCTCTATAAACATGGAAATATCTACACTGCTAACTGTATAAACATGGAATTATCTACATCGCTATCTGTATAAACAGGGAAATATCTCCACCGCTATCTGTATAAACATGGAAATATCTACACCGCTATCTGTATAAACATGGAAATATCTACACCGCTATCTGTATAAACATGGAAATATATACAATGCTATCTGTGTAAACATGGAAATATCTACAAAGCTACCTTTGTAAGCTTGGAAATATCTACCCAGCTATCTGTGTAAAAATGGAAATATCTACACAGCAATCTGTGTAAAGATGGAAATAACTACACCGCTATCTCTGTAAACATGGAAATATCTACACCGCTACCTGTATAAACATGGAAATATCTACACCGCTGTCTGTATAAACGTGGAAATATCTACACCACTATCTCTATAAACATGGAAATATCTGCACTGCCATCTCTATAAACATGGAATTATCTACACCACTATCTCTATAAACATGGAAATACCTACACCGCCATCTCTATAAACATGGAAATATGTACACCACTATCTCTATAAACATATAAATAACTACTCCGCCATCTCTATAAACATGGAAATATCTAAACCGCCATCTGCATAAACATGGAAATATCTACACCGCCATCTGTATAAACATGGAAATATCTATGCCGCCGTCTCTATAAACATAGAAATATGTACACTGCCATCTGTGGAAAGATGGAAATGTCTACACCACGATCTGTATAAACTTGGAAATATCTACACCGCTACTTGTATAAACATGGAAATATCTACACCGCTAATTATATAAACATGGAAACATCTACACCACGATCTGTATAAAAATGGAAATATCTACACTGCTATCTGTATAAACATGGATATATCTACACCGCTAACTGTATAAACATGCAAATATCTACACCGAGATCTGTATAAATATGGAAATATCTACACCACTATCTCTATAAACATGGAAATTTCTATACCGCTATCTGTTTAAACATGGAAATACCTACAAGGCTAACTCTATAAATATGGAAATACCTAAACCGCCTTCTGTATAAACATGGAAATAACAACACAGTCATCTGTATAAACATAGAAATATCTACAGCGCCATCTGTGAAAACATGGAAATATCTACACCACCAACTGTATAAACATGCTAATATCTCCACCGATATCTGTTTAAGCATGGAATTATCTCCACTGCTATCTCTATAAAGATGGAAATATCTACACCACGATCTGTATAAACATGGAAATATCTCCACCGTTTTCTGTATAAACATAGAATCATCTACACCGCTATCTTCATAAACATGGAAATACCTACACCGCTATCTGTATAAACATGCAAATATCTACAACGCTCTCTGTGTAAACATGGAAATATGTACACCGCTATCTGTGTAAACATTGAAATATCTACACTGCTATCTGTGTAAACATGGAAATATCTACACTGAAATCTGTGCAAAGCTGGAAATATCTACACTGCTATCTTTGTAAAGTAGGAAATATCTACACCGCTATCTGGGCAAATATGGAAATATCTACACCGCTATCTGTGTAAACATGGTAATATCTACACCACTCTCTGTATAAACATGGAAATATCTACACTGCTATCTCTATACACATGGAAATATCTACACCGCCATCTGTAAAAACGTGGAAATATCTACAACACCATCTGAATAAACATGGAAATATCTACACCGCTAACACTATAAACATGGAAATATCTGCACCGATGTCTCTATAAGCATGGAAATATCTACACCGCTATCTGTATAAACAAGGAAATAACTCCACCGCTATCTGTATAAACATTGCAACATCTACACAGCTATATCTATAAACATGGAATTATCTACACCGCTATCTGTTTAAACATGGAAATGTCTACAACGCTATCTGTGTAAACATGGAAATATCTACACCGTTATCTGTGTAAACATGGAAATATCTGCACCACAATTTGTGCAAAGATGGAAATATATACAATGCTATCTCTATAAACATGGAAATATCTGCACCGCTATCTGTATAAACATGGAAATATCTACACCGCTATCTCTATAATCATGGAAATATCTACACCGCCAACAGTAGAAACATGGAAATATCTACACAGTCATCTGTATATACATGGAAATATCTACAACACCATCTCTATAGACATGGAAATATCTACAACACCATCTCTATAATCATGGAAATAGCTACACCGCCATCTGTAGAAACATGGAAATAACTACACTGCCATCTGTATAAAGATGGAAATATCTACACCGCGAGCTGTATATACATGGAAATATCTACACAGCTATGTGTATAAACATGGGAATACCAACACCACTATCTGTGTAAACATGGAAATATCAACAGCGCTGACTGTAAACATGGAAATATCTACCCCACTATCTCTATAAACATAGAAATATCTACAACGCAATCTCAGTAATCATGGAAATATATACACCGCCATCTGCATAAACTTGTAAATATCTACACCGCGATCTGTGTAAAAATGGAAATATCTGCACCGCCATCTGTATAAACCTAGATATATCTACACTGCCATCTGTAGAAAGATGGAAATATCTACACCTTGATCTGTATAAACATGGAGATATCTATACCTCTTCCTGTATGAACATGGAGATATCTACACCGCTATCTGAATAAATATGGAAATATCCACACCGCTATCTCTATAAACATGGAAATGTCTACACGGCTATCTGTATAAACTTGGAAATATCTACATGGATATCTGTATGAACTTGGAAATATCTACACTGCCTTCTGTATATACATGGAAATACCTACAGAGTCATCTGTATAAACATGGAAATATCTACACCACTGTCTGTATAAACATGCAAATATCCACACTGCCATCTGTATTAACAAGGAAATATCATCACAGCCATCTCTATAAACATGGAAATATCTACACCGCTATCCCTATAAACATGCAAATAGTGACACCGATATCTGTATAAACATGGAAATATCTACACCGCAATCTGTAAAAATATGGAAATATCTACACAGTCATCTGTATGAACATGGAAATATCTACACCTCCATCTGTATAAACATGGAAATATCTACACTGCCATCTGAATACACATGGAAAAGACTACATAGTCATCTGTATAAATATGGAAATATCTACACCGCTATCTCTATAAACATGGAAAACCTATACCGCTATCTGCATAAACATGGAAAAATCTACAATGCCATCTCTAAAAATATGGAAATATCTACACAATCTTCTGTAGAAACATGGAAATATCTACACAGCCATCTGTATACTCATGGAAATATCTCCACCGCTATCTGTATAAACATGGAAATATCTACACCGCTATCTGTACAAACATGGAAATATCTACACCGCTATTTGTATAGACATGGAAATATCTACACCGCAATCTGTATAAACATGGAAATATCTACACTGGTATCTGTATAAACATGGAAATATCTACACCGCTATCTGTAGAAACATGGAAATATCTACACTGCCATCTGTATAAATATGGAAATAGCCACACCGCTATCTGTATAAATATGGAAATATGTACACCGCCATCTGAATAAACATGGAAATATCTACAAGGCTATCTGTATAAATATGGAAATATCTACACCGCTACCTCTATAAACATGGAAATATCTACACAGCTATCTGTATAAACATGGATATATCTACACCGCTATCTCTATAAACATGGAAATATCTACACCGCCATCTGTATAAACATGGAAATATGTACACAGTCATCTGTATAAACATGGAAATAACTACACCGCTATCTGTATAAACATGGAAATATCTACACCGCTCTCCGTATAAACATGGAAATATCTACACCGCTATCTGTATAAATATGGAAATATCCACACCGTTATCCCTATAAACATGGAAATGTCTACACCGCTAGCTGTATAAACATGGAAATATCTACATGGCTATCTCTATAAACATGGAAATATCTCCACTGCTGTCTGTATAAACATGCAAATATGTCTTCCACTCTCTGTATAAACATGGAAATACCTACAGGGTTATTTCTATAAATATGGAAATATCTACACTGCCATCTGTATAAACATGGAAATACCTTCACAGTCATCTGTATAAACATAGAAATATCCACACCACTATCTGTATAAACACGGAAATATCTACACTGCTATCTGTATAAACATGGAAATATCTATACAGCCATCTCTATAAACATGGAAATATCTACATCGCTATCTCAATAAACATGGAAATATCTAAACCGCTATCTGTATAAACAAGGAATTATCGACACGAACATCCGTAAAAATATGGAAATATCCACACAGTCATCTGTAGAAACATGGAAATATCTACACCGCCATCTGTATACACTTGGAAATATCTCCACCGCTATCTGTATAAACATGGAAATATCTACACCGCTATCTGTACAAACATGGAAATATCTACACCGCTATTTGTATAGACATGGAAATATCTACACCGCAATCTGTATAAACATGGAAATATCTACACTGGTATCTGTATAAACATGGAAATATCTACACCGCTATCTGTAGAAACATGGAAATATCTACACTGCCATCTGTATAAATATGGAAATAGCCACACCGCTATCTGTATAAATATGGAAATATGTACACCGCCATCTGAATAAACATGGAAATATCTACACGGCTATCTGTATAAATATGGAAATATCTACACCGCTACCTCTATAAACATGGAAATATCTACACAGCTATCTGTATAAACATGGATATATCTACACCGCTATCTCTATAAACATGGAAATATCTACACCGCCATCTGTATAAACATGGAAATATGTACACAGTCATCTGTATAAACATGGAAATAACTACACCGCTATCTGTATAAACATGGAAATATCTACACCGCTCTCCGTATAAACATGGAAATATCTACACCGCTATCTGTATAAATATGGAAATATCCACACCGTTATCCCTATAAACATGGAAATGTCTACACCGCTAGCTGTATAAACATGGAAATATCTACATGGCTATCTCTATAAACATGGAAATATCTCCACTGCTGTCTGTATAAACATGGAAATATGTCTTCCACTCTCTGTATAAACATGGAAATACCTACAGGGTTATTTCTATAAATATGGAAATATCTACACTGCCATCTGTATAAACATGGAAATACCTTCACAGTCATCTGTATAAACATAGAAATATCCACACCACTATCTGTATAAACACGGAAATATCTACACTGCTATCTGTATAAACATGGAAATATCTATACAGCCATCTCTATAAACATGGAAATATCTACATCGCTATCTCAATAAACATGGAAATATCTAAACCGCTATCTGTATAAACAAGGAATTATCCACACGAACATCCGTAAAAATATGGAAATATCTACACAGTCATCTGTAGAAACATGGAAATATCTACACCGCCATCTGTATACACTTGGAAATATCTCCACCGCTATCTGTATAAACATGGAAATATCTACACCGCTATCTGTATAAACATGGAAATATCTACAACGCTATTTGTATAGACATGGAAATATCTTCACCGCAATCTGTACAAACATGGAAATATCTACACTGCTATCTGTATACACATGGAAATATCTACACCGCTATCTGTATAAGCATGGATATATCTACACTGCCATCTGTAAAACATGGAAATAGCCACACTGCTATCTGTATAAATATGGAAATATCTACACCGCCATCTGAATAAACCTGGAAATATCTACAAGGCTATCTGTATAAATATGGAAATATCTACACCGCTACCTCTATAAACATGGAAATATCTACACAGCTGTCTGTATAAACAGGGATATATCTACACCGCTATCTCTATAAACATGGAAATATCTACACCGCCATCTGTGTAAACATGGAAACATGTACGCAGTCATCTGTACAAACCTGGAAATAACTACACCGCTATCTGTAAACATGGAAATACCTACACCGCTATCCGTATAAACATGGAAATATCTACACCGCTATCTGTATAAATATGGAAATATCTACACGTCCATTTGTGTAAACATACAAATATCTACACAGTCATCTGTATAGACATGGAAATACCTACACAGCCATCTGTATAAACATGGATGTATCTACACAGCTATCTCTATAAACAAGGAAATACCCACACAGCTATCTCTATAAACATGGAAATATCTACACCGCAATCTCTACAAAGATGGAAATATCTTCACCACAATCTCTACAAACATGGAAATATCTACACGGCCAGGTATATAAACATGAAAATATCTACACCGCTATCTGTATAAAGATGGAAATATCTACACCGCTATCTCTATAAACATGAAATATCTACACCGCTATCTGTATAAAGTTGGAAATATCTACACCGCTATCAGTATATCCATGGAAATATCTTCACCGCTATCTCTATAAACATGGAAATACCTACACAGTCATCTGTATAAACATGGAAATATCTAAACAGCTATATGTATAAATGTGGAAATGTCTACACCGCTATCTCAATAAACATGGAAATATCCACACCGCTGCCTGTTTAAAAATGGAAATTTCTACACCACAATCTGTGCAAAGATGGAAATATCTAAACCGCTATCTGTGTAAACATGGAAATATCTACTCTGCTACCTGTATAAACATGGAAATATCTACACTGCTCTCTGTATAAACATGGAAATATCTACACCGCCATGTGTATAAATATGGAAATAACCACACAGTAATCTGTATAAACATGGAAATATCTGCACTGCTATCTATGTAAACATGGAAATATCTACACCGTTATCTCTGTAAACATGGAAATATCTGCACCACTACCTCTATAAACATGGAAATATCTACACGGCTATCTCTGTAAACATGGATATATCCACACCGCCATCTGTATAAACATGTAAGTATCTACACAGCCATCAGTATTAACATGGAAGCATCTACTCCGCTATCTCTATACTATGGAAACATCTACACCGCAATCTCTATATACATGGAAATATCTACACCGCCATCTCTAGAAACATGAAAATATCTACACCACCATCTCCATAAACGTGGAACTATCTACACCATCATCTGTGTAAACATGGAAATATTTACACCGCTATCTGTATAAAGATGGAAATATCTACGCCGCCATCTGTATAAACATTTAAATATCTACACCTCTGTCTCTATAAACATGGAAATATCTACACTGCCATCTGCCAAAACAGGAAAATATCTACACTGTCGTCTGTATAGACATGGCTATATCTACACCACCACCTGTATAAACATGGAAATGCCTTCATTGCCATCTGTATACACATGGAAATATCTTGATAGCCCTCTGTATCTACATGGAAATAACTACACCGCTATCTCAATAAACATGGAAATACCTACACCGCTCTCTCTATAAACTTGGAAATATCTACACCACTATCTCTATAAACATGGAAATATCTACACCGCCATCTCTATAAACATGAAAACATCTACACTGCCATCTACATAAACATGGAACTATCTACACCGTCATCTGAATAAATATGGAAATATCTACACTGCCATCGGTATAAAGATGCAAATATCTACACCGTGAGCTGTATAAACATGGAAATAACTACACCGCAATCTGTATAAACATGGAAATATGTACAACGCTATCTGTTTAAACATGGAAATACCTACTCCGCTATCTCTATAAACATGGAAATACCTACACCGCTATCTCTATAAAGATGGAAATATCTACACCGGTATCTCTATAAACATGGAAATATATACACCGCCATCTCTATAAACATGGGAAGATCTAAACCGCCATCTACATAAACAAGGAAGTATCTACACCGCCATCTATATAAACACGGAAATATCTACACCGCTATCTCTATAAACATGGAAATAGGTACACCGCCATCTGTAGACTCATGGATATATATACAAAGTCATCTGTATAGACATGGAAGTATCTACACCACCATCTGTATAAACTTGGAAATATCTACTCTGCCATCTGTATACACATGGAAATATCTGCATAGCCATCAGTAAAAACATGGAAACATCTACACCGCTATCTCTATTCACATGGAAATATCTTCACTGTTATCTCTATAAACATGGAAATATCTACAACGCCATCTCCATAAACCTGGAACTATCTACACCACCATCTGTGTAAACATGGAAATATCTACACCGCTATCTCTATAAACATGGAAATATCTACATTGCCATCTGTATAAACATGGAAATCTCTAGACCACCGTCTTTATAAACATCGAAATATCTACACCGCCATCTGCAAAAACAGGAAAATATCTACATGGTCGACTGTATAGACATGGAAATATCCACGCCACCACCTGTATAAACATGGAAATACCTTTATTGCCATCTGTATACACATGGAAATATCTACACAGCCATCTATATCTACTTGGAAATACCTACACTGCTCTCTCTATAAACATGGAAATATCTACACCACTATCTCTATAAACATGGAAATATCTACACCGCCATCTCTATAAACATGAAAACATCTACACTGCCATCTACATAATCATGGAACTATCTACACCGTCATCTGTATAAATATGGAAACATCTACACAGAAATCTGTATCTACATGGAAATAACTACACCAATATCGCTCTACACATGGAAATACCTACACTGCTATCTCTATAAACATGGAAATATCTTCATAGCAATCTCTGTAAACATGGAAATATCTTCACCGACATCTCTATAAACATGAAAATATCTTCCATGCCATCTCCATCAATATGGAACTAACTACATCGCCATCTGTGTAAACATGGAAATATCTACACCGCTATCTGTATAAACATGGAAATATCAACACTGCTATCTATATAAACATGGAAATATCTACACCGCTATCTGTATAAAAATGGAAATATCTACAACACTAATTGGGTAAACATGGAAATATCAACACTGCCATCTGTATACACATGGAAATATCTACACAGCCATCAGTATAAATATGGAAACATCCACACCGCTATGTGTATACACATGGAAATACCTATACCGCTATCTCTATAAACATGGAAATATCTACACCGTCATCTCTATAAACATGAAAATATCTACACCGCCATCTGCATAAACATGGAACTATCTACACCACCATCTGTGTAAACATGGAAATATCTACACCGCTGTCTGTATAAACATGGAAATAACTACACTGATATCTGTATAAAGATGGAAATATCTACACCGTGAGCTGTATAAACTTGGAAATACCTACACCGCGAGCTGTATAAACTTGGAAATATCTACACCGCTATCTGTATAAACATGGAAATACCAACACTGCTGTCTGTATAAAGATGGAAATATCTACACCGCTATCTGTATAAACATGCAAATATCTACACCGCCATGTATATAAACATGGAAATATCAACACTGTCATCTGTATAAACACGGAAATATATACACAGCCATCTCTAAATACATGGTAATAACTACACCTCTATCTGTATAAACATGGAAATATCTACACCGCTATGTGTATAAAGATGGAAATGTCTACACGGCTATCTCTATGAACATGGAAATGTCTACACCGCTGTCTGTATAAACATGGAAATATCTACATGGCTATCTCTATAAGCATGGAAATATCTACACGGCAATCTGCGTAAACTTGGAAATACCTACAAAGTCTTCTCTATAAACATGGAAATATCTACACCACCATCTGTATAAACATGGAAATATCAGCACTGTCATCTGTATAAACATGTAAATATCTACACAGACATCTCTAAATACATGGAAATATCTACACCACCATCTGTATAAACATGGAAGTATCTACACCGCTATCTGCATAGACATGGAAATATCTACACCGCCATGTGTATAAACATGGAAATATTTACACCGTCATCTGTGTAAACATGCAAATATAACACCGCTCTCTGTATAAACATGGAAATATCTACATTGTCATCTGTATAAACATGGAGATATAACACCGCTATCTGCATAAACATGGAAATATTTACACCGCTATCTCTATAAACATGGAAATATCTGCACCGATATTTGTATAAACATGGAAATATCTACACCACTATCTCTATAAACATGGAAATATCTACACCGCCATCTGTATAAACATGGAAATATCTACACAGTCATCTGTATAAACATGGAAATATCTACACTGCCATCTGTATACACATGGAAATATCTACACAGCCATCTGTATAAACATGGAAATACCTACACCGCTATCTGTATAAACATGGAAATATCTCCACCGCTATCTGTAAAAACTTGGAAATATCTACAGTGCTATCTGTGTAAATATGGAAATGTCTCCACTGCCATCAGTATATACATGGAAATATCTCCACCGCTATCTGTATAAACATGGAAGTATCTCCACCGCCATCTGTATAAATATGGAAATATCTATACCGCCATCTGTATAAACATGTAAATATCTACACCGCTATCTTTATAAACATAGAAATATCTACAAGACTATCTGTATAAACATGGAAATATCTACAACGCTATCTGTGTAAACATGGAAATATCTACACCGATATCTGTATAAAATGGAAATATCTACAACGCAATCTGTGCAAAGATGGAAATATCTACACGACTATCTCTGTAAACATGGAAATATCTACACCACCATCTGTATAAACATGGAAATATCTACACCGCTATCTGTATAATCATGGAAATATGTACACCGACATCTGTATAAACATGGAAATATCTACATCGCCATCTGTATAAACATGGAAATATCTACACCACTATTTAAATAAATATGGAAATATCCACACCGCTATCTCTATAAACATGGAAATATCTAAACCGCTACCTGTTTTAAGATGGAAATTTCTACACCGCAATCTGTGCAAAGATGGAAATATCTACACCGCTATCTGTGTAAACATGGAAATATCTACACCGCTATCTGTATAAACATGCAAATATCTACACTGCTACCTGTATAAAGATGGAAATATCTACACTGCCATGTGTATAAACAAGGAAATATCTACACCGTCATCTGTATAAACATGGAAATATCTACACTACTATCCGTATAAACATGGAAATATCTACACCACCATCTGTATAAACATGGAAATATCAACACTGTCATCTGTATAAACATGTAAATATCTACACAGCCATCTCTAAATACATGGAAATATCTACACCACAATCTGTAGAAACATGGAAATATCTACACCGCTATCTGTATAGACATGGAAATATCTACACCGCCATGTGTATAAGCATGGAAATATCTACACCGTCATCTGTATAAACATGCAAATATAACACCGCTGTCTGTACAAACATGGAAATATCTACACTGTCATCTGTATAAACATGGAAATATAACACCGCTATCTGTATAAACCTGGAAATATTTACACCGCTATCTCTATAAACATGGAAATATCTGCACCGATATCTGTATCAACATGGAAATATCTACACCACTATCTCTATAAACATGGAGATATCTACACCGCCATCTGTATAAACATGGAAATATCTACACAGTCGTCTCTATAAACATGGAAATATCTACACCTCCATCTGTATAAACATGGAAATATCTACACTGCCATCTGTATACACATGGAAATATCTACACAGCCATCTGTATAAACATGGAAATACCTACACCACTATCTGTATAAACATGGAAATATCTACACCGCTATCTGTATAAACTTGGAAATATCTACACTGCTATCTGTGTAAATATGGAAATATCTCCACCGCCATCTGTATATACATGGAAACTTTTCCACTGCTATCTGTATAAGCATGGAAATATCTCCACCGCCATCTGTATAAATATGGAAATATCTATACCGCCATCTGTATAAACATGTAAATATCTACACCGCTATCTTTATAAACATAGAAATATCTACAAGGCTATCTGTATAAACATGGAAATATCTACAACGCTATCTGTGTAAACATGGAAATATCTACACAGCAATCTGTGTAAACATGGAAATATCTACACCGATATCTGTAAAGATGGAAATACCTACACCGCAATCTGTGCAAAGATGGAAATATCTACACTACTATCTCTGTAAACATGGAAATATCTACACCACCATCTGTATAAACATGGAAATATCTACACAGCTATCTGTATAAACATGGAAATATGTACACCAACATCTGTATAAACATGGAAATATCTACATCGCCATCTGTATAAACATGGAAATATCTACACTGGTATCTAAATAAATGTGGAAATATCTACACCGCTATCTCTATAAACATGGAAATATCTACACCGCTCCCTGTTTTAAGATGGAAATTTCTACACCGCAATCTGTGCAAAGATGGAAATATCTACACTGCTATCTGTGTAAACATGGAAATATCTACACCGCTATCTGTATAAACATGGAAATATCTACACCGCTATCTGTATAAACATGGAAATAGCTACAATGCCAAGTGTATAAACAAGGAAATATCTACACTGTCATCTGTATAAACATGGAAATATCTACACCACTATCTGTATAAACATGGAAATATCTACACCACCATCTCTATAAACATGGAAATATCTACACTGCCATCTGTATACACATGGAAATATCTACACAGCCATCGGTTTAAACATGGAAACATCTATACCGCTATCTCTACACACATGGAAATGTCTACACCGCTATCTGTATAAACATGGAAATATCTACACCACCATCTCTATAAACATGGAAATATCTACACTGCCATCTGTATACACATGGAAATATCTACACAGCCATCGGTTTAAACATGGAAACATCTATACCGCTATCTGTATACGCATGGAAATGTCTACACCGCTATCTGTATAAACATGGAAATATCTACATGGCTATCTCTATAAACATGGAAATATCTACACCGCCATCTGTATAAACTTGGAAATATCTTCACTGCTACCTGTATAAACATGGAATTATCTACACTGCCATGTGTATAAACAAGGAAATATCTGCACCGTCATCTGCATAAACTTGGAAATATCTACACTACTATCTGTATAAACATGGAAATATCTACACCACCATCTGTATAAACATGGAAATATCAACACTGTCATCTGTATAAACATGTAAATATCTACACAGCCATCTCTAAATACATGAAAATATCTACACCACAATCTGTAGAAACATGGAAATATCTACACCGCTATCTGTATAGACATGGAAATATCTACACCGCCACGTGTATAAGCATGGAAATATCTACACCGTCATCTGTATAAACATGCAAATATAACACCGCTGTCTGTACAAACATGGAAATATCTACACTGTCATCTGTATAAACATGGAAATATAACACCGCTATCTGTATAAACATGGAAATATTTACACCGCTATCTCTATAAACATGGAAATATCTGCACCGATATCTGTATAAACATGGAAATATCAACACAACTATCTCTATAAACATGGAGATATCTACACCGCCATCTGTATAAACATGGAAATATCTACACAGTCATCTGTATAAACATGGAAATATCTACACCTCCATCTGTATAAACATGGAAATATCTACACTGCCATCTGTATACACATGGAAATATCTACACAGCCATCTGTATACACATGGAAATATCTACACCACTATCTGTATAAACATGGAAATATCTACACCGCTTTCTGTATAAACTTGGAAATATCTACACTGCTATCTGTGTAAATATGGAAATATCTCCACCGCCATCTGTATATACATGGAAATATTTCCACCGCTATCTGTATAAACATGGAAATATCTCCACCGCCATCTGTATAAATATGGAAATATCTATACCGCCATCTGTATAAACATGTAAATATCTACACCGCTATCTTTATAAACATTGAAATATCTACAAGGCTATCTGTATAAACATGGAAATATCTACAACGCTATCTGTGTAAACATGGAAATATCTACACAGCAATCTGTGTAAACATGGAAATATCTACACCGATATCTGTAGAGATGGAAATACCTACACCGCAATCTGTGCAAAGATGGAAATATCTACACCACTATCTCTGTAAACATGGAAATATCTACACCACCGTCTCTATAAACATGGAAATATCAACACAGCTATCTGTATAAACATGGAAATATGTACACCAACATCTGTATACACATGGAAATGTCTACATCGCCATCTGTATAAATATGGAAATATCTACACCGGTATCTAAATAAATGTGGAAATATCTACACCGCTATCTCTATAAACATGGAAATATGTACACCGCTACCTGTTTTAAGATGGAAATTTCAACACCGCAATCCGTGCAAAGGTGGAAATATCCACACAGCTATCTGTGTAAACATGGAAATATCTACACCACTATCTGTACAAACATGGAAATATCTACACCGCTATATGTATAAAATGGAAATATCTACACTGCCTTGTGTATAAACCAGGAAATATCTACACCGTCATCTGTATAAACATGGAAATATCTACACTACTATCTGTATAAACATGGAAATATCTACACCACCATCTCTGTAAACATGGAAATATCTACACTGCCATCTGTATACACATGGAAATATCTACACAGCCATCGGTGTAAACATGGAACCATTTATACCGCTATCTCTATACACATGGAAAAGTCTACACCGCCATCTGTATAAACTTGGAAATATCTACACAGTCATTTTTATAAACATGGAAATATCTACCCCGCTATCTGTATAAAGATGGAAATGTCTACACGGCTATCTCTATGAACATGGAAATGTCTTCACCACTCTCTGTATAAACATGGAAATATTTACATGGCTATCTCTATAAACATGGAAATATCTACACCGCCATCTGTATAAACTTGGAAATATCTACACAGTCATTTTTATAAACATGGAAATATCTACCCCGCTATCTGTATAAAGATGGAAATGTCTACACGGCTATCTCTATGAACATGGAAATGTCTTCACCGCTCTCTGTATAAACATGGAAATATCTACATGGCTATCTCTATAAACATGGAAATATCTACACGGCAATCTGCGTAAACTTGGAAATGCCTACAAAGTCTTCTCTATAAACATGGAAATATCTACACCACCATCTGTACAAACATGGAAATATCAACACTGTCATCTGTATAAACATGTAAATACCTACACAGCCATCTCTAAATACATGGAAATATCTACACCACTATCTGTATAAACATGGAAGTATCTACACTGCTATCTGCTTAGACATGGAAATATCTACACCGCCTTGTGTATAAACATGGAAATATCTACACCGTCATCTGTGTAAACATGCAAATATAACACCGCTATCTGTATAAACATGGAAATATCTACATTGTCATCTGTATAAACATGGAAATATAACACCGCTATCTGCATAAACATGGAAATATTTACACCACTATCTCTATAAACATGGAAATATCTCCACCGATATCTGTATAAACATGGAAATATCTACACCACTATCTCTATAAACATGGAAATATCTACACCGCCATCTGTATAAACATGGAAATATCTACACAGTCATCTGTATAAACATGGAAATATCTACACCACTATCTGTATAAACATGGAGATATCTACACCACCATCTCTATAAACATGGAAATATCTACAATGCCATCTGTATACACATGGAAATATCTACACAGCCATCGGTATAAACATGGAAACATCTATACCGCTATCTCTATACACATGGAAATGTCTACACCGCTATCTGTATAAACATGGAAATATCTACATGGCTATCTCTATAAACATGGAAATATCTACACCGCCATCTGTATAAACTTGGAAATATCTACACAGTCATTTTTATAAACATGGAAATATCTACACCGCTACGTGTATAAAGATGGAAATATCTACACAGCTATTTCTATGAACATTGAAATGTCTACACCGCACTCTGTATAAACATGGAAATATCTACATGGCTATCTCTATAAACATGGAAATACCTACACCGCCATCTGCATAAACTTGGAAATACCTACAAGGCTTCTCTATAAACATGGAAATATCTACACCACCATCAGTATAAACATGGAAATATCAACACTGTCATCTGTATAAACATGAAAATATCTACACAGCCATCTCTAAATACGTGGAAATATCTACACCGCTATATGTATGAACATGGAAATATCTACACTGCTATCTGCATAAACATGGAAATATCTACACCGCCATGTGTATAAACATAGAAATATCTACACCGTCATCTGCATAAACATGGAAATATAACACCGCTATCTGTATAAACATGGAAATATCTACACTGTCATCTGTATAAACATGGAAGTATAACACCGCTATCTGTATAAACATGGAAATATCTACACCACTATGTCCATAAACATGGAAATATCTACACCGCCATCTCTATAAACATGGAATTATCTACACCGCTATCTCTATAAACATGGAAATATCTACAGCGCCATCTATATAAACATGAAAATATCTACACTGCCATCTCCATTAACATGGAACTATCTACACCGCCATCTGCATAAACATGGAAATATCTACGCTGCCATCTGTATAAAGATGTAAATATCTACACTGCGAGCTGTATAAACATGGTAATATCTACACCCCTATCTGTAAACATGGAAATATCTACAACGCTATCTCTAAAGACATGGAAATATATAAACCGCCATCTCTATAAACATGGAAATACCTTCACGGCCATATACATAAACAAGGAAAATACTACACCGCCATCAGTATAAACATGGAAATATGTACACCGCCATCTGTGTAAACATGGAAATATCTACACGACTATGTGTATAAACATGGAAATATCTACACGGCCATCTGTATAAAGATGGAGATAACTACACCACGAGCTGTATAAACATGGAAATATCTGCACCGCTATCCGTTTAAACATGGAAATAACAAAACCGCTATCTGTATAAACATGGACATATCTACACCACTATCTGTATAAACATGGAAATACCTACACCACTATCTCCATAAACATGGAAATACCTACACAGCCATCTCTATAAACATGGAATTATCTACTCTGCTATCTCTATAAATATAGAATATCTACACCGTCATCTGTATAAACATGGAAATATCTACACCGCCATCTGCATAAACATGGAAATATCTACACCGCCATGTATTTAAACATGGAAATATCTACACCGTCATCTGCATAAACATGGAAATATAACACCGCTATCTGTATAAAGATGGAAATATCTACACCGCTATCTGTATAAATATGGAAATGTCTACACCGCTATCTCTATAAACATGGAAACATATACACCGCTAACTGTATAAACATGGAAATATCTACATGGCTATCTCTATAAACATGGAAATATCTACACCGCCATCAGTATAAACTTGGAAATATCTACACTGCCATCTGTGTAAACATGGAAATATCTACACAGCCATCTCTATAAATATGGAAATAGCTACACCGCTATCATTATAAACATGGAAATAGCCACACCGCTATCTGTATAAACATGGAAATATCTACACAGTCATCTGTATAAACGTGGAAATATCTACACCACCATCTGTATAAACTTGGAAATATCTACATTACCATCTGAATACACATGGAAATACCCACAATGCCAGCTGTATACACATGGAAATATCTACACAGCCATCTGTATCAACATGGAAATAACTGCACCGCTATCCATATAAACATGGAAATACCTACACCGCTATCTCTATAAACATGGAAGTATCTTCACCACTATCTCTATAAACATGGAAATATCTACAGAGCCATCTATGTAAACATGAAAATATCTACACTGCCATCTCCATAAACATGGAAATATCTACACCGCCATCTGCATAAACATGGAAATATCTACAATGCCATCTATATAAAGATGTAAATAACTACAACGTGAGCTGTATAAACATGGTAATATCTACACCCCTATCTTTATAAACATGGAAACATCTACACCAATATCTCTAAAAACATGGAAATATATACACCGCCATCTCTATAAACATGGAAATACCTACACTGCCATATACATAAACAAGGAAATACCCACACCACCTTCTGTATAAACATAGAAATGCCTACACAGGCATCTTTAGAAAGATTTAAATATCTTCACCGCGATCTGTGTAAACATGGAAATATCTACACCGCTACCTCTATAAACATGGAAATATGTACTCCGCTGTCTATATAAACATGGAAATATCTACACCGCGATCTCTACAAACTTGGAAATATCTACACCGCTATCTGTATTAACATGGAAATAATTTCACCGCTATCTGTATAAACATGGAATTATCTACACCGCTATCTGTATAAACATGAAAATAACTTTACCGCTATCTCTATTAACATGGAAATGCCTACACCGCTATCTGTATAAACATGGAAATATCTACATGGCTATCTCAAAAACAGGGAAATATCTACACCGCCATCTGTATAAACATGGAAATAACTAGACAGTCATCACTATAAAAATCGAAATATCTACACCACAATCTGTATAAACATGGAAATATCTACACTGCCATCTATGTAAACATGGAAATATCTACACAGCCATCTCTATAAACATGGAAATAGCTACACCGCTATCTGTATAAACCTGGAAATATCTACACCACCATCTGTATAAACACGGAAATACCTAACACGCTATCTCTATAAACAAGGAAATATCTACAATGCCATCTGTAGAAAGATGGAAATAACTACTACGCGATCTGTGTAAACATGGAAATATCTACACCGCTACCTGTATAAACATGGAAATATCTACACCACTATCTGTATAAACATGGAAATATCTGCGCCGATATCTGTATAAACATGGAAATATCTATACTGCTATCTTTATAAATATGGAAATATCTACAACACTATCTCTATAAACATGGAAATGTCTACACCGCTATCTGTATAAACATGGAAATACCTACATGGCTATCTCTATAAACATGGAAATATCTACGCCAGCATCTGTATTAACATGGAAATATCTACAGAGTCATCTGTATTAACATGGAAATATCTACCCCACAATCTGTATAAACATGGAAATATCTACACTGCCATCTGTATAAACATGGAAATATCTATACCGCCATCTGTAAAAACATGGAAATATCTACACAGTCATTTGTATTAACATGGAAATATCTACACCTCCATCTGTATAAACGTGGAAATTTCTACACTGCCATGTGTATACACATGGAATCATCTGCACTGCCATCTGTATAAACATGGAAATATCTACACCGCTATCTCTATAAACATGGAAATACCTACACCGCTATCTGTACAAGCTTGGAAATACCTACAGCGCTATCTCTATAAACATGGAAACCTCTACACCACTATCTGTGTAAACATGGAAATATCTCCACCGCTATCTGTATAAACATGGAAATATCTATACCACTATGTGTATAAACATGGAAATATCTCCACCGCTATCTGTATAAACATGGAAATATCTACACCGCTATACGTATAAACATAGAAATATCTACACCGCTATCTCTATAAACATGGAAACATCTACACTGCCATCTGTATAAACGGGGAAGTATCTACACATTCATCTGTATAAACATGGAAATATCTACATCACTTTCTCTATAAATATGGAAATATCTACACCGCTATCTCTATGAACTTGGAAATATCTACACCGCCAGCTGCATAAACATCTAAATATCTACACCGCCATCTTTATAAACATGGAAATATCTACACCGCCATCTGTATAAACATGGAAATATCAACACCGCCATCTGTATAATCATGGAAATATCCACACTGCCATCTGTGTGAACATGGAAATATCTACACCGCCATCTGTAAAAACGTGGAAATGTGTACACAGTCATCTGTATAAACATGTAAATATATACACCTCCATCAGTATAAACATTAAAATATCTACACCGCTGTCTCTATAAACATGGAAATACCTATACCGCTATCTGTGTAAACATGGAAATATCTACACCGCTATCTGTATAAACATGGAAATATCTTCACTGCAATATGTATAAACTTGGAAATATCTCCACCGCTATCTCTATAAACATGGAAATATCTACACAGCTATCTGTTAAATATGGTAATATCTACACCGCCATCTGTATAAATATGGAAATATCTACACCGCTATCTGTATAAACATGGAAATATCTACACCGCCATCTGTATAAACATGGAAATATCTACACCGCTATCTCTATAAACATGGAAATATCCACACCGCCATCTGTAAAAACATGGAAATATCTACACAGTCATCAGTATAAACATGGAAATATCTACACCACCATCTGTATAAACTTGGAAATATCTACACTGCCATCTGAATACACATGGAAATACCAACAATGCCATCTGTATATACATGGAAATATCTACACAGCCATCTGTATCAACATGGAAATTACTGCACCGCTATCTCTATAAACATGGAAATACCTACAACGTTATCTCTATAAACATGGAAGTATCTTCACCACTATCTCTATAAACATGGAAATATCTACCGCGCCATCTATATAAATATGAAAATATCTAAACTGCCATCTCCATAAACATGGAACTATCTACACCGCCATCTGCATAAACATGGAAATTTCTACAACGCCATTTGTATAAAGATGTAAATAACTGCTCCGCGAGCTGTATACACATGGTAATATCTACACCCCTATCTTTATAAACATGGAAATATCTACACCGCTATTTCTAAAAACATGGAAATATATACACCGCCATCTCTATAAACATGGAAATACCTACACTGCCATATACATAAACAAGGAAATATCTACACCGTCATTTGTATAAACATAGAAATGCCTACACTGCCATCTGTAGAAAGATGGAAATATCTACACCGCGACCTGTGTAAACATGGAAATATCTACACCGCTACCTGTATAAACATGGAAATATCTACACCGCTATCTGTATAAACATGGAAATATCTACACCGCGATCTGTATAAACGTGGAAATATCTACACCCCTATCTGTATATACATGGAAATATTTTCACTTCTATCTGTATAAACATGGAATTATCTACACCGCTGTCTGTATAAATATGGAAATATCTTTCCCGCTATCCCTATTAACATGGAAAGGCCTACACCGCTATCTGTATAAACATGGAAATATCTACATGGCTATCTCAAAAACATGGAAATATCTACACCGCCATATGTACAAACATGGAAATAACTAGACAGTCATCTGTATAAA
Source organism: Pan troglodytes (assembly GCF_028858775.2). Lineage (NCBI taxonomy): Eukaryota > Metazoa > Chordata > Mammalia > Primates > Hominidae > Pan > Pan troglodytes. Next base: position 11,426,542 of record NC_072411.2, read on the forward strand.
CATGGAAATATCTACACCACCATCTGTATAAACATGGAAATATCTACACTGCCATCTATTTAAACATGGAAATATCTACTCAGCCATCTCTATAAACATGGAAATAGCTACACCGCTATCTGTATAATCATGGAAATATCTACACAATCATGTGTACAAACATGGAAACATCTACACCTCCATCTATATAAACATGGACATATCTACACTGCCATCTGTATACACATGGAAGTATCTACACAGCAATCTGTATAAACATGGAAATATCTACACCACTATCTCTATAAACATGGAAATACCTACACCGCTATCTGTATAAACATGGAAATATCTACACCGCGACCTGTGTAAACATGGAAATATCTACACCGCTACCTGTATAAACATGGAAATATCTACACCGCTACCTGTATAAACATGGAAATATCTGCGCCGATATCTGTATAAACATTTAAATATCTTCATTGCTATCTTTGTAAATATGGAAATATCTACACCGCTATCTCTATAAACTTGGAAATGTCTACACCGCTATCTGTATAAACATGGAAATACCTACACGGCTATCTCTATAAACATGGATATATCTATGCCACCATCTGTATTAACATGGAATTGCCTAGAAAGTCATCTGTATTAACATGGAAATACCTATATCACCATCTGAATAAACATGGATATATCTACACTGCCATCTATGCAAACATGGAAATAACTACACTGCCATCTCTACAAACATGGAAATAGCTACACCGCTATCTGTATAATCATGGAAATAGCCACACCGTTATGTGTATAAACATGGAAATATCTACACCGCCATCTGTATAAACATGGAAATATCTACACTGCCATCTGTATACACATGGAAACATCTACACTGCCATCTGTATAAACATGGGAATATCTACACTGCTATCTCTATAAACATGGAAATATCTCCATGTTAATGTGGAGAAATATCTCCAAATTAATATGTTGACATCCTAACCCCAAAGGTGCTGGTTTTAAAAGTTGGGGCCTTTTAGGGGTCATTAGATCATAAGGACAGAGGCTTCATGATTGGAATTAGTGCCCTTATAAAAGAGGCCCCAGAGAGCTAGCTAGTCTCTCCCACTATGTGAGGGCCCAGCAAGAAGGCCAATCTATGAACCAGAAAGTTGGTCCTAACCAGATATCAAAACCACATGCTCCTTGATTTTAAACTTGCTAGCCTCTAGGACTGTGAGAAATAAATTTCTGTTCTTTATAAGTCATCCAATTTTTGGTATTTTGTTATAGCAGGCCTAAAAGCCTTTAGAACTAACTTCCAGTTAACCAGGAAAAAACAGAGTGAAAAGTTAAATGACACCATAAAAAGCAACCAGAAAATTCCAGAAGGGGAAATATTCTACAGGACAACTGACTAGTTTTTCAACAAGTCAATTTCACTAAATAAATATGTAAACAAAGAGTATGTGTATTTTCCAGGTTAAAACAGTCTTGAGCTAAATAATCAAATGCAATGTGTGTCCCTTGATTAGAAGAAACTAATTTGAACAAACCAGCCACAAAAGATATTTCAGGGAGACCAAGCTGGAAGGATCACTTGAGGCCAGGAGTTTGAGACCAGCCTGGGCAACGTAGTAAGACCTCCATCTCTACAAAAACAATAAATTACCTGGGCATGGTGGTGTGCACCTCTAGTCCTAGCTACTCAGGAAGCTGAGGCAGGAAGATCACTTGAGCCCAGGAGTTTGAGGCTGCAATGAGCTATGATTGTTTCACTGCACTTCAGGCTGTGTGAAAGAGCAAGACTTTGTCTCAAAAAATAAAAGGACATTTCATAATAATTGAGGAAATCTGAATGTGGACTGGGTAATAAATGATATAAAAAAGCCATTTTTTATTTTGTTTGAAAAGATGATTTTGTAACTATACAGGAAAATGTTCTTATTTTTTTAGAAATCTGTACTAAAGAATTTAGGGGTAAAATATCATTTTCTTTAATATACTTTCAAACACAAGCAAAAAATAGTCATGACACAAATATAGCAAAATGTTTACAATCTATGTTCTATGCTTGCCTGTGAGTGCCATTAATCTCATCTCTCTGCTTTTCTGAAAGTTTGAAAATTTCAAAGTTTTATGATAAATTTTTTTACATCCCATAATTTTATAATAATTTTTTTAAAGTTTGAAGCAAATCAACAACTATAGCTTCAAAAATATCCTGACCCACAATAAACATTGAACAGGGTATATTTCTCCCATTTCCTAAAAAAGTTGGCCCAGGAAGGAGTATGAGAGCTGCCATAGCTCTCCCAAGGCTCATTATTCTCCATCACTCCATGGGAAATCCCAAAATAAATTTTTTAAAAAGTTGTTTAAATTTATAATGTTTTTGATTCTATAATAATTTTATAATAAAATAATTGTAAAATGTTTTTGATTTTATAATTTATAAAAATTTTTATACATGTTTATGTTTGAAATGTCTATTTCAAACTTTATGAGATATTAAAATATAAGTAATATAGTTCATCATTTTAGAAATGCCATGCTTTTCTTCTCCTGCAATTACATAATCAAAGAGTAACTGTAGTTTTTCCTAGAACATTGCTTTGTAGGCTGGGCATGGTGGTTCATGACACTTTAGGAGGCCAAGGCAGGCAGATCTCTTGAGATCAGGAGTTTGAGACCAGACTGGGCAACACAGAGAAACCCTATGAGTAGTAAAAACACAAAAATCAGCTGTGCGTAGTGGCGTGCACCTATAGCCCCAGCTACTCAGGAGGCTGAGGTGGGAAGATCACCTGAATCTGGTGAGGTCAAGGCTACAGTGAGCCAAGACTGTACCATTGCACTCCAGCCTGGGCAACAAAGTGAGACCCTGTGTCAAAAAAAAATGAAATTTAATTTAAAAAAAGAAAATTGCTTTGTAAAATTAACTTTTTCAATCAAAACCAAGATTTTTCAGATATAGGGAATGCAGCCCACTGGTCAGATTTGTCAGTTCAAAGAGAATAAATTCTAGTTTCCTATTTTTCTAGCCTGCTTATGATTATCCAATAGGATATCAAAAAAGACCAAAGCCTTTGGGATCCATGTTCAGTATTCCTGAGTCTAACTCAGGATGCCAAATCAGGAGACAAGCACATTCTCATCAATTTTCAATCATTCGAGACCAATTTTGCTTATAATTATCCAGTTCTTTTAGACCACCTTTCTCCTGAAGCCAGCCTTATGGCTATTCACTTCACTTTAGCATAAGCCCCCAAGAAGGTGAACAAAATGAGGAAACGATTGGTTAAAGTTGGCGTTTGAAATTCTGAAACATGTCCACCATTCCCTTCACCCATGCCCACCCCTCTTAGAAGTAGTACTTTCAGATTATTTAAGAGTCGATGCTTCTATGTGGATTTTGTCAGCTGTCCTTTATAACAGCTAGTGCGTTTAATTTGACTCTATTTTAAGCATATATTGACCTATGCTAATTATCTGTTAAAATAAATTCCACTCTTAGAGTTAATAAAGTGTGTGTGTCATGGAAGACCCATTGAAGTAAGAAGCTGAGGAGCCCTTATGGTAAAGTGGGACAAGAAATAATAAGACATAATAATTTTCCCATGCAAATCAACTACCGTAGCTTCAAAAATATCCTGACCCACAGCAAGTATTGGACAGGCCATGTTTCTCTCACTCCCTAAAAAATTGGCTCAGGAAGGAGTATGAGAGCTCCCATAGCTCTCCCAAGGCTCATTATTCTCCATCACTCCACAGGAACAGCCTGTCAGAGAAGAGTGAAAGACCATTTGTCAACCTCTCTTCAACTCCCTGATTCTAGCCAAACTTCATCAATCTCAAGTGAGGAGCCAGAGAGAAATCAAACCCCATATATCCAGCATCATTGTCTACTGGAGTCAAAAATCACAATTCCACTACCCACCCCAACACCACTGGCCCTGTTTCTCCCAATTGCTTTTTATTGTGTTTTTTAAAAAATCCTCTTTCCCTATCCCTGCAACACCGAGAAGGAGGAATTATAGTAGATAAATATGAAGCATGGAGATCCTTTAAAAATGTTTTTAATAATAAATGAGAAAATGAAAAGGAAAGGGTTGGGAAGGAAGGAGGGAATACAAATGCCAGGGAAATGTTCAGTTTTGCTTTTAAAGATGTTAACACTCATTTATACATCTGCAAGACACTCCCCTTAAAGACAAGTTCTATGAGTGTGGGTCTGGTTGCATGAATAAGGATAAAATTACCTTTTTAGACGACGTTTCCCACATATCATTCAGAGACCCCTGAAGTTAGGTATCCCTCTTGTAGATGTCCTTGAGATGCTGCTGGACCTGGGAAAGAGGAAACTGGGATACGGGTCTATGCCAAAAGGTGCTTCTAGTTATAGGACACAGAGGAAAGGGGCAGAGGGAGAAAAACCCGAAGTCTGAGAATCTGGATTGCAGAAGACTACCGAGGTCGTGGGAGAAGGGAGAGAAAACAAGGATGAAAAGCGAAAGGGGAAGAGGCATGAAATGTTGTCAAATGTCAAAAGGCATTTGGAGAGAAGTTGGGAATTGCATTAAGAAAACCACTGCAAATCTCATTTCAGACCATTTAGAGATATGCCCCCTGGGAACTGCGAGCTCAGGCTGTTTAGCATCAAACAAATGGATCCACTCCATCCCTACCCTAATTAAATAAATCATTCAGTAATTCCACTGGGTTAAAGAACCAAAATATTAAAAACCTTCAGGAACTACTCTTGCCAAATATGTCAGGGATCGTATGTGTTTGTGTGTGTGTGTGTGTGTGTGTGTGTGTGTGTGTGTGTTCTGAGACACCACTACTGTTAAATAGGCAGAGCTAAGACTTAGGGGACTGGCAGATTATTGCAAAAAGGGCACGGGGAAGAGGGACTATGTTGTGAGCCTGGGAAAGAAGTTTGTGTGGGGACTGTGGGCAGTGAACGCGTTGGGAACAATATGGAAAACTGGGAGCTGCCTTGGAATCTACAGGGCCGGGTAAGAGAATGTCCGAAAGAAAAATGAGCAGGTGCAGGATGTGTGCAGAGTCGGAGAAGAGTCCAGGGCACCCGGAGTGGCTCCAGGAACGACGGACACCCCTCAAGGCTTTTGGGGGCGGTGGGTACTAATAGAACCCAGTGTCCAGGGTGCGCCGGGGAGGCTGCGAGCGCGGCGGGAGTGGGGCGCTGGAGGGTGAGGACGCAGGAGTGAGGAAGCAAAGCCTGGGCCGGGCAGGGGCCTCCCAGCTGGGCCCGGAGGCAGCAGGGGGAAAAGGGCTAGGAGAGGGCATGGCGGCAGCACGGCGGGAAGCGAGGGGCATCCGGACACTCACCCCGTTGGCCGCAGCCATCTGCCCCACGATCTCGATGGCCGTCCTGCTAAACTACCTGCCGTCGCTGCCCACCACCGTGGTGCAGCCCCGGCGGTCGCGCAGGTCGATGGACGATAGCACGCTCTGGATGAATTTGGGCAGGTAGTTGCGCTGGCCCTCGAAGAGGCCGGTAGGTCGCCGCAGACCTCCGCCGCCGGCCGGCCGCCGGTCCTCGTAGGGCACGGTGGGCACTGTCAGCACCGGGATGGGGCTCCCCTCCGTGGCGCCTCCTGGCCGGTCCTGCTGAGGCTTCCGGGGCCGGAGGCAATCTGCAGCCTGCCAGGGGCCTCCGCCCACCTGGCCGCTCACCGGGACTCCGCCTCGCGCCCAGGCCCCCTCTCCGGCAGGTCGGCACCCTGCGCCCTGCACCCGCCCGCCTGGGGACTGCCCGCCCCTCCTCTCCGTGCGGCTGCTCGCTGACTCCCTCGGCGGAGATAGCTTCTGCCTTCCTGTAAAGTTTTCTCCCGCCCACCTTCTCCGCTGACAGACCGCCCGAGGTGTCCTCAGTTTCTCCCCAAGTTGGACTCACTTTCGGGGTGTCCCAAAAGCCTGATTCCAGGGCCTGCTAGCCCGACCCCGGTGACACCTGCACCCGCGCCTGGCCCCAGCCTTCACGCGCGATCGCCGCCCTCCGGGGCACACCCTGTGCCAGAAAACAGACGGCGGGCGGCGAGACTTTGGGCAGAGTCCGGGTTCCTCTCTGGCGCCAGGCCCGTCTCCCTGTCTCCCTGGGAGTGCGCAGCCTACACGCACCAGTTTCTCTTTAGAACAAGCACGGGGAGGGATTTAGGAGGGGGCTGAAACATTTTGCCATCAGCGAACAGCCTCAGCCAAAAATAACCCTGGAAAGGCGAGCTAAGAATGGTTATCTCCTGCCAGCGCTGAAATCGGAGGCTGGGCGCTGCATGTGGGGTGTGTGTGTGTGTGTGTGTGTGTGTACCCTCCCACCCCGACCATTTGTTGAAGGGAATCACCACTGTCAGACTTCAATCCAACAGGACCCACTCGAGCCATCCACACTTTCCCCAGCCTCCTCCAAAACAGCACACTTTCCGGTATGGACAATTCTTTTTTTTTTTTTTTCACTTGTTTGTTTGTTTTGGTGGTTGCAACAGCAGCAACACAGACGACACATATTTCCCTATTCTTCTCGCCCTTCTCACCCTCCCTACCCAGCTCCTGCCTTAGAAACAGGCTTGGCCTACACTGTATCTGTCCACACTGCCTGAACTCTTCCCTGAATTAATCGTTTTCAATAGGAGGGGGCTAAATCCCTTATTAATGCCCTACCAGGAGTGAATGAATAAAGCCAAGTTAAAGGGGAACTGGGTACCACATACTGTGCTAGGTTCCTTTGCATGTATCCTTTCATTCTGCTGGAGCTAAAGATGTTCTGCCTCCTCTCCATAAAACGCACCCAAACTCCAAAACCAGGAAATTCTCCATAGAAAATAGGAGTGAAGAGAGACAAGACTAACAGGAGAAACCCCAAAGCAGGAAGAAAGTTTTGTCTCCCATTTCGCTCAAGGAATTTTTGGACCCACCAAGGCTACTGTCCTGAAAGATCCTGCTGCTTCTCCTTCCCCAAATATTGTCCACTTCCTGAGAGTAAGGCTGACTTGCCGCAGGCTTATAAAGTGTTTGGTCACAGTAAGACAACTGTGAGTAATAACACACATTGTATACTGTTTTGCATTTTGCAATTGATAAAAGGCTTTGCATCTGTTTTTTCTTTGGAGGCTGAAGAAAAGAAGAATGGTATTCACGCAGTTCCCATTTTACAGATGAAAACAAGAGGACTTTTTCTGTGAAGTCAGGAAAGTGGTTACAATGGTACTTTCTGCCTGTCCGAATTATGTATTGCCCCTCCCCTTTCTATTAATAACATTGAAGTGTGATGGGACAACCACTGAAGCTGTCAGTTGAAACCTGCTGGGACTTTTTAGCCATTCTCTTCAACATAAAGAATGGGTGTTTTTGGAGGGGGTGAGAGGAATGGGGAAATGTTGTCAAAGAGTACAATGTTTTAGTTGAGACAGGAAGAATACATTTTGTTGAGATCTACAGCACAGCATGGTGACTGTAGTTTACAATAAAGTATTGTGTATTTCAAAATTGCTAAGACAATAAATTTCAAATGTTCTCACCACAAAAAAGATAGGTTTTGAGGTGATGAATCTATTAATTCTCTGGATTTAATTATTCCACAATGTATACATATATCATAACATCACATTATACCTCCGTAAATACATACAATTTTAATTTGTCAATTAACATTTTTTAAAAGAATAGTGTGGACAGTTGGGGAGGTAGTTTTTTTTTTTTTTTTCCTCTAGTCTCTACTCAGTCTCCAAGATCCCATTCCCCATAAAGTTCCTGTCACCCAGGTGGAGTGCAGTGGCACAATCATGGCTCACTGCACCCTCTCCCTCTTGGGCTCAAGCGATCCTCCCGCCTACAGGTACATGCCACCACGCCCAGCTAATTTTTGTAGTTTTTGTAGACATGGGGTTTCACCATGTTGCCTAGGCTGGTCTCGAACTCCTCAGCTCAATCAATCTGCCCACTTTAGCCTCCCACAGTGCTGGGATTACAGGTGGGAGCCACCAAGCCCAACCCATAAAGTTCCTAACTTTTTATCTCCCTGGGAGTGCACAGCCTACACACACCAGTTTCTCTTTAGAACATACTTAAGAGTCTTGGCTTAGCATCCAACAGACAGAAATTTAACACTTCTACGGATCTGTGCACCTGTCTATGGTGTGGGGTTTTTAAGATCTCTTTCTAATGACACTTTATTTTGCAAAGCAGGACAGTTTCATTCCCAGAAGAGCAGGTATGGTAAATCCTTTCTTCCAGTAACGAAGACAATGATCCAAACCCTAAGCCTCAGAGAAGCCCAGAAACCCTCCAGGCCTCCATCTCTCTGCTCCTAGCACCTGCCTCTCTCTTGACATCAACATCATTCTCCCCTCTCACAGCCCAGCTCCTTCCACAGACCCAGGGATTAGGCACCAGCACCTCAGACTAGATTTTAGAGAATTACCATTCAAGAGGCAATCCTCTTCCCTTGGTTCCAATTTCAAGGTTCTCAAAGACTGGAACAGGGCTAGTTTGAGGAAATGTGCCCCATCGCATAGCCAGAAAGAACCTTACAGTGAAAAGGAAAACAATTCTTCCAAAGTAAGGGGGTGCTGATCCCCAGAGGGAGGACAGATGGGCAAACAAACAGTAACCGGGCCACCACATGCTTCACACTCACTGATCAAGGACTTCTAAAACCACTTTTCTTTTCTCTGAATTTATATAGGATTTTGTATCACTCATAAAGGAATGTCTTATAGGCTGATAACACCTTTCTATTCATGCTTACACTTAACATTTAGGCTAGGATAATTTCCTAACCTCAGTGTCCTCACTATAAGATGGGAATTATTATAATCCCTACCTCATAAATTGTTGGGAGGATTAAAATACTTAGTAAAGTGCCTGACTAATAGAAAGGCATTCAATAAATGTTAGCTATTCATGGTGTCATCATCATTATATTTACCATTATTACTAATCTCCTGTATTGCAAGAATTACAGTTTATATTTTTGTAGACCATCACTGTAGCTAAAGGGTCTTTGGGCCATAGGTGATATTCCATAAAGGTTGGTTAAATTGATCTGTGGTTTTTGACTATGGAAACTCAGAACTCCCTCAAAATGTACAAAACAGATTTACCTGCTAAATAAATCTCTTCAAAGCTGACCCCAGGTTTGATTGAATTAATTCCAATGAATTTGTCACAATGATGGAGAAAGGAAACTTAGAGGGCCCCACAGTTGTTTGCTGGTAAAATGAGAAGTTTGGATTAGATCAATGTTTCCCAAAATATTTTCCTCAGAATGTTAGTGCCCCTCGAATCCTGCACAAAGCAAGAGTTTCATGACCAAGTAGCTTTTAAAACTCCTGTACACTCTACTCCCATTCTTCACAATGCACACTTTCATATTAAAAGTTCTGAGAGGTCCTCAACAGAAGACATCACTTAACTTTTTTTTTTTTTAAGACAGATTCTCACTCTGTCACCCAGGCTGGAGTACAGTGGCCACCACTCCTGGCCTAAAAATTTTTTAACCTGGTGCTTCCCAATCTAAACTCAGAGGGACCAGTTTTCTTAATGAAAGAGAATCAGACTAGCTTGTAACCATAGCTGGTGACACTCCCCTGCCCCATTCCTTGTATGTCCTCAGTGGACTAGGTCAGGAATAAATAAATTTTCCTGATTCTCAAGGGCTGGTCACTCCTTTGCACTGAGCTCAAAGCTTCTCTGTAGCATGGGTCACAATGAATGGTAGCCCTGATAGCCTAGAGTAGCCTTTCAGCCTTCTCTGAGCCTCTAAAGACTGAGGATCCTTGGCATGAAATGGAGCAACTGATATACCCTTGCTTCCCCTGGGGACTCTCTTGCTCTCAAAAAGGCATCAGCCATCATCTCCATCTAGAGAATATACTAGCTGACTCAGCTTGACCAGCCTGTACCAAAATGAGAATCTGGGTAAAATAAGCATTGAAACACTTCATTCCTTGTAGATTCACAAAACATATTAGCATATTAAAGACTATGAAGTTCTGCAGGAAAAAAAAACCTATTTAACTTTAATCCAACATTGCCAAGTTTTATTTGACCATGGAAGATTTTTCCAAAACACTTACAAACAGATCAAGGACATTAATCTTTCATGAAACACTAGATCCCCAAGGTCCTCTCCAGCTACATCATTCTGTGATTTTCTTTTTTATTTATGATGCATTAAAAGATTAATCTCTATCAGACTTCCATTTAGAAATTCACCAGAATGTGCAAAGGCAGCAGGTAAAATTGCTGAAGGGTATTATAAAAATACCCTCCAGTGATTTTTGAAACTTAAACTGAAATATTTATATAACTATATATTTCAGTTTGTATATTATATATATATGTATATACACACATATATATGTATGTATATACACACATATATATGTGTGTATATATATGTATACACACATATATATGTGTGTATATATATTGGTGTATGTATATCTATATCTATGTATATATGGCATTATATCCATTTTACAGATGCAGAAACTGAGCTTTAGAGGGGGTGAGCAATTGGTCCAAAGCCACACAGCACACAGGTAGTCATTGATAAAGGTAAAAACAAGAGTTGAAGCCTGAGGTGTAAGGACACAGAGACAAGTACACAAATGTTTACAAGTTACACATATGACACGTGCCTTTAACATGAATTTCTTGAACATTCATTTAGAGGTCTTACAATGAAGACATCAGAGTGGCAGCAAGTTCTGTTGGAATCAGGGGAGCGTGTTCTTCTATAATCTCCTGGCTAACAGGAAAGCACACTGATTTGGCCCATGGTAGTTATACACTCCCATTGAGTCAGGGGCCACTTCTATGCACACAGGAGGTGCTAAAAATATGCTGTTGACTCATTGCCTCTAAGAGCAGAAGAAATGCCAAAAGTATAGGACAAGAGGCAGAAAAGCACACGGAAAAATGTCGTAGGGCAGTCCTCTGAGGAAGTGTTAGATCCCTTTGAAATCTGTCCAAACACTTTCTTGTGCTGGGGAAAGTCAATTACATATTTCAAGCAACCCCACATGTCATACGAGTATCTTGTATGTGTTTGTGTACTCGTGTCTGTGAACTTACATCTCAGACTTCAACTTCTCGCTCCCCACCCTTATCAATGACTGCCTGCATGGCCTTGGGCAAGTTGCTTTCCCTCTTCAAAGCTCAGTTTCTGCATCTATAAAATGGACATAATGCTACCTACCTCATGGGGTTAGTGATCACATTTAAGGAGCTAATATGTGGAAATTGCTTACACAGTACCTATCACATAATAAGGGTTTAACAAGTGTTTGATGTAATTGTTTTGATTATTACTACTATTACTAAAATAATAATTACTACAATAATAATGATTCTTATTCTCTATATTAGTATTATCTTTGAAAATGGGCATGGATTATGTCTATGTAACACTTTTGGCACAATATCTAGCATTATATCACACACAAATTAGAGAATTCATGTTATTAAGGATGAAAAAATATTTTTACTGACCCTTAAATTCTTCGTAAGTAACTGCAAAAGAAGCCATTATCCCAACACATGAAATAAAAAAGAAAATTCAGTTCCTCTGGAGTTTGTTTTTGGAGGTAGCCACAGGATACCTAATTTTTTTTTCTTTTCAGAGAGACCGAGGGGCTCACTAGGTTGACCAGGCTGGTCTTGAACTCCTGGTCTCAAGCCATCCTCCCACCTCAGCCTCCCAAAGTGCTGGGATTACATGCATGAGCCACCACATCCAGCCTACCTAAAATATTGAATGCTGTTAATAAATCTCCTGAGGCCAGCATAAGAAGGTGATGGGCAAAACTAATGCAGGTATGTTTTTCTGGCTTTTTCATGTATTGGGCCAAACTTTGAAAAGCACTTACTATTAATGGCTAACTTGCAAAATTTGTGATTTATTAAAAGCAGATTTTAATTGTTTTACCTAAAAATAATAGGCCTCTGATCTGCCAAAGATGAAGATTTAATTTCTAGGTGTTCCCCACAATACCTAGAAACATCAGTGGAATCGAGTATTAAACACTTTAGAACTATTCTCATCAAAGTTCTTTAATATATAATACAGCAAAAGAAAAGTTTCTTTTCTAAAGGCTTCTCTATACTTTTTTTAATAGTTGAATTTCATTTCTGAAGGCTCCTAAAAAGAATAGAATTTAGATCTTTATTAAAGAGGAAATATATTTTCCATGTTTAATTTAAATGACATTCCATCAGTCATTTGCAATCTTAGCCTACACAGAATTTTTTTTTTTTTGGTAGTTTTTATGTTTGGCTTTAGGAGGGGATTCCCAATAATCTCTATATAAATATTTCTAATCTCTATATAAATATTTTAACATTTCAATGTAAATTAGTTTTTTAAAACTATTTTATCCATAAAAATAATGAATTTGCATGGCTGAGGGTGAAATAATGTGTTACCAGGACCCCTCAGTTTTGGGGGTTGTGAGTAGATCCCATCTTCATGTTCCTCCAGCCCAGCCCAAGCCTGGCTCAGGGCCTCCTCCCCCATTTGCCAGGAACCACCATCCCCAGGGATTCTATGTGCCCTGCCTGACCAGTGTTCTCCATCAGAGTTTACCAATCTTTTGTTCATTCCCTCAGAGCACAGCTAAGCAAGAGTACACTAATTTGAAAATTAACTCAAGCAAATAGAGGAACAATATCCCCAACACATTGCATTTTAACATAGGGTTTCCTGGACACACTGTTTCAACCCAAGAGTTGGGCTAATAGTAGGAGTTCCATCTGCTAAAATACGGCTGTCAGCTTCAGAGGGAAATTCATGAACGTCTTCGTAGTTTGTTTTTACGTTTCACTTGGCACTGTTTCTAAAATTTCCTCTGAAGCCAAAAAATAAGTTATTTCCCAGCACACTGGGCACTTTTCATTTATCATTGGATTGATTTTTGTAACTTGCAGTAGGAGCTGAAATCGACCAGGGGGTTCTTATCCAACAGACAGCAGCAAAACTCTTTGTGTATCTGCGTTCCTTTCAACAAGCGTGACTTCCTCAATGGCATCATTCGTGAGCGTAACACAGAGCTCAGCAATAACGTTTCTTCACTAACCCTACCAGGTATCCAACATAGGATGTTACTTCCTTTCACTGTTTTCCGACTCCTGGCAGATATTAATCATTGGGATTTCGGAACAAGGAAATAGAATTTCTGAGAATGCTTGGGAATTCCCAAATTCATATGATTTTCATAACACTTCACTTACAAGTTTTTGAAAAATAATAAATGACTATAATAACAAGCAAATAGTCGTTTTTTTCTGTAACAGGATTATATGAAAAGTTTTAGTAGTCTTCTGTTTTAAAGAGATATGATAACAAATGATGATTTATTATTATTAGGAGCCAACATATTGTAACAAGATTATAAAATCCAATAGCATTAATAGAGAAAACATTAAAAAGAAATGAATGTTATCACAAAATAAATGCTAAAGAAAAGTCCTTTAAAGATTGAAAGGTAACACCACAAATACTTAATGCTTTAATTGTTGTTTACATGACATTGTTATACAAGGCATCAATCATCCCCTCCAATACCATTTAAATAACATAACATTCTGATCTCCTGGCAAGATGAATAGCACTAGAAAGAAGCAACTGTCAAAATTGCCGATTTAAGGGCATATTTTGTTTCTAAAACTTGGCATTTCTTAGAAAACCTCTCATAGGATTTGTAAAACATATAGTATGCCTAGGAACACATTAATATTTATTTGCAGAAATGGTTCACTGTTGGCAGTGGACAAGGCCATGAACACACACTTGTAACACAGCAACAGATACAAGAAAGTCTGACTGAGGCTCCTTTACTGCTCCTGTCCTGTTCACCTTAACTTTCATCTCCACATGTCAGTGCTTCCTCATCTTGCTTGACTTGAAGTCAGTGCATTTCTTCAAGCCAGTAAGTTCTCTATACTGACTATTAAGCTGTAATTTTCACAGGAAAATTAGAATGTTCCTTCCCATTTTCCTAATTTCTCAACTGATTTTTCTCAGAATTCAGAATCCACAAATATTGAAATGCCAGGAGAGAATTTCCAAATGGAAATGCTGTTCCCTTCGTCCATTTTCAGAAGAAACCGTAGGATAGTGTTATCCTTCTCTTCTCCAATTTTTTTTTTCCTGCAAACTTATGGTTATCACCTCTTTAAGTGAGTAGCTCACAATTTTGCCTCCCCTGCAAATGGTCCCAAAACAGTGAAGTGGGTCCTCTTTAGCTGTGTCTTTAGTACATAATCCTGCATTTCTGACCATATGCAGGGAGTGTGACCCAGGGAAGGATCCCTGACTCAATGGGATTTCTCTTGCTGTCTCTAGAATTTGAACACCGGAACCCAGACGTACAGAGGCTGGGAGCCATCGTGGTGTGCTATATTGATGACGGCAGCAGTGGGTGGTGTGGGGGCAGTTAATTGACAGCTACCTGTTGCTGACATCCCAGGAACTGCCTGAACCTCCTCTTTCCCAGTCATAAGATATCTAAGATTCTGCAGTATTCTTCATTAAATCCTAGCATGGTTTAAGCTAGCCAGAATTAGGTTCTGTTGCTTTCAATCAACAGAACCTTAGCTAATACGTTGTTATTTCCTGGTCTTTGTTCCTTTAATTTTCCAGGAAAAGAAGGGAAAATGGCTTACTGGTTTTAAAAAGAGACAAGGGACAACATACCATTTATGCAAAATTTAGAAGCACTCAAAGGAAACTCTGGAAAGTTCCTGAGACATACCTAGGTAGGATCAGCATAAAACTTGAACAGTGTATCTAGATCATGGTTGCCATGGTTGCCTTGACACAATGAACATCTGTATCAAGATCATATTTTCTTGGTGGGACAGAGAGAAGCACAAGGCGGGACTCACATTTACAGTAATCCTTGTTTTCCAGGAACCATACAACCCAGTTTGTCCAGAGCTGTTCATCTTAAGTTTGTTATCCCACCATAATTATAAATAGAACCTCCTTTTTCTCTCAAGAATATCCCACTTTGGATGATAATTTCTGTGAATACCCATTAAGAATATTTAATAACTATAGAAAACTGCTTCTCTATATTTTTTCTATGTTTGAAACATTTTATAACAGAAATATCTTTAAAGTTATCACCTACACAGAATATAGCTGCCAAATGCTCCTACTCTGCTATTCTAACCATGAATCCCTCTGGGGCCCCTTCCTCCTACGGCGCTTGTAAGGATGAAATGAAATAAGCTCTATGAAGTGCCCAACAGTGACCAACACTGAATAAAATACAGCCACCATAGGAGGCCTTCCCTTATGTTCACCAAACTCCTGATAAGTTATTCGGTGATGTTTTAATCTTAATATTTTATGTAGATTATACATTCATCTGATTCAAAATGCAAAAGGTACAAAAGCGTATACAGTTAAAAGTTTCCCAACCCACTACCATTTATCTCCCTGGAGGCAACTGTTTCCAGATTTTTGAATATCCTTAAAGAATATCATATGTATGGAAAAGAAAGATTATATATTTATATGCATCTGTGTATGCATTTTCCTATGAGAGGCTCACAAAGTCTCCTTGAAGAGATATCATTATTACAAATACCCCTCAATTTACAATAGGGTTATATTCCAATAAACTTATGAAAATATTGTAAGCTGAAAATGCATTTAATACACTTAACCTACTAAACATCATAGCTTAGCTCGGCCTACCTTAAACACTCACATTAACCTACAGTTAGGCAAAATCATCTAACAGAAAGCCCATTTTATAATAAAGTGGGCTTTGAATATCTCATGGAATATAATGAATACTGTACTGAAAGTGGAAAACAGAATGGTTGTATGAGTACTCAAAGTACAGCTTCTGCTGAATGTGTATTGCTTTCAAACTATCTTAAAGTTGAAAAATCATAAGTCAAAATATTCTAAGTCAGGGATTGTTTGTACTTCTACTTTACATGATGAAATTGAGCCTTGAAAAGATTAAGTGACGCGCCCAAGGTCACACTGGCAGTTAAATAGTGAAACTTGGATCCAAATTGTTCAGTCACTACATGTATTGTCTTGAAATTTGAAAAAGTGGAAGAGGAATTAAACTACTAAATTGAAGGACTATTTTAGGCATAGAAGAAGCAGATGCCTTCATGTCCAAGTGATTGTGAAAAGCCCACTTGCCCCAAAATATGTCTCCTGGTCATATGAAATTCCACCATTTCAGATTTTTACCTGGGGATTTAGAGTAATCTGCTGTTTTCCTAGAGCTCCCCTAAAATAGAAATAGAAAATTTTGGAAGGCTAAATATATGCTAACATTGGAAAACTCATTTTCTCCCCTTCGTAAGGCAAGGTACTGAAGGAGGGGGCCCTACGGGCCGTGCAGGGACATCCTGGAGGCATGGGGAGAAGAAACTGAAAGGCAAGTTTGTATGGAACAAAGAATACCGATCTCAGGATTCTCCCTTGAACCTGCCCTAACTTTGTTCAAATAGACTTAGCCACTGACCTGCTGTCAAAAGACCACAGCCAATCTGACTTGTTTTCAATATAATGATGAATATTGATTTGGTCCCTTCATCCAACATTCTCAGCTGGATCTTTTTTGACCAAGGATATACATTACTAGGTGAGTACAGGCAGTTAATTCTTCCACACGGGACTTCGGAGTTTCTGAGTTAACCAGAATCACCCACCTTAACATCTGCCAGTTTATACCCCAAGTCCTGACCAGTGCCCCCTACCTGCTATGCCTCATGTTTTCAATAGAGCATAAAATCAGAAATGAAAGATGAAACATCATAGCCAATATCACAGAAATACAAAGGATCCTAAGAAACTGCTAGGTAAAATTACACACTAACTAATTGGATCATCTAGAAGAAATGGATAAATTCCCAGACACATAAAACCTACCAAGATTGACTCATGAAGAAATTTAAAAATCTGAACAGACTAATAGCAAGCAAGGAGGTTGAATCCGTAAGAAAATGTCTCCTATCAATGAAAAACCCAAAACCAGATGGCTTCCCAGATTAATTCTACCAAATATTTTAAGAAGAACTAATACCAGTCCTTCTCAAACTCTTCCAAAAAGCTGAAGTGGAGGGAATACTTCCAAACTCATCTTACAGGGCCAGCATTACCCTGATTCCAAAGCCAGACAAGAACACTACAAGAAAGGAAAATGACAGGCCAATATCCTTGATCTACATAGATGCAAAAATCCTCAACAAAATCCTAGCAAACCAAATTCAATAGCACATTGAAAGAATCATTCACCATGATCATGTCATGGTTCAACATAAGCAAATCAATACATATAATATACCATATTAGAAAAATAAAGGATAGAAACTATATGGCCATCACAATAGATATAGAAAAAGCTTTTGACAAAATTCTAAACCCTTTCATGGTGAAAAAAAAAAACACCCAACAGGTGACGTATTGAGGGACTGTATCCCAACAAAATAAAGGCCATATATGACAAACCCATAGCTAACACCATGATCAATGGTGAAAAGTTGAAACTTTTCCTCTACCATCAGGAACAAGACAAGGATGCCCACAGACACCACTTCTCAGGGTAATTAGGCAAAAGAAAGAAATAAAAGGCATCCTAATAGGAAAGGAAGAAGTGAAACTGTCTATACTGATGGCATGATCTTGTTATATATAGAAAACCCTACAAACTTCACTAAAAAAAGGTTAGAACTCAACACAAAGAAGGGAACAATAGACACTGGGGGACTCCAAAGGTGGGAGGGAAGGATGGTGGGAGCAAGGGTTGAAAAACTACCTATCGATTACTATGCTCACTGCTTGGGTGGTGGGATCATTAGAAGCCCAAACCTCAGCACCATGCAATATACCTGTTTAAGAAACCTGTACATCTACGCTCCTGACTCTAAAATGAAACATGCAATATTTAAAAAACAAAAACAAATAAATAAAATTTGAAAACTTTTAGAACTGAACTGATAGGTGAAATCAGTAAAGTTGTAGGATACAAAATCAACAGATAGGGCCTTGAACACAGCAACATCCAGCTGTCTGACACGAAAGTCTCAGGGGCAAGAAAACCTCTATATGAACTCAGAAACAATGAGCTAAGTTGTGTTTATGTCTGAAAGGATGTTAAGAACTTCATTCATGTTACATCAGAGCCAACAGAAAGAACCAACAGGAAACCTGTACCCAACAAACAGAAATGACAAGATGAAGGGAAAGCAGAGGTAAGGGCTTACCTTAGAAAGGGCAAGTGATTAGCTCAATATGCAATACAATGTTTGCTCCTGAGCCAAAAATTTGTACAATAATTTGGACATTACTTGCACAACCAGAAAAATCAGCCGCTCATTAGGAAAATGTGTTTCTGTAGAAGTCTTAGGACTCAGCTATCTATAATAACATGAAAAGACAATATTTTCATCCAAAATGAGTATTTTTGTTTGTCTTGGCTTGTTATTCTAACGTCAACAGCCTCTAAATAAACTGTTGAAGTACATGATATAACCACCTCTTTCTCCATCTTTCCCATTGCTCCCATAGGGTTTCAGTTGTGCAATTTCACCATTAGCAAAGCTTTTTGCTGAAATCTGGCTTTTCAAAGGGAGAGTATCCAGAAACAGAAGATGCTGATCTGGGAGGCTCTTCCTAATAGAACTGCTGCTTCAGTTTAACTTGAAAAAGCCCACACCCAGTTCCTAATGACAAACATCTGAACACCGGGTCTTCCCCTGAGCAAGACCATGCTATGCCTCCTGCTCGCTCTGTTCTATAAGCAACCCACAGATTGCTCCCTGTGAAGAGGAGCCTGCAAGGGGAGCAGCATTCCACCAGACCCTGATTTAGCAAGATATTTCCATATCATTCCCCCAACCAGCTGGAAGTCCTCCACTGCTCTTGTGTAAAAATCTAACTCATCTCACTGAATTTCCTGATTTAAAAGTCTAATTCATGTCACCAAAAGTGTGACAGAAGGAAACCAAGTACACCATCTCTCTCTTACCAAACCAAAGCTATTCCATGTGCATTCTGGGGGGAAAACATGGTCCAAATATGTTATGGAGGGGGTGCCAGCCCAGTGTCATCCTCTTACTATTGCCATAGGATCTTGGCTGATGGCATCAGAGGAAAAACAAGTTTATCGATTACTTTCAACCATTAAGCTCACTCCTCCATGAAAAATATGTCACAAGTCCAATGTCTCTTATTAAAATAAGCACTGCAAAATATAAAGGAGTCACAGTTTTAAAATGGGACACACGTTCTCTAAGCGGTGAACCACGTTAGAGGTGCACTGTTTACAATGTATAAAGTCCCCTGGAGCCAGGGTTAGGAAGCGCATCTGTTCTTTGATGTTCTGGGATGAAGGAGAAAGGAAAATGTGCTGCCAGAAGTGAGTGGGAAGGAGCCCATGAGATAAAGGAAGTAAATCCATTTGCTGATTGCAATAATAATGGTAATATACGAAGCTATACATACATACATACATACATACATACATACATGCAAATTTTCACATTTTTTTAAAAAAAGAACTTAAGGCTTCCACTCATGTAATCAGCCCTTATGAACTCTCCTGATTAGCTGCAAGGAAAATCTTCCTTTCTCCACTTTCTTGCAGCATCCTGGGCTCCCTTTTGACTTTTTTTTTTTTAACTTATAAACGAACAGCTCATATTCTGAAGTTTGTAGTCCCCTCCCGCCCCCCCTCTCTCTATACGGCTCATTTACATTGGCAGCTGTCGTGCTGCTGGGCATCCTCAAACCCACAAGTTTCCCTTTAATGTTTGAGCAGACAAACATGATCATGCACTAGGCATCACTGTGCCACTCAAAATGCTTTTTTGTTTTTTTTATTGCATCTGAGAGAAATCTCAAGGTTGCAAACCTGGAGTCAGAATTGTCTCCATGTGTCTCAGTAGGAAGAGTATCGAGTGAAGGAACAAGTTGATTCTACTAATCAAAAGGAATTTTTTTTGATATCAAGTCATCCTCCGAATGAATTATTACCGAGTGGAGGGTCACATGAAGAAAATGGTCAAACAGCACCACCTAGAGCAAGAGCTGAGAAGTGCAGCGGAGCCGGGCTGTGTCAGGAAAGAAAAGCAAGCTGGGGCCTGGCTCAGCGCTCTCCCCTCTGCTCCTGTCTGCATGGAAAGATTAGGATGACAGTGGCAGGAAGCCTGTGCACTTAGTATGCATCACTTGAAGGGAACACACAGATTCCAGTAAACAGTTGGAAGGAAATGTTAATACCAGGCTCTGCTAAACAATATCAAATGAGTCCTAGATGAGGCAAGCGACTTTCATCAAAGTTTCCTGATACCTGAAAAGACAGCCCAGGGGATCCTGCGCTACATGTGGTGTATGTAAATTAAGCGGGTTTTTTTCCCCTTTGTAATCAAGGCTCATACACAAACAAAATCACACTTTAGAAATGGCCTATTTCAACTTGTAACTAGCTTGCTTTCAGGGGCTCCAAGTCAAAAAGAAATAGAGCACAAAGACGCTTTCTCCTTAGGGATCATACACAAATTCACTCTGTCCGTTTCTTTCCCACATGGAGCAACAAAGCCGTCAGACCTCTCCATCCACCCATCGGGTCCTTCCTGATTAAAGTGAGATAAATCACAGCCCTCTCTCTCCAGATGGCAGGCGACAAGAGGGGGATGCTTGCCTCAAGAAGTCCTCCCCATCCCTCTGCATTCATGCAAGCCCGAGCGGAGAGATGCAAGAAATTACGGATGCATTTTAATTCCCCAGACCCTGCAATTAAAAATGGAAATTTTTTGGCCACGCCTGTTGGCTCACGCCTGTAATCCCAGCACTTTCAGAGGCCGAGGTCGGCAGATCACCTGGGGTCAGGAGTTCGAGACCAGCCTGGCCAACATGGTGAAACCCTGTCTCTACTAAAAATACAAAAATTAGCTAGGAATGGTGGTGGGCGCCTGTAGTCCCAGCTACTCGGGAGGATGAGGCAGGAGAATCACTTGAACCCGGGAGGCAAAGTTTGCAGTGAGCCAAGATCGCACCACTGCACTCCACTCTGGGTGACAAAGCAAGACTTCATCTCAAAAAATGTTTTTAAAAAATGGAAGTGTTGTTCTTTCATTTGTAAATGTGTTTTGGTAAAAGAGGGGCAGTTTAAGCAACCCTTTCTATTGTCTACATTGTTAAAATTCATCCGACATGGACTCTTGACTCTGTTTTGCCTGGGCAGACCCAATTCAAGCATTTACAACAGCTATAACCTCCTCAAATCAAAAAGAGGAATCAGCATTATTGCTAAGTTCAAATAAGGTCTTGTTTTATTACATTTTTATTTTTGAATGCAGCCATTCCTCCATGTGCTGTCATCAGGTAAGATTGTCAGTCCTGATTAGGTAAAGGTATTATTACAAAATGCAATTCTTAAAAATTCAGTGTCTAACTACACTTTTAATAAGCCTTTCCCCCTCCCCTATGTATTCTCCCTTAGACACCCCTTCTCAAATTTAAAATCACAGAAACTAAAATATGATGCCTAAAGAGAGCCTAGCGACTGCCCAGTCCTCTAATTTGATGAGTGGGAGTACTGAAGCCCAGAGGAGGTCAAGTAATTTGTTCCCAATGTCTTAGATAAGAAGAAAATGACCAGCTGGGAAATCCCACTCATGTCAAGGCAGAGGCACAGGGCCACAGACTGTGGTTGAATTGTGCCACACTCCTACATCCTTCTTTAGGAATCACAGAACATTCCTGTGTTGAGTCGGAGTCACTGACTTCCTTTTCAGGCTGATTGAGTTCTGTCCTTACAGGCTGCGACAAGAAGTTTTGGTATTATGCTACACCAAGACCATTTATCTAGTTCAAGAAATGCACAGTCCTTAGAGCCCAGCAACTTTCCCCATGTCCAGTAAATGTAGCTTCTCCATTAGAAGCTGTCAGAATGGAGCCTTCTGGCTCATCTTGATTTTGATTTGTGCAAGAATGAATGGTTGTGCTAAGACAGCTTTCCTAGCTGATAGAGAGCGAAACGTTTTTCTCATAATCTATAAAAAAATTAAATTAGAACTTTTTTCTCATAATCTGTGAAAAAATATTAAATTAAATCTGGCTCGTCTTGATTTTGATTTGTGCAAGAATGAATGGTTGTGCTAAGACAGCTTTCCTAGCTGATAGTGAGCAAAACTTTTTTCTCATAATCTATAAAAAATATTAAATTAGAAGCATAGAGTTTATTTCATGACTTTTATCTTCCTGCAATTTTCTTGTGGGCATAAATGATTTGTTTTTATCCTGCCTGCCCCCCAATCCCTTTTCCAAGAGACTAAAAGAGTATCTAGTGCAAAGTGGAGACTCAAATATTTTTTAATAAACAGTGATCCCAGCCACCCAGTGCATGTTGCCAAATGCCAACCCCATAAATAATCAAACACATCATCTCATTCAGCCAATCAAAATCAAGTGCTACCTATTTTTTTAAGTTTTCATAGCCCTTGGGCATCTGCTTTCTCAGCATTTCCCAAACTTGAGTCATTCTCATCCTGCCTTCCTAATTTTGATCTGTCAATTACCTCTACTATTATTTATTTCATATATTTTTAAATAGACCCACTTTTGAAACTTAAATACACGCCTTTTAAAAGGAAGCTTTCTTACTACTATACATCAAAAGCCATTATTACTTGTTCTAAGTACTCATAACAAGATGGTCACAACTATTAAAATTTACTAATGTGCATCCACATACTCTCTAAATTCATGGAGCATCTGCACACACTTTAAGAAACAATTCTGCATTACTCACTCAATTTTCTTGACATCCTTCTGAGGCAGGACAAACCTTGGGCCCAAAGAATTGAGGTAGGAGTCCAAGCAAGTTGCCAGCCACATAAAGGCAAACCTTGGCTTGGAAGTCAGGACTACCAGCCCCTAGGTTATGGTTCATGCTCTTTCCTCTGCTCTCCAGAACCTCCTATCTCCAAGTGTAGTTAGCAGCCCAGATGCAGCAGCATCCTCTAGACACTTGTTAAAAATGCAGAAGCTCAGGCTCCACCCCAGGCCTATGCAGACTGAATCTGCATTTTAACAAGGTCCAGGTAATTCACGTGCACATTAAGTTTGAAAAGGCCTGGTCTAGATCAGCGGTTCTCTAACTTAGCAGCACATTAGAACCATGTGTAGAGACTTTAAAAATACCAGTGCCTGGGCTTCACCTCCCAGAGAATCTGACTTAAGTGTCTGGGGTTTGCCCTGAGTCTAGGTATTTTTAAAAACTCCTCAGCTTATACAAAGCTGGCAGGGCCGGGCACAGTGGCTCATGCCTATAATCCCAGCAGTTCGTGAGGCCAAAGTGGGCAGATTGCTTGAGTCCAGGAGTTTGAGATTAGCCTGGGCTAAAACCCCATCCCTACAAAAAAAAAAAAAATACAAAAAGTAGTTGGGCATGGTGGTGGCACATACCTGTAGTCCCGGCTACTCAGGAGGCTGAGTCCTCACTTCAACCCAGGAGGTCACGGTCTGGTCAACAGAGTAAGACCCTGTATCAAAACAAACAAACAAGCAAACAAAAAATGCTAGCAGCTTACCAGCTAGGGAGGCCTGTAGAGCCAAGTTTTCCAAATGGGGCTACATTGGTTGTTCCAGAACTTTAGCTGCATCAAAACCACCTGGATGGCTTGTTCAGCTACAGAGGGTCTGGCCATGCCCCTAGAGTTTCCAGCTGAGGGTCTGGAATGAGGCCCGATGATTTGCATTTCTAACAATCTCCAGGTGATGCTGATGCTGTGGGTCCAGGGACCACATTTTGAGAATCTATGCTAAATGAATCGGAGAAGACCAAAGCTCAAACTTATTCCAAGAACTTTTCAAGGCCCACCTGCAAGTTGTAGTGGCAGTAAGCATCTAAGGGTGCACAAAAGTTTCAATGTAGACTAAGGCCTTTTACCTGAGCTCTCAAATGTTCACATTTCTCTTATCAACCTAAATAACAAACAGAGAGAGGCTCTCCACAAGAAAAAGATATTCGTTTGGAAACAGAGCCTTGCAATAGAAACAGGCAAGCCAGAGTAAACTATATGCATATTCACGGAGGTAAAGGAAGACAAAAGAAAAAATGAGGAAGATTATATGATCATTTGGAAATGACTATCCTTGGCTACAAAGATCAATAACAAAGGTGATGCCAGGCACAGGTTGGACAGGCAGTTGTTGGGCAAATATCCTTCAAAAGCATTGTTGTGTGCAAAGTTGCAATGGGCTTTGTGCAAGATTGTGTTTTTTGCAGTCTTCTGTGATAAGTTTTTGTTATCAGGCATACAAGCCCAAGAATCCTTTATTGCATGGCCTTTCCTGGCTCAATATGTCAGGGTTTTGGTTAGGGGAGGGGTATTTTTAACACTCTCAATGTAAAAAATGCCATAAGGTAGGTACCCCAATTGCTTGTTTCGTCTTCATAAAATAACTTTTCCACCCGAACAAAGTCTACACATAAATTGTAAAAATACCCTGGCATGCAGTCCCTGGAAAAGTCTGGAGTCATTCTCGGGGTTCCCACCCAGGTGGGCAAGCGTAGCCACCACAGATAAACACAAAGTAGGGGTCCCCGCTGGGGTTCAGCGGCAGGCAGTGGCCCTGGTTCTGATATTTGGCTGAAAACACAGCTCCTCTTTGTCACCCTCAGGACATTTCAGCTATTTCCTAGATAATAATCTCACTGCACCCTGCACAAAACAGGCACATGATCATGTCACTCTGACCTGGTTTGAGTCCAAGGAGAATTTTGTTTTTAAAATAATTTAGGTTAGTAGTTAAAATATGAACTTTGGGCCAGGAGTGGTGGCCCATGCCTATAATCCCAGCACTTCGTGAGGCCAAAGTGGGCAGATTGCTTGAGTCCAGGAGTTTGAGACTAGCCTGGGCTAAAACCCCATCCCTACAAAAAAAAAATACAAAAAGTAGTTGGGCATGGTGGTGGCACATACCTGTAGTCCCGGCTACTCAGGAGGCTGAGTCCTCGCTTGAACCCAGGAGGTCACGGTCTGGTCAACAGAGCAAGACCCTGTATCAAAACAAACAAACAAACAAACAAAAAATGCTAGCAGCTTACCAGCTAGGGAGGCCTGTAGAGGCAAGTTTTCCAAATGGGGCTACATTAGTTGTTCCAAAACTTTAGCTGCATCAAAACCACCTGGATGGCTTGTTCAGCTACAGAGGGTCTGGCCATGCCCCTAGAGTTTCCAGCTGAGGGTCTGGAATGAGGCCCGATGATTTGCATTTCTAACAATCTCCAGGTGATGCTGATGCTGTGGGTCCAGGGACCACATTTTGAGAATCTATGCTAAATGAATCGGAGAAGACCAAAGCTCAAACTTATTCCAAGAACTTTTCAAGGCCCACCTGCAAGTTGTAGTGGCAGTAAGCATCTAAGGGTGCACAAAAGTTTCAATGTAGACTAAGGCCTTTTACCTGAGCTCTCAAATGTTCACATTTCTCTTATCAACCTAAATAACAAACAGAGAGAGGCTCTCCACAAGAAAAAGATATTCGTTTGGAAACAGAGCCTTGCAATAGAAACAGGCAAGCCAGAGTAAACTATATGCATATTCACGGAGGTAAAGGAAGACAAAAGAAAAAATGAGGAAGATTATATGATCATTTGGAAATGACTATCCTTGGCTACAAAGATCAATAACAAAGGTGATGCCAGGCACAGGTTGGACAGGCAGTTGTTGGGCAAATATCCTTCAAAAGCATTGTTGTGTGCAAAGTTGCAATGGGCTTTGTGCAAGATTGTGTTTTTTGCAGTCTTCTGTGATAAGTTTTTGTTATCAGGCATACAAGCCCAAGAATCCTTTATTGCATGGCCTTTCCTGGCTCAATATGTCAGGGTTTTGGTTAGGGTAGGGGTATTTTCAACACTCTCAATGTAAAAAATGACATAAGGTAGGTAGCCCAATGACTTGTTTGGTCTTCATAAAATAACTTTTCATAAAATCTCTGTAAACGTGGAAAAATCTACACCGCTATCTCAGTAAATGTGTAAACATTTACAACGCAATCTGTATAAACATGGAACTATTTACACCGCCGTCTCTATAAACATGGAAATATCTACACCGCTATCTCTATAAACATGGAAATATCTACACCGCCATCTGCTTAAACATGGAAATATCTACACTGCTGTCTCTATAAACATGGAAATATCTACACTGACATGTGTAGAAAGATGGAAATATCTACAAAGCGATCTGTATAAACATGGGAATTTCTGCACCGCTACCTGTGTAAACATGGAAATATCTACACCGCTATCTGTATCAACATGGAAATAACTACACCCCAATCTGTATAAACATGGAAATATCTACACAGCAATCTGTGCAAAGATGGAAATAACTACACCGCAGTCTCTATAAACATGGAAATATCTACACCGCTATCTGTATAAACATGGAAGTAACTACACCGCTATCTGTATAAACATGGAAATTTTTACACCACTATCTGTGTAAACATGGAAATATCTCCACCGCTACCTTTTAAACACGGAAATACCTACACCGGAATCTTTAAAAACATGGAAATACCTACACCGCTATCTCTATAAACAATGAAATATCTACAACGCTATCTGTGTAAACATGGAAATATCTACACAGCTATCTGTGTAAACTTGGAAATATCTACACCACAATCTGTGTAAGCATGGAAATATCTACAACGCTATCTGCGTAGACATGGAAATATTTACAACGCTATCTGTGTAAACAGGGAAATATCTACACAGCTATCTGTAAAACGTGGAAATATCTACACCACTATCTGTATAACCCTGAAAATATCTTCACCGCTATCTGTATCAACATGTAAATAACTTCACCGCTATCCGTATAAACATGGAAATATCAACAATGATATCTCTGTAAACATGGAAATATCGACAGAGTTATCTGTGTAAACTTGGAAATATCTACACCGCTATCTGTGTAAAGTTTGCAATGTCTACACCGCAATCTGTGCAAAGATGGAAATATCTTTACCGCTATATCTGTAAACATGGAAATATCTACACTCCTATATGTATAAACATGGAAATATCTACACCGCCATCTGTATAAACATGGAAATACCTACACAGCCATCTGTATAAACATGGAAATACCTACACCGCTATCTCTATAAACATGGAAATATCTACACCGCTATCTGTATAAACATGGAAATATCTACATCGCTATCTGTATAAACAGGGAAATGTCTCCACCGCTATCTGTGTAAACATGGAAATATCTACACTGCTATCTGTATATACATGGAAATATCTACACCGCTATCTGTATAAACAAGGAAATATCTACACCGCCATCTTTAGAAACATGGAAATATCTTCACCGCCATCTGTATAAACATGGAAATACCTACCCCGCTACCTGTATAAATATGGAAATTTCTACACCGCTATCTCTATATACATGGAAATACCTACACCACTATCTGTATAAACAAGGAAATATCTACACCGCCATCTTTAGAAACATGGAAATACCTTCACCGCCATCTGTATAAACATGGAAAAACCTACACCGCTACCTGTATAAATATGGAAATTTCTACACCGCTATCTCTATATACATGGAAATACCTACACCACTTGCACTATAAACATGGAAATATCTACACCGCAATCTCTGTAAACATGGAAATATCTACACCGTCATCTATGTGAACATGAAAATATCTACACTGCCATATTCAGAAACATGGCTGTATCTACACCGTCATCAGTATAAAGATGGAAATATCTACACCACTATCTGTATAAAGATGGAAGTATTTAAACCGCTATCTCAATACACATGTAAATATCTACACCACTATCTCTATAAACATGGAAATATCTACATCGCCATCTGTATTAACGTGGAAATATCTACACAGTCATCTGTATAAACCTGGAAATATCTACACTGTCATCTATATAAACATGGAAATATCTACAGAGAACTCTGTATAAACATGGAAATATCAGCACAGCCATCTGTATAAACATGGAAATATCTACACCGCTATCTGTATAAACATGGAAATATCTACACCGCTATGTGTATTAACGTGGAAATATCTCCATTGCTATCTGTATAAACATGGACATATCTCCACCGCAATCTGTATAAACATGAAAATATCTACACCGCTATCTCTATAAACATGGAAATATCTAAACTGCCATCTGTACAAACTTGGAAATATCTACACAGTCATCTGTAGAAACATGGAAATATCTACACCGCTATCTCTATAAACATGGAAATAACTACACCGCTATCTCTATAAACATGCAAATATCTACACCGCTATCTCCATCAACATGGAAATATACACACTGCCATCTCTTTAAACATGGAGGTATCTACAACGTCATCTACATAAACAAGAAAATATCTACACTGCCATCTATATAAACATGGAAATACTTACACCGCCATCTCTATAAACATGGAAATATCTACACTGCCATTTGTAGAAATAAGGAAATATCTACACCGCCATCTGCATAAACGTGGAAATATCTACACCGCTATCTGTATAAACATGGAAATATCTACACCGCAATCTGTATAAACATGGAAGTATCTACACCGCTATCTGTATAAATATGAAATATCTAAACCGCTATCTCTATAAAACTGGAAATATCTACACTGGTATCTGTATAAACATGGAAATATCCTCACAGCTATCTCTATGAATGTGGATATATCTACACCGCTATCTCTATAATCATGCAAATATCTACACCGCCATCTCTATAAACATGGAAATATCTACACCGCCATCTGCTTAAACATGGAAATATCTACACTGCTGTCTCTATAAACATGGAAATATCTACACCTCTAACTGTATAAACATGGAAATATCCACACCACTGTCTCTATAAACATGGAAATGTCTACAATGCTATCTCTTTAAACACGCAAATATATACATCACTGTCTCTATAAACATGGAAATATCTACACCGCTATCTCTAGAAACATGGAAATATCTACACCGCTATTTCTATAAACATGGAAATATACACACCGCTATCTCTATAAACGTGGAAATATCTACACCGCTATCTCTATAAACGTGGGAACATCTACACCGCTAACTCTATAAACCTGGAAATATCTACACCGCTATAAGTATAAATGTGGAAATATCTCCACCGCTATCTGTATAAACATGGAAATATCTACACCGCTATCTCTATAAACAAGGAAATACTTACACCGCTATCTGTATACACATGGAAATATTTACAAAGCTATCTCTATAAACATGGAAATTTCTACACCGCTATCTCTATAAACATGGAAATATCTACACCACTATCTGTAAAACATGGAAATATCTACACCGCTGTCTATATAAACATGGAAATATATACACGGCTATCTGTTTAAACATGGAAATATATACACCACTGACTGTATAAACATGGAAATATCTACACTGCTATCTGTATAAACATGGAAATATCTACACCGCTGTCTCTAAAAACATGGAAATACCTACACCGCTATCTGTAGAAACATGGAAATATCTACACCGCTGTTTCTATAAACCTGGAAATATCTACACCGTTATCTGTATTAACGTGGAAATACCTACACCGCTATCTGTATAGACATGGAAATATCTACATCGCTATGTCTACAAACGAGGAAATATCTACACCGCTATCTGCATAAACATGGAAATATCTACACAGGTATGTGTATAAAAGTGGAAATATCTGCACCGCTATGTGTATAAACTTGGAAATTTCTACACCGCAATCTGTATAAAATTGGAAATATCTTCACCGCTATCTGTATAAACCTTGAAATATCTACACCGCTATCTCTATAAATGGGGAAATATCTACACCGCTATATGTATAACGTGGGAATATCTACACCGCTATCCGTATAAACGCGTAAACATTTACACGGCTATCTGTATAAACATGGAAATATTTACACCGCTATCTCTAAAAACATGGAAATATCTACACCGCTATGTCTATAAACATGAAAATATTTACACCGCTATCTGTATAAGCATGGAAACATTTACACCACTATCTGTAAAAACTTGGAAATATTTACACCGTTATATCTATAAAAATGGAAATATCTACGCCGCTATCTCCATAAACATGAAAATATCTACACTGTTGTTTGTATGAACATGAAAATATCTACACCGCTATCTCTATAAACATAGAAATATCTACATCGCTGTCTGTATAAACGTGGAAACACCAACACTGCTATCGGTATAAACATGGAAATATCTACAACGCCATCTATATAAACATGGAAATTTCTACACCGCTATGTCTATAAACATGGAAATACCTACACCGCTATCTCTATAAACATGGAAACATCCACACTGCCATCTGCATATCCATGGAAATATCTGCAACGCCATCTGTATAAAGATGGAAATATCTACACGGCAATCTGTGTACAGATGGAAATATCAACACCGCCATCTGTAGAAACATGGAAATGTCTACACCGCTATCTGTATAAACATAGAAATATCTACACTGCAGTCTGTATAAACATGGAAATATCTACACCAGTAACTGTATAAAAATGGAAATATCTACACCACGATCTGTATAAACATGGAAATATTTACACCGCTATCTGTATAAACCTGGAAGTATCTACACTGCTATCTCTATATATATGGAAATATCTACACCGCCATCTGTATAAACATGGAAATAACTACACAGTCATGTGTAGGAACATGGAAATATCTACACCACCGTTTGTATACAGATGGAAATATCTACAACGTTATCTGTATAAACATGGAAATATCTACACAGTGATCTGAATAAATATGGAAATATGTACAGCACTCTCTGAATAAAGATGGAAATATCTACACCGCTATCTGTATAAACATGGAAATATCTACACCACTATCTGTATAAATATGGAAATATTTACACCACTATCTCTATAAACATGGAAATATCTACACCGCTATCTCTGTAAACATGGCTATATCTACATCGTCATCTGTATTAACCTAGAAATATCTACACAGTCATCTCTATATACCTGCAAATATCTACATTGTCATCTATATAAACATGGAAATATCTACAGAGAACTCTGTATAAACATGGAAATATCTGCACAGTCATCTGTATAAACATGGAAATATCTACACCGCTATCTGTATAAACATGGAAATATCTACACCGCTATATGTATTAACGTGGAAATATCTCCAATGCTATCAGTATAAACATGGACATATCTCCACCGCAATCTGTATAAACATGAAAATATCTACACCGCTATCTCTATAAACATGGAAATATCTACAATGCCATCTGTACAAACATGGAAATATCTACACAGTTATCTGCAGAAACATGGAAATATCTACACCGCTATCTCTATAAACATGGAAATAACTACACCGCTATCTCTATCAACTTGCAAATATCTCCACCGCTATCTCCATCAACATGGAAATATATACACCGCCATCTCTTTAAACATTGAGATATCTACAACGCCATCTACATAAACAAGAAAATATCTACACTGCCATCGATATAAACATGGAAATATCTACGCCGCTATCTGTATAAACATGGAAATATCTACACCGCGGTCTGTATAAACATGGAAATATCTACACCGCTATCTGTATAAACATGGAAATATCTAAACAGCTATCTCTATAAACATCGAAATATCTACAAAGCCATCTATATAAACATGGAAATACCTACACAGTCATGTGTAGGAACATGGAAATATCTACACCGCGGTATGTATAAACATGGAAATACCTACACCGCGATCTGTATAAACATGGGAATATCTTCACCACGATCTGTATAAACATGGAAATATCTACACCGCGATCTGTATAAACATGGTATTATCTACACCACCATCTATATAAACATGGAAACATCGACACTGCCATCTGTATAAACATGGAAATATCTACAATGCCATCTGTAGAAAGATGGAAATATCTACAACGCAATCTGTGTAAACATGGAAATATCTACACCGATACCTGTAAAAACATGGAAATATCTACACCGCTATCTGTATAAACATGAAATATCTACACCGTGATCTGTATAAACATGGAAATATCTACAATGCCATCTGTACAAACATGGAAATATCTACACAGTTATCTGTAGAAACACGGAAATATCTACACCGCTATCTCTATAAACATGGAAATAACTACAACGCTATCTCTATAAACATGGAAATATCTACACCGCTATCTCCATCAACATGGAAATATATACTCCGCCATCTCTTTAAACATGGAGATATCTACAATGCCATCTACATAAACAAGAAAATATCTACACTGCCATCTATATAAACATGGAAATGTCTAGACCGCCATCTCTATAAACATGAAAATATCTACACTGCCATTTGTAGAAAGATGGAAATATCTTCACCGCCATCTGCATAAACGTGGAAATATCTACACCGCTATCTGTATAAACATGGAAATATCTACACTGCAATCTGTATAAACATGGAAATATCTACACCGCTATCTGTATAAATATGAAATATCTAAACCGCTATCTCTAAAAAAATGGAAATATCTACACTGCTATTTGTATAAACATGGAAATATCCTCACTGCTATCTCTATGAACATGGATATATCTACACCGCTATCTAAATAAACACGGAAATATCTACACTGCCATCTGTATAAACATCGAATTACCTACACCGCCATCTGTATAAACATGGAAATATCTACACCGCTATCTGTATAAACATGGAAATATCTACACTGCTATCTGTATAAACATGGAAATATCTACACAGCTATCTGTGTAAACTTGGAAATGTCTACACCGCTATCTGTGTAAATTTGGCAATACTTACACCGCAATCTGTGCTAAGATGGAAATATCTGCACCGCTATCTCTGTTAACATGTAAATATGAACACCGCTATCTGAATAAACATGGAAATATCTACACTGCCATCTGTATAAACATGGAAATATCTACACTGCCATCTGTATAAATATGGAAATATCTACACTGCCATCTGTACACAAATGGAAATATCTACACAGCCATCTGTATAAACATGGAAATATCTACACCGCTATCTCTATAAACATGGAAATATGTACCCCGCTATCTGTATAAACATGGAAATATCTATATCGCTATCTGTATAAACAGGGAAATATCTCCACCGCTATCTGTAGAAACTTGGAAATATCTACACCGCTATCTGTATAAACATGGAAATATATAAAATGCTATCTGTGTAAACATGGAAATATCTACACAGCTAACTGTGTAAACTTGGAAATATCTACCCAGCTCTCTGTGTAAAAATGGAAATATCTACACAGCAATCTGTGCAAAGATGGAAATATCTACACCGCTATCTCTGTAAAAAAGGAAATATCTACACCGCTATCTGTATAAACATGGAAATATCTATACCGCAGTCTCTATAAACATGGAAATATCTCCACCGCTATCTGTATAAACATGAAAATATCTACACCGCTATCTGTATAATCATGGACATATCTACACCGCAATCTCTATAAACATGGAAATATCTACCATGCTATGTGTGTAAACATGGAAATATCTACACAGCTATCTGCATAAACATGGAAATATCTACACAGCAATCTGTGCAAAGATGGAAATATCTACACCGCTATCTCTGTAAACATGGAAATATCTAAACCGCTACCTGTGTAAACATGGAATTATCTGCACCGCAATCTGTATAAACATCGAAATA
The DNA here is from genome assembly GCF_028858775.2 of Pan troglodytes. NCBI lineage: Eukaryota > Metazoa > Chordata > Mammalia > Primates > Hominidae > Pan > Pan troglodytes. The sequence goes on from NC_072411.2 coordinate 11,460,388, forward strand.
CCTACACCGCTATCTGAATAAATATGGAAATATCTACACCGCTATCTCTATAAACATGGAGATACCTACACCGCTTTCTCTATAAACATGAAAATATCTACACTGCTATCTCTATATACATGGGAATATCTACACCTACATCTCTATAAACATGAAAACTTCTACACCGAAATCTTCAGAAACATGGATGTATCTACACAGCTATCTGTATAAACATGGAAATATCTACACCACTATCTGTATAAACATGGAACTATCTTCACTGCCATCTGTATAAACATGGAAATATCTACACCGCCATCTGTATAAACATGGAAATATCTACACCACAATCTGTATAAATATATTAATAAATACACCGCTATCTCTATAGACAAGGGAATATCTACACCGCTATCTGTATAAACATGGAAATATCTACACTGCCATCTGTATAAACATGGAAATATCTACACCACTATCTGCATAAACATGGAAATACCAACACCGCTATCTGTATAAACATGGAAATATCTACACCGCTATCTCTATAGAGATGAAAATATTTACACCACCATCTCTATAAACATGGAAATATTTACACCGCTATCTCTATAAACTTAGAAATAACTAGACCGCCGTCTCTATATACATGGAAATATCTATACCGCTATCTGCATAAACATGGAATTATCTACACAGACGTCTGTATAAACATGGAAATATCTACACCGCCATCTCTATAAACCTGAAAATATCTACACCGCCATCTTCTGAAACATGGATGTATCTACACCGCCATCTGTATAAACATGGAAATATCTACACCGCCATCTGTATAAAGATGGAAATATCTACACTGCAATCTGTATAAATATGGAAATACCTACACAGCTATCTCTAAAGACATGGAAATATCTACACCGCTACTTGTATAAACATGGAAATTACACCGCTATCTGTATCAACATGGAAATAACTACACCACAATATGTGTAAACATGGAAATACCTACAATGCTCTCTCTGTAAACATGGAAATATCTACACAGCTATCTGCGTAAACTTGGAAATATCTACACCGCTATCTGTGTAAGTTTGGCAATAACTACACCGCAATCTGTGCAAAGATGGAAATATCTACACCGCTATCTCTATATACATGGAAATATCTACACCAATATCTGTATAAACATGGAGAAATCTACACTGCAATCTGTATAAACATGGAAATACCTACACCGCTTTCTCTATAAACATGAAAATATCTACACTGCTATCTCTATATACATGGAAATATCTACACCTCCATCTCTGTAAACATGAAAATATCTACACCGCCATCTTCAGAAACATGGATGTATCAACACCGCCATCTGTATAAACATGGAAATATCTACACCACTATCTGTATAAATATGGAAATATCTTCACTGCCATCTGCATAAACATGGAAATATCTACAGCGCCATCAGTATAAACATGGAAATATCTAAACCACCATCTGCATAAACATGGAAATATCTAAACAGACTTCTGTATAAAATGGAAATATCTACACTGCCATCTGTATAAACTTGGAAATATCTACACTGATATCTGTAGAAAGATGGAAATGTCTACAAAGCGATCTGTATAAACATGGAAATGTCTACACCGCTTTCTGTATCAACATGGAAATAACTACACCGCAATCTGTATAAACATGGAAATATCTACAATGCTATCTCTGTAAACATGGAAATATCTACACAGATATCTGTGTAAACTTGGAAATATCTACACCGCTATCTGTGTAAATTTGGCAATACTTACACCGCAATCTGTGCAAAGATGGAAATATCTACACCGCTATCTCTGTAAACATGGAAATATCTACACTTCTATCTGTATAAACATGGAAATATCTACACTGCCATCTGTATAAACATGGAAATATCTATAGCGCCATCTGTATTAACATGTAAATACCTACACTGCATTATGTACACACATGGAAATATCTACACAGCCATCTGTATAAACATGGAAATATCTACACCGCTATCTCTATAAACATGGAAATATCTACACCACTATCTGTATAAAAATGGAAATATCTACATCGCTGTCTGTATAAACAGGGAAATATCTCCACCGCTATCTGTATAAACATGGAAATATCTACACAGCTATCTGTATAAACATGGAAATATCCACACCGCTATCTGTAAAACATGGAAATATATACAATGCTATCTGTGTAAACATGGAAATATCTACACAGCTATCTGTGTAAACTTGGAAATATCTACCCAGCAATCTGTGTAAAAATGGAAATATCTACACAGCAATCTGTGCAAAGATGGAAATATCTACACCTCTATCTCTGTAAACTTGGAAATATCTACACCGCTATCTGTATAAACATGGAAATATCTATACCGCAGTCTCTATAAACATGGAAATATCTCTACCGCTATCTGTAGAAACATGAAAATATCTACACCGCTATCTGTATAATCATGGACATATCTACACCGCAGTCTGCATAAACATGGAAATATCTACCACGGTATGTGTGTAAACATGGAAATATCTACACAGCTCTCTGTGTAGACTTGGAAATATCTACACAGCTATCTGCATAAACATGGAAATATCTACACGGAAATCTGTGCGAAGATGGAGATATCTACACCGATATCTCTGTAAACATGGAAATATCTACACCGCTACCTGTATAAACATGGAAATATCTACACCGCTGTCTGTATAAACAAGGAAATATCTACACCGCCATCTGTAGAAACATGGAAATGCCTACACCGCAATCTGTATAAACATGGAAATACCTACACAGCTATCTGTATAAATATGGAATTATCTACACCGCTATCTCTATAAACATGGAAATACCTACACCGCTTTCTCTATAAACATGAAAATATCTACACTGCTATCTCTATGTACATGGAAATATCTACACCTCCATCTCTATAAACATGAAAATATCTCCACCGCCATCTTCAGAAACATGGAAGTATCTACACCGCCATCTGTATAAACATGGAAATATCTACACCGCGATCAGTATAAACATGGAAATATCTACACCGCTATCTGTATATATATGGAAATATCTCCATGCTATCTCTATAAACATCGAAATATCTACACCGCCATCTGTATAAACATGGGAATACTTACAAAGTTATCTGTATAAACATGGAAATATCTACACCGCCATCTGTATAAACATGGAAATACCTACACAGCCATGTGTATATACATGGAAATATCTACACCGCTATCTATATAAACATGGAAATAACTACACCGCTATCTGTATAAAGATGGAGATATCTACACCGCCATCTACATATCCATAGAAATATCTGTGCCGCCATCTGTATAAACATGGAAATATCTACACGGTCATCTGTGTATAGATGGAGAAATCAACACCGCCATCTGTACAAACAGGGAAATGTCTGCACCGCTATCTCTAAAAACATGGAAATATCTACACCGCGTTCAGTATAAACATGGAAATATCTACACCGCTATCTGTATAAACTTGGAAATATCTACACCGCTATCTGTATAAATATGAAATATCTAAACTTCTCTCTCTATAAATTGGAAATATCTACACTGATATCTGTATAAACATAGAAATATCCTCAATGCTATCTCTATGAACATGGATATATCTACACCACTATCTCTATAAACATGGAAATATCTACACCGCCATCTCTATAAACATGGAAATATCTACACCGCCATCTGTATAAACATGGAAATATCTACTGCGCTATCTGTATAGACATGGAAATATCTACACCGCTATCTGTATAACCATGGAAATATCTACACTGCGATCTGTATCAACATGGAAATATCCACACCACGATCTCTATAAACATGGAAATATCTACACCGCCATGTGTATAAATATGAAATATCTAAACCGCTATCTCTATATAAGTGGAAATATCTACACTGCTATCTGTATAAACGTGGAAATATCTACACAGCTATCTCTATAAACATGGAAATATCTACACTGCCGTCTGTATAAACATGGAAATACCTACAAAGTCATCTGTATAAACATGGAAATATCTACACAGCCATCTGTATAAACATGGAAATATCTACACAGTCATCTGTATATACATGGAAATATCTACACCGCTATCTGTATAAACATGGAAATAACTACAACGCTATTTGTATAAACAAGGAAATATCTACAACGCCATCTGTTCAAACATGTAAATATATACACAGACATCTGTTTATACATGGAAATATCTACACCGCTATCTGTATAAACATGCTAATATCTACACCGCTATCTGTATAAATGTGGAAATATTTTCACCGCTATCCCTATAAACATGGTGATATCAGCACCCCGATCTGTATAAACATGGAAATATGTACACCATGATCTGTATAAACATGGAAATATCTACACCGTGATCTGTATAAACATGGAAATATCTACACCGCCATCTCTATAAACATGGAAATATCTACACCCCTATCTGTTTAAACATGTTAATATCCACACCGCTATCTCTATAAACATGGAAAAATCAACACCGCTATCTCTATGAACATGGAAATATCTACACCGCCATCTCTATAAACATGGAAATATCTACACCGCGATCAGTATAAACATGGAAATATCTACACCGCTATCTGTATAAACATGGAAATATCTCCACTACTATCTGTATAAACATCGAAATATCTACACCGCCATCTGTATAAACATGGAAATACTTACAAAGTTATCTGTATAAACATGGAAATATCTACACCGCCATCTGTATAAACATGGAAATATCTACAGCGCCATCTCTATAAACATTGAAATAGCTACAATGCCATCTGTAAAAACATGGAAATATCTACACAGTCATCTGAATAAACATGGAAATATCTACACCACCATCTGTATAAACATGGAAATACCTACAATACCATCTGTATACACATGGAAATATCTACACAGACATCTGTATAAACATGGAAATATCTACACTGCCATCTGTAGAAAGATGGAAATATCTACACCGCTGTCTCTATAAATATGGAAATATCTACACCGCCATCTCTATAAACATGAAAATATCTACACTGCCATCTCCATAAACATGGAAGTATCTACTCCGCCATGTGAATAAACACGGAAATAACTACATCACCGTCTGTGTAAACATGGAAATATCTACACCGCTATCTGTATAAACATGGAAATATCTACACCGCCATCTGCATGTCCATGGAAATATCTACGCCACCATCTGTATAAACTTGGAAATATCTACACGGCCATCTGTGTATAGATGGAAATATCAACACCGCCATCTGTACAAACATGGAAATTTCTACAACGCTATCTCTATAAACTTGGAAATATCTGCAATGCCATCTGTTAAAACATGGAAATATCTATACAGTCATCTGTATAAACACGGAAATATCTACACATAAATCTGTATAAACATGGAAATATCTACACCGCGATCTGTATAAACATGGAAATATCTACACAGCGATCTGTATAAACAAGGAAATATCTACACCGCCCTCTGTATTAACATGGAAATATCTACACAGCTATCTCTATAAACATGGAAATATCTACACCGCCATCTGTATGAACATGGAAATATCTACAAAGTCACCTGTATAAACATGGAATCATCTACACAGCCATCTGCATAAACATGGAAATATCTACACAGCCATCTGTATATACATGGAAATATCTACACCGCTATCTGTATAAACATGGAAATAACTACACCGCTATTTGTATAAACAAGCAAATATCTTCACAGTGATCTGTATAAACATGGAAATATCTACACCGCTATGTGTATAGACAAGGAAATATCTACACCGCCATCTGTACAAACATGGAAATATCTGCACCGCTATCTGTATAAACATGGAAATATCTACACCGCGGTCTGTATAAACATGGAAATATCTACACCGCTATCTGTATAAACATGGAAATATCTACACCGCTATCTCTATAAACATGGAAATATCTACACCGTGATCTGTATGAACATGGAAATATTTACACCGCTATCTGTATAAACATGGAAATTTCTAAACCGTTATCTGTATAAATATGGAAATATGTACAATGCTATCTCTATAAACATGGAAATATCTACACCGCCATCTGTATAAACATGGAAATACCTATACACTCATCTGTGTAAACATGGAAATATCTACACCACCATCTGTATAAACATGGAAATATCTACAATGCCATCTGTATACACATGGAAATACCTACACGGCAATCTGTGTATAGATGGAAACATCAACACCGCCTTCTGTACAAACTTGCAAATATCTACACTGCTATCTCTATAAACATGGATATATCTACACTGCGGTCTGTATAAACATGGAAATATCTACACCGGTATCTGTATAAACATGGAAATATATACACCGCGATATGTATAAACATGGAAATATATACACTGCTATCTGTATAAACATGGAAATATCTGCACCGCTATCTGTATAGACATGGAAATATCTTCAAGACCATCTGTATAAACATGGAAATACCTACACAGTCATGTGTAGGAACATGGAAATATCTACACTGCCTTCTGTATTAACATAGAAATAACAACACAGCCCTCTGTATAAATATGGAAACATCTGCATAGGCATCTGTATAAACATGGAAGTATCCGCACCGCTATCTGTATAAACATGGAAATACCTACACCGCTGTCTCTATTAACATGGAAATATGCACATCGCCATGTGTATAAACATGGAAATATCTCCACTGCTCTCTGTATAAACATGGAAATACCTCCACCGTTATCTGTATAATCATGGAAATATCTACAGCGCCATCTCTATAAACATTGAAATATCTACACTGCCATCTGTAAAAACATGGAAATAACTATACAGTCACCTGTATAAACATGGAAATATCTACAATGCCATCTGTATAAACATGGAAATATCTACACCGCTATCTGTATAAACATGGAAATATCTACACCGCTATCTCTATAAACATGGAAATATCTACACCACGACCTGTATAAACATGGAAATATCTACACCACCATCTGTATAAACATGGAAATAACTACAATGCCATCTGTATACACATGGAAATACCTACAAGGCAATCTGTGTATAGATGGAAACATCAACACCGCCATCTGTACAAACTTGCAAATATCTACACTGCTATCTCTATAAACATGGATATATCTACACTGCGGTCTGTATAAACATGGAAATACCTACAAAGTCATCTGTATAAACATGGAAATATCTACAAAGCCATCTGTATAAACATGGAAATATCTACACAGCCATCTCTATATACATGGAAATATCTACATCGCTATCTGTATAAACCTGGAAATAAATACAACGCTATTTGTATAAACAAGGAAATATCTACACCGTGATCTGTATAAACATGGAAATATTTACAAAGCTACCTGTATAAACATGGAAATTTCTACACAGTTGTGTGTATAAATATGGAAATACCTACACTTCTATCTCTATAAACATGGAAATATCTACACCGCCATCTGTATAAACATCGAAATACCTATACAGTCATCTGGGTAAACATGGAAATATCTACACCACCATCTGTATAAACATGGAAATATCTACAATGCCATCTGTATACACGTGGAAATACCTACACGGCAATCTGTGTATAGATGGAAACATGAACACCACCATCTGTACAAACTTGGAAATATCTACACTGCTATCTCTATAAACATAGAAATATCTACACTGCGGTCTGTATATACATGGAAATATCTACACCGGTATCTGTATAAACATGGAAATATCTACACCACGATCTGTATAAACATGGAAATATATACACCGCTATCTGTATAAACATGGAAATATCTGCACCGCTATCTCTATAGTCATTGAAATACCTACAAAGCCATCTGTATAATCATGGAAATACCTACACAGTCATGTGTAGGAACATGGAAATATCTGCACTGCCATCTGTATAAACATGGAAATATCTACACAGCCCTCTGTATAAATATGGAAATATCTGCATAGGCATCTGTATAAACATGGAAATATCTGCACCGCTATCTGTATAAACATGGAAACACCTACACCGCTGTCTCTATAAACATGGAAATATGTACACCGCTATCTGTATAAACATGGAAATATCTACCCAGTTATCCGTATAAATATGGAAATATCTACACCGCTCTATCTGTAAAGATGGAAATATCTACACCACCATCTGTATAAACATGGAAATATCTACACTGCTATCTCTATAAACATGGAAATATCTACAATGCCATCTGTAAAAACATGGAAATACCTATACAGTCATCTGCATAAACATGGAAATATCTACACCACCATCTGTATAAACATATAAATATCTACAATGCCATCTGTATACACATGGAAATACCTACACGGCTATCTGTGTATAGATGGAAACATCAACACCGCCATCTCTACAAACATGGAAATATCTACACCGCTATCTCTATAAACATGGAAATACCTACACTCCGGTCTGTATAAACATGTAAATATCTACACCGGTATCTGTATAAACATGGAAAAATCTCCACTACTATCTCTATAAACATCGAAATATCTACACTTCTATCTCTATAAACATGGAAATATCTACACCGCCATCTCTATAAACATGAAAATATCTACACTGCCATCTCCATAAACATGGAACTAACTACTCCGCCATTTGTATAAACATGGAAATATCTACACCGCCATCTGTGTGAATAAGGAAATATCTACAATGTCATCTGTATAAAGATATAAATATCTGCACCGCGAGCTGCATAAACATGGAAATACCTACATCGCTATCTGTATAAATTTGGAAATACCAACACCGCTATCGGTATAAACATGGAAATATCAACAACGCCATCTATATAAACATGGAAATATCTACACCGCTATGTCTATAAACATGGAAATACCTACACCGCTATCTGTACAAACATGGAAATATCTACACCGCTATCAGTATAAACATGGAAATAGCTACACCGCGATCTGTATAAACATGGAAATATCTTCACCACGATCTGTATAAACATGGAAATATCTACACCGCTATCTGTATAAACATGGTAATATCTACATCACCATCTATATAAACATGGAAATACCTACAACGCCATCTGTATAAACATGGAAATATCTACATTGCCATCTGTAGAAAATTGGAAATATCTACACCGAAATCTGTGTAAACATGGAAATATCTACACCGCTATCTGTAAAACATGGAAATATCTACACAGCTATCTCTATAAACATGGAAATATCTACACCGACATCTGTATAAACATGGATATACCTACAAAGTCATCTGTATAAACATGGAAATATCTACACAGCCATCTCTATAAACATTTAAATATCTACACAGCCGTCTGTATATACATGGAAATATCTACACCGCTATCTGTATAAACATGGAAATAACTACACCGCTATTTGTATAAACAAGGATATATCTACACCGCCATCTGTTTAAACATGGAAATATATACACAGACATCTGTTTATACATGGAAATATCTACACCGCTATCTGTATAAACATGCTAATAACTGCACCGCTCTCGGTATAAATGTGGAAATATTTGCACCGCTATCCCTATAAACATGGTAATATCAACACCGCGATCTGTATAAACATGGAAATATCTACACCATGAACTGTATAAACATGGAAACATCTACACCGTGATCTGTATAAACATGGAAATATCTACACCGCCATCTCTATAAACATGGAAATATCTAAACCCCTATCTGTATAAACATGGAAATATCCACACCGCTATCTATATAAACATGGAAAAATCAACACCGCTATCTCTATGAACATGGAAATATCTACACCGCGATCAGTATAAACATGGAAATATCTACACCGCTATCTGTATAAACATGGTAAAATCTCCACTACTATCTCTATAAACATCGAAATATCTACACCGCCATCTGTATAAACATGGAAATTTCTACACAGCCATGTGTATATACATGGAAATATCTACACCGCTATCTATATAAACATGGAAATAACTACATCGCTCTCTGTATAAACATGGAATTATTTACACCGCCATCTACATATCCATAGAAATATCTGCGCCGCCATCTGTATAAACATGGAAATATCTACACGGTCATCTGTGTATAGAAGGAAATATCAACACCGCCATCTGTACAAACATGGAAATATCTGCAACGCTATCTGTATAAACATGGAAATATTTACACCGCAGTCTGTATAAACATGGAAATATCTACACCGCTATCTGTATAATCATGGAAATATCTACACCGCTATCTCCATAAACATGGAAATATCTACACCGTGATCTGCATAAACATGGAAATATTTACACGGCTATCTGTATAAACATGGAAATATCTACATCGTTATCTGCATAAACATGGAAATATCTGCACCGCCATCTGTATAAACATGGCAATATCTACACTGCTATCTCTATAAACATGGAAATATCTGCAATGCCATCTGTAAAAACATGGAAATACCCATTTAGTCATCTGTATAAACATGGAAATATCTACACCACCATCTGTATAAACATGGAAATATCTACAATGCCATCTGTATACACATGGAAATACCTACACGGCAATATGTGTATAGATGGAAACATCAACACTGACATCTGTACAAACATGGAAATATCTACACCGCTATCTCTATAAACATGGAAATATCTACACTGCGTTCTGTATAAACATGGAAATATCTACACCGGTATCTGTATAAACATGGAAATATCTACACCACAATCTGTATAAACATGGAAATAATTACACCGCTATCTGTATAAACATGGAAATATCTAGACCGCGATCTCTATAAACATGGAAATATCTACAAAGCCATCTGTATAAACATGGAAATACCTACACAGTCATGTGTAGGAACATGGAAATATCTGCACTGCCATCTGTATAAACATGGAAATATCTACACAGCCCTCTGTATAAATATGGAAATATCTGCATAGGCATCTGTATAAACATGGAAATATCTGCACCGCTATCTGTATAAACATGGAAACACCTACACCGCTGTCTCTATAAACATGGAAATATGTACACCGCTATGTGTATAAACATGGAAATTTCTCCACTGCTGTCTGTATAAACATGGAAATATCCACAAAGCGAACAGTATAAGCATGGAAATATCTACACCGCTATCTGTAAAACATGGAAATATCTACACAGCTATCTCTATAAACATGGAAATATCTACACCGCCATCTGTATAAACATGGATATACCTACAAAGTCATCTGTATAAACATGGAAATATCTACACAGCCATCTCTATAAACATTTAAATATCTACACAGCCGTCTGTATATACATGGAAATATCTACACCGCTATCTGTATAAACATGGAAATAACTACACTGCTATTTGTATAAACAAGGAAATATCTACACCGCCATCTGTTTAAACATGGAAATATATACACAGACATCTGTTTATACATGGAAATATCTACACCGCTATCTGTATAAACATGCTAATAACTGCACCGCTATCGGTATAAATGTGGAAATATTTGCACCGCTATCCCTATAAACATGGTAATATCAACACCGCGATCTGTATAAACATGGAAATATCTACACCATGAACTGTATAAACATGGAAACATCTACACCGTGATCTGTATAAACATGGAAATATCTACACCGCCATCTCTATAAACATGGAAATATCTAAACCCCTATCTGTATAAACATGGAAATATCCACACCGCTATCTATATAAACATGGAAAAATCAACACCGCTATCTCTATGAACATGGAAATATATACACCGCGATCAGTATAAACATGGAAATATCTACACCGCTATCTGTATAAACATGGAAAAATCTCCACTACTATCTCTATAAACATCGAAATATCTACACCGCCATCTGTATAAACATGGAAATATCTACACAGCCATGTGTATATACATGGAAATATCTACACCGCTATCTATATAAACATGGAAATAACTACATCGCTCTCTGTATAAACATGGAATTATTTACACCGCCATCTACATATCCATAGAAATATCTGCGCCGCCATCTGTATAAACATGGAAATATCTACACGGTCATCTGTGTATAGAAGGAAATATCAACACCGCCATCTGTACAAACATGGAAATATCTGCAACGCTATCTGTATAAACATGGAAATATTTACACCGCGGTCTGTATAAACATGGAAATATCTACACCGCTATCTGTATAATCATGGAAATATCTACACCGCTATCTCCATAAACATGGAAATATCTACACCGTGATCTGCATAAACATGGAAATATTTACACGGCTATCTGTATAAACATGGAAATATCTACACCGTTATCTGCATAAACATGGAAATATCTGCACCGCCATCTGTATAAACATGGCAATATCTACACTGCTTTCTCTATAAACATGGAAATATCTGCAATGCCATCTGTAAAAACATGGAAATACCCATGTAGTCATCTGTATAAACATGGAAATATCTACACCACCATCTGTATAAACATGGAAATATCTACAATGCCATCTGTATACACATGGAAATACCTACACGGCAATATGTGTATAGATGGAAACATCAACACTGACATCTGTACAAACATGGAAATATCTACACCGCTATCTCTATAAACATGGAAATATCTACAGTGCGGTCTGTATAAACATGGAAATATCTACACCGGTATCTGTATAAACATGGAAATATCTACACCACAATCTGTATAAACATGGAAACAATTACACCGCTATCTGTATAAACATGGAAATATCTAGACCGCGATCTCTATAAACATGGAAATATCTACAAAGCCATCTGTATAAACATGGAAATACCTACACAGTCATGTGTAGGAACATGGAAATATCTGCACTGCCATCTGTATAAACATGGAAATATCTACACAGCCCTCTGTATAAATATGGAAATATCTGCATAGGCATCTGTATAAACATGGAAATATCTGCACCGCTATCTGTATAAACATGGAAACACCTACACCGCTGTCTCTATAAACATGGAAATATGTACACCGCTATGTGTATAAACATGGAAATATCTCCACTGCTGTCTGTATAAACATGGAAATATCCACAAAGCGAACAGTATAAGCATGGAAATATCTACACCGCTATCTGTAAAACATGGAAATATCTACACAGCTATCTCTATAAACATGGAAATATCTACACCGCCATCTGTATAAACATGGATATACCTACAAAGTCATCTGTATAAACATGGAAATATCTACACAGCCATCTCTATAAACATTTAAATATCTACACAGCCGTCTGTATATACATGGAAATATCTACACCGCTATCTGTATAAACATGGAAATAACTACACCGCTATTTGTATAAACAAGGAAATATCTACACCGCCATCTGTTTAAACATGGAAATATATACACAGACATCTGTTTATACATGGAAATATCTACACCGCTATCTGTATAAACATGCTAATAACTGCACCACTCTCGGTATAAATGTGGAAATATTTGCACCGCTATCCCTATAAACATGGTAATATCAACACCGCGATCTGTATAAACATGGAAATATCTACACCATGAACTGTATAAACATGGAAACATCTACACCGTGATCTGTATAAACATGGAAATATCTACACCGCCATCTCTATAAACATGGAAATATCTAAACCCCTATCTGTATAAACATGGAAATATCCACACCGCTATCTATATAAACATGGAAAAATCAACACCGCTATCTCTATGAACATGGAAATATATACACCGCGATCAGTATAAACATGGAAATATCTACACCGCTATCTGTATAAACATGGAAAAATCTCCACTACTATCTCTATAAACATCGAAATATCTACACCGCCATCTGTATAAACATGGAAATATCTACACAGCCATGTGTATATACATGGAAATATCTACACCGCTATCTATATAAACATGGAAATAACTACATCGCTCTCTGTATAAACATGGAATTATTTACACCGCCATCTACATATCCATAGAAATATCTGCGCCGCCATCTGTATAAACATGGAAATATCTACACGGTCATCTGTGTATAGAAGGAAATATCAACACCGCCATCTGTACAAACATGGAAATATCTGCAACGCTATCTGTATAAACATGGAAATATTTACACCGCGGTCTGTATAAACATGGAAATATCTACACCGCTATCTGTATAATCATGGAAATATCTACACCGCTATCTCCATAAACATGGAAATATCTACACCGTGATCTGCATAAACATGGAAATATTTACACGGCTATCTGTATAAACATGGAAATATCTACACCGTTATCTGCATAAACATGGAAATATCTGCACCGCCATCTGTATAAACATGGCAATACCTACACTGCTATCTCTATAAACATGGAAATATCTGCAATGCCATCTGTAAAAACATGGAAATACCTAACCCGCCGTCTGTATAAACATGGAAATACCTACAAAGTCATCTGTATAAACATGGAAATATCCACACAGCCATCTGTATAAACATGGAAATATCTACACAGCCATCTGTTTATACATGGAAATATCTACACCGCTATCTGTATAAACCTGGAAATAACTACACCGCTATTTGTATAAACAAGGAAATATCTACAGCGTGATCTGTATAAACATGGTAATATCTACAAAGCCATCTCTATTAAAATGGAAATATCTACACCCCTATCTGTATATACATGGAAATATCCACACCGCTATCTCTATAAACATGGAAAAATCAACACCGCTGTCTCTATGAGCATGGAAATATCTACACCGCCATCTCTATAAACATGGAAATATCTACACCACGATCAGTATAAACATGGAAATAAGTACACCGCTATCTGTGTAAACATGGAAATAACTACACCGCTATTTTTATAAACAAGGAAATATCCACACCGCTATCTCTATAAACATGGAAAAATCAACACCGCTATCTCTATGAACATGGAAATATCTACACCGCCATCTCTATAACATGGAAATACCTACACCACGATCAGTATAAACATGGAAATACCTACACCGCTATGTGTATAAAAATGGAAATATCTCCAATGCTATCTGTATAAACATTGAAATATATACACCGCCATCTGTATAAACATGGAAATACTAACATACTTATCTGAATAAACATGGAATTATCTACAACGCCATCTGTATAAACATGGAAATATGTACACCGCGATGTGTATATACATGGAAATATCTACACCGTGATGTGTATAAACATGGAAATATCTCCACCGCTATCTGTATAAACATGGAAATATCTACAATGCCATCAGTGGAAAGATGGAAATATCTACACCGCAATCTGTGTAAACATGGAAATATTTACACCGCTACCTGTAAACATGGAAATATCTACACCGCTATCTCTATAAACATGGAAATAACTACAAAGCCATCTGTATAAACAGGGAAATACCTACACAGTCATGTGTAGGAACATGGAAATATCTGCACTGCCATCTGTATAAACATGGAAATATCTACACAGCCCTCTGTATAAATATGGAAATATCTGCATAGGCATCTGTATAAACATGGAAATATCTGCACCGCTATCTGTATAAACATGGAAACACCTACACCGCTGTCTCTATAAACATGGAAATATGTACACCGCTATGTGTATAAACATGGAAATATCTCCACTGCTGTCTGTATAAACATGGAAATATCCACAAAGCGAACAGTATAAGCATGGAAATATCTACACCGCTATCTGTAAAACATGGAAATATCTACACAGCTATCTCTATAAACATGGAAATATCTACACCGCCATCTGTATAAACATGGATATACCTACAAAGTCATCTGTATAAACATGGAAATATCTACACAGCCATCTCTATAAACATTTAAATATCTACACAGCCGTCTGTATATACATGGAAATATCTACACCGCTATCTGTATAAACATGGAAATAACTACACCGCTATTTGTATAAACAAGGAAATATCTACACCGCCATCTGTTTAAACATGGAAATATATACACAGACATCTGTTTATACATGGAAATATCTACACCGCTATCTGTATAAACATGCTAATAACTGCACCGCTATCGGTATAAATGTGGAAATATTTGCACCGCTATCCCTATAAACATGGTAATATCAACACCGCGATCTGTATAAACATGGAAATATCTACACCATGAACTGTATAAACATGGAAACATCTACACCGTGATCTGTATAAACATGGAAATATCTACACCGCCATCTCTATAAACATGGAAATATCTAAACCCCTATCTGTATAAACATGGAAATATCCACACCGCTATCTATATAAACATGGAAAAATCAACACCGCTATCTCTATGAACATGGAAATATATACACCGCGATCAGTATAAACATGGAAATATCTACACCGCTATCTGTATAAACATGGAAAAATCTCCACTACTATCTCTATAAACATCGAAATATCTACACCGCCATCTGTATAAACATGGAAATATCTACACAGCCATGTGTATATACATGGAAATATCTACACCGCTATCTATATAAACATGGAAATAACTACATCGCTCTCTGTATAAACATGGAATTATTTACACCGCCATCTACATATCCATAGAAATATCTGCGCCGCCATCTGTATAAACATGGAAATATCTACACGGTCATCTGTGTATAGAAGGAAATATCAACACCGCCATCTGTACAAACATGGAAATATCTGCAACGCTATCTGTATAAACATGGAAATATTTACACCGCGGTCTGTATAAACATGGAAACATCTACACCGCTATCTGTATAATCATGGAAATATCTACACCGCTATCTCCATAAACATGGAAATATCTACACCGTGATCTGCATAAACATGGAAATATTTACACGGCTATCTGTATAAACATGGAAATATCTACACCGTTATCTGCATAAACATGGAAATATCTGCACCGCCATCTGTATAAACATGGCAATATCTACACTGCTATCTCTATAAACATGGAAATATCTGCAATGCCATCTGTAAAAACATGGAAATACCCATGTAGTCATCTGTATAAACATGGAAATATCTACACCACCATCTGTATAAACATGGAAATATCTACAATGCCATCTGTATACACATGGAAATACCTACACGGCAATATGTGTATAGATGGAAACATCAACACTGACATCTGTACAAACATGGAAATATCTACACCGCTATCTCTATAAACATGGAAATATCTACAGTGCGGTCTGTATAAACATGGAAATATCTACACCGGTATCTGTATAAACATGGAAATATCTACACCACAATCTGTATAAACATGGAAACAATTACACCGCTATCTGTATAAACATGGAAATATCTAGACCGCGATCTCTATAAACATGGAAATATCTACAAAGCCATCTGTATAAACATGGAAATACCTACACAGTCATGTGTAGGAACATGGAAATATCTGCACTGCCATCTGTATAAACATGGAAATATCTACACAGCCCTCTGTATAAATATGGAAATATCTGCATAGGCATCTGTATAAACATGGAAATATCTGCACCGCTATCTGTATAAACATGGAAACACCTACACCGCTGTCTCTATAAACATGGAAATATGTACACCGCTATGTGTATAAACATGGAAATATCTCCACTGCTGTCTGTATAAACATGGAAATATCCACAAAGCGAACAGTATAAGCATGGAAATATCTACACCGCTATCTGTAAAACATGGAAATATCTACACAGCTATCTCTATAAACATGGAAATATCTACACCGCCATCTGTATAAACATGGATATACCTACAAAGTCATCTGTATAAACATGGAAATATCTACACAGCCATCTCTATAAACATTTAAATATCTACACAGCCGTCTGTATATACATGGAAATATCTACACCGCTATCTGTATAAACATGGAAATAACTACACCGCTATTTGTATAAACAAGGAAATATCTACACCGCCATCTGTTTAAACATGGAAATATATACACAGACATCTGTTTATACATGGAAATATCTACACCGCTATCTGTATAAACATGCTAATAACTGCACCGCTCTCGGTATAAATGTGGAAATATTTGCACCGCTATCCCTATAAACATGGTAATATCAACACCGCGATCTGTATAAACATGGAAATATCTACACCATGAACTGTATAAACATGGAAACATCTACACCGTGATCTGTATAAACATGGAAATATCTACACCGCCATCTCTATAAACATGGAAATATCTAAACCCCTATCTGTATAAACATGGAAATATCCACACCGCTATCTATATAAACATGGAAAAATCAACACCGCTATCTCTATGAACATGGAAATATATACACCGCGATCAGTATAAACATGGAAATATCTACACCGCTATCTGTATAAACATGGAAAAATCTCCACTACTATCTCTATAAACATCGAAATATCTACACCGCCATCTGTATAAACATGGAAATATCTACACAGCCATGTGTATATACATGGAAATATCTACACCGCTATCTATATAAACATGGAAATAACTACATCGCTCTCTGTATAAACATGGAATTATTTACACCGCCATCTACATATCCATAGAAATATCTGCGCCGCCATCTGTATAAACATGGAAATATCTACACGGTCATCTGTGTATAGAAGGAAATATCAACACCGCCATCTGTACAAACATGGAAATATCTGCAACGCTATCTGTATAAACATGGAAATATTTACACCGCGGTCTGTATAAACATGGAAATATCTACACCGCTATCTGTATAATCATGGAAATATCTACACCGCTATCTCCATAAACATGGAAATATCTACACCGTGATCTGCATAAACATGGAAATATTTACACGGCTATCTGTATAAACATGGAAATATCTACACCGTTATCTGCATAAACATGGAAATATCTGCACCGCCATCTGTATAAACATGGCAATACCTACACTGCTATCTCTATAAACATGGAAATATCTGCAATGCCATCTGTAAAAACATGGAAATACCTAACCCGCCGTCTGTATAAACATGGAAATACCTACAAAGTCATCTGTATAAACATGGAAATATCCACACAGCCATCTGTATAAACATGGAAATATCTACACAGCCATCTGTTTATACATGGAAATATCTACACCGCTATCTGTATAAACCTGGAAATAACTACACCGCTATTTGTATAAACAAGGAAATATCTACAGCGTGATCTGTATAAACATGGTAATATCTACAAAGCCATCTCTATTAAAATGGAAATATCTACACCCCTATCTGTATATACATGGAAATATCCACACCGCTATCTCTATAAACATGGAAAAATCAACACCGCTGTCTCTATGAGCATGGAAATATCTACACCGCCATCTCTATAAACATGGAAATATCTACACCACGATCAGTATAAACATGGAAATAAGTACACCGCTATCTGTGTAAACATGGAAATAACTACACCGCTATTTTTATAAACAAGGAAATATCCACACCGCTATCTCTATAAACATGGAAAAATCAACACCGCTATCTCTATGAACATGGAAATATCTACACCGCCATCTCTATAACATGGAAATACCTACACCACGATCAGTATAAACATGGAAATACCTACACCGCTATGTGTATAAAAATGGAAATATCTCCAATGCTATCTGTATAAACATTGAAATATATACACCGCCATCTGTATAAACATGGAAATACTAACATACTTATCTGAATAAACATGGAATTATCTACAACGCCATCTGTATAAACATGGAAATATGTACACCGCGATGTGTATATACATGGAAATATCTACACCGTGATGTGTATAAACATGGAAATATCTCCACCGCTATCTGTATAAACATGGAAATATCTACAATGCCATCAGTGGAAAGATGGAAATATCTACACCGCAATCTGTGTAAACATGGAAATATTTACACCGCTACCTGTAAACATGGAAATATCTACACCGCTATCTCTATAAACATGGAAATAACTACAAAGCCATCTGTATAAACAGGGAAATACCTACACAGTCATGTGTATAAACATGGAAATATCTACACCGCAATCTGTTTAAACATGGAAATATCTACACCGCTATGTGTAAATACGAAATATCTAAACCGCTATCTCTATAAAAATGGAAATATCTACACTGCTATCTGTATAAACATGGAAATATCCTCACTGCTATAACTATGAACATGGATATATCTACACCGCTATCTCTATAAACATGGAAATATCTACAACGCCATCTCTATAAACATGGAAATATCTACACCGCCATCTGTATAAACATGGAAATATCTACAGCGCTATCTGTATAAAGATGGAAATATCTTCACCGCTATCTGTATAAACATGGAAATACCTACACTGCGATCTGTATAAACATGGAAATATCTACACCGCTATCTGTATAAACATGGAAATACCTACACTGCGATCTGTATAAACATGGAAATATCTACACCGCCATCTGTATAAATGTGGAAATATCTACAAAGTCGTCTGTATAAACATGGAAATATCTTCACAGCCATCTGTATGAACGTGGAAATATCTACACAGCCATCTGTATATACATGGAAATATCTACACCGCTACCTGTATAAAGATGGAAATAACTACACCGCTATTTGTATAAACAAGGAAATATCTACACCGCCATCTGTTTAAACATGGAAATATATACACAGACTTCTGTTTATACATGGAAATACCTACACTGCTATCTGTATAAACCTGCTAATAACTACACCGCTATCTGTATAAATGTGGAAATATTTGCACCGCTATCCCAATAAACATGGTAATATCAACACCGCGATCTTCATAAACATGGAAATATCTACACCATGATCTGTATAAACATGGAAACATCTACACCGTGATCTGTATAAACATGGAAATATCTACACCGCCATCTCTATAAACATGGAAATATCTACACCCCTATCTGTATAAACATGGAAATATCCACACCACTATCTCTATAAACATGGAAAAATCAACACCGCTATCTCTATG
Organism: Pan troglodytes; assembly: GCF_028858775.2. NCBI lineage: Eukaryota > Metazoa > Chordata > Mammalia > Primates > Hominidae > Pan > Pan troglodytes. Next base: position 11,481,601 of record NC_072411.2, read on the forward strand.
AACATGGAAATATCTACACCGCCATCTCTATAAACATGGAAATATCTACACCGCGATCAGAATAAACATGGAAATATCTACACCGTTACCTATATAAACATGGAAAAATCTCCAGTGTTATCTCAATAAACTTCGAAATATCAACACGGCCATCTGTACAAACATGGAAATATCTGCAAAGCTATCTGTATAAACATGGAAATATTTACACCGCGGTCTGTATAAACATGGAAATATGTACATCGCTATCTGTATAAACACGGCAATATCTACACCGCTATCTCTATAAACATGGAAATATCAACACCGTGATCTGTATAAACATGGAAATATTTACATGGTTATCTGTATAAACATGGAAATATCTACACTGTTATCTGTATAAATATGGAAATATCTACACCGCTGTCTCTATAAACATGGAAATATCTACACCGCTATCTGTATCAACCTGGAAATATCTACACTGCTATCTCTATAAACATGGAAATAACTACAATGCCATCTGTAAAAACATGGAAATACCTATACTGTCATCTGTATAAACATGGAAATATCTACACCACCATCTGTATAAACATGGAAATATCTACAATGCCATCTGTATACACATGGAAATGCCTACACGGCAATCTGTGTATAGATGGAAACACCAACACCGCCATCTGTACAAACATGGAAATATCTACACTGCTATCTCTATAAACATGGAAATATCTACACTGCGGTCTGTATAAACCTGGAAATATCTACACCGGGATCTGTATAAACATGGAAATATCTACAACACGATCTGTATAAACATGGAAATATATACACCGCTATCTGTATAAACATGGAAATATCTGCACCGCTATCTCTATAAACATGGAAATATCTACAAAGCCATCTGTATAAACATGGAAATACGTACAGAGTCATGTGTAGGAACATGGAAATATCTACACTGACATCTGTATAAACATGGAAATATCTACACCGCAATCACTACAAACATGGAAATATCTACATCGCTATCTGTATTAACATGGAAATAGCTCCACCGCTCTCAGTATAAACACTGAAATATCTACACCGCTATCTGTATAAACATGGAAATATCTACACCGCTATCTCTATATACATGGAAATAACTACACCATGATCTGTATAAACATGGAAATATTTACACCGCTATCTGTATAAACATGGAAATATCTACCCAGTTATCCGTATAAATATGGAAATATCTACACCGCTCTATCTGTAAAGATGGAAATATCTACACCACCATCTGTATAAACATGGAAATATCTACACTGCTATCTCTATAAACATGGAAATATCTACAATGCCATCTGTAAAAACATGGAAATACCTATACAGTCATCTGCATAAACATGGAAATATCTACACCACCATCTGTATAAACATATAAATATCTACAATGCCATCTGTATACACATGGAAATACCTACACGGCTATCTGTGTATAGATGGAAACATCAACACCGCCATCTCTACAAACATGGAAATATCTACACCGCTATCTCTATAAACATGGAAATACCTACACTCCGGTCTGTATAAACATGTAAATATCTACACCGGTATCTGTATAAACATGGAAAAATCTCCACTACTATCTCTATAAACATCGAAATATCTACACTTCTATCTCTATAAACATGGAAATATCTACACCGCCATCTCTATAAACATGAAAATATCTACACTGCCATCTCCATAAACATGGAACTAACTACTCCGCCATTTGTATAAACATGGAAATATCTACACCGCCATCTGTGTGAATAAGGAAATATCTACAATGTCATCTGTATAAAGATATAAATATCTGCACCGCGAGCTGCATAAACATGGAAATACCTACATCGCTATCTGTATAAATTTGGAAATACCAACACCGCTATCGGTATAAACATGGAAATATCAACAACGCCATCTATATAAACATGGAAATATCTACACCGCTATGTCTATAAACATGGAAATACCTACACCGCTATCTGTACAAACATGGAAATATCTACACCGCTATCAGTATAAACATGGAAATAGCTACACCGCGATCTGTATAAACATGGAAATATCTTCACCACGATCTGTATAAACATGGAAATATCTACACCGCTATCTGTATAAACATGGTAATATCTACATCACCATCTATATAAACATGGAAATACCTACAACGCCATCTGTATAAACATGGAAATATCTACATTGCCATCTGTAGAAAATTGGAAATATCTACACCGAAATCTGTGTAAACATGGAAATATCTACACCGCTATCTGTAAAACATGGAAATATCTACACAGCTATCTCTATAAACATGGAAATATCTACACCGACATCTGTATAAACATGGATATACCTACAAAGTCATCTGTATAAACATGGAAATATCTACACAGCCATCTCTATAAACATTTAAATATCTACACAGCCGTCTGTATATACATGGAAATATCTACACCGCTATCTGTATAAACATGGAAATAACTACACCGCTATTTGTATAAACAAGGATATATCTACACCGCCATCTGTTTAAACATGGAAATATATACACAGACATCTGTTTATACATGGAAATATCTACACCGCTATCTGTATAAACATGCTAATAACTGCACCGCTCTCGGTATAAATGTGGAAATATTTGCACCGCTATCCCTATAAACATGGTAATATCAACACCGCGATCTGTATAAACATGGAAATATCTACACCATGAACTGTATAAACATGGAAACATCTACACCGTGATCTGTATAAACATGGAAATATCTACACCGCCATCTCTATAAACATGGAAATATCTAAACCCCTATCTGTATAAACATGGAAATATCCACACCGCTATCTATATAAACATGGAAAAATCAACACCGCTATCTCTATGAACATGGAAATATCTACACCGCGATCAGTATAAACATGGAAATATCTACACCGCTATCTGTATAAACATGGTAAAATCTCCACTACTATCTCTATAAACATCGAAATATCTACACCGCCATCTGTATAAACATGGAAATTTCTACACAGCCATGTGTATATACATGGAAATATCTACACCGCTATCTATATAAACATGGAAATAACTACATCGCTCTCTGTATAAACATGGAATTATTTACACCGCCATCTACATATCCATAGAAATATCTGCGCCGCCATCTGTATAAACATGGAAATATCTACACGGTCATCTGTGTATAGAAGGAAATATCAACACCGCCATCTGTACAAACATGGAAATATCTGCAACGCTATCTGTATAAACATGGAAATATTTACACCGCAGTCTGTATAAACATGGAAATATCTACACCGCTATCTGTATAATCATGGAAATATCTACACCGCTATCTCCATAAACATGGAAATATCTACACCGTGATCTGCATAAACATGGAAATATTTACACGGCTATCTGTATAAACATGGAAATATCTACATCGTTATCTGCATAAACATGGAAATATCTGCACCGCCATCTGTATAAACATGGCAATATCTACACTGCTATCTCTATAAACATGGAAATATCTGCAATGCCATCTGTAAAAACATGGAAATGCCCATGTAGTCATCTGTATAAACATGGAAATATCTACACCACCATCTGTATAAACATGGAAATATCTACAATGCCATCTGTATACACATGGAAATACCTACACGGCAATATGTGTATAGATGGAAACATCAACACTGACATCTGTACAAACATGGAAATATCTACACCGCTATCTCTATAAACATGGAAATATCTACAGTGCGGTCTGTATAAACATGGAAATATCTACACCGGTATCTGTATAAACATGGAAATATCTACACCACAATCTGTATAAACATGGAAATAATTACACCGCTATCTGTATAAACATGGAAATATCTAGACCGCGATCTCTATAAACATGGAAATATCTACAAAGCCATCTGTATAAACATGGAAATACCTACACAGTCATGTGTAGGAACATGGAAATATCTGCACTGCCATCTGTATAAACATGGAAATATCTACACAGCCCTCTGTATAAATATGGAAATATCTGCATAGGCATCTGTATAAACATGGAAATATCTGCACCGCTATCTGTATAAACATGGAAACACCTACACCGCTGTCTCTATAAACATGGAAATATGTACACCGCTATGTGTATAAACATGGAAATATCTCCACTGCTTTCTGTATAAACATGGAAATATCCACAAAGCGAACAGTATAAGCATGGAAATATCTACACCGCTATCTGTAAAACATGGAAATATCTACACAGCTATCTCTATAAACATGGAAATATCTACACCGCCATCTGTATAAACATGGATATACCTACAAAGTCATCTGTATAAACATGGAAATATCTACACAGCCATCTCTATAAACATTTAAATATCTACACAGCCGTCTGTATATACATGGAAATATCTACACCGCTATCTGTATAAACATGGAAATAACTACACCGCTATTTGTATAAACAAGGAAATATCTACACCGCCATCTGTTTAAACATGGAAATATATACACAGACATCTGTTTATACATGGAAATATCTACACCGCTATCTGTATAAACATGCTAATAACTGCACCGCTATCGGTATAAATGTGGAAATATTTGCACCGCTATCCCTATAAACATGGTAATATCAACACCGCGATCTGTAAAAACATGGAAATATCTACACCATGAACTGTATAAACATGGAAACATCTACACCGTGATCTGTATAAACATGGAAATATCTACACCGCCATCTCTATAAACATGGAAATATCTAAACCCCTATCTGTATAAACATGGAAATATCCACACCGCTATCTATATAAACATGGAAAAATCAACACCGCTATCTCTATGAACATGGAAATATATACACCGCGATCAGTATAAACATGGAAATATCTACACCGCTATCTGTATAAACATGGAAAAATCTCCACTACTATCTCTATAAACATCGAAATATCTACACCGCCATCTGTATAAACATGGAAATATCTACACAGCCATGTGTATATACATGGAAATATCTACACCGCTATCTATATAAACATGGAAATAACTACATCGCTCTCTGTATAAACATGGAATTATTTACACCGCCATCTACATATCCATAGAAATATCTGCGCCGCCATCTGTATAAACATGGAAATATCTACACGGTCATCTGTGTATAGAAGGAAATATCAACACCGCCATCTGTACAAACATGGAAATATCTGCAACGCTATCTGTATAAACATGGAAATATTTACACCGCGGTCTGTATAAACATGGAAATATCTACACCGCTATCTGTATAATCATGGAAATATCTACACCGCTATCTCCATAAACATGGAAATATCTACACCGTGATCTGCATAAACATGGAAATATTTACACGGCTATCTGTATAAACATGGAAATATCTACACCGTTATCTGCATAAACATGGAAATATCTGCACCGCCATCTGTATAAACATGGCAATATCTACACTGCTATCTCTATAAACATGGAAATATCTGCAATGCCATCTGTAAAAACATGGAAATACCCATGTAGTCATCTGTATAAACATGGAAATATCTACACCACCATCTGTATAAACATGGAAATATCTACAATGCCATCTGTATACACATGGAAATACCTACACGGCAATATGTGTATAGATGGAAACATCAACACTGACATCTGTACAAACATGGAAATATCTACACCGCTATCTCTATAAACATGGAAATATCTACAGTGCGGTCTGTATAAACATGGAAATATCTACACCGGTATCTGTATAAACATGGAAATATCTACACCACAATCTGTATAAACATGGAAACAATTACACCGCTATCTGTATAAACATGGAAATATCTAGACCGCAATCTCTATAAACATGGAAATATCTACAAAGCCATCTGTATAAACATGGAAATACCTACACAGTCATGTGTAGGAACATGGAAATATCTGCACTGCCATCTGTATAAACATGGAAATATCTACACAGCCCTCTGTATAAATATGGAAATATCTGCATAGGCATCTGTATAAACATGGAAATATCTGCACCGCTATCTGTATAAACATGGAAACACCTACACCGCTGTCTCTATAAACATGGAAATATGTACACCGCTATGTGTATAAACATGGAAATATCTCCACTGCTGTCTGTATAAACATGGAAATATCCACAAAGCGAACAGTATAAGCATGGAAATATCTACACCGCTATCTGTAAAACATGGAAATATCTACACAGCTATCTCTATAAACATGGAAATATCTACACCGCCATCTGTATAAACATGGATATACCTACAAAGTCATCTGTATAAACATGGAAATATCTACACAGCCATCTCTATAAACATTTAAATATCTACACAGCCGTCTGTATATACATGGAAATATCTACACCGCTATCTGTATAAACATGGAAATAACTACACCGCTATTTGTATAAACAAGGAAATATCTACACCGCCATCTGTTTAAACATGGAAATATATACACAGACATCTGTTTATACATGGAAATATCTACACCGCTATCTGTATAAACATGCTAATAACTGCACCGCTCTCGGTATAAATGTGGAAATATTTGCACCGCTATCCCTATAAACATGGTAATATCAACACCGCGATCTGTATAAACATGGAAATATCTACACCATGAACTGTATAAACATGGAAACATCTACACCGTGATCTGTATAAACATGGAAATATCTACACCGCCATCTCTATAAACATGGAAATATCTAAACCCCTATCTGTATAAACATGGAAATATCCACACCGCTATCTATATAAACATGGAAAAATCAACACCGCTATCTCTATGAACATGGAAATATATACACCACGATCAGTATAAACATGGAAATATCTACACCGCTATCTGTATAAACATGGAAAAATCTCCACTACTATCTCTATAAACATCGAAATATCTACACCGCCATCTGTATAAACATGGAAATATCTACACAGCCATGTGTATATACATGGAAATATCTACACCGCTATCTATATAAACATGGAAATAACTACATCGCTCTCTGTATAAACATGGAATTATTTACACCGCCATCTACATATCCATAGAAATATCTGCGCCGCCATCTGTATAAACATGGAAATATCTACACGGTCATCTGTGTATAGAAGGAAATATCAACACCGCCATCTGTACAAACATGGAAATATCTGCAACGCTATCTGTATAAACATGGAAATATTTACACCGCGGTCTGTATAAACATGGAAATATCTACACCGCTATCTGTATAATCATGGAAATATCTACACCGCTATCTCCATAAACATGGAAATATCTACACCGTGATCTGCATAAACATGGAAATATTTACACGGCTATCTGTATAAACATGGAAATATCTACACCGTTATCTGCATAAACATGGAAATATCTGCACCGCCATCTGTATAAACATGGCAATACCTACACTGCTATCTCTATAAACATGGAAATATCTGCAATGCCATCTGTAAAAACATGGAAATACCTAACCCGCCGTCTGTATAAACATGGAAATACCTACAAAGTCATCTGTATAAACATGGAAATATCCACACAGCCATCTGTATAAACATGGAAATATCTACACAGCCATCTGTTTATACATGGAAATATCTACACCGCTATCTGTATAAACCTGGAAATAACTACACCGCTATTTGTATAAACAAGGAAATATCTACAGCGTGATCTGTATAAACATGGTAATATCTACAAAGCCATCTCTATTAAAATGGAAATATCTACACCCCTATCTGTATATACATGGAAATATCCACACCGCTATCTCTATAAACATGGAAAAATCAACACCGCTGTCTCTATGAGCATGGAAATATCTACACCGCCATCTCTATAAACATGGAAATATCTACACCACGATCAGTATAAACATGGAAATAAGTACACCGCTATCTGTGTAAACATGGAAATAACTACACCGCTATTTTTATAAACAAGGAAATATCCACACCGCTATCTCTATAAACATGGAAAAATCAACACCGCTATCTCTATGAACATGGAAATATCTACACCGCCATCTCTATAACATGGAAATACCTACACCACGATCAGTATAAACATGGAAATACCTACACCGCTATGTGTATAAAAATGGAAATATCTCCAATGCTATCTGTATAAACATTGAAATATATACACCGCCATCTGTATAAACATGGAAATACTAACATACTTATCTGAATAAACATGGAATTATCTACAACGCCATCTGTATAAACATGGAAATATGTACACCGCGATGTGTATATACATGGAAATATCTACACCGTGATGTGTATAAACATGGAAATATCTCCACCGCTATCTGTATAAACATGGAAATATCTACAATGCCATCAGTGGAAAGATGGAAATATCTACACCGCAATCTGTGTAAACATGGAAATATTTACACCGCTACCTGTAAACATGGAAATATCTACACCGCTATCTCTATAAACATGGAAATAACTACAAAGCCATCTGTATAAACAGGGAAATACCTACACAGTCATGTGTATAAACATGGAAATATCTACACCGCAATCTGTTTAAACATGGAAATATCTACACCGCTATGTGTAAATACGAAATATCTAAACCGCTATCTCTATAAAAATGGAAATATCTACACTGCTATCTGTATAAACATGGAAATATCCTCACTGCTATAACTATGAACATGGATATATCTACACCGCTATCTCTATAAACATGGAAATATCTACAACGCCATCTCTATAAACATGGAAATATCTACACCGCCATCTGTATAAACATGGAAATATCTACAGCGCTATCTGTATAAAGATGGAAATATCTTCACCGCTATCTGTATAAACATGGAAATACCTACACTGCGATCTGTATAAACATGGAAATATCTACACCGCTATCTGTATAAACATGGAAATACCTACACTGCGATCTGTATAAACATGGAAATATCTACACCGCCATCTGTATAAATGTGGAAATATCTACAAAGTCGTCTGTATAAACATGGAAATATCTTCACAGCCATCTGTATGAACGTGGAAATATCTACACAGCCATCTGTATATACATGGAAATATCTACACCGCTACCTGTATAAAGATGGAAATAACTACACCTCTATTTGTATAAACAAGGAAATATCTACACCGCCATCTGTTTAAACATGGAAATATATACACAGACTTCTGTTTATACATGGAAATACCTACACTGCTATCTGTATAAACCTGCTAATAACTACACCGCTATCTGTATAAATGTGGAAATATTTGCACCGCTATCCCAATAAACATGGTAATATCAACACCGCGATCTTCATAAACATGGAAATATCTACACCATGATCTGTATAAACATGGAAACATCTACACCGTGATCTGTATAAACATGGAAATATCTACACCGCCATCTCTATAAACATGGAAATATCTACACCCCTATCTGTATAAACATGGAAATATCCACACCACTATCTCTATAAACATGGAAAAATCAACACCGCTATCTCTATGAACATGGAAATATCTACACCGCCATCTCTATAAACATGGAAATATCTACACCGCGATCAGAATAAACATGGAAATATCTACACCGTTACCTATATAAACATGGAAAAATCTCCAGTGTTATCTCAATAAACTTCGAAATATCAACACGGCCATCTGTACAAACATGGAAATATCTGCAAAGCTATCTGTATAAACATGGAAATATTTACACCGCGGTCTGTATAAACATGGAAATATGTACATCGCTATCTGTATAAACACGGCAATATCTACACCGCTATCTCTATAAACATGGAAATATCAACACCGTGATCTGTATAAACATGGAAATATTTACATGGTTATCTGTATAAACATGGAAATATCTACACTGTTATCTGTATAAATATGGAAATATCTACACCGCTGTCTCTATAAACATGGAAATATCTACACCGCTATCTGTATCAACCTGGAAATATCTACACTGCTATCTCTATAAACATGGAAATAACTACAATGCCATCTGTAAAAACATGGAAATACCTATACTGTCATCTGTATAAACATGGAAATATCTACACCACCATCTGTATAAACATGGAAATATCTACAATGCCATCTGTATACACATGGAAATGCCTACACGGCAATCTGTGTATAGATGGAAACACCAACACCGCCATCTGTACAAACATGGAAATATCTACACTGCTATCTCTATAAACATGGAAATATCTACACTGCGGTCTGTATAAACCTGGAAATATCTACACCGGGATCTGTATAAACATGGAAATATCTACAACACGATCTGTATAAACATGGAAATATATACACCGCTATCTGTATAAACATGGAAATATCTGCACCGCTATCTCTATAAACATGGAAATATCTACAAAGCCATCTGTATAAACATGGAAATACGTACAGAGTCATGTGTAGGAACATGGAAATATCTACACTGACATCTGTATAAACATGGAAATATCTACACCGCAATCACTACAAACATGGAAATATCTACATCGCTATCTGTATTAACATGGAAATAGCTCCACCGCTATCAGTATAAACACTGAAATATCTACACCGCTATCTGTATAAACATGGAAATATGTACAACGCTATCTGTATAAACATGGAAATATCTACACCGCTATGTGTATAAACATGGAAATATCTACACAGCTATCTCTATAAACATGGAAATAGCTACACTGCTATCTGTATAAACATAGAAATAGCGACACCGTTATCTGTATAAACATGGAAATATCTACACCGCCCTCTGTAAAAACATGAAGATATCTACACAGTCATCTGTATAAACTTGGAAATATCTACACCTCCATCTGTATAAACATGGAAATATCTACACTGCCATCTGTATACACATGGAAATATCTACACAGCCATCTGAAGAAACATGGAAGTATGTACACCGCTATCTCTATAAACATGGAAATAACTACACCGCTATCTTTATAAACTTGGAAATATCTACACCGCCTTCTGTATAAACATGGAAATATCTACACCGCTATCTGTATAAACATGGAAATACCAACACCGTTATCTGTATAAACATTGAAATATCTACACCGCTATCTGTATAAAGATGGAAATATCTACAACGCTATCTGTGTAAACATGGAAATATCTACACACCTATCTGTGTAAACATGGAAATATCTACACCGCTACCTGTATAAACATGGAAATATCTACACCGCTATCTGTATAAACATGGAAATACCAAAACGGCTATCTGTATAAACATGGAAATATCTACAACGCTATCTGTATAAATACGGAAATATCCTCACCACTATCACTATATACCTGGAAATACCTACAACGCTATCTGTATAAATACGGAAATATCCTCACCACTATCTCTATAAACATGGAAATACCTACACCGCCATATCTATACACATGGAAATACCTACAACGCCATCTCTATACTCATGGAAATATCTACACCACTATCTCTATAAACATAGAAATATCTACATTGCAATCTCTATAAACATGGAAATATCTACACCGCCATCTCTATAAACATGGAAATATCTACATCGCTATCTGTATAAATATGGAAATATCTCCACCGCTATCAGTATAAACATGGAAATATCTACACCGGTATCTGTATAAACATTGAAATATCTACACCGCTATCTGTATAAACATGGAAATATCTACAATGCTATCTGTGTAAACATGGAAGTATCTACACAGATATCTGTGTAAACTTGCAAATATCTACACAGCTATCTGTGTAAAGATCGAAATGTCTACAGCGCAATCTGTGCAAAGATGGAAATATCTACACCGCTATCTCTGTAAACATGGAAATATCTACACCGCTATCTGTATCAACATGGAAATATCTACTTCGCTATCTTTATAAACATGGAAATATTTACACTGTTATTTCTATAAACATGGAAATATCTACACCACCATCTGTATAAACATGCAAATATCTACAGAGTCATCTGTATAAACATGGAAATATCTACACCACCATATCTATAAACATGGAAATATCTACAGTGCCATCTGTATACCCGTGGAAATACCTACCCAGCCATCTGTGTAACCACGGAAATATCCACTCCGCTATCTCTATAAACATGGAAATACGTACGACGCTATCTCTATAAATATGGAAATAGCTACACTGCAATCTCTATAAACATGGAAATAACTACACCGCCATCACTATAAACATGGAAATATCTACATCGCTATCTGTATTAACATGGAAATAGCTCCACCGCTATCAGTATAAACATTGAAATATCAACACCGCTATCTGTATAAACATGGAAATATGTACAACGCTATCTGTATAAACATGGAAATATCTACAGCGCAATCAGTATAAACATGGAAATATCTACACAGCTATCTCTATAAACATGGAAATAGCTACCCTGCTATCTGTATAAACATAGAAATAGCGACACCGTTATCTGTATAAACATGGAAATATCTACACCGCCCTCTGTAAAAACATCAAGATATCTACACAGTCATCTGTATAAACTTGGAAATATCTACACCTCCATCTGTATAAACATGGAAATATCTACACTGCAATCTGTATACACATGGAAATATCTACACAGCCATCTGAAGAAACATGGAAGTATGTACACCGCTATCTGTATAAACATGGAAATAACTACACCGCTATCTTTATAAACTTGGAATTATCTACACCGCCTTCTGTATAAACATGGAAATATCTACACCGCTATCTGTATAAACATGGAAATACCAACACCGTTATCTGTATAAACATTGAAATATCTACACCGCTATCTGTATAAAGATGGAAATATCTACAACGCTATCTGTGTAAACATGGAAATATCTACACACCTATCTGTGTAAACATGGAAATATCTACACCGCTATCTGTATAAACATGGAAATATCTACACCGCTATCTTTATAAACATGGAAATACCAAAACGGCTATCTGTATAAACATGGAAATATCTACAACGCTATCTGTATAAATACGGAAATATCCTCACCACTATCACTATATACCTGGAAATACCTACAACGCTATCTGTATAACTACGGAAATATCCTCACCACTATCTCTATAAACATGGAAATACCTACACTGCCATATCTATACACATGGAAATACCTACACCGCCATCTCTATACACATGGAAATATCTACACCACTATCTCTATAAACATAGAAATATCTACATTGCAATCTCTATAAACATGGAAATATCTACACCGCCATCTCTATAAACATGGAAATATCTACATCGCTATCTGTATAAATATGGAAATATCTCCACCGCTATCAGTATAAACATGGAAATATCTACACCGATATCTGTATAAACATGGAAATATCTACACCGCTATGTGTATAAACATGGAAATATCTACAACGCTATCTGTGTAAACATGGAAGTATCTACACAGATATCTGTGTAAACTTGCAAATATCTACACAGCTATCTGTGTAAAGATCGAAATGTCTACAGCGCAATCTGTGCAAAGATGGAAATATCTACACCGCTATCTCTGTAAACATGGAAATATCTACACCGCTATCTGTATCAACATGGAAATATCTACTTCGCTATCTTTATAAACATGGAAATATCTACACTGTTATCTCTATAAACATGGAAATATCTACACCACCATCTGTATAAACATGCAAATATCTACAGAGTCATCTGTATAAACATGGAAACATCTACACCACCATATCTATAAACATGGAAATATCTACAGTGCCATCTGTATACCCGTGGAAATACCTACCCAGCCATCTGTGTAACCACGGAAATATCCACTCCGCTATCTCTATAAACATGGAAATACGTACGACGCTATCTCTATAAATATGGAAATAGCTACACTGCAATCTCTATAAACATGGAAATAACTACACCGCCATCACTATAAACATGGAAATATCTACATCGCTATCTGTATTAACATGGAAATAGCTCCACCGCTATCAGTATAAACATTGAAATATCTACACCGCTATCTGTATAAACATGGAAATATGTACAACGCTATCTGTATAAACATGGAAATATCTACACCGCAATCAGTATAAACATGGAAATATCTACACAGCTATCTCTATAAACATGGAAATAGCTACACTGCTATCTGTATAAACATAGAAATAGCGACACCGTTATCTGTATAAACATGGAAATATCTACACCGCCCTCTGTAAAAACATGAAGATATCTACACAGTCATCTGTATAAACTTGGAAATATCTACACCTCCATCTGTATAAATATGGAAATATCTACACTGCCATCTGTATACACATGGAAATATCTACACAGCCATCTGAAGAAACATGGAAATATGTACACCGCTATCTGTATAAACATGGAAATAACTACACGGCTATCTTTATAAACTTGGAAATATCTACACCGCCTTCTGTATAAACATGGAAATACCTACACCGCCATATCTATACACATGGAAATACCTACACCGCCATCTCTATACACATGGAAATATCTACACCACTATCTCTATAAACATAGAAATATCTACATTGCAATCTCTATAAACATGGAAATATCTACACCGCCATCTCTATAAACATGGAAATATCTACATCGCTATCTGTATAAATATGGAAATATCTCCACCGCTATCAGTATAAACATGGAAATATCTACACCGATATCTGTATAAACATGGAAATATCTACACCGCTATCTGTATAAACATGGAAATATCTACAACGCTATCTCTGTAAACATGGAAGTATCTACACAGATATCTGTGTAAACTTGCAAATATCTACACAGCTATCTGTGTAAAGATCGAAATGTCTACAGCGCAATCTGTGCAAAGATGGAAATATCTACACCGCTATCTCTGTAAACATGGAAATATCTACACCGCTATCTGTAACAACATGGAAATATCTACTTCGCTATCTTTATAAACATGGAAATATCTACACTGTTATCTCTATAAACATGGAAATATCTACACCACCATCTGTATAAACATGCAAATATCGACAGAGTCATCTGTATAAACATGGAAATATCTACACCACCATATCTATAAACATGGAAATATCTACAGTGCCATCTGTATACCCGTGGAAATACCTACCCAGCCATCTGTGTAACCACGGAAATATCTACTCCGCTATCTCTATAAACATGGAAATACGTACGACGCTATCTCTATAAATATGGAAATAGCTACACTGCAATCTCTATAAAAATGGAAATAACTACACCGCCATCACTATAAACATGGAAATATCTACATCGCTATCTGTATTAACATGGAAATAGCTCCACCGCTATCAGTATAAACACTGAAATATCAACACCGCTATCTGTATAAACATGGAAATATGTACAACGCTATCTGTATAAACATGGAAATATCTACACCGCAATCAGTATAAACATGGAAATATCTACACAGCTATCTCTATAAACATGGAAAGAGCTACCCTGCTATCTGTATAAACATAGAAATAGCGACACCGTTATCTGTGTAAACATGGAAATATCTACACCGCCCTCTGTAAAAACATCAAGATATCTACACAGTCATCTGTATAAACTTGGAAATATCTACACCTCCATCTGTATAAACATGGAAATATCTACACTGCCATCTGTATACACATGGAAATATCTACACAGCCATCTGAAGAAACATGGAAGTATGTACACCGCTATCTGTATAAACATGGAAATAACTACACCGCTATCTTTATAAACTTGGAAATATCTACACCGCCTTCTGTATAAACATGGAAATATCTACACCGCTATCTGTATAAACATGGAAATACCAACACCGTTATCTGTATAAACATTGAAATATCTACACCGCTATCTGTATAAAGATGGAAATATCTACAACGCTATCTGTGTAAACATGGAAATATCTACACACCTCTCTGTGTAAACATGGAAATATCTACACCGCTATCTGTATAAACATGGAAATATCTACACCGCTATCTGTATAAACATGGAAATACCAAAACGGCTATCTGTATAAACATGGAAATATCTACAACGCTATCTGTATAAATACGGAAATATCCTCACCACTATCACTATAAACCTGGAAATACCTACAACGCTATCTGTATAACTACGGAAATATCCTCACCACTATCTCTATAAACATGGAAATACCTACACCGCCATATCTATACACATGGAAATACCTACACCGCCATCTCTATACACATGGAAATATCTACACCACTATCTCTATAAACATAGAAATATCTACATTGCAATCTCTATAAACATGGAAATATCTACACCGCCATCTCTATAAACATGGAAATATCTACATCGCTATCTGTATAAATATGGAAATATCTCCACCGCTATCAGTATAAACATGGAAATATCTACACCGATATCTGTATAAACATGGAAATATCTACACCGCTATCTGTATAAACATGGAAATATCTACAACGCTATCTGTGTAAACATGGAAGTATCTACACAGATATCTGTGTAAACTTGCAAATATCTACACATCTATCTGTGTAAAGATCGAAATGTCTACAGCGCAATCTGTGCAAAGATGGAAATATCTACACCGCTATCTCTGTAAACATGGAAATATCTACACCGCTATCTGTATCAACATGGAAATATCTACTTCGCTATCTTTATAAACATGGAAATATCTACACTGTTATCTCTATAAACATGGAAATATCTACACCACCATCTGTATAAACATGCAAATATCTACAGAGTCATCTGTATAAACATGGAAACATCTACACCACCATATCTATAAACATGGAAATATCTACAGTGCCATCTGTATACCCGTGGAAATACCTACCCAGCCATCTGTGTAACCACGGAAATATCCACTCCGCTATCTCTATAAACATGGAAATACGTACGACGCTATCTCTATAAATATGGAAATAGCTACACTGCAATCTCTATAAACATGGAAATAACTACACCGCCATCACTATAAACATGGAAATATCTACATCGCTATCTGTATTAACATGGAAATAGCTCCACCGCTATCAGTATAAACATTGAAATATCTACACCGCTATCTGTATAAACATGGAAATATGTACAACGCTATCTGTATAAACATGGAAATATCTACACCGCAATCAGTATAAACATGGAAATATCTACACAGCTATCTCTATAAACATGGAAAGAGCTACCCTGCTATCTGTATAAACATAGAAATAGCGACACCGTTATCTGTATAAACATGGAAATATCTACACCGCCCTCTGTAAAAACATCAAGATATCTACACAGTCATCTGTATAAACTTGGAAATATCTTCACCTCCATCTGTATAAACATGGAAATATCTACACTGCCATCTGTATACACATGGAAATATCTACACAGCCATCTGAAGAAACATGGAAATATGTACACCGCTATCTGTATAAACATGGAAATAACTACACCGCAATCTTTATAAACTTGGAAATATCTACACCGCCTTCTTTATAAACATGGAAATATCTACACCGCTATCTGTATAAACATGGAAATATCTACACCGCTATCTGTATAAACATGGAAATATCTACACAGCTATCTCTATAAACATGGAAATAGCTACACTGCTATCTGTGTAAACATAGAAATAGCGACACCGTTATCTGTATAAACATGGAAATATCTACACCGCCCTCTGTAAAAACATGAAGATATCTACACAGTCATCTGTATAAACTTGGAAATATCTACACCTCTTCTGTATAAACATGGAAATATCTACACTGCCATCTGTATACACATGGAAATATCTACACAGCCATATGAAGAAACATGGAAATATGTACACCGCTTTCTGTATAAACATGGAAATAACTACACCGCTATCTTTATAAACTTGGAAATATCTACACCACCTTCTGTATAAACATAGAAATATCTACACCGCTATCTGTATAAACATGGAAATACCAACACCGTTATCTGTATAAACATTGAAATATCTACACCGCTATCTGTGTAAAGATGGAAATATCTACAACTCAATCTGTGTAAACATGGAAATATCTACACACCTATCTGTGTAAACATGGAAATATCTACACCGCTATCTGTATAAACATGGAAATATCTACACCGCTATCTTTATAAACATGGAAATACCAAAACGGCTATCTGTATAAACATGGAAATATCTGCAATGCTATCTGTATAAATACGGAAATATCCTCACCACTATCACTATAAACCTGGAAATACCTACAACGCTATCTGTATAAATACGGAAATATCCTCACCACTATCTCTATAAACATGGAAATACCTACACCGCCATATCTATACACATGGAAATACCTACACCGCCATCTCTATACACATGGAAATATCTACACCACTATCTCTATAAACATAGAAATATCTACATTGCAATCTCTATGAACATGGAAATATCTACACCGCCATCTCTATAAACATGGAAATATCTACATCGCTATCTGTATAAATATGGAAATATCTCCACCGCTATCAGTATAAACATGGAAATATCTACACCGATATCTGTATAAACATGGAAATATCTACACCGCTATCTGTATAAACATGGAAATATCTACAACGCTATCTGTGTAAACATGGAAGTATCTACACAGATATCTGTGTAAACTTGCAAATATCTACACAGCTATCTGTGTAAAGATCGAAATGTCTACAGCGCAATCTGTGCAAAGATGGAAATATCTACACCGCTATCTCTGTAAACATGGAAATATCTACACCGCTATCTGTATCAACATGGAAATATCTACTTCGCTATCTTTATAAACATGGAAATATCTACACTGTTATCTCTATAAACATGGAAATATCTACACCACCATCTGTATAAACATGCAAATATCTACAGAGTCATCTGTATAAACATGGAAATATCTACACCACCATATCTATAAACATGGAAATATTTACAGTGCCATCTGCATACCCGTGGAAATACCTACCCAGCCATCTGTGTAACCACGGAAATATCCACTCCGCTATCTCTATAAACATGGAAATACGTACGACGCTATCTCTATAAATATGGAAATAGCTACACTGCAATCTCTATAAACATGGAAATAACTACACCGCCATCACTATAAACATGGAAATATCTACATCGCTTTCTGTATTAACATGGAAATAGCTCCACCGCTATCAGTATAAACATTGAAATATCTACACCGTTATCTGTATAAACATGGAAATATGTACAACGCTATCTGTATAAACATGGAAATATCTACACCGCAATCTGTATAAACATGGAAATATCTACACAGCTATCTCTATAAACATGGAAATAGCTACCCTGCTATCTGTATAAACATAGAAATAGCGACACCGTTATCTGTATAAACATGGAAATATCTACACCGCCCTCTGTAAAAACATCAAGATATCTACACAGTCATCTGTATAAACTTGGAAATATCTACACCTCCATCTGTATAAACATGGAAATATCTACACTGCCATCTGTATACACATGGAAATATCTACACAGCCATCTGAAGAAACATGGAAGTATGTACACCGCTATCTGTATAAACATGGAAATAACTACACCGCTATCTTTATAAACTTGGAAATATCTACACCGCCTTCTGTATAAACATGGAAATATCTACACCGCTATCTGTATAAACATGGAAATACCAACACCGTTATCTGTATAAACATTGAAATATCTACACCGCTATCTGTATAAAGATGGAAATATCTACAACGCTATCTGTGTAAACATGGAAATATCTACACACCTATCTGTGTAAACATGGAAATATCTACACCGCTATCTGTATAAACATGGAAATATCTACACCGCTATCTTTATAAACATGGAAATACCAAAACAGCTATCTGTATAAACATGGAAATATCTACAACGCTATCTGTATAAATACGGAAATATCCTCACCACTATCACTATAAACCTGGAAATACCTACAACGCTATCTGTATAACTACGGAAATATCCTCACCACTATCTCTATAAACATGGAAATACCTACACCGCCATATCTATACACATGGAAATACCTACACCGCCATCTCTATACACATGGAAATATCTACACCACTATCTCTATAAACATAGAAATATCTACATTGCAATCTCTATAAACATGGAAATATCTACACCGCCATCTCTATAAACATGGAAATATCTACATCGCTATCTGTATAAATATGGAAATATCTCCACCGCTATCAGTATAAACATGGAAATATCTACACCGATATCTGTATAAACATGGAAATATCTACACCGCTATCTGTATAAACATGGAAATATCTACAACGCTATCTGTGTAAACATGGAAGTATCTACACAGATATCTGTGTAAACTTGCAAATATCTACACAGCTATCTGTGTAAAGATCGAAATGTCTACAGCGCAATCTGTGCAAAGATGGAAATATCTACACCGCTATCTCTGTAAACATGGAAATATCTACACCGCTATCTGTAACAACATGGAAATATCTACTTCGCTATCTTTATAAACATGGAAATATCTACACTGATATCTCTATAAACATGGAAATATCTACACCACCATCTGTATAAACATGCAAATATCTACAGAGTCATCTGTATAAACATGGAAATATCTACACCACCATATCTATAAACATGGAAATATCTACAGTGCCATCTGTATACCCGTGGAAATACCTACCCAGCCATCTGTGTAACCACGGAAATATCTACTCCGCTATCTCTATAAACATGGAAATACATACAACGCTATCTCTATAAATATGGAAATATCTACACTGCAATCTCTATAAACATGGAAATACCTACACCGCCATATCTATACACATGGAAATACCTACACCGCCATCTCTATACACATGGAAATATCTACACCACTATCTCTATAAACATAGAAATATCTACATTGCAATCTCTATAAACATGGAAATTTCTACACCGCCATCTCTATAAACATGGAAATATCTACATCGCTATCTGTATAAATATGGAAATATCTCCACCGCTATCAGTATAAACATGGAAATATCTACACCGATATCTGTATAAACATGGAAATATCTACACCGCTATCTGTATAAACATGGAAATATCTACAACGCTATCTGTGTAAACATGGAAGTATCTACACAGATATCTGTGTAAACTTGCAAATATCTACACAGCTATCTGTGTAAAGATCGAAATGTCTACAGCGCAATCTGTGCAAAGATGGAAATATCTACACCGCTATCTCTGTATACATGGAAATATCTACACCGCTATCTGTATCAACATGGAAATATCTACTTCGCTATCTTTATAAACATGGAAATATCTACACTGTTATCTCTATAAACATGGAAATATCTACACCACCATCTGTATAAACATGCAAATATCTACAGAGTCATCTGTATAAACATGGAAATATCTTCACCACCATATCTATAAACATGGAAATATCTACAGTGCCATCTGTATACCCGTGGAAATACCTACCCAGCCATCTGTGTAACCACGGAAATATCTACTCCGCTATCTCTATAAACATGGAAATACGTACGACGCTATCTCTATAACTATGGAAATAGCTACACTGCAATCTCTATAAACATGGAAATAACTACAGCGCCATCAGTATAAACATGGAAATATCTACATCGCTTTCTGTATTAACATGGAAATAGCTCCACCGCTATCAGTATAAACATTGAAATATCTACACCGTTATCTGTATAAACATGGAAATATGTACAACGCTATCTGTATAAACATGGAAATATCTACACCGCAATCTGTATAAACATGGAAATATCTACACAGCTATCTCTATAAACATGGAAAGAGCTACCCTGCTATCTGTATAAACATAGAAATAGCGACACCGTTATCTGTATAAACATGGAAATATCTACACCGCCCTCTGTAAAAACATCAAGATATCTACACAGTCATCTGTATAAACTTGGAAATATCTACACCTCCATCTGTATAAACATGGAAATATCTACACTGCCATCTGTATACACATGGAAATATCTACACAGCCATCTGAAGAAACATGGAAGTATGTACACCGCTATCTGTATAAACATGGAAATAACTACACCGCTATCTTTATAAACTTGGAAATATCTACAGCGCCTTCTGTATAAACATGGAAATATCTACACCGCTATCTGTATAAACATGGAAATACCAACACCGTTATCTGTATAAACATTGAAATATCTACACCGCTATCTGTATAAAGATGGAAATATCTACAACGCTATCTGTGTAAACATGGAAATATCTACACACCTATCTGTGTAAACATGGAAATATCTACACCGCTATCTGTATAAACATGGA
Organism: Pan troglodytes; assembly: GCF_028858775.2. Lineage (NCBI taxonomy): Eukaryota > Metazoa > Chordata > Mammalia > Primates > Hominidae > Pan > Pan troglodytes. The sequence goes on from NC_072411.2 coordinate 11,504,095, forward strand.
AATACCAAAACGGCTATCTGTATAAACATGGAAATATCTACAACGCTATCTGTATAAATACGGAAATATCCTCACCACTATCACTATAAACCTGGAAATACCTACAACGCTATCTGTATAACTACGGAAATATCCTCACCACTATCTGTATAAACATGGAAATACCTACACCGCCATATCTATACACATGGAAATACCTACACCGCCATCTCTATACACATGGAAATATCTACACCACTATCTCTATAAACATAGAAATATCTACATTGCAATCTCTATAAACATGGAAATATCTACACCGCCATCTCTATAAACATGGAAATATCTACATCGCTATCTGTATAAATATGGAAATATCTCCACCGCTATCAGTATAAACATGGAAATATCTACACCGATATCTGTATAAACATGGAAATATCTACACCGCTATCTGTATAAACATGGAAATATCTACAACGCTATCTGTGTAAACATGGAAGTATCTACACAGATATCTGTGTAAACTTGCAAATATCTACACAGCTATCTGTGTAAAGATCGAAATGTCTACAGCGCAATCTGTGCAAAGATGGAAATATCTACACCGCTATCTCTGTAAACATGGATATATCTACACCGCTATCTGTATCAACATGGAAATATCTACTTTGCTATCTTTATAAACATGGAAATATCTACACTGTTATCTCTATAAACATGGAAATATCTACACCACCATCTGTATAAACATGCAAATATCTACAGAGTCATCTGTATAAACATGGAAATATCTACACCACCATATCTATAAACATGGAAATATCTACAGTGCCATCTGTATACCCGTGGAAATACCTACCCAGCCATCTGTGTAACCACGGAAATATCTACTCCGCTATCTCTATAAACATGGAAATACGTACGACGCTATCTCTATAACTATGGAAATAGCTACACTGCAATCTCTATAAACATGGAAATATCTACAACGCCATCACTATAAACATGGAAATATCTACATCGCTTTCTGTATTAACATGGAAATAGCTCCACCGCTATCAGTATAAACATTGAAATATCTACACCGTTATCTGTATAAACATGGAAATATGTACAACGCTATCTGTATAAACATGGAAATATCTACACCGCTATCTGTATAAACATGGAAATATCTACACAGCTATCTCTATAAACATGGAAATAGCTACACTGCTATCTGTATAAACATAGAAATAGCGACACCGTTATCTGTATAAACATGGAAATATCTACATCGCCCTCTGTAGAAACATCAAGATATCTACACAGTCATCTGTATAAACTTGGAAATATCTACACCTCCATCTGTATAAACATGGAAATATCTACACTGCCATCTGTATACACATGGAAATATCTACACAGCCATCTGAAGAAACATGGAAGTATGTACACCGCTATCTGTATAAACATGGAAATAACTACACCGCTATCTTTATAAACTTGGAAATATCTACACCGCCTTCTGTATAAACATGGAAATATCTACACCGCTATCTGTATAAACATGGAAATACCAACACCGTTATCTGTATAAACATTGAAATATCTACACCGCTATCTGTATAAAGATGGAAATATCTACAACGCTATCTGTGTAAACATGGAAATATCTACACACCTATCTGTGTAAACATGGAAATATCTACACCGCTATCTGTATAAACATGGAAATACCAAAACGACTATCTGTATAAACATGGAAATATCTACAATGCTATCTGTATAAATACGGAAATATCCTCACCACTATCACTATAAACCTGGAAATACCTACAACGCTATCTGTATAACTACGGAAATATCCTCACCACTATCTGTATAAACATGGAAATACCTACACCGCCATATCTATACACATGGAAATACCTACACCGCCATCTCTATACACATGGAAATATCTACACCACTATCTCTATAAACATAGAAATATCTACATTGCAATCTCTATAAACATGGAAATATCTACACCGCCATCTCTATAAACATGGAAATATCTACATCGCTATCTGTATAAATATGGAAATATCTCCACCGCTATCAGTATAAACATGGAAATATCTACACCGATATCTGTATAAACATGGAAATATCTACACCGCTATCTGTATAAACATGGAAATATCTACAACGCTATCTGTGTAAACATGGAAGTATCTACACAGATATCTGTGTAAACTTGCAAATATCTACACAGCTATCTGTGTAAAGATCGAAATGTCTACAGCGCAATCTGTGCAAAGATGGAAATATCTACACCGCTATCTCTGTAAACATGGATATATCTACACCGCTATCTGTATCAACATGGAAATATCTACTTTGCTATCTTTATAAACATGGAAATATCTACACTGTTATCTCTATAAACATGGAAATATCTACACCACCATCTGTATAAACATGCAAATATCTACAGAGTCATCTGTATAAACATGGAAATATCTACACCACCATATCTACAAACATGGAAATATCTACAGTGCCATCTGCATACCCGTGGAAATACCTACCCAGCCATCTGTGTAACCACGGAAATATCCACTCCGCTATCTCTATAAACATGGAAATACGTACGACGCTATCTCTATAAATATGGAAATAGCTACACTGCAATCTCTATAAACATGGAAATAACTACACCGCCATCACTATAAACATGGAAATATCTACATCGCTTTCTGTATTAACATGGAAATAGCTCCACCGCTATCAGTATAAACATTGAAATATCTACACCGTTATCTGTATAAACATGGAAATATGTACAACGCTATCTGTATAAACATGGAAATATCTACACCGCAATCTGTATAAACATGGAAATATCTACACAGCTATCTCTATAAACATGGAAATAGCTACCCTGCTATCTGTATAAACATAGAAATAGCGACACCGTTATCTGTATAAACATGGAAATATCTACACCGCCCTCTGTAAAAACATGAAGATATCTACACAGTCATCTGTATAAACTTGGAAATATCTACACCTCCATCTGTATAAACATGGAAATATCTACACTGCCATCTGTATACACATGGAAATATCTACACAGCCATCTGAAGAAACATGGAAGTATGTACACCGCTATCTGTATAAACATGGAAATAACTACACCGCTATCTTTATAAACTTGGAAATATCTACACCGCCTTCTGTATAAACATGGAAATATCTACACCGCTATCTGTATAAACATGGAAATACCAACACCGTTATCTGTATAAACATTGAAATATCTACACCGCTATCTGTATAAAGATGGAAATATCTACAACGCTATCTGTGTAAACATGGAAATATCTACACACCTATCTGTGTAAACATGGAAATATCTACACCGCTATCTGTATAAACATGGAAATATCTACACCGGTATCTTTATAAACATGGAAATACCAAAACAGCTATCTGTATAAACATGGAAATATCTACAACGCTATCTGTATAAATACGGAAATATCCTCACCACTATCACTATAAACCTGGAAATACCTACAACGCTATCTGTATAACTACGGAAATATCCTCACCACTATCTCTATAAACATGGAAATACCTACACCGCCATATCTATACACATGGAAATACCTACACCGCCATCTCTATACACATGGAAATATCTACACCACTATCTCTATAAACATAGAAATATCTACATTGCAATCTCTATAAACATGGAAATATCTACACCGCCATCTCTATAAACATGGAAATATCTACATCGCTATCTGTATAAATATGGAAATATCTCCACCGCTATCAGTATAAACATGGAAATATCTACACCGATATCTGTATAAACATGGAAATATCTACACCGCTATCTGTATAAACATGGAAATATCTACAACGCTATCTGTGTAAACATGGAAGTATCTACACAGATATCTGTGTAAACTTGCAAATATCTACACAGCTATCTGTGTAAAGATCGAAATGTCTACAGCGCAATCTGTGCAAAGATGGAAATATCTACACCGCTATCTCTGTAAACATGGAAATATCTACACCGCTATCTGTATCAACATGGAAATATCTACTTCGCTATCTTTATAAACATGGAAATATCTACACTGTTATCTCTATAAACATGGAAATATCTACACCACCATCTGTATAAACATGCAAATATCTACAGAGTCATCTGTATAAACATGGAAATATCTACACCACCATATCTATAAACATGGAAATATCTACAGTGCCATCTGTATACCCGTGGAAATACCTACCCAGCCATCTGTGTAACCACGGAAATATCTACTCCGCTATCTCTATAAACATGGAAATACGTACGACGCTATCTCTATAACTATGGAAATAGCTACACTGCAATCTCTATAAACATGGAAATAACTACAGCGCCATCACTATAAACATGGAAATACCTACATCGCTTTCTGTATTAACATGGAAATAGCTCCACCGCTATCAGTATAAACATTGAAATATCTACACCGTTATCTGTATAAACATGGAAATATGTACAACGCTATCTGTATAAACATGGAAAAATCTACACCGCAATCTGTATAAACATGGAAATATCTACACAGCTATCTCTATAAACATGGAAATAGCTACCCTGCTATCTGTATAAACATAGAAATAGCGACACCGTTATCTGTATAAACATGGAAATATCTACACCGCCCTCTGTAAAAACATCAAGATATCTACACAGTCATCTGTATAAACTTGGAAATATCTACACCTCCATCTGTATAAACATGGAAATATCTACACTGCCATCTGTATACACATGGAAATATCTACACAGCCATCTGAAGAAACATGGAAGTATGTACACCGCTATCTGTATAAACATGGAAATAACTACACCGCTATCTTTATAAACTTGGAAATATCTACACCGCCTTCTGTATAAACATGGAAATATCTACACCGCTATCTGTATAAACATGGAAATACCAACACTGTTATCTGTATAAACATTGAAATATCTACACCGCTATCTGTATAAAGATGGAAATATCTACAACGCTATCTGTGTAAACATGGAAATATCTACACACCTCTCTGTGTAAACATGGAAATATCTACACCGCTATCTGTATAAACATGGAAATACCAAAACGGCTATCTGTATAAACATGGAAATATCTACAACGCTATCTGTATAAATACGGAAATATCCTCACCACTATCACTATAAACCTGGAAATACCTACAACGCTATCTGTATAACTACGGAAATATCCTCACCACTATCTGTATAAACATGGAAATACCCACACCGCCATATCTATACACATGGAAATACCTACACCGCCATCTCTATACACATGGAAATATCTACACCACTATCTCTATAAACATAGAAATATCTACATTGCAATCTCTATAAACATGGAAATATCTACACCGCCATCTCTATAAACATGGAAATATCTACATCGCTATCTGTATAAATATGGAAATATCTCCACCGCTATCAGTATAAACATGGAAATATCTACACCGATATCTGTATAAACATGGAAATATCTCCACCGCTATCTGTATAAACATGGAAATATCTACAACGCTATCTGTGTAAACATGGAAGTATCTACACAGATATCTGTGTAAACTTGCAAATATCTACACAGCTATCTGTGTAAAGATCGAAATGTCTACAGCGCAATCTGTGCAAAGATGGAAATATCTACACCGCTATCTCTGTAAACATGGAAATATCTACACCGCTATCTGTAACAACATGGAAATATCTACTTCGCTATCTTTATAAACATGGAAATATCTACACTGTTATCTCTATAAACATGGAAATATCTACACCACCATCTGTATAAACATGCAAATATCTACAGAGTCATCTGTATAAACATGGAAATATCTACACCACCATATCTATAAACATGGAAATATCTACAGTGCCATCTGTATACCCGTGGAAATACCTACCCAGCCATCTGTGTAACCACGGAAATATCTACTCCGCTATCTCTATAAACATGGAAATACATACAACGCTATCTCTATAAATATGGAAATATCTACACTGCAATCTCTATAAACATGGAAATACCTACACCGCCATATCTATACACATGGAAATACCTACACCGCCATCTCTATACACATGGAAATATCTACACCACTATCTCTATAAACATAGAAATATCTACATTGCAATCTCTATAAACATGGAAATTTCTACACCGCCATCTCTATAAACATGGAAATATCTACATCGCTATCTGTATAAATATGGAAATATCTCCACCGCTATCAGTATAAACATGGAAATATCTACACCGATATCTGTATAAACATGGAAATATCTACACCGCTATCTGTATAAACATGGAAATATCTACAACGCTATCTGTGTAAACATGGAAGTATCTACACAGATATCTGTGTAAACTTGCAAATATCTACACAGCTATCTGTGTAAAGATCGAAATGTCTACAGCGCAATCTGTGCAAAGATGGAAATATCTACACCGCTATCTCTGTAAACATGGAAATATCTACACCGCTATCTGTATCAACATGGAAATATCTACTTCGCTATCTTTATAAACATGGAAATATCTACACTGTTATCTCTATAAACATGGAAATATCTACACCACCATCTGTATAAACATGCAAATATCTACAGAGTCATCTGTATAAACATGGAAATATCTTCACCACCATATCTATAAACATGGAAATATCTACAGTGCCATCTGTATACCCGTGGAAATACCTACCCAGCCATCTGTGTAACCACGGAAATATCTACTCCGCTATCTCTATAAACATGGAAATACGTACGACGCTATCTCTATAACTATGGAAATAGCTACACTGCAATCTCTATAAACATGGAAATAACTACAGCGCCATCAGTATAAACATGGAAATATCTACATCGCTTTCTGTATTAACATGGAAATAGCTCCACCGCTATCAGTATAAACATTGAAATATCTACACCGTTATCTGTATAAACATGGAAATATGTACAACGCTATCTGTATAAACATGGAAATATCTACACCGCAATCTGTATAAACATGGAAATATCTACACAGCTATCTCTATAAACATGGAAAGAGCTACCCTGCTATCTGTATAAACATAGAAATAGCGACACCGTTATCTGTATAAACATGGAAATATCTACACCGCCCTCTGTAAAAACATCAAGATATCTACACAGTCATCTGTATAAACTTGGAAATATCTACACCTCCATCTGTATAAACATGGAAATATCTACACTGCCATCTGTATACACATGGAAATATCTACACAGCCATCTGAAGAAACATGGAAGTATGTACACCGCTATCTGTATAAACATGGAAATAACTACACCGCTATCTTTATAAACTTGGAAATATCTACAGCGCCTTCTGTATAAACATGGAAATATCTACACCGCTATCTGTATAAACATGGAAATACCAACACCGTTATCTGTATAAACATTGAAATATCTACACCGCTATCTGTATAAAGATGGAAATATCTACAACGCTATCTGTGTAAACATGGAAATATCTACACACCTGTCTGTGTAAACATGGAAATATCTACACCGCTATCTGTATAAACATGGAAATACCAAAACGGCTATCTGTATAAACATGGAAATATCTACAACGCTATCTGTATAAATACGGAAATATCCTCACCACTATCACTATAAACCTGGAAATACCTACAACGCTATCTGTATAACTACGGAAATATCCTCACCACTATCTGTATAAACATGGAAATACCTACACCGCCATATCTATACACATGGAAATACCTACACCGCCATCTCTATACACATGGAAATATCTACACCACTATCTCTATAAACATAGAAATATCTACATTGCAATCTCTATAAACATGGAAATATCTACACCGCCATCTCTATAAACATGGAAATATCTACATCGCTATCTGTATAAATATGGAAATATCTCCACCGCTATCAGTATAAACATGGAAATATCTACACCGATATCTGTATAAACATGGAAATATCTACACCGCTATCTGTATAAACATGGAAATATCTACAACGCTATCTGTGTAAACATGGAAGTATCTACACAGATATCTGTGTAAACTTGCAAATATCTACACAGCTATCTGTGTAAAGATCGAAATGTCTACAGCGCAATCTGTGCAAAGATGGAAATATCTACACCGCTATCTCTGTAAACATGGATATATCTACACCGCTATCTGTATCAACATGGAAATATCTACTTTGCTATCTTTATAAACATGGAAATATCTACACTGTTATCTCTATAAACATGGAAATATCTACACCACCATCTGTATAAACATGCAAATATCTACAGAGTCATCTGTATAAACATGGAAATATCTACACCACCATATCTATAAACATGGAAATATCTACAGTGCCATCTGTATACCCGTGGAAATACCTACCCAGCCATCTGTGTAACCACGGAAATATCTACTCCGCTATCTCTATAAACATGGAAATACGTACGACGCTATCTCTATAACTATGGAAATAGCTACACTGCAATCTCTATAAACATGGAAATATCTACAACGCCATCACTATAAACATGGAAATATCTACATCGCTTTCTGTATTAACATGGAAATAGCTCCACCGCTATCAGTATAAACATTGAAATATCTACACCGTTATCTGTATAAACATGGAAATATGTACAACGCTATCTGTATAAACATGGAAATATCTACACCGCTATCTGTATAAACATGGAAATATCTACACAGCTATCTCTATAAACATGGAAATAGCTACACTGCTATCTGTATAAACATAGAAATAGCGACACCGTTATCTGTATAAACATGGAAATATCTACACCGCCCTCTGTAAAAACATCAAGATATCTACACAGTCATCTGTATAAACTTGGAAATATCTACACCTCCATCTGTATAAACATGGAAATATCTACACTGCCATCTGTATACACATGGAAATATCTACACAGCCATCTGAAGAAACATGGAAGTATGTACACCGCTATCTGTATAAACATGGAAATAACTACACCGCTATCTTTATAAACTTGGAAATATCTACACCGCCTTCTGTATAAACATGGAAATATCTACACCGCTATCTGTATAAACATGGAAATACCAACACCGTTATCTGTATAAACATTGAAATATCTACACCGCTATCTGTATAAAGATGGAAATATCTACAACGCTATCTGTGTAAACATGGAAATATCTACACACCTATCTGTGTAAACATGGAAATATCTACACCGCTATCTGTGTAAACATGGAAATATCTACACCGCTATCTGTATAAACATGGAAATACCAAAACGGCTATCTGTATAAACATGGAAATATCTACAACGCTACCTGTATAAATACGGAAATATCCTCACCACTATCACTATAAACCTGGAAATACCTACAACGCTATCTGTATAACTACGGAAATATCTTCACCACTATCTGTATAAACATGGAAATACCTACACCGCCATATCTATACACATGGAAATACCTACACCGCCATCTCTATACACATGGAAATATCTACACCACTATCTCTATAAACATAGAAGTATCTACATTGCAATCTCTATAAACATGGAAATATCTACACCGCCATCTCTATAAACATGGAAATATCTACATCGCTATCTGTATAAATATGGAAATATCTCCACCGCTATCAGTATAAACATGGAAATATTTACACCGATATCTGTATAAACATGGAAAGATCTACACCGCTATCAGTATAAACATGGAAATATCTACAACGCTATCTGTGTAAACATGGAAGTATCTACACAGATATCTGTGTAAACTTGCAAATATCTACGCAGCTATCTGTGTAAAGATCGAAATGTCTACAGCGCAATCTGTGCAAAGATGGAAATATCTACACCGCTATCTCTGTAAACATGGAAATATCTACATCGCTATCTGTATAAACATGGAAATATCTACACAGCTATCTCTATAAACATGGAAATAGCTACACTGCTATCTGTATAAACATAGAAATAGCGACACCGTTTTCTGTATAAACATGGAAATATCTACACCGCCCTCTATAAAAACATGAAGATATCTCCACAGTCATCTGTATAAACTTGGAAATATCTACACCTCCATCTTTATAAACATGGAAATATCTACACTGCCATCTGTATACACATGGAAATATCTACACAGCCATCTGAAGAAACTTGGAAATATGTACACCGCTATCTGTATAAACATGGAAATAATTACACGGCTATCTTTATAAACTTGGAAATATCTACACCGCCTTCTGTATAAACATGGAAATATCTACACCGCTATCTGTATAAACATGGGAATACCAACACCGTTATCTGTATAAACATTGAAATATCTACACCGCTATCTGTATAAAGATGGAAATATCTACAACGCTATCTGTGTAAACATGGAAATATCTACACATCTATCTGTGTAAACATGGAAATATCTACACCGCTATCTGTATAAACATGGAAATATCTACACCGCTATCTTTATAAACATGGAAATACCAAAACGGCTATCTGTATAAACATGGGAATATCTACAACGCTATCTGTATAAATACGGAAATATCCTCACCACTATCACTATAAACCGGGAAATACCTACAACGCTATCTGTATAACTACGGAAATATCCTCACCACTATCTGTATAAACATGGAAATACCTACACCGCCATATCTATACACATGGAAATACCTACACCGCCATCTCTATACACATGGAAATATCTACACCACTATCTCTATAAACATAGAAATATCTACATTGCAATCTCTATAAACATGGAAATATCTACACCGCCATCTCTATAAACATGGAAATAACTACATCGCTATCTGTATAATTATGGAAATATCTCCACCGCTATCAGTATAAACATGGAAATATCTACACCGATATCTGTATAAACATGGAAATATCTACACCGCTATCTGTATAAACATGGAAATATCTACAACGCTATCTGTGTAAACATGGAAGTATCTACACAGATATCTGTGTAAACTTGCAAATATCTACACAGCTATCTGTGTAAAGATCGAAATGTCTACAGCGCAATCTGTGCAAAGATGGAAATATCTACACCGCTATCTCTGTAAACATGGAAATATCTACACCGCTATCTGTATCAACATGGAAATATCTACTTCGCTATCTTTATAAACATGGAAATATCTACACTGTTATCTCTATAAACATGGAAATATCTACACCACCATCTGTATAAACATGCAAATATCTACAGAGTCATCGGTATAAACATGGAAATATCTACACCACCATATCTATAAACATGGAAATATCTACAGTGCCATCTGTATACCCGTGGAAATACCTACCCAGCCATCTGTGTAACCACGGAAATATCTACTCCGCTATCTCTATAAACATGGAAATACGTACGACGCTATCTCTATAACTATGGAAATAGCTGCACTGCAATCTCTATAAACATGGAAATATCTACACCGCCATCACTATAAACATGGAAATATCTACATCGCTATCTGTATTAACATGGAAATAGCTCCACCGCTATCAGTATAAACATTGAAATATCTACACCGCTATCTGTATAAACATGGAAATATTTACAACGCTATCTGTATAAACATGGAAATATCTACACCGCAATCTGTATAAACATGGAAATATCTCCACAGCTATCTCTATAAACAAGGAAATAGCTACCCTGCTATCTGTATAAACATAGAAATAGCGACACCGTTATCTGTATAAACATGGAAATATCTACACCGCCCTCTGTAAAAACATGAAGATACCTACACAGTCATCTGTATAAACTTGGAAATATCTACACCTCCATCTGTAAAAACATGGAAATATCTACACTGCCATCTGTATACACATGGAAATATCTACACAGCCATCTGAAGAAACATGGAAGTATGTACACCGCTATCTGTATAAACATGGAAATAACTACACCGCTATCTTTATAAACTTGGAAATATCTACACCGCCTTCTGTATAAACATGGAAATATCTACACCGCTATCTGTATAAACATGGAAATACCAACACCGTTATCTGTATAAACATTGAAATATCTACACCGCTATCTGTATAAAGATGGAAATATCTACTATGCTATCTGTGTAAACATGGAAATATCTACACCGCTATCTTTATAAACATGGAAATACCAAAACGGCTATCTGTATAAACATGGAAATATCTACAACGCTATCTGTATAAATACGGAAATATCCTCACCACTATCACTATAAACCTGGAAATACCTACAACGCTATCTGTATAACTACGGAAATATCCTCACCACTATCTCTATAAACATGGAAATACCTACACCGCCATATCTATACACATGGAAATACCTACACCGCCATCTCTATACACATGGAAATATCTACACCACTATCTCTATAAACATAGAAATATCTACATTGCAATCTCTATAAACATGGAAATATCTACACCGCCATCTCTATACACATGGAAATATCTACACCACTATCTCTATAAACATAGAAATATCTACATTGCAATCTCTATAAACATGGAAATATCTACACCGCCATCTCTATAAACATGGAAATATATACATCGCTATCTGTATAAATATGGAAATATCTCCACCGCTATCAGTATAAACATGGAAATATCTACACCGATATCTGTATAAACATGGAAATATCTACACCGCTATCTGTATAAACATGGAAATATCTACAACGCTATCTGTGCAAACATGGAAGTATCTACACAGATATCTGTGTAAACTTGCAAATATCTACACAGCTATCTGTGTAAAGATCGAAATGTCTACAGCGCAATCTGTGCAAAGATGGAAATATCTACACCGCTATCTCTGTAAACATGGAAATATCTACACCGCTATCTGTATCAACATGGAAATATCTACTTCGCTATCTTTATAAACATGGAAATATCTACACTGTTATCTCTATAAACATGGAAATATCTACACCACCATCTGTATAAACATGCAAATATCTACAGAGTCATCTGTATAAACATGGAAATATCTACACCACCATATCTATAAACATGGAAATATCTATAGTGCCATCTCTATACCCGTGGAAATACCTACCCAGCCATCTGTGTAACCACGGAATTATCTACACCGCTATCTCTATAAACATGGAAATACGTACGACGCTATCTCTATAAATATGGAAATAGCTACACTGCAATCTCTATAAACATGGAAATATCTACACCGCCATCACTATAAACATGGAAATATCTACATCGCTATCTGTATTAACATGGAAATAGCTCCACCGCTATCAGTATAAACACTGAAATATCTACACCGCTATCTGTATAAACATGGAAATATGTACAACGCTATCTGTATAAACATGGAAATATCTACACCGCTATCTGTATAAACATGGAAATACCAAAACGGCTATCTGTATAAACATGGAAATATCTACAACGCTATCTGTATAAATACGGAAATATCCTCACCACTATCACTATAAACCTGGAAATACCTACAACGCTATCTGTATAACTACGGAAATATCCTCACCACTATCTCTATAAACATGGAAATACCTACACCGCCATATCTATACACATGGAAATACCTACACCGCCATCTCTATACACATGGAAATATCTACACCACTATCTCTATAAACATAAAAATATCTACATTGCAATCTCTATAAACATGGAAATATCTACACCGCCATCTCTATAAACATGGAAATATCTACATCGCTATCTGTATAAATATGGAAATATCTCCACCGCTATCAGTATAAACATGGAAATATCTACACCGATATCTGTATAAACATGGAAATATCTACACCGCTATCTGTATAAACATGGAAATATCTACACCGCTATCTGTATAAACATGGAAATATCTACAACGCTATCTGTGTAAACATGGAAGTATCTACACAGATATCTGTGTAAACTTGCAAATATCTACACAGCTATCTGTGTAAAGATCGAAATGTCTACAGCGCAATCTGTGCAAAGATGGAAATATCTACACCGCTATCTCTGTAAACATGGAAATATCTACACCGCTATCTGTAACAACATGGAAATATCTACTTCGCTATCTTTATAAACATGGAAATATCTACACTGTTATCTCTATAAACATGGAAATATCTACACCACCATCTGTATAAACATGCAAATATCTACAGAGTCATCTGTATAAACATGGAAATATCTACACCACCATATCTATAAACATGGAAATATCTACAGTGCCATCTGTATACCCGTGGAAATACCTACCCAGCCATCTGTGTAACCACGGAAATATCTACTCCGCTATCTCTATAAACATGGAAATACATACAACGCTATCTCTATAAATATGGAAATATCTACACTGCAATCTCTATAAACATTGAAATACCTACACCGCCATATCTATACACATGGAAATACCTACACCGCCATCTCTATACACATGGAAATATCTACACCACTATCTCTATAAACATAGAAATATCTACATTGCAATCTCTATAAACATGGAAATATCTACACCGCCATCTCTATAAACATGGAAATATCTACATCGCTATCTGTATAAATATGGAAATATCTCCACCGCTATCAGTATAAACATGGAAATATCTACACTGATATCTGTATAAACATGGAAATATCTACACTGCTATCTGTATAAACATGGAAATATCTACAACGCTATCTGTGTAAACATGGAAGTATCTACACAGATATCTGTGTAAACTTGCAAATATCTACACAGCTATCTGTGTAAAGATCGAAATGTCTACAGCGCAATCTGTGCAAAGATGGAAATATCTACACCGCTATCTCTGTAAACATGGAAATATCTACACCGCTATCTGTATCAACATGGAAATATCTACTTCGCTATCTTCATAAACATGGAAATATCTACACTGTTATCTCTATAAACATGGAAATATCTACACCACCATCTGTATAAACATGCAAATATCTACAGAGTCATCTGTATAAACATGGAAATATCTACACCACCATATCTATAAACATGGAAATATCTACAGTGCCATCTGTATACCCGTGGAAATACCTACCCAGCCATCTGTGTAACCACGGAAATATCTACTCCGCTATCTCTATAAACATGGAAATACATACAACGCTATCTCTATAAATATGGAAATATCTACACTGCAATCTCTATAAACATGGAAATATCTACACCGCCATCACTATAAACATGGAAATATCTACATCGCTATGTGTATTAACATGGAAATAGCTCCACCGCTATCAGTATAAACACTGAAATATCTACACCGCTATCTGTATAAACATGGAAATATGTACAACGCTATCTGTATAAACATGGAAATATCTACACCGCTATCTGTATAAACATGGAAATATCTACACAGCTATCTCTATAAACATGGAAATAGCTACACTGCTATCTGTATAAACATAGAAATAGCGACACCGTTATCTGTATAAACATGGAAATATCTACACCGCCCTCTGTAAAAACATGAAGATATCTACACAGTCATCTGTATAAACTTGGAAATATCTACACCTCCATCTGTATAAACATGGAAATATCTACACTGCCATCTGTATACACATGGAAATATCTACACAGCCATCTGAAGAAACATGGAAATATGTACACCGCTATCTGTATAAACATGGAAATAACTACACCGCTATCTTTATAAACTTGGAAATATCTACACCGCCTTCTGTATAAACATGGAAATATCTACACCGCTATCTGTATAAACATGGAAATACCAACACCGTTATCTGTATAAACATTGAAATATCTACACCGCTATCTGTATAAACATGGAAATATCTACAACGCTATCTGTGTAAACTTGGAAATATCTACACACCTCTCTGTGTAAACATGGAAATATCTACACCGCTATCTGTATAAACATGGAAATATCTACACCGCTCTCTGTATAAACATGGAAATACCAAAACGGCTATCTGTATAAACATGGAAATATGTACAACGCTATCTGTATAAATACGGAAATATCCTCACCACTATCACTATAAACCTGGAAATACCTACAACGCTATCTGTATAACTACGGAAATATCCTCACCACCATCTCTATAAACATGGAAATACCTACACCGCCATATCTATACACATGGAAATACCTACACCGCCATCTCTATACACATGGAAATATCTACACCACTATCTCTATAAACATAGAAATATCTACATTGCAATCTCTATAAACATGGAAATATCTACACCGCCATCTCTATAAACATGGAAATATGTACATCGCTATCTGTATAAATATGGAAATATCTCCACCGCTATCAGTATAAACATGGAAATATCTACACCGATATCTGTATAAACATGGAAATATCTACACCGCTATCTGTATAAACATGGAAATATCTACAACGCTATCTGTGTAAACATGGAAGTATCTACACAGATATCTGTGTAAACTTGCAAATATCTACGCAGCTATCTGTGTAAAGATCGAAATGTCTACAGCGCAATCTGTGCAAAGATGGAAATATCTACACCGCTATCTCTGTAAACATGGAAATATCTACACCGCTATCTGTATCAACATGGAAATATCTACATTGCTATCTTTATAAACATGGAAATATCTACACTGTTATCTCTATAAACATGGAAATATCTACACCACCATCTGTATAAACATGCAAATATCTACAGAGTCATCGGTATAAACATGGAAATACCTACACCACCATATCTATAAACATGGAAATATCTACAGTGCCATCTGTATACCCGTGGAAATACCTACCCAGCCATCTGTGTTACCACGGAAATATCTACTCCGCTATCTCTATAAACATGGAAATACGTACAACGCTATCTCTATAAATATGGAAATATCTACGCTGCAATCTCTATAAACATGGAAATATCTACACCGCCATCACTATAAACATCGAAATATCTACATCGCTATCTGTATTAACATGGAAATAGCTCCACCGCTATCAGTATAAACACTGAAATATCTACACCGCTATCTGTATAAACATGGAAATATGTACAATGCTATCTGTATAAACATGGAAATATCTACACCGCAATCTGTATAAACATGGAAATATCTACAACGCTATCTGTGTAAACATGGAAGTATCTACACAGATATCTGTGTAAACTTGGAAATATCTACGCAGCTATCTGTGTAAAGATCGAAATGTCTACAGCGCAATCTGTGCAAAGATGGAAATATCTACACCGCTATCTCTGTAAAAATGGAAATATCTACACCGCTATCTGTATCAACATGGAAATAGCTCCACCGCTATCAGTATAAACACTGAAATATCTACAACGCTATCTGTATAAACATGGAAATATGTACAACGCTATCTGTATAAACATGGAAATATCTACACCGCAATCTGTATAAACATGGAAATATCTACACAGCTATCTCTATAAACATGGAAATAGCTACCCTGCTATCTGTAAAAACATAGAAATAGCGACACCGTTATCTGTATAAACATGGAATTATCTACACCGCCCTCTGTAAAAACATCAAGATATCTACACAGTCATCTGTATAAACTTGGAAATATCTACACCTCCATCTGTATAAACATGGAAATATCTACACTGCCATCTGTATACACATGGAAATATCTACACAGCCATCTGAAGAAACATGGAAATATGTACACCGCTATCTGTATAAACACGGAAATAACTACACCGCTATCTTTATAAACTTGGAAATATCTACCCCGCCTTCTGTATAAACATGGAAATATCTACACCGCTATCTGTATAAACATGGAAATACCAACACCGTTATCTGTATAAACATTGAAATATCTACACCGCTCTCTGTATAAAGATGGAAATATCTACAACGCTATCTGTGTAAACATGGAAATATCTACACACATATCTGTGTAAACATGGAAATATCTACACCGCTATCTGTATAAACATGGAAATATCTACACCGCTATCTTTATAAACATGGAAATACCAAAACGGCTATCTGTATAAACATGGAAATATCTACAACGCTATCTGTATAACTACGGAAATATCCTCACCACTATCACTATAAACCTGGAAATACCTACACCGCCATATCTATACACATGGAAATACCTACACCGCCATCTCTATACACATGGAAATATCTACACCACTATCTCTATAAACATAGAAATATCTACATTGCAATCTCTATAAACATGGAAATATCTACACCGCTATCTGTATAAACATGGAAATATCTACAACGCTATCTGTGTA
Organism: Pan troglodytes; assembly: GCF_028858775.2. NCBI lineage: Eukaryota > Metazoa > Chordata > Mammalia > Primates > Hominidae > Pan > Pan troglodytes. The sequence goes on from NC_072411.2 coordinate 11,522,455, forward strand.
AACATGCAAGTATCTACACAGATATCTGTGTAAACTTGCAAATATCTACACAGCTATCTGTGTAAAGATCGAAATGTCTACAGCGCAATCTGTGCAAAGATGGAAATATCTACACCGCTATCTCTGTAAACATGGAAATATCTACACCGCTATCTGTATCAACATGGAAATATCTACTTCGCTATCTTTATAAACATGGAAATATCTACACTGTTATCTCTATAAACATGGAAATATCTACACCACCATCTGTATAAACATGCAAATATCTACAGAGTCATCTGTATAAACATGGAAATATCTACACCACCATATCTATAAACATGGAAATATCTACAGTGCCATCTGTATACCCGTGGAAATACCAACCCAGCCATCTGTGTAACCACGGAAATATCTACTCCGCTATCTCTATAAACATGGAAATACGTACAACGCTATCTCTATAAATATGGAAATATCTACGCTGCAATCTGTATAAACATGGAAATATCTACACCGCCATCACTATAAACATGGAAATATCTACATCGCTATCTGTATTAACATGGAAATAGCTCCACCGCTATCAGTATAAACACTGAAATATCTACACCGCTATCTGTATAAACATGGAAATATGTACAACGCTATCTGTATAAACATGGAAATATCTACATCGCTATCTGTATAAACATGGAAATATCTACACAGCTATCTCTATAAACATGGAAATAGCTACACTGCTATCTGTATAAACATAGAAATAGCGACACCGTTTTCTGTATAAACATGGAAATATCTACACCGCCCTCTATAAAAACATGAAGATATCTACACAGTCATCTGTATAAACTTGGAAATATCTACACCTCCATCTGTATAAACATGGAAATATCTACACTGCCATCTGTATAAACATGGAAATATCTACACAGCCATCTGAAGAAACATGGAAATATGTACACCGCTATCTGTATAAACATGGAAATAACTACACCGCTATCTTTATAAACTTGGAAATATCTACACCGCCTTCTGTATAAACATGGAAATATCTACACCGCTATCTGTATAAACATGGAAATACCAACACCGTTATCTGTATAAACATTGAAATATCTACACCGCTATCTGTATAAAGATGGAAATATCTACAACGCTATCTGTGTAAACATGGAAATATCTACACACCTATCTGTGTAAACATGGAAATATCTACACCGCTATCTGTATAAACATGGAAATATCTACACCGCTATCTTTATAAACATGGAAATACCAAAACGGCTATCTGTATAAACATGGAAATATCTACAACGCTATCTGTATAAATACGGAAATATCCTCACCACTATCACTATAAAGCTGGAAATACCTACAACGCTATCTGTATAACTACGGAAATATCCTCACCACTATCTCTATAAACATGGAAATACCTACACCGCCATATCTATACACATGGAAATACCTACACCGCCATCTCTATACACATGGAAATATCTACACCACTATCTCTATAAACATAGAAATATCTACATTGCAATCTCTATAAACATGGAAATATCTACACCGCCATCTCTATAAACATGGAAATATCTACATCGCTATCTGTATAAATATGGAAATATCTCCACCACTATCAGTATAAACATGGAAATATTTACACCGATATCTGTATAAACATGGAAATATCTACACCGCTATCTGTATAAACATGGAAATATCTACAACGCAATCTGTGTAAACATGGAAGTATCTACACAGATATCTGTGTAAACTTGCAAATATCTACGCAGCTATCTGTGTAAAGATCGAAATGTCTACAGCGCAATCTGTGCAAAGATGGAAATATCTACACCGCTATCTCTGTAAACATGGAAATATCTACATCGCTATCTGTATAAACATGGAAATATCTACACAGCTATCTCTATAAACATGGAAATAGCTACACTGCTATCTGTATAAACATAGAAATAGCGACACCGTTTTCTGTATAAACATGGAAATATCTACACCGCCCTCTATAAAAACATGAAGATATCTCCACAGTCATCTGTATAAACTTGGAAATATCTACACCTCCATCTGTATAAACATGGAAATATCTACACTGCCATCTGTATACACATGGAAATATCTACACAGCCATCTGAAGAAACTTGGAAATATGTACACCGCTATCTGTATAAACATGGAAATAATTACACGGCTATCTTTATAAACTTGGAAATATCTACACCGCCTTCTGTATAAACATGGAAATATCTACACCGCTATCTGTATAAACATGGGAATACCAACACCGTTATCTGTATAAACATTGAAATATCTACACCGCTATCTGTATAAAGATGGAAATATCTACAACGCTATCTGTGTAAACATGGAAATATCTACACACCTATCTGTGTAAACATGGAAATATGTACCACGCTATCTGTATAAACATGGAAATATCTACACCGCTATCTTTATAAACATGGAAATACCAAAACGGCTATCTGTATAAACATGGAAATATCTACAACGCTATCTGTATAAATACGGAAATATCCTCACCACTATCACTATAAACCTGGAAATACCTACAACGCTATCTGTATAACTACGGAAATATCCTCACCACTATCTGTATAAACATGGAAATACCTACACAGCCATATCTATACACATGGAAATACCTACACCGCCATCTCTATACACATGGAAATATCTACACCACTATTTCTATAAACATAGAAATATCTACATTGCAATCTCTATAAACATGGAAATATCTACACCGCCATCTCTATAAACATGGAAATATCTACATCGCTATCTGTATAAATATGGAAATATCTCCACCGCTATCAGTATAAACATGGAAATATCTACACCGATATCTGTATAAACATGGAAATATCTACACCGCTATCTGTATAAACATGGAAATATCTACAACGCTATCTGTGTAAACATGGAAGTATCTACACAGATATCTGTGTAAACTTGCAAATATCTACACAGCTATCTGTGTAAAGATCGAAATGTCTACAGCGCAATCTGTGCAAAGATGGAAATATCTACACCGCTATCTCTGTAAACATGGAAATATCTACACCGCTATCTGTATCAACATGGAAATATCTACTTCGCTATCTTTATAAACATGGAAATATCTACACTGTTATCTGTATAAACATGGAAATATCTACACCACCATCTGTATAAACATGCAAATATCTACAGAGTCATCGGTATAAACATGGAAATATCTACACCACCATATCTATAAACATGGAAATATCTACAGTGCCATCTGTACACCCGTGGAAATACCTACCCAGCCATCTGTGTAACCACGGAAATATCTACTCCGCTATCTCTATAAACATGGAAATACGTACAACGCTATCTCTATAAATATGGAAATATCTACGCTGCAATCTCTATAAACATGGAAATATCTACACCGCCATCACTATAAACATGGAAATATCTACATCGCTATCTGTATTAACATGGAAATAGCTCCACCGCTATCAGTATAAACACTGAAATATCTACACCGCTATCTGTATAAACATGGAAACATGTACAACGCTATCTGTATAAACATGGAAATATCTACACCGCTATCTGTATAAACATGGAAATATCTACACAGCTATCTCTATAAACATGGAAATAGCTACACTGCTATCTGTATAAACATAGTAATAGCGACACCGTTATCTGTATAAACATGGAAATATCTACACCGCCCTCTGTAAAAACATGAAGATATCTACACAGTCATCTGTATAAACTTGGAAATATCTACACCTCCATCTGTATAAACATGGAAATATCTACACTGCCATCTGTATACACATGGAAATATCTACACAGCCATCTGAAGAAACATGGAAATATGTACACCGCTATCTGTATAAACATGGAAATAACTACACTGCTATCTTTATAAACTTGCAAATATCTACACCGCCTTCTGTATAAACATGGAAATATCTACACCGCTATCTGTATAAACATGGAAATACCAACACCGTTATCTGTATAAACATTGAAATATCTACACCGCTATCTGTATAAAGATGGAAATATCTACAACGCTATCTGTGTAAACATGGAAATATCTACACACCTATCTGTGTAAACATGGAAATATCTACAACGCTATCTGTATAAACATGGAAATATCTACACCGCTATCTTTATAAACATGGAAATACCAAAACGGCTATCTGTATAAACATGGAAATATCTACAACGCTATCTGTATAACTACGGAAATATCCTCACCACTATCACTATAAACCTGCAAATACCTACACCGCCATATCTATACACATGGAAATACCTACACCGCCATCTCTATACACATGGAAATATCTACACCACTATCTCTATAAACATAGAAATATCTACATTGCAATCTCTATAAACATGGAAATATCTACACCGCCATCTCTATAAACATGGAAATATCTACATCGCTATCTGTATAAATATGGAAATATCTCCACCGCTATCAGTATAAACGTGGAAATATCTACACCGATATCTGTATAAACATGGAAATATCTACACCGCTATCTGTATAAACATGGAAATATCTACAACGCTATCTGTATAAACATGGAAGTATCTACACAGATATCTGTGTAAACTTGCAAATATCTACGCAGCTATCTGTGTAAAGATCGAAATGTCTACAGCGCAATCTGTGCAAAGATGGAAATATCTACACCGCTATCTCTGTAAACATGGAAATATCTACACCGCTATGTGTATCAACATGGAAATATCTACTTCGCTATCTTTATAAACATGGAAATATCTACACTGTTATCTCTATAAACATGGAAATATCTACACCACCATCTGTATAAACATGCAAATATCTACAGAGTCATCGGTATAAACATGGAAATATCTACACCACCATATCTATAAACATGGAAATATCTACAGTGCCATCTGTATACCCGTGGAAATACCTAACCAGCCATCTGTGTAACCACGGAAATATCTACTCCACTATCTCTATAAACATGGAAATACGTAAAACGCTATCTCTATAAATATGGAAATATCTACGCTGCAATCTCTATAAACATGGAAATATCTACACCGCCATCACTATAAACATGGAAATATCTACATCGCTATCTGTATTAACATGGAAATAGCTCCACCGCTATCAGTATAAACACTGAAATATCTACACCGCTATCTGTATAAACATGGAAATATGTACAATGCTATCTGTATAAACATGGAAATATCTACACCGCAATCTGTATAAACATGGAAATATCTACACAGCTATCTCTATAAACATGGAAATAGCTACCCTGCTATCTGTATAAACATAGAAATAGCGACACCGTTATCTGTATAAACATGGAAATATCTACACCGCCCTCTGTAAAAAACATCAAGATATCTACACAGTCATCTGTATAAACTTGGAAATATCTACACCTCCATCTGTATAAACATGGAAATATCTACACTGCCATCTGTATACACATGGAAATATCTACACAGCCATCTGAAGAAACATGGAAATATGTACACCGCTATCTGTATAAACATGGAAATAACTACACCGCTATCTTTATAAACTTGGAAATATCTACACCGCCTTCTGTATAAACATGGAAATATCTACACCGCTATCTGTATAAACATGGAAATACCAACACCGTTATCTGTATAAACATTGAAATATCTACACCGCTATCTGTATAAAGATGGAAACATCTACAACGCTATCTGTGTAAACATGGAAATATCTACACACCTATCTGTGTAAACATGGAAATATCTACACCGCTATCTGTATAAACATGGAAATATCTACACCGCTATCTTCATAAACATGGAAATACCAAAACGGCTATCTGTATAAACATGGAAATATCTACAACGCTATCTGTATAAATACGGAAATATCCTCACCACTATCACTATAAACCTGGAAATACCTACAACGCTATCTGTATAACTACGGAAATATCCTCACCACTATCTCTATAAACATGGAAATACCTACACCGCCATATCTATACACATGGAAATACCTACACCGCCATCTCTATACACATGGAAATATCTACACCACTATCTCTATAAACATAGAAATATCTACATTGCAATCTCTATAAACATGGAAATATCTACACCGCCATCTCTATAAACATGGAAATATCTACATCGCTATCTGTATAAATATGGAAATATCTCCACCGCTATCAGTATAAACATGGAAATATTTACACCGATATCTGTATAAACATGGAAATATCTACACCGCTATCTGTATAAACATGGAAATATCTACAACGCAATCTGTGTAAACATGGAAGTATCTACACAGATATCTGTGTAAACTTGCAAATATCTACGCAGCTATCTGTGTAAAGATCGAAATGTCTACAGCGCAATCTGTGCAAAGATGGAAATATCTACACCGCTATCTCTGTAAACATGGAAATATCTACATCGCTATCTGTATAAACATGGAAATATCTACACAGCTATCTCTATAAACATGGAAATAGCTACACTGCTATCTGTATAAACATAGAAATAGCGACACCGTTTTCTGTATAAGCATGGAAATATCTACACCGCCCTCTATAAAAACATGAAGATATCTCCACAGTCATCTGTATAAACTTGGAAATATCTACACCTCCATCTGTATAAACATGGAAATATCTACACTGCCATCTGTATACACATGGAAATATCTACACAGCCATCTGAAGAAACTTGGAAATATGTACACCGCTATCTGTATAAACATGGAAATAATTACACAGCTATCTTTATAAACTTGGAAATATCTACACCGCCTTCTGTATAAACATGGAAATATCTACACCGCTATCTGTATAAACATGGGAATACCAACACCGTTATCTGTATAAACATTGAAATATCTACACCGCTATCTGTATAAAGATGGAAATATCTACAACGCTATCTGTGTAAACATGGAAATATCTACACACCTATCTGTGTAAACATGGAAATATGTACACCGCTATCTGTATAAACATGGAAATATCTACACCGCTATCTTTATAAACATGGAAATACCAAAACGGCTATCTGTATAAACATGGAAATATCTACAACGCTATCTGTATAAATACGGAAATATCCTCACCACTATCACTATAAACCTGGAAATACCTACAACGCTATCTGTATAACTACGGAAATATCCTCACCACTATCTGTATAAACATGGAAATACCTACACAGCCATATCTATACACATGGAAATACCTACACCGCCATCTCTATACACATGGAAATATCTACACCACTATCTCTATAAACATAGAAATATCTACATTGCAATCTCTATAAACATGGAAATATCTACACCGCCATCTCTATAAACATGGAAATATCTACATCGCTATCTGTATAAATATGGAAATATCTACACCGCTATCAGTATAAACATGGAAATATCTACACCGATATCTGTATAAACATGGAAATATCTACACCGCTATCTGTATAAACATGGAAATATCTACAACGCTATCTGTGTAAACATGGAAGTATCTACACAGATATCTGTGTAAACTTGCAAATATCTACACAGCTATCTGTGTAAAGATCGAAATGTCTACAGCGCAATCTGTGCAAAGATGGAAATATCTACACCGCTATCTCTGTAAACATGGAAATATCTACACCGCTATCTGTATCAACATGGAAATATCTACTTCGCTATCTTTATAAACATGGAAATATCTACACTGTTATCTGTATAAACATGGAAATATCTACACCACCATCTGTATAAACATGCAAATATCTACAGAGTCATCGGTATAAACATGGAAATATCTACACCACCATATCTATAAACATGGAAATATCTACAGTGCCATCTGTATACCCGTGGAAATACCTACCCAGCCATCTGTGTAACCACGGAAATATCTACTCCGCTATCTCTATAAACATGGAAATACGTACAACGCTATCTCTATAAATATGGAAATATCTACGCTGCAATCTCTATATACATGGAAATATCTACACCGCCATCACTATAAACATGGAAATATCTACATCGCTATGTGTATTAACATGGAAATAGCTCCACCGCTACCAGTATAAACACTGAAATATCTACACCGCTATCTGTATAAACATGGAAATATGTACAACGCTATCTGTATAAACATGGAAATATCTACACCGCTATCTGTATAAACATGGAAATATCTACACAGCTATCTCTATAAACATGGAAATAGCTACACTGCTATCTGTATAAACATAGAAATAGCGACACCGTTATCTGTATAAACATGGAAATATCTACACCGCCCTCTGTAAAAACATGAAGATATCTACACAGTCATCTGTATAAACTTGGAAATATCTACACCTCCATCTGTATAAACATGGAAATATCTACACTGCCATCTGTATACACATGGAAATATCTACACAGCCATCTGAAGAAACATGGAAATATGTACACCGCTATCTGTATAAACATGGAAATAACTACACCGCTATCTTTATAAACTTGGAAATATCTACACCGCCTTCTGTATAAACATGGAAATATCTACACCGCTATCTGTATAAACATGGAAATACCAACACCGTTATCTGTATAAACATTGAAATATCTACACCGCTATCTGTATAAACATGGAAATATCTACAACGCTATCTGTGTAAACTTGGAAATATCTACACACCTCTCTGTGTAAACATGGAAATATCTACACCGCTATCTGTATAAACATGGAAATATCTACACCGCTCTCTGTATAAACATGGAAATACCAAAACGGCTATCTGTATAAACATGGAAATATGTACAATGCTATCTGTATAAATACGGAAATATCCTCACCACTATCACTATAAACCTGGAAATACCTACAACGCTATCTGTATAACTACGGAAATATCCTCACCACCATCTCTATAAACATGGAAATACGTACACCGCCATATCTATACACATGGAAATACCTACACCGCCATCTCTATACACATGGAAATATCTACACCACTATCTCTATAAACATAGAAATATCTACATTGCAATCTCTATAAACATGGAAATATCTACACCGCCATCTCTATAAACATGGAAATATCTACATCGCTATCTGTATAAATATGGAAATATCTCCACCGCTATCAGTATAAACATGGAAATATCTACACTGATATCTGTATAAACATGGAAATATCTACACCGCTATCTGTATAAACATGGAAATATCTACAACGCTATCTGTGTAAACATGGAAGTATCTACACAGATATCTGTGTAAACTTGCAAATATCTACGCAGCTATCTGTGTAAAGATCGAAATGTCTACAGCGCAATCTGTGCAAAGATGGAAATATCTACACCGCTATCTCTGTAAACATGGAAATATCTACACCGCTATCTGTATCAACATGGAAATATCTACATTGCTATCTTTATAAACATGGAAATATCTACACTGTTATCTCTATAAACATGGAAATATCTACACCACCATCTGTATAAACATGCAAATATCTACAGAGTCATCGGTATAAACATGGAAATATCTACACCACCATATATATAAACATGGAAATATCTACAGTGCCATCTGTATACCCGTGGAAATACCTACCCAGCCATCTGTGTTACCACGGAAATATCTACTCCGCTATCTCTATAAACATGGAAATACGTACAACGCTATCTCTATAAATATGGAAATATCTACGCTGCAATCTCTATAAACATGGAAATATCTACACCGCCATCACTATAAACATCGAAATATCTACATCGCTATCTGTATTAACATGGAAATAGCTCCACCGCTATCAGTATAAACACTGAAATATCTACACCGCTATCTGTATAAACATGGAAATATGTACAATGCTATCTGTATAAACATGGAAATATCTACACCGCAATCTGTATAAACATGGAAATATCTACAACGCTATCTGTGTAAACATGGAAGTATCTACACAGATATCTGTGTAAACTTGCAAATATCTACGCAGCTATCTGTGTAAAGATCGAAATGTCTACAGCGCAATCTGTGCAAAGATGGAAATATCTACACCGCTATCTCTGTAAAAATGGAAATATCTACACCGCTATCTGTATCAACATGGAAATAGCTCCACCGCTATCAGTATAAACACTGAAATATCTACACCGCTATCTGTATAAACATGGAAATATGTACAACGCTATCTGTATAAACATGGAAATATCTACACCGCAATCTGTATAAACATGGAAATATCTACACAGCTATCTCTATAAACATGGAAATAGCTACCCTGCTATCTGTATAAACATAGAAATAGCGACACCGTTATCTGTATAAACATGGAAATATCTACACCGCCCTCTGTAAAAACATCAAGATATCTACACAGTCATCTGTATAAACTTGGAAATATCTACACCTCCATCTGTATAAACATGGAAATATCTACACTGCCATCTGTATACACATGGAAATATCTACACAGCCATCTGAAGAAACATGGAAATATGTACACCGCTATCTGTATAAACATGGAAATAATTACACGGCTATCTTTATAAACTTGGAAATATCTACACCGCCTTCTGTATAAACATGGAAATATCTACACCGCTATCTGTATAAACATGGGAATACCAACACCGTTATCTGTATAAACATTGAAATATCTACACCGCTATCTGTATAAAGATGGAAATATCTACAACGCTATCTGTGTAAACATGGAAATATCTACACACCTATCTGTGTAAACATGGAAATATGTACACCGCTATCTGTATAAACATGGAAATATCTACACCGCTATCTTTATAAACATGGAAATACCAAAACGGCTATCTGTATAAACATGGAAATATCTACAACGCTATCTGTATAAATACGGAAATATCCTCACCACTATCACTATAAACCTGGAAATACCTACAACGCTATCTGTATAACTACGGAAATATCCTCACCACTATCTGTATAAACATGGAAATACCTACACAGCCATATCTATACACATGGAAATACCTACACCGCCATCTCTATACACATGGAAATATCTACACCACTATCTCTATAAACATAGAAATATCTACATTGCAATCTCTATAAACATGGAAATATCTACACCGCCATCTCTATAAACATGGAAATATCTACATCGCTATCTGTATAAATATGGAAATATCTACACCGCTATCAGTATAAACATGGAAATATCTACACCGATATCTGTATAAACATGGAAATATCTACACCTCTATCTGTATAAACATGGAAATATCTACAACGCTATCTGTGTAAACATGGAGGTATCTACACAGATATCTGTGTAAACTTGCAAATATCTACACAGCTATCTGTGTAAAGATCGAAATGTCTACAGCGCAATCTGTGCAAAGATGGAAATATCTACACCGCTATCTCTGTAAACATGGAAATATCTACACCGCTATCTGTATCAACATGGAAATATCTACTTCGCTATCTTTATAAACATGGAAATATCTACACTGTTATCTGTATAAACATGGAAATATCTACACCACCATCTGTATAAACATGCAAATATCTACAGAGTCATCGGTATAAACATGGAAATATCTACACCACCATATCTATAAACATGGAAATATCTACAGTGCCATCTGTATACCCGTGGAAATACCTACCCAGCCATCTGTGTAACCACGGAAATATCTACTCCGCTATCTCTATAAACATGGAAATACGTACAACGCTATCTCTATAAATATGGAAATATCTACGCTGCAATCTCTATAAACATGGAAATATCTACACCGCCATCACTATAAACATGGAAATATCTACATCGCTATGTGTATTAACATGGAAATAGCTCCACCGCTACCAGTATAAACACTGAAATATCTACACCGCTATCTGTATAAACATGGAAATATGTACAACGCTATCTGTATAAACATGGAAATATCTACACCGCTATCTGTATAAACATGGAAATATCTACACAGCTATCTCTATAAACATGGAAATAGCTACACTGCTATCTGTATAAACATAGAAATAGCGACACCGTTATCTGTATAAACATGGAAATATCTACACCGCCCTCTGTAAAAACATGAAGATATCTACACAGTCATCTGTATAAACTTGGAAATATCTACACCTCCATCTGTATAAACATGGAAATATCTACACTGCCATCTGTATACACATGGAAATATCTACACAGCCATCTGAAGAAACATGGAAATATGTACACCGCTATCTGTATAAACATGGAAATAACTACACCGCTATCTTTATAAACTTGGAAATATCTACACCGCCTTCTGTATAAACATGGAAATATCTACACCGCTATCTGTATAAACATGGAAATACCAACACCGTTATCTGTATAAACATTGAAATATCTACACCGCTATCTGTATAAACATGGAAATATCTACAACGCTATCTGTGTAAACTTGGAAATATCTACACACCTCTCTGTGTAAACATGGAAATATCTACACCGCTATCTGTATAAACATGGAAATATCTACACCGCTCTCTGTATAAACATGGAAATACCAAAACGGCTATCTGTATAAACATGGAAATATGTACAACGCTATCTGTATAAATACGGAAATATCCTCACCACTATCACTATAAACCTGGAAATACCTACAACGCTATCTGTATAACTACGGAAATATCCTCACCACCATCTCTATAAACATGGAAATACGTACACCGCCATATCTATACACATGGAAATACCTACACCGCCATCTCTATACACATGGAAATATCTACACCACTATCTCTATAAACATAGAAATATCTACATTGCAATCTCTATAAACATGGAAATATCTACACCGCCATCTCTATAAACATGGAAATATCTACATCGCTATCTGTATAAATATGGAAATATCTCCACCGCTATCAGTATAAACATGGAAATATCTACACCGATATCTGTATAAACATGGAAATATCTACACCGCTATCTGTATAAACATGGAAATATCTACAACGCTATCTGTGTAAACATGGAAGTATCTACACAGATATCTGTGTAAACTTGCAAATATCTACGCAGCTATCTGTGTAAAGATCGAAATGTCTACAGAGCAATCTGTGCAAAGATGGAAATATCTACACCGCTATCTCTGTAAACATGGAAATATCTACACCGCTATCTGTATCAACATGGAAATATCTACATTGCTATCTTTATAAACATGGAAATATCTACACTGTTATCTCTATAAACATGGAAATATCTACACCACCATCTGTATAAACATGCAAATATCTACAGAGTCATCGGTATAAACATGGAAATATCTACACCACCATATATATAAACATGGAAATATCTACAGTGCCATCTGTATACCCGTGGAAATACCTACCCAGCCATCTGTGTTACCACGGAAATATCTACTCCGCTATCTCTATAAACATGGAAATACGTACAACGCTATCTCTATAAATATGGAAATATCTACGCTGCAATCTCTATAAACATGGAAATATCTACACCGCCATCACTATAAACATCGAAATATCTACATCGCTATCTGTATTAACATGGAAATAGCTCCACCGCTATCAGTATAAACACTGAAATATCTACACCGCTATCTGTATAAACATGGAAATATGTACAATGCTATCTGTATAAACATGGAAATATCTACACCGCAATCTGTATAAACATGGAAATATCTACAACGCTATCTGTGTAAACATGGAAGTATCTACACAGATATCTGTGTAAACTTGCAAATATCTACGCAGCTATCTGTGTAAAGATCGAAATGTCTACAGCGCAATCTGTGCAAAGATGGAAATATCTACACCGCTATCTCTGTAAAAATGGAAATATCTACACCGCTATCTGTATCAACATGGAAATAGCTCCACCGCTATCAGTATAAACACTGAAATATCTACACCGCTATCTGTATAAACATGGAAATATGTACAACGCTATCTGTATAAACATGGAAATATCTACACCGCAATCTGTATAAACATGGAAATATCTACACAGCTATCTCTATAAACATGGAAATAGCTACCCTGCTATCTGTATAAACATAGAAATAGCGACACCGTTATCTGTATAAACATGGAAATATCTACACCGCCCTCTGTAAAAACATCAAGATATCTACACAGTCATCTGTATAAACTTGGAAATATCTACACCTCCATCTGTATAAACATGGAAATATCTACACTGCCATCTGTATACACATGGAAATATCTACACAGCCATCTGAAGAAACATGGAAATATGTACACCGCTATCTGTATAAACATGGAAATAACTACACCGCTATCTTTATAAACTTGGAAATATCTACCCCGCCTTCTGTATAAACATGGAAATATCTACACCGCTATCTGTATAAACATGGAAATACCAACACCGTTATCTGTATAAACATTGAAATATCTACACCGCTCTCTGTATAAAAATGGAAATATCTACAACGCTATCTGTGTAAACATGGAAATATCTACACACCTATCTGTGTAAACATGGAAATATCTACACCGCTATCTGTATAAACATGGAAATATCTACACCGCTATCTTTATAAACATGGAAATACCAAAACGGCTATCTGTATAAACATGGAAATATCTACAACGCTATCTGTATAACTACGGAAATATCCTCACCACTATCACTATAAACCTGGAAATACCTACACCGCCATATCTATACACATGGAAATACCTACACCGCCATCTCTATACACATGGAAATATCTACACCACTATCTCTATAAACATAGAAATATCTACATTGCAATCTCTATAAACATGGAAATATCTACACCGCCATCTCTATAAACATGGAAATATCTACATCGCTATCTGTATAAATATGGAAATATCTCCACCGCTATCAGTATAAACATGGAAATATCTACACCGATATCTGTATAAACATGGAAATATCTACACCGCTATCTGTATAAACATGGAAATATCTACAACGCTATCTGTGTAAACATGCAAGTATCTACACAGATATCTGTGTAAACTTGCAAATATCTACACAGCTATCTGTGTAAAGATCGAAATGTCTACAGCGCAATCTGTGCAAAGATGGAAATATCTACACCGCTATCTCTGTAAACATGGAAATATCTACATCGCTATCTGTATAAACATGGAAATATCTACACAGCTATCTCTATAAACATGGAAATAGCTACACTGCTATCTGTATAAACATAGAAATAGCGACACCGTTTTCTGTATAAACATGGAAATATCTACACCGCCCTCTATAAAAACATGAAGATATCTACACAGTCATCTGTATAAACTTGGAAATATCTACACCTCCATCTGTATAAACATGGAAATATCTACACTGCCATCTGTATACACATGGAAATATCTACACAGCCATCTGAAGAAACTTGGAAATATGTACACCGCTATCTGTATAAACATGGAAATAATTACACGGCTATCTTTATAAACTTGGAAATATCTAGACCGCCTTCTGTATAAATATGGAAATATCTACACCGCTATCTGTATAAACATGGGAATACCAACACCGTTATCTGTATAAACATTGAAATATCTACACCGCTATCTGTATAAAGATGGAAATATCTACAACGATATCTGTGTAAACATGGAAATATCTACACACCTATCTGTGTAAACATGGAAATATCTACACCGCTATCTGTATAAACATGGAAATATCTACACCGCTATCTTTATAAACATGGAAATACCAAAACGGCTATCTGTATAAACATGCAAATATCTACAACGCTATCTGTATAAATACGGAAATATCCTCACCACTATCTCTATAAACCTGGAAATACCTACAACGCTATCTGTATAACTACGGAAATATCCTCACCACTATCTCTATAAACATGGAAATACCTACACCGCCATATCTATACACATGGAAATACCTACACCGCCATCTCTATACACATGGAAATATCTACAGCACTATCTCTATAAACATAGAAATATCTACATTGCAATCTCTATAAACATGGAAATATCTACACCGCATTCTCTATAAACATGGAAATATCTACATCGCTATCTGTATAAATATGGAAATATCTCCACCGCTATCAGTATAAACATGGAAATATCTACACCGATATCTGTATAAACATGGAAATATCTACACCGCTATCTCTGTAAACATGGAAATATCTACACCGCTATCTGTATCAACATGGAAATATCTACTTCGCTATCTTTATAAACATGGAAATATCTACACTGTTATCTCTATAAACATGGAAATATCTACACCACCATCGGTATAAACATGCAAATATCTACAGAGTCATCTGTATAAACATGGAAATATCTACACCACCATATCTATAAACATGGAAATATCTACAGTGCCATCTGTATACCCGTGGAAATACCAACCCAGCCATCTGTGTAACCACGGAAATATCTACTCCGCTATCTCTATAAACATGGAAATACGTACAACGCTATCTCTATAAATATGGAAATATCTACGCTGCAATCTGTATAAACATGGAAATATCTACACCGCCATCACTATAAACATGGAAATATCTACATCGCTATCTGTATTAACATGGAAATAGCTCCACCGCTATCAGTATAAACACTGAAATATCTACACCGCTATCTGTATAAACATGGAAATATGTACAACGCTATCTGTATAAACATGGAAATATCTACATCGCTATCTGTATAAACATGGAAATATCTACACAGCTATCTCTATAAACATGGAAATAGCTACACTGCTATCTGTATAAACATAGAAATAGCGACACCGTTTTCTGTATAAACATGGAAATATCTACACCGCCCTCTATAAAAACATGAAGATATCTACACAGTCATCTGTATAAACTTGGAAATATCTACACCTCCATCTGTATAAACATGGAAATATCTACACTGCCATCTGTATACACATGGAAATATCTACACAGCCATCTGAAGAAACATGGAAATATGTACACCGCTATCTGTATAAACATGGAAATAACTACACCGCTATCTTTATAAACTTGGAAATATCTACACCGCCTTCTGTATAAACATGGAAATATCTACACCGCTATCTGTATAAACATGGAAATACCAACACCGTTATCTGTATAAACATTGAAATATCTACACCGCTATCTGTATAAAGATGGAAATATCTACAACGCTATCTGTGTAAACATGGAAATATCTACACACCTATCTGTGTAAACATGGAAATATCTACACCGCTATCTGTATAAACATGGAAATATCTACACCGCTATCTTTATAAACATGGAAATACCAAAACGGCTATCTGTATAAACATGGAAATATCTACAACGCTATCTGTATAAATACGGAAATATCCTCACCACTATCACTATAAAGCTGGAAATACCTACAACGCTATCTGTATAACTACGGAAATATCCTCACCACTATCTCTATAAACATGGAAATACCTACACCGCCATATCTATACACATGGAAATACCTACACCGCCATCTCTATACACATGGAAATATCTACACCACTATCTCTATAAACATAGAAATATCTACATTGCAATCTCTATAAACATGGAAATATCTACACCGCCATCTCTATAAACATGGAAATATCTACATCGCTATCTGTATAAATATGGAAATATCTCCACCGCTATCAGTATAAACATGGAAATATTTACACCGATATCTGTATAAACATGGAAATATCTACACCGCTATCTGTATAAACATGGAAATATCTGCAACGCAATCTGTGTAAACATGGAAGTATCTACACAGATATCTGTGTAAACTTGCAAATATCTACGCAGCTATCTGTGTAAAGATCGAAATGTCTACAGTGCAATCTGTGCAAAGATGGAAATATCTACACCGCTATCTCTGTAAACATGGAAATATCTACATCGCTATCTGTATAAACATGGAAATATCTACACAGCTATCTCTATAAACATGGAAATAGCTACACTGCTATCTGTATAAACATAGAAATAGCGACACCGTTTTCTGTATAAACATGAAAATATCTACACCGCCCTCTATAAAAACATGAAGATATCTCCACAGTCATCTGTATAAACTTGGAAATATCTACACCTCCATCTGTATAAACATGGAAATATCTACACTGCCATCTGTATACACATGGAAATATCTACACAGCCATCTGAAGAAACTTGGAAATATGTACACCGCTATCTGTATAAACATGGAAATAACTACACTGCTATCTTTATAAACTTGCAAATATCTACACCGCCTTCTGTATAAACATGGAAATATCTACACCGCTATCTGTATAAACATGGAAATACCAACACCGTTATCTGTATAAACATTGAAATATCTACACCGCTATCTGTATAAAGATGGAAATATCTACAACGCTATCTGTGTAAACATGGAAATATCTACACACCTATCTGTGTAAACATGGAAATATCTACAACGCTATCTGTATAAACATGGAAATATCTACACCGCTATCTTTATAAACATGGAAATACCAAAACGGCTATCTGTATAAACATGGAAATATCTACAACGCTATCTGTATAACTACGGAAATATCCTCACCACTATCACTATAAACCTGCAAATACCTACACCGCCATATCTATACACATGGAAATACCTACACCGCCATCTCTATACACATGGAAATATCTACACCACTATCTCTATAAACATAGAAATATCTACATTGCAATCTCTATAAACATGGAAATATCTACACCGCCATCTCTATAAACATGGAAATATCTACATCGCTATCTGTATAAATATGGAAATATCTCCACCGCTATCAGTATAAACGTGGAAATATCTACACCGATATCTGTATAAACATGGAAATATCTACACCGCTATCTGTATAAACATGGAAATATCTACAACGCTATCTGTATAAACATGGAAGTATCTACACAGATATCTGTGTAAACTTGCAAATATCTACGCAGCTATCTGTGTAAAGATCGAAATGTCTACAGCGCAATCTGTGCAAAGATGGAAATATCTACACCGCTATCTCTGTAAACATGGAAATATCTACACCGCTATCTGTATCAACATGGAAATATCTACTTCGCTATCTTTATAAACATGGAAATATCTACACTGTTATCTCTATAAACATGGAAATATCTACACCACCATCTGTATAAACATGCAAATATCTACAGAGTCATCGGTATAAACATGGAAATATCTACACCACCATATCTATAAACATGGAAATATCTACAGTGCCATCTGTATACCCGTGGAAATACCTAACCAGCCATCTGTGTAACCACGGAAATATCTACTCCACTATCTCTATAAACATGGAAATACGTAAAACGCTATCTCTATAAATATGGAAATATCTACGCTGCAATCTCTATAAACATGGAAATATCTACACCGCCATCACTATAAACATGGAAATATCTACATCGCTATCTGTATTAACATGGAAATAGCTCCACCGCTATCAGTATAAACACTGAAATATCTACACCGCTATCTGTATAAACATGGAAATATGTACAATGCTATCTGTATAAACATGGAAATATCTACACCGCAATCTGTATAAACATGGAAATATCTACACAGCTATCTCTATAAACATGGAAATAGCTACCCTGCTATCTGTATAAACATAGAAATAGCGACACCGTTATCTGTATAAACATGGAAATATCTACACCGCCCTCTGTAAAAAACATCAAGATATCTACACAGTCATCTGTATAAACTTGGAAATATCTACACCTCCATCTGTATAAACATGGAAATATCTACACTGCCATCTGTATACACATGGAAATATCTACACAGCCATCTGAAGAAACATGGAAATATGTACACCGCTATCTGTATAAACATGGAAATAACTACACCGCTATCTTTATAAACTTGGAAATATCTACACCGCCTTCTGTATAAACATGGAAATATCTACACCGCTATCTGTATAAACATGGAAATACCAACACCGTTATCTGTATAAACATTGAAATATCTACACCGCTATCTGTATAAAGATGGAAATATCTACAACGCTATCTGTGTAAACATGGAAATATCTACACACCTATCTGTGTAAACATGGAAATATCTACACCGCTATCTGTATAAACATGGAAATATCTACACCGCTATCTTTATAAACATGGAAATACCAAAACGGCTATCTGTATAAACATGGAAATATCTACAACGCTATCTGTATAAATACGGAAATATCCTCACCACTATCACTATAAACCTGGAAATACCTACAACGCTATCTGTATAACTACGGAAATATCCTCACCACTATCTCTATAAACATGGAAATACCTACACCGCCATATCTATACACATGGAAATACCTACACCGCCATCTCTATACACATGGAAATATCTACACCACTATCTCTATAAACATAGAAATATCTACATTGCAATCTCTATAAACATGGAAATATCTACACCGCCATCTCTATAAACATGGAAATATCTACATCGCTAACTGTATAAATATGGAAATATCTCCACCGCTATCAGTATAAACATGGAAATATTTACACCGATATCTGTATAAACATGGAAATATCTACACCGCTATCTGTATAAACATGGAAATATCTACAACGCTATCTGTGTAAACATGGAAGTATCTACACAGATATCTGTGTAAACTTGCAAATATCTACGCAGCTATCTGTGTAAAGATCGAAATGTCTACAGCGCAATCTGTGCAAAGATGGAAATATCTACACCGCTATCTCTGTAAACATGGAAATATCTACACCGCTATCTGTATCAACATGGAAATATCTACTTCGCTATCTTTATAAACATGGAAATATCTACACTGTTATCTCTATAAACATGGAAATATCTACACCACCATCTGTATAAACATGCAAATATCTACAGAGTCATCGGTATAAACATGGAAATATCTACACCACCATATCTATAAACATGGAAATATCTACAGTGCCATCTGTATACCCGTGGAAATACCTACCCAGCCATCTGTGTAACCATGGAAATATCTACTCCGCTATCTCTATAAACATGGAAATATGTACAACGCTATCTCTATAAATATGGAAATAACTACGCTGCAATCTCTATAAACATGGAAATATCTACACCGCCATCACTATAAACATGGAAATATATACATCGCTATCTGTATTAACATGGAAATAGCTCCACTGCTATCAGTATAAACACTGAAATATCTACACCGCTATCTGTATAAACATGGAAATATGTACAACGCTATCTGTATAAACATGGAAATATCTACACCGCAATCTGTATAAACATGGAAATATCTACACAGCTATCTCTATAAACATGGAAATAGCTACCCTGCTATCTGTATAAACATAGAAATAGCGACACCGTTATCTGTATAAACATGGAAATATCTACACCGCCCTCTGTAAAAACATCAAGATATCTACACAGTCATCTGTATAAACTTGGAAATATCTACACCTCCATCTGTATAAACATGGAAATATCTACACTGCCATCTGTATACACATGGAAATATCTACACAGCCATCTGAAGAAACATGGAAATATGTACACCGCTATCTGTATAAACATGGAAATAACTACACCGCTATCTTTATAAACTTGGAAATATCTACACCGCCTTCTGTATAAACATGGAAATATCTACACCGCTATCTGTATAAACATGGAAATACCAACACCGTTATCTGTATAAACATTGAAATATTTACACCGCTCTCTGTATAAAGATTGAAATATCTACAACGCTATCTGTGTAAACCTGGAAATATCTACACACCTATCTGTGTAAACATGGAAATATCTACACCGCTATCTGTATAAACATGGAAATATCTACACCACTATCTTTATAAACATGGAAATACCAAAACGGCTATCTGTATAAACATGGAAATATCTACAACGCTATCTGTATAACTACGGAAATATCCTCACCACTATCACTATAAACCTGGAAATACCTACACCGCCATATCTATAAACATGGAAATACCTACACCGCCATCTCTATACACATGGAAATATCTACACCACTATCTCTATAAACATAGAGATATCTACATTGCAATCCCTATAAACATGGAAATATCTACACCGCCATCTCTATAAACATGGAAATATCTACACTGTTATCTCTATAAACATGGAAATATCTACACCACCATCTGTATAAACATGCAAATATCTGCAGAGTCTTCTGTATAAACATGGAAATATCTACACCACCATATCTATAAACATGGAAATATCTACAGTGCCATCTGTATACCCGTGGAAATACCTACCCAGCCATCTGTGTAACCACGGAAATATCTACTCCGCTATCTCTATAAACATGGAAATACGTACAACGCTATCTCTATAAATATGGAAATATCTACGCTGCAATCTCTACAAACATGGAAATATCTACACCGCCATCACTATAAACATGGAAATATCTACATCGCTATCTGTATTAACATGGAAATAGCTCCACCGCTATCAGTATAAACACTGAAATATCTACACCGCTATCTGTATAAACATGGAAATATGTTCAACGCTATCTGTATAAACATGGAAATATCTACTCCGCTATCTGTATAAACATGGAAATATCTACACAGCTATCTCTATAAACATGGAAATAGCTACACTGCTATCTGTATAAACATAGAAATAGCGACACCGTTATCTGTATAAACATGGAAATATCTACACCGCCCTCTGTAAAAACATGAAGATATCTACACAGTCATCTGTATAAACTTGGAAATATCTACACCTCCATCTGTATAAACATGGAAATATCTACACTGCCATCTGTATACACATGGAAATATCTACACAGCCATCTGAAGAAACATGGAAATATGTACACCGCTATCTGTATAAACATGGAAATAACTACACCGCTATCTTTATAAACTTGGAAATATCTACACCGCCTTCTGTATAAACATGGAAATATCTACACCGCTATCTGTATAAACATGGAAATACCAACACCGTTATCTGTATAAACATTGAAATATCTACACCGCTATCTGTATAAAGATGGAAATATCTACAACGCTATCTGTGTAAACATGGAAATATCTACACTCCTATCTGTGTAAACATGGAAATATCTACACCGCTATCTCTACTAACATGGAAATATCTACACCGCTATCTTTGTAAACATGGAAATACCAAAACGGCTATCTGTATAAACATGGAAATATCTACAACGCTATCTTTATAAATACGGAAATATCCTCACCACTATCACTATAAACCTGGAAATACCTACAACGCTATCTGTATAAATACGGAAATATCCTCACCACTATCTCTATAAACATGGAAATACCTACACCGCCATATCTATACACATGGAAATACCTACACCGCCATCTCTATACACATGGAAATATCTACACCACTATCTCTATAAACATAGAAATATCTACATTGCAATCTCTATAAACATGGAAATATCTACACCGCCATCTCTATAAACATGGAAATATCTACATCGCTATCTGTATAAATATGGAAATATCTCCACCGCTATCAGTATAAACCTGGAAATATCTACACCGATATCTGTATAAACATGGAAATATCTACACCGCTATCTGTATAAACATGGAAATATCTACAACGCTATCTGTGTAAACATGGAAGTATCTACACAGATAACTTTGTAAACTTGCAAATATCTACACAGCTATCTGTGTAAAGATCGAAATGTCTACAGCGCAATCTGTGCAAAGATGGAAATATCTACACCGCTATCTCTGTAAACATGGAAATATCTACACCGCTATCTGTATCAACATGGAAATATCTACTTCGCTATCTTTATACACATGGAAATATCTACACTGTTATCTCTATAAACATGGAAATATCTACACCACCATCTGTATAAACATGCAAATATCTACAGAGTCATCTGTATAAACATGGAAATATCTACACCACCATATCTATAAACATGGAAATATCTACAGTGCCATCTGTATACCCGTGGAAATACCTACCCAGCCATCTGTGTAACCACGGAAATATCTACTCCGCTATCTCTATAAACATGGAAATACGTACAACGCTATGTCTATAAATATGGAAATATCTACACTGCAATCTCTATAAACATGGAAATATCTACACCGCCATCACTATAAACATGGAAATATCTACATCGCTATCTGTATTAACATGGAAATAGCTCCACCGCTATCAGTATAAACACTGAAATATCTACACCGCTATCTGTATAAACATGGAAATATGTACAACGCTATCTGTATAAACATGGAAATATCTACACCGCAATCTGTATAAACATGGAAATATCTACACAGCTATCTCTATAAACATGGAAATAGCTACCCTGCTATCTGTATAAACATAGAAATAGCGACACCGTTATCTGTATAAACATGGAAATATCTACACCGCCCTCTGTAAAAACATGAAGATATCTACACAGTCATCTGTATAAACTTGGAAATATCTACACCTCCATCTGTATAAACATGGAAATATCTACACTGCCATCTGTATACACATGGAAATATCTACACAGCCATCTGAAGAAACATGGAAATATGTACACCGCTATCTATATAAACATGGAAATAACTACACCGCTATCTTTATAAACTTGGAAATATCTACACCGCCTTCTGTATAAACATGGAAATATCTACACCGCTATCTGTATAAACATGGAAATATCTACACCGCTATCTGTATAAACATGGAAATATCTACACAGCTATCTCTATAAACATGGGAATAGCTACACTGCTATCTGTATAAACATAGAAATAGCGACACCGTTATCTGTATAAACATGGAAATATCTACACCGCCCTCTGTAAAAACATGAAGATATCTACACAGTCATCTGTATAAACTTGGTAATATCTACACCTCCATCTGTATAAACATGGAAATATCTACACTGCCATCTGTATACACATGGAAATATCTACACAGCCATCTGAAGAAACATGGAAGTATGTACACCGCTATCTGTATAAACATGGAAATAACTACACCGCTATCTTTATAAACTTGGAAATATCTACACCGCCTTCTGTATAAACATGGAAATATCTACACCGCTATCCGTATAAACATGGAAATGCCAACACCGTTATCTGTATAAACATTGAAATATCTACACCGCTATATGTATAAAGATGGAAATATCTACAACGCTATCTGTGTAAACATGGAAATATCTACACTCCTATCTGTGTAAACATGGAAATATCAACACCGCTATCTCTATAAACATGGAAATATCTACACCGCTATCTTTATAAACATGGAAATACCAAAACGGCTATCTGTATAAACATGGAAATATCTACAACGCTATCTTTATAAATACGGAAATATCCTCACCACTATCACTATAAACCTGGAAATACCTACAACGCTATCTGTATAACTACGGAAATATCCTCACCACTATCTCTATAAACATGGAAATACCTACACCGCCATATCTATACACATGGAAATACCTACACCGCCATCTCTATACACATGGAAATATCTACACCACTATCTCTATAAACATAGAAATATCTACATTGCAATCTCTATAAACATGGAAATATCTACACCGCCATCTCTATAAACATGGAAATATCTACATCGCTATCTGTATAAATATGGAAATATCTCCACCGCTATCAGTATAAACATGGAAATATCTACACCGATATCTGTATAAACATGGAAATATCTACACCGCTATCTATATAAACATGGAAATATCTACAACGCTATCTGTGTAAACATGGAAGTATCTACACAGATATCTGTGTAAACTTGCAAATATCTACACAGCTATCTGTGTAAAGATCGAAATGTCTACAGCGCAATCTGTGCAAAGATGGAAATATCTACACCGCTATCTCTGTAAACATGGAAATATCTACACCGCTATCTGTATCAACATGGACATATCTACTTCGCTATCTTTATAAACATGGAAATATCTACACTGATATCTCTATAAACATGGAAATATCTACACCACCATCTGTATAAACATGCAAATATCTACAGAGTCATCTGTATAAACATGGAAATATCTACACCACCATATCTATAAACATGGAAATATCTACAGTGCCATCTGTATACCCGTGGAAATACCTACCCAGCCATCTGTGTAACCACGGAAATATCTACTCCGCTATCTCTATAAACATGGAAATACGTACAACGCTATCTCTATAAATATGGAAATACCTACACTGCAATCTCTATAAACATGGAAATATCTACACCGCCATCACTATAAACATGGAAATATCTACATCGCTATCTGTATTAACATGGAAATAGCTCCACCGCTATCAGTATAAACACTGAAATATCTACACCTCTATCTGTATAAACATGGAAATATGTACAACGCTATCTGTATAAACATGGAAATATCTACACCGCAATCTGTATAAACATGGAAATATCTACACAGCTATCTCTATAAACATGGAAATAGCTACCCTGCTATCTGTATAAACATAGAAATAGCGACACCGTTATCTGTATAAACATGGAAATATCTACACCGCCCTCTGTAAAAACATGAAGATATCTACACAGTAATCTGTATAAACTTGGAAATATCTACACCTCCATCTGTATAAACATGGAAATATCTACACTGCCATCTGTATACACATGGAAATATCTACACAGCCATCTGAAGAAACATGGAAATATGTACACCGCTATCTGTATAAACATGGAAATAACTACACCGCTATCTTTATAAACGTGGAAATATCTACACCGCCTTCTGTATAAACATGGAAATATCTACACCGCTATGTGTATAAACATGGAAATATCTACACCGCTATCTGTATAAACAGGGAAATATCTACACAGCTATCTCTATAAACATGGGAATAGCTACACTGCTATCTGTATAAACATAGAAATAGCGACACCGTTATCTGTATAAACATGGAAATATCTACACCGCCCTCTGTAAAAACATGAAGATATCTACACAGTCATCTGTATAAACTTGGAAATATCTACACCTCCATCTGTATAAACATGGAAATATCTACACTGCCATCTGTATACACATGGAAATATCTACACAGCCATCTGAAGAAACATGGAAATATGTACACCGCTATCTGTATAAACATGGAAATAACTACACCGCTATCTTTATAAACTTGGAAATATCTACACCGCCTTCTGTATAAACATGGAAATATCTACACCGCTATCTGTATAAACATGGAAATACCAACACCGTTATCTGTATAAACATTGAAATATCTACACCGCTATCTGTATAAAGATGGAAATATCTACAACGCTATCTGTGTAAACATGGAAATATCTACACTCCTATCTGTGTAAACATGGAAATATCTACACCGCTATCTGTATAAACATGGAAATATCTACACCGCTATCTTTATAAACATGGAAATACCAAAACGGCTATCTGTATAAACATGGAAATATCTACAACGCTATCTGTATAAATACGGAAATATCCTCACCACTATCACTATAAACCTGGAAATACCTACAACGCTATCTGTATAACTACAGAAATATCCTCACCACTATCTCTATAAACATGGAAATACCTACACCGCCATATCTATACACATGGAAATACCTACACCGCCATCTCTATACACATGGAAATATCTACACCACTATCTCTATAAACATAGAAATATCTACATTGCAATCTCTATAAACATGGAAATATCTACAACGCCATCTCTATAAACATGGAAATATCTACATCGCTATCTGTATAAACATGGAAATATCTCCACCGCTATCAGTATAAACATGGAAATATCTACACCGATATCTGTATAAACATGGAAATATCTACACCGATATCTGTATAAACATGGAAATATCTACACCGCTATCTTTATAAACATGGAAATATCTACAATGCTATCTGTGTAAACATGGAAGTATCTACACAGATATCTGTGTAAACTTGCAAATATCTACACAGCTATCTGTGTAAAGATCGAAATGTCTACAGCGCAATCTGTGCAAAGATGGAAATATCTACACCGCTATCTCTGTAAACATGGAAATATCTACACCGCTATCTGTATCAACATGGAAATATCTACTTCGCTATCTTTATAAACATGGAAATATCTACACTGTTATCTCTATAAACATGGAAATATCTACACCACCATCTGTATAAACATGCAAATATCTACACAGTCATCTGTATAAACATGGGAACATCTACACCACCATATCTATAAACATGGAAATATCTACAGTGCCATCTGTATACCCATGGAAATACCTACCCAGCCATCTGTGTAACCACGGAAATATCTACTCCGCTATCTCTATATACATGGAAATACGTACAACGCTATCTCTATAAATTTGGAAATATCTATGCTGCAATCTCTATAAACATGGAAATATCTACACCGCCATCACTATAAACATGGAAATATCTACATCGCTATCTGTATTAACATGGAAATAGCTCCACCGCTATCAGTATAAACACTGAAATATCTACACCGCTATCTGTATAAACATGGTAATATGTACAACGCTATCTGTATAAACATGGAAATATCTACACCGCTATCTGTATAAACATGGAAATATCTACACAGCTATCTCTATAAACATGGAAATAGCTACACTGCTATCTGTATAAACATAGAAATAGCGACACCGTTATCTGTATAAACATGGAAATATCTACACCGCCCTCTGTAAAAACATGAAGATACCTACACAGTCATCTGTATAAACTTGGAAATATCTACACCTCCATCTGTATAAACATGGAAATATCTACACTGCCATCTGTATACACATGGAAATATCTACACAGCAATCTGAAGAAACATGGAAATATATACACCGCTATCTATATGAACATGGAAATAACTACACCGCTATCTTTATAAACTTGGAAATATCTACACCGCCTTCTGTATAAACATGGAAATATCTACACCGCTATCTGTATAAACATGGAAATACCAACACCGTTATGTGTATAAACATTGAAATATCTACACAGCTATCTGTATAAAGATGGAAATATCTACAACGCTATCTGTGTAAACATGGAAATATCTACACACCTATCTGTGTAAACATGGAAATATCTACACCGCTATCTGTATAAACATGGAAATATCTACACCGCTATCTGTATAAACACGGAAATACCAAAACGGCTATCTGTATAAACATGGAAATATTTACAACGCTATCAGTATAAATACGGAAATATCCTCACCACTATCACTATAAACCTGGAAATACCTACAACACTATCTGTATAACTACGGAAATATCCTCACCACTATCTCTATAAACATGGAAATACCTACACCGCCATATCTATACACATGGAAATACCTACACCGCCATCTCTATACACATGGAAATATCTACACCACTATCTCTGTAAACATAGAAATATCTACATTGCAATCTCTATAAACATTGAAATATCTACACCGCCATCTCTATAAACATGGAAATATCTACATCGCTATCTGTATAAATATGGAAATATCTCCACCGCTATCAGTATAAACATGGAAATATCTACACCGATATCTGTATAAACATGGAAATATCTACACCGCTATCTTTATAAACATGGAAATATCTACAACGCTATCTGTGTAAACATGGAAGTATCTACACAGATATCTGTGTAAACTTGCAAATATCTACACAGCTATCTGTGTAAAGATCGAAATGTCTACAGCGCAATCTGTGCAAAGATGGAAATATCTACACCGCTATCTCTGTAAACATGGAAATATCTACACCGCTATCTGTATCAACATGGAAATATCTACTTCGCTATCTTTATAAACATGGAAATATCTACACTGTTATCTCTATAAACATGGAAATATCTACACCACCATCTGTATAAACATGCAAATATCTACAGAGTCATCTGTATAAACATGGGAACATCTACACCACCATATCTATAAACATGGAAATATCTACAGTGCCATCTGTATACCCGTGGAAATACCTACCCAGGCATCTGTGTAACCACGGAAATATCTACTCCGCTATCTCTATAAACATGGAAATACGTACAACGCTATCTCTATAAATATGGAAATATCTATGCTGCAATCTCTATAAACATGGAAATATCTACACCGCCATCACTATAAACATGGAAATATCTACATCGCTGTCTGTATTAACATGGAAATAGCTCCACCGCTATCAGTATAAACACTGAAATATCTACACCGCTATCTGTATAAACATGGAAATATGTACAACGCTATCTGTATAAACATGGAAATATCTACACCGCTATCTGTATAAACATGGAAATATCTACACAGCTATCTCTATAAACATGGAAATAGCTACCCTGCTATCTGTATAAACATAGAAATAGCGACACCGTTATCTGTATAAACATGGAAATATCTACACCGCCCTCTGTAAAAACATCAAGATATCTACACAGTCATCT
Organism: Pan troglodytes; assembly: GCF_028858775.2. Taxonomy (NCBI): domain Eukaryota; kingdom Metazoa; phylum Chordata; class Mammalia; order Primates; family Hominidae; genus Pan; species Pan troglodytes. Next base: position 11,553,076 of record NC_072411.2, read on the forward strand.
CTATAAACTTGGAAATATCTACACCTCCATCTGTATAAACATGGAAATATCTACACTGCCATCTGTATACACATGGAAATATCTACACAGCCATCTGAAGAAACATGGAAATATGTACACCGCTATCTGTATAAACATGGAAATAACTACACCGCTATCTTTATAAACTTGGAAATATCTACACCGCCTTCTGTATAAACATGGAAATATCTACACCGCTATCTGTATAAACATGGAAATACCAACACCGTTTTGTGTATAAACATTGAAATATCTACACAGCTATCTGTATAAAGATGGAAATATCTACAACGCTATCTGTGTAAACATGGAAATATCTACACACCTATCTGTGTAAACATGGAAATATCTACACCGCTATCTGTATAAACATGGAAATATCTACACCGCTATCTGTATAAACACGGAAATACCAAAACGGCTATCTGTATAAACATGGAAATATCTACAACGCTATCAGTATAAATACGGAAATATCCTCACCACTATCACTATAAACCTGGAAATACCTACAACGCTATCTGTATAAATACGGAAATATCCTCACCACTATCTCTATAAACATGGAAATACCTACACCGCCATATCTATACACATGGAAATACCTACACCGCCATCTCTATACACATGGAAATATCTACACCACTATCTCTATAAACATAGAAATATCTACATTGCAATCTCTATAAACATGGAAATATCTACACCGCCATCTCTATAAACATGGAAATATCTACATCGCTATCTGTATAAATATGGAAATATCTCCACCGCTATCAGTATAAAAATGGAAATATCTACACCGATATCTGTATAAACATGGAAATATCTACACCGCTATCTGTATAAACATGGAAATATCTACAACGCTATCTGTGTAAACATGGAAGTATCTACACAGATATCTGTGTAAACTTGCAAATATCTACACAGCTATCTGTGTAAAGATCGAAATGTCTACAGCGCAATCTGTGCAAAGATGGAAATATCTACACCGCTATCTCTGTAAACATGGAAATATCTACACCGCTATCTGTATCAACATGGAAATATCTACTTCGCTATCTTTATAAACATGGAAATATCTACACTGATATCTCTATAAACATGGAAATATCTACACCACCATCTGTATAAACATGCAAATATCTACAGAGTCATCTGTATAAACATGGAAATATCTACACCACCATATCTATAAACATGGAAATATCTACAGTGCCATCTGTATACCCGTGGAAATACCTACCCAGCCATCTGTGTAACCACGGAAATATCTACTCCGCTATCTCTATAAACATGGAAATACGTACAACGCTATCTCTATAAATATGGAAATACCTACACTGCAATCTCTATAAACATGGAAATATCTACACCGCCATCACTATAAACATGGAAATATCTACATCGCTATCTGTATTAACATGGAAATAGCTCAACCGCTATCAGTATAAACACTGAAATATCTACACCTCTATCTGTATAAACATGGAAATATGTACAACGCTATCTGTATAAACATGGAAATATCTACACCGCAATCTGTATAAACATGGAAATATCTACACAGCTATCTCTATAAACATGGAAATAGCTACCCTGCTATCTGTATAAACATAGAAATAGCGACACCGTTATCTGTATAAACATGGAAATATCTACACCGCCCTCTGTAAAAACATGAAGATATCTACACAGTCATCTGTATAAACTTGGAAATATCTACACCTCCATCTGTATAAACATGGAAATATCTACACTGCCATCTGTATACACATGGAAATATCTACACAGCCATCTGAAGAAACATGGAAATATGTACACCGCTATCTGTATAAACATGGAAATAACTACACCGCTATCTTTATAAACTTGGAAATATCTACACCGCCTTCTGTATAAACATGGAAATATCTACACCGCTATCTGTATAAACATGGAAATATCTACACCGATATCTGTATAAACATGGAAATATCTACACAGCTATCTCTATAAACATGGGAATAGCTACACTGCTATCTGTATAAACATTGAAATAGCGACACCGTTATCTGTATAAACATGGAAATATCTACACCGCCCTCTGTAAACACATGAAGATATCTACACAGTCATCTGTATAAACTTGGAAATATCTACACCTCCATCTGTATAAACATGGAAATATCTACACTGCCATCTGTATACACATGGAAATATCTACACAGCCATCTGAAGAAACATGGAAATATGTACACCGCTATCTGTATAAACATGGAAATAACTACACCGCTATCTTTATAAACTTGGAAATATCTACACTGCCTACTGTATAAACATGGAAATATCTACACCGCTATCTGTATAAACATGGGAATACCAACACCGTTATCTGTATAAACATTGAAATATCTACACCGCTATCTGTATAAAGATGGAAATATCTACAACGCTATCTGTGTAAACATGGAAATATCTACACACCTATCTGTGTAAACATGGAAATATCTACACCGCTATCTGTATAAACATGGAAATATCTACACCGCTATCTGTATAAACATGGAAAAACCAAAACGGCTATCTGTATAAATATGGAAATATCTACAACGCTATCAGTATAAATACGGAAATATCCTCACCACTATCACTATAAACCTGGAAATACCTACAACGCTATCTGTATAAATACGGAAATATCCTCACCACTATCTCTATAAACATGGAAATACCTACACCGCCATCTCTATACACATGGAAATACCTACACCGCCATCTCTATACACATGGAAATATCTACACCACTATCTCTATAAACATAGAAATATCTACATTGCAATCTCTATAAACATGGAAATATCTACACCGCCATCTCTATTAACATGGAAATATCTACATCGCTATCTGTATAAATATGGAAATGTCTCCACCGCTATCAGTATAAACATGGAAATATCTACACCGATATCTGTATAAACATGGAAATATCTACACCGCTATCTGTATAAACATGGAAATATCTACAACGCTATCTGTGTAAACATGGAAATCTACACAGATATCTTTGTAAACTTGCAAATATCTACACAGCTATCTGTGTAAAGATCGAAATGTCTACAGCGCAATCTGTGCAAAGATGGAAATATCTACACCGCTATCTCTGTAAACATGGAAATATCTACACCGCTATCTGTATCAACATGGAAATATCTACTTCGCTATCTTTATAAACATGGAAATATCTACACTGTTATCTCTATAAACATGGAAATATCTACACCACCATCTGTATAAACATGCAAATATCTACAGAGTCATCTGTATAAACATGGAAATATCTACACCACCATATCTATAAACATGGAAATATCTACAGTGCCATCTGTATACCCGTGGAAATACCTACCCAGCCATCTGTGTAACCACGGAAATATCTACTCCGCTATCTCTATAAACATGGAAATACGTACAACGCTATCTCTATAAATATGGAAATATCTACGCTGCAATCTCTATAAACATGGAAATATCTACACCGCCATCACTATAAACATGGAAATATCTACATCGCTATCTGTATTAACATGGAAATAGCTCCACCGCTATCAGTATAAACACTGAAATATCTACACCGCTATCTGTATAAACATGAAAATATGTACAACGCTATCTGTATAAACATGGAAATATCTACACCGCTATCTGTATAAACATGGAAATATCTACACAGCTATCTCTATAAACATGGAAATAGCTACCCTGCTATCTGTATAAACATAGAAATAGCGACACCATTATCTGTATAAACATGGAAATATCTACACCGCCCTCTGTAAAAACATCAAGATATCTACACACTCATCTGTATAAACTTGGAAATATCTACACCTCCATCTGTATAAACATGGAAATATCTACACTGCCATCTGTATACACATGGAAATATCTACACAGCCATCTGAAGAAACATGGAATTATGTACACCGCTATCTGTATAAACATGGAAATAACTACACCGCTATCTTTATAAACTTGGAAATATCTACACCGCCTTCTGTATAAACATGGAAATATCTACACCGCTATCTGTATAAACATGGAAATATCTACACCGCTATCTGCATAAACATGGAAATATCTACAACGCTATCTGTGTAAACATGGAAATTTACACAGATATCTTTGTAAACTTGCAAATATCTACACAGCTATCTGTGTAAAGATCGAAATGTCTACAGCGCAATCTGTGCAAAGATGGAAATATCTACACCGCTATCTCTGTAAACATGGAAATATCTACACCGCTATCTGTATCAACATGGAAATATCTACTTCGCTATCTTTATAAACATGGAAATATCTACACTGTTATCTCTATAAACATGGAAATATCTACACCACCATCTGTATAAACATGCAAATATCTACAGAGTCATCTGTATAAACATGGAAATATCTACACCACCATATCTATAAACATGGAAATATCTACAGTGCCATCTGTATACCCGTGGAAATACCTACCCAGCCATCTGTGTAACCACGGAAATATCTACTCCGCTATCTCTATAAACATGGAAATACGTACAACGATATCTCTATAAATATGGAAATATCTACGCTGCAATCTCTATAAACATGGAAATATCTACACCGCCATCACTATAAACATGGAAATATCTACATCGCTATCTGTATTAACATGGAAATAGCTCCACCGCTATCAGTATAAACACTGAAATATCTACACCGCTATCTGTATAAACATGGAAATATGTACAACGCTATCTGTATAAACATGGAAATATCTACACCGCAATCTGTATAAACATGGAAATATCTACACAGCTATCTCTATAAACATGGAAATAGCTACCCTGCTATCTGTATAAACATAGAAATAGCGACACCGTTATCTGTATAAACATGGAAATATCTACACCGCCCTCTGTAAAAACATGAAGATATCTACACAGTCATCTGTATAAACTTGGAAATATCTACACCTCCATCTGTATAAACATGGAAATATCTACACTGCCATCTGTATACACATGGAAATATCTACACAGCCATCTGAAGAAACATGGAAATATGTACACCGCTATCTGTATGAACATGGAAATAACTACACCGCTATCTTTATAAACTTGGAAATATCTACACCGCCTTCTGTATAAACATGGAAATATCTACACCGCTATCTGTATAAACATGGAAATACCAACACCGTTATGTGTATAAACATTGAAATATCTACACAGCTATCTGTATAAAGATGGAAATATCTACAACGCTATCTTTGTAAACATGGAAATATCTACACACCTATCTGTGTAAACATGGAAATATCTACACCGCTATCTGTATAAACATGGAAATATCTACACCGATATCTGTATAAACACGGAAATACCAAAACGGCTATCTGTATAAACATGGAAATATCTACAACGCTATCAGTATAAATACGGAAATATCCTCACCACTATCACTATAAACCTGGAAATACCTACAACGCTATCTGTATAACTACGGAAATATCCTCACCACTATCTCCATAAACATGGAAATACCTACACCGCCATATCTATTCACATGGAAATACCTACACCGCCATCTCTATACACATGGAAATATCTACACCACTATCTCTATAAACATAGAAATATCTACATTGCAATCTCTATAAACATGGAAATATCTACAACGCCATCTCTATAAACATGGAAATATCTACATCGCTATCTGTATAAATATGGAAATATCTCCACCGCTATCAGTATAAACATGGAAATATCTACACCGATATCTGTATAAACATGGAAATATCTACACCGCTATCTTTATAAACATGGAAATATCTACAACGCTATCTGTGTAAACATGGAAGTATCTACACAGATATCTGTGTAAACTTGCAAATATCTACACAGCTATCTGTGTAAAGATCGAAATGTCTACAGCGCAATCTGTGCAAAGATGGAAATATCTACACCGCTATCTCTGTAAACATGGAAATATCTACACCGCTATCTGTATCAACATGGAAATATCTACTTCGCTATCTTTATAAACATGGAAATATCTACACTGTTATCTCTATAAACATGGAAATATCTACACCACCATCTGTATAAACATGCAAATATCTACAGAGTCATCTGTATAAACATGGGAACATCTACACCACCATATCTATAAACATGGAAATATCTACAGTGCCATCTGTATACCCGTGGAAATACCTACCCAGCCATCTGTGTAACCACGGAAATATCTACTCCGCTATCTCTATAAACATGGAAATACGTACAACGCTATCTCTATAAATATGGAAATATCTATGCTGCAATCTCTATAAACATGGAAATATCTACACCGCCATCACTATAAACATGGAAATATCTACATCGCTATCTGTATTAACATGGAAATAGCTCCACAGCTATCAGTATAAACATTCAAATATCTACACCGCTATCTGTATAAACATGGAAATATGTACAACGCTATCTGTATAAACATGGAAATATCTACACCGCAATCTGTATAAACATGGAAATATCTACACAGCTATCTCTATAAACATGGAAATAGCTACCCTGCTATCTGTATAAACATAGAAATAGCGACACCGTTATCTGTATAAACATGGAAATATCTACACCGCCCTCTGTAAAAACATGAAGATATCTGCACAGTCATCTGTATAAACTTGGAAATATCTACACCTCCATCTGTATAAACATGGAAATATCTACACTGCCATCTGTATACACATGGAAATATCTACAGAACCATCTGAAGAAACATGGAAATATGTACACCGCTATCTGTATAAACATGGAAATAACTACACCGCTATCTTTATAAACTTGGAAATATCTACACCACCTTCTGTATAAACATGGAAATATCTACACCGCTATCTGTATAAACATGGAAATATCTACACCGCTATCTGTATAAACATGGAAATATCTACACAGCTATCTCTATAAACATGGGAATAGCTACACTGCTATCTGTATAAACATAGAAATAGCGACACCGTTATCTGTATAAACATGGAAATATCTACACCGCCCTCTGTAAAAACATGAAGATATCTACACAGTCATCTGTATAAACTTGGAAATATCTACACCTCCATCTGTATAAACATGGAAATATCTACACTGCCATCTGTATACACATGGAAATATCTACACAGCCATCTGAAGAAACATGGAAATATGTACACCGCTATCTGTATAAACTTGGAAATAACTACACCGCTATCTTTATAAACTTGGAAATATCTACACCGTCTTCTGTATAAACATGGAAATATCTACACCGCTATCTGTATAAACATGGAAATACCAACACCGTTATCTGTATAAACATTGAAATATCTTCACCGCTCTCTGTATAAAGATGGAAATATCTACAACGCTATCTGTGTAAACATGGAAATATCTACACACCTATCTGTGTAAACATGGAAATATCTACACCGCTATCTGTATAAATATGGAAATATCTACACCGCTATCTGTATAAACATGGAAATACCAAAACGGCTATCTGTATAAACATGGAAATATCTACAACGCTATCAGTATAAATACGGAAATATCCTCCCTACTATCACTATAAACCTGGAAATACCTACAACGCTATCTGTATAAATACGGAAATATCCTCACCACTATCTCTATAAACATGGAAATACCTACACCGCCATATCTATACACATGGAAATACCTACACCGCCATCTCTATACACATGGAAATATCTACACCACTATCTCTATAAACATAGAAATATCTACATTGCAATCTCTATAAACATGGAAATATCTACACCGCCATCTCTATAAACATGGAAATATCTACATCGCTATCTGTTTAAATATGGAAATATCTCCACCGCTATCAGTATAAACATGGAAATATCTACACCGATATCTGTATAAACATGGAAATATCTACACCGCTATCTGTATAAACATGGAAATGTCTACAACGCTATCTGTGTAAACATGGAAGTATCTACACAGATATCTGTGTAAACTTCCAAATATCTACACAGCTATCTGTGTAAAGATCGAAATGTCTACAGCGCAATCTGTGCAAAGAAGGAAATATCTACACTGCTATCTCTGTAAACATGGAAATATCTACACCGCTATCTGTATCAACATGGAAATATCTACTTCGCTATCTTTATAAACGTGGGAATATCTACACTGTCATCTCTATAAACATTTAAATATCTACACCACCATCTGTATAAACATGCAAATATCTACAGAGTCATCTGTATAAACATGGAAATACCTACACCACCATATCTATAAACATGGAAATATCTACAGTGCCATCTGTATACCCGTGGAAATACCTACCCAGCCATCTGTGTAACCACGGAAATATCTACTCCGCTATCTCTATAAACATGGAAATACGTACAACGCTATCTCTATAAATATGGAAATATCTACACTGCAATCTCTATAAACATGGAAATATCTACACCGCCATCACTATAAACATGGAAATATCTACATCGCTATCTGTATTAACATGGAAATAGCTCCACCGCTATCAGTATAAACACTGAAATATCTACACCGCTATCTGTATAAACATGGAAATATGTACAACGCTATCTGTATAAACATGGAAATATCTACACCGCAATCTGTATAAACATGGAAATATCTACACAGCTATCTCTATAAACATGGAAATAGCTACCCTGCTATCTGCATAAACATAGAAATAGCGACACCGTTATCTGTATAAACATGGAAATATCTACACCGCCCTCTGTAAAAACATGAAGATATCTACACACTCATCTGTATAAACTTGGAAATATCTACACCTCCATCTGTATAAACATGGAAATATCTACACTGCCATCTGTATACACATGGAAATATCTACACAGCCATCTGAAGAAACATGGAAATATGTACACCGCTATCTGTATAAACATGGAAATAACTACACCGCTATCTTTATAAACTTGGAAATATCTACACCGCCTTCTGTATAAACATGGAAATATCTACACCGCTATCTGTATGAACATGGAAATACCAACACCGTTATCTGTATAAACATTGAAATATCTACACCGCTATCTGTATAAAGATGGAAATATCTACAACGCTATCTGTGTAAACATGGAAATATCTACACACATATCTGTGTAAACATGGAAATATCTACACCGCTATCTGTATAAACATGGAAATATCTACACCGCTATCTGTATAAACATGGAAATACCAAAACGGCTTTCTGTATAAACATGGAAATATCTACGCTATCTGTATAAATACGGAAATATCCTCACCACTATCACTATAAACCTGGATATACCTACAACGCTATCTGTATAACTACGGAAATATCCTCACCACTGTCTCTATAAACATGGAAATACCTACACCGCCATATCTATACACATGGAAATACCTACACCGCCATCTCTATACACATGGAAATATCTACACCACTATCTCTATAAACATAGAAATATCTACATTGCAATCTCTATAAACATGGAAATATCTACACCGCCATCTCTATAAACATGGAAATATCTACATCGCTATCTGTATAAATATGGAAATATCTCCACCGCTATCTGTATAAACATGGAAATATCTACACCGATATCTGTATAAACATGGAAATATCTACACCGCTATCTGTATAAACATGGAAATATCTACAACGCTATCTGTGTAAACATGGAAGTATCTACACAGATATCTGTGTAAACTTGCAAATATCTACACAGCTATCTGTGTAAAGATCGAAATGTCTACAGCGCAATCTGTGCAAAGATGGAAATATCTACACCGCTATCTCTGTAAACATGGAAATATCTACACCGCTATCTGTATCAACATGGAAATATCTACTTCGCTATCTTTCTAAACGTGGAAATATCTACACTGTTATCTCTATAAACATGGAAATATCTACACCACCATCTGTATAAACATGCAAATATCTACAGAGTCATCTGTATAAACATGGAAATACCTACACCACCATATCTATAAACATGGAAATATCTACAGTGCCATCTGTATACCCGTGGAAATACCTACCCAGCCATCTGTGTAACCACGGAAATATCTACTCCGCTATCTCTATAAACATGGAAATACGTACAACGCTATCTCTATAAATATGGAAATATCTACACTGCAATCTCTATAAACATGGAAATATCTACACCGCCATCACTATAAACATGGAAATATCTACATCGCTATCTGTATTAACATGGAAATAGCTCCACCGCTATCAGTATAAACACTGAAATATCTACACCGCTATCTGTATAAACATGGAAATATGTACAACGCTATCTGTATAAACATGGAAATATCTACACCGCAATCTGTATAAACATGGAAATATCTACACAGCTATCTCTATAAACATGGAAATAGCTACCCTGCTATCTGTATAAACATAGAAATAGCGACACCGTTATCTGTATAAACATGGAAATATCTACACCGCCCTCTGTAAAAACATGAAGATATCTACACAGTCATCTGTATAAACTTGGAAATATCTACACCTCCATCTGTATAAACATGGAAATATCTACACTGCCATCTGTATACACATGGAAATATCTACACAGCCATCTGAAGAAACACGGAAATATGTACACCGCTATCTGTATAAACATGGAAATAACTACACCGCTATCTTTATAAACTTGGAAATATCTACACCGCCTTCTGTATAAACATGGAAATATCTACACCGCTATCTGTATGAACATGGAAATACCAACACCGTTATCTGTATAAACATTCAAATAACTACACCGCTATCTGTATAAAGATGGAAATATCTACAACGCTATCTGTGTAAACATGGAAATATCTACACACCTATCTGTGTAAACATGGAAATATCTACACCGCTATCTGTATAAACATGGAAATATCTACATCGCTATCTGTATAAACATGGAAATACCAAAACGGCTATCTGTATAAACATGGAAATATCTACAACGCTATCTGTATAAATACGGAAATATCCTCAACACTATCACTATAAACCTGGAAATACCTACAACGCTATCTGTATAACTACGGAAATATCCTCACCATAATCTCTATAAAGATGGAAATACCTACACCGCCATATCTATACACATGGAAATACCTACACCGCCATCTCTATACACATGGAAATATCTACACCACTATCTCTATAAACATAGAAATATCTACATTGCAATCTCTATAAACATGGAAATCTCTACACAGCCATCTCTATAAACATGGAAATATTTACATCGCTATCTGTATAAATATGGAAATATCTCCACCGCTATCAGTATAAACATGGAAATAACTACACCGATATCTGTATAAACATGGAAATATCTACACCACTATCTGTATAAACATGGAAATATCTACAACGCTATCTGTGTAAACATGGAAGTATCTACACAGATATCTGTGTAAACTTGCAAATATCTACACAGCTATCTGTGTAAAGATCGAAATGTCTACAGCGCAATCTGGGCAAAGATGGAAATATCTACACCGCTATCTCTGTAAACATGGAAATATCTACACCGCTGTCTGTATCAACATGGAAATATCTACTTCGCTATCTTTATAAACACGGAAATATCTACACTGTTATCTCTATAAACATGGAAATATCTACACCACCATCTGTATAAACATGCAAATATCTACAGAGTCATCTGTATAAACATGGAAACATCTACACCACCATATCTATAAACATGGAAATATCTACAGTGCCATCTGTATACCCGTGGAAATACCTACCCAGCCATCTGTGTAACCACGGAAATATCTACTCCGCTATCTCTATAAACATGGAAATACGTACAACGCTATCTCTATAAATATGGAAATATCTACGCTGCAATCTCTATAAACATGGAAATATCTACACCGCCATCACTATAAACATGGAAATATCTACATCGCTATCTGTATTAACATGGAAATAGCTCCACCGCTATCAGTATAAACACTGAAATATCTACACCGCTATCTGTATAAACATGGAAATATGCACAACGCTATCTGTATAAACATGGAAATATCTACACCGCTATCTGTATAAACATGGAAATATCTACACAGCTATCTCTATAAACATGGAAATAGCTACACTGCTATCTGTATAAACATAGAAATAGCGACACCATTATCTGTATAAACATGGAAATATCTACACCGCCCTCTGTAAAAACATGAAGATATCTACACAGTCATCTGTATAAACTTGGAAATATCTACACCTCCATCTGTATAAACATGGAAATATCTACACTGCCATCTGTATACACATGGAAATATCTACACAGCCATCTGAAGAAACATGGAAATATGTACACCGCTATCTGTATAAACATGGAAATAACTACACCGCTATCTTTATAAACTTGGAAATATCTACACCGCCTTCTGTATAAACATGGAAATATCTACACCACTAACTGTATAAACATGGAAATACCAACACCGTTATCTGTATAAACATTGAAATATCTACACCGCTATCTGTATAAAGATGGAAATATCTACAACGCTATCTGTGTAAACATGGAAATATCTACACCGCTATCTGTATAAACATGGAAATATCTACACCGCTATCTGTATAAACATGGAAATACCAAAACGGGTATCTCTATAAACATGGAAATATCTACAACGCTATCTGTATAAATACGGAAATATCCTCACCACTATCACTATAAACCTGGAAATACCTACAACACTATCTGTATAAATACGGAAATATCCTCACCACTATCTCTATAAACATGGAAATACCTACACCGCCATATCTATACACATGGAAATCCCTACACCGCCATCTCTATACACATGGAAATATCTACACCACTATCTCTATAAACATAGAAATATCTACATTGCAATCTCTATAAACATGGAAATATCTACACCGCCATCTCTATAAACATGGAAATATCTACATCGCTATCTGTATAAATATGGAAATATCTCCACCGCTATCAGTATAAACATGGAAATATCTATACCGATATCTGTATAAACATGGAAATGTCTACACCGCTATCTGTATAAACATGGAAATATCTACAACGCTATCTGTGTAAACATGGAAGTATCTACACAGATATCTGTGTAAACTTGCAAATATCTACAGAGCTATCTGTGTAAAGATCCAAATGTCTACAGCGCAATCTGTGCAAAGATGGAAATATCTACACCGCTATCTCTGTAAACATGGAAATATCTACACCGCTATCTGTATCAACATGGAAATATCTACTTCGCTATCTTTATAAACATGGAAATATCTACACTCTTATCTCTATAAACATGGAAATATCCACACCACCATCTGTATAAACATGCAAATATCTACAGAGTCATCTGTATAAACATGGAAATATCTACACCACCATATCTATAAACATGGAAATATCTACAGTGCCATCTGTATACCCGTGGAAATACCTACCCAGCCATCTGTGTAACTACGGAAATATCTACTCCGCTATCTCTATAAACATGGAAATACGTACAACGCTATGTCTATAAATATGGAAATATCTACACTGCAATCTCTATAAACATGGAAATATCTACACCGCCATCACTATAAACATGGAAATATCTACATCACTATCTGTATTAACATGGAAATAGCTCCACCGCTATCAGTATAAACACTGAAATATCTACACCGCTATCTGTATAAACATGGAAATATGTACAACGCTATCTGTATAAACATGGAAATATCTACACCGCTATCTGTATAAACATGGAAATATCTACACAGCTATCTCTATAAACATGGAAATAGCTACACTGCTATCTGTATAAACATAGAAATAGCGACACCGTTATCTGTATAAACATGGAAATATCTACACCGCCCTCTGTAAAAACATGAAGATATCTACACAGTCATCTGTATAAACTTGGAAATATCTACACCTCCATCTGTATAAACATGGAAATATCTACACTGCCATCTGTATACACATGGAAATATCTACACAGCCATCTGAAGAAACATGGAAATATGTACACCGCTATCTGTATAAACATGGAAATAACTACACCGCTATCTTTATAAACTTGGAAATATCTACACCGCCTTCTGTATAAACATGGAAATATCTACACCGCTATCTGTATAAAGATGGAAATACCAACACCGTTATCTGCATAAACATTGAAATATCTACACCGCTATCTGTATAAAGATGGAAATATCTACAACGCTATCTGTGTAAACATGGAAATATCTACACTCCTATCTGTGTAAACATGGAAATATCTACACCGCTATCTCTATAAACATGGAAATATCTACACCGCTATCTTTATAAACATGGAAATACCAAAACGGCTATCTGTATAAACATGGAAATATCTACAACGCTATCTTTATAAATACGGAAATATCCTCACCACTATCACTATAAACCTGGAAATACCTACAACGCTATCTGTATAACTACGGAAATATCCTCACCACTATCTCTATAAACATGGAAATACCTACACCGCCATATCTATACACATGGAAATACCTACACCGCCATCTCTATACACATGGAAATATCTACACCACTATCTCTATAAACATAGAAATATCTACATTGAAATCTCTATAAACATGGAAATATCTACACCGCCATCTCTATAAACATGGAAATATCTACATCGCTATCTGTATAAATATGGAAATATCTCCACCGCTATCAGTATAAACATGGAAATATCTACACCGATATCTGTATAAACATGGAAATATCTACAGCGCTATCTGTATAAACATGGAAATATCTACAACGCTATCTGTGTAAACATGGAAGTATCTACACAGATAACTTTGTAAACTTGCAAATATCTACACAGCTATCTGTGTAAAGATCGAAATGTCTACAGCGCAATTTGTGCAAAGATGGAAATATCTACACCGCTATCTCTGTAAACATGGAAATATCTACACCGCTATCTGTATCAACCTTGGAAATATCTACTTCGCTATCTTTATAAACATGGAAATATCTACACTGTTATCTCTATAAACATGGAAATATCTACACCACCATCTGTATAAACATGCAAATATCTACAGAGTCATCTGTATAAACATGGAAATATCTACACCACCATATCTATAAACATGGAAATATCTACAGTGCCATCTGTATACCCGTGGAAATACCTACCCAGCCATCTGTGTAACCACGGAAATATCTACTCCGCTATATCTATAAATATGGAAATACGTACAACGCTATCTCTATAAATATGGAAATACCTACACTGCAATCTCTATAAACATGGAAATATCTATACCGCCATCACTATAAACATGGAAATATCTACATCGCTATCTGTATTAACATGGAAATAGCTCCACCGCTATCAGTATAAACACTGAAAAATCTACACCGGTATCTGTATAAACATGGAAATATGTACAACGCTATCTGTATAAACATGGAAATATCTACACCGCAATCTGTATAAACATGGAAATATCTACACAGCTATCTCTATAAACATGGAAATAGCTACCCTGCTATCTGTATAAACATAGAAATAGCGACACCGTTATCTGTATAAACATGGAAATATCTACACCGCCCTCTGTAAAAACATGAAGATATCTACACAGTCATCTGTATAAACTTGGAAATATCTACACCTCCATCTGTATAAACATGGAAATATCTACACTGCCATCTGTATACACATGGAAATATCTACACAGCCATCTGAAGAAACATGGAAATATGTACACCGCTATCTGTATAAACATGGAAATAACTACACCGCTATCTTTATAAATGTGGAAACATCTACACCGCCTTCTGTATAAACATGGAAATATCTACACCGCTATCTGTATAAACATGGAAATATCTACACCGCTATCTGTATAAACATGGAAATATCTACACAGCTATCTCTATAAACATGGGAATAGCTACACTGCTATCTGTATAAACATAGAAATAGCGACACCGTTATCTGTATAAACATGGAAATATCTACACCGCCCTCTGTAAAAACATGAAGATATCTACACAGTCATCTGTATAAACTTGGAAATATCTACACCTCCATCTGTATAAACATGGAAATATCTACACTGCCATCTGTATACACATGGAAATATCTACACAGCCATCTGAAGAAACATGGAAATATGTACACCGCTATCTGTATAAACATGGAAATAACTACACCGCTATCTTTATAAACTTGGAAATATCTACACCGTCATCTGTATAAACATGGAAATATCTACACCGCTATCTGTATAAACATGGAAATACCAACACCGTTATCTGTATAAACATTGAAATATCTACACCGCTATCTGTATAAAGATGGAAATATCTACAACGCTATCTGTGTAAACATGGAAATATCTACACACCTATCTGTGTAAATACGGAAATATCCTCAACACTATCACTAAAAACCTGGACATACCTACAACGCTATCTGTATAAATACGGAAATATCCTCACCACTATCTCTATAAACATGGAAATACCTCCACCGCCATATCTATACACATGGAAATACGTACACCGCCATCTCTATACACATGGAAATATCTACACCACTATCTCTATAAACATAGAAATATCTACATTGCAATCTCTATAAACATGGAAATATCTACACCGCCATCTCTATAAACATGGAAATATCTACATCGCTATCTGTATAAATATGGAAATATCTCCACCGCTATCAGTATAAACATGGAAATATCTACACCGATATCTGTATAAACATGGAAATGTCTATACCGCTATCTGTATAAACATGGAAATATCTACAACGCTATCTGTGTAAACATGGAAGTATCTACACAGATATCTGTGTAAACTTGCAAATATCTACAGAGCTATCTGTGTAAAGATCAAAATGTCTACAGCGCAATCTGTGCAAAGATGGAAATATCTACACCGCTATCTCTGTAAACATGGAAATATCTACACCGCTATCTGTATCAACATGGAAATATCTACTTCGCTATCTTTATAAACATGGAAATATCTACACTGTTATCTCTATAAACATGGAAATATCCACACCACCATCTGTATAAACATGCAAATATCTACAGAGTCATCTGTATAAACATGGAAATATCTACACCACCATATCTATAAACATGGAAATATCCACAGTGCCATCTGTGTACCCGTGGAAATACCTACCCAGCCATCTGTGTACCCACGGAAATATCTACTCCGCTATCTCTATAAACATGGAAATACGTACAACGCTATCTCTATAAATATGGAAATATCTGCACTGCAATCTCTATAAACATGGAAATATCTACACCGCCATCACTATAAACATGGAAATATCTACATCGCTATCTGTATTAACATGGAAATAGCTCCACCGCTATCAGTATAACCACTGAAATATCTACATCGCTATCTGTATAAACATGGAAATATGTACAACGCTATCTGTATAAACATGGAAATATCTACTCCGCTATCAGTATAAACATGGAAATATCTACACAGCTATCTCTACAAACATGGAAATAGCTACACTGCTATCTGTATAAACATAGAAATAGCGACACCGTTATCTGTATAAACATGGAAATATCTACACCGCCCTCTGTAAAAACATCAAGATATCTACACAGTCATCTGTATAAACTTGGAAATATCTACACCTCCATCTGTATAAACATGGAAATATCTACACTGCCATCTGTATACACATGGAAATATCTACACAGCCATCTGAAGAAACATGGAAATATGTACACCGCTATCTGTATAAACATGGAAATAACTACACCGCTATCTTTATAAACTTGGAAATATCTACACCGCCTTCTGTATAAACATGGAAATATCTACACCGCTATCTATATAAACATGGAAATACCAACACCGTTATCTGTATAAACATTGAAATATCTACACCGCTATCTGTATAAAGATGGAAATATCTACAACGCTATCTGTGTAAACATGGAAATATCTACACACCTATCTGTGTAAACATGGAAATATCTACACCGCTATCTGTATAAACATGGAAATATCTACACCGCTATCTGTATAAACATGGAAATACCAAAACGGCTATCTGTATAAACATGGAAATATTTACAATGCTATCTGTATAAATACGGAAATATCCTCACCACTATCACTATAAACCTGGAAATACCTACAACGCTATCTGAATAAATACGGAAATATCCTCACCACTATCTCTATAAACATGGAAATACCTACACCGCCATATCTATACACATGGAAATACCTACACCGCCATCTCTATACACATGGAAATATCTACACCACTATCTCTATAAACATAGAAATATCTACATTGCAATCTCTATAAACATGGAAATATCTACACCGCCATCTCTATAAACATGGAAATATCTACATCGCTATCTGTATAAATATGGAAATATCTCCACCGCTATCAGTATAAACATGGAAATATCTACACCGATATCTGTATAAACATGGAAATGTCTACACCGCTATCTGTATAAACATGGAAATATCTACAACGCTATCTGTGTAAACATGGAAGTATCTACACAGATATCTGTGTAAACTTGCAAATATCTACACAGCTATCTGTGTAAAGATCCAAATGTCTACAGCGCAATCTGTGCAAAGATGGAAATATCTACACTGCTATCTCTGTAAACATGGAAATATCTACACCGCTATCTGTATCAACATGGAAATATCTACTTCGCTATCTTTATAAACATGGAAATATCTACACTCTTATCTCTATAAACATGGAAATATCCACACCACCATCTGTATAAACATGCAAATATCTACAGAGTCATCTGTATAAACATGGAAATATCTACACCACCATATCTATAAACATGGAAATATCTACAGTGCCATCTGTATACCCGTGGAAATACCTACCCAGCCATCTGTGTAACTACGGAAATATCTACTCTGCTATCTCTATAAACATGGAAATACGTACAAAGCTATCTCTATAAATATGGAAATATCTACACTGCAATCTCTATAAACATGGAAATATCTACACCGCCATCACTATAAACATGGAAATATCTACATCGCTATCTGTATTAACATGGAAATAGCTCCACCGCTATCAGTATAAACACTGAAATATCTACACCGCTATCTGTATAAACATGGAAATATGTACAACGCTATCTGTATAAACATGGAAATATCTACACCGCAATCTGTATAAACATGGAAATATCTACACAGCTATCTCTATAAACATGGAAATAGCTACCCTGCTATCTGTATAAACATAGAAATAGCGACACCGTTATCTGTATAAACATGGAAATATCTACACCGCCCTCTGTAAAAACATGAAGATATCTACACAGTCATCTGTATAAATTTGGAAATATCTACACCTCCATCTGTATAAACATGGAAATATCTACACTGCCATCTGTATACACATGGAAATATCTACACAGCCATCTGAAGAAACATGGAAATATGTACACCGCTATCTATATAAACATGGAAATAACTACACCGCTATCTTTATAAACTTGGAAATATCTACACCGCCTTCTGTATAAACATGGAAATATCTACACCGCTTTCTGTATAAACATGGAAATATCTACACCGCTATCTGTATAAACATGGAAATATCTACACAGCTATCTCTATAAACATGGGAATAGTTACACTGCTATCTGTATAAACATAGAAATAGCGACACCGTTATCTGTATAAACATGGAAATATCTACACCGCCCTCTGTAAAAACATGAAGATATCTACACAGTCATCTGTATAAACTTGGAAATATCTACACCTCCATCTGTATAAACATGGAAATATCTACACTGCGATCTGTATACACATGGAAATATCTACACAGCCATCTGAAGAAACATGGAAATATGTACACCGCTATCTGTATAAACATGGAAATAACTACACCGCTATCTTTATAAACTTGGAAATATCTACACCGCCTTCTGTATAAACATGGAAATATCTACACCGCTATCTGTATAAACATGGAAATGCCAACACCGTTTTCTGTATAAACATTGAAATATCTACACCGCTATATGTATAAAGATGGAAATATCTACAATGCTATCTGTGTAAACATGGAAATATCTACACTCCTATCTGTGTAAACATGGAAATATCTACACCGCTATCTCTATAAACATGGAAATATCTACACCGCTATCTTTATAAACATGGAAATACCAAAACGGCTATCTGTATAAACATGGAAATATCTACAACGCTATCTTTATATATACGGAAATATCCTCACCACTATCACTATAAACCTGGAAATACCTACAACGCTATCTGTATAACTACGGAAATATCCTCACCACTATCTCTATAAACATGGAAATACCTACACCGCCATATCTATACACATGGAAATACCTACACCGCCATCTCTATACACATGGAAATATCTACACCACTATCTCTATAAACATAGAAATATCTACATTGCAATCTCTATAAACATGGAAATATCTACACCGCCATCTCTATAAACATGGAAATATCTACATCGCTATCTGTATAAATATGGAAACATCTCCACCGCTATCAGTATAAACATGGAAATATCTACACCGATATCTGTATAAACATGGAAATATCTACACCGCTATCTATATAAACATGGAAATATCTACAACGCTATCTGTGTAAACATGGAAGTATCTACACAGATATCTGTGTAAACTTGCAAATATCTACACAGCTATCTGTGTAAAGATCGAAATGTCTACAGCGCAATCTGTGCAAAGATGGAAATATCTACACCGCTATCTCTGTAAACATGGAAATATCTACACCGCTATCTGTATCAACATGGAAATATCTACTTCGCTATCTTTATAAACATGGAAATATCTACACTGTTATCTCTATAAACATGGAAATATCTACACCACCATCTGTATAAACATGCATATATCTACAGAGTCATCTGTATAAACATGGAAATATCTACACCACCATATCTATAAACATGGAAATATCTACAGTGCCATCTGTATACCCGTGGAAATACCTACCCAGCCATCTGTGTAACCACGGAAATATCTACTCCGCTATCTCTATAAACATGGAAATACGTACAACGCTATCTCTATAAATATGGAAATATCTACGCTGCAATCTCTATAAACATGGAAATATCTACACCGCAATCACTATAAACATGGAAATATCTACATCGCTATCTGTATTAACATGGAAATAGCTCCACCGCTATCAGTATAAACACTGAAATATCTACACCGCTATCTGTATAAACATGGAAATATGTACAACGCTATCTGTATAAACATGGAAATATCTACTCCGCTATCTGTATAGACATGGAAATATCTACACAGCTATCTCTATAAACATGGAAATAGCTACACTGCTATCTGTATAAACATAGAAATAGCGACACCGTTATCTGTATAAACATGGAAATATCTACACCGCCCTCTGTAAAAACATGAAGATATCTACACAGTCATCTGTATAAACTTGGAAATATCTACACCTCCATCTGTATAAACATGGAAATATCTACACTGCCATCTGTATACACATGGAAATATCTTCACAGCCATGTGAAGAAACATGGAAATATGTACACCGCTATCTGTATAAACATGGAAATAACTACACCGCTATCTTTATAAACTTGGAAATATCTACACCGCCTTCTGTATAAACATGGAAATATCTACACCGCTATCTGTATAAACATGGAAATACCAACACCGTTATCTGTATAAACATTGAAATATCTACACCGCTATCTGTATAAAGATGGAAATATCTACAACGCTATCTGTGTAAACATGGAAATATCTACACACCTATCTGTGTAAACATGGAAATATCTACACCACTATCTGTATAAACATGGAAATATCTACACCGCTATCTGTATAAACATGGAAATACCAAAACGGCTATCTGTATAAACATGGAAATATCTACAACGCTATCTGTATAAATACGGAAATATCCTCAACACTATCACTATAAACCTGGACATACCTACAACGCTATCTGTATAAATACGGAAATATCCTCACCACTATCTCTATAAACATGGAAATACCTACACCGCCATATCTATACACATGGAAATACCTACACCGCCATCTCTATACACATGGAAATATCTACACCACTATCTCTATAAACATAGAAATATCTACATTGCAATCTCTATAAACATGGAAATATCTACACCGCCATCTCTATAAACATGGAAATATCTACATCGCTATCTGTATAAATATGGAAACATCTCCACCGCTATCAGTATAAACATGGAAATATCTACACCGATATCTGTATAAACATGGAAATGTCTATACCGCTATCTGTATAAACATGGAAATATCTACAACGCTATCTGTGTAAACATGGAAGTATCTACACAGATATCTGTGTAAACTTGCAAATATCTACACAGCTATCTGTGTAAAGATCCAAATGTCTACAGCGCAATCTGTGCAAAGATGGAAATATCTACACCGCTATCTCTGTAAACATGGAAATATCTACACCGCTATCTGTATCAACATGGAAATATCTACTTCGCTATCTTTATAAACATGGAAATATCTACACTGTTATCTCTATAAACATGGAAATATCCACACCACCATCTGTAGAAACATGCAAATATCTACAGAGTCATCTGTATAAACATGGAAATATCTACACCACCATATCTATAAACATGGAAATATCTACAGTGCCATCTGTATACCCGTGGAAATACCTACCCAGCCATCTGTGTACCCACGGAAATATCTACTCCGCTATCTCTATAAACATGGAAATACGTACAACGCTATCTCTATAAATATGGAAATATCTGCACTGCAATCTCTATAAACATGGAAATATCTACACCGCCATCACTATAAACATGGAAATATCTACATCGCTATCTGTATTAACATGGAAATAGCTCCACCGCTATCAGTATAAACACTGAAATATCTACACCGCTATCTGTATAAACATGGAAATATGTACAACGCTATCTGTATAAACATGGAAATATCTACTCCGCTATCTGTATAAACATGGAAATATCTACACAGCTATCTCTACAAACATGGAAATAGCTACACTGCTATCTGTATAAACATAGAAATAGCGACACCGTTTTCTGTATAAACATGGAAATATCTACACCGCCCTCTGTAAAAACATCAAGATATCTACACACTCATCTGTATAAACTTGGAAATATCTACACCTCCATCTGTATAAACATGGAAATATCTACACTGCCATCTGTATACACATGGAAATATCTACACAGCCATGTGAAGAAACATGGAAATATGTACACCGCTATCTGTATAAACATGGAAATAACTACACCGCTATCTTTATAAACTTGGAAATATCTACACCGCCTTCTGTATAAACATGGAAATATCTACACCGCTATCTGTATAAACATGGAAATACCAACACCGTTATCTGTATAAACATTGAAATATCTACACCGCTATCTGTATAAAGATGGAAATATCTACAACGCTATCTGTGTAAACATGGAAATATCTACACACCTATCTGTGTAAACATGGAAATATCTACACCGCTATCTGTATAAACATGGAAATATCTACACCGCTATCTGTATAAACATGGAAATACCAAAACGGCTATCTGTATAAACATGGAAATATCTACAACGCTATCTGTATAAATACGGAAATATCCTCACCACTATCACTATAAACCTGGAAATACCTACAACGCTATCTGTATAAATACGGAAATATCCTCACCACTATCTCTATAAACATGGAAATACCTACACCGCCATATCTATACACATGGAAATACCTACACCGCCATCTCTATACACATGGAAATATCTACACCACTATCTCTATAAACATAGAAATATCTACATTGCAATCTCTATAAACATGGAAATATCTACACCGCCATCTCTATAAACATGGAAATATCTACATCGCTATCTGTATAAATATGGAAATATCTCCACCGCTATCAGTATAAACATGGAAATATCTACACCGATATCTGTATAAACATGGAAATGTCTACAACGCTATCTGTGTAAACATGGAAATATCTACAACGCTATCTGTGTAAACATGGAAGTATCTACACAGATAACTTTGTAAACTTGCAAATATCTACACAGCTATTTGTGTAAAGATCGAAATGTCTACAGCGCAATCTGTGCAAAGATGGAAATATCTACACCGCTATCTCTGGAAACATGGAAATATCTACACCGCTATCTGTATCAACATGGAAATATCTACTTCGCTATCTGTATACACTTGGAAATATCTACACTGTTATCTCTATAAACATGGAAATATCTACACCACCATCTGTATAAACATGCAAATATCTACAGAGTCATCTGTATAAACATGGAAATATCTACACCACCATATCTATAAACATGGAAATATCTACAGTGCCATCTGTATACCCGTGGAAATACCTACCCAGCCATCTGTGAAACCACGGAAATATCTACTCCGCTATCTCTATAAACATGGAAATACGTACAACGCTATGTCTATAAATATGGAAATATCTGCACTGCAATCTCTATAAACATGGAAATATCTACACCGCCATCACTATAAACATGGAAATATCTACATCGCTATCTGTATTAACATGGAAATAGCTCCACCGCTATCAGTATAAACACTGAAATATCTACACCGCTATCTGTATAAACATGGAAATATGTACAACGCTATCTGTATAAACATGGAAATATCTACACCGCAATCTGTATAAACATGGAAATATCTACACAGCTATCTCTATAAACATGGAAATAGCTACCCTGCTATCTGTATAAACATAGAAATAGCGACACCGTTATCTGTATAAACATGGAAATATCTACACAGCCCTCTGTAAAAACATGAAGATATCTACACAGTCATCTGTATAAACTTGGAAATATCTACACCTCCATCTGTATAAACATGGAAATATCTACACTGCCATCTGTATACACATGGAAATATCTACACAGCCATCTGAAGAAACATGGAAATATGTACACCGCTATCTATATAAACATGGAAA
The DNA here is from genome assembly GCF_028858775.2 of Pan troglodytes. Taxonomy (NCBI): domain Eukaryota; kingdom Metazoa; phylum Chordata; class Mammalia; order Primates; family Hominidae; genus Pan; species Pan troglodytes. The sequence continues at coordinate 11,578,301 of NC_072411.2, forward strand.
TAACTACACCGCTATCTTTATAAACTTGGAAATCTCTACACCGCCTTCTGTATAAACATGGAAATATCTACACCGCTATCTGTATAAACATGGAAATATCTACACCGTTATCTGTATAAACATGGAAATATCTACACAGCTATCTCTATAAACATGGGAATAGCTACACTGCTATCTGTATAAACATAGAAATAGCGACACCGTTATCTGTATAAACATGGAAATATCTACACCGCCCTCTGTAAAAACATGAAGATATCTACACAGTCATCTGTATAAACTTGGAAATATCTACACCTCCATCTGTATAAACATGGAAATATCTACACAGCCATCTGAAGAAACATGGAAATATGTACACCGCTATCTGTATAAACATGGAAATAACTACACCGCTATCTTTATAAACTTGGAAATATCTACACCGCCTTCTGTATAAACATGGAAATATCTACACCGCTATCTGTATAAACATGGAAATGCCAACACCGTTATCTGTATAAACATTGAAATATCTACACCGCTATATGTATAAAGATGGAAATATCTACAACGCTATCTGTGTAAACATGGAAATATCTACACTCCTATCTGTGTAAACTTGGAAATATCTACACCGCTATCTCTATAAACATGGAAATGTCTACACCGCTATCTTTATAAACATGGAAATAACAAAACGGCTATCTGTATAAACATGGAAATATCTACAACGCTATCTGTATAAATACGGAAATATCCTCACCACTATCACTATAAACCTGGAAATACCTACAACGCTATCTGTATAACTACGGAAATATCCTCACCACTATCTCTATAAACATGGAAATACCTACACCGCCATATCTATACACATGGAAATACCTACACCGCCATCTCTATACACATGGAAATATCTACACCACTATCTCTATAAACATAGAAATATCTACATTGCAATCTCTATAAACATGGAAATACCTACACCGCCATCTCTATAAACATGGAAATATCTACATCGCTATCTGTATGAATATGGAAATATCTCCACCGCTATCAGTATAAACATGGAAATATCTACACCGATATCTGTATAAACATGGAAATATCTACACCGCTATCTATATAAACATGGAAATATCTACAACGCTATCTGTGTAAACATGGAAGTATCTACACAGATATCTGTGTAAACTTGCAAATATCTACACAGCTATCTGTGTAAAGATCGAAATGTCTACAGCGCAATCTGTGCAAAGACGGAAATATCTACACCGCTATCTCTGTAAACATGGAAATATCTACACCGCTATCTGTATCAACATGGAAATATCTACTTCGCTATCTTTATAAACATGGAAATATCTACACTGTTATCTCTATAAACATGGAAATATCTACACCACCATCTGTATAAACATGCAAATATCTACAGAGTCATCTGTATAAACATGGAAATATCTACACCACCATATCTATAAACATGGAAATATCTACAGTGCCATCTGTATACCCGTGGAAATACCTACCCAGCCATCTGTGTAACCACGGAAATATCTACTCCGCTATCTCTATAAACATGGAAATACGTACAACGCTATCTCTATAAATATGGAAATACCTACACTGCAATCTCTATAAACATGGAAATATCTACACCGCCATCACTATAAACATGGAAATATCTACATCGCTATCTGTATTAACATGGAAATAGCTCCACCGCTATCAGTATAAACACTGAAATATCTACACCGCTATCTGTATAAACATGGAAATATGTACAACGCTATCTGTATAAACATGGAAATATCTACACCGCAATCTGTATAAACATGGAAATATCTACACAGCTATCTCTATAAACATGGAAATAGCTACCCTGCTATCTGTATAAACATAGAAATAGCGACACCGTTATCTGTATAAACATGGAAATATCTACACCGCCCTCTGTAAAACATGAAGATATCTACAGAGTCATCTGTATAAACTTGGAAATATCTACACCTCCATCTGTATAAACATGCAAATATCTACAGAGTCATCTGTATTATCATGGAAATGTCTACACCACCATATGTATAAACATGGAAATATCTACAGTGCCGTCTGTATAGCCGTGGAAATAGCTACCCAGCCATCTGTGTAACCACGGAAATATCTACTCCGCTATCTCTATAAACATGGAAATACGTACAACGCTATCTCTATAAATATGGAAATAACTACGCTGCAATCTCTATAAACATGGAAATATCTACACCGCCATCACTATAAACATGGAAATATCTACATCGCTATCTGTATTAACATGGAAATAGCTCCACCGCTATCAGTATAAACACTGAAATATCTACAACGCTATCTGTATAAACATGGAAATATGTACAACGCTATCTGTATAAACATGGAAATATCTACACCGCTATCTGTATAAACATGGAAATATCTACACAGCTATCTCTATAAACATGGAAATAGCTACACTGCTATCTGTATAAACATAGAAATAGCGACACCGTTATCTGTATAAACATGGAAATATCTACACCGCCCTCTGTAAAAACATGAAGATATCTACACAGTCATCTGTATAAACTTGGAAATATCTACACCTCCATCTGTATAAACATGGAAATATCTACACTGCCATCTGTATACACATGGAAATATCTACACAGCCATCTGAAGAAACACGGAATTATGTACACCGCTATCTGTATAAACATGGAAATAACTACACCGCTATCTTTATAAACTTGGAAATATCTACACCGCCTTCTGTATAAACATGGAAATATCTACACCGCTATCTGTATAAACATGGAAATATCTACACCGCTATCTGTATAAACATGGAAATATCTACACAGCTATCTCTATAAACATGGGAATAGCTACACTGCTATCTGTATAAACATAGAAATAGCGACACCGTTATCTGTATAAACATGGAAATATCTACACCGCCCTCTGTAAAAACATGAAGATATCTACACAGTCATCTGTTTAAACTTGGAAATATCTACACCTCCATCTGTATAAACATGGAAATATCTACACTGCCATCTATATACACATGGAAATATCTACACAGCCATCTGAAGAAACATGGAAATATGTACACCGTTATCTGTATAAACATGGAAATAACTACACCGCTATCTTTATAAACTTGGAAATATCTACACTGCCTTCTGTATAAACATGGAAATATCTACACCGCTATCTGTATAAACATGGAAATGCCAACACCGTTATCTGTATAAACATTGAAATATCTACACCGCTATATGTATAAAGATGGAAATATCTACAACGCTATCTGTGTAAACATGGAAATATCTACACTCCTATCTGTGTAAACATGGAAATATCTACACCGCTATCTCTATAAACATGGAAATATCTACACCGCTATCTTTATAAACATGGAAATACCAAAACGGCTATCTGTATAAACATGGAAATATCTACAACGCTATCTTTATAAATACGGAAATATCCTCACCACTATCACTATAAACCTGGAAATACCTACAATGCTATCTGTATAACTACGGAAATATCCTCACCACTATCTCTATAAACATGGAAATACCTACACCGCCATATCTATATACATGGAAATACCTACACCGCCATCTGTATACACATGGAAATATCTACACCAATATCTGTATAAACATGGAAATATCTACACAGCTATCTCTATAAACATGGAAATATCTACACCGCCATCTGTATAAACATGGAAATATCTTCACAGTCATCAGTATAAACATGGAAATATCTACACCTCCATCTCTATAAACATGGAAATATCTACACCGCTCTCTCTATAAACATGGAAATATCTCCACTGCTATCTGCATAAATATGGAAATATCTCCACCGCTATCTTTATAAACATGGAAATATCTACACCGCTATCTCTATAAACATGGAAATATCTACACGGCTATCTTTATAAACATGGAAATATCTACACCGCTATCTGTATAAACATGGAAATATCTACAACAGTATCTGTGTAAACATGGAAATATCTACACAGCTTTGTAAACATGGAAATATGTACTCCGCTATCTGTGGTAAGATGGAAATATCTACACTGCAATGTGAGCAAATACGGAAATATCTACAGCGCTATCTCTGTAAACATGGCAATATTTACACCGCTATCTGTATAAACATTGAAATATCTCCACCGCTATCTCTATAAAAATCGAAATGTCTACATCGCTATCTGTGTAAACATGGAAATATCCACATGGCTATGTCTATAAATATGGAAATGCCTACACTGCCATCTGTGTGTACATGGATATAAATATACAGTCATCTGTATAAACGTGGAAATATCTACACCAATATCTGTATAAACATGGAAATATCAACACTGCCATCTGTATAAACATGGAAATATCTACACCGCCATCTGTACAAACATGGAAATATCTACAGAGTCATCTGTATAAACATGGAAATATCTACACCTCCATCAGTATAAACATGGAAATATCTACACCGCTATCTACATAAACATGGAAATATCTCCAGCGCTATCTGTATAAACATGGAAATATATACACCGCTATGTGCATAAATATGGAAATATCTACACTGCTATCTACATAAACATGGAAATATCTCCACCGCTATCTGTATAAATATGGAAATATCTACAACGCTATCTCTGTAAACATGGAAATATCTACACAGGTCTCTGTGTAAACATGGAAATATCTACACCGCTATCTGTGTAAAAATGGAAATATCTACACCGCAATCTGTGCAAAGATGGAAATATCTACACCGCTATCTGTGTAAACATGGAAATATCAACACCGCTATCTGTATAAACGAGGAAATATCCACACTGCTATCAGTATAAACAGGGAGATATCTACACCGCCATCTGTATAAACATGGAAATACCTACACCGCCATCTGAATAAACATGGAAATACCTACACCGCTATCTGTATAAATATGGAAATATATACAACGCTGTCTCTATAAACATTTAAATATCTGCACCGCTATCTGTATAAACAAGGAAATATCTACACCAGTATCTCTTTAAACATGGAAATATCTACACTGCCATCTGTATATACTTGGACATATCTACACAGCCATCTCTATAAACATGGAAATATCTCCATTGCTATCTGTATAAACATGGAAATAGCCAGACAGCTATCTGTATAAACAATGAAATATCTACACCGCCATGTGTGAAAATATGACATTATCTTCACAGTCATCTGTATAAACATGGAAATACCTACACCTCCATCTGTATAAACATGGAAATATCTACACTGCCATCTGTATACACATGGAAATATGTACACAGCCTTCTGTAAAAACATGGAAATATCTACACCGCTATCTCTATAAACCTGGAAATATATACACTGCAATATGTATAAACATGGAAATAACTGCACTGCTATCTGTATAAACATGGAAATGTCTACACAGATAACTGTATAAACTTGGAAATATCTACACTGCCATCTGTGTAAACATGGAAATATCTACACAGCCATCCCTATGAACATGGAAATATCTACATGGCTATCTGTAAAACATGGAAATATCTACACCGCCATGTGTATACACATGGAAATATCCACACATCCATCTGTATAAACATGGAAATATCTCCACTGCTATCTGTATAAACATGGAAATATCCACACAGCTATCTGTATAAACAATGAAATATCTACACCGCCATGTGTAAAAATATGAAAATATCTTCACAGTCATCTGTATAAACATGGAAATATCTACACCTCCATCTGTATAAACATGGAAATATTTACATTGCCATCTGTATACACATGGAAATATCTACAAAGCCATCTGTATAAACATGGAAATATCTACAGCGCTATCTCTGTAAACGTGGAAATATGTACACCGCTATGGGTATAAACATGCAAATATCTACACCGCTATCTTCATAAACATGGAAATATCTACATGGCTGTCTGTACAAACTTGGAAATATGGACAGTGCTATCTGTATAAACATGAAAATATCTACACTGCGATGTGTATAAACATGAAAATATCTCCACAGCTATCTGTATAAACATGGAAATATCTCCACCGCTATCTGTATAAACATGGAAATTTGTACACCGCTATCTGTATAAATATGGAAATATCTACACCGCTATCTGTATAAATATGGAAATATCTACACCGCTATCTGTATAAATATGGAAATATCTACAACGCTATCTGTGTAAACATGGAAATACCTACACAGATCTCTGTGTAAACATGGAAAAACCTACACAGCTCTCTGTGTAAACATGGATATATCTACACCGCTATCTGTGTAAACATGGAAATATCTACTCCGCAATCTGTGCAAAGATGGAAATATCTACACTGCTATCTGTGTAAACATGGAAATATCAACACCGCTCTCTGTATAAACCCGGAAATATCCACACCGCTATCTGTATAAACAGGGAAATATCTACACTGCCATCTCTATAAACATGGAAATTCCTACACCGCCATCAGAATAAACATGGAAATATCTACACCACTATCAGTATAAATATGGAAATATATACAACGCTGTCTCTATAAAAATGGAAATATCTGCACCGCTATCTGTATAAACACGGAAATATCTACACCACTATCTCTATAAACATGGAAATATCTACACTGCCATCTCTATAAACATGGAAATATGTACACAGCCACCTCTATAAACATGGAAATATCTCCAATGCTATCTGCATAAACATGGAGATAGCCACACAGCTATATGTATAAACAATGAAATATCAACACAGTCATGTGTAAAAATATGAAAATATCTTCACAGTCATCTGTAAAAACATGGAAATATCTACACCTCCATCTGTATAAACATGGAAATATCTACACTGCCATCTGTATACACATGTAAATATCTACACAGCCATCTGTATAAACATGGAAATATCTACACCGCTATCTCTATAAACCTGGAAATACCTACACTGCAATTTGTATAAACATGGAAATAACTGCACTGCTATCTGTATAAACATGGAAATATCTACACCGCTCTCTGTATAAACTTGGAAATATCTACACCGCCATCTGTATAAATAAGGCAATATTTCCACCGCTATCTGTATAAACATGGAAATAACTCCACCGCTATCTGTATAAACATGGAAATATCTACACCGCTATCTCTATAAACATGGAAATATCATCACCGCTATCTGTATAAACATGGAAATAATTACACTGCTATCTGTATAAACATGGAAATATCTACATCACTATCTGTATAAACATGGAAATATCTCCACCGCTATCTCTATAAACAAGGAAATATCTACAGCTCCATCAGTATAAACATGGGAAATCTACACTGACATCTGGATACACATGGAAATGCCTACACAGCCATCAGTATATAAATGGAAATATCTACACCGCACTCTCTGTAAACGTGGAAATATGTTCACCGCTATTGTTATAAACATGCAAATATCTACTCCGCTATCTGCATAAACATGGAAATATCTGCACCGCTATCTGAATAAACATGGAAATATATACACCGCCATCTGTATAAATATGGAAATATCTACACCGCTATCTGTATTAATATGGAAATAACTACACCGCTATCTGTATAAATATGGAAATGTCTACACCGCTATCTGTATAACATGGAAATATCTACACTGCCATCTGTATAAACTTGGAAATAGCTACACTGTCATCTGAAAAAACATGGAAATATCTACTCCACCATCTCGATAAACATGGAAACATCTACACTGCCATTTCTATAAACATGGAAATATCTACACCGCCATCTCTATAAACATGAAAATATCTACACCGCCTGCTCCATAAACATGGAACTATCTACACCGCCATCTGTATAAACATGGAAATATCTACACTGCTATTTGTGTAAACATGGAAATATCTACAAAGCTCTCCGTGTAAACATGGAAATATCTACACAGCTATCTGTGTAAAAATGGAAATATCTACACCGCAATCTCTGCAAAGTTGGAAATAACTACACCGCTATCTGTGTAAACATGGAAATATCAACACCGCTATCTGTATATACACGGAAATATCCACACCGCTATCTGTATAAACAGGGAGATATCTACACCACCATCTGTATAAACATGGAAATATCTACACCGCCATCTGAATAAACATGGAAATATCTACACCGCTATCTGTATAAATATGGAAATATATACAACGCTGTCTCTATAAACATGGAAATATCTGCACTACTATCTGTATAAACATGGAAATATTTACACTGCCATCTGTATAAATATGGAAATATCTACACATCCTTCTCTATAAACATGGAAATATCTGCACTGCTATCTGTATAAACTTGGAAATAACCACAGAACTATCTGTATAAACAATGAAATAAGTAAAACGCCATGTGTAAAAATAGGAAATTATCTTCACAGTCATCTGTATAAACATGGAAATATCTACACATCCAGCTGTATAAATATGGAAATATCTACACTGCCATCTGTATACACATGGAAATATCTACACAGCCATCTGTATAAACATGGAAATATCTACACCGCTATCTCTATAAACCTGGAAATACCTACATTGCAATATGTATAAACATGGAAATATCTCCACCGCTATCTCTATAAACATGGAAATATCTACACCGATATCTCTATAAACACGGAAATATCTTCACCGCTATCTGCATAAACATGGAAATACCTACACTGCTATCTGCATAAACATGGAAATATCTGCATCGCTATCTGTATAAACATGGAAATATCTCCACAGCTATCTCTATAAACAAGAAAATATCTACACCTCCATCAGTATAAACATGGGAAATCTACACTGCCATCTGTATACACATGGAAAGATCTTCACAGCCATCAGTATAAACATGGAAATATCTACACCGAAATCTCTGTAAACATGGAAATATGTACACCGCTGTGGGTATAAACATGCAAATATCTACACCGCTATCTGCATAAACATGGAAATATCTACACGGCTATCTGTACAAACTTGGATATATGGACAACACTATCTGTATAAACATGAAAATATCTTCACCGTGATCTGTATAAATATGGAAATATCTCCACAGATATCTGTATAAACATGGAAATATCTCCACCGCTGTCTGTATAAACATGGAAATATATACACCGCTATCTGTATAAACATGGAAATATCTACACCGCTATCTGTATAAACATGCGAATGTCTACACCGCTATCTGTACAACATGGAAATTCCTACACCGCTATCTGTATAAACATGGAAATATCTACCGCGCTATCTGTAAAAACATTTAAATATCTACACCTCTATTTGTATGAACTTGGAAATATCTACACCGCTATCTATATAAACATGGAAATATGTACACCGCCATCTGTATAAACATGGAAATATGTACACCACTATCTCTATAAACATAGAAATATCTCCACCGCTATCTGTGAAAACATGGAAATGTTTACAATGCTATTTGTGTAATCATGGAAATATCTACAGAGCTATCTGTGTAAACATGGAAATATCTACACCGCTATCTGTATAAACAAGGAAATATCTACACCGCTATCTGTATAAACACGGAAATATCTACACCGCTATCCGTATAAACATGGAAATATCTACATCGCTATCCCAATAAACATGGAAATGTCAACACCGCTATCTGTATCTACATGGAAATATGAAAACCGCTATCTCTATAAACATGGAAATATCTACAACGCTTTCTGTGTATTCATGGAAACATCTACCGAGCTATCTGAGTAAACATGGAAATATCTACACCGCTATCTGTGTAATGATGGAAATATCTGCACCGCAATCTGCGCAAAGATGGAAATATCTACATCGCTATCTGTGTAAACATGGAAATATTTTCACCGCTATCTGTATATACATGGAAATATCTACACTGCTATCTTTATAAACATGGAAATTTCTACACCGCCATCTCTATAAACATGGAAATATCTACACCGCCATCTGCATAAACATGGAAATATCTACATCGCTATCTGTATAAATATGGAAATATCTACACCGCTATCTCTATAAACATGTAAATAGCTACACCGCTATCTGTATAAACATGGAAATAGCTACACCGCTATCTCAATAAACATGGAAATATCTACAATGCCATGGGTATAAACATGGAAATATCTACACAGTCATCTATATAAGCATGGAAATATCTACAACACCATATCTATAAACATGGAAATATCTACACTGCCATCTGAATACACATGGAAATATCTACACAGCCATCTGAATAAACATGGAAATACCTAAACCGCTATCTCTATAAACATGGAAATATCTACACCACTATTTGTATAAACATGGAAATATCTACTCAGCTATCTGTGTAAACATGGAAATATCTACAATGCTATCTGTGTAAACAGGGAAATATGTACACAGCTATCTATCTGTGTAAACTTCGAAATATTTACACCGTATCTGGATAAAGATGGAAATATCTACACCGCAGTCTGTGCAAAGATGGAAATATCTACACAGCTCTCTCTGTAAACATGGAAATATCTACACCGCTATATGTATAACATGGAAATATCTACACTGCCACCTGTATAAACATGGAAATATCTACTCCACCATCTCTATAAACATGGAAACATCCACACTGCCATCTCTATAAACATGGAAATATCTACACCGCTATATGTGTAACATGGATCTATCTACACCGCCATCTGTATAAACATGGAAATATCTACACTGCTATCTGTGTAAACAAGGAAATATCTACACTGCCATCTGTATAAAGATGGAAATATGTACACCGCGAGCTGTATAAACATTGAAATATCTACAACGCCATCTCTATAAACATGGAAATATCTACACCGCCATCGGATTAACATGGAAATATCTACATCGCTATCTGTGTAAACATGGAACTATCTACACCACAATCTGTATAAACTTGGAAATATCTACACTGCCATCTCTAGAAAGATGGAAATATCTACATCGCGATCTGTATAAACTTGGAAATTTGTACACCGCTACCTTTGTAAACATGGAAATATCTACTCCGCTATCTGTATAAACGTGGAAATATCTACACCCCGATCTGTATAAACATGGAAATATCTACACCACAATCTGTATAAACAAGGAAATATCTACACCGCAATCTGTATAAACATGGAAATATATGCACCGCTGTCTGTATAAACATGGAAATATGTAAACCGCTATCCCTGTAAACATGGAAATGTCTACACCGCTATCTGTAGATACATGGAAATATCTAAACCGCTATCTCTATAAACATGGAAACATCTACAACACTATCTGTGTAAACATGGAAATATCTACAGAGCTATCTGTGTAAACATGGAAATATCTACACTGCTATCTGTGTAAAGATGGAAATATCTACCCCGCAATCTGTGCAAAGATGGAAATATCTACACCGCTATCTGAGTAAACATGGAAATATCTACACCTCTATCAGTATATGCATGGAAATATCTACACCGCTATCTGTATAAACTTGGAAATATCTACACCGCCATCTCTATGAACATGGACATATCTACACTGCCATCTGTATAAACATGGAAATATCTATACCGCTATCTGTATATATATGGAAATATCTACACTGCTATGTCTGTAAACATGGAAATAGCTACACCGCTATCTGTATAAACATGGAAATATCTACACCGCTATCTCTATAAACTTGGAAATATCTAACATCGCCATCTGTATAAACATGGAAATAGCTACACAGTCATCTGTATAAGCATAGAAATATCTACACCACCATCTCTATAAACATAGAAATATCTACACAGCCATCTGTACACATGGAAATATCTACACAGCCATCTCTATAAACATGGAAGTATCTACACCGCTATCTCTATAAACATGGAAATACCTACACCGCTATCTCTATAAACATAAAAATATCTACACCGCAATCTCTATAAACATGGAAATATCTACACCGCCATCTCCATAAACATGAAACTAACTACACCGCCATCTCTATAAAGATGGAAATATCTACACTGCTATCTCTATAAACATAGAAATATCTACACAACTATCTCTATAAACATGGAAATATCTACACCGCTATCTCTATAAACATGGAAATAGCTACACCGCTATCTGTATACACAAGGAAATAACTACACCGCTATTTGTAAAAACATTTAAATATCTACACCGCTATCTGTATAAACTTGGAAATATCTACACCTCAGTCCGTATATACTTGGAAATATCTCCATCGCTACCTGTGTAAACTTGGAAACACCTAAACCGCTATCTGTATAAACATGGAAATATCTACACTGCTATCTGTATAAACATGAAAATATATACAACGCTATCTGTGTAAACATGCAAATACCTACACCGCTGTCTGTGTAAACATGGAAATATCTACAGCAGTATCTGTGTAAAGATGGAAATATCTACAGCACAATCTGAGCAACGATTGAAATATCTACACTGCTATCTCTGTAAAAATGGAAATATGTACACTGCAATCTCTGCAAAGATGGAAATATCTACACCACTATATCTGTAAACGTGGTAATATCTACATCACTATCTCTATAAACATGGAAATATGTACACCTCTATCTGTATAAACATGGAAATACCTACACCGCCATATGTATAAACATGGAAATATCTACACCGACATAAGAATAAACATGGAAAAATCTACACCGCCATCTGTATAAATATGGAAATACCTACACCGCTATCTCTATAAACATGGAAATATCTACACCGCTATCTGTATAAACATGGAAATATCTCCACCTATACCTGTATAAACATAGAATAATCTACACCGCTATCTGTATAAACATGGAAATATCTACACCGCTATCTGTATAAACATGGAAACATCTACACCGCTATCTGTCTAAACATGGAAATATCTACACTGCTATCTGTATAAACATGCAAATGTATACAATGCTATCTGTGTAAACATGGAAATATCTACACCACTGTCTGTGTAAACATGGAAATATCTACACCACTATCTGTGTAAAGATGGAAATATCTACAGCACAATCTGTGCAACGATGGAAACATCTAAACCGCTATCTCTATAAACATGGAAATATCTAAATAACCGTCTCTATAAACATGGAAATATCTACACTGCCATCTGTATAAACGTGGAAATATCTACACAGCCATCTCTATAAACATGGAAATATCTACACAGCTATCTGTATAAACATGGAAATAGCCACACCGCTACCTTTATAAACATGGAAATATCTACATTGCTATCTGTAAAAACATGGGAATATCTACACAGTCATCTTTATAAACACGGTAATATCTACACCGCCATCTCTATATACATGGAAATATCTACACCGCCATCTGTATAAACATGGGAATATCTACACCGCTATCTGTATAAATATGAAAATATCTACACCCTATGTCTATTAGCATGGAAATAGGTACACCGCTATCTGTATAAACATGGAAATATCTACACCGCTATCTCTATACACATGGAAATATCTACACCGCCATCTGTATAAACATGGAAATATCCACACAGTCATCTGTATAAGCTTGGAAATGTCTACACCACCATCTCTATAAACATGGAAATATCTACACTGCCATCTGTATACACACGGAAATATCTACACAGACATTTGCATAAACATGGAAATATCTACACTGCTATCTGTATAAACATGGAAATAACCACACCGCTATCTCTATAAACATGGAAATATCTACACCGCCATCTGTATTCACATGGAAATAACTACACAGCCTTCTGTATAAACATGGAAATATCGACACCACTATCTCTATAAACATGTAAATACCTACATCGCCATCTCTATAAACATGAAAATATCTACACCGCGATCTCCATAAACATGGAACAATCTACACCGCCATCTGTATAAACATGGAAATATGTATACTGCTATCTGTGTAAAAATGGAAATATCTACACCGTCATCTGTATGAACATGGAAATTTCTACACCGCAATCTGTGCAAAGTTGGAAATATCTACTACGCTATCTCTGTAAACATGGAAATATCTACACCGCTATCTGTATAAACGTGGAAATATCTACACCGCTATCTGTATAAACATAGAAATATCTACACCGCCATCTGTATAAACATAGAAATATCTACACCGCTATCTCTATAAACATGGAAATATCTACACCGTCATCTGTATAAACATGCAAATATGTACAAAGTCATCTGTATAAACATGGAAATATCTACACCACCATCTCAATAAACATGGAAATATCTCCACTGCCATCTGTATACACATGGAAATATCTACACAGCCATCTCTATAAACATGGAATTATCTACACCGCTATCTGTATAAACATGGAAAAATCTACTCAGCTATCTGTGTAAACATGGAAATATCTACAATGCCATCTCTATAAACATAAAAATATCTACACCGCCATCTCCATAAACATGGAAATATCTACACTGCCATCTGCAAAAACATGGAAATATCTACACGGCCATCTTTGTAAACATGGAAATATCTACACCGCCATCTGTATAAACATGGAAATGTCTTCCCTGCCATCAGTAGAAAGATGGAAATATCTACACCGCGATATGTATAATTATGGAAATTTCTACACTGCTACCTTTGTAAACATGGAAATACCTACTCCGCTATCTGTATAAACATGGAAATATCTACACCACGATCTGTATAAACAGCGAAATATCTACACCACTATCTGTATAAACAAGGAAATATTTACACTGCTATCTGTATAAACATGGAAATATGTACACCACTATCCCTGTAAACATGGAAATGTGTACACCGCTATCTGTATAAAAATGGAAATATCTAAAATGCTATCTGTATAAACACGGAAATACCAACACCGCTATCTGTATAAACACGGAAATATCTACAACGCTAACTGTATAAACATGAAAATATCTACACCGCTATCTGTATAAACATGGAAATACCTTCACCTCTATCTCTATAAACTTGGAAATACCTACAATGCCATCTCTATACACTTGAAATTATCTACACCGCTATCTCTATAAACATAGAAATATCTACACCGCCATCACTTTAAACATGGAAATATCTACACAGCTATCTTTATAAACATGGAAATATCTACACCCCATCTGTATAAACATGAAAATATCCACACAGCTATCTCTATAAACATGGAAAAATCAACACCGCTATCTCTATGAACATGGAAATATCGACACAGCTATCTTTATAAACATGGAAATATCTACAACGTTATCTCTATAAACATGGAAATATCTACAATGCCTTCTGTATAAACATGCAAATGTCTACACAGTCATCTGTATAAACATGAAAATATCTACACCACCATCTCTATAAACGTGGAAATATCTACACTGCCATCTGCCTACATGGAAATACCTACACAGCCATCTGTATACACGTGGAAATATCTACACCGCTATGTCAATAAACATGCAAATAACTACACCGCTATCTCTATCAACTTGGAAATATCTACACCGCAATCTCTATAAACATGGAAATATTTACACCGCCATCTCTATAAACATGGAAATGTCTACACCGCCATTTGTATAAACAGGGAAATATCTACACCGCAATCCCTATAAACATGTAAATATCTACGCCGCCATCTCTATAAACATGGAAATATCTACACCGCTATCTCTATAAACATGGAAATATCTACACCGCCATCTATATGAACATGAAAATATCTGTAACGCCATCTCCAGAAACATGGATCTATCTACACTGCCATCTGTATAAACATGGAAATACCAACAACGCTATCTGTATAAACAAGGAAATATCTACACCGCTATCTGTATAAACATGGAAATATCTTCACCATTATCTCTATAAACATGGAAATATCTCCACCGCCATCTCTATACACAAGAGAATATGTACACCGCTATCTCTATAAACAGAGAAATATCTACACCACCATCTCTATAAACATGGAAATATCTACAACGCCATCTGCATGAACATGGAGATATCTACAGCGCTATCTGTATAAACATGTAAATTCCTACACCGCCATTTGTATAAACATGGAAATATCTACACTGCCATCTGTGGAAAGATCGAAATATCTACACCGCGATCTGCATAAACGTGGAAATATCTACACCGCTACCTGTATAAATATGGAAATATCTTCACCGCTATCTGTATAAACATGGAAATATCTACACCACGATTTGTATAAAGGAAATAGCTCCACCACTATCTGTATAAACATGGAATTAACTACACTGCTATCTGTATAAACATTGAAATATCTATACGGCTATCACAATAAACATGGAAATACCTACAACGCTATATCTATAAACATGGAAATATCAACACCGCTATCTCTATAAACATGGAAATATCTACACTGCCATTCTATAAACTTGGAAATAACTACACTGCCATCTGCATAAACATGGAAATGCCTACACCGCCATCTGCATAAACATGGAAATATCTACACTGCCATCTGTATAAACGTGGAAATATCTACACCGCTATCTGTATAAACATGGAAATATCTGCAATGCTGTCGGTGTAAACATGGAAATATCCAAACCGCTATCTATAAAACGTGGAAGTATCTACACTGCAATCTCTATAAAAGTGGAAATATCTACACCGCTAAATGTATAAACGTTTAAATATCTACAACGCTATCTGTATAAATGTGGAAATATCTACATCGCTATCTATATAAACGTGGAAATATCTCCACCGCTATCTGTATAAACGTGGAAATATCTCCACCGCTATCTGTATAAACATGGAAATACCTACACAGCTATCTGTATAAACATGGAAATACCTACAGCGCTATGTGTATAAACATGGAAATATCTACAACGATATCTCTGTAAACATGGAAATATCTACACAGCTATCTGTGTAAACTTGGTAATATCTACACAGCTGTCTTGGTAAAGATGATAATATCTACATCGCAATATGTGCAAAGATGGAAATATCTACATCGCTATCTCTGTAAACATGGATATATCTACACCGCTATCTGTATCAACATGGAAATATCTACACCGCTATCTGTATAAACAAGGAAATATCTACACCATCATCTGTATAAACTTGGAAATAACTACACCGCCATCTCTATACACATGGAAATATCTACACCGCTATCTGTATAAACATAGAAATATCTACACCACCATCTCTATAAACATGGAAATATCTACACTGCCACCTGCATGATCATGGAAATATCTACACAGCCATCTGTATAAACATGGAAATATCTACAACACGATCTGTATAAACAAGGAAATAACTCCACCACTATGTGTATAAACATGGAAATATCTACACCGCTATGTGTATAAACCTGGAAATATATACACCGCTATCTGTATTAACATGGAAATACCTACACCGCTATCTCTATAAACACGGAAATATCTACACCGCCATCTGTATAAACATGCAAATATCTACACAGTCATCTGTATAAACTTGGAAATACCTAGAACACCATCTCTATAAACATGGACATATCTACACTGCCATCTGTATACCCATGGAAACACCTACACAGCCGTCTGTATAAACATGGAAATATCTACTCCGCTATCTCTGTAAACATGGAAATATCTACACCGCTATCTGTATAAACATGGAAATATCTACACTGCTATCTGTATAAACATGGAAATACCTTCACCAATATCTATATAAACATGGAAATACCTACACCGCCATCTCTATGCACGTGGAAATATCTACAACGCTATCTCTATAAACATAGATATATCTACACCGCAATCTGTATAAACATGAAAATATCTACTCAGTCATCTGTATAAACATGGAAATATCTACACCACCACATCTATAAACATGGAAATATCTACACTGACAACTGTGTACACATGGAAATATCTACACCACCATCTGTATAAAACATGGCCATCTGTGGAAAGATGGAAATATCTACACAGCGATCTGTATAAACATGGAAATATCTACACCGCTACCTGTATAATTATGGAAATATCTACACCGCTATCTGTATAAACATGGAAATATCTACAACAAGATCTGTATAAACAAGGAAATATCTCCACCACTATCTGTATAAACCTGGAAATATCTACACCGCTATCTGCATAAACATGGAAATACCTACACCGCTATCTGTATAAACATGGAAATACCTACAATGCTATCTCTGTAAACATGGAAATATCTACACAGCTATCTGTGTAAACTTGGAAATATCTACAGAGTTATATGTGTAAAGATGGAAATAGCTATACCGCAATCTGTGCAAAGATGGAAATATCTGCACCGCTACCTCTGTAAACATGGAACTATATACACCGCTATCTGTATAAACATGGAAATATCTACACAGCTATCTGTATAAACATGGAAATAACAACACCGCTATCCGTATAAACATGGAAATATGTACACCGCTATCTGCATAAACATGGAAATATCTTCACCTCTAACTCTGTAAACATGGAAATACCTACACCGCCATCTCTATACACATGGAAATATCTACACCGCTATCTCTGTAAACTTTCAAATATCTACACCGCTATCTCTGTAAACATGGAAATATCCACACTGCCATCTTCAAGAACATGGAAATATGTACACTGCTATCTGTATAAACATGGAAATATCTACACAGCCATCTGTATAAACATGGAAATATCTACACTGCCATCTGTGGAAAGATGGAAATATCTACACCATGATCTGTATAAACATGAAAATATCTACACCGCTACCTGTATAAATTTGGAAATATCTACACCACTATCTGTATAAACATGGAAATATCTACACCACGATCAGTATAAACAAGAAATATCTCCACCGCTATCTGTATAAACATGGAAATGTGAACACCGCTACCTGTATAAACATGGAATTATCTATATCGCTGCCGGTATAAACATGGAAATAACTACTCCGCTATCTGTATAAACATGGAAATATCCACAAAACTATCTGTGTAAACATGGAAATATCTACACAGCTATCTGTGTAAACTTGGAAATATCTACACCGCTATCTGCGTAAAGATGGAAATAACTTCACGGCAATCTGTGCAAAGATGGAAACAACTACACCGCTATCTCTGTAAACATGGAAATATCTACACCGCTATCTTTATAAACATGGGAATATCTACACCGCTACCTGTATAAACATACAAATATCAACACTGTCATCTGTATAAACATGGAAATATCTACACCACCATCTCTATAAACATGGAAATATCTACACTGCCATCTGTATACACATGGATATATCTTCACAGCCATCTGTATAAACATGGAAATATCTACACCACTATCTGTATAAATATGGAAATATCTACACAGCTATCTCTATAAACATGCAAATGTCCTCACCGCTATCTGTATAAACATGTAAATATCTTCACCGCCATCTCTATAAACATGAAAATATCTACAGAGCCATCTGAATAAACATGGAATATCTACATCACCATCAGTATAAACATGCAAATATCTACACTGCCATCTCTATAAACAAGGAAATATCTACACAGTCATCTCTATAAACATGGAAATATCTAAACCGCTGTCTGCATAAACATGGAAATACTTACACCGCTATCTGTATAAACATGGAATTACCTACACCGTTATCCCAATAAACATGGAAATATGAACAGCGCTATGCATATAAACATGGCAATATCTACACCGCCATCTGTATAAACATGGAAATATCTACACGGCTATCTGTATCAACATGGAAATATCTGCAACACTATCTGTGTAAACATGGAAATATCTACACCGCTATCTGTGTAAACATGGAAATATCTTCTCCACTATCTGTATAAAGATGGAAATATCTACACCGCTGTCTGTATAAACGTGGAAATATCTACACCGCTATCTGTAGAAACGTAGAAATATCTACACCGCTATCTGTATAAACGTGGAAATATCTTCACAGCTGTCTCTATAAACATGGAAATACCTACACCGCTATCTCTATAAGCATGGAAATATCTACACCGCTATCTACATAAACATGGAAATATCTACACCGCTATCTGTATAAACAAAGAAATATCTTCACCACCATCTGTATAAACATGGAAATATCTTCACCGCCATCGTTATAAACATGGAAATATCTACACCGCTATCTGTATGAATATGGAAATATCTACACAGCTATCTCTATAAACATGGAAATATCTACACCGCTATCTTTATAAACATGGAAATATCTAAACTGTTATCTCTATAAACATGGAAATATCTACACCGCCATCTGTATAAACATGCAAATATCTACAGAGTCATCTATATAAACATGGAAATATCTACACCACGATCTCTATAAACAAGTAAATATCTACACTGCCATCTGTATACACATGGAAATATCTACACAGCCATCTGTATAAACATGGAAGTACTTACACCGCTATCTGTATAAACATGGAAATATCTACAGCGCTGTCCCAATAAACATGGAAATAACAACACCGCTATCCATATAAACATGGAAATATCTAAACCGCCATCTGTATAAACATGGAAATAACTACACAGTCTTCTGTGTGAACATGGACATATCAACACCACTATCTGTATAAACATGGAAATATCTACACTGCCATCTGTAAATAGATGGAAATATCTACAACGCGAGCTGTATAAACATGGAAATATCTACACCGCTATGTGTATAAACATGGAAATAACACCGCTATCTGTATAAACTTGCAAATATCTACACCGCTATCTGTATAAACATGGAAATATCTACTCCACTATCTCTATAAACATGGAAATACCTACACCGCCATCTCTATTAATATAGCAATATCTAAACCGCTATCTTTATAAACATGGAAATATCTACACTGCCATCAGTACAAACATGGAAATTTCTGCACAGCCATCTGCAGAAACATGGAAATATCTACACCGCTGTGTCTATAAACATGGAAATAACTACACCGCTATCTCTATAAACATGGAAATATCTACACCGCTATCTCCATCAACATGGAAATATACACACCGCCATCTCTTTAAACATGGAGGTATCTACAACGCCATCTATATAAACAAGAAAATATCTACACTGCCATCTATATAAACATGGAAATATCTACACCGCCATCTCTATAAACATGGAAATATATACACCGCCATCTGTATAAACATGGAAATACCTACAAAGTCATCTGTATAAACATGGAAATATCTACAAAGCCATCTGTATAAACATGGAAATATCTACACAGCCATCTGTATATACATGGAAATATCTACACCGCTATCTGTATAAACATGGAAATAACTACACCACTATTTGTATAAACAAGGAAATATCTACACCGTGATCTGTATAAACATGGAAATATTTACACCGCTATCTGTATAAACATGGAAATTTCTACACCGTTATCTGTATAAATATGGAAATATCTACATCGCTATCTCTATAAACATGGAAATATCTACACCGCGATCTGTATAAACATGGAAATATCTTCACCACGATCTCTATAAACATGGAAATATCTACACCGCTATCTGTATAAACATGGTAAAATCTACAACTCCATCTATATAAACATGGAAATATCTAAACCGCCATCTGTATAAACATGGAAATATCTACAATGCCATCTGTAGAAAGATGGAAATATCTACACCGCAATCTGTGTAAACATGGAAATATCTACACCGATATCTGTAAAAACATGGAAATATCTACACCGCCATCTGTATAAAAATGAAAAAACTTACAAAGTTATCTGTGTAAACATGGAAATATCTACACCACCATCTGTATAAACATGGAAATATCTACACAGCCATGTGTATATACGTGGAAATATCTTCACCGCTATCTATATAAACATGGAAATAACTACACCGCTATCTGTATAAACATGGAAATATGTACACCGCCATCTACATATCCATAGAAATATCTGTGCCGCCATCTGTATAAACATGGAAATATCTACACAGTCATATGTGTATAGATGCAAATATCAACACCGCCATCTGTACAAACATGGAAATATCTGCCCCAGTCTCTGTATAAACATGGAAATAACTACAACGCTATTTGTATAAACAAGGAAATATCTACACCGCCATCTGTTTAAACATGTAAATATATACGCAGACATCTGTTTATACATGGAAATATCTACACCGCTATCTGTATTAACATGCTAATAACTACACCGCTATCTGTATAAATGTGGAAATATTTGCACCGCTATCCCTATAAACATGGTGATATCAACACCGCGGTCTGTATAAACATGGAAATATCTACACCATGATCTGTATAAACATGGAAACATCTACACCGTGGTCTGTATAAACATGGAAATATCTACACCGCCATCTCTATAAACGGAAGTAACTACACCCCTATCTGTATAAACATGGAAATATCCACACCGCTATCTCTAAAACATGGAAAAATCAGCACCGCTATCTCTATGAAAATGGAAATATCTACACCGCCATCTCTAAAAACATGGAAATTTCTACACCGCGATCAGTACAAACATGGAAATATCTTCACCGCCATCTGTATAAACATGGCAATACTTACAAAGTTATCTGTATAAACATGGAAATATCTACACCGCCATCTGTATAAACATGGAAATATCTACACAGCCATGTGTACATACATGGAAATATCTACACCGCTATCTATATAAACATGGAAATATCTACACTGCCATCTCTATAAACATGGAAATATCTACACCGCTGTATGTATAAACATGGAAATATCTACACCACTATCTGTATAAACATGGAAATATCTACACTCCTGTCTCTATAAACGTGGAAATAGCTACACAGCTATCTGTGTAAACATGGAAATATCTACACAGCTATCTGTGTAAAGATGGAAATACCAACACCGCTATCTGTATAAACATGGAAATATGTACAACGCTATCTGTATAAACATGGAATTATCAACACCGCCATATGTATAATCATGGAAATATCCACACCGCTTTCTGTATAAACATGGAAATATCTACACCGCTCTCTGTATAAACATGAAAATATCTGCACCGCTATCCGTGTAAAGATGGAAATATCTACACTGCAATCTGTGCCAAGATGGATATCTCTACATCGCTATCTCTATAAACATGGAAATATCTGCATTGCTATCTGTATAAACAGGAAAATATCTACACCACTATCTCTATAAACATGGAAATATCTACACCACACTATGTATAAACATGGAAATATCTAGGCAGTCATCTGTATAAACATGGAAATATCTACCCCACCATCTCTATAAACATGGAAATATCTACAATGCCATCTGTATACACATGGATATAACTACACAGCCAGTAGTATAAATATGGAAACATCTGCACCACTATCTGTATACACATGGAAATACCTACACCTCTAGCTGTATAAACATGGAAATATCTACACCGCCGTATGTATAAATATGGAATTATCTTCACCGCCATCTCCATAAACATGGAACTAACTTCACCACCATCTGTGTAAAAATGGAAATATCTACACCGCTATCTGTATAAACATGGAAATATCTACACCGCTCTCTGTATAAATATGGGAATACCTGCCCCGGTATCTCTATAAACATGGAAAAGTCTACAAAGCTATCTCTACAACCATGGAAATACCTACACCGCTATCTGTATAAACATGGAAATATCTACACCGCTATCTGTATAAACATGGAAATATCTACACTGCTATCTGTATAAACATGGAAATATCTACACCTCCATCTCAATAAACTTGGGAATATCTACACCGCCATCTGTATAAACATAGAAATATCTACACCGCTATCTGTATAAAGATGGAAATACCTACACCGCTATCTCTTTAAACATGGAAATATCTACGCCGCTATCGGTATAAACATGGAAATATCTACACCGCTATCTCTATAAACATGGAAATATCTACACTGTCATCTGTATAAACGTGGAAATATCTACACATTCATCTGCATAAACATGTAACAATCTACACCTATATCTCTATAAACATGGAAAGAGCTACACTACCATCTGTATACACATGGAAATATCTACACAACCATCTGTATTAACATGGAAATATCTCCACCGCTATCTGTATAAACATGGAAATATCTACACCGCTACCTGTATAAACATGGAAATATCTACAACACTATCTGTGTAAGCATGGAAATATCTACAGAGCTATCTCTTTAAACATGGACATATGTACTACGATATCTGTGTAAAGATGGAAATATCTACACCGCAATCTGGGCAAATATGGAAATATCTACAACGCTATCTCCGTAAACATGGAAATATCTACACCGCTGTCTGTATAAATATGGGAATATCTACCCCGCTATCTCTATAAACATGGAAAAGTCTACACAGCTATCTCTACAACCATGGAAATAACTATACCGCTATATGTATAAACATGGAAATATCTACACCGCTATCTGTATAAACATGGAAATATCTACACTGCTATCTGTATAAACATGGAAATATCTACACCGCCATCTCAATAAACTTGGGAATATCTACACCGCCATCTGTATAAACATAGAAATACCTACATCGCTCTCTGTATAAAGATGGAAATACCTACACCGCTATCTCTTTAAACATGGAAATATCTACACCTCTATCTGTATAAACATGGAAATATCTACACCGCTATCTGTATAAACATGGAAATATCTACACCGTCATCTGTATAAACGTGGAAATATCTACACTTTCATCTGCATAAACATGTAACAATCTACACCTATATCTCTATAAACATGGAAAGAGCTACACTACCATCTGTATACACATAGAAATATCTACACAACCATCTGCATTAACATGGAAATATCTCCATCGCTATCTGTATAATGATAGGAATATCTACACCGCTATCTGTATAAACATGGAAATATCTACAACACTATCTGTGTAAGCATGGAAATATCTACAGAGCTATCTCTTTAAACATGGACATATGTACAACGATATCTGTGTAAAGACGGAAATATCGACACCGCAATCTGGGCAAATATGGAAATATCTACACCGCTATCTCCATAAACATGGAAATATCTACACCGCTGTCTGTCTAAATATGGGAATATCTACCCCGCTATCTCTATAAACATGGAAATGTCTACACAGCTATCTCTACAACCATGGAAATATCTGCACTGCTATCTGTGTAAAGATGGAAATATCCACACCGCAATCTGTTCAAAGATGAAAATCTCTACATCGCTATCTCTATAAACATGGAAATATCTGCATTGCTATCTGTATAAATAGGAAAATATCTACACCACTATCTCTATAAACATGGAAATATCTACACCACCGTATGTATAAACATGGAAATATCTAGACAGTCATCTGCATAAACATGGAAATATCTACCCCACCATCTCTATAAACATGGAAATATCTACAATGTCATCTGTATACACATGGATATAACTACACAGCCAGTAGTATAAATATGGAAACATCTGCACCACTATCTCTATACACATGGAAAGACCTACACCTCTACCTGTATAAACATGGAAATATCTACACCGCCGTATCTATAAATATGGAAATAACTTCACCGCCATCTCCATAAACTTGGAACTATCTACACCACCATCTGTGTAAAAATGGAAATATCTACACCGCTATCTGTATAAACATGGAAATATCTACACTGCTATCTGTATAAAGATGGAAATATCTACAATGCTATCTGTGTAAACATGGAAGTATCTACAGAGCTATCTGTGTAAACATGGAAATATCTACACCGCTATCTGTGTAAACATGGGAATATCTACACTGCTATCTGTATAAACATGGAAATATCTACACCGCCATCTCAATAAACGGGAATATCTAAACCGTCATCTGTATAAACATAGAAATATCTACACCGCTATCTGTATAAAGATGGAAATACCTACACCGCTATCTCTATAAACATGGAAATATCTACACCGCTATCTGTAAAAACATGGGAATATCTACACCGCTATCTCTATAAACATGGAAATATCTACACCGTCATCTGCATAAACGTGGAAATATCTATTCATTTGAATAAACATGGAAAAATCTACACCATCATCTCTATAAACATGGAAATAGCTACACTACCATCTGTATACACATGGAAATATCTACATGGCTATCTCTATGAACATGGAAATATCTACCCCACCATCTCTATAAACATGGAATTACTTACACAGTCATCTGTATAAACATGGAAATATCTACACCACTATGTGTATAAACATGGAAATATCTAGACTGCCATCAGTATAAACATGGAAATATCGCCACAGCCATCTCTATAAACATGGAAATATCTACATCGCTATCTGTATAAACTTGTAATTATGTACATCGCCATCTCTATAAACATGGAAATATGTCCACCGCTATCTGTATAAACATGGAAATATCTCCACAGCTATCTGTATGAACATGGAAATGTCTACACCGCTATCTGTATACTCATGGAAATATCTACACCGCTATCTGTATAAATATGGAAATATGTACACCGCCATATCTATAAACATGGATACATCTACACCGCTATCTGTATAAACGTGGAAATAACTACATGGTTATCTCTATAAACATGGAAATATCTACACCGCCATCTGTATAAACATGGAAATATCTCCAAAAGTATCTCTATAAACATGGAAATATCTCCACCGCTATCTCTATAAACATGGAAATATCAACACTGCTATCTTTATATACATGGAAATAACTCCACTGCTATCTCTATAAACATGGAAATATCTACACCGCTTTCTTTATAAACATGGAAATATCTACACCGCCATCTTTATAAATATGGAAATATGTACACCACTATCTCTATAAACATGGAAATATCTACACTGCCGTCTGTATGAACATGGAAAGAGCCACACGGCTATGTGTATAAACCTGGAAATATCTACACCGCCATCTGAATAAACATGGAATTATCTGCATCGCTATCTGCATAAATATGGAAATATCTACACCGCTATCTCTAAAAACATGGAAAAAACTACACCGCTATCTGTATAAACATGGAAATAACTACACCGCTATCTCTATAAACATGGAAATATGTACACCGCTATCTGCATAAACTTGGAAATACCTACCCCGCCATCTGTATAAACATGGAAATATCTCCCCCACTATCTGTATAAACATGGAACTATCTCCACTGCTATCTGTATAAACATGGAAATATCTACACCGATATCTGCATAAACTTGGAAATATCTACACCGACTTCTGTATATACATGGAAATATCTCCACCACTATCAGTATAAACATGGAAATATCTCCACCGGTATCTGTATAAACATGGAAATATCTACACCATTATCTGTATAAACTTGGAAATATCTACACCGCCATCTGTATAAACATGCAAATATCTACAATGCTATAGGTATAAACATGGAAATATCTGCACTGCTATCTGTATAAACATGGAAATATCTACATCGCTATCTGTATTAATATGGAAATATCTACACTGCCATCTGTATAAACATGGAAATAGCCACACCGTTATCTGTATAAACATGGAAATATCTACACCGGCATCTGAATAAACATGGAAGTATCTACACGGCTATCTGTATAAATATGGAAATATCAACACCGCTATCTCTATAAACATGGAAATGTCTACACCGCTATCTGTATAAACATGGAAATATCGACATGGCTATCTCTATAAAAATGGAAATATCTACACCGCCATCTCTATGAACATGGAAATACCTACACAGTCATCTTTATAAACATGGATATACCTACACCACTATCTGTATAAACATGGAAATATCTACACTGCTATCTGTATAAACATGGAAATATCTACATCGCTATCTCTATAAACATGGAAATAGCCACACCGCTATCTGTATAAACATAGAAATATCTTCACCGCCATCTGTAAAAGCATGGAAATATCTACACAGTCATCTGTAGAAACATGGAAGTATCTAAACCTCCATCTATATAAACATGGAAATATCTGCACTGCCATCTGTATACACATGGAAATATCAACACAGCCATCTGTATAAACATGGAAATATCTACACCGCAATCTGTATAAACATGGAAATATCTACACCGCTATCTGTATAAACATGGAAATACCTACACCGCTAACTGTATAAACATGGAAACATCTACACCGCTATCTGTATTAACTTGGAAATATCTACACCGCCCTCTGTATAAACATAGAAATACCTACACAGTCATCTGCATAAACATGGAAATATCTACAAAACTCTCCATATAAACATGGAAAAATCTTCACTGCGATCTTTATAAACATAGTAATATCTACACAGCCATCTCTATAAACATGGAAATATCTACATCGCTATCTGTATAAACATGTAAATAGCAACAACGTTTTCTGTATAAACATGGAAATATCTACACCGCCATCTGTGAAAACATGGAAATATCTACACAGTCATCTGTGTAAACATGGATATATCTACACCTCCATCTGTATAATCATGGAAATATCAACACTGCCATCTGTATACACATGGAAATATCTACACAGCCATCTGTATAAACATGGAAATATCTACACGACTATCTGTATAAAAATGAAAAATCTACATCGCTATCTGTATAAACATGGAAATATCTACACTGCCATCTGTATAAACATGGAAGTAGCCAAACCGATATCTCTATAAAAATGGAAATATATACACCACCATGTGAACAAACATGTAAATATCTACATAGCTGTCTGTATAAATATGGAAATATCTACACCGCTATCTCTATAAACATCGAAATATCTGCACAGCTATCTGTATAAACATGGAAATAACTACACCGCAATCTCTATAAACATGGTAATATATCCACCGTCATCTGTAAAAACATGGAAATATATATACAGTCATCTGTATAAACATGGAAATAACTACACCGCTATCTGCATAAACATGGAAATATCTACACCGCTATCTGAATAAACATGGATATATCTACACTGCTGTCAGTATAAATACGGAAATATCTACACCGCTATCTCTATAAATATGGAAATGTCTACACCGCTATCTGTATAAACATGGAAATACCTACACAGCCATCTCTATATACATGGAAATATCTACATCGCTATCTGTATAAACATTGAAATAGCCACACCACTATCTGTAAAAACATGGAAATATCTACATCGCCATGTGTAAAAACATGGAAATATCTACACTGCCATCTGTATACACATGGAAATATCCACACAGACATCTGTATAAACATGGAAATATGTACACGGCTATCTGTATAAATATGGAGATACCTACACCGCTATCTCTATAAACATGGAAATGCCTACACCGCTATCTGTATAAACATGGAAATATCTACATGGCTACCTTTATAAACATGGAAATATCTACACCCCCATCTCTACAAACATGGAAATACCTACACAGTCATCTGTATAAACATGGAAGTACGTACACCATTATCTGTACAAACATGGAAATATCGACACCGCTATCTCTATAAACATGGAAACTCCTACACCGCTATCTGTATAAACATGGAAATATCTACACCGCTATCTGTATAAACATGGAAATATCTACACTGCCATCTGTATAAACATGGAAATACCACACCGCTATCTGTATAAACATGGAAATATCTACATCATTATCTGTGTAAACATGGAAATATCTCGACCGCTATCTATATAAACATGGAAATATCTCCACCGCTATCTCTATAAACATGGAAATACCTACACTGCTATCTTTATATACATGGAAATATCTCCACCGCTATCTATATAAACATGGAAATATCTACACCGCTATCTTTATAAACATGGAAATATCTACACCGCTATCTTTATAAATATGGAAATATGTACACCACTATCTGTATAAACATGGAAATAACTACACTGCCGTCTGTATGAACATGGAAATAGCCACACCGCTATGTGTATAAACTTGGAAATATCTACACCGCCATCTGAATAAACATGGAATTATCTGCACCGCTATCTGTGTAAATATGGAAATATCTACACCGCTATTTCTATAAACATGGAAATAACTACACCGCTATCTGTATTAACATGGAAATAACTACACCGCTATCTCTATAAACATGGACATATGTACACCGCTATCTGCATAAACTTGGAAATATCTACCCCGCCATCTGTATAAACATGGAAATATCTCCACCACTATCTGTGTAAACATGGAACTATCTCCACTGCTATCTGTATAAACATGGAAATATCTACACCGCTATATGCATAAACTTGGAAATATCTACACCGCCATCTGTATAAACATGGAAATATCTCCACCACTATCAGTATAAACATGGAAATATCTCCACCGCTGTCTGTATAAACATGGAAATATCTACTCCGGTATCTGTATAAACTTGGAAATATCTACACCGCCATCTGTATAAACAGGGAAATATCTACAACGCTATAGGTATAAACATGGAAATATCTGCACTGCTATCTGTATAAACATGGAAATATCTACATTGCTATCTGTATTAATATGGAAATATCTACACTGCCATCTGTATAAACATGGAAATAGCCACAACGTTATCTGTATAAACATGGAAATATCTACACCGGCATCTGAATAAACATGGAAATATCTACACGGCTATCTGTATAAATATGGAAATATCAACAACGCTATCTCTATAAACATGGAAATATCTACATGGCTATTTCTATAAACATGGAAATATCTACACCGCCATCTCTATGAACATGGAAATACCTACACAGTCATCTTTATAAACATGGAAATACCTACACCACTATCTGTATAAACATGGAAATATCTACACTGCCATCTTCATAAACATGGAAATATCTCCACCGCTATCTGTATAAATATGAAATATCTACACTGCTATCGGTATAAACATGGAAATATCTACATCGCTATTTCTATAAACATGGAGATAGCCACACCGCTATCTGTATAAACCTAGAAATATCTACACCGCCATCTGTAAAAGCATGGAAATATCTACACAGTCATCTGTAGGAACATGGAAATATCTAAACCTCCATCTATATAAACATGGAAATATCTGCACTGCCATCTGTATACACATGGAAATATCAACACAGCCATCTGTATATACATGGAAATATCTACACCGCTATCTGTATAAACATGGAAATATCTACATCGCTATCTGTATAAACATGGAAATATCTACACCGCTAACTGTATAAACATGGAAATATCTACACCGCTATCTGTATAAACTTGGAAATATATACACTGCCCTCTGCATAAACATAGAAATACCTACACAGTCATCTGTATAAACATGGAAATATCTACAAGACTCTCCGTATAAACATGGAAAAACCTTCCCTGAGATCTGTATAAACATAGAAATATCTACACAGCCATCTCTATATACATGGAAATATCTACACCGCCATCTGCATAAATATGGAAATATCTCCAACGCTACCTGTATAAACATGGAAATATTTCCACCGCTATCTGTATATACATGGAAATATCTCCACCGCTATCTGTATGAACATGGAAATATCTACATCGCTATCTGTACAAACATGGAAATATCTACACTACTATCTGTATAAACATATAAATGTCTCCATCGCTATCTGTATAAACATGGAAATAGCCACACCGCTATCTGTATAAACATGGAAATATCTACACCGGCATCTGTAAAAACATGGAAATGTCTACACAGTCATCTGTATAAACATGGAAATACCTACACCTCCATCTGTATAAACATGGAAATATCTACACAGCCCTCTGTATACACATGGAAATATCTACACAGCCATCTGTATAAACATGGAAATATCCACACCGCTATCTCTATATACGTGGAAATATCTACACCGCCATCTCTATAAACACGGAAATAACTCCAACGCTATCTGTATAAACCTAGAAACACTTCCACCGCTATCTGTATAAACATGGAAATATCACCACCGCTATCTGTATAAACATGGAAATATCTACACCGCTATCTGTATAAACATGGAAATATCTACAATGCTATCTGTATAAACATGGAAATATCTGCATCGCAGTCTGTATAAACATGGAAATGTCTACATCGCTATCTGTATTAACATGGAAATAACTTCACTGCCATCTGTATAAACATGGTAATAGCCACACCGCTATCTCTATAAACATGGAAATATCTACACCGCCATCTGAATAAACATGGAAATATCTACACGGCTATCTGTATAAATATGGACATACCTACACCGCTATCTCTATAAACCAGGAAATTTCTACACCGCTATCTGTATAAACATCGAAATATCTACATGGCTATCTCTATAAACATGGAAATATCTACACCGCCATCTGTATAAATATGGAAATACCTACACTGCTATCTCTATAAACGTAGAAACGTCTACACTGCTATCTGTATAAACATGCAAATAACTACAAGGCTTTCTCTATAAACATGGAATTATCTACACCGCCATCTCTATAAACATGGAAATACCTACACACTCATCTGTATAAACATGGAAATACCAAAACCACTATCTGTATAAACATGGAAATAGCCACACCGCTGTCTGTATAAACATGGAAATATCGACACCGCCATCTGTAAAAACATGGAAATATCTACACAGTCATCTGTAAACATGGAAATACCTACACCTCCACCTGTGTAAACATGGAAATATCTACACTGCTATCTGTATACACATGGAAATATCCACACAGCCATCTGCATAAAAATGGAAATATCTACACCGCTATCTCTTTAAACATGGAAATATCTATATCGCTATCTGTATAAACATGGAAATATCTACACTGCCATCTGTATAACCATGGAAGTAGCCACACCGCTATCTGTATAAACATGGAAGTATCTACACCACCATCGGAATAAACATCGAAATATCTACACGGCTATCTGTATAAGTATGGAAATATCTACACCGCCATCTCTATAAACATGGAAATATCTCCACCGTCATCTTTATAAACATGGAAATATATATACAGTCATCTGTATAAACATGGAAATAACTACACCGCTATCTGCATAAACATGGAAATATCTACACCGCTATCTGTATATACATAGAAATATCTACACCGCCATCTGTATAAACATGCAAATATCTACCCAGTCATCTGTATAAACATGGAAATATCTTCACCGCTATCTCTATAAACATGGAAATACCTACACCGCTATCTCCATAAACATGGAAATATCTACACCGCAATCCCTATAAACATGGAAATATCTACACCTCCATCTCTATAAATATGAAGACATCTACACCACCATCTCCAGAAACATGGAACTATCTACACCGCCATATGTATAAACATGGAAATATCTACAACACTATCTTTATAAACATGGAAATATCTACACTGCCATCTCTATACACATGGAAATATCTACAAAGCCATCTGTATAAACATGGAAATATCTACACCGATATCTCTATAAACATGGAAATATCTCCACCGCTATCTGTATAAACATGGAAATATCTACACCGCCATCTGTATAAAGTTGGAAATATCTACACCGCTATCTCAATAAACATGGAAATATCTACACTGCCATTCTATAAACTTGGAAATATCTACACCGCCATCTGAATAAACATGGAAATATCTGCACCACCATCTGCATAAACATGGAAATATTTACACTGCCATCTGTATAAACATGGTAATACCAACACTGCTATCTGTATAAACATGGAAATATCTGCAACGCTATCGGTATAAACATGGAAATATGCACACCGCTATCTATAATACGTGGAAATATCAACACCGCAATCTGTATAAACGTGGAAATATCTACAATGCCATCTGTATAAACATGGAACTATCTACACCGCCATCTGTATAAACACGGAAATATCTATGCCGCTATCTGTATAAACATGGAAATACCAACAACGCTTTCTGTATAAACATGGAAAAATCTACACCGCTATCTGTATAAACATGGAAATATTTACAACGCTATCTGTGTAAACATGGAAGCATCTACACAGCTATCTGTGTAAAGTTGGAAATATCTACACAGCTATCAGTGTAAAGATGGAGTTATCCACACCGCAATCTGTGCAAAGATGGAAATATCTACACCGCTATCACTGTAAACATGCAAATATCTACATCGCTATCTGTATAAACAAGTAAATATCTACATCGCTATCTGTAAAACCTGCAAATATCTACACCGCTATCTGTATAAACTTGGAAATATCTACCACGCTATCTGAATAAATGTGGAAATATTTACATCGATATCTGTATAAACGTGGAAATATCACCACCGGTATCTGTATAAACATGGACATATCTGCACCGCTATCAGTTTAAACCTGGAAATATCTTCACCGCTATCTGTATAAACATGGAAATATATACAATGCTATCTGCATAAACATGGAAATATCTACAATGCTATCTCTGTAAACATGGAAATATCTACACAGCTATCTGTGTAAACTTGGAAATATCTACACAGCTATCTGTGTAAAGATGGAAATATCTACACCAAAATCGGTGCAAAGATGGATATATCTGCACCACTATCTCTGTAAACATGGAAATATCTATACCGCTATCTGCATAAACATGGAAATATCTACACCGCTATCTGTATAAACAAGGAAATATCTACACCACCATCTGTATAAACGTGGAAATATCAACAACGCTATCCATATAAACATGGAAATATCTACAACGCTATCTGTTTCAACATGGAAATATCTACAACACTATCACTATAAACATGGAAATACCTACACCACTATCTCTATAAACATGGAAATATCTACACCGCCATCTCTATAAACATGGAAACATCTATACCAGCATGTCTATAAACTTGGAAATATCTACACCGCCATCTGCACAACCATGAAAATATCTACACCGCCGTCTGCATAAACATGGAAAAATCTACACTGCCATCTGTTCAAACATGGAAATATCTGCAACGCTATCTGTGTAAACATGGAAATATCTGCACCACTATATGTGTAAACATGGAAATATCTAAATCGCTATCTGTATAAACATGGAAATATCTACAACATTATCTCTATAAACATGGAAATATCTAAACCGCTATCTCTATGGACATGGAAATATCTACACCGGTAACTGTGTAAACATGGAAATATCTCCATCGCTATCTCTATAAAGATGGAAATATCTACACCGCCATCTGTATATACATGCAAATGTCTACACAGTCATCTGTATAAACATGGAAATATCTACACCACCATATCTATAAACATGGAAATATCAAGACTGCAATCTCTATACACTTGGAAATATCTACACAGCCATCTGTATAAACATGGAAAGATCGACACAGCTATCACTATAAACATGGAAACATCTATACCACCATGTCTATAACTTGGAAATATCTACACCGCCATCTGCATAACCATGGAAATACCTACTCCGCCGTCTGCATAAACATGGAAAAATCTACACCGTCATCTGTATAAACATGGAAATATCTCCACCGCTATCTGTATAAATATGGAAATACCTACACCGCTATCTGTATAATCATGGAAATATCTACAACGCTATCTGTATAAACATGGAAATACCTACATCGCTATCTGTATAAACATGGAAATATCTACAACGCTATCTCTGTAAACATGGAAATATCTACACAGCTATCTGTGTAAACTGGGAAATATCTACACCACTATCTGTGTAAAGATGGAAAAACCTACACCGCCATCAGTGCAAAGATGGAAATATGTACACCGCTATCTCTGTAAACATGGAAATATCAACACCACCATCTGCATAAACATGGAAATATCTACACTGCCATCTGTATAAACATGGAAATATTTGCACAGCTATCTCTATAAACCCGGAAATATCTACACCGCCATCTGCATAAACATGGTAATATCTACACCGCCATCTGTATAAACATGGAAATATCTACACGGCTATCTGTATAAACATGGAAATTTCTGCAACACTATCTGTGTAAACATGGAAATATCTACACCGCTATCAGGGTAAACATGGAAATATCTACTCCGCTATCTGTATAAAGATGGAAATATCTACACGGCTATCTATATAAACCTGGGAATATCTACACTGCTATCTGTATAAACATGGAAATATCTACAACGCTATCTGGGTAAACATAGAAATATCTACACAGCTATCTGTGTAAACTTGGAAATATCTACACCGCTATCTGTGTAAAGATGGAAATATCGACACCGCAATCTATTCAAAGATGGAAATATCTACACTGCTATCTCTGTAAACATGGAAATATCTACACCGCTATCTGTATAAACATGGAAATATCTGCACCGCTATCTGTATAAACATGTTAATACTTACACCGCAATCTGTATAAACATGGAAATATCTACAGCGCTGTCTCAATAAACATGGAAATATCAACACCGCTATTCGTATAATCATGGAAATATCTAAACCGCCATCTGTATAAACATGGAAATAATCACACAGTCTTCTGTATGAAATGGAAATACCTACACAACTATCTGTATAAACATGGAAATATCTACACTGCCATCTGTATAAAGATGGAAATATCTACAACCCGAGCTGTATAAACATGGAAACATCTACACCGCTATGTGTATAAACATGGAAATAACAACACCGCTATCTATATAAACTTGTAAATATCTACACCGCTATCTGTATAAACCTGGAAATATCTACACCACTATCTCTATAAACATGGAAATACCTACACCGCCATCTCTATAAACATGGCAATATCTACACCGCTATCTGTACAAACATAAAAATATCTACACTGCTATCTGTATAAACATGGAAATATCTACACCACCATCTGTGTGAACATGGAAATATCTACACCACTATCTGTATAAACATGGAAGTATCTACACTGCTATCTGTATAAATATGGAAATATCTAAACCGGTATCTCTATAAACTTGGAAATATCTACAACACTATCTGTATAAACATGGAAATATCTACACAGGTATCTGTGTAAACTTGGAAATATCTACACACCTATGTTTGTAAAGATGGAAATATCTACATCGCAATCTGTGCAAAGATGGAAATATCTACACCGCTATCTCTATAAACATGGAAATATCTACACTGCCATCTGTATAAACATGGAAATATCTAAACAACCATCTTTATAAACATGGAAATATCTGCACTGCTATCTCTATTTCACATGGTAATACCTACACCGTTATCTCTATGTACATGGGTATATCTACACCGCCATCTCTCTAAACATGGAAATATCTACACCCCCATCTGTATAAACATGAAAATATCTACACCGACATCTCCATAAACATGGAACGATCTACATCACCATCTGTGTAAAAATGGAACTATCTACACCGCTATCTGTATAAACAGGGAAATATCTACACTGTCATCTCTATAAAGATGGAAATATCTACACCGCGAGCTGTGTAAAGATGGAAATATCTACACCTCGATCTGTATGAACTTGTAAATATCTACACCGCTCTCTCTATAAACATGGAAATATCTACACCGCTATCAGTATAAACATGGAAATAGCTACACGGATATATGTATAAATATGGAAATATCTACACCGCTATCTCTATAAACATGGAAATATCTATACCGCTATCAGTATAAACATGGAAATATCTACACGGATATATGTATAAATATGGAAATATCTACACCGCTATCTCTATAAACATGGAAATGTCTACACCGCTATCTGTATAAACATGGAAATATCTACACCACAATCTGTATAAACATGGAAATATCTACACTGCCATCTGTATAAACATGGAAATATCTACAAAGCCATCTATATAAACATGGAAATATCTACACGGCAGTCTGTATAAACATGGAAATAGCCACACCACAAACTGTATAAACATGGAAATATCTACACCGCCATCTGTAACAACAAGGATATATCCACACCGTCATCTGTATAAACATGGAAATATGTACACCTCAATCTGTATAAACATGGAAATATCTACACAGTCATCTGTATAAACAAGGAAATATCTACACCACCATCTCTATAAACATGGAAGTATCTACACTGCCATCTGTATACACATGCAAATATGTACACAGCCATAAGTATAAATATGGAAACATCTGCACCGCTATCTCAATACGTATGGAAATACCTACACCTCTACATGTAAACATTGAAATATCTATACCGCTATCTATATAAATATGGAAATATCTACACCGCCATCTCTATAAACATGAAAATATCTACAGCGCCATCTCCATAAACATAGAACTATGTACAACACCATCTGTGTAAAAATGGAAATATCTACACCGCTATCTGTGTAAACATGGAAATACAAACACCGCTATCTGTATAAACATGGAAATGCCAACTCGGCTATCTGTATAAACATGGAAATATCTGCACAGCTATGTGTATAAACATGGTAATATCTACACCGCTATATCTATAAACATGGAAATACTTACTCGGCCATTCCTATAAAGATGGAAATATCTACACCGTCATCTGCATGAATATGGAAATATCTACACCGCCACCTGTATAAACATGAAAATATCTACACCGCCAACTGTATAAACATAGAAATATACACAGTGCCATATGTAGAAAGATGGAAATGACTACACCGCGATCTGTATAAACATGGAAATATCTACACCGCTATCTGCATAAACATGGAAATATCTACACTGCCATTTGTATAAACATGGAAATTTCTACACCGCCATCTCTATAAACATGGAAATATCTACACCGACATCTATATAAACATAGATATATCTACAGCGATATCTGTATAAATATGGAAATATCTACACCGCTATCTCTATAAACATGGAAATATCTACACCGCTATCTGTACAAACATGGAAATATCTACAACTCTATCTGTATAAACATGAAAATATCTAAACCACCATCTGTATAAACACGGAAATACCTACACAGTCCTCTGTATAAACATGGAAATATCTACACCACCAGCTTTATAAACATGGAAATACCTACACTGCCATCTGTATACACATGGAAATATCTACAAAGCCATCTGTATAAACATGGAAATATCTACAGTGCTATCTCCATAAACATGGAAATATCTACACCGCCATCTCTATACACATGAAAATATCTACACTGCCATCTCCATAAACATGGAACTATCTACAATGCCATTTGTATAAACATGGAAATATCTACACCGCTATCTGTATAAGGATGGAAATATCTACACTGTGAGCTGTATAAACATGGATATAACTACACAACTATCTGTATAAACAGGGAAATATCTACACCGCTATCTGTAGGTACATGGAAATATCTACACCGCTATCTCTATAAACATGGAAATACTTACACCGCCATCCCTATAAAGATGGAAATATCTACACCGCTATTTCTATAAACATAGAAATATCTACGCCGTCATCTCTATAAATATGGAAATATCTACAATGCCATCTGCAAAAACATGGAAGTATCTACACTGACATCTGTATAAACATGGAAATATCTACAAAGCCATCTATATAAACATGGAAATATCTACACAGCTTTCGGTATGAACATGGAAATAGCCACACCGAAATCTGTATGAACATGGAAATATCTACACCGCCATCTCTCTAAACATGGAAATATCTACACCCCCATCTGAATAAACATGAAAATATCTACACCGCTATCTCCATAAACATGGAACGATCTACACCACCATCTGTGTAAAAATGTAAATATCTATACCGCTATCTGTATAAACAGGGAAATATCTACACTGTCATTTCTATATAGATGGAAATATCTACACCGCGAGCTGTGTAAACTTGGAAATACCTGCACCGCTATCTGTATAAACATGGAAATACCAACATCGCCATCCGCGTAAACATGGAAATATCTACACCACTATCTGTATAAACATGGAAATATCTAAACTATTATCTCTATAAACATGGAAACACGTACACAGCCACCGCTATAAACATGGAATTATCTACACCACTTATCTCTATAAACATAGAAATAACTACACCGCCATCTCTATAAACATGGAAATGTCTACCCCGCTACCTGTATAAACATGGAAATATCTACACCACGATCTGAATAAACATGTAAATATCTACACCGCTATCTGTATAAACATGGAAATATCTACACCGCTATCTGTATAAACATGGAAATAACTACACCGCTATCTGTATAAATATGGAAATATCTACACCGCTATCTCTATAAACATGGAAATGTCTACACCGCTATCTGTATAAACATGGAAATACCTCCACCGCTATGTGCATAAACATGGAAATATCTACTCCGCTATCTATATAAACATGAAAATATCAACACCGCTATTTGTATAAACACGCTAACATCCTCACCGCTATCTGTATAAACAGGGAAATACCTACACCGCTATCTCTATAAACATGGAAATATCTACAACGCAATCTGTATAAAGGTGGAAATGTCTAAACAGTCATCTTTATAAACATGGAAATATCTACAACACCATCTGTATAAACATGGAAATATCTACACTGCCATCCGTATACAAATGGAAATAACTACACAGCCATCAGTATAAACATGGAAACATCTACACCGCTATCTGTATAAACATGGAAATACGTACACCGCTTTCTGTATAAACATGGAACTGTCTACACCGCTATCTCTATAAACATGGAAATATCTACACCGCCATCTGTATAAACGTGGAAATATCTACACAGTCATCTGTATAAACATGGAAATATCTACACCACCATCCCTATAAACATGGAAATATCTACACTGCCATCGTTATACAAATGGAAATACCTACACAACCATCAGTATAAAAATGGAAACATCTACACCGCTATCTCTATACACATGGAAATACCTACACCGCTATCTCTATAAACATGGAAATATCTACACCGCAATCTCTATAAACATGGAGATATCTACACCGCCATCTCTATAAACATGAAAATATCTACACCACCATCTCCATAAAGATGGAACTATCTAGACCACCATTTGTGTAAACATGGAAATAACGACACCGATATCCGTATAAACTTGGAAATATCTACACTGCCATCTGTATAACGATGGAAATACCTACATCGTGAGCTGAATAAACATGGAAATGTCTGCATCGCTATCTGTGTAACCGCTATCTGTATAAACATGGATATATCTACACCACTATCTGTATAAACCTAGAAATATCTACACCGCTATCTTTATAAACTTGGAAATATCTACACCACGATCTGTATAAACATGGAAATATCTACACCACTATCTGTATAAACATGGAAATGTCTACACCGATATCTCTACAAACATGGAAATGTCTACACCGCTATCTAGATAAACTTGGAAATATCTAAACCGCTCTCTTCATAAACGTGGAGATAACTACTATGCTATCTGTGTAAACATGGAAATATATAAACCACTCTCTCTATAAACATGGAAATACATACAACGCTATCTAGATAAACTTGGAAATATCTGAACCGCTCTCTCCATTAACGTGGAGATATCTACAATGCTATCTGTGTAAACATGGAAATATATAAACCACTCTCTCTATATAAATGGAAATATATAAAACACTATCTGTGTAAACATGGAAATATGTACACCGCTATCTGTATAAACATGGAAATACCTACACCGCTATCTGTATAAACATGGAAATATCTACAAAACCATCTGTATAAACTTGGAAATATCTACATCGCTATCTCTATAAACG
The DNA here is from genome assembly GCF_028858775.2 of Pan troglodytes. Taxonomy (NCBI): domain Eukaryota; kingdom Metazoa; phylum Chordata; class Mammalia; order Primates; family Hominidae; genus Pan; species Pan troglodytes. The sequence continues at coordinate 11,620,461 of NC_072411.2, forward strand.
TAGAACTATCTACACCACTATCTCTATAAACATGGAAATATCTACACTGCCATCTGTATAAACATGGAAATATCTACACAGCTATCTGTATAAATATGGAAATATATACACTGCTATCTCTATAAACACGGAAATATCTACACACCTATCTGTATAAACATGGAAATATCGACACCGCTATCTGTTTAAACCTGGAAATATCTCCACCACCATCTGTATAAACATGGAAATATCTACACTGCCATCTGTATACACATGGAAATATCTACACAGCCGTCTGTAGAAACATGGAAATATGTACACTGCTATCTGTAAAAACATGGAAATACCTACAGCGCTTTCTGTATAAACATGGAAATATCTACAGTGATATCTCTATAAACATGAAAATATCTACACTGCCATTTCCATAATCATGGAACTATCTACACCGCCATCTGTATAAAAAGAGAAATATCTACTCCGCCATCTGTATAAACATGGAAATATCTACACCGCCATCTGTATAATCATGGAAATATCTAAACAGCCATCTGTATAAACATGGAAATATCTACAAAGCCATCTGTATAAAGATGGAATTATGTACACCGCTATCTTTATAAACATGGAAATATCTACACCGCTATCTGTATAAATATGGAAATATCTACACCGCTATCTTTATACACATGGAAATATCTACAACGCTATCTGTATAAACATGAAGATATCTACATCATTATCTCTATATACATGGAAATATCTACACTGCCATCTGTAAAAGCATGGAAATATCTACACAGTCATCTGTATAAACATGGAGATATATACTACACCATCTGTATAAACATGGAAATATCTACACTGCCATCTGTATACACGTGGAAATATCTTCACAGCCATCTGTATAAACATGGAAATATATACACCTCTATCTCTAAAAACATGGAAATACCTACATCGCTATCTCTATAAACATGGAAATATCTGCACCGCAATCTCCATAAACATGGAAATACCTACACCACCATCTCTATAAACATGAAAATATCTACACTGATATGTCCATAAAAATGGAAACATCTACACCGCCATCTATACAAACATGGAAATAACTACACCGCCATCTGTATAAACATGGAAATATCTACACCACCATCAGTATAAACAAGGAAATACCTACACCGCGAGCTGTAGAAACATGGAAATATCTACATCGCTATCTGTATAAACATGGAAATACCAACACCGCCATCTGTATTAACATGGAAATATCTAAACCGCCATCAGGAAAAACCTGGAAATATTTACACAGTCATCTGTATAAACATGGAAATACCTACACTGCCATCTGTATACACATGGAAATATCTACACGGACATCTGTATAAACATGGAAATATCTACACCGCTATCTCTATAAACATTTAAATTACTACACCGCTATCTGTATAAACATGGAAATCTCTAAACCGCTGTCTGTATAAACATGGAAATATCTACCCCAATATCTGAATAAACATGGAAATATCTACACCGTTATCACGATAAACATGGAAATTCCTACAACGCTATCTCTATGAACATGGAAAAATCTAAACCGCTATCTCTATAAACATGGAAATATCTACACCGCCGTTCTATAAACTTTGAAATATCTACACCGCCATCTGCATAAACTTGGAAATATCTACACCACCATTTGTATAAACATACAAATATCTACACAGTCATTTGTATAATCATGGAAATATCTACACCACCATCTCTATAAACATGGAAATATCTACACCGCTATCTGTATAAATATGGAAATATCTCCACCGCTATCTGTATAAACATGGAAATATCTACACCGCTATCTGTATAAACAAGGAAATATCTACACCGCCATGTGTATTAACATGGAAATATCTACAACGCCATCTGTATAAACATGGAAAAATCTACACCGTTATCTGTATAAAGATGGAAATATCTACACCGCTATCTGTAAAACGTGGAAATATCTACACTGCTATCTGTATAAACATGGAAATATCCCCACCGCTATCTGTATAAACATGGAAATATCTACACCGGTATCTCTATAAACATGGAAATATCTACCCGCTACTTGTATACACGTGGAAATATATTCAACACTATCTGTATAATCGTGAAAATATCTCCACCGCTATCTGTATAAACCTCGAAATATCTACACCGCTATCTATATCAACATGTAAATATCTACACCTTTTTCTGTAGAAATATGGAAATATCTACAATGCTATCTATGTAAACAAGGAAAAACCTTCACAGCTATCTGTGTAAACTTGGAAATATCTACACCGCTATCTGTGTACAGATGGCAATATCTACACAACAATCTGCGCAAACATGGAAATATCTACACCGGTATCTCTGTAAACATGGAAATGTCTACACCGCTATCTCTATAAACATGCATATATGTACACTGCCACCTGCATAAACACGGAAGTATCTACACCGCCATCTATATAAACATGGAAATATCTACACTGCCGTCTGTATAAACATGGAAATATCTACACCGCTATCTGTATAAATACGGAAATATCTACACCGCTATTTCTTATATACGTGGAAATATTTACACCCCTGTCTGCATGAACATGGAAATATCAACAACACTATCTCTATAAACAGGAAAATATATACATGGATATCTCTATGAACATGGAAATATCTACACCACTATCTTTATAAACATGGAAATATCTGAACCGCTATCTGTATGAACATGGAAATATCTACAACACTCTCTGTGTAAAGATGGAAATATCTACACAGCTATCTCTGTAAACATGGAAATATCTACACCGCTATCTGTGTAAACAGGGTAATATCTACAATGCTATCTGTATAAACATGGAAATATCTACACCACCATCTGAAAAAACATGGAAATATCTACACAGTCATCTGCATAAACATGGAAATATCTACACCTCCATCTGTATAAACTTGGAAATATCTACACTGCCATCTGCATACACATGGAAATATCCACACAGCCATCTGTATAAACATGGAAATATCTACACCGCTATCTCTATAAACATGGAAATACGTACACCACAATCTGGATAAAAATGGAAATATCTACACCGTTATCTGTATAAACATGGAAATATCTGCATCGCTATCTGTATAAACTTCGAAATATCTGCACCGCCATCTGTGTATAAATGGAAATATCTCCACCGCTATCTGTATAAACATGGAAATATTTCCACCGATATCTATATAAACATGGAAATATCTACACCGCTATCTGCATAAACATGGAAATATCTACATCGCTGTCTGTGTAAACATGGAAATATCTCCACCGCTATGTGTATAAACATGGAAATATCTACACCACTATCTTTATAAACATGGAAATATTTACACCGCTATCTGCATAAACCTGGAAATATCAACAACACTATGTGTATAAACATGGAAATATCTACATGGCTATCTCTAAGAACTTGGAAATATCTACACCGCAATCTGTATAAACATGGACATATATACAGCACTACCTGTGTAAACATGGAAATATATACACAGCTATCTGTGTAAACATGGAAATATGTTCACCGCTATCTGTGTAATGATGGAAATATCTACACCGCAATCTGTGCAAATACGGAAATACATACACTGCTATCTCTGTAAACATGGAAATATCTATACCGCTATCTTTATAAATATGGAAATATCTACACCGCTATCAGTATACCCATGGAAATATCTACACCACGATCTGAATAAACATGGAAATATCTACACCGCTATCTGTATAAACATAGAAATATCTACACCGCTATCTGTATAAACATGTAAATATCTACACTGCCATCAGTATAAACATGGAAATCCCTACACAACCATCTGTATAAACATAGAAGTATCTACACAGCCATCTCTATAAGCATGGAAATGTCTACATCGCTATCTGTATAAACATGGAAATATCTACACGGATATATGTTTAAACATGGAAACATCTACACCGCTACCTGTATGAACACGGAAATATCTACACCGCTATCTTTATAAACATGGAAATATCTACAACGCTATCTTTGTAAACATGGAAATATCCGCACCGATATCTGTGTAAAGATGGAAATATCTACACCGCAATATGTGTAATGATGGAAATAAATACAACGCACTCTGTGCAATGATGGAGATATCTAAACCAATATCTGTGTAAACAGGATAATATCTACACTGCTATCTGTATGAACATGGAAATATCTAAACCGCCATCTGTAAAAACATGGAAGTATCTACACATTCATCTGTATAAACATGGAAATATCTACAGCTCCATCTGTATAACCATGGAAATATCTTTACTGCCATCTGCATAGACATGGAAATATCTACACAGCCATCTCTATAAACAAGGAAATATCTACACCGCTATCTCTATAAACATGGAAATACCTACACCGCTATCTGTACAGACACGGAAATAACTTCACCTTTATCTGTAATCATGGAAATATCTACACCGCTATCTGTATAAACTTGGAAATATCTACACTGCCATCTGTATTAACATGGAAATAACTACATCGCTATCTGTATAGACATTGAAACATCTCCACTGATATCTCTATAAACACGAAAATATCTACACCGTTATCTTTTAAACATGGAATTATCTAAACTGCTATCTGTATAAACTTGGAAATATCTACACCGCCATCTGTATAAACATGGAAATATCTCCACCACTGTCTGTTTCAACATGGAAATATCTACACCGCTATCTGTATAAACATGGAAATAGCCACACCGATATCTGTATAAACATGGAAATACCTACATCGCTATCTGTATAAACATGAAAATGTCTACATCGCTATCTGTATAAACAAGGAAATAGCTCCACCACTATCTCTATAAACATGGAAATATCTCCACCGCTTTCTTTATAAACATGGAAATATCTACAGCGCTATCTGTATAAACATGGAAATATCTACAATACTATCTGTGTAAACATGGAAATATCTACTCCGCTATCTGTATAAACATGGAAATATCTACTGCGCTATCTGTGTAAACATGGAAATATCTAAAACTCTATCTGTGTAATCATGGAAATATCTACACAGTTATCTGTGTAAACATGGAAATATGTACACGGCTATCTGTATAAACATGGAAATATCTACACCGCTATCTGTATAAACATGGAAATATCTACACCTCTATCTGTATAAATATGGAAATATCTACACCGCTATGTCTATAAACCTGGAAATGTCTACACCGCTATCGGTGTAAACATGGAAATATCTACATGGCTATCTCTATAAACCTGGAAATATCTACACAGCCATCTGTATAAATATGGAAATATCTACACGGACATCTGTATAAACATCGAAATTTCCACACAAATATCTGCATAAACAGGGGAAAATCTACAGTGCCATCTGTATAAACATGGTAATATCTACACAATCATCTGTATAAACATGGAAGTATCTACACAGCCATCTCTATAAGCATGGAAATATCTACACCGACATCTGTAAAAACATGGAAATATCTCCACACCTATCTGTTTAACATGGAAATATCTACTCCGCTATCTGTGTAAACATGTAAATATCTACACCTCCATCTGTATAAACATGGAAATATCTACAATCCCATCTGTATACACATGGAAATATCTACACAGCCATCTGTATACCCTTGGAAATATCTACGCAGCCATCTGTAGAAACATGGAAATATCTACACCGCTATCTGTATAAACATGGAAATACCTACACCGCAGTCTGTATAAACATGGAAAATCTACATCGCTATCTGTATAAACATGGAAATATCTACACCACTATCTGTATAAACCTGGAAATACCTACACCGCCATCTGTATAAACATGGAAATATCTCCACCGCTATCTCTATAAACATGGAAATATCTACACCGCTATCTTTATAAACATGGAAATATCTACAGCGCTATCTGTATAAACATGGAAATATCTACAACACTATCTGTGTAAACATGGAAATATCTACACCGCTATCTGTATAAACATGGAAATATCTACTCCACTATCTGTATAAACATGGAAATAACTAAAACTCTATCTGTGTAATCATGGAAATATCTACACAGCTATCTGTGTAAACATGGAAATATGTCCACCGCTATCTGTATAAACATGGAAATATCTACACCGCTATCTGTATAAACATGGAAATAGCTACACCGCAGTCTGTATAAACATGGAAAATCTACATCGCTATCTGTATAAACATGGAAATATCTACACCACTATCTCTATAAACCTGGAAATATCTAAACCGCCATCTGTATAAACATGGAAATATCTCCACCGCTATCTGTACATACATGGAAATATCCCCACCGCTATCTGTATAAAAGTGGAAATATCTACACCGCTATCTGTATAAACATGGAAATATCTACATTTCCATCTGTATAAACATGGAAATGTCTACACATCCATCTGTATACACATGGAAATATCTACAAAGCCATCTGTATAAACTTGGAAATATCTACACCGCTATCTCTGAAACATGGAAATACCTACACCGCAATCCGTATAAACATGGAAACATCTACACCGCTATCTGTATAAACATGGAAATATCTACACGGCTATCTGTACAACATGCAAATATCTACACCGCTATCTCTGTAAACATGGAAATATCTACACCGCTATCTGTGTAAACATGGAAATATCTAGAACGCTATCTGTATAAACATGGAATGATCTACACCGCAGTCTGTATAAACATGGAAATATCTACATCGCTGTTTGTATAAACATGGAAATATCTCCACCGCTATCTGTATAGGCATAGAAATATCTACACCACTATCTTTATAAACATGGAAATATTTACACCGCTATCTGCATAACCATGGAAATATCAACAACAATATCTGTATAAACATGGAAATATCTACATGGCTATCTCTATGAACATGGAAATATCTACACCGCCATCTGAATAAACATGGAAATACCCACACGGTCATATGTATGAACATGGAAATTTCTGCACCACTATCTGTATAAACATGAAAATATCAACATGGCTATCTCTATAAACATGGAAATATCTACACGGCCATCTGTATAAACATGGAAATATCTACAGAGTCTTCTGTATAAACATGGAAATATCCACACCAATATCTGAATAAACATAGAAATATCTACACTGCCATCTGTATAAACTTGGAAACATCTACACAGTCATCTCTATAAACATGGAAATATCTACACCGCTATCTCTATAAACATGGAAATAGCCACAACGCTATCTGTAGAAACATGGAAATATCTACACTGTCATGTGTAAAAATATGAAAATACCTACAGAGTAATCTGTATAAACATGGAAATATCTACACCTCCATCTGTATAAACATGGAAATATCCACACTGCCATCTGTATAATCATAGAAATATCTACACAACCATCTGTATAAACTTGGAAATATCTACACCGCTATCCCTGTAAACATGGGAATACCTACACCACAATCTGTATAAACACGGAAATATCTGCACCGCTATCTGTACAAACATGGAAATATCTACACCACTATCTGGGTAAACTTGGAAATATCTACACCGCTATCTCTATGAACATGGAAATATCTACACCGCCAAATGCATAAAAATGGAAATATCTAAACAGTCATCTGTATAAACATGGAAATATCTACACCACTATGTGTATTAATCATGGAAATATCTACACCGCCATCTGCATAAAAATGGAAATATCTAAACAGTGATCTGTATAAACATGGAAATATCTACACCACTATGTGTATAAACATGAAAATACCTTCACTGCCATCTGTATAAACATGGAAATATCTACACTTCCATCTGTATACACATGGAAATATCTACACAGCCATCTGTATAAACTTGGAAATATCTAAACCGCCGTCTCTATAAACATGGAAATATCTACACCCCTATCTGTATAAACATTGAAATATCTACACTGCCATCTGTATAAACATGGAAATATCTACAACGGAATCTTTATTAACATGGAAATATCTACACCGCCATCTGTATAAACAAGGAAATATCTACAATGCCATCACTATAAACATGGAAATATCTACACCGCTATCTCTATAAACATGGAAGCAGCTACACCGCCATCTCTGTAAACATGGAAATATCTACATCGCCATATTTATAAACATGGTAGTATCTACTCCGTGATCTGCATAAACATGGAAGCGTCTACACTGACATCTGTATAAACATGGAAATATCTACACCGCCATCTGTATAAACATGGAAATGAATACACCGCTGTCTCTATAAATATGGAAATATGTACACCGCAATCTCTATAAACATGGATATACCTACACCGCTATCTGTATAAACATGCAAATATCTACAACACTATCCCTATAAACATGGAAATATCTACACCGCTATCTGTTCAAACATGGAAATATCTACACTGGTATCTCCATAAACAGGGAAATATCTACACCGTTATCAGTATAAACATGGAAATATCTACACCGCTATCTGTATAAACATGGAAATATCTACACCACTATCTGTAAAACCTGTAAATATCTACACGGCCATCTGTATAAACATGGAAATATCTCCACCGCTATCTGTATAAACATGGAAATATCCCCACCGCTTTGTGTATAAACATGGAAATATCTACACCACTATCTCTATAAACATGGAAATATCTAAACCGCTAACTGTATAAACATGGATATATCTACACCACTATCTGTATAAACATGGAAACATCTACACCGCTATCTGTATAAACATGGAAATATCTACACCGCTATCTGTACAAACTTGCAAATATCTACAACGCAATCTGTGTAAACATGGAAATACCTACACCGCTATCTGTGTAAACATGGAAATATCTACAACGCTATCTGTTTAAACATGGAAAGATCTACACTGCTGTCTGTATAAACATGGAAATATCTACATCGCTGTCTGTATAAACATGGAACTATCTCCAGCGCTATCTGTATAAGCATGGAAATATCTACACCACTATCTTTATAAACATGGAAATATTTACACCTGTATCTGCATAAACATGGAAATTTCAACAACAGTATCTGTATAAACATGGAAATATCTACATGGCTATCTCTATGAACATGGAAATATCTAGTCCGCCATCTGAATAAACATGGAAATACCTACACGGTCATCTGTATAAACATGGAAATATCTACCCCACTATCTGTATAAACATGCAAATATCTACATGGCTATCTCTATAAACATGGAAATAACTACACGGCCATCTGTATAAACATGGAAATATCTACAGAGTCATCTGTATAAACATGGAAATATCTACACCAATATCTGAATAAACATAGAAATATCTACACTGCCATCTGTATAAATATGGAAATATCTACACAGTCATCTCTATAAACATGGAAATGCCTACACCGCTATCTGTATAAACATGGAAATAGCCACACCGCTATCTGTAGAAATATGGAAATAACTACACCGCCATCTGTAAAAATATGAAAATATCTACAGAGTAATCTGTATAAACATGGAAATATCTACACCTCCATCTGTATAAACATGGAAATATCTACACTGCCATCTGTATACACATGGAAATATCTACACAGCCATCTGTATACACTTGGAAATAACTACACCGCTATCTCTGTAAACATGGAAATACCTACACCGCAATCTGTATAAACATGGAAATATCTACACCACTATCTGTATAAACTTGGAAATATCTACACCGCTATCTGTATAAACATGTAAATATCTAGACCCCCATCTGCATAAAAATGGAAATATCTAAACTGTCATCTGTATAAACATGGAAATATCTACACCACTATGTGTATAAACATTTAAATACTTTCACTGCCATCTGTATAAACTTGGAAATATCTACAGAGCCATTTCTATAAACATGGAAATATCTACACTGCTATCTGTATAAACATGGAAATATCTAGACCGCCATCTGTAAAAACATGGAAATATATACACAGTCATCTGTATAAACAGGGAAATACCTACACCACCATCTTTATAAACATGGAGGTATCTACCCTGCCATCTGTATACTCATGGAAATATCTACACAGCCATCTGTAGATACATGGAAATACCTACACCGCTATCTCTATAAACATGGAAATAGCTACACCGCAATCTTTATCAACATGGAAATATCTACACCGCCATCTGTATAAACATGGAAATATCTCCACCGCTATCTGTTTAAACATGGAAATATGTACTCCGCTATCTGTGTAAACATGAAAATATCTACAACTCCATCTGTATAAACATAGAAATAACTACACTCCCATCTGTATAAACATGGAAATATCTACATGGCTATCTCTATGAACATGGAAATATCTACACCGCCATCTGAATAAACATGGAAATACCCACACGGTCATATGTATGAACATGGAAATTTCTGCACCACTATCTGTATAAACATGAAAATATCAACATGGCTATCTCTATAAACATGGAAATATCTACACGGCCATCTGTATAAACATGGAAATATCTACAGAGTCTTCTGTATAAACATGGAAATATCCACACCAATATCTGAATAAACATAGAAATATCTACACTGCCATCTGTATAAACTTGGAAACATCTACACAGTCATCTCTATAAACATGGAAATATCTACACCGCTATCTCTATAAACATGGAAATAGCCACAACGCTATCTGTAGAAACATGGAAATATCTACACTGTCATGTGTAAAAATATGAAAATACCTACAGAGTAATCTGTATAAACATGGAAATATCTACACCTCCATCTGTATAAACATGGAAATATCCACACTGCCATCTGTATAATCATAGAAATATCTACACAACCATCTGTATAAACTTGGAAATATCTACACCGCTATCCCTGTAAACATGGGAATACCTACACCACAATCTGTATAAACACGGAAATATCTGCACCGCTATCTGTACAAACATGGAAATATCTACACCACTATCTGGGTAAACTTGGAAATATCTACACCGCTATCTCTATGAACATGGAAATATCTACACCGCCAAATGCATAAAAATGGAAATATCTAAACAGTCATCTGTATAAACATGGAAATATCTACACCACTATGTGTATTAATCATGGAAATATCTACACCGCCATCTGCATAAAAATGGAAATATCTAAACAGTGATCTGTATAAACATGGAAATATCTACACCACTATGTGTATAAACATGAAAATACCTTCACTGCCATCTGTATAAACATGGAAATATCTACACTTCCATCTGTATACACATGGAAATATCTACACAGCCATCTGTATAAACTTGGAAATATCTAAACCGCCGTCTCTATAAACATGGAAATATCTACACCCCTATCTGTATAAACATTGAAATATCTACACTGCCATCTGTATAAACATGGAAATATCTACAACGGAATCTTTATTAACATGGAAATATCTACACCGCCATCTGTATAAACAAGGAAATATCTACAATGCCATCACTATAAACATGGAAATATCTACACCGCTATCTCTATAAACATGGAAGCAGCTACACCGCCATCTCTGTAAACATGGAAATATCTACATCGCCATATTTATAAACATGGTAGTATCTACTCCGTGATCTGCATAAACATGGAAGCGTCTACACTGACATCTGTATAAACATGGAAATATCTACACCGCCATCTGTATAAACATGGAAATGAATACACCGCTGTCTCTATAAATATGGAAATATGTACACCGCAATCTCTATAAACATGGATATACCTACACCGCTATCTGTATAAACATGCAAATATCTACAACACTATCCCTATAAACATGGAAATATCTACACCGCTATCTGTTCAAACATGGAAATATCTACACTGGTATCTCCATAAACAGGGAAATATCTACACCGTTATCAGTATAAACATGGAAATATCTACACCGCTATCTGTATAAACATGGAAATATCTACACCACTATCTGTAAAACCTGTAAATATCTACACGGCCATCTGTATAAACATGGAAATATCTCCACCGCTATCTGTATAAACATGGAAATATCCCCACCGCTTTGTGTATAAACATGGAAATATCTACACCACTATCTCTATTAACATGGAAATATCTAAACCGCTAACTGTATAAACATGGATATATCTACACCACTATCTGTATAAACATGGAAACATCTACACCGCTATCTGTATAAACATGGAAATACCTACACCGCTATCTGTACAAACTTGCAAATATCTACAACGCAATCTGTGTAAACATGGAAATACCTACACCGCTATCTGTGTAAACATGGAAATATCTACAACGCTATCTGTTTAAACATGGAAAGATCTACACTGCTGTCTGTATAAACATGGAAATATCTACATCGCTGTCTGTATAAACATGGAACTATCTCCAGCGCTATCTGTATAAGCATGGAAATATCTACACCACTATCTTTATAAACATGGAAATATTTACACCTGTATCTGCATAAACATGGAAATTTCAACAACAGTATCTGTATAAACATGGAAATATCTACATGGCTATCTCTATGAACATGGAAATATCTAGTCCGCCATCTGAATAAACATGGAAATACCTACACGGTCATCTGTATAAACATGGAAATATCTACCCCACTATCTGTATAAACATGCAAATATCTACATGGCTATCTCTATAAACATGGAAATAACTACACGGCCATCTGTATAAACATGGAAATATCTACAGAGTCATCTGTATAAACATGGAAATATCTACACCAATATCTGAATAAACATAGAAATATCTACACTGCCATCTGTATAAATATGGAAATATCTACACAGTCATCTCTATAAACATGGAAATGCCTACACCGCTATCTGTATAAACATGGAAATAGCCACACCGCTATCTGTAGAAATATGGAAATAACTACACCGCCATCTGTAAAAATATGAAAATATCTACAGAGTAATCTGTATAAACATGGAAATATCTACACCTCCATCTGTATAAACATGGAAATATCTACACTGCCATCTGTATACACATGGAAATATCTACACAGCCATCTGTATACACTTGGAAATAACTACACCGCTATCTCTGTAAACATGGAAATACCTACACCGCAATCTGTATAAACATGGAAATATCTACACCACTATCTGTATAAACTTGGAAATATCTACACCGCTATCTGTATAAACATGTAAATATCTAGACCCCCATCTGCATAAAAATGGAAATATCTAAACTGTCATCTGTATAAACATGGAAATATCTACACCACTATGTGTATAAACATTTAAATACTTTCACTGCCATCTGTATAAACTTGGAAATATCTACAGAGCCATTTCTATAAACATGGAAATATCTACACTGCTATCTGTATAAACATGGAAATATCTAGACCGCCATCTGTAAAAACATGGAAATATATACACAGTCATCTGTATAAACAGGGAAATACCTACACCACCATCTTTATAAACATGGAGGTATCTACCCTGCCATCTGTATACTCATGGAAATATCTACACAGCCATCTGTAGATACATGGAAATACCTACACCGCTATCTCTATAAACATGGAAATAGCTACACCGCAATCTTTATCAACATGGAAATATCTACACCGCCATCTGTATAAACATGGAAATATCTCCACCGCTATCTGTTTAAACATGGAAATATGTACTCCGCTATCTGTGTAAACATGAAAATATCTACAACTCCATCTGTATAAACATAGAAATAACTACACTCCCATCTGTATAAACATGGAAATATCTACACAGCCATCTGTATACCCATGTAAATATCTACACAGCCATCTGTAGAAACATGGAAATATATACACCAATATTTGTATAAACATGGAAATATCTACACCACTATCTGTATAAACCTGGAAATATCTACACCACCATCTGTATAAACATGGAAATATCTCCACTGCTATCTGTATAAACATGGAAATATCCCCACTGCTATCTGTATAAACATGGAAATATCTACACCGCTATCTCTATAAACATGGAAATATCTACACCGCTATCTGTGTAAACATGGAAATATCTACAACGCTATCTGTATAAACATGGAAAGATCTACAACACTGTCTGTATAAACATGGAAATATCTACATCGCTGTCTGTATAAACATGCAAATATCTCCACCGCTATCTGTATAAGCATGGAAATATCTACAACACTATCTTTATAAACATGGAAATATTTACACCGCTATCTGCATAAACATGGAAATATCAACAAAAATATCTGTATAAACATGGAAATATCTACATGGCTATCTCTATGAACATCGAAATATCTACACCGCCATCTGAATAAACCTGGAAATACCTACACGGTCCTCTGTATAAACAAGGAAATATCTACACCACTATCTGTATAAACATGGAAATATCTACATGTCTATCTCCATAAACATGGAAATATCTCCACGGCCATCTGTATAAACATGGAAATATCTACAGAGTCATCTGTATAAACATGGAAATATCTACACCAATATCTGAATAAACATAGAAATATCTACACTGCCATCTATATAAACATGGAAATATCTACACAGTCATCTCTATAAACGTGGAAATATCTACACCGCTATCTGTATAAACATGGAAAGATCTACACGGCTATCTGTATAAACATGGAAATGTCTACACCGCTATCTGTATAAACATGGAAATATCTACACCTCTATCCGTATAAATATGGAAATATCTACACCGCTATCTCTATAAACCTGGAAAGGTCTACACCGCTATCTGTGTAAACATGGAAATATCTACAGGGCTATATCTAAAAACACGGAAATATCTACACCGCCATCTGTATAAATATGGAAACAACTACACGGACATCTGTGTAAATATGGAAATTTCCACACCACTATCTGTATAAACATGGGAAAAACTACACTGCCATCTGTATAAACATGGAAATATCTACACAACCATCTGTATAAACACGGAAGTATCTACACAGCCATCTCTATAAGCATGGAAATATCTACACCGCCATGTGTATAAACACGGAAATATCTCCACCGTCACTGTTTAAACATGGAAATATCTGCTCCGCTATCTGTGTAAACATGGAAATATCTACACCTCCATCTGTATAAACATGGAAATATCTACACTCCCATCTGTATACACATGGAAATATCTACACAGCCATCTGTATACTCTTGGACATATCTACACAGCCATCTGTAGAAACATGGAAATATCTACACTGCTATCTGTATAAACATGGAAATACCTACACCACAATCTGTATAAACATGGAAATATCTACACCGCTATATGTATAAACATGGAAATATCTACAACACTGGCTGCATAAACCTGGAAATATCTACACCGCCATCTGTAGAAACACGGAAATATCTCCACTGCAATCTCTATAAACATGGAAATATCCCCACCGCTATCTGTATAAACATGGAAATATCTACACCGCTATCTCTATAAACATGGAAATATCTACACCGCTATCTGTATAAACGTGGAAATATCTACACCGCTATCTGTATAATCGTGGAAATATCTACACCGCTATCTGTATAAACATGGAAATATCTACACCTCCATCTGTATAAACATGGAAATATCTACACTTCCATCTGTATACACATGGAAATATCTACACAGCCATCTGTATAAACTTGGAAATATCTACACCGCTATCTCTGTAAACATGGAAATACCTACACCGCAACCCATGTAAACATGGAAACATCTACACCGCTACCTGTATACACATGGAAATATCTACACTGCTATCTGTACAAACATGCAAATACCTACAACGCTATCTGTGTAAACATGGAAATATCTACACCGCTATCTGTGTAAACATGGAAATATCTACAAAGCTATCTGTATAAACATGGAAAGATGTACACCGCAGTCTATATAAACATGGAAATGTCTACAGCACTGTGTGTATGAACATGGAAATATCTCCACCGCTATCTGTATAAGCATGGAAATATCTACACCACTATCTTTATAAACATAGAAATATTTACACCGCTATCTGCATAAACATGGAAATATCAACAACAATATCTGTATAAACATGGAAATATCTACATGGCTATCTCTATGAACATGGAAATATCTACACCGCCATCTGAATAAATATGGAAATACCTACACGGTCATCTGTATGAACATGGAAATATCTCCACCACTATCTGTATAAACATGGAAATATCTACATGGCTATCTCTATAAACATGGAAATATCTACACGGCCATCTGTATATACATGGAAATATCTACAGAGTCTTCTGTATAAACATGGAAATATCCACACCAATATCTGAATAAACATAGAAATATCTACACTACTATCTGTATAAACATGGAAATATCAACACCACTATCTTTATAAACATGGAAATATTTACACCGCTCTCTGCATAAACATGGAAATATCAACAAAAATATCTGTATAAACATGGATATATCTACATGGCTATCTCTATGAACATCGAAATACCTACACCGCCATCTGAATAAACCTGGAAATACCTACACGGTCCTCTGTATAAACATGGAAATGTCTAAACCACTATCTGTATAAACATGGAAATATCTACATGTCTATCTCTATAAACATGGAAATATCTGCATGGCCATCTGTATAAACATGGAAATATCTACAGAGTCATCTGCATAAACATGGAAATATCTACACCAATATCTGAATAAACATAGAAATATCTACACTGCCATCTGTATAAACCTGGAAATATCTACAAAGTCATCTCTATAAACGTGGAAATATCTACACCGCTATCTGTATAAACATGGAAAGATCTACACGGCCATCTGTATAAACATGGAAATATCTACACCGCTATCTTTATAAACATGGAAATATCTACACCTCTATCTGTATAAATATGGAAATATCTACACCGCTATCTCTATAAACCTGGAAAGGTCTACACCGCTATCTGTGTAGACATGGAAATATCTACAGGGCTATATCTAAAAACATGGAAATATCTACACCGCCATCTGTATAAATATGGAAATAACTACACGGACATCTGTATAAACATGGAAATTTCCACACCACTATCTGTAGAAACATGGGAAAATCTACACTGCCATCTGTATAAACATGGAAATATATACACAACCATCTGTATAAACATGGAAGTATCTACACAGCCATCTCTATAAGCATGGAAATATCTACACCGCCATGTGTATAAACATGGAAATATCTCCACCGTTACTGTTTAAACATGGAAATATCTACTCCGCTATCTGTGTAAACATGGAAATATCTACACCTCCATCTGTATAAACATGGAAATATCTACACTCCCATCTGTATACACATGGAAATATATACACAGCCATCTGTATACTCTTGGACATATCTACACAGCCATCTGTAGAAACATGGAAATATCTACACTGCTATCTGTATAAACATGGAAATACCTACACCACAATCGGTATAAACATGGAAATATCTACACCGCTATATGTATAAACATGGAAATATCTACACCACTATCTGCATAAACCTGGAAATATCTACACCACCATCTGTAGAAACACGGAAATATCTCCACTGCAATCTGTATAAACATGGAAATATCCCCACCGCTATCTGTATAAACATGGAAATATCTACACCGCTATCTCTATAAACATGGAAATATCTACACCGCTATCTGTATAAACGTGGAAATACCTACACCGCTATCTGTATAATCGTGGAAATATCTACACCGCTATCTTTATAAACATGGAAATATCCAAACCTCCATCTGTATAAACATGGAAATATCTACAATTCCATCTGTATAAACATGGAAATATCTACACAGCCATCTGTATAAACTTGGAAATATCTACACCGCCATCTCTATAAACATGGAAATATCTACACCCCTATCTGTATAAACATGGAAATATCTGCACTGCCATGTGTATAAACATGGAAATATCTACAACGGAATCTTTATTAACATGGAAATATCTACACCGCCATCTGTATAAACAAGGAAATATCTACAATGCCATCACTATAAACATGGAAATATCTACACCGCTATCTCTATAAACATGGAAGCAGCTACACCGCCATCTCTGTAAACATGGAAATATCTACATCGCCATATTTATAAACATGGAAATATCTACTCCGCGATCTGCATAAACTTGGAAGCGTCTACACTGACATCTGTATAAACATGGAAATATCTACACCGCCATCTGTATAAACATGGAAATGAATTCACCGCTGTCTCTATAAATATGGAAATATGCACACCGCAATCTCTATAAACATGGATATACCTACACCGCTATCTGTATAAACATGGAAATATCTACAACACTATCCCTATAAACATGGAAATATCTACACCGCTATCTGTACAAACATGGAAATATCTACAATGGTATCTCCATAAACAGGGAAATATCTACACCGTCATCAGTATAAACATGGAAATATCTACACCGCTATCTGTATAAACATGGAAATATCTACACCATTATCTGTAAAACCTGTAAATATCTACACGGCCATCTGTATAAACATGGAAATATCTCCACCGTTATCTGTATAAACAAGGAAATATCCCCACCGCTATGTGTATAAACATGGAAATATCTACACCACTATCTCTAAAAACATGGAAATATCTAAACCGCTATCTGTATAAACATGGATATATCTACACCACTATCTGTATAAACATGGAAACATCTACACCGCTATCTGTATAAACATGGAAATATCTACACCGCTATCTGTACAAACTTGCAAATATCTACAACGCAATCTGTGTAAACATGGAAATACCTACACCTCTATCTGTGTAAACATGGAAATATCTACAACGCTATCTGTATAAACATGGAAAGATCTACACTGCTGTCTGTATAAACATGGAAATATCTACATAGCTGTCTGTATAAACATGGAACTATCTCCAGCGCTATCTGTATAAGCATGGAAATATCTACACCACTATCTTTATAAACATGGAAATATTTACACCTGTATCTGCATAAACATGGAAATTTCAACAACAGTATCTGTATAAACATGGAAATATCTACATGGCTATCTCTATGAACATGGAAATATCTATTCCGCCATCTGAATAAACATGGAAATACCTACACGGTCATCTGTATAAACATGGAAATATCTACACCACTATCTGTATAAACATGCAAATATCTGCATGGCTATCTCTATAAACATGGAAATAACTACACGGCCATCTGTATAAACATGGAAATATCTACAAAGTCATCTGTATAAACATGGAAATATCTACACCAATATCTGAATATACATAGAAATATCTACACTGCCATCTGTATAAATATGGAAATATCTACACAGTCATCTCTATAAACATGGAAATGCCTACACCGCTATCTGTATAAACATGGAAATAGCCACACCGCTATATGTAGAAATATGGAAACATCTACACCGCCATCTGTAAAAATATGAAAATATCTACAGAGTAATCTGTATAAACATGGAAATATCTACACCTACACCTGTATAAACATGGAAATATCTACACTGCCATCTGTATACACATGGAAATATCTACACAGCCATCGGTATACACTTGCAAATATCTACACCGCTATCTCTGTAAACATGGAAATACCTACACCGCAATCTGTATAAACATGGAAATATCTACACCACTATCTGTATAAACTTGGAAATATCTACACCGCTATCGGTATAAACATGTAAATATCTAGACCGCCATCTGCATAAAAATGGAAATATCTAAACTGTCATCTGTATAAACCTGGAAATATCTACACCACTATGTGTATAAACATGGAAATACCTTCACTGCCATCTGTATAAACTTGGAAATATCTACAGAGCCATTTCTATAAACATGGAAATATCTACACTGCTATCTGTATAAACACGGAAATATCTAGACCGCCATCTGTAAAAACATGGAAATATATACACAGTCATCTGTATAAACAGGGAAATATCTACACCACCATCTTTATAAACATGGAAGTATCTACACTGCCATCTGTATACTCATGGAAATATCTTCAGAGCCATCTGTAGATACATGGAAATACCTACACCGCTATCTCTATAAACATGGAAATAGCTACACCGCAATCTTTATCAACATGGAAATATCTACACCGCCATCTGTATAAACATGGAAATATCTCCACCGCTATCTGTTTAAACATGGAAACATGTGCTCCGCTATCTGTGTAAACATGAAAATATCTACACCTCCATCTGTATAAACATAGAAATAACTACACTCCCATCTGTATAAACATGGAAATATCTACACAGCCATCTGTATACCCATGTAAATATCTACACAGCCATCTGTAGAAACATGGAAATATATACACCAATATTTGTATAAACATGGAAATATCTACACCACTATCTGTATAAACCTGGAAATATCTACACCACCATTTGTATAAACATGGAAATATCTCCACTGCTATCTGTAGAAACATGGAAATATCCCCACTGCTATCTGTATAAACATGGAAATATCTACACCGCTATCTCTATAAACATGGAAATATCTACACCGCTATCTGAATAAATGTGGAAATATCTACACTGCTATCTGTATAAACGTGGAAATATCTACACCGCTATCTGTATAATCGTGGAAATATCTACACCGCTATCTGTATAAACATGGAAATATCTACAACTCCATCTGTATAAACATGGAAATATCTACACTTCCACCTGTATACACATGGAAATATCTACACAGCCATCTGTATAAACTTGGAAATATCTAAACCGCTATCTCTGCAAACATGGAAATAGCTACACCGCAATCTGTATAAACATGGAAACATCTACACCTCTATCTGTATAAACATGGAAATATCTACACTGCTATCTGTACAAACATGCAAATATCTAGAACGCTATCTGTGTAAACATCGAAATACCTACACCGCTATCTGTGTAATCATGGAAATATCTACAACGCTGTCTGTATAAACATGGAAAGATCTACAACACTGTCTGTATAAACATGGAAATATCTACATCGCTGTCTGTATAAACATGGAAATATCTCCACCGCTATCTGTATAAGCATCGAAATATCTACACCACTATCTTTATAAACATGGAAATATTTACACCGCTATCTGCATAAACATGGAAATATCAACAAAAATATCTGTATAAACATGGAAATATCTACATGGCTATCTCTATGAACATCGAAATATCTACACCGCCATCTGAATAAACCTGGAAATACCTACACGGTCCTCTGTATAAACAAGGAAATATCTACACCACTATCTGTATAAACATGGAAATATCTACATGTCTATCTCCATAAACATGGAAATATCTCCACGGCCATCTGTATAAACATGGAAATATCTACAGAGTCATCTGTATAAACATGGAAATATCTACACCAATATCTGAATAAACATAGAAATATCTACACTGCCATCTGTATAAACATGGAAATATCTACACAGTCATCTCTATAAACGTGGAAATATCTACACCGCAATCTGTATAAACATGGAAAGATCTACACGGCTATCTGTATAAACATGGAAATGTCTACACCGCTATCTGTATAAACATGGAAATATCTACACCTCTATCCGTATAAATATGGAAATATCTACACCGCTATCTCTATAAACCTGGAAAGGTCTACACTGCTGTCTGTGTAAACATGGAAATATCTACAGGGCTATATCTAAAAACATGGAAATATCTACACCGCCATCTGTATAAATATGGAAACAACTACCCGGACATCTGTGTAAACATGGAAATTTCCACACCACTATCTGTATAAACATGGGAAAATCTACACTGCCATCTGTATAAACATGGAAATATCTACACAACCATCTGTATAAACATGGAAGTATCTACACAGCCATCTCTATAAGCATGGAAATATCTACACAACCATGTGTATAAACATGGAAATATCTCCACCGTTACTGTTTAAACACGGAAATATCTGCTCCGCCATCTGTGTAAACATGGAAATACCTACACCTCCATCTGTATAAACATGGAAATATCTACACTCCCATCTGTATACACATGGAAATATCTACACAGCCATCTGTATACTCTTGGACATATCTACACAGCCATCTGTAGAAACATGGAAATATCTACACTGCTATCTGTATAAACATGGAAATACCTACACCACAATCTGTATAAACATGGAAATATCTACACCGCTATATGTATAAACATGGAAATATCTACACCACTGGCTGCATAAACCTGGAGATATCTATACCGCCATCTGTAGAAACACGGAGATATCTCCACTGCAATCTGTATAAACATGGAAATATCCCCACCGCTATCTGTATAAACATGGAAATATCTACACCGCTATCTCTATAAACATGGAAATATCTACACCGCTATCTGTATAAACGTGGAAATATCTACACCGCTATCTGTATAATCGTGGAAATATCTACACCGCTATCTGTATAAACATGGAAATATCTACACCTCCATCTGTATAAACATGGAAATATCTACACTTCCATCTGTATACACATGGAAATATCTACACAGCCATCTGTATAAACTTGGAAATATCTACACCGCTATCTCTGTAAACATGGAAATACCTACACCGCAACCCATATAAACATGGAAACATCTACACCGCTACCTGTATACACATGGAAATATCTACACTGCTATCTGTACAAACATGCAAATACCTACAACGCTATCTGTGTAAACATGGAAATATCTACACCGCTATCTGTGTAAACATGGAAATATCTACAAAGCTATCTGTATAAACATGGAAAGATGTACACCGCAGTCTATATAAACATGGAAATGTCTACAGCGCTGTCTGTATGAACATGGAAATATCTCCACCGCTATCTGTATAAGCATGGAAATATCTACACCACTATCTTTATAAACATGGAAATATTTACACCGCTATCTGCATAAACATGGAAATATCAACAACAATACTGTATAAACATGGAAATATCTACATGGCTATCTCTATGAACATGGAAATATCTACACCGCCATCTGAATAAATATGGAAATACCTACACGGTCATCTCTATGAACATGGAAATATCTCCACCACTATCTGTATAAACATGGAAATATCTACATGGCTATCTCTATAAACATGGAAATATCGACACGGCCATCTGTATATACATGGAAATATCTGCAGAGTCTTCTTTATAAACATGGAAATATCCACACCAATATCTGAATAAACATATAAATATCTAAACTCCCATCTGTATAAACATGGAAATATCTACACCACTATCTTTATAAACATGGAAATATTTACACCGCTCTCTGCATAAACATGGAAATATCAACAAAAATATCCGTATAAACATGGATATATCTACATGGCTATCTCTATGAACATCGAAATACCTACACCGCCATCTGAATAAACCTGGAAATACCTACACGGTCCTCTGTATAAACATGGAAATATCTACACCACTATCTGTATAAACATGGAAATATCTACATGTCTATCTCTATAAACATGGAAATATCTACACGGCCATCTGTATAAACATGGAAATATCTACAGAGTCATCTGCATAAACATGGAAATATCTACACCAATATCTGAATAAACATAGAAATATCTACACTGCCATCTGTATAAACATGGAAATATCTACACAGTCATCTCTATAAACGTGGAAATATCTACACCACTATCTGTATAAACATGGAAAGATCTACACGGCTATCTGTATAAACATGGAAATATCTACACCGCTATCTGTATAAACATGGAAATATCTACACCTCTATCTGTATAAATATGGAAATATCTACACCGCTATCTCTATAAACGTGGAAAGGTCTACACCGCTATCTGTGTAGACATGGAAATATCTACAGGGCTATATCTAAAAACATGGAAATATCTACACCGCCATCTGTATAAATATGGAAATAACTACATGGACATCTGTATAAACATGGAAATTTCCACACCACTATCTGTATAAACATGGGAAAATCTACACTGCCATCTGTATAAACATGGAAATATCTACACAACCATCTGTATAAACATGGAAGTATCTACACAGCCATCTCTATAAGCATGGAAATATCTACACCGCCATGTGTATAAACGTGGAAATATCTCCACCGTTACTGTTTAAACATGGAAATATCTACTCCGCTATCTGTGTAAACATGGAAATATCTACACCTCCATCTGTATAAACATGGAAATATCTACACTCCCATCTGTATACACATGGAAATATCTACACAGCCATCTGTATACTCTTGGACATATCTACACAGCCATCTGTAGAAACATGGAAATATCCACACTGCTATCTGTATAAACATGGAAATACCTACACCACAATCGGTATAAACATGGAAATATCTACACCGCTATATGTATAAACATGGAAATATCTACACCACTATCTGCATAAACCTGGAAATATCTACACCGCCATCTGTAGAAAAACGGAAATATCTCCACCGCAATCTGTATAAACATGGAAATATCCCCACCGCTATCTGTATAAACATGCAAATATCTACACCGCTATCTCTATAAACATGGAAATATCTACACCGCTATCTGTATAAACGTGGAAATACCTACACCGCTATCTGTATAATCGTGGAAATATCTACACCGCTATCTGTATAAACATGGAAATATCTACACCGCTATCTGTACAAACATGGAAATATCTACTCCGCCATCTGTATAAACAGGGAAATATCTACACTGCCATCTGTAGAAAGATGGAAATATCTATACCGCGAGCTGTATAAGCATGGAAATATCTACACCGCAACCTGCATAAACATGAAAATAACTACACCGCCATCTCAATTAACATGGAAATATCCACACCGCAATCTGTATAAACATAGAAATATCTACACTGCCGTCTGTATAAAGATGGAAATACCTATACCGTGAGCTGTATAACGTGGAAATATCTACACTGCCATCTGTATACACATGGAAATATCTACACAGCCATCTGTGTATAAATGAAAATATCTACACCGCTATCTGTATAAATGTGGATATATCTACACCGCTATCCATATAAACCCGGAAATAACTCCACCGCTATCTGCATAAACATGGAAATATCTACACCGCTTTCTTTATAAACATTGAAATATCTACACCGCCATCTGTATAAACAAGTAAATATCTACACCGCCATCTGTAAATACATGGAAATATCCTGACCGCCATCTGTATAAATATGGAAATATCTACACCACTATCTTTATAAACTTGGAAATATTCACATTGCCATCTGTAAAAACATGGAAATAGCTACACTGCCATCTGTATAAACATGGAAATAGCATCACTGCTATCACTATAAACATGGAAATATCTACAACGCTATCTTTATAATCATGGAAATATCTACACCGCCATTGGTACAAACAAGGAAATAACTACACCGCCATCTCTATAAACATGGAAATATCTATAACGCTACCTCTATAAACTTGGAAATATCTACCCTGCCATTTTTATAAACATGTGAATATCTACACCACTATCTCTATAAACATGGAAATATCTACACAACTATCTGTATAAACGTGGAAATATGTACACCGCCATCTCTATAAAGAAGGAAATATCTACACCAGTATCCGTATAAACATGGAAATATCTACACCACTATCTCTATAAACATGGAAATATCTACACCGCTACCTGTATAAACATGGAAATAGCTACACCGGTGTCTCTATAAACATGGAAATATCTACACCGTTATATTTATAAGCATGGAAATATCTACACTGCTATCTGTATAAACATGGAAATATCTACAGCCCCATCTGTATAAACATGGAAATATCTACACCGCTGTCCATATAAACATGGAAATATGTACACCGCTACCTCTATAAACTTGGAAATATCTACACCGCTATCTGTATAAACAAGGTAATATCTACAACGCCATCTCTATAAACATAGAAATATCTACACCGCCATCTCTACAAACATGGAAATATCTACACCGCTATCTGTATTTACATTGAAATATCTACACCGCTATCCATAGAAACAAGGAAATATCTACAACGCTATCTGATTAAACATGGAAATATCTACAACACTATGTGAATAAACATGGAAATATCTACACTGTTATCTGTATAAACATGGAAATAACTACAGCGCTATCTCTAAAAACGTGGAAATATGTACACCTCTATCTTTATACACATGGAAATATCTGCACTGCTATCTGTAAAACTGGGAAATATCTACACCGCTATCTCCATAAACATGGAAATGTCTACTCTGCTATCTGACTAAATATGGAAATATCTACAATGGTCTCTCTGTAAACATGGAAAGACTCTACAAAGCTATCTGTATAAACATGGAAATATCTAAAACCCTATCTCTATAAACATGGAAATATCTACACCGCTATCTCTATAAACATGGAAATATCGACAAGGCTATGTGTATAAACATGGGAATAACTACACCGCTATCTGCATAAACAGGGAAATATCTACACCGCTATCTCTATAAACATGGAAATATGTACACCATTTTCTGTATAAACAAGGAAATATCTACACTGCTATCTGTGAAAGAGGGACATATCTACACATGTATTTCTATGAATATGGAAATGTCTACACTGCTATCTCTACAAACATAGAAGTATCTACACAATTATCTTTATACACATGGAATTATCTGCACCACTATTTCTATAAACATGGAAATATCTACACCACTATCTCTATAAACATGGAAATATCTACAACGCTAGCTCTATAAAGATGGAAATATCAACACCGCTATCTCTATAAAAATGGAATTATATACACAGCTATGTGTATAGACATGGAAATACCTACATCGCTCTCTCTTTAAACTTGGAAATAACTACTCCGCTATCTGTATAAACTTGGGAATATCTGCACCGCTATCTTTATAAACATGGAAATATCTACACCGCTATTTCTATAAATATGGAAATAGCTTCACCAATATGTGTATAAACATGGAAATATCTACACCGCTATCTCCATAAACATGGAAATATCCACACAGCTATCTGTATAAACATGGAAATGTCTACACCGCTATCTGTACAAACAGGGTAATATATGCACTACTATCTCTATAAGCATGGAAATATCTACACCGCTATCTGTAGAAACATGGAAATATCTACACCGCCATCAGTAGGAACATGGTAACATCTAAAACGCTATCTCTACAAACATGGAAATATCTACATCACCATTTCTATAAACATGGAAATATCTACACCGCTATCTGTATAAACATGGAAATATCTAGACCGCCATCTCCATAAACATGGAAATATCTACACCGCTATCTGTAGAAACATGGAAATATCTCCACCGCTATCTGTATAAACACGGAAATATCTACACCGCTCTCTGTATGCACATGGATATATCTAAACTTCTATCTCTATAAACATGAAATATATACACCTCTATCTGTATAAACATGGAAATATCTACACTGCTGTCTGTATAACAGGGAAATATCTACACCGCTATCTCTATAAACATGAAAATGTCTACACTGATATCCGTATAACCATGGAAACATCTACACCACTATCTTTATAAACATTGAAGTATCTTCACTGCTCTCTCTATAGACATGGAAATATCTACACCGCTATCTGTATAAATGTGGAAATATTTGCACCGCTATCCCTATAAACATGGTAATATCAACACCGCGATCTGTATAAACATGGAAATATCTGCACCGTGATTTGTATAAACATGGAAACATCTACACCGTGATCTGTATAAACATGGAAATATCTACACCGCCATCTCTATAAACATGGAAATATCTACACCCCTATCTGTATAAACATGGAAATATCCACACCGCTATCTCTATAAACATGGAAAAATCAACACCGCTATCTCAATGAACATGGAAATATCTACACCGCCATCTGTATAAACATGGAAATATCTACACCGCTATCTGTATAAACATGGAAATATCTGCACCGCTATCTCTATAAACATGGAAATATCTACAAAGCCATCTGTATAAACATGGAAATACAAGCACAGTCATGTGCATAAACATGGAAATATCTACAACACCATCTGTATAAACATGGAAATATCTACAATGCCATCTGTATACACATGGAAATAGCTACACGGCAATCTGTGTATAGATGGAAACATCAACACCGCCATCTGTACAAACATGGAAATATCTACACTGCTATCTGTATAAACATGGAAATATCTACACTGCGGTCTGTATAAACATGGAAATTTCTACACCGGTATCTGTATAAACATGGAAATATCTACACCACGATCTGTATAAACATGAAAATATTTACACCGCTATCTCTTTAAACATCGAAATATCTACACCGCTATATCTATAAATATGGAAATATCTACAAAGCCATCTGTATAAACATGGGAATGCCTACACAGTCATGTGTAGGAACATGGAAAAATCTACACTGCCATCTGCATAAACATGGAAATATCTACAGAGCCCTCTGTATAAATATGGAAATATCTGCAAAGGCATCTGTATAAACATGGAAATATCTGCACCGCTATCTGTATAAACATGGAAATACCTACACCGCTGTCTCTATAAACATGGAAATATGTACACCGCTATGTGTATAAACATGGAAATATCTCCAGTGCTGTCTGTATAAACATGGAAATATCTACACCGCGATCTGTATAAACATGGAAATACCTACACCGCTATCTGTATAAACATGGAAATATCTACACAGCTATCTCTATAAACATGGAAATAACAACACCGCCATCTGTATAAACATGGAAATACCTACAAAGTCATCTGTATAAACATGGAAATATCTACACAGCCATCTGTATAAACATGGAAATATCTACACAGCCATCTGTATATACATGGAAATATCTACACCGCTATCAGTATAAACATGGAAAAAACTACACCGCTATTTCTATAAACAAGGAAATATCTACACCGCCATCTGTTTAAACATGGAAATATATACACAGACATCTGTTTATACACGGAGATATCTACACTGCTATCTGTATAAACATGCTAATAACTACAATGCTATCTGTTTAAATGTGGAAATATTTGCACCGCTATCCCTATAAACATGGTAATATCAGCACCGCGATCTGTATAAACATGGAAATATCTACACCATGATCTGTATAAACATGGAAATATCTACACCGCTATCTGTATAAACATGGAAATATCTACACCACTATCTGCATAAACATGGAAATATCTACACAGCCATCTGTATAAACATGAAAATATCTACACCGCCATCTCTATAAACATGAAAATATCTACACCGCCATCTTCAGAAACATGGATGTATCTACACCGCTATCTGTATCAACATGGAAATAACTACACCGCAATCTGTATAAACAGGGAAATATCTACACAGCAATCTGTGCAAAGATGGAAATATCTACACGGCAGTCTGTATAAACATGGAAATATCTACACCGCTATCTGTATAAACATGGAAATAACTACACCGCTATCTGTATAAACATGGAAATTTTTACACCGCTGTCTGTATAAACATGGAAATATCTCCACCGCTATCTTTATACACACGGAAATACCTACACCGGTATCTTTAAAAACATGGAAATACCTACACCGCTATCTTTATAAACAATGAAATATCTACAAGACTATCTGTGTAAACATGGAAATATCTACACAGCTATCTGTGTAAACTTGCAAATATCTACACCGCAATCTGTGTAAGCATGGAATTATCTACAACGCTACCTGTGTAAACATGGAAAAATTTACAACGCTATCTGTGTAAACAGGGAAATATCTACACAACTATCGGTAAAACGTGGAAATATCTACACCACTATCTGTATAACCCTGAAAATCACTACACCGCTATCTGTATAAACATGGAAATATCTACAATGGTATCTCTGTAAACATGGAAATATCGACACAGGTATCTGTGTAAACTTGGAAATATCTACACCGCTATCTGTGTAAAGTTTGCAATGTCTACACCGCAATCTGTGCAAAGATGGAAATACCTCTACCGCTATATCTGTAAACATGGAAATATCTACATCGCTATATGTATAAACATGGAAATATCTACACTGCCATCTGTATACACATGGAAATATCTACACAGCCATCTGGACAAACATGGAAATATCTACACCGCTATCTCTATAAACATGGAAATATCTACACCGTTTTCTGTATAAACATGGAAATATCTACTTCGCTATCTGTATAAACGGGGAAATATCTCCACCGCTATCTGTGTAAACATGGAAATATCTACACCGCTATCTGTATATGCATGGAAATATCTACACCGCTATCTGTATAAACAAGGAAATATCTACACTGCCATCTTTAGAAACATGGAAATAGCTACACCGCCATCTGTATAAACATGGAAATACCTACACCACTACCTCTATAAATATGGAAATGTATACACCGCTATCTCTATAAACATGGAAATACCTACACCGCTATCTCTATAAACATGGAAATATCTACACCAATTGCACTATAAACATGGAAATATCTACACCGCAATCTCTGTAAACATGGAAATATCTACACCGCCATCTATGTAAACATGAAAGTAACTACACTGCCATATTCAGAAACATGGCTGTATCTACACCGCCATCTGTATAAACATAGAAATATCTACACAGCCAAGTGTATATACATGGAAATATCTACACCGCTATCTATATAAACATGGAAATAACTACACCGCTCTCTGTATAAACATGGAAATATCTCCACTGCTATCTCTATAAACATCGAAATATCTACACCGCCAACTGTATAAACATGGAAATACTTACAAAGTTATCTGTATAAACATGGAAATATCTACACAGCCATCTCTATAAACATGGAAATATCTACACAGCCACGTGTGCATTCATGGAAATATCTACACCGCTCTCTATATAAACATGGAAATAACTACACCGCTATCTCTATATACATGGAAATATCAACACCACCATCTACATATCCATAGAAATATCTGCACCGCCATCTGTATAAACATGGAAATATCTACACGGTCATCTGTGTATAGATGGAAATAAAACCGCCATCTATACAAACATGGAAATATCTACACCGCGGTCTGTATAAACATGGAAATATCTACACCGCTATCTGTATAAACATGGAAATATCTATACCGCTATCTCTATAAACATGGAAATATCTACACCGTGATCTGTATAAACATGGAAATATTTACACCGCTATCTGTATAAACATGGAAATTTCTACACCGTTATCTGTATAAATATAGAAATATCTACACCGCTATCTCTATAAACATGGAAATATCTACACCACCATCTGTATAAACATGGAAATACCTATATAGTCATCTGTTTAAACATGGAAGTATCTACACCACCATCTGTATAAACATGCAAATATCTACAATGCCATCTGTATACACATGGAAATAACCACACTGCAATCTGTGTATAGATGGAAACATCAACACCGCCATCTGTACAAACATGGAAATATCTACACTGCTATCTCTGTAAACATTGAAATATCTACACTGCCATCGTTAAAAATATGGAATTATCCACCCAGTCATCTGTATAAACATGGATATATCTACAACACCATCTCTATAAACATGGAAATATCTACAATGCCATCTGTATTCACATGGAAATATCTACACAGCCATCTGTGTAAACATGGAAATATCTACACCGCTATCTCCATAAACATGGAAATAACTACACCGCTATCTCTATAAACATGGAAATATGTACACCGCCATCTGTATGAACAAGGAAATACTTACAAAGTTATCTGTATAAACATGGAAATATCTACACCGCCATCTGTATAAACATGGAAATATCTACACAGCCATCTGCATATACATGGAAATATCTACACCGCCATCTGCATATCCATGGAAATACCTAGGCCGCAATTTGCATCAACTTGGAAATATCTACACGGCCATCTGTGTATAAATGGAAATATAAACACTGCCATCTGTACAAACATGGAAATATCTACACCGCTATCTCTATAAACATGGAAATATCTACACTGCCATCTGTAAAAACATGGAAACACCTATACAGTCATCTGTATAAACATGGGAATATCTACACCACCATCTGTATAAACATGGAAATATCTACAATGCCATCTGTATACACATGGAAATATCTACACAGCCATCTGAATAAACGTAAATATCTACACTGCTATCTCTATAAACATGGAAATATCTACACCGCCATCTCTATAAACATGAAAATATCTACACTGCCATCTCCATAAACATGGAACTATCTACTCCGACATCTGTATAAACATGGAAACACCTACACCACCATCTGTGTGAATAAGGAAATATCTACAATGCCATCTGTATAAAGATATAAATGTCTGCACCGCGAGCTGTATAAACATGGAAATATCTACATCGCTATCTGTATAAACGTGGAAATACCAACACTGCTATCGGTAGAAACATGGAAATATCTACAACGCCATCTACATAAACATGGAAATATCTACACCGCTATGTCTATAAACATGGAAATATCTACACCGCTATCTCTATAAACATGGAAATATCCACACCGCCATCTGCATATCCATGGAAATATCTGCAACGCAATCTGTATAAAGATGGAAATATCTACATGGCAATCTGTGTACAGATGGAAATATCAACACCGCCATCCGTACAAACATGGAAATACCTACACCGCTATCTGTATAAACATAGAAATATCTACACTGCAGACTGTTTAAACATGGAAATATCTACACCGGTATCTGTATAAACATGGAAATATCTACACCAAGATCTGTATAAACATGGAAATATTTACACCGCTATCTGTATAAACTTGGAAACATCTACACTGCTATCTCTATAAATATGGAAATATCTATACCGCCAACTGTATAAACATGGAAATAACTACACAGTCATGTGTAGGAACATGGAAATATCTACACCACCGTTTGTATAAAGATGGAAATAACTACAACGTTATCTGTATAAAGATCGAAATATGTAAACAGTGATCTGTATAAACATGGAAATATGTACAGCCCTCTCTGAATAAAGATGGAAATATCTACAAGGCTATCTGTATAAACATGGAAATATCTACACCACTATCTGTATAAATGTGGAAATATTTACACCGCTATCTCTATAAACATGGAAATATCTACACCGCTATCTCTATAAACATGGAAATATCTACACCGCCATCTGTATTAACATGGAAACATCTAAAGAGTCATCTGTATAAACCTGGAAATATCTACAATCTCATCTATATAAACCTGGAAATATCTACAGAAAACTCTGTATAAACATGAAAATATCGGCACAGCCATCTGTATAAATATGGAAATATCTACACCGCTATCTGTATAAACATGGAAATATCTACACCGCTATGTGTATTAACGTGGAAATATCTCCATTGCTATCTGTATAAACATGGACATATCTCCACCGCAATCTGTATAAACATTAAAATATCTACACCGCTATCTCTATAAAAATGGAAATATCTACACTGCCATCTGTACAAACATGGAAATATCTACACAGTCATCTGTAGAAACATGGAAATATCTACACCGCTATCTCTATAAACATGGAAATAACATCACCGCTATCTCTATAAACATGGAAATATCTACACCGCTATCTCCATCAACATGGAAATATATACACCGCAATCTCTTTAAACATGGAGATATCTACACCGCCATCTACATAAACAAGAAAATATCTACACTACCATCTATATAAACAAGAAATATCTACACTGCCATCTCTATAAACATGGAAATATCTACACTGCCATTTGTAGAAAGATGGAAATATCTACACCGCCATCTGTATAAATGTGGAAATATCTACAGCGCTATCTGTATAAACATGGAAATATCTACACCGCAATCTGTATAAACATGGAAATATCTACACCGCTATCTGTATAAACATGGAATACCTTCACCAAGATCTGTATAAACATGGAAATATCTACACTGCCATCTGTAAAAACATGGAAATATCTACACAGTAATCTGAATAAACATGGATATATCTACACCACCATCTGTATAAACATGGAAATACCTACAATACCATCTGTATACACATGGAAATATCTACACAGACATCTGTTTAAATATGGAAATATCTACACTGACATCTGTAGAAAGATGGAAATATCTACACTGCTATCTGTAAATATGGAAATATCTAAACCGCCATCTCTACAAAAATGAAAATATCTACACTGCCATCTCCATAAAGTTGGAAGTATCTACTCCTCCATGTGTATAAACACGGAAATAACTACACTACCATCTGTGTAAACATGGAAATATCTACACTGCTATCTGTATAAATATGGAAATATCTACACTGCAATCTCTATAAATGTGGAAATATCTACACCGCTATCTCTATAAACATGGAAATATCTACAACGGCATCTGCATAAACATGGATATATCTACACCGCTATCTCTATAAACGTGGAAATATATACACAACCATCTCTATAAACATGGGAAAATCTACACTGCCATCTACATAAACAAGGAAATACCTACACCGCCATCTATATAAACATGGAAATATCTACACCGCCATCTGTATTAACATGGAAATATTTACACTGAAAACTGCGGGAAGATGGAAATATCTACACCGCGGTCTGTATAAACATGGAAATATCTACACCGCTATCTAGATAAACATAGAAATATCTACAACGTTATCTGTATAAACATGGAAATATCTACACCATGATATGTGTAAACATGGAAATATGTGCAGCGCTCTCTGTATAAAGATTGAAATAACTACACCGCTATCTGTATAAATATGGAAATATTTACACCGCTATCTCTATAAACATGGAAATATCTACACCGCTATCTCTATAAACATGGAAATACTCACTACGCCATCAGTATTAACATGGAAATATCTACACAGTCATCTGTAGAAAGATGGAAATATCTACACCGCGATCTGTATAAACGTGGAAATAACTACACCGATATGTGTATAAACATGGATATATCTACAACGCCATCTGCATATCCATGGAAATATCCATGCCGCCATATGTATTAACATGGAAATATCTACGCGGCCATCTCTGTATAGATGGAAATATCAACACCGCCATCTGTACAAACATGGAAATATCTGCACGGCTATCTGTATAAACATTGAAATATCTACACCACGGTCTGTATAAACATGTTAATATCAACACGGCAATATGTATAAACATGTAAATATCTACACCATGATCTGTATAA
The DNA here is from genome assembly GCF_028858775.2 of Pan troglodytes. Classification (NCBI taxonomy): domain Eukaryota; kingdom Metazoa; phylum Chordata; class Mammalia; order Primates; family Hominidae; genus Pan; species Pan troglodytes. The sequence goes on from NC_072411.2 coordinate 11,656,108, forward strand.
ATATGGAAATATCTACACCGCTATCTGTATAAACATGGAAATACCTACACAGCCATCTCTGTAAACATGGAAATATCTACTCTGCTAACTCTATAAACATGGAAATACCTACAATGCTATCACTATAAACATGGAAATATCTACACCACAGTTTCCATAAACATGGAAGTATCTACACCGCCATCTCTAAAACACATGAAAATATCTACACCGCCGTCTTCAGAAACATGGAACTATCTACACCGCCTTCGCTATAAACATGGAAATATCAACACGACTATCTGTATAAACATGGAAATATCTACAGTGCCATCAGTATAAAGATGGAAATATCTACACCACGAGCTGTATAAACATGGAAATATCTATACTGCTATCTGTATAAACATGGAAATAACAACACCGCTATCTGTATAAACATGGAAAAATCTACTCCGCTATCTGTATAAACATGGAAATATCTACACCGCTATCTGCATAAACACGTAAATATCTACACCGCTATCTGTAAAACGTGGAAATATCTACACCGCTATCTGTACAAACGTGGAAATATCTACACTGTTATTTTATAAACATGGAAATATCTACACTGCCATCTGTATACACATGGAAATATCTACACAGCCATCTCTATAAACATGGAAATATCTACACCGCAATCTCTACATACATGGAAATATCTACACCACCATCTCTATAAACATGCAAATATGTTCACCGGTATCTCCAATAACATGGAGCAATCTACAACGTCATCTCTATAAACATGGAAATATCTACACCACTATCTGTATAAACATGGAAATATCTTCACTGCCATCTGTATAAAGATGGAAATATCTACACCGGGAGCTGTATATACATGGAAATATATACACCGCTATCTGTATGAACATGGAAACACCAACACCGCTATCTGTATAAACATGGAAATATCTACACCGCTATCTGTATAAACATGGAAATATCTAAAATGCTACCTGTGTAAACATGGAAATATCTTCACAGCTATCTGTGTAAACTTGGAAATATCTTCACCGATATCTGTGTAAAGATGGAAATACCTACACCGCAATCTTTGCAAAGATGGAAATATCTACACCGCTATCTCTGTAAACATGGAAATTTCTACACCGCTATCTGTATAAACATGGAAATTTCTACACCGCTATCTGTATAAACCTGGAAATACCAACACCGCTATCTGTATAAACATGGAAATACCTACACCGCTATCTGTATGAACATGGAAATACCTTCACCACTATCTCTGTAAACATGGAAATACCTACACCGCCATCTCTATACACATGGAAATATCTACACGGTTTTATCTGTAAACATAGAAATATCTACACCTCCATCTCTATAAACAACTAAATGTCTACAACGCCATTCTCATGAACTTGGAAATATCTACACCGCTATCTGTATAAAAATGGAAATATGTACACCGCCATTTGTATAAACATGGAAATATCTACACCGCTATCTCTATAAACATGGAAATACCTACTCCGCTATCTGTATGAACATGGAAATATCTACACAACCATCTGTATAAACATGGAAATATCTATACCGGTATCTCTGTAAACATGGAAATACCTACACCGCTATCTCTATAAACATGGAAATATCGAAACCACTATCTCTCTAAACGTGGAAATATCTACACTGCCATCTCTATAAACATGAAAATATCTTGACTGCCATTTCCATAAACATGAAACAATCTACACCTCCATCTGTATAAACATGGAAATATCTACACTGCCAGCTGTATAAAGATGTAAATACATACACCGCGAGCTGTATAAACATGGAAATATCTACACCGCTATCTCTATAAACATGGAAATATCTACACCGCTATCTGTATAAACATGGAAGTAGTGACACCGCTATCTGTATAAATATGGAAATATCTACACCGCTATTTCTATAAACATGGAAATGTCTACACCGTTATCTGTATAAACATGGAAATATCTACATGGCTATCTCTATTAACATGTAAATATCTACACCACCATCTGTATAAACATGGAAATACCCACACAGTCATCTGAATACACCTGGAAATATCTACACCACTATCTGTATAAACATGGAAATATCTACAATGCCATCTGTATAAACATGCAAATATCTACACAGGCATCTCTATAAACATGGAAATATCTACACCACTATCTGTATAAACATGGAAATAGCCACACCGCTATCTGTGTAAACGTGGAAATACCTACACGGCTATCTGTATAAACGTGGAAATATCTACGCTGTCTGTATAAATGTGGAAATATCTACACCGCTATCTGTATAAACCTGGGAATATCTACACTGCTATCTGTATACACATTGAAATATCTACAACGCTATCTGTGTAAACATGGAAATATCTACACAGCTATCTGTGTAAACTTGGAAATAACTACACCGCTATCTCTGTAAAGATGGAAATATCTACACCACAATCTGTTCAAAGATGGAAATATCTACACTGCCATCTCTGTAAACATGGAAATATCTACACCGCTATCCGTATAAACATGGAAATATCTACACCACTATCTGTATAAACATGGAAATAACTACACCACGATCTGTATAAACATGGAAATAACTACACCGCTATCTGTATAAATATGGAAATATCCACACCGCTATCTCTATAAACATGGAAATACCTACACTGCAATCTCTATATACATGAAAATATCTACACCGCCATCTTCAGAAACATGGATGTATCTACACCGCCATCTGTATAAACATGGAAATATCTAAACCACTATCTGTATAAACATGGAAATATCTTCACTGCCATCTGTATAAACATGGAAATATCTACACCGCCGTCTGTATAAAGTTGGAAATATCTACACCACAATCTGTATAAATATGGAAATACGTACACCGCTATCTCTATAGACATGGAAATATCTTCACCGCTATCTGTATAAACATGGAAATATTTACACTGCCATCTGTATAAAGATGGAAATATCTACACCGTGAGCTGTATAAACATGGAAATATCTACACCGCTATCTGTACAACCATGGAAATACCAACACCGTTATCTGTATAAACATGGAAATATCTACACCGCTATCTCTATAAACATGAAAATACTTACAACACCATCTCTATAAACATGGAGATATTTGCACCGCTATCTCTGTAAACATAGAAATAACTACACCGCCATCTCTATAAACATGGAAATACCTACACCGCCATCTGCATAAACATGGAAATATCTACACAGACATCTGTATAAACATGGAAATATCTACACTGCCATCTGTGTAAACTTGGAAATATCTACACTGACATCTGCAGAAAGTTGGAAATGTCTACAAAGCGATCTGTATCAACATGGGAATTTCTACTCCGCTACCTGTATAAACATGGAAATATCTACACCGATATCTGTATCAACATGGAAATAACTACACCGCAATCTGTATAAACATGGAAATATGTACAATGCTATCTCTGTAAACATGGAAATATCTACACAGCTATCTGTGTAAACCTGGAAATATCTACACCGCTATCTGTGTAAATTTGGCAATACCTACACCGCAATCTGTGCAAAGATGGATATACCTACACCGCTATCTCTGTAAACTTGGAAATATCTACACCGATATCTGCATAAACATGGAAATATCTACACCGCTATCTATATAAACATGGAAATAACCACACCACTATCTGTATAAACATGGAAATATCTCCACTGCTATCTCTATAAACATCGGTATATCTACACCGCCATCGGTATAAACATGGAAATACTTACAAAGCTATCTGTATAAACATGGAAATATCTACACCGCCATCTGTATAAACATGGAAATATCTACACAGCCATGTGTACATACATGGAAATACCTACACCGCTATCTATGTAAACATGGAAATAAGTACAGCGCTATCTGTATATACATGGAAATATTTACACCACCATCTACATATCCATAGAAATATCTGCGCCACCATCTGTATAAACATGGAAATATCTACACGGTCATCTGTGTATAGATGGAAATATCAACACCGCCGTCTGTACAAACATGGAAATATCTGCACCCCTATCTGTATAAACATGGAAATATCTACACCGCGGTCTGTATAAAGATGGAAATATCTACACCGCTATCTGCGTAAACATGGAAATATCTACACCGCTATCTCTATAAACATGGAAATATCTACACCGTGATCTGTGCAAACATGGAAATATTTACACAGCTATCTGTATAAACATGGAAATTTCTACACCGTTATCTGTATAAATATGGAAATTTCTACACCGCTATCTCTATAAACATGGAAATATCTACACCGCCATCTGTAAAAACATGGAAATACCTACACCGCCACCTGTATAAACATGGAAATACCTATACAGTCATCTGTGAAAACTTGGAAATATCTACACCACCATCTGTATAAACATGGAAATATCTACAATGCCATCTGTATACACATGGAAATAATTACACGGCAATCTGTGTATAGATGGAAACATCAACACCGCCATCTGTACAAACATGGAAATATCTACACTGCTATCTCTTTAAACATGGAAATATCTACACTGCGGTCTGTATAAACATGGAAATATCTACACCGGCATCTGTATAAACATGGAAATATCTACACCACGATCTGTATAAACATGGAAATATATACAACGCTATCTGTATAAACATGGAAATATCTGCACCGCTATCTCCATAAACATGGAAATATCTACAAATATCAATGTATAAACATGGAAATACCTACACAGTCATGCGTAGGAACATTTAAATATCTACACTGCCATCTGTATAATCATAGAAATATCTACACAGCCCTCTGTATAAAATTGGAAATATCTGCATAGGCATCTGTATAAACATGAAAATATCTACACCGCTATTTGTAGAAACAGGGAAATATCTACACCGCCAACTCTATAAACATGGAAATATCTACACCCCTATCTGTATAAAAATGGAAATATCCACACAGCTATCTCTATAAACATGGAAAAATCAACACCGCTATCTCTACGAACATGGAAATATCTACACCGCCATCTCTATAAACATGGAAATATCTTCACCGTGATCAGTATAAACATGGAAATATCTACACCGCTATCTGTATAAACATGGAAATATCTCCACTGCTGTCTCTATAAACATCGAAATATCTACACCGCCATCTGTATAAACATGGAGATAGTTACAAAGTTATCTCTATAAACATGGAAATATCTACACCGCCATTTGTATAAACATGGAAATATCTACAGAGCCATGTGTATACATGGAAATATCTACACCGCTATCTATATAAACATGAAAATATCTACACCACTATTTTTATAAACAGGGAAATATCTACACCGCCATCTCTATAAACATGGAAATATCTACACCCCTATCTGTATAAACATGGAAATATCCACACAGCTCTCTCTATAAACATGGAAAAATCAACACCGCTATCTCTATGAACATGGAAATATCTACACCGCCATCTCAATAAACATGGAAATAACTACACCGTGATCAGTATAAACATGGAAATATCTTCACCGCTATCTGTATAAACATGGAAATATCTCCACTGCTATCTCTATAAACATCGAAATATCTACACCGCCATCTGTATAAACATGGAGTTACTTACAAAGTTATCTGTATAAACATGGAAATATCTGCACTGCCATCTGTATAAACATGGAAATAGCTACAAAGTCATCTGTATAAAAATGGAAATATCTACACAGCCGTCTATATAAACATGGAAATATCTACACAGCCAACTGTATATACATGGAAATATCTACACTGCTATCTGTATAAACATGGAAATAACTACACCGCTATTTGTATAAACAAGGAAATATCTACACAGCCATCTGTATATACATGGAAATATCTACACCTCTATTTGTATAAACATGGAAATAACTACACCGCTATTTGTATAAACAAGGAAATATCTACACAGTGATCTGTATTAACATGGAAATATCTACACCGCTATTTGAATAAACAAGGAAATATCTACACCGCTATCTGTATAAACATTGAAATAACTACACCGCTATTTGTATAAACAAGGAAATATCTACACCGTGATCTGTATAAACATGGAAATATCTACAAAGCTATTTGTACAAGTAAGGAAATATCTGCACCGCCATCTGTTTAAACATGGAAATATCTACACTGCTATCTCTATATACATGGAAATATCTACACCTCCATCTCTATAAACATGAAAATATCAACACCGCCATCTTTAGAAACATGGGTGTATCTACACCGCCATCTGTATAAACATGGAAATATCTACCCCACTATCTGTATACACATGGAAATATCTTCACTGCCATCTGTATAAACATGGAAATATCTACAGTGCCATCTGTATAAAGATGGAAATATCTACACCGCAATCTGTATAAATATGGAAATATGTACACCGCTATCTCTATAGACATGGAAATATCTACACCGCTATCTGTATAAACATGGAAATATCTACATTGCCATGTGTATAAAGATGGAAATATCTACACCGCGAGCTGTATAATCATGGAAATATCTACACCGCCATCTGTATAAACATGGAAATACCAACACCGCCATCTGTATATACATGGAAATATCTACACCGCTATCTCTATAAATATGAAAATACTTACACCACCATCACTGTAAACATGGAAATATTTACACCGCTATCGCTATAAACTTAGAAATAAATAGACCGCCATCTCTATAAACATGGAAATATCTACACCGATATCTGCATAAACATGGAAATATCTACACAGACATCTGTAATAAACATGGAAATATGTACACTGCCATCTCTGTAAACATGAAAATATCTACACCGCCATCTTCAGAAACATGGATGTATCTACACCGCCATCTGTATAAACATGGAAATACCTACACCACCATCTGTATAAACATGGAAATATCCTCACTGCCATCTCTATAAACATGTAAATATCTACACCGCCATCTGTATAAAGATGGAAATATCTACAACGCAATCCGTATAAATATGGAAATAACAACACCGCTATCCCTATAGACAAGGAAATATCTACACCGCTATCACTATAAACATGAAAATACTTACACCACCATGTCTATAAACATGGAGATATTTACAACGCTATATCTATAAACATAGAAATAACTACACCGCCATCTCTATAAACATGGAAATATCTACACCGCCATCTGTAAAAACATGGAAATATCTACACAGTCATCTGAATAAACATGGAAATATCTACACCACCATCTGTATAAACATGGAAATACCTACAAAGTCATCTGTATAAACATGGAAATATCAACACAGCCATCTGTATAAACATGGAAATATCTACACAGCCATCTGTATAAACATGGAAATACCTACAAAGTCATCTGTATAAGCATGGAAATATCTACACAGCCATCTGTATAAACATGGAAATACCTACAAAGTCATCTGCATAAACATGGAAATATCTACACAGACATCTGTATAAACATGGAAATATCTACACTGCCATCTGTATAAACTTGGAAATATCTACACTGACATCTGTAGAAAGATGGAAATGACTACAAAGCGATCTGTATAAACATGGGAATTTCTACACCGCTACCTGTATTAACATGGAAATATCTACACCGCTATCTGTATAATCATGGACATATCTAAACCGCAATCTGTATAAACATGGAAATGTCTACCACGGTATGTGTGTAATCATGGAAATATCTACACAGCTATCTGAGTAAACTTGGAAATATCTACACAGCTATCTGCGTAAACATGGAAATATCTACACGGCAATCTGTGCAAAGATGGAAATAACTACACCGCTATCTCTGTAAACTTGGAAATATCTATACCGCTACCTCTATAAACTTGGAAATATCTACACCGCTGTCTGTATAAACAAAGAAATATCTACACCGTCATCTGTAGAAACATGGAAATATCTACACCGCAATCTGTATAAACATGGAAATACCTACACCGCTATCTGTATAAACATGGAAATATCTTCACCGCCATCTCTATAAACTTGAAAATATCTACACCGCCATCTTCAGAAACATGGATGTATCTACACCGCCATCTGTATAAACATGGAAATATCTACACCAGTATCTGTATAAACATGGAAATATCTTGACTGCCATCTGTATAAACATGGAAATATCTACACCGCCGTCTGTATAAAGTTGGAAATATCTACACCGCAATCTGTATAAATATGGAAATACCTACACCGCTATCTCTATAGACCTGGAAATATCTACACCGCTATCTGTATAAACATGGAAATATCTACACTGCCATCTGTATAAAGATGGAAATATCTACACCGCGAGCTGTATAAACATGGAAATATCTACACCGCTATCTGTACAAACATGGAAATAACAACACCGTTATCTGTATAAACATGGAAATATCTACAACACTATCTCTATAAACATGAAAATACTTACACCACCATCTCTATAAACATGGAGATATTTACACCGATATCTCTATAAACATAGAAATAACTACACCACCATCTCTATAAACATGGAAATATCTACACCGCCATCTGCATAAACATGGAAATACCTACACAGACATCTGTATAAACATGGAAATATCTACACTGCCATTTGTATAAACTTGGATATATCTACACTGACATCTGTAGAAAGTTGGAAATGTCTACAAAGCGATCTGTATCAGCATGGGAATTTCTACACCGCTACCTGTATAAACATGGAAATATCTACACCGCTATCTATTTCAACATGGAAATAACTACACCGCAATCTGTATAAACATGGAAATATGTACAATGCTATCTCTGTAAACATGGAAATATCTACACAGCTATCTGTGTAAACTTGGAAATATCTACACCGCTATCTGTGTAAATTTGGCAATAGCTACACCGCAATCTGTGCAAAGTTGGAAATACCTACACCGCTATCTCTGTAAGCATGGAAATATCTACACCGATATCTGTATAAACATGGAAATATCTACACTGCCATCTGTATAAACATGGAAATACCTACACCGCTTTCTCTGTAAACATGAAAATATCTACACTGCTATCTCTATATACATGGAAATATCTACACCTCCATCTCTATAAACATGAAAATATCAACTCCGCCATCTTCAGAAACATGGGTGTATCTACTCCGCCATCTGTATAAACATGGAAATATCTACCCCACTATCTGTATACACATGGAAATATCTTCACTGCCATCTGTATAAACATGGAAATATCTACAGTGCCATCTGTATAAAGATGGAAATATCTACACCGCAATCTGTATAAATATGGAAATATGTACACCGCTATCTCTATAGACATGGAAATATCTACACCGCTATCTGTATAAACATGGAAATATCTACATTGCCATGTGTATAAAGATGGAAATATCTACACCGCGAGCTGTATAATCATGGAAATATCTACACCGCCATCTGTATAAACATGGAAATACCAACACCGCCATCTGTATAAACATGGAAATATCTACACCGCTATCTCTATAAATATGAAAATACTTACACCACCATCACTGTAAACATGGAAATATTTACACCGCTATCGCTATAAACTTAGAAATAAATAGACCGCCATCTCTATAAACATGGAAATATCTACACCGATATCTGCATAAACATGGAAATATCTACACAGACATCTGTAATAAACATGGAAATATGTACACTGCCATCTCTGTAAACATGAAAATATCTACACCGCCATCTTCAGAAACATGGATGTATCTACACCGCCATCTGTATAAACATGGAAATACCTACACCACCATCTGTATAAACATGGAAATATCCTCACTGCCATCTCTATAAACATGTAAATATCTACACCGCCATCTGTATAAAGATGGAAATATCTACAACGCAATCCGTATAAATATGGAAATACCAACACCGCTATCCCTATAGACAAGGAAATATCTACACCGCTATCACTATAAACATGAAAATACTTACACCACCATGTCTATAAACATGGAGATATTTACAACGCTATATCTATAAACATAGAAATAACTACACCGCCATCTCTATAAACATGGAAATATCTACACCGCCATCTGTAAAAACATGGAAATATCTACACAGTCATCTGAATAAACATGGAAATATCTACACCACCATCTGTATAAACATGGAAATACCTACAAAGTCATCTGTATAAACATGGAAATATCAACACAGCCATCTGTATAAACATGGAAATATCTACACAGCTCTCTGTATATATATGGAAATATCTGCATAGGCATCTGTATAAACATGGAAATATCTGCACCGCTCTCTGTATAAACATGGAAATACCTACACTGCTATCTCTATAAACATGGAAATATGTACACCGCTATGTGTATAAACATGGTAATATCTCCACTGCTGTCTGCGTAAACATGGAAATATCTCCACGTTTATCTGTATAAACATGGAAATATCTACAGCGCCATCTCTATAAACATTGAAATATCTACACTGCCATCTGTAAAAACATGGAAATATCTACACAGTCACCCGAATAAACATGGAAATATCTACACCACCGTCTGTATAAACATGGAAATACCTAGAATACCATCTGTATACACATGGAAATACCTACACAGACATCTGTATAAATATGGAAATATCTACACCGCCATCTGTATAAACATGGAAATATCTACACCGTGATCAGTATAAACATGGAAATATCTACACCGCTATCTGTATAAGCATGGAAATATCTCAACTGCCGTCTGTATAAACATGGAAATTTCTGCACCGCGATCAGTATAAACATAGAATTATCTACACCGCTATCTGTATAAACATGGAAATATCTACACAGCTATCTCTATAAACATGGAAATACCTACACCGCCATCTGCATAAACATGGAAATACCTACAAAGTCATCTGTATAAACATGGAAATATCCACACAGATATCTGTATAAACATGGATATATCTACACAGCAATCTGTATATACATGGAAATATCTACACCGCTATCTGTATAAACATGGAAATAACTACACCGCTATTTGTATAAACAAGGAAGTATCTTCACCGCCATCTGTTTAAGCATGGAAATATATACACAGACATCTGTTTATTCATGGAAATATCTACACCGCTATCTGTATAAACATGCTAATAACTACACCGCTATCTGTTTAAATGTGGAAATATTTGCACCGCTATCCCTATAAACATGGTAATATCAAAACTGCAATCTGTATAAACATGGAAATATCTACACCGTGATCTGTATAAACATGGAAACATCTACACCGCCATCTCTATAAACATGGATATATCTACACCCCTATCTGTGTAAACATGGAAATATCCACACAGCTATCTCTATAAACATGGAAAAATCAACACCGCTATCTCTATGAACATGGAAATATCTACACCGCCATCTCGATAAACATGGAAATATCTACACCGTGATCAGAATAAACATTGAAATATCTACAAGGCTATCTGTATAAACATGGAAATACCTCCACTGCTATCTCTATAAACATCGAAATGTCTACACCGCCATCTGTATAAACATGGAAATACTTACACAGTTATCTGTATAAACATGGAAATATCTACACCGCCATCTGTATAAACATGGAAATATCTACACAGCCATGTGTATATACATGGAAATATCTACTCCGCCATCTGTATAAACATGGAAATATCTACACAGCCATGTGTATATACATGGAAATATCTACACCGCTATCTATATAAACATGGAAATAACTACACCGCTATCTGTATAAACATGGAAATATCTACACCGCCATCTGCAAGTCCATGGAAATATCTACGCGCCATCTGTATAAACATGGAAATATCTACACGGTCATCTGTGTATAGATGGAAATATCAACACCGCCATCTGTACAAACATGGGAATATCTGCACCGCAATCTGTATAAACATGGAAATATATACACCGCGGTCTGTATAAACATGGAAATATCTAAACCGATATCTGTATAAACACGGAAATATCTACACCGCTATCTCTATAAACACGGGTATATCTACACCGAGATCTGTATAAACATGGAAATATTTACACCGCTATCTGTATAAACATTGAAATATCTACACCGTTATCTGTATAAACATGGAAATACCTACAATGCCATCTGTAGAAACATGGAAATATCTGCACGGCAATCTGTGTATAGATGGAAACATCAACACCGCAATCTGTACAGACATGGAAATATCTACACCGCTATCTGTATAAACATGGATATATCTACACTGCGGTCTCTATAAACATGGAAATATATACACCGGTATCTGTATAAATATGGAAATATCTACACCACAATCGGCATAAAACATGGAAATATTTACACCGCTATCTGCACAAACATGGAAATATCTACACCGCTATCTCTATAAACAAGGAAATACCTGAAAAGCCATCTGTATAATAATGGAAATAACATCACAGTCATGTGTAGGAACATGGAAATATCTACACTGCCATCTGTTTAAACATGGAAATATCTACACAGCCTTCTGTATAAATATGGAAATATCTGCATAGGCATCTGTATAAACATGGAAATATCTGCACCGCTATCTGTATAAACATGGAAATACCTACACTGCTATCTCTATAAACATGGAAATATGTACACTGCTATGTGTATAAACATGGTAATATCTCCACTGCTGTCTGTATAAACAAGGAAATATCTCCACGTTTATCTGTATAAACATGGAATTATCTACAGCGTCATCTCTATAAACATTGAAATATATACACTGCCATCTGTGAAAGCATGGAAATATCTACACAGTCACCCGAATAAACATGGAAATATCTACACCACCGTCTGTATAAACACGGAAATACCAACAATACCATCTGTATACACATGGAAATATCTAAACAGACATCTGTATAAATATGGAAATATCTACACCGCCATCTGTATAAACACGGAAATATCTACACCGTGATCAGTATAAACATGGAAATATCTACACCGCTATCTGTATAAGCATGGAAATATCTCCACTGCTATCTCTATAAACATCGAAATAACTACACCGCCATCTGTATAAACATGGAAATACTTACAAAGTTATTTGTATAAACATGGAAATATCTACACAGCCATCTGTATAAACATGGAAATACCTACACAGCCATGTGTATATACATGGAAATATCTACACCGATATCTGTATAAACATGGAAATAACTACACCGCTATTTGTATAAACAAGGAAAGATCTACACCGCCATCTGTTTAAACATGCAAATATATACACAGACATCTGTTTATACATGGTAATATCTACACCTCTATCTGTATAAATATGCTAATAACTACACCGGTATCTGTATAAATGTGGAAATATTGGCACCGCTATCCCTATAAACATGTTAATATCAACACTGCGATCTGTATAAACATGGAAATATCTACACCATGATCTGTATAAACATGGAAACATCTACAACGTGATCTATATAAACATGGAAATATCTACACCGCCATCTCTATAAACATGGAAATATCTACACCCCTATCTGTATAAACATGGAAATATCCACACCGCTATCTCTATAAACATGGAAAAATCAACACCGCTGTCTCTATGAACATGGAAATATCTACACCGCCATCTCTATAAACATGGAAATATCTATACCGCGTTCAGTATAAACATGGGAATATCTACACCGCTATCTGTAAAAACATGGATATATCTCCACTGCTATCTCTATAAACATCGAAATATCTACACCGCCATCTGTATAAACATGGAAATACTTACAAAGTTATCTGCATAAACATGGAAATATCTATAATGCCATCTGTATAAACATGGAAATATCAACACAGCCATGTGTATATACATGGAAATATCTACACCGCTATCTATATAAACATGGAAATAACTACACCTCTTTCTGTATAAACATGGAAATATTTACACCGCCATCTACATATCCATAGAAATATCTGTGACGCCATCTGTATAAACATGGAAATATCTACACGGTCATCTGTGTATAGATGGAAATATCAACACCGCCATCTGTACAAACATGGAAATATCTGCTATGCTATCTGTATAAACATGGAAATATTTACACCGCGGTCTGTATAAACATGGAATTACCTACATCGCTATCTGTATAAACATGGAAATATCTACACCGCTATCTCTATAAACATAGAAATACCTACACCGTGATCTGTATAAATATGGAAATATTTACAAGGCTATCTGTATAAACTTGGAAATATCTACACCGCCATTTGTATAAACATGGAAATATCTACACTGCTATCTCTATAAACATGGATATATCTACAATGCCATCTGTAAAAACATGGAAATACCTATGCAGTCATCTGTATGAACATGGAAATATCTACACCACCATCTGTATAAACAGGGAAATATCTACAATGCCATTTGTATTCAGATGGAAATACCTACGCGGCAATCTGTGTATAGATGGAAACATCAACACCGCCATCTGTACAAACATGGAAATATCTACACCGCTATCTCTATAAACATGGAAATATCTACACTGCGATCAGTATAAACATGGAAATATCTACACCGGTATCTGTATAAACATGGAAATATCTACACCACGATCTGTATAAACATGGAAATATTTAAACCGCTATCTGTCTAAACATGGAAATATCTGCACCGCTATCTCTATAAACATGGAAATATCTACAAAGCCATCTGTATTAACATGGAAATACCTACACAGTAATGTGTAGGAACATGGAAATATCTACACTGCCATCTGTATAAATATGGAAATATCTACACAGCCCTCTGTATAAATATGGAAAAATCTGCAAAGGCATCTGTATAAACATGGAAATATCTGCACCGCTACCTGTCTAAACATGGAAATACCTACACCGCTGTCTCTATAAACATGGAAATATGTACACCACTATGTGTATAAACATGGAAATATCTCAACTGCTGTCTGTATAAACATGGAAATTTCTACACCGCGATCAGTATAAACATGGAAATATCTACACCACTATCTGTATAAACATGGAAATATCTACACAGCTATCTCTATAAACATGGAAATACCTACACCGCCATCTGCATAAACATGGAAATACCTACAAAGTCATCTGTATAAACATGGAAATATCCACACAGACATCTGTATAAACATGGATATATCTACACAGCAATCTGTATATACATGGAAATATCTACACCGCTATCTGTATAAACATGGAAATAACTACACCGCTATTTGTATAAACAAGGAAGTATCTTCACCGCCATCTTTTTAGCATGGAAATATATACACAGACATCTGTTTATTCATGGAAATATCTACACCGCTATCTGTATAAACATGCTAATAACTACACCGCTATCTGTATAAATGTGGAAATATTTGCACCGCTATCCCTATAAACGTGGTAATATCAAAACTGCGATCTGTATAAAAAAGGAAATATCTACACCATGATCTGTATAAACATGGAAACATCTACACCGCGATCTGTATAAACATGGAAATATCTACACCGTGATCTGTATAAAAATGGAAATATCTACACCGCCATCTCTATAAACATGGATATATCTACACCCCTATCTGTGTAAACATGGAAATATCCACACAGCTATCTCTATAAACATGGAAAAATCAACACCGCTATCTCTATGAACATGGAAATATCTACACCGCGATCTCTATAAACATGGAAATATCTACACCGTGATCAGAATAAACATTGAAATATCTACAAGGCTATCTGTATAAACATGGAAATATCTTCACCACGATCTGTATACACATGGAAATATCTACACCACTATCTGTATAAACATGGTAATATCTACACCACCATCTATATAAACATGGAAATATCTACACCGCCATCTGTATAAACATGGAAATATCTACAATGCCATCTGCAGAAAGATGGAAATATCTACACCGCAATCTCTATAAACATGGAAATAACTACACCGCTATTTGTATAAACAAGCAAATATCTACACCGTGATCTGTATAACCATGGAATTATCTACACCGCCATCTCTATAAACATGGAAATATCTACACCCCATCTGTATAAACATGGAAATATCCACACCGCTATCTCTATAAACATGGAAAAATCAACAACGTTATCTCTATGAACATGGAAATATCTACACCACCATCTCTATAAACATGGAAATATCTACACCACGATCAGTATAAACATGGAAATATCTACACCGCTATCTGTATAAACATGGAAATATCTCCACTGCTATCTCTATAAACATCGAAATATCTACACCGCCATCTGTATAAACATGGAAATACTTACAAAGTTATCTGTATAAACATGGAAATATCTACAACGCCATCTGTATAAACATGGAAATATCTACACCGGTATCTGTATAAACATGGAAATATCTACACCACGATCTGTATAAACATGGAAATATATACAGCGCTATCTGTATGAACATGGAAATATCTGCACCGCTATCTCTATAAACATGGAAATATCTACAAAGCCATCTGTATAAAGATGGATATACCTACACAGTCATGTGTAGGAACATGGAAATATCTACACTGCCGTCTGTATAAATATAGAAATATCTACACAGCCCTCTGTATAAATATGGAAATAACTGCATAGGCATCTGTGTAAACATGGAAATATCTGCACCGCTATCTGTATAAACATGGAAATAGCTACACCACTGTCTCTATAAACATGGAAATATGTACACCGCTATGTGTATAAACATGGAAATATATCCACTGCTGTCTGTATAAACATGGAAATATCTCCACCGTTATCTGCTTAAACGTGGAAATATCTACACTGCCATCTGTAAAAACATGGAAATATCTACACAGTCATCTGAATATACATTGAAATATCTACACCATCATCAGTATATACATGGAAATACCTACAATACCATCTGTATACACATGGAAATATCTACACAGACATCTGTATAAATATGGAAACATCTACACGGCCATCTGTATAAACATGGAAATATCTACACTGCCATCTGTTGAAAGATGGAAATATGTAAACCGCTATCTCTATAAATATGGAAATATCTACACCGCCATCTCTATAAACATGAAAATATCTACACTGCCATCTCCATAAAGATGGAAGTATCTACTCCATCATGTGTATAAACACGGAAATATCTACACCACCATCTGTGTAAACATGGAAATATCTACACCGCTATCTGTGTAAACCTGGAAATAACTACACCGCGATCTGCATGTGCATGGAAATATCTACGCCGCCATCTGTATAAACATGGAAATACCAACACCGCCATCTGTATAAACATGGAAATATCTACACAGCTATCTCTATAAATATGAAAATACTTACACCACCATCACTGTAAACATGGAAATATTTACACCGCTATCGCTATAAACTTAGAAATAAATAGACCGCCATCTCTATAAACATGGAAATATCTACACCGATATCTGCATAAACATGGAAATATCTACACAGACATCTGTAATAAACATGGAAATATGTACACTGCCATCTCTGTAAACATGAAAATATCTACACCGCCATCTTCAGAAACATGGATGTATCTACACCGCCATCTGTATAAACATGGAAATACCTACACCACCATCTGTATAAACATGGAAATATCCTCACTGCCATCTCTATAAACATGTAAATATCTACACCGCCATCTGTATAAAGATGGAAATATCTACAACGCAATCCGTATAAATATGGAAATACCAACACCGCTATCCCTATAGACAAGGAAATATCTACACCGCTATCACTATAAACATGAAAATACTTACACCACCATGTCTATAAACATGGAGATATTTACAACGCTATATCTATAAACATAGAAATAACTACACCGCCATCTCTATAAACATGGAAATATCTACACCGCCATCTGTAAAAACATGGAAATATCTACAAAGTCATCTGAATAAACATGGAAATATCTACACCACCATCTGTATAAACATGGAAATACCTACAAAGTCATCTGTATAAACATGGAAATATCAACACAGCCATCTGTATAAACATGGAAATATCTACACAGCTCTCTGTATAAATATGGAAATATCTGCATAGGCATCTGTATAAACATGGAAATATCCGCACCGCTCTCTGTATAAACATGGAAATACCTACACTGCTATCTCTATAAACATGGAAATATGTACACCGCTATGTGTATAAACATGGTAATATCTCCACTGCTGTCTGTGTAAACATGGAAATATCTCCACGTTTATCTGTATAAACATGGAAATATCTACAGCGCCATCTCTATAAACATTGAAATATCTACACTGCCATCTGTAAAAACATGGAAATATCTACACAGTCACCCGAATAAACATGGAAATATCTACACCACCGTCTGTATCAACATGGAAATACCTAGAATACCATCTGTATACACATGGAAATACCTACACAGACATCTGTATAAATATGGAAATATCTACACCGCCATCTGTATAAACATGGAAATATCTACACCGTGATCAGTATAAACATGGAAATATCTACACCGCTATCTGTATAAGCATGGAAATATCTCAACTGCCGTCTGTATAAACATGGAAATTTCTGCACCGCGATCAGTATAAACATGGAATTATCTACACCGCTATCTGTATAAACATGGAAATATCTACACAGCTATCTCTATAAACATGGAAATACCTACACCGCCATCTGCATAAACATGGAAATACCTACAAAGTCATCTGTATAAACATGGAAATATCCACACAGATATCTGTATAAACATGGATGTATCTACACAGCAATCTGTATATACATGGAAATATCTACACAGCTATCTGTATAAACATGGAAATAACTACACCGCTATTTGTATAAACAAGGAAGTATCTTCACCGCCATCTGTTTAAGCATGGAAATATACACACAGACATCTGTTTATTCATGGAAATATCTACACCGCTATCTGTATAAACATGCTAATAACTACACCGCTATCTGTTTAAATGTGGAAATATTTGCACCGCTATCCCTATAAACATGGTAATATCAAAACTGCAATCTGTATAAACATGGAAATATCTACACCGTGATCTGTATAAACATGGAAACATCTACACCGCCATCTCTATAAACATGGATATATCTACACCCCTATCTGTGTAAACATGGAAATATCCACACAGCTATCTCTATAAACATGGAAAAATCAACACCGCTATCTCTATGAACATGGAAATATCTACACCGCCATCTCTATAAACATGGAAATATCTACACCGTGATCAGAATAAACATTGAAATATCTACAAGGCTATCTGTATAAACATGGAAATACCTCCACTGCTATCTCTATAAACATCGAAATGTCTACACCGCCATCTGTATAAACATGGAAATACTTACACAGTTATCTGTATAAACATGGAAATATCTACACCGCCATCTATATAAACATGGAAATATCTACACAGCCATGTGTATATACATGGAAATATCTACTCCGCCATCTGTATAAACATGGAAATATCTACACAGCCATGTGTATATACATGGAAATATCTACACCGCTATCTATATAAACATGGAAATAACTACACCGCTATCTGTATAAACATGGAAATATCTACACCGCCATCTGCATGTCCATGGAAATATCTACGCGCCATCTGTATAAACATGGAAATATCTACACGGTCATCTGTGTATAGATGGAAATATCAACACCGCCATCTGTACAAACATGGGAATATCTGCACCGCAATCTGTATAAACATGGAAATATATACACCGCGGTCTGTATAAACATGGAAATATCTAAACCGCTATCTGTATAAACACGGAAATATCTACACCGCTATCTCTATAAACACGGGTATATCTACACCGAGATCTGTATAAACATGGAAATATTTACACAGCTATCTGTATAAACATTGAAATATCTACACCGTTATCTGTATAAACATGGAAATACCTACAATGCCATCTGTAGAAACATGGAAATATCTGCACGGCAATCTGTGTATAGATGGAAACATCAACACCGCAATCTGTACAGACATGGAAATATCTACACCGCTATCTGTATAAACATGGATATATCTACACTGCGGTCTCTATAAACATGGAAATATATACACCGGTATCTGTATAAATATGGAAATATCTACACCACAATCGGCATAAAACATGGAAATATTTACACCGCTATCTGCACAAACATGGAAATATCTACACCGCTATCTCTATAAACAAGGAAATACCTGAAAAGCCATCTGTATAATAATGGAAATAACAACACAGTCATGTGTAGGAACATGGAAATATCTACACTGCCATCTGTTTAAACATGGAAATATCTACACAGCCTTCTGTATAAATATGGAAATATCTGCATAGGCATCTGTATAAACATGGAAATATCTGCACCGCTATCTGTATAAACATGGAAATACCTACACTGCTATCTCTATAAACATGGAAATATGTACACTGCTATGTGTATAAACATGGTAATATCTCCACTGCTGTCTGTATAAACAAGGAAATATCTCCACGTTTATCTGTATAAACATGGAATTATCTACAGCGTCATCTCTATAAACATTGAAATATATACACTGCCATCTGTGAAAGCATGGAAATATCTACACAGTCACCCGAATAAACATGGAAATATCTACACCACCGTCTGAATAAACACGGAAATACCAACAATACCATCTGTATACACATGGAAATATCTAAACAGACATCTGTATAAATATGGAAATATCTACACCGCCATCTGTATAAACACGGAAATATCTACACCGTGATCAGTATAAACATGGAAATATCTACACCGCTATCTGTATAAGCATGGAAATATCTCCACTGCTATCTCTATAAACATCGAAATATCTACACCGCCATCTGTATAAACATGGAAATACTTACAAAGTTATTTGTATAAACATGGAAATATCTACACAGCCATCTGTATAAACATGGAAATACCTACACAGCCATGTGTATATACATGGAAATATCTACACCGATATCTGTATAAACATGGAAATAACTACACCGTTATTTGTATAAACAAGGAAAGATCTACACCGCCATCTGTTTAAACATGCAAATATATACACAGACATCTGTTTATACATGGAAATATCTACACCTCTATCTGTATAAAAATGCTAATAACTACACCGGTATCTGTATAAATGTGGAAATATTTACACCGCTATCACTATAAACATGTTAATATCAACACTGCGATCTGTATAAACATGGAAATATCTACACCATGATCTGTATAAACATGGAAACATCTACAACGTGATCTATATAAACATGGAAATATCTACACCGCCATCTCTATAAACATGGAAATATCTACACCCCTATCTGTATAAACATGGAAATATCCACATCACTATCTCTATAAACATGGAAAAATCAACACCGCTATCTCTATGAACATGGAAATATCTACAACGCCATCTCTATAAACATGGAAATATCTATACCGCGATCAGTATAAACATGGGAATATCTACACCGCTATCTGTAAAAACATGGATATATCTCCACTGCTATCTCTATAAACATCGAAATATCTACACCGCCATCTATATAAACATGGAAATACTTACAAAGTTATCTGCATAAACATGGAAATATCTATAATGCCATCTGTATAAACATGGAAATATCAACACAGCCATGTGTATATACATGGAAATATCTACACCGCTATCTATATAAACATGGAAATAACTACACCTCTTTCTGTATAAACATGGAAATATTTACACCGCCATCTACATATCCATAGAAATATCTGTGACGCCATCTGTATAAACATGGAAATATCTACACGGTCATCTGTGTATAGATGGAAATATCAACACCGCCATTTGTACAAACATGGAAATATCTGCTATGCTATCTGTATAAACATGGAAATATTTACACCGCGGTCTGTATAAACATGGAATTACCTACATCGCTATCTGTATAAACATGGAAATATCTACACCGCTATCTCTATAAACATAGACATACCTACACCGTGATCTGTATAAATATGGAAATATTTACAAGGCTATCTGTATAAACTTGGAAATATCTACACCGCCATCTGTATAAACATGGAAATATCTACACTGCTATCTCTATAAACATGGATATATCTACAATGCCATCTGTAAAAACATGGAAATACCTATGCAGTCATCTGTATGAACATGGAAATATCTACACCACCATCTGTATAAACAGGGAAATATCTACAATGCCATTTGTATTCAGATGGAAATACCTACGCGGCAATCTGTGTATAGATGGAAACATCAACACCGCCATCTGTACAAACATGGAAATATCTACACCGTTATCTCTATAAACATGGAAATATCTACACTGCGATCAGTATAAACATGGAAATATCTACACCGGTATCTGTATAAACATGGAAATATCTACACCACGATCTGTATAAACATGGAAATATTTAAACCGCTATCTGTCTAAACATGGAAATATCTGCACCGCTATCTCTATAAACATGGAAATAACTACAAAGCCATCTGTATTAACATGGAAATACCTACACAGTAATGTGTAGGAACATGGAAATATCTACACTGCCATCTGTATAAATATGGAAATATCTACACAGCCCTCTGTATAAATATGGAAAAATCTGCAAAGGCATCTGTATAAACATGGAAATATCTGCACCGCTACCTGTATAAACATGGAAATACCTACACCGCTGTCTCTATAAACATGGAAATATGTACACCACTATGTGTATAAACATGGAAATATCTCAACTGCTGTCTGTATAAACATGGAAATTTCTACACCGCGATCAGTATAAACATGGAAATATCTACACCACTATCTGTATAAACATGGAATTTTCTACACCGCGATCAGTATAAACATGGAAATATCTACACCACTATCTGTATAAACATGGAAATATCTACACAGCTATCTCTATAAACATGGAAATACCTACACCGCCATCTGCATAAACATGGAAATACCTACAAAGTCATCTGTATAAACATGGAAATATCCACACAGACATCTGTATAAACATGGATATATCTACACAGCAATCTGTATATACATGGAAATATCTACACCGCTATCTGTATAAACATGGAAATAACTACACCGCTATTTGTATAAACAAGGAAGTATCTTCACCGCCATCTTTTTAGCATGGAAATATATACACAGACATCTGTTTATTCATGGAAATATCTACACAGCTATCTGTATAAACATGCTAATAACTACACCGCTATCTGTATAAATGTGGAAATATTTGCACCGCTATCCCTATAAACGTGGTAATATCAAAACTGTGATCTGTATAAAAAAGGAAATATCTACACCATGATCTGTATAAACATGGAAACATCTACACCGCGATCTCTATAAACATGGAAATATCTACACCGTGATCTGTATAAAAATGGAAATATCTACACCGCCATCTCTATAAACATGGATATATCTACACCCCTATCTGTGTAAACATGGAAATATCCACACAGCTATCTCTATAAACATGGAAAAATCAACACCGCTATCTCTATGAACATGGAAATATCTACACCGCGATCTCTATAAACATGGAAATATCTACACCGTGATCAGAATAAACATTGAAATATCTGCAAGGCTATCTGTATAAACATGGAAATATCTTCACCACGATCTGTATACACATGGAAATATCTACACCACTATCTGTATAAACATGGTAATATCTACACCACCATCTATATAAACATGGAAATATCTACACCGCCATCTGTATAAACATGGAAATATCTACAATGCCATCTGCAGAAAGATGGAAATATCTACACCGCAATCTCTATAAACATGGAAATAACTACACCGCTATTTGTATAAACAAGCAAATATCTACACCGTGATCTGTATAACCATGGAATTATCTACACCGCCATCTCTATAAACATGGAAATATCTACACCCCATCTGTATAAACATGGAAATATCCACACCGCTATCTCTATAAACATGGAAAAATCAACAATGTTATCTCTATGAACATGGAAATATCTACACCGCCATCTCTATAAACATGGAAATATCTACACCACGATCAGTATAAACATGGAAATATCTACACCGCTATCTGTATAAACATGGAAATATCTCCACTGCTATCTCTATAAACATCGAAATATCTACACCGCCATCTGTATAAACATGGAAATACTTACAAAGTTATCTGTATAAACATGGAAATATCTACAACGCCATCTGTATAAACATGGAAATATCTACACCGGTATCTGTATAAACATGGAAATATCTACACCACGATCTGTATAAACATGGAAATATATACAGCGCTATCTGTATGAACATGGAAATATCTGCACCGCTATCTCTATAAACATGGAAATATCTACAAAGCCATCTGTATAAAGATGGATATACCTACACAGTCATGTGTAGGAACATGGAAATATCTACACTGCCGTCTGTATAAACATAGAAATATCTACACAGCCCTCTGTATAAATATGGAAATAACTGCATAGGCATCTGTGTAAACATGGAAATATCTGCACCGCTATCTGTATAAACATGGAAATAGCTACACCACTGTCTCTATAAACATGGAAATATGTACACCGCTATGTGTATAAACATGGAAATATATCCACTGCTGTCTGTATAAACATGGAAATATCTCCACCGTTATCTGCTTAAACGTGGAAATATCTACACTGCCATCTGTAAAAACATGGAAATATCTACACAGTCATCTGAATATACATTGAAATATCTACACCATCATCAGTATATACATGGAAATACCTACAATACCATCTGTATACACATGGAAATATCTACACAGACATCTGTATAAATATGGAAACATCTACACGGCCATCTGTATAAACATGGAAATATCTACACTGCCATCTGTTGAAAGATGGAAATATGTAAACCGCTATCTCTATAAATATGGAAATATCTACACCGCCATCTCTATAAACATGAAAATATCTACACTGCCATCTCCATAAAGATGGAAGTATCTCCTCCATCATGTGTATAAACACGGAAATATCTACACCACCATCTGTGTAAACATGGAAATATCTACACCGCTATCTGTGTAAACCTGGAAATAACTACACCGCGATCTGCATGTGCATGGAAATATCTACGCCGCCATCTGTATAAACATGGAAATACCAACACCGCCATCTGTATAAACATGGAAATATCTACACCGCTATCTCTATAAATATGAAAATACTTACACCACCATCACTGTAAACATGGAAATATTTACACCGCTATCGCTATAAACTTAGAAATAAATAGACCGCCATCTCTATAAACATGGAAATATCTACACCGATATCTGCATAAACATGGAAATATCTACACAGACATCTGTAATAAACATGGAAATATGTACACTGCCATATCTGTAAACATGAAAATATCTACACCGCCATCTTCAGAAACATGGATGTATCTACACCGCCATCTGTATAAACATGGAAATACCTACACCACCATCTGTATAAACATGGAAATATCCTCACTGCCATCTCTATAAACATGTAAATATCTACACCGCCATCTGTATAAAGATGGAAATATCTACAACGCAATCCGTATAAATATGGAAATACCAACACCGCTATCCCTATAGACAAGGAAATATCTACACCGCTATCACTATAAACATGAAAATACTTACACCACCATGTCTATAAACATGGAGATATTTACAACGCTATATCTATAAACATAGAAATAACTACACCGCCATCTCTATAAACATGGAAATATCTACACCGCCATCTGTAAAAACATGGAAATATCTACAAAGTCATCTGAATAAACATGGAAATATCTACACCACCATCTGTATAAACATGGAAATACCTACAAAGTCATCTGTATAAACATGGAAATATCAACACAGCCATCTGTATAAACATGGAAATATCTACACAGCTCTCTGTATAAATATGGAAATATCTGCATAGGCATCTGTATAAACATGGAAATATCCGCACCGCTCTCTGTATAAACATGGAAATACCTACACTGCTATCTCTATAAACATGGAAATATGTACACCGCTATGTGTATAAACATGGTAATATCTCCACTGCTGTCTGTGTAAACATGGAAATATCTCCACGTTTATCTGTATAAACATGGAAATATCTACAGCGCCATCTCTATAAACATTGAAATATCTACACTGCCATCTGTAAAAACATGGAAATATCTACACAGTCACCCGAATAAACATGGAAATATCTACACCACCGTCTGTATAAACATGGAAATACCTAGAATACCATCTGTATACACATGGAAATACCTACACAGACATCTGTATAAATATGGAAATATCTACACCGCCATCTGTATAAACATGGAAATATCTACACCGTGATCAGTATAAACATGGAAATATCTACACCGCTATCTGTATAAGCATGGAAATATCTCAACTGCCGTCTGTATAAACATGGAAATTTCTGCACCGCGATCAGTATAAACATGGAATTATCTACACCGCTATCTGTATAAACATGGAAATATCTACACAGCTATCTCTATAAACATGGAAATACCTACACCGCCATCTGCATAAACATGGAAATACCTACAAAGTCATCTGTATAAACATGGAAATATCCACACAGATATCTGTATAAACATGGATGTATCTACACAGCAATCTGTATATACATGGAAATATCTACACAGCTATCTGTATAAACATGGAAATAACTACACCGCTATTTGTATAAACAAGGAAGTATCTTCACCGCCATCTGTTTAAGCATGGAAATATACACACAGACATCTGTTTATTCATGGAAATATCTACACCGCTATCTGTATAAACATGCTAATAACTACACCGCTATCTGTTTAAATGTGGAAATATTTGCACCGCTATCCCTATAAACATGGTAATATCAAAACTGCAATCTGTATAAATATGGAAATATCTACACCGTGATCTGTATAAACATGGAAACATCTACACCGCCATCTCTATAAACATGGATATATCTACACCCCTATCTGTGTAAACATGGAAATATCCACACAGCTATCTCTATAAACATGGAAAAATCAACACCGCTATCTCTATGAACATGGAAATATCTACACCGCCATCTCTATAAACATGGAAATATCTACACCGTGATCAGAATAAACATTGAAATATCTACAAGGCTATCTGTATAAACATGGAAATACCACCACTGCTATCTCTATAAACATCGAAATGTCTACACCGCCATCTGTATAAACATGGAAATACTTACACAGTTATCTGTATAAACATGGAAATATCTACACCGCCATCTGTATAAACATGGAAATATCTACACAGCCATGTGTATATACATGGAAATATCTACTCCGCCATCTGTATAAACATGGAAATATCTACACAGCCATGTGTATATACATGGAAATATCTACACCGCTATCTATATAAACATGGAAATAACTACACCGCTATCTGTATAAACATGGAAATATCTACACCGCCATCTGCATGTCCATGGAAATATCTACGCGCCATCTGTATAAACATGGAAATATCTACACGGTCATCTGTGTATAGATGGAAATATCAACACCGCCATCTGTACAAACATGGGAATATCTGCACCGCAATCTGTATAAACATGGAAATATATACACCGCGGTCTGTATAAACATGGAAATATCTAAACTGCTATCTGTATAAACACGGAAATATCTACACCGCTATCTCTATAAACACGGGTATATCTACACCGAGATCTGTATAAACATGGAAATATTTACACCGCTATCTGTATAAACATTCAAATATCTACACCGTTATCTGTATAAACATGGAAATACCTACAATGCCATCTGTAGAAACATGGAAATATCTGCACGGCAATCTGTGTATAGATGGAAACATCAACACCGCAATCTGTACAGACATGGAAATATCTACACCGCTATCTGTATAAACATGGATATATCTACACTGCGGTCTCTATAAACATGGAAATATATACACCGGTATCTGTATAAATATGGAAATATCTACACCACAATTGGCATAAAACATGGAAATATTTACACCGCTATCTGCACAAACATGGAAATATCTACACCGCTATCTCTATAAACAAGGAAATACCTGAAAAGCCATCTGTATAATAATGGAAATAACAACACAGTCATGTGTAGGAACATGGAAATATCTACACTGCCATCTGTTTAAACATGGAAATATCTACACAGCCTTCTGTATAAATATGGAAATATCTGCATAGGCATCTGTATAAACATGGAAATATCTGCACCGCTATCTGTATAAACATGGAAATACCTACACTGCTATCTCTATAAACATGGAAATATGTACACTGCTATGTGTATAAACATGGTAATATCTCCACTGCTGTCTGTATAAACAAGGAAATATCTCCACGTTTATCTGTATAAACATGGAATTATCTACAGCGTCATCTCTATAAACATTGAAATATATACACTGCCATCTGTGAAAGCATGGAAATATCTACACAGTCACCCGAATAAACATGGAAATATCTACACCACCGTCTGAATAAACACGGAAATACCAACAATACCATCTGTATACACATGAAAATATCTAAACAGACATCTGTATAAATATGGAAATATCTACACCGCCATCTGTATAAACACGGAAATATCTACACCGTGATCAGTATAAACATGGAAATATCTACACCGCTATCTGTATAAGCATGGAAATATCTCCACTGCTATCTCTATAAACATCGAAATATCTACACCGCCATCTGTATAAACATGGAAATACTTACAAAGTTATTTGTATAAACATGGAAATATCTACACAGCCATCTGTATAAACATGGAAATACCTACACAGCCATGTGTATATACATGGAAATATCTACACCGATATCTGTATAAACATGGAAATAACTACACCGTTATTTGTATAAACAAGGAAAGATCTACACCGCCATCTGTTTAAACATGCAAATATATACACAGACATCTGTTTATACATGGAAATATCTACACCTCTATCTGTATAAAAATGCTAATAACTACACCGGTATCTGTATAAATGTGGAAATATTTGCACCGCTATCACTATAAACATGTTAATATCAACACTGCGATCTGTATAAACATGGAAATATCTACACCATGATCTGTATAAACATGGAAACATCTACAACGTGATCTATATAAACATGGAAATATCTACACCGCCATCTCTATAAACATGGAAATATCTACACCCCTATCTGTATAAACATGGAAATATCCACACCACTATCTCTATAAACATGGAAAAATCAACACCGCTATCTCTATGAACATGGAAATATCTACAACGCCATCTCTATAAACATGGAAATATCTATACCGCGATCAGTATAAACATGGGAATATCTACACCGCTATCTGTAAAAACATGGATATATCTCCACTGCTATCTCTATAAACATCGAAATATCTACACCGCCATCTATATAAACATGGAAATACTTACAAAGTTATCTGCATAAACATGGAGATATCTATAATGCCATCTGTATAAACATGGAAATATCAACACAGCCATGTGTATATACATGGAAATATCTACACCGCTATCTATATAAACATGGAAATAACTACACCTCTTTCTGTATAAACATGGAAATATTTACACCGCCATCTACATATCCATAGAAATATCTGTGACGCCTTCTGTATAAACATGGAAATATCTACACGGTCATCTGTGTATAGATGGAAATATCAACACCGCCATCTGTACAAACATGGAAATATCTGCTATGCTATCTGTATAAACATGGAAATATTTACACCGCGGTCTGTATAAACATGGAATTACCTACATCGCTATCTGTATAAACATGGAAATATCTACACCGCTATCTCTATAAACATAGACATACCTACACCGTGATCTGTATAAATATGGAAATATTTACAAGGCTATCTGTATAAACTTGGAAATATCTACACCGCCATCTGCATAAACATGGAAATATCTACACTGCTATCTCTATAAACATGGATATATCTACAATGCCATCTGTAAAAACATGGAAATACCTATGCAGTCATCTGTATGAACATGGAAATATCTACACCACCATCTGTATAAACAGGGAAATATCTACAATGCCATTTGTATTCAGATGGAAATACCTACGCGGCAATCTGTGTATAGATGGAAACATCAACACCGCCATCTGTACAAACATGGAAATATCTACACCGCTATCTCTATAAACATGGAAATATCTACACTGCGATCAGTATAAACATGGAAATATCTACACCGGTATCTGTATAAACATGGAAATATCTACACCACGATCTGTATAAACATGGAAATATTTAAACCGCTATCTGTCTAAACATGGAAATATCTGCACCGCTATCTCTATAAACATGGAAATATCTACAAAGCCATCTGTATTAACATGGAAATACCTACACAGTAATGTGTAGGAACATGGAAATATCTACACTGCCATCTGTATAAATATGGAAATATCTACACAGCCCTCTGTATAAATATGGAAAAATCTGCAAAGGCATCTGTATAAACATGGAAATATCTGCACCGCTACCTGTCTAAACATGGAAATACCTACACCGCTGTCTCTATAAACATGGAAATATGTACACCACTATGTGTATAAACATGGAAATATCTCAACTGCTGTCTGTATAAACATGGAAATTTCTACACCGCGATCAGTATAAACATGGAAATATCTACACCACTATCTGTATAAACATGGAAATATCTACACAGCTATCTCTATAAACATGGAAATACCTACACCGCCATCTGCATAAACATGGAAATACCTACAAAGTCATCTGTATAAACATGGAAATATCCACACAGACATCTGTATAAACATGGATATATCTACACAGCAATCTGTATATACATGGAAATATCTACACCGCTATCTGTATAAACATGGAAATAACTACACCGCTATTTGTATAAACAAGGAAGTATCTTCACCGCCATCTTTTTAAGCATGGAAATATATACACAGACATCTGTTTATTCATGGAAATATCTACACCGCTATCTGCATAAACATGCTAATAACTACACCGCTATCTGTATAAATGTGGAAATATTTGCACCGCTATCCCTATAAACGTGGTAATATCAAAACTGCGATCTGTATAAAAAAGGAAATAACTACACCATAATCTGTATAAACATGGAAACATCTACACCGCGATCTGTATAAACATGGAAATATCTACACCGTGATCTGTATAAAAATGGAAATATCTACACCGCCATCTCTATAAACATGGATATATCTACACCCCTATCTGTGTAAACATGGAAATATCCACACAGCTATCTCTATAAACATGGAAAAATCAACACCACTATGTCTATGAACATGGAAATATCTACACCGCGATCTCTATAAACATGGAAATATCTACACCGTGATCAGAATAAACATTGAAATATCTACAAGGCTATCTGTATAAACATGGAAATATCTTCACCACGATCTGTATACACATGGAAATATCTACACCACTATCTGTATAAACATGGTAATATCTACACCACCATCTATATAAACATGGAAATATCTACATCGCCATCTGTATAAACATGGAAATATCTACAATGCCATCTGCAGAAAGATGGAAATATCTACACCGCAATCTCTATAAACATGGAAATAACTACACCGCTATTTGTATAAACAAGCAAATATCTACACTGTGATCTGTATAACCATGGAATTATCTACACCGCCATCTCTATAAACATGGAAATATCTACACCCCATCTGTATAAACATGGAAATATCCACACCGCTATCTCTATAAACATGGAAAAATCAACAACGTTATCTCTATGAACATGGAAATATCTACACCGCCATCTCTATAAACATGGAAATATCTACACCACGATCAGTATAAACATGGAAATATCTACACCGCTATCTGTATAAACATGGAAATATCTCCACTGCTATCTCTATAAACATCGAAATATCTACACCGCCATCTGTATAAACACGGAAATACTTACAAAGTTATCTGTATAAACATGGAAATATCTACAACGCCATCTGTATAAACATGGAAATATCTACACCGGTATCTGTATAAACATGGAAATATCTACACCACGATCTGTATAAACATGGAAATATATACAGCGCTATCTGTATGAACATGGAAATATCTGCACCGCTATCTCTATAAACATGGAAATATCTACAAAGCCATCTGTATAAAGATGGATATACCTACACAGACATGTGTAGGAACATGGAAATATCTACACTGCCGTCTGTATAAACATAGAAATATCTACACAGCCCTCGGTATAAATATGGAAATAACTGCATAGGCATCTGTGTAAACGTGGAAATATCTGCACCGCTATCTGTATAAACATGGAAATAGCTACACCACTGTCTCTATAAACATGGAAATATGTACACCGCTATGTGTATAAACATGGAAATATATCCACTGCTGTTTGTATAAACATGGAAATATCTCAACCGTTATCTGTTTAAACGTGGAAATATCTACACTGCCATCTGTAAAAACATGGAAATATCTACACAGTCATCTGAATATACATTGAAATATCTACACCATCATCAGTATATACATGGAAATACCTACAATACCATCTGTATACACATGGAAATATCTACACAGACATCTGTATAAATATGGAAACATCTACACGGCCATCTGTATAAACATGGAAATATCTACACTGCCATCTGTTGAAAGATGGAAATATGTACACCGCTATCTCTATAAATATGGAAATATCTACACCGCCATCTCTATAAACATGAAAATATCTACACTGCCATCTCCATAAAGATGGAAGTATCTACTCCATCATGTGTATAAACACGGAAATATCTACACCACCATCTGTGTAAACATGGAAATATCTACACCGCTATCTGTGTAAACCTGGAAATAACTACACCGCGATCTGCATGTGCATGGAAATATCTACGCCGCCATCTGTATAAACATGGAAATATCTACTCGGCCATCTGTGTATAGATGGAAATATCAGCACCGCCATCTGTACAAACATGGAAATATCTACACCGCTATCTCTATAAACATGGAAATATCTGCACTGCCAACTGTAAAAACATGGAAATACCTATACAGTCATCTGTATAAACATGGAAATATCTACAATGACATCTCTATAAACATGGAAATATCTACACCCCTATCTGTATAAACATGGAAATATCTACACGGCCATCCATGTTTAGATGGAAATATCAACACCGCCATCTGTACAAACATGGAAATATCTACATAGCTATCTCTATAAACATGGAAATATCTGCACTGCCATCTGTAAAAACATGGAAATAGCTATACAGTCATCTGTATTAACATGGAAATATCTACACTGCTATCTCTATAAACATGGAAATATCTACACCGCCATCTCTATATACATGAAAATATCTACACTGCCATCTTCATAAACATGGAACTAACTACTTCAACATCTGTATAAACAGGGAAACATCCACACCGCCATCTGTGTGAATAATGAAATATCTACAATGCCATCTGTATAAAGATATAAATATCTGCACCGCGAGCTGTATAAACATGGAAATATCTTCATCGCAATCTGTATAAACGTGGAAATACCAACACCGCGGTCTGTATAAACATGGAAAAAACTACAAAGACATCTGTATAAACATGGAAATATCTACACAGCCATCTGTATAAACATGGAAATATCTACACAGCCATCTGTATATACATGGAAATATCTACACCGCTATCTATATAAACATGGAAATAACTACACCGCTATTTGTATAAACAAGGAAATATCTACACCGTGATCTGTATAAACATGGAAATATCTACACTGCCATCTCTATAAACATGGAAATATCTACACCCCTATCTGTATAAACATGGAAATATCCACACCGCTATCTCTATAAACATGGAAAAATCAACACCGCTATCTCTATGAACATGGAAATATCTACACCTCCATCTCTATAAACATGGAAATATCTACACCACGATCAGTATAAACATGGAAATATCTACACCGCTATCTGTATAAACATGGAAATATCTCCACTGATATCTCTATAAACATCGAAATATCTACACCGCCATCTGTATAAACATGGAAATAACTCCACTGCTATCTCTATAAACATCGAAATATCTTCACCGCCATCTGTATAAACACGGAAATGCTTACAAAGTTATCTGTATAAACATGGAAATATCTACACCGCCATCTGTATAAACATGGAAATAGCTACACAGCCATGTGTACATATATGGAAATATCTACACAGCTATCTATAAAAATGGAAATAACTACACCGCTATCTGTATGAACAAGGAAATACCTACAGCTCCATCTACATATCCATGGAAATATCTGCGCCGCCATCTGTATAAACATGGAAATATCTACACGGTCATCTGTGTATAGATGGAAATATCAACACCGCCATCTGTACAAACATGGAAATATCTGCACCGCCATCTGTATAAACCTGGAAATATCTACACGACGGTCTGTATAAACATGGAAATATCTACACAGGTATCTGTAAAAACAAGGAAATATCTGCACCGGTATCTCTATAAACATGGAAATATCTACAAAGCCATCTGTATGAACATGGAAATACCTACACAGTCATGTATAGGAACATGGAAATATCTACACTGCCATCTGTTTAAACGTAGAAATATCTAGACAGCCCTCTGTATAAAAATGGATATATCTGCATAGGCATCTGTATAAACATGGAAATATCTGCACAGCTATCTGTATCAACATGGAAATACCTACACCGCCGTCCCTATAAACATGTAAATATGTACACCACTATGTGTATAAACATGGAAATATCTCCACTGCTGTCTGTATAAACATGGAAATATCTCCACCATTATCTGTATAAACATGGAAATATCTACAGCGCCATCTCTATAAACATTGAAATATCTACACTGCCATCTGTAAAAACATGGAAATATCTACACAGTCATCTGAATAAACATGAAAATATCTACACCACCATCTGTATAAACATGGAAATACCTACAATACCATCTGTATACACATGGAAATATCTACAGAGACATCTGTATAAATATGGAAATATCTACAACGCCAGTTGTATAAACATGGAAATATCTACACTGCCATCTGTACAAAGATGGAAATATCTACACCGCTATCTCTATAAATATGGAAATATCTACACCACCATCTCCATAAACATGAAAATATCTAAACTGCCATCTCCATAAAGATGGAAGTATCTACTCCGCCATGTGTATAAACACGGAAATATCTACAACACCATCTGTGTAAACATGGAAATATCTACACCGCCATCTGCATGTCCATGGAAATATCTATGCCGCCATCTCTAAAAACTTGGAAATATCTACACAGCCATCTGTGTATAGATGGAAATATCAACACCGCCATCTGTACAAACACGGATATATCTACACCGCTATCTCTATAAACATGGAAATATCTGCAATGCCATCTCTAAAAACATGGAAATAACTATACAGTCATCTGTATAAGCACGGAAATATCTACAATGCCATCTGTATACACATGGAAATATCTACATAGTCATCTGTATAAACATGTAAATATCTACACTGCTATGTCTATAAACATGGAAATATCTACACCGACATCTCTATAAACATGAAAATATCTACACAGCCATCTCCATAAACATGGAACTAACTACTCCGCCATATGTATAAACATGGAAATATCTACAATGCCATCTGTAGAAAGATGGAAATACCTACACCGCAATCTGTGTAAACATGGAAATATCTACACCGATATCTGTAAAAACATGGAAATATCTACACCGCTATCTGTACAAACATGGAAATATCTACACCACGATCTGTATAAAGATGGAAATATCTACAGCGCCATCTCTATAAACATTGAAATATCTACACTGCCGTCTGTAAAAACATTGAAATATCTACACAGTCATCTGAATAAACATGGAAATATCTACACCACCATCTGTATAAACATGGAAATACCTGCAATACCATCTGTATACACATGGAAATATCTACACTGCCATCTGTAGAAAGATGGAAATATCTACACCGCTATCTCTATAAATATGGAAATATCTACACCGCCATCTCTATAAACATTATAATATCTACAATGCCATCTCCATAAAGATGGAAGTATCTACTCCTCCTTGTGTATAAACACGGAAATATCTACACCACCATCTGTGTAAACATGGAAATATCTACACCGCTGTCTGTATAAACATGGAAATATCTACACCGCCATCTGCATGTCAATGGAAATATCTACGCCGCCATCTGTATAAACATGGAAATATCTACACGGTCATCTATGTATAGATGGAAATATCAACACCGCCATCTGTACAAACATGGAAATATCTGCACCGCTATCTGTATAAACATGGAAATATCTACACCGCGGTCTGTGTAAACATGGAAATATCTACACCGCTATCTGTATAAACATGGAAATATCTACACCGCTATCTCTATAAACATGGAAATATCTACACCATGATCTGTATAAACTTGGAAATATTTCCACCGCTATCTGTATAAACATGGAAATATCTACAGTTTTCTGTAGAAATACGGAAATATCTACACCACTATCTCTATAAACACGGAAATATCTACACCGCCATCTGTATAAACATGGAAATACCTACACAGTCATCTGTATAAACATGGAAATATCTACACCACTATCTGTATAAACATGGAAATACCTTCACTGCCATCTGTATATACATGGAAATATCTACACTGCCATCTGTATAAAGATGGAAATATCTACATCGCTATCTCTACAGACATGGAAATATCTTCACCGCTATCTGTATAAACATGGAAATATCTACACCGCTATCTGTATAAACATGGAAATAACAACACCGTTATCTGTATAAACATGGAAATATCTACACCGCTATCTCTATAAACATGAAAATACTTAAACCGCCATCTCTGTAAACATGGAAATATTTACACCGCTATGTCTATAAACATAGAAATACCTACACCGCCATCTCTATAAACATGGAAATATCTACACCGCCATCTGCATAAACATGGAAATATCTAAACAGACATCTGTATAAACATGGAAATAACTACAATACCATCTGTATGAACTTTTAAATATCTACACTGACATGTGTAGAAAGATGGAAATGTCTACAAAGCGATCTGTATAAACATGGGAATTTCTACACCGCTCCCTGTATAAACGTGGAAATAGCAACACCGCTATCTGTATCAACAAGGAAATAACTACACCGCAATCTGAATAAACATGGAAATATCTACAATGCTATCTCTGTAAACATGGAAATATCTACACAGCTATCTGTGTAAACTAGCAAATATCTACACCGCTATCCTGGTAAATTTGGCAATAGCTACAGTGCAATCTATGCAAAGATGGAAATATCTACACTGCTATCTATGTAAACATGGAAATATCTACACCGCTATCTGTATAAACATGGAAATATCAACACTGCCATCTATATAAACATGGAAATATCTACAGCGCCATCTGTATAAACATGGAAATATCCACACCGCCATCTGTACACTCATGGAAATATCTAAACAGCCATCTGTATAAACATGGAAATATCTACACCGCTATCTCTATAAACATGGAAATATCTACACAGATATCTGTATAAACATGGAAATATCTACACCGCTATCTGTATAAACTTGGAAATATCTACAACGTTATCTGTGTAAACATGGAAATATCTACACAGTTATCTGTGTAAACTTGGAAATATCTACACAGCTATCTGTGTAAAAATGGAAATATCTACACAGCCATCTGTGCAAAGATTGAAATATCTACACCGATATCTCTGTAAGCATGGAAATATCTACACCGCTATCGGTATAAACAAGGAAATATCTATACTGCTGTCTCTATAAACATGGTAATATCTCCACCGCTATCTGTATAAACATGAAAATATCTACACCGCTATCTGTATAAACATGGACATATCTACACCGCAGTCTGTATATACATGGAAATATCAACACCCCTATCTGTATAAGCATGGAAATATCCACACCGCTATCTCTATAACCATGGAAATATCTAAACCGCGATCACTATAAACGTGGAAATATCTACGCCGCTATCTCTATAAACATGGAAATATCTCCACTGGTATCTCTATAAACATTGAAATATCTACACCGCCATCTGCATAAACATGGAAATATCTACACAGCCATGTGTATATACATGGAAATATCTACACCGCTATCTATATAAACATCGGAATAACTACACCGCTATCTCTATTAACATGGAAATATCTACACCGCCTTCTACATATCCATGGAAATATCTGCGCCGCCATCTGTATAAACATGGAAATATCTACACGGACATCTCTGTAGAGATGGAAATATCAACACTGCCGTCTGTACAAACATGGAAATAACTGCACCGGGATCTGCATAAACATGGAAATATCTACACAGTGGTCTGTATAAACATGGAAATAGCTAAACCGCTATCTGTATAAACATGGCAATATCTACAACGCTATCTCTATAAACATGGAAATATCTACACCGTGATCTGTATAAACATGGAAATATTTACACTGCTATCTGTATAAACACGGAAATATCTACATCATTATCTGTATAAATATGGAAATATCTACACCGCTATCTCTATAAACATGGAAATATCTACACCGCCATCTGTATAAACATGGAAATATCTACACTGCTATCTCTACAAACATGGAAATATCTACACTGCGGTCGGTATAAACATGGAAATTTCTACACCGGTATCTGTATAAACATGGAAATATCTACACCACGATCTGTATAAACATGGAAATATTTACACCGCTATCTGTAAAAACATGGAAATATCTACACCGCTATCTCTATAAACATGGAAATATCTACAAAGCCATCTGTATAAACATGGAAATACCAACACAGTCATGTGTAGGAACATGGAAATATCTACACCGCGATTTGTATAAACACGGAAATATCTACACCGCGATCTGTATAAACATGGAAATATCTACACCGCTATCTGTATAAACATGGAAATATCTACACAGCTATCTCTATAAACATGGAAATATCTACACCGCAATCTGTATAAACATGGAAATACCTACAAAGTCATCTGTATAAACATGGAAATATCTACACAGCCATCTGTATAAACATGGAAATATCTACACAGCCGTCTGTATATACATGGAAATATGTACAACGCTATCTGTATAAACATGGAAATAAATACACCGCTATGTGTATAAACAAGGAAATATCTTCACCACCATCTGTATAAACATGGAAATATCTACAATGCCATCTGTATATACATGGAAATACCTACATGGCAATCTGTGTACCGATGGAAATATCAACACCGCCATCTGTACAAACATGGAAATATCTCCACCGCTATCTGTATAAACATGGA
This sequence comes from Pan troglodytes, assembly GCF_028858775.2. Lineage (NCBI taxonomy): Eukaryota > Metazoa > Chordata > Mammalia > Primates > Hominidae > Pan > Pan troglodytes. Next base: position 11,696,008 of record NC_072411.2, read on the forward strand.
AATATCTACATTGCTATCTTTATGGACATGGAAATATCAACACCGCTATCTGTAAAAGCATGGAAATAACTATAACACTATCTGTGAAAACATGGAAATATCTACACACCAATCTGTGTAAACATGAAACATGTACACTGCTATCTATGTAAATATGGAAATGTCTACACCGCTATCTCCGAAAACAGGGAAATATCTACACCGCTATCTGTATAAATATGGAAATATGTACACCACGATCTCTATAAAAATGAAAATATCTACACGGCTATCTGTATAAACATGTAAATATCTATACCGCTATCTGTATAAGTATGGGAATATCTACACTGCTATCTCTATGAACATGGAAAAGTCTACAACGCTATCTGTATAAACATGGAAATATCTACATGCATATGTCTATAAACATGGAAATATCTACACCGCCATCTGTATATACATGGAAATACCTACACCGTCATATGTATAAACACGGAAATATCTACACCGCTATTTTTACAAACATGGAAATATCTCCACCGCTATCTGTATAAACATGGAAATATCTCCACCTCTATCTGTATAAACATGGAAATATCTACTCCGATATCTGTATAAACATGGAAATATCTACAATGCTGTCTGTATAAACTTTCAAATGTCTACATCGCTATCTGTATAAAAGTGGAAATATCTCCATGGCTATCTGTACACACATGGAAATATCTACATCACTATCTTCATAAGCAGGGAAATATCTACACCGCTATCTATATAAACATGGAAATTTCTACAACACTATCTGTCTAAACATGGAAATATATACATTGCTATCTGTGTAAACATGGAAATATGTACTCCGCAATCTGTGTAAAGATGGAAATATCTACACCGCTATCTCTGTAAACTTGGAAATAACTACACCGCTATCTCTATAAACATGGAAATATCTCCACCGCTATCTGTATAAACATGGAAATATCTACACCGATATCTGTATAAATATGGAAATATCTACACCGCTATCTCTATAAACATGGAAATGTCTACACCGCTATCTGTATAAACATGGAAATATCTGCAAGGCTATCTCTATAAAGATGGAAATATCTACACCGCCATCTGTATAAACATGGAAATATCTACACAGCCATCTCTATAAACTTGGAAATATCTACTCCGCTACATGTATAAACAAGGAAATAGCCACACCGCTATCAGTATTAACATGGAAATATCTACACAACTATCAGTATAAACATGGAAATATGTACACCGCTACCTGTTTAAACATGGAAATATCTTCACCGCTATCTGTAAAAACATGGAACTATCTACACTGCTATCTCTATAAACATGGAAATATCTATATCTCTATCTGTACAAATATGGAAATATCTCCACCGCTAACTCTATAAACATGGAAATATCCACACCGCTATGTTTATAAACATGGAAATATCTACACCGCTATCTGTATAAACATGGAAATATCTACAACACTATCTGTGTAAACATGGAAATATCTACACAGCTATCTGTGTAAACATGGAAATATGTACACCGCTATCTGTGATGATGGAAATATCTACACTGCTGTCAGTATAAACATGGAAATATCTACACTGCTGTCTATGTAAAGATGGAAATATCTACACCGCTATCTGTATAAACATGGAAATATTTACACCGCAATCTGTATAAACATGGAAATATCAACACCACGATCTGTACAAACATGGAAATATCTACACCGATATCTGTATAAACATGGAAATATCTACACCGCTATCTGTATAAACACGTAAATATCTAAACCGATATCTGTGTTAACATGGAAATATCTACACTGCTATCTCTATAAACATGGAAATATCTGGAACACTATCTGTGTAAACATGGAAATATATACACTGCTATCTGTGTATACATGGAAATATGTTCCACGCTATCTGTGTAAAGATGGAAATATCTACACCGCATTCGGTGAAAATATGGAAATATCTACACCGCTGTCTTTGTAAACTTGGAAATATCTACACCGCTATCTGTATAAACCTGGAAATATCTACACTGCCATCTCTATAAACAAGGAAATATCTAGAACACTATCTGTGTAAAGATAGAAATATACACACTGCTATCTGTGTAAACATGGAAATATGTACCCCGCTATCTATGTAAAGATGGAAATATCTACACCGCAATCTGTGAAAATATGGAAATATCTACACCGGTATCTCTGTAAACTTGGAAATACCTACACCGCTATCTATATAAACATGGAAATATCTACACAGCTATCTGTATAAACATGGAAATATCTACACCACGATCTGTATAAACATGGAAATATCTACACGGCTTTCTGTTTAAACATGGAAATATCTACACTGCTATCTGTATAAACATGGAAATACCTACACCGATATCTGTATAAATATGGAAATATCTACAACGCTATCTCTATAAACATGGAAATGTCTACATCGCTATCTGTATAAACATGGAAATATCTACATGGATATCTCTATAAACATGGTAATATCTACACCGCCATCTGTATAAACCTGGAAGTATCTACACCTCTAACTGCATAAACATGGAAATATCTACACCGATATCTGTATAAATATGGAAATATCTACACCGCTATCTCTGTAAACATGGAAATATGTACACCGCTATCTGTGAAGATGGAAATATCTACACCGCTGTCAGTATAAACATGGAAATACCTACACCGCTGTCTGTGTAAAGATGGAAATATCTACACCGCTATATGTATAAACATGGAAATATTTACACCGCAATCTGTATAAACATGGAAATATCAACACCACGATCTGTACAAACATGGAAATATCTACACCGATATCTGTATAAACATGGAAATATCTACACCGCTATCTGTATAAACATGGAAATATCTAAACCGATATCTGTGTTAACATGGAAATATCTACAATGCTATCTCTATAAACATGGAAATATCTAGAACACTATCTGTGTAAACATGGAAATATATACACTGCTATCTGTGTATACATGGAAATATGTACCCCGCTATCTGTGTAAAGATGGAAATATCTACACCGCATTCTGTGAAAATATGGAAATATCTACACCGCTATCTCTGTAAACTTGGAAATATCTACAACGCTATCCGTATAAACCTGGAAATATCTACACTGCCATCTCTATAAACATGGAAATATCTAGAACACTATCTGTGTAAACATGGAAATATACACACTGCTATCTGTGTAAACATGGAAATATGTACCCCGCTATCTGTGTAAAAATGGAAATATCTACACCGGTATCTCTGTAAACTTGGAAATATCTACACCGCTATCTATATAAACATGGAAATATCTACACCGCTATCTGTATAAACATGGAAACAACTGCACCGCCATTTCTATACACATGGAAATATCTTAACAGCAATCTCTATAAACATGGAAATATCTACACCACGATCTGTATAAACATGAAAATATCCACACCGCCATATTTATAAACATAGAAATATCTACACTGCCATCTGTAGAAAGATGGAAATATCTACACCGTGATCTGCATAAACATGGAAATAACTACATCTCCACTATATAAACATGGAAATATCTAAACCGCTATCTGTATAAATATGGAAAAATCTACACCGCTATGTCTATGAACATGGAAATGACTACACCACTAACTGTATAAACATGGAAAAAGCTACATGACTATCTCTATAAAAATGGAAATATCTACAACGCCATCTGTATAAACATGGAAATATCTACACCGATATCTGTATAAAAATGGAAATATCTACACCACTGTCTGTATAAACTTGCAAATGTCTATATCGCTATCTGTATAAACATGGAAATATCTCCACCGCTATCTGTACAAACATGGAAATATCTACATCACTATATTTACAAGCATGGAAATATCTACACCGCTATCAATATAAACATGGAAATATCTACAACACTATCTGTGTAAACATGGAAATATATACACTACTATCTGTGTAAAGAAGGAAATATGTACCCCGCTATCTGTGTAAAGATGGAAATATCTACACCGCAATCTGTGATAATATGGAAATATCTACACCGCTATCTCGGTAAAGTTGGAAATATCTTCACCGCTACATGTATAAACATGGAAATACCTACACTGCTATCTGTATAAACATGGAAATATCTACATCACGATCTATATAAACATGGAAATATCTACACCGCTATCTGCATAAACATCGAAATATCTACACCGATATCTGTATAAAAAAGTAAATATCTACACCGCTATCTCTATAAACATGGAAATGTCTACACCGCTATCTGTATAAACATGGAAATATCTACATGGCTATCTCTATAAACATGGAAATTTCTACACCGCCATCTGTATAAACATGGAAATACCTACACGGTCATCTGTATAAACATGGAAATATCTACACCAATATCTGTATAAACATGGATATTTCTACACTGCCATCTGTATAAACATGGAAATATCTACACAGCCGTCTCTATAAACATGGAAATATCTACAACGCTACCTGTATAAACATGGAAATAGCCACACCGCGATCTGTATAAAAATGGAAATATCTACACCGTTATCTGTATAAACATGGAAATATCTACACCGCTATCTGTATAAACTTGGAAGTATCTACACCGCCGTCTGTATAAACATGGAAATATCTCCACCGCTATCTGTATAAACATGGAAATATCTCCAACGTTATCTGTATAAACATGGAAATATCTACACCGGTATCTGTTTAAACATGGAAATATCTACAATGCTATCTGTATAAATATGGAAATATCTACATCGCTGTCTGTATAAACGTGGAAATATCTCAACCGCTATCTCTATAAACTTGGAAATATCTACACCGCTATCTTTATAAACATACAAATATCTACACTGCTATCTGTATAAACATTGAAATATCTATAATACTATCTGTGTAAACATGGAAATATCTACACAGCTATCTGTGTAAACATGAAATATGTACACCGCTATCTATGTAAATATGGAACTATCTACAACTCAATCAGAGCAAATATGGAAATATCTACACCGCTATCTCTGAAAACATGGAAATATCTACACAGCTATCTGTATGAACATGGATATATCGACCCCGCAATCTGTTTAAACATGGAAATATGTATACCACGATCTGTATAAACATGAAAATATCTACAACACTATCTGTATAAACTTGGAAATATCTGCACCGCTGTCTGTATAAGTATGGAAATATCTGCATCCGCTATCTCTATGAACATGGAAATGTCTACACCGCTGTCTGTATCAACATGGAAATACCTACAGAGTCATTTGTATAAACACGGAAATATCTACACTGCTATGTTTATAAACATGGAAATATCTCCACCGCTATCTGTATAATGATGGAAATATCTACACCGCTATCTGTATAAACATGGAAGTATCTACACCGCTGTCTGTATAAACATGGAAATATCTACACCACTATCTGTATAAATATGGAAATATCAACACCGCTATCTCTATGATCATGGAAATGTCTACACCGCTATCTCTATAATCATGGAAATATCTACATGGATATCTCTATAATCATGGAAATATCTACACCGCCATCTGTATAAACATGGAAATACCTATACAGTCATCTGTATAAACATGGAAATATCTACAGCAGTATCTGTATAAACATGGGAATATCTACACTGCCATCTGTATAAACATGGAAATATCTACACAGCTATCTCTATAAACATTTAAATATCTACACCGATACCTGTATAAACATGGAAATGGCCACACCGCTATCTGTATAAACATGGAAATATCTACACCACTATCGGTATGAACATGGAAATATCTACAACGCTATCTGTTTAAACATGGAAATATCTACACTGCTATCTGTATAAACATAGAAATATCTACACAGCTATCTGTATAAACATGGAAATAACTACACCGCTATCTGTATAAACTTGGAAATATCTCCACCTCTATCTCTATAAACATGGAAATATCTACACCGCTATCTTTATAAACATGGAAATATGTACACCGCTATCTGTATAAACATGGAAATATCTACAACACTATCTGTGTAAACATGGAAATATCTACACAGCTATCTGTGTAAACATGGAAACATCTACACTGCTATCTGTATATACATGGAAATATTTACACCGCTATCTGTATAAACATGGAAATAACTACACCGCTATCTGTATAAACTTGGAAATATCTCCACCTCTATCTCTATAAACATGGAAATATCTACACTGCTATCTCTATAAACATGGAAATGTCTACACCGCTATCTGTATAAACATGGAAATATCTACATGGCTATCTCTATAAACATGGAAATATCTACACCGCTATCTCTATAAACATGGAAATAACGACACAGTCATCTGCAGAATCATGGATATATCTACACCAGTATCTGTATAAACATGGAAATATCTACACTTCCATCAGTATTAACATGGAAATATCTACACAGCCATCTCTGTAAACATGGAAATATCTACACTGCTATCTGTATAAACATGGAATTAGACACACCGCTATGTGTATAAACATGGAAATATCTCCACTGCTATCTGTACAAACATGGAAATATCTATATCGCAATCTTTATAAGCATGGAAATATCTACACTGCTATCTCTATTAACATGGAAATACCTAGAACACTATCAGTGTAAACATGGAAATATACACACTGCTATCTGTGTAAACATGGAAATATGTACCCTGCTATCTGTGTAAAGATGGAAATATATACACTGCAATCTGTGAAAATACGGAAATATCTACACTGGTATCTCTGTAAACTTGGAAATATCTACACAGCTATCTATATAAACATGGAAATATCTACACCGCTATCTGTATAAACATGGAAATATCTACACCACGATCTGTATAAACATGGAAATATCTACACTGATTTCTGTATAAACATGGAAATATCTACACTGCTATCTGTATGAACATGGAAATATATACACCGCTATCTTTATAAACATGGAAATACCTACACCGCTATCTCTATAAACATGGAAATATCTACACCGCTGTCTCTATAAACATGGAAATATATTCACCGCCATCTCTTTAAACATGGAATTATCTACACCGCCATCTACATAAACAAGGAAATATCCACACCGACATCTATACAAACATTCAAAAATCTGTACCGGTATCTGTATAAACATGGAAATATCTACAACGCTATCTCTATAAACATGGAAATATCTTCACCACCATCTCTATAAATATGGAAATATCTACGAAGCCATCTGTATAAACATGGAAATATCTACACCGTTACCTGTATAAACATGGAAATAGCCACACCGCTATCTGTAGAAATATGGAAATATCTACACCGCTATCTGTATAAACATGGAAATATCTACACCGCCATCTGTACAAACATCGAAAAATATACACCTCCATCTCTAGAAACATGGAAATATCTACACCGCTGTCTGTATAAACATCAAAATATCTCAAATGCTATTTCTCTAAACATGGAAATATCTACACCGCATCTGTACAAAGATGGAAATATCTACACCCCGAACTGTATAAATATGGAAATATCTAAACTGCTAACTGTATAAACATGGAAATATCTACACCGCTATCTGTACAAACATGGAAATATTTACATCGCCATCTGTATAAACATGGAAAAATATACCCCGCCATCTCTATAAACATGGAAATATCTACACTGCCATCTGTATAAACATGGAAATATCTACACAGCCATCTGTATAAAGATGGAAATATCTACACCGCGAAGTGTATAAACATAGAAATATCTACACCGCTATCTGTGTAAACATGGAAATATCTACACAGTCATCTGTATAAACATGGAAATATCTACACCACTATCTGTATAAACATGAAAATATCTACATTGCCTTCTGTATAAACATGGAAATATCTACACAGCCATCTCTATAAACATGGAAATATCAACACTGGTATCTGAATAAACATGGAAATAGCCACACCGATATCTGTATAAACATGGAAATATCTACACCGCCATCTGTAAAAACACGGAAATATCTACACAGTCATCTGTATAAACATGGAAATATCTACACCTTCATCTGTATAAACAGGGAAATATCTACACTGTCATCGGTATACACATGGAAATATCTACAGTCATCTCTATAAACATGGAAAAATCTACAAAGCTATCTCCATAAACATGGAAATACCTACACCGCAATCTGTATAAACACGGAAATATCTACACAAATATCAGTATAAACATGGAAATATCTACACCGCTATCTGCTTAAACATGGAAATATCTACACTGCTGTCTGTATCAACATAGAAATATCTACACTGCTATCTGTATAAACATGGAAATATCTACATCGCTATCTGTATAAACATGGAAATAGCCACACCGCTATCTGTATAAACATGGAAATATCTACACGGCTATCTGTATAAACATGGAAATATCAACACCACGATCTGTATAAACATGGAAATATCTACACCGATATCTGTATAAATATGGAAATATCTACACCGCTATCTGTATAAACATGGAAATATCTAGACCGATATCTGTGGAAACATGGAAATATCTACACTGCTATCTCTATAAACATGGAAATATCTAGAACACTATCTGTGTAAACATGGAAATATATACACTGCTATCTGTGTATACATGGAAATATGTACCCGGCTATCTGTGTAAAGATGGAAATATCTACACCGCAATCTGTGAAAATATGGACATATCTACACCGCTATCTCTGTAAACTTGGAAATATCCACACCGCCATTTGTATAAACATGGAAATACCTACACAGTCATCTGTATAAACATGGAAATCTCTACACCACTATGTGTATAAACACGGAAAAATCTACACTGCCTTCTGTATAAACATCGAAATATCTACACAGCCATCTCTATAAACTTGGAAATATCTACACCGTTACCTGTATAAACATGGAAATAGCCACACCGCTATCTGTAGAAATATGGAAATATCTACACCGCTATCTGTATAAACATGGAAATATCTACACCGCCATCTGTACAAACATCGAAAAATATACACCTCCATCTCTATAGACATGGAAATATCTACACCGCTGTCTGTATAAAGATCGAAATATCTCAACTGGTATATCTCTAAACATGGAAATATCTACACCACATCTGTACAAAGATGGAAATATTTACACCCCGAACTGTATAAATATGGAAATATATAAGCCGCTAACTGTATAAACATAGAAATATCTACACCGCTATCTGTACAAACATGGAAATATTTACACCGCCATCTGTATAAACATGGAAAAATATACACCGCCATCTCTATAAACATGGAAATATCCACACCTCCATCTGTATAAACTTGGAAATATCTACACTGCCATCTGTATACACATGTAATTATCTACACAGCCATGTGTATAAACATAGAAATAACTACACCGCTATCACTGTAAACATGGAAATAACTACACCGCAATCTGTATAATCATGGATTTATCTACACTGCTATCTCTATAAACATAGAAATCTCTACCCCCCATTTCTATAAACATGGAAATACCTACACCGCAATCTGTATAAACATGGATATATCTACACGTCTATCTGAATAAACTTGGAAATATCTACACCGCTAACTGTATAAACACGGAAATATCTACACAGCCATCTGTATAAAGATGGAAATTTCTACACCGCTATCTGTAGAAACATGGAAATACGAACACCACTATCTGTATAATCATGGAAATATCTACACCGCTATCTGTATAAACATGGAAATATCTACACCACAATCTCTATAAACATGGAAACACCTACTCCGCCATCTCCGTAAACGTGGAATTATCTACACCGATATGTCTATAAACATAGATAAATCTACACCGCCATCTCTATAAACTTCGAAATAGCTACACAGCCATCTGTATAAACATAGAAATATCTACAACACCATCTGTATAAACATGGAAATATCTATACCGCCATCTGTATAAACATAGAAATATCTACACAACCATCTGTAGAAAGGTGGAAATCTCTACACCGCGATCTGTATAAACATGGAAATACATACACCTCTACCTTTATAAACCTGGAAATATCTACACCGCAATCTGTATAAATATGGAAACATCTACACCGCTATAACTATAAACATGGAAATGTCTACACCACTGTCTGTATAAACATGGAAATATCTATATGGCTATCTCTATAAACATGGAAATATCTACACCGCCATCTGCATAAACATGGAAATACCTACACAGTCATCTGTATAAACATGGAAATATCTACACCACTATCTGTATAAACATGGAAATATCTACATTGCCATCTGTATAAACATGGAAATATCTATACAGCCATCTGTAACAACATGGAAATATCTACACAGTCATCTGTATAAACATGGAAATATCTACACATCCATCTGTATAAACATGGAAATATCTACCCTGTCATCGGTGTACACATGGAAATATCTACACAGTCATCTCTATAAACATGGAATAATCTACACCGCTATCTCCATAAACATGGAAATACCTACACCGCAATCTGTATAAACATGGAAATATCTACACCACTATCAGTATAGACATGGAAATATCTACACCGCTATTTGCTTAAACTTGGAAATATCTACACTGCTGTCTGTGTAAACATGGCAATATCTACACTGCTATCTGTATAAACATGGAAATATCTACATCGCTATCTGTATAAACATGGAAATACCTCCAACGCTATCTCTACAAACATGGAAATATCTCCACCGCTACCTCTATAAACATGGAAATATCTACACCACTATCTTTATAAACATGGAAATATCTACACCGCTATCTGTATAAACATGGAAATATCTACAACATTATCTGTGTAAAAATGGAAACATCTACCCAGCTATCTGTGTAAACATGGAAATATGTACACCTCTATCTGTGAAGATGGAAATATCTACACCGCTATCTGTATAAACCTGGAAGTGTCTACACAGCTATCTGTGTAAAGGTGGAAATATCTACACCACTATCTGTATAAACATCGAAATATCTACACCGCTATCTGTATAAACATGGAAATATCCACACCGCTATCTGTATAAACATGGAAATATCAACACCGCTATCTGTGTAATCATGGAAATATATACACTGCTATCTCAATAAACAAGGAAATGTGTACACCGCTATCTGTATAAACATGGAAATATATACATGGCTATCTCTATATACATTTAAATATGTACACCGCCATCTCTATAAACATGGAAATACCTACACAGTCATTTGTATAAACATAGAAATATCTACAACACTATCTGTATAAACATGGAAATATTTACACTGCCATCTGTATTAACATTGAAATATCTACACAGCCATCTCTATTAACATGGAAATATCTACACTGCTATCTTTACAAACATGGAAGTAGCCACACTGCTATCTGTATAAACATGGAAATATCACCCCCGCTATCTGTACAAACATGGAAATATCTACATCGCTATCTTTATAAGCATGGAAATATCTACGCTGCTATCTATATAAACATGGAAATATCTACAACACTCTCTGTGTAAACATGGAATTATATACACTGCTATCTGTGTAAACATGGAAATATGTACCCAGCTATCTGTGTAAAGATGGAAATATCTACACCGCAATCTGTGAAAATATGGAAATATCTACACCGTTATCTCTGTAAACTTGGAAATATCTACACCGCTATCTGTATACACATGGAAATATCTACACCGCAATCTGTATAAACATGGAAATATCTATACCATGATCTGTATAAACATGGAAATATCTACACCGCTATATGTATAAACATAGAAATATCTACACCGCTATCTGTGTAAACATGGAAATATCTACACCGATATCTGTATAAATATGGAAATATCTACACCGCTATCTCTGTGAACATGGAAATGTCTACACCGCTGTCTGTATAAACATGGAAATATCTAAATGGCTATCTCTATAAACATGGAAATATCTACACCAGTATCTGTATAAACATGGAAATATCTACACTGCCATCTGTATAAATATGGAAATATCTACACAGCCATCTCTATAAACTTGAAAATATCTACACCGCTACCTGTATAAACATGAAAATAGCCACACCGCTATCTGTATAAACATGGAAATATCTCCACCACTATCTGTACAAACATGGAAATATCTACACCGCTATCTGTTTAAACATGGAAATATCTACACTGCTGTCTGTATAAACATGGAAATATCTACACCGCTATCTGTATAAGCATGGAAATATCTACATCACTATCTGTATAAACACGGAAATATCTCCACCGCTATCTGTATAAACATGCAAATATCTACACCGCTATCTTTATAAATATGGAAATATCTACAACGCTATCTGTATAAGCATCGAAATATCTACAACACTATCTGTGTAAACATGGAAATATCTACACAGCTATCTCTGTAAACATGGAAATATGTACACCGCTATCTTTGAAGATGGAAATATCTACACCGCTATGTGTATAAACATGGAAATATCTACACAGCTATCTGTGTAAAGATGGAAATATCTACACCGCTATCTGTATAAACATGGAAATATCTACACCGCTATCTGTATAAACATGGAAATATCTACATTGCTATCTGTATAAACATGGAAATACCTCCACCGCTATCACTATAAACATGGAAATATCTACACCGCTCTCTTTATAAACATGGAAAAAGCTACACCGCTATCTGTATAAACGGGAAATATCTACAAAACTATGTGAGTAAACATAGAAATATCTACACAGCTATCTTTGTAAACATGGAAATATGTACACCGCTATCTGTGAAGATGGAAATATCTACACCGCTATCTGTATAGACATGGAAATATCTACACCGCTATCTGAGTAAAGATGGAAATATCTACACCGCTATCTGTATATACATGGAAATATCTCCACCGCTATCTGTATAAACATGGAAATATCAACACCACGATCTGTATAAACATGGAAATATCTACACCGCTATCTGTATAAACATGGAAATATCAACACCGCCATCTGTATAAACATGGAAATACCTACACAGTCTACTGTATAAACATGGAAATAGCTACACCACTATCTGTATAAACATGGAAATATCTACACTGCCTTCTGTATAAACATGGAAATATCTACACAGCCATCTCTATAAACTTGGAAACATCTACACCGCTACGTGTATAAACTTGGAAATAGCCACACCGCTATCTGTATAAACATGGAAATATCTACACAGCCATCTCTATAAACTTGGAAACATCTACACCGCTACGTGTATAAACTTGGAAATAGCCACACCGCTATCTGTATAAACATGGAAATATCTACACCACTATCAGTATAAACATGGAAATATCTACACCGCTATCTGTTTAAACATGGAAATATCTACACTGCTATCTGTATAAACATGGCAATAGCTACACCGCTATCTCTATGAACATGGAAATATCTACATCGCTATCTGTATAAACATGGAAATATCTCCACCGCTATCTCTATAAACATGGAAATATCTACACCACTATATTTATAAACATGGAAAAAGCTACACCGCTATCTGTATAAACGTGGAAATATCTACAACACTATGTGTGTAAACATGGAAATATCTACACAGCTATCTTTGTAAACATGGAAATATGTACACCGCTATCTGTGAAGATGGAAATATCTACACCGCTATCTGTATAGACATGGAAATATCTACACCGCGATCTGTATAAACATGGAAATATCTACACCGCTATCTGTATATACATGGAAATATCAACAACGCCATCTGTATAAACATGGAAATATCTACATGGCTATCTCTATAAACATGGAAATATCTACACCGCCACCTGTATAAACATGGAAATACCTACACAGTCTACTGTATAAACATGGAAATAGCTACACCACTATCTGTATAAACATGGAAATATATACAATGCCTTCTGTATAAACATGGAAATATCTACACAGCCATCTCTATAAACCTGGAAACATCTACACCGCTACGTGTATCAACTTGGAAATAGCCACACCGCTATCTGTATAAACATGGAAATATCTACACCGCTATCTGTATTAACACGGAATTATCTACACCGCTACCTGTGTAAACATGGAAATATCTACACTGCTATCTCTATAAACATGGAAATGTCTACACCGCTATCTGTAGAAACATGGAAATATCTACATGGCTATTTGTATAAACATGGAAATATCTACACAGTCATTTCTATAAACTTCGAAATATCTACCCTGCTACCTGTATAAACATGGAAATAGCCACACCACTATCTGTATAAACATGGAAATATCTACACCGCTATCTGTATAAACATGGAAATATCTACACCACTATCTGTATAAACATGGAAATATCTACACCGCCATCTGTATAAACATGGAAATAGCTACACAGTCATGTGTATAAACATGGAAATATCTACACCACTATCTGCATAAACATGGAAATATCTACACTGCCATCTGTATAAACATGGAAATATCTACACAGCCATCTCTATAAACGTGGAAATACCCACACCGCTACATGTATAAACATGGAAATACCCACACCACTATCTGTATAAACATGGAAATATCTTCACCAATATCAGTATAAACATGGAAATATGAACACCGCTATCTCTATAAACATGGAAATATCTACATCGCTATCTGTATAAACATGGAAATATCTCCACGGCTATCTCTATAAACATGGAAATATCTACACCACTATATTTACAAACATGGAAATATCTACACCGCTATCTGTATATACATGGAAATATCTACAACACTATCTGAGTAAACATGGAAATATCCACCCAGCTATGTGAGTAAACATGGAAATATGTACACCGCTATCTGTGAAGATGGAAATATCTGCACCGCTATCTGTATAATGCTGGAAATATCTACTCCACTATCTGTATAATCATGGAAATATCAACATCACGATCTGTATAAACATGGAAATATCTACACCGCTATCAGTATAAACATGGAAATATCTACACCGCTCTCTGTATAAACATGGAAATATCTACACCGCTATCTGTGTAATCATGGAAATATCTACACTGCTATCTCTATAAACATGGAAATGTGTACACCGCTATCTGTATAAACATGGAAATACCTACACAGTCAACTGTATAAGCATGGAAATATCTACACCACTGTCTGTATAAACATGGAAATATCTACTCCGCTGTCTGTATTAATATGGAAATATCTACACCGAGATCTCTATAAACATGGAAATGTCTACACCGTGTTCTGTATAATCATGAAAATATCTACACTGCCATCTGTATAAACATGGAAATAACTACACCGCTATCTCTATAAACATGGAAATATCTACACTGCCATCTGTATATACATGGAAATAGCTACACACCTACACCGCCATCTTTATGAACATTGAAATATCTACACCGCTATCTCTGTAAACATGAAAATGTCTTCACTGCTATCTGTAAAAACATGGAATTATCTACATGGCAATTTCTATAAACATTGAAATATCTACGCCGCCATCTCTATAAACAGGGAAATACCTACACAGTCATCTGTATGAACATGGAAATATCTACACCACAGTCTCTATAAACATGGAAATATCTACACTGCCATCTGTATAAACATGGAAATATCTACATCGCTATCTGTATAAACATGGAAATATCTACATTGCTATCTGTATAAACATGGAAATACCTCCACCGCTATCACTATAAACATGGAAATATCTACACCGCTATCTTTATAAACATGGAAAAAGCTACACCGCTATCTGTATAAACGTGGAAATATCTACAACACTATGTGTGTAAACATGGAAATATCTACACAGCTATCTTTGTAAACATGGAAATATGTACACCGCTATCTGTGAAGATGGAAATATCTACAACGCTATCTGTATAGACATGGAAATATCTACACCGCGATCTGAATAAACTAGGAAATATCTACACCGCTATCTGTATATACATGAAAATATCTCCACCGCTATCTGTATAAACATGGAAATATCAACACCACGATCTGTATAAACATGGAAATATCTACACCGCTATCTGTATAAACATGGAAATATCAACAACGCCATCTGTATAAACATGGAAATATCTACATGGCTATCTCTATAAACATGGAAATATCTACACCGCCACCTGTATAAGCATGGAAATACCTACACAGTCTACTGTATAAACATGGAAATAGCTACACCACTATCTGTATAAACATGGAAATATCTACACTGCCTTCTGTATAAACATGGAAATATCTACACAGCCATCTCTATAAACTTGGAAACATCTACACCGCTACGTGTATAAACTTGGAAATAGCCACACCGCTATCTGTATAAACATGGAAATATCTACACCGCTATCTGTATTAACACGGAATTATCTACAACGCTACCTGTGTAAACATGGAAATATCTACACTGCTATCTCTATAAACATGGAAATGTCTACACCGCTATCTGTATAAACATGGAAATATCTACATGGCTATCTGTATAAACATGGAAATATCTACACAGTCATTTCTATGAACTTCGAAATATCTACCCTGCTACCTGTATAAACATGGAAATAGCCACACCACTATCTGTATAAACATGGAAATATCTACACCGCTATCTGTATAAACATGGAAATAACTGCACCGCTATCTGTTTAAACATGGAAATATCTACACTGCTGTCTGTATAAAACTGGAAATATCTACACCGCTATCAGTATAAACATGGAAATATCTACATCGCTATCTGTATAAACATGGAAATATCTCCACCGCTGTCTCTATAAACATGGAAATATCTACACTGCTATCTTTATAAACATGGAAATATCTACACCGCTATCTGTATAAACATGGAAATATCTACAAAACTATCTGCGTAAACATGGAAATATCTACACAGCTATCTGCGTAAACATGGAAATATGTACAGCGCTATCTGGGAAGACGGAAATATCTACACCGCTATCTGTATAAACCTGGGAATATCTACACCGCTATCTGTGTAAAGATGGAAATATCTACACCGCCATCTGTATAAACGTGGAAATATCTACACCGCTATCTGTATAAACATGGAAATATCTACACCGCTATCTGTATAAACATGGAAATATCTACACCGCTCTCTGTGTAATCATGGAAATATCTACACTGCTATCTCTATAAACATGGAAATGTGTACACCGCTATGTGTATAAACATGTAAATATCTACATGGCTATCTCTATAAACATGGAAATAGCTACACCGCCATCTGTATAAATATGGAAATACCTACACAGTCATCTGTATAAACATGGAAATATCTGCACTGCCATGTGTAAAAACATGGAAATAACTATACAGTCATCTGTATAAACATGGAAATATCTACAATGCCATCTGTATAGACATCGAAATATCTACACCGCAATCTGTGTAAACATGGAAATATCTACACCGCGATATGTATAAACATGGAAATACCTACACCGCAATCTGTATAAACATGGAAATATCTGCACCGCTATCTGTATAAACATGGAAATATCTACACAGCTATCTCTACAAACATGGAAATATCTACACCGCCATCTGTATAAACATGGAAATACCTACAAAGTCATCTGTATAAACATGTAAATATCTACATCGCCATCTGTATAAACATGGAAATATCTACACTGCCATCTGTATATACATGGAAATATCTACACCGCTATCTGTATAAACATGGAAATAACTACACCGCTATTTGTATAAACAAGGAAATACATACAGCGTGATCTGTACGAACATGGAAATATCTACACCGCCATCTCTATAAACATGGAAATATCTACACCCGTATCTGTATAAACATGAAAATATCCACACCGCTATCTCTATATACATGCAAAAATCAACACCGCTATCTTTATGAACATGGAAATATCTACACCGCCATCTCTATAACATGGAAATATCTACACCACGATCAGTATAAACATGGAAATATCTACACCGCTATCTGTATAAACATGGAAATATATCCACTTCTATCTCCATAAACATCGAAATATCTACACCGCCATCTGTATAAACATGGAAATACTTACAAAGTTATCTGTATAAACATGGTAATATCTACACCGCCATCTGTATAAACATGGAAATATCTACACAGCCATGTGTATATACATGGAAATATCTACACCGCTATCTATATAAACATGGAAATAACTACACCGATATCTGTATAAACATGGAAACTCCTACACCGTTATCTGTATAAATATGGAAATATCTACGCCGCTATCTGTATAAATATGGAAATATCTACAATGCCATCTGTAGATAGATGGAAATATCTACAATGCCATCTGTAAAAACATGGAAATATCTAAACAGTCATCTGAATAAACATGGAAATATCTACACCGCCATCTGTATAAACATGGAAATACCTACAATACCATCTGTATACACATGGAAATATCTACACAGACATCTGTATAAATATGGAAGTATCTACACCGCCATCTGTATAAACATGGAAATATCTACACTGCCATCTGTAGAAAGATGGAAATATCTACACCGCCATCTCTATAAACATGAAAGTATCTACACTGCCATCTCCATAAAGATGGAAATATCTACTCCGCCATGTGTATAAACTCGGAAATATCTACACCACCATCTGTGTAAACATGGAAATATCTACACCGTTATCTGTATAAACGTGGAAATATCTACACTGCCATCTGCATGTCCATGGAAATATCTACGCCACCATCTGTATAAACATGGAAATATCTACACGGCCATCTGAGTATACATGGAAATATCAACACCGCCATCTGTACAAACATGGTAATATCTACACCGCTATCTCTATGAAAATGGAAATATCTGCACTGCCATCTGTAAAAACATGGAAATACCTATACAGTCATCTGTATAAACATGGAAATATCTACAATGCCATCTGAATACACAAGGAAATATCTACACAGCCATCTGTATAAACATGTAAATATCTACACTGCTATCTCTATAAACATGGAAATATCTACACCGCCATCTCTATAAACATGAAAATATCTACACTGCCATCTCCATAAACATCAACTAACTGCTCCGCCATCTGTATAAACATGGAAACATCTACACCGCCATCTGTGTCAATAAGGAAATATCTACAATGCCATCTGTATGAAGATATAAATATCTGCACCGCGAGCTGTATAAACATGGAAATATCTACATCGCTATCTGTATAAACGTGGAAAAACCAACACCGCTATCGGTATAAACATGGAAATATCTACACAGCCATCTGTATATACATGGAAATACCTACATTGTGATCTGTATAAACATGGAAATATTTACACCGCTATCTGTATAAACATGGAAAATTCTGCACCGTTATCTGTATAAATATGGATATATCTACACCGCTATCTCTATAAACATGGAAATATCTACACCGCCATCTGTATAAACATGGGAATACCTATACAGTCATCTGTGTAAACATGGAAATATCTACACCACCATCGGTATAAACATGGAAATGTCTTCCATGCCATCTGTATTCACATGGAAATACCTACACGGCTATCTGTGTATAGATGGAAACATCAACACTGCCATCTGTACAAACTTGGAAATATCTACACTGCTATCTCTATAAACATGGAAATATCTACACTGCGGTCTGTATAAACATGGAAATATCTACACCGGTATCTGTATAAACATGAAAATATCTACACCACGATCTGTATAAACATGGAAATATATACACCGCTATCTGTATAAAGATGAAAAATCTGCACCTCTATCTCTATAGACATGGAAATACCTACACAGTCGTCCGAATAAACATGGAAGTATCTACACCACCAAATGTATAACATGGAAATACCTACAATACCATCTGTATACACATGGAAATATCTACACAGACATCTCTATAAATATGGAAATATCTACCCCGCCATCTGTATAAATATGGAAATATCTACACCGCGATCAGTATAAACATGGGAATATCAACAACGCTATCTGTATAAACATGGAAATATCTCCACTGCTATCTCTATAAACATCGAAATATCTACACCGCCATCTGTATAAACATGGAAATACTTACAAAGTTATCTGTATAAACATGGAAATATCTACACCGCCATCTGTATAAACATGGAAATATCTACACACCCATGTGTATATACATGGAAATATCTACACCGCTATCTACATAAACATGGAAATAACTACACCGCTATCTGTATAAACATGGAAATAACTACACCACCATCTACATATCCATGGAAATATCTGTGCCGCCATCTGTATAAACATGGAAATATCTACACGGTCATCTGTGTATAGATGGAAATATCGACACCGCCATCTGTACAAACATGGAAATATCTGCACCGCTATCTGTATAAACATGGAATTATCTACACCGCGGTCGGTATAAACATGGAAATATCTACAGCGCTATCTGTATAAACATCGAAATATCTACACCGCTATCTCTATAAACATGGAAATATCTACACCATGATCTGTATAAACATGAAAATATTTACACCGCTATCTGTATAAACATGGCAATATCTACACAGTTATCTGTATAAATATGGAAGTAACTACACCGCTATCTCTATAAACATGGAAATATCTAACCGCCATCTGTATAAACATGTAAATATGTATACTGCTATCTCCATAAACATGGAGATATCTACAATGCCATCTGTAAAAACATGGAAATACCTATACAGTGATCTGTATAAACATGGAAATATCTACACAGGTATCTCTGTAAACATGGAAATATCTACACCGCCATCTGTATAAACATGGAAACACCTACAAAGTCATCTGTATAAACATGGAAATATCTACACAGCCATCTGTATAAACATGTAAATATCTACACCATGATCAGTATAAACATGGAAATATCTACACCGCTATCTGTATAAACATTGAAATATCTCCACTGCTATCTCTATAAACATCGAAATATCTACACCGCCACCTGTATA
Organism: Pan troglodytes; assembly: GCF_028858775.2. Classification (NCBI taxonomy): domain Eukaryota; kingdom Metazoa; phylum Chordata; class Mammalia; order Primates; family Hominidae; genus Pan; species Pan troglodytes. The sequence goes on from NC_072411.2 coordinate 11,717,257, forward strand.
AACATGGAAATACTGACAAAGTTATCTGTATAAACATGGAAATATCTACACCGCCATCTGTATAAACATGGAAATGTCTACACAGCCATGTGTACATATGTGGAAATATCTACACCGATCTCTTTATAAACATGGAAATAACTACACCGCTATCTGTATATACATGGAAATATCTACATCGACATCTACATATCCATAGAAATATCTGCGCCGCCATCTGTATAAACATGGAAATATCTACACGGTCATCTGTGTAGAGATGGAAATATCAAAACCACCATCTGTAGATACATGGAAATATCTGCACCGCTATCTCTATAAACATGGAAATATCTTCACCGCTATCTGTATAAACATGGAAATATATACACCGATATCTCTATAAACATGGAAATATCTACACCGTGATCTGTATAAACATGGAAATATTTACACCGATATCTGTATACACATGGAAATTTCTACAAGGTTATCTGTATAAATATGGAAATATCTACACCGCTATCTCTATAAACATGGAAATAGCTACACTGCTGTCGCTATAAACATGGAAATATCTACCCTGCGGTCTGTATATACATGGAAATTTCTACACTGCTATCTGTATATACATGGAAATATCTACACTGCGGTCTGTATAAACATGGAAATATCTACACCGGTATCTGTATAAACATGGAAATATCTACACCACGATCTGTATAAACATGGAAATATATACACCGCTGTCTGTATAAACATGGAAATATCTGCACCGCTATCTCTATAAACATGGAAATAACTACAAAGCCATCTGTATAAACATGGAAATACCTACACAGTCATGTGTAGGAACATGGAAATATCTACACTGCCATCTGTATAAACATAGAAATATGTACAGAGCCCTCTGTATAAATATGGAAATATCTGCATAGGCATCTGTATAAACATGGAAATATCTGCACCGCTTTCTGTATAAACATGGAAATACCTACACCGCTGTCTCTATAAACATGAAAATATGTACACCGCTATGTGTATAAACATGGAAATATCTCTACTGCTGTCTGTATAAACATGGAAATACCTACACCGCTATATGTATAAACGTGGAAATATCTACACTGCTATCTGTATAAACCTGGGAATATCTACACCGCTATCTGTGTAAAGATGGAAATATCTACACCGCCATCTGTATAAACACGGAAATATCTACAATGCCATCTGTAGAAAGATGGAAATATCTACACCGCAATCTGTGTAAACATGGAAATATCTACACCGATATCTGTAAAAACATGGAAATATCTACACCGCTATCAGTATAAACATGGAAATATCTACACCGCGATCTGTATAAACATGGAAATATCTACAGCGCCATCTCTATAAACATTGAAATATCTACACTGCGATGTGTAAAAACATGGAAATATCTACACAGTCATCTGAATAAACATGGAAATATCTACACCACCATCTGTATAAACATGGAAATACCTAGAATACCATCTGTATACACATGGAAATATCTACACAGACATCTGTATAAATATGGAAATATCTACACCGCCATCTGTATAAACTTGGAAATAACTACAATGCCATCTGTAGAAAGATGGAAATATCTACACCGCTATCTCTATAAATATGGAAATATCTACACCGCCATCTCTATAAACATGAAAATATCTTCACTGCCATCTCCATGAACATGGAAGTATCTACCCCGCCATGTGTATAAACATGGAAATATCTACACAGGTATCTCTATAAACATGGAAATATCTACACCGCCATCTGTATAAACATGGAAATACCTACAAAGTCATCTGTATAAACATGGAAATATCTACAAAGCCTTCTGTATAAACATGGAAATATCTCCACAGCCATCTGCATATACATGGAAATATCTACACCGCTATCTGTATAAACATGGAAATAACTACACCGCTATTTGTATAAACACGCAAATATCTACACCGTAATCTGTATAAACATGGAAATATTAACACCGCTATCTGTATAAATATGGAAATTTCTACACCGTTATCTGTATAAATATGGAAATATCTACACCGCTATCTCTATAAACATGGAAATATCTACACCGCCATCTGTATAAACATGGAAATATCTACACTGCCATCTCCATAAACATGGATTTATCTACTCCGCCATCTGTATAAACATGGAAACATCTACACCGCCATCTCTGTGAATAAGGAAATATCTACAATGCCATCTGTATAAAGATATAAATATCTGCACCGCGAGCTGTATAAACATGGAAATATCTACAATGCTATCTATATAAACGTGGAAATACCAACACCGCTATCGGTATAAACATGGAAATATCTACAACGCCATCTCTATAAACATGGAAATATCTACATGGCTATGTCTATAAACATGGAAATATCTACATCACTGTCTGTATAAACGTGGAAATACCAACACCGCTATCGGTAAAAACTTGGAAATATCTACAACGCCATCTATATAAACATGGAAATATCTACACCGCTATGTCTATAAACATAGAAATACCTACACCGCTATCTCTATAAACATGGAACCATCCACACCGCCATCTGCATATCCATGGAAATATCTACAACGCCATCTGTATAAAGATGGAAATACCTACACGGCAATCTTTGTACAGGTGGAAATATCAACACCGCCATCTGTACAAACATGGAAATATCTACACCGCTATCTGTATAAACATAGAAATATCTACACTGCAGTCTGTATAAACATGGAAATCTCTACACCGGTATCTGTATAAACATGGAAATATCTACACCACTATCTGTATAAACATGGAAATATTTACACCGCTATCTGTATAAACCTGGAAATATCTACACTGCTATCTCTATAAATATGGAAATATCTACACCGCCATCGGTATAAACATGGAAATAACTACACAGTCATGTGTAGGAACATGGAAATATCTACAACACCTTTTTTATAAAGATGGAAATACCTAAAACGTTATCTGTATAAACATGGAAATATCTACACGGTGATCTGTTTAAACATGGAAATATGTACAGCACTCTCTGAATAAAGATGGAAATATCTACACCGCTATCTGTATAAACATGGAAATATCTACACCACTATCTGTATAAATACGGGAATATTTACTCCGCTATCTCTATAAACGTGGAAATATCTACACCGCTATCTGTATAAACATGGAGATATCTACTCCACTATCTGTATAAATACGGAAATATTTACTCCGCTATCTCTATATACATGGAAATATCTACAAAGCCATCTGTATAAACATGGAAATACCTACACAGTCATGTGTTGGAACATGGAAAAATCAACACTACCATCTGTGTAAACATGGAAATATCTACACCGATATCAGTATAAACATGGTAATATCTGCACCACCATCTTTATAAACATGGAAATATCTACACCGCCATCTGTAAAAACATGGAAATATCTACAATGCCATCTGTATAAAGATGGAAATATCTACACCGCAATCTGTGTAAACATAGAAGTATCTACACCGTGATCTGTATAAACATGGAAATATCTACACCGCTATCTGTATAAACCTGGAAATATCTACACTGTCATCTGTATAAACATGGAAATATCTAAACTGCCATCTGTGGAAAGATGGAAATACCTACACCACGATCTGTATAAATATGAAAATATCTACACCGCTATCTGTGTAAAGATGGAAATATCTACACCGCAATCTGTGTAAAAATGGAAATATCTACACCGCTATCTCTGTAAACATGGAAATATCTACGCTACTATCTGTATAAACATGGAAATATCTACATCGCTATCTGTATAAACATGGATATATCAACAGCGTTATCTGTATAAACATAGAAATATCTACACCGCTATCTGTATAAATATGGAAATATCTACACCGCCATTTGTGTAAACATACAAATATCTACAGAGTCATCTGTATACACATGGAAATATCTACACAGCCATCTGTATAAACATGGATGTATCTACACAACTATCTCTATAAACAAGGAAATACCTACAGCGCTATCTCTATAAACATGGAAATATCAACACCACAATCTCTACAAACATGGAAATATCTACACCGCCATCTATATAAACATGAAAATATCTACACCGCCATCTGTATAAACATGGAAATATCCACAATGCCATCTGTAGAAAGATGGAAATATCTACACCGCAATCTGTGTAAACATGGAAATATCTACACCGATATCTGTAAAAACATGGAAATATCTACACCGCTATCTGTAAACATGGAAATATCTACATTGCGATCTGCATAAACATGGAAATATCTACACCATCATCTTTATAAACATGGAAATATCTACACCGCTATCTCTATAATCATGAAAATACTTACACAACCGTCTCTATAAACATGGAACTATTTACACCGCTATCTCTATAAACTTAGAAATAACTAGACCGCCATCTCTATAAACATGGAACTATCTACACCGCTATCAGCATAAACATGGAATTATCTAAACAGACATCTGTATAAACATGGAAATATCTATACCGCCATCTCTATAAACATGAAAATATCTACACCGCCATCTTCAGAAACATGGATATATCTACACCGCCATCTGTATAAACATGGAAATATCTACACCAGTATCTGTATAAACATGGAAATATCTTCACTGCCATCTGTATAAACATGGAAATATCTACACCGCCATCTGTATAAAGATGGAAATATCTACACCGCAATCTGTATAAAGATGGAAATATCTACACTGCAATCTATATCAATATGGAAATATCTACAGTGCCATCTGTATAAAGATGGAAATATCTACACCGCGAGCTGTATAAACATGGAAATATCTACACCGCTATTTGTATAAACAAGGAAATATCTACATCACCATCTGTTGAAACATCGAAATATATACACAGACATCTGTTTATACATGGAAATATCTACACCGCTATCTGTATAAACATGCTAATAACCACACCGCTATCTGTATAAATGTGGAAATATTTGCACCGCTATCCCTATAAACATGGTAATATCAACACCGCGATCTGTATAAACATGGAAATATCAACACCATGATCTGTATAAACATGGAAATATCTACACTGCGATCTGTATAAACATGGAAATATCTACACCGTGATCTGTATAAACATGGAAATATCTACACCGCCATCTCTATAAACATGGAAATATCTACACCCCTATCTGTATAAACATGGAAATATATACACCGCTATCTCTATAAACATGGAAAAGTCAACACCGCTATCTCTATGAATATGGAAATACCTACACCGCCATCTCTATGAACATGGAAATATCTACACTGCGATCAGTATAAACATGGAAATATCTACACCGCTATCTGTATAAACATGGAAATATCTCCACTGCTATCTCTATAAACGTCGAAATATCTACACCGCCATCTGTATAAACATGGAGATACTTACGAAGTTATCTGTATAAACATGGAAATATCTACACCGCCATCTTTATAAACATGGAAATATCTACACAGCCATGTATATATACATAGAAATATCTTCACCGCTATCTATATAAACATGGAAATACCTACACCGCTTTCTGTATAAACATGGAAATATTTACACCGCCCTCTACATATCCATAGAAATATCTGCTCCGCCATCTGTATAAACATGGAAATATCTACACGATCATCTGTGTATAGATGGAAATATCAACACCGCCATCTGTACAAAGATGGAAATATCTGCAACGCTCTGTGTATAAACATGGAAATATGTACACCGCGGTCTGTATAAACATGGAAATATCTACACCGCAGTCTTTATAAAGATTTAAATAACTACACCGCTATCTCTATAGACAAGGAAATATCTACACCGCTATCTGTATAAACATGGAAATATCTACACAGTCATCTGTATAAAGATGGAAATATCTACACCACGAGCTGTATAAACATGGAAATATCTACACCGCTCTTGGTATAAACATGGAAATATCTACACCGCCATCTCTATAAACATGGAAATATCTACACCGCCATCTGTATAAACATGGAAATATCTACAGTGCTATCTGTATAAACATGGAAATATCTACACCGCTATCTGTATAAACATGGAAATATCTACACCGCGATCTGTATAAAGATGGAAATATCTACACCGCCATCTGTATAAACATGGAAATATCTACACCGTGATCTGTATAAACATGGAAATATCTACACCGCCATCTGTACAAAGATGGAAATATCTGCAACGCTATCTGTATAAACATGGAAATATTTACACCGCGGTCTATATAAACATGGAAATATCTACATCGCTATCTGTATAAACATGGAAATATCTACACGGCTATCTCTATAAACATGGAAATATCTACACCGTGATCTGTATAAACATGGAAATATTTACACCGCGATCTATGAAAACATGGAAATATCTACACCGTGATCTGTATAAACATGGAAATATCTACACCGCCATCTCTATAAACATGGAAATATCTACACCCCTATCTGTATAAACATGGAAATATCCACACAGCTATCTCTATAAACATGGAAAAATCAACACCGCTATCTCTATGAACATGGAAATATCTACACCGCCATCTCTGTAAACATGGAAATATCTACACCGTGATCAGTATAAACATGGAAATATCTACACCGCTATCTGTATAAACATGGAAATATGTCCACTGCTATCTCTATAAACATCGAAATATCTACACCGCCATCTGTATAAACATGGAAATACTTACAAATTTATCTGTATAAACATGGAAATATCTACACTGCCATCTGTATAAACATGGAAATATCTAATCCGCCATGTGTATATACATGGAAATATCTACACCGCTCTCTATATAAACATGGAAATAACTGCACCGCTCTCTATATATACATGGAAATATCTACACCGCCATCTACATATCCATAGAAATATCTGCGCCATCTGTATAAACATGGAAATATCTACACGGTCATCTGTGTATAGATGGAAACATCAACACCGCTATCTGTACAAACATGGAAATATCTGCACCGCTATCTGTATAAACATGGAAATATCTACACCGCGGTCTGTATAAAGATGGAAATATCTACACCGCTATCAGTATAAACATGGAAATATATACACCGCTATCTATATAAACATGAAAATATCTGAACCGCTATCTGTATAATCATGGACATATCTACACCGCAATCTGTATAAACATTGAAATATCTACCACGCTATGTGTGTAAACATGGAAATATCTATACAGCTATCTGTGTATACCTGGACATACCTGCAAAGCTATCTGCGTAAACATGGAAATATCTACATGGCAATCTGTGCAAAGATGGAAATATCTACACCGCTACCTCTGTAAACATGGAGACATCTACACCGCTACCTGTATAAACATGGAAATATCCACACCGCTGTCTGTATAAACAAGGAAATATCTACACTGCCATCTGTAGAAACATGGAAATATCTACACCGCAATCTGTATAAACATGGAAATACCTACACCGCTACCTGTATAAATATGGAAATATCTACACCGCTATTTCTATAAACATGGAAATACCTACACCGCTTTCTCTATAAACATGAAAATATCTACACTGCTATCTCTATATACATGGAAATATCTACACCTCCATCTCTATAAACATGAAAATATCTACACCGCCATCTGCAGATACATGGATGTATCTACACAGCTATCTGTATAAACATTGAAATATCTACACCACTGTCTGTATAAACATGGAAATATCTTCATTGCCATCTGTATAAACATGGAAATATCTGCACCGCCATCTGTATAAAGATGGAAATATCTACACCGCAGTCTTTATAAAGATGGAAATAACTACACCGCTATCTCTATAGACAAGGAAATATCTACACCGCTATCTGTATAAACATGGAAATATCTACACAGTCATCTGTATAAAGATGGAAAAATCTACACCACGAGCTGTATAAACATGGAAATATCTACACTGCTATCGGTATAAACATGGAACTACCATCACCGTTATCTGTATAAACTTTGAAATATCTACAGCGCTATCTCTATAAACATGAAAATACTTACACCACCATCTCTATAAACATGGAGATGTTTACACCGCTATCTCTATAAACATAGAAATAACTACACCGCCATCTCTATAAACATGGAAATATCTACACCGCCATCTGCATAAACATGGAAATATCTACACAGACATCTGTATAAACATGGAAATATCTACACTGCCATCAGTATAAACTTGGAAATATCTACACTGACATCTGTAGAAAGATGGAAATGTCTACAAAGCGATCTGTATAAACATGTGAATTTCTACACCGCTACTTGTATAAACATGGAAATATCTACACCGCTATCTGTATCAACATGGAAATAACTACACAGCAATCCGTATAAACATGGAAATATCTACAATGCTATCTCTGTAAACATGGAAATATCTACACAGATATCTGTGTAAACTTGGAAATATCTACACAGCCATGTGTACATACATGGAAATATCTACACTGCTATCTCTATAAACATGGACATATATACACTGCGGTCTGTATAAGCATGGAAGTATCTACAACGGTATCTGTATAAACATGGAAATATCTACACCACGAGCTTTATAAACATGGAAATATATTCACCGCTATCTGTATAAACATGGAAATATCTGCACCGCTATCTCAATAAACATGGAAACATCTACAAAGCCACCTGTATAAACATGGAAATAACTACACAGTCATGTGTAGGAACATGGAAATATCTACACTGCCATCTGTAAAAACATAGAAATATCTACACAGCCCTCTGTATAAATATGGAAATATCTGCATAGGCATCTGAATAAACATGGAAATATCTGCACCGCTATCTGTATAAACATGGAAATAACTACACCGCTGTCTCTATAATCATGGAAATATGTACACCGCTTTGTGTATAAACATGGAAATATCTAAACTGCTGTCTGTATAAACATGGAAATATCTCCACCGTTATCTGTATAAACATGGAAATATCTACAGCGCCATCTCTATAAACATTGAAATATCTACACTGCCATCTGTAAAAACATGGAAATATCTACACAGTCATCTGAATAAACATGGAAATATCTACACCACCATCTGTATAAACATGGAAATAGCTACAATGCCATCTGTATACACATGGAAATATCTACACAGACATCTGTATAAATATGGAAATATCTACACCGCCATCTGTATAAACATGGAAATATCTACACTGCCATCTGTAGGAAGATGGAATTATCTACACCACTATCTCTATAAATATGGAAATATCTACACCGCCATCTCTATAAACATGGAAATATCTACATGGCTATGTCTATAAACATGGAAATATCTACATCACTGTCTGTATAAACGTGGAAATACCAACACCGCTATCGGTAAAAACTTGGAAATATCTACAACGCCATCTATATAAACATGGAAATATCTACACCGCTATGTCTATAAACATAGAAATACCTACACCGCTATCTCTATAAACATGGAACCATCCACACCGCCATCTGCATATCCATGGAAATATCTACAACGCCATCTGTATAAAGATGGAAATACCTACACGGCAATCTTTGTACAGGTGGAAATATCAACACCGCCATCTGTACAAACATGGAAATATCTACACCGCTATCTGTATAAACATAGAAATATCTACACTGCAGTCTGTATAAACATGGAAATCTCTACACCGGTATCTGTATAAACATGGAAATATCTACACCACTATCTGTATAAACATGGAAATATTTACACCGCTATCTGTATAAACCTGGAAATATCTACACTGCTATCTCTATAAATATGGAAATATCTACACCGCCATCGGTATAAACATGGAAATAACTACACAGTCATGTGTAGGAACATGGAAATATCTACAACACCTTTTTTATAAAGATGGAAATACCTAAAACGTTATCTGTATAAACATGGAAATATCTACACGGTGATCTGTTTAAACATGGAAATATGTACAGCACTCTCTGAATAAAGATGGAAATATCTACACCGCTATCTGTATAAACATGGAAATATCTACACCACTATCTGTATAAATACGGGAATATTTACTCCGCTATCTCTATAAACGTGGAAATATCTACACCGCTATCTGTATAAACATGGAGATATCTACTCCACTATCTGTATAAATACGGAAATATTTACTCCGCTATCTCTATATACATGGAAATATCTACAAAGCCATCTGTATAAACATGGAAATACCTACACAGTCATGTGTTGGAACATGGAAAAATCAACACTACCATCTGTGTAAACATGGAAATATCTACACCGATATCAGTATAAACATGGTAATATCTGCACCACCATCTTTATAAACATGGAAATATCTACACCGCCATCTGTATAAACATGGAAATATCTACAATGCCATCTGTATAAACATGGAAATATTTACACCGCTATCTGTATAAACATGGAAAATTCTGCACCGTTATCTGTATAAATATGGATATATCTACACCACTATCTCTATAAACATGGAAATATCTACACCGCCATCTGTATAAACATGGGAATACCTATACAGTCATCTGTGTAAACATGGAAATATCTACACCACCATCGGTATAAACATGGAAATGTCTTCCATGCCATCTGTATTCACATGGAAATACCTACACGGCTATCTGTGTATAGATGGAAACATCAACACTGCCATCTGTACAAACTTGGAAATATCTACACTGCTATCTCTATAAACATGGAAATATCTACACTGCGGTCTGTATAAACATGGAAATATCTACACCGGTATCTGTATAAACAAGAAAATATCTACACCACGATCTGTATAAACATGGAAATATATACACCGCTATCTGTATAAAGATGAAAAATCTGCACCTCTATCTCTATAGACATGGAAATACCTACACAGTCGTCCGAATAAACATGGAAGTATCTACACCACCAAATGTATAACATGGAAATACCTACAATACCATCTGTATACACATGGAAATATCTACACAGACATCTCTATAAATATGGAAATATCTACCCCGCCATCTGTATAAACATGGAAATATCTACACCGCGATCAGTATAAACATGGGAATATCAACAACGCTATCTGTATAAACATGGAAATATCTCCACTGCTATCTCTATAAACATCGAAATATCTACACCGCCATCTGTATAAACATGGAAATACTTACAAAGTTATCTGTATAAACATGGAAATATCTACACCGCCATCTGTATAAACATGGAAATATCTACACACCCATGTGTATATACATGGAAATATCTACAAGGCAATCTCTATAAACATGGAAATATATACAATGCCATCTGTAAAAACATGGAAATACCTATACAGTCATCTGTATAAACATGGAAATATCTACCCCACGATCAGTATAAACATGGAAATATCTACAATGCCATCTGTATACACATGGAAATACCTACACGGCAATCTCTGTATAGATGGAAACATCAACACCGCCATCTGTACAAACTTGGAAATATCTACACCACTATCTGTATAAACATGGAAATATGTACACTGCGGTCTGTATAAACGTGGAAATTTCTACACCGCTTTCTGTATAAACATGGAAATATCTACACCACTATCTCTATAAACATGGAAATATCTACACCGCGATCTGTATAAACATGGAAATATCTACACCGCTATCTCTATGAACATGGAAATATCTACACCGCCATCTCTATAAACATGGAAATATCTACACCGCGATCACTATAAACATGGAAATATCTACACCGCTTTCTGTATAAACATGGAAATATCTCCACTGCTATCTCTATAAACATCGAAATATCTACACCGCCATCTGTATAAACATGGAATAACTTACAAAGTTATCTGTATAAACATGGAAATATCTACGCCGCCATCTGTATAAACATGGAAATATCTACACAGCCATGTGTATATACATGGAAATATCTACACCGCTATCTATATAAACATGGAAATAACTACAACGCTATTTGTGTAAACATGGAAATATCTCCACTGCTATCTCTATAAAATCGAAATATCTACACCGCCATCTGTATAAACATGGAAATACTTACAATGTTATCTGTATAAAGATGGAAATATCTACACCACCATCTGAATAAACATGGAAATATCTACACAGCCATGTGTACATACATGGAAATATCTACACCGCTCTCTATATAAACATGGAAATAACTACACCGCTGTCTGTATATACATGGAAATAGCTACACCGCCATCTACATATCCACAGAAATATCTGCGCTGCCATCTGTATAAACACGGAAATATCTACACTGTCATCTGTGTATAGATGGAAATATCAACACCGCTATCTGTACAAACATGGAAATATCTGCACCGCTATCTGTATAAACATGGAAATGTCTACACCGCGGTCTGTATAAACATTGAAATAACTACACCGCTATCTGTATAAACATGGAAATATATACACCGCTATCTCTATAAACATGGAAATATCTACACCGTGATCTGTATAAACATGGAAATATTTACACCGATATCTGTATAAACATGGAAATTTCTACACCGTTATCTGTATAAATATGGAAATATCTACACCGCTATCTCTATAAACATGGAAATATCTACACAGCCATCTGTATAAACATGGAAATAGCTATACAGTCATCTGTGTAAACATGGAAATATCTACAATGCCATCTGTATACACATGGAAATACCTACACGGCAATCTGTGTATAGATGGAAACATCAACACGGCAATCTGTACAAACATGGAAATATCTACACTGCTATCTCTATAAACATTGAAATATCTACACTGCGGTCTGTATAAACATGGAAATATCTGCACCGCTATCTGTATAAACATGGAAATACCTACACCGCTGTCTCTATAAACATGGAAATATGTACACCACTATGTGTATAAACATGGAAACGTCTCCTCTGCTGTCTGTATAAACATGGAAATATCTCCACCGAAATCTGTATCAACATGGAAATATCAACAGCGCCATCTCTATGAACATTGAAATATCTACACTTCCATCTGTAAAAACATGGAAATATCTACACAGCCATCTGAATAAACATGGAAATATCTACACCACCATCTGTATAAACATGGAAATAGCTACAATACCATCTGTATACACATGGAAATATCTACACAGACATCTGTATAAATATGGAAATATCTACACCGCCATATGTATATACATGGAAATATCTACACTGCCATCTGTGTATAGATGGAAATTTCAACACCGCCATCTGTACAAATATGGAAATAACTACACCGCTATCTCTATAAATATGGAAATATCTACACCGCCATCTCTATAAACATGAAAATATCTACACAGCCATCTCCATGTAGATGGAAGTATCTACTCTGCCACGTGTATTATCACGGAAATATCTACACCACCATCTGTGTAAACATGGTAATATCTACTCCGCTATCTCTATAAACATGGAAATAACTACACCGCCATCTGCATGTCCATGTAAATATCTACGCCGCCATCTGTATAAACATGGAAATATCTACACGGCCATTTGTGTACAGATGGAAATTTCAACACCGCCATCTGTACAAATATGGAAATATCTACACCGCTGTCTCTATAAACATGGAAATATGTACACCGCTATGTGTATAAACATGGAAATATCTCCACTGCTGTCTGTATAAACATGGAAATATCTACACCGCGATCTGTATAAACATGGAAATATCTACACCGCTATCGGTATAAACATGGAAATATCTACAAAGCTATCTCTATATACATGGAAATACCTACACCGCCATCTGTATAAACATGCAATTACATACAAAGTCATCTGTATAAACATGGAAATATCCACACAGCCATCTGTATAAACATGGAAATATCTACACAGCCATCTGTATGTACATGGAAATATCTACACCGCTATCTGTATAAACATGGAAATATCTACACCGCCTTCTACATATCCATGGAAATATCTGCGCCGCCTTCTGTATAAACATGGAAATATCTACACGGTCATCTGTGTATAGATGGAAATATCAACACCGCCATCTGCACAAACTTGGAAATATCTGCACCGCTATCTGTATAAACATGGAAATATCTACACCGCGGTCTGTATAAACATGGAAACAGCTAAACTGCTATCTGTATAAACATGGAAATATCTACACTGCTATCTCTACAAACCTGGAAATATCTACACCATGATCTGTATAAACATGGAAATGTTTACACTGCTATGTGTATATACATGGAAATATCTACACCGTTATCTGTATAAATATGGAAATATCTACACCGCTATCTCTATAAACATGGAAATATCTACACCACCATCTGTATAAACATGTAAATATCTACACTGCTATCTCTATAAACACGGAAATATCTACAATGCCATCTTTAAAAACATGGAAATACCTATACAGTCATCTGAATAAACATGGAAATCTCTACACCACCATCTGTATAAACATGGAAATATCTACAATGCCATCTGTATACACATGGAAATACCTACACGGCAATCTGTGTATAGATGGAAACATCAACACCGCCATCTGTACAAACATGGAAATATCTACACCGCTATCTGAAGAAACATGGAAATATCTACACTGCGGTCTCTATAAACATGGAAATATCTACACCACGATCTGTATAAACATGGAAATATTTACACCGCTATCTGTATAAACAGGGAAATATCTACACCGCTATCTCTATAAACATGGAAATATCTACAAAGCCATCTGTATAAACATGGAAATAGCTACACAGTCATGTGCAGGAACAAGGAAATATCTACACTGCCATCTGTATAAACATGGAAATAACTACAGAGCCCTCTGTATAAATATGGAAATATCTGCATAGGCATCTGTATAAACATGGAAATATCTGCACCGCTATCTGTACAAACACGGAAATACCTACATCGCTGTCTCTATAAACATGGAAATATGTACACCGCTATGTGTGTAAACATGGAAATATCTCCACTGCTGTCTGTATAAACATGGAAATATCTACACCACGATCTGTATAAGCATGGAAATATCTACACCGCTATCTGTATAAACATGGAAATATCTACACAGCTATCTCTATAAACATGGAAATACCTACACCGCCATCTGTAAACATGGAAATACCTACAAAGTCATATGTATAAACTTGGAAATATCTGCACCGCTATCTGTATAAACATTGAAATACCTACAGCGCTGTCTCTATAAACCTGGAAATATCTACAAAGCCATCTTTATAAACATGGAAATACCTACACAGTCATGTGTAGGAACATGGAAAAATCTACACTGCCATCTGTATAAACATGGAAATACCTACAGAGCCCTCTGTATAAATATGGAAATATCTGCATAGGCATCTGTATAAACATGGAAATATCTGCACCGCTATCTGTATAAACATTGAAATAAATACACCGCTGTCTCTATAAACATGGAAATATGTACATCGCTACGTGTATAAACATGGAAATATCTATACTGCTGTCTGTATAAACATGGAAATATCTACACCGTGATCTGTATAAACATGGAAATATCTACACCGCTATCTGTAAAAACATGGAAATATCTACAACGCCTTCTACATATCCATGGAAATATCTGCGCCGCCTTCTGTATAAACATGGAAATATCTACACGGTCATCTGTGTATATATGGGAATATCAACACCGCCATCTGTACAAACATGGAAATATCTACACCGCTATCTCTATAAACATGGAAATATCTACAAAGCCATCTGTAAACATGGAAATACCTACACAGTCATGTGTAGGAACATGGAAAAATCTACACTGCCATCTGTATAAACATGGAAATATCTACAGAGCCCTCTGTATAAATATGGAAATATCTGCATAGGCATCTGTATAAACATGGAAATATCTGCACCGCTATCTGTATAAACATTGAAATACCTACAACGCTGTCTCTATAAACATGGAAATATCTACAAAGCCATCTGTATAAACATGGAAATACCTACAGAGTCATGTGTAGGAACATGGAAAAATCTACACTGCCATCTGTATAAACATGGAAATATCTACAGAGCCCTCTGTATAAATATGGAAATATCTGCATAGGCATCTGTATAAACATGGAAATATCTGCACCGCTATGTGTATAAACATTGAAATACCTACACCGCTGTCTCTATAAACATGGAAATATGTACACCGCTATGTGTATAAACATGGAAATATCTCCACTGCTGTCTGTATAAACATGGAAATATCTACACCGTGATCTGTTTAAACATGGAAATATCTACACCGCTATCTGTATAAACATGGAAATATCTACACAGCTATCTCTATAAACATGGAAATACCTACACCGCCATCTGTATAAACATGGAAATACCTACAAAGTCATCTGTATAAACATGGAAATATCTACACAGCCATCTGTATAAACATGGAAATAGCTACAAAGCCATTAGTATATACATGGAAATATCTACACCGCTATCTGTAAAAACATGGAAATATCTACACCGCCTTCTACATATCCATAGAAATATCTGCGCCACCTTTTGAATAAACATGGAAATATCTACACGGTCATCTGTGTATGGATGGAAATATCAACACCGCCATCTGTACAAACATGGAATTATCTGCACCGCTATCTGCATAAACATGGAAATATCTACACAGCCATCTGTATAAACATGGAAATATCTACACAGCCATCTGTATATACATGGAAATATCTACACCGCTACCTGTATAAACATGGAAATATCTACACCGCCTTCTACATATCCACGGAAATATCTGCGCCGCCTTCTGTATAAACATGGAAATATCTACACGGTCATCTGTGTATATATGGAAATATCAACACCGCCATCTGTACAAACATGGAAATATCTGCACCGCTATCTGTATAAACATGGAAATATCTACACTGCTATCTCTATAAACCTGGAAATATCTACACCGTGATCTGTATAAACATGGAAATATTTACACTGCTATCTGTATAAACATGGAAATATCTACACTGTTGTCTGTATAAATATGGAAATATCTACACCGCTATCTCTATAAACATGGATATATCTACACCGCCATCTGTATAAACATGGAAATATCTTCACTGCTATCTCTATAAACATGGAAATATCTACAATGCCATCTGTAAAAACATGGAAATACCTATACAGTCATCTGTATAAACATGGAAATATCTACACCACCATCTGTATAATCATGGAAATATCTACAATGCCATCTGTATACACATGGAAATACCTACACGGCAATCTGTGTATACATGGAAACATCAACACCGCCATCTGTACAAACATGGAAATATCTACACCGCTATCTGTATAAACATGGAAATATCTACACTGCGGTCTGTATAAACATGGAAATTTCTACACCGGTATCTGTATAAACATGGAAATATCTACACCACGATCTGTATAAACATGGAAATATTTCCACCGCTATCTCTATAAACATGGAAATATCTACACCGCTATCTCTATAAACATGGAAATATCTACAAAGCCATCTGTTTAAACATGGAAATACCTACACAGTCATGTGTAGGAACATGGAAAAATCTACACTGCCATCTGTATAAACATGGAAATATTTACAGAGCCCTCTGTATAAATATGGAAATATCTGCATAGGCATCTGTATAAACATGGAAATATCTGCACCGCTATCTGTATAAACATTGAAATACCTACACCGCTGTCTCTATAAACATGGAAATATGTACACCGCTATGTGTATAACCATGGAAATATCTCCACTTCTGTCTGTATAAACATGGAAATATCTACACAGCTATCTCTATAAACATGGAAATACCTACACCGCCATCTGTATAAACATGGAAATAACTACAAAGTCATCTGTATAAACATGGAAATATCTACACAGCCATCTGTATAAACATGGAAATATCTACAGCGCTATCTGTAAAACATGGAAATATCTACACCGCCTTCTACATATCCATGGAAATATCTGCGCCGCGTTCTGTATAAACATGGAAATATCTACACGGTCATCTGTGTATAGATGGAAATATCAACACCACCATCTGTACAAACATGGAATTATCTACACCGCTATCTGCATAAACATGGAAATATCTACACAGCCATCTGTATAAACATGGAAATATCTACACAGCCATCAGTATATACATGGAAATATCTACACTGCGGTCTGTATAAACATGGAAATTTCTACACCGGTATCTGAATAAACATGGAAATACCTACAAAGTCATCTGTATAAACATGGAAATATCTACACGGCCATCAGTATAAACATGGAAATATCTACACAGCCATCTGTATATACATGGAAATATCTACACCGCTATCTGTATAAACATTTAAATATCTACACCGCCTTCTACATATCCATGGAAATATCTGCGCCGCCTTCTGTATAAACATGGAAATATTTACACTGCTATCTGTATAAACATGGAAATATCTACACCGTTATCTCTATAAATATGGAAATACCTACACCGCTATCTCTGTAAACATGGAAATATCTACACCGTCATCTGTATAAACATGGAAATATCTACACTGCTATCTCTATAAACATGGAAATATCTACAATGCCATCTGAAAACACATGGAAATACCTGTACAGTCATCTGTATAAACATGGAAATATCTACACCACCATCTGTATAAACATGGAAATATCTACAATGCCATCTGTATACACATGGAAATACCTACACGGCAATCTGTGTATAGATGGAAACATCAACACCGCCATCTGTACAAACATGGAAATATCTACACCGCTATCTGTATAAACATGGAAATATCTACACTGTGGCCTGTATAAACATGGAAATTTCTACACCGGTATCTGTATAAACATGGAAATATCTACACCACGATCTGTATAAACATGGAAATATTTCCACCGCTATCTGTATAAACATGGAACTATCTTCACTGCTATCTCTATAAACATGGGAATATCTACAATGCCATCTGTAAAAACATGGAAATACCTATACAGTCACATGTATAAACATGGAAATATCTGCACCGGTATCTGTATAAACATTGAAATACCTTCACCGCTCTTTCCATAAACATGGAAATATCTACAAAGCCATCTGTATAAACATGGAAATACCTACACAGTCATGTGTAGGAACATGGAAAAACCTACACTGCCATCTGTATAAACATGGAAATATCTACAGAGCCCTCTGTATAAATATGGAAATATCTGCATAGGCATCTGTATAAACATGGAAATATCTGCACCGCTATCTGTATAAACATTGAAATACCTACACCGCTGACTCTATAAACATGGAAATATGTACATCGCTATGTGTATATACATGGAAATATCTCCACTGCTGTCTGTATAAACATGGAAATATCTACACCGTGATCTGTATAAACGTGGAAATATCTACACCGCTATCTGTATAAACATGGAAATATCTACAAAGATATCTCTATAAACATGGAAATACCTACACCGCCATCTGTATAAACATGGAAATACCTACAAAGTCATCTGTATAAACATGGAAATATCTACACAGCCATCTGTATAAACATGGAAATAGCTACAAAGCCATCTGTATATACATGGAAATATCTACACCGCTATCTGTAAAAACATGGAAATATCTACACCGCCTTCTACATATCCATAGAAATATCTGCGCCGCCTTTTGAATAAACATGGAAATATCTACACGGTCATCTGTGTATAGCTGGAAATATCAACACCGCCATCTGTACAAACATGGAATTATCTGCACCGCTATCTGCATAAACATGGAAATATCTACAGAGCCATCTGTATAAACATGGAAATATCTACACAGCCATCTGTATATACATGGAAATATCTACACCGCTACCTGTATAAACATGGAAATATCTACACCGCCTTCTACATATCCATGGAAATATCTGCGCCGCATTCTGTATAAACATGGAAATATCTACACGGTCATCTGTGTATATATGGAAATATCAACACCGCCATCTGTACAAACATGGAAATATCTGCACCGCTATCTGTATAAACATGGAAATATCTACACTGCTATCTCTATAAACCTGGAAATATCTACACCGTGATCTGTATAAACGTGGAAATATTTACACTGCTATCTGTATAAACATGGAAATATCTACATCGTTATCTGTATAAATATGGAAATATCTACACCGCTATCTCTATAAACATGGATATATCTACACCGCCACCTGTATAAACATGGAAATATCTTCACTGCTATCTCTATAAACATGGAAATATCTACAATGCCATCTGAAAACACATGGAAATACCTATACAGTCATCTGTATAAACATGGAAATATCTACACCACCATCTTTATAAACATGGAAATATCTACAATGCCATCTGTATACACATGGAAATACCTACACGGCAATCTGTGTATAGATGGAAACATCAACACCGCCATCTGTACAAACATGGAAATATCTACACCGCTATCTGTATAAACATGGAAATATCTACACTGCGGTCTGTATAAACATGGAAATTTCTACACCGGTATCTGTATAAACATGGAAATATCTACACCACGATCTGTATAAACATGGAAATATTTCCACCGCTATCTGTATAAACATGGAAATATCTACACCGCTATCTCTATAAACATGGAAATATCTACAAAACCATCTGTTTAAACATGGAAATACCTACACAGTCATGTGTAGGAACATGGAAAAATCTACACTGCCATCTGTATAAACATGGAAATATTTACAGAGCCCTCTGTATAAATATGGAAATATCTGCATAGGCATCTGTATAAACATGGAAATATCTGCACCGCTATCTGTATAAACATTGAAATACCTACACCGCTGTCACTATTAACATGGAAATATGTACACCGCTATGTGTATAAACATGGAAATATCTCCACTTCTGTCTGTATAAACATGGAAATATCTACACAGCTATCTCTATAAACATGGAAATACCTACACCGCCATCTGTATAAACATGGAAATAAGTACAAAGTCATCTGTATAAACATGGAAATATCTACACAGCCATCTGTATAAACATGGAAATAGTTACACTGCTATCTGTATAAACATGGAAATATCTACACCGTTATGTGTATAAATATGGAAATATCTAAACCGCCATCTGTATAAACATTGAAATACCTACACCGCTGTCTCTATAAACATGGAAATATGTACACCGCTATGTGTATAAACATGGAAATATCTCCACTGCTGTCTGTATAAACATGGAAATATCTACACCGCGATCTGTATAAACATGGAAATATCTACACCGCTGTCTGTATAAACATGGAAATATCTACACAGCTATCTCTATAAACATGGAAATACCTACACTGCCATCTGTATAAACATGGAAATACCTACAAAGTCATCTGTATAAACATGGAAATATCTAAACAGCCATCTGTATAAACATGGAAATATCTACACAGCCATCTGTATATACATGGAAATATCTACACCGCTATCTGTATAAATATGGAAATATCTACACCGCCTTCTACATATCCATGGAAATATCTGCGCCGCCTTCTGTATAAACATGGAAATATCTATACGGTCATCTGTGTATAGATGGAAATATCCACACAGCCATCTTTACAAACATGGAAATATCTGCACCGCTATCTGTATAAACATGGAATTATCTACACCACGGTCTGTATAAACACGGAAATAGCTAAACCGCTATCTGTATAAACATGGAAATATCTACACTGCTATCTCTATAAACCTGGAAATATCTACACCGTGATCTGTATAAACATGAAATATTTACACTGCTATCTGTATAAACATGGAAATATCTACACCGTTATCAGTATAAATATGGAAATATCTACACCGCTATCTGTATAAACATGGAAATATCTACACTGCTATCTCTATAAACCTGGAAATATCTACACCGTGATCTGTATAAACATGGAAATATTTACACTGCTATCTGTATAAACATGGAAATATCTACACCGTTATCTGTATAAATATGGAAATATCTAAACCGCTATCTCTATAAACATGGAAATATCTACACCGCCATCTGTATAAACATGGAAATATCTACACTGCTATCTCTGGAAACATGGAAATATCTACAATGACATCTGTAAGAACATGGAAATACCTATACAGTCATCTGTATAAACATGGAAATATCTACACCACCATCTGTATAAACATGCAAATATCTACAATGCCATCTGTATACACATGGAAATACCTACACGGCAATCTGTGTATAGATGTAAACAACAACACCGCCATCTGTACAAACATGGAAATATTTACACCGCTATCTGTATAAACATGGAAATATCTACACTGCGGTCTGTATAAACATATAAATTTCTACACCGGTATCTGTATAAACATGGAAATATCTACACCACGATCTGTATAAACATGGAAATATTTACACCGCTATCTGTATAAACATGGAAATATCTACACCGCTATCTCTATAAACATGGAAATACCTACAAAGCCATCTGTATAAACATGGAAATACCTACACAGTCATGTGTAGGAACATGGAAAAATCTACACTGCCATCTGTATAAACATGGAAATATCTACAGAGCCCTCTGTATAAATATGGAAATATCTGCATAGGCATCTGTATAAACATGGAAATATCTGCACCGCTATCTGTATAAACATGGAAATACCTACACCGCTGTCTCTATAAACATGGAAATATGTACACCGCTATGTGTATAAACATGGAAATATCTCCACTGCTGTCTGTATAAACATGGAAATATCTACACCGCGATCTGTACAAACATGGAAATAGCTACACCGCTATCTGTATAAACATGGAAATATCTACAAAGCTATCTCTATAAACATGGAAATACCTACACCGCCATCTGTATAAACATGGAAATACCTACAAAGTCATCTGTATTAACATGGAAATATCTACACAGGCATCTGTATAAACATGGTAATACCTACACAGCCATCTGTATATACATAGAAATATCTACACCGCTATCTATATAAACATGGAAATATGTACACCGCCTTCTACATATCCATGGAAATATCTGCGCCGCCTTCTGTATAAACATGCAACTATCTACACGGTCATCTGTGTATAGATGGAAATATCAACACCGCCATCTGTACAAACATGGAAATATCTGAACCGCTATCTATATAAACATGGAAATATCTACACCGCGGTCTGTATAAACATGGAAATAGCTAAACCGCTATCTGTATAAACATGGAAATATCTACACTGCTATTTCTATAAACCTGGAAATATCTACACCGTGATCTGTATAAACATGGAAATATTTCACTGCTATCTGTATAAACATGGAAATATCTACACCGTTATCTGTATAAATATGGAAATATCTACACCGCTATCTCTATAAACATGGAAATATCTACACCGCCATCTGTATAAACATGGAAATATCTACACTGCTATCTCTATAAACATGGAAATATCTACAATGCCATCTGTAAAAACATGGAAATACCTATACAGTCATCTGTATAAACATGGAAATACCTACACCGCCATCTGTATAAACATGGAAATACCTACAAAGTCATCTGTATAAACATGGAAATATCTAAACAGCCATCTGTATAAACATGGAAATATCTACACAGCCATCTGTATATACATGGAAATATCTACACCGCTATCTGTATAAATATGGAAATATCTACACCGCCTTCTACATATCCATGGAAATATCTGCGCCGCCTTCTGTATAAACATGGAAATATCTATACGGTCATCTGTGTATAGATGGAAATATCCACACCGCCATCTTTACAAATATGGAAATATCTGCACCGCTATCTGTATAAACATGGAAATATCTACACCACCTTCTACATATCCATGGAAATATCTGCGCCGCCTTCTGTATAAACATGGAAATATCTTCATGGTCATCTGTGTATAGATGGAAATATCAACACCGCCATCTGTACAAACAAGGAAATATCTGCACCGCTATCTGTATAAACATGGAAATATCTACACCGCGGTCTGTATAAACATGGAAACAGCTAAACCGCTATCTGTATAGACATGGAAATATCTACACTGCTATCTGTATAAACCTGGAAATATCTACACCGTGATCTGTATAAACATGGAAATATTTACACTGCTATCTATATAAACATGGAAATATCTACACTGTTATGTGTATAAATATGGAAATATCTACACCGCTGTCTCTATACACATGGAAATATCTACACCGCCATCTGTATAAACATGGAAATATCTACACTGCTATCTCTATAAACATGGAAATATCTACAATGCCATGTGTAAAAACATGGAAATACCTATACAGTCATCTGTATAAATATGGAAATATCTACACCACCATCTGTATAAACACGGAAATATCTACAATGCCATCTGTATACACATGGAAATACCTACACGGCAATCTGTGTATAGATGGAAACATCAACACCGCCATCTGTACAAACATGGAAATATCTACACCGCTATCTGTATAAACATGGAAATATCTACACTGCGGTCTGTATAAACATGGAAATTTCTACACAGGTATCTGTATAAACATGGAAATATCTACACCACGATCTGTATAAACATGGAAATATTTACACCGCTATCTGTATAAACATGGAAATATCTATACCGCTACCTCTATAAACATGGAAATATCTACAAAGCCATCTGTATAAACAGGGAAATACCTACACAGTCATGTGTAGTAACATGGAAAAATCTACACTGCCATCTGTATAAACATGGAAATATCTACAGAGCCCTCTCTATAAATATGGAAATATCTGCATAGGCATCTGTATAAACATGGAAATATCTGCACCGCTATCTGTATAAACATGGAAATACCTACACCGCTGTCTCTATAAACATGGAAATATGTACACCGCTATGTGTATAAACATGGAAATATCTCCACTGCTGTCTGTATAAACATGGAAATATCTACACCGCGATCTGTATAAACATGGAAATATCTACACCGCTGTGTGTATAAACATGGAAATATCTACACAGCTATCTCTATAAACATGGAAATACCTACACCGCCATCTGCATAAACATGGAAATACCTACAAAGTCATCTGTATAAACATGGAAATATCTAAACAGCCATCTGTATAAACATGGAAATATCTACACAGCCATCTGTATATACATGGAAATATCTACACCGCTATCTCTATAAACATGGAAATATCTACACCGCCATCTGTATAAACGTGGAAATATCTACACTGCTATCTCTGGAAACATGGAAATATCTACAATGACATCTGTAAGAACATGGAAATACCTATACAGTCATCTGTATAAACATGGAAATATCTACACCACCATCTGTATAAACATGGAAATATCTACAATGCCATCTGTATACACATGGAAATACCTACACGGCAATCTGTGTATAGATGTAAACAACAACACCGCCATCTGTACAAACATGGAAATATTTACACCGCTATCTGTATAAACATGGAAATATCTACACTGCGGTCTGTATAAACATGGAAATTTCTACACCGTTATCTGTATAAACATGGAAATATCTACACCACGATCTGTATAAACATGGAAATATTTACACCGCTATCTGTATAAACATGGAAATATCTACACCGCTATCTCTATAAACATGGAAATACCTACAAAGCCATCTGTATAAACATGGAAATACCTACACAGTCATGTGTAGGAACATGGAAAAATCTACACTGCCATCTGTATAAACATGGAAATATCTACAGAGCCCTCTGTATAAATATGGAAATATCTGCATAGGCATCTGTATAAACATGGAAATATCTGCACCGCTATCTGTATAAACATGGAAATACCTACACCGCTGTCTCTATAAACATGGAAATATGTACACCGCTATGTGTATAAACATGGAAATATCTCCACTGCTGTCTGTATAAACATGGAAATATCTACACCGCGATCTGTATAAACATGGAAATAGCTACACCGCTATCTGTATAAACATGGAAATATCTACAAAGCTATCTCTATAAACATGGAAATACCTACACCGCCATCTGTATAAACATGGAAATACCTACATGGTCATCTGTATAAACATGGAAATATCTAAACAGCCATCTGTATAAACATGGAAATATATACACAGCCATCTGTATATACATGGAAATATCTACACCGCTATCTGTATAAATGTGGAAATATCTACACCGCCTTCTACATATCCATGGAAATATCTGCGCCGCCTTCTATATAAACATGGAAATATCTATACGGTCATCTGTGTATAGATGGAAATATCAACACCGCCATCTTTACAAACATGGAAATATCTGCACCGCTATCTGTAAAAACATGGAATTATCTACACCGCGGTCTGTATAAACACGGAAATAGCTAAACCGCTATCTGTATAAACATGGAAATATCTACACTGCTATCTCTATAAACCTGGAAATACCTACACCGTGATCTGTATAAACATGGAAATATTTACACTGCTATCTGTATAAACATGGAAATATCTACACCGTTATCTGTACAAATATGGAAATATCTACACCGCTATCTGTATAAACATGGAAATATCTACACAGCTATCTCTATAAACATGGAAATACCTACACCGCCATCTGTATAAACATGGAAATACCTACAAAGTCATCTGTATAAACATGGAAATATCTACACAGCCATCTGTATAAACATGGAAATGTCTACACAGCCATCTGTATATACATGGAAATATCTACACCGCTATCTGTATAAACATGGAAATATCTACACCGCCTTCTACATATCCATGGAAATATCTGCGCCGCCTTCTGTATAAACATGGAAATATCTACTCGGTCATCTGTGTATAGATGGAAATATCAACACCGCCATCTGTACAAACATGGAAATATCTGCACCGCTATCTCTATAGACATGGAAATATCTACACCGCGGTCTGTAGAAACATGGAAATAGCTAAACCGCTATCTGTATAAACATGGAAATATCTACACTGCTATCTCTATAAACCTGGAAATATCTACACCGTGATCTGTATAAACATGGAAATATTTACACTACTATCTGTATATACATGGAAATATCTACACCGTTATGTGTATAAATATGGAAATATCTACACAGCTATCTCTATTAACATGGAAATATCTACACCGCCATCTGTATAAACGTGGAAATATCTACACTGCTATCTCTATAAACATGGAAATATCTACAATGCCATGTGTAAAAACATGGAAATACCTATACAGTCATCTGTGTAAATATGGAAATATCTACACCACCATCTGTATAAACACGGAAATATCTACAATGCCATCTGTATACACATGGAAATACCTACACGGCAATCTGTGTATAGATGGAAACATCAACACCGCCATCTGTACAAACATGGAAATATCTACACCGCTATCTGTATAAACATGGAAATATCTACACTGCGGTCTGTATAAACATGGAAATTTCTACACAGGTATCTGTATAAACATGGAAATATCTACACTGCGGTCTGTATAAACATGGAAATTTCTACACCGGTATCTGTATAAACATGGAAATATCTACACCACGATCTGTATAAACATGGAAATATTTACACCGCTATCTGTATAAACATGGAAATATCTACACCGCTATCTCTATAAACATGGAAATACCTACAAAGCCATCTGTATAAACATGGAAATATCTACAAAGTCATCTGTATTAACATGGAAATATCTACACAGGCATCTGTATAAACATGGTAATACCTACACAGCCATCTGTATATACATAGAAATATCTACACCGCTATCTATATAAACATGGAAATATGTACACCGCCTTCTACATATCCATGGAAATATCTGCGCCGCCTTCTGTATAAACATGCAACTATCTACACGGTCATCTGTGTATAGATGGAAATATCAACACCGCCATCTGTACAAACATGGAAATATCTGAACCGCTATCTGTATAAACATGGAAATATCTACACCGCGGTCTGTATAAACATGGAAATAGCTAAACCGCTATCTGTATAAACATGGAAATATCTACACTGCTATCTCTATAAACCTGGAAATATCTACACCGTGATCTGTATAAACATGGAAATATTTACACTGCTATCTGTATAAACATGGAAATATCTACACCGTTATCTGTATAAATATGGAAATATCTACACCGCTATCTCTATAAACATGGAAATATCTACACCGCCATCTGTATAAACATGGAAATATCTACACTGCTATCTCTATAAACATGGAAATATCTACAATGCCATCTGTAAAAACATGGAAATACCTATACAGTCATCTGTATAAACATGGAAATACCTACACCGCCATCTGTATAAACATGGAAATACCTACAAAGTCATCTGTATAAACATGGAAATATCTAAACAGCCGTCTGTATAAACATGGAAATATCTACACAGCCATCTGTATATACATGGAAATATCTACACCGCTATCTGTATAAATATGGAAATATCTACACCGCCTTCTACATATCCATGGAAATATCTGCGCCGCCTTCTGTATAAACATGGAAATATCTATACGGTCATCTGTGTATAGATGTAAATATCCACACCGCCATCTTTACAAACATGGAAATATCTGCACCGCTATCTGTATAAACATGGAAATATCTACACCACCTTCTACATATCCATGGAAATATCTGCGCCGCCTTCTGTATAAACATGGAAATATCTTCATGGTCATCTGTGTATAGATGGAAATATCAACACCGCCATCTGTACAAACAAGGAAATATCTGCACCGCTATCTGTATAAACATGGAAATATCTACACCGCGGTCTGTATAAACATGGAAACAGCTAAACCGCTATCTGTATAGACATGGAAATATCTACACTGCTATCTGTATAAACCTGGAAATATCTACACCGTGATCTGTATAAACATGGAAATATTTACACTGCTATCTGTATAAACATGGAAATATCTACACCGTTATGTGTATAAATATGGAAATATCTACACCGCTGTCTCTATAAACATGGAAATATCTACACCGCCATCTGTATAAACATGGAAATATCTACACTGCTATCTCTATAAACATGGAAATATCTACAATGCCATGTGTAAAAACATGGAAATACCTATACAGTCATCTGTATAAATATGGAAATATCTACACCACCATCTGTATAAACACGGAAATATCTACAATGCCATCTGTATACACATGGAAATACCTACACGGCAATCTGTGTATAGATGGAAACAACAACACCGCCATCTGTACAAACATGGAAATATCTACACCGCTATCTGTATAATCATGGAAATATCTACACTGCGGTCTGTATAAACATGGAAATTTCTACACAGGTATCTGTATAAACATGGAAATATCTACACCACGATCTGTATAAACATGGAAATATTTACACCGCTATCTGTATAAACATGGAAATATCTACACCGCTACCTCTATAAACATGGAAATATCTACAAAGCCATCTGTATAAACATGGAAATACCTACACAGTCATGTGTAGTAACATGGAAAAATCTACACTGCCATCTGTATAAACATGGAAATATCTACAGAGCCCTCTCTATAAATATGGAAATATCTGCATAGGCATCTGTATAAACATGGAAATATCTGCACCGCTATCTGTATAAACATGGAAATACCTACACCGCTGTCTCTATAAACATGGAAATATGTACACCGCTATGTGTATAAACATGGAAATATCTCCACTGCTGTCTGTATAAACATGGAAATATCTACACCGCGATCTGTATAAACATGGAAATATCTACACCGCTGTCTGTATAAACATGGAAATATCTACACAGCTATCTCTATAAACATGGAAATACCTACACCGCCATCTGCATAAACATGGAAATACCTACAAAGTCATCTGTATAAACATGGAAATATCTAAACAGCCATCTGTATAAACATGGAAATATCTACACAGCCATCTGTATATACATGGAAATATCTACACCGCTATCTGTATAAATATGGAAATATCTACACCGCCTTCTACATATCCATGGAAATATCTGCGCCGCCTTCTTTATAAACATGGAAATATCTATACGGTCATCTGTGTATAGATGGAAATATCCACACCGCCATCTTTACAAACATGGAAATATCTGCACCGCTATCTGTATAAACATGGAATTATCTACACCGCGGTCTGTATAAACACGGAAATAGCTAAACCGCTATCTGTATAAACATGGAAATATCTACACTGCTATCTCTATAAACCTGGAAATATCTACACCGTGATCTGTATAAACATGGAAATATTTACACTGCTATCTGTATAAACATGGAAATATCTACACCGTTATCTGTATAAATATGGAAATATCTACACTGCTATCTCTATAAACATGGAAATATCTACACCGCCATCTGTATAAACATGGAAATATCTACACTGTTATCTCTGGAAACATGGAAATATCTACAATGACATCTGTAAGAACATGGAAATACCTATACAGTCATCTGTATAAACATGGAAATATCTACACCACCATCTGTATAAACATGGAAATATCTACAATGCCATCTGTATACACATGGAAATACCTACACGGCAATCTGTGTATAGATGTAAACAACAACACCGCCATCTGTACAAACATGGAAATATTTACACCGCTATCTGTATAAACATGGAAATATCTACACTGCGGTCTGTATAAACATGGAAATTTCTACACCGGTATCTGTATAAACATGGAAATATCTACACCACGATCTGTATAAACATGGAAATATTTACACCGCTATCTGTATAAACATGGAAATATCTACACCGCTATCTCTATAAACATGGAAATACCTACAAAGCCATCTGTATAAACATGGAAATACCTACACAGTCATGTGTAGGAACATGGAAAAATCTACACTGCCATCTGTATAAACATGGAAATATCTACAGAGCCCTCTGTATAAATATGGAAATATCTGCATAGGCATCTGTATAAACATGGAAATATCTGCACCGCTATCTGTATAAACATGGAAATACCTACACCGCTGTCTCTATAAACATGGAAATATGTACACCGCTATGTGTATAAACATGGAAATATCTCCACTGCTGTCTGTATAAACATGGAAATATCTACACCGCGATCTGTATAAACATGGAAATAGCTACACCGCTATCTGTATAAACATGGAAATATCTACAAAGCTATCTCTATAAACATGGAAATACCTACACCGCCATCTGTATAAACATGGAAATACCTACAAAGTCATCTGTATTAACATGGAAATATCTACACAGGCATCTGTATAAACATGGTAATACCTACACAGCCATCTGTATATACATAGAAATATCTACACCGCTATCTGTATAAACATGGAAATATGTACACCGCTTTCTACATATCCATGGAAATATCTGCGCCGCCTTCTGTATAAACATGCAACTATCTACACGGTCATCTGTGTATAGATGGAAATAACACCGCCAT
The DNA here is from genome assembly GCF_028858775.2 of Pan troglodytes. Lineage (NCBI taxonomy): Eukaryota > Metazoa > Chordata > Mammalia > Primates > Hominidae > Pan > Pan troglodytes. The sequence continues at coordinate 11,749,040 of NC_072411.2, forward strand.
CTGTACAAACATGGAAATATCTGAACCGCTATCTGTATAAACATGGAAATATCTACACCGCTATCTCTATAAACATGGAAATACCTACAAAGCCATCTGTATAAACATGGAAATACCTACACAGTCATGTGTAGGAACATGGAAAAATCTACACTGCCATCTGTATAAACATGGAAATATCTACAGAGCCCTCTGTATAAATATGGAAATATCTGCATAGGCATCTGTATAAACATGGAAATATCTACACCGTGATCTGTATAAACATGGAAATATTTACACTGCTATCTGTATAAACATGGAAATATCTACACCGTTATCTGTATAAATATGGAAATATCTACACTGCTATCTCTATAAACATGGAAATATCTACACCGCCATCTGTATAAACATGGAAATATCTACACTGCTATCTCTGGAAACATGGAAATATCTACAATGACATCTGTAAGAACATGGAAATACCTATACAGTCATCTGTATAAACATGGAAATATCTACACCACCATCTGTATAAACCTGGAAATATCTACAATGCCATCTGTATACACATGGAAATACCTACACGGCAATCTGTGTATAGATGTAAACAACAACACCGCCATCTGTACAAACATGGAAATATTTACACCGCTATCTGTATAAACATGGAAATATCTACACTGCGGTCTGTATAAACATGGAAATTTCTACACCGGTATCTGTATAAACATGGAAATATCTACACCACGATCTGTACAAACATGGAAATATTTACACCGCTATCTGTATAAACATGGAAATATCTACACCGCTATCTCTATAAACATGGAAATACCTACAAAGCCATCTGTATAAACATGGAAATACCTACACAGTCATGTGTAGGAACATGGAAAAATCTACACTGCCATCTGTATAAACATGGAAATATCTACAGAGCCCTCTGTATAAATATGGAAATATCTGCATATTCATCTGTATAAACATGGAAATATCTGCACCGCTATCTGTATAAACATGGAAATACCTACACCGCTGTCTCTATAAACATGGAAATATGTACACCGCTATGTGTATAAACATGGAAATATCTCCACTGCTGTCTGTATAAACATGGAAATATCTACACCGCGATCTGTATAAACATGGAAATAGCTACACCGCTATCTGTATAAACATGGAAATATCTACAAAGCTATCTCTATAAACATGGAAATACCTACACCGCCATCTGTATAAACATGGAAATACCTACAAAGTCATCTGTATTAACATGGAAATATCTACACAGGCATCTGTATAAACATGGTAATACCTACACAGCCATCTGTATATACATAGAAATATCTACACCGCTATCTGTATAAACATGGAAATATGTACACCGCTATCTACATATCCATGGAAATATCTGCGCCGCCTTCTGTATAAACATGCAACTATCTACACGGTCATCTGTGTATAGATGGAAATAACACCGCCATCTGTACAAACATGGAAATATCTGAACCGCTATCTGTATAAACATGGAAATATCTACACCGCTATCTCTATAAACATGGAAATACCTACAAAGCCATCTGTATAAACATGGAAATACCTACACAGTCATGTGTAGGAACATGGAAAAATCTACACTGCCATCTGTATAAACATGGAAATATCTACAGAGCCCTCTGTATAAATATGGAAATATCTGCATAGGCATCTGTATAAACATGGAAATATCTGCACCGCTATCTGTATAAACATGGAAATACCTACTCCGCTGTCTCTATAAACATGGAAATATGTACACCGCTATGTGTATAAACATGGAAATATCTCCACTGCTGTCTGTATAAACATGGAAATATCTACACCGCGATCTGTATAAACATGGAAATATCTACACCGCTATCTGTATAAACATGGAAATATCTACAAAGCTATCTCTATAAACATGGAAATACCTACACCGCCATCTGTATAAACATGGAAATACCTACAAAGTCATCTGTATTAACATGGAAATATCTACACAGGCATCTGTATAAACATGGTAATACCTACACAGCCATCTGTATATACATAGAAATATCTACACCGCTATCTGTATAAACATGGAAATATGTACACCGCCTTCTACATACCCATGGAAATATCTGCGCCGCCTTCTGTATAAACATGCAACTATCTACACGGTCATCTGTGTATAGATGGAAATATCAACACCGCCATCTGTACAAACATGGAAATATCTGAACCGCTATCTGTATAAACATGGAAATATCTACAGCGCGGTCTGTATAAACATGGAAATAGCTAAACCGCTATCTGTATAAACATGGAAATATCTACACTGCTATCTCTATAAACCTGGAAATATCTACACCGTGATCTGTATAAACATGGAAATATTTACACCGCTATCTGTATAAACATGGAAATATCTACACCGTTATCTGTATAAATATGGAAATATCTACACCGCTGTCTCTATAAACATGGAAATATCTACACCGCCATCTGTATAAACATGGAAATATCTACACTGCTATCTCTATAAACATGGAAATATCTACAATGCCATCTGTAAAAACATGGAAATACCTATACAGTCATCTGTATAAACATGGAAATACCTACACCGCCATCTGTATAAACATGGAAATACCTACAAAGTCATCTGTATAAACATGGAAATATCTAAACAGCCATCTGTATAAACATGGAAATATCTACACAGCCATCTGTATATACATGGAAATATCTACACCGCTATCTGTATAAATATGGAAATATCTACACCGCCTTCTACATATCCATGGAAATATCTGCGCCGCCTTCTGTATAAACATGGAAATATCTATACGGTCATCTGTGTATAGATGGAAATATCCACACCGCCATCTTTACAAACATGGAAATATCTGCACCGCTATCTGTATAAACAAGGAAATATCTACACCACCATCTGTATAAACATGGAAATAGCTACACCACCTTCTACATATCCATGGAAATATCTGCGCCGCCTTCTGTATAAACATGGAAATATCTTCATGGTCATCTGTGTATAGATGGAAATATCAACACCGCCATCTGTACAAACATGGAAATATCTGCACCGCTATCTGTATAAACATGGAAATATCTACACCACGGTCTGTATAAACATGGAAACAGCTAAACCGCTATCTGTATAGACATGGAAATATCTACACTGCTATCTGTATAAACCTGGAAATATCTACACCGTGATCTGTATAAACATGGAAATATTTACACTGCTATTTGTATAAACATGGAAATATCTACACCGTTATGTGTATAAATATGGAAATATCTACACCGCTGTCTCTATAAACATGGAAATATCTACACCGCCATCTGTATAAACATGGAAATATCTACACTGCTATCTCTATAAACATGGAAATATCTACAATGCCATGTGTAAAAACATGGAAATACCTATACAGTCATCCGTATAAATATGGAAATATCTACACCACCATCTGTATAAACACGGGAATATCTACAATGCCATCTGTATACACATGGAAATACCTACACGGCAATCTGTGTATAGATGGAAACATCAACACCGCCATCTGTACAAACATGGAAATACCTACACCGCTATCTGTATAAACATGGAAATTTCTACACAGGTATCTGTATAAACATGGAAATATCTACACCACGATCTGTATAAACATGGAAATATTTACACCGCTATCTGTATAAACATGGAAATATCTACACCGCTACCTCTATAAACATGGAAATATCTACAAAGCCATCTGTATAAACATGGAAATACCTACACAGTCATGTGTAGTAACATGGAAAAATCTACACTGCCATCTGTATAAACATGGAACTATCTACAGAGCCCTCTGTATAAATATGGAAATATCTGCATAGGCATCTGTATAAACATGGAAATATCTGCACCGCTATCTGTATAAACATGGAAATACCTACACCGCTGTCTCTATAAACATGGAAATATGTACACCGCTATGTGTATAAACATGGAAATATCTCCACTGCTGTCTGTATAAACATGGAAATATCTACACCGCGATCTGTATAAACATGGAAATATCTACACCGCTGTCTGTATAAACATGGAAATATCTACACAGCTATCTCTATAAACATGGAAATACCTACACCGCCATCTGTATAAACATGGAAATACCTACAAAGTCATCTGTATAAACATGGAAATATCTAAACAGCCATCTGTATAAACATGGAAATATCTACACAGCCATGTGTATATACATGGAAATATCTACACCGCTATCTGTATAAATATGGAAATATCTACACCGCCTTCTACATATCCATGGAAATATCTGTGCCGCCTTCTGTATAAACATGGAAATATCTATACGGTCATCTGTGTATAGATGGAAATATCCACACCGCCATCTTTACAAACATGGAAATATCTGCACCGCTATCTGTATAAACATGGAATTATCTACACCGCGGTCTGTATAAACACGGAAATAGCTAAACCGCTATCTGTATAAACATGGAAATATCTACACTGCTATCTCTATAAACCTGGAAATATCTACACCGTGATCTGTATAAACATGGAAATATTTACACTGCTATCTGTATAAACATGGAAGTATCTACACCGTTATCTGTATAAATATGGAAATATCTACACCGCTATCTGTATAAACATGGATATATCTACACTGCTATCTCTATAAACCTGGAAATATCTACACCGTGATCTGTATAAACATGGAAATATTTACACTGCTATCTGCATAAACATGGAAATATCTACACCGTTATCTGTATAAATATGGAAATATCTACACCGCTATCTCTATAAACATGGAAATATCTACACCGCCATCTGTATAAACATGGAAATATCTACACTGCATTCTCTGGAAACATGGAAATATCTACAATGACATCTGTAAGAACATGGAAATACCTATACAGTCATCTGTATAAACATGGAAATATCTACACCACCATCTGTATAAACATGGAAATATCTACAATGCCATCTGTATACACATGGAAATACCTACACGGCAATCTGTGTATAGATGTAAACAACAACACCGCCATCTGTACAAACATGGAAATATTTACACCGCTATCTGTATAAACATGGAAATATCTACACTGCGGTCTGTATAAACATGGAAATTTCTACACCGGTATCTGTATAAACATGGAAATATCTACACCACGATCTGTATAAACATGGAAATATTTACACCGCTATCTGTATAAACATGGAAATATCTACACCGCTATCTCTATAAACATGGAAATACCTACAAAGCCATCTGTATAAACATGGAAATACCTACACAGTCATGTGTAGGAAGATGGAAAAATCTACACTGCCATCTGTATAAACATGGAAATATCTACAGAGCCCTCTGTATAAATATGGAAATATCTGCATAGGCATCTGTATAAACATGGAAATATCTGCACCGCTATCTGTATAAACATGGAAATACCTACACCGCTGTCTCTATAAACATGGAAATATGTACACCGCTATGTGTATAAACATGGAAATATCTCCACTGCTGTCTGTATAAACATGGAAATATCTACACCGCGATCTGTATAAACATGGAAATAGCTACACCGCTATCTGTATAAACATGGAAATATCTACAAAGCTATCTCTATAAACATGGAAATACCTACACCGCCATCTGTATAAACATGGAAATACCTACAAAGTCATCTGTATTAACATGGAAATATCTACACAGGCATCTGTATAAACATGGTAATACCTACACAGCCATCTGTATATACATAGAAATATCTACACCGCTATCTGTATAAACATGGAAATATGTACACCGCCTTCTACATACCCATGGAAATATCTGCGCCGCCTTCTGTATAAACATGCAACTATCTACACGGTCATCTGTGTATAGATGGAAATATCAACACCGCCATCTGTACAAACATGGAAATATCTGAACCGCTATCTGTATAAACATGGAAATATCTACACCGCGGTCTGTATAAACATGGAAATAGCTAAACCGCTATCTGTATAAACATGGAAATATCTACACTGCTATCTCTATAAACCTGGAAATATCTACACCGTGATCTGTATAAACATGGAAATATTTACACTGCTATCTGTATAAACATGGAAATATCTACACCGTTATCTGTATAAATATGGAAATATCTACACCGCTATCTCTATAAACATGGAAATATCTACACCGCCATCTGTATAAACATGGAAATATCTACACTGCTATCTCTATAAACATGGAAATATCTACAATGCCATCTGTAAAAACATGGAAATACCTATACAGTCATCTGTATAAACATGGAAATACCTACACCGCCATCTGTATAAACATGGAAATACCTACAAAGTCATCTGTATAAACATGGAAATATCTAAACAGCCATCTGTATAAACATGGAAATATCTACACAGCCATCTGTATATACATGGAAATATCTACACCGCTATCTGTATAAATATGGAAATATCCACACCACCTTCTACATATCCATGGAAATATCTGCGCCGCCTTCTGTATAAACATGGAAATATCTATACGGTCATCTGTGTATAGATGGAAATATCCACACCGCCATCTTTACAAACATGGAAATATCTGCACCGCTATCTGTATAAACATGGGATTATCTACACCGCGGTCTGTATAAACACGGAAATAGCTAAACCGCTATCTGTATAAACATGGAAATATCTACACTGCTATCTCTATAAACCTGGAAATATCTACACCGTGATCTGTATAAACATGGAAATATTTACACTGCTATCTGTATAAACATGCAATATCTACACCGTTATCTGTATAAATATGGAAATATCTACACCGCTATCTGTATAAACATGGAAATATCTACACTGCTATCTCTATAAACCTGGAAATATCTACACCGTGATCTGTATAAACATGGAAATATTTACACTGCTATCTGTATAAACATGGAAATATCTACACCATTATCTGTATAAATATGGGAATATCTACACCGCTATCTCTATAAACATGGAAATATCTACACCGCCATCTGTATAAACATGGAAATATCTACACTGCATTCTCTGGAAACATGGAAATATCTACAATGACATCTGTAAGAACATGGAAATACCTATACAGTCATCTGTATAAACATGGAAATATCTACACCACCATCTGTATAAACATGGAAATATCTACAATGCCATCTGTATACACACGGAAATACCTACACGGCAATCTGTGTATAGATGTAAACAACAACACCGCCATCTGTACAAACATGGAAATATTTACACCGCTATCTGTATAAACATGGAAATATCTACACTGCGGTCTGTATAAACATGGAAATTTCTACACCGGTATCTGTATAAACATGGAAATATCTACACCACGATCTGTATAAACTTGGAAATATTTACACCGCTATCTGTATAAACATGGAAATATCTACACCGCTATCTCTATAAACATGGAAATACCTACAAAGCCATCTGTATAAACATGGAAATACCTACACAGTCATGTGTAGGAACATGGAAAAATCTACACTGCCATCTGTATAAACATGGAAATATCTACAGAGCCCTCTGTATAAATATGGAAATATCTGCATAGGCATCTGTATAAACATGGAAATATCTGCACCGCTATCTGTATAAACATGGAAATACCTACACCGCTGTCTCTATAAACATGGAATTATGTACACCGCTATGTGTATAAACATGGAAATATCTCCACTGCTGTCTGTATAAACATGGAAATATCTACACCGCGATCAGTATAAACATGGAAATAGCTACACCGCGATCTGTATAAACATGGAAATAGCTACACCGCTATCTGTATAAACATGGAAATATCTACAAAGCTATCTCTATAAACATGGAAATACCTACACCGCCAGCTGTATAAACATGGAAATACCTACAAAGTCATCTGTATTAACATGGAAATATCTACACAGGCATCTGTATAAACATGGTAATACCTACACAGCCATCTGTATATACATAGAAATATCTACACCGCTATCTGTATAAACATGGAAATATGTACACCGCCTTCTACATATCCATGGAAATATCTGCGCCGCCTTCTGTATAAACATGCAACTATCTACACGGTCATCTGTGTATAGATGGAAATATCAACACCGCCATCTGTACAAACATGGAAATATCTGAACCGCTATCTGTATAAACATGGAAATATCTACACCGCGGTCTGTATAAACATGGAAATAGCTAAACCGCTATCTGTATAAACATGGAAATATCTACACTGCTATCTCTATAAACCTGGAAATATCTACACCGTGATCTGTATAAACATGGAAATATTTACACTGCTATCTGTATAAACATGGAAATATCTACACCGTTATCTGTATAAATATGGAAATATCTACACCGCTATCTCTATAAACATGGAAATATCTACACCGCCATCTGTATAAACATGGAAATATCTACACTGCATTCTCTGGAAACATGGAAATATCTACAATGACATCTGTAAGAACATGGAAATACCTATACAGTCATCTGTATAAACATGGAAATATCTACACCACCATCTGTATAAACATGGAAATATCTACAATGCCATCTGTATACACATGGAAATACCTACATGGCAATCTGTGTATAGATGTAAACAACAACACCGCCATCTGTACAAACATGGAAATATTTACACCGCTATCTGTATAAACATGGAAATATCTACACTGCGGTCTGTATAAACATGGAAATTTCTACACCGGTATCTGTATAAACATGGAAATATCTACACCACGATCTGTATAAACATGGAAATATTTACACCGCTATCTGTATAAACATGGAAATATCTACACCGCTATCTCTATAAACATGGAAATACCTACAAAGCCATCTGTATAAACATGGAAATACCTACACAGTCATGTGTAGGAACATGGAAAAATCTACACTGCCATCTGTATAAACATGGAAATATCTACAGAGCCCTCTGTATAAATATGGAAATATCTGCATAGGCATCTGTATAAACATGGAAATATCTGCACCGCTATCTGTATAAACATGGAAATACCTACACCGCTGTCTCTATAAACATGGAAATATGTACACCGCTATGTGTATAAACATGGAAATATCTCCACTGCTGTCTGTATAAACATGGAAATATCTACACCGCGATCTGTATAAACATGGAAATAGCTACACCGCTATCTGTATAAACATGGAAATATCTACAAAGCTATCTCTATAAAAATGGAAATACCTACACCGCCATCTGTATAAACATGGAAATACCTACAAAGTCATCTGTATTAACATGGAAATATCTACACAGGCATCTGTATAAACATGGTAATACCTACACAGCCATCTGTATATACATAGAAATATCTACACCGCTATCTGTATAAACATGGAAATATGTACACCGCCTTCTACATATCCATGGAAATATCTGCGCCGCCTTCTGTATAAACATGCAACTATCTACACGGTCATCTGTGTATAGATGGAAATATCAACACCGCCATCTGTACAAACATGGAAATATCTGAACCGCTATCTGTATAAACATGGAAATATCTACACCGCGGTCTGTATAAACATGGAAATAGCTAAACCGCTATCTGTATAAACATGGAAATATCTACACTGCTATCTCTATAAACCTGGAAATATCTACACCGTGATCTGTATAAACATGGAAATATTTACACTGCTATCTGTATAAACATGGAAATATCTACACCGTTATCTGTATAAATATGGAAATATCTACACCGCTATCTCTATAAACATGGAAATATCTACACCGCCATCTGTATAAACATGGAAATATCTACACTGCTATCTATATAAACATGGAAATATCTACAATGCCATCTGTAAAAACATGGAAATACCTATACAGTCATCTGTATAAACATGGAAATACCTACACCGCCATCTGTATAAACATGGAAATACCTACAAAGTCATCTGTATAAACATGGAAATATATAAACAGCCATCTGTATAAACATGGAAATATCTACACAGCCATCTGTATATACATGGAAATATCTACACCGCTATCTGTATAAATATGGAAATATCTACACCGCCTTCTACATATCCATGGAAATATCTGCGCCGCCTTCTGTATAAACATGGAAATATCTATACGGTCATCTGTGTAGAGATGGAAATATCCACACCGCCATCATTACAAACATGGAAATATCTGCACCGCTATCTGTATAAACATGGAAATATCTACACCACCTTCTACATATCCATGGAAATATCTGCGCCGCCTTCTGTATAAACATGGAAATATCTTCATGGTCATCTGTGTATAGATGGAAATATCAACACCGCCATCTGTACAAACATGGAAATATCTGCACCGCTATCTGTATAAACATGGAAATATCTACACCGCGGTCTGTATAAACATGGAAACAGCTAAACCGCTATCTGTATAGACATGGAAATATCTACACTGCTATCTGTATAAACCTGGAAATATCTACACCGTGATCTGTATAAACATGGAAATATTTACACTGCTATCTGTATAAACATGGAAATATCTACACCGTTAAGTTTATAAATATGGAAATATCTACACCGCTGTCTCTATAAACATGGAAATCTCTACACCGCCATCTGTATAAACATGGAAATATCTACACTGCTATCTCTATAAACATGGAAATATCTACAATGCCATGTGTAAAAACATGGAAATACCTATACAGTCATCTGTATAAATATGGAAATATCTACACCACCATCTGTATAAACACGGAAATATCTACAATGCCATCTGTATACACATGGAAATACCTACACGGCAATCTGTGTATAGATGGAAACATCAACACCGCCATCTGTACAAACATGGAAATATCTGCACCGCTATCTGTATAAACATTTAAATATCTACACTGCGGTCTGTATAAACATGGAAATTTCTACACAGGTATCTGTATAAACATGGAAATATCTACACCACGATCTGTATAAACATGGAAATATTTACACCGCTATCTGTATAAACATGGAAATATCTACACCGTTACCTCTATAAACATGGAAATATCTACAAAGCCATCTGTATAAACATGGAAATACCTACACAGTCATGTGTAGGAACATGGAAAAATCTACACTGCCATCTGTATAAACATGGAAATATCTACAGAGCCCTCTGTATAAATATGGAAATATCTGCATAGGCATCTGTATAAACATGGAAATATCTGCACCGCTATCTGTATAAACATGGAAATACCTACACCGCTGTCTCTATAAACATGGAAATATGTACACCGCTATGTGTATAAACATGGAAATATCTCCACTGCTGTCTGTATAAACATGGAAATATCTACACCGCGATCTGTATAAACATGGAAATAGCTACACCGCTATCTGTATAAACATGGAAATATCTACAAAGCTATCTCTATAAACATGGAAATACCTACACCGCCATCTGTATAAACATGGAAATACCTACAAAGTCATCTGTATTAACATGGAAATATCTACACAGGCATCTGTATAAACATGGTAATACCTACACAGCCATCTGTATATACATAGAAATATCTACACCGCTATCTGTATAAACATGGAAATATGTACACCGCCTTCTACATATCCATGGAAATATCTGCGCCGCCTTCTGTATAAACATGCAACTATCTACACGGTCATCTGTGTATAGATGGAAATATCAACACCGCCATCTGTACAAACATGGAAATATCTGAACCGCTATCTGTATAAACATGGAAATATCTACACCGCGGTCTGTATAAACATGGAAATAGCTAAACCGCTATCTGTATAAACATGGAAATATCTACACTGCTATCTCTATAACCCTGGAAATATCTACACCGTGATCTGTATAAACATGGAAATATTTACACCGCTATCTGTATAAACATGGAAATATCTACACCGTTATCTGTATAAATATGGAAATATCTACACCGCTATCTCTATAAACATGGAAATATCTACACCGCCATCTGTATAAACATGGAAATATCTACACTGCTATCTCTATAAACATGGAAATATCTACAATGCCATCTGTAAAAACATGGAAATACCTATACAGTCATCTGTATAAACATGGAAATACCTACACCGCCATCTGTATAAACATGGAAATACCTACAAAGTCATCTGTATAAACATGGAAATATCTAAACAGCCATCTGTATAAACATGGAAATATCTACACAGCCATCTGTATAAACATGGAAATACCTACAAAGTCATCTGTATAAACATGGAAATATCTAAACAGCCATCTGTATAAACATGGAAATATCTACACAGCCATCTGTATATACATGGAAATATCTACACCGCTATCTGTATAAATATGGAAATATCTACACCGCCTTCTACATATCCATGGAAATATCTGCGCCGCCTTCTGTATAAACATGGAAATATCTATACGGTCATCTGTGTATAGATGGAAATATCCACACCGCCATCTTTACAAACATGGAAATATCTGCACCGCTATCTGTATAAACATGGGATTATCTACACCGCGGTCTGTATAAACACGGAAATAGCTAAACCGCTATCTGTATAAACATGGAAATATCTACACTGCTATCTCTATAAACCTGGAAATATCTACACCGTGATCTGTATAAACATGGAAATATTTACACTGCTATCTGTATAAACATGGCAATATCTACACCGTTATCTGTATAAATATGGAAATATCTACACCGCTATCTGTATAAACATGGAAATATCTACACTGCTATCTCTATAAACCTGGAAATATCTACACCGTGATCTGTATAAACATGGAAATATTTACACTGCTATCTGTATAAACATGGAAATATCTACACCGTTATCTGTATAAATATGGAAATATCTACACCGCTATCTCTATAAACATGGAAATATCTACACCGCCATCTGTATAAACATGGAAATATCTACACTGCATTCTCTGGAAACATGGAAATATCTACAATGACATCTGTAAGAACATGGAAATACCTATACAGTCATCTGTATAAACATGGAAATATCTACACCACCATCTGTATAAACATGGAAATATCTACAATGCCATCTGTATACACATGGAAATACCTACACGGCAATCTGTGTATAGATGTAAACAACAACACCGCCATCTGTACAAACATGGAAATATTTACACCGCTATCTGTATAAACATGGAAATATCTACACTGCGGTCTGTATAAACATGGAAATTTCTACACCGGTATCTGTATAAACATGGAAATATCTACACCACGATCTGTATAAACATGGAAATATTTACACCGCTATCTGTATAAACATGGAAATATCTACACCGCTATCTCTATAAACATGGAAATACCTACAAAGCCATCTGTATAAACATGGAAATACCTACACAGTCATGTGTAGGAACATGGAAAAATCCACACTGCCATCTGTATAAACATGGAAATATCTACAGAGCCCTCTGTATAAATATGGAAATATCTGCATAGGCATCTGTATAAACATGGAAATATCTGCACCGCTATCTGTATAAACATGGAAATACCTACACCGCTGTCTCTATAAACATGGAAATATGTACACCGCTATGTGTATAAACATGGAAATATCTCCACTGCTGTCTGTATAAACATGGAAATATCTACACCGCGATCTGTATAAACATGGAAATAGCTACACCGCTATCTGTATAAACATGGAAATATCTACAAAGCTATCTCTATAAACATGGAAATACCTACACCGCCATCTGTATAAACATGGAAATACCTACAAAGTCATCTGTATTAACATGGAAATATCTACACAGGCATCTGTATAAACATGGTAATACCTACACAGCCATCTGTATATACATAGAAATATCTACACCGCTATCTGTATAAACATGGAAATATGTACACCGCCTTCTACATATCCATGGAAATATCTGCGCCGCCTTCTGTATAAACATGCAACTATCTACACGGTCATCTGTGTATAGATGGAAATATCAACACCGCCATCTGTACAAACATGGAAATATCTGAACCGCTATCTGTATAAACATGGAAATATCTACACCGCGGTCTGTATAAACATGGAAATAGCTAAACCGCTATCTGTATAAACATGGAAATATCTACACTGCTATCTCTATAAACCTGGAAATATCTACACCGTGATCTGTATAAACATGGAAATATTTACACTGCTATCTGTATAAACATGGAAATATCTACACCGTTATCTGTATAAATATGGAAATATCTACACCGCTATCTCTATAAACATGGAAATATCTACACCGCCATCTGTATAAACATGGAAATATCTACACTGCATTCTCTGGAAACATGGAAATATCTACAATGACATCTGTAAGAACATGGAAATACCTATACAGTCATCTGTATAAACATGGAAATATCTACACCACCATCTGTAGAAACATGGAAATATCTACAATGCCATCTGTATACACATGGAAATACCTACACGGCAATCTGTGTATAGATGTAAACAACAACACCGCCATCTGTACAAACATGGAAATATTTACACCGCTATCTGTATAAACATGGAAATATCTACACTGCGGTCTGTATAAACATGGAAATTTCTACACAGGTATCTGTATAAACATGGAAATATCTACACCACGATCTGTATAAACATGGAAATATTTACACCGCTATCTGTATAAACATGGAAATATCTACACCGCTATCTCTATAAACATGGAAATACCTACAAAGCCATCTGTATAAACATGGAAATACCTACACAGTCATGTGTAGGAACATGGAAAAATCTACACTGCCATCTGTATAAACATGGAAATATCTACAGAGCCCTCTGTATAAATATGGAAATATCTGCATAGGCATCTGTATAAACATGGAAATATCTGCACCGCTATCTGTATAAATATGAAATATCCAAACCGCTATCTCTATAAAAATGGAAATATCTACACTGCTATCTATATAATCATGGAAATATCCTCACTGCTATCTCTATGAACATGGATATATCTACACCGCTATCTCTATAAACATGGAAATATCTACACCGCCATCTCTATAAACATGGAAATAACTACACTGCCATCTCTATAAACATGGAAATATCTACACCGCCGTCTCTATAAACATTGAAATATCTACACTGCCATCTGTACAAACATGGAAATATCTACACAGCCATCTGTATAAACATGGAAATATCTACACCGCTAACTCTATAAACATGGAAATATCTACACCGCTATCTGTATAAACATGGAAATATCTACATCGCTATCTGTATAAACAGGGAAATATCTGCACCGCTATCTGTATAAAGATGGAAATATCTACACCGCTATCTATATAAACATGGAAATATCTACACTGCTATCTGTATAAACATGGAAATATATACAATGCTATCTGTGTAAACATGGAAATATCTACACAGCTATCTGTGTAAACTTGGAAATATCTACACAGCTATCTGGGTAAAAATGGAAATATCTACACAACAATCTGTGCAAAGATGGAAATATCTACAATGCTATTTCTGTAAACATGAAAATATCTACACCACCATCTGTATAAACATGGAAATACCTACAATACCATCTGTATACACATGGAAATATCTCCACAGACATCTGTATAAATATGGAAATATATACACTGCCATCTGTATAAACATGGAAATATCTACACTGCCATCTGTAGAAAGATGGAAATATGTACACCACTATCTCTATAAATATGGAAATATCTACACTGCCATCTCTATAAACATGAAAATATCTACACTGCCATCTCCATAAAGAAGGAAGTATCTACTCCGCCATGTTTATAAACACGGAAATATCTACACCACCATATGTGTAAACATGGAAATACCTACACCGCTATCTGTATAAACATGGAAATATCTATACCGCCATATGCATGTCCATGGAAATATCTACGCCGCCATCTGTATAAACATGTAAATATCTACACGGCCATCTGTGTATAATTGGAAATATCAACACCGCCATATGTGCAAACATGGAAATATCTACATCGCTATCTCTATAAACATGGAAATACCTGCACTGCCATCTGTAAAAACATGGAAATATATATACAGTCATCTGTATAAACATGGAAATGTCTACAATGCCATCTGTATACACATGGAAATATCTACACAGCCATCTGTATAAACATGTCAATATCTACACTGCTATCTCTATAAACATGGAAATATCTACACCGCCATCTCCATAAACATGGAAATATCTACACTGCTATCTCCATAAACATGGAAATAGCCACAGCGCTCTCTATATAAACATGGAAATATCTACACCGCCATCTGTAAAAACATGGAAATATCTACACTGTCATTTGTATAAATATGGAAATACATACACCTCCATCTGTATAAACATGGAAATATCTACACTGCCATCTGTATACACAAGGAAATATGTACACTGCCGTCTCTATGAACACGGAAATATCTACACCGCTATCTCTATAAACATGGAAATATCTACACCGCCATCTTTATTAACCTGGAAATATCTTCACCGCTATCTGTATAAAGATGGAAACATCTACACCGCTATCTTTATAAACATAGAAATATCGACACCGCTGTCGGTAAAAACATGGAAATATCTACAACACTATCTGTGTAAACATGGAAATATCTACATCGCTATCTGAGTAAACATGGAAATATGTACACGTCTATCTGTGTAAAGATGGAAATATCTACACCGCAATCTGTGCAAAGATGGAAATATCTATAACGCTATCTCTATAAACATGGAAATTACTACACCACTATCTGTATAAACATGGAAATAACTACACCGCTATCTGTATAAACATGGAAATACCTACACCACTATATCTTTAAATATGGAAATATCTACACTGCTATCTCTATAAACATGGAAATGCCTATACCGCTGTCTGTATAAACAGGGAAATATCTACACCACGATCTGTTTAAACATGGAAATATCTACACCGCTATCTGTATAAGCATGGAAAAATCTACAACACTATCTGTGTTAACATGGAAATATCTTGACCGCTATCTGTATGAACATGGAAATATGTACACCACTATTTGTCTAAAGATGGAAATATCTGCACCGCAATCTTTGCAAATATGGAAATATCTACACCGCTGTCTCTGTATACTTGGAAATACCTACACTGCTATCTGTATAAAAATGGAAATATCTACACCGCTATCTGTATAAACATGGAAATATCTACACCGCCATCTGTAAAAACATGGAAATATCTACGCTGTCACTGTATAAACATGGAAATACCTACACCTCCATCTGTATAAACAAGGAAATATCTACAATGCCATCTGTATACACAAGGAAATATGTACACTGCCGTCTGTATGAACATGGAAATATCTACACCGCTATCTCTCTAAATATGGAAATACCTACAACGCCATCTTTATAAACATAGAAATATCTACACCGCTCTCTCTATAAAGATGGAAACATCTACTCCGCTATCTTTATAAACATAGAAATATCGACACTGCTATCTGTATAAACATGAAAATATCTACAACACTATCTGTGTAAACATGGAAATATCTACACCGCTATCTGAGTAAACATGGAAATATGTACAAGGCTATCTGTGTAAAGATGGAAATATCTACACCGCAATCTGTGCAAAGATGGAAATATCTACACCTCTATCTCTGTAGAGATGGAAATATCTAAACCGCTGTCTGTATAACATGGAATTATCTACACCGCTTTCTCTATAAACATAGAAATATCTAACACGCCATCTCTATAAACATGGAAATATCCACACCGCAATCAGCATAAACATGGAAATAACTACACCGCCATCTGTATAAACATGGAGATATCTACAACGTTATCTCTATAAACATAGAAACATCTACACTGTCATCTTTAGAAAGATGGAAATATCTACACCGAGATCTGCATAAACAAGGAAATGTCTACACCTCTACCTGTATAAACATGGAAATATATACACCACTATCTGTATAAACATCGAAATATCTACACTGCCATCTGTATAAACATGGAAATATCTACACCGCCATCTGTATACACATGGAAATACCTACACCGCTATCTGTATAAGCTTGGAAATATATACACCGCTATCTCTATAAACATGGAAATATCTACACCGCCATCTCTATAAACATGGAAATATCTACACCGCCATCTGTATAAACATGGAAATAGCTACAGCGCTATCTGTATAAACATGGAAATATCTACACCGCTATCTGTATAAACATGGAAATATCTACACCGCGATCTGTATAAACTTGGAAATATCTTCACCGCGATCTGTATAAACATGGAATTATCTACACCGCGATCTGTATAAACATGGAAATATCTACACCGCTATCTGTATAAACATGGAAATATCTACACAGCTATCTCTGTAAACCTGGAAATATCTACACCGCCATCTCTATAAACATGGAAATACCTACAAAGTCATCTGTAAAAACATGGAAATATCTACACAGCCATCTGTATAAACATGGAAATATCTACACAGCCATCTGTATATACATGGAAATATATACACAGACATCTGTTTACACATGGAAAATCTGGACCGCTATCTGTATAAACATGATAATAACTACACCGCTATCTGTATAAATGTGGAAATATTTGCACCGCTATCCCTATAAACATGGTAATATCAACACCGCGATCTGTATAAACATGGAAATATCTCCACCGCTATCTGTATAAACATGGAAATATCTACACTGTTATCTGTATAAACATGGAAATATCTCTAAGGCTTTCTGTATAAACATCTAAATATCTACATCGCTATCTGTATAAACATGGAAATATCTCCACCGCTATCTGTATAACCATGCAAATATCTACACCGCTATCTTTATAAACATGGAAATATCTACACCGCTATCTGTATAAACATGGAAATACCTACAACACTATCTGTGTTAACATGGAAATATCTTCACCGCGATCTGTGTAAACATGGAAATATGTACACCACTATCTGTCTAAAGATGGAAATATCTGCACCGCAATCTTTGCAAATAAGGAAATGTCTACACCGCTGTCTCTGTATACTTGGAAATATGTACACTGCTACCTGTATAAACATGGAAATATCTACACCGCTATCTGTATAAACATGGAAATATCTTCACCACTATCTGTATAAACATGGAAATATCTACACCACAATCTGTATAAACATGGAAATACCTCCACCGCTATCTGTATAGACATGGAAACATCGACACCACTATCTGCATAAACATGGAAATATCTACACCGCTCTCTATATAAACCTGGAAATATCTACAACGCCATCTTTTTAAATATGGAAATATCTAAACAGCTATCTGTGTAAACATGGCAATATCTACACCGCTATCTCTGTAAAGATGGAAATATCAACACCGCAATCTGTGCAAAGATGGAAATAACTACAACGCTATCTCTATAAACATGGAATTATCTGCAATGCTACCTGTATAAACATGGAAATATCTACACCGCTATCTGTATAAACATGGAAATATCTTCACCACTATCTCTATAAACATGGAAATATCTACACCACGATCTGTATAAACACGGAAATACCTCCCCCGCTATCTGTATAGACATGGAAACATCTACACCACTATCTCCATAAACATGGAAATATCTACACCGCTCTCTTTATAAACCTGGAAATATCTACAACGCCATCTGTGTAAATTTGGAAATATCTAAACAGCTATCTGTGTAAGCATGGCAATATCTACACCGCTATCTCTGTAAAGATGGAAATATCAACACCGCAATCTGTGCAAAGATGGAAATAACTACAACGCTATCTCTATAAACATGGAATTATCTGCACCGCTACCTGTATAAACATGGAAATATCTACACCGCTATCTGTATAAACATGGAAATATCTTCACCACTATCTGTATAAACATGGAAATATCTACACCACGATCTGTATAAACATGGAAATACCTCCACTGCTATCTGTATAGACATGGAAACATCTACACCACTATCTGCATA
The DNA here is from genome assembly GCF_028858775.2 of Pan troglodytes. Taxonomy (NCBI): domain Eukaryota; kingdom Metazoa; phylum Chordata; class Mammalia; order Primates; family Hominidae; genus Pan; species Pan troglodytes. The sequence continues at coordinate 11,769,199 of NC_072411.2, forward strand.
AACATGGAAATATCTACACTGCCATCTGTATACACATGGAAATAGCTACTCAGCCATTTCTATAAACATGGAAATATGTACACCGCTATCTGTGTAAACATGGAAATATCTACACCGCTATCTTTATAAACTTGGAAATGTCTACACGGCTATCTGTATAAACATGGAAATACCTACACTGCTATCTGTATAAACATGGAAATATCTACACCGCTATCTCTATAAATATTGAAATACATACAACGCTATCTCTATAAACATGTAAATGCCTATACCGCTACTTTATAAACATGAAATAACTACATGGTTACCTCTATAAACATGGAAATATCTACACCGCCATCTGTATAAACACGGAAATACCTACACAGTCATCTGTATAAACATGGAAAAATCTACACCACTATATGTATAAACATGGAAATATCTACACTGCCATCTGTATACACATGGAAATACCTACACAGCCATATGTGTACACATGGAAATATCTACACCGATATCTCCCTAAACATGGAAATAACTACAGAGCAATCTGTATAAATATGTAAATATCTACACCGCTATCTGTATAAACATGGAAATATATACACTGATACCTGTAAAAATATGGAAATATCTACACCGCTATCGCTATAAACATGGAAATATCTACACCGCTGGCAGTATAAACATGGAAATATCTACATGGCTATCTCAATAAACATGGAAATATCTACACTGCCATCTGTATAAACATGGAAATACCTACACAGTCAATTGCATAAATACGGAAATATCTACAACACTATCTGTATAAATATGGAAATATCTTCACCGGTATCTCTATAAACATGGAAAAATCTACACCGCTATCTATATAAACATGGAAATACCTACACCGCTATCTGTATAAACATGGAATTATCTACACCGCTATCTCTATAAACATAGAAATATCTAAAACGCCATCTCTATAAACATGGAAATATCCACAACGCCATCAGAATAAACATGGAAATATCTACACCGCTATCTCTATAAACATGGAAATATCTACACCATGATCTGTATAAACATGGAAATATTTACACCGCTATCTGTATAAACATGGAAATTTCTACACCGTTATCTGTATAAATATGGAAATATCTACACCGCTATCTCTATAAACATGGAAATATCTACACCGCCATCTGTATAAACATGGAAATACCTATACAGCCATGTGTGTAAACATGGAAATATCTACACCACCATCTGTATAAACATGGTAATATCTACAATGCCATCAGTATACACATGGAAATACCAACACGACAATCTGTGTATAGATGGAAATGTCAACATCGCCATCTGTACAAACATGGAAATATCTACACTGCTATCTCTATAAACATGGAAATATCTACATTGCAATCTGTATAAACATGGAAATATCTACACCGGTATAAGTATAAACATGGAAATATCTACACCACGATCTGTATAAATATGGAAATATATACACCGCTATCTCTATAAACATGGAAATATCTGCACCGCTATCTCTATAAACATGGAAATATCTACAAAGCCATCTGTATAAACTTGGAAATACCTACACAGTCATGTGTAGGAACATGGAAATATCTACACTGCCATCTGTATAAACATAGAAATAACTACACAGACCTCTGTATAAATATGGAAATATCTGCATAGGCATCTGTGTAAACATGGAAATATCTGCACCGCTATCTGTATAAACATGGAAATACCTACACCACTGTCTCCATAAACATGGAAATATGTACACCGCTATGTGTATAAACATGGAAATATCTCCACTGATATCTCTATAAACATCGAAATATCTACACCGCCTTCTGTATAAACATGGAAATACTTACAAAGTTATCTGTATAAACACTTAAATATCTACACCGCCATCTGTATACACATGGAAATATCTACACAGCCATGTGTACATACATGGAAATATCCACACCGCTATCTACATAAACATGGAAATAACTACACCGCTATCTGTATAAACATGGAAACATCTACACCGCCATCTGTGTGAATAAGGAAATATCTACAATGCCATCTGTATAAAGATATAAATATCTGCACCGCGAACTGTATAAACATGGAAATATCTACATCGCTATCTGTATAAACGTGGAAATAACAACACCGCTATCGGTATAAACATGGAAATATCTACAACGCCATCTATATAAACATGGAAATATCTACACCGCTATGTCTATAAACATGGAAATACCTACACCGCTATCTCTATAAACATGGAAATATCTTCACCGATATCTGTATAAACATGGAAATATCTACACCACTATCTGTATAAACATGGAAATATCTACACCGCGATCTGTATAAACATGGAAATATGTACACTGCGATCTGTATAAACATGGAAATATCTTCAGCCCGATCAATATAAACATGGAAGTATCTACACCGCTATCTGTATAAAAATGGTAATATCTACACCACCATCTATATAAACATGGAAATATCTACACCGCCAACTGTATAAACATGGAAATATCTACAATGCCATCTGTAGAAAGATGGAAATATCTACACCGCAATCTGTGTAACTTGGAAATATCTACACCGATATCTGTAAAAATATGGAAATATCTACACCGCTATCTGTATAAACATGGAAATATCTACACTGCGATCTGTATAAACAAGGAAATATCTACAACACGATCTGTATAAACATGGAAATATCTACACCGCTATCTGTATAAACATGGAAATATCTACACAGCTCTCTCCATAAACATGGAAATATCTATACCGCCATCTGTATAAACATGGAAATACCTACAAAGTCATCTGTATAAACATTGAAATATCTACACAGCCATCTGTATAAACATGGAAATATCTACACAGCCATCTGTATATACATGGAAATATCTACACCGCTATCTGTATAAACATGGAAATAACTACACCGCTATTTGTATAAACAAGGAAATATCTACACCGTGATCTGTATAAATATGGAAATATCTACACCGCCATCTCTATAAACATGGAAATATCTACACCCCTATATGTATAAACATGGAAATATCCACACCGCTATCTCTATAAACATGGAAAAATCAACACCGCTATCTCTATGAACATGGAAGTATCTACACCGCCATCTCAATAAACATGGAAATATCTACACCACGATCAGTATAAACATGGAAATATCTACACCACTACCTGTATAAACATGGAATTATCTCCACTGCTATCTCTATAAACATCGAAATATCTACACCGCCATCTCTATAAACATGGAAATACTTACAAAGTTATCTGTATAAACATTTAAATATCTACACCGCCATCTGTATAAACATGGAAATATCTACACAGCCATGTGTACATACATGGAAATATCTACACCGCTATCTATATAAACATGGAAATAACTACACCGCTATCTGTATAAACATGGAAATATCTACACTGCCATCTACATATCCATGGAAATATCTGCTCTGCCATCTGTATAAACACGGAAATATCTACACGGTCATCTGTGTATAGATGGAAATATCAACACCGCCATCTGTACAAACATGGAAATATCTGCACCGCTATCTGTATAAACATGGAAATATCTACACCACGGTCTGCATAAACATGGAAATATCTACACTGCTATATGTATAAACATGGAAATATCTACACCGCTATCTCTATAAACATGGAAATATCTACACCGTGATCTGTATAAACATGGAAATATTTACACCGCTATCTGTATAAACATGGAAATTTCTACACCGTTATCGGTATAAATATGGAAATATCTACACCTCTATCTCAATAAACATGGAAATATCTACAACGCCATCTGTATAAACATGGAAAAACCTATACAGTCAACTGTGTAAACATGGAAATATCTACACCACCATCTGTATAAACATGGAAATATCTTCAATGCCATCTGTATACACATGGAAATACCTACACGGCAATCTGTGTATAGATGGAAACATCAACACCGCCTTCTCTACAAACATGGAAATATCTACACTGCTATCTCTATAAACATGGAAATATCTACACTGCGGTCTGTATAAACATGGAAATATCTACACCGGTATCTGTATAAACATGGAAATATCTACACCATGATCTGTATAAACATGGAAATATATACACCGCTATCTGTATAAACATGGAAATATCTGCACCGCTATCTCAATAAACATGGAAATATCTACAAAGCCATCTGTATGAAGATGGAAATACCTACACAGTCATGTGTAGGAACATTTAAATATCTACACTGCCATCTGTATAAACATAGAAATATCTACACAGCCCTCTGTATAAATATGGAAATATCTGCATAGGCATCTGTGTAAACGTGGAAATATCTGCACCGCTATCTGTATAAACATGGAAATACCTACACCGCTGTCTGTATAAACATGGAAATATGTGCACCGCTATGTGTATAAACATGGAAATATCTCCACTGCTCTCTGTATAGACATGGAAATATCTCCACCGTTATCTGTATAAACATGGAAATATCTACTGTGCCATCTCTATAAACATTGAAATATCTACCCTGCCATCTGTAAAAACATGGAAATATCTACACAGTCATCTGAATATACATGGAAATAACTACACAACCATCCGTATAAACATGGAAATACCTACAATACCATCTGTTTACACGTGGAAATATCTACAGAGACATCTCTATAAATATGGAAATATCTACAAGGCCATCTGTATAAACATGGAAATATCTACAGTGCCATCTGTAGAAAGATGGAAATATCTACACCCCATCTCTATAAATATGGAAATTTCTACACCGCCATCTCTATAAACATGAAAATATCTACACTGCCATCTCCATAAAGATGGAAGTATCTACACCGCCATGTGTATAAGCACGGAAATATCTACACCACCATCTGTGTAAACATGGAAATATCTACACTGCTATCTGTATAAACATGGAAATATCTACACCGCTATCTCTATAAACATGGAAATATCTACACCATGATCTGTATAAACATGGAAATATTTACACCGCTATCTGTATAAACATGGAAATTTCTACACCGTTATCTGTATAAATATGGAAATATCTACACCGCTATCTCTATAAACATGGAAATATCTACACCGCCATCTGTATAAACATGGAAATACCTATACAGCCATGTGTGTAAACATGGAAATATCTACACCACCATCTGTATAAACATGGTAATATCTACAATGCCATCAGTATACACATGGAAATACCAACACGACAATCTGTGTATAGATGGAAATGTCAACATCGCCATCTGTACAAACATGGAAATATCTACACTGCTATCTCTATAAACATGGAAATATCTACATTGCAATCTGTATAAACATGGAAATATCTACACCGGTATAAGTATAAACATGGAAATATCTACACCACGATCTGTATAAATATGGAAATATATACACCGCTATCTCTATAAACATGGAAATATCTGCACCGCTATCTCTATAAACATGGAAATATCTACAAAGCCATCTGTATAAACTTGGAAATACCTACACAGTCATGTGTAGGAACATGGAAATATCTACACTGCCATCTGTATAAACATAGAAATAACTACACAGACCTCTGTATAAATATGGAAATATCTGCATAGGCATCTGTGTAAACATGGAAATATCTGCACCGCTATCTGTATAAACATGGAAATACCTACACCACTGTCTCCATAAACATGGAAATATGTACACCGCTATGTGTATAAACATGGAAATATCTCCACTGATATCTCTATAAACATCGAAATATCTACACCGCCTTCTGTATAAACATGGAAATACTTACAAAGTTATCTGTATAAACACTTAAATATCTACACCGCCATCTGTATACACATGGAAATATCTACACAGCCATGTGTACATACATGGAAATATCCACACCGCTATCTACATAAACATGGAAATAACTACACCGCTATCTGTATAAACATGGAAACATCTACACCGCCATCTGTGTGAATAAGGAAATATCTACAATGCCATCTGTATAAAGATATAAATATCTGCACCGCGAACTGTATAAACATGGAAATATCTACATCGCTATCTGTATAAACGTGGAAATAACAACACCGCTATCGGTATAAACATGGAAATATCTACAACGCCATCTATATAAACATGGAAATATCTACACCGCTATGTCTATAAACATGGAAATACCTACACCGCTATCTCTATAAACATGGAAATATCTTCACCGATATCTGTATAAACATGGAAATATCTACACCACTATCTGTATAAACATGGAAATATCTACACCGCGATCTGTATAAACATGGAAATATGTACACTGCGATCTGTATAAACATGGAAATATCTTCAGCCCGATCAATATAAACATGGAAGTATCTACACCGCTATCTGTATAAAAATGGTAATATCTACACCACCATCTATATAAACATGGAAATATCTACACCGCCAACTGTATAAACATGGAAATATCTACAATGCCATCTGTAGAAAGATGGAAATATCTACACCGCAATCTGTGTAACTTGGAAATATCTACACCGATATCTGTAAAAATATGGAAATATCTACACCGCTATCTGTATAAACATGGAAATATCTACACTGCGATCTGTATAAACAAGGAAATATCTACAACACGATCTGTATAAACATGGAAATATCTACACCGCTATCTGTATAAACATGGAAATATCTACACAGCTCTCTCCATAAACATGGAAATATCTATACCGCCATCTGTATAAACATGGAAATACCTACAAAGTCATCTGTATAAACATTGAAATATCTACACAGCCATCTGTATAAACATGGAAATATCTACACAGCCATCTGTATATACATGGAAATATCTACACCGCTATCTGTATAAACATGGAAATAACTACACCGCTATTTGTATAAACAAGGAAATATCTACACCGTGATCTGTATAAATATGGAAATATCTACACCGCCATCTCTATAAACATGGAAATATCTACACCCCTATATGTATAAACATGGAAATATCCACACCGCTATCTCTATAAACATGGAAAAATCAACACCGCTATCTCTATGAACATGGAAGTATCTACACCGCCATCTCAATAAACATGGAAATATCTACACCACGATCAGTATAAACATGGAAATATCTACACCACTACCTGTATAAACATGGAATTATCTCCACTGCTATCTCTATAAACATCGAAATATCTACACCGCCATCTCTATAAACATGGAAATACTTACAAAGTTATCTGTATAAACATTTAAATATCTACACCGCCATCTGTATAAACATGGAAATATCTACACAGCCATGTGTACATACATGGAAATATCTACACCGCTATCTATATAAACATGGAAATAACTACACCGCTATCTGTATAAACATGGAAATATCTACACTGCCATCTACATATCCATGGAAATATCTGCTCTGCCATCTGTATAAACACGGAAATATCTACACGGTCATCTGTGTATAGATGGAAATATCAACACCGCCATCTGTACAAACATGGAAATATCTGCACCGCTATCTGTATAAACATGGAAATATCTACACCGCGGTCTGCATAAACATGGAAATATCTACACTGCTATATGTATAAACATGGAAATATCTACACCGCTATCTCTATAAACATGGAAATATCTACACCGTGATCTGTATAAACATGGAAATATTTACACCGCTATCTGTATAAACATGGAAATTTCTACACCGTTATCGGTATAAATATGGAAATATCTACACCTCTATCTCAATAAACATGGAAATATCTACAACGCCATCTGTATAAACATGGAAAAACCTATACAGTCAACTGTGTAAACATGGAAATATCTACACCACCATCTGTATAAACATGGAAATATCTTCAATGCCATCTGTATACACATGGAAATACCTACACGGCAATCTGTGTATAGATGGAAACATCAACACCGCCTTCTCTACAAACATGGAAATATCTACACTGCTATCTCTATAAACATGGAAATATCTACACTGCGGTCTGTATAAACATGGAAATATCTACACCGGTATCTGTATAAACATGGAAATATCTACACCATGATCTGTATAAACATGGAAATATATACACCGCTATCTGTATAAACATGGAAATATCTGCACCGCTATCTCTATAAACATGGAAATATCTACAAAGCCATCTGTATGAAGATGGAAATACCTACACAGTCATGTGTAGGAACATTTAAATATCTACACTGCCATCTGTATAAACATAGAAATATCTACACAGCCCTCTGTATAAATATGGAAATATCTGCATAGGCATCTGTGTAAACATGGAAATATCTGCACCGCTATCTGTATAAACATGGAAATACCTACACCGCTGTCTGTATAAACATGGAAATATGTGCACCGCTATGTGTATAAACATGGAAATATCTCCACTGCTCTCTGTATAGACATGGAAATATCTCCACCGTTATCTGTATAAACATGGAAATATCTACTGTGCCATCTCTATAAACATTGAAATATCTACCCTGCCATCTGTAAAAACATGGAAATATCTACACAGTCATCTGAATATACATGGAAATAACTACACAACCATCCGTATAAACATGGAAATACCTACAATACCATCTGTTTACACGTGGAAATATCTACAGAGACATCTCTATAAATATGGAAATATCTACAAGGCCATCTGTATAAACATGGAAATATCTACAGTGCCATCTGTAAAAAGATGGAAATATCTACACCCCATCTCTATAAATATGGAAATTTCTACACCGCCATCTCTATAAACATGAAAATATCTACACTGCCATCTCCATAAAGATGGAAGTATCTACACCGCCATGTGTATAAGCACGGAAATATCTACACCACCATCTGTGTAAACATGGAAATATCTACACTGCTATCTGTATAAACATGGAAATATCTACACCGTCATCTGCATGTCCATGGAAATAACTACGCCGCCATCTGTATAAACATGGAAATATCTACACGGCCATCTGTGTATAGATGGAAATATCAACACCGCCATCTGTACAAACATGGAAATATCTACGCCGCTATCTCTATAAACATGGAAATATCTGCACTGCCATCTGTAAAAACATGGAAATACCTATACAGTCATCTGTGTAAACATGGAAATATCTACAATGCCATCTGTATACACATGGAAATATCTACTCAGCCATCTGTATAGTCATGTAAATATCTACAATTCTATCTCTATAAACATGGAAATATCTACACAGCCATCTCTATAAACATGAAAATATCTACACTGCCATCTCCATTAACATGGAACTAACTACTCCGCCATCTGTATAAACATGGAAACATCTACACCGCCATCTGTGTGAACAAGGAAATATCTACAATGCCATCTGTATAAAGATATAAATATCTGCACCGCGAGCTGTATAAACATGGAAATATCTACATCGCTATCTGTATAAACGTGGAAATACCAACACCGCTATCGGTATAAACATGGAAATACCTACAACGCCATCTTTATAAACATGGTAATATCTACACTGCTATGTCTATAAAGATGGAAATACCTACACCGCTATCTGTATAAACAAGGAAATATCTACAATGGTATCTCTATAAACATGGAAATATCCACACCACGATCTGTATAAACATGGAAATATCTACATGGCCATCAGTATAAACTTGGAAATGCCTACACAGTCATCTGTATAAACATGGAAATATCTACACCACCATCTGTATAAACATGGAAATATCTACATTGCCATCTGTATAAACATGGAAATATCTACACCAGGATCTGTACAAACATGGAAATATCTACACCACTATCTGTATAAACATGGAAATATCTACACCGTGATCTGTATAAATATGGTAATATCTTTACCGTTACCTCTATAAAAATGGATATGTCTACACCACTATCTCTATAAACATGGAAATATCTACTCCGCTATCTGTATAAACATGGAAATATCTACACTGCCATCGGTATTAAGATGGAAATATCTACATCACGAGCTGTATAAACATGGAAATATCTACAACGCTATCTGTATAAACATGGAAAGATCTACACCGCTCTCTGTATAATCATGTAAATATCTACACCCCCATCTCCATAAGCATGGAAATAACTTCATCGCCATCTCTTTAAACATGGAATTATCTACACCGCTATCTCTATAAACATAGAAATATCTACCCCGCCATCTCTATAAACATGGAAATATCTTCAACGCCATCTGCATAAACATGAAAATATCTACACCGCGATCTGTATAAACATGGAAATATCTACACCGCAATCTGTATGAAAATAGAAATATCTGCTCTGCCATCTGTAAAAAGATGGAAATATCTACACCACGACCTGTATAAACATGGAAATATGTACACTGCTACCTGTATAAACATGGAAATATCTACACCGTGATCTGTATAAACATGGAAATATCTATACCGTTATATCTATAAACATGGATATGTCTACACCACTATCTGTATAAACATGGAAATATCTACATGGCTACCTCTATAAACATGGAAATATCGAAACCACCATCTTTTTAAACAGTGAAATATCTACACAGCTATCTGTATAAACATGGAAATACCTACAACGCTATCTCTGTAAACATGGAAATATCTACACAGCTATCTGTGTAAACATGGAAATATCTTCACTGCTATCTGTGTAAAGATGAAAATATCTACACAGCAATCTGTGCAAAGATGGAAATATCTACACCACTATCTCTGTAAACATGAAAATATCCAGAATGCTATCTGTATAAACATGGATGTATCTACACCACTATCTGTAAAAACTTAGAAATATCTACACCGGTATCTGTATAAACATGGAGATATATACACTGCCGTCTTTATAAACATGGAAATACCTCCACCTCTATCTGTATAAACATGGAAATATATCCACTGCTATCTGTATATACATGGAAATATCTACACCGCTATGTGTGTAAAGGTGGAAATATCTACACTGAAATGTGAGCAAAGATGGAAATACCTAAACCGCTATCTCTGTAAACATGGAAATATCTACACCGCTATCTGAAGAAACTTAGAAATACCAACACCGCTCTCTGTATAAACATGGAAATATCCTCACCGCTATCTCTATAAACATGGAAATATCTACACCACTATCACCATAAACATGTAAATACCTACACCGGGATCTCTAAAAACATGGAATTATCTACACCGCTATTACTATAAACCTATAAATATCTACACCGCCATCTGTATAAATATGTAAATATCTACACCGCTATCTCTATAAACATGGAAATACCTACACCGCTAGCTCTAGAAACATGGTAATGTCTACCACGCTATCTGTATAAACATGGAAATATCTACACCGATATCTGTTTAAACTTGGAAATATCTATAACGCTGTCTGAATAAACATGGAAATATCTACACCGCCATCTGTATAAACATGGAAATATCTACACAGTTATCTCTATAAACATGGAATTATCTACACCGCCATCTGTATAAACATGGAAATACCTACAAAGTCATCTGTATAAACATGGAAATATCTACACAGCCATCTGAATAAACATGGAAATATCTACACCGCCATCTGTATAAACACGGAAATACCTGCACTGCTATCTGTATAAACATGGAAATATCAACATTGCTATCTGAATAAACATATAAATATCAACACCGCTATCTGTATAAACATGGAAATATCTACACCGCTGTCTGTATAAACATGGAAATATCTACACCACTATCTCCATAAACATGGAAATACCTACACCGCGATCTCTACAAACATGGAATTATCTACACCGCTATTTCTATAAACTTGGAAATGTCTGCACCGATATCTGTATAAACATGGAAATATCTACATGGCTATCTCTATAAGCATCAAAATATCTACACTACCACCTGTATAAACTTGGAAATATCTACACCACCATCTGTATAAACATGGAAATACCTACACCGTCATCTCTATAAACATGGAAATATCTCCACCGCTATCAGTATAAACATGGAAAAATCTCCACCGCTATCTGTATACTCATGGAAATAACTTCACCGCTACCTGTATAAACATGGAAATATCTACACAGCTGTCTGTATAAAGATGGAAATATATACACTGCTATCTGTATAAACATGGAAATATCTACACAGCTGTGTGTATAAACATGGAAATACCTACACCGCTATCTGTATAAATATGGAAATATCTACACCGCTCTCTGTATAAACATGGAAATATCTACAAGACAATCTCTATAAACATGGAAATGTCTACACCACTATCTGTATAAACATGGAATATCTAAACCGCTATCTCTATAAACATGTAAATATCTACAACGCTATCTTTGTAAACCTGGAAATATCTACACAGCTATCTGTTTAATCTTGGAAATATCAACACCGCTATCTGTGTTAAGATGGAAATATCTACAACCCAATCTGTGCAAAGATGGAAATATCTACACCGCTATCTGTGTAAACATGGAAATATCTACACCGCCATCTGTATAAACATGGAAATATCTACACCGCTATCTGTATGAACATGGAAATATCTACACCGCCATCTACATAAACAAGGAAATACCAACACCGCTGTCTGTATAAACATGGAAATATGTACAACGCTATCTGTATAAACATGGAAATATCTACACCAATATCTGCATAATTATGGAAATATCTACACCGCTATCTGTATAAACATGGAAATATATACACCGCTATCTGTATAAACATGGAAATATCTACAGCGCTATCTCAAAAAATATGGAAATATCTACACTGCTATCACTATATACATGAAAATATCTATACCGCTATCTCTATGAACATGGAAATATCCACACCGCTATCTGTATAAACATGGTATTATCTACACCGCCATCGCTATAAACATGACAATATCTACACGGCAATCTCCATAAACCTGGAAATATCTACAACGCGACCTGTATAAACATGGAAATATCTACACCGCCATCTGTATAAACATGGAAATATCTACACCGTGACCTGTATAAACATGGAAATATCTACACCGCTATCTTTATAAACATGGAAATACCTACACCGCTATCTGTATAAACATGGAAATATCTACACCGCCGTCGCTATAAACATGACAATATCTACACGGCTATCTCCATAAACATGGAAATGTCTGCACCGCTATCTGTATAAACATGGAAATATCTACATGGCTATCTCTATAAGCATGAAAATATCTACAACGCCATCTGTATAAACTTGAAAAAAACCTACACAGTCGTCTGTATAAACATGGAAATATCTACACCAGCATCTCTATAAACATGGAAATATCTACTCTGATATCTGTATACACATGGAAATATCTACAGAGCCATCTGTATAAACAGGGAAATATCTACACCGCTATCTCTATAAACATGGAAATATCTACACCGGAATCTCCATAAACATGAATACATCTACAATGCCATCTCCATAAAAACGGAACTATCTGCACGGCCATCTGTATAAACATGGAAATATCTACACCGCTATCTGAATAAACTCGGAAATATCAACACTGCCATCTGTATAAAGATGGAAATATCTACACCGTGAGATCTATAAACATGGAAATATATGCACGACTATCTGAATAAACTTGGAAATATCTACACCTTGAGCTCTATAAACATGGAAATACCTAAACCACTATCTGAATCAACATGGAAGTAGCCACACCGCTATCTGTATAAACATGGAAATAACTACACCGCTATCTGCATAAACATGGAAGTATCCACACCGCAATCTCTATAAACATGGAAATACCTACACCGCCATCTCTTTAAACATGGAAATATCTACACCGCCATCTTCGTAAACTTGGAAATAGCTACAATGCCATCTGTATAAACATGGAAATATCTACACCACCATCTGAATAAACATGGAAATATCTACACTGCCTTCTGTAGAAAGATGGAAATATCTGCACCACAATCTGTATAAACATGGAAATTTCTACACCGCTACTTCTATATACATGGAAATACCTACACCGCTATCTCTATGAACATGGAAATGTCTACACTGCTATCTGTATAAACATGGAAATATCTACATGTCTATCTGTATAAACATGGACATATCTAAACCGCCATCTGCATAAACTTGGAAATACCTACACAGTCAACTGTAAAAACATGGAAATATCTACACTGCCATATGTATAAACATGGAAATAACTACACAGCCATCTCTATAAATATGGAAATATCTACACCGCTATCAGTATAAACATGGAAATATCTACACCACCATCTGTATAAGCATGGAAATATCTACAATGCCATCTGTATACACATGGAAATACCTACACGGCAATCTGTGTATAGATGGAAACATCAACACCGCCATCTGTACAAACATGGAAATATCTACACTTCTATCTCTATAAACATGGAAATATCTACACTGCAGTCTGTATAAAGATGGAAATATCTACACCGGTATCTGTATAAACATGGAAATATCTACACCATGATCTGTATAAACATGGAAATATATACAGCGCTATCTGTATAAACCTGGAAATATCTCCACCGTTATCTCCATAAACATGGAAATATCTACAAAGACATCTGTATAAACATAAAAATAACTACACAGACATGTGTAGGAACATTTAAATATCTACACTGCCATCTGTATAAACATAGAAATATCTACACAGCCCTCTGTATAAATATGGAAAAATCTGCATAGGCATCTGTATAAACATGGAAATATCTGCACCGCTATCTCTATAAACATGGAAATACCTACAACGCTTTCTCTATAAACATGGAAATATGTACACCGCTATGTGTATAAACATGGTAATATCTCCACTACTGTCTGTATAAACATGGAAATATCTACATCGTGATCTGTATAAACATGGAAATATCTACACCGCTATCTGTATAAACATTCAAATATCTACACAGCTATCTCTATAAACATGGAAATACCTACACCGCCATCTGTATAAACAAGGAAATACCTACAAAGTCATCTGTATAAACATGGAAATATCTACACAGCCATCTGTATAAACATGGAAATATCTACACAGCCATCTGTATATACATGGAAATATCTACACCGCTATCTGTATAAACATGAAAATATCTACAGCGACATCTCTATAAACATTGAAAAATCTACACTGCCATCTGTAAAAACATGGAAATATCTACACAGTCATCTGAATAAACATGGAAATATCTACACCACCATCTGTATAAACATGGAAATACCTACAATACCATCTGTATACACATGGAAATATCTACACAGAAATCTGTATAAATATGGAAATATCTACACGGCCATCTGTATAAACATGGAATTATCTACACTGCCATCTGTAGAAAGATGGAAATATCTACACCGCTATCTCTCTAAATATGGAAATATCTACACCGCCATCTCTATAAACATGAAAATATCTACACTGTCATCTCCATAAAGATGGAAGTATCTACTCCGCCATGTGTATAAACACGGAAATATCTACACCACCATCTGTGTAAACATGGAAATATCTACACTGCTATCTGTATAAACATGGAAATATCAACACCGCCATCTGCATGTCCATGGAAGTATCTACGCCGCCACCTGTATAAACATGGAAATATCTACACGGCCATCTGTGTATAGATGGAAATATCAACACCGCCATCTGTACAAACAAGGAAATATCTACACCGCTATCTCTATAAACATGGAAATATCTGCACTGCCATCTGTAAAAACATGGAAATACCTATACAGTCATCTGTATAAAAATGGAAATATCTACAATGCCATCTGTATACACATGGAAATATCCACACAGCCATCTGTATAAACATGTAAATATCTACACTGCTTTATCTATAAACATGGAAATATCTACACCGCCATCTCTATAAACATGAAAATATCTACACTGCCATCTCCATAAACATGGAACTAACTACTCAACCATCTGTATAAACATGGAAACATCTACACCGCCATCTGTGTGAATAAGGAAATGTCTACAATGCCATCTGTATAAAGATATAAATATCTGCACCGTGAGCTATATAAACATGGAAATATCTACATCGATATCTGTATAAACGTGGAAATACCAACACCGCTATTGGTATAAATATGGAAATATCTACAACGCCATCTATATAAACATGGAAATATCTACACCGCTATGTCTATAAACATGGAAATACCTACACCGCTATCTCAATAAACATGGAAATATCTACACCGCGATCTGTATAAACATGGAAATAGCTACACCACGATCTGTATAAACATTGAAATATCTTCACCGCGATCTGTATAAACATGGAAATAACTACACCGCTAACTGTATAAACATGGTAATATCTACAACACCATCTATTTAAACATGGAAATATCTACACCGCCATCTGTTTAAACATGGAAATATCTACAATGCCATCTGTAGAAAGATGGAAATATCTGCACCGCAATCTGTGTAAACATGGAAATATCTACACCGATATCTGTAAAAATATGGAAATATCTACACCGCTATCTGTATAAACATGGAAATATCTACACCGCGATCTGTATAAAGATGGAAATATCTACACCGCCATCTGTATAAACATGGAAATATCTACATCTCTATCTGTATAAACATGGAAATATCTACACAGCTATCTCTATAAACATGGAAATATCTACACCGCCATCTGTATAAACATGGAAATACCTACAAATTCATCTGTATAAACATGGAAATATCTACAATGCCATCTGTAGGAAGATGGAAATATCTACACTGCAATCTGTGTAAACATGGAAATATCTACACGGATATCTGTAAAAATATGGAAATATCTACACCGCTATCTGTATAAAAATGGTAATATCTACACCGCGATCTGTATAAACATGGAAATATCTACACCGCCATCTGTATAAACATGGAATTATCTACAGCGCTATCTGTATAAACATGGAAATATCTACACCGTTATCTCTATAAACATGGAAATATCTACACTGCTATCTGTATAAACATGGAAATACATACAAAGTCATCTGTATAAACATGGAAATATCTACAGCGCCATCTCTATAAACATTGAAAAATCTACATTACCATCTGTAAAAACATGGAAATATCTACACAGTCATCTGAATAAACATGGAAATATCTACACCACCATCTGTATAAACATGGAAATACCTACAATACCATCTGTATACACATGGAAATATCTTCACAGACATCTGTATAAATATGGAAATATCTACACGGCCATCTGTATAAACATGGAATTATCTAAACTGCCATCCTTTGAAAGACGGAAATATCTACACCACTATCTCCATAAATATGGAAATATCTACACTGCAATCTCTATAAACATGAAAATATCTACACTGCCATCTCTATAAAGATGGAAGTATCTACTCCGCCATGTGTATAAACACGGAAATATCTACACCACCATCTGTGTAAACATGGAATTATCTACACTGATATCTGTATAAACATGGAAATATCTACACTTCCATCTGTATAAACATGGAAATATCTACAGCGCCATCTGCATAAACATGGAAATATCTACACTACCATCTGTACACACATGGAAATATCTACACAGCCATCTGTATAAACATGGAAATATCTACACCGCTCTCTCTATAAACATGGAAATATCTACACCGCTATCTGTATAAACATGGAAATATCTACATCGCTATCTGTATAAACAGGGAAATATCTCCACTGCTATATGTATAAACATGGAAATATCTACACCGCTATCTGGATAAACATGGAAATATCTACACCGCTATCTGTATAAACATGGAAATATATACAATGCTATCTGTGTAAACATGGAAATATCTACACAGCTATCTGTGTAAACTTGGAAATATCTACCCAGCTATCTGTGTAAAAATGGAAATAGCTACACAGCAATCTGTTCAAAGTTGGAAATATCTATACCGCTATCTCTGAAAACATGGAAATATCTACAACGCTATCTTTATAAACATGGAAATATCTATACTGAAGTCTCTATAAACATGGAAATATCTCCCCCGCTATCTGTATAAACATGAAAATATCTACACCGCTATCTGTATAATCATGGACATATCGTCACCGCAATCTGTATAAACATGGAAATATCTACCACGCTATGTGTGTAAACATGGAAATATCTACACAGCTATCTGTCTAAACTTGGAAATATCTACACAGCTATCTGTGTAAACATATAAATATCTACACAGCAATCTGTGCAAAGATGGAAATATCTTCACCGTTATCTGTGTAAACATGGAAATATCTACACCGCTACCTTTATAGAGATGGAAATATCTACACCGCTGTCTGTATAAACAAGGAAATATCTACACCGCCATCAGTAGAAACATGGAAATATCTACACCGCAATCTGTATAAACTTGGAAATACCTACACCGCTATCTGTATAAATATGGAAATATCTACACCGCTATCTCTATAAACATGGAAATACATACACCGCTTTCTCTATAAACATGAAAATATCTACACTACTATCTCTATAAACATGGAAATATTTACACCGCTATCTCTATAAACTTAGAAATAACTAGACCGCCACCTCTATAAACATGGAAATATGTACAACGCTATCTGCATAAACATGAAATTAGCTACACAGACATCTGTATAAACATGAAAATATCTACACCGACATCTCTATAAACATGAAAATATCTACACCGCCATTTTCAGAAACATGGATGTATCTACACTGCCATCTGTTTAAACATGGAAATATCTACACCACTATCTGTAAAAACAAGGAAATATTTTCACTGCCATCTGTATAAACATGGAAATATCTACACCGCAATCTGTATAAATATGGAAATACCTACACCGCTATCTCTATAGACATGGACATATCTACACCGATATCTCTATAAACATGTTAATATCTACACTGCCATCTGTATAAAGATGGAAATATCTACACCGCGAACTGTATAAACATGGAAATATCTACACCGCTATCTGTATAAACATGGAAATACCAACACCGTTATCTGTATAAACATGGAAATATCTACAGCGCTATCTCTATAAACATGAAAATACTTACACCACCATCTCTATAAACATGGAGATATTTACACCGCTATCTCTAAAAACATAGAAATAAGTACACTGCCATCTCTATAAACATGGAAATATCTACACCGCCATCTGCGTAAACATGGAAATATCTACACAGACATCTGTATAAACGTGGAAATATCTACACTGCCATCTGTATAAACTTGGAAATATCTACACTGACATCTGTAGAATGTTGGATATGTCTACAAAGCGATCTGTATAAACATGGGAATTTCTACACCGCTACTTGTATAAACATGGAAATATCTACACCGCTATCTGTATCAACATGGAAATAACTACACCGCAATCTGTATAAACATGGAAATATCTACAATGCTATCTCTGTAAACATGGAAATATGTACACAGCTATCTGTGTAAACTTGGAAATATCTACACCGCTCTCTGTGTAAGTTTGGCAATACCTACACCGATATCTGTGCAAAGATTGAAATACCTACACCGCTATCTCTGTAAACATGGAAATATCTACACCGATATCTGTATAAACATGGAAATATCTACACTGCCATCTATATAAACATGGAAATAACTACACCGCTTGCTCTATAAACATGAAAATATCTACACTGCTATCTCTATTTACATGGAAATATCTACAACTCCATCTCTATAAACATGAAAATATCTACACCGCCATCTTCAGAAACATGGATGTATCTACATAGCCATCTGTATAAACATGGAAATATCTACACCACTATCTGTATAAATATGGATACATCTTCACTGCCATTTGTATAAACATGGAAATACCAACACCGTTATCACTATAAACATGGCAATATCTACACCGCTATCTCTATAAACATGAAAATACTTACACCACCATCTCTATAAACATGGATATATTTACACCGCTATCTCTATAAACATAGAAATAACTACACCGCCATCTCTATAAACATGAAAATATCTACACCGCCATCTGCATAAACATGGAAATATCTATACAGACATCTGTATAAACATGGAAATATCTACACTGCCTTCTGTATAAACTTGGAAATATCTACACTGACATCTGTAGAAAGATGGAAATGTCTACAAAGCGATCTGTATAAACATGGGAATTTCTACACCGCTACCTGTATAAACATAGAAATATCTACACCGCTATCTGTATCAACTTGGAAATAACTACACCGCAATCTGTATAAACATGGAAATATCTACAATGCTATCTCTGTAAACATGGAAACATCTACACAGCTATCTGTGTAAACTTGGAAATATCTACACCGCTATCTGTGTAAATTTGGCAATACCTACACCGCAATCTGTGCAAAGATGGAAATAACAGCACCGCTATCTCTGTAAACATGGAAATATCTACACCGATATCTGTATAAACATGGAAATATCTACACAGCTATCTGTATAAACATGGAAATATCTACACCGCTATCTCTATAAACATGGAAATATCTACACCGCTATCTGTATAAACATGGAAATACCTACATCGCTATCTGTATAAACAGGGAAATATCTCCACCGCTATCTGTATAAACATGGAAATATCTACACCGCTATCTGTATAAACATGCGAATATATACAATGCTATCTGTGTAAAAATGGAAATATCTACACAGCAATCTGTGCAAAGATGGAAATATCTACACCGCTATCTCTGTAAACATTGAAATATCTACACCGCTATCTGTATAAACATGGAAATATCTCTACCGCAGTCTCTATAAACATGGAAATATCTCCACCGCTATCTGTATAAACATGAAAATATCTACACCGCTATCTGTATAATCATGGACATGTCTACACCTCAATCTTTACAAAGATGGAAATATCTACCACGCTATGTGTGTAAACATGGAAATATCTACACAGCTATCTGTGTAAAGTTGGAAATATCTACACAGCTATCTGCGTAAACATGGAAGTATCTACACGGCAATCTGTGCAAAGATGGAAATATCTACACCGCTATCTCTGTAAACATGGAAATACCTACACCGCTACCTGTATAAACATGAAAATATCTACACGGCTGTCTGTATAAACAAGGAAATATCTACACAGCCATCTGTAGAAACATGGAAATATCTACACCGCAATCTGAATAAACATGGATACAGCTACACCGCTATCTGTATAAATATGGAAATATCTACACCGCTATCTCTATAAACATGCAAATACCTACACGGCTTTCTCTCTAAACATGAAAATATCTACACTGCTATCTCTATATACATGGAAATATCTACACCTCCATCTCTATAAACATGAAAATATCTACACCGCCATCTTCAGAAACATGGATGTATCTACACCGCTATCTGTATAAACATGGAAATATCTACACCACTATCTGTATAAACATGGAAATATCTTCACTGCCATCTGTATAAACATGGAAATACCTACACCGCCATCTGTATAAAGATGGAAATATCTGCACCGCAATCTGTATAAATATGGATATAACTACACCGCTATCTCTATAGATAAGGAAATATCTACACAGACATCTGTAAACATGGAAATATCTACACTGCCATCTGTATAAACTTGGAAATATCTACACTGACATCTGTAGAAAGATGGAAATGTATAGAAAGCGATCTGTATAAACATGGGAATGTCTACACCGTCTACTTGTACAAACATGGAAATATCTACACCGCTATCTGTGTCAACATGGAAATACCTACAAAGACATCTGAATAAACATGGAATTATCTACACAGCCATCTGTATAAACATGTTAATATCTACACAGCCATCTGTATATACATGGAAATATCTACACCGCTATCTCTATAAACATGGAAATAACTACACCGCTATTTGTATAAACAAGGAAATATCTACATCGTGATCTGTATAAACATGGAAATATCTACAATGCTATCTCTGCAAACATGGAAATACCTACACAGCTATCTGTGTAAACTTGGAAATATCTACACCTATATCTCTGTAAGTTTGGCAATACCTACACCGCAATCTGTGCAAAGATAGAAATACCTACACCTCTAGCTCTGTAAACATGGAAATATCTACACCGATATCTGTATAAACATGGAAATATCTACACTGCCATCTGTATAAACATGGAAATACCTACACCGCTTTCTCTATAAACATGAAAATATCTTCACTGCTATCTCTATATACCTAGAAATATCTACAACTCCATCTCTATAAACATGAAAATATCTACACCGCCATCTTCAGAAACATGGATGTATCTACACCGCCATCTGTATAAACATGGAAATATCTACACCACTATCTTTAAAAACATGGAAATATCTTCACTGCCATCTGTATATACATGGAAATATCTACACCGCCATCTGTATAAAGATGGAAATATCTTCACCGCAATCTGTATAAATATGGAAATAAATACACCGCTATCTCTATAGACATGGAAATATCTACACCCCTATCTGTATAAACATGGAAATATCTACACCGCCATCTGTATAAACATGAAAATATCTACAATGCCATCTGTAGAAAATGGAAATATCCACACCGCAATCTGTGTAAACATGGAAATATCTACACCGATATCTCTAAAAACATGGAATAGCTACACCGCTATCTGTATAAACATAGAAATATCTACACCGCGATGTGCATAAACCTGGAAATATCTACACCGCTATCTGTATAAACACGGAAATATCTACACAGCTGTCTCTATAAACATGGAAATATCTACACCGCCATCTGTATAAACATGGAAATACCTACAAAGACATCTGAATAAACATGGAATTATCTACACAGCCATCTGTATAAACATGTTAATGTCTACACAGCCATCTGTATATACATGGAAATATCTACACCGCTATCTCTATAAACATGGAAATAACTACACCGCTATTTGTATAAACAAGGAAATATCTACATCGTGATCTGTATAAACATGGAAATATCTACAATGCCATCTGTATACAAATGGAAATACCTACACGGCAATCTGTGTATAGATGTAAACATCAACACCGCCATGTGTACAGACATGGTAATATCTACACCGCTATCTGTATGAACGTGGAAATATCTACACCGCGATCTGTATAAACATGGAAATATATACACCGCTATCTGTATAAACATGGAAATATCTACACAGCTATCTCTATAAAAATGGAAATATCTACACTGCCATCTGTATAAACATGGAAATACGTACAAAGTCATCTGTATAAACATGGAAATATCTACAAAGCCATCTGTATAAACATGGAAATATCTACACAGCCATCAGTATATACATGGAAATATCTACACCGCTATCTGTATAAACATGGAAATATCTCCACTGCTATCTCAATAAACTTCGAAATATCTACACCGCCATCTGTATAAACATGGAAATACTTACAAAGTTATCTGTATAAACATGGAAATATCTACACCGCCATCTGTATAAACATGGAAATATCTACACAAGCTTGTGTATATACATGGAAATATCTACATCGCTATGTATATAAACATGGAAATAACCACACCGCTATCTGTGTAAACATGGAAATATCTACACCGACATCTACATATCCATGGAAATATCTGTGCCGCCATCTGTATAAACATGGAAATATCTACACGGTCATCTGTGTATAGATGGAAATATCAACACCGCCATCTGTACAATCATGGAAATATCTGCACCGCTATCTGTATAAACATGGAAATATCTACACCGTGGTCTGTATAAACATGGAAATATCAACACCGCCATGTGTATAAACATGGAAATACCTATACAGTCATCTGTGTCAACATGGAAATATCTACAACACCATCTGTATAAACATGGAAATATCTACAATGCCATCTGTATACACATGGAAATACCTATACGGCAATCTGTGTATAGATGGAAACATCAACACCACCATCTGTAAAAACTTGGAAATATCTACACTGCTATCTCTATAAACATGGAAATATCTACACTGCGGTCTGTATAAACATGGAAATATCTACACCACGATCTGTATAAACATGGAAATATATACACCGCTATCTCTATAAACATTGAAATATCTGCACCGCTATCCCTGTAGACATGGAAATATCTACAAAGCCATCTGTATAAACATGGAAATACCTACACAGTCATGTGTAGGAACATGGAAATATCTACACTGCCATCTGTATAAACATAGAAATATCTACACAGCCCTCTGTATAAATATGGAGATATCTTCATAGGCATCGGTATAACCATGGAAATATCTGCACCGCTATCTGTATAAACATGGAAATATCTACACCACGATCTATATAAACATGGAAATTTCTAGACCGCTATCTCTATAAACATGGCAATATCTACACAGCTATCTCTATAAACATAGAAATATCTACACCGCCATCTGTATAAACATTGAAATACCTACAAAGTCATCTTTATAAACATGGAAATATCTACACCGCCATCTGTATAAAGATGGAAATCTCTACACCGCAATCAGTATAAATATGGAAATAACTACACTGCTATCTCTATAGACATGGAAATATCTACACCGCTATCTGTATAAAAATGTAAATGTCTACACTACCATCTGTATAAAGATGGAAATATCTACACCGCGAGCTATATAAACATGGAAATCTCTACACCGCTATTTGTATAAACAAGGAAATATCTACACCGCCATCTGTTTAAACATGGAAATATATACACAGACATCTGTTTATACATGGAAATATCTACACCGCTATCTGTATAAACATGCTAATAACTACACTGCTATCTGTATAAATGTGGAAATATTTGCACCGCTATCCCTATAAACATGGTAATATCAACACCAATATCTGTATAAACATGGAAATATCTACACCGTGATCCGTGTAAACATGGAAATATCTACACCGCCATCTGTATAAACATCGAAATATCTACACTGCCATCTCTATAAACAAGGAAATATCTACATCCCTATCTGTATAAACATGGAAATATCCACACAGCTATCCCTATAAACATGGAAAAATCAACACCACTATCTCTATGAACATGGAAATATCTACACCGCCATCTCTATAAACTTGGAAATATCTACACCGCGATCAGTATAAACATGGAAATATCTACACCGGTATCTGTATAAACATGGAAATATCTACACCACGATGTGTATAAACATGGAAATATTTACACCGCTATCTGCATAAACATGGAAATATCTGCACTGCTATCTCGATAAACTTGGAAATATCTACAAAGCCATCTGTATAAACATGGAATTACCTACACAGTTATGTGTAGGAACATGGAAATATCTACACTGCCATCTGTATAAACATGGAAATATCTGTACCGCTATCGGTATAAACATGGAAATACCAACCCCGCTGTCTCTATAAACATGGAAATATGTACACCGCTATGTGTATAAACATGGAAATATCTCCACTGCTGTCTGTATAAACATGGAAATATCTACACCGCGATCTGTATAAACATGGAAATATATACACCGCTATCTGTATAAACATCGAAATATCTACACAGCTATCTCTCTAAACATGGAAATAACTACACCGCCATCTGTATAAACATGGAAATACCTACAAAGTCATCTGTATAAACATGGAAATATCTACACAGCCATCTGTATAAACATGGAAATATCTACACAGCCATCTGTATATACATGGAAATATCTACACCGCTATCTGTATTAACATGGAAATAACTTCACCGCTATTTGTATAAACAAGGAAATGTCTACACCGCCATGTCTATAAACATGGAAATATCTACACTGCCATCTGCATAAACATGGAAATATATACACAGACATCTGTAGAAATATGGAAATATCTAAAGAGCGATCGGTATAAACATGGGAATTTCTACACCGCTACCTGTATAAACATGGAAATATCTACACCGCTATTTGTATCAACATGGAAATAACTACACCGCAATCTGTATAAACATGGAAATATCTACACCGGTATCTTTAAAAACATGGAAATACCTATACCGCTATCTCTATAAAGAATGAAATATCTACAATGCTATCTGTGTAAGCATGGAAATATCTACACAGCTATCTGTTTAAACTTGGAAATATCTACACTGCAATCTGTGTAAGCATGGAAATATCTACAACGCCATCTGTGTAAACATGGAAATATTTACAACGCTATCTGTGTAAACAGGGAAATATCTACACAGCTATGTGTAAAACGTGGAAATATCTACACCACTATCTGTATAACCCTGAAAATATCTACACCGCTATCTTTATCAACATGTAAATAACTACACAGCTATCTGTATAAACATGGAAATATCTACAATGATATCTCTGTAAACATGGAAATATCGACACAGATATCTGTGTAAACTTGGAAATATCTACACCGCTATCTGTGTAAATTTGGCAATAATTTCACCGCAATCTGTGCAAAGATGGAAATATCTACACCGCAATCTCTTTAAACATGGAAATATCTACACCGCTATCTGTATAAACATGGAAATATCTATCACGCTATGTGTGTCAACATGGAAATATCAACACCGCGGTCTTTATAAACATGTTAATATCTACACCACTATCTGTATAAACATGTAAATATCTACACCACGAACTGTATAAACATGGAAATATCTACACCGCTATCTGTATAAACATAGAAATATGTTCACCGCTATCTGTGCAAACATGAAAATATCTACACCGACGTCTCTATAAACATGGAAATATCTACACTGCCATTTCTATAAAGATGGAAACATCTACACCGCGAGCTGTATAAACATGGAAATATCTACAGCGCTAGTTGTATAAACATGGAAATACCGACACCACTATCTGTATAAACATGGAAATACCTACACCACCATCTGTATAAACATGGAAATATCTACACATCTTTCTCTATAAACATGGAAATACCTACAACGCCATTCCTATACACATAGAAACATCTACACCACTATCTCTATAAACATAGAAATATCTACACCGCCATCTCTATAAACATGGAAATATCTACACCGCCATCTGCATCAACATGCAAATATCTACACCGCTATCTGTATAAACATGTAAATATCTACACTGTAATCTGTATAAACATGGAAATATCTAAACTGCCATCTGTGGAAAGATGGAATTGTCTACACCACGATCTGCATAAATATGAAAATATCTACACCGCTTTGTGTGTAAAGATGGAAAAACCTACACCGCAATCTGTGCAAACATGAAAATATCTACACCTCTATCTCTGTAAACATGGAAATATCTACAACACTATCTGTATAAACATGGAAATATGTACACCGCTATCTGTATAAATATGGAAATATCTGCACCGCCATTTGTGTAAACATACAAATATCTACAGAGTCATGTGTATACACATGGAAATATCTACACAGCCATCTGTATAAACATGGATGTATCTGCACAACTAACTGTATAAACAAGGAAATACCTACAGCGCTATCTCTATAAACATGGAAATGTCAACACCACAATCTCTACAAACATGGAAATATCTACACCGCCATCTTTATAAACATGAAAATATCTACACAGCCATATCCATAAACATGGAACTATCTACATCGCTATCTGTATAAACATGGAAATATCTACAACACTATCTGTATAAAGATGGAAATATCTACACTGCTATCTCTATAAACATGGAAATACCTACACAGCCATGTGTATAAACATGGAAATATCTACACTGCCATCTGAATACACATGGAAAAGTCTACACAGTAATCTGTATAAATTTGGAAATATCTACACCGCTATCTCTGTAAATATGTAAAACCTACACCGCTATCTGCATAAACATGGAAATGTCTACACCGCTATCTGTATAAACACGGAAATATCTACACCGCTATCTGTATAAACTTGGAAATATCTACACAGCTATCTCTATAAACATGAAAATATATCCACCGCTATCTGTATAAACTTGAAAATATGTCCACCGCTATCTGTATAAACATGGAAATATCTACACCGCTATCTGTATAAACATAGATATATCTACACCGCTAACACTATAAACATGGAAGTATCTACACCGGTATCTCTATAAGCATAGAAATATCTACACAGCTATCTGTATAAACAAGGAAATAACTCCACCGCTATCTGTATAAACATTGAAACATCTACACAGCTATATCTATAAAGATGTAATTATCTACACCGCTATCTGTTTAAACATGGAAATGTCTACAACGCTATCTGTGTAAACATGGAAATATCTTCACTGCTATCTGTATAAACTTGGAAATATCTACACTGCCATCTGTATAAACGTAGAAATATCTACACTGCCATCTGTAGAAAGGTGGAAATATCTACACGTTCATCTGTATACACCTGCAGATATCTACACCTCTTCCTGTATGAACATGGATATATCTACACCGCTATCTGAATAAATATAGAAATATCCACACCGCTATCTCTATAAACATGGAAATGTCTACACGGCTATCTGTATAAACATGGAAATATCTACATGACTATCTGTATGAACTTGGAAATATCTACACTGCTTTCTGTATATAGATGGAAATACCCACACAGTCATCCGTATAAACATGGAAATATCTACACCACTATCTGTATAAACATGGAAATATCTACAATGCCATCTGTATAAACATGGAAATATCATCACAGCCATCTCTATAAACATGGAAATATCTACACCGCTATCCCTATAAACATGGAAATAGTGACAACGGTATCTGTATAAACATGGAAATATCTACACTGCCATTGGAATACACATGGAAAAGACTACACAGTCATCTGTATAAATATGGAAATATCTACACCGCTCTCACTGTAAACATGTAAAACCTATACCGCTATCTGCATAAACATGGAAATATCTACAACGCTATCTGTATAAATACGGAAATATCCACACCACTATCTGTATCAACTTGGAAATATCTACACCGCCATCTCTATAAACATGAAAATATGTCCACCGCTATCTGTATAAACTTGAAAATATGTCCACCGCTATCTGTATAAACATGGAAATATCTACACCACTATCTGTATAAACATGGATATATCTACACCGCTATCTGTATAAACATGGAAATATCTAGACCGCTCTCTCTAAAAACATGGAAATATCTGCACCGCCATCTGTATAAACATGGAAATATGTACACAGTAATCTGTATAAACATGGAAATAACTACACCGATATGTGTATAAAAATGGAAATATATACACCGTTATCTGTATAAACATGGAAATATCTAGACCAATATCTGTATAAACATTCAAATATCTACATTGCTATCTGTAAAAACATGGAAATATCTCCTCCGCTAACTCTATAAACATGGAAATATCTACACCGCTATCTGTATAAACATGGAAATATCTTCACCGCTGTCTGTATAAACAAGCAAATATCTACAGCGCTATCTATATAAAGATGGAAATATCTCCACCGCTATCTTTATAAACATGGAAATATCTACAAGAGTATCTGTTTAAACACGGGAATATCTTCACAGCTGTCGGTGTAAATATGGAAATATGTCCACCGCAATCTGTGTGAATATGGAAATATCTATACCTCTATGTCTGTAAAGATGGAAATATCTACACCACTATCTGTATAAACATGGAAATATCTACACCGCTATGTGTATAAACATGGAAATATCTACACCACAATCTGCATAAATATGGATATATCTACACCTCTATCTGTATAAACATGTTAATATCTACACTGCTATCTGTATAAACATGGAAATATCTACTCCGCTATCTGCATAAATATGGAAATATCTACACCGCTATCTCCATAAACATGGAAATGTCAACACCGCTATCTGTATAAACATGGAAATATCTACATGGCTATCCCTAAAAACATGGAAATATCTTCACCGCCTTCTGTATAAACATGGAAACCTCTACACTGCCATCTGTATAAACATGGAAATATCTAAACCGCTATCTCTATAAACATTGAAATATCAACACTGCCTTCTGGATATACATGGAAATACCTACACAGTCATCTGTGTAAACATGGAAATATCTACACAGCCATCTCTATAAACATGGAAATACCTACACCGCTATTTCTATAAACATGAAAATAGCCACACCGCAATCTGTATAAACAAGGAAATATCTACACTGCCATCTGTATAAACATGGAAATATCTACACTGCCATCTGTATACACATGGAAATATCTACACAGACATCTGTATAAACATTGAAATATCTCCACCGCTATCTGTCAAAACATGGAAATATCTCCACCGCTATCTTTATAAACATGGAAATATCTACACCGCCATCTGTATAAACATGGATATATCTAGTCCGCCATCTGTATAAACATGGAAATATTTACATCACTATCTGTATAAACATGGAAATATTTCCACCGCAATCTGTGTAAACATAGAAATATCTACACCGCTATCTTTATAAACATGGAAATATCTACACCGCAATCTGTACAAACATGGATATATCTACACCGCTATCTGTATAAACATGGAAATATCTACACCGCTATCTGTGTAAACATGGAAACATATACACCACGATCTGTATAAACATGGATATACCTACACCGCTATCTGTATAAACATGGAAACATCTACACATCTATCTGTATAAACATGTTAATAGCTACATCGCTGTCTGTATAACTATGGAAATATCTACACGACTATCTCTATAAACATGGAAATGTCTACACCGCTATCTGTATAAACATGGAAATATCTACATGGCTATTTCTATAAATATGGAAATATCTACACCGCCATCTGTATAAACATGGATATACCTACACAGTCATCTGTTTAAACATAGAAATATCCACACCATTATCTGTATAAACACGGAAATATCTACACTGCCATCTGTATAAACATGGAAATATCTACATCGTTTTCTGAATAAACATGGAAATAGCTAAACCGGATCTGTATAAACCTGGAAATATGTACAATGCCATCTGTGAAAATATGGAAATATTTACACAGTCATCTGTAGAAACATGGAAATATCTACACCGCCATCTGTATACACATGGAAATATCTCCACCGCTATCTGTATAAACGTGGAAATATCTACACCGCCATCTGTATAAACATGGAAATATCTACAACGCTATTCGTATAGACATGGAAATATCTAAACCGCAATCTGTATAAACATGGAAATATCTACACTGCTATCTGTATAAACATGGAAATATCTACACCGCTATCGGTATAAACATGGAAATATCTACACTGCCATCTGTATAAACATGGAAATAGCCATACCGCTATCTGTATAAATATGGAAATATCTACACTGCCATCGGAATAAACATGGAAATATCTACACGGCTATCCGTATAAATATGGAAATATCTACACCGCCATCTGTATAAACATGGAAATATCTACACTGCTATCCGCATAAACATGGAAATATCTACAGCGCTATCTGTATAAATATGGAAATATCCAGACCGCTATCCCTATAAACATGGAAATGTCTACACCGCTATCTGTATACACATGGAAATATGTACATGGCTATCTCTATAAACATGGAAATATCTACACCGCTATCTGCATAAACACGGAAATACCTACACCGCTATCTGCATAGACATGGAAATATCTACATCGTTATCTGTACAAACATGGAAATATCTCCATCGCTATCTCTATGAACATGGAAATATCTACACCGCCATCTGAATAAACATGGAAGTATCTACACCGCTATCTGTATTAATATGGCAATATCTACACCGCTATCTCTATAAACAAACAAATACCTACAATGTCATCTGTAAAAACATGGATATACCTGTAGAGTCATATGTATAAACATGGAAATATCTACACCACCATCTGTAGAAACATGGAAATATCTACAATGACATCTGTATACACATGGAAATACCTACACAGCAATCTGTGTATAGATGGAAACTTCAACACCGCCATCTGTACAAACATGGAAATATATACACCGCTATATGTATAAACATGGAAATATCTACACTGTAGTCTGTATAAACATGGAAATTTCTACACCGGTATCTGTATAAACATGGAAATATCTACACCACGATCTGTATAAACATGGAAATATTTACACCGCTATCTGTATAAACATGGAAATATCTACACCGCTATCTGTATAAACATGGAAATATCTACATCGCTATCTGTATTAACATGGAAATATCTACACGGCCATCTGTATAAACATGGAAATATCTACAGAGCCTTCTGTATAAATATGGAGATATCTGCATAGGCATCTGTACAAACATGGAAATATCTGCACCGCTATCTGTATAAACATGGAAATACCTACACCGCTGTCTCTATAAACATGGAAATATGTACACCGGTATGAGTATAAATATGGAAATATCTCCACTGCTGTCTGTATAATCATGGAAATATCTACACCGTGATCTGTATAAACATGGAAATATCTACACCGCTATCTGTATAAACATGGAAATATCTACACAGCTATCTCTATAAACATGGAAATACCTACACCGCAATCTGTATAAACATGGAAATACCTACAAAGTCATCTGTATAAACCTGGAAATATCTACACAGCCATCTGTATAAACATGGAAATATCTACACAGCCATCTGTATATACATGGAAATATCTACACCGCCATCTGTATAAACATGGAAATATCTACACCGCCTTCTACATATCCATGGAAATATCTGTGCCGCCAACTGTATAAAGATGGAAATATCTGCACGGTCATCTGTGTATAGATGGAAATATCAACACCGCCATCTGTACAAACATGGAAATATCTGCACCGCTATCTGTAAACATGGAAATATCTACACCGCGGTCTGTATAAACATGGAAATAGCTAAACCGCTATCTGTATAAACAAGGAAATATCTACAATGGTATCTCTATAAACATGGAAATATCTTCACCGTGATCTCTATAAACATGGAAATATCTACACTGCCATCTGTACAAACATGGAAATATCTACACGGCTATCTGTATAAATATGGAAATTCCTACACCGCTGTCTCTATAAACATGGAAATGTCTACACCGCTATCTGTATAAACATGGAAATAACTACATGGCTCTCTCTACAAACTTGGAAATATCTACACCGCCATCTATATAAATATGGAAATACCTACACTACAATCTCTATAAACCTAGAAATGTCTACACCACTATCTGTATAAACTTGGAAATAACTACACAGTCATCTGTATGAACATGGAAATACCTACACCACTATCTGTATAAATATGTAAATATCTACACTGCCATCTACATAAACATGGAAATATCTACACAGCCATCTCTATAAACATGGAAATATCTACATTGCTACCTGTATAAACATGGAAATAGCCACTCCACTATCTGTATAAACATGTAAATGTCTACACCGCCATCTGTAAAAACATGGAAATATCTACGCAGGCATCTTTATAAACATGGAAATAGCTGCACAGTCATCTGTATAAACATGGAAATACCTACACCACTATCTGTATAAATATGTAAATATCTACACTGCCATCTACATAAACATGGAAATATCTACACAGCCATCTCTATAAACATGGAAATATCTACATCGATATCTGTATAAACATGGAAATAGCCACTCCACTATCTGTATAAACATGTAAATATCTACACCGCCATCTGTAAAAACATGGAAATATCTACGCAGACATCTATATAAACATGGAAATACCTACACGTCCATCTGTGTAAACATGAAAATATCTACACTGCCATCTATATGCACATGGAAATATCCACACAGCCATCTGCATAAACATGGAAATATCAACACCGCTATCTCTATAAACATGGAAATATCTGCATCGCTATCTCTCTAAACATGGAAATATCTACACTGCCATCTATATAAACATGGAAGTAGCTACACCGCTCTCTGTATAAACATGGAAATATCTACATTGCCATCTAAATAAACATCGAAATATGTACACAACTATCTGTATAAATATGGAAATATCTACACCGCCATCTCTATAAACATGGAAATATCTCCAATGCTATCTGTATAAACATGGAAATATCTCCACCACTATCTGTATAAACGTGGAAATATCTCCACAGCTATCTTTATGAACATGGAAATATCTACATCGTTATCTGTACCAACATGGAAATATCTCCACCACTATCTCAATAAACATGGAAATATCTCCACCTATATCTCAATAAATATTGAAATATCTACAACGCTATCTTTATAAACATGGAAATATCTACACAGCTATCTATAAAACATGGAAATATCTACACCACTATCTGTATAATCATGGAAATATCTACACTGCCATCTGTATAAACATGGAAACAGCTACACCGCTATGTGTATAAAGATGGAAATATCTACACCGCCATCTGAATAAACATGGAAATATCTACACCGCTATCTGTATAAATATGGAAATACCTTCACCGTTATTTCTAAAAACATGGAAATAACTACACCGCTATCTGTATAAACATGGACATATCTAGACCGCAATCTCTATAAACATAGAAATATCTACCGCTATCTGCATAAACTTGGAAATATCTACACCTCAATCTGTGTAAACATAGAAATAACTCCACCGCTATCTGTATAAACATGGAAATATCTCCACCGCTATCTCTATAAACATGGAAATGTCTACACCGCTATCTGTATAAATATGGAAATATGTACATGGCTATCTCTATAAACATGGAAATATGTACACCGCCGTCAGTATAAACATGGAAATACCTATACAGCCATCTCTGTAAACATGGAAATATCTACACCGCTATCTGTATAAACATGGAAATATCTACATCGTTATCTGTGTAAACATGGAAATAACTCGACCGCTATCTCTATAAACATGGAAATATCTGCACCGCTATCTCTTTAAACATGGAAATATCTACACTGCTGTCTTTATAAACAAGGAAATATCTACACCACTATCTGTAAAAACCTAAAAATATCTACACTGCCATCTGTATAAACATGGAAACATCCACACCGCTATCTCTAAAAATATGGAAATATCTACACCTCCATCTGTATAAACATGGAAATATCTACACTGCCATCTGTATAAACATGGAAATATCAACACAGCCATCTCTATAAACATGGAAATACCTACACCGCTATCTGTATAAACATGGAAATACCAACACCGCTATCTGTATAAACATGGAAATATCTGCACCGCTACCTGTATAAACATGGAAATATCTACACCGCTATCTGTATAAACTTGGAAATATCTACACCGCAATCTGTATAAACATAGAAATACCTACAGTGTCATCTGTATAAACATGGAAATATCTAAACCACTATCCGTATAAACATGGAAATATCTACACTGCGATCGGTATAAACATGGGAATGTCTACGCAGCCATCTATATAAACATGGAAATATCTACATCGCTATCTGTATAAACATGGAAATAGCCACACCGTTTTCTGTATAAACATCGAAATATTTACACCGCCATCTGTAAAAACATGGAAATATCTACACAGTCATCTGTGTAAACATGGAAATATCTACACCTCCATCTGTATAAACATGGAGATATCTACACTGCCATGTGTATACACCTGGAAATTCCTACACAGCCATCCGAATAAACATGGAAATATCTACACCGCTATATATATAAACATGGAAATACCTACATCACTATCTGTATAAACATGGAAATATCGACACTGCCATCTGTATAAACATGGAAGTAGCCACAACGATATCTGTGTAAAGATGGAAATATATACACCACCATGTGAATAAACATGGAAATATCTACAAGGCTATCTGCATAAATATGGAAATACCTACACTGCTATCCCTATAAACATGGAAATATCTACACAGCTATCAGTAAAAACATGGAAATATCTACACAGCCATCTCTATAAACATGGAAATATCTCCACCGTCATCTGTATAAATATGGAAATATATACACAGTCATCTGTATAAACATGGAAATATCTCCACCGCGATCTGTATAAACATTGAAATATCCACAACGCTATCTGTATAAACATGGAAATATCTGCACCACTATCTGTATAAACATGGAAATATCTACATCGCTATGTTTATTAACATGGAAATATCTTCACTGCCATCTGTATAAACATGGAAATATCCACACCGCTACCTGCATAAACATGGTAATATCTACACCGCCATCTGAATAAACATGGAAATATCTACACGGCTATCTGTATAAATATGGAAATATCTCCAACGCTATCTGTATAAACATGGAAATATCTCCACCGCTATCCGTAAAAACATGGAAATATCTCCACCGCTATCTTCATGAACATGGAAATATCTACATCACTATGTGTACAAACATGGAAATATCTCCAACACTATCTCAATAAACATGGAAATATCTCCACCTCTATCTCTATAAACATTGAAATATCTACACCGCTATCTTTATAAACATGGAAATATCTACACAGCTCTCTATAAAACATGGAAATATCTACACCACTATCTGTATAAATATGGAAAATCTACACTGCCATCTGTATAAACATGGAAACAGCCACACCGCTATGTGTATAAACATGGAAATATCTACACCGCCTTCTGAATAAACATGGAAGTATCTACACTGCTATCTGAATACACATGGAAATATCTACACCGCTATCTCTATAAACATGGAAATATCTACCGCTATCTGCATAAACTTGGAAATATCTACACCGCAAACTGTATAAACATGGAAATAACTCCACCACTATCTGTATAAACATGGAAATATCTCCACCACTATCTCTATAAACATGGAAATGTCTACACCACTATCTGTATAAACATGGAAATGTCTACACTGCCATATGTATAAACATGGAAACAGCCACATCGCTATGTGTATAAAAATGGAAATACCTACACCACCATCTGAATAAACATGGAAATATCTACACCGCTATCTGTATAAACATGGAAATATCTACAACGCTATCTGTATAAACATGTTAATATCTGCGCCACTATCTGTATAAACATGGAAATATCTACATCGCTATCTGTATTAAAAAGGAAATACCTACACTGCCATCTGCATAAACATGGAAATGGCCACACCGCTATCTGCATAAACATGGAAATATCTACACTGGCATAGGAATAAACATGGAAATATCTACACCGCTATCTGTATAAATATGGAAATACCTACACCGCTATCTCTATAAACATGGAAATGTCTACACCGCTGTCGGTACAAACATGGAAATATCTACACAGCCATCTTTATAAACATGGAAATATCTACACCACTATCTGTATAAACATGGAAATATCTACACCGCCATCTGAATAAACATGGAAGTATCTACACCGCTATCTGTATTAATATGGCAATATCTACACCGCTATCTCTAAAAACCTGGAAATAACTACACCGCTATCTGTACAAACATGGACATATCTACACCGCTATCTCTATAAACGTGGTAATATCTACACCGCTATCTGCATAAACTTGGAAATATCTACACCGCAATCAGTATAAACATGGAAATGCCTCCACCTCTATCTGTATAAACATGGAAATATCTCCACTGCTATCTGAATAAACATGGAAATATCTACAACGCTATCTGTATAAACATGGAAATAGACACACCGCTATCTGTATAAACATGGAAATATCTACACGGCCATCTGTAAAAACATGGAAATATCTACAAAGTCATCTGTATAAACATGGAAATATCTACACCTTTATCTGTATAAACATGGAAATATCTACAATGCCATCTGTATACACATGGAAATATCTACACAGCCATCTGTATAAACTTGGAAATATCTACAGCAATATCTCTATAAACATGGAAATACCTACACCGCTATCTGTATAAACATGGAAATATCTACACTGCTATCTGTATAAACATGGAAATATCTACACCGCTATCTGTATAAACTTGGAAATATCTCCACCGCCATCTCTATAAACATGGAAATATCTCCAACGCTATCGTTATAAACCTAGAAATATCTCCAACGCTATCTGTATAAACATGGAAATATCTCCCCCGCTATCTGTATAAACATGGAAATATCTACACCGCTATCTGTATAAACATGGAAATATCTACACCGCTATCTGTATAAACTTGGAAATATCTCCACCGCCATCTCTATAAACATGGAAATATCTCCAACGCTATCGTTATAAACCTAGAAATATCTCCACCGCTATCTGTATAAACATGGAAATATCTACACTGCTATCTGTATAAACATGGAAATATCTACATCGCTATCTCTATAAACATGGAAATAGGCACACCGCTATCTGTATAAACATGGAAATGTCTACATCGCCATCTGTAAAAACATGGAAATATCTACAAAGTCATTTGTAGAAACTTGGAAATATCTTAACCTCCATCTGTGTAAACATGGAAATATCTGCAGTGCCATCTTTATACACGTGGAAATATCAACACAGCCATCTGTATAAACGTGGAAATATCTTCACCGCTATCTGTATAAACATGGAAATACCTACACCGCTATCTGTATAAACATGGAAATATCTACAACGCTATCTGTATAAACTTGGAAATATCTGCGCCGCTATCTGTATAAACATGGAAACATCTACATCGCTATCTGTATTAACATGGAAATATCTACACTGCCATCTGTATAAACATGGAAATATCTACACTGCCGTCTGTATACACATGGAAATATCAACACAGCCATCTGTATAAACATGGAAATATCTACACCGGTATCTTTATAAATATGGAAATACCTACACCGCTATCTGTATAAACATGGAAATATCTACACCGCTATCTCTGTAAACATGGAAATATCTACACCGCTATCTGTATAAACATGGAAATATCTACATGGCTCTCTCTATAAACTTGGAAATATCTACACCGCCATCTATATAAATATGGAAATACCTACACTGCTATCTCTATAAACATAGAAATGTCTACACCGCTATCTGTTTAAACATGGAAATAACTACATGGCTATCTCTATAAACATGGAAATATCTACACCGCCATCTTTACAAACACGGAAATACCTGCACAGTCATCTGTATAATCATGGAAATACCAACTCCACTATCTGTATAAACATGGAAATACCTACACTGCCATCTACATAAACATGAATATATCTACACAGCCATCTCTATGAACATGGAAATATCTACATCGATATCTGTATAAACATGGAAACAGACACTCCACTATCTGTATAAACATGTAAATATCTACACCGCCATCTGTATAAACATGGAAATATCAACACTGCCATCTGTATGCACATGGAAAT
The DNA here is from genome assembly GCF_028858775.2 of Pan troglodytes. Lineage (NCBI taxonomy): Eukaryota > Metazoa > Chordata > Mammalia > Primates > Hominidae > Pan > Pan troglodytes. The sequence continues at coordinate 11,808,964 of NC_072411.2, forward strand.
ATCCACACAGCCTTCTGTATAAACATGGAAATATCAACACCGCTATCTCTATAAACATTGAAATATCTACATCGCTATCTCTATAAACATGGAAATATCTACACTGCCATCTGTATAAACATGGAAGTAGCCACACCGCTATCTGTATAAACGTGGAAATATCTACACCGCTATCTGTATAAACATGGAAATAACAACGCTATCTGTATAAACATGGAAATATCTGAACCACTATCTGTATAAAGATGGAAATATCTACATCGCTATCTGTATTAACATGGAAATAACTTCACTGCCCTCTGTATAAACATGGAAATATAGCCACACCGCTATCTGCATAAACATGGAATTATCTACACCGCCATCTGAATAAACATGGAAATACCTACACGGCTATCTGTATAAATATGGAAATATCTCCAACGCTATCTGTATAAACATGGAAATATCTCCACCGCAATCTGTATAAACATGGAAATATCTCCACTGCTATCTTTATGAACATGGAAATATCTACATCGCTAACTGTACAAACACGGAAATATCTCCAACACTATCTCAATAAACATGGAAACATCTCCACCTCTATCTCTATTAACATTGAAATATCTACACCGCTATCTTTATAAACATGGAAAAATCTACAAAGCTATCTATAAAACATGGAAATATGTACACCACTATCTGTATAAACATGGAAATATCTACACTGCCATTTGTATAAACATGGAAACAGCCACACCGCTATGTGTATAAACATGGAAATACCTACACCGCCATCTGAATAAAGATGGAAGTATCTACACCGCTATCTGTATAAATATGGAAATATCTACACCGCTAATTCTAAAAACGTGGAAATAACTACATCGCTATCTGTATAAACATGGACATATCTACACCGCTATCTCTATAAACATGGAAATATCTACCGCTATCTGCATAAACTTGGAAATATCTACAGCGCAATCTGTATAAACATGGAAATACCTCCACCGCTATCTGTATAAACATGGAAATATCTCCACCGCTATCTCTATAAACATGGAAATAACTACACTGCTATCTGTATAAAAATGGAATTAACTACACCACTATCTCTGTAAACATGGAAATATCTACACCTCTATCTGTATAAACATGGAAATATCTATACCGGCATCTGAATAAACATGGAAATATCTGCACGGCTGTCTGTATAAATATGGAAATACCTACACCGCTATCTCTATAAACATGGGAATGTCTACACCGCTATCTGTATAAACATGGAAATATCTACATGGCTCTCTCTATAAACATGGAAGTATCTACACCGCCATCTGTATAAATTTGGAAATACCAACACTGCTATCTCAATAAACATTGAAATGTCTAAACCGCTATCTGTTTAATCATGGAAATGTCTACATGGCTATCTCTATAAACATGGAAATATCTACACCTCCATATCTATAAACATGGAAATACCTACACAGTCATCTGTATAAACATGGAAATACCTACACCACTATCTGCATAAACACGGAAAAATCTACTCTGCCATCTGTATAATCATGGAACAGCCACACCGCTATCTGTATAAATATGGAAATATCTCCACCGCCATCTGAATAAACATGGAAATATCTACACCGCAATCTCTATAAATATGGAAATATCTACACCGCTATCTGCATAACCTTGTAAATATCTACACCGCTATCTGTATAAACATGGAAGTATCTCCACCGCTATCTGTATAAACATGGAAATATCTACACTGCTATCTGTATAAACATGGAAATATCTACATCGCTGTCTGTATAAACATCAAAATGTCTTCATCGCTATCTGTATAAACATGGAAATATCTCCACCGCTATCTTTATAGACATGGAAACATCTGCCCCGCTATCTCTATCAACATGGAAATATCTATACCGCTATCTCTGTAAACATGGAAATATCTACACCGTGATCTGTATAAACATGGAAATATTTACACCGCTATCTTTATAAACATGGAAATTTCTACACCGTTATCTGTATAAATATGGAAATATCTACACTGCAATCTGTGGAAAGATGGAAATGTCTACAAGGCGATCTGTATAAACTTGGAAATGTCTACACCGCTACTTGTATAAACATGGAAATTTCTACACGGCTATCTGTATAAACATGGAAACATCTACACCACGATCTGTATAAAAATGGAAACATCTACACTGCTATCTGTATAAACATTGAAATATCTACACCGCTAACTGTATAAACATGCAAATATCTACACCGAGATCTGTATAAATATGGAAATATCTACACCGCTATCTCTGTAAACATGGAAACGTCTACACCACTATCTGTATAAACATGGAAATATCTACAAGGCTAACTCTATAAATATGGAAATACCTAAACCGCCTTCTGTATAAACATGGAAATAACGACACAGTCATCTGTATAAACCTGGAAATATATTCAGCGCCATCTGTGAAAACATGGAAATACCTACAGCGCCATCAGTATAAACATGGTAATATCTCCACCGCTATCTGTATAAACATGGAATTATCTACACTGCTATCAGAATAAACATGAAAATATCTACACCACGATCTGTATAAACATGGAAATGTCTCCACCGCTTTCTGTATAAACATGGAAACATATACACTGCTATCTGTATAAACATGAAAATATCTACACCGCTATCTGTATAAACATGCAAATATCTAAAACGCTATCTGTGTAAACATGGAAATATCTTCTCCGCTATCTGTGTAAACATTGAAATATCTACACTGCTATCTCTATACATATGGAAATATATACACCGCTATCTCTATAAACATGGAAATATCTATGCCGCCATCTGTATAAACATGGATATATCTACACAGCTATCTGCATAAACATGGAAATAACTACACCGCTATCTCTATACAGATGGAAATAATTACACAACTATCTCTATAAACATGGAAATATCTACACCGCCATCTCTATAAACCTTCAAATATCTACACTGACATATTTATAAACATGGAAATATCTACACCGCCATCTCCATAAACATGGAACTATCTACACCACCATCTGTGTAAAATGCAAATATCTAAACCGCTATCTGTATAAACATGGACATATCTACACTGCTATCTGTATAAAGATGGAAATATCTACACCGTGAGCAGTATAAACATGGAAATATCCACACCGCCATCTGTATAAACATGGAAATACCAACACTGCTATCTGTATCAACATGGAAATATCTATACCGCTATATGTATAAACTTAGAAATATCTACACCACTATCTCTATAAACATGGAAATACCAGCACTGCCATCTCAATAAACATGGAATTATCTACACCAATATCTCTATAAACAAAGAAATACTTACACCGCCATCTCTAAAAACATGGAAATATCTACACCACTATCTCCACAAACATATAAATATCTACACCGCCATTTATATAAACATGGAAATATCTACACCGCCATCTGCATAAACATGGAAATATCTACACCGCCATCTGTATAAACATGGAAATATCTATACCGCCGTCTGTATAAACATAGAAATATCTACACTGCCATCTGTGGAAAGATGGAAATATCTACACCGCGATCTGTATAAACTTGGAAATGTCTACACCGCTACTTGTATAAACATGGAAATTTCTACACCGCTATCTGTATAAACATGGAAACATCTACACCACGATGTGTATAAAAGTGGAAACATCTACACTGCTATCTGTATAAACATGGAAATATCTACACCGCTAACTGTATAAACATGCAAATATCTACACCGAGATCGGTATAAATATGGAAATATCTACACCGCTATCTCTATAAACATGGAAATTTCTACACCACTATCTGTATAAACATGGAAATATCTACAAGGCTAACTCTATAAATATGGAAATACCTAAACCGCCTTCTGTATAAACATGGAAATAACGACACAGTCATCTGTATAAACATGGAAATATCTTCAGCGCCATCTGTGAAAACATGGAAATACCTACACCGCCATCAGTATAAACATGGTAATATCTCCACCGCTATCTGTATAAACATGGAAATATCTACATGACTATTTCTATAAACACGGAATTGTCTACACCGCTATCTGTATAAACATTGAGGTACCTAAACGGCTATCTCTATAAACACGGAAATATCTACACCCCCATCTTTATAAACATGGAAATACCTACAGAGTCATCTGTATGAAAATGTATATATCAACACCACTATCATTATAAAAATGGAAATATCTACACCACGATCTGTATAAACTTGGAAATATCTTCACCTCTATCTGTATAAATATGGAAATATCTACTCCGCTATCTCTGTAAACACGGAAATATATACACCCCCATCTTTATAAACACGGGAATACCTAGAGAGTCATCTGTATGAAGATGGAAATATCAACACCACTATCGTTATAAAAATGGAAATATCTACAACGCTATCTGTGTAAACATGGAAATATCTACACAGCTATCTGTGTAAACATGGAAATATCTACACAGCTATCTCTGCAAAGATGGAAATATCTACACCGCTATCTCTCTAAACATGGAAATATCTACACCTCTATCTGTATAAACATGGAAATATCTACACCGCTCTCTGTAAATACAAGGATATATCTACACAGTCATCTGTATAAACATGGAAATATCTACACCACCATCCCTGTAAACATGGAAATACCTACACCGCTATCTCTATAAACATGGAAATAAATACAGAGCTTTCTTTACAAACATGGAAATATCTACACCGCTATCTCTAAAAGCATGGAAATATCTACACTGCCATCTATATAATCATGAAAATATCTACACTGCCATCTCCATAATCATGCTACTATCTAAAACACCATCTGTATAAAAATGTAAATATCTACACCGCCATCTATATAAACATGGAAATATCTACACAGTCATCTGTATAAAGATGGAAATATCTACACTGCCATCTGTATAATCATGGAAATATCTACACCACCATCTGTATAAACGTGGGAATATCTACAGCGCTATCTGTATAAATCTGGAAATATCTACACCGCTATCATTATACACATTGAAATATCAACATTTCTATCTGTGTAAACATGGAAATATCTACACCGCTATCTATATATACATGGAAATGTCTACACCGCCATCTGTAAAAACATGGAAATATCTACACAGTCATCTGTATAAACATGGAAATATTTACAACACCATCTGTATAAACATGGAAATATCTACACTGCCATCTGTATACACATGGAAATATCTTCACAGCCATCTGTATAAACATGGAAATCTATACACCACTATCTCTAAAAACATGGAAATACCTACACCGCTATCTCTATAAACATGGAAATATCTACACCACTATCTCCATAAACATGGAAATATCTACACCGCCATCTCTATAAACATGAAAATATCTACACCTCCATCCCAATAATCATGGAACTATCTACACCGCCATCTGTATAAACATGGAAATATCTACACCGCCACCTGTATAAACCTGGAAATATCTACACCGCCGTCTGTATAAACATGGAAGTACCTATACCGCGAGCTGTAGAAACAGGGAAATATCTACACCGCTATCTGTGTAAACATGGAAATACCAACACCTCTATCTGTATAATCATAGAAATATCTATACCGCTATCACTATAAATATGGAAATATCTACACCGTGATCTGTATAAACAGGGAAATATCTGCACCGCTATCTGTATTAACATGGAAATATCTACACAGCTTTCTGTATAAACATGGAAATATCTACACCACTAACTCTGTAAACATGGAAATATCTACACTGCCATCTGTAAAAACATGGAAATATCTACACAGTCATCTGTATAAACATGGAAATATCTACACCTCCGTGAGTATAAATGTGGAAATATATACAGTGCCATCTGTATAAACATGGAAATATCTACACAGCTATCAGTATAAACATGGAAATATCTACACCGCTATCTCTATAAACATGGAAATTCCTACACCGCTATCTGTATAAACATGGAAATATCTACACTGTTATCTGTATAAACATGGAAATACATACACAACTATCTGTATAAACTTGGAAATATCTACAACGCTATCTGTATATACATGGAAATATCTACACCGCCATGTCTATAATCATTTAAATATCTCCACCGCGGTCTGTATAAATATGGAAATATCTACACCGCTATCTGTATAAACATGGAAATATCTACAGCGTTATCTGTATAAACTTTCAACTATCTACACCGCTTTCTGTATAAACATGGAATTATCTACATCGCCATCTTTATAAACATGGAAATATCTACACTTCCATCTGTATAAATATGTAAATATCTACACCGCGAGCTGTATAAATAAAGAAGTATCTACACCGCTATCCGTATAAACATGAAAATACCAGCACTGCTACCAGTATGAACATGGAAATATCTACATAGGTATCTGTATAAACATGGAAATATCTACACCGCTATCTCTATAAACATGGAAATACCTACACCGCTATCTCTGTAAACATGGAAATTTAAGCACCACTATCTCTACAAACATGGAAATATATTCTCTGGCATCTCTATAAACATGGAAATACCTACACAGCCGTCTACATAAACAAGGAAATATCTACACAGCCATCTATATGAACATGTAAATATCTACACCGCTATCTCTATAAACATGACAATATCGACACCACAATCTGAAAAACATGGATATATCTACACAGTCATCTGTATAAACATGGAAATATCTACAGCACCATTTCTATAAACATGGAAATAACTACACTGTCATCTGTATACACGTGGAAATATATACACAGCCAACTCTATAAACATGGAAATAAATACACCGCTATCTCTATAAACATGGAAATACCTACAGAGCTATCTCTATAAAAATGGAATTATCTAAACCGCTATCTCTATAAACATGGAAATATCTACACCGCTATCTCTATAAACATGGAAATATCTACACTGCCGTCTCTATAATCATGGTACTATCTACACCGCCATTTGTATAAAAATACAAATATCTACACTGCCATCTGTATAAACATGGAAATATCTACACAGGCATCTGTATAAAGATGGAAATATCTACACTGCCATCTGTAAAAACTTGGAAATATCTACACAGCCATCTGTATAAACATGGAAATATCTACAACACTATCTGTATAAACGTGGGAATATCTACACCGCTATCTGTATAAACATGGAAATATCTACACTGCTATCTCTATATACATGGAAATATCTACACCGCCATCTGTAAAAACATGGAAATATCTACACAGTCATCTGTATAAACATGGAAATATTTACACCACCATCTGTATAAACATGGAAATATCTACACTGCCATCTGTATACACATGGAAATATCTTCACAGTCATCTGTATAAACATGGAAATATATACACCGCTATCTCTAAAAACATGCAAACACCTACACCGCTATCTCTATAAAAATGGAAATATCTACACCGCTATCTCTATAAACGTGGAAATATCTACACCGCCATCTCTATAAACATGAAAATATATACACCGCCATCCCAATAAACATGGAACTATCTACACCGCCATCTGTATAAACATGGAATTATCTACACCGCCATCTGTATAAACATGGAAATATCTACACCGCCATCTGTATAAACATGGAAATACCCATACCGCGAGCTGTAGAAACATGGAAATATCTACCCCGCTATCTGTGTATACATGGAAATACCAACACCGCTATCTGTAGTATCATGGAAATATCTATACCGCTATCTGTATACACATGGAAATATCTACACCGCGATCTGTATAAACAGGGAAATATCTGCACCGCTATCTGTATAAACATGGAAATATCTACACCGTTTTCTGTATAATCATGGAAATATATACACCACTAACTCTATAAACTTGGAAATATCTACACCGACATCTTTAAAAACATGGAAATATCTACACAGTCATCTGTATAAACATGGAAATATCTACACTGCCATCTGTATACACATGGAAATATCCACACCGCCATTTGTAAAAATATGGAAATATCTACACCGCTATCTCTATAAACGTGGAAATATCTTCACCGTTTTCTGTATAAACATGGAAATATATACACCACTAACTCTATAAACTTGGAAATATCTACACCGCCATCTTTAAAAACATGGAAATATCTACACAGTCATCTGTATAAACATGGAAATATCTACACTGCCATCTGTATACACATGGAAATATCCGCACCGCCATTTGTAAAAATATGGAAATATCTACACCGCTATCTCTATAAACATGGAAATACCTACAGCGCTGTATCTACAAACATGGAAATATCTACACGACAATCTCTGTAAACATGGAAACATCTACAACGCCATCTCTATAAACATGAAAATATCTACACCAACATCTCCAGAAACATGGAACTATCTACACCGCCATCTGTATAAATATGGAAATATCTACAACAATATCTGTGTAAACATGGAAATATCTACACAGATATCAGTGTAAACATGGAAGTATGTACATCGTTATCTGCGTAAAGATGTAAATATCTAGACCGCAATCTGTGGAAATATGAAAATATCTACACCGCTATCTTTGTAAACATGGAAATATCTACACCGCTATCTGTATAAACATGGAAATATCTCCACCGCTATCTGTATAAACTTGGAAATATCTACACTGCTATCTGTATAAACATGGAAATATCTCCAAGGCTTTCTGTATAAACATCTAAATATCTACATCGCTATCTGTATAAACATGGAAATATCTCCACCGCTATCTGTATAACCATGGAAATACCTACACCGCTATCTGTATAAACATGGAATTACCTACAACACTATCTCTGTTAACATGGAAATATCTTCACGGCTATCTGTGTAAACATGGAAATATGTACACCACTATCTGTCTAAAGATGGAAATATCTGCACCGCAATCTTTGCAAATATGGAAATACCTACACCGCTGTCTCTGTATACTTGGAAATAACTACACTGCTATCTGTATAAACATGGAAATATCTACACCGCTGTATGTATAAACATGGAAATATGTACACCACGATCTGTATGAACATGGAAATACCTCCACCGCTATCTGTATAGACATGGAAACATCTACACCGATATCTGCATAAAGATGGAAATATCTACACCGCTATCTGTATAAACCTGGAAATATCTACAACGCTATCTGTGTAAATATGGAAATATCTAAACAGCTATCTGTGTAAACATGGCAATATCTACACCGCTATCTCTGTAAAGATGGAAATATCAAGACCGCAATCTGTGCAAAGAAGGAAATAACTGCAACGCTATCTCTATAAACATGGAATTATCGGCACCGCTATCTGTATAAACATGGAAATATCTACACCGCTATCTGTATAATCATGGAAATATCTACAAGACTTTCTCTATAAATATAGAAATATCTACAGCGCCATCTGTATAAACATGGAAATATCTTCACCACTATCTGTATAATCATGGAAATATCTACAAGACTATCTCTAAAAATATGGAAATATCTACACCGCAATCTGAATAAAGATGGTAATACCTACACTGCGAGCTGTATAAACATGGAAATATCTACACCGCTATCTATATAAACATGGAAATAGCAACACCACTATCTGTATAAACATGGAAATATCTACACCGCTATCTGTATAAACATGGAAATATCTACACCACTATCTATAAACATGGAAATACCTACACCGCCATCTCTATAAACATGGAACTATCTAAACCGCTATCTCTATAAACTTAGAAATATGTACACTGCCACCTCTATAAACATGAAAATATCTACACCGCCATCAGCATGAACATGGAAATAACTACACCGCCGTGTGTATAAATATGGAATTATCTACACTGCCATCTCTATAAACATAGAAATATCTACACTGCCATCTTTTGAAAGATGGAAATATCTTCACTGAGATCTGCATAAACATGGAAATATCTACACCTCTACCTGTGTAAACATGGAAATATCTACACAGCTATCTGTATAAATATGGAAATATCTACACCACTAGCTCTATGAACATGGAAATGTCTACACCGCTATGTGTATAAACATGGAAATATCTCCATGGCTATCTCTATAAACATGGAAATATCTACACCGCCATGTGTATAAACATGGAAATAGATACACAGTCATCTGTATAAACATGGAAATATCTACACCACTATCTGTATAAACATGGAATATCTACACGGCCATTGGTATAAACACGGAAATATCTGCACAGCCATCTCTATAAACATGGAAATATCTACACTGCTATCTGTATAAACATGGAAATAGCCACAACGCTCTATGTATAAACACGGAAATATCTACACTGCCATCTGTATACACAAGGAAATATGTACACTGCCGTCTGTATGAACATGGAAATAGCTACAACGCTATCTCTATAAATATGGAAATACCTACACCGCCATCTTTATAAACATGGAAATATCTACACCGCTATCTGTATAAAGATGGAAACAACTACACCGCTATCTTTATAAACATAGAAATATCGACACTGCTATCTGTATAAACATGGAAATATCTACAACACTATCTGTGTAAACATGGAAATATCTACACCGCTATCTGAGTAAACATGGAAATATTTACAAGGCTATATGTGTAAATATGGAAATATCTTCACCGCAATCTGTGCAAAGATTGAAATATCTACACCGCTATCTCTGTAAACATGGAAATATCTACACTGCTATCTCTATAAACATGAAAATATCTACACTGCTGTCTGTATAAACATGGAAATATCTACACCACGATCTGCATAAACATGGAAATATCTACACTTCTATCTCTATAAACATGAAAATATCTACACTGCTCTCTGTATAAACATGGAAATATCTACACCACGATCTGTATAAACATGGAAATATCTACACCGCTATCTGTATAAACATGGAAATATCTACTACACTATCTGTGTTAACATGGAAATAAGTACGCCGCTATCTGTGTAAACATGGAAATATGTACACAGATATCTGTGTAAAGATGGAAATATCTACAGCGTAATCTGTGCAAATATGGAAATATATACACCGCTCTCTCTGTAAACATGGAAATATCTACACCGCTATCTGTATAAACATGGAAATACATACACAACTATCTGTATAAACTTGGAAATATCTACAACGCTATCTGTATAAACATGGAAATATCTACACTGCCATATTTATAATCATTTAAATATCTCCACCACGGTCTGTATAAACATGGAAATATCTACACCGCTATCTGTATAAACATGGAAATACCTACAGCGTTATCTGTATAAACTTGCAAATACCTACACCACTTTCTGTATAAACATGGAATTATCTACATCGCCATCTTTATAAACATGGAAATATCTACACTTCCATCTGTATAAATATGTAAATATCTACACCGCGAGCTGTATAAATAAAGAAGTATCTACACCGCTATCCGTATAGACATGAAAATACCAGCACTGCTACCTGTATAAACATGGAAATATCTACACAGGTATCTGTATAAACATGGAAATATCTACACAGCTATCTCTATACACATGGAAATACCTACACCGCTATCTCTATAAACATGGAAATTTAAGCACCGCTATCACTACAAACATGGAAATATATTCTCTGCCATCTCTATAACATGGAAATACCTACACAGCCATCTACATAAACAAGGAAATATCTACACAGCCATCTATATGAACATGGAAATATCTACACCACTATCTCTATAAACATGGAAATACCTACACTGCCATCTCTATAAACATGGAATTATCTACACCGCTATCTCTATAAACTTAGAAATATGTACACTGCCACCTCTATAAACATGAAAATATCTACACCGCCATCACCATGAACATGGAAATAACTACACCGCCGTGTGTATAAATATGGAATTATCTACACTGCCATCTCTATAAACATAGAAATATATACACTGCCATCTTTTGAAAGATGGAAATATCTTCACCGAGATCTGCATAAACATGGAAATATCTACACCTCTACCTGTGTAAACATGGAAATATCTACACAGCTATCTGTATAAATATGGAAATATCTACACCACTAGCTCTATGAACATGGAAATGTCTACACCGCTATCTGTATAAACATGGAAATATCTCCATGGCTATCTCTATAAACATGGAAATAACTACACTGCCATCTGTATAAACATGGAAATACGTACACAGTCATCTGTATAAACATGGAAATATCTACACCACTATCTGTATAAACATGGAAATATCTACACAGCTGTCTGGATAAACATGGAAATATCTACACCACTATGTGCATAAACATGGAAATATCTACACTTCTATCTCTATAAACATGAAAATATCTACACTGCTGTCTGTATAAACATGTAAATATTTACACCACAATCTGTATAAACATGGAAATATCTACACCGCTATCTGTATAAACATGGAAATATCTACAAAAGTAACTGTGTTAACATGGAAATAAGTACGCCGCTATCTGTGTAAACATGGAAATATGTACACAGATATCTGTGTAAAGATGGAAACATCTACAGCGCAATCTGTATAAATATGGAAATATCTACACCACAATCTCTATAAACATGGAAATATCTACACCGCTATCTGTATAAATATGGAAATATCTACACCACAATCTCTATAAACATGGAAATATCTACACTGCTATCTGTATAAATATGGAAATATCAATACCGCTATCTCTATAAACATGGAAATGTCTACACCGCTATCTGTATAAACATGGAAATATCTACATGGCTATTTCTATAAACATGGAAATACCTACAACACCATCTTTATAAACATGGAAATACCTACACCGCTATCTGTATAAACATGGAAATATCTACACCGCTATCTGTATAAACATGGAAATATCTTCACTGCCATCTGTATAAACATGGAAATATCTACACAGCCATCTCTATAAACATCAAAATATCTACACTGCTATCTGTACAAACATGGAAATAGCCACACCGCTATCTGTATAAACATGGAAATATCTACAGCACCATCTGTAAAAACATGAAAATTTCTACACAGTCATCTGTATAAACATGGAAATATCTACACCGCTATCTCTATAAACATGAAAATACCTACACAGCTATCTGTATAAACATGGAAATATCTACACGGCTATCTGTAGGAACATGGAAATACCTACACCGCTATCTGTATAAACTTGGAAATATCTACACCTCCATCTGTATAAACATGGAAATAACTTCACTGCCATCTGTATACACATGGATATATCTACACTGCCATGTGTATAAACATGGAAATATCTACATTGTTATCTCTATAAACATGGAAATTCCTACACCGCTATCTGTATAAACATGAAAGTATCTACGTGGCTATCTGTATAAACGTGGAAATATCTACAATGCCATCTGTATAAACATGGAAATATCTACACCGCCATCAGTATAAACATGGAAATATCTACACCGCCATCTATATAAACATGGAAATATCTACACCGCTATCTGAATAAACATGGAAATATCTACACCTCTATCTGTATAAATAAGGAAATATCTACACCGCTATCTCCATAAACATGGACATATCTCCAACGCTATCTGTGTAAACATGGAAATATCAACACTGCTATCTGTATAAATATGGAAACATCTACACCGCTATCTGTATAAACTTGGAAATATCTACACAGCTATCTGTATAAACATGTAAATATCTAGAAGGCTATATGTGTAAACATGGAAATATCTACACCGCCATCTGTATAAATATGGAAATATCTACTCCGCTATCTCTATAAAGATGGAAATATCTACACCACCATTCTTCTAAACATGGAAATACCTATAGAGTCATTTGTATGAAGATGGAAATATCAACACCACTATCAGTATAAAAAAGGAAATATCTACACCACGATCTGTATAAACATGGAAATGTCTACACCGCTATGTATATAAACATGGAAATAACTACACCGCTATCTGTATAAACATGGAAATATCTACACCAGTATTTGTATAAACATGGAAATATCTCCATGCCTATCTCTATAACATGGAAACGTTTACACCGCAATCTCTATAAACATTGAAATACCTAAACGGCTATCTCTATAAACACGGAAATATCTACACGACCATCTTTATAAACAAGGAAATACCTACAGAGTCATCTGCATGAAAATGGAAATATCAACACCACTATCATTATAAAAATGGAAATATCTACACCACGATCTGTATAAACATGGAAATGTCTACACCGCTATCTGTATAAGCATGGAAATATCTACACCGCTATCTGTATAAATATGGAAATATCTACTCCGCTATCTCTATAAACACGGAAATATCTACAACCCCATCTTTATAAACATGGAAATACCTACAAAGTCATCTGTATGAAGATGGAAATAACAACACCACTATCATTATAGAAATGGAAATATCTACACCACGATCTGTATAAACATGGAAATGTCTACACCGCTACCTGTATAAACATGGAAATAACTACACCGCTATCTCTATAAACATGGAAATGTCTGCACCGCTATCTGTATAAACATGGAAATATCTACACTGCTATATCTATAAACATGGAAATATCTACACCGCCATCTGTATAAACATGGAAATACCTACACAGTCATCTATATAAACATGGAAACATCTACACCACTATCTGTATAAACGTGGAAATATCTACACAGTCAGCTGTATAAACATGGAAATATCTACACCTCCATTTGTATAAACATGGAAATATCTACACCGCTATCTTCATAAACTTGGAAATATCAACACCGCCATCTGAATAAACATGGAAATATCACCACCGCTATCTGCATAAACATGGAAATAACTGCACCGCCATCTGTATAAACATGGAAATATCACCCCCGCTCTCTGTATAAACATGGAAATATCTACACCACGATCAGTATAAACATGGACATATCTACACCGCTATCTGTATAAACATGGAAATATGTACACCGTTATCTGTATAAACATATAAATATCTACGCCGCTATCTCTAAAAACATGGAAATGTCTACACTGCTATCTGTATAAACATGGAAATACCTACACAGCCATCTGTATAAACATGGAAATATCTACACAGCCATCTCTATAAACATGGAAATATCAACACAGCTATCTGTACAAACGTGGAAATAGCCACACCGCTATCTTTATAAACAAGGAAATATCTACACCGCCATGTGTAAAAACATGGAAATATCTACACCGTCATCTGTATAAACATGGGAATATCTGCATCTCCATGTGTATAAACATGGAAATATCTACACTGCCATCTGTATACACATGGAAATATCTACACAGCCATCTGTATAAACATGGAAATATCTACACAGCTATCTCCATAAACATGGATATACCTACACCGCAATCTGTATCAACATGGAAATATCTACACCGTTATCTGTATAAACATGGAAATATCTACACCGCTAACTGTAAAAATATGGAAATATCTACACCGCTGTCTCTATAAACATGGAAATATCTACACCGCTGGGTATATAAACATGGAAATATCTACATGGCTATCTCTATATACTTGGAAATATCTACACCGCCATCTGTATAAACTTGGAAATACCTACACAGTCAATTGCATAAACATGGAAATATCTACACCGCTATCTCTATTAACATGGAAATACTTACACCGCTATCTGTATAAACATGGAAATATCAACACCATTATCTGTATAAACATGGAAATATCTACATTGGTATCTGTATGAACATGGAAATATGTACACTGCCATCTGTATAAACATGGAAATATCTACATTGCCATCGTTATACACTTGCAAATAACTACACAGCTATCTGTGAAAGTATGGAAAAATCTACACCTCTATCTCAATAATCTTGGAAATATCTACACCGCAATCTGTATAAACATTTAAATATCTGCACTGCTACCTGTATAAACATGGAAATATCTACACAGCTATCTCTATAAACATGGAAATATCTACACTGCTATCTGTATAAACATAGAAATAACGACACCGCTATCTGTGTAAACATGGAAATAACTACACCGCCATCTGTAAAAACATGAAAATATCTACACACTCATCTGTATAACCTTGGAAATACCTACATCTATATCTGTATAAACATGGAAATATCTACACTGCCATCTGTATAAACATGGAAATATCTACACAGCTATCTCCATAAACATGGAAATACCTACACCGCAAACTCTATAAACATGGAAATATCTACACCGTTATCTCCATAAACATGGAAATATCTAAACCGCTATCTGTAAAAATATGGAAATATTTACACCGCTATCTCTATAAACATGGAAATATTTACACCGCTGGGTACATAAACATGGAAATATCTACATGGCTATCTCTATATACATGGAAATATCTACACCGCCATCTGTATAAACATGGAAATATCTACACAGTCAATTGCATAAACATGGAAATATCTACACCACTATCTCTATTAACATGGAAATACTTACACCGCTATCTGTATAAACATGGAAATATCAACACCGCTATCTGTATAAACATGGAAATATCTACATTGCTATCTGTATAAACATGGAAATATCTACACTGCCATCTGTATAAACATGGAAATATCTACATTGCCATCTGTATACACTTGCAAATAACTACACCGCTATCTGTGAAAGTATGGAAAAATCTACACCTCTATCTCTATAATCTTGGAAATCTCTATAATCTTGGAAATCTACACTGCTATCTGTATCAACATGGAAATATCTACACTGCTATCTTTATAAACATGGAAATATCTACACTGTTATCTCTATAAACATGGAAATATCTACACCGCCATCTGTATAAACATCCAAATATGTACACAGTCATCTGTATAAACATGGAAATATCTACACCACCATATCTATAAACAAGGAAATATCTACACTGCCATCTGTATACACATGGAAATATCTACTACGCCATCTGTAGAAACGTGGAAGTATCAACACCGCTGTCTCTATAAACATGGAAATACCTACACCGCCATCTCTATAAACATGGAAATATCTACACCGCAATCTCTATAAACATGGAAATATCTACACCACCAACTCTGTAAACATGAAAATATCTACACCACTTTCTGTATAAACATCAAAATATCTACACTGCCATCTGTATAAAGATGGAAATATCTACACCATGAGCTGAATAAACATGGAAATGTCTGCACCCCTATCTGTATAAACATGGAAATGTCTACATCACTATCTCAATAAACATGGAAATATCTTCACCTCCATCTCTATAAACATGGAAATATCTACACCGCTATCTGTATAAACATGCAAATATCTACACCGCAATCTATATAAACATGGAAATAAATACACCGCTATTTATATAAATATGGAAATATCTGCACTGCTATCTTTGTAAACATGGAAATAACTACACCGCTATCTGTATAAACATGGAAATATCTACACCGCTATTTCTATAAACCTGAAGATATCTACACCGACATCTGTTTAAATCTACACAGTCATCGGTATAAACATGGAAATATCTACACAACTATCTGTATAAACATTGAAATATCTACACTGCCATCTGTATAAACATGGAAATATCCACACTGCCATCTGTATAAACATGAAAATATCTACACAGCCATCTCTATAAACATGGCAATATCTACAACGCTATCTGTATAAACATGGTAATATCTACACCGCTATCCCTACAAACATGCAAATATGAACACCGCTATCCGCATATACATGGAAATATCTTCACTGCTATCAGTATAAACATGGAAAGATCTATAGCGCTATCACTATAAACATGAAAATACCTACACCGCTATCTCTATAAACATGGAAATATCTACACCGCTATCTCTATAAACATGGAAATATCTACACCGCCATTCCATAAACTTGGAAATGTCTACACCGCCATCTGCATAAACATAGAAATATCTACACCACCATCTGCATAAACATGGAAATATCTACACTGCCATCTGTATAAACATGGAAATGTCTACATTGCTATCTGTATAAACATGGAAATATCTCCAACCCTGTCTGTGTAAACTTGGAAATACCTACACTGCTATCTGTAAAACGTGGAAATATCTACACCGCTATATCTATAAACGTGGAAATATCTGCAATGCTATGTGTATAAACATGGAAATATGTACAACACTATCTGCATAAACGTGGAAATATCTACAACGCTATCTGTGTAAACATGGAAATATCTACACAGATATCTGTGTAAACTTGGAAATATCTACCCAGCTATCTGTCTAAAGATGGAAATATGTACAGCACAATCTGTGCATAGATGGAAATATCTACAACGTTATCTCTGTAAACATGGAAATATCTACACCGCTATCTGTATCAACATGGAAATATCTACACCGCTATCTCTATAAACGTGGAAATATCTACAACGTTATCCCTATAAACGTGGAAATATCTACCTCGATATTTGTATAACCGTGGAAATATCTCCAACGCTATCTGTATAAACATGGAAATATATACACCGCTATCTGTATAAACATGGAAATATCTACACCGCTATCTGTATAAACATGGAAATATCTAAACCGCTATCTGTATAAACAAGGAAATATCTACAGTGCCATCTATATAAACATGGAAATACCTACACCGACACCTGTATAAACATGGAAATATCTACATCGCTATCTCTATAAACATGGAAATATCTACACCGCTATCTCTATAAACATGGAAATATCTACACCGCTATCTTTATAAACATGGAAATATCTACACTGTTATCTCTATAAACATGGAAATATCTACACCGCCATCGGTATACACTTGCAAATATCTGCACAGTCATCTGTATAAAATGGAAATATCTACCCTGCCCTCTGTGGAAAGACGGAAATATCTACACCACGATCCGTATAAACGTGGAAATGTCTACACCGCTACCAGGATAAATATGGAAATATCTACACCGCTATCTGTATAAACATGGAAATATCTACACAACGATCTGTATAAACAAGGAAATATCTCCACCACTATCTGTATAAACATGGAAATATCAACACCGCTATCGGTATAAACATGGAAATATCTACACCGCTATCTGTATAAACATGGAAATATCTACACTGCCATCTGTATAAACATGCAAATATCTACGCAGTCATATGTATAAACATGGACATATCTACACCATCATCTCTATAAACATGGAAATATCTACACTGCCATCTGTAGATCCATGGAAACACCTACACAGCCATCTGTGTAACCACGGATATATCTACCCCGCTATCTCTATAAACATGGAAATACGTACAACGCTATCTCTATAAACATGGAAATATCTACATTGCATTCTGTATAAACATGGAAATATCTACACCGCCCTCACTATAAACATGGAATTATCTACATCGCTCTCTGTATTAACATGGAAATATCTCCACCGCTATCAGTATAAACATGGAAATATCTACACCGCTATCTGTATAAACATGGAAACATGTACAACGCTATCTCTATAAACATTGAAATATCTACAATGGTATCTGTGTAAACATGGAAATATCTACACAGATATCTGTGTAAACATGCAAATACCTTCACAGCTATCTTTGCAAAGATGTAAATATCTACACCGCTATCTCTATAAACATGGAAGTATCTACACTGCTATCTGTATCAACATGGAAATATCTACACCGCTATCTATATAAACAAGGAAATATCTACAACACCATCTGTATAATCATGGAAATATCTACACCGCCATCTGTATATAGATTGAAATATCTACAGCGGTATCTGTATAAATATGCAATTATCT
The DNA here is from genome assembly GCF_028858775.2 of Pan troglodytes. Taxonomy (NCBI): domain Eukaryota; kingdom Metazoa; phylum Chordata; class Mammalia; order Primates; family Hominidae; genus Pan; species Pan troglodytes. The sequence continues at coordinate 11,829,023 of NC_072411.2, forward strand.
ACACCTATATCTCTATAAACTTGGAAATATCTACACCGCTATCTTTATAAACATGGAAATATCTACACTGTTATCTCTATAAACATGGAAATACCTACACCGCCATCTGTATAAACATGCAAATATCTACACAGTCATCTGTATAAACATGGAAATATATACACCACCATATCTATCAACATGGAAATATCTATACTGACATCTGTATACACTTGGAAATATCTACAAAGCCATCTGTAGAAACGTGGAAATATCTACACTGCTATCTCTATAAACATGGAAATAGCTACACCACCATATCTAGCAACATGGAAAGATCTATACTGACATCTGTATACACATGGAAATATCTACAAAGCCATCTGTAGAAACGTGGAAGTATCTACACTGCTATCTCTATAAACATGGAAATACCTACACCGCCATCTCTATAAACATGGAAATATCTACACCGCAATCTCTATAAACATGGAAATATCTACACCACCATCTCTATAAACATGAAAATATCTACACCACTATCTGTATAAACATCGAAATATCTACACTGCCATCTGTATAAAGATGGAAATACCTACACCGGGAGCTGAATAAACATGGAAATATCTATACCGCTATCTGTATAAACATGGAAATACCAACACCACTATCTGTATAAACATGGAAATATCTACACCGCTATCCCTATAAACATGCAAATATGAACACCGCTATACACATATACATGGAAATATCTTCACCGCTATCTGTATAAACATGGAAATATCTACACCGCTATCTGCATAAATATGGAAATATGTACACCGCTATCTTTATAAACATGCAAATATCTACACAGTCATCTGTATAAAAACGAAAATATCTACACTGACATCAGTGGAAAAATGGAAATATCTACACCACGATCTGTTTAAACATGGAAGTATCTACACCGCTACCAGTATAAATATGGAAATATCTACACTGCTATCTGTATAAACATGGAAATATCTACACCACGATCTGTATAAACAAGGAAGTATCTCCACCACTATCTGTATAAACATGGATATATCAACACCGCTAACTGTATAAACATGGAAATATCGACACCGCTAACTGTATAAACATGGAAATACCTACACCGCTATCTCTGTAAACATGGAAATATCTACACTGCCATCTCTATAAACATGGAAATATCTACACTGCAATCTCTAAAAACTTGGAAATATCTACACCGCCATCTCTATAAACATGGAAATATCTACATCGCTATCTGTATAAACATGGAAATAACCCTAGCGATATCAGTATAAACATGGAAATATCTACAACGATAACTGTATAAATATGGAAATATGTACAACGCTATCTGTATAAACATGGAAATATCTACAATGGTATCTGTGTAAACATGGAAATATCTACACAGATATCTGTGTAAAGTTGCAAATATCTAGACAGCTATCTGTGCAAACATGGAAATATCTACACCGCTATCTCTGTAAACATGGAAATACCTACACCGCTATCTGTATAAACAAGGAAATATCTACACCATCATCTGTATAAACATGGAAATATCTACACTGCCTTCTGTATAAACATGGAAATATCTACAGCTCTATCTGTATAAATATCCAATTATCTACACCGCTATCTCTATAAACATGGAAATATCTACACCGCTATCTGCATAAACATGGAAATATCTACACTGTTATCTCTAGAAACATGGAAATACCTACACCGCCATTTGTATAAAAATGCAAATATCTACACAGTTATCTGTATAAATATGGAAATATTTACACCACCATATGTATAAACATGGAAATATCTACACTGCCATCTGTATACCCATGGAAATATCTACAAAGCCATCTGTAGAAACGGGGAAGTATCTACACCGCTATCTCTATAAACAAGGATATACCTTCACCACCATCTCCATAAACATGGAAATACCTACACCGCAATCTGTATAAACATGGAAATATGTACACCACCATCTCTATAAACATGAAAATATCTACACCACTATCTGTATAAACATCGAAATATGTACACTGCCATCTGTATAAACAAGGAAATATCTACACCAGGAGATGAATAAACATGGAAATATCCTCACCGCTATTTGTATAAACATGGAAATGTCTACACCACTATCTCTATAAACATGGAAATATCTTAACCACCATCTCAATAAACATGGAAATATGTACATTGCTATCTGTATAAACATGGAAATATCTACACCGCTATCTGTATAAATATGGAAATATCTGCACCACTATCTCTGTAAACATGGAAATATCTACACCGCTATCTGAATAAACATGGAAATATCTACACCGCTATCTCTATAAACATGGAAATATCTACACAGTCATCTGTATAAACACGGAAATATCTACATCTCCATGTGTATAAACATGAAATATCTACCCTGCAATCTGTATACACGTGGAAATATCTACACAGCCATCTGTATAAACATGGAAATATCGACACCGCTATCTCCATAAACATGGAAATACCTACACAGCAATCTGTATAAACATGGAAATATCTACACCGCTAGCTGTATAAACATGGAAATATCTGCATGGATATATCTATAAACATGGAAATATCTACACCGCCATCTGTATAAACATGAAAATACCTACACAGTCAATTGCATAAACATGGAAATATCTGCACGACTATCTGTATAAACCCGGACATATCTACACCGCTATCTGTATAAACATGGATATATCTACACCGCTATCTGTATAAACATGGAAATACCTACAACGCTATGTGTATAAACATGGAATTATCTACACCGCTATCTCTGAAAACATAGAAATATCTAAAACGCCATCTCTATAAACATGGAAATATCTACGCCGCCATCAGCATAAACATGGAAATAACTACAACGCCATCTGTATAAACAGGGAAATATCTTCACCACCAATTCTATAAACATAGAAACATCTACACTGTCATCTGTAGAAAGATGGAAATATCTACACCGAGATCTGCATAAACATGGAAATATCTAAACCTCTACCTGTATGAAGATGGAAATATCTACAGCACTATCTGTATAAACATGGAAATATATACACTCCCGTCTGTATAAATATGAAAATATCTACACAACTGTCTCCATAAACATAGAAATATCTACACTGATATCTGTATAAACATGGAAATATCTACACTGCCATCTCTATACACATGGAAATACCCACACCGCTATATTTATAAGCATGGAAATATCTACACCGCTATCTCTATGAACATGGAAAAACCTACACCGCTATCTGTATAAACATGGAAATATCTTCACCGGTATCTGTATAAACATGGAAATACCTACAGCAATACCTGTGTAAACATGGAAATACCTACACAGCTATCTGTGTAGACATGGAAATATGTACACCGCTATCTGTGTAAAGATGAAAATATGTACACCGCAATCTGTTCAAATATCAAAATATCAACACCGCTATCTCTGTAAACATGGAAATATCTACCCCGTTATCTGTATAACCATGGAAATATCTACACCGCTATCTGTATAAACATGGAAATATATGCACAACTATCTGCATAAACATGGAAATATCTACACCGCTATCTCTATAAATATTGAGATGCCTACAACGCTGTCTCTATAAACATGAAAATGCCTACACCGCTATCTTATAAACATGGAAATATCTACATGGCTATGTATATTATCATGGAAATATCTTCACCGCGATCTGTATAAACATGGAAATAACTACACAGTCATCTGTATAAATATGGAAACATCTACACCACTATCTGTAAAAACCTGGAAATATCTATACTGCCATCTGTACAAACATGGAAATATCTACACAGCTATCTCTATAAACATGGATATATCTACACTGATGTCTGTATAAACATAGAAATAGCGACACCGCTATCTGTATAAACATGGAAATATCAACAGCGCCATGTGTAAAAACATGAAAATATCACACAGTCATCTGTATAAACATGGAAAAATCTACACTGCCATCTGTATACACATGGAAATATCTACACAGCCATCTGTATAAACATGGAAAAATCTACACTGCCATCTGTATACACATGGAAATATCTAAACAGCCATCTGTATAAACATGGAAATGTCTACACCGCTATCTCTATAAACATGGAAATACCTGCACCGCAATCTGTATGAACATGGAAATATCTACACCGCTATCTGTATAAACATGGAAATATCTACACCACTATCTTTATAAACTTGGAAATACCTACCCCGCCATCTGTATAAACTTGGAAATATCCCCACGGCTATCTGTATAAACATGGAAATATCTCCACCACGATCTGCATAAACATTGAAATATTTTCACCGCTATCTGTAAGAACATGGAAATATCTCCACCGCTATCTGTGTAAAGATGGAAATATCTATACTGCTATCTGTATAAACATGGAAATATCTTCACCGCTATCTTTGTAAACATGGAAATATCTACACCGCTACCTGTATAAACATGGAAATATCTACAACACTATCTGTGTAAACATGGGAATATCTTCACAGCTATCTGTGTAAACATGGAAATATGTACACCACTATCTGTGTAAAGATGGAAATATCTAAACCGCAATATGCGCTAATATGGAAATATCTACACCGCTATCTCTGTAAACATAGAAATATCTACACTGCTATCTGTATAAACATGGAAATATCTGCACGGCTATCTGTACAAACATGGAAATATTTACGTGGCTATCTCTATAAACATGGAAATTTCTACACCGCTATCTGTATAAACATGGAAATACCTACACAGTCATCTGTATGAACATGGAAAAATCAACACCACTATCTGTATGAACATGGAAATAACTACACTGCCATCTTTAAAAACATGGAAATATCTACACAGCCATCTGTATAAACATAGAAATATCTACACAGCAGTCTCTATAAACATGGAAATATCTACACAGCTATCTGTATAAACATGGAAATAGCCACACCGCTATCTGTATAAACATGGAAATATCTACACCACCATCTGTAAAAACATGGAAATATCTACACAGTCATCTGTATAAACATGGAAATATCTATATCTCCATGTGTATATACATGGAAATATCTACACCGCCATCTCTATACACATTTAAACATCTACACAGCCATCTGTATAAACATGGAAATATCTACACCACTATCTCCATAAACATGGAAATACCTACACTGCAATCTGTACAAACTAGGAAATATCTACACCGCTATCTGTATAAACATGGAAATATCTACACCGCTAGCTGTATAAACATGGAAATATCTACATGGCTATGTGTATAAACATGGAAATATCTACACCGCCATCTGCATAAACATGGAAATACCTACACAGTCAATTGCATAAACATGGAAATATCTACACCACTATCTGTATAAACATGGAAATATCTACACCGCTATCTGTATAAATATGGAAATATCTACACCGCTAGCTGTATAAACATGGAAATATCTACATGGCTATCTGTATAAACATGGAAATAACTACATCGCCAACTGAATAAACATGGAAATATCTACACCGCCATCTCTATAAACATAGAAACACCTACACTGTCATCTCTAGAAAGATGGAAATATCTACAAAGAGATCTGCATAAATATGGAAATATCTACACCTCTACCTGTATAAACATGGAAATATCTACACCACTATCTGTATAAACATGGAAATATCTACACTGCCATCTGTATAAACATGGAAATATCTACACAGCTATCTCCATAAACATGGAAATACCTACACTGCTATCTGTATAAACATGTAAATATCTACACTGCCATCTGTATAAACATGGAAATATCTACACTGCCATCTGTATACACATGGAAATACCTACACCGCTATCTGTATAAGCATGGAAATATCTACACCGCTATCTCTATAAACGTGGAAATACCTACACCGCAATCTGAATAAACATGGAAATATCTACACCATTATCTGTATAAACATGGAAATATCTACACCGCTATATGTATAAACATGTTAATATCTACACCGCTGTCTTTATAAACATGGAAATACCTACACTGCTATCTGTATAAACATGGAAATATCCACACAGTCTTCTGTATAAAGATGGAAATGTCTACACCTCCATATGTATAAACATAGAAATATGTACAAACATGAAAATATCTACACAGCCATCTGTATAAACATAGAAATATCTACACCGCTATCTCTATAAACATGGAAATAACTACACCGCAATCTGAATAAACATGGAAATATCTACACCGCCATCTGTATAAACATGGAAATATCTCCACTGCTATCTGTATAAACATGGAAATATCTACATAGCTATCTGTATAAACATGGAAATATATGCACCGCTTTCGGTATAAACATGGAAATATCTACACCGCTATCTTTATAAACATGGAAATACCTACACTGCTATCTGTATAAACATGGAAAATCTACAACACTGTCTGTATAAACATGGAAATATCTACACCGCTATCTGTATAAATATGGAAATATCTACACCACAATCTCTATAAATATGGAAATATCTACACTGCTATCTGTATTAACAATGAAATATCTACAACAATATATGTGTAAACATGGAAATACCTAAACAGCTATCTGTGTATACATGGAAATATGTACAACGCTATCTGTGTAAAGATGGAAATATCCACACAGCCATCTCTATAAACACGGAAATATCAACACTGCTATCTGTATAAACGTGGAAATAGCCACACCGCTATCTGTATAAACAGGGAAATATCTACACTGCCATCTGTAAAAACATGAAAATACCTACACAGTCATCTGTATAAAAACGTAAATATCTACAACTCCATCTGTAGAAACCTGGAAATATCTACACTGCCATCTCTATACACATGGAAATATCTACACCGCTATCTCTATTAACATGGAAATACCTACACAGCTATCTGTATAAACATGGAAATATCTACACAACTATCTGTAGAAACATGGAAAAAACTACACCGCCATCTGTATAAACTTGGAAATATCTACACCGACATCTGTATAAACATGGAAATAACTCTACCGCAATCTGTATAAACATGGAAAAATCAAAACAGATATCTGTATAAATATGGAAATATCTACACTGCTATCTCCATGAACATGGAAATGTCTACACCAATATCTGTATAAACATGGAAATATCTACACGGCTATCTCTGTAAACATGGAAATATCTTCACCGATATGTTTATAAACATGGAAATGTCTACACCGCTATCTGTATAAACATGGAAATATCTACACCGCAATCTTTATAAACATGGAAATATCTACACCGGTATCTGTATAAACATGGAAATATCTACAACACTAGCTGTTTTAACATGGAAATATCTACACCGCTATCTGTGTAAACATGGAAATATGTACACCGCTATCTCTGTAAAGATGGAAATGTCTACACCGCAATCTGTGCAAATATGGAAATATCTACACCGCTAACTCTGTAAACATGGAAATATCTACACCGCTATCTGTATAAACATGGAAATATCTACACCGCAATCTGTATAAACATGGAAATATCAACACCGCTATCTGTATAAACATGGAAATATCTACACCGCTATCTGTATAAATATGGAAATATCTACACAGCTATGTCTATAAACATGGAAATCTCTACACCACTATCTGTATAAACATGGAAATATCTACACAGTCATCTGTATAAAGATGGAAATATCTACACCTCCATCTGTATAAACATAGAAATATGTATAAACATGGAAATATCTACACAGCCATCTGTATAAACCTGGAAATATCTACACCGCTATCTCTATAAACATGGAAATAACTACACCGCAATCTGAATAAACATGGAAATATCTACACCGCCATCTGTAAAAACATGAAAATATCTACACAGTCATCTGCATAAACACGGAAATATCTACAAGTCCATCGGTATAAATATGCAAATATCTTCACTGCCATCTGTATACACATGGAAATATCTACACTGCCATCTGCATAAAGATGGAAATATCTACACCGCTATCTCTATAAACATTGAAATACCTACACCGCTATCTGTGTAAATATGGAAATAACTACAACGCTTTCTGTATAAACATGGAAATATCTACAATGCCATCTGTATAAACATGGAAATATCTACACTGCCATCTGTATGAACATGGAAATATCTACACCGCTATCTGTATAAACATGGAAATAGCCACACCGCTATCTGTATAAACATGGAAATATCTACACTGCCATCTGTATAAACATGGAAATATCTACACAGCTATCTATATAAAAAAGGAAATACCTACACCGCAATCTGTATATACATGGAAATATCTACAATGTTATCTGTATAAACATGGAATATCTACACCGCTATCTGTATAAATATGGAAATATCTACACCGCTATCTGTATAAATATGGAAATATCTACACCGATATCTTTATATACATGGAATTGTCTACACCGCTATCTGTATAAACATGGAAATAACTACACCGCCATCTGTATAAATCTGCAAATATCTACACCGCAATCTGTATAAACATGGAAATAACTACACTGCTATCTGCATAAACGTGGAAATATCTACACCGCTATCTGTATAAGCTTGGAAATATCTACACCGCCATCTGCATAAAGATGGAAATATCTCCACAACTATCTGTATAAACATGGAAATATCTACCTCGCTATCTGTATAAACATGGAAATATATACATCACTATATGTATAAACATGGATATATCTCCACAGCTATCTCTATAAACATGGATATATCTACACCACTATATTTATAAACATGGAAATATCTACACCGCTCTCTGTATAAACCTGGAAATATCTACACCGCTATCTGTATAAACATGGAAATATCTACACCGCTATGTGTATATACATGGAAATATCTACCCCGCTGTCTGTATAAAAATGGAAATATCTACACCGCTATCTGTATAAATATGGTAATATCTATAGCGCTATCTCTATAAACATGGAAATGTTTACACCACTATCTGCATAAACATGGAAATATCTACAACAATATCTGTGTAAACATGGAAATATCTACACTGCTATCTGTATAAACATGGAAATAGCCACACCGCTATCTGTATAAACATGGAAATATCTACACCGCCAACTGTATAATCATGGAAATATCTCCACCGCTATCTGTATAAACATGGAAATATCTACATAGCTATCTGTATAAACATGGAAATATTTCCACCGCTATCGGTATAAACATGGAAATATCTAAACCGCTATCTTTATAAACATGGAAATACCTACACAGCTATCTGTATAAGCATGGAAATATCTACACCGCTATCTCTATAAACATGGAATTAGCTACACCGCAGTCTGTATAAACATGGATATATCTGCACCGTTCTCTGTATAAAGATGGAAATATCTACACCGCTATCTGAATTAACACGGAAGTATCAACACCGCTATCTTTATAAACATGGAAATGTCTACAACGCTATCTGCACAAACATGGACATATCTACAACAATATCTGTGTAAACATGGAAATATGTACAACCCAATCTGTGCAAATATCAAAACATCTACAACGCTATCTCTGTAAACATGGAAATATCTACCGCGTTATCTGTATAAACATGGAAATATCTACAAAGCTATCTGTATAAACATGGAAATATCTACACCACGATCTGTATAAACATGGAAATGTCTACACCGCTATCTGTATAAACATGGAAATAGCTACACCACTATCTGCATAAACATGGAAATATCTACACCGCTATCTCTATAAATATTGAAATACCTACAACACTATCTCTATAAACATGGAAATGCCTACACCGCTATCTTTATAAACATGGAAATATCTGCATGGTTAACTCCATAAACATGGAAATATCTACACCACCACCTGTATAAACATGGAAATACCTACACAGTCATCTGTATAAACATGGAAAATTCTACACCACTATCTGTATGAACATGGAAATATCTACACCGCTATCTGTACAAACATGGGAAAATCTACACAGCTATCTCTATAAACATGGAAATATCTACACTGCTGTCTGTATAAACATAGAAATTGCGACACCGCTATCTGTATAAACATGGAAATATCAACACCGCCATGTGTAAAAACATGAAAATATCTACACAGTCATCTGTATAAACCTGGAAATATCTACACTGCCATCTGTATACACATGGAAATATCTACACAGCCATCTGTATAAACATGGAATTGTCTACACCGCTATCTCTATAAACATGGAAATACCTGCACCGCAATCTGTATAAACATGGAAATATCTACACCGCTATATGTATAAACATGGAAATATCTACACTGCCGTCTGTATAAAGATTGAAATATACCGATATTTTATAAACACCGATATCTGTATAAACGTGGAAATATCTACACCGCTATCTGTATAAACATGGAAATATCTACACTGCTATCCGTATAATCAAGGAAATAACTACTCCACCATCTGTATAAACATGGAAATATCTCCAACGCCATCTGTATAAAAATGGAAATATCTACACCGCCATCTCTATAAACATGGAAATACCTTCACCACTATCTCTATAAACATGGAAATATCTGCAACTATCTCTATAAACATGGATATATCTACACTGCCATGTGTATAAAGATGGAAATATCTACAACGCGAATTGTATAAACATGGAAATATCTACACAGATATCAGTGTAAACTTCGAAATATCTAGACAGCTATCTGTGCAAAGATGGAAATATCTACACTGCTATCTGTGTAAACATGGAAATATCTACACCGCTATCTGTATAAACATGGAAATATCTACACCGCTATCTGTATAAACATGGAAATATCAACACCGCTATCTGTATAAATATGGAAATATCTACACTGCTATCTGTATAAATACGGAAATATCTTCACCACTATCTCTATAAACAGGGAAACACCTACACCGCCATCTTCATACGCATGGAAATATCTACACCGCTATCTCTATAAACATAGAAATATCTACACGGCCATCTCTATAAACATGGAAATATCTACACCGCCATCTGCATGAACATGGAAATATCTACAATGCTATCTGTATAAACATGGAAATATCTACACTGCTATCTGTATAAACTTGGAAATATCTACATAGCTAACTGTGTAAAGATGGAAATATCTACACCACAATCTGTGGAAGGATGCTAATATCTACACTGCTATCTCTGCAAACATGGAAATATCTGCACCACCATCTGCATAAACATGGAAATATCTACACCGCCATCTATATAAAGATGGAAATATCTACACCACGAGCTGTATAAACATGGAAATATCTACACCGCTATCTGTATAAACATGGAAATATCAACACCGCTATCTGTATAAACATGGAAATATCTACAATGCTATCTGTGTAAACATGGAAATACCTACACAGCTATCCGTGTAAACCCGGAAATATCTACACAGCGATCTGTGTAAAGATGGAAATATCCACACCGCAATCTGTGCAAAGATGGAAATATCTACACCGCTATCTGTGTAAACACGGAAATATCTACAGCGCTATCTGCATAAACATATACATATCTACACCGCTACCTGTATAACGTGGAAATATCTACACCGCAATCTGTATAAACGTGGAAGTATCTACACTGCTATCTGTATAAACGCGGAAATATCTACAATGCTATCTGCATAAACGTGGAAATATCTACATCGATATTGGTATAAACGTGGAAATATCTCCACCGCTATCTGTATAAACGTGGACATATCTACACTGCTATCTGTATGAACATGGAGATATCTACAACGCTATCTGTATAAACATGGAAATATCTACATGGCTATCTCTATAAACATGGAAATATCTACACCGCCATGTGTATAAACATGGAAATACCTACACCGCTATCTGTATAAACATGGAAAAATCTACACCACTATCTGTATACACATGGAAACATCTACAACGCCATCGGTATAAACATGGAAATATCTACACAGCCATCTGTATAAACATGGAAATATCTATTCAGCCATCTCTATAAATATGGAAATATCTACACCTCCATCTGGAAAAACATGGAAATATCTACACAGTCATCTGTATACACATGGAAATATCTACATCTCCATTTGAATAAACATGAAAATATCTACACTGCCATCTGTATACACATGGAAATATCTACACAACCATCTGTATAAACATGGAAATATCTACACCGCTATCTCCATAAACATGGAAATACCTACACCGCAATCTGTATAAATGTGGAAATATCTACACTGCTAGCTGTATAAACATGGAAATATCTACATGGATATCTCTATAAACATGGAAATATCTACACTGCCATCTGTATAAACCAGGAAATACCTACACAGTCAACTGCATAAACATGGAAATATCTACACCACTATCTGTATAAACATGGAAATATCTACACCGCTATCTGTATAAACATGGAAATATCTACACCGCTATCTGTATAAACATGGAAATACTTACACCGCTATGTGTATAAACATGGAATTATCTACACCGCTATCTCTATAAACATAGAAATATGCAAAATGCAATCTCTATATACATGGAAATATCTACACCGCCATCAGCATAAACATGGAAATAACTACACCGCCATCTGTATAAACATGAAAATATCTTCACCACCAACTCTATAAACATAGAAACATCTACACTGTCATTTGTAGAAACATGGAAATATCTAAAGAGAGATCTTCATAAACATGGAAAAATCTACACCTCTGCCTGTATAAACTTGGAAATATCTACACCACTATCTGTATAAACATGGAAATATCTACACTGCCGTCTGTATAAACATGGAAATATCTAAACAGCTGTCTCCATAAACATGGAAATATTTACACTGCTATAAACCACTATCTGTATAAACATGGATATACAGCCATCTGTTCATACATGGAAATATCTACATTGCCATTTGTATAAACATGGACATATCTAAACCTCTATATGTATAAATGTGGAAATGTCTACACCGCTATCTCTATAAACATGGAAATATCTACACCGCTGCCTGTTTAAAAATGGAAATTTCTACACCGCAATCTGGGCAAAGATGGAAATATCTAAACCACTATCTGTGTAAACATGGAAAAATCTATACTGCTACCTGTATAAACATGGAAATATCTACACAGCTATCTGTGTAAAAATGGAAATATCTACACAGCAATCTGTGCAAAGACGGAAATATCTACACTGCTATCTCTGTAAACATGGAAATATCTACACCGCTATCTGTATAAACATGGAAATATCTATACCGTAGTCTCTATAAACATGGAAATATCTCCACCGCTATCTGTATAAACATGAAAATATCTACACCGCTTTCTGTATAAACATGGACATATCTACACCGCAATCTGTATAAACATGAAAATACCTACAACGCTATGTGTGTAAACATGGAAATATCTACACAGCTATCTCTGTAAACTTGGAAATATCTACACAGCTATCTGCGTAAACAGGGAAATACCTACACGGCAATCTGTGCAAAGATGGAAATAACTACACCTATATCTCTGTAAACATGGAAATATCTACACGGCTACCTGTATAAACATGGAAATTTCTGCACCGCTGTCTTTATAAACAAGGAAATATCTATACCGCCATCTGTAGAAACATGGAAATATCTACACCGCAATCTGTATAAACATGGAAATACTTACACCGCTATCTGTATAAATATGGAAATATCAACACCGCTATCTCTATAAACATGGAAATACCTACACCGCTTTCTCTATAAACATGGAAATATCTACACTGCAATCTCTATATTCATGGAAATATCTGCACCACCATCTCTATAAACATGAAAATATCTACACCGCCATCTTCAGAAACATGGATTTATCTACACCGCCATCTATATAAACTTGGAAATATCTACACCACTATCTGTATAAACATGGAAATATCTTCACTTCTATCTGTATAAACATGGAAATATCTACACCGCCATCTGTATAAAGATGGAAATATCTTCACCACAATCTGTATAAATATGGAAATACCTACACTGCTATCTCTATAGACACGGAAATATCTACACCGCTATCTGTATAAACATGGAAATACCTCTACTCCCATTTGTATAAAGATGGAAATATCTACACCGCGAGCTGTATAAACATGGAAATATATAAACCGCTATCTGTATAAACATGGAAATATCTGCACCGCTATCTCTATAAACATGGAAATGTCTACAAAGACATCTGTATAAACATGGAAATACCTACACAGTCATGTGTAGGAACATTTAAATATCTACACTGCCATCTGTATAAACATAGAAATATCTACACAGCCCTCTGTATAAATATGGAAATATCTGCATAGGCATCTGTGTAAACCTGGAAATATCTGTACCGCTATCTTTATAAACATGGAAATACCTACACCGCTGTCTCAATAAACATGGAAATATGTACACCGCTATGTTTATAAACATGGAAATATCTCCAGTGCTCTCTGTATAAACATGGAAATATCTCCACCGTTATCTGTATAAACATGGAAATATCTACAGCGCTATCTGTATAAACATGGAAATATCTACACCGCGATCTGTATAAACATGGAAATATCTACACCGGTATCTGTTTAAACATGGAAATATCTACAACACGATCTGTATAAACATGGAAATATATACACCGCTATCTGTATAAACATGGAAATATCTGCACCGCTATCCCTATAAACATGGAAATATCTACAAAGACATCTGTATAAACATGGAAATACCTACAGAGTCATGTGTAGGAACATTTAAATATCTACACTGCCATCTGTACAAACATAGAAATATCTATACAGCCCTCTGAATAAATATGGAAATATCTGCATAGGCATCTGTATAAACATGGAAATATCTGCACCACTATCTGTATAAACATGGAAATACTCACACTGCTGTCTCTATAAACATGGAAATATGTACACTGCTATGTGTATAAACATGGAAATATCTCCATTGCTCTCTGTATAAACATGGAATTATTTCCACCGTTATCTGTATAAACATGGAAATATCTACAGCGCCATCTCTATAAACATTGAAATATCTACACTGCCATCTGTAAATACATGGAAATATCTACACAGTCATCTGAATAAACATGGAAATATCTACACCACCATCTGTATAAACATGGAAATACCTACAATACCATCTGTATACACATGGAAATATCTACACAGACATCTGTATAAATATGGAAATATCTACACGGCCATCTGTATAAACATGGAATTATCTAAACTGCCATCTGTAGAAAGATGGAAATATCTACACCGCTATCTCTATAAATATGTAAATATCTACACCGCCATCTCTATAAACATGAAAATATCTACAATGCCATCTCCATAAAAATGGAAGTATCTACTCCACCATGTGTATAAACACGGAAATATCTACACCACCATCTGTGTGAACATGGAAATATCTACACCGCTATCTGTATAAACATGGAAATATCTACACCGCCATCTGCATGTCCATGGAAATATCTACGGCGCCATCTGTATAAACATGGAAATATCTACACGGCCATCTGTGTATAGATGGAAATATCAACACCGCCATCTGTACAAACATGGAAATATCTACAATGCTATCTCTATAAACATGGAAATATCTGCACTGCCATCTGTAAAAACATGGAAATACCTATACAGTCATCTGTATAAACATGGAAATATCTACAATGCCATCTGTATACACATGGAAATATCTACACAGCCATCTGTATATACATGTAAATATCTACAGTGCTATCTCTATAAACATGGAAATATCTACACCGCCATCTCTATAAACATGAAAATGTCTACACTGCCATCTCCATAAACATGGAACTAACTACTCCGCCATCTGTATAAACATGGAAATATCTACACCGCCATCTGTGTGAATAAGGAAATATCTACAATGCCATCTGTATAAAGATATAAATATCTGCACCGCGAGCTGTATAAACATGGAAATATCTACACCGCTATCTGTATAAACATGGAAATATCAACACCGCTATCTGTATAAATATGGAAATATCTACACTGCTATCTGTATAAATACGGAAATATCTTCACCACTATCTCTATAAACAGGGAAACACCTACACCGCCATCTTCATACGCATGGAAATATCTACACCGCTATCTCTATAAACATAGAAATATCTACACGGCCATCTCTATAAACATGGAAATATCTACACCGCCATCTGCATGAACATGGAAATATCTACAATGCTATCTGTATAAACATGGAAATATCTACACTGCTATCTGTATAAACTTGGAAATATCTACATAGCTAACTGTGTAAAGATGGAAATATCTACACCACAATCTGTGGAAGGATGCTAATATCTACACTGCTATCTCTGCAAACATGGAAATATCTGCACCACTATCTGCATAAACATGGAAATATCTACACCGCCATCTATATAAAGATGGAAATATCTACACCACGAGCTGTATAAACATGGAAATATCTACACCGCTATCTGTATAAACATGGAAATATCAACACCGCTATCTGTATAAACATGGAAATATCTACAATGCTATCTGTGTAAACATGGAAATACCTACACAGCTATCCGTGTAAACCCGGAAATATCTACACAGCGATCTGTGTAAAGATGGAAATATCCACACCGCAATCTGTGCAAAGATGGAAATATCTACACCGCTATCTGTGTAAACACGGAAATATCTACAGCGCTATCTGCATAAACATATACATATCTACACCGCTACCTGTATAACGTGGAAATATCTACACCGCAATCTGTATAAACGTGGAAGTATCTACACTGCTATCTGTATAAACGCGGAAATATCTACAATGCTATCTGCATAAACGTGGAAATATCTACATCGATATTGGTATAAACGTGGAAATATCTCCACCGCTATCTGTATAAACGTGGACATATCTACACTGCTATCTGTATGAACATGGAGATATCTACAACGCTATCTGTATAAACATGGAAATATCTACATGGCTATCTCTATAAACATGGAAATATCTACACCGCCATGTGTATAAACATGGAAATACCTACACCGCTATCTGTATAAACATGGAAAAATCTACACCACTATCTGTATACACATGGAAACATCTACAACGCCATCGGTATAAACATGGAAATATCTACACAGCCATCTGTATAAACATGGAAATATCTATTCAGCCATCTCTATAAATATGGAAATATCTACACCTCCATCTGGAAAAACATGGAAATATCTACACAGTCATCTGTATACACATGGAAATATCTACATCTCCATTTGAATAAACATGAAAATATCTACACTGCCATCTGTATACACATGGAAATATCTACACAACCATCTGTATAAACATGGAAATATCTACACCGCTATCTCCATAAACATGGAAATACCTACACCGCAATCTGTATAAATGTGGAAATATCTACACTGCTAGCTGTATAAACATGGAAATATCTACATGGATATCTCTATAAACATGGAAATATCTACACTGCCATCTGTATAAACCAGGAAATACCTACACAGTCAACTGCATAAACATGGAAATATCTACACCACTATCTGTATAAACATGGAAATATCTACACCGCTATCTGTATAAACATGGAAATATCTACACCGCTATCTGTATAAACATGGAAATACTTACACCGCTATGTGTATAAACATGGAATTATCTACACCGCTATCTCTATAAACATAGAAATATGCAAAATGCAATCTCTATATACATGGAAATATCTACACCGCCATCAGCATAAACATGGAAATAACTACACCGCCATCTGTATAAACATGAAAATATCTTCACCACCAACTCTATAAACATAGAAACATCTACACTGTCATTTGTAGAAACATGGAAATATCTAAAGAGAGATCTTCATAAACATGGAAAAATCTACACCTCTGCCTGTATAAACTTGGAAATATCTACACCACTATCTGTATAAACATGGAAATATCTACACTGCCGTCTGTATAAACATGGAAATATCTAAACAGCTGTCTCCATAAACATGGAAATATTTACACTGCTATAAACCACTATCTGTATAAACATGGATATACAGCCATCTGTTCATACATGGAAATATCTACATTGCCATTTGTATAAACATGGACATATCTAAACCTCTATATGTATAAATGTGGAAATGTCTACACCGCTATCTCTATAAACATGGAAATATCTACACCGCTGCCTGTTTAAAAATGGAAATTTCTACACCGCAATCTGGGCAAAGATGGAAATATCTAAACCACTATCTGTGTAAACATGGAAAAATCTATACTGCTACCTGTATAAACATGGAAATATCTACACAGCTATCTGTGTAAAAATGGAAATATCTACACAGCAATCTGTGCAAAGACGGAAATATCTACACTGCTATCTCTGTAAACATGGAAATATCTACACCGCTATCTGTATAAACATGGAAATATCTATACCGTAGTCTCTATAAACATGGAAATATCTCCACCGCTATCTGTATAAACATGAAAATATCTACACTGCTTTCTGTATAAACATGGACATATCTACACCGCAATCTGTATAAACATGAAAATACCTACAACGCTATGTGTGTAAACATGGAAATATCTACACAGCTATCTCTGTAAACTTGGAAATATCTACACAGCTATCTGCGTAAACAGGGAAATACCTACACGGCAATCTGTGCAAAGATGGAAATAACTACACCTATATCTCTGTAAACATGGAAATATCTACACGGCTACCTGTATAAACATGGAAATTTCTGCACCGCTGTCTTTATAAACAAGGAAATATCTATACCGCCATCTGTAGAAACATGGAAATATCTACACCGCAATCTGTATAAACATGGAAATACTTACACCGCTATCTGTATAAATATGGAAATATCAACACCGCTATCTCTATAAACATGGAAATACCTACACCGCTTTCTCTATAAACATGGAAATATCTACACTGCAATCTCTATATTCATGGAAATATCTGCACCACCATCTCTATAAACATGAAAATATCTACACCGCCATCTTCAGAAACATGGATTTATCTACACCGCCATCTATATAAACTTGGAAATATCTACACCACTATCTGTATAAACATGGAAATATCTTCACTTCTATCTGTATAAACATGGAAATATCTACACCGCCATCTGTATAAAGATGGAAATATCTTCACCACAATCTGTATAAATATGGAAATACCTACACTGCTATCTCTATAGACACGGAAATATCTACACCGCTATCTGTATAAACATGGAAATACCTCTACTCCCATTTGTATAAAGATGGAAATATCTACACCGCGAGCTGTATAAACATGGAAATATATAAACCGCTATCTGTATAAACATGGAAATATCTGCACCGCTATCTCTATAAACATGGAAATGTCTACAAAGACATCTGTATAAACATGGAAATACCTACACAGTCATGTGTAGGAACATTTAAATATCTACACTGCCATCTGTATAAACATAGAAATATCTACACAGCCCTCTGTATAAATATGGAAATATCTGCATAGGCATCTGTGTAAACCTGGAAATATCTGTACCGCTATCTTTATAAACATGGAAATACCTACACCGCTGTCTCAATAAACATGGAAATATGTACACCGCTATGTTTATAAACATGGAAATATCTCCAGTGCTCTCTGTATAAACATGGAAATATCTCCACCGTTATCTGCATAAACATGGAAATATCTACAGCGCTATCTGTATAAACATGGAAATATCTACACCGCGATCTGTATAAACATGGAAATATCTACACCGGTATCTGTTTAAACATGGAAATATCTACAACACGATCTGTATAAACATGGAAATATATACACCGCTATCTGTATAAACATGGAAATATCTGCACCGCTATCCCTATAAACATGGAAATATCTACAAAGACATCTGTATAAACATGGAAATACCTACAGAGTCATGTGTAGGAACATTTAAATATCTACACTGCCATCTGTACAAACATAGAAATATCTATACAGCCCTCTGAATAAATATGGAAATATCTGCATAGGCATCTGTATAAACATGGAAATATCTGCACCACTATCTGTATAAACATGGAAATACTCACACTGCTGTCTCTATAAACATGGAAATATGTACACTGCTATGTGTATAAACATGGAAATATCTCCATTGCTCTCTGTATAAACATGGAATTATTTCCACCGTTATCTGTATAAACATGGAAATATCTACAGCGCCATCTCTATAAACATTGAAATATCTACACTGCCATCTGTAAATACATGGAAATATCTACACAGTCATCTGAATAAACATGGAAATATCTACACCACCATCTGTATAAACATGGAAATACCTACAATACCATCTGTATACACATGGAAATATCTACACAGACATCTGTATAAATATGGAAATATCTACACGGCCATCTGTATAAACATGGAATTATCTAAACTGCCATCTGTAGAAAGATGGAAATATCTACACCGCTATCTCTATAAATATGTAAATATCTACACCGCCATCTCTATAAACATGAAAATATCTACAATGCCATCTCCATAAAAATGGAAGTATCTACTCCACCATGTGTATAAACACGGAAATATCTACACCACCATCTGTGTGAACATGGAAATATCTACACCGCTATCTGTATAAACATGGAAATATCTACACCGCCATCTGCATGTCCATGGAAATATCTACGGCGCCATCTGTATAAACATGGAAATATCTACACGGCCATCTGTGTATAGATGGAAATATCAACACCGCCATCTGTACAAACATGGAAATATCTACAATGCTATCTCTATAAACATGGAAATATCTGCACTGCCATCTGTAAAAACATGGAAATACCTATACAGTCATCTGTATAAACATGGAAATATCTACAATGCCATCTGTATACACATGGAAATATCTACACAGCCATCTGTATATACATGTAAATATCTACAGTGCTATCTCTATAAACATGGAAATATCTACACCGCCATCTCTATAAACATGAAAATGTCTACACTGCCATCTCCATAAACATGGAACTAACTACTCCGCCATCTGTATAAACATGGAAATATCTACACCGCCATCTGTGTGAATAAGGAAATATCTACAATGCCATCTGTATAAAGATATAAATATCTGCACCGCGAGCTGTATAAACATGGAAATATCTACATCGCTATCTGTATAAACGAGGAAATACCAACACCGCTATCGGTATAAACATGGAAATATCTACAACGCCATCTATATAAACATGGATATATCTAGACCGCTATGTCTATAAACATGGAAATACCTACACCGCTATCTCTATAAACATGGAAATATCTACACCGCTCTCTCTATAAACATGGAAATATCTACACCGCTATCTGTATAAACATGGAAATATCTACACCGCGATCTGCATAAACATGGAAATATCTCCACTGCTATCTCTATAAACATCGAAATATCTACATCGCCATCTGTATAAACCTGGAAATACTTACAAAGTTATCCTTATAAACATGGAATTATCTACACTGCCATCTGTATAAACATGGAAATATCTACACCGCCATCTGCATGTCCATGGAAATATCTACGGCGCCATCTGTATAAACATGGAAATATCTACACGGCCATCTGTGTATAGATGGAAATATCAACACCGCCATCTGTACAAACATGGAAATATCTGCAATGCTATCTCTATAAACATGGAAATATCTGCACTGCCATCTGTAAAAACATGGAAATACCTATACAGTCATCTGTATAAACATGGAAATATCTACAATGCCATCTGTATACACATGGAAATATCTACACAGCCATCTGTATATACATGTAAATATCTACAGTGCTATCTCTATAAACATGGAAATATCTACACCGCCATCTCTATAAACATGAAAATGTCTACACTGCCATCTCCATAAACATGGAACTAACTACTCCGCCATCTGTATAAACATGGAAATATCTACACCGCCATCTGTGTGAATAAGGAAATATCTACAATGCCATCTGTATAAAGATATAAATATCTGCACCGCGAGCTGTATAAACATGGAAATATCTACATCGCTATCTGTATAAACGAGGAAATACCAACACCGCTATCGGTATAAACATGGAAATATCTACAACGCCATCTATATAAACATGGATATATCTAGACCGCTATGTCTATAAACATGGAAATACCTGCACCGCTATCTCTATAAACATGGAAATATCTACACCGCTCTCTCTATAAACATCGAAATATCTACACCGCTTTGTGTATAAACATGGACATATCTACACCGCAATCTGTATAAACATGGAAATATCTACAACGCTATGTGTGTAAACATGGAAATATCTACACAGCTATCTGTGTAAACTTGGAAATGTCTACACAGCTATCTGCGTAAACATGGAAATATCTACACGGCAATCTGTGCAAAGATGGAAATATCTACACGGCTATCTCTGTATACATGGAAATATCTACACCGCTACCTGTATAAACATGGAAATATCTACACCGCTGTGTGTATAAACAAGGAAATATCTGCGCCGCCATCTGTAGAAACATGGAAATATCTACAGCGCAATCTGTATAAACATGGAAATACCTACACCGCTATCTGTATAAATATGGAAATATCTACACCGCTATCTCTATAAACATGGAAATACCTACACCACTTTCTCTATAAACATGGAAATATCTACACTGCAATCTCTATATACATGGAAATATCTACACGGCCATCTCTATAAACATGAAAATATCTACACCTCCGTCTTCAGAAACATGGATGTATCTACACCGCCATCTGTATAAACTTGGAAATATCTACACCACTATCTGTATAATCACGGAAATATCTTCAATTCTATCTGTATAAACATGGAAATATCTACACCGCAATCTGTATAAATATGGAAATACCTACACCGCTATCTCTATAGACATGGAAATATCTACACCGCTATCTGTATAAACATGGAAATACCTCCACTCCCATCTGTATAAGGATGGAAATATCTACACCGCGAGCTGTATAAACATGGAAATATCTACACCTCTGTCTGTATAAACATGGAAGTAGCAACACCGCTATCTGTATAATCATGGAAATATCTACACCGCTATCTCTATAAACATGAAAATACTTACACCACCATCTCTATCAACATGGAAGTATTTAAACCGCTATCTCTATAAACATAGAAACAACTACACCGCCATCTCTATAAACATGGAAATACCTACACCAATTGCACTATAAACATGGAAATATCTACACCGCAATCTCTGTAAACTTGGAAATATCTACACCGCCATCTATGTAAACATGAAAATATCTACACTCCCATATTAAGAAACATGGCTGTATCTACACCGCCATCTGTGTAAACTTGGAAATATCTACACCGCCAGCTGTATAAACATTGGAATACCTATACAGTCATCTGTGCAAACATGGAAATATCTACTCCACCATCTGTATAAACATGGAAATATCTACAATGCCATCTGTATACACATGGAAATACCTACACGGCAATCTGTGTATAGATGGAAACATCAACACCGCCGTCTGTACAAACTTGGAAATATCTACATTGCTATCTGTATACACATGGAAATATCTACACTGCGGTCTGTATAAACATGGAAATATCTACACCGGTATCTGTATAAACATGGAAATATCTACACCACGATCTGTATAAACATGGAAATATATACACCGCTATCTGTATAAACATGGAAATATCTGCACTGCTATCTCTATAAACATGGAAATATCTACAAAGCCAACTGTATAAACATGGAAATACTTACACACTCATGTGTAGGAACATGGAAATATCTACACTGCCATCTGTATAAACATAGAAATATCTACACAGCCCTCTGTATGAATATGGAAATATCTGCATAGGCATCTGTCTAAATATGGAAATATCTGCACCGCTATCTGTATAAACATGGAAATACCTACACCGCTGTCTCTATAAACATGGAAATATGTACACCGCTATGTGTATAAACATGGAAATATCTCCACTGCTCTCTGTATAAACATAGAAATATCTCCACCGTTATCTGTATAAACATGGAAATATCTACAGCGCCATCTCTATAAACATTGAAATATCTAAGCTGCCATATGTAAAAACATGGAAATATCTACACAGTCTTCTGAATAAACATGGAAATATCTACACCACCACCTGTATAAACATGGAAATACCTACAATACCATCTGTATACACATGGAAATATCTACACAGACATCTGTATAAATATGGAAATATCTACGCGGCCATCTGTATAAACTTGGAAATATCTACACTGCCATCTGTAGAAAGATAGAAATATCTACACCGCTATCTCTATAAATATGGAAATATCTACACCGCCATCTCTATAAACATGAAAATATCTACACTGCCATCTCCATAAAGATGAAAGTATCTACTACGCCATGTGTATAAACACGGAAATATCTACACCACCATCTGTGTAAACATGGAAATATCTACACCGCTATCTGTATAAACATGGAAATATCTGCACCGCCATCTGCATGTCCATGGAAATATCTACGCCGCCATCTGTATAAACATGGAAATATCTACACGGCCATCTGTGTATAGATGGAAATATCAACACCGCCATCTGTACAAACATGGAAATATCTACACCGCTATCTCTATAAACATGGAAATATCTACAATGCCATCTGTATTCACATGGAAATATCTACACAGCCATCTGTATAAACATGTAAATATGTACACTGCTATCTCTATAAACATGGAAATATCTACACCGCCATCTCTATAAACATGGAAATATCTACACTGCCATCTCCATAAACATGGAACTAACTGCTCCGCCATCTGTATAAACATGGAAAGATCTACACTGCCATCTGTGTGAACAAGGAAATATCTACAATGCCATCTGTATAAAGATATAAAAATCTGCACCGCGATCTGTATAAACATGGAAATATCTACATCGCTATCTGCAACAACGTGAAAATACCAACACCGCTATCAGTATAAACATGGAAATATCTACACCGCCATCTGTATAAACATGGAAATATCTACACCGCGATCTGTATAAACAAGGAAATATCTACACCGCGATCTGTATAAACATGGAAATATCTTCACCACGATCTGTATATACATGGAAATATCTACACGGCTATCTGTATAAACATGGTAATATCTACACGGCCATCTATATAAACATGGAAATATCTACAATGCCATCTGTAGAAAGATGGAAATATCTACACCGCAATCTGTGTAAACATGAAAATATCTAAACCGATATCTGTAAAAACATGGAAATATATACACCGCTATCTGTATAAACATGGAAATATGTACACCGTGATCTGTATAAACATGGAAATATCTACACCTCGATCTGTATAAACATGGAAATATCTACACCGCGATCTGTATAAACAT
The DNA here is from genome assembly GCF_028858775.2 of Pan troglodytes. Taxonomy (NCBI): domain Eukaryota; kingdom Metazoa; phylum Chordata; class Mammalia; order Primates; family Hominidae; genus Pan; species Pan troglodytes. The sequence goes on from NC_072411.2 coordinate 11,854,757, forward strand.
GGAAATATCTACACAGCTATCTCTATAAACATGGAAATATCTTCACCGCCATCTGTATAAACATGGAAATACCTATAAAGTCATCTGTATAAACATGGAAATATCTACACAGCCATCTGTATAAACATGGAAATATCTACACAGCCATCTGTATATACATGGAAATATCTACACCGCTATCTGTATAAATATGTAAATAACTACACCGCTATTTGTATAAACAAGGAAATATCTACAACGTGATCTGTATAAACATGGAAATATCTACACCGCCATCTCTATAAACATGGAAATATCTACACCCCTATTTGTATAAACAAGGAAATATCCACACCATTATCTCTATAAACATGGAAAAATCAAAACCGCTATTTCTATGAACATGGAAATATCTACACCGCCATCTCTATAAACATGGAAATATCTACACCACGATCAGTATAAACATGGAAATATCTACACCGCCATCTACATATCCATGGAAATATCTGCACCGCCATCTGTATAAACATGGAAATATCTACACGGTCATCTGTGTATAGATGGAAATATCAACACCGCAATCTGTACAAACATGGAAATATCTGCACCGCTATCTGTATAACCATGGAAATATCTTCACCACGGTCTGTATAAACATGGAAATATCTACACCACTATCTGTATAAACATGGAAATATCTACACCGCTATCTCTACAAACATGGAAATATCTAGACCGTGATCTGTATAAACATTGAAATATTTACACCGCTATCTGTATAAACTTGGAAATTTCTACACCGTTATCTGTATAAATATGGAAATATCTACACCGCTATCTCTATAAACATGGAAATATCTACACCGCCATCTGTATAAACATGGAAATACCTATACAGTCATCTGTGTAAACATGGAAATAACTACACCACCATCTGTATAAACATGGAAATATCTACAATGCCATCTGTATACACATGGAAATACCTACCTGGCAATCTGTGTATAGATGGAAACATCAACACTGCCATCTGTAGAAACATGAAAATATCTACACTTCTATCTCTATAAACAGGGAATTATCTACACTGTGGTCTGTATAAACATGGAAATATCTACACCGGTATCTGTATAAACATGGAAATATCTACACCACAATCTGTATAAACATGGAAATATCTGCACCGCTATCTATATAAACATGGAAATATCTACAAAGACATCTGTATAAACATGGAAATACCTACACAGTCATGTGTAGGAACATGGAAATATCTACACTGCCAACTGTATAAACATAGAAATATCTACACAGCCCTCTGTATAAATATGGAAATATCTGCATAGGCATCTGTGTAAACATGGAAATATCTGCACCACTATCTGTATAAACATGGAAATACCTACACTGCTGTCTCTATAAACATGAAAATATGTACACCGCTATGTGTATAAACATGGAAATATCTCCACTGCTGTCTGTATAAACATGGAAATATCTCCACCGTTATCTGTTTAAACATGGAAATATCTACAGCGCCAACTCTATAAATATTGAAATATCTACACTGCCATCTTTAAAAACATGGAAATATCTACACAGTCATCTGAATAAATATGGAAATATCTACACCACCATCTGTATAAACATGGAAATACCTACAATACCATCTGTATACACATGGAAATATCTACACAGACATCTGTATAAATATGGAAATCTCTACATGGCCATCTGTTTAAACATGGAAATATCTACACTGCCATCTGTAGAAAGATAGATATATGTACACGGCTATCTCTATAAATATGGAAATATCTACACCGCCATCTCTATAAACATGAAAATATCTACGCTGCCATCTCCATAAAGATGGAAGTATCTACTCCGCCATGTGTATAAACACGGAAATATCTACACCACCATCTGTGTAAACATGGAAATATCTACACCGCTATCTGTATAAACATGGAAACAACTACAACGCTATCTGTATAAACATTGAAATATCTACACCGCCATCTGCATATCCATGGAAATATCTGCGCCGCCATCTTTATAAACATGGATATATCTACACGGTCATCTGTGTATAGATGGAAATATCAACACCGCCATCTGTACAAACATGGAAATATCTGCACCGCTATCTGTATAAACATGGAAATATGTGCCACACTATCTGTGTTAACATGGAAATAAATACACCGCTATCTGTGTAAACGTGGAAATATGTACACAGCTATCTGTATAAACATGGAAATATCTGCCACACTATCTGTATAAACACGGAAATATCTCCACCGCTATCTGTATAAACATGGATATATCTACACCGCTATCTGTATAAACATGGAAATATCTACACCCCGATCTGTATAAACATGGAAATACCTTCACCGCTATCTGTATAGACATAGAAACATCTACGCAGCTATCTGCATAATCATGGAAATATCTAAACCGCTATCTGTATAAACCTGGAAATATCTACAACGCTATCTATGTAAATATGGAAATATCTAAACAGCTATCTTTGTAAACATGGCAATATCTACACCGCTATCTCTGTAAAGTTGGAAATATCTACACCGCAATCTGTGCAAAGATGGAAGTATCTACAACGCTATCTCTATAAACATGGAATTATATGCACCGCTCTGTGTATAAACATGGAAATATCTACACCACTATCTGTATAATCATGGAAATATCTACAAGGCTATCTCTATAAATATTGAAATATCTACACCGCCTTCTGTATAAAGATGGAAATATCTACACCACGACCTGTATAAACATGGAAATATCTACACCGCTATCTGTATAAACATGGAAATATCTACACCACAATCTCTATAAACATGGAAATACCTACACCGCCATCTCTATAAACATGGAATTATCTACACCGCTATCTCTATAAACTTAGAAATATGTACACTGCCATCTCTATAAACATGAGAATATCTACACCGCCATCAGCATAAACATGGAAATAACTACACCGCCGTCTGTATAAATATGGAATTATCTACAAAGCCATGTCTATAAACATAGAAATATCTACACTGCCATCTGTAGAAAGATGGAAATATCTTCACCGAGATCTGTATATACATGGAAGTATCTACACCTCTACCTTTATAAACATGGAAATATCTACACCGCTATCTGCATAAACATGGAAATAACTACACTGCCATCTGTATAAACATGGAAATACCTGCACCGCAGTAGAATAAACATGGAAATGTCTACACCACTATGTGTATAAACATGGAAATATCAACACCACTATCTGTGTAAACATAGAAATATCTACACCACTGTCAGTATAAACATGGAAATATCTACACCACCATCTGTATTAACATGGAAATAACTACACCGCCTTCTGAATAAACATGGAAATATCTACACCAATATCTGTATAAACATGGAAATATCTACACCGCTATCTGTATAAACATGCAAATATCTACACGGCAATCAGTATAAACATGGTTATATCTACACCGCCATCTGTATAAACATGGAAATATCAACACCGTCATCTGAATAAACATGGAAATCACTACAACGCTATCTGTATAAATATGGAATTATCTACACCGCTATCTCTATAAACATGGAAATATATACACCGCTATCGGTATAAACATGGAAATATCTCCACTGGTATCTGTGTGAACATAGAAACATCTACGCAATTATCTGCATAAACATGGAAATATGTACACCGCTATCTGTATAAACATGGAAATATCTACAACGCTATCTGTGTAAACATGGAAATACCTACACCACCATCTGTGTAAACATGGAAATACCTACACCGCTATCTGTATAAACATGGAAATATCTCCACCACTACCTGTATAAACATGGAAATATATACACCGCTTTCTGTATAAATATGGAAATATATACACTGCTATCTCTATAAACATGGAAATGTCTACACCGCTATCTGTATAAACATAGAAATATGTACATGGCTATCTCTACAAACATGGAAATATCTACACCACCAACTGTATAAACTTGGAAATAACTACACAGCCATCTGTATAAACATGGAAATATCTACAACACTATCTGTATAAACATGGAAATATCTACACTGCCATCTGTTTAAACATGCAAATATCTACACAGCAATATCTATAAACATGGAAATATCTACACCACCATCTGTAAAAACATGGAAATATCTTCACAGTCATCTGTATAAACATGGAAATATCTACACCTGCATCTGTATACACATGGAAATACCTACACTGCCATCCGTATACACATGGAAATATCTACACAGCCATCTGTATAAACATGGAATTATCTACACCTCTATCTCTATAAACAAGGAAATACCTACACCGCTCTCGGTATAAACACGGAAATATCTACACTGCTATCTAAATAAACATGGAAATATCTACACCACGATTAGTATAAACTTTGAAATATCTACACCGCCATCAGTATAAACATGGAAATCTCCACCGCTATCTGTATGAACATGGAAATATCTCCACCGCTATCTGCATACTCATGGAAATATGTACACCGCTATCTGTATAAACATGGAAATATCTACCCCACTATCTGTATAAACATGGAAATTCTACACGTCTATCTGTATAAACATAGAAATATCTACATGGCTATCTCTATAAACATGGAAATATCTACAACAACATCTGTATAAACATGGAAATATATCCACCGCTATCTGTATAAACATGGAAATATCTACATCGCTATCTGTGTAAACATGGAAATATCTCCACCGCTATCTGTATAAACATGGAAATATCTGCACCGCAATCTTTATAAACATGGAAATATCTATACCGCAATCTGTATTAACATGGAAGTATCTACAACACTATCTTTGTTAACATGGAAATACCTACACCGCTATCTCTGGAAACATGGAAATATGTACACCGTTATCTGTGTAAAGATGGAAATATCTACACCGCTATCTGTGCAAATATGGAAATATTTACACTGCTATCTCTATAAACATGGAAATATCTACACAGTCATCTGTATAAAGATGGAAATATGTACACTGCTATCTTTATAAACTTGGAAATATCTACACCGCCTTGTGTATAAACATTGAAATATACCCACCGCTATCTGTATAAACATGGAAATACCTCCAATGCTATCTCTATAAACATGGAAATATCTACACCGCTAACTGTATAAACATGGAAATATCTCCACCGCTATCTGTATAAACATGGAAATATCTCCACCGCTATGTGTGTAAACATGGGAATATGTAAATCGCTATTTGAATGAACATGGAAATATCCCCAGTGCTATCTCTATAAACATGGAAATATCTACACCGCTATCTTTGTAAACATGGAAATATCTACACCGCTACCTGTGTAAACATGGTAATATCTACAACACTATCTGTGTAAACATGCGAGTATCTTCACAGTTATCTGTGTAAACATGGAAATATGTACACCGCTATCTGTGTAAAGATTGAAATATCTTCAACGCAATATGCGCAAATATGGAAATAGCTACACCGATATCTCTGTAAACATGGAAATATCTACACCGCTATCTGTATAAGCATGGAAATATCTACACTGCTCTCTGTATAAACATGGAAATAACTACACCGCTATATGCATAAACATGGAATTATCTACATCGCTATCTCTATAAACATAGAAATATCTTAAACGCCATATCTATAAACATGGAAATATCTACACCGCCATCAGCATAAACATGGAAATAACTACACCGCCATCTGTATAAACATGAAAATATCTTCACCACCAACTCTATAAACATAGAAACATCTACACTGTCATCTGTAGAAAGATGGAAATACCTACACAGAGATCTGCATAAACATGGAAATATCTACACCTCGGCCTGTATAAACTTGGAAATATCTACACCACTATCTGTATAAACATGGAAATATCTGCACTGCCGTCTGTATAAACATGGAAATATCTTCACAGCTGTCTCCATAAACATGGAAATATTTACACTGCTATATGTATACACATGGAAATATCTGCACTGCCATCTGTATAAACATGGAAATATCTACACTGCCATCTGTATACACATGGAAATACCTACACAGCTATCTGTATAAGCATGGAAATATCTACACCGCTATCTCTATAAACATGGAATTAGCTACACCGCAATCTCTATAAACATGGAAATATCTACACCTTTCTCTGTATAAACATGGAAATATCTACACCGCTATATTTATAAACATGGAAATATCTTCACCGCTTTCTGTATAAACATGGAAATATCTACAACAATATCTCTGTAAACATGGAAATACCTACACAGCTATCTGTGTAGACATGGAAATATGTACAATGCTACCTGTGTAAAATGAAAATATAGACACCCCAATCTGCGCAAATATCAAAATATCTACACCGCTATCTCTGTAAACATGGAAATATCTACACCGCTATCTGTATAAACATGGAAATATCTACACCACGATCTGTATAAACATGGAAATGTCTACACCGCTATCTGTATAAACATGGAAATATCTACACCACTATCTGCATAAACATGGAAATATCTACACCGCTATCTCTATAAATGTTGAAATACCTACAACGCTATCTCTACAAACATGGAAATGCCTACAACGCTATCTTTATAAAGATGGAAATATCTACATGGCTAACTCCATAAACATGGAAATATCTACACCACCACCTGTATAAACATGGAAATACCTACACAGTCATCTGAATAAACATGGAAACATCTACACCACTATCTGTATAAACATGGAAATATATACACTGCCATCTGTATAAACAAGGAAATATCTACACCGCTATCTGTACAAACATGGGAAAATCTATACAGCTATCTCTATAAACATGGAAATATCTACACTGCTGTCTGTATAAACAAAGAAATAGCGACACCGTATCTGTATAAACATGGAAATATCAACACCGCTATGTGTAAAAACATGAAAATATCTACACAGTCATCTGTATAAACCTGGAAATATCTACACTGCAATCTGTATACACAAGGAAATATCAACAGAGCCATCTGTATAAACATGGAAATGTCTACACCGCTATCTGTATAAACATGGAAATATCTACACTGCCGTCTGTATAAAGATTGAAATATCTACACCGCGAGCTGTATAAACATGGAAATAGCAACACCGATATCTGTATAAACATGGAAATATCTACACCGCTATCTGTATAAACATGGAAATATCTACACTGCTATGTGCATAATCAAGGAAATCACTACTCCTCCATCTGTATAAACATGGAAATATCTACAACGCCATCTGTATAAACGTGGAAATATCTACACCGCTATCTGTATAAATATGGAAATATCTACACCGCTATCTCTATAAACATAGAAATACCTACAGGGCTATCTTTATAAACATGGAAATATCTACACTGTTATCTCTATAAACACGGAAATATCTACACCACCGTCTGTATAAGCATGCAAATATCTACACAGTCATCTGTATAAACATGGAAATATCTGCACCACAATCACTATAAACATGGAAATATCTAGACTGCCATCGGTATACACATGGAAATATCTACAGAGCCATCTGTATAAACATGGAAATATCTACACCGCTACTTCCATAAACATGGAAATACCTACAACGCTATCTCTATAAACATGGAAATATCTACACCGCAATCTCTATAAACATGGAAATATCTACACCGCCATCTCTATAAACATGAAAATATCTACACCGCCATCTCCAGAAACATGGAACTATCTACACCGCCAACTGTATAAACATGGAAATATCAACACCACTATCTGTATAAACATGGAAATATCTACACTGCCTTCTGCATAAAGATGGAAGTATCAACACTGCGAGCTGTATAAACATGGAAATACCAACACCGCTATCTGAATGAACATGGAAATATCTACACCGTTATCTGTATAAACATGGAAATATCTACACTGTTATCTCTATAAACTTGGAAATATCTACACCGCCATCTATATAAACATGCAAATATCTACACAGTCATCTGTGTAAACATGGAAATATCTACACCACCATCTCTATACACATGGAAATATCTTCACTTACATCTGCACACACATGGAAATATCTACACAGCCATCTGTATAAACATGGAAATATCTACACCGCTGTCTGTGTAAACATGGAAATATCTACACCACTATCAGTGTAAAGATTGAAATATCTACAGCACAATCTGTGCAACGATGGAAATGTCTACACCGCTATCTGTGTAAAGATGGAAATATCTACACCGCAATCTGTGCAAATATGGACATATCTGCACCGCTCTCTGTGTAAACTCGGTAATACCAACACCTCCATCTCTATAAACTTGGAAATATCTACACCGCAACCTGTATAAACATGGAAATACCTACATCGCTATCTGTATGAACATGGAAATATCTACACCGCTATCTGCATAAACATGGAAATATCTACACCGCTGTCTGTATAAACATGGAAATATCTCCATAGCTGTATGTATAAACAATGAAATATCTCCATCGCTATCTCTATAAACATGGAAATATGTACACAGCTATCTTTATAAACATGGAAATATTTACACCGCTGTCTGTATAAACATGGAAATATCTACAACACTATCTGTGTAAACATGGAAATATTTACAGCGCTCTCTGTGAAAAGATGGAAATATCTACACCACAATCTGTGCAACTATGGAAATATCTACACCGCTATCTCTGTAAACATGGAAATATCTACACCGCTTTATGTATAAACGTAGAAATATCTACACCGCTATCTGTAGAAACATGGAAATATCTACACCGCTATCTGTATAAACACCTAAATATCTACACCGCTATCTTTATAAACATGGAAATAACTACACCGCTATCTGTATAAACATGGAAATATCTACACCCCTATCTCTATAAACATGGAAATGTTTACACCGCTCTCTGTATAAACATGGAAATATCTACATGGCTATCTCTATAAACATGGAAATATCTATACCGTCATCTGTATTAACACGGAAATACCTACACAGTCATCTGCATAAACATGGAAATATCTACACCACTATCTGTATAAACTTGGTAATATCTACACTGCATCTTTATAAACATCCAAATAGGCACACCGCTATGTGTATAAATGTGGAAATATCTACACCGCCATGTGAATAAACATGGAAATACATACACCGCTATCTTTATAAATATGTGAATATCTACACCGCTATCTTTATAAACATGGAAATATCTACACAGCTATCTGTATAAAAATGGAAATACCTACACCACTGTCTGTATAAACATGGAGGTATCTGCACCGATATCTGTATAAACATGGAAATATATACACCACAACCTGTATAAACATGGAGCTATCTACACCGCTATCTGCATAAACATGGAAATACCTACACCACTATCTCTATAAACATGGAAATATCTTCACCGCAATCTCTATAAACATGGAAATATCTACACCGCCATCTCTATAATCATGAAAATATCTACACCACCATCTCCATAAAGATGAAACTATCTACATCACCATTTGTGTAAACATGGAAATAACGACAATGAGATCTGTATTAACATGGAAATATCTACACAGCCATCTGTATAACGATGGAAATATCTACATCGTGAGCTGAATAATCATGGAAATGTCTACAACGCTATCTGTATAAACATGGAAATACCAACACCGCTATATGTATAAACATGGAAATATCTACTCCGCTATCTGTATAAACATGGAAATACCAACACAGCTACCTGTATAAACATGGGAATATCGACACCGCTATCTGTATAAACATGGAAATATCTACACCACTATACCCATAAACATGGAAATACCTACAACGCCATCTCTATAAACATGGAATTTTCTACACTACTATGTCTATAAACATAGAAGTATCTACACCGCCATCTCTATAAACGTGGAAATATCTACAACGTTGTCTGTATAAACGTGGAAATATCTACACCGCTATCTGTATAAACTTGGAAATATCTACACCACCATCTGTATAAACATGGAAATATCTACACCACGATCTGTATAAACATGGAAATATCTACACCACTATCTGTATAAACATGGAAATATCTACACCGATATCTCTATAAACATGGAAATATCTACACCGCTATCTGGATAAACTTGGAAAAACCTAAACCGCTCTCTCCATAAACGTGGAGATATCTACAATGCTATCTGTGTAACCATGGAAATATATAAACCACTATCTCTATAAACATGGAAACATATACAACGCTATCTGTGTAAACATGGAAATATCTACAACGCTATCTGTATAAACATGGAAATACCTACACCGCTATCTGGATAAACATGGAAATATCTACAAAACCATCTGTATAAACTTGGAAATATCTACATCGCTATCTCTATAAACATAGAAATATCTATACCGCTACTCTGTAAACATGGAAATACCTACACCACTATCTGTATAAACAGGGAAATATCTACACCGCCATCTCTATAAACATGAAAATATCTACAATGCCATCTCCATAAACATGAAAATATCTACACTGCCATCTCCATAATCATGGAACTATCTACACCGCCATCTGTATATACATGGAAATATCTACACCACCATCAGTATAAACAAGGAAATATCTACACCGTGAGCTGTAGAAATATGGAAATATCTACAACGCTCTCTGTATAAACATGGAAATACCAACACCACTATCTGTGTAAACATGGAATTATCTACACCGCGATCTGCATAATCATGGAAATATCAACACCGGCATCTGTGTAATCATGGAAATATCCACACCGCCATCAGTATAAACATGGAAATATCTAAACCGCCATCTGTAAAAATCTGGAAATATCTACACAGTCATCTTTATATACATGGAAATATCTACACTGCCATCTGTACACACATGGAAATATCTACATGGACGTCAGTATAAACATGGAAATATCTACACTGCTATCTCTATAAACATGGAAATTACTACACCGCTATCTGTATAAACATGGAAATGTCTACACCGCTATCTTTATAAACATGGAAATACCTACACCAGTATATCTTTAAATATAGAAATATCTACACTGCTATCTCTATAAACATGAAAATGTCTACACCGCTATCTGTATAAACTTGGAAATATATAAACCGCTATCTCTATAAATTTAGAAATAACTACAACGCTATCTGTGTAAACATGGAAATACATAAACCGCTATCTCTATAAACATGGAAATATCTACAAAGCTATCTGTGTAAACATGGAAATATCTACACCGCTATCTGTATAAACATGGAAATATCTACACTGCTATGTGCATAATCAAGGAAATCACTACTCCTCCATCTGTATAAACATGGAAATATCTACAACGCCATCTGTATAAACGTGGAAATATCTACACCGCTATCTGCATAAACGTGGAAATATCTACACCGCTAACTGTATAAACATGCAAAAACTTACAACGCTATCTGCGTAAACATGGAAATATCTACACCGCTATCTGTGTAAAGATGGATATGTCTAAACCGCAGTCTGTGCAAAGATGGAAATATCTACACCGGTATCTCTGTAAACATGGATATATCTACACTTCTGTCTATATAAACTTGGAAATATCTACACCGCTATCAGTCTAAACATGGAAATATCTACACCTACATCTGTATAAACATGGACAAAACTACACTGCTATCTGAATAAACATGGAGATATCTTCACCGCTATCTGTATAAATATGGAAATATCTACACTGCTATCTCTTTAAACATGGAAATATCTACACCGCTATCTCTATAAACAAGGAAATATCTACACCGCTATCTCTATGAACATGGAAATATCTACACTGCCATCTGTATGAACATGCAAATATCCTCAGTAATCTGTATAAACATGGAAATATCTACACCACCATCTCTATAAACATGGAAAAATCTACACTGCCATCTGTATACACATGGAAATATCTTCAAAGCCGTCTATATAAACATGGAAGTATCTACACTGCTATCTCTACAAACGTGGAAATATCTACACCGCTATCTGTATAAACATGGAAACGTATACATCGCTATCTGTATAAACATGGAAATATCTTCACCGCTATCTCTATTAACTTCGAAGCATCTACGCCACTATCTGTATAAACATGGAAGTTTCTACACCGCTATCTGTATGAATATGGAAATATCTACAATGCTATCTGTGTAAACATGGAAATAACTACACCGCTATCTATATAAATATGGCAATATTTACACCTCTATCTCTATAAACATGGAAATATCTACACCGCTCTCTCTATAAACATGGAAATAACTACACCGCTATCTGTATATACATGGAAATATCTACAACGCTAATTGTGTAATCATGGAAATATCTACACACCTATCTGTGTAAACTTGGAAATATCTACACCGCCGTCTGTATAAACATGGAAATTTCTACAACACTATCTGTATAAATTTGGAAATATCTACACCGCTATCTCTACAAACATGGAAATACCTAGACAGTCATCTGTATAAACGTGGAAATATCTACACCGCCATGTGTATAAACATGGAAACATCTACACAGCCATCTGTATAAACATGGAAATATCTACACCGCTATCTGTGTAAAGATGGAAATATCTACACCGCAATCTGTGCAAAGATGGAAATATCTACTCCGCTATCTCTGTAAACATGGAAATACCTACACTGCTATCTGTATAAACATGGAAATATCTACACCGCTATTGGTATAAATATGGAAATATCTGCACTGCTATCTCTATAAACATGGAAATATCTACACCGCTATCTGTATAAACATGGAAATATATACACCGCTATCTCTATAAACATGGAAATATCTACAGTGCCGTCTGTATAATCATGCAAATATCTACACAGTCATCAGTATAAACATGGAAATATCTACACTACCATCTCTACAAACATGGAAATATGTATAGCACTCATTGTATAAAGATGCAAATATCTACACCGCTATCTGTATAAACATGGAATTATCTACATCGCTATCTGTATAAATATGGAAATATTTACACCGCTATCTCTATAAACATGGAAATATCTACACCGCTATTTCTATAAACAGGGAAATATCTACACCAACATCTGTATAAACATGGAAATATCTACACAGTCATCTTCAAAAACATGGAAATATCTACACTGCCATCTGTATAAACATGGAAATACCTACTCAGCCCTCTTTATAAACATGGAAACATCTGCACAGCATTCTGTATAAACATGTAAATATCTACACCGCTATCTGTATAAACGGGGAAATATCTACACCGCTATCACTATAAACATGGAAATATCTACAACGCTATGTGTATAAACATGAAAATATTTCCACTGCTATCTCTATCAACAGAGAAATAACTACACCACTATGTGTATAAACATGGAAATACCTACACTGCCATCTGCATTAACATGGAAATATCCACACCACCATCTGTATAAAAGTGGAAATATCTACATGGCGAGCTCTATAAACATGGAAATATTTACACCGCTACCTGTATAAACATGGAAATACCAACACCGCTATCTCTATAAACGTGGAAATATCTACACCGCTATCTGTATAAACATATAAACATCTACACCGCAATTTGTATGAAAATGGAAATATCTGCACCTGCATCACTATAAACATGAAAATATCTCCACTGCCATCTCCATAAACATGGGACTATCTACAAAGCCATGTGTATAAACATGCAAATATCTACACTGCCATCTGTATAAAGACGTAAATATCTACAACGTGAGCTGTATAAACATTGAAACATCTACACCACTATCCCTATAAACATGGAAATATCAACAACGCTATCCAAATAAACATGGAAATATCTACACTGCTATCTGCTTCAACATAGAATTATCTACACCACTATCACTATAAACATGGAAATACCTACACCGCGATCTCTATAAACATGGAAACATCTATACCACCATGTGTATAAACTTGGAAATATCTACACCGCCATCGGCACAACCATGGAAATATCTACCTCGCCGTCTGCATTAACAAGGAAATATCTACACCGACATCTGTATAAACATGGAAATATCTGCAACGCTATCTGTGTAAACATGGAAATATCTGCACTGCTATATGTGGAAACATGGAAATATCTACATCACTATCTGTATAAACATGGAAATATCTACAACGTTATGTCTATGAACATGGAATTATCTACACCGCTATCTCTATAAACATGGAAATATCTACACCGCTATCTGTATAAACATGGAAATATCTACACCGCTATCTCTATAAAGATGGAAATATCTACACCGCCATCTGTATAGACATGCAAATATCTACACAGTCATCTGTATAAACATGGAAATATCAACACCACCATCTCTATAAACATGGAAATATCAAGACTGCCATCACTATACACATGGAAATATCTACACAGCCATCTGTATAAACATGGAAATATCTACACCGCTATCTGCATAAACATGGAAATATCTACATGGCTATCTGTATAAACATGGAAATATCTACATCACTATCTGTATAAACATGGAAATATCTCCACCGCTATCTCTATAAATATGGAAATATCTACACCGCTATCTGTATAAAGATGGAAATATCTACACCGCTATCTGTATAATCATGGAAATACCTACACCGCTATCTGTATAAACATGGATATATCTACAATGCTATCTGTGTAAACATGGAAATATCTACAATGCTATCTCTGTAAACATGGAAATGTCTACACAGCTATCTGTGGAAACTGGGAAATATCTACACCACTATCTGTGTAAAGATGGAAATAACTAAACCCCAATCTGTGAAAAGATGGAAATATCTACACCGCTATCTCTGTAAACACGGAAATATCAACACCACCATCTGCATAAACATGGAAATATCTACACTGCCATCTGTATAAACATGGAAATATCTACACAGCCATCTCTATAAACATGGAAATATCTACACAGCCATCTGTATTAACATGGAAATATCTACACCGGTATCTGTATAAACATGGAAATATCTACACCGGTATCTGTATAAACATGGAAATACCTACACCGCTATCTGTATAAACATGAAAATATCAACACTGCTATCTGTGTAAACATGGAAATATCTACACCGCTATCCCTATAAACATGGAAATATCTACACCGCTATCACTATAAACATGGAAATACCTACACCGCTATCACCATAAACATGGAAATATCTACACTGCTGTATGTATATATATGGAAATATCTACACCGCTATCTCTATAAACATGGAAATATCTTCACCACTATCTGTATAAACTTGGAAATGTCTACACCGCTATCTCAATAAACATGGAAATATCTTCACCGCCATCTGTATAAACATGGAAATATCTACACCGCTATCTGTATAAACATGGAAATATCTATACCACGGTCTGTATAAACATGGAAATATCTACACCGCAATCTGTATAAACATGGAAATATCTTCACCGTGATCTGTATAAACATGGAAATATCTACACCGCGATCTGTATAAACATGGACATATCTACACCGCTATCTGTATAAACATGGAAATATCTAGACAGCTATCTCTATAAACATGGTAATATCTACACCGCCATCTGTATAAACATGGAAATACCTACAAAGTCATCTGTATAAACATGGAAATATCTACAAAGCCATCTGTATAAACATGGAAATACCTACACTGTTATCTGTATAAATTTGGAAATATCTACACCGCTATCTCTATAAACATGGAAATATCTACACCGCCATCTGTATAAACATGGAAATATCTACACTGCTATCTCTATAAACATGGAAATATCTACAATGCCATCTGTAAAAACATGGAAATACCTCTAGAGTCATCTGCATAAACATGGAAATATCTACACCACCATCTGTATAAACATGGAAATACCTACACTGTTATCTGTATAAATTTGGAAATATCTACACCGCTATCTCTATAAACATGGAAATATCTACACCGCCATCTGTATAAACATGGAAATATCTACACTGCTATCTCTATAAACATGGAAATATCTACAATGCCATCTGTAAAAACATGGAAATACCTCTAGAGTCATCTGCATAAACATGGAAATATCTACACCACCATCTGTATAAACATGGAAATATCTACAATGCCATCTGTATAAACATGGAAATATCTACAATGCCATCTGTATACACATGGAAATACCTACACGGCAATCTGTGTATAGATGGTAACATCAACAACGCCATCTGTACAAACATGGAAATATCTACACTGCTATCTCTATAAACATGGAAATATCTACAATGCCGTCTGTAAAAACATGGAAATACCTATACAGTCATCTGTATAAACATGGAAATATCTACACCACCATCTGCATAAACATGGAAATATCTACAATGCCATCTGTATACACATGGAAATACCTACACGGCAATCTGTGTATAGATGGAAACATCAACACCACCATCTGTACAAACATGGAAATATCTACACTGCTATCTGTATAAACATGGAAATATCTACACCACGATCTGTATAAACATGGAAATATATACACCGCTATCTGTATAAACATGGAAATATCTGCACCGCTATCTCTATAAACGTGGAAATATCTACAAAGCCATCTGTATAAACATGGAAATACCTACACAGTCATGTGTAGGAACATGGAAATATCTACACTGCCATCTGTATAAACATAGAAATATCTACACAGCCCTCTGTATAAATATGGAAATATCTGCATAGGCACCTGTGTAAACATGGAAAAATCTGCACCGCTATCTGTATAAACATGGAAATACCTACACCGCTATCTGTATAAACATGAAAATATCAACACCGCTATCTGTATAAACATGGAAATATCTACACCGCTATCCGTATAAACATGGAATTATCTACACCGCTATCACTATAAACATGGAAATACCTACACCGCTATCACTATAAACATGGAAATATCTTCAATGCTATATGTACATATATGGAAATATCTACACCGCTATCTCTATAAACATGGAAATATCTTCACCACTATCTGTATAAACTTGGAAATGTCTACACTGCTATCTCAATAAACATGGAAATATCTTCACCGCCATCTGTATAAACATGGAAATATCTACACCGCTACCTGTATAAAAATGGAAACATCTTCACCGCTATCTTTAAAAACATGGAAATATCTACACCGCGATCTGTAGAAACATGGAAATACCTACACCGCTATCTGTATAAACATGGAAATATCTACACCGCTATCTCTATAAACATGGAAATATCTACACCGCCATCTTTAAAAACATGGAAATATCTATACAATCATCTGTATAAACATGGAAATATCTACACCATCATCTGTATAAACATGGAAATGTCTACACTGCCAGGAGCTCAATAGCAGCCTGGGCAATACAGCAAGGCCTCATCTCTCCATAAAAATTGGAAATATTAGCTGGCCATGGTGGTGTGCACCTGTAGTCCCAGCTTCTTGGGAGGCTGAGGTGGGAGGATCTACGGAGCCCAGGAGTTTAAGGCTGCAGTGAGCTTGGATAACGACTGCACTCCAGCCTGGATGACAGAACAAGAACCTGTTTCAAAAAAGAAAAAAGAAAAAAAATCCTAAAAACTAAAAACTGGATGTAGTTTGCTAGTAACTAAACAGCAAATTAATTGCAACATGCTTACATATCAACGATGTCTTTCTTCTTTGATCATAAACCTGCTCACTAAGAAGCTGCTGAAGTCCATGGTAGTGACAGGTACATGTCTGCATCCTTGTCCTGACCTGCATCTTCTTTGATTGTCCCCATCTGTGTCTCCGACTGGCACTGCCGAACCGGCTTGCTACCTGATCAATGTTGTACTGAACCGGACTGCTAACTGATCAATGTTGTCGAGCTCACTGCACAAAGCTGTTCTTACAAGGTAGATTTCTGCCTGGAATAGCCATACTTACACTGTTTATATTCCTTACTCCTGACCCATCCAACGCAGCACAAGTTCTATTTATTGCCATAGAAACATAGGTCATTTGGAAACACCTCCTTCATTTCTATGGAATGTTCAAACATTTCTGACATTTTGGACTCTGTTCTTGCCTCTTGTTAAATATATCCAGAAAAGAGACAAAGCTTTATGGGGGGGCTATATGCACACATATGCTATAGAATAAGCTATCTAAATGCTTAGAAATACTTTCCATCTGTCACCGCACCTTAATAGGTACACAGAAATTAAGTATGTGTATATCTGTCTGTATAGATACGTAGAAATATATATCCCCAAAACAAAAACTCATTCTCTTACTTATACATAGGTAGAATATAGGTGAATATACATATACATTTATAGGTAGAACAAAAAAACCCTCAGCCTCTTTAGGGCCATGTGTTTTCTCTGAGTAATTGTCACAATTAATTAAAATACATGTGTATGCCTTTTTAGATAAATTCCATCAGACCAGTTTCTGTCTGGTTGGAAAATAATAACTGCCTATTTGCTAAGTGCCCCTGCCCCCATACTATGTTCCAGTGAACTAAAGACCTCTGGCAATCATAGATTTACAACTCAGCAAGATTAAACAATTTATTGTTATTATGACATCCAAGCTGTATCTTCTGTATTATATTCCACATTAGCATCTATCACTTTACATTTGGGAGATCCTGTCCAAAAAATGATTATGCCTCCTAACCAAACATTCAGCAGGGCTGCAGGAACAGGCCCCCTGAACAAACATCCTGCCAAAGTACTTTAAAGCACCGTGAGCTGCCACAGCTGTGCATTTTCAGATGACTCAGCAGATTAGCGTGGAGTCTCTTAGCCTCTGCTTGGTCTGTTCCTTTCAGTGATCTCTCACATGGCCCAGTCCATTCGGTTTGAAAATCCTCATGAAATGAGCAGATTATGATCTGGCTTCAGTAGAGGGCCATGGGGTGGGCATGGAGGGGAGAGGGTTTGCTCTTAACACAGCCTGAGCCTCAGAAAGGTTTCAGATGGAAAAGCATGGCACTGACTCAGCTCATGCTTAACAGGAAATAATGCACAGACCACACCAAAAAAGCCCTTTATGTTGTGTGAAAGTCTATGCCGGAGCAGCTGCTGCCACCTCATGTACTGTGATAGAGTGTGCATGTGTGTGTTTGTGTGTGCGTGAGTGTGAGTATGCACACAAATGTGTGCTGGGAGGGGGAGGAGATCACACCTTCCACAGTCGCCACCTCAGCCTTAGCTAGCAGCGTGGAGAATTGCCAAAAGTCAAGAGGAAGCTGCACCAAAGCAACTGTGATCACCACATCAGCAGGCGCTTTCTGGTTAGTAAAGCTACTGGGACTGAAAAACACACACGATCTCGTCCTTCTTTTATTTTAATCAGAGCAAAATATTTTTATAATAATTGTGTTATATGAATAAATAATTCATAATGCTGTAACCCATGATCACATTCAATCCTCCCAACAACCCTAGAAGATATGTAGACAGGTATTATTACTTTCCCTATTTTTATAAATGAGGAAATAAACCCCAGGAGGCTAGGCGACTTCCCCACGGTCATAGAAGTTGCAAACAGTAGTATCATGATTCAAATCCAAAGCTTCTCCTTTTGTCTTTATCATTTTAATTTTGAAGGTAATGCATATGCATGTATGATCTTTTAAATCCAGAGATGTATATGGAATAGATAGGAAAAGGGACTCTCCTTCCCCATTATACACCCCCTCCACCCAAGCTATATACACTGTTGACTAGAGTATGTCCTTTCAATCCTATTTTCTATGCCTACATTATATACAGAAAAGCAGGATTACATTACACACAATATTCCAGTCATTGCTGTTTTTCACCAACATGCTATCATTCACATCTTTTTCATACTACATATAAATTTATATCCTTTATTTGAATGGTGTATATTGTGCAGTTGTGTCACAAATTATGTACCTGTTCTCTGTTGAACATATAGATTTTTTCTGAGTTTTTCCTTAGCAAAATGCTGCAGTGAATACCCTTGTACACAGATGTTTGTACATTTGTTCTAGAAAAATCTACAGCAAAGATTCTTAGATTAAGAGATTCCCAGGTTATTAGAAAACTACTCTATTAATTTAGATATATACTTCCAAATTGCCTGACCAAAAAGTTATGTCAATTTAACTTCTATGAACAGTATACAAACATGACAATTTTCCATCACCTACACCAACTCTGGGTAATTTCATCTTTTTTACAAGTTGATGGATTGTTTTAATTTATATTTCTCTGGTTATTAATAAGGTTGGCCACCTGTTCATGTCTTATTATTGATGATATTTGTATTGAATTGTTTGAATTTTCTTGATTTCAAAAAACGTTTTACATGTCATAGATATTAAATATTTGTTGTAAAACTCTCCTTCCAGTATTGTGTATGTGTTTGGTCAAGTACAATAAACTCTCGTCCTCTGATTTCAGATTCCTTTCTCTTTCCATTAGAAATCCCTAAATGTAAAACTACATATTGATAGCTAAAAACCAGGATGTTTACTAGAGAAAAAGAATACAAAGGCAATAATTAAATTTTATATTTATACAAAATACCTACTAGTACAAACTTAAAAAGAGAAAGTAAAAGTCAAATGCTTCTACGACTTCAGACTAAGAAAAAGAACTTTTGAGGTTGAATGTTCCTGAAATTTTTCTTTTCATACAACTACGGACATGACTTCAAAAGTTGATGTGACTAAAAAATGTAAGATATGAAAGATATTTGAAGACTCAGAGAAGGTGGATTTTCATTTTAACAAGTCACATATATATTCTAGATATCCTCTTATTCGTAACTAAGAGAGTCAAATCAGATGAAAGAATCTAAAAATTTCCCTTTGACTGTGTTAAGTAGAAGTAGTAGAGGCATATTGGCCAAATCTTGAGTGTTTGCAAATTGACTCTTAAGGCTATAGGCTGGCACAGGTCATTGAAGCCCTGGCTTTTGATCTTTAATTTTAAAATCCCCAAACAATTTATACTAATTTTTCTTGTCCATTATTTCCAAATAATCTTGTTTAAAGGTTATTACAGTGCTTGCTCATGTTACTGTTGTCTAACAGAAGGGTATCCGGGGCCTTAAAACTGAGAGGGTTAGGATTAATGATTCCAATACCTATGCTTGGACATCTCCAAAAGTGGGTTCCAACTTCTTGTCCTCAAGTCTGTATAGAAACTAGCAAACTTCCAGAGTTCACAAAAGGCTCAAAGAGAACAGATGTTTTATAGAAAATTCTTAGAGCAAGTTTCACGCATAATGTTGCTGATGCGTGTCTGCCTTTTCAATAAACATCACTATGCTTTATCACAAGATTTAATAAAGCAGCTTAGTTAAAAATGCCATCTGGGTCTCTGGACACATTAAACAAAGCTTAAAATAACCACCCCAGCAACTGGGAGGACCCAGCTGTTCTCATAATCTGTCCCACTCCTTTTACTTCCCCATAAAAAGAGTGAATGAAGACCACAGACTAAAAGCATCCAGAAGGAACTGGCACAAACAGGGAGATAGATGGAGCCAAGGGCTCCTGTAAGTTTGCTATTGCTCACATAATAGATTTGCTAATTCCACAACCTGCGGATGGTGATTAAGAACAGGAAGCAGAAAGAGGGAAGAGAGAATCATAGAAGGGTTCATTCAAGTTTTCTAATGTATCACAAACCTGTCCTCCCTAATGTCTGGATCATAGCAGCCCATTCCATTCACCTATTCTCTAGTGAACTCCAATAGAAAATACAAAGCCATCACCACCCAGTTCTTTGTCCCTTCTAGAGATGAGATATTAGCCACCCAATCCCAGATTCTCAGATCCCTTCCAGGAAAGAAGCCCTAGGTATTGAAGCACAGCTTTCCCTCCCTCCCTTCTTTCTTCCACCCCAAGATTTGTTCCCCAGATAGTTCTAGTAAATGCAAAACCAAGTATATTCTCATTCTTTAGAGCAACCAGCTTTTCATGGCCAACTGGAATCAAACACAACCTGCACAAACATCTATCTGGAGGACACTCCCAAGGCTCCTACTGAGCCAGCCTTCTGCATACCACTGCATTTCAGCTTCCTAGTTCACAAGACACTGAGACATTCTTGAATTCTGCAAGGTGCACTGTGTGTTAATATCTTGGCTGCTCATCATGTGGCCAATAAAGGGCATGACTAGTCAACAAATAAATTTTCTCTTGGCTAAAACTTGCAACAAAACTGTAAGCTGTTTACCAAGGGGCCCACTACAGGTTATATTCAATATATACAGTCAAATCCTAACTATCTGAGATATATTCAGTTGACCATACACCTTTATATTTCAGTAAAAGGTCTTTACATTTCCCAGTGCTATCGATGTTACAAAGTGCTTTCATATGCAGTGCTTCATCTGATTTCCAGGATAATTAAATGATCCTGTCATACCTGATTTTTAGATGAGGAAACAAGTGGTTTCTGGGTATTTCAAGAGGCTAACGCATCTGCCCTCCAAC
Source organism: Pan troglodytes (assembly GCF_028858775.2). NCBI lineage: Eukaryota > Metazoa > Chordata > Mammalia > Primates > Hominidae > Pan > Pan troglodytes. The sequence continues at coordinate 11,877,412 of NC_072411.2, forward strand.
TTGTATGTGAAAACCAAAAACAAAATTCCAAGGCCCTTCAACCATCTGAATGGACTTTGACTCTTTTGGTCAATATATGGCAGAGCTAGGAAAAGAAGGTGAGTCTTCCAGCTGCTGATACAGGGTTTTTTCTGCCATACTCCATTACCTCCAAGGCTAAAGTCAAAAGAGGGTGTGGTTATCACATGAAAAAATCTGGTTTGGATTTCCCAAATGTGTATGTAGTATTTGGGGATTTACCTTAATTTAACCTACAGTTCTTTTGGGTTGTAACAGTCTGACTCCATTTTTGAAAACAAAACAAAATCGATTTTAAATGCTGAATTATAGATCTTTGCTGTCCCGTATGGTAGCTACTAACCACTTATGGTTATTTGCATTTCTATTTTAATTAATTAAAATTCAGTAAAATGCAAAATTCAGTTCTTCAGTTGCTCTAGCCACATTTCAAGTGTTACAGTAGTCACATATGGCTAGTGGCTGGGACAATGCAGATTATAGAACAGTTCCATCATCAAAGAAACTTCTATTGAACAGTGCTATTATATAATGTCATCTCCAGAGAAAGAAGACTTTAGAAAAAGTCAGAAACGGCCGGGTGCAGTGGCTCACACGTGTAATCCCAGCACTTTGGGAGGCCAAGGCAGGCAGATCCCTTGAGGTCAGGAGTTCAAGACCAGCCTGGCCGACATGGTGAAACCCCGTCTCTAGTAAAAATACAAAAAATTAGCTAGGCGTGGTGGTGCATGCCTGTAACCCCAGCTACTCAGGAGGCTGAGTTGGGAGAATCACTGGAACCCAGGAGGCAGAAGTTGTAGTGAGCCAAGATTGTGCCACTGCACTCTAGCCTGGGTGACAGAGCAAGACTCCATCTCAAAAAAAAAAAAAAGAAAAAGAAAAAGTCAGAAACATCTTGAGGCAGGCATAGTGCTGTCATCTGTCCAATATTGAAGATGATTTAAGAATAAGAAAGAAGAAGAGAACAAAGAAGAGAAAAAGAAGTTGCCTTAGGTGTACCTACCCAGAAAAGGACAAAGGCATTCTTGTAGTCATTGTGTTGTATTTTAGCTCTTAAACTTTTTAAGAGATTAGAATAATTTGACACATAGAAGATCTAAACCACTGAAGAGGCTCTGAAGCAGATAAAAGTAGAAAGAAAATAAAAAACTAATTAGGTACAAACTAAGCTTAACCACAATTCGTTTAAACGGTACTATTTATCTTCACATGATTGATTTTTCTTTTGCTTTATAGTATGACATAGTTTATATCTTTAAAGGGGAATTAAAATATTTCTGGGAATTTTTAAAAGTAAGTTCACACAGCCACATAAAAACTACAGAAACAGATAAAACCTATCTTCTCATTTATTCCCTAATCCATTCAAATTAAATATAAAAATCCAAGCAGCCACAGTGATATTCAAAAAAGCAAAAGTGAGACAAAACAAAATTCATTTGTCACCTGTGGAGGTAGTTAGCTCACCTAATCTTCACTCCAAACACCAGTAATTTTTAAAAGACAGAAATAAACATATGTTCTGCCTTCCCGGAAGGAACTATGTTTCAGGGTAGCCAAATAACCCAGTTGTGAAGAAAATGGTCTGCTTATAGAAAAATGCCAGCTAAAACATGTAGATAGAATTAGAGAATTAGAAATTCACCATTTTGAAACCCCTAATGAAATAATCAACTCAAGCAAGGATCATTAATAAATACTAAAACAATCAAGTAACTATTGATACAGAATATAACTGAATATACACATGGTACAAAGTTCACGTCACAGACTACTGGCTTGACCCAAGGGGGAATATAGCAGAGGAGATAGGCAGTGATCACCCTAACCTTGCGATCATCTCACCATCACTAATGATGGGATGTGAATACACATTATTGCCTATGAAATAGTCTTTAAAAAAAGAAGTTGAACCTGAATCTAACTAAACCTTGCAATGGGCTGAACGTGTATGTCTTCCCCAAATTAATATGTTGACATCCTAACCCCAAAGGTGCTGGTATTAAAAGGTGGGGCCTTTAGGGGGTCATTAGATCATAAGGACAGAGGCTTCATGATTGGAATTAGTGCCCTTATAAAAGAGGCCCCAGAGAGCTAGCTAGTCTCTCCCACTATGTGAGGGCCCAGCAAGAAAGCCAATCTATGAACCAGAAAGTTGGTCCTAACCAGATATCAAAACCACATGCTCCTTGATTTTAAACTTGCTAGCCTCTAGGACTGTGAGAAATAAATTTCTGTTCTTTATAAGTCATCCAGTTTTTGGTATTTTGTTATAGCAGGCCTAAAAGCCTTTAGAACTAACTTCCAGTTAACCAGGAGAAAACAGAGTGAAAAGTTAAATGACACCATAAAAAGCAACCAGAAAATTCCAGAAGGGGAAATATTCTACAGGACAACTGACTAGTTTTTCAACAAGTCAATTTCACTAAATAAATACATAAACAAAGAGTATGTGTATCTTCCAGGTTAAAACAGTCTTGAGCTAAATAATCAAATGCAATGTGTGTCCCTTGATTAGAAGAAACTAATTTGAACAAACCAGCCACAAAAGATATTTCAGGGAGACCAAGCTGGAAGGATCACTTGAGGCCAGGAGTTTGAGACCAGCCTGGGCAACGTAGTAAGACCTCCATCTCTACAAAAACAATAAATTAGCTGGGCATGGTGGTGTGCACCTCTAGTCCTAGCTACTCAGGAAGCTGAGGCAGGAAGATCACTTGAGCCCAGGAGTTTGAGGCTGCAATGAGCTATGATTGTTTCACTGCACTTCAGGCTGTGTGAAAGAGCAAGACTTTGTCTCAAAAAATAAAAGGACATTTCATAATAATTGAGGAAATCTGAATGTGGACTGGGTAATAAATGATATAAAAAAGCCATTTTTTATTTTGTTTGAAAAGATGATTTTGTAACTATACAGGAAAATGTTCTTATTTTTTTAGAAATCTGTACTAAAGAATTTAGGGGTAAAATATCATTTTCTTTAATAGACTTTCAAACACAAGCAAAAAATAGTCATGACACAAATATAGCAAAATGTTTACAATCTATGTTCTATGCTTGCCTGTGAGTGCCATTAATCTCATCTCTCTGCTTTTCTGAAAGTTTGAAAATTTCAAAGTTTTATAATAAATTTTTTTACATCCCATAATTTTATAATAATTTTTTTAAAGTTTGAAGCAAATCAACAACTATAGCTTCAAAAATATCCTGACCCACAATAAACATTGAACAGGGTATATTTCTCCCATTTCCTAAAAAAGTTGGCCCAGGAAGGAGTATGAGAGCTGCCATAGCTCTCCCAAGGCTCATTATTCTCCATCACTCCATGGGAAATCCCAAAATAAATTTTTTAAAAAGTTGTTTAAATTTATAATGTTTTTGATTCTATAATAATTTTATAATAAAATAATTGTAAAATGTTTTTGATTTTATAATTTATAAAAATTTTTATACATGTTTATGTTTGAAATGTCTATTTCAAACTTTATGAGATATTAAAATATAAGTAATATAGTTCATCATTTTAGAAATGCCATGCTTTTCTTCTCCAGCAATTACATAATCAAAGAGTAACAGTAGTTTTTCATAGAACATTGCTTTGTAGGCTGGGCATGGTGTTTCATTACACTTTAGGAGGCCAAGGCAGGCAGATCTCTTGAGATCAGGAGTTTGAGACTAGACTGGGCAACACAGAGAAACCCTATGAGTAGTAAAAACACAAAAATCAGCTGTGTGTAGTGGCTTGCACCTATAGCCCCAGCTACTCAGGAGGCTGAGGTGGGAAGATCACCTGAATCTGGGGAGGTCAAGGCTACAGTGAGCCAAGACTGTACCATTGCACTCCAGCCTGGGCAACAAAGTGAGACCCTGTGTCAAAAAAAAATGAAATTTAATTGAAAAAAAGAAAATTGCTTTGTAAAATTAACTTTTTCAATCAAAACCAAGATTTTTCAGATATAGAGAATGCAGCCCACTGGTCAGATTTGTCAGTTCAAATAGAATAAATTCTAGTTTCCTATTTTTCTAGCCTGCTTATGATTATCCAATAGGATATCAAAAAAGACCAAAGCCTTTGGGATCCATGTTCAGTATTCCTGAGTCTAACTCAGGATGCCAAATCAGGAGACAAGCACATTCTCATCAATTTTCAATCATTCGAGACCAATTTTGCTTATAATTATCCAGTTCTTTTAGACCACCTTTCTCCTGAAGCCAGCCTTATGGCTATTCACTTCACTTTAGCATAAGCCCCCAAGAAGGTGAACAAAATGAGGAAACAATTGGTTAAAGTTGGCGTTTGAAATTCTGAAACATGTCCACCATTCCCTTCACCCATGCCCGCCCCTCTTAGAAGTAGTACTTTCAGATTATTTAAGAGTCGATGCTTCTATGTGGATTTTGTCATCTGTCCTTTATAACAGCTAGTAGGTTTAATTTGACTCTATTTTAAGCATATATTGACCTATGCTAATTATCTGTTAAAATAAATTCCACTCTTAGAGTTAATAAAGTGTGTTTGTCATGGAAGACCCATTGAAGTAAGAAGCTGAGGAGCCCTTATGGTAAAGTGGGACAAGAAATAATAAGACATAATAATTTTCCCATGCAAATCAACAACCGTAGCTTCAAAAATATCTTGACCCACAACAAGTATTGGACAGGCCATGTTTCTCTCACTCCCTAAAAAATTGGCTCGGGAAGGAGTATGAGAGCTCCCATAGCTCTCCCAAGGCTCATTATTCTCCATCACTCCACAGGAACAGCCTGTCAGAGAAGAGTGAAAGACCATTTGTCAACCTCTCTTCAACTCCCTGATTCTAGCCAAACTTCATCAATCTCAAGTGAGGAGCCAGAGAGAAATCAAACCCCATATATCCAGCATCATTGTCTACTGGAGTCAAAAATCACAATTCCACTACCCACCCCAACACCACTGGCCCTGTTTCTCCCAATTGCTTTTTATTGTGTTTTTTAAAAAATCCTCTTTCCCTATCCCTGCAACACCGAGAAGGAGGAATTATAGTAGATAAATATGAAGCATGGAGATCCTTTAAAAATGTTTTTAATAATAAATGAGAAAATGAAAAGGAAAGGGTTGGGAAGGAAGGAGGGAATACAAATGCCAGGGAAATGTTCAGTTTTGCTTTTAAAGATGTTAACACTCATTTATACATCTGCAAGACACTCCCCTTAAAGACAAGTTTATGAGTGTGGGTCTGGTTGCATGAATAAGGATAAAATTACCTTTTTAGACGATGTTTCCCACATATCATTCAGAGACCCCTGAAGTTAGGTATCCCTCTTGTAGATGTCCTTGAGATGCTGCTGGACCTGGGAAAGAGGAAACTGGGATACGGGTCTATGCCAAAAGGTGCTTCTAGTTATAGGACAGAGAGGAAAGGGGCAGAGGGAGAAAAACCCGAAGTCTGAGAATCTGGATTGCAGAAGACTACCGAGGTCGTGGGAGAAGGGAGAGAAAACAAGGATGAAAAGCGAAAGGGGAAGAGGCATGAAATGTTGTCAAATGTCAAAAGGCATTTGGAGAGAAGTTGGGAATTGCATTAAGAAAACCACTGCAAATCTCATTTCAGACCATTTAGAGATATGCCCCCTGGGAACTGCGAGCTCAGGCTGTTTAGCATCAAACAAATGGATCCACTCCATCCCTACCCTAATTAAATAAATCATTCAGTAATTCCACTGGGTTAAAGAACCAAAATATTAAAAACCTTCAGGACCTACTCTTGCCAAATATGTCAGGGATCGTGTGTGTGTGTGTGTGTGTGTGTGTGTGTGTGTGTGTGTTCTGAGACACCACTACTGTTAAATAGGCAGAGCTAAGACTTAGGGGACTGGCAGATTATTGCAAAAAGGGCACGGGGCAGAGGCACTATGTTGTGAGCCTGGAAAGAAGTTTGTGTGGGGACTGTGGGCAGTGAACGCGTTGGGAACAATATGGAAAACTGGGAGCTGCCTTGGAATCTACAGGGCCGGGTAAGAGAATGTCCGAAAGAAAAATGAGCAGGTGCGGGATGTGTGCAGAGTCGGAGAAGAGTCCAGGGCACCCGGAGTGGCTCCAGGAATGACGGCCACCCCTCAAGGCTTTTGGGGGCGGTGGGTACTAATAGAACCCAGTGTCCGGGGTGCGCCGGGGAGGCTGCGAGCGCGGCGGGAGTGGGGCGCTGGAGGGTGAGGACGCGGGAGTGAGGAAGCAAAACCGGGGCCAGGCAGGGGCCTCCCAGCTGGGCCCGGAGGCAGCAGGGGGACAAGGGCTAGGAGAGGGCATGGCGGCAGCGCGGCGGGAAGCGAGGGGCATCCGGACACTCACCCCGTTGGCCGCAGCCATCTGCCCCACGATCTCGATGGCCGTCCTGCTAAAATACCTGCCGTCGCTGCCCACCACCGTGGTGTAGCCCCGGCGGTCGCGCAGGTCGATGGACGATAGCACGCTCTGGATGAATTTGGGCAGGTAGTTGCGCTGGCCCTCGAAGAGGCCGGTAGGTCGCCGCAGACCCCCGCCGCCGGCCGGCCGCCGGTCCTCGTAGGGCGCGGTGGGCACTGTCAGCACCGGGATGGGGCTCCCCTCCGTGGCGCCTCCTGGCCGGTCCTGCTGAGGCTTCCGGGGCCGGAGGCAATCTGCAGCCTGCCGGGGGCCTCCGCCCACCTGGCCGCGCACCGGGACTCCGCCTCGCGCCCAGGCCCCCTCTCCGGCAGGTCGGCACCCTGCGCCCTGCACCCGCCCGCCTGGGGACCGCCCGCCCCTCCTCTCCGTGCGGCTGCTCGCTGACTCCCTCGGCGGAGATTGCTTCTGCCTTCCTGTAAAGTTTTCTCCCGCCCACCTTCTCCGCTGCCAGACCGCCCGAGGTGTCCTCAGTTCCTCCCCAAGTTGGACTCACTTTCGGGGTGTCCCAAAAGCCTGATTCCAGGGCCTGCTAGCCCGACCCCGGTGACGCTTGCACCCGCGCCTGGCCCCAGCCTTCACGCGCGATCGCCGCCCTCCGGGGCACACCCTCCGCCAGAAAGCAGCCGGCGGGCGGCGAGACTTTGGGCAGAGTCCGGGTTCCTCTCCGGCGCCAGGCCCGTCTCCCTGTCTCCCTGGGAGTGCGCAGCCTACACGCACCAGTTTCTCTTTAGAACAAGCACGGGGAGGGATTTGGGAGGGGGCTGAAACCTTTTGCCATCAGCCAACAGCCTCAGCCAAAAATAACCCTGGAAAGGCGAGCTAAGAATGGTTATCTCCTGCCAGCGCTGAAATCGGAGGCTGGGCGCTGCATGTGGGGTGTGTGTGTGTGTGTGTGTGTGTGTGTGTGTGTGTGTACCCTCCCACCCCGACCATTTGTTGAAGGGAATCACCACTGTCAGACTTCAATCCAACAGGACCCACTCGAGCCATCCACACTTTCCCCAGCCTCCTCCAAAACAGCACACTTTCCGGTATGGACAATTCTTTTTTTTTTTTTTTTTCACTTGTTTGTTTGTTGTGGTGGTTGCAACAGCAGCAACACAGACGACACATATTTCCCTATTCTTCTCGCCCTTCTCACCCTCCCTACCCAGCTCCTGCCTTAGAAACAGGCTTGGCCTACACTGTATCTGTCCACACTGCCTGAACTCTTCCCTGAATTAATCGTTTTCAATAGGAGGGGGCTAAATCCCTTATTAATGCCCTACCAGGAGTGAATGAATAAAGCCAAGTTAAAGGGGAACTGGGTACCACATACTGTGCTAGGTTCCTTTGCATGTATCCTTTCATTCTGCTGGAGCTAAAGATGTTCTGCCTCCTCTCCATAAAACGCACCCAAACTCCAAAACCAGGAAATTCTCCATAGAAAATAGGAGTGAAGAGAGACAAGACTAACAGGATAAACCCCAAAGCAGGAAGAAAGTTTTGTCTCCCATTTCGCTCAAGGAATTTTTGGACCCACCAAGGCTACTGTCCTGAAAGATCCTGCTGCTTCTCCTTCCCCAAATATTGTCCACTTCCTGAGAGTAAGGCTGACTTGCCGCAGGCTTATAAAGTGTTTGGTCACAATAAGACAACTGTGAGTAATAACACACATTGTATACTGTTTTGCAATTGATAAAAGGCTTTGCATCTGTTTTTTCTTTGGAGGCTGAAGAAAAGAAAAATGGTATTCACGCATTTCCCATTTTACAGATGAAAACAAGAGGACTTTTTCTGTGAAGTCAGGAAAGTGGTTACAATGGTACTTTCTGCCTGTCCGAATTATGTATTGCCCCTCCCCTTTCTATTAATAACATTGAAGTGTGATGGGACAACCACTGAAGCTGTCAGTTGAAACCTGCTGGGACTTTTTAGCCATTCTCTTCAACATAAAGAATGGGTGTTTTTGGAGGGGGTGAGAGGAATGGGGAAATGTTGTCAAAGAGTACAATGTTTTAGTTGAGACAGGAAGAATACATTTTGTTGAGATCTACAGCACAGCATGGTGACTGTAGTTTACAATGAAGTATTGTGTATTTCAAAATTGCTAAGACAATAAATTTCAAATGTTCTCACCACAAAAAAGATAGGTTTTGAGGTGATGAATCTATTAATTCTCTGGATTTAATTATTCCACAATGTATACATATATCATAACATCACATTATACCTCCGTAAATACATACAATTTTAATTTGTCAATTAACATTTTTTTAAAAGAATAGTGTGGCCAGTTGGGGAGGTAGTTTTTTTTTTTTCCTCTAGTCTCTACTCAGTCTCCAAGATCCCATTCCCAAAAAATTCCTGTCACCCAGGTGGAGTGCAGTGGCACAATCATGGCTCACTGCACCCTCTCCCTCTTGGGCTCAAGCGATCCTCCCGCCTACAGGTACATGCCACCACGCCCAGCTAATTTTTGTAGCTTTTGTAGACATGGGGTTTCACCATGTTGCCTAGGCTGGTCTCGAACTCCTCAGCTCAATCAATCTGCCCACTTTAGCCTCCCACAGTGCTGGGATTACAGGTGGGAGCCACCAAGCCCAACCCATAAAGTTCCTAACTTTTTATCTCCCTGGGAGTGCACAGCCTACACACACCAGTTTCTCTTTAGAACATACTTAAGAGTCTTGGCTTAGCATCCAACAGACAGAACTTTAACACTTCTACGGATCTGTGCACCTGTCTATGGTGTGGGGTTTTTAAGATCTCTTTCTAATGACACTTTATTTTGCAAAGCAGGACAGTTTCATTCCCAGAAGAGCAGGTATGGTAAATCCTTTGTTCCAGTAATGAAGACAATGATCCAAACCCTAAGCCTCAGAGAAGCCCAGAAACCCTCCAGACCTCCATCTCTCTGCTCCTAGCACCTGCCTCTCTCTTGACATCAACATCATTCTCCCCTCTCACAGCCCAGCTCCTTCCACAGACCCAGGGATTAGGCACCAGCACCTCAGACTAGATTTTAGAGAATTACCATTCAAGAGGCAATCCTCTTCCCTTGGTTCCAATTTCAAGGTTCTCAAAGACTGGAACAGGGCTAGTTTGAGGCAATGTGCCCCATCGCATAGCCAGAAAGAACCTTACAGTGAAAAGGAAAACAATTCTTTCAAAGTAAGGGGGTGCTGATCCCCAGAGGGAGGACAGAAGGGCAAACAAACAGTAACCGGGCCACCACATGCTTCACACTCACTGATCAAGGACTTCTAAAACCACTTTTCTTTTCTCTGAATTTATATAGGATTTTGTATCACTCATAAAGGAATGTCTTATAGGCTGATAACTCCTTTCTATTCATGCTTACACTTAACGTTTAGGCTAGGATAATTTCCTAACCTCAGTGTCCTCACTATAAGATGGGAATTATTATAATCCCTACCTCATAAATTGTTGGGAGGATTAAAATACTTAGTAAAGTGCCTGACTAATAGAAAGGCATTCAATAAATGTTAGCTATTCATGGTGTCATCTTCATTATATTGACCATTATTACTAATCTCCTGTATTGCAAGAATTACAGTTTATATTTTTGTAGACCATCACTGTAGCTAAAGGGTCTTTGGGCCATAGGTGATATTCCATAAAGGTTGGTTAAATTGATCTGTGGTTCTTGACTATGGAAACTCAGAACTCCCTGTTTTGTAAACGTACAAAACAGATTTACCTGCTAAATAAATCTCTTCAAAGCTGACCCCAGGTTTGATTGAATTAATTCCAATGAATTTGTCACAATGATGGAGAAAGGAAACTTAGAGGGCCCCACAGTTGTTTGCTGGTAAAATGAGAAGTTTGGATTAGATCAATGTTTCCCAAAATATTTTCCTCAGAATGTTAGTGCCCCTCGAATCCTGCACAAAGCAAGAGTTGCATGACCAAGTAGCTTTTAAAACTCCTGTACACTCTACTCCCATTCTTCACAATGCACACTTTCATATTAAAAGTTCTGAGAGGTCCTCAACAGAAGACATCACTTAACTTTTTTTTTTTTTAAGACAGATTCTCACTCTGTCACCCAGGCTGGAGTACAGTGGCCACCACTCCTGGCCTAAAAATTTTTTAACCTTGTGCTTCCCAATCTAAACTCACAGGGACCAGTTTTCTTAATGAAAGAGAATCAGACTAGCTTGTAACCATAGCTGGTGACACTCCCCTGCCCCATTCCTTGTATGTCCTCAGTGGACTAGGTCAGGAATAAATAAATTTTCCTGATTCTCAAGGGCTGGTCACTCCTTTGTACTGAGCTCAAAGCTTCTCTGTAGCATGGGTCACAATGGATGGTAGCCCTGATAGCCTAGAGTAGCCTTTCAGCCTTCTCTGAGCCTCTAAAGACTGAGGATCCTTGGCATGAAATGGAGTAACTGATATACCCTTGCTTCCCCTGGGGACTCTCTTGCTCTCAAAAAGGCATCAGCCATCATCTCCATCTAGAGAATATACTAGCTGACTCAGCTTGACCAGCCTGTCCCAAAATGAGAATCTGGGTAAAATAAGCATTGACACACTTCATTCCTTGTAGATTCACAAAACATATTAGCATATTAAAGACTATGAAGTTCTGCAGGAAAAAAAACCTATTTAACTTTAATCCAACATTGCCAAGTTTTATTTGACCATGGAAGATTTTTCCAAAACACTTACAAACAGATCAAGGACATTAATCTTTCATGAAACACTAGATCCCCAAGGTCCTCTCCAGCTACATCATTCTGTGATTTTCTTTTTTATTTATGGTGCATTAAAAGATTAATCTCTATCAGACTTCCATTTAGAAATTCACCAGAATGTGCAAAGGCAGCAGGTAAAATTGCTGAAGGGTATTATAAAAATACCCTCCAGTGATTTTTGAAACTTAAACTGAAATATTTATATAACTATATATTTCAGTTTGTATATTATATATATATGTATATACACACATATATATGTATGTATATACACACGTATATATGTGTGTATACATATGTATACACACATATATACGTGTGTATATATATTGGTGTATGTATATCTATATCTATGTATATATGGCATTATATCCATTTTACAGATGCAGAAACTGAGCTTTAGAGGGGGTGAGCAATTGGTCCAAAGCCACACAGCACACAGGTAGTCATTGATAAAGGTAAAAACAAGAGTTGAAGCCTGAGGTGTAAGGACACAGAGACAAGTACACAAATGTTTACAAGTTACACATATGACACGTGCCTTTAACATGAATTTCTTGAACATTCATTTAGAGGCCTTACAATGAAGACATCAGAGTGGCAGCAAGTTCTGTTGGAATCAGGGGAGCGTGTTCTTCTATAATCCCCTGGCTAACAGGAAAGCACACTGATTTGGCCCATGGTAGTTATACACTCCCATTGAGTCAGGGGCCACTTCTATGCACACAGGAGGTGCTAAAAATATGCTGTTGACTCATTGCCTCTAAGAGCAGAAGAAATGCCAAAAGTAGAGGACAAGAGGCAGAAAAGCACACGGAAAAATGTCGTAGGGCAGTCCTCTGAGGAAGTGTTAGATCCCTTTGAAATCTGTCCAAACACTTTCTTGTGCTGGGGAAAGTCAATTACATATTTCAAGCAACCCCACATGTCATACGAGTATCTTGTACGTGTTTGTGTACTCGTGTCTGTGAACTTACATCTCAGACTTCAACTTCTCGCTCCCCACCCTTATCAATGACTGCCTGCATGGCCTTGGGCAAGTTGCTTTCCCTCTTCAAAGCTCAGTTTCTGCATCTATTAAATGGACATAATGCTACCTACGTCATGGGGTTAGTGATCACATTTAAGGAGCTAATATGTGGAAATTGCTTACACAGTACCTATCACATAATAAGGGTTTAATAAGTGTTTGATGTAATTGTTTTGATTATTACTACTATTACTAAAATAATAATTACTACAATAATAATGATTCTTATTCTCTATATTAGTATTATCTTTGAAAATGGGCATGGATTATGTCTATGTAACACTTTTGGCACAATATCTAGCATTATATCACACACAAATTAGAGAATTCATGTTATTAAGGATGAAAAAATATTTTTACTGACCCTTAAATTCTTCGTAAGTAACTGCAAAAGAAGCCATTATCCCAACACATGAAATAAAAAAGAAAATTCAGTTCCTCTGGAGTTTGTTTTTGGAGGTAGCCACAGGATACCTAAATTTTTTTTCTTTTCAGAGAGACCGAGGGGCTCACTAGGTTGACCAGGCTGGTCTTGAACTCCTGGTCTCAAGCCATCCTCCCACCTCAGCCTCCCAAAGTGCTGGGATTACATGCATGAGCCACCACATCCAGCCTACCTAAAATATTGAATGCTGTTAATAAATCTCCTGAGGCCAGCATAAGAAGGTGATGGGCAAAACTAATGCAGGTATGTTTTTCTGGCTTTTTCATGTATTGGGCCAAACTTTGAAAAGCACTTACTATTAATGGCTAACTTGCAAAATTTGTGATTTATTAAAAGCAGATTTTAATTGTTTTACCTAAAAATAATAGGCCTCTGATCTGCCAAAGATGAAGATTTAATTTCTAGGTGTTCCCCACAATACCTAGAAACATCAGTGGAATCGAGTATTAAACACTTTAGAACTATTCTCATCAAAGTTCTTTAATATATAATACAGCAAAAGAAAAGTTTCTTTTCTAAAGGCTTCTCTATACTTTTTTTAATAGTTGAATTTCATTTCTGAAGGCTCCTAAAAAGAATAGAATTTAGATCTTTATTAAAGAGGAAATATATTTTCCATGTTTAATTTAAATGACATTCCATCAGTCATTTGCAATCTTAGCCTACGCAGAATTTTTTTTTTTTTTTGGTAGTTTTTATGTTTGGCTTTAGGAGGGGATTCCCAATAATCTCTATATAAATATTTCTAATCTCTATATAAATATTTTAACATTTCAATGTAAATTAGTTTTTTAAAACTATTTTATCCATAAAAATAATGAATTTGCATGGCTGAGGGTGAAATAATATGTTACCAGGACCCCTCAGTTTTGGGGGTTGTGAGTAGATCCCATCTTCATGTTCCTCCAGCCCAGCCCAAGCCTGGCTCAGGTCCTCCTCCCCCATTTGCCAGGAACCACCGTCCCCAGGGTTTCTATGTGCCCTGCCTGACCAGTGTTCTCCATCAGAGTTTACCAATCTTTTGTTCATTCCCTCAGAGCACAGCTAAGCAAGAGTACACTAATTTGAAAATTAACTCAAGCAAATAGAGGAACAATATCCCCAACACATTGCATTTTAACATAGGGTTTCCTGGACACACTGTTTCAACCCAAGAGTTGGGCTAATAGTAGGAGTTCCATCTGCTAAAATACGGCTGTCAGCTTCAGAGGGAAATTCATGAACGTCTTCGTAGTTTGTTTTTACGTTTCACTTGGCACTGTTTCTAAAATTTCCTCTGAAGCCAAAAAATAAGTTATTTCCCAGCACACTGGGCACTTTTCATTTATCATTGGATTGATTTTTGTAACTTGCAGTAGGAGCTGAAATCGACCAGGGGGTTCTTATCCAACAGACAGCAGCAAAACTCTTTGTCTATCTGCGTTCCTTTCAACAAGCGTGACTTCCTCAATGGCATCATTCGTGAGCGTAACACAGAGCTCAGCAATAACGTTTCTTCACTAACCCTACCAGGTATCCAACATAGGATGTTACTTCCTTTCACTGTTTTCCGACTCCTGGCAGATATTAATCATTGGGATTTGGGAACAAGGAAATAGAATTTCTGAGAATGCTTGGGAATTCCCAAATTCATATGATTTTCATAACACTTCACTTACAAGTTTTTGAAAAATAATAAATGACTATAATAACAAGCAAATAGTCGTTTTTTTCTGTAACAGGATTATATGAAAAGTTTTAGTAGTCTTCTGTTTTAAAGAGATATGATAACAAATGATGATTTATTATTATTAGGAGCCAACATATTGTAACAAGATTATAAAATCCAATAGCATTAATAGAGAAAACATTAAAAAGAAATGAATGTTATCACAAAATAAATGCTAAAGAAAAGTCCTTTAAAGATTGAAAGGTAACACCACAAATACTTAATGCTTTAATCGTTGTTTACATGACATTGTTATACAAGGCATCAATCATCCCCTCCAATACCATTTAAATAACATAACATTCTGATCTCCTGGCAAGATGAATAGCACTAGAAAGAAGCAACTGTCAAAATTGCCGATTTAAGGGTATATTTTGTTTCTAAAACTTGGCATTTCTTAGAAAACCTCTCATAGGATTTGTGAAACATATACTATGCCTAGGAACACATTAATATTTATTTGCAGAAATGGTTCACTGTTAGCAGTGGACAAGGCCATGAACACACACTTGTAACACAGCAACAGATACAAGAAAGTCTGACTGAGGCTCCTTTACTGCTCCTGTCCTGTTCACCTTAACTTTCATCTCCACATGTCAGTGCTTCCTCATCTTGCTTGACTTGAAGTCAGTGCATTTCTTCAAGCCAGTAAGTTCTCTATACTGACTATTAAGCTGTAATTTTCACAGGAAAATTAGAATGTTCCTTCCCATTTTCCTAATTTCTCAACTGATTTTTCTCAGAATTCAGAATCCATAAATATTGAAATGCCAGGGGAGAATTTCCAAATGGAAATGCTGTTCCCTTCGTCCATTTTCAGAAGAAACCGTAGGATAGTGTTATCCTTCTCTTCTCCAATTTTTTTTTCCTGCAAACTTATGTTTATCACCTCTTTAAGTGACTAGCTCACAATTTTGCCTCCCCTGCAAATGGTCCCAAAACAGTGAAGTGGGTCCTCTTTAGCTGTGTCTTTAGTACATAATCCTGCATTTCTGACCATATGCAGGGAGTGTGACCCAGGGAAGGATCCCTGACTCAATGGGATTTCTCTTGCTGTCTCTAGAATTTGAACACCGGAACCCAGACGTACAGAGGCTGGGAGCCATCGTGGTGTGCTATATTGATGACGGCAGCAGTGGGTGGTGTGGGGGCAGTTAATTGACAGCTACCTGTTGCTGACATCCCAGGAACTGCCTGAACCTCCTCTTTCCCAGTCATAAGATATCTAAGATTCTGCAGTATTCTTCATTAAATCCTAGCATGGTTTAAGCTAGCCAGAATTAGGTTCTGTTGCTTTCAATCAACAGAACCTTAGCTAATACATTGTTATTTCCTGGTCTTTGTTCCTTTAATTTTCCAGGAAAAGAAGGGAAAATGGCTTACTGGTTTTAAAAAGAGACAAGGGACAACATACCATTTATGCAAAATTTAGAAGCACTCAAAGGAAACTCTGGAAAGTTCCTGAGACGTATATATGTAGGATCAGCATAAAACTTGAACAGTGTATCTAGATCATGGTTGCCATGGTTGCCTTGACACAATGAACATCTGTATCAAGATCATATTTTCTTGGTGGGACAGAGAGAAGCACAAGGCGGGACTCACATTTACAGTAATCCTTGTTTTCCAGGAACCATACAACCCAGTTTGTCCAGAGCTGTTCATCTTAAGTTTGTTATCCCACCATAATTATAAATAGAACCTCCTTTTTCTCTCAAGAATATCCCACTTTGGATGATAATTTCTGTGACTACCCATTAACAATATTTAATAACTATAGAAAACTGCTTCTCTATATTTTTTGTATGTTTGAAACATTTTATAACAGAAATATCTTTAAAGTTATCACCTACACAGAATATAGCTGCCAAATGCTCCTACTCTGCTATTCTAACCATGAATCCCTCTGGGGCCCCTTCCTCCTACGGCGCTTGTGAGGATGAAATGAAATAAGCTCTATGAAGTGCCCAACAGTGACCAACACTGAATAAAATACAGCCATCATAGGAGGCCTTCCCTTATGTTCACCAAACTCCTGATAAGTTATTCGGTGATGTTTTAATCTTAATATTTTATGTAGATTATACATTCATCTGATTCAAAATGCAAAAGGTACAAAAGCGTATACAGTTAAAAGTTTCCCAACCCACTACCATTTATCTCCCTGGAGGCAACTGTTTCCAGATTTTTGAATATCCTTAAAGAATATCATATGTATGGAAAAGAAAGATTATATATTTATATGCATCTGTGTATGCATTTTCCTATGAGAGGCTCACAAAGTCTCCTTGAAGAGATATCATTATTACAAATACCCCTCAATTTACAATGGGGTTATATTCCAATAAACTTATGAAAATATTGTAAGCTGAAAATGCATTTAATACACTTAACCTACTAAACATCATAGCTTAGCTCGGCCTACCTTAAACACTCACATTAACCTACAGTTAGGCAAAATCATCTAACAGAAAGCCCATTTTATAATAAAGTGGGCTTTGAATATCTCATGTAATATAATGAATACTGTACTGAAAGTGGAAAACAGAATGGTTGTATGAGTACTCAAAGTACAGCTTCTGCTGAATGTGTATTGCTTTCAAACTATCTTAAAGTTGAAAAATCATAAGTCAAAATATTCTAAGTCAGGGATTGTTTGTACTTCTACTTTACATGATGAAATTGAGCCTTGAAAAGATTAAGTGACTCGCCCAAGGTCACACTGGCAGTTAAATAGTGAAACTTGGATCCAAATTGTTCAGTCACTACATGTATTGTCTTGAAATTTGAAAAAGAGGAAGAGGAATTAAACTACTAAATTGAAGGACTATTTTAGGCATAGAAGAAGCAGATGCCTTCATGTCCAAGTGATTGTGAAAAGCCCACTTGCCCCAAAATATGTCTCCTGGTCATATGAAATTCCACCATTTCAGATTTTTACCTGGGGATTTAGAGTAATCTGCTGTTTTCCTAGAGCTCCCCTAAAATAGAAATAGAAAATTTTGGAAGGCTAAATATATGCTAACATTGGAAAACTCATTTTCTCCCCTTCGTAAGGCAAGGTACTGAAGGAGGGGGCCCTACGGGCCGTGCAGGGACATCCTGGAGGCATGGGGAGAAGAAACTGAAAGGCAAGTTTGTATGGAACAAAGAATACCGATCTCAGGATTCTCCCTTGAACCTGCCCTAACTTTGTTCAAATAGACTTAGCCACTGACCTGCTGTCAAAAGACCACAGCCAATCTGACTTGTTTTCAATATAATGATGAATATTGATTTGGTCCCTTCATCCAACATTCTCAGCTGGATCTTTTTTGACCAAGGATATACATTACTAGGTGAGTACAGGCAGTTAATTCTTCCACACGGGACTTCGGAGTTTCTGAGTTAACCAGAATCACCCACCTTAACATCTGCCAGTTTATACCCCAAGTCCTGACCAGTGCCCCCTACCTGCTATGCCTCATGTTTTCAATAGAGCATAAAATCAGAAATGAAAGATGAAACATCATAGCCAATATCACAGAAATACAAAGGATCCTAAGAAACTGCTAGGTATAATTACACACTAACTAATTGGATCATCTAGAAGAAATGGATAAATTCCCAGACACATAAAACCTACCAAGATTGACTCATGAAGAAATTTAAAAATCTGAACAGACTAATAGCAAGCAAGGAGGTTGAATCCGTAAGAAAATGTCTCCTATCAATGAAAAACCCAAAACCAGATGGCTTCCCAGATTAATTCTACCAAATATTTTAAGAAGAACTAATACCAGTCCTTCTCAAACTCTTCCAAAAAGCTGAAGTGGAGGGAATACTTCCAAACTCATCTTACAGGGCCAGCATTACCCTGATTCCAAAGCCAGACAAGAACACTACAAGAAAGGAAAATGACAGGCCAATATCCTTGATCTACATAGATGCAAAAATCCTCAACAAAATCCTAGCAAACCAAATTCAATAGCACATTGAAAGAATCATTCACCATGATCATGTCATGGTTCAACATAAGCAAATCAATACATATAATATACCATATTAGAAAAATAAAGGATAGAAACTATATGGCCATCACAATAGATATAGAAAAAGTTTTTGACAAAATTCGAAACCCTTTCATGGTGAAAAAAAAAAAACACCCAACAGATCACGTATTGAGGGACTGTATCCCAACAAAATAAAGGCCATATATGACAAACCCATAGCTAACACCATGATCAATGGTGAAAAGTTGAAACTTTTCCTCTACCATCAGGAACAAGACAAGGATGCCCACAGACACCACTTCTCAGGGTAATTAGGCAAAAGAAAGAAATAAAAGGCATCCTAATAGGAAAGGAAGAAGTGAAACTGTCTCTACTGACGGCATGATCTTGTTATATATAGAAAACCCTACAAACTTCACTAAAAAAAGGTTAGAACTCAACACAAAGAAGGGAACAATAGACACTGGGGGACTCCAAAGGTGGGAGGGAAGGATGGTGGGAGCAAGGGTTGAAAAACTACCTATCGATTACTATGCTCACTGCTTGGGTGGTGGGATCATTAGAAGCCCAAACCTCAGCACCATGCAATATACCTGTTTAAGAAACCTGTACATCTACCCTCCTGACTCTAAAATGAAACATACAATATTTAGAAAACAAAAACAAATAAATAAAATTTGAAAACTGTTAGAACTGAACTGATAGGTGAAATCAGTAAAGTTGTAGGATAGAAAAACAACAGATAGAGCCTTGAACACAGCAACATCCAGCTGTCTGACACGAAAGTCTCAGGGGCAAGAAAACCTCTATATGAACTCAGAAACAATGAGCTAAGTTGTGTTTATGTCTGAAAGGATGTTAAGAACTTCATTCATGTTACATCAGAGCCAACAGAAAGAACCAACAGGAAACCTGTACCCAACAAACAGAAATGACAAGATGAAGGGAAAGCAGAGGTAAGGGCTTACCTTAGAAAGGGCAAGTGATTAGCTCAATATGCAATACAATGTTTGCTCCTGAGCCAAAAATTTGTACAATAATTTGGACATTACTTGCACAACCAGAAAAATCAGCCACTCATTAGGAAAATGTGTTTCTGTAGAAGTCTTAGGACTCAGCTATCTATAATAACATGAAAAGACAATATTTTCATCCAAAATGAGTATTTTTGTTTGTCTCGGCTTGTTATTCTAACGTCAACAGCCTCTAAATAAACTGTTGAAGTACATGATATAACCACCTCTTTCTCCATCTTTCCCATTGCTCCCATAGGGTTTCAGTTGTGCAATTTCACCATTAGCAAAGCTTTTTGCTGAAATCTGGCTTTTCAAAGGGAGAGTATCCAGAAACAGAAGATGCTGATCTGGGAGGCTCTTCCTAATAGAACTGCTGCTTCAGTTTAACTTGAAAAAGCCCACACCCAGTTCCTAATGACAAACATCTGAACACCGGGTCTCCCCATGAGCAAGACCATGCTATGCCTCCTGCTCGCTCTGTTCTATAAGCAACCCACAGATTGCTCCCTGTGAAGAGGAGCCTGCCAGGGGAGCAGCATTCCACCAGACCCTGATTTAGCAAGATATTTCCGTATCATTCCCCCAACCAGCTGGAAGTCCTCCACTGCTCTTGTGTAAAAATCTAACTCATCTCGCTGAATTTCCTGATTTAAAAGTCTAATTCATTTCACCAAAAGTGTGACAGAAGAAACCAAGTACACCATCACTCTCTTAAAAAACCAAAGCTATTGCATGGGCATTCTGGGGGAAAAACATGGTCCAAATATGTTATGGAGGGGGTGCCAGCCCAGTGTCATCCTCTTACTATTGCCATAGGATCTTGGCTGATGGCATCAGAGGAAAAACAAGTTTATCGATTACTTTCAACCATTAAGCTCACTCCTCCATGAAAAATAAGTCACAAGTCCAATGTCTCTTATTAAAATAAGCACTGCAAAATATAAAGGAGTCACAGTTTTAAAATGGGACACACGTTCTCTAAGCGGTGAACCACGTTAGAGGTGCACTGTTTACATTGTTTAAAGTCCCCTGGAGCCAGGGTTAGGAAGCGCATCTGTTCTTTGGTGTTCTGGGATGAAGGAGAAAGGAAAATGTGCTGCCAGAAGTGAGTGGGAAGGAGCCCATGAGATAAAGGAAGTGAATCCATTTGCTGATTGCAATAATAATGGTAATACACGAAGCTATACATACATACATACATACATACATACATGCAAATTTTCACATTAAAAAAAAAAAAGAACTTAAGGCTTCCACTCATGTAATCAGCCCTTATGAACTCTCCCGATTAGTTGCAAGGAAAATCTTCCTTTCTCCTCTTTCTTGCACCATCCTGGGCTCCCTTTTGACTTGTTTTTTTTTTTTTTTTTTTAACTTATAAAAGATCAGCTCATATTCTGAAGTTTGTAGTCCCCTCCCGCCGCCTCTCTCTCTATACGGCTCATTTACATTGGCAGCTGTCGTGCTGCTGGGCATCCTCAAACCCACAAGTTTCCCTTTAATGTTTGAGCAGACAAACATGATCATGCACTAGGCATCACTGTGCCACTCAAAATGCTGTTTTTTTTTTTTATTGCATCTGAGAGAAATCTCAAGGTTGCAAACCTGGAGTCAGAATTGTCTCCATGTGTCTCAGTGGGAAGAGTATCGTGTGAAGAAACAAGTTGATTCTACTAATCAAAAGGAATTTTTTTTGATATCAGGTCATCCTCCGAATGAATTTATATTACCGAGTGGAGGGTCACATGAAGAAAATGGTCAAACAGCACCACCTAGAGCAAGAGCTGAGAAGTGCAGCGGAGCCGGGCTGTGTCAGGAAAGAAAAGCAAGCTGGGGCCTGGCTCAACGCTCTCCCCTCTGCTCCTGTCTGCACGGAAAGATTAGGATGACAGTGGCAGGAAGCTTGTGCACCTAGTATGCATCACTTGAAGGGAACACACAGATTCCAGTAAACAGTTGGAAGGAAATGTTAATACCAGGCTCTGCTAAACAATATGAAATGACTCCTAGGTGAGACAAGCGACTTTCATCAAAGTTTCCTGATACCTGAAAAGACAGCCCAGGGGATCCTGCACTAAATGTGGTGTAAGTAAATTAAGCGGGATTTTTTCCCCTTTGTAATCAAGGCTCATACACAAACAAAATCACACTTTAGAAACGGCCTATTTCAGCTTGTAACTAGCTTGCTTTCAGGGGCTCCAGGTCAAAAAGAAATAGAGCACAAAGACGCTTTCTCCTTAGGGATCATACACAAATTCACTCTGTCCGTTTCTTTCCCACATGGAGCAACAAAGCCATCAAACCTCTCCATCCACACACCGGGTCCTTCCTGATTAAAGTGAGATAAATCACAGCCCTCTCTCTCCAGATGGCAGGAGACAAGAGGGGGATGCTTGCCTCAAGAAGTCCTCCCCATCCCTCTGCATTCATGCAAGCCCGAGCGGAGAGATGCAAGAAATTACGGATGCATTTTAATTCCCCAGACCCTGCAATTAAAAATGGAAATTTTTTGGCCACACATGTTGGCTCACACCTGTAATCCCAGCACTTTCAGAGGCCGAGGTCGGCGGATCACCTGGGGTCAGGAGTTCGAGACCAGCCTGGCCAACATGGTGAAACCCTGTCTCTACTAAAAATACAAAAATTAGCTAGGAATGGTGGTGGGCGCCTGTAGTCCCAGCTACTCGGGAGGATGAGGCAGGAGAATCACTTGAACCCAGGAGGCAAAGTTTGCAGTGAGCCAAGATCGCACCACTGCACTCCACTCTGGGTGACAAAGGAAGACTTCATCTCAAAAAATGTTTTTAAAAAATGGAAGTGTTGTTCTTTCATTTGTAAATGTGTTTTGGTAAAAGAGGGGCAGTTTAAGCAACCCTTTCTATTGTCTACATTGTTAAAATTCATCCGACATGTACTCTTGACTCCGTTTTGCCTGGGCAGAACCAATTCAAGCATTTACAACAGCTATAACCTCCTCAAATCAAAAAGAGGAATCAGCATTATTGCTAAGTTCAAATAAGGTCTTGTTTTATTTCATTTTTATTTTTGAATGCAGCCATTCCTCCAGGTGCTGTCATCAGGTAAGATTGTCAGTCCTGATTAGGTAAAGGTATTATTACAAAATGCAATTCTTAAACATTCAGTGTCTAAGTACACTTTTAATAAGCCTTTCCCCCTCCCCTATGTATTCTCCCTTAGACACCCCTTCTCAAATTTAAAATCACAGAAACTAAAGTATGATGCCTAAAGAGAGCCTAGCGACTGCCCAGTCCTCTAATTTGATGAGTGGGAGTACTGAAGCCCAGAGGAGGTCAAGTAATTTGTTCCCAATGTCTTAGATAAGAAGAAAATGACCAGCTGGGAAATCCCACTCATGTCAAGGCAGAGGCACAGGGCCACAGACTGTGGTTGAATTCTGCCACACTCCTACATCCTTCTTTAGGAATCACAGAACATTCCTGTGTTGAGTCGGAGTCACTGACTTCCTTTTCAGGCTGATTGAGTTCTGTCCTTACGGGCTGCGACAAGAAGTTTTGGTATTATGCTACACCAAGACCATTTATCTAGTTCAAGAAATGAGCACAGTCCTTAGAGCCCAGCAACTTTCCCCATGTCCAGTAAATGTAGCTTCTCCATTAGAAGCTGTCAGAATGGAGCCTTCTGGCTCATCTTGATTTTGATTTGTGCAAGAATGAATGGTTGTGCTAAGACAGCTTTCCTAGCTGATAGAGAGCGAAACTTTTTTCTCATAATCTATAAAAAAATTAAATTAGAACTTTTTTCTCATAATCTGTGAAAAAATATTAAATTAAATCTGGCTCGTCTTGATTTTGATTTGTGCAAGAATGAATGGTTGTGCTAAGACAGCTTTCCTAGCTGATAGTGAGCAAAACTTTTTTCTCATAATCTATAAAAAAATATTAAATTAGAAGCATAGAGTTTATTTCATGACTTTTATCTTCCTGCAATTTTCTTGTGGGCATAAATGATTTGTTTTTCTCCTGCCTGCCCCCCAATCCCTTTTCCAAGAGACTAAAAGAGTATCTAGTGCAAAGTAGAGACTCAAATATTTTTTAATAAACAGTGATCCCAGCCACCAAGTGCATGTTGCCAAATGCCAAACCCATAAATGATCAAACACATCATCTCATTCAGCCAATCAAAATCAACTGCTACCTATTTTTTTAAGTTTTCATAGCCCTTGGGCATCTGCTTTCTCAGCATTTCCCAAACTTGAGTCATTCTCATCCTGCCTTCCTAATTTTGCTCTGTCAATTACCTCTACTATTATTTATTTCATATATTTTTAAATAGCCCCACTTTTGAAACTTAAATACATGCCTTTTAAAAGGAAGCTTTCTTACTACTATACATCAAAAGCCATTATTACTTGTTCTAAGTACTCATAACAACATATTCACAACTATTAAAATTTACTAATGTGCATCCACATAGTCTCTAAATTCATGGAGCATCTGCACACACTTTAAGAAACAATTCTGCATTACTCACTCAATTTTGTTGACATCCTTCTGAGGCAGGACAAACCTTGGGCCCAAAGAATTGAGGTAGGAGTCCAAGCAAGTTGCCAGCCACATAAAGGCAAACCTTGGCTCGGAAGTCAGGACTACCAGCCCCTAGGTTATGGTTCATGCTCTTTCCTCTGCTCTCCAGAACCTCCTATCTGCAAGTGTAGTTAGCAGCCCAGATGCAGCAGCATCCTCTAGAGACTTGTTAAAAATGCAGAAGCTCAGGCTCCACCCCAGGCCTATGCAGACTGAATCTGCATTTTAACAAGGTCCAGGTAATTCACGTGCACATTAAGTTTGAAAAGGCCTGGTCTAGATCAGCGGTTCTCTAACTTAGCAGCACATTAGAACCATCTGTAGAGACTTTAAAAATACCAGTGCCTGGGCTTCACCTCCCAGAGAATCTGACTTAAGTGTCTGGGGTTTGCCCTGAGTCTAGGTATTTTTAAAAACTCCTCAACTTATACAAAGCTGGCAGGGCCGGGCACAGTGGCTCATGCCTATAATCCCAGCAATTCGTGAGGCCAAAGTGGGCAGATTGCTTGAGTCCAGGAGTTTGAGACTAGCCTGGGCTAAAACCCCATCCCTACAAAAAAAAAAATACAAAAAGTAGTTGGGCATGGTGGTGGCACATACCTGTAGTCCCGGCTACTCAGGAGGCTGAGTCCTCGCTTGAACCCAGGAGGTCACGGTCTGGTCAACAGAGCAAGACCCTGTATCAAAACAAACAAACAAGCAAACAAAAAATGCTAGCAGCTTACCAGCTAGGGAGGCCTATAGAGCCAAGTTTTCCAAATGGGGCTACATTAGTTGTTCCAGAACTGTAGCTGCACCAAAACCACCTGGATGGCTTGTTCAGCTACAGAGGGTCTGGCCATGCCCCTAGAGTTTCCAGCTGAGGGTCTGGAATGAGGCCCGATGATTTGCATTTCTAACAAACTCCAGGTGATGCTGATGCTGTGGGTCCAGGGACCACATTTTGAGAATCTATGCTAAATGAATCGGAGAAGACCAAAGCTCAAACTTATTCCAAGAACTTTTCAAGGCCCACCTGCAAGTTGTAGTGGAAGTAAGCATCTAAGGGGGCCAAAAATTTCACTGTAGACTAAGGCCTTTTACCTGAGCTCTCAAATGTTCACATTTCTCTTATCAACCTAAATAACAAACAGAGAGAGGCTCTCCACAAGAAAAAGATATTCATTTGGAAACAGAGCCTTGCAATAGAAATAGGCAAGCCAGAGTAAACTATATGCATATTCACGGAGGTAAAGGAAGACAAAAGAAAAAATGAGGAAGATTATATGATCATTTGGAAATGATTATCCTTGGCTACAAAGATCAATAACAAAGTTGATGCCAGGCCCAGGTTGGACAGGCAGTTGTTGGGCAAATATCCTTCAGAAGCATTGTTGTGTGCAAAGTTGCAATGGGCTTTGTGCAAGATTGTGTTTTTTGCAGTCTTCTGTGATAAGATTTTGTTATCAGGCATACAAGCCCAAGAATCCTTTTTTGCATGGCCTTCCCTGGCTCTATTTGTCAGGGTTTTGGTTAGGGGAGGGGTATTTTCAACACTCTCAATGTAAAAAATGCCATAAGGTAGGTACCCCAATTGCTTGTTTCGTCTTCATAAAATAACTTTTCCACCCGAACAAAGTCTACACATAAATTGTAAAAATACCCTGGCATGCAGTCCCTGGAATAGTCTGGAGTCATTCTCGGGGTTCCCACCCAGGTGGGCTAGCGTAGCCACCACAGATAAACACAAAGAAGGGGTCCCCGCTGAGGTTTGGCGGCAGGCAGTGGCCCTGGTTCTGATATTTGGCTGAAAACACAGCTCCTCTTTGTCACCCTCAGGACATTTCAGCTATTTCCTAGATAATAATTTCACTTCACCCTGAAAAAAACAGGCACATGATCATGACATTCTGACCTGCTTTGAGTCCAAGGAGACTTTTGTTTTTAAAATAATTTAGGTTAGTAGTTAAAATATGAACTTTGGGCCAGGAGTGGTGGCCAATGCCTATAATCCCAGCACTTCGTGAGGCCAAAGTGGGCAGATTGCTTGAGTCCAGGAGTTTGAGACTAGCCTGGGCTAAAACCCCATCCCTACAAAAAAAAATACAAAAAGTAGTTGGGCATGGTGGTGGCACATACCTGTAGTCCCGGCTACTCAGGAGGCTGAGTCCTCGCTTGAACCCAGGAGGTCATGGTCTGGTCAACAGAGCAAGACCCTGTATCAAAACAAACAAACAAACAAACAAAAAATGCTAGCAGCTTACCAGCTAGGGAGGCCTGTAGATCCAAGTTTTCCAAATGGGGCTACATTAGTTGTTCCAGAACTTTAGCTGCATCAAAACCACCTGGATGGCTTGTTCAGCTACAGAGGGTCTGGCCATGCCCCTAGAGTTTCCAGCTGAGGGTCTGGAATGAGGCCCGATGATTTGCATTTCTAACAATCTCCAGGTGATGCTGATGCTGTGGGTCCAGGGACCACATTTTGAGAATCTATGCTAAATGAATCGGAGAAGACCAAAGCTCAAACTTATTCCAAGAACTTTTCAAGGCCCACCTGCAAGTTGTAGTGGAAGTAAGCATCTAAGGGTGCAAAAAAGCTTCACTGTAGAGTAAGGCCTTTTACCTGAGCTCTCAAATGTTCACATTTCTCTTATCAACCTAAATAACAAACAGAGAGAGGCTCTCCACAAGAAAAAGATATTCGTTTGGAAACAGAGCCTTGCAATAGAAACAGGCAAGCCAGAGTAAACTATATGCATATTCACGGAGGTAAAGGAAGACAAAAGAAAAAATGAGGAAGATTATATGATCATTTGGAAATGATTATCCTTGGCTACAAAGATCAATAACAAAGGTGATGCCAGGCCCAGGTTGGACAGGCAGTTGTTGGGCAAATATCCTTCAGAAGCATTGTTGTGTGCAAAGTTGCAATGGGCTTTGTGCAAGATTGTGTTTTTTGCAGTCTTCTGTGATAAGTTTTTGTTATCAGGCATACAAGCCCAAGAATCCTTTTTGGCATGGCCTTCCCTGGCTCTATTTGTCAGGGTTTTGGTTAGGGGAGGGGTATTTTTAACACTCTCAATGTAAAAAATGCCATAAGGTAGGTACCCGAATTGCTTGTTTCATCTTCATAAAATAAATTTTCATAAAATCTCTGTAAACGTGGAAATATCTACAAAGCATTCTGTATAAATTTGGAAATATCTACACCGCTATCTCCGTAAATGTGTAAACATTTACAACGCTATCTGTATAAAAATGGAACTATTTACACCGCCGTCTCCATAAACATGGAAATATCTACACCGCTATCTCTATAAACATGGAAATATTTACACCGCTATCTGTATAAACATGGAAATATGTAAACAGCTATCTCTATAAACATGGAAATATATACACCGCTATCTCTATAAACATGTAAATATCTACACCGCTAACTGTAAAAACATGGAAATATCTACACCGCTGTCTCTATAAGCAAGGAAATATCAACACCGCTGTCTTTATAAATATGGAAATATCTACACAACTGTCTCTATGAACATCGAAATATCTACATCTCTATCTGTATAAACAGGGAAATATCTACACCACAGTCTCTATAAACATGGAAATATCTACAACGTTATCTCTATAAACATGCAAATATCTACATCACTGTCTCTATAAACATGCCAATATCTACATCACTGTATCTATAAACATGGAAATATCTACACCGCTATCTCAATAAACATGGAAATATCTACACCACTGTCTCTAGAAAGATGGAAATATGTACACCGCTATCTCTATAAACGTGGAAATATCTTCACCGATATCTCTATAAACATGGAAATATCTACACCGCTATCTCTGTAAACGTGGGAACATCTACACCGCTATCTCTATAAACCTGGAAATATCTACACCGCTATAAGTATAAATGTGGAAATATCTACACTGCTGTCGGTATAAACATGGAAATATCTACACCACTATCTCTATAAACGTGGAAATATCTACAGCACAGTCTGTATAAACGTGGAAATATCTATACCGCTATCTAAACTTGGAAATATCTACACCGCTATCTGTATAAACGTGGAAATATCTACACCGCTATCTCTATAAGCATGGAAATATGTACACTGCGATATGCATAAACGTGGAAATATCTACACCGCAATCTTTGTAAACGTGGAAATATCTATACCGCTATATGTATAAACGTGGCAATATCTACACCGCTATCTCTGCAAACGTGTAAACATTTACACCGCTATCTGTATAAACATGGAAATATTTACACAGCCATCTCTATAAACATGGAAATGCCTACACCACTATCTCTATAAACATGGAAATATTTACAAAGCTATCTCTATAAACATGGAAATATCTACACCGCTATCTCTATAAACATGGAAATAACTACACCGCTATCTGTAAAAACATGGAAATATCTACACTGCTGTCTCTATAAGCAAGGAAATATCAACACCGCTATCTGCATAAACGTGGAATTATCTACACCGCTGTCTCTATAAAGATGGAAATATCTACACCTCTATCTGAATAAACAAGGAAATATCTACACCACTGTCTGTATAAACATGGAAATATCTACAATGCTATCTCTATAAACATGCAAATATCTACATGACTGTTTCCACAAACATGCAAATATCTACATCACTGTATTTATAAACATGGAAATATCTACACCGCTATCTCTATAAACATGGAAATACCTACCCCGCTGTCTCTAGAAACATGGAAATATCTACAATGCTACCCCAAAAACGTGGAAATACCTACACCGCTATCTCTATAAACATGGAAACATCTACACCGCTATCTCTATAAAGGTGGGAACATCTACACCGCTATCTCTATAAACCTGGAAATGTCTACAACGCTATCTCTATAAACGTGGAAATATCTACAGCACAATCTGTATAAAGGTTGGAAATATCTATGCCGCTATCTAAACTGGGAAATATCTACACAGCTATCAGAATAAACGTGGAAATATCTACACCGCTATCTTTGTAAACGTGGAAATATCTACACCGCTATCTGTATAAACGTAGAAATATCTACACCGGTATCTCTGTAAAAGTGTAAACATTTACATCGCTAGCTGTATAAACATGGAAATATTTTCACAGTCAATCTGTATAGACATGGTAATATCTACATTGCCATCTGTATAAACATGGAAATATCTACACAGCCATCAGTATAAACATGGAAACATCTACACCGCTATCTCTATACACATGGAAATACCTACACCGCTATATTTATAAACATGGAAACAACTACACCGCCATGTGTATAAACATGGAAGTATTTACACCGCTATCTGTATAAACATGCAAATATCTACACCGTTATCTGTATAAACATGGAAATACCTACATCGCTATCTATATAAACATGGAAATATCTCCACTGCTATCTGTATAAACATGGAAATATCTACACCGCTATGTGTATAAACGCGGAAATATCTACACCGCTATCTGTATAAACATGGAAATATCTGCAACTCTATCTGTGTAAACGTGGAAATATCTACACAGCTATCTGTGTAAACATGGAAATATCTACACCGCTATCTGTGTAAAGATGTAAATTACTACACCGCAATTTGTGCAAAGATGGAAATATCTACACCGCTATCTGTGTAAACATGGAAATATCTACACTGCTATCTGTATAAACATGGAAATATCTACACCGCTATCTGTATAAACATGGAAATAGCTACACCGCCATTTATATAAACATGGAAATATCTACACCGTTATATGTAAAAACATAGAAATTACTACACCGCTATCTCTATAAACACTGAAATATCTGCACCGCTTTCTGTATAAACATGTAAATATCTACACCGCCATCTCTATAAACATGGAAATATCCTCAACGCCATCTGTATAAACATGGAAATATCTGAACCGCTATCTCTATAAACATGGAAATATCTACAACGGTATCTGTGTAATCATGGAAATACGTACACAGATATCTGTGTAAACATGGAAATATGTATACCGCTATCTGTGTAAAGATGGAAATATCTACACCGAAATCTGTGCAAAGATGGAAATATCTACACCGCTATCTGTGTAAACATGGAAATATTTGTACCACTCTCTGTATAAACATGGAAATGTCTAGACCGCTATCTGTATAAACATGGAAATAACTACACTGCCATCTGTATAAACATGGAAATATCTACACTGCCATCTCCATAAACATGGAAATATCTACACCGCCATCTGTATAAACATGGAAATATTCACAATGCTATCTGTATAAATATGGAAATATCTACACCGCTATCTCAATAAACATGGTAATTTCTACACCGCCATCTGCATAAACATGGAAATATCTACACCGCCATCTGTATAAACATGGAAATAGCTACACCGCCCTCTGTAAAAACATGGAAATACCTACACCGTCATCTGTAGAAAGACGGAAATATCTCCACCGCGATCTGTTAAAAATGGAAAATTCTACACTGCTACCTCTATAATCATGGAAATTTCTACACCGCTATCTGTATAAACATGGAAATATCTACACCGCTATGTCTATAAACATGGAAATACCTACACCGCTATCTCTATAAACATGGAAATATCTACACCGCTATCTGTATAAACATGGAAATATCTACACCGCGATCTGCGTAAACATGGAAATATCTACACCGCGATCTGTATAAACATGGAAATATCTTCACCACGATCTGTATAAACATGGAAATATCTACAACGCTATCTGTATAAACATGGTAATATCTACACCGCCATCTATATAAACATGGAAATACCTACACCGCCATCTGTATAAACATCGAAATATCTACAATGCCATCTGTAGAAAGATGGAAATATCTACACCGCAATCTGTGTAAACATGGAAATATCTACACCGATATCTGTAAAAACATGGAAATATCTACACCGCTATCTGTATAAACATGGAAATATCTACACCACGATCTATATAAACATGGAAATATCTACAGCGCCATCTCTATAAACATTGAAATATCTACACTGCCATCTGTAAAATCATGGAAATATCTACACAGCCATCTGAATAAACATGGAAATATCTACACCACCATCTGTATAAACATGGAAATACCTACAATACCATCTGTATACACATGGAAATATCTACACAGACATCTGTATAAACATGGAAATATCTACACCGCCATCTGTATAAACATGGAAATATCTACACTGCCATCTGTAGAAAGATGGAAATATCTACACCGCTATCTCTATAAATATGGAAATATCTACACCGCCATCTCTATAAACATGAAAATATCTACACTGCCATCTCCATAAAGATGGAAGTATCTACTCCGCCATGTGTATAGACACGGAAATATCTCCACCACCATCTGTGTAAACATGGAAATATCTACACCGCTATCTGTATAAACATGGAAATATCTACACCGCTATCAGCATGTCCATGGAAATATCTACACCGCCATCTGTATAAACATGGAAATATCTACACGGCCATCTGTGTATAGATGGAAATATCAACACCGCCATCTCTACAAACATGGAAATATCTACACCGCTATCTCTATAAACATGGAAATATCTGCACTGCCATCTGTAAAAACATGGAAATAACTATACAGTCATCTGTATAAACATGGAAATATCTACAATGCCATCTGTATAAATATGGAAATATCTACACAGCCATCTGTATAAACATGTAAATATCTACACTGCTATCTCTATAAACATGGAAATATCTACACTGCTATCTCTATAAACATGGAAATATCTACACCGCCATCTCTATAAACATGAAAATATCTACACTGCCATCTCCATACACATGGAACTAACTACTCAGCCATCTGTATAAACATGGAAACATCTACACCGCCATCTGTGTGAATAAGGAAATATCTACAATGCCATCTGTATAAAGATATAAATATCTGCACCGCGAGCTGTATAAACATGGAAATATCTACATCACTCTCTGTATAAATGTGGAAATACCAACAAAGCTATCGGTATAAACATGGAAATATCTACAACGCCATCTATATAAACATGGAAATATCTACACCGCTATGTCTATAAACATGGAAATACCTACACCGCTATCTCTATAAACATGGAAATATCTACAACGCTATCTGTATAAACATGGAAATATCCACACCGCGATCTGTATAAACATGGAAATATCTACACAGCCATCTGTATATATATCGAAATATCTACACCGCTATCTGTATAAACACGGAAATAACTACACCGCTATTTGTATAAACAAGCAAATATCTACACCGTGATCTGTATAAACATGGAAATATCTACAACGCCATCTCTATAAACACGGAAATATCTACACCCCTATCTGTATAAACTTGGAAATATCCACACCGCTATCTCTATAAACATGGAAAAATCAACACCGCTATCTCTATGAACATGGAAATATCTACACCGCCATCTCTATAAACATGGAAATATGTACACCACGATCAGTATAAACATGGAAATATCTACACCGCTATGTGTATAAACATGGAAATATCTCCACTGCTATCTCTATAAACATCGAAATATCTACATCGTCATCTGTATAAACATGGAAATACTTACAAAGTTATCTGTATAAATATGGAATTATCTACACTGCAATCTGTATAAACATGGAAATATCTACACAGACATGTGTACACACATGGAAATATCTACACCGCTATCTATATAAACATGGAAATAACTACACCGCTATCTGTATAAACATGGAAATATCTACACCGCCATCTACATATCCATGGAAATATCTGCGCCGCCATCAGTATAAACATGGAAATATCTACACTGACATATGTGTATAGATGGAAATATCAACACCGCCATCTGTACAAACATGGAAATATCTGCACCGCTACCTGTATAAACATGGAAATATCTACACCGCGGTCTGTATAAACATGGAAATATCTAAACTGCTATCTGTATAAACATGGAAATATCTACAACGCTATCTCTATAAACATGGAAATATCTACACCGTGATCTGTATAAACATGGAAATATTTACACCGCTATCTGTATAAACATGGAAATATCTACACCATTATCTGTGTAAACATGGAAATACCTACAACGCCATCTGTAGAAACATCGAAATATCTACACCACCATATGTATAAACATGGAAATACCTACAACGCCATCTGTAGAAACATCGAAATATCTACACCACCATCTTTATAAACTTGGAAATATCTACAATGCCATCTGTATACACATGGAAATACCTACACGGCAATCTGTGTATAGATGGAAACATCAACACCGCCATCTGTAGAGACATGGAAATATCTACACCGCTTTGTGAATAAACATGGAAATATCTACACTGCGGTCTGTATAAACATGGAAATATCTACACCGGTATCTGTATAAACATGGAAATATCTACACCAGGATCTGTATAAAACATGGAAATATTTACACCGCTATCTGTATAAACATGGAAATATCTACACCGCTATCTCTATAAACAAGGAAATACCTGCAAAGCCATCTGTATAAACATGGAAATAACTACACAGTCATGTGTAGGAACATGGAAATATCTACACTGCCATCTGTATAAACATGGAAATATCTACACAGCCCTCTGTATAAATATGGAAATATCTGCATAGGCATATGTATAAACATTAAAATATCCGCACCGCTATCTGTATAAACATGGAAATAACTACACCGCTATCTCTATAAACATGGAAATATGTACACCGCTATGTGTATAAACATGGCAATATCTCCACTGCTGTCTGTAAAAACATGGAAATATCTCCACCTTTATCTGTATAAACATGGAAATATCTACAGCGCCATCTCTATAAACATTGAAATATCTACACTGCCATCTGTAAAAACATGGAAATATCTACACAGTCATCCGAATAAACATGGAAGTATCTACA
Organism: Pan troglodytes; assembly: GCF_028858775.2. Taxonomy (NCBI): domain Eukaryota; kingdom Metazoa; phylum Chordata; class Mammalia; order Primates; family Hominidae; genus Pan; species Pan troglodytes. Next base: position 11,911,289 of record NC_072411.2, read on the forward strand.
CCACCATCTGTATAAACATGGAAATACCGACAATACCATCTGTATACACATGGAAATATCTACACAGACATCTGTATAAATATGGAAATATCTTCACAGCCATCTGTATAAACATGGAAATATCTACACTGCCATCTGTAGAAAGATGGAAATATCTACACCGCTATCTCTATAAATATGGAAATACCTACACCGCCATCTCTATAAACAAGAAAATATCTACACTGCCATCTCTATAAAGATGGAAGTATCTACTCCGCCATGTGTATAAACACGGAAATAACTACACCACCATCTGTGTAAACATGGAAATATCTACACCGCAATCTGTATAAACATGGAAATAACAACACCGCCATCTGCATGTCCATGGAAATATCAACGCCGCCATCTGTATAAACATGGAAATATCTACACGGCCATCTGTGTATAGATGGAAATATCAACACCGCCATCTGTACAAACATCGGAATATCTACACTGCTGTCTCTATAAACATGGAAATATCTGCACTGCCATCTGTAAAAACATGGAAATACCTATACAGTCATCTGTATAAACATGGAAATATCTACAATGCCATCTGTATACACATGGAAATGTCTACACAGCCATTTGTATAAACATGTAAATATCTACACCGCTATCCCTATAAACATGGAAATATTTACACATTGATCTGTATAAACATGGAAATTTTTACACCGATATCTGTATAAACATGGAAATGTCTACACCGATATCTGTATAAATATGGAAATATCTACACCGCTATCTCTATAAACATGGAAATATCTACTCCGCCATCTGTATAAACCTGGAAACACCTATACAGTCATCTGTGTAAACATGGAAATATCTACACCACCATCTGTATAAACATGGAAATATCTACAATGCCATCTCTATGCACATTGAAATACCTACACAGCAATCTGTGTATAGATGGAAAAATCAACACCGCCATCTGTACAAACATGGAAATATCTGCACCGCTATCTTTATAAACATGGAAATATCTACACCGCGGTCTGTATAAACATGGAAATATATAAACCGCTATCTGTATAAACATGGAAATATCTACACCGCTATCTCTATAAACATGGAAATATCTACACCGTGATCTGTATAAACATGGGAATATTTACACCGCTATCTGTATAAACATGGAAATATCTACACCATTATCTGTATGAACATGGAAATACCTACAACGCCATCTGTAGAAACATCGAAATATCTACACCACCATCTGTATAAACATGGAAATATCTACAACGATATCTGTATACACGTGGAAATACCTACACGGCAATCTGTGTATAGATGGAAACATCAACACCGCCATCTGTCCAGACATTTAAATACCTACACCGGTTTGTGAATAAACATGGAAATATCTACACTGCGGTCTGTATAAACATGGAAATATCTACACCGGTATCTGTATAAACATGGAAATATCTACACCAGGATCTGTATAAAACATAGAAATATTTACACCGCTATCTGTATAAACATGGAAATATCTGCACCTCTATCTCTATAAACAAGGAAATACCTGCAAAGCCATCTGTATAAACATGGAAATAACTACACAGTCATGTGTAGGAACATGGAAATATCTACACTGCCATCTGTATAAACATGGAAATATCTACACAGCCCTCTGTACAAATATGGAAATATCTGCATAGGCATATGTATAAACATTGAAATATCCACACCGCTATCTGTATAAACATGGAAATACCTACACCGCTGTCTCTATAAACATGGAAATATATACACCGCTATGTGTATAAACATGGTAATATCTCCACTGCTGTCTGTATAAACATGGAAATATCTCCACCTTTATCTGTATAAACATGGAAATATCTATAGCGCCATCTCTATAAACACTGAAATATCTACACTGCCATCTGTAAAAACATGGAAATATCTACACAGTCATCCGAATAAACATGGAAGTATCTACACCACCATCTGTATAAACATGGAAATACCTACAATACCATCTGTATACACATGGAATTATCTACTCAGACATCTGTATAAATATGGAAATATCTACACCGCCATCTGTATAAACATGGAAATATCTACACTGCCATCTGTAGAAAGATGGAAATATCTACACCGCTATCTCTATAAATATGGAAATACCTACAGCGCCATCTCTATAAACATGAAAATATCTACACTGCCATCTCTATAAAGATGGAAGTATCTACTCCGCCATGTGTATAAACACGGAAATAACAACACCACCATCTGTGTAAACATGGAAATATCTACACCGCAATCTGTATAAACATGGAAATAACTACACCGCCATCTGCATGTCCATGGAAATATCTACGCCGCCATCTGTATAAACATGAAAATATCTACACGGCCATCTGTGTATAGATGGAAATATCAACACCGCCATCTGTACAAACATGGGAATATCTACAACGCTATCTCTATAAACATGGAAATATCTGCACTGCCATCTGTAAAAACATGGAAATACCTATACAGTCATCTGTATAAACATGGAAATATCTACAATGCCATCTGTATACACATGGGAATATCTACACAGCCATCTGTATAAACATGTAAATATCTACACCGCTATCTCTATAAACATGGAAATATCTACACCGGTATCTGTATGAACATGGAAATATCTACCCCACAATCTGTATAAACATGGAAATATTTACACCGCTATCTGTGTAAACATGGAAATATCCTCACTGCCATGTGTATAAACATGGAAATACCTTCACCGCCATCTGTATAAAGATGGAATTATCTATACCGCAATATGTATAAATATGGAAATACCTACACCGCTATCTCTATAGACATGTAAATATCTACACCGCTCTCTCTATAAACATGGAAATATCTACACTGCCATCTGTTTAAAGATGGAAATATCTACACCGTGAGCGGTATAAACATGGAAATATCTACACCGCTATCTGTATAAACATGGAAATACCAACACAGTTATCTGTATAAACATGGAAATATCTACACTGCCATATCTATAAACATGAAAATACTTACTCCACCATCTCTATAAACATGGAGATATTTACACCGCTATCTCTATAAACATAGAAATAACTACACCGCCATCTATATAAACATGGAAATATCTACACTGCCATCTGCATATACATGGACATATCTACAATGACATCTGTATAAACATGGAAATATCTACACTGCATTCTGTATAAACATGGAAATATCTACACTGACATCTGTAGAAAGATGGAATTGTCTACAAAGCGATCTGTATAAACAGGGGAATTTGTACACCGCTACCTGTATAAACATGGAAATATCTACACCGCTATCTGTATCAACATGGAAATAACTACACCGCAATCTGTATAAACATGGAAATAACTACAATGCTATCTCTGTAAACATGGAAATATCTACACAGCTATCTGTGTAAAGTTGGAAATATCTACACAGCTATCTGTGTAAATTTGGCAATACCTACACCGCAATCTGTGCAAAGATGGAAACACCTACACCGCTATGTCTGTAAACATGGTAATATCTACACCGATATCTGTAGAAACATGGAAATATCTACACTGCCATCTGTATAACATGGAAATATCTACACCGCCATCTGGACACACATGGAAATATCTACACAGCCATCTGTATAAACATGGAAATATCTACACTGCTATCTCTATAAACATGGAAATATCTGCACCGCTATGTGTATAAACATGGAAATATCCACATCGCTATCTGTATACACAGGGAAATATCTCCACCACTATCTGTATAAACATGGAAATATCTACACCGCTATCTGTATAAACATGGAAATATCTGCACCGCTATCTGTATAAATATGGAAATATCTACAACGCTATCTCTGTAAACATGGAAATATCTACACAGCTATCTGTGTAAACTTGGAATTATCTACAGAGCTATCTGTGTAAAAGTGGAAATATCTACACAGCAATCTATGCAAAAATGGAAATATCTACACCGCTATCTTTGTAAACATGGAAATATCTACACCGCTATCTGTATAAAAATGGAAATATCTATACCGCAGTCTCTATAAAAATGGAAATATTTCCACTGCTATCTGTATAAACATGAAAATATCTGCACCGCTATTTGTATAAACATGGATATATCTACACCGCAATCTGTATAAACTTGGAAATATCTACAATGCTATTTGTGTAAACATGGAAATATCTACACAGCTATCTGTGTAAACTTGGAAATATGTACACAGCTATCTGCGTAAACATGGAAATATTTACACGGCAATCTGTGCAAAGATGGAAATAACTACACCGCTATCACTGTAAACATGGAAATATCTACACCGCTACCTGTATAAACATGGAAATATCTGCACCACTGTCTGTATAAACAAGGAAATATCTACATCACCATCTGAAGAAACATGGAAATATCTACATCGTAATCTGTATAAACATGGAAATACCTACACCGCTATCTGTATAAATATGGAAATATCTACACCGCTATCTCTATAAACATGGAAATACCTACACCGATTTCTCTATATACATGGAAATATCTACACCGCCTTGTGAATAAACATGAAAATAACTACACCGCCATCTTCAGAAACATGGATTTATCTACACCGCCATCTGTATAAACATGGAAATATCTACACCACTATCTGTATAAACATGGAAATATCTTCACTGCTATCTGCATAAAAATGGAAATATCTCCACCGCCATCTGTATAAACATGGAAATATCTGCACCGCATTCTGTACACACATGGAAATAGCTACAGAGCCACCTGTATAAACAGGGAAATATCTACACCGCTATCTCTATAAACAATGAAATATCTACACCGCTATCTGTATAAAAATGGAAATATCTATATCGCTATCTGTGTAAACTTGGAAATATCTACAATGCTATCTGTGTAAAAGTGGAAATATCTACACAGCAATCTGTGCAAAGACGGAAATATCTACACCGATATCTCTATAAACATGGAAATATTTACACCGCTATCTGTATAAACATGGAAATATCTATACCGCAGTCCCTATAAACATGGAAATATCTCCACCGCTATATGTATAAACATGAAAATATCTACACCGCTATCTGTATAAACATGGACATATCTACACCGCAATCTGAATAAACTTGGAAATATCTACAACGCTAAGTGTTAAACATGGAAATATCTACACAGATATCTGTGTAAACTTGGAAATATCTTCACAGCTATCTGCGTAAACATGGAAATATCTACATGGCAATCTGTGCAAAGATGGAAATAACTACACCGCTATCTCTGTAAACATGGAAATATCTACACCGCTACCTGTATAAACATGGAAATATCTACACCGCTGTCTGTATAAACCAGGAAATATCTACACTGCCATCTGTATAAACATGGAAATATCTACAACGCTATCTACATAAACATGGAAATATCTACACCGTTATCTGTATAAACATGGAAATATCTACAACGCTATCTGTGTAAACATGCAAATATCTACACAGCTATCTGTGTAAACTTGGAAATATCTACACAGCTATCTGCGTAAAAATGGAAATATCTCCACAGCAATCTGTGCAAAATGGAAATATCTACACTGCTATCTCTGTAAACATGGAAATATCTACACCGCTATCTGTATAAACATGGAAATATCTATACCGCTGTGTCTATAAACATGGAAATATGTCCACCGCTATCTGTATAAACATGGAAATATCTACACTGGTATCTGTATAAACATGGAAATATCTACAATGCCATCTGTATACACATTGAAATACCTACACGGCAATCTGTGTATAGATGGAAACATCAACACCGTCATCTGTTCAAACATGGAAATATCTACACTGTTATGTCTATAAACCTGGAAATATCTACACTGCGGTCTGTATAAACATGGAAATATCTACACCGGTATCTGTATAAACATGGAAATATCTACACCACGATCTGTATAAACATGGAAATATTTACACCGCTATCTGTATAAACATGGAAATATCTGCGCCGCTTTCTCTGTAAACATGGAAATATTTACAAAGCCATCTGTATAAACATGGAAATACCTACACAGTCATGTGGAGGAACATGGAAATACCTACACTGCCATCTGTATAAACATGGAAATATCTACACAGCCCTCTGTATAAATATGGAAATATCTGCATAGGCATCTGTATAAACATGGAACTATCTACACCGCGATCTGTGTATAAATGGAAATATCTACACTGCCATCTGTATAAACGTAGAAATATCTACACTGACATCTGTAGAAAGATGGAAATATCTACACCGTGATCTGTATGTACATGGAGATATCTACACTTCTTCCTGTATAAACATGGAGATATCTACACCGCTATCTGAATAAATATGGAAATATCCACACCGCTATCTCTATAAACATGGAAATGTCTACACGGCTATCTGTATAAACATGGAAATATCTACATGGCTATCTGTATGAACTTGGAAATATCTACACTGCCTTCTGTATATACATGGAAATACCTACACAGTCATGTGTATAAACATGGAAATATCTACACCACTATCTGCATAAACATGGAAATACCTACACTGCCATCTGTATAAACATGGAAATATCCTCTCAGCCATCTCTATAAACATGGAAATATCTACACTGCTGTCCCTATACACATGGAAATATAGACACCGATATCTGTATAAACATGGAAATATCTACACCTACATCTGTATAAACATGGAAATATCTACACCGCTATCTCTATAAACATGGAAAACCTAAACCGCTATCTGCATAAACATGGAAATATCTACAGCGATATCTGCATAAACATGGAAATACCTACACTGACATCTCTATAAAGATGGAAATACTTAAACCGCGAGCTGTATAAACATGGAAATATCTACAACGCTACCTGAATATACATGGACATAACAACACCACTATCTCTATAAACGTGGAAATATCTACACCGCTATCTGTATAAATATGGAAATATCTATACCGCTATCTTTATAAACATGGAAATACCTACACCGCCATCTTTATGAACATGGAAATATCTACACCGCTATCTCTATAAACATGAAAATGTCTTCACCGCTATCTGTAAAAACATGGAATTATCTACATGGCCATCTCTATAAACATGGAAATATCTACGCCGCCATCTGTATAAACATGGAAATAACTACACAGTCATCTGTATGAACATGGAAATATCTGCACCACTATCTGTATAAACGTAGAAATAGCCACACCGCTATCTGTATAAACATGGAAATATCTACTCTCCCATCTGAATAAACATGGAAATATTTACACCGCTATCAGTGTAAATATGGAAATATATACACCGCTATCTCTATAAACATGGAAATACCTTCACCGCCATCGGTATAAACATGGAAATATGTACACAGTCATCTGTAGAAACATGGAAATATCTGCACCAGCATCTCTATAAACCTGGAAATATCGAGACTACCATCTGTATAAACGTGGAAATATCTACACAGCCATCCGTATAAAGGTGTAAATACCTACACTGCTTTCTCTATACACTTGGAAATAATTACACATCTATCTCTATAAACATGGAAATACCTATACCGCCATCTGTATAAACGTGGAAATATCTACACAGCCATCGGTATAAACATGGAAATATGTACACAGTCATCTGTAGAAACATGGAAATATCTGCACCAGCATCTCTATAAACCTGGAAATATCGAGACTGCCATCTGTATAAACGTGGAAATATCTACACAGCCATCCGTATAAAGGTGTAAATACCTACACTGCTTTCTCTATACACTTGGAAATAATTACACATCTATCTCTATAAACATGGAAATATCTATACCGCCATCTATATAAGCCTGGAAATATCTACACCGCGATCTTTATAAACATGAAAATATCTACACCGCCATCTACATAAACATGGAACTATCTACTCCACCATCTGTGTAAAAATGGAAATACCTTAACCGCTATCTCTATAAACTTGGAAATATCTACACTGCCATCTGCATAAAGATGGAAATATCTACACCACGAGCTGTATAAACATGGAAATCTCTACACCGCTATCTGTATAAACATGGAAATATCTACACTATTATGTCTATAAACATTGAAATACCTACACCGCCATCTCTATAAACATGGAAATATCTACACCGCTATCTGTATAAACGTAGAAATAGCCACACCGCTATCCGTATAAACATGGAAATATCTACACTGCCATCTGAATAAACATGGAAATATTTACACCGCTATCAGTGTAAATATGGAAATATATACACCGCTATCTCTATAAACATGGAAATACCTTCACCGCCATCGGTATAAACATGGAAATATGTACACAGTCATCTGTAGAAACATGGAAATATCTGCACCAGCATCTCTATAAACCTGGAAATATCTAGACTGCCATCTGTATAAACGTGGAAATATCTACACAGCCATCCGTATAAAGATGTAAATACCTACACCGCTTTCTCTATACACATGAAAATAATTACACAGCTATTTCGATAAACATGGAAATATCTATACCGCCATCTATATAAGCCTGGAAATCTCTACACTGCCATCTTTATAAACATGAAAATATCTACACCGCCATCTCCATAAACATGGAACTATCTACTCCACCATCTGTGTAAAAATGGAAATACCTTAACCGTTATCTCTATAAACATGGAAATATCTACTCTGCCATCTGCATAAAGATGGAAATATCTACACCACGAGCTGTATAAACATGGAAATCTCTACACCGCTATCTGTATAAACATGGAAATATCTACACCATTATGTCTATAAACATTGAAATATCTACACCGCCATCTCTATAAACATGGAATTATCTACACCGGTTTCTCTATAAACATAGAAATATCTACACAGCCATCTGTGTAAACATGGAAATATCTACGCCACCATCTGTATAAACTTAGAAATATCTACACTGCCATCTGTGGATAGATGGAAATGTCTACACCGCGATCTGTATAAACATGGAAATATCTACACCGCTATCTGTATAAACATGGAAATATCTACATGACTATCTCTATAAACATGGAAATATCTACGCCGCCATCTGTATAAACATGGAAATACCTACACCGCCATCTTTATAAACATGGAAATATCTACACTGCTATCTCTATAAACATTTAAATACCTACACCGCTATCTGTATAAACATGGAAATATCTACACGGCTATCTGCTTAAACATGTAAATACCTACACTGCCATCTGTATAAAGATGGAAATATCTACACCGCGAGCTGTATAAACATGGAAATATCTACACCGCTATCCGTATAAACATGGACATAACAACAACACTATCCCTATAAACATGGAACTATCTACACCATTATCTGTATAAACATGGAAATATCGGCACCGCTATTTCTATAAACATGGAAATACCTACACCGCCATCTTTATACACATGGAAATATCTTCATAGCTATCTCTATAAACATAGAAATATCTACACCGCCATCTCCACAAACATGGAAATATCTACACCGCCATCTGCATAAACATGGAAATATCTTCACCGGCTTCTGTATAAACATGGAAATATCTGCACCTCCATCTGTATAAACATAGAAATGTCTACACTGCCATCTGTATAAATATGGAAATACCTACAGAGTTATCTGTATGAACATGGAAACATCTACACCACTATCTGTGTAAACATGGAAATATCTACACTCCTATCTGTGTAAACATGGAAATATCTACACCGCTATCTTTGTAAAGATGGAAATATCCACACCGCAATCTGTGCAAAGATGGAAATATCTACACCGCTATCTGTGTTAACATGGTTATATCTACACTGCTGACTGTAAAAAAATGGAAATATCCACACCGCTATCGGTATGTACATGGAAATATCTACACCGCCATCTGTAAAAACATGAAAATATCTACTCTGCAGTCTGTATAAACATGGAAATACCTACACAGTCATCTGTATAAACATGGTAACATCTACACAGCTATCTGTATAGTCATGGAAATATCTACACCGCTATCAGAATAAACATGGAAATATCTACAACGCTATCTGTGTAAACATGGAAATGTCTACACAGCTATCTGTGTAAACATGGAAATATCTACACCGCTATTTGTGTAAAGCCAGAAATATCTGCACCACAATCTGTGCAAACATGGAAATATTTACACCGCTATCTCTATAAACATGGAAATAACTGCACCGCTATCTCTATAAACATGGAAATATCTACAACGCTATCTCTGTAAACATGGAAATATCTACACCACCATCTGTATAAACATGGAAATATCTACACAGTCATCTGTATATACATGGAATTATCTACACCACCATCTCTATAAACATGGAAATATCTACACTGCCATGTGTATACACATGGAAATATCTACACAGCCATTAGTATAAACTTGGAAACATCTGCACCGCTATCTGAATACACATGGAAATACCTACACCGCTATCTCTATAAACATGGAAAGATCTACACTGCCATCTGTTTAAACATGGAAATATCTTCACCGCTGTCTGCATAAACATGGAAATTCCTACACTGCCATCTGTATAAACATGGAAATATCTACACCGCGAGCTGAATAAACATTGAAATGTCTACAGCGCTATGTGTATAAACATGGAAATATCAACACCGCTATCTGTATAAACATGGAAATATCTACACCGCTATCAGAATAAACATGGAAATATCTACACCACTATCTATATAAACATGGAAATACCTACACCACCATCTCTATGAACATGGAATTATCTACTCCGCTATACCTATAAACATAGAAATATCTACACCGCCATCTGTATAAACATGGAAATATCTACACCGCCATCTGCATAAACATGGAAATATCTACACCGCGATCTGTACAAACATGGAAATATCTACACCTCTACCTTTATAAACATGCAAATATCTACACCGCTATATGTATAAACATGGAAATATCTACACTGCTATCTGTATAAACTTGGAAATATCTACACCGCCATATGTATAAAGATGGAAATATCTCCACGTCCATCTGTATAAACATGGAAAGATCTCCACCGCTATCTGTATAAACATGGAAATATCTAAAACGCTATCTGTATAAACATGGAAATATCTACAACACTGTATGTGTAAACATGGAAATATCTACACAGCTATCTGTGTAAACATGGAAATATTTACACCGCTGTCTGTGTAAAGATGGAAATATCTACACCGCAATCTGTGCAAATATGGAAATATCTACACCGCTATCTCTGTAAACATGGAGATATCTAAACCACTATCTGTATAAACATGGAAATATCTACACCTCCGTCAGTATACACATGGAATTATCTACACTGCTATCTCTATAAACATGGAAATACCTATACCACTATCGGTATAAACATTGAATTATCTACACCACTATCTGAATAAACATGGAAATATATACACCACGATTTGTATAAACTTGGAAATATCTACACCGCCATCTGTATAAACAGGGAAATATCTCCACCGCTATCTGTATAAACATGGAAATATCTCCACCGCTCTCTGCATACTCATGGAAATATGTACACCGCTATCTGTATAAACATGGAAATATCTACCCCACTATCTGTATAAACATGGAAATATCTACCCCGCTATCTGTATAAACCTGGAAATATCTGCATCGCTATCTGTATAAACAAGGAAATGTCTACACCGCTATCTCTATAAACATGGAAATATCTACACCGCTATCTTTATAAACATGGAAATATCTACACTGCAATCTGTATAAACATGGAAAATCTATACCGCTATCTGTATAAACATGGAAATATCTACATGGCTATCTGTATAAACATGGAAATACCTACACCACCATCTGAATAAATATGGAAATATATCCACCGCTATCTGTATAAACATGGAAATATCTACATCGCTATCTGTATAAACATGGAAATATCTCCACTGCTATCTGTATAAACATGGAAGTATCTATACCGCAATCTCTATAAACATGGAAATATCTACAAAACTATCTGTGTTAACATGGAAATATCTACACCGCTATCTTTGGAAACATGGAAATATGTACACCGCTATTTGAGTAAACATGGAAATATCGACACCGCTATCTGTGCAAATATGGAAATATCTACACCGCTATCTGTATAATCATAGAAATAGCAACACCGTTATCTGTATAAATATGGAAACATCTACACAACTATCTCTATAAACCTGGAAATAGCCACACCGCTATCTGCGTAAACATCGAAATATCTACACTGCCATCTGTAAAAACATGGAAATATCTACACCGCTATCTGTATAAACATGGAAGTTACACCACTACCAGTATAAAAATGGAAGTATCTACACCGCCATCTGAGTAAACATGGAAATATTTTACACCGCTATCTGTATAAACATGGAAGTATCTACACCATTATCAGCACAATCATGGAAATATCAACCCTGCCATCTGTATAAACATGGAAATATCTACACCCTCATCTGTAAAAACATGGAAATATCTACACTGTTATCTGTATAAACATGGAAATACCTACACCTCCATCTGTATAAACATGGAAATATCTACACTGCCATCTGTATACACAAGGAAATATGTACACTGCCGTCTGTATGAACACAGAAATATCTACACCACTATCTCTATAAATATGGAAATACCTACACCGCCATCTGTATAAACATGGAAATATGTAAACCGCTATCTGTATAAAGATGGAAACATCTACACCGCTATCTTTATAAACATAGAAATATCTACACTGCTATCTATATAAACATGGAAATATCTACAACACTATCTGTGTAAACATGGAAATATCTACACCGCTAACTGTGTAAACATGGAGATATGTACACCGCTATCTGTGTAAAGACGGAAATATCTACATCGCAATCTGTGCAAAGATGGAAATATCTACACCGCTATCTCTGTAAACATGGAAATATCTACACTGCTATCTCTATAAACATGAAAACATCTACACTGCTGTCTGTATAAACATGGAAATATCTACACCACGATCTGTATAAACATGGAAATATCTCCACCGATATCTGTATAAACATGGAAACATCTACACCGCGATCTCTATAAACATGGAAATATCTACACGGCAATCTGTATAAACATGGAAATATCTACACCGCCATCTCTATAAACATGAAAATATCTACACAGCCATCTCCATAAACATGGAAAAATCTACACTGCCCTCGGTGGAAACATGGAAATTTCTACACCGCTATCTGTATAAACATGGAAATACCAACACCACTATCTGTATAAACATGGAAATATCTACAGTTTTATCTGTATAAACATGGAAATATCTACACCACTATCTCTAAAAACATGGAAATATCTACACCGCCATCTCTATAAACCTGGAATTATCTACAACGCTATCTCTACAAACCTTGAAATATCTACACCGCCATCTCTATGAACATTTAAATATCTACACCGCCATCAGCATAAACATGGAAATACCTTCACCGCCTTCTGTATAAACATGGAATTATCAACACTGCCATCTCTATAAACATTGAAATATCTACACTGCCTTCTGTAGAAAGTTGGAAATATTTACACTGACAACTGCATAAACATGGAAATATCTACACCTCTATTTGTATAAACATTTAAATATCTACACAGCTATCTGCATAAATATGGAAATATCCACACCGCTATATCTATGAACATGGAAATGTCTACACCGCTATCTTTATAAACATGGAAATATCTATACCGCCATCTGTATAAACATGGAAATAACTACAGAGTCATCTGTATAAACATGGAAATATCTACACCACTATATGTCTAAACATGGAAATAGTTACACTGCCATCTGTATAAACATGGAAATATCTACAAAGCCATCTATATAAACATGGAAATATCTACACCACTATCTGTAGAAACATGGAAATATCGACACCACAATCTGTATAAACATGGATATATCTACAACGCTGTCTGTATAAACATGGAAATATCTACACCGCTATCTCTTTAAACATGGAAATATCTACACGACCATCTGTGTAAACATGGAAATATCTACACCGCTATCTGTATAACCATGGAAATATCTCCACCGCTACCTGAATAAACATGGAAATGTATACACCGCTATCTGTATAAATATGGAAATATATACACTGCTATCACTATAAACATGGAAATGTCTACACCGCTATCTGTATAAACATAGAAATATCTACATGGCTATCTCTACAGACATGGAAATATCTACAATACCATCTGTATAAACATGGAAATACCTACACAGCCATCTGCATAAACATGGAAATATCTACAACACTATCTGTATAAACATGGAAATATCTACACTGACATCTGTATAAACATGCAAATATCTACACAGTAATATCTATAAACATGGAAATATCTACACCACCATCTGTAAAAACATGGAAATATCTTCACAGTCATCTGTATAATCATGGAAATATCTACACCTCCGTCTGTATACACATGGATTTATCTACACCGCTATCTCTATAAACATGGAAATACCTATACCGCTATCGGTGTAAACACGGAAATATCTACACCGCTATCTGAATAAACTTGGAAATATATACACCACGATTTGTATAAACTTGGAAATATCTACACCGCCATCTGTATAAACATGGAAATATCTCCACCGCTAACTGTATAAACATGGAAATATCTCCACCGCTATCTGCATACTCATGGAAATATGTACACCGCTGTCTGTATAAACATGGAAATATCTACCCCACTATCTGTATAAACATGGAAATATGTACACCGCTATCTGTATAAACCTGGAAATATCTGCATCGCTATCTGTATAAACATGGAAATGTCTACAACGCTATCTCTATAAACATGGAAATATCTACACCGCTATCATTATAAACATGGAAATATCTACATTGCAATCTGTACAAACATGGAAAATCTACACCGCTCTCTGTATAAACATGGAAATATCTACATGGCTATCTGTATAAACATGGAAATACATACACCACCATCTGTATACACATGGAAATATATGCACTGCTATCTGTATAAACATGGAAATATCTACATCGCTATCTGTATAAACATGGAAATATCTCCACCGCTATCTGTATAAACATGGAAATATCTGCACTGCAATCTTTATAAACATGGAAATATCTATACCGCAATCTCTACAAACATGGAAATATCTACAAAACTATCTGTGTTAACATGGAAATATCTACACCGCTATCTGTGGAAACATGGAAATAGGTACACCGCTATTTGTGTAAAGATGGAAATATCGACACCGCTATCTGTGCAAATATGGAAATATGTACACCGCTATCTCTATAAACATGGAAATAGCTACACCGTTATCTGTATAAATATGGAAATATCTACACAACGATCTCTATAAACATGGAAATAGCCACAACGTTATCTGCGTAAACATGGAAATATCTACACCGCCATCGGTAAAAACATGGAAATATCTACACCGCTATCTGTATAAACATGGAAATTACACCGCTACCAGTACAAAAATGGAAGTATCTACACCGCCATCTGAATAGACATGGAAATATTTTACACCGCTATTTGTATAAACATGGAAATATCTACACCATTATCTGCACAATCATGGAAATATCAACCCTGCCATCTGTATAAACATGGTAATATCTACACCGCCATCTGTAAAAACATGGAAATATCTACACTGTCATCTGTATAAACATGGAAATACCTTCACCTCCATCTGTATGAACATGGAAATATCTACACTGCCATCTGTATAAACAGGGAAATATCTCCATGGCCATCTGTATAAACATGGAAAGATCTCCACCGCTATCTGTATAAACATGGAAATATCTACAACACTATCTGTGTAAACATGGAAATATCTACACAGCTATCTGTGTAAACATGGAATTATGTACACCGCTATCTGTGTAAACATGGAAATATCTACACCGCAATCTGTGCAAATATGGAATTATCTACACAGCCATCTCTGTAAACATGGAGATATCTACACTGCTATGTGTATAAACATGGAAATATCTACACCACTATCTGTATAAACATTGAAATATCTACACCACTGTCAGTATAAACATGGAAATATCTACACCATCTGTATAAACATGGAAATCTCTACACCACCATCTGAATAAACATGGAAATATCTACACCGCTATCTCTATAAATATGGAAATATCTACACCGCTATCTCCATAAACATGGAAATATCTACACCACGATCTGTATAAACATGGAAATATCTCCACCGCTATCTGTATAAACATGGAAACATCTACACCGCAATCTCTATAAACATGGAAATATCTACACGGCAATCTGTATAAACATGGAAATATCTACACTGCCATCTCTATAAACATGAAAATATATACACAGCCATCTCCATAAACATCTGTATACACTTGGAAATAGCTACAACACTATCTGTATAAACATGGAAATATCTACACTGCCATTTGTATAAATATGCAAATATCTACACAGCAATATCTATAAACATGGAAATATCTACAACGCAATCTGTAAAAACATGGAAATATCTTCACAGTCATCTGTATAAACATGGAAATATCTACACCACCATCTGTATACACATGGAAATATCTGCACTTCCATCCGTATACACATGGAAATATCTACACCGCCATCTGCATAAACATGGAATTATCTACACCGCTATCTCTATAAACATGGAAATACCTATACCGCTATCGGTATAAACATGGAAATATCTACACCGCTATCTGAATAAAAATGGAAATATATACACCACGATTTGTATAAACCTGGAAATATCCACACCGCCATCTGTATAAACATGGAAATATCTCCACCGCTATCTGTATATATTTGGAATTATCTCCACCGCTATCTGAATACTCATGGAAATACGAACACCGCTATCTGTATAAACATGGAAATATCTACCCCACTATCTGTATAAACATGGAAATATCTACACCGCTATCTGTATAAACCTGGAAATATCTGCATCGCTATCTGTATAAACATGGAAATGTCTACAACGCTATCTCTATAAACATGGAAATATCTACACCGCTATCTTTATAAACATGGAAATATCTACACCGCAATCTGTATAAACATGGAAAATCTACACCGCTATCTGTAAAAACATGGAAATAACTACATGGATATCTCTATAAACATGGAAATACCTACACTACCGTCTGTATAAACATGGAAATATATCCACCGCTATCTGTATAAATATGGAAATATCTACATCGCTATCTGTATAAACATGGAAATATCTCCACCGCTATCTGTATAAACATGGAATTATCAGCACCGCAATCTTTATAAACATGGAAATATCTGTACCGCACACTGTATAAACATGGAAATATCTACAAAATTATCTGTGTTAACATGGAAATATCTACACCGCTATCTGTGGAAACATGGAAATATGTACACCGCTATCTGTTTAAAGATGGAAATATCTACACCGCTATCTGTGCAAATATGGAAATATCTACACCGCTATCTCTATAAACATGGAAATACCTACACCGTTATCTGTATAAATATGGAAATATCTACACCACGATCTCTATAAACATGGAAGTAGCCACACCACTATCTGCATAAACATGGAAATATCTACACCGCCATCTGTAAAAACATGGAAATATCTACACCGCTATCTGTATAAACATGGAAATTACACCGCTACCAGTATAAGAATGGAAGTATCTACACCGCCATCTGAATAAACATGGAAATATTTTACACCGCTATCTGTATAAACATGGAAATATCTACACCACAATCTGTATAAATATGTATATATCTACACCGCTATCTGTAATCATTGAATTATCTACACCGCTATCTGTATAAACATGGAAATATCTACTCCGCTATCTGTATAAACATGGAAATATCTACACCGCTATCCCTATAATCATGGAAATGTCTACACCGCTATCTGTATAAACATGGAAATATCTACACCGCTATCTGTAAAAACATGGAAATATCTACAACACTATCTGTGTTAACACGGAAATAAATATGCCTCTATCTGTATAAACATGGAAATATCTACACCGCCATCTGTATAAACTTGGAAATATCTAGAACGCTATCTGTGTAAACATGGAAATATTGACACAGCTATCTCTATAAACATGGAAATATCTACACAGCCATGTGTACATACATGGAAATATCTACACCGCTCTCTATATAAACATGGAAATAAGTACAGCGCTATCTGTATATACATGGAAATATCAACACCACCATTTACATATAAATAGAAATACCTGTGCCGCCATCTGTATAACATGGAAATATCTACACGGTCATCTGTGTATAGATGGAAATATCAACACCGCCATCAGTACAAACATGGAAATATCTGCACCGCTATCTGTATAAACATGGAAATATATACACCGTGGTCTGTATAAACATGGAAATATCTACTCCGCTATCTCTATAAACATGGAAATATCTACACCGCTATCTCTATAAACATGGAAATATCTACACCACGATCTGTATAAACATGGAAATATTTACACCGCTATCTATATAAACATGGAAATTTCTACACCGTTATCTGTATAAATATGGAAATATCTACACCGCCATCTGCATAAACATGGAAATACCTATACAGTCATCTGTGTAAACATGGAAATATCTACACCACCATCTGTATAAACATGGAAATATCAACAATGCCATCTGTATACACATGGAAATACCTACACGGCAATCTGTTTATAGATGGAAACACCAACACCGCCATCTGTACAAACATGTAAATATATACACTGCTATCTCTATAAACATGGAAATATCTACACCGATATCTACACCCGATGTCTGTAAAAACATGGAAATATCTACACCCCTACCTGTATAAACATGGAAATAAGCACACCGCTATCTCTATAAACATGGAAAAATCAACACCGCTATCTCTATGAACATGGAAATATCTACACCGCCATCTCTATAAACATGGAAATATCTCCACCACGATCAGTATAAACATGGAAATATCTACACCGCTATCTGTATAAACTTGGAAATATCTCCACTGCTATCTCTATAGACATCGAAATAGCTACACCGCCATCTGTATAAACATGGAAATGCTTACAAACTTATCTGTATAAACATGGAAATATGCACACCGCCATCTGTATAAACATGGAAATATCTACACAGCCATGTGTATATACATGGAAATATCTACACCATTATCTATATAAACATGGAAATAAGTACACCGCTATCTGTATAAACATGGAAATATCTACACCGCCATCTACATATCCATGGAAATATCTGTGCCGCCATCTGAATAAACATGGAAATATCTACACGGTCATCAGTGTATAGACGGAAATAACAACACCGCCATCTGTACAAACGTGGAAATATCTGCACCGCTATCTGCATAAACATGGAAATATCTACACCGCGGTCTGTATAAACATGGAAATGTCTACACCGCTATCTGTATAAACATGGAAATATCTACACCATGATCTGTATAAACATGGAAATATATTCACCGCTATCTGTATAAACATGAAAATATCTGCACCGCTATCTCTATAAACATGGATAGATCTACAAAGACATCTGTAGAAACATGGAAATACCTACAAAGTCATGTGTAGGAACATTTAAATATCTACACTGCCATCTGTATAAACATAGAAATATCTACACAGCCCTTTGTAAAAATATGGAAATATCGGCATAGGCATCTGTGTAAACATGGAAATATCTGCACCGCTATCTGTATAAACATGGAAATACCTACACCGCTGTCTCTATAAACATGAAAATATGTACACCGCTATGTGTATAAACGTGGAAATATTTCCACTGCTGTCTGTATAAACATGGAAATATCTCCAACGTTATCTGTATAAACATGGAAATATCTACAGCGCCATCTCTATAAACATTGAAATATCTACAATGCCATCTGTAAAAACATGGAAATATCTACAGAGTAATCTGAATAAACATGGAAATATCTACACCACCATCTGTATAAACTTTGAAATACCTACAATACCATCTGTATACACATGGAAATATCTACACAGACATCTGTATAAATATGGAAAGATCTACAGCGCCAGCTGTATAAACATGGAAATATCTACACTGCCATCTGTAGAAAGATGGAAATATGTACACCGCTATCTCCATAAATATGGAAATATCTACACCGCCATCTCTATAAACATGAAAATATCTGCACTGCCATCTCCATAAAGATGGAAGTATCTACTCCGCCATGTTTATAAACACGGAAATATCTACACCACCATCTGTGGAAACATGGAAATATCTACATCGCTATCTGTATAAACGTGGAAATAACAACACCGCTATCGGTATAAACATGGAAATATCTACAACGCCATCTATATAAACATGGAAATATCTACACCGCTATGTCTATAAACATGAAAATACCTACACCGCTATCTCTATAAACATGGAAATATCTACACCGCGATCTGTATAAACATGGAAATATCTAAACCGCGATCTGTATAAATATGGAAATATCTTCACCACGATCTGTATAAACATTGAAATATCTACAAGGCTATCTGTATAAACATGGAAATATCTACACAGCTATCTGTATAAACATGGAAATATCTACACCCAGATCTGTATAAACATGGAAATATCTTCACCACGATCTGTATAAACACGGAAATATCTGCACCGCCATCTGTATAAACATGGAAATACCTACAAAGTCATCTGTATAAACATGGAAATATCTACAAAGCCATCTGTATAAACATGGAAATACCTACACAGCCATCTGTATATACATGGAAATATCTACACCGCTATCTCTATAAACAAGGAAATAACTACACCACTATTTGTATAAACAAGCAAATATCTACACCGTGATCTGTATAAACATGGAAATATCTACACCGCCATCTCTATAAACATGTAAATATCTACACCCCTCTCTGTATAAAAATGGAAATATCCACACCGCTATCTCTATAAACATGGAAAAATCAACACCGCTATCTCTATGAACATGGAAATATCTACACCGCCATCTCTATAAACATGGAAATATCTACACCACGATCAGTATAAACATGGAAATATCTACAACGCTATCTGTATAAACATGGAAATATCTCCACTGCTAACTCTATAAACATCGAAATATCTACACCGCCATCTGTATAAACATGGAAATACTTAAAAGTTATCAGTATAAACATGGAAATATCTACACCGCCATCTGTATAAACATGGAAATATCTACACAGCCGTGTGTATATACATGGAAATATCTACACCGCTATCTATATAAACATGGAAATAATTACACTGCTATCTGTATAAACATGTAAATACCTACACAGCCATCTACATATCCATGGAAATACCTTCGCCGCCATCTGTATAAACATGGAAATATCTACACGGTCATCTGTGTATAGATGGAAATATCAACACCGCCATCTGTACAAACATGGAAATATCTTCACTGCTATCTGTATAAACTTGGAAATATCTACACCACGGTCTGTATAAACATGGAAATATCTACACCGCTGTCTGTATAAACATGGAAAATCTACACCACTATCTCTATAAACATGGAAATACCTACACCGTGATCTGTATAAACATAGAAATATTAACACCGCTATCTGTATAAACATGGAAATTCCTACACCGTTATCTGTATAAATATGGAAATGTCTACACCGCTATCTCTATAAACATGGAAATATCAACACCGCCATCTGTATAAACATGGAAATACCTATAAAGTCATCTGTGTAAACATGGAAATATCTACACCACAATATGTATAAACATGGAAATATCTACAACGCCATCTGTATACACATGGAAACACCTACACGGCAATCTGTGTATAGATGGAGACATCAACACCGCCATCTGTACAAACATGAAAATATCAAAAATGCTATCTCTATAAACATGGAATTACCTACACTGCGGTCTGTATAAACATGGAAATATCTACACCGGTATCTGTATGAACATGGAAATATCTACACCACGATCTGTATAAACATGGAAATATATACAGTTCTATCAGTATAAACATAGAAATATCTGCACCGCTGTCTCTATAAACATGGAAATATCTACAAAGCCATCTGTATAAACATGGAAATGCCTACACAGTCATGTGTAGGAACATGGAAATATCTAAACTGCCATCTGTATAAACATAGAAATATCTACAGAGCCCTTTGTATAAATATGGAAATATCTGCATAGGCATCTGTGTAAACATGGAAATATCTGCACCGCTATCTGTATAAACATGGAAATACCTACAACGCTGTCTCTATAAACATGGAAATATGTACACCGCTATGTGTATAAACATGGAAATATCTCCACTGCTGTCTGTATAAACATGGAAATATCTCCACCGTTATCTGTTTAAACATGGAAATATCTACAATGCCATCTCTATAAACATTGAAATATCTACACTGACATCTGTAAAAACATGGAAATATCTACACAGTCATCTGAATAAACATGGAAATATCTACACCACCATCTGTATATACATGGAAATACCTACAATATCATCTGTATACACATGGAAATATGTACACAGACATCTGTATAAATATGGAAATTTCTATACGGCCATCTGTATAAACATGGAAATATCTACACTGCCAACTGTAGAAAGATGGAAATATGTACACCGCTATCTCTATAAATATGGAAATATCTACACTGCCCTCTCTATAAACATGAAAATATCTACACTGCCATCTCCATAAAGATGGATGTATCTACTCCGCCATGTGTATAAACACGGAAATATCTACACCACCATCTGTGTAAACATGGAAATATCTACACCGCTATCTGTATAAACATGGAAAAATCTTCACAACGATCTGCATAAACATGGAAATGTCTACACCGCTATCTGTATAAACATGGTAATATCTACATCACCATCTATATAAACATGGAAATATCTACACCGCCATCTGTATAAACATGGAAATATCTACAATGCCATCTGTAGAAAGATGGAAATATCTACACCGCAATCTGTGTAAACATGGAAATATCTACACCGCTATCTGTAAAAACATAGAAATATCTACACCGCTATCTGTATAAACATGGAAATATGTACACCGCGATCTGTATAACCATGGAAATATCTACACCGCGATCTGTATAAACATGGAAATATGTACACTGCTATCTGTGTAAACATGGAAATATCTACACAGCTATCTCTATAAACATGGAAATATCTACACCGCCATATGTATAAACATGGAAATACCTACAAATTCATCTGTATAAACTTGGAAAAATCTACACAGCCATCTGTATAAACATGGAAATATCTACACAGCCATCTGTATATACATGGAAATATCTACACCGCTATCTGTATAAACATGGAAATAACTACACCGCTATTTGTATAAACAAGGAAATATCTACACCGTGATCTGTATAAACATGGAAATATCTACAACGCCATCTCTATAAACACGGAAATATCTACACCCCTATCTGTATACACATGGAAATTTCCACAACGCTATCTCTATAAACATGGAAAAATCAACACCGCTATCTCTATGAACATGGAAATATCTACACCGCCATCTCTATAAACATGGAAATACCTACACCACGATCAGTATAAACACGGAAATATCTACACCGCTATCTGTATAAACATGGAAATATCTCCACTGCTATCTCTATAAACATCGAAATATCTACACCGCCATCTGTATAAACATGGAAATACTTACAAAGGTATCTGTATAAACATAGAAATATCTACACCGCCATCTACATATCCATGGAAATATCTGCGCCGCCATCTGTATAAACATGGAAATATCTACACGGTCATCTGTGTATAGATGGAAATATCAACACCGCCATCTGTACAAACATGGAAATATCTTCACCGCTATCTGTATAAACATGCAAATATCTACACCGCGGTCTGTATAAACATGGAAGTATCTAAACCGCTATCTTTATAAACGTGGAAATATCTACACCGCTATCTCTATAAACATGGAAATACCTACACCGTGATCTGTATAAACATGGAAATATTTACACCGCTATCTGTATAAACATGGAAATTTCTACACCGTTATCTGTATAAATATGGAAATATCTACACCGCTATCTCTATAAACATGGAATTATCTACACCGCCATCTGTATAAACATGGAAATACCTATACAGTCATCTGTGTAAACATGGAAATATCTACACCACCATCTGTATAAACATGGAAATATCTACAATGCCATCTGTATACACATGGAAATACCTACACGGCAATCTGTGTATAGATGGAAATATCAACACCGCCATCTGTACAAACTTGGAAATATCTACACTGCTATCTCTATAAACATGGAAATATCTACACTGCGGTCTGTATAAACATGGAAATATCTACACCGGTATCTGTATAAACATGGAAATATCTACACCACGATCTGTATAAACATGGAAATATATACACCGCTATCAGTATAAACATGGAAATATCTGCACCGCTATCTCTATAGACATGGAAATATCTACAAAGACATCTGTATAAACATGGAAATACCTACACAGTCTTGTGTAGGAACATTTAAATATCTACATTGCCATCTGTATAAACATAGAAATATCTACACAGCCCTCTGTATAAATGTGGAAATATCTGCATAGGCATCTGTATAAACATGGAAATATCTGCACCGCTATCTGTATAAACATGGAAATACCTCCACTGCTGTCTCTATAAACATGGAAATATGTACACCGCTATGTGTATAAACATGGAAATATCTCCACTGCTCTCTGTATAAACATGGAAATAACTCCACCGTTATCTGTATAAACATGGAAATATCTACAGCGCCATCTCTATAAACATTGAAATATCTACACTGCCATCTGTAAAAACATAGAAGTATCTACACACTCATCTGAAAAAACATGGAAATATCTCCACCACCATCTGTATAAACATGGAAATATCTACAATACCATCTGTATGCACATGGAAATATCTACACAGACATCTGTATAAATATGGAAATATCTACACGGCCATCTGTATAAACATGGAAATATCTACACTGCCATCTGTAGAAAGATGGAAATATCTACACCGCTATCTCTATAAATATGGAAATATCTACACCGCCATCTCTATAAACATGAATATATCTACACTGCAATCTCCATAAAGATGGAAGTATCTACTCCGCCATGTGTATAAACACGGAAATATCTACACAACCATCTGAGTAAACATGGAAATATCTACACAGCTATCTGTATAAACATGGAAATATCTACACCGCCATCTGCATGGTCATGGAAATATCTACAAAGACATCTGTATAAACATGGAAATATCTACACGGCCATCTGTGTATACATGGAAATATCTACACCGCTATCTATATAAACATGGAAATATCTACACTGCTATCTGTATAAACATGGAAATATCTACACCGCGATCTGTATAAACCTGGAAATATCTACACCGCGATCTGTATAAACATGGAAATATCTACAACGCTGTCTGTGTAAACATGGAAATATCTACACAGCTATCTCTATAAACATGGAAATATCTACACCGCCATCTGTAAAAACATGGAAATATCTACAAAGTCATCAGTATAAACATGGAAATATCTACAGAGCCATCTGTATAAACATGGAAATATCTACACAGCCATCTGTATATACATGGAAATATCTATACCGGTATCTGTATAAACATGGAAATATCTACACCACGATCTGTATAAACATGGAAATATATACACCGCTATCGCTATAAACATGGAAATATCTGCACCGCTATCAATATAGACATGGAAACATATACAAAGCCATCTGTATA
Source organism: Pan troglodytes (assembly GCF_028858775.2). Classification (NCBI taxonomy): domain Eukaryota; kingdom Metazoa; phylum Chordata; class Mammalia; order Primates; family Hominidae; genus Pan; species Pan troglodytes. Next base: position 11,937,484 of record NC_072411.2, read on the forward strand.
AACATGGAAATACCTACACAGTCATGTGTAGGAACATGGAAATATCTACACTGCCATCTGTATAAACATAGAAATATCTACACAGCCCTCTGTATAAATATGAAGATATTTGCATAGGTATCTGTATAAACATGGAAATATCTGCACCACTATCTGTATAAACATGGAAATACCTACACCGCTGTCTGTATAAACATGGAAATATGTACACAGCTATGTGTATAAACATAGAAATAACTCCACTGCTGTCTGTATAAACATGGAAATATCTCCACCGTTATCTGTATAAACTTGGAAATATCTACAGCGCCATCTCTATAAACATTGAAATATCTACACTGCCATCTATAAAAACATGGAAATATCTACACAGTCATCTGAATAAACATGGAAATATCTACACCACCATCTGTATAAACATGGAAATACCTACAATACCATCTGTATGCACATGTAAATATCTACACAGACATCTGTATAAATATGGAAATATCTAAACCGCCATCTGTATAAACATGGAAATATCTACACTGCCATCTCTAAAAGATGGAAATATCAACATCGCTATCTGTATAAACCTGGAAATATCTACACTGCTATCTTTATAAATATGGAAATATCTACACCACCATCTGTATAAACATGGAAACAACTACACAGTCATGTGTAGGAACATGGAAATAACTACACCACCGTTTGTATAAAGATGGAAATATCTACAACGTTATCTGTATAAAGATGGAAATATCTACAACGTTATCTGTATAAAGATGGAAATATCTACACAGTGATCTGTATAAACATGGAAATATGTACAGCACTCTCTGAATAAAGATGGAAATATCTACACCGCTATCTGTAAAAACATGGAAATATCTACACAACTATCTGTATAAATATGGAAATATTTATACCGCTATCTCAATAAACATGGAAATATCTACACCGCTATCTCTATAAACATGGAAATATCTACACCGCCATCTGTATTAACATGGAAATATCTACACAGTCATCTGTATAAACCTGGATTTATCTACACTGTCATCTACATAAACATGGAAATATCTACAGAGAACTCTGAATAAACATGGAAATATCGGCAAAGCCGTCTGTATAAACATGGAAATATCTACAGTGCTATCTGTATAAACATGGAAATATCTACACCGCTATGTGTATTAACGTCGAAATATCTCCATTGCTATCTGTATAAACATGGACATATCTTCACCGCAATCTGTATAAACATGAAAATATCTACACCGCTATCTCTATAAACATGGAAATATCTACACTGCCATCTGTGAAAACATGGAAATATCTATACAGTCATCTGTATAAACATGGAAATATCTACAATGCCATCTGTATAAACATGGAAATATCTACACAGCCATCTGTATAAACATGTAGATATCTACATTGCTATCTCTATAAACATGGAAATATCTACACCGCCAACTTTATAAACATGAAAATATCTACACTGCCATCTCCATAAACATGGAACTAACTACTCCACCATCTGTATAAACATGGAAACATCTACACCGCCATCTGTGTGAATAAGGAAAAATCTACAATGCCATCTGTATAAAGATATAAATATCTGCAACGCGAGCAGTATAAACATGGAAATAACTACATCGCTATCGGTATAAACGTGGAAATACCAACACCGCTATCGGTATAAACATGGAAATATCTACAACGCCATCTATATAAACATGGAAATATCTACACCGCTATGTCTATAAACATGGAAATACCTACACCGCTATCTCTATAAACATGGAAATATCCACACCGCCATCTGCATATCCATGGAAATATCTACAATGCCATCTGTATAAAGATGGAAATATCTACAAGGCAATCTGTGTACAGATGGAAATATCAACACCGCCATCTGTACAAATATGGAAATATCTACACCGCTATCTGTATAAACATAGACATACCTACACTGCAGTCTGTATAAACATGGAAATATCTACACCAGTATCTGTTTAAACATGGAAATATCTACACCATGATCTGTATAAACATGGAAATATTTTCACCGCTATCTGTATAAACCTGGAAATATCTACAATGCTATCTCTATAAATATGGAAATATCTACAAAGCCATCTGTATAAACATGGAAATAACTACACAGTCATGTGTAGGAATATGGAAATATCTACACCACCGTTTGTATAAAGATGGAAATATCTACAACGTTATCTCTATAAACATGGTAATATCTACACAGTGATCTGTATAAACATGGAAATATGTACAGCACTCTCTGAATAAAGATGGAAATATGTACACCGCAATCTGAATAAACATGAAAATATCTACACTGCTATCTCTATAAACATGGAAATATCTACATTGCCATCTGTACAAACATGGAAATATCTACACAGTCATCTGTAGAAATATCGAAATATCTACACCGCTATCTCTCTAAACATGGAAATAACTACACTGCTATCTCTATAAACATGGAAATATCTACACCGCTATCTCCATCAACATGGAAATATATACACCGCCATCTCTTTAAACATGGAGATATCTACAACGCCATCTACATAAACAAGAAAATATCTACAGTGCCATCTATATAAACATGGAAATATCTACACCTCCATCTCTATAAACATGGAAATATCTACAGTGCCATTTGTAGAAAGATGGAAATATCTACACCGCCATCTGTATAAACGTGGAAATATCTACACTGCTATCTGTATAAACATGGAAATATCTACACCACAATCTCTATAAACATGGAAATATCTACACCGCTATTTGTATAAATATGAAATATCAAAACCGCTCTCTCTTTACAAATGGATATATCTACACTGCTATGTGTATAAACATGGAAATATCCTCATTGCTATCTCTCTGAACATGGATATATCTACGCCGCTATCTCAATGAACATGGAAATATCTACACTGCCATCTGTATAAACATGGAAATATCTACACCGACATCTGTATAAACATGGAAATATCTACACCACTATCTGTATAAACATGGAAATATCTACACCGCTCTCTGTATACACATGGAAATATCAACACCGCGATCTGTATAAACATGGAAATATCTACATCGCGATCTGTATAAACATGCAAATATCTTCACCACGATCTGTATAAACATGGAAATATCTACACCACCATCTATATAAACATGGAAATATCTACACCGCCATCGGTATAAATATGGAAATATCTACAACGCCATCTGTAGAAAGATGGAAATATCTACACCGCAATCTGTGTAAACATGGAAATATCTACACCGATATCTGTAAAAACATGTAAATATCTACACCGCTATCTGTATAAACATGGAAATATCTACACAGCTATCTCTAAAAACATGGAAATATCTACACCGCCATCTGTATAAACATGGAAATACCTACAAAGTCATCTGTATAAAGATGGAAATATCTACACAGCTATCTGTATAAACATGGAAATATCTACACAGCCATCTGTATATACTTGGAAATATCTACACCGCTATCTGTACAAACATGGAAATAACTACACCGCTATTTGTATAAAGTAGGAAATATCTACACTGTGATCTGTATAAACATGGAAATATCTACACCGCTATTTCTATAAACAAGGAAATATCTACACCGCTATCTGTATAAACATGGAAATAACTACACCGCTATTTGTATAAACAAGGAAATATCTACACCGCCATCCCTATAAACATGGTAATATCAACACAACGATCTGTATAAACATGGAAATATCTACAACATGATTTGTATAAACATGGAAATATCTACACCGCAATCTGTATAAACATGGAAATATCTACACCACCATCTATATAAACATGGAAATATCTACACTGCCATCTGTATAAACATGGAAATATCTATAATGCCATCTTTACAAACATGGAAATATCTACACAGTTATCTGCAGAGACATGGAAATATCTACACCGCTATCTCTATAAACATGGAAATAACTACACCGCTATCTCTATAAACATGGAAATATCTACACCGCTATCTCAATTAACCTGGAAATATATACAACGCCATCTCTTTAAACATGGAGATATCTACAATGCCATCTACATGAACAAGAAAATATCTACACTGCCATCTATATAAACATGGAAATATCTACACCGCCATCTCTATAAACATGGAAATATCTACACCGCTATCTGTATAATCCTGGAAATTTATACACCGCTATCTGTGTAACATGGAAATATTTACTCCGCCATCTGTATAAACGTGGAAATATCTACACCGCTGTATCTACAAACATGGAAATATCTACACCGCTATCTGTACAAACATAGAAATATCTACACCGCCATCTGTATAAACGTGGAAATATCTTTACCACGATCTGTATAAACATGGAAATATCTACACCGCTATCTGTATAAACATGGTAATATCTACACCACCATCTTTATAAACATGGAAATATCTACACCGCCATCTGTATAAACATGGAAATATTTACACCACTATCTGTATAAACATGGAAATATATACAATGCTATCTGTGTAAACATGGAAATATCTACAGAGCTATCTGTGTAAACTTGGAAATATCTACCCAGCTATCTGTGTAAAAATGGAAATCTCTACACAGCAATCTGTGCAAAGATGGAAATATCTACTCCGCTATCTCCGTAAACATGGAAATATCTACACCGCTATCTGTAAAAACATGGAAATATCTATACCGCCATCTCTATAAACATGGAAATATCTCCACCGCTATCTGTTTAAACATGAAGATATCTACACCGCTATCTGTATAATCATGGACATATCTACACCGCAATCTGTATAAACATGGAAATATCTATCATGCTATGTGTTTAAGCATGAAAATATCTACACCGCAGTCTGTATAAACATGTTAATATCTACACCACTATCTGTATAAACATGTAAATATCTACACCACGATCTGTATAAACATGGAAATATCTACACCGATATCTGTATAAACATGGAAATATCTTCACCGCTATCTGTGCAAACATGAAAATATCTACAGCGCCATCTCTATAAACATGGAAATATCTTCACTGCCATCTCTATAAAGATGGAAATATCTACACCGCGAGCTGTATAAAAATGGAAATATCTACAACGCTAGTTTTATAAACATGGAAATACCAACACCGCTCTCTGTATAAACATGGAAACAACTACACCGCCATCTGTATAAACATGGAAATATCTACACAACTATCTCTATAAACATGGAAATACCTACACCGCCATCTCTATACACATAGAAATATCTACACCGCTATCTCTATAAACATAGAAATATCTACACTGCCATCTCTATAAACATGGAAATATCTACACCGCCATCTGCATGAACATGGAAATATCTACACCGCTATCTGTATAAACATGGAAATATCTACACTGTCATCTGTATAAACATGGAAATATCTAAACTGCCATCTGTGGAAAGATGGAAATATCTACACCACGATCTTTATAAATATGAAAATATCTACTCCGCTATCTGTGTAAAGATGGAAATATCTACACCGCAATCTGTGCAAAGATGGAAATATCTACACCGCAATTTCTGTAAACATGGAAATATCTACACCACTATCTGTATAAACATGGAAATATCTGCACCGTTTTCTGTATATATATGGAAATACCTACACCGCCATTTGTGTAAACATACAAATATCTACAGAGTCATCTGTATACACATGGAAATATCTACACAGCCATCTGTATAAACATGGATGTATCTAAACAACTATCTGTATAAACAAGGAAGTAGCTACAGCGCTATCTCTATAAACATGGAAATATCAACACCACAATCTCTACAAACATGGAAATATCTACACCGCCATCTATATAAACATGAAAATATCTACACCGCCATCTCCATAAACATGGAACTATCTACACCGCCATCTGTATAAACATGGAAATATCTACACCGCTATCGGTATAAAGATGGAAATATCTACACCGCTATCTCTAAAAACATGGAAATATCTACACAGCCATCTGTATAAACATGGAAATATCTACACTGATATCTCTATAAACCTGGAAATATCTACACTGTTATCTGCATAAACATGGAAAGATCTACATCGCTATCTCTAGAAACAGGGAAATATCTCCACCGCTATCTGTATAAACATGGAAATATCTACACCGCTATCTGTATAAACATGAAAATATCTACAACGCTATCTGTGTAAACTTGGGAATATCTACACAGCTATCCGTGTCAACTTGGAAATATCTACACAGGTATATGTGTAAAAATGGAAATATCTACACGGCAATCTGTGCAAAGAGGGAAATATCTACACCGCTTTCTCTGATAACATAGAAATATCTACACCGCTATCTGTAGAAACCTGGAAATATCTACACCGCTATCTGTATAAACAAGGAAATATCTACACCGCCATCTGTAGAAACATGGAAATATCTACACCGCCATCTGTATAGACATGGAAATACCTACACCGCTATCTGTAGAAATATGGAAATATCTACACCGCTATCTCTATAACAATGGAAATACCAACACCGCTTTCTCTATAAACATGGAAATATCTACATCGCAATCTCAATAAACATGGAATTATCTACACTGCCATCTCTATAAACATGAAAATATCTACACCGCCATCTTCAGAAACATGGCTGTATCTACACCGCCATCTGTATAAACATGGAAATATCTACACCACTATCTGTATAAACATGGAAAAATCTTCACTGCCATCTGTATAAAGATGCAAATATCTGCACTGCGAGTTGTATAAACATGGAAATATCTACACCGCTATTTCTATAAACATGGAAATACCTACAACGCCATCTCTATAAACATGGAAATATCTCCACCGGTATCTGTTTAAACATGAAGATATCTACACCGCCATCTGTATAATCATGGACATATCTACACCGCAATCTGTATAAATATGGAAATATCTATCGTGCTATGTGTGTAAGCATGAAAATATCTACACCGTGGTCTGTATAAACGTTAATATCTACACCACTATCTGTATAAACTTGTAAATATCTACACCACGATCTGTATAAACATGGAAATATCTACACCGCTATCTGTATAAACATGGAAATATCTTCACCGCTATCTGTGTAAATATGAAAATATCTACACCGCCAACTCTATAAACATGGAAATATCTACACTGCCATCTCTATAAAGATGGAAATATCTGCACTGCGAGTTGTATAAACATGGAAATATCTACACCGCTATTTCTATAAACATGGAAATACCTACAACGCCATCTCTATAAACATGGAAATATCTACACCGCTATCTGTATAAACATGGAAATATCTACACCGCTATCTGTATAAACCTGGAAAGATCTACACCGCTATCTGTATAAATATTGAAATATCTACAACGCTATCTCTCTAAACATGGAAATGTCTAAACCGCTACCTGTATAAACATGGAAATATCTACATCGTTATCTCTATAAACCTGAAAATATCTACACTGACATCTGTATAAACATGGAAATAACTTCACAGTAATATGTATAAACATGGAAATATCTACACCACCATCTGTATAAACATGTAAATATCTAGACAGTCATCTCTATAAACATGGAAATATCTCTACTGCTATCTGTAAACATGGAAATACCCACACCGCTATCTGTATAAACATGGAAATAGCCACACCGCTATCTGTATAAACATGGAAATATCTGCACCGCTATCTTTATAAACATGGAAATATCTGCAACTCAATCTGTGTATACATAGAAATATCTACAAGGCTATTTGTGTAAACATGGAAATATCTGCACCGCTATCTGTATAAAACTGGAAATATCTACACCACTATCTGTAAAACGTGGAAATATCTACAGCGCTTTCTGTATAAACCTTGAAATATCTACACCGATATCTGTATAAGCAAGGAAATATCTACACCGCCATGTGTATAAACATGGAAATACCTACACCGCTATCTGTATAAATATGGAAATATCCACACCGCTATCTCTATAAACATGGAAATACCTACAGCGATTTCTCTATAAACATGGAAATATCTACACTGCAATCTCTATATACATGGAAATATCTACACCGCCATCTCTATAAACATGAAAATATCTACGCCGCCATCTTCAGAAACATGGATGTATCTACACCGCCATCTGTATAAACATGGAAATATCTACACCACTATCTGTATAAACATGGAAATATCTTCACTGCCATCTGTATAAACAAGGAAATATCTACACCGCCATCTGTATAAAGATGGAAATAACAACACCGCAATCTGTATAAATATGGAAATACTTACACCGCTATCTCTATAGACATGTAAATAACTACACCGCTATGTGCATAAACATGGAAATATCTACCCTGCCATCTGTATAAAGATGGAAATATCTACACCACAAGCTGTATAAACATGGAAATATCTACACCGCAATCTGTATAAACATGGAAATATCTACAATGCTATCTCTGTAAACATGGAAATATCTACACAGCTATCTGTGTAAACTTGGAAATATCTACACCGCTATCTGTGTAAATTTGGCAATACTTACACCGCAATCTGTGCAAAGATGGAGATATCTACACCGCTATCTCTGTAAACACGGAAATATCTACACCGCTATCTGTATAAACATGGAAATACCTACACTGCCATCTGTATAAACATGGAAATATCTACAGCGCCATCTGTATAAACATGGAAATATCTACACTGCCATCTGTACACACATGGAAATATCTACACAGCCATCTGTATAAACATGGAAATATCTACACAGCTATCTCTATAAACATGGAAATATCTACACCACTATCTGTATAAACATGGAAATATCTACACCGCTATCTGTATAAACATGGAAATATATACAATGCTATCTGTGTAAACATGGAAATATCTACACCGCTATCTGTATAATCTTGGACATATCTACACCGCAGTCTATATAAACATGAAAATATCTACACCGCTATCTGTATAATCTTGGACATATCTACACCGCAATCTGTATAAACATGGAAATATGTACCACGCTATGTGTGTAAACATGGAAATATCTACAGAGCTATCTGTGTAAATTTGGAAATATCTACAGAGCTATCTGCGTAAACATGGAAATACCTACACAGCAATCTGTGCAAAGATGGAAATATCTACACAGCTATCTCTGTAAACATGGAAATATCTAGACCGCTACCTGAATAAACATGGAAATATCTACACCGGCATCTGTAGAAACATGGAAATATCTACACCGCAATCTGTATAAACATGGAAATACCTACACCGCTATCTGTATAAATATGGAAATATCTCAAAAGCTATCTCTATAAAAATGGAAATACCTACACCGCTTTCTCTATAAACGTGAAAATATCCACACTGCTATCCCTATATACATGGAAATATCTACACCTCCATCTCTATAAACATGAAAATATCTACACCGCCATCTTAAGAATCATGGATGTATCTACACCGCTATCTGTATAAACATGGAAATATATACACTACTATCTCTATAAACATGGAAATATATTCACTGTCATCTGTATAAACATGGAAATATCTACACCGCCATCTGTATAAAGATGGAAATATCTACACCGCAATCTGTATAAATATGGAAATAACTACACTGATATCTCTATAGACAAGGAAATATCTACACTGCTATCTGTATAAACATGGAAATATCTACACTGCCATCTGTATAAAGATGGAAATATCTACACCGCAAGCTGTATAAACATGGAAATATCTACACCGCTATCTGTATAAACATGGATATACTTACACCACCTTCTCTATAAGCATGGAAATATTTACACCGCTACCTCTATAGACATAGAAATAACTACACCGCCATCCCTATAAACATGGAAATATCTACACCGCCATCTGCATAAACATGGAAATACCTACAAAGACATCTGTATAAACATGGAAATATCTAAACTGCCATCTGTATAAACTTGGAAATATCTACAACGCTAGTTTTATAAACATGGAAATACCAACACCCCTATCTGTATAAACATGGAAATACCTACACCGCCATCTGTATAAACATGAAAATATCTACACAACTATCTCTATAAACATGGAAATATCTACACCGGCATCTGTATACACATAGAAATATCTACACCACTATCTCTATAAACATAGAAATATCTACACCGCCATCTCTATAAACAAGGAAATATCTACACCGCTATCTGCATGAACATGGAAATATCTATACCGCTATCTGTATAAACATGGAAATATCTACACCGCTATCTGTATAAACATGGAAATATCTTCACTGCCATCTTTATAAACATGGACATATCTACACCGCCATCTGTATAAAGATGGAATTATCTACACCGCTATCTGTATAAACATGGAAATATCTACACTGCCATCTGTATAAATATGGAAATATCTACACCTCAATCTGTGCAAAGATGGAAATATCTACACCGCTATCTCTGTGAACATGGAAAAATCTACGCCACTATCTGTATAAACATGGAAATATCTACATCGCTATCTGTATAAACATGGATATATCTACACCGCTATCTGTATAAACATGGAAATAACTACACCGCTATCTGTATAAACATGGAAATATCTACACAGCTATCTGTATAAACATGGAAATATCTACACCGGTATCTGTATAAACAAGGAAATATCTACACTGCCATCTGTAGAAACATAGAAATATCTACACCGCTATCTGTATAAACATGGAAATACCCACACCGCTATCTGTATAAACATGGAAATAGCCACACCGCTATCTGTATAAACATGGAAATGTCTGCACCGCTATCTTTATAAACATGGAATTATCTGCAACTCTATCTTTGTAAACATTGAAATATCTACACGGCTATTTGTGTAAACATGGAAATATCTGCACCGCTATCTGTATAAAGATGGAAATATCTACACCACTATCTGTAAAACGTGGAAATATCTACACCGCTCTCTGTATAAACCTGGAAATATCTACACCGTTATCTGTATAAACAAGGAAATATCTACACCGCCATCTGTAAAAACATAGAAATACCTACACCGATTTCTCTATAAACATGGAAATATCTACACTGCAATCTCTATATACATGGAAATATCTACACCGCCATCTCTATAAACTTGAAAATATCTACACCACCATCTTCAGAAACATGGATATATCTATACCGCCATCTGTATAAACATGGAAATATCTACACCACTATCTGTATAAACATGGAAATATCTACACTGCCATCTGTATACACATGGAAATATCTACACAGCTATCTCCATAAACATGGAAATACCTACACTGCTATCTGTATAAACATGGAAATAGCTACACTGCCATCTGTACACACATGTAAATATCTACACAGCCATCTGTATAAACATGGAAATATCTACACCGCTATCTATATAAACATGGAAATATCTACACCGCTATCTGTAGAAACATGGAAATATGTACATCGCTATCTGTATAAACAGGGAAATATCTCCACCGCTATCTGTATAAACATGGAAATATCTACACAGCTCTCTGTATATACATGGAAATATCTACACCGCTATCTGTATAAACATGGAAATATGTTCACCGCTATGTGTATAAACAAGGAAATATCTACACCACCATCTGTTTAAACTTGGAAATATATACACAGACATCTGTTTATACATGGAAATATCTACACGGCTATCTGTATAAACATGCTAATAACTACACCGCTATCTGTATAAATGTGGAAATATTTGCACCGCTATCCCTATAAACGTGGTAATGTCAACACCGCGATCTGTATAAACATGGAAATATCTACACCATGATCTGTATAAACATGGAAATATCTGCACCGTGATCTGTATAAACATGGAAATATCTACCCCGTGATCTGTATAAACATGGAATTATCTACACCGCCAACTCTATAAACATGGAAATATCTACACCCCTATCTGTATAAACATGGAAATATCCACACAGCTATCTCTATAAACATGGAAAAATCAACACCGCTATCTCTATGAACATGGAAATATCTAAACCGCCATCTCTATAAACATGGAAATGTCTACACCACGATCAGTATAAACATGGAAATATCTACACCGCTATCTGTATAAACATGGAAATATCTTCACTGCTATCTCTATAAACATCGATATATCTACACTGCCATCTGTATAAACATGGAAATATCTACACAGCCATGTGTATATACATGGAAATATCTACACAGCCATGTGTATATACATAGAAATATCTACACCGCTATCTATATAAACATGGAAATAACTACACTGCTATTTGTATAAACATGGAAATATCTCTACTGCTATCTCTATAAACATCGAAATATCTACAACGCCATCTGTTTAAACATGGAAATACTTACAAAGTTATCTGTATAAACATGGAAATATCTACACCGCCATCGGTATAAACATGGAAATATCTACAAAGCCATGTGTACATACATGGAAATATCTACACCGCTCTCTATATAAACATGGAAATAACTACACCGCTATCTGTATATACATGGAAATATCTACACTGCCATCTACATATCCATAGAAATATCGGCGCCGCCATCTGTATAAACATAGAAATATCTACAGGGTCATCTGTGTATAGATGGAAATATCAACACCGCCATCTGTACAAACATGGAAATACCTGCACCGCTATCTGTATAAACATGGAAATATCTACACCGCAGTCTGTATAAACATGGAAATATCTACACCGCTATCTGTATAAACATGGAAATATATACACCGCTATCTCTATAAACATGGAAATATCTACACTGTGATCTGTATAAACATGGAAATATTTACACCAATATCTGTATAAACATGGAAATTTCTACACCGTTATCTGTATAAACATGGAAATATCTACATCGCTATCTGTATAAACATGGAAATATCTACACCGCCATCTGTATAAACATGGAAATATCTACACAGTCATCTCTATAAAAATGGAAATATCTACACCACCATTTCTATAAACATGAAAATATCTACACCGCCATCTCCATAAACATGGAACAATCTACACCACTATGTGTATAAACGTGGAAATAACAACACAGATATCTGTATAAACATGGAAATACCTAAACCACTATCTCTATAAACATGGAAGTATCTATAATGCTATCTGTGTAAACATGGAAATGTCTACAGAGCTATCTGTGTAAACATGGAAATGTCTACAGAGCTATCTGTGTAAACATGGAAATATCTACAACGCTATCTGAATAAACATGGAAATATCCACACTGCAATCTGTTCAAAGATGGAATTATATACACCGCTATCTGTGTAATCATGGTAATATCTACACCGCTATCTGTATAAACATGGAAATATCTATACTGATATCTGTATAAACATGGATATATCTACACCGCCATCTCTATAAACATGGAAATATCTACACCGCGATCTCTATGAACATAGAAATATTTACAAAGCTATCTGTATAAATTTGGAAATATCTGCACCGCTACCTTTATAAACATGGAAATAACTACACCGCTATCTGTATAAACATGGAAATATCTACACCACTATCTCCATAAACATGGAAATACCTACACCACCATCTGTATAAACATGGAAATATCTACTCAGTCATATCTATAAACATGGAAATATCCACACCACCATCTGCTTAAACATGGAAATATCTACACTGCCATCTGTGTGCACATGGAAATATCTACACAGCCATCTGCATTGACATGGAATTATCCTCACCGCCATCTCTATAAACACGGAAATACCTACACCGCTATCTCTATAAACATGGAAATATCTACACAGCCATCTGTATATACGTGGAAATATCTACACCGCCATCTCTATAAACCTGAAAATATCTGCACCGTGATCTCCATAAACATGGAAATATCTACACCGCCATCTGTAAAAACATGGAATTATCTACACTGCCATCTCTATAAAGATGGAAATAACAACACCGCGAGCTGTAAAAACATGGAAATATCTACAATGCTAGTTGTATAAACATGGAAATACCAACACAACTATCTGTATAAACGTGGAAATATATACACCGCTCTCTGTATAAACATGGAAATATCTCCAGAGCTCTCTGTATAAACATGGAAATATCTCCACCGCTCTCTGTATAAACATGGAAATAACTACACCGCTATCGGTATAAACATGGAAATATCTACACTGCTATCTTTATAAACATGGAAATATCTACACCGCAGTCTCTATAAACATGGAAATACCTACACTATCTGTGTAAACAAGGAAATATCTACACAGCTGTCTGTGTAAACATGGAAATATGTACACCGCAATCTGTGTGAGGATGGAAATATCTACACCGCAATCTGTGCAAATATGGAAATATCTACACCTCTATCTCTGTAAACATGGAAATATCTACACCATAATCTGTATAAGCATGGAAATATCGACACCGCTATCTGTATAAACATGGAAATATCTACACCACTATCTGTATAAACCTGGATATATCTACACCACTATCTGTATAAACATGGAAGTATCTACACCACTATCTGTATAAACATGGAAATGTCTCCTCCGTTATCTGTATAAATATGGAAATATCTACACCGCTATCCCTACAAACATGGAAATGTCTAAACCGCTCTCGGTATAAACATGGAAATATCTACACCGCCATCTGAATAAACATACAAATATCTACACCGCAATCTCTATAAATATGGAAGTATCTACACCGCTATCTCTGTAAACAGGGAAATATCTACACCGCTACCTGCATAAACATTGAAATATCTACACCACTATCTCTATAAACATGGAAATAACTACACCGCTATCTGCATATACTTGAAAATATCTACACCACCATCTCTATAAACATTGAAATATCTCCACCGCTATCTGTATAAACATGGAAACATCTCCACCGCTCTCTGTATAAACATGGACATATCTCCACTGCTCTCTGTACAAACATGGAAATATCTACACCGCTATGTGTATAAACATGGAAATATCTACACTGCTATCTGTATAAACATGGAAATATCTACAGCGCTATCTGTATAAACATGGAAATATCTCCACCTCTATCTGTATAAACAAGGAAATATCTACACTGCTATCTTTATAAACATGGAAATATCTACACCGCAATCTCTATAAACATGGAAATATCTACACCACTATCTGTATAAACATGGAAATATCTACTCTGCTATCTGTATAAATATGGAAGTATCTACACCGCTATCTCTATAAACATGGAAATGTCTACACCGCCTTCTGTATAAACATGAAAATATCTACACTGCCATCTGTATAAACACGGAAGTAACTACACCGCTATCTCTATAAACATGGAAATATCTACACTGCCATCTGCATATACATGGAAATAGCTACACAGTCATCTGTATAAACATGGAAACATCTACACCACTATCTGTATAAACGTGGAAATATCTACACTGCCATCTGTATAAACATGGAAATATCTACACAGCCATCTCTATAAACATGGAAATATCTACAACGCTACCTCTATAAACATGGAAATAGCCACACCGCAATCTGCATAAACCAGGAAATATCTACACTGCCATCTGTATACACATGGAAATATCTACACAGTCATCTGTATAAAGATGGAAATATCTACACCGATATCTGTATCAACACGTAAATATCTACACCGCTATCTGTATAAAGGTGGAAATATCTACACCGAAATCTGTGGAAATATGGAAATATCTACACATCTATCTCTGTAAATATGGAAATATCTACTCCGCTATCTATATAAACATGGAAATATCTACACCGCTGTCTGTATAAACATGGAAATATCTACAACATGATCTGTATAAACATGGATATACCTACACCGCTATCTGTATAAACATGGAAACATCTACACCGCTATCTGTATAAACATGGAAATATCTACACCGCTATCTGTATAAATATGGAAATATCTACCCCGCTATCTCTATAAACATGGAAATGTCTACACCGCTATCTGTAAAAACATGGAAATATCTACACGGCTATTTCTATAAATATGGAAAGATCTACAGCGCCATCTGTAAAAACATGGAAATACCTTCACAGTCATCTGTATAAACATAGAAATATCCTCACCACTATCTGTATAAACACGGAAATATCTACACTGCCATCTGTATAAACATGGAAATATATACACAGCCATCTCTATAAACATGGAAATATCTACATCGCTATCTGAATAAACATGGAAATAGCTAAACCGCTATCTGTATAAACATGGAAATAACTACACCGCCATCTGTAAAAATATGGAAATATCTACACAGTCATCTGTAGACACATGGAAATATATAAACCGCCATCTGTATACAAATGGAAATATCTCCACCGCTATCTGTATAAACATGGAAATATCTACACCGCTATCTGTATAAACATGGAATTATCTACACCTCTATTTTTATAGACATGGAAACATCTACACCGCAATCTGTACAAACATGGAAATATCTACACTGCTATCTGTATACACATGGAAATATCTACACCGCTATCTGTATAAACATGGAAATATCTACACTGCCATCAGTAAAAACATGGAAATAGCCACACCGCTATCTGTATAAATATGAAATATCTACACCGCCATCTGAATAAACATGGAAACATCTACAATGCTATCTCTGTAAACATGGAAATATCGACACAGGTAAGTGTGTAAACTTGGAAATATCTACACCGCTATCTGTGTAAAGTTTGCAATGTCTACACCGCAATCTGTGTAAAGATGGAAATATTTTTACCGCTATATCTGTAACTATGGAAATATCTACACCGCTATATGTATACACATGGAAATATCTACACCGCCTTCTGTATACACTTGGAAATATCTACACAGCCATCTGTACAAACATGGAAATATCTACACCGCTACCTCTATAAACATGGAAATATCTACACCGCTATCTGTATAAACATGGAAATATCTACATCGCTATCTGTATAAACAGGGAAATAACTCCACCGCTATATGTATAAACTTGGAAATATCTACACCGCTATATGTATAAACATGGAAATATCTACACCGCTATCTGCATAAACATGGAAATATCTACACCGCTATCTGTATAAACATGGAAATATCTACACCGCTATCTGTATAAATATGGAAATATCTACACCGCTATCTCTATAAACATGGAAATGTCTACACCTCTATCTGTATAAACATGGAAATATCTACATGGCTATTTCTATAAATATGGAAATATCTACATGGCCATCTGTAAAAACATGGAAATACCTTCACAGTCATCTGTATAAACATAGAAATATCCTCAACACTATCTGTATAAACACGGAAATATCTACACTGCCATCTGTATAAACATGGAAATATCTACACAGCCATCTCTATAAACATGGAAATATCTACATCGCTATCTGAATAAACATGGAAATAGCTAAACCGCCATATGTATAAACATGGAAATATCTACACCGCCATCTGTAAAAATATGGAAATATCTACACAGTCATCTGTAGAAACATGGAAATATATACACCGCCATCTGTATACAAATGGAAATATCTCCACCGCTATCTGTATAAACATGGAAATATCTCCACCGCTATCTGTATAAACATGGAAATATCTACACTGCTATATGCATAAACATGGAAATATATACAACGCTATCTGTATAAACAGGGAAATATGTCCACCGCTATCTGTATAAACTTGGAAATATCTACACCACTATCTGTATAAACATGGAAATATCTACACCGCTATCTGTATAAACATGGAAATATATACAATGCTATCTGTGTAAACATGGAAATATCTACACAGCTATCTGTGTAAACTTGGAAATATCTACCCAGCTATCTGTGTAAAAATGGAAATATCTACACAGCAATCTGTGCAAAGATGGAAATATCTACACCGCTATCTCTGTAAACATAGAAATATCTACACCGCTATCTGTATAAACATGGAAGTATTTATACCGCAGTCTCTATAAATATGGAAATATCTCCACAGCTATCTGTATAAACATGAAAATATCTACACCGATATCTGTATAATCATGGATATATCTACACCGCAATCTGTATAAACATGGAACTATCTACCACGCTATGTGTGTAAACATGGAAATATCTACGCAGCTATCTGTGTAAGCTTGGAAATATCTACACAGCTATCTGCGTAAACATGGAAATATCTACACGGCAATCTGTGCAAAGATGGAAATATCTACACCGCTATCTCTGTAAACATGGAAATATCTACACCGCTACCTGTATAAACATGGAAATATCTACACCACTGTCTGTATAAACAAGGAAATATCTACACCGCCATCTGTAGAAACATGGAAATATCTACACCACAATCTGTATAAACATGGAAATACCTACACCGCTATCTGTATAAATATGGAAATATCTACACCGCTATCTCCATAAACATGGAAATACCTACACCGCTTTCTCTATAAACATGAAAATATCTAAACTGCTATCTCTATATACATGGAAATATCTACACCTCCATCTCTATAAACATGAAAATATCTACACCGCCATCTTCAGAAACATGGATGTATCTACACCGCCATCTGTATAAACATGAAATATCTACACCACTATCTGTATAAACATGGAAATATCTACAGCGCTATCTCTATAAACTTGAAAATACTTACACCACCATCTCTATAAACATGGAGATATTTACACCGCTATCTCTATAAACATAGAAATATCTACACCGCCAACTCTATAAACATGGAAATATCTACACAGCCATCTGCAAAAACATGGAAATATCTACACAGACATCTGTATAAACATGGAAATATCTACACTGCCATCTGTATAAACTTGGAAATATCCAAACTGACATCTGTAGAAAGATGGAAATGTCTGCAAAGCGATCTCAATAAACATGGGAATTTCTACACCGCTACTTGTATAAACATGGAAATATCTACAACGCTATCTGTATCAACATGGAAATAACTACACCGCAATCTGTATAAACATGGAAATATCTACAGTGCTATCTCTGTAAACATGGAAATATCTACACAGCTATCTGTGTAAACTTGGAAATATCTACACTGCTATCTCTGTAAGTTTGGCAATACCTACACCGCAATCTGTGCAAAGATAGAAATAGCTACACCGCTATCTCTGAAAACATGGAAATATCTACACCGATATCTGTATAAACATGGAAATATCTACACTGCCATCTGTATAAACATGGAAATATCTACACCGCCATCTGTATAAAGATGGAAATATCTACACAGCAATCTGTATAAATATGGAAATAGCTACACCGTTATCTCTATAGACATGGAAATATCTATACCGCTATCTGTATAAACTTGGAAATATCTACACTGCCATCTGTATAAAGATGGAAATATCTACACCGCGAGCTGTATAAACATGGAAATAACTACACCGCTATTTGTATAAACAAGGACATATCCACACCGCCATCTGTTTAAACATGGAAATATATACACAGACATCTGTTTATACATGGAAACATCTACAAGGCTATCTGTATAAACATGCTAATAAATACATCGCTATCTGTATAAATGTGGAAATATTTGCACCGCTATCCCTATAAACATGGTAATATCAACACCGCGATCTGTATAAACATGGAAATATCTACACCATGATCTGTATAAACATGGAAATATCTGCACTGCGATCTGTATAAACATGGAAATATCTACACCGTGATCTGTATAAACATGGAAATATCTACACTGCCATCTCTATAAACATGGAAATATCTACACCCCTATCTGTATAAACATGGAAATATCCACACAGCTATCTCTATAAACATGGAAAAATCAACAACGCTTTCTCTATGAACATGGAAATATCTACACCGCCATCTCTATAAACATGGAAATAGCTACGCCGCGATCAGTATAAACATGGAAATATCTACACCGCTATCTGTATAAACATCGAAATATCTCCACTGCTATCTCTATAAACATCGATATATCTACATCGCCATCTGTATAAACATGGAAATATCTACACATCCATGTGTATATACATGGAAATATCCACACCGCTATCTATATAAACATGGAAATATCTACACCGCTATCTGTATAAACATGGAAATATCTACACCGCCATCTACATATCCATAGAAGTATCTGTGCCGCCATCTGTATAAACATGGAAATATCTACACGGTCATCTGTGTATAGATGGAAATATCAACACCGCCATCTGTACAAACATGGAAATATCTGCACCGCTATCTGTATAAACATGGAAATATCTGCCCTGCGGTCTGTATAAACATGGAAATATCTACACCGGTATCTGTATAAATATGGAAATATCTACATCGCTATCTCTATAAACATGGAAATATCTACACCGCCATCTGTATAAACATGGAAATATCTACAATGCCATCTGTATACACACGGAAATACCTACACGGCAATCTGTGTATAGATGGAAACATCAACACCGCCATCTGTACAAACATGGAAATATCTACACCGCTATCTCTATAAACATGGAAATACCTACACTTCGGTCTGTATAAACATGTAAATATCTACAACGGTATCTGTATAAACATGGAAATATCTACACCACGATCTGTATAAACATGGAAATATTTACACCGATATCTGTATTAACACGGAAATATCTGCACCGCTATCTCTATAAACATGGAAATATCTACAAAGCCATCTGTATAAACATGGAAATACCTATACAGTCATGTGTATACACATGAAAATATCTACACCACAATCTGTATAAACATGGAAATATCTACACCGCTATCTGTATAAACATGCTAATAACTACACTGCTATCTGTATAAATGTGGAAATATTTGCACCGCTATCCCTATAATCATGGTAATATCAACACCGTGATCTGTATAAATATGAAAATATCTACACAATGATCTGTATAAACATGGAAATATCTACGCCGTGATCGGTATAAACATGGAAATATCTACACTGCGATCTGTATAAACATGGAAATATCTACACCGCGATCTGTATAAACATGGAAATATCTACACCGCTATCTGTATAAACATGGAAATATCTACACAGCTATCTCTATAAACATGGAAATATCTAAACTGCCATCTGTATAAACATGGAAATACCTACAAAGTCATCTGTATAAACATGGAAATTTCTACACTGCCATCTGTATAAACATGGAAATATCAACACAGCCATCTGTATATACATGGAAATATCTACACCGCTATCTGTATAAACATGGAAATAACTACACCGCTATTTGTATAAACAAGGAAATATCTACACCGCCATCTGTTTAAACATGGTAATTTCTACACTGCCATCTGTATAAACATGGAAATAATTATACCGCTATCTGTATAAACATGGAAATATCCACACTGCTGTCTGTATAAACATGGAAATATCTGCACCGCTATCTTTATAAACATGGAAATATCTGCAACTCTATCTGTGTAAACATAGAAATATCTACACGGCTATTTGTGTAAACACAAAAATATCTGAACCGCTATCTGTATAAAGATGGAAATATCTACACCACTATCTGTAAAACGTGGAAATATATACACCGCTCTCTGTATAAACCTGGAAATATCTACACCGATATCTGTATAAACAAGGAAATATCTACACCGTCATCTGAATAAACATGGAAATACCTACACCGCTATCTGTATAAATATGGAAATATCCACACCGGTATCACTATAAACATGGAAATACCTACACCGATTTCTCTATAAACATGGAAATATCTACACTGCAATCTCTATAAACATGGAAATACCTACATAGCTATCTCTATAAACATGGAAATATCTACTCCACCATCTCTATAAACAAGAAAATATCTACACCGACATCTCCATAATCATGGAAATAACTACACCACCATCTGTATAAACGTGGAAATATCTTCACCGCTATCTCTATAAACATGGAAATACCTACACCGCTATCTTCATAAACATGAAAACATCTACACTGCCATCTGTATAAAGATGGAAATATCTATACCGCGAGCTGTATAAACATGGAAATATCTAAAACACTATCTGTATAAACATAGAAATAACAACTCTGCTATCTGTATAAACGTGGCAATAACTACACCGCTGTCTGTATAAACATAGAAATATCTACACCACTATCTCTATAAACATGGAAATACCTACAGCGCCATCTCTATAAACATGGAAATATCTACACCGCTATCCGTATAAGCATGGAAATATCTACACCGCTATCTGTATAAATATGGAAATATCTACACCGCTATCTTTATAAACATGGAAATGTCTACACTGCCACCGGTAAAAACATGGAAATATCTAAACCGATATCTCTATAAACATGAAAATATCTACACGAACATCTTTATAAACATGGAAATATCTACACCGACTTCTGCATAAACATGGAAATAACTACACTGCCATCTGTATAAACATGGAAATACGTACACAGCCATCTCTATGAACAAGGAAATATCTACACCGCTAAGTGTATAAAAATGGAAATACCTACACCGCTATCTGTATAAACATGGAAATATCTACACCACTATCTCTATAAACATGGAAATATAAACACCGCTATCCGTATAAATATGAAAACATCTACACCGCTACCTGTATAAACATGGAAATATCTCCACCGCTATCACTATAATCATGGAAATACCTACACCGCTATCTCCATAACATGTAAAAATCTACACCGCCATCTATATAAACATGGAAATATCTACACCGCTATCTGTATAAAAACGGAAATATCTACAAACCTATCTGTGAAAACATGGAAGTATCTGCACTGCTATCTCTATAAAGATGGAAATATCTACACCACTGTCTGTATAATCGTGGAAATATCACCACCGCTATCTGTATAAACATGGAAATACCTACACCGCAATCTGTGCAAAGATTGAAATATCTACACCGCTATCTCTGTAAACATGGAAATATCGACACCACCATCTGTATAAACATGGAAATATCTACCCTGCCATTTGAATAAACATGGAAATATCTACACAGCCGTCTTTATAAACAAGGAAATATCTACACTGCTATCTGTATAAACATGGAAATACCTACACCGCTGTCTGTATAAACATGGAAATATCTACACCGCTATCCTTATAAACATGGAAATATCAACACCACTATCCGTAAAAACATGGAAATATCTACACCGCTATCACTATAAACATGGAAATAACTGCAACGCTGTCTGTGCAAACATGGAAATATTTACACCGCTATCTGTGTAAACATGGAAATATCTACAAGGCTATCTGTATAAAGATGGAAATACCTACACTGCTATCTGTATAAATATGGAAATATCTACACCTCTATCCACATAAACATGGAAATACCCACACCGCTATCTGTATAAACATGGAAATTTCCACACCGCTATCTGTATAAACATGGAAGTATCTTCACCGCTATCTCTATTAACTTTGAAACATCTACGCCACTATCTGTATAAACATGGAAATATCTACACCGCTATCTGTATGAATATGGAAATATCTACAACGCTATCTGTGTAAACATGGAAATAACTACAACGCTATCTATATAATTATGGAAATATTTACACCACTATCTCTATAAACATGGAAATATCTACACCGCTCTCTCTATAAACATGGAAATACCTACACCGATATCTGTATAAACATGGAAATATCTACAACACTAATTGTGTAATCATGAAAATATCTACACACCTATCTGTGTAAACTTGGAAATATCTACACCGCCGTCTGTATAAACATGGAAATATCTACAACAATATCTGTATAAATTTGGAAATATCTATACCGCTATCTCTATAAACATGGAAATACCTACACCGCTATCTGTATTAACATGGAAATATCTACACCGCTATCTCTATAAAGATGGAAATATCTGCTCTGCCATCTGTATAAACATGCAAATATCCTCACAGTCATCTCTATAAACATGGAAATATCTACACCAGCATCTGTATAAACATGAAAATATCTACACTGCCGTCAGAAAACACTTGGAACTATCTACACAGCCATCTGTATAAGCATGGAAATATCTACACCGCTATCTGCATAAACATGGAAATGTGTACATCGCTATCTGCATAAAGATGGAAATATCTCCACCGCTGTCTGTATAAATATGCAAATATCGACACCGCTATCTGTATAAACATGGAAATATCTACACCGCTATCTGTATAAACATGGAAAATCTACAACAGTATCTCTGTAAACATGTAAATATCTACACAGCTATCTGTGTAAACTTGGAAATATCTACCTCGCTATCTGTGTAAACATGGAAATATCTACAACAGGATCTGTAAAATCATGGAAATATCTAAACCGCTATCTGTATAAATATGGAAATATCTACACCACTATCTCTACAAACATGGAAATATCTACACCACCATCTCTATAAACATGGAAATATATACACTGCCGTCTGTATACACATGGAAATATCTACACAGCCATCTGTATAAACATGGAAATATCTACACTGCTATCTCTATAAACATGGAAATACCTACAAAGCGATCTCTAAAAACATGGAAATATCTTCTCCGCAATCTCAATAAACATGGAAATATCTACACCGCCATCTCTATGGACATGAAAATATCTACACCGCCATCTCCATAATCATGGAACTAACTACACCACCATCTGTATAAATGTGGAAATATCTATACCGTGAGGGGTATAAACATGGAAATATCTAAACCACTCTCTGTATAAACATAGAAATATCAACTCCGCTATGGGTATAAACGTGGCAATATCTACACCGCTGTCTGTATAAACATGGAAATATCTAAACCACTATCTCTACAAACATGGAAATACCTACACCGCCATCTCTATATACATGGAAATATCTACACCGATATCTGCATAAGCATGGACATATCTACACCGCTATCTTTATAAACATGGAAATATCTACACCGCTATCTGTATAAATATGGAAATATCTACACTGCTATCTCTATAAACATGGAAATGTCTACACCGCTATCGGTATAAACATGGAAATATCTAAACCGATATCTCTATAAAGATGAAAATATCTACACCAACATCTCTATAAACATGGAAATATCTACACCGCTTTCTGCATAAACATGGAAATATCTACACTGCCATCTGTATACACATGGAAATATCTACACAGCCATGTCTATGAACATGGAAATATCTACACCGCTAACTGTATAAAAATGGAAATACCTACACCGCTATCTGTATAAACGTGGAAGCATCTACACCACTATCCCCATAAACATGGAAATATCAACACCGCTATCCATATAAACATGGAAATACCTACACCGCTACCTGTATAAACATGGAAATATCTGCACCGCTATCACTATAAACATGGAAGTACCTACATCGCTATCTCTATAACATGGACAAACCTACACCGCCGTCTGTATAAACATGGAAATATCTACACCGCTATCTGTATAAACATGGAAATATCTACAACGCTATCTGTGTCAACATGGAAATATCTACACCGCTATCTGTGGAAACATGGAAATATATACACCGCTATCTCTATATGGATGGAAATATCTACACCACTATCTGTATAATCGTGGAAATATCTACACCGCTATCTGTATAAACGTGGAAATATCTACACCGCTATCTGAATAAACTTGGAAATATCTACACCGCTATTTGTATAAACATGGAAATATTTTCAACGCTATCTTTGCAAACGTGGAAGTATCTACACAGCTATTTGTGTAAACTTGGAAATATCTACACCGCTAGCTGTGTAAAGATGGAAATACCAACACCGCAATCTGTGCAAAGATGGAGTTATCTACACCGCTATCTCGGTAAACATGGAATTATCTACACCGCTATCTGTATAAACATGGAAATATCTACACCGCTATATCTATAAACATGGAAATATCTACACCGCTATCTCTATTATCATGGAAACATCTACACCGACATCTGTATGAACATGCAAATATCTACACAGTCATCTGTATAAACATGTAAATATCTACACCACCATCTCAATAAACATGGAAATATCTAGACAGCCATATCTATACACATGGAAATATCTACACAGCCATCTGTATAAACATGGAAATATCTACACCTCTATCTCTGTAAACATGGAAATACCTACACCGCTATCTGTAGAAACATGGAAATATCTACACTGCCATCGGTATACACAAGGAAATATCTACAATGCCATCCCTATAAACTTGGAAATATCTACACCACTATCTCTATAAACATGGAAATACCTACACAGCTATCTGTATGAACATGGAAATATCTACATCTCTATCTCTGTAAACAAGGTAATATCTACACCGCCATCTCTATAAACATGAAAATACCTACACTGACATCTCTATAAACATGGATGTATCTACACAGCCATCTTTATAAACATGGAAATATCTACACTGCCATCTGTATAAACATGGAAATATCTACACTGCCATCTGAATTAAGGTGGAAATATCTACACTGCCATCTGTATAAACCTGGAAATATCTACACTGCCATCTGTATTAAGATGGAAATATCTACATCACCATCTGTATAAATATGGAAATAACTACACTTCTATCTGTATAAACATGTAAATATCTACACCACTCTCCCGGTAAACATGGAAATATCTACACCGCCATGTGTATAAACATGGAAACAACTACACAGCTATCTCTATAAACGTGGAAATATATACACCACCATCTCAACAAACATGGAAATATCTACAGCGCCATCTACTTAAACAAGGAAATATCTACACTGCCATCTATATAAACATGGAAATATCTACACCGCTATTTGTATAAACATGGAAATATCTACAGTGCCATCTGCAAAAAATGGAAATATCTACAAAGTCATCTGTATAAACATGGAAATATCTACACCACCATCTGTAAAAACTTGGAAATATCTACACCGCCATCTGTATAAACATGGAAATAGCTACACAGTCATCTGTATAAACATGGAAATATCTACATCACCTTCTCTATAAACATGGAAATATCTACACCGCCATCTCTATAAACATGAAAATATCTACACCTCCATCTCCATAAACATGGAACTATCTACACAGCCATTTGTGTAAACATGGAAATATGTACACCTCTATCTGTATAAACATGGAAATATCTACACTACCATCTTTATAAACAAGGAAATATCTTCATCGTGACCTGTATAAACATGGAAATATCTATACCGCTATCTCTATAAACGTGGAAATATCTACAGCGCTATCTCTATAAACATTGAAATATCTACACCGCTATCTCTATAAACATTGAAATATGTCCACCGCCATCTCTGTAAACATGGAAATATTTACACCGCCATCTACATAAACTAGGAAATATCTACACCGCCATCTATATAAACATGAAAATATCTAAACCGCCGACTGTATAAACATGGACATATCTACACTGCCGTCTGTAGAAAGATGAAAATACCTACACCACGATCTTTATAAACATGGAAATATCTACACCGCTATCTGCATAAACATGGAAATATCTACACCGCTATCTCTATAAATATGGAAATATCTATACCACTATCTCTATAAACATGGAAATATCTACATCGCTATCTGTATAAACATGGACACATCTCCACCGCTGTCTGTATAAACATGGAAATATCTGCACCGCTATGTGTATAAACATGGAAATATCTACACCGCTATCTGTATAAACATGGAAATACCAACACCGCTATCTGCATATACATGGAAATATATTCACCGCCATCTCTATAAACATGGAGATATCTTCCCCGCCATTTACATAAACAAGGAAATATCTACAGTGCCATCTATATAATCATGGAAATCTCTACACCGCCATCTGTATAAACATACAAATATCTACACTGCCATCTGTATAGAGAAATATCTACACCGCGATCTGCATAAACATGGAAATATCTACATCGCTATCTGAATAAACATGGAAATGTCTACAACGCTATTTGTGTAAACGTGGAAATATGTACACCATGATCTGTATAAACATGGAAATATCTACACCGCTTTCTGTATAAACATGGAAATATCTACACCACTATCTCTATAAACATGGAAATATCTACACCGCTATGTGTGTAAACATGGATATATCTCCACTGCTATCTGTATAAACATGGAAATATCTACACCGCTATCTGTATAAACATGGAAATACCTACACCGCTATCTGTTTAAACATGGAAATATCTACACTGCCATCTGTATAAAGATGGAAATATCTATACCGCGAGCTGCATAAAGATAGAAATATCTACACCGCTATCTGTATAAACATGGAAATACCAACACAGCTATCTGTATAAACATGGAAATACCTACACCACTATGGGTATAAACATGGATATATCTACAATACTATCTCTATAAACATGGAAATACCTACACCGCCATCTCTGTAGTCATGGAAATATCTACACCGCTATCTGCATAAACATGGAAATGTCTACACTGCTATCTGTATAAACATGGAAATATCTATACCGCTATCTGTGTAAATATGGAAATATCTACACCGATATCTGTATAAACATGGAAATGTCTACACCGCTATCTGTATAAAGATGGAAATTTCTACACCTCTATCTTTATAAACATGGAAATATCTACACTGCTATCTCTATAAACATGGAAATATCTACACAGTCATCTGTATAAACATGGAAATATCTACACCACCATCTGTATAAACATGGAAATATATATACTGCCATCTGTATAAACATGGAAATACCTAAACCGCTATCTGTATAAATATAGAAACATCTCCACCACTATCCCTATAAACATGGAAATATGAACAACGCTATCCAAATAAACATGGAAATATCTACACCTCTATCTGCTTCAACATGGAAATATCTGCACCACTATCACTATAAACATGGAAATAACTACACCCCCATCTCTATAAACATGGAAATACCTACACCGCCATCTCTATAAACATGGAAACATCTACACCACCATGTCTATAAACTTGGAAATATCTACACCGCTATCTGTATAAACATGGAAATATCTACACCGCTATCTGTATAATCATGGAAATACCTACACCGCTATCTTTATAAACATGGATATATCTACAACGCTATCAGTGTAAACATGGAAATATCTACAATGCTATCTGTGTAAACATGGAAATATCTACACAGCTATCTGTGTAAACTGGGAAATATCTACACCACTATCTGTGTAAAGATGGAAATACCTGCACGGCAATCTGTGAAAAGATGGAAATATCTACACCGCTATCTCTGTAAACACGGAAATATCAACACCACCATGTGCATAAACATGGAAATATCTACACTGCCATGTGTGTAAACATGGAAATATCTACACAGCCATCTCTATAAACATGGAAATATCTACACAGCCATCTGTATTAACATGGAAATATGTACACCGGTATCTGTATAAACTTGGAAATACCTACACCGCTATCTGTATAAGCATGAAAATATCAACACCGCTATCTGTATAAACATGGAAATATCTACACCGCTATCCGTATAAACATGGAAATATCTACACCGCTATCACTATAAACATGGAAATACCTACACCGCTATCACTATAAACATGGAAATATCTACACTGCTATATGTATAAATATGGAAATATCTACACCGCTATCTCTATAAACATGGAAATATCTTCACCACTATCTGTATAAACATAGAAATGTCTACACCGCTATCTCAATAAACATGGAAATATCTACACCGCCATCTGTATAAACATGGAAATATCTACACCGCTACCTGTATAAAAATGGAAACATCTTCACCTCTATCTTTAAAAACATGGAAATATCTACACCGCGATCTGAAGAAATATGGAAATACCTACACCGCTATCTGTATAAACATGGAAATATCTACACCTCTGTCTCTATAAACATGGAAATATCTACACCGCTATCTCTATAAACATGGAAATATCTACACCGCCATCTTTAAAAACATGGAAATATCTACACACTCATCTGTATAAACATGGAAATATCTACACCATCATCTGTATAAACATGGAAATTTCTACACTGCCAGGAGCTCAAGAGCAGCCTGGGCAATACAGCAAGGCCTCATCTCTACAAAAAAATTAGAAATATTAGCTGGCCATGGTGGTGTGCACCTTTAGTCCCAGCTTCTTGGGAGGCTGAGGTGGGAGGATCCACGGAGCCCAGGAGCTTAAGGCTGCAGTGAGCTTGGATAACGACTGCACTCCAGCCTGGATGACAGAACAAGAACCTGTTTCAAAAAAGAAAAAAGAACAAAAAACCTAAAAACTAAAAACTGGATGTAGTTTGCTAGTAACTAAACAGCAAATTAATTGTAACATGCTTACATATCAACGATGTCTTTCTTCTTTGATCATAAACCTGCTCACTAAGAAGCTGCTGAAATCCATGGTAGTGATAGGTACATGTCTGCATCCTTGTCCTGACCTGCATCTTCTTTGATTGTCCCCATCTGTGTCTCCGACTGGCACTGCCGAACCGTCTTGCTACCTGATCAATGTTGTACTGAACCGGACTGCTAACTGATCAATGTTGTCGAGCTCACTGCACAAAGCTGTTCTTACAAGGTAGATTTCTGCCTGGAATAGCCATACTTACACTGTTTATATTCCTTACTCCTGACCCATCCAACGCAGCACAAGTTCTATTTATTGCCATAGAAACATAGGTCATTTGGAAACACCTCCTTCATTTCTATGGAATGTTCAAACATTTCTGACATTTTGGACTCTGTTCTAGCCTCTTGTTAAATATATCCAGAAAAGAGACAAAGCTTTATGGGGGGGCTATATGCACACATATGCTATAGAATAAGCTATCTAAATGCTTAAAAATACTTTCCATCTGTCGCCGCACCTTAATAGGTACACAGAAATTAAGTATGTGTATATCTGTCTGTATAGATACGTATAAATATATATCCCCAAAACAAAAACTCATTCTCTTACTTATACATAGGTAGAATATAGGTGAATATACATATACATTTATAGGTAGAACAAAAAAACCCTCAGCCTCTTTAGGGCCATGTGTTTTCTCTGAGTAATTGTCACAATTATTTAAAATACATGTGTATGCCTTTTTAGATAAATTCCATCAGACCAGTTTCTGTCTGGTTGGAAAATAATAACTGCCTATTTGCTAAGTGCCCCTGCCCCCATACTATGTTCCAGTGAACTAAAGACCTCTGGCAATCATATATTTACAACTCAGCAAGATTAAACAATTTATTGTTATTTATGACATCCAAGCTGTATCTTCTGTATTATATTCCACATTAGCATCTATCACTTTACATTTGGGAGATCCTGTCCAAAAAATGATTATGCCTCCTAACCAAACATTCAGCAGGGCTGCAGGAACAGGCCCCCTGAACAAACATCCTGCCAAAGTACTTTAAAGCACCGTGAGCTGCCACAGCTGTGCATTTTCAGATGACTCAGCAGATTAGCGTGGAGTCTCTTAGCCTCTGCTTGGTCTGTTCCTTTCAGTGATCTCTCACATGGCCCAGTCCATTCGGTTTGAAAATCCTCATGAAATGAGCAGATTATGATCTGGCTTCAGTAGAGGGCCATGGGGTGGGCATGGAGGGGAGAGGGTTTGCTCTTAACACAGCCTGAGCCTCAGAAAGGTTTCAG
This sequence comes from Pan troglodytes, assembly GCF_028858775.2. Taxonomy (NCBI): domain Eukaryota; kingdom Metazoa; phylum Chordata; class Mammalia; order Primates; family Hominidae; genus Pan; species Pan troglodytes. The sequence continues at coordinate 11,969,527 of NC_072411.2, forward strand.
ATGGAAAAGCATGGCACTGACTCAGCTCATGCTTAACAGGAAATAATGCACAGACCACACCAAAAAAGCCCTTTATGTTGTGTGAAAGTCTATGCCGGAGCAGCTGCTGCCACCTCATGTACTGTGATAGAGTGTGCATGTGTGTGTTTGTGTGTGCATGAGTGTGAGTATGCACACAAATGTGTGCTGGGAGGGGGAGGAGATCACACCTTCCACAGTCGCCACCTCAGCCTTAGCTAGCAGCGTGGAGAATTGCCAAAAGTCAAGAGGAAGCTGCACCAAAGCAACTGTGATCACCACATCAGCAGGCGCTTTCTGGTTAGTAAAGCTACTGGGACTGAAAAACACACACGATCTCGTCCTTCTTTTATTTTAATCAGAGCAAAATATTTTTATAATAATTGTGTTATATGAATAAATAATTCATAATGCTGTAACCCATGATCACATTCAATCCTCCCAACAACCCTAGAAGATCTGTAGACAAGTATTATTACTTTCCCTATTTTTATAAATGAGGAAATAAACCCCAGGAGGCTAGGCGACTTCCCCACGGTCATAGAAGTTGCAAACAGTAGTATCATGATTCAAATCCAAAGCTTCTCCTTTTGTCTTTATCATTTTAATTTTGAAGGTTATGCATATGCATGTATGATCTTTTAAATCCAGAGATGTATATGGAATAGATAGGAAAAGGGACTCTCCTTCCCCATTATACACCCCCTCCACCCAAGCTATATACACTGTTGACTAGAGTATGTCCTTTCAATCCTATTTTCTATGCCTACATTATATACAGAAAAGCAGGATTACGTTACACACAATATTCCAGTCATTGCTGTTTTTCACCAACAAGCTATCATTCACATCTTTTTCATACTACATATAAATTTATATCCTTTATTTTAGTGGTGTATATTGTGCAGTTGTGTCATAAATTATGTACCTGTTCTCTGTTGAACGTATAGATTTTTTCTGAGTTTTTCCTTAGCAAAATGCTGCAGTGAGTACCCTTGTACACAGATGTTTGTACATTTGTTCTAGAAAAATCTACAGTAAAGATTCTTAGATTAAGAGATTCCCAGGTTATTAGAAAACTACTCTATTAATTTAGATAGATACTTCCAAATTGCCTGACCAAAAAGTTATGTCAATTTAACTTCTATGAACAGTATACAAACATGACAATTTTCCATCACCTACACCAACTCTGGGTAATTTCATCTTTTTTACAAGTTGATGGATTGTTTTAATTTATATTTCTCTGGTTATTAATAAGGTTGGCCACCTGTTCATGTCTTATTATTGATGATATTTGTATTGAATTGTTTGAATTTTCTTGATTTCAAAAAACGTTTTACATGTCATAGATATTAAATATTTGTTGTAAAACTCTCCTTCCAGTATTGTGTATGTGTTTGGTCAAGTAGAATAAACTCTCGTCCTCTGATTTCAGATTCCTTTCTCTTTCCATTAGAAATCCCTAAATGTAAAACTACATATTGATAGCTAAAAACCAGGATGTTTACTAGAGAAAAAGAATACAAAGGCAATTATTAAATATTATATTTATACAAAATACCTACTAGTACAAACTTAAAAAGAGAAAGTAAAAGTCAAATGCTTCTACGACTTCAGACTAAGAAAAAGAACTTTTGAGGTTGAATGTTCCTGAAATTTTTCTTTTCATACAACTACGGACATGACTTCAAAAGTTGATGTGACTAAAAAATGTAAGATATGAAAGATATTTGAAGACTCAGAGAAGGTGGATTTTCATTTTAACAAGTCACATATATATTCTAGATATCCTCTTATTCGTAACTAAGAGAGTCAAATCAGATGAAAGAATCTAAAAATTTCCCTTTGACTGTGTTAAGTAGAAGTAGTAGAGGCATATTGGCCAAATCTTGAGTGTTTGCAAATTGACTCTTAAGGCTATAGGCTGGCACAGGTCATTGAAGCCCTGGCTTTTGATCTTTAATTTTAAAATCCCCAAACAATTTATACTAATTTTTCTTGTCCATTATTTCCAAATAATCTTGTTTAAAGGTTATTACAGTGCTTGCTCATGTTACTGTTGTCTAACAGAAGGGTATCCGGGGCCTTAAAACTGAGAGGGTTACGATTAATGATTCCAATACCTATGCTTGGACATCTCCAAAAGTGGGTTCCAACTTCTTGTCCTCAAGTCTGTATAGAAACTAGCAAACTTCCAGAGTTCACAAAAGGCTCAAAGAGAACAGATGTTTTATAGAAAATTCTTAGAGCAAGTTTCACGCATAATGTTGCTGATGCGTGTCTGCCTTTTCAATAAACATCACTATGCTTTATCACAAGATTTAATAAAGCAGCTTAGTTAAAAATGCCATCTGGGTCTCTGGACACATTAAACAAAGCTTAAAATAACCACCCCAGCAACTGGGAGGACCCAGCTGTTCTCATAATCTGTCCCACTCCTTTTAATTCCCCATAAAATGAGTGAATGAAGACCACAGACTAAAAGCATCCAGAAGGAACTGACACAAACAGGGAGATAGATGGAGCCAAGGGCTCCTGTAAGTTTGCTATTGCTCACATAATAGATTTGCTAATTCCACAACCTGCGGATGGTGATTAAGAACGGGAAGCAGAAAGAGGGAAGATAGAATCATAGAAGGGCTCATTCAAGTTTTCTAATGTATCACAAACCTGTCCTCCCTAATGTCTGGATCATAGCAGCCCATTCCATTCACCTATTCTCTAGTGAACTCCAATAGAAAATACAAAGCCATCACCACCCAGTTCTTTCTCCCTTCTAGAGATGAGCTATTAGCCACCCAATCCCAGATTCTCAGATCCATTCCAGGAAAGAAGCCCTAGGTATTGAAGCACAGCTTTCCCTCCCTCCCTTCTTTCTTCCACCCCAAGATTTGTTCCCCAGATAGTTCTAGTAAATGCAAAACCAAGTATATTCTCATTCTTTAGAGCAACCAGCTTTTCATGGCCAACTGGAATCAAACACAACCTGCACAAACATCTATCTGGAGGACACTCCCAAGGCTCCTACTGAGCCAGCCTTCTGCATACCACTGCATTTCAGCTTCCTAGTTCACAAGACACTGAGACATTCTTGAATTCTGCAAGGTGCACTGTGTGTTAATATCTTTGCTGCTCATCATGTGGCCAATAAAGGGCATGACTAGTCAACAAATAAATTTTCTCTTGGCTAAAACTTGCAACAAAACTGTAAGCTGTTTACCAAGGGGCCCACTACAGGTTATATTCAATATATACAGTCAAATCCTAACTATCTGAGATATATTCAGTTGACCATACACCTTTATATTTCAGTAAAAGGTCTTTACATTTCCCAGTGCTATCGATGTTACAAAGTGCTTTCATATGCAGTGCTTCATCTGATTTCCAGGATAATTAAATGATCCTGTCATACCTGATTTTTAGATGAGGAAACAAGTGGTTTCTGGGTATTTCAAGAGGCTAACGCATCTGCCCTCCAACTTGTATGTGAAAACCAAAAACAAAATTCCAAGGCCCTTCAACCATCTGAATGGACTTTGACTCTTTTGGTCAATATATGGCAGAGCTAGGAAAAGAAGGTGAGTCTTCCAGCTGCTGATACAGGGTTTTTTCTGCCATACTCCATTACCTCCAAGGCTAAAGTCAAAAGAGGGTGTGGTTATCACATGAAAAAATCTGGTTTGGATTTCCCAAATGTGTATGTAGTATTTGGGGATTTACCTTAATTTAACCTACAGTTCTTTTGGGTTGTAACAGTCTGACTCCATTTTTGAAAACAAAACAAAATCGATTTTAAATGCTGAATTATAGATCTTTGCTGTCCCGTATGGTAGCTACTAACCACTTATGGTTATTTGCATTTCTATTTTAATTAATTAAAATTCAGTAAAATGCAAAATTCAGTTCTTCAGTTGCTCTAGCCACATTTCAAGTGTTACAGTAGTCACATATGGCTAGTGGCTGGGACAATGCAGATTATAGAACAGTTCCATCATCAAAGAAACTTCTATTGAACAGTGCTATTATATAATGTCATCTCCAGAGAAAGAAGACTTTAGAAAAAGTCAGAAACGGCCGGGTGCAGTGGCTCACACGTGTAATCCCAGCACTTTGGGAGGCCAAGGCAGGCAGATCCCTTGAGGTCAGGAGCTTAAGACCAGCCTGGCTGACATGGTGAAACCCCGTCTCTAGTAAAAATACAAAAAATTAGCTAGGCGTGGTGGTGCATGCCTGTAACCACAGCTACTCAGGAGGCTGAGTTGGGAGAATCACTGGAACCCAGGAGGCAGAAGTTGTAGTGAGCCAAGATTGTGCCACTGCACTCTAGCCTGGGTGACAGAGCAAGACTCCATCTCAAAAAAAAAAAAGAAAAAGAAAAAGAAAAAGTCAGAAACATCTTGAGGCAGGCATAGCGCTGTCATCTGTCCAATATTGAAGATGATTTAAGAATAAGAAAGAAGAAGAGAACAAAGAAGAGAAAAAGAAGTTGCCTTAGGTGTACTTACCCAGAAAAGGACAAAGGCATTCTTGTAGTCATTGTGATGTATTTTAGCTCTTAAACTTTTTAAGAGATTAGAATAATTTGACACATAGAAGATCTAAACCACTGAAGAGGCTCTGAAGCAGATAAAAGTAGAAAGAAAATAAAAAACTAATTAGGTACAAACTAAGCTTAACCACAATTCGTTTAAACGGTATTGTTTACTCTTCACATGATTGGTTTTTCTTTTGCTTTATAGTATGACATAGTTTATATCTTTAAAGGGGAATTAAAATATTTCTGGGAATTTTTAAAAGTAAGTTCACACAGCCACATAAAAACTACAGAAACAGATAAAACCTATCTTCTCATTTATTCCCTAATCCATTCAAATTAAATATAAAAATCCAAGCAGCCACAGTGATATTCAAAAAAGCAAAAGTGAGACAAAACAAAATTCATTTGTCACCTGTGGAGGTAGTTAGCTCACCTAATCTTCACTCCAAACACCAGTAATTTTTAAAAGACAGAAATAAACATATGTTCTGCCTTCCCGGAAGGAACTATGTTTCAGGGTAGCCAAATAACCCAGTTGTGAAGAAAATGGTCTGCTTATAGAAAAATGCCAGCTAAAACATGTCGATAGAATTAGAGAATTAGAAATTCACCATTTTGAAACCCCTAATGAAATAATCAACTCAAGCAAGGATCATTAATAAATGCTAAAACAATCAAGTAACTCTTGATACACAATATAACTGAATATACACATGGTACAAAGTTCACGTCACAGACTACTGGCTTGACCCAAGGGGGAATATAGCAGAGGAGATAGGCAGTGATCACCCTAACCTTGCGATCATCTCACCATCACTAATGATGGGATGTGAATACACATTATTGCCTATGAAATAGTCTTTAAAAAAAGAAGTTGAACCTGAATCTAACTAAACCTTGCAATGGGCTGAACGTGTATGTCTTCCCCAAATTAATATGTTGACATCTTAACCCCAAAGGTGCTGGTATTAAAAGGTGGGGCCTTTAGGGGGTCATTAGATCATAAGGACAGAGGCTTCATGATTGGAATTAGTGCCCTTATAAAAGAGGCCCCAGAGAGCTAGCTAGTCTCTCCCACTATGTGAGGGCCCAGCAAGAAGGCCAATCTATGAACCAGAAAGTTGGTCCTAACCAGATATCAAAACCACATGCTCCTTGATTTTAAACTTGCTAGCCTCTAGGACTGTGAGAAATAAATTTCTGTTCTTTATAAGTCATCCAGTTTTTGGTATTTTGTTATAGCAGGCCTAAAAGCCTTTAGAACTAACTTCCAGTTAACCAGGAAAAAACAGAGTGAAAAGTTAAATGACACCATAAAAAGCAACCAGAAAATTCCAGAAGGGGAAATATTCTACAGGACAACTGACTAGTTTTTCAACTAGTCAATTTCACTAAATAAATACATAAACAAAGAGTATGTGTATTTTCCAGGTTAAAACAGTCTTGAGCTAAATAATCAAATGCAATGTGTGTCCCTTGATTAGAAGAAACTAATTTGAACAAACCAGCCACAAAAGATATTTCAGGGAGACCAAGCTGGAAGGATCACTTGAGGCCAGGAGTTTGAGACCAGCCTGGGCAACGTAGTAAGACCTCCATCTCTACAAAAACAATAAATTAGCTGGGCATGGTGGTGTGCACCTCTAGTCCTAGCTACTCAGGAAGCTGAGGCAGGAAGATCACTTGAGCCCAGGAGTTTGAGGCTGCAATGAGCTATGATTGTTTCACTGCACTTCAGGCTGTGTGAAAGAGCAAGACTTTGTCTCAAAAAATAAAAGGACATTTCATAATAATTGAGGGAATCTGAATGTGGACTGGGTAATAAATGATATAAAAAAGCCATTTTTTATTTTGTTTGAAAAGATGATTTTGTAACTATACAGGAAAATGTTCTTATTTTTTTAGAAATCTGTACTAAAGAATTTAGGGGTAAAATATCATTTTCTTTAATAGACTTTCAAACACAAGCAAAAAATAGTCATGACACAAATATAGAAAAATGTTTACAATCTATGTTCTATGCTTGCCTGTGAGTGCCATTAATCTCATCTCTCTGCTTTTCTGAAAGTTTGAAAATTTCAAAGTTTTATAATAAATTTTTTTACATCCCATAATTTTATAATAATTTTTTTAAAGTTTGAAGCAAATCAACAACTATAGCTTCAAAAATATCCTGACCCACAATAAACATTGAACAGGGTATATTTCTCCCATTTCCTAAAATAGTTGGCCCAGGAAGGAGTATGAGAGCTGCCATAGCTCTCCCAAGGCTCATTATTCTCCATCACTCCATGGGAAATCCCAAAATAAATTTTTTAAAAAGTTGTTTAAATTTATAATGTTTTTGATTCTATAATAATTTTATAATAAAATAATTGTAAAATGTTTTTGATTTTATAATTTATAAAAATTTTTATACATGTTTATGTTTGAAATGTCTATTTCAAACTTTATGAGATATTAAAATATAAGTAATATAGTTCATCGTTTTAGAAATGCCATGCTTTTCTTCTCCAGCAATTACATAATCAAAGAGTAACTGTAGTGTTTCCTAGAACATTGCTTTGTAGGCTGGGCATGGTGGTTCATGACACTTTAGGAGGCCAAGGCAGGCAGATCTCTTGAGATCAGGAGTTTGAGACTAGACTGGGCAACAGAGAAACCCTATGAGTAGTAAAAACACAAAAATCATCTGTGCGTAGTGGCGTGCACCTATAGCCCCAGCTACTCAGGAGGCTGAGGTGGGAAGATCACCTGAATCTGGGGAGGTCAAGGCTACAGTGAGCCAAGACTGTACCATTGCACTCCAGCCTGGGCAACAAAGTGAGACCCTGTGTCAAAAAAAAATGAAATTTAATTGAAAAAAAGAAAATTGCTTTGTAAAATTAATTTTTCAATCAAAACCAAGATTTTTCAGATATAGAGAATGCAGCCCACTGGTCAGATTTGTCAGTTCAAAGAGAATAAATTCTAGTTTCCTATTTTTCTAGCCTGCTTATGATTATCCAATAGGATATCAAAAAAGACCAAAGCCTTTGGGATCCATGTTCAGTATTCCTGAGTCTAACTCAGGATGCCAAATCAGGAGACAAGCACATTCTCATCAATTTTCAATCATTCGAGACCAATTTTGCTTATAATTATCCAGTTCTTTTAGACCACCTTTCTCCTGAAGCCAGCCTTATGGCTATTCACTTCACTTTAGCATAAGCCCCCAAGAAGGTGAACAAAATGAGGAAACGATTGGTTAAAGTTGGCATTTGAAATTCAGAAACATGTCCACCATTCCCTTCACCCATGCCCGCCCCTCTTAGAAGTAGTACTTTCAGATTATTTAAGAGTCGATGCTTCTATGTGGATTTTGTCATCTGTCCTTTATAACAGCTAGTAGGTTTAATTTGACTCTATTTTCAGCATATATTGACCTATGCTAATTATCTGTTAAAATAAATTCCACTCTTAGAGTTAGTAAAGTGTGTGTGTCATGGAAGACCCATTGAAGTAAGAAGCTGAGGAGCCCTTATGGTAAAGTGGGACAAGAAATAATAAGACATAATAATTTTCCCATGCAAATCAACAACCGTAGCTTCAAAAATATCTTGACCCACAACAAGTATTGGACAGGCCATGTTTCTCTCACTCCCTAAAAAATTGGCTCGGGAAGGAGTATGAGAGCTCCCATAGCTCTCCCAAGGCTCATTATTCTCCATCACTCCACAGGAACAGCCTGTCAGAGAAGAGTGAAAGACCATTTGTCAACCTCTCTTCAACTCCCTGATTCTAGCCAAACTTCATCAATCTCAAGTGAGGAGCCAGAGACAAATCAAACCCCATATATCCAGCATCATTGTCTACTGGAGTCAAAAATCACAATTCCACTACCCACCCCAACACCATTGGCCCTGTTTCTCCCAATTGCTTTTTATTGTGTTTTTTAAAAAATCCTCTTTCCCCATCCCTGCAACACCGAGAAGGAGGAATTATAGTAGATAAATATGAAGCATGGAGATCCTTTAAAAATGTTTTTAATAATAAATGAGAAAATGAAAAGGAGAGGGTTGGGAAGGAAGGAGGGAATTCAAATGCCAGGGAATTGTGCAGTTTCGCTTTTAAAGATGTTAACACTCATTTATACATCTGCAAGACACTCCCCTTAAAGAAAAGTTCTATGAGTGTGGGTCTGGTTGCATGAATAAGGATAAAATTACTTTTTTAGACGATGTTTCCCACATATCATTCAGACACCCCTGAAGTTAGGTATCCCTCTTGTAGATGTCCTTGAGATGCTGCTGGACCTGGGAAAGAGGAAACTGGGATACGGGTCTATGCCAAAAGGTGCTTCTAGTTATAGGACAGAGAGGAAATGGGCAGAGGGAGAAAAACCCGAAGTCTGAGAATCTGGATTGCAGAAGACTACCGAGGTCGTGGGAGAAGGGAGAGAAAACAAGGATGAAAAGCGAAAGGGGAAGAGGCATGAAATGTTGTCAAATGTCAAAAGGCATTTGGAGAGAAGTTGGGAATTGCATTAAGAAAACCACTGCAAATCTCGTTTCAGACCATTTAGAGATATGCCCCCTGGGAACTGTGAGCTCAGGCTGTTTAGCATCAAACAAATGTATCCACTCCATCCCTACCCTAATTAAATAAATCATTCAGTAATTCCACTGGGTTAAAGAACCAAAATATTAAAAACCTTCAGGGCCTACTCTTGCCAAATATGTCAGGGATCGTGTGTGTGTGTGTGTGTGTGTGTGTGTGTGTGTGTGTGTGTGTGTGTGTGTGTTCTGAGACACCACTACTGTTAAATAGGCAGAGCTAAGACTTAGGGGACTGGCAGATTATTGCAAAAAGGGCACGGGGCAGAGGGACTATGTTGTGAGCCTGGGAAAGAAGTTTGTGTGGGGACTGTGGGCAGTGAACGCGTTGGGAACAATATGGAAAACTGGGAGCTGCCTTGGAATCTACAGGGCCGGGTAAGAGAATGTCCGAAAGAAAAATGAGCAGGTGCGGGATGTGTGCAGAGTCGGAGAAGAGTCCAGGGCACCGGGAGTGGCTCCAGGAACGACGGACACCCCTCAAGGCTTTTGGGGGCGGTGGGTACTAATAGAACCCAGTGTCCGGGGTGCGCCGGGGAGGCTGCAAGCACGGTGGGAGTGGGGCGCTGGAGGGTGAGGACGCGGGAGTGAGGAAGCAAAGCCTGGGCCGGGCAGGGGCCTCCCAGCTGGGCCTGGAGGCAGCAGGGGGACAAGGGCTAGGAGAGGGCATGGCGGCAGCGCGGCGGGAAGCGAGGGGCATCTGGACACTCACCCCGTTGGCCGCGGCCATCTGCCCCACGATCTCGATGGCCGTCCTGCTAAAGTACCTGCCGTCGCTGCCCACCACCGTGGTGCAGCCCCGACGGTCGCGCAGGTCAATGGACGATAGCACGCTCTGGATGAATTTGGGCAGGTAGTTGCGCTGGCCCTCGAAGAGGCCTGTAGGTCTCCGCAGAACACCGCCGCCGGCCCGCCGCGAGTCCTCGTAGGGCACGGTGGGCACTGTCAGCACTGGGATGGGGCTCCCCTCCGTGGTGCCTCCTGGCCGGTCCTGCTGTGGCTCCCGGGGCCGGAGGGAATCTGCAGTCTGCCGGGGGCCTCCACCAGCCTGGCTGCGTGCCGGGACTCCGCCTCGCGCCCGGGGCCCCCTCTCCGGCAGGTCGGCACCCTGCGCCCTGCGCCCGCCCGCCTGGGGACCGCCCGCCCCTCCTCTCCACGCGGCCGCTCGCTGACTCCCTCGGCGGAGATTGCTTCTGCCTTCCTGTAAAGTTTTCTCCCGCCCACCTTCTCCGCTGCCAGACCGCCCGAGGTGTCCTCAGTTTCTCCCCAAGTTGGACTCACTTTCGGGGTGTCCCAAAAGCCTGATTCCAGGGCCTGCTAGCCCGACCCCGGTGACGCCTGCACCCGCACCTGGCCCCAGCCTTCACGCGCGATCGCCGCCCTCCGGGGCACACCCTCCGCCAGAAAACAGCCGGCGGGCGGCGAGAATTTGGGCAGAGTCCGGGTTCCTCTCCGGCGCCAGGCCCGTCTCCCTGTCTCCCTGGGAGTGCGCAGACTACACGCACCAGTTTCTCTTTAGAACAAGCATGGGGAGGGATTTGGGAGGGGGCTGAAACCTTTTGCCATCAGTGAACAGCCTCAGCCAAAAATAACCCTGGAAAGGCGAGCTAAGAATGGTTATCTCCTGCCAGCGCTGAAATCGGAGGCTTGGTGCTGCGTGTGGGGTGTGTGTGTGTGTGTATGTGTGTGTGTACCCTCCCACCCCGACCATTTGTTGAAGGGAATCACCACTGTCAGACTTCAATCCAACAGGACCCACTCGAGCCATCCACAATTTCCCCAGCCTCCTCCAAAACAGCACACTTTCCGGTATGGACAATTCTTTTTTTTTTTTTTTCACTTGTTTGTTTTGGTGGTTGCAACAGCAGCAACACAGACGACACATATTTCCCTATTCTTCTCGCCCTTCTCACCCTCCCTACCCAGCTCCTGCCTTAGAAACAGGCTTGGCCTACACTGTATCTGTCCACACTGCCTGAACTCTTCCCTGAATTAATCGTTTTCAATAGGAGGGGGCTAAATCCCTTATTAATGCCCTACCAGGAGTGAATGAATAAAGCCAAGTTAAAGGGGAACTGGGTACCACATACTGTGCTAGGTTCCTTTGCATGTATCCTTTCATTCTGCTGGAGCTAAAGATGTTCTGCCTCCTCTCCATAAAACGCACCCAAACTCCAAAACCAGGAAATTCTCCATAGAAAATAGGAGTGAAGAGAGACAAGACTAACAGGATAAACCCCAAAGCAGGAAGAAAGTTTTGTCTCCCATTTCGCTCAAGGAATTTTTGGACCCACCAAGGCTACTGTCCTGAAAGATCCTGCTGCTTCTCCTTCCCCAAATATTGTCCACTTCCTGAGAGTAAGGCTGACTTGCCACAGGCTTATAAAGTGTTTGGTCACAATAAGACAACTGTGAGTAATAACACACATTGTATACTGTTTTGCAATTGATAAAAGGCTTTGCATCTGTTTTTTCTTTGGAGGCTGAAGAAAAGAAGAATGGTATTCACGCAGTTCCCATTTTACAGATGAAAACAAGAGGACTTTTTCTGTGAAGTCAGGAAAGTGGTTACAGTGGTACTTTCCGCCTGTCCAAATTATGTATTGCCCCTCCCCTTTCTATTAATAACATTGAAGTGTGATGGGACAACCACTGAAGCCGTCAGTTGAAACCTGCTGGGACTTTTTAGCCATTCTCTTCAACATAAAGAATGGGTGTTTTTGGAGGGGGTGAGAGGAATGGGGAAATGTTGTCAAAGAGTACAATGTTTTAGTTGAGACAGGAAGAATACATTTTGTTGAGATCTACAGCACAGCATGGTGACTGTAGTTTACAATGAAGTATTGTGTATTTCAAAATTGCTAAGACAATAAATTTCAAATGTTCTCACCACAAAAAAGATAGGTTTTGAGGTGATGAATCTATTAATTCTCTGGATTTAATTATTCCACAATGTATACATATATCATAACATCACATTATACCTCCGTAAATACATACAATTTTAATTTGTCAATTAACATTTTTTAAAAGAATAGTGTGGCCAGTTGGGGAGGTAGTTTTTTTTTTTTTTTTTCCTCTAGTCTCTACTCAGTCTCCAAGATCCCATTCCCCATAAAGTTCCTGCCACCCAGGTGGAGTGCAGTGGCACAATCATGGCTCACTGCACCCTCTCCCTCTTGGGCTCAAGCGATCCTCCGGCCTACAGGTACATGCCACCACGCCCAGCTAATTTTTGTAGTTTTTGTAGACATGGGGTTTCACCATGTTGCCTAGGCTGGTCTCGAACTCCTCAGCTCAATCAATCTGCCCACTTTAGCCTCCCACAGTGCTGGGATTACAGGTGGGAGCCACCAAGCCCAACCCATAAAGTTCCTAACTTTTTATCTCCCTGGGAGTGCACAGCCTACACACACCAGTTTCTCTTTAGAACATACTTAAGAGTCTTGGCTTAGCATCCAACAGACAGAACTTTAACACTTCTACGGATCTGTGCACCTGTCTATGGTGTGGGGTTTTGAAGATCTCTTTCTAATGACACTTTATTTTGCAAAGCAGGACAGTTTCATTCCCAGAAGAGCAGGTATGGTAAATCCTTTGTTCCAGTAACGAAGACAATGATCCAAACCCTAAGCCTCAGAGAAGCCCAGAAACCCTCCAGGCCTGCATTTCTCTGCTCCTAGCACCTGCCTCTCTCTTGACATCAACATCATTCTCCCCTCTCACAGCCCAGCTCCTTCCACAGACCCAGGGATTAGGCACCAGCAGCTCAGACTAGATTTTAGAGAATTACCATTCAAGAGGCAATCCTCTTCCCTTGGTTCCAATTTCAAGGTTCTCAAAGACTGGAACAGGGCTAGTTTGAGGCAATGTGCCCCATCGCATAGCCAGAAAGAACCTTACAGTGAAAAGGAAAACAATTCTTCCAAAGTAAGGGGGTGCTGATCCCAGAGGGAGGACAGATGGGCAACCAAACAGTAACCGGGCCACCACATGCTTCACACTCACTGATCAAGGATTTCTAAAACCACTTTTCTTTTCTCTGAATTTACATAGGACTTTGTATCACTCATAAAGGAATGTCTTATAGGCTAATAACACCTTTCTATTCATGCTTATACTTAACATTTAGGCTAGGATAATTTCCTAACCTCAGTGTCCTCACTATAAGATCGGAATTATTATAATCCCTACCTCATAAATTGTTGGGAGGATTAAAATACTTAGTAAAGTGCCTGACTAATAGAAAGGCATTCAATAAATGTTAGCTATTCATGGTGTCATCATCATTATATTTACCATTATTACTAATCTCCTGTATTGCAAGAATTACAGTTTATATTTTTGTAGACCATCACTGTAGCTAAAGGGTCTTTGGGCCATAGGTGATATTCCATAAAGGTTGGTTAAATTGATCTGTGGTTTTTGACTATGGAAACTCAGAACTCCCTCAAAATGTACAAAACAAATTTACCTGCTAAATAAATCTCTTCAAAGCTGACCCCAGGTTTAATTGAATTAATTCCAATGAATTTGTCACAATGATGGAGAAAGGAAACTTAGAGGGCCCCACAGTTGTTTGCTGGTAAAATGAGAAGTTTGGATTAGATCAATGTTTCCCAAAATATTTTCCTCAGAATGTTAGTGCCCCTCGAATCCTGCACAAAGCAAGAGTTTCATGACCAAGTAGCTTTTAAAACTCCTGTACACTCTAATCCCATTCTTCACAATGCACACTTTCATATTAAAAGTTCTGAGAGGTCCTCAACAGAAGACATCACTTAACTTTTTTTTTTTTTTTTTAAGACAGATTCTCACTCTGTCACCCAGGCTGGAGTACAGTGGCCACCACTCCTGGCCTAAAATTTTTTTAACCTGGTGCTTCCCAATCTAAACTCACAGGGACCAGTTTTCTTAATGAAAGAGAATCAGACTAGCTTGTAACCATAGCTGGTGACACTCCCCTGCCCCATTCCTTGTATGTCCTCAGTGGACTAGGTCAGGAATAAATAAATTTTCCTGATTCTCAAGGGCTGGTCACTCCTTTGCACTGAGCTCAAAGCTTCTCTGTAGCATGGGTCACAATGAATGGTAGCCCTGATAGCCTAGAGTAGCCTTTCAGCCTTCTCTGAGCCTCTAAAGACTGAGGATCCTTGGCATGAAATGGAGCAACTGATATACCCTTGCTTCCCCTGGGGACTCTCTTGCTCTCAAAAAGGAATCAGCCATCATCTCCATCTAGAGAATATACTATCTGACTCAGCTTGACCAGCCTGTCCCAAAATGAGAATCTGGGTAAAATAAGCATTGAAACACTTCATTCCTTGTAGATTCACAAAACATATTAGCATATTAAAGACTATGAAGTTCTGCAGGAAAAAAAAACCTATTTAACTTTAATCCAACATTGCCAAGTTTTATTTGACCATGGAAGATTTTTCCAAAACACTTACAAACAGATCAAGGACATTAATCTTTCATGAAACACTAGATCCCCAGGGTCCTCTCCAGCTACATCATTCTGTGATTTTCTTTTTTATTTATGATGCATTAAAAGATTAATCTCTATCAGACTTCCATTTAGAAATTCACCAGAATGTGCAAAGGCAGCAGGTAAAATTGCTGAAGGGTATTATAAAAATACCCTCCAGTGATTTTTGAAACTTAAACTGAAATATTTATATAACTATATATTTCAGTTTGTATATTATATATATGTATATACACACATATATATGTATGTATATACACACATATATATGTGTGTATATATATGTATACACACATATATATGTGTGTATACATATGTATACACACATATATGTGTGTATATATATTGGTGTATGTATATCTATATCTATGTATATATGGCATTATATCCATTTTACAGATGCAGAAACTGAGCTTTAGAGGGGGTGAGCAATTGGTCCAAAGCCACACAGCACACAGGTAGTCATTGATAAAGGTAAAAACAAGAGTTGAAGCCTGAGGTGTAAGGACACAGAGACAAGTACCCAAATGTTTACAAGTTACACATATGACACGTGCCTTTAACATGAATTTCTTGAACATTCATTTAGAGGCCTTACAATGAAGACATCAGAGTGGCAGCAAGTTCTGTTGGAATCAGGGGAGCGTGTTCTTCTATAATCCCCTGGCTAACAGGAAAGCACACTGATTTGGCCCATGGTAGTTATACACTCCCATTGAGTCAGGGGCCACTTCTATGCACACAGGAGGTGCTAAAAATATGCTGTTGACTCATTGCCTCTAAGAGCAGAAGAAATGCCAAAAGTATAGGACAAGAGGCAGAAAAGCACATGGAAAAATGTCGTAGGGCAGTCCTCTGAGGAAGTGTTAGATCCCTTTGAAATCTGTCCAAACACTTTCTTGTGCTGGGGAAAGTCAATTACATATTTCAAGCAACCCCACATGTCATACGAGTATCTTGTACGTGTTTGTGTACTCGTGTCTGTGAACTTACATCTCAGACTTCAACTTCTCGCTCCCCACCCTTATCAATGACTGCCTGCATGGCCTTGGGCAAGTTGCTTTCCCTCTTCAAAGCTCAGTTTCTGCATCTATAAAATGGACATAATGCTACCTACGTCATGGGGTTAGTGATCACATTTAAGGAGCTAATATGTGGAAATTGCTTACACAGTACCTATCACATAATAAGGGTTTAATAAGTGTTTGATGTAATTGTTTTGATTATTACTACTATTACTAAAATAATAATTACTACAATAATAATGATTCTTATTCTCTATATTAGTATTATCTTTGAAAATGGGCATGGATTATGTCTATGTAACACTTTTGGCACAATATCTAGCATTATATCACACATAAATTAGAGAATTCATGTTATTAAGGATGAAAAAAATTTTTACTGACCCTTAAATTCTTCGTAAGTAACTGCAAAAGAAGCCATTATCCCAACACATGAAATAAAAAAAAAAAAAATCAGTTCCTCTGGAGTTTGTTTTTGGAGGTAGCCACACGATACCTAATTTTTTTTTCTTTTCAGAGAGACCGAGGGGCTCACTAGGTTGACCAGGCTGGTCTTGAACTCCTGGTCTCAAGCCATCCTCCCACCTCAGCCTCCCAAAGTGCTGGGATTACATGCATGAGCCACCACATCCAGCCTACCTAAAATATTGAATGCTGTTAATAAATCTCCTGAGGCCAGCATAAGAAGGTGATGGGCAAAACTAATGCAGGTATGTTTTTCTGGCTTTTTCATGTATTGGGCCAAACTTTGAAAAGCACTTACTATTAATGGCTAACTTGCAAAATTTGTGATTTATTAAAAGCAGATTTTAATTGTTTTACCTAAAAATAATAGGCCTCTGATCTGCCAAAGATGAAGATTTAATTTCTAGGTGTTCCCCACAATACCTAGAAACATCAGCGGAATCGATTATTAAACACTTTAGAACTATTCTCATCAAAGTTCTTTAATATATAATACAGCAAAAGAAAAGTTTCTTTTCGAAAGGCTTCTCTATAGTTTTTTTAATAGTTGAATTTCATTTCTGAAGGCTCCTAAAAAGAATAGAATTTAGATCTTTATTAAAGAGGAAATATATTTTCCATGTTTAATTTAAATGACATTCCATCAGTCATTTGCAATCTTAGCCTACACGGAATTTCTTTTTTTGGTAGTTTTTATGTTTGGGCTTTAGGAGGGGATTCCCAATAATCTCTATATAAATATTTCTAATCTCTATATAAATATTTTAACATTTCAATGTAAATTAGTTTTTTAAAGCTATTTTATCCATAAAAATAATAAATTTGCATGGCTGAGGGTGAAATAATGTGTTACCAGGACCCCTCAGTTTTGGGGGTTGTGAGTAGATCCCATCTTCATGTTCCTCCAGCCCAGCCCAAGCCTGGCTCAGGGCCTCCTCCCCCATTTGCCAGGAACCACCATCCCCAGGGATTCTATGTGCCCTGCCTGACCAGTGTTCTCCATCAGAGTTTACCAATCTTTTGTTCATTCCCTCAGAGCACAGCTAAGCAAGAGTACACTAATTTGAAAATTAACTCAAGCAAATAGAGGAACAATATCCCCAACACATTGCATTTTAACATAGGGTTTCCTGGACACACTGTTTCAACCCAAGAGTTGGGCTAATAGTAGGAGTTCCATCTGCTAAAATACGGCTGTCAGCTTCAGAGGGAAATTCATGAACGTCTTCGTAGTTTGTTTTTACGTTTCACTTGGCACTGTTTCTAAAATTTCCTCTGAAGCCAAAAAATAAGTTATTTCCCAGCACACTGGGCACTTTTCATTTATCATTGGATTGATTTTGGTAACTTGCAGTAGGAGCTGAAATCGACCAGGGGGTTCTTATCCAACAGACAGCAGCAAAACTCTTTGTGTATCTGCGTTCCTTTCAACAAGCGTGACTTCCTCAATGGCATCATTCGTGAGCGTAACACAGAGCTCAGCAATAACGTTTCTTCACTAACCCTACCAGGTATCCAACATAGGATGTTACTTCGTTTCACTGTTTTCCGACTCCTGGCAGATATTAATCATTGGGATTCGGGAACAAGGAAATAGAATTTCTGAGAATGCTTGGGAATTCCCAAATTCATATGATTTTCATAACACTTCACTTACAAGTTTTTGAAAAATAATAAGTGACTATAATAACAAGCAAATAGTCGTTTTTTTCTGTAACAGGATTATATGAAAAGTTTTAGTAGTCTTCTGTTTTTAAAAGATATGATAACAAATGATGATTTCTTATTATTAGGAGCCAACATATTGTAACAAGATTATAAAATCCAATAGCATTAATAGAGAAAACATTAAAAAGAAATGAATATTATCACAAAATAAATGCTAAAGAAAAGTCCTTTAAAGATTGAAAGGTAACACCACAAATACTTAATGCTTTAATCGTTGTTTACATGACATTGTTAAACAAGGCATCAATCATCCCCTCCAATACCATTTAAATAACATAACATTCTGATCTCCTGGCAAGATGAATAGCACTAGAAAGAAGCAACTGTCAAAATTGCCGATTTAAGGGCATATTTTGTTTCTAAAACTTGGCATTTCTTAGAAAACCTCTCATAGGATTTGTAAAACATATACTATGCCTATGAACACATTAATATTTATTTGCAGAAATGGTTCACTGTTAGCAGTGGACAAGGCCATGAACACACACTTGTAACACAGCAACAGATACAAGAAAGTCTGACGGAGGCTCCTTTACTGCTCCTGTCCTGTTCACCTTAACTTTCATCTCCACATGTCAGTGCTTCCTCATCTTGCTTGACTTGAAGTCAGTGCATTTCTTCAAGCCAGTAAGTTCTCTATACTGACTATTAAGCTGTAATTTTCACAGGAAAATTAGAATGTTCCTTCCCATTTTCCTAATTTCTCAACTGATTTTTCTCAGAATTCAGAATCCATAAATATTGAAATGCCAGGAGAGAATTTCCAAATGGAAATGCTGTTCCCTTAGTCCATTTTCAGAAGAAACCGTAGGATAGTGTTATCCTTCTCTTCTCCAATTTTTTTTTCCTGCAAACTTATGGTTATCACCTCTTTAAGTGAGTAGCTCATAATTTTGCCTCCCCTGCAAATGGTCCCAAAACAGTGAAGTGGGTCCTCTTTAGCTGTGTCTTTAGTACATAATCCTGCATTTCTGACCATATGCAGGGAGTGTGACCCAGGGAAGGATCCCTGACTCAATGGGATTTCTCTTGCTGTCTCTAGAATTTGAACACCGGAACCCAGACGTACAGTGGCTGGGAGCCATCGTCGTGTGCTATATTGATGACGGCAGCAGTGGGTGGTGTGGGGGCAGTTAATTGACAGCTACCTGTTGCTGACATCCCAGGAACTGCCTGAACCTCCTCTTTCCCAGTCATAAGATATCTAAGATTCTGCAGTATTCTTCATTAAATCCTAGCATGGTTTAAGCTAGCCAGAATTAGGTTCTGTTGCTTTCAATCAACAGAACCTTAGCTAATACGTTGTTATTTCCTGGTCTTTGTTCCTTTAATTTTCCAGGAAAAGAAGGGAAAATGGCTTATTGGTTTTAAAAAGAGACAAGGGACAACATACCATTTATGCAAAATTTAGAAGCACTCAAAGGAAACTCTGGAAAGTTCCTGAGACATACCTAGGTAGGATCAGCATAAAACTTGAACAGTGTATCTAGATCATGCTTGCCATGGTTGCCTTGACACAATGAACATCTGTATCAAGATCATATTTTCTTGGTGGGACAGAGAGAAGCACAAGGCGGGACTCACATTTACAGTAATCCTTGTTTTCCAGGGACCATACAACCCAGTTTGTCCAGAGCTGTTCATCTTAAGTTTCTTATCCCACCATAATTATAAATAGAACCTCCTTTTTCTCTCAAGAATATCCCACTTTGGATGATAATTTCTGTGACTACCCATTAAGAATATTTAATAACTATAGAAAACTGCTTCTCTATATTTTTTGTATGTTTGAAACATTTTATAACAAAAATATCTTTAAAGTTATCACCTACACAGAATATAGCTGCCAAATGCTCCTACTCTGCTATTCTAACCATGAATCCCTCTGGGGCCCCTTCCTCCTACGGCGCTTGTGAGGATGAAATGAAATAAGCTCTATGAAGTGCCCAACAGTGACCAACACTGAATAAAATACAGCCACCATAGGTGGCCTTCCCTTATGTTCACCAAACTCCTGATAAGTTATTCGGTGATGTTTTAATCTTAATATTTTATGTAGATTATACATTCATCTGATTCAAAATGCAAAAGGTACAAAAGCGTATACAGTTAAAAGTTTCCCAACCCACTACCATTTATCTCCCTGGAGGCAACTGTTTCCAGATTTTTGAATATCCTTAAAGAATATCATATGTATGGAAAAGAAAGATTATATATTTATATGCATCTGTGTATGCATTTTCCTATGAGAGGCTCACAAAGTCTCCTTGAAGATATATCATTATTACAAATACCCCTCAATTTACAATAGGGTTATATTCCAATAAACTTATGAAAATATTGTAAGCTGAAAATGCATTTAATACACTTAACCTACTAAACATCATAGCTTAGCTCGGCCTACCTTAAACACTCACATTAACCTACAGTTAGGCAAAATCATCTAACAGAAAGCCCATTTTATAATAAAGTGGGCTTTGAATATCTCATGTAATATAATGAATACTGTACTGAAAGTGGAAAACAGAATGGTTGTATGAGTACTCAAAGTACAGCTTCTGCTGAATGTGTATTGCTTTCAAACTATCTTAAAGTTGAAAAATCGTAAGTCAAAATATTCTAAGTCAGGGATTGTTTGTACTTCTACTTTACATGATGAAATTGAGCCTTGAAAAGATTAAGTGACTCGCCCAAGGTCACACTGGCAGTTAAATAGTGAAACTTGGATCCAAATTGTTCAGTCACTAAATGTATTGTCTTGAAATTTGAAAAAGTGGAAGAGGAATTAAACTACTAAATTGAAGGACTATTTTAGGCATAGAAGAAGCAGATGCCTTCATGTCCAAGTGATTGTGAAAAGCCCACTTGCCCCAAAATATGTCTCCTGGTCATATGAAATTCCACCATTTCAGATTTTTACCTGGGGATTTAGAGTAATCTGCTGTTTTCCTAGAGCTCCCCTAAAATAGAAATAGAAAATTTTGGAAGGCTAAATATATGCTAACATTGGAAAACTCATTTTCTCCCCTTTGTAAGGCAAGGTACTGAAGGAGGGGGCCCTACGGGCTGTGCAGGGACATCCTGGAGGCATGGGGAGAAGAAACTGAAAGGCAAGTTTGTATGGAACAAAGAATACCGATCTCAGGATTCTCCCTTGAACCTGCCCTAACTTTGTTCAAATAGACTTAGCCACTGACCTGCTGTCAAAAGACCACAGCCAATCTGACTTGTTTTCAATATAATGATGAATATTGATTTGGTCCCTTCATCCAACATTCTCAGCTGGATCTTTTTTGACCAAGGATATACATTACTAGGTGAGTACAGGCAGTTAATTCTTCCACACGGGACTTCGGAGTTTCTGAGTTAACCAGAATCACCCACCTTAACATCTGCCAGTTTATACCCCAAGTCCTGACCAGTGCCCCCTACCTGCTATGCCTCATGTTTTCAATAGAGCATAAAATCAGAAATGAAAGATGAAACATCATAGCCAATATCACAGAAATACAAAGGATCCTAAGAAACTGCTAGGTATAATTACACACTAACTAATTGGATCATCTAGAAGAAATGGATAAATTCCCAGACACATAAAACCTACCAAGATTGACTCATGAAGAAATTTAAAAATCTGAACAGACTAATAGCAAGCAAGGAGGTTGAATCCGTAAGAAAATGTCTCCTATCAATGAAAAACCCAAAACCAGATGGCTTCCCAGATTAATTCTACCAAATATTTTAAGAAGAACTAAGACCAGTCCTTCTCAAACTCTTCCAAAAAGCTGAAGTGGAGGGAATACTTCCAAACTCATCTTACAGGGCCAGCATTACCCTGATTCCAAAGCCAGACAAGAACACTACAAGAAAGGAAAATGACAGGCCAATATCCTTGATCTACATAGATGCAAAAATCCTCAACAAAATCCTAGGAAACCAAATTCAATAGCACATTGAAAGAATCATTCACCATGATCATGTCATGGTTCAACATAAGCAAATCAATACATATAATATACCATATTAGAAAAATAAAGGATAGAAACTATATGGCCATCACAATAGATATAGAAAAAGTTTTTGACAAAATTCGAAACCCTTTCATGGTGAAAAAAAAAAAACACCCAACAGATCACGTATTGAGGGACTGTATCCCAACAAAATAAAGGCCATATATGACAAACCCATAGCTAACACCATGATCAATGGTGAAAAGTTGAAACTTTTCCTCTACCATCAGGAACAAGACAAGGATGCCCACAGACACCACTTCTCAGGGTAATTAGGCAAAAGAAAGAAATAAAAGGCATCTTAATAGGAAAGGAAGAAGTGAAACTGTCTCTACTGACGGCATGATCTTGTTATATATAGAAAACCCTACAAACTTCACTAAAAAAAGTTTAGAACTCAGCACAAAGAAGGGAACAATAGACACTGGGGGACTCCAAAGGTGGGAGGGAAGGATGGTGGGAGCAAGGGTTGAAAAACTACCTATCGATTACTATGCTCACTGCTTGGGTGGTGGGATCATTAGAAGACCAAACCTCAGCACCATGCAATATACCTGTTTAAGAAACCTGTACATCTACGCTCCTGACTCTAAAATGAAACATGCAATATTTAAAAAACAAAAACAAATAAATAAAATTTGAAAACTGTTAGAACTGAACTGATAGGTGATATCAGTAAAGTTGTAGGATACAAAATCAACATATAGAGCCTTGAACACAGCAACATCCAGCTGTCTGACACGAAAGTCTCAGGGGCAAGAAAACCTCTATATGAACTCAGAAACAATGAGCTAAGTTGTGTTTATGTCTGAAAGGATGTTAAGAACTTCATTCATGTTACATCAGAGCCAACAGAAAGAACCAACAGGAAACCTGTACCCAACAAACAGAAATGACAAGATGAAGGGAAAGCAGAGGTAAGGGCTTACCTTAGAAAGGGCAAGTGATTAGCTCAATATACAATACAATGTTTGCTCCTGAGCCAAAAATTTGTACAATAATTTGGACATTACTTGCACAACCAGAAAAATCAGCCACTCATTAGGGAAATGTGTTTCTGTAGAAGTCTTAGGACTCAGCTATCTATAATAACATGAAAAGACAATATTTTCATCCAAAATGAGTATTTTTGTTTGTCTTGGCTTGTTATTCTAACGTCAACAGCCTCTAAATAAACTGTTGAAGTACATGATATAACCACCTCTTTCTCCATCTTTCCCATTGCTCCCATAGGGTTTCAGTTGTGCAATTTCACCATTAGCAAAGCTTTTTGCTGAAATCTGGCTTTTCAAAGGGAGAGTATCCAGAAACAGAAGATGCTGATCTGGGAGGCTCTTCCTAATAGAACTGCTGCTTCAGTTTAACTTGAAAAAGCCCACACCCAGTTCCTAATGACAAACATCTGAACACCGGGTCTTCCCCTGAGCAAGACCATGCTATGCCTCCTGCTCGCTCGGTTCTATAAGCAACCCACAGATTGCTCCCTGTGAAGAGGAGCCTGCCAGGGGAGCAGCATTCCACCAGACCCTGATTTAGCAAGATATTTCCGTATCATTCCCCCAACCAGCTGGAAGTCCTCCACTGCTCTTGTGTAAAAATCTAACTCATCTCGCTGAATTTCCTGATTTAAAAGTCTAATTCATTTCACCAAAAGTGTGACAGAAGGAAACCAAGTACACCATCTCTCTCTTACCAAACCAAAGCTATTGCATGTGCATTCTGGGGGGAAAACATGGTCCAAATATGTTATGGAGGGGGTGCCAGCCCAGTGTCATCCTCTTACTATTGCCATAGGATCTTGGCTGATGGCATCAGAGGAAAAACAAGTTTATCGATTACTTTCAACCATTAAGCTCACTCCTCCATGAAAAATAAGTCACAAGTCCAATGTCTCTTATTAAAGTAAGCACTGCAAAATATAAAGGAGTCACAGTTTTAAAATGGGACACACGTTCTCTAAGCAGTGAACCATGTTAGAGGTGCACTGTTTACATTGTATAAAGTCCCCTGGAGCCAGGATTAGGAAGCGCATCTGTTCTTTGGTGTTCTGGGATGAAGGAGAAAGGAAAATGTGCTGCCAGAAGTGAGTGGGAAGGAGCCCATGAGATAAAGGAAGTAAATCCATTTGCTGATTGCAATAATAATGGTAATACACGAAGCTATACATACGTACATACATACATACATACATGCAAATTTTCACATTTTTTTAAAAAAAGAACTTAAGGCTTCCACTCATGTAATCAGCCCTTATGAACTCTCCTGATTAGCTGCAAGGAAAATCTTCCTTTCTCCTCTTTCTTGCACCATCCTGGGCTCCCTTTTGACTTGTTTTTTTTTTTTTTTTAACTTATAAACGATCAGCTCATATTCTGAAGTTTGTAGTCCCCTCCCGCCCCCTCTCTCTCTATACGGCCCATTTACATTGGCAGCTGTCGTGCTGCTGGGCATCCTCAAACCCACAAGTTTCCCTTTAATGTTTGAGCAGACAAACATGATCATGCACTAGGCATCACTGTGCCACTCAAAATGCTTTTTTGTTTTTTTTTATTGCATCTGAGAGAAATCTGAAGGTTGCAAACCTGGAGTCAGAATTGTCTCCATGTGTCTCAGTGGGAAGAGTATCGTGTGAAGAAACAAGTTGATTCTACTAATCAAAAGGAATTTTTTTTGATATCAGGTCATCCTCCGAATGAATTTATATTACCTAGTTGAGGGTCACATGAAGAAAATGGTCAAACAGCACCACCTAGAGCAAGAGCTGAGAAGTGCAGTGGAGCCGGGCTGTGTCAGGAAAGAAAAGCAAGCTGGGGCCTGGCTCAGCGCTCTCCCCTCTGCTCCTGTCTGCAGGGAAAGATTAGGATGACAGTGGCAGGAAGCCTGTGCACCTAGTATGCATCACTTGAAGGGAACACACAGATTCCAGTAAACAGTTGGAAGGAAATGTTAATACCAGGCTCTGCTAAACAATATGAAATGACTCCTAGATGAGACAAGTGACTTTCATCAAAGTTCCCTGATACCTGAAAAGACAGCCCAGGGGATCCTGCACTACATGTGGTGTATGTAAATTAAGCGGGTTTTTTTCCCCTTTGTAATCAAGGCTCATACACAAACAAAATCACACTTTAGAAACGGCCTATTTCAACTTGTAACTAGCTTGCTTTCAGGGGCTCCAGGTCAAAAAGAAATAGAGCACAAAGACGCTTTCTCCTTAGGGATCATACACAAATTCACTCTGTCCGTTTCTTTCCCACATGGAGCAACAAAGCCGTCAGACCTCTCCATCCACACATCGGGTCCTTCCTGATTAAAGTGAGATAAATCACAGCCCTCTCTCTCTAGATGGCAGGCGACAAGAGGGGGATGCTTGCCTCAAGAAGTCCTCCCCATCCCTCTGCATTCATGCAAGCCCGAGCGGAGAGATGCAAGAAATTACGGATGCATTTTAATTCCCCAGACCCTGCAATTAAAAATGGAAATTTTTTGGCCACGCCTGTTGGCTCACGCCTGTAATCCCAGCACTTTCAGAGGCCGAGGTCGGCGGATCACCTGGGGTCAGGAGTTCGAGACCAGCCTGGCCAACATGGTGAAACCCTGTCTCTACTAAAAATACAAAAATTAGCTAGGAATGGTGGTGGGCGCCTGTAGTCCCAGCTACTCGAGAGGATGAGGCAGGAGAATCACTTGAACCCGGGAGGCAAAGTTTGCAGTGAGCCAAGATCGCACCACTGCACTCCACTCTGGGTGACAAAGGAAGACTTCATCTCAAAAAATGTTTTTAAAAAATGGAAGTGTTGTTCTTTCATTTGTAAATGTGTTTTGGTAAAAGAGGGGCAGTTTTAGCAACCCTTTCTATTGTCTACATTGTTAAAATTCATCCGACATGGACTCTTGACTCTGTTTTGCCTGGGCAGACCCAATTCAAGCATTTACAACAGCTATAACCTCCTCAAATCAAAAAGAGGAATCAGCATTATTGCTAAGTTCAAATAAGGTCTTGTTTTATTTCATTTTTATTTTTGAATGCAGCCATTCCTCCATGTGCTGTCATCAGGTAAGATTGTCAGTCCTGATTAGGTAAAGGTATTATTACAAAATGCAATTCTTAAAAATTCAGTGTCTAACTACACTTTTAATAAGCCTTTCCCCCTCCCCAATGTATTCTCCCTTAGACAGCCCTTCTCAAATTTAAAATCACAGAAACTAAAATATGATGCCTGAAGAGAGCCTAGCGACTGCCCAGTCCTCTAATTTGATGAGTGGGAGTACTGAAGCCCAGAGGAGGTCAAGTAATTTGTTCCCAATGTCTTAGATAAGAAGAAAATGACCAGCTGGGAAATCCCACTCATGTCAAGGCAGAGGCACAGGGCCACAGACTGTGGTTGAATTGTGCCACACTCCTACATCCTTCTTTAGGAATCACAGAACATTCCTGTGTTGAGTCGGAGTCACTGACTTCGTTTTCAGGCTGATTGAGTTCTGTCCTTACAGGCTGCGACAAGAAGTTTTGGTATTATGCTACACCAAGACCATTTATCTAGTTCAAGAAATGCACAGTCCTTAGAGCCCAGCAACTTTCCCCATGTCCAGTAAATGTAGCTTCTCCATTAGAAGCTGTCAGAATGGAGCCTTCTGGCTCATCTTGATTTTGATTTGTGCAAGAATGAATGGTTGTGCTAAGACAGCTTTCCTAGCTGATAGAGAGGGAAACTTTTTTCTCATAATCTATAAAAACATTAAATTAGAACTTTTTTCTCATAATCTGTGAAAAAATATTAAATTAAATCTGGCTCGTCTTGATTTTGATTTGTGCAAGAATGAATGGTTGTGCTAAGACAGCTTTCCTAACTGATAGTGAGCAAAACTTTTTTCTCATAATCTATAAAAAATATTAAATTAGAAGCATAGAGTTTATTTCATGACTTTTATCTTCCTGCAATTTTCTTGTGGGCATAAATGATTTGTTTTTATCCTGCCTGCCCCCCAATCCCTTTTCCAAGAGACTAAAAGAGTATCTAGTGCAAAGTGGAGACTCAAATATTTTTTAATAAACAGTGATCCCAGCCACCCAGTGCATGTTGCCAAATGCCAACCCCATAAATAATCAAACACATCATCTCATTCAGCCAATCAAAATCAAGTGCTACCTATTTTTTTTAAGTTTTCATAGCCCTTGGGCATCTGCTGTCTCAGCATTTCCCAAACTTGAGTCATTCTCATCCTGCCTTCCTAATTTTGATCTGTCAATTACCTCTACTATTATTTATTTCATATATTTTTAAATAGACCCACTTTTGAAACTTAAATACACGCCTTTTAAAAGGAAGCTTTCTTACTACTATACATCAAAAGCCATTATTACTTGTTCTAAGTACTCATAACAAGATGGTCACAACTATTAAAATTTACTAATGTGCATCCACATACTCTCTAAATTCATGGAGCATCTGCACACACTTCAAGAAACAATTCTGCATTACTCACTCAATTTTCTTGACATCCTTCTGAGGCAGGACAAACCTTGGGCCCAAAGAATTGAGGTAGGAGTCCAAGCAAGTTGCCAGCCACATAAAGGCAAACCTTGGCTCGGAAGTCAGGACTACCAGCCCCTAGGTTATGGTTCATGCTCTTTCCTCTGCTCTCCAGAACCTCCTATCTCCAAGTGTAGTTAGCAGCCCAGATGCAGCAGCATCCTCTAGAGACTTGTTAAAAATGCAGAAGCTCAGGCTCCACCCCAGGCCTATGCAGACTGAATCTGCATTTTAACAAGGTCCAGGTAATTCACGTGCACATTAAGTTTGAAAAGGCCTGGTCTAGATCAGCGGTTCTCTAACTTAGCAGCACATTAGAACCATCTGTAGAGACTTTAAAAATACCAGTGCCTGGGCTTCACCTCCCAGAGAATCTGACTTAAGTGTCTGGGGTTTGCCCTGAGTCTAGGTATTTTTAAAAACTCCTCAGCTTATACAAAGCTGGCAGGGCCGGGCACAGTGGCTCATGCCTATAATCCCAGCAGTTCGTGAGGCCAAAGTGGGCAGATTGCTTGAGTCCAGGAGTTTGAGATTAGCCTGGGCTAAAACCCCATCCCTACAAAAAAAAAAAAATACAAAAAGTAGTTGGGCATGGTGGTGGCACATACCTGTAGTCCCGGCTACTCAGGAGGCTGAGTCCTCGCTTGAACCCAGGAGGTCACGGTCTGGTCAACAGAGCAAGACCCTGTATCAAAACAAACAAACAAACAAACAAAAAATGCTAGCAGCTTACCAGCTAGGGAGGCCTGTAGAGGCAAGTTTTCCAAATGGGGCTACATTAGTTGTTCCAAAACTTTAGCTGCATCAAAACCACCTGGATGGCTTGTTCAGCTACAGAGGGTCTGGCCATGCCCCTAGAGTTTCCAGCTGAGGGTCTGGAATGAGGCCCGATGATTTGCATTTCTAACAATCTCCAGGTGATGCTGATGCTGTGGGTCCAGGGACCACATTTTGAGAATCTATGCTAAATGAATCGGAGAAGACCAAAGCTCAAACTTATTCCAAGAACTTTTCAAGGCCCACCTGCAAGTTGTAGTGGAAGTAAGCATCTAAGGGTGCAAAAAAGTTTCACTGTAGACTAAGGCCTTTTACCTGAGCTCTCAAATGTTCACATTTCTCTTATCAACCTAAATAACAAACAGAGAGAGGCTCTCCACAAGAAAAAGATATTCGTTTGGAAACAGAGCCTTGAAATAGGAACAGGCAAGCCAGAGTAAACTATATGCATATTCACGGAGGTAAAGGAAGACAAAAGAAAAAATGAGGAAGATTATATGATCATTTGGAAATGACTATCCTAGTCTACAAAGATCAATAACAAAGGTGATGCCAGGCCCAGGTTGGACAGGCAGTTGTTGGGCAAATATCCTTCAGAAGCATTGTTGTGTGCAAAGTTGCAATGGGCTTTGTGCAAGATTGTGTTTTTTGCAGTCTTCTGTGATAAGTTTTTGTTATCAGGCAAACAAGCCAAAGAATCCTTTATTGCATGGCCTTCCCTGGCTCTATTTGTCAGGGTTTTGGTTAGGGGAGGGGTATTTTCAACACTCTCAATGTAAAAAATGCCATAAGGTAGGTACCCCAATTGCTTGTTTCGTCTTCATAAAATAACTTTTCCACCCGAACAAAGTCTACACATAAATTGTAAAAATACCCTGGCATGCAGTCCCTGGAAAAGTCTGCAGTCATTCTCGGGGTTCCCACCCAGGTGGGCAAGCGTAGCCACCACAGATAAACACAAAGTAGGGGTCCCCGCTGTGGTTCAGCGGCAGGCAGTGGCCCTGGTTCTGATATTTGGCTGAAAACACAGCTCCTCTTTGTCACCCTCAGGACATTTCAGCTATTTCCTAGATAATAATCTCACTTCACCCTGCACAAAACAGGCACATGATCATGTCACTCTGACCTGGTTTGAGTCCAAGGAGAATTTTGTTTTTAAAATAATTTAGGTTAGGAGTTAAAATATGAACTTTGGGCCAGGAGTGGTGGCCCATGCCTATAATCCCAGCACTTCGTGAGGCCAAAGTGGGCAGATTGCTTGAGTCCAGGAGTTTGAGACTAGCCTGGGCTAAAACCCCATCCCTACAAAAAAAAAAAATACAAAAAGTAGTTGGGCATGGTGGTGGCACATACCTGTAGTCCCGGCTACTCAGGAGGCTGAGTCATCGCTTGAACCCAGGAGGTCACGGTCTGGTCAACAGAGCAAGACCCTGTATCAAAACAAAGAAACAAACAAACAAAAAATGCCAGCAGCTTACCAGCTAGGGAGGCCTGTAGAGGCAAGTTTTCCAAATGGGGCTACATTAGTTGTTCGAAAACTTTAGCTGCATCAAAACCAACTGGATGGCTTGTTCAGCTACAGAGGGTCTGGCCATGCCCCTAGAGTTTCCAGCTGAGGGTCTGGAATGAGGCCCGATGATTTGCATTTCTAACAATCTCCAGGTGATGCTGATGCTGTGGGTCCAGGGACCACATTTTGAGAATCTATTCTAAATGAATCGGAGAAGACCAAAGCTCAAACTTATTCCAAGAACTTTTCAAGGCCCACCTGCAAGTTGTAGTGGAAGTAAGCATCTAAGGGTGCAAAAAAGTTTCACTGTAGACTAAGGCCTTTTACCTGAGCTCTCAAATGTTCACATTTCTCTTATCAACCTAAATAACAAACAGAGAGAGGCTCTCCACAAGAAAAAGATATTCGTTTGGAAACAGAGCCTTGAAATAGAAACAGGCAAGCCAGAGTAAACTATATGCATATTCACGGAGGTAAAGGAAGACAAAAGAAGAAATGAGGAAGATTATATGATCATTTGGAAATGACTATCCTTGGCTACAAAGATCAATAACGAAGGTGATGCCAGGCCAAGGTGGGACAGGCAGATGTTGGGCAAATATCCTTCAAAAGCATTGTTGTGTGCAAAGTTGCAATGGGCTTTGTGCAAGATTGTGTTTTTTGCAGTCTTCTGTGATAAGTTTTTGTTATCAGGCATACAAGACCAAGAATCCTTTATTGCATGGCCTTTCCTGGCTCTATAAGTCAGGGTTTTGGTTAGGGTAGGGGTATTTTTAACACTCTCAATGTAAAAAATGACATAAGGTAGGTACCCCAATGACTTGTTTGCTCTTCATAAAAGAACTTTTCATAAAATCTCTGTAAACGTGGAAATATCTACACCGCTATCTCTGTAAATGTGGAAACATTTACAACGCTATCTGTATAAACGTGGAACTATTTACACCGCCGTCTCTATAAACATGGAAATACTACACCGCTATCTCTATAAACATGGAAATATCTACACCGCTATCTCTATAAACATGGAAATATCTACACCGCTATCTGTATAAACATGGAAATATCTACACTGCTGTCTCTATAAACATGGAAATATCTACACCTATATCTGTATAAACATGGAAATATCTACACCACTGTCTCTATAAACATGGAAATATCTACAATGCTAACTCCATAAACACGCAAATATCTACATCACTGTCTCTATAAACATGGAAATATCTACACCGCTATCTCTATGAACATGGAAATATCTACACCGCTGTCTCTAGAAACATGGAAATATCTACACCGCTATCTCTATAAACGTGGAAATATATACACCGCAATCTCTAAAAACATGGAAATATCTACACCGCTATCTCTATAAACGTGGGAACATCTACACAGCTAACTCTATAAACCTGGAAATATCTACACCGCTATAATTATAAATGTGGAAATATCTACACCGCTATCTGTATAAACATGGAAATATCTACACCGCTATCTCTATAAACATGGAAATACTTACACCGCTATCTGTATAAACATGGAAATATTCACAAAGATATCTCTATAAACATGGAAATATCTACACCGCTATCTCTATAAACAAGGAAATATCTACACCACTATGTGTAAAACATGGAAATATCTACACCGCTATCTATAAACATGGAAATATATACACGGCTATCTGTTTAAACATGGAAATATCTACACCACTGACTGTATAAACATGGAAATATCTACACCGCTATCTGTATAAACATGGAAATATCTACACCGCTGTCTCTATAAACATGGAAATATCTACACCGCTATCTGTAGAAACATGGAAATATCTACACCGCTGTCTCTATAAACCTGGAAATATCTACACCGTTATCTGTATTAACGTGGAAATACCTACACCGCTATCTGTATAGACGTGGAAATATCTACATCGCTATCTCTACAAACGTGGAAATATCTACACAGCTATCTGTATAAACATGGAAATATCTACACCGGTATGTGTATAAACGTGGAAATATCTGCACCGCTGTGTGTATAAACTTGGAAATTTCTACACCGCAATCTGTATAAAAGTGGAAATATCTTCACCGCTATCTGTATAAACGTGGAAATATCTACACAGCTATCTCTATAAATGGGGAAATATCTACACCGCTATCTGTATAAACGTGGGAATATCTACACCGCTATCCCTATAAACGTGTAAACATTTACATGGCTATCTGTATAAAGATGGAAATATTTACACTGCTATCTCTAAAAACATGGAAATATCTACACCGCTATGTCTATAAACATGAAAATATTTAGACCGCTATCTGTATAATCATGGAAATATTTACACCGCTATCTGTAAAAACTTGGAATTATTTACACGGCTATGTCTATAAAAATGGAAATATCTACACCTCTATCTCCATAAACATGAAAATATCTACACTGTTGTTTGTATGAACGTGAAAATATCTACACCGCTATCTCTATAAACATAGAAATATCTACATTGCTGTCTGTATAAACATGGAAATATCTACACAGCTATCTGTATAAACATGGAAATATCTACACCGCGATCTGTATAAACATGGAAATATCTACACCGCGATCTCTATAAACATGGAAATATCTTCACCACGGTCTGTATAAACATGGAAATATCTACACCGCTATCTGTATAAACATGGTAATATCTACACCACCATCTATATAAACATGGAAATATCTACACCACCATCTGTATAAACATGGAAATATCTACACCGCCATCTGTAGAAAGATGGGAATATCTACAATGCCATCTGTAGAAAGATGGAAATATCTAAACCGCAATCTGTGTAAACATGCAAATATCTACACTGATATCTGTAAAAACATGGAAATATCTACACCGCCATCTGTATAAACATGGAAATATCTACACTGCCATCTGTAGAAAGATGGAAATATCTACACCGCTATCTCTATATATATGGTAATATCTACACAGTCATCTGAATAAACATGGAAATATCTACATCGCCCTCTTTATAAACATGGAAATACCTACAATACCATCTGTATACACATGGAAATATCTACACAGACATTTGTATAAATAAGGAAATATCTACACCGCCATCTGTATAAACATGGAAATATCTACGCTGCCATCTGTAGAAAGATGGAAATAACTACACCGCTATCTCTATAAATATGGAAATATCTACACCACCATCTCTATAAACATGAAAATGTCTGCTCTGCCATCTCCATACAGATGGAAGTATCTACTCCGCCATGTGAATAAACACGGAAATATCTACACCACCATCTGTGAAAACATTGAAATACCTACACCGCTATCTGTATAAACATGGAAATATCTACACAGCCATCTGCATGTCCATGGAAATAACTACGCTGATATCTGTATAAACATGGAAATATCTACACGACCATCTGTGTATAGATGGAAATATCAACACCGCCATCTGTACAAACATGGAAATATCTAGAGCGCCATCTCTATAAACATGGAAATATCTGCACTGCCATCTGTAAAACATGGAAATACCTATACATTCATCTGTATAAACATGGAAATATCTACAATGCCATCTGTATACACATGGAAATATCTACACAGACATCTGTATAAACATGAAAATATCTACACTGCGATCTGTATAAACATGGAAATATCTTCACCACGATCTGTATAAACATGGAAATATCTACACCGCTATCTGTATAAACATGGAAATATCTACACAGCTATCTCCATAAACATGGAAATATCTACACGGCCATCTGTTTAAACATGGAAATACCTACAAAGTCATCTGTATAAACATGGAAATATCTACACAGCCATCTTTATAAAAATGGAAATATCTAAACCGCTACCTGTATAAACATGGAAATAACTACAACGGTATTTGTATAAACAAGGAAGTATATACACCGTGATCTGTATAAACATGGAAATATCTACACTGCCATCTCTATAAACATTGAAATATCTACACCCCTATCTGTATAAACATAGAAATATACACACCGCTATCTCTATAAACATGGAAAAATCAACACCGCTATCTCTATGAACATGGAAATATCTACACCGCCATCTCTATAAACATGGAAATATCTACACCACGATCAGTATAAACTTGGAAATATCTACACCGATATCTGTATAAACATGGAAATATCTCCACAGCTATCTCTATAAAGATCGAAATACCTATACCGCCATCTGCATAAACATGGAAATACTTACAAAATTATCTGTATAAACATGGAAATATCTACACCGCCATCTGCATTAACATGGAAATATCTACAAAGCCATGTGTAAATACATGGAAATATCTATACCGCTATCTATATAAACATGGAAATAACTACACCGCTATCTGTATACACATGGAAATATCTACACTGCCATCTACATATCCATGGAAATATCTGCGTCGCCATCTGCATAAACATGGAAATATCTACACGGTCATCTGTGTATATATGAAAATATCAACACCGCCATCTGTACTAACATGGAAATATCTGCACCGCTATCTGTATAAACATTGAAAAATCTACACCGCCATCTGTATAAACATGGAAATATCTACCCCACTATCTGTATAGACATGGAAATATCTACAACGCCATCTGTATGTACATGGAAATATCTACACTGCCATCCGTATAACCATGGAAATAGCTATACTGTTATCTGTATAAGCATGGAAATATCTACACCGCGATCTGTGTCAACACGGAAATGTCTACACCGCTATTTTTATAAACATAGAAATATCTACACCGTTATCTGTGTAAACATGGAAATATCTACACCGCAATCTGTATAAACATGGAAATATCTACACCGCAATCTGTATAAACATGGAAATATCATCACCACGACTGTATAAACATGGAAATATCTACACCGTTATCTGTATAAACATGGTAATATCAACACCACCATCTATATAAAGAAGGAAATATCTACACCGCCATCTGTATAAACATGGAAATATCTACACCACTAGTGTATAAACATGGAAATACCAACACCGCTATCTGAAAAAACATGGAAATATCTTCACCGCTATCTGTATAAACATGGAAATATCTAAATCGCTATCTCTATAAACATGGAAATATATACACCGCCATCTCTATAAACATGGAAATATCTACACCGCAATCTACATAAACAAGGAAATACCTACACCGCCATCTATATAAACATGAAAATATCTACACCACCATCTGTATAAAAATGGAAATATCTACACCGCTATCAGTATAAACTTGGAAATATCTACACGTCTATCTGTATAAACTTGGAAATAACTACACCGCTATCTGTATAAATATGGATATATCTACAACGCTATCTCTATAAACTTGGAAATGTCTACACCGATATCTGTAAAAACATGGAAATACCTACACCGCTATCTCTATAAACATGGAAATATCTACAACGCCATCTGTATAAACATGGAAATATCTACACCGCCATGTGAATAAACATTGAATTATCTACACGGATATGTGTATAAATATGTAAATATCTACAATGCTACCTCTATAAACATGGAAATATCTACACAGCTATCTGTGTAAACTTGGAAATATCTACACCGCTACCTGTGTAAAGATGGCAATATCTACACCACAATCTGTGCAAAGATGGAAATATCTACACCGCTATCTCTGTAAACATGGAAATATCTAGAACGCTATCTGTATAAACCTGGAAATATCTACACCGCCATCTCTATAAACATGGAAATACCTACACCGCCATCTCCATAAACATGAAAATATCTACACTGCCATCTCCATAAACATAGGAATATCTACACCCGGTCTGTATAAACATGGAAATATCTACACTGCCATTTGTATAAAGATGTAAATATCTACATCGCGATCTGTATAAACATGGAAATATCTACACCGCTATCTGTATAAACATGGAAATATCTACACCGCTATCTCTATAAACATGGAAATATCTACAACGCCATCTGTATAAACATGGAAATATCTACACCGCCATCTGTATAAACATGGAAATATCTATACCTCAATCTGTATAAGAATGGAAGTATCTGCAATGCTATCTGTGTAAACATGGAAATATCTACACCGCTATCAGTAAAACGAGGAAATATCTACACCGCTGTCTGTATAAACGTGGAAATATCTCCACCGCTATTTGCAGAAACGTCAAAATATCTACAACGCTAACTGTGTAAACATGGAAATATCAACACTGCTATCTGTGTAAACTTGGATATCTCTACACCGCTATCTGTGTAAAGATGGCAATATCTACACCACAATCTGTGCAAAGATGGAAATATCTACACCGCTATCTCTGTAAACATGGAAATATCTAGAATGCTATCTGTATAAACCTGGGAATGTCTACACTGCCATCTCTATAAACATGGAAATATCTACACCGCCATCTGTGTAAACATGGAAAAAACTACACCGCCATCTGTATAAACATGGAAATATATACACCGCTATCTGTATAAATATGGAAATATCTACACCGCTATCTCTAATAAACATGTAAATATCTACACTGCTGTTTGTATAAACATGGAAATATCTACACTGCTATCTTTATAAACATGGAAATATCTACACCGCCATCGGTACACACATGCAAATATCTACACAGTCATTTTATAAACATGGAAATATCTCCAACTCTAACTATATAAACATGGAAATATCTCCACAGTCATCTGTATAAACATGGAAATAACTACACCACCATCTCTACAAACATGGAAATATCTGCACTGCCATCTGCATACACATGGAAATGTCTACACAGCCAAGTGTATAAACATGGAAATATCGACAATGCTAACTCTATAAACAAGGAAATACTTACAACGCTATCTCTATAAACATGAAAATATCTACACCGCTATCTCTATAAACATGGAAATATCTACACAGCCGTCTCTACAAAAATGAAAATATCTACACTTCCATCTCCATAAACATGGAACTATCTACACCGACATCTGTATAAACATGGAAATATCTTCATTGCCATCTGTATAAAGATGTAAATATCTACGCCACGAGCTGTATAAACATGGAAATACCAACACCGCTATCTGTGTACACATGGAAATATCTACACCGTAATCTGTATAAACATGGAAAAGTCTACACCGCTATCTCTATAAACATGGAAATACTTACAGCGCCATCTCTATAAACATGGAAATATCTACACCGCCATCAACATAAACAAGGAAGTATCTACACCAACATCTATATATATATGGAAATATCTACACAGCTATCTCTATAAACATGTAAATATCAACACCGCCATCTGTATACCCATGGAAATATCTACAGAGCCATCTGTATAAACATGGATATATCAACATCGTTATATCTATAAACATGGAAATACCTACACCGTTATCTCTATAAACATGGAAATACGTACACCGCTATGTCTGTATACATGGACCTGCCTACACCGCTATCTCTATAAACATGGAAATATCTACACCGCTATCTCTATAAACATGGAAATATCAACAAGGCTATCTCTGTAAACATGGAAATATCTACCCCGCCATCTCTATAAACATTAAATATGTACACCGCCATCTGTATAAACATGGAAATATCAACACCGCCATATGTATAATCTTGGAAATATCTACACTGCTAACTGTATAAACAGAGAAATATTTACACTGCTATCTCTATAAACATAGAAATACCTACACTGCTGTCAATATAAACATGGAAGTATATACACCGCGATCTCTATAAACATGGAAATACCTACACCGCCATCTACATAAACAAGGAAGTATCTACACCGCCATCTATATAAACATGGAAACATCTACACCACTATCTCTATCAACATGGAAATATCTACACTGCGATCTGTAAAAACATGGAAATATCTACACTCTCATCTGTATAAACATGGAAATATCTACACCACCATCTGCATAAACGTGGAAATATCTACACTGCCATCTGTATACACATGGAAATATCTTCACAGCCATCTGTATAAACATAGAAATGTCTACACCGCCATCTCTATTAACATGAATATATCTACATTGCCATCTCCATAAACATGAAACTATCTACACCCCCATCTGTATAAACATGGAATTATCTACACCGCTATCGGTATAAACATGGAAATATCTACACCGCTATCTCTATAAACATGGAAATATATACACCGTCATCTCTATAAACTTTGAAATATCTACACCGCCATCTACATAAACAAGGATATACCTACACCGCCATCTGTATAAACATGGAAATATATACACCGCAATCTGTATAAACATGGAAATATCTACACTGCCGTCTGTAGAAAGATGGAAATATCCACACCGCGATCTGTATAAACATGGAAATATCTACACCGCTATCTGTATAAACATGGTGTTACCTACAACGCTATCTGTATAAACATGGAAATATCTACACCATGATCTGTATAAACATGGAAATATCTACACCGCCATCTATATAAACTTGGAAATATCTACACCACTACTTCTATAAACATGGAAGTAACTACAACGCCATCTTCATAAACATGGAAATATCTACACCGCCATCTATATAAACATGGAAATATCTACACTACCATCTGTACAAAGATGGAAATAACCACACCGCGATCTGTATAAACATGGAAATATCTAAACCGCTACCTGTATAAACATGGAATTATCTACACTGCTATCTGTATAAATGTGGAAATATCAACACCGTGATCTGCATAAACATAGAAATATCTACACCGCTATCTATATAAACATGGAAATATCTCAAAAGCTATCTCTATAAACATGGAAATATCTACACCACCATCTGCAGAAAGATGGAAATATGCACACCGCGATCTGTATAAATATGGAAGTAACTACTACGCTACCTGTATAAACATGGAATTATCTACACCACTCTCTGTATAAACATGGAAATATCTACACCACGATCTGTGTAAACATGGAAATATCTAAACTGCTATCAGTATAAACATGGAAATATCTACACCGCCATCTTTATAAGCATGGAAATATATACACCGCCATCTCTATAAACATGGAAATATCTACACCGCCATCTGTATAAACATGCAAATATCTACAGTGCCATCTGTATAAAGATGGAAAAATCTACACTGCGAACTGTATAAACATGGAAATATCTACACCGCTATGTGTATAAACATGGAAATACCAACACCGCTATCTGTATAAACATGGAAATATCTACACAGCCATCTGTACAAATATGGAAATATCAACACCGCTATCTGTATAAACATGGAAATAACTACACTGCTATCTGTATAAACGTGGAAATATCTACACCACTCTCCCAATAAACATGGAAATATCAACACTGCTATCTGTATAAACATGGAAATATCTACACCGCTATCTGTATATACATGGAAATATCTACACCGCTATGACTATAAACATGGAAATACCTACACCGCTATCTGTATAAACAAGGAAATATCTACACCGCCATCTGTATAAACATGGAAATATCTACACCACTATGTGTATAAACATGGAAATACCAACACCGCTATCTGAAAAAACATGGAAATATCTTCACCGCTATCTGTATAAACATGGAAATATCTAAATCGCTATCTCTATAAACATGGAAATATATACACCGCCATCTCTATAAACATGGAAATATCTACACCGCAATCTACATAAACAAGGAAATACCTACACCGCCATCTATATAAACATGAAAATATCTACACCACCATCTGTATAAAAATGGAAATATCTACACCGCTATCAGTATAAACTTGGAAATATCTACACGTCTATCTGTATAAACTTGGAAATAACTACACCGCTATCTGTATAAATGTGGATATATCTACAACGCTATCTCTATAAACTTGGAAATGTCTACACCGATATCTGTAAAAACATGGAAATATCTACACCGCTATCTCTATAAACATGGAAATATCTACAACGCCATCTGTATAAACATGGAAATATCTACACCGCCATGTGAATAAACATTGAATCATCTACACGGATAAGTGTATAAATATGTAAATATCTACAATGCTATCTCTATAAACATGGAAATATCTACACAGCTATCTGTATAAACATGGAAATATCTACACCGCTATCTGCATAAACACGGAAACATCTACATATCTATCTGAATACACATGGAAATATCAACACTGCCATCTGTATACACATGAAAATAGCCACACCGCTATCTGTATAAACATGGAAATATGTATACCGCCATCTGAATAAACATGGAAATATCTACACGGCTATCTGTATAAATATGGAAATATCTACACCGCCGTCTGTATAAACATGGAAATACTTACACAGTCATCTATATAAACATGGAAATATCTACATCACTATCTGTATAAACATGGAAATATCTACACTGCCATCTGTATAAACACGGAAATGTCTACACAGCCATCTCTATAAACATTGAAATATCTACATCGCTATCTGTATAAACATGGAAATAACCACACCGTTATCTGTATATACATGGAAATATGTACACCGCCTTGGGAAAAAACATGGAAATACCTACACAGTCATCTGTATAACATGGAAATATCTACACCTCCATCTGTATAAACATGGAAATATCTACACTGCTATCTGTATACACATGGAAATACCTACACCGCTATGTGTATAAACATGGAAATATCTTCACCGCTATCTGTATAATCTTGGAAATATTTACACCGCCATCTCTATAAACATGGAAATATCTCCACCGTTATCTGTATAAACATGGAAATATCTCCACCGCTCTCTGTGAAAACATGGAAATATCTACAGCGTTATCGGTATAAACATGGAAATATCTACACCGCTATCTCTATAAACTTGGAAATGTCTACACCGCTATCTATATAAACTTGGAAATGTCTACACCGCTATCTCTATAAACATGGAAATATCTACATGGCTATCCCTATAAACATGGAAATATCTACACCGCCATCTGTAAAAACATGGAAATATCTACACAGTCATCTGTATAAACATGGAAATATCTACACCTCCATCTGCATAAGCATGGCAATATCTACACTGCCATCTGTATACACATGGAAATATCTACACAGCCATCTGTGTAAACATGGAAATATCTACACTGCTATCTCTATAAACATGGAAATACCTACACCGCTATCTGTGTAAACATGGAAATATCTACACCGCCATCTGTATAAAAATGGAAATATCTACACCGCTATCAGTATAAACTTGGAAATATCTACACCGCTATCTGTATAAATATGGATATATCTACAACGCTATCTCTATAAACTTGGAAATGTCTACACCGATATCTGTAAAAACATGGAAATATCTACACCGCTATCTCTATAAACATGGAAATATCTACAACGCCATCTGTATAAACATGGAAATATCTACACCGCCATGTGAATAAACATTGAATTATCTACACGTATATGTGTATAAATATGTAAATATCTACAATGCTATCTCTATAAACATGGAAATATCTACACAGCTATCAGTATAAACATGGAAATATCTACACCGCTATCTCTATAAACATGGAAATATCTACAACGCCATATGTATAAACATGGAAAAATATAACCAGTCATCTGTATAAACATAGAAATAACTACACTTCTATCTGTATAAACATGGAAATATCTACACCGCTATCTGTATAAACATGGAAATATCTACACCGCTATCTGTATAAATATGGAAATATCTACACCGTTATTTCTATAAACATGAAAATGTCTACACCGCTATCTGTATCAACATGGAAATATCTACATGGCTATCTCTATAAACATGGAAATATCTACACCGCCATCTGTATGAACACGGAATTACCTACACAGTCATCTGTATAAACATGGAAATTCCTACAACATTATCTGTATAAAATTGGAAATATCTACACAGCCATCTCTATAAACTTGGAAATATCTACATCGCTATCAGTATAAACATGGAAAAACCCACACCGCTATCTGTAACAACATGGATATATCTACACCGCCATATGTAAAAACAGGGAAATATCTATAGAGTCATCTGTATAAATAGGTAAATATCAACAACTCCATCTCTATAAACAAGGAAATATCTACACTGCCATCTGTATATACATGGAAATACCTACACAGCCATATGTATAAACATGGAAATATCTACACCGCTATCGCTATAAACATGGAAATACCTACACGGCGATCTGTATAAATATGGAAATATCTACACGGCTATCTGTATAAACATGGAAATATCTACACCACCATCTGTATAAACTTGGAAATATCCACACCGCCATCTGTATAAACATGGAAATATCTCCACCGCTATCTGTATAAACTTGGAAATATCTCCACCGCTATCTGTATAAACATGGAAATAACTACACCGCTATCTGAATAAATATGGAAATATCTACACCGCTATCTCCATAAACATGGAAATGTCTTCACCGCTATCTCTATAAACTTGGAAATAGCCACACCGCTATCTGTATAAACATGGAAATATCTACAACGCCATGTGAATAAACATTGAATTATCTACACGGATATGTGTATAAATATGGAAACATCTACACCGCTATCTCTATAAACATGGAAATATCTACAACGCCATCTGTATAAACATGGAAAAATATAAGCAGTCATCTGTATAAACATAGAAATAACTACACTTCTATCTGTATAAACATGGAAATATCTACACCGCTATCTGTATAAACATGGAAATATCTTCACCGCTATCTGTATAAATATGGAAATATCTACACCGTTATTTCTATAAACATGAAAATGTCTACACCGCTATATGTATCAACATGGAAATATCT
This sequence comes from Pan troglodytes, assembly GCF_028858775.2. NCBI lineage: Eukaryota > Metazoa > Chordata > Mammalia > Primates > Hominidae > Pan > Pan troglodytes. Next base: position 12,012,183 of record NC_072411.2, read on the forward strand.
ACATGGCTATCTCTATAAACATGGAAATATCTACACCGCCATCTGTATAAACATGGAAATACCTACACAGTCATCTATATAAACATGGAAATATCTACACAACTATCTGTATAAACATGGAAATATCTACACCGCTATCTGTATAAACATGGAAATATCAAAACCGCTATCTGTATAAATATGGAAATATCTACACCGCTCTCTCCGTAAACATGGAAATATCTCCACCTCACTCTATATAAACATGGAAATATCTATACTGCCATCTGTATAAACATGGAAATATCTACACAGCAATCTCTATAAATGTGGAAATATCTACACCGCAATCTGTATAAAGATGGAAATAACTACACCACTATCTGTATAAACATGGAAATATTTACACCGCTATCCCTATAAACATGGAAATATCAACACTGCTAACCACATAAACAAGGAAATACCTACCCGCTGTCTGTATAAACATGGAAATATCTACACTGCTATCACTATAAACATGGAAATACCTACACCGCTATGTCTATAAATATGGAAATATCTACACTGCTATCTCTATAAACATGGAAATATGTGCACCGCCTTTCTATAAACTTGGAAATATCTACACCGCCATCTGCATAAACTTGGAAATATCTACACCGCCATCAGCATAAACACGGAAATATCTACACCGCCATCTCTATAAACATGAAAATATCTACACAGCTCTCTGTATAAACTTGGAAATATCTGCAACGCTATCTGTGTAAACATGTAAATATCATCACTGCTGTCTCTAAAACGTGGAAATATCTTCACCGCTATCTGTATAAATGTGGAAATATCTACACCGCTATCTCTATAAACCTGAAAATATCTACACCGACATCTGAATAAAGATGGAAATAACAACACAGTCATCTGTATAATCATGGAACTGTCTACACTGCTATCTGTGTAAACATGGAAATATCTACACCACTATCTGTAGAAAGATGGTAATGTCAACCCCGCTATCTGTAAAACGTGGAAATATCTACACCATTATCTGTACACACGTGGAAATATCTACACAAGCTATGTGTATAAACATGGAAATATCTACCCCGCCATCTGTATAAACAAGGAAATATCTAGACCGCCATCTGTATAAACATGGAAATATCTACACCTCTATCTGTATAAATATGGAAATATCTACACCCCTATCTCTATAAACATGGAAATATGTACACCACTACCTTTGTAAACATGGAAATATCTACACCGTTACCATAATAAACATGGAAATATCTACACCACCATCTGTATAAACATGCAAATATCTACACAGTCATCTGTATAAACATGGAAATATCTACCCCACAATCTCTATAAACATGTAATTATCTAAAGTGTCATCTGTATAAACATGGAAATATCTACACAGCCATCTATATAAACATGGATATATCTACACCGCTATCGCTAAAAACTTGGAAATCCAAACACCGCTATCTCTATAAAAATGGAAATATCTACACCGCCATCTCTATAAACATGGAAATATCTATACAGCCATCTCTGAAAACATGAAAATAACTACACCACCATCTCCAGAAACATGGAGCTATCTACACCGCCATTTTATAAACATGGAAATATCTACACAACTATCTGTATAAACATGGAAATATCTACACCGCTATCTGTATAAATATAGAAATATCTACACCGCTATCTCTGTAAACATGGAAATGTCTACACTGCTATCTATATAAACATGGAAATATCTACACCGCTATCTATATAAACATGGAAATATCTATACTGCTATCTGTAGAAACATGGAAATATCTACAACGCTATCTATGTAAACATGGAAATAGCTACACAGCTCCCTTTGTAAACTGGGAAATATCTACATAGCTATCTGTGTAAAGATGGAAATATCTACACCGCAATCTGTGCAAAGATGGAAATATCTACACCACCATCTCTATAAACATGAAAATATCTACACTGCCATCTCCAGAAACATGGAACTATCTACACCGCCATCTGTATAAACATGGAAATATCTACACAGCAATCTCTATAAACATGAAAATATCTACAATGCTATCTGTATAAAGATGGAAATATGTACACCACGAGCTGTATAAACATGGAAATATCTACACCGCTATCTGTATAAATATGGAAATACCAACACCGCTATCTGTATAAACTTGGAAATATCTACACCTCTATCTGTATAAACATGTAAATATCTACAACACTATCTCTGTAAACATGGAAATAATTTCAACGCCATCTCTATAAACATGGAAATATCTACATCGCTATCTGTATAAACATGGAAATATCTACACCGCTATCTGTATAAACATGGACATTTCTACACCATCATCTGCATAAATATGGAAATATCTACACCAATCTCTCTGTGAACATTTAAATGTCTACACCGCTATCTGTATAAACATGGAAATATCTACACTGCCATCTGTAAAAACATGGAAATATCTACACTGCAATCTCTATAAACGTGGAAATACCTACACCGCTATGTGTATAATCATGGAGACACCTACACCGCTACCTTTATAAACATGGAAAATCTACACCGTTATCTCTATCAACATGGAAATATCTACACCGCCATCTGTATAAACACGCAAATATCTACACAGTCATCTGAATAAACATGGAAATATCTACCCCACCGTCGCTATACACATGGAAAAATCTACAGTGCCATCTGTATACACATGGAAATATCTACACAGATATCTGTATAAACATGGAAATATCTACAACGCTATCGCTAAAAACGTGGAAATACCTACACCGCTATATCTTTAAACATGGAAATATCTACACCGCCATCTCCATAAACATGGAAATATCTACATCGCCGTCTCTGTAAACATGAAAATACCTACACCACCATCTCCAGTAACATGGAACTAACTACACCGCCATCTGTATAAACATGGAAATATCGACACCACTATCTGTATAAACATCGAAATATCTACACTGCCATCTGTATAAAGATGTAAATACCTACACGGCGAGCTGTATAAACATGGAAATATCTACACCGCTATGTGTATAAACATGGAAATAACAACACTGCTATCTGTATATACATGCAAATACCTACACCGCTATCTGTATAAACATGGAAATACCTACACGGTGATCTGTATAAATATGGAAATATCTACACGGCTATCTGTATAAAGATGGAAATATCTACACCACCATCTGTATAAACTTGGAAATATCCACACCGCCATCTGTATAAACATGGAAATATCTCCACCGCTATCTGTATAATCTTGGAAATATCTCCACCGCTATCTGTATAAACATGGAAATAACTACACCGCTATCTGAATAAATATGGAAATATCTACACCGCTGTCTCCATAAACATAGAAATGTCTTCACCGCTATCTCTATAAACTTGGAAATAGCCACACCGCTATCTGTATAAACATGGAAATATCTACACCGCCATGTGAATAAACATTGAATTATCTACACGGATATGTGTATAAATATGGAAATATCTACAATGCTATCTCTATAAACATGGAAATATCTACACAGCTATCTGTATAAACATGGAAATATCTACACCGCTATCTCAATAAACATGGAAATATCTAAAACGCCATCTGTATAAACATGGAAAAATATAAGCAGTCATCTGTATAAACATAGAAATAACTACACTTCTATCTGTATAAACATGGAAATATCTACACCGCTATCTGTATAAACATGGAAATATCTACAGCGCTATCTGTATAAATATGGAAATATCTACAACGTTATTTCTATAAACATGAAAATGTCTACACCGCTGTCTGTATCAACATGGAAATATCTACAGGGCTATCTCTATAAACATGGAAATATCTACACCGCCATCTGTATAAACATGGAAATACCTACACAGTCATCTATATAAACATGGAAATATCTACACAACTATCTGTATAAACATGGAAATATCTACACCGCTATCTGTATAAACATGGAAATATCAAAACCGCTATCTGTATAAATATGGAAATATCTACACCGCTCTCTCCGTAAACATGGAAATATCTCCACCTCTCTCTGTATAAACATGGAAATATCTATACTGCCATCTGTATAAACATGGAAATATCTACACAGCAATCTCTATAAATGTGGAAATATCTACACCGCAATCTGTATAAAGATGGAAATAACTACACCGCTATCTGTATAAACATGGAAATATCTACACCGCTATCCCTATAAACATGGAAATATCAACACTGCTAACCACATAAACAAGGAAATACCTACCCGCTGACTGTATAAACATGGAAATCTCTACACCGCTATCACTATAAACATGGAAATACCTACACCGCTACCTCTATAAATATGGAAATATCTACACTGCTATCTCTATAAACATGGAAATATGTGCAACACATTTCTGTAAACTTGGAAATATCTACACCGCCATCTGCATATACTTGGAAATTTCTACACCGCCATCAGCATAAACACGGAAATATCTACACCGCCATCTCTATAAACATGAAAATATCTACACAGCTCTCTGTATAAACTTGGAAATATCTGCAACGCTATCTGTGTAAACATGTAAATATCATCACTGCTATCTCTAAAACGTGGATATATCTTCACCGCTATCTGTATAAACGTGGAAATATCTACACCGCTATCTCTATAAACCTGAAAATATCTACACCGACATCTGAATAAACATGGAAATAACAACACAGTCATCTGTATAATCATGGAAATGTCTACACTGCTATCTGTGTAAACATGGAAATATCTACACCACTATCTGTAGAAAGATGGTAATGTCAACCCCGCTATCTGTAAAACGTGGAAATATCTACACCATTATCTGTACACACGTGGAAATATCTACACAAGCTATGTGTATAAACATGGAAATATCTACCCCGCCATCTCTATAAACAAGGAAATATCTACACCACGATCTGTAGAAACAAGGAAATATGTAGACCGCCATCTGTATAAACACGGAAATATCTACACCTCTATCTGTATAAATATGGAAATATCTACACCCCTATCTCTATAAACATGGAAATATGTACACCACTAAATTGGAAAACATGGAAATATCTACACCGTTATCACAATAAACATGGAAATATCTACACCGCCATCTGTATAAACATGCAAATATATACACAGTCATCTGTATAAACATGGAAATATCTACCCCACAATCTCTATAAACATGTAATTATCTACAGTGTCATCTGTATAAACATGGAAATATCTACACAGCCATCTCTATAAACATGGAAATATCTACACCGCTATCGCTAAAAACTTGGAAATTCAAACACCGCTATCTCTATAAAAATGGAAATATCTACACCGCCATCTCTATAAACATGGAAATATCTATACAGCCATCTCTGAAAACATGAAAATAACTACACCACCATCTCCAGAAACATGGAGCTATCTACACCGCCATTTGTATAAACTTGGAAATATCTACACAACTATCTGTATAAACATGGAAATGTCTACACCGCTATCTATATAAACATGGAAATATCTATGCTGCTATCTGTAGAAACATGGAAATATCTACAACGCTATCTATGTAAACATGTAAATAGCTACACAGCTCCCTTTGTAAACTGGGAAATATCTACATAGCTATCTATGTAAAGATGGAAATACCTACACCGCAATCTGTGCAAAGATGGAAATATCTACAACACCATCTCTATAAACATGTAAATATCTACACCGCCATCTCCAGAAACATGGAAGTATCTACACCGCCATCTGTATAAACATGGAAATATCTAAACAGTAATCTCTATAAACATGAAAATATCTACAATGCTATCTGTATAAAGATGGAAATATATACACCACGAGCTGTATAAACATGGAAATATCTACACCGCTATCTGTATAAATATGGAAATACCAACACCGCTATCTGTATAAACTTGGAAATATCTACACCTCTATCTGTATAAACATGGAAATAACAACACTGCTATCTGTATATACATGCAAATACCTACACCGCTATCTGTATAAACATGGAAATATCTACACCACAATCTCAATAAACATGGAATTACCTACACCGCCATCTCTATAAACATGGAAATATCTACACCGCTATCTGTATAAACATGGAAATATCTACACCGCTATCTGTATAAAGATGGAAATATCTACACCGCTATCTGTATAAAGATGGAAATATCTACACCGCTATCTGTATAAATATGGAAATATCTACACTGCTATCTCTGTAAACATGGAAATGTCTGCACCGCTATCTGTATAAACGTGTACATATCTACACCACTATCTCCATAAATATGAAAATATCTACACCGACATCTGTGTAAACATGGAAATACCTACACAGTCATCTGTATAAACATGGAAATATCTACAACACCATCTGTATAAACATGGAAATGTCTACATTGCCATCTGTATAAACATGGAAATATCTACACAGCCATCTCTATAAACATGGAAATATCTACACCACCATCTGTATAAACATGGAAATGTCTACATTGCAATCTGTAAAAACATGGAAATATCTACACAGCCATCTCTATAAACATGGAAATATCTACACCGCTTTCTGTATAAACATGGAAATAACTAAACCGCTATCTGTACAAACATGGAAATATCTAAACCGTTATGCTTATAAACATGGAAATAACAACACCGATATCCGTATAAACATGGAAATATCTACAACGCTATCTGTATAAACATGGAATTATCTACACCGCTATCTGTATAAACATGGAAATATCTACACCGATATCTGTGTAAACTTGGAAATATCTACACCGCGATCTGTATAATCATGGAAATATCTACACTGCGATCTGTATAAACATGGAAATATCTTCACCACGATCTGTATAAACATGGAAATATCTACACCGCTATCTGTATAAACATGGAAATATCTACAATGCCATCTGTAGAAAGATGGAAATGTCTACACCGCAATCTGTGTCAACATGGAAATATCTACACCGATATCTGTAAAAACATGGAAATACCTACACCGCTATCTGTATAAATATGGAAATATCTACACCGCGATCTGTATAAACATGGAAATCCCTACACCGCGATCTGTATAAACATGGAAATATCTACACCGCTATCTGTATAAACATGGAAATATCTATACCGCTATCTGTATAAATATGGAAATATCTACACAGCTATCTCTATAAACATGGAAATATCTACACCGCCATCTGTATAAAGATGGAAATACCTAAAAAGTCATCTGTATAAACATGGAAATATCTACAAAGCCATGTGTATAAACATGGAAATATCTACACAGCCATCTCTATATACATGGAAATATCTACACCGCTATCTGTATAAACATGGAAATTACTACACCGCTATTTGTATAAACAAGGAAATATCTACACCATGATCTGTATAAACATGGCAATATTTACACCGCTATCTGTATAAACGTGGAAATTTCTACACCGTTATCTGTATAAATATGGAAATATCTACACCGCTATCTCTATAAACATGGAAATATCTACACCGCCATCTGTATAAACATGGAAATACCTATACAGTCATCTGTGTAAACATGGAAATATCTACACCACAATCTGTATAAAAATGGAAATATCTACAATGCCATCTGTATACACATGGAAATACCTACACGGCAATCTGTGTATAGATGGAAACATCAACACCGCCATCTGTAAAAACTTGGAAATATCTACACCGCTATCTCTATAAACATGGAAGTATCTACACTGCGGTCTGTATAAACATGGAAATATCTACACCGGTATCTGTATAAACATGGAAATATCTACACCATGATCTGTATAAACATGGAAATATATACAACGCTATCTCTATAAACATGGAAATATCCACAGCGCTATCTCTATAAACATGGAAAAATCAGCACCGCTATCTCTATGAACATGGAAATATCTACACCGGTATCTGTATAAACATGGAAATATCTACACCGCTATCTCTATAAACATGGAAATATCTACACCATGATAGGTATAAACATGGAAATATTTACACCGCTATCTGTATAAACATGGAAACTTCTACACCGTTATCTGTATAAATATGGAAATATCTACACCGCTATATCTATAAACATGGAAATATCTACAAAGCCATCTGTATAAACATGGAAATACCTACAGAGTCATGTGTAGGAACATGGAAATATCTACACTGCCATCTGTATAAACATGGAAATATCTACACAGCCCTCTGTATAAATATGGAAATATCTGCATAGGCATCTGTATAAACATGGAAATATCTGCACCGCTATCTGTATAAACATGGAAATACCTACACCGCTGTCTCTATAAAAATGGAAAATATACACCGCTATGTGTATAAACATGGAAATATCTCCACTGCTGTCTGTATAAACATGGAAATATCTACACCGCGATCTGTATAAACATGGAAATATCTACACTGCTATCTGTATAAACATGGAAATATCTACACATCTATCTCTATAAACATCGAAATACCTACACCGCCATCTGTATAAACATGGAAATACCTACAAAGTCATCTGCATAAACATGGAAATATCTACACAGCCATCTGTATAAACATGGAAATATCTACACAGCCATCTGTATATACATGGAAATATCTACACCGCTATCTGTATAAACATGGAAATATCTACATCGCTATTTGTATAAACAAGGAAATACCTACACCGCCATCTGTTTAAACATGGAAATATATACACAGACATCTGTTTATACATGGAAATATCTACACCGCTATCTGTATAAACATGCTAATAACTACACCGCTATCTGTATAAATGTGGAAATATTTGCACCGCTATCTGTATAAACATCTGTATAAACATGGAAATACTTACAAAGTTATCTGTATAAACATGGAAATATCTACATCGCCATCAGTATAAACATGGAAATATCTACACAGCCATGTGTATATACATGGAAATATCTGCACCGCTATCTGTATAAACATGATAATAACTACACCGCTATCTGTATAAATGTGGAAATATTTGCACCGCTATCCCTATAAACGTGGTAATATCAACACCGCGATCTGTATAAACATGGAAATATCTACACCATGATCTGTATAAACATGGAGATATCTACACCGTGATCTGTATAAACATGGAAATATCTACACCGCCATCTCTATAAACATGGAAATATCTACAACCCTATCTGTATAAACATGGAAATATCCACAGCGATATCTCTATAAACATGGAAAAATCAGCACCGCTATCTCTATGAACATGGAAATATCTACACCGCCATCTCTATAAACATGGAATTATCTACACCGCGTTCAGTATAAACATGGAAATATCTACACCGTGATCTGTATAAACATGGAAATATCTACACCACCATCTTTATAAACATGGAAATACTTACAAAGTTATCTGTATAAACATGGAAATATCTACACCGCCATCTGTATAAACATGGAAATATCTACACAGCCATGTGTATATACATGGAAATATATACACCGCAATCTATATAAACATGGAAATAACTACACCGCTATCTGTATAAACATGGAAATATTTACACCGCCATCTACATATCCTTAGAAATATCTGCGCCGCCATCTGTATAAACATGGAAATATCTACACGGTCATCTGTGTATAGATGGAAATATCAACACCGCCATCTGTACAAACATGGAAATATCTGCACCGCTATCTGTATAAACATGGAAATATCTACACCACGGTCTGTATAAACACGGAAATATCTACACCGCTATCTGTATATACATGGAAATATCGACACCACTATCTCTATAAACATGGAAATATCTACACCATGATCTGTATAAACATGGAAATATTTTCACGGCTATCTGTATAAACATGGAAATATCTACACCGTTATCTGTATAAATATGGAAATATCTACACCGCTATCTCTATAAACATGGAAATATCTTAACCGCCATCTGTATAAACATGGAAATATCTACACTGCTATCTCTATAAACATGGAAATATCTACAATGCCTTCTGTAAAAACATGGAAATACCTATACAGTCATCTGTATAAACATGGAACTATCTACACCACCATCTGTATAAACATGGAAATATCTACAATGCCATCTGTATACACATGGAAATAACTACACGGCGATCTGTGTATAGATGCAAACATCAACACCGCCATCTGTACAAACATGGAAATATCTACACCGCTATCTCTATAAACATGGAAATATCTACACTGCGGTCTGTATAAACATGGAATTATCTACACCGGTATCTGTATAAACATGGAAATATCTACACCGCGGTCAGTATATACATGGAAATATCTACACCGCTATCTGTAAACATGGAAATATCTCCACTGCTATCTCTATAAACATCAAAATATCTACAACGCCATCTGTATAAACATGGAAATACTTACAAAGTTATCTGTATAAACATGGAAATATCTACACCGCCATCTGTATAAACATGGAAATATCTAAAGAGCCATGTGTATATACATGGAAATATCTACACCGCTATATACCTAAACATGGAAATAACTACACCGCTATCTGTATAAACATGGAAATATCTCCACTGCTATCTCTATAAACATCAAAATATCTACACCGCCATCTGTATAAACATGGAAATACTTACAAAGTTATCTGTATAAACATGGAAATATCTACACCGCCATCTGTATAAACATGGAAATATCTACACAGCCATTTGTATATACATGGAAATATCTACACCGCTATCTATATAAACAATGAAATAACTACACCGCTATCTGTATAAACATGGAAATATCTACACCACCATCTACATATCCATGGAAATATCTGTGCCGCCATCTGTATAAACATGGAATTATCTACACGATCATCTGTGTATAGATGGAAATATCAACACCGCCATCTGTACAAACATGGAAATATCTGCACCGCTATCTGTATAAACATGGAAATATCTACACCGCGGTCTGTATAAACATGGAAATATCTACACCGCTATCTGTATAAACATGGAAATATCTACACCGCTATCTCTATAAACATGGAAATATCTACACCATGATCTGTATAAACATGGAAATATTTACACCGCTATCTGTATAAACATGGAAACTTCTACACTGTTATCTGTATAAATATGGAAATGTCTACACCGCTATCTCTATAAACATGGAAATATCTACAAAGCCATCTGTATAAACATGGAAATAACTACAGAGTCATGTGTAGGAACATGGAAATATCTACACTGCCATCTGTATAAACATGGAAATATCTACACAACCCTCTGTATAAATATGGAAATATCTGCATAGGCATATGTATAAACATGGAAATATCTGCACCGCTATCTATATAAACATGGAAATACCTACACCGCTGTCTCTATAAACATGGAAATATGTACACCGCTATGTGTATAAACATGGAAATATCTCCACTGCTATCTGTATAAACATGGAAATATCTACACCGTGATCTGTATAAAGATGGAAATATCTACACCCCTATCTGTATAAACATGGAAATATTCACACAGCTATCTCTATAAACATGGAAAAATCAACACCGCTATCTCTATGAACATGGAAATATCTACACCGCCATTTCTATAAACATGGAAATATCTACACCGCGATCAGTATAAACATGGAAATATCTACACCGCTATCTGTATAAACATGGAAATATCTCCAATGCTATCTCTATAAACATCGAAATATCTACACCGCCATTTTTAAAAACATGGAAATACTTACAAAGATATCTGTATAAACATGGATATATCTACACCGCCATCTGTATAAACATGGAAATACCTACACAGCCATTTGCATATACATGGAAATATCTACACCGCAATCTATATATACATGGAAATAACTACACCGCTATCTGTATAAACATGGATATATTTACACCACCATCTACATATCCATAGAAATACCTGCGCCGCCATCTGTATAAACATGGAAATATCTACACGGTCATCTGTGTATAGATGGAAATATCAACACCGCCATCTGTACAAACATGGAAATATCTGCAATGCTATCTGTATAAACATGGAAATATTTACACCGCGGTCTGTATAAACATGGAAATATCTACACCGCCAATTTGTATACACATGGAAATATCTACACCACTATCTCTATAAACATGGAAATATCTACACCGTGATCTGTATAAACATGGAAATATTTACACGGCTATCTGTATAAACATGGAAATATCTACACCGTTATCTGTATAAATATGGAAATATCTACACCGCTATCTCTATAAACATGGAAATATCTTAACCGCCATCTGTATAAACATGGAAATATCTACACTGCTATCTCTATAAACATGGAAATATCTACAATGCCTTCTGTAAAAACATGGAAATACCTATACAGTCATCTGTATAAACATGGAAATATCTACACCACCATCTGTATAAACATGGAAATATCTACAATGCCATCTGTATACACATGGAAATAACTACACGTCAATCTGCGTATAGATGCAAACATCAACACCGCCATCTGTACAAACATGGAAATATCTACACCGCTATCTCCATAAACATGGAAATATCTACACTGCGGTCTGTATAAACATGGAAATATCTACACCGGTATCTGTATAAACATGGAAATATCTACACCACGATCTGTATAAACATGGAAATATATACACCGCTATCTATATAAACATGGAAATATCTGCACCGCTATCTCTATAAACATGGAAATATCTACAAAGCCATCTGTATAAACATGGAAATACCTACACAGTCATGTGTAGGAACATTTATATATCTACACTGCCATCTGTATAAACATAGAAATATCTACAGAGCCCTCTGTATAAATATAGAAATATCTGCATAGGCATGTGTATAAACATGGAAATATCTGCACCGCTATCTGTATAAACATGGAAATACCTACACCGCTGTCTCTATAAACATGGAAATATGTACACCTCAATGTGTATAAACACGGAAATATCTCCACTGCTGTCTGTATAAACATGGAAATATCTCCACCGTCATCAGTATAAACATGGAAATATCTACAGCGCCATCTCTATAAACATTGAAATATCTACACTGCCATCTGTAAAAACATGGAAATATCTACACAGTCATCTGAATAAACATGGAAATATCTACACCGCAATCTGTATAAACATGGAAATATCTACACCGCTATCTGTATAAATATGAAATATCTAAACCGCTATATCAATAAAAATGGAAATATCTACCCTGCTATCTGTAAAAACATGGAAATATCCTCACTGCTATCTCTATGAACATGGATATATCTACACCGCTATCTCTATAAACATGGAAATATCTACACCGCCATCTCTATAAACATGGAAATATCTACACCGCCATCTGTATAAACATGGAAATATCTACAGCGCTATCTGTATAAACATGGAAATATATACACCGCTATCTGTATAAACATGGAAATATGTACACTGCTATCTGTATAAACATGGAAATATCTACACCGCGATCTGTATAAACATGGACATATCTACACCGGGATCTGTATAAACATGGAAGTATCTACACCGCTATCTGTATAAACATGGAAATATCTACACAGCTATCTCTATAAATATGGAAATATCTACACCGCCATCTGTATAAACATGGAAATACCTACAAAGTCATCTGTATAAACATGGAAATATCTACACAGCCATCTGTATAAACATGGAAATATCTACTCAGCCATCTGTATATGCATGGAAATATCTACACCGCTATCTGTATAAACATGGAAACAACTACACCGCTATTTGTATAAACAAGGAAATATCTACACAGCCATCTGTTTAAACATGCAAATATATACACAGACGTCTGTTTATACATGGAAATATCTACACCGCTATCTGTATAAACATGACAATAACTACACCGCTATCTGTATAAAGGTGGAAATATTTGCACCTCTATCCCTATAAACATGGTAATATCAACACCGCGATTTGTAAAAACATGGAAATATCTACACCATGATGTGTATAAACATGGAAATATCTACAACGTGATCTGTATAAACATGGAAATATCTACACCGACATCTCTATAAACAGGGAAATATCTACACCCCTATCTGTATAAACATGGAAATATCCACAGCGCTATCTCTATAAACATGGAAAAATCAGCACCGCTATCTCTATGAACATGGAAACATCTACACCGCCATCTCTATAAACATGGAAATATCTACACCGCGATCAGTATAAACATGGAAATATCTATACCGCTATCTGTATAAACATGGAAATATCTCCACTGCTATCTCTATAAACATTGAAATATCTACACCGCCATCTTTATAAACATGGAAATACTTACAAAGTTATCTGTATAAACATGGAAATATCTACACCGCCATCTGTATAAACATGGAAATATCAACACAGCCATGTGTATATACTTGGAAATATCTACACCGCAATCTATATAAACATGGAAATAACTACACCGCTATCTGTATAAACATGGAAAGATTTACACCGCCATCTACATATCCATAGAAATATCTGTGCCACCATCTTTATAAACATGGAAATATCTACACGGTCATCTGTGTATAGATGGAAATATCAACACCGCCATTTGTACAAACATGGAAATATCTGCAACGCTATCTGTATAAACATGGAAATATTTACACCGCGGTCTGCATAAACTTGGAAATATCTACACCGCTATCTGTATACACATGGAAATATCTACACCACTATCTCTATAAACATGGAAATATCTACACCGTTATCTGTATAAATATGGAAATATCTACACAGCTATCTCTATAAACATGGAAATATCTTAACCGCCATCTGTATAAACATGGAAATATCTACAACTCTATCTCTATAAACATGGAAATATCTACAATGCCTTCTGTAAAAACATGGAAATACCTAGACAGTCATCTGTATAAAGATGGAAATAACTACACCACCATCTGTACAAACATGGAAATATCTACAATGCCATCTGTATACACATGGAAATAACTACACGGCAATCTGTGTATAGATGCAAACAACAACACCGCCATCTGTACAAACATGGAAATATGTACACCGCTATCTCTATAAACATGGAAATATCTACACTGCGGTCTGTATAAACATGGAAATATCTACACCGGTATCTGTATAAACATGGAAATATCTACACCGCAATCAGTATAAACATGGAAATATCTACACCGCTATCTGTATAAACATGGAAATATCTCCACTGCTATCTCTATAAACATCAAAATATCTACACCCCCATCTTTATAAACATGGAAATACTTACAAAGTTATCTGTATAGAGATGGAAATATCTACACCGCCATCTGTATAAACATGGAAATATCTACACAGCCATGTGTATATACATGGAAATATCTACACCGCAATCTATTTAAACATGGAAATAACTACACCGCTATCTGTATAAACATGGAAATATTTACACCGCCATCTACATTTCCATAGAAATATCTGCGCCGCCATCTGAATAAACATGGAAATATCTACACGGTCATCTGGGTATAGATGGAAATATCAACACCGCCATCTGTACAAACATGGAAATATCTTCAACGCTATCTGTATAAACATGGAAATATTTACAGCGCGGTCTGTATAAACATGGAAATATCTACACCGCTATCTGTATACACATGGAAATATCTACACCACTATCTCTATAAACATGGAAATATCTACACTGTGATCTGAATAAACATGGAAATATTTACACGGCTATCTGTATAAACATGGAAATATCTACACCGCTATCTGTATACACATGGAAATATCTACACCACTATCTCTATAAACATGGAAATATCTACACCGTGATCTGAATAAACATGGAAATATTTACACGGCTATCTGTATAAACATGGAAATATCTCCACTGCTATCTCTATAAACATCAAAATATCTACACCGCCATCTGTATAAACATGGAAATACCTACAAAGTCATCTGTATAAACATGGAAATATCTACACAGCCATCTGTGTAAACATGGAAATATCTACTCAGCCATCTGTATATACATGGAAATATCTACACTGCTATCTGTATAAACATAGAAATAACTACACCGCTATTTGTATAAACAAGGAAATATCTACACAGCCATCTGTTTAAACATGGAAATATATACACAGACGTCTGTTTATACATGGAAATATCTATACCGCTATCTGTATAAACATGACAATAACTACACCGCTATCTGTACAAATGTGGAAATATTTGCACCTCTATCCCTATAAACATGGTAATATCAACATCGCGATCTGTATAAACATGGAAATATCTAAACCATGACGTGTATAAACACGGAAATATCTACAACGTGATCTGTATAAACATGGAAATATCTACACCGACATCTCTATAAACATGGAGATATCTACACCCCTATCTGTATAAACATGGAAATATCCACAGCGCTATCTCTATAAACATGGAAAAATCACCACCGCTATCTCTATGAACATGGAAATATCTACACCGCCATCTCTATAAACATCGAAATATCTACACCGTGATCAGTATAAACATTGAAATATCTACACCGCTATCTGTATAAACATGGAAATATCTCCACTGCTATCTCTATAAACATCGAAATATCTACACCGCCATCTGTATAAACATGGAAATACATACAAAGTTATCTGTATAAACATGGAAATATCTACACCGCCATCCATATAAACATGGAAATATCTACACAGCCATGTGTATATACATTGAAATACCTACACCGCAATCTATATAAACATGGAAATAACCACACCGCTATCTGTATAAACATGGAAATATTTACACCGCCATCTACATATTCATAGAAATATCTGCGCCACCATCTGTATAAACATGGAAATATCTACACGGTCATCTGTGTATAGATGGAAATATCAACACCGCCATCTGTACAAACATGGAAATATCTGCAACGTTATCTGTATAAACATGGAAATACTTACACCGCGGTCTGTATAAACATGGAAATATCTACACCGCTATCTGTATACACATGGAAATATCTACACCACTATTTCTATAAACATGGAAATATCTACACCGTGATCTGTATAAACATGGAAATATTCACACGGCTATCTGTATAAACATGGAAATATCTACACCGTTATCTGTATAAATTTGGAAATATCTACACCGCTAATTCTATAAA
The DNA here is from genome assembly GCF_028858775.2 of Pan troglodytes. Lineage (NCBI taxonomy): Eukaryota > Metazoa > Chordata > Mammalia > Primates > Hominidae > Pan > Pan troglodytes. The sequence goes on from NC_072411.2 coordinate 12,029,547, forward strand.
CATGGAAATATCTTAACCGTCATCTGTATAAACATGGAAATATCTACACTGCTATCTCTATAAACATGGAAATATCTACAATGCCTTCTGTAAAAACATGGAAATACCTATACAGTCATCTGTATAAACATGGAAATATCTACACCACCATCTGTATAAACATGGAAATATCTACAATGAGATCTGTATACACATGGAAATAACTACACGGCAATCTGTGTATAGATGCAAACATCAACACCGTCATCTCTACAAACCTGGAAATATCTACACTGATATCTCTATAAACATGGAAATATCTACACTGCGGTCTGTATAAACATGGAAATATCTACACCGGTATCTGTATAAAGATGGAAATATCTACACCGCGATCAGTATAAACATGGAAATATCTCCACTGCTATCCCTATAAACATCGAAATATCTACACCGCCATCTTTATAAACATGGAAATACATACAAAGTTGTCTGTATAAACATGGAAATACCTACACCGCCATCTGTATAAACATGGAAATATCTACACAGCCATGTGTATATACATGGAAATATCGACACCGCAATCTATATAAACATGGAAATAACTACACCGCTATCTGTATTAACATGGAAATATTTACACCGCCATCTACATATCCATTGAAATATCTGCACCGCCATCTGTATAAACATGGAAATATCTACACGGTCATCTGTGTATAGATGGAAATATCAACACAGCCATCTGTACAAACATGGAAATATCTGCAACGCTATCTGTATAAACATGGAAATATTTACACCGCGGTCTGTATAAACATGGAAATATCTACAACGCTATCTGTATACACATGGAAATATCTACACCACTATCTCTATAAACATGGAAATATCTACACCGTGATCTGAATAAACATGGAAATATTTACACGGCTATCTGTATAAACATGGAAATATCTACACCGTTATCTGTATAAATATGGAAATATCTACACCGCTATCTCTATAAACATGGAAATGTCTTAACCGCAATCTGTATAAACATGGAAATATCTACACTGCTATCTCTATAAACATGGAAATATCTACACTGCGGTCTGTATAAACATGGAAATATCTACACCGGTATCTGTATAAAGATGGAAATATCTACACCCCTATCTGTATAAACATGGAAATATCCACACAGCTATCGCAATAAACATGGAAAAATCAACACCGCTATCTCTATGAACATGGAAATATCTACACGGCTATCTCTATAAACATGGAAATATCTACACCGCGATCAGTATAAACATGGAAATATCTACACCGCTATCTGTATAAACATGGAAATATCTACACAGGCATGTGTATATACATGGAATTATCTACACTGCCATCTGTATAAACATGGAAATATCTACACAGCCCTCTGTATAAATATGGAAATATCTGCATAGGCATCTGTATAAACATGGAAATATCTGCACCGCTATCTGTATAAACATGGAAATACCTGCACCGCTGTCTCTATAAACATGGAAATATGTACACCGCTATGTGTATAAACATGGAAATATCTCCACTGCTGTCTGTATAAACATGGAATTATCTACACCGCGATCTGTATAAACATGGAAATATCTACACCGTTATCTGTATAAACATGGAAATATCTACACAGCTCTCTCTATAAACATGGAAATAACTGCACCGCCATCTGTATAAACATGGAAATACCTACAAAGTGATCTGTATAAACATGGAAATATCTACACAGCCATCGGTATAAACATGGAAATATCTACACAGCCATCTGTATATACATGGAAATATCTACACCGCTATCTGTATAAACATGGAAATAACTACACCGCTATTTGTATAAACAAGGAAATATCTACACCGCCATTTGTTTAAACATGGAAATATGTACACAGACATCTGTTTATACATGGAAATATCTACACCGCTATCTGTATAAACATGCTAATAAGTACACCGCTATCTGTATAAATGTGGAAATATTTGCACCGCTATCCCTATAAACATGGTAATATCAACACCGCGATCTGTATAAACATGGAAAATCTACACCATGATCTGTATAAGCATGGAAAGATCTACTCCACGATCTGTATAAACATGGAAATATGTACACCGTGATCTGTATAAACATGGAAATATCTACACCGCCATCTCTATAAACATGGAAATATCTACACCCCTATGTGTATAATCATGGAAATATCCACACAGCTATCTCTATAAACATGCAAAAATCAACACCGCTATCTCTATGAACATGGAAACATCTACACCGCCATCTCTATAAACATGGAAATATCTACACCGCGATCAGTATAAACATGGAAATATCTACACCGCTATCTGTGTAAACATGGAAATATCTCCACTGCTATCTCTATAAACATCGAAATATCTACACCGCCATCTCTATAAACATGGAAATACTTACAAAGTTATCTGTATAAACATGGAAATATCTACACCGCCATCTGTATAAACATGGAAATATCTACACCGCTATCTATATAAACATGGAAATAACCACACTGCTATCTGTATAAACATGGAAATATCTACACCGCCATCTACATATCCATAGAAATATCTCTGACACCATCTGTATAAACATGGAAATGTCTACACGGTCATCTGTGCATAGATGGAAATATCAACACCGCCATCTGTACAAACATGGAAATACCTACACTGCTGTCTCTATAAACATGGAAATATGTACACCGCTATGTGTATAAACATGGATATATCTCCACTGCTGTCTGTATAAACATGAAATTATCTACACCGCGATCTGTATAAACATGGAAATATCTACACCGCTATCTGTATAAACATGGAAATACCTACAAAGTCTTCTGTATAAACATGGAAATATCTAGACAGCCATCTGCATAAACATGGAAATATCTACACAGCCATCTGTATATACATGGAAATACCTACACCGCTATCTGTATAAACATGGAAATAAATACACCGCTATTTGTATAAACAAGGAAATATCTACACCGCCATCTGTTTAAACATGGAAATATCTACACCGCCATCTCTATAAACATGGAAATATCTACACCCCTATCTGTATAAACATGGAAATATCCACACAGCTATCTCCATAAACATGGAAAAATCAACACCGCTATCTCTATGAACATGGAAATATCTACACCGCCATCTCTGTAAACATGGAAATATCTACACCGCGATCAGTATATACATGGAAATATCTACACCGATATCTGTATAAACATGGAAATATCTCCACTGCTATCTCTATAAACATGGAAATATCTACACCGCCATCTGTATAAACATGTAAATATCTACAAAGCCATGTGTACATACATGGAAATATCTACACCGCTCTCTATATAAACATGGAAATAAGTACAGCGCTATCTGTATATACATGGAAGTATCTACAGAACCATCTACATATCCATAGAAATATCTGCAGAGCCATCTGTATAAACATGGAAATATCTACACGGTCATCTGTGTATAGATGGAAATATCAACACCGCCATCTGTACAAACATGGAAATATCTGCACCGCTATCTGTATAAACATGGAAATATCTGCACCGCTATCTGTATAAACATGGAAATACCTACACCGCTGTCTCTATAAACATGGAAATATGTACAAAGCTATGTGTATAAACAAGGAAATATCTCCACTGCTGTCTGTATAAACATGAAATTATTTACACCACGATCTGCGTAAACATGGAAATATCTACACCGCTATCTGTATAATCATGGAAATATCTACACAGCTATCTCTATAAACATGGAAATACCTACACCTCCATCTGTATAAACATGGAAACACCTACAAAGTCATCTGTATAAACATGGAAATATCTACACATCCATCTGTATAAACATGGAAATATCTACACAGCCATCTGTATATACATGGAAATATCTACACCGCTATCTGTATAAACTTGGGAATAACTACACCGCTATTTTTATAAACAAGGAAATATCTACACCGCCATCTGTTGAAACATGGAAATATGTACACAGACATCTGATTACACATGGAAATATCTACACCGCTATCTGTATAAACATGCTAATAACTACACCGCTATCTGCATAAATGTGGAAATATTTGCACCGCAATGCCTATAAACATGGTAATATCAACACCGCGATCTGTATAAACATGGAAAATCTACATGATGATCTGTATAAACATGGAAATATCTACACCGCGATCTGAATAAACATGGAAATATCTACACCGTGATCTGTATAAACATGGAAATATCTACACAGCCATCTCTATAAACATGGAAATATCTACACCCCAATCTGTATAAACATGGAATTATCCCCACAGCTATCTCTATAAACATGGAAAAATCAACACCGCTATCTCTATGAACAAGGAAATATCTATACCGCAATCTCTATAAACATGGAAATATCTACACCGCGATCAGTATAAACATGGAAATATCTACACCGATATCTATATAAACATGGAAATATCTCCACTGCTATCTCTATAAACATCGAAATATCTACACCGCCATCTGTATAAACATGGAAATACTTACAAAGTTATCTGTATAAACATGGAAATATCTACACCGCCATGTGTATAAACATGGAAATATCTACACAGCCATGTGTACATACATGGAATTATCTACACCGCTCTCTATATAAACATGGAAATAAGTACAGCGCTATCTGTATATAAATGGAAGTATCTACACCGCCATCTACATATCCATAGAAATATCTGCGCCGCCATCTGTATAAACATGGAAATATATACACGGTCATCTGTGTATAGATGGAAATATCAACACCGCCATCTGTACAAACATGGAAAGATCTGCACCGCTGTCTGTATAAACATGGAAATATCTACACCGCGGTCTGTATAAACATGGAAATATCTACACCGCTATCTGTATAAACATGGAAATATCTACACCGCTCTCTCTCTAAACATGAAAATATCTACACCGTGATCTGTATAAACATGGAAATATTTACACGGCTATCTCTATAAACATGGAAATATCTACACCGCCATCTGTATAAACATGGAAATACCTATACAGTCATCTGTGTAAACATGGAAATATCTACACCACCATCTGTATAAACATGGAAATATCTACAATGCCATCTGTATACACATGGAAATACCTACACGGCAATCTGTGTATAGATTGAAACATCAACACCGCCATCTGTACAAACATGGAAATATCTCCACTGCTATCTCTATAAACATGGAAATATCTACAGTGAGGTCTGTATAAACATGGAAATATCTACAACGGTATCTGTATAAACATGGAAATATCTCCACCGCTCTCTCTATAAACATGGAAATATCTACAAAGACTTCTGTATAAACATGGAAATACCTACACAGTCATGTGTAGGAACATTTAAATATCTACACTGCCATCTGTGTAAACATAGAAATATCTACACAGCCCTCTGTATAAATATGGAAATATCTGCATAGGCATCTGTATAAACATGGAAATATCTGCACCGATATCTGTATAAACATGGAAATACCTACACCGCTGTCTGTATAAACATGGAAATAACTACACCGCTATCTGTATAAACATGGAAATATCTACACCGCAATCTCTATAAACATGGAAATATCTACACCGTGATCTGTATAAACATGGAAATATTTACACAGCTATCTGTATAAACATGGAAATTTCTACACCGTTACCTGTATAAATATGGAAATATCTACACCACTATCTCTATAAACATGGAAATATCTACACCGCCATCTGTATAAACATGGAAATACCTATAAAGTCGTCTGTGTAAACATGGAAATATCTACACCACCATCTGTGTAAACATGGAAATATCTACAATGCCATCTGTATACACATTGAAATACCTACACGGCAATCTGTGTATAGATGGAAACGTCAACACCGCCATCTGTACAAACATGAAAATATCTACACTGCTATCTCTATAAACATGGAATTATCTACACTGCGGTCTGCATAAACATGGAAATATCTACACAGTCATCTGAATAAACATGGAAATATCTACACCGCAATCTGTATAAACATGGAAATATCTACACCGCTATCTGTATAAATATGAAATATCTAAACCGCTATCTCTATAAAAATGGAAATATCTACACTGCTATCTGTATAAACATGGAAATATCCTCACTGCTATCTCTATGAACATGGATATATCTACACCGCTATCTCTGTAAACATGGAAATATCTACACCGCCATCTGTATAAACATGGAAATATCTACAGCGCTATCTGTATAAACATGGAAATTTCTACACCGCTATCTGTATAAACATGGAAATATCTACACTGCTATCTGTATAAACATGGAAATATCTACACCGCGATCTGTATAAACATGGAAATATCTACACCGCTATCTGTATAAACTTGGAAATATCTACACAGCTATCTCTATAAACATGGAAATGTCTACACCGCCATCTGTATAAACATGGAAATACCTACAAAGTCATCTGTATAAACATGGAAATATCTACTCAGCCATCTGTATATACATGGAAATATCTACACCACTATCTGAATAAACATGGAAATAACTTCACCGCTATTTGTATAAACAAGGAAATATCTACACCGCCATCTGTTCAAACATGGAAATATATACACAGACATATGTTTATACATGGAAATATCTCCACCGCTATCTGTATAAATATGATAATAACTACACCGATATCTGTATAAATGTGGAAATATTTGCACCGCTATCCATATAAACATGGTAATATCAACACCGTGATCTGTATAATCATGGAAATATCTACACCGCCATCTCTATAAACATGGAAATATCTACACCCCTATCTGTATAAACATGGAATTATCCCCACAGCTATCTCTATAAACATGGAAAAATCAACACCGCTATCTCTATGAACATGGAAATATCTATACCGCAATATCTATAAACATGGAAATATCTACACCGCGATCAGTATAAACATGGAAATATCTACACCGCTATCTCTATAAACATGGAAATATCTCCACTGCTATCTCTATAAACATCGAAATATCTACACCGCCATCTGAATAAACATGGAAATACTTACAAAGTTATCTGTATAAACATGGAAATATCTACACCGCAATGTGTATAAACATGGAAATATCTACACAGCCACGTGTACATACATGGAAATATCTACACCGCTCTCTATATAAACATGGAAATAAGTACAGAGCTATCTGTATATAAATGGAAGTATCTACACCACCATCTACATATCCATAGAAATATCTGCGCCACCATCTGTATAAACATGGAAATATCTACAGGGTCATCTGTTTATAGATGGAAATCTCAACACCGCCATCTGTACAAACATGGAAATATCTTCACCGCTATCTGTATAATCATGGAAATATCTACACCGCGGTCTGTATAAACATGGAAATATCTACACGGCTATCTGTATAAACATGGAAATATCTACACCGCTCTCTCTATAAACATGAAAATATCTACACCATGATCTGTATAAACATGGAAATATTTACACGGCTATCTCTATAAACATGGAAATATCTACACCGCCATCTGTATAAACATGGAAATACCTATACAGTCATCTGTGTAAACATGGAAATATCTACACCACCATCTGTATAAACATGGAAATATCTACAATGCCATCTGTATACACATGGAAATACCTACACGGCAAACTGTGTATAGATGGAAACATCAACACCGCCATCTGTACAAACATGGAAATATTTCCACTGCTATCTCTATAAACATGGAAATATCTACACTGCGGTCTTTATAAACATGGAAATATCTACAACGGTATCTGTATAAACATGGAAAGATCTGCACCGCTCTCTCTATAAACATGGAAATATCTACAAAGACTTCTGTATAAACATGGAAATACCTACACAGTCATGTGTAGGAACATTTAAATATCTATACTGCCATCTGTATAAACATAGAAATATCTACACAGCCCTCTGTATAAATATGGAAATATCTGCATAGGCATCTGTATAAACATGGAAATATCTGCACCGCTATCTGTACAAACATGGAAATACCTACACCGCTGTCTGTATAAACATGGAAATAACTACACCGCTATCTGTATAAACATGGAAATAACTACACCGCTATCTGTAAAAACATGGAAATATCTACACCGCAATCTCTATAAACATGGAAAAATCTACACCGTGATCTGTATAAACATGGAAATATTTACACAGCTATCTGTATAAACATGGAAATTTCTACACCGTTATCTGTATAAATATGGAAATATCTACACCACTATCTCTATAAACATGGAAATATCTACACCGCCATCTGTATAAACATGGAAATACCTATAAAGTCATCTGTGTAAACATGGAAATATCTACACCACCATCTGTATAAACATGGAAATATCTACAATGACATCTGTATACACATTGAAATACCTACACGGCAATCTGAGTATAGATGGAAACGTCAACACCGCCATCTGTACAAACATGAAAATATCTACACTGCTATCTCTATAAACATGGAATTATCTACACTGCGGTCTGTATAAACATGGAAATATCTACACAGTCATCTGAATAAACATGGAAATATCTACACCGCAATCTGTATAAACATGGAAATATCTACACCGCTATCTGTATAAATATGAAATATCTAAACCGCTATCTCTATAAAAATGGAAATATCTACACTGCTATCTGTATAAACATGGAAATATCCTCACTGCTATCTCTATGAACATGGATATATCTACACCGCTATCTCTGTAAACATGGAAATATCTACACCGCCATCTGTATAAACATGGAAATATCTACAGAGCTATCTGTATAAACATGGAAATTTCTACACCGCTATCTGTATAAAGATGGAAATATCTACACTGCGATCTGTATAAACACAGAAATATCTACACCGCGATCTGTATAAACATGGAAATATCTACACCGCTATCTGTATAAACATGGAAATTTCTACACCGCTATCTGTATAAACATGGAAATATCTACACTGCTATCTGTGTAAACATGGAAATATCTACACCGCGATCTGTATAAACATGGAAATATCTACACCGCTATCTGTATAAACTTGGAAATATCTACACAGCTATCTCTATAAACATGGAAATGTCTACACCGCCATCTGTATAAACATGGAAATACCTACAAAGTCATCTGTATAAACATGGAAATATCTACTCAGCCATCTGTATATACATGGAAATATCTACACCACTATCTGAATAAACATGGAAATAACTTCACCGCTATTTGTATAAACAAGGAAATATCTACACCGCCATCTGTTCAAACATGGAAATATATACACAGACATATGTTTATACATGGAAATATCTCCACCGCTATCTGTATAAATATGATAATAACTACACCGATATCTGTATAAATGTGGAAATATTTGCACCGCTATCCATATAAACATGGTAATATCAACACCGTGATCTGTATAGTCATGGAAATATCTACACCGCCATCTCTATAAACATGGAAATATCTACACCCCTATCTGTATAAACATGGAATTATCCCCACAGCTATCTCTATAAACATGGAAAAATCAACACCGCTATCTCTATGAACATGGAAATATCTATACCGCAATATCTATAAACATGGAAATATCTACACCGCGATCAGTATAAACATGGAAATATCTACACCGCTATCTCTATAAACAAGGAAATATCTCCACTGCTATCTCTATAAACATCGAAATATCTACACCGCCATCTGAATAAACATGGAAACACTTACAAAGTTATCTGTATAAACATGGAAATATCTACACCGCAATGTGTATAAACATGGAAATATCTACACAGCCACGTGTACATACATGGAAATATCTACACCGCTCTCTATATAAACATGGAAATAAGTACAGAGCTATCTGTATATAAATGGAAGTATCTACACCACCATCTACATATCCATAGAAATATCTGCGCCACCATCTGTATAAACATGGAAATATCTACAGGGTCATCTGTTTATAGATGGAAATCTCAACACCGCCATCTGTACAAACATGGAAATATCTTCACCGCTATCTGTATAATCATGGAAATATCTACACCGCGGGCTGTATAAACATGGAAATATCTACACGGCTATCTGTATAAACATGGAAATATCTACACCGCTCTCTCTATAAACATGAAAATATCTACACCATGATCTGTATAAACATGGAAATATTTACACGGCTATCTCTATAAACATGGAAATATCTACACCGCCATCTGTATAAACATGGAAATACCTATACAGTCATCTGTGTAAACATGGAAATATCTACACCACCATCTGTATAAACATGGAAATATCTACAATGCCATCTGTATACACATGGAAATACCTACACGGCAATCTGTGTATAGATGGAAACATCAACACCGCCATCTGTACAAACATGGAAATATCTCCACTGCTATCTCTATAAACATGGAAATATCTACACTGCGGTCTTTATAAACATGGAAATATCTACAACGGTATCTGTATAAACATGGAAAGATCTGCACCGCTCTCTCTATAAACATGGAAATATCTACAAAGACTTCTGTATAAACATGGAAATACCTACACAGTCTTGTGTAGGAACATTTAAATATCTATACTGCCATCTGTATAAACATAGAAATATCTACACAGCCCTCTGTATAAATATGGAAATATCTGCATAGGCATCTGTATAAACATGGAAATATCTGCACCGCTATCTGTACAAACATGGAAATACCTACACCGCTGTCTGTATAAACATGGAAATAACTACACCGCTATCTGTATAAACATGGAAATAACTACACCGCTATCTGTAAAAACATGGAAATATCTACACCGCAATCTCTATAAACATGGAAATATCTACACCGTGATCTGTATAAACATGGAAATATTTACACAGCTATCTGTATAAACATGGAAATTTCTACACCGTTATCTGTATAAATATGGATATATCTACACCACTATCTCTATAAACATGGAAATATCTACACCGCCATCTGTATAAACATGGAAATACCTATAAAGTCATCTGTGTAAACATGGAAATATCTACACCACCATCTGTATAAACATGGAAATATCTACAATGACATCTGTATACACATTGAAATACCTACACGGCAATCTGAGTATAGATGGAAACGTCAACACCGCCATCTGTACAAACATGAAAATATCTACACTGCTATCTCTATAAACATGGAATTATCTACACTGCGGTCTGTATAAACATGGAAATATCTACACAGTCATCTGAATAAACATGGAAATATCTACACCGCAATCTGTATAAACATGGAAATATCTACACCGCTATCTGTATAAATATGAAATATCTAAACCGCTATCTCTATAAAAATGGAAATATCTACACTGCTATCTGTATAAACATGGAAATATCCTCACTGCTATCTCTATGAACATGGATATATCTACACCGCTATCTCTGTAAACATGGAAATATCTACACCGCCATCTGTATAAACATGGAAATATCTACAGAGCTATCTGTATAAACATGGAAATTTCTACACCGCTATCTGTATAAAGATGGAAATATCTACACTGCGATCTGTATAAACACGGAAATATCTACACCGCGATCTGTATAAACATGGAAATATCTACACCGCTATCTGTATAAACTTGGAAATATCTACACAGCTATCTCTATAAACATGGAAATGTCTACACCGCCATCTGTATAAACATGGAAATACCTACAAAGTCATCTGTATAAACATGGAAATATCTACACAGCCATCTGTATATACATGGAAATATCTACACCACTATCTGAATAAATATGGAAATAACTTCACCGCTATTTGTATAAACAAGGAAATATCTACACCGCCATCCTTTGAAACATGGAAATATATACACAGACATCTGTTTATACATGGAAATATCTCCACCGCTATCTGTATAAATATGATAATAACTACACCGCTATCTGTATAAATGTGGAAATATTTGCACCGCTATCCCTATAAACATGGTAATATCAACACCGTGATCTGTATAATCATGGAAATATCTACACCGCCATCTCTATAAACATGGAAATATCTACACCCCTATCTGTATAAACATGGAAATATCCACAGCGCTCTCTCTATAAACATGGAAAAATCAACACTGCTATCTCTATGAACATGGAAATATCTACACCGCCATCTGTATAAACATGGAAATATTTACAAAGTTATCTGTATAAACATGGAAATATCTACACCGCCATCTGTATAAACATGGAAATATCTACACCGTGGTCTGTATAAACATGGAAATATCTACACCGCTATCTGTAGAAACATGGAAATATCTACACCGCTATCTCTATAAACATGGAAATATCTACACCGTGATTTGTATAAACATGGAAATATTTACACCGCTATCTATACAAACATGGAAACTTCTACACCGTTATCTGTATAAAGATGGAAATATCTACACCGCTATCTCAATAAACTTGGAAATGTCTACACTGCCATCTGTATAAACATGGAAATACCTATACAGTCATCTGTGTAACCATGGAAATATCTACACCACCATCTGTATAAACATGGAAATATCTACAATGCCATCTGTATACACATGGAAATCCCTACACGGCAATCTGTGTATAGATGGAAACATCAACACCGCCATCTTTACAAACTTGGAAATATCTACACTGCTATCACTATGAACATGGAAATATCTACACTGCGGTCTGTATAAACATGGAAATATCTACACCGGTATCTGTATAAACAAGGAAATATCTACACCACGATCTGTATAAACATGGATATATATACACCGCTATCTGTATAAACATGGAAATATCTGCACCGCTATCTCTATAAACATGGAAATATCTACAAAGCCATCTGTATAAACATGGAAATACCTACACAGTTATGTGTAGGAACATGGAAATATCTACACTGCCATCTGTATAAACATAGAAATATCTACACAGGCCTCTGTATAAATATGGAAATATCTGCATAGGCATCTGTGTAAACATGGAAATATCTGCACCGCTATCTGTATAAACATGGAAATACCTACACCGCTGTCTCTATAAACATGGAAATATGTACACCGCTATGTGTATAAACATCGAAATATCTCCACTGCTCTCTGTATAAACATGGAAATATCTCCACCGTTATCTGTATAAACATGGAAATATTTACAGCGCCATCTCTATAAACATTGAAATATCTACACTGCCGTCTGTAAAACATAGAAATATGTACACAGTCATCTGAGTAAACATGGAAATATCTACACCACCATCTGTATAAACATGGAAATACCTACAATACCATCTTTATCACATTGAAAATATCTACACAGACAGCTGTATAAATATGGAAATAACTACACCGCCAGCTGTATAAACATGGAAATAGCTACAATGCCATCTGTAGAAAGATGGAAATATCTACACCGCTATCTCTATAAATAAGGAAATATCTACACCGCCATCTCTATAAACATGAAAATATCTACACTGCCATCTCCATAAAGATGGAAGTATCTACTCCGCCATTTGTATAAACACGGAAATATCTACACCACCCTCTGTGTAAACATGGAAGTATCTACACCGCTTTCTGAATAAACATGGAAATATCTACACCGCTGTCTGTATAAACATGGAAATATGTACACCGCTATGTGTATAAACATGGAAATATCTACACTGCTTTCTGTATTAACATGGAGATATCTCCACCGTTATCTCTATAAACATGGAAATATCTACAGTGCCATCTATATAAACATGGAAATATCTACAGTTCCATCTGTAGAAAGATGGAAATATCTACACCGCAATCTGTGTAAACATGGAAATATCTACACCAATATCTGTAAAAACATGGAAATATCTACACCGCTAACTGTATAAACATGGAAATATCTACACTGCGATCTGTATAAACATGGAAATATCTACAGCGCTATCTCTATAAGCATTGAAATATCTGCACTGCCATCTGTAAAAACATGGAAATATCTACACAGTCAGCTGAATAAACATGGAAATATCTACACCACCATCTGTATAAACATGGAAATACCTACAATACCATCTGTATACACATTGAAATATCTACAAAGACATCTGCATAAATATGTAAATATCTACACCGTGATCTCTATAAACCTGAAAATATCTACACTGCCATCTCTATAAACATGGAAATATCTACACCCCTATCTGTATAAAAATGGAAATATCCACACCGCTATCTCTATAAACATGGAAAAATCAACACCGCTATCTCTATGTACATGGAAATATCTACACCGCCATCTCTATAAACATGGAAATATCTACACCACGATCAGTATAAACATGGAAATATCTACACCGCTATCTGTATAAACATGGAAATATCTCCACTGCTATCTCTATAAACATCGAAATATCTACACCGCCATCTGTATAAACATGGAAATACTTACAAAGTTATCTGTATAAACATGGAAATATCTACACCACCATCTGTATAAACATGGAAATATCTACACAGCCATGTGTATATACATTGAAATATCTACACCGCTATCTATATAAACATGGAAATAACTTCACCGCAATCTGTATAAACATGGAAATATCTACACCACCATCTAAATATCCATGGAAATATCTGCGCCGCCATCTGTATAAACATGGAAATATCTACACCGCGGTCTGTATAAACATAGAAATATCTCCACCGCTATCTGTATAAACATGGAAATATCTACACCGCTATCTGTATAAACATGGAAATATCTACACCGCTATCTGTATAAACATGGAAATATCTACACCGCTATCTGTATAAACATGGAAATATCTACACTGCTATCTGTATAAACGTGCACATATCTACAGCGCTATCTGTATAAACATGAAAATATCTCCACCGGTATCTGTATAAACTTGGAAATATCTACACCGCTATCTTTCTAAACATGGAAATATCTACACTGCAATCTCTATAAACATGGAAATACCTACAACACTATCTGTGTAAACATGGAAATATCTAAAGAGCTGTCTGTGTAAACATGGAAATATGTACACCGCAATCTGTGTGAGGATGAAAATATCTACACCGCAATCTGTGCAAATATGGAAATATCTACACCTCTGTCTCTGTAAACATGGAAATATCTACACCACTATCTGTATAAACATGGAAATAACTACACCGCTATCTGTATATACATGGAAATATCCACAGCAAAATCTGTATAAACATGGAAATATCTACACCACAATCTGTAGAAACATGGAAATATCTTCACCACTATCTGTATAAACATGGAAATATCTACTCCGCTATCTGTATAAACATGGAAATATCTACACCGCTATCTCTATAAACATGGAAATGTCTACACCGCCTTCTGTAAAAACATGAAAATATCTACACTGCCATCTGTATAAACACGGAAATAACTACACCGCTATCTCTATAAACATGGAAATATCTAGACTGCCATCTGTATATACATGGAAATAGCTACACAGTTATCTGTATAAACATGGAAACATCTACACCAATATCTGTATAAACGTGGAAATATCTACACTGCCATCTGTATAAACATGGAAATATCTGCACAGCCATCTCTATAAACATGGAAATATCTACAACGCTACCTCTATAAACATGGAAATAGCCACACCACTATCTGCATAAACATTTAAATATCTACATTGCCATCTGTATACACATGGAAATATCTACACAGTCATCTGTATAAAGATGGAAATATCTACACCGTTATCTGTATAAACATGGAAATATCTACACCGCTATCTGTATAAAGGTGGAATTATCTACACCGCAATCTGTGGAAATATGCATATATCTACACATCTGTCTCTGTAAATATGGAAATATCTACTCCGCTATCTATATAAACATGGAAATATCTACACCGCTGTCTGTATAAACATGGAAATATCTACACCATGATCGTTATAAACATGGATATATCTACACCGCTATCTGTATAAACATGGAAACATCTACACCGCTATCTGTATAAACATGAAAATACAGACACCGCTATCTGTATAAACATGGAAATATCTACACCGCTATCTGTGGAAACATGGAAATATGTACACCGCTATCTGTGTAAAGATGGAAATATCTACACCGCTATCTGTGCAAACATGGAAATATCTACACCGCTATCTCTGTAAACATGGAAATATCTACACCGTTATCTGTATAAATATGGAAATATCTACACCACGATGTCTATAAACATGGAAATAGCCACACCGCTATCTGCATAAACATGGAAATATCTGCACCACCATCTGTAAAAACATGGTAATATCTACACCGCTATCTCTATAAACATGGAAATTACACCACTACCAGTATAAAAATGGAAGTATCTACACCGCCATCTGAATAAACATGGAAATATTTTACATCGCTATCTGTATAAACATAGAAATATCTACACTGCCATCTGTATAAACATGGAAATACCTACACAGTTATCTGTATAAACATGGAAATATCTACACCACTATCTGTGTAAACATGGAAATATCTACAACGAAATCTGTGTAAACATGGAAACATCTACACAACTATTTTTGTAAAGATGGAAATATCTACACCGCAATCTGTGCAAAGATGGAAATATCTAAACGCTATCTGTGTAAACATGGTAATATCTACACCACTGTCTGTATAAACATGGAAATATCCACACCGCTATCTGTATATACATCGAAATATTTATGCCGCCATCTGTAAAAACATGGAAATATCTACACCGCAATCTGTATAAACATGGAAACACCTACACAATCATCTGTATAAACATGGTGACATCTACACAGCTATCTGTATAGTCATGGAAATATCTACACCGCTATCAGTATAAGCATGGAAATATCAACAACGCTATCTCTATAAACATGGAAATATCTACACCGCTATCTGTATAAACATGAAAATATCTACAACACTATCAGTGTAAACATGGAAATATCTAGACAGCTATCTGTGTAAACATGGAAATATCTACACCGCTATCTTTGTAAATATGGAAATACCTACACCGCAATCTGTGCAAAAATGGAAATATCTACTCGACTATCTCTATAAAGATGGAAATATCTGCACTGCTATCAGTATAAACATGGGAATATATGCACCCCTATCTCTATAAACATGGAAGTATCTACACCGCTATCTCTATAAATATGGAAATAGCCACATTGCTATCTGTATAAACATGGAAATATCTACACCGCCATCTTTGAAAACATGGAAATATCTAGAAAGTCATCTGTATAAACATGGAAATATCTACACCTCCATCTGTATAAACATGGAAATATCTACACTGCCATCTGTATACACATGGAAATATCTACACAGTCATCTGTATAAACATGGAAATACCTACACTGCTATCTCTATAAACATGGAAATACCTCCACCGCTATATGTATAAACATGGAAATATTTACACGGCTATCTGCTTAAACATATAAATACCTACACTGCCATCTGTATAAAGATGGAAATACCTACACCGCGAGCTGTATAAACATGGAAATATCTACACCGCTATCCGTATAAACATGGACATACCAACACCACTATCCCTATAAACATGGAACTATCTACACCACTATCTGTATAAACATGGAAATATCTGCACCGCTCTTTCTATAAACATGGAAATACCTACACCGCCATCTTTATACACATGGAAATATTTACACAGCTATCTCTATAAACATAGATATATCTACACCGCCATCTCCACAAACATGGAAATATCTACACCTCCATCTGCATAAACATGGAAATACCTACACCGCCATCTGTATAAACATGGAAATATCTACACCGCTATCTGTATAAAGATGGAAAAATCTACACCGCTATCTTTATAAACATAGAAATATCTACAATACTATCTCTATAAACATGGAAATATCTACACCGCTATCTGTGTAAACATGGAAATATCTACACCGCTATCTGTGTAAACATGGAAATATGTACACCGCTATCTGTGTAAAGATGTAAATATGTACACTGCAATCTGTGCAAAGATGGAAATATCTACACCGCTATCTCTGTAAACATGGAAATATCTACACTGCTATCTCTATAAACATGAAAATATCTACACTGCTGTCTGTATAAACTTGGAAATATCTACAACACTATCTGTATAAACATGGAAATGTCTACACTGCCATCTGTATAAACATGCTATTATCTACATAGCAATATCTATAAACATGGAAATATCCACACCACCATCTGTAAAAACATGGAAATATCTTCACAGTCATCTGTATAAACATGGAAATATCTACATCTCCATCTGTATACACATGGAAATATCTACACTGCCATCCGTATACACATGGAAATATCTACACAGATATCTGTATAAACATGGAATTATCTACACCGCTATCGCTATAAACATGGAAATATCTACACCGCTATCTGAATAAACATGGAAATATTTACACCACGATTTGTATAAACTTGGAAATATCTACACCGCCATCTGTATAAACATAGAAATATTTCCAACGCTATCTGTATAAACATGGAAATATCTCCACCGCTATCTGCATACTCATGGAAATATGTACACCGCTATCTGAATAAACATGGAAATATCAACCCCACTATCTGTATAAACATGGAAATATATACACCGCTATCTGTATAAACCTGGAAATATCTACATCGCTATCTGTATAAACATGGAAATATTTCCACCGCTATTGGTATAAACATGGAAATATCTACACCGCTATCTTTATAAACATGGAAATAACTCCACCGCTATCTGTATAAACATGGAAATATCTACATCGCTATCTGTATAAACATGGAAATATCTCCACCGCTATCGGTATAAACATGGAAATATCTACAAAACTATCTGTGTTAAGATGGAAATATCTTCACCGCTATCTGTGTAAACATGGAAATATGCACACCGCTATCTGTGTAAAGATGGAAATATCTACACCGCAATCTTTGCAAATATGGAAATATCGACACCGCTATCTCTGTAAACATGGAAATACCTAAACTGCTTTCTGTATAAACATGGAAATATCCACACATCTATCTGTATAAACATGGAAATATCTACACCACGATCTGTATAAACATGGAAATACCTCCACCGCTATCTGTATAGACATGGAAACATCTGCACCGCTATCTGTATAAACATGGAAATGTCTACACCGCTATCTGTATAAACCTGGAAATATCCACAATGCTATCAGTGAAAACATGGAAATACCTAAACAGCTATCTGTGTAAACATGGAAATACCTACACCGCTCTCTGTGGAAAGATGGAAGTATCTACAATGCAATCTGTGCAAAGATGGAAATATCTACAACGCTATCTCTATAAACATGGAATTAGCTGCACTGCTATCCGTATAAACATAGAAATATCTACACCGCTATCTGTATAAACCTGGAAATATCTACACTGCTATCTGTGTAAACATGGAAATATCTAAACAGCTATCTGTGTAAACATGGAAATATCTACACCGGTTTCTGTGGAAAGATGGAAATATCTACACTGCAATCTGTGCAAAGATGGAAATATCTACAACGATATCTCTATAAACATGGAATTAGCTGCACCGCTATCTGTATAAACATAGAAATATCTACACCGCTATCTGTATAAACATGAAAAATCTACAACACTGTCTGTATAAACATGGAAATATCTACACCGCTATCTGTATAAATATGGAAATATCTACACCACAATCTCTATAAACATGGAAATATCTACACCGCTATCTGTATTAACATGGAAATATCTACAACAATATCTGTGTAAACATGGAAATACCTAAACAGCTATCTGTGTATACATGGAAATAGGTACACCGCTATCTGTGTAAAGATGGAAATATCTACACTGCAATCTGTGCAAAGATGGAAATAACTACACCGCTATCTCTGTAAACATGCAAATATCTACGCTGGTATCTGTATAAACATGGAAATATCTACACCGCTATCTGTATAAACATGGAAATATCCTCACCACAATCTGTATAAACATGGAAATATCTACACCGCTATCTGTATAAACATGGCAATATCTACACAGCTATCTGTATAAACATGGAAATACCTACACCACTATCTGTGTAAATATGTAAATATCTACACCGCTATCACTATAAACATGGAAATGACAACACCGCTATCTGTATAAACATGGAAATATCTACATGGCTATCTCTATAAACATGGAAATATCTAAAATGCCGTCTGTATAAACATGGAAATACCCACACACTCATCTGTATAAACATGGAAATAACTACACCACTATCTGTATAAACATGGAAATATCTACACTGCCATCAGTATAAATAAGGAAATATCTACACAGCCATCCCTACAAACATGGAAATATCAACCCTGCTATCTGTATAAACATGGAAATAGCCACACAGCTATCTGAATAAACAGGGAAATATCTACACCGCCATCTGTAAAAACCTGTATGTACCTACACAGTCATCTGTATAAAAACGGAAATATCTACAACTCCATCTGTAGAAACCTGGAAATATCTACACTGCCATCTCTATACACATGGAAGTATCTACACTGCCATCTCTATAAACATGGAAATATCTACACCGCTATCTCTATTAACATGGAAATACCTACACAGATATCTGTATAAACATGGAAATATCTGCACCGCTATCTGTATAAACTTGGAAATATCTACACCTCCATCTGTATAAACATTGAAATGCGTACACTGCCATCTGTATACACATGGAAATATCTACACTGCCATGTGTATAAACATGTAAATATCTACACCGTTATATCAAAAAACATGGAAATTCCTACACCGCTATGTGTATAAACATGGAAGTATCTACATGGCTATCTGTATAAACATGGAAATATCTACAACGCCATCTGTATAAACATGGAAATACATACACAGTCATCTGCATAAACATGGAAATATCTACACCACTATCTGTATAAACATGGAAATAACTACACCGCCATCTGTAAAAACATGGAAATATCTCCACCACTCTCTGTATAAAAATGGAAAAATCTACATCGCTATCTGTATAAACATGGAAATATCTCCACCGCTATCGGTATAAACATGGAAATATCTACAAAACTATCTGTGTTAAGATGGAAATATCTTCACCGCTATCTGTGTAAACATGGAAATATGCACACCGCTATCTGTGTAAAGATGGAAATATCTACACCGCAATCTTTGCAAATATGGAAATATCGACACCTCCATCTGTATAAACATGGAATTATCTACAATGCCATCTGTAAAAACATGGAAGTATCTACACAGTCAACTGTATACATGGAAATATATACACGGCTATCTATATAAACATGGAAATACCTACACCGCAATCTTTAGAAACATGGAAATATCGACACAGCTATCTGTATATACATGGAAATATCTACCCCGCTATCTGTATAAATATGGAAATATCTACACCGCTATCTCTATATACATGGAATTTTCTACACCGCTATCTGTTTAAAAATGGAAATATCTACACCGCTATCTGTATAAACGTGGAAATATCTCCACCGCTATTTGTGTAAACGTGGAAATATGTACACTACTATCTGTATAAATATGGAAATATCTACACGGCTAATTCTATAAACATGGAAATGTCTACATGGCTATCTCTATAAACATGGAAATATCTACACCGCCATCTGTATCAACATGGAAATAACTACACAGTCATCTGCCTAAACATGGAAATATCTACACAGCCATCTCTATAAACATGGTAATATCTACAATGCTATATGTATAAACATGGAAATATCTACACCGCCATCTGTAAAAACATGGAAATATTCACACAGTCATCTGTATAAACATGCAAATTTCTACACCTCCATTTATAAAACATGGAAATATCTACACTGCCATCTGTATACACATGAAAATATGTACACAGCCATCTGTATAAACATGGAAATATCTACACTGCTATCTCTATAAACATGCAGATACCTACACCGCCATCTGTATATATGGAAATATCTACACCGCTATCTGTATAAACTTGGAAATATCTACACCGCTACAAGTATAAACATGGAAATATCTACACAGCTATCTCTATAAACATGGAAATATCTACACCGCCATCTGTATAAACATGGAAATACCTACAAAGTCATCTGTATAAACATGGAAATATCTACACCGCAATCTGTATAAACATGGAAATAACTACACTGCTATCTCTATAAACATGGAATTATCTACATCGCTATCTGTATCAACATGGAAATATCTCCACCGCTATCTCTATCAACATGGAAATATCTACACCCTATGTCTATAAACATGAAAATAGCTACACCGCTATCTGTATGAACATGGAAATATCAACACCGCTATCTCAATAAACATGGAAATACCTACACCAGCATCTGTATAATAATGGAAATATCTACACTGCCATAGGTATAAACATGGAAATATCCACACAGTCATCTGTATAAGCATGGAAATGTCTGCACCACCATCTCTATAAACATGGAAATATCTACACTGCCATCTGTATACACATGGAAATATCTACACAGCAATCTGTATAAACATGGAAATATCTTCATCACTATCTGTATAAACATGGAAATACCTCCAGCACTATCTGTATAAATATGGAAATATCTACACCGCACTCTGTATAAATATGGAAATATCTACACCGCTATCTCTATAAACATGGAAATCTCTACACCGCTATCTGTATAACATGGAAATACCTACACCGCTATCTCTATAAACATGGAAATATCTACAGCGCTATCTGTAAAAACATTTAAATATCTACACCGCTATCTTTATAAACTTGGAAATATCTACACCACTCTCTGTGTAAACATGGAAATATCTACACCGCTGTCTGTGTAAACATGGAAGTATCTACACCGCTATCTGTGTTAAGATGGAAATATCTACAGCACAGACTGTGCAATGATGTAAATATCTATACCGCTATCTGTGTAAACATGGAAATATCTACACCAAAATCTGTGCAAAGATGGAAATATCTACACCGCTGTCTGTGTAAACATTGTAATATCTACACCGCTATCTGTATAATCATGGAAATATCTACACCTCTATCTGTATAAACATGGAAATATCTACACCGCCATCTGTATAAACATGGAAATATCTACACGGACATCTGAATAAACATGGAAATATCTACACCGTCATCTGTATAAATATGGAAATATCTACACCGCTATCTCTGTAAACATCGAAATACCTACACCGCTATCTGTATAAACATGGAAATATCTCCACCGCTATCTGTATAAACAAGAAAAATCTACACCACTATCTGTATAAACATGGAAATATCTGCATCGCTATCCCTATAAACATGGAAATGTCAACACTGCTATCAGTATCTACATGGCAATATCTAAACCGCAATCTCTATAAACATGGAAACATCTACAACATTCTCTGTGTATTCATGGAAATATCTACAGAGGTATCTGTGTAAACATGGAAATATCTACGCCGCTATCTGTGTAAAGATGGAAATATCTACACCATGATCTATATAAACATAGAAATACCTACACCACTATCTGTATAAAAAAAGAATTATCTACACCGCTATCTGTATAAAGACGGAAATATCTACACCGCTATCTGTATAAACATGGAAATATCTACATCGCTATCCCTATAAACATGGAAATGTCAACACCGCTAACTGTATCTACATGGAAATATCTAAACCGCTATCTCTATAAACATGGAAATATCTACAACGCTATCTGTGTAATCATGGAAATATCTACCGAGCTATCTGAGTAAACATGGAAATATCTACACCGCAATCTGCACAAAGATGGAAATATCTACAGCGCTATCTGTGTAAACATGGAAATATCTTCACCGCTATCAATATATTCATGGAAATATCTACACTACTATCTGTATAAACATGGAAAATTCTACACCGCCATCTCTATAAACATGGAAATATCTACACCGCCATCTGCACAAACATGGAAATATCTACACTGCTATCTCTATAAATATGGAAATAGCTACACCGCTATCTCTATAAACATGGAAATAGCTACACCGCTATCTATATAAACATGGATATAGCTACACAGCTATCTCTATAAACAGGGAAATATCTACACCGCCATCGGTATAAACATGGAAATATCTACACGGTCATCTGTATAAGCATGGAAATATCTACACCACCATGTCTATAAACATGGAAATATCTACACTGCCATCTGTATATACTTGGAAATATATTCAGAGCCATCTGTATAAACATGGAAACATCTACACCGCCCTCTCCATAAACATGTAACTATCTACACCGCCATCTCTATAAACAAGGACATATCTACACTGCTATCTGTGTAAACATGGAGTTATCTACACTGCCATCTGTATAAAGATGGAAATATCTACACCGCGAGCTGTATAAACATGGAAATATATACACCGCTCTCTGTATAAACATGGAAATACCAACACCGCTATCTGAATAAACATGGAAATATCTACACCACTATATGTATAAACATTGATATATCTTCACTGCTATCTATATAAACATGGAAATACTTACAACGCCATCTCTATAAACATGGAAATACCAACACCGCTATCTGTATAAATATGGAAACATATACAACACTGTCTCTATAAACATGGAAATACCTGCACCGCTATCTGTATAAACATGGAAATATATACACCGCTATCTCTATAAATATGGAAATATCTACACCGCTATCTGTATAAATAGGGAAATATCTGCACCGCTATCTGTATAAATATGGAAATATCTACAACGCTATCTGTGTAAACACGGAAATATCTACACAGCTCTCTGTGTAAACATGGAAATACCTACACCACTATCTGTGTAAAAATGGAAATATCTACAACGAAATCTGTGCAAAGATGGAAATATCTACACCGCTATCTGTGTAAACATGGAAATATCAACACCGCTATCTGTATAAACACGGAAATATCCACACCGCTATCTGTATAAACAGGGAGATATATACACCGCCATCTGTATAAACATGGAAATATCTACACCGCCATCTGAATAAACATGGAAATATCTACACTGCTATCTGTATAAATATGGAAATATAAACAACGCTGTCTCTACAAACATGGAAATATCTGCACCGCTATCTGTATAAACATGGAAATATCTACACCAGTATCTCTTTAAACATGGAAATATCTACACTGCCATCTGTATAAACTTGCAAATATCTACACAGCCATCTCTATAAACATGGAAATATCTCCACTGCTATCTGTATAAACATGGAAATAGCCACACAGCTATCTGTATAAACAATGAAATATCTACACCGCCATGTGTAAAAATATGAAATTATCTTCACAGTCATCTGTATAAACATGGAAATATCTACACCTCCATCTATATAAACATGGAAATATCTACACTGCCATCTGTATACACATGGAAATACCTACACAACCATCTGTATAAGCATGGAAATATCTACACCGGTATCTCTACAAACCTGGAAATTCGTACACTGCAATATGTATAAACATGGAAATAACTGCACTGCTATCTGTATAAACATGGAAATATCTACACAACTATCTGTATAAACTTGGAAACATCTACACTGCCATCCCTATTAACATGGAAATATCTACATAGCTATCTGTATAAACATGGAAATATCTTCACCGCTATCTGTATAAACATGGAAATATCTACACCGCTATCTCTATAAACATGGAAATACCTCCACTGCTATCTGTATAAATATAGAAATATCTCCAGCGCTATCTTTATAAACATTGAAATATCTACACCGCTATCTGTATAAACATGGAAATATCTACAACAGTATCTGTGTAAATATGGAGATATATACAGAGCTGTGTAAACGTGGAAATATGTACTCCGCTATCTGTGGTAAGAAGGAAATATCTACACTGCAATCTGAGCCAATTCGGAAATATCTACAGCGCTATCTCTCTAAACATGGCAATATCTACACCGCTATCGGTATAAACATTGAAATATCTCCACCGCTATCTCTATAAAAATCGAAATGCCTACATCGCTATCTGTATAAACATGGAAATATCCACATGGCTATGTCTGTAAACATGGAAATGCCTACACTGCCATCTGTATATCCATGGATATAAATATTCAGTCATCTGTATAAACGTGGAAATATCTACACCAATATCTGTATAAACATGGAAATATCAACACTGCCATCTGTATAAACATGGAAGTATCTACACAGCCATCTGTATAAACATGGAAATATCTACACAGACATCTCTATAAACATGGAAATATCTACACCGCCATCTGTAAAAACATGGAAATATCTACAGAGTCATCTGTATAAACATGGAAATATCTACACCTCCATCAGTATAAACATGGAAATATCTACACCGCTGTCTACATAAACATGGAAATATCTCCACCGCTATCTGTATAAACATGGAAATATATACACTGCTATCGGTATAAATATGCAAATACCTACACCGCTATCTGTATAAATATGGAAATATCTACACCGCTATCTGTATAAATATGGAAATATCTACAACGATATCTGTGTAAACATGGAAATATCTACACAGCTCTCTGTGTAAACATGGAAAAATCTACACCGCTATCTGTGTGAAAATGGAAATATCTACACCGCAATCTGTGGAAAGATGGAAATATCTACACCGCTATCTTTGTAAACATGGAAATATCAACACCGCTATCTGTATAAACACGGAAATATCCACACCGCCATCTGTATAAACAGGGAGATATCTACACCGACATCTGTATAAACATGGAAATATCTACACCGCCATCTGAATAAACATGGAAATACCTACACCGCTATCTGTATAAATATGGAAATATATACACAGCCATCTCTAAAAACATGGAAATATCTCCACTTCTATCTGTATAAACATGGAAATAGCCACACAGCTATCTGTATAAACAATGAAATATCTACACCGCCATGTGTAAAAATATGAAATTATCTTCACAGTCATCTGTATAAACATGGAAATATCTACACCTCCATCTGTATAAACATAGAAATATCTACACTGCCATCTGTATACACATGGAAATATCTACACAGCCATCTGTATAAACATGGAAATAGCTACACCGCTATCTCTATAAACCTGGAACTACCTACACTGCAATATGTGTAAACTTGAAAATAACTGCACTGCTATCTCTATAAACATGGAAATATCTACACAGCTATCTGTATAAACTTGGAAATATCTACACTGCCATTTGTGTAAACATGGAAATATCTACACAGCCATCCCTATGAACATGGAAATATCTACATGGCTATCTGTATAAACATGGAAATATCTACACCGCCATGTGTATACACATGGAAATATCGACACATCCATCTGTATAAACATGGAAATATCTACAATGCTATCTCTATAAACATGGAAATACCTACACCGCAATCTGTATAAACATGGAAATATCTACACCGCTATATATATAAATATGGAAATATCTACACCGATATCTGTATAAATATGGAAATATCTACAACGCTATCCTTATATACATGGAATTGTCTACAACGCTATCTGTGTAAACATGGAAATACCTACACAGCTCTCTGTGTAAACATGGAAATATCTACACCGCTATCTTTGTAAAAATGGAAATATCTACACCGCAATCTGTGTAAAGATGGAAATATCTACACCGCTTTCTGTGTAAACATGGAAATATCAACACCGCTATCTGTATAAACACGTAAATATCCACACCACCATCTATATAAACAGGGAAATATCTACACCGCCGTCTTTATAAACATGGAAATACCAACACAGCCATCTGAGTAAACATGGAAATATCTACACCGCTATCAATATAAATATGGAAATATATACAACACTGTCTCTATAAACATGGAAATATCTGCACCGCTAGCTGTATAAACATGGAAATATCTACACCACTATCTCTATAAACATGGAAATATCTACACTGCCATCTGTATAAACCTGGAAAGATCTACACAGCCATTTCTATAAACATGGAAATATCTCCACTGCTATCTGTATAAACATGGAAATAGCCACACAGCTATCTGTATAAACAATGAAATATCTACACCGCCATGTGTAAAAATATGAAAATATCTTCACAGTCATCTGTAAAAACATGGAAATATCTACACCTCCATCTGTATAAACATGGAAATATCTACACTGCCATCAGTATACACATGTAAATATCTACACAGCCATCTGTATAAACATGGAAGTGTCTACACCGCTATCTCAATAAACCTGGAAATACCTACACTGCAATTTGTATAAACATGGAAATAACTGCACTTCTATCTGTATAAACATGGAAATATCTCCACCGCTCTCTGTATAAACATGGAAATATCTATACCGCTCTCTCTATAAACATGGAAATATCTTCACCGCTATCTGTATAAACATGGAAATACCAACACCGCTTTCTGTATAAACATGGAAATATCTACACCGCTATCTGTATAAACATGGAAATACCTTCACCACTATCTCTATAAACATGGAAATACCCACAACGCCATCTCTATACACATGGAAATATCTACACCGCTATCCCTATAAACAGAAATATATACCCCGCCATCTCTATAAACATGGAAATATCTACACCGCCATCTTCATGAACATGGAAATGTCTACACCGCTATCTGTATAAACAGGGAAATATCCACACCGTTATCTGTATAAACATGGAAATCTCTACACTGCCGTCTGTGGAAAGATGGGAATATCTACACCACGATCTGTATAAACATGGAAATATCTACACCGCTACCTGCATACATATGGAAATATCTAGATCGCGATCTGTATAAACATGGAAATATCTACACCACAATCTGTATAAACAAGGAATTATCTCCACCACTATCTGTATAAACTTGGAAATATCTACACCGCTATCTGTATAAACATGGAAATATTTAAAGCGCTATCTGTATAAACATGGAAATATCTACACCGCTATCTCTATAAACATGGAAATACCTACACCGCTATCTCTTTAAACATGGAAATATCTACACCGCAATCCCTATAAACGTGGAAATATCTACACCTCCATCTCTATAAATATGAAAACATCTACACCACCATCTCCAGAAACATGGAACTATCTACACCGCCATCTGTATAAACATGGAAATTTCTACACCACTATCTTCATAAACATGGAAATATCAACACTGCCATCTGTATAAGCATGGAAATATCTACACCGTGAGCTGTATAAACAGGGAAATATCTACACCGCTATCTGTATAAACATGGAAATACCAACACCGCTATCTTTATAAACATGGAAATATCTACACCGCTATCCGTATAAACATGGAAATATCTACACCGCTATCTGTGTAAACATGGAAATGTCTACACAGCTGTATGTGTAAACTTGGAAATATCTACACAGCTATATGTGTAAAGATGGAAATGTCTACACCGCAATCTGTGCAAAGATGGAAATATCTACACCGCCATCTCTGTAAACATGGAATTACCTACACCGCTATCTGTATAAAAATGGAAATGTCTACACCGCTATCTGTATAAACACAGAAATACCAACACCGCTATCTGTATAAACATGGAAATATCTATACCGCCATCTGTATAAACATGGAAATATCTACACCGTTATCTGTATAAATATGGATATATCTACACCGCTATCTCTATAAACATGGAAATATCTACACAGCTAAATTTATAAACATGAAAATATCTACACCGTTATCTCTATAAAAATGGAAATATCTACAGCGCCATCTGAATAAACATGCAAATATCTACACAGTCATCTGTATAAACAAGGAAATACCTACAGTAACATCTCTATAAACATGGAAATACCGACGCTGCCATCTGTATGCAAATGGAAATAACTACACAGCCATCTGTAAAAACATGGAAATAACTACATTGCTATGTCTAGAAACATGGAAATACCTACATTGCTATCTCTATTAACATGGAAATATCTACAGCGCAATCTCTATAAACATGGAAATATCTACACCGCCATCTCTATAAACATGAAAATATCTACACCGCCATCTCCAGAAACATGGAACTATCTACATCGCCATCTGTATAAACATGGAAATATCTACACTGCCATCAGTATAAAGATGGAAATATCTACACCGCGACCTGTATAAACATGGAAATATCTACACCGCTATCTGTATAAACATGGAAATACCAACAACGCTATCTGTATAAACATGGAAATATCTACAGCGCTATCTGTATAAACATGGAAATACCTTCAACACTATCTCTATCAACAAGGAAATACCTACACCGCCATCTCTATACACATGGAAATATCTACAACGCTATCTCTATAAACATAGAAATATCTACACCGCCATCTGTATAAACATGCAAATATCTACCCAATCATCTGTGTAAACATGGAAATATCTACACCACCATGTGTATAAATATGGAAATATCTAAAATGCCATCTGTATACACATGGAAATACCTACACGGCAATCTGTGTATAGATGGAAACAGCAACACCGCCATCTGTACAAACATGAAAATATCTACACTGCTATCTCTTTAAACATGGAATTATATACACTGCGGTCTGTATAAACATGGAAATGTCTACACCGGTATCTGTATAAACATGGAAATATCTACACCACGATCTGTATAAACATGGAAATATATACAGCACTATCTGCATAAACATGGAAATATCTGCACCGCTATCTCTATAAACATGGAAATATCTACAAAGCCATCTGTGTAAAGATGGAAATACCTACACAGTCATGTGTAGGAACATGGAAATATCTACACTGCCATCTGTATAAACATAGAAATATCTACACAGACTTCTGTATAAATATGGAAATATCTGCATAGGCATCTGTGTAAACATGGAAATATCTGCACCGCTATCTGTATAAACATGGAAATACCTACACCGCTATCTCTATAAACATGGAAATATGTACACCGCTATGTGTATAAACATGGAAATATCTCCACTGCTGTCTGTATAAACATGGAAATATCTCCAACGTCATCTGTTTAAACATGGAAATATCTACAGCGCCATCTCTATAAACATTGAAATATCTACACTGCCATCAGTAAAAACATGGAAATATCTACACAGTCATCTGAATAAAAATGGAAATATCTACACCACCATCTGTATATACACGGAAATACCTACAATACCATCTGTATACACATGGAAATATCTACACAGACATCTGTATAAACATGGAAATATCTACACGGCCATCTGTATAAACATGGAAATATCTACACTGCCATCTGCAGAAAGATGGAAATATGTACACCGCTATCTCTATAAATATGGAAATATCTACACCGCCATCTCTATAAACATGAAAATATCTACACTGCCATCTCCATAAAGATGCAAGTATCTACTCCGCCATGTGTATAAACACGGAAATATCTACACTGCCATCTGTGTGAATAAGGAAATATCTACAACGCCATCTGTGTAAAGATATAAATATGTGCACCGTGAGCTGTATAAACATGGAAATATCTACATCGCTATCTGTATAAACGTGGAAATACCAACACCGCTATCGGTATAAACATGGAAATACCTACAACGCCATCTATATAAACATGGAAATCTCTACATCGCTATGTCTATAAACATGGAAATACCTACACCGCTATCTCTATAAACATGGAAATATCTACACCGCTCTCTATATAAACATGGAAATATCTACACCGCGATCTGTATAAACATGGAAATACCTAAACCGCAATCTGTATAAACATGGAAATATCTTCACCACGATCTGTATAAACATGGAAATATCTACACCGCTATCTGTATAAACATGGTAATATCTACACCAACATCTATATAAATATGGAAATATCTACACCGCCATCTGTATAAACATGGAAATATCTACAATGCCATCTGTAAAAAGATGGAAATATCTACACCGCAATCTGTTTAAACATGGAAATATCTACACCGATATCTGTAAAAACATGGAAATATCTACACCGCGATCTTTATAAACATGGAAATATCTACACCGCGATCTGTATAAACATGGAAATATCTACACCGCCATCTGTATAAACATGGAAATACCTACACAATCATCTCTATAAACATGGAAATATCTACACCGCAATCTGTATAAACATGGAAATATCTACACCGCGATCAGTATAAACGTGGAAATATCTACACTGCTATCTGTATACACTTGGAAATACCTACAATGCAATCTGTGTATAGATGGAAAAATCAACTCCTCCATCTGTACAAACATGGAAATATCTACACTGCTATCTCTATAAACATGGAAATATCTACACCACGATGAGTATAAACATGGAAATATCTACACCGCTATCTGTATAAACATGGAAATATGTCCAATGCTATCTCTGTAAACATCGAAATATCTACACCGCCATCTGTATAAACATGGAAATACTTACAAAGTTATCTGTATAAACATGGAAATATCTACACCGCGATCTACATAAACATGGAAACATCTACTCAGCCATGTGTATATAAATGGAAATATCTACACCGCTATCTATATAAACATGGAAATAACTACACCGCTATCTGTATAAAGATGGAAATATCTACACCGCCATCTACATATCCATGGAAATATCTGTGCCGCCAACTCTATAAACATGGAAATATCTACATGGTCATCTGTGTATAGATGGAAATATCAACACCGCCATCTGTACCAACATGGAAATATCTGCACCGCAATCTGTATAAACATGGAAATATCTACACCGCAGTCTGTATAAACATGGAAATATCTACACAGCTATCTCTATAAACATGGAAATATCTACACCGCCATCTGTATAAACATGGAAATACCTACAAAGTCATCTGCATAAACATGGAAATATCTACACAGCCATCTGTATAAACATGGAAATATCTACACAGCCATCTGTATATATATGGAAATATCTACACCGCTACCTGTATAAACATGGAAATAACTACACCGCTATTTGTATAAACAAGCAAATATCTGCAGCGTGATCTGTATAAACACGGAAATATCTACACAGCCATCTTATATATATGGAAATATCTACACCGCTACCTGTATAAACGTGGAAGTAACTACACCGCTATTTGTATATATTGGAAATATCTACACCGCGATCTGTATAAACATGGAAATATCTACACCGCGATCTGTATAAACATGGAAATATCTTCACCACGATCTGTATAAACATGGAAATATCTACACCGCTATCTGTATAAACATGGTAATATCTACACCACCATCTATATAAACATGGAAATATCTACACCGCCATCTGTATAAACATGGAAATATCTACAATGCCATCTGTAGAAAGATGGAAATATCTACACGGCAATCTGTGTAAACAAGGAAATATCTACACCGATATCTGTAAAAACAAGGAAATATCTACACCGCTATCTGTATAAACATGGAAATATCTACACCGCGATCTGTATAAACATGGAAATATCTACAGCGCCATCTCTATAAACATTGAAATACGTACACTGCCATCTGTAAAAACATGGATATATCTACACAGTCATCAGAATAAACATGGAAATATCTACACCACAATCTGTATAAACATGGGAATACGTTCAATACCATCTGTATACGCATGGAAATATCTACACAGACATCTGTATAAATATGGAAATACCTACACCGCCATCTGTATAAACTTGGAAATATCTACACTGCCATCTGTAGAAAGATGGAAATATCTACACCGCTATCTCTATAAATATGGAAATATCTACACCGCCATCTCTATAAACATGAAAATATCAACACTGCCATCTCCATAAAGATGGAACTATCTACTCCGCCATGTGTATAAACACGGAAATATCTACACCAGCATCTATGTAAACATGGAAATAACTACACTGCTGTCTGTATACACAAGGAAAGATCTACACCGGCATCTGCATGTACATGGAAATATCTACGCCACCATCTGTATAAACTTAGAAATATCTACACGGCCATCTGTGTATCGATGGAAATATCAATAACGCCATCTGTACAAACATGGAAATATCTACACCGCTATCTCTATAAACATGGAAATATCTGCACTGCCATCTGTAAAAACATGGAAATACCTATACAGTCATCTGTATAAACATTGAAACATCTCACAATGCCATCTGTATACAAATTGAAATATCTACACATCCATCTGTATAAACATGTAAATATCTACACTGCTATCTCTATAAACATGGAAATATCTACACCATCATCTCTATAAACATGAAAATATCTACACTGCCATCTCCATAAACATGGAACTCACTACTCCGCCATCTGTATAAACATGGAAACATCTACACCGCCATCTGTGTGAATAAGGAAATATCTACAATGTCATCTTTATAAAGATGTAAATATCTGCACCGTGAGCTGTATAAATATGGAAATATCTATTTCGCTAACTGTATAAACCTGAAAATACCAACACCGCTATTGGATTAAACATGGAAATATGTACAACGCCATCTATACAAACATGGAAATATCTATACCGCTATGTCTATAAACATGGAAATACCTACACCGCTATCTCTGTAAACATGGAAATATCTACACCGCTATCTGCATAAACATGGAAATATCTACACCGCTATCTGTATAAACATGGAAATATCTACACCACGATCTGTATAAACATGGAAATATCTACACCGCAATCTGTATAAACATGGAAATATCTTCACCACGATCTGTATAAACATGGAAATATCTACACCGGTATCTGTATAAACATGCTGATATCTACAACACCATCTATATAAACATGGAAATATCTACACCGCCATCTGTATAAACATGGAAATATCTACAATGCCATCTGTAGAAAGGTGGAAATATCTACACCGGAATCTGTGTAAACATGGAAATATCTACACCGATATCTGTAAAAACATGGAAATATCAACACCGCTATCGTTATAAACATGGAAATATCTACACCGCGATCTGTATAAACAAGGAAATATCAACACCGCGATCTGTATAAACATGGAAATATCTACACCGCTATCTGTATAAACATGGAAATATCTACACAGCTATCCCCGTAAACATGGAAATATCTACACCGCCATTTGTATAAACATGGAAATACCTACAAAGTCATCTGTATAAACATGGAATTATCTACAAAGCCATCTGTATAAACAAGGAAATATCTACACAGCCATCTGTATATACATGGAAATATCAACATTGCTCTCTGTATAAACATGGAAATAACTACACCGCTATTTGTATAAACAAGGAAATATCTACATCGTGATCTATATATATATGGAAATACTTACAGCGCTATGTCTATAAACTTGGAAATTTCTACACCGTAATCTGTATAAATATGGAAATATCTACACCGCTATCTCTAGAAACATGGAAATACCTACACCGCCATCTGTATAAACATGGAAATACTTACAAAGTTATCTGTATGAACATGGAAATGTCTACACCGCCATCTGTATAAACATGGAAATATCTACACAGCCATGTGTATATACATGGAAATATCTACACCGCTATCTATATAAACATGGAAATAACTACACCGCTCTCTGTATAAACATGGAAATATCTACACCGCCATCTACATATCCATAGAAATATCTGTGCCGCCATCTGTATAAACATTGAAATACTTACAAAGTTATCTGTATAACATGGAAATATCTACACCGCCATCTGTATAAACATGGAAATATCTACACAGCCATGTGTATATACATGGAAATATCTACACCGCTATCTACATAAACATGGAAACAACTACACCGCTATCTGTATAAACATGGAAATATCTACACCGCCATCTACATACCCATGGAAATATCTGCGCCGCCATCTGTATAAACATGGAATTATTTACACGGTCATCTGCGAATAGATGGTAATATCAACACCGCCATCTGTGCAAACATGGAAATATCTGCACCGCTATCTGTACAAACATGCAAATATCTACAGCGCGGTCTTTATAAACATGGAAATATCTACACCGCTATCTGTATAAACATGGAAATATCTACACCGCTATCTCTATAAACATGGAAATATCAACACAGTGATCTGTATAAACATGGAAATATTTACACTGCTATCTGTATAAACATGGAAATTTCTACACCGTTATCTGTATAAATATGGAATTATCTTCACCGCTATCTCTATAAACATGGAAATATCTACACCGCCATCGGTATAAACATGTAAATACCTATACAGTCATCTGTGTAAACATGGAAATATCTACACCACCATCTGTATAAACATGGAAATATCTACAATGTCATCTATATACACATGGAAATACCTACAAGGCAATCTGTGTATAGATGGAAACATCAACACAGCCATCTGTACACACATGGAAATATCAACACTACTATCTCTATAAACATGGAAATTTCTACACTGCGGTCTGTAAAAACATGGAAATATCTACCCCGGTATCTGTATAAACATAGAAATATCTACACCACGATCTGTATAAACATGGAAACATATACACCGCTATCTGTATAAACATGGAAATGTCTGCACTGCTATCTCTATAAACATGGAAACATCTACAAAGCCATCTGTATAAACATGGAAATACCTACACAGTCATGTGTAGGAACATGGAAATATCTACACTGCCATCTGTATAAACTTAGAAATATCTACACAGCCCTCTGTAGAAATATGGAAATATCTGCATAGGCATCTGTATAAACATGTAAATATCTGCACCACTATCTGTATAAACATGGAAATACCTACACCGCTGTCTCTATAAACATGGAAATATGTACACCGCTATGTGTATAAACATGGAAACAACTCCACTGCTCTCTGTATAAACATGGAAATATCTCCACCGTTATCTGTATAAACATGGAAATATCTGCAGCGCCATCCCTATAAACATTGAAATATCTACACTGCCATCTGTAAAAACATGGAAATATCTACACAGTCATCTGAATAAACATGGAAATATCTACACCACCATCTGTATAAACATGGAAATACCTACAATACCATCTGTATACACATGGAAATATCTACACAGACATCTGTATAAATATGGAAATATCTACACCGCCAGGTGTATATACATGGAAATATCTACACTGCCATCTGTAGAAAGATGGAAATATCTACACCGCTATCTGTATAAATATGGAAATATCTACACCGCTATCACTATAAACATGGAAATATCTACACCGCCATCTGTATAAACATGTAAATACCTATAGAGTCATCTGTATAAACATGGAAGTATCTACAATGCCATCTGTATACACATGGAAATATCTACACAGCCAACTGTATAAACATGTAAATATCTACACTGTAATCTCTATAAACATGGAAATATCCACACCGCCATCTCTATAAACATGAAAATATCTACACTGCCATCTCCATAAACATGGAACTAACTACTCCGCCATCTGTATAAACATGGAAACATCTACACCGCCATCTGTGTGAATAAGGAAATATCTACAATGCCATCTGTATAAAGATATAAATTTCTGCACCACGAGCTGTATAAACATGGAAATATCTACATCGCTATCTGTATAAACGTGGAAATACCAACACCACTATCGGTATAAACATGGAAATATCTACAACGCCATCTATATAAGCATGGAAATATCTACACCGCTATGTCTATAAACATGGAAATACCTACACCGCTATCTCTATAAACATGGAAATATCTACACCGCTATCTGTATAAACATGGAAATATCTACACCGCGATCTGTATAAACAGGGAAATATCTAGACCGCGATCTGTATAAACATGGAAATATCTTCACCACGATCTGTATAAACATGGAAATATCTACACCGCTATCTGTATAAACATGGTAATATCTACATCACCATCTATATAAACATGGAAATATCTACACCGCCATCTGTATAAACATGGAAATATCTACAATGCCATCTGTAGAAAGATGGAAATATCAACACCGCAATCTGTGTAAACATGGAAATATCTACAGCGATATCTGTAAAAACATGGAAATATCAACACCGCTATCTCTATAAACATGGAAATACCTACACCGCGATCTGTATAAATGTGGAAATATCTACACCCCGATCTGTATAAACATGGAAATATCTACACCGCTTTCTGTATAAACATGGAAATATCTACACAGCTATCTCTATAAACATGGAAATATCTACACCGCCATCTGTATAAACATGGAAATAAATACAAAGTCATGTGTATAAACATGGAAATATCTACAAAGCCATCTGTGTAAACATGGAAAAGTCTACACAGCCATCTGTATATACATGGAATTATCTGCACCGCTATCTGTATAAACATGGAAATAACTACACCGCTGTCTCTATAAACATGGAAATATGTACACCGCTATGTGCATAAACATGGTAATATCTCCACTGCTGTCTGTAGAAACATGAAAATATCTACACCTTTATCTGTATAAACATGGAAATATCTACAGCGCCATCTCTATAAACATTGAAATATCTACACTGCCATCTGTAAAAACATGGAAATATCTACACAGTCATCTGAATAAACATGGAAATATCTAAACCACCATCTGTATAAACATGGAAATACCAACAATACCATTTCTATACACATGGAAATATCTACACAGACATCTGTATAAATATGGAAATATCTACGCCGCTATCTGTATAAACATGGGAATATCTACACCGCTATCTCTATAAACATGGAAATATCTGCACTGCCATCTGTAAAAACATGGAAATACCTATACAGTCATCTGTATAAACATGGAAATATTTACAATGCCATCTGTATACACATGGAAATATCTACACAGCCATCTGTATAAACATGTAAATATCGACACTGCTATCTCTATAAACATGGAAATATCTACACCGCCATCTCTATAAACACGAAAATATCTACACTGCCATCTCCATAAACATGGAACTAACTGCTCCACCATCTGTATAAACATGGAAAAATCTACACCGCCATCTGTGTGAATAAGGAAATATCTACAACGCCATCTTTATAAAGATATAAATATCTGCACCGCGAGCTGTATAAACATGGAAATATCTACATCGCTATCTGTATAAACGTGGAAACACCAACACCGCTATCGGTATAAACATGGAAATATCTACAACGCCATCTATATAAACATGGAAATATCTACACCGATATGTCTATAAACATGGAAATACCTACACCGCTATATCTATAAACATGGAAATATCTACACCGCTATCTGTATAAACATGGAAATATCTACACCGCTCTCTGTATAAACATGGAAATATACACACCGCGATCTGTATAAACATGGAAATATCTACACCGCGATCT
Organism: Pan troglodytes; assembly: GCF_028858775.2. Taxonomy (NCBI): domain Eukaryota; kingdom Metazoa; phylum Chordata; class Mammalia; order Primates; family Hominidae; genus Pan; species Pan troglodytes. The sequence goes on from NC_072411.2 coordinate 12,069,386, forward strand.
GTATAAACATGGAAATATCTTCACCACGATCTGTATAAACATGGAAATATCTACACTGCTATCTGTATAAACATGGTAATATCTACACCACCATCTATATAAACATGGAAATATCTACACCGCCATCTGTATAAACATGGAAATATCTACAATGCCATCTGTAGAAAGATGGAAATTCAACACCGCAATCTGTGTAAACATGGAAATATCTACTCCGATATCTGTAAAAACTTGGAAATATCTACACCGCTATCTGTATAAACTTGGAAATATCTACACCGCGATCTGTATAAATATGGAAATATCTACACCGCGATCTGTATAAACATGGAAATATCTACACCGCTATCTGTATAAAGATGGACATATCTACACAGCTATCTCTTTAAACATGGAAGTATCTACACCGCCATCTGTATAACATGGAAATACCTACAAAGTCATCTGTATGAACATGGAAATATCTACACAGCCATCTGTATAGACATGGAAATATCTACACAGCCATCTGTATATACATGGAAATATCTACACCGCTATCTGTATAAACATGGAAATAACTACACCGCAATTTGTATAAACAAGGAAATATCTACACCGTGATCTGTATAAACGTGGAAATATCTACACAGCCATCTCTATAAACACGGAAATATCTACACCCCTATCTGTATAAACATGGAAATATCCACACCGCTATGTCTATAAACATGGAAAAATCATCACCGCTATCTCTATGAACATGGAAATATCTACACCGCCATTTCTATAAACATGGAAATATCTACACCACGATCAGTATAAACATGGAAATATCTACACCGCTATCTGTATAAACATGGAAATATCTCCACTGCTATCTCTATAAACATCGAAATATCTACACCGCCATCTGTATAAACATGGAAATACTTACAATGTTATCTGTATAAACATGGAAATATCTACACCGCCATCTGTATAAACATGGAAATATCTACACAGCCATGTGTATATACATGGAAATATCTACACCGCCATCTCTATAAACACGAAAATATCTACACTGCCATCTCCATAAACATGGAACTAACTACTCCACCATCTGTATAAACATGGAAACATCTACACCGCCATCTGTGTGAATAAAGAAATATCTACAATGCCATCTGAATAAAGGTATAAATATCTGCACCGCGAGCTGTATAAACATGGAAATATCTACATCGCTATCTCTATAAACATGGAAATATCTACACCGCCAACTCTATAAACATGGAAATATCTACGCTGCCATCTGTATAAACATGAAAATATCTGCACCGCCATCTGTATAAACATAAAAATATCTACACTGCCATCTGTATAAACATGGAAATACATACACAGTTATCTGTATAAACATGGAAACATCTACACCACTATCTGTGTAAACATGGAAATATCTACACCGCAATCTGTGTAAAAAAGGAAATATCTAAACCGCTATCTTTGTAAAGATCGTAATATCTACATCGCAATCTGTGCAAAGATGGAAATAACTAAACCGCTATCTGTGTAAACATGGTAATATCTAAACCGCTGTCTCTATAAACATGGAAATATCCACAACGCTATCTGTATATAGATGGAAATATCTACATCGCCATCTGTAAAAACATGGAAATATCTACACCACAATCTGTATAAACATGGAAATACGTACACAATCGTCTGTATAAACATGGTGACATCTACACAGCCATCTGTAGAGTCATGGAAATATCTACACCGCTATCAGTATAAACATGGAAATATCTACAATGCTATCTGTGTAAACATGGAAATGTCTACACAGCTATCTGTGTAAACATGGAAATGTCTACACCGCTATTTGTGTAAAAATGGAAATATCTGCACCGCAATCTGTGCAAGTATGGAAATATTTACACCGCTATCTCCATAAACATGGAAGTATCTGCACCGGTATCTGTATAAACATGGAAATATCTACACAGTCATCTGTATATACTTGGAAATATTTACACGACCATCTCTATAAACATGGAAATATCTACACTGCCATGTGTATACTCATGGAAATATCTACACAGCCATCAGTATAAACTTGGAAACATCTGCACCGCTATCTGAATACACATGGAAATACCTACACAGCTATCTCTATAAACATGGAAATATCTACACCGCTATCTGTATAAACATGAAAATATCTACAACACTATCAGTGTAAACATGGAAATATCTAGACAGCTATCTGTGTAAACATGGAAATATCTACACCGCTATCTGTGTAAAGATGGAAATACCTACACCGCAATCTGTGCAAAAATGGACATATCTACACGGCTATCTCTATAAAGTCGGAAATATCTGCACTGGTATCAGTATAAACATGGGAATATATGCACCGCTATCTCAATAAACTTGGAAGTATCTACAACGCTATCTCTATAAATATGGAAATAGCCACATTGCTATCTGTATAAACATGGAAATATCTACACCGCCATCTTTGAAAACATGGAAATATCTAGAAAGTCATCTGTATAAACATGGAAATATCTACACCTCCATCTGTATAAACATAGAAATATCTACACTGCCATCTGTATACACATGGAAATATCTACACAATCATCTGTATAAACATGGAAATATCTACACTTCTATCTCTATAAACATGGAAATAACTACAACGCTATCTATATAAACATGGAAATATTTACACGGCTATCTGCTTAACATGTAAACACCTACACTGCCATCTGTATAAAGATGGAAATATCTACACCACGAGCTGTATAAACATGGAAATATCTACACCGCTATCCATATAAACATGGACATACCAACACCACTATCCCTATAAACATGGAACTATCTACACCACTATCTGTATAAACATGGAAATATCTGCATCGCTATTTCTATAAACATGGAAATACCTACACCGCCATCTTTATACACATGGAAATATCTACACAGCTATCTCTATAAACATAGAAATACCTACACCGCCATCTCCACGAACATGGAAATATCTACACCGCCATCTGTATAAACATGGAAATATCTTCACCGGCTTCTGTATAACATGGAAATATCTGCACCGCCATCTGTATAAACATAGAAATGTCTACACTGCCATCTGTATAAACATGGAAATACCTACACAGTTATCTGTATAAACATGGAAACATCTACATCACTATCTGTGTAAACATGGAAATATCTACAGCGCTATCTTTGTAAAGATGGAAATATCTACACCGCAATCTGTGCAAAGATGGAAATATCTAAACCGCTATCTGTGTAAACATGGTAATATCTACACCGCTGACTGTAAAAACATGGAAATATCCACACCGCTATCGGTATATACATGGAAATATCTACACCGCCATCTGTAAAAACATGGAAATATCTACACCGCAGTCTGTATAAACATGGAAATACCTACACGGTCATCTCTATAAACATGGTAACATCTACACAGCTATCTGTATAGTCATGGAAATATCTACACCACTATCAGTATAAACATGGAAATATCTACAACGGTATCTGTGTAAACATGGAAATGTCTACACAGCTATCTGCGTAAACACGGAAATATCTACACCGCTATTTGTGTAAAGACAGAAATATCTGCACCGCAATCTGTGCAAACATGGAAATATCTGTTTAAACAGGGAAATGTCTACAACGCTATCTGTGTAAACATGGAAATATCTACACCACCATCTGTGTAAACATGGAAATATCTACACCGCTATCTGTACAAACATGGAAATATCTCCACCGCTACCTGTATAAACATGGAAATATATACACCGCTATCTGAATAAACACGGAAATATCTACACCACGATTTGTATAAACTTGGAAATATCTACACCGCCATCTTTATAAACATGGAAATATCTCCACCGCTATCTGCATACTCATGGAAATAGGTTCACCGCTATCTGTATAAACATGGAAATATCTACCCCACTATCAGTATAAACATGGAAAATCTACACCGCTATCTGTATAAACATGGAAATATCTACATGGCTATCTCTATAAACATGGAAATATCTACACCTCCATCTGTATAAACATGGAAATATATCCACCGCTATCTCTATAAACATGGAAATATCTACATCGCTATCTGTGTATACATGGAAATATCTCCACCGCTATCTGTATAAACATGGAAATATCTGCACCGCAATCTTTATAAACATGGAAATATCTATCCCGCAATCTGTATAAACATGGAAATATCTACAGCAATATCTGTGTTAACATGGAAATATCTACACCGCTATCTGTGGAAACATGGAAATATGTACACCGCTATCTCTATAAACATGGAAATATCTACACCGTTATCTGTATAAACATGGAAATATCTACACCGTGATCTGTATAAACATGGAAATATCTACAACAATATCTGTGTAAACATGGAAATATCTACACCGCGATCTCTGTAAACATGGAAATATGTACACTGCTGTCTGTGTAAAGGTGGAAATATCTACACTGCGATCTGTGCAAAGATGGAAATATCTACACCGCTATCTCTGTAAACATGGAAATATCTACACTGCTATCTTTATAAACATAGAAATATCTACACTGCTATCTGTATCAACTTGGAAATATCTACAACACTATCTGTATAAACATGGAAATATCTACACTGCCATCTGCATAAACATGCAAATATCTACATAGCAATATCTATAAACATGGAAATATCCACACCACCTTCTGTAAAAACATGGAAATATCTTCACAGTCATCTGTATAAACATGGAAATATCTACACCTCCATCTGTATACACATGGAAATATCTACACTGCCATCCGTATACACATGGAAATATCTACACCGCCATCTGTATAATCATGGAATTATCTACACCGCTATCTCTATAAACATGGAAATACCTACACCGCTATCGGTATAAACATGGAAATATCTACACCACTATCTGAATAAACATGGAAATATCTACACCACGATTTGTATAAACTTGGAAATATCTACACCACCATCTGTATAAACATAGAAATAGCTCCACCGCTATCTGTATAAACATGGAAATATCTCCACCGCTATCTGCATACTCATGGAAATATGTACATCGCTATCTGTATAAACATGGAAATATCTACCCCACTATCTGTATAAACATGGAAATATCTACAACGCCATCTGTATATACCTGGAAATATCTACATCGCTATCTGTATAAACATGGAAATATTTCCACCGCTATCGGTATAAACATGGAAATATCTACACCGCTATCTTTATAAACATGGAAATACCTACACTGCTATCTGTATAAACACGGAAAATTTACAACACTCTCTGTATAAACATGGAAATATCTACACCGCTATCTGTATAAATATGGAAATATCTACACTACAATCCCCATAAATATGGAAATATCTACACCGCTATCTGTATTAACATGGAAATATCTACAACAATATCTGTGTAAACATGGAAATACCTAAACAGCTATCTGTGTATACATGGAAATATGTACACCGCTATCTGTGTAAAGATGGAAATATCTACACCACAATCTGTGCAAAGATGGAAATATCTACACCGCTATCTCTGTAAACATGAAAATATCTACACTGCTATCTGTATAAACATGGAAATATCAACAACAATATGTGTGTAAACATGGAAATATCTACACCGCTATCTCTGTAAACATGGAAATATGTACACCGCTGTCTGTGTAAAGATGGAAATATCTACACTGCAATCTGTGCAAATATGGAAATATCTACACCGCTATCTCTGTAAACATGGAAATATCTACACTGCTATCTTTATAAACTTAGAAATATCTACACTGCTATCTGTATCAACTTGGAAATATCTACAACACTATCTGTATAAACATGGAAATATCTACACTGCCATCTGTATAAACATGCAAATATCAACATAGCAATATCTATAAACATGGAAATATCCACACCACCTTCTGTAAAAACATGGAAATACCTTCACAGTCATCTGTATAAACATGGAAATATCTACACCTCCATCTGTATACACATGGAAATATCTACACTGCCATCCGTATACACATGGAAATATCTACACTGCCATCTGTATAAACATGGAATTATCTACACCGCTCTCGCTATAAACATGGAAATACCTACACCGCTATCGGTATAAACATGGAAATATCTACACCGCTATCGGTATAAACATGGAAATATCTACACCACTATCTGAATAAACATGGAAATATCTACACCACGATTTGTAGAAACTTGGAAATATCTACAACGCCATCTCTATAAACATAGAAATATCTCCACCGCTATCTGTATAAACATGGAGATATCTCCACCGCTATCTCTATAAACATGGAAATATCTTCACCGCTATCTGTTTAAACATGGAAATACCTACACTGCTGTCTGTATAAACATGGAAATATCTCCACTGCTATCTCTATTAACAAGGAAATTTCTACACCTCCATCAGTATAAACATGGGAAATCTACACTGCCATCTGTATACACATGGAAATATCTACACAGCCATCAGTATAAACATGGAAATATCTACACCGCAATCTCTGTAAACGTGGAAATATATCCACCGCTATGGGTATAAACATGCAATTACCTACACCGTTATGTACATAAACATGGAAATACCTACACGGCTATCTGTACAAACTTGGAAATATGGACAACGCTATCTCTATAAACATGAAAATATCTACACCCCCATCTGTATAAAAATGGAAATACCTCCACAGCTATCTGTATAAACATGGATATATCTCCACCGCTATCTGTATAGACATGGAAATATATACACTGCTATCTGTATAAAAATGGAAACATCTACACCACAATCTGTGAAGGATGGAAATATCTACACCGCTATCTTTGTAAACATGGAAATATCAACACCGCTACCTGTATAAACACCGAAATAACCACACCGCTATCTGTATAAACAGGGAAATATGTACACCGCCATCTCTATAAACATGGAAGTATCTACACAGTGATCTGAATAAACATGGAAATATTTACACCGCTATCTGTATAAATATGGAGATATATACAACGCTGTCTCTATAAACATGGAAATATCTGCACCGCTATCTGTATAAACATGGAAATATCTACACCACTATCTCTATAAACATGGAAATATTTACACCGCCATCTGTATAAGTATGGAAATATCTTCACAGTCATCTGTATAAACATGGAAATATCTAAACTGCAATCTCTATAAAAATGAAAATATCTTCACTGCCATCTCCATTAATATGGAAATATCTACACCAACAGCTCTGAAAACATGGAAATATCTACACCGCTATCTGTATAAACATGGAAATATCTACACTGTCATCTGTATAAAGATTCAAATATCTACACCGCGAACTGTATAAACATGGAAATATCTACACCGCTATCTGTATAAACATGGAAATACCAACACCGTAATCTGTATAAACATGGAAATATCTACACCGCTATCTGTATGAACATGGAAATATCTACACTGCTATCTCTATAAACCTGAGAATACCAACACCGCCTTCTCTATAAACATGGAATTATCTACACCGCTATCCCTATAAACATAGAAATATATACACGGCCATCTCTATAAACATGGAAATATCTACTCCAACATCTGCATAAACATGGAAATAACTACACCGCCATCTGTATAAACATGGAAATGTCTACACCGCTATCTCTATAAACATAGAAATATCTACACCGCCATCTCTATAAACAGGGAAATATCTACACCGCCATCTGTATAAACATTGAAATATGTACACTGCCATCTCTAGAAAGATGGAAATGTCTACACCGCGATCTGTATAAACATGGAAATATCTACAGTGCTACCTGTATAAATTGGGAAATATCTACACCGTTATCTGTATAAACATGGAAATATTTACACCAAGATCTCTATAAACATGGAAATATCAACACCGCTATATGTATAAACATGGAAATATATAAACCGCTATCTGTATAAACATGGAAATAACTACACCGCGATCTGTATAAACATGGAAATATCTACATGGCTATCCCTATAAATTTGGAAATATCTAAACCACCATCTGTATAAATAAGGAAATAACTACACAGTCATCTGTGTAAACGTGGAAATATCTACACCACCATCTGTATAAACGTGGAAATATCAACATCGATATCTGTGTAAACATGGAAATATCTACACCGCAATCTGTGTAAAGATGGAAATATCTACACCGCAATCTGTGCCAAGGTGAAAATATCTACACCGCTATCTTTGTAAACATGGACATATCTTCACCGCTATCTGTGTAAAAATGGAAATATCTACACAGCTATCTGTGTAAACTTGGAAATATCTTCACCGCTATCTGTATAAAGATGGAAATATCTACACCGCAATCTGTGCAAAGATGGAAATATCTGCACCGCTATCTCTGTAAACATGGAAATATCTACACCGCTATCTATATAAACATGAAAATATCTACACCGCCATCTGTATAAACATGGAAATATATAAACAGTCATCTGTATAAACATTTAAATATCTACACCACCATCTCAATAAACATGGAAATGTCTACACTGCCATCTGTATTCACATGGAAATAGCAACACAGCCATCTATATTCACATGGAAATATCTACAGAGCCATCTGTATAAACATGGAAATATCTACACCGCTATCTCTTTAAACATGGAAATATCTACACCGTCATCTGTATAAACATGGAAATATCTACAACGTCATCTGTATAAAGATGGAAATATCTACACCGCAATCTGTGCAAAGATGGAAATATCTACAACGCTATCACTATAAACATGGAAATATCTACACCGCCATCTGTATAAACATGGAAATATCTACACCGCTATCTGTATTAATATGAAAATATCTACACCCTATGTCTATAAACATGGAAATTGCTACACCGCTATGTCTATAAACATGGAAATATCCACACCGCTATCTCTTTAAACATGGAAATATCTACACCGCCATCAGTATATACATGAAAATATCCACACAGTCATCTGTATAAGCATGGAAATGTCTACACCACCATCTCTATAAACATGGAAATATCTACACTGCCATCTGTATACACATGGAAATATCTACACAGCAATCTGTATAAACATGGAAATAGCTGTACTGTCATCTGTAAAAACATGGAAATATCTACTCCACCATCTCTATAAACATGGAAACATCTACACCGCCCTCTCCATAAACAGGGAACTATCTACACCGCCATCTCTATAAACAAGGACATATCTACACTGCTATCTGTGTAAACACGGAAATATCTACACTGCCATCTGTATAAAGATGGAAATACCTACACCACGAGCTGTATAAACATGGAAATATATACACCGCTCTCTGTATAAACATGGAAATACCAACACCGCTATCTGAATAAACATGGAAATATCTACACCGCTATATGTATAAACATGGATATATCTTCACTGCTATCTCTATAAACATGGAAATACTTACTACGCCATCTCTATAAACATGGAAATACCAACACCGCTATCTCTATAAACATAGAAATATCTACACCGCCATCTCTATAAACATGGAAATATCTACACCGCCATCGTATTAACATGGAAATATCTACAACGCTATCTGTATAAACATGGAACTATCAACACAACCATCTGTATAAACTTGGAAATATCTACACTGCCAGCTCTAGAAAGATGGAAATATCTACACCGTGATCTGTATAATCTTAGAAATTTCTACACCGCTACCTTTGTTAACATGGAAATATCTACTCCGCTATCTGTATAAACGTGGAAATATGTACACCACGATCTGTATAAACATGGAAATATCTACAGCACTATCTGTATAAACAAGGAAATATCTGCACCGCTATCTGTATAAACAGGGAAATATCTACACTGCTATCTGTATAAACATGGAAATATGTAAACCGCTATCCCTGTAAATATGGAAATGTCTACACCGCTATCTCAAGATACATGGAAATATCTAAACCGCTATCTCGATAAACATGGAAACATCTACAACACTATCTGTGTAAACATGGAAATACCTACAGAGCTGTCTGCGTAAACATGGAAATATCTACACCACTATCTGTGTAAGATGGAAATATCTACACCGCAGTCTGTAGAAACTCGGAAATATCTACACCGCCATCTGTATAAATAAGGCAATATCTCAACCGCTATCTGTATAAAAATGAAAATATCTACACTGTTGTCTGTATAAACATGGAAATATCTACACCACGATCTGTATAAACATGGAAATATCTACACCGCTATCTGTATAAACATGGAAATATCTACAACACTATCTGTGTTAACATGGAAATAAATACACCGCTCTCTGTGTAAACATGGAAATATGTACACAGTTATCTGTGTAAAGATGGTAATATCTACAGTGCAATCTGTGCAAATATGGAAATATCTACACCGCTCTCTCTGTAAACATGGAAATATCTAAACCGCTGTCTGTATAAACATGGAAATATCTACACCGCTGTCTTTATAAATATGGAAATATCTACACCACGATCTCTATAAACATGGAAATATCTACACTGCTATCTGTATAAATATGGAAATATCAACACCGCTATCTCTATAAACATGGAAATGTCTACACCGCTATCTGTATAAACATAGAAATATCTTCACTGCCATCTTTCAAAAGATGGAAATACCTTCACCGAGATCTGCATAAACATGGAAATATCTACACCTCTACCTGTGTAAACATGGAAATATCTACACAGCTATCTGTATAAATATGGAAATATCTACAGCGCTATCTCTATGAACATGGAGATGTCTACACCGCTATCTGTATAAACATGGAAATATCTCCATGGCTACCTCTATAAACATGGAAATATCTACACCGCCATCTGCATAAACATGGAAATACCTACACAGTCATCTGTATAAACATGGAAATATCTACACCACTATCTGTATAAACATGGAATATCTACACGGCCATCGGTATAAACACGGATATATCTGCACAGCCATCTCTATAAACACGGAAATATCTACACTGCTATCTGTAGAAACATGGAAATAGCCACAACGCTCTCTGTATAAACATGGAAATATCTACACTGTCATCTGTATAAACATGGAAATACCTACACCTCCATCTGTATAAACTTGGAAATATCTACACTGCCATCTGAATACACTAGGAAATATGTACACTGCCATCTGTATGAACATGGAAATATCTAAACCGCTATCTCTATAAATATGGAAATACCTACACCGCCATCTGTATAAACATGGAAATATCTACACCGCTATCTGTATAATGATGGAAACATCTACACCGCTATCTTTATAAACATAGAAATATCGACACTGCTATCTGTATAAAGATGGAAATATTTACAACACTATCTGTGTAAACATGCAAATATCTACACCGCTGTCTGAGTAAACATGGAAATATGTACAAGGCTATCTGTGTAAAGATGGAAATATCTTCACCGCAATCTGTGCAAAGATGGAAATATCTACTCCGCTATCTCTGTAAACATGGAAATATCTACACTGCTATCTCTATAAACATGAAAATATCTACACTGCTGTCTGTATAAACATGGAAATATCTACACCACGATCTGCATAAACATGGAAATATCTACACCGCTATCTGTATAAACATGGAAATATCTACAACACTATCTGTGTTAACATGGAAATAAATACACCGCTATCTGTGTAAACATGGAAATATGTACACAGCTATCTGTGTAAAGATGGAAATATCTACAGCGCAATCTGTGCAAATATGGAAATATCTACACCGCTCTCTCTGTAAACATGGAAATATCTAAACCGCTGTCTGTATGAACATGGAAATATCTACACCGCTATCTCTATAAAAATGGAAATATCTACACCATGATCTCTATAAACATGGAAATATCTACACTGCTATCTGTATAAATATGGAAATATCAACACCGCTATCTCTATAAACATGGAAATGTCTACACCGGTATCTGTATAAACATGGAAATATCTACAAGGCTATTTCTATAAACATGGAAATACCTACAAAACCATCTGTATAAACATGGAAATATCTACAAGGCTATTTCTATAAACATGGAAATACCTACAACACCATCTGTATAAACATGGAAATACCTACACCGATATCTGTATAAACATGGAAATATCTACACCACTAGCTGTATAAACATGGAAATAACTTCACTGCCATCTGTATAAACATGGAAATATCTACAGAGCCATCTCTATAAACATCGAAATATCTACACTGCTATCTGTATAAACATGGAAATAGCCACACCGCTATCTGTATAAACATGGAAATATCTACACCACTATCTGTATAAACATGAAAATATCTACACTGCCCTCTGTATAAACATGGAAGTAACTACACCGGTATCTCCATAAACATGGAAATATCTACACGGCCATCTGTATATACATGGAAATAGATACACAGTCATCTGTGTAAACATGGAAACATCTACACCACTATCTGTATAAACGTGGAAATATCTACACTACCATTTGTATAAACATGGAAATATCTGCACAGCCATCTCTATAAACATGGAAATATCTACAACGCTACCTCTATAAACATGGAAATAGCCAAACCGCTAGCTACATAAACATGGAAATATCTACACTGCCATCTGTATACACATGGAAATATCTTCAAAGTCATCTGTATAAAGATGGAAATATCTACACCGTTATTTGTGTAAACATGGAAATATCTACACCGCTATCTGTATAAAGGTGGAAATATCTACACCGCAATCTGTGGAAATATGGAAATATCTACACATCTATCTCTGTAAATATGGAAATATCTACTCCGCTATCTATATAAACATGGAAATATCTTCACCGCTGTCTGTATAAACATGGAAATATCTAAACCACGATCTGAATAAACATGGATATATCAACACCGCTATCTTTATAAACATGGAAACATCTACACCGCTATCTGTATAAACATGGAAATATCTACACCGCTATCTGTATAAATATGGAAATATCTACACCGCTATCTCTATAAACATGGAAATGTCTACACCGATATCTGTATAAACATGATAATATCTACATGGCTATTTCCATAAATATGGAAATATCTACACCGTCATCTGTATAAACATTGAAATACCTACAGAGTCATCTGTTTAAACATAGAAATATCCACACCATTATCTGTTTAAACACGGAAATATCTACACGACCACCTGTATAAACATGGACATATCTACACAGCCATCTCTATAAACATGGAAATATCTACATCGCTATCTGAATAAACATGGAAATAGCTAAACCGCTATCTGTATAAACCTGGAAATATCTACAACGCCATCTGTAAAAATATGGAAATATCTACACAGTCATCTGTAGAAACATGGCAATATCTACACTGCCATCTGTATACACATGGAAATACCTCCACCCCTATCTGTTTAAACATGGAAATATCTACACCGCTATTTGTATAGACATGGAAATATCTACACCGCAATCTGTATAAACATGGTAATATCTACACCGCTATCTGTATAAACATGGAAATATCTACACCGCTATCTGTATAAACATGGGAATATCTACACTGCCATCTGTATAAACATGGAAATAGCCACAACGTTATGTTTTATAAACGTGGAAGTATCTACATCACCATCTGAATAAACATGGAAATATCTACACGGCTATCTCTATAAATATGGAAATATCTACACCACTACCTCTATAAACATGGAAATATCTACACAGCTCTCTGTATATACATGCATATATCTACAGCGCTATCTCTATAAACATGGAAATATCTACACCGCCATCTGCATAAACATGGAAACATGTTCACAGTCATCTGTGTAAACATGGAAATAACTACACCGCTGTCTGTATAAACATGGAAATATATACACCGCTATCCGTATAAACATGGAAATATCTACACCGCTATCTGTATAAATATGGAAATATCCACACTGCTATCCCTACAAACATGGAAATGTCTACACCACTATCAGTATAAACATGGAAGTATCTACATGGCTATCTCTATAAACATGGAAATATCAACACCGCTAACTGCATAAACACGGAAATATCTACACCGCTTTCTGCAAAAACATGGAAATATCTACATCGTTATCTGTACAAACATGGAAATATTTCCATCGCTATCTCTATGAACATGGAAATATCTCCACCGCTATCTCAATAAACTTGGAAATATCTGCACTGCTATCTTTATAAACATGGAAATATCTACTGCACTATCTGTATAAACATGGATATATCTACACTGCCATCTGAATAAACATGGTAATAGCCACACCGCTATCTGTATAAACATGGAAATATCTACACCACCATCTGAATAAACATACAAATATCTACACCGCTATCTTTATAAATATGGAAATATCTTCACCGCTATCTCTGTAAACATGGAAATATCTACACCGCTACCTGTATAAACATGGACATGTCTACACCACTATCTCTATAAATATGGAAATATCTACACCGCTACCTGCATAAACTTCAAAATATCTACACCACCATCTCTAGAAACATGGAAATATCTCCACCGCTATCTGTAGAAACATGGAAATATCTACACATCTATCTTTATAAACATGGAAATATCTACATCGCAATCTCTATAAACATGGAAATACCTACAACACTATCTGTGTAAACATGGAAATATCTACACAGCTGTTTGTGTAAACATGGAAATATGTACACCGCAATCTGTGTGAGGATGGAAATATCTACACCGCAATCTGAGCAAATATGGAAATATCCTCACGTCTATCTCTGTAAACATGGAAATATCTACACCACTATCTGTATAAACATGGAAATATCTACACCGCTATCTGTATAAACATGGAAATATCCACACCAAAATCTGTATAAACATGGAAATATCTACACCAAAATCTGTATAAACATGGAAATATCTACACCAGTATCTGTATAAACATGGAAATATCTACACCGCTGTCTGTATAAATATGGAAATATCTACACCGCTATCTCTATAAACATGGAAATGTCTACACCGCGTTCTTTATGAACATGAAAATATCTACACTGCCCTCTGTATAAACGTGAATGTAACTACACCGCTATCTCTATAAACATGGAAATATCTACACGGCCATCTGTATATACATGGAAATAAATTCACAGTCATCTGTATAAACATGGAAACATCTACACCACTATCTGTATAAACGTGGAAATATCTACACTGCCATCTGTATAAACATGGAAATATCTACACAGCCATCTCTATAAACATGGAAATATCTACAACGCTACCTCTATAAACATGGAAATAGCCAAACCGCTAGCTGCATAAACATGGAAATATCTACACTGCCATCTGTATACACATGGAAATATCTTCAAAGTCATCTGTATAAAGATGGAAATATCTACACCGTTATTTGTGTAAACATGGAAATATCTACACCGCTATCTGTATAAAGGTGGAAATATCTACACCGCAATCTGTGGAAATATGGAAATATCTACACATCTATCTCTGTAAATACGGATATATCTACTCCGCTATCTATATAAACATGGAAATATCTTCACCGCTGTCTGTATAAACATGGAAATATCTAAACCACGATCTTTATAAACATGGATATATCTACACCGCTATCTGTATAAACATGGAAACATCTACACCGCTATCTGTATAAACATGGAAACATCTACACCGCTATCTGTATAAACATGGAAATATCTACACCGCTATCTGAATAAATATGGAAATATCTACACCGCTATCTCTATAAACATGGAAATGTCTACACCGATATCTGTAAAAACATGGAAATACCTTCACAGTCATCTGTATAAACATAGAAATATCCACACCACTATCTGTATAAACACGGAAATATCTACACTGCCATCTGTATAAACATGGAAATATCTACTCAGCCATCTCTATAAACATGGAAATATCTACATCGCTATCTGAATAAACATGGAAATAGCTAAACCGCTATCTGCATAAACATGGAAATATCTACACCGCCATCGGTAAAAATATGGAAATATCTACACAGTCATCTGTAGAAACATGGAAATATCTACACCGCCATCTGTATACCCATGGAAATATCTCCACCGCTATCTGTATAAACATGGAAATATCTACACCGCTATCTGTATAAACATGGAAATATCTACACCGCTATTTGTATAGACACGGAAATATCTACACCACAATCTGTACAAATATGGAAATATCTACACTGCTATCTGTATACACGTGGAAATATCTACACCGCTATCTGTATAAACATGGAAATATCTACACTGCCATCTGTATAAACATGGAAATAGCCATACCGCTATCTGTATGAATATGGAAATCTCTACACCGCAATCTGAATAAACATGGAAATATCTACACGGCTAATTATAAATATGGAAATAGCTACACCGCTACCTCTATAAACATGGAAATATCTACACAGCCATCGGTATAAACATGGATATATCTACACCGCCATCTGTGTAAACATGGAAATATGTACGCCGTCATCTGTATAAACATGGAAATAACTACACCGCTATCTGTATAAACATGGAAATACCTACAGCACTATCCGTATAAACATGGAAATATCTACACCGCTATCTGTATAAATATGGAAATATCCACACCGCTATCCCTATAAACATGGAAATGTCTTCACCGCTATCTGTATAAACATGGAAATATCTACATGGATATCTGTATCAACATGGAAGTATCAACACCGCTATCTGCATAAACATGGAGATATCTAAACCGCTATCTGCATAGACATGGAAATATCTACATCATTATCTGTACAAACATGGAAATATCTCCATCGCTATCTCTATGAACATGGAAATATCTCCACCGCTATCTCTATAAACTTGAAAATATCTTCACCGCTATCTTTATAACCATGGAAATATCTACTCCACTATCTGTATAAACATGGATATATCTACACTGCCATCTGTGTAAGCATGGTAATAGCCACACCGCTATCTGTATAAACATTGAAATATCTACACCACCATCTGAATAAACATACAAATATCTAAACCGCTATCTGTATAAATATGGAAATATCTACACCGCTATCTCTGTAAACATGGAAATAACTACACCGCTACCTGTATAAACATGGAAATATCTACACAACTACCTGCATAAACTTGGAAATATCTACACCATCATCTCTAGAAACATGGTAATATCTACACCGCTATCTGTGTAAACATGGAAATAACTCCACCACTCTCTGTATAAACATGGAAATATCTACAACGCTGTCTGTATAAACATGGAAATATCTAAACCTCTATCTGTATAAACATGGAAATATCTACACCGCTATCTTTATAAACATGTAAATATCTACACCGCAATCTGTATAAACATGGAAATATCAACAACACTATCTGTGTAAACATGGAAAAATGTACACAGCTGTCTGTTTAAACATGGTAATATTTACACCGGAATCTGTGTGAAGATGGAAATACCTACACCGCAATCTTTGCAAATATGGAAATATATACACCTCTATCTCTGTAAACATGGAAATATCTACACCACTCTCTGTATAAACATGGAAATATCTACCCCGCTATTTGTTTAAACATGGAAATATCTACACCACAATCTGTATAAACATGGATATATCTACACAGCTATCTGTATAAACATGGAAATATCTACACCACTATCTGTATAAGCATGGAAATATCTACTCCGCTATCTGTATAAATATGGAAATATCTACACGACTATCTCTATACACATGGAAATGTCTACACCGCTATCTGTATAAACATGGAAATATCTACATGGCCATTTCCATAAACATGGAACTATCTACACTGACATGTGTATAAACATGGAAATACCTACAACACTATCTGAATAAACATGCAAATATCTACACCACAGTCATTAAAAACATGGAAATACCTACACCACCATCTCTATACACATGGAAATATTTACACCGCTATCTCTATAAACATAGAAATTTCAACACCGCCAACTCTGTAAACATGGAAATATCTACACCGCATTCTGAATGAACATGGAAATATCTACACCGCCATTTGTATAAACATGGAAATATCTAAACTGCCATCTGAGGAAAATGGAAATATCTACACCACGATCTGTATAAACATGGAAATATGAACACCGCTACGTGTATAAACATGGAAATATCTACACGGCTCTCTGTATAAACATAGAAACATGTACAACACGATCTCTATAAACAAGGAAATATCTCCACCGCTATCTGTATAAACATGGAAATATCTACACCGCCATCTGTATAAACATGGAAATATCTAAACAGTCATCTCTATAAAAATGGAAATGTCTACACCAACATCTCTATAAACATGAATATATCTACACCGCCATCTCCATAAACATGGAACAATCTACACCGCTATCTGTATAAACATGGAAATAACAACACAGCTATCTGTATAAACAAGGAAATTCTTAAACCACTATCTCTATAAACTTGGAAATATCTATAATGCTATCTGTGTAAAAATGGAAATGTCTACAGAGCTATCTGTGTAAACATGGAAATATCTACAATGCTATCTGAATAAACATGGAAATATCCACACCGCAATCTGTTCAAAGATGGAAATATCTACACCGCTATCTGTGTAAACTTGGTAATATCTACACCGTTACCTGTATAAACATGGAAATATCTACACCGATATCTGTATAAACATGGAAATATCTACACCGTCATCTCTATAAACATGGAAATATCTACACCGCGATCTGTATAAACATAGAAATATCTACAAAGCTATCTGTATAAATATGGAAATATCTGCACCGCTATCTCTATAAACATGGAAATACCTACACCGCTATCTTTATAAACATGGAAATATCCACACCACTATCTCTATAAACATGGAAATACCTTCACCACCATCTCTATAAACATGGAAATATCTACACAGTCATTTCTATAAACATGGAAATATCGATACCAGCATCTGCTTAAACATGGAAATATCTACAGTGCCATCTGTATGCACATGGAAATATCTACACAGGCATCTGCATTGACATGGAAATATCCTCACCGCCATCTCTATAAACACGGAAATACCTACAACGCTATCTCTATAAACATGGAAATATCTACTCCGCCATCTATAAATACGTGGAAATATCTACACCGCCATCTCTATAAACCTGAAAATATCTGCACCGTGATCTCCATAAACATGGAAGTATCTACACCACCATCTGTATAAACACGGAAGTATCTACATCGCTATCTGTAAAAACATGGAATTATCTACACTGCCATCTCTATAAAGATGGAAATAACAACACCGCGAGCTGTATAAACATGGAAATATCTACAATGCTAGTTGTATAAACATGGAAATACCAACACCACTATCTGTATAAACATGGAAATATCTACACCGCTATCTGTATAAACATGGATATATCTACAGCGTTATCTGTATAAACATGGAAATACCTACAACGCTATCTTTATAAATATGGAAATACCTTCAACGCTATCTGTATAACCATGGATATATCTACACTGCCATCTGTATAAGCACGGAATTATCTTCACCGCCATCTGTATAAACATGGAAATATCTACACCGCCATCTCTATAAACGTGAAAATATCTACACGGCCACCTCCATAAACTTGAAACTATCTACACCACCATCTGTATAAACATGGAAATAACTTCTACGCTATCTGAATAAACATGGAAATATCTACACCACTATCTCTATAAACATGGAAATACCTACACCACTATCTCTATACACATGGAAATACCTTCACCGCTATCTCTATAAACATAGAAATATCTACACCACCATCTCTGTAAACATGGAAATATCTACACCGCCTTCTGAATGAACATGGAAATATCTACAACACGATCTGTATAAACATGGAAATTTCTACACATTTATCTGTATAAACATGGAAATATCTACTCCGCCATCTGTATATACATGGAAATATCTACACAGTCATCTGTATAAACATGGAAATATCTACACCACCATCTCTGAAAACATGAAAATATTTACATCGCCATCTCCATAAACAAGGAACAATCTTCACCGCTATCTGTATAAACATGGAAATATCAACACAGCTATCTGTATAAACATGGAAATATCTAAACCGATATCTGTATAAACATGGAATTATCTACACCGCCATCTGTATAAACATGGAAATATGTAAACCGCTATCTGTATAAACATGTAAATATCTACAGCGCTATCTATATAAACATGGAAATATCTCCACCGCTATCTGTATAAACTTGGAAATATCTACACCGCTATCTTTATAAACATGGAAATATCTACACTGCAATCTCTATAAACATGGAAATATCTACAACACTATCTGTGTAAACATGGAAATATCTTCACAGCTGTCTGTGTAAACATGGAAATATGTACAACGCATTCTGTGAGAATATGGAAATATCTACATCACAGTCTGTATAAACATGGATATATCTACACCGCTATCTGTATAAACATGTTAATATCTACACTGCTATCTGTATAAACATGGAAATATCTACTCCGCTATCTGTATAAATATGGAAATATCTACACCGCTATCTCTATAAACATGGAAATTTCAACACCGCTATCTGTATAAACATGGAAATATCTACATGGCTATCCCTAAAAACATGGAAATATCTTCACCGCCTTCTGTATAAACATGGAAATATCTACACTGCCATCTGTATAAACATGGAAATAACTAAACAGCTAACTCTATAAACATTGAAATATCTACACCGCTATCTGTATAAAAGTGGAAATATGTACACCGCAATCTGTGCAAATATGGAAATATCTACTCCTCTATCCCTGTTAATATGGAAATATCTACACCGCTGTCTGTATAAACATGGAAATATCTACACTGCTATCTGTGTAAACATGGAAATATCTACACCGCTATCTGTATAAACGTGGAAATATGTACACCACAATCTGTGCAAATATGGAAATATCTACACCTCTATCTCTGTAAATATGGAAATATCTAAACCGCTATCTGTATAAACATGGAAATATCTACACCGCTATCTGTATAAACATGGAAACATGTACACCTCTATCTGTATAAACATGGAAATATCTACACCGCTATCTGTATAAATATGGAAATATTTACACCGCTATCTCTATAAACATGGAAATGTCTACAACGCTGTCTGTATAAACATGGAAATATCTTCATGGCTATCTCTCTAAACATGGAAATATCTACACCGCCATATGTATAAACATGGAAATACCTACACAATCATCTGTAAAAATATAGAAATATCTACCCCAGTATCTGTATAAACATAGAAATATCTACACTGCAATCTGTATAAACATGGAAATATCTACAGAGCCATATCTATAAACATGGATATATCTACATCGCTATCTGTATAAACATGGAAATATCCACACCACCATCTGTGTAACATGGAAATATTTACTCCGCAATCTGTAAAAAACATAGAAATATCTACACATTCATCTGTATAAACATGGAAATGTCTACACCCCCATCTGTATAAGCAAGGAAGTATCTACGCTGCCACCTGTATACACATGGATATATCTACACAGCCATCTGTATAAACATGGAAATATCTACACTGCTATCTCTATAAACATGGAAATACCTGCACGGCTATCTGTATAAACACGGACATATCAACACCGCTATCTGTATATACTTGGAAATATCTACACCGGCATCACTATAAACATGAAAATACGTCCACCGCTATCTGTATAAACTTGAAAATATCTCCACCGCTATCTGTATAAACATGGAAATATCTACACCGCTATCTGTATAAACATGGAAATATCTACACCGCTATCTGTATAAACATGGAAATATCTAGACCGCTATCTGTATAAACATTCAAATATCTACAATGCTATCTCAATAAATATGGAAATATGTCCACCGTTATCTCTATAAACATGGAAATATCTACACCGCTATCTGTATAAACATGTAAATATCTACACCGGTATCTGCATAAACATGCAAATATCTACAGCGCTATATGTATAAACATAGAAATATCTCCACCGATATCTGTATAAACATGGAAATATCTACACCGCTGTATTTATAAACCTGGAAATAACTACACTGCAATCTCTATAAACATGGAAATATCTACAACACTATCTGTGTAAACATGGAAATACCTACAGAGCTGTCTGTGTAAACATGGAAATATGTACACCGCAATCTGTGTGAAGATGGAAATATCTACACCTCAGTCTCTGTAAACATGGAAATATCTCCACCAATATCTGTATAAACATGGAAATAACTACACCGCTATCTGTGTAAACATGGAAATATCTACACCACAGTCTGTATAAACATGGAAATATCTACAGCGCTATCTGTATAAACATGGAAATAGCGACACTGCTATCTGTATAAACATGGAAATGTCTACTCCGCTATCTGTATAAATATGGAAATATCTACACCGCTTTCTCTATAAACATGGAAATGTCAACACCGCTATCTGTATATACATGCAAATATCTACATGGCTATCACTAAAAACATGGAAATATCTTAACCGTATACAGAACTACAACGCTATCTTTATGAACATGGAAATAGCTACACCACGATCTCTATAAACATGGATATGTCTACACCGCTATCTTTATAAACATGGAAATATCTACACTGCCATCTGTATAAACATGGAAATACCTACACTGCCATCTGTATACACATGGAAATATTTACACTGCCATCTGTGTACACATGGAAATATCTACACAACCATCTGTATAATCATGGAAATATCTACACCGTTATCTCTATAAACATGGAGAATCCTGCACCACTATCTCTATAAACATGGAAATATCTACACTGCCATTTCCATAAACGTGGAACTATGTACACCGCCATCTGTATAAACATGGATATATCTACACTGCCATCTGTATAAAGACGTAAATATCTACACCGCGAGCTGTGTAAACTTGGAAATATCTACACCGCTATATACATAACCTTGGAAATAACAACACCGGTGTCTGTATAAACTTGGAAATGTCTACAACGCTATCTCTATAAACATGGAAATACCTGCAACGCTATCTCTGTAAACAAGGAAATATCTACACCGCTATCTCTATAAACGTGGAAATGTATACACCGCCATCTCTTTAAACATGAACAAATCTACACCGCCATCTACATAAAAAAGGAAGTTTCTACACCGCTATCTCTATAAACGTGGAAATATCTACACCGTTATCTGTATAAACATGGAAATATCTACAACACTATCTGTGTAAACATGGAAATATCTACTCAGCTGTCTGTGTAAACATGCAAATATGTACACAATTATCTGTGTGAAGATGGAAATATCTACACGGCAATCTGTGCAAATATGGAAATATCTACAACTCTATCTCTGTAAACATGGAAATAGCTCCACCGCTATCTGTATAAACATGGAAATATCTACACCGGTATTTGTATAGACATGGAAATATCTACACCGCAATCTCTATAAACATGGAAATATCTACACTGCTATCTGTATAAACATGGAAATATCTACAACGCTATCTGCATAAACATGGAAATATCTACACTGCCATCTGTATAAACATGGAAATAGCCACACCGTTATGTTTTATAAACATGGAAATATCTACATCACCATCTGAATAAACATGGAAATATCTACACGGCTATCTGTAAAATATGGAAATATCTACACCGCTACCTCTATAAACATGGAAATATTTACACAGCTATCTGTATAAACATGGATATATCTACAGCGCTATCTCTATAAATATGGAAATATCTACACCGTCATCTGCATAAACATGGAAACATGTACACAGTCATCTGAGTAAACATGGAAATAACTACACCGCTGTCTGTATAAAGATGGAAATATATACACCACTATCCGTATAAGCATGGAAATATCTACACCGCTATCTGTATAAATATGGAAATATCCACACCGCTATCCCTATAAACATGGAAATGTGTACTCCGCTATCTGTATAAACGTGGAAATATCTACACTGCTATCTGTATACACGTGCAAATATCTACAGCGCTATCTGTATAAACATGAAAATATCTCCACTGCTATCTGTATAAACATGGAAATATCTACACCTCTATCTTTATAAACATTGAAATATCTACAATGCAATCTGTATAAACATGGAAATACCTACAACACTATCTGTGTAAACATAGAAATATCTACACAGCTGTCTGTGTAAACCTGGAAATATGTACCCCGCAATCTGTGTGAGGATGGAAATATCTACACCGCAATCTGTGCAAATATGGAAATATCCACACCTCTATCTCTGTAAACATGGAAATATCTACACCACTATCTGTATAAACATGGAAATATCTACACGGCTATCTGTATAAACATGGAAATATCTACATGGCTATTTCTATAAATATGGAAATATCTACACCGTCATCTGTATAAACATGGAAATACCTACACAGTCATCTGTTTAAACATAGAAATATCGACACCATTATCAGTATAAACACGGAAAAATGTACACGACCATCTGTATAAACCTGGAAATATCTACACAGCCATCTCTATAAACATGGAAATATCTACATCGCTATCTGAATAAACATGGAAATAGCTAAACCGCTATCTGTATAAACCTGGAAATATCTACAACGCCATCTGTAAAAATATGGAAATATCTACACAGTCATCTGTAGAAAGATGGAAATATCTACACCGCCATCTGTATACATTTGGAAATATCTCCACCACTAACTGTATAAACATGGAAATATCTACACCGCTATCTGTATAAACATGGAAATATCTACACCGCTATTTGTATGAACATGTAAATATCTACAACGCAATCTGTACAAACATGGAAATATCTACACTGCTATCTGTATAAACATGGAAAAATCTACACTGCTATCTGTATAAACATGGAAATATCTTCACTGCCATCTGTATAAACATGGAAATAGTCACACCGCTATCTGTATAAATATGGAAATATCTACACCGCCATCTGAATAAACATGGAAATATCTACACGGCTATCTGTATAAATATGGAAATATCTACACCGATACCTCTATAAACATGGAAATATCTACACAACTATCTGTATAAACATGGATATATCTACACCGCCATCTGTATACACATGGAAATATCTCCACCACTATCTCTATAAACATGGAAATATCTACACCACCATCTGTATAAACATGGAAATATGTACACAGTCATCTGTATAAACATGGAAATAACTACACCGCTATCTGTATAAACATGGAAATATCTACACCGCTATCCGTATAAACATGGAAATATCTACACCGCTATCTGTATAAATATGGAAATATCCACACTGCTATACCTATAAACATGGAAATGTCTACACCGCTATCTGTATAAACATGGAAACATCTACATGGCTATCTCTATAAACATGGAAATATCAACAACGCTATCTGCATAAACACGGAAATATCTACACCGCTATCTGCATAGACATGGAAATATCTACATCGTTATCTGTAGAAACATGGAAATATCTCCATCGCTATCTCTATGAACATGGAAATATCTCCACCGCTATCTCTATAAACTTGGAAATATCTTCACCACTATCTTTATAAACATGGAAATATCTACTCCACTATCTGTATAAACATGGATATATCTACACTGCCATCTGCATAAACATGGTAATACCCACACCGCTATCTGTATAAACATGAAAATATCTACACCACCCTCTGAATAAACATACAAATATCTAAACCGCTATCTGTATAAATACGGAAATATCTACACCGATATCTCTGTAAACATGGAAATATCTACACCGCTACCTGTATAAACATGGACATATCTACACCGCTATCTCTGTAAACATGGAAATATCTACACCGCAACCTGCATAAACTTGGAAATATCTGCGCCACCATCTCTAGAAACAAGGAAATATCTCCACCGCTATCTGTATAAACATGGAAATGTCTCCTCCACTCTCTGTATACACATGGAAATATCTATACCGCTATCCGTATAAACATGGAAATATCTACACCGCTATCTGTATAAACATGGAAATATCTACACCGAAACCTCTATAAACATGGAAATACCTACAACACTATCTGTGTAAACATGGAAATATCTACACTGCTGTCTGTGTAAACATGGAAATATGTACACCGCAATCTGTGTGAAGATGGAAATATCTACACCGCAATCAGTGCAAATATGGAAATATCTACACCTCTATCTCTGTAAACATGGAAATATCTACACCACTCTCTGTATAAGCATGGAAATATCGACACAGATATCTGTATAAACATGGAAATATCTACACCACAATCTGTATAAACATGGATATATCTACACCGCTATCTCTATTAACATGGAAATGTCTACACCACTATCTGTATAAATATGGAAATATCTACACTGCTATCTCTATAAACATGGAAATATCTACACCGCTATCTCTATAAATATGGAATTGTCTACACAGACTTCTGTATAAACATGAAAATATCTACACTGCCATCTGTATAAACACGGAAATACCTACACCGCTATCTCCATAAACATGGAAATATCTACACTGCCATCTGTATATACATGGAAATAGCTGCAAAGTCATCTGTATAAACATGGAAAGATCTACACCGCTATCTTTATAAACGTGGAAATATCTACACTGCCATCTGTATAAACATGGAAATATCTACACAGCCATCTCTATGAACATGGAAATATCTACAACGCTACCTCTATAAACACGGAAATAGCCACACCGCTATCTGCATAAACATGGAAATATCTACACTGCCATCTGTATACACATGGAAATATCTACAAAGTCATCTGTATAAAGATGGAAACATTTACACCGTTATCTGTATAAACATGGAAATATCTACACCGCTATCAGTATCAAGGTGGAAATATCTACACCGCAATCTGTGGAAATATGGAAATATCTACACATCTATCTCTGTAAATATGGAAATATCTACTCTGCTATCTATATAACATGGAAATATCTACACCGCTGTCTGTATAAACATAGAAATATCTACACCATGATCTGTATAAACATGGATATATCTACACCGCTATCTGTATAAACATGGAAACATCTACACCTCTATCTGTATAAACATGGAAATATCTACACCGCTGTCTGTATAAATATGGAAATAACTTCACCGCTATCTCTATAAACGTGGAAATGTCTACAACGCTATCTGTATAAACATGGAAATATCTACATGGCTATTTCTATAAATATGGAAATATCTACACCGCCATCTGTAAAAACATGGAAATACCTTCACAGTCATCTGTATAAACATAGAAATATCCACACCACTATCTGTATAAACACGGAAATATCTACACTGCCATCTGAATAAACATGGAAATATCTACACAGCCATCTCTATAAACATGGAAATATCTACATCGCTATCTGAATAAACATGGAAATAGCAAAACCGCTATCTGAATGAACATGGAAATATCTACACCGCCATCTGTAAAAATATGGAAATATCTACACAGTCATCTGTAGAAACATGGAAATATCTACATCGCCATCTGTATACACATGGAAATATCTCCACCGCCATCTGTATAAACATGGAAATATCTACACCGCTATCTGTATAAACATGGAAATATCTACACCGCTATTTGTATAGACACGGAAATATCAACACCGCAATCTTTACAAACATGGAAATATCTACACTGCTATCTGTATACACATGGAAATAACTACACTGCTATCTGTATAAACATGGAAATATCTACACTGCCTTCTGTATAAACATGGAAATAGCCACACCGCTATCTGTATAAATATGGAAATATCTACACCGCCATCTGAATAAACATGGACATATCTACACGGCTATCTGTATAAATATGGAAATATCTACACCGCCACCTCTATAAACATGGAAATATCTACACAGCTATCTGTATAAACATGGATATATCTACACTGCTATCTCTGTAAACATGGAAATATCTACACCGCGATCTGTGTAAACATGGAAATATGTACACAGTCATCTGTATAAACATGGAAATAACAACACCGCTATCTGTATAAGCATGGAAATACCTACACCGCTATTCGTATAAACATGGAAATATCTACACC
Source organism: Pan troglodytes (assembly GCF_028858775.2). NCBI lineage: Eukaryota > Metazoa > Chordata > Mammalia > Primates > Hominidae > Pan > Pan troglodytes. The sequence goes on from NC_072411.2 coordinate 12,097,881, forward strand.
GCTATCTGTACAAATATGGAAATATCCACACCGCTATCCCTATAAACATGGAAATGTCTACACCGCTATCTGTATAAAGATGGAAATATCTACATGGCTATCTCTATAAACATTGAAATGTCAACACCGCTATCTGCATAAACACGGAAATATCTACACCGCTATCTGCATAGACATGGAAATATCTACATCGTTATCTGTACAAACTTGGAAATATCTCCATCGCTATCTCTATGATCATGGAAATATCTCCACCGCTATCTCTATAAACTTGGAAATATCTTCACCGCTATCTTCATAACCATGGAAATAACTAATCCACTATCTGTATAAACATGGATATATCTACACTGCCATCTGTATAAACATGGTAATAGCCACACCGCTATCTGTATAAACATGGAAATATCTACACCACCATCTGAATAAACATACAAATATCTAAACCGCTATCTGTATAAATATGGAAATATCTACACCGCTATCTCCGTAAACATGGAAATATCTACACCGCTATCTGTATAAACATGGACATATCTACACCGCTATCTCTATAAACATGGAAATATCTACACCAATACCTGCATAAACTTGGAAATATCTAAACCACCATCTCTAGAAACATGGAAATATCTACACCTCGATCTGTATAAACATGGAAAATCTACACCGCTATCTTTATAAACATGTAAATATCTACAACACTATCTGTGTAAACATGGAAATATGTACACAGCTGTCTGTTTAAGCATGAAAATATGTACACCGCAATCTGTGTGAAGATGGAAATATCTACACCGCAATCTTTGCAAATATGGAAATATCTATTCCTCTATCTCTGTAAACATGGAAATATCTACACCGCTATCTGTATAAACATGGAAATATCTACACCGCAATCTGTATAAACATGGATATATCTACACAGCTATCTGTATAAACATGGAAATATCTACAGCACTATCTGTATAAACATGGAAATATCTACTCCGCTATCTTTATAAATACGGAAATATCTACACCACTATCTCTATACACATGGAGGTGTCTACACCGCTGTCTGTATAAACATGGAAATATCTACACTGCTATCTGTATAAACATGCAAATATCTACAGCGCTATCTGTATAAACATGGAAATATCTCCATCGCTATCTGTATAAACATGGAAATATCTACACTGCTACCTTTATAAACATGGAAATATCTACACCGCGATCTCTATAAACATGGAAATACCTACAACATTATCTGTGTAAACAAGGAAATATCTACACAGCTGTCTGTGTAAACATGGAAATATGTACACCGCAATCTGTGTGAGGATGGAAATATCTACACTGCAATCTTTGCAAATATGAAAATATCTACACCTCTATCTCTGTAAACATGGAAATATCTACACCACAATCTGTATAAACATGGAAATATCTACACCACTATCTGTATAAACATGGAAATATCTACACCGCTATCTCTATAAACATGGAATTGTCTACACAGCCTTCTGTATAAACATGAAAATATCTATACTGCCATCTGTATAAACACGGAAATAACTACACCGCCATCTCCATAAACATGGAAATATCTACACTGCCATCTGTATATACATGGAAATAGCTACTCAGTCATCTGTATAAACATGGAAAGATCTACAACACTATCTTTATAAACGTGGAAATATCTACACGGCCATCTGTATAAACATGGAAATATCTACACAGCCATCTCTATAAACATGGAAATATCTACAACGCTACCTCTATAAACATGGAAATAGCCACACCGCTATCTGCATAAACATGGAAATATCTACACTGCCATCTGTATACACATGGAAATATCTACAAAGTCATCTGAATAAAGATGGAAATATTTACATCGTTATCTGTATATACATGGAAATATCTACACGGCTATCAGTATAAAGGTGGAAGTATCTACACCGCAATCTGTGGAAATATGGAAATATCTACACATCTATCTCTGTAAATATGGAAATATCTACTCCGCTATCTATATAAACATGGAAATATCTACACCGCTGTCTGTATAAACATAGAAATATCTACACCATGATCTGTATAAACATGGATATATCTACACCGCTATCTGTATAAACATGGAAACATCTACACCGCTATCTGTATAAACATGGAAATATCTACACCGCTGTCTGTATAAATATGGAAATATCTTCACCGCTATCTCTATAAACATGGAAATGTCTACAACGCAATCTGTATAAACATGGAAATATCTACATGGCTATTTCTATAAGTATGGAAATATCTACACCGCCAAGTGTAAAAACATGGAAATACCTTCACAGTCATCTGTATAAACATAGAAATATCCACACCAATATCTGTATAAACACGGAAATATCTACACTGCCATCTGTATAAACATGGAATTATCTACAAAGCCATCTCTATAAACATGGAAATATCTACATCGCTATCTGAATAAACATGGAAATAGCAAAACCGCTATCTGTATAAACATGGAAATATCTACACCGCCATCTGTAAAAATATGGAAATATCTTCACAGTCATCTGTAGAATCATGGAAATATCTACACCGCCATCTGTATACACATGGAAATATCTCCACCGCTATCTGTTTAAACATGGAAATATCTACACTGCTATCTGTATAAACATGGAAATATCTAAACCGCTATTTGTATATACATGGAAATATCAACACCGCAATCTGTACAAACATGGAAATATCTACACTGCTATCTGTATACACATGGAAATATCTACACCGCTATCTGTATAAACATGGAAATATCTACACTGCCTTCTGTATAAACTTGGAAATAGCCACACCGCTATCTGTATAAATATGGAAATATCTACACCGCCATCTGAATAAACATGGACATATCTACACGGCTATCTGTATAAATATGGAAATATCTACACCGCTACGTCTATAAACATGGAAATATATACAAAGCTATCTGTATAAACATGGATATATCTACACCGCTATCTCTATAAACATGGAAATACCTACACCGCCATCTGTGTAAACATGGAAATATGTACACAGTCATCTGTATAAACATGGAAATAACTACACGGCTATCTGTATAAGCATGGAAATACCTACACAGCTATTCGTATAAACATGGAAATATCTACACCGCTATCTGTACAAATATGTAAATATCCACTCCGCTATCCCTATAAACAAGGAAATGTCTACACCGCTATCTGTATAAACATGGAAATATCTACATGGCTATCTCTATAAACATTGAAATATCAACACCGCTATCTGCATAAACACGGAAATATCTACACGGCTATCTGCATAGACATGGAAATATCTACATCGTTATCTGCACAAACTTGGAAATATCTCCATCGCTATCTCTATGATCACGGAAATATCTCCACCGCTATCTCTATAAACTTGGAAATATCTTCACCGCTATCTTTATAACCATGGAATTAACTAATCCACTATCTGTATAAACATGGATATATCTACACTGCCATCTGTATAAACATGGTAATAGCCACACCGCTATCTGTATAAACATGGAAATATCTACACCGCCATCTGAATAAACATGGACATATCTACACGGCTATCTGTATAAATATGGAAATATCTACACTGCTACGTCTATAAACATGGAAATATCTACACAGCTATCTGTATAAACATGGATATATCTACACCGCTATCTCTATAAACATGGAAATATCTACAACGCCATCTGTGTAAACATGGAAATATGTACACAGTCATCTGTATAAACATGGAAATAACTACACCGCTATCTGTATAAGCATGGAAATACCTACACCGCTATTCGTATAAACATGGAAATATCTACACCGCTATCTGTACAAATATGGAAATATCCACACCGCCATCCCTATAAACAAGGAAATATCTCCACCGCTATCTGTATAAACATGGAAATATCTACACCGCCATCTGTATAAACATGGAAATATCTGCACAGTCATCTCTATAAAAATGGAATTATCTACACCACCATCTCTATGAACATGAAATTATCTACACTGCCATCTCAATAAACATGGAAATACCTACACCGCTATCTCTATGAACATGGAAATAACAACACAGCTATCTGTATAAACATGGAAATACCTAAACCACTATCTCTATAAACATGGAAATATCTATAATGTTATCTGTGTAAAAATGGAAATGTCTACACAGTTATCTGTGTAAACATGGAAATATCTACACCGCTATCTGAATAAACATGGAAATATCCACACCGAAATCTGTTCAAAGATGGAAATATCTACACCACTATCTGTGTAAACATGGTAATATCTACACCGCTATCTGTAGAAACATGGAAATATCTACACCGATATCTGTATAAACATGGAAATATCTACACCGCCATCTCTATAAACATGGAAATATCTACACCGCGATCTGTATAAACATAGAAATATATACAAAGCTATCTGTATAAATATGGAAATATCTGCACCGCTATCTCAATAAACATGGAAATACCTACACCGCTGTCTGTATAAACATGGAAATATCTACACCACTATCTTTATAAACATGGAAATACCTACTCCACCATCTGTATAAACATGGAAATATCTACACATTCATCTCTATATACATGGAAATATCGACACCACCATCTGCTTAAACATGGAAATATCTACACCGCCATCTGTATAAACATTTAAATACCTACACCGCTATCTGTATAAGTATGGAAATATCCACACCGCTATCTCTATAAACATGGAAATACCTACACCGATTTCTCTATAAACATGGAAATATCTACACTGCAATCTCTATATACATAGAAATATCTACACCACCATCTCTATAAAGATGAAAATATCTACACCGCCATCTTCAGAAACATGGTTGTATCTACACCGCCATCTGTATAAACATGGAAATATCTATACCACTATCTGTATAAACATGGAAATAACTTCAATGCCATCTGCATAAATATGGAAATACCTACACCGCTACCTCTATAGACATGTAAATATCTACACCGCTATCTGTATAAACTTGGAAATATCTACACTGCCATCTGTATAAAGATGGAAATATCTACACCGCGAGCTGTATAAACATGGAAATATCTACACCGCAATCTGTATAAAGATGGAAATATCTACAATTCTATCTCTGTAAACATGGAAATATCTATACAGCTATCTGTGTAAACTTGGAAATATCTACAACGCTATCTGTGTAAATTTGGCAATACTTACACCGCAATCTGTGCAAAGATGGAAATATCTACACCGCTATCTCTGTAAACATGGAAATATCTACACCGCTATCTGTATAAAAATGGAAATATCTACACTGCAATCTGTATAAACATGGAAATATCTACAGCGCCTTCTCTATACACATGGAAATATCTACACTGCCATCTGTACACACATGGAAATATCTACACAGCCATCGGTATAAACATGGAAATATCTACACCGCTATCTCTATAAACACGGAAATATCTACACCGCTATCTGTATAAACATGGAAATATCTACATCGCTATCTGTATAAACAAGGAAATATCTCCACCGCTATCTGTATAAACATGGAAATATCTCCACCGCTATCTGTATAAACATGGAAATATCTACACCGCTATCTGTATAAACATGGAAATATCTACACTGCTATCTCTATATACATGGAAATATCTACACCTCCTTCTCTATAAACATGAAAATATCTACACCGCCATCTTCAGAAACATGGATGTACCTACACTGCCATCTGTATAAACATGGAAATATCTACACCACTATCTGTATAAATATGGAAATATCTTCACTGCCATCTGTATAAACATGGAAGTATCTACACCGCCATCTGTATGAAGATGGAAATATCTACACCGCAATCTGTATAAATATGGAAATAACTACACCGCTATCTCTATAGACATGGAAATATCTACACCGATATCTGTATAAACTTGGAAATATCTACACTGCCATCTGTATAAAGATGCAAGTATCTACACCACGAGCTCTATGAACATGCAAATATCTACATCACTATTTGTATAAACAAGGACATATCTATACCGCCATCTGTTTAAACATGGAAATATATAGAGAGACATCTGTTTATACATGGAAATATCTATACCGCTATCTGTATAAACATGCTAATAACAACACCGCTATCTGTATAAATGTGGAAATATTTGCACCGCCATCCCTGTAAACATGGTAATATCAACACCACGATCTCTATAAACATGGAAATATCTACACCATGATCTGTATAAACATGGAAATATCTACACCGCCATCTCTATAAACATGGAAATATCTACACCCCTATCTGTATAAACATGGAAATATCCACACAGCTATCTCTATAAACATGGAAAAATCAACACCGGTATCTCTATGAACATGGAAATATCTACACCGCCATCTCTATAAACATGGAAATATCTACACTGCGATCAGTATAAACATGGAAATATCTACACCGCTATCTGTATAAACATGGAAATATCTCCAGTGCTATCTATATAAACATAGAAATATCTACACCGCCATCTATATAAACATGGAAATATCGACACAGTCATGAGTATATACATGGAAATATCTACACCGCTATCTATATAAACATGGAAATAACTACACCGCTATCTGTAAAAACATGGAAATATCTACCCCGCCATCTGTATAAATATGGAAATACCTACAAAGTCATCTGTATAAACATGGAAATATCTACACAGCCATCTGTATAAACATGGAAATATCTACACCACTATCTGTATAAACATGGAAATAACTACACCGCTATTTGTATAAACAAGGAAATATCTACACCGCCATCTGTTTAAACATGGTAATATATACACAGACATCTGTTTATACATGGAAATATCTACACCGCTATCTGTATATACTTGCTAATAACTGCACCTCTATCTGAATAAATGTGGAAATATTTGCACTGCTATAACTATAAAGATGGTAATACCAACACCGCGATCTGTATAAACATGGAAATATCTACACCATGATCTGTATAAACATGGAAACATCTACACCGTGATCTGTATAAACATGGAAATATCTACATCGCCATCTCTATAAACATGGAAATATCTACACCGCGATCAGTATAAACATGGAAATATCTTCACCGCTATCTGTATAAAAATGGAAATATCTCCACTGCTATCTCTATAAACGTCGAAATATCTACACCGCCATCTGTATAAACATGGAAAAACTTACAAAGATATCTGTATAAACATGGAAATATCTACACCGCCATCTGTATAAACATGGAAATACCTACACAGCCATGTGTATATACATGGAAATACCTACACCGCTATCTATATAAACATGGAAATAACTACACCGCTTTCTGAATAAACATGGGAATATTTACAGCGCCATCTACATATCCATAGAAATATCTGCGCCGCCATCTGTATAAACATGGAAATATCTACACGGTCATCTGTGTATAGATGGAAATATCAACACCGCCATCTGTACAAACATGGAAATATCTGCAACGATATCTGTATAAACATGGAAATATTTACACCGCGGTCTGTATAAACATGGAAATATCTACACCGCTATCTCTATAAACATGGAAATAACTACACCGTGATCTGTATAAACACGGAAATATTTAAACGGCTATCTGTATAAACATGGAAATATCTACACCGTTATCTTTATAAACATGGAAATACCTACACCGCCATCGGTATAAACATGGAAATATCTACACCGTTATCTGTATAAACATGGAAATATCTACACCGCCATCTGTATAAACATGGAAATATCTACACTGCTATCTCTATAAACATGGAAATATCTACAATGCCATCTGTAAAACATGGAAATACCTATACAGTCATCTGTATAAACATGGAAATATCTTCACCACCATCTGTATAAACATGGAAATATCTACAATGCCATCTGTATACACATGGAAATACCTACACGGCAATCTGTGTGTAGATGGAAACATCAACACCACCATCTGTACAAACATGGAAATATCTACACCGCTATCTCTATAAACATGGAAAAATTTACACTGCGTTTTGTACAAACATGGAAATATCTACACCGGTATCTGTATAAACATGGAAATATCTACACTATGATCTGAATAAACATGGAAATATATACACCACTATGTGTATAAACATGAAAATATCTGCACCGCTATCTCTATAAACATGGAAATACCTACAAAGCCATCTGTATAAACATGGAAATACCTACACAGTCATGTGTAGGAACATGGAAATATCTACACTGCCATCTGTATAAAATTGGAAATATCTACAAAGCCCTCTGTATAAATATGGAAATACCTGCATAGGCATCTGTATAAACATGGAAATATCTGCACCGCTATGTGTATAAACATGGAAATACCTAGACCGCTGTCTCTATCAACATGGAAATATGTACACCGCTATGTGTATAAAGATGGAAATATCTCCACTGCTGTCTGTGTAAACATGGAAATATCTCCACCGTTATCTGTATAAACATGGAAATATCTACAGCGCCATCTCTATAAACATTGAAATATCTACACTGTCATCTGTAAAAACATGGAAATATCTACACAGTCATCTGAATAAACATGGAAACATCTACACCACCATCTGTATAAACATGGAAATAGCTACAATACCATCTGTATACACATGGAAATATCTACACAGACATCTGTATAAATATGGAAATATCTACACGGCCATCTGTATAAACATTGAAATATCTACACTGCCATCTGTAGAAAGATGGAAATATCTACACCGCTATCTCTATAAATATGGAAATATCTGCACCGCCATCTCTATGAACATGAAAATATCTACACTGCCATCTCCATAAATATGGAAGTATCTACTCCGCCATGTGTATAAACACGGAAATATCTACAACACCATCTGTGTAAACATGGAAATAGCTACACCGCTATCTGTATAAACATGGAAATAACTACACCGCCATCTGCATGTCCTTGGAAATATCTACGCCGCCATCTGAATAAACATGGAAATATCTACACGGCCATCTGTGTATAGATGGAAATATCAACACCACCATCTGTACAAACATGGAAATATCTACACCGCTATCTCTATAGACATGGAAATATCTGCACCGCCATCTGTAAAAACATGGAAATACCTATACAGTCATCTGTATAAACATGGAAATATCTACAATGCCATCTGTAGAAAGATGGAAATATCTACACCGCAATCTGTGTAAACATGGAAATATCTACACCGATATCTGTAAAAACATGGAAATATCTACACCGCTATCTGTATAAACATGGAAATATCTACACCGCGATCTGTATAAACATGGAAATATCTACACCGCGATCTGTATAAACATGGAAATATCTACACCGTGATCTGTATAAACATGGAAATATCTACACAGTTATCTCTATAAACATGGAAATATCTACACTGCCATCTGTATAAACATGGAAATACCTACAAAGTCATCTGTATAAACATGGAAATATCTACACAGCCATCTGTATAAACATGGAAATATCTTCACAGACATCTGTATATACATGGAAATATCTACACCACTATCTGTATAAACATGGAAATAACTACACCGCTATTTGTATAAATAAGGAAATATCTACACCGTGATCTGTATAAACATGGAAATATCTACACCACCATCTCTATAAACAGGGAAATATCTACACCCCTATCTGTATAAACATGGAAATATCCGCACCGCTATCTCTATAAACATGGAAAAATCAACACCGCTATCTCTATGAACATGGAAATATCTACACCGCCATCTCTATGAACATGGAAATGTATACACCACGATCAGTATAAACATGGAAATATCTACACCGCTATCTGTTTAAACATGGAAATATCTCCACTGCTATCTCTATAAACATCGAAATATCTACACCGCCATCTGTATAAACATGGAAATACTTACAAAGTTATCTGTATAAACATGGAAATATCTACACAGCCATGTGTAAATACATGGAAATATCTACACCGCTATCTATATAAACTTGGAAATAACTACACTGCTATCTGTATAAACATGGAAATATCTACACCGCCATCTACATATCCATGGAAATATCTGCGCCGCCATCTGTATAAACATGGAAATATCTACAGAGTCATCTGTGTATAGATGGAAATATCAACACCGCCATCTGTACAAACATGGAAATATCTGCACCGCTATCTGTATAAACATGGAAACATCTATACCGCCATCTGTGTGAATAAGGAAATATCTACAATGCCATCTGTATAAAGATATAAATATCTGCACAGCGAGCTGTATAAACATGGAAATATCTACATCGCTATCTGTATAAACGTGGAAATATCAACACCGCTATCGGTATAAACATGGAAATATCTACAATGCCGTCTGTATACACATGTTAATATCTACACAGCCATCTGTATAAACATGTAAATATCTACACTGCTATCTCTATAAACATGGAAATATCTACACCGCCATCTGTATAAACATGGAAATATCTACACCGTGATCTGTATAAACATGGAAATATCTACAGTGCCATCTCTATAAACATTGAGTTATCTACACTACCATCTGTAAAAACATGGAAATATCTACACCGTCACCTGAATAAACATGGAAATATCTACACCACCATCTGTATAAACATGGAAATACCTACAATACCATCAGTATACACATGGAAATATCTACACAGACATCTGTATAAATATGGTAATATCTACACAGCCATCTGTATAAAAATGGAAATATCTACACCGCCATCTGTATAAACATGGAAATATCTACACTGCCATCTGTAGAAAGATGGAAATATCTACACCGCTATCTCTATAAATAAGGAAATATCTACACCGCTTTCTCTATAAACATGAAAATATCTACACTGCCATCTCCATAAATATGGAAGTATCTACTCCGCCATGTGTATAAACACGGAAATATCTACACCACCATCTGTGTAAACATGGAAATATCTACACCGCTGTGTGTATAAACATGGAAATATCTACACCGCCATCTGCATGTCCATGGAAATATCTACGCCGCCATCTGTATAAACATGGAAATATCTACACGGCCATCTGTGTATAGATGGAAATATCAACACCGCCATCTGTACAAACATGGAAATATCTACACCGCTATCTCTATAAACATGGAAATATCTGCTCTGCCATGTGTAAAAACATGGAAATACATATACAGTCATCTGTATAAACATGGAAATATTTACAATGCCATCTGTATACACATGGAAATATCTACACAGCCATCTGTATAAACATGTAAATATCTACACTGCTATCTCTATAAACATGGAAATATCTACACTGCCATCTCTATAAACATGAAAATATCTACACTGCCATCTCCATAAACATGGAACTAACTACTCCGCAATCTGTATAAACATGGAAACATCTACACCGCCATCTGTATGAATAAGGAAATATCTACAATGCCATCTGTATAAAGATATAAATATCTGCACAGCGAGCTGTATAAACATGGAAATATCTACATCGCTATCTGTATAAACGTGGAAATATCAACACCGCTATCGGTATAAACATGGAAATATCTACACGGCCGTCTGTGTATAGATGGAAATATCAACACCGCCATCTGTACAAACATGGAAATATCTACACCGCCATCCCAATAAACATGGAAATATCTATAGCGCCATCTCTATAAACATTGAAATATCTACACTGACATCTGTAAAAACATGGAAATATCTACACAGTCATATGAATAAACATGGAAATATCTACACCACCATCTGTATCAACATGGAAATACCTACAATACCATCAGTATACACATGGAATTATCTACACAGACATCTGTGTAAATATGGAAATATCTACACCGCCATCTGTATAAACATGGAAATATCTACACTGCCATCTGTAGAAGGATGGAAATATCTACACCGCTATCTCTATAAATATGGAAATATCTACACCGCCATCTCTATAAACATGAAAATATCTACACTACCTTCTCCATAAAGATGGAAGAATCTACTCCGCCATGTGTACAAACATGGAAATATCTACACCACCATCTGTGTAAACATGGAAATATCTACACCGCTGTCTGTATAAACATGGAAATATCTACACCGCCATCTGCATGTCCATGGAAATATCTACGCCGCCATCTGTATAAACATGGAAATATCTACACGGCCATCTGTGTATATATGGAAATATCAACACCGCCATCTGTACAAACTTGGAAATATCTGCACCGCTATCTCTATAGACATGGAAATATCTGCTCTGCCATCTATAAAAACATGGAAATACCTATACAGTCATCTGTATAAACATGGAAATATCTACAGTGCCATCTGTATACACATGGAAATATCTACACAGCCATCTGTATAAACATGTAAATATCTACACTGCTATCTCTATAAACATGGAAATATCTACACTGCCATCTCTATAAACATGAAAATATCTACACTGCCATCTCCATAAACATGGAACTAACTACTCCGCAATCTGTATAAACATGGAAACATCTACACCGCCATCTGTATGAATAAGGAAATATCTACAATGCCATCTGTATAAAGATATAAATATCTGCACAGCGAGCTGTATAAACATGGAAATATCTACATCGCTATCTGTATAAACGTGGAAATATCAACACCGCTATCGGTATAAACATGGAAATATCTACACGGCCGTCTGTGTATAGATGGAAATATCAACACCGCCATCTGTACAAACATGGAAATATCTACACCGCCATCCCAATAAACATGGAAATATCTATAGCGCCATCTCTATAAACATTGAAATATCTACACTGACATCTGTAAAAACATGGAAATATCTACACAGTCATATGAATAAACATGGAAATATCTACACCACCATCTGTATCAACATGGAAATACCTACAATACCATCAGTATACACATGGAATTATCTACACAGACATCTGTGTAAATATGGAAATATCTACACCGCCATCTGTATAAACATGGAAATATCTACACTGCCATCTGTAGAAGGATGGAAATATCTACACCGCTATCTCTATAAATATGGAAATATCTACACCGCCATCTCTATAAACATGAAAATATCTACACTACCTTCTCCATAAAGATGGAAGAATCTACTCCGCCATGTGTACAAACATGGAAATATCTACACCACCATCTGTGTAAACATGGAAATATCTACACCGCTGTCTGTATAAACATGGAAATATCTACACCGCCATCTGCATGTCCATGGAAATATCTACGCCGCCATCTGTATAAACATGGAAATATCTACACGGCCATCTGTGTATATATGGAAATATCAACACCGCCATCTGTACAAACTTGGAAATATCTGCACCGCTATCTCTATAGACATGGAAATATCTGCTCTGCCATCTATAAAAACATGGAAATACCTATACAGTCATCTGTATAAACATGGAAATATCTACAGTGCCATCTGTATACACATGGAAATATCTACACAGCCATCTGTATAAACATGTAAATATCTACACTGCTATCTCTATAAACATGGAAATATCTACACCGCCATCTGTATAAACATGGAAATATCTACACCGTGATCTATATAAACATGGAAATATCTACAGTGCCATCTCTATAAACATTGAGGTATCTACACTACCATCTGTAAAAACATGGAAATATCTACACCGTCACCTGAATAAACATGGAAATATCTACACCACCATCTGTATAAACATGGAAATACCTACAATACCATTAGTATACACATGGAAATATCTACACAGACATCCGTATAAATATGGAAATATCTACACAGCCATCTGTATAAAAATGGAAATATCTACACCGCCATCTGTATAAACATGGAAATATCTACACTGCCATCTGTAGAAAGATGGAAACATCTACACCGCTATCTCTATAAATATGGAAATATCTACACCGCTTTCTCTATAAACATGAAAATATCTACACTGCCATCTCCATAAAGATGGAAGTATCTACTCCGCCATGTGTATAAACACGGAAATATCTACACCACCATCTGTGTAAACATGGAAATATCTACACCGCTGTCTGTATAAACATGGAAATATCTACACCGCCATCTGCATGTCCATGGAAATATCTACGCCGCCATCTGTATAAACATGGAAATATCTACACGGCCATCTGTGTATAGATGGAAATATCAACACCGCCATCTGTACAAACATGGAAATATCTACACCGCTATCACTATAAACATGGAAATATCTGCTCTGCCATCTGTAAAAACATGGAAATACCTATACAGTCATCTGCATAAACATGGAAATATTTACAATGCCATCTGTATACACATGGAAATATCTACACAGCCATCTGTATAAACATGTAAATATCTACACTGCTATCTCTATAAACATGGAAATATCTACACCGCCATCTCTATAAACATGAAAATATCTACACTGCCATCTCCATAAACATGGAACTAACTACTCTGCCATCTGTATAAACATGGAAACATCTACACCGCCATCTGTGTGAATAAGGAAATATCTACAATGCCATCTGTAAAAAGATATAAATATCTGCACAGCGAGCTGTATAAACATGGAAATATCTACATCGCTATCTGTATAAACGTGGAAATATCAACACCGCTATCGGTATAAACATGGAAATATCTACACGGCCATCTGTGTATAGATGGAAATATCAACACCGCCATCTGTACAAACATGGAAATATCTACACCGCCATCCCAATAAACATGGAAATATCTACAGCGCCATCTCTATAAACATTGAAATATCTACACTGACATCTGTAAAAACATGGAAATATCTACACAGTCATCTGAAAAAACATGGAAATATCTACACCACCATCTGTATAAACATGGAAATACCTACAATACCATCAGTATACACATGGAAATATCTACACAGACATCTGTATAAATATGGAAATATCTACACCGCCATCTGTATAAACATGGTAATATCTACACTGCCATCTGTAAAAAGATGGAAATATCTACACCGCTATCTCTATAAATATGGAAATATCTACACCGCCATCTCTATAAACATGAAAATATCTACACTGCCATCTCCGTAAAGATGGAAGAATCTACTCCGCCATGTGTACAAACATGGAAATATCTACACCACCATCTGCGTAAACATGGAAATATCTACACCGCTGTCTGTATAAACATGGAATTATCTACACCCCCCATCTGCATGTCCATGGAAATACCTACGCCACCATCTGTATAAACATGGAAATATCTACACGGCCATCTGTGTATAGATGGAAATATCAACACCGCCATCTGTACAAACTTGGAAATATCTACACCGCTATCTCTATAAACATGGAAATATCTGCTCTGCCATCTGTAAAAACATGGAAATACCTATACAGTCATCTGTATAAACATGGAAATATCTACAATGCCATCTGTATACACATGGAAATATCTACACAGCCATCTGTATAAACATGTAAATATCTACACTGCTACCTCTATAAACATGGAAATATCTACACCGCCATCTGTATAAACATGGAAATATCTACACCGTGATCTGTATAAACATGGAAATATCTACAGTGCCATCTCTATAAACATTGAAATATCTACACCACCATCTGTATAAACATGGAAATACCTACAATACCATCAGTATACACATGGAAATATCTACACAGACATCTTTATATATATGGAAATATCTACACAGCAATCTGTATAAAAATGGAAAAATCTACACTGCCATCTGTAGAAAGATGGAAATATCTACACCGCTATCTCTATAAATATGGAAATATCTACACCGCCATCTCTATAAACATGAAAATATCTACACTGCCATCTCCATAAAGATGGAAGTATCTACTCCGCCATGTGTATATACAAGGAAATATCCACACCACCATCTGTGTAAACATGGAAATATCTACACCGCTGTCTGTATAAACATGGAAATATCTACACCGCCATCTGCATGTCCATGGAAATATGTACGCCGCAATCTGTATAAACATGGAAATATCTACACGGCCATCTGTGTATAGATGGAAATATCAACACCGCCATCTGTACAAACATGGAAATATCTACAATGCCATCCCAATAAACAAGGAAATATCTACAGCGCCATCTCTATAAACATTGAAATATCTACACTGACATCTGTAAAAACATGGAAATATCTACACAGTCATCTGAATAAACAGGGAAATATCTACACCACCATCTGTATAAACATGGAAATACCTACAATACCATCAGTATACACAAGGAAATATCTACACAGTCATCTGTGTAAATATGGAAATATCTACACCGCCATCTGTATAAACATGGAAATATCTACACTGCCATCTGTAGAAAGATGGAAATATCTACACCGCTATCTCTGTAAATATGGAAATATCTACACCGCCATCTCTATAAACATGAAAATATCTACACTGCCATCTC
This sequence comes from Pan troglodytes, assembly GCF_028858775.2. Classification (NCBI taxonomy): domain Eukaryota; kingdom Metazoa; phylum Chordata; class Mammalia; order Primates; family Hominidae; genus Pan; species Pan troglodytes. The sequence goes on from NC_072411.2 coordinate 12,114,496, forward strand.
CATAAAGATGGAAGAATCTACTCCGCCATGTGTACAAACATGGAAATATCTACACCACCATCAGTGTAAACATGGAAATATCTACACCGCTGTCTGTATAAACATGGAAATATCTACACAGCCATCTGCATGTCCATGGAAATATCTACGCCGCCATCAGTATAAACATGGAAATATCTACACGGACATCTGTGTATAGATGGAAATATCAACACCGCCATCTGTACAAACTTGGAAATATCTACACCGCTATCTCTATAAACATGGAAATATCTGCTCTGCCATCTGTAAAAACATGGAAATACCTATACAGTCATCTGTATAAACATGGAAATATCTACAATGCCATCTGTATACACATGGAAATATCTACACAGCCATCTGTATAAACATGTAAATATCTACACTGCTACCTCTATAAACATGGAAATATCTACACCGCCATCTGTATAAACATGGAAATATCTACACCGTGATCTGTATAAACGTGGAAATATCTACAGTGCCATCTCTATAAACATTGAAATATCTACACTGCCATCTGTAAAAACATGGAAATATCTACACCGTCATCTGAATAAACATGGAAATATCTACACCACCATCTGTATAAACATGGAAATACCTACATTACCATCAGTATACACATGGAAATATCTACACAGACATCTGTATAAATATGGAAATATCTACACAGCAATCTGTATAAAAATGGAAAAATCTACACTGCCATCTGTAGAAAGATGGAAATATCTACACCGCTATCTCTATAAATATGGAAATATCTACACCGCCAACTCTATAAACATGAAAATATCTACACTGCCATCTCCATAAAGATGGAAGTATCTACTCCGCCATGTGTATATACAAGGAAATATCCACACCACCATCTGTGTAAACATGGAAATATCTACACCGCTGTCTGTATAAACATGGAAATATCTAAACCGCCATCTGCATGTCCATGGAAATATGTACGCCGCCATCTGTATAAACATGGAAATATCTACACGGCCATCTGTGTATAGATGGAAATATCAACACCGCCATCTGTACAAACATGGAAATATCTACACCGCTATCTCTATAAACATGGAAATATCTGCTCTGCCATCTGTAAAAACATGGAAATACCTATACAGTCATCTGTATAAACATGGAAATATCTACAATGCCATCTGTATACACATGGAAATATCTACACAGGTATCTGTATAAACATGTAAATGTCTACCCTGCTATCTCTATAAACATGGAAATATCTACACCGCCATCTGTATAAACATGGAAATATCTACACCGTGATCTGTATAAACATGGAAATATCTACAGTGACATCTCTATAAACATTGAGATATCTACACTACCATCTGTAAAAACATGGAAATATCTACACCGTCACCTGAATAAACATGGAAATATCTACACCACCATCTGTATAAACATGGAAATACCTACAATACCATCAGTATACACATGGAAATATCTACACAGACATCTGTATAAATATGGAAATATCTACTCAGCCATCTGTATAAAAATGGAAATATCTACACCGCCATCTGTATAAACATGGAAATATCTACACTGCCATCTGTAGAAAGATGGAAATATCTACACCGCTATCTCTATAAATATGGAAATATCTACACCGCTTTCTCTATAAACATGAAAATATCTACACTGCCATCTCCATAAAGATGGAAGTATCTACTCCGCCATGTGTATAAACACGAAAATATCTACACCACCATCTGTGTAAACATGGAAATATCTACACCGCTGTCTGTATAAACATGGAAATATCTACACCGCCATCTGCATGTCCATGGAAATATCTACGCCGCCATCTGTATAAACATGGAAATATCTACACGGCCATCTGTGTATAGATGGAAATATCAACACCGCCATCTGTACAAACATGGAAATATCTACACCGCTATCTCTATATACATGGAAATATCTGCTCTGCCATCTGTAAAAACATGGAAATACCTATACAGTCATCTGCATAAACATGGAAATATTTACAATGCCATCTGTATACACATGGAAATATCTACACAGCCATCTGTATAAACATGTAAATATCTACCCTGCTATCTCTATAAACATGGAAATATCTACACCGCCATCTCTATAAACATGAAAATATCTACACTGCCATCTCCATAAACATGGAACTAACTACTCCGCCATCTGTATAAACATGGAAACATCTACACCGCCATCTGTGTGAATAAGGAAATATCTACAATGCCATCTGTATAAAGATATAAATATCTGCACAGCGAGCTGTATAAACATGGAAATATCTACATCGCTATCTGTATAAACCTGGAAATATCAACACCGCTATCGGTATAAACATGGAAATATCTACACGGCCATCTGTGTATAGATGGAAATATCAACACCGCCATCTGTACAAACATGGAAATATCTACACCGCCATCCCAATAAACATGGAAATATCTACAGCGCCATCTCTATAAACATTGAAATATCTACACTGACATCTGTAAAAACATGGAAATATCTACACAGTCATCTGAATAAACATGGAAATATCTACACCACCATCTGTATAAACATGGAAATACCTACAATACCATCAGTATACACATGGAAATATCTACACAGTCATCTGTGTAAATATGGAAATATCTACACCGCCATCTGTATAAACATGGAAATATCTACACTGCCATCTGTAGAAAGATGGAAATATCTACACCGCTATCTCTGTAAATATGGAAATATCTACACCGCCATCTCTATAAACATGAAAATATCTACACTGCCATCTCCATAAAGATGGAAGAATCTACTCCGCCATGTGTACAAACATGGGAATATCTACACCACCATCAGTGTAAACATGGAAATATCTACACCGCTGTCTGTATAAACATGGAAATATCTACACCGCCATCTGCATGTCCATGGAAATATCTACGCCGCCATCAGTATAAACATGGAAATATCTACACGGACATCTGTGTATAGATGGAAATATCAACACCGCCATCTGTACAAACTTGGAAATATCTACACCGCCATCTCTATAAACATGGAAATATCTTCACTGCCATCTGCATGAACATGGAAATATCTACACCACTATCTGTATAAACAAGGAAATATCTACACTGTCATCTGTATAAACATGCAAATATCTTCACTGCCATCTGTGGAAAGATGGAAATATCTACACCGAAATCTGTGCAAAGATGGAAATATCTACACCGCTATCTCTGTAAACATGGAAATATCTACACCACTATCTGCATCAACATGGAAATATCTACATCGCTATCTGAATAAACATGGATATATCTACACCGTTATCTGTATAAAAATGGAAATATCTGCACCGCTATCAGTATAAATATGGAAATATATACACCGCCATTTGTGTAAACATACAAATATCTACACAGTCATCTGAATTGACATGGAAATACCTACACAGCCATCTGTATAAACATGGTTGTATCAAAACAGCTATCTCTATAAACAAGGAAATACCTACACCGCTATCTCTATAAACATGGAAATATCTACGCCGCAATCTCTACAAACATGGAAATATCTACACGGCCATGTATATAAACATGAAAATATCTACACCGCCATCTCCATAAACATGGAACTATCTACACCGCCATCTGTATAAACATGGAAATACCTACACCGCTATCTGCATAAGGATGGAAATATCTACACCGCTATCTCTATAAACATGGAAATATCTACACCACTATCTGCATAAAGTTGGAAATATCTACACCGCTGTCCCTATAAACATGGAAATATCTTCACCGCTATCTGTATAAACATCTAAATATCTACATGGATATCTGTATCAACATGGAAATATCAACACCGCTATCTGCATAAACACAGAGATATCTAAACCGCTATCTGCATAGACATGGAAATATCTACATCGGTATCTGTACAAACATGGAAATATGTCCATCGCTATCTCTATGAACATGGAAATATCTCCACCGCTATCTCTATAAACTTGAAAATATCTTCACCGCTATCTTTATAACCATGGAAATATCTACTCCACTATCTGTATAAACATGGATATATCTACACTGCCATCTGTGTAAGCATGGTAATAGCCACACCGCTATCTGTATAAACATGGAAATATCTACACCACCATCTGAATAAACATACAAATATCTAAACCGCTATCTGTATAAATATGGAAATATCTACACCGATATCTCTGTAAACATGGAAATAACTACACCGCTACCTGTATAAACATGGAAATATCTACACCACTACCTGCATAAACTTGGAAATATCTACACCACCATCTCTAGAAACATGGTAATATCTACACCGCTATCTGTGTAAACATGGAAATAACTCCACCACTCTCTGTATAAACATGGAAATATCTACAACGCTGTCTGTATAAACATGGAAATATCTACACCTCTATCTGTATAAACATGGAAATACCTACACCGCTATCTGCATAAAGATGGAAATATCTACACCGCTATCTGTATAAACATGGAAATAGCAACACCGTTATCTGTATAAACATGGAAATACCAACACCGCTATCTGTATAAACATGGAAATATCTACACCGCTAACTCTATAAACATGAAAATATTTACACCAAGATCTCTATAAACATGGAAATAGTTACACCGCTATCTCTATAAACATAGAAATAACTACACCGCCATCTCTATAAACATGGAAATATCTAAACCGCCATCTGCATAAACTTGGAAATATCTACACAGACATCTGTATAAACATGGAAATATCTACACAGTTATCTCTATAAACATGGAAATATCTACACCGCCATCTGTATAAACATGGAAATACCTACAAAGTCATCTGTATAAACATGGAAATATCTACACAGCCATCTGTATAAACATGGAAATATCTACACAGACATCTGTATATACATGGAAATATCTACACCACTATCTGTATAAACATGGAAATAACTACACCGCTATTTGTATAAACAAGGAAATATCTACACCGTGATCTCTATAAACATGGAAATATCTACACCGCCATCTCTATAAAGAGGGAAATATCTACACCCCTATCTGTATAAACATGGAAATATCCACACCGCTATCTCTATAAACATAGAAAAATCAACACCGCTATCTCTATGAACATGGAAATATCTACACCACCATCTCTATAAACATGGAAATGTCTACACCACGATCAGTATAAACATGGAAATATCTACACAACTATCTGTATAAACATGGAAATATCTCCACTGATATCTCTATAAACATCGAAATATCTACACCGCCATCTGTATAAACATGGAAATACTTACAAAGTTATCTGCATAAACATGGAAATATCTACACCGCCATCTGTATAAACGTGGAAATATCTACACCACCATGTGTACATACATGGAAATATCTACACCGCTATCTATATAAACATGGAAATAACTACACCGCTAACTGTATAAACATGGAAATATCTACACCGCCATCTACATATCCATGGAAATATCTGCGCCGCCATCTGTATAAACATGGAAATATCTACACAGTCATCTGTGTATAGATGGAAATATCAACACCGCCATCTGTACAAACATGGAAATATCTGCACCGCTATCTGTATAAACATGGAAATATCTACACCGCGGTCTGTATAAACATGGAAATATGTACACCGCTATCGGTATAAACATGGAAATATCTACACCGCTATCTCTATAAACATGGAAATATCTACACCGTGATCTGTATAAACATGGAAATATTTACACCGCTATCTGTATAAACATGGAAACTTCTACACCGTTATCTGTATAAATATGGAAATATCTACACCGCTATCTCTATAAACTTGGAAATATCTACAACGCCATCTGTATAAACATGGAAATACCTATAGAGTCATCTGTGTAAACATGGAAATATCTACATCACCATCTGTAAAAACATGGAAATATCTACAATGCCATCTGTATTCACATGGAAATACCTACACGGCAATCAGTGTATAGATGGAAACATCAACACCGACATCTGTATAAACATGGGAATATCTACACTGCTATCTCTATAAACATGGAAATATCTACACTGCGGTCTGTATAAACATGGAAATATCTACACTGGTATCTGTATAAACATGGAAATATCTACACCATGATCTGTATAAACATGGAAATATATTCACCGCTATCTGTATAAACATGGAAATATCTGCACCGCTATCTCTATAAACATGGAAATAACTACAAAGACATCTGTATAAACATGGAAATACCGACACAGTCATGTGTAGGAACATTTAAATATCTACACTGCCATCTGTATAAATATAGAAATATCTACACAGCCCTCTGTATAAATATGGAAATATCGGCATAAGCATCTGTGTAAACATGGAAAGATCTGCACCGCTATCTGTATAAACATGGAAATAACTACACCGCTGTCTCTATAAACATGGAAATATGTACCCAGCTATGTGTATAAACATGGAAATATCTGCACTGCTCTCTGTATAAACATGGAAATATCTCCACCGTTATCTGTATAAACATGGAAATATCAACAGCGCCATCTATATAAACATTGAAATACCTACACTGCCATCTGTAAAAACATGGAAATATCTACACATTCATCTGAATAAACATGGAAATATCTACACCACCATCTGTATAAACATGGAAATAGCTACAATATCATCTGTATACACATGGAAATATCTACACAGACATCTGTATAAATATGGAAATATCTACACGGCCATCTGTATAAACATGGAAATATCTACACTGCCATCTGTAGAAAGATGGAAATATCTACACCGCTATCTCTATAAATATGGAAATATCTGCACCGCCATCTCTATGAACATGAAAATATCTACACTGCCATCTCCATAAAGATGGAAGTATCTACTCCGCCATGTGTATAAACACGGAAATATCTACAACACCATCTGTGTAAACATGGAAATAGCTACACCGCTATCTGTATAAACATGGAAATAACTACACCGCCATCTGCATGTCCTTGGAAATATCTACGCCGCCATCTGAATAAACATGGAAATATCTACACGGCCATCTGTGTATAGATGGAAATATCAACACCACCATCTGTACAAACATGGAAATATCTACACCGCTATCTCTATAGACATGGAAATATCTGCACCGCCATCTGTAAAAACATGGAAATACCTATACAGTCATCTGTATAAACATGGAAATATCTACAATGCCATCTGTAGAAAGATGGAAATATCTACACCGCAATCTCTGTAAACATGGAAATATCTACACCGATATCTGTAAAAACATGGAAATATGTACACCGCTATCTGTATAAACATGGAAATATCTACACCGCGATCTGTATAAACATGGAAATATCTACACCGCGATCTGTATAAACATGGAAATATCTACACCGCGATCTGTATAAACATGGAAATATATACACCGTGATCTGTATAAACATGGAAATATCTACACAGTTATCTCTATAAACATGGAAATATCTACACCGCCATCTGTATAAACATGGAAATACCTACAAAGTCATCTGTATAAACATGGAAATATCTACACAGCCATCTGTATAAACATGGAAATATCTACACAGACATCTGTATATACATGGAAATATCTACACCACTATCTGTATAAACATGGAAATAACTACACCGCTATTTGTATAAATAAGGAAATATCTACACCGTGATCTGTATAAACATGGATATATCTACACCGCCATCTCTATAAACAGGGAAATATCTACACCCCTATCTGTATAAACATGGAAATATCCACACCGCTATCTCTATAAACATAGAAAAATCAACACCGCTATCTCTATGAACATGGAAATATCTACACCGCCATCTCTATGAACATAGAAATGTCTACACCACGATCAGTATAAACATGGAAATATCTACACCGCTATCTGTATAAACATGGAAATATCTCCACTGCTATCTCTATAAACATCGTAATATCTACACCGCCATCTGTATAAACATGGAAATACTTACAAAGTTATCTGTATAAACATGGAAATATCTACACAGCCATGTGTACATACATGGAAATATCTACACCGCTATCTATATAAACTTGGAAATAACTACACCGCTATCTGTATAAACATGGAAATATCTACACCGCCATCTACATATCCATGGAAATATCTGCGCCGCCATCTGTATAAACATGGAAATATCTACACGGCCATCTGTGTATAGATGGAAATATCAACACCGCCATCTGTACAAACATGGAAATATCTGCACCGCTATCTCTATAAACATGGAAATATGAGCTCTGCCATCTGTAAAAACATGGAAATACCTATACAGTCATCTGTATAAACATGGAAATATCTACAATGCCATCTGTATACACATGGAAATATCTACACAGCCATCTGTGTAAACTTGTAAATATCTACACTGCTATCTCTATCAACATGGAAATATCTACACCGCCATCTGTATAAACATGGAAATATCTACACTGTGATCTGTATAAACATGGAAATATCTACAGTGCCATCTCTATAAACATTGAGATATCTACACTACCATCTGTAAAAACATTGAAATATCTACACCGACACCTGAATAAACATGGAAATATCTACACCACCATCTGTATAAACATGGAAATACCTACAATACCATCAGTATACACATGGAAATATCTACACAGACATCTGTATAAATATGGAAATATCTACACAGCCATCTGTATAAAAATGGAAATATCTACACCGCCATCTGTATAAACATGGAAATATCTACACTGCCATCTGTAGAAAGATGGAAATATCTACACCGCTATCTCTATAAATATGGAAATATCTACACCGCTTTCTCTATAAACATGAAAATATCTAAACTGCCATCTCCATAAAGATGGAAGTATCTACTCCGCCATGTGTATAAAGATGGAAATATCTACACCACCATCTGTGTAAACATGGAAATATCTACACCGCTGTCTGTATAAACATGGAAATATCTACACCGCCATCTGCATGTCCATGTAAATATCTACGCCGCCATCTGTATAAACATGGAAATATCTACACGGCCATCTGTGTATAGATGGAAATATCAACACCGCCATCTGTACAAACATGGAAATATCTACACCGCTATCTCTATAAACATGGAAATATCTGCTCTGCCATCTGTAAAAACATGGAAATAACTATACAGTCATCTGCATAAACATGGAAATATGTACAATGCCATCTGTATACACATGGAAATATCTACACAGCCATCTGTATAAACATGTAAATATCTACAATGCTATCTCTATAAACATGGAAATATCTACACCGCCATCTCTATAAACATGAAAATATCTACACTGCCATCTCCATAAACATGGAACTAACTACTCCGCCATCTGTATAAACATGGAAACATCTACACCGCCATCTGTGTGAATAAGGAAATGTCTACAATGCCATTGTATAAAGATATAAATATCTGCACAGCGAGCTGTATAAACATGGAAATATGTACATCGCTATCTGTATAAACGTGGAAATATCAACACCGCTATCGGTATAAACATGGAAATATCTACACGGCCATCTGTGTATAGATGGAAATATCAACACCGCCATCTGTACAAACATGGAAATATCTACACCGCCATCCCAATAAACATGGAAATATCTACAGCACCATCTCTATAAACATTGAAATATCTACACTGACATCTGTAAAAACATGGAAATATCTACAAAGTCATCTGAATAAACATGGAAATATCTACACCACCATCTGTATAAACCTGGAAATACCTACAATACCATCAGTATACACATGGAAATATCTACACAGACATCTGTATAAATATGGAAATATCTACACCGCCATCTGTATAAACATGGAAATATCCACACTGCCATCTGTAGAAAGATGGAAATATCTACACCGCTATCTCTATAAATATGGAAATATCTACAGTGCCATCTCTATAAACATTGAAATATCTACACTGATATCTGTAAAAACATGGAAATATCTACACCGTCATCTGAATAAACATGGAAATATCTACACCACCATCTGTATAAACATGGAAATACCTACAATACCATCAGTATACACATGGAAATATCTACACAGACATCTGTATAAATATGGAAATATCTACACAGCCATCTGTATAAAAATGGAAATATCTACACCGCCATCTGTATAAACATGGAAATATCTACACTGCCATCTGTAGAAAGATGGAAATATCTACACCGCTATCTCTATAAATATGGAAATATCTACACCGCTTTCTCTATAAACATGAAAATATCTACACTGCCATCTCCATAAAGATGGAAATATCTACTCCACCATGTGTATAAACACGGAAATATCTACACCACAATCTGTGTAAACATGGAAATATCTACACCGCTGTCTGTATAAACATGGAAATATCTACACCGCCATCTGCATGTCCATGGAAATATCTACGCCGCCATCTGTGTAAACATGGAAATATCTACACGGCCATCTGTGTATAGATGGAAATATCAACACCGCCATCTGTGCAAACATGGAAATATCTACACCGCTATCTCTATAAACATGGAAATATCTGCTCTGCCATCTGTAAAAACATGGAAATACCTATACAGTCATCTGCATGGAAATATTTACAATGCCATCTGTATACACATGGAAATATCTACACAGCCATCTGTATAAACATGTAAATATCTACACTGCTATCTCTATAAACATGGAAATATCTACACCGCCATCTCTATAAACATGAAAATATCTACACTGCCATCTACATAAACATGGAACTAACTAGTCCGCCATCTGTATAAACATGGAAACATCTACACCGCCCTCTGTGTGAATAAGGAAATATCTACAATGCCATCTGTATAAAGATATAAATATCTGAACAGCGAGCTGTATAAACATGGAAATATCTACATCGCTATCTGTATAAACGTGGAAATATCAACACCGCCATCTGTACAAACATGGAAATACCTACACCGCCATCTCAATAAACATGGAAATATCTACAGTGCCATCTCTATAAACATTGAAATATCTACACTGACATCTGTAAAAACATGGAAATATCTACGCAGTCATCTGAATAAACATGGAAATATCTACACCACCATCTGTATAAACATGGAAATACCTACAATACCATCAGTATACACATGGAAATATCTACACAGACATCTGTATAAATATGGAAATATCTAAACCGCCATCTGTATAAACATGGAAGTATCTACACTGCCATCAGTAGAAAGATGGAAATATCTACACCGCTATCTTTATAAATATGGAAATATTTACACCGCCATCTCTATACACATGAAAATATCTACACTGCCATCTCCATAAAGATGGAAATATCTACTCCGCCATGTGTACAAACACGGAAATATCTACACCACTATCTGTGTAAACATGGAAATATCTACACCGCTGTCTGTATAAACATGGAAATATCTACACCGCCATCTGCATGTCCATGGAAATATCTACGCAGCCATCTGTATAAACATGGAAATATCTACACAGTCATCTGTGTATAGATGGAAATATCAACACCGCCATCTGTACAAACATGGAAATATCTGCACCGCTATCTGTATAAACATGGAAATATCTACACCGCGGTCTGTATAAACATGGAAATATGTACACCGCTATCGGTATAAACATGGAAATATCTACACCGCTATCTCTATAAACATGGAAATATCTACACCGTGATCTGTATAAACATGGAAATATTTACACCGCTATCTGTATAAACATGGAAACTTCTACGTTATCTGTAGAAATATGGAAATATCTACACCGCTATCTCTATAAACTTGGAAATATCTACACCGCCATCTGTATAAACATGGAAATACCTATAGAGTCATCTGTGTAAACATGGAAATATCTACATCACCATCTGTAAAAACATGGAAATATCTACAATGCCATCTGTATTCACATGGAAATACCTACACGGCAATCAGTGTATAGATGGAAACATCAACACCGACAACTGTATAAACATGGGAATATCTACACTGCTATCTCTATAAACATGGAAATATCTACACTGCGGTCTGTATAAACATGGAAATATCTACACTGGTATCTGTATAAACATGGAAATATCTACACCATGATCTGTATAAACATGGAAATATATTCACCGCTATCTGTATAAACATGGAAATATCTGCACCGCTATCTCTATAAACATGGAAATAACTACAAAGACATCTGTATAAACATGGAAATACCTACACAGTCATGTGTAGGAACATTTAAATATCTACACTGCCATCTGTATAAATATAGAAATATCTACACAGCCCTCTGTATAAATATGGAAATATCGGCATAAGCATCTGTGTAAACATGGAAAGATCTGCACCGCTATCTGTATAAACATGGAAATAACTACACCGCTGTCTCTATAAACATGGAAATATGTACACCGCTATGTGTATAAACATGGAAATATCTGCACTGCTCTCTGTATAAACATGGAAATATCTCCACCGTTATCTGTATAAACATGGAAATATCAACAGCGCCATCTATATAAACATTGAAATACCTACACTGCCATCTGTAAAAACATGGAAATATCTACACAGTCATCTGAATAAACATGGAAATATCTACACCACCATCTGTATAAACATGGAAATAGCTACAATACCATCTGTATACACATGGAAATATCTACACAGACGTCTGTATAAATATGGAAATATCTACACGGCCATCTGTATAAACATGGAAATATCTACACTGCCATCTGTAGAAAGATGGAAATATCTACACCGCTATCTCTATAAATATGGAAATATCTGCACCGCCATCTCTATGAACATGAAAATATCTACACTGCCATCTCCATAAAGATGGAAGTATCTACTCCGCCATGTGTATAAACACCGAAATATCTACAACACCATCTGTGTAAACATGGAAATAGCTACACCGCTATCTGTATAAACATGGAAATAACTACACCGCCATCTGCATGTCCTTGGAAATATCTACGCCGCCATCTGAATAAACATGGAAATATCTACACGGCCATCTGTGTATAGATGGAAATATCAACACCACCATCTGTACAAACATGGAAATATCTACACCGCTATCTCTATAGACATGGAAATATCTGCACCGCCATCTGTAAAAACATGGAAATACCTATACAGTCATCTGTATAAACATGGAAATATCTACAATGCCATCTGTAGAAAGATGGAAATATCTACACCGCAATCTGTGTAAACATGGAAATATCTACACCGATATCTGTAACAACATGGAAATATGTACACCGCTATCTGTATAAACATGGAAATATCTACACCGCGATCTGTATAAACATGGAAATATCTACACCGCGATCTGTATAAACATGGAAATATCTACACCGCGATCTGTATAAACATGGAAATACCTACAAAGTCATCTGTATAAACATGGAAATATCTACACAGCCATCTGTATAAACATGGAAATATCTACACAGACATCTGTATATACATGGAAATATCTACACCACTATCTGTATAAACATGGAAATAACTACACCGCTATTTGTATAAATAAGGAAATATCTACACCGTGATCTGTATAAACATGGAAATATCTACACCGCCATCTCTATAAACAGGGAAATATCTACACCCCTATCTGTATAAACATGGAAATATCCACACCGCTATCTCTATAAACATGGAAAAATCAACACCGCTATCTCTATGAACATGGAAATCTCTACACCGCCATCTCTATGAACATGGAAATGTCTACACCACGATCAGTATAAACATGGAAATATCTACACCGCTATCAGTATAAACATGGAAATATCTCCACTGCTATCTCTATAAACATCGAAATATCTACACCGCCATCTGTATAAACATGGAAATACTTTCAAAGTTATCTGTATAAACATGGAAATATCTACACAGCCATGTGTACATACATGGAAATATCTACACCGCTATCTATATAAACTTGGAAATAACTACACCGCTATCTGTATAAACATGGAAATATCTACACCGCCATCTACATATCCATGGAAATATCTGCGCCGCCATCTGTATAAACATGGAAATATCTACACGGCCATCTGTGTATAGATGGAAATATCAACACCGCCATCTGTACAAACATGGAAATATCTGCACCGCTATCTCTATAAACATGGAAATATCAGCTCTGCCATCTGTAAAAACATGGAAATACCTATACTGTCATCTGTATAAACATGGAAATATCTACAATGCCATCTGTATACACATGGAAATATCTACACAGCCATCTGTGTAAACTTGTAAATATCTACACTGCTATCTCTATCAACATGGAAATATCTACACCGCCATGTGTATAAACATGGAAATATCTACACCGTGATCTGTATAAACATGGAAATATCTACAGTGCCATCTCTATAAACATTGAGATATCTACACTACCATCTGTAAAAACATGGAAATATCTACACCGTCATCTGAATAAACATGGAAATATCTACACCACCATCTGTATAAACATGGAAATACCTACAATACCATCAGTATACACATGGAAATATCTACACAGACATCTGTATAAATATGGAAATATCTACACAGCCATCTGTATAAAAATGGAAATATCTACACCGCCATCTGTATAAACATGGAAATATCTACACTGCCATCTGTAGAAAGATGGAAATATCTACACCGCTATCTCTATAAATATGGAAATATCTACACCGCTTTCTCTATAAACATGAAAATATCTACACTGCCATCTCCATAAAGATGGAAGTATCTACTCCACCATGTGTATAAACACGGAAATATCTACACCACCATCTGTGTAAACATGGAAACATCTACACCGCTGTCTGTATAAACATGGAAATATCTACACCGCCATCTGCATGTCCATGGAAATATCTACGCCGCCATCTGTATAAACATGGAAATATCTACACGGCCATCTGTGTATAGATGGAAATATCAACACCGCCATCTGTGCAAACATGGAAATATCTACACCGCTATCTCTATAAACATGGAAATATCTGCTCTGCCATCTGTAAAAACATGGAAATACCTATACAGTCATCTGTATAAACATGGAAATATTTACAATGCCATCTGTATACACATGGAAATATCTACACAGCCATCTGTATAAACATGTAAATATCTACACTGCTATCTCTAAAAACATGGAAATATCTACACCGCCATCTCTATAAACATGAAAATATCTACACTGCCATCTCCATAAACATGGAACTAACTAGTCCGCCATCTGTATAAACATGGAAACATCTACATCGCCATCTGTGTGAATAAGGAAATATCTACAATGCCATCTGTATAAAGATATAAATATCTGAACAGCGAGCTGTATAAACATGGAAATATCTACATCGCTATCTGTATAAACGTGGAAATATCAACACCGCCATCTGTACAAACATGGAAATAGCTACACCGCCATCTCAATAAACATGGAAATATCTACAGTGCCATCTCTATAAACATTGAAATATCTACACTGACATCTGTAAAAACATGGAAATATCTACACAGTCATCTGAATAAACATGGAAATATCTACACCACCATCTGTATAAACATGGAAATACCTACAATACCATCAGTATACACATGGAAATATCTACACAGACATCTGTATAAATATGGAAATATCTACACCGCCATCTGTATAAACATGGAAATATCTACACTGCCATCTGTAGAAAGATGGAAATATCTACACCGCTATCTTTATAAATATGGAAATATTTACACCGCCATCTCTATAAACATGAAAATATCTACACTGCCATCTCCATAAAGATGGAAATATCTACTCCGCCATGTGTACAAACACGGAAATATCTACACCACCATCTGTGTAAACATGGAAATATCTACACCGCTGTCTGTATAAACATGGAAATATCTACACCGCCATCTGCATGTCCATGGAAATCTCTACGCAGCCATCTGTATAAACATGGAAATATCTACACGGCCATCTGTGTATAGATGGAAATATCAACACCGCCATCTGTACAAACTTGGAAATATCTACACCGCTATCTCTATAAACATGGAAATATCTACTCTGCCATCTGTAAAAACATGGAAATACCTATACAGTCATCTGTATAAACATGGAAATATCTACAATGCCGTCTGTATACACATGGAAATATGTACACAGCCATCTGTATAAACATGGAAATATCTACACTGCTATCTCTATAAACATGGAAATATCTACACCGCCATCTGTATAAACATGGAAATATCTACACCGTGATCTGTATAAACATGGAAATATCTACAGTGCCATCTCTATAAACATTGAAATATCTACACTACCATCTGTAAAAACATGGAAATATCTACACCGTCACCTGAATAAACATGGAAATATCTACACCACCATCTGTATAAACATGGAAATACCTACAATACCATCAGTATACACATGGAAATATCTACACAGACATCTGTATAAATATGGAAATATCTACACAGCCATCTGTATAAAAATGGAAATATCTACACCGCCATCTGTATAAACATGGAAATATCTACACTGCCATCTGTAGAAAGATGGAAATATCTACACCGCTATCTCTATAAATATGGAAATATCTACACCGCTTTCTCTATAAACATGAAAATATCTACACTGCCATCTCCATAAAGATGGAAGTATCTACTCTGCCATGTGTATAAACACGGAAATATCTACACCACCATCTGTGTAAACATGGAAATATCTACACCGCTGTCTGTATAAACATGGAAATATCTACACCGCCATCTGCATGTCCATGGAAATATCTACGCCGCCATCTGTATAAACATGGAAATATCTACACGGCCATCTGTGTATAGATGGAAATATCAACACCGCCATCTGTACAAACATGGAAATATCTACACCGCTATCTCTATAAACATGGAAATATCTGCTCTGCCATCTGTAAAAACATGGAAATACCTATACAGTCTTCTGCATAAACATGGAAATATTTACAATGCCATCTGTATACACATGGAAATATCTACACAGCCATCTGTATATACATGTAAATATCTACACTGCTATCTCTATAAACATGGAAATATGTACACCGCCATCTCTATAAACATGAAAATATCTACACTGCCATCTCCATAAACATGGAACTAACTACTCCACCATCTGTATAAACATGGAAACATCTACACCGCCATCTGTGTGAATAAGGAAATATCTGCAATGCCATTTGTATAAAGATATAAATATCTGCACAGCGAGCTGTATAAACATGGAAATATCTACATCGCTATCTGTGTAAACGTGGAAATATCAACACCGCTATCGGTATAAACATGGAAATATCTACACGGCCATCTGTGTATAGACGGAAATATCAACACCGCCATCTGTACAAACATGGAAATATCTACACCGCCATCCCAATAAACATGGAAATATCTACAGCACCATCTCTATAAACATTGAAATATCTACACTGACATCTGTAAAAACATGGAAATATCTACACAGTCATCTGAATAAACATGGAAATATCTACACCACCATCTGTATAAACATGGAAATACCTACAATACCATCAGTATACACATGGAAATATCTACACAGACATCTGTATAAATATGGAAATATCTACACCGCCATCTGTATAAACATGGAAATATCTACACTGCCATCTGTAGAAAGATGGAAATATCTACACCGCTATCTCTATAAATATGGAAATATCTACACCGCCATCTCTATAAACATGAAAATATCTACACTGCCATCTCCATAAAGATGGAAGAATCTACTCCGCCATGTGTACAAACATGGAAATATCTACACCACCATCTGTGTAAACATGGAAATATCTACACCGCTGTCTGTATAAACATGGAAATATCTACACCGCCATCTGCATGTCCATGGAAATATCTACGCCGCCATCTGTATAAACATGGAAATATCTACACGGCCATCTGTGTATAGATGGAAATATCAACACCGCCATCTGTACAAACTTGGAAATATCTACACCGCTATCTCTATAAACATGGAAATATCTGCTCTGCCATCTGTAAAAACATGGAAATACCTATACAGTCATCTGTATAAACATGGAAATATCTACAATGCCATCTGTAAAAACATGGAATTATCTACACAGCCATCTGTATAAACATGTAAATATCTACACTGCTATCTCTATGAACATGGAAATATCTACACCGCCATCTGTATAAACATGGAAATATCTACACCGTGATCTGTATAAACATGGAAATATCTACAGTGCCATCTCTATAAACATTGAAATATCTACACTGCCATCTGTAAAAACATGGAAATATCTACACCATCATCTGAATAAACATGGAAATATCTACACCACCATCTGTATAAACATGGAAATACCTACAATACCATCAGTATACACATGGAAATATCTACACAGACATCTGTATAAATATGGAAATATCTACACAGCCATTTGTATAAAAATGGAAATATCTACACCGCCATCTGTATAAACATGGAAATATCTACACTGCCATCTGTAGAAAGATGGAAATATCTACACCGCTATCTCTATAAATATGGAAATATCTACACCGCTTTCTCTATAAACATGAAAATATCTACACTGCCATCTCCATAAAGATGGAAGTATCTACTCCGCCATGTGTATAAACACGGAAATATCTACACCACCATCTGTGTAAACATGGAAATATCTACACCGCTGTCTGTGTAAACATGGAAATATCTACACCGCCATCTGCATGTCCATGTTAATATCTACGCCGCAATCTGTATAAACATGGAAATATCTACACGGCCATCTGTGTATAGATGGAAATATCAACACCGCCATCTGTACAAACATGGAAATATCTACACCGCTATCTCGATAAACATGGAAATATCTGCTCTGCCATCTGTAAAAACATGGAAATACCTATACAGTCATCTGTATAAACATGGAAATATTTACAATGCCATCTGTATACACATGGAAATATCTACACAGCCATCTGTATAAACATGTAAATATCTACACTGCTATCTATATAAACATGGAAATATCTACACCGCCATCTCTATAAACATGAAAATATCTACACTGCCATCTCCATAAACATGGAACTAACTAGTCCGCCATCTGTATAAACATGGAAACATCTACACCGCCATCTGTGTGAATAAGGAAATATCTACAATGCCATCTGTATAAAGATATAAATATCTGAACAGCGAGCTGTATAAACATGGAAATATCTACATCGCTATCTGTATAAACGTGGAAATATCAACACCGCTATCGGTATAAACATGGAAATATCTACACGGCCATCTGTGTATAGATGGAAATATCAACACCGCCATCTGTACAAACATGGAAATATCTACACCGCCATCTCAATAAACATGGAAATATCTACAGCGCCATCTCTATAAACATTGAAATATCTACACTGACATCTGTAAAAACATGGAAATATCTACACAGTCATCTGAATAAACATGGAAATATCTACACCACCATCTGTATAAACCTGGAAATACCTACAATACCATCAGTATACACATGGAAATATCTACACAGACATCTGTATAAATATGGAAATATCTACACCGCCATCTGTATAAACATGGAAATATCTACACTGCCATCTGTAGAAAGATGGAAATATCTACACCGCTATCTTTATAAATATGGAAATATCTACACCGCCATCTCTATAAACATGAAAATATCTACACTGCCATCTCCATAAAGATGGAAGTATCTACTCCGCCATGTGTACAAACATGGAAATATCTACACCACCATCTGTGTAAACATGGAAATATCTACACCGCTGTCTGTATAAACATGGAAATATCTACACCGCCATCTGCATGTCCATGGAAATATCTACGCAGCCATCTGTATAAACATGGAAATATCTACACGGCCATCTGTGTATGGATGGAAATATCAACACCGCCATCTGTACAAACTTGGAAATATCTACACGGCTATCTATATAAACATGGAAATATCTACTCTGCCATCTGTAAAAACATGGAAATACCTATACAGTCATCTGTATAAACATGGAAATATCTACAATGCCATCTGTATACACATGGAAATATGTACACAGCCATCTGTATAAACATGTAAATATCTACACTGCTATCTCTATAAACATGGAAATATCTACACCGCCATCTGTATAAACATGGAAATATCTACACCGTGATCTGTATAAACATGGAAATATCTACAGTGCCATCTCTATAAACATTGAAATATCTACACTACCATCTGTAAAAACATGGAAATATCTACACCGTCACCTGAATAAACATGGAAATATCTACACCACCATCTGTATAAACATGGAAATACCTACAATACCATCAGTATACACATGGAAATATCTACACAGACATCTGTATAAATATGGAAATATCTACACAGCCATCTGTATAAAAATGGAAATATCTACACCGCCATCTGTATAAACATGGAAATATCTACACTGCCATCTGTAGAAAGATGGAAATATCTACACCGCTATCTCTATAAATATGGAAATATCTACACCGCAATCTCTATAAACATGAAAATATCTACACTGCCATCTCCATAAAGATGGAAGTATCTACTCCGCCATGTGTATAAACACGGAAATATCTACACCACCATCTGTGTAAACATGGAAATATCTACACCGCTATCTGTATAAACATGGAAATATCTACACCGCCATCTGCATGTCCATGGAAATATCTACGCCGCCATCTGTATAAACATGGAAATATCTACACGGCCATCTGTGTATTGATGGAAATATCAACACCGCCATCTGTACAAACATGGAAATATCTACACCGCTATCTCTATAAACATGGAAATATCTGCTCTGCCATCTGTAAAAACATGGAAATACCTATACAGTCATCTGTATAAACATGGAAATATGTACAATGCCATCTGTATACACATGGAAATATCTACACAGCCATCTGTATAAACATGTAAATATCTACACTGCTATCTCTATAAACATGAAAATATCTACACTGCCATCTCCATAAACATGGAACTAACTAGTCCGCCATCTGTATAAACATGGAAACATCTACACCGCCATCTGTTTGAATAAGGAAATATCTACAATGCCATCTGTATAAAGATATAAATATCTGAACAGCGAGCTGTATAAACATGGAAATATCTACATCGCTATCTGTATAAACGTGGAAATATCAACACCGCTATCGGTATAAACATGGAAATATCTACACGGCCATCTGTGTATAGATGGAAATATCAACACCGCCATCTGTACAAACATGGAAATATCTACACCGCCATCTCAATAAACATGGAAATATCTACAGCGCCATCTCTATAAACATTGAAATATCTACACTGACATCTGTAAAAACATGGAAATATCTACACAGTCATCTGAATAAACATGGAAATATCTACACCACCATCTGTATAAACATGGAAATACCTACAATACCATCAGTATACACATGGAAATATCTACACAGACATCTGTATAAATATGGAAATATCTACACCGCCATATGTATAAACATGGAAATATCTACACTGCCATCTGTAGAAAGATGGAAATATCTACACCGCTATCTTTATAAATATGGAAATATCTACACCGCCATCTCTATAAACATGAAAATATCTACACTGCCATCTCCATAAAGATGGAAATATCTACTCCGCCATGTGTACAAACACGGAAATATCTACACCACCATCTGTGTAAACATGGAAATATCTACACCGCTGTCTGTATAAACATGGAAATATCTACACCGCCATCTGCATGTCCATGGAAATATCTACGCAGCCATCTGTATAAACATGGAAATATCTACACGGCCATCTGTGTATAGATGGAAATATCAACACCGCCATCTGTACAAACTTGGAAATATCTACACCGCTATCTCTATAAACATGGAAATATCTACTCTGCCATCTGTAAAAACATGGAAATACCTATACAGTCATCTGTATAAACATGGAAATATCTACAATGCCATCTGTATACACATGGAAATATGTACACAGCCATCTGTATAAACATGTAAATATCTACACTGCTATCTCTATTAACATGGAAATATCTACACCGCCATCTGTATAAAGATTGAAATATCTACACCGTGATCTGTATAAACATGGAAATATCTACAGTGCCATCTCTATAAACATTGAAATATCTACACTACCATCTGTAAAAACATGGAAATATCTACACCGTCACCTGAATAAACATGGAAATATCTACACCACCATCTGTATAAACATGGAAATACCTACAATACCATCAGTATACACATGGAAATATCTACACAGACATCTGTATAAATATGGAAATATCTACACAGCCATCTGTATAAAAATGGAAATATCTACACCGCCATCTGTATAAACATGGAAATATCTACACTGCCATCTGTAGAAAGATGGAAATATCTACACCGCTATCTCTATAAATATGGAAATATCTACACCGCAATCTCTATAAACATGAAAATATCTACACTGCCATCTCCATAAAGATGGAAGTATCTACTCTGCCATGTGTAAAAACACGGAAATATCTACACCACCATCTGTGTAAACATGGAAATATCTACACCGCTATCTGTATAAACATGGAAATATCTACACGGCCATCTGCATGTCCATGGAAATATCTACGCCGCCATCTGTATAAACATGGAAATATCTACACGGCCATCAGTGTATTGATGGAAATATCAACACCGCCATCTGTACAAACATGGAAATATCTACACCGCTATCTCTATAAACATGGAAATATCTGCTCTGCCATCTGTAAAAACATGCAAATACCTATACAGTCATCTGTATAAACATGGAAATATGTACAATGCCATCTGTATACACATGGAAATATCTACACAGCCATCTGTATAAACATGTAAATATCTACACTGCTATCTCTATAAACATGGAAATATCTACACAGCCATCTCTATAAACATGAAAATATCTACACTGCCATCTCCATAAACATGGAACTAACTACTCCGCCATCTGTATAAACATGGAAACATCTACACCGCCATCTGTGTGTATAAGGAAATATCTACAATGCCATCTGTATAAAGATATAAATATCTGCACTGCGAGCTGTATAAACATGGAAATATCTACATCGCTATCTGTATAAACGTGGAAATATCAACACCGCCATCTGTACAAACATGGAAATATCTACACCGCTATCTGTATAAACATGGTAATATCTACACCACCATCTACATAAACATGGAAATATCTACACCGCCATCTGTATAAACATGCAAATATCTACAATGCCATCTGTAGAAAGATGGAAATATCTACACCGCAATCGGAGTAAACATGGGAATAGCTGCACCGATATCTGTAAAAACATGGAAATAACTACACCGCCATCTGTATAAACATGGAAATATCTACACCGTGATCTGTATAAACATGGAAATATCTACAGTGCCATCTCTATAAACCTTGAAATATCTACACTGCCATCTGTAAAAACATGGAAATATCTACACCGTCACCTGAATAAACATGGAAATATCTACACCACCATCTGTATAAACATGGAAATACCTACAATACCATCAGTATACACATGGAAATATCTACACAGACATCTGTATAAATATGGAAATATCTACACCGCCATCTGTATAAACATGGAAATATCTACACTGCCATCTGTAGAAAGATGGAAATATCTACACCGCTATCTCTATAAATATGGAAATATTTACACCGCCATCTGCGTGTCCATGGAAATATCTACGCCGCCATCTGTATAAACATGGAAATAACTACACGGCCATCTGTGTATAGATGGAAATATCAACACCGCCATCTGCATGTCCATGGAAATATCTACGCTGCCATCTGTATAAACATGGAAATATCTACACGGCCATCTGTGTATAGATGGAAATATCAACACCACCATCTGTACAAACATGGAAATATCTACACCGCTATCTCTATAAACATGGAAATATCTGCTCTGCCATCTGTAAAAACATGGAAATACCTATACAGTCATCTTTATAAACATGGAAATATCTACAATGCCATCTGTATACACATGGAAATATCTACACAGCCATCTGTATAAACATGTAAATATCTACACTCCTATCTCTATAAACATGGAAATATCTACACCGCCATCTCTATTAACATGAAAATATCTACACTGCCATCTCCATAAACATGGAACTAACTAGTCCGCCATCTGTATAAACATGGAAACATCTACACCGCCATCTGTTTGAATAAGGAAATATCTACAATGCCATCTGTATAAAGATATAAATATCTGAACAGCGAGCTGTATAAACATGGAAATATCTACATCGCTATCTGTATAAACGTGGAAATATCAACACCGCTATCGGTATAAACATGGAAATATCTACACGGCCATCTGTGTATAGATGGAAATATCAACACCGCCATCTGTACAAACATGGAAATATCTACACCGCCATCTCAATAAACATGGAAATATCTACAGCGCCATCTCTATAAACATTGAAATATCTACACTGACATCTGTAAAAACATGGAAATATCTACACAGTCATCTGAATAAACATGGAAATATCTACACCACCATCTGTATAAACATGGAAATACCTACAATACCATCAGTATACACATGGAAATATCTACACAGACATCTGTATAAATATGGAAATATCTACACCGCCATATGTATAAACATGGAAATATCTACACTGCCATCTGTAGAAAGATGGAAATATCTACACCGCTATCTTTATAAATATGGAAATATCTACACCGCCATCTCTATAAACATGAAAATATCTACACTGCCATCTCCATAAAGATGGAAATATCTACTCCGCCATGTGTACAAACACGGAAATATCTACACCACCATCTGTGTAAACATGGAAATATCTACACCGCTGTCTGTATAAACATGGAAATATCTACACCGCCATCTGCATGTCCATGGAAATATCTACGCAGCCATCTGTATAAACATGGAAATATCTACACGGCCATCTGTGTATAGATGGAAATATCAACACCGCCATCTGTACAAACTTGGAAATATCTACACCGCTATCTCTATAAACATGGAAATATCTACTCTGCCATCTGTAAAAACATGGAAATACCTATACAGTCATCTGTATAAACATGGAAATATCTACAATGCCATCTGTATACACATGGAAATATGTACACAGCCATCTGTATAAACATGTAAATATCTACACTGCTATCTCTATAAACATGGAAATATCTACACCGCCATCTGTATAAAGATTGAAATATCTACACCGTGATCTGTATAAACATGGAAATATCTACAGTGCCATCTCTATAAACATTGAAATATCTACACTACCATCTGTAAAAACATGGAAATATCTACACCGTCACCTGAATAAACATGGAAATATCTACACCACCATCTGTATAAACATGGAAATACCTACAATACCATCAGTATACACATGGAAATATCTACACAGACATCTGTATAAATATGGAAATATCTACACAGCCATCTGTATAAAAATGGAAATATCTACACCGCCATCTGTATAAACATGGAAATATCTACACTGCCATCTGTAGAAAGATGGAAATATCTACACCGCTATCTCTATAAATATGGAAATATCTACACCGCAATCTCTATAAACATGAAAATATCTACACTGCCATCTCCATAAAGATGGAAGTATCTACTCCGCCATGTGTATAAACACGGAAATATCTACACCACCATCTGTGTAAACATGGAAATATCTACACCGCTATCTGTATAAACATGGAAATATCTACACGGCCATCTGCATGTCCATGGAAATATCTACGCCGCCATCTGTATAAACATGGAAATATCTACACGGCCATCAGTGTATTGATGGAAATATCAACACCGCCATCTGTACAAACATGGAAATATCTACACCGCTATCTCTATAAACATGGAAATATCTGCTCTGCCATCTGTAAAAACATGCAAATACCTATACAGTCATCTGTATAAACATGGAAATATGTACAATGCCATCTGTATACACATGGAAATATCTACACAGCCATCTGTATAAACATGTAAATATCTACACTGATATCTCTATAAACATGGAAATATCTACACAGCCATCTCTATAAACATGAAAATATCTACACTGCCATCTCCATAAACATGGAACTAACTACTACGCCATCTTTATAAACATGGAAACATCTACACCGCCATCTGTGTGTATAAGGAAATATCTACAATGCCATCTGTATAAAGATATAAATATCTGCACTGCGAGCTGTATAAACATGGAAATATCTACATCGCTATCTGTATAAACGTGGAAATATCAACACCGCCATCTGTACAAACATGGAAATATCTACACCGCTATCTGTATAAACATGGTAATATCTACACCACCATCTACATAAACATGGAAATATCTACACCGACATCTGTATAAACATGCAAATATCTACAATGCCATCTGTAGAAAGATGGAAATATCTACACCGCAATCGGAGTAAACATGGGAATAGCTGCACCGATATCTGTAAAAACATGGAAATATCTACACCGCCATCTGTATAAACATGGAAATATCTACACCGTGATCTGTATAAACATGGAAATATCTACAGTGCCATCTCTATAAACCTTGAAATATCTACACTGCCATCTGTAAAAACATGGAAATATCTACACCGTCACCTGAATAAACATGGAAATATCTACACCACCATCTGTATAAACATGGAAATACCTACAATACCATCAGTATACACATGGAAATATCTACACAGACATCTGTATAAATATGGAAATATCTACACCGCCATCTGTATAAACATGGAAATATCTACACTGCCATCTGTAGAAAGATGGAAATATCTACACCGCTATCTCTATAAATATGGAAATATCTACACCGCCATCTGCGTGTCCATGGAAATATCTACGCCGCCATCTGTATAAACATGGAAATAACTACACGGCCATCTGTGTATAGATGGAAATATCAACACCGCCATCTGCATGTCCATGGAAATATCTACGCTGCCATCTGTATAAACATGGAAATATCTACACGGCCATCTGTGTATAGATGGAAATATCAACAACACCATCTGTACAAACATGGAAATATCTACACCGCTATCTCTATAAACATGGAAATATCTGCTCTGCCATCTGTAAAAACATGGAAATACCTATACAGTCATCTTTATAAACATGGAAATATCTACATTGCCATCTGTATACACATGGAAATATCTACACAGCCATCTGTATAAACATGTAAATATCTACACTCCTATCTCTATAAACATGGAAATATCTACACCGCCATCTCTATTAACATGAAAATAACTACACTGCCATCTCCATAAACATGGAACTAACTACTCCGCCATCTGTATAAACATGGAAACATCTACACCGCCATCTGTGTGAATAAGGAAATATCTACAATGCCATCGGTACAAAGATATAAATATCTGCACCGTGAGCTGTATTAACATGGAAATATCTACATCGCTATCTGTATAAACGTGGAAATATCAACACCGCTATCGGTATAAACATGGAAATATCTACACGGCCATCTGTGTATAGATGGAAATATCAACACCGCCATCTGTACAAACATGGAAATATCTACACCGCCATCTCAATAAACATGGAAATATCTACAGCACCATCTCTATAAACATTGAAATATCTACACTGACATCTGTAAAAACATGGAAATATCTACACAGTCATCTGAATAAACATGGAAATATCTACACCACCATCTGTATAAACCTGGAAATACCTACAATACCATCAGTATACACATGGAAATATCTACACAGACATCTGTATAAATATTGAAATATCTACACCGCCATCTGTATAAACATGGAAATATCTACACTGCCATCTGTAGAAAGATGGAAATATCTACACCGCTATCTCTATAAATATGGAAATATCTACACCGCCATCTCTATAAATATGAAAATATCTACACTGCCATCTCCATAAAGATGGAAGTATCTACTCCGCCATGTGTACAAACATGGAAATATCTACACCACCATCTGTGTAAACATGGAAATATCTACACCGCTGTCTGTATAAACATGGAAATATCTACACCGCCATCTGCATGTCCATGGAAATATCTACGACGCCATCTGTATAAACATGGAAATATCTACACGGCCATCTGTGTATGGATGGAAATATCAACACCGCCATCTGTACAAACTTGGAAATATCTACACCGCTATCTCTATAAACATGGAAATATCTACTCTGCCATCTGTAAAAACATGGAAATACCTATACAGTCATCTGTATAAACATGGAAATATCTACAATGCCATCTGTATACACATGGAAATATGTACACAGCCATCTGTATAAACATGTAAATATCTACACTGCTATCTCTATAAACATGGAAATATCTACACTGCCATCTGTATAAACATGGAAATATCTACACCGTGATCTGTATAAACATGGAAATATCTACAGTGCCATCTGTATAAACATTGAAATATCTACACTACCATCTGTAAAAACATGGAAATATCTACACCGTCACCTGAATAAACATGGAAATATCTACACCACCATATGTATAAACATGGAAATACCTACAATACCATCAGTATACACATGGAAATATCTACACAGACATCTGTATAAATATGGAAATATCTACACAGCCATCTGTATACAAATGGAAATATCTACACCGCCATCTGTATAAACATGGAAATATCTACACTGCCATCTGTAGAAAGATGGAAATATCTACACCGCTATCTCTATAAATATGGAAATATCTACACCGCAATCTCTATAAACATGAAAATATCTACACTGCCATCTCCATAAAGATGGAAGCATCTACTCCGCCATGTGTATAAACACGGAAATATCTACACCACCATCTGTGTAAACATGGAAATATCTACACCGCTATCTGTATAAACATGGAAATATCTACAACGCCATCTGCATGTCCATGGAAATATCTACGCCGCCATCTGTATAAACATGGAAATATCTACACGGCCATCTGTGTATTGATGGAAATATCAACACCGCCATCTGTACAAACATGGAAATATCTACACCGCTATCTCTATAAACATGGAAATATCTGCTCTGCCATCTGTAAAAACATGCAAATACCTATACAGTCATCTGTATAAACATGGAAATATGTACAATGCCATCTGTATACACATGGAAATATCTACACAGCCATCTGTATAAACATGTAAATATCTACACTGCTATCTCTATAAACATGGAAATATCTACACCGCCATCTCTATAAACATGAAAATATCTACACTGCCATCTCCATAAACATGGAACTAACTAGTCCGCCATCTGTATAAACATGGAAACATCTACACCGCCATCTGTGTGAATAAGGAAATATCTACAATGCCATCTGTATAAAGATATAAATATCTGAACAGCGAGCTGTATAAACATGGAAATATCTACATCGCTATCTGTATAAACGTGGAAATATCAACACCGCTATCGGTATAAACATGGAAATATCTACACGGCCATCTGTGTATAGATGGAAATATCAACACCGCCATCTGTACAAACATGGAAATATCTACACCGCCATCTCAATAAACATGGAAATATCTACAGCGCCATCTCTATAAACATTGAAATATCTACACTGACATCTGTAAAAACATGGAAATATCTACACAGTCATCTGAATAAACATGGAAATATCTACACCACCATCTGTATAAACATGGAAATACCTACAATACCATCAGTATACACATGGAAATATCTACACAGACATCTGTATAAATATGGAAATATCTACACCGCCATCTGTATAAACATGGAAATATCTACACTGCCATCTGTAGAAAGATGGAAATATCTACACCGCTATCTTTATAAATATGGAAATATCTACACCGCCATCTCTATAAACATGAAAATATCTACACTGCCATCTCCATAAAGATGGAAATATCTACTCTGCCATGTGTACAAACACGGAAATATCTACACCACCATCTGTGTAAACATGGAAATATCTACACCGCTGTCTGTATAAACATGGAAATATCTACACCGCCATCTGCATGTCCATGGAAATCTCTACGCAGCCATCTGTATAAACATGGAAATATCTACACGGCCATCTGTGTATAGATGGAAATATCAACACCGCCATCTGTACAAACTTGGAAATATCTACACCGCTATCTCTATAAACATGGAAATATCTACTCTGCCATCTGTAAAAACATGGAAATACCTATACAGTCATCTGTATAAACATGGAAATATCTACAATGCCATCTGTATACACATGGAAATATGTACACAGCCATCTGTATAAACATGTAAATATCTACACTGCTATCTCTATAAACATGGAAATATCTACACCGCCATCTGTATAAACATGGAAATATCTACACCGTGATCTGTATAAACATGGAAATATCTACAGTGCCATCTCTATAAACATTGAAATATCTACACTACCATCTGTAAAAACATGGAAATATCTACACCGTCACCTGAATAAACATGGAAATATCTACACCACCATCTGTATAAACATGGAAATACCTACAATACCATCAGTATACACATGGAAATATCTACACAGACATCTGTATAAATATGGAAATACCTACACAGCAATCTGTATAAAAATGGAAATATCTACACCGCCATCTGTATAAACATGGAAATATCTACACTGCCATCTGTAGAAAGATGGAAATATCTACACCGCTATCTCTATAAATATGGAAATATCTACACCGCAATCTCTATAAACATGAAAATATCTACACTGCCATCTCCATAAAGATGGAAGTATCTACTCTGCCATGTGTATAAACACGGAAATATCTACACCACCATCTGTGTAAACATGGAAATATCTACACCGCTATCTGTATAAACCTGGAAATATCTACACCGCCATCTGCATGTCCATGGAAATATCTACGCCGCCATCTGTATAAACATGGAAATATCTACACGGCCATCTGTGTATTGATGGAAATATCAACACCGCCATCTGTACAAACATGGAAATATCTACACCGCTATCTCTATAAACATGGAAATATCTGCTCTGCCATCTGTAAAAACATGCAAATACCTATACAGTCATCTGTATAAACACGGAAATATGTACAATGCCATCTGTATACACATGGAAATATCTACACAGCCATCTGTATAAACATGTAAATATCTACACTGCTATCTCTATAAACATGGAAATATCTACACAGCCATCTCTATAAACATGAAAATATCTACACGGCCATCTCCATAAACATGGAACTAACTACTCCGCCATCTGTATAAACATGGAAACATCTACATCGCTATCTGTATAAACGTGGAAATATCAACACCGCTATCGGTATAAACATGGAAATATCTACACGGCCATCTGTGTATAGATGGAAATATCAACACCGCCATCTGTACAAACATGGAAATATCTACACCGCTATCTGTATAAACATGGTAATATCTACACCACCATCTACATTAACATGGAAATATCTACACCGCCATCTGTATAAACATGCAAATATCTACAATGCCATCTGTAGAAAGATGGAAATATCTACACCGCAATCGGTGTAAACATGGGAATTGCTGCACCGATATCTGTAAAAACATGGAAATATCTACACCGCCATCTGTATAAACATGTAAATATCTACACCGTGATCTGTATAAACATGGAAATATCTACAGTGCCATCTCTATAAACATTGAAATATCTACACTGCCATCTGTAAAAACATGGAAATATCTACACCGTCACCTGAATAAACATGGAAATATCTACACCACCATCTGCATAAACATGGAAATACCTACAATACCATCAGTATACACATGGAAATATCTACACAGACATCTGTATAAATATGGAAATATCTACACCGCCATCTGTATAAACATGGAAATATCTACACTGCCATCTGTAGAAAGATGGAAATATCTACACCGCTATCTCTATAAATATGGAAATATCTACACCGCCATCTGCGTGTCCATGGAAATATCTACGCCGCCATCTGTATAAACATGGAAATAACTACACGGCCATCTGTGTATAGATGGAAATATCAACACCGCCATCTGCATGTCCATGGAAATATCTACGCCGCCATCTGTATAAACATGGAAATATCTACACGGCCATCTGTGTATAGATGGAAATATCAACACCACCATCTGTACAAACATGGAAATATCTACACCGCTATCTCTATAAACATGGAAATATCTGCTCTGCCATCTGTAAAAACATGGAAATACCTATACAGTCATCTGTATAAACATGGAAATATCTACAATGCCATCTGTATACACATGGAAATATCTACACAGCCATCTGTATAAAAATGTAAATATCTACACTCCTATCTCTATAAACATGGAAATATCTACACCGCCATCTCTATTAACATGAAAATATCTACACTGCCATCTCCATAAACATGGAACTAACTTCTCCGCCATCTGTATAAACATGGAAACATCTACACCGCCATCTGTGTGAATAAGGAAATATCTACAATGCCATCGGTACAAAGATATAAATATCTGCACCGTGAGCTGTATAAACATGGAAATATCTACATCGCTCTCTGTATAAACGTGGAAATATCAACACCGCTATCGGTATAAACATGGAAATATCTACACGGCCATCTGTGTATAGATGGAAATATCAACACCGCCATCTGTACAAACATGGAAATATCTACACCGCCATCCCAATAAACATGGAAATATCTACAGCACCATCTCTATAAACATTGAAATATCTACACTGACATCTGTTAAAACATGGAAATATCTACACAGTCATCTGAATAAACATGGAAATATCTACACCACCATCTGTATAAACCTGGAAATACCTACAATACCATCAGTATACACATGGAAATTTTTACACAGACATCTGTATAAATAAGGAAATATCTACACCGCCATCTGTATAAACATGGAAATATCTACACTGCCATCTGTAGAAAGATGGAAATATCTAAACCGCTATCTCTATAAATATGGAAATATCTACACCGCCATCTCTATAAACATGAAAATATCTACACTGCCATCTCCATAAAGATGGAAGTATCTACTCCGCCATGTGTACAAACATGGAATTATCTACACCACCATCTGTGTAAACATGGAAATATCTACACCGCTGTCTGTATAAACATGGAAATATCTACACCGCCATCTGCATGTCCATGGAAATATCTACGCCGCCATCTGTATAAACATGGAAATATCTACACGGCCATCTGTGTATAGATGGAAATATCAACACCGCCATCTGTACAAACTTGGAAATATCTACACCGCTATCTCTATAAACATGGAAATATCTACTCTGCCATCTGTAAAAACATGGAAATACCTATACAGTCATCTGTATAAACATGGAAATATCTACAATGCCATCTGTATACACATGGAAATATGTACACAGCCATCTGTATAAACATGGAAATATCTACACTGCCATCTCTATAAACATGGAAATATCTACACCACCATCTGTATAAACATGGAAATATCTACACCGTGATCTGTATAAACATGGAAATATCTACAGTGCCATCTCTATAAACATTGAAATATCTACACTACCATCTGTAAAAACATGGAAATATCTACACCGTCACCTGAATAAACATGGAAATATCTACACCACCATCTGTATAAACATGGAAATACCTACAATACCATCAGTATACACATGGAAATATATACACAGACATCTGTATAAATATGGAAATATCTACACAGCCATCTGTATAAAAATGGAAATATCTACACTGCCATCTGTATAAACATGGAAATATCTACACTGAAATCTGTAGAAAGATGGAAATATCTACACCGCTATCTCTATAAATATGGAAATATCTACACCGCTTTCTCTATAAACATGAAAATATCTACACTGCCATCTCCATAAAGATGGAAGTATCTACTCCGCCATGTGTATAAACACGGAAATATCTACAACACCATCTGTGTAAACATGGAAATATCTACACCGCTGTCTGTATAAACATGGAAAAATCTTCACCGCCATCTGCATGTCCATGGAAATATCTACGCCGCCATCTGTATAAACATGGAAATATCTACACGGCCATCTGTGTATAGATGGAAATATCAACACCGCCATCTGTACAAACATGGAAATATCTACACCGCTATCTCTATAAACATGGAAATATCTGCTCTGCCATCTGTAAAAACATGGAAATACCTATACAGTCATCTGCATAAACATGGAAATATTTACAATGCCATCTGTATACACATGGAAATATCTACACAGCCATCTGTATAAACATGTAAATATCTACACTGCTATCTCTATAAACATGGAAATATCTACACCGCCATCTCTATAAACATGAAAATATCTACACTGCCATCTCCATAAACATGGAACTAACTACTCCACCATCTGTATAAACATGGAAACATCTACACCACCATCTGTGTGAATAAGGAAATATCTACAATGCCATCTGTATAAAGATATAAATATCTGCACAGCGAGCTGTATAAACATGGAAATATCTACATCGCTATCTGTATAAACGTGGAAATATCAACACCGCTATCGGTATAAACATGGAAATATCTACACGGCCATCTGTGTATAGATGGAAATATCAACACCGCCATCTGTACAAACATGGAAATATCTACACCGCCATCCCAATAAACATGGAAATATCTACAGCACCATCTCTATAAACATTGAAATATCTACACTGACATCTGTAAAAACATGGAAATATCTACACAGTCATCTGAATAAACAAGGAAATATCTACACCGCCATCTGTATAAACATGGAAATATCTACACTGCCATCTGTAGAAAGATGGAAATTTCTACACCGCTATCTCTATAAATATGGAAATATCTACACCGCCATCTCTATAAACATGAAAATATCTACACTGCCATCTCCATAAAGATGGAAGAATCTACTCCGCCATGTGTACAAACATGGAAATATCTACACCACCATCTGTGCAAACATGGAAATATCTACACCGCTGTCTGCATAAACATGGAAAAATCTACACCGCCATCTGCATGTCCATGGAAATATCTACGCCGCCATCTGTATAAACATGGAAATATCTACACGGCCATCTGTGTATAGATGGAAATATCAACACCGCCATCTGTACAAACTTGGAAATATCTACACCGCTATCTCTATAAACATGGAAATATCTGCTCTGCCATCTGTAAAAACATGGAAATACCTATACAGTCATCTGTATAAACATGGAAATATATACAATGCCATCTGTATACACATGGAAATATCTACACAGCCATCTGTATAAGCATGTAAATATCTACACTGCTATCTCTATGAACATGGAAATATCTACACCGCCATCTGTATAAACATGGAAATATCTACACCGTGATCTGTATAAACAGGGAAATATCTAAAGTGCCATCTCTATAAACATGGAAATATCTACACTGCCATCTGTAAAAACATGGAAATATCTACACCGTCATCGGAATAAACATGGAAATATCTACACCACCATCTGTATAAACATGGAAATACCTACAATACCATCCGTATACACATGGAAATATCTACACAGACATCTGTATAAATATGGAAATATCTACACAGCCATCTGTATAAAAATGGAAATATCTACACCGCCATCTGTATAAACATGGAAATATCTATACTGCCATCTGTAGAAAGATGGAAATATCTACACCGCTATCTCTATAAATATGGAAATATCTACACCGCTTTCTCTATAAACATGAAAATATCTACACTGCCATCTCCATAAAGATGGAAGTATCTACTCCGCCATGTGTATAAACACGGAATTATCTACACCACCATCTGTGTAAACATGGAAATATCTACACCGCTGTCTGTATAAACATGGAAATATCTACACCGCCATCTGCATGTCCATGGAAATATCTACGCCGCCATCTGTATAAACATGGAAATATCTACACGGCCATCTGTGTATAGATGGAAATATCAACACCGCCATCTGTACAAACATGGAAATATCTACACCGCTATCTCTATAAACATGGAAATATCTGCTCTGCCATCTGTAAAAACATGGAAATACCTATACAGTCATCTGTATAAACATGGAAATATTTACAATGCCATCTGTATACACATGTAAATATCTACACAGCCATCTGTATAAACATGTAAATATCAACACTGCTATCTGTATAAACATGGAAATATCTACTCCGCCATCTCTATAAACATGAAAATATCTACACTGCCATCTCCATAAACATGGAACTAACTAGTCCGCCATCTGTATAAACATGGAAACATCTACACCGCCATCTGTGTGAATAAGGAAATATCTACAATGCCATCTGTATAAAGATATAAATATCTGAACAGCGAGCTGTATAAACATGGAAATATCTACATCGCTATCTGTATAAACGTGGAAATATCAACACCGCTATCGGTATAAACATGGAAATATCTACACGGCCATCTGTGTATAGATGGAAATATCAAGACCGCCATCTGTACAAACATGGAAATATCTACACCGCCATCTCAATAAACATGGAAATATCTACAGCGCCATCTCTATAAACATTGAAATATCTACACTGACATCTGTAAAAACATGGAAATATCTACACAGTCATCTGAATAAACATGGAAATATCTACACCACCATCTGTATAAACATGGAAATACCTACAATACCATCAGTATACACATGGAAATATCTACACAGACATCTGTATAAATATGGAAATATCTACACCGCCATCTGTATAAACATGGAAATATCTACACTGCCATCTGTAGAAAGATGGAAATATCTACACCGCTATCTTTATAAATATGGAAATATCTACACCGCCATCTCTATAAACATGAAAATATCTACACTGCCATCTCCATAAAGATGGAAATATCTACTCCGCCATGTGTACAAACACGGAAATATCTACACCACCATCTGTGTAAACATGGAAATATCTACACCGCTGTCTGTATAAACA
The DNA here is from genome assembly GCF_028858775.2 of Pan troglodytes. Classification (NCBI taxonomy): domain Eukaryota; kingdom Metazoa; phylum Chordata; class Mammalia; order Primates; family Hominidae; genus Pan; species Pan troglodytes. The sequence continues at coordinate 12,151,902 of NC_072411.2, forward strand.
TGGAAATATCTACACCGCCATCTGCATGTCCACGGAAATATCTACGCAGCCATCTGTATAAACATGGAAATATCTACACGGCCATCTGTGTATAGATGGAAATATCAACACCGCCATCTGTATCAACTTGGAAATATCTACACCGCTATCTCTATAAACATGGAAATATCTACTCTGCCATCTGTAAAAACATGGAAATACCTATACAGTCATCTGTATAAACATGGAAATATCTACAATGCCATCTGTATACACATGGAAATATCTACACAGCCATCTGTATAAACATGTAAATATCTACAATGCTATCTCTATAAACATGGAAATATCTACACCGCCATCTGTATAAACATGGAAATATCTGCACCGTGATCTGTATAAACATGGAAATATCTACACCGTCACCTGAATAAACATGGAAATATCTACACCACCATCTGTATAAACATGGAAATACCTACAATACCATCAGTATACACATGGAAATATCTACACAGACATCTGTATAAATATGGAAATATCTACATCGCCATCTGTATAAACATGGAAATATCTACACTGCCATCTGTAGAAAGATGGAAATATCTACACCGCTATCTCTATAAATATGGAAATATCTACACCGCCATCTGCGTGTCCATGGAAATATCTACGCCGCCATCTGTATAAACATGGAAATAACTACACGGCCATCTGTGTATAGATGGAAATATCAACACCGCCATCTGCATGTCCATGGAAATATCTACGCCGCCATCTGTATAAACATGGAAATATCTACACGGCCATCTGTGTATAGATGGAAATATCAACACCACCATCTGTACAAACATGGAAATATCTACACCGCTATCTCTATAAACATGGAAATATCTGCTCTGCCATCTGTAAAAACATGGAAATACCTATGCAGTCATCTGTATAAACATGGAAATATCTACAATGCCATCTGTATACACATGGAAATATCTACACAGCCATCTGTATAAAAATGTAAATATCTACACTCCTATCTCTATAAACATGGAAATATCTACACCGCCATCTCTATTAACATGAAAATATCTACACTGCCATCTCCATAAACATGGAACTAACTAGTCCGCCATCTGTATAAACATGGAAACATCTACACCGCCATCTGTGTGAATAAGGAAATATCTACAATGCCATCGGTACAAAGATATAAATATCTGCACCGTGAGCAGTATAAACATGGAAATATCTACATCGCTATCTGTATAAACGTGGAAATATCAACACCGCTATCGGTATAAACATGGAAATATCTACACGGCCATCTGTGTATAGATGGAAATATCAACACCGCCATCTGTACAAACATGGAAATATCTACACCGCCATCCCAATAAACATGGAAATATCTACAGCACCATCTCTATAAACATTGAAATATCTACACTGACATCTGTAAAAACATGGAAATATCTACACAGTCATCTGAATAAACATGGAAATATCTACACCACCATCTGTATAAACCTGGAAATACCTACAATACCATCAGTATACACATGGAAATATCTACACAGACATCTGTATAAATATGGAAATATCTACACCGCCATCTGTATAAACATGGAAATATCTACACTGCCATCTGTAGAAAGATGGAAATATCTACACCGCTATCTCTATAAATATGGAAATATCTACACCGCCATCTCTATAAACATGAAAATATCTACAATGCCATCTCCATAAAGATGGAAGTATCTACTCCGCCATGTGTACAAACATGGAAATATCTACACCACCATCTGTGTAAACATGGAAATATCTACACCGCTGTCTGTATAAACATGGAAATATCTACACCGCCATCTGCATGTCCATGGAAATATCTACGCCGCCATCTGTATAAACATGGAAATATCTACACGGCCATCTGTGTATAGATGGAAATATCAACACCGCCATCTGTATCAACTTGGAAATATCTACACCGCTATCTCTATAAACATGGAAATATCTACTCTGCCATCTGTAAAAACATGGAAATACCTATACAGTCATCTGTATAAACATGGAAATATCTACAATGCCATCTGTATACACATGGAAATATGTACACAGCCATCTGTATAAACATGGAAATATCTACACTGCCATCTCTATAAACATGGAAATATCTACACCGCCATCTGTATAAACATGGAAATATCTACACCGTGATCTGTATAAACATGGAAATATCTACAGTGCCAACTCTATAAACATTGAAATATCTACACTACCATCTGTAAAAACATGGAAATATCTACACTGTCACCTGAATAAACACGGAAATATCTACACCACCATCTGTATAAACATGGAAATACCTACAATACCATCAGTATATACATGGAAATATCTACACAGACATCTGTATAAATATGGAAATATCTACACAGCCATCTGTATAAAAATGGAAATATCTACACTGCCATCTGTATAAACATGGAAATATCTACACTGAAATCTGTAGAAAGATGGAAATATGTACACCGCTATCTCTATAAATATGGAAATATCTACACCGCTTTCTCTATAAACATGAAAATATCTACACTGCCATCTCCATAAAGATGGAAGTATCTACTCTGCCATGTGTATAAACACGGAAATATCTACAACACCATCTGTGTAAACATGGAAATATCTACACCGCTGTCTGCATAAACATGGAAAAATCTACACCGCCATCTGCATGTCCATGGAAATATCTACGCCGCCATCTGTATAAACATGGAAATATCTACACGGCCATCTGTGTATAGATGGAAATATCAACACCGCCATCTGTACAAACTTGGAAATATCTACACCGCTATCTCTATAAACATGGAAATATCTGCTCTGCCATCTGTAAAAACATGGAAATACCTATACAGTCATCTGTATAAACATGGAAATATATACAATGCCATCTGTATACACATGGAAATATCTACACAGCCATCTGTATAAACATGTAAATATCTACACTGCTATCTCTATGAACATGGAAATATCTACACCGCCATCTGTATAAACATGGAAATATCTACACCGTGATCTGTATAAACATGGAAATATCTAAAGTGCCATCTCTATAAACATTGAAATATCTACACTGCCATCTGTAAAAACATGGAAATATCTACACCGTCATCGGAATAAACATGGAAATATCTACACCACCATCTGTATAAACATGGAAATACCTACAATACCATCCGTATACACATGGAAATATCTACACAGACATCTGTATAAATATGGAAATATCTACACAGCCATCTGTATAAAAATGGAAATATCTACACCGCCATCTGTATAAACATGGAAATATCTATACTGCCATCTGTAGAAAGATGGAAATATCTACACCGCTATCTCTATAAATATGGAAATATCTACACCGCTTTCTCTATAAACATGAAAATATCTACACTGCCATCTCCATAAAGATGGAAGTATCTACTCCGCCATGTGTATAAACACGGAAATATCTACACCACCATCTGTGTAAACATGGAAATATCTACACCGCTGTCTGTATAAACATGGAAATATCTACACCGCCATCTGCATGTCCATGGAAATATCTACGCCGCCATCTGTATAAACATGGAAATATCTACACGGCCATCTGTGTATAGATGGAAATATCAACACCGCCATCTGTACAAACATGGAAATATCTACACCGCTATCTCTATAAACATGGAAATATCTGCTCTGCCATCTGTAAAAACATGGAAATACCTATACAGTCATCTGTATAAACATGGAAATATTTACAATGCCATCTGTATACACATGTAAATATCTACACAGCCATCTGTATAAACATGTAAATATCAACACTGCTATCTGTATAAACATGGAAATATCTTCTCCGCCATCTCTATAAACATGAAAATATCTACACTGCCATCTCCATAAACATGGAACTAACTAGTCCGCCATCTGTATAAACATGGAAACATCTACACCGCCATCTGTGTGAATAAGGAAATATCTACAATGCCATCTGTATAAAGATATAAATATCTGAACAGCGAGCTGTATAAACATGGAAATATCTACATCGCTATCTGTATAAACGTGGAAATATCAACACCGCTATCGGTATAAACATGGAAATATCTACACGGCCATCTGTGTATAGATGGAAATATCAAGACCGCCATCTGTACAAACATGGAAATATCTACACCGCCATCTCAATAAACATGGAAATATCTACAGCGCCATCTCTATAAACATTGAAATATCTACACTGACATCTGTAAAAACATGGAAATATCTACACAGTCATCTGAATAAACATGGAAATATCTACACCACCATCTGTATAAACATGGAAATACCTACAATACCATCAGTATACACATGGAAATATCTACACAGACATCTGTATAAATATGGAAATATCTACACCGCCATCTGTATAAACATGGAAATATCTACACTGCCATCTGTAGAAAGATGGAAATATCTACACCGCTATCTTTATAAATATGGAAATATCTACACCGCCATCTCTATAAACATGAAAATATCTACACTGCCATCTCCATAAAGATGGAAATATCTACTCCGCCATGTGTACAAACACGGAAATATCTACACCACCATCTGTGTAAACATGGAAATATCTACACCGCTGTCTGTATAAACATGGAAATATCTACACCGCCATCTGCATGTCCACGGAAATATCTACGCAGCCATCTGTATAAACATGGAAATATCTACACGGCCATCTGTGTATAGATGGAAATATCAACACCGCCATCTGTATCAACTTGGAAATATCTACACCGCTATCTCTATAAACATGGAAATATCTACTCTGCCATCTGTAAAAACATGGAAATACCTATACAGTCATCTGTATAAACATGGAAATATCTACAATGCCATCTGTATACACATGGAAATATCTACACAGCCATCTGTATAAACATGTAAATATCTACAATGCTATCTCTATAAACATGGAAATATCTACACCGCCATCTGTATAAACATGGAAATATCTGCACCGTGATCTGTATAAACATGGAAATATCTACACCGTCACCTGAATAAACATGGAAATATCTACACCACCATCTGTATAAACATGGAAATACCTACAATACCATCAGTATACACATGGAAATATCTACACAGACATCTGTATAAATATGGAAATATCTACACCGCCATCTGTATAAACATGGAAATATCTACACTGCCATCTGTAGAAAGATGGAAATATCTACACCGCTATCTCTATAAATATGGAAATATCTACACCGCTTTCTCTATAAACATGAAAATATCTACACTGCCATCTCCATAAAGATGGAAGTATCTACTCCGCCATGTGTATAAACACGGAAATATCTACACCACCATCTGTGTAAACATGGAAATATCTACACCGCTGTCTGTATAAACATGGAAATATCTACACCGCCATCTGCATGTCCATGGAAATATCTACGCCGCCATCTGTATAAACATGGAAATATCTACACGGCCATCTGTGTATAGATGGAAATATCAACACCGCCATCTGTACAAACATGGAAATATCTACACCGCTATCTCTATAAACATGGAAATATCTGCTCTGCCATCTGTAAAAACATGGAAATACCTATACAGTCATCTGTATAAACATGGAAATATTTACAATGCCATCTGTATACACATGTAAATATCTACACAGCCATCTGTATAAACATGTAAATATCAACACTGCTATCTGTATAAACATGGAAATATCTTCTCCGCCATCTCTATAAACATGAAAATATCTACACTGCCATCTCCATAAACATGGAACTAACTAGTCCGCCATCTGTATAAACATGGAAACATCTACACCGCCATCTGTGTGAATAAGGAAATATCTACAATGCCATCTGTATAAAGATATAAATATCTGAACAGCGAGCTGTATAAACATGGAAATATCTACATCGCTATCTGTATAAACGTGGAAATATCAACACCGCTATCGGTATAAACATGGAAATATCTACACGGCCATCTGTGTATAGATGGAAATATCAAGACCGCCATCTGTACAAACATGGAAATATCTACACCGCCATCTCAATAAACATGGAAATATCTACAGCGCCATCTCTATAAACATTGAAATATCTACACTGACATCTGTAAAAACATGGAAATATCTACACAGTCATCTGAATAAACATGGAAATATCTACACCACCATCTGTATAAACATGGAAATACCTACAATACCATCAGTATACACATGGAAATATCTACACAGACATCTGTATAAATATGGAAATATCTACACCGCCATCTGTATAAACATGGAAATATCTACACTGCCATCTGTAGAAAGATGGAAATATCTACACCGCTATCTTTATAAATATGGAAATATCTACACCGCCATCTCTATAAACATGAAAATATCTACACTGCCATCTCCATAAAGATGGAAATATCTACTCCGCCATGTGTACAAACACGGAAATATCTACACCACCATCTGTGTAAACATGGAAATATCTACACCGCTGTCTGTATAAACATGGAAATATCTACACCGCCATCTGCATGTCCACGGAAATATCTACGCAGCCATCTGTATAAACATGGAAATATCTACACGGCCATCTGTGTATAGATGGAAATATCAACACCGCCATCTGTATCAACTTGGAAATATCTACACCGCTATCTCTATAAACATGGAAATATCTACTCTGCCAACTGTAAAAACATGGAAATACCTATACAGTCATCTGTATAAACATGGAAATATCTACAATGCCATCTGTATACACATGGAAATATCTACACAGCCATCTGTATAAACATGTAAATATCTACAATGCTATCTCTATAAACATGGAAATATCTACACCGCCATCTGTATAAACATGGAAATATCTGCACCGTGATCTGTATAAACATGGAAATATCTACACCGTCACCTGAATAAACATGGAAATATCTACACCACCATCTGTATAAACATGGAAATACCTACAATACCATCAGTATACACATGGAAATATCTACACAGACATCTGTATAAATATGGAAATATCTACACCGCCATCTGTATAAACATGGAAATATCTACACTGCCATCTGTAGAAAGATGGAAATATCTACACCGCTATCTCTATAAATTTGGAAATATCTACACCGCTTTCTCTATAAACATGAAAATATCTACACTGCCATCTCCATAAAGATGGAAGTATCTACTCCGCCATGTGTATAAACACGGAAATATCTACACCACCATCTGTGTAAACATGGAAATATCTACACCGCTGTCTGTATAAACATGGAAATATCTACACCGCCATCTGCATGTCCATGGAAATATCTACGCCGCCATCTGTATAAACATGGAAATATCTACACGGCCATCTGTGTATAGATGGAAATATCAACACCGCCATCTGTACAAACATGGAAATATCTACACCGCTATCTCTATAAACATGGAAATATCTGCTCTGCCATCTGTAAAAACATGGAAATACCTATACAGTCATCTGTATAAACATGGAAATATTTACAATGCCATCTGTATACACATGTAAATATCTACACAGCCATCTGTATAAACATGTAAATATCAACACTGCTATCTGTATAAACATGGAAATATCTTCTCCGCCATCTCTATAAACATGAAAATATCTACACTGCCATCTCCATAAACATGGAACTAACTAGTCCGCCATCTGTATAAACATGGAAACATCTACACCGCCATCTGTGTGAATAAGGAAATATCTACAATGCCATCTGTATAAAGATATAAATATCTGAACAGCGAGCTGTATAAACATGGAAATATCTACATCGCTATCTGTATAAACGTGGAAATATCAACACCGCTATCGGTATAAACATGGAAATATCTACACGGCCATCTGTGTATAGATGGAAATATCAAGACCGCCATCTGTACAAACATGGAAATATCTACACCGCCATCTCAATAAACATGGAAATATCTACAGCGCCATCTCTATAAACATTGAAATATCTACACTGACATCTGTAAAAACATGGAAATATCTACACAGTCATCTGAATAAACATGGAAATATCTACACCACCATCTGTATAAACATGGAAATACCTACAATACCATCAGTATACACATGGAAATATCTACACAGACATCTGTATAAATATGGAAATATCTACACCGCCATCTGTATAAACATGGAAATATCTACACTGCCATCTGTAGAAAGATGGAAATATCTACACCGCTATCTTTATAAATATGGAAATATCTACACCGCCATCTCTATAAACATGAAAATATCTACACTGCCATCTCCATAAAGATGGAAATATCTACTCCGCCATGTGTACAAACACGGAAATATCTACACCACCATCTGTGTAAACATGGAAATATCTACACCGCTGTCTGTATAAACATGGAAATATCTACACCGCCATCTGCATGTCCACGGAAATATCTACGCAGCCATCTGTATAAACATGGAAATATCTACACGGCCATCTGTGTATAGATGGAAATATCAACACCGCCATCTGTATCAACTTGGAAATATCTACACCGCTATCTCTATAAACATGGAAATATCTACTCTGCCATCTGTAAAAACATGGAAATACCTATACAGTCATCTGTATAAACATGGAAATATCTACAATGCCATCTGTATACACATGGAAATATCTACACAGCCATCTGTATAAACATGTAAATATCTACAATGCTATCTCTATAAACATGGAAATATCTACACCGCCATCTGTATAAACATGGAAATATCTGCACCGTGATCTGTATAAACATGGAAATATCTACACCGTCACCTGAATAAACATGGAAATATCTACACCACCATCTGTATAAACATGGAAATACCTACAATACCATCAGTATACACATGGAAATATCTACACAGACATCTGTATAAATATGGAAATATCTACACCGCCATCTGTATAAACATGGAAATATCTACACTGCCATCTGTAGAAAGATGGAAATATCTACACCGCTATCTCTATAAATATGGAAATATCTACACCGCCATCTGCGTGTCCATGGAAATATCTACGCCGCCATCTGTATAAACATGGAAATAACTACACGGCCATCTGTGTATAGATGGAAATATCAACACCGCCATCTGCATGTCCATGGAAATATCTACGCCGCCATCTGTATAAACATGGAAATATCTACACGGCCATCTGTGTATAGATGGAAATATCAACACCACCATCTGTACAAACATGGAAATATCTACACCGCTATCTCTATAAACATGGAAATATCTGCTCTGCCATCTGTAAAAACATGGAAATACCTATGCAGTCATCTGTATAAACATGGAAATATCTACAATGCCATCTGTATACACATGGAAATATCTACACAGCCATCTGTATAAAAATGTAAATATCTACACTCCTATCTCTATAAACATGGAAATATCTACACCGCCATCTCTATTAACATGAAAATATCTACACTGCCATCTCCATAAACATGGAACTAACTAGTCCGCCATCTGTATAAACATGGAAACATCTACACCGCCATCTGTGTGAATAAGGAAATATCTACAATGCCATCGGTACAAAGATATAAATATCTGCACCGTGAGCAGTATAAACATGGAAATATCTACATCGCTATCTGTATAAACGTGGAAATATCAACACCGCTATCGGTATAAACATGGAAATATCTACACGGCCATCTGTGTATAGATGGAAATATCAACACCGCCATCTGTACAAACATGGAAATATCTACACCGCCATCCCAATAAACATGGAAATATCTACAGCACCATCTCTATAAACATTGAAATATCTACACTGACATCTGTAAAAACATGGAAATATCTACACAGTCATCTGAATAAACATGGAAATATCTACACCACCATCTGTATAAACCTGGAAATACCTACAATACCATCAGTATACACATGGAAATATCTACACAGACATCTGTATAAATATGGAAATATCTACACCGCCATCTGTATAAACATGGAAATATCTACACTGCCATCTGTAGAAAGATGGAAATATCTACACCGCTATCTCTATAAATATGGAAATATCTACACCGCCATCTCTATAAACATGAAAATATCTACAATGCCATCTCCATAAAGATGGAATTATCTACTCCGCCATGTGTACAAACATGGAAATATCTACACCACCATCTGTGTAAACATGGAAATATCTACACCGCTGTCTGTATAAACATGGAAATATCTACACCGCCATCTGCATGTCCATGGAAATATCTACGCCGCCATCTGTATAAACATGGAAATATCTACACGGCCATCTGTGTATAGATGGAAATATCAACACCGCCATCTGTATCAACTTGGAAATATCTACACCGCTATCTCTATAAACATGGAAATATCTACTCTGCCATCTGTAAAAACATGGAAATACCTATACAGTCATCTGTATAAACATGGAAATATCTACAATGCCATCTGTATACACATGGAAATATGTACACAGCCATCTGTATAAACATGGAAATATCTACACTGCCATCTCTATAAACATGGAAATATCTACACCACCATCTGTATAAACATGGAAATATCTACACCGTGATCTGTATAAACATGGAAATATCTACAGTGCCATCTCTATAAACATTGAAATATCTACACTACCATCTGTAAAAACATGGAAATATCTACACTGTCACCTGAATAAACACGGAAATATCTACACCACCATCTGTATAAACATGGAAATACCTACAATACCATCAGTATATACATGGAAATATCTACACAGACATCTGTATAAATATGGAAATATCTACACAGCCATCTGTATAAAAATGGAAATATCTACACTGCCATCTGTATAAACATGGAAATATCTACACTGAAATCTGTAGAAAGATGGAAATATGTACACCGCTATCTCTATAAATATGGAAATATCTACACCGCTTTCTCTATAAACATGAAAATATCTACACTGCCATCTCCATAAAGATGGAAGTATCTACTCTGCCATGTGTATAAACACGGAAATATCTACAACACCATCTGTGTAAACATGGAAATATCTACACCGCTGTCTGCATAAACATGGAAAAATCTACACCGCCATCTGCATGTCCATGGAAATATCTACGCCGCCATCTGTATAAACATGGAAATATCTACACGGCCATCTGTGTATAGATGGAAATATCAACACCGCCATCTGTACAAACTTGGAAATATCTACACCGCTATCTCTATAAACATGGAAATATCTGCTCTGCCATCTGTAAAAACATGGAAATACCTATAGAGTCATCTGTATAAACATGGAAATATATACAATGCCATCTGTATACACATGGAAATATCTACACAGCCATCTGTATAAACATGTAAATATCTACACTGCTATCTCTATGAACATGGAAATATCTACACCGCCATCTGTATAAACATGGAAATATCTACACCGTGATCTGTATAAACATAGAAATATCTAAAGTGCCATCTCTATAAACATTGAAATATCTACACTGCCATCTGTAAAAACATGGAAATATCTACACCGTCATCGGAATAAACATGGAAATATCTACACCACCATCTGTATAAACATGGAAATACCTACAATACCATCCGTATACACATGGAAATATCTACACAGACATCTGTATAAATATGGAAATATCTACACAGCCATCTGTATAAAAATGGAAATATCTACACCGCCATCTGTATAAACATGGAAATATCTATACTGCCATCTGTAGAAAGATGGAAATATCTACACCGCTATCTCTATAAATATGGAAATATCTACACCGCTTTCTCTATAAACATGAAAATATCTACACTGCCATCTCCATAAAGATGGAAGTATCTACTCCGCCATGTGTATAAACACGGAAATATCTACACCACCATCTGTGTAAACATGGAAATATCTACACCGCTGTCTGTATAAACATGGAAATATCTACACCGCCATCTGCATGTCCATGGAAATATCTACGCCGCCATCTGTATAAACATGGAAATATCTACACGGCCATCTGTGTATAGATGGAAATATCAACACCGCCATCTGTACAAACATGGAAATATCTACACCGCTATCTCTATAAACATGGAAATATCTGCTCTGCCATCTGTAAAAACATGGAAATACCTATACAGTCATCTGTATAAACATGGAAATATTTACAATGCCATCTGTATACACATGTAAATATCTACACAGCCATCTGTATAAACATGTAAATATCAACACTGCTATCTGTATAAACATGGAAATATCTTCTCCGCCATCTCTATAAACATGAAAATATCTACACTGCCATCTCCATAAACATGGAACTAACTAGTCCGCCATCTGTATAAACATGGAAACATCTACACCGCCATCTGTGTGAATAAGGAAATATCTACAATGCCATCTGTATAAAGATATAAATATCTGAACAGCGAGCTGTATAAACATGGAAATATCTACATCGCTATCTGTATAAACGTGGAAATATCAACACCGCTATCGGTATAAACATGGAAATATCTACGCGGCCATCTGTGTATAGATGGAAATATCAAGACCGCCATCTGTACAAACATGGAAATATCTACACCGCCGTCTCAATAAACATGGAAATATCTACAGCGCCATCTCTATAAACATTGAAATATCTACACTGACATCTGTAAAAACATGGAAATATCTACACAGTCATCTGAATAAACATGGAAATATCTACACCACCATCTGTATAAACATGGAAATACCTACAATACCATCAGTATACACATGGAAATATCTACACAGACATCTGTATAAATATGGAAATATCTACACCGCCATCTGTATAAACATGGAAATATCTACACTGCCATCTGTAGAAAGATGGAAATATCTACACCGCTATCTTTATAAATATGGAAATATCTACACCGCCATCTCTATAAACATGAAAATATCTACACTGCCATCTCCATAAAGATGGAAATATCTACTCCGCCATGTGTACAAACACGGAAATATCTACACCACCATCTGTGTAAACATGGAAATATCTACACCGCTGTCTGTATAAACATGGAAATATCTACACCGCCATCTGCATGTCCACGGAAATATCTACGCAGCCATCTGTATAAACATGGAAATATCTACACGGCCATCTGTGTATAGATGGAAATATCAACACCGCCATCTGTATCAACTTGGAAATATCTACACCGCTATCTCTATAAACATGGAAATATCTACTCTGCCATCTGTAAAAACATGGAAATACCTATACAGTCATCTGTATAAACATGGAAATATCTACAATGCCATCTGTATACACATGGAAATATCTACACAGCCATCTGTATAAACATGTAAATATCTACAATGCTATCTCTATAAACATGGAAATATCTACACCGCCATCTGTATAAACATGGAAATATCTGCACCGTGATCTGTATAAACATGGAAATATCTACACCATCACCTGAATAAACATGGAAATATCTACACCACCATCTGTATAAACATGGAAATACCTACAATACCATCAGTATACACATGGAAATATCTACACAGACATCTGTATAAATATGGAAATATCTACACCGCCATCTGTATAAACATGGAAATATCTACACTGCCATCTGTAGAAAGATGGAAATATCTACACCGCTATCTCTATAAATATGGAAATATCTACACCGCTTTCTCTATAAACATGAAAATATCTACACTGCCATCTCCATAAAGATGGAAGTATCTACTCCGCCATGTGTATAAACACGGAAATATCTACACCACCATCTGTGTAAACATGGAAATATCTACACCGCTGTCTGTATAAACATGGAAATATCTACACCGCCATCTGCATGTCCATGGAAATATCTACGCCGCCATCTGTATAAACATGGAAATATCTACACGGCCATCTGTGTATAGATGGAAATATCAACACCGCCATCTGTACAAACATGGAAATATCTACACCGCTATCTCTATAAACATGGAAATATCTGCTCTGCCATCTGTAAAAACATGGAAATACCTATACAGTCATCTGTATAAACATGGAAATATTTACAATGCCATCTGTATACACATGTAAATATCTACACAGCCATCTGTATAAACATGTAAATATCAACACTGCTATCTGTATAAACATGGAAATATCTTCTCCGCCATCTCTATAAACATGAAAATATCTACACTGCCATCTCCATAAACATGGAACTAACTAGTCCGCCATCTGTATAAACATGGAAACATCTACACCGCCATCTGTGTGAATAAGGAAATATCTACAATGCCATCTGTATAAAGATATAAATATCTGAACAGCGAGCTGTATAAACATGGAAATATCTACATCGCTATCTGTATAAACGTGGAAATATCAACACCGCTATCGGTATAAACATGGAAATATCTACACGGCCATCTGTGTATAGATGGAAATATCAAGACCGCCATCTGTACAAACATGGAAATATCTACACCGCCATCTCAATAAACATGGAAATATCTACAGCGCCATCTCTATAAACATTGAAATATCTACACTGACATCTGTAAAAACATGGAAATATCTACACAGTCATCTGAATAAACATGGAAATATCTACACCACCATCTGTATAAACATGGAAATACCTACAATACCATCAGTATACACATGGAAATATCTACACAGACATCTGTATAAATATGGAAATATCTACACCGCCATCTGTATAAACATGGAAATATCTACACTGCCATCTGTAGAAAGATGGAAATATCTACACCGCTATCTTTATAAATATGGAAATATCTACACCGCCATCTGTATAAACATGGAAATATCTACACTGCCATCTGTAGAAAGATGGAAATATCTACACCGCTATCTTTATAAATATGGAAATATTTACACCGCCATCTCTATAAACATGAAAATATCTACACAACCATCTCCATAAAGATGGAAATATCTACTCCGCCATGTGTACAAACACGGAAATATCTACACCACCATCTGTGTAAACATGGAAATATCTACACCGCTGTCTGTATAAACATGGAAATATCTACACCGCCATCTGCATGTCCATGGAAATATCTACGCCGCCATCTGTATAAACATGGAAATATCTACACGGCCATCTGTGTATAGATGGAAATATCAACACCGCCATCTGTACAAACTTGGAAATATCTACACCGCTATCTCTATAAACATGTAAATATCTGCTCTGCCATCTGTAAAAACATGGAAATACCTATACAGTCATCTGTATAAACATGGAAATATATACAATGCCATCTGTATACACATGGAAATATCTACACAGCCATCTGTATAAACATGTAAATATCTACACTGCTATCTCTATGAACATGGAAATATCTACACCGCCATCTGTATAAACATGGAAATATCTACACCGTGATCTGTATAAACATGGAAATATCTAAAGTGCCATCTCTATAAACATTGAAATATCTACACTGCCATCTGTAAAAACATGGAAATATCTACACCGTCATCGGAATAAACATGGAAATATCTACACCACCATCTGTATAAACATGGAAATACCTACAATACCATCAGTATACACATGGAAATATCTACACAGACATCTGTATAAATATGGAAATATCTACACAGCCATCTGTATAAAAATGGAAATATCTACACCGCCATCTGTATAAACATGGAAATATCTACACTGCCAACTGTAGAAAGATGGAAATATCTACACCGCTATCTCTATAAATATGGAAATATCTACACCGCTTTCTCTATAAACATGAAAATATCTACACTGCCATCTCCATAAAGATGGAAGTATCTACTCCGCCATGTGTATAAACACGGAAATATCTACACCACCATCTGTGTAAACATGGAAATATCTACACCGCTGTCTGTATAAACATGGAAATATCTACACCGCCATCTGCATGTCCATGGAAATATCTACGCCGCCATCTGTATAAACATGGAAATATCTACACGGCCATCTGTGTATAGATGGAAATATCAACACCGCCATCTGTACAAACATGGAAATATCTACACCGCTATCTCTATAAACATGGAAATATCTGCTCTGCCATCTGTAAAAACATGGAAATACCTATACAGTCATCTGTATAAACATGGAAATATTTACAATGCCATCTGTATACACATGGAAATATCTACACAGCCATCTGTATAAACATGAAAATATCTACACTGATATCTCTATAAACATGGAAAAATCTACACCGCCATCTCTATAAACATGAAAATATCTACACTGCCATCTCCATAAACATGGAACTAACTACTCCACCATCTGTATAAACATGGAAACATCTACACCGCCATCTGTGTGAATAAGGAAATATCTACAATGCCATCTGTATAAAGATATAAATATCTGCACAGCGAGCTTTATAAACATGGAAATATCTACATCGCTATCTGTATAAACGTGGAAATATCAACACCGCTATCGGTATAAACATGGAAATATCTACACGGCCATCTGTGTATAGATGGAAATATCAACACCGCCATCTGTACAAACATGGAAATATCTACACCGCCATCCCAATAAACATGGAAATATCTACAGCACCATCTCTATAAACATTGAAATATCTACACTGACATCTGTAAAAACATGGAAATACCTACACAGTCATCTGAATAAACATGGAAATATCTACACCACCATCTGTATAAACCTGGAAATACCTACAATACCATCAGTATACACATGGAAATATCTACACAGACATCTGTATAAATATGGAAATATCTACACCGCCATCTGTATAAACATGGAAATATCTACACTGCCATCTGTAGAAAGATGGAAATATCTACACCGCTATCTCTATAAATATGGAAATATCTACACCGCCATCTCTATAAACATGAAAATATCTACACTGCCATCTCCATAAAGACGGAAGAATCTACTCCGCCATGTGTACAAACATGGAAATATCTACACCAACATCTGTGTAAACATGGAAATATCTACACCGCTGTCTGTATAAACATGGAAAAATCTACACCGCCATCTGCATGTCCATGGAAATATCTACGCCGCCATCTGTATAAACATGGAAATATCTACACGGCCATCTGTGTATAGATGGAAATATCAACACCGCCATCTGTACAAACTTGGAAATATGTACACCTCTATCTCTATAAACATGGAAATATCTGCTCTGCCATCTGTAAAAACATGGAAATACCTATACAGTCATCTGTATAAACATGGAAATATATACAATGCCATCTGTATACACATGGAAATATCTACACAGCCATCTGTATAAACATGTAAATATCTACACTGCTATCTCTATGAACATGGAAATATCTACACCGCCATCTGTATAAACATGGAAATATCTACACCGTGATCTGTATAAACATGGAAATATCTACAGTGCCATCTCTATAAACATTGAAATATCTACACTGCCATCTGTAAAAACATGGAAATGTCTACACCGTCATCTGAATAAACATGAAAATATCTACACCACCATCTGTATAAACATGGAAATACCTACAATACCATCAGTATACACATGGAAATATCTACACAGACATCTGTATAAATATGGAAATATCTACACAGCCATCTGTATAAAAATGGAAATATCTAAACCGCCATCTGTATAAACATGGAAATATCTACACTGCCATCTGTAGAAAGATGGAAATATCTACACCGCTATCTCTATAAATATGGAAATATCTACACCGCTTTCTCTATAAACATGAAAATATCTACACTGCCATCTCCATAAAGATGGAAGTATCTACTCCGCCATGTGTATAAACACGGAAATATCTACACCACCATCTGTGTAAACATGAAAATATCTACACCGCTGTATGTATAAACATGGAAATATCTACACCGCCATCTGCATGTCCATGGAAATATCTACGCCGCCATCTGTATAAACATGGAAATATCTACACGGCCATCTCTGTATAGATGGAAATATCAACACAGCCATCTGTACAAACATGGAAATATCTACACCGCTATCTCTATAAACATGGAAATATCTGCTCTGCCATCTGTAAAAACATGGAAATACCTATACAGTCATCTGTATAAACATGGAAATATTTACAATGCCATCTGTATACACATGGAAATATCTACACAGCCATCTGTATAAACATGTAAATATCTACACTGCTATCTCTATAAACATGGAAATATCTACTCCGCCATCTCTATAAACATGAAAATATCTACACTGCCATCTCCATAAACATGGAACTAACTAGTCCGCCATCTGTATAAACATGGAAACATCTACACCGCCATCTGTGTGAATAAGGAAATATCTACAATGCCATCGGTATAAAGATATAAATATCTGAACAGCGAGCTGTATAAACATGGAAATATCTACATCGCTATCTGTATAAACGTGGAAATATCAACACCGCTATCGGTATAAACATGGAAATATCTACACGGCCATCTGTGTATAGATGGAAATATCAACACCGCCATCTGTACAAACATGGAAATATCTACACCGCCATCTCAATAAACATGGAAATATCTACAGCGCCATCTCTATAAACATTGAAATATCTACACTGACATCTGTAAAAACATGGAAATATCTACACAGTCATCTGAATAAACATGGAAATATCTACACCACCATCTGTATAAACATGGAAATACCTACAATACCATCAGTATACACATGGAAATATCTACACAGACATCTGTATAAATATGGAAATATCTACACCGCCATCTGTATAAACATGGAAATATCTACACTGCCATCTGTAGAAAGATGGAAATATCTACACCGCTATCTTTATAAATATGGAAATATCTACACCGCCATCTCTATAAACATGAAAATATCTACACTGCCATCTCCATAAAGATGGAAATATCTACTCCGCCATGTGTACAAACACGGAAATATCTACACCACCATCTGTGTAAACATGGAAATATCTACACCGCTGTCTGTATAAACATGGAAATATCTACACCGCCATCTGCATGTCCATGGAAATATCTACGCCGCCATCTGGATAAACATGGAAATATCTACACGGCCATCTGTGTATAGATGGAAATATCAACACCGCCATCTGTACAAACTTGGAAATATCTACACCGCTATCTCTATAAACATGGAAATATCTACTCTGCCATCTGTAAAAACATGGAAATACCTATACAGTCATCTGTATAAACATGGAAATATCTACAATGCCATCTGTATACACATGGAAATATCTACACAGCCATCTGTATAAACATGTAAATATCTACACTGCTATCTCTATAAACATGGAAATATCTACACCGCCATCTGTATAAACATGGAAATATCTACACCGTGATCTGTATAAACATGGAAATATCTACAGTGCCATCTCTATAAACATTGAAATATCTACACTGCCATCTGTAAAAACATGGAAATATCTACACCGTCACCTGAATAAACATGGAAATATCTACACCACCATCTGTATAAACATGGAAATACCTACAATACCATCAGTATACACATGGAAATATCTACACAGACATCTGTATAAATATGGAAATATCTACACAGCCATCTGTATAAAAATGGAAATATCTACACCGCCATCTGTATAAACATGGAAATATCTACACTGCCATCTGTAGAAAGATGGAAATATCTACACCGCTATCTCTACAAATATGGAAATATCTACACCGCAATCTCTATAAACATGAAAATATCTACACTGCCATCTCCATAAAGATGGAAGTATCTACTCCGCCATGTGTATAAACACGGAAATATCTTCACCACCATCTGTGTAAACATGGAAATATCTACACCGCTATCTGTATAAACATGGAAATATCTACACCGCAATCTGCATGTCCATGGAAATATCTACGCCGCCATCTGTATAAACATGGAAATATCTACACGGCCATCCGTGTATTGATGGAAATATCAACACCGCCATCTGTACAAACATGGAAATATCTACACCGCTATCTCTATAAACATGGAAATATCTGCTCTGCCATCTGTAAAAACATGGAAATACCTCTACAGTCATCTGTATAGACATGGAAATATGTACAATGCCATCTGTATACACATGGAAATATCTACACAGCCATCTGTATAAACATGTAAATATCTACACTGCTATCTCTATAAACATGGAAATATCTACACAGCCATCTCTATAAACATGAAAATATCTACACTGCCATCTCCATAAACATGGAACTAACTACTCCGCCATCTGTATAAACATGGAAACATCTACACCGCCATCTGTGTGTATAAGGAAATATCTACAATGCCGTCTGTATAAAGATATAAATATCTGCACTGCGAGCTGTATAAACATGGAAATATCTACATCGCTATCTGTATAAACGTGGAAATATCAACACCGCTATCGGTATAAACATGGAAATATCTACACGGCCATCTGTGTATAGATGGAAATATCAACACCGCCATCTGTACAAAGATGGAAATACTACACCGCTATCTGTATAAACATGGTAATATCTACACCACCATCTACATAAACATGGAAATATCTACACCGCCATCTGTATAAACATGCAAATATCTACAATGCAATCTGTAGAAAGATGGAAATATCTACACCTCAATCTGTGTAAACATGGGAATACCTACACCGATATCTGTAAAAACATGGAAATATCTACACCGCCATCTGTATAAACATGGAAATATCTACACCGTGATCTGTATAAACATGGAAATATCTACAGTGCCATCTCTATAAACATTGAAATATCTACACTGCCATCTGTAAAAACATGGAAATATCTACACCGTCACCTGAATAAACATGGAAATATCTACACCACCATCTGTATAAACATGGAAATAACTACAATACCATCAGTATACACATGGAAATATCTACACAGACATCTGTATAAATATGGAAATATCTACACAGCCATCTGTATAAAAATGGAAATATCTACACCGCCATCTGTATAAACATGGAAATATCTACACTGCCATCTGTAGAAAGATGGAAATATCTACACCGCTATCTCTATAAATATTTAAATATCTACACCGCTTTCTCTATAAACATGAAAATATCTACACTGCCATCTCCATAAAGATGGAAGTATCTACTCCGCCATGTGTATAAACACGGAAATATCTACACCACCATCTGTGTAAACATGGAAATATCTACACTGCTGTCTGTATAAACATGGAAATATCTACTCTGCCATCTGTAAAAACATGGAAATACCTATACAGTCATCTGTATAAACATGGAAATATCTACAATGCCATCTGTATACACATGGAAATATGTACACAGCCATCTGTATAAACATGTAAATATCTACACTGCTATCTCTATAAACATGGAAATATCTACACTGCCATCTGTATAAACATGGAAATATCTACACCGTGATCTGTATAAACATGGAAATATCTACAGTGCCATCTCTATAAACATTGAAATATCTACACTACCATCTGTAAAAACATGGAAATATCTACACCGTCACCTGAATAAACATGGAAATATCTACACCACCATCTGTATAAACATGGAAATACCTACAATAGCATCAGTATACACATGGAAATATCTACACAGACATCTGTATAAATATGGAAATATCTACACAGCCATCTGTATAAAAATGGAAATATCTACACCGCCATCTGTATA
The DNA here is from genome assembly GCF_028858775.2 of Pan troglodytes. Lineage (NCBI taxonomy): Eukaryota > Metazoa > Chordata > Mammalia > Primates > Hominidae > Pan > Pan troglodytes. Next base: position 12,173,689 of record NC_072411.2, read on the forward strand.
AACATGGAAATATCTACACTGCCATCTGTAGAAAGATGGAAATATCTACACCGCTATCTCTATAAATATGGAAATATCTACACCACTTTCTCTATAAACATGAAAATATCTACACTGCCATCTCCATAAAGATGGAAGTATCTACACCGCCATGTGTATAAACACGGAAATATCTACACCACCATCTGTGTAAACATGGAAATATCTACACCGCTGTCTGTATAAACATGGAAATATCTACACCGCCATCTGCATGTCCATGGAAATATCTACGCCGCCATCTGTATAAACATGGAAATATCTACACGGCCATCTGTGTATAGATGGAAATATCAACACCGCCATCTGTACAAACATGGAAATATCTACACCGCTATCTCTATAAACATGGAAATATCTGCTCTGCCATCTGTAAAAACATGGAAATACCTATACAGTCATCTGCATAAACATGGAAATATTTACAATGCCATCTGTATACACATGGAAATATCTACACAGCCATCTGTATAAACATGTAAATATCTACACTGCTATCTCTATAAACATGGAAATATGTACACCGCCATCTCTATAAACATGAAAATATCTACACTGCCATCTCCATAAACATGGAACTAACTACTCCACCATCTGTATAAACATGGAAACATCTACACCGCCATCTGTGTGAATAAGGAAATATCTACAATGCCATCTGTATAAAGATATAAATATCTGCACAGCGAGCTGTATAAACATGGAAATATCTCCATCGCTATCTGTGTAAACGTGGAAATATCAACACCGCTATCGGTATAAACATGGAAATATCTACACGGCCATCTGTGTATAGATGGAAATATCAACACCGCCATCTGTACAAACATGGAAATATCTACACCGCCAGCCCAATAAACGTGGAAATATCTACAGCACCATCTCTATAAACATTGAAATATCTACACTGACATCTGTAAAAACATGGAAATATCTACACAGTCATCTGAATAAACATGGAAATATCTACACCGCCATCTGTATAAACATGGAAATATCTACACTGCCATCTGTAGAAAGATGGAAATATCTACACCGCTATCTCTATAAATATGGAAATATCTACACCGCCATCTCTATAAACATGAAAATATCTACACTGCCATCTCTATAAAGATGGAAGAATCTACTCCGCCATGTGTACAAACATGGAAATATCTACACCACCATCTGTGTAAACATGGAAATATCTACACCGCTGTCTGTATAAGCATGGAAAAATCTACACCGCCATCTGCATGTCCATGGAAATATCTACGCCGCCATCTGTATAAACATGGAAATATCTACACGGCCATCTGTGTATAGATGGAAATATCAACACCGCCATCTCTACAAACTTGGAAATATCTACACCGCTATCTCTATAAACATGGAAATACCTGCTCTGCCATCTGTAAAAACATGGAAATACCTATACAGTCATCTGTATAAACATGGAAATATATACAATGCCATCTGTATACACATGGAAATATCTACACAGCCATCTGTATAAACATGTAAATATCTACACTGCTATCTCTATGAACATGGAAATATCTACACCGCCATCTGTATAAACATGGAAATATCTACACCGTGATCTGTATAAACATGGAAATATCTACAGTGCCATCCCTATAAACATTGAAATATCTACACTGCCATCTGTAAAAACATGGAAATATCTACACCGTCATCTGAATAAACATGAAAATATCTACACCACCATCTGTATAAACATGGAAATACCTACAATACCATCAGTATACACTTGGAAATATCTACACAGACATCTGTATAAATATGGAAATATCTACACAGCCATCTGTATAAAAATGGAAATATCTACACCGCCATCTGTATAAACATGGAAATATCTACACCGCCATCTGTATAAACATGAAAATATCTACACTGCCATCTCCATAAACATGGAACTAACTAGTCCGCCATCTGTATAAACATGGAAACATCTACACCGCCATCTGTGTGAATAAGGAAATATCTACAATGCCATCTGTATAAAGATATAAATATCTGAACAGTGAGCTGTATAAACATGGAAATATCTACATCGCTATCTGTATAAACGTGGAAATATCAACACCGCTATCGGTATAAACATGGAAATATCTACACGGCCATCTGTGTATAGATGGAAATATCAACACCGCCATCTGTACAAACATGGAAATATCTACACCGCCATCTCAATAAACATGGAAGTATCTACAGCGCCATCTCTATAAACATTGAAATATCTACACTGACATCTGTAAAAACATGGAAATATCTACACAGTCATCTGAATATACATGGAAATATCTACACCACCATCTGTATAAACATGGAAACACCTACAATACCATCAGTATACACATGGAAATATCTACACAGACATCTGTATAAATATGGAAATATCTAAACCGCCATCTGTATAAACATGGAAATATCTACACTGCCATCTGTAGAAAGACGGAAATATCTACACCGCTATCTGTATAAACATGGTAATATCTACACCACCATCTACATAAACATGGAAATATCTACACCGCCATCTGTATAAACATGCAAATATCTACAATGCAATCTGTAGAAAGATGGAAATATCTACACCGCAATCTGTGTAAACTTGGGAATACCTACACCGATATCTGTAAAAACATGGAAATATCTACACCGCCATCTGTATAAACATGGAAATATCTACACTGTGATCTGTTTAAACATGGAAATATCTACAGTGCCATCTCTATAAACATTGAAATATCTACACTGCCATCTGTAAAAACATGGAAATATCTACACCGTCACCTGAATAAACATGGAAATATCTACACCACCATCTGTATAAACATGGAAATACCTACAATACCATCAGTATACACATGGAAATATCTACACAGACATCTGTAGAAATATGGAAATATCTACACCGCCATCTGTATGAATATGGAAATATCTACACTGCCATCTGTAGAAAGATGGAAATATCTACACCGCTATCTCTATAAATATGGAAATATCTACACCGCCATCTGTGTGTCCATGGAAATATCTACGACTCCATCTCTATAAACATGGAAATATCTACACGGCCATCTGTGTATAGATGGAAATATCAACACCGCCATCTGCATGTCCATGGAAATATCTACGCCGCCATCTGTATAAACATGGAAATATCTACACGGCCATCTGTGTATAGATGGAAATATCAACACAGCCATCTCTACACACATGGAAATATCTACACCGCTATCTCTATAAACATGGAAATATCTGCTCTGCCATCTGTAAAAACATGGAAATACCGATACAGTCATCTGTATAAACATGGAAATATCTACAATGCCATCTGTATACACATGGAAATATCTACACAGCCATCTGTATAAACATGTAAATATCTACACTCCTATCTCTATAAACATGGAAATATCTACATCGCCATCTCTATAAACATGAAAATATCTACACTGCCATCTCCATAAACATGGAACTAACTACTCCGCCATCTGTATAAACATGGAAACATCTACACCGCCATCTGTGTGAATAAGGAAATATCTACAATGCCATCGGTACAAAGATATAAATATCTGCACCGCGAGCTGTATAAACATGGAAATATCTACATTGCTATCTGTATAAACGTGGAAATATCAACACCGCTATCGGTATAAACCTGGAAATATCTACAACGCCATCTATATAAACATGGAAATATCTACACCGCTATGTCTATAAACATGGAAATACCTACACCACAATCTCTATAAACATGGAAATATGTTAACCGCTATCTGTATAAACATGGAAATATTTACACCGCTATCTGTATAAACATGGAAATATCTACACTGCAATATGTATAAACATGGAAATAACTTCACCTCGGTCTGTATAAACATGGAAATATCTTCACCACGATCTGTATAAAGATGGAAATATCTACACCGCTATCTGTATAAACATGGTAATATCTTCACCACCATCTATATAAACATGGAAATATCTACACCGCCATCTTTACAAACATGGAAATATCTACAATGCCATCTGTAGAAAGATGGAAATATCTACACCGCAATCTGTGTAAACATGGAAATATCTACACCGATATCTGTAAAAACATGGAAATATCTACACCACCATCTGTATAAACATGGAAATACCTACAATACCATCAGTATACACATGGAAATATCTACACAGACATCTGTAGAAATATGGAAATATCTACACCGCCATCTGTATAAAAACGGAAATATCTACACCGCCATCTGTATAAACATGGAAATATCTACACCGCTATGTATATAAACATGGAAACACCTACACCGCTATGTCTATAAACATGGAAATACCTACACCGCTATCTCTATAAACATGGAAATATCTACACCGCCATCTGTATAAACATGGAAATATCAACAATGCCATCTGTAGAAAGGTGGAAATATCTACACCGCAATCTGTGTAAACATGGAAATATCTACACCGATATCTGTAAAAACATGGAAATATCTACACCGCCATCTGTATAAACATGGAAATATCTACACCGCGATCTGTATAAACATGGAAATATCTACAGCGCCATCTCTATAAACATTGAAATATCTACATTGCCATCTGTAAAAACATGGAAATATCTACACAGGCATCTGAATAAACATGGAAATATCTTCACTACCATCTGTATAAACATGGAAATACCTACAATACCATCAGTATACCCATGGAAATACCTACACACACATCTGTATAAATATGGAAATATCTACACCGCCATCTGTATAAACATGGAAATATCTACACTGCCATCTGTAGAAAGATGGAAATATCTACACCGCTATCTCTATAAATATGGAAATATCTACACCGCCATCTCTATAAATATGAAAATATCTACACTGCCATCTCCATAAAGATGGAAGTATCTAATCCGCCATGTGTATAAACACTGAAATAACTACACCACCATCTGTGTAAACATGGAAATAAATACACCGCTGTCTGTATAAACATGGAAATATCTACACCGCCATCTGCATGTCCATGGAAATATCTACGCCGCCATCTGTATAAACATGGAAATATCTACATGGCCATCTGTGTATAGATGGAAATATCAACACCGCCATCTGTACAAACATGGAAATATCTACACCACTATCTCCATAAACATGGAAATATCTAATCTGCCATCTGTAAAAACATGGAAATACCTATACAGTCATCTGTATAAACATGGAAATATGTACAATGCCATCTGTATACACATGAAAATATCTACACTGACATCTGTAAAAACATGGAAATATCTACACAGTCATCCGAATAAACATGGAAATATCTACACCACCATCTGTATAAACATGGAAATAGCTACAATACCATCTGTATACACAAGGAAATATCTACACAGACATCTGTATAAATATGGAAATATCTACACCGCCATCTGTAAAAACATGGAAATATCTACACTGCCATCTGTAGAAAGATGGAAATATCTACCCGCTATCTCTGTAAATATGGAAATATCTACACCGCAATCTCTATAAACATGAAAATATCTACACTGCCATCTCCATAAAGATGGAAGTATCTACTCCGCCATGTGTATAAACACGGAAATATATATACAACCATCTGTGTAAACATGGAAATTTCTACACCGCTATCTTTATAAACATGGAAATATCTACACCGCGATCTGTATAAACATGGAAATATCTTCACCTCGATCTGTATAAACATGGAAATATCTTCACCACGATCCGTATAAACATGGAAATATCTACACCGCTACCTGTATAAACATGGTAATATCTACAAGACCATCTACATAAACATGAAAATATCTACACCGCGATCTGTATAAACATGGAAATATCTTCACCTCGATCTGTATAAACATGGAAATATCTTCACCACGATCTGTATAAACATGGAAATATCTACACCGCTATCTGTATAAACATGGTAATATCTACACCACCATCTACATAAACATGGAAATATCTACACCGCCATCTGTATAAACATGCAAATATCTACAATGCCATCTGTAGAAAGATGGAAATATCTACACCGCAATCTGTGTAAACATGGGAATACCTACAACGATATCTGTAAAAACATGGAAATATCTACACCGCCATCTGTTTAAACATGGAAATATCTACACCGTGATCTGTATAAACATGGAAATATCTACAGTGCCATCTCTATAAACATTGAAATATCTACACTGCCATCTGTAAAAACATGGAAATATCTACACCGTCACCTGAATAAACATGGAAATATGTACACCACCATCTGTATAAACATGGAAATACCTACAATACCATCAGTATACACATGGAAATATCTACACAGACATCTGTATAAATATGGAAATATCTACACCTCCATCTGTATAAACATGGAAATATCTACACTGCCATCTGTAGAAAGATGGAAATATCTACACCGCTATCTCTATAAATTTGGAAATATTTACACCGCCATCTGCGTGTCCATGGAAATATCTACGCCGCCATCTGTATAAACATGGAAATATCTACACGGCCATCTGTGTATAGATGGAAATATCAACACCGCCATCTGCATGTCCATGGAAATATCTACGCCGCCATCTGTATAAACATGGAAATATCTACACGGCCATCTGTGTATAGATGGAAATATCAACACCGCCATCTGTACAAACATGGAAATATCTACACCGCTATCTCTATAAACATGGAAATATCTGCTCTGCCATCTGTAAAAACATGGAAATACCTATACAGTCATCTGTATAAACATGGAAATATCTACAATGCCATCTGTATACACATGGAAATATCTACACAGCCATCTGTATAAACATGTAAATATCTACACTCCTATCTCTATAAACATGGAAATATCTACACCGCCATCTCTATAAACATGAAAATATCTACACTGCCATCTCCATAAAAATGGAACTAACTACTCCGCCATCTTCATAAACATGGAAACATCTACACCGCCATCTGTGTGAATAAGGAAATATCTACAATGCCATCGGTACAAAGATATAAATATCTGCACCGCGAGCTGTATAAACATGGAAATATCTACATCGCTATCTGTATAAACGTGGAAATATCAACACCGCTATCGGTATAAACCTGGAAATATCTACAACGCCATCTATATAAACATGGAAATATCTACACCGCTATGTCTGTAAACATGGAAATACCTACACCACAATCTCTATAAACATGGAAATATCTAAACCGCTATCTGTATAAACATGGAAATATTTACACCGCTATCTGTATAAACATGGAAATATCTACACTGCGATATGTATAAACATGGAAATATCTTCACCTCGGTCTGTAGAAACATGGAAATGTCTTCACCACGATCTGTATAATCATGGAAATATCTACACCGCTATCTGTATAAACATGGTAATATCTACACCGCCATCTTTACAAACATGGAAATATCTACAATGCCATCTGTAGAAAGATGGAAATATCTACACCGCAATCTGTGTAAACATGGAAATATCTACACCGATATCTGTAAAAACATGGAAATATCTACACCACCATCTGTATAAACATGGAAATACCTACAATACCATCAGTATACACATGGAAATATCTACACAGACATCTGTAGAAATATGGAAATATCTACACCGCCATCTGTATAAAAATGGAAATATCTACACCGCCATCTGTATAAACATGGAAATATCTACACCACTATGTATATAAACATGGAAATACCTACACCGCTATGTCTATAAACATGGAAATACCTACACCGCTATCTCTATAAACATGGAAATATCTACCCCGCTATCTGTATAAACATGGAAATATCTACACCGCGATCTGTATAAACATGGAAATATCTACAACGCGATCTGTATAAACATGGAAATATCTTCAACTCAATCTGTATAAACATGGAAATATCTTCACCGCGATCTGTATAAACATGGAAATATCTACACCGCTATCTGTGTAAACATGGTAATATCTACACCACCATCTATATAAACATGGAAATATCTACACCGCCATCTGTATAAACATGGAAATATCTACAATGCCATGTGTAGAAAGATGGAAAAATCTACACCGCAATCTGTGTAAACATGGAAATATCTACACCGATATCTGTAAAAACATGGAAATATCTACACCACCATCTGTATAAACATGGAAATATCTACAGTGCCATCTCTATAAACATTGAAATATCTACACTGCCAACTGTAAAAACATGGAAACATCTACACCGCCATCTGTGTGAATAAGAAAATATCTACAATGCCATCTGTATAAAGATATAAATATATGCACCGCGAGCTGTATAAACATGGAAATATCTACATCGCTATCTGTCTAAACGTGGAAATACCAACACCGCTATCGGTATAAACATAGAAATATTTACAACGCCATCTATATAAACATGGAAATATCTACACCGCTATTTCTATAAACATGGAAATAGCTACACCGCTATCTCTATAAACATGGAAATATCTACACCGCTATCTGTATAAACATGGAAATATCTACACCGCTATCTGTATAAACATGGAAATATCAACACCACGATCTGTATATACATGGAAATATCTTCACCTCGATCTGTATAAACATGGAAATATCTTCACCACGATCTGTATAAACATGGAAATTTCTACACCGCTATCTGTATAAACATGGTAATATCTACAACACCATCTATATAAACATGGAAATATCTACACCGCCATCTGTATAAACATGGAAATATCTACAATGCCATCTGTAGAAACATGGAAATATCTACACCGCAATCTGTGTAAACATGGAAATATCTACACCGATATCTGTAAAAACCTGGAAATATCTACACCGCCATCTGTATAAACATGGAAATATCTACACCGCGATCTGTATAAACATGGAAATATCTACAGCGCCATCTCTATAAACATTGAAATATCTACATTGCCATCTGTAAAAACATGGAAATATCTACACAGGCATCTGAATAAACATGGAAATATCTTCACTACCATCTGTATAAACATGGAAATACCTACAATACCATCAGTATACCCATGGAAATACCTACACACACATCTGTATAAATATGGAAATATCTACACCGCCATCTGTATAAAAATGGAAATATCTACACTGCCATCTGTAGAAAGATGGAAATATCTACACTGCTATCTCTATAAATATGGAAATATCTACACCGCCATCTCTCTAAATATGAAAATATCTACACTGCCATCTCTATAAAGATGGAAGTATCTACTCCGCCATGTGTATAAACACTGAAATAACTACACCACCATCTGTTTAAACATGGAAATAACTACACCGCTCTCTGTGTAAACATGGAAATATCTATACCGCCATCTGCATGTCCATGGAAATATCTACGCCGCCATCTGTATAAACATGGAAATATCTACACAGCCATCTCTGTATAGATGGAAATATCAACACCGCCATCTGTACAAACATGGAAATATCTACAACGCTATCTCTATAAACATGGAAATATCTGCTCTGCCATCTGTAAAAACATGGAAATACCTATAGAGTCATCTGTATAAACATGGAAATATCTACAATGCCATCTGTATACACATGGAAATATCTACACAGCCATCTGTATAAACATGTAAATATCTACACTACTATCTCTATAAACATGGAAATATCTACACCGCCATCTCTATAAACATGAAAATATCTACACTGCCATCTCCATAAACATGGAACTAACTACTCGACCATCTGTATAAACATGGAAACATCTACACCGCCATCTTTGTGAATAAGGAAATATCTACAATGCCATCTGTATAAAGATATAAATATCTGAACCACGAGCTGTATAAACATGGAAATATCTACATCAGTATCTGTATAAACGTGGAAATACCAACACCGCTATCGGTATAAACATGGATATATCTACAACGCCATCTATATAAACATGGAAATATCTACACCGCTATGTCTATAAACATGGAAATACCTACACCGCTATCTCTATAAACATCGAAATATCTACACCGCTATTTGTATAAATATGGAAATATCTACACCGCTATCTGTATAAACACGGAAATATCTACACCGCGATCTGTATAAACATGGAAATATCTGCACCGCGATCTGTATAAACGTTTAATTATCTTCACCTAGATCTGTATAAACATGGAAATATCTTCACCACGATCTGTATAAACATGGTAATATCTACACTGCTATCTGTATAAACATGTTAATATCTACACCACCATCTATATAAACGTGGAAATATCTACACCGCCATCTGTATAAACATGGAAATATCTACAATGCCATCTGTAGAAAGATGGAAATATCTACACCGCAATCTGTGTAAACATGGAAATATCTACACCGATATCTGTAAAAACATGGAAATATCTACACCGCCATCTGTATTAACATGGAAATATCTACACCGGTATCTGTATAAACATGGAAATATCTACACCACGATCTGTATTAACATGGAAATATATACACCGCTATCTGTATAAACATGGAAATATCTGCACCGCTATCTCTATAGACATGGAAATATCTACAAAGCCATCTGTATAAACATGAAAATACCTACACAGTCATGTGTAGGAACATGGAAATATCTACACTGCCATCTGTATAAACATAGAAATAACTACACAGCCCTCTGTATAAATATGGAGATATCTGCATAGGCATCTGTATAAACATGGAAATATCTGCACTGCTATCTGTATAAACATGGAAATACCTACACAGCTGTCTCCATAAACATGGAAATATGTACACCACTATGTGTATAAACATGGAAATATCTCCACTGCTGTCTGTATAAACATGGAAATATCTCCACCGTTATCTGTATAAACATGGAAATATCTACAGCGCCATCTCTATAAACGTTGAAATATCTACACTGCCATCTGTAAAAACATGGAAATATCTACAAAGTCATCTGAATAAACATGGAAATATCTACACCATCATCTGTATAAACATGGAAATACCGACAATACCATCTGTATACACATGGAAATATCTACACAGACATCTGTAAAAATATGGAAATATCTACACCGCCATCTGTATAAACATGGAAATATCTACACTGCCATCTGTAGAAAGATGGAAATATGTACACCGCTATCTCTATAAATATGGAAATATCTACACCGCCATCTCTATAAACATGAAAATATCTACACTGCCATCTCCATAAAGATGGAAGTACCTACTCCGCCATGTGTATAAACACGGAAATATCTGTAAAAACATGGAAATATCTACACCTCTATCTGTATAAACATGGAAATATCTACACCGCGATCTGTATAAACTTGGAAATATCTACACCGCTATCTGTATAAACATGGAAATATCTACAAAGCTATCTCTATAAATATGGAAATATCTACACCGCCATCTGTATAACAATGGAAATACCTACAAAGTCATCTGTATAAACATGGAAATATCTACACAGCCATCTGTATAAACATGGAAATATCTACACAGCCATCTGTATAAACATGGAAATATCTACACAGCCATCTGTATATACATGGAAATATCTACACCGCTATCTGTATGAACATGGAAATAACTACACAGCTATTTGTATAAACAAGGAAATATCTACACCGTGATCTGTATAACCATGGAAATATGTACACCGCCATCACTATAAACATGGAAATATCTACACCCCTATCTGTATAAACATGGAAGTATCCACACCGCTATCTCTATAAACATGGAAAAACCAACACCGCTATCTCTATGAACATGGAAATATCTACACCGCCATCTCTATAAACATGGAAATATCTACACCACGATCAGTATAAACATGGAAATATCTAGAGCGCTATCTGTATGAACATGTAAATATCTCCACTGCTATCTCTATAAACATCGAAATATCTACATGGCCATCTGTATAAACATGGAAATACTACAAAGTTATCTGTATAAACATGGAAATATCCACACCGGTATCTGTATAAACATGGAAATATCTACACCACGATCTGTATAAACATGGAAATATTTACACCGCTATCTGTATAAACCTGGAAATATCTACACTGCTATCTCTATAAATATGGAAATATCTACACCGCCATCCGTATAAACATGGAAATAACTACACAGTCATGTCTAGGAACATGGAAATATCAACTCCACCGTTTGCATAAAGATGGAAATATCTACAATGTTATCTGTATAAACATGGAAATATCTACACAGTGATCTGTATAAACATGGAAATATGTACAGCACTCTCTGAATAAGGATGGAAATATCTACACCGCTATCTGTATAAACATGGAAATATCTTCAATTCTATCTGTATAAACATGGAAATATCTACACCGCCATCTGTGTAAAGATGGAAATATCTACACCGCGGTCTGTATGAACATGGAAATATCTACACCGCTATCTGTATAAACATGGAAATATGTACACCGCTATCTCTATAAACATGGAAATATCTACACCGCCATCTGTTTAAACGTGGAAATATATACACAGACATCTGTTTATACATGGAAATATCTACACCGCTATCTCTATAAACATGCTAATAACTACAGCGCTATCTGTATAAATATGGAAATATTTGCACCACTATCCCTATAAACATGGTAATATCAACAACGCGATCTGTATAAACATGGAAATGTCTACACCATGATCTGTATAAACATGGAAATATCTACACCGCCATCTCTATAAACATGGAAATATCTACACCCCAATCTGTATAAACATGGAAATATCCACACCGCTATCTCTATAAACATTTAAAAATAAACACCGCTATCTCTATGAACATGGAAATATCTACACCGCCATCTCTATAAACATGGAAATATCTACACCGCGATCAGTATGACCGTGGAAATATCTACACCGCTATCTGTATAAACATTGAAATATCTCCACTGCTATCTCTATAAACATCGAAATACCTACACCGCCATCTGCATAAACATGGAAATACTTACAAAGTTATCGGTATAAACATGGACATATCTACACCACCATCTGTAAAAACATGGAAATATCTACACAGCCATGTGTATATACATGGAAATATCTACACCGCAATCTATATAAACATGGAAATAACTACACCGCTATCTGTGTAAACATGGAAATATCTACACCGCCATCTACATATCCATGGAATTATCTGAGTCGCCATCTGTATAAACATGGAAATATCTACAGCGCCATCTCTATAAACATTGAAATATCTACACTGCCATCTGTAAAAACATGGAAATATCTACACAGTCATCTGAACAAACATGGAAATATCTGCACCACCATCTGTATACACATGGAAATACCTACAATACCATCTGTATTCACATGGAAATAACTACACAGACATCTGTATAAATATGGAAATATCTACACCGCCATCTGTATAAACATGGAAATATCTACACTGCCATCTGTAGAAAGATGGAACTATCTACACCGCTATCTCTATAACTATGGAAATATCTACACCGCCATCTCTATAAACAAGAAAATATCTACACTGCCATCTCCATAACGATGGAAGTATCTGCTCCGCCATGTGTATAAACATGGAAATATCAACACCACCATCTGTGAAAACATGGAAATATCTACACCGCTATCTGTATAAACATGGAAATATCTACACCGCCAGCTGCATGTCCATGGAACTATCCACGCCGCCATCTGTATAAACATGGAAATATCTACACGGCCATCTGTGTATAGATGGAAATATCAACACCGCCATCTGTACAAACATGGGAATATCTACACTGCTATCTCTATAAACGTGGAAATATCTGCACTGCCATCTGTAAAAACATGGAAATACCTGTACAGTCATCTGTATACACATGGAAATATCTACAATGCCATCTGTATACACATGGAAATATCTACACAGCCATCTGTATAAACATGTAAATATCTACACTGCTATCTCTATAAACATGGAAATATCTACACCGCCATCTCTATAAACATGAAAATATCTACACTGCCATCTCCATAAACATGGAACTAACTACTCCGCCATCTGTATAAACATGGAAACACCTACACCGCCATCTGTGTGAATAAGGAAATATCTACAATGCCATCAGTATAAAGATATAAATATGTGCACCGCGAGCTGTATAAACATGGAAATATCTACATCGCTATCTGTATAAACGTGGAAATATCAACACCGCTATCGGTATAAACCTGGAAATATCTACAACGCCATCTATATAAACATGGAAATATCTACACCGCTATGTCTGTAAACATGGAAATACCTACACCACAATCTCTATAAACATGGAAATATCTAAACCGCTATCTGTATAAACATGGAAGTATCTACACCGCGATCTGTATAAACATGGAAATATCTTCACCACGATCTGTATAAACATGGAAATATCTACACCGCTATCTGTATAAACATGGTAATATCTACAACACCATCTAAATAAACATGGAAATATCTACACCGCCATCTGTATAAACATTTAAATATCTACAATGCCATCTGTAGAAAGATGGAAATATCTACACCGCAATCTCTGTAAACATGGAAATATCTCCACCAATATCTGTAAAAACATGGAAATATCTACACCGCTATCTATATAAACATGGAAATATATACACAGCTATCTCTATAAACATGGAAATATATACACCGCCATCTGTATAAACATGGAAATAACTACAAAGTCATCTGTATAAACATGGAAATATCTACAAAGCCATCTGTATAAACATGGAAATATCTACACAGCCATATGTATATACATAGAAATATCTACACCGCTATCTGTATAAACATGGAAATAACTACACCGCTATTTGTATAAACAAGCAAATATCTACACCGTGATCTGTATAAACATGGAAATATCTACACTGCCATCTCTATAAACATGGAAATATCTACACCCCTATCTGTAAAAACATGGAAATATCCACACCGCTATCTCCATAAACATGGAAAAATCAACACCGCTATCTCTATGAACATGGAAATATCTACACCGCCATCTCTGTAAACATGGAAATATCTACACCTCGATCAGTATAAACATGGAAATATCTACACCGCTATCTGTATAAACATGGAAATACCTACAAAGTCATCTGTATAAACATGGAAATATCTACACAGCCATCTGTATAAACATGGAAATACCTCCACTGCTATCTCTATAAATTTCGAAATATCTACACCGCCATCTGTATAAACATGGAAATACTTACAAAGTTATCTGTATAAACATGGAAATATCTACACTGCCATCTGTATAAACATGGAAATATCTACACAGCCATGTGTACATATAATAAAATATCTACACCGCTATCTATATAAACATGGAAATAACTACACCGCTCTCTGTATATACATGGATATATCTACACCTCCAACTACATATCCATGGCAATATCTGCGCCGCCATCTCTATAAACATGGAAATATCTACACGGTCATCTGTGTATAGATGAAAATATCAACACCGCCATCTGTACAAACATGGAAATATCTGCACCGCTATCTGTATAAACCTGGAAATATCTACACCGCGGTCTGTATAAACAAGGAAATATCTACACCGCTATCTGTATAAACATGGAAATATCTACACCGCTATCTCTACAAACATGGAAATATCTACAACGTGATTTGTATAAACATGGAAATATCTACACCGCTTTTGTATAAAGAAGGAAATATCTACACCGCTATCTGTATAAGCATGGAAATATCTACACCGCTATCTGTATAAACATGAAAATATCTACAAAGCTATCTCTATAAATATGGAAATATCTACACCGCCATCTGTATAAACATGGAAATACCTACAAAGTCATCTGTATAAACATGGAAATATCTACACAGCCATCTGTATAAACATGGAAATATCTACACAGCCATCTGTATAAACATGGAAATATCTACACAGCCATCTGTATATACATGGAAATATCTACACCGCTATCTGTATGAACATGGAAATAACTACACCGCTATTTGTATAAACAAGGAAATATCTACACCGTGATCTGTATAACCATGGAAATATCTACACCGCCATCACTGTAAACATGGAAATATCTACACCCCTATCTGTATAAACATGGAAGTATCCACACCGCTATCTCTATAAACATGGAAAAACCAACACCGCTATCTCTATGAACATGGAAATATCTACACCGCCATCTCTATAAACATGGAAATATCTACACCACGATCAGTATAAACATGGAAATATCTAGAGCGCTATCTGTATAAACATGTAAATATCTCCACTGCTATCTCAATAAACATCGAAATATCTACATGGCCATCTGTATAAACATGGAAATACTACAAAGTTATCTGTATAAACATGGAAATATCTACACCGGTATCTGTATAAACATGGAAATATCTACACCACGATCTGTATAAACATGGAAATATTTACACCGCTATCTGTATAAACCTGGAAATATCTACACTGCTATCTCTATAAATATGAAAATATCTACACCGCCATCTGTGTAAACATGGAAATATCTACAATGCCATCTGTATACACATGGAAATACCTACACGGCAATCTGTGTATAGATGGAAACATCAACACCGCCATCTGTACAAACATGGAAATATCTACACCGCTATCTGTATAAATATGGAAATATCTACACTGTGGTCTGTATAAACATGGAAATTTGTACTCCGGTATCTATATAACCATGGAAATATCTACATCACGCTCTGTATAAACATGGCAATATTTACACCGCTATGTGTATAAACATGGAAATATCTCCACCGCTATCTCTAAAAACATGGAAATGTCTACAAAGCCATCTGTATAAACTTGGAAATACGTACACAGTCATGTGTAGGAACATGGAAAAATCTACACTGCCATCTGTATAAACATGGAAATATCTACACAGCCCTCGGTATAAATATGGAAATATCTGCATAGGCATCTGTATAAACATGGAAATATCTGCAACGCTATCTGTATAAACATGGAAACACCTACACCGCTGTCTCTATAAACATGGAAATATGTACACCGCTATGTGTATAAACATGGAAATATCTCCACTGCCGTCTGTATAAACATGGAAATATCTCCACCGTTATCTGTATAAACATGGAAATATCTACAGCGCCATCTCTACAAACATTAAAAAATCTACACTGCCATCTGTAAAAACATGGAAATATCTACACAGTCATCTGAATAAACATGGAAATATCTACTCCACCATCTGTATAAACATGGAAATACCTACAATACCATCTGAATACACATGGAAATATCTACACAGACATCTGTATAAACATGGAAATATCCACAATGCCATCTGTAGAAACATGGAAATATCTACACCGCTATTACTGTAAATTTGGAAATATCTACACCGCCATCTCTATAAACATGAAAATATCTACACTGCCATCTCCATAAAGATGGAATTATCTACTCCGCCGTGTGTATAAACATGGAAATATCTACACCAAAATCTGTGTAAACATGGAAATATCTACAGCTCTATCTGTATAAACATGGAAATACCTACACCGCTGTCTCTATAAACATGGAAATATGTACACCGCTATGTGTATAAACATGGAAATACCTCCACTGCTCTCTGCATAAATATGGAAATATCTCCACCGTAATCTGTATAAACATGGAAATATCTACAGCACCATCTCTATAAACATTGAAATATCTACACTGCCATCTGTAAAAACATGGAAATATCTACACAGTCATCTGAATAACCATGGAAATATCTACACCACCATCTGTATAAACTTGGAAATACCTACAATACCATCTGAATACACATGGAAATATCTACACAGACATCTGTATAAATACGGAAATATCTACACAGCCAGCTGTATAAACATGGAAATATCTACACTGCCATCTGTAGAAACATGGAAATATCTACACCGCTATCTCTGTAAATATGGAAATATCTACACCGCCATCTCTATAAACATGAAGATATCTACACTGCCATCTCCATAAAGATGGAAGTATCTACTCCGCCGTGTGTATAAACACGGAAATATCTACACCAACATCTGTGTAAACATGGAAATATCTACACCGCTATCTGTATAAACATGGAAATATCTACACCGCCATCTGCATGTCCATGGATATATCTACGCCGCCATCTGTAGAAACATGGAAATCTCTACACGGCCATCTGTGTATAGATGGAAATACCAACACCGACATCTGCACAAACATGGAAATATCTACACCGCTATCTCTATAAACATGGAAATGTCTGCACTGCCATCTGTAAAAACATGGAAATACCTACACAGTCATCTGTATAAACTTGGAAATATATACAATGCCATCTGTATACACATGGAAATATCTACACAGCCATCTGTATAAACATGTAAATATCTACACTGCTGTCTCTATAAACATGGAAATATCTACACCGCCATCTCTATAAACATGAAAATATCTACACTGCCATCTCTATAAACATGGAACTAACTTCTCCGCCATCTGTATAAACATGGAAACATCTACACCGCCATCTGTGTGAATAAGGAAATGTCTACAATGCCATCTGTATAAAGATATAAATATCTGCACCGCGAGCTGTATAAACATGGAAATATGTACATTGCTATCTGTATCAACGTGGAAATACCAACACCACTATCGGTATAAACATGGAAACATCTACAACGCCATCTATATCAACATGGAAATATCTACACCGCTATGTCTATAAACATGGAAATACCTACACCGCTATCTCTATAAAGATGGAAATATCTACACCGCTATATGTATAAACATGGAAATATCTACACCGCTATCTGTATAAACATGGAAACATCAACACCGCGATCTGTATAAACATGGAAATATCGACACCGCGATCTGTATAAACATGGTAATATCTACACCAGCATCTATATAAACATGGAAATATCTACACCGCCATCTGTATAAACATGGAAATATCTACAATGCCATCTGTAGAAAGATGGAAATATCTACACCGCAATGTGTGTAAACATGGAAATATCTACACCGATATCTGTAAAAGCATGGGTATATCTACACCACTATCTGTATAAACATGGAAATATCTACACCGCGATCTGTATAAACATGGAAATATCTGCACCACGATCTGTATAAACATGGAAATATCTACACCGCTATCCGTATAAACGTGGAAATATATACACAGCTATCTCTATAAACAAGGAAATATATACACCGCCATCTGTATAAACATGGAAATAACTACAATGTCATCTGTATAAACATGGAAATATCTACAAAGCCATGTGTATAAACATGGAAATATCTACACAGCCATATGTATATACATAGAAATATCTACACCGCTATCTGTATAAACATGGAAATAACTACACCGCTATTTGTATAAACAAGCAAATATCTACACCGTGATCTGTATAAACATGGAAATATCTACACTGCCATCTCTATAAACATGGAAATATCTACACCCCTATCTGTAAAAACATGGATATATCCACACCGCTATCTCCATAAACATGGAAAAATCAACACCGCTATCTCTATGAACATGGAAATATCTACACCGCCATCTCTGTAAACATGGAAATATATACACAGACATCTGTTTATACATGGAAATATCTACACCGCTATCTGTATAAACATGCTAATAACGACACCGCTATCTGTATAAATGTGGAAATATTTGCACCGCTATCCCTATAAACATGGTAATATCAACACCGTGATCTCTATAAACATGGAAATATCTACACCATGATCTGTACAAACATGGACATATCTACACCGCGATCTGTATAAATATGGAAATATCTACACCGTGATCTGTATAAACATGGAAATATCTACACCCCTGTCTGTATAAACATGGAAATATCCACACCGCTATCTCTATAAACATGGAAAAATCAACACCGCTATCTCTATCAACATGGAAATATCTAAACCGCCATCTCTATAAACATGGAAATATCTACACCGCCATCTCTATAAACATGGAAATATCTACACTGCGTTCAGTATAAACGTGGAAATATCTACACCGCCATCTGTATAAACATGGAAATATCTCCACTGCTATCTCTATAAACATCAAAATATCTACACCGCCATCTGTATAAATATGGAAATACTTACAAAGTTATCGGTATAAAGATGGAAATATCTACACCGCCATCTGTATAAACATAGAAATATCTACACAGCCATGTGTATATACATGGAAATATCTACACCGCTATCTATATAAACATGGAAATAACTACCCCGCTCTCTGTGTAAACATGGATATACCTACACTGCCATCTACAATATCCATGGAAATATCTGCGCCGCCATCTGTATGAACATGGAAATATCTACACGGTCATCTGTGTATAGATGGAAATATCAACAACGCCATCTGTACAAACATGGAAATAACTACACCGCCATCTGTATAAACATGGAAATACCTATACAGTCATCTGTGTAAACATGGAAATACCTACACCACCATTTGTATAAACATGGAAATATCTACAATGCAATCTGTATACACATGGAAATACCTACACGGCAATCTGTGTATAGATGGAAACATCAACACCGCCATCTGTACAAACTTGGAAATATCTACACTGCTATCTCTATAAACCTGGAAATATCTACACAGACATCTGTATAAATATGGAAATATCTACACAACCATCTGTATAAACATGGAAATATCTACACTGCCATCTGTAGAAAGATGGAAATATCTACACCGCTATCTCTATAAATATGGAAATATCTACACCGCCATCTCTATAAACCTGAAAATATCTACACTGCCATCTCCATAAAGATGGAAGTATCTGCTCCGCCATGTGTATAAATACGGAAATAACTTCACCACCATCTGTGAAAACATGGAAATATCTACACCACTATCTGTATAAACATGGAAATATCTACACCGCTATCTGCATGTCCATGGAAATTTCTACGCCGCCATCTATATAAACATGGAAATATCTACACGGCCATCTGTGTATAGATGGAAATATCAACACGGCCATCAGTACAAACATGGAAATATCTACACCGCTATCTCTATAAACATGGAAATATCTGCAATGCCATCTGTAAAAACATGGAAATATCTACAATGCCATCTATATAAACATGGAAATATCCACACCGCTATGTCTATAAACATGGAAATACCTACACCGCTATCTCTATAAACATGGAAATATCTACACCGCTATCTGTATAAACATGGAAATATCTACACCGCGATCTGTATAAACATGGAAATATCTTCACCACGATCTGTATAAACATGGAAATATCTACACCGCTATCTGTATAAACATGGTAATATCTACACCACCATCTAAATAAACATGGAAATATCTACACCGCCATCTGTATAAACATTTAAATATCTACAATGCCATCTGTAGAAAGATGGAAATATCTACACCGCAATCTCTGTAAACATGGAAATATCTCCACCAATATCTGTAAAAACATGGAAATATCTACACCGCTATCTATATAAACATGGAAATATATACACAGCTATCTCTATAAACATGGAAATATATACACCGCCATCTGTATAAACATGGAAATAACTACAAAGTCATCTGTATAAACATGGAAATATCTACAAAGCCATCTGTATAAACATGGAAATATCTACACAGCCATATGTATATACATAGAAATATCTACACCGCTATCTGTATAAACATGGAAATAACTACACCGCTATTTGTATAAACAAGCAAATATCTACACCGTGATCTGTATAAACATGGAAATATCTACACTGCCATCTCTATAAACATGGAAATATCTACACCCCTATCTGTAAAAACATGGAAATATCCACACCGCTATCTCCATAAACATGGAAAAATCAACACCGCTATCTCTATGAACATGGAAATATCTACACCGCCATCTCTGTAAACATGGAAATATCTACACCTCGATCAGTATAAACATGGAAATATCTACACCGCTATCTGTATAAACATGGAAATACCTACAAAGTCATCTGTATAAACATGGAAATATCTACACAGCCATCTGTATAAACATGGAAATACCTCCACTGCTATCTCTATAAATTTCGAAATATCTACACCGCCATCTGTATAAACATGGAAATACTTACAAAGTTATCTGTATAAACATGGAAATATCTACACTGCCATCTGTATAAACATGGAAATATCTACACAGCCATGTGTACATATAATAAAATATCTACACCGCTATCTATATAAACATGGAAATAACTACACCGCTCTCTGTATATACATGGATATATCTACACCTCCAACTACATATCCATGGCAATATCTGCGCCGCCATCTCTATAAACATGGAAATATCTACACGGTCATCTGTGTATAGATGAAAATATCAACACCGCCATCTGTACAAACATGGAAATATCTGCACCGCTATCTGTATAAACCTGGAAATATCTACACCGCGGTCTGTATAAACAAGGAAATATCTACACCGCTATCTGTATAAACATGGAAATATCTACACCGCTATCTCTACAAACATGGAAATATCTACAACGTGATTTGTATAAACATGGAAATATCTACACCGCTTTTGTATAAAGAAGGAAATATCTACACCGCTATCTGTATAAGCATGGAAATATCTACACCGCTATCTGTATAAACATGAAAATATCTACAAAGCTATCTCTATAAATATGGAAATATCTACACCGCCATCTGTATAAACATGGAAATACCTACAAAGTCATCTGTATAAACATGGAAATATCTACACAGCCATCTGTATAAACATGGAAATATCTACACAGCCATCTGTATAAACATGGAAATATCTACACAGCCATCTGTATATACATGGAAATATCTACACCGCTATCTGTTTGAACATGGAAATAACTACACCGCTATTTGTATAAACAAGGAAATATCTACACCGTGATCTGTATAACCATGGAAATATCTACACCGCCATCACTGTAAACATGGAAATATCTACACCCCTATCTGTATAAACATGGAAGTATCCACACCGCTATCTCTATAAACATGGAAAAACCAACACCGCTATCTCTATGAACATGGAAATATCTACACCGCCATCTCTATAAACATGGAAATATCTACACCACGATCAGTATAAACATGGAAATATCTAGAGCGCTATCTGTATAAACATGTAAATATCTCCACTGCTATCTCAATAAACATCGAAATATCTACATGGCCATCTGTATAAACATGGAAATACTACAAAGTTATCTGTATAAACATGGAAATATCTACACCGGTATCTGTATAAACATGGAAATATCTACACCACGATCTGTATAAACATGGAAATATTTACACCGCTATCTGTATAAACCTGGAAATATCTACACTGCTATCTCTATAAATATGAAAATATCTACACCGCCATCTGTGTAAACATGGAAATATCTACAATGCCATCTGTATACACATGGAAATACCTACACGGCAATCTGTGTATAGATGGAAACATCAACACCGCCATCTGTACAAACATGGAAATATCTACACCGCTATCTGTATAAATATGGAAATATCTACACTGTGGTCTGTATAAACATGGAAATTTGTACTCCGGTATCTATATAACCATGGAAATATCTACATCACGCTCTGTATAAACATGGCAATATTTACACCGCTATGTGTATAAACATGGAAATATCTCCACCGCTATCTCTAAAAACATGGAAATGTCTACAAAGCCATCTGTATAAACTTGGAAATACGTACACAGTCATGTGTAGGAACATGGAAAAATCTACACTGCCATCTGTATAAACATGGAAATATCTACACAGCCCTCGGTATAAATATGGAAATATCTGCATAGGCATCTGTATAAACATGGAAATATCTGCAACGCTATCTGTATAAACATGGAAACACCTACACCGCTGTCTCTATAAACATGGAAATATGTACACCGCTATGTGTATAAACATGGAAATATCTCCACTGCCGTCTGTATAAACATGGAAATATCTCCACCGTTATCTGTATAAACATGGAAATATCTACAGCGCCATCTCTACAAACATTAAAAAATCTACACTGCCATCTGTAAAAACATGGAAATATCTACACAGTCATCTGAATAAACATGGAAATATCTACTCCACCATCTGTATAAACATGGAAATACCTACAATACCATCTGAATACACATGGAAATATCTACACAGACATCTGTATAAACATGGAAATATCCACAATGCCATCTGTAGAAACATGGAAATATCTACACCGCTATTACTGTAAATTTGGAAATATCTACACCGCCATCTCTATAAACATGAAAATATCTACACTGCCATCTCCATAAAGATGGAAGTATCTACTCCGCCGTGTGTATAAACATGGAAATATCTACACCAAAATCTGTGTAAACATGGAAATATCTACAGCTCTATCTGTATAAACATGGAAATACCTACACCGCTGTCTCTATAAACATGGAAATATGTACACCGCTATGTGTATAAACATGGAAATACCTCCACTGCTCTCTGCATAAATATGGAAATATCTCCACCGTAATCTGTATAAACATGGAAATATCTACAGCACCATCTCTATAAACATTGAAATATCTACACTGCCATCTGTAAAAACATGGAAATATCTACACAGTCATCTGAATAACCATGGAAATATCTACACCACCATCTGTATAAACTTGGAAATACCTACAATACCATCTGAATACACATGGAAATATCTACACAGACATCTGTATAAATACGGAAATATCTACACAGCCAGCTGTATAAACATGGAAATATCTACACTGCCATCTGTAGAAACATGGAAATATCTACACCGCTATCTCTGTAAATATGGAAATATCTACACCGCCATCTCTATAAACATGAAGATATCTACACTGCCATCTCCATAAAGATGGAAGTATCTACTCCGCCGTGTGTATAAACACGGAAATATCTACACCAACATCTGTGTAAACATGGAAATATCTACACCGCTATCTGTATAAACATGGAAATATCTACACCGCCATCTGCATGTCCATGGATATATCTACGCCGCCATCTGTAGAAACATGGAAATCTCTACACGGCCATCTGTGTATAGATGGAAATACCAACACCGACATCTGCACAAACATGGAAATATCTACACCGCTATCTCTATAAACATGGAAATGTCTGCACTGCCATCTGTAAAAACATGGAAATACCTACACAGTCATCTGTATAAACTTGGAAATATATACAATGCCATCTGTATACACATGGAAATATCTACACAGCCATCTGTATAAACATGTAAATATCTACACTGCTGTCTCTATAAACATGGAAATATCTACACCGCCATCTCTATAAACATGAAAATATCTACACTGCCATCTCTATAAACATGGAACTAACTTCTCCGCCATCTGTATAAACATGGAAACATCTACACCGCCATCTGTGTGAATAAGGAAATGTCTACAATGCCATCTGTATAAAGATATAAATATCTGCACCGCGAGCTGTATAAACATGGAAATATGTACATTGCTATCTGTATCAACGTGGAAATACCAACACCACTATCGGTATAAACATGGAAACATCTACAACGCCATCTATATCAACATGGAAATATCTACACCGCTATGTCTATAAACATGGAAATACCTACACCGCTATCTCTATAAAGATGGAAATATCTACACCGCTATATGTATAAACATGGAAATATCTACACCGCTATCTGTATAAACATGGAAACATCAACACCGCGATCTGTATAAACATGGAAATATCGACACCGCGATCTGTATAAACATGGTAATATCTACACCAGCATCTATATAAACATGGAAATATCTACACCGCCATCTGTATAAACATGGAAATATCTACAATGCCATCTGTAGAAAGATGGAAATATCTACACCGCAATGTGTGTAAACATGGAAATATCTACACCGATATCTGTAAAAGCATGGGTATATCTACACCACTATCTGTATAAACATGGAAATATCTACACCGCGATCTGTATAAACATGGAAATATCTGCACCACGATCTGTATAAACATGGAAATATCTACACCGCTATCCGTATAAACGTGGAAATATATACACAGCTATCTCTATAAACAAGGAAATATATACACCGCCATCTGTATAAACATGGAAATAACTACAATGTCATCTGTATAAACATGGAAATATCTACAAAGCCATGTGTATAAACATGGAAATATCTACACAGCCATATGTATATACATAGAAATATCTACACCGCTATCTGTATAAACATGGAAATAACTACACCGCTATTTGTATAAACAAGCAAATATCTACACCGTGATCTGTATAAACATGGAAATATCTACACTGCCATCTCTATAAACATGGAAATATCTACACCCCTATCTGTAAAAACATGGATATATCCACACCGCTATCTCCATAAACATGGAAAAATCAACACCGCTATCTCTATGAACATGGAAATATCTACACCGCCATCTCTGTAAACATGGAAATATATACACAGACATCTGTTTATACATGGAAATATCTACACCGCTATCTGTATAAACATGCTAATAACGACACCGCTATCTGTATAAATGTGGAAATATTTGCACCGCTATCCCTATAAACATGGTAATATCAACACCGTGATCTCTATAAACATGGAAATATCTACACCATGATCTGTACAAACATGGACATATCTACACCGCGATCTGTATAAATATGGAAATATCTACACCGTGATCTGTATAAACATGGAAATATCTACACCCCTGTCTGTATAAACATGGAAATATCCACACCGCTATCTCTATAAACATGGAAAAATCAACACCGCTATCTCTATCAACATGGAAATATCTAAACCGCCATCTCTATAAACATGGAAATATCTACACCGCCATCTCTATAAACATGGAAATATCTACACTGCGTTCAGTATAAACGTGGAAATATCTACACCGCCATCTGTATAAACATGGAAATATCTCCACTGCTATCTCTATAAACATCAAAATATCTACACCGCCATCTGTATAAATATGGAAATACTTACAAAGTTATCGGTATAAAGATGGAAATATCTACACCGCCATCTGTATAAACATAGAAATATCTACACAGCCATGTGTATATACATGGAAATATCTACACCGCTATCTATATAAACATGGAAATAACTACCCCGCTCTCTGTGTAAACATGGATATACCTACACTGCCATCTACAATATCCATGGAAATATCTGCGCCGCCATCTGTATGAACATGGAAATATCTACACGGTCATCTGTGTATAGATGGAAATATCAACAACGCCATCTGTACAAACATGGAAATAACTACACCGCCATCTGTATAAACATGGAAATACCTATACAGTCATCTGTGTAAACATGGAAATACCTACACCACCATTTGTATAAACATGGAAATATCTACAATGCAATCTGTATACACATGGAAATACCTACACGGCAATCTGTGTATAGATGGAAACATCAACACCGCCATCTGTACAAACTTGGAAATATCTACACTGCTATCTCTATAAACCTGGAAATATCTACACAGACATCTGTATAAATATGGAAATATCTACACAACCATCTGTATAAACATGGAAATATCTACACTGCCATCTGTAGAAAGATGGAAATATCTACACCGCTATCTCTATAAATATGGAAATATCTACACCGCCATCTCTATAAACCTGAAAATATCTACACTGCCATCTCCATAAAGATGGAAGTATCTGCTCCGCCATGTGTATAAATACGGAAATAACTTCACCACCATCTGTGAAAACATGGAAATATCTACACCACTATCTGTATAAACATGGAAATATCTACACCGCTATCTGCATGTCCATGGAAATTTCTACGCCGCCATCTATATAAACATGGAAATATCTACACGGCCATCTATGTATAGATGGAAATATCAACACGGCCATCAGTACAAACATGGAAATATCTACACCGCTATCTCTATAAACATGGAAATATCTGCAATGCCATCTGTAAAAACATGGAAATATCTACAATGCCATCTATATAAACATGGAAATATCCACACCGCTATGTCTATAAACATGGAAATACCTACACCGCTATCTCTATAAACATGGAAATATCTACACCGCTATCTGTATAAACATGGAAATATCTACACCGCGATCTGTATAAACATGGAAATATCTTCACCACGATCTGTATAAACATGGAAATATCTACACCGCTATCTGTATAAACATGGTAATATCTACAACACCATCTAAATAAACATGGAAATATCTACACCGCCATCTGTATAAACATTTAAATATCTACAATGCCATCTGTAGAAAGATGGAAATATCTACACCGCAATCTCTGTAAACATGGAAATATCTCCACCAATATCTGTAAAAACATGGAAATATCTACACCGCTATCTATATAAACATGGAAATATATACACAGCTATCTCTATAAACATGGAAATATATACACCGCCATCTGTATAAACATGGAAATAACTACAAAGTCATCTGTATAAACATGGAAATATCTACAAAGCCATCTGTATAAACATGGAAATATCTACACAGCCATATGTATATACATAGAAATATCTACACCGCTATCTGTATAAACATGGAAATAACTACACCGCTATTTGTATAAACAAGCAAATATCTACACCGTGATCTGTATAAACATGGAAATATCTACACTGCCATCTCTATAAACATGGAAATATCTACACCCCTATCTGTAAAAACATGGAAATATCCACACCGCTATCTCCATAAACATGGAAAAATCAACACCGCTATCTCTATGAACATGGAAATATCTACACCGCCATCTCTGTAAACATGGAAATATCTACACCTCGATCAGTATAAACATGGAAATATCTACACCGCTATCTGTATAAACATGGAAATACCTACAAAGTCATCTGTATAAACATGGAAATATCTACACAGCCATCTGTATAAACATGGAAATACCTCCACTGCTATCTCTATAAATTTCGAAATATCTACACCGCCATCTGTATAAACATGGAAATACTTACAAAGTTATCTGTATAAACATGGAAATATCTACACTGCCATCTGTATAAACATGGAAATATCTACACAGCCATGTGTACATATAATAAAATATCTACACCGCTATCTATATAAACATGGAAATAACTACACCGCTCTCTGTATATACATGGATATATCTACACCTCCAACTACATATCCATGGCAATATCTGCGCCGCCATCTCTATAAACATGGAAATATCTACACGGTCATCTGTGTATAGATGAAAATATCAACACCGCCATCTGTACAAACATGGAAATATCTGCACCGCTATCTGTATAAACCTGGAAATATCTACACCGCGGTCTGTATAAACAAGGAAATATCTACACCGCTATCTGTATAAACATGGAAATATCTACACCGCTATCTCTACAAACATGGAAATATCTACAACGTGATTTGTATAAACATGGAAATATCTACACCGCTTTTGTATAAAGAAGGAAATATCTACACCGCTATCTGTATAAGCATGGAAATATCTACACCGCTATCTGTATAAACATGAAAATATCTACAAAGCTATCTCTATAAATATGGAAATATCTACACCGCCATCTGTATAAACATGGAAATACCTACAAAGTCATCTGTATAAACATGGAAATATCTACACAGCCATCTGTATAAACATGGAAATATCTACACAGCCATCTGTATAAACATGGAAATATCTACACAGCCATCTGTATATACATGGAAATATCTACACCGCTATCTGTATGAACATGGAAATAACTACACCGCTATTTGTATAAACAAGGAAATATCTACACCGTGATCTGTATAACCATGGAAATATCTACACCGCCATCACTGTAAACATGGAAATATCTACACCCCTATCTGTATAAACATGGAAGTATCCACACCGCTATCTCTATAAACATGGAAAAACCAACACCGCTATCTCTATGAACATGGAAATATCTACACCGCCATCTCTATAAACATGGAAATATCTACACCACGATCAGTATAAACATGGAAATATCTAGAGCGCTATCTGTATAAACATGTAAATATCTCCACTGCTATCTCAATAAACATCGAAATATCTACATGGCCATCTGTATAAACATGGAAATACTACAAAGTTATCTGTATAAACATGGAAATATCTACACCGGTATCTGTATAAACATGGAAATATCTACACCACGATCTGTATAAACATGGAAATATTTACACCGCTATCTGTATAAACCTGGAAATATCTACACTGCTATCTCTATAAATATGAAAATATCTACACCGCCATCTGTGTAAACATGGAAATATCTACAATGCCATCTGTATACACATGGAAATACCTACACGGCAATCTGTGTATAGATGGAAACATCAACACCGCCATCTGTACAAACATGGAAATATCTACACCGCTATCTGTATAAATATGGAAATATCTACACTGTGGTCTGTATAAACATGGAAATTTGTACTCCGGTATCTATATAACCATGGAAATATCTACATCACGCTCTGTATAAACATGGCAATATTTACACCGCTATGTGTATAAACATGGAAATATCTCCACCGCTATCTCTAAAAACATGGAAATGTCTACAAAGCCATCTGTATAAACTTGGAAATACGTACACAGTCATGTGTAGGAACATGGAAAAATCTACACTGCCATCTGTATAAACATGGAAATATCTACACAGCCCTCGGTATAAATATGGAAATATCTGCATAGGCATCTGTATAAACATGGAAATATCTGCAACGCTATCTGTATAAACATGGAAACACCTACACCGCTGTCTCTATAAACATGGAAATATGTACACCGCTATGTGTATAAACATGGAAATATCTCCACTGCCGTCTGTATAAACATGGAAATATCTCCACCGTTATCTGTATAAACATGGAAATATCTACAGCGCCATCTCTACAAACATTAAAAAATCTACACTGCCATCTGTAAAAACATGGAAATATCTACACAGTCATCTGAATAAACATGGAAATATCTACTCCACCATCTGTATAAACATGGAAATACCTACAATACCATCTGAATACACATGGAAATATCTACACAGACATCTGTATAAACATGGAAATATCCACAATGCCATCTGTAGAAACATGGAAATATCTACACCGCTATTACTGTAAATTTGGAAATATCTACACCGCCATCTCTATAAACATGAAAATATCTACACTGCCATCTCCATAAAGATGGAATTATCTACTCCGCCGTGTGTATAAACATGGAAATATCTACACCAAAATCTGTGTAAACATGGAAATATCTACAGCTCTATCTGTATAAACATGGAAATACCTACACCGCTGTCTCTATAAACATGGAAATATGTACACCGCTATGTGTATAAACATGGAAATACCTCCACTGCTCTCTGCATAAATATGGAAATATCTCCACCGTAATCTGTATAAACATGGAAATATCTACAGCACCATCTCTATAAACATTGAAATATCTACACTGCCATCTGTAAAAACATGGAAATATCTACACAGTCATCTGAATAACCATGGAAATATCTACACCACCATCTGTATAAACTTGGAAATACCTACAATACCATCTGAATACACATGGAAATATCTACACAGACATCTGTATAAATACGGAAATATCTACACAGCCAGCTGTATAAACATGGAAATATCTACACTGCCATCTGTAGAAACATGGAAATATCTACACCGCTATCTCTGTAAATATGGAAATATCTACACCGCCATCTCTATAAACATGAAGATATCTACACTGCCATCTCCATAAAGATGGAAGTATCTACTCCGCCGTGTGTATAAACACGGAAATATCTACACCAACATCTGTGTAAACATGGAAATATCTACACCGCTATCTGTATAAACATGGAAATATCTACACCGCCATCTGCATGTCCATGGATATATCTACGCCGCCATCTGTAGAAACATGGAAATCTCTACACGGCCATCTGTGTATAGATGGAAATACCAACACCGACATCTGCACAAACATGGAAATATCTACACCGCTATCTCTATAAACATGGAAATGTCTGCACTGCCATCTGTAAAAACATGGAAATACCTACACAGTCATCTGTATAAACTTGGAAATATATACAATGCCATCTGTATACACATGGAAATATCTACACAGCCATCTGTATAAACATGTAAATATCTACACTGCTGTCTCTATAAACATGGAAATATCTACACCGCCATCTCTATAAACATGAAAATATCTACACTGCCATCTCTATAAACATGGAACTAACTTCTCCGCCATCTGTATAAACATGGAAACATCTACACCGCCATCTGTGTGAATAAGGAAATGTCTACAATGCCATCTGTATAAAGATATAAATATCTGCACCGCGAGCTGTATAAACATGGAAATATGTACATTGCTATCTGTATCAACGTGGAAATACCAACACCACTATCGGTATAAACATGGAAACATCTACAACGCCATCTATATCAACATGGAAATATCTACACCGCTATGTCTATAAACATGGAAATACCTACACCGCTATCTCTATAAAGATGGAAATATCTACACCGCTATATGTATAAACATGGAAATATCTACACCGCTATCTGTATAAACATGGAAACATCAACACCGCGATCTGTATAAACATGGAAATATCGACACCGCGATCTGTATAAACATGGTAATATCTACACCAGCATCTATATAAACATGGAAATATCTACACCGCCATCTGTATAAACATGGAAATATCTACAATGCCATCTGTAGAAAGATGGAAATATCTACACCGCAATGTGTGTAAACATGGAAATATCTACACCGATATCTGTAAAAGCATGGGTATATCTACACCACTATCTGTATAAACATGGAAATATCTACACCGCGATCTGTATAAACATGGAAATATCTGCACCACGATCTGTATAAACATGGAAATATCTACACCGCTATCCGTATAAACGTGGAAATATATACACAGCTATCTCTATAAACAAGGAAATATATACACCGCCATCTGTATAAACATGGAAATAACTACAATGTCATCTGTATAAACATGGAAATATCTACAAAGCCATGTGTATAAACATGGAAATATCTACACAGCCATATGTATATACATAGAAATATCTACACCGCTATCTGTATAAACATGGAAATAACTACACCGCTATTTGTATAAACAAGCAAATATCTACACCGTGATCTGTATAAACATGGAAATATCTACACTGCCATCTCTATAAACATGGAAATATCTACACCCCTATCTGTAAAAACATGGATATATCCACACCGCTATCTCCATAAACATGGAAAAATCAACACCGCTATCTCTATGAACATGGAAATATCTACACCGCCATCTCTGTAAACATGGAAATATATACACAGACATCTGTTTATACATGGAAATATCTACACCGCTATCTGTATAAACATGCTAATAACGACACCGCTATCTGTATAAATGTGGAAATATTTGCACCGCTATCCCTATAAACATGGTAATATCAACACCGTGATCTCTATAAACATGGAAATATCTACACCATGATCTGTACAAACATGGACATATCTACACCGCGATCTGTATAAATATGGAAATATCTACACCGTGATCTGTATAAACATGGAAATATCTACACCCCTGTCTGTATAAACATGGAAATATCCACACCGCTATCTCTATAAACATGGAAAAATCAACACCGCTATCTCTATCAACATGGAAATATCTAAACCGCCATCTCTATAAACATGGAAATATCTACACCGCCATCTCTATAAACATGGAAATATCTACACTGCGTTCAGTATAAACGTGGAAATATCTACACCGCCATCTGTATAAACATGGAAATA
Source organism: Pan troglodytes (assembly GCF_028858775.2). Classification (NCBI taxonomy): domain Eukaryota; kingdom Metazoa; phylum Chordata; class Mammalia; order Primates; family Hominidae; genus Pan; species Pan troglodytes. The sequence continues at coordinate 12,207,923 of NC_072411.2, forward strand.
TCTCCACTGCTATCTCTATAAACATCAAAATATCTACACCGCCATCTGTATAAATATGGAAATACTTACAAAGTTATCGGTATAAAGATGGAAATATCTAAACCGCCATCTGTATAAACATAGAAATATCTACACAGCCATGTGTATATACATGGAAATATCTACACCGCTATCTATATAAACATGGAAATAACTAGCCCGCTCTCTGTGTAAACATGGATATACCTACACTGCCATCTACAATATCCATGGAAATATCTGCGCCGCCATCTGTATGAACATGGAAATATCTACACGGTCATCTGTGTATAGATGGAAATATCAACAACGCCATCTGTACAAACATGGAAATAACTACACCGCCATCTGTATAAACATGGAAATACCTATACAGTCATCTGTGTAAACATGGAAATACCTACACCACCATTTGTATAAACATGGAAATATCTACAATGCAATCTGTATACACATGGAAATACCTACACGGCAATCTGTGTATAGATGGAAACATCAACACCGCCATCTGTACAAACTTGGAAATATCTACACTGCTATCTCTATAAACCTGGAAATATCTACACAGACATCTGTATAAATATGGAAATATCTACACAACCATCTGTATAAACATGGAAATATCTACACTGCCATCTGTAGAAAGATGGAAATATCTACACCGCTATCTCTATAAATAAGGAAATATCTACACCGCCATCTCTATAAACCTGAAAATATCTACACTGCCATCTCCATAAAGATGGAAGTATCTGCTCCGCCATGTGTATAAATACGGAAATAACTTCACCACCATCTGTGAAAACATGGAAATATCTACACCACTATCTGTATAAACATGGAAATATCTACACCGCTATCTGCATGTCCATGGAAATTTTTACGCCGCCATCTATATAAACATGGAAATATCTACACGGCCATCTGTGTATAGATGGAAATATCAACACGGCCATCAGTACAAACATGGAAATATCTACACCGCTATCTCTATAAACATGGAAATATCTGCAATGCCATCTGTAAAAACATGGAAATATCTACAATGCCATCTATATAAACATGGAAATATCCACACCGCTATGTCTATAAACATGGAAATACCTACACCGCTATCTCTATAAACATGGAAATATCTACACCGCTATCTGTATAAACATGGAAATATCTACACCGCGATCTGTATAAACATGGAAATATCTTCACCACGATCTGTATAAACATGGAAATATCTACACCGCTATCTGTATAAACATGGTAATATCTACAACACCATCTAAATAAACATGGAAATATCTACACCGCCATCTGTATAAACATTTAAATATCTACAATGCCATCTGTAGAAAGATGGAAATATCTACACCGCAATCTCTGTAAACATGGAAATATCTCCACCAATATCTGTAAAAACATGGAAATATCTACACCGCTATCTATATAAACATGGAAATATATACACAGCTATCTCTATAAACATGGAAATATATACACCGCCATCTGTATAAACATGGAAATAACTACAAAGTCATCTGTATAAACATGGAAATATCTACAAAGCCATCTGTATAAACATGGAAATATCTACACAGCCATATGTATATACATAGAAATATCTACACCGCTATCTGTATAAACATGGAAATAACTACACCGCTATTTGTATAAACAAGCAAATATCTACACCGTGATCTGTATAAACATGGAAATATCTACACTGCCATCTCTATAAACATGGAAATATCTACACCCCTATCTGTAAAAACATGGAAATATCCACACCGCTATCTCCATAAACATGGAAAAATCAACACCGCTATCTCTATGAACATGGAAATATCTACACCGCCATCTCTGTAAACATGGAAATATCTACACCTCGATCAGTATAAACATGGAAATATCTACACCGCTATCTGTATAAACATGGAAATACCTACAAAGTCATCTGTATAAACATGGAAATATCTACACAGCCATCTGTATAAACATGGAAATACCTCCACTGCTATCTCTATAAATTTCGAAATATCTACACCGCCATCTGTATAAACATGGAAATACTTACAAAGTTATCTGTATAAACATGGAAATATCTACACTGCCATCTGTATAAACATGGAAATATCTACACAGCCATGTGTACATATAATAAAATATCTACACCGCTATCTATATAAACATGGAAATAACTACACCGCTCTCTGTATATACATGGATATATCTACACCTCCAACTACATATCCATGGCAATATCTGCGCCGCCATCTCTATAAACATGGAAATATCTACACGGTCATCTGTGTATAGATGAAAATATCAACACCGCCATCTGTACAAACATGGAAATATCTGCACCGCTATCTGTATAAACCTGGAAATATCTACACCGCGGTCTGTATAAACAAGGAAATATCTACACCGCTATCTGTATAAACATGGAAATATCTACACCGCTATCTCTACAAACATGGAAATATCTACAACGTGATTTGTATAAACATGGAAATATCTACACCGCTTTTGTATAAAGAAGGAAATATCTACACCGCTATCTGTATAAGCATGGAAATATCTACACCGCTATCTGTATAAACATGGAAATATCTACAAAGCTATCTCTATAAATATGGAAATATCTACACCGCCATCTGTATAAACATGGAAATACCTACAAAGTCATCTGTATAAACATGGAAATATCTACACAGCCATCTGTATAAACATGGAAATATCTACACAGCCATCTGTATAAACATGGAAATATCTACACAGCCATCTGTATATACATGGAAATATCTACACCGCTATCTGTATGAACATGGAAATAACTACACCGCTATTTGTATAAACAAGGAAATATCTACACCGTGATCTGTATAACCATGGAAATATCTACACCGCCATCACTGTAAACATGGAAATATCTACACCCCTATCTGTATAAACATGGAAGTATCCACACCGCTATCTCTATAAACATGGAAAAACCAACACCGCTATCTCTATGAACATGGAAATATCTACACCGCCATCTCTATAAACATGGAAATATCTACACCACGATCAGTATAAACATGGAAATATCTAGAGCGCTATCTGTATAAACATGTAAATATCTCCACTGCTATCTCAATAAACATCGAAATATCTACATGGCCATCTGTATAAACATGGAAATACTACAAAGTTATCTGTATAAACATGGAAATATCCACACCGGTATCTGTATAAACATGGAAATATCTACACCACGATCTGTATAAACATGGAAATATTTACACCGCTATCTGTATAAACCTGGAAATATCTACACTGCTATCTCTATAAATATGGAAATATCTACACCGCCATCCGTATAAACATGGAAATAACTACACAGTCATGTCTAGGAACATGGAAATATCTACTCCACCGTTTGCATAAAGATGGAAATATCTACAATGTTATCTGTATAAACATGGAAATATCTACACAGTGATCTGTATAAACATGGAAATATGTACAGCACTCTCTGAATAAAGATGGAAATATCTACACCGCTATCTGTATAAACATGGAAATATCTTCAATTCTATCTGTATAAACATGGAAATATCTACACCGCCATCTGTGTAAAGATGGAAATATCTACACCGCGGTCTGTATGAACATGGAAATATCTACACCGCTATCTGTATAAACATGGAAATATGTACACCGCTATCTCTATAAACATGGAAATATCTACACCGCCATCTGTTTAAACGTGGAAATATATACACAGACATCTGTTTATACATGGAAATATCTACACCGCTATCTCTATAAACATGCTAATAACTACAGCGCTATCTGTATAAATATGGAAATATTTGCACCACTATCCCTATAAACATGGTAATATCAACAACGCGATCTGTATAAACATGGAAATGTCTACACCATGATCTGTATAAACATGGAAATATCTACACCGCCATCTCTATAAACATGGAAATATCTACACCCCAATCTGTATAAACATGGAAATATCCACACCGCTATCTCTATAAACATTTAAAAATAAACACCGCTATCTCTATGAACATGGAAATATCTACACCGCCATCTCTATAAACATGGAAATATCTACACCGCGATCAGTATGACCGTGGAAATATCTACACCGCTATCTGTATAAACATTGAAATATCTCCACTGCTATCTCTATAAACATCGAAATACCTACACCGCCATCTGCATAAACATGGAAATACTTACAAAGTTATCGGTATAAACATGGACATATCTACACCACCATCTGTAAAAACATGGAAATATCTACACAGCCATGTGTATATACATGGAAATATCTACACCGCAATCTATATAAACATGGAAATAACTACACCGCTATCTGTGTAAACATGGAAATATCTACACCGCCATCTACATATCCATGGAATTATCTGAGTCGCCATCTGTATAAACATGGAAATATCTACAGCGCCATCTCTATAAACATTGAAATATCTACACTGCCATCTGTAAAAACATGGAAATATCTACACAGTCATCTGAACAAACATGGAAATATCTGCACCACCATCTGTATACACATGGAAATACCTACAATACCATCTGTATTCACATGGAAATAACTACACAGACATCTGTATAAATATGGAAATATCTACACCGCCATCTGTATAAACATGGAAATATCTACACTGCCATCTGTAGAAAGATGGAACTATCTACACCGCTATCTCTATAACTATGGAAATATCTACACCGCCATCTCTATAAACAAGAAAATATCTACACTGCCATCTCCATAACGATGGAAGTATCTGCTCCGCCATGTGTATAAACATGGAAATATCAACACCACCATCTGTGAAAACATGGAAATATCTACACCGCTATCTGTATAAACATGGAAATATCTACACCGCCAGCTGCATGTCCATGGAACTATCCACGCCGCCATCTGTATAAACATGGAAATATCTACACGGCCATCTGTGTATAGATGGAAATATCAACACCGCCATCTGTACAAACATGGGAATATCTACACTGCTATCTCTATAAACGTGGAAATATCTGCACTGCCATCTGTAAAAACATGGAAATACCTGTACAGTCATCTGTATACACATGGAAATATCTACAATGCCATCTGTATACACATGGAAATATCTACACAGCCATCTGTATAAACATGTAAATATCTAAACTGCTATCTCTATAAACATGGAAATATCTACACCGCCATCTCTATAAACATGAAAATATCTACACTGCCATCTCCATAAACATGGAACTAACTACTCCGCCATCTGTATAAACATGGAAACACCTACACCGCCATCTGTGTGAATAAGGAAATATCTACAATGCCATCAGTATAAAGATATAAATATGTGCACCGCGAGCTGTATAAACATGGAAATATCTACATCGCTATCTGTATAAACGTGGAAATACCAACACCGCTATCGGTATAAACATGGAAATATCTACAACGCCATCTATATAAACATGGAAATATCTACACCGCTATGTCTATAAACATGGAAATATCTACACCGGTATCTCTATAAACATGGAAATATCTACTCCACTATCTGTATAAACATGGAAGTATCTACACCGCGATCTGTATAAACATGGAAATACCTTCACCACGATCTGTATAAACATGAAAATATCTACACCGTTATCTATATAGACATGGTAATATCTACACCACCATCTATATAAACATGGAAATATCTACAACGGCATCTGTATAAACATGGAAATATCTACAATGCCATCTGTAGAAAGATGGAAATATTTACACCGCAATCCGTGTAAACATGGAAATATCTACACCGATATCTGTAAAAACATGGAAATATCTACACCACGATCTGTATAAACATGGAAATATCTACATCGCGATCTGTATAAACATGGAAATATCTACACCGCGATCTGTATAAACATGGAAATATCTACAATGCCATCTGTACAAACATGGAAATATCTACACAGTTATCTGTAGAAACATGGAAATATCTACACTGCTATCTCTATAAACATGGAAATAACTACTCCGCTATCTCTATAAACATGGAAATATCTACACCGCTATCTCCATCAACTTGGAAATATATACACCGCCATCTCTGTAAACACGGAGATATCTACAATGCCATCTACATAAACAAGAAAATATCTACACTGCCATCAATATAAACATGGAAATATCTACACCGCCATCTCTATAAACATGGAAATATCTACACTGCCATTTGTAGAAAGATGGAATTATCTACACAGCCATCTGTATAAACGTGGAAATATCTACACCGATTTCTGTAAAAACATGGAAATATCTACACCACAATCTGTATAAACATGGAAATATCTACACCGCTATCTGTATAAATATGAAATATCTAAACCACTATCTCTATAAAAATGGAAATATCTACACTGCTATCTGTATAAACATGGAAATATCCTCACTGCTATCTCTATGAACATGGATATATCTACACCGCTATCTAAATAAACATGGAAATATCTACACTGCCATCTCTATAAACATGGAATTATCTACATCGCCATCTGTATAAACATGGAAATATCTACACCGCTATCTGTATAAACATGGAAATATCTACACCGCTATCTGTATAAACATGAAATATCTACACGACGATCTGTATAAACATGGAAATATCTACACCGCCATCTCTATAAACATGGAAATATATACAACCCTATCTGTATAAACATGGAAATATCCACACCGCTATCTCTATAAACATGGAAAAATCAACACCGCTATCTCTATGAACATGGAAATATCTACACCGCCATCTGTATAAACATGGAAATATCTACACCACTATCTGTATAAACATGGAAAAATCTTCACTGCCATGTGTATAAAGATGGAAATATCCGCACTGCGAGTTGTATAAACATGGAAATATCTACACCGCTATCTCTATAAACATGGAAATACCTACAACGCCATCTCTATAAACATGGAAATATCCACACCGCCATCTGCATATCCATGGAAATATCTACAACGCCATCTGTATAAAGATGGAAATATCTACACGGCAATCTGTGTACAGATGGAAATATCAACACCGCCATCTATACAAACATGGAAATATCTACAACGATATCTGTATAAACATAGAAATACCTACAATGCAGTCTGTATAAACATGGAAATATCTACACCGGTATCTGTATAAACATGGAAATATCTACACCACGATCTGTATAAACATGGAAATATTTACACCGCTATCTGTATAAACCTGGAAATATCTACACTGCTATCTCTATAAATATGAAAATATCTACACCGCCATCTGTGTAAACATGGAAATATCTACAATGCCATCTGTATACACATGGAAATACCTACACGGCAATCTGTGTATAGATGGAAACATCAACACCGCCATCTGTACAAACATGGAAATATCTACACCGCTATCTGTATAAATATGGAAATATCTACACTGTGGTCTGTATAAACATGGAAATTTGTACTCCGGTATCTATATAACCATGGAAATATCTACATCACGCTCTGTATAAACATGGCAATATTTACACCGCTATGTGTATAAACATGGAAATATCTCCACCGCTATCTCTAAAAACATGGAAATGTCTACAAAGCCATCTGTATAAACTTGGAAATACGTACACAGTCATGTGTAGGAACATGGAAAAATCTACACTGCCATCTGTATAAACATGGAAATATCTACACAGCCCTCGGTATAAATATGGAAATATCTGCATAGGCATCTGTATAAACATGGAAATATCTGCAACGCTATCTGTATAAACATGGAAACACCTACACCGCTGTCTCTATAAACATGGAAATATGTACACCGCTATGTGTATAAACATGGAAATATCTCCACTGCCGTCTGTATAAACATGGAAATATCTCCACCGTTATCTGTATAAACATGGAAATATCTACAGCGCCATCTCTACAAACATTAAAAAATCTACACTGCCATCTGTAAAAACATGGAAATATCTACACAGTCATCTGAATAAACATGGAAATATCTACTCCACCATCTGTATAAACATGGAAATACCTACAATACCATCTGAATACACATGGAAATATCTACACAGACATCTGTATAAACATGGAAATATCCACAATGCCATCTGTAGAAACATGGAAATATCTACACCGCTATTACTGTAAATTTGGAAATATCTACACCGCCATCTCTATAAACATGAAAATATCTACACTGCCATCTCCATAAAGATGGAAGTATCTACTCCGCCGTGTGTATAAACATGGAAATATCTACACCAAAATCTGTGTAAACATGGAAATATCTACAGCTCTATCTGTATAAACATGGAAATACCTACACCGCTGTCTCTATAAACATGGAAATATGTACACCGCTATGTGTATAAACATGGAAATACCTCCACTGCTCTCTGCATAAATATGGAAATATCTCCACCGTAATCTGTATAAACATGGAAATATCTACAGCACCATCTCTATAAACATTGAAATATCTACACTGCCATCTGTAAAAACATGGAAATATCTACACAGTCATCTGAATAACCATGGAAATATCTACACCACCATCTGTATAAACTTGGAAATACCTACAATACCATCTGAATACACATGGAAATATCTACACAGACATCTGTATAAATACGGAAATATCTACACAGCCAGCTGTATAAACATGGAAATATCTACACTGCCATCTGTAGAAACATGGAAATATCTACACCGCTATCTCTGTAAATATGGAAATATCTACACCGCCATCTCTATAAACATGAAGATATCTACACTGCCATCTCCATAAAGATGGAAGTATCTACTCCGCCGTGTGTATAAACACGGAAATATCTACACCAACATCTGTGTAAACATGGAAATATCTACACCGCTATCTGTATAAACATGGAAATATCTACACCGCCATCTGCATGTCCATGGATATATCTACGCCGCCATCTGTAGAAACATGGAAATCTCTACACGGCCATCTGTGTATAGATGGAAATACCAACACCGACATCTGCACAAACATGGAAATATCTACACCGCTATCTCTATAAACATGGAAATGTCTGCACTGCCATCTGTAAAAACATGGAAATACCTACACAGTCATCTGTATAAACTTGGAAATATATACAATGCCATCTGTATACACATGGAAATATCTACACAGCCATCTGTATAAACATGTAAATATCTACACTGCTGTCTCTATAAACATGGAAATATCTACACCGCCATCTCTATAAACATGAAAATATCTACACTGCCATCTCTATAAACATGGAACTAACTTCTCCGCCATCTGTATAAACATGGAAACATCTACACCGCCATCTGTGTGAATAAGGAAATGTCTACAATGCCATCTGTATAAAGATATAAATATCTGCACCGCGAGCTGTATAAACATGGAAATATGTACATTGCTATCTGTATCAACGTGGAAATACCAACACCACTATCGGTATAAACATGGAAACATCTACAACGCCATCTATATCAACATGGAAATATCTACACCGCTATGTCTATAAACATGGAAATACCTACACCGCTATCTCTATAAAGATGGAAATATCTACACCGCTATATGTATAAACATGGAAATATCTACACCGCTATCTGTATAAACATGGAAACATCAACACCGCGATCTGTATAAACATGGAAATATCGACACCGCGATCTGTATAAACATGGTAATATCTACACCAGCATCTATATAAACATGGAAATATCTACACCGCCATCTGTATAAACATGGAAATATCTACAATGCCATCTGTAGAAAGATGGAAATATCTACACCGCAATGTGTGTAAACATGGAAATATCTACACCGATATCTGTAAAAGCATGGGTATATCTACACCACTATCTGTATAAACATGGAAATATCTACACCGCGATCTGTATAAACATGGAAATATCTGCACCACGATCTGTATAAACATGGAAATATCTACACCGCTATCCGTATAAACGTGGAAATATATACACAGCTATCTCTATAAACAAGGAAATATATACACCGCCATCTGTATAAACATGGAAATAACTACAATGTCATCTGTATAAACATGGAAATATCTACAAAGCCATGTGTATAAACATGGAAATATCTACACAGCCATATGTATATACATAGAAATATCTACACCGCTATCTGTATAAACATGGAAATAACTACACCGCTATTTGTATAAACAAGCAAATATCTACACCGTGATCTGTATAAACATGGAAATATCTACACTGCCATCTCTATAAACATGGAAATATCTACACCCCTATCTGTAAAAACATGGATATATCCACACCGCTATCTCCATAAACATGGAAAAATCAACACCGCTATCTCTATGAACATGGAAATATCTACACCGCCATCTCTGTAAACATGGAAATATATACACAGACATCTGTTTATACATGGAAATATCTACACCGCTATCTGTATAAACATGCTAATAACGACACCGCTATCTGTATAAATGTGGAAATATTTGCACCGCTATCCCTATAAACATGGTAATATCAACACCGTGATCTCTATAAACATGGAAATATCTACACCATGATCTGTACAAACATGGACATATCTACACCGCGATCTGTATAAATATGGAAATATCTACACCGTGATCTGTATAAACATGGAAATATCTACACCCCTGTCTGTATAAACATGGAAATATCCACACCGCTATCTCTATAAACATGGAAAAATCAACACCGCTATCTCTATCAACATGGAAATATCTAAACCGCCATCTCTATAAACATGGAAATATCTACACCGCCATCTCTATAAACATGGAAATATCTACACTGCGTTCAGTATAAACGTGGAAATATCTACACCGCCATCTGTATAAACATGGAAATATCTCCACTGCTATCTCTATAAACATCAAAATATCTACACCGCCATCTGTATAAATATGGAAATACTTACAAAGTTATCGGTATAAAGATGGAAATATCTACACCGCCATCTGTATAAACATAGAAATATCTACACAGCCATGTGTATATACATGGAAATATCTACACCGCTATCTATATAAACATGGAAATAACTACCCCGCTCTCTGTGTAAACATGGATATACCTACACTGCCATCTACAATATCCATGGAAATATCTGCGCCGCCATCTGTATGAACATGGAAATATCTACACGGTCATCTGTGTATAGATGGAAATATCAACAACGCCATCTGTACAAACATGGAAATAACTACACCGCCATCTGTATAAACATGGAAATACCTATACAGTCATCTGTGTAAACATGGAAATACCTACACCACCATTTGTATAAACATGGAAATATCTACAATGCAATCTGTATACACATGGAAATACCTACACGGCAATCTGTGTATAGATGGAAACCTCAACACCGCCATCTGTACAAACTTGGAAATATCTACACTGCTATCTCTATAAACCTGGAAATATCTACACAGACATCTGTATAAATATGGAAATATCTACACAACCATCTGTATAAACATGGAAATATCTACACTGCCATCTGTAGAAAGATGGAAATATCTACACCGCTATCTCTATAAATATGGAAATATCTACACCGCCATCTCTATAAACCTGAAAATATCTACACTGCCATCTCCATAAAGATGGAAGTATCTGCTCCGCCATGTGTATAAATACGGAAATAACTTCACCACCATCTGTGAAAACATGGAAATATCTACACCACTATCTGTATAAACATGGAAATATCTACACCGCTATCTGCATGTCCATGGAAATTTCTACGCCGCCATCTATATAAACATGGAAATATCTACACGGCCATCTGTGTATAGATGGAAATATCAACACGGCCATCAGTACAAACATGGAAATATCTACACCGCTATCTCTATAAACATGGAAATATCTGCAATGCCATCTGTAAAAACATGGAAATATCTACAATGCCATCTATATAAACATGGAAATATCCACACCGCTATGTCTATAAACATGGAAATACCTACACCGCTATCTCTATAAACATGGAAATATCTACACCGCTATCTGTATAAACATGGAAATATCTACACCGCGATCTGTATAAACATGGAAATATCTTCACCACGATCTGTATAAACATGGAAATATCTACACCGCTATCTGTATAAACATGGTAATATCTACACCACCATCTAAATAAACATGGAAATATCTACACCGCCATCTGTATAAACATTTAAATATCTACAATGCCATCTGTAGAAAGATGGAAATATCTACACCGCAATCTCTGTAAACATGGAAATATCTCCACCAATATCTGTAAAAACATGGAAATATCTACACCGCTATCTATATAAACATGGAAATATATACACAGCTATCTCTATAAACATGGAAATATATACACCGCCATCTGTATAAACATGGAAATAACTACAAAGTCATCTGTATAAACATGGAAATATCTACAAAGCCATCTGTATAAACATGGAAATATCTACACAGCCATATGTATATACATAGAAATATCTACACCGCTATCTGTATAAACATGGAAATAACTACACCGCTATTTGTATAAACAAGCAAATATCTACACCGTGATCTGTATAAACATGGAAATATCTACACTGCCATCTCTATAAACATGGAAATATCTACACCCCTATCTGTAAAAACATGGAAATATCCACACCGCTATCTCCATAAACATGGAAAAATCAACACCGCTATCTCTATGAACATGGAAATATCTACACCGCCATCTCTGTAAACATGGAAATATCTACACCTCGATCAGTATAAACATGGAAATATCTACACCGCTATCTGTATAAACATGGAAATACCTACAAAGTCATCTGTATAAACATGGAAATATCTACACAGCCATCTGTATAAACATGGAAATACCTCCACTGCTATCTCTATAAATTTCGAAATATCTACACCGCCATCTGTATAAACATGGAAATACTTACAAAGTTATCTGTATAAACATGGAAATATCTACACTGCCATCTGTATAAACATGGAAATATCTACACAGCCATGTGTACATATAATAAAATATCTACACCGCTTTCTATATAAACATGGAAATAACTACACCGCTCTCTGTATATACATGGATATATCTACACCTCCAACTACATATCCATGGCAATATCTGCGCCGCCATCTCTATAAACATGGAAATATCTACACGGTCATCTTTGTATAGATGAAAATATCAACACCGCCATCTGTACAAACATGGAAATATCTGCACCGCTATCTGTATAAACCTGGAAATATCTACACCGCGGTCTGTATAAACAAGGAAATATCTACACCGCTATCTGTATAAACATGGAAATATCTACACTGCTATCTCTACAAACATGGAAATATCTACAACGTGATTTGTATAAACATGGAAATATCTACACCGCTTTTGTATAAAGAAGGAAATATCTACACCGCTATCTGTATAAGCATGGAAATATCTACACCGCTATCTGTATAAACATGAAAATATCTACAAAGCTATCTCTATAAATATGGAAATATCTACACCGCCATCTGTATAAACATGGAAATACCTACAAAGTCATCTGTATAAACATGGAAATATCTACACAGCCATCTGTATAAACATGGAAATATCTACACAGCCATCTGTATAAACATGGAAATATCTACACAGCCATCTGTATATACATGGAAATATCTACACCGCTATCTGTATGAACATGGAAATAACTACACCGCTATTTGTATAAACAAGGAAATATCTACACCGTGATCTGTATAACCATGGAAATATCTACACCGCCATCACTGTAAACATGGAAATATCTACACCCCTATCTGTATAAACATGGAAGTATCCACACCGCTATCTCTATAAACATGGAAAAACCAATACCGCTATCTCTATGAACATGGAAATATCTACACCGCCATCTCTATAAACATGGAAATATCTACACCACGATCAGTATAAACATGGAAATATCTAGAGCGCTATCTGTATAAACATGTAAATATCTCCACTGCTATCTCAATAAACATCGAAATATCTACATGGCCATCTGTATAAACATGGAAATACTACAAAGTTATCTGTATAAACATGGAAATATCTACACCGGTATCTGTATAAACATGGAAATATCTACACCACGATCTGTATAAACATGGAAATATTTACACCGCTATCTGTATAAACCTGGAAATATCTACACTGCTATCTCTATAAATATGGAAATATCTACACCGCCATCCGTATAAACATGGAAATAACTACACAGTCATGTCTAGGAACATGGAAATATCTACTCCACCGTTTGCATAAAGATGGAAATATCTACAATGTTATCTGTATAAACATGGAAATATCTACACAGTGATCTGTATAAACATGGAAATATGTACAGCACTCTCTGAATAAAGATGGAAATATCTACACCGCTATCTGTATAAACATGGAAATATCTTCAATTCTATCTGTATAAACATGGAAATATCTACACCGCCATCTGTGTAAAGATGGAAATATCTACACCGCGGTCTGTATGAACATGGAAATATCTACACCGCTATCTGTATAAACATGGAAATATGTACACCGCTATCTCTATAAACATGGAAATATCTACACCGCCATCTGTTTAAACGTGGAAATATATACACAGACATCTGTTTATACATGGAAATATCTACACCGCTATCTCTATAAACATGCTAATAACTACAGCGCTATCTGTATAAATGTGGAAATATTTGCACCACTATCCCTATAAACATGGTAATATCAACAATGCGATCTGTATAAACATGGAAATGTCTACACCATGATCTGTATAAACATGGAAATATCTACACCGCCATCTCTATAAAAATGGAAGTATCTACACCCCAATCTGTATAAACCTGGAAATATCCACACCGCTATCTCTATAAACATTTAAAAATCAACACCGCTATCTCTATGAACATGGAAATATCTACACCGCCATCTCTATAAACATGGAAATATCTACACCGCGATCAGTATAAACGTGGAAATATCTACACCGCTATCTGTATAAACATTGAAATATCTCCACTGCTATCTCTATAAACATCGAAATACCTACACCGCCATCTGTATAAACATGGAAATACTTACAAAGTTATCGGTATAAACATGGAAATATCTACACCACCATCTGTAAAAACATGGAAATATCTACACAGCCATGTGTATATACATGGAAATATCTACACCGCAATCTATATAAACTTGGAAATAACTACACCGCTATCTGTGTAAACATGGAAATATCTACACCGCCATCTACATATCCATGGAATTATCTGAGTCGCCATCTGTATAAACATGGAAATATCTACAGCGCCATCTCTATAAACATTGAAATATCTACACTGCCATCTGTAAAAACATGGAAATATCTACACAGTCATCTGAACAAACATGGAAATATCTGCACCACCATCTGTATACACATGGAAATACCTACAATACCATCTGTATACACATGGAAATAACTACACAGACATCTGTATAAATATGGAAATATCTACACCGCCATCTGTATAAACATGGAAATATCTACACTGCCATCTGTAGAAAGATGGAACTATCTACACCGCTATCTCTATAACTATGGAAATATCTACACCGCCATCTCTATAAACAAGAAAATATCTACACTGCCATCTCCATAACGATGGAAGTATCTGCTCCGCCATGTGTATAAACATGGAAATATCAACACCACCATCTGTGAAAACATGGAAATATCTACACCGCAATCTGTATAAACATGGAAATATCTACACCGCCAGCTGCATGTCAATGGAAATATCTACGCCGCCATCTGTATAAACATGGAAATATCTACACGGCCATCTGTGTATAGATGGAAATATCAACACCGCCATCTGTACAAACATGGGAATATCTACACTGCTATCTCTATAAACGTGGAAATATCTGCACTGCCATCTGTAAAAACATGGAAATACCTGTACAGTCATCTGTATACACATGGAAATATCTACAATGCCATCTGTATACACATGGAAATATCTACACAGCCATCTGTATAAACATGTAAATATCTACACTGCTATCTCTATAAACATGGAAATATCTACACCGCCATCTCTATAAACATGAAAATATCTACACTGCCATCTCCATAAACATGGAACTAACTACTCCGCCATCTGTATAAACATGGAAACATCTACACCGCCATCTGTGTGAATAAGGAAATATCTACAATGAAATCAGTATAAAGATATAAATATGTGCACCGCGAGCTGTATAAACATGGAAATATCTACATCGCTATCTGTATAAACGTGGAAATACCAACACCGCTATCGGTATAAACATGGAAATATCTACAACGCCATCTATATAAACATGGAAATATCTACACCGCTATGTCTATAAACATGGAAATACCTAAACCGCTATCTCTATAAACATGGAAATATCTACACCGCTATCTGTATAAACATGGAAATATCTACTCCACTATCTGTATAAACATGGAAGTATCTACACCGCGATCTGTATAAACATGGAAATACCTTCACCACAATCTGTATAAACATGAAAATATCTACACCGCTATCTATATAGACATGGTAATATCTACACCACCATCTATATAAACATGGAAATATCTACAACGGCATCTGTATAAACATGGAAATATCTACAATGCCATCTGTAGAAAGATGGAAATATTTACACCGCAATCCTTGTAAACATGGAAATATCTACACCGATATCTGTAAAAACATGGAAATATCTACACCACGATCTGTATAAACATGGAAATATCTACATCGCGATCTGTATAAACATGGAAATATCTACACCGCGATCTGTATAAACATGGAAATATCTACAATGCCATCAGTACAAACATGGAAATATCTACACAGTTATCTGTAGAAACATGGAAATATCTACACCGCTATCTCTATAAATATGGAAATAACTACTCCGCTATCTCTATAAACATGGAAATATCTACACCGCTATCTCCATCAACATGGAAATATATACACCGCCATCTCTGTAAACACGGAGATATCTACAACGCCATCTACATAAACAAGAAAATATCTACACTGCCATCAATATAAACATGGAAATATCTACACCGCCATCTCCATAAACATGGAAATATCTACACTGCCATTTGTAGAAAGATGGAATTACCTACACAGCCATCTGTATAAACGTGGAAATATCTACACCGATTTCTGTAAAAACATGGAAATATCTACACCACAATCTGTATAAACATGGAAATATCTACACCGCTATCTATATAAATATGAAATATCTAAACCACTATCTCTATAAAAATGGAAATATCTACACTGCTATCTGTATAAACATGGAAATATCCTCACTGCTATCTCTATGAACATGGATATATCTACACCGCTATCTAAATAAACATGGAAATATCTACACTGCCATCACTATAAACATGGAATTATCTACATCGCCATCTGTATAAACATGGAAATATCTACACCGCTATCTGTATAAACATTTAAATTACACCGCTATCTGTATAAACATGAAATATCTACACCGCGATCTGTATAAACATGGAAATATCTACACCGCCATCTCTATAAACATGGAAATATATACAACCCTATCTGTATAAACATGGAAATATCCACACCGCTATCTCTATAAACATGGAAAAATCAACACCGCTATCTCTATGAACATGGAAATATCTACACCGCCATCTGTATAAACATGGAAATATCTACACCACTATCTGTATAAACATGGAAAAATCTTCACTGCCATGTGTATAAAGATGGAAATATCCGCACTGCGAGTTGTATAAACATGGAAATATCTACACCGCTATCTCTATAAACATGGAAATACCTACAACGCCATCTCTATAAACATGGAAATATCCACACCGCCATCTGCATATCCATGGAAATATCTACAACGCCATCTGTATAAAGATGGAAATATCTACACGGCAATCTGTGTACAGATGGAAATATCAACACAGCCATCTATACAAACATGGAAATATCTACAACGATATCTGTATAAACATAGAAATACCTACAATGCAGTCTGTATAAACATGGAAATATCTACACCGGTATCTGTATAAACATGGAAATATCTACACCACGATCTGTATAAACATGGAAATATTTACACCGCTATCTGTATAAACCTGGAAATATCTACACTGCTATCTCTATAAATATGAAAATATCTACACCGCCATCTGTGTAAACATGGAAATATCTACAATGCCATCTGTATACACATGGAAATAGCTACACGGCAATCTGTGTATAGATGGAAACATCAACACCGCCATCTGTACAAACATGGAAATATCTACACCGCTATCTGTATAAATATGGAAATATCTACACTGTGGTCTGTATAAACATGGAAATTTGTACTCCGGTATCTATATAACCATGGAAATATCTACATCACGCTCTGTATAAACATGGCAATATTTACACCGCTATCTGTATAAACATGGAAATATCTCCACCGCTATCTCTAAAAACATGGAAATGTCTACAAAGCCATCTGTATAAACTTGGAAATACGTACACAGTCATGTGTAGGAACATGGAAAAATCTACACTGCCATCTGTATAAACATGGAAATATCTACACAGCCCTCGGTATAAATATGGAAATATCTGCATAGGCATCTGTATAAACATGGAAATATCTGCACCGCTATCTGTATAAACATAGAAACACCTACACCGCTGTCTCTATAAACATGGAAATATGTACACCGCTATGTGTATAAACATGGAAATATCTCCACTGCCGTCTGTATAAACATGGAAATATCTCCACCGTTATCTGTATAAACATGGAAATATCTACAGCGCCATCTCTACAAACATTGAAAAATCTACACTGCCATCTGTAAAAACATGGAAATATCTACACAGTCATCTGAATAAACATGGAAATATCTACTCCACCATCTGTATAAACATGGAAATACCTACAATACCATCTGAATACACATGGAAATATCTACACAGACATCTGTATAAACATGGAAATATCCACAATGCCATCTGTAGAAACATGGAAATATCTACACCGCTATTACTGTAAATTTTGGAAATATCTACACCGCCATCTCTATAAACATGAAAATATCTACACTGCCATCTCCATAAAGATGGAAGTATCTGCTCCGCCGTGTGTATAAACACGGAAATATCTACACCAAAATCTGTGTAAACATGGAAATATCTACACCTCTATCTGTATTAACATGGAAATACCTACACCGCTGTCTCTCTAAACATGGAAATATGTACACCGCTATGTGTATAAACATGGAAATACCTCCACTGCTCTCTGCATAAATATGGAAATATCTCCACCGTTATCTGTATAAACATGGAAATATCTACAGCACCATCTCTATAAACATTGAAATATCTACACTGCCATCTGTAAAAACATGGAAATATCTACACAGTCATCTGAATAACCATGGAAATATCTACACCACCATCTGTATAAACTTGGAAATACCTACAATACCATCTGAATACACATGGAAATATCTACACAGACATCTGTATAAATACGGAAATATCTACACAGCCAGCTGTATAAACATGGAAATATCTACACTGCCATCTGTAGAAACATGGAAATATCTACACCGCTATCTCTGTAAATATGGAAATATCTACACCGCCATCTCTATAAACATGAAAATATCTACACTGCCATCTCCATAAAGATTGAAGTATCTACTCCGCCGTGTGTATAAACACGGAAATATCTACACCAACATCTGTGTAAACATGGAAATATCTACACCGCTATCTGTATAAACATGGAAATATCTACACCGCCATCTGCATGTCCATGGATATATCTACGCCGCCATCTGTAGAAACATGGAAATCTCTACACGGCCATCTGTGTATAGATGGAAATACCAACACCGACATCTGCACAAACATGGAAATATCTACACCGCTATCTCTATAAACATGGAAATGTCTGCACTGCCATCTGTAAAAACATGGAAATACCTACACAGTCATCTGTATAAACTTGGAAATATATACAATGCCATCTGTATACACATGGAAATATCTACACAGCCATCTGTATAAACATGTAAATATCTACACTGCTGTCTCTATAAACATGGAAATATCTACACCGCCATCTCTATAAACATGAAAATATCTACACTGCCATCTCCATAAACATGGAACTAACTTCTCCGCCATCTGTATAAACATGGAAACATCTACACCGCCATCTGTGTGAATAAGGAAATATCTACAATGCCATCTGTATAAAGACATAAATATCTGCACCGCGAGCTGTATAAACATGGAAATATGTACATTGCTATCTGTATAAACGTGGAAATACCACCACCACTATCGGTATAAACATGGAAATATCTACAACGCCATCTATATCAACATGGAAATATCTACACCGCTATGTCTATAAACATGGAAATACCTACACCGCTATCTCTATAAAGATGGAAATATCTACACCGCTATATGTATAAACATGGAAATATCTACACCGCTATCTGTATAAACATGGAAACATCAACACCGCGATCTGTATAAACATGGAAACATCGACACCGCGATCTGTATAAGCATGGTAATATCTACACCAGCATCTATATAAACATGGAAATATCTACACCGCCATCTGTATAAACATGGAAATATCTACAATGCCATCTGTAGAAAGATGTAAATATCTACACCGCAATGTGTGTAAACATGGAAATATCTACACCGATATCTGTAAAAGCATGGATATATCTACACCACTATCTGTATAAACATGGAAATATCTACACCGCGATCTGTATAAACATGGAAATATCTGCACCACGATCTGTATAAACATGGAAATATCTACACCGCTATCTGTATAAACATGGAAATATATACACAGCTATCTCTATAAACAAGGAAATATATACACCGCCATCTGTATAAACATGGAAATAACTACAAAGTCATCTGTATAAACATGGAAATATCTACAAAGCCATGTGTATAAACATGGAAATATCTACACAGCCATATGTATATACATAGAAATATCTACACCGCTATCTGTATAAACATGGAAATAACTACACCGCTATTTGTATAAACAAGCAAATATCTACACCGTGATCTGTATAAACATGGAAGTATCTACACTGCCATCTCTATAAACCTGGAAATATCTACACCCCTATCTGTAAAAACATGGAAATATCCACACCGCTATCTCCATAAACATGGAAAAATCAACACCGCTATCTCTATGAACATGGAAATATCTACACCGCCATCTCTGTAAACTTGGAAATATATACACAGACATCTGTTTATACATGGAAATATCTACACCGCTATCTGTATAAACATGCTAATAACGACACCGCTATCTGTATAAATGTGGAAATATTTGCACCGCTATCCCTATAAACATGGTAATATCAACACCGTGATCTCTATAAACATGGAAATATCTACACCATGATCTGTACAAACATGGAAATATCTACACCGCGATCTGTGTAAACATGGAAATATCTACACCGTGATCTGCATAAACATGGAAATATCTACACCCCTGTCTGTATAAACATGGAAATATCCACACCGCTATCTCTATAAACATGGAAAAATCAACACCGCTATCTCTATCAACATGGAAATATCTACACCGCCGTCTCTATAAACATGGAAATATCTACACCGCCATCTCTATAAACATGGAAATATCTACAATGCGTTCAGTATAAACGTGGAAATATCTACACCGCTATCTGTATAAACATGGAAATATCTCCACTGCTATCTCTATAAACATCAAAATATCTACACCGCCATCTGTATAAATATGGAAATACTTACAAAGTTATCGGTATAAACATTGAAATATCTACACCGCCATCTGCATAAACATAGAAATATCTACACAGCCATGTGTATATACATGGAAATATCTACACCGCTATCTATATAAACATGGAAATAACTACCCCGCTCTCTGTGTAAACATGGATATACCTACACTGCCATCTACATATCCATGGAAATATCTGCACCGCCATCTGTATGAACATGGAAATATCTACACGGTCATCTGTGTATAGATGGAAATATCAACAACGCCATCTGTACAAACATGGAAATAACTACACCGCCATCTGTATAAACATGGAAATACCTATACAGTCATCTGTGTAAACATGGAAATATCTACACCACCATCTGTATAAACATGGAAATATCTACAATGCCATCTGTATACACATGGAAATACCTACACGGCAATCTGTGTATAGATGGACACATTAACACCGCCATCTGTACAAACTTGGAAATATCTACACTGCTATCTCTATAAACATGGAAATATCTACACAGACATCTGTATAAATATGGAAATATCTACACAACCATCTGTATAAACATGGAAATATCTACACTGCCATCTGTAGAAAGATGGAAATATCTACACCGCTATCTCTATAAATATGGAAATATCTACACCGCCATCTCTATAAACCTGAAAATATCTACACTGCCATCTCCATAAAGATGGAAGTATCTACTCCGCCATGTGTATAAATACGGAAATAACTTCACCACCATCTGTGAAAACATGGAAATATCTACACCACTATCTGCATAAACATGGAAATATCTACACCGCTATCTGCATGTCCATGGAAATTTCTACGCCGCCATCTATATAAACATGGAAATATCTACACGGCCATCTGTGTATAGATGGAAATATCAACACGGCCATCAGTACAAACATGGAAATATCTACAACGCTATCTCTATAAACATGGAAATATCTGCAATGCCATCTGTAAAAACATGGAGATATCTACAATGCCATCTATATAAACATGGAAATATCCACACCGCTATGTCTATAAACATGGAAATACCTACACCGCTATCTCTATAAACATGGAAATATCTACACCGCTATCTGTATAAACATGGAAATATCTACACCGCTATCTGTACAAACATGGAAATATCTACACCGCGATCTGTATAAACATGGAAATATCTACACCGCGATCTGTATAAACATGGAAATATCTTCACCACGATCTGTATAAACATGGAAATATCTACACCGCTATCTGTATAAACATGGTAATATCTACACCACCATCTAAATAAACATGGAAATATCTACACCGCCATCTGTATAAACATGGAAATATCTACAATGCCATCTGTAGAAAGATGGAAATCTCTACACCGCAATCTCTGTAAACATGGAAATATCTCCACCAATATCTGTAAAAACATGGAAATATCCACACCGCTATCTATATAAACATGGAAATATATACACAGCTATCTCTATAAACATGGAAATATATACACCGCCATCTGTATAAACATGGAAATAACTACAAAGTCATCTGTATAAACATGGAAGTATCTAGAAAGCCATCTGTATAAACATGGAAATATCTACACAGCCATATGTATATACATAGAAATATCTACACCGCGATCTGTATAAACATGGAAATAACTACACCGCTATTTGTATAAACAAGCAAATATCTACACCGTGATCTGTATAAACATGGAAATATCTACACTGCCATCTCTATAAACATGGAAATATCTACACCCCTATCTGTAAAAACATGGAAATATCCACACAGCTATCTCCATAAACATGGAAAAATCAACACCGCTATCTCTATGAACATGGAAATATCTACACCGCCATCTCTGTAAACATGGAAATATCTACACCTCGATCAGTATAAACATGGAAATATCTACACCGCTATCTGTATAAACATGGAAATACCTACAAAGTCATCTGTATAAACATGGAAATATCTACACAGCCATCTGTATAAACATGGAAATACCTCCACTGCTATCTCTATAAATATCGAAATATCTACACCGCCATCTGTATAAACATGGAAATACTTATAAAGTTATCTGTATAAACATGGAAATATCTACACTGCCATCTGTATAAACATGGAAATATCTACACAGCCATGTGTACATATATGGAAATATCTACACCGCTATCTATATAAACATGGAAATAACTACACCGCTATCTGTATATACATGGATATATCTACACCTCCATCTACATATCCATGGCAATATCTGCGCCGCCATCTCTATAAACATGGAAATATCTACACGGTCATCTGTGTATAGATGGAAATATCAACACCGCCATCTGTACAAACATGGAAATATCTGCACCGCTATCTGTATAAACCTGGAAATATCTACACCGCGGTCTGTATAAACAAGGAAATATCTACACCGCTATCTGTATAAACATGGAAATATCTACACCGCTATCTCTACAAACATGGAAATATCTACAACGTGATTTGTATAAACATGGAAATATCTACACCGCTTTTGTATAAAGAAGGAAATATCTACACCGCTATCTGTATAAGCATGGAAATATCTACACCGCTATCTCTATAAACATGGAAATATCTACAAAGCTATCTCTATAAACATGGAAATATCTACACCGCCATCTGTATAAACATGGAAATACCTACACCGCCATCTGTATAAACATGGAAATATCTACACAGCCATCTGTATAAACATGGAAATATCTACACAGCCATCTGTATAAACATGGAAATATCTACACAGCCATCTGTATAAACATGGAAATATCTACACAGCCATCTGTATATACATGGAAATATCTACACCGCCATCAACATATCCATAGAAATAACTATGCTGCCATCTGTATAAACATGGAAATATCTACACGGTCATCTGTGTATAGATGGAAATATCAACACCGCCATCTGAACAAACATAGAAACATCTGCAACGCTATCTGTATAAACTTGGAAATATCTACACCGCGGTCTGTATAAACATGGAAATATCTACACTGCTATGTGTATAAACATGGAAATATATACACCGCTATCTCTATAAACATGGAAATATCTACACCGTGATCTGTATAAACATGGTAATATTTACACCGATATCTGTATAATTTCTACACCGTTATCTGTATAAATATGGAAATATCTACACCGCTATCTCTATAAACATGGAAATACCTATACAGTCATCTGTATAAACATGGAAATATCTACAATGCCATCTGTATACACATGGAAATACCTAGACGGCAATCGGTGTATAGATGGAAACATCAACACCGCCATCTGTACAAACATGGAAATTTCTACACTGCTATCTCTATAAACATGGAAATATCTACACTGCGGTCTGTATAAACATGGAAATATCTACACCGGTATCTGTATAAACATGGAAATATCTACACCACGATCTGTATAAACATGGAAATATATACACCGCTATCTGTATAAACATGGAAATATCTGCACCGCTATCTCTGTAAACATGGAAATATCTACAAAGCCATCTGTATAAACATGGAAATGCCTACACAGTCATGTGTAGGAACATGGAAATATCTACACTGCCATCTGTATAAACATAGAAATATCTACACAGCCCTCTGTATAAATATGGAAATATCTGCATAGGCATCTGTAGAAACATGGAAATATCTGCATCGCTATCTGTATAAACATGGAAATACCTACACCGCTGTCTATATAAACATGGAAATACGTACACTGCTATGTGTATAAACATGGAAATATCTCCACTGCTGTCTGTATAAACATGGAAATATCTTCACAGTTATCTGTATAAACATGGAAATATCTATAGAGCCATCTCTATGAACATTGAAATATCTACACTGCCATCTGTAAAAACATGGAAATATCTACACAGTCATCTGAATAAACATGGAAATATCTACACCACCATCTGTATAAACATGGAAATACCTACAATACCATCTGTATACACATGGAAATATCTACACAAACATCTGTATAAATATGGAAATATCTACACCGCCATCTGTATAAACATGGAAATATCTACACCGCTATCTGTATAAACATGGAAATAACTACACCGCCATTTGCATGTCCATGGAAATAACTACGCCGCCATCTGTATATACATGGAAATATCTACACGGCCATCTTTGAATAGATGGAAATATCAACACCGCCATCTGTACAAACATGGAAATATCTACACCGCTATCTCTATAAGCATGGAAATATCTGCACTGCCATCTGTATACACATGGAAATATCTACACAGCCATCTGAATAAACATGTAAATATCTACACTGCTATGTCTATAAACATGGAAATATCTACACCGCCATCTCTATAAACATGAAAATATCTACACTGCCATCTCCATAAACATGGAACTAACTACTCCGCCATCTGTATAAACATGGAAACATATACACCGCCATCTGTGTGAATAAGAAAATATCTACAATGCCATCGGTACAAAGATATAAATATCTGCACCGCGAGCTGTATAAACATGGAAATATCTACATCGCTATCTCTATAAATGTGGAAATATCAACACCGCTATCGGTATAAACATGGAAATATCTACAAAGCCATCTGTGTTAACTTGGAAATATCTACACAGTCATCTGTATAAACCGGGAAATATCTACACTGTCATCCATATAAACATGGAAATATCTACAGAGAACTCTGCATAAACATGGAAATATCGACACAGCCATCTGTATAAACATGGAAATATCTACACCGCTATCTGTATAAACATGTAAATATCTACACCGCTATATGTATTAACGTGTAAATATCTCCATTGCTATCTGTATAAACATGGACACATCTCCAACGAAATCTGTATAAACATGAAAATATATACACCGCTATCTCTATAAACATGGAAATATCTACAATGCCATCTGTACAAACAAGGAAATATCTACACCATCAACTGTAGAAATATGGAAATATCTACACCGCTATTTCTATAAACTTGGAAATAAGTACAGCGCTATCTCTATAAACATGGAAATATCTACACCGCTATCTCCATCAACATGGAAATATATACACCGCCATCTCTTTAAACATGGAGATATCTACAACGCCATCTACATAAAAAAGAAAATATCTACATTGCCATCTATATAAACATGGAAATATCTACACCGCCATCTCTATAAACATGGAAATATCTACACTGCCATTTGTAGAAAGATGCAAATATCTACACCGCCATCTCTATAAACGTGGAAATACCTACACCGCTATCTGTATAAACATGGAAATATCTACACCGCAATCTGTATAAACATGGAAATATCTACACCGCTATCTGTATAAACATGAAATATCAAAACCGCTATCTCTATAAAAATGGAAATATCTATACTGCTATCTGTATAAACATGGAAATATCCTCACTGCTATCTCTATGAACATGGATATATTTACACTGCTATCTCTATGAACATGGAAATATCTACACCGCCATCTGTATACACATGGAAATAACTACACCGCTATCTGTATAAACATGGAAATTTCTACACCGCGATCTGTATAAACATGGAAATATCTACACCGCGATCTGTATAAACATGGAAATAACTACACCGCTATTTGTATAAACAAGCAAATATCTACACCGTGATCTGTATAAACATGGAAATATCTACACTGCCATCTCTATAAACATGGAAATATCTACACCCCTATCTGTAAAAACATGGAAATATCCACACAGCTATCTCCATAAACATGGAAAAATCAACACCGCTATCTCTATGAACATGGAAATATCTACACCGCCATCTCTGTAAACATGGAAATATCTACACCTCGATCAGTATAAACATGGAAATATCTACACCGCTATCTGTATAAACATGGAAATACCTACAAAGTCATCTGTATAAACATGGAAATATCTACACAGCCATCTGTATAAACATGGAAATACCTCCACTGCTATCTCTATAAATATCGAAATATCTACACCGCCATCTGTATAAACATGGAAATACTTACAAAGTTATCTGTATAAACATGGAAATATCTACACTGCCATCTGTATAAACATGGAAATATCTACACAGCCATGTGTACATATATGGAAATATCTACACCGCTATCTATATAAACATGGAAATAACTACACCGCTATCTGTATATACATGGATATATCTACACCTCCATCTACATATCCATGGCAATATCTGCGCCGCCATCTCTATAAACATGGAAATATCTACACGGTCATCTGTGTATAGATGGAAATATCAACACCGCCATCTGTACAAACATGGAAATATCTGCACCGCTATCTGTATAAACCTGGAAATATCTACACCGCGGTCTGTATAAACAAGGAAATATCTACACCGCTATCTGTATAAACATGGAAATATCTACACCGCTATCTCTACAAACATGGAAATATCTACAACGTGATTTGTATAAACATGGAAATATCTACACCGCTTTTGTATAAAGAAGGAAATATCTACACCGCTATCTGTATAAGCATGGAAATATCTACACCGCTATCTCTATAAACATGGAAATATCTACAAAGCTATCTCTATAAACATGGAAATATCTACACCGCCATCTGTATAAACATGGAAATACCTACACCGCCATCTGTATAAACATGGAAATATCTACACAGCCATCTGTATAAACATGGAAATATCTACACAGCCATCTGTATAAACATGGAAATATCTACACAGCCATCTGTATAAACATGGAAATATCTACACAGCCATCTGTATATACATGGAAATATCTACACCGCCATCAACATATCCATAGAAATAACTATGCTGCCATCTGTATAAACATGGAAATATCTACACGGTCATCTGTGTATAGATGGAAATATCAACACCGCCATCTGAACAAACATAGAAACATCTGCAACGCTATCTGTATAAACTTGGAAATATCTACACCGCGGTCTGTATAAACATGGAAATATCTACACCGCTATGTGTATAAACATGGAAATATATACACCGCTATCTCTATAAACATGGAAATATCTACACCGTGATCTGTATAAACATGGTAATATTTACACCGATATCTGTATAATTTCTACACCGTTATCTGTATAAATATGGAAATATCTACACCGCTATCTCTATAAACATGGAAATACCTATACAGTCATCTGTATAAACATGGAAATATCTACAATGCCATCTGTATACACATGGAAATACCTAGACGGCAATCGGTGTATAGATGGAAACATCAACACCGCCATCTGTACAAACATGGAAATTTCTACACTGCTATCTCTATAAACATGGAAATATCTACACTGCGGTCTGTATAAACATGGAAATATCTACACCGGTATCTGTATAAACATGGAAATATCTACACCACGATCTGTATAAACATGGAAATATATACACCGCTATCTGTATAAACATGGAAATATCTGCACCGCTATCTCTGTAAACATGGAAATATCTACAAAGCCATCTGTATAAACATGGAAATGCCTACACAGTCATGTGTAGGAACATGGAAATATCTACACTGCCATCTGTATAAACATAGAAATATCTACACAGCCCTCTGTATAAATATGGAAATATCTGCATAGGCATCTGTAGAAACATGGAAATATCTGCATCGCTATCTGTATAAACATGGAAATACCTACACCGCTGTCTATATAAACATGGAAATACGTACACTGCTATGTGTATAAACATGGAAATATCTCCACTGCTGTCTGTATAAACATGGAAATATCTTCACAGTTATCTGTATAAACATGGAAATATCTATAGAGCCATCTCTATGAACATTGAAATATCTACACTGCCATCTGTAAAAACATGGAAATATCTACACAGTCATCTGAATAAACATGGAAATATCTACACCACCATCTGTATAAACATGGAAATACCTACAATACCATCTGTATACACATGGAAATATCTACACAAACATCTGTATAAATATGGAAATATCTACACCGCCATCTGTATAAACATGGAAATATCTACACCGCTATCTGTATAAACATGGAAATAACTACACCGCCATTTGCATGTCCATGGAAATAACTACGCCGCCATCTGTATATACATGGAAATATCTACACGGCCATCTTTGAATAGATGGAAATATCAACACCGCCATCTGTACAAACATGGAAATATCTACACCGCTATCTCTATAAGCATGGAAATATCTGCACTGCCATCTGTATACACATGGAAATATCTACACAGCCATCTGAATAAACATGTAAATATCTACACTGCTATGTCTATAAACATGGAAATATCTACACCGCCATCTCTATAAACATGAAAATATCTACACTGCCATCTCCATAAACATGGAACTAACTACTCCGCCATCTGTATAAACATGGAAACATATACACCGCCATCTGTGTGAATAAGAAAATATCTACAATGCCATCGGTACAAAGATATAAATATCTGCACCGCGAGCTGTATAAACATGGAAATATCTACATCGCTATCTCTATAAATGTGGAAATATCAACACCGCTATCGGTATAAACATGGAAATATCTACAAAGCCATCTGTGTTAACTTGGAAATATCTACACAGTCATCTGTATAAACCGGGAAATATCTACACTGTCATCCATATAAACATGGAAATATCTACAGAGAACTCTGCATAAACATGGAAATATCGACACAGCCATCTGTATAAACATGGAAATATCTACACCGCTATCTGTATAAACATGTAAATATCTACACCGCTATATGTATTAACGTGTAAATATCTCCATTGCTATCTGTATAAACATGGACACATCTCCAACGAAATCTGTATAAACATGAAAATATATACACCGCTATCTCTATAAACATGGAAATATCTACAATGCCATCTGTACAAACAAGGAAATATCTACACCATCAACTGTAGAAATATGGAAATATCTACACCGCTATTTCTATAAACTTGGAAATAAGTACAGCGCTATCTCTATAAACATGGAAATATCTACACCGCTATCTCCATCAACATGGAAATATATACACCGCCATCTCTTTAAACATGGAGATATCTACAACGCCATCTACATAAAAAAGAAAATATCTACATTGCCATCTATATAAACATGGAAATATCTACACCGCCATCTCTATAAACATGGAAATATCTACACTGCCATTTGTAGAAAGATGCAAATATCTACACCGCCATCTCTATAAACGTGGAAATACCTACACCGCTATCTGTATAAACATGGAAATATCTACACCGCAATCTGTATAAACATGGAAATATCTACACCGCTATCTGTATAAACATGAAATATCAAAACCGCTATCTCTATAAAAATGGAAATATCTATACTGCTATCTGTATAAACATGGAAATATCCTCACTGCTATCTCTATGAACATGGATATATTTACACTGCTATCTCTATGAACATGGAAATATCTACACCGCCATCTGTATACACATGGAAATAACTACACCGCTATCTGTATAAACATGGAAATTTCTACACCGCGATCTGTATAAACATGGAAATATCTACACCGCGATCTGTATAAACATGGAAATATCTTCACCGGGATCTGTATAAACATGGAAATATCTACACCGCTATCTGTATCAACATGGTAATATCTACACCACCATCTATATAAACATGGAAATATCTACACCGCCATCTGTATAAACATGGAAATATCTACAATGACATCAGTAGAAAGATGGAAATATCTACACCGCAATCTGTGTAAACATGGAAATATCTACACCAATATCTGTAAAAGCATGGAAATATCTACATGGCTCTTTTTATAAATATGGAAATATCTACACTGCCATCTGTATAAACATGGAAATATCTACACAGCCATCTCTATAAACATGGAAATATCTACACCGCCCTCTGTATAAACATATAAATACCTATACAGTCATCTGTGTAAACATGGAAATATCTACACCACCATCTGTATAAACATGGAAATATCTACAATGCCATCTGTATACACATGGAAATAACTACACGGCAATCTGTGTATAGATGGAAACATCAACACCGCCATCTGTACAAACATGGAAATATCTACACTGCTATCTCTAGGAACATGGAAATATCTACACTGCGGTCTGTATAAACATGGAAATATCTACAAAGGTATCTGTATAAACATGGAAATATCTACACCACGATCTGTACAAACATGGAAATATATACATCGCTATCTGTATAAACATGGAAATATCTACACCTCTATCTCTATAAACATGGAAATATCTACAAAGACATCTGTTTAAACATGGAAATACCTACACAGTCATGTGAAGGAACATTTAAATATCTACACTGCCATCTGTATAAACATAGAAATATCTACACAGCCCTCTGTATAAATATGGAAATATCTGCATAGGCATCTGTATAAACATGGAAATATCTGCACCGCTATCTGTATAAACATGGAAATACCTACACTGCTGTCTCTATAAACATGGAAATATGTACACCGCTATGTGTATAAACATGGAAATATCTCCACTGCTCTCTATAAACATGGAAATATCTCCACCGTTATCTGTATAACCATGGAAATATCTACAGCGCCATCTCTATAAACATTGAAATGTCTACACTGCCATCTGTAAAGGCGTGGAAATATCTACACTGTCATCTGAATAAACATGGAAACATCTACACAACCATCTGTATAAACATGGAAATACCTACAATACCATCTGTATACACATGGAAATATCTACACAGACATCTGTAGAAATATGGAAATATCTACACCGCCATCTGTATAAACATGGAAATATCTACACTGCCATCTGTAGAAAGATGGAAATATCTACACCGCTATCTCTATAAATATGGAAATATCTACACCGCCATCTCTTTAAACATGAAAATATCTACACTGCCATCTCCATAAAGATGGAAGTATCTACTCCGCCATGTGTATAAACACGGAAATATCTACACCACCATCTGTGTAAACATGGAAATATCTACACCGCTATCTGTATAAACATGGAAATATCTACACAGCCATCTGCATGTCCATGGAAATATCTACGCCGCCATCTGTATAAACATGGAAATATCTACACGGCCATCTGGGTATAGATGGAAATATCAGCACCGCCATCTGTACAAACATGGAAATATCTACACCGCTATCTCTATAAACATGGAAATACCTGCACTGCCATCTGTAAAAACATGGAAATACCTATACAGTCATCTGTATAAACATGGAAATATCTACAATGCCATCTGTATACACATGGAAATATCTACACAGCCATCTGTATAAACATGTAAATATCTACACTGCTATCTCTATAAACATGGAAATATCTACACCGCCATCTCTATAAACATGAAAATATCTACACTGCCATCTCCAAAAACATGGAACTAACTACTCCGCCATCTGTATAAACATGGCAACATCTACACCGCCATCTGTGTGAATAAGGAAATATCTACAATACGATCTGTATAAAGATATAAATACCTGCACCGCGAGCTGTGTAAACATGGAAATATCTACATCGCTATCTGTATAAACGTCGAAATACCAACACCGCTATCAGTATAAACATGGAAATATCTACACTGCCATCTATATAAACATGGAAATATCTACACTGCTATGTCTATAAACATGGAAATATCTACACCGCTATCCCTATAAACATGGAAATATCTACACCGCTATCTCTATAAAGATGGAAATACCTACACTGCTATCTGTATGAACATGGAAATATCTACACCGCGATCTGTATAGACATGGAAATATCTACACCGCAATCTGAATAAACATGGAAATACCTTCACCACGATCTGTATAAACATGGAAATATCTACATCTCTATCTGTATAAACATGGTAACATCTACTCCAACATCTATATAAACATGGAAATATCTACACCGCCATCTGTATTAACATGGAAATATCTACAATGCCGTCGGAAGAAAGATGGAAATATCTACACCGCAATCTGTGTAAACATGGAAATATCGACACCGATATGTGTAAAAACATGGAAATATCTACACCCCTATCTGTATAAACATGGAAATATCCACACCGCTATCTCTATAAACATGGAAAAATCAACACCGCTATCTCTATGAACATGGAAATATCTACACCGCCATCTCTATAAACACAGAAATATCTACACCGCTATCTGTATAAACATGGAAATATCTCCACTGCTATCTCTATAAACATCGAAATATCTACACCGCAATCTGTATAATCATGGAAATACTTACAAAGTTATCTGTATAAACATGGAAATATCTACACCGCCATCTGTATAAACATGGAAATATCTACAGAGCCATGTGTATATACATGGAAATATCTACACCGCTATCTATATAAACATGGAAATAACTACACCGCTCTCTATATAAACATGGAAATATCTACACCGCCATCTACATATCCATGGAAATATCTGCGCCGCCATCTGTATAAACATGGAAATATCTACACGGTCATCTGTGTATAGATGGAAATATCAACACCGCCATCTGTACAAAGATGATAATATCTGCATCGCTATCTGTATAAACATGGAAATATCTACACTATGATCTGTATGAACATGGAGATATCTACACCGCGATCTGTATAAACATGGAAATATCTACACCGTGATCTGTATAAACATGGAAATATCTACACCGCTATCTCTATAAACATGGAAATATCTACACTCCTATCTATATAAACATGGAAATATCCACACAGCTATCTCTATAAACATGGAAATATCTACAAAGACATCTGTATAAATATGGAAATACCTCCACTGCTATCACTATAAACATCGAAATATCTACATCGCCATCTGTATAAACATGGAAATTCTTAAAAAGTTATCTGTATAAACAAGGAAATATTTTCACCGCCATCTGTATAAACTTGGAAATACCTACACAGCCCTGTGAATATACATGGAAATATCTACACCGCTATCTATATAAACATGGAAATAACTACACCGCTATCTGTATAAACTTGGAAATACCTACACCGCCATCTACATATCCATAGAAATATCTGTGGCGCCATCTGTATAAACATGGAAATATCTACACGGTCACCTTTGTATAGATGGAAATATCAACACCGCCATCTGTACAAACATGGAAATATCTGCACCGCTATCTGTAAAAACATGGAAATATCAACACCGCGGTCTGTATAAACATGGAAATATCTACACCGCTATCTGTATAAACATGGAAATATCTACACTGCTATCTCTATAAACATGGAAATATCTACAAAGACATCTGTATAAACATGGAAAGACCTACACAGTCATGTGTGGGAACATGGAAATATCTACACTGCCATCTGTATGAACATGGAAATATCTACACATCCCCCTGTATAAATATGGAATTATCTGCATAGGCATCTGTATAAACATGGAAATATCTGCACCGCTATCTGCATAAACATGGAAATACCAACACCGCTGTCTCTATAAACATGGAAATATGTACACCGCGATCTGTATAAACATGGAAATATCTACACCGCTATCTGTATAAACATGAAAATATCTACACAGCAATCTCTATAAACATGGAAATACCTACACCGCCATCTGTATAAACATGGAAATACCTACAAAGTCATCTGTATAAACATGGAAATATCTACACAGCCATCTGTATAAACATGGAAATATCTACACAGCCATCTGTATATACATGGAAATATCTACACCGCTATCTGTATAAACATGGAAATAACTACACCGCTATTTGTATAAACAAGGAAACATCTACACCGCCATCTGTTTAAACATGGAAATATCTACACAGACATCAGTTTATACATGGAAATATCTACACCGCTATCTTTATAAACATGCTAATAACTACACCGCTATCTGTATAAATGTGGAAAAATTTGCACCGCTATTCCTATAAACATGGTAATATCAATACCACGATCTGTATAAACATGGAAATATCTACACCATGATCTGTATAAACATGGAAATATCTACACCGCGATCTGTATAAACATGGAAATATCTACACCGTGATCTGTATAAACATGGAAATATCTACACCGCCATCTCTATAAACATAGAAATATCTGCACCCCTATTTGTATAATCATGGAAATATCCACACAGCTACCTCTATAAACATGGAAAAATCAACACCGCTATCTCTATGAACATGGAAATATCTACACCGCCATCACTATAAACATGGAAATATCTACAAGGCGATCAGTATAAACATGGAAATATCTACAACGCTATCTGTATAAACATGGAAATATCTCCACTGCTATCTCTATAAACATCAAAATATCTACACCGCCATCTGTATAAACATGGAAATACTTACAAAGTTATCTGTATAAACATGGAAATATCTACACCGCCATCTGTATAAACATGGAAATATCTACACAGCCATGTGTATATACATGGAAATATCTACACCGCTATCTATATAAACATGGAAATAACTACACCGCTATCTGTATATACATGGAAATATCTCCACTGCAATGTCTATAAACATAGAAATATCTAAACCGCCATCTGTATAAACATGGAAATACTTACAAAGTTATCTGTATAAACATGGAAATATCTACACAGCCATGTGTACATACATGGAAATATCTACACCGCTCTGTATATAAACATGGAAATAACTACACTGCTATCTGTATGTACATGGAAATATCTACACCAACATCTACATATCCATAGAAATATCTGTGCCGCCATCTGTATAAACATGGAAATATCTACACGGTCATCTGTGTATAGATGGAAATATCAACACCGCCATCTGTACAAACATGGAAATACCTGCACCGCTATCTGTATAAACATGGAAATATCTACACCGCGGTCTGTATAAACATGGAAATATCTACTCCACTATCTCTATAAACATGGAAATATCTACACCGCTATCTCTATAAACATGGAAATATCTACACCGTGATCTGTATAAACATGAAAATATTTACAGCGCTATCTGTATAAACATGGAAATATCTACACCGCCATCTGTATAAACATGGAAACACCTATACAGTCATCTGTGTAAACAAGGAAATATCTACACCACCATCTGTATAAACATGCAAATATCTACAATGCCATCTGTATACACATGGAAATACCTACATGGCAATCTGTGTATAGATGGAAACATCAACACCGCCATCTGTACAATCATGAAAATATCTACACTGCTATCTCTATAAACATGGAAATATCTACACTGCGGTCTGTATAAACATGGAAATATCTACACCGGTATCTGTATAAACATGGAAATATCTGCACCGCTATCTCTATAAACATGGAAATATCTACAAAGACATCTGTATAAACATGCAAATACTTACACAGTAATGTGTAGGAACATTTAAATATCTACACTGCCATCTGTATAAACATAGAAATATCTACACAGCCCTCAGTATAAATATGGAAATATCTGCATAGGCATCTGTACAAACATGGAAGTATCTGCACCGCTATCTGTATAAACATGGAAATAACTACACCGCTGTCTCAATAAACATGGAAATATGTACACCGCTATGTGTATATACATGGAAATATCTCCACTGCTCTCTGTATAAACACGGAAATATCTCCACCGTAATCTGTATAAACATGGAAATATCTACAGCACCATCTCTATAAACAATGAAATACCTACACTGCCATCTGTAAAAACATGGAAATATCTACACAGTCATCTGAATGAACATGGAAATATCTACACCACCATCTGTATACACATGGAATTACCAACACAGACCTCTGTATAAATATGGAAATATCTACATGGCCATCTGTATAAACATGGAAATATCTACACTGCCATCTGTAGAAAGATGGAAATATATACAATGCCATCTGTAGAAAGATGGAAATATCTACACCGCAATCTGTGTAAACATGGAAATATCTACACCGATATCTGTGTAAACATGGAAATATCTGCACCGCTATCTGTATAAACATGGAAATATCTTCACCACGATCTGTATAAACATGGAAATATCTACACCGCGATCTCTATAAACATGGAAATATCTACACCGTTATCTGTATAAACATGGAAATATCTACACACCTATCTCTATAAACATGGAAATATCAACACCGCCATCTGTATAAACCTTGAAATACCTACAAAGTCATCTGTATAAACATGGAAATATTTACACAGCCATCTGTATAAACATGGAAATATCTACACAGCCATCTGTATATACTTAGAAATATCTACACCGCTATCTGTATGAACATGGAAATAACTACACCGCTATTTGTATAAACATGGAAATATCTACACCATGATCTGTATAAACATGGAAATATCTGCACCGCCATCTCTATAAACATGGAAATATCTACACCCATATCTGTATAAACATGGAATTATCCACACCGATATCTCTAAAAACATGGAATAATCAACAACGTTATCTCTATGAACATGGAAATATCTACCCCGCAATCTCTATAACATGGGAATATCTACGCCACGATCAGTATAAACATGGAAATATCTACACCGCTATCTATATAAACATGGAAATATCTCCACTGCTATCTCTATAAACATCGAAATATCTACACCGCCATCTGTATAAACATGTTAATACTTCAAAGTTATCTGCATAAACATGGAAATACCTACACCGCCATCTGTATAAACATGGAAATATCTACACAGCCATGTGTATATACATGGAAATATCTACACCGCTATCTATATAAACATCGAAATAACTACACCGCTATCTGTATAAACATGGAAATATCTACACCGCCATCTGTATAAACATGGAAATACCTACAAAGTCATCTGTATAAACATGGAAATATCTACACAGCCATCTGTATATTCATGGAAATATCTACAGCGCTATCTGTATAAACATGGAAATATGTGCACCGCACTCGGTATAAACATGGAAATATCTACAACGCGATCTGTATAAACATGGAAATATCTACACAGCGGTCTGTATAAACATGGAAATATCTTCCGCACGATCTGTATGAACATGGAAATATCTACACAGCTATCTGTATAAACATGGTATTATCTACACAACCATCTAGAAAAACATGGAAATATCTACACCGCCATCTGTATAAACATCGAAATATCTACAATGCCATCTGTAGAAAGATGGAAATATCTACACCGCAATCTGTACAAACATGGAAATATCTACACCGCTATCTCTATAAACTTGGAAATATCCGCACTGCCATCTGTAAAAACATGGAAATACCTATACAGTCATCTGTATAAACATGGAAATATCTACAATGCCGTCTGTATACACATGGAAATATCCACACAGCCATCTGAATAAACATGTAAATGTCCACACTGCTATCTCTATAAACATGGAAATATCTACACCGCCATCTCTGTAAACATGAAAATATCTACACTGCCATCTCCATAAACATGGAACTAACTACACCGCCATCTGTATAAACATGGAAACATCTACACCGACATCTGTGTGAATAAGGAAATATCTACAATGCCATCTGTATAAAGATATAAATATCTGCACCGCGAGTAGTATAAACATGGAAATATCTACATCGCTATCTGTATAAACGTGGAAATACCAACACCGCTATCGGTATAAACATGGAAATATCTACAACGCCATCTATATAAACATGGAAATATCTACACCGCTATGTCTATAAACATGGAAATACCTACACCGCTATCTCTATAAACATGGAAATATAAACATCGCTATATGCATAAACATGGAAATATCAACACCGCGATCTCTGTAAACATGGAAATATCTACACCGATAGCTGTAAAAACATGGAAATACCTACACCGCTATCTGTATAAACATGGAAATATCTTCACCGCGATCTGTATAAACATGGAAATTTCTACCCCGCTATCTGTATAAAAATGGAAATATCTACACAGCTATCTCTATAAACGTGGAAATATCTACACCGCCATCTGTACAAACATGGAAGTACCTACAAAGTCATCTGTATAGACATGGAAATATCTACTAAGCCATCTGTATAAACATGGAAATATCTACACAGCCATTTGTATATATATGAAAATATCTACGCAGCTATCTCTATAAACATGGAAATATCTACACCGTGAGCTGTATAAATATGGAAATACTTACAGGGCTATCTGTATAAACATGGAATTATCTACACCGTTATCTGTATAAATATGGAAATATCTACACCGCTATCTCTATAAACATGGAAATATCTACACCGCCATCTGTATAAACATGGAAATATCTACACTGCTATCTCTATAAACATGGAAATATCTAAAATGCCATCTGTAAAAACATGGAAATACCTATACAGTCATCTGTATAAACATGGAAATATCTACACCACCATCTGTATAAACGTGGAAATATCTACAATGCAATCTGTATACACATGGAAATACCTACACGGCAATCTGTGTACAGATGTAAACACCAAAACTGCCATCTGTACAAACATGCAAATATCTACACCGCTATCTCTATAAACATGGAAATACCTACACTGCGGTCTGTATAAACATGGAAACATCTACACCACGATCTGTATAAACATGGAAATATTTACACCGCTATCTGTATAAACATTGAAATATCTGCACCGCTATCTCTATAAACATGGAAGTATCTGCAAAGCCATCTGTATAAACATGGAAATACCTACACTGTCATGTGTAGGAACATGGAAATATCTACACTGCCATCTGTATAAACATGGAAATATCTACACAGCCCTCTGTATAAATATGGAAATATCTGCATAGGCATCTGTATAAACATGGAAATATCTGCACCGCTATCTGTATAAACATGGAAATACCTACACCGCTGTCTCTATAAACATGGAAATTTGTACACCGCTATGTGTATAAAGATGGAAATATCTCCACTGCTGTCTGTATAAACATGGAAATATCTACACCGCTATCTGTATAAACATGGTAATATCTACACCGCCATCTATATAAACATGGAAATATCTACACCGCCATCTGTATAAACATGGAAATATCCACACAGCTATCTCTATAAACATCGAAAAATCAACACCGCTATCTCTATGAACATGGAAATATCTACACCGCCATCTCTATAAACATGGAAATATGTACACCGCTATCTGTATAAACATGTAAATATCTCCACTGCTATCTCTATAAACATCGAAATATCTACACCGCCAACTGTATAAACATGGAAATACTTACAAAGTTATCTGTATAAACATGGAAATATCTACACCGCCATCTGTACAAACAAGGAAATATCTACACAGCCATGTGTATATACATGAAAATATCTGCAACGCTATCTATATAAACATGGAAATAACTACACCGCTATCTGTAGAAACATGGAAATATCTACACCGCCATCTACATATCCATAGAAATATCTGTGCCGCCATCTGTATAAACTTTGAAATATATACACGGTCATCAGTGTATAGATGGAAATATCAACACCGCCATCTGTACAAACATGTAAATATCTGCACAGCTCTCTGTATGAACATGGAAATATCTACTCCGCAGTCTGTATAAACATGGAAATATCTACACCGCTATCTCTATAAACATGGAAATATCTACACCGCTATCTCTATAAACATGGAAATATCTACAAAGCCATCTGTATAAACATGGAAATACCTACACAGGCATGTGTAGGAACATGGAAATATCTACACTGCCATCTGTATAAATATGGAAATATCTACACAGCCCTCTGTATAAATATGGAAATATCTGCATAGGCAACTGTATAAACATGGAAATATCAGCACCGCTATCTGTATAAACATGGAAATACCTACAACGCTGTCGCTATAAACATGGAAATATCTACACAGCCATCTGCATAAACATGTAAATATCTACACTGCTGTCTCTATAAACATGGAAATATCTACACCGCTATCTGTATAAACATGGAAATATCTACACCGCTTTGTTAATAAACATGGAAATACCTACACCGCTATCTCTATAAACATGGAAATATCTACACCGCGATCTGTATAAACATCGAAATATCTACACCGTGATCTGTATAAACATGGAAATACCTTCAACACGATCTGTATAAACATGGAAATATCTACACCGCTATCTGTATAAAGATGGTAAAACCTACACCACCATCTATATAAACATGGAAATACCTACACCGTCATCTGTATAAACACGGAAATATCTACAATCCCATCTGTAGAAAGATGGAAATATCTACACTGCAATCTGTGTAAACATGGAAATGTCTACACAGATATCTGTAAAAACATGGAAATATCTACACCGCTATCTGTATAAACATGGAAATATCTACACCGCGATCTGTATAAACATGGAAATATCTACAGCGCCATCTCTACAAACATTGAAATATCTACACTTCCCTCTGTAAAAACAAGGAAATATCTACACGGTCATCTAAATAAACATGGAAATATCTACACCACCATCTGTATAAACATGGAAATACCTACAATACCATCTGTATACACATGGAAATATCTTCACAGACATCTGTATAAACATGGAAATATCTACAATGCCATCTGTAGAAAGATGAAAATATCTACACCGCAATCTGTGTAAACATGGAAATATCTACACCGATATCTGTAAAAACATGGAAATATCTACACAGCTATCTGTATAAACATGGAAATATCTACATCGCGATCTGTATAAACAAGGAAATATCTACACCGCGATCTGTATAAACATGGAAATATCTACACCTTTATGTGAATAAACATGGAAATATCTACACAGCTATCTCTATAAACATGGAAACATCTACACCGCCATCTGTATAAACATGGAAATAGCTACAAAGTCATCTGTATACACATGGAAATATCTACCGAGCCATCTGTATAGA
This sequence comes from Pan troglodytes, assembly GCF_028858775.2. Taxonomy (NCBI): domain Eukaryota; kingdom Metazoa; phylum Chordata; class Mammalia; order Primates; family Hominidae; genus Pan; species Pan troglodytes. The sequence continues at coordinate 12,251,047 of NC_072411.2, forward strand.
CATGGAAATATCTACACTGCTATCTCTATAAACATGGAAATATCTACACCGCTATCTGTGTAAACTTGGAAATATCTACACAGCTATCTGTGTAAAAATGGAAATATCTACACAGCAATCTGTGCAAAGATGGAAATATCTACACCGCAGTCTCTATAAACATGGAAATATCTACACCGCTATCTGTATAAACATGGAAATATCTACACCGCTATCTGTGTAAACATGGAAATATCTACACCACAATCTGTGTAAGCATGGAAATATCTACAACGCTATCTGTGTAAACATGGAAATATTTACAACGCTTTCTGTGTAAACAGGGAAATATCTACACAGCTATCTGTAAAACGTGGAAAAATCTAAACCGCTATCTGTATAAATATGGAAATAGCTACAACGCTATCTGTATAATCATGGAAATATCTACATCGCTATCTGTATAAACGTGGAAATACCTTCACCACTATCTGTATAAACATAGAAATATCTACAATGCTATGTCTGTAAACATGGAAATATCGATAGAGGTAAGTGTGTAAACTTGGAAATATCTACACCGCTATCTGTGTAAAGTTTGCCATGTCTACACAACAATCTGTGCAATGATGGAAATATTTTTACCGCTATATCTGTAAACATGGAAATATCTACACCGCTATATGTATACACATGGAAATATCTACACAGCCATCTGTAAAAACGTGGAAATATCTACACCGCTATCTCTATAAACATGGAAATATCTCCACCACTATCTCTATAAACATGGAAATATCTACATCGCTATCTCTATAAACATGGAAATATCTACACCGCTATCTCTATAAACATGGAAATATCTACACCGCTATCTGAATAAACATGTAAATATCTACAACGCTCTCTGTGTAAACATGGAAATATCTACAGAGCCAGCTGTGTAAACTTGGAAATTTCTACACAGCTATCTGTTTAAAAAAGGAAATATCTACACGGCAATCTGTGCAAAGATGGAAATATCTACACCGCTATCTCTGTAAACATGGAAATATCTAAACTGCTATCTGCATAAACATGGAAATATCTACAATGCTATCTGTATAAACAAGGAAATATCTACACCGCCATCTTTAGAAACATGGAAATATTTACACCACCATCTGTATAAACATGGAAATAGCTACACCGCTACCTGTATAAATATGGAAATGTCTACACCGCTATCTCTATAAACATGGAAATACCTACACCACTTGCACAATACACATGGAAATATCTACACAGCTATCTGTAAAACGTGAAAATATCTACACCGCTATCTGTATAAACGTTGAAATATCTAAACCGATATCTTTATAATTGTGGAAATACCTACAACGCTATCTGTATAAACGTGGAAATATCTACATCGCTATCAGTATAAACGTGGAAATACCTTCACCGCTATCTGTATAACCCTGAAAATATCTACACCGCTATCTGTATCAACATGTAAATATCTACACCGCTATCTGTATAAACATGGAAATATCTACAATGCTATCTCTGTACACATGGAAATATCAACACAGTTATCTGTGTAAACTTGGAAACATCTACACCGCTATTTGTGTAAAGTTTGCAATGTCTACACCGCAATCTGTGCAAAGTTGGAAATATCTTTACCGCTATATCTGTAAACATTTTAATATCTACACCGCTATATGTATAAACATGGAAATATCTACACCGCCATCTGTATACACATGGAAATATCTACACAGCCATCTGTATAAACATGGAAATATCTACACAGCTATCTCTATAAACATGGAAATATCTACACCGCAATCAGTATAACCATGAAAATATCTGCACCGCTACCTGCATAAATATGGAAATGTCTACACCGTTATCTGTATAAATATGGAAATAGCTACATCGCTATCTCTATAAACATGGAAATATCTACACCGCGATCTGTATAAACATGGAAATATCTACTCCGCTATCTGTATAATCATGGTAATATCTACACCACCATCTATATAAACATGGAAATATCTACACCGCCATCTGCATTAACATGGAAATATCTACACCACGATCTGTATAAACATGGAAATATTTACACCGCTATCTGTATAAACCTGGAAATATCTACACTGCTCTCCCTATAAATATGGAAATATTTACACCACCATCTGTATAAACATGGAAATAACTACACAGTCATGTGTAGGAACATGGAAGTATCTACACCACTGTTTTTATAAAGATGGAAATATCTACAACGTTATCTGTATAAGCATGGAAATATCTACACAGTGATCTGTATACAGATGGAAATATGTACAGCACTCTCTGAATAAAGATGGAAATATCTACACCGCTATCTATAAAAACATGGAAATATCTACACCACTATCTGTATAAATATGGAAATATTTACACCGCTATCTCAATAAACATGGAAATATGTACACCGCTATCTCTATAAACATGGAAATATCTACACCGCCATCTGTATTAACATGGAAATTTCTACACAGTCATCTGTATGAATATGGAAATATCTTCACCGCCATCTGTATTAACATGGAAATATCTACACTGTCATCTGTATAAACCTGGAAATATCTACAGTGTCATCTATATTAACATGGAAATATCTACAGAGAACTCTGTATAAACATGGAAATATCGACACAGCCATCTGTATAAACATGGAAATATCTACACCGCTATCTGTATAAACATGGAAATATCTACACCGCTATCTGTATGAACGTGGAAATATCTCCATTGCTATCTGTATAAACATGGACATATCTCCACCGCAATCTGAATAAATATGAAAATATCTACACCGCTATCTCTATAAAAATGGAAATATCTACACTGCCATCTGTACAAACATGGAAATATCTACACAGTCATCTGTAGAAATATGGAAATATCTACACCGTTATCTGTATCAACATGGAAATAACTACACCGCTATCTCTATAAACATGGAAATACCTACACCGCTATCTCCATCAGCATGGAGGTATATACACCGCCATCTCTTTAAACATGGAGATATCTACAACGCCATCTACATAAACAAGAAAATATCTACATTGCCATCTATATAAACGTGGAAATATCTACACCACCATCTCTATAAACATGGAAATATCTACACTGCCATTTGTAGAAAGATGGAAATATCCACACCGCCATCTGTATAAACGTGGAAATATCTACTCCGCTATCTGTATAAACATGGAAATATCTACACCACAATCTGTATAAACATGGAAATATCTACACAGCTATCTGTATAAATATGAAATATCAAAACCGCTATCTCTATAAAAATGGAAATATCTACACTGCTATCTGTATAAACATGGAAATATCCTCACTGCTATCTCTATGAACATGGATATATCTACACCTCTATCTCAATGAACATGGAAATATCTACACTGCCATCTGTATAAACATGGAAATATCTTCACCGCTATCTGTATAAACATGGAAATATCCACTCCGCTATCTGTATAAACATGGAAATATCTACACTGCGATCTGTATAAACATGGAAATATCTACACGGCGATCTGTATAAACAAGCAAATATCTTCAAAACGATCTTTATAAACATGGAAATATCTACACCGCTATTTGTATAAACAAGGAAATATCTACACCGCTATCTGTATAAACATTGAAATAACTACACCACTATGTGTATAAACAAGGAAATATCTACACCGTGATCTGTATAAACATGGAAATAACTACAACGCTATTTGTATAAACAAGGAAATATCTACACAGCCATCTGTTTAAACATGGAAATATCTACACCCCTTTCTGTATAAACATGGAAATATCCACACCGCTATCTCTATAAACATGGAAATATCTACACCGCGATCAGTATAAACGTGGAAATATCTACACCGCTATCTCTATAAACATGGAAATATCTACACTGCCATCTGTATATACATGGAAATACCTACACAGTCATCTGTATAAACTTGGAAATATCTACACCACTATCTGTATAAAAGTGGAAATATCTACACTGCCATCTGTATAAACATGGAAATATCTTCACCGCCATCTCTATAAACATGGAAATATGTACACAGTCATCTGTATAAACATGGAAATATCTACACCGCTATCTGCATAAACACGGAAATATCTACAACGCTATCTGCATAGACATGGAAATATCTACACCGCTATCTCTATAAATATGGAAGTATCTACACAGCTATCTCTGTAAACACGGAAATAACTACACTGCTACCTGTATAAACATGGAAATATCTACACCACTATCTCTATAAACATGGAAATATCTACACCGCTATCTGTATAAACATGGAAATATCTCCTCCGTTATCTGTATAAACATGGAAATATCTACACCGCCATCTGAATAAACATACAAATATCTACACCGCTATCTCTATAAATATGGAAGTATCTACACCGCTATCTCTGTAAACACGGAAATATCTACACTGCTACCTGTATAAACATGGAAATATCTACACCACTATCTCTATAAACATGGAAATATCTACACCGCTATCTGCATATACTTGAAAATATCTACACCACCATCTCTATAAACATTGAAATATCACCACCGCTATCTGTATAAACATGGAAATATCTACAACACTATATGTGTAAACATCTAAATACCTAAACAGCTATCTGCGTATACATGGAAATATGTACACCGCTATCTGTGTAAAGATGGAAATATCTGCACCGCAATCTGTGCAAAGATGGAAATATCTACACCGCAATCTCTGTAAACATGGAAATATCTACACCGCTATCTCTATAAACATGGAAATTTCTACACCGCTATCTGTATAAACATGTAAATATCTGCACCAGCATCCCTATAAACATGAAAATATCTACACCGACATCTGTATAAACATGGAAACACCCACACAGTCATCTGTATAAACATGGAAATATCTATATCTCCATCTGTATAAACATGGAAATATCTACACTACCATCTGTATAAACATGGAAATATCTACACAGACATCTGTATAAACATTTAAGTATCTCCATCGCTATCTGTATAAACATGGAAATACTTACACCGCTATCTGTATAAACATGGAATTATCTACACCGCTATCCCAATAAACATGGAAATATCAACACTGTTATCCATATAAACATGAAAATATCTACACCGCTATCTGTATAAACCTGGAAATAACTACACCACTATCACTATAAAGATGGAAATACCTACGCCGCTATCTCTATAAACTTGGAAATATCTACACCGCCATCTCTATAAAATAGGAAATAGCTACACCGCCATATGCATAAACATGGAAATATCTACACCGCCATCTGTATAAACATGGAAATATCTACACGGCTATCTGTATAAACATGGAAATATCTGCAACACTATCTGTGTAAACATGGAAATATCTACATCCCTATCTGTGTAAACTTGGAAATATCTACTCTGCTATCTGTATAAAGATGGAAATATCTACACCGCTATCTGTATAAACATGGAAATGTAAACATCGCTATCTCTATAAACATGGAAATATCTACACCGCTATCTGTATAAACATGGATATATCTACACTGCCATCTCCATAAATATGGTAATATCTACACCACTATCTCTATAAACCTGGAAATATCTACACTGTTATGTGTATAAACGTGGAAATATCTACAACGCTATCTGTGTAAACATGGAAATATCTACACAGCTATCTGTGTAAACTTGGAAATATCTACACCGCAATCTGTGTAAAGATGGAAAGATATACACCGCAATGTGTTCAAAGATGGAAATATCTACACCGCTAACTCTGTAAACATGGAAATATCTACACCGCTATCTGTATAAACATGGAAATATCTGCAACACTATCTGTGTAAACATGGAAATATCTACATCCCTATCTGTGTAAACTTGGAAATATCTACTCTGCTATCTGTATAAAGATGGAAATATCTACACCGCTATCTGTATAAACATGGAAATGTAAACATCGCTATCTCTATAAACATGGAAATATCTACACCGCTATCTGTATAAACATGGATATATCTACACTGCCATCTCCATAAATATGGTAATATCTACACCACTATCTCTATAAACCTGGAAATATCTACACAGCTATCTGTGTAAACTTGGAAATATCTACACCGCAATCTGTGTAAAGATGGAAAGATATACACCGCAATGTGTTCAAAGATGGAAATATCTACACCGCTAACTCTGTAAACATGGAAATATCTACACCGCTATCTGTATAAACATGGAAATATCTACACCGCTATCTGAATAAATATGGAAATATCTACACCACTATCTCTATAAACATGGAAATATCTACAACACTATCTGTGTAAACATGGAAATAACTACACAGCTATCTGTGTATACTTGGAAATATCTACACCGATATCTGTGTAAAGATGGAAATATCAACACCACAATCTGTGCAAAGATGGAAATATCTGCACCGCTAACTCTCTAAACTTGGAAATATCTACACCGCTATCTGTATAAACATGGAAATATCTACGCTGCTATCTGTATAAACATGGAAATACCTACACTGACATCTATATAATCATGGAAATATCTACACCGGGATTTTTATAAACATGGAAATATCTAAACCGCTATCTGTGTAAATATGGAAATATCTACACCGCTATCTCCATAAACATGGAAATATCTACACTGCTATCGGTATTAACATGGAAATTCTTCACCGTCATCTCTATAAACATGGAAATATCTACACTGCCATCTGTATAAACATACAAATATCTACAAAGTCATGTGTATAAACATGGAAATATCTACACCACCATCTCTATAAACATTGAAATATCTACCCTGCCATGTGTATACACATGGAAATATCTACACAGCCATCTGTATAAACATGGAAATATCTACACCGCTACCTCTATAAACATGGAAATACCTACAAAGCAATCTGTATAAACATGGAAATATCTACTTCGCTCTCTGTATCAACATGGAAATACCACCACCGCTATCTGTATATACATGGAAATATCTACACCACCATCTCTATAAATATGGAAATATCTACACTGCCATCTGTAAACATGGAAATATCTACACATTCATCTGTATATACATGGAAATATGTACACCACCATCTCTATAAACATGGAAATATCTACACTGCGGTCTGTATACACATGGAAATGACTACAGAGCCATCAGTATAAACATGGAAACATCTGCACCGCTATCTGTATACACATGGAAATACCTATACTGCAATCTCTATAAACATGGAAATATCTTCACCACAATCTCTATAAACATGGAAATATCTACACCGCCATCTCTATAAACATGAAAATATCTACACCGCCATCTTCATAAACATGGAACTATCTACAAGTCTCTCTGTATAAACATGGAAATAAATACACCGCTGTCTGTATAAACATGGAAATATCTATACCGCCCTCTGAATAAACATGGAAATATCTACACTGATATCTCCATAAATATGGAAATATATACACCGCTATCTCTATAAACATGCAAATATCTCTGCCGCCGTCTGTATAAACATGGAAATATCTACACAGCCATCTGTATAAACATGGAAATAACTACACCACTATCTCTATACAGATGGAAATAATTACACAGCTATCTCTGTAAACATGGAAATATCTACACCACCATCTGTGTAAAAAGGAAATATCTAAACGGCTATCTGCATAAACATGGACATATCTTCACTGCTATTTGTATAAAGATAGAAATATCTACACTGCGAGCAGTATAAAAATGGAAATATCTACACCGCTATCTGTATAAACACGGAACACCAACACTGCTATCTGTATCAACATGGAAATATGAATACTGCTATCTGTATAAACATGGAAATATCTAAACCACTATCTCTATAAACATGGAAATACCTGCACTGCCATCTCTATAAACATGGAATTATCTACACCACTATCTCTATAAACATAGAAATACCTACACCGCCATCTGTATAAACATGGAAAATCTACACCACTATCTCTACAAACATATAAATATCTACACCGCCATTTCTATAAACATGGAAATATCTATACCGCCATCTGCATAAACATGGAAATATCTACACCACCATGTGTATAAACATGGAAACATCTATGCCGCCGTCTGTATAAACATAGAAATATCTACAATGCCATCTGTGGAAAGATGGAAATGTCTACCCCGCGATCTGTATAAACTTGGAAATATCTTCACCGCTACTTGTATAAACATGGAAATATCTACACTGCTATATGTGTAAACATGGAAACACCTACACCACGATCTGCATAAAAATGGAAATATCTACACCGCTATCTGTATAAACATGGAAATATCCACACAGCTAACTGTATAAACATGCAAATATCTACACCGAGATCTGTATAAATATGGAAATATCTACACCGCTATCTGTATAAACATGGAAATGTCTACACCACTGTCAGTAAACATGGATATAACTACAAGGATAACTCTATAAATATGGAAATACCTAAACCGCCTTCTGTATAAACATGGAAATAACAGCACATTCATCTGTATAAACATGGAAATATCTACAGCGCCATCTTTGAAAACATGGAAATACCTATACCGCCATCAGTATAAACATGGTAATATCTCCACCGTTATCTGTATAAACATGGAATTATCTCCACTGCTATCTGTATAAACATGGAAATATCTACACCACGATCTGTATAAACATGGAAATATCTCCACCGCTTTCTGTATAAACATGGAAACATCTACACTGCTATCTGAATAAACATGGAAATATATACACCGCTATCTGTATAAACATGCAAATATCTACAACGCTATCTATGTAAATATGGAAACATCTACTCCGCTATCTGTGTAAACATTGAAATATCTACACTGCTATCTGTGTAAAGATGGAAATATCTACACTGCAATCTGTGCAAAGATGGAAATATCTACACCGCTATCTTTGTAAATTAGGAAATATCTACACCGCAATCTGTGCAAAGATTTAAATATCTACACCGCTATCTGTGTAAACATGGTAATATCTACACGACTCTCTGTATAAACATGGAAATATCTACACTGCTATCTGTATAAACATGGAAATATCTACACCGCCATCTGTAAAAACATGGAAATATCTACACCACCATCTGAATAAACATGGAAATATCTACACCGCTAACACTATAAACATGGAAATATCTACACCGGTATCTCTATAAGCATGGAAATATCTACACCGCTATCTGTATAAACAAGGAAATAACTCCACCGCTATCTGTATAAACATTGAAACATCTACACAGATATATCTATAAACATGGAATTATCTACACCGCTATCTGTTTAAACATGGAAATGTCTACAACGCTATCTGTGTAAACATGGAAATATGTACACCGCTATCTGTGTATAGATGGAAATATCTGCTCCACAATCTGTGCAAAGATGGAAATATATACAACGCTATCTCTATAAACAAGGAAATATCGTCACCGCTATCTCTATAAACATGGAAATATCTACACTGCTGTCTCTATAATCATGGAAATATCTACACCTCCATCTGTAGAAACATGGAAATATCTACACAGTCATCTGTATATGCATGGAAATATCTAGAACACCATCCCTATATACATGGAAATATCTACACGACCATGTGTATACACGTGGAAATATCTACACAGACATCAGTATAAACTTGGAAACATCTGCACCGCTATCTGTATACACATGGAAATACCTACACCCCTATCTCTATAAACATGGAAATAACTACACCGGTATCTGTATAAAAATGGAAATATCTACACCACTATCTGCATAAACATGGAAATTACTACACTGCCATCTATATAAAGATAGAAATATCTACACCGCGAGCTGTATAAACATGGAGATATCTACACAGCTATGTGTATAACCATGGAAATACCAACACCACTAACTGCATAAACATGGAAATATCTACAGCACTGACTGTAAACATGGAAATATCTACCCCACAATCTCTATAAACTTGGAAATACCTACACCGCCATCTCTATAAACATGGAATTATCTACACCACTATCTCTATAAACATAGAAATATCTACAACGCAATCTCAGTAAACATGGAAATATCTACACCGCCATCTGTGCAAAGATGGAAATATCTAAACCGCTATCTGTGTAAACATGGTAATATCTATACCACTGACTGTATAAACATGGAAATATCCACAACGCTATCTGTATATACATGGAAATATCTACGCTGCCATCTGTAAAAACATGGAAATATCTACACCGCAACCTGTATAAACATGGAAATACCTACACAATCATCTGTATAAACATGGTGACATCTACACAGCTATCTGTATAGTCATGGAAATATCTACACCGCTATCAGTATAAACATGGAAATATCTACAGCGATATCTGTGTAAACATGGAAATGTCTACACAGCTATCTGTGAAAACGTGGAAATATCTACACCGCTATTTTTGTAAAGATGGAAATATCTGCACCGCAATCTGTGCAAACATGGAAATATTTACACCGCTATCTCTATAAACATGGAAATATCTGCACCGGTATCTGTATAAACACGGAAATATCTACACCACTATCTCTATAAACAGGGAAATATCTACACCGCTATCTGTATAAACATGAAAATATCTACAACACTATCAGTGTAAACATGGAAGTATCTAGACAGCTATCTGTGTAAACATGGAAATATCTACAACGCTATCTGTGTAAAGATGGAAATACCTACACCGCAATCTGTGCAAAAATGGAAATATCTACATGGCTATCTCTATAAAGATGGAAATATCTGCTCTGCTATCAGTATAAACATGGGAATATATGCACCGCTATCTCTATAAATATGGAAGTGTCTACACCGCTATCTCTATAAATATTGAAATAGCCACATTGCTATCTGTATAAACATGGAAATATCTACACCGCCATCTTTGAAAACATGGAAATATCTACAAAGTCATCTGTATAAACATGGAAATATCTTCACCTCCATCTGTATAAACATGGAAATGTCTACACTGCCATCTGTATACACATGGAAATATCTAAACAGTCATCTGTATAAACATGGAAATATCTACACAGCTATCTCTATAAACATGGAAATACTTACACCGCTATCTGTATAAACATGGAAATATTTACAAGGCTATCTGCATAAACATGTAAATACTTACACTGCGATCTGTATAAAGATGGAAATATCTACAACGCGAGCTGTATAAACATGGAAATATCTACACCGCTATCCGTATAAACATGGACATACCAACACCACTATCCCTATAAACGTGGTAATATCTACACCACTATCTTTATAGACATGAAAATATCTGCACCGCTATTTCTATAAACATGGAAATACCTACACCACCATCTTTATACACATGGAAATATCTACACAGCTATCTCTATAAACATAGAAATATCTACACCGCCATCTCCACAAACATGGAAATATCTACACCGCCATCTGCATAAACATGGAAATATCTTCACCGGCTTCTGTATAAACATGGAAATATCTACACCGCCATCTGTATAAACATAGAAATGTCTACACTGCCATCTGTGTAAACATGGAAATACCTACACAGTTATCTGTATAAACATGGAAATATCTACACCACTATCTGTGTAAACATGGAAATATCTACACTGCTATCTGTGTAAACATGGAAATAACTACACCGCTATCTGTATAAACATGGAAATATCTACACCACTATCTGTGTAAACATGGAAATATCTACACTGCTATCTGTGTAAACATGGAAATATCTACACCGCTATCTTTGTAAAGATGGAAATATCTACACCGCAATCTGTGCAAAGATGGAAATATCTAAACCTCTATCTGTGTAAACATGGTAATATCTACACCGCTGACTGTAAAAACATGGAAATATCCACACCGCTATCGGTATATACATGGAAATATCTACACCGCCATCTGTAAAAACATGGAAATATCTACACCGCAGTCTGTATAAACATGGAAATACCTACAGAGTCATCTGTATAAACATGGTAACATCTACACAGCTATCTGTATAGTCATGGAAATATCTACACCGCTATCAGTATAAACATGGAAATACCTACAACGCTATCTGTGTAAACATGGAAATGTCTACACAGCTATCTGTGTAAACATGGAAATATCTACACCGCTATTTGTGTAAAGACAGAAATATATGCACCGCAATCTGTGCAAACATGGAAATATTTACACCGCTATCTCTATAAACATGGAAATAACTGCACCGCTATCTCTATAAACATGGAAATATCTACACTGCTATCTCTGTAAACATGGAAATACCTACACCGCCATCTGTATAAACATGGAAATATCTACACCGTCATCTGTACATAAATGGAAATATCTACACCACCATCTCTATAAACATGGAAACATCTACACTACCATGTGTATACACATGGAAATATCTGCACAGCCATCAGTATAAACTTGGAAACATCTGCACCGCCATCTGAATACACATGGAAATACCTACACCGCTATCTCTATAAACATGGAAAGATCTACACTGCTATCTGTTTAAGCATGGAAATATCTACACCGCTATCTGCATAAACATGGAAATACCTACACTGACATCTGTATAAACATGGAAATATCTACACGGCGAGCTGTATAAAGATGGAAATACCTACACCGCTATCTGTATAAACATGGAAATAGCAACACCACTATCTGTATAAAAATGGAAATAACTACACCGCTATCTGTATAAACATGGAAATATCTACACCACTATCTCTATAAACATGGAAATACCTTCACCGCCATCTCGATAAACATGGAATTATCTACACCGCTATCTCTATAAACTTAGAAATATGTACACTGCCATCTCTATAAACATGAAAATATCTACACCGCCATCAGCATAAACATGGAAATAACTACACCGCCGTCTGTATAAATATGGAATTATCTACACAGCCATCTCTATAAAGATAGAAATATCTACACTGCCATCTGTAGAAAGATGGAAATATCTTCAACGAGATCTGCATAAACATGGAAATATCTACACCTCTACATGTATAAACATGGAAATATCTACACTGCTATCTGCATAAACATGGAAATACCTACACTGCCATCTGTATAAACATGGAAATACCTGCACCGCAAGCTGAATAAACATGGAAATATCTACACCGCTATGTTTATAAACATGGAAATATCAACACCACTATCTGTATAAGCATGGAAATATCTACACGGCTATCTGAATAAACTTAGAAATATCTACGCCACTATCTTTATAAACATGGAAATACCTACACCACCATCTCTATAAAAATGGAATTATCTACACCGCTATCTCTATAAACATAGAAATATCTACACCGCCATCTCTATAAACATGGAAATATCTACACCGCCGTCAGCATAAACATGGAATTATCTACACGTCCATCTGTATAAACATGGAAATATCTACACCTCTACCTGTATAAACGTGCATATAACTACACCACTATCTGTATAAACATGGAAATATCTACACCGCTATGTGTATAAACTTGGAAATATCTACACTGCCATGTGTATAAAGAGGGAAATATCTCCATCTCCATCTGTATAAACATGGAAAGATCTGCACCGCTATCTGCATAAACATGGAAATATGTACAACGCTATCTGTATAATCATGGAAATATCTACAACACTATCTGTGTAAACATGGAAATATCTACACAGCTATCTGTGTAAACGTGGAAATATGTACACCGCTATCTGTGTAAAGATGGAAATGTCTACACCGCAATCTGTGAAAATATGGAACTATCTACACCACCATCTCTGTAAACATGGACATATGTACGGCGCTATCTGTATAAACATGGAAATATCTACACCACTATCTGTATAAACATAGAAATATCTACACCACTGTCAGTATAAACATGGAAATATCTACACCACCATCTGTATAAACATGGAAATAACTACACCGCCTTCTGAATGAACATGGAAATATCTACACCGCTATCTGTATAAATATGGAAATATCTACACCGCTATCTCCTTAAACATGGAAATATCTACACCACGATCTGTATAAACATGGAAATATCTCCAAAGCTATCTGTATAAACATGGAAACATCTACACCGCTATCTGTATAAACATGGAAATATCTACACCGCTGTCTGTAGAAACATGGAAAAATCTACAACACTGTCAGTGTAAACATGGAAATATCTACACAGCTATCTGTGTAAACATGGAAATATCTACACCACTATCTGTATAAACATGGAAATATGTACACCACGATCTGTATAAAAATGGAAATATCTACACCGCCATCTGTATAAACATGAAAATAACTGCACCACCCTCTGTATAAACATAGAAATATCTACACTGCCATGTGTACAAACATGGAAATACCTACACAGTTATCTGTATAAACATGGAAACATCTACACCACTATCTGTGTAAACATGGAAACAGCTACACCGCAATCTGTGTAAACAAGGAAATATCTACACCGCTATCTTTGTAAAGATGGAAATATATACACCGCAATCTGTGCAAAGATGGAAATATCTAAACCGCTATCCGTGTAAACATGGTAATATCTACACCACTGTCTGTATAAACATGGAAATATCCACACCGCTATCTGTATATACATGGAAATATCTATGCCGCCATCTGTAAAAACATGGAAATATCTACACCGCAATCTGCATAAACATGGAAATACCTACACAATCATCTGTATAAACATGGTGACATCTACACAGCTATCTGTATAGTCATGGAAATATCTACACCGCTATCAGTATAAATATGGAAATATCTACAATGCTCTCTGTGTAAACATGGAAATGTCTACACAGCTATCTTTGAAAACATGGAAATATCTACACCGCTATTTTTGTAAAGATGGAAATATCTGCACCGCAATCTGCGCAAACATGGAAATATTTACACCGCTATCTCTATAAACATGGAAATATCTGCACCGGTATCTGTATAAACATGGAAATATCTACACCGCTATCTCTATAAACATGGAAATATCTACACCGCTCTCTGTATAAACATGAAAATATCTACAACACTATCATTGTAAACATGGAAATATCTACACCATCTGTATAAACATGGAAATATCTACAACGCCATCTGAATAAACAGGGAAATATCTACAC
Organism: Pan troglodytes; assembly: GCF_028858775.2. Classification (NCBI taxonomy): domain Eukaryota; kingdom Metazoa; phylum Chordata; class Mammalia; order Primates; family Hominidae; genus Pan; species Pan troglodytes. The sequence continues at coordinate 12,266,376 of NC_072411.2, forward strand.
CGCTATCTGTATAAATATGGAAATATCTACACCGCTATCTCCATAAACATGGAAATATCTACACCACGATCTGTATAAACATGGAAATATCTCCACCGCTATCTGTATAAACATGGAAACATCTACACCGCTATCTGTATAAACATGGAAATATCTACACCGCTGTCTGTATAAACATGGAAATATCTACAACACTATCTGTATAAACTTGGAAATATCTACACCGCTATCTTTGTAAAGATGTAAATATGTACACCACAATCTGTGCAAAGATGGAAATATCTAAACCGCTATCTGTTTAAACATGGTAATATCTAAACCACTGTCTGTATAAACATGGAAATATCCACAATGCTATCTGTATATACATGGAAATGTCTACGCAGCCATCTGTAAAAACATGGAAATATCTACACCGCTATCTGTATAAACAAGGAAATACCTACACAATCATCTGTATAAACATGGTGACATCTACACAGCTATCTGTATAGTCATGGAAATATCTACACCGCTATCAATATAAACATGGAAATATCTACAACGCTATCTGTGTAAACATGGAAATGTCTACACAACTATCTGTAGAAATATGGAAATACCAAGAGCACTATCTGTATAAACATGGAAGTATCTACAGCTCTATCTGTATAAACATGGAAATATATACACCACTATCTCTATAAACATGGAAATACCTACACCGCCATCTCTATAAGCACGGAATTATCTACAATGCTATCTCTACAAACCTTGAAATATCTACACCGCCATCTCTATGAACATTTAAATATCTACACCGCCATCAGCATAAACATGTAAATAACTTCACCGCCTTCTGTATAAACATGGAATTATCAACACTGCCATCTCCATAAACATTGAAATACCTACACGACCATCTGTAGAAAGATGGAAATGTCTACACCGACATCTGCATAAACATGGAAATATCTACACCTCTATCTGTATAAACATTTAAATATCTACACAGCTATCTGTATAAATATGGAAATATCTACACCGCTATCTCTATGAACATGGAAATGTCTACACAGCTATCTTTATTAACATGGAAATATCTAAACCGCCATCTGTATAAACATGGAAATATCTACAAAGCCATCTCTATAAATATGGAAATATCTACACCGCTATTTGTATAAACATGGAAATATCGACACCACGATCTGTATAAACATGGAAATATCTACAACGCTATCTGTATAAACATGTAAATATCTACACCGCCATCTGTAAAAACATGAAAATAACTACACTGTCATCTGTATAAACATGGAAATATCTACAACTCCATCTGTAGAAACCTGGAAATATCTACACTGCCATCTCTATACACATGGAAATATCTACACTGCCATCTGTATAAACATGGAAATATCTACACCGCTATCGCTATTAACATGGAAATACCAACACAGCTATCTGTATAAACATGGAAATATCTACACCGCTATCTGTAGAAACATGGAAATATCTACACCGCTATCTGTAGAAACATGGAAGTACCTACACCTCCATCTTTATAAACATGGAAGTACCTACACTGCCATCTGTATACACATGGAAATATCTACACTGCCATGTGTATAAACATGGAAATATCTACACCGTTATCTCTATAAACATGGAAATTCCTACACTACTATCTGTATAAACATGGAAGTATCTACATGGCTATCTGTGTAAACTTGGAAATATCTACAACGCCATCTATATAAAAATGGAAATATCTCCACCGCTATCGGTATAAACATGGAAATATCTACACCGCTATCTTTATAAACATGGAATTATCTACACCGCTATCTATATAAACATGGAAAATCTTCAACACTATCTGTATAAACACGGAAATATCCACACTTCTATCTGCTTAAACATGGAAATAAATACAACACGATCTGTATAAACATGGAAATACCTCCACCGCTATCTGTATAGACATGGAAACATCTACACCGCTATCTGTATAAACATGGAAATATCTACACCGCTATCTGTATAAATCTGGAAATATCTACAATGCTATCTGTGTAAACATGGAAATATCTAAACAGCTATCTGTGTAAACATGGAAATATCTACTCCGCTCTCTGTGGAAAATGGAAATATCTACACTGCAATCTGTGCAAACATTGAAATATCTACAATGCTATCTCTATAAACATGGATTTACCTGCACCGCTATCTGTATAATCATGGAAATATCTACACCGCTATCTGTATAAAGCTGGAAATATCTACAATGCCATCTGTGTAAACATGAAAATATCTAAACAGCTATCTGTGTAAACATGGAAATATCTACTCCGCTCTCTGTGGAAAATGGAAATATCTACACTGCAATCTGTTCAAACATGGAAATATCTACAATGCTATCTTTATAAACATGGATTTACCTGCACCGCTATCTGTATAAACATGGAAATATCTACACCGCTATCTGTATAAAGCTGGAAATATCTACAATGCTATCTGTGTAAACATGGAAATATCTAAACAGCTATCTGTGTAAACATGGAAATATCTACATCGCTTTCTGTGGAATGATGGAAATATCTACACTGAAATCTGTGCAGAGATGTAAATATCTACAATGCTATCTCTATAAACATGGAATTAATTGCACCGCTATCTCTATAAACATGGAAATATCTACAATGCTATCTGTATAAACATGGAAATATTGACAAGTCTATCTCTATAAATATGGAAATATCTACACCGCCATCTGTATAAACATGGAAATATCTACACAGTCATCTGTATATACATGGAAATATCCACAACACCATCTCTATAAACATGGAAATATCTACACTGCCATCTGTATAAACACGTAAATATCTACACTGCTATCTCTACAAACTTAGAAATATCTACACTGCCATCTCTATAAACATGGAAATATCTACAACGCCATCAGCATAAACATGGAAAAAACTACACCGCCGTCTGTATAAATATGGAATTATCTACACCGCCATCTCTATAAACATAGAAACTTCTACACTGCCATCTGTAGAAAGATGGAAATATCTTCACCGAGATCTGCATAAACATGGAAATATCTACACCTCTACCTGTAAACATGGAAATATAAACACAGCTATCTGTATAAATATGGAAATATCTACACCGCTATCTCTATGAACATGGAAATGTCTACACCGCTATCTGTATAAACATGGAAATATCTACTTGGCTATCTCTATAAAAGTGGAAATATCTTCACCACCATCGCTAAAAACATGAAAATACCTACGCAGTCATCTGTATAAACATGGAAATATCTACACCACTATCTAGATAAACATGGAAGTAGCCACACCGCTATCTGCATATACATGGAAATATCTACACCGCCATCTGAAAAAACAAGGAAATATCTACACCGCTATCTGTATAAACATGGAAATTACACCACTACCAGTATAAAAATGGAAGTATCTACACTGCTATCTGAATAAACATGGAAATATTTTACACCGCTATCTGTATAAACATGGAAATATCTACACCATTATCTGCACAAACATGGAAATATCAACCCTGCCATCTGTATAAACATGGAAATATCTACACCGCCATCTGAAAAAACATGGAAATATCTACATTGTCATCTGTATAAACATGGAAATAACTACACATCCATCTGTATAAACATGAAAATATCTACACTGCCATCTGTATAAATATGGAAATAGCTACACCACGATCTGAATAAACACGGAAATATCTACACCGCTATCTGTGAAAACATGGAAATATCTACAAAACTATCTGTGTTAACATGGAAATAAATACACCGCTATCTGTGTAAAAATGGAAATATGTACACCGCTATCTGTATAAACACGGAAATATCTCCATGGCTATCTCTATAAACATAGAAATATCTACACCGCCATCTGTATAAACATGGAAATACCTACACAGTCATCTGCATAAACATGGAAATATATACACCGCTATCTGTATAAACATGGAATATTTACACGGCCATCGCTGTAAACACGGAAATATCTGCACAGCCATCTCTATAAACATGGAAATATCTACACTGCTATCTGTATAGACATGGAAATAGCCACACCGCTCCCAATATAAACATGGAAATATCTACACCGCCATCTGTAAAAACATGGAAATATCTACACTGCCATCTGCATAAACATGGAAATATCTACACCTCCATCTGTATAAACATGGAAATATCTACACTGCCATCTTTATACACATGGAAGTATGTACACTGCCATCTGTATAAACATGGAAATATCTACACCGCTATCTCTATAAATATGGAAATACCTACACCGCCATCTGTATAAACATGGAAATATCTACACCGCTATCTGTATAAAGATGGAAACATCTACACCGCTATCTTTATAAACATAGAAATATCTACACCGCTATCTGTATAAACATGTAAATATCTACAACACTATCTGTGTAAACATCAAAATACCTACACCGCTATCAGCGTAAACTTGGTAATATGTACACCGCTATCTGTGTAAAGATAGAAATATCTACACCGCAATCTGTGCAAAGATGGAAATATCTACACCGCTATCTCTGTAAACATGGAAATAGCTACACTGCCATCTGTATAAACTTGGAAATATCTACACAGCCATCTCTATAAACATGGAAATATCTACACTGCCATCTCTATACACTTGGAAATATCTACACTGACATCTGTATAAACATGTAAATTCCTACACCGCTATCTCTATAAACATGGAAATACCTACACTGCTATCTGTATAAACATGGAAATATCTACAGCGCTATCTCTATAAACTTGGAAATACCTACACTGCTATCTGTATAAACATGGAAATATCTACAGCGCTATCTGTAGAAACATGGAAATATCTACACCGCTATCTGTATAAACTTTGAAATATCTACACCTCCATCTGTATAAACATGGAAATACCTACACTGCCATTTGTATACACATGGAGATATCTACACTGCCATGTGTGTAAACATGGAAATATCTACACCATTATCTCTATAAACATGGAAATTCCTACACCGTTATCTGTATAAACATGGAAGTAACTTCATGGCTATCTGTATAAACATGGAAATATCTACAACACCACCTGTATAAACATGGAAATATATACAAAGTCATCTGTATAAAAATGGAAATATCTACACCACTATCTCTATAAACATGGAAATATCTACGCTGCCATCTGTTTAAACATGGAAATACCTACACAGCCATCCCTATAAACATGGAAATATCTACACTGCTATCTGTATGAACATGGAAATAGCCACACCGCTATCTATATAAACTTGGACATATCTACACCGCCATCTGTATAAACATGGAAATATCTCCACTGCTATCTGTATAAACATGGAAATATCTACATCGCTATCTGTAGAAACATGGAAATATCTCCACCGCTATCTGTATAAACATGGAAATATCTGCACCGCAATCTTTATAAACATGGAAATATCTATACCGCAATCTATATAAACATGGAAATATCTACAACACTATCTGTGTTAACATGGAAATATCTACACCGCTATCTGTGGAAACATGGAAATATGTACACCCCTATCTGTATAAATATGGAAATATCTACACCACGATCTCTATAAACATGGTAGTATCTACACTGCTGTCTGTATAAATATGGAAATATCTACACCGCTATCTCTATAAACATGGAAATGTGTACACTCCTATCTGTATAAACATGGAAATATCTACATGGCTATCTCTATAAACATGGAAATACCTACAACGCCATCTGTATATACATGGAAATACCTACACCGCTATCTATATAAACATGGAAATATCTCCACCGCTTTCTGTATAAACATCTAAATATCTACATCGCTGTCTGTATAAACATGGAAATATCTCCACCGCTATCTGTATAAACATGGAAATATCTACACGGCTATCTTTATAAACATGGAAATATCTACCACGCTATCTGTAAACATGGAAATATCTGCAACACTATCTGTATAAACATGGAAATATCTACACCGCTATCTGTATAAAGAAGGAAATATCTACACCACGATCTTTATAAACATGGAAATACCTCCACCGCTATCTGTATAGACATGCAAACATCTACACCGCTATCTGCATAAACATGGAAATATCTACACCACTATCTGTATAAACCTGGAAATATCTACAACGCTCTCTGTGTAAACATGGAAATATCTAAACAGCTATCTGTGTAAACATGGCAATATCTACACCGCTATCTTTGTAAAGATTGAAATATCTACACCGCAATCTGTGCAAAGATGGAAATATCTACAACGCTATCTCTATAAACATGGAATTATTTGCACCGCTATCTGTATAAACATGGAAATATCTACACCGCTATCTGTATAATCATGGAAATATCTACAAGGCTATCTCTATAAATAAGGAAATATCTACACCGCCATCTGTATAAAGATGGAAATATCTGCACCGCGAGCTGTATAAACATGGAAATACCTACACCGCTATCTGTATAAACATGGAAATAGCAACACAACTATGTGTATAAATATGGAAATATCTACACCGCTATCTGTATTAACATGGAAATATCTACAACACTATCTCTATAAACATGGAAATACCTACACTGTCATCTCTATAAAAATGGAATTATCTACACTACTATCTCTATAAACGTAGAAATATGTACACTGCCATCTCTATAAACATGGAAATATCTACATGGCTATCTCTATAAACATGGAAATATCTACAACGCCGTCTGTATAAACATGGAAATACCTACACAGTCATCTGTATAAACATGGAAATATCTACACCGCTATCTGTATAAACATGGAAATAACTACACTGTCATCTGTATAAACATGGAAATATCTACACTGCCATCTCTATAAACATGGATATATCAACACTGCTATCTGTATAAACATGGAAATAACCACACCGCTATCTGTATGAACAGGGAAATATCTACACTGCCATCTGTAAAAACATGAAAATGCCTACACAGTCATCTGTATAAAAACGGAAATATCTACAATTCCATCTGTAGTAACCTGGAAATAGCTACACTGCCATCTCTATACACATGGAAATATCTACACTGCAATCTGTATAAACATGGAAATATCTACACCGCTATCTCTATTAACATGGAAATACCTATACAGATATCTGTATAAACATGGAAATATCTACAACGCTATCTGTAGAAACATGGAAAAACTACACTGCTATCTGTATAAACTTGGAAATATCTACACCGCCATCTTTATAAACATGGAAATAACTGCACCGCTATCTGTATAAATATGGTAATATCTACAATGCCATCTGTATAAACATGGAAATATCTACACTGCCATCTGTATGAACATGGAAATATCTACACGGCAATCAGTAGAAACATGGAAATATCTACACCGCTATCTGTATATACATGGAAATATCTACACCGCTATCTGTATAAACATGGAAATATCTACACCGCTATCTGAATAAATATGGAAATATCTATACCGCTATCTCTATAAACATGGAAATGTTTACACCGCTATCTGCATAAACATGGAAATGTCTACATGGCTATCTCTATAAACTTGGAAATATCTACACAGCTATCTATATAAACAAGGAAATAACTACACCGCAATCTGTATTAACGTGGAAATATCTACACCGCTCTCTCTATACATATGGATATATCTACACCGCTATCTCTATAAACAAGGAAATGTCTACACAGCTATCTGTATAAACATGGAAATATCTACATGGCAAAGTCTGTAAACATGGAAATATCTACACCGGCATCTTTATAAACATGGAAATACCTACACAGTCATCTGTATAAACATTGAAATATCTACACAGCTATCTCTATAAACATGGAAATATCTACCCCTTTATGTGTATAAACATGGAAATGTCCACACCGCTATGTGTATAAACATGGAAATATCTACACCAAGATCTCTATAAACATGGAAATGTCTACACCGCTATCTGCATATACATGGAAATATTTACACCGCTATCTGTATAAACTTGGAAATACCTGCTCTGCTATCTCTATAAATATTGAAATACCTACAACGCTGTCTCTATAAACATGGAAATGCCTACACCGCTATCTTTATAAATATGGAAATATCTACATGGCTATCTCTATAAACATGGAAATATCTACACCGCCATCTGTATAAACATGGAAATACCTACACAGCCATCTGTATAAACATGGAAACGTCTACACCACTATCTGTATAAACATGGAAATATCTACACTGCCATCTGTGTAAACATGGAAATATCTTCACCGCTATCTGCATAAACATGGAAATATCTACACAGCTATCTCTGTAAACATGGAAATAGCTACACTGCTATCTGTATAAACATAGAAATAGCGACACCGCTATCTGTATAAACATGAAAATATCTACACCGCCATCTGTATAAACATGGAAATATCTACACAGCTATCTCTATAAACATGGAAATAGCTATACTGCTATCTGTAAAAACATAGAAATAGCGACACCGCTATCTGTAGAAACTTGGAAATATCTACACCTCCATCTGTATAAACATGGAAATATCTACACTGCCATCTCTATACACCTGGAAATATCTTCACAGCCATCTGTATAAACATGGAAATATGTACACCGCTATCTGTATAAACATGGAAATATCTACACTGCTATCTTTATAAACTTGGAAATATCTACACCGCCTTGTGTATAAACATGGAAATATACCCACCGCTATCTGTATAAACATGGAAATATCTCCAACGCTATCTCTATAAACATGGAAATATCTACACCGCTAACTGTATAAACATGGAAATATCTCCACCGCCATCTGTAAAAACATGGAAATATTTACACAGTCATATGTATAAACATGGAAATATCTACACCTCCATTTGTAAAACATGGAAATATCTACACTGCCATCTGTATACACATGAAAATATGAACACAGCCATCTGTATAAACATGGAAATATCTACACTGTTATCACTATAAACATGCAAATACCTACAACGCCATCTGTATACATGGAAATATCTACACCGCTACCTGTATAAACACGGAAATATCTACACCGATATCTGTATAAACTTGGAAATATCTACACCCCCATCTGTATAAACATGGAAGTTTCTCCACCGCTATCTTTTTTAAAATTTAAATATCTCCACCGCTATCTGTAAAAACATGGAAATATCTACACTGCCATCTGCGTAAACATGGAAATATCTACACAGCTATCTCTATAAACATGGGAATACCTACACCGCTATCTGTGTAAATATGGAAATATATACACCGCTATCTGAATAAACATGGAAATATCTACAATGCCATCTGTATAAACATGGAAATATCTACACTGCCATCTGTATGAACATGGAAATATCTACACGGCTATCTGTAGAAACATGGATATATCTACACCGCTATCTGTATATACATGGAAATATCTACACCGCTATCTGTATAAACATGGAAATATCTACACCGCTATCTGTATAAATATGGAAATATCTACAATGCCATCTGTATAAACATGGAAATAACTACACTGCCATCTGTATGAACATGGAAATATCTACACGGCTATCTGTAGAAACATGGAAATATCTACACAGCTATCTGTGTAAACATGGAAATATGTACGCCGCTAGCTGTGTAATGATGGAAATATCTACACGGCAATCTGTGCAAATATGGAAATATCTACAGCGCTATCTCTGTAAACATGGGAATATCTTCACCGCTATCTGTATAAACATGGACATATCTACACTGTTACCTGTATAAACATGGAGATATGTACACTACTATTTGTATAAATATAGAAATATATACATCGCTATCTCTATAAACCTCAAAATATCTACACCGCTATCTGTATAAACATGTAAATATCCACATGGCTATGTCTGTAAACATGGAAATCTCTACACCGCCATCTGTATAAACATGGAAATACCTACACAGTCATCTGTATAAACGTGGAAATATCTACACCACTATCTGTATAAACATGGAAATATCTACAATGCCATCTGTATAAACTTGGAAGTATCTACACAACCATCTGTATAAACATGGAAATATCTAAACAGCAATCTCTATGAACATGGAAATATCTAGACAGCCATTTCTATAAACATGGAAATATCTACAAAGCGATCTATATGAACATGGAAATAGTCCTACCGCTATCTGTATAAACATGGAAATATCTACACCACCATGTGTATAAACATGGAAATATCTACACTGCCATCTGTATACACATGGAAATATCTACACAGCCATCTGTATAAACACGGAAATATCTACACCGCTCCCTCTATAAACATGGAAATACCTACACCGCAATCTTTATAAACGTGAAAATATCTACACCGCTTTCTGTATAAACATGGAAATATCTACACCGCTATCTGTACAAATATGGAAATAACTACACGGCTATTTCTATAAACATGGAAATGTCTACACCGCTAGCTGTATAAACATGGAAATATCTACATGGCTATCTCTATAAACATGGAAATATCTACACCGCCATCTGTATCAACATGGAAATACCTACACAGTCATCTGCAAAAACATGGATATATCCACACCACTATCTGTATAAACATGGAAATACCTACGCTGCCATCTGTATAAACATGGAAATATCTCCACCGCCATCTGTAAAAACATGGAAATATTTACAAAGTCATATGTATAAACATGGAAATATCTACACCTCCATTTGTAAAACAAGGAAATATCTACACTGCCATCTGTATACACATGAAAATATGTACACAGCCATCTGTATAAACATGGGAATATCTACACTGTTATCTCTATAAATATGCAAACACCTACCACGCCATCTGTATACATGGAAATATCTACACCGCTATCTGTATAAACACGGAAATATCTACACCGCTATCTGTATAAACATGGAAATATCTACACTTCCATCTTTATAAAGATGTAAATATCTACACCGCGAACTGTATAAACAAGGAAGTATCTACACCGCTATCTGTATAAACATGGAAATACCAACACTGCTACCTTTATAAACATGGAAATATCTACACTGCTATCTGTGTAAACATGGAAATATCTACACCGCTATCTCTATAAACAGGGAATTACTTACACCGCTATCTCTATAAGCATGGAAATATCAGCAACGCTATCTCTACAAACATGGAAATATATACTCTGCCATGTCCATAAACATGTAAATGCCTACACAGCCATCTACATAAACAAGGAAATATCTACACGGCCATCTATATGAACATGGAAATGTCGACACCGATATCTCTATAAACTTGGAAATATCTACACCGCCATCTGTATAAACATGGAAATATCTCCACCGCCATTTGTAAAAAGATGGAAATATCTACACACTCACCTGTATAAACTTGGAAATATCTACACCGCTTTCTGTGTAAATATGGAAATATCTACACCTCTATCTCTATACACATGGAAATATCTACACCATCATCTGCATAAACATCTAAATATCTACATCGCCGTATGTATAAACATGGAAATATCTACACCGCCATCTTTATAAACATGTAAATATCAACACCGCCATCTGTATAATCATTGAAATATCCACACGGCCATCCGTATAAACATGGAAATATCTAAACCGCCATCTGTAAAAACCTGGAAATATCTACTCAGTTATCTGTATAAACATGGAAATATCTACACTGCCATCTGTACACACATGGAAATATCTACACGGACATCAGTATAAACATGGAAATATCTACACCGATATATGTATAAACATGGAAATACCTACACCACTATATCGTTAAATATGGAAATATCTACACTGCTATTTCTATAAACATGGAAATGTCTACAATGCTATCTGTATAAACTTGGAAATATCTAAAACGCTATCTCTATAAATTTAGTAATAACTACAACGCTATCTCTGTAAACATGGATATACATAAACCGCTATCTCTATAAACATGGAAATATCTACAACGTTATCTGTGGAACCATGGAAATATCTACACCGATATCTGTATAAGCATGGAAATACCTACTCCGCTATCTGTATGAACATGGAAATATCTACACAACCATCTGTATAAACATGGAAATTTCTATACCGCTATCTCTGTAAACATGTAAATACCTACACCGCTATCTCTATAAACATGGAAATATCTACAATGCCATCTCTATAATCATGAAAATATCTACACTGCCATCTCCATAATCAGGCTACTATCTACACCGCTATCTTTATAAACATGGAAATATCTACACTGCCATCTGTATAAACAAGAAAATATCTACACCGTTATCTCTATGAACATGGAAATAATTTCACCACTATCTCTATAAACAAGAAAATATCTACACCGCCATCTCTATAAACATGAAAATTTCTACACTGCCATCTCCATAATCATGGAACTATCTACACCGCCATCTGTATAAATATGGAAATATCTACAGCGCCATCTGAATAAACATGGAAATATCTACAATGCCATCTGTGTAAAAATGTAAATATCTACTCCGCGAGGTAAATAAACACGGAAATATCTACACTGCTATCTGTATAAACACGGAAACATCAATACCGCCATCTGCATAATCACGGAAATATCCACACCGCCATCGGTATAAACATGGAAATATCTACACCGCAATTTGTAAAAACATGGAAATATCTACACAGTCCTCTGTATAAACTTGGAAATATCTACAACTCCGTGAGTATAAACATGGAAATATCTACACTGCCATCTCTATACACATGGAAATATCTACACAGCTATCAGTATAAACATGGAAACATCTACACGGCTATCTCTATAAACATGGAAATACCTACACCGCTTTCTGAACAAACATGGAAATGTCTACACCGATATCTGTATGAACATGGAAATACCGACACCACTATCTGTATAAACTTGGAAATATCTACACTGCTATCTGTATAAACATGGAAATATCTACACCGCCATCTGTATAAACATGGAAATATCTCCACCGCTATGTGCATAAAAATGGAAATATCTACTCCGCTATCTGTATAAACATGAAAATATCAACACCGCTATCTGTATAAACACGCAAACATCCTCACCGCTATCTGTATAAACCTGGAAATATCTACACCGCTGTCTCTATAAACATGGAAATGTCTACACCGCCATCTGTATAAACCTGGAAATATATACAAAGTCATCTGTATAAACATGGAAATATCTACACCACCATCTCTATAAACATGGAAATATCTACACTGCCGTTTGAATACAAATGGAAATATCTACAAAGCCATCTGTATAAACGTGGAAATATCTACACTGCTATCTCTATAAACATGGAAATACCTACACAGCTATCTCTAGAATCATGGAAATATCTACACCACAATCTCTATAAACATGGAAATATCTACACCGCCATCTCTAAATACATGGAAATATCTACATCGCAATCTACATAATCATGGAACTAACTACACCACCATCTGTATAAACTTGGAAATATCTACACGGCTTTCTGTATAAACATGGAAACGTCTATACACCCATCTGTATAAAGAATGGAAATATCTATACCGCGAGCTTTATAAACATGGAAATATATAAACTGCTATCCGTATAAACATGGAAATACCAACACCGCTATCTGTATAAACGTGGAAATATCTACACCACTATCTCTGTAAACATGGAAATACCTACACCGACATCTCTATAAACATGGAAATAGATTAACTGCTATCCGTATAAACATGGAAATAGCAACATAGCTATCTGTATAAACGTGGAAATATCTACACCGCTATCTGTATAAACATGGAAATATCTACACAGCTATCTCTATAAACATGGAAATACCTACACCACGATTTCTATAAACATGGAAATATCAACACCGATATCTGCATAAGCATGGAAATATCTTCACCGCTATCTGTGTAAACATGGAAATATCTTCATCGCTATCTATATATATATGGAAATATCTACAGCTCTATCTCTATAAATATGGAAATGTCTACACCGCTATCTGTATAAACATGGAAATATCTACACCGAAATCTCTAGGAACATGAAAATATCTACACCAACATCTGTATAAACATGGAAATATCTCCACCGCCGTCTGTATAAACATGGAAATATCTACACCGCCATCTGTATAAACATAGAAATATCTCCACCGTTATCTGTATAAACATGGAAATATCTACAGTGCCATCTCTATAAACATTGAAATATCTACACTGCCATCTGTAAAAACATGGAAATATCTACACAGTCATCTGAATAAACATGGAAATATCTACACCACCATCTGTATAAACATGGAAATACCTACAATACCATCTGTATACACATGGAAGTATCTACACAGACATCTGTTTAAATATGGAAATATCCACAATGCCATCTGTAGAAAGATGGATATATCTACTCTGCTATGTCTATAAATATGGAAATATCTACACCGCCATCTCTATAAACATGAAAATATCTACACTGCCATGTCCATAAAGATGGAAGTATCTACTCCGCCATGTGTATAAACACGGAAATATCTACACCAGCATGTGTGTAAACGTGGAAATATTAACACCGCTATCTGTATAAAGATGGAAATATCTACACTGCAATCTCTATAAATGTGGAAATATCTACACCGCTATCTCTATAAACATGGAAATATCTACAACGGCATCTGCATAAAGATGGATATATATACACCGCTGTCTCTATAAACGTGGAAGTATATACACAGCCATCTCTATAAACATGGGAAAATCTACACCGCCATCTACATAAACAAGGAAATACCTACACCTCCATCTATATAAACATGGAAATATCTACACCGCCATCTGTATAAACATGGAAATATCTACACTGAAAACTGCAGAAAGATGGAAATATCTACACCGCGGTCTGTATAAACATGGAAATATCTACACCGCTATCTAGATAAACATGTAAATATCTACAACGTTATCTGTATAAACATGGAAATATCTACACCATGATATGTATAAACATGGAAATATTGTAAAAATGGAAATAACTACACCGCTATCTGTATAAATATGGAAATATTTACACCGCTATCTCTATAAACATGGAAATATCTACACCGCTATCTCTATAAACATAGAAATATCTACTACGCCATCAGTATTAACATGGAAATATCTACACAGTCATCTGTAGAAAGATGGAAAATCTACACTGGGATCTGTATAAACCTGGAAATAACTACACTGCTATGTGTATAAACATGGAAATATCTACACCGCCATCTGCATATCCATGGAAATATCCACAACGCCATATGTATAAACATGGAAATATCTACGCGGCCATCTCTGTATAGATGGAAATATCAACACCGCCATCTGCACAAACATGGAAATATCTGCACGGCTATCTGTATAAACATTGAAATATCTACACCGCGGTCTGTATAAACATGTTAATATCTACACCGCTATCTGTATAAACTTGTAAACATCTACACCACGATCTGTATAAATATGGAAATATCTACAACGCTATCTGTATAAACATGGAAATACCTACACAGCCATCTGTGTAAACATGGAAATATCTACTCTCCTAACTCTATAAACATGGAAATACCTACAACGCTATCTCTATAAACATGGAAATATCTACAACGCAGTCTCCATAAACATGGAAGTATCTACACCGCCATCTCTATAAACATGAAAATATCTACACCGCCATCTCCAGAAACATGGAACTATCTACACCGCCATCGGTATAAACATGGAAATATCCACACGACTATCTGTATAAACCTAGAAATATCTACACTGCTATGTGTATAAACGTTGAAATATCTACACCGCTAACTCTGTAAACATGGAAATATCTACACCGCTATCTGTATAAACATGGAAATATCTACATCATTATGTCTATAAACATTGAAATACCTACATCGCAATCTCTATAAACGTGGAATTATCTACACCGGTATCTCTATAAACATAGAAATATCTACACAGCCATCTGTATAAACACGGAAATATCTACGCCGCCATCTGTATAAACTTAGAAATATCTACCCTGCCATCTGTGGATAGATGGAAATGTCTACACCGCGATCTGTATAAACATGGAAATATCTACACACCTATCTGTGTAAACATGGAAATATCTACACCGCTATCTGTATAAACATGGAAACATCTACACCATGATCTGTATAAAAATGGAAATATCTACACCGCTATCTGTATAAACACGGAATTATCTACACCAGTATCTGTATAAACATGCAAATATCTACACCGCGATCTGTATAAATATGGAAATATCTACACTGCTATCTCTATAAACATGGAAATGTCAACACCGCTATGTGTATAAACATGGAAATATCTACACGACTAAGTCTATAAATATGGAAATATCTAAACTGCATTCTGGATAAACATGGAAATAACTACACAGTCATCTGTATAAACATGGAAATGTCTACACCGCAATCTGTGAAAACATGGAAATATCTACACCGCCATGTGTATAAACATGGAAATATCTACACCGCCATCTGTATAAACATGGAAATATCTCCACCGTTATCTGTATAAACATGGAAATATCTCCACCGCTATCTGTATAAACATGGAAATATCTGCACCGCGATCTCTATAAAAATGGAAATATCTACACCGCTATCTTTATAAACATGGAAATATCTACAAAGCTATCAGTGTAAACATGGAAATATCCAGACAGCTATCTGTGTAAACATGGAAATACCTACACCGCAATCTATGTAAAGATGGAAATACCTACACCGCAATCTGTGCAAAATGGAAATATATACACCGCTATCTCTATAAAGATGTAAATATCTGCACTGCTCTCTGTATAAACATGGAACTATCTACACCACCATCTGTGAAAACTTGGAAATATCTACACAGTCATCTGTATAAACATGGAAATATCAACACCTCCATCTGTATAAACATGGAAATATCTACACGGCTATGTGCATAAACATGTAAACACCTACAATTCCATCTGTATATAGATGGAAATATCTACACCGCGAGCTGTATAAACATGGAAATATCTACACCGCTATCCGTATAAACATGGACATACCAACACCACTATCTCTATAAACGTGGAAATATCTACACCGATATCTGTATAAACAAGGAAATATCTGCACTGCTATTTCTATAAACATGGAAAAAGTACACCGCCATCTTTATACACATGGAAATATCTATATCGCTATCTCTACAAACATAGAAATATCTACACCGCCATCTCGATAAACATGGAAATATCTACACCGCCATCTGCATAAACATGGAAACATCTACACCGCCATCTGTATAAACATGAAAATATCTGCACCGCCATCTGTATAAACATACAAATATCTACACTTCCATCTGTATAAACATGGAAATACCTACACAATCATCTGTATAAACATGGTGACATCTGCACAGCTATCTGTGTAAACATGGAAATATCTACACCGCTATTTGTGTATAGATGAAAATATGTGCACTGCAATCTGTGCAAACATGGAAATATTTACACCGCTATCTCTATAAACATGGAAATAACTGCACCGTTATCTGTATAAACAAGGAAATATCTACACAGTCATCTGTATATACATGGAAATATCTACACCACCATCTCTATAAACATGGAAATATCTACACAGCCATGTGTATACTCATGGAAATATCTACACTGCCATCAGTATAAACTTGGAAACATCTGCACCGCTATCAGAAAACACATGCAAATAACTACTCCGCTATCTGTATAAGCATGGAAATATCTACACCGCTATCTGAATAAACAAATAAATATCTACTCCACTATCTTTATAAACATGGAAATAACTACACCACCATCTCTGTAAACATGGAATTATCTACACCGCTATCTCTATAAACATAGAAATATCTACACTGCCATCTCTATAAACACGGAAATATCTACACCGCCGTCTGCATAAACATGGAAATATCTACAAAGCGATCTGTATAAACATGGAAATATCTACACCTCTACCTGTATAAACATGCAAATATCTACACCACTAAATGTATAAACATGGAAATATCTACATCGCTATTTGTATAAATATGGAAATATCTACAACACGATCTAAATAAACATGGAAATATCTACACCGCTATCTGTATAAATATGGAAATATCTACACCGCTGTCTCCATAAACATGGAAATACCTACACCACGATCTATATAAACATGGAAATATCTACAACGCTATCTGTATAAACATGGAAATATCTGCAACACTATCTGAGTAAACATGGAAATATAAAAACAGCTATCTGTGTAAACAAGGAAATATGTACACCGCTATCTGTGTAAAGATGGAAATATCTACACCGCAATGTGTGGAAACATGGAATTATCTACACCGCCATCTCTGTAAACATGGAGATATCTACAACGCTATCTGAATAAACATGAAAATATCTACACCACTATCTATATAAACATAAAAATATCTACACCATTGACAGTATAAACATGGAAATATCTACACCATCTGTATAAACATGGAAATATCTACACCGCTATCTGAATAAACATGGAAATATCTACACCGCTATCTGTATAAATATGGAAATGTCTACACCGCTGTCTCCATAAACATGGAAATATCTACACCACGATCTGTATAAACATGGAAATATCTCCACCGCTATCTGTATAAACATGAAAACATCTACACCGCTATCTGTATAAACATGAAAACATCTACACCGCTATCTGTATAAACATGGAAATATCTACACCGCTGTCTGTATAAACATGGAAATATCAACAACGCTATCTGTGTAAACATGGAAATATCTACAACGCAATCTGTGCAAAGATGGAAATATCTAAACCGCTATCTTTGTAAAAATGGAAATATCTACACCGCAATCTGTGCAAAGATGGAAATATCTGAACCGCTATCTGTGTAAACATGGTAATATCTACACCACTGTCTGTATAAACATGGAAATATCCTACCGCTATCAGTATATACATGGAAACATCTACACAGCCATATGTATAAACATGGTGACATCTCCACAGCTATCTGTATATTCATGGAAATATCTACACCACTATCAGTATAAACATGGAAATATCAACAACGCTATCTGTGTAAACATGGACATGTCTACACAGCTATCTGTGTAAACATGGAAATATCTACACCGCTATTTGTGTATAGATGAAAATATGTGCACTGCAATCTGTGCAAACATGGAAATATTTACACCGCTATCTCTATAAACATGGAAATAACTGCACCGTTATCTGTATAAACAAGGAAATATCTACACAGTCATCTGTATATACATGGAAATATCTACACCACCATCTCTATAAACATGGAAATATCTACACAGCCATGTGTATACTCATGGAAATATCTACACTGCCATCAGTATAAACTTGGAAACATCTGCACCGCTATCAGAAAACACATGCAAATAACTACTCCGCTATCTGTATAAGCATGGAAATATCTACACCGCTATCTGAATAAACAAATAAATATCTACTCCACTATCTTTATAAACATGGAAATAACTACACCACCATCTCTGTAAACATGGAATTATCTACACCGCTATCTCTATAAACATAGAAATATCTACACTGCCATCTCTATAAACACGGAAATATCTACACCGCCGTCTGCATAAACATGGAAATATCTACAAAGCGATCTGTATAAACATGGAAATATCTACACCTCTACCTGTATAAACATGCAAATATCTACACCACTAAATGTATAAACATGGAAATATCTACATCGCGATTTGTATAAATATGGAAATATCTACAACACGATCTAAATAAACATGGAAATATCTACACCGCTATCTGTATAAATATGGAAATATCTACACCGCTGTCTCCATAAACATGGAAATACCTACACCACGATCTATATAAACATGGAAATATCTACAACGCTATCTGTACAAACATGGAAATATCTGCAACACTATCTGAGTAAACATGGAAATATAAAAACAGCTATCTGTGTAAACAAGGAAATATGTACACCGCTATCTGTGTAAAGATGGAAATATCTACACCGCAATGTGTGGAAACATGGAATTATCTACACCGCCATCTCTGTAAACATGGAGATATCTACAACGCTATCTGAATAAACATGAAAATATCTACACCACTATCTATATAAACATAAAAATATCTACACCATTGACAGTATAAACATGGAAATATCTACACCATCTGTATAAACATGGAAATATCTACACCGCTATCTGAATAAACATGGAAATATCTACACCGCTATCTGTATAAATATGGAAATGTCTACACCGCTGTCTCCATAAACATGGAAATATCTACACCACGATCTGTATAAACATGGAAATATCTCCACCGCTATCTGTATAAACATGAAAACATCTACACCGCTATCTGTATAAACATGAAAACATCTACACCGCTATCTGTATAAACATGGAAATATCTACACCGCTGTCTGTATAAACATGGAAATATCAACAACGCTATCTGTGTAAACATGGAAATATCTACAACGCAATCTGTGCAAAGATGGAAATATCTAAACCGCTATCTTTGTAAAAATGGAAATATCTACACCGCAATCTGTGCAAAGATGGAAATATCTGAACCGCTATCTGTGTAAACATGGTAATATCTACACCACTGTCTGTATAAACATGGAAATATCCTACCGCTATCAGTATATACATGGAAACATCTACACAGCCATATGTATAAACATGGTGACATCTCCACAGCTATCTTTATATTCATGGAAATATCTACACCACTATCAGTATAAACATGGAAATATCAACAACGCTATCTGTGTAAACATGGACATGTCTACACAGCTATCTGTGTAAACATGGAAATATCTACACCGCTATTTTTGTAAAGATGGAAATATCTGCACCGCAATCTGTGCAAACATGGAAATACTTACACCGCTATCTATAAAGCATGGAAATATTTGCACCGGTATCTGTATAAACATGGAAATATCTACACCGCTATCTCTATAAACATGGAAATATCTTCACCGCCATCTGCATAAACATGGAAATACCTATACAGTCATCTGTGTAAACATGGAAATATCTTCACCACCATCTGTATAAACATGGAAATATCTACAATGCCATCTGTATACACATGGAAATATCCACAAGGCAATCTGTGTATAGGTGGAAATATCAACACCGCCATCTGTACAAACATGAAAATATCTACGCTGCTATCTCTATAAACATGGAAATATCTACACTGCGGTCTGTATAAACATGGAAATATCTACACCGATATCTGTATAAACATGGAAATATCTACACCACGATCTGTATAAACATGGAAATATATACAGCGCTATCTGCATAAACATGGAAATATCTGCACCGCTATCTCTATAAACATGGAAATATCTACAATGCCATCTGTATAAAGATGGAAATACCTAAACAGTCATGTGTAGGAACATGGAAATATCTACACTGCCATCTGTATCAACATAGAAATATCTACAGAGCCCTCTGTATAAATATGGAAATATCTGCATAGGCATCTGTGTAAACATGGAAATATCTGCACCACTATCTGTATAAACATGGAAATACCTACACAGCTGTCTCTGTAAACGTGGAAATATGTACACCGCTATGTGTATAAACATGGAAATATCTCCACTGCTGCCTGTATAAACATGGAAATATCTCCACCGTTATCTGTTTAAACATGGAAATATCTACAGCGCCATCTCTATAAACATTGAAATATCTACACTGCCATCTGTAAAAACATGGAAATATTTACACAGTCATCTGAAGAAACATGGAAATATCTACACCACCATCTGTATATACATGGAAATACCTACAATACCATCTGTATACACATGGAAATATCTACACAGACATCTGTATAAATATGGAAATATCTACACGGCCATCTGTTTAAACATGGAAATATCTACACTGCCATCTGTAGAAAGATGGAAATATGTACACCGCTATGTCTATAAATATGGAAATATCTACGCCGCCATCTCTATAAACATGAAAATATCTACACTGCCATCTCCATAAAGATGGAAGTATCTACTCCGCCATGTGTATAAACACGGAAATATATACAACACCATCTGTGTAAACATGGAAATATCTACACCGCTATCTGTATAAACATGGAAATATCTACACCACCATCTGCATGTCCATGGAAATATCTACACCGCCATCTGTATAAACATGGAAATATCTACACGGCCATCTGTGTATAGATGGAAATATCAACACCGCCATCTGTACATACATGGAAATATCTACATCGCTATCTCTATAAACATGGAAATATCTGCACTGCCATCTGTAAAAACATGGAAATACCTATACAGTCATCTGTATAAACATGGAAATATCCACAATGCCATCTGTATACACATGGAAATATCTACACAGCCATCTGTATAAACATGTAAATATCTACACTGCTATCAGTATAAACATGGAAATAACTACACCGCCATCTCTATAAACATGAAAATATCTACACAGCCATCTCCATAAACATGGAACTAACTACTCCGCCACCTGTATAAACATGGAAACATCTACACCGCCATCTGTGTGAATAAGGAAATATCTACAATGCCATCTGTATAAAGATATAAATATCTGCACCGCGAGCTGTATAAACATGGAAATATCTACATCGCTATCTGTATAAACGTGGAAATACCAACACCGCTATCGGTATAAACATGGAAATATCTATAACGCCATCTATATAAACATGGAAATATCTACACCGCTATGTCTATAAACATGGAAATACCTACACCGCTATCTCTATAAACATGGAAATATCTACACCGCTATCTGTATAAACATGGAAATATCTGCACCGCTATCTGTATAAACATGGATATATCTACACCGCGATCTGTATAAACATGTAAATATCTACACCGCGATCTGTATAAACATGGAAATATCTTCACCACGATCTGTATAAACATGGAAATATCTTCACCGCTATCTGTATAAACATGGTAATATCTACACCACCATCTATATAAACATGGAAATATCTACACAACCATCTGTATAAACATGGAAATATCTACAATGCCATCTGTAGAAAGATGGAAATATCTACACCGCAATCTGTGTAAACATGGAAATATCTACACCGATATCTGTAAAAACATGGAAATACCTACACCGCTATCTGTATAAACATGGAAATATCTACACCGTTATCTGTATAAACATGGAAATACATACAACGCCATCTGTACAAACACGGAAATATCTACACCCCTATCTGTATAAACATGGAAATATCCACACCGCTATCTCTATAAACATGGAAAAATCAACACCGCTGTCTCTATGAACATGCAAATATCTACACCACGATCAGTATAAACATGGAAATATCTACACCGCTATCTGTATAAACATGGAAATATCTCCACTGCTATCTGTATAAACATCGAAATAACTACACCGCCATCTGTATAAACTTGGAAATACTTACAAAGTTATCTGTATAAACATGGAAATCTCTACACCGCCATCTGTATAAACTTGGAAATATCTACACAGCCACGTGTATATACATGGAAATATCTACACCGCTATCTATATTAACATGGAAACAACTACACCGCTATCTGTACAAACATGGAAATATCTACACCGCCATCTACATATCCATGGAAATATCTGCGCCGCCAGCTATATAAACATGGAAATATCTACACGGTCATCTGTGTATAGATGGAAATATCAACACCGCCATCTGTACAAACATGGAAATATCTGCACCTCTATCTGTATAAACATGGAATTTACTAAACCGTTATCTGTATAAATTTGGAATTATCTACACCGCTATCTCTATAAACATGGAAATATCTACATCGCCATCTGTATAAGCGTGGAAATATCTACACCGCCATCTGTATAAACATGGAAATATCTACAGCGCTATCTGTATAAACATGGAAATATCTACACCGCTATCTGTATAACCATGGAAATACCTACACTGCGATCTGTATAAACATGGAAATATCTACATCGCGATCTGTATAAACAAGGAAATATCTACACCGCGATCTGTATAAACATGGAAATATCTATACCGCTATCTGTATAAACATGGAAATATTTACACCGCTATCTCTATAAACAGGGAAATATCTACACCGCCATCTGTATAAACATGGAAATATCTACATAGCCATGTGTATATATCTGGAAATATCTACACCGCTATCTATATAAACATGGAAAGAACTACACCGCTATCTGTATAAACATGGAAATATCTCCACTGCTATCCCTATAAACATCGAAATATCTACACTGCCATCTGTATAAACATGGAAATACTTACAATTTAATCTGTATAAACATGGAAATATCTACACCGCCATCTGTATAAACATGGAAATATCTACAGAGCCATGTGTACATCCATGGAAATATCTACACCGCTCTCTATATAAACATGGAAATAAGTACAGCGCTATCTGTATATACATGGAAATATCTACACCACCATCTACATATCCATAGAAATATCTCTGCCGCCATCTGTATAAACATGGAAATATATACACGGTCATCTGTGTATAGATGGAAATATCAACACCGCCATCTGTACAAACATGGAAATATCTGCACCGCTATCTGTGTAAACATGGAAATATCTACACCGCGGTCTGTACAAACATGGAAATATCTACAACGTTATCTGTATAAACATGGAAATATCTACACCGCTATCTGTATAAACATGGAAATATCTACACCGTGATCTGTATAAACATGGAAATATTTACACCGCTATCTGTATAAACATGGAAATTTCTACACCGTTATCTGTATAAATATGGAAATATCTACACCGCTATCTCTATAAACATGGAAATATCTACACCGCCATCTGTATAAACATGGAAATACCTATACAGTCATCTGTGTAAACATGTTAATATCTACACCACCATCTGTATAAACCTGTAAATATCTACAATGACATCTGTATACACATGGAAATAACAAAATTGCAATCTGCGTATAGATTGCAACATCAACACCGCCATCTGTGCAAACATGGAAATATCTACACTGCTATCTCTATAAACATGGAAATATCTACTCTGCGGTCTGTATAAACATGGAAATATCTACAACGTTATCTGTATAAACATGGAAATATCTACACCACGATCTGTATAAACATGGAAATATATACATCGCTATTTGTATAAACATGGAAATATCTAAACCGTTATCTCTATAAACATGTAAATATCTACAGCGCCATCTCTACAAACATTGAAATATCTACACTGCCATCTGTAAAAGCATGGAAATATCTACACAGTCATCTGAATAAACATGGAAACATCTACTACACCATCTGTATAAACATGGAAATACCTACAATATCATCTGTATACACATGGAAATATCTACACAGACATCTGTATAAATATGGAAATATCTACACCGCCATCTGTATAAACATGGAAATATCTACACTGCGATCTGTAGAAAGATGGAAATATCTACACCGCTATCTCTATAAATATGGAAATATCTACACCGCCATCTCCATAAACATGAAAATATCTTCACTGCCATCTCCGTTGAGATGGAATTATCTACTCCGCCATGTGTATAAACACGGAAATATCTACACCACCATCTGTGTATACATGGAAATATCTACACCGCTATCTGTATAAACATGGAAATATCTACACCGATATCCGCATGTCCATGGAAATATCTACGCCACCATCTGTATAAACATGGAAATATCTACACGGCCATCTGTTTATAGATGGAAATATCAGCACCGCCATCTGTACAAACATGGAAATATCTACACCTTTATCTCTATAAACATGGAAATATCTGCACTGCCATCTGTAAAAACATGGAAATACCTATACAGTCATCTGTATAAACATGGAAATATCTACAATGCCATCTGTATACACATGGAAATATCTACACAGCCATCTGTATAAACATGTAAATATCTACACTGCTATCTCTATAAACATGGAAATATCTACACCGCCATCTCTATAAACATGAAAATATCTACACTGCCATCTCCATAAACATGGAACTAACTACTCCGCCATCTGTATAAACATGGAAACATCTTCACCGCCATCTGTGTGAATAAGGATATATCTACAATGCCATCCGTATAAAGATATAAATATCTGCACCGTGAGCTGTATAAACATGGAAATATCTACATCGCTATCTATATAAACGTGGAAATACCAACACCGCTATCGGTATAAAATTGGAAATATCTACAACGCCATCTATATAAACTTGGAAATATCTACACCGCTATGTGTATAAACATGGAAATACCTACACCGCTATCTCTATAATCATGGAAATATCTACACCGCTATCTGTATAAA
Source organism: Pan troglodytes (assembly GCF_028858775.2). NCBI lineage: Eukaryota > Metazoa > Chordata > Mammalia > Primates > Hominidae > Pan > Pan troglodytes. Next base: position 12,293,068 of record NC_072411.2, read on the forward strand.
CATGGAAATACCTACACCGCTATCTGTATTAACATGGAAATATCTACAGCGCGATCTGTATAAACATGGAAATATCTACACCACGATCTGTATAAACATGGAAATATCTTCACCACGATCTGTAAACATGGAAATATCTACACCCTATCTGTATAAACATGGAAATACCTATACACTAATCTGTGTAAATATGGAAATATCTACACCACCAAGTGTATAAACAAGGAAATATCTACAATGCCATCTATATACACATGGAAATACCTACAGGGCAATCTGTGTATAGATGGAAACATGAACACCTCCATCTGTACAAACATGGAATTATCTAAACTGCTATCTGTATAAACATGGAATTATCTACTCTGCGGTCTGTATAAACAGGGAAATATCTACAGCAGTATCTGTATAAACATGGAAATATCTACACCATGATCTGTATAAACATGGAAATATCTGCACCGCTATCTCTATAAACATGGAAATATCTACAAAGCCATCTGTATAAACATTGAAATACCTACACAGTCATGTGTAGGAACATGGAAATATCTACACTGCCATCTGTATAAACATAGAAATATCTACACAGCCCTCTGAATAACTATGGAAATATCTGCATAGGCATCTGTATAAACATGGAAATATCTGCACCGCTATCTGTATAAACATGGAAATACCTACACCGCTGTCTCTATAAACATGGAAATATGTACACCGCTATGTGTATAAACATGGAAATATCTCCACTGCTGTCAGTATAAACATGGAAATATCTCCACCGTTATCTGTATAAACATGGAAATATCTACACTGCCATCTCTATAAACATTGAAATATCTACACTGCCATCTGCAAAAACATGGAAATATCTACACAGTCATCTGAATAAACATGGAAATATCTACACTGCAATCTGTATAAACATGGAAATATCTACACCGCTGTCTGTATAAATATGAAATATCTAAACCGCGATCTCAATAAAAATGGAAATATCTACACTGCTATCTGTATAAACATGGAAATATCCTCACTGCTATCTGTATGAACATGGATATATCTACACCGCTATCTCTATAAACATGGAAATATCTACACCGCCATCTCTATAAACATGGAAATATCTACACCGCCATCTGTATAAACATGGAAATATCTACAGCGCTATCTGTATAAACATGGAAATATCTACACCGCTATCTGTATAACCATGGAAATACCTACACTGCGATCTGTATAAACATGGAAATATCTACATCGCGATCTGTATAAAGAAGGAAATATCTACACCGCGATCTGTATAAACATGGAAATATCTATACCGCTATCTGTATAAACATGGAAATATTTACACCGCTATCTCTATAAACAGGGAAATATCTACACCGCCATCTGTATAAACATGGAAATATCTACATAGCCATGTGTATATATCTGGAAATATCTACACCGCTATCTATATAAACATGGAAAGAACTACACCGCTATCTGTATAAACATGGAAATGTCTCCACTGCTATCCCTATAAACATCGAAATATCTACACTGCCATCTGTATAAACATGGAAATACTTACAATTTAATCTGTATAAACATGGAAATATCTACACCGCCATCTGTATACACATGGAAATATCTACAGAGCCATGTGTACATCCATGGAAATATCTACACCGCTCTCTATATAAACATGGAAATAAGTACAGCGCTATCTGTATATACATGGAAATATCTACACCACCATCTACATATCCATAGAAATATCTCTGCCGCCATCTGTATAAACATGGAAATATATACACGGTCATCTGTGTATAGATGGAAATATCAACACCGCCATCTGTACAAACATGGAAATATCTGCATCGCTATCTGTGTAAACATGGAAATATCTACACCACGGTCTGAACAAACATGGAAATATCTACAACGTTATCTGTATAAACATGGAAATATCTACACCGCTATCTCTATAAACATGGAAATATCTACACCGTGATCTGTATAAACATGGAAATATTTACACCGCTATCTGTATAAACATGGAAATTTCTACACCGTTATCTGTATAAATATGGAAATATCTACACCGCTATCTCTATAAACATGGAAATATCTACACCGCCATCTGTATAAACATGGAAATACCTATACAGTCATCTGTGTAAACATGGAAATATCTACACCACCATCTGTATAAACCTGGAAATATCTACAATGACATCTGTATACACATGGAAATACCAAAATTGCAATCTGCGTATAGATTGCAACATCAACACCGCCATCTGTGCAAACATGGAAATATCTACACTGCTATCTCTATAAACATGGAAATATCAACTCTGCGGTCTGTATAAACATGGAAATATCTACAACGTTATCTGTATAAACATGGAAATATCTACACCACGATCTGTATAAACATGGAAATATATACATCGCTATTTGTATAAACATGGAAATATCTAAACCGTTATCTCTATAAACATGTAAATATCTACAGCGCCATCTCTACAAACATTGAAATATCTACACTGCCATCTGTAAAAGCATGGAAATATCTACACAGTCATCTGAATAAACATGGAAACATCTACTACACCATCTGTATAAACATGGAAATACCTACAATATCATCTGTATACACATGGAAATATCTACACAGACATCTGTATAAATATGGAAATATCTACACCGCCATCTGTATAAACATGGAAATATCTACACTGCGATCTGTAGAAAGATGGAAATATCTACACCGCTATCTCTATAAATATGGAAATATCTACAACGCCATCTCTATAAACATGAAAATATCTTCACTGCCATCTCCGTTGAGATGGAAGTATCTACTCCGCCATGTGTATAAACACGGAAATATCTACACCACCAAGTGTGTATACATGGAAATATCTACACCGCTATCTGTATAAACATGGAAATATCTACACCGATATCCGCATGTCCATGGAAATATCTACGCCACCATCTGTATAAACATGGAAATATCTACACGGCCATCTGTTTATAGATGGAAATATCAGCACCGCCATCTGTACAAACATGGAAATATCTACACCTTTATCTCTATAAACATGGAAATATCTGCACTGCCATCTGTAAAAACATGGAAATACCTATACAGTCATCTGTATAAACATGGAAATATCTACAATGCCATCTGTATTTACATGGAAATATCTACACAGCTATCTGTATAAACATGTAAATATCCACACTGCTATCTCTATAAACATGGAAATATCTACACCGCCATTTCTATAAACATGAAAATATCTACACTGCCATCTCAATAAACATGGAAATATCTACAAAGTCATCTGTATAAACATGGAAATCCCTACACAGTCATGTGTAGGAACATTTAAATATCTACACTGCCATGTGTATAAACATAGAAATGTCTACATAGCCCTCTGTATAAATATGGAAATACCTGCATAGGCATCTGTATAAACATGGAAATATCTGCACCGCTATCTGTATAAACATGGAAATACCTACACCGCTCTCTCTATAAACCTGGAAATATGTACACCGCTATGTGTATAAACATGGAAATATCTACACCGCGATCTGTATAAACATGGAAATATCTACACCGCGATCTGTATAAACCTGGAAGTACCTTCACCACGATCTGTATAAACATGGAAATATCTACACCGCTATCTATAAAAACATGGTAATATCTACACCACCATCTATATAAACATGAAAATATCTACACCGCCAACTGTATAAACATGGAAATATCTACAATGCCATCTGTAGAAAGATGGAAATAACTACACCGCAATCCGTGTAAACATGGAAATATCTACACCGATATCTGTAAAAAGATGGAAATATCTACACCGCTATCTCTATAAACATGGAAATATCTACACCGCAATCTGTATAAACATGAAAATATCTACACCGCGATCTGTATAAACATGGAAATATCTACACCGCTTTCTGTATAAACCTGGAAATATCTACACAGCTATATCCATAAACATGGAAATAGCTACACCGCCATCTGTATAAACATGGAAATACCTACAAAGTCATCTGTATAAACATGGAAATATCTACACAGCCATCTGTATAAACATGGAAATATCTACACAGCCATCTGTATATACATGGAAATATCTACACCGCTATCTTTATAAACATGGAAATAACTACACCGCTATTTGTATAAAGAAGGAAATATCTACACCGTGATGTGTATACACATGGAAATATCTACACCGCCATCTCTATAAAAATTGAAATATCAACACCCCTATCTGTATAAACATGGAAATATCCACACCGCTATCGCTATAAACATGGAAAAATTAACACCGCTATCTATATGAACATGGAAATACCTACACCGCCATCTCTATAAACATGGAAATATCTACACCATGATCAGTATAAACATGGAAATATCTACACCGCTATCTGTATAAACATGGAAATATCTCCACTGCTATCTCTATAAACATCGAAATATCTACATCGCCATCTGTATAAACATGGAAAAACTTACAAAGTTATCTGTATAAACATGGAAATATCTACACCGCCATCTGTATAAACTTGGAAATATCTACACAGCCATGTGTATATACATGGAAATATCTACACCGCTATCTAAATAAACATGGAAATAACTACACCGCTATCTGTATAAACATGGAAATATCTACACCGCCATCTACATATCCATGGAAATATCTGCACCGCCATCTGTATAAACATGGAAATATCCACACGGTCATCTGTATATAGATGGAAATATCAACACCGCCATCTGTACCAACCTGGAAATATCTGCACCGCTATCTATATAAACATGGAAATATCTACACCGCGGTCTGTATAAACATGGAAATATCTAAACCGCTATCTGTATAAACATGGAAATATCTACACAGCTATCTCTATAAACATGGAAATAACTACACCGTGATCTGTATAAACATGGAAATATTTACACCACTATCTGTATAAACATAGAAATATCTACACCGTTATCTGTATAAATATGAAAATATCTGCACCACTATCTCTATAAACATGGAAATATCTACACCGCCATCTGTATAAACATGGAAATATCTACACTGCTATCTCTATAAACATGGAAATATCTACAATGCCATCTGTAAAAACATGGATATACCTATACAGTCATATGTATAAACATGGAAATATCTACACCACCATCTGTATAAACATGGAAATATCTACAATGCCATCTGTATACACATGCAAATACCTACACGGCAATCTGTGTATACATGGAAACAGCAACACCGCCATCTGTACAAACATGGAAATATCTAAAAGTCTATCTTATAAACATGGAAATACCTACACTGCGGTCTGTATAAACATGGAAATTTCTACACCGGTATCTGTATAAACATGGAAATATCTACACCACGATCTGTAAAAACACGGCAATATTTACACCGTTATCATTATAAACATGGAAATATCTACACCGCTATCTCTATAAACATGGAAATATCTACAAAGCCATCTGTATAAACATGGAAATACCTACACAGTCATGTGTAGGAACATGGAAAAATCTACACTGCCATCTGTGTAAACCTGGAAATATCTACACAGCCCTCTGTATAAATATGGAAATATCGGCTTAGGCATGTGTATAAACATGGAAATATCTGCACCGCTATCTGTATAAACATGGAAATACCTACACTGCTGTCTCTATAAACATGGAAATATGTACATCACAATGTGTATAAACATGGAAATATCTCCACTGCCGTCTGTATAAACATGGAAATGTCTCCACCGTTATCTGTATAAACATGGAAATATCTACAGCGCCATCTCTGTAAACATTGAAATATCTACAATGCCATTTGTAAAAACATGGAAATATCTACACAGTCATCTGATTAAACATGGAAATATCCACACCACCATCTGTATAAACATGGAAATACCTACAATAACATCTGTATACACATGGAAATATCTACACAGACATCTGTATAAATACGGAAATTTCTACACCGCCATTTATATAAACATGGAAATATCTACACCGCCATTTATATAAACATGGAAATATCTACACTGCCATCTGTAGAAAGATGGAAATATCTACACCGCTATCTCTATAAATATGGAAATATCTACGCCGCCATCTCTATAAACATGAAAATATCTACACTGCCATATCCATAAAGATGGAAGTATCTTCTCCGCCATGTGGATAAACACGGAAATATCTACACCACCATCTGTGTAAACATGGAAATATCTACACCGATATCTGTATAAACATGGAAATATCTACACCGCCATCTGCATATCCATGGAAATATCTACGCCGCCATCTGTATAAACATGGAAATATCTACACGGCCATCTGTGTATAGATGGAAATATCAACACCGCCATATGTACAAACATGGAAATATCTACACCGCTATCTCTATAAACATGGAAATATCTGCACCGCCACCTCTATAAACATGAAAATATCTGCACTGCCATCTGTATAAACATGGAAATACCTCTACAGTCATCTGTATAAACATGAAAATATCTACAATGCCGTCTGTATACACATGGAAATATCTACACAGCCATCTGTATAAACAGGTAAATATCTACACTGCTATCTCTATAAACATGGACTTATCTACACCGCCATCTCTACAAACATGAAAATATCTACACTGCCATCTCCATAAACATGGAACTATCTACTCCGCCATCTGTATAAACATGGAAACAACTACACCGCCATCTGTGTGAATAAGAAAATATCTACAATGCCATCTGTATAAAGATATAAATATCTGCACCGCAAGCTGTATAAACATGGATGTATCTACACAACTATCTGTATAAACAAGGAAATACCTACAGCGCTATCTCTATAAACATGGAAATATCAACACCACAATCTCTACAAACATGGAAATATCTACACTGCCATCTATATAAAAATGAAAATATCTACACCGCCATCTCCATAAACATGGAACTATCTACACCGCCATCTGTATAAACATGGAAATATCTACACCACTATCTGTATAAAGATGGAAATATCTACACCGCTATCTCTATAAACATGGAAATATCTACACAGCCATCTGTATAAACATGGAAATATCTCCACTGCTATCTCTATAAACATGGAAATATCTACACCGCTATCCCTATAAACATGGAAATATCTACATCGCTATCTGTATAAACAGGGAGATATCTCCACCGCTATCCGTATAAACATTGAAATATCTACACCGCTATCTGTATAAACATGGAAATATCTACACCGCAATCTGTATAAACATGGAAATATCTACAATGACCTCTGTATACACATGGAAATATCTACACAGCCATCTGTATAAACATGTAAATATCTAAAATGCTATCTATATAAACATGGAAATATCTACACCGCTGTGTGTATTAACATGGAAATACCTCCATTGCTATCTGTATAAACATGGACATATCTCTACCGCAATCTGTATAAACATGAAAATATCTACACCTCTATCTCTATTAACATGGAAATATCTGCACTGCCATCTGTAAAAACATGGAAATACCTCTACAGTCATCTGTATAAACATGGAAATATCTACAATGCCATCTGTATACACATGGAAATATCTAATCATCCATCTGTATAAACATGTAAATATCTACACTGCTATCTCTATAAACATGGAAATATCTACACCGCCATCTCTATAAACATGATAATATCTACACTGCCATCTCCATAAACATGGAACTAACTACTCCGCCATCTGTATAAACATGGAAACATCTACACCACCATCTGTGAGAATAAGGAAATATCTACAATGCCATCTGTATAAAGATATAAATATCTGCACCGTGAGCTGTATAAACATGGAAATATCTACATCGCTATCTGTATAAACGTGGAAATACCAACACCGCTATTGGTATAAACATGGAAATATCTACAACGCCATATATATAAACATGGAAATATCTCACCGCTATGTCTATAAACATGGAAATACCTACACCGCTACCTCTATAAACATGGAAATATCCACACCGCCAACTGCATATCCATGGAAATATCTACAACGCCATCTGTATAAAGATGGAAATATCTACACGGCAATCTGTGTACAGATGGAAATATCAATACGGCCATCTGTACAAACATGGAAATATCTACACCGCTATCTGTATAAACATAGGAAAACCTACACTGCAGTCTGTATAAATATGGAAATATCTACACCGGTATCTGTATAAAGATGGAAATATCTTCACCACGATCTGTATAAACATGGAAATATTTACACTGCTATCTGTATAAACCTGGAAATATCTACACTGCTATCTCTATAAATATGGAAATATCTACACCGCCATCTGTATAAACATGGAAATAACTACACAGTCATGTGTAGGAACATGGAAATATCTACAACACCGTTTGTATAAAGATGGAAATATCTACAACGTTATCTGTATAAACATGGAAATATCTACACAGTGATCTGTATAAACATGAAAATATGTACAGCACTCTCTGAATAAAGATGGAAATATCTACACCGCTATCTGTAAAAACATGGAAATATCTACACCACTATCTGTATAAAAATGGAAATATTTACACCGCTATCTCAATAAACATGGAAATATCTACATCGCTATCTCTATAAACATGGAAATATCTACACCGCCATCTGTATTAACATGGAAATATCAACACAGTCATCTGTATAAACCTGGAAATATCTACACTGTCATCTATATAAACATGAAAATATCTACAGAGAACTCTGTAAAAACATGGAAATATCGACACAGCCATCTGTATAAACATGGAAATATCTACACCGCTATCTGTATAAACATGGAAATATCTACACCACTATGGGTATTAATGTGGAAATATCTCCATTCCTATCTGTATTAACATGGACATATCTCCATCACAACCTGAACAAACATGAAAATATCTACACCGCTATCTCTATAAACATGGAAACATCTACACTGCCATCTGTACAAACATGGAAATATCTACACAGTCATCTGTAGAAATATGGAAATATCTACACCGCTATCTCTATTAACATGGAAATAACTACACCGCTATCTCTATAAACATGGAAATATCTACACCGCTATCTCCATCAACATGGAAATATATACACCGCCATTTCTTTAGACATGGAGATATCTACAATGTCATCTACATAAACAAGAAAATATCTACATTGCCATCTATATAAACATGGAAATATCTGCACCGCCATCTCTATAAACATGGAAATATATGCACTGCCATTTGTAGAAAGATGGAAATATCTACACCGCCATCTGTATAAACGTGGAAATATCTACACCACTATCTGTATAAATATGGAAATATCTACACCGCAATCTCTATAAACATGGAAATATCAACACAGCTATCTGTATAAATATGAAATATCAAAACCGCTATCTCTATAAAAATGGAAATATCTACACTGCTATCTGTATAAACATGGAAATATCCTCACTGCTATCTCTATGAACGTGGATATATCTACACCGCTATCTCAATGAACATGGAAATATCTACACCGCCATCTCTATAAACATGGAAATATCTAGACCGCCATCTGTATAAACATGGAAATATCTACAGCGCTATCTGTATAAACATGGAAATATCTACACCGCTATCTGTATAAACATGGAAATATCTACACTGCGATCTGTATAAACATGGAAATATCTACACCGCGATCTGTATAAACATGGAAATATCTTCACCACGATCTGTATAAACATGGAAATATCTACACAGCTATCTGTATAAACATGGTAATATCTACACAACCATCTATATAAACAGGGAAATAACTACACCGCCATCTGTATAAACATGGAAATATCTACAATGCCATCTGTAGAAAATGGAAATATCTACACCGCAATCTGTGTAAACATGGAAATATCTACACCAATATCTGTAAAAACATGGAAATATCTACAACGCTATCTGTATAAACATGGAAATATCTACACCGCGATCTGTAAACATGGAAATATCTACACCGTGATCTGTATAAACATGGAAATATCTACACCGCTATCTGTATAAACATGGATATATCTACACAGCAATCTCTATAAATATGGAAATATCTACACCGCCATCTGTATAAACATGGAAATACCTACAAAGTCATCTGTATAAACATGGAAATTTCTACACAGCCATCTGTATAAACATGGAAATATCTACACAACCAACTGTATATACATGGAAATATCTACACCGCTATCTGTATATACATGGAAATATCTACATCGCTATTTGTATAAACAAGGAAATATCTACACCATGATCTGTATAAACATTGAAATATCTACACCGCTATTTGTAGAAACAAGGAAATATCTACACCTCTATCTGTATAAACATGGAAATAACTACACCGCTATTTGTATAAACAAGGAAATATCTACACCGTGATCTGTATAAACATGGAAATAACTACACCGCTATTTGTATAAACAAGGAAATATCTTCACCGCCATCTGTTTAAACATGGAAATATATACACAGACATCTGTTTATACATGGAAATATCTACACCGCTATCTGTATAAACATTCTAATAATTACACTGCTATCTGCATAAATGTGGAAATATTTGCACCGCTATTCCTATAAACTTGGTAATATCAACACCGCGATCTGTACAAACATGGAAATATCTACACCATGATCTGTATAAACATGGAAATATCTTCACCGCGATCTGTATAAACATGGAAATATCTACACCGTGATCTGTATAAACATGGAAATATCTACACCGCCATCTCTATAAACATGGAAATATCTACACCTCTATCTGTATAAACATGGAAATATCCACACCGCTATCTCTATAAACATGGAAAACTCAACACCGCTATCTATATGAACATGGAAAAATCAACACCGCTATCTCTATGAACATGGAAATATCTACACCGCTATCTGTATAAACATGGAAGTATCTACACCGCTATCTGTATAATCATGGAAATACCTACACCGTTATCAGTATATATATGGAAATATCTACACTGCTGTCTCTATATATATGGAAATGTCTACACCGCCATGTTTACAAACATGGAAATATCTACACAGCCATCTCCATAAACATGGAAATATCTACATCGCTATCTGTATAAGCATGGAAATAGCCACACCGCTATCTGTATAAACATGGAAATATCTACACGGCTATCTGTATAATCATGGAAATATCTACAACGCTATCTGTATAAACATGGAAATATCTACATCGCTATCTGTATTCACATGGAAATATCTACACTGCTATCTGTATAAACATGGAAACAGCCACACCGCTATCTCTACAAACATGGAAATCTCTACACCGGAATCTAAATAAACATGGAAATACCTACACGACTATCTGTATAAATATGAAAATACCTACAACGCTATCTCTATAAACATGGAAATGTCTACACTGCTATCTGTATAAACATGGAAATATCTACATGGCTATCTTCATAAACATGGAAATATCTACAGCTTCATCTCTATAAACAAGGAAATACCTACACAGTCATCTGTATAAACATGGAAATACCTACACCACTATCTGTCTAAACATGGAAATATCTACACTGCCATCTGCATAAACATGGAAATACATACACAGCCATTTCAATAAACATGGAAATATCTACATCGCTATCTGTATAAACATGGAAACAGCCACACCGCTATCTTTATAAACATGGAAATATCTACACCGCCATATGTAAAAACATGGAAATATCTACACAGTCATCTGTATAAACATGGAAATACCTACACTGCCATCTGTATAAACATGGAAGTAGCCACATCGCTATCTGTATAAACATGGAAATATCTACACCAACATCTGAATAAACATCGAAATATCTACACGGCTGTCTGTATAAATATGGAAATATCTTCACCGCCATCTCTATAAACATGGAAATATCTACAACGCTGTCTGTATAAACATGGAAATAACTCCACCACTATCTGTATAAACATGGAAATATCTCCACCGCTATCAATATGAACATGGAAATATCTACATCGCTATCTGAACAGACATGGAAATATCTCCAGCGCTATCTCTATAAACTTGGAATTATCTACAACGCTATCTGTATAAACATGGAAATATCTCCACCGCAATCAGTATAAACATGGAAATACCTACACCGCTAACTGTATAAACATGTAAATATCTACGCCGCTATCTGTATAAACATGGAAATATCTACACCTCTATCTGAATAAACATGGAAATATCTACATCGTTATCTGTATAAACATGGAAATATCTCGACTGCTATCCCTATAAACATGGAAATATCTCCACCGCTATCGCTATAAACATGGACATATCTACACCACAATCTTTATAAACATGGAAATACCTACACAGCTATCTTTATAAACATGGAAATATCTACACCACTATCTTTATAAACATGGAAATATCTATCCTGCCATCTGTATAAACATGGAAACAGCCATACCGCTATGTGTATAAACATGGACATATCTACACCGCCATCTGAATAAACATGGAATTATCTACACCACTATCTCTATAAATATGGAAATATCTACACCACTATCTCTAGAAACATGAAAATAAATACACTGCTATCAGTATAAACATGGAAAAAACTACCCCGCTATCTCTATAATCATGGAAATATCTACACCGCTATCTGCATAAGCTTGGAAATATCTTCACCACCACCTGTATAAACATGGAAATATCTCCACCGCTATCTGTATAAACACGGAAATATCTCCACCGCTATCTGTACAAACGTGGATATATCTACACCGCTATCTGTATAAACATGGAAAAATCTACATCGCTATCTGTATAAACATGGAAATAGCCACACCGCTATCTGTATAAACATGGAAATATCTACACTGCCATCTGTATACACATGGAAGTATCTACACAGCCTTCGGTATAAACATGGAAATATCTATACCTCCATCTGTATAAACATGGAAATATCTACACTGCCATCTGTATACACAGGGAAATATCTACACAGCCATCCGTATAAACATGGAAATATCTACACCACTATCTGTATAAACATGGAAATAGCTACACCGCTATCTGTATAAACTTGGAAATATCTACTCCGCCATCTTTATAAACAAGGAAATATCTCCAACGCTATCATTATAAACCTAGAAATATCTTCACCTCTATCTGTATATATGTGGAAACATCTCCACCACTATCTGTATAAAGATGCAAATATCTACACAATTATCTGTATAAACATGGAAATAACTACAACGCTATCTGTATAAACATGGAAATATCTGCACCGCTATCTGTATTAACATGGAAATATCTACATCGCTATCTGTATTAACATGGAAATATCTACACTGCCATCCGTATAAACATGGAAATAGCCACAGTGCTGTCGGTATAAACATGGAAATGTCTACACCGCTATCTGTATAAACATGAAAATATATACATGGGTATCTCTATAAACATGGAAATATCTACACCACCATCTGTATAAATATGTAAATACCTACACTGCTATCTCTATGAACATAGAAATTTGTACAACGCTATCTGTATAAACATGGAAATATCTACATGGTTATCTCTATAAACATGGAATTATCTACACCGCTATCTGTACAAACATGGAAATATCTCCACTGCAATCAGTATAAACCTGGAAATACCTACACCGCTATCTGTATAAACGTGGAAATATCTACATCTCTATCTGTATAAACATGGAAATAGCCACACCGCTATCTGTGTAAACATGGAAATATCTACTCCGCCATCTGTAAAAACGTGGAAATATCTACACAGTCATCTGTAGAAACATGGAAATATCTACACTTCCATCTGTATAAACATGGAAATATCTACACTGCCGTCTGTATACACATGGAAATACCAACACAGTCATTTCTATAAACATCGAAATACCTACACCGCTATCTGTACATACATGGAAATATCTCCACTGCAATTTCCATAAACATGGAATTATCTTGACGTCTATCTGTATAAATATGGAAATATCTCCACCGCAATCTGTATAAACATGGAAATACCTACACCGCTCTCTGTATAACCATGGAAATATCTCCACCGCTATCTCTATAAACATGGAAATATCTCCACCGCTATCTCTATAAACATGGAAATATCTACACTGCTATTTGTAAAAATGTGGAAATACATACACCGCTATCTCTATGAACATGGAAATAACTCCACCGTTATCTGTGTAAACATGGAAATATCTACACAGCTATCTGTACAAACATAGAAATACCTACACCGCTATCTGTATAAACATGGAAATATCTACATCGCTATCTCTATAAACTTGGAAATATCTACATCGCTATCTCTATAAACTTGGAAATACCTAAACCGCTATCTGCATATATATGGAAATATCTACACCACCATCCCTATAAACATGGAAATATCTACACCGCCATCTGAATAAACATGGAAATATCTACATGGGTATCTGTATAAATATGGAAATATCTGCACGGTTTTCTCTATAAACATGGAAATGCCTACACAGCTATCTCTATAAACATGGAAATATCTATACCACTATCTGTATAAATATGGAAATATCAACACTGGCATCTGTATGAACATGGAAATATCTACACAACCATGTCTATAAACCTGGAAATATCTACATCGCTATCTGTATAAACATGGAAATAGCCACACCGCTATCTGCATAAACATGGAATATCTACACCGCTATCTGTATAAACATGGAAATACCCACACCGCTATCTGTATAAACATGGAAATACCTACACAGCCATCTGTAAAAACCTGGAAATATCTACACAGTAATCTGTATAAACATGGAAGTATCTACACATCCAACTGTATAAACATGGAAATATCTGCACTACCATGTGAATACACATGGAAATATCTACACAGACATCTGTATAAACCTGAAAATATCTACACAGCTATCTCTATTAACATGGAAATAACTACACCGCTTTCTGTATAAACATGGAAATATCTCCACCGCTACCTGTATAAACATGGAAATATCTCCACTGCTTTCTGTATAAACATGGAAATAACTACTCCTCTATCTGAATAAACATGGAAATAACTACATCGCTATCTGTGTAAACATGGAAGTAGCTACACCGCCATCTGAATAAACATGGAAATATCTACACGGCTATCTGTATAAAAATGGAATTATCTACACCGCTATCTCTGTAAAAATGGAAATATCTACACAGCTATCTCTATAAGCATGGAAATATCTACACCGCCATCTGTATAAACATGGAAATATCTACACCGCCATCTCTATAAACATGGAAATATACACACCAGCATCTGTGTAAACATGGAAACAACTACACCGCTATCTGTATAAACATGGAAATATCTACACCGTGCCCTGTATAAACATGGAAATATCTACAAAGCTATCTCTATAAATATGGAAATATCTACACCGCTATCCCTATAAACATGGAAATGTGTACACTGCTATCTGTATAAACATGTTAATATCTACATGGGTATCTCTATAAACATGGAAATATCTACACCGCCATCTGTAAAAACATGGAAATATCTACAGAGCCATCTCTATAAACATGGAAATGTCTACACAGCTATCTGTATAAACATGGTAATATTTACACCGCTATGTGTATAAACTTGGAAATATCTACACTGGTATCTGTATACATATGGAAATATGTACAGCACACTCTCTATAAACATGGAAACGTCTACACCGCTATCTGTATAAACATGGAAATATCTACATGGCTATCTCTATATACATGGAAATATTTACACTGCCATCTGTATAAACATGGAAATACCTACACAGTCGTCGGTATAAACATGGAAATATCTACACCACTATCTGTATAAACATGGAAATATGTACACCACTATCTGTATAAACATGGAAATATCTGCACCGCCATCTGTATGAACTTGGAAATCCCTACACCACCATCTTTATAAACATGGAAATATCTCCACCGCTATCTGTATAAACATGGAAATATCTCCACCGATATCTGTATAAACATGGAAACCTCTACACAGCTATCTCTATAAACATGGAAATATCTACACCGCAATATGTACAAACATAGAAATACCTGCACCGCTATCTGTATAAACATGTATATATCTACATCGCTATCTGTATGAACATGGAAATATCTACACTGCCATCTCCATAAACATGGAAATAGACACACCGCTATCTGTATAAACATGGAAATATCTACACCGCCATCTGAATAAACATGGAAATATCTACACGGCTATCTGTATAAATATGGAAATATCTACACCGCTATCTATAAATATGGAAATATCTACACAGCTATCTGTATAAACATGGAAATATCTACACCTCCATCAGTATAAACATGGAAATATCTACACTGCCATCTGTATACACATGGAAATATCTACACAGCCATCAGTATAAACATGGAAATATCTTCACCGCTATCTCTGTAAACGTGGAAATATCTAAACAGCTATCTGTACAAACCTGGAAATATCTACACCGCTATCTGTATAAACATGGAAATAACTACACCGCCATGTGAATAAACATGGAAATATCTACACCGCTATCTGTATAAAAATGAAAATATCTACACCACCATCTGTATAAACATGGAAATATCTCCACCGCTATCTGCTTAAACATGGAAATATCTCCACCGCTATCTGTATAAATGTGGAAACAACTTCACCACTACCTGTATAAGCATGGAAATATCTACTCTGCTATCTGTATAAACATGGAAATATCTACACAGCTTTCTGTATAAACATGGAAATATCTACAACGCTATCTGTATAAACATGGAAACATCTCCACAGCTATCTGTATGGACATGGAAATATCTACACCGCTATCTGTATAAACATGGAAATATCTACACCAAAATCTGTATAAACATGGAAATATCTACACCGCTACCTGTACAAAAATGGAAATATCTACACCGCTATTTGTATAAACATGGAAATATCTTCACCGCTATCTGTATAAACATGGAAATATCTCCATCGCTATCTGTATAAACATGGAAATATCTACACAGCCGTCTGTATAAACATGGAAATAGCCACACCGCTATCTGTATAAATATGGAAATATCTACAGCGCCATCTGTAAAAACATGGAAATATCTACACAGACATCTGTATAAACACGGAAATATCTACACCTCCATCTGTTTGAACATGGAAATATCTACAATGCCATCTGTATACGCTTGGAAATATCTACACAGCCATCTGTATAAAGTTGGTAATATCGACACCGATATCTCTATAAACATGGAAATACCTACATCGCTACCTGTATACACATGCAAATATCTTCACCGCTATCTGTATAAACATGGAAATATCTACACTGCCATATATATGAACTTGGAAATATTTACACCGCCATCTGTATAAATATGGAAATACCCACACCGCTATCTGTATAAACATGGAAATATCTACACCGCTATCTCTTTAAACATGGAAATATGTACACCGTTATCTGTATAATCATGGAAATATCTACATCGCTGTCTGTATAAACATCGAAATATCTACACTGCCATCTGTATAAACATGGAAATAGCCACACCGCTATCTGTATAAACATGGAAATACCTACACCGCCATGTGAATAAACATGGAAATATCTACACCGCTATCTGTATAAATATGGAAATATCTACACCGTTATCTCTAAAAACATGGAAATACCAACACAGCTATCTGTATAAACATGGAAATATCTACACCGCTATCTCTATAAACATGGAAATATCTACACCGCCATCTGTTAAAACATGGAAATATATACACCAACATCTGTATAAACATGGAAATAAATTCACCGCTATCAGTATAAATATGGAAATATCTACAGCGCTGTCTGTATAAACATGGAAATATCTACACCGCTATCTGTATAAATATGGAAATATCTACACCGCTATCTCTATAAAGATGGAAATGTCTACACCGGTATCTGTAAAAGCATGGAATTATATCCACCGCTATCTGTGAAAACATGGAAATATCTACACCGCTTTCTATAAACATGGAAATACCTACACCACTATCTGTGTAAACTTGGAAATATCTACACCGCCATCTCTATAAACATCGAAATGTCTACATCGCTATCTGCATAAACATGGAAATATCTACACTGCCATCAGTATAAACATGGAAATAGCCACACCGCTATCTGTATAAACATGGAAATATCCGCACCGCCATCTGAATAAACATGGAGATACCTACACGGCTAGCTGTATAAATATGGAAATATCTACACCGCTATCTATAAACATGGAAATATCTACACCACTATCTCTATAAACATGGAAATATCTACACATCTATTTCTATAAACATGGAAATATCTACACCGCCATCTGTATAAACATGGAAATATATACACCACTATCTGTATAAACATGGAAATAACTACACCGCTATATGTATAAACCTGGAAATATCTACACCGCTATCTGTATAAACATGGAAATATCTACAAAATCATCTGTATAAACATGGAAAAATCTACACAGCCATCTGTTTATACATGGAAATATCTACACCGCTATCTGAATAAACATGGAAATATCTACACCGCCATCTATATGAACTTGGAAATATATACACCGTCATCTGTATAAACATGGAAATATCTCCACCGCTATCTGTATAAACATGGAAATATCTCCACCACTATCTGTATAAACATGGAAATATCTACAACGCTATCTGTATAAACATGGAAATATCTACACGGCTATCTCTATAAATATGGAAATATGTACACCGCTATCTGTATAAACATTGAAATATCTACATCGTTATCGGTCTAAACATAGAAATATCTACACTGCCATCTGTATAAACATGGAAATAGCCACACCGCTATCTGTACAAACATGGAAATACCTACACCGACATCTGAATAAACTTGGCAGAATCTATATGGCTATCTCTATAAATATGGAAATATCTACACCGCTATCTATAAACATGGAAATATCTACACCGCTATCTCTATAAACATAGAAATATCTACACAACTATCTCTATATACATGGAAACATGTACACCGCCATCTGTATAAACATGGAAATATATACAACACCATCTGTATAAACATGGAAATAACTACACCGCTATCTGTATAAACATGGAAATATCTTCACCGCTATCTGTATAAATATGGAAATATCTACACCGTTATCTGTATAAATATGGAAATATGTACACCGCAATCTCTATAAACATGGAAATGTCTACACCGCTATCTGTATAAACATGGAAATATCTACATGGTTATCTCTATAAACATGGAAATATCGACACCGGCATCTGTATAAACATGGAAATACCTACACAGTCATCAGTATAAACATGGAAATATCAACACCACTATCTGTATAAACATGGAAATATCTACACTGCCATCTGTATAAACATGGAAATATCTACACCGCCAACTGTATAAACATGGAAATATACACACCACCATCTGTATAAACGTGGAAATAACTACCCCGCTATCTGTATAAACATGGAAATATCTACAGCGCTGTCTGTGTAAACATGGAAATATCTACACCGCTATCTGTATAAATATGGAAATATCTACGCCGCTATCTCTATAAACATGCAAATGTCCACATCGCTATCTGTATAAGCATGGAAATATCTACATCGCTATCTCTGTAAACATGGAAATATCTACAACACTCTCTGAGAAAACATGGAAATATCTACACAGCTATCTGTGTAAATATGGAAATATCTACAGCGCAATCTGTGCAAATATGGAAATATCTACACTGCTATCTCTGTAAACATGGAAATATCTACACTGCAATCTGTATAAACCTGGAAATATCTAGATTGCTATCTCTATAAACATGGAAATAACTACTCCACGGTCTTTACATACATGGAAATATCTACACCGCTATCTATATAAACATGGAAATACCTCCACCACTGTCTGCATAAACATGGAAATATCTACACCTCTATATGTATAAACATGGAAATATCTACACCACTATCTGTATAAACATGGAAATATCTAAACCACTATCTGTATAAACATTGAAATATCTAGACCGCTGTCTGTATAAACATGGAAATATCTCCACCGCTATCTGTATAAACATGAAAATATCTTCACCGCTATCTATATAAACATGGAAATATCTACACCGGTATATTTATAAACATGGAAAAATCTACAACACTGTCTGTGTAAATATGGAAATATCTACACAGCTATCTGTGTAAACATGGAAATATGTACACCGCTATATGTGTAAAGATGGAAATAACTACACTGCAATCTCTGCAAATATGGAAATATCTACACCGCTATTTCTGTAAACATGGAAATATCTTCATCGCTATCTGTATAAACATGGAAA
This sequence comes from Pan troglodytes, assembly GCF_028858775.2. Lineage (NCBI taxonomy): Eukaryota > Metazoa > Chordata > Mammalia > Primates > Hominidae > Pan > Pan troglodytes. The sequence goes on from NC_072411.2 coordinate 12,313,697, forward strand.
TGTCTACACTGCTATCTCTATAAACATGGAAATATCTACACCACGATCTGTATAACCACGGAAATATCTACAACGTTATCTGTATAAATATGGAAATATCTACACTGCTATCTCTATAAACATGGAAATGTCCACACCGCTATCTGTATAAACATGAAAATATCTACACGGCTATCTCTATAAACATGGAAATATCTACACCGCCATCTCTATAAACATGGAAATACTTTCACGGTCATCTGTATAAACATGGAAATATCTACACCACTCTCTGTATAAACATGGAAATATCTACTCTGCTATCTGTATAAACATGGAAATATCTACACCGCTGTCTGTATAAACCTGGAAATATCTATACCGCTGTCTGTATAAACATGGAAATATCGCCACCACTATCTGTATAAACATGGAAATATCTACACGGATATCTGTATAAACACGGAAACATCTACACCGCTCTCTGTAAAAACATGGAAATATTTGCACCGCTATCTGTATAAACATGGAAATATCTACATCCCTATCTGTGTAAACATAGCAATATCTACACAGCTATCTGTGTAAACATGGAAATATGTGCAACGCTATGTGTGTAAAGATGGAAATATCTACATCACAATCTGTGCAGTTATGGAAATACCTACACCGCTATATCTGTGAACATGGAAATATCTACACAGCTATCTGTATAAACATGGATATATCTACATGGCTATCTTTGTAAACATGGAAATATCTACACCGCCGTCTGTATAAACATGGAAATATTCAGAAAGTCATCTGTATAAACATGGAAATATCTACACTACTATCTGTATAAACAGGGAAATATCTACACAGCAACCTGCATAAACATGGAAATATCTACACCTCCATCTGCATAAGCATGGAAATATCTACAGCAATATCTGTATAAACAAGGAAATATCTACACTGCAATCTGTATAAACAAGGAAATATCTACACGGCCATCTGTATAAACATGGAAATATCTACACCGCTATCTCTATAAACATGGAAATATTTATACCGACATCTCTATAAACATGAAAATATCTACACCGCCATCTCCATAAACATGGAACTATCTACACCGCCATCTGTATAAACATGGAAATATCTACACCGCTAACTGTATAAACCTGGAAATATCTACACTGCCATCTGTGTAAAGATGGAAATATCTACACCGCGAGGTCTATCAACATGGAAATATCTACACCACTATCTGTATAAACATGGAAATATCTACACAGGTATCTGTATAAAGATGGAAATATCTACACCGTGAGCTGTATAAACATGGAAATATCTACACCGCTATCTGTATAAACATGGAAATACCAACACCGCTATCTGTATAAACATGGAAATGACTACACCGATATCTGTATGAACATGGAAATATATACACTGCTATCTCTATAAACATGGAAATATTTACACAGCCATCTCTATAATCATGGAAATATCTACACCGCTATCTGTATAAATGAGGAAATATATAAACCACTATCTTTATAAACATGAAAATATCTACACTGGCATCTGTAAACATGGAAATATCTACACAGTCATCTGTATAAACATGGAAATATCTACACCTCCATCTCTATAAACATGGAAATATCTACACGGCCATCTGTATAAACATGGAAATATCTCCACCGCCATCTCTATAAACATGGAAATATGTACTCCGCCATCTCTATAAACATGGAGATATCTACACCGAAATCTGTATAAACATGGAAATATCTACACCGCTATCTGTATAAACATGGAAATATCTACACCACGAACTGCATAAACATGGAAATATCTACACCGCTATGTGTATAAACATGAAAATATCTACACTGCCATCTGTGGAAAGATGGAAATATTTGCACCACAATCTGTATAAATATGGAAATATCTACGCGGCTAACTTTAGAAACATGGAAATATCTTCACCACCATCTGCAGGAACATGGAAATATCTACACCGCTATCTGTATACATATGGAAATATCTACACAGCCATCTCTGTAAACATGGAAATATCTACACCGCTATCTCTATGAACATGGAAATAACTGCACTGCTGTCTCTATAAACATGGAAATATCTACACCGTTATATCTGTAAATGTGGAAATATCTACACCACTATCAGTATAAACAAGGAAATATGTACACCGCCATCTCTATAAAGAAGGAAATATCTACACCGGTATCCGTATAAACATGGAAATGTCTACACCACCATCTCTATAAACATGGAAATATCTACACCGCTACCAGTATAAACATGGAAATATCTACACTGGTATCTCTATAAACATGGAAATATCCACACCGTGATCTTTATAAACATGGAAATATCTACACCGCTGTCCATATAAACATGGAAATATGTTCACCGCTATCAGTATGAACAAGGTAATATCTACAACGCCATCTCTATAAACATAGAAATATCTACACAGCCATCTCTATAAACATGGAAATATCTTCACCGCTATCTGTATTTACATTGAAATATCTACTCCGCTATCCGTAGAAACAGGGAAATATCTACAATACTATCTGCTTAAACATGGAAATATCTACAACATTATCTGCATAAACATGGAAATATCTACACAGTTATCTGTATAAACATGGAAATAACTACAGCACTATCTCTATAAACTTGGAAATATCTACACCTCTATCTTTATACACATGGAAATATCTGCACTGCTATCTGTAAAACTGGGAAATATCTACACCGCTATCTCTATAAACATGGAAATGTCTGCTCTGCTATCTGACTAAACATGCAAATATCTACAATGGTATTTCTGTAAACATGGAAAGACTCTACACAGCTATCTGTAAACATGGAAATATCTAAAACCCTATCTCTATAAACATTGAAATATCTACACCGATATCTCTATAAACATGGAAATATCGACACGGCTATGTGTATAAACATGGGAATATCTACACCGCTATCAGCATAAACAGGGAAATATCTACACCGCTATCTCTATAAACATGGAAATATGTACACCACTTTCTGTATAAACTAGGAAATATCTACACTGCTATCTGTGAAAGAGGGAAATACCTACACAGGTATTTCTATGAACATGGAAATGTCTACACTGCTATCTGTACAAACATAGAAGTATCTACACAACTATTTGTATAAACATTTAAGTATCCACACCACTATCTGTATAAACATGGAAATATCTACATCACTATCTGTATAAACATGGAAATATCTACAACGCTATGTCTGTAAAGATGGAAATATCAACACCGATATCTGTATAAAGATGGAAACATCTACACCGATATATCTATGAACATGGAAATATCTACACCGCTATCTGTATAAACATGGGAATATCTACAATGATATCTGTATAAACATGGAAATATCTACACCGCTATCTCTATTAACATGGAAATATCTACACTGCTATCTGTATAAACAAGGAAGTATCTACACCGCCATGCCTATATACATGGAAATATCTACAGCGCTAACTCTGTAAACATGGAAATATCTACACCGCTATCTGTGTAAACTAGGAAATATCAACACCGCTATCTCTATAAACATGGAAATATCTACAGCGTTATTTCTATATACATGGAAATATCTGCATCGCTATCTCTATAAACATGGAAATATCTACACCACCATCTGCAGGAACATGAAAATATCTACACCGCTATCTCTATAAACATGGAAATATCTACACCGCCATCTCTATAAACATGGAATTATCTACACTGCTATCCGTATAAACAGGGAAATATCTACACCTCTATGTGTATAAACATTGAAATATCTACACTGCAATCTGTATAAACATGGTAATATCTACACCACTATCTCTATAAACATGGAAAATTCTACACCACTATGTGTACAAACATGGAAATATCTACACCGCTATCTCTATAAACATGGAAATATCTACACCGCTATCTCCATAAACATGGAAATATCTACACCACTATGTGTATAAACTTAGAAATATCTACACCGCTATCTGTATAAAAATGGGAATATCTACACCGCTATCTGCATAAACCAGGAAATATCTAAATCACCATCTGCATAAACACGAAAATATCCACACCTCTACCTGCATAAACATGGAAATATCTACACCGCTATCTGTATAAACTTAGAAATATGTACACCGCTATCTCTATAAACATGGGAATATCTACACCACCATCTGTATAAACATGGAAATATATACACCGCCATCTCTATAAACATGGAAATATCTGCACCGCCATCTACATAAACAGGGAAATATCTACACCGCCATCTGTATAAACATGGAAATATCTACACCGCCACCTGTATAAACATGGAAATATCTACTCTGCCATCTGTATAAACATTGAAATCTCTACACCGCTATCTCTACAAACATGGAAATATCTTCACCGCCATCTCTACAAACATGGAAATATCTACACCGCCATCTCTGTAAACATGGGGATAACTACACCGCCATCTCTATAAACATGGAAATATCTACAAAGCCATCTCTGTAGAGATTGAAACATCTACACCGCTCCCTCTCTAAAGATGGAAATATCTACACCGCTATCTGTATAAACATGGAAATATCTACACCACAATCTGTATAAACAAGGAAATATCTACACTGCTATCTCTATAAAAATGGAAATATCTACACCGCCATTTCTATAAACATGGAAATATCTACACTGCTAATTCTATAAACATGGAAATATCTACAGCGCCATCTCTATAAACATGGAAATATCTACACCGCAATCTGTATAAACATGGAAATATCTACACTGCTATGTCTGTAAACTTGGAAATATCTTCACTGTTATCTGTGTAAAGTTGGAAGCATCTACACTGCTTTTTGTATAGACATGGAAATATTTACACCGCTGTCTGCATAAACATGGAAATATCTACACCGCTATCTCTATAAACATGGAAATATCAACACCGCCTTCTCAATAAACATGGAAATACCTACAACGCTCCGTCAATAAACATAGAAATATCTGCACCGCCATCTCTATAATCGTGGAAATATCTTCCCCGCTATCTGTACAAACATGGAAATATCTACACCGCTACCTCTATGAACTTGGATATATCTACACCGCTATCTGTACAAACATGGAAATATCTTCACAGCCATCTGTATAAACATGGAAATAACTACACCGCTAACTCTATAAACATGGCAATATCTACACCGCTATCTCTACAAACATAGAAATATCTACAATGCCATCCCCAGAAACAAGGAAATATGTACTCCGCCATCTGTATAAACATGGAAATATCTACACCGCCATCTATATAAACATGGAAATATCTACACTGCCATCTGTATGAAGATGTAAATATCTACACCGCGCGCTCTATAAACATGGAAATATCTACACCGCTATCTGTATAAACATGGAAATATCAACACTGCTATCTGTATATACATGGAAATATCTACACCGCTATCTGTATAAACATGGAAATATCTACACTGCTACCTCTATAAACATGGAAATATCTACACCGCTATCTGTATAAACATGGAAATATCTGCACCGCTATCTCTATAAACATGGAAATATCTACACCGCTATGTCTATAAACATGGAAATATTTACACCGCCATCACTATAAACATGGAAATATCTACCCCGCCATCTGTATAAACATGGAAATGTCTACACCGCTACCTCTATAAACATGGAAATATCTGCACTTCTATCTGTATAAACATGGAATTATATACACCGCCACCTCTTTAAACATGGAAATATCTGCACCGCGATCTATATAAACAGGAAATATCTACACCGCCATCTTTATAAACATGGAAATATCTACACCGCCATCTATATAAACATGGAAATATCTACTCCGCCATCTGTATAAACATTGAAATCTCTACATCGCTACTCTACAACCATGGAAATATCTACACCGTCATCCCTACAAACATGGAAATATCTACGCCGCCGTCTCTGTAAACATGGAAATAACTACACCGCCATCTCTATAAACATGGAAATATCTACACCGCCATCTCTTTAAAGATTGTAATATCTACACCGCTCCTTCTCTAAAGACGGAAATATCTATACCGCTATCTGTACAAACATGGAAACATCTACACCTCTACCTCTATAAACTTGGATATATCTACACCACTATCTGTACAAACATGGAAATATCTACACAGCCATTTGTATAAACATGGAAACAACTACACCGCTGGCTCTATAAACAGGGAAATAACTACACCGCTATCTCTATAAACGTGGAAATATCTACACCGCCATCTCTATTTACATGGAATTACCTACACCGCCATCTGTATAAACATGAAAACATCTACACTGCCATCTCCTTAAACATGGAACTATCTACTCTGCCATCTCTATAAACATGGAAATATCTACACCGCCATCTGTATAAACATGGAAATATCTAAGCTACCATCTATATTAAGATGTAAATATCTACACTGCCCGCTGTATAAAAATGGAAATATCTACACCGCTATCTGTATAAACATGGAAATATCTACACCGCTATCTGTATAAACATGGAAATACCAACAGTGCTATCTGTATAAACATGGAAATATCTACACCGCTATCTGTATAAACATGGAAAAATCTACACCGCTATCTCTATAAACATGGAAATATATACACTGCCATCTCTATAAACATGGAAATATCTACACCGACATCTACATAAACAAGGAAATATCTATACGGCCATCTATATAAATATGGAAATATCTACACCGCCATCTGTATGAACATGGAAATATCTACACTGCCATCTGCAGAAAGATGGAAATATCTACAGCGTGATCTGCATAAACATGGAAATATCTACACCGCTATCAATATAAACCTGGAAATATCTCCACCGCTATCCATATGAACATGGAAATAACTACACCGTGATCTGTATAAAGATGGAAATATCTGCACCGCTATCTGTATAAACATGGAAATATCTACACCGCTATCCGTATAAACATGGAAATATCTACACCGCTATCTGTATAAACATGTAAATATCTACACCGGTATATGTATAAACATGGAAATATATCAACCGCTATCTCTGTAAACATGGAAATATCTTTACCGCCATCTATAGAAAGATGGAAATACCTGCACCGCGATCTGTATAAACATATATATATCTACACCGCTATCTCTATAAACATGGAAATATCTACACCGCTATCTCTATAAACATGCAAATATCTACACCGCTATCTCTATAAACATGGAAATATCTACACCGCCATCTTTAAAAACATGGAAATATGTACACACTCATCTGTATAATCATGGAAATATCTACACCACCATCTGTGTAAACATGGAAATATCTACACTGCCAGGAGCTCAAGAGCAGCCTGGGCAATACAGCAAGACCTCATCTCTACAAAACAATTAGAAAAATTAGCTGGGCATGGTGGCGTGCACCTGGGAGGCTGAGGTGGTTGGATCCACGGAGCCCAGGAGTTTAAGGCTGCAGTGAGCTTGGATAACATCTGCACTCCATCCTGGATGTCAGAACAAGAACCTGTTTCAAAAAAGAAAAAAGAATAAAAACCTAAAAACTGAAAACTGGATGTAGTTTGCTAATAACTAAACAGCAAATTAATTGTAACATGCTTACATATCAACGATGTCTTTCTTCTTTGATCATAAACCTGCTGACTAAGAAGCTGCTGAAGTCCATGGTAGTGACAGGTACATGTCTGCATCCTTGTCCTGACCTGCATCTTCTTTGATTGTCACCATCTGTGTCTCCGACTGGCACTGCCGAACCGGCTTGCTACCTGATCAATATTGTACTGAACCGGACTGCTAACTGATCAATGTTGTTGAGCTCACTGCACAAAGCTGTTCTTACATGGTAGATTTCTGCCTGGAATAGTCATACTTACACTGTTTATATTCCTTAATCCTGACCCATCCAACGCAGCACAACTTCTATTTATTGCCATAGAAACATAGGTCATTTGGAAACACCTCCTTCATTTCTATGGAATGTTCAAACATTTCTGACATTTTGGACTCTGTTCTAGCCTCTTGTTAAATATATCCAGAAAAGAGACAAAGCTTTATGGGGGGGCTATATGCACACATATGCTATAGAATAAGCTATCTAAATGTTTAAAAATAATTTCCGTCTGGCACCGCACCTTAATAGGTAGACAGAAATTAAGTATGTGTATATCTATCTGTGTAGATACGTATAAATATATATCCCCAAAACAAAAACTCATTCTCTTACTTATACATAGGTAGAATATAGGTGAATATACATATACATTTATTGGTAGAACAAAAAAACCCCTCAGCCTCTTTAGGGCCATGTGTTTTCTCTGAGTAATTGTCACAATTAATTAAAATACATGTGTATGCCTTCTTAGATAAATTCCATCAGACCAGTTTCTGTCTGGTTGGAAAATAATAACTGCCTATTTGCTAAGTGCCCCTGCCCCCATACTATGTTCCAGTGAACTAAAGACCTCTGGCAATCATAGATTTACAACTCAGCAAGATTAAACAATTTATTGTTATTTATGACATCCAAGCTGGATCTTCTGTATCATATTCCACATTAGCATCTATCACTTTATATTTGGGAGATCCTGTCCAAAAAATGATTATGCCTCCTAACCAAACATTCAGCAGGGCTGCAGGAACAGGCCCCCTGAACAAACATCCTGCCAAAGTACTTTAAAGCACCGTGAGCTGCCACAGCTGTGCATTTTCAGATGACTCAGCAGATTAGCGTGGAGTCTCTTAGCCTCTGCTTGGTCTGTTCCTTTCAGTGATCTCTCACATGGCCCAGTCCATTCGGTTTGAAAATCCTCATGAAATGAGCAGATTATGATCTGGCTTCAGTAGAGGGCCATGGGGTGGGCATGGAGGGGAGAGGGTTTGCTCTTAACACAGCCTGAGCCTCAGAAAGGTTTCAGATGGAAAAGCATGGCACTGACTCAGCTCATGCTTAACAGGAAATAATGCACAGGCCACACCAAAAAAGCCCTTTATGTTGTGTGAAAGTCTATGCCGGAGCAGCTGCTGCCACCTCATGTACTGTGATAGAGTGTGCATGTGTGTGTTTGTGTGTGCCTGAGTGTGAGTATGCACACAAATGTGTGCTGGGAGGGGGAGGAGATCACACCTTCCACAGTCGCCACCTCAGCCTTAGCTAGCAGCATGGAGAAATGCCAAAAGTCAAGAGGAAGCTGCACCAAAGCAACTGTGATCACCACATCAGCAGGCGCTTTCTGGTTAGTAAAGCTACTGGGACTGAAAAACACACACGAGCTCGTCCTTCTTTTAGTTTAATCAGAGCAAACTATTTTTATAATAATTGTGTTCTATGAATAAATAATTCATAATGCTGTAACCCATTATCACATTCAATCCTCCCAACAACCCTAGAAGATATGTAGACAAGTATTATTACTTTCCCTATTTTTATAAATGAGGAAATAAACCCCAGGAGGCTAGGCGACTTCCCCACGGTCATAGAAGTTGCAAACAGTAGTATCATGATTCAAATCCAAAGCTTCTCCTTTTGTCTTTATCATTTTAATTTTGAAGGTAATGCATATGCATGTATGATCTTTTAAATCCAGAGATGTATATGGAATAGATAGGAAAAGGGACTCTCCTTCCCCATTATACACCCCCTCCACCCAAGCTATATACACTGTTGACTAGAGTATGTCCTTTCAATCCTATTTTCTATGCCTACATTATACACAGAAAAGCAGGATTACGTTACACACAATATTCCAGTCATTGCAGTTTTTCACCAACAAGCTATCATTCACATCTTTTTCATACTACATATAAATTTATATCCTTTATTTTAGTGGTGTATATTGTGCAGTTGTGTCATAAATTATGTACCTGTTCTCTGTTGAACATATAGATTTTTTCTGAGTTTTTCCTTAGCAAAATGCTGCAGTGAGTACCCTTGTACACAGATGTTTGTACATTTGTTCTAGAAAAATCTACAGTAAAGATTCTTAGATTAAGAGATTCCCAGGTTATTAGAAAACTACTCTATTAATTTAGATATATACTTCCAAATTGCCTGACCAAAAAGTTATGTCAATTTAACTTCTATGAACAGTATACAAACATGACAATTTTCCATCACCTACACCAACTCTGGGTAATTTCATCTTTTTTACAAGTTGATGGATTGTTTTAATTTATATTTCTCTGGTTATTAATAAGGTTGGCCACCTGTTCATGTGTTATTATTGATGATATTTGTATGGAAATGTTTGAATTTTCTTGATTTCAAAAAACGGTTTACATGTCATAGATATTAAATATTTGTTGTAAAACTCTCCTTCCAGTATTGTGTATGTGTTTGGTCAAGTAGAATAAACTCTCGTCCTCTGATTTCAGATTCCTTTCTCTTTCCATTAGAAATCCCTAAATGTAAAACTACATATTGATAGCTAAAAACCAGGATGTTTACTAGAGAAAAAGAATGCAAAGGCAATAATTAAATATTATATTTATACAAAATACCTACTAGTACAAACTTAAAAAGAGAAAGTAAAAGTCAAATGCTTCTACGACTTCAGACTAAGAAAAAGAACTTTTGAGGTTGAATGTTCCTGAAATTTTTCTTTTCATACAACTACGGACATGACTTCAAAAGTTGATGTGACTAAAAATGTAAGATATGAAAGATATTTGAAGACTCAGAGAAGGTGGATTTTCATTTTAACAATTCACATATATATTCTAGATATCCTCTTATTCGTAACTAAGAGAGTCAAATCAGATGAAAGACCCTAAAAATTTCCCTTTGACTGTGTTAAGTAGAAGTAGTAGAGGCATATTGGCCAAATCTTGAGTGTTTGCAAATTGAATCTTAAGGCCATAGGCTGGCACAGGTCATTGAAGCCCTAGCTTTTTATCTTTAATTTTAAAATCCCCAAACAATGTATACTAATTTTTCTTGTCCATTATTTCCAAATAATCTTGTTGAAAGGTTATTACAGTGCTTGCTCATGTTACTGTTGTCTAACAGAAGGGTATCCGGGGCCTTAAAACTGAGAGGGTTAGGATTAATGATTCCAATACCTATGCTTGGACATCTCCAAAAGTGGGTTCCAACTTCTTGTCCTCAAGTCTGTATAGAAACTAGCAAACTTCCAGAGTTCACGAAAGGCTCAAAGAGAACAGATGTTTTATAGAAAATTCTTAGAGCAAGTTCCACGCATAATGTTGCTGATGCGTGTCTGCCTTTTCAATAAACATCACTATGCTTTATCACAAGATTTAATAAAGCAGCTTAGTTAAAAATGCCATCTGGGTCTCTGGACACATTAAACAAAGCTTAAAATAACCACCCCAGCAACTGGGAGAACCCAGCTGTTCTCATAATCTGTCCCACTCCTTTTACTTCCCCAGAAAAAGAGTGAATGAAGAACACAGACTAAAAGCATCCAGAAGGAACTGACACAAACAGGGAGATAGATGGAGCCAAGGGCTCCTGTAAGTTTGCTATTGCTCACATAATAGATTTGCTAATTCCACAACCTGCGGATGGTGATTAAGAATGGGAAGCAGAAAGAGGGAAGAGAGAATCATAGAAGGGCTCATTCAAGTTTTCTAATGTATCACAAACCTGTCCTCCCTAATGTCTGGATCATAGCAGCCCATTCCATTCACCTATTCTGTAGTGGACTCCAATAGAAAATACAAAGCCATCACCACCCAGTTCTTTCTCCCTTCTAGAGATGAGCTATTAGCCACCCAAACCCAGATTCTCAGGTCCATTCCAGGAAAGAAGCCCTAGGTATTGAAGCACAGCTTTCCCTCCCTCCCTTTTTTCTTCCACGCCAAGATTTGTTCCACAGATAGTTCTAGTAAATGCAAAACCAAGTATATTCTCATTCTTTAGAGCAACCAGCTTTTCATGGCCAACTGGAATCAAATACAACCTGCACAAACATCTATCTGGAGGACACTCCCAAGGCTCCTACTGAGCCAGCCTTCTGCATACCACTGCATTTCAGCTTCCTAGTTCACAAGACACTGAGACATTCTTGAATTCTGCAAGGTGCACTGTGTGTTAATATCTTTGCTGCTCATCATGTGGCCAATAAAGGGCATGACTAGTCAACAAATAAATTTTCTCTTGGCTAAAACTTGCAACAAAACTGTAAGCTGTTTACCAAGGGGCCCACTACAGGTTATATTCAATATATACAGTCAAATCCTAACTATCTGAGATATATTCAGTTGACCATACACCTTTATATTTCAGTAAAAGGTCTTTACATTTCCCAGTGCTATCGATGTTACAAAGTGCTTCCATATGCAGTGCTTCATCTGATTTACAGGATAATTAAATGATCCTGTCATACCTGATTTTTAGATGAGAAAACAAGTCGTTTCTGGGTATTTCAAGAGGCTAACGCATCTGCCCTCCAACTTGTATGTGAAAACCAAAAACAAAATTCCAAGGCCCCTCAACAATCTGAATGGACTTTGACTCTTTTGGTCAATATATGGCAGAGCTAGGAAAAGAAGGTGAGTCTTCCAGCTGCTGATACAGGGTTTTTCCTGCCATACTCCATTACCTCCAAGGCTAAAGTCAAAAGAGGGTGTGGTTATCACATGAAAAAATCTGGTTTGGATTTCCCAAATGTGTATGTAGTATTTGGTGATTTACCTTAATTTAACCTACAGTTCTTTTGGGTTGTAACAGTCTGACTCCATTTTTGAAAACAAAACAAAATCGATTTTAAATGCTGAATTATAGATCTTTGCTGTCCAGTATGGTAGCTACTAACCACTTATGGTTATTTGCATTTCTATTTTAATTAATTAAAATTCAGTAAAATGCAAAATTCAGTTCTTCAGTTGCTCTAGCCACATTTCAAGTGTTACAGTAGTCACATATGGCTAGTGGCTGGGACAATGCAGATTATAGAACAGTTCCATCATCAAAGAAACTTCTATTGAACAGTGCTATTATATAATGTCATCTCCAGAGAAAGAAGACTTTAGAAAAAGTCAGAAACGGCCGGGTGCAGTGGCTCACACGTGTAATCCCAGCACTTTGGGAGGCCAAGGCAGGCAGATCCCTTGAGGTCAGGAGTTCAAGACCAGCCTGGCCGACATGGTGAAACCCCGTCTCTAGTAAAAATACAAAAAATTAGCTAGGCGTGGTGGTGCATGCCTGTAACCACAGCTACTCAGGAGGCTGAGTTGGGAGAATCACTGGAACCCAGGAGGCAGAAGTTGTAGTGAGCCAAGATTGTGCCACTGCACTCTAGCCTGGGTGACAGAGCAAGACTCCATCTCAAAAAAAAAAAAAAAAGAAAAAGAAAAAGAGAAAGTCAGAAACATCTTGAGGCAGGCATAGTGCTGTCATCTGTCCAATATTGAAGATGATTTAAGAATAAGAAAGAAGAAGAGAACAAAGAAGAGAAAAAGAAGTTGCCTTAGGTGTACCTACCCAGAAAAGGACAAAGGCATTCTTGTAGTCATTGTGTTGTATTTTAGCTCTTAAACTTTTTAAGAGATTAGAATAATTTGACACATAGAAGATCTAAACCACTGAAGAGGCTCTGAAGCAGATAAAAGTAGAAAGAAAATAAAAAACGAATTAGTTACAAACTAAGCTTAACCACAATTCGTTTAAACGATACTATTTACTCTTCACATGATTGGTTTTTCTTTTGCTTTATAGTATGACATAGTTTATATCTTTAAAGGGGAATTAAAATATTTCTGGGAATTTTTAAAAGTAAGTTCACACAGCCACATAAAAACTACAGAAACAGATAAAACCTATCTTCTCATTTATTCCCTAATCCATTCAAATTAAATATAAAAATCCAAGCAGCCACAGTGATATTCAAAAAAGCAAAAGTGAGACAAAACAAAATTCATTTGTCACCTGTGGAGGTAGTTAGCTCACCTAATCTTCACTCCAAACACCAGTAATTTTTAAAAGACAGAAATAAACATATGTTCTGCCTTCCCGGAAGGAACTATGTTTCAGGGTAGCCAAATAACCCAGTTGTGAAGAAAATGGTCTGCTTATAGAAAAATGCCAGCTAAAGCATGTAGACAGAATTAGAGAATTAGAAATTCACCATTTTGAAACCCCTAATGAAATAATCAACTCAAGCAAGGATCATTAATAAATGCTAAAACAATCAAGTAACTATTGATACAGAATATAACTGAATATACACATGGTACAAAGTTCACGTCACAGACTACTGGCTTGACCCAAGGGGGAATATAGCAGAGGAGATAGGCAGTGATCACCCTAACCTTGCGATCATCTCACCATCACTAATGATGGGATGTGAATACACATTATTGCCTATGAAATAGTCTTTAAAAAAAGAAGTTGAACCTGAATCTAACTAAACCTTGCAATGGGCTGAACGTGTATGTCTTCCCCAAATTAATATGTTGACATCCTAACCCCAAAGGTGCTGGTATTAAAAGGTGGGGCCTTTAGGGGGTCATTAGATCATAAGGACAGAGGCTTCATGATTGGAATTAGTGCCCTTATAAAAGAGGCCCCAGAGAGCTAGCTAGTCTCTCCCACTATGTGAGGGCCCAGCAAGAAGGCCAATCTATGAACCAGAAAGTTGGTCCTAACCAGATATCAAAACCACATGCTCCTTGATCTTAAACTTGCTAGCCTCTAGAACTGTGAGAAATAAATTTCTGTTCTTTATAAGTCATCCAGTTTTTGGTATTTTGTTATAGCAGGCCTAAAAGCCTTTAGAACTAACTTCCAGTTAACCAGGAAAAAACAGAGTGAAAAGTTAAATGACACCATAAAAAGCAACCAGAAAATTCCAGAAGGGGAAATATTCTACAGGACAACTGACTAGTTTTTCAACAAGTCAATTTCACTAAATAAATACATAAACAAAGAGTATGGGTATTTTCCAGGTTAAAAAAGTCTTGAGCTAAATAATCAAATGCAATGTGTATCCCTTGATTAGAAGAAACTAATTTGAACAAACCAGACACAAAAGATATTTCAGGGAGACCAAGCTGGAAGGATCACTTGAGGCCAGGAGTTTGAGACCAGCCTGGGCAACGTAGTAAGACCTCCATCTCTACAAAAACAATAAATTAGCTGGGCATGGTGGTGTGCACCTCTAGTCCTAGCTACTCAGGAAGCTGAGGCAGGAAGATCACTTGAGCCCAGGAGTTTGAGGCTGCAATGAGCTATGATTGTTTCACTGCACTTCAGGCTGTGTGAAAGAGCAAGACTTTGTCTCAAAAAATAAAAGGACATTTCATAATAATTGAGGAAATCTGAATGTGGACTGGGTAATAAATGATATAAAAAAGCCATTTTTTATTTTGTTTGAAAAGATGATTTTGTAACTATACAGGAAAATGTTCTTATTTTTTTAGAAATCTGTACTAAAGAATTTAGGGGTAAAATATCATTTTCTTTAATATACTTTCAAACACAAGCAAAAAATAGTCATGACACAAATATAGCAAAATGTTTACAATCTATGTTCTATGCTTGCCTGTGAGTGTCATTAATCTCATCTCTCTGCTTTTCTGAAAGTTTGAACATTTCAAAGTTTTATAATAAATTTTTTACATCCCATAATTTTATAATAATTTTTTTAAAGTTTGAAGCAAATCAACAACTATAGCTTCAAAAATATACTGACCCACAATAAACATTGAACAGGGTATATTTCTCCCATTTCCTAAAAAGTTGGCCCAGGAAGGAGTATGAGAGCTGCCATAGCTCTCCCAAGGCTCATTATTCTCCATCACTCCATGGTAAATCCCAAAATAAATTTTTAAAAAAGTTGTTTAAATTTATAATGTTTTTGATTCTATAATAATTTTATAATAAAATAATTGTAAAATGTTTTTGATTATATATTTTAATTTATAAAAATTTTTATACATGTTTATTTTTGAAATGTCTATTTCAAACTTTATGAGATATTAAAATATAAGTAATATAGTTCATCATTTTAGAAATGCCATGCTTTTCTTCTCCAGCAATTACATAATCAAAGAGTAACTGTAGTTTTTCCTAGAACATTGCTTTGTAGGCTGGGCATGGTGGTTCATGACACTTTAGGAGGCCAAGGCAGACAGATCTCTTGAGATCAGGAGTTTGAGACTAGACTGGGCAACACAGAGAAACCCTATGAGTAGTACAAACACAAAAATCAGCTGTGCGTAGTGTTGTGCACCTATAGCCCCAGCTACTCAGGAGGCTGAGGTGGGAAGATCACCTGAATCTGGGGAGGTCAAGGCTACAGTGAGCCAAGACTGTACCATTGCACTCCAGCCTGGGCAACAAAGTGAGACCCTGTCTCAAAAAAAATGAAATTTAATTTAAAAAAATAAAATTGCTTTGTAAAATTAACTTTTTCAATCAAAACCAAGATTTTTCAGATATAGAGAATGCAGCCCACTGGTCAGATTTGTCAGTTCAAAGAGAATAAATTCTAGTTTCCTATTTTTCTAGCCTGCTTATGAATATCCAATAGGATATTAAAAAAGACCAAAGCCTTTGGGATCCATGTTCAGTATTCCTGAGTCTAACTCAGGATGCCAAATCAGGAGACAATCACATTCTCATCAATTTTCAATCATTCGAGACCAATTTTGCTTATAATTATCCAGTTCTTTTAGACCACCTTTCTCCTGAAGCCAGCCTTATGGCTATTCACTTCACTTTAGCATAAGTCCCCAAGAAGGTGAACAAAATGAGGAAACGATTGGTTAAAGTTGGCGTTTGAAATTCTGAAACATGTCCACCATTCCCTTCACCCATGCCCGCCCCTCTTAGAAGTAGTACTTTCAGATTATTTAAGAGTCGATGCTTCTATGTGGATTTTGTCATCTGTCCTTTATAACAGCTAGTAGGTTTAATTTGACTCTATTTTCAGCATATATTGACCTATGCTAATTATCTGTTAAAATAAATTCCACTCTTAGAGTTAATAAAGTGTGTTTGTCATGGAAGACCCATTGAAGTAAGAAGCTGAGGAGCCCTTATGGTAAAGTGGGACAAGAAATAATAAGACATAATAATTTTCCCATGCAAATCAACAACCGTAGCTTCAAAAATATCCTGACCCACAACAAGTATTGGACAGGCCATGTTTCTCTCACTCCCTAAAAAATTGGCTCGGGAAGGAGTGTGAGAGCTCCCATAGCTCTCCCAAGGCTCATTATTCTCCATCACTCCACAGGAACAGCCTGTCAGAGAAGAGTGAAAGACCATTTGTCAACCTCTCTTCAACTCCCTGATTCTAGCCAAACTTCATCAATCTCAAGTGAGGAGCCAGAGAGAAATCAAACCCCATATATCCAGCATCATTGTCTACGGGAGTCAAAAATCACAATTCCACTACCCACCCCAACACCACTGGCCCTGTTTCTCCCAATTGCTTTTTATTGTGTTTTTTAAAAAATCCTCTTTTCCCATCCCTGCAACACCGAGAAGGAGGAATTATAGTAGATAAATATGAAGCATGGAGATCCTTTAAAAATGTTTTTAATAATAAATGAGAAAATGAAAAGGAGAGGGTTGGGAAGGAAAGAGGGAATTCAAATGCCAGGGAATTGTTCAGTTTCGCCTTTAAAGATGTTAACACTCATTTATACATCTGCAAGACACTCCCCTTAAAGAAAAGTTCTATGAGTGTGGGTCTGGTTGCATGAATAAGGATAAAATTACTTTTTTAGACGATGTTTCCCACATATCATTCAGATACCCCTGAAGTTAGGTATCCCTCTTGTAGATGTCCTTGAGATGCTGCTGGACCTGGGAAAGAGGAAACTGGGATACGGGTCTATGCCAAAAGGTGCTTCTAGTTATAGGACAGAGAGGAAAGGGGCAGAGGGAGAAAAACCCGAAGTCTGAGAATCTGGATTGCAGAAGACTACCGAGGTCATGGGAGAAGGGAGAGAAAACAAGGATGAAAAGCGAAAGGGGAAGAGGCATGAAATGTTGTCAAATGTCAAAAGGCATTTGGAGAGAAGTTGGGAATTGCATTAAGAAAACCACTGCAAACCTCGTTTCAGACCATTTAGAGATATGCCCCCTGGGAACTGCGAGCTCAGGCTGTTTAGCATTAAACAAATGGATCCACTCCATCCCTACCCTAATTAAATAAATCATTCAGTAATTCCACTGGGTTAAAGAACCAAAATATTAAAAACCTTCAGGACCTACTCTTGCCAAATATGTCAGGGATCGTGTGTGTGTGTGTGTCTGTGTGTGTGTGTGTGTGTGTGTGTGTGTGTGTTCTGAGACACCACTACTGTTAAATAGGCAGAGCTAAGACTTAGGGGACTGGCAGATTATTGCAAAAAGGGCACGGGACAGAGGGACTATGTTGTGAGCCTGAGAAAGAAGTTTGTGTGGGGACTGTGGGCAGTGAACGCGTTGGGAACAATATGGAAAACTGGGAGCTGCCTTGGAATCTACAGGGCCGGGTAAGAGAATGTCCGAAAGAAAAATGAGCAGGTGCGGGATGTGTGCAGAGTCGGAGAGGAGTCCAGGGCGCACGGAGTGGCTCCAGGAACGACGGACACCACTCAAGAATTTTGGGGGTGGTGGGTACTAATAGAACCCAGTGTCCGGGGTGCGCCGGGGAGGCTGCGAGCACGGCGGGAGTGGGGCACTGGAGGGTGAGGACGCGGGAGTGAGGAAGCAAAGCCGGGGCAGGGGCCTCCCGGCTGGGCCCGGAGGCAGCATGGGGACAAGGGCTAGGAGAGGGCATGGCGGCGGCATGGTGGGAAGCGAGGGGCATCCGGACACTCACCCCATTGGCCGCGGCCATCTGCACCACGATCTCGATGGCCGTCCTGCTAAAGTACCTGCCGTCGCTGCCCATCACCGTGGTGCAGCACCGACGGTCGCGCAGGTCGATGGACGACAGCACGCTCTGGATGAAGTTGGGCAGGTAGTTGCGCTGGCCCTCGAAGAAGCCGGTAGGTCGCCACAGACCCCCGCCGCCGGCCGGCCGCCGGTCCTCGTAGGGCGCGGTGGGCACTGTCAGCACCGGGATGGGGCCCCCCTCCGTGGCGCCTCCTGGCCGGTCCTGCTGAGGCTCCCGGGGCCGGAGGGAATCTGCAGGCTGCCAGGGGCCTCCGCCAGCCTGGCCGCACGCCAGGACTCCGCCTCACGCCCGGGCCCCCTCTCCGGCTGGTCGGCGCCCTGCGCCCGCACGCCTGGGGACCGCCCGCCCCTCCTCTCCGCGCGGCCGCTCGCTGACTCCCTCGGCGGAGATTGCTTCTGCCTTCCTGTAAAGTTTTCTCCCTCCCACCTTCTCTGCTGCCAGACCGCCCGAGGTGCCCTCAGTTTCTCCCCAAGTTGGACTCACTTTCGGGGTGTCCCAAAAGCCTGATTCCAGGGCCTGCTAGCCCAACCCCGGTGACGCCTGCACCCGCGCCTGGCCCCAGCCTTCACGCGCGATCGCCGCCCTCCGGGGCACACCCTCCGCCAGAAAACAGCCGGCGGGTGGCGAGACTTTGGGCAGAGTCCGGGTTCCTCTCCGGCGCCAGGCCCGTCTCCCTGTCTCCCTAGGAGTGTGCTGCCTACTCGCAACAGTTTCTCTTTAGAACAAGCACGGGGAGGGATTTGGGAGGGGGCTGAAACCTTTTGCCATCAGCGAACAGCCTCAGCCAAAAATAACCCTGGAAAGGCGAGCTAAGAATGGTTATCTCCTGCCAGCGCTGAAATCGGAGGCTGGGCGCTGCGTGTGGGGTGTGTGTGTGTGTGTGTGTGTGTGTGTGTACCCTCCCACCCCGACCATTTGTTGAAGGGAATCACCACTGTCAGACTTCAATCCAACAGGACCCACTCGAGCCATCCACACTTTCCCCAGCCTCCTCCAAAACAGCACACTTTCCGGTATGGACAATTCTTTTTTTTTTTTTTTTTTTCACTTGTTTGTTTGTTGTGGTGGTTGCAACAGCAGCAACACAGATGACACATATTTCCCTATTCTTCTCGCCCTTCTCACCCTCCCTACCCAGCTCCTGCCTTAGAAACAGGCTTGGCCTACACTGTATCTGTCCACACTGCCTGAACTCTTCCCTGAATTAATCGTTTTCAATAGGAGGGGGCTAAATCCCTTATTAATGCCCTACCAGGAGTGAATGAATAAAGCCAAGTTAAAGGGGAACTGGGTACCACATACTGTGCTAGGTTCCTTTGCATGTATCCTTTCATTCTGCTGGAGCTAAAGATGTTCTGCCTCCTCTATAAAACACACCCAAACTCCAAAACCAGGAAATTCTCCATAGAAAATAGGAGTGAAGAGAGACAAGACTAACAGGATAAACCCCAAAGCAGGAAGAAAGTTTTGTCTCCCATTTCGCTCAAGGAATTTTTGGACCCACCAAGGCTACTGTCCTGAAAGATCCTGCTGCTTCTCCTTCCCCAAATATTGTCCACTTCCTGAGAGTAAGGCTGACTTGCCACAGGCTTATAAAGTGTTTGGTCACAGTAAGACAACTGTGAGTAATAACACACATTGTATACTGTTTTGCAATTGATAAAAGGCTTTGCATCTGTTTTTTCTTTGGAGGCTGAAGAAAAGAAGAATGGTATTCACGCAGTTCCCATTTTACAGATGAAAACAAGAGGACTTTTTCTGTGAAGTCAGGAAAGTGGTTACAATGGTACATTCCGCCTGTCCGAATTATGTATTGCCCCTCTCCTTTCTATTAATAACATTGAAGTGTGATGGGACAACCACAGAAGCCGTCAGTTGAAACCTGCTGGGACTTTTTAGCCATTCTCTTCAACATAAAGAATGGGTGTTTTTGGAGGGGGTGAGAGGAATGGGGAAATGTTGTCAAAGAGTACAATGTTTTAGTTGAGACAGGAAGAATACATTTTGTTGAGATCTACAGCACAGCATGGTGACTGTAGTTAACAATGAAGTATTGTGTATTTCAAAATTGCTAAGACAATAAATTTCAAATGTTCTCACCACAAAAAAGATAGGTTTTGAGGTGATGAATCTATTAATTCTCTGGATTTAATTATTCCACAATGTATACATATATCATAACATCACATTATACCTCCGTAAATACATACAATTTTAATTTGTCAATTAACATTTTTTTAAAAGAATAGTGTGGCCAGTTGGGGAGGTAGTTTTTTCTTTTTTCCTCTAGTCTCTACTCAGTCTCCAAGATCCCATTCCCCATAAAGTTCCTGTCACCCAGGTGGAGTGCAGTGGCACAATCATAGCTCACTGCACCCTCTCCCTCTTGGGCTCAAGCGATCCTCCCGCCTACAGGTACATGCCACCACGCCCAGCTAATTTTTGTAGTTTTTGTAGACATGGGGTTTCACCATGTTGCCTAGGCTGGTCTCGAACTCCTCAGCTCAATCAATCTGCCCACTTTAGCCTCCCACACTGCTGGGATTACAGGTGGGAGCCACCAAGCCCAACCCATAAAGTTCCTAACTTTTTATCTCCCTGGGAGTGCACAGCCTACACACACCAGTTTCTCTTTAGAACATACTTAAGAGTCTTGGCTTAGCATCCAACACACAGAACTTTAACACTTCTACGGATCTGTGCACCTGTCTATGGTGTGGGGTTTTTAAGATCTCTTTCTAATGACACTTTATTTTGCAAAGCAGGACAGTTTCATTCCCAGAAGAGCAGGTATGGTAAATCCTTTGTTCCAGTAATGAAGACAATGATCTAAACCCTAAGCCTCAGAGAAGCCCAGAAACCCTCCAGGCCTCCATCTCTCTGCTCCTAGCACCTGCCTCTCTCTTGACATCAACATCATTCTCCCCTCTCACAGCCCAGCTCCTTCCACAGACCCAGGGATTAGGCACCAGCAGCTCAGACTAGATTTTAGAGAATTACCATTCAAGAGGCAATCCTCTTCCCTTGGTTCCAATTTCAAGGTTCTCAAAGACTGGAGCAGGGCTAGTTTGAGGCAATGTGCCCCATCGCATAGCCAGAAAGAACCTTACAGTGAAAAGGAGAACAATTCTTCCAAAGTAAGGGGGTGCTGATCCCCAGAGGGAGGACAGATGGGCAACCAAACAGTAACCGGGCCACCACATGCTTCACACTCACTGATCAAGGATTTCTAAAACCACTTTTCTTTTCTCTGAATTTATATAGGACTTTGTATCACTCATAAAGGAATGTCTTATAGGCTGATAACACCTTTCTATTCATGCTTACACTTAACATTTAGGCTAGAATAATTTCCTAACCTCAGTGTCCTCACTATAAGTTGGGAATTATTATAATCCCTACCTCATAAATTGTTGGGAGGATTAAAATACTTAGTAAAGTGCCTGACTAATAGAAAGGCATTCAATAAATGTTAGCTATTCATGGTGTCATCATCATTATATTTACCATTATTACTAATCTCCTGTATTGCAAGAATTACAGTTTATATTTTTGTAGACCATCACTGTAGCTAAAGGGTCTTTGGGCCATAGGTGATATTCCATAAAGGTTGGTTAAATTGATCTGTGGTTTTTGACTATGGAAACTCAGAACTCCCTCAAAATGTACAAAACAGATTTACCTGCTAAATAAATCTCTTCAAAGCTGACCCCAGGTTTAATTGAATTAATTCCAATGAATTTGTCACAATGATGGAGAAAGGAAACTTAGAGGGCCCCACAGTTGTTTGCTGGTAAAATGAGAAGTTTGGATTAGATCAATGTTTCCCAAAATATTTTCCTCAGAATGTTAGTGCCCCTCGAATCCTGCACAAAGAAAGAGGTTCATGACCAAGTAGCTTTTAAAAGTCCTGTACACTCTACTCCCATTCTTCACAATGCACACTTTCATATTAAAAGTTCTGAGACGTCCTCAACAGAAGACATCACTTAACTTTTTTTTTTTTTTAAGACAGATTCTCACTCTGTCACCCAGGCTGGAGTACAGTGGCCACAACTCCTGGCCTAATATTTTTTTAACCTGGTGCTTCCCAATCTAAACTCACAGGGACCAGTTTTCTTAATGAAAGAGAATCAGACTAGCTTGTAACCATAGCTGGTGACACTCTCCTGCCCCATTCCTTGTATGTCCTCAGTGGACTAGGTCAGGAATAAATAAATTTTCCTGATTCTCAAGGGCTGGTCACTCCTTTGCACTGAGCTCAAAGCTTCTCTGTAGCATGGGTCACAATGAATGGTAGCCCTGATAGCCTAGAGTAGCCTTTCAGCCTTCTCTGAGCCTCTAAAGACTGAGGATCCTTGGCATGAAATGGAGCAACTGGTATACCCTTGCTTCCTCTGGGGACTCTCTTACTCTCAAAAAGGCATCAGCCATCATCTCCATCTAGAGAATATACTAGCTGACTCAGCTTGACCAGCCTGTCCCAAAATGAGAATCTGGGTAAAATAAGCATTGAAACACTTCATTCCTTGTAGATTCACAAAACATATTAGCATATTACAGACTATGAAGTTCTTCAGGAAAAAAGAAACCTATTTAACTTTAATCCAACATTGCCAAGTTTTATTTGACCATGGAAGATTTTTCCAAAACACTTACAAACAGATCAAGGACATTAATCTTTCATGAAATACTAGATCCCCAGGGTCCTCTCCAGCTACATCATTCTGTGATTTTCTTTTTTATTTATGATGCATTAAAAGATTAATCTCTATCAGACTTCCATTTAGAAATACACCAGAATGTGCAAAGGCAGCAGGTAAAATTGCTGAAGGGTATTATAAAAATACCCTCCAGTGATTTTTGAAACTTAAACTGAAATATTTATATAACTATATATTTCAGTTTGTATATTATATATATATGTATATACACACATATATATGTGTGTATATATATTGGTGTATGTATATCTATATCTATGTATATATGGCATTATATCCATTTTACAGATGCAGAAACTGAGCTTTAGAGGGGGTGAGCAATTGGTCCAAAGCCACACAGCACACAGGTAGTCATTGATAAAGGTAAAAACAAGAGTTGAAGCCTGAGGTGTAAGGACACAGAGACAAGTACACAAATGTTTACAAGATACACATATGACACGTGCCTTTAACATGAATTTCTTGAACATTCATTTAGAGGCCTTACAATGAAGACATCAGAGTGGCAGCAAGTTCTGTTGGAATCAGGGGAGCGTGTTCTTCTATAATCCCCTGGCTAACAGGAAAGCACACTGATTTGGCCCATGGTAGTTATACACTCCCATTGAGTCAGGGGCCACTTCTATGCACACAGGAGGTGCTAAAAATATGCTGTTGACTCATTGCCTCTAAGAGCAGAAGAAATGCCAAAAGTATAGGACAAGAGGCAGAAAAGCACACGGAAAAATGTCGTAGGGCAGTCCTCTGAGGAAGTGTTAGATCCCTTTGAAATCTGTCCAAACACTTTCTTGTGCTGGGGAAAGTCAGTTACATATTTCAAGCAACCCCACATGTCATACGAGTATCTTGTATGTGTTTGTGTACTCGTGTCTGTGAACTTACATCTCAGACTTCAACTTCTCGCTCCCCACCCTTATCAATGACTGCCTGCATGGCCTTGGGCAAGTTGCTTTCCCTCTTCAAAGCTCAGTTTCTGCATCTATAAAATGGACATAATGCTACCTACCTCATGGGGTTAGTGATCACATTGAAGGAGCTAATATGTGGAAATTGCTTACACAGTACCTATCACATAATAAGGGTTTAATAAGTGTTTGATGTAATTGTTTTGATTATTACTACTATTACTAAAATAATAATTACTACAATAATAATGATTCTTATTCTCTATATTAGTATTATCTTTGAAAATGGGCATGGATTATGTCTATGTAACACTTTTGGTACAATATCTAGCATTATATCACACACAAATTAGAGAATTCATATTATTAAGGATGAAAAAATATTTTTACTGACCCTTAAATTCTTCGTAAGTAACTGCAAATGAAGCCATTATCCCAACACATGAAATAAAAAAAAAAATTCAGTTCCTCTGGAGTTTGTTTTTGGAGGTAGCCACAGGATACCTAAATTTTTTTTCTTTTCAGAGAGACTGAGGGGCTCACTAGGTTGACCAGGCTGGTCTTGAACTCCTGGTTTCAAGCCATCCTCCCACCTCAGCCTCCCAAAGTGCCGGGATTACATGCATGAGCCACCACATCCAGCCTACCTAAAATACTGGATGCTGTTAATAAATCTCCTGAGGCCAGCATAAGAAGGTGGTGGGCAATACTAATGCAGGTATGCTTTTCGGGCTTTTTCATGTATTGGGCCAAACTTTGAAAAGCACTTACTATTAATGGCTAACTTGCAAAATTTGTGATTTATTAAAAGCAGATTTTAATTGTTTTACCTAAAAATAATAGGCCTCTGATCTGCCAAAGATGAAGATTTAATTTCTAGGTGTTCCTCACAATACCTAGAAACATCAGTGTAATCGATTATTAAACACTTTAGAACTATTCTCTTCAAAGTTCTTTAATATATAATACAGCAAAAGAAAAGTTTCTTTTCTAAAGGCTTCTCTATACCATTTTTAATAGTTGAATTTCATTTCTGAAGGCTCCTAAAAAGAATAGAATTTAGATCTTTATTAAAGAGGAAATATATTTTCCATGTTTAATTTAAATTACATTCCATCAGTCATTTGCAATCTTAGCCTACACGGAATTTTTTTTTTGGTAGTTTTTATGTTTGGGCTTTAGGAGGGGATTCCCAATAACCTCTATATAAATATTTCTAATCTCTATATAAATATTTTAACATTTCAATGTAAATTAATTTTTAAAGCTATTTTATCCATAAAAATAATGAATTTGCATGGCTGAGGGTGAAATAATGTGTTACCAGGACCCCTCAGTTTTGGGGGTTGTGAGTAGATCCCATCTTCATGTTCCTCCAGCCCAGTCCAAGCCTGGCTCAGGTCCTCCTCCCCCATTTGTCGGGAACCACCATCCCCAGGGATTCTATGTGCCCTGCCTGACCAGTGTTCTCCATCAGAGTTTACCAATCTTTTGTTCATTCCCTCAGAGCACAGCTAAGCAAGAGTACACTAATTTGAAAATTAACTCAAGCAAATAGAGGAACAATATCCCCAACACATTGCATTTTAACATAGGGTTTCCTGGACACACTGTTTCAACCCAAGAGTTGGGCTAATAGTAGGAGTTCCATCTGCTAAAATACGGCTGTCAGCTTCAGAGGGAAATTGATGAACGTCTTCATAGTTTGTTTTTACTTTTCACTTGGCACTGTTTCTAAAATTTCCTCTGAAGCCAAAAAATAAGTTATTTCCCAGCACACTGGGCACTTTTCATTTATCATTGGATTGATTTTTGTAACTTGCAGTAGGAGCTGAAATCGACCAGGGGGTTCTTATCCAACAGACAGCAGCAAAACTCTTTGTCTATCTGCGTTCCTTTCAACAAGCGTGACTTCCTCAATGGCATCATTCGTGAGCGTAACACAGAGATCAGCAATAACGTTTCTTCACTAACCCTACCAGGTATCCAACATAGGATGTTACTTCCTTTCACTGTTTTCCGACTCCTGGCAGATATTAATCATTGGGATTTGGGAACAAGGAAATAGAATTTCTGAGAATGCTTGGGAATTCCCAAATTCATATGATTTTCATAACACTTCATTTACAAGTTTTTGAAAAATAATAAGTGACTATAATAACAAGCAAATAGTCGTTTTTTTCTGTAACAGGATTATATGAAAAGTTTTAGTAGTCTTCTGTCTCAAAAAGATATGATAACAAATGATGATTTATTATTATTATGAGCCAACATATTGTAACAAGATTATAAAATCCATTAGCATTAATAGAGAAAACATTAAAAAGAAATGAATACTATCACAAAATAAATGCTAAAGAAAAGTCCTTTGAAGATTGAAAGGTAACACCACAAATACTTAATGCTTTAATCGTTGTTTACATGACATTGTTAAACAAGGCATCAATCATCCCCTCCAATACCATTTAAATAACATAACATTCTGATCTCCTGGCAAGATGAATACCACTAGAAAGAAGCAACTGTCAAAATGGCCGATTTAAGGGCATATTTTGTTTCTAAAACTTGGCATTGCTTAGAAAACCTCTCATAGGATTTGTAAAACATATACTATGCCTACGAACACATTAATATTTATTTGCAGAAATGGTCCACTGTTAGCAGTGGACAAGGCCATGAACACACACTTGTAACACAGCAACAGATACAAGAAAGTCTGACTGAGGCTCCTTTACTGCTCCTGTCCTGTTCACCTTAACTTTCATCTCCACATGTCAGTGCTTCCTCATCTTGCTTGACTTGAAGTCAGTGCATTTCTTCAAGCCAGTAAGGTCTCTATACTGACTATTAAGCTGTAATTTTCACAGGAAAATTAGAATGTTCCTTCCCATTTTCCTAATTTCTCAACTGATTTTTCTCAGAATTCAGAATCCATAAATATTGAAATGCCAGGAGAGAATTTCCAAATGGAAATGCTGTTCCCTTCGTCCATTTTCAGAAGAAACCGTAGGATAGTGTTATCCTTCTGTTCTCCAATTTTTTTTTTCCTGCAAACTTATGGTTATCACCTCTTTAAGTGAGTAGCTCACAATTTTGCCTCCCCTGCAAATGGTCCCAAAACAGTGAAGTGGGTCCTCTTTAGCTGTGTCTTTAGTACATAATCCTGCATTTCTGACCATATGCAGGGAGTGTGACCCAGGGAAGGATCCCTGACTCAATGGGATTTCTCTTGCTGTCTCTAGAATTTGAACACCGGAACCCAGACGTACAGAGGCTGCGAGCCATCGTGGTGTGCTATATTGATGATGGCAGCAGTGGGTGGTGTGGGGGCAGTTAATTGACAGCTACCTGTTGCTGACATCCCAGGAACTGCCTGAACCTCCTCTTTCCCAGTCATAAGATATCTAAGATTCTGCAGTATTCTTCATTAAATCCTAGCATGGTTTAAGCTAGCCAGAATTAGGTTCTGTTGCTTTCAATCAACAGAACCTTAGCTAATACGTTGTTATTTCCTGGTCTTTGTTCCTTTAATTTTCCAGGAAAAGAAGGGAAAATGGCTTACTGGTTTTAAAAAGAGACAAGGGACAACAGACCATTTATGCAAAATTTAGAAGCACTCAAAGGAAACTCTGGAAAGTTCCTGAGACATACCTAGGTAGGATCAGCATAAAACTTGAACAGTGTATCTAGATCATGGTTGCCATGGTTGCCTTGACACAATGAACATCTGTATCAAGATCATATTTTCTTGGTGGGACAGAGAGAAGCACAAGGCGGGACTCACATTTACAGTAATCCTTGTTTTCCAGGGACCATACAACCCAGTTTGTCCAGAGCTGTTCATCTTAAGTTTGTTATCCCACCATAATTATAAATAGAACCTCCTTTTTCTCTCAAGAATATCCCACTTTGGATGATAATTTCTGTGACTACCCATTAAGAATATTTAATAACTATAGAAAACTGCTTCTCTATATTTTTTGTATGTTTGAAACATTTTATAACAGAAATATCTTTAAAGTTATCACCTACACAGAATATAGCTGCCAAATGCTCCTACTCTGCTATTCTAACGATGAATCCCTCTGGGGCCCCTTCCTCCTACGGCGCTTGTGAGGATGAAATGAAATAAGCTCTATGAAATGCCCAACAGTGACCAACACTGAATAAAATACAGCCACCATAGGTGGCCTTCCCTTATGTTCACCAAACTCCTGATAAGTTATTCGGTGATATTTTAATCTTAATATTTTATGTAGATTATACATTCATCTGATTCAAAATGCAAAAGGTACAAAAGCGTATACAGTTAAAAGTTTCCCAACCCACTACCATTTATCTCCCTGGAGGCAACTGTTTCCAGATTTTTGAATATCCTTAAAGAATATCATATGTATGGAAAAGAAAGATTATATATTTATATGCATCTGTGTATGCATTTTCCTATGAGAGGCTCACAAAGTCTCCTTGAAGAGATATCATTATTACAAATACCCCTCAATTTACAATGGGGTTATATTCCAGTAAACTTATGAAAATATTGTAAGCTGAAAATGCATTTAATACACTTAACCTACTAAACATCATAGCTTAGCTCGGCCTACCTTAAACACTCACATTAACCTACAGTTAGGCAAAATCATCTAACAGAAAGCCCATTTTATAATAAAGTGGGCTTTGAATATCTCATGTAATATAATGAATACTGTACTGAAAGTGGAAAACAGAATGGTTGTATGAGTACTCAAAGTACAGCTTCTGCTGAATGTGTATTGCTTTCAAACTATCTTAAAGTTGAAAAATCGTAAGTCAAAATATTCTAAGTCAGGGATTGTTTGTACTTCTACTTTACATGATGAAATTGAGCCTTGAAAAGATTAAGTGACTCGCCCAAGGTCACACTGGCAGTTAAATAGTGAAACTTGGATCCAAATTGTTCAGTCACTACATGTATTGTCTTGAAATTTGAAAAAGTGGAAGAGGAATTAAACTACTAAATTGAAGGACTATTTTAGGCATAGAAGAAGCAGATGCCTTCATGTCCAAGTGATTGTGAAAAGCCCACTTGCCCCAAAATATGTCTCCTGGTCATATGAAATTCCACCATTTCAGATTTTTACCTGGGGATTTAGAGTAATCTGCTGTTTTCCTAGAGCTCCCCTAAAATAGAAATAGAAAATTTTGGAAGGCTAAATATATGCTAACATTGGAAAACTCATTTTCTCCCCTTCGTAAGGCAAGGTACTGAAGGAGGGGGCCCTACGGGCTGTGCAGGGACATCCTGGAGGCATGGGGAGAAGAAACTGAAAGGCAAGTTTGTATGGAACAAAGAATACCGATCTCAGGATTCTCCCTTGAACCTGCCCTAACTTTGTTCAAATAGACTTAGCCACTGACCTGCTGTCAAAAGACCACAACCAATCTGACTTGTTTTCAATATAATGATGAATATTGATTTGGTCCCTTCATCCAACATTCTCAGCTGGATCTTTTTTGACCAAGGATATACATTACTAGGTGAGTACAGGCAGTTAATTCTTCCACACGGGACTTCGGAGTTTCTGAGTTAACCAGAATCACCCACCTTAACATCTGCCAGTTTATACCCCAAGTCCTGACCAGTGCCCCCTACCTGCTATGCCTCATGTTTTCAATAGAGCATAAAATCAGAAATGAAAGATGAAACATCATAGCCAATATCACAGAAATACAAAGGATCCTAAGAAACTGCTAGGTATAATTACACACTAACTAATTGGATCATCTAGAAGAAATGGATAAATTCCCAGACACATAAAACCTACCAAGATTGACTCATGAAGAAATTTAAAAATCTGAACAGACTAATAGCAAGCAAGGAGGTTGAATCCGTAAGAAAATGTCTCCTATCAATGAAAAACCCAAAACCAGATGGCTTCCCAGATTAATTCTACCAAATATTTTAAGAACTAATACCAGTCCTTCTCAAACTCTTCCAAAAAGCTGAAGTGGAGGGAATACTTCCAAACTCATCTTACAGGGCCAGCATTACCCTGATTCCAAAGCCAGACAAGAACACTACAAGAAAGGAAAATGACAGGCCAATATCCTTGATCTACATAGATGCAAAAATCCTCAACAAAATCCTAGCAAACCAAATTCAATAGCACATTGAAAGAATCATTCACCATGATCATGTCATGGTTCAACATAAGCAAATCAATACATACAATATACCATATTAGAAAAATAAAGGATAGAAACTATATGGCCATCACAATAGATATAGAAAAAGCTTTTGACAAAATTCGAAACCCTTTCATGGTGAAAAAAAAAAACACCCAACAGATCACGTATTGAGGGACTGTATCCCAACAAAATAAAGGCCATATATGACAAACCCATAGCTAACACCATGATCAATGGTGAAAAGTTGAAACTTTTCCTCTACCATCAGGAACAAGACAAGGATGCCCACAGACACCACTTCTCAGGGTAATTAGGCAAAAGAAAGAAATAAAAGGCATCTTAATAGGAAAGGAAGAAGTGAAACTGTCTCTACTGACGGCATGATCTTGTTATATATAGAAAACCCTACAAACTTCACTAAAAAAAGGTTAGAACTCAACACAAAGAAGGGAACAATAGACACTGGGGGACTCCAAAGGTGGGAGGGAAGGATGGTGGGAGCAAGGGTTGAAAAACTACCTATCGATTACTATGCTCACTGCTTGGGTGGTGGGATCATTAGAAGCCCAAACCTCAGCACCATGCAATATACCTGTTTAAGAAACCTGTACATCTACGCTCCTGACTCTAAAATGAAACATACAATATTTAAAAAACAAAAACAAATAAATAAAATTTGAAAACTGTTAGAACTGAACTGATAGGTGATATCAGTAAAGTTGTAGGATACAAAATCAACAGATAGAGCCTTGAACACAGCAACATCCAGCTGTCTGACACGAAAGTCTCAGGGGCAAGAAAACCTCTATATGAACTCAGAAACAATGAGCTAAGTTGTGTTTATGTCTGAAAGGATGTTAAGAACTTCATTCATGTTACATCAGAGCCAAAAGAAAGAACCAACAGGAAACCTGTACCCAACAAACAGAAATGACAAGATGAAGGGAAAGCAGAGGTAAGGGCTTACCTTAGAAAGGGCAAGTGATTAGCTCAATATACAATACAATGTTTGCTCCTGAGCCAAAAATTTGTACAATAATTTGGATATAACTTGCACAACCAGAAAAATCAGCCACTCATTAGGAAAATGTGTTTCTGTAGAAGTCTTAGGACTCAGCTATCTATAATAACATGAAAAGACAATATTTTCATCCAAAATGAGTATTTTTGTTTGTCTTGGCTTGTTATTCTAACGTCAACAGCCTCTAAATAAACGGTTGAAGTACATGATATAACCACCTCTTTCTCCATCTTTTCCATTGCTCCCATAGGGTTTCAGTTGTGCAATTTCACCATTAGCAAAGCTTTTTGCTGAAATCTGGCTTTTCAAAGGGAGAGTATCCAGAAACAGAAGATGCTGATCTGGGAGGCTCTTCCTAATAGAACTGCTGCTTCAGTTTAACTTGAAAAAGCCCACACCCAGTTCCTAATGACAAACATCTGAACACCGGGTCTTCCCCTGAGCAAGACCATGCTATGCCTCCTGCTCGCTCGGTTCTATAAGCAACCCACAGATTGCTCCCTGTGAAGAGGAGCCTGCCAGGGGAGCAGCATTCCACCAGACCCTGATTTAGCAAGATATTTCCGTATCATTCCCCCAACCAGCTGGAAGTCCTCCACTGCTCTTGTGTAAAAATCTAACTCATCTCGCTGAATTTCCTGATTTAAAAGTCTAATTCATTTCACCAAAAGTGTGACAGAAGGAAACCAAGTACACCATCTCTCTCTTACCAAACCAAAGCTATTGCATGTGCATTCTGGGGGGAAAACATGGTCCAAATATGTTATGGAGGGGGTGCCAGCCCAGTGTCATCCTCTTACTATTGCCATAGGATCTTGGCTGATGGCATCAGAGGAAAAACAAGTTTATCGATTACTTTCAACCATTAAGCTCACTCCTCCATGAAAAATAAGTCACAAGTCCAATGTCTCTTATTAAAATAAGCACTGCAAAATATAAAGGAGTCACAGTTTTAAAATGGGACACACGTTCTCTAAGCAGTGAACCATGTTAGAGGTGCACTGTTTACATTGTATAAAGTCCCCTGGAGCCAGGGTTAGGAAGCCCATCTGTTCTTTGGTGTTCTGGGATGAAGGAGAAAGGAAAATGTGCTGCCAGAAGTGAGTGGGAAGGAGCCCATGAGATAAAGGAAGTAAATCCATTTGCTGTTTGCAATAATAATGGTAATACACGAAGCTATACATACATACATACATACATGCAAATTTTCACATTTTTTTAAAAAAAGAACTTAAGGCTTCCACTCATGTAATCAGCCCTTATGAACTCTCCTGATTAGCTGCAAGGAAAATCTTCCTTTCTCCTCTTTCTTGCACCATCCTGGGCTCCCTTTTGACTTGTTTTTTTTTTTTTAACTTATAAACGATCAGCTCATATTCTGAAGTTTGTAGTCCCCTCCCGCCCCCTCTCTCTCTATACGGCTCATTTATATTGGCAGCTGTCGTGCTGCTGGGCATCCTCAAACCCACAAGTTTCCCTTTAATGTTTGAGCAGACAAACATGATCATGCACTAGGCATCACTGTGCCACTCAAAATGCTTTTTTGTTTTTTTTATTGCATCTGAGAGAAATCTCAAGGTTGCAAACCTGGAGTCAGAATTGTCTCCATGTGTCTCAGTGGGAAGAGTATCGTGTGAAGAAACAAGTTGATTCTACTAATCAAAAGGAATTTTTTTTGATATCAGGTCATCCTCCGAATGAATGTATATTACCCAGTGGAGGGTCACATGAAGAAAATGGTCAAACAGCACCACCTATAGCAAGAGCTGAGAAGTGCAGTGGAGCCGGGCTGTGTCAGGAAAGAAAAGCAAGCTGGGGCCTGGCTCAGCGCTCTCCCCTCTGCTCTTGTCTGCACGGAAAGATTAGGATGACAGTGGCAGGAAGCCTGTGCACCTAGTATGCATCACTTGAAGGGAACACACAGATTCCAGTAAACAGTTGGAAGGAAATGTTAATACCAGGCTCTGCTAAACAATATGAAATGACTCCTAGATGAGACAAGCGACTTTCATCAAAGTTCCCTGATACCTGAAAAGACAGCCCAGGGGATCCTGCACTACATGTGGTGTATGTAAATTAAGCGGGTTTTTTCCCCTTTGTAATCAAGGCTCATACACAAACAAAATCACACTTTAGAAACGGCCTATTTCAACTTGTAACTAGCTTGCTTTCAGGGGCTCCAGGTCAAAAAGAAATAGAGCACAAAGACGCTTTCTCCTTAGGGATCATACACAAATTCACTCTGTCCGTTTCTTTCCCACATGGAGCAACAAAGCCGTCAGACCTCTCCATTCACCCATCGGGTCCTTCCTGATTAAAGTGAGATAAATCACAGCCCTCTCTCTCTAGATGGCAGGCGAAAAGAGGGGGATGCTTGCCTCAAGAAGTCCTCCCCATCCCTCTGCATTCATGCAAGCCCGAGCGGAGAGATGCAAGAAATTACGGATGCATTTTAATTCCCCAGACCCTGCAATTAAAAATGGAAATTTTTTGGCCATGCCTGTTGGCTCACGCCTGTAATCCCAGCACTTTCAGAGGCCGAGGTCGGCGGATCACCTGGGGTCAGGAGTTCGAGACCAGCCTGGCCAACATGGTGAAACCCTGTCTCTACTAAAAATACAAAAATTAGCTAGGAATGGTGGTGGGCGCCTGTAGTCCCAGCTACTCGGGAGGATGAGGCAGGAGAATCACTTGAACCCGGGAGGCAAAGTTTGCAGTGAGCCAAGATCGCACCACTGCACTCCACTCTGGGTGACAAAGGAAGACTTCATCTCAAAAAATGTTTTTAAAAAATGGAAGTGTTGTTCTTTCATTTGTAAATGTGTTTTGGTAAAAGAGGGGCAGTTTAAGCAACCCTTTCTATTGTCTACATTGTTAAAATTCATCCGACATGGACTCTTGACTCCGTTTTGCCTGGGCAGACCCAATTCAAGCATTTACAACAGCTATAACCTCCTCAAATCAAAAAGAGGAATCAGCATTATTGCTAAGTTCAAATAAGGTCTTGTTTTATTTCACTTTTTTATTTTTGAATGCAGCCATTCCTCCATGTGCTGTCATCAGGTAAGATTGTCAGTCCTGATTAGGTAAAGGTATTATTACAAAATGCAATTCTTAAAAATTCAGTGTCTAACTACACTTTTACTAAGCCTTTCCCCCTCCCCTATGTATTCTCCCTTAGACACCCCTTCTCAAATTTAAAATCACAGAAAGTAAAATATGATGCCTAAAGAGAGCCTAGCGACTGCCCAGTCCTCTAATTTGATGAGTGGGAGTACTGAAGCCCGGAGGAGGTCAAGTAATTTGTTCCCAATGTCTTAGATAAGAAGAAAATGACCAGCTGGGAAATCCCACTCATGTCAAGGCAGAGGCACAGGGCCACAGACTGTGGTTGAATTGTGCCACACTCCTACATCCTTCTTTAGGAATCACAGAACATTCCTGTGTTGAGTCGGAGTCACTGACTTCCTTTTCAGGCTGATTGAGTTCTGTCCTTACAGGCTGCGACAAGAAGTTTTGGTATTATGCTACACCAAGACCATTTATCTAGTTCAAGAAATGCACAGTCCTTAGAGCCCAGCAACTTTCCCCATGTCCAGTAAATGTAGCTTCTCCATTAGAAGCTGTCAGAATGGAGCCTTCTGGCTCATCTTGATTTTGATTTGTGCAAGAATGAATGGTTGTGCTAAGACAGCTTTCCTAGCTGATAGAGAGCGAAACTTTTTTCTCATAATCTATAAAAAAATTAAATTAGAACTTTCTTCTCATAATCTGTGAAAAAATATTAAATTAAATCTGGCTCGTCTTGATTTTGATTTGTGCAAGAATGAATGGTTGTGCTAAGACAGCTTTCCTAGCTGATAGTGAGCAAAACTTTTTTCTCATAATCTATCAAAAATATTAAATTAGAAGCATAGAGTTTATTTCATGACTTTTATCTTCCTGCAATTTTCTTGTGGGCATAAATGATTTGTTTTTATCCTGCCTGCCCCCCAATCCCTTTTCCAAGAGACTAAAAGAGTATCTAGTGCAAAGTGGAGACTCAAATATTTTTTAATAAACAGTGATCCCAGCCACCCAGTGCATGTTGCCAAATGCCAACCCCATAAATAATCAAACACATCATCTCATTCAGCCAATCAAAATCAAGTGCTACCTATTTTTTTAAGTTTTCATAGCCCTTGGGCATCTGCTTTCTCAGCATTTCCCAAACTTGAGTCATTCTCATCCTGCCTTCCTAATTTTGATCTGTCAATTACCTCTACTATTATTTATTTCATATATTTTTAAATAGACCCACTTTTGAAACTGAAATACACGCCTTTTAAAAGGAAGCTTTCTTACTACTATACATCAAAAGCCATTATTACTTGTTCTAAGTACTCATAACAAGATGGTCACAACTATTAAAATTTAGTCATGTGCATCCACACACTCTCTAAATTCATGGAGCATCTGCACACACTTTAAGAAACAATTCTGCATTACTCACTCAATTTTCTGGACATCCTTCTGAGGCAGGACAAACCTTGGGCCCAAAGAATTGAGGTAGGAGTCCAAGCAAGTTGCCAGCCACATAAAGGCAAACCTTGGCTCGGAAGTCAGGACTACCAGCCCCTAGGTTATGGTTCATGCTCTTTCCTCTGCTCTCCAGAACCTCCTATCTCCAAGTGCAGTTAGCAGCCCAGATGCAGCAGCATCCTCTAGAGACTTGTTAAAAATGCAGAAGCTCAGGCTCCACCCCAGGCCTATGCAGACCGAATCTGCATTTTAACAAGGTCCAGGTAATTCACGTGCACATTAAGTTTGAAAAGGCCTGGTCTAGATCAGCGGTTCTCTAACTTAGCAGCACATTAGAACCATCTGTAGAGACTTTAAAAATACCAGTGCCTGGGCTTCACCTCCCAGAGAATCTGACTTAAGT
Source organism: Pan troglodytes (assembly GCF_028858775.2). NCBI lineage: Eukaryota > Metazoa > Chordata > Mammalia > Primates > Hominidae > Pan > Pan troglodytes. The sequence continues at coordinate 12,350,406 of NC_072411.2, forward strand.
GTCTGGGGTTTGCCCTGAGTCTAGGTATTTTTAAAAACTCCTCAGCTTATACAAAGCTGGCAGGGCCGGGCACAGTGGCTCATGCCTATAATCCCAGCAGTTCGTGAGGCCAAAGTGGGCAGATTGCTTGAGTCCAGGAGTTTGAGATTAGCCTGGGCTAAAACCCCATCCCTACAAAAAAAAAAATACAAAAAGTAGTTGGGCATGGTGGTGGCACATACCTGTAGTCCCGGCGACTCAGGAGGCTGAGTCCTCGCTTGAACCCAGGAGGTCACGGTCTGGTCAACAGAGCAAGACCCTGTATCAAAACAAAGAAACAAACAAACAAAAAATGCTAGCAGCTTACCAGCTAGGGAGGCCTGTAGAGGCAAGTTTTCCAAATGGGGCTACATTAGTTGTTCCAAAACTTTAGCTGCATCAAAACCACCTGGATGGCTTGTTCAGCTACAGAGGGTCTGGCCATGCCCCTAGAGTTTCCAGCTGAGGGTCTGGAATGAGGCCCGATGATTTGCATTTCTAACAATCTCCAGGTGATGCTGATGCTGTGGGTCCAGGGACCACATTTTGAGAATCTATGCTAAATGAATCGGAGAAGACCAAAGCTCAAACTTATTCCAAGAACTTTTCAAGGCCCACCTGCAAGTTGTAGTGGAAGTAAGCATCTAAGGGTGCAAAAAAGTTTCACTGTAGACTAAGGCCTTTTACCTGAGCTCTCAAATGTTCACATTTCTCTTATCAACCTAAATAACAAACAGAGAGAGGCTCTCCACAAGAAAAAGATATTCGTTTGGAAACAGAGCCTTGCAATAGAAACAGGCAAGCCAGAGTAAACTATATGCATATTCACGGAGGTAAAGGAAGACAAAAGAAAAAATGAGGAAGATTATATGATCATTTGGAAATGATTATCCTTGGCTACAAAGATCAATAACAAAGGTGATGCCAGGCCCAGGTTGGACAGGCAGTTGTTGGGCAAATATCCTTCAGAAGCATTGTTGTGTGCAAAGTTGCAATGGGCTTTGTGCAAGATTGTGTTTTTGCAGTCTTCTGTGATAAGTTTTTGTTATCAGGCATACAAGCCCAAGAATCCCTTATTGCATGGCCTTCCCTGGCTCTATTTGTCAGAGTTTTGGTTAGGGGAGGGGTATTTTTAACACTCTCAATGTAAACAATGCCATAAGGTAGGTACCCCAATTGCTTGTTTCGTCTTCATAAAATAAATTTTCATAAAATCTCTGTAAACGTGGAAATATCTACACCGCTATCTCTGTAAATGTGTAAACATTTACAACGCTATCTGTATAAACATGGAACTATTTACACCACCGTCTCTATAAACATGGAAATATCTACAGCGCTATCTCTATAAACATGGAAATATCTACACCGCTATCTCTATAAACATGGAAATATCTACACTGCTATCTCTATAAACATGGAAATATCTACACCTCTATCTGTATAAACATGGAAATATCTAAACCACTGTGTCTATAAACATGGAAATATCTACAATGCTATCTCTATAAACACGCAAATATCTACATCACTGTCTCTATAAACATGGAAATATCTACACCACTATCTCTATGAACATGGAAATATCTACACCGCTGTCTCTAGGAACATGGAAATATCTACACCGCTATCTCTATAAACGTGGAAATATATACACCGCTATCTCTAAAAACCTGGAAATATCTACACCGCTATAAGTATAAATGTGGAAATATCTACACCGCTATTTGTATAAACATGGAAATATCTACACCGCTATCTGTATAAACATGGAAATATCTACATCGCTCTCTATAAACATGTAAATACTTACACCGCTATCTGTATAAACATTAAAATATTTACAAAGCTATCTCTATAAACATGGAAATATCTACACCGCTATCTCTATAAACATGGAAATATCTACACCACTATCTGTAAAACATGGAAATATCTACACCGCTGTCTGTATAAACATGGAAATATATACACGGCTATCTGTTTAAACATGGAAATATCTACACCACTGACTGTATAAACATGGAAATATCTACACCGCTATCTGTATAAACATGTAAATATCTACACCGCAGTCTCTATAAACATGCAAATATCTACACCGCTATCTGTAGAAACATGGAAATATCTACACCGCTGTCTCTATAAACATGGAAATATCTACACCGCTATCTGTATAGACGTGGAAATACCTACATCGCAATGTCTACAAACGTGGAAATATCTACACCGCTATCTGTATAAACATGGAAATATCTACACCGGTATGTGTAAAAACGTGGAAATATCTGCAGCGCTATGTGTATAAACTTGGAAATTTCTACACCGCAATCTGTAAAAAGTGGAAATATCTTCACCACTATATGTATAAACGTGGAAATATCTACACCGCTATCTCTATAAACGGGGAAATACCTACACCGCTATCCGTATAAACGTGGGAATATCTACACCGCTCTCCGTATAAACGTGTAAACATTTACACGGCTATCTGTATAAACATGGAAATATTTACACCGCCATCTGCATAAACATGGAAATACCTACAATGCTATCTCTATAAACATGGAAATATCTACAATGCCATCTGTAAAAACATGGAAATACCTATAGAGTCATCTGTATAAACATTGAAATATCTACAATGCCATCTGTATACACATGGAAATATCTACACAGCCATCTGTATAAATATGTAAAAATCTACACTGCTATCTCTATAAACATGGAAATATCTACACAGCAACCTCTATAAACATGAAAATATCTACACTGCCATCTCCATAAACATGGAACTAACTACTCCGCCATCTGTATAAACATGGAATCATCTACACCGCCATCTGTATAAACATGGAAATATCAACAATGCCATCTGTAGAAAGATGGAAATATCTACACCGCAATCTGTGTAAACATGGAAATATATACACCGCGATCTGTATAAACATGGAAATATCTACACCGAGATCTGTATAAACATGTTAATATCTACACGGTCATCTGTATAAACATGGAAATACCTACAAAGTCATCTGTATAAAAATGGAAATATCTACAAAGCCATCTGTATAAACATGGAATCATCTACACCGCCATCTGTATAAACATGGAAATAACAATGCCATCTGTAGAAAGATGGAAATATCTACACCGCAATCTGTGTAAACATGGAAATATATACACCGCGATCTGTATAAACATGGAAATATCTACACCGAGATCTGTATAAACATGTTAATATCTACACGGTCATCTGTATAAACATGGAAATACCTACAAAGTCATCTGTATAAAAATGGAAATATCTACAAAGCCATCTGAATAAACATGGAAATATCTACACCGCCATCTGTATATACATGTAAATATCTACACCGCTATCTGTATAAACATGCTAATAACTACACCGCTATCTGTATAAATGTGGAAATATTTGCACCGCTATCCCTATAAACATGGTAAAATCAACACCGCGGTCTGTATAAACATGGAAATATCTACACCATGATCTGTATAAACATGGAAACATCTTCACCGTGATCTGTATAAACATGGAAATACCTACACCGCCATCTCTATAAACATGGAAATATCTTCACCCCTATCTGTATAATCATGGAAATATCCATACCGGTATCTCTATAAACATGGAAAAATCAACACCGCTATCATTATGAACATGGAAATATCTAGACCGCCATCTCTATAAACATGGAAATATCTACGCCGCGATCAGTATAAACATGGAAATATCTACACCGCTATCTGTATAAACATGGAAATATCTCCACTGCTATCACTATAAACATCGAAATATCTACACCGCCATCTGTATAAACATGGAAATACTTACAAAGTTATCTGTATAAACATGGAAATATGTACACCGCCATCTGTATAAACATGGAAATATTTACACAGCCATGTGTATATACATGGAAATATCTACACCGCTATCTATATAAACATGGAAATATCTACACTGCTATCTCTATAAACATGGAAATATCTGCACTGCGGTCTGTATAAACGTGGAAATATCTACACCGGTATCTGTATAAACATGGAAATATCTACACCACGATCTGTATAAACATGGAAATATATACACCGCTATCTATATAAACATGGAAATATCTGCACCGCTATCTCTATAGACATGGAAATATCTACAAAGCCATCTGTATAAACATGGAAATACCTACACAGTCATGTGTAGGAACATGGAAATATCTACACTGCCATCTGTATAAACATTGAAATATCGACACAGCCCTCTGTATAAATATGGAGATATCTGCATAGGCATCTGTATAAACATGGAAATATCTGCACCGCTATCTGTATAAACATGGAAATACCTACACCGCTGTCTGTAAAAACATGGAAATATGTACAACGTTATGTGTATAAACATGGAAATATCTCCACTGCTGTCTGTATAAACATGGAAATATCTCCACCGTTATCTGTATAAACATAGAAATATCTACAGCGCCATCTCTATAAACATTGAAATATCTACACTGCCATCTGTAAAAACATGGAAATATCTACACAGTCATCTGAATAAACATGGAAATACCTACACAACCATCTGTATAAACATGGAAATAGCCACAATACCATCTGAATACACATGGAAATATCTACACAGACATCTGTATAAATATGGAAATATCTACACTGCCATCTGTATAAACATGGAAATATCTACACTGCCATCTGTAGAAAGATGGAAATATCTACACCGCTATCTCTATAAATATGGAAATATCTACACCGCCATCTCTATAAACATGAAAATATCTACACTGCCATCTCCATACAGATGGAAGTATCTATTCCGCCATATGTATAAACACGGAAATATCTAAACCACAATCTGTGAAAACATGGAAATATCTACACCGCTATCTGTATAAACATGGAAATATGTACACCGCCATCTGCATAAACTTGGAAACACCTACAAAGTCTTCTATATAAACATGGTAATATCTACACCACCATCTGTAAAAACATGGAAATATCAACACTGTCATCTGTATAAACATGTAAATATCTACACTACAATCTGTATAAACATGGAAATATCTACACCACTATCTGAATAAACATGAAAATATCTACACCGCTATCTGTATAGACATGGAAATATCTACACCGCCATGTGTATAAATTTGGAAATATCTACACCGCTATCTGTGTAAATATGGAAATATATCCACTGCCATCTGTATATACATGGAAATATCTCCACCGCTATCTGTATAAACATGGAAATATCTCCACCGCCATGTGTATAAATATGGAAATATCTGTACCGCCATCGGTATAAACATGTAAATATCTACACCGCTATCTTTATAAACATAGAAATATCTACAAGGCTATCTGCATAAACATGGAAATATCTACAACGGTATCTGTGTAAACATGGAAATATCTACACAGTTATCTGTGTAAACATGGAAATATCTACACCGATATCTGCATAAAGATGGAAATATCTACACCGCCATCTGTGCAAAGATGGAAATATCTACACTACTATCTCTGTAAACATGGAAATATCTACACCACCATCTGTATAAACATTGCAATATCTACACCGCTAAATGTATAAACTTGGAAATATGTACACCGACATCTGTATAAACATGGAAATATCTACATCGTCATCTGTATAAACATGGAAATATCTACACCGCTATCTAAATAAATGTGGAAATATCTACACCGCTATCTCTATAAACATGGAAATATCTACACCGCTACCTGTTTTAAGATGGAAATTTCTACACCACAATCTGTGCAAAGATGGAAATATCTACACCGCTATCTGTGTAAACATGGAAATATCTACACCGCTATCTGTATAAACACGGAAATATCTACACCGCTATCTGTATAAACATGGAAATATCTACACTGCCATGTGTATAAACAAGGAAATATCTACACTGTCATCTGTATAAACATGGAAATATCTACACTACAATCTGTATAAACATGGAAATATCTACACCACCATCTGTATAAACACGGAAATACCTAACACTCTATCTCTATAAACAAGGAAATATCTACAATGCCATCTGTAGAAAGATGGAAAAAACTACCATGCGATCTGTGTAAACATGGAAATATCTACACCGCTACCTGTATAAACATGGAAATATCTACACCACTATCTGTATAAACATGGAAATAACTGTGCCGATATCTGTATAAACATGGAAATATCTACACTGCTATCTTTATAAATATGGAAATATCTACACCACTATCTCTATAAACATGGAAATGTCTACACCTCTATCTGTATAAACTTGGAAATAACTACATGGCTATCTCTATAAACATGGAAATATCTACGCCACCATCTGTATTAACATGGAAATACCTACAGAGTCATCTGTATTAACATGGAAATATCTACCCCACCATCTGTATAAACATGGAAATATCTGCACTGCAATCTGTATAAACATGGAAATATCTACACAGCCATCTCTATAAATATAGAAATAGCTACACAGGTATATGTTTAAACATGGAAATAGCCACATCGCTATCTGTATAAACATGGCAATATCTATACCGCCATTTGTAAAAACATGGAAATATCTACACAGTCATTCGTATTAACATGGAAATATCTACACCTCCATCTGTATAAACGTGGAAATATCTACACTGCCATGTGTATACACATGGAAACATCTACACTGCCATCTGTATAAACATGGAAATATCTACACCGCTATCTCTATAAACATGGAAATACAGACACCGCTATCTGTATAAGCACGGAAATAACTACAACGCTGTCTGTATAAACATGGAAACCTCTACACCACTATCTGTGTAAACATGGAAATATCTCCACCGCTATCTGTATAAACATGGAAATATCTATACCACTATCTGTATAAACATGGAAATATCTCCACCACTATCTGTATAAACATGGAAATATCTACTCCGCTACATGTATAAACACAGAAATAACTACACCGCTATCTCCATAAACATGGAAATATCTACACCGCCATCTGTATAAACGGGGAAATATCTACACATTCATCTGTATAAACATGGAAATATCTACACCGCTTTCAGTATAAATATGGAAATATCTACACCGCTATCTCTATGAACTTGGAAATATCTACACCGCCAGCTGCATAAACATCTAAATATCTACACCGCCATCTTTATAAACATGGAAATATCTACACCGCCATCTGTATAAACATGGAAATATCAACACCGCCATCTGTATAATCATGGAAATATCCACACTGCCATCTGTGTGAACATGGAAATATCTACACCGCCATCTGTAAAAACGTGGAAATGTGTACACTGTCATCTGTATAAACATGTAAATATATACACCTCCATCAGTATAAACATTAAAATATCTACACCGCTGTCTCTATAAACATGGAAATATCTACACTGCTATCTGTGTAAACATGGAAATATCTACACCGTTATCTGTATAAACATGGAAACATCTACACCGCGATATGTATAAACTTGGAAATATCTCCACCGCTATCTGTATAAACATGGTAATATCTACACAGCTATCTGTTAAATATGGAAATAACTACACCGCCATCTGTATAAATATGGAAATATCTACACCGCTATCTGTATAAACATGGAAATACCTACACCGCAATCTGTATAAACATGGAAATATCTACACCGCTATCTCTATAAACATGGAAATATCCACACCGCCATCTGTAAAAACATGGAAATATCTACACATTCATCTGTAAAAACATGGAAATATCTACACCACGATCTGTGTAAACTTGGTAATATCTACACTGCCATCTGAATACACATGGAAATACCAACAATGCCATCTGTATATACATGGAAATATTTACACAGCCATCTGTATCAACATGGAAATAACTGCACCGCTATCTCTATAAACATGGAAATACCTACACCGTTATCTCTATAAACATGGAAGTATCTTCACCACTATCTCTATAAACATGGAAATATCTACAGCGCCATCTATATAAATATGAAAATATCTAAACTGCCATCTCCATAAACATGGAACTATCTACACCGCTATCTGCATAAACATGGAAATATCTACAATGCCATTTGTATAAAGATGTAAATAACTACACAGCGAGCTGTATAAACTTGGTAATATCTACACCCCTATCTTTATAAACATGGAAATATCTACACTGCTATCTCTATAAACATGGAAATACCTACACCGCCATATACATAAACAAGGAAATATCTACACCGTCATCTGTATAAACATAGAAATGCCTACACTGCCATCTGTAGAAAGATGGAAATATCTACACCGCGATCTGTGTAAACATGGAAATATCTACACCGCTACCTGTATAAACATGTAAATATCTACACCGCTATCTGTATAAACATGGAAATATCTACACCGCTGTCTGTATAAACGTGGAAATATCTACACCCCTATCTGTATAAACATGGAAATATTTTCACCGCTATCTGTATAAACATGGAATTACCTACACCGCTATCTGTATAAATATGGAAATATCTTTACCGCTATCCCTATTAAGATGGAAATGCCTACACTGCTATCTGTATAAACATGGAAATATCTACATGGCTATCTCAAAAACATGGAAATATCTACACCGCCATCTGTACAAACATGGAAATAATTAGACACTCATTTGTATAAACAAAGAAATATCTACACCACCATCTGTATAAACATGGAAATATCTACACTGCCATCTATGTAAACATGGAAATATCTACACAGCCATCTCCATATACATGGAAATAGCTACACCGCTATCTGTATTATCATGGAAATATCTACACAATCATGTGTACAAACATGGAAACATCTACACCTCCATCTATATAAACATGGACATATCTACACTGCCATCTGTATACACATGGAAATATCTACACAGCCATCTGTATAAACATGGAAATATCTACACCACTATCTCTATAAACATGGAAATATCCACACCGCCATCTGTAAAAACATGGAGATATCTACACAGTCATCTGTAAAAACATGGAAATATCTACACCACGATCTGCATAAACTTGGAAATATCTACACTGCCATCTGAATACACATGGAAATACCAACAATGCCATCTGTATATACATGGAAATATTTTCACAGCCATCTGTATCAACATGGAAATAACTGCACCGCTATCTCTATAAATATGGTAATACCTACACCGTTATCTTTATAAACATGGAAGTATCTTCACCACTATCTCTATAAACATGGAAATATCTACAGCGCCATCTATATAAATATGAAAATATCTAAACTGCCATCTCCATAAACATGGAACTATCTACACTGCCATCTGCATAAACATGGAAATATCTACAACGCCATTTGTATAAAGATGTAAATAACTACACCACGAGCTGTATAAACATGGTAATATCTACACCCATATCTTTATAAACATGGAAATATCTACACCGCTATCTCTATAAACATGGAAATACCTACACCGCCATATACATAAACAAGGAAATATCTACACCGTCATCTGTATAAACATAGAAATGCCTACACTGCCATCTGTAGAAAGATGGAACTATCTACACCGCGATCTGTGTAAACATGGAAATATCTACACCGCTACCTGTATAAACATGGAAATATCTACACCGCTATCTGTATAAACATGGAAATATCTACACCGCGATCTGTATAAACGTGGAAATATCTACACCCTTATATGTATAAACATGGAATTATTGTCACCGCTATCTGTATAAACATGGAATTATCTACGCTATCTGTATAAGTATGGAAATATCTTTACTGCTATCCCTATTAAGATGGAAATGCCTACACTGCTATCTGTATAAACATGGAAATATCTACATGGCTATCTCAAAAACATGGAAATATCTACACCGCCATCTGTACAAACATGGAAATAACTAGACAGTCATCTGTATAAACATGGAAATATCTACACCACCATCTGTATAAACAAGGAAATATCTACACTGCCATCTATGTAAACATGGAAATATCTACACAGCCATCTCCATAAACATAGAAATAGCTACACCGCTATCTGTATAATCATGGAAATATCTACACAATCATGTGTACAAACATGGAAACATCTACACCTCCATCTATATAAACATGGACATATGTACACTGCCATCTGTATACACATGGAAATATCTACACAGCCATCTGTATAAACACGGAAATATCTACACCACTATCTCTATAAACATGGAAATACCTACACTGCTATCTTTATAAACATGGAAATATCTACACCGCTATCTGTATAAACATGGAAATATCTCAACCTCTATCTGTATAAAGATGGAAATATCTACACTGCTATCTGTATAAACATGGAAATATCTACACCGCCATCTGTAGAAAGATGGAAATATCTACACCGCGATCTGCATAAGCATGGAAATTTCTACACTGCTATCTGTATAAACATGGAAATATCTACAACGCTATCTGAATAAACATGTAAATATCTACACCATGATCTGTATAAACATGGAAATATCTACACCGCTATCTGTATAAAGGTGGGAATATCTACACCGCGAGCTGTATAAACATGGAAATATCTACACCGCTATCTGTATAAACATGGAAATATCTACACGGGTATCTCTATAAACATGGAAATATATACAATGCCATCTCTATAAACATAGAAATATCTACACCGGCATCTACATAAACAAGTATATATCAACACCGCCATATGTATAAACATGGAAAAATCTACACAGCTATCTGAGAACATGGATCTATCTACACCGCTATCTGTATAAACATGGAAATAACTACCCAGCTAACTCTGTAAATATGGAAATATCTACACCGCTATCTGTATAAACATGGAAATATCTACACCGCTATCTGTATAAACATGGAAATATCTACATGGCTATCTCTATAAAGATGGAAAAACCTACACCGCCATCTGTATAAACCTGGAAATACCTACACAGTCATCTCTATAAACATGGAAATACCTACACCAGCATCTGTATAATAATGGAAATATCTACACTGCCATAGGTATAAACATGGAAATATCTACACAGCCATCTCTATAAACATGGAAATAGCTACACCGCTATCTGAATAAACATGGAAATAGCTACACCGCTATCTGTATAAACCTGGAAATATCTACACCACTATCTGAATAAACTTCGAAATATCTACTCCGCTATGTGTATAAACATGGAAATATCTACACCGCTATCTGCATAAACATGGAAATAACTACACCGCTATCTGTATAAACATGCAAATATCTACACCACTATCTGTATAAACATGGAAATATCTACATCGCTTTCTGTATAAACATGGAAACATCTCCACCGCTATCTGTATAAACACGGAACTATCTACACCGCTATCTTTATAAACATGGAAATATCTACATCGCCATCTGTATAAACATTTTAATATCTACACAGTTATCTGTATAATCATGGAAATATCTGCACCGCCATGTACATAAACGAGGAAATTTCTACACCGCCATCTGTATAAACAAGGAAATATCTACACCGCCATCTGTATAAACATAGAAATATCTACACTGCCATCTGTAGAAAGATGGAAATATCTTCACTGCAATCTGTGTAAACATGGATATATCTACACCTCTACCTGTATAAACATGGAAATATCTACACCGCTATCTGTAAAAACATGGAAATATCTGCACCACGATCTGTATAAACATGGAAATGTCTGCACCGCTATCTGTATAAACATGGAAATATCTACAGCGCTATCTTTCTAAATATGGAAATATCTACAAGGCTATCTCTATAAACATGGAAATGTGTACACCGCTACCTGTATCAACATGGAAATATCTACACGGCTATCTCTATAAACATGGAAATATCTACACCGCCATCTGTATAAACATAGAAAAAGGTACACAGTCATCTGTATTAACATGGAAATATCTACAACACCATCACTATAAACATGGAAATATCTACACTGCCATGTGTATAAACATGGAAATATTTACACAGCCATCTCTATAAACACGGAAATAGCTACACCGCTATCTATAGAAACATGGAAATAGCCACACCGCTATCTGTATAAACATGGAAATATCTACACCTCCACCTGTATAAACATGGAAATACGTACACTGCCATGTGTATAAACATGGAAACATCTACACAGCCATCTGTATAAACCTGGAAATGTCTACACCGCTATCTCTACCAACATGGAAATACCTACACTGCTATCTGTACAAACATGGAAATAAAAACACCGCTATTTGTATAAAGATGGTAATATCTACACCGCTATCTGTATAAACATGGAAATATCTACTCCGCTATCTCTATAAACATGGAAATACCTACACCGCTATCTCTAAAACCATGGAAATATCAACACCGCAATCTCTATAAACGTGGAAATATCTACACTGCCATATACATAAACAAGGTAATATCTACACCGCCATCTATATAAACATGGAAATATCTAAAGAGTCATGTGTATAAACATGGAAACATCTTCACCTCCATCGATACAAACATGGAAATATCTACACTGCCATCTGTATACACATGGAAATATCTACACCGCCATCTGTATAAACATGGAAATATCTACATGGCAATCTCTATAAACATGGAAATACCTACACCGATTTGTGTATAAACATGGAAATACCTACACCGCTATCTGTATAAACTTGGAAATATCTACACCGCTATCTGTATAAACATGGAAATATCTACACCGCCATCTGTATAAACATGGAAATACCTACACAGTCATCTGTATAAACATGGAAATATCTACCCCACCATCGGTATAAACAGGTAAATACCTACACCGCCATCTGTATAAACATGGAAACATCTACACAGCCATCTCTATAAATATGGAAATAGCTACACCGTTATCTGTATAAACATGGAAATAGCCACATCGCTATCTGTATAAACATGGAAATATCTACACAGCCATATGTAAAAACATGTATATATCTACACAGTCATCTATATAAACATGGAATTATCTACACCTCCATCTGTATAAACATGGAAATATCTACACTGCCATGTGTATACACAGGAAACATCTACACCGCCATCTGTATAAACATGGAAATATCTACACTGGTATCTCTATAAACATGGAAATATCTCCACCGCCATCTGTATGAAGATGGAAATATCTACACCGCTATCTGTATAAACATGGAAATATCTCCCCCGCTATCTATAAAAACATGGAAATATCTACACGGCTATCTGTATAAACATGGAAATATCTACAGTGCTACTTGTATAAACATGGAAATTTCTACACCGCTATATGTATAAATATGGAAATAACTACAAGGCTATCTCTATAAACATGGCAATATCTACATCGCTATCTGTATAAACATAGAAATAACTACACCGCTACCTCTAAAAACATGGAAATATCTACACCGCCATCTGTATAAACGTGGAAATATCTACACGGTCATTTGTATAAACGTGGAAATATCTACACCGATTTCTGTATACATATGGAAATATCTACACCCATATCTCTATAAACTTGGAAATATTTACACCGCCATCTGCATAAACATCTAAATATCTACGCCGCCATCTGTATAAACATGGAAATATCTACACTGTCATGTGTATAATCATAGAAATATCCACACTGATATCTGTATAAACATGGAAATATCTACACCGCCATCTGTAAAAACATGGAAATATGTACACAGTCATCTGTATAAACATGGAAATATCTGCACCTCCATCAGTATAAACATGGAAGTATCTACACCGTTATCTCTATAAACATGGAAACACCTACACCGCTATCTGTATATACATGGAAATATCTACACCGCTATCTGTATAAACATGGAAATATCTACACCGCTATCTGTATAAACTTGGAAATATCTCCACGCTATCTGTATAAACATGGAAATATCTACACCGCTGTTTCTATAAACATGGAAATATCTACACCGCCATCTCTAAAAACATGGAAATATCTACACAGTCATCTGTATAAACCTGGAAATATCTACACCACCATCTGTATAAACATGGAAACAGCTACACAGCCATCTCTATAAATATGGAAATAGCTACACAGTTATCTGTATAAACATGGAAATATCCACATTGCTATCTGTATAAACATGGAAATATCTACACCGCCATCTGGAAAAACATGGATATATCTACACAGTCATCTGTATAAACATGGAAATATCTACACCTCCATCTGTATAAACATGGAAATACCTACACTGCCATGTGTATACACATAGAAACATCTACACAGCCATCTCTATAAACATGGAAATATTTACACCGCTATCTCTATAAACATGGAAATATCTACACCGCTATCTGTATAAACATGGAAATATCTACACCGCTATCTGAATAAACATGGAAATATCTCCACCGATATCTATATAAACATGGAAATATCTACACGGCTATCTGTATAAACATGGAAATATCTACACCGCTATTTGTATAAACATTGAAATTTCTACAGCGCTATATGTATAAATATGGAAATAACTTCACCGCTATCTCTATAAACATGTAAATATCTACATCGCTGTTTGTATAAACATAGAAATAATTACACCGCTATCTCTATAAACATGGAAATATCTACACCGCCATCTGTATAAACGTGGAAATATCTACAAATTCAATTGTATAAACATGGAAATATCTACACCGATTTCTGTATAAATATGGAAATATCTACACCGCCATCTCTAAAAACAGGGAAATATCTACACAGTCATCAGTATAATCATGGAAATATCTACACCACCATCTGTATCAACATGGAAATAACTACACCGCTATCTCTATAAACATGTAAATATCTACACCACTATCACTATAAACATGGAAATATCTACACCGCCCTCTATAAACATTTAAATATCTACATTGCCATCTCCATAAACATGGAACTATCTACACCGCCATCTGTATAAACATGGAAATATCTACACTGCCATCTGTATAAAGATGTAAATATCTACACTGCGAGCTGTATAAACATGGAAATATCTACTCCGCTGTCTCTATAAACATGGAAATATCTATACCTCTTGCTCTATAAACATGGAAATATATACATCGCCATCCCTGCAAACATGGAAATACGTACAACACCATCTACATAAACAAGAAAATATCTATATCGCCATCTACATAAACATGGAAATATCTACAACGCTAACTCTATAAACATGGAAATATCTACACCGCCATCTGTAAAAGCATGGAAATATCTACAAAGTCATCTGTATAAACATGGAAGAATCTACACTACCATCTGTATAAACTTGGAAATACCTACACTGCCATCTGTATACACATGGAAATATCTACACAGCCATCTGTATAAACATGGAAATATCTACACCACTATCTCTATAAACATGGAAATACCTGCACCGCTATCTCAATAAACATGGCAATATCTACACTGTTATCTCTATAAACATGGAACTAGCAACACCGCTATCTCTATAAACATGGAAATATCTGTACCACTATCTCTACAAACATGGAAATAACTACACCGCCATCTCTATAAACATGAAAATATCCACACTGCCATCTCCATAAACATGGAACTAACTACACCGCCATCTGTATAAACATGGAATTATCTACACTGCATTCTGTATAAAGATGTAAATATATACACCGCGAGCTGTATAAAAATGGAAATATCTACACAGCTATCTGTATAAACATGGAAATAGCAACACCACTATCTGTATAAACATGGAAATACGTACACAGCTATCTGTATAAACATGCAAATACGTAACACGCTATCTCTATAAACAAGGAAATATCTACATCGCCATCTATGTAAACATGGAAATATCTACACCGCCATCTGTATAAACCTGGAAATACCTACACAGTCATCTCTATAAACATGGAAATACCTACACCAGCATCTGTATAATAAGGGAAATATCTACACTGCCATAGGTATAAACGTGGAAATATCTACACAACCATCTCTATTAACATGGAAATAGATACACCGCTATCTGTACAAAAATGGAAATAGCAACACCGCTATCTGTATAAACATGGAAATATCTACACCGCCATCTGTGTAAACGTGGAAATATCTACACAGACATTTGTATAAAGATGGAAATATCTACACCGTCATCTGTATAAAGATGGAAATACCTACACCGCTATCTGTATAAACCTGGAAATATCTACACCACTATCTGTATAAACTTGGAAATATCTACACCGCTATCTGTATAAACATGCAAATATCTACACCGCTGTCTGTTTAAACATGGAAATACCTACAATGCTATCTGTATAAACTTGCAAATATCTACACCACTACCAATATAAACACGGAAATATCTACATCGCTATCTGTATAAACATGGAAACATCTCCACCGCTATCTGTATAAACATAGAACTATCTACACGGCTATATTTATAAACATGGAAATATTAACATCGCCATCTCTATAAACAGGAAAATATCTACACCGCTATCTGTATAATCATGGAAATATCTACACCGCCATGTACATAAACGAGGAAATAACTACACCACCATCTGTATAAACATGGAAATATCTTCACCGCCATCTGTATAAACATAGAAATATCTACACTACCATCTGTAGAAAGATGGAAATATCTACACCGCGATCTGTGTAAACATGGATATATCTACAACGCGACCTGTATAGACATGGAAATATCTACACCGCTATCTGTATAAACATGGAAATATCTACAAGGCTATTTCTATAAACATGGAAATATCTACACCGCCATCTGTTTAAACCTGGAAATAAGTACACAGTCATCTGTATTAACATGGAAACAATTACCCCACCATCAGTATAAACATGGAAATATCTACACTGCCATCTGTATAAACATGGAAATATATACACAGCCATCTCTATAAACATGGAAATAGCTACACCGCTATCTGTATAAACATGGAAATAGCCACACCGCTATCTGTATGAACATGGAAATATCTACACCACCATCTGTAAAAACATGGACATATCTACACAGTCATCGGAATAAACCTGGAAATATCTACACCTCCTCCTGTATAAACATGGAAATATCTACAATGCTATGTGTATACACATGGAAACAACTACACAGCCATCTGTATAAACATGGAATTATCTACACTGCTATCTGTATAAACATGGAAATATCTACACCGCAATCCTTATAAACATGGAAATATCTACACCGCTATATGTATAAATGTGGAAATAACTACACCGCTATCTCTATAAGCATGGAAATATCTACATCGCTATCAGTATAAACATAGAAATAACTACACCGCTATCTCTATAAACATGGAAATTTCTACACCGCAATCTGTATAAACGTGGAAATATCTACACAGTAATCTGTATAAACATGGAAATATTTACACAGCTATCTGTATAAACATGGAAATATGTACACCGCTATCTCTATAATCATGGAAATATCTACACCTCTATATGTATAAATATGGAAATAACTACACCACTATCTCTATAACCATGGAGATATCTACACCATTATCTGTATAAACATAAAAAAACTACAGTGCCATCTGTATAAACATGGAAATATCTACACCGCCATCTGTGTAAACGTGGAAATATCTACACAGTCATTTGTATAAACACGTAAATATCTACAACATCATCTGTACAAAAATGGAAATACCTACACCGCTATCTGTATAAACCTGGAAATATCTTCACCATTATCTGTATAAACTTGGAAATATCTACACCGCTATTTGTATAAACTTGGAAATATCTACACCGCCATCTTTATATACATGTATATATCAATATCGCCACCTGTATAATCATGGAACTATCCACACTGCTGTTTGTATAAACATGGAAATATCTACACCGCCATCTGTAAAAACATGGAAATAAGTACGCAGTCATTTGTATAAACATGGAAATATATACACATCCATCAGTATGAACATGGAAATATCTACACCGCTATCTCTATAAACATGGAAATAGCTACACCGCTATCTGTATAATCATGGAAGTAGCCACACCGCAATCTGTATAAACATGGAAATATCAACACTGCCATCTGTATAAACATGGAAATATCTACACAGTCATGTTTGTAAACATGGAAACCTCCGCACTTCCATCTGTATAAACATGGAAATATCTACACATTCATGTGTATAAACATGGAAACCTCCACACCTCCATCTGTATAAACATGGAAATGCCTACACTGCCATCTGTATACACATGGAAATATCTACACAGCCATCTGCATAAACATGGAATTATCTACACCGCTATCCCTATAAACATCGAAATACCTATACCGCTATCTGTATAAACATGGAAATATCTACACCGCCATCTGTATAAACATGGAAATATTTCCACCGCTATCTGTATAAACATGGAAATATCTACACCTCTATCGGTATAAACATGGAAATATCTACATAGCCATCAGTATAAACATGGAAATATCTACACCGCCATCTGTATAAACATGGAAATACCTACACAATCATCTCTATAAACATGGAAATATCTACCCCACCATCTGTACAAACATGGAAAAATCTACACCGCCATCTGTATAAACATGGAATTAACTACACAGCCATCTCTATAAGTATGGAAACAGCCACACCGTTATCTGTGTAAACTTTGAAATAGCCATAGCGCTATCTGTATAAACATGGAAATATCTACACCGCCAGCTGTACAAAGATGGAAATATCAGCACCGCCATCTGTATAATCATGGAAATATCCACACTGCCGTCTGCATAAACATGGAAATATCTACACGGCCATCTGTAAAAACATGGAATTATGAACACAGTCATCTGTATAAACATGGAAATATCCACACCTGCAACAGAATGAACATGGAAATATCTACACCGCTGTCTCTATAAATATGGAAATAGCTAAACCGGTATCTGTATAATCATGGAAATATTCACACCGCTGTGTGTATAAACACGGAAATATCTACACTGCCAACTCTATAAACATGGAAATATCTACACAGTCAGGTGTATAAACACGGAAACATCCACACCTCCATCTGTATAAACATGGAAATATCTACAGTGACATCTGTATACACATGGAAATATCTACAGTGCCATCTGTATACACATGGAAATAACTACACAGCCATCTGTATAAACATGGAAATATCTACACCGCTATCTCTATAAACAGGGAAATAGCTAAACCGGTATCTGTATAATCATGGAAATATTCACACCGCTATGTGTATAAACACGGAAATATCTACACTGCCATCTCTGTAAACATGGAAATATCTACACAGTCATGTGTATAAACATGGAAACATCCACACCTCCATCTGAATAAACATGGAAATATCTACAGTGACATCTGTAAACACATGGAAATATCTACAGTGCCATCTGTATACACATGGAAATAACTACACAGCCATCTGTACAAACATGGAAATATCTACACCGCTATCTCTATAAACATGGAAATAGCTAAACCGGTATCTGTATAATCATGGAAATATTCACACCGCTATGTGTATAAACACGGAAATATCTACACTGCCATCTCTATAAACATGGAAATATCTACACAGTCATGTGTATAAACATGGAAACATCCACACCTCCATCTGTATAAACATGGAAATATCTACAGTGACATCTGTATACACATGGAAATATCTACAGTGCCATCTGTATACACATGGAAGTAACTACACAGCCATCTGTATAAACATGGAAATATCTACACCGCTATCTCTATAAACATGGAAATACCTACACCGCTAATTGTATAAACATGGAAACATCTACACCGCCATTTGCATAAACATGTAAATATCTCCACCGCTATTGGTACAAACATGGAAATATCTACAGCGCTGTCTCTATATACATGGAAATATCTACACCGCTATCTGTATAAACGTGGAAATTTGTACACCGTCATCTGTATAAACATGGAAATAACAACACAGTCATCTGTATAAACATGGAAATATCTACCCCACTATCTGTATGAACATGGAAATGTCTACAACGAAATCTGTATAAACATAGAAACATCTACACAGTCATCTCTATAAATATGGAAATAGCTACACCATTATCTGTGTAAATGGGGAAATATCTACACCGCAATCTCTATAAGCATGGAAATAACTACACCGCTACCTGTGTAAAGATGAGAATTTCCACACCGCAATCTGTGCAAAGATGGATATATCTACACCGCTGTCTGTGTAAACATGTAAATATCTACACCACTGTCTGTATAAACATGGAAATATTTACACAGCTATCTGTAAAAACATGGAAATATCTACACCGTCATGTGTATAAGCATGGAAATATCTACACCGTCATCTATATAAACATGGAAATATCTACACCGCCATCTGTATAAACATGGAAATATCTACACAGCCATCTCTATAAATATGGAAATAGCTACACCGTTATCTGTATAAACATAGAAATAGCCAAACCGCCATCTGTATAAACAAGGAAATATCTACACCGCCTTCTTTAAAAACATGGAAATATTTACACAGTCATCTGTATAAACATGGAAATATCTACACCTCCATGTGTATAAACATGGAAATATCTACACTGCCATGTGTATACACATGGAAACAACTACACTGCCATTTGTATTAACATGGGAATATTTACCCCGCTATCTCTATAAACATGGAAATATCTACACCGCTATCAGTATAAACCTGGAAATATCTACACCGCTATCTGTATAAACATGGAAATATCTCCCCTCCTGTCTGTATAAACATGGAAATATCTACACCGCTATCTGTATAAACATGGAAATAACACCGCTGTCTGTATAAACATGGAAATGTCTACACCGCTATATGTATAAATATGGAAATAACTACACCGCTATCTCTATAAACATGGAAATATCTACATCGCTATCTGCATAAACATAGAAATAACTGCACTGCTATCTCTTTAAACATGGAAATATCTCCACCACCATCTGAAAAACGTGGAAATAACTACATCGTCATCTGTATAAAAATGGAAATATCTACACCGCTTTTTGTATAAATATGGAAATATCTACACCGTTGTCTCTATATACATCGAAATAACTACAACGCCATCTGTAAGAACATGGAAATATCTACAGAGTCATCTGTATAATCATGGAAATATCTACACCAACATCTGTATAAACTTGGAAAGAACTACACTGTCATCTGTGTACACATGGAAATAACTACACTGCCATCTGAATACACTTGGAAATATCTACACAGTCATCTGTATCAACATGGAAATAACTACACCGCTATCTCTATAAACATGGAATTACCTACACCGCTATCTCTATAAACATGGAAATATCTACACCAATATCTGTATAAACATGGAAATATCTACACCGTTATCTGCATAAACATGGAAATATCTACAACGCTATATGTATAAATATGGAAATAACTACCCCGCTATCTCTATAAATATGGAAATATCTACATCGCTATCTGTAAAAACATAAATATAACTACATCGCTATCTCTATAAACATGGAAATATCTACACCGCCATCTGCATAAACCTGGGAATACCTACACCGTCATCTGTATAAACATGGAAATATCTACACCGCTTTCTGTATAAATATGGAAATATCTACACCGCTATCTCTCTAAATTACGAAATATCTACACCGCCATCTGCATAAACATCTAAATATCTACACCATCTGTATAAACATGGAAATATCTACACCGCTACCTGTATAAACATGGAAATATCTACACCGCTATCTGAATAAACATGGAAATATCTACACCGCGATCTGTATAAACATGGCAATAACTGCACTGCTATCTGTATAAACATGGAATTATCTACACAGCTATCTGTATATACATGGAAATATCTACCCAGCTATCTGTATAAATATGGAGATATCTACATCACTATCTCTATAAACATGGAAATTACTACACCGCTATCTGTATAAACCTGGAAATATCTACATGGCTATCTCTATAAAGATGGAAATATCTACACCACCATCTGTATAAGCCTGTAAATACCTACACAGTCATCTCTATAAACATGGAAATATCTACACCAGCATCAGAATAAACATGGAAATATCTACACCGCCATCTGTATAAACGTGGAAATAACTTCACAGTCCTTTGTATAAACATGGAAATATCTACATGGTCATCTGTGTAAAGATGGAAATATCTACACTGCTATCTGTATAAACATGGAAATATCTACACCACTATCTGTACAAACTTGGAAATATCTACACCACTATCTGTATAAACATGGAAATAGCCACACCACTATATGTATAAACATGGAAATAACTAAACTACCATTTGTATAAACATGGAAATATCAACACCAACACCTGTATAAACATGCAAATATCTAAACCGCCATTTGTGTAAACTTGGAAATATCTACACCGATATCTCTATAAACATGGAAATATCTACAGGGCTATCTGTATAAACATGGAAATAACTACAATGCCATCTGTATAAACATGCAAATATGTACGCAGTAATCTGTATAAATATGTAAATATCTACACCAACATCTCAATAAACTTGGAAATATCTAGACAGCCATATCTATAACCATGGAAATATCTACACAGCCATCTGTGTAAACATGGAAATATCTACACCGATATCTGTAAAAACATGGAAATATCTACACCGCTATCTTTGTAAACATGGAAATATCTACACCTCTATCTGTAGAATCATGAAAATATCTACATCGCTATCTGTATAAACATGGAAATATCTACAACGCTATCTGTATAAACATGGTAATATGTACACCGCTATCTGTATAAACATGGAAATGCCTACACTGCTGTCTGTATAAACATGGGAATATCTACAACGCTATCTTTGTAAACATGGAAATATCAACAACGCTATCTTTGTAAACATCTACAACTCTATCTGTGTAAACATGGAAATATCTACACAGCTATCTTTGTAAATTTGGAAATATCTACACCGCTATCTGTGTAAAGATGGAAATATCTACACCACAATCTGTGCAAACATTGAAATATCTACAGCGCTATCTCTGGAAACATGGAATTAACTTCACCGCAATCTGTGCAAAGATTGAAATATCTACACCGCTATCTCTGTAAACATGGAAATATCGACACCACCTTCTGTATAAACATGGAAATATCTACACTGCCATTTGAATAAACATGGAAATATCTACAGAGCCGTCTCTATAAATTAGGAAATATCTACACCGCTAACTGTATAAACATGGAAATACCTACACCGCTGTCTGTATAAACATGGAAATATCTACACCGCTATCCTTATAAACATGGAAATATCAACACGACTATCCGTAAAAACATGAAAATATCTACACCGCTATCACTATAAACATGGAAATAACTGCAACGCTATCTGTGAAAACATGGAAATATTTACTCCGCTATTTGTGTAAACATGGAAATATCTACAATGCTATCTCTATAAAGATGGAAATATCTACACTGCTATCTGTATAAATATGGAAATATCTACACTGCTATCCACATAAACATGGAAATACCTACACCGCTATCTCTATAAACATGGAAATATCTTCACCGCTATCTGTATAAACATGGAAATACCTACACTGCTGTCTGTATAAACACGGAAATATCTACATCGCTATCTGTATAAACATGGAAATATCTCCACCGCTATCTCTATTAACAAGGAAATATCTACACATCCATCAGTATAAACATGGGAAATCTACACTGCCATCTGTATACACATGGAAATATTTACACAGCCATCAGTATAAACATGGAAATATCTACACCGCAATCTCTGTAAACGTGGAAATATATCCACCGCTATTGTTAGAAACATGCAAATATCTACACCGCTATCTACATAAACATGGAAATACCTGCATGGCTATCTGTACAAACTTGGAAATATGGACAACGCTATCTGTATAAACATGAAAATATCTACACCCCGATCTGTTTAAAAATGGAAATATCTCCACAGCTATCTGTATAAACATGGATATATCTCCACCGCTATCTGTATAAACATGGAAATATATACACTGCTATCTGTATAAATATGGAAATATCTACACTGCTATATGTATAAACATGGAAATATCTTCACTGCTATCTCTATAAATATGGAAATACTTTCAACACCATCTCTATAAACATGGAAGTATCTACACCGCCATTCTATAAACTTGGAAATATCTACACCGCCATCTGCATAAACATGGAAATATCTACACCGCCATCTGCATAAACATGGAAATATCTACACGGCTATGTGTATAAACATGGAAATGTCTTCATAACTATCTGTAAAACGTGGAAATATCTACACCGCTATCTGTATAAACGTGGAAATATCTACACCGCTATCTGTATAAAAGTGGAAATATCTAAAACGCTATCTGTATGAACGTGGAAATATCTACACCGCTATCTGTATAAATGTGGAAATATCTACACCGCTATCTGTATAAACATGGAAATATGTACACCGCAATCTCTGTAAACATGGAAATATCTACTCCGCTATCTGTATAAACATGGAAGTATTTACACCGCTATCAGTATAAACAAGGAAATATCTACACCACCATCTTTATAAACATTGAAATATCTACACCGCCATCTGTATAAACATGGAAATATCTGCACCGATATCTGTATAAATATGGAAATATCTACACCGCTATCTCTATAAACATGGAAACACCTACACCGCTATGTCTATAAACATGGAAATATCTACACCGCAATCTCTATAAACATGGAAATACCTACACCGCCACCTTTATAAACATGGAAATATCTACACCGCTATCTGTATAAACATGGAAATATCTGCATCTCCATCTGTATAAAGATGGAAATATCTGCACCGCTATCTGTATAAACATGGAAATATCTAAAACGCTATCTCTATGAACATGGAAATAACTACACTGCTATGTGTATCAATATGGAAATATCTACAAAGCCATCTGTATAAACAAGGAAATATCTACACCGCTATCTGTATAAACATGGAAATATCTACACCGCTATCTTTATAAATATGGCAATATCTACACCGCCATCTGTATAAA
Source organism: Pan troglodytes (assembly GCF_028858775.2). Classification (NCBI taxonomy): domain Eukaryota; kingdom Metazoa; phylum Chordata; class Mammalia; order Primates; family Hominidae; genus Pan; species Pan troglodytes. The sequence goes on from NC_072411.2 coordinate 12,375,770, forward strand.
CACGTAAATATCTACACAGTCATCTGTATAAACATGGAAATTTCTACACCACCATCTCTATAAACGTGGAAATATCTTCACTGCCAGTTGTATACACATGGAAATATCTACGCAGCCATCGGTATAAACATGGAAATATCAACACTGTTATCTCTATAAACATGGTAATATCTACATCGCCATCTGTATAAACATGGAAATAACTACTCCGCTATCTGTGTAAACATGGAAATATCTAAAACGCTATATGTGGAAACATGGAAATATCTACACAGCTATCTGTGTAAACTTGGAAATATCTACACCACTATCTGTGGAAAGATGGAAATAACTACACCGGAATCTCTGCAAAGATGGATATACCTACACCGCTGTCCCTGTAAACATTGAAGTATCTACACCGCTATCTGTATAAACATGGAAATATCTACACCGCCATCTGTATAAACATGGAAATATCTACACAGTCATTTGTATAAACATGGAAATATCTACTCCACCATCTCTATAAACATGGAAATATCTACACTACCATCTGTATACACTTGGATATATCTACACAGCCATCTGTATAAAGATGGAAATATCTACACTGTTATCTCTGTAAACATGATCATATCTGCACCACCATGTCTATAAACATGAAAATAACTACAGCGCCATCTTCATAAACCTGGAACTATCTACACCGCCATCTGTATAAACATGGAAATATCTAAACCGCTATCTGTGCAAATATGGAAATATCTACACCGCTATCTCTGTAAACATGGAAATATCTGCACCGCTGTCTGTATAAAAATGGAAATATCTACATCGCTATCTCTATAAATCTGGAAATATCTACACCGACATCTGTATAAACATGGAAATACCTACACAGTCATCTGTATAAACATGGAAATATCTACACCATTATCTCAATAAACATGGAAATATCTACACTGCCATGTGTATAAACATGGAAATATCTTCACCGCTATCTGCATAAACATAGAAATATCTGCACCGCTATCATTATAAACATGGAAATACCTACACCGCTATGTCTATAAACATGGAAATATCTTCACCGCTATCTCTATAAACGTGGAAATATCTACACTGCCATTCTAAAACCCTGGAAATATCTACACTGTCATCTGCATAAACATAGAAATATCTACACCGCCATCTGCATAAACATGGAAATATCTACACCGCCCTCTGCATAAACATAGAAATATCTACACCGCTATCTGTATAAACATGGAAATATCTACACAAGTATCTGTAAAACGTGGGAATATCTACACCGCTATCTGTATAAACATGGAAATACCTACAAAACTCTCTGTGTAAACATGGAAATATCTACACAGCTATCTGTGTAGTCTTGGAAATACCTACACAGTTATCTGTGTAAAGATGGAAATATGTACACCAAAATCTGTGCAAAGATGGAAATATTTACAACGCTATCTCTGTAAACATGGAAATACCTACACCGCTATGTGTATAAACATGGAAATATCTGAACCGCTAACAGTATAAAGAAGGAAATATCTACACCGCCATCGGTATAAACATGGAAATATCTACCCCGCCATCGGTATAAACATGGAAATATCTACCCCGCCATCTGTATACACATGGAAATATCTGCACCGCTATCTGTATAAATACATAAATATCTACACCAATATCTCTATAAACATGGAAATACCTACACCGCTATCTCTATAAACATGGAAATATCTACACCGCCATCTGTATAAACATGGAAATATCCAAACAGTCATCTGTATAAGCTTAGAAATGTCTACACCACCATCTCTATAAACATGGAAACATCTACTCTGCCATCTGTATACACACGGAAATATCTACACAGCCATCTGCATAAACATGGAAATATCTACACTGCTATCTGTATAAACATGGAAATAACCATCCCGCTATCTGTATAAACATGGAAATATCTACACCGCCATCTGTATTCACATGGAAATACCTACACAGCCATCTGTATAAACATGGAAATATCGACACCGATATCTCTATAAACATGGAAATACCTACACCGCCATCACTATAAACATGAAAATATCTACACCGTGATCTCCATAAACATGGAACAATCTACACCGCCATCTGTATAAACGTGGAAATATGCATACTGCTATCTGTGTAAAAATGGAAATATCTACACCGTCATCTGTATGAACATGGAAATACCTACACCGCAATCTGTGCAAAGTTGGAAATATCTACTACGCTATCTCTGTAAACATGGAAATACCTACACTGCTGTATCTATAAACATGGAAATATCTACACCACAATCTCCATAAACATGGAAACATCCACACCGCCATCTCTATAAACATGAAAATATCTACAACGCCATCTCCAGAAACATGGAACTATCTACATCGCCATCTGTATAAACATGGAAATATCTACACAACTATCTGAATAAACATGGAATTATCTACAATGCCATCTCTATAAAGATGGAAATATCTGCACCGCGAGCTGTATAAACATGGAAATATCTAGACCGCTATCTATATAATCATCGAAATACCAACACCGCTATCTGTATAAACATGGAAATATCTACACCGCTATCTGTATAAACATGGAAATATCTACACCGCTATCTGTATAAACAAGGAAATAGGTACACCACCATCTGCATAAATATGGAAATATCTACAGAGCCATCTGTATAAACATGGAAATATCTACACCGCTATGTGTATAAATATGGAAATATCTACACCACTATCTCTATAAACATGGAAATATCTACACCGCTATCTTTATAAACATGGAAATATTTACACCGCTATCCCTATAAACATAGAAATATATACCCCGCCATCTCTGTAAACATGGAAATATCTACACCGCCATCTTCATGAACATGGAAATGTCTACACCGCTATCTGTATAAACATGGAAATATCTACACCGCCATCTGTATAAACAAGGAAATATAGACACTGGCATCTGTGGAAAGATGGAAATATCTACAACGCGATCTCTAGAAGCATGGAAATATCTACACCACGATCTGTATAAACAAGGAAATATCTCCACCACTGTCTGTATAAACATGGAAATATCTACACCGATATCTGTATAAACATGGAAATATCTACCCCGCTATCTGTATAAACATGGAAATACCTACAATGCTATCTCTAAAACATGGAAATATCTACACCGCCATCTGTATAAACATGCAAATATATTCACACTCATCTGTATAAACATGGAAATATCTACAACCATCTCTATAAACGTGGAAATATCTTCACTGCCATCTGTATATCAATGGAAATACCTACACAGTCATTAGTGTAAACATGGAAATATCTACTTTGCTATCTCGATAAACATTGAAGTACCTACACCGTTATCTCTATAAACATGGAAATATCTACACCGCCATCTCTATAAACATGGAAATATCTACACCGCCATCTCTGTAAACATGGAAATATCTACATCGCTGTCTGTATAAACATGGAAATATGTCCGCCGCTATCAGTATAAACATGGAAATATCTACACAGCTATCTGCGTAAACTTGGAAATATCTACACAGATATCTCTGTAAAGATGGAAATATCTACACCGCAATCTGTGCAAAGATGGAAATATCTACACCGCTATCTCTATAAACATGGAAATATCTACACCGCTATCTGTATAAACATGGAAATACCTACACCGCTATCTGTAAAAACAAGGAAATATCTACACCACCATCTGTATAAACATGGAAATATCTATGCCGCCGTCTGTATTAACATGCAAATATCTACACAGTCATCTGTATAAACATGGAAATATCTACACCACCATCTCTATAAACATAGAAATACCTACACTGCCATCTATATACACATGGAAATATGTACACAGCCATCTGTATAAACATAGAAATATCTACACCGCTATCTCTATAAACATGGAAATACCTTCACCGCTATCTCTATAAACATGGAAATATCTACACCGAAATCTCTATAAACATGGAAATATCTACACCGCCATCTCTATAAACTTGAAAATATCTACACCGCCATCTCCAGAAATATAGAACTATCTACACCGCCATCTGTATAAACATGGAATTATCGACACCACTATCTGTATAAACATGGAAATATCTACACTGCCATCTGCATAAAGACGGAAATATCTACACCGCGAGCTGTATAAATATGGAAATAACTATACTGCTATCTGTATAATCATGGAAATACCAACACCGCTATATGTATAAACATGGAAATATCTACACCGGTATCTGTATAAACAAGGAAATATCTAAAACGCTATCTGTGTAAACATGGAAATATCTACACAGCTATCTGTGTAAAAATGGAAATATCTACACAGCTATCTGTGTAAAGATGGATATATCTTCAGTGCAATCTGCGCAAAGATGGAAATATCTACACCACCATCTCTGTAAACATGGAAATATATACACCGCTATCTCTATAAACATGGAAATACCAACACCGCTATCTCTGTAAACAGGGAAATACCAACAACGCTATCTGTATAAACACGGAAATATCTACACCGCTATCTGTGTAAACATGGAAATATCTTCACCACTATCTCTATAAACATGGAAATACCTGCACCGCCATCTCTATACACATGGAAATACCTACACTGCTATCTCTATAAACATAGAAATATCTACACTGCCATCTCTATAAATATGGAAATATCTACACTGCCATCTGCATAAATATGGAAATATATACAACGCTATCTGTATAAACATGGAAATATCTACAACGCAATCTCTATAAAGATGGAAATATCTACACCGCCATCTCTATAAACATGAAAATATCTACACCGCCGTCTCCAGAAATATGGAAATATCTACACCGCCATCTGTATGAACATCGAAATATCTACACCACTATCTGTATAAACATGGAAATATCTACACTGCCATCTGTATAAACATGGAAATATCTACACCACGAGCTGTATAAACATGGAATATCTATACCTCTATCTGTATACACATAGAAATACCAACACCGCTATCTGTATAAACATGGAAATATCGACACCGGTATCTGTATAAACTAGGAAATATCTAAAACGCTATCTGTGTAAACATGGAAATACCTACACAGCTATCTGTGTAAACTTGGAAATATCTACACAGCTATCTGTGTAAAGATGGAAATATCTACACTGAAATCTCTGCAAAGATGGAAATATCTACAACGCTATCTCTGTAAACATGGAAATATCTCCACCGCCATCGTTATAAACATGGAAATATCTACACCGTTATCTGTATAAACATGGAAATATCTTCACGGCCATCGTTATAAACATGGAAATATCTACACCGCTATCTGTATGAATATGGAAATATCTACACCGCTATCTCTATAAACATGGAAATATCTACACTGCCATCTGTATAAACAAGGAAATATCTACACCACCATCTGTATAAACATGGAAATATCTTCACCGCCATCGTTATAAACATGGAAATATCTATACCGCTATCTGTATAAACATGCGAATATCTACAGAGTCATCTATATAAACATGGAAATATCTACACCACAATCTCTATAAACATGTAAATATCTACATTGCCATCTGTATACACATGGAAATATCTACACAGCCATCTGTATAAACATGGAAATATCTACTCCGCTATCTCTATAAACATGGAAATACCTACACCGCTATCTCTATAAACATGGAAATATCTACACTGCAATCTCTATATACATGGAAACGTCTATACCGCCATCTCTATAAACCTGAAAATATCTACACCGCCATCTCTACAAACATGGAACTATCTACACCGTCATCTGTATAAACATGGAAATATCTCCACCACTATCTGTAGAAACATGGAAATATCTTCACTGCGATCTGCATAAAGATGGAAATATCTACACCGCGAGCTGCATAAACATGGAAATGTGTACACCGCTATCTGTATAAACATGGAAATGCGAACACCGCTATCTGTAGAAACATGGAAATATCTTCACCGCTACCTGTATAAACATGGAAATATCTACAACGCTATCTGTGTTAACATGGAAATATCTACACAGCTATCTGTGAAACTTGGAAACATCTAAACAGCTATCTGTGTAAAGATAGAAAATCTGCACCGCAATCTGTGCAAAGATGTAAATATCTACAACGCTATCTCTGTAAACATGTAAATATCTACACCGCTATCTGTGTAAAGATGGATATATCTACAGTGCAATCTGCGCAAAGATGGAAATATCTACACCACCATCTCTGTAAACATGGAAATATATACACCGCTATGTCTATAAACATGGAAATACCAACAACGCTATCTCTGTAAACAGGGAAATACCAACAACGCTATCTGTATAAACACGGAAATATCTACACCGCTATCTGTGTAAACATGGAAATATCTTCACCACTATCTCTATAAACATGGAAATACCTGCACCGCCATCTCTATACACATGGAAATACCTACACTGCTATCTCTATAAACATAGAAATATCTACACTGCCATCTCTATAAATATGGAAATATCTACACTGCCATCTGCATGAACATGGAAATATATACAACGCTATCTGTATAAACATGGAAATATCTACAACGCCATCTGTATAAACATGGAAATATCTTCACTGCTATCGGTGGAATGATGGAAATACCTACACTGCGATCTGTATAAACTTGGAAATATCTACACCGCTATCTGTATAAACATGGAAATATCTACTCCGCAATGTGTATAAACATGGAAATATCTACACCGCTATCTCTGTAAACATGGAAATTTCTAAACCGACATCGGTATAAACATGGAAATATGTACAACTATATCTGTATAATCAAGGAATTATCTACACCACCATCTGTATAAACATAGAAATATCTACACCGCCGTCAGCATAAACATGGAAATAACTATTGTGCTAACTGTATAAATATGGAAATATCTACACTGCTATCTCTGTAAACATGGAAATATCTACACCGCTATCTTTATAAACATGGAAATATCTACACTGTTATCTCTATAAACATGGAAATATCAACATCGCCATCTGCATAAACATGCTAATATCTACACAGTCATCTGTATAAAGATGGAAATATCTACACCACCATCTCTAAAAACATGGAAATAACTACACTGCCATCTGTATACACATGGAAATATCTACACAGCCATCTGTATAAACACTGAAATATCTACACCGAAATCTCTATAAACATGGAAATATCTACACCACTATCTGTATAAACATGGAAATATGTACACTGCCATCTGTATAAAGATGGAAATAACTACACCGGGAGCTGAATAAATATGGAAATATCTACACCGCTATCTGTATAAACACGGATATATCTACAGCACTATCTGTAAAACGTGGAAATATCTACACCGCTATCTGTATAAACATGGAAATACCTACACAGCCATCTCTATACACATGGAAATATCTACGCCGCTATCTCTGTAAACATTTAAATATCTACACCGCCATCTGTATAAGCATGGAAATATCTACACTGCCATCTGTGGAAAGATGGAAATATCTACAAAACGATCTGTATAAACATGGAAATATCTACACCGCTACCTGTATAAATCTGAAATTATCTACACGACTATCTGTAAAACATGGAAATACCTACACCGCTATCTCTAGAAACATGGAAATATCTACACCGCCATCTGTATAAACATGCAAATATCTAAACATTCACCTGTATAAACTTGGAAATATCTACACCACCATCTCTATCAATATGGAAATATCTACACTGCCATCTGTATACACATGGAAATACCTACACAGCCGTCTGTGTAAACATGGAAATATCTACACCGCAATCTCTATAAAGATGGAAATATCTACACCGCCATCTCTATAAACATGAAAATATCTACACCGCCGTCTGCAGAAATATGGAAATATCTACACCGCCATCTGTATAAACATCGAAATATCTACACCACTATCTGTATAAACATGGAAATATCTACACTGCCATCTGTATAAACATGGAAATATCTACACCACGAGCTGTATAAACATGGAATATCTATACCTCTATCTGTATACACATGGAAATACCAACACCGCTATCTGTATAAACATGGAAATATCGACACCGGTATCTGTATAAACTAGGAAATATCTAAAACGCTATCTGTGTAAACATGGAAATACCTACACAGCTATCTGTGTAAACTTGGAAATATCTACACAGCTATCTGTGTAAAGATGGAAATATCTACACTGAAATCTCTGCAAAGATGGAAATATCTACAACGCTATCTCTGTAAACATGGAAATATCTCCACCGCCATCGTTATAAACATGGAAATATCTACACCGCTATCTGTATAAACATGGAAATATCTTCACCGCCATCGTTATAAACATGGAAATATCTACACCGCTATCTGTATGAATATGGAAATATCTACACCGCTATCTCTATAAACATGGAAATATCTACACTGCCATCTGTATAAACAAGGAAATATCTACACCACCATCTGTATAAACATGGAAATATCTTCACCGCCATCGTTATAAACATGGAAATATCTATACCGCTATCTGTATAAACATGCAAATATCTACAGAGTCATCTATATAAACATGGAAATATCTACACCACAATCTCTATAATCATGTAAATATCTACATTGCCATCTGTATACACATGGAAATATCTACACAGCCATCTGTATAAACATAGAAATATCTACTCCGCTATCTCTATAAACATGGAAATACCTACACCGCTATCTCTATAAACATGGAAATATCTACACTGCAATCTCTATATACATGGAAACGTCTATACCGCCATCTCTATAAACCTGAAAATATCTACACCGCCATCTCTACAAACATGGAACTATCTACACCGTCATCTGTATAAACATGGAAATATCTCCACCACTATCTGTAGAAACATGGAAATATCTTCACTGCGATCTGCATAAAGATGGAAATATCTACACCGCGAGCTGCATAAACATGGAAATATGTACACCGCTATCTGTATAAACATGGAAATGCGAACAACGCTATCTGTAGAAACATGGAAATATCTTCACCGCTACCTGTATAAACATGGAAATATCTACAACGCTATCTGTGTTAACATGGAAATATCTACACAGCTATCTGTGAAACTTGGAAACATCTAAACAGCTATCTGTGTAAAGATGGAAAATCTGCACTGCAATCTGTGCAAAGATGTAAATATCTACAACGCTATCTCTGTAAACATGTAAATATCTACACCGCTATCTGTGTAAAGATGGATATATCTACAGTGCAATCTGCGCAAAGATGGAAATATCTACACCACCATCTCTGTAAACATGGAAATATATACACCGCTATGTCTATAAACATGGAAATACCAACAACGCTATCTCTGTAAACAGGGAAATACCAACAACGCTATCTGTATAAACACGGAAATATCTACACCGCTATCTGTGTAAACATGGAAATATCTTCACCACTATCTCTATAAACATGGAAATACCTGCACCGCCATCTCTATACACATGGAAATACCTACACTGCTATCTCTATAAACATAGAAATATCTACACTGCCATCTCTATAAATATGGAAATATCTACACTGCCATCTGCATGAACATGGAAATATATACAACGCTATCTGTATAAACATGGAAATATCTACAACGCCATCTGTATAAACATGGAAATATCTTCACTGCTATCGGTGGAATGATGGAAATACCTACACTGCGATCTGTATAAACTTGGAAATACCTACACCGCTATCTGTATAAACATGGAAATATCTACTCCGCAATGTGTATAAACATGGAAATATCTACACCGCTATCTCTGTAAACATGGAAATTTCTAAACCGACATCGGTATAAACATGGAAATATGTACAACAATATCTGTATAATCAAGGAAATATCTACACCACCATCTGTATAAACATAGAAATATCTACACCGCCGTCAGCATAAACATGGAAATAACTATTGCGCTAACTGTATAAATATGGAAATATCTACACTGCTATCTCTGTAAACATGGAAATATCTACACCGATATCTTTATAAACATGGAAATATCTACACTGTTATCTCTATAAACATGGAAATATCAACATCGCCATCTGCATAAACATGCTAATATCTACACAGTCATCTGTATAAAGATGGAAATATCTACACCACCATCTCTAAAAACATGGAAATAACTACACTGCCATCTGTATACACATGGAAATATCTACACAGCCATCTGTATAAACACTGAAATATCTACACCGAAATCTCTATAAACATGGAAATATCTACACCACTATCTGTATAAACATGGAAATATGTACACTGCCATCTGTATAAAGATGGAAATAACTACACCGTGAGCTGAATAAATATGGAAATATCTACACCGCTATCTGTATAAACACGGATATATCTACAGCACTATCTGTAAAACGTGGAAATATCTACACCGCTATCTGTATAAACATGGAAATACCTACACAGCCATCTCTATACACATGGAAATATCTACGCCGCTATCTCTGTAAACATTTAAATATCTACACCGCCATCTGTATAAGCATGGAAATATCTACACTGCCATCTGTGGAAAGATGGAAATATCTACAAAACGATCTGTATAAACATGGAAATATCTACACTGCTACCTGTATAAATCTGAAATTATCTACACGACTATCTGTAAAACATGGAAATACCTACACCGCTATCTCTAGAAACATGGAAATATCTACACCGCCATCTGTATAAACATGCAAATATCTAAACATTCACCTGTATAAACTTGGAAATATCTACACCACCATCTCTATCAATATGGAAATATCTACACTGCCATCTGTATACACATGGAAATACCTACACAGCCGTCTGTGTAAACATGGAAATATCTACACCGCAATCTCTATAAAGATGGAAATACCTACACCGCCATCTCTATAAACATGAAAATATCTACACCGCCGTCTGCAGAAATATGGAAATATCTACACCGCCATCTGTATAAACATCGAAATATCTACACCACTATCTGTATAAACATGGAAATATCTACACTGCCATCTGTATAAACATGGAAATATCTACACCACGAGCTGTATAAACATGGAATATCTATACCTCTATCTGTATACACATGGAAATACCAACACCGCTATCTGTATAAACATGGAAATATCGACACCGGTATCTGTATAAACTAGGAAATATCTAAAACGCTATCTGTGTAAACATGGAAATACCTACACAGCTATCTGTGTAAACTTGGAAATATCTACACAGCTATCTGTGTAAAGATGGAAAAATCTACACTGAAATCTCTGCAAAGATGGGAATATCTACAACGCTATCTCTGTAAACATGGAAATATCTCCACCGCCATCGTTATAAACATGGAAATATCTACACCGCTATCTGTATAAACATGGAAATATCTTCACCACCATCGTTATAAACATGGAAATATCTACACCGCTATCTGTATGAATATGGAAATATCTACACCGCTATCTGTATAAACATGGAAATATCTACACTGCCATCTGTATAAACAAGGAAATATCTACACCACCAACTGTATAAACATGGAAATATCTTCACCGCCATCGTTATAAACATGGAAATATCTATACCGCTATCTGTATAAACATGCAAATATCTACAGAGTCATCTATATAAACATGGAAATATCTACACCACAATCTCTATAAACATGTAAATATCTACATTGTCATCTGTATACACATGGAAATATCTACACAGCCATCTGTATAAACATAGAAATATCTACTCCGCTATCTCTATAAACATGGAAATACCTACACCGCTATCTCTATAAACATGGAAATATCTACACTGCAATCTCTATATACATGGAAACGTCTATACCGCCATCTCTATAAACCTGAAAATATCTACACCGCCATCTCTACAAACATGGAACTATCTACACCGTCATCTGTATAAACATGGAAATATCTCCACCACTATCTGTAGAAACATGGAAATATCTTCACTGCGATCTGCATAAAGATGGAAATATCTACACTGCGAGCTGCATAAACATGGAAATATGTACACCGCTATCTGTATAAACATGGAAATGCGAACACCGCTATCTGTAGAAACATGGAAATATCTTCACCGCTACCTGTATAAACATGGAAATATCTACACAGCTATCTGTGAAACTTGGAAACATCTAAACAGCTATCTGTGTAAAGATGGAAAATCTGCACCGCAATCTGTGCAAAGATGTAAATATCTACAACGCTATCTCTGTAAACATGGAAATATCTACACCGCTATCTGTATAAACATGGAAATGCCTACAGCGCTATCTCTATAAACACGCAAATATCTACACCGCAAACTGTATAAACATGCAAATATCTACACAGTCATCTGTATAAAAATGGAAATATCTACACCACCATATCTATAAACGTGGAAATATCTTCACTGCCATCTGTATACCCTTGGAAATACCTACACAGCCATCAGTGTCAATATGGAAATATCTACACCGCTATCTGCATAAACATGGAAATATCTACACCGCTATCTGTATAAACAAGGAAATATCTACACCATCATCTGTATAAACATGGAAATATCTACACCGCTATCTGTATGAATATGGAAATATCTACACCGCTATGTCAATAAACATGGAAATATCTACAATGCTATCTTCATAAACATGGAAATATCTACTCCGCTAACTCTATAAACATTGAAATACCTACACCGTTATCTCTATAAACATGGAAATGTCTACACCACAATCTCTACAAACATGGAAATATCTAAACCGCCATCTCTATAAACATGAAAATATCTACACCGCCGTATCCAGAAACATGGAACTATCTACACCACCATCTGCATAAGCATGGAAATATCTACACCACTATCTATATAAACATGGAAATATCTACAATGCCATCTGTATAAAGATGGAAATATCTACACTGCGAGGTGTATAAACACGGAAATATCTATACCGCTATCTGTATAAACATGGAAATACTAACACCGGTATCTGTATAAACATGGAAAAATCTACACCGCTATCTGAATAAACATGGAAATATTTACAACGCTATCTGTGTTAACATGGAAATATCTACACAGCTATCTTTGTAAACCTGGAAATATCTACACACCTATCAGTGTAAAGATGGAAATATCCACATAGCAATCTGTGCAAAGATGGAAATATCTAAACCGGTATCTCTGTAAACATGGAAATATCTACACCGCTATCTGTATAAAAAAGTGTATATCTTCATCGCTGTCTGTATAACGTGGAAATATCTACACTGCTATCTGTATAAACGTGGAAATATCTACAACACTATCTGTATAAACGTGGAAATATTTACATCGATATCTGTATAAACGTGGAAATATCTCCACCGCTATCTGTATAAACATGGACATATCTGCACCGCTATCAGTATAAACATGGAAATAGCTACACCGCTATCTGTATAAAGATGGAAATATATATAATGCTATCTGTATAAACATGGAAATATCTACAATGCTATCTGTGTAAACTTGAAAATATCTACACCACTATCTGTATAAACATGGAAATATCTACACTGCCATCTGTATAAAGATGGAAATATCTACACCGCGAGCTGTATAAACATGGAAATACCTACACCGATATTTGTATAAACATGGAAATGCGAACACCGCTATATGTATAAACATGGAAATATCTACACTGCTATCTGTATAAACATGGAAATATCTACAACGCTATCTGTGTAAACTTGGAAACATCTACACAGCTATCTGTGTAAACTTGGAAATATCTACACAAATATCTGTGTAAAGAGGGAAATATCTACACCGCAATCTGGGCAAAGATGGAAATATCTACACCGCTATCTCTGTAAACATGGAAATATCTACACCGCTATCTGTATAAACATGGAAATAACTACACCACTATCTGTATAAAAAAGGAAATATCTACACCACCATCTGTATAAACATGGAAATACCTATATGGCCATCTGCATAAACATGGAAATATCTTCACCGCTATCTGTATAAATATGAAATTATCTAAACCGCTATCTCTACAAACATGGAAATGTCTACACCGATATCTTTATAAACACGGAAATATCTACACTGTTATCTCTATAAACATGGAAATATCTACATCGCCATCTGTATAAACATGCAAATATCTACACAGTCATCTGTATAATCATGGAAATATTTACACCACCATCTTCATAAACTTGGAATATCTACACTGCCATCTGTATACACATGGAAATATCTACACAGCCATCTCTATAAACATGGAAATGTATACACCCCTATCTCCATAAACATGGAAATGCCTACACTGCTATCTATATAATCACAGAAATATCTACAACGCAATCTCTATAAACATGGAAATATCTACACCGCCATCACTATGTACATGAAAATATGTACACCGTCATCTCCAGTAACATGGAACTATCTACACCGCCGTCTGTATAAACATGGAAATATCTACACACTATCTGTATAAACATGGAAATATCTACACGGACATCTGTATAAAGATGGAAATATCCACACCGCGAGCTGTATAAACATAGAAATATCTATACAACTATCTGTATGAACATGGAAATACCAACACCGCTATCTGTATAAACATGGAAAAATCTACACCGCTATCTGTATAAGCAGGGAAATATTTACAACGCTATCTGTGTAAACATGGCAATATCTACACAGCTATCTGTGAAAACTTGGAAATATCTACACAGCTATCAGTGTAAAGATGGAAATATCCACAACGCAATCTGTGCAAACATGGAAATATCTACACCGCTATCTCTGTAAACACGGAAATATCTACACCGCTATCTGTATAAACATGTAAATATCTACATCGCTATCTGTAAAATGTGGAAATATCTACACCGCTGTCTGTATAAACGTGGAAATATCTACACCGCTATCTGTATAAACGTGGAAATATGTACGCTATCTGTATAAACGTGGAAATATCTACATCGATATCTGTATAAACGTCGAAATATCTCCACCGCTATCTGTATATACATGGACATATCTGCACCGCTACCTGTATAAACATGGAAATCATCTACACCGCTATTTGTATAAACTTGGAAATATATACAATGCTATCTGTATAAACATGGAAATATCCACAACGCTATCTGTGAAAACATGGAAATATCTACACAGCTATCTGCGTAAACTTGGAAATATCTACACAGCTATCTGTGTAAAGATGGAAATATCTACACCGCAATCGGTGCAAAGATGGAAATATCTACACCGCTATCTCTGTAAACATGGAAATAACTACACCGCTATCTGCATAAATATGGAAATATCTACACCGCTATCTGTATAAACAAGGAAATACCTACACCACCATCTGTATAAACATGGAAATATCTACACCGCTATCTGTATGAATATGGAAATATCAACAACGCTATCTCTATAACCATGGAAATACCTACACGGTTATCTCTATAAACATGGAAATATCTACACCGCAATCTATATAAACATGGAAATATCTACACCGCCATCTGTATAAACATGCAAATAGCTACAGAATCATCTATATAAACATGGAAATATCTACACCACCATCTCTATAAACATGGAAATAACTACACTGCCATGTGTATAAACATGAAATTATCTACACAGCCGTCTGTATAAACATGGAAATATCTACACCGCCATCTCTATAAACATGGAAATATCTACACCGCCATCTCTATAAACATTAAAATATGGACACCGCTATCTCCAGTAACATGGAACTATCTACACCTCCATCTGTATAAACATGGAAATATCTACACCACTATCTGTATAAACATGGAAATATCTACACTGCCATCAGTATAAAGATGGAAATATCTACACCGGGAGCTGTATAAACATGCAAATATCTACACCGCTATCTGTATAAACATGGAAATATCTACAACGCTATCTGTGTAAACATGCAAATATCTACAACGCCATCTGTGTAAACATGGAAATATCTACACAGCTATCTTTGTAAACTCGGAAATATCTACACCACTATCTGTGTAAAGATGGAAATACCTACACCGCAATCTGTGCAAAGATGGAAATATCTACACCGCTATCTCTGTAAACACGGAAATATCAACACCACCATCTGCATAAACATGGAAATATCTACACTGCCATCTATATAAACATGGAAATATCTACACAGCCATCTGTATAAACATGGAAATATCTACACCGCTATCTGTATTAGCATGGAAATACCTACACCGCTATCTGTATAAACATGAAAATATCAACACCGCTATCCGTATAAACATGGAAATATCTACACCACCATCTCTGTAAACATGGAAATATCTACACCGCTACCTGTATAAAAATTGAAATATCTACACCGCTATCTTTAAAAACGTGGAAATATCTACACCGCTATCTCTATAAAGATGGAAATATCTACACCCCCATCTCTATAAACATGGAAATATCTACACCGCCATCTTTAAAAACATTGAAATTTCTACACACTCATCTGTATAAACATGGAAATATCTACACCATCATCTGTATAAACATGGAAATATCTACACTGCCAGGAGCTCAAGAGCAGCCTGGGCAATACACCAAGGCCTCATCTCTACAAAAAAATTGGAAATATTAGCTGGCCATGGTCGTGTGCACCTGTAGTCCCAGCTTCTTGGGAGGCTGAGGTGGGAGGATCTACGGAGCCCAGGATTTTAAGGCTGCGGTGAGCTTGGATAACGACTGCACTCCAACCTGGATGACAGAACAAGAACCTGTTTCAAAAAAGAAAAAAGAAAAAAAAACCTAAAAGCTAAAAACTGGATGTAGTTTGCTAGTAACTAAACAGGAAATTAATTGTAACATGCTTACATATCAACGATGTCTTTCTTCTTTGATCATAAACCTGCTCACTAAGAAGCTGCTGAAGTCCATGGTAGTGACAGGTACATGTCTGCATCCTTGTCCTGACCTGCATCTTCTTTGATTGTCACCATCTGTGTCTCCGACTGGCACTGCCGAACCGTCTTGCTACCTGATCAATGTTGTACTGAACTGGACTGCTAACTGATCAATGTTGTCGAGCTCACTGCACAAAGCTGTTCTTACAAGGTAGATTTCTGCCTGGAATAGCCATACTTACACTGTTTATATTCCTTACTCCTGACCCATCCAACGCAGCACAAGTTCTATTTTTTGCCATAGAAACATAGGTCATTTGGAAACACCTCCTTCATTTCTATGGAATGTTCAAACATTTCTGACATTTTGGACTCTGTTCTAGCCTCTTGTTAAATATATCCAGAAAAGAGACAAAGCTTTATGGGAGGGCTATATGCACACATATGCTATAGAATAAGCTATCTAAATGCTTAAAAATACTTTCCATCTGTCACCGCACCTTAATAGGTACACAGAAATTAAGTATGTGTATATCTGTCTGTATAGATACGTATAAATATATATCCCCCAAAAAAAACTCATTCTCTTACTTATACATAGGTAGAATATAGGTGAATATACATATACATTTATAGGTAGAACAAAAAAACCCCTCAGCCTCTTTAGGGCCATGTGTTTTCTCTGAGTAATTGTCACAATTAATTAAAATACATGTGTATGCCTTTTTAGATAAATTTCATCAGACCAGTTTCTGTCTGGTTGGAAAATAATAACTGCCTATTTGCTAAGTGCCCCTGCCCCCATACTATGTTCCAGTGAACTAAAGACCTCTGGCAATCATAGATTTACAACTCAGCAAGATTAAACAATTTATTGTTATTTATGACATCCAAGCTGGATCTTCTGTATCATATTCCACATTAGCATCTATCACCTTACATTTGGGAGATCCTATCCAAAAAATGATTATGCCTCCTAACCAAACATTCAGCAGGGCTGCAGGAACAGGCCCCCTGAACAAACATCCTGCCAAAGTACTTTAAAGCACCGTGAGCTGCCACAGCTGTGCATTTTCAGATGACTCAGCAGATTAGCGTGGAGTCTCTTAGCCTCTGCTTCGTCTGTTCCTTTCAGTGATCTCTCACATGGCCCAGTCCATTCGGTTTGAAAATCCTCATGAAATGAGCAGATTATGATCTGGCTTCAGTAGAGGGCCATGGGGTGGGCATGGAGGGGAGAGGGTTTGCTCTTAACACAGCCTGAGCCTCAGAAAGGTTTCAGATGGAAAAGCATGGCACTGACTCAGCTCATGCTTAACAGGAAATAATGCACAGGCCACACCAAAAAAGCCCTTTATGTTGTGTGAAAGTCTATGCCGGAGCAGCTGCTGCCACCTCATGTACTGTGATAGAGTGTGCATGTGTGTGTTTGTGTGTGCCTGAGTGTGAGTATGCACACAAATGTGTGCTGGGAGGGGGAGGAGATCACACCTTCCACAGTCGCCACCTCAGCCTTAGCTAGCAGCGTGGAGAATTGCCAAAAGTCAACAGGAAGCTGCACCAAAGCAACTGTGATCACCACATCAGCAGGCGCTTTCTGGTTAGTAAAGCTACTGGGACTGAAAAACACACACGAGCTCGTCCTTCTTTTATTTTAATCAGAGCAAACTATTTTTATAATAATTGTGTTCTATGAATAAATAATTCATAATGCTGTAACCCATTATCACATTCAATCCTCCCAACAACCCTAGAAGATATGTAGACAAGTATTATTACTTTCCCTATTTTTATAAATGAGGAAATAAACCCCAGGAGGCTAGGCGACTTCCCCACGGTCATAGAAGTTGCAAACAGTAGTATCATGATTCAAATCCAAAGCTTCTCCTTTTGTCTTTATCATTTTAATTTTGAAGGTAATGCATATGCATGTATGATCTTTTAAATCCAGAGATGTATATGGAATAGATAGGAAAAGGGACTCTCCTTCCCCATTATACACCCCCTCCACCCAAGCTATATACACTGTTGACTAGAGTATGTCCTTTCAATCCTATTTTCTATGCCTACATTATATACAGAAAAGCAGGATTACGTGACACACAATATTCCAGTCATTGCTGTTTCTCACCAACAAGTTATCATTCACATCTTTTTCATACTACATATAAATTTATATCCTTTATTTTAGTGGTGTATATTGTGCAGTTGTGTCATAAATTATGTACCTGTTCTCTGTTGAACATATAGATTTTTTCTGAGTTTTTCCTTAGCAAAATGCTGCAGTGAGTACCCTTGTACACAGATGTTTGTACATTTGTTCTAGAAAAATCTACAGCAAAGATTCTTAGATTAAGAGATTCCCAGGTTATTAGAAAACTACTCTATTAATTTAGATATATACTTCCAAATTGCCTGACCAAAAAGTTATGTCAATTTAACTTCTATGAACAGTATACAAACATGACCATTTTCCATCACCTACACCAACTCTGGGTAATTTCATCTTTTTTACAAGTTGATGGATTGTTTTAATTTATATTTCTCTGGTTATTAATAAGGTTGGCCACCTGTTCATGTGTTATTATTGATGATATTTGTATTGAATTGTTTGAATTTTCTTGATTTCAAAAAACGTTTTACATGTCATACATATTAAATATTTGTTGTAAAACTCTCCTTCCAGTATTGTGTATGTGTTTGGTCAAGTAGAATAAACTCTCGTCCTCTGATTTCAGATTCCTTTCTCTTTCCATTAGAAATCCCTAAATGTAAAACTACATATTGATAGCTAAAAACCAGGATGTTTACTAGAGAAAAAGAATACAAAGGCAATAATTAAATATTATATTTATACAAAATACCTACTAGTACAAACTTAAAAAGAGAAAGTAAAAGTCAAATGCTTCTACGACTTCAGACTAAGAAAAAGAACTTTTGAGGTTGAATGTTCCTGAAATTTTTCTTTTCATACAACTACGGACATGACTTCAAAAGTTGATGTGACTAAAAAATGTAAGATATGAAAGATATTTGAAGACTCAGAGAAGGTGGATTTTCATTTTAACAAGTCACATATATATTCTAGATATCCTCTTATTCGTAACTAAGAGAGTCAAATCAGATGAAAGAATCTAAAAATTTCCCTTTGACTGTGTTAAGTAGAAGTAGTAGAGGCATATTGGCCAAATCTTGAGTGTTTGCAAATTGACTCTTAAGGCTATAGGCTGGCACAGGTCATTGAAGCCCTAGCTTTTTATCTTTAATTTTAAAATCCCCAAACAATTTATACTAATTTTTCTTGTCCATTATTTCCAAATCATCTTGTTTAAAGGTTATTACAGTGCCTGCTCATGTTACTGTTGTCTAACAGAAGGGTATCCGGGGCCTTAAAACTGAGAGGGTTAGGATTAATGATTCCAATACCTATGCTTGGACATCTCCAAAAGTGGGTTCCAACTTCTTGTCCTCAAGTCTGTATAGAAACTAGCAAACTTCCAGAGTTCACAAAAGGCTCAAAGAGAACAGATGTTTTATAGAAAATTCTTAGAGCAAGTTCCACGCATAATGTTGCTGATGCGTGTCTGCCTTTTCAATAAACATCACTATGCTTTATCACAAGATTTAATAAAGCAGCTTAGTTAAAAATGCCATCTGGGTCTCTGGACACATTAAACAAAGCTTAAAATAACCACCCCAGCAACTGGGAGGACCCAGCTGTTCTCATAATCTGTCCCACTCCTTTTACTTCCCCAGAAAAAGAGTGAATGAAGACCACAGACTAAAAGCATCCAGAAGGAACTGACACAAACAGGGAGATAGATGGAGCCAAGGGCTCCTGTAAGTTTGCTATTGCTCACATAATAGATTTGCTAATTCCACAACCTGCGGATGGTGATTAAGAACGGGAAGCAGAAAGAGGGAAGAGAGAATCATAGAAGGGCTCATTCAAGTTTTCTAATGTATCACAAACCTGTCCTCCCTAATGTCTGGATCATAGCAGCCCATTCCATTCACCTATTCTCTAGTGAACTCCAATAGAAAATACAAAGCCATCACCACCCAGTTCTTTCTCCCTTCTAGAGATGAGATATTAGCCACCCAATCCCAGATTCTCAGATCCATTCCAGGAAAGAAGCCCTAGGTATTGAAGCACAGCTTTCCCTCCCTCCCTTCTTTCTTCCACCCCAAGATTTGTTCCCCAGATAGTTCTAGTAAATGCAAAACCAAGTATATTCTCATTCTTTAGAGCAACCAGCTTTTCATGGCCAACTGGAATCAAACACAACCTGCACAAACATCTATCTGGAGGACACTCCCAAGGCTCCTACTGAGCCAGCCTTCTGCATACCACTGCATTTCAGCTTCCTAGTTCACAAGACACTGAGACATTCTTGAATTCTGCAAGGTGCACTGTGTGTTAATATCTTGGCTGCTCATCATGTGGCCAATAAAGGGCATGACTAGTCAACAAATAAATTTTCTCTTGGCTAAAACTTGCAACAAAACTGTAAGCTGTTTACCAAGGGGCCCACTACAGGTTATATTCAATATATACAGTCAAATCCTAACTATCTGAGATATATTCAGTTGACCATACACCTTTATATTTCAGTAAAAGGTCTTTACATTTCCCAGTGCTATCGATGTTACAAAGTGCTTTCATATGCAGTGCTTCATCTGATTTCCAGGATAATTAAATGATCCTGTCATACCTGATTTTTAGATGAGGAAACAAGTGGTTTCTGGGTATTTCAAGAGGCTAACGCATCTGCCCTCCAACTTGTATGTGAAAACCAAAAACAAAATTCCAAGGCCCTTCAACCATCTGAATGGACTTTGACTCTTTTGGTCAATATATGGCAGAGCTAGGAAAAGAAGGTGAGTCTTCCAGCTGCTGATACAGGGTTTTTTCTGCCATACTCCATTACCTCCAAGGCTAAAGTCAAAAGAGGGTGTGGTTATCACATGAAAAAATCTGGTTTGGATTTCCCAAATGTGTATGTAGTATTTGGGGATTTACCTTAATTTAACCTACAGTTCTTTTGGGTTGTAACAGTCTGACTCCATTTTTGAAAACAAAACAAAATCGATTTTAAATGCTGAATTATAGATCTTTGCTGTCCAGTATGGTAGCTACTAACCACTTATGGTTATATGCATTTCTATTTTAATTAATTAAAATTCAGTAAAATGCAAAATTCAGTTCTTCAGTTGCTCTAGCCACATTTCAAGTGTTACAGTAGTCACATATGGCTAGTGGCTGGGACAATGCAGATTATAGAACAGTTCCATCATCAAAGAAACTTCTATTGAACAGTGCTATTATATAATGTCATCTCCAGAGAAAGAAGACTTTAGAAAAAGTCAGAAACGGCCGGGTGCAGTGGCTCACACGTGTAATCCCAGCACTTTGGGAGGCCAAGGCAGGCAGATCCCTTGAGGTCAGGAGCTTAAGACTAGCCTGGCCGACATGGTGAAACCCCGTCTCTAGTAAAAATACAAAAAATTAGCTAGGTGTGGTGGTGCATGCCTGTAACCACAGCTACTCAGGAGGCTGAGTTGGGAGAATCACTGGAACCCAGGAGGCAGAAGTTGTAGTGAGCCAAGATTGTGCCACTGCACTCTAGCCTGGGTGACAGAGCAAGACTCCATCTCAAAAAAAAAAAAAAAAAAGAAAAAGAAAAAGTCAGAAACATCTTGAGGCAGGCATAGTGCTGTCATCTGTCCAATATTGAAGATGATTTAAGAATAAGAAAGAAGAAGAGAACAAAGAAGAGAAAAAGAAGTTGCCTTAGGTGTACTTACCCAGAAAAGGACAAAGGCATTCTTGTAGTCATTGTGATGTATTTTAGCTCTTAAACTTTTTAAGAGATTAGAATAATTTGACACATAGAAGATCTAAACCACTGAAGAGGCTCTGAAGCAGATAAAAGTAGAAAGAAAATAAAAAACTAATTAGGTACAAACTAAGCTTAACCACAATTCGTTTAAACGGTATTGTTTACTCTTCACATGATTGGTTTTTCTTTTGCTTTATAGTATGACATAGTTTATATCTTTAAAGGGGAATTAAAATATTTCTGGGAATTTTTAAAAGTAAGTTCACACAGCCACATAAAAACTACAGAAACAGATAAAACCTATCTTCTCATTTATTCCCTAATCCATTCAAATTAAATATAAAAATCCAAGCAGCCACAGTGATATTCAAAAAAGCAAAAGTGAGACAAAACAAAATTCATTTGTCACCTGTGGAGGTAGTTAGCTCACCTAATCTTCACTCCAAACACCAGTAATTTTTAAAAGACAGAAATAAACATATGTTCTGCCTTCCCGGAAGGAACTATGTTTCAGGGTAGCCAAATAACCCAGTTGTGAAGAAAATGGTCTGCTTATAGAAAAATGCCAGCTAAAACATGTCGATAGAATTAGAGAATTAGAAATTCACCATTTTGAAACCCCTAATGAAATAATCAACTCAAGCAAGGATCATTAATAAATGTTAAAACAATCAAGTAACTCTTGATACACAATATAACTGAATATACACATGGTACAAAGTTCACGTCACAGACTACTGGCTTGACCCAAGGGGGAATATAGCAGAGGAGATAGGCAGTGATCACCCTAACCTTGCGATCATCTCACCATCACTAATGATGGGATGTGAATACACATTATTGCCTATGAAATAGTCTTTAAAAAAAGAAGTTGAACCTGAATCTAACTAAACCTTGCAATGGGCTGAACGTGTATGTCTTCCCCAAATTAATATGTTGACATCTTAACCCCAAAGGTGCTGGTATTAAAAGGTGGGGCCTTTAGGGGGTCATTAGATCATAAGGACAGAGGCTTCATGATTGGAATTAGTGCCCTTATAAAAGAGGCCCCAGAGAGCTAGCTAGTCTCTCCCACTATGTGAGGGCCCAGCAAGAAGGCCAATCTATGAACCAGAAAGTTGGTCCTAACCAGATATCAAAACCACATGCTCCTTGATTTTAAACTTGCTAGCCTCTAGGACTGTGAGAAATAAATTTCTGTTCTTTATAAGTCATCCAGTTTTTGGTATTTTGTTATAGCAGGCCTAAAAGCCTTTAGAACTAACTTCCAGTTAACCAGGAAAAAACAGAGTGAAAAGTTAAATGACACCATAAAAAGCAACCAGAAAATTCCAGAAGGGGAAATATTCTACAGGACAACTGACTAGTTTTTCAACAAGTCAATTTCACTAAATAAATACATAAACAAAGAGTATGTGTATTTTCCAGGTTAAAACAGTCTTGAGCTAAATAATCAAATGCAATGTGTGTCCCTTGATTAGAAGAAACTAATTTGAACAAACCAGCCACAAAAGGTATTTCAGGGAGACCAAGCTGGAAGGATCACTTGAGGCCAGGAGTTTGAGACCAGCCTGGGCAACGTAGTAAGACCTCCATCTCTACAAAAACAATAAATTAGCTGGGCATGGTGGTGTGCACCTCTAGTCCTAGCTACTCAGGAAGCTGAGGCAGGAAGATCACTTGAGCCCAGGAGTTTGAGGCTGCAATGAGCTATGATTGTTTCACTGCACTTCAGGCTGTGTGAAAGAGCAAGACTTTGTCTCAAAAAATAAAAGGACATTTCATAATAATTGAGGGAATCTGAATGTGGACTGGGTAATAAATGATATAAAAAAGCCATTTTTTATTTTGTTTGAAAAGATGATTTTGTAACTATACAGGAAAATGTTCTTATTTTTTTAGAAATCTGTACTAAAGAATTTAGGGGTAAAATATCATTTTCTTTAATATACTTTCAAACACAAGCAAAAAATAGTCATGACACAAATATAGCAAAATGTTTACAATCTATGTTCTATGCTTGCCTGTGAGTGCCATTAATCTCATCTCTCTGCTTTTCTGAAAGTTTGAAAATTTCAAAGTTTTATAATAAATTTTTTTACATCCCATAATTTTATAATAATTTTTTTAAAGTTTGAAGCAAATCAACAACTATAGCTTCAAAAATATCCTGACCCACAATAAACATTGAACAGGGTATATTTCTCCCATTTCCTAAAAAAGTTGGCCCAGGAAGGAGTATGAGAGCTGCCATAGCTCTCCCAAGGCTCATTATTCTCCATCACTCCATGGGAAATCACAAAATAAATTTTTTAAAAAGTTGTTTAAATTTATAATGTTTTTGATTCTATAATAATTTTATAATAAAATAATTGTAAAATGTTTTTGATTTTATAATTTATAAAAATTTTTATACATGTTTATGTTTGAAATGTCTATTTCAAACTTTATGAGATATTAAAATATAAGTAATATAGTTCATCATTTTAGAAATGCCATGCTTTTCTTCTCCAGCAATTACATAATCAAAGAGTAACTGTAGTTTTTCCTAGAACATTGCTTTGTAGGCTGGGCATGGTGGTTCATGACACTTTAGGAGGCCAAGGCAGGCAGATCTCTTGAGATCAGGAGTTTGAGACTAGACTGGGCAACACAGAGAAACCCTAGGAGTAGTAAAAACACAAAAATCAGCTGTGCGTAGTGGCGTGCACCTATAGCCCCAGCTACTCAGGAGGCTGAGGTGGGAAGATCACCTGAATCTGGGGAGGTCAAGGCTACAGTGAGCCAAGACTGTACCATTGCACTCCAGCCTGGGCAACAAAGTGAGACCCTGTGTCAAAAAAAAATGAAATTTAATTTAAAAAAATAAAATTGCTTTGTAAAATTAACTTTTTCAATCAAAACCAAGATATTTCAGATATAGAGAATGCAGCCCACTGGTCAGATTTGTCAGTTCAAAGAGAAAAATTTCTAGTTTCCTATTTTTCTAGCCTGCTTATGATTATCCAATAGGATATCAAAAAAGACCAAAGCCTTTGGGATCCATGTTCAGTATTCCTGAGTCTAACTCAGGATGCCAAATCAGGAGACAAGCACATTCTCATCAATTTTCAATCATTCGAGACCAATTTTGCTTAGAATTATCCAGTTCTTTTAGACCACCTTTCTCCTGAAGCCAGCCTTATGGCTATTCACTTCACTTTAGCATAAGCCCCCAAGAAGGTGAACAAAATGAGGAAATGATTGGTTAAAGTTGGCGTTTGAAATTCTGAAACATGTCCACCATTCCCTTCACCCATGCCCGCCCCTCTTAGTAGTAGTACTTTCAGATTATTTAAGAGTCGATGCTTCTATGTGGATTTTGTCAGCTGTCCTTTATAACAGCTAGTGCGTTTAATTTGACTCTATTTTAAGCATATATTGACCTATGCTAATTATCTGTTAAAATAAATTCCACTCTTAGAGCTAATAAAGTGTGTTTGTCATGGAAGACCCATTGAAGTAAGAAGCTGAGGAGCCCTTATGGTAAAGTGGGACAAGAAATAATAAGACATAATAATTTTCCCATGCAAATCAACAACCGTAGCTTCAAAAATATCCTGACCCACAACAAGTATTGGACAGGCCATGTTTCTCTCACTCCCTAAAAAATTGGCTCGGGAAGGAGTGTGAGAGCTCCCATAGCTCTCCCAAGGCTCATTATTCTCCATCACTCCACAGGAACAGCCTGTCAGAGAAGAGTGAAAGACCATTTGTCAACCTCTCTTCAACTCCCTGATTCTAGCCAAACTTCATCAATCTCAAGTGAGGAGCCAGAGAGAAATCAAACCCCATATATCCAGCATCATTGTCTACTGGAGTCAAAAATCACAATTCCACTACCCACCCCAACACCACTGGCCCTGTTTCTCCCAATTGCTTTTTATTGTGTTTTTTAAAAAATCCTCTTTCCCTATCCCTGCAACACCGAGAAGGAGGAATTATAGTAGATAAATATGAAGCATGGAGATCCTTTAAAAATGTTTTTAATAATAAATGAGAAAATGAAAAGGAAAGGGTTGGGAAGGAAGGAGGGAATACAAATGCCAGGGAAATGTTCAGTTTTGCTTTTAAAGATGTTAACACTCATTTATACATCTGCAAGACACTCCCCTTAAAGACAAGTTCTATGAGTGTGGGTCTGGTTGCATGAATAAGGATCAAATTACCTTTTTAGACGATGTTTCCCACATATCATTCAGAGACCCCTGAAGTTAGGTATCCCTCTTGTAGATGTCCTTGAGATGCTGCTGGACCTGGGAAAGAGGAAACTGGGATACGGGTCTATGCCAAAAGGTGCTTCTAGTTATAGGACAGAGAGGAAAGGGGCAGAGGGAGAAAAACCCGAAGTCTGAGAATCTGGATTGCAGAAGACTACCGAGGTCGTGGGAGAAGGGAGAGAAAACAAGGATGAAAAGCGAAAGGGGAAGAGGCATGAAATGTTGTCAAATGTCAAAAGGCATTTGGAGAGAAGTTGGGAATTGCATTAAGAAAACCACTGCAAATCTCATTTCAGACCATTTAGAGATATGCCCCCTGGGAACTGCGAGCTCAGGCTGTTTAGCATCAAACAAATGGATCCACTCCATCCCTACCCTAATTAAATAAATCATTCAGTAATTCCACTGGGTTAAAGAACCAAAATATTAAAAACCTTCAGGACCTACTCTTGCCAAATATGTCAGGGATCATGTGTGTGTGTGTGTGTGTGTGTGTGT
This sequence comes from Pan troglodytes, assembly GCF_028858775.2. Lineage (NCBI taxonomy): Eukaryota > Metazoa > Chordata > Mammalia > Primates > Hominidae > Pan > Pan troglodytes. The sequence continues at coordinate 12,403,464 of NC_072411.2, forward strand.
GTGTGTGTGTGTGTGTGTGTGTGTGTTCTGAGACACCACTACTGTTAAATAGGCAGAGCTAAGACTTAGGGGACTGGCAGATTATTGCAAAAAGGGCACGGGGCAGAGGGACTATGTTGTGAGCCTGGGAAAGAAGTTTGTGTGGGGACTGTGGGCAGTGAACGCGTTGGGAACAATATGGAAAACTGGGAGCTGCCTTGGAATCTACAGGGCCGGGTAAGAGAATGTCCGAAAGAAAAATGAGCAGGTGCGGGATGTGTGCAGAGTCGGAGAAGAGTCCAGGGCACCCGGAGTGGCTCCAGGAACGACGGACACCCCTCAAGGCTTTTGGGGGCGGTGGGTACTAATAGAACCCAGTGTCCGGGGTGCGCCGGGGAGGCTGCGAGCGCGGCGGGAGTGGGGCGCTGGAGGGTGAGGACGCGGGAGTGAGGAGGCAAAGCCTGGTCCGGGCAGGGGCCTCCCAGCTGGGCCCGGAGGCAGCAGGGGGACAAGGGCTAGGAGAGGGCATGGCGGCAGCGCGGCGGGAAGCGAGGGGCATCCGGACACTCACCCCGTTGGCCGCAGCCATCTGCCCCACGATCTCGATGGCCGTCCTGCTAAAGTACCTGCCGTCGCTGCCCACCACCGTGGTGCAGCCCCGGCGGTCGCGCAGGTCGATGGACTATAGCACGCTCTGGTTGAATTTGGGCAGGTAGTTGCGCTGGCCCTCGAAGAGGCCGGTAGGTCGCCGCAGACCCCCGCCGCCGGCCGGCCGCCGGTCCTCGTAGGGCGCGGTGGGCACTGTCAGCACCGGGATGGGGCTCCCCTCCGTGGCGCCTCCTGGCCGTTCCTGCTGAGGCTTCCGGGGCCGGAGGCAATCTGCAGCCTGCCGGGGGCCTCCGCCCACCTGGCCGCGCACTGGGACTCCGCCTCGCGCCCAGGCCCCCTCTCTGGCAGGTCAGCACCCTGCGCCCTGCACCCACCCGCCTGGGGACTGCCCGCCCCTCCTCTCAGTGCGGCTGCTCGATGACTCCGTCGGCGGAGATTGCTTCTGCCTTCCTGTAAAGTTTTCTCCCGCCCACCTTCTCCGCTGCCAGACCGCCCGAGGTGTCCTCAGTTTCTCCCCAAGTTGGACTCACTTTCGGGGTGTCCCAAAAGCCTGATTCCAGGGCCTGCTAGCCTGACCCCGGTGACGCCTGCACCCGTGCCTGGCCCCAGCCTTCACGCGCGATCGCCGCCCTCCGGGGCACACCCTCCGCCAGAAAACAGCCGGCGGGCGGCGAGACTTTGGGCAGAGTCCGGGTTCCTCTCCGGCGCCAGGCCCGTCTCCCTGTCTCCCTGGGAGTGCGCAGCCTACACGCACCAGTTTCTCTTTAGAACAAGCACGGGGAGGGATTTGGGAGGGGGCTGAAACCTTTTGCCATCAGCGAACAGCCTCAGCCAAAAATAACCCTGGAAAGGCGAGCTAAGAATGGTTATCTCCTGCCAGCGCTGAAATCGGAGGCTGGGCGCTGCATGTGGGGTGTGTGTGTGTGTGTGTGTGTGTGTGTGTGTACCCTCCCACCCCGACCATTTGTTGAAGGGAATCACCACTGTCAGACTTCAATCCAACAGGACCCACTCGAGCCATCCACACTTTCCCCAGCCTCCTCCAAAACAGCACACTTTCCGGTATGGACAATTCTTTTTTTTTTTTTTTTTCACTTGTTTGTTTGTTGTGGTGGTTGCAACAGCAGCAACACAGACGACACAAATTTCCCTATTCTTCTCGCCCTTCTCACCCTCCCTACCCAGCTCCTGCCTTAGAAACAGGCTTGGCCTACACTGTATCTGTCCACACTGCCTGAATTCTTCCCTGAATTAATCGTTTTCAATAGGAGGGGGCTAAATCCCTTATTAATGCCCTACCAGGAGTGAATGAATAAAGCCAAGTTAAAGGGGAACTGGGTACCACATACTGTGCTAGGTTCCTTTGCATGTATCCTTTCATTCTGCTGGAGCTAAAGATGTTCTTCCTCCTCTCCATAAAACGCACCCAAACTCCAAAACCAGGAAATTCTCCATAGAAAATAGGAGTGAAGAGAGACAAGACTAACAGGATAAACCCCAAAGCAGGAAGAAAGTTTTGTCTCCCATTTCGCTCAAGGAATTTTTGGACCCACCAAGGCTACTGTCCTGAAAGATCCTGCTGCTTCTCCTTCCCCAAATATTGTCCACTTCCTGAGAGTAAGGCTGACTTGCCACAGGCTTATAAAGTGTTTGGTCACAGTAAGACAACTGTGAGTAATAACACACATTGTATACTGTTTTGCAATTGATAAAAGGCTTTGCATCTGTTTTTTCTTTGGAGGCTGAAGAAAAGAAGAATGGTATTCACGCAGTTCCCATTTTACAGAGGAAAACAAGAGGACTTTTTCTGTGAAGTCAGGAAAGTGGTTACAATGGTACTTTCTGCCTGTCCGAATTATGTATTGCCCCTCCCCTTTCTATTAATAACATTGAAGTGTGATGGGACAACCACTGAAGCTGTCAGTTGAAACCTGCTGGGACTTTTTAGCCATTCTCTTCAACATAAAGAATGGGTGTTTTTGGAGGGGGTGAGAGGAATGGGGAAATGTTGTCAAAGAGTACAATGTTTTAGTTGAGACAGGAAGAATACATTTTGTTGAGATCTACAGCACAGCATGGTGACTGTAGTTTACAATGAAGTATTGTGTATTTCAAAATTGCTAAGACAATAAATTTCAAATGTTCTCACCACAAAAAAGATAGGTTTTGAGGTGATGAATCTATTAATTCTCTGGATTTAATTATTCCACAATGTATACATATATCATAACATCACATTATACCTCCGTAAATACATACAATTTTAATTTGTCAATTAACTTTTTTTAAAGGATAGTGTGGCCAGTTGGGGAGGTAGTTTTTTTTTTCCTCTAGTCTCTACTCAGTCTCCAAGATCCCATTCCCCATAAAATTCCTGTCACCCAGGTGGAGTGCAGTGGCACAATCATGGCTCACTGCACCCTCTCCCTCTTGGGCTCAAGCGATCCTCCCGCCTACAGGTACATGCCAGCACGCCCAGCTAATTTTTGTAGCTTTTGTAGACATGGGGTTTCACCATGTTGCCTAGGCTGGTCGCGAACTCCTCAGCTCAATCAATCTGCCCACTTTAGCCTCCCACAGTGCTGGGATTACAGGTGGGAGCCACCAAGCCCAACCCATAAAGTTCCTAACTTTTTATCTCCCTGGGAGTGCACAGCCTACACACACCAGTTTCTTTTTAGAACATACTTAAAAGTCTTGGCTTAGCATCCAACAGACAGAACTTTAACACTTCTACGGATCTGTGCACCTGTCTATGGTGTGGGGTTTTTAAGATCTCTTTCTAATGACACTTTATTTTGCAAAGCAGGACAGTTTCATTCCCAGAAGAGCAGGTATGGTAAATCCTTTGTTCCAGTACTGAAGACAATGATCCAAACCCTAAGCCTCAGAGAAGCCCAGAAACCCTCCAGGCCTCCATCTCTCTGCTCCTAGCACCTGCCTCTCTCTTGACATCGACATCATTCTCCCCTCTCACAGCCCAGCTCCTTCCACAGACCCAGGGATTAGGCACCAGCACCTCAGACTAGATTTTAGAGAATTACCATTCAAGAGGCAATCCTCTTCCCTTGGTTCCAATTTCAAGGTTCTCAAAGACTGGAACAGGGCTAGTTTGAGGCAATGTGCCCCATCGCATAGCCAGAAAGAACCTTACAGTGAAAAGGAAAACAATTCTTCCAAAGTAAGGGGGTGCTGATCCCCAGAGGGAGGACAGATGGGCAAACAAACAGTAACCGGGACACCACATGCTTCACACTCACTGATCAAGGACTTCTAAAACCACTTTTCTTTTCTCTGAATTTATATAGGACTTTGTATCACTCATAAAGGAATGTCTTATAGGCTGATAACACCTTTCTATACATGCTTACACTTAACGTTTAGGCTAGGATAATTTCCTAACCTCAGTGTCCTCACTATAAGATGGGAATTATTATAATCCCTACCTCATAAATTGTTGGGAGGATTGAAATACTTAGTAAAGTGCCTGACTAATAGAAAGGCATTCAATAAATGTTAGCTATTCATGGTGTCATCATCATTATATTTACCATTATTACTAATCTCCTGTATTGCAAGAATTACAGTTTATATTTTTGTAGACCATCACTGTAGCTAAAGGGTCTTTGGGCCATAGGTGATATTCCATAAAGGTTGGTTAAATTGATTTGTGGTTTTTGACTATGGAAACTCAGAACTCCCTCAAAATGTACAAAACAGATTTATCTGCTAAATAAATCTCTTCAAAGCTGACCCCAGGTTTGATTGAATTAATTCCAATGAATTTGTCACAATGATGGAGAAAGGAAACTTAGAGGGCCCCACAGTTGTTTGCTGGTAAAATGAGAAGTTTGGATTAGATCAATGTTTCCCAAAATATTTTCCTCAGAATGTTAGTGCCCCTCGAATCCTGCACAAAGCAAGAGTTTCATGACCAAGTAGCTTTTAAAACTCCTGTACACTCTACTCCCATTCTTCACAATGCACACTTTCATATTAAAAGTTCTGAGAGGTCCTCAACAGAAGACATCACTTAACTTTTTTTTTTTTTAAGACAGATTCTCACTCTGTCACCCAGGCTGGAGTACAGTGGCCACCACTCCTGGCCTAAAAATTTTTTAACCTGGTGCTTCCCAATCTAAACTCACAGGGACCAGTTTTCTTAATGAAAGAGAATCAGACTAGCTTGTAACCATAGCTGGTGACACTCCCCTGCCCCATTCCTTGTATGTCCTCAGTGGACTAGGTCAGGAATAAATAAATTTTCCTGATTCTCAAGGGCTGGTCACTCCTTTGCACTGAGCTCAAAGCTTCTCTGTAGCATGGGTCACAATGAATGGTAGCCCTGATAGCCTAGAGTAGCCTTTCAGCCTTCTCTGAGCCTCTAAAGACTGAGGATCCTTGGCATGAAATGGAGCAACTGATATACCCTTGCTTCCCCTGGGGACTCTCTTGCTCTCAAAAAGGCATCAGCCATCATCTCCATCTAGAGAATATACTAGCTGACTCAGCTTGACCAGCCTGTACCAAAATGAGAATCTGGGTAAAATAAGCATTGAAACACTTCATTCCTTGTAGATTCACAAAACATATTAGCATATTAAAGACTATGAAGTTCTGCAGGAAAAAAAAAACCTATTTAACTTTAATCCAACATTGCCAAGTTTTATTTGACCATGGAAGATTTTTCCAAAACACTTACAAACAGATCAAGGACATTAATCTTTCATGAAACACTAGATCCCCAAGGTCCTCTCCAGCTACATCATTCTGTGATTTTCTTTTTTATTTATGATGCATTAAAAGATTAATCTCTATCAGACATCCATTTAGAAATTCACCAGAATGTGCAAAGGCAGCAGGTAAAATTGCTGAAGGGTATTATAAAAATACCCTCCAGTGATTTTTGAAACTTAAACTGAAATATTTATATAACTATATATTTCAGTTTGTATATTATATATATATGTATATACACACATATATATGTGTGTATATATATTGGTGTATGTATATCTATATCTATGTATATACGGCATTATATCCATTTTACAGATGCAGAAACTGAGCTTTAGAGGGGGTGAGCAATTGGTCCAAAGCCACACAGCACACAGGTAGTCATTGATAAAGGTAAAAACAAGAGTTGAAGCCTGAGGTGTAAGGACACAGAGACAAGTACACAAATGTTTACAAGTTACACATATGACACGTGCCTTTAACATGAATTTCTTGAACATTCATTTAGAGGCCTTACAATGAAGACATCAGAGTGGCAGCAAGTTCTGTTGGAATCAGGGGAGCGTGTTCTTCTATAATCCCCTGGCTAACAGGAAAGCACACTGATTTGGCCCATGGTAGTTATACACTCCCATTGAGTCAGGGGCCACTTCTATGCACACAGGAGGTGCTAAAAATATGCTGTTGACTCATTGCCTCTAAGAGCAGAAGAAATGCCAAAAGTATAGGACAAGAGGCAGAAAAGCACACGGAAAAATGTCGTAGGGCAGTCCTCTGAGGAAGTGTTAGATCCCTTTGAAATCTGTCCAAACACTTTCTTGTGCTGGGGAAAGTCAATTACATATTTCAAGCAACCCCACATGTCATACGAGTATCTTGTACGTGTTTGTGTACTCGTGTCTGTGAACTTACATCTCAGACTTCAACTTCTCGCTCCCCACCCTTATCAATGACTGCCTGCATGGCCTTGGGCAAGTTGCTTTCCCTCTTCAAAGCTCAGTTTCTGCATCTATAAAATGGACATAATGCTACCTACCTCATGGGGTTAGTGATCACATTGAAGGAGCTAATATGTGGAAATTGCTTACACAGTACCTATCTCATAATAAGGGTTTAATAAGTGTTTGATGTAATTGTTTTGATTATTACTACTATTACTAAAATAATAATTACTACAATAATAATGATTCTTATTCTCTATATTAGTATTATCTTTGAAAATGGGCATGGATTATGTCTATGTAACACTTTTGGCACAATATCTAGCATTATATCACACACAAATTAGAGAATTCATGTTATTAAGGATGAAAAAATATTTTTACTGACCCTTAAATTCTTCGTAAGTAACTGCAAAAGAAGCCATTATCCCAACACATGAAATAAAAAAGAAAATTCAGTTCCTCTGGAGTTTGTTTTTGGAGGTAGCCACAGGATACCTAAATTTTTTTTCTTTTCAGAGAGACCGAGGGGCTCACTAGGTTGACCAGGCTGGTCTTGAACTCCTGGTCTCAAGCCATCCTCCCACCTCAGCCTCCCAAAGTGCTGGGATTACATGCATGAGCCACCACATCCAGTCTACCTAAAATATTGAATGCTGTTAATAAATCTCCTGAGGCCAGCATAAGAAGGTGATGGGCAAAACTAATGCAGGTATGTTTTTCTGGCTTTTTCATGTATTGGGCCAAACTTTGAAAAGCACTTACTATTAATGGCTAACTTGCAAAATTTGTGATTTATTAAAAGCAGATTTTAATTGTTTTACCTAAAAATAATAGGCCTCTGATCTGCCAAAGATGAAGATTTAATTTCTAGGTGTTCCCCACAATACCTAGAAACATCAGTGGAATCGATTATTAAACACTTTAGAACTATTCTCATCAAAGTTCTTTAATATATAATACAGCAAAAGAAAAGTTTCTTTTCTAAAGGCTTCTCTATACTTTTTTTAATAGTTGAATTTCATTTCTGAAGGCTCCTAAAAAGAATAGAATTTAGATCTTTATTAAAGAGGAAATATATTTTCCATGTTTAATTTAAATGACATTCCATCAGTCATTTGCAATCTTAGCCTACACAGAATTTTTTTTTTTGGTAGTTTTTATGTTTGGCTTTAGGAGGGGATTCCCAATAATCTCTATATAAATATTTCTAATCTCTATATAAATATTTTAACATTTCAATGTAAATTAGTTTTTTAAAACTATCTTATCCATAAAAATAATAAATTTGCATGGCTGAGGGTGAAATAATGTGTTACCAGGACCCCTCAGTTTTGGGGGTTGTGAGTAGATCCCATCTTCATGTTCCTCCAGCCCAGCCCAAGCCTGGCTCAGGGCCTCCTCCCCCATTTGCCAGGAACCACCATCCCCAGGGATTCTATGTGCCCTGTCTGACCAGTGTTCTCCATCAGAGTTTACCAATCTTTTGTTCATTCCCTCAGAGCACAGCTAAGCAAGAGTACACTAATTTGAAAATTAACTCAAGCAAATAGAGGAACAATATCCCCAACACATTGCATTTTAACATAGGGTTTCCTGGACACACTGTTTCAACCCAAGAGTTGGGCTAATAGTAGGAGTTCCATCTGCTAAAATACGGCTGTCAGCTTCAGAGGGAAATTCATGAACGTCTTCGTAGTTTGTTTTTACGTTTCACTTGGCACTGTTTCTAAAATTTCCTCTGAAGCCAAAAAATAAGTTATTTCCCAGCACACTGGGCACTTTTCATTTATCATTGGATTGATTTTTGTAACTTGCAGTAGGAGCTGAAATCGACCAGGGGGTTCTTATCCAACAGACAGCAGCAAAACTCTTTGTGTATCTGCGTTCCTTTCAACAAGCGTGACTTCCTCAATGGCATCATTCGTGAGCGTAACACAGAGCTCAGCAATAACGTTTCTTCACTAACCCTACCAGGTATCCAACATAGGATGTTACTTCCTTTCACTGTTTTCCGACTCCTGGCAGATATTAATCATTGGGATTTGGGAACAAGGAAATAGAATTTCTGAGAATGCTTGGGAATTCCCAAATTCATATGATTTTCATAACACTTCACTTACAAGTTTTTGAAAAATAATAAATGACTATAATAACAAGCAAATAGTCGTTTTTTTCTGTAACAGGATTATATGAAAAGTTTTAGTAGTCTTCTGTTTTAAAGAGATATGATAACAAATTATGATTTATTATTATTATGAGCCAACATATTGTAACAAGATTATAAAATCCAATAGCATTAATAGAGAAAACATTAAAAAGAAATGAATGTTATCACAAAATAAATGCTAAAGAAAAGTCCTTTAAAGATTGAAAGGTAACACCACAAATACTTAATGCTTTAATCGTTGTTTACATGACATTGTTATACAAGGCATCAATCATCCCCTCCAATACCATTTAAATAACATAACATTCTGATCTCCTGGCAAGATGAATAGCACTAGAAAGAAGCAACTGTCAAAATTGCCGATTTAAGGGTATATTTTGTTTCTAAAACTTGGCATTTCTTAGAAAACCTCTCATAGGATTTGTAAAACATATACTATGCCTAGGAACACATTAATATTTATTTGCAGAAATGGTTCACTGTTAGCAGTGGACAAGGCCATGAACACACACTTGTAACACAGCAACAGATACAAGAAAGTCTGACTGAGGCTCCTTTACTGCTCCTGTCCTGTTCACCTTAACTTTCATCTCCACATGTCAGTGCTTCCTCATCTTGCTTGACTTGAAGTCAGTGCATTTCTTCAAGCCAGTAAGGTCTCTATACTGACTATTAAGCTGTAATTTTCACAGGAAAATTAGAATGTTCCTTCCCATTTTCCTAATTTCTCAACTGATTTTTCTCAGAATTCAGAATCCATAAATATTGAAATGCCAGGAGAGAATTTCCAAATGGAAATGCTGTTCCCTTCGTCCATTTTCAGAAGAAACCGTAGGATAGTGTTATCCTTCTGTTCTCCAATTTTTTTTTCCTGCAAACTTATGGTTATCACCTCTTTAAGTGAGTAGCTCACAATTTTGCCTCCCCTGCAAATGGTCCCAAAACAGTGAAGTGGGTCCTCTTTAGCTGTGTCTTTAGTACATAATCCTGCATTTCTGACCATATGCAGGGAGTGTGACCCAGGGAAGGATCCCTGACTCAATGGGATTTCTCTTGCTGTCTCTAGAATTTGAACACCGGAACCCAGACGTACAGAGGCTGGGAGCCATCGTGGTGTGCTATATTGATGACGGCAGCAGTGGGTGGTGTGGGGGCAGTTAATTGACAGCTACCTGTTGCTGACATCCCAGGAACTGCCTGAACCTCCTCTTTCCCAGTCATAAGATATCTAAGATTCTGCAGTATTCTTCATTAAATCCTAGCATGGTTTAAGCTAGCCAGAATTAGGTTCTGTTGCTTTCAATCAACAGAACCTTAGCTAATACATTGTTATTTCCTGGTCTTTGTTCCTTTAATTTTCCAGGAAAAGAAGGGAAAATGGCTTACTGGTTTTAAAAAGAGACAAGGGACAACATACCATTTATGCAAAATTTAGAAGCACTCAAAGGAAACTCTGGAAAGTTCCTGAGACATATATATGTAGGATCAGCATAAAACTTGAACAGTGTATCTAGATCATGGTTGCCATGGTTGCCTTGACACAATGAACATCTGTATCAAGATCATATTTTCTTGGTGGGACAGAGAGAAGCACAAGGCGGGACTCACATTTACAGTAATCCTTGTTTTCCAGGAACCATACAACCCAGTTTGTCCAGAGCTGTTCATCTTTAGTTTGTTATCCCACCATAATTATAAATAGAACCTCCTTTTTCTCTCAAGAATATCCCACTTTGGATGATAATTTCTGTGACTACCCATTAAGAATATTTAATAACTATAGAAAACTGCTTCTCTATATTTTTTGTATGTTTGAAACATTTTATAACAGAAATATCTTTAAAGTTATCACCTACACAGAATATAGCTGCCAAATGCTCCTACTCTGCTATTCTAACCATGAATCCCTCTGGGGCCCCTTCCTCCTACGGCGCTTGTGAGGATGAAATGAAATAAGCTCTATGAAGTGCCCAACAGTGACCAACACTGAATAAAATACAGCCACCATAGGAGGCCTTCCCTTATGTTCACCAAACTCCTGATAAGTTATTCGGTGATGTTTTAATCTTAATATTTTATGTAGATTATACATTCATCTGATTCAAAATGCAAAATGTACAAAAGCGTATACAGTTAAAAGTTTCCCAACCCACTACCATTTATCTCCCTGGAGGCAACTGTTTCCAGATTTTTGAATATCCTTAAAGAATATCATATGTATGGAACAGAAAGTTTATATATTTATATGCATCTGTGTACGCATTTTCCTATGAGAGGCTCACAAAGTCTCCTTGAAGAGATATCATTATTACAAATACCCCTCAATTTACAATGGGGTTATATTCCAATAAACTTATGAAAATATTGTAAGCTGAAAATGCATTTAATACACTTAACCTACTAAACATCATAGCTTAGCTCGGCCTACCTTAAACACTCACATTAACCTACAGTTAGGCAAAATCATCTAACAGAAAGCCCATTTTATAATAAAGTGAGCTTTGAATATCTCATGTAATATAATGAATACTGTACTGAAAGTGGAAAACAGAATGGTTGTATGAGTACTCAAAGTACAGCTTCTGCTGAATGTGTATTGCTTTCAAGCTATCTTAAAGTTGAAAAATCATAAGTCAAAATATTCTAAGTCAGGGATTGTTTGTACTTCTACTTTACATGATGAAATTGAGCCTTGAAAAGATTAAGTGACTCGCCCAAGGTCACACTGGCAGTTAAATAGTGAAACTTGGATCCAAATTGTTCAGTCACTACATGTATTGTCTTGAAATTTGAAAAAGAGGGAGAGGAATTAAACTACTAAATTGAAGGCCTATTTTAGGCATAGAAGAAGCAGATGCCTTCATGTCCAAGTGATTGTGAAAAGCCCACTTGCCCCAAAATATGTCTCCTGGTCATATGAAATTCCACCATTTCAGATTTTTACCTGGGGATTTAGAGTAATCTGCTGTTTTCCTAGAGCTCCCCTAAAATAGAAATAGAAAATTTTGGAAGGCTAAATATATGCTAACATTGGAAAACTCATTTTCTCCCCTTCGTAAGGCAAGGTACTGAAGGAGGGGGCCCTACGGGCCGTGCAGGGACATCCTGGAGGCATGGGGAGAAGAAACTGAAAGGCAAGTTTGTATGGAACAAAGAATACCGATCTCAGGATTCTCCCTTGAACCTGCCCTAACTTTGTTCAAATAGACTTAGCCACTGACCTGCTGTCAAAAGACCACAGCCAATCTGACTTGTTTTCAATATAATGATGAATATTGATTTGGTCCCTTCATCCAACATTCTCAGCTGGATCTTTTTTGACCAAGGATATACATTACTAGGTGAGTACAGGCAGTTAATTCTTCCACACGGGACTTCGGAGTTTCTGAGTTAACCAGAATCACCCACCTTAACATCTGCCAGTTTATACCCCAAGTCCTGACCAGTGCCCCCTACCTGCTATGCCTCATGTTTTCAATACAGCATAAAATCAGAAATGAAAGATGAAACATCATAGCCAATATCACAGAAATACAAAGGATCCTAAGAAACTGCTAGGTATAATTACACACTAACTAATTGGATCATCTAGAAGAAATGGATAAATTCCCAGACACATAAAACCTACCAAGATTGACTCATGAAGAAATTTAAAAATCTGAACAGACTAATAGCAAGCAAGGAGTTTGAATCCGTAAGAAAATGTCTCCTATCAATGAAAAACCCAAAACCAGATGGCTTCCCAGATTAATTCTACCAAATATTTTAAGAAGAACTAATACCAGTCCTTCTCAAACTCTTCCAAAAAGCTGAAGTGGAGGGAATACTTCCAAACTCATCTTACAGGGCCAGCATTACCCTGATTCCAAAGCCAGACAAGAACACTACAAGAAAGGAAAATGACAGGCCAATATCCTTGATCTACATAGATGCAAAAATCCTCAACAAAATCCTAGCAAACCAAATTCAATAGCACATTGAAAGAATCATTCACCATGATCATGTCATGGTTCAACATAAGCAAATCAATACATACAATATACCATATTAGAAAAATAAAGGATAGAACCTATATGGCCATCACAATAGATATAGAAAAAGTTTTTGACAAAATTCGAAACCCTTTCATGGTGAAAAAAAAAACACCCAACAGATCACGTATTGAGGGACTGTATCCCAACAAAATAAAGGCCATATATGACAAACCCATAGCTAACACCATGATCAATGGTGAAAAGTTGAAACTTTTCCTCTACCATCAGGAACAAGACAAGGATGCCCACAGACACCACTTCTCAGGGTAATTAGGCAAAAGAAAGAAATAAAAGGCATCCTAATAGGAAAGGAAGAAGTGAAACTGTCTCTACTGACGGCATGATCTTGTTATATATAGAAAACCCTACAAACTTCACTAAAAAAAGGTTAGAACTCAACACAAAGAAGGGAACAATAGACACTGGGGGACTCCAAAGGTGGGAGGGAAGGATGGTGGGAGCAAGGGTTGAAAAACTACCTATCGATTACTATGCTCACTGCTTGGGTGGTGGGATCATTAGAAGCCCAAACCTCAGCACCATGCAATATACCTGTTTAAGAAACCTGTACATCTACCCTCCTGACTCTAAAATGAAACATACAATATTTAAAAAACAAAAACAAATAAATAAAATTTGAAAACTGTTAGAACTGAACTGATAGGTGAAATCAGTAAAGTTGTAGGATACAAAATCAACAGATAGAGCCTTGAACACAGCAACATCCAGCTGTCTGACACGAAAGTCTCAGGGGCAAGAAAACCTCTATATGAACTCAGAAACAATGAGTTAAGTTGTGTTTATGTCTGAAAGGATGTTAAGAACTTCATTCATGTTACATCAGAGCCAACAGAAAGAACCAACAGGAAACCTGTACCCAACAAACAGAAATGACAAGATGAAGGGAAAGCAGAGGTAAGGGCTTACCTTAGAAAGGGCAAGTGATTAGCTCAATATGCAATACAATGTTTGCTCCTGAGCCAAAAATTTGTACAATAATTTGGACATTACTTGCACAACCAGAAAAATCAGCCACTCATTAGGAAAATGTGTTTCTGTAGAAGTCTTAGGACTCAGCTATCTATAATAACATGAAAAGACAATATTTTCATCCAAAATGAGTATTTTTGTTTGTCTTGGCTTGTTATTCTAACGTCAACAGCCTCTAAATAAACGGTTGAAGTACATGATATAACCACCTCTTTCTCCATCTTTCCCATTGCTCCCATAGGGTTTCAGTTGTGCAATTTCACCATTAGCAAAGCTTTTTGCTGAAATCTGGCTTTTCAAAGGGAGAGTATCCAGAAACAGAAGATGCTGATCTGGGAGGCTCTTCCTAATAGAACTGCTGCTTCAGTTTAACTTGAAAAAGCCCACACCCAGTTCCTAATGACAAACATCTGAACACCGGGTCTTCCCCTGAGCAAGACCATGCTATGCCTCCTGCTCGCTCGGTTCTATAAGCAACCCACAGATTGCTCCCTGTGAAGAGGAGCCTGCCAGGGGAGCAGCATTCCACCAGACCCTGATTTAGCAAGATATTTCCGTATCATTCCCCCAACCAGCTGGAAGTCCTCCACTGCTCTTGTGTAAAAATCTAACTCATCTCGCTGAATTTCCTGATTTAAAAGTCTAATTCATTTCACCAAAAGTGTGACAGAAGGAAACCAAGTACACCATCTCTCTCTTACCAAACCAAAGCTATTGCATGTGCATTCTGGGGGGAAAACATGGTCCAAATATGTTATGGAGGGGGTGCCAGCCCAGTGTCATCCTCTTACTATTGCCATAGGATCTTGGCTGATGGCATCAGAGGAAAAACAAGTTTATCGATTACTTTCAACCATTAAGCTCACTCCTCCATGAAAAATAAGTCACAAGTCCAATGTCTCTTATTAAAATAAGCACTGCAAAATATAAAGGAGTCACAGTTTTAAAATGGGACACACGTTCTCTAAGCAGTGAACCATGTTAGAGGTGCACTGTTTACATTGTATAAAGTCCCCTGGAGCCAGGGTTAGGAAGCCCATCTGTTCTTTGGTGTTCTGGGATGAAGGAGAAAGGAAAATGTGCTGCCAGAAGTGAGTGGGAAGGAGCCCATGAGATAAAGGAAGTAAATCCATTTGCTGTTTGCAATAATAATGGTAATACACGAAGCTATACATACATACATACATACATGCAAATTTTCACATTTTTTTAAAAAAAGAACTTAAGGCTTCCACTCATGTAATCAGCCCTTATGAACTCTCCTGATTAGCTGCAAGGAAAATCTTCCTTTCTCCTCTTTCTTGCACCATCCTGGGCTCCCTTTTGACTTTTTTTTTTTAACTTATAAACGAACAGCTCATATTCTGAAGTTTGTAGTCCCCTCCCGCCCCCTCTCTCTCTATACGGCTCATTTACATTGGCAGCTGTCGTGCTGCTGGGCATCCTCAAACCCACAAGTTTCCCTTTAATGTTTGAGCAGACAAACATGATCATGCACTAGGCATCACTGTGCCACTCAAAATGCTTTTTTGTTTTTTTTATTGCATCTGAGAGAAATCTCAAGGTTGCAAACCTGGAGTCAGAATTGTCTCCATGTGTCTCAGTGGGAAGAGTATCGTGTGAAGGAACAAGTTGATTCTACTAATCAAAAGGAATTTTTTTTGATATCAGGTCATCCTCCGAATGAATTTATATTACCGAGTGGAGGGTCACATGAAGAAAATGGTCAAACAGCACCACCTAGAGCAAGAGCTGAGAAGGGCAGCGGAGCCGGGCTGTGTCAGGAAAGAAAAGCAAGCTGGGGCCTGGCTCAGCGCTCTCCCCTCTGCTCCTGTCTGCATGGAAAGATTAGGATGACAGTGGCAGGAAGCCTGTGCACCTAGTATGCATCACTTGAAGGGAACACACAGATTCCAGTAAACAGTTGGAAGGAAATGTTAATACCAGGCTCTGCTAAACAATATCAAATGAGTCCTAGATGAGGCAAGCGACTTTCATCAAAGTTTCCTGATACCTGAAAAGACAGCCCAGGGGATCCTGCGCTACATGTGGTGTATGTAAATTAAGCGGGTTTTTTTCCCCTTTGTAATCAAGGCTCATACACAAACAAAATCACACTTTAGTAACGGCCTATTTCAACTTGTAACTAGCTTGCTTTCAGGGGCTCCAGGTCAAAATGAAATAGAGCACAAAGACGCTTTCTCCTTAGGGATCATACACAAATTCACTCTGTCCGTTTCTTTCCCACATGGAGCAACAAAGCCGTCAGACCTCTCCATCTACCCATCGGGTCCTTCCTGATTAAAGTGAGATAAATCACAGCCCTCTCTCTCCAGATGGCAGGCGACAAGAGGGGGATGCTTGCCTCAAGAAGTCCTCCCCATCCCTCTGCATTCATGCAAGCCCGAGCGGAGAGATGCAAGAAATTACGGATGCATTTTAATTCCCCAGACCCTGCAATTAAAAATGGAAATTTTTTGGCCACGCCTGTTGGCTCACGCCTGTAATCCCAGCACTTTCAGAGGCCGAGGTCGGCAGATCACCTGGGGTCAGGAGTTCGAGACCAGCCTGGCCAACATGGTGAAACCCTGTCTCTACTAAAAATACAAAAATTAGCTAGGAATGGTGGTGGGCGCCTGTAGTCCCAGCTACTCGGGAGGATGAGGCAGGAGAATCACTTGAACCCGGGAGGCAAAGTTTGCAGTGAGCCAAGATCGCACCACTGCACTCCACTCTGGGTGACAAAGCAAGACTTCATCTCAAAAAATGTTTTTAAAAAATGGAAGTGTTGTTCTTTCATTTGTAAATGTGTTTTGGTAAAAAAGGGGCAGTTTAAGCAATCCTTTCTATTGTCTACATTGTTAAAATTCATCCGACATGGACTCTTGACTCTGTTTTGCCTGGGCAGACCCAATTCAAGCATTTACAACAGCTATTATCTCCTCAAATCAAAAAGAGGAATCAGCATTATTGCTAAGTTCAAATAAGGTCTTGTTTTATTTCATTTTTATTTTTGAATGCAGCCATTCCTCCATGTGCTGTCATCAGGTAAGATTGTCAGTCCTGATTAGGTAAAGGTATTATTACAAAATGCAATTCTTAAAAATTCAGTGTCTAACTACACTTTTACTAAGCCTTTCCCCCTCCCCTATGTATTCTCCCTTAGACACCCCTTCTCAAATTTAAAATCACAGAAAGTAAAATATGATGCCTAAAGAGAGCCTAGCGACTGCCCAGTCCTCTAATTTGATGAGTGGGAGTACTGAAGCCCAGAGGAGGTCAAGTAATTTGTTCCCAATGTCTTAGATAAGAAGAAAATGACCAGCTGGGAAATCCCACTCATGTCAAGGCAGAGGCACAGGGCCACAGACTGTGGTTGAATTGTGCCACACTCCTACATCCTTCTTTAGGAATCACAGAACATTCCTGTGTTGAGTCGGAGTCACTGACTTCCTTTTCAGGCTGATTGAGTTCTGTCCTTACAGGCTGCGACAAGAAGTTTTGGTATTATGCTACACCAAGACCATTTATCTAGTTCAAGAAATGCACAGTCCTTAGAGCCCAGCAACTTTCCCCATGTCCAGTAAATGTAGCTTCTCCATTAGAAGCTGTCAGAATGGAGCCTTCTGGCTCATCTTGATTTTGATTTGTGCAAGAATGAATGGTTGTGCTAAGACAGCTTTCCTAGCTGATAGAGAGCGAAACTTTTTTCTCATAATCTATAAAAAAATTAAATTAGAACTTTTTTCTCATAATCTGTGAAAAAATATTAAATTAAATCTGGCTCGTCTTGATTTTGATTTGTGCAAGAATGAATGGTTGTGCTAAGACAGCTTTCCTAGCTGATAGTGAGCAAAACTTTTTTCTCATAATCTATCAAAAATATTAAATTAGAAGCATAGAGTTTATTTCATGACTTTTATCTTCCTGCAATTTTCTTGTGGGCATAAATGATTTGTTTTTATCCTGCCTGCCCCCCAATCCCTTTTCCAAGAGACTAAAAGAGTATCTAGTGCAAAGTGGAGACTCAAATATTTTTTAATAAACAGTGATCCCAGCCACCCAGTGCATGTTGCCAAATGCCAACCCCATAAATAATCAAACACATCATCTCATTCAGCCAATCAAAATCAAGTGCTACCTATTTTTTTAAGTTTTCATAGCCCTTGGGCATCTGCTTTCTCAGCATTTCCCAAACTTGAGTCATTCTCATCCTGCCTTCCTAATTTTGATCTGTCAATTACCTCTACTATTATTTATTTCATATATTTTTAAATAGACCCACTTTTGAAACTGAAATACACGCCTTTTAAAAGGAAGCTTTCTTACTACTATACATCAAAAGCCATTATTACTTGTTCTAAGTACTCATAACAAGAGGGTCACAACTATTAAAATTCACTAATGTGCATCCACATACTCTCTAAATTCATGGAGCATCTGCACACACTTTAAGAAACAATTCTCCATTACTCACTCAATTTTCTTGACATCCTCCTGAGGCAGGACAAACCTTGGGCCCAAAGAATTGAGGTAGGAGTCCAAGCAAGTTGCCAGCCACATAAAGGCAAACCTTGGCTCAGAAGTCAGGACTACCAGCCCCTAGGTTATGGTTCATGCTCTTTCCTCTGCTCTCCAGAACCTCCTATCTCCAAGTGTAGTTAGCAGCCCAGATGCAGCAGCATCCTATAGAGACTTGTTAAAAATGCAGAAGCTCAGGCTCCACCCCAGGCCTATGCAGACTGAATCTGCATTTTAAAAAGGTCCAGGTAATTCACGTGCACATTAAGTTTGAAAAGGCCTGGTCTAGATCAGCGGTTCTCTAACTTAGCAGCACATTAGAACCATGTGTAGAGACTTTAAAAATACCAGTGCCTGGGCTTCACCTCCCAGAGAATCTGACTTAAGTGTCTGGGGTTTGCCCTGAGTCTAGGTATTTTTAAAAACTCCTCAGCTTATACAAAGCTGGCAGGGCTGGGCACAGTGGCTCATGCCTATAATCCCAGCAGTTCGTGAGGCCAAAGTGGGCAGATTGCTTGAGTCCAGGAGTTTGAGATTAGCCTGGGCTAAAACCCCATCCCTACAAAAAAAAAAAAAAATACAAAAAGTAGTTGGGCATGGTGGTGGCACATACCTGTAGTCCCGGCTACTCAGGAGGCTGAGTCCTCACTTCAACCCAGGAGGTCACGGTCTGGTCAACAGAGCAAGACCCTGTATCAAAACAAAGAAACAAACAAACAAAAAATGCTAGCAGCTTACCAGCTAGGGAGGCCTGTAGAGGCAAGTTTTCCAAATGGGGCTACATTAGTTGTTCCAGAACTTTAGCTGCATCAAAACCACCTGGATGGCTTGTTCAGCTACAGAGGGTCTGGCCATGCCCCTAGAGTTTCCAGCTGAGGGTCTGGAATGAGGCCCGATGATTTGCATTTCTAACAATCTCCAGGTGATGCTGATGCTGTGGGTCCAGGGACCACATTTTGAGAAGCTATGCTAAATGAATCGGAGAAGACCAAAGCTCACTTATTCCAAGAACTTTTCAAGGCCCACCTGCAAGTTGTAGTGGAAGTAAGCATCTAAGGGTGCAAAAAAGTTTCACTGTAGACTAAGGCCTTTTACCTGAGCTCTCAAATGTTCACATTTCTCTTATCAACCTAAATAACAAACAGAGAGAGGCTCTCCACAAGAAAAAGATATTCGTTTGGAAACAGAGCCTTGCAATAGAAACAGGCAAGCCAGAGTAAACTATATGCATATTCACGGAGGTAAAGGAAGACGAAAGAAAAAATGAGGAAGATTATATGATCATTTGGAAATGATTATCCTTGGCTACAAAGATCAATAACAAAGGTGATGCCAGGCCCAGGTTGGACAGGCAGTTGTTGGGCAAATATCCTTCAGAAGCATTGTTGTGTGCAAAGTTGCAATGGGCTTTGTGCAAGATTGTGTTTTTTGCAGTCTTCTGTGATAAGTTTTTGTTATCAGGCATACAAGCCCAAGAATCCTTTTTGCATGGCCTTCCCTGGCTCTATTTGTCAGGGTTTTGGTTAGGGGAGGGGTATTTTTAACACTCTCAATGTAAAAAATGCCATAAGGTAGGTACCCCAATTGCTTGTTTCGTCTTCATAAAATAACTTTTCCACCCGAACAAAGTCTACACATAAATTGTAAAAATACCCTGGCATGCAGTCCCTGGAAAAGTCTGGAGTCATTCTCGGGGTTCCCACCCAGGTGGGCAAGCGTAGCCACCACAGATAAACACAAAGTAGGGGTCCCCGCTGGGGTTCAGTGGCAGGCAGTGGCCCTGGTTCTGATATTTGGCTGAAAACACAGCTCCTCTTTGTCACCCTCAGGACATTTCAGCTATTTCCTAGATAATAATCTCACTTCACCCTGCACAAAACAGGCACATGATCATGTCACTCTGACCTGGTTTGAGTCCAAGGAGAATTTTGTTTTTAAAATAATTTAGGTTAGGAGTTAAAATATGAACTTTGGGCCAGGAGTGGTGGCCCATGCCTATAATCCCAGCACTTCGTGAGGCCAAAGTGGGCAGATTGCTTGAGTCCAGGAGTTTGAGACTAGCCTGGGCTAAAACCCCATCCCTACAAAAAAAAAAAAAAAATACAAAAAGTAGTTGGGCATGGTGGTGGCACATACCTGTAGTCCCGGCTACTCAGGAGGCTGAGTCCTCGCTTGAACCCAGGAGGTCACGGTCTGGTCAACAGAGCAAGACCCTGTATCAAAACAAAGAAACAAACAAACAAAAAATGCTAGCAGCTTACCAGCTAGGGAGGCCTGTAGAGCCAAGTTTTCCAAATGGGGCTACATTAGTTGTTCCAAAACTTTAGCTGCATCAAAACCACCTGGATGGCTTGTTCAGCTACAGAGGGTCTGGCCATGCCCCTAGAGTTTCCAGCTGAGGGTCTGGAATGAGGCCCGATGATTTGCATTTCTAACAATCTCCAGGTGATGCTGATGCTGTGGGTCCAGGGACCACATTTTGAGAAGCTATGCTAAATGAATCGGAGAAGACCAAAGCTCAAACTTATTCCAAGAACTTTTCAAGGCCCACCTGCAAGTTGTAGTGGAAGTAAGCATCTAAGGGTGCAAAAAAGTTTCACTGTAGACTAAGGCCTTTTACCTGAGCTCTCAAATGTTCACATTTCTCTTATCAACCTAAATAACAAACAGAGAGAGGCTCTCCACAAGAAAAAGATATTCGTTTGGAAACAGAGCCTTGCAATAGAAACAGGCAAGCCAGAGTAAACTATATGCATATTCACGGAGGTAAAGGAAGACAAAAGAAAAAATGAGGAAGATTATATGATCATTTGGAAATGACTATCCTTGGCTACAAAGATCAATAACAAAGGTGATGCCAGGCCCAGGTTGGACAGGCAGTTGTTGGGCAAATATCCTTCAAAAGCATTGTTGTGTGCAAAGTTGCAATGGGCTTTGTGCAAGATTGTGTTTTTTGCAGCCTTCTGTGATAAGTTTTTGTTATCAGGCATACAAGCCCAAGAATCCTTTATTGCATGGCCTTTCCTGGCTCTATTTGTCAGGGTTTTGGTTAGGGTAGGGGTATTTTTAACAGCCTCAATGTAAAAAAAGACATAAGGTAGGTACCCCAATGACTTGTTTGGTCTTCATAAAATAACTTTTCTTAAAATCTCTGTAAACGTGGAAATATCTACACCGCTATCTCTGTAAATGTGTAAACATTTACAACGCTATCTGTATAAACATGGAACTATTTACACCGCCGTCTCTATAAACATGGAAATATCTACACCGCTATCTCTATAAACATGGAAATATCTACACCGCTATCTCTATAAACATGGAAATATCTACACCGCTATCTGTATAAACATGGAAATATCTACACTGCTGTCTCTATAAACATGGAAATATCTACACCTCTATCTGTATAAACATGAAAATATCTACACCACTGTATCTATAAACATGGAAATATCTACAATGCTATCTCTATAAACACGCAAATATCTATATAACTGACTCTATAAACATGGAAATATCTACACCGCTATCTCTATGAACATGGAAATATCTACACCGCTGTCTCTAGAAACATGGAAATATCTACACCGCTATCTCTATAAACGTGGAAATATATACACCGCTATCTCTAAAAACATGGAAATATCTACACCGCTATCTCTATAAACGTGGGAATATCTACACCGCTAACTCTATAAACCTGGAAATATCTAAACCGCTATAAGCATAAATGTCGAAATATCTACACCGCTATGTGTATAAACATGGAAATATCTACACCGCTATCTCTATAAACATGGAAATACTTACACCGCTATCTGTATAAACATGGAAATATTTACAAAGCTATCTCTATAAACATGGAAATATCTACACCGCTATCTCTATAAACATGGAAATATCTACACCACTATCTGTAAAATATGGAAATATCTACACCGCTGTCTGTATAAACATGGAAATATATACACGGCTATCTGTTTAAACATGGAAATATCTACACCACTGACTGTATAAACATGGAACTATCTTCACCGCAATCTGTATAAACATGGAAATATCTACACCGCTGTCTCTATAAACATGGAAATATCTACACCGCTATCTGTAGAAACATGGAAATATCTACACCGCTGTCTCTATAAACCTGGAAATATCTACACCGTTATCTGTATTAACGTGGAAATACCTACACCGCTATCTGTATAGACGTGGAAATATCTACATCGCTATCTCTACAAACGTGGAAATATCTACACCGCTATCTGTATAAACATGGAAATATCTACACCGGTATGTGTATAAACGTGGAAATATCTGCACTGCTATGTGTATAATCTTGGAAATTTCTACACCGCAATCTGTATAAAATTGGAATTATCTTCACTGCTATCTGTATAAACGTGGAAATATCTACACCGCTATCTCTATAAACGGGGAAATATCTACACCGCTATGTGTATAAACGTGGGAATATCTACACCGCTATCCCTATAAACGTGTAAACATTTACACGGCTGTCTGTATAAACATGTAAATATTTACACCGCTATCTCTAAAAACATGGAAATATCTACACCGCTATGTCTATAAACATGAAAATATTTACACCGCTATCTGTATAATCATGGAAATATTTACACCGCTATCTGTTAAAACTTGGAAATATTTACACCGCTATGTCTATAAAACTGGAAATATCTACACCGCTATCTCCATAAACATGAAAAAATATACACTGTTGTTTGTATGAACATGAAAATATCTACACCGCTATCTCTATAAACATAGAAATATCTACATTGCTGTGTGTATAAACATGGAAATATCTACACAGCTATCTGTATAAACATGGAAATATCTACACGGCTATCTGTATAAACATGGAAATATCTACACGGAAAGCTGTATAAACATGGAAATATCTAGACAGTCATCTCTATAAACATGGAAATATCTATACTGCTATCTGTATAAACATGGATATACCCACACCGCTATCTGTATAAAGATGGAAATATCTGCACCGCTAGCTTTATAAACATGGAAATATCTGCAACTCTATCTGTGTATACATAGAAATATCTACACGGCTATTTGTGTAAACATGGAAATATCTGCACCGCTATCTGTATAAAGATGGAAATATCTACACCACTATCTGTAAAACGTGGAAATATCTACACCGCTCTCTGTATAATCCTGGAAATATCTACACCGATATCTGTATAAACATGGAAATATCTACACCGCTATCTGTATAAGCAAGGAAATATCTACACCGCCATCTGTATAAACATGGAAATACCTACACCGCTATCTGTATAAATATGGAAATATCCACACCACTATCTCTATAAACGTGGAAATACCTACACCGCTTTCTCTATAAACATGGAAATATCTACACTGCAATCTCTATATACATGGAAATATCTACACCGCCATCTCTATAAACATGAAAATATCTACACCGCCATCTTCAGAAACATGGATGTATCTACACCGCCATCTGTATAAACATGGAAATATGTACACCACTATCTGTATAAACATGGAAATATCTTCACTGCCATGTGTATAAACATGGAAATATCTACACCGCCATCTGTATGAAGATGGAAATATCTACACCGCAATCTGTATAAATATGGAAATACCTACGCCGCTACCTCTATAGACATGTAAATACCTACACCGCTATCTGTAAAAACATGGAAATATCTACACTGCCATCTGTATAAACATGGAAATATCTACACCGCGAGCTTTATAAACATGATAATATCTACACCGCTATCTGTATAAACATGGAAATACCGACACCGTTATCTGTATAAACATGGAAATATCTACACCGCTATCTCTATAAACATGAAAATACCTACACCACCATCTCTATAAGCATGGAAATATTTACACCGCTATCTCTATAAACATAGAAATATCTACACCGCCATCCCTATAAACATGGAAATATCTACACCGCCATCTGCATAAACATGGAAATATCTACACAGACATCTGTATAAACATGGAAATATCAACACTGCCATCTGTATAAACTTGGAAATATCTACACCGCTATCTGTATAAACATGGAAATATCTACAACGCTATCTGTGTAAACATGGAAATATATACAATGCTATCTGTATAAACATGGAAATATCTACACAGCTATCTGTGTAAACTTGGAAATATCTACACAGCTATGTGTGTAAAAATGGAAATATCTGCACAGCAATCTGTGCAAAGATGGAAATATCTACACTGCTATTTCTGTAAACATGGAAATATCTACACCGCTGTCTGTATAAACATGAAAATATCTATACCGCTGTCTCTATAAACATGAAATATCTCCACCGCTATCCGTATAAACATGAAAATATCTACACCGCTATCTGTATAATCATGGACATATCTACACCGCAATCTGTATAAACATGGAAATATCTACCACGGTATGTGTGTAAACATGGAAATATCTCCACAGCTATCTGTGTAAACTTGGAAATATCTACACTGACATTTGTAGAAAAATGGAAATGTCTACAAAGCGATCTGTATAAACATGGGAATTTCTACACTGCTACCTGTATAAACATGGAAATATCTACACCGCTATCTGTATCAACATGGAAATAACTACACCGCAATCTGTATAAACACGGAAATATCTACACAGCTATCTGCGTAAACATGGAAATATCTACACGGCAATGTGTGCAAAGAAGGAAATAACTACACCGCTATCTCTGTAAACTTGGAAATATCTACACCGCTACCTGTATAAACATGGAAATATCTACACCGCTGTCTGCATAAACAAGGAAATATCTACACCGTTATTTGTAGAAACATGGAAATATCTACACCGCAATCTGTATAAACATGGAAATACCTACACCGCTATCTGTATAAGTATGGAAATATCTACACTGCTATCTCTATAAACATGGAAATATCTACAACGCTTTCTCTATAAACATGAAAATATCTAGACTGCTATCTCTATATACATGGAAATATCTACACCTCCATCTCTATAAACATGAAAATATCGACACCGCCATCTTCAGAAACATAGATGTATCTACACCGCCATCTGTATAAACATGGAAATATCTACACCACTATCTGTATAAACATGGAAATATTTTCACTGCCATCTGTATAAACATGGAAATATCTACAGCGCCTTCTGTATAAAGATGGAAATATCTACACCGCAATCTGTATAAATATGGAAATAACTACAACGCTATCTCTATAGACATGGAAATATCTACCCCGCTATCTGTATAAACATGGAAATATCTACACTGCCTTCTGTATAAAGATGGAAATATCTACACCGTGAGCTGTATAAACATGGAAATATCTACACCGCTATCTGTATAAACATGTAAATACCAACACCGCTATCTGTATAAACATGGAAATATCTACACCGCTATCTCTATAAACATGAAAAGACTTACACCACCATCTCTAAAAACATGGAAATATTTACACCGCAATCTCTATAAACTTAGAAATAACTAGACCGCCAACTCTATGAACCTGGAAATATCTACACCGCTATCTGTACAAACAAGGAAATATCTACATCGCTATCTGTATAAACAGGGATATATCTCCACCGCTATCAGTATAAACATGAAAGTATCTACACCGCTATCTGTATAAACATGGAAATATCTACACCGCTATCTGTATAAACATGGAAATATCTACAACGCTATCTGTGTAAACATGGAAATATCTACACAGCAATCTGTGCAAAGATGGAAATATCTACACTGCTATCTCTGTAAACATGGAAATATCTACACCGCTATCTGTATAAACATGGGAATATCTATACCGCAGTCTCTATAAACATGGAAATATCTCCACCGCTATCTGTATAAACATGAAAATATCTACACCGCTTTCTGAATAAACATGAACATATCTACACCACAATCTGTATAAACATGGAAATATCTACAACGCTATGTGTGTAAACATGGAAATATCTACACAGCTATCTGTGTAAACTTGGAAATATCTACACAGCTATCTGCGTAAACATGGAAATATCTACACGGCAATCTGTGCAAAGATGGAAATAACTACACCGCTATCTCTGTAAACATGGAAATATCTACACCGCTACCTCTATAAACATGGAAATATCTGCACCGCTGTCTGTATAAGCAAGGAAATATCTACACAGACATCTTTATAAACTTGGAAATATCTACACTGACATCTGTAGAAAGATGGAAATATCTTCAAAGAGATCTGTATAAACATGGGAATTTCTACACCGCTACCTATATAAACATGGAAATATCTACAAAACTATCTGTATCAACATGGAAATAACTACACCGGTATCTGTATAAACATGGAAATATCTACACAGCAATCTGTGCAAAGATGGAAATATCTACACCGCAGTCTCTATAAACATGGAAATATCTACTCCACTCTCTGTATAAACATGGAAATAACTACACCGCTATCTGTATAAACATGGAAATTTATACACCGCTATCTGTATAAACATGGAAATATCTCCACCGCTACCTTTTAAACATGGAAATACCTACACCGGTATCTTTAAAAACATGGAAATAACTACACCGCTATCTCTATAAACAATAAAATATCTACAACGCTATCTGTGTAAACATGGAAATACCTACACAGCTATCTGTGTAAACTTGGAAATATCTACACCGCAATCTGTGTAAACATGGAAATATTTACAACGCTATCTGTGTAAACATGGAAATATTTACAATGCTATCTGTGTAAACAGGGAAATATCTACACAGCTATCTGTAAAACGTGGAAATATCTACACCACTATCTGTATAACCCTGAAAATATCTACACCGCTATCTGTATCAACATGTAAATAACTACACCGCTATCTGTATAAACATGGAAATATCTACAATGATATCTCTGTAAACATGGAAATATCGACACAGGTATCTGTGTAAACTTGGAAATATCTACCCCGCTATCTGTGTAAAGTTTGCAATGTCTACACTGCCATCTGTGCAAAGATGGAAATATCGTTACCGCTATATCTGTAAACATGGAAATATCTACACTGCTATATGTATAAACATGGAAATATCTACACCGCCATCTGTATACACATGGAAATATCTACACAGCCTTCTGTATAAACATGGATATAGCTACACCGCTATCTCTATAAACATGGAAATATCTACACAGCTATCTGTATAATCATGGAAATATCTCCACCGCTATCTGTGTAAACATGGAAATATCTACACCGCTATCTGTATATACATGGAAATATCTACACCGCTCTCTGTATAAACAAGGAAATATCGACACCGCCATCTTTAGAAACATCGAAATATCTACACCGCCATCTTTATAAACATGGAAATACCTACACCGCTACCTATATAAATATTGAAATGTCTACACCGCTATCTCTATAAACATGGAAATACCTACACCACTTGCACTATAAATATGGAAATATGTACACCGCAATCTCTGTAAACATGGAAATATCTACACCGCCATCTATGTAAACATGAAAATATC
This sequence comes from Pan troglodytes, assembly GCF_028858775.2. Lineage (NCBI taxonomy): Eukaryota > Metazoa > Chordata > Mammalia > Primates > Hominidae > Pan > Pan troglodytes. The sequence continues at coordinate 12,431,042 of NC_072411.2, forward strand.
TACACTGCCATATTCAGAAACATGGCTGTATCTACACCGCCATCTGTATAAACATGGAAATATCTACACCACTATCTGTATAAAGATGGAAATATTTAAACCGCTATCTCTATAAACGTAGAAATATCTACACCGCTATCCCTATAAACATGGAAATATCTACACCGCCATCTGTATTAACATGGAAATATCTACACAGTCATCTGTATAAACCTGGAAATATCTACACTGTCATCTATATAAACATGGAAATATCTACAGAGAACTCTGAATAAACATGGAAATATCGGCACAGCCATCTGTATAAACATGTAAATATCTACACCGCTATCTGTATAAACATGGAAATATCTACACCGCTATGTGTATTAACGTCGAAATATCTCCATTGCTATCTGTATAAACATGGACATATCTCCACCGCAATCTGTATAAACATAAAAATATCTACACCTCTATCTCTATAAACATGGAAATATCTACACTGCCATCTGTACAAACATGGAAATATCTACAAAGTCATCTGTAGAAACATGGAAATATCTACACCGCTATCTCGTTAAACATGGAAATAACTACACCGCTATCTCTATAAACATGGAAATATCTACACCGCTATCTCCATCAACATGGAAATATACACACCGCCATCTCTTTAAACATGGAGGTATCTACAACGCCATCTACATAAACAAGAGAATATCTACACTGCCATCTATATAAACATGGAAATATCTACACCGCCATCTCTAAAAACATGGAAATATCTACACTGCCATTTATTGAAAGATGGAAATATCTACACCGCCAGCTGTATAAACGTGGAAATATCTACACCGCTATCTGTATAAACATGGAAATATCTACACCGCAATCTGTATAAACATGGAAATATCTACACCGCTATCTGTATAAATATGAAATATCTAAACCGCTATCTCTGTAAAAGTGGAAATATCTACACTGCTATGTGTATAAACATGGAAATATATACACCGCTATCTGTATAAACATGGAAATATCTGCACCGCTATCTCTATAAACATGGAAATATCTACAAAGCCATCTGTATAAACATGGAAATACCTACACAGTCATGTGTAGGAACATGGAAATATCTACACTGCCATCTGTATAAACATAGAAATATCTACACAGCCCTCTGTATAAATATGGAAATATCTGCATAGGCATCTGTATAAACATGGAAATATCTGCACCGCTATCTGTATCAACATGGAAATACCTACAACGCTGTCTCTATAAACATGGAAATATGTACACCGCTTTGTATAAACGTGGAAATATCTCCACTGCTGTCTGTATAAACATGGAAATATCTCCACCGTTATCTGTACAAACATGGAAATATCTACAGTGCCATCTCTATAAACATTGAAATATCTACACTGCCGTCTGTAAAAACATGGAAATATCTACACAGACATCTGTATAAATATGGAAATATCTACACCGCCATCTGTATAAACATGGAAATACCTACACCGCCGTCTGTATAAACATGGAAATATCTACACCGCTACCTATATAAATATGGAAATGTCTACACCGCTATCTCTATAAACATGGAAATACCTACACCACTTGCACTATAAATATGGAAATAACTACACCGCAATCTCTGTAAACATGGAAATATCTACACCGCCATCTATGTAAACATGAAAATATCTACACTGCCATATTCAGAAACATGGCTGTATCTACACCGCTATCTGTATAAACATGGAAATATCTACACCACTATCTGTATAAAGATGGAAATATTTAAGCCGCTATCTCTATAAACATGGAAATATCTACACCGCTATCCCTATAAACATGGAAATATCTACACCGCCCTCTGTATTAACATGGAAATATCTACACAGTCATCTGTATAAACCTGGAAATATCTACACTGTCATCTATATAAACATGGAAATATCTACAGAGAAATCTGAATAAACATGGAAATATCGGCACAGACATCTGTAAAAACATGTAAATATCTACACCGCTATCTGTATAAATATGGAAATATCTACACCGCTATGTGTATTAACGTGGAAATATCTCCATTGCTATCTGTATAAACATGGACATATCTCCACCGCAATATGTATAAACATGAAAATATCTACACCGCTATCTCTATAAACATGGAAATATCTACACTGCCATCTGTACAAACATGGAAATATCTACACAGTCATCTGTAGAAACATGGAAATATCTACACCGCTATCTATATAAACATGGAAATAACTACACCGCTATGTCTATAAACATGGAAATATCTACACCGCTATCTCCATCAACATGGAAATATACACACCGCCATCTCTTTAAACATGGAGCTATCTACAACGCCATCTACATAAACAAGAGAATATCTACACTGCCATCGATATAAACATGGAAATATCTACACCGCCATCTCTAAAAACATGGAAATATCTACACTGCCATTTATTGAAAGATGGAAATATCTACACCGCCAGCTGTATAAACGTGCAAATATCTACACCGCTATCTGTATAAACATGGAAATATCTACACCGCAATCTGTATAAACATGGAAATATCTACACCGCTATGTGTATAAATATGAAATAGCTAAACCGCTATGTCTGTAAAAGTGGAAATATCTACACTGCTATCTGTATAAACATGGAAATATATACACCGCTATCTGTATAAACTTGGAAATATCTGCACCGCTATCTCTATAAACATGGAAATATCTGCAAAGCCATCTGTATAAACATGGAAATACCTACACAGTCATGTGTAGGAACATGGAAATATCTACACTGCCATCTGTATAAACATAGAAATATCTACACAGCCCTCTGTATAAATATGGAAATGTCTGCATAGGCATCTGTATAAACATGGAAATATCTGTACCGCTATCTGTATAAACATGGAAATACCTACACCGCTGTCTCTATAAACATGGAAATATGTACACCGCTATGTGTATAAACGTGGAAATATCTCCATTGCTGTCTATATAAACATGGAAATACCTCCACCGTTATCTGTATAAACATGGAAATATCTACAGCGCTATCTCTATAAACATTGAAATATCTACACTGCCATCTGTAAAAACATGGAAATATCTACACAGTCATCTGTATAAATATGGAAATATCTACACCGCCATCTGTATAAACATGGAAATATCTACACTGACATCTGTAGAAAGATGGAAATATCTACACCGCGATCTTTATAAATATGGAAATATCTACACCCCCGTCTCTATAAACATGAAAATATCTACACTGCCATCTCCATAAAGATGGAAGTATCTACTCCGCCATGTGTATAAACACGGAAGTATCTACACCACCATCTGTGAAAACATGGAAATATCTACACCGCTATCTGTATAAACATGGAAATATCTACACCGCCATCTGCATGTCCATGGAAATATCTACGCTGCCATCTGTATAAACATGGAAATATCTACATGGCCATCTGTGTATAGATGGAAATATCAACACCGCCATCTGTACAAACATGGAAATATCTACACCGCTATCTCTATAAACATGGAAATATCTGCACTGCCATCTGTAAAAACATGGAAATACCTATACAGTCCTCTGTATAAACATGGAAACATCTACAATGCCATCTGTATACACATGGAAATATCTACACAGCCATCTGTATAAACATGTAAATATCTACAATGCTATCTCTATAAACATGGAAATATCTACACCGCCTTCTCTATAAACGTGAAAATATCTACACTGCCATCTCCATAAAGATGGAAGTATCTACTCCGCCATGTGTATAAACACGGAAATATATACACCACCATCTGTGAAAATATGGAAATATCTACACCGCTATCTGTATAAACATGGAAATATCTACACCGCCATCTGCATGTCCATGGAAATATCTACGACGCCATCTGTATAAACATGGAAACATCTACACGGCCATCTGTGTGTAGATAGAAATATCAACACCGCCAACTGTACAAACATGGAAATATCTACACCGGTATCTCTATAAACATGGAAATATCGGCACAGCCATCTGTAAAAACTTGGAAATACCTATACAGTCATCTGTACAAACATGGAAATATCTAAAATGCCATCTGTATACACATGGAAATATCTACACAGCCATCTGTATAAACATGTAAATATCTACACTGCTATCTCTATAAACATGGAAATATCTACACCGCCATCTCTATAAACATGAAAATATCTACACTGCCATCTCCGTAAACATGGAACTAACTACTCCGCCATCTCTATAAACATGGAAACATCTACACCGCCATCAGTGTGAATAAGGAAATATCTACAATGCCATCTGTATAAAGATATAAGTATCTGCACCGCGAGCTGTATAAACATGGAAATATCTACATCACTATCTGTATAAACGTGGAAATACCAACACCGCTATCGGTATAAACATGGAAATATCTACAACGCCATCTATATAAACATGGAAATATCTACACCGCTATGGCAATAAACATGGAAATACCTACACCGCTATCTCTATGAACATGGAAATACCTACACCGCTATCTGTATTAACATGGAAATATCTACACCGCTATCTGTATAAACATGGAAATATCTACACTGCGATCTGTATAAACATGGAAATATCTACACCGCGATCTGTATAAACATGGAAATATCTTCACCGCGATCTGTATAAACATGGAAATATCTACACCGCTATCTGTATAAACATGGTAATATCTACACCACCATCTATATAAACATGGAAATATCTACACCGCCATCTGTATAAACATGGAAATATCTACAATGCCATCTGTAGAAAGATGGAAATATCTACACCGCAATCTGTGTAAACATGGAAATATCTACACCGATATCTGTAAAAACATGGAAATATGTACACTGATATCTGTATAAACATGGAAATATCTACACCGCGATCTGTATAGACTTGGAAATATCTACAGCTCCATCTCTATAAACATTGAAATATCTACACTGCCATCTGTAAAAACATGGAAATATCTACACAGTCATCTGAATAAACATGGAAATATCTACAGCACCATCTGTAAAAACATGGAAATACCTACAATACCATATGTATACACATGGAAATATCTACACAGACATCTGTATAAATATGGAAATATCTACACCGCCATCTGTATAAACATGGAATTATCTACACTGCCATCGGTAGAAAGATGGAAATATCTACACCGCTATCTCTATACACATGGAAATATCTACACCGCCATCTCTATAAACATGAAATTATCTACACTGCCATCTCCATAAAGATGGAAGTATCTACACCGCCATGTGTATAAACACGGAAATATCTACACCACCATCTGTGTAAACATGGAAATATCTTCACCGCTATCTGTATAAACATGGAAATATCTACACCGCCATCTGCATGTCCATGGAAATATCTACGCCGCCGTCTGTATAAACATGGAAATATCTACACGGCCATCTGTGTATAGATGGAAATATCAACACCGCCATCTGTACAAACATGGAAATATCTACACCGCTATCTCTATAAACATAGAAATATCTGCACTGCCATCTGTAAAAACAAGGAAATACCTATATAGTCATCTGTATAAACATGGAAATATCTACAATGCCATCTGTATACACATGGAAATATCTACACAGCCATGTGTATAAACATGTAAATATCTACACTGCTATCTCTATAAACATGGAAATATCTACACCGCAATCTCTATATACATGAAAATATCTACACTGCCATCTCCATAAACATGGGACTAACTACTCCGCCATCTGTATAAACATGGAAACATCTATACCGCCATATGTATAAACATGGTAATATCTACACCACCATCTATATAAACATGGAAATATCTACACCGCCATCTGTATAAACATGGAAATATCAAAAATGCCATCTGTAGAAAGATGGAAATATCTACACCGTAATCTGTGTAAACATGAAAATATCTACACCAATATCTGTAAAAACATGGAAATATCTCCACCGCAATCTGTATAAACATGGAAATATGTACACCGCGATCTGTATAAACATGGAAATATACACAGCGCCATATCTATAAACATTGAAATATCTACACTGCCATCTGTAAAAACATGGAAATATCTACAATGCCATCTGTATACACATGGAATTACCTACAGGGCAATCTTTGTATAGATGGAAACATCAACACCGCCATCTGTACAAACTTGGAAATATCTACACTGCTATCTCTATAAAAATGGAAATATCTACACTGCGGTCTGTAGAAACATGGAAATATCTACACTGGTATCTGTATAAACATGAAAATATCTACACCACAATCTGTGTAAACATGGACATATATCTGTATAAACATGGAAATATCTACAACACTATCTGTGTAAACATGGAAATATCTACACAGCTGTCTGTGTAAACATGGAGATATGTACTCCGCTATCTGTGTAAAGATGGAAATATCTACACCGCAATCTGTGCAAATACTGAAATATCTACAGCTCTATCTCTGTAAACATGGCAATATGTACACCGCTATCTGTATAAACATGGAAATATCTACACCGCTATCTCTATAAACATGGAAATACCTACACCGCAATGTTTATAAACATGGAAATATCTACACCGCTATCTGTGTAAACATGGAAATATCTACACCGCTTTCTTCATAAACTTTGAAATATCTACACCGCCATCTGTATAAACATGGATGTATATCCTGCGCTATCTATATAAACATGGAAATACCTCCACCGCTATCTGTATAAACAGGGAAATATCTACAACATTATCTATATAAACATGGACATATCTACACGGCTATTTCTATAAACACGGAAATACCTACACGGCAATCTGTATGAACATGGAAATATCTACAGCGCTATCTGTATAAACATGGAAATATCTACACCGCTTTCTGTATAAAAATGGAAATATCTACAGCGCTATCTGTATAAACATGGAAATATCTCCACCGCCATCTGTATAAACATGGAAATATCTCCACCGCTATCTGTATAAACATGGAAATATCTACACCGCTATCTCTATAAACATGGAAATATCTTCACCGCTTTCTGTATAAACATGGAAATACCAACACTGCTATCTCTATAAACATGGAAATGTCTACACCGCTATCTGTATAAACATGGAAACATCTACATGGCTATCTCTATAAACACGGAAATATATACACGGCCATCTGTATAAACATGGAATTAGCAACACAGACATTTGTATAAACATGGAAATATCTACACCACTATCTGTATAAACATGGAAATATCTACTCTGCCATCTGTATAAACATGAAAATATCTACACAGCCTTCTCTATAAACATGGAATTAGCTCCACTGCTATCTGTATAAACATGGAAATAGCCACACAGCTATCTGTATAAACAATGAAATATCTACACCGCCATGTGTAAAAATATGAAAATATCTTCACAGTCATCTGTGTAAACATGGAAATACCTACACCACCATCTGTATAAACATGGAAATATCTACACTGCCATCTGTATACACATGGAAATAGCTACACAGCCGTCTGTGTAAACATGGAAATAGCTACACCGCTATCTCTATAAACCTGGAAATACGTACTATGCAATATGTATAAACATGGAAATATCTCTACTTCTATGTGTATAAACATGGAAATATCTACACCGCTATGTGTAGAAACTCGGAAATATCTACACCGCCATCTGTATAAATAAGGCAATATCTCCACCGCTATCTGTATAAACATGGAAATATCTCCACCGCTATCTGTATAAACATGGAAATATCTACACCGCTATCTCTATAAACATGTAAATATCTTCACCGCTATCTGTATAAACATGGAAATACCTACACTGCTGTCTGTATAAACACGGAAATATCTACATCGCTATCTGTATAAACATGGAAATATCTCCACCGCTATCTCTATTAACAAGGAAATATATACACCTCCATCAGTATAAACATGGGAAATCTACACTGCCATCTGAATACACATGGAAATATCTACACAGCCATCAGCATAAACATGGAAATATCTCCACCACAATCTCTGTAAACGTGGAAATATATCCACCGCTATGGGTATAAACATGCAAATATCTACACTGCTATCTACATAAACATGGAAATACCTACATGGCTATCTGTACAAACTTGGAAATATGTACAACGCTATCTGTATAAACATGAAAATATCTACACCCCGATCTGTGTAAAAATGGAAATATCTCCACAGCTATCTGTATAAACATGGATATATCTTCACCGCTATCTGTATAAACATGGAAATATATACACTGCTATCTCTATAAATATGGAAATATCTACACCGCTATATGTATAAACATGGAAATATCTTCACTGCTATCTCTATAAACATGGAAATACTTACAACGCCATCTCTATAAACATGGAAATACCAACACCGCTATCTCTATAAACATAGAAATATCTACAACGCCATCTCTATAAACATGGAAATACCTGCACCGCCATCTATATAAACATCGAAATATCTACACTGCTATCTCTATAAACATGGAAATATCTACACCGCTATCTCTATAAACATGGAAATATCTCCACCACAATCTGTATAAACATGGAAATATCTCCACTGCTATCTGTATAAACATGGAAATATCTACACCGCTATCTGTATAAACATGGAAATATCTACACCGCTATCTCTATAAACATGGAAATATCTACAACACTATCTGTGTAAACATGGAAATATCTACACAGATGTCTGTGTAAACATGGAGATATGTACTCTGCTATCTGTGTAAAGATGGAAATATCTACACCGCAATCTGTGCAAATACTGAAATATCTACAGCTCTATCTCTGTAAACCTGGCAATATCTACACCGCTATCTGTATAAACATGGAAATATCTACACCGCTATCTCTATAAACATCGAAATGTCTACACCACTATCTGTATAAACATGGAAATATCTACACCGCAATCTGTATAAACATGGAAATATCTACACAGTCATCTCTATAAACATGGTAATATCTACACCTCCATGTGTATAAACATGGAAATATCTACACTCCCATCTCTAAACACATGTAAGTATCTACACAGCCATCTGTATAAACATGGAAATATCTACACTGCTATCTCTATAAACATGGAAATACCTACACCGCAATGTTTATAAACATGGAAATATCTACACCGCTATATGTATAAACATGGAAATATCTACACCGCTTTCTTCATAAACTTTGAAATATCTACACCACCATCTGTATAAACATGGATGTATATCCAGCGCTATCTATGTAAACATGGAAATACCTCCACCGCTATCTGTATAAACAGGGAAATACCTACAACATTATCTGTATAAACATGGACATATCTACACGGCTATTTCTATAAACACGGAAATACCTACACCGCAATCTGTATGAACATGGAAATACCTACAACGCTATCTGTATAAACATGGAAATATATACAATGCAATCTGTTTAAATATGGAAATATCTACACCGCTATCTCTATAAACATCGAAATGTCTACAACGCTATCTGTATAAACATGGAAATAGCCGCACCACTATCTGTATAAACATGGAAATGTCAACACCGCCATCTGAAAAACATGGAAATATCTACAAAGTCATCTGTATAAACATGGAAATATCTACACCTCCATCTGTATAAACATGGAAATATCTACACTTCGATCTGTAAAAACATGGAAATATCTACAATGCGATCTGTATAAACATGGAAATATTTACACCGCCATCTGTATAAACTTGGAAATATCTACACTGCGATCTGTATAAACATGGAAATATTTACACAGGTATCTATATAAACATGGAAATACCTACACCGCAATCTTCATGAACATGGAAATATCTATGCTGCTATATATATAAACATGGAAATATCTACACCGATATCACTATAAATATGGAAATATCTACACTGCTATCTTTATATACATGGAATTTTCTACACCGCTATCTGTATAAACATGGAAATATCTACACCGCTATCTGTATAAACATGGAAATATCTACAGCGCTATCAGTATAAACATGGAAACATCTACATGGCTATCTCTATAAACATGGAAATATCTACACCACTGTCTCTATAAACAAGGAAATATCTACACCGCCATCTGTATTAACATGGAAATATCTACAGAGTCATCTGTATAAACCTGGCAATATCTACACTGTCATCTATATAAACATGTAAATATCTACAGAGAACTCTGTATAAACATGGAAATATCGGCACAGCCATCTGTATAAACATGGAAATATCTACACCGCTATCTGTATAAACATGGAAATATCTACACTGCTATGAGTATTATCGTGGAAATATCTCCATTGCTATCTGTATAAACATGGACATATCTCCAGCGCAATCTGTGTAAACTTGAAAATATCTACACCGATATCTCAATAAACATGGAAATAACTACACCGCTATCTCTATAAACATGGAAATATCTACACCGCTATCCCCATCAACATGGAAATATACACACCGCCATCTCTTTAAACATGGAGGTATCTACAACGCCATCTACATAAACAAGAAAATACCTACACTGCCATCTATATAAACATGGAAATATCTACACCGCCATCTCTATAAACATGAAAATATCTACACCGCCATCTTTAGAAACATGGATGTATCTACACCGCCCTCTGAATAAACTTGGAAATATCTACACCACTATCTGTATAAACATGGAAATTTCTTAACTTCTATCTGTATAAACATGGAAATATCTACACCGCCATCTGTATAAAGATGGAAATATCTACACCGCAATCTGTATAAATATGGAAATACCTACACCGCTATCTCTGTAGACATGGAAATATATACACTGCTATCTGTATAAACATGGAAATATCTCCACTCCCATCTGTATAAAGATGGAAATATCTACACCGCGAGCTGTATAAACAAGGAAATATCTACACCGCTATCTGTATAAACATTGAATAGCAACACCGCTATCTGTATAAACATGGAGTTATCTACACCGCTATCTCTATTAATATGAAAATATTTACACCACCATCTCTATAAACATAGATATAACTACACCGCCATCTCTATAAACAGGGAAATATCTACACCGCCATCTGCATAAACTTGGAAATATATACACAGACATCTGTATAAACTTGGAAATGTCTACACTGACATCTGTGGAAAGATGGAAATATCTACAAAGTGATCTGTATATACATGGGAATTTCTACACCCCTACCTGTATAAACATGGAAATATCTACTCCGCTATCTGTATCAACATGGAAATAACTACACCGCAATCTGTATAAACATGGAAATATCTACACAGGAATCTGTGCAAACGTGGAAATATCTACACCGCAGTCTATATAAACATGGAAATATCTACACCGCTATCTGTATAAACATGGAAATAACTACACCGCTATCTGTATAAACATGGAAATTTTTACACCGCTATCTGTATAAACATGGAAATATCTCCACCGCTATCTTTATAAACACGGGAATACCTACTCCGGTATCTTTAAAAACATGGAAATACCTACACCGCTATCTCTATAAACAATGAAATATCTACAATGCTATCTGTGTAAACATGGAAATATCTACACAGCTATCTGTGTAAACTTGGAAATATCTACACCGCAATCTGTGTAAGCATGGAAATATCTACAAAGCTATCTATGTAAACATGGAAATATTTATAACGCTATCTGTGTAAACAGGGAAATATCTACACAGCTATCTGTAAAACGTGGAAATATCTACACCACTATCTGTATAACCCTGAAAATATCTACACCACTATCTGTATCAACATGTAAATAACTACTCCGCTATGTGTATAAACATGGAAATATCTACAATGATATCTCTGTAAACATGGAAATATCGACACAGGTATCTGTGTAAAGTTGGAAATATCCACACCGCTATCTGTGTAAAGTTTGCAATGTCTACACCGCAATCTGTGCAAACATGGAAATATCCTTACCGCTATATCTGTAAACATGGAAACATCTACACCGCTATATGTATAAACATGGAAATATCTACACTGCCATCTCTATACACATGGAAAATCTACACAGCCATCTGTATAAACATGGAAATATCTATACCGCTATCTCTATAAACGTGGAAATATCTAAACCGCTATCTGTATAAACAGGGAAATATCTCCACGGCTATCTGTGTAAACTTGGAAATATCTACACCGCTATCTGTATATACATTGAAATATCTACACCGCTATCTGTATAAACAAGGAAATATCTACACCGCCATCTCTATAAACATGGAAATATCTACACCACCATCTGTATAAACATGGAAATATCTACACCGCTATCTGTATAAACATGGAAATATCTACACCGCGATCTGTAGAAACATGGAAATATCTACACCGCGATCTGTATAAACATGGAAATATCTACACCGCGATCTGTATAAACATGGAAATATCTAGACCGCTATCTGTATAAACATGGAAATATCTACACAGCTATCTCTATAAACATAGAAATATCTACACCGCCATCTGTATAAACATGGAAATATCTACACAGCCATCTGTATATACATGAAAATATCTACACCGCTATGTGTAAAAACATGGAAATATCTACACCGCTATTTGTATAAACAGGGAATTATCTACACCGCCATCTGTTTAAACATGGAAATATATACACAGACTTCTGTTTATACAAGGAAATATCTACACCGCTATCTGTATAAACATGCTAATAACTTCACGGCTATCAGTATAAACGTGGAAATATTTGCACCGCTATCCCTATAAACATGATAATATCAACACCGCGTTGTGTATAAACATGGAAATATCTAAACCATGATCTGTATAAACATGGAAATACCAACACCGCGATCTGTATAAACACGGAAATATATACACCGCCGTCTGTATAAACATGGAAATATCTACACGGTCATCTGTGTATAGATGGAAATATCAACACCGCCATCTGTACAAACATGGAAATATATACACCGCTATCTGTATCAACATGGAAATATCTACAACGCGGTCTGTATAAACATGGAAATATCTACACCGCGGTCTGTATAAACATGGAAATATCTACACCGCTATCTGTATAAACATGGAAATAACTACACCGCTATCAGTATAAACATGGAAATATCTACAAAGCCATCTGTATGAACATGGAAATACCTACACAGTCATGTGTAGGAACATGGAAATATCTACACTGCCATCTGTATAAGCATGGAAATATCTACACAGCCCTCTGTATAAATATGGAAATATCTGCCTAGGCATCTGTATAACCATGGAAATATCTGCACCGCTATCTGTATAAACAAGGAAATACCTACACCGCAGTCTCTATAAACATGGAAATATGTACACCGCTATGTGTATAAACATGGAAATATCTCCACTGCTTTCTCTATAAACATGGAAATATCTACACCGCGATCTGTATAAACATGGAAATATCTACACCGTGATCTGTATAAACATGCAAATATCTACACCGCAATCTAAATAAACATGGAAATATCTACACCCCTATCTGTATAAACATGGAAATATCCACACAGCTATCTCAATAAACATGGAAAAATCAACACCGCTATCTCTATGAACATGGAAATATCTACACCGCCATCTCTATAAACATGGAAATATCTACACCGCGATCTGTATAAACATGGAAATATCTACACCGCTAACTGTATAAACATGGAAATATCTCCACTGCAATCTCTATCAACATCGAAATATCTACACCGCCATCTGTATAAACATGAAAATACTTACAAACTTATCTGTATAAACATGGAAATATCTACACCGCCATCTGTATAAACATGGAAATATCTACACAGCCATGTGTAAATACATGGAAATATCCCCACCAGTCTCTACATAAACATGGAAATAAGTACACTGCTATCTGTATATACATGGAAATATCTACACCACCATCTACATATCCATAGAAATATCTGCGCCGCCATCTGTATAAACATGGAAATATCTACACGGTCATCTGTGTATAGATGGAAATATCAACACCACCGTCTGTACAAACATGGAAATATCTGCACAGCTATCTCTATAAACATGGAAATATCTACACCGCGGTCTGTATAAACATGGAAATATCTATACCGCTATCTGTATTAACATGGAAATATCTACACCGCTATCTCTATAAACATGGAAATATCTACACCATGATCTGTATAAACATGGAAATATTTACATCGCTATCTGTATAAACATGGAAATTTCTACACCGTTATCTGTATAAATATGGAAATATCTACACCACTACCTCTATAAACATAGAAATATCTACACCACAATATTTATACACACGGAAATATCTACAATGCCATCTGTATAAACATGGAAATACCTACACGGCAATCTGTGTATAGATGGAAACATCTACACCGCCACCTGTACAAACATGGAAATATCTGCACCGCTATCTGCATAAACATGGAAATATCTACACCGCGGTCTGTATAAACATGGAAATATCTAAATCGCGGTCTGTATAAACATGGAAATATCTAAACCGCTATCTGTATAAACACGGAAATATCTACACCGCTATCTCTATAAACATGGAAATATCTACACCGTGATCTGTTTAAACATGGAAATATTTACATCGCTATCTGTATAAACATGGAAATTTCTACACCGTTATCTGTATAAATATGGAAATATCTACACCACTACCTCTATAAACATAGAAATATCTACACCACAATCTGTATAAACATGGAAATATCTACACTGCTATCTCTATAAAAATGGAAATATCTACAATGCCATCTGTAAAAACATGGAAATACCTATACAGTCATCTGTATAAACATGGAAATATCTACACCACCAACTGTATAAACATGGAAATATCTACAATGCCATCTGTATACACATGGAAATACCTACACGGCAATCTGAGTATAGTTGGAAACACCAACACCGCCATCTGTTCAAACATGGAAATATCTACACCGCTATCTCTATAAACATGGAAACATCTACACTGCGGTCTGTATAAACATGAAAATATCTACACCGGTATCTGTATAAACATGGAAATACCTACACCACGATCTGTATAAACATGGAAATATTTTCACCGCTATCTGTATAAACATGGAAATATCTGCACCGCTATCTCTATAAACATGGAAATATCTACAAAGCCATCTGTATAAACATGGAAATATCTACACAGTCATGTGTATAAACATGGAAATATCTACACCGCAATCTGTATAAAGATGGAAATATCTACACCGCTATCTGTATATATATGAAATATGTAAACCGCTATCTCTATATAAATGGAAATAACTACACTGCTATCTGTATAAACATGGAAATATCCTCGATGCTATCTCTATGAACATGGATATATCTACACCGCTATGTCTATAAACATGGAAATATCTACACCACCATCTCTATAAACATGGAAATATCTACACCGCCATCTGTATAAACATGGAAATATCTACAGCGGTATCTGTATAAACATGAAAATATCTACACCGCTATCTCTATAAACATGGAAATATCTACACCGCCATCTGTACAAACATGGAAATATCTACACCGCTATTTCTATAAACATGGAAATATCTGCACTGCCATCTGTAAAAACATGGAAATACCTATACAGTCATCTGTATAAATATGGAAATATCTACAATGCCATCTGTATACACATGGAAATATCTACACAGCCATGTGTATAAACGTGTAAATATCTACGCTGCTATCTCTATAAACATGGAAATATCTACACCGCCATCTCTATAAGCATGAAAATATCTACACTGCCATCTCCATAAACATGGAACTAACTACTCCGCCATCTATATAAACATGGAAACATCTACACCGCCATCTGTGTGAATAAGGATATATCTACAATGCCATCTGTAAACATATAAATATCTCCACCACGACCTGTATGAACATGAAAATATCTACATCGCTATCTGTATAAAAATGGAAATACCAACACCGCTATCGGTACAAACATGGAAATATCTACAACGCCAGCTATATAAACATGGAAATACCTACACCGCTATCTCTATAAACATGGAAATGTCCACACCGCCATCTGCATATCCATGGAAATATCTACAACGCCATCTGTATAATGATGGAAATATCTACACGGCAATCTGTGTACAGATGGAAATATCAACACCGCCATCTGTACAAACATGGAAATATCTACACCGCTATCTGTATAAACATAGAAATACCTACACTGCAGTCTGTATAAACATGGAAATATCTACACCGGTATCTGTATAAACATGGAAATATTTACACCACTATCTGTATAAACCTGGATATATCTACACTGCTATCTCTATAAATATGGAAATATCTACACCGCCGTCTGTATAAACATGGAAATAACTACACAGTCATGTGTAGGAACATGGAAATATCTACACCGCCGTTTGTATAAAGATGGAAATACCTACAACGTTATCTGTATAAACATGGAAATATCTACACAGTGATCTGTATAAACATGGAAATATGTACAGCACTCTCTGAATAAAGATGGAAATATCTACACCGCTATCTGTAAAAACATGGAAATATCTACACCACTATCTGCATAAATATGGAAATATTTACACCGCTATCTCAATAAACATGGAAATATCTACACCGCTATCTCTATAAACATGGAAATATCTACACCGCCATCTGTATTAACATGGAAATATCTATACAGTCATCCTTATAAACCTGGAAATATCTACACTGTCATGTATATAAACTTGGAAATATCTACAGAGAACTCTGTATAAACATGGAAATATCGGCACAGCCATCTGCATAAACATGAAAATATCTACACCGCTATCTGTATAAACATGGAAATATCTACACCGCTATGTGTATTAACGTGGAAATATCTCCATTGCTATCTGTATAAACATGGACATATCTCCACAGCAATCTGTATAAACATGAAAATATCTACACCGCTATCTCTATAAACATGGAAATATCTGCACTGCCATCTGTAAAAACATGGAAATACCTATACAGTCATCTGTATAAACATGGAAACAT
The DNA here is from genome assembly GCF_028858775.2 of Pan troglodytes. Taxonomy (NCBI): domain Eukaryota; kingdom Metazoa; phylum Chordata; class Mammalia; order Primates; family Hominidae; genus Pan; species Pan troglodytes. The sequence continues at coordinate 12,448,299 of NC_072411.2, forward strand.
CTACACCGCCATCTGTGTGAATAAGGAAATATCTACAATGCCATCTGTATAAACATATAAATATCTGCACCGCGTGCTGTATAAACATGGAAATATATACATCGCTATCTGTATAAACGTGGAAATACTAACACCGCTATCGGTATAAACATGGAAATATCGATATCGCCATCTATATAAACATGGAAATATCTACACTGCTATGTTTATAAACATGGAAATACCTACACCGCTATCTATATAAACATGGAAATATCTACTCCGCTATCTGTATAAACATGGACATATCTCCACCGCAATCTGTATAAACATGAAAATAGCTACACCGCTATCTCTAAAAACATGGAAATATCTACACTGCCATCTGTGCAAACATGGAAATATCTACACCGTCATCTGTAGAAATATGGAAATATCTACACCGTTATCTCTAAAAACATGAAAATACTTACACCACCATCTCTATAAACATGGAGATGTTTACACCACTATCTCTATAAACATAGAAATAATTACACCGCCTTCTCTATAAACATGGAAATATCTACACCGCCATCTGCATAAACAAGGAAATATGTACACAGACATCTGTATAAACATGTAAACATCTACACTAGCATCTGTATAAACTTGGAAATATCTACACTGACATCTGTAGAAAAATGTAAATGTCTACAAAGCGATCTGTATAAACATGGGAATTTCTACACCGCTACCTGTATAAACATGGAAATATCTACACCGCTATCTGTATCAACATGGAAATAACTACACCGCAATCTGTATAAACACGGAAATATCTACAATTCTATCTCTGTAAACATGGAAATATCTACACAGCTATCTGGGTAAACTTGGAAATAACTACACCGCTGTCTGTGTAAATTTGGCAATACCTACACCGCAATCTGTGCAAAGATGGAAATACTTACAACGCTATCTCTGTAAACATGGAAATATCTACACCGATATATGTATAAACATGGAAATATCTACACTGCCATTTGTATAAACATGGAAATATCTACAGCGCGATCTGTATAAACATGGAAATATCTACACCGCCATCTGTACACACATGGAAATATCTACACAGCCATTTGTATAAACATGGAAATATCTACACTGCTATCTCTATAAACATGGAAATATCTACACCGCTAACTGTATAAACATGGAAATATCTACATCGCTATCTGCATAAACAGGGAAATATCTCCACCCCTATCTGAATAAACATGGAAATATCTACACCGCTATCTGTATAAACATGGAAATATCTACACCGCTATCTGTATAAACATGGAAACATCTACAACGCTATCTGTGTAAACATGGAAATATCTACACAGCTATCTGTGTAAACTTGGAAATATCTACACAGCTATCTGTGTAAAAACGGAAATATCTACACAGCAATCTGTGCAAAGATGGAAATATCTACACTGCTATCTCTGTAAACCTGGAAATACCTACACCGCTATCTGTATAAACATGGAAATATTTATACCGCAATCTCTATAAAGATGGAAATATCTCCACCGCTATCTGTATAAACATGAAAATATCTACACCGTTTTCTGTATAAACATGGACATATCTACACTGCAATCTGTATAAACATGGAAATATCTACAATGGAATGTGTGTAAATATGGAAATATCTACACAGCTATCTGTGTAAACTTGGAAATATCTACACAGCTATCTGCGTAAACATGGAAATATCTACATGGCAATCTGTGAAAAGATGGAAATAACTACACCACTATCTATGTAAACATGGAAATATCTACACCGCTACCTGTATAAACATGGAAATATCTACACCGCTGTCTGAAAAAACAAGGAAATATCTACACAGCCATCTGTATAAACATGGAAATAACTATACAGTCATCTGTATAAACATGGAAATATCTACACCACCTTCTGTATAAACTTGGAAATATCTACAATGCCATCTGTATACACATGGAAATACCTACACGGCAATCTGTGTATAAATGGAAACTTCAACACATCCATCTGTACAAACTTGGAAATATCTACAATGCTATCTCTATAAACATGGAAATATCTACACTGCAGTCTGTATAAACATGGAAATATCTACACCGGTATCTGTATAAACATGGAAATATCTACACCACGATCTGTATAAACATGGAAATGTATACACCACTATCTGTATAAACATTGAAATATCTGCACTGCTATCTCTATAGACATGGAAATATCTACAAAGCCATCTGTATAAACATGGAAATACCTACACAGTCATCAGTAGGAACATGGAAATATCTCCACTGCTCTCTGTATAAACATGGAAATATCTCCACTGCTGTATATGTAAACATGGAAATATCTACACCGCGATCTGTATAAACATGGAAATATCTACACCGCTATCTGTATAAACATGGAAATATCTACACAGCTATCTCTACAAAAATGGAAATACCTACAGCGCCATCTGTATAAACATGGAAATACCTACAAAGTCCTCTGTATAAACATGGAAATATCTACTCCGCTATCTGTATAAACATGGAAATATCTCCACTGCTATCTCTATAAACATTGAAATATCTACACCGCCATCTGCATAAACATGGAAATACTTACAAAGTTATCTGTATAAACAGGGAAATATCTACACAGCCATCTGTATAAACATGGAAATATCTACACAGCCATGTGTATATACATAGAAATATCTACACTGCTATCTATATAAACATGGAAATAACTACAACGCCATCTGCATAAACATTGAAATATCTACACTGCCATCTGTAGAAAGATGGAAATATCTACACCGCTATCTCTATAAATATGGAAATATCTACACCGACATCTCTATAAACATGAAAATATCTGCACAGCCATCTCCATAAAGATGGATGTAACTACTCCACCATGTGTATAAACACGGAAATATCTACACCACCATCTGTGTAAACATGGAAATATCTACACCGCTATCTGTATAAACGTGGAAATAACTACACCGCCATCTGCATGTCCATGGAAATATCTACGCCACCAACTGTATAAAAATGGAAATATCTACACGACCATGTGTGTATAGATGGACATATCAACACCGCCATCTGTACTAACATGGAAATATCTACACCGCTATATGTATTAACGTGGAAATATCTCCATTGCTATCTATATAAACATGGACATACCTCCACCGCAATCTGTATAAACATGAAAACATCTACACCGCTATCTCTATAAACATGGAAATATCTGCACTGCCATCTGTTAAATCATGTAAATAACTATACATTCATTTGTATAAACATGGAAATATCTACAATGGCATCTGTATACACGTGGAAATATCTACACAGCCATCTGTATAAACATGTAAATATCTACACTGCTATCTCTATATACATGGAAATATCTACACCGCAATCTCTATAAACATGAGAATGTCTACACTGCCATCTCCATAAACATGGAACTAACTACTCCGCCATCTGTATAAACATGGAAACATCTACACTGCCATCTGAGTGAATAAGGAAATATCTACAATGCCATCTGTATAAAGATATAAGTATTTGCACCGCGAGCTGTATAAACATGGAAATATCTACATCGCTATCTGTATAAACGTGGAAATACCAACACCGCTATCGGTATAAACATGGAAATATCTACAACGCCATCTATATAAACATGGAAATATCTACACCTCTATGTCTATAAACATGGAATTACCTACACTGCTATCTCTATAAACATAGAAATATCCACACCGCCATCTGCATATCCATGGAAATATCTACAACGCCATCTGTATAAAGCTGGAAATATCTACACGGCAATCTCTGTACAGATGGAAATATCAACACCGCCATCTGTACAAACATGGAAATATCTACACCGCTATCTGTATAAACATAGAAATACCTACACTGCAGTCTGTATAAATATGGAAATATCTACACTGGTATCTGTATAAACATGGAAATATCTACACCGTGATCTGTATAAACATGGAAATATCTTCACCGCGATCTGTATGTCATGGAAATATCTTCACCACGATCTGTATAAACATGGAAATACCAACACCGCTATCTGTATAAACCTGGTAATAACTACACCACCATCTATATAAACATGGAAATATCTACACCACCATCTGTATAAACATGGAAATATCTACAATGCCATCTGTAGAAAGATGGAAATATCTACACCGCAACCTGTGTAAACATGGAAATATCTACACTGATATCTGTAAAAACATGGAAATAACTACAACGCTATCTGTATAAACATGGAAATATCTACACCGCGATCTGTATATACATGGAAATATCTACACCGATATCTGTTTAAACATGGAAATATCTACACAGCCATCTGTATAAACATGGAAATATCTACACAGCCATCTGTATGTACATGGAAATATCTACACCGCTATCTGTATAAACATGGAAATAACTACACCGCTATTTGTATAAACAAGGAAATATCTACACCGTGATCCGTATAAACATGGAAATATCTACACCGCTATTTGTATAAACAAGGAAATATCTACACCGCCATCTGTATAAACATGGAAATAGCTACACCGCTATTTGTACAAACAAGGAAATATCTACACCGCTATCTGTATAAACTTGGAAATAACAATACCGCTATTTGTATAAACAAGGCAATATCTACACCGTGGTCTGTATAAACTTGGAAATAACAACACCGCTATTTGTATAAACAAGGAAACATCTACACCGCCATCTGTTTAAACATGGAAATATAAACACAGACATCTGTTTATACATGGAAATATCTACACCGCTCTCTGTATAAACATGCTAATAACTACACCGCTATCTGCATAAATGTGGAAATATTTGCACCGCTATCCCTATAAACATGGTAATATCAACACCGCGATCTCTATAAACATGGAAATATCTACACCATGATCTCTATAAACATGGAAATATCTACACCGCGATCTGTATAAACATGGAAATATCTACACTGTGATCTGTATAAACATGGAAATATCTACACCGCCATCTCTATAAACATGGAAATATCTACACCCCTGTCTGTATAAACATGGAAATATCCACACCGCTATCTCTATAAACATGGAAAAATCAACACCGCTATCTCTATGAACTTGGAAATATCTACACCGCCATCTCTATAAACATGGAAATATCTACACCGCGATCAGTATAAACGTGGAAATATCTACACCGCTATCTCTATAAACATGGAAATATCTCCACTGCTTTCTCTATAAACATCGAAATATCTACATCGCCATCTGTATAAACATGGAAACACTTACAAAGTTATTGGTATAAACATGGAAATATCTACACCGCCATCTGTATAAACATGGAAATATCTACACAGCCATGTGTATATACATGGAAATATCTACACCGCTATCTATATAAACATGGCAATAACTACACCGCTATCTCTATAAACATGGAAATATCTACACCACCATCTGTATAAACATGGAAATATCTACAATGCCATCTGTATACACATGGAAATAACTAAACGGCAATCTGTGTATAGATGGAAACATCAACACTGCCATCTGTACAAACATGGAAATATCTACACCGCTATCTGTATAAACATGGAAATATCTAAACTGCGGTCTGTATAAACATGGAAATTTCTACACCGGTATCTGTATAAACAGGGTAATGTCTACACCACCATCTATACAAACATGGAAATATCTACACCACCATCTGTATAAACATGGAAATATCTACAATGCCATCTGTAGAAAGATGGAAATATCTACACCTCAATCTGTGTAAACATGGAAATATCTACACCATGATCTGTATAAACATGGAAATATCTACACCGCGATCTGTATAAACATGGAAATATCTACACTGTGATCTGTATAAACATGGAAATATCTACACTGCAATCTCTATAAACATGGAAATATCTACACCCCTATCTGTATAAACATGGAAATATCCACACCGCTATCTCTATAAACATGGAAAAATCAACACCGCTATCTCTATGAACATGGAAATATCTACACCGCCATCTCTATAAACTTGGAAATATCTACACCGCGATCAGTATAAACGTGGAAATATCTACACCGCTATCTCTATAAACATCGAAATATCTACACTGCCATCTGTATAAACATGGAAACACTTACAAAGTTATCGGTATGAAAATGGAAATATCTACACCGCCATCTGTATAAACATGGAAATATGTACACAGCCATGTGTTTATACATGGAAATATCTACACCGCTATCTATATAAACATGGCAATAACTGCACCGCTATTTGTATAAACAAGGAAATATCTACACCGCCATGTGTTTAAACATGGAAATATATACACCGCCCTCTACATATCCATGGAAATATTTGCGCCGCCGTCTGTATAAACATGGAAATATCTACACGGTCATCTGTGTATAGATGTAAATATCAACACCGCCATCTGTACAAACATGGAAATATCTACACCGTTATCTGTATAAACATGGAAATATCTACACCGCGGTCTGTATAAACATGGAAATATCTAAACCGCTATCTGTATAAACATGGAAATATCTACACCGCTATCTCTATAAACATGGAAATATCTACACCGTGATCTGTATAAACATGGAAATATTTACACCGCTATCTCTATAAACATGGAAATATCTACAATGCCATCTGTAAAAACATGGAAATACCTATACACTCATGTGTATAAACATGGAAATATCTACACCACCATCTGTATAGACATGGAAATATCTACAATGCCATCTGTATACACATGGAAATACGTACACGGCAATCTGTGAATAGATGGAAACATCAAAACCGCCATCTGTACAATCATGGAAATATCTACAGCGCTATCTGTATAAACATGGAAATATCTACACTGTGGTCTGTATAAACATGGAAATTTCTACACCGGTATCTGTATAAACATGGAAATATCTACACCACGATCTGTATAAACATGGAAATATTTACACCGCTATCTGTATAAACATGGAAATATCTACACCGCTATCTCTATAAACATGGAAATATCTAAAAAGCCATCTGTATAAACATGGAAATACCTACACAGTCATGTGTATAAACATGGAAATACCTACACTGCAATCTGTATAAACATGGAAATATCAACACCGATATCTGTATAAATATGAAATATCTAAACCGCTATCTCAATAAAAATGGAAATATCTACACTGCTATCTGTATAAACATGGAAATATCTACAGCGCTATCTGTATAAACATAGAAATACCTACACTGCAGTCTGTATAAATATGGAAATATCTACACCGGTAGCTGTATAAACATGGAAATAACTACACCACGATCTGTATAAACATAGTAATATTTACACCGCTATCTGTATAAACCTGGAAATATCTACACTGCTATCTCTATAAATATGGAAATATCTACACCGCCATCTGTATAAACATGGAAATAACTACACAGTCATGTGTAGGAACATGGAAATATCTACACCACCGTTTGTATAAAGATGGAAATATCTACAACGTTATCGGTATAAACATGGAAATATCAGCACAGTGATCTGTATAAACATGGAAATATGTACAGCACTCTCTGAATAAAGATGGAAATATCTACACCGCTATCTGTAAAAACATGGAAATATCTACACCACTATCTGTATAAATATGGAAATATTTACACAGCTATCTCAATAAACATGGAAATATCTACACCGCTATCTCTATAAACATGGAAATTTCTACACCGCCATCTGTATTAACATGGAAATATCTACACAGTCATCTGTATAAACCTGGAAATATCTACACTGTCATCTATATAAACATGGAAATATCTACAGAGAACTCTGTATAAACATGGAAATATCGACACCGCCATCTGTATAAACATGGAAATATCTACACCGATATCTGCATAAACATGGAAGTATCTACACTGTTATGGGTATTAACGTGGAAATATCTTCATTGCTATCTGTATAAACATGGACATATCTCCACCGCAATCTGAATAACCATGAAAATATCTACACTGCTATCTCTATAAACATGGAAATATCTACACTGCCATCTGTACAAACATGGAAATATCTACACAGTCATCTGTAGAAATATGGAAATATCTACACCGCAATCTCTATAAACATGGAAATAACTACACCGCTATCTCTATAAACATGGAAATATCTACACTGCTATCTCTATCAACATGGAAATATATACACCGCCATCTCTTTAAACATGGAGATATCTACAACGCAATCTAAATAAACAAGAAAATATCTACATTGCCATCTACATAAACATGGAAATAACTACACTGCCATTTGTAAAAAGATGGAAATATGTACACGGCCATCTGTATAAACGTGGAAATATCTACACCGCTATCTGTATAAACATTTAAATATCTACACCGCTATCTGTATAAATATGAAATATCAAAACCGCTATCTCTATAAAAATGATAATATCTACACTGCTATCTGTATAAACAAGGAAATATCCTCACTGCTATCTCTATGAACATGGATATATCTACACAGCTATCTCAATGAACATGGAAATATCTACACCGCCATCTCTATAGACATGGAAATATATCCACTGCTGTATATGTAAACATGGAAATATCTACACCGCGATCTGCATAAACATGGAAATATCTACACCACTATCTCTATAAACATGGAAATATCTACACCGTGATCTGTATAAACATGGAAATATTTACACCGCTATCTGTATAAACATGGAAATATCTACAATGCCATCTGTATACACATGGAAATATCTACACGGCAATCTGTGTATAGATGGAAACATCAACAACGCCATCTGTACAGACATGGAAATATCTACACCGCTATGTGTATAAACATGGAAGTATCTACACTGAGGTCTGTATAAACATGGAAATATCTACACCGGTATCTGTATAAACATGGAAATATCTACACCACGATCTGAATAAAACATGGAAATATTTACACCGCTATCTGTATAAACATGGAAATATCTGCACCGCTATCTCTATAAACAAGGAAATAACTGCAAAGCCATCTGAATAAACATGGAAATAACTACACAGTCATGTGTACGAACATGGAAATATCTACACTGCCATCTCTATAAACATGGAAATATCTACACAGCCCTCTGCATAAATATGGAAATATCTGCATAGGCATCTGTATAAACATGCAAGTATCCGCACCGCTATCTGTATAAACATGGAAATACCTACACCGCTGTCTCTATAAACGTGGAAATATGTACACCGCTGTGTGTAAAAACATGGTAATATCTCCACTGCTGTCTGTATAAACATGGAAATATCTCCACCTTTATCAGCTTAAACAAGGAAATATCTACAGTGCCATCTCTATAAACATTGAAATATCTACACTGCCATCTGTAAAAACATGGAAATATCTACACAGTCATCCGAATAAACATGGAAATATCTACACCACCATCTGTATAAACATGGAAATACCAACAATACCATCTGTATACACATGGAAATATCTACACAGACATCTGTATAAATATGGAAATATCTACACCGCCATCTGTATAAACATGGAAATATCTACACCGCGATCAGTATAAACATGGAAATATCTACACCGCTATCTGTATAAACATGGAAATATCTCCACTGCTATCTCTATAAACATCGAAATATCTACACTGCCATCTGTATAAACATGGAAATACTTACAAAGTTATCTGCAAAAACATGGAAATATCTACACCGCCATCTGTATAAACATGGAAATATCTACTCAGCCATGTGTATATACATGGAAATATCTACACCGCTATCTATATAAACATGGAAATAAATACACCGCTATCTGTATATAGATGGAAATATCTACACTGCCATTTACATATCCATAGAAATATCTGTGCCACCATCTGTATAAACATGGAAATATCTACACAGTCATCTGTGTATAGACGGAAATATCAACACCGCCATCTGTACAAAAATGGAAATATCTGCACCGCTATCTGTATAAACATAGAAATATCTACACCGCGGTCTTTATAAACATGGAAATATCTACACCGCTATCTGTATAAACATGGAAATATCTACACCGCTATCTCTATAAACATGGAAATATCTACACCATGATCTGTATAAACATGGAAATATTTACACCGCTATCTGTATAATCATGGAAATATCTACAAAGTTATCTGTATAAATATGGAAATATCTACACCGCTACCTCTATAAACATTGGAAATATCTACACCGCCATCTGTATAAACATGGAAATATCTACACTGCTATCCCTATAAACATGGAAATATCTACAATGCCATCTGTAAAAACATGGAAATACCTATACAGTCATCTGTATAAACATGGAAATATCTACACCACCATCTGTATAAACATGGAAATAACTACAATTGCATCTGTATACACATGCAAATACCTACACGGCAATCTGTGTATAGATGGAAACATCAACACCGCCATCTGTACAAACATGGAAATATCTACACCGCTATCTCTATAAACATGGAAATAGCCTCACTGCGGTCTGTATAAACATGTAAATATCTACACCGGTATCTGTATAAACTTGGAAATATCTACACCACGATCTGTATAAACTAGGAAATATTTACAACGCGATCTGTATAAACATGGAAATAACTACACAGCTATCTGTATAAACGTGGAAATATCTACACAGCTATCTCTATAAACATGGAAATATCTACACCGCCATCTGTATAAACATGGAAATACTTACACAGTCATGTGTAGGAACATAGAAATATCTACACTGCCATCTGTATAAACATGGAAATATCTACAAATCCCTCTGTATAAATATGGAAATATCTGCATAGGCATCTGTATAAACTTGGAAATATCTGCACCGCTATTTGTATAAACATGGAAATACCTACACCGCTGTCTCTATAAACATGGAAATATGTACACCGCTATGTGCATAAACATGGAAATATCTCCACTGCTGTATATGTAAACATGGAAATATCTACACCGCGATCTGTATAAACATGGAAATATCTACACCGCTATCTGTATAAACATGGAAATATCTACACAGCTATCTCTACTAACATGGAAATACCTACAGCGCAATCTGTACAAACATGGAAATACATACAAAGTCATCTGTATAAACATGAAATATCTACACAGCCATCTGTATAAACATGGAAATATCTACACCGCTATCTGTATAAACATGGAAATAACTTCACCGCTATTTGTATAAACAAGGAAATATCTACACCGCCATCTGTTTAAACACGGAAATATATACACAGACATTTGTTTATACATGGAAATATCTACACCGCTATCTGTATAAACATGCTCATAACTACAACGCTATCTGTATAAATGTGGAAATATTTGCACCGCTATCCCTATAAACGTTGTAATATCAACACCGCGATCTGTATAAACATGGAAATATCTACACCATGATCTGTATAAACATGGAAATATCTGCACCTCGATCTGTATAAACATGGAAATATCTACACCGTGATCTGTATAAACATGGAAATATCTACACCGCTCTCTCTATAAACATGGAAATATCTACACCCCTATCTGTATAAACATGGAAATATCCACACAGCTATCTCTATAAACATGGAAAAATCAACACGGCTATCTCTATGAACCTGGAAATATCTACACCGCCATCCCTATAAATATGGAAATATCTACACCGTGATCAGTATAAACATGGAAATATCTACTCTGCTATCTGTATAAACATGGAAATATCTCCACTGCTATCTCTATAAACATCAAAATATCTACACCGCCATCTGTATAAACATGGAAATACCTACAAAGTTATCTGTATAAACAGGGAAATATCTACACAGCCATCTATATAAACATGGAAATATCTACCTAACCATGTGTATATTCATAGAAATACCTACACTGCTATCTATATAAACATGGAAATAACTACACCGCCATCTGTATAAACATGGAAATATCTACACTGCCATCTGTAGAAAGATGGAAATATCTACACCGCTATCTCTATAAATATGGAAATATCTACACCGACATCTCTATAAACATGAAAATATCTGCACTGCCGTCTCCATAAAGATGGAAGTAACTACTCCACCATGTGTATAAACACGGAAATATCTACACCAGCATCTGTGTAAACATGGAAATATCCACACCGCTATCTGTATAAACTTGGAAATAACTACACCGCCATCTGCATGTCCATGGAAATACCTACGCCGCCAACTGTATAAACATAGAAATATCTACACGGCCATCTGTGTATAGATGGAAATATCAACACCGCCATCTGTACAAATATGGAAATATCTACACCGCTATGTGTATTAACGTGGAAACCTCTCCATTGCTATCTGTATAAACATGGACATATCTCCACCGCAATCTGTATAAACATGAAAATATCTACACCGCTATCTCTATAAACATGGAAATATCTGCACTGCCATCTGTAAAATCATGGAAATACCTATACAGTCTTCTGTATAAACATGGAAATATCTACAATGCCATCTGTATACACATGGAAATATCTACACAGCCATCTGAATAAACATGTATATATCTACACTGCTATCTCTATAAACATGGAAATATCTACACCGCCATCTCTATAAACATGAAAATATCTACACTGCCATCTCCATAAACATGGAACTAACTACTCCGCCATCTGTATAAACATGGAAACATCTACACCGCCATCTGTGTGAATAAGGAAATATCTACAATGCCATCTGTATAAAGATATAAATATCTGCACCGCGAGCTGTATAAACATGGAAATATCTACATCGCTATCTGTATAAACGTGGAAATACCAACACCGCTATCGGTATAAACATGGAAATATCTACAACGCCATCTAAATAAACATGGAAATATCTACACCTCTATGTCTATAAACATGGAAATACCTACACCGCTATCTCCATAAATATGGAAATATCCACAGCGCCATCTGCATATCTATGGAAATATCTACAATGCCATCTGTATAAAGCTGGAAATATCTACACGGCAATCTGTGTACAGATGGAAATATCAACACCGCCATCTGTACAAACATGGAAATATCTTCACCACTATCTATATAAACATAGAAATACCTACACTGCAGTCTGTATAAATATGGAAATATCTACACCGGTATCTGTATAAACATGGAAATATCTACACCACGATCTGTATAAACATGGAAATATTTACACCGCTATCTGTATAAACCTGGAAATATCTACACTGCTATCTCTATAAATATGGAAATATCTACACCGCCATCTGTATAAACACGGAAATAACTACACAGTCATGTGTAGGAACATGGAAATATCTACACCACCGTTTGTAGAACGATGGAAATATCTACAACGTTATCTGTATAAACATGGAAATATCTACACAGTGATCTGTATAAACATGGAAATATGTACAGCACTCTCTGAATAAAGATGGAAATATCTACACCGCTATCTGTAAAAACATGGAAATATCTACAACACTATCTGTATAAATATGGAAATATTTACACAGCTATCTCAATAAACATGGAAATATCTACACCGCTATCTCTATAAACATGGAAATTTCTACACCGCCATCTGTATTAACATGGAAATATCTACACCGCGATCAGTATGAACATGGAAATATCTACACCGCTATCTATATAAACATGGAAATATCTCCACTGCTATCTCTATAAACATCGAAATACCTACATCGCCATCTGTATAAACATGGAAATACTAACAAAGTTATCTGTATAAACATGGAAATATCTACACCGCCATCTGTATAAACATGGAAATAACTACAACAATTTCTGTATAAACATGGAAATATCTACATCGCTATCTGTATAAACATGGAAATATCTACATCGCTATCTGTTTAAACATGGAAATATCTACACTAATATCTGTAAAAACATGGAAATATCTACAACGCAATCTGTATAAACATTGAAATATCTACACCGCGATCTGTATATACATGGAAATATGTACACCGCCATCTGTATAAACATGGAAATATCTGCGCAGCCATGTGTATGTACATGGAAATATCTACACCGCTATCTCTATAAACATGGAAATATCTACACCACTTTTGGTATCAACATGGAAATATCTACTCCGGTATCTCTATAAACATGGAAATATCTTCACCGCCATCTGTATAAACATGGAAATATCTACACAGTCATCTCTATTACCATGGAAATATTTACACCTCCATCTCTATAAACATGGAAATATCTACACTGTAATCTGTATACACATGGAAATATCTACACAGCCATCTGTATAAACATGGAAATAACTACACCACTATGTCTATAAACATGGAAATTTCTACACTGCCACCTGTATAAAGATGGAAATATGTACACTGTGAGCTGTATAAACATGGAAATATCTACACCGCTATCTGTATAAACATGGAAATACCAACACTGCTATCTGTATATATTTGGAAATATCTACACAGCTATCTGTATAAACATGGAAATATCTACACCACTATATCTATAAACATGGAAATACCTACACCGTCATCTTTATAAACATGGAAATATCTACACCGCTATGTCTATAAACATGGAAATATAGACACCTCCATGTCTATAAAAATGGAAATATCTACAACGCCATCTGCATAAATATGGAAATATCTACACCGCCATCTGTATAAACATGGAAATAACAAAACCGCCATCTGTATAAACATGGAAATATCTACACCGCCATCTGTAGAAAGATGGAAATATCTACACCGCGATCTGTATAAACATGGAAATATCTACACCACTATCTGTATAAATATGGAAACATATACACCGTTATCCCTACAAACATGGAAATGTCTACACTGCTATCTGTATAAACACGGGAATAGCTAAACCGTTATCTTCATAATCATGGAAATAGCTACAATGCTATCTGTATAAATATGGCAATATCTACACTGCTATCACTATAAACATGGATATATCTACACCGCCATCGGTATAAACATGGAAATAACTACTTAGTCATCTGTATAAAGATGAAAATATCTACACTGCCATCTGTATAAACATGGAAATATCTACACATCCATCTGTATAAACATGGAGATATCTACACAGCCATTTGTATAAACATGGAAATATCTACACAGGATTTGAATAAACATGGAAATAACTACACCGCCATCTGTAGAAAGACGGAAATATCTACACCGCAATCTGATTAAATATGGAAATATCTACACTGCTACCTGTATAAACATAGAAATATCTACACCGCTATCTGTATAAACATGGAAATATCTACACCACGATCTGTATAAACATGGAAATATCTAAACGGCCATCTATATAAACAAGGAAATACCTACACCGCCATCTGTATAAACATGGAAATAAATACACCACCATCTGTATATAATGGAAATATATACACCGCCATCTTTATAAACATGGAAATATCTACACCACCATCTGTATAAACATGGAAATATCTACACTGCCATCTGTATAAAGATGGAAATATCTACACCGCCAGCTGTATAAACATGGAAATATCTATACCGCTATCTGTATAAACATGGAAATAACTAAACCACTATCTCAATAAACATGGAAATATCTACACCACTATCCCTATAAACATGGAAATATCCACACCGGTAACTTTATAAACATGGAAATATCTCAACCGGTATCTCTATAAAGATGGAAATATCTATAATGCCATCTGTAGAATGATGGAAATATCTACACCACGATCTTTATAAACATGGAAATATCTACACCGCTACGTGTATAAACATGGTAATATCTACACAATGATCTGTATAAACATGGAAATATCTGCACCACTATCTGTATAAACATGGAAATATCTACACCGCTATCTGTATAAACATGGATATATCTACACCGCTACCTGTATAAATATGGGAATATTTACAACGCTGTCTCTATAAACATGGAAGTATCTACACTGCCATTTGTAGAAAGATGGAAATATCTGCACTGCGATCTGTATAAACATGGAAATATCTACACCGCTATCTGTATAAACATGGAAATATCAACACCGCTATCTGCATAAACATGGAAACATCTACACCGCTATCTGTATAAGTTTGGAAATATCTACACCGCCATCTCTATAAACATAGAAATATCTACACCGCTATCTGCATAAACGTGGAAATATCTACAACGATATCTCTATAAACATGGAAATATCTACACCGCCATCTTTAAAAACATGTAAATATCTATACAGTCATCTGAATAAACATGGAAATAACTACACCAACATCTGTATAAACATGGAAATATCTACACCTCCATCTGTATTCACATAGAAATATCTACACAACTATCTGTATGAACATGGAAATATCTACACCGCTGTCTCTATAAACATGGAAATCCCTACACCGCTATCTCTATAAAGATGGAAATATCTACACCGCAATCTCTATAAACATGGAAATATCTACACTGCCATCTCTATAAACATGGAAATATCTACACCGCCATCTGTATAAACATGGGAATATCTACACTGCCATCTGTATAAAGATGGAAAAACCTACACCGTGAGTTGTATAAACTTGGAAATATCTACACCGCTATCTGTATAAACCTGGAAATACAAACACCGCTATCTCTATAAACTTGGAAATACCTACACCGCTATCTGTATAAACATGGAAATATCTACACGGCTATCTCTATAAACATGGAAATATATACACCACCATCTCTATAAACATGGAAATATCTAAACTGCCATCTACATATACCAGGAAATATCTACACCGCAATCTATATAAACATGGAAATATCTACACCGCCATATGTATAAACATGGATATATCTACGCTGACATCTGAAGAAAGATGGAAATATTTATAATGCTATCTGTATAAACATGGGAATATCTACACAATGATCTCTATAAAGATGGAAATATCTACACCACTCTCTGTATAAACATGGAAGTATCTACACCGCTATCTGTAAAAATATGGAAATATCTACATTGCTATCTCTATAAATATGGGAACATTTACAACGCTGTCTCTATAAACATGGAAATATCTACACTGCTGTCTGTATACACATGAAATATCTACACAGCTATATCTACAAACATGGAAATATCTACACCGCCATCTGTAAAAACATGGAAATATCTACACAGTCATATGTATAAACATGGAAATATCTACACCACCATATTTATAAACATGGAAATGTCTTCGCTGCGATCTGTATACACATGGAAATATCTACAAAGCAATCTGTATAAACATGGAAATATCTACACCACCATCTGTATAAACATGGAAATAACCACACTGCCATCCGTATAAAGATGTAAATATCTACACCACGAGCTGTATAAACATGGAAATATCTACAGTGCTATCTGTACAAATATGGAAATAACTACACCATGATCTGTATAAACATGGAAATATCTACACCGCTATCTCTATAAACATGGAAATATCTAAACCGTCATCCCTATAAACATTGAAATGTCTACACCGCCATCTGCATAAACATGGAAATATCTACACCACCATCTGTATGAACATTTAAATATCTACATGGCCATCTGTATAAACATGGAAATTACAACACAGCAATCTATACAAACATGATAATATCTACACCGTTATCTGTATAAACATGGAAATACCTACACCTCGATCTGTGTAAACATGGAAATATCTACATCGCTATCTCTATAAAGATGGAAATACCTCAACCGCCATCCCCATATTTATGGAAATATCTACACTGCCATCTGTAGAAAGATGGAAATATATACACCGCGATCTGTATAAACATGGAAATATCTACAACGATACCTGTATAAACATGGAAATATCTACACCGCTATCTGTATAAACATGCAAATATCTACACCGGTATCTCTATAAACTTGGAAATACCTACACTGCTATCTGTATAAACATGGAAATATCTGCACGGCTATCTCTAAAAACATGGAAATATATACACCTACATCTCTATAAATATGGAAATATCTACACTGCCGTCTACATAAACAAGGAAATATCTACACCGCCATCTATACAAACATGGAAATATCTACACCGCCATATGTATAAACATGGAAATACCTACACTGCCATCTACATAAACAAGGAAATATCTTCACCACCATGTATATAAAAATGGAAATATCTACACCGCCACATGTATAAACACGGAAATATCTGCACTGCCATCTGTAGAAAGATGGAAATATCTACAACGCTATCTGTATAAACATGGAAATAACTTCACTGCCATCTGTAGAAAGATGGAAATATCTACAACCCTATCTGTATAAACATGGAAATATCTACACAATGATATCTATAAACATGGAAATATCTACAGCACTCTCTGTATAAACATGGAAATATCTACACCGCTATCTGTAAAAACATGGAAATATCTACACCGCTATCTGTACAAATATGGGAATATTTACAACGCTGTCTCTATAAACATGGAAACATCTACACTGCTGTCTGTATACACATGAAATATCTACACCGCTATATCTATAAACATGGAAATATCTACACCACCATCTGTAAAAACATGGAAATATCTACACAGTCATATGTATAAACATGGAAATATCTACACCACCATCTGTATGAACATGGAAATATCTACATTGCGATCTGTATACACATGGAAATATCTACAAAGCCGTCTGTATAAACATGGAAATATCTACACCGCTATCTCTGTAAACATGGAAAACCTACACCGCCATCTCTATAAACATGATAATAACTACACGGCCATCTCCATGAACATGAAACTATCTACACTGCCATCTGTATAAACATGGAAATATCTACACCACCATCTGTATAAACATGGCAATATCTACACTGCTATCTGTATAAAGATGTAAATATCTACACCGCGAGCTGAATAAACATAGAAATATCTACAGCTCTATCTGTACAAACATGGAAATAACAACACCGCTATCTGTATAAACATGGAAATATTTACACCGCTATCTCTATAAACATGGAAAGATATACACCGCCATCTCTGTAAACGTGGTAATACCTACACCGTCATCTACATAAACAAGGAAATATCTACACCGCCATATACATAAACATGGAAATACCTACACCGCCATCTGTATAAAGATGGAAATATCTACAGCGCCATCTGTAGAAAGATGGAAATATCTACACCGCAATCTGTATAAACATTGCAATATCTAAACGGCTGTCTGAATAAACATGGAGTTACCTACAACGCTATTTGTACATACATGTAAATATCTACACCATGATCTGTATAAACATGGAAATATCTACACTGCTATCTCTATAACATGGAAATATCTACACCACCATCACAATAAACATTGAAATATCTACACCGCCATCTCCATAAATATGGAAATATCAACACCGCTATCTATATTAACATGGAAATATCTACACTGCTGTCTGCATAAACATGGAAATACCTACACCGCTGTGACTATAAACATGGAAATACCTACACCGCCATTTCTATAAACATAGAAATATCTACACCGCTATCTCTATAATCATGGAAATATCTACACTGCCATCTGCATAAACATAGAAATATGCACACCGCCATATGTATAAACACGGAAATATCTACACCGCCATCTGTATAAACATGAAATATATACACTGCTATCTGTATAAACATGGAATTATCTACAATGCTATTTCTACAAACATGGAAATATCAACACCATGATCTGTATAAACATGGAAATATCTACAACGCAATCTGTATAAACATGGAAATATCTACACCTCCATCCCTATAAACATTGAAATATCTACACCGCCATCTGCATAAACCTGGAAATATCTACACCACCATCTGTATGGACATTTAAATATCTACATGGCCATCTGTATAAACATGGAAGTTACAACAGCGCAATCTATATAAACATGGAAATATTTACAACGTTATCTGTATAAACATTGAAATATCTACACCGCGATCTGTATAAACACGGAAATATCTACACCGCTATCTCTATAAAGATGGAAATATCTCAACCGCCATCTCCATATACATGGAAATATCTACACTGCCATCTGTAGAAAGATGGAAATATATACACCGCGATCTGAATAAACATGGAAATAGCTACACCAATACCTGTATAAACATGGAAATATCTACACCGCTATCTGTATAAAGATGTAAATATCTATACCGCGAGCTGTATAAAAATGGAAATATGTATACCGCTATGTGTATAAACATGGAAATAACAACACCGCTGTTTGTATAATCATGGAAATATCTACACCGCTATCTCTATAAACATGGAAATATCTACACCGCTGTGACTATAAACATGGAAAAACCTACACCGCCATCTCTATAAACATGGATATATCTACACCGCTATCTCTATAAATAAGAAATACATACACCGCATTCTCTATAAACTTGCAAATATCTACACCGCCATCTGCATAAACATGGAAATATGTACACTGCCATCTGCATAAACATAGAAATATCCACACCGCTGTCTGTATAAACCTGGAAATATCTACACTGCCATCTTTCTAAACATGGAAATATCTACACCGCCATCTGTATGAACATGGAATATCTACACCGCCATCTCTATAAACATGGGAATATCTACACTTCCATCTGTATAAAGATGGAAATATCTACACCGCGAGCTGTATAAACATGGAAATATCTACACCGGTGTCTGTATAAATATGGAAATACCAACACCGCCATCTGTAGAAACAGGAAAATATCTACAATGCTATCTGTATAAACATGGAAATATCTACATCGCTATGTCTATAAACCTGGAGATACCTACACCGCTATCTATATAAACATGGAAATAACTACACGGCTGTCTCCATAAACATGGAAATATCTACACCGCCATCCCTATAAACATGGAAATATCAACACCGCCACCTACATAAAGAAGGAAATATCTACTCCGCCATCTATATAAACATGGCAATATCTACACCACTATCTGTATAACTATGGGAATATTTACAACGCTATCTCTATAAACATGGAAATATCTGCACCACCATCTGTATAAACAGGGAAATATCTACACTGCCATCTGTAGAAAGATGGAAATATATACACCGCGATCTTTATAAACATGGAAATATCTACACCGCTATCTGTATATACATGGAATTATCTACAACGCTATTTGTATAAACATGGAAATAACTACACCATGATCTGTATAAACATGGAAATATCTACACCGCTATCTCTATAAACATGGAAATATCTACACCGCCACCCTATAAACATGGAAATAACAACACCGCCATCTGCATAAACATGGAAATATCTACACCATCATCTGTATGAACATGGAAATATCTACATGGCAAGCTGTATAAAGATGGAAATTTCAACACCGCCATCAATATAAACATGGAAATATCTACACCGCTATCTGTATAAACATGGAAATATCTACACCGCGATCTGTATAAACATGGAAATACCTACACCGCTATCTATATAAAGATGGAAATATCTCAACCGCTATCTCTATATATATGGAAATATCTACACAGCCATGTGTAGAAAGATGGAAATATATACACCGCGATCTGTATAAACATGGAAATATCTACACCGATACCTGTATCAACATGGAAATATCTACACCGCTATCTGTATAAACATGGAAATATCTACACTACGATCTGTATAAACATGGAAATATCTACACCGCTATCTCTATAAACATGGAAACATATACACCGCCATCTCTACAAACATGGAAATATATACACCGCCATCTACATAAAGAAGGAAATATCTACAGCACCATCTAAATAAATATGGAAATATCTACACCGCGATCTTTATAAACATGGAAATATCCACACTGCCATCTATAGAAAGATGGAAATATCTTCACCTCTATCTGTATAAACATGGAAATATCTACACCGCTATATGTATAAACATGGAAATAGCTACAATGCTATTTTTATAAACAGGGAAATATCTACACCATAATCTGTATAAGGATGGAAATGCCTACACCGCTTTCTCTATAAACATGGAAATTTATACACTACTATCTCTATAATCATGAAAATATCTGCACTGCCATCTACATGAACAAGGAAATATCTACACCGCCATCTATATAAACATGGAAATATCTTCACCGCTATCTGTATAAACATGGAAATACCTTCACCCCCAAATCTACAAACATGGACATATCTACACCGCTACCTGTATAAACATGGAAATATCTACACCGCCATCTCTATAAACTTGGAAATATCTTCACCGCCATCTGCATAAACATGGAGATATCTACATCGCCATCTGCATAAACATGGAAATATCAACTCCGGCATCTGTATAAACAAGGAAATATCTACACGAGTCATCTGTGTATGCATGGGAAAATCTACACTGCCTTCTGTATAAAGATGGAAATATCTACACCGTGAGCTGTATAAACATGGAAATATCTACACCGCTATCTGTATAAACATGGAAATACCAAAAAAGCTATCTGTATAAGCATGGAAATAACTACACCGCTAGCTGTATAAACATGGAAATATCTACACCGCTATCTCTATAAACCTGGAAATATATTTACCGCCATCTCTATAAAAATGGAAATATCTACACCGCCATCTACTTAAGCAAGGAAATAGCTACACGGCCATCTATATAATCATGGAAATATCTACACCGCCATATGTATAAACATGGAAATGTCTACACTGCCATCTGTAGAAAGATGGAAATATCTACACCGCGATCTGTATAAACATGGAAATATCTACACCGCAATCTATATAAATATGGAAATATCTACAACGCTATCTGTATAAACAAGGAAATATCTACACAATGGTTTGTATAAACATGGAAATAACTACAACTCTATCTGTATAAACATGGAATTATCTACACCGCTATCTGTATAAACATGGAATTATCTACACTGCTATCTCTCTAAACATGAAAATAACTACACCGCTATCTGTGTAAACATGGAATTATCTATACCGCTATCTCTACAAACATGGAAATATCTACACCGCTATTTGTATAAACATGGAAATATCTACACTGCTATCTCTATAAACAGGGAAATATCTTCACCGCCATCTGTATAAACATGGAAATATCTACACAGTCATCTGTATAAACACGGAAATATCTACACTGCCATCTGTATAAACATGGAAATATCTACAAAGCCATCTCTATAAACATGGAAATATCTACACAGCCATCTGAATAAACATGGAAATATCTACACCGCTATCTCTATAAACATCAAAATATATACACCGCTATCTCTATAAACTTGGAAATATCTACACCGCTATCTCTATGAACATGGAAATAATTACACCGCCGTCTGTAAAAACATGGAAATATCTACACAGTCATCTGTGTAAACATGGAAATACCTACACCACCATCTGTATAAAAATGGAAATATCTTCACTGCCATCTGTATACACATGGAAATATCTTCACAGACATCTGCATAAACATGGAAATATCTACACCGATATCTCTACAAACATGGAACTATCTACACTGCCATCTGTATAAACATAGAAATATCTACACCGCCATCTGTATAAACATGGAATTATCTACACCGCGAGCTTTATAAACATGGAAATATCTACACCACTATTTGTATAAACATGGAAATATCAACACCGCTATCTGTATAAACATGGAATTTACTACAACGCTATCTGTTTAAACACGGAAATATCTACCCCACGATCTCTATAAACATGGAAATATCTACACCGCTATCAGTATAAACATGGAAATATCTACACCACTGTCTGTATAAACATGGAAATATCTACACCGTGATCTGAATAAATGTGGAAATATCTACACTGCTATCTCTATGAACATGTAAATAACTACATGGCTATCTGCATAAACATGGAAATATGTACACTTCTATCTCTAAAAACATGGAAATATCTACACCGCCATCTGTATAAACATGGAAATATCTACACCACCATCTGTATAAACATGGAAATATCTTCAATGCCATCTGTATACACATGGAAATATCTACACAACCATCAGTATGAACACGGAAATATCTACACCACTCTGTATAAATATGGAAATATGTACACCGCCATCTCTATAAACTTGGAAATATCTACAACACCATCTGCATAAACATGGAAATATCTACACCGCCAGCTGCATAACCATGGAAATATCTTCACCGCCATCTGTATAAACATGGAAATATCTACACCGCAATCTGTGTAAACATGGGAATATCTACACTGTAATCTGTATGAAGATGGAAATATCTACACGGCGAGCTGTATAAACATGGAAATATCAACGCCGCTATCTCTATAAACATGGAAATATCCACACGGCCATCTGTATAAACATGGAAAAATCAACACCGCCATCTGTGTAAACATGGGAATGTCTCCACTGCAATCTCTATAAAGATGGAAATATCTACACCGCGAACTGTATAAACCTGGAAATATCTACACCGCTATCTGTATAAACATGGAAATACCAACAGCGCAGTCTGTATAAACATGGAAATAACTACACCGCTCTCTGTATAAACATGGAAATATCTACACTGCTATCTCTATAAACATGGAAATATCTACACAATGATCTGTATAAACATGGAAATATCTACACCGCTATCCGTATAAACATGGAAATATCTACACTGCTATCTGTGTAAACATGGAAATACCTAAACCGCAATCTGTATAAATATGGAAATATCTACAACGCTATCTCTATAAACATGGAAATATCTACACCGCGATCTGTATAACCATGGAAATATCTACACCGCTACCTGTATAAACTTGTAAATATCTACACCGCCATCTGCATAAACATGGAAATATCTACACCGCCATCTGCATAAACCTGGAAATATCTACACCGCCATCTGTATAAACATGGAAATATCTACACGGACATCTGTGTAAACATGGAAAAATCAACACCGTCATCTGTGTAAACATGGGAATGTTTCCACTGCAATCTCTAGAAAGATGGAAATATCTACACCGCGAACTGTGTAAACCTGGAAATATCTACACCGCTATCTGTATAAACATGGAAATACCAACAGCGCTGTCTGTATCAACATGGAAATATCTAAACCGCTCTCTGTTTAAACATGGAAACATCTACACTGCTATCTCTATAAACATGGAAATATCTACACCGATATCTGTATAAACATGGAAATATCTACATCTCTATCTCTATAAAAATGGAAATATATACACCACCATCTCTATAAACATGGAAATATCTACGCAGCCATCCACATAAACAAGGAAATGTCTACACTGCCATCTATATAAAGATGGAAATATCTACAACGCTATATGTATAAACATGGAAATATCTACACTGCCATCAGTAGAAAGGTGTAAATATCTACACCGCGATCTGTATAAACATGGAAATATCTACACCGCAATCTGTATAAACATGGAAATATGTACAACGCTATCTGTATAAACATGGAAATATCTACACAATGATCTGTATAAACATGGAAATATCTACACAGCTATAGGTATAAACATGGAAATTTCTACACCGCTATCTGTGTAAACATGGAAATACCTACAGCGCTATCTGTATAAATATGGAAATATGTACACCGCTATCTCTATAAACATGGAAATATCTACCCCGCGATCTGTATTACCATGGAAATATCTACACCGATACATGTATAAACTTGGAAATGTCTACACCGCTATCTTTATAAACATAGAAATATCTATACCACGATCTGTATAAACATGGAAATATCTACGCCGCTATCTGTATAATCATGGAAATATCTACACCGCTATCCCTATAAACATGGAAATATCAACACCATTATCCACATAAACATGGAAATATCTACACCGCTATCGTTATAAACATGGAAATAACAAGACCGCTATCACTATAAACATGGAAATACCTACACCGCTATCTATATAAACATGGAAATATCTACACCGCTATCTGTATAAACATGGAAATATCTACAATGCTATCTGTATAAACATGGAATTATCTACAATGTTATCTGTGTAAACATGTTAATGTCTACACAGCTATCTGTATAAACTTGGAAATATCTACACCGCTATCTCTGTAAACATGGAAATATCTACACCGCCATCTGTATAAACATAGAAATATTTACACCACCATCTGTGTAAACATGGAAATATCTACACCGCCATCTGTATAAACATGGCAATATCTATACCGCTATCTGTGTAAATATGGAAATAACCACACAGCTATCTCTATATACTTGGAAATATCTACACCGCTATCTTTATAAACATGGAAATATCTGCACTGTTATCTCTATAAACATGGAAATATCTACACCGCTATCTCTATAATCATGGAAACATCTACACCTCCATCTCTAAAACATGAAAATACCTACACCGCCATCTCCAGAAACATGGAACTATCTACACCGCAATCTGTATAAACATGGAAATACTTTCACCACTGTCTGTATAAAGTTGGAAATATCTACACCGTGAGCTGTATAAACCTGGAAATATCTACACCGCTATGTGTATAAACATGGAAATAACAACACCGCTAACTGTATAAACATGCAAATATCTACACCGCAATCTCCATAAATATGGAAATAACTACACCGCTATCTCTATAAACATGGAAATATCTACACCACAATTTCTATAAGCATGGAAATATCTACACAGCCATCTCTATCAACATGGAAATATCTACATAACAATCTCTATAAACACGGAAATATCTCCACCGCTATCAGTATAAACATGGAAATGTGTACATCACAATCTCTAAAAATACGGAAAAATCTCCAACGCTACCAGTATAAACATGGAAATATCTACATCGCTATCTGTATCAACATGGAAATATCTACACCGCCATCTGTATAAACATGGAAATATCTACAATGCTATCTGTTTAAACATGGAAATACCTACACAGCTATCGGTTTAAACTGGGAAATATCTACATAGCTATATGTGTAAAGATGGAAATATCTACACCGCAATCTGTGCAAAGATGGAAATATCTACACCACTATCTCTGTAAAGTTGGAAATATCTACTCCGCTATCTGTATAAACATGGAAATATCTACACCGCCATCTGTATAAGCAGGGAACTATCTACACCGCCATCTGTATAAACATGGAAATATCTACACCGCCATCTGCATAAACATGGAAGTAACTACACTGCGATCTCTATAAACTTGGAAATATCTACACCGATATCTGTATAAACATGGAAATATCTACATCTCTATCTCTATAAAAATGAAAATATATACACCGCCATCTTATAAACATGGAAATATCTACACAGCCATCTACATAAACAAGGAAATATCTACACTGCCATCTATATAATGATGGAAATATCTACACCGCTATATGTATAAACATGGAAATATCTACACTGCCATCAGAAGAAAGGTGCAAGTATCTAAAACGCGATCTGTATAAACATGGAAATATCTACACAGTGATCTGTATAAACATGGAAATATCCACAACGCTATCTGTATAAACATGGAAATATCTACACAATGATCTGTATAAACATGGAAATATCTACACCGCTATCTCTATAAACATGGAAATATCTACACCGCTATCTGTGTAAACATGGAAATACCTACACCGCTATCTGTATAAATATGGAAATATCTACAACGCTATCTCTATAAACATGGAAATAACTACACCGCGATCTGTATAACCATGGAAATATCTACACCGCTACCTGTATAAACTTGGAAATATCTACACCGCTATCTTTATAAACATATAAATATCTATACCACAATCTCTATAAACATGGAAATATCTACGCCGCTATCAGTATAATCATGGAAATATCTACACCGCAATCCCTTTAAACATGGAAATATCAACACCGCTATCCGCATAAACATTTAAATACCTACACCGCTATCGGTATAAACATGGAAATATCTACATCGCTATCTGTATAAACGTGGAAATATCTACAAAGATATCTGTATAAACATGGAAATATCTACAATGCAATCTGTGTAAACATGGAAATGTCTACACAGCTATCTGTGTAAACTTGGAAATATCTACACAGCTATCTGTTTAAAGATGGAAATATCTACACTGCAATGTGTGCAAAGATGGAAATATGTAGACTGGTATCTCTGTAAACATGGAAATATCTGCACCACGATCTCTGTAAACATGGAAATATCAGCACCGATATCTGTATAAACATGGAAATATCTACACTGCTATCTGAATACACAAGGAAATATCTACACCACCATCTGTGTAAACATGGAAATATCTACACTGCCATCTGCATAAACATGGAAATAACTACACCACTATCTGGGTAAACACGGAAATAACCACACCGCTATCTCTAAATACATGGAAATATCTACACCGCTATCTTTATAAGCCTGGAAATATCTACACTGTTATCTCTATGAACATGGAAATATCTACACAGCCATCTGTGTAAATATGCAAATATCTACACAGTCATCTGTATAAACATGGAAATATCTACACCACCATCTCCATAAACATGGAAATATGTACACTGCCATCTGTATACACATGGAAATATCTACAGAGATATTTGTATAAACATGGAAATATCAACACCGCTATCTGTATAAATATGGAAAGAACTACACTCTATCTCTATAAACATGGAAATATTTACACCGCTATCTTTATAAACATGGAAATATTTGCACCGTGATCTGTATAAACATGGAAATATCTACACCGCCATCTGTATAAAAATGATAATAGCAACACCGCTATCTGTATAAACATGGAAATAACTACATGGCTATCTGCATAAACATGGAAATATCTACACTGCTATCTCTATAAATATGGAAATATCTTCACCACCGTCTGTTAAAACATGGAAATATCTACACAGTCATCTGTATAAACATGGAAATATCTACACAACCATCTGTATAAACATGGAAATATCTACAATGACATCTGTATACACATGGAAATATCTACCCTACCATCTGTATAAACACGGAAATATCTACACCGCTATCTCTATAAACATGGAAATACCTACACCGCTATCTCTATAAACTTGGAAATATATACGCCAGTATCTCAGTAAACATGGAAATATCTACAACGCCATTTCTATAAACATGAAAATATCTACACTGACATCTCCAAAAACATGGAACTATCTACACCTCCATCTGTATAAACACTGAAATATTTACAGTGCCATTTGTATAAAGACGTAAATATCTACACCGAGAACTGCATAAACATGGAAATATCTACACCGCTATCTGTATAAACAAGGAAATATCAACACCGCTATCTGTATAAACATGGAAATATCTACACCGCTATCTGTATAAACATGGATATATCTACACTGCTATCTCTATAAACATGGAAATATCTATACCGCTATCTCTATGAACATGGAAAGATCTACACCGCTATCTCTATAAACATGGAAATATATACAGGGCCATCTCTACAAACATGGAAATATCTACAACGCCATCTACATAAACAAGGAAATACCTACACCGCCATCTATGTTAACATGGAAATATCTACACTGTTATCTCTATAAACATGGAAATACCTACACCACCATGTGTAAAATTAAGGAAATAGCTACACAGTCATCTGTATAAACATGGAAATATCTACACCACCATCTGTATAAACATGGAAATACCTACACCGCTATTTGTATATACATGGAAATATCTACACCGCTATCTGTATAAACATGGAAATAACTACACCGCTATTTGTATAAACAAGCAAATATCTACAGCGTGATCTGTATAAACATGGAAATATCTACACTGCCATCTCTATAAACATGGAAATATCTACACCCCTATCTATATAAACATGGAAATATCCACACCGCTATCTCTATAAACATGGAAAAATCAACACCGCTATCTCTATGAACATGGAAATATCTACATCGCCATCACTATAAACATGGAAATATCTACACAACGATCAGTATAAACATGGAAATATCTACACCACTATCTGCATAAACATGGAAATATCTCCACTGCCATCTGTAAAAACATGGAAATATCTACACAGTCATCTGAATAAACATGGAAATATCTACACCGTAATCTGTATAAATATGAAATATCTAAACCGCTATCTCTATAAAAATGGAAGTATCTACAGTGCTATCTGTATAAACATGCAAATATGCTCACTGCTATCTCTATGAACATGGATATATCTACACCGCTATCTCTATAAACATGGAAATATCTCCACTGCTATCTCTATAAACATCGAAATATCTACAACGCCATCTGTATAAACATGGAAATATTTACAAAGTTATCTGTATAAACATGGAAATATCTACACCGACATCTGTATAAAGATGGAAATATCTACACAGCCATGTGTATATACATGGAAATATCTACACCACTATCTATATAAATATGGAAATAACTACACCGCTATCTGTATAAAGATGGAAATATTTACACCACCAAGTATATATCCATAGAAATATCTGCGCCGCCATCTGTATAAACATGGAAATATCTACACGGTCATCTGTGTATAGATGGAAATATCAACACCGCAATCTGTACAAACATGGAAATATCTGCAAC
Source organism: Pan troglodytes (assembly GCF_028858775.2). Classification (NCBI taxonomy): domain Eukaryota; kingdom Metazoa; phylum Chordata; class Mammalia; order Primates; family Hominidae; genus Pan; species Pan troglodytes. The sequence continues at coordinate 12,479,265 of NC_072411.2, forward strand.
GCTATCTGTGTAAACATGGAAATATTTACACCGCGGTCTGTATAAACATGGAAATATCTATACCGCTATCTGTATAAACATGGTAATATCTACACCGCCATCTATATTAACATGGAAATATCTACACTGCCATCTATATAAACATGGAAATATCTACAATGCCATCTGTAGAAAGATGGAAATATCTGCACCGCAATCTGTGTAAACATGGAAATATCTACACCAATATGTGTAAAAACATGGAAATATCTACACCACTATCTGTATAAACATGGAAATATCTACACCGCGATCTGTATAAACATGGAAATAACTACACCGCGATCTGTATAAACATGGAAATATCTACACCGCTATCTGTATAAACATGGAAATATCTACACCGTCATCTCTATAAACATGGAAATACCTACAAAGTCATCTGGATGAACATGGAAATATCTACACAGCCATCTGTATAAACATGGAAATATCTACACAGCCATCTGTATATACATGGAAATATCTACACCGCTATCTGTATAAACATGGAAATAACTACAACACCATTTGTATAAACAAGCAAATATCTACACCGTGATCTGTATAAACATGGAAATATCTACACCGCCATCTCTATAAACATGGAAATATCTACACCCCTATCTGTATAAACATGGAAATATCCACACCGCTATCTCCATAAACATGGAAAAATCAACACCGATATCTCTATGAACATGGAAATATCTACACCGCCATCTCTATAAGCATGGAAATATCTACACCACGATCAGTATAAACATGGAAATATCTACACCGCTATCTGTATAAACATGGAAATATCTCCACTGCTATCTGTATAAACATCGAAATATCTACACCGCCATCTGTATAAACATGGAAATACTTACAAGTTATCTGTACAAACATGGCAATATCTACACCACCATCTGTATAAACATGGAAATATCTACACAGCCATGTGTACATACAAGGAAATATCTACACCGCTATCTATATAAACATGGAAATAACTACACCGCTATCTGTATAAACATGGAAACATCTACACCGCCATCTACATATCCATGGAAATATCTGCACCGCCATCTGTATAAACATGGAAATATCTACACGGTCATCTGTGTATAGATGGAAATATCAACACCGCCATCTGTACAAATATGGAAATATCTGCACTGCTATCTGCATAACCATGGAAATATCTACACCGCGGTCTGTATAAACATGGAAATATCTACACCGCTATCTGTATAAACATGGAAATATCTACACCGCTATCTCTGTAAACATGGAAATATCTACACAGCTATCTGTGTAAACTTGGAAATATCTACACTGCTATCTCTGTAAGTTTGGCAATACTTACACCGCAATCTGTGCAAAGATAGAAATACCTACACCGCTATCTCTGTATACATGGAAATATCTACACCGATATCTGTATAAACATGGAAATATCTACACTGACATCTGTATAAACATGGAAATAACTACAACAGTTTCTCTATAAACATGAAAATATCTACACTGCTATCTCTATACACAAGGAAATGTCTACACCTCCATCTCTATAAACATGAAAATATCTACACCGCCATCTTCAGAAACATGGATGTATCTACACCGCCATCTGTATAAACATGGAAATATCTACACCACTATCTGTATAAATATGGAAATATCTTCACTGCCATCTGTATAAACATGGAAATACCTACACTGCCATCTGTATAAAGATGGAAATATCTACACCGCAGTCTGTATAAATATGGAAATAACTACACCGCTATCTCTATAGACATGGAAATATCTACACCGCTATCTGTATAAACATGGAAATGACTACACCGCCATCTGTATAAACATGGAAATATCTACACTGTTATCTGTATAAACATGGAAATATCTCCACTGCTATCTCTATAAACATCGAATTATCTAAACCGCCATCTGTATAAACATAGAAATACATACAAGGTTATCTGTATAAACATGGAAATATCTACACCGCCATCTGTATAAACATGGAAATATCTACACAGCCATGTGTATATACATGGAAATAGCTACACCGCTGTCTATATAAACATGGAAATAACTACACCGCTATCTGTATAAACATGGAAATATCTCCACTTCTATTTCTATAAACATTGAAATATCTACACCGCCATCTGCATAAACATGGAAATATCTACACAGACATCTGTATAAACATGGAAATATCTACACTGACATCTGTAGAAAGATGGATATGTCTACAAAGCGATCTGTATTAACATGGGAATTTCTACACCGCTAGTTGTATAAACATGGATATAACTACACCGCTATCTGTATCAACATGGAAATAACTACACCACAATCTGTATAAACATGGAAATATCTACAATGCTATCTCTGTAAACATGGAAATATCTACAATGCCATCTGTAAAAATATGGAAATACCTATACAGTAATCTGTATAAACATGGAAATAACTACACCACCATCTGTATAAACATGGAAATATCTACAATGCCATCTGTATACTCATGGAAATAACTACACGGCAATCTGTGTAAAGATGGAAACATCAACACCGCCATATGTAGAAACATGGAAATATATACACCGCTATCTATATAAACATGGAAATATCTACACTGTGGTCTGTATAAACATGGAAATATCTACAACTTTATCTGTATAAACATGGAAATATCTACACCATGATCTGTATTAACATGGAAATATTTACACCGCTATCTGTATGAACATGGAAATATCTACACCGCTATCTCTATAAACATGGAAATACTTACAAATCCAACTGTATAAACATGGAAATACCTACACAGTCATGTGTAGGAACATGGAAATATCTACACTGCCATCTGTATAAACTTGGAAATATCTACACAGCCCTCTGTATAAATATGGATATGTCTGCATAGGCATCTGTATAAACATGGAAATATCTGCACCGCTATCTGTATAAACATGGAAATACCTACACCGCTGTCTCTATAAACATGGAAATATGTACACCGCTATGTGTATAAACATGGAAATATCTCCACTGCTGTCTGTATAAACATGGAAATATCTACACCACGATCTGTATAAACATGGAAATATCTACACCGCTATCTGTATAAACATGGAAATATCTACAAATCTATCTCTATAAACATCGAAATACCTACACCGCCATCTGTATAAACATGGAAATACCTACAAGGTCATCTGTATAAACATGGAAATATCTACACAGCCATCTGTATAAACATGGAAATATCTACACAGCCATCTGTATATACATGGAAATATCTACACCACTATCTGTATAAACATGGAAACAACTACACCGCTATTTGTATAAACAAGGAAATATCTACACCGTGATCTGTATAAACATGGAAATATCTACACCGCCATCTGTTTAAACATGGAAATATATACAAAGACATCTGTGTATACATGGAAATATCTACACCGCTATCTGTATAGACATGCTAATAACTACACCGCTATCTGTATAAATGCGGAAATATTTGCACCGCTATCCCTATAAACATGGTAATATCAACACAGTGATCTGAATAAACATGGAAATATCTACACCATGATCTGTATAAACATGGAAATATCTTCACCGTGATCTGTATAAACATGTAAATATCTACACCGTGATCTATATAAACATGGAAATATCTACAACGCCATCTCTATAAACATGGAAATTTCTACACCCCTATCTGTATAAACATGGAAATATCAACACAGTTATCTCTATAAACATGGAAAAATCAACACCGCTATCTCTATGAACATGGAAATATTTACACCACAATCTCTATAAACATGGAAATATCTACACCGCTATCTGTGTATACATGGAAATATCTCCACTGCTATCTCTATAAACGTCGAAATATCTACACCGCCATCTGTATAAACATAGAAATACTTACAACGTTATCTGTATAAACATGCAAAATCTACACCGCCATCTGTATAAACATGGAAATATCTACAGAGCCATGTGTATATACATGGAAATATCTACACCGCTATCTCTATAAACATGGAAATATCTACACCGCGATCTGTATAAACATGGAAATATCTACCCCGCGATCTGTATAAACATGGAAATATCTACACAGCTATCTCTATAAACATGGAAACACCTACACCGCCATCTGTATCAACATGGAAATACCTACAAAGTCATCTGTATAAACATGGAAATATCTACACAGCCATCTGTATAAACAAGGAAATATCTACACAGCCATCTGTATATACATGGAAATATCTACACCGCTATCTGTATAAATATTGAAATAACTACACCGCTACTTGTATAAACAAGGAAATATCTACACTGCTATCTGTTTAAACATGGAAATATATACACAGACATCTGTTTATACATGGAAATATCTACACCGCTATCTGTATAAACATGCTAATAACTACATCGCTATCTGTATAAATGGGAAATATTTGCACCGCTATCCCTATAAACATGGTAATATCAACACCGCCATCTGTATAAACATGGAAATATCTACACGGTCATCTGTATATAGATGGAAATATCAACAATGCCATCTGTACAAACATGGAAATATCTACATCGCCATCTCTATAAACATGGAAATATCTGCACTGCCATCTGTAAAAACATGGAAATACCTAACAGTCATCTGTATAAACATGGAAATATCTACAAAGCCATCTGAATACACATGGAAATATCTACACAGCCATCTGTATAAACATGTAAATATCTACACTGCTATCTCTATAAACATGGAAATATCTACACCGCCATCTGTATAAACATGGAAATACCTATAAAGTCATCTGTGTAAACATGGAAATATCTACTCCACCACCTGTATAAACTTGGAAATATCTACAATGCCATCTGTATACACATGGAAATACCTACACGGCAATCTGTGTATAGATGGAAACATCAACACCGCCATCTGTACAAACATGGAAATACCTACACTGCTATCTCTATAAACATGGAAATATCTACACTGCGGTCTGTATAAACATGGAAATATCTACACCGGTATCTGTATAAAGATGGAAATATCTGCACCGCTATCTCTATAAACATGGAAATATCTACAAAGACATCTGTATAAACATGGAAATAACTACACAGTCATGTGTAGGAATATTTAAATATCTACACTGCCATCTGTATAAACATAGAAATATCTACACAGCCCTCTGTATATATATGGAAATATCGGCATAGGCATCTGTTTAAACATGGAAATATCTGCACCGCTGTCTGTATAAACATGGAAATACCTACACCAATGTCTCTATAAACATGGAAATATGTACACCGCTAAGTGTATAAACATGGAAATATCTCCACTGCTCTCTGTATAAACATGGAAATATCTCCATCGTTATCTGTATAAACATGGAAATATCTACAGCGCCATCTCTATAAACATTGAAATATATACACTCTCTATAAACATTGAAATATCTGCACTGCCATCTGTAAAAACATGGAAATATCTACACTGACATCTGTATAAATATGGAAATATCTACACGGCCATCTGCATAAACATGGAAATATCTACACTGCCATCTGTAGAAAGATGGAAATATCTACACCGCTATCTCTATAAATATGGAAATATCTACACCGCCATCTCTATAAACATGAAAATATCTACACTGCCATCTCCATAAAGATGGAAATATCTACTCCGCCATGTGTATAAACACGGAAATAACTACACCACCATCTGTGAAAACATGGAAATATCTACACCGCTATCTGTATAAACATGGAAATATCTACACCACCATCTGCATGTCCAAGGAAATATCTAAGCCGTCACCTGTATAAACATGGAAATATCTACACGGCTATCTGTGTATAGATGGAAATATCAACACCGCCATCTGTACAAACATGGAAATATCTACACCGCTATCTCTATAAACATGGAAATATCTGCACTGCCATCTGTAAAAACATGGAAATACCAAACAGTCATCTGTATAAACATGGAAATATCTAAAAAGCCATCTGTATACACATGGAAATATCTACACAGCCATCTGTATAAACATGTAAATATCTACACTGCTATCTCTATAAAGATGGAAATATCTACACCGCTATCTCTATAAACATGAAAATATCTACACTGCCATCTCCATAAACGTGGAACTAACTACTCCGCCATCTGTATAAACATGGAAACAACTACACCGCCATCAGTGTGAATAAGGAAATATCTACAATGCCATCTGTATAAAGATACAAATATCTGCACCGTGAGCTGTATAAACATGGAAATATCTACATCGCTATCTGTATAAACATGGAAATACCAACACAGCTAACGGTATAAACATGGAAATATCTACAACGCCATCTATATAAACATGGAAATATCTACACCTCCATCTCTATAAACATGAAATTATCTACACTGCCATCTCCATAAACATGGAACTAAATTCTCCGCCATCTGTATAAACATGGAAACAACTACACCGCCATCAGTGTGAATAAGGAAATATCTACAATGCCATCTGTATAAAGATATAAATATCTGCACCGTGAGCTGTATAAACATGGAAATATCTACATCGCTATCTGTATAAATGTGGAAATACCAACACAGCTAACGGTATAAACATGGAAATATCTACAACGCCATCTATATAAACATGGAAATAACTACACCGCTATGTCTATAAACTTAGAAATACCTACACCGCTATCTCTATAAACATGGAAATATCTACACCGCTATCTGTATAAACATGGAAATATCTACACCGCTATCTGTATAAACATGGAAATATCTACACCGGTATCTGTATAAACATGGAAATATCTACACCACGATCTGTATAAACATGGAAATATTTTCACCGCTGCCTGTATAAACCTGTAAATATCTACACTGCTATCTCTATAAATATGGAAATATCTACACCGCCATCTGTATAAACATGAAAATGACTACACAGTCATGTGTAGGAACATGGAAATATCTACACCACCGTTTGTATAAAGATGGAAATATCTACAACGTTATCTGTATAAACATGGAAATATCTACACAGTGATATGTATAAACATGGAAATATGTACAGCACTCTCTGAATAAAGATGGAAATACCTACACAGCTATCTGTAAAAACATGGAAATAACTACACCACTATCTGTATAAATATGGAAATATTCACACCGCTATCTCAATAAACATGGAAATATCTACACCGTTATCTCTGTTAACATGGAAATATCTACACCGCCATCTGTATTAACATGGAAATATCTACACAGTCATCCGCATAAACCTGGAAATATCTACAATGTCATCTATATAAACATGGAAATATCTACAGAGAACTCTGTATAAACATGGAAATATCGGCACAGCCATCTGTATAAACATGGAAATATCTTCACCGCTACCTGTATAAACATGGAAATATCTACACCGCTATCTGTATAAACATGGAACTATCTACAATGCTATCTGTATAAACATGGAAATATCTTCACCACGATCTGTATAAACATGGAAATATCTACACCACTATCTGTACAAACATGGTAATATCTACACCACCATCTATATAAACATGGAAATATCTAAACCGCCATCTCTATAAACATGGAAATATCTACAATGCCATCTGTAGAAAGATGGAAATATGTACACCACAATCTGTGTAAACATGGAAATATCTACACCGATATCTGTAAAAACATGGAAATATCTACACCGCTATCTGTATAAACATGGAAATACCTTCACTGCGATCCATATAAACATGGAAATATCTACACCGCCATCTACATATCCATGGAAATAACTGCGCCGCCTTCTGTATAAACATGGAAATATCTACATGGTCATCTACGTATAGATGGAAATATCAACACCGCCATCTGTACAAACATGGAAATATCTGCACCGCTATCTGTATAAACATGGAAATATCCACACCGCTGTCTGTATAAACATGGAAATATCTACACGACTATCTCTATAAACATGGAAATATCTACACCGTGATCTGTATAAACATGGAAATATTTACACCGCTATCTGTATGAACATGGAAATTTCTACACCGTTATCTGTATAAATATGGAAATGCCTACACCGCTATCTCTATAAACATAGAAATATCTACACCACCATCTGTATAAACATGGAAATACCTTTACAGTCATCTGTGTAAACATGGAAATATCTACATCACCATCTGTATAAACATGGAAATATCCACAATGCCATCTGTATACACATGGAAATACCTACACGGCAATCTGTGTATAGATGGAAACATCAACACCGCCATCTGTACAAACATGAAAATATCTACACTGCTATCTCTATAAAGATGGAATTATCTACACTGCGGTCTGTATAAACGTGGAAATATCTAAACCGGTATCTGTATAAACATGGAAATATCTACACCACGATCTGTATAAACATGGAAATATATACAGCGCTATTTGTATAAACATGGAAATATCTGCATCGCTATCTCTATAAACATGGAAATATCTACAAAGCCATCTGTATAAAGATGGAAATACCTACACAGTCATGCGTAGGAACATGGAAATATCTACACTGCCATCTGTATAAACATAGAAATATCTACACTGCCCTCTGTATAAATATGGAAATATCTGCATAGGCATCTGTGTAAACATGGAAATATCTGCACCGCTATCTGTATAAACATGGAAATACCTACACCGCTGTCTCTATAAACATGGAAATATGTACACCGCTATGTGTATAAACATGGAATTATCTCCACTGCTGTCTGTAAAAACATGGAAATATCTCCACCGTTATCTGTATAAACATGGAAATATCTACAGCGCCATCTCTATAAACATTGAAATATCTACACTGCCATCTGTAAAAACATGGAAATATCTACCCAGTCATCTGAATCAACATGGAAATATCTACACCACCATCTGTATATACATGGAAATACCTAAAATACCATCTGTATACACATGGAAATATCTACACAGACATCTGTATAAATATGGAAATATCTACACGGCCATCTGTATAAACATGGAAATATCTACACTGCCATCTGTAGAAAGATGGAAATATGTACAATGCTATCTCTATAAATATGGAAATATCTACACCGCCAACTCTATAAACATGAAAATATCTACACTGCCATTTCCATAAAGATGGAAGTATCTACTCCGCCATGTGTATAAACACGGAAATATCTACACCACCATCTGTGTAAACATGGAAATATCTACACCGCTACGTGTATAAACCTGGAAATACCTACACCGCCATCTGCATGTCCACGGTAATATCTCCGCCGCCATCTGTATAAACATGGAAATATCTACACGGCCATCTGTGTATAGATGGAAATATCAACACCGCCATCTGTACAAACATGGAAATATCTACATCGCTATTTCTATAAACATGCAAATATCTGCACTGCCATCTGTAAAAACATGGAAATAACTATAAAGTCATCTGTATAAACATAGAAATATCTACAATGCCATCTGTATACACATGGAAATATCTACACAGCCATCTGTATAAACACGTAAATATCTACACTGCTATCTCTATAAAAATGGAAATATGTACACCGCCATCTCTATAAACATGTAAGTATCTACACTGCCATCTCCATAAACATGGAACTAACTACTTTGCCATCTGTATAAACATGGAAACATCTACACCGCCATCTGTGTGAATAAGGAAATATCTACAATGCGATCTGTATAAAGATATAAATATCTCCACCGTGAGCTGTATAAACATGGAAATATCTACATCGCTATCTGTATAAACGTGGAAACACCAACACCGCTTTCGGTATAAACATGGAAATATCTACACCGCTATCTGTATAAACATGGAACAATCTACAATGCTATCTGTATAAACATGGAAATATCTACACCGCGATCTGTATAAACATGGAAATATCTACACCGCAATCTGTATAAACATGGAAATATCTTCACCACGATCTGTTTAAACATGGAAATATCTACACCGCTATCTGTATAAACATGGTAATATCTACACCACCATCTATAAAAACACGGAAATATCTACACCGCCATCTGTATAAACATGGAAATATCTACAATGTCATCTGTAGAAAGATGGAAATATCTACACCACAATCTGTGTAAACATGGAAATATCTACACCGATATCTGTAAAAACATGGAAATATCTGCACCGCTATCTGTATAAACATGGAAATATCTACACTGTGATCTGTATAAACATGGAAATATCTACACCGTGATCTGTATAAACATGGAAATATCTACACCGCAATCTGTATAAACATGGAAATAACTACACAGCTATCTCTATAAACATGGAAATATCTACACCCCTATCTGTATAATCATAGAAATATACACACCGCTATCTCTATAAACAAGGAAAAATCAACACCGCTATCTCTATGAACATGGAAATATCTACACCGCCATCTCTATAAAAATGGAAATATCTACACCACGATCAGTATAAACTTGGAAATATCTACACCGCTATCTGTATTAACATGGAAATATCTCCACCGCAATCTCTATGAACATCGAAATATCTACACCGCCATCTGTATAAACATGGAAATACTAACAAAGTTATCTGTACAAACTTGGAAATATCTACACAGCTATCTGTGTAAACTTGGAAATATCTACACAGCTATCTGTGTAAACATGAAAATATCTACACTGCAATCTGTCCAAAGATGGAAATAACTACACCGCTATCTCTGTAAACATGGAAATATCTACACCGCTACCTGTATAAACATGGAAATATCTGCACCGCTGTCTGTATAAACAAGGAAATATCTACACCGCCATCTGTAGAAACATGGAAATATCTACACCGCAATCTGTATAAACTTGGAAATACCTACACCGCTATCTGTATAAATATGGAAATATCTACACCGCTATCTCTATAAACATTTAAATACCTACACCGCTTTCTGTATAAACATGGAAATATCTACACTGCAATCTCTATATACATGAAAATATCTACACCGCCATCTCTATAAACATGAAAATATCTACACCGCCATCTTCAGAAACATGGATGTATCTACACCGCAATCTGTATAAACATGGAAATATCTACACCGCCATCTGCATAAACATGAAAATATCTACACAGACATCTGTATAAACTTGTAAATATCTACACTGACATCTGTAGAAAGATGGAAATATCTACAAAGTGATCTGTATAAACATGACAATTTCTACACTGCTACCTGTATAAACATGGAAATATCTACACCGCTATCTGTATCAACATGGAAATAACTACACCGCAATCTGTATAAACATGGAAATTTTTACACCGCTATCTGTATAAACCTGGAAATATCTCCACCGCTATCTTTATAAACACGGAAATACCTACACCGGAATCTTTAAAAACATGGAAATAACAACACCGCTATCTCTATAAACAGTGAAATATCTACAACGCTATCTGTGTAAACATGGAAATATCTACACAGCTATCTGTGTAAACTTGGAAATATCTACACCGCAATCTGTGTAAGCATGGAAATATCTACAACGCTATCTGTGTAAACATGGAAATATTTACAAGGCTATCTGTGTAAACAGGGAAATATCTACACATCTATTTGTAAAACGTGGAAATATCTACACCACTATCTGTATAACCCTGAAAAAATCTACACCGCTATCGATATCAACATGTAAATAACTACACCGCTATCTGTATAAACATGGAAATATCTTCAATGATATCTCTGTAAACATGGAAATATCGACGCAGGTATCTGTGTAAACTTGGAAATATCTACACCGCTATCTGTGTAAAGATTACAATGTCTACAACGCAATCTGTGGAAAGATGGAAATATCTTTACCGATATATCTGTAAACATGGAAATATCTACACCGCTATATGTATAAACACGGAAATATCTACGCCGCCATCTGTATACACATGGAAATATCTACACAGCCATCTGTATAAACATGGAAATGTCTACACCGCTATCTCTATAAACATGGAAATATCTACACCGCTCTCTGTATAAACATGGAAATATCTCCATCGCTATCTGTATAAACAGGGAATTATCTCCACCGCTATCTGTGTAAACATGGAAATATCTACACCGCTATCTGTATATACATGGAAATATCTACATGGCCATCTATTTAAACATGAAAATGTCTACACTGCCATCTTCAGAAACATGGCTGTATCTAGACCTCCATCTATATAAACATGGAAATATCTACACCACTATCTGTATAAAGATGGAAATATTTAAACCGCTATCTGTATAAACATGGAAATATCTACACCGCTATGTCTATAAACATGGAAATATCTACACCGTCATCTGTATAAACCTGGAAATTTGTACACTGTCATCTATATAAACATGGAAATATCTAGAGAGAACTCTGTATAAACATGGAAATATCGGCACAGCCATCTGTATAAACATGGAAATATCTACACCGCTATCTGTATAAACATGGAAATATCTACACCACTATGTGTATTAACGTGGAAATATCTCCATTGCTATCTGTAAAACATGGACATACCTCCACCGCAATCTGTATAAACATGAAAATATTTACACGGCTAACTTTATAAAAATGGAAATACCTACACTGCCATCTGTACAAACAAGGAAATATCTACACAGTCATCTGTAGAAACATGGAAATATCTACACTGCTATCTCTATAAACATGGAAATAACTACACCGCTATCTCTATAAACATGGAAATATCTACACCGCTATCTCCATCAACATAGAAGTATACACACCGTCACCTCTTTAAACATGGAGGTAACTACAACGCCATCTACATAAACAAGAAAATATCTACAATGCCATCTATATAAACATGGAAATATCTACACCGCCATCTCTATAAACAAGGGAATATCTACACTGCCATTTGTAGAAAGATGGAAACATCTACACAGCCATCTTTATAAACGTGGAAATATCTACACCGCTATCTGTATAAACATGGAAATATCTACACCGCAATCTGCATAAACATGGAAATATCTACACCGCTATCTGTATAAATATGAAATATCTAAACCGCTGTCTCTATAAAAGTGGAAATATCTACACTACTATCTGTATAAACATGGAAATATCCTCATTGCTATCTCTATGAACATGGATATATCTACACCACTATCTCTATAAACATGGAAATATCTACACCGCCATCTCTATAAACATGGATATATCTACAAAGCCATCTGTATAAACATGGAAGTATCTACAACGCTATCTGTATAAACATGGAAATATCTACACCGCGATCTGTATAAACATGGAAATAGATAGATCGCTATCTGCATAAACAAGGCAATATCTACAAAGCCATCTGTATGTAAATGGAAATATCTACACCGCTGTCTGTATAAACATGGAAATATTTACACCGCTATTTGTATAAACAAGGAAATATTTACACCACCATCTGTTTAAACATGGAAATATATACACAGACACCTGTTTATACATGGAAATATCTACACCGCTATCTGTATAAACATGCTAATAACTACAACGCTATCTGTATAAATGTGGAAATATTTGCACCGCCATCCCTATAAACATGGTAATATCAACACCGCGATCTGTATAAACATGGAAATATCTACACTGCGATCTGTATAAAAATGGAAATATCTACACCGTGATCTGTATAAACATGGAAATATCTACACCGCCATCTCTATAAACATGGAATTATCTACACCCCTATCTGTATAAACATGGAAATATCCACACAGCTATCTCTATAAACATGGAAAAACCAACACCGCTATCTCTATGAACATGGAAATATCTACACCGCCATCTCTATAAACATGGAAATATCTACACCACGAACAGTATAAACATGGAAATATCTACACCGCTATCTGTATAAACATGGAAATATCTCCACTGCTTTCTCTATAAACATCGAAATATCTGCACTGCCATCTGTATACACATGGAAAAATTTACAAAGTTCTCTGTATAAACATGGAAATATCTACACCTCCATCTGTATAAACATGGAAATATCTACACAGCCATGTGTATATACATGGAAATATCTACACTGCTATCTATATAAACATGGAAATAACTACACCGCTATCTGTATAAACATGGAAATATCTAAACGGTCATCTGTGTATATATGGAAATATCAACACCGTCATCTGTACAAACATGGAAATATCTAGACCGCTATCAGTATAAACATGGAAATATCTACACCGGGGTCTGTATAAACATGAAAATATCGACACCGCTATCTGTATAATCATGGAAATATCTACACCACTATCTCTATGTACATGGAAATATCTACACCATGATCTGTATAAACATGGAAATATCTACACCGCTATCTCTATAAACATGGAAATATCTACACCGCCATCTGTATAAACATGGAAATATCTACACTGCTAACTCTATAAACATGGAAATGTCTACAATGCCATCTGTAAAAACATGGAAATACCTATACAGTCATCTGTGTAAACATGGAAATATCTAAACCACCATCTGTATAAACATGGAAATATCTACAATGATATCTGTATACACATGGAAATACCTACACGGCAATCTGTGTATAGATGGAAACATCAACACCGCCATCTGTACAAACATGGAAATATCTACACCGCTATCTCTATAAAGATGGAAATATCTACACTGCAGTCTGTATAAACATGGAAATATCTACACCGCTATCTCTATAAAGATGGAAATGTCTACACTGCGGTCTGTATAAACATGGAAATATCTACACCGCTATATGTATAAACATGGAAATATCTACACAGCCATCTGTATAAACATGGAAATATCTACACAGCCATCTGTATGTACATGGAAATATCTACACCGCTATCTGTATAAACATGGAAATATATACACCGCTATTTGTATAAACAAGGAAATATCTACTCCGCCATCTGTTTAAACATGGAAATATATACACAGACATCTGTGTATACATGGAAATATCTACAACGCTATCTGTATAAACATGCTAATAACTAAACCGCTATCTGTATAAATGTGGAAATATTTGCACGGTTATCCCTATAAACATGGTAACATCAACACCGCGATCTGTGTAAACATGGAAATATCTACAACATGATCTGTATAAACATGGAAATACCTACACCGTGATCTATATAAACATGGATATATCTACACCGCCATCTCTATAAACATGGAAATATCTACACCCCTATCTGTATAAACATGGAAATATCCACACCGCCCTCTGTATAAACATGGATATATCTACATAGCCATGTGTACATACATGGAAATATCTACACCACTCTCTATGTAAACATGGAAATATCTACACCGCAGTCTCTATATACATGGAAATATCTACACCGCCATCTACATATCCATAGAAATATCTGCGCCGCCATCTGTATAAACATGGAAATATCTTCACGGTCATCCGTGTATAGATGGAAATATCAACACCGGCATCTCTATAAACATGGAAATATCTACACCCCTATCTGTATAAACATGGAAATATCCACACCGCTTTCTCTATAAACATGGAAAAATCAACACCGCTATCTCTATGAACATGGAAATATCTACACCGACATCTCTATAAACATGGAAATATCTACACCGCGATCAGTATAAACATGGAAATATCTACACCGCTATCTGTATAAACATGGAAATATCTCCACTGCTATCTCTATAAACATCAAAATATCTACACCGCCATCTGTATAAACATGGAAATACTTACAAAGTTATCTGTATAAACATGGTAATATCTACACCGCCATCTGTACAAACATGGAAATATCTAAACAGTCATGTGTATATACATGGAAATATCTACACCGCTGTCTACATAAACATGGAAATAACTACACCGCTATCAGTATAAACATGGAAATATCTCCACTGCTTTCTATATAAACATCAAAATATCTACACTGCCATCTGTATAAACATGGAAATACTTACAAAGTTATCTATATAAACATGGAAATATCTACACCGCCATCTGTATAAACATGGAAATATCTACACGGCCATGTGTACATACATGGAAATATCTACACCGCTCTCTATATAAACATGGAAATAACTACAACGCTATCTCTACAGACATGGAAATATCTACACCGCCATCTACATATCCATAGAAATATCAGCGCCGTCATCTCTATAAACATGGAAATACCTACACGGTCATCTGTGTATAGATGGAAATATCAACACCGCCATCTGTACAAACCTGGAAATATCTACACCGCGGTCTGTATAAACATGGAAATATCTACACCGCTATCTGTATAAACATGGAAATATCTACACCGCTATCTATATAAACATGGAAATATCTACTCCGTGATCTGTATAAACATGGAAATCTTTACACCGCTATCTGTATAAACATGGAAATTTCTACACCGTTATCTTTGTAAATATGGAAATATCTACACAACTATCTCCATAAACATGGAAATATCTACACCGCCATCTGTATAAACATGGAAATACCTATACAGTCATCTGTGTAAACATGGAAATATCTACACCACCATCTGTATAAACATGGAAATATCTACAATGCCATCGGTATACACATGGAAATACCTACACGGAAATCTGTGTATAGATGGAAACATCAACACCGCCATCTGTACAAACATGGAAATATCTACACTGATATCTCTATAAACATGGAAATATCTACACTTCGGTCTGTATAAACATGGTAATATTTACACCGGTATCTGTATAAACATGGAAATATCTACACCACGATCTGTATAAACATGGAAATATTTACACCGCTATCTGTATAAACAAGGAAATATCTGCACCGCTATCTCTATAAACATGGAAATATCTACAAAGCCATCTGTATAAACATGGAAATACCTACACAGTCATGTGTAGATACATGGAAATATCTACACTGCCATCTGTATAAACATGGAAATATCTACACATCTATCTCTATAAACATGGAAATAGCTACACCGCCATCTGTATAAACATGGAAATAACTACAAAGTCATCTGTGTAAACATGGAAATGTCTACACAGCCATCTGAATTAACATGGAAATATCTACAGAGCCATCTGTATATACATGGAAATATCTACACCGCTATTTGGATATACATGGAAATAACTACACCGTTATTTGTATAAACAAGGAAATATCTACACCGCCATCTGTTTAAACATGGAAATATATACACAGGCATCTGCGTATACATGGAAATATCTACACGGCTATCTGTATAAACATGCTAATAAATAAACCGCTATCTGTATAAATGTGGAAATATTTGCATGGCTATCCCTATAAACATGGTAATATCAACACCGCGATCTGTATAAACATGGAAATATCTACACCATGATCTGTATAACCATGGAAATATCTACACCGTGATCTCTATAAACATGGAAATATCTACACCGCCATCTCTATAAACATGGAAATATCTACACCCCTATCTGTATAAACATGGAAATATCTACACCACGATCTGTATAAACATGGAAATATATACAGCGCTATTTGTATAAACATGGAAATATCTGCATCGCTATCTCTATAAACATGGAAATATCTACAAAGCCATCTGTATAAAGATGGAAATACCTACACAGTCATGCGTAGGAACATGGAAATATCTACACTGCCATCTGTATAAACATAGAAATATCTACACTGCCCTCTGTATAAATATGGAAATATCTGCATAGGCATCTGTGTAAACATGGAAATATCTGCACCGCTATCTGTATAAACATGGAAATACCTACACCGCTGTCTCTATAAACATGGAAATATGTACACCGCTATGTGTATAAACATGGAATTATCTCCACTGCTGTCTGTAAAAACATGGAAATATCTCCACCGTTATCTGTATAAACATGGAAATATCTACAGCGCCATCTCTATAAACATTGAAATATCTACACTGCCATCTGTAAAAACATGGAAATATCTACCCAGTCATCTGAATCAACATGGAAATATCTACACCACCATCTGTATATACATGGAAATACCTAAAATACCATCTGTATACACATGGAAATATCTACACAGACATCTGTATAAATATGGAAATATCTACACGGCCATCTGTATAAACATGGAAATATCTACACTGCCATCTGTAGAAAGATGGAAATATGTACAATGCTATCTCTATAAATATGGAAATATCTACACCGCCAACTCTATAAACATGAAAATATCTACACTGCCATTTCCATAAAGATGGAAGTATCTACTCCGCCATGTGTATAAACACGGAAATATCTACACCACCATCTGTGTAAACATGGAAATATCTACACCGCTACGTGTATAAACCTGGAAATACCTACACCGCCATCTGCATGTCCACGGTAATATCTCCGCCGCCATCTGTATAAACATGGAAATATCTACACGGCCATCTGTGTATAGATGGAAATATCTACACCGCCATCTGTATAAACATGGAAATACCTACAAAGTCATTTCTATAAACATTGAAATATATACACAGCCATCTGTATAAACATGGAAATATCTACACAGCCTTCTGTATATACATGGAAATATCTACACCGCTATCTGTATAAACATGGAAATATCTACACCGCTATTTGTATAAACAAGGAAATATCTACACCGCCATCTGTTTAAACATGGAAATATATACACAGACATCTGTTTATACATGGAAATATCTACACCGCTATCTGTATAAACATGCTAATAACTACACCGCTATCTGTATAAATGTGGAAATATTTGCTTCGCTATCCCTATAAACATGGTAATATCAACACCGCATTCTGTATAAACATGGAAATATCTACACCGTGTTCTGTATAAACATGAAAATATCTACACCGCGATCTGTATAAACATGGAAATATCTACACCGTGATCTGTATAAACATGGAAATATCCACACAGCTATCTCTATAAACATGGAAAAAACAACACCGCTATCTCTATGAACATGGAAATATCTACACCACCATCTCTATAAACATGGAAATATCTACACCACGATCAGTATAAACATGGAAATATCTACACCGCTATCTGTATAAACATGGAAATATCTCCACTGTTATCTCTATAAACAACGAAATATCTACACCGCCATCTGTATAAACATGGAAATACTTACAAAGTTATCTGTATAAACATGGAAATATCTACATCGCTATCTGTATAAACATGGAAATATCTACACCGCTATCTCTATAAACATGGAAATATCTACACCGTGATCTGTATAACGTGGAAATATTTACACGGCTATCTGTATAAACATGGAAATATCTACACCGTTATCTGTACAAACATGGAAATATCTACACCGCTATCTATATAAACATGGAAATATTTACACCGCTATCTGTATAAATATGGAAACTTCTACACCGTTATCTGTATAAATATGGAAATATATACACCGCTATCTCTGTAAACTTGGAAATACCTACACCGCCATCTGTATAAACATGGAAATACCTATGCAGTCATCTGTGTAAACATGGAAATATCTACACCACCATCTGTATAAACATGGAAATATCAACAATGCCATCTGTATACATATGGAAATATGTACACACAAAACTGTGTATAGATGGAAACAACAACACTGCCATCTGTACAAACATGGGAATATCTACACTGCTGTCTCTATAAACATGGAATTATCTACACTGTGGTCTGTATAAACATGGAAAAATTCTACACCGCTATCTGTATAAACAAGGAAATATCTGCACCGCTATCTCTATAAACATTGAAATACCTACAAAGCCATCTTTATAAACATGGAATTACCTACACAGTCATGTGTACGAACATGGAAATATCTACACTGCCACCTGTATAAACATACAAATATCTACACACCCCTCTGTATAAATATGGAAATTTCTGCATAGGCATCTGTGTAAACATGGAAATATCTGCACCGCTATCTGTATAAACATGGAAATACCTACACCGCTGTCTCTATAAACATGGAAATATGTACACCGCTATGTCTATAATCATGGAAATATCTCCACTGCTGTCTGTGTAAACATGGACATAACTCCACCGTTATCTGTTTAAAGATGGAAGTATCTACAGCGCCATCTCTATAAACATTGAAATATCTACACTGCCATCTGTAAAAACATGGAAATAACTACACAGTCATCTGAATAAACATGGAAATATCTACACCACCATCTGTATATACATGGAAATACCTACAATACCATCTGTATACACATGGAAATATCTAAACAGACATCTGTATAAATATGGAAATATCTACACGGCCATGTGTATAAACATGGAAATATCTACACGGCCATCTGTATAAACATGGAATTATCTACACCGTCATCTGCATGTCCATGGAAATATCTATGCCGCCATCTGTATAAACATGGAAATATCTACACGGCCATCTGTGTATAGATGGAAATATCAACACCGCCATCTGTACAAACATGGAAATATCTACATCGCTATCTCTATAAAAATGGAAATATCTGCACTGGCATCTGTAAAAACATGGAAATACCTATACAGTCATCTGTATAAACATGGAAATATCTACAATGCCATCTGTATACACATGGAAATATCTACACAGCCATCTGTATAAACATGTCAATATCTACACTGCTATCTCTATAAACATGGAAATATCTACACCGCCATCTCTATAAACATGAAAATATCTACACTGCCATCTCCATAAATATGGAACTAACTACTTCGCCATCTGTATAAACATGGAAACTTCTACACCGCCATCTGTGTGAATAAGGAAATATCTACAATGCCATCTGTATAAAGATATAAATATCTGCACCGCGAGCTGTATAAACATGGAAATATCTACATCGCTATCTGTATAAACGTGGAAATACCAACACCGCTATCGGTATAAACATGGAAATATCTACAACGCCATCTATATAAACATGGAAATATCTGCAACGCTATGTCTATAAACATGGAAATACCTACACCACTATCTCTATAAACATGGAAATATCTACACCGCTATCTGTATAAACATGGAAATATCTACACCGCTATCATCTGTATAAACATGGCAATATCTACACCGCGATGTGTATAATCATGGAAATATCTACACCGCGATCTGTATAAACATGGAAACATCTTCACCACGATCTGTATAAACATGGAAATATCTACACCGCTATCTGTATAAACATGGTAATATCTACACCACCGTCTATATAAACATGGAAATATCTACACAACCATCTGTATAAACAAGGAAATATCTACAATGCCATCTGTAGAAAGATGGAAATATCTACACCGCAATCTGTGTAAACATGGAAATATCTACACCGCTATCTGTAAAAACATGGAAATATCTACATCGCTATCTCTATAAACATGGAAAAATCTACACCGCCATCTGTATGAACATGGAAATACCTACAAAGTCATCTGTATAAACATGGAAATATCTACAAAGCCATCTGTATAAACATGGAAATATCTACACAGCCATCTTTATATACATTGGAAATATCTACACCGCTATCTGTATAAACATGGAAATAACTACACCACTATTTGTATAAACAAGGAAATATCTACACCCCTATCTGTATAAACATGGAAATATCCACACCGCTATCTCTGTAAATATGGAAAAATCAACACCGCTATCTCTATGAAAATGGAAATATCTTCACCGCCATCTCTATAAACATGGAAATATCTACACCGCCATCTGTATAAACATGGAAATACTTACAAAGTTATCTGTATAAACATGGAAATATCTACACCGTGATCTGTATAAACATGGAAATATTTACACCGCTATCTGTATAAATATGGAAACTTCTACACCGTTATCTGTATAAATATGGAAATATATACACCGCTATCTCTGTAAACTTGGAAATACCTACACCGCAATCTGTATAAACATGGAAATACCTATACAGTCATCTGTGTAAACATGGAAATATCTACACCACCATCTATATAAACATGGAAATATCTACAATGCCATCTGTATACACATGGAAATACCTACACAGCAATCTGTGTATAGATGGAAACATCAACACCGCCATCTGTACAAACATGAAAATATCTGCACTGCTATCTCTATAAACATGGAATTATCTACACTGCGGTCTGTATAAACATGAAAATATCCACACCGTTATCTGTATAAAAATGGAAATATCTACACAACGATCTGTATAAACATTGAAATATATACAGCGCAATCTGTATAAACATGGAAATATCTGCACCGCTATCTCTATAAACATGGAAATATCTACAAAGCCATCTGTATAAAGATGGAAATACCTACACAGTCATGTGTAGGAACATGGAAATATCTACACTGCCATCTGTATAAACATAAAAATATCTACACTGCCCTCTATATAAATATGGAAATATCCGCATAGGCATCTGTGTAAACATGGAAATATCTGCACCGCTATCTGTATAAACATGGAAATACCTACAGCGCTGTCTCTATAAACATGGAAATATGTACACCGCTATGTCTATAATCATGGAAATATCTCCACTGCTGTCTGTGTAAACATGGACATAACTCCACCGTTATCTGTTTAAAGATGGAAATATCTACAGCGCCATCTCTATAAACATTGAAATATCTACACTGCCATCTGTAAAAACATGGAAATATCTACACAGTCATCTGAATAAACATGGAAATATCTACACCACCATCTGTATAAACATGGAAATACCTACAATACCATCTGTATACACATGGAAATATCTACACAGACATCTGTATAAATATGGAAATATCTACACGGCCATCTGTATAAACATGGAAATATCTACACGGCCATCTGTATAAACATGGAATTATCTACACCGCCATCTGTATAAACATGGAAATATCTACACCGTCATCTGCATGTCCATGGAAATAGCAACACCGCCATCTGTACAAACATGGAAATATCTACATCGCTATCTCTATAAAAATGGAAATATCTGCACTGCTATCTGTAAAAACATGGAAATACCTATACAGTCATCTGTATAAATATGGAAATATCTACAATGCCATCTGTATACACATGGAAATATCTACACAGCCATCTGTATAAACATGTCAATATCTACACTGCTATCTCTATAAACATGGAAATATCTACACCGCCATCTCTATAAACATGAAAATATCTACACTGCCATCTCCATAAACATGGAACTAACTACTTCGCCATCTGTATAAACATGGAAACATCTACACCGCCATCTGTGTGAATAAGGAAATATCTACAATGCCATCTGTATAAAGATATAAATAACTGCACCGCGAGCTGTATAAACATGGAAATATCTACATCGCTATCTGTATAAACGTGGAAATACCAACACCGCTATCGGTATAAACATGGAAATATCTACAACGCCATCTATATAAACATGGAAATATCTGCAATGCTATGTCTATAAACATGGAAATACCTACACCACTATCTCTATAAACATGGAAATATCTAAACCGCTATCTGTATAAACATGGAAATATCTACACCGCTATCATCTGTATAAACATGGCAATATCTACACCGCGATGTGTATAATCATGGCAATATCTACATCGCGATGTGTATAATCATGGAAATATCTACACCGCGATCTGTATAAACATGGAAACATCTTCACCACGATCTGTATAAACATGGAAATATCTACACCGCTATCTGTATAAACATGGTAATATCTACACCAGCATCTATATAAACATGGAAATATCTACACCGCCATCTGTATAAACATGGAGATATCTACAATGCCATCTGTAGAAAGATGGAAATACCTACACCGCAATCTGTGTAAACATGGAAATATCTGCACCGATATCTGTAAAAACATGGAAATATCTACACCGTGATCTGTATAAACATGGAAATATTTAAACCGCAATCTGTATAAACATGGAAATTTCTACACCGTTATCTGTATAAATATGGAAATGTCTACACTGCTATCTCTATAAACATGGAAATATCTACACTGCCATCTGTATAAACATGGAAATACCTATACAGTCATCTGTGTAAACATGGAAATATCTACACCACCATCTATGTAAACATGGAAATATCTAGAATGCCATCTGTATACACATGGAAATACCTACACGGCAATCTGTGTATAGATGGAAACATCAACACCGCCATCTGTACAAACATGAAAATATCTGCACTGCTATCTCTATAAACATGGAATTATCTACACTGCGGTCTGTATAAACATGGAAATATCCACACCGGTATCTGTATAAACATGGAAATATTTACACCACGATCTGTATAAACATTGAAATATATACAGCGCTATCTGTATAAACATGGAAATATCTGCACCGCTATCTCTATAAACATAGAAATATCTACAAAGCCATCTGTATAAAGATGGAAATACCTACACAGTCATGTGTAGGAACATGGAAATATCTACACTGCCATCTGTATAAACATAAAAATATCTACACAGCCCTCTGTATAAATATGGAAATATCTGCATAGGCATCTGTGTAAACATGGAAATATCTGCACCGCTATCTGTATAAACATGGAAATACCTACAGCGCTGTCTCTATAAACATGGAAATATGTACACCGCTATGTCTATAATCATGGAAATATCTCCACTGCTGTCTGTGTAAACATGGACATAACTCCACCGTTATCTGTTTAAAGATGGAAATATCTACAGCGCCATCTCTATAAACATTGAAATATCTACACTGCCATCTGTAAAAACATGGAAATATCTACAAAGTCATCTGAATAAACATGGAAATATCTACACCACCATCTGTATATACATGGAAATACCTACAATACCATCTGTATACACATGGAAATATCTACACAGACATCTGTATGAATATGGAAATATCTACACGGCCATCTGTATAAACATGGAAATATCTACACGGCCATCTGTATAAACATGGAATTATCTACACCGCCATCTGTATAAACATGGAAATATCTACACCATCATCTGCATGTCCATGGAAAAATCTATGCCGCCATCTGTATAAACATGGAAATATCTACACGGCCATCTGTGTATAGATGGAAATATCAACACCGCCATCTGTACAAACATGGAAATATCTACATCGCTATCTCTATAAAAATGGAAATATCTACACTGCCATCTGTAATAACATGGAAATACCTATACAGTCATCTGTATAAACATGGAAATATCTACAATGCCATCTGTATACACGTGGAAATATCTACACAGCCATCTGTATAAACATGTCAATATCTACACTGCTATCGCTATAAACATGGAAATATCTACACCGCTATCTATATAATCATGGAAATAACTACACCGCTATCTGTATAAACATGGAAACATCTACACCGCCATCTACATATCCATGGAAATATCTGCGCCGCCATCTGTATAAACATGGAAATATCTACATGGTCATCTGCATATAGATGGAAATATAAACACCACCATCTGTACAAACATGGAAATATCTGCACCGCTATCTGTATAAACATGGAAATATCTACACCGCGGTCTGTATAAACATGGAAATATCTACACCGCTATCTGTATAAACATGGAAATATCTACACCGCTTTCTCTATAAACATGGAAATATCTACACCGTGATCTGTATAAACATGGAAATATTTACACCGCTATCTGTATAAACATGGAAACTTCTACACCGTTATCTGTATAAATATGGAAATATCTACGCCGCTATCTCTATAAACTTGGAAATACTACACCGCCATCTGTATAAACATGGAAATACCTATACAGTCATCTGTGTAAACATGGAAATATCTACACCACCATCTATATAAACATGGAAATATCTACAATGCCATCTGTATACACATGGAAATACTTACACGGCAATCTGTGTATAGATGGAAATATCAACACCGCCATCTCTACAAACATGAAAATATCTGCACTGCTATCTCTATAAACATGGAATTATCTACACTGCGGTCTGTATAAACATGGAAATATCCACACCGGTATCTGTATAAACATGGAAATATCTACACCACGATCTGTATAAACATTGAAATATATACAGCGCTATCTGTATAAACATGGAAATATCTGCACCGCCATCTCTATAAACATGGAAATATCTACAAAGCCATCTGTATAAAGATGGAAATACCTACACAGTCATGTGTAGGAACATGGAAATATCTACACTGCCATCTGTATAAACATAAAAATATCTACACAGCCCTCTGTATAAATATGGAAATATCTGCATAGGCATCTGTGTAAACATGGAAATATCTGCACCGCTATCTGTATAAACATGGAAATACCTACAGCGCTGTCTCTATAAACATGGAAATATGTACACCGCTATGTCTATAATCATGGAAATATCTCCACTGCTGTCTGTGTAAACATGGACATAACTCCACCGTTATCTGTTTAAAGATGGAAATATCTACAGCGCCATCTCTATAAACATTGAAATATCTACACTGCCATCTGTAAAAACATGGAAATATCTACACAGTCATCTGAATAAACATGGAAATATCTACACTACCATCTGTATATACATGGAAATACCTACAATACCATCTGTATACACATGGAAATATCTACACAGACATCTGTATAAATATGGAAATATCTACACGGCCATCTGCATAAACATGGAAATATCTACACGGCCATCTGTATAAACATGGAATTATCTACACCGCCATCTGTATAAACATGGAAATATGTACACCGCTATGTCTATAATCATGGAAATATCTCCACTGCTGTCTGTGTAAACATGGACATAACTCCACCGTTATCTGTTTAAAGATGGAAATATCAACACCGCCATCTGTACAAACATGGAAATATCTACATCGCTATCTCTATAAAAATGGAAATATCTGCACTGCCATCTGTAAAAACATGGAAATACCTATACAGTCATCTGTATAAACATGGAAATATCTACAATGCCATCTGTATACACATGGAAATATCTACACAGCCATCTGTATAAACATTTCAATATCTACACTGCTATCGCTATAAACATGGAAATATCTACACCGCCATCTCTATAAACATGAAAATATCTACACTTCCATCTCCATAAACATGGAAATATCTACACCGCCATCTCTATAAACATGAAAATATCTACACTGCCATCTCCATAAACATGGAACTAACTACTTCGCCATCTGTATAAACATGGAAACATCTACACCGCCATCTGTGTGAATAAGGAAATATCTACAATGCCATCTGTATAAAGATATAAATATCTGCACTGCGAGCTGTATAAACATGGAAATATCTACATCGCTATCTGTATAAATGTTGAAATACCAACACCGCTATCGGTATAAACATGGAAATATCTACAACGCCATCTATATAAACATGGAAATATCTGCAACGCTATGTCTATAAACATGGAAATACCTACACCACTATCTCTATAAACATGGAAATATCTACAGCGCTATCTGTATAAACATGGAAATATCTACACCGCTATCATCTGTGTAAACATGGCAATATCTACAACGCGATGTGTATAATCATGGAAATATCTACACCGCGATCTGTATAAACATGGAAACATCTTCACCACGATCTGTATAAACATGGAAATATCTACACCGCTATCTGTATAAACATGGTAATATCTACACCAGCATCTATATAAACATGGAAATATCTACACCGCCATCTGTATAAACATGGAGATATCTACAATGCCATCTGTAGAAAGATGGAAATACCTACACCGCAATCTGTGTAAACATGGAAATATCTGCACCGATATCTGTAAAAACATGGAAATATCTACACCGTGATCTGTATAAACATGGAAATATTTAAACCGCAATCTGTATAAACATGGAAATTTCTACACCGTTATCTGTATAAATATGGAAATGTCTACACTGCTATCTCTATAAACATGGAAATATCTACACTGCCATCTGTATAAACATGGAAATACCTATACAGTCATCTGTGTAAACATGGAAATATCTACACCACCATCTATGTAAACATGGAAATATCTAGAATGCCATCTGTATACACATGGAAATACCTACACGGCAATCTGTGTATAGATGGAAACATCAACACCGCCATCTGTACAAACATGAAAATATCTGCACTGCTATCTCTATAAACATGGAATTATCTACACTGCGGTCTGTATAAACATGGAAATATCCACACCGGTATCTGTATAAACATGGAAATATTTACACCACGATCTGTATAAACATTGAAATATATACAGCGCTATCTGTATAAACATGGAAATATCTGCACCGCTATCTCTATAAACATAGAAATATCTACAAAGCCATCTGTATAAAGATGGAAATACCTACACAGTCATGTGTAGGAACATGGAAATATCTACACTGCCATCTGTATAAACATAAAAATATCTACACAGCCCTCTGTATAAATATGGAAATATCTGCATAGGCATCTGTGTAAACATGGAAATATCTGCACCGCTATCTGTATAAACATGGAAATACCTACAGCGCTGTCTCTATAAACATGGAAATATGTACACCGCTATGTCTATAATCATGGAAATATCTCCACTGCTGTCTGTGTAAACATGGACATAACTCCACCGTTATCTGTTTAAAGATGGAAATATCTACAGCGCCATCTCTATAAACATTGAAATATCTACACTGCCATCTGTAAAAACATGGAAATATCTACAAAGTCATCTGAATAAACATGGAAATATCTACACCACCATCTGTATATACATGGAAATACCTACAATACCATCTGTATACACATGGAAATATCTACACAGACATCTGTATGAATATGGAAATATCTACACGGCCATCTGTATAAACATGGAAATATCTACACGGCCATCTGTATAAACATGGAATTATCTACACCGCCATCTGTATAAACATGGAAATATCTACACCATCATCTGCATGTCCATGGAAAAATCTATGCCGCCATCTGTATAAACATGGAAATATCTACACGGCCATCTGTGTATAGATGGAAATATCAACACCGCCATCTGTACAAACATGGAAATATCTACATCGCTATCTCTATAAAAATGGAAATATCTACACTGCCATCTGTAATAACATGGAAATACCTATACAGTCATCTGTATAAACATGGAAATATCTACAATGCCATCTGTATACACGTGGAAATATCTACACAGCCATCTGTATAAACATGTCAATATCTACACTGCTATCGCTATAAACATGGAAATATCTACACCGCTATCTATATAATCATGGAAATAACTACACCGCTATCTGTATAAACATGGAAACATCTACACCGCCATCTACATATCCATGGAAATATCTGCGCCGCCATCTGTATAAACATGGAAATATCTACATGGTCATCTGCATATAGATGGAAATATAAACACCACCATCTGTACAAACATGGAAATATCTGCACCGCTATCTGTATAAACATGGAAATATCTACACCGCAGTCTGTATAAACATGGAAATATCTACACCGCTATCTGTATAAACATGGAAATATCTACACCGCTTTCTCTATAAACATGGAAATATCTACACCGTGATCTGTATAAACATGGAAATATTTACACCGCTATCTGTATAAACATGGAAACTTCTACACCGTTATCTGTATAAATATGGAAATATCTACGCCGCTATCTCTATAAACTTGGAAATACTACACCGCCATCTGTATAAACATGGAAATACCTATACAGTCATCTGTGTAAACATGGAAATATCTACACCACCATCTGTATCAACATGGAAATATCTACATTGCCATCTCTATACACATGGAAATACCTACACGGCAATCAGTGTATAGATGGAGACAACAACACCGCCATCTGTACAAACATGGAAATATCTACACTGCTATCTCTATAAACATGGAAATATCTACACTGCGGTCTGTATAAACATGGAAATATCTACACCGGTATCTGTATAAACATGGAAATATCTACACCATGATCTGTATAAACATGGAAATATATACACCGCTATCTGTATATACATGGAAATATCTGCACCGCTATCTCTATAAACATGGAAATATCTACAAAGCCATCTGTATAAACATGGAAATACCTACACAGTCATGTGTAGGAACATTTAAATATCTACACTGCCATCTGTATAAACATAGAAATATCTACACAGCCCTCTGAATAAATATGGAAATATCTGCATAGGCATCTCTGTAAACATGGAAATATCTGCAACGCTATCTTTATAAACATGGAAATACCTACACCGCTGTCTCTATATACATGGAAATATGTACACCGCTATGTGTATAAACATGGAAATATCTCCACTGCTGTCTGTAGAAACATACAAATATCTCCACCGTTATCTGTATAAACATGGAAATATCAACAGCGCCATCTATGTAAACATTGAAATATCTACACTGCCATCTGTAAAAACATGGAAATATCTACACAGTCATCTGAATAAACATGGAAATATCTACACCACCATCTGTATAAACATGGAAATAGCTACAATACCATCTGTATACACATGGAAATATCTACACAGACATCTGTAAAAATATGGAAATATCTACACCGCCATCTATATAAACGTGGAAATATCTACACTGCTATCTCTGTAAACATGGAAATATCTACAATGCCATCTGTAAAAACATGGAAATACCTATACAGTCATCTGTATAAACATGGAAATATCTACACCACCATCTGTATAAACATGGAAATATCTACAGTGCCATCTGTATACACATGGAAATACCTACACGGCAATCTGTGTATAGATGGAAACATCAACACCGCCATCTGTGCAAACATGGAAATATCAACAAGGCTATCTCTATAAACATGGAAATATCTACACTGCTATCTGTATAAACATGGAAATATCTACACCTGTATCTGTATAAACATGGAAATATCTACACCACGATCTGTATAAACATGGAAATATTCACACCGCTATCTGTACAAACATGGATATATCTGCACCGCTATCTCTATAAACTTGGAAATACCTACAAAGCCGTCTGTATAAACATGGAAATACCTACACAGTCATGTGTAGGACCATGGAAATATCTACACTGCCATCTGTATAAACATGGAAATATCTACACAGCCCTCTGTATAAATATGGAAATATCTGCATAGGCATCTGTATAAACATGGAAGTATCTGCACCGCTATCTGTATAAACAAGGAAATACCTACACCGCTGTCTCTATAAAGTTGGAAATATGAACACCGCTATGTGTATAAACATGGAAATATCTCCACTGCTGTCTGTAAAAACATGGAAATATCTACACAGCCATCTGTATATGCATGGAAATATCTACACCGCTATCTGTATAAACATGGAAATAACTACACCGCTATTTGTATAAACAAGGAAATATCTACACCGCCATCTGTTTAAACATGGAAATATATACACAGACATCTGTTTATACATGGAAATATCTACACCGCTATCTGTATAAACATGCTAATAACTACACCGCTATCTGTATAAATTTGCAAATATTTGCACCGCCATCCCTATAAACATGGTAATATCAACACAGCGATCTGTATAAACATGGAAATATCTGCACCATGATCTTTATAAACATGGAAATATCTACACCGCGATCTGTATAAACATGGAAATATCTACACCGTGATATGTATAAACATGGAAATATCTACACCGCAATCACTATAAACATGGAAATATCTACACCCCTATCTGTATAAACATGGAAATATCCACACAGCTATCTCTATAAACATGGAAAAATCAACACCGCTATCTCTATGAACATGGAAATATCTACACCGACATCTCTATAAACATGGAAATATCTACACCTTGATCAGTATAAACATGGAAATATCTACACCTTGATCAGTATAAACATGGAAATATTTCCACTGCTATCTCTATAAACATCGAAATATCTACACCGCCATCTGTATAAACATGGAAATATCTACATTGCCATCTGTAGAAGGATGGAAATAACTACCCCGCTATCTCTATAAATATGGAAATATCTACACTGCCATCTCTATAAACATGAAAATATCTACACTGCCATCTCCATAAAGATGGAAGTATCTACTCCGCCATGTGTATAAACACGGAAATATCTACACCACCATCTGTGTAAACATGGAAATATCTGCACCGCTATCTGTATAAACATGGAAATAACTACACCGCCATCTGCATGTCCATGGAAATATCTATGCCACCATCTGTATAAACATGGAAATATCTACACGGCCATCTGTGTATAGATGGAAATAACACCGCCATATGTACAAACATGGAAATATATACACTGCTATCTCTATAAACATGGAAATATCTGCACTGCCATGTGTAAAAACATGGAAATACCTATACAGTCATCTGTATAAACATGGAAATATCTACAATGCCATCTGTATACACATGGAAATATCTACACAACCATCTGCATAAACATGTAAATATCTACAGTGCTAACTCTATAAACATGGAAATATCTACACCGCCATCTCTATAAACACGAAAATATCTACACTGCCATCTCCATAAACTTGGAACTAACTACTCCGCCATCTTTATAAACATGGAAAGATCTACACCGCCATCTGTGTGAATAAGGAAATATCTACAATGCCATCTGTATAAAGATATAATAATCTGCACCGCGAGCTGTATAAATATGGAAATATCTACATCGCTATCTGTATAAACGTGGAAATACCAACACCGCTATCGGTATAAACATGGAAATATCTACAACGCCATCTATATAAACATGGAAATAACTACACCGCTATGTCTATAAACATGGAAATACCTACACCGCTATCTCTATAAACATGGAAATATCCACACCGCCATCTGCATATCCATGGAAATATCTACAACGCCATCTGTATAAAGATGGAAATATCTACACGGCAATCTGTGTACAGACGGAAATATCAACACCGTCATCTGTACAAACATTGAAATATCTACACCGCTAACTGTATAAACATAGAAATACCTACACTACAGTCTGTATAAACATGGAAATATCTACAGCGGTATCTGTATAAACATGGAAATATCTACACCACAATCTGTATAAACATGGAAATATTGACACCGCTATCTGTATAAACCTGGAATTATCTACACTGCTATCTCTATAAATATGGAAATATCTACACCGCCATCTATATAAACATGGAAATAACTACACAGTCATGTGTAGGAACATGGAAATATCTACACCACCGTTTGTATAAAGATGGAAATATCTAAAACGTTATCTGAATAAACATGGAAATATCTACATAGTGATCTGTATAAACATGGAAATATGTACAGCACTCTCTGAAAAAAGTTGGAAATATCTACACCGCTATCTGTATAAACATGGAAATATCTACACCACTATCTCCATAAATATGAAAATATTTACACCGCTATCTCTATAAACATGGAAATATCTACACCGCTATCTCTATAAACCTGGAAATATCTACACCGTCATCTGTATTAACATGAAAATATCTACAAAGTCATCTGTATAAACCTGGAAATATCTACACTGTCATCTATATAAACATGGAAATACCTACAGAGAACTCTGTAAAAACATGGAAATATCTGCACAGCCATCTGTATAAACATGGAAATATCTATACCGCTATCTGTATAAACATGGAAATATCTACACCGCTATGTGTATTAACGTGGAAATATCTCCATTGCTATCTGTTTAAACATGGACATATCTCCACTGCAATCTGTATAAACATGAAAATATCTACTCCACTATCTCTAAGAACATGGAAATATCTACAATGCCATCTGTATAAACATGGAAATGTCTACACAGTTATCTGTAGAAACATGGAAATATCTACACCGATATCTCTATAAACATGGAAATAACTACACCGCTATCTCTATAAACATGGAAATATCTACACCGCTATCTCCATCAACATGGAAATATGTACACCGCCATCTCTTTAAACATGGAGATATGTACAACGCCATCTACATAAACAAGAAAATATCTACACTGCCATCTATATAAACATGGAAATATCTACACCGCCATCTCTATAAACATGGAAATATCTACACTGCCATTTGTGGAAAGATGGAAATATCTACACTGCCATCTGTATAAACGTGGAAATATCAACACCGCTATCTGTATAAACATGGAAATATCTACACCGCAATCTGTATAAACATGGAAATATCTACACCGCTATCTGTATAAATATGAAATATCTAAACCGCTATCTCTATAAAAATGGAAATATCTACACTGCTATCTGTATCAACATGGAAATATCCTCACTGCTATCTCTATGAACAGGGATATATCTACACCGCTATCTAAATAAACATGGAAATATCTCCACTGCCATCTCTATAAACATGGATTTATTTACACCGCTATCTCTATAAACATGGAAATATCTACACTGCGATCTGAATAAACATGGAAATATATTCACCACGATCTGTATAAACATGGAAATATCTACACCGCTATCTGTATAAACATGGTAATATCTACACAACCATCTATATAAACATGGAAATATCTACACCGCCATCTGTATAAACATGGAAATATCTACAATGACATCTGTGGAAAGATGGAAATATCTACACCGCAATCTGTGTAAACACGGAAATATCTACACCGATATCTGTAAAAACATGGAAATATCTACACCGCTATCTGTATAAACATGGAAATATCTACACCGCAAACTGTATAAACATGGAAATATCTACACTGCGATCCGTATAAACATGGAAATATCTACAACGCTATCTGTATAAACATGGAAATATCTACAAAGCTATCTCTATAAACATGGAAACATCTACACTGCTTTCCGTATAAACATGGAAATATCTACACTGTCATCTGAATAAACATGCAAATATCTAAACTGCCATCTGTGTAAAAATGGAAATATCTACACCGCAATCTGTGCAAAGATGGAAATATCTACACCGCTATCTCTGTAAACATGGAAATATCTACGCTACTATCTGTATAAACATGGAAATATCTACACCGCTCTCTGTATAAATATGGAAATATCTACACCACCATTTGTGTAAACATACAAATATCTACAGAGTCACCTGTATACACATAGAAATATCTACACAGCCATCTGTATAAACATGGATGTATCTACACAACTATCTGTATAAACAAGGAAATACCTACAGCGCTATCTCTGTAAACATGGAAATATCAACACCACAATCTCTACAAACATGGAAATATCTACACCGCCATCTATATAAACATGAAAATATCTACACCGCCATCTTCAGAAACATGGATGTATCTACACCGCCATCTGTACAAACATGGAAATATCTACACTACTATCTGTATAAACATGGAAATATCTTCAATGCCATCTGTATAAACATGGAAATATCTACACCGCCATCTCTATAAAGATGGAAATATCTACACCGCAATCTGTATAAACATGGAAATATCTACAATGCTATCTCTGTAAACATGGAAATATCTTCACAGCTATCTGTGTAAACCTGGAAATATCTACACCGCTAGCTGTGTAAATTTGGCAATACTTACACCACAGTCTGTGCAAAGATGGAAATATCTACACCGCTATCTCTGTAAACATGGAAAAATCTACACCGCTATCTGTATAAACATGGAAATATCTACACTGCCATCTGTATAAACATGGAAATATCTACAGCGCCATCTCTATAAACATGGAAATATCTACACTGCCATCTGTACACACATGGAAAAATCTACACAGCCATCTCTATAAACATGGAAATATCTACACTGCCATCTGTATAAACATGGAAATATCTACAGCGCCATCTCTATAAACATGGAAATATCTACACTGCCATCTGTACACACATGGAAAAATCTACACAGCCATCTCATTAAACATGGAAATATCTACACCGCTATCTCTATAAACATAGAAATATCTACACCGCTATCTGTATAAACATGGAAATATCTACATCGCTATCTGTATAAAAAGGGAAATATCTCCACCGCTATCTCTATAAACATGGAAATATCTACACCGCTATCTGTATAAACATGGAAATATCTACACCGATATCTGTATAAACATGGAAATATATACAATGCTATCAGTGTAAACATGGAAATATCTACACTGCTATCTGTGTAAACTTGGAAATATCTACCCAGCTATCTTTGTAAAAATGGAAATATCTACACAGCAATCTGTGCAAAGATGTAAATATCTACACCGCTATCTCCGTAAACATGGAAATATATACACCGCTATCTGTAAAAACATGGAAATATCTATACCGCAGTCTCTATAAACATGGAAATATCTCCACAGCTATCTGTATAAACATGAAAATATCTACACCGCTATCTGTATAAACATGGACATATCTACACCGCAATCTGTATAAACATGGAAATATCTATCACGCAATGTGTGTAAACATGGAAATATCTACACCGCGGTCTGTATAAACATGTTAATATCTACACCACTATCTGTATAAGCATGTAAATATCTGCACCACGATCTGTATAAACATGGGAATATCTACACCGCTATCTGTATAAACATGGAAATATCTTCACCGCTATCTGTGCAAACATGAAAATATCTACCCCGCCATCTCTATAAACATGGGAATATCTACACTGCCATCTCTATAAAGATGGAAATATCTAAACCGCGAGCTGTATAAACATGGAAATATCTACAACGCTACTTGTATAAACATGGAAATACCAACACCGCTGTGTGTATAAACATGGAAATTCCTACACCGCTATCTGTATAAACATGGAAATATCTAC
The DNA here is from genome assembly GCF_028858775.2 of Pan troglodytes. Taxonomy (NCBI): domain Eukaryota; kingdom Metazoa; phylum Chordata; class Mammalia; order Primates; family Hominidae; genus Pan; species Pan troglodytes. The sequence goes on from NC_072411.2 coordinate 12,516,437, forward strand.
ACAACTATCTCTATAAACTTGGAAATACCTATACCGCCATCTCTATACACATAGAAATATCTACACCGCTGTCTCTATAAACATAGAAATATCTACACCGCCATCTCTAAAAACATGGAAATATCTACACCGACATCTGCATGAACATGGAAATATCTACACCGCTATCTGTATAAACATGGAAATATCTACACTGTCATCTGTATAAACGTGGAAATATCTAAACTGCCATCTGTGGAAAGATGGAAATATCTACACCACGATCTGTATAAATATGAAAATATCTACACCGCTATCTGTGTAAAGATGGAAATGTCTACACCGCAATCTGTGCAAAGATGGAAATATCTACACCGCTATCTCTGTAAACATGGAAATATCTACACCACTATCTGTATAAACATGGAAATATCTACATTGCCATCTGTATAAACATGGATATATCTACACCGTTATCTGTATAAACATGGAAATATCTACACCGCTCTCTGTATATATATGGAAATATCTACACCGCCATTTGTGTAAACATACAAATATCTACAGAGTCATCTGTATACACATAGAAATATCTACACAGCCATCTGTATAAACATGGATGTATCTACACAACTATCTGTCTAAACAAGGAAATACCTACAGCGCTATCTCTATAAACATGGAAATATCAACACTACAATCTCTACAGACATGGAAATATCTACACCGCCATCTATATAAACATGAAAATATCTACACCGCCATCCCCATAAACATGGAACTATCTACACCGCCATCTGTATAAACATGGAAATATTTACACCGCTATCTGTATAAAGATGGAAATATCTACACTGCTATCTCTATAAACATGGAAATATCTACACAGCCATCTGTATAAACATGGAAATCTCAACACTGCTATCTCTATAAACATGGAAATATCTACACCGCTATCTGTATTAACATGGAAATACCTACATCGCTATCTTTATAAACAGGGAAATATCTCCACCGGTATCTGTATAAACATGGAAATATCTACACCCCTATCTGTATAAACATGGAAATATCTACACCACCATCTGTATAAACATGGAAATACCTACAAAGTCATCTGTATAAACATGGAAATATCTACACAGCCATTTGTATAAACATGGAAATATCTACACAGCCATGTGTACATACATGGAAATATCTACACCGCTATCTATATAAAGATGGAAATAACTACACCGCTATCTATATAAACATGGAAATATCTACACCGCCATCTACATATCCATGGAAATATCTGCGCCGCCATCTCTATAAACATGAAAATATCTACACTGCCATCTCCATAAACATGGAACTAACTACTCCGCCACCTGTATAAACCTGGAAACATCTACACCGCCATCATTGTGAATAAGGAAATATCTACAATGCCATCTGTACAAAGATATAAATATCTGCACCGCGAGCTGTATAAACATGGAAATATCTACATCGCTATCTGTAGAAACGTGGAAATACCAACACCGCTATCAGTATAAACATGGAAATAGCTTCAACGCCATCTATATAAACATGGAAATATCTACACAGCTATGTCTATAAACATGGAAATACCTACACCGCTATCTCTATAAACATGGAAATATCTACACCGCTATCTGTATAAACATGGAAATATCTACACCGCTATCTGTATAAACATGGAAATATCTACACCGCGATCTGTATAAACATGGAAATATCTACACCGCGATCTGTATAAACATGGAAATATCTTCACCACGATCTGTATAAACATGGAAATATCTACACCGCTATCAGTATAAACATGGTATTATCTACACCACCATCTACATAAACGTGGAAATATCTACACCGCCATCTGTATAAACATGGAAATATCTACACCGGTATCTGTATAAACATGGAAATATCTACAACCTTATCTGTAAAAACATGGAAATATCTACACCGCTATCTGTATAAACATGGAAATATCTAAACCGCGATCTGTATAAACATGGAAATATCTGCAGCGCCATCTCTATAAACATTGAAATATCTACACTGCCATCTGTAAAAACATGGAAATATCTACACCACCATCTGTATAAACATGGAAATACCTACAATACCATCTGTATACACATGGAAATATCTACACAGACATCTGTATAAATATGGAAATATCTACACCGCCATCTGTATAAACATGGAAATATCTACACTGCCATCTGTAGAAAGATGGAAATATCTACACCGCTATCTCTATAAATATGGAAATATCTACACCGCCATCTCTATAAACATGAAAATATCTACACTGCCATCTCCACAAAGATGGAAGTATCTACTCCGCCATGTGTATAAATACGGAAATATCTACTCCACCACGTTTGAAAACATGGAAATATCTACACCACTATCTCTATAAACACAGAAATATCTACACCGCAATCTGTATAAACATGGAAATACCTACAAAGTCATCTGTATAAACATGGAAATATCTACACAGCCATCTGTATAAACATACAAATATCTACACAGCCGTCTGTATATACATCGAAATATCTACACCACTATCTGTATAAACATGGAAATAACTACACTGCCATCTGCATGTCCATGGAAATATCTACGCCGCCATCTGTATAAACATGGAAATATCTACACGGCAATCTGTGTACACATGGAAATATCAACACCGCCATCTGTACAAACATGGAAATATCTACACCGCTATCTGTATAAACATAGAAATACCTACACTGCAGTCTGTATAAACATGGAAATATCTACACCGGTATCTGTATAAACATGGATATATCTACACCACGATCTGTATAAACATGGAAATATTTACACCGCTATTTGTATAAACCTGGAAATATCTACAGTGCTGTCTCTATAAATATGGAAATATCTACACCGCAATCTGTATAAACATGGAAATAACTACACAGTCATGTGTAGGAACATGGAAATATCTACACCACCGTTTGTATAAAGATGGAAATATCTACAACGCTATCTGTATAAACATGGAAATATCTACACAGTCATCTGTATAAACATGGAAATATGTTCAGCACTCCCTGAATAAAGATGGAAATATCTACACCGCTATCTGTAAAAACATGGAAATATCTACACGACTATCTGTATAAATATGGAAATATTTACACCTCTATCTCAATAAACATGAAAATATCTACACCGCTATCTCTATAAACATGGAAATATCTACACCGCCATCTGTATTAACATGGAAATATCTACACAGTCATCTGTATAAACCTGGAAATATCTACACTGTCATCTATATAAACATGGAAATATGTACAGAGAACTCTGTATAAACATGGAAACATCTTCACTGCCATCTGTAGAAACATGGTAATATCTACACCGCTATCTGTATAAACATGGAAATATCTACACCTCTATGTGTATTAACATGGAAATATCTCCATTGCTATCTGTATAAACATGGACATATCTCCACCGCAATCTGTATAAACATGAAAATATCTACACCGCTATCTCTATAAACATGGGAATTTCTGCACTGCCATCTGTAAAAACATGGAAATACCTATACAGTCATCTGTATAAACATGGAAATATCTACAATGCCATCTGTATACACATGGAAATATCTACACAGCCATCTGTATAAACATGGAAATATCTACACTGCTATCTCTATATACATGGAAATATCTACACCGCCATCTCTATAAACATGAAAATATCTACACTGCCATCTCCATAAACATGGAACTAAATACTCCGCCATCTGTATAATCATGGAAACATCTACACAGCCATCTGTGTGAATAAGGAAATGTCTACAATGCCATCTGTATAAAGATATATATATATCTGCAACGCGAGCTGTATAAACATGGAAATATCTGCATCGCTATCCGTATAAACGTGGAAATACCAACACCGCTATCGGTATAAACATGGAAATATCTACAACGCCATCTATATAAACATGGAAATATCTACACCGCTATGTCTATAAACATGGAAATACCTACACCTCTATCTCTATAAACATGGAAATATCCACACCGCCATCTGCATATCCATGGGAATATCTACAATGCCATCTGTATAAAGATGGAAATATCTGCACGGCAATCTTTGTACAGATGGAAATAACACCGCCATCTGTACAAACATGGAAATATCTACAACGCTATCTGTATAAAAATAGAAATACCCACACTGCAGTCTGTATAAACATGGAAATATCTACACCGGTATCTGTATAAACATGGAAATATCGACACCACGATCTGTATAAACATGGAAATATTTACACCGCTATCTGTATAAACCTGGAAATATCTACATTGCTATCTATATAAATATGGAAATATCTACACCGCCATCTGTATAAACATGGAAATAACTACACAGTCATGTGTAGGAACATGGAAATATCTACACCACCGTTTGTATAAAGTTGGAAATATCTACAACGTTATCTGTATAAACATGGAAATATCTACACAGTGATCTGTATAAACATGGAAATATGTACAGCACTCTCTGAATAAAGATGGAAATATCTACACCGCTATCTGTAAAAACATGGAAACATCTACACCACTATCTGTATAAATATGGAAATATTTACACCGCTATCTCAATAAACATGGAAATATCTACACCGCTATCTCTATAAACATGGAAATATCTACACTGCCATCTGTATTAACATGGAAATATCTACACAGTCATCTGTATAAACCTGGAAATATCTACACTGTCATCTATATAAACATGGAAATATCTACAGAGAACTCTGCATAAAGATGGAAATATCGACACAGCCATCTGTATAAACATGGAAATATCTTCACTGCCATCTGTAGAAAGATGGAAATATCTACAACGCCATCTCTATAAACATGGAAATATCTACACACCTATCTGCATAAACATGGAAATATCCACACCCATATCTCTATAAACATGGAAAAATCAACACCGCTATCTCTATGAACATGGAAATATCTACACCGATATCAGTATAAACATGGAAATATCTACACTGCGGTCTGTATAAACATGGAAATATTTACACCGCTATCTGTATAAACATGGAAAGATCTGCACCGCTATTTCTATAAACAAGGAAATATCTACAAATCCATTTGTATAAACATGGAAATACCTACACAGTCGTCTGTATAAACATGGAAATATCTACACCGCCATCTACATATCCATGGAAAAATCTGCACCACCATCTGTATAAACATGGAAATATCTACACGGTCATCTGTGTATAGATGGAAATATCAACACCGCCATCTGTACAAACATTCAAATGTCTGCACCGCTATCTGTATAAACATGGAAATATCTACACCGTGGTCTGTATAAACATGGAACTATCTACACTGCTATCTGTATAAACATGGAAATATCTACACCGCTATCTCTATAAACATGGAAATATCTACACCGTGATCTGCATAAACATGGAAATATTTACACCAATATCTGTATAAACATGGAAATTTCTACACCGTTATCTGTATAAATATGGAAATGTCTACACCGCTATCTCTATAAACATGGAAATATCTACACCACCATCTGTATAAACATGGAAATACCTATACAGTCATCTGTGTAAACATGGAAATATCTACACAGCCATCTGTATAAACATGGAAATATCTACACCGATATTTGTATAAACAAGGAAATATCTACACCGTGATCTGTTTAAACAAGGAAATTACTACACCGCTATTTGTATAAACAAGGAAATATCTACACCGCCATCTGTTTAAACATGGAAATATATACAAAGACATCTGTTTATACGTGGAAATATCTACATCGATATCTGCATAAACATGCTAATAACTACACCGCTCTCTACATAAATGTGGAAATACTTGCACCGCTATCCCTATAAACATGGTAATATCAACACCGCGATCTGTATAAACATGGAAATATCTACACCATGATCTGTATAAACATGGAAATATCTACACCGCGATCTGTATAAACATGGAAATATCTACACCGTGATCTGTATAAACATGGAAGTATCTACACCACGATCTGTATAAACATGGAAATATTTACACCGCTATCTGTATAAACATGGAAATATCTACACTGCTATCTCTATAAACATGGAAATATCTACAATGCCATCTGCATAAACATGGAAATACCAACACAGTCATGTGTAGGAACATGGTAATATCTACACCGCGATCTGTATAAACGTGGAAATATCCACACCGCTATCTCTATAAACATGGAAAAATCAACACCGCTATCTCTGTGAACATGGGAATATCTACACCGCTATCTCTATAAACATGGGAATATCTACACAGTGATAGGTATAAACTTGGAAATATCTACACAGTCATCTGTGTAGAGATGGAAATATCAACACCGCCATCTGTAGAAACATGGAAATATCTGCATAGGCATCTGTATAAACATGGAAATGTCTGCGCCGCTATCTTTATAAACATGGAAATATCTGCAACTCTATCTGTGTAAACATAGAAATATCTACAAGGCTATTTGTGTAAACACAGAAATATCTGCACCGCTATCTCTATAAAGATGGAAATATCTACACCACTATCTGTAAGACGTGGAAATATCTACACCGCTCTCTGTATAAACCTGGAAATATCTACACCGATATCTGTATAAACAAGGAAATATCTACACCGCCATCTGTATAAACATGGAAATACCAACACCGCTATCTGTATAAATACGGAAATATCCACACCGTTATCTCTATAAAAATGGAAATACCTACACCGATTTCTCTAATAAACATGGAAATATCTACAATGCAATCTCTATAAACATGGAAATAACTACACCGTGATCTGTATAAACATGGAAATATCTACACCGCTATCTGTATAAATATGGAAATATCTACGCCGTTATCTGTATAAATATCGAAATATCTGCAGCGCTATCTCTATAAACATGGAAATATCTACACCGACATCTGTATAAACATGGAAATACCTACACTGCTATCTCTATAAACATGGAAATATGTACAATGCCATTTGTAAAAACATGGAAATATCTGTACAGTCATATATATAAACATGGAAATATCTACACCACCGTCTGTATAAACATGGACATATCTACAATGCCATCTGTATACACATGGAAATACCTACACGGCAATCTGTGTATAGATGGAAACATCAACACCGCCATCTGTACAAACATGGAAATATCTACACCGCTATCTGTATAAACATGGAAATATCTACACTGCGGTCTGTATAAACATGGAAATTTATACACCGGTATCTGTATAAACATGGAAATATCTACACCACGATCTGCATAAACATGGAAATATTTACACCGCTATCTGTATAAACATGGAAATATCTCCACAGTAATCTCTATAAACATGGAAATAACTACAAAGCCATCTGTATAAACATGGAAATACCTACACAGTCATGTGTAGGAACATGGAAAAATCTACACTGCCATCTGTATAAACATGGAAATATTTACACAGCCCTCTGTATAAATATGGAAATATCTGCATAGGCATCTGTATAAACATGGAAATATCTGCACCGCTATCTGTATAAACATGGAAATACCTACATCGCTGTCTCTATAAACATGGAAATATGTACACCGCTATATGTATAAACATGGAAATATCTCCACTGCTGTCTGTATGAACATGGAAATATCTCCACCGCTATCTGTATAAACATGGAAATACCTACACCGCTGTATCTATAAACATGGAAATATGTACACGGCTATGTGTATAAACATGGAAATATCTCCACTGCTGTCTGCATAAACATGGAAATATCTCCACCGTTATCTGTATAAACATGGAAATATCTACAGCGCCATCTCTATAAACATTGAAATATCTACACTGCCATCTGTAAAAACATGGAAATATCTACACAGTCATCTGAATAAACATGGAAATATCTACACCACCATCTCTATAAACATGGAAATACCTACAATACCATCTGTATACACATGGAAATATCTACACAGACATCTGTATAAATATGGAAATATCAACACCGCCATCTCTAAAAACATTGAAATATCTACACTGCCATCTGTAAAAACATGGAATTATCTAAAAAGTCATCCGAATAAACATGGAAATATCTACACCACCATCTGTATAAACATGGAAATACCTACAATACCATCTGTAAACACATGTATATATCTACACAGACATCTGTATAAATACGGAAATATCTACACAGCTATCTCTATAACCATGGAAATATCTACACTGCGGTCTGTATAAACATGGAAATATCTACACCGGTATCTGTATAAACATGGAAATATCTACACCACGATCTGTATAAACATGGAAATATCTGCACCGCTATCTCTATAAACATGGAAATATCTACAAAGCCATCTGTATAAACATGGAAATACCCACACAGTCATGTGTAGGAACATGGAAAGAACTTCACTGCCATCTGTATAAACATTGAAATATATGCACAGCCCTCTGTATAAATATGGAAATATCTGCATAGGCTTCTGAATAAACATGGAAATATCTGCACCGCTATCTGTATAAACATGGAAATACCTACACCGCTGTCTCTATAAACATGGAAATATGTACACCGCTATGTGTATAAACATGGAAATATCTCCACTGCTGTCTGTATATACATGGAAATATCTCCACCGTTATCTGTATAAACATGGAAATATCTACAACGCCATCTCTATAAACATTGAAATATCTACACTGCCATCTGTAAAAACATGGAAATGTCTACACAGTCATCTGAATAAACATGGAAATATCTACACAGCCATGTGCATATACATGGAAATATCTACACCGCTATCTATATAAACATGCAAATAACTACACCGCTATTTGTATAAACGTGGAAATATCTCCACTGCTATCTCTATAAAAATCGAAATATCTACACCGCTCTTTATATAAACATGGAAATAACTACACCGCTATCTGTATATACATGGAAATATCTACAACACCATCTACATATCCATAGAAATATCTGCGCCGCCATCTGTATAAACATGGAAATATCTACACTGTCATCTGTGTATAGATGGAAATATCAACACCGCTATATGTACATACATGGAAATATCTGCACCGCTATCTGTATAAACATGGAAATATCTACACCGCGGTCTGTATAAACATGGAAATATCTACACCACTATCTGTATAAACATGGAAAAATCAACACCGCTATCTCTATGAACATGGAAAAATCTACACCGCCATCTCTATAAACATGGAAATATCTACACCGTGATCAGTATAAACATGGAAATGTCTACACCGCTATCTGGATAAACATGGAAATATCTCCACTGCTATCTCTATAAACGTCGAAATATCTACACCGCCATCTGTATAAACATGGAAATACTTACAAAGTTATCTGTATAAACATGGAAATATCTACACCGCCATCTGTATAAACATGGAAATATCTACACAGCCATGTGTATATACATGGAAATATCTACACCGCCATCTACATATCCATAGAAATATCTGCGCCGCCATCTGTATAAACATGGAAATATCTACACGGTCATCTGTGTATACATGGAAATATCAACACTGCCATCTGTACAAACTTGGAAATATCTGCAACGCTATCTGTATAAACATGGAAATATTTACACCACCGTCTGTACAAACATGGAAATATCTACACCGCTATCTGTATAAAGATGGAAATATCTACACCGCTATCTCTATAAACATGGAAATATCTTCACCGTGATCTGTATAAACATGGAAATATCTACACCGCCATCTGTATAAACATGGAAATATCTACAATGCTATCTCTTTAAACATGGAAATACCTATAATGCCACCTGTAAAAAAATGGAAATACCTATACAGTCATCTGTATAAACATGGAAATATCTACACCACCATCTGTATAAACATGGAAATATCTACAATGCCATCTGTATACACATGGAAATACCTACACGGAAATCTGTGTATAGATGGAAACTTCAACACCGCCATCTGTAAAAACATGGAAATATCTACACCGATATCTCTATAAACACGGAAATATCTACACTGCGGTCTGTATAAACATGGAAATATCTACACCGGTATCTGTATAAACATGGAAATATCTACACCACGATCTGTATAAACATGGAAATATTTACACCGCTATCTGTATAAACATGGAAATACCTGCACCGCTATCTCTATAAAAATGGAAATATCTACAAAGCCACCTGTATAAACATGGAAATACCTACACAGTCATGTGTAGGAACATGCAAATATCTACACTGCCATCTGTAAAAACCTGGAAATATCTACACAGCCCTCTGTATAAATATGGAAATATCTGCATAGGCATCTGTATAAACATGGAAATATCTGCACCGCTATCTGTATAAACATGGAAATATCTACACCGCTGTCTCTATAAACATGGAAATATGTACACCGCTATGTGTATAAACATGGAAATATCTCCACTGCTGTCTGTATAAACATGGAAATATCTACACCGTGATCAGTATAAACATGGAAATATCTACACCGCTATCTCTATAAACATGGAAATACCTACACCGCCATCTGTATAAACATGGAAATACCTACAAAGTCATCTGTATAAACATGGAAATATCTACACAGCCATCTGTATAAACATGGAAATATCTACACAGCCATCTGTATATACATGGAAATATCTACAACGCTATCTATATAAACTTGGAAATAACTACACCGCTATTTGTATAAACAAGGAAATATCTACACCGCCATCTGTTTAAACATGGAAATATATACACAGACATGTCTTTATACATGGAAATATCTACACCGCTATCTGAATAAACATGCTAATAACTACACCGCTATCTGTATAAATATGGAAATCTTTGCACCGCAATCCCTATAAACATGGTAATATCAACACCGCAATCTGTATAAACATGGAAATATCTACACCATGATCTATATAAACATGGAAATATCTACACCGCGATCTGTATAAACATGGAAATATCTACACCGTGATCTGTATAAACATGTAAATATCTACACCGCCATCTCTATAAACATGGAAATATCTACACCCCTATCTGTATAAACATGGAAATATCCACACAGCTATCTCTATAAACATGGAGAAATCAACACCGCTATCTCTGTGAACATGGAAATATCTACACCGCCATCTCTATAAACATGGAAATATCTACACCGTGATCAGTAAAAACATGGAAATATCTACACCGCTCTCTGTATAAACATGGAAATATCTCCACTGATATCTCTATAAACATCGAAATATCTACACCGCTCTCTATATAAACATGGAAATAACTACACCGCTATCTGTATATACATGGAAATATCTACACCGCCATCTACATATCCATAGAAATATCTGCGCCGCCATCTGTATAAACATGGAAATATCTACACTGTCATCTGTAAAAACATGGAAATATCTCCACAACCATCTGTATAAACATGGAAATACCTACAATACCATCTGTATACACATGGAAATATCTACACAGACATCTGTATAAATATGGAAATATCTACACCGCCATCTGTATAAACATGGAAATATCTACACTGCCATCTGTAGAAAGATGGAAATATCTACACCGCTATCTCTATAAATATGGAAATATCTACACCGCCATCTCTATAAACATGAAAATATCTACACTGCCATCTCCATAAAGATGGAAGTATTTACTACGCCATGTGTATAAACACGGAAATTTCTACACCACCATCTGTGTAAACATGGAAATATCTACACCGCTATCTGTATAAACATGGAAATATCCTCACCGCCATCTGCATATCCATGGAATTATCTACGCCGCCATCTGTACAAACATGGAAATATCTACACGGCCATCTGTGTATAGACGGAAATATCAACACCGCCATCTGTACGAAAATGGAAATATCTACACCGCCATCTGTATAAACATGTAAATATCTACACTGCTATCTCTATAAACATGGAAATATCTACAATGCCATCTGTAAAAACATGGAAATACCTATACCGTCATCTGTATAAGCATGGAAATATCTTCACCACCATCTGTATAAACATGGAAATATCTACATTGCCATCTGTAAACACATGGAAATACCTACACGGCAATCTGTGTATAGATGGAAACATCAACACCGCCATCTGTACAAACATGGAATTATCTACACCGCTATCTCTATAAACATGGAAATATCTACACTGCGGTCTGTATAAACATGGAAATATCTACGCCGGTATCTGTATAAACATGGAAATATCTACACCACGATCTGTATAAACATGGTAATATTTACACCGCTATCTGTATAAACCTGGAAATATCTACACTGCTATCTCTATAAATATGGAAATACCTACACCGCCATCTGTATAAACATAGAAATATCTACACAGTCATGTGTAGGAACATGGAAGTATCTACACCACCGTTTGTATAAAGATGGAAATATCTGCAACGTTAAGTGTATAAACATGGAAATATCTACACAGTGATCTGTGTAAACATGGAAATATGTACATCACTCTCTGAATAAAGATGGAAATATCTACACCGCTATCTGTAAAAACATGGATATAGCTACACCACTATCTGTGTAAATATGGAAATATTTACACCGCTATCTCAATAAACATGGAAATATCTACACAGTCATCTGTATAAACCTGGAAATATCTACACTGTCATCTATATAAACATGGAAATATCTACAGAGAACTCTGAATAAACATGTAAATATCGGCACAGCCATCTGTATAAACATGGAAATATCTACACCGCTACCTGTATAATCATGGAAATATCTACACTGCTATGTGTATTAACGTGGAAATATCTCCATTGCTATCTGTACAAACATGGACATACCTCCACTGAAATCTGTATAAACATGAAAATATCTACACCGCTATCTCTATAAACATGGAAATATCTACACTGCCATCTGTACAAACATGGAAATATCTACACAGTCATCTGTAGAAATATGGAAATATCTACACCGCTATCTCTATAAACATGGAAATAACTACACCGCTATCTCTATAAACATGGCTATATCTACACCGCTATCTCCATCAGCATGGAAATATATACACCGCCATTTCTTTAAACATGGAGATATCTACAACGCCATCTACATAAACAAGAAAATAACTACATTGCCATCTATATAAACATGGAAATATCTACATCGCCATCTCTATAAACATGGAAATATCTACACTGCCATTTGTAGAAAGATGGAAATATCTACACCGCCATCTGTATAAACATGGAAATACCTACCCAGTCATATGTAGGAACATGGAAATATCTACACCGCCATCTGTATAAACATGGAAATATCTACAATGCCATCTGTAGAAAGATGGAAATATCTACACGGCAATCTGTACAAACATGGAAATATCTACACCGATATCTGTAAAAACATGGAAATATGTACAAAGCTATCTGTATAAACATGGAAATATCTACACGGAAAGCTGTATAAACATGGAAATATCTAGACAGTCATCTCTATAAACATGGAAATATCTACACCGCTATCTGTATAAACATGGAAATACTCACACCGCTATCTGTATAAACATGGAAATAGCCACACCGCTATCTGTATAAACATGGAAATGTCTGCACCGCTATCTTTATAAACATGGACATATCTGCAACTCTATCTGTGTAAATATAGAAATATCTACACGGCAATTTGTGTAAACATGGAAATATCTGCACCGCTATCAGTATAAACATGGAAATATCTACACTGCCATCTCTATAAACATGGAAATATCTACAGCGCCATCTGTATAAACATGGAAATATCTACACTGCCATGAGTACACAAATGGAAATATCTACACAGTCATCTGTATAAACGTGGAAATATCTACACCGCTATCTCTATAAACATGGAAATATCTACACTGCCATCTGTATACACATGGAAATATCTACATCGCTATCTGTATAAACAGGGAAATATCTCCACCGCTATCTGTATGAACATGGAAATATCTACACCGCTATCAGTGTAAACATGGAAATATCTACACCGCTATCAGTATAAACATGGAAATATATACAATGCTATCTGTGTAAACTTGGAAATATCTACCCAGCTATCTGTGTAAAAATGGAAATATCTACAGAGCAATCTGTGCAAAGATGGAAATATCTACACCGCTATGTCCGTAAACGTGGAAATATCTACACCGCTATCTGTATAAACATGGAAATATCTATACCGCAGTCTCTTTAAACATGGAAGTATCTCCACCGCTATCTGTATAAACATGGAAATATCTACACCGCTATCTGTATAAACATGGAAACATCTACAACGCTATCTGTGTAAACATGGAAATATCTACACAGCTATATGTGTAAACTTGGAAATATCTACACAGGTGTCTGTGAAAAAATGGAAATATCTACACGGCAATCTGTGCAAACAGGGAAATATCTACACCGCTATCTCTGAAAACATGGAAATATCTACACCGCTATCTGTATAAACTTGGAAATATCTACACCGCTATCTGTATAAACAAGGAAATACCTACACCGCCATCTGTATTAACATGGAAATATCTACACCGCTATCTGTATAAACAAGGAAATATCTACACCGCCATCTGTAGAAACATGGAAATATCTACACCGCCATCTGTATAAACATGGAAATACCTACACCGCTATCTGTAGAAATATGGAAATATCTACACCGCTATCTCTATAAACATGGAAATTTCTACACCGCTTTCTCTATAAACATGGAAATATCTACATCGCAATCTCTATAAACATGGAATTATCTACACCGCCATCTCTATAAAAATGGAAATATCTACACCGCCATCTTCAGAAACATGGCTGTATCTACACCGCCATCTGTATAAACATGCAAATATCTACACCACTATCTGTATAAACGTGGAAAAATCTTCACTGCCATCTGTATAAAGATGGAAATATCTGCTCTGCGAGTTGTATAATCATGGAAATATCTACACTGCTATCTCTATAAACATGGAAATACCTACAACGCCATCTTTATAAACATGGAAATATCTACACCGCTATCTGTATAAACATGGAAATATCTACACCGCTATCTGTATAAACCTGGAAAGATCTACACAGCTATCTGTATAAATATGGAAATATCTACAACGCTGTCTCTCTAAACATGGAAATGTCTACACCGCTATCTGTATAAACATGGAAATATCTACATCTTTATCTCTATAAACATGAAAATATCTACACTGACATATGTATAAACATGGAAATAACTTCACAGTCATCTGTATAAACATGGAAATATCTACACCACCATCTGTATAAACATGGAAATATCTACACGGAAAGCTGTATAAACATGGAAATATCTAGACAGTCATCTCTATAAACATGGAAATATCTACACCGCTATCTGTATAAACATGGAAATACACACACCGCTATCTGTATAAACATGGAAATAGCCACACCGCTATCTGTATAAACATGGAAATGTCTGCACCGCTATCTTTATAAACATGGACATATCTGCAACTCTATCTGTGTAAACATAGAAATATCTACACGGCAATTTGTGTAAACATGGAAATATCTGCACCGCTATCTGTATAAACATGGAAATATCTACACTGCCATCTCTATAAACATGGAAATATCTACAGCGCCTTCTGTATAAACATGGAAATATCTACACTGCCATCAGTACACACATGGAAATATCTACACAGCCATCTGTATAAACATGGAAATATCTACACCGCTATCTCTATAAACATGGAAATACCTACACCGCTATCTGTATACACATTGAAATATCTACATCCCTATCTGTATAAACAGGGAAATATCTCCACCGCTATCTGTAAGAACATGGAAATATCTACACTGCTATCTGTATAAACATGGAAATATCTACACCGCTATCAGTATAAACCTGGAAATATATACAATGCTATCTGTGTAAACATGGAAATATCTACACAGCTATCTGTGTAAACTTGGAAATATCTACCCAGCTATCTGTGTAAAAATGGAAATATCTATAGAGCAATCTGTGCAAAGATGGAAATATCTACACCGCTATGTTCGTAAACATGGAAATATCTACACCGCTATCTGTATAAACATGGAAATATCTATACCGCAGTCTCTATATACATGGAAGTATCTCCACTGCTATCTGTATAAACATGGAAATATCTACACCACTATCTGTATAAACATGGAAATATCTACAACGCTATCTGTGTAAACATGGAAATACCTACACAGCTCTCTGTGTAAACTTGGAAATATCTACACCGCCGTCTGTATAAACATGGAAATATCTACACTGCCGTCTCTATAAAGATGGAAATATCTACACTGCGATCTGTTTAAACATGGAAATATCTACAACGCTAGTTGTATAAACATGGAAATAACAACACCGCTATCTGTATAAACATGGAAATACCTACACCGCCATCTGTATAAACATGGAAATGTCTACACAACTATCTCTATAAACATGGAAATACCTACACCGCCATCTCTATACACATAGAAATACCTACACCGCTATCTCTATAAAGATAGAAATAGCTACACGACCTTCTCTATAAACATGGAGATATCTACACCGACATCTGCATCAACATGGAAATACCTACACCGCTATCTGTATAAACATGGAAATATCTACACTGTCATCTCTATAAACATGGAAATATCTAAACTGCCATCTGTGGAAAGATGGCAATATCTACACCACGATCTGTATAAATATGAAAATATCTACACCGCTATCTGTGTAAAGATGGAAATATCTTCACCGCAATCAGTACAAAGATGGAAATATCTACAGCGCTATCTCTGTAAACATGGAAATATCTACGCCACTATCTGTATAAACATGGAAATATCTACATCGCTATCTGTATAAACATGGAAATATCTACACCGTTATCTGTATAAACATGGAAATGTCTACACCGCTATCTGTATAAATATGGAAATAACTACACCGCCATTTGTGTAAACATACAAATCTCTACAGAGTCATCTGTATACACATGGAAATATCTACACAGCCATCTGTATAAACATGGATGTATCTACACAACTATCTCTATAAACAAGGAAATACCTAGAGCGCTATCTCTATAAACATGGAAATATCAACACCACAATCTTTACAAACATGGAAATAACTACACCGCCATCTATATAAACATGAAAATATCTACACCAACATCTCCATAAACATAGAACTATCTACACCGCCATCTGTATAAACATGGAAATATCTACACCGCTGTCTGTATAGAGATGGAAATATCTGCACCGCTATCTCTATAAACATGGAAATATCTACACAGCCATCTGTATAATCATGGAAATATCTACACTGCTATCTCTATAAACATGGAAATATCTACACCGCTATCCGTATAAACATGGAAATATCTACAATGCTATCTGTGTAAACATGGAAATATCTACACAGCTATCTGTGTAAACTTGGAAATATCTACACAGGTATCTGTGTAAAAATGGAAATATCTACACGGCAATCTGTGCAAAGAGGGAAATATCTACACCGCAATCTCTGAAAACATGGAAATATCTACACCGCTATCTGTATAAACATGGAAATATCTACACCGCTATCCGTATAAACAAGGAAATATCTACACCGCCATATGTAGAAACATGGAAATATCTACACCGCCATCTGTATAAACATGGAAATACCTACACCGCTATCTGCAGAAATATGGAAATATCTAAACCGCTATCTCTATAAACATGGAAATACCAACACCGCTTTCTCTATAAACATGGAAATATCTACACCGCAATCTCTATAAACATGGAGTTATCTACACCGACATCTCTATAAACATGAAAATATCTACACCGCCATCTTCAGAAACATGGCTGTATCTACACCACAATCTGTACAAACATGGAAATATCTACAATGCCATCTGTATACACATGGAAATACCTACACGGCAATCTGTGTATAGATGGAAACATCAACACCGCCATCTGTACAAACATGGAATTATCTACACCGCTATCTCTACAAACATGGAAATATCTACACTGCGGTCTGTATAAACATGGAAATATCTACAGTGGTATTTGTATAAACATGGAAATATCTACACCACGATCTGTATAAACATGGAAATACTTACACCGCTATCTGTATAAACATGGAAATATCTGCACCGCTATCTGTATAAACATGGAAATATATACAAAGCCATCTGTATAAACATGGAAATTCCAACACAGTCATGTGTAGGAAAATGGAAATATCTACACTGCCATCTGTATAAAAATGGAAATATCTACAGAGCCCTCTGTATAAATATGGAAATATCTGCATAGGCATCTGTATAAACATGGAAATATCTGCACCGCTATCTGTATAAACATGGAAATACCTACACCGCTGTCTCTATAAACATGGAAATATGTACACCGCTATGTGTATAAATATGGAAATATCTCCTATGCTGTCTGTATAAACATGGAAATATCTACACCGCTATCTGTATAAACATGGATATATCTTCACAGCTATCTCTATAAACATGGAAATACCTACACCGCCATCTGTATAAACATGGAAATACCTACAAAGTCATCTGTATAAACATGGAAATATCTACACAGCGGTCTGTATAAACATGGAAATATCTACACAGCCATCTGTATATACATGGAAATATCTACACCGCTATCTGTATAAACATGGAAATAACTACAGCGCTATTTGTATAAACCAGGAAATATGTACACCGCCATCTATTTAAACATGGAAATATATACACAGATATCTGTTTATACATGGAAATATCTACACCGCTATCAGTATAAACATGCTAATAACTACACGGCTATCTATATAAATGTGGAAATATTTGCACCGCTATCCCTATAAACATGGTTATATCAACACCGCGATCTGTATAAACATGGAAATATCTACACCATGATCTGTATAAACATGGAAATATCTGCACCGCGATCTGTATAAACATGGAAATATCTACACCGTGATCTGTATTAACATGGAAATATCTACACCGCCATCTGCATAAACATGGAAATGTCTACACCACGATCAGTATAAACTTGTAAATATCTACACCGCTATCTGTATAAACATGGAAATATCTCCACTGCTATCTCTATAAACATCGAAATATCTACACCGCCATCTGTATAAACATGGAAATACTTACAAAGTTATCTGTATAAACATGGAAATATCTACACCGCCATCTGTATAAACATGGAAATATCTACACAGCCATGTGTACATACATGGAAATATCTACACCGCTATCTATATAAACATGGAAATAACTACAATGCTATCTGTATAAACATGGAAATATCTACACCGCCATCTACATATCCATGGAAATATCTGTGCCACCGTCTGTATAAACATGGAAATATCTACATGGTCATCTGTGTATAGATAGAAATATCAACACGGACATCTGTACAAACATGGAAATATCTGCACTGCTATCTGTATAAACATGGAAATATCTACACCGCGGTCTGTATAAACATGGAAATATCAACACCGCTATCGGTATAAACATGGAAATATCTACACCGCTATCTCTATAAACATGGAAATATCTACACCGTGATCTGTATAAACATGGAAATATTTACACCGCTATCTGTATAAACATGGAAACTTCTACACCGTTATCTGTATAAATATGGAAATATCTACATCGCTATCTCTATAAACTTGGAAATACCTACACCGCCATCT
Organism: Pan troglodytes; assembly: GCF_028858775.2. Taxonomy (NCBI): domain Eukaryota; kingdom Metazoa; phylum Chordata; class Mammalia; order Primates; family Hominidae; genus Pan; species Pan troglodytes. Next base: position 12,536,382 of record NC_072411.2, read on the forward strand.
GTATAAACATGGAAATACCTATACAGTCATCTGTGTAAACATGGAAATAACTACACCACCATCTGTATAAACATGGAAATATCTACAATGCCATCTGTATACACATGGAAATACCTACACGGCAATCAGTGTATAGATGGAAACATCAACACCGCCATCTGTACAAACATGGAAATATCTACACCCGCTATCTCTATGAACATGGAAATATCTACACTGCGGTCTGTATAATCATGGAAATATCTACACCGGTATCTGTATAAGCATGGAAATATCTACACCATGATCTGTATAAACATGGAAATATATACACCGCTATCTGTATAAACATGGAAATATCTGCACCGCTATCTCTATAAACATGGAAATAACTACAAAGACATCTGTATAAACATGGAAATACCTACACATTCATGTGTAGGAACATTTAAATATCTACACTGCTATCTGTATAAATATAGAAATAACTACACAGCCCTCTGTATAATTATGGAAATATCTGCATAGGCTTCTGTGTAAACATGGAAATATCTGCACAGCTATCTGTATAAACATGGAAATACCTACACCGCTGTCTCTATAAATGTGGAAATATGTACACCGCTATGTGTATAAACATGGAAATATCTCCAGTGATCTCTGTATAAACATGGAAATATCTCCACCGTTATCTGTATAAACATCGAAATATCAACAGCGCCATCTATAGAAACATTGAAATATCTACACTGCCATCTGTAAAAATATGGAAATATCCACACAGTCATCTGAATAAACATGGAAATATCTACACCACCATCTGTATAAACATCGAAATAGCTACAATACCATCTGTATACACATGGAAATACCTACACAGACATCTGTATAAATATGGAAATATCTACATGGCCATCTGTATAAACATGGAAATATCTACACTGCCATCTGTAGAAAGATGGAAATATCTACACCGCTATCTCTATAAATATGGAAATATCTACACCGCCATCTCTATGAACATGAAAATATCTACACTGCCATCTCCATAAAGATGGAAGTATCTACTCCGCCATGTGTATAAACACGGAAATATCTACACCACCATCTGTGTAAACATGGAAATACGTACACCGCTATCTGTATAAACATGGAAATAACTACACCGCCATCTGCATGTCCTTGGATATATCTTCGCCGCCATCTGAATAAACATGGAAATATCTACACGGCCATCTGTGTATAGATGGAAATATCAACACCGCCATCTGTACAAACATGGAAATATCTACACCGCTATCTCTATAGACATGGAAATATCTGCACCGCCATCTGTAAAAACATGGAAATACCTATACAGTCATCTGTATAAACATGGAAATATCTACAATGCCATCTGTAGAAAGATGGAAATATCTACACAGCAATCTGTGTAAACATGGAAATATCTACACCGCTATCTGTATAAACATGGAGATATCTACAACGCGATCTGTATAAACATGGAAATATCTACACCGCGATCTGTATAAACATGGAAATATCTACACCGCGATTTGTATAAACATGGAAATATCTACACAGTTATCTCTATAAACATGGAAATATCTACACCGCCATCTGTATAAACATGGAAATACCTACAAAGTCATCTGTATAAACATGGAAATATCTACACAGCCATCTGTATAAACATGGAAATATCTACACAGCCATCTGTATATACATGGAAATAACTACAACACTATCTGTATAAACAAGGAAATAACTACACCGCTATTTGTATAAACAAGGAAATATCTTCACCGTGTTCGGTATAAACATGGAAATATCTACACCGCCATCTCTATAAACAGGGAAATATCTACACCCCTATCTGTATAAACATGGCTATATCCACACCGCTATCTCTATAAACATGGAAAAATCAACTCCGCTATCTCTATGAACATGGAAATATCTACACCGCCATCTCTATAAACATGGAAATGTCTACACCACGATCAGTATAAACATGGAAATATCTACACCGCTATCTGTATAAACATGGAGATATCTCCACTGCTATCTCTATAAACATCGATATATCTACACCACCATCTGTATAAACATGGAAATACTTACAAAGTTATCTGTATAAACCTGGAAATATCTACACCGCCATCTGTATAAACATGGAAATATCTACAAAGCCATGTGTACATACATGGAAATATTTACACCGCTATCTATATAAATATGGAAATAACTACAACGCTATCTGTATAAACATGGAAATATCTACACCGCCATCTACATATCCATGGAAATATCTGTGCCACCATCTGTATAAACATGGAAATATCTACACGGTCATCTGTGTATAGATAGAAATATCAACACTGCCATCTGTACAAACATGGAAATATCTGCACCGCTATCTGTATAAACATGGAAATATCTACACCACGGTCTGTATAAACATGGAAATATCAACACCGCTATCGGTATAAACATGGAAATATCTACACCGCTATCTCTATAAACATGGAAATATCTACACCGTGATCTGTATAAACATGGAAATATTTACACCGCTATCTGTATAAACATGGAAACTTCTACACCGTTATCTGTATAAATATGGAAATATCTACACCGCTCTCTCTATAAACTTGGAAATATCTACACCGCTATGTGTATAAACATGGAAATACCTATACAGTCATCTGTGTAAACATGGAAATATCTACACCACCATCTCTATAAACATGGAAATATCTACAATGCCATCTGTATACACTTCGAAATACCTACACGGCAATCAGTGTATAGATGGAAACATCAACACCGCCATCTGTACAAACATGGAAATATCTACACTGCTATCTCTATAAACATGGAAATATCTACACTGCGGTCTGTATAAACATGGAAATATCTACACCGGTATCTGTATAAACATGGAAATATCTACACCATGATCTGTATAAACATGGAAATATATACACCGCTATCTGTATAAACATGGAAATATCTGCACCGCTATCTCTATAAACATGGAAATAACTACAAAGACATCTGTATAAACATGGAAATACCTACACAGTCATGTGTAGGAACATTTAAATGTCTACACTGCCATCTGTATAAATATAGAAATATCTACACAGCCCTCTGTATAAATATGGAAATATCTGCATAGGCATCTGTGTAAACATGGAAATATCTGCACCGCTATCTGTATAAACATGGAAATACCTACACCGCTGTCTCTAAACATGGAAATATGTACACCGCTATGTGTATAAACATGGAAATATCTCCGATGCTCTCTGTATAATCATGGAAATATTTCCACCGTTTTCTGTATAAACATGGAAATATCAACAGTGCCATCTATATAAACATTGAAATATCTACACAGCCATCTGTATAAACATGGAAATATCTACAGAGCCATGTGTATATACATGGAAATATCTACACCGCTATCAATATAAACATGGAAATAACTACACCGCTATCTGTATAAACATGGAAATATCTACACGGTCATCTGTGTATAGATGGAAATATCAACACCGCCATCTGTACAAACATGGAAATATCTGCAACGCTCTCTGTATAAACATGGAAATATTTACACCGCGGTCTGTATAAACATGGAAATATCTACACCACTATCTCTATAAACATGGAAATAGCTACACCGTGATCTGTATAAACATGGAAATATTTACACGGCTATCTGTATAAACATGGAAATATCTACACCGTTATCTGTATAAATATGGAAATATCTACACCGCTATCTCTATAAACATGGAAATATCTACACCACCATCTGTATAAACATGGAAATATCAACACTGTTATCTCTATAAACATGGGAATACCTTCAATGCCATCTGTAAAAACATGGAAATACCTATACAGTCATCTGTATAAACATGGAAGTATCTACACTACCATCTGTATAAACATGGAAATATCTACAATACCATCTGTATACACCTGGAAATAACTACACGGCAATCTGTGTATAGATGGAAACATCAACACCGCCATCTGTACAAACATGTAAATATCTACACCCGCTATCTCTATAAACATGGAAATATCTACACTGCGGTCTGTATAAACATGGAAATATCTACACCGTTATCTGTATAAACATGCAAATATCTACACCACGATCTGTATAAACATGGAAATATTTACACCGCTAGCTGTGGAAACATGGAAATATCTGCACCGCTATCTCTTAAACATGGAAATATCTACAAAGCCATCTGTATAAACATGGAAATAGATACACAGTCATGTGTAGGAACATGGATATATCTACAATGCCCTCTGTAAAAACATGGAAACATCTACACAGCCCTCTGTATAAATATGGAAATATCTGCATATGCATCTGTATAAACATGGAAATATCTGGACCGCTATCTGTATAAACATGGAAATACCTACACCGCTGTCTCTATAAACATGGAAATATGTACACCGCTATGTGTATAAACATGGAAATATCTCCATTGCTGTCTGCAGAAACATGGAAATATCTACACCGCGATCTGTATAAACATGGAAATATCTACACCGCTATCTATATAAACATGGAAATATCTAGACCGCTATCTGTGTAAACATGGAAATATCTACACAGCTATCTCTATAAGCATGGAAATATCTACACCGCCATCTGTATAAATATGGAAATACCTACAGTGTCATCTGTATAAACATGGAAATATCTACACAGCTATCTGTATAAACATGGAAATATCTACACAGCCATCTGTATATACATGGAAATATCTACACCGCTATCTGTATAAACATGGAAATATCTACACCACTATCTCTATAAACATGGAAATATCTACAAAGCCATCTGTATAAACATGGAAATACCTACACAGTCATGTGTAGGAACATGGAAATATCTACAATGCCATCTGTATAAACATGGAAATATCTACACAGCCCTTTGTATAAATATGGAAATATCTGCATAGGCATCTGTGTAAACATGGAAATATCTGCACCGCTATCTGTATAAACTTGGAAATACCTACACCGCTGTCTCTATAAACATGGAAATGTTTACCCTGCTATGTGTATAAATATGGAAATATCTCCACTGCTGTCTGTATAAACATGGAAATATCTAAACCGCGATCTGTATAAACGTGGAAATATCTACACCATGATCTGTATTAACATGGAAATATCTACACCGCGATCTGTATAAACATGGAAATATCTACACCGTGATCGGTATAAACATGGAAATATATACAATGCCATCTCTATAAACATGGAAATATCTACACCCCTATCTGTATAAACATGGAAATATCCACACAGCTATCTCTATAAACATGGAAAAATCAACACCGCTATCTCTATGAACATGGAAATATATAAACCGCTATTTGTATAAACATGGAAATATCTACACCGCTATCTGTATAAACATGGAAATATCTACATCGCTATCTGTATAAACATGGAAATATCTCCACCACTATCTGTATAAACATGAAAATATCTACACTGCTATCTGTAAAATCATGGAAATATCAACACCGCTATCTGTATAAACAGGGAAATATCTACAGCGCTATCTCTATAAACATGGAAATATCTACACCGCCATCTCCATAAACATCTAAATATCTACACCGCCATCTGTATAAACATGGAAATACCTACACCGGCATCTATATAAACTTGGAAATATCAACACCGCCTTCTTTATAATCATAGAAATATCCACACCGCTATCTGTATAAAAATGGATATATCTAAACCGCCATCTGTAAAAACATGGAAATATCTACACAGTCAACTGTAGAAACATGGAAAGGTCTACACCTCCATCAGTATAAACATGGAAATATCTACAGAGCCATCAGTATAAACATGGAAATATCTACACCGCCATTTCTGTAAACATTGAAATAATTACACAGTTATCTTTATAAACATGGAAATATCTACACCGCTATCAGTATAAACATGGAAATATCTACACAGCTATCTGTATAAACATGGAAATATCTACTTTGCTATCTGCATAAACATGGAAATATCTCCACTGCTATCAGGATAAAATTGGAAATATCTACAATGCTATCTGTGTAAACATGCAAATATCTACACAGCTATCTGTAAACATGGAAATATCTACGCCGATATATGTGTAAAGATGGAAATATCTACACCGCTATCTGTATAAACATGGAAATATCTACATCGCTATCTGTATAAACATGGAAATAACTCCACTGCTATCTGTATAAACATGGAAAATCTACACCGCTATCTGTATAAACATGGAAATATCAACACGGCCATGTGCATAAACATGGAAATATCTACACCGCTATCTGTATAAACATGGAAATATCTACATCGCTATCTGTATAAACATGGAAATATCTCCACCGCCATCTGTATAAACACAGAATTATCTACAACGCTATCTTTGTAAACATGCAAATATCTACACAGCTATCTGAGTAAATATGGAAATATCTACACTGATGTCTCTGTAAAGATATAAATATCTACTCCACATTCTGGGCAAATATGGAAATATCTACATCGCTATATGTATAAATATGGAAATATCTACATCACTATCTCTATAAACATGGAAATATCTACACCACTATCTGTTTAAACTTGGAAATATCTACACAACTATCTATAGAAACATGGAAACATCTCCACAGCCGTCTGTATAAACATGGAAATATTTACACCGCTATCTGTATAAACATGGAAATATCTACATCGCTATCTGTACAAACATGGAAATATCTCCACCGCTATCTGTATAAACATGGAAATATCTACATCGCTATCTGTATAAACTTGGAAATATCTCCACCGCTATCTGTATAAACATGGAAATATCTACAATGGTATCGGTGTAAACGTGCAAATATCTACACAGCTATCTGTGTAAAGATGGAAATATGTACACCGCTATCTGTGCAAAGATGCAAATATCTACACCGCTATCTCTGTAAACATGGTAATAACTACACCGCTATCTGTATACACATGTAAATATCTGTACCGCCATCTGTATAAAAAAGGAAATAACTACACCGCCATCTGTATAAACAAGGACACATCTACACCGCCATCTGTATAAACATGGAAATATCTACACTGATAACTGTATAAATATGGAAATAACTACACCGCTATATTTATCAACATGGAACACCGCCATCTGTACGAACATGGAAATATCTGCACCGCTATCTGTAAAAACTTGGAAATATCTACACCGCGGTCTGTATAAACATGGAAATATCTACACCGCTATCTCTATAAACATGGAAATATCTACGAAGCCATCTGTATAAACATGGAAATACCTACACAGTCATGTGTAGGAACATGGAAATATCTACACTGTCATCTGTATAAACATGGAAATATCTACACAGCCCTCTGTATAAATATGGAAATATCTGCATAGGCATCTTTATAAACATGGAAATATCTGCACCGCTATCTTTATAAACATGTAAATACCAACACCGCTGTCTCTATAAACATGGAAATATGTACACGGCTATATGTATAAACATGGAAATATCTCCAATGCTGTCTGTATAAATATGGAAATATCTACAAAGCGATCTGTGTAAACATGGAAATATCTACACCGATATCTGTATAAACATGGAAATATCTACAAAGCTATCTCTATAAACATGGAAATACCTACACCGCCGTCTGTATAAACACGGAAATACCTACAAAATCATCTTTATAAACATGGAAATATCTACACGGCCATCTGTATAAACATGGAAATATCTAAACAGCCATCTTTATATACATGGAAATATCTACTCCGCTATCTGTATAAACATGGAAATAACTACACCGCTATTTGTATAAACAAGGAAATATCTACAGCGCCATATGTTTAAACATGGAAATATATACACAGACATCTGTTTATACATGGAAATATCTACACCGCTATCTGTATAAACATGCTAATAACTACAACGCTATCTTTATAAATATGGAAATATTTGCACCGCTACCCCTATAAACATGGTAATATCAACACCGCGATCTGTATAAACATGGAAATATCTACAACATGATCTGTATAAACATGGAAATATCTACACCGCGATCTGTATAAACATGGAAATATCTACAGAGCCATGTGTATATACATGGAAATATGTACACCGCTATGTGTATAAACATGGAAATATCTCCACTGCTGTCTGTATAAACATGGAACTATCTCCACCATTACCTGTTTAAACATGGAAATATCTACAGCGCCATCTCTATAAACATTGAAATATCTACACTGCCATCTGTAAAAACATGGAAATATCTACACAGTCATCTGAATAAACATGGAAATATCTACATCACCATCTGTATATACTTGGAAATACCTACAATACCATCTGTATACCCATGGAAATATCTACACAGACATCGGTAAAAATAAGAAATATCTACACGGCCTTCTGTATAAACATGGAAATATCTACACCGCCATCTGTATAAACATGGAAATATCTACACAGCCATGTGTACATACATGGAAATATCTACACCGCTATCTGTATAAACATGGAAATATCTACACCGCTATCTGTATAAACATGGAAATATCTCCACTGCTATCTCTATAAACATTGAAATATCTACACCGCCATCTGTATAAAGATGGAAATACTTACAAAGTTATCTGTATAAACATGGAAATATCTACACTGCTATATGTATAAACATGGAAATATCTACACAGCCATGTGTACATACATGGAAATATCTACACCGCTCTCTATATAAACATGGAAATAAACACAGCGCTATCTGTATATACATGGAAATATCTACAACACCATCTACATATCCATAGAAATATCTTCGCCACCATCTGAATAAACATGGAAATATCTACACGGTCATCTTTGTATAGATGGAAATATCAACACCGCCATCTGTACAAACATGGAAATATCTGCTCCGCTATCTGTATAAACATGGAAATATCTACACCGCGGTCTGTATAAACATGGAAATATCTACTCCGCTATCTGTATAAACATGGAAATATCTACACCGCTATCTCTATAAACATGGAAATATCTACACCGTGATCTGTATAAACATGGAAATATTTACACCGCTATCTGTATAAACATAGAAATTTCTACACCGTTATCTGTATAAATATGGAAATATCTACACCGCTATCTCTATAAACATGGAAATATCTACACCGCCATCTGTATAAACATGGATATACCTATACAGTCATCTGTGTAAACATGGAAATATCTACACCACCATCTGTATAAACATGGAAATATCTACAATGCCATCTGTATACACATGGAAATACCTACACGGCAATCTGAGTATAGATGGAAACATCATCACCGCCATCTGTACAAACATGGAAATATCTACACTGCTATCTCTATAAAAATGGAAATATCTACACTGCGGTCTGTATAAACATGGAAATATCTACACCGGTATCTGTATAAACATGGAAATATCTACACCACGATCTGTATAAACATGGAAATATATACACCGCTATCTGTATAAACATGGAAATATCTGAACAGCAATCTCTATAAACATGGAAATATCTACAAAGACATCTGTATAAACATGGAAATACCTACACAGTCATGTGTAGGAACATTTAAATATCTACACTGCCATCTGTATAAACATAGAAATATCTACACAGCCCTCTGTATAAATATGGAAATATCTGCATAGGCATCTGTATAAACATGGAAATATCTGCAACGCTATCTGTATAAACATGGAAATATCTACACCACGATCTGTATAAACATGGAAATATATACACCGCTATCTGTATAAACATGGAAATATCTGAACAGCAATCTCTATAAACATGGAAATATCTACAAGGCATCTGTATAAACATGGAAATACCTACACAGTCATGTGTAGGAACATTTAAATATCTACACTGCCATCTGTATAAACATAGAAATATCTACACTGCCCTCTGTATAAATATGGAAATATCTGCATAGGCATCTGTATAAACATGGAAATATCTGCAACGCTATCTGTATAAACATGGAAATATCTGCACTGTAATCTTTATAAACATGGAAATATCTATACCGCAATCTGTATAAACATGGAAATATCTACAAAACTATCTGTGTTAACTTGGAAATATCTACACCGCTATCTGCGGAAACAAGAAAATATGTACACCGCTATGTATGTAAAGATGGAAATATCTACACCGCTATCTGTGGAAATATGGAAATATCTGCACCGCTATGTATATAAACATGGAAATATCTACACCGTTATCTGTATAAATATGGAAATATCTACACCACGATCTCCATAAACTTGGAAATAGCCACACCGCTATCTGCGTAAACATGGAAATATCTACACCGCTATCTGTATAAACATGGAAAGTACACCGCTACCAGTATAAAAACGGAAGTATTTACACGGCCATCTGAATAAACATGGAAATATTTTACACCGCTATCTGTATAAACATGGAAATATCTACACCATTATCTGCACAAACATGGAAATATCAACCCTGCCATCTGTATAAACATGGAAATATCTACACCGCCATCTGTTAAAACATGGAGATATCTACACTGTCATCTGAATAAACATGGAAATATCTACACCGGGATCGGTATAAACATGGAAATATCTACACTGCCATCTGTATACACAAGGAAATATGTACACAGCCGTCTGTATGAGCACGGAAATATCTTCACCGCTATCTCCATAAACATGGAGATATCTACACCGCAATCTGTGTAAACTTGGAAATATCTACACCGCTATCTTTGTAAAGATGGAAATACCTACAACGCAATCTGTGCAAAGATGGAAATATCTAAACCGCTATCTGTGTAAACATGGTAATATCTACACCACTGTCTGTATAAACATGGAAATATCCACACTGCTGTCTGTATATACATGGAAATATCTACACAGCCATCTGTAAAAACATGGAAATATCTACACCGCAATCTGTATAAACATGGAAATACCTACACAATCATCTGTATAAACATGGCGACATCTACACTGCTATCTGTATAGTCATGGACATATCTACACTGCTATGAGTATAAACATGGAAATATCTTCAACGCTATCTGTGTAAACATGGAAATGTCTACACAGCTATCTGTGTAAACATGGAAATATCTACACCGCTATTTTTACAAAGATGGAAATATTTGCAACGCAATCTGTGCAAACATGGAAATATTTACACCGCTATCTCTATAAATAAAGAAATATCTGCACCGGTATCTGTATAAACATGGATATATCTACACCGTTATCTCTATAAACATGGAAATAACTACACCGCCATCTGTATAAACATGGAAATATCTACACAGTCATCTGTATATACATGGAAATATCTACACCACCATCTCTATAAACATGGAAATATCTACACTGCCATGTGTATACATATGGAAATATCTACACAGCCATCAGTATAAACTTGGAAACATCTGCACCGCTATCTGAATACACATGGAAATACCTACACCGCTATCTCTATAAACATGGAAAGATCTAAACTGGTATCTGTATAAACATGGAAATAACTACGCCGCTATCTGCATAAACATGGAAATACCTACACTGCCATCTGTATAAACATGGAAATACCTGCACTGCGAGCTGAATAAACATGGAAATGTCTACACCGCTATGTGTATAAACATTGAAATATCAACACCACTATCTGTATAAGCATGGTAATATGTACACCTCTATCTGAATAAACATGGAAATACCTACACCACCATCTCTATAAACATGGAATTATCTACACCGCTATCTCTATAAACATAGAAATATCTACACCGCCATCTCTATAAACATGGAAATCTCTACACCGCGATCTGTATAAACATGGAAACATCTACACCGCTATCTGTATAAACATGGAAATATCTACACCGCTCTCTGTATAAACATGGAAATATCTACAACACTATCTGTGTAAACATGGAAATATCTACACAGCTATCTGTGTAAACATGGAAATATCTACACCGCTATCTGTATAAACATGGAAACATATACACCACGATCTGTATAAAAATGGAAATATCTACACCGCTCGCTGTATAAACATGGAAATATCTACACCTCTATCCGCATAAACATGGAAAAACCTACAATGACATCTGTATAAACATTGAAATATCTACACTGCGAGCTGAATAAACATGGAAATGTCTACACCGCTATGTGTATAAACATGAAAATATCAACACCATTATCTGTATAAACACAGAAATATCTACATCGCTATCTGAAGAAACATGGAAATATCTACACCACTATTGCTACAAACATGGAAATATCTACACCACCATCTCTATAAACAAGGAAATATCTACACCGCTATCTCTATAAACATAGAAATATCTACACCGCCATCTCTATATACATGGAAATATCTACACTGCCATCTGCATAAACATGGAAATATCTACACCACGATCTGTATAAACATGGAAATATCTACACCTCTACCTGTATAAACATGCAAATATCTACACCGCTATCTGTATAAACATGGAAATATCTACACTGCTGTCTGTATAAACTTGGAAATATCTACACCGCCATCTGTATAAAGATGGAAATATCTCCACGGCCATCTGTATAAACATGGAAAGTTCTCCAATGCTATCTGTATAAACATGGAAATATCTACAACACTAACTGTATAAACATGGAAATATCTACACCACTATCTGTGTAAACATGGAAATATCTACACAGCTATCTGTGTAAACATGGAAATATATACACCGCTATCTGTGTAAAGATGGAAATATCTACACCGCAATCTGTGCAAATATGGAAATATCTACACCGCTACCTCTGTAAACATGGAGATATCTAAACCGCTATCTGTATAAACATGGAAATATCTACAGCTCTATCTGTATAAACATGGAAATATCTACACCACTATCTCTATAAACATGGAAATACCTACACCGCCATCTCTATAAACATGGAATTATCTACAACGCTATCTCTACAAACCTTAAAATATCTACACCGCCATCTCTATGAACATTTAAATATCTACAACGCCATCAGCATAAACATGGAAATAACTTCACCGTCTTCTGTATAAACATGGAATTATCAACACTGCAATCTCTATAAAAATTGAAATATCTTCACTGCCATCTGTAGAAAGATGGAAATATCTACACCGACATCTGCATAAACATGGAAATATCTTCACCTCTATCTGTATAAACATGGAAATATCTACACAGCTATCTGTATAAATATGGAAATAACTACACCGCTATCTCTATGAACATGGAAATGTCTACACCGCAATCTTTATAAACATGGAAATATCTAAACCGCCATCTGTATAAACATGGAAATAAATACACAGTCATCTGTGTAAACATGGAAATTTCTACACCACTATATGTCTAAACATGGAAATATTTACACTGCCATCTGTAAAAACATGGAAATATCTACAAAGCCATCTCTATAAACATGGAAATATCTACACCGCTATCTGTATAAACACGGAAATATCGACACCACGATCTGTATAAACATGAAAATATCTACAACGTTATCTGTATAAACATGGAAATATCTACACCGCTATCTGTTTAAACATGGAAATATCTACACCGCTATCAGTATAAACATGGTTATATCTACACCGCCATCTGTATAAACATGGAAATAGCTACACCGTCATCTGAATAAACATGGAATTCTCTACACCGCTATCTGTATAAATATGGAATTATCTACACCGCTGTCTCTATAAACATGGAAATATATACACCGCTATCGGTATAAACATGGAAATATCTCCACTGGTATCTGTAGAAACATGGAAACATCTAAGCCATTATCTGTATAAACATGGAAATATGTACACCGCTATCTGTAAAAACATGGAAATATCTACAACGCTATCTGTGTAAACATGGAAATAACTACACCACCATCTGTGTAAACATGGAAAAATCTACACCGCTATCTGTATAAACATGGAAATATCTCCACCGCTACCTGTATAAACATGGAAATATATACACTGCTATCTGCATAAATATGGAAATATATACACTGCTATCTCTATAAACGTGGAAATGTCTACACCGCTATCTGTATAAACATAGAAATATCTACATGGCTATCTCTACAAACATGGAAATATCTACACCACCATCTGCATAAACATGGAAATACCTACACAGCCATCTGCATAAACATGGAAATACCTACACAGCCATCTGCATAAACATGGAAATATCTACAACGCCATCGGTATAAACATGGAAATATCTACACAGCCATCTGTATAAACATGGAAATATCTACACCGCCATCAGCATAAACATGCAAATAACTACACCGCCATCTGTATAAACATGAAAATATCTTCACCACCAACTCTATAAACAAGGAAACACCTACACTGTCATCTGTAGAAAGATGGAAATATCTACACAGAGATCTGCAGAAACATGGAAATATCAACAACTCTGCCTGTATAAACTTGGAAATATCTACACCACTATCTGTATAAACATGGAAATATCTACACTGCCGTCTGTATAAACATGGAAATATCTACACAGCTGTCTCCATAAACATGGAAATATTAACACTGCTATCTGTATAAACATGGAAATATCTGCACTGCCATATGTATAAACATGGAAATACCTAAACTGCCATCTGTATACACATGGAAATACCTACACAGCTATCAGTATAAGCATGGAAATATCTACTCCGCTATCTCTATAAACATAGAATTAGCAACACCGTAATCTGTATAAACATGGAAATATCTAGACCTTTCTCTATATAAAGATGGAAATACCTACACCGCTATCTGTATAAACATGGAAATATCTACACCGCTATCTTTATAAACATGGAATTATCTTCACCGCTTTCTGTATAAACATGGAAATATCTACAACAATATCTTTGTAAACATGGAAATAGCCACACAGCTATCTGGGTAGACATGGAAATATATACAACGCTATCTGTGTAAAGCTGAAAATATGTACACCCCAATCTGTGCGAATATCAAAATATCTACTCTGCTATCTCTGTAAACCTGGAAATATCTACGCCGTTATCTGTATAAACATGGAAATATCTACACCGCTATCTGTATAAACATGGAAATATCTACACCACTATCTGCATAAACATGGAAATATCTACACTGCCATGTGTATAAAGATGGAAATATCTACAACGCGAGCTGTATAAACATGGAAATATTTACACCGCTATCTCTATAAACATGGAAATACCAACACCGTTATCTGTATAAACATTGAAATATCTACACCGCTATCTGTATAAAGATGGAAATAACTACAATGCTATCTGTGTAAACATGGAAATATCTTCACAGCTATCTGTGTAAACTTGGAAATATCTACACAGCTATCTGTGCAAAGATGGAAATATCTACACCGCTATCTCTGTAAACATGGAAATATCTACACCGCTATCTGTATAAACACGGAAATATCTTCACCACTATCTTTATAAACATGGAAATACCTACATCGTCATCTCTATACACATGGATATATCTACACCGCCATCTCTATAAACATAGAAATATATACAGGGCCATCTCTATGAACATGAACATATCTACACCGCCATCTGCATAAACATGGAAATATCTACACCGCTATCTGTATAAACATGGAAATATCTACAACGCTATCTGTATAAATATGGAAACAGCTACACAGCTATCTCTATAAACATGGAAATATCTACAACGATATCTATATAAACATGGAAATATCTCCACCTCTATCTGTATAAATATGGAAATATCTACACAACAATCTGTGGAAAGATGCAAATATCTACACCGCTATCTCTGTAAACATGGAAATATCTGCACCACTATCTGCATAAACATGGAAATGTCTACACCGCCATCTGTATACACATGGAAATATCTACACAACAATCTGTGGAAAGATGCAAATGTCTACAACGCTATCTCTGTAAACATGGAAATATCTGCACCACTATCTGCATAAACATGGAAATGTCTACACCGCCATCTTTATAAAGATGGAAATTTCTACACCGTGGGCTGTATAAAGTTGGAAATATCTACACCGCAATCTGTATAAACGTGGAAGTATCTACACCGCTATCTGTATAAACGTGGAAATATCTACAATGCTATCTGTATAAACGTGGAAATATCTACATCGATATCGGTATAAACGTGGAAATATCTCCACCGCTATCTGTATAAACATGGACATATCTACACTGCTATCTGTATGTACATGGAAATATCTACAACGCTATCTGCATAAACATGGGAATATCTACACCGCTTTCTTTATAAACACGGAAATATCTACACCGCTATCTGTAAAAACATGGGAATATCTAAAACAATATCTGTGTAAACATGGAATTATCTACACAGCTATCTGAGTAAACATGGAAATATGTACACCACTATCTGAGTAAAGATGAAAATTTGTACACCGCAATCTGTGCAAATATCAAAATATATACTACGCTATCACTGTAAACATGGAAATATCTACACCGTTATCTGTATAAACATGGAAATGTCTACACCGCTATCTGTATAAACATGGAAATAACTTCATCGCTATCTGTATTAACATGGAAATATCTCCACCGCTATCTGTATAAACATGGAAATTCTACACCGCTATCTGTATAAACATGGAAATATCTACATCGCTATCTGTGTAAACATGGAAATATCTCCAGCGCTATCTCTATAAACATGGAAATATCTAAACCGTTATCTTTGTAAACATGGAAATATCTACACCGCTACCTGTATAAACATGGAAATATCTACAACACTATCTGTGTAAACATGGGAATACCTTCACAGCTATCTGTGTAAACATGGAAATACGTACACCGCTGTCTGTGTAAAGGTGGAAATATCTACCCCGCAATATGCGCAATTATGGAAATATCTACACAGGTATCTCTGTAAACATGCAAATATCTACAACGCTATCTGTATAAACACGGAAATATCTGCGCTGCTATCTGCAAAAACATGGAAATATCTACATGGCTATCTCCATAAACATGGAAATATCTACACCACCATCTGTATAAACACGGAAATACAAACACAGTCATCTTTATAAACATGGAAAAATCTACACCACAATCTTTATAAACATGCAAATATCTACACTGCCATCTGTATAAACATGGAAATATCTACACAGCCATCTGTATAAACGTGGAAATATCTATACTGCCATCTGTATAAACATGGAAATATCTATACAGACATCTGTATAAACATGGAAATATCTACAAAGCCATCTCTATAAACATGGAAATATTTACATTGCTATCTGTATAAACATGGAAATGGCCACACCTCTATCTGAATAACATGGAAATATATACACCGCCATCTGTAAAAACATGGAAATATCTACACAGTCATCTGTATAAATATGGAAATATCTACGCCTCCATGTGTATAAACATGGAAATATCTACACCGCTAGATGTATAAACGTGGAAATATCTACTTGGCTATCTCTAGAAACATGGAAATATCTACACCGCCATCTGTACAAACATGGAAATACCTACACAGTCGATTGCATAAACATGGAAATATCTACACCACTATCTGTATAAACATGGAAATATCTACACCGCTATCTGTATAAACATGGAAATATCTACACAGCTCTCTGAATAAATATGGAAATAACTACACCGCTATCTGTATAAACATGGAAATATCTACACAGCTATCTCTATAAACATAGAAATATCTAAAACGCCATCTCTATAAACATGGAAATATTTACCGCGCCATCAGCATAAACATGGAAATAAATACACCGACATCTGTATAAACATGGAAATATCTACACCGCCATCTCTATAAACATAGAAACATCTACAGTGCCATCTGTAGAAAGCTGGAAATATCTACACGGAGATCTGCATAAACATGGAAATATATACACCTCTACCTGTATAAACATGGAAATACCTACATAGCTATATGTATAAATATGGAAATATTTACACTGCTATCTCTATGAACATAGAAATGTCTACACCGCTATCTATATAAACATGGAAACATCTACAAGCGTATCTCTATAAACATGGAAATGTCTACACCGCTATCTGTATAAACATGGAAATACATACATGGCTATCTCTATAAACATGGAAATATCTACACCACCAGCTTTATGAACATGGGAATACCTACACAGTCATCTGTATAAACATGGAAATATCTACTCCGCTATCTGTATATACATGGAAATATCTACACCGCTATCTGTATAAACATGGAAATATCTACATCGCTATCTGTATAAACATGGAAATATCCTCAGCGCTATCTCTATAAACATGGAAATATCTACACCATTATCTTTGTAAATATGGATATATCTATACCGCTACCTGTATAAACATGGAAATACCTACAACAATATCTGTGTAAACCTGGGAATATCTTCACAGCTATCTGTGTAACCATGGAAATATGCACACCGCTATGTGTGTAAAGATGGAAATATCTTCACCGCAATATGCGCAAATATGGAAACATCTACACCGCTATATCTGTAAACATGGAAATATCTACACCGCTATCTCTGTAAACATGTAAATATCTACACCGCTATCTGTATAAACATGGAAATATCTGCACTGCTATCTGTATACACCTGGAAATATCTACATGGCTATCTCTATAAACATGGAAATATCTACACCGCCATCTGTATAAACATGCAAATACCTACACAGTCATTTGTATAAACATGGAAAAATCCGCACCACTATCTGTATAAACATGGAAATATTTACACTGACATCTGTATAAACATGGAAATATCTACACAGCCATCTGTATAAACATGGAAATATCTACACAGCCATCTCTATAAACATGGAAATATCTACAGAGCTATCTTTATAAACATGAAAATAGCCACACCGCTATCTGTATAAACATGGAAATATCTACACCGCCGTCTGTAAACACATGGAAATATCTACACAGTCATCTGTAAAAACATGGAAATATCTACATCTCCATGTGTATAAACATGGAAATATCTACACCGTCATCTCTATACACATGGAAATATCTACACAGCCGTCTGTATAAACATGGAAATATCTACACCGCTATCTCCATAAACATGGAAATACCAACACCGCAATCTGTATAAACATGGAAATATCTACACCGCAATCTGTATAAACATGGAAGTATCTACACTGCTATCTGTGAAAATATGGAAACATCTACTTGGCTCTCTCTAGAAACATGGAAATATCTACACCGCCATCTGTATAAACATGGAAATATCTAAACAGTCGATTGCATAAACATGGAAATATGTACACCACTATCTGTGTAAGCATGGAAATATCTACACCGGTATCTTTATAACCCTGGAAATATCTACACCGCTATCTGTATGAACATGGGAATATCTACAACAATATTTGTGTAAACATGGAAATATGAACACCAATATCTGTGTAAAGATGAAAATATGTACACCGCAATCTGTACAAATATCAAAATATCTACTACGCTATCTCTGTAAACATGGAAATATCTACCCCATTACCTGTATAAACTTGGAAATATCTACACCGCCATCTGTATTAACATGGAAATACCTACACTGTCATCTGTATAAACATGGAAACATCTACACCACTATCTGTATAAACATGGAAATATCTGCACTGCCATCTGTATAAACATGGAAATATCTACACCGCCATCTGTATAAACGTGGAAATATCTCCAACGCTATCTGTATAAACACAGAAATACCTGCACTGCTATCTGTATAAACATGGAAATATCTACATGGCTATCTCCATAAAGATGGAAATATCTCCACCGCCATCTGTATAAACATGGAAATACCTACACAGTCATCTTTATAAACATGGAAAAATCTACACCTCCATGTCTATAAACATGGAAATATCTACACTGCCATCTGTATACACATGGAAATAACTACACAGCCATCTGTATAAACATGGAAATATCTACACCGCTATCTCTATAAACATGGAAATACCTACACCCCAATCTGTATAAACATGGAAATGTCTACACCGCGATCTGTATAAACATGGAAGTATCTACAACGCTATCTGTAAAAATATGGAAATATCAACACCGCTATCTCTATAAACATGGAAATATTTACACCGCTAGCTGTATAAACGTGGAAATATCTACTTGGCTATCTCTAGAAACATGGAAACATCTACACCGCCATCTGTATAACCATGGAAATACCTACACAATCAATTGCATAAACATGGAAATATCTTCACCACTATCTGTATAAACATGGAAATATCTAAACTGCTATCTGTATAAACATGGAAATATCTACACCGCTATCTGTATAAACATGGAAATACCTACACCGCTATCTATATAAACATGGAATTATCTACACCGCTATCTCTATAAACATAGAAATATCTAAAACGCCATCTCTATAAACTTGGAATTATCTACACTGCCATCAGCATAACATGGAAATAACTACACCGCCGTCTGTATAAACATGGAAATATCTACACCGCCATCTCTATAAACATAGAAACATCTACACTGTCATCTGTTGAAAGATGGAAATACCTACACCGAGATCTGCATAAACATGGAAATACCTACACCTCTACCTGTATAAACATGGAAATACCTACACAGCTATCAGTATAAATAAGGAAATATTTACACCGCTATCTCTATGAACATGGAAATGTCTACACTGCTATCTGTATAAACATGGAAACGTCTACATGCCTATCTCTATAAACATGGAAATGTCTACACCGCTATCTGTATAAACATGGAAATACATACAATGCTATCTCTATAAATATGGAAATATCTTCACCGTCACCTTTATGAACATGGGAATACCTACACAGACATCTGTATAAACATGGAAATATCTACACTGCTATCTGTATAAACATGGAAATATCTACACCACTATCTGTATAAATATTGAAATATCTTCACCGCTATCTCTATAAACATGGAAATGCCTACACCTCTATCTGTATAAACATCTAAATATCTACATGGCTATCTCTATAAACATGGAAACATCTACACCGCCATCTGTATAAACATGGAAATACCTACACAGTCATCTGTATAAAGATGGAATTATCTACACCACTATCTGTATAAACACGGAAATATCTACAATGCCATCTGTATAAACATGGAAATATCTACCCCGCTATCTGTATAAACATGGAAATGTCTACAAAGCTATCTCTAGAAACATGGAAATACCTAAACTGCTATCTGTATAAACATGGAAATAGCCACAACGCTATCTGTATAAACATGGAATTATCTACACCGCCATCTATAAAAACATGAAAATATCTACAGGGTCATCTGTATAAACATGGAAATATCTACACCGCTACCTGTATAAACATGGAAATATCTACACCGCTATCTCTGTAAACATGGAAATATCTACACCACTATCTTTATAAACGGGGAAATATCTACACCACTATCAGTATAAACATAGAAATATCTACACCACCATCTGTATAAACATGGAAATATCTACAACACCATCTGAATAAACATGGAAATATCAACAACGCCGTCTGTATAAACATGGAAATAAATACACAGTCATCTGTATAAACATGGAAATATCTACACCGCTATCTGTATAAACATGGGAATATTTACAACAATATCTGTGTAAACATGGAAATATTTACACAGCTATCTGTGTAAACATGGAAATATGTACACCACTATCTGTGTAAAGATGAAAATATGTAAACTGCAATCTGTAAAAATATCAAAATATCTACTACGCTATCTCTGTAAACATGGAAATATCTACCCCGTTATCTGTATAAACATGGAAATATCTACACCGCTATCTGTATAAACAAGGAAACATCTACAACGCTATCTCCATACATATTGAAATATCTAAAACGCTACCTCTATAAACATGGAAATGCCTAAACAGCTATCTGTATAATCATGGAAATATCTACATGGCTATCTCTATAAACATGGAAATATCTACACCGCCATCTGCATAAACATGGAAATACCTACACAGTCATCTGTATAAACATGGAAACATCTACAGCACTATCAGTATAAACATGGAAATATCTACACTGCCATCTGTATAAACATGGAAATATCTACCTCGCCATCTGTATAAACATGGAAATATCTCCAACGCTATATGTATAAACACAGAAATATCTGCACTGCTATCTGTATAAACATGGAAATATCTACATGGCTATCTCCATAAACATGGAAATATCTACACCGCCATCTGTATAAACGTGGAAATACCTACACAGTCATCTTTATAAACATGGAAAAATCTACACCACTATCTGTATAAACATGGAAATATCTACACTGCCATCTGTATAAACATGGAAACATCTACACAGCCATCTGTATAAACATGGAAATATCTACACTGCCATCTGTATAAACATGGAAATATCTACAGAGCTATCTGTATAAACATGGAAATATCTACAAAGCCATCTCTATAAACATGGAAATATCAACACTGCTATCTGTATTAACATGGAAATAGCCACACCGCTATCTGTATAAACATGAAAATAGCTACACTGCCATCTGTAAAAACATGGAAATATCTACACAGCCATCTGTATAAACATGGAAATATCTACACCTCCATGTATTTAAACATGGAAATATCTACACTGCCATCTGTATACACATGGAATTATCTACACAGCCATCTGTATTAACATGGAAATATCTACACCGCTATCCACATAAACATGGAAATACCTACACCGCAATCTCTATAAACATGGAAATGTCTAAACCGCTATCTGTATAAACATGGAAATATCTACACTGCTATCTGTAAAAATATGGAAATTTCTACACCGCTATCTCTATAAACATGGAAATATTTACACCGCTAACTGTATAAACGTGGAAATATCTACTTGGCTATCTCTAGAAACTTGGAAATATATAGACCGCCATCTGTATAAACATGGAAATACCAACACAGTCAATTGCATAAACATGGAAATATCTACACCGCTATCTGTATAAACATGGAAATATCTACACCACTATCTGTATAAACATGGAAATATCTACATCGCTATCTGTATAAACATGGAAATATCCCCAGCGCTATCTCTATAAACATGGAAATATCTACACCGTTATCTTTGTAAACATGGAAATATCTACACCGCTACCGGTATAAACACGGAAATACCTACAACACTATCTGTGTAAACATGGGAATACCTTCACAGCTATCTGTGTAACCATGGAAATATGTACACCGCTATCTGTGTAAAGATGGAAATATCTACACCGCAATATGCGCAAATATGGAAATATCTACACCGGAATATCTGTAAACATGGAAATATCTACACCGCAATCTCTGTAAACATGGAAATATGTACACCGCTATCTGTATAAACATGGAAATATCTGCACTGCTATCTCTATAAAACTGGAAATATCTACATGGCTATCTCTATAAACATGGAAATATCTACAACGCTATCTGTGTAAACATGGAAATATCTACACAGCTATCTGTGTAAACTTGGAAATATCTACACAGGTAACTGTGTAAAAATGGAAATATCTACACGGCAATCTGTGCAAAGAGGGAAATATCTACACCGCTATCTCTGAAAACATGGAAATATCTACACCGCTATCTGTATAAACATGGAAATATCTACACCGCTATCTCTATAAACAAGGAAATATCTACACCGCCATATGTAGAAACATGGAAATATCTACACCGCCATCTGTATAAACAAGGAAATACCTACACCGCTATCTGTAGAAATATGGAAATGTCTACACCGCTATCTCTATAAACATGGAAATACCAACACCGCTTTCTCTATAAACATGGAAATATCTACATCGCAATCTCTATAAACATGGAATTATCTACACTGCCATCTGTATAAATATGGAAATATCTACAGTGCCATCTGTATAAACATGGAAATATCTACACTGCCATCTGTACACACATGGAAATATCTACACAGCCATCTGTATAAACATGGAAATATCTACACTGCTATCTTTATAAACATCAAAATATCTACAGCGCTATCTGTATAAGCAAGGAAATATCTACATCGCTATCTGTATAAACAGGGAAATATCTCCACCGCTATCTCTATAAACATGGAAATATCTACACTTCCATCTCTATAATGATAGAAATATCTGCACCGCGAGCTGTATAAACATGGAAATATCTACATCACTATATGTATAAACGTGGAAATAACAACACCGCAATCGGTATAAACATGGAAATATCTACAACGCCATCTACATAAACATGGAAATATCTACACCGCTATGTCTATAAACATGGAAATATCTACACCGCTATCTCTATAAACATGGAAATATCTACACCGCCATCTGCATATCCATTTAAATATCTGCAACGCAATCTGTATAAAGATGGAAATGTCTACACCACGATCTGTAAAAACATGAAAATATTTACACCGCTATCTGTATAAACATGGAAATAACCACACGGTCATCTGTGTATAGATGGAAATATCAACACAGCCATCTACATATCCATGGAAATATCTGCGCCGCCATCTGTATAAACAATGAAATAACCACACGGTCATCTGTGTATAGATGGAAATATCAACACAGCCATCTCTACAAACATGGAAATATCTACACCGCAATCTGTATAAACATAGAAATATCTACACTGCAGTATGTTTAAACATGGAAATATCTACACTGGTATCTGTATAAACTTGGAAATATCTACACTGCTATCTCTATGAATATGGAAATATCTACACCGCCATCTGCATAAACATGGAAATAACTTCACTGTCATGTGTAGGAACATGGAAATATCTACAAGGCTATCTGTATAAACAAGGAAATATCTACATCACTATCTGTATAAATATGGAAATATTTACCCCGCTATCTCTATAAACATGGAAATATCTACACCGCTATCTCTATAAACATGGATATATCTACACCGCCATCTGTATTAACATGGAAACATCTAAACAGTCATCTGTATAAACCTGGAAATATCTACACTATCATCTGTATATACATGGAAATAGCTACACCGCTATGTGTATAAGTATGGAAATAACTACCCCACTATTTATATAAACAAGGAAAAATCTACACCGCCATCTGTTTAAACATGGAAATATATACACAGACATCTGTTTATACATGTAAATATCTACACCGCTATCTGTATAAACATGCTAATATCTACACCGCTATCTGTATAAATGTGGAAATATTTGCACCGCTATCCCTGTAAACATGGTAATATCAAAACCGCGATCTGTATAAAAATGGAAATATCTACACCATGATCTGTATAAGCATGGAAATATCTACACCGCAATCTGTATAAACATGGAAATATCTACACCGTGATCTGTATAAACATGGAAATATCTACACTGCCATCTCTATAAACATGGAAATATCTACAGCCCTATATGTATAAACATGGAAATATCCACACCGCTATCTCTATAAACATGGAAAAATCAACAGCGCTATCTCTATGAACATGGAAATATCTACACCGCCATCTCTATAAACATGGAAATATCTACACCGCGATCAGTATAAACATGGAAATATTTACACCGCTATCTGTTTAAAAATGGAAATATCCCCGCTGCTATCTCTATAAACATCGAAATATCTCCACCGCCATCTGTATAAACATGGAAATACTTACAAAGTTATCTGCATAAACATGGAAATATCTACACCGCCATCTGTATAAACATGGAAATATCTACACAGCCATGTGTATATACATGGAAATATCTACACCGCTAAATATATACATGGAAATAACTACACCACGATCTGTATAAATATGGAAATATCTACACCGCCATCTACATATCCATGGAAATATCTGCGCTGCCGTCTGTATAAACATGGAAATAACTACATGGTCATCTGTGAATAGATGGAAATATCAACACCGCCATCTGTACAAACATGGAAATATCTGCACCGCTATCTGTATAAACATGGAAATATCTACACCGTGGTTGGTTTAAACATGGAAATATCTACACCGCTATCTCTATAAACACGGAAATATCTACACCGTGATCTGTATAAACATGGAAATATTTACACCGCTATCTGTATAAACATGGAAATATCTACACCGTTATCTGTATAAATATGGAGATATCTACACCGCTATCTCTATAAACATGGAAATATCTACACCACCATCTGTATAAACATGGAAATATCTACACTGCTGTCTCTATAAACATGGATATATCTACAATGCCATCTGCAAAACATGGAAATAACTATACAGTCATCTATATAAACATGGGAATATCTACACCACCTTCTGTATAAACATGGAAATATCTACAATGCCATCTGTATACACAAGTAAATACCTACACGGCAATCTGTGTATAGATGGAAACATCAACACCGCCATCTGCACAAACATACAAATATCTACAACTCTATCTGTATAAACATGGAAATTTCTACACTGCGGTCTGTATAAACATGGAAATATCTACACCGGTATCTGTATAAACCTGGAAATAACTACACCATGATCTGTATAAACATGGAAATATTTACACCGCTATCTGTATATACATGGAAATATCTACACAGCTATCTCTATGAACATGGAAATATCTACAAAGCCATCTGTATAAACATGGAAATACCTACACAGTCATCTGTAGGGACATGGAAATATGTACACTGTCAACTGTATAAACATGGAAATATGTACAGAGCCCTCTATATAAATATGGATATATCTGCATAGGCATTTGTTTAAACATGGAAATATCTGCACCGCTGTCTGTATAAACATGGAAATAACTACTCCGCTGTCTCTATAAACATGGAAATATGTACACCGCTATGTGTATAAACATGGAAATATCTCCACTGCTGTCTGTATAAACATGGAAATATCTCCACCGTTATCTGTATAAACATGGAAATATCTACAGCGCCATCTCTATAAACATTGAAATATCTACACTGCCATCTGTAGAAAGATGGAAATATCTACACTGCTATCTGTATAAATATGGAAACATCTACACCGCCA
This sequence comes from Pan troglodytes, assembly GCF_028858775.2. NCBI lineage: Eukaryota > Metazoa > Chordata > Mammalia > Primates > Hominidae > Pan > Pan troglodytes. Next base: position 12,563,750 of record NC_072411.2, read on the forward strand.
TCTCTATAAACATGAAAATACCTACACTGCCATCTCCATAAAGATGGAAGTATCTACTCTGCCATGTGTATAAAAACGGAAATATCTACACCACCATCTGTGTAAACATGGAAATATCTACACCGCTCTCTGTATAAAGATGGAAATATCTACACTGCCATCTCTATAAATGTGGAAATATCTACACCACTATCTCTATAAACATGGAAATATCTACAAAGGCATCTGCATAAACATCGATATATCTACACCGTTATCTCTATAAACGTGGAAATATATACAGAACCATCTCTATAAACATGGGAGAATCTACACTGCCATCTACATAAACAAGGAAATACCTACAATGCCATCTATATAAACATGGAAATATCTACACCGCCATCTGTATAAACATGGAAATATCTACATTGAAAACTGCAGAAAGATGGAAATATCTACACCGCGGTCTGTATAAACATTGAAATATCTGCACCGCTATCTAGATAAACATGGAAATACCTACAACGTTATCTTTATAAACATGGAAATATCTACACCATGATATGTATAAACATGGAAATATGTTCAGCGCTCTCTGTATAAAGATGGAAATAACCACACTACTATCTGTATAAATAGGGAAATATTTACACCGCTATCTCTATAAACATGGAAATATCTACACCGCTATCTCTATAAACATGGAAATATCTACTACGGCATCAGTATTAACATGGAAATATCTACACAGTCATCTGTAGAAAGATGGAAATATCTACACCGCGATCTGTGTAAACCTGGAAATAACTACACCGCTATGTGTATAAACATGGAAATATCTACACCGCCATCTGCATATCCATGGAAATATCCACACCGCCATATGTATAAACATGGAAATATCTACGCGGCCATCTCTGTATAGATGGAAATATCAACACCGCCATATGTACAAACATGGAAATATCTGCACGGCTATCTGTATAAACATTGAAATATCTACACCGCTATGTCTGTATAAACATGTTAATATCTACACCGCTATCTGCATAAACATGTAAATATCTACAGCGCTATCTGTATAACGTGGAAATATCTACACCGCTATCTGCATAAACGTGGATATATCTACACCGCTATCTGTACAAACGTGGAAATATCTACACTGTTATCTCTATAAACATGGAAATATCTACACTGCCATCTGTATTCACATAGAAATATCTACACAGCCATCTCTATAAACATGGAAATATCTACAGTGCAATCTGTATAAACATGGAAATATCTCTATAAACATGCAAATATGTACACCGGTATCTTCAATAACATGGAACTATCTACAACGCCATCTGTATAAACATGGAAATATCTACTCCACTATCTGTATAAACATGGAAATATCTTCACTGCCATCTGTATAAAGATGGAAATATCTACACCGGGAACTATATATACATGGAAATATCTACACCGCTATCTGTATGAACATGGAAATACCAACACCGCTATCTGTATAAACATGGAAATATCTACACCGCTATCTGTATAAACATGGAAATATCTACAATGCTATCTGTGTAAACATGGAAATATGTACACAGCTATCTGTGTAAACTTGGAAATATCTACACCGCTATCTGTGTAAACATGGATATGCCTACACCGCAATCTTTGCAAAGATGGAAATATCTACAACGCTATCTCTGTAAACATGGAAATATCTACACCGCTATCTGTATAAACATGGTATTATCTACACCGCTATCTGTATAAACATGGAAATACCAACACCGCTATCTGTATAAACATGGAAATATCTACACCGCTATCTGTATGAACATGGAAATACCTTCACCACTATCTCTGTAAACATGGAAATACCTACACCGCGATCTCTATACACATGGAAATATCTACAAGACTTTATCTGTAAACATAGAAATATCTACACCGCCATCTCTATAAACAAGGAAATGTCTACAACGCCATTCTCATGAACATGGAAATATCTACACCGCTATCTGTATAAACATGGAAATATGTAAAGTGCTATTTGTATAAACATTGAAATATCTACACTGCCACCTGTGGAAAGATTGAAATAGCTACACCACGATCTGTATAAACATGGAAATATCTACACCACGATGTGAATAAACAAGGAAATATCTCCACCACTGTCTGTATAAACATGGAAATGCGAACACCGCTATCTGTATAAACATGGAATTATCTATACCGCTGTCTGTATAAACATGGAAATAACTACTCCGCTATCTCTATATACATGGAAATATATACAAAACTATTAGTGTAAACATGGAAATATCAACACCGCCATCTCCATAAGTATGGAAAAATCTACACCGCTATCTCTATAAACCTGGAAATCCCTACAACGCTATGTGTATAAACGTGGAAATATCTACAACGCTATCTGTGTAAACATGGAAATATCTACACAGCTATCTGTGTAAACTTGGAAATATCTACACCGCAATCTGTGTAAAGATGGAAAGATATACACCGCAATCTGTTCTAAGATGGAAATATCTACACTGTTATCTCTGTAAACATGGAATTATCTACACCACTATCTGTATAAACATTGAAATATCTACACTGCGATCTGTATAAACATGTAAATATCTACACCGCCATCCCTATAAACATGAAAATATCTACACCGACATTTGTATAAACATGGAAATACCTACACAGTCACCTGTATAAACATGGAAATATCTATATCACCATCTTTATAAACATGGAAATATCTACACTGCCATCTGTGTTAACATGGAAATATCTACAAAGACATCTGTATAAACACAACGCTATCTGCATAAAGATGGAAATATCTACACCGCTATCTGTTTAAACATGGAAATATCTACAGAGCTATCTGTGTAAACTTGTAAATATCTACACAGGTAACTGTGTAAAAATGGAAATATCTACACGGCAATCTGTGCAAAGAGGGAAATATCTACACCGCTATCTCTGAAAACATGGAAATATCTACACCGCTATCTGTATAAACATGGAAATATCTACACCGCTATCTCTATAAACAAGGAAATATCTACACCGCCATATGTAGAAACATGGAAATATCTACACCGCCATCTGTATAAACATGGAAATAGCTACACCGCTATCTGTAGAAATATGGAAATGTCTACACCGCTATCTCTATAAACATGGAAATACCAACACCGCTTTCTCTATAAACATGGAAATATCTACATCGCAATCTCTATAAACATGGAATTATCTACACCACCATCTCTATAAACATGAAAATATCTACACCGCCATCTTCAGAAACATGGCTGTATCTACACCGCCATCTGTATAAACATGGAAATATCTACACCACTATCTGAATAAACATGGAAAAATCTTCACTGCCATCTGTATAAAGATGGAAATATCGGCACTGCGAGTTGTATAATCATGGAAATATCTACACCGCTATCTCTATAAACATGGAAATACGTACAACGCCATCTCTATAAACATGGAAATATCTACGCCGCTATCTGTATAAACATGGAAATATCTACACCGCTATCTGTATAAACCTGGAAAGATATACACAGCTATTTGTATAAATATGGAAATATCTACAATGCTGTCTCTCTAAACTTGGAAATGTCTACACCGCTATCTGTATAAACATGGAAATATCTACATCGTTATCTCTACATACATGAAAATATCTACACTGACAGATGTATAAACATGGAAATAACTTCACAGACATCTGTATAAACATGGAAATATCTGCACCATGATCTGTATAAACATGGAAATATATACACCGCTATCTGTTTAAAGATGGAAATATCTTCACCGCTATCTCTATAAACATGGAAATATCTACAAAGACATCTCTATAAGCATGGAAATACCTACACAGTCATGTGTAGGAACATGGAAATATCTACACTGCCATCTGTAAACATAGAAATATCTACACAGCCCTCTGTATAAATATGGAAATATCTGCATAGGCATCTGTGTAAACATGGAAATATCTGCACCACTATCTGTATAAACATGGAAATACCTACACTGCTGTCTCTATAAACATGGAAATATGTACACCGCTATGTGTATAAACATGGAAATATCTCCACTGCTCTCTGTATAAACAAGGAAATATCTGCACCATTATCTGTATAAACATGGAAATATCTACAGCCCCATCTCTATAAACATTGAAATATCTACACTGCCATCTGTAAAAACATGGAAATATCTACACCGCCAGCTGTATAAACATGGAAATATCTACACCACCATCTGTATAAACATGGAAATACCTACAATAACATCTGTATACACATGGAAATATTTACACTGCCATCTGTAAAAACATGGAAATATATACACCGCCAACTGTATAAACATGGAAATATCTACACCGCTATCTGTATAAACATGGAAATAACTACACCGCCATCTGCATGTTCATGGAAATAACTACGCCGCCATCTGTATAAACATGGAAATATCTACACCGCAATCTGTATAAACATGGAAATATCTACACCGCTATCTGTAAAACATGGAAATGTCTACACCACTATCTGTATAAACATGGAAATATCTACACAGCTATCTCCATAAACATGGAGATATCTACACGGCCATCTGTATTAACATGGAAATACCTACAAAGTCATCTGTATAAACATGGAAATATCTACACAGCCATCTGTATAAACTTGGAAATATCTACACAGCCATCTGTATATACATGGAAATATCTACACCGTTATCTGTATGAACATTGAAATAACTACACCGCTATTTGTATAAACAAGGAAATATCTACACCGTGATCTGTATAAACATGGAAATATCTACAATGCCATCTCTATAAACATGGAAATATCTACACCCCTATCTGTATAAACATAGAAATATCCACACCGCTATCTCTATAAACATGGAAATATCAACACCGCTATCTCTTTGAACATGGAAATATCTACACCGCCATCTCTATAAACATGGAAATATCTACACCACGATCAGTATAAACTTGGGAATATCTACATCGCTGTCTGTATAAACATGGAAATATCTACACTCCTATCTCCATAAGCATCGAAATATCTACACCGCCATCTGTATAAACATGGAAATACTTACAAAGTTATCTGTATAAACATGGAAATATCTACACCGCCATCTGTATAAACATGGAAATATCTACACAGCCATATGTACATACATGGAAATATGTACACCGCTATCTATATAAACGTGGAAATAACTACACCGCTATCTGTATAAACATGGAAATATCTACACCGCCATCTATATATCCATGGAAATATCTGCGCCGCCATCTGTATAAACATGGAAATATCTACACGGTCATCTGTGTATAGATGGAAATATCAACACCGCCATCTGTACAAACATGGAAATATCTACACCGCTATCTGTATAAACATGGAAATATCTACACCGCTATCTGTATAATCATGGACATATCTACAGCGCAATCTGTTTAAACATGGAAATATCTACCACGCTATGTGTGTAAACATGGAAATATCTACACGGCAATCTGTGCAAAGATGTAAATATCTACACCTCTATCTCTGTAAACATGGAAATATCTACACCGCTACCTGTATAAACATGGAAATAACTACACCGCTGTCTGTATAAACAAGGAAATATCTACACCGCCATCTGTAGAAACATGGAAATATCTACACTGCAATCTGTATAAACATGGAAATACCTTCACAGCTATCTGTATAAATATGGAAATAACTACACCGCTAACTCTATAAACATGGAAATAACTACACCGATTTCTCTATAAACATGAAAATATCTACACTGCTATCTCTATATACATGGAAATATCTACACCTCCTTCTCTATAAACATGAAAATATCTACACCGCCATCTTCAGAAACATGGATATATCTACACCGCTATCTGTATAAACATGGAAATATCTTCACTGCCATCTGTATAAACATGGAAATATCTACACCGCCATCTGTATAAACATGGAAATATCTACAACGCTATCTGTATAAACATGGAAATACCAACACCGTTATCTGTATAAACATGGAAATATCTACAGCGCTATCTCTATAAACATGAAAATACTTACACCACCATCTCTATAAACATGGAGATATTTACACCGCTATCTCTATAAACATAGAAATAACTACACTGCCATCTCTATAAACATGGAAATATCTACACCGCCATCTGCATAAACATGGAAATATCTACACAGACATCTGTATAAACATGGAAATATCTACACTGCTATCTGTATAAACTTGGAAATATCTACACTGACATCTGTAGAAAGATGGAAATGTCTACAAAGCGATCTGTATAAACATGGGAATTTCTACACAGCTACTTGTATAAACATGGAAATATCTACGCCGCTATCTGTATCAACATGGACATAACTACACCGCAATCTGTATAAACATGGAAATATCTACAATGCTATCTCTGTAAACATGGAAATAGCTACACAGCTATCTGTGTAAACTTGGAAATATCTACACCGCTATCTCTGTAATTTGGGCAATATCTACACCGCAATCTGTGCAAAGATAGAAATACCTACACCGCTGTCTCTGTAAACATGGAAATATCTACACCGATATCTGTATAAACATGGAAATATCTACACTGCCATCTGTATAAACATGGAAATACCTACACCACTTTCTCTATAAACATGAAAATATCTACAATGCTATCTCTATATACATGAAAATATCTACACCTCCATCTCTATAACCATGAAAATATCTACACGGCCATCTTCAGAAACATGGATGTATCTACACCGCCATCTGTATAAACATGGAAATATCTACACCACTATCTGTATAAATATGGAAATATCTTCACTGCCATCTGTATAAACATGGAAATATCTACACCGCCATCTGTATATACATGGAAATATCTACACCGCAATCTGTATAAATATGGAAATAACTACACAGCTATCTCTATAGACATGGAAATATCTACACTGCTATCTGTATAAACATGGAAATATCTACACTGCCATCTGTATAAAGATGGAAATATCTACACCGCGAGCTGTATAAACATGGAAATATCTATACCAATATTTCTATAAACAAGGAAATATCTATACCGCCATCTGTTTAAACATGGAAATATATACACAGACATCTGTTTATACATGGAAATATCTACACTGCCATCTGTATAAACATGGAAATATCTACACAGTCATCTGAATAAACATGGAAATATCTACACCACCACCTGTATAAACATGGAAATATCTACAATACCAACTGTATACACATGGAATTATCTACACAGACATCTGTACAAATATGGAAATATCTACACCGCCATCTGTATAAACATGTAAATATCTACACTGCCATCTGTAGAAAGATGGAAATATCTACACCGCTATCTGTACAAATATGGAAATATCTACACCGCCAACTCTATAAACATGAAAATATCTACACTGCCATCTCCATAAAGATGGAAGTATCTACTCCGCCATGTGTATAAACACGGAAATATCTACACCACCAACTGTGTAAACATGGAAATATCTACATGGCGATCTGTGTATAGATGGAAATTTCAACACCGCCATATGTACAAACATGTAAATATCTACACCGCTATCTCTATAAACATGGAAATATCTACACCACCATCTCTACAAACATGAAAATATCTGCACTGCCATCTGAAAAAACATGGAAATACCTATACAGTCATCTGTATGAACATGGAAATATCTACACAGCCATCTGTATAAGCATGTAAATATCTACACTGCTATGTATATAAACATGGAAATATCTACACCACTATGTATATAAACATGGAAATACCTGGAAATATCTGCACCGCTATCTCCATAAACATGGAAATATCTACAAAGACATCTGCATAAACATGGAAATAACTACACAGTCATGTGTAGGAACATTTAAATATCTACACTGCCATCTGTATAAACATAGAAATATCTACACAGCCCTCTGTATAAATATGGAAATATCTGCATAATCATCTGTGTAAACATGGAAATATCTGCACCGCTATCTGTATAAACATGGAAATACATACACCGCTGTCTCTATAAACATGGAAATATGTACACCGCTATGTGTATAAACATGGAAATATCTCCACTGCTGTCTGTATAAACATGGAAATATCTACACCGAGATCTGTATAAACATCGAAATATCTACACCGCTATCTGTATAAACATGGAAATATCTACACAGCTATCTCTATAAACATGGAAATACCTACACCACTTTCTCTATAAACATGAAAATATCTACAATGCTATCTCTATATACATGGAAATATCTACACCTCCATCTCTATAACCATGAAAATATCTACACGGCCATCTTCAGAAACATGGATGTATCTACACCGCCATCTGTATAAACATGGAAATATCTACACCACTATCTGTATAAATATGGAAATATCTTCACTGCCATCTGTATAAACATGGAAATATCTACACCGCCATCTGTATATACATGGAAATATCTACACCGCAATCTGTATAAATATGGAAATAACTACACAGCTATCTCTATAGACATGGAAATATCTACACTGCTATCTGTATAAACATGGAAATATCTACACTGCCATCTGTATAAAGATGGAAATATCTACACCGCGAGCTGTATAAACATGGAAATATCTATACCAATATTTCTATAAACAAGGAAATATCTATACCGCCATCTGTTTAAACATGGAAATATATACACAGACATCTGTTTATACATGGAAATATCTACACTGCCATCTGTATAAACATGGAAATATCTACACAGTCATCTGAATAAACATGGAAATATCTACACCACCACCTGTATAAACATGGAAATATCTACAATACCAACTGTATACACATGGAATTATCTACACAGACATCTGTACAAATATGGAAATATCTACACCGCCATCTGTATAAACATGTAAATATCTACACTGCCATCTGTAGAAAGATGGAAATATCTACACCGCTATCTGTACAAATATGGAAATATCTACACCGCCAACTCTATAAACATGAAAATGTCTACACTGCCATTTCCATAAAGATGGAAGTATCTACTCCGCCATGTGTATAAACACGGAAATATCTACACCACCAACTGTGTAAACATGGAAATATCTACATGGCGATCTGTGTATAGATGGAAATTTCAACACCGCCATATGTACAAACATGTAAATATCTACACCGCTATCTCTATAAACATGGAAATATCTACACCACCATCTCTACAAACATGAAAATATCTGCACTGCCATCTGAAAAAACATGGAAATACCTATACAGTCATCTGTATGAACATGGAAATATCTACACAGCCATCTGTATAAGCATGTAAATATCTACACTGCTATGTATATAAACATGGAAATATCTACACCACTATGTATATAAACATGGAAATACCTGGAAATATCTGCACCGCTATCTCCATAAACATGGAAATATCTACAAAGACATCTGCATAAACATGGAAATAACTACACAGTCATGTGTAGGAACATTTAAATATCTACACTGCCATCGGTATAAACATAGAAATATCTACACAGCCCTCTGTATAAATATGGAAATATCTGCATAATCATCTGTGTAAACATGGAAATATCTGCACCGCTATCTGTATAAACATGGAAATACATACACCGCTGTCTCTATAAACATGGAAATATGTACACCGCTATGTGTATAAACATGGAAATATCTCCACTGCTGTCTGTATAAACATGGAAATATCTACACCGAGATCTGTATAAACATCGAAATATCTACACCGCTATCTGTATAAACATGGAAATATCTACACAGCTATCTCTACAAACATGGAAATACCTACACCGCCATCTGTACAAACATGGAAATACCTACGAAGTCATCTGTATAAACATGGAAATATCTACACAGCCATCTGTATAAACATGGAAATATCTACACAGCCATCTGTATATACATGGAAATATCTACACCGCTATCTGTATAAACATGAAAATAACTACACCGCTATTTGTATAAACAAGGAAATATCTACATCACCATCTGTTAAAACATGGAAATATATACACAGACATCTGTTTATACATGGAAATATCTACACCGCTATCTGTATAAACCTGCTGATAACTACACCGCTATCTGTATAAATGTGGAAATATTTGCACTGCTATCCCTATAAACATGGTAGTATCAACACCGCGATCTGTATAAACATGGAAATATCTACACCATGATCTGTATAAACATGGAAATATCTACACCGTGATCTGTATAAACATGGAAATATCTACACCGCCATCTCTATAAACATGGAAATATCTACACCCCTATCTGTATAAACATGGAAATATCCTCACAGATATCTCTATAAAAATGGAAAAATCTACACCGCTATCTCTATGAACATGGAAATATCTACACCGCCATCTCTATAAACATGGAAATATCTACACTGCGATCAGTATAAGCATGGAAATATCTACACCGCTATCTGTATAAACATGGAAATGTCTCCATTGCTATCTCTATAAACATCGAAATATCTACACCACCATCTGTATAAACATGGAAATACTTACAAAGTTACCTGTATAAACATGGAAATATCTACACCGCCATCAGTATAAACATGGAAATATCTACACAGCCATGTGTATATACATGGAAATATCTACACCGCTATCTATATAAACATGGAAATAACTACACCGCTATCTGTATAAACATGGAAATATCTCCACTGCTATCTCTATAAACATCGAAATATCTACACCGCCATCTGTATAAACATGGAAATACTTACAATGTTATCTGTACAAACATGGAAATATCTACACCGCCATCTGTATAAACATGTTAATACTTACAAAGTTATCTGTACATACATGGAAATATCTACACCGCTCTCTATATAAATATGCAAATAAGTACAGCGCTATCTGTATATACATGGAAATATCTACACCACCATCTACATATCCATAGAAATATCTGTGCCGCCATCTGTATAAACATGGAAATATCTACACGTTCATCTGTGTATAGATGGAAATATCAACACCGCCATCTGTACAAACATGGAAATATCTGCACCGCTATCTGTATAAACATGGAAATATCTACACCGCGGTCTATATAAACATGGAAATATCTACACCGCTATTGTATAAACATTGAAATACCTACACCGCTATCTCTATAAACATGGAAATATCTACACAGTTATCTGTATAAAAATGGAAATATTTACACCGCTATCTGTATAAACATGGAAATTTCTACACCGTTATCTGTATAAATATGGAAATATCTACACCGCTATCTCTATAAACATGGAAATTTCTACACCGCCATCTGTATAAACATGGAAATACCTATACAGTCATCTGTGTAAACATGGAAATATCTACTCCACCATCTGTATAAACATGGAAATATCTACAATGCCATCTGTGTACACATGGAAATACCTACACGGCAATCTGTGTATAGATGGAAACATCAACACCGCCATCTGTACAAACATGGAAATATCTACACTGCTATCTCTATAAACATGGAAATATATACACTGCGGTCTGTATAAACACGGAAATATCTACACCGGAATCTGTATAAACATGGAAATATCTACACCATGATCTGTATAAACATGGAAATATATACACCGCTATCTGTATAAACATGGAAATATCTGCACCGCTATCTCTATAAACATGGAAATATCCACAAAGACATCTGCATAAACATGGAAATATCTACACAGTCATGTGTAGGAACATGTAAATATCTACACTGCCATCTGTATAAACATAGAAATGTCTAAACAGCCCTCTGTATAAATATGGAAATATCTGCATAGGCATCTGTGTAAACATGGAAATATCTGCACCGCTATCTGTATAAACATGGAAATACATACACCGCTGTCGCTATAAACATGGAAATATGTACACCGCTATGTGTATAAACATGGAAATATCTCCACTGCTGTCTGTATAAACATGGAAATATCTACACTGCGATCTGTATAAACATCGAAATATCTACACCGCTATCTGTATAAACATGGAAATATCTACAGAGCCATCTCTACAAACATGGAAATACCTACAACGCCATCTGTACAAACCTGGAAATACCTACAAAGTCATCTGTATAAACATGGAAATATCTACACAGCCATCTGTATAAACATGGAAATATGTACACAGCCATCTGTATATCCATGGAAATAACTACACCGCTATCTGTATAAACATGGAAATAACTACACCGCTATTTGTATAAACAAGGAAATATCTACATCACCAACTGTTAAAACATGGAAATATATACATAGACATCTGTTTATACATGGAAATATCTACACCGCTATCTGTATAAACCTGCTAATAACTACACCGCTATCTGTATAAATGTGGAAATATTTGCACTGCTATCCCAATAAACATGGTAATATCAACACCGTGATCTGTATAAACATGGAAATATCTACACCATGATCTGTATAAACATGGAAATATCTACACCGTGATCTGTATAAACATGGAAATATCTACACCGCCATCTCTATAAACATGGAAATATCTACACCCCTATCTGTATAAACATGGAAATATCCTCACAGCTATCTCTATAAACATGGAAAAATCAACACCGCTATCTCTATGAACATGGAAATATCTACACCGCCATCTCTATAAACATGGAAATATCTACACCACGATCAGTATAAGCATGGAAATATCTACACCGCTATCTGTATAAACATGGAAATATCTCCACTGCTATCTCTATAAACATCGAAATATATACACCGCCATCTGTACAAACTTGGAAATACTTACAAAGTTATCTGTATAAAAATGGAAATATCTACACAGCCATGTGTATATACATGGAAATATCTACACCGCTATCTATATAAACATGGAAATAAGTACACCGCTATCTGTATAAACATGGAAATATCTCCACTGCTATCTATATAAACATCGAAATATCTACACCGCCATCTGTATAAACATGGAAATACTTACAAAGATATCTGTATAAACATGGAAATATCTACACCGCCATCTGTATAAACATGGAAATATCTACACAGCCATGTGTACATACATGGAAATATCTACACCGCTCTCTATATAAACATGGAAATAAGTACAGCGCTATCTGTATATACATGGAAATATCTACACCACCATCTACATATCCATAGAAACATCTGTACCGCCATCTGTATAAACATGGAAATATCTACACGTTCATCTGTGTATAGATGGAAATATCAACACCGCCATCTGTACAAACATGGAAATATCTGCACCGCTATCTGTATAAACATGGAAATATCTACACCGCGGTCTGTATAAACATGGAAATATCTACACCGCTATTGTATAAACATGGAAATAACTGCACCGCTATCTCTATAAACATGGAAATATCTACACCGCTATCTGTATAAAAATGGAAATATTTACACCGCTATCTGTATAAACATGGAAATTTCTACACCGTTATCTGTATAAATATGGAAATATCTACACCGCTATCTCTATAAACATAGAAATATCTACACCTCCATCTGTATAAACATGGAAATACCTATACAGTCATCTGTGTAAACATGGAAATATCTACTCCACCATCTGTATAAACATGGAAATATCTACAATGCCATCTGTATACACATGGAAATACCTACACGGCAATCTGTGAATAGATGGAAACATCAACACCGCCATCTGTACAAACATGGAAATATCTACACTGCTATCTCTATAAACATGGAAATATATACACTGCGGTCTGTATAATCATGGAAATATCTACACCGGTATCTGTATAAACATGGAAATATCTACACCATGATCTGTATAAACATGGAAATATATACACCGCTATCTGTATAAACATGGAAATATCTGCACCGCTATCTCTATAAACATGGAAATATCTACAAAGACATCTGCATAAACATGGAAATAACTACACAGTCATGTGTAGGAACATTTAAATATCTACACTGCCATCTGTATAAACATAGAAATATCTACACAGCCCTCTGTATAAATATGGAAATATCTGCATAGGCATCTGTGTAAACATGGAAATATCTGCACCGCTATCTGTATAAACATGGAAATACATACACCGCTGTCTCTATAAACATGGAAATATGTACACCGCTATGTGTATAAACATGAAAATATCTCCACTGCTGTCTGTATAAACATGGAAATATCTACACTGAGATCTGTATAAACATCGAAATATCTACACCGCTATCTGTATAAACATGGAAATATCTACACAGCTATCTCTACAAACATGGAAATACCTACACGGCCATCTGTACAAACATGGAAATACCTACAAAGTCATCTGTATAAAAATGGAAATCTCTACACAGCCATGTGTATAAACATGGAAATATCTACACAGACATCTGTATATACATGGAAATACCTACACCGCTATCTGTATAAACATGGAAATAACTACACCGCTATTTGTATAAACAAGGAAATATCTACATCACCATCTGTTATAACATGGAAATATATACACAGACATCTGTTTATACATGGAAATATCTACACCGCTATCTGTATAAACCTGCTAATAACTACACCGCTATCTGTATAAATGTGGAAATATTTGCACTGCTATCCCTATAAATATGGTAATATCAACACTGCGATCTGTGTAAACATGGAAATATTTACACCATGATCTGTATAAACATGGAAATATCTACACCGTAATCTGTATAAACATGGAAATATCTACACCGCCATCTCTATAAACATGGAAATATCTACACCCCTATCTGTATAAACATGGAAATATCCTCACAGCTATCTCTATAAACATAGAAAAATCAACACCACTATCTCTATGAACATGGAAATATCTACACCGCTATCTCTATAAACATGGAAATATCTACACCGCGATCAGTATAAGCATGGAAATATCTACACCGCTATCTGTATAAAAATGGAAATATCTCCACTGCTACCTCTATAAACATCGAAATATCTACACCGCCATCTGTATAAACATGGAAATATTTACAAAGTTATCTATATAAACATGGAAATATCTACACCGCCATCAGTATAAACTTGGAAATATCTACACAGCCATGTGTATATACATGGAAATATCTACACCGCTATCTATATAAACATGGAAATAACTACACCGCTATCTGTATAAACATGGAAATATCTCCACTGCTATCTCTATAAACATCGAAATATCTACACCGCCATCTGTATAAAGTTGGAAATACTTACAAAGATATCTGTATAAACATGGAAATATCTACACCGCCATCTGTATAAACATGGAAATATCTACACAGCCATGTGTACATACATGGAAATAACTACACAGCCATCTGTATATACATGGAAATACCTACACCGCTATCTGTATAAACATGGAAATAACTACACCGCTATTTGAATAAACAAGGAAATATCTACATCACCATCTGTTATAACATGGAAATATATACACAGACATCTGTTTATACATGGAAATATCTACACCGCTATCTGTATAAACCTGCTAATAACTACACCGCTATCTGTATAATGTGGAAATATTTGCACTGCTATCCCTATAAATATGGTAATATCAACACTGCGATCTGTGTAAACATGGAAATATTTACACCATGATCTGTATAAACATGGAAATATCTACACCGTAATCTGTATAAACATGGAAATATCTACACCGCCATCTCTATAAACATGGAAATATCTACACCCCTATCTGTATAAACATGGAAATATCCTCACAGCTATCTCTATAAACATAGAAAAATCAACACCACTATCTCTATGAACATGGAAATATCTACACCGCTATCTCTATAAACATGGAAATATCTACACCGCGATCAGTATAAGCATGGAAATATCTACACCGCTATCTGTATAAAAATGGAAATATCTCCACTGCTATCTCTATAAACATCGAAATATCTACACCGCCATCTGTATAAACATGGAAATATTTACAAAGTTATCTATATAAACATGGAAATATCTACACCGCCATCAGTATAAACTTGGAAATATCTACACAGCCATGTGTATATACATGGAAATATCTACACCGCTATCTATATAAACATGGAAATAACTACACCGCTATCTGTATAAACATGGAAATATCTCCACTGCTATCTCTATAAACATCGAAATATCTACACCGCCATCTGTATAAACTTGGAAATACTTACAAAGATATCTGTATAAACATGGAAATATCTACACCGCCATCTGTATAAACATGGAAATATCTACACAGCCATGTGTACATACATGGAAATAACTACACAGCCATCTGTATATACATGGAAATACCTACACCGCTATCTGTATAAACATGGAAATAACTACACCGCTATTTGAATAAACAAGGAAATATCTACATCACCATCTGTTATAAGATGGAAATATATACACAGACATCTGTTTATACATGGAAATATCTACACCGCTATCTGTATAAACCTGCTAATAACTACACCGCTATCTGTATAATGTGGAAATATTTGCACTGCTATCCCTATAAATATGGTAATATCAACACTGCGATCTGTGTAAACATGGAAATATTTACACCATGATCTGTATAAACATGGAAATATCTACACCGTAATCTGTATAAACATGGAAATATCTACACCGCCATCTCTATAAACATGGAAATATCTACACCCCTATCTGTATAAACATGGAAATATCCTCACAGCTATCTCTATAAACATGGAAAAATCAACACCGCTATCTCTATGAACATGGAAATATCTACACCGCTATCTCTATAAACATGGAAATATCTACACCGCGATCAGTATAAGCATGGAAATATCTACACCGCTATCTGTATAAACATGGAAATATCTCCACTGCTATCTCTATAAACATCGAAATATCTACACCGCCATCTGTATAAACATGGAAATATTTACAAAGTTATCTATATAAACATGGAAATATCTACACCGCCATCAGTATAAACTTGGAAATATCTACACAGCCATGTGTATATACATGGAAATATCTACACCGCTATCTATATAAACATGGAAATAACTACACCGCTATCTGTATAAACATGGAAATATCTCCACTGCTATCTCTATAAACATCGAAATATCTACACCGCCATCTGTATAAACATGGAAATACTTACAAAGTTATCTGTACAAACATGGAAATATCTACACCGCCATCTGTATAAACATGTTAATACTTACAAAGTTATCTGTACATACATGGAAATATCTACACCGCTATCTGTATAAACATGGAAATATCTCCACTGCTATCTCTATAAACATCGAAATATCTACACCGCTATCTGTATAAACATGAAAATATCTACATAGCCATCTGTATAAACATGGAAATATCTACACAGCCATCTGTATATACATGGAAATATCTACACCGCTATCTGTATAAACATGGAAATAACTACACCGCTATTGGTATAAACAAGGAAATATCTTCATCACCATCTGTTAAAACATGGAAATATATACACAGACATCTGTTTATACATGGAAATATCTACACAGCTATTTGTATAAACCTGCTAATAACTACACCGCTATCTGTATAAATGTGGAAATATTTGCACTGCTATCCCTATAAACATGGTAATATCAACACGGCGATCTGTATAAACATGGAAATATCTACACCATGATCTGTATAAACATGGAAATATCTACACCGTTATCTGTATAAACATGGAAATATCTACACCGCCATCTCTATAAACATGGAATATCTACACCCCTATCTGTATAAACATGGAAATATCCTCACAGCTATCTCTATAAACATGGAAAAATCAACACCGCTATATCTATGAACATGGAAATATCTACACAGCCATCTCTATAAACATGGAAATATCTACACCACGCTCAGTATAAACATGGAAATGTCTACACCGCTATCTGTATAAACATCGAAATATCTCCACTGCTATCTCTATAAACATAGAAATATCTACACCGCCATCAGTATAAACATGGAAATATCTACACAGCCATGTGTATATACATGGAAATATCTACACCGCTGTCTATATAAACATGGAAATAACTACACCGCTATCTCTATAAACATGGAAATATCTACACCGCCATCTACATATCCATGGAAATATCTACACCGCTATCTGTATAAACATGGAAATATCTACACCGCTATTTCTATAAACATGGAAATATCTACACCGTGATCTGTATAAACATGGAAATTTCTACACCGTTATCTGTATAAATATGGAAATATCTACACCGCTATCTCTATAAACATGGAAATGTCTACACCGCCATCTGTATAAACATGGAAATACCTATACAGTCATCTGTGTAAACATGGAAATATCTACACCACCATCTGTATAAACATGGAAATATCTACAATGCCACCTGTATACACATGGAAATACCTACACGGCAATCTGTGTATAGATGGAAACATCAACACCACCATCTGTATATACATGGAATTATCTACAATGCCATCTGAATACACATGGAAATACCTACACGGCAATCTGTGTATAGATGGAAACATCAACACCGCCATCTGTACAACCATGGAAATATCTACACTGCTATCTCTATAAACATGGAAATATCTACACTGCGGTCTGTATAAACATGGAAATATCTACACCGGTATCTGTATAAACATGGAAGTATCTGCACCGTTATCTCTATAAACATGGAAATATGTACACCGCTATGTGTATAAACATGGAAATATCTCCACTGCTGTCTGTATAAACATGGAAATATCTCCACCATTATCTGTATAAACATGGAAATATCTACAGCGCCATCTCTATGAACATTGAAATATCTACACTGCCATCTGTAAAAACATGGAAATAAATACACAGTCATCTGAATAAACATGGAAATATCTACACCAACATCTGTATAAACATGGAAATATCTACACTGCCATTTCTAGAAAGATGGAAATATCTTCACCGCTATCTCTATAAATATGGAAATACCTACACCGCCACCTCTATAAACATGAAAATATCTACAATGCCATCTCCATAAAGATGGAAATATCTACTCCACCATGTGTATTAACAAGGAAATATCTACACCACCATCTGTGTAAACATGGAAATATCTACACCGCTATCTGTATAAACATGGAAATAACTACACCGCCATCTGCATGTCTTTGGAAATATCTATGCCGCCAGCTGTATAAACGTGGAAATATCTACACGGCCATCTGTGTATAGATGGAAATATCAACACCGCCGTATGTACAAACACGGAAATATCTACACCGCTATCTCTATAAACATGGAAATATCTGCACTGCCATCTGTAAAAGCATGGAAATACCTATACAGTCATCTGTATAAACATGGAAATATGTACAATGCCATCTGTATACAGATGGAAATATCTACACAGCCATCTGTATAAACATGTAAATATCTACACTGCTATCTCTATAAACATGGAAATATCTACACTGCCATCTCCATAAACATGGAACTAACTACTCCGCCATCTGTACAAACATGGAAACCTCTACACCGCCATCTGTGTGAATAAGGAAATATCTACAATGCCATCTGTATAAAGATATAAATATCTGCACCGCGAGCTGTATAAACATGGAAATACCTACATCGCTATCTGTATAAACGTGGAAATACCAACACCGCTATCGGTATAAACATGGAAATATCTACAACGCCATCTACATAAACATGGAAATATCTACACCGCTATGTCTATAAACATGGAAATACCTACACCGCTATCTCTATAAACATGGAAATATCCACACCGCCATCTGCATATCCATTGAAATATCTACAACGCCATCTGTATAAAGATGGAAATATCTACACGGCAATGTGTGTACAGATGGAAATATCAACACCACCATCTGTACAAACATGGAAATATCTACACCGCTATCTGTATAAACATAGATATACCTACACTGCAGTCTGTATAAAGATGGAAATATCTACACCGGTATCTGTATAAACATGGAAATATCTACACCACGATCTGTATAAACATGGAAATATTTACACCGCTATCTGTATAAACCTGGAAATATCTACACTGCTATCTCTATAAATATGGAAATATCTACACCTCCATCTGTATAAACATGGAAATAACTACACAGTCATGTGTAGGAACATGGAAATATCTACACCACATTTTGTATAAAGATGGAAATATCTACAACGTTATCTGTATAAACATGGAAATATCTACACAGTGATCTGTATAAACATGGAAATATGTACAGCACTCTCTGAATAAAGATGGAAATATCTACACCGCTATCTGTAAAAACATGGAAATATCCACACCACTATCTGTATAAATATGGAAATATTTACACCGCTATCTCAATAAACATGGAAATATCTACACCGCTATCTCTATAAACATGGAAATATCTACACCGCCATCTATATTAACATGGAAATATCTGCACAGTCATCTGTACAAACCTGGAAATATCTACACTGTCATCTATATAAACATGGAAATATCTACAGAGAACTCTGCATAAACATGGAAATATCGGCACAGACATCTGTATAAACATGGAAATATCTACACCGCTATCTGTATAAACATGGAAATAACTACACCGCTATTTGTATAAACAAGGAAGTATCTACATCACCATCTGTTAAAACATGGAAATATATACACAGACATCTGTTTATACATGGAAATATCTACACCGCTATTTGTATAAAACTGCTAATAACTACACCGCTATCTGTATAAATGTGGAAATATTTGCACTGCTATCCCTATAAACATGGTAATATCAACACCGCGATCTGTATAAACATGGAAATATCTACACCATGATCTGTATAAACATGGAAATATCTACACCGTTATCTGTATAAACATGGAAATATCCACACCGCCATCTCTATAAACATGGAAATATCTACACCCCTATCTGTATAAACATGGAAATATCCTCACAGCTATCTCTATAAACATGGAAAAATCAACACCGCTATCTCTATGAACATGGAAATATCTACACCGCCATCTCTATAAACATGGAAATATCTACACCACGATCAGTATAAACATGGAAATGTCTACACCGCTATCTGTATAAACATGGAAATATCTCCACTGCTATCTCTATAAACATGGAAATATCTACACCGCCATCAGTATAAACATGGAAATATCTACACAGCCATGTGTATATACATGGAAATATCTACACCGCTATCTATATAAACATGGAAATAACTACACCACTATCTGTATAAACATGGAAATATCTACACCGCCATCTACATATCCATGGAAATATCTACACCGCTATCTGTATAAACATGGAAATATCTACACCGCTATTTCCATAAACATGGAAATATTACACCGTTATCTGTATAAACATGGAAATATCTACACCGCTATCTGTATAAACATGGAAATTTCTACACCGTTATCTGTATAAATATGGAAATATCTACACGGCTATCTCTATAAACATGGAAATGTCTACACCGCCATCTGTATAAACATGGAAATACCTATACAGTCATCTGTGTAAACATGGAAATATCTACACCACCATCTGTATAAACATGGAAATATCTACAATGCCACCTGTATACACATGGAAATACCTACACGGCAATCTGTGTATAGATGGAAACATCAACACCACCATCTGTATATACATGGAAATATCTACAATGCCATCTGTATACACATGGAAATATCTACACTGCGGTCTGTATAAACATGGAAATATCTACACCGTTATCTCTATAAACATGGAAATATGTACACCGCTATGTGTATAAACATAGAAATATCTCCACTGCTGTCTGTATAAACATGGAAATATCTACACTGCCATCTGTAAAAACATGGAAATATCTACACAGTCATCTGAATAAACATGGAAATAACTACACCACCATCTGTATATACATGGAAATACCTACAATACCATCTGTATACACATGGAAATATCTACACAGACATCTGTATAAATATGGAAATATCTACACGGCCATCTGTATAAACATGGAAATATCTACACTGCCATCTGTAGAAAGTTTTAAATATGTACACCGCTATCTCTATAAATATGGAAATATCTACACCGCCATCTCTATAAATTTGAAAATATCTACACTGCCATCTCCATAAAGATGGAAGTATCTACTCCGCCATGTGTATAAACACGGAAATATCTACACCACCATCTGTGTAAACATGGAAATATCTACACCGCTATCTGTATAAACATGGAAATATCTACACCGCCATCTGCATGTCCATGGAAATATATATGCCGCCATCTGTATAAACGTGGAAATATCTACAATGCCATCTGTATACACATGGAAATATCTATACAGCCATCTGTATAAACATGTCAATATCTACACTGCTATCTCTATAAACATGAAAATATCTACACCGCCATCTGTATAAACATGAAAATATCTACACTGTCATTTCCATAAACGTGGAACTAACTACTCCGACATCTGTATAAACAAGGAAACATGTACACCGCCATCAGTGTGAATAAGGAAATATCTACAATGCCATCTGTATAAAGATATATATATCTGCACCGCCAGCTGTATAAACATGGAAATATATACATCGCTATCAGTATAAACGTGGAAATACCAACACCGCTATCGGTATAAACATGGAAATATCTACAACGCCATCGATATAAACATGGAAATATCTACACCGCTATGACTATAAACATGGAAATACCTACACCGCTATGTCTATAAACATGGAAATATCTACACCGCTATCTGTATAAACATGGGAATATCTACACCGCTATCTGTATAAACATGGAAATATCTACACCGCGATCTCTATAAACATGGAAATATCTACACCGCGATCTGTATAAACATGGAAATATCTTCACCACGATCTGTATAAACATGGAATTATATACACCGCTATCTGTATAAACATGGTAATATCTACACCACCATCCATATAAATATGGAAATATCTACACCGCCATCTGTATAAACATGGAAATATCTACAATGCCTTCTGTAGAAAGATGGAAATATCTACACCGCAATCTGTGTAAACATGGAAATATCTACACCGATATCTGTAAAAACATGGAAATATCTACACCGCTATCTGTATAAACATGGAAATCTCTACACCGCGATCTGTATAAACATGGAAATATCTACAGCGCCATCTCTATAAACATTGAAATATCTACACTGCCATCTGTAAAAACATGGAAATATCTACACAGTCATCTGAATAAACATGGAAATATATACACCACCATCTGTATAAACATGGAAATACCTACAATACCATCTGTATACACATGGAAATACCTACACAGACATTTGTATAAATATGGAAATATCTGCACCGCCATCTGTATAATCATGGAAATATCTACACTGCCATCTGTAGAAAGATGGAAATATGTACACCGCTATCTCTATAAATATGGAAATATCTACACCGCCATCTCTATAAACATGAAAATATCTACACTGCCATCTCCATAAAGATGGAATTATCTACTCCGCCATGTGTATAAACACAGAAATATCTACACCACCATCTGTGAAAACATGGACATATCTACACCGCTATCTGTATAAACATGGAAATATCTACACCGCCATCTGCATGTCCATGGAAATATCTATGCTGCCATCGGTATAAACATGGAAATATCTACACGGCCATCTGTGTACAGGTGGAAATATCAACACCGCCATCTATACAAACATGGAAATATCTACACCGCTATTTCTATAAACGTGGAAATATCTGCACTGCCATTTGTAAAAACATGGAAATACCTATACAGTCATCTGTATAAACATGGAAATATCTACAAAGCCATCTGTATACACATGGAAATATCTACACAGCCATCTGTATAAACATGTAAATATCTACACTGCTATCTCTATAAACATGGAAATATCTACACCGCCATCTCTATAAACATGACAATATCTACACTGCCATCTCCATAAAGATGGAAGTATCTACTCCGCCATGTGTTTAAACACGGAAATATCTACACCACCATCTGTGAAAACATGGAAATACCTACACCGCTATCTGTATAAACATGGAAATATCTACACCGCCATCTGCATGTCCATGGAAATATCTACGCTGCCATCTGTATAAACATGGAAATATCTACACGGCCATCTGTGTATAGATGGAAATATCAACACCGCCATCTGTACAAACATGGAAATATCTACACCGCTATCTCTATAAACATGGAAATATCTGCACTGCCATCTGTTAAAACATGGAAATACCTATACAGTCATCTGTATAAACATGGAAATATCTACAATGCCATCTGTATACACATGGAAATATCTGCACCGCCATCTGTATAAACATGGAAATATCTACACTGCCAACTGTAGAAAGATGGAAATATCTACACTGCCATCTGTAGAAAGATGGAAATATCTACACCGCTATCTCTATAAATATGGAAATATCTACACCGCCATCTCTATAAACATGAAAATATCTACACTGCCATCTCCATAAAGATGGAAGTATCTACTCCGCCTTGTGTATAAACACGGAAATATCTACACCACCATCTGTGTAAACATGGAAATATCTACACCGCTGTCTCTATAAACATGGAAATATCTACACCGCCATCTGCAAGTCCATGGAAATATCTTCGCCGCCATCTGTATAAACATGGAAATATCTACACGGCCATCTATGTATATATGGAAATATCAACACCGCCATCTGTACAAACCTGGAAATATCTACACCGCTATCTCTATAAACATGTAAATATCTGCTCTGCCATCTGTAAAAACATGGAAATACCTATACAGTCATCTGTATAAACATGGAAATATCTACAATGACATCTGTACACACATGGAAATATCTACACAGCCATCTGTATAAACATGTAAATATATACACTGCTATCTCTATAAACATGGAAATATCTACAACGCCATCTCTATAAACATTAAAATATCTACACTGCCATCTCCATAAACATGGAAATAACTACTCCGCCATCTGTATAAACATGGAAACATCTACACCGCCATCTGAGTGAATAAGGAAATATCTACAATGCCATCTGTATAAAGATATAAATATCTGCACCGCGAGCTGTATAAACATGGAAATGTCTGCATTGCTATCTGTATAAACGTGGAAATATCAACACCGCTCTCGGTATAAACATGGAAATATCTACACCGCTATGTCTATAAACATGGAAATACCTACACCGCTATCTCTATAAACATGGAAATATCTACACCGCTATCTGTATAAACATAGAAATATCTACACCGCTATCTGTATAAACATGGAAATATCTACACCGCGATCTGTATAAACATGGAAATATCTACACCGCGATCTGTATAAACATGGAAATATCTTCACCTCGATCTGTATAAAATGGAAATATCTTCACCACGATCTGTATAAACATGGAAATATCTACACCGCTATCTGTATAAACATGGTAATATCTACACCACCATGTATATAAACTTGGAAATATCTACACCGCCATCTGTACAAACATGGAAATATCTACAATGCCATCTGTAGAAAGATGGAAATATCTACACCGCAATCTGTGTAAACATGGAAATATCTACACCGATATTTGTAAAAACATGGAAATATCTACAACGCCATCTGTATAAACATGGAAATATCTACACCGCGATCTGAATAAACATGGAAATATCTACAGCGCCATCTCTATAAACATTGAAATATCTACACCCCCATCTGTAAAAACATGGAAATATCTACACAGTCATCTCAATAAACATGGAAATATCTACACCACCATCTGTATAAACATGGAAATACCTACAATACCATCAGTATACACATGGAAATATCTACACAGCAGGATAATATGGAAATATCTACACCGCCATCTGTATAAACATGGAAATATCTACACTGCCATCTGTAGAAAGATGGAAATATCTACACTGATATGTCTATAAATATGGAAATATCTACACCACCATCTCTATAAACATGAAAATATCTACACTGCCTTCTCCTTAAAGATGGAAGTATCTACTCCGCCATGTGTATAAACCGGAAATATCTACACCACCATATGTGTAAACATGGAAATATATACACCGCTGTCTGTATAAACATGGAAATATCTACACCGCCATCTGCATGACCATGGAATTATCTATGCCGCCATCTGTATAAACATGGAAATATGTACACGGCCATCTGTGTATAGATGGAAATATCAACACCGCCGTCTGTACAAACATGGAAATATCTACACCGCTGTCTCTATAAACATGGAAATATCTGCTCTGCCATCTGTAAAAACATGGAAATATCTATACAGTCATCTGTATAAACATGGAAATATATACAATGCCATCTGTATACACATGGAAATATCTACACCGCCATCTCTATAAACATGAAAATATCTACACTGCCATCTCCATAAACATGGAACTAACTACTCCGCCATCTGTATAAACATGGAAACATCTACACCGCCGTCTGTGTGAATAAGGAAATATCTACAATGCCATCTGTATAAAGATATAAATATCTGCACCGCGAGCGGTATAAACATGGAAATATCTACATCGCTTTCTGTATAAACGTGGAAATATCAACACCGTTATCGGTGTAAACATGGAAATATCTACAACGCCATCTATATAAACATGGAAATATATACACCGCTATGTCTATAAATATGGAAATACCTACACCGCTATCTCTATAAACATGGAAATATCTACACCGCTATCTGTATAAAAATGGAAATATCCACACCGATTTCTGTATAAACATGGAAATATCTACACCGCGATCTGTATAAACATGGGAATATCTACACCGCGATCTGTATAAACATGGAAATGTCTTCAACTCGATCTGTATAAACATGGAAATATCTTCACCACGATCTGTATAAACATGGAAATATCTACACCGCTATCTGTATAAACATGGTAATATCTACACCACCATCTATATAAACATGGAAATATCTACACCGCCATCTGTATAAACATGGAAATATCTACAATGCCATCTGTAGAAAGATGGAAATATCTACACCGCAATCTGTGTAAACATGGAAATATCTGCACAGATATCTGTAAAAACATGGAAATATCCACACCGCCATCTGTATAAACATGGAAATATCTACACCGCGATCTGTATAAGCATGGAAATATCTACAGCGCCATCTCTATAAACATTGAAATATCTAAACTGCCATCTGTAAAAACATGGAAATATCTACACAGTCATCTGAATAAACATGGAAATAACTACACCACCATCTGTATAAACATGGAAATACCTACAATACCATCAGTATACAAATGGAAATATCTACACAGACATCTGTATAAATATGGAAATATCTACACAGACATCTGTATAAATACGGAAATATCTACACCGCCATCTGTATAAACATGGAAATACCTACACTGCCATCTGTAGAAAGATGGAAATATCTACACCGCTATCTCTATAAATATGGAAATATCTACACCGCCATCTCTATAAATATGAAAATATCTACACTGCCATCTCCATAAAGATGGAAGTATCTACTCCGCCTTGTGTATAAACACGGAAATATCTACACCACCATCTGTGTAAACATGGAAATATCTACACCGCTGTCTGTATAAACATGGAAATATCTACACCGCCATCTGCATGTCCATGGAAATATCTACGCCGCCATCTGTATAATAATGGAAATATCTACACGGCCATCTGTGTATAGATGGAAATATCAACACCACCATCTGTACAAACATGGAAATATCTACACCGCTATCTCTATAAACATGGAAATATCTGCTCTGCCATCTGTAAAAACATGGAAATACCTATACAGTCATCTGTATAAACATGGAAATATCTACAATGCCATCTGTATACACGTGGAAATATCTACACAGCCATCTGTATAAACATGTAAATATTTACACTGCTATCTCTATAAACATGGAAATATTTACACCGCCATCTCTATAAACATGAAATTATCTACACTGCCATCTCCATAAACATGGAACTAACTACTCCGCCATCTGTATAAACATGGAAACATCTACACCGCCATCTGTGTGAATCAGGAAATATCTACAATGCCATCTGTACAAAGATATAAATATCTACACCGCTATCTGTATAAACATGGAAATATCTACAACGCTATCTGAATAAACATAGAAATATCTACACCGCGATCTGTATAAACATGGAAATATCTTAACCACGATCTGTATAAACATGGAAATATCTACACCGCTATCTGTATAAACATGGTAATATCTACACCACCATGTATATAAACTTGGAAATATCTACACCGCCATCTGTATAAACATGGAAATATCTACACTGCCATCTGTAGAAAGATGGAAATATCTACACCGCAATCTGTGTAAACATGGAAATATCTACACCGCTATTTGTAAAAACATGGAAATATCTACAACGCCATCTGTATAAACATGGAAATATCTACAGCGCCATCTCTATAAACATTGAAATATCTACACCCCCGTCTGTAAAAACATGGAAATATCTACACAGTCATCTGAATAAACATGGAAGTATCTACACCACCATCTGTATAAAAACGGAAATACCTGCAATACCATCAGTATACACATGGAAATATCTACACAGACAGCAGTATAAATATGGAAATATCTACACCGCCATCTGTATAAACATGGAAATATCTACACTGCCATCTGTAGAAAGATGGAAATATCTACACCGCTATCTCTATAAATATGGAAATATCTACACCACCATCTCTATAAACATGAAAATATCTACACTGCCATCTCCTTAAAGATGGAAGTATCTACTCCGCCATGTGTATAAACCGGAAATATCTACACCACCATATGTGTAAACATGGAAATATATACACCGCTGTCTGTATAAACATGGAAATATCTACCCCACCATCTGCATGTCCATGGAAATATCTACGCTGCCATCTGTATAAACATGGAAATATCTACACGGCCATCTGTGTACAGATGGAAATATCAACACCGCCATCTCTACACACATGGAAATATCTACACCGCTATTTCTATAAACATGGAAATATCTGCACTGCCATTTGTAAAAAGATGGAAATACCTATACAGTCATCTGTATAAACATGGAAATATCTACAAAGCCATCTGTATACACATGGAAATATCTACACAGCCATCTGTATAAACATGTAGATATCTACACTGATATCTCTATAAACATGGAAATATCTACACCGCCATCTCTATAAACATGAAAATATCTACACTGCCATCTCCATAAAGATGGAAGTATCTACTCCGCCATGTGTTTAAACACGGAAATATCTACACCACCATCTGTGAAAACATGGAAATATCTACACCGCTATCTGTATAAACATGGAAATATCTACACCGCCATCTGCATGTCCATGGAAATATCTACGCTGCCATCTGTATAAACATGGAAATATCTACACGGCCATCTGTGTATAGATGGAAATATCAACACCGCCTTCTGTACAAACATGGAAATATCTACACCGCTATCTCTATAAACATGGAAATATCTGCACTGCCATCTGTAAAAACATGGAAATACCTATACTCATCTCTATAAACATGGAAATATCTACAATGCCATCTGTATACCCATGGGAATATCTCCACAGCCATCTGTATAAGCATGTAAATATCTACACTGCTATCTCTATAAACATGGAAATATCCACACCACCATTTCTATAAACATGAAAATATCTACATTGCCATGTCCATAAACATGGAACTAACTACTCCGCCATCTGTATAAACAAGGAAACATCTACACAGCCATCAGTGTGAATAAGGAAATATCTACAATACCATCTGTATAAAGATATAATATCTGCACCGCGAGCTGCATAAACATGGAAATATATACATCGCTATCAGTATAAACGTGGAAATACCAACACCGCTATCGGTATAAACATGGAAATATCTACAACGCCATGTATATAAATATGGAAATATCTACACCGCTATGACTATAAACATGGAAATACCTACACCGCTATGTCTATAAACATGGAAATAACTACACCGCTATGTCTATAAACATGGAAATATCTACACCGCTATCTGTATAAACATGGGAATATCTACACCGCTATCTGTATAAACATGGAAATATCTACACCGCGATCTGTATAAACATGGAAATATATACACCGCGATCTCTATAAACATGGAAATATCTTCACCACGATCTGTATAAACATGGAATTATATACACTGCTATCTGTATAAACATGGTAATATCTACACCACCATCCATATAAATATGGAAATATCTACACCGCCATCTGTATAAACATGGAAATATCTACAATGCCATCTGTAGAAAGATGGAAATATCTACACCGCAATCTGTGTAAACATGGAAATATCTACACCGATATCTGTAAAAACATGGAAATATCTACACCGCTATCTGTATAAACATGGAAATCTCTACACCGCGATCTGTATAAACATGGAAATATCTACAACGCCATCTCTATAAACATTGAAATATCTACACTGCCATCGGTAAAAACTTGGAAATATCTACACAGTCATCTGAATAAACAGGGAAATATCTACACCACCATCTGTATAAACATGGAAATACCTACAATACCACCTGTATACACATGGAAATACCTACACAGACATTTGTATAAATATGGTAATATCTACACCGCCATCTGTATAAACATGGAAATATCTACACTGCCATCTGTAGAAAGATGGAAATATGTACACCGCTATCTCTATAAATATGGAAATATCTACACCGCCATCTCTATAAACATGAAAATATCTACACTGCCATCTCCATAAAGATGGAAGTATCTACTCCGCAATGTGTATAAACACGGAAATATCTACACCACCATCTGTGAAAACATGGACATATCTACACCGCTATCTGTATAAACATGGAAATATTTACACAGCCATCTGCATGTCCATGGAAATATCTACGCTGCCATCTGTATAAACATGGAAATATCTACACGGCCATCTGTGTACAGATGGAAATATCAACACCGCCATCTCTACAAACATGGAAATATCTACACCGCTATTTCTATAAACATGGAAATATCTGCACTGCCATTTGTAAAAACATGGAAATACCTATACAGTCATCTGTATAAACATGGAAATATCTACAAAGCCATCTGTATAAACATGGAAATATCTACACAGCCATCTTTATAAACATGTAGATATCTACACTGCTATCTCTATAAACATGGAAATATCTACACCGCCATCTCTATAAACATGAAAATATCTACACTGCCATCTCCATAAAGATGGAAGTATCTACTCCGCCATGTGTTTAAACACGGAAATATCTACACCACCACCTGTGAAAACATGGAAATATCTACACCGCTATCTGTATAAACATGGAAATATCTACACCGCCATCTGCATGTCCATGGAAATATCTACGCTGCCATCTGTATAAACATGGAAATATCTACACGGCCATCTGTGTATAGATGGAAATATCAACACCGCCATCTCTACAAACATGGAAATATCTACAACGCTATCTCTATAAACATGGAAATATCTGCACTGCCATCTGTAAAAACATGGAAATACCTATACAGTCATCTCTATAAACATGGAAATATCTACAATGCCATCTGTATACCCATGGAAATATCTACACAGCCATCTGTATAAGCATGTAAATATCTACACTGCTATCTCTATAAACATGGAAATATCTACACCGCTATGACTATAAACATGGAAATACCTATACCGCTATGTCTATAAACATGGAAATATCTACATCGCTATCTGTATAAACATGGGAATATCTACACCGCTATCTGTATAAACATGGAAATATCTACACCGCGATCAGCATAAATATGGAAATATCTATACCGCGATCTGTATAAACATGGAAATATCTTCACCACGATCTGTATAAACATGGAAATATATACACCGCTAGCTGTATAAACATGGAAATATCTACACCGCCATCTATATAGACATCGAAATAACTACACAGTCATGTGTACGAACATGGAAATATCTACACCACCGTTTGAATAAAGATGGAAATATCTACAACGTTATCTGTACAAACATGGAAATATCTACACAGAGATCTGTATAAACATGGAAATATGTACAGCACTCGCTGAATAAAGATGGAAATATCTACACCACTATCTGTAAAAACATGGAAATATCTAAACCATTATCTGTATAAATATCGAAATATTTGCACCGCTATCTCAATAAACATGGAAATATCTACATCGCTATCTCTAAAAACATGGAAATATCTGCGCCGCCATCTGTATTAACATGGAAATATCTAAACAGTCATCTGTATAAACTTGGAAATATCTACACTGTCATCTATATAAACATGGAAATATCTACAGAGAACTCTGTATAAACTTGGAAATATCGGCACAGCCATCTGTATAAACATGGAACTATCTACACCGCTATCTGTATAAACATGGAAATATCTACACCGCTATGTGTATTAACGTGGAAATATCTCCATAGATATCTGTATAAACATGGACATATCTTCACCGCAATCTCTATAAACATGGAAATATCTGCACTGTCATCTGTAAAAACATGGAAATACCTATACAGTCATCTGTATATACAAGGAAATATCTAGAATTTCATCTGTATACACATGGAAATATCTACACAGCCAACTGTAAAAACATGGAAATATCTACTCAGTCATCTGTAGAAATATGGAAATATCTACACCGCTATCTCTATAAACTTGAAAATACTTACACCACCATCTCTATAAACATGGAGTTATTTACACAGCTATCTCTATAAACATAGAAATAACTACACCGCCATCTCTATAAACATGGACATATCTACAAAGCCATCTATATAAACATGGAAATACCTCCACAGTCATGTGAGGAACATGGAAATATCTACACTGCCATCTGTATAAACATGGAAATATCTACACAGCCCTCTGCATAAAAATGGAAATATCTAAATAGTCATCTGTATAAACATGGAAATATCTACAATGCCATCTGTATACACATGGAAATATCTACACAGCCATCTGTATAAACATGTCAATATCTACACTGCTATCTCTATAAACATGGAAATATCTACACCACCATCTCTATAAATATGAAAATATCTACACTGCCATCTCCATAAACATGGAACTAACTACTTCGCCATCTGTATAAACATGGAAACATCTACACCGCCATCTGTGTGAATAAGGAAATATCTACAATGCCATCTGTAGAAAGATATAAATATCTGCACCGCGAGCTGTATAAACATGGAAATATCTACATCGCTATCTGTATAAACGTGGAAATACCAACACCGCTATCGGTATAAACATGGAAATATCTACAACGCCATCTATATAAACATGGAAATATCTACACCGCTATGTCTATAAACACAGAAATACCTACTCCGCTATCTCTATAAACATGGAAATATCTACACCGCTATCTGTATAAACATGGAAATATCTACACCGCTATCTGTATAAACATGGAAATGTCTACACCGCGATCTGTATAAACATGGAAATATCTACACCGCGATCTGTATAAACATGGAAATATCTCCACCACGATCTGTATAAACATGGAAATACCTATACAGTCATCTGTGTAAACATGGAAATATCTACACCACCATCTGTATAAACATGTAAATATCTACAATGCCATCTGTATACACATGGAAATACCTACACGGCAATCTGTGTATAGGTGGAAACAACAACACCGCCATCTGTACAAACATGAAAATATCTACACTGCTATCTCTATAAACATGGAATTATCTACACTGCGATCTGTATAAACATGGAAATATCTTCACCAGTATCTGTATAAATATGGAAATATCTACACCACGATCTGCATAAACATGGAAATATATACAGCGCTATCTGTGTAAACATGGAAATATCGGCACTGCTATCTCTATAAACATGGAAATATCTACAAAGCCATCTGTATAAACATGGAAATACCTACACAGTCACGTGTAGGAATATGGAAATATCTACACTGCCATCTGTATAAACATAGAAATATCCACACAGCTCACTGTATAAATATGGAAATATCTGCGTAGGCATCTGTGTAAACATGGAAATATCTGCACCGCTATCTGTATCAACATGGAAATACCTACACCGCTGTCTCTATAAACATGCAAATATGTACACCACTAGGTGTATTAACATGGAAATATCTCCACTGCTCTCTGTATAAACATGGAAATATCTCCACCGTTATCTGTTTAAACATGGAAATATCTGCAGCGCCATCTCTATAAACATTGAAATATCTACACTGCCATCTGTAAAAACATGGAAATATCTACACAGTCATCTGAATAAACATGGAAATAACTACACCACCATCTGTATATACATGGAAATACCTACAATACCATCTGTATACACATGGAAATATCTACACAGACATCTGTGTAAATATGGAAATATCTACACGGCCATCTGTATAAACATGGAAATATCTACACTGCCATCTGTAGAAAGTTTTAAATATGTACACCGCTATCTCTATAAATATGGAAATATCTACACCGCCATCTCTATAAATGTGAAAATATCTACACTGCCATCTCCATAAAGATGGAAGTATCTACTCCGCCATGTGTATAAACACGGAAATATCTACACCACCATCTGTGTAAACATGGAAATATCTACACCGCTATCTGTATAAACATGGAAATATCTACACCGCCATCTGCATGTCCATGGAAATATATATGCCGCCATCTGTATAAACATGGAAATATCTACAATGCCATCTGTATACACATGGAAATATCTACACAGCCATCTGTATAAACATGTCAATATCTACACTGCTATCTCTATAAACATGGAAATATCTACACCACCATCTCTATAAATATGAAAATATCTACACTGCCATCTCCATAAACATGGAACTAACTACTTCGCCATCTGTATAAACATGGAAACATCTACACCGCCATCTGTGTGAATAAGGAAATATCTACAATGCCATCTGTAGAAAGATATAAATATCTGCACCGCGAGCTGTATAAACATGGAAATATCTACATCGCTATCTGTATAAACGTGGAAATACCAACACCGCTATCGGTATAAACATGGAAATATCTACAACGCCATCTATATAAACATGGAAATATCTACACCGCTATGTCTATAAACACAGAAATACCTACTCCGCTATCTCTATAAACATGGAAATATCTACACCGCTATCTGTATAAACATGGAAATATCTACACCGCTATCTGTATAAACATGGAAATGTCTACACCGCGATCTGTATAAACATGGAAATATCTACACCGCGATCTGTATAAACATGGAAATATCTCCACCACGATCTGTATAAACATGGAAATACCTATACAGTCATCTGTGTAAACATGGAAATATCTACACCACCATCTGTATAAACATGTAAATATCTACAATGCCATCTGTATACACATGGAAATACCTACACGGCAATCTGTGTATAGGTGGAAACAACAACACCGCCATCTGTACAAACATGAAAATATCTACACTGCTATCTCTATAAACATGGAATTATCTACACTGCGATCTGTATAAACATGGAAATATCTTCACCAGTATCTGTATAAATATGGAAATATCTACACCACGATCTGCATAAACATGGAAATATATACAGCGCTATCTGTGTAAACATGGAAATATCGGCACTGCTATCTCTATAAACATGGAAATATCTACAAAGCCATCTGTATAAACATGGAAATACCTACACAGTCACGTGTAGGAATATGGAAATATCTACACTGCCATCTGTATAAACATAGAAATATCCACACAGCTCACTGTATAAATATGGAAATATCTGCGTAGGCATCTGTGTAAACATGGAAATATCTGCACCGCTATCTGTATCAACATGGAAATACCTACACCGCTGTCTCTATAAACATGCAAATATGTACACCACTAGGTGTATTAACATGGAAATATCTCCACTGCTCTCTGTATAAACATGGAAATATCTCCACCGTTATCTGTTTAAACATGGAAATATCTGCAGCGCCATCTCTATAAACATTGAAATATCTACACTGCCATCTGTAAAAACATGGAAATATCTACACAGTCATCTGAATAAACATGGAAATAACTACACCACCATCTGTATATACATGGAAATACCTACAATACCATCTGTATACACATGGAAATATCTACACAGACATCTGTGTAAATATGGAAATATCTACACGGCCATCTGTATAAACATGGAAATATCTACACTGCCATCTGTAGAAAGTTTTAAATATGTACACCGCTATCTCTATAAATATGGAAATATCTACACCGCCATCTCTATAAATGTGAAAATATCTACACTGCCATCTCCATAAAGATGGAAGTATCTACTCCGCCATGTGTATAAACACGGAAATATCTACACCACCATCTGTGTAAACATGGAAATATCTACACCGCTATCTGTATAAACATGGAAATATCTACACCGCCATCTGCATGTCCATGGAAATATATATGCCGCCATCTGTATAAACATGGAAATATCTACAATGCCATCTGTATACACATGGAAATATCTATAGAGCCATCTGTATAAACATGTCAATATCTACACTGCTATCTCTATAAACATGGAAATATCTACACCGCCATCTCTATAAACATGAAAATATCTACACTGTCATTTCCATAAACGTGGAACTAACTACTCCGACATCTGTATAAACAAGGAAACATCTACACCGCCATCAGTGTGAATAAGGAAATATCCACAATGCCATCTGTATAAAGATATATATATCTGCACCGCCAGCTGTATAAACATGGAAATATATACATCGCTATCAGTATAAACGTGGAAATACCAACACCGCTATCGGTATAAACATGGAAATATCTACAACGCCATCGATATAAACATGGAAATATCTACACCGCTATGACTATAAACATGGAAATACCTACACCGCTATGTCTATAAACATGGAAATATCTACACCGCTATCTGTATAAACATGGGAATATCTACACCGCTATCTGTATAAACATGGAAATATCTACACCGCGATCTCTATAAACATGGAAATATCTACACCGCGATCTGTATAAACATGGAAATATCTTCACCACGATCTGTATAAACATGGAATTATATACACCGCTATCTGTATAAACATGGTAATATCTACACCAGCATCCATATAAATATGGAAATATCTACACCGCCATCTGTATAAACATGGAAATATCTACAATGCCTTCTGTAGAAAGATGGAAATATCTACACCGCAATCTGTGTAAACATGGAAATATCTACACCGATATCTGTAAAAACATGGAAATATCTACACCGCTATCTGTATAAACATGGAAATCTCTACACCGCGATCTGTATAAACATGGAAATATCTACAGCGCCATCTCTATAAACATTGAAATATCTACACTGCCATCTGTAAAAACATGGAAATATCTACACAGTCATCTGAATAAACATGGAAATATCTACACCACCATCTGTATAAACATGGAAATACCTACAATACCATCTGTATACACATGGAAATACCTACACAGACATTTGTGTAAATATGGAAATATCTGCACCGCCATCTGTATAATCATGGAAATATCTACACTGCCATCTGTAGAAAGACGGAAATATGTACACCACTATCTCTATAAATATGGAAATATCTACACCGCCATCTCTATAAACATGAAAATATCTACACTGCCATCTCCATAAAGATGGAAGTATCTACTCCGCCATGTGTATAAACACGGAAATATCTACACCACCATCTGTGAAAACATGGACATATCTACACCGCTATCTGTATAAACATGGAAATATCTACCCCGCCATCTGCATGTCCATGGAAATATCTACGCTGCCATCTGTATAAACATGGAAATATCTACACGGCCATCTGTGTACAGGTGGAAATATCAACACCGCCATCTGTACAAACATGGAAATATCTACACCGCTATTTCTATAAACATGGAAATATCTGCACTGCCATTTGTAAAAACATGGAAATACCTATACAGTCATCTGTATAAACATGGAAATATCTACAAAGCCATCTGTATACACATGGAAATATCTACACAGCCATCTGTATAAACATGTAAATATCTACACTGCTATCTCTATAAACATGGAAATATCTACACCGCCATCTCTATAAACATGACAATATCTACACTGCCATCTCCATAAAGATGGAAGTATCTACTCCGCCATGTGTTTAAACACGGAAATATCTACACCACCATCTGTGAAAACATGGAAATACCTACACCGCTATCTGTATAAACATGGAAATATCTACACCGCCATCTGCATGTCCATGGAAATATCTACGCTGCCATCTGTATAAACATGGAAATATCTACACGGCCATCTGTGTATAGATGGAAATATCAACACCGCCATCTGTACAAACATGGAAATATCTACACCGCTATCTCTATAAACATGGAAATATCTGCACTGCCATCTGTAAAAACATGGAAATACCTATACAGTCATCTGTATAAACATGGAAATGTCTACAATGCCATCTGTATACACATGGAAATATCTACACAGCCATCTGTATAAACATGTATATATCTACACTGCTATCTCTATAAACATGGAAATATCTACACCGCCATCTCTATAAACATGAAAATATCTACACTGTCATTTCCATAAACATGGAACTAACAACTCCGCCATCTGTATAAACAAGGAAACATCTACACCGCCATCAGTGTGAACAAGGAAATATCTACAATGCCATCTGTATAAAGATATATATATCTGCACCGCCAGCTGTATAAACATGGAAATATATACATCGCTATCAGTATAAACGTGGAAATACCAACACCGCTATCGGTATAAACATGGAAATATCTACAACGCCATCTATATAAACATGGGAATATCTACACCGCTATCTGTATAAACATGGAAATATCTACACCGCGATCTCTATAAACATGGAAATATCTACACCGTGATCTGTATAAACATGGAAATATCTTCACCACGATCTGTATAAACATGGAAATATATACACCGCTATCTGTATAAACATGGTAATATCTACACAGCTATCTCTATAAACATGGAAATATCTACACCGCCATCTGTATAAACATGTTAATACCTACAAAGTCATCTGTATAAACAATTTAATATCTACACAGCCATCTGTATAAACATGGAAATATCTACACAGTCATCTGTATATACATGGAAATATCTACACCGCTATCTGTATAAACGTGGAAATAACTACACCGCTATTTGTATAAACAAGGAAATATCTACACCGTGATCTGTATAAACATGGAAATATATACACCGCCATCTCTATAAACATGGAAATATCTACACCCCTACCTTTATAAACATGGAAATATCCACACCGCTATCTCTATAAACATGTAAAAATCAACACCGCTATGTCTATGAACATGGAAATCTCTATACCGCCATGTCTATAAACATGGAAATATCTACACCACGATCAGTATAAACATGGAAATATCTACACCGCTATCTTTATAAACATGGAAATATCTCCACTGCTATCTCTATAAACATCGAAATATCTACACCGCCATCTGTGTAAACATGGAAATACTTACAATGTTATCTGTATAAACATGGAAATATCTACACCGCCATCTGTATAAACTTGGAAATATCTACACAGCCATGTGTACATACATGGAAATATCTACACCGCT
This sequence comes from Pan troglodytes, assembly GCF_028858775.2. Classification (NCBI taxonomy): domain Eukaryota; kingdom Metazoa; phylum Chordata; class Mammalia; order Primates; family Hominidae; genus Pan; species Pan troglodytes. Next base: position 12,603,917 of record NC_072411.2, read on the forward strand.
ATCTATATAAACATGGAAATAGCTACACCGTTATCTGTATAAACATGGAAATATCTACACCGCCATCTCCATATCCATGGAAATATCTGCACCGCCATCTGTATAAACATGGAAATATCTACACGGTCATCTGTGTATAGATGGAAATATCAACACCGCCATCTGTACAAACATGGAAATATCTGCACTGCTATCTGTATAAACATGGAAATATCTACACCGCGGTCTGTATAAACATGGAAATATCTACACCGCTATCTGTAGAAACATGCAAATATCTACACCACTATCTCTATAAACATGGAAATATCTACACCGTGATCTTTATAAACATGGAAATATTTACACCACTATCTGTATAAACATGGAAACTTCTACACCGTTATCTATATAAATATGGAAATATCTACACCGCTATCTCTATAAACTTGGAAATATCTACACCGCCATCTGTATAAACATGGAAACACCTATAAAGTCATCTGTGTAAACATGGAAATATCTTCACCACCATCTGTATAAACATGGAAATGTCTACAATGCCATCTGTATACACATGAATATACCTACACGGCAATCTGTGTATAGATGGAAACATCAACACCGCCATCTGTACAAACATGGAAGTATCTACACTGCTATCTCTATAAACATGGAAATATCTACACTGCGGTCTGTATAAACATGGAAAAATCTACACCGGTATCTGTATAAACATGGAAATATCTACACCACAATCTGTATAAAGATGGAAATATATACAACGTTATCTGTATAAACATAGAAATATCTGCACCGATATCTCTATAAACATGGAAATATCTACAAAGCCATCAGTATAATCATGGAAATACCTTCACAGTCATGTGTAGGAACATGGAAATATCTACACTGCCATCTGTATAAACATGGAAATTCTTACAAAGTTATCTGTTTAAACATGGAAATATCTACACCGCCATCTGTATAAACATGGAAATATCTACAAAGCCATGTGTATATACATGGAAATATCTACACCGCTATCGATATAAACATGGAAATATCTACACCACCATATACATATACATGGAAATATCTGAACCGCCATCTGTTTAAACATGGAAATATCTACACGGTCATCTGTGTATAGATGGAAATATCAACACCGCCATCTGTTCAAACATGGAAATATCTGCACCGCAATCTGTATAAACATGGAAATATCTACACCGCGGTCTTTATAAACATGGAAATATCTAAACCGCTATCTGTATAAACATGGAAATATCTTCACCACTAGCTCTATAAACATGGAAATATCTACACCGTGATCTGTATAAACATGGAAATATTTACACTGCTATCTGTATAAACATGGAAATATCTACACCGTTATATGTATAAACATGGAAATACCTACAACGCCATCAGTTGAAACATGGAAATATCTACACCACCATCTGTATAAACATGGAAATATCTACAATGACATCTGTATACACATGGAAATACCTACATGGCAATCTGTGAATAGATGGAAACATCAACACCGCCATCTGTATAGACATGGAAATATCTACACTGCGGTCTGTATAAACATGGAAATATCTACACCGGTATCTGTATAAACATGGAAATATCTACAGCACGATCTGTATAAAACATGGAAATATTTACACCGCTATCTGTATAAACATGGAAATATCTACACCGCTATCTCTATAAACAAGGAAATACCTGCAAAGCCATCTGTATAAACATAGAAATAACTACACAGTCATGTGAAAGAACATGGAAATATCTACACTGCCATCTGTATAAACATGGAAATATCTACACAGCACTCTGTATAAATATGGAAATATCTGCATAGGCATCTGTATAAACATGGAAATATCCGCACCGCTATCTGTATAAACATGGAAATACCTACACCGCTGTCTCTATAAACATGGAAATATGTACACCGCTATGTGTATAAACATGGTAATATCTCCACTGCTGTCTGTATAAACATGGAATTGTCTCAACCTTTATCTGTATAAACATGGAAATATCTACTGCGCCATCTGTATAAACATTGAAATATTTACACTGCCATCTGTAAAAACATGGAAATATCAACACAGTCATCCGAATAAACATGGAAATATCTACACCACCATCTGTATAAACATGGAAATACCTACAATACCATCTGTATACACATGGAAATATCTACACAGGCATCTGTATAAATATGGAAATATCTAAACCGCCATCTGTATAAACATGGAAATATCTACACCGCGATCAGTATAAACATGGAAATATCTACACCGCTATCTGTACAAACATGGAAATATCTCCACTGCTATCTCTATAAACATGGCAATATCTACACCGCCATCTGTATAAACATGGAAATACTTACAAAGTTATCTGTATAAACATGGAAATATCTACACCGCCATCTGTATAAACATGGAAATATCTACACAGCCATGTGTATATACATGGAAATATCTACACCGCTATCCATATAAACATGTAAATAACTCCACCGCTATCTATATAAACATGGAAATATCTACACGGTCATCTGTGTATAGATGGAAATATCAACACCGCCATCTGTACAAACATGGAAATATCTGCACCGCTATCTGTATAAACATGGAAATAACTACAACGCTATTTGTATAAACAAGGAAATATCTACACCGCAATCTGTATAAACATGGAAACACCTACAAAGTCATGCGTATAAACATGGAAATATCTACACAGCCATCTGTATATACATGGAAATATCTACACAGGCGTCTGTATATACATGGAAATATCTACACCGCTATCTGTATAAACATGGAAATAAATACACCGCTACTTGTATAAACAAGGAAATATCTACACCACCATCTGTTTAAACATGGAAATATCTACACAGACATCTGTTTATACATGGAAATATCTACACGGCTATCTGTATATGCATGTTAATAACTACACGGGTATCTGTATAAATGTGAAAATATTTGCACCGCTATCCCTATAAACATGGTAATATCAACACCGCCATCTGTATAAACATGGAAATATCTACACCATGATCTGTATGAACATGGAAATATCTACACCGCGATCTGTATAAACATGGAAATATCTACACCGTGATCTCTATAAACATGGAAATATCTACAACGCCATCTCTATCAACATGGAAATATCTACACCCCTATCTGAATAAACATGGAAATATACACACCGCTATCCCTATAAACATGGAATAATCAACACCGCGATCTATATAAACATGGAAATACCTTCAACACGATCTGTATAAACATGGAAATACCTACACCGCTATCTGTAGACATATGGAAATATCTACACCGCTATCTCTATAAACATGGAAATACCAACACCGCTTTCTCTATAAACATGGAAATATCTACACTGCAATCTCTATATACATGGAAATAGCTACACCGCTATCTCAATAAACATGGAAATACCAACACCGCTTTCTCTATAAACATGGAAATATCTACATCGCAATCTCTATAAACATGTAATTATCTACACCGCCATCTATATAAACATGAAAATACCTACACCGCCATCTTCAGAAACATGGCTGTATCTACACCGCCATCTGTATAAAGATGGAAATATCTACACCACTATCTGTATGAACATGGAAATATCTACAACGCTATCTGTATAAACATGGAAATATCTACACTGCTATCTCTATAAACTTGGAAATATCTACACCGCCATCTATATAAACATGCAAATATCTACACAGTCATCTGTTTAAACATGGAAATATCTACACCATCATCTCTGTACACATGGAAATATCTACACAGCTCTCTGTATAAACGTGAAAATACCAACACCACTATCTGTATAAACATGGAAATATCTACAGTGCCATCTGTTTAAAGATGGAAGTATCTACACCGCGAGCTGTATAAACATGGAAATATCTACACCGCTATCTGTATAAACATGGAAATACCAACACCGCTCTCTGCATGAACATGGAAATATCTACACCGCTATCTGTATAAACATGTATATACCTACACTGTTATCTCTATAAACTTGGAAATATCTACACTGCCATCTATATAAACATGCAAATAACTACACAGTCATCTGTGTAAACATGGAAATATCTACACCACCATCTCTATACACATGGAAATATCTACACAGCTATCTGTATAAACATGGAGATATCTACACCGCTATCTCTATAAACATGGAAATACCAACACCGCTATCTCTATATACATGGAAATATCTGCACCACAATCTCTATAAACATGGAAATATCTACACCGCCATGTCTATAAACATGAAAATATCTACACCGCCATCTCCAGAAACATGGAACTATCTACACAGCCATCTGTATAAACATGGAATTGTTTAAACCAGTATCTGTATAAACATGGAAATATCTACATTCCCATGTGTATAAAGATGGAAATATCTACAACGCGAGCTGTATAAACATGGAAATATCTACACCGCTATCTGTATAAACATGGAAATAACAACACCGTTATCTGTATAAACATAGAAATATCTACACCGCTACCTGTATAAAGATGGAAATATCTACAACGCTATCTGTGTAAACATGGAAATATCTTCACAGCTATCGGTGTAAACTTGGAAATATCTACAGAGCTATCTGTGCAAAGATGGAAATATCTACACCGCTATCTCTGTAAACATGGAAATATCTACACCGCTATCTGTATAAACATGGAAATAACTACACCGCTATCTGTATAAACATGGAAATACCAACACCGCTATCTGTATAAACATGGAAATATCTACAGCGCTATCTGTATAAATACGGAAATATCTTCACCGCTATCTCTATAAACATGGAAATACCTACACCGTCATCTCTATACACATGGAAATATCTACACCGCTATCTCTATAAACATAGAAATATCTACACGGCCACCTCTATAAACATGGAAATATCTACACCGCCATCTGCATGAACATGGAAATATCTCCACAGCTATCTATATAAACATGGAAATATCTACAACGCTATCTGTATAAACATGGAAATACCTACACAGCTATCTGTGTAAACTTGGAAATATCTACATAGCTATCTGTGTAAAAATGGAAATATCTACACCACAATCTGTGGAAAGATGCAAATATTTACACCGTTATCTCTGTAAACATGGAAATATCTGCACCACTATCTGCATAAACATGGAAATATCTACACCGCCATCTGTATAAAGTTGGAAATATCTACACCGCGAGCTGTATAAACTTGGAAATATCTACACCACTATCTGTATAAACATGGAAATATCAACACCGCTATCTGTATAAACATGGAAATAACTACAATGCTATCTGTGTAAACATGGAAATACCTACACAGCTATCCGTGTAAACTTGGAAATATCTACACAGCTATCTGTGTAAAGATGGAAATATCCACACCGCAATGTGTGCAAAGATGGAAATATGTACACCGCTATCTGCATAAACATATAAATATCTGCACCGCTATCTGTATAACATGGAAATATCTACAATGCAATCTGTATAAACGTGGAAGTATCTACACCGCTCTCTGTATAAACATGGAAATATCTACAATGCTATCTGCATAAACGTGGAAATATCTACATAGAAATCGGTATAAACGTGCAAATATCTCCACCGCTATCTGTATAAACGTGGACATATCTACACTGCTATCTGTATGAACATGGAAATATCTACAACACTATCTGTATAAACATGGAAATATCTACACTGTTATCTCTATAAACATGGAAATATCTACACCGCCATCTGTATAAACATGCAAACATCTACATAGTCATCTGTATAAAAATGGAAATATCTACACCACCATATCTATAAACATGGAAATATCTAAATTGCCATCTGTATACACATGGAAATATCTACAAAGCCATCTGTAGAAACGTGGAAGTATCTACACCGCTATCCCTATAAACATGGAGATACCTACACTGCCATCCCTATAAACATGGAAATATCTACACCGCAATCTCTATAAACATGGAAATATCTACAGCGCCATCTCTATAACCATGGAAATATCTACACCGCTACCTGTATAAACATTTAAATATCTACAACTCTATCTGTGTAAACATGGAAATATCTACACAGCTATCTGTGTAGACTTGGAAATATCTACATAGCTATCTGTGTAAAGATGGAAATATCTACACCACAATCTGTGGAAAGATGCAAATATCTACACCGCTATCTCTGTAAACATGGAAATATCTGCACCACTAACTGCATAAACATGGAAATGTCTACACCGCCATCTGTATAAAGAGGGAAATATCTACACCGCGAGCTGTATAAATTTGGAAATATCTACAACACTCTCTGTAAAAACATGGAAATACCAACACCGCTATATGTATAAACATGGAAATATCAACAATGCTATCTGTGTAATCATGGAAATACCTACACAGCTATCTGTGTAAACTTGGAAATTTCTACACAGCTATCTGTGTAAAGATGGAAATATCCACACCGCAATCTGTGCAAAGATGGAAATATCTACACTGCTATCTGTGTAAACATGGAAATATCTACTCTGCTATCTGCATAAACATATAAATATCTGCACCGCTATCTGTATAACGTGGAAATATCTACACCGCAATCTGTATAAAAGTGGAAGTATCTACACCGCTATCTGTATAAACGTGGAAATATCTACAATGCTATCTGCATAAACGTGGAAATATCTACATCGAAATCGGATATAAACGTGCAAATATCTCCACCGCTATCTGTATAAACATGGACATATCTACACTGCTATCTGTATGAACATGGAAATATCTACAACGCTATCTGTATAAACATGGAAATATCTACATCGTTATCTCTATAAACATGGAAATATCTACACCGCCATCTGTATAAACATGCAAACATCTACACAGTCATCTGTATAAACATGGAAATATCGACACCACCATATCTATAAACATGGAAATATCTAAATTGCCATCTGTATTCACATGGAAATATCTACAAAGCCATCTGTAGAAACGTGGAAGTATCTACACCGCTATCCCTATAAACATGGAGATAACTACACTGCCATCCCTATAAACATGGAAATATCTACACCGCAATCTCTATAAACATGGAAATATCTACAGCGCCATCTCTATAACCATGGAAATATCTACACCGCTACCTGTATAAACATTTAAATATCTACAACTCTATCTGTGTAAACATGGAAATATCTACACAGCTATCTGTGTAGACTTGGAAATATCTACATAGCTATCTGTGTAAAGATGGAAATATCTACACCACAATCTGTGGAAAGATGCAAATATCTACACCGCTATCTCTGTAAACATGGAAATATCTGCACCACGATCTGCATAAACATGGAAATGTCTACACCGCCATCTGTATAAAGAGGGAAATATCTACAACGCGAGTTCTATACATTTGGAAATATCTACACCACTCTCTGTAAAAACATGGAAATACCAACACCGCTATCTGTATAAACATGGAAATATCAACAATGCTATCAGTGTAATCATGGAAATACCTACACAGCTATCTGTGTAAACTTGGAAATTTCTACACAGCTATCTGTGAAAAGATGGAAATATCCACACCGCAATCTGTGCAAAAATCGAAATATCTACACAGCTATCTCTGTAAACATGGAAATATCTACACCGCTATCTGCATAAACATGTAAATATCTACACCGCTATCTGTAAAACGTTGAAATATCTACACCACTATCTGTATAAACATGGAAATATCTACACTGCCGTCTGTAAACATGGAAATATCTACACAGCTGTCTGCATAAACATGGAAATATCTGCACTGCAATCTGTATAAACATGGAAATATCTGCACTTCCATCTGTATAAACATGGAAATATCTACACTGCCATCTGTATACACATGGAAATACCTACACAGCTATCTGTATAAGCATGGAAATATGTACACCGCTATCTCTATAAACATGGAATAAGCTACACCGCAATCTGTATAAACATGGAAATATCTACACCGTTCTCTGTATAAACATGGAAATATCTACACCGCTATCTCTATAAACATGGAAATATCTACACCGCTATCTTTATAAACATGGAAATATCTACACTGCTATCTGTATAAACATGGACATATCTACAACAATATCTGTGTAAACATGGAAATATCTACACAGCTGTCTGTGTAGACATGGAAATATGTACAACGCTATCTGTGTAAACATGAATATATGTTCACCCCAATTTGTGCAAATATCAAAATATCTACACCGCTATCTCTGTAAACATGGAAATATCTACACCGTTATCTGTACAAACATGGAAATATCTACACCGCTATCTGTATAAACATGGAAATATCTTCACCACGATCTGTAAAAACATGGAAATGTCTACACCGCTATCTGTATAAACATGGATATATGTACACCACTATCTGCATAAACATGGAAATATCTACACCGCTATCTCTATAAATGTTGAAATAGCTACAACGCTATCTGTATAAACATGGAAATATCTACATCAATATCTGTGTAAACATGGAAATATCTACACCGCTATCTGTATAAACAAGGAAATATCTACACCGCTATCTTTATAAACATGGAAATATCTACACCGCTATCTGTATAAACATGGAAATATCTACAACAATATCTGTGTAAACATGGAAATACCTACACAGCTCTCTGTGTAAACATGCAAATATGTACACCGCTTTGTGTGAAAAATGAAAACATGTACACGACAATCTGTGCAAATATCAAAATATCTACACCGCTATCTCCGTAAACATGGAAATATCTACCCCGTTATGTGTATAAACATGGAAATATCTACACCGCTATCTGTATAATCATGGAAATATCTACACCACGATCTGTAAAAACATGGAAATGTCTACACCGCTATCTGTGTATACATGGAAATATCTACACCGCTATCTGTATAAACTTGGAAATATCTACTATGCTATCTCTATAAATATTGAAATACCTACAACGCTATCTCCATAAACATGGAAATGCCTACAGCGCTATCTTTATAAACATGGAAATATATACATGGCAATCTCTATAAACATGGAAATATCTACACCGCCATCTGTATAAACATGGAAATACCTACGCTGTCATCTGTATAAACATGGAAACATCTACACCACTATCTGTAGAAACATGGAAATATCGACACTGCTATCCCTATATACATGGAAATACCTGCACCGCAATCTGTAAAAACATGGAAATACCTTCACAGTCATCTGTATAAACTTGGAAATATCTACACCACCCTCGGTATAAACATGGAAATATCTACACTGCCATCTGTATACACATGGAAATATCTGCACAGCCATCTGTATAAACATGGAAATATATACACCGCTATCTCTATAAACATGGAAATATTTACACGGACATCTGCATAAACATGGAAATATCTACACCACCATCTGTATAAACATGGAAATATCTACACCGCTATCTGTATAAATATGGAAATATCTACACCGCTATCTCTGTAAACATGGAAATGTCTACACCGCTATCTGTATAAACATGGAAATATCTACAAGGCTATCTCTATAAACATGGAAATATCTACACCACCATCTGTATAAACATGGAAATAACTACACAGTCATCTGTATAAACATGGAAATTTCTACACCACTATCTCTATAAACGTGGAAATATCTACACTGCCATCTGTATAAACATGGAAATATCTACAGAGCCATCTCTATCAACATGCAAATATTTACATCGCTATCTGTATAAACATGGAAATAGCCACACCGCTATCTGTATAAACATGGAAATATCTACACAGCTGTGTGTGTAAACATGCAAATATGTACACCGCTATCTTTGTGAAGATGGAAATATCCACAACGCAATCTGTGCAAATATGGAAATACCTACACCTCTATCTCTGTAAACATGGAAATATCTACACCGCTATCTATATAAACATGGAAATATCTACACCACTATCTGTATAAACATGGAAATATCTACACCGTGACCTGTATAAACATGGATATATCTACAACGCTATCTGTATAAACATGGAAATATCTACACTGCTATCTGTAAAATAAGGAAATATCTTCACCGCTATCTTCATAAACATGGAAATATCTGCACCGCCATCTGTATATACATGGAAATACCTACACAGTCGTCTGTATAAACATGGAAATATCTATACCACTATCTGTATAAACATGGAAATATCTACACTGCATGTGTATAAACATGGAAACATCTACACAGCCATCTCTATAAAGTCGGAAATATCTACACCGCTATCTCTATAAACACGGAAATAGTCACACCGCTATCTGTATAAACATGGAAATATCTACACCGCCATCTGTAAAAACATGGAAATATATACACAGTCATCAATATAAACATGGAAATATTTACGCCGCTATCTCTATAAACATGGAAATACATTTACCGCTATCTGTATAAACATGGAAATATCTACACAGCCTTCTGTAAAAACATGGAAATATCTACACAGCCATCTGTAAAAACATGGAAATATCTACACCGCCGTCTGTAAAAACATGGAAATATCTACACATTCATCTGCATAAACATGGAAATATCTACACCGCTATCTCTATAAACATGGAAATACCTATACCGCTATCTGTATAAACATGGAAATACCTACACCGCTATCTGCATGAACATGGAAATACCTACACTGCCATCTGTATAAGGCTGGAAATATCTACACTGCGAGCAGTATAAATATGGAAATATCTACACCGCTATCTCTATAAACATAGAAATATCTACACCGCCATCTCTATAAACATGGAAATATCTACACCGCCATCTGCATAAACATGGAAATATCTACACCGCCATCTGTATAAACGTGGAAATATCTACATGGCTATCTTTATAAACATGGGAATATCTACAACGCCATCTCTATAAACATGAAAATATTCACACTGCCATCTCCATAAACATGGAACTAACTACTCCGCCATCTGTATAAACATGGAAACATCTACACCGCCATCTGTGTGAATAAGGAAATATCTACAATGCCATCTGTATAAAGATATAAATATCTGCACCGTGAGCTGTATAAACATGGAAATATCTACATCGCTATCTGTATAAACGTGGAAATACCAACACCGCTATCGGTATAAACATGGAAATATCTACAATGCCATCTATATAAACATGGAAATATCTACACCGCTATGTCTATAAACATGGAGATACCTACACCGCTATCTCTATAAACATGGAAATATCTACAACACTATCTGTATAAACATGGAAATATCTACACCGCTATCTGTATAAATATGGAAATATCTACACCGCGATCTGTATAAAGATGGAAATATCTACATCGCGATCTGTATAAACATGGAAATATCTTCACCACGATCTGTATAAAAATGGTAATATCTACACCGCCATCTATATAAACATAGAAATATCTACACCACCATCTGTATAAACATGGAAATATCAACAATGCCATCTGTAGAAAGATGGAAATATCTACACCGCAATCTGTGTAAACATGGAAATATCTACACCGATATCTGTAAAAACATGGAAATATCTACACCGCTATCTGTATAAACATGGGAATACCTACACTGCGATCTGTATAAACATGGATATATCTACAGCACCATCTCTGTAAACATTGAAATATCTTCACTGCCATCTGTAAAAACATGGAAATATCTACATAGTCATCTGAATAAACATGGAAATATCTACACCACCATCTGTATAAACATGGAAATACCTACAATAACATCTGTATTCACATTGAAATATCTACACAGACATCTGTATAAATATGGAAATATGTACAATGCCATCTGTATGAACATGGAAATATGTATACCGCCATCTGCATGTCCATGGAAATATCTACGCTGCCATCTGTATAAACATGGAATTATCTACATGGCCATATGTGTATAGATGGAAATATCAACACCGCCATCTGTACAAACATGGAAATATCTACACCGCTATCTCTATGAACATGGAAATATCTGCACTGCCATCTATAAAAACTTGGAAATACCTATACAGTCATCTGTATAAACATGGGAATATCTACAATGCCATCTGTATGCACATGGAAATATCTACACAGCCATCTGTATAAACATGTAAATATCTACAATGCTATCTCTGTAAACATGGAAATATCTACACCGATATCTCTATAAACATGAAAATATCTACACTGCCATCTCCATAAACATGGAACTAACTACTCCGCCATCTGTATAAACATGGAAGCATCTACACCGCCATCTGTGTGAATAAGGAAATATCTACAATGCCATCTGTATAAAGATATGAATATCTGCACTGCTAGCTGTATAAACATGGAAATATCTACATCGCTATCTGTATAAACGTGGAAATACCAACAACGCTATCGGTATAAACATGGAAATATCTACAACGCCATCTATATAAACATGGAAATATCTACACCGCTATGTCAATAAACATGGAAATACCTACACCGCTATCTCTATAAACATGGAAATATCTACACCGCTATCTGTATAAACATGGAAATATCTACACCGAGATCTGTATAAACATGGAAATATCTACACCGCGATCTGTATAAACATGGAAATATCTTAACCACGCTTTGTATAAACATGGAAATATCTACACCGCTATCTGTATAAACATGGTAATATCTACACCACCATCTATATAAACATGGAAATAACTACACCGCCATCTGTATAAACATGGAAATATCTACACTGCAATCTGTGTAAACATGGAAATAGCTACACCGATATCTGTAAAAACATGGAAATATCTACACCGCTATCTGTATAAACATGGAAATATCTACAGCGCGATCTGTATAAACATGAAAATATCTACACCGCGATCTGTATAAACATGGAAATATCTACACCGCTATCTGTATAAACATGGAAATATCCTCACTGCTATCTCTGTGAACATGGATATACCTACTCCACTATCTCTATAAACATGGAAATATCTACACCGCTATCTGTATAAACATGGAAATATCTACACAGCTATCTCTATAAACAAGGAAATATCTACACCGCCATCTGTATAAACATGGAAATACCTACAAAGTCATCTGTAAACATGGAAATATCTACACAGAAATCTGTATAAACAAGGAAATATCTACACAGCCATCTGTATATACATGGAAATATCTACAACGCTATATGTATAAACATGGAAATAACTACACCGCTATTTGTATAAACAAGGAAATATCTACACCGCCATCTGTTTAAACATGGAAATATATACACAGACATCTGTTTATACAAGAAAATATCTACACCGCTATCTGTATAAACATGCTAATAACTACACCGCTATCTGTATAAATGTGGAAATATTTGCACCGCTATCCCTATAAACATGGTAATATCAACACCGCGATCTGTATAAACATGGAAATATCTACACCATGATCTGTATAAACATGGAAACATCTACACAGTGATCTGTATAGACATGGAAATATCAACACCGCCATCTGTACAAACATGGAAATATCTGCACCGATATCTGTATAAACATGGAAATATCTACACCGTAGTTTGTATAAACATGGAAATATCTACACAGATATCTGTATAAATATGGAAATATCTACACCGCCATCTCTATAAGCATGGAAATATCTACACCGCGATCAGTATAAACATGGAAATATCTACACCGCTATCCGTATAAACATGGAAATATCTACACTACTATCTCTAAAAACATCGAAATATCTACACCGCCATCTGTATAAACAAGGAAATACTTACAAAGTTATCTGTATAAAAATGGAAATAACTACACCACCACCTGTATAAACATGGAAATATCTACACAGCTATGTGTATATACATGGAAATATCTACACCTCTATCTTTATAAACATGGAAATAACTACACCGCTATCTGTATAAACATGGAAATATCTACACCGCCATCTACATATCCATAGAAATATCTGTGCCGCCATCTGTATAAACATGGAAATATCTACACGGTCATCTGTGTATAGATGGAAATATCAACACCGCCATCTGTACAAACATGGAAATATCTGCACCGATATCTGTATAAACATGGAAATATCTACACCGCAGTCTGTATAAACATGGAAATATCTACACCGCTATCTCTATAAACATGGAAATATATAAACCGCTATCTCTATAAACAATGAAATATCTACACCATGATCTGTATAAACATGGAAATATTTACATCGCTATGTGTATAAACATGGAAATATCTACAGAGTTATCTGTATAAATATGGAAATATCTACACCGCTCTCTCTATAAACATGGAAATATCTACACCGCCATCTGTATAAATATGGAAATATCTTCACTGCCATCTCTATAAACATGGAAATACCTACAATGCCGTCTGTAAAGACATGGAAATACCTATACAGTCATCTGTATAAACATGGAAATATCTACACCACCATCTGTATAAACATGGAAATATCTGCAATGCCATCTGTATACACATGGAAATACCTACACGGCAATCTGTCTATAGATGGAAACATCAACACCGCCATCTGTAGAAACATGGAAATATCTACACCGCTATCTCTATAAACATGGAAATAACCACACTGCGGTCTGTATAAACATGTAAATATCTACACCGGTATCTGTATAAACATGGAAATATCTACACCACGATCTTTATAAACATGGAAATATTTACACATCAATCTGTATAAACATGGAAATATCTGCACTGCTCTCTCTATAAACATGGAAATATCTACAAAGCCATCTCTATAAACATGGAAATACCGACACAGTCATGTGTATGAACATGGAATTATCTACATCGTAATCTGTATAAACATGGAAATATCTACACCGCTATCTGTATAAATATAAAATATCTAAACCGCTATCTCTATAAAAACGGAAATATCTACACTGCTTTCTGTATAAACATGGAAATATCTACACTGCGATCTGTATAAACATGGAAATATCTACAGCGCGATCTATATAAACATGCAATTATCTACATCGCGATCTGTATAAACATGGAAATATCTACACCGCTATCTGTATAAACATGGAAATATCTACACAGCTATCTCTATAAACATGGAAATATCTACACCGCCATCTGTATAAACATGGAAATACCTACAAAGTCATCTGTATAAACATGGAAATATCTAAACCACCATCTGTATAACATGGAAATAGCTACAATTCCATCTGTATATACATGGAAATATCTACACAGACATCTGTATAAATATGGAAATATCTACACGACCATCAGTATAAACATGGGAATATCTACACTGCCATCTGTAGAAAGATGGAAATATCTACACCGCTATCTCTAAAAACATGAAAATATCTACACTGCCATCTCCATAAAGATGGAAGTATCTACTCAGCCATGTGTATAAACACGGAAATATCTACATCACCATCTGTGTAAACATGGAAATATCTACACCGCTATCTGTATAAACATGGAAATATCTACACCGCCATCTGCATGTCCATGGAAATACCTACACCGCCACCTGTATAAACATGGAAATATCTACACGGCCATCTGTGTATAGATGGAAATATCTACACCGCTATCTGTAAAAACATGGAAATATATACAGCACTATCTGTATAAATATGGAAATATTTACACCGCTATCTCAATAAACATGGAAATATCTACACCGCTATCTGTATAAGTGTGGAAATATCTACACCGCTATCTGTGTGAACATGGAAATATCTACACCGCTATCTCTATAAACATGGAAGTATCTACACCGTAATCTGTATAAACATGGAAACATTTACACCGCTATCTGTATAAACATGGAAATATCTACACGGTCATCTGTGCATAGATGGAAATATCAACACCGCCATCTGTACAAACATGGAAATATCTGCACCGGTATCTGTATAAACATGGAAATATCTACACCGCAGTCTGTATAAACTTGGAAGTATTTACACATCAATCTGTATAAACATGGAGATATCTGCACCGCTCTCTCTATAAACATGGACATACCTACACCGTGATCTGTATAAACATGTAAATATTTACATGGCTATCTGTATAAACATGGAAATATCTACACCGTTATCTGTATAAATATGGAAATATCTACACCGCTATCTCTATAAACATGGAAATATCTACACCGCCATCTGTATAAACATGGAAATATCTACACCGCTATCTCTATAAACATGGAAATATCTACAATGCCATCTGTAAAAACATGGAAATACCTATACAGTCATCTGTATAAACATGGAAATATCTACACCACCATCTGTATAAACATGGAAATATCTACAATGCCATCTGTATACACATGGAAATACCTACACGGCAATCTGTGTATAGATGGAAACATCAACACCGCCATCTGTACAAACATGGAAATATCTACACCGCTATCTCTATAAACGTGGAAATACCTACAATGCGGTCCGTATAAACATGTAAATATCTACACCGGTATCTGTATAAACAAGGAAATATCTACACCACGATCTGTATAAACATGGAAATATTTACACCGCTATCTGTATAAACATGGAAATATCTGCACTGCTATCTCTATAAACATGGAAATATCTACAAAGCGATCTGTATAAACATGGAAATACCTATACAGTCATGTGTATAAACATGGAAATATCTACACCGCAATCTGTATAAACATGGAAATATCTACACCGCTATCTGTATAAATATGAAATATCTAAACTGCTGTCTCTATAAAAATGGAAATATCTGCACTGCTATCTGTATAAACATGGAAATATCCTCACTGCTATCTCTATGAACATGGATATATCTACACTGCTATCTCTATAAACATGGAAATATCTACACCGCCATCTCTATAAAAGTGGAAATATCTACACCGCCATCTGTATAAACATGGAAATATCTACAGCGCTATCTGTACAAACATGGAAATGTCTACACCGCTATCTGTATAAACATGGAAATATCTACACTGTGATCTGTATAAACATGGAAATATCTACACCGCCATCTGTATAAACATGGAAATATCTACACCGTTATGTTTATAAACATGGAAATATCTACACCGCTATCTGTATAAACATGGAAATATCTACACAGCTATCTCTATAAACATGGAAATATCTACACAGCCATCTGTATATACATGGAAATATCTACACAGCTATCTGCATAAACATGGAAATAACTACACCGCTATTTGTATAAACAAGGAAATATCTAGACTGCCATCTGTTTAAACATGGAAATATATACACACAATTCTGTTTATACATGGAAATATCTACAACACTATCTGTATAAACATGCTATTAACTACACCGCTATCTGTATAAATGTGGAAATATTTGCACCGCTATCCCTATAAACATGTTAATATCAACACCGCGATCTGTGTAAACATGGAAATATCTACACCATGATCTGTATAAACATGGAAACATCTACAACGTGATCTGTATAAACATGGAAAAATCAACACTGCTATCTCTATGAACATGGAAATATCTACATCGCAATCTGTATAAACAAGGAAATATCTTCACCACGATCTGTATAAACATGGAAATATCTACACCGCTATCTGTATAAACATGGAAATATCTACAGCGCCATCTCTATAAACATTGAAATATCTACACTGCCATCTGTAAAAACATCGAAATATCTACACAATCATCTCAATAAACATGTAAATATCTACACCACCATCTGTATAAACATGGAAATACCTACAATACCATCTGTATACACATGGAAATATCTACACAGACATCTGTATAAATATGGAAATATCTACACCGCCATCTGTATAAACATGGAAATATCTACACTGCCATCTGTAGAAAGATGGAAATGTCTACACCGCTATCTCTATAAATATGGAAATATCTACACCGCCATCTCTATAAACATGAAAATATCTACACCACGTTCAGTATAAACATGGAAATATGTACCCCGCTATCTGTATAAACATGGAAATATCTCCACTGCTATCTCTATAAACATCGAAATATCTACACCGCCATCTGTATAAACATGGAAATACTTACAAAGTTATCTGTATAAACATGGAAATATCTACACCGCCATCTGTATAAACATGGAAATATCTACACAGCCATGTGTATATACATGGAAATATCTACACCGTTATATGTAAAAACATGGAAATAACTATACCGCTATCTGTATAAACATGGAAATATCTACACCGTCATCTACATATCCATGGATATATCTGCACCGCCATCTGTATAAACATGGAAATATCTACACGGTCATCTGTGTATAGATGGAAATATCAACACCGCCATCTGTACAAACATGGAAATATCTGCACCGCTATCTGTATAAACATGGAAATATCTATACCGTGGTCTGTATAAACATGGAAATATATACACCGCTGTCTGTATAAACATGGAAATATCTACACCGCTATCTCTGTAAACATGGAAATATCTACACCGTGATCTGTATAAACATGGAAATATTTACACCGCCATCTGTATAAATATGGAAATTTCTACACCGTTATCTGTATAAATATGGAAATATCTACACCGTTATCTCTATAAACATGGAAATATCTACACTGCCATCGGTATAAACATGGAAATAGCTATACAGTCATCTGTGTAAACATGGAAATATCTACACCACCATCTGTATAAACATGGAAATATCTACAGTGCCATCTGTATACACATGGAAATACCTACACGGCAATCTGTGTGTAGATGGAAATATCAACACCGCCATCTGTACAAACATGGAAATATCTACACTGCTATCTCTATAAACATGGAAATACCTACACTGCGGTCTGTATAAACATGGAAATATCTGCACCGCTATCTCTATAAACATGGAAATATCTACAAAGACATCTGTATAAACATGGAAATACCTACACAGTCATGTGTAGGAACATTTAAATATCTACACGGCCATCTGTATAAACAGAAATATCTACACAGCCATCTGTATAAATATGGACATATCTGCATAGGCATCTGTGTAAACATGGAAATATCTGCACCGCTTTCTGTATAAACATGGAAATACCTACACCGCTGTCTCTATAAACATGGAAATATGTACAACGCTATGTGCATAAACATGAAAATATCTCCACTGCATTCTGTATAAACATGGAAATATCTCCACCGTTATCTGTATAAACATGGAAATATCTACAGCGCCATCTCTATAAACATTGAAATATCTACACTGCCATCTGAAAAAACATGGAAATATCTACAGAGTCATCTGAGTAAACATGGAAATATCTAAACCACCATCTGTATAAACATGGAAATAGCTACAATTCCATCAGTATAAACATGGAAATATCTACACTGCCATCTGTAGAAAGATGGAAATATCTACACCGCTATCTCTATAAATATGGAAATATCTACACCGCCATCTCTAAAAACATGAAAATATCTACACTGCCATCTCCATAAAGATGGAAGTATCTACTCAGCCATTTGTATAAACACGGAAATATCTACATCACCATCTGTGTAAACATGGAAATATCTACACCGCTATCTGTATAAACATGGAAATATCTACACCGCCATCTGCATGTCCATGGAAATACCTACACCGCCACCTGTATAAACATGGAAATATCTACACGGCCGTCTGTGTATAGATGGAAATATCAACACCGCCATCGGTACAAACATGGAAATATCTACACCGCTACCTTCATAGTTATGGAAATATCTGCACTGCCATCTGTAAAAACATGGAAATACCTATACAGTCATCTGTATAAACATGGAAATATCTACAATGCCATCTGTATATACATGGAAATATCTACACAGCCATCTGTATAAACATTTAAGTATCTACACTGATATCTCTGTAAACATGGAAATATCTTCACCGCCATCTCTATAAACATGAAAATATCTACACTGCCATCTCCATAAACATGGAACTAACTACTCCGCCATCTGTATAAACATGGAAACATCTACACCGCCCTCTGTGTGAATAAGGAAATATCTACAATGCCATCTGCATAAAGATATAAATATCTGCACCGCGAGCTGTATAAACATGGAAATATCTACATCGCTATCTGTATAAACGTGGAAATACCAACACCGCTATCGGTATAAACATGGAAATATCTACAACGCCATCTATAAAAACATGGAAATATCTACACCGCTATGTCTATAAACATGGAAATAACTACACCGCTATCTCTATAAACATGGAAATATCTACACCGCTATCTGTATAAACATGGAATTATCTACACCGCTATTTGTATAAACATGGAAATATGTACACCGCCATCTGTATAAACATGGAAATATCTACACCGCTATCTGTATAAACATGGAAATATCTTCACCACGATCTGCATAAACATGGAAATATCTACACCGCTATCTGTATAAACATGGTAATATCTACACCACCATCTATATAAAAATGGAAATATCTACACCGCCATCTGTATAAACATGGAAATACCTACAATGCCATCTGTAGAAGGATGGAAATATCTACACCGCAATCTGTGTAAAGATGGAAATATCTACACCGCGGTCTGTATAAACATGGAAATATCTAAATCGCTATCTGTATAAACATGGAAATATCTACACCGCTATCTCTGTAAACATGGAAATATCTACACCGTGATCTGTATAAACATGGAAATATTTACACCGCTATCTGTATAAACATGGAAAAATCTACACCGTTATCTGTATAAACATGGAAATACCTACAATGCCATCTGTAGAAACATGGAAATATCTACACAGCCATGTGTATATACATGGAAATATCTTCACCGTTATATATAAAAACATGGAAATAACTATACCGCTATCTGTATAAACATGGAAATATCTACACCGTCATCTACATATCCATGGAAATATCTGCACCGCCATCTGTATAAACATGGAAATATCTACACGGTCATCTGTGTATAGATGGAAATATCAACACCGCCATCTGTACAAACATGGAAATATCTGCACCGCTATCTGTATAAACATGGAAATAACTATACCGCGGTCTGTATTAACATGGAAATATCTACACCACTGTCTGTATAAACATGGAAATATCTACACCGCTATCTCTGTAAACATGGAAATATCTACACCGTGATCTGTATAAACATGGAAATATTTACACCGCCATCTGTATAAATATGGAAATTTCTACACCGTTATCTGTATAAATATGGAAATATCTACACCGTTATCTCTATAAACATGGAAATATCTACACTGCCATCGGTATAAACATGGAAATAGCTATACAGTCATCTGTGTAAAGATGGAAATATCTACACCACCATCTGTATAAACATGGAAATATCTACAATGCCATCTGTATACACATGGAAATACCTACACGGCAATCTGTGGGTAGATGGAAATATCAACACCGCCATCTGTACAAACATGGAAATATCTACACTGCTATCTCTATAAACATGGAAATACCTACACTGCGGTCTGTATAAACATGGAAATATCTGCACCGCTATCTCTATAAACATGGAAATATCTACAAAGACATCTGTATAAACATGGAAATACCTACACAGTCATGTGTAGAAACATTTAAATATCTACACGGCCATCTGTATAAACAGAAATATCTACACAGCCATCTGTATAAATATGGAAATATCTGCATAGGCATCTGTATAAACATGGAAATACCTACACCGCTGTCTCTATAAACATGGAAATATGTACAACGCTATGTGCATAAACATGGAAATATCTCCACTGCATTCTGTATAAACATGGAAATATCTCCACCGTTATCTGTATAAACATGGAAATATCTACAGCGCCATCTCTATAAACATTGAAATATCTACACTGCCATCTGAAAAAACATGGAAATATCTACAGAGTCATCTGAGTAACCATGGAAATATCTAAACCACCATCTGTATAACATGGAAATAGCTACAATTCCATCTGTATATACATGGAAATATCTACACAGACATCTGTATAAATATGGAAATATCTACACGACCATCAGTATAAACATGGGAATATCTACACTGCCATCTGTAGAAAGATGGAAATATCTACACCGCTATCTCTAAAAACATGAAAATATCTACACTGCCATCTCCATAAAGATGGAAGTATCTACTCAGCCATGTGTATAAACACGGAAATATCTACATCACCATCTGTGTAAACATGGAAATATCTACACCGCTATCTGTATAAACATGGAAATATCTACACCGCCATCTGCATGTCCATGGAAATACCTACACCGCCACCTGTATAAACATGGAAATATCTACACGGCCATCTGTGTATAGATGGAAATATCAACACCGCCATCGGTACAAACATGGAAATATCTACACCGCTACCTTCATAGACATGGAAATATCTGCACTGCCATCTGTAAAAACATGGAAATACCTATACAGTCATCTGTATAAACATGGAAATATCTACAATGCCATCTGTATATACATGGAAATATCTACACAGCCATCTGTATAAACATGTAAATATCTACAATGATATCTCTGTAAACATGGAAATATATACACCGCCATCTCTATAAACATGAAAATATGTACACTGCCATCTCCATAAACATGGAACTAACTACTCCGCCATCTGTATAAACATGGAAACATCTACACCACCATCTGTGTGAATAAGGAAATATCAACACCGCCATCTGTACAAACATGGAAATATCTGCACCGCTATCTTTACAGACATGGAAATATCTGCACTGCCAACTGTAAAAACATGGAAATACCTATACAGTCATCTGTATAAACATGGAAATATCTACAATGCCATCTGTATACACATGGAAATATCTACACAGCCATCTGTATAAACATGTAAATATCTACACTGATATCTCTGTAAACATGGAAATATCTACACCACTATGTCTATAAACATGGAAATAACTACACCGCTATCTCTATAAACATGGAAATATCTACACCGCTATCTGTATAAACATGGAATTATCTACACCGCTATCTGTATTAACATGGAAATATGTACACCGCGATCTGTATAAACATGGAAATATCTACACCGCTATCTGTATAAACATGGAAATATCTTCACCACGATCTGCCTAAACATGGAAATATCTACACCGCTATCTGTATAAACATGGTAATATCTACACCACCATCTATATAAAAATGGAAATATCTACATCGCCATCTGTATAAACATCGAAATACCTACAATGCCATCTGTAGAAAGATGGAAATATCTACACCGCAATCTGTGTAAAGATGGAAATATCTACACCGCGGTCTGTATAAACATAGAAATATCTAAATCGCTATCTGTATAAACATGGAAATATCTACACCGCTATCTCTATAAACATGGAAATATCTACACCGTGATCTGTATAAACATGGAAATATTTACACCACTATCTGTATAAACATGGAAAAATCTACACCGTTATCTGTATAAACATGGAAATACCTACAATGCCATCTGTAGAAACATGGAAATATCTACACCACAATCTGTATAAACATGGAAATATCTACAATGCCATCAGTATACACATGGAAATACCTACACGGCAATCTGTGTATAGATGGAAACAGCCATCTGTATATACATGGAAATATCTACACCGCTTTCTGTATAAACATGGAAATAACTACACCGCTATTTGTATAAACAAGGAAATATCTACACCGTGATCTGTATCAACATGGAAATATCTACACCGCCATCTCTATAAACACAGAAATATCTACACCCCTATCTGTATAAACATGGAAATATCCACACCGCTATCTCTACAAACATGGAAAAATCAACACCGCTATCTCTATGAACATGGAAATATCTACACAGCCATCTCTATAAACATGGAAATATCTACAACACGATCAGTATAAACATGGAAATATCTACACCGCTATATGTATAAACATGGAAATATCTCCACTGCTATCTCTATAAACATGGAAATATCTACACCGCCATCTGTATAAACATGGAAATACTTACAAAGTTATCTGTATAAACATGGAAATATCTTCACCACCATCTGTATAAACATGGAAATATCTACACAGCCATGTGTATATACATGGAAATATCTGCACCGCTATCTATATAAACATGGAAATAACTACACCGCTATCTGTATAAACATGGAAATATCTACACCGCCATCTACATATCTATGGAAATATCTGCACCGCCATCTGTATAAACATGGAAATATCTACACCGCTATCTGTATAAACATGGAAATATCTACACTGCGGTCTGTATAAACATGGAAATATCTACACCGGTATCTGTATAAACATGGAAATATCTACACCACGATCTGTATAAAACATGGAAATATTTACACCGCTATCTGCATAAACATGGAAATATCAACACCACTATCTCTATAAAAAAGGAAATAGCTGCAAAGCCATCTATATAAACATGGAAATATCTACACAGTCATGTGTAGGAACATGGAAATATCTACACTGCCATCTGTATAAACATGGAAATATGTACACAGCCCTCTGTATAAATATGGAAATATCTGCATAGGCATCTGTATAAACATGGAAATATCCTCACAGCTATCTGTATAAACATGGAAATACCTACACTGCTGTCTCTATAAATATGGAAATATGTACACTGCTTTGTTTATAAACATCGTAATATCTCCACTGCTGTCTGTATAAACATGGAAATATCTCCACCTTTATCTGTATAAACATGGAAATATCTACAGCGCCATCTCTATAAACATTGGAATATCTACACTGTCATCTGTAAAAACATGGAAATATCTACACAGTCATCCGAATAAACATGGAAATATCTACACCACCATCTGTATAAACATGGAAATACCTACAATACCATCTGTATACACATGGTAATATCTACACAGACATCTGTATAAATGTGGAAATATCTACACAGCCATGTGTATATACATGGAAATATCTACACCGCGATCAATATAAATATGGAAATAACTACACCACTATCTGTATGAACATGGAATTATCTACACCGCCATCTACATACCCATAGAAATATCTACACCGGTATCTGTATAAACATGGAAATATCTACACCACGATCTTTATAAACATGGAAATATTTACACGGCTATCGGTATAAACATGGAAATATCTGCACCGCTATCTCTATATACATGGAAATATCTACAAAGCCATCTGTATAAACATGGAAATACCTACAGAGTCATGTGTAGAAACATGGAAATATCTACACCGCAATCTGTATAAACGTGGAAATATCTACACCACTATCTGTATATATATGAAATATCTAAACCGCTATCTCTATAAAAATGGAAATATCTGCACTGCTATCTGTGTAAACATGGAAATATCCTCACTGCTATCTCTATGAACATGGATATATATACACCGCTATCTTTATAAACATGGAAATATCTTCACCGCCATCTCTATAAACATGGAAATATTACACCGCCATCTGTATAAACATGGAAATATCTACAGCGCTGTCTGTATAAACATGGAAATATCTACACCGCTATCTATATAAACATGGAAATATCTATGCCGCGATCTGTATAAATATGGAAATATCTTCACCGTGATCTGTATAAACATGGAAATATCTACACCGCGATCTGTATAAACATGGAAATATCTACACCGCGATCTGTTTAAACATGGAAATATCTACACCGCGATCTGTATAAACATGGAAATATCTACACCGCGATCTGTATAAACATGGAAATATCTACACAGCCATCTCTATAAACATGGAAATATCTACACCGCCATCTCTATAAACATGGAAATATGTACACCGCCATCTGTATAAACGTGGAAATATCTACAGCGCTATCTGTATAAACATGGAAATATCTAGACCGCTATCTGTATAAACATGGAAATATCTACGCCGCGATCTGTATAAATATGGAAATATCTACACCGTGATCTGTATCAACATGGAAATATCTACACTGCGATCTGTATAAACATGGAAATATCTACACCGCGATCTGTATAAACATGGAAATATCTGCACCGTGATCTGTATAAACATGGAAATATCTACACCGCGATCTGTATAAACATGGAAATATCAACACAGCTATCTCTATAAAGATGGAAATATCTACACCGCCATCTGTATAAACACGGAAATACCTACAAAGTCATCTGTATAAACATGGAAATATCTACACAGCCATCTGTACAAACATGGAAATATCTACACAGCCATCTGTATATACATGGAAATATCTACACCGCTATCTGTATAAACATGGAAATAACTACACCGCTATTAGTATAAACAAGGAAATATCTACACCGCCATCTGTATAAACATGGAAATACCTACACAGTCATGTGTAGGAACAGGGAAATATCTACACTGCCATCTGTATAAACATGGAAATATCTACACAGCCCTCTGTATAAATATGGAAATATCTGCAAAGGCATCTGTATAAACATGGTAATATCTGCACCGCTATCTGTATAAACATGGAAATACCTACACCGCTGTCTCTATAAACATGGAAATATGTACACCACTATGTGTATAAACATGGAAATATCTACACGGTCATCTGTGTATAGATGGAAATATCAACACCGCCATCTGTACAAACATGGAAATATCTGCACCGCAATCTGTATAAACATGGAAATATCTACACCGCGGTCTGTATAAACATGGAAATATCTTAACCGCTATCTGTATAAACATGGAAATATCTACACCGCTATCTCTATAAACATGGAAATATCTACACCGTGTTCTGTATAAACATGGAAATATCTACACCGCTATCTGTATAAACATGGAAATATCTACAATGCCATCTGTAGAAACATGGAAATATCTACACAACCATCTGCATAAACATGGAAATATCTACAATGCCATCTGCATACACATGGAAATACCTACACGGCAATCTGTTTATAGATGGAAACATCAACACCGCCATCTGTACAGACATGGAAATATCTATACGGCTATCAGTATAAACATGGAAATATCTACACTGCGGTCTGTAGAAACATGGAAATATCTACACCGGTATCTGTATAAACTTGGAAATATCTATAACACGATCTGTATAAAACATGGAAATATTTACACGACTATCTGTATAAACATGGAAATATCTACACCGCTATCTCTATAATCAAGGAAATAACTGCAAAGCCATCTGTATAAACATGGAAATAACTACACAGTCATGTGTAGGAACATGGAAATATCTACACTGCCATCTGTGTAAACATGGAAATATTTAAACAGCCCTCTGTATAAATATTGAAATATCTGCATAGGCATCTGTATAAACCTGGAAATATCCGCACCGCTATCTGTATAAACATGGAAATACCTACACTGCTGTATCTATAAACATGGAAATATGTACACCGCTATGTGTATAAACATGGTAATATCTCCACTGTTGTCTGTATAAACATGGAAATATCTCCACCTTTATCTGTATAAACATGGAAATATCTACAGCGCCATCTCTATAAACATTGAAATATCCACACTGCCATCTGTAAAAACATGGAAATATCTACACAGTCATGCGAATAAACATGGAAATATCTACACCACCATCTGTATAAACATGGAGATACCTACAATACTATCTGTATAGACATGGAAATATCTACACAGAAATCTGTATAAATATGGAAATATCTACACCGCCATCTGTATAAACATGGAAATATCTACACCGCGATCAGAATAAACATGGAAATATCTACACCACTATCTGTATAAACATAGAAATATCTCCACTGATATCTCTATAAACATCGAAATATCTACACCGCCATCTGTATAAACATGGAAATACTTACAAAATTATGTGTATAAACATGGAAATATCTACACGGACATCTGTTTATACATGGATATATCTACACCGCTATCTGTATAAACATGCTAATAACTACACCGCTATCTGTATAAATGTGGAAATATTTGCACCGCTATCCCTATAAACATGGTAATATCAACACCGCGATCTGTATAAACATGGAAATATCTACACAATGATCTGTATAAACATGGAAATATCTACACCGCGATCTGTATAAACATGGAAATATCTACAATGTGATCTGTATAAAGATGGAAATATCTACACCGCCATCTCTATAAACATGGAAATATCTACACCCCTATCTGTATAAACATGGAAATATCCACACAGCTATCTCTATAAACATGGAAAAATCAACATCGCTATCTCTATGAACATGGAAATATCTACACCGCCATCTCGATAAACATGGAAATATCTACACCGTGATCAGTATAAACATGGAAATATCTACACCGCTATATGTATAAACATGGAAATATCTCCACTGTTATCTCTATAAACATCGAAATATCTACACCGCCATCTGTATAAACATGGAAATCCTTACCAATTTATCTGTATAAACATGGAAATATCTACACCGCCATCTGTATAATCATGGAAATATCTACACAGCCATGTGTATATACATAGAAATCTCTGCACCGCTATCTATTTAAACATGGAAATAACTACACCGCTATCTGTATAAACATGGAAATATCTACACCGCCATCTACGTATCCATAGAGATATCTGTGCCGCCATCTGTATAAACATGGAAATATCTGCACGGTCATCTGTGTATAGATGGAAATATCAACACTGCCATCTGTACAAACATGGAAATATCTGTACCGCTATCTATATAAACATGGAAATATCTACACCGCGGTCTGTATAAACATGGAAATATCTACAGCGCTATCTGTATGAACATGGAAATATCTACACCGCTATCTCTATAAACATGGAAATATCTACACCGTGATCTGTATAAACATGGAAATATTTACACCGCTATCTGTATAAACATGGAAATATCTACACCGTTATCTGTATAAATATGGAAATATCTACACCGCTATCTCTATAAACATGGAAATATCTACACCACCATCTGTATAAACCTGGAAATATCAACACTGCTATCTCTATAAACATGGAAATATCTACAATGCCATCTGTAAAAACATGGAAATACCTATACAGTCATCTGTATAAACATGGAAATATCTACACCACCATCTGTATAAAGATGGAAATATCTACAATGCCGTCTTTATACACATTGAAATACCTACACGGCAATCTGTGTATAGATGGAAACACCAACACCGCCATCTGTACAAACCTGGAATTATCTACACCGCTATCTCTATAAACATGGAAATATCTACACTGCGGTCTGTATAAACTTGGAAATATCTACACCGGTATCTGTGTAAACTTGGAAATATCTACACCACGATCTGTATAAACATGGAAATATTTACACCGCTATCGGTATAAACATGGAAATATCTGCACCTCTATCTCTATAAACATGAAAATATCTACACTGCGATCTGTATAAACATGGAAATATCTACACCGCTATCTGTATAAACATGGAAATATCTACACATCTATCTCTATAAACATGGAAATAACTACACCGCCATGTGTATAAACATGGAAATACCTACAAAGTCATCTCTATAAACATGGAAATGGCTACACAGCCATCTGTATAAACATAGAAATATCTACACAGCCATCTGTATATACATGGAAATATCTACACCGCTATCTGTATTAACATGGAAATAACTACACCGCTATTTGTATAAACAAGGAAATATCTACACCGACATCTGTTTAAACATGGAAATATATACGCAGACATCTGTTTATACATGGAAATATCTACACCGCTATCTGTATAAACATGCTAATAACTACACCGCTATCTGTATAAATGTGGAAACATTTGCACCGCTATCCCTATAAACATGGTAATATCAACACCGCAATCTGTATAAACATGGAAATATCTACACCATGATCTGTATAAACAGGGAAATATCTACACCGTGATCTCTATAAACATGAAAAAATCTACACCGTGATCTGTATAAACATGGAAATATCTACAGCGCCATTTCTATAAACATGGAAATATCTACACCCCTATCTGTATAAACATGGAAATATCCACACAGCTATCTCTATAAACATGGAAAAATCAACACCGCTATCTCTATGAACATGGAACTATCTACACCGCCATCTCTATAAACATGGAAATATCTACACCGTGATCAGTATAAACATGGAAATATCTACACCGCTATCTGTATAAACATGGAAATATCTCCACTGCTGTCTCTTTAAACATCGAAATACCTACAACACCATCTGTATAAACATGGAAATACTTAGCAATTTATCTTTATTAACATGGAAATATCTACACCGCCATCTGTATAAACTTGGAAATATCTACACAGCCATGTGTATATAAATAGAAATATCTGCAACGCTATCTATATAAACATGGAAATAACTACACCGCTATTTGCATAAACATGGAAATATCTCCACTGCTATCTCTATAAACATCGAGATGTCTACACTGCCATCTGTTTAAACATGGAAATACTTACAAACTTATCTGTAAACATGGAAATATCTACACCGCCATCTGTATAAACATGGAAATATCTACAAAGCCATGTGTACATACATGGAAATAACTACACCGCTATCTGTATAAACATAGAAATATCTACACCGCCATCTATATATCCATAGAAATATCTGTGCCGCCATCTGTATGAACATGGAAATATCTACACGGTCATCTGCGTATAGATGGAAATATCAACACCGCCATCTGTACAAACATGGAAATATCTGCACCGCTATCTGTATAAACTTGGAAATATCTACACCGCTGTCTGTATAAACATGGAAGTATCTACACCGCTATCTCTATAAACATGGAAATATCTACAAAGCCATCAGTATAAACATGGAAATACCTACACAGTCATGTGTAGGAACATGGAAATATCTACACTGCCATCTGTATAAACATAGAAATATCTACAGAGCCCTCTCAATAAATATGGAAATATCTGCATAGGCATCTGTATAAACATGGAAATATCTGCACCGCTATTGTTATAAACATGGAAATACCTACACCGCTGTCTCTATATACATGGAAATATGTACACCACTATATGTATAAACATTGAAATATCTCCACTGCTGTCTGTATAAACATGGAAATATCTCCACCGTTATCTGTATATACATGGAAATATCTACAGCGCCATCTCTATATACATTGAAATATCTACACTGCCATCTGTAAAAACATGGAAATATCTACACAGTCATCTGAATAAACATGGAAATACCTACACCACCATCTGTATAAACATGGAAATATCTACAGAGACATCTGTATACACATGGATATACCTACACGGCAATCTGTGTATAGATGGAAACATCAACACCGCCATCTGTACAATCATGGAAATATCATCACCGCTATCTCTATAAACATTGAAATATCTACACTGCGATCTGTATAAACATGGAAATATCTACTCCGCTATCTGTATAAATATGGAAATATCTACAACGCTATCTCTATAAACATGGAAATGTCAACACCGCTATCTGTATAAACCTGGACATATCTACATGGCTATCCCTAAAAACATGGAAATATCTTCACCGCCTTCTGTATAAACATGGAAATATCTACACTTCCATGTGTGTAAACATAGAAATAACTAAACCGCGATCTCTATAAACATTGAAATATCAACACTTTCTTCTGGATATACATGGAAATACCTACAGAGTCAAGTGTGTAAACATGGAAATATGTACACAGCCATCTCTATAAAGATGGAAATACCTACACTGCTATTTCTATAAACATGAAAATAGCCACCGCGCAATCTGTATAAACATGGAAATATGTACACTGCCATCTGTATAAACATGGAAATATCTACACTGCCATCTGTATACACATGGAAATATCTACAAAGTCATCTGTATAAACATTGAAATATCTCCACCGCTATCTGTCTAAACATCGAAATATCTCCACCGCTATCTGTATAAACATGGAAATATCTACACCGCTATCTGTATAAACATGGAAAAGTCTACACCGCTATCTGTATAAACATGGATATATCTACTACGCTATCTGTATAAACATGGAAATATTTACATCGCTATCTGCATAAAAATGGAAATATTTCCACCGCAATCTGTTTAAACATAGAAATATCAACACAGTATCTTTATAAACATGAAAATACCTACACCGCAATCTGCGTAAACATGGATATATCTACACCGGTATCTGTATAAACATGGAAATATCTACACCACTATCTGTATAAACATGGAAATATCTACACCGCGATCTCTATAAACATGGAAATATCTACATCGCTATCTGTATAAACGTGGAAATATGTACACTGCAATCTGGGCAAATTTGGAAACATCTACACCTCTATCTCTGTAAGTATGGAAATATCTACACCGATATCTGTATAAACATGGAAATATCTACACCGCTATCTGTATAAACATTGAAATATATACACCACGATCTGTATAAACATGGATACATCTACACCGCTATCTGTATAAACATGGAAAAATCTACACCGCTATCTCTATAAACATGGAAATGTCTACACCGCTGTCTGTATAAACATGGAAATATCTTCATGGCTATCTCAGTAAACATGGAAATATCTACAACGCCATATGTATAAACATGGAAATACCTACACATTCATCTGTATAAACATGGAAATATCTACCCCACTATATGTATAAACATGGAAATATCTACACTGAAATCTGTATAAACATGGAAATAACTACGCAGCCATCTCTATAAACATGGAAATATCTACATCGCTATCTGTATAAACATGGAAATATCCACACCACTATCTGCGGAACATGGAAATATTTACACCGCCATCTGTAAAAAACATGGAAATATCTACACAGTCATCTGTATAAACATGGAAATATCTACAGCCCCATTTGTAAAAACATGGAAATATCTACACCGCTATCTCTACAAACATGGAAATACCTGAACCGCTATCTGTATAAACACGGAAATATCGACACGGCTATCTGTATAAACTTGGAAATATCTACACTGCCATCTCTATAAACATGCAAATATGTCCACCGCTATCTGTATAAACTTGAAAATATCTCCACCGCTATCTTAATAAACATGGAAATATCTACACCTCTATCTGTATAAACATGGAAATATCTAGACCGCTATCTGTATAAACATTCAAATATCTACATTGCTATCTGTATAAATATGGAAATATCTCCACAGCTATCTCTATAAACATGGAAATATCTACACCGCTATCTGTATAAACATGGAAATATCTACACCGCTATCTGCATAAACATGCAAATATCTACAGCGCTATCTGTATAAACATGGAAATATCTCCACCGCTATCTGTATAAACATGGAAATATCTACACTGCTATAATTATAAACCTCGAAATATCTACACTGCAATCTCTATAAACACGGAAATATCTACAACACTATCTATGTAAACATGGAAATAACTACACAGCTGTCTGTGTTAACATGGTAATATGTACACCGCAATGTGTTTGAAGATGGATATATCTACATCTCTGTCTGTGTAAACATGGAAATATCTACACCACTATCTGTATAAACATGGAAATATCTACACCGCTATCTGCATAAACATGGAAATATCTACACCACAGTCTGTATAAACATGGATATATCTACACCGCTGTCCGTATAAACATGGAAATATCTACACTGCTATCAGTATAAACATGGAGATGTCTACTCTGCTATCTATATAAATATGGAAATATCTACACCGCTATCTCTATAAACATGGAAATATCAACACCTCTATCTGTATATACATGGAAATATCTACATGGCTATCACTGAAAACATAGAAATATCTTCACCGTATACAGATCTACAACGCTATCTGTATCAACATGGAAATAGCTACACCGCGATCTCTATAAACATGGATATGTCTACACCGCTATCTTTATAAACATGGAAATATCTACACTGCCATCTGTGTAAACATGGAAATACCTACACTGCTATCTGTATACAGATGGAAATATCTACACAACCATCTGTATAATCATGGAAATATCTACACCGTTATCTCTATAAACATGGAGATACGTGCGCCACTGTCTCTATAAACATGGAAATATCTACACTGCCATTTCCATAAACATGGAAATATGTACACCGCCATCGGTATAAACATGGAAATATCTACACTGCCATCTGTATAAAGATGTAAATATCTACATCGCGAGCTGTGTAAACATGGAAATATCTACACCGCTATATATATAAACTTAGAAATACCAACACCGCTATCTGTATAAACTTGGAAATGTGTAAAACGCTGTCTGTATAAACATGGAAATATCTACTCCGCTATCTCTATAAACATGGAAATACCTACACTGCTATCTCTGTAAACTAGGAAATATCTACACCGCTATCTCTATAAACATGGAAATGTATACACCGCCATATCTATTAACATGGAAAAATCTACACCGCCATCTACATAAAAAAGGAAGAATCTACACCGCCATCTCTATAAACGTGGAAATACCTACACCGTTATCTGTATAAACATGGAAATATCTACAACACTATCTGTGTAAACATGGAAATAACTACTCAGCTGTCTGTGTTAACATGCAAATATGTACACCGCTATCTGTGTGAAGGTGTAACTATCTACACGGCAATCTGTGCAAATATGGAAATATCTACAACTCTATCTCTGTAAACATGGAAATAGCTACACCGCTATCTGTATAAACATGGAAACATCTACACCGCTATCTGTATAAACATGGAAATATCTACACCGCTATCTGTGTAAATATGGAAATATCTACACCGTTATCTCTATAAACATGGAAATCTCTACACCGCTATCTGTTTAAACATGGAAATATCTACATGGCTATTTCTATAAATATGGAAATATCTACACTGCCATCTGTATTAACATGGAAATATCTACACAGCCATCTCTATAAACATGGAAATATCTACACCGCTATCTGCATAAACATGGAAATATCTACACCACAGTCTGTATAAACATGGATATATCTACACCGCTGTCCGTATAAACATGGAAATATCTACACTGCTATCAGTATAAACATGGAGATGTCTACTCTGCTATCTATATAAATATGGAAATATCTACACCGCTATCTCTATAAACATGGAAATGTCAACACCTCTATCTGTATATACATGGAAATATCTACATGGCTATCACTGAAAACATAGAAATATCTTCACCGTATACAGATCTACAACGCTATCTGTATCAACATGGAAATAGCTACACCGCGATCTCTATAAACATGGATATGTCTACACCGCTATCTTTATAAACATGGAAATATCTACACTGCCATCTGTGTAAACATGGAAATACCTACACTGCTATCTGTATACACATGGAAATATCTACACAACCATCTGTATAATCATGGAAATATCTACACCGTTATCTCTATAAACATGGAGATACCTGCGCCACTATCTCTATAAACATGGAAATATCTACACTGCCATTTCCATAAACATGGAAATATGTACACCACCATCGGTATAAACATGGAAATATCTACACTGCCATCTGTATAAAGATGTAAATATCTACATCGCGAGCTGTGTAAACATGGAAATATCTACACCGCTATATATATAAACTTAGAAATACCAACACCGCTATCTGTATAAACTTGGAAATGTGTAAAACGCTGTCTGTATAAACATGGAAATATCTACTCCGCTATCTCTATAAACATGGAAATACCTACACTGCTATCTCTGTAAACTAGGAAATATCTACACCGCTATCTCTATAAACATGGAAATGTATACACCGCCATATCTATTAACATGGAAAAATCTACACCGCCATCTACATAAAAAAGGAAGAATCTACACCGCCATCTCTATAAACGTGGAAATACCTACACCGTTATCTGTATAAACATGGAAATATCTACAACACTATCTGTGTAAACATGGAAATAACTACTCAGCTGTCTGTGTTAACATGCAAATATGTACACCGCTATCTGTGTGAAGGTGTAACTATCTACACGGCAATCTGTGCAAATATGGAAATATCTACAACTCTATCTCTGTAAACATGGAAATAGCTACACCGCTATCTGTATAAACATGGAAACATCTACACCGCTATCTGTATAAACATGGAAATATCTACACCGCTATCTGTGTAAATATGGAAATATCTACACCGTTATCTCTATAAACATGGAAATCTCTACACCGCTATCTGTTTAAACATGGAAATATCTACATGGCTATTTCTATAAATATGGAAATATCTACACTGCCATCTGTATTAACATGGAAATATCTACACAGCCATCTCTATAAACATGGAAATATCTACATCGCTATCTGTATAAACATGGAAATAGCTAAACCGCTATCTGTATAAACATGGAAATATCTACACTGCTATCTGCATAAACATGCACATATCTCCACCGCTATCTGTATAAACATGGAAATATCTCCACCCCTCTCTGTATAAACATGGAAATATCTACACCGCTATCTGTATAAACATGGAAATATCTACACCGCAATCTGCATAAACATGGAAATATCTACACCGCTATCTGTATAAACATGCAAATATCTAAAGCGCTATCTGTATAAAGATGGAAATATCTCCACCGCTATCTCTATAAACATGGAAATATCTACACCGCTATCTTTATAAACATGGAAATATCTACACCGCAATCACTATAAACATGGAAATATCTTCAACACTATCTGTGTAAACATGGAAATATCTACACAGCTGTCTGTGTAAACATGGAAATATGTACACCGCAATCTGTGTGAGGATGGAAATATCTACACCGCAATCTGTGCAAATATGGAAATATCTACACATCTATCTCTGTAAACATGGAAATATCTACACCACTATCTGTATAAACATGGAAATATCTACACCGCTATCTGTATAAACATGGAAATATCCACACGACAATCTTTATAAACATGGAAATATCTACACCGCAATCTGTATAAACATGGAAATATCTACACCACTATCTGTATATACATGGAAATATCTGCGCCACTATCTGTATAAATATGGAAATATCTTCAACGCTATCTCTATAAACATGGAAATGAGTTCACTGCTATCTGTATAAACATGGAAATATCTACATGGCAGTCTCTAAAAACATGGAAATATCTACACCGTCTTCTGCATAAACATGGAAATACCTACACTGCCATCTGTATAAACCTGGAAATATCTACACCGCCATCTGTATAAACAGGGAAATATCTCCATGGCCATCTGTATAAACATGGAAAGATCTCCACCGCTATCTGTATAAACGTGGAAATATCTACAACGCTAAATCTATAAACATGGAAATATCTACAACACTATCTGTGTAAACATGGAAATATCTACACAGCTATCTGTGCAAACATGGAAATATGTACGCCGTTATCTGTGTAAAGATGGAAATATCTACACCGCGAGCTGTATAAACATGGAAATATCTACACCGCTATCCGTATAAACATGGACGTATCAACACCACTATCCCTATAAACATGGAACTATCTACACCACTATCTGTATAAACATGCAAATATCTGCACCGCGAGCAGAATAAACATGGAAATGTCTACACCGCTATGTGTATAAACCTGGAAACATCAACACCACTATCTGTATAAGCATGGAAATATCTACACCGCTATCTGAATAAACTTAGAATTATCTACAACACTATCTTTATATACATGGAAATACCTACACCACCATCTCTATAAACATGGAATTATCTGCAACGCTATCTCTGTAAACATAGAAATATCTACACCACCCTCTCTATAAACATGGAAATATATACACCGCCGTCTGCATAAACATGGAAATATGTACACCGTGATCTGTATAAACATGGAAATATCTACAACTCTACCTGTATAAACATGCAAATATCTACACCAATATCTGTATAAACATGGAAATATCTACACCGATATCTGTATAAACTTGGAAATATCTACACCACCATCTGTATAAAGAGGGAAATATCTCCATGGCCATCTGTATAAACATGGAAAGATCTCCAACGCTATCTGTATAAACGTGGAAATATCTACAACGCTATCTGTATAAACATGGAAATATCTACAACACTATCTGTGTAAACATGGAAATATCTACACAGCTATCTGTGTAAACATGGAAATATGTATACCGCTATCTGTGTAAAGATGGAAATATCTACACCGCGAGCTGTATAAACATGGAAATATCTACACCGCTATCCGTATAAACATGGACATAGCAACACCACTATCCCTATAAACATGGAACTATCTATACCACTATCTGTATAAACATGGAAATATCTGCACCGCTATTTCTATAAACATGGAATTACCTACACCGCCATCTTTATACACATGGAAATATCTACACAGGTATCTCTATAAACGTAGAAATATCTACACCGCCATATCCACAAACATGGAAATATCTACACCGCCATCTGCATAAACATGGAAATATCTTCACCGGCTTCTGTATAAACATGGAAATATCTGCACCACCATCTGTATAAACAGAGAAATGTCTACACTGCCATCTGTATAAACATGGGAATACCTACACAGTTATCTGTATAAACATGGAAACAGCTACACCACTATCTGTGTAAACATGGAAATATCTACACCGCTATCTGTGTAAACATGGAAATATCTACACCGCTATCTTTGTAAAGATGGAAATATCTACACCGCAATCTGTGCAAAGATGGATATATCTATACCGCTATCTGTGTAAACATGGAAATATCTACCCCACTATCTGTATAAACATGGAAATATCTACACTGCAGTCTGTATAAATATGGAAATATCTACACCATTATCTCTATAAAGTTGGAAATGTCTTCACCGCCATCTGTATAAACATGGAAATATCTACACCGCTATCTGCATAAACATGTAAATATCTACAACACTATCTGTGTAAACATCAAAATATCTACACCGCTATAAGTGTAAACATGGTAATATCTACACCGCTCTCTGTATAAACTTTGAAATATCTACACCTCCATCTGTATAAACATGGAAATACCTACACTGCCATTTGTATACACATGGAAATATCTACAATGCCATGTGTGTAAACATGGAAATATCTACACCATTATCTCTGTAAACATGGAAATTCCTACACCGCTATCTGTATAAACATGGAAGTAACTACATGGCTATCTGTATAAACATGGAAATATCTACAACGCCATCTGTATAAACATGGAAGTACATACAAAGTCATCTGTATAAAAATGGAAATATCTACACCACTATCTCTATAAACATGGAAATATCTCCACTGCCATCTGTATAAACATGGAAATATCTACACAGCCATCTCTATAAACATGGAAATATCTACACTGCTATCTGTATAAACATAGAAAAAGCCACACCGCAATCTGTATAAACGTGGAAGTACCTACAAAGCTATGTGTATAAACGTGGAAATATCTACAATGCTATCTGCATAAACGTGGAAATATCTACATCGATATCGATATAAACGTGGAAATATCTCCACCGCTATCTGTATAAACATGGACATATCTACAACGCTATCTGTATAAACATGGAAATATGTACACTGTTATCTGTATAAACATGGAAATATCTACACCGCCATCTGTATAAACATGCAAACATCTAAAAAGTCATCTGTATAAACATGGAAATATCTACACCACCATATCTATAAACATGGAAATATCTAAATTGCCATCTGTATACACATGAAAATATATACAAAGCCATCTGTGGAAACGTGGAAGTATCTACACCGCTATCTCTAAAAACATGGAAATACCTACACCGCCATCCCTATAAACATGGAAATATCTACACCGCAATGTCTATAAAAATGGAAATATCTACACCGCCATCTCTTTAACCATGGTAATATCTACACCGCTATCTGTATAAACATGGAAATATCTGCAACTCTATCTGTGTAAACATGGAAATATCTACACAGCTATTTGTGTAAACTTGGAAATATCTACATATCTATCTGTGTATAGATGGAAATATCTACACCACAATCTGTGGAAAGATGCAAATATCTACACCGCTATCTCTGTAAACATGGAAATATCTGCACCACTATCTGCATAAACACGGAAATGTCTGCAGCGCCACCTGTATAAAGATGGAAATATCTACACCGCGAGCTGTATAAACTTGGAAATATCTACACCGCTCTCTGTAAAAACATGGAAATACCAACACCGCTATCTGTATAAACATGGAAATATCTACAATGCTATCTGTGTAAACATGGAAATACCTACACAGCTATCTGTGTAAACTTGGAAATTTCCACACAGCTATCTGTGTAAAGATGGAAATATCCACACCTCATTCTGTGCAAAGATGGAAATATCTACACGGCGATCTCTGTAAACATGGATCTATCTTCACCGCTATCTGCATAAACATGTAAATATCTACACTGCTATCTGTAAAACGGGGAAATATCTACACCACTATCTGTATAAACATGGAAATATCTACACTGCCATCTGTATAAACATGCAAATATCTACACAGCTGTCTCCATAAACATGGAAATATCTACACTGCTATCTGTATAAACATGGAAATATCTGCACTTCCATCTCTATAAACGTGGAAATATCTACACTGCCATCTGTATACATATGGAAATGGCTACACAGCTATCTGTACAAGCATGGAAATATCTACAACGCTATCTCTATAAACATGGAATTAGCTACACCGCAATCTGTATAAACATGGAAATATCTACACCGTTCTCTGTATAAACATGGAAATATCTACACCGCTATCTGTATAAACATGGAAATATCTACACAGCTATCTTTATAAACATGGAAATATCTACACCGCTATCTGTATAAACATGGACATATCTACAATATCTGTGTAAACATGGAAATATCTACACACCTATCTGTGTAGACATGGAAATATGTTCCACGCCATCTGTGTAAAGATGAAAATATGTACACCCCAATCTGTGCAATTATCAAAATATCTACAACGCTATCTCTGTAAACCTGGAAATATCTACCACGTTATCGGTATAAACATGGAAATATCTACACCGCTATCTGTATAAACATTCAAATATCTACACCACGATCTGTATAATCATGGAAATGTCTACACCGCTATCTGTATAAACATGGAAATATCTACACCGCTATCTGCATAAACATGGAAATATCTACACCGCTATCTTTATAAATATTGAAATACCTACAACGCTATCTCTATAAACATGGAAATGCCTACACCGCTATGTGTATAAACATGGAAATATCAACACCACTATCTGTATAAGCATGGAAATATCTACACCGCTATCTGAATACACTTAGAATTATCTACACCACTATCTTTATATACATGGAAATACCTACACCACCATCTCTATAAACATGGAATTATCTGCAACGCTATCTCTGTAAACATAGAAATATCTACACCACCCTCTCTATAAACATGGAAATATATACACCGCCGTCTGCATAAACATGGAAATATGTACACCGTGATCTGTATAAACATGGAAATATCTACAACTCTACCTGTATAAACATGCAAATATCTACACCAATATCTGTATAAACATGGAAATATCTACACCGATATCTGTATAAACTTGGAAATATCTACATCGCCATCTGTATAAAGAGGGAAATATCTCCATGGCCATCTGTATAAACATGGAAAGATCTCCAACGCTATCTGTATAAACGTGGAAATATCTACAACGCTATCTGTATAAACATGGAAATATCTACAACACTATCTGTGTAAACATGGAAATATCTACACAGCTATCTGTGTAAACATGGAAATATGTATACCGCTATCTGTGTAAAGATGGAAATATCTACACCGCGAGCTGTATAAACATGGAAATATCTACAC
Organism: Pan troglodytes; assembly: GCF_028858775.2. Lineage (NCBI taxonomy): Eukaryota > Metazoa > Chordata > Mammalia > Primates > Hominidae > Pan > Pan troglodytes. Next base: position 12,646,252 of record NC_072411.2, read on the forward strand.
CGCTATCCATATAAACATGGACATAGCAACACCACTATCCCTATAAACATGGAACTATCTACACCACTATCTGTATAAACATGGAAATATCTGCACCGCTATTTCTATAAACATGGAAATACCTACACCGCCATCTTTATACACATGGAAATATCTACACAGGTATCTCTATAAACGTAGAAATATCTACACCGCCATCTCTACAAACATGGAAATATCGACACCTCCATCTGCATAAACATGGAAATATCTTCACCGGCTTCTGTATAAACATGGAAATATCTGCACCGCCATCTGTATAAACAGAGAAATGTCTACACTGCCATCTGTATAAACATGGGAATACCTACACAGTTATCTGTATAAACATGGAAACAGCTACACCACTATCTGTGTAAACATGGAAATATCTACACTGCTATCTGTGTAAACATGGAAATATCTACACCGCTATCTTTGTAAAGATGGAAATATCTACACCGCAATCTGTGCAAAGATGGATATATCTATACCGCTATCTGTGTAAACATGGAAATATCTACCCCACTATCTGTATAAACATGGAAATATCTACACTGCAGTCTGTATAAATATGGAAATATCTACACCATTATCTCTATAAAGTTGGAAATGTCTTCACCGCCATCTGTATAAACATGGAAATATCTACACCGCTATCTGCATAAACATGTAAATATCTACAACTCTATCTGTGTAAACATCAAAATATCTACACCGCTATCAGTGTAAACATGGTAATATCTACACCGCTCTCTGTATAAACTTTGAAATATCTACACCTCCATCTGTATAAACATGGAAATACCTACACTGCCATTTGTATACACATGGAAATATCTACAATGCCATGTGTGTAAACATGGAAATATCTACACCATTATCTCTGTAAACATGGAAATTCCTACACCGCTATCTGTATAAACATGGAAGTAACTACATGGCTATCTGTATAAACATGGAAATATCTACAACGCCATCTGTATAAACATGGAAGTACATACAAAGTCATCTGTATAAAAATGGAAATATCTACACCACTATCTCTATAAACATGGAAATATCTCCACTGCCATCTGTATAAACATGGAAATATCTACACAGCCATCTCTATAAACATGGAAATATCTACACTGCTATCTGTATAAACATGGAAAAAGCCACACCGCAATCTGTATAAACGTGGAAGTACCTACAAAGCTGTGTGTATAAACGTGGAAATATCTACAATGCTATCTGCATAAACGTGGAAATATCTACATCGATATCGATATGAACGTGGAAATATCTCCACCGCTATCTGTATAAACATGGACATATCTACAACGCTATCTGTATAAACATGGAAATATGTACACTGTTATCTCTATAAACATGGAAATATCTACACCGCCATCTGTATAAACATGCAAACATCTAAAAAGTCATCTGTGTAAACATGGAAATATCTACACCACCATATCTATAAACATGGAAATATCTAAATTGCCATCTGTATACACATGAAAATATATACAAAGTCATCTGTAGAAACGTGGAAGTATCAACACCGCTATCTCTAAAAACATGGAAATACCTACACCGCCATCCCTATAAACATGGAAATATCTACACCGCAATGTCTATAAAAATGGAAATATCTACACCGCCATCTCTTTAACCATGGAAATATCTACACCGCTATCTGTATAAACATGGAAATATCTGCAACTCTATGTGTGTAAACATGGAAATATCTACACAGCTATTTGTGTAAACTTGGAAATATCTACATATCTATCTGTGTATAGATGGAAATATCAACACCACAATCTGTGGAAAGATGCAAATATCTACACCGCTATCTCTGTAAACATGGAAATATCTGCACCACTATCTGCATAAACACGGAAATGTCTGCACCGCCACTTGTATAAAGATGGAAATATCTACACCGCGAGCTGTATAAACTTGGAAATATCTACACCGCTCTCTGTAAAAACATGGAAATACCAACACCGCTATGTGTATAAACATGGAAATATCTACAATGCTATCTGTGTAAACATGGAAATACCTACACAGCTATCTGTGTAAACTTGGAAATTTCCACACAGCTATCTGTGTAAAGATGGAAATATCCACACCTCATTCTGTGCAAAGATGGAAATATCTACACCGCGATCTCCGTAAACATGGATCTATCTTCACCGCTATCTGCATAAACATGTAAATATCTACACTGCTATCTGTAAAACGGGGAAATATCTACACCACTATCTGTATAAACATGGAAATATCTACACTGCCATCTGTATAAACATGCAAATATCTACACAGCTGTCTCCATAAACATGGAAATATCTACACTGCTATCTGTATAAACATGGAAATATCTGCACTTCCATCTCTATAAACGTGGAAATATCTACACTGCCATCTGTATACATATGGAAATAGCTACACAGCTATCTGTATAAGCATGGAAATATCTACAACGCTATCTCTATAAACATGGAATTAGCTACACCGCAATCTGTATAAACATGGAAATATCTACACCGTTCTCTGTATAAACATGGAAATATCTACACCGCTATCTGTATAAACATGGAAATATCTACACAGCTATCTTTATAAACATGGAAATATCTACACCGCTATCTGTATAAACATGGACATATCTACAATATCTGTGTAAACATGGAAATATCTACACACCTATCTGTGTAGACATGGAAATATGTTCCACGCCATCTGTGTAAAGATGAAAATATGTACACCCCAATCTGTGCAATTATCAAAATATCTACAACGCTATCTCTGTAAACCTGGAAATATCTACCACGTTATCGGTATAAACATGGAAATATCTACACCGCTATCTGTATAAACATTCAAATATCTACACCACGATCTGTATAATCATGGAAATGTCTACACCGCTACCTGTATAAACATGGAAATATCTACATCGCTATCTGCATAAACATGGAAATATCTACACCGCTATCTTTATAAATATTGAAATACCTACAACGCTATCTCTATAAACACGGAAATGCCTACACCGCTATCTTTATAAACATGGAAATATCCACATGGTTAACTCCATAAACATGGAAATATCTACACCACCACCTGTATAAACATGGAAATACCTACACAGTCATCTGTATAAACATGGAAACATCTACACCACTATCTGTATAAAGACGGAAGTATCTACACCGCGAGCTGTATAAACATGGAAATATCTACACCGTTATCTGTATAAACATGGAAACAACAACATCGCTATCTGCATGAACATGGAAATATCTACACCGCTATCTGTATAAACATGGAAATATCTACACCACGATCTGTATAAACATGGAAATCTGTACACAGTCATCTGTATAAACATGGAAACATCTACACCACTATCTGTGTAAACAAGGAAATATCTACACTGCCATCTGTATAAACAAGGAAATATCTACACCGCTATCTCTACAAACATGGGAAAATCTACACAGCTATCTCTATAAACATGGAAATATCTACACTGCTGTCTGTATAAACATAGAAATAGCGACACCGTATCTGTATAAATATGGAAATATCAACACCGCCATGTGTATAAACATGAAAATATCTACACAGTCATCTGTATAAACCTGGAAATATCTACACTGCAATCTGTATACACAAGGAAATATCTACCCAGCCATCTGTATAAACATGGAAATTTCTACACCGCTATCTCTATAAACATGGAAATACTTGCACCGCAATCTGTATAAACATGGAAATATCTACACCGCTATCTGTATAAACATGGCAATATCTCCACTGCCGTCTGTATAAAGATTGAAATATCTACACCAGGAGCTGTATAAACATGGAAATAACAACACGCATATCTGTATAAACATGGATATATCTACACCGCTATCTGTATAAACATGGAAATATCTACACTGCTTTGTGTATAATCAAGGAAATCACTACTCCACCATCTGTATAAACATGGAAATATCTACAACGCCATCTGTATAAACATGGAAATATCTTCACCGCTATCTGTATAAATATGGAAATATCTACACCGCTATCTCTATAAACATGGAAATACCTACACCGCTATCTTTATAAACATGGAAATATCTACACTGTTATCTCTATAAACACGGAAATATCTACACCACCATCTGTATAAACATGCAAATATCTTCACAGTCATCTGTATAAACATGGAAATAACTACACCACCATCACTATATACATGGAAATATCTACACTGCCCTCGGTATACACATGGAAATATCTACAGAACTATCTCTATAAACATGGAAATATCTACACCGCAATCTCTATAAACATGGAAATATCTACATCTCAATCTCTATAAACTTGAAAATATCTACACCGCCATTTCCAGAAACATGGAACTATTCACATCGCCATCTGTATAAACATGGAAATATCAACACCACTATCTGTATAAACATGGAAATATCTTCACTGCCATCTGTATAAAGATGGAAGTATCTACACCGCGAACTGTATAAACATGGAAATATCTACACCGCTATTTGTATAAACATGGAAATAACAACACAGCTATCTGCATGAACATGGAAATATCTACACCGCTATCTTTATAAACATGGAAATATCTACACTATTATCTCTATAAACTTGGAAATATCTACACCGCCATCTATATAAACATGCAAATACATGCACAGTCATCTGTGTAAACATGGAAATATGTACACCAACATCTCTATACACATGGAAATACCTTCACTTCCAACTGCATACACATGGAAATATCTACACAGCCCTCTGTATAAACATGGAAATATCTACACCGCAATCTCTATAAACATGGAAATACCAACACCGCTATCTCTATAAACATGGAAATATCTGCACCACAATCTCTATAAACATGGAAATATCTACACCGCCATGTCTATAAACATGAAAACATCTACACTGCCATCTCCAGAAACATGGAACTGTCTACACCGCCATCTATATAAACATGGAAATATTGACACCACTATCCGTATAAACTTGGAAATATCTACACTGACATGTGTATAAAGATCGAAATATCTACAACGCGAGCTGTATAAACATGGAAATATCTACACCGCTATCTGTACAAACATGGAAATACCAACACCGTTATCTGTATAAACATTGAAATATCTACACCGCTATCTGTATAAAAATGGAAATATCTACAACGCTATCTGTGTAAACATGGAAATATCTTCGCAGCTATGAGGGTAAACTTGGAAATATCTACACAGCTATCTGTGCAAAGATGGAAATATCTACACCGTTATCTCTGTAAACATGGAAATATCTACACCGCTATCTGTATAAACATGGAAATATCTACACCGCTATCTGTATAAATACGGAAATATCTTCACCACTGTCTCAATGAACATGGAAATACCTACACCGTCATCTCTATACATATGGAAATATCTACATCGCTATCCCTATAAACATAGAAGTATATACACGGCCATCTCTATAAACATGGAAATATCTACACCGCCATCTGCATGACCATGGAAATATCTACACCGCTGTCTGTATAAACATGGAAATATCTACAATGCTATCTGTATAAACATGGAAATATCTACACAGCTATCTTTGTTAACTTGGAAATATCTACATAGCTATCTGTGTAAAGATGGAAATAACTACACCACAATCTGTAGAAAGATGCAAATATCTACACCGCTATCTCTGTAAACATGGAAATATCTGCACCACTATCTGCATAAACATGGAAATGTCTACACCGCCATCTGTATAAAGATGGAAATATCTACACCGCGAGCTGTATAAACTTGGAAATATCTACACCGCAATCTGTATAAACGTGGAAGTATCTACACCGCTATCTGTATAAACGTGGAAATATCTTCAATGCTATCTGTATAAACGTGGAAATATCTACTTCAATTTCCGTATAAACATGGAAATATCTACACCGCTATCTGTATAAACATGGAAATATCTACACCACGATCTGTATAAACATGGAATTGTCTACACCGCTATCTTTATAAACATGGAAATATCTACACCACTATCTGCATAAACATGGAAATATCTACACCGCTATCTCTATAAATATTGAAATACCTACAACGCTATCTGTATCAACATGGAAATATCAAAAACAATATGTGTGTAAACATGGAAATATCTACACCGTTATCTGTAAAAACATCGGAATATCTACAACAATATCTGTGTAAACATGGAAATATCTACACAGCTATCTGTGTAAACATGGAATTATCTACACCACTATCTGTGTAAAGATGAAAATATGTACACCACAATCTGTGCAAATATCAAAATATATACTACGCTATCTCTGTAAACATGAAAATATCTACCCCGTTATCTGTATAAACATGGAAATATCTACAACGCTATCTGTATAAAAATGGAAATATCTCCACCGCTATCTGTATAAACATGGAAATATCTACACCACTATCTGTATAAACATGGAAATATCTACGTCGCTATCTGTATAATCATTGAAATATCTCCAGCGCTATCTCTATAAACATGGAAATATCTACACCGTTATCTTTGTAAACATGGAAATATCTACACTGCTACCTGTATAAACATGGAAATATCTACAACACTATCTGTGTAAACATGGGAATACCTTCACAGCTATCTGTGTAAACATGGAAATATGTACACAGCTATCTGTGTAAAGATGGAAATGTCTACCCCGCAATATGCGCAATTATGGAAATATCTACACAGCTATCTCTGTAAACATGCAAATATCTACACCGCTATTTGTATAAACATGGAAATACCTACACCGCTATCTGTATGAACATGGAAATATCTACACTGCTATGTCTATAAACATAGAAATATCTAAAACGCCATCTCAATAAACATGGAAATATCTACACCGCCATCAGCATAAACATGGAAATAAATACACCGCCGTCTGTATAAACATGGAAATATCTACACCGCCATCTCTATAAAAATACAAACATCTACAGTTCCATCTGTAGAAAGATGGAAATATCTACAACGAGATCTGCATAAACATGGAAATATATACACCTCTACCTGCATAAACATGGAAGTACCTACACAGCTATCTGTATAAATATGGAAATATTTACACTGATATCTCTATGAACATGGAAATGTCTACACCGCTATCTATATAAACATGGAAACATCTACATGCGTATCTCTATAAACATGGAAATGTCTACACCGATATCGGTATAAACATGGAAATACATTCATGGCTACCTCTATAAACATGGAAATATCTACCCCGCCAGTTTTATGAACATGGGAATACCTACACAGTCATCTGTATAAACATGGAAATATCTACACCGCTATCTGTATAAACATGGAAATATCTACACCGCTATCTGTATAAACATGGAAATATCTACACCGCTATCTGTATAAACATGGAAACATCTACATCGCTACCTGTATAAACATGGAAATATCCCCAGAGCTATCTCTATAAACATGGAAATATCTACACCGCCATCTGCATAAACATGGAAATATCTACACTACCATCTGTATAAACATGGAAATATCTACACCGCCATCTGCATAAATAGGGAAATATTTACATCGCTATCTTTATACACATGGAAATATCTACACCACTATCTGTGTAAACTTGGAGATATCTACACCGCTATCTCTATATACATGGAAATATCTAAACCGCCATCTGTAAAAACATGGAAATATCTCCACAGTCATCTGTCTAAACATGGACATATCTACACCACCATCTGTATAAACATGGAAATATCTATACTGCCATCTGTATAAACGTGGAAACATCTACACAGCCATCTCTATAAACATGGAGATATCTACACCGCTATCTCTATAAACATGGAAATGTTTACACCGCTATCCATATAAACAGGGAAATATCTACATGGCTATCTCTATATACATGGAAATATCTGTACCGCCATCTGTATAAACATGGAAATACCTATAAAGTCAACTGTATAAATATGGAAATATCTACACTACTATCTGTATAAACATGGAAATATCTACACTGCATCTGCATAACCATGGAAATACCTATACAGCCGTCTCCATAAAAAGGAAATATTTACACCGCTATCTGTATAAACATGGAAATAGCCACACCGCTACCTGTATAAACATGGAAATATATACAGCGCCATCTGAATAAACATGGAAATACCTACACCGCTATCTCTATAAACATGGAACTATCTACATCGCCATCTGTATAAACATGGAAATATCTACACCGCTATCTGAATAAACATGGAAATATCTACAATGTCATCTGTATAAAGATGGAAATATCTACACCGTGAGCTGTATAAACATGGAATTATCTACACCGCTATCAGTATAAACATGGAAATACCAACACCGCTATCTGTAAACATGGAAATATCTACACCGCTATATGTATAAACATGTAAATATCCACAGCGCTATCTCTATAAACATGGAAATATCTATAACGCTATCTCTATAAACATAGAAATATATTCACCGCCATCTCTATCAACATGGAAATATCTACGCCGCCATCTGCATAAACATGGAAATATCTACACCGTGATATGTATAAACATGCAAATACCTACACCGCCATCTATATAAATAGGGAAATATCTACACCGCCATCTTTATACACATGGAAATATCTACACCACTATCTGTATAAACATGGATATATCTACACCGCTATCTCTATATACATGGAAATATCTACACCACCATCTGTATAAACATGGAAATATCTGCACCGATAATTGTATGAATATGGAAATATCTACACCGCTATCGCTATAAACATGGAAATATCTACACCGCTACCTGTATAAACTTGGAACTATCTACACGAATATCTGTGTAAACATGGAAATATGTACACCGCTATCTGTATAAAGATGGAAATATCTACACCGCAATCTGAGCAAATATGAAAATAACTACACTGCTATCTTTGTAAGCATGAAAATACCTACACCGTGAGCTGTATAAACATGGAAATACCAATACCGCTATGTGTAAACATGGAAATATCAACACCGCTATGTGTATAAATATGATAATATCTACACAGCTATCTCTATACACATGGAAATATTACACCGCCATCTCTATAAACATGGAAATATCTACACCGCTATCTCTGTAAACATAGAAATATCTGCACCATCATCTCTATAAACATGGAAATATCTCCACCGCCATCTGTATAAACATGGAAATATCTACACAGCCATCTGTATAAACATGGAAATATCTACACCGCCATCTCTATAAATAGGGAAATATCTACACCGCAATCTGAATAAACATGGAAATATCTACACAGCCATCTGTATAAAGATGGAAATATCTCCACCGCTATCTGTATAAAAATGGAAATATCTACACCGCTATCAGTATAAACATGGAAATATCTACACCGATATCTCTATAAACATGGAAATGTTTACACCTATATCTGTATAAACATGGAAATATCTTCATGGCTATCTCTATGAACATGTAATTATCTATACCGCCATCTGTATAAACCTGGAAATATCTACACAGTCATCTGTATAAACATGGAAATATCAACACAGCCTTCTCCATAAACATGGAAATATTTACACCGCTATCTGTATAAACATGTAAATAGCCACACCGCTATCTGTATAATCATGGAAATATCTACAACGCCATCTGAATAAACATGGAAATATCTACACTGCTATCTATATAAAAATGGAGATATCTACACCGCTATCTCTATAAACATGGAAATATCTACACCGCTATCTGTATAAACATGGAAATATCTACACCGCTATCTCTATAAACTTCGACATATCTACACCATCATCTCTATAAGCATGAAAATATCTACACCGCCATTTCCATAAACATGGAACTGTCTACAACACCATCTGTGTAAAAATGGAAATATCTACACCGCTATCTCTAGAAAGATGGAAATGTCTACACCGCGATCTGTATAAACATGGAAACATCTATACCGATATCTGTATAGACATGGAAATATTTACACCTCGATCTGTATAAACATGTAAATATCTAAACCGCTATCTGTAAAAACATGGAAATATCTACACCGCCATCTGTATAAACATGGAAATATCTACCCTGCTAATTGCATAAATATGGAAATATCTACACCGCCATCTCTTTAATCATGGAAATAGCTACACCGCTATCTGTATAAACATGGAAATATCTACAGCGCTATCTCTATAAACATAGAAATATCTACACCTCCATCTGTATAAACACGGAAATATCTACACCGTCATCTGTATAAGCCAGGAAATATCTACACCACCATTTCTATAAACATGGAAATATCTTCACTGCTATCTGCATACACATGGAAATAGCTACACAGCTATCTGTATAAACATGGAAATATATACATCGCTATCTGTATAAACATGGAAATATCTCCACCGCTATCAGTATAAACATGGAAATATCTACACCTCTATCTATATAAATATGGAAATATCTACACCGCTATCTCTATAAACATGGAAATGTCTACACCGCTATCTGTATAAACTTCGAAATATCTAAACCGCTATCTCTATAAATTTAGAAATAACTACAACGCTATCTGTGTAAACATGGAAATACATTAACCACTACCTCTATAAACATGGAAATATCTACAACGCTATCTGTGTAAACATGGGAATATCTACACCGCTATCTGTATAAACATGGAAATACCTACTCCGCTATCTGTATAAACATGGAAATATCTACACCGCTAACTCTATAAACATGGATAAATCTACACCGCCATTTATAAAAACATGGAAATATCTACACAGTCATCTGTATAAACATGGAAATATGTACAACTCCGTGAGTATAAACATGGAAATATCTACACTGCCATCTGTATACACATGGAAATATCTACAAAGGCAGCAGTATAAACATGAAAATATCTACACCGCTATCTCTATAAACATGGAAATTCCTACACAGCTATCTGTATAAACATGGAAATATCTACACCACTGTCTGTAAACATGGAAATATATTCCGCACGATCTGTGTAAACGTTTAAGTATCTACACAGCTATCTGTGTAAACTTGGAAATATCTACACCGCTATCTGTGTAAAGATGGAAATATCTACATCGCAATCTGTGCAAAGATGGAAATATCTACACCGCTATCTCTGTAAACATGGAAATATTTACACTGCTATCTGTATAAACATGGAAATATCTACACCGATATCTCTATGAACATGAAATTATCTACACCAACATCTGTATAAACATGGAAATAGCTCCACCGCCATCTGTATAAACATGGAAATATCTACACTGCCATCTGTACTAACATGGAAATATCTACAAAGCCATCTCTGCGAACATGGAAATATCCACACCGATAACTGTATAAAAATGGAAATACCTACACCGCTATCTGTATAAACATGGAAGCATCTACAACACTATCCCTATAAACATGGAAATAACAACACCACTATCCGTATAAACATGGAAATATGTACACCGCTACCTGTATAAACATAGAAATATCTACACGGTTATCATTATAAACATGGAAATACCAACACTGCTATCTCTATAACATGGAAATATCTACACCGCCGTCTGTATAAACATGGAAATATCTACACGGCTATCTGTATAAACATGAAAATATCTGCAATGTTATCTGTGTAAACATGGAAATATCTACACTGCTATCTGTATAAACATGGAAATACCTACATCGCTATCTCTATAAATATGAAAATATCTACAACGCTAATTGTGTAAACATGGATATATCTACACAGCTATCTGTGTAAACTTCGAAATATCTACAATGCCATCTGTATAAACATGGAAATATCTACACCGATATCTGTATACATATGGAAATATCTACACAGCTCTCTCTACAAACATGGAAATATCAACACCGCTATCTGTATAAACATGGAAATATCTACAACGGGATCTGTATAAACATGGAAATATCTAAACCGTTATTTGTATAAATATGGAAAAATCTTCACCACTATCTCTATAAACATGGAAATATCTACACCACTATCTCTATAAACATGGAAATATATACACTGCCATCTGTATTCATATGGAAATATCTACACAGCCATCTCTATAAACATGGAAATATCTACACTGCTATCTCTATGAACATGGAAATACCTACATGGCTATCTCTATAAACATGGTAATATCTACACCACCATCTCTATAAACAAGAAAATATCTACACCGCCATCTCCATAATCATGGAAATAACTACACCACCATCTGTATAAACGTGGAAATATCTACACCGCTTTCTGTATAAACATGGAAACATCTACACTGCCATCTGTATAAAGATGGAAATATCTATACCGCGAGCTGTATAAAAATGGAAATATCTAGAACGCTATCTGTATAAACATAGAAATACAAACTCCGCTATCTGTAAAAACGTGGCAATATCTACACCGCTGTCTGTATAAACATAGAGAGCTACACCACTATCTCTATAAACATGGAAATACCTACAGCGCCATCTCTATAAACATGGAAATATCTACACCACTATCTGTATAAACATGGAAATATCTACACCGCTATCTGTATAAATATGGAAATATCTACACCGCTATCTTTATAAACATGGAAATGTCTACACTGCCATCTGTATAAACATGGAAATATCTAAACCGATATCTCTATAAAAATGAAAATATCTACACCAACATCTTTATAAACATGGAAATATCTACACCGAGTTCTGCATAAACATGGAAATAACTACACTGCCGTCTGTATAAACATGGAAATACGTACACAGCCATCTCTATGAACAAGGAAATATCTACACCGCTAAGTGTATAAAAATGGAAATATTTACACCGCTATGTGTATAAACATGGAAACATCTACACCACTATCTCTATAAACATGGAAATATAAACACCGCTATCCGTATAAATATGAAAATATCTACCCTGCTCCCTGTATAAACATGGAAATATCTACACCGCTATCTGTTTAAAACGGAAATATCTACAACCCTATCTGTGTAAACATAGAAATATATACACTGCTATCTCTATAAAGATGGAAATATCTACACCACTGTCTGTATAATCGTGGAAATATCTACACCGCTATCTGTATAAACGTGGAAATATCTACACAGCTATCGGTGTAAACTTGGAAATATCTACACCGCTATCTGTGTAAAGATGGAAATATCTATACAGCAATCCGTGCAAAGATGGAAATATCTACACCGCTATCTGTACAAACATGGAAATATCTTCACCGTTATCTGTATAAATATGGAAATGTCTACACCACTATCTGTATAAACTTGGAAATATCTACACAGTCATTTTTATAAACACGGACATATCTTCACTGCTATCTGTATGAAGATTTAAATGTCTGCACCGCTATCTCTATGAACATGGAAATGTCTACACCACTCTCTGTATAAACATTGAAATATCTACATGGCTATCTTTATAAACATGGAAATATCTACACGGCCATCTGCATAAACCTTAAATACCTACAAAGTCTTCTCTATAAACATGAAAATACCTACACGACCATCTGTATAAACATGGAAATATCTACACTGTCATCTGTATAAACATGGAAATAACTACAAAGCCTTCTCTAAATACATGGAAATATCTACACCGCTATCTGTATGAACATGGAAATATCTACACGGCTATCTGTATAAACATGGAAAAATCTACACCGCCATGTGTATAAACATTGAAATATCTACATCGTCATCTGTATAAACATGGAAATATAACACCGCTATCTGTATAAACATGGAAATATCTACACCGTCATCTGTATAAACATGGAAATATAACACCGCTATCTGTGTAAACATGGCAATATCTACACCGCTATCTCTATAAACTTGGAAATGTCTGCACCGCTATCTGTATAAACTTGGAAATATCTACACTACTATCTCTATAAACATGGAAATATCTACACCACCATCTGTATAAACATGGAAATATCAACAGAGTCATCTGTATAAACATGGAAATATGTACACCACCATCTCTATAAACATGGAAATATCTACACTGCCATCTGTATACACATGGAAATATCTACACAGCCATCAGTATAAACATGGAAACATCTCCACCGCTATCTGCATAAACATGGAACTATCTACACCACTATCTGCATAAACATGGAAATAACTACACCGCTATCTGTGTAAACATGGAAATATCTACACCGCAATCTGTTCAAGGTTGGAAATATCTACACCGCTATCTCTGTAAACATGGAAATATCTACACCGCTATCTGTATAAAAATGGAAATATATACACCGCTATCTGTATAAACATGGATATATCTACACCGCCATCTGTATATACATGGAAATATCTACATTGCCATCTGTATAAACATGGACATACCTTAACCGCTATATGTATAAATGTGGAAATGTCTACACCACTATCTCTGTAAACATGGAAATATCTACACCGATGCCTGTTTAAAAATGGAAATTTCTACACCGCAATCTGTGCAAACATGGAAATTTCTAAACCGCTGTCTGTGTAAACATGGAAATATCTACACTGCTACCTGTATAAACATGGAAATATCTACACTGCTCTCTGTATAAACATGGAAATATCTACACCGCCACGTGTATAAATATGGAAATAACCACACAGTAATCTGTATAAACATGGAAATATCTGCAAAGCTATCTATATAAACATGGAAATATCTACACCGCCATCTGTTTAAACATGGAAATAAGTACACAGTCATATGTATTAACATGGAAATATCTACACTACCATCAGTATAAACATGGAAATATCTAAACTGCCATCTGTATAAACATGGAAATGTATACACAGCCATCTCTATAAACGTGGAAATAGCTACACCGCTATCTGTATAAAAATGGAAATTGCCACACCGCTGTCTGTATGAACATGGAAATATCTACACCACCGTCTGTAAAAACATGGAAATATCTACACAGTCATCGGAGTAAACATGGAAATATCTACACCTCCACCTGTATAAACATGGAAATATCTAAACTGCCATGTGTATACACATGTAAATATCTACACAGCCATCTGTATAAACATGGAAATATCTACACTGCTATCTGTGTAAACATGGAAATATCTACACCGCAATCTTTATAAACATGGAAATATCTACACCGCTATATGTATAAATGTGGAAATAACTACACCGCTATCTCTATAAGCATGGAAATATCTACATCGCTATCTGTATAAACATAGAAATTACTACACCGCTATCTCTATAAACATGGAAATATCTACACCGCCATCTGTATAAACGTGGAAATATCTACACAGTCATCTGTATAGACATGGAAATATTTACACAGCTTTCTGTATAAACATGGAAATATCTACACCGCTATCTCTATAAACTTGGAAATATCTACACCGCCATCCGCATAAACACCTAAATATCTACACCGCCATCTCTATAAACATGGAAATATCTACACCGACATCTTTATATACATGTTTATATCAACATCGCCACCTGTATAATCATGGAAATATCCACACTGCTGTCTGTATAAACATGGAAATATCTAAAACGCAATCTGCAAAAACATCGAAATATGTACGCAGTCATCTGTATAAACATGGAGATATCTACCCATCCGTCAGTAAGAGCATGGAAATATCTACAACGCAATCTCTATAAACATGGAAATAGCTACACCGCTATCTGTATAATCATGGAAGTAGCCAAACCGCAAACTGTATAAACATGGAAATAACTACAACGCCATCTGTATAAACATGGAAATATCAACACAGTCATGTTTGTAAACAAGGAAACATCCGCACTTTTATCTGTATAAACATGGAAATATCTACACTGCCATCTGTATACACATGGAAATATCTACACAGCCATCTGTATAAACATGGAATTATCTACACCGCTATCTCTATAAACATGGAAATACCAATACCGCTATCTGTATAAACATGGAAATATCTATACCGCCATCTGTATAAACATGGAAATATTTCCACAGCTATCTGTATAAACATGGAAATATCTACAACGCTATCTGTATAAACATGGAATTATCTACACCGCCTTCTGTATAAACATGGAATTATCTACTCAGCCATCTCTGTAAGTATGGAAACAGCCACACCGTTATCTGTATAAACTTTGAAATAGCCATAGCACTACCTGTATTAACATGGAAATATCTACACCGCCAGCTGTACAAACATGGAAATATCAGCACCGCCATCTGTATAATCATGGAAATATCCACACTGCCGTCTGCATAAACATGGAAATATCTACACCGCCATCTGTAAAAACATGGAAATATGTACACAGACATCTGTATAAACATGGAAATATCCACACCTCCGTCAGAATGAATATGGAAATATCTACACAGATATCTCTATAAACCTGGAAATAGCTAAACCGGTATCTGTATAGTCATGGAAATATCCACACCACTATGTGTATAAACACGGAAATATCTACACCCCATCTCTATAAACATGAAAATATCTACACAGTCATGTGTATAAACATGGAAACATCCACACCTCCATCTCTATAAACATGGAAATATCTACAGTGACATCTGTATACACATGGAAATATCTACAATGCCATCTGTACAAACATGGAAATAACTACACAGCCATCTGTATAAACATGGAAATATCTACACCGCCATCTCTATAAACATGGAAATACCAACATCACTAATTGTATAAACATGGAAAAATCTACACCGCCATTTCCATGAACATGTAAATATCTCCACCGCTATCGGTATAAACATGGAAATATCTACAGTGCTATCTGTATATACATGGAAATATCTACACCGCTGTCTTTATAAACATGGAAATTTGTACACCGCCATCTGTATAAACTTGGAAATAACTACACAGTCATCTATATAAACATGGAAATATCTACCCCACTATCTGTATAAACATGGAAATGGCTACAACGCCATCTTTATAAACATGGAAACATCTACACAGGCGTCTCTATAAATATGGAAATAGCTACACCGTTATCTGTGTAAATGTGGAAATATCTACACCGCAATCTCTATAAACATGGATATAACTACACCGCTACCTGTGTAAAGATGAAAATTTCTACACCGCAATCTGTGCAAAGATGGAAATATCTACACCGCGGTCTGTGTAAACATGGAAATACCTACACCACTATCTATAAACATGGAAATATTTACACAGCTATCTGTAAAAACATGGAAATATCTACACCGCCATGTGTATAAACATGGAAATATCTACACCGTCATCTATATAAACATGGAAATATCTACACCGCCATCTGTATAAACATGGAAATATCTACACAGCCATCTCTATAAATATGGAAATAGCTACACCGTTATCTCTATAAACATGGAAATAGCAAAACCTCCATCTGTATAAACATGGAAATATCTACACCGCCATCTGTAAAAACATGGAAATATTTACACTGTCATCTGTATAAACATGGAAATATCTACACCTCCATCTGTATAAATATGGAAATATCTACACTGCCATGTGTATACACATGGAAACAACTACACTGCCATCTGTATTAACATGCAAATATCTACCCCGCTATCTCTATAAACATGGAAATATCTACATCGTCCTCTGTATAAACATGGAAATATCTACACCGCTTTCTGTATAAACATGGAAATATCTCCCCTCCTCTCTGTATAAACATGGAAATATCTACACCGCTGTCTCTATAAACATCGAAATAACTACACCGCCATCTGTAAGAACATGGAAATAACTTCATAGTCATCTGTATAAACATGGAAATATCTACACCACCATCTGTATAAACTTGGAAATAACTACACTGCCATCTGTGTACACATGGAAATAACTTCACTGCAATCTGTATACACATGGAAATATCTACACAGCCATCTGTATCAACATGGAAATAACTAAACCGCTATCTCTATAAACATGGAATTACCTACACCGCTATCTGTATAAACATAGAAATATCTACACCACTATCTGTATAAACATGGAAATATCTACACCGTTATCTGCATAAACATGGAAATACCTACAACGCTATATGTATAAATATGGAAATAACTACCCCGCTATCTCTATAAATATGGAAATATCTACATCGCTATCTGTAAAAACATAGAAATAACTACATCGCTATGTCTATAAACATGGAAATATCTACACCGCCATCTGCATAAACCTGGAAATATCTACACCGTCATCTGTATAAACATGGAAATATCTACACCGCTTTCTGTATAAATATGGAAATATCTACACCGCTATCTCTCTAAATTTCAAAATATCTACACCGCCATCTGCAAAAACATCTAAATATCTACACTATCTGTATAAACATGGAAATATCTACACCGCCATCTCTATAAACATGGAAATATCAACACCGCCATTTGTATAATCATGGAAATATCCACACTGCCATCTCTATAAACATGGAAATATCTACACCGCCATTTGTAAAAACATGGAAATATGTACACAGTCATCTGTATAAACATGGAAATATTTACAACGCCATCAGTATAAACATGGAAATATCTACACAGTGATCTGTATAAACATGGAAATATCTACACAGTCATCTGTAAACATGGAAATATCTACACCACCATCTGTATAAACTTGGAAATATCTACACTGCCATCTGTGTAAACATGGAAATACCTACACTGCCATCTGTATACACATGGAAATATCTACACAGCCATCTGTACCAACATGGAAATAACTACACCGCTATCTTTATAAACATGGAATTACCTATACCACTATCTCTATTAACATGGAAACATCTACACCGCCATCTATATAAACATGTAAATAACTACACTGCCATCTCCATAAACATGGAATTATCTACAGCACCATCTGTCTAAACATGGAAGAATCTACACTGCCATCTGTATAAAGATGTAAATATCTACACCGCGAGCTGGATAAACATGGCAATATTTACACCGTTATCTGAATAAACATGGAAATACCAACACCAATATCTGTATAAACATGGAAATACCTACACCGCTACCTGTATAAACATGGAAATATATACACTGCTATCTGTATAAACATGCAAATATCAACACCGCGATCTGTATAAACATGGAAATAACTGCACTGCTATCTGTATAAACATGGAAATATCTATACAGCTATCTGTATATACATGGAAATATCTATACAGCTATCTGTATATACATGGAAATATCTACCAAGCTATCTGTATAAATATGGACATATCTACACCGCTATCTCTATAAACATGGAAATTTCTACACCGCTATCTGTATAAACATAGAAATATCTACATGGCTATCTCTATAAAGATGGAAATATCTACACCGCCATCTGTATAAGCCTGTAAACACCTACACAGTCATCTCTATAAACATGGAAATATCTACACCAGAATCTCTATAAACATGGAAATATCTACACCACCATCTGTATAAACGTGGAAATAACTGCACAGTCATTTGTATAAACATGGAAATATCTACATGGTCATCTGTATAAAGATGGAAATATCTACAATGCTATCTGTATAAACATGGAAATATCTACACCACTATCTGTACAAACTTGGAAATAGCTACACCACTATCTCTATAAACTTGGAAATATCTACAGTGCTATCTGTATAAACATGGAAATATCTAAACCGCCATTTGTGTAACCTTGGATATATCTACACCGCTATCTGTGTAAAGATGGAAATAACTACAACGCAATCTGTGCAAAGATGGAAATATCTACACCGCTATCTCTATAAACATGGAAATATCTACAGGGCTATCTGTATAAACATGGAAATAACTACACCGCCATCTCTATAAACATGCAAATATCTTTGCAGTCATCTGTATAAACATGTAAATATCTACATCAACATCTCAATAAACATGGAAATATCAAGACAGCCATATTTATACCCATGGAAATATCTACACAGCCATCTGTATAAACATGGAAATATCTACACCGCCATCTTTGTAAACATGGAAATATCTCCACCTCTATCTGTAGAATCATGGAAATATCTACATCACTATCTGTATAAACATGTAAATATCTACAACACTATCTGTATAACCATGGAAATATGTACACCAATATCTGTGTAAACATGGAAATACCTACACCACTGTCTGTATAAACATGGAAATATTTACAACGCTATCTTTGTAAACATGGAAATATCTACAATGCTAACTTTGTAAACATTTACAACTCTATCTGTGTAAACATGGAAATATCTACACAACTATCTTTGTAAACTTGGAAATATCTACACCGCTATCTGTGTAAAGATGGAAATATCTACACCGCAATCTGTGCAAAGATTGAAATATCTACAGCGCTATCTCTGGAAACATGGAAATATCTACACCGCAATCTGTGCAAAGATTGAAATATCTACACTGCTATCCCTGTAAACATGGAAATATCGACACCACCATCTGTATAAACATGGAAATATCTACACTGCCATTTGAGTAAACATGGAAATATCTACACAGCCGTCTCTATAAACAAGGAAATATCTACACCGTTATCTGCATAAACATGGAAATACCTACACCGCTGTCTGTATAAACATGGAAATATCTACACCGCTATCCTTATAAACATGGAAATATCAACACCACTATCCGTAAAAACATGGAAATATCTACACCGCTTTCACTATAAACATGGAAATAACTGCAACGCTATCTGTGCAAACATGGAAATATTTACACCGCTATCTGTGTAAACATGGAAATATCTACAATGCTATCTGTATAAAGATGGAAATATCTACACTTCTATCTGTATAAATATGGAAATATCTACACCGCTATCCACATAAACATGGAAATACATACACCGCTATCTGTATAAACATGGAAATATCTACACCGCTATCACTATAAACATGGAAATATCAACACCGCTATCCTTATAAACATGGAAATATCTGCACCGCTATCTGTATAAACTTGGAAATATCTACAGCGCTATCTGTATAAACATGGAAATATCTGCACCGCTATCTCTATAAACATGGAAATATCTACACCGCTATCTGTACAAACATGGAAATGTCTACATCGCTATCTGCATAAAGATGGAAATATCTCCACCGCTGTCTGTATATACATGCAAATATCGACACCGCTATCTGTATAAACATGTAAATATCTACACCGCTATCTGTATAAACATGGAAATTCTACAACAGTATCTCTGTAAACATGTAAATATCTACACAGCTATCTGTGTAAATTTGGAAATATCTACACCGCTATATGTATAAACATGGAAATATCTACAACAGGATCTGTAAAAACATGGAAATGTCTAAACCGCTATCTGTATAAATATGGAAATATCTACACCACTATCCCTACAAACATGGCAATATCTACACTACCATCTCTATAAACATGGAAATATATACACTGTTGTCTGTATACACATGGAAATATCTACACCGCCATCTGTATAAACATGTAAATGTCTACTCTGCTATCTCTATAAACAAGGAAATATCTACACCGCCATCTGTATAAACATGAAAATATCTACACTACCATCTCTATAAACATGGAAGTATGTACACAGCCATCTTTATAAACGTGGAAATATCTACACTGCCATCTGTATAAACATGGAAATATCTACACCGCCATGTGTATAAACATGGAAACATCTACACAGCCATCTGTATAAACATGGAAATATCTACACCGCTATCTGTGTAAAGATGGAACTATCTACACAGCAATCTGTGCAAAGATGGAAATATCTACTCCGCTATCTCTGTAATCATGGAAATACCTACACTGCTATCTGTATAAAAATGGAAATATCTACCCCGCTATCTGTATAAATATGGAAATATCTACACTACTATCTCTATAATCATGGAAATATCTACACCGCTATCTGTATAAACATGGAAATATATACACCGCTATCTCTATAAACATGGAAATATCTACAGTGCCTTCTGTATAAACATGCAAATATGTACACAGTCATCTGTATAAACATGGAAATATCTACACTACCATCTCTATAAACATGGAAATATTTATAGCACTCACTGTATAAAGATGCAAATATCTACACCGCTATCTGTATAAACATGGAAATATCTACATCGCTATCTGTATAAATATGGAAATATTTACATCACTATCTCTATAACATGGAAATATCTACACCGCTATTTCTATAAACAGGGAAATATCTACACCAACATCTGTATAAAAATGGAAATATCTACACAGTCATCTTCATAAACATGGAAATATCTACACTGCCCTCTGTATAAACATGGAAATACCTACTCAGCCCTCTTTATAAACATGGAAACATCTGCACACCAATCTGTATAAACATGTAAATATCTACACCGCTATCTGTATAAACAGGGAAATATCTACACCGCTATCACTATAAACATGGAAACATCTACACCGCTATGTGTATAAACATGAAAATATTTCCACTGCTATCTCTATCAACAGAGAAATAACTACACCGCTATCTGTATAAACATGGAAATACCTACACTGCCATCTGTATTAACATGGAAATATCCACACCACCATCTGTATAAAAGTGGAAATATCTACATGGCGAACTCTATAAACATGGAAATATGTACACCACTATCAGTATAAACATGGAAATACCAACACCGCTATCTCTATAAACGTGGAAATATCTACACCGCTATCTTTATAAACATGGAAATATCTACACCCCGATCAGCATGAAAATGAAAAAATATGCACCTCCAACACTATAAACATGAAAATATCTACACTGCCATCTCCATAAACATGGGACTATCTACAAAGCCACCTTTATAAACATGGAAATATCTACACTGCAATCTGTATAAAGATGTAAATATTTACAACGCGAGCTGTATAAACATGGAAAGATTTATACCGCTATCAGTATAAACATGGAAATACCAACACCGCTATCTGTATATACTTGGAAATATCTACACCGCTATCTGTATAAACATGGAAATATCTACAAAGCTATCTCTATAAACATGGAAATACCTAAACCGCTATCTCAATAGACATGGAAATATCTACACCGCTGTCTCTATAAACATGGAAACATATACACAGCCATCTCTACAAACATGGAAATGTCTACAACGCCATCTAAATAAACAAGAAAATATCTACAGTGCCATCTACATAAACATGGAAATATCTACACCGCCATCGGTATAAACATGGAAATATCTACTCTGCCATCTGTACAAAGATGGAGTTATCTACACTGCGATCTGTATAAACGTGGAAATATCTACACCATGATCTGTATAAACATGGAAATATCTACACCCATATCTGTAAACATGGAAATATCTACACCGCTATCTGTGCAAAGATGGAAATATCTACACCGCTATCTCTGTAAACATGGAAATAGCTACACCGCTATGTGTATACACATGGAAATATCTACACGGCTATCTCTATAAACATGGAAATATCTACACTGCCATCTCTATAAACATGGAAATATCTACACCGTTATCTGTATAAACATGGAAATATATACAGCGCTATCTGTATAAACATGGAAACTTCTACACCACGATCTGTATGAACATGGAAATATCTACACCGCTATCTCTATTAACATGGACATATCTACAACGCCATCTGTATAAACATGGAAACAACTACACAGCTATCTCTATAAACGTGGAAATATATACACCGCCATCTCAACAAACATGGAAATATCTACAGCGCCATCTACATAAACAAGGAAATATCTACACTGCCATCTACATAAACATGGAAATACCTAAACCGCTATTTGTATAAACATGGAAATATCGAGAGTGCCGTCTGTAAAAAATGGAAATATCTACACTGTCATCTGTATAAACATGGAAATATCTCCACCACCATCTGTGTAAACTTGGAAATATCTACACCGCCATCTGTATAAACATGGAAATAGCTACACAGTCATCTGTATAAACATGGAAATATCTACATCACCTTCTCTATAAACATGGAAATATCTACACCGCCATCTCTATAAACATGAAAATATCTACACCTCCATCTCCATAAACATGGAACTATCTACACAGCCATTTGTGTAAACATGGAAATATGTACACCTCTATCTGTATAAACATGGAAATATCTACACTACCATCTTTATAAACATGGAAATATCTTCATCGTGACCTGTATAAACATGGAAATATGTACACCGCCATCTCTGTAAACATGGAAATATTTACACCGCCACCTACATAAACTAGGAAATATCTACACCGCCATCTATATAAACATGAAAATATCTAAACCGCCGTCTGTTTAAACATGGAAATATCTACACTGCCGTCTGTAGAAAGATGAAAATACCTACACCACGATCTTTGTAAACATGGAAATATCTACACCGCTATCTGTAGAAACATGGAAATATGTACAATGCTATCTGTATAAACATGGAAATATCTAAACCATGATCTGTGTAAACATGGAAATATGTACACCACTATCTGCATAAACATGGAAATATCTACACCGCTATCTCTATAAAAATGGAAATATCTATAACACTATCTCTATAAACATGGAAATATCTACATCGCTGTCTGTATAAACATGGAAACATCTCCACCGCTGTCTGTATAAACATGGAAATATCTGCACCGCTATGTGTATAAACATGGAAATATCTACACCGCAATCTGTATAAACATGGAAATAACTACACCGCAATCTGTATAAACATGGAAATATCTACACCACAATCTGTGCAAAGATGGAAATATCTACACCGCAGTCTCTATAAACATGGAAATATCTACACCGCTATCTGTATAAACCTGAAAATATCTACACCGCTATCTGTACCAACATGTAAATAACTACACCGCTATCTGTATAAACATGGAAATATCTACAATGATATCTCTGTAAACATGGAAATATCGACACAGGTATCTGTGTAAACTTGGAAATATCTACACCACTATCTGTGTAAATTTTGCAATGTCTACACCGCAATCTGTGCAAAGATGGAAATATCTTTACCGCTAAATCTGTAATCATGGAAATATCTACAGCGCTATATGTATATATATGGAAATATCTACACTGCCATCTGTATACACATGGAAATATCTACACAGCCATCTGTATAAACATGGAAATATCTACACCGCAATCTGTATAAACATGAAAATATCTACAACGCTATGTGTGTAAACATGGAAATATCTACACAGCTATCTGTGTAAACTTGGAAATATCTACACAGCTATCTGCGTAAACATTGAAATATCTACACGGCAATCTGTGCAAAGATGGAAATAACTACACCGCTATCTCTGTAAACATGGAAATATCTACACCGCTACCAGTATAAACATGGATATATCTACACCGCTGTCTGTATAAACACGGAAATATCTATACCGCCATCTGTAGAAACATGGAAATATCTAAACCGCAATCTGTATAAACATGGAAATACCTACACCGCTATCTGTATAAATATGGAAATATCTACACCGCCATCTGCATGTCCATGGAAATATCTACGCCACCATCTGTATAAACATGGAAATATCTACACGGCCATCTGTGTATAGATGGAAATATCAACACCGTCATCTGTACAAACATGGAAATATCTACACTGCTATCTCTATAGACATGGAAATATCTGCACTGCCATCTTTAAAAACATGGAAATACCTATACAGTCATCTGTATAAACATGGAAATATCTACAATGCCATCTGTATACACATGGAAATATCTACACAGCCATCTGTATAAACATGTAAATATCTACACTGCAATCTCTATAAACATGGAAATATCTACACCGCCATCTCTATAAACATGAAAATATCTACACTGCCATCTCCATAAACATGGAACTAACTACTCCGCCATCTGTATAAACATGGAAACATCTACACCGCCATCTGTGTGAATAAGGAAGTATCTACAATGCCATCTGTATAAAGATATAAATATCTGCACCGCGAGCTCTATAAACATGGAAATATCTACATCGCTATCTGTATAAACGTGGAAATACCAACACCGCTATCGGTATAAACATGGAAATATCTACAATGCCATCTATATAAACATGGAAATATCTACACCGCTATGTCTATAAACATGGAAATACCTACACCGCTATCTCTATAAACATGGAAATATCTACACCGCTATCTGTATAAACATGGAAATATCTACACCGCTACCTGTATAAACATGGAAATATCTAAACCGCGATCTGTATAAACATGGAAATATCTACAACGCGATCTGTATAAACATGGAAATATCTTCACCACGATCTGTATAAACATGGAAATATCTACACCGCTATCTGTATAAACATGGTAATATCTACACCACCATCTATATAAACATGGAAATATCTACAACGCCATTTGTATAAACATGCAAATACCTACAATGACATCTGTAGAAAGATGGAAATATGTACACCGCAATCTGTGTAAACATGGAAATATCTACACCGATATCTGTAAAAACATGGAAATATCTTCACCGCTATCCGTATAAACCTGCAAATAACTACACCGCTATTTGTATAAACAAGGAAATATCTACACGGTGATCTGTATAAACATGGAAATATCTACACCGCCATCTCTATAAACATGGAAATATCTACACCCCTATCTGTATAAACATGGAAATATCCACACCGCTATCTCTATAAACATGGAAAAATCAACACCGCTCTCTCTATGAACATGGAAATATCTACACCGCCATCTCTATTAACTTGGAAATATCTACACCACAAGCAGTATAAACATGGAAATATCTACACCGCTACCTGTATAAACATGGAAATATCACCACTGCTATCTCTATAAACATTGAAATATCTACACCGCAATCTGTATAAACATGGAAATACTTACAAAGTTATCTGTATAAACATGGAAATATCTACACCGCCATCTGTAGAAACATGGAAATATCTACACAGCCATGTGTACATACATGGAAATATCTACACCGCTATCTATATAAACATGGAAATAACTACACCGCTATCTGTATAAACATGGAAGTATCTACACCGCCATCTACATATCCATGGAAATATCTGCGCCGCCATCTGTATAAACATGGAAATATCTACATGGTCGTCTGTGTATAGATGGAAATATCAACACCGCCATCTGTACACACATGGAAATATCTGCACCGCTATCTGTATAAACATGGAAATATCTACACCGCGGTCTGTATAAACATGGAAATATCTACACTGCTATCTGTATAAACATGGAAATATCTACACCGCTATCTCTATAAACGTGGAAATATCTACACCGCTATCTGTATAAACATAGAAATATCTACACCGCTATCTCTATAAACATGGAAATATCTACACCACGATCTGTATAAACATGGAAATATCTACGCCACGATCTGTATAAACATGGAAATATCTACACCGCTATCTGTATAAACATGGAAATATCTACACAGCTATCTCTATAAACATGGAAATATCTACAAAGTCATCTGTATAAACATGGAAATATCTACAAAGCCATCTGTATAAACATGGAAATATCTACACAGCCATCTGTATATACATGGAAATATCTACACCGCTATCTGTATAAACATGGAAAAACTACACCGCTATTTGTATAAACAAGGAAATATCTACACCGTGATCTGTATAAACTTGGAAATATTTACACCGCTATCTGTATAAACATGCAAATTTCTACACCGTTATCTGTATAAATATGGAAATATCTACACCGCTATCTCTATAAACATGGAACTATCTGCAGCGCCATCTGTATAAACATGGAAATACCTATACAGTCACCTGTGTAAGCATGGAAATATATACACCACCATCTGTATAAAAATGGAAATATCTACAATGCCATCTGAATACACATGGAAATACCTGCACGGCAATCTGTGTATAGATGGAAACATCAACGCCGCCATCTGTACAAACTTGGAAATATCTACACTGCTATCTCTATAAACATGGAAATATCTACACTGCGGTCTGTATAAACATGGAAATATCTACACCGGTATCTGTATAAACATGGAAATATCTACACCACTATTTGTATAAACATGGAAATATATACACCGCTATCTGTATAAACATGGAAATATCTGCACCGCTATCTCTGTAGACATGCAAATATCTACAAAGCCATTTGTATAAACATGGAAATGCCTACACAATCATGTGTAGGAACATGGAAATATCTACACTGCCATCTGTATAAACATAGAAATATCTACACAGCCCTCTGTATCAATATGGAGATATCTGCATAGGCATCTGTATAAACATGGAAATATCTGCACCGCTATCTGTATAAACATGGAAATACCTACACCGCTGTCTCTATAAACATGGAAATATGTACACCGCTATGTGTATAAACATGGAAATATCTCCACTGCTGTCTGTATAAACATGGAAATATCTACAGCGCCATCTCTATAAACATTGAAATATCTACACTGCCATCTGTAAAAACATGTAAATATCTACACAGTCATCTGAATAAACATGGAAATATCTGCACCACCATCTGTATAAACATGGAAATATCTACACTGCCTTCTGTGGAAAGATGGAAATATCTACACCGCTATCTCTATAAATATTCAAATATCTACACCGCCATCACTATAAACATGAAAATATCTACACTGCCATCTCCATAAAGATGGAATTATCTACTCCGCCATGTGTATAAACACGGAAATATCTACACCACCATCTGTGAAAACATGGAAATATCTACACCGCTATCTGTATAAACATGGAAATATCTACACCGCCATCTGCATGTCCATGGAAATATTTATGCCACCATCTGTACAAACATGGAAATATCTACACGGCCATCTGTGTATAGATGGATATATCAATACCGCCATCCGTACAAACATGGAAATATCTACACCGCTATCTGTATAAACATGGAATTATCTGCACTGCCATCTGTAAAAACATGGAAATACCTATACAGTCATCTCTATAAACATGGAAATATCTACAATGCCATTTGTATACACATTGAAATATCTAAACAGCCATCTGTATAAACATGTAAATATCTACGCTGCTATCTCTATAAACATGGAAATATCTACACCGCCATCTCTATAAACATGAAAATATCTACACCGCCATCTCCATAAACATGGAACTAACTACTCCGCCATCTGTATAAACATGGAAACATCTACACCGCCATCAGTGTGAATAAGGAAATATCTACAATGCCATGTGTATAAAGATATAAATATCTGCACCGCGAGCTGTATAAACATGAAAATATCTACATCGATATCTGTATAAACGTGGAATTACCAACAACGCTGTCGGTAAAACATGGAAATATCTACAACGCCATCTATATAAACATGGAAATATCTACACCGCTATGTCTATAAACATGGAAATACCTACACCGCTATCTCTATAAACATGGAAATATCTACACCGCTATCTGTATAAACATGGAAATAACTACAACGCTATCTGTATAAACATGGATATATCTACACCGCGATCTGCATAAACATGGATATATCTATACCGCGATCTGTATAAACATGGAAATATCTTCACCACGATCTGTATAAACATGGAAATAACTACACCGCTATCTGTATAAACATGGTAATATCTATAATGCCATCTGTAGAAAGATGGAAATATCTACACTGCAATCTGTGTAAACGTGGAAATATCTACACCGATATCTGTAAAAACATTGAAATATCTACACCGTTATCTGTATAAACATGGAAATATCTACACCGCGATCTGAATAAACATGGAAATATCTTCAGCGACATCTCCATAAACATTGAAATATCTACACTGCCATCTGTAAAAACATGGAAATATCTACACAGTCATCTGAATAAACATGGAAATATCTACACCACCATCTGTATAAATATGGAAATACCTACAATACCATCTGTATACACATGGAAATATTTACACAGCCATCTATATATACATGGAAATACCTACAGCGCTATCTGTATAAACATGGAAATAACTACACCGCTATTTGTATAAACAAGGAAATATCTGCACCGTGATCTGTATAAACGTGGAAATATTTACACCGCTATCTGTATAAACGTGGAAATTTCTACACCGTTATCTGAATAAATATGGAAATATCTATACCGCTATTTGTATAAACAAGGAAATATCTACACCGTGATCTGTATAAACATGGAAATATTTACACCGCTCTCTGTATAAACATGGAAATTTCTACACCGTTATCTGTATAAATATGGAAATATCTACAACGCTATCTCTATAAACATGGAAATATCTACACCGCCATTTGTATAAACATGAAATAACTATACAGTCATCTGTGTAATCATGGAAATATCTACACCACCATCTGTATAAACATGTAAATATCTACACTGCTATCTCTATAAACATGGAAATATCTACACCGCCATCTCTATAAACATGAAAATATCTACACTGCCATCTCCATATACATGGAACTAACTACTCCGCCATCTGTATAAACATGCAAACGACTACAACGCCATCTGTGTGAATAAGGAAATACCTACAATGCCATCTGTATAAAGATATAAATATCTGCACCGCGAGCTGTATAAACATGGAAATATCTACATCGCAATCTGTATAAACGTGGAAATACCAACACCGCTATCGGTATAAACATGGAAATATCTACGCCATCTATATAAACATGGAAATATCTACACCGCTATGTCTATAAACATGGAAATATTTACACCGCTATCTCTATAAATATGGAAATATCCACACCGCCATCTGCATATCCATGGAAATATCTACAACGCCATCTGTATAAAGATGGAAATATCTACACGGCAATCTGTGTACAGATGAAAATATCAACACCGCCATCTGTACAAACATGGAAATATCTACACCGCTATCTGTATAAACATAGAAATACCTACACTGCAGTCTGTATAAACATGGAAATATCTACACCGGTATCTGTAAAAACCTGGAAATATCTACACTGCTATCTCTATAAATATGGAAATATCTAAACCGCCATCTGTATAAACATGGAAATAACTACACAGTCATGTGTAGGGACTTGGAAATATGTACACCACCGTTTGTATAAAGATGGACATATCTACAACGTTATCTTTATAAACATGGAAATATCTACACAGTGATCTGTATAAACATGGAAATATGTACAGCACTCTCTGAATAAAGATGGAAATATCTACACCGCTATCTGTAAAAACATGGAAATATCTACACCACTATCTGTAAAAATATGGAAATATTTGCACCGCTATCTCAATAAACATGGATTTACCTACACAGCTATCTGTATAAACATGGAAATAACTACACCGCTATCTGTATAAACATGGAAATATCTACACCGCGATCTGTATAAACATGGAAATATCTACACCGCGATCTGTATAAACATGGAAATATCTTCACCACGATCTGTATAAACATGGAAATATCTACACCGCTATCTGTATGAACATGGTAATATCTACACCACCATCTATATAAACATGGAAATATCTACACAACCATCTGTATAAACATGGAAATATCTACATTGCCATCTGTAGAAAGATGGAAATATATACACCACAATCTGTGTAAACATGGAAATATCTACAACAATATCTGTAAAAACATGGAAATATCTACACCGCCATCTCCATAAAGATGGAAGTATCTACTCCACCATGTGTATAAACACGGAAATATATACACCACCATCTGTGAAAACCTGGAAATATCTACACCGCTATCTGTATAAATATGGAAATATCTACACTGCCATCTGCATGTCCATGGAAATATCTACGCCGCCATCTGTATAAACATGGAAATATCTACACGGCCATCTCTGTATAGATGGATATATCAACACCGCCATCTGTAAAAACATGGAAATATCTACACCGCTATCTCTATAAACATGGAAATATCTGCACTGCCATCTGGAAAAACATGGAAATACCTATACAGTCATCTGTATAAACATGGAAATATCTACAATGCCATCTGTATACACATGGAAATATCTACACAGCCATCTGAATAAACATGTAAATATCTACACTGCTATCTCTGTAAACATGGAAATATCTACACTGCCATCTCTATAAACTTGAAAGTATCTACACTGCCATCTCCATAAACATGGAAATAACTACTCCGCCATCTGTATAAACAGGGAAACATCTACACCGCCATCAGTGTGAATAAGGAAATATATACAATGCCATCTGTATAAATTTATAAATATCTGCACCGGGAGCTGTATAAACATGGAAATATCTACATCGCTATCTGTATAAACGTCGAAATACCAACACCGCTATCTGTATAAATATGGAAATAACTACAACGCCATCTATATAAACATGGAAATATCTACACCGCTATGTGTATAAACATGGAAATACATACACCGCTATCTCTATAAACATGGAAATATCTACACCGCTATCTCTATAAACATGGAAATATCTACACCGCTATATGTATAAACATGGAAATATCTACATCGCGATCTGTATAAACATGGAAATATCTACACTGTGATCTGTGTAAACATGGAAATATCTACACCGCTATCTGTATAAACATGGAAATATCTACACAGCTATCTCTATAAACATGGAAATAACTACACCGCCATCTGTATAAACATGGAAATATCTACACAGCTATCTCTATAAAAATGGAAATATCTACACCGCCCTCTGTATGAACATGGAAATACCTACAAAGTCATCTGTATAAACATGGAAATATCTGCAAAGCCATCTGAATAAACATGGAAATATCTACACAGTCATCTGTATATACATGGAAATAACTACACCGCTATCTGTATAAACATGGAAATAACTACACCGCTATTTGTATAAACAAGGAAATATCTACACCGTGATCTGTATAATCATGGAACTATTTACACCGCTATCTGTATAAACATGGAAATTTCTACACCGCTATCTGTATAAATATGGAAATATCTACACCGCTATCTCTATAAACATGGAAATATCTACACCGCCATCTGTATAAACATGGAAATACCTATACAGTCATCTGTGTAAACATGGAAATATCTACAAGACCATCTGTATAAACATGGAAATATCTACAATGCCATCTGTATACACATGGAAATTCCTACACGGCAATCTGTGTATAGATGGAAACATCCACACCGCCATCTGTACAAACTTGGAAATATCTACACTGCTATCTCTATAAACATGGAAATATCTACACTGCGGTCTGTATAAACATGGAAATATCTACACCGGTATCTGTATAATCATGGAAATATCTGCACCACTATCTCTATAGACATGGAAATATCTACAAAGCCACCTGTATAAACATGGAAATAGCTACACAGTCATGTGTAGGAACATGCAAATATCTACACTGCCATCTGTATAAACATAGAAATAACTACACAGCCCTCTGTATAAATATGGAGATATCTGCATAGGCATCTGTATAAACATGGAAATATCTGCACCGCTATCTGTATAAACATGGAAATAACTACACCGCTGTCTCTATAAACATGGAAATATGTACACCGCTATGTGTATAAACATGGAAATATCTCCACTGCTGTCTGTATAAACATGGAAATATCTCCACCGTTATCTGTATAAACATGTAAATATCTACAGCGCCATCTCTATAAACATTGAAATATCTACACTGCCATCTGTAAAAACATGGAAATATCTACACAGTCATCTGAATAAACATGGAAATATCTACAGCACCATCTGTATAAACATGGAAATACCTACAATCCCATCTGTATACACATGGAAATATCTACACAGACATCTGTATAAATATGGAAATATCTACAATGTCATCTGTATACACAAGGAAATATCTACACAGCCATCTGTGTAAACATGTAAATATCTACACTGCTATCTCTATAAACATGGAAATATCCACACCGCCATCTCTATAAACATGAAAATATCTACACTGCCATTTCCATAAACATGGAACTAACTACTCCGCCATCTGTATAAACATGGAAACATCTACAATGCCATCAGTGTGAATAAGGAAATATCTACAAGGCCATCTGTATAAAGATATAAACATCTGCACCGCGAGCTGTATAAACATGGAAATATCTACATCGCTATCTGTATAAACGTGGAATTACCAATACCGCTGTCGGTAAAACATGGAAATATCTACAACGCCATCTATATAAACATGGAAATATCTACACCGCTATGTCTATAAACATGGAAATACCTACACCGCTATCTCTATAAACATGGAAATATCTACACCGCTATCTGTATAAACATGGAAATATCTACACCGCGATCTGTATAAACATGGTAATATCTACACCACCATCTATATAAACATGGAAATATCTTCACCGCCATCTGTATAAACATGGAAATATCTACAATGCCATCTGTAGAAAGATGGAATATCTACACCGCAATATGTGTAAACATGGAAATATCTACACCAATATCTGTAAAAACATGGAAATATCTACACCGCTATCTGTATAAACATGGAAATATCTACACCACGATCTGTATAAACATGGAAATATCTACATCGCCATCTCTATAAACATTGAAATATCTACATTGCCATCTGTAAAAACATGGAAATATCTACACAGTCATCTGAATAAACATGGAAATATCTACACCACCATCTGTATAAACATGGAAATACCTACAATACCATCTGTATACACATGGAAATATCTACACAGCCATCTGTAGATACATGGAAATAGCTACACCGCTATCTGCATAAACATAGAAAGAACTGCACCGCTATTTGTATAAACAAGGAAATATCTACACCGTGATCTGCATAAACATGGAAATATTTACACCGCTATCTGTATAAACATTGAAATTTCTACACCATTATGTGTATAAATATGGAAATATCTACACTGCTATCTCTATAAACATCTAGATATCTACACCGCAATCTGTATAAACATGGAAATACCTATACAGTCATCTGTGTAAACATGGAAATATCTACACCACCATCTGTATAAACATGAAAATATCTACACCGCTTTGTGTATAAACATGGACATATCTACACCGCAATCTGTATAAACATGGAAATATCTACAACGCTATGTGTGTAAACATGGAAATACCTACACAGCTATCTGTGTAAACTTGGGAATATCTACACAGCTATCTGCGTAAACATGGAAATATCTACACAGCAATCTGTGCAAAGATGGAAATAACTACACCGCCATCTCTGTAAACATGGAAATATCTACACCGCTACCTGTATAAACATGGAAATATCTGCACCGCTGTCTGTATAAACAAGGAAATATCTACACCGCCATCTGTAGAAACATGGAAATATCGACACCGCAATCTGTATAAACCTAGAAATACCTACACCGCTATCTGTATAAATATGGAAATATCTACACCGCTATCTCTATAAACATGGAAATACCTACACCGCTTTCTCTATAAACATGGAAATATCTACACTGCAATCTCTATATTCATGGAAATATCTACACCGCCATCTTTACAAACATGAAAATATCTACACCGCCATCTTCAGAAACATGGATGTATCTACACCGCCATCTGTATAAACTTGGAAATATCTACACCACTATCTGTATTAACATGGAAATATCTTCAATTCTATCTGTATAAACATGGAAATATCTACACCGCCATCTGTATAAAGATGGAAATATCTACACCGCTATCTGCATAAACATGGAAATATCTACACCGCTATCTCTATAAACATGGAAATATCTTCACCGTGATCTGTATAAACATGGAAATATTTACACCGCTATCTGTATAAACATGGAAATTTCTACACCGTGATCTGTATAAATATGGAAATATCTACACCGCTATCTCTATAAACATGGAAATATCTACACTGCCATCTGTATAAACATGGAAATACCTATACAGTCATCGGTGTAAACTTGGAAATATCTACACCACCAACTGTATAATCATGGAAATATCTACAATGCCATCTGTATACACATGGAAATACCTACACGGCAATCTGTGTATAGATGGAAACATCAACAACGCCATCTGTACAAACATGGAAATATCTACTCTGCTATCTCTATAAACATGGAAATATCTACACTGCGGTCTGTATAAAGATGGAAATATCTACACCGGTATCTGTATAAACATGGAAATATCTACACCACGATCTGTATAAACATGGAAATATATACACCGCTATCTGTATAAACATGGAAATATCTGCACCGCTATCTCCATAAACATCGAAATATCTACAAAGCCATCTGTATAAACATGGAAATACCTACACAGTCATGTGTAGGAACATGTAAATATCTACACTGCCATCTGTATAAACTTAGAAATATCTACACAGCCCTCTGTGTAAATATGGAAATATCTGCATAGGCATCTGTGTAAACATGGAAATATCTTCACCGCTATCTGCATAAACATGGAAATACCTACACCGCTGTCTCTATAAACATGGAAATATGTACACCTCTATGTGTATAAACATGGAAATATCTCCACTGCTGTCTGTATAAACATGGAATTCTCTCCACCGTTATCTGTTTAAACAAGGAAATATCTACAGCGCCTTCTCTATAAACTTTGAAATATCTACACTGCCATCTGTTAAAACATGGTAATATCTACACAGTCATCTGAATAAACATGGAAATATCTACACCGCAATCTGTATAAACATGGAAATATCTACACCGCTATCTGTATAAATATGAAATATCTAAACCGCGATCTCCATAAAAATGGAAATATCTACACTGTTATCTGTATAAACATGGAAATATCCTCACTGCTATCTCTATGAACATGGATATATCTACACCGCTATCTCTATAAACATGGAAATATCTACACCGCCATCTATATATACATGGAAATATCTACACCGCCACCTGTATAAACATGGAAATATCTACAGCGCTATCTGTATAAACATGGAAATATCTACACCGCTATCTGTATAAACATGGAAATATCTACACTGCGATCTGTATAAACATGAAATATCTGTACCGCGATCTGTATAAACATGAAAATATCTACACCGCGATCTGTATAAACATGGAAATATCTACACCGCCATCTGTGTAAACATGGAAATATCTACACAGCCATCTGTTTAAACATGGAAATATATACACAGACATCTGTTTATACATGGAAATATCTACACCGCTATCTGTATAAACATGCTAATAACTACACTGTTATCTGTATAAATGTGGAAATATTTGCACCGCTATCCCTGTAAACATGGTAATATCAACACCGCAATCTGTATAAACATGGAAATATCTACACCATGATCTGTATAAACATGGAAATATCTATACCGCGATCTGTATAAACATGGAAATATCTACAACGTGATCTATATAAACATGGAAATATCTACACCACCTTCTCTATAAACATGGAAATATCTACACCCCTATCTGTATAAACATGGAAATATCCACACAGCTATCTCTATAAACATGGAAAAATCAACACCGCTATCTCTATGAACGTGGAAATATCTACACCGCCATCTCTACAAACATGGAAATATCTACACCGCGATCAGTATAAACATGGAAATATCTACACAGCCATGTTTATATACATGGAAATATCTACACCGCTATCTATATAAACATGGAAATAACTACACTGCTATCTGTATAAACATGGAAATATCTCCACTGCTATCTCTATAAACATCGAAATATCTGCACCGCCATCTGTATAAACATGGATATTCCTACAAAGTTATGTGTATAAACATGGAAATATCTACACCGCCATCTTTATAAACATGGAAATATCTACACAGCCATGTGTACATACATGGAAATATCTACACCGCTCCCTATATAAACATGGAAATAACTACACCGCTATTTCTATATACATGGAAATATCTACACCGCCATCTACATATCCATAGAAATATCTGTGCCGCCATCTGTATAAACATGGAAATATCTACACGGTCATCTGTGTATAGATGGAAATATCAACACCGGCATCTGTACAAACATGGAAATATCTTAACCGCAGTCTGCATAAACATGGAAATATCTACACCGCTATCTGTATAAACATGGAAATATCTACACCGCTATCTCTATAAACATGGAAATATCTATAACGTGATCTGTATATACATGGAAATATTTACACCGCTATCTCTATAAACATGGAAATTTCTACACCGTTATCTGTATAAATATGGAAATATCTACACCGCTATCTCTATAAACATGGAAATATCTTCACCGCCATCTGTATAAACATGGAAATACCTATACAGTCATCTGTGTAAACATGGAAATATCTACAATGCCATCTGTATACACATGGAAATACCTACACGGCAATCTGTGTATAGATGGAAACATCAACACCGCCATCTGTACAAACATGGAAATATCTACACTGCTATCTCTATAAACATGGAAATATCTACACTGCCGTCTGTTTAAACATGGAAATATCTACACCGGTATCTGTATAAACATGGAAATATCTACACCACGATCTGTATAAACATGAAAATACCTACACCGCCATCTGCATGTCCATGGAAATATCTACGCGGCCATCTGTATAAACATGGAAATATCTACATGGCCATCTGTTTATAGATGGAAATATCAACACCACAATCTGTACAAACATGGAAATATCTACACCGCTATCTCTATAAACATGGAAATATCTGCACTGCCATCTGTAAAACATGGAAATACCTATACACTCATCTGTATAAAGATGGAAATATCTACAATGCCATCTGTATACACATGGAAATATCTACACAGCCATCTGTATAAACATGTAAATATCTACACTGCTATCTCTATAAGCATGGAAATATCTACACCGCCATCTCTATAAACATGAAAATATCTACACTGCCATCTCCATAAACATGGACCTAACTACTCCGCCATCTGTATAACCGTGGAAACATCTACAACGCCATCTGTGTGAATAAGGAAATATCTACAATGCCAGCTGTATAAAGATATAAATTACTGCACCGCTATCTCTATAAACATGGAAATACCTACACCGCTATCTGTATAAACATGGAAATATCTACACCGCTATCTGTATAAACATGGAAATATCTACACCGCTATCTGTATAAACATGGAAATATCTACACCGCTATCAGTATAAACATGGAAATATCTACACCGTTATCTGTATAAACATCGAAATATCTACACCGCGATCTGTATAAACATGGAATTACCTACACCGCGATCTGTATAAACATGGATATATCTACACTGCAGTCTGTATAAACATGGAAATATCTACAACGCTATGTGTGTAGACATGGAAATATCTACACAGCTATCTGTGTAAACTTGGAAATAGCTACACAGCTATCTGCGTAAACATGGAAATATCTACACCGCTATCTCTGTAAACATGGAAATATCTACACCGCTACCGGTATAAAAATGGAAATATCTACACCGCTGTCTGTATAAACAAGGAAATATCTACACCGCCATCTGTAGAAACATGGAAATATCTACACCGCAATCTGTATAAACATGGAAATACCTACACCACTTTCTCTATAAACATGGAAATATCTACACTGCAATCTCTATATACATGGAAATATCTACACCGCCATCTCTATAAAAATGAAAATATCTACACAGCCATCTTCAGAAACATGGATGTATCTACACCGCTATCTGTATAAACTTGGAAATATCTACACCACTATCTGTATAAACTTGGAAATATCTTCACTTCTATCTGTATAAACATGGAAATAGCTACACCGCCATCTGTATAAAGATGGAAATATCTACACCGCAATCTGTATAAATATGGAAATACCTACACCGCTATCTCTATCGACATGGAAATATCTACACCTCTATCTGTATAAACATGGAAATATCTCCACTTCCATCTGTATAAAGATGGAAATATCTACACCGCGAGCTGTATAAACATGGAAATATCCACACCGCTATCTGTATAAACATGGAAGTAGCAACACCGCTATCAGTATAAATATGGAAATATCTACACCGCTATATCTATAAACCTGAAAATACTTACACCATCATCTCTATAAACATGAAAATATTTACAACGCTATCTCTATAAACATAGAAATAACTACACCGCCATCTCTATAAACATGGAAATATCTACACCGCCATCTGCATAAACATGGAAATATCTACACTGACATCTGTGTAAACTTGGAAATATCTACACTGACATCTGTAGAAAGATGGAAATGTCTACATAGCGATCTGTATAAACATGGGAATTTCTACACTGCTACCTGTATAAACATGGAAATATCTACACCGCTATCTGTATCAACATGGAAATAACTTCACCGCAGTCAGTATAAACATGGAAATATCTACACAGCAATCTGTGCAAATATCGAAATTTCTACACCACAGTCTCTATAAACATGGAAATATCTACACCGCTGTCTGTATAAACATGGAAATAACTACACCGCTATCTGTATAAACATGGAAATTTTTACACCGCTATCTGTATAAACATGGAAATATCTCCACCGCTATCTTAATAAACACGGAAATACCTACACCGGTATCTTTAAAAACATGGAAATACCTACACCGCCATCTCTATAAACAATGAAATACCTACAGCGCTATCTGTGTAAACATAGAAATATCTACACAGCTATCTGTGTAAACTTGGAAATACCTACACCGCAATCTGTGTAAGCATGGAAATATCTACAACGCTATCTGTGTAAACATGGAAATATTTACAACGCTATCTTTGTAAACAGGGAATTATCTACACAGCTATCTGTAAAACTTGGAAATATCTACACCACTATCTGTATAACCCTGAAAATATCTACACCGCTATCTGTACCAACATGTAAATAACTACACCGCTATCTGTATAAACATGGAAATATCTACAATGATATCTCTGTAAACATGGAAATATCGACACAGGTATCTGTGTAAACTTGGAAATATCTACACCGCTATCTGTGTAAAGTTTGCAATGTCTACACCGCAATCTTTGCAAAGATGGAAATATCTTTACCGCTATATCTGTCAACATGGAAATATCTACTCCGCTATATGTATAAACATGGAAATATCTACACTGCCATCTATATACACATGGAAATATCTACACAGCCATCTGTGTAAACATGGAAATATCTACACCGCTATCTCTATAAACATGGAAATATCTACACCGCTATCTGTATAAACATGGAAATATCTACATCGCTATCTGTATAAACAGGGAAATATCTCTACCGCTATCTGTGTAAACATGGATATATCTACACCGCTATCTGTATTTACATGAAAATATCTACACCGCTATCTGTATAAACAAGGAAATATCTACAACGCCATCCTTAGAAACATGGAAATATCTACACCGCCATCTGTATAAGCATGGAAATACCTACACCACTACCTGTATAAATATGGAAATGTCTACACGGCTACCTCTATAAACATGGAAATACCTACACCACTTGCACTATAAACATGGAAATATCTACACCGCAATCTCTGTAAACATGGAAATATCTACACCAGCATCTATGTAAACATGAAAATATCTACACTGCCATATTCAGAAAGATGGCTCTATCTACATCGCCATCTGTATAAACATGGAAATATCTACACCACTATCTTTAAAAAGATGGAAATATTTAAACTGCTATCTCTATGAACATGGAAATATCTACACCGCTATATGTATAAACATGGAAATATCTACACCGCCATCTCTATTAACATGGAAATATCTACACAGTCACCTGTATAAACCTGGAAATATCTACACTGTCATCTATATAAACATGGAAATATCTACAGAGAACTCTGTATAAACGTGGAAATATCGGCACAGCAATCTGTATAAACATGGAAATATCTCCACCGCAATCTGTATAAACATGGAAAATCTACACCGCTATATCTATAAACATGGAAATATCTACACTGCCATCTGCACAAACATGGAAATATCTACACAGTCATCCGTAGAAACATAGAAATATCTACACCGCTATCTGTATAAACATGGAAATAACTACACGGCTGTCTCTATAAACATGGAAATATCTACACCGCTATCCCCATCAACATGGAAATATACACACCGCCATCTCTTTAAACATGGAGGTATCTACAACGCCATCTACATAAACAAGAAAATATCTACACTGCCATGTATATAAACATGGAAATATCTACACCGCCATCTCTATAAACATGGAAATATCTACACTGCCGTTTGTAGAAAGATGGAAATATCTACACCGCTATCTCTATAAATATGGAAATATCTACACCGCCATCTGTTTAAAGGTGGAAATATCTACGCAGCTATCTCTATAAACATGGAAATACCTACACCGCAATCTCTATAAACATAGAAATATCTACACCGCTATCTGAATAAATGTGAAATATCTAAACCGCTATCTCTATAAAAGTGGAAATATCTACACTGCTATCTGTATAAACATCTAAATATCCTCACTGCTATCTCTATGAACATGGATATAACTACACCACCATCTGTATAAACATCTAAATATCCTCACTGCTATCTCTATGAACATGGATATATCTACACCGCCATCTGTATAAACATGGAAATATCTACACCGCTATCTGTATAAACATGGAAATATCTACACCGCGATCTGTATAAACATGGAAATATCTACACCGTGATCTGTATAAACATGGAAATATCTAGACCGCTATCTGTGTAAACATGGAAATATCTACACAGCTATCTCTATAAACATGGAAATAACTACACCGCCATAAGTATAAAAATGGAAATACCTACAAAGTCATCTGTGTAAACATGGAAATATCTACAAAGCCATCTGTATAAACATGGAAATATCTACACAGCCATCTGTATATACATGGAAATATCTACACCGCTATCTGTATAAACATGGAAATATCTACACCGCTATTTGTATAAACAAGGAAATATCTTCACCGCCATCAGTTTAAACATGGAAATATATACACAGACATCTGTTTATACATGGAAATATCTACACCGCTATCTGTATAAACATGCTAATAACTACACCGCTATCTGTATAAATGTGGAAATATTTGCACCTCTGTCCCTATAAACATGGTAATATCAACACCGTGATCTCTATAGACATGGAAATATCTACACCATGATCTGTATAAACATGGAATTATCTACACCGCGATCTGTATAAACATGGAAATATCTACAACGCGATCTGTATAAACCAGGAAATATCTACACAGCTATCTCTATAAACATGGAAATATCTACACCGCCATCTGTATAAACATGGAAATACCTACAATGTCATCTGTATAAACATGGAAATGTCTACAAAGCCTTCTGTATAAACATGCAAATACCTACACAGCCCTCTGTATATACATGGAAATATCTACACCGCTATCTGTATAAACATGGAAATATCTACACCAATATCTGTATAAACATAGAAATATCCACACCGCTATCTCTGTAAACATGGAAAAATCAACACCGCTATCTCTATGAACATGGAAATATCTACACCGCCATCTCTATAACATGGAAATATTTACACCACGATCAGTATAAAGATGGAAATATCTACACCGCTATCTGCATAAACATGGAAATATCTCCACTGCTATCTCTATAAACATTGAAATATCTACACCGCCATCTGTATAAACATGGAAATACTTACAAAGTTATCCGTATAAACATGGAAATATCTACACCGCCATCTGTACAAACATGGAAATATCTACACAGCCATGTGTATATAAATGGAAAACCCTACACCGCTCTCTATATAAACATGGAAATATCTACACCGCTATCTGTATAAACATGGAAATATCTACGCCACGATCTGTATAAACATGGAAATATATACATCGCTATCTGTATAAACATGGAAATACCTGCACCGCTATCTCTATAAACATGGAAATATCTACAAAGCCATCTGTATAAACATGGAAATACCTACACAGTCATGTGTAGGAACATGGAAATATCTACACTGCCATCTGTATAAACATAGAAATATCTACACAGCCCTCTGAATAAATATGGAAATATCTGCAT
Organism: Pan troglodytes; assembly: GCF_028858775.2. Classification (NCBI taxonomy): domain Eukaryota; kingdom Metazoa; phylum Chordata; class Mammalia; order Primates; family Hominidae; genus Pan; species Pan troglodytes. Next base: position 12,690,867 of record NC_072411.2, read on the forward strand.
AGGCATCTGTATAAACATGGAAATATCTGCACCGCTATCTGTATAAACATGGAAATATCTACACTGCCATCTGTAGAAAAATGGAAATATCTACACCGCTATCTCTATAAATATGGAAATATCTACACCGCCATCTCTATGAACATGAAAATATCTACACTGCCATCTCCATAAAGATGGAAGTATCTACTCCGCCATGTGTATAAACACGGAAATATCTACACCACCATCTGTGTAAACATGGAAATACCTACACCGCTATCTGTATAAACATGGAAATAACTACACCGCCATCTGCATGTCCTTGGAAATATCTACGCCGCCATCTGAATAAACATGGAAATATCTACACGGCCATCTGTGTATAGATGGATATATCAACACCGCCATCTGTACAAACATGGAAATATCTACACCGCTATCTCTATAGACATGGAAATATCTGCACCGCCATCTGTAAAAACATGGAAATACCTATGCAGTCATCTTTATAAACATGGAAATATCTACAATGCCATCTGTAGAAAGATGGAAATATCTACACCGCAATCCGTGTAAACATGGAAATATCTACACCGATATCTGTAAAAACATGGAAATATCTACACCGCGATTTGTATAAACATGGAAATATCTACACCGCGATCTGTATAAACATGGAAATATCTACACCGCGATCTGTATAAACATGGAAATATCTACACCGCTATCTGTATAAACATGGAAATATCTACACAGTTATCTCTATAAACATGGAAATATCTACACCGCCATCTGTATAAACATGGAAATAACTACAAAGTCATCAGTATAAACATGGAAATATCTACACAGCCATCTGTATAAACATGGAAATATCTACACAGCCCTCTGTATAATTATGGAAATATCTGCATAGGCATCTGTATAAACATGGAAATATCCACACCGCTATCTCTATAAACATGAAAAAATCAACACCGCTATCTCTATGAACATGGAAATATCTACACCGCCATCTCTATAAACATGGAAATGTCTACACCACGATCAGTATAAACATGGAAATATCTACACCGCTATCTGTATAAACATGGAAATAACTCCACTGCTATCTCTATAAACATCGAAATATCTACACCGCCATCTGTATAAACATGGAAATACTTACAAAATTATCTGTATAAACATGGAAATATCTACACCGCCATCTGTATAAACATGGAAATATCTACACAGCCATGTGTACATACATGGAAATATCTACTCCGCTATCTATATAAACATGGAAATAACTACACCGCTATCTGTATAAACATGGAAATATCTACACCGCCATCTACATATCCATGGAAATATCTGCGCCGCCATCTGTATAAACATGGAAATATCTACACGGTCATCTGTGTATAGATGGAAATATCAACACCGCCATCTGTACAAACATGGAAATATCTGCACCGCTATCTGTATAAACATGGAAATATCTACACCGCGGTCTGTATAAACATGGAAATATCAACACCGCTATCGGTATAAACATGGAAATATCCACACCGCTATCTCTATAAACATGGAAATATCTACACCGTGATCTGTATAAACATGGAAATATTTCCACCGCTATCTGTATAAACATGGAAACATCTACACCGATATCTGTATAAATATGGAAATATCTACACAGCTATCTCTATAAACTTGGAAATATCTACACCGCCATCTGTATAAACATGGAAATACCTATACAGTCATCTGTGTAATCATGGAAATATCTACACCACCATCTGTATAAACATGGTAATATCTACAATGCCATCTGTAAACACATGGAAATACCTACACGGCAATCAGTGTATAGATGGAAACATCAACACCGCCATCTGTACAAACATGGAAATATCTACACTGCAATCTCAATAAACATGGAAATATCTACACTGCTGTCTGTATAAACATGGAAATATCTACACCGGTATCTGTATAAACATGGAAATATCTACACCATGATCTGTATAAACATGGAAATATATACACCGCTATCTGTATAAACATGGAAATATCTGCACCGCTATCTCTATAAACATGGAAATAACTACAAAGACATCTGTATAAACATGGAAATACCTACACCGCTGTCTCTATAAACATGGAAATATGTACACCGCTGTGTGTATAAACATGGAAATATCTCCACTGCTCTCTGTATAAACATGGAAATATCTCCACCGTTATCTGTATAAACATGGAAATATCAACAGCGCCATCTATATAAACATTGAAATATCTACACTGCCATCTGTAAAAACATGGAACTATCTACACAGTCATCTGAATAAACATGGAAATATCTACACCACCATCTGTATAAACATGGAAATAGCTACAATACCATCTGTATACACATGGAAATATCTACACAGACATCTGTATAAATATGGAAATATCTACACGGCCATCTGTATAAACATGGAAATATCTACACTGCCATCTGTAGAAAGATGGAAATATCTACACCGCTATCTCTATAAATATGGAAATATCTACACCGCCATCTCTATGAACATGAAAATATCTACACTACCATCTCAATAAAGATGGAAGTATCTACTCCGCCATGTGTATAAACACGGAAATATCTACACCACCATCTGTGTAAACATGGAAATACCTACACCGCTATCTGTATAAACATGGAAATAATTACACCGCCATATGCATGTCCTTGGAAATATCTACGCCGCCATCTGAATAAACATGGAAATATCTACACGGCCATCTGTGTATAGATGGAAATATCAACACCGCCATTTGTATAAACATGGAAATATCTACACCGCTATCTCTATAGACATGGAAATATCTGCATCGCCATCTGTAAAAACATGGAAATACCTATACAGTCATCTGTATAAACATGGAAATATCTACAATGCCTTCAGTAGAAAGATGGAAATATCTACACCGCAATCTGTGTAAACATGGAAATATCTACACCGATATCTGTAAAAACATGGAAATATCTACACCGCTATCTGTATAAACATGGAAATATCTACACCGCGATCTGTATAAACATGGAAATATCTACACCGCTATCTGTATAAACATGGAAATATCTACACAGCCATCTGTATATACATGGAAATATCTACACCACTATCTGTATAAACATGGAAGTAAATACACCGCTATTTGTATAAACAAGGAAATATCTACACCGTGATCTGTATAAACATGGAAATATCTACACCGCCATCTCTATAAACAGGGAACTATCTACACCCCTATCTGTATAAACATGGAAATATCCACACCGCTATCTCTATAAACATGGAAAAATCAACACCGCTATCTCTATGAACATGGAAATATCTACACCGCCATCTCTATAAACATGGAAATGTCTACACCACGATCAGTATAAACATGGAAATATTTACTCCGCTATCTGTATAAACATGGAAACTTCTACACCGTTATCTGTATAAATATGGAAATATCTACACCGCTATCTCTATAAACTTGGAAATATCTACACCGCCATCTGTATAAACATGGAAATACCTATACAGTCATCTGTGTAAACATGGAAATATCTACACCATCATCTGTATAAACATGGAAATATCTACAATGCCATTTGTATACACATGGAAATACCTACACGGCAATCAGTGTATAGATGGAAACAACAACACCGCCATCTGTACAAACATGGAAATATCTACACTTCAATCTCAATAAACATGGAAATATCTACACTGCGGTCTGTATAAACATGGAAATATCTACACCGGTATCTGTATAAACATGGAAATATCCACACCATGATCTGTATAAACATGGAAATATATACACCGCTATCTGTATAAACATGGAAATATCTGCACCGCTATCTCTATAAACATGGAAATAACTTCAAAGACATCTGTATAAACATGGAAATACCTACACAGTCATGTGTAGGAACATTTAAATATCTACACTGCCATCTGTATAAATATAGAAATATCTACACAGCCCTCTGTATACATATGGAAATATCTGCATAGGCATCTGTGTAAACATGGAAATATCTGCACCGCTATCTGTATAAACATGGAAATACCTACACTGCTGTCTCTATAAACATGGAAATATGTACACCGCTATGTGTATAAACATGGAAATATCTCCACTGGTCTCTGTATAAACATGGAAATATCTCCACCGTTATCTGTATAAACATGGAAATATCAACAGCGCCATCTATATAAACATTGAAATATCTACACTGCCATCTGTAAAAGCATGGAAATATCTACAGAGTCATCTGAATAAACATGGAAATACCTACACCACCATCTGTATAAACATGGAAATAGCTACAATACCATCTGTAGACACATGGAAATATCTACACAGACATGTGTATAAATATGGAAATATCTACACGGCCATCTGTATAAACATGGAAATATCTACACTGCCATCTGTAGAAAGATGGGAATATCTACACCGCTATCTCTATAAATATGGAAATATCTACACCGCCATTTGTATGAACATGAAAATATCTGCACTGCCATCTCCATAAAGATGGAAGTATCTACTCCGCCATGTGTATAAACACGGAAATATCTACACCACCATCTGTGTAAACATGGAAATACCTACACCGCTATCTGTATAAACATGGAAATAACTACACCGCTATTTGTATAAACAAGGAAATATCTACACCGTGATCTGTATAAACATGGAAATATCTACACCGCCATCTACATATCCATGGAAATATCTGCGCCGCCATCTGTATAAACATGGAAATGTCTACACGGTCATCTGTGTATAGATGGAAATATCAACACCGCCATCTGTACAAACATGGAAATATCTGCACCGCTATCTGTATAAACATGGAAATATCTACACCGCGGTCTGTATAAACAAGGAAATATCAACACCGCTATCGGTATAAACATGGAAATATCTACACCGCTATCTCTATAAACATGGAAATATCTACACCGTGATCTGTATAAACATGGAAATATTTACACCGCTATCTGTATAAACATGGAAACTTCTACACCGTTATCTGTATAAATATGGAAATATCTACACCGCTATCTCAATAAACTTGGAAATATCTACACCACCATCTGTATAAACATGGAAATACCTATACAGTCATCTGTGTAAACATGGAAATATCTACACCACCATCTGTATAAACATGGAAATATCTACAATGCCATCTGTATAAACATGGAAATACCTACACGGCAATCAGTGTAGATGGAAACATCAACACCGCCATCTGTACAAACATGGAAATATCTACACTGCTATCTCTATAAACATGGAAATATCTACAATGCGGTCTCTATAAACATGGAAATATCTACACCACGATCTGTATAAACATGGAAATATATACACCGCTATCTGTATAAACATGGGAATATCTGCACCGCTATCTCTATAAACATGGAAATAACTACAAAGACATCTGTATAAACTTGGAAATACCTACACAGTCATGTGTAGGAACATTTAAATATCTACACTGCCATCTGTATAAATATAGAAATATCTACACAACCCTCTGTATAAATATGGAAATATCTGCATAGGCATCTGTGTAAACATGGAAATATCTGCACCGCTATCTGTATAAACGTGGAAATACCTACACCGCTGTCTCTATAAACATGGAAATATGTACACCGCTATGTGTATAAACATGGAAATATCTCCACTGCTCTCTGTATAAACATGGAAATATCTCCACCGTTATCTGTATAAACATGGAAATAACAACAGCGCCATCTATATAAACATTGAAATATCTACAGTGCCATCTGTAAAAACATGGAAATATCTACACATTCATCTGAATAAACATGGAAATATCTACACCACCATCTGTATAAACATGGAAATAGCTACAATACCATCTGTATACACATGGAAATACCTACACCGACATCTGTATAAATATGGAAATATCTACACGGCCATCTGTATAAACGTGGAAATATCTACACTGCCATCTGTAGAAAGATGGAAATATCTACACCGCGATCTCTATAAATATGGAAATATCTACACCGCCATCTGTATGAACATGAAAATATCTACACTGCCATCTCCATAAAGATGGAAGTATCTACTCCGCCATGTGTATAAACACGGAAATATCTACACCACCATCTGTGTAAACATGGAAATACCTACACCGCTATCTGTATAAACATGGAAATAACTACACCGCCATCTGCATTTCCTTTGAAATATCTACGCCGCCATCTGAATAAACATGGAAATATCTACACGGCCATCTGTGTATAGCTGGAAATATCAACACCGCCATATGTACAAACATGGAAATATCTACACCGCTATCTCTATAGACATGGAAATATCTGCACCGCCATCTGTAAAAACATGGAAATACCTATACAGTCATCTGTATAAACATGGAAATATCTACAATGCCATCTGTAGAAAGATGGAAATATCTACAACGCAATCAGTGTAAACATGGAAATATCTACACCGCTATCTGTATAAACATGGAAATATCTACACCGCGATCTGTATAAACATGGAAATATCTACACCGCGATCTGTATAAACATGGAAATATCTACACCGCGATCTGTATAAACATGGAAATATCTACACAGTTATCTCTATAAACATGGAAATATCTACACCGCCATCTGTATAAACATAGAAATACCTACAAAGTCATCTGTATAAACATGGAAATAACTGCACAGCCATCTGTATAAACATGGAAATATCTACACAGCCATCTGTATATACATGGAAATATCTACACCACTATCTGTGTAAACATGGAAATAACTACACCGCTATTTGTATAAACAAGGAAATATCTACACTGTGATCTGTATAAACATGGAAATATCTACACCGCCATCTCTATAAACAGGGAAATATCTACACCCCTATCTGTATAAACATGGAAATATCCACACCGCTATCTCTATAAACATGGAAAAATCAACACCGCTTTCTCTATGAACATGGAAATATCTACACCGCCATCTCTATAAACATGGAAATGTCTACACCACGATCAGTATAAACATGGAAATATCTACACCGCTATCTGCATAAACATGGAAATATCTCCACTGCTATCTCTATAAACATCGAAATATCTACACCGCCATCTGTATAAACATGGAAATACTTACAAAGTTATCTGTATAAACATGGAAATATCTACACCGCCATCTGTATAAACATGGAAATATCTACACAGCCATGTGTACATACATGGAAATATCTACACCGCTATCTATATAAACATGGAAATAACTACACCGCTATCTGTATAAACATGGAAATATCTACACCGCCATCTACGTAGCAATGGAAATATCTGTGCCGCCATCTGTATAAACATGGAAATATCTACACGGTCATCTGTGTATAGATGGAAATATCAACACCGCCATCTGTACAAACATGGAAATATCTGCACCGCTATCTGTATAAACATGGAAATATCTACACCGCGGTCTGTATAAACATGGAAATATCAACACCGCTATCGGTATAAACATGGAAATATCTACACCGCTATCTCTATAAACATGGAAATATCTACACCGTGATCTGTATAAACATGGAAATATTTACACCGCTATCTGTATAAACATGGAAACTTCTACACCGTTATCTGTATAAATATGGAAATATCTACACCGCTATCTCAATAAACTTGGAAATATCTACACCACCATCTGTATAAACATGGAAATACCTACACAGTCATCTGTGTAAACATGGAAATATCTACACCACCATCTGTATAAACATGGAAATATCTACAATGCCATCTGTATACACATGGAAATACCTACACGGCAATCAGTGTATAGATGGAAACATCAACACCGCCATCTGTACAAACATGGAAATATCTACACTGCTATCTCTATAAACATGGAAATATCTACACTGCGGTCTCTATAAACATGGAAATATCTGCACCATGATCTGTATAAAAATGGAAATATATACACCGCTATCTGTATAAACATGGAAATATCTGCACCGCTATCTCTATAAACATGGAAATAACTACAAAGACATCTGTATAAACTTGGAAATACCTACACAGTCATGTGTAGGAACATTTAAATATCTACACTGCCATCTGTATAAATATAGAAATATCTACACAGCCCTCTGTATAAATATTTAAATATCTGCATAGGCATCTGTGTAAACATGGAAATATCTGCACCGCTATCTGTATAAACATGGAAATACCTACACCGCTGTCTCTATAAACATGGAAATATGTACACCGCTATGTGTATAAACATGGAAATATCTCCACTGCTCTCTGTATAAACATGGAAATATCTCCACCGTTATCTCTATAAACATGGAAATAACAACAGCGCCATCTATATAAACATTGAAATATCTACACTGCCATCTGTAAAAACATGGAAATATCTACACATTCATCTGAATAAACATGGAAATATCTACACCACCATCTGTATAAACATGGAAATAGCTACAATACCATCTGTATACACATGGAAATATCTACACCGACATCTGTATAAATATGGAAATATCTACACGGCCATCTGTATAAACGTGGAAATATCTACACTGCCATCTGTAGAAAGATGGAAATATCTACACCGCTATCTCTATAAATATGGAAATATCTACACCGCCATCTGTATGAACATGAAAATATCTACACTGCCATCTCCATAAAGATGGAAGTATCTACTCCGCCATGTGTATATACACGGAAATATCTACACCACCATCTGTGTAAACATGGAAATACCTACACCGCTATCTGTATAAACATGGAAATAACTACACTGCTATTTGTATAAACATGGAAATAACTACACCGCCATCTGCATGTCCTTGGAAATATCTACGCCGCCATCTGAATAAACATGGAAATATCTACACGGCCATCTGTGTATAGATGGAAATATCAACACCGCCATCTGTATAAATATGGAAATACCTATACAATCATCTGTGTAAACATGGAAATATCTACACCACCATCTGTATAAACATGGAAATATCTACAATGCCATCTGTATACACATGGAAATACCTACACGGCAATCAGTGTATAGATGGAAACATCAACACCGCCATCTGTACAAACATGGAAATATCTACACTGCTATCTCTATAAACATGGAAATATCTACACTGCGGTCTGTATAAACATGGAAATATCTACACCGATATCTGTATAAACATGGAAATATCTATACCATGATCTGTATAAACATGGAAATATATTCACCGCTATCTGTATAAACATGGAAATATCTGCACCGCTATCTCTATAAACATGGAAATAACTTCAAAGACATCTGTATAAACATGGAAATACCTACACAGTCATGTGTAGGAACATTTAAATATCTACACTGCCATCTGTATAAATATAGAAATATCTACACAGCCCTCTGTATAAATATGGAAATATCTGCATAGGCATCTGTGTAAACATGGAAATACCTGCACCGCTATCTGTATAAACATGGAAATAACTACACCGCTGTCTCTATAAACATGGAAATATGTACACCGCTATGTGTATAAACATGGAAATATCTCCACTGCTCTCTGTATAAACATAGAAATATCTCCACCGTTATCTGTATAAACATGGAAATATCAACAGCGCCATCTATATAAACATTGAAATATCTACACTGCCATCTGTAAAAACATGGAAATATCAACACATTCATCTGAATAAACATGGAAATATCTACACCACCATCTGTATAAACATGGAAATAGCTACAATACCATCTGTATACACATGGAAATATCTACACCGACATCTGTATAAATATGGAAATATCTACACGGCCATCTGTATAAACGTGGAAATATCTACACTGCCATCTGTAGAAAGATGGAAATATCTACACCGCTATCTCTATAAATATGGAAATATCTACACCGCCATCTGTATGAACATGAAAATATCTACACTGCCATCTCAATAAAGATGGAAGTATCTACTCCGCCATGTGTATAAACACGGAAATATCTACACCACCATCTGTGTAAACATGGAAATACCTACACCGCTATCTGTATAAACCTGGAAATAACTACACCGCCATCTGCATGTCCTTGGAAATATCTACGCCGCCATTTGAATAAACATGGAAATATCTACACGGCCATCTGTGTATAGCTGGAAATATCAACACCGCCATCTGTACAAACATGGAAATATCTCCACCGCTATCTGTATAAACATGGAAATATCAACAGCGCCATCTATATAAACATTGAAATATCTACACTGCCATCTGTAAAAACATGGAAATATCTACACATTCATCTGAATAAACATGGAAATATCTACACCACCATCTGTATAAACATGGAAATAGCTACAATACCATCTGTATACACATGGAAATATCTACACCGACATCTGTATAAATATGGAAATATCTACACGGCCATCTGTATAAACATGGAAATATCTACACTGCCATCTGTAGAAAGATGGAAATACCTACACCGCTATCCCTATAAATATGGAAATATCTACACCGCCATCTCTATGGACATGAAAATATCTACACTGCCATCTCCATAAAGATGGAAGTATCTACTCCGCCATGTGTACGAACACGGAAATATCTACACCACCATCTGTGTAAACATGGAAATACCTACACCGCTATCTGTATAAACATGGAAATAACTACACCGCCATCTGCATGTCCTTGGAAATATCTACGCCGCCATCTGAATAAACATGGAAATATCTACACGGCCATCTTTGTATAGATGGAAATATCAACACCGCCATCTGTATAAACATGGAAATATCTACACCGCTATCTCTATAGACATGGAAATATCTGCATCGCCATCTGTAAAACCTTGGAAATACCTATACAGTCATCCGTATAAACATGGAAATATCTACAATGCCATCTGTAGAAAGATGGAAATATCTACACCGCAATCTGTGTAAACATGGAAATGTCTACACCGATATCTGTAAAAACATGGAAATATCTACACCGCTATCTGTATAAACATGGAAATATCTACACCGCGATCTGTATAAACATGGAAATATCTACACCGCGATCTGTATAAACATGGAAATATCTACACCGCCATCTGTATAAACATGGAAATATCTACACAGCCATCTGTATAAACATGGAAATATCTACACAGCCATCTGTATATACATGGAAATATCTACACCACTATCTGTATAAACATGGAATTAAAAACACCGCTATTTGTATAAACAAGGAAATACCTACACCGTGATCTGTATAAACATGGAAATATCTACACCGCCATCTCTATAAACAGGGAAATATCTACACCCCTATCTGTATAAACATGGAAATATCCACACCGCTATCTCTATAAACATGGAAAAATCAACACCGCTATCTCTATGAACATGGAAATATCTACACCGCCATCTCTATAAACATGGAAATGTCTACACCACGATCAGTATAAACATGGAAATATCTACACCGCTATCTGTATAAACATGGAAATACTTACAAAGTTATCTGTATAAACATGGAAATATCTACACCGCCATCTGTATAAACATGGAAATATCTACACAGCCATGTGTACATACATGGAAATAACTACACCGCTATCTATATAAACATGGAAATAACTACACCGCTATCTGTATAAACATGGAAATATCTACACCGCCATCTACATATCCATGGAACTATCTGCGCCGCCGTCTTTATAAACATGGAAATATCTACACGGTTATCTGTGTATAGATGGAAACTTCAACACCGCCATCTGTACAAACATGGAAATATCTGCACCGCTATCTGTATAAACATGGAAATATCTACACCGCCTTCTGTATAAACATGGAAATATCAACACCGCTATCGGTATAAACATGGAAATATCTACACCGCTATCTCTATAAACATGGAAATATCTACACCGTGATCTGTATAAACATGGAAATATTTACACCGCTATCTGTATAAACATGGAAACTTCTACACCGTTATCTGTATAAATATGGAAATATCTACACCGCTATCTCTATAAACTTGGAAATATCTACACCGCCATCTGTATAAACATGGAAATACCTATACAATCATCTGTGTAAACATGGAAATATCTACACCACCATCTGTATAAACATGGAAATATCTACAATGCCATCTGTATACACATGGAAATACCTACACGGCAATCAGTGTATAGATGGAAACATCAACACCGCCATCTGTACAAACATGGAAATATCTACACTGCTATCTCTATAAACATGGAAATATCTACACTGCGGTCTGTATAAACATGGAAATAACTACACCGGTATCTGTATAAACATGGAAATATCTATACCATGATCTGTATAAACATGGAAATATATTCACCGCTATCTGTATAAACATGGAAATATCTGCACCGCTATCTCTATAAACATGGAAATAACTTCAAAGACATCTGTATAAACATGGAAATACCTACACAGTCATGTGTAGGAACATTTAAATATTAACACTGCCATCTGTATAAATATACAAATATCTACACAGCCCTCAGTATAAATATGGAAATATCTGCATAGGCATCTGTGTAAACATTGAAATATCTGCACCACTATCTGTATAAACATGGAAATACCTACACCGCTGTCTCTATAAACATGGAAATATGTACACCGCAATGTGTATAAACATGGAAATATCTCCACTGCTCTCTGTATAAACATGGAAATATCTCCACCGTTATCTGTATAAACATGGAAATATCAACAGCGCCATCTATATAAACATTGACATATCTACACTGCCATCTGTAAAAACATGGAAATATCTACACAGTCATCTGAATAAACATGGAAATATCTACACCACCATCTGTATAAACATGGAAATATCTACAATACCATCTGTATACACATGGAAATATCTACACAGACATCTGTATAAATATGGAAATATCTACACGGCCATCTGTATAAACATGGAAATATCTACACTGCCATCTGTAGAAAGATGGAAATATCTACACCGCTATCTCTATAAATATGGAAATATCTACACCGCCATCTCTATGAACATGAAAATATCTACACTGCCATCTCCATAAAGATGGAAGTATCTACTCCGCCATGTGTATAAACACGGAAATATCTACACCACCATCTGTGTAAACATGGAAATACCTACACCGCTATCTGTATAAACATGGAAATAACTACACCGCCATATGCATGTCCTTGGAAATATCTACGCCGCCATCTGAATAAACATGGAAATATCTACACGGCCATCTGTGTATAGATGGATATATCAACACCGCCATCTGAATAAACATGTAAATATCTACACCGCTATCTCTATAGACATGGAAATATCTGCATCGCCATCTGTAAAACCATGGAAATACCTATACAGTCATCTGTATAAACATGGAAATATCTACAATGCCATCTGTAGAAAGATGGAAATATCTACACCGCAATCTGTGTAAACATGTTAATATCTACACTGATATCTGTAAAAACATGGAAATATCTACACCGCTATCTGTATAAACATGGAAATACCTACACCGCGATCTGTGTAAACATGGAAATATCTACACCACGATCTGTATAAACATGGAAATATCTACACCGCTATCTGTATAAACATGGAAATATCTACGCGGTTATCTCTATAAACATGGAAATATATACACCGCCATCTGTATAAACATGGAAATACCTACAAGTCATCTGTATAAACATGGAAATATCTACACAGCCATCTGTATAAACATGGAAATATCTACACAGCCATCTGTATATACATGGAAATACCTACACCACTATCTGTATAAACATGGAAATAAAAACACCGCTATTTGTATAAACAAGGAAATATCTACACCGTGATCTGTATAAACATGGAAATATCTACACCGCCATCTCTATAAACAGGGAAATATCTACACCCCTATCTGTATAAACATGGAAATATCCACACCGCTATCTCTATAAACATGGAAAAATCAACACCGCTATCTCTATGAACATGGAAATATCTACACCGCCATCTCTATAAACATGGAAATGTCTACACCACGATCAGTATAAACATGGAAATATCTACAGCGCTATCTGTATAAACATGGAAATATCTCCACTGCTATCTCTATAAACATCGAAATATCTACACTGCCATCTGTATAAACATGGAAATAATTACAAAGTTATCTGTATAAACATGGAAATATCTACACCGCCATCTGTATAAACATGGAAATATCTACACAGCCATGTGTACATACATGGAAATATCTACACCGCTATCTATATAAAGATGGAAATAACGACACCGCTATCTGTATAAACATGGAAATATCTACACCGCCATCTACATATCCATGGAACTATCTGCGCCGCCGTCTGTATAAACATGGAAATATCTACACGGTCATCTGTGTATAGATGGAAATATCAACACCGCCATCTGTACAAACATGGAAATATCTGCACCGCTATCTGTATAAACATGGAAATATCTACACCGCGGTCTGTATAAACACGGAAATATCAACACCGCTATCGGTATAAACATGGAAATATCTACACCGCTATCTCTATAAACATGGAAATATCTACACCGTGATCTGTATAAACATGGAAATATTTACACCGCTATCTGTATAAACATGGAAACTTCTACACCGTTATCTGTATAAATATGGAAATATCTACACCGCTATCTCTATAAACTTGGAAGTATCTACACCGCCATCTGTATAAATATGGAAATACCTATACAATCATCTGTGTAAACATGGAAATATCTACACCACCATCTGTATAAATATGGAAATATCTACAATGCCATCTGTATACACATGGAAATACCTACACGGCAATCAGTGTATAGATGGAAACATCAACACCGCCATCTGTACAAACATGGAAATATCTACACTGCTATCTCTATAAACATGGAAATATCTACACTGCGGTCTGTATAAACATGGAAATATCTACACCGATATCTGTATAAACATGGAAATATCTATACCATGATCTGTATAAACATGGAAATATATTCACCGCTATCTGTATAAACATGGAAATATCTGCACCGCTATCTCTATAAACATGGAAATAACTTCAAAGACATCTGTATAAACATGGAAATACCTACACAGTCATGTGTAGGAACATTTAAATATCTACACTGCCATCTGTATAAATATAGAAATATCTACACAGCCCTCTGTATAAATATGGAAATATCTGCATAGGCATCTGTGTAAACATGGAAATACCTGCACCGCTATCTGTATAAACATGGAAATAACTACACCGCTGTCTCTATAAACATGGAAATATGTACACCGCTATGTGTATAAACATGGAAATATCTCCACTGCTCTCTGTATAAACATGGAAATATCTCCACCGTTATCTGTATAAACATGGAAATATCAACAGCGCCATCTATATAAACATTGAAATATCTACACTGCCATCTGTAAAAACATGGAAATATCAACACATTCATCTGAATAAACATGGAAATATCTACACCACCATCTGTATAAACATGGAAATAGCTACAATACCATCTGTATACACATGGAAATATCTACACCGACATCTGTATAAATATGGAAATATCTACACGGCCATCTGTATAAACATGGAAATATCTACACTGCCATCTGTAGAAAGATGGAAATATCTACACCGCTATCTCTATAAATATGGAAATATCTACACCGCCATCTGTATGAACATGAAAATATCTACACTGCCATCTCAATAAAGATGGAAGTATCTACTCCGCCATGTGTATAAACACGGAAATATCTACACCACCATCTGTGTAAACATGGAAATACCTACACCGCTATCTGTATAAACATCGAAATATCTACACCGCCATCTGTATAAACATGGAAATAATTACAAAGTTATCTGTATAAACATGGAAATATCTACACCTCCATCTGTATAAACATGGAAATATCTACACAGCCATGTGTACATACATGGAAATATCTACACCGCTATCTATATAAAGATGGAAATAACGACACCGCTATCTGTATAAACATGGAAATATCTACACCGCCATCTCTATAAACATGGAAATGTCTACACCACGATCAGTATAAACATGGAAATATCTACAGCGCTATCTGTATAAACATGGAAATATCTCCACTGCTATCTCTATAAACATCGAAATATCTACACCGCCATCTGTATAAACATGGAAATAATTACAAAGTTATCTGTATAAACATGGAAATATCTACACCGCCATCTGTATAAACATGGAAATATCTACACAGCCATGTGTACATACATGGAAATATCTACACCGCTATCTATATAAAGATGGAAATAACGACACCGCTATCTGTATAAACATGGAAATATCTACACCGCCATCTACATATCCATGGAACTATCTGCGCCGCCGTCTGTATAAACATGGAAATATCTACACGGTCATCTGTGTATAGATGGAAATATCAACACCGCCATCTGTACAAACATGGAAATATCTGCACCGCTATCTGTATAAACATGGATATATCTACACCGCGGTCTGTATAAACATGGAAATATCAACACCGCTATCGGTATAAACATGGAAATATCTACACCGCTATCTCTATAAACATGGAAATATCTACACCGTGATCTGTATAAACATGGAAATATTTACAGCGCTATCTGTATAAACATGGAAACTTCTACACCGTTATCTGTATAAATATGGAAATATCTACACCGCTATCTTTATAAACTTGGAAATATCTACACCGCCATCTGTATAAATATGGAAATACCTATACAATCATCTGTGTAAACATGGAAATATCTACACCACCATCTGTATAAACATGGAAATATCTACAATGCCATCTGTATACACATGGAAATACCTACACGGCAATCAGTGTATAGATGGAAACATCAACACCGCCATCTGTACAAACATGGAAATATCTACACTGCTATCTCTATAAACATGGAAATATCTACACTGCGGTCTGTATAAACATGGAAATATCTACACCGATATCTGTATAAACATGGAAATATCTATACCATGATCTGTATAAACATGGAAATATATTCACCGCTATCTGTATAAACATGGAAATATCTGCACCGCTATCTCTATAAACATGGAAATAACTTCAAAGACATCTGTATAAACATGGAAATACCTACACAGTCATGTGTAGGAACATTTAAATATCTACACTGCCATCTGTATAAATATAGAAATATCTACACAGCCCTCTGTATAAATATGGAAATATCTGCATAGGCATCTGTGTAAACATGGAAATACCTGCACCGCTATCTGTATAAACATGGAAATAACTACACCGCTGTCTCTATAAACATGGAAATATGTACACCGCTATGTGTATAAACATGGAAATATCTCCACTGCTCTCTGTATAAACATGGAAATATCTCCACCGTTATCTGTATAAACATGGAAATATCAACAGCGCCATCTATATAAACATTGAAATATCTACACTGCCATCTGTAAAAACATGGAAATATCAACACATTCATCTGAATAAACATGGAAATATCTACACCACCATCTGTATAAACATGGAAATAGCTACAATACCATCTGTATACACATGGAAATATCTACACCGACATCTGTATAAATATGGAAATATCTACACGGCCATCTGTATAAACATGGAAATATCTACACTGCCATCTGTAGAAAGATGGAAATATCTACACCGCTATCTCTATAAATATGGAAATATCTACACCGCCATCTGTATGAACATGAAAATATCTACACTGCCATCTCAATAAAGATGGAAGTATCTACTCCGCCATGTGTATAAACACGGAAATATCTACACCACCATCTGTGTAAACATGGAAATACCTACAACGCTATCTGTATAAACATGGAAATAACTACACCGCCATCTGCATGTCCTTGGAAATATCTAAGCCGCCATTTGAATAAACATGGAAATATCTACACGGCCATCTGTGTATAGCTGGAAATATCAACACCGCCATCTGTACAAACATGGAAATATCTCCACCGCTATCTGTATAAACATGGAAATATCAACAGCGCCATCTATATAAACATTGAAATATCTACACTGCCATCTGTAAAAACATGGAAATATCTACACATTCATCTGAATAAACATGGAAATATCTACACCACCATCTGTATAAACATGGAAATAGCTACAATACCATCTGTATACACATGGAAATATCTACACCGACATCTGTATAAATATGGAAATATCTACACGGCCATCTGTATAAACATGGAAATATCTACACTGCCATCTGTATAAACATGAAAATATCTCCACTGCTATCTCTATAAACATCGAAATATCTACACCGCCATCAGTATAAACATGGAAATACTTACAAAGTTATCTGTATAAACATGGAAATATATACACCGCCATCTGTATAAACATGGAAATATCTACACAGCCATGTGTACATACATGGAAATATCTACACCGCTATCTATATAAACATGGAAATAACTACACCGCTATCTGTATAAACATGGAAATATCTACACCGCCATCTACATATCCATGGAAATATCTGCGCCGCCATCTGTATAAACATGGAAATATCTACACGGTCATCTGTGTATAGATGGAAATATCAACACCGCCATCTGTACAAACATGGAAATATCTGCACCGCTATCTGTATAAACATGGAAATAACTACACCGCTGTCTCTATAAACATGGAAATATGTACACCGCTATGTGTATAAACATGGAAATATCTCCACTGCTCTCTGTATAAACATGGAAATATCTCCACCGTTATCTGTATAAACATGGAAATATCAACAGCGCCATCTATATAAACATTGAAATATCTACACTGCCATCTGTAAAAACATGGAAATATCTACACATTCATCTGAATAAACATGGAAATATCTACACCACCATCTGTATAAACATGGAAATAGCTGCAATACCATCTGTATACACATGGAAATATCTACACCGACATCTGTATAAATATGGAAATATCTACACGGCCATCTGTATAAACATGGAAATATCTACACTGCCATCTGTAGAAAGATGGAAATATCTTCACCGCTATCTCTATAAATATGGAAATATCTACACCGCCATCTGTATGAACATGAAAATATCTACACTGCCATCTCAATAAAGATGGAAGTATCTACTCCGCCATGTGTATAAACACGGAAATATCTACACCACCATCTGTGTAAACATGGAAATACCTACACCGCTATCTGTATAAACATGGAAATAACTACACCGCCATCTGCATGTCCTTGGAAATAACTACGCCGCCATCTGAATAAACATGGAAATATCTACATGGCCATCTGTGTATAGCTGGACATATCAACACCGCCATCTGTACAAACATGGAAATATCTACACCGCTATCTCTATAGACATGGAAATATCTGCACCGCCCTCTGTAAAAACATGGAAATACCTATACAGTCATCTGTATAAACATGGAAATATCTACAATGCCATCTGTAGAAAGATGGAAATATCTACACCGCAATCTGTGTAAACATGGAAATATCTACACCGATATCTGTATAAACATGGAAATATCTACACCGCGATCTGTATAAACATGGAAATATCTACACCGCGATCTGTATAAACATGGAAATATCTACACCGCGATCTGTATAAACATGGAAATATCTACACAGTTATCTCTATATACATGGAAATATCTACACCGCCATCTGTATAAACATGGAAATACCTACAAAGTCATCTGTATAAACATGGAAATATCTACACAGCCATCTGTATAAACATGGAAATATCTACACAGCCATCTGTATATACATGGAAATATCTACACCATTATCTGTATAAACACGGAAATAACTACACCGCTATTTGTATAAACAAGGAAATATCTACACTGTGTTCTGTATAAACATGGAAATTTCTACACCGCCATCTCTATAAACAGGGAAATACCTACACCCTATCTGTAAAAACATGGACATATCCACACCGCTATCTCTATAAACATGGAAAAATCAACACCGCTATCTCTATGAACATGGAAATATCTACACCGCCATCTCTATAAACATGGAAATGTCTACACCACGATCAGTATAAACATGGAAATATCTACACAGCTATCTGTATAAACATGGAAATATCTACAGCGCCATCTGTATAAACATGGAAATACCTACAAAGTCATCTGTATAAAAATGGAAATATGTACACAGCCATCTGTATAAACATGGAAATATCTACACAGCCATCTGTATAAACATGGAAATATCTACACAGCCATCTGAATATACATGGAAATAACTACACCACTATCTGTATAAACATGGAAATAACTACACCGCTATTTGTATAAACAAGGAAATATCTACACCTTGATCTGTATAAACATGGAAATATCTACACCGCCATCTCTATAAACATGGAAATAACTACACCGCTATTTGTATAAACAAGGAAATATCTACACCGCCATCTCTATAAACATGGAAATAACTACACCGCTATTTGTATAAACAAGGAAATATCTACACCGCCATCTGTATAAACATGGAAATATCTACAACGCTATCTCTATAGACATGGAAATATCTGCATCGCCATCTGTAAAAACATGGCAATACCTATACAGTCATCTGTATAAACATGGAAATATCTACAATGCCTTCTGTAGAAAGATGGAAATATCTACACCGCAATCTGTGTAAACATGGAAATATCTACACCGATATCTGTAAAAACATGGAAATATCTACACCGTGATCTGTATAAACATGGAAATATCTACACCGCTATCTGTATAAACATGGAAATATCTACACAGTTATCCCTATAAACATGGAAATATCTACACTGCCATCTGTATAAACATGGAAATACCTGCAAAGTCATCTGTATAAACATGGAAATATCTACACAGCCATCTGTATAAACATGGAAATATCTACACAGCCATCTGTATATACATGGAAATATCTACACCACTATCTGTATAAACATGGAAATACCTACAAAGTCATCTGTATAAACATGGAAATACCTACAAAGTCATCTGTATAAACATGGAAATATCTACACAGCCATCTGTATAAACATGGAAATATCTACACAGCCCTCTGTATAAATATGGAAATATCTGCATAGGCATCTGTATAAACATGGAAATATCCACTCCGCTATCTCTATAAACATGAAAAAATCAACACCGCTATCTCTATGAACATGGAAATATCTACACCGCCATCTCTATAAACATGGAAATGTCTACACCACGATCAGTATAAACATGGAAATATCTACACCGCTATCTGTATAAACATGGAAATAGCTCCACTGCTATCTCTATAAACATCGAAATATCTACACCGCCATCTGTATAAACATGGAAATACTTACAAAGTTATCTGTATAAACATGGAAATATCTACACCGCCATCTGTATAAACATGGAAATATCTACACAGCCATGTGTACATACATGGAAATATCTACTCCGCTATCTATATAAACATTGAAACAACTACACCGCTATCTGTATAAACATGGAAATATCTACACCGCCATCTAAATATCTATGGAAATATCTGCGCCGCCATCTGTATAAACATGGAAATATCTACAAGGTCATCTGTGTATAGATGGAAATATCAACACCGCCATCTGTACAAACATGGAAATATCTGCACCGCTATCTGTATAAACATGGAAATATCTACACCACGGTCTGCATAAACATGGAAATATCAACACCGGTATCGGTATAAACATGGAAATATCTACACCGCTATCTCTATAAACATGGAAATATCTACACCGTGATCTGTGTAAACATGGAAATATTTACACCGCTATCTGTATAAACATGGAAACTTCTACACCGTTATCTGTATAAATATGGAAATATCTAGACCGCTTTCTCTATAAACTTGGAAATATCTACACCGCCATCTGTATAAACATGGAAATACCTATCCAGTCATCTGTGTAAACATGGAAATATCTACACCACCATCTGTATAAACATGGAAATATCTACAATGCCATCTGTATACACATGGAAATACCTACAAGGCAATCAGTGTATAGATGGAAACATCAACACCGCCATCTGTACAAACATGGAAATATCTACACTACTATCTCTATAAACATGGAAATATCTACACTGCGGTCTGTATAAACATGGAAATATCTACACCGGTATCTGTATAAACATGGAAATATCTACACCATGATCTGTATAAACATGGAAATATATTCACCGCTATCTGTATAAACATGGAAATATCTCCACTGATATCTCTATAGACATCGAAATATGTACACCGCCATCTGTATAAACATGGAAATATCTACACGGTCATCCGCGTATAGATGGAAATATCGACACCGCTATCTGTACAAACATGGAAATATCTGCACCGCTATCTATATAAACAATGAAATATCTACAACGCGGTCTGTATAAACATGGAAATATCAACACCGCTATCTGTAAAAACATGGAAATATCTACACCGCTATCTGTATAAACATGGAAATATCTACACCGCGATCTGTATAAACATGGAATTATCTACACCGCGATCTGTATAAACATGGAAATATCTACACCGCTATCTGTATAAACATGGAAATATCTACACAGTTATCTCTATAAACATGGAAATATCTACACCGCCATCTGTATAAACATGGAAATACCTACAAAGTTATCTGTATAAACATGGAAATATCTACACAGCCCTCTGTATAAACATGGAAATATCTACACAGCCATCTGTATATACATGGAAATATATACACCACTATCAGTATAAACATGGAAATAACTACACCGCTATTTGTATAAACAAGGAAATATCTACACCGTGATCTGTATAAATATGGAAATATCTACACCGCCATCTCTATAAACAGGGAAATATGAACACACCTATCTGTTTAAACATGGAAATATCCACACCGCTATCTCTATAAACATGGAAAAATCAACACCGCTATCTCTATGAACATGGAAATATCTACACCGCCATCTCTATAAACATGGAAATGTCTACACCACGATCAGTATAAACATGGAGAGATCTACACCGCTATCTGTATAAACATGGAAATATCTCCACTGCTATCTCTATAAACATCGAAATATCTACACCGCCATCTGTATAAACATGGAAATACTTACAAAGTTATCTGTATAAACATGGAAATATCTACACCGCCATCTGTATAAACATGGAAATATCTACACCGCCATCTGTATAAACATGGAAATATCTACACAGCCATGTGTACATACATGGAAATATCTACACCGCTATCTATATAAACATGGAAATAACTACACTGCTATCTGTATAAACATGGAAATATCTACACCGCCATCTACATATCCATGGAAATATCTGCGCCGCCATCTGTATAAACATGGAAATATCTACACGGTCATCTGTGTATAGATGGAAATATCAACACCGCCATCTGTACAAACATGGAAATATCTGCACCGCTATCTGTATAAACATGGAAATATCTACACCGCGGTCTGTATAAACATGGGAATATCAACACCGCTATCGGTATAAACATGGAAATATCTACACCGCTATCTCTATAAACATGGAAATATCTACACCGTGATCTGTATAAACATGGAAATATTTACACCGCTATCTGTATAAACATGGAAACTTCTACACCGTTATCTGTATAAATATGGAAATATCTACACCACTATCTCTATAAACTTGGAAATATCTACACCGCCATCTGTATAAACATGGAAATACCTATACAGTCATCTGTGTAAACATGGAAATATCTACACCACCATCTGTGTAAACATGGAAATATCTACAATGCCATCTGTATACACATGGAAATACCTACATGGCAATCAGTGTATAGATGGAAACATCAACACCGCCATCTGTACAAACATGGAAATATCTACACTGCTATCTCTATAAACATGGAAATATCTACACTGTGGTCTGTATAAACATGGAAATATCTACACCGGTATCTGTATAAACATGGAAATATCCACACCATGATCTGTATAAACATGGAAATATATACACCGCTATCTGTATAAACATGGAAATATCTGCACCGCTATCTCTATAAACATGGAAATAACTACAAAGACATCTGTATAAACATGGAAATACCTACACAGTCATGTGTAGGAACATTTAAATATCTACACTGCCATCTGTATAAATATAGAAATATCTACACAGCCCTCTGTATAAATATGGAAATATCTGCATAGGCATCTGTGTAAACATGGAAATATCTGCACCGCTATCTGTATAAACGTGGAAATACCTACACCGCTGTCTCTATAAACATGGAAATATGTACACCGCTATGTGTATAAACATGGAAATATCTCCACTGCTCTCTGTATAAACATGGAAATATCTCCACCGTAATCTGTATAAACATGGAAATATCAACAGCGCCATCTATATAAACATTGAAATATCTACACTGCCATCTCTAAAAACATGGAACTATCTACACAGTCATCTGAATAAACATGGAAATATCTACACCACCATGTGTATAAACATGGAAATAGCTACAATACCATCTGTATGAACGTGGAAATAACTACACCGCTGTCAGTATAAACATGGAAATATGTACAACGCTATGTGTATAAACATGGAAATAACTCCACTGCTCTCTGTATAAACATGGAAATATCTACACAGCCATCTGTATATACATGGAAATTTCTACACCGCTATCTGTATAAACATGGAAATATCTACACAGTTATCTCTATAAACATGGAAATATCTACACCGCCATCTGTATAAACATGGAAATATTTACACCGCTATCTGTATAATCATGGAAACTTCTATACCGTTATCTGTATAAATATGGAAATATCTACACCGCTGTCTCTATAAACTTGGAAATATCTACACCGCCATCTGTATAAACATGGAAATACCTATCCAGTCATCTGTGTAAACATGGAAATATCTACACCACCATCTGTATAAACATGGAAATATCTACACCGCTATCTCTATAGACATGGAAATATCTGCATCGCCATCTGTAAAACCATGGAAATACCTATACAGTCATCTGTATAAGCATGGAAATATCTACAATGCCATCTGTAGAAAGATGGAAATATCTACACCGCAATCTGTGTAGACATGGAAATATCTACACCGCGATCTGTATAAACATGGAAATATCTACACCGCTATCTGTATAAACATGGAAATATCTACACAGTTATCTCTATAAACATGGAAATATCTACACCGCCATCTGTATAAACATGGAAATACCTACAAAGTCATCTGTATAAACATGGAAATATCTACACAGCCATCTGTATAAACATGGAAATATCTACACAGCCATCTGTATATACATGGAAATATCTACACCGCTATCTGCATAAACATGGAAATATCTACACAGTTATCTCTATAAACATGGAAATATCTACACCGCCATCTGTATAAACATGGAAATACCTACAAAGTCATCTGTATAAACATGGAAATATCTACACAGCCATCTGTATAAACATGGAAATATCTACGCAGCCATCTGTATATACATGGAAATATCTACACCACTATCTGAATAAACCTGGAAATAACTACACCGCTATTTGTATAAACAAGGAAATATCTACACCGTGATCTGTATAAACATAGAAATATCTACACCGCCATCTCTATAAACAGGGATATATCTACACCCCTATCTGTATAAACATGGAAACATCCACATCGCTATCTCTATAAACATGGAAAAATCAACACCGCTATCTCTATGAACATGGAAATATCTACACCGCCATCTCTATAAACATGGAAGTGTCTACAACACGATCAGTATAAACATGGAAATATCTACACCGCTATCTGTATAAACATGGAAATATCTCCACTGATATCTCTATAGACATCGAAATATGTACACCGCCATCTGTATAAACATGGAAATATCTGCACGGTCATCCGCGTATAGATGGAAATATCAACACCGCTATCTGTACAAACATGGAAATATCTGCACCGCTATCTATATAAACAATGAAATATCTACACCGCGGTCTGTATAAACATGGAAATATCAACACCGCTATCTGTATAAACATGGAAATATCTACACCGCTATCTTTATAAACATGGAAATATCTACACCGTAATCTGTATAAACATGGAAATATTAACACCGCTATCTGTATAAACATGGAAACTTCTATACCGTTATCTGTATAAATATGGAAATATCTACACCGCTATCTCTATAAACTTGGAAATATCTACACCGCCATCTGTATAAACATGGAAATACCTATAAAGTCATCTGTGAAATCATGGAAATATCTACACCGCAATCTGTGTAAACATGGAAATATCTACACCGATATGTGTAAAAACATGGAAATATCTACGCCGCTATCTGTATAAACATGAAAATATCTACACCGCGATCTGTATAAACATGGAATTATCTACACCGCGATCTGTATAAACATGGAAATATCTACACCGCTATCTGTATACACATGGAAATATCTACACAGTTATCTCTATAAACATGGAAATATCTACACGGCCATCTGTGTAAACATGGAAACACCTACAAAGTCATCTGTATAAACATGGAAATATCTACACAGCCCTCTATATAAACATGGAAATATCTACACAGCCATCTGTATATACAGGGAAATATCTACACCACTATCTGTAAAAACATGGAAATAACTACACCGCTATTTGTATAAACAAGGAAATATCTACACCGTGATCTGTATAAATATGGAAATATCTACACCGCCATCTCTATAAACAGGGAAATATCTACACCCCTATCTGTATAAACATGGAAATATCCACACCGCTATCTCTATAAACATGGAAAAATCAACACGGCTATCTTTATGAACATGGAAATATCTACACCGCCATCTCTATAAACATGGAAATGTCTACACCACGATCAGTATAAACATGGAGAGATCTACACCGCTATCTGTATAAACATGGAAATATCTCCACTGCTATATCTATAAACATCGAAATATCTACACCGCCATCTGTATAAACATGGAAATACTTACAAAGTTATCTATATAAACATGGAAATAACTACACCGCTATCTGTATAAACATGGAAATATCTACACCGCCATCTACATATCCATGGAAATATCTGCGCCGCCATCTGTATAAACATGGAAATATCTACACGGTCATCTGTGTACAGATGGAAATATCAACACCGCCATCTGTACAAACATGGAAATATCTGCACCGCTATCTGTATAAACATGGAAATATCTACGCCGCTATCTGTATAAACATGGAAATATCTAATCCGCGATCTGTATAAAAATGGAAATATCTACACCGCGATCTGTATAAACATGGAAATATCTACACCGCGATCTGTATAAACATGGAAATATCTACATCGCTATCTGTATAAACATGGAAATATCTTCACAGTTATCTCTATGAACATGGAAATATCTACACCGCCATCTCTATAAACATGGAAGTGTCTACAACACGATCAGTATAAACATGGAAATATCTACACCGCTATCTGTATAAACATGGAAATATCTCCAATGCTATCTCTATAAATATCGAAATATCTACACCACCATCTGTATAAACATGGATATACTTACAAAGTTATCTGTATAAACATGGAAATATCTACACCGCCATCTGTATAAACATGGAAATATCTAAACAGCCATGTGTACATACATTCAAATATCTACACCGCTAACTATATAAACATGGAAATAACTACACTGCTATCTGTATAAACATGGAAATATCTACACCGCCATCTACATATCCATGGAAATATCTGCGCCGCCATCTGTATAAACATGGAAATATCTACACGGTCATCTGTGTATAGATGGAAATATCAACACCGCCATCTGTACAAACATGGAAATATCTGCACCGCTATCTGTATAAACATGGAAATATCTACACCGCGGTCTGTATAAACATGGAAATATCAACACCGCTATCGGTATAAACATGGAAATATCTACACCGCTATCTCTATAAACATGGAAATATCTACACCATGATCTGTATAAACATGGAAATATTTACACCGCTATCTGTATAAACATGGAAACTTCTACACCGTTATCTGTATAAATATGGAAATATCTACACCACTATCTCTATAAACTTGGAAATATCTACACCGCCATCTGTATAAACATGGAAATACCTATACAGTCATCTGTGTAAACATGGAAATATCTACACCACCATCTATGTAAACATGGAAATATCTACAATTCCATCTGTATACACATGGAAATACCTACACGGCAATCAGTGTATAGATGGAAACATCAACACCGCCATCTGTACAAACATGGAAATATCTACACTGCTATCTCTATAAACATGGAAATATCTACACTGTGGTCTGTATAAACATGGAAATATCTACACCGGTATCTGTATAAACATGGAAATATCCACACCATGATCTGTATAAACATGGAAATATATACACCGCTATCTGTATAAACATGGAAATATCTGCACCGCTATCTCTATAAACATGGAAATAACTACAAAGACATCTGTATAAACATGGAAATACCTACACAGTCATGTGTAGGAACATTTAAATATCTACACTGCCATCTGTATAAACATAGAAATATCTACACAGCCCTCTGTATAAATATGGAAATATCTGCATAGGCATCTGTGTAAACATGGAAATATCTGCACCGCTATCTGTATAAACGTGGAAATACCTACACCACTGTCTCTATAAACATGGAAATATGTACACCGCTATGTGTATAAACATGGAAATATCTCCACTGCTCTCTGTATAAACATGGAAATATTTCCACCGTTATCTGTATAAACATGGAAATATCAACAGCGCCATCTATATAAACATTGAAATATCTACACTGCCATCTGTAAAAACATGGAACTATCTACACAGTCATCTGAATAAACATGGAAATATCTACACCACCATTTGTATAAACATGGAAATAGCTACAATACCATCTGTATACACATGGAAATATCTACACAGACATCTGTATAAATATGGAAATATCTACACGGCCATCTGTATAAACATGGAAATATCTACACTGCCATCTGTAGAAAGATGGAAATATCTACACCGCTATCTCTATAAATATGGAAATATCTACACCGCCATCTCTATGAACATGAAAATATCTACACTGCCATCTCCATAAAGATGGAAGTATCTACTCCGCCATGTGTATAAACACGGAAATATCTACACCACCATCTGTGTAAACATGGAAATACCTACACCGCTATCTGTATAAACATGGAAATAACTACAACGCCATCTGCATGTCCTTGGAAATATCTACGCCGCCATGTGAATAAACATGGAAATATCTACACCGCCATCTGTGTATAGATGGAAATATCAACACCGCCATCTGTACAAACATGGAAATATCTACACCGCTATCTCTATAGACATACAAATATCTGCACCGCCATCTGCAAAAACATGGAAATACCTATACAGTCATCTGTATAAACATGGAAATATCTACAATGCCATCTGTAGAAAGATGGAAATATCTACACCGCAATCTGTGTAAACATGGAAATATCTACACCGATATCTGTAAATACATGGAAATATCTACACCGCTATCTGTATAAACATGGAAATATCTACACCGCGATCTGTATAAACATGGAATTATCTACACCGCGATCTGTATAAACATGGAAATATCTACACCGCTATCTGTATAAACATGGAAATATCTACACAGTTATCTCTATAAACATGGAAATATCTACACCCCCATCTGTATAACAATGGAAATACCTACAAAGTCATCTGTATAAACATGGAAATATCTACACAGCCCTCTGTATAAACATGGAAATATCTAAACAGCTATCTGTATATACATGGAAATATCTACACCAATATCTGTATAAACATGGAAATAACTCCACCGCTATTTGTATAAACAAGGAAATATCTACACCATGATCTGTATAAACATGGAAATATCTACACCGCCATCTCTATAAACAGGGAAATATCTACACCCCTATCTGTATAAACATGGAAATATCCACACCGCTATCTCTATAAACATGGAAAAATCAACACCGCTATCTCTATGAACATGGAAATATCTACACCGCCATCTCTATAAACATGGAAATGTCTACACCACGATCAGTATAAACATGGAAATATCTACACCGCTATCTGTATAAACATGGAAATATCTCCACTGCTGTCTCTATAAACATCGAAATATCTACACCGCCATCTGTATAAACATGGAAATACTTACAAAGTTATCTGTATAAACATGGAAATATCTACACCGCTATCTGTATAAACATGGAAATATCTACACCGGCATCTACATATCCATGGAAATATCTGCGCCACCATCTGTATAAACATGGAAATATCTACACGGTCATCTGTGTATAGATGGAAATAGCAACACCGCCATCTGTACAAACTTGGAAATATCTGCACCGCTATCTGTATAAACATGGAAATATCTACACCGCGGTCTGTATAAACATGGAAATATCAAGACCGCTATCAGTATAAACATGGAAATATCTACACCGCTATCTCTATAAACATGGAAATATCTACACCGTGATCTGTATAAACATGGAAACATTTACACCGCTATCTGTATAAACATGGAAACTTCCACACCGTTATCTGTATAAATATGGAAATACCTACACCGCTATCTCTATAAAATTGGAAATATCTACACCGCCATCTGTATAAACATGGAAATACCTATACAGTCATCTGTGTAAACATGGAAATATCTACACCACCATCTGTATAAACATGGAAATATCTACAATGCCATCTGTATACACATGGAAATACCTACACGGCAATCAGTGTATAGATGGAAACATCAACACCGCCATCTGTACAAACCTGGAAATATCTACACCGCTATCTCTATAAACTTGGAAATATCTACACCGCCATCTGTATAAACATGGAAATACCTATAAAGTCATCTGTGAAATCATGGAAATATCTACACCACCATCTGTATAAACATGGAAATATCTACAATGCCATCTGTATACACATGGAAATACTTACACTGCAATCAGTGTATAGATGGAAACACCAACACCGCCATCTGTACAAACATGGAAATATCTACACTGCTATCTCTATAAACATGGAAATATCTACACTGTGGTCTGTATAAACATGGAAATATCTACACCGGTATCTGTATAAACATGGAAATATCCACACCATGATCTGTATAAACATGGAAATATATACACCGCTATCTGTATAAACATGGAAATATCTGCACCGCTATCTCTATAAACATGGAAATAACTACAAAGACATCTGTATAAACATGGAAATACCTACACAGTCATGTGTAGGAACATTTAAATATCTACACTGCCATCTGTATAAATATAGAAATATCTACACAGCCCTCTGTATAAATATGGAAATATCTGCATAGGCATCTGTGTAAACATGGAAATATCTGCACCGCTATCTGTATAAACGTGGAAATACCTACACCGCTGTCTCTATAAACATGGAAATATGTACACCGCTATGTGTATAAACATGGAAATATCTCCACTGCTCTCTGTATAAACATGGAAATATCTCCACCGTTATCTGTATAAACATGGAAATATCAACAGCGCTATCTATATAAACATTGAAATATCTACACTGCCATCTGTAAAAACATGGAACTATCTACACAGTCATCTGAATAAACATGGAAATATCTACACTACCATCTGTATAAACATGGAAATAGCTACAATACCATCTGTATACACATGGAAATATCTACACAGACATCTGTATAAATATGGAAATATCTACACGGCCATCTGTATAAACATGGAAATAACTACACTGCCATCTGTAGAAAGATGGAAATATCTACACCGCTATCTCTATAAATATGGAAATATCTACACCGCCATCTCTATGAACATGAAAATATCTACACTGCCATCTCCATAAAGATGGAAGTAACTACTCCGCCATGTGTATAAACACCGATATATCTACACCACCATCTGTGTAAACATGAAAATACCTACACCGCTATCTGTATAAACATGGAAATAACTACACCGCCAACTGCATGTCCTTGGAAATATCTACGCCGCCATCTGAATAAACATGGAAATATCTACACCGCCATCAGTGTATAGATGGAAATATCAACACCGCCATCTGTACAAACATGGAAATATCTACACCGCTATCTCTATAGACATGGAAATATCTGCACCGCCATCTGTAAAAACATGGAAATACCTATACAGTCATCTGTATAAACATGGAAATATCTACAATGCCATCTGTAGAAAGATGGAAATATCTACACCGCAATCTGTGTAAACATGGAAATATCTACACCGATATGTGTAAAAACATGGAAATATCTACGCCGCTATCTGTATAAACATGAAAATATCTACACCGCGATCTGTATAAACATGGAATTATCTACACCGCGATCTGTATAAACATGGAAATATCTACACCGCTATCTGTATACACATGGAAATATCTACACAGTTATCTCTATAAACATGGAAATATCTACACGGCCATCTGTGTAAACATGGAAACACCTACAAAGTCATCTGTATAAACATGGAAATATCTACACAGCCCTCTATATAAACATGGAAATATCTACACAGCCATCTGTATATACAGGGAAATATCTACACCACTATCTGTAAAAACATGGAAATAACTACACCGCTATTTGTATAAACAAGGAAATATCTACACCGTGATCTGTATAAATATGGAAATATCTACACCGCCATCTCTATAAACAGGGAAATATCTACACCCCTATCTGTATAAACATGGAAATATCCACACCGCTATCTCTATAAACATGGAAAAATCAACACGGCTATCTTTATGAACATGGAAATATCTACACCGCCATCTCTATAAACATGGAAATGTCTACACCACGATCAGTATAAACATGGAGAGATCTACACCGCTATCTGTATAAACATGGAAATATCTCCACTGCTATATCTATAAACATCGAAATATCTACACCGCCATCTGTATAAACATGGAAATACTTACAAAGTTATCTATATAAACATGGAAATAACTACACCGCTATCTGTATAAACATGGAAATATCTACACCGCCATCTACATATCCATGGAAATATCTGCGCCGCCATCTGTATAAACATGGAAATATCTACACGGTCATCTGTGTACAGATGGAAATATCAACACCGCCATCTGTACAAACATGGAAATATCTGCACCGCTATCTGTATAAACATGGAAATATCTACACCGCTATCTGTATAAACATGGAAATATCTAATCCGCGATCTGTATAAACATGGAAATATCTACACCGCGATCTGTATAAACATGGAAATATCTACACCGCGATCTGTATAAACATGGAAATATCTACATCGCTATCTGTATAAACATGGAAATATCTTCACAGTTATCTCTATGAACATGGAAATATCTACACCGCCATCTCTATAAACATGGAAGTGTCTACAACACGATCAGTATAAACATGGAAATATCTACACCGCTATCTGTATAAACATGGAAATATCTCCAATGCTATCTCTATAAATATCGAAATATCTACACCACCATCTGTATAAACATGGATATACTTACAAAGTTATCTGTATAAACATGGAAATATCTACACCGCCATCTGTATAAACATGGAAATATCTAAACAGCCATGTGTACATACATTCAAATATCTACACCGCTAACTATATAAACATGGAAATAACTACACTGCTATCTGTATAAACATGGAAATATCTACACCGCCATCTACATATCCATGGAAATATCTGCGCCGCCATCTGTATAAACATGGAAATATCTACACGGTCATCTGTGTATAGATGGAAATATCAACACCGCCATCTGTACAAACATGGAAATATCTGCACCGCTATCTGTATAAACATGGAAATATCTACACCGCGGTCTGTATAAACATGGAAATATCAACACCGCTATCGGTATAAACATGGAAATATCTACACCGCTATCTCTATAAACATGGAAATATCTACACCATGATCTGTATAAACATGGAAATATTTACACCGCTATCTGTATAAACATGGAAACTTCTACACCGTTATCTGTATAAATATGGAAATATCTACACCACTATCTCTATAAACTTGGAAATATCTACACCGCCATCTGTATAAACATGGAAATACCTATACAGTCATCTGTGTAAACATGGAAATATCTACACCACCATCTATGTAAACATGGAAATATCTACAATTCCATCTGTATACACATGGAAATACCTACACGGCAATCAGTGTATAGATGGAAACATCAACACCACCATCTGTACAAACATGGAAATATCTACACTGCTATCTCTATAAACATGGAAATATCTACACTGTGGTCTGTATAAACATGGAAATATCTACACCGGTATCTGTATAAACATGGAAATATCCACACCATGATCTGTATAAACATGGAAATATATACACCACTATCTGTATAAACATGGAAATATCTGCACCGCTATCTCTATAAACATGGAAATAACTACAAAGACATCTGTATAAACATGGAAATACCTACACAGTCATGTGTAGGAACATTTAAATATCTACACTGCCATCTGTATAAACATAGAAATATCTACACAGCCCTCTGTATAAATATGGAAATATCTGCATAGGCATCTGTGTAAACATGGAAATATCTGCACCGCTATCTGTATAAACGTGGAAATACCTACACCGCTGTCTCTATAAACATGGAAATATGTACACCGCTATGTGTATAAACATGGAAATATCTCCACTGCTCTCTGTATAAACATGGAAATATTTCCACCGTTATCTGTATAAACATGGAAATATCAACAGCGCCATCTATATAAACATTGAAATATCTACACTGCCATCTGTAAAAACATGGAACTATCTACACAGTCATCTGAATAAACATGGAAATATCTACACCACCATTTGTATAAACATGGAAATAGCTACAATACCATCTGTATACACATGGAAATATCTACACAGACATCTGTATAAATATGGAAATATCTACACGGCCATCTGTATAAACATGGAAATATCTACACTGCCATCTGTAGAAAGATGGAAATATCTACACCGCTATCTCTATAAATATGGAAATATCTACACCGCCATCTCTATGAACATGAAAATATCTACACTGCCATCTCCATAAAGATGGAAGTATCTACTCCGCCATGTGTATAAACACGGAAATATCTACACCACCATCTGTGTAAACATGGAAATACCTACACCGCTATCTGTATAAACATGGAAATAACTACAACGCCATCTGCATGTCCTTGGAAATATCTACGCCGCCATGTGAATAAACATGGAAATATCTACACCGCCATCTGTGTATAGATGGAAATATCAACACCGCCATCTGTACAAATATGGAAATATCTACACCGCTATCTCTATAGACATACAAATATCTGCACCGCCATCTGCAAAAACATGGAAATACCTATACAGTCATCTGTATAAACATGGAAATATCTACAATGCCATCTGTAGAAAGATGGAAATATCTACACCGCAATCTGTGTAAACATGGAAATATCTACACCGATATCTGTAAATACATGGAAATATCTACACCGCTATCTGTATAAACATGGAAATATCTACACCGCGATCTGTATAAACATGGAATTATCTACACCGCGATCTGTATAAACATGGAAATATCTACACCGCTATCTGTATAAACATGGAAATATCTACACAGTTATCTCTATAAACATGGAAATATCTACACCCCCATCTGTATAACAATGGAAATACCTACAAAGTCATCTGTATAAACATGGAAATATCTACACAGCCCTCTGTATAAACATGGAAATATCTAAACAGCTATCTGTATATACATGGAAATATCTACACCAATATCTGTATAAACATGGAAATAACTCCACCGCTATTTGTATAAACAAGGAAATATCTACACCATGATCTGTATAAACATGGAAATATCTACACCGCCATCTCTATAAACAGGGAAATATCTACACCCCTATCTGTATAAACATGGAAATATCCACACCGCTATCTCTATAAACATGGAAAAATCAACACCGCTATCTCTATGAACATGGAAATATCTACACCGCCATCTCTATAAACATGGAAATGTCTACACCATGATCAGTATAAACATGGAAATATCTACACCGCTATCTGTATAAACATGGAAATATCTCCACTGCTGTCTCTATAAACATCGAAATATCTACACCGCCATCTGTATAAACATGGAAATACTTACAAAGTTATCTGTATAAACATGGAAATATCTACACCGCTATCTGTATAAACATGGAAATATCTACACCGGCATCTACATATCCATGGAAATATCTGCGCCACCATCTGTATAAACATGGAAATATCTACACGGTCATCTGTGTATAGATGGAAATAGCAACACCGCCATCTGTACAAACTTGGAAATATCTGCACCGCTATCTGTATAAACATGGAAATATCTACACCGCGGTCTGTATAAACATGGAAATATCAAGACCGCTATCAGTATAAACATGGAAATATCTACACCGCTATCTCTATAAACATGGAAATATCTACACCGTGATCTGTATAAACATGGAAACATTTACACCGCTATCTGTATAAACATGGAAACTTCCACACCGTTATCTGTATAAATATGGAAATACCTACACCGCTATCTCTATAAAATTGGAAATATCTACACCGCCATCTGTATAAACATGGAAATACCTATACAGTCATCTGTGTAAACATGGAAATATCTACACCACCATCTGTATAAACATGGAAATATCTACAATGCCATCTGTATACACATGGAAATACCTACACGGCAATCAGTGTATAGATGGAAACATCAACACCGCCATCTGTACAAACCTGGAAATATCTACACTGCTATCTCTATAAACATGGAAATATCTACACTGTGGTCTGTATAAACATGGAAATATCTACCCCAGTATCTGTATAAACATGGAAATATCCACACCATGATCTGTATAAACATGGAAATATATACACCGCTATCTGTATAAACATGGAAATATCTGCACCGCTATCTCTATAAACATGGAAATAACGACAAAGACATCGGTATAAACATGGAAATACCTACACAGTCATGTGTAGGAACATTTAAATATCTACACTGCCATCTGTATAAATATAGAAATATCTACACAGCCCTCTGTATAAATATGGAAATATCTGCATAGGCATCTGTGTAAACATGGAAATATCTGCACCGCTATCTGTATAAACGTGGAAATACCTACACCGCTGTCTCTATAAACATGGAAATATGTACACCGCTATGTGTATAAACATGGAAATATCTCCACGGCTCTCTGTATAAACATGGAAATATTTCCACCGTTATCTGTATAAACATGGAAATATCAACAGCGCCATCTATATAAACATTGAAATATCTACACTGCCATCTGTAAAAACATGGAACTATCTACACAGTCATCTGAATAAACATGGAAATATCTACACCACCATTTGTATAAACATGGAAATAGCTACAATACCATCTGTATACACATGGAAATATCTACACAGACATCTGTATAAATATGGAAATATCTACACGGCCATCTGTATAAACATGGAAATATCTACACTGCCATCTGTAGAAAGATGGAAATATCTACACCGCTATCTCTATAAATATGGAAATATCTACACCGCCATCTCTATGAACATGAAAATATCTACACTGCCATCTCCATAAAGATGGAAGTATCTACTCCGCCATGTGTATAAACACGGAAATATCTACACCACCATCTGTGTAAACATGGAAATACCTACACCGCTATCTGTATAAACATGGAAATAACTACAACGCCATCTGCATGTCCTTGGAAATATCTACGCCGCCATGTGAATAAACATGGAAATATCTACACCGCCATCTGTGTATAGATGGAAATATCAACACCGCCATCTGTACAAACATGGAAATATCTACACCGCTATCTCTATAGACATACAAATATCTGCACCGCCATCTGCAAAAACATGGAAATACCTATACAGTCATCTGTATAAACATGGAAATATCTACAATGCCATCTGTAGAAAGATGGAAATATCTACACCGCAATCTGTGTAAACATGGAAATATCTACACCGATATCTGTAAATACATGGAAATATCTACACCGCTATCTGTATAAACATGGAAATATCTACACCGCGATCTGTATAAACATGGAATTATCTACACCGCGATCTGTATAAACATGGAAATATCTACACCGCTATCTGTATAAACATGGAAATATCTACACAGTTATCTCTATAAACATGGAAATATCTACACCCCCATCTGTATAACAATGGAAATACCTACAAAGTCATCTGTATAAACATGGAAATATCTACACAGCCCTCTGTATAAACATGGAAATATCTAAACAGCTATCTGTATATACATGGAAATATCTACACCAATATCTGTATAAACATGGAAATAACTCCACCGCTATTTGTATAAACAAGGAAATATCTACACCATGATCTGTATAAACATGGAAATATCTACACCGCCATCTCTATAAACAGGGAAATATCTACACCCCTATCTGTATAAACATGGAAATATCCACACCGCTATCTCTATAAACATGGAAAAATCAACACCGCTATCTCTATGAACATGGAAATATCTACACCGCCATCTCTATAAACATGGAAATGTCTACACCACGATCAGTATAAACATGGAAATATCTACACCGCTATCTGTATAAACATGGAAATATCTCCACTGCTATATCTATAAACATCGAAATATCTACACCGCCATCTGTATAAACATGGAAATACTTACAAAGTTATCTATATAAACATGGAAATAACTACACCGCTATCTGTATAAACATGGAAATATCTACACCGCCATCTACATATCCATGGAAATATCTGCGCCGCCATCTGTATAAACATGGAAATATCTACACGGTCATCTGTGTACAGATGGAAATATCAACACCGCCATCTGTACAAACATGGAAATATCTGCACCGCTATCTGTATAAACATGGAAATATCTACACCGCTATCTGTATAAACATGGAAATATCTAATCCGCGATCTGTATAAACATGGAAATATCTACACCGCGATCTGTATAAACATGGAAATATCTACACCGCGATCTGTATAAACATGGAAATATCTACATCGCTATCTGTATAAACATGGAAATATCTTCACAGTTATCTCTATGAACATGGAAATATCTACACCGCCATCTCTATAAACATGGAAGTGTCTACAACACGATCAGTATAAACATGGAAATATCTACACCGCTATCTGTATAAACATGGAAATATCTCCAATGCTATCTCTATAAATATCGAAATATCTACACCACCATCTGTATAAACATGGATATACTTACAAAGTTATCTGTATAAACATGGAAATATCTACACCGCCATCTGTATAAACATGGAAATATCTAAACAGCCATGTGTACATACATTCAAATATCTACACCGCTAACTATATAAACATGGAAATAACTACACTGCTATCTGTATAAACATGGAAATATCTACACCGCCATCTACATATCCATGGAAATATCTGCGCCGCCATCTGTATAAACATGGAAATATCTACACGGTCATCTGTGTATAGATGGAAATATCAACACCGCCATCTGTACAAACATGGAAATATCTGCACCGCTATCTGTATAAACATGGAAATATCTACACCGCGGTCTGTATAAACATGGAAATATCAACACCGCTATCGGTATAAACATGGAAATATCTACACCGCTATCTCTATAAACATGGAAATATCTACACCATGATCTGTATAAACATGGAAATATTTACACCGCTATCTGTATAAACATGGAAACTTCTACACCGTTATCTGTATAAATATGGAAATATCTACACCACTATCTCTATAAACTTGGAAATATCTACACCGCCATCTGTATAAACATGGAAATACCTATACAGTCATCTGTGTAAACATGGAAATATCTACACCACCATCTATGTAAACATGGAAATATCTACAATTCCATCTGTATACACATGGAAATACCTACACGGCAATCAGTGTATAGATGGAAACATCAACACCACCATCTGTACAAACATGGAAATATCTACACTGCTATCTCTATAAACATGGAAATATCTACACTGTGGTCTGTATAAACATGGAAATATCTACACCGGTATCTGTATAAACATGGAAATATCCACACCATGATCTGTATAAACATGGAAATATATACACCACTATCTGTATAAACATGGAAATATCTGCACCGCTATCTCTATAAACATGGAAATAACTACAAAGACATCTGTATAAACATGGAAATACCTACACAGTCATGTGTAGGAACATTTAAATATCTACACTGCCATCTGTATAAACATAGAAATATCTACACAGCCCTCTGTATAAATATGGAAATATCTGCATAGGCATCTGTGTAAACATGGAAATATCTGCACCGCTATCTGTATAAACGTGGAAATACCTACACCGCTGTCTCTATAAACATGGAAATATGTACACCGCTATGTGTATAAACATGGAAATATCTCCACTGCTCTCTGTATAAACATGGAAATATTTCCACCGTTATCTGTATAAACATGGAAATATCAACAGCGCCATCTATATAAACATTGAAATATCTACACTGCCATCTGTAAAAACATGGAACTATCTACACAGTCATCTGAATAAACATGGAAATATCTACACCACCATTTGTATAAACATGGAAATAGCTACAATACCATCTGTATACACATGGAAATATCTACACAGACATCTGTATAAATATGGAAATATCTACACGGCCATCTGTATAAACATGGAAATATCTACACTGCCATCTGTAGAAAGATGGAAATATCTACACCGCTATCTCTATAAATATGGAAATATCTACACCGCCATCTCTATGAACATGAAAATATCTACACTGCCATCTCCATAAAGATGGAAGTATCTACTCCGCCATGTGTATAAACACGGAAATATCTACACCACCATCTGTGTAAACATGGAAATACCTACACCGCTATCTGTATAAACATGGAAATAACTACAACGCCATCTGCATGTCCTTGGAAATATCTACGCCGCCATGTGAATAAACATGGAAATATCTACACCGCCATCTGTGTATAGATGGAAATATCAACACCGCCATCTGTACAAATATGGAAATATCTACACCGCTATCTCTATAGACATACAAATATCTGCACCGCCATCTGCAAAAACATGGAAATACCTATACAGTCATCTGTATAAACATGGAAATATCTACAATGCCATCTGTAGAAAGATGGAAATATCTACACCGCAATCTGTGTAAACATGGAAATATCTACACCGATATCTGTAAATACATGGAAATATCTACACCGCTATCTGTATAAACATGGAAATATCTACACCGCGATCTGTATAAACATGGAATTATCTACACCGCGATCTGTATAAACATGGAAATATCTACACCGCTATCTGTATAAACATGGAAATATCTACACAGTTATCTCTATAAACATGGAAATATCTACACCCCCATCTGTATAACAATGGAAATACCTACAAAGTCATCTGTATAAACATGGAAATATCTACACAGCCCTCTGTATAAACATGGAAATATCTAAACAGCTATCTGTATATACATGGAAATATCTACACCAATATCTGTATAAACATGGAAATAACTCCACCGCTATTTGTATAAACAAGGAAATATCTACACCATGATCTGTATAAACATGGAAATATCTACACCGCCATCTCTATAAACAGGGAAATATCTACACCCCTATCTGTATAAACATGGAAATATCCACACCGCTATCTCTATAAACATGGAAAAATCAACACCGCTATCTCTATGAACATGGAAATATCTACACCGCCATCTCTATAAACATGGAAATGTCTACACCACGATCAGTATAAACATGGAAATATCTACACCGCTATCTGTATAAACATGGAAATATCTCCACTGCTGTCTCTATAAACATCGAAATATCTACACCGCCATCTGTATAAACATGGAAATACTTACAAAGTTATCTGTATAAACATGGAAATATCTACACCGCTATCTGTATAAACATGGAAATATCTACACCGGCATCTACATATCCATGGAAATATCTGCGCCACCATCTGTATAAACATGGAAATATCTACACGGTCATCTGTGTATAGATGGAAATAGCAACACCGCCATCTGTACAAACTTGGAAATATCTGCACCGCTATCTGTATAAACATGGAAATATCTACACCGCGGTCTGTATAAACATGGAAATATCAAGACCGCTATCAGTATAAACATGGAAATATCTACACCGCTATCTCTATAAACATGGAAATATCTACACCGTGATCTGTATAAACATGGAAACATTTACACCGCTATCTGTATAAACATGGAAACTTCCACACCGTTATCTGTATAAATATGGAAATACCTACACCGCTATCTCTATAAAATTGGAAATATCTACACCGCCATCTGTATAAACATGGAAATACCTATACAGTCATCTGTGTAAACATGGAAATATCTACACCACCATCTGTATAAACATGGAAATATCTACAATGCCATCTGCATACACATGGAAATACCTACACGGCAATCAGTGTATAGATGGAAACATCAACACCGCCATCTGTACAAACCTGGAAATATCTACACTGCTATCTCTATAAACATGGAAATATCTACACTGTGGTCTGTATAAACATGGAAATATCTACCCCAGTATCTGTATAAACATGGAAATATCCACACCATGATCTGTATAAACATGGAAATATATACACCGCTATCTGTATAAACATGGAAATATCTGCACCGCTATCTCTATAAACATGGAAATAACGACAAAGACATCGGTATAAACATGGAAATACCTACACAGTCATGTGTAGGAACATTTAAATATCTACACTGCCATCTGTATAAATATAGAAATATCTACACAGCCCTCTGTATAAATATGGAAATATCTGCATAGGCATCTGTGTAAACAT
Organism: Pan troglodytes; assembly: GCF_028858775.2. Lineage (NCBI taxonomy): Eukaryota > Metazoa > Chordata > Mammalia > Primates > Hominidae > Pan > Pan troglodytes. Next base: position 12,734,305 of record NC_072411.2, read on the forward strand.
GGAAATATCTGCACCGCTATCTGTATAAACGTGGAAATACCTACACCGCTGTCTCTATAAACATGGAAATATGTACACCGCTATGTGTATAAACATGGAAATATCTCCACGGCTCTCTGTATAAACATGGAAATATTTCCACCGTTATCTGTATAAACATGGAAATATCAACAGCGCCATCTATATAAACATTGAAATATCTACACTGCCATCTGTAAAAACATGGAACTATCTACACAGTCATCTGAATAAACATGGAAATATCTACACCACCATTTGTATAAACATGGAAATAGCTACAATACCATCTGTATACACATGGAAATATCTACACAGACATCTGTATAAATATGGAAATATCTACACGGCCATCTGTATAAACATGGAAATATCTACACTGCCATCTGTAGAAAGATGGAAATATCTACACCGCTATCTCTATAAATATGGAAATATCTACACCGCCATCTCTATGAACATGAAAATATCTACACTGCCATCTCCATAAAGATGGAAGTATCTACTCCGCCATGTGTATAAACACGGAAATATCTACACCACCATCTGTGTAAACATGGAAATACCTACACCGCTATCTGTATAAACATGGAAATAACTACAACGCCATCTGCATGTCCTTGGAAATATCTACGCCGCCATGTGAATAAACATGGAAATATCTACACCGCCATCTGTGTATAGATGGAAATATCAACACCGCCATCTGTACAAACATGGAAATATCTACACCGCTATCTCTATAGACATACAAATATCTGCACCGCCATCTGCAAAAACATGGAAATACCTATACAGTCATCTGTATAAACATGGAAATATCTACAATGCCATCTGTAGAAAGATGGAAATATCTACACCGCAATCTGTGTAAACATGGAAATATCTACACCGATATCTGTAAATACATGGAAATATCTACACCGCTATCTGTATAAACATGGAAATATCTACACCGCGATCTGTATAAACATGGAATTATCTACACCGCGATCTGTATAAACATGGAAATATCTACACCGCTATCTGTATAAACATGGAAATATCTACACAGTTATCTCTATAAACATGGAAATATCTACACCCCCATCTGTATAACAATGGAAATACCTACAAAGTCATCTGTATAAACATGGAAATATCTACACAGCCCTCTGTATAAACATGGAAATATCTAAACAGCTATCTGTATATACATGGAAATATCTACACCAATATCTGTATAAACATGGAAATAACTCCACCGCTATTTGTATAAACAAGGAAATATCTACACCATGATCTGTATAAACATGGAAATATCTACACCGCCATCTCTATAAACAGGGAAATATCTACACCCCTATCTGTATAAACATGGAAATATCCACACCGCTATCTCTATAAACATGGAAAAATCAACACCGCTATCTCTATGAACATGGAAATATCTACACCGCCATCTCTATAAACATGGAAATGTCTACACCACGATCAGTATAAACATGGAAATATCTACACCGCTATCTGTATAAACATGGAAATATCTCCACTGCTGTCTCTATAAACATCGAAATATCTACACCGCCATCTGTATAAACATGGAAATACTTACAAAGTTATCTGTATAAACATGGAAATATCTACACCGCTATCTGTATAAACATGGAAATATCTACACCGGCATCTACATATCCATGGAAATATCTGCGCCACCATCTGTATAAACATGGAAATATCTACACGGTCATCTGTGTATAGATGGAAATAGCAACACCGCCATCTGTACAAACTTGGAAATATCTGCACCGCTATCTGTATAAACATGGAAATATCTACACCGCGGTCTGTATAAACATGGAAATATCAAGACCGCTATCAGTATAAACATGGAAATATCTACACCGCTATCTCTATAAACATGGAAATATCTACACCGTGATCTGTATAAACATGGAAACATTTACACCGCTATCTGTATAAACATGGAAACTTCCACACCGTTATCTGTATAAATATGGAAATACCTACACCGCTATCTCTATAAAATTGGAAATATCTACACCGCCATCTGTATAAACATGGAAATACCTATACAGTCATCTGTGTAAACATGGAAATATCTACACCACCATCTGTATAAACATGGAAATATCTACAATGCCATCTGTATACACATGGAAATACCTACACGGCAATCAGTGTATAGATGGAAACATCAACACCGCCATCTGTACAAACCTGGAAATATCTACACTGCTATCTCTATAAACATGGAAATATCTACACTGTGGTCTGTATAAACATGGAAATATCTACCCCAGTATCTGTATAAACATGGAAATATCCACACCATGATCTGTATAAACATGGAAATATATACACCGCTATCTGTATAAACATGGAAATATCTGCACCGCTATCTCTATAAACATGGAAATAACGACAAAGACATCGGTATAAACATGGAAATACCTACACAGTCATGTGTAGGAACATTTAAATATCTACACTGCCATCTGTATAAATATAGAAATATCTACACAGCCCTCTGTATAAATATGGAAATATCTGCATAGGCATCTGTGTAAACATGGAAATATCTGCACCGCTATCTGTATAAACGTGGAAATACCTACACCGCTGTCTCTATAAACATGGAAATATGTACACCGCTATGTGTATAAACATGGAAATATCTCCACGGCTCTCTGTATAAACATGGAAATATCTCCACCGTTATCTGTATAAACATGGAAATATCAACAGCGCCATCTATATAAACATTGAAATACCTACACTGCCATCTGTAGAAACATGGAAATATCTACACAGTCATCTGAATAAACATGGAAATATCTACACCACCATCTGTATAAACATGGAAATAGCTACAATACCATCTGTAGACACATGGAAATATCTACACAGACATCTGTATAAATATGGAAATATCTACACGGCCATCTGTATAAACATGGAAATATCTACACTGCCATCTGTAGAAAGATGGAAATATCTACACTGCTATCTCTATAAATATGGAAATATCTACACCGCCATCTCTATGAACATGAAAATATCTACACTGCCATCTCCATAAAGATGGAAGTATCTACTCCGCCATGTGTATAAACACGGAAATATCTACACCACCATCTGTGTAAACATGGAAATACCTACACCGCTATCTGTATAAACATGGAAATAACTACACCGCCATCTGCATGTCCTTGGAAATATCTACGCCGCCATCTGAATAAACATGGAAATATCTACACGGCCATCTGTGTATAGATGGAAATATCAACACCGCCATCTGTACAAACATGGAAATATCTACACCGCTATCTCTATAGACATGGAAATATCTGCACCGCCATCTGTAAAAACATGGAAATACCTATACAGTCATCTGTATAAACATGGAAATATCTACAATGCCATCTGTAGAAAGATGGAAATATCTACACCGCAATCTGTGTAAACATGGAAATATCTACACCGATATCTGTAAAAACATGGAAATATCTACACCGCTATCTGTATAAACATGGAAATATCTACACCGCGATCTGTATAAACATGGAAATATCTACAGCGCCATCTGTATAAACATGGAAATATCTACACCGCTATCTGTATAAACATGGAAATATCTACACAGTTATCTCTATAAACATGGAAATATCTACACCGCCATCTGTATAAACATGGAAATATCTACACAGCCATGTGCACATACATGGAAATATCTACACCGCTATCTATATAAACATGGAAATAACTACACCGCTATCTGTATAAACATGGAAATATCTACACCGCCATCTACATATCCATGGAAATATCTGCGCCGCCATCTGTATAAACATGGAAATATCTACACGGTCATCTGTGTATAGATGGAAATATCAACACCGCCATCTATACAAACATGGAAATATCTGCACGGCTATCTGTATAAACATGGAAATATCTACACCGCGGTCTGTATAAACATGGAAATATCAACACCGCTATCGGTATAAACATGGAAATATCTACACCGCTATCTCTATAAACATGGAAATATCTACACCGTGATCTGTATAAACATGGAAATATTTACACCGCTATCTGTATAAACATGGAAACTTCCACACCGTTATCTGTATAAATATGGAAATATCTACACTGCTATCTCTATAAACTTGGAAATATCTACACCGCCATCTGTATAAACATGGAAATACCTATACAGTCATCTGTGTAAACATGGAAATATCTACACCACCATCTGTATAAACATGGAAATATCTACAATGCCATCTGTATACACATGGAAATACCTACACGGCAATCAGTGTATAGATGGAAACATCAACACCGCCATCTGTACAAACATGGAAATATCTACACTGCTATCTCTATAAACATGGAAATATCTACACTGTGGTCTGTATAAACATGGAAATATCTACACCGGTATCTGTATAAACATGGAAATATCCACACCATGATCTGTATAAACATGGAAATATATACACCGCTATCTGTATAAACATGGAAATATCTGCACCACTATCTCTATAAACATGGAAATAACTACAAAGACATCTGTATAAACATGGAAATACCTACACAGTCATGTGTAGGAACATTTAAATATCTACACTGCCATCTGTATAAATATAGAAATATCTACACAGCCCTCTGTATAAATATGGAAATATCTGCATAGGCATCTGTGTAAACATGGAAATATCTGCACCGCTATCTGTATAAACGTGGAAATACCTACACCGCTGTCTCTATAAACATGGAAATATGTACACCGCTATGTGTATAAACATGGAAATATCTCCACGGCTCTCTGTATAAACATGGAAATATCTCCACCGTTATCTGTATAAACATGGAAATATCAACAGCGCCATCTATATAAACATTGAAATACCTACACTGCCATCCGTAGAAACATGGAAATATCTACACAGTCATCTGAATAAACATGGAAATATCTACACCACCATCTGTATAAACATGCAAATAGCTGCAATACCATCTGTATACACATGGAAATATCTACACAGACATCTGTATAAATATGGAAATATCTACACGGCCATCTGTATAAACATGGAAATATCTACACTGCCATCTGTAGAAAGATGGAAATATCTACACCGCTATCTCTATAAATATGGAAATATCTACACCGCCATCTCTATGAACATGAAAATATCTACACTGCCATCTCCATAAAGATGGAAGTATCTACTCCGCCATGTGTATAAACACGGAAATATCTACACCACCATCTGTGTAAACATGGAAATACCTACACCGCTATCTGTATAAACATGGAAATAACTACACCGCCATCTGCATGTCCTTGGAAATATCTACGCCGCCATCTGAATAAACATGGAAATATCTACACGGCCATCTGTGTATAGATGGAAATATCAACACCGCCATCTGTACAAACATGGAAATATCTACACCGCTATCTCTATAGACATGGAAATATCTGCACCGCCATCTGTAAAAACATGGAAATACCTATACAGTCATCTGTATAAACATGGAAATATCTACAATGCCATCTGTAGAAAGATGGAAATATCTACACCGCAATCTGTGTAAACATGGAAATATCTACACCGATATCTGTAAAAACATGGAAATATCTACACCGCTATCTGTATAAACATGGAAATATCTACACCGCGATCTGTATAAACATGGAAATATCTACACCGCCATCTGTATAAACATGGAAATATCTACACCGCTATCTGTATAAACATGGAAATATCTACACAGTTATCTCTATAAACATGGAAATATCTACACCGCCATCTGTATAAACATGGAAATATCTACACAGCCATGTGCACATACATGGAAATATCTACACCGCTATCTATATAAACATGGAAATAACTACACCGCTATCTGTATAAACATGGAAATATCTACACCGCCATCTACATATCCATGGAAATATCTGCGCCGCCATCTGTATAAACATGGAAATATCTACACGGTCATCTGTGTATAGATGGAAACATCAACACCGCCATCTGTACAAACCTGGAAATATCTACACTGCTATCTCTATAAACATGGAAATATCTACACTGTGGTCTGTATAAACATGGAAATATCTACACCAGTATCTGTACAAACATGGAAATATCCACACCATGATCTGTATAAACATGGAAATATATACACCGCTATCTGTATAAACATGGAAATATCTGCACCACTATCTCTATAAACATGGAAATAACGACAAAGACATCGGTATAAACATGGAAATACCTACACAGTCATGTGAAGGAACATTTAAATATCTACACTGCCATCTGTATAAATATAGAAATATCTACACAGCCCTCTGTATAAATATGGAAATATCTGCATAGGCATCTGTGTAAACATGGAAATATCTGCACCGCTATCTGTATAAACGTGGAAATACCTACACCGCTGTCTCTATAAACATGGAAATATGTACACCGCTATGTGTATAAACATGGAAATATCTCCACGGCTCTCTGTATAAACATGGAAATATCTCCACCGTTATCTGTATAAACATGGAAATATCAACAGCGCCATCTATATAAACATTGAAATACCAACACTGCCATCTGTAGAAACATGGAAATATGTACACCGCAATCTGTGTAAACATGGAATTATCTACACCGATATCTGTATAAACATGGAAATATCTACACCGCGATCTGTATAAACATGGAAATATCTACACTGCGATCTGTATAAACATGGAAATATCTACACCGCAATCTGTATAAACATGGAAATATCTACACAGTTATCTCTATAAACATGGAAATATCTACACCGCCATCTGTATAAACATGGAAATACCTACAAAGTCATCTGTATAAACATGGAAATATCTACACAGCCATCTGTATAAACATGGAAATATCTACACAGCCATCTGTATATACATGGAAATATCTACACCACTATCTGTATAAACATGGAAATAACAACACCTCTATTTGTATAAACAAGGAAATATCTACACTGTGATCTGTATAAACATGGAAATATCTACACCACCATCTCTATAAACAGGGAAATATCTACACCGCTATCTGTATAAACATGGAAATATCCACACCGCTATCTCTATAAACATGGAAAAATCAAGACCGCTATGTCTATGAACATGGAAATATCTACACCGCCATCTCTATAAACATGGAAATGTCTACACCACGATCAGTATAAACATGGAAATATCTACACCGCTATCGGAATAAACATGGAAATACCTACACCGCTATCTCTATAAATATGGAAATATCTACACCGTGATCTGTATAAACATGGAAATATTTACACCGCTATCTGTATAAACATGGCAACTTCTACACCGTTATCTGTATAAATATGGAAATATCTACACCGCTATCTCAATAAACTTGGAAATATCTACACCACCATCTGTATAAACATGGAAATACCTATACAGTCATCTGTGTAAACATGAAAATATCTACACCACCATCTGTATAAACATGGAAATATCTACAATGCCATCTGTATACACATGGAAATACCTACACGGCAATCATTGTATAGATGGAAACATCAACACCGCCATCTGTACAAACATGGAAATATCTACACTGCTATCTCTATAAACATGGAAATATCTACACTGCGGTCTCTATAAACATGGAAATATCTACACCATGATCTGTATAAACACGGAAATATATACACCGCTATCTGTATAAACATGGAAATATCTGCACCGCTGTCTCTATAAACATGGAAATAACTACAAAGACATCTGTATAAACTTGGAAATACCTACACAGTCATGTGTAGGAACATTTAAATATCTACACTGCAATCTGTATAAATATAGAAATAGCTACACAGCCCTCTGTATAAATATGGAAATATCTGCATAGGCATCTGTGTAAACATGGAAATATCTGCACCGCTATCTGTATAAACATGGAAATACCTACACCGCTGTCTCTATAAACATGGAAATATGTACACCGCTATGTGTATAAACATGGAAATATCTCCACTGCTCTCTGTATAAACATGGAAATATCTCCACCGTTATCTGTATAAACATGGAAATATCAACAGCGCCATCTATATAAACATTGAAATATCTACACTGCCATCTGTAAAAGCATGGAAATATCTACACATTCATCTGAGTAAACATGGAAATATCTACACCACCATCTGTATAAACATGGAAATAGCTACAATACCATCTGTATACACATGGAAATATCTACACCGACATCTGTATAAATATGGAAATATCTACACGGCCATCTGTATAAACATGGAAATATCTACACTGCCATCTGTAGAAAGATGGAAATATCTACACCGCTATCTCTATAAATATGGAAATATCTACACCGCCATCTGTATGAACATGAAAATATCTACACTGCCATCTCAATAAAGATGGAAGTATCTACACCGCCATGTGTATAAACACGGAAATATCTACACCACCATCTGTGTAAACATGGAAATACCTACACCGCTATCTGTATAAACATGGAAATAACTACACCGCCATCTGCATGACCTTGGAAATATCTACGCCGCCATCTGAATAAACATGGAAATATCTACACGGCCATCTGTGTATAGCTGGAAATATCAACACCACCATCTGTACAAACATGGAAATGTCTACACCGCTATCTCTATAGACATGGAAATATCTGCACCGCCATCTGTAAAAACATGGAAATACCTATACAGTCATCTGTATAAACATGGAAATATCTACAATGCCATCTGTAGAAAGATGGAAATATCTACACCGCAATCTGTGTAAACATGGAAATATCTACACCGATATCTGTAAAAACATGGAAATATCTACACCGCAATCTGTATAAACATGGAAATATCTACACCGTGATCTCTATAAACATGGAAATATCTACACGGCGATCTGTATAAACATGGAAATATCTACACAGTTATCTCTATAAACATGGAAATATCTACACCGCCATCTGTATAAACATGGAAATACCTACAAAGTCATCTGTATAAATATGGAAATATCTACACAGCCATCTGTATAAACATGGAAATATCTACACAGCCATCTGTATATACATGGAAATATCTACACCACTATCTGTATAAACATGGAAATAACTACACCGCTATTTTTATAAACAAGGAAATATCTACACTGTGATCTGTATAAACATGGAAATATCTACACCGCCATCTCTATAAACAGGGAAATATCGACACCCCTTCTGTATAAACATGGAAATATCCACACCGCTATCTCTACAAACATGGAAAAATCAACACCACTATCTCTATGAACATGGAAATATCTACACCGCCATCTCTATAAACATGGAAATGTCTACACCACGATCATTATAAACATGGAAATATCTACACCGCTATCTGTATAAACATGGAAATATCTCCTCTGCTATCTCTATAAACATCGAAATATCTACACCGCCATCTGTATAAACATGGAAATACTTACAAAGTTATCTGTATAAACATGGATATATCTACACCGCCATCTGTATAAACATGGAAATATCTACACAGCCATGTGTACATACATGGAAATATCTACACCACTATCTATATAAACATGGAAATAACTGCACCGCTATCTGTATAAACATGGAAATATCTACACCGCCATCTACATATCCATGGAAATATCTGCACCGCCATCTGTATAAACATGGAAATATCTACACGGTCATCTGTGTATAGATGGAAATATCAACACCGCCATCTGTACAAACATGGAAATATCTACACCGCTATCTCTATAAACATGGAAATATCTACCACGTGATCTGTATAAACATGGAAATATTCACACCGCTATCTGTATAAACATGGAAACTTCTACACCGTTATCTGTATAAATATGGAAATATCTACACTGCTATCTCAATAAACTTGGAAATATCTACACCACCATCTGTATAAACATGGAAATACCTATACAGTCATCTGTGTAAACATGGAAATATCTACACCACCATCTGTATAAACATGGAAATATCTACAGTGCCATCTGTATACACATGGAAATACCTACACGGCAATCATTGTATAGACGGAAACATCAACACCGCCATCTGTACAAACATGGAAATATCTACACTGCTATCTCTATAACCATGGAAATATCTACACTGTGGTCTCTATAAACATGGAAATATCTACACCATGATCTGTATAAACACGGAAATATATACACCGCTATCTGTATAAACATGGAAATATCTGCACCGCTATCTCTATAAACATGGAAATAACTACAAAGACATCTGTATAAACTTGGAAATACCTACACAGTCATGTGTAGGAACATTTAAATATCTACACTGCCATCTGTATAAATATAGAAATAGCTACACAGCCCTCTGTATAAATATGGAAATATCTGCATAGGCATCTGTGTAAACATGGAAATATCTGCACCGCTATCTGTATAAACATGGAAATACATACACCGCTGTCTCTATAAACATGGAAATATGTACACTGCTATGTGTATAAACATGGAAATATCTCCACTGCTCTCTGTATAAACATGGAAATATCTCCACCGTTATCTGTATAAACATGGAAATATCAACAGCGCCATCTATATAAACATTGAAATATCTACACTGCCATCTGTAAAAGCATGGAAATATCTACACATTCATCTGAGTAAACATGGAAATATCTACACCACCATCTGTATAAACATGGAAATAGCTACAATACCATCTGTATACACATGGAAATATCTACACCGACATCTGTATAAATATGGAAATATCTACACGGCCATCTGTATAAACATGGAAATATCTACACTGCCATCTGTAGAAAGGTGGAAATATCTACACCGCTATCTCTATAAATATGGAAATATCTACACCGCCATCTGTATGAACATGAAAATATCTACACTGCCATCTCAATAAAGATGGAAGTATCTACTCCGCCATGTGTATAAACACGGAAATATCTACACCACCATCTGTATAAACATGGAAATACCTACACCGCTATCTGTATAAACATGGAAATAACTACACCGCCATGTGCATGTCCTTGGAAATATCTATGCCGCCAACTGAATAAACATGGAAATATCTACACGGCCATCTGTGTATAGCTGGAAATATCAACACCGCCATCTGTACAAACATGGAAATATCTACACCGCTATCTCTATAGACATGGAAATATCTGCACCGCCATCTGTAAAAACATGGAAATACCTATACAGTCATCTGTATAAACATGGAAATATCTACAATGCCATCTGTAGAAAGATGGAAATATCTACACCGCAATCAGTGTAAACATGGAAATATCTACACCGATATCTGTATAAACTTGGAAATATCTACACCACGATCTGTATAAACATGGAAATATCTACAGCGCGATCTGTATAAACATGGAAATATCTACACAGTTATCTCTATAAACATGGAAATATCTACTCCGCCATCTGTATAAACATGGAAATACCTACAAAGTCATCTGTATAAACATGGAAATATCTACACAGCCATCTGTATAAACATGGAAATATCTACACAGCCATCTGTATATACATGGAAATATCTACACCACTATCTGTATAAACATGGAAATAACTACACCGCTATTTGTATAAACAAGGAAATATCTACACCGTGATCTGTATAAACATGGAAATATCTACACCGAAATCTCTATAAACAGGGAAATATCTACACCCCTATCTGTATAAACATGGAAATATACACACCGCTATCTCTATAAACATGGAAAAATCAACACCGCTATCTCTATGAACATGGAAATATCTACACCACCATCTCTATAAACATGGAATTGTCTACACCACGATCAGTATAAACATGGAAATATCTACACCGCTATCTGTATAAACATGGAAATATCTCCACTGCTATCTCTATAAACATCGAAATATCTACACCGCCATCTGTATAAACATGGAAATACTTACAAAGTTATCTGTATAAACATGGAAATATCTACACCGCCATCTGTATAAACATGGAAATATCTACACAGCCATGTGTACATACATGGAAATATCTACACCGCTATCTATATAAACATGGAAATAACTACACCGCTATCTGTATAAACATGGAAATATCTACACCGCCATCTACATATCCATGGAAATATCTGCGCCGCCATCTGTATAAACATGGAAATATCTACACGGTCATCTGTGTATAGATGGAAATATCAACACCGCCATCTGTATAAACATGGAAACTTCTACACCGTTATCTGTATAAATATGGAAATATCTACACCGCTATCTCAATAAACTCGGAAATATCTACACCACCATCTGTATAAACATGGAAATATCTACACGGTCATCTGTGTATAGATGGAAATATCAACACCGCCATCTGTACAAACATGGAAATATCTGCACCGCTATCTGTATAAACATGGAAATATCTACACCGCGGTCTGTATAAACATGGAAATATCAACACCGCTATCAGTATAAACATGGAAATATCTACACCACTATCTGTATAAACATGGAAATATCTACACCGTGATCTGTATAAACATGGAAATATTTACACCGCTATCTGTATAAACATGGAAACTTCTACACCGTTATCTGTATAAATATGGAAATATCTACACCGCTATCTCAATAAACTCGGAAATATCTACACCACCATCTGTATAAACATGGAAATACCTATACAGTCATCTGTGTAAACATGGAAATATCTACACAACCATCTGTATAAACATGGAAATATCTACAATGCCATCTGTATACACATGGAAATACCTACACGGCAATCAGTGTATAGATGGAAACATCAACACCGCCATCTGTACAAACATGGAAATATCTACACTGCTATCTCTATAAACATGGAAATATCTCCACTGCTCTCTGTATAAACATTGAAATATCTCCACCGTTATCTGTATAAACATGGAAATATCAACAGCGCCATCTATATAAGCATTGAAATATCTACACTGCCATCTGTAAAAACATGGAAATATCTACACATTCATCTGAATAAACATGGAAATATCTACACCACCATCTGTATAAACATGGAAATAGTTACAATACCATCTGTATACACATGGAAATATCTACACAGACATCTGTATAAATAAGGAAATATCTACACGGCCATCTGTATAAACATGGAAATATCTACACTGCCATCTTTAGAAAGATGGAAATATCTACACCGCTATCTCTATAAATATGGAAATATCTACACCGCCATCAGTATGAACATAAAATATCTACACTGCCATCTCCATAAAGATGGAAGTATCTACTCCGCCATGTGTATAAACACAGAAATATCTACACCACCATCTGTGTAAACATGGTAATACCTACACCGCTATCTGTATAAACATGGAAATAACTACACCGCCATCTACATGTCCTTGGAAATATCTACGCCGCCATCTGAATAAACATGGAAATATCTACACGGCCATCTGTGTATAGCTGGAAATATCAACACCGCCATCTGTACAAACATGGAAATATCTACACCGCTATCTCTATAGACATGGAAATATCTGCACCGCCATCTGTAAAAACATGGAAATACCTATACAGTCATCTGTATAAACATGGAAATATCTACAATGCCATCTGTAGAAAGATGGAAATATCTACACCGCAATCTGTGTAAACATGGAAATATCTACACCGATATCTGTATAAACATGGAAATATCTACACCGCGATCTGTATAAACATGGAAATATCTACACCGCGATCTGTATAAACATGGAAATATCTACACCGTGATCTGTATAAACATGGAAATATCTACACAGTTATCTCTATAAACATGGAAATATCTACACCGCTATCTCAATAAACTTGGAAATATCTACACCACCATCTGTATAAACATGGAAATATCTACACAGCCCTCTGTATAAACATGGAAATATCTACACCGCCATCTACATATCCATGGAAATATCTGCGCCGCCATCTGTATACACATGGAAATATCTACACAGTCATCTGTGTATAGATGGAAATATCAACACCGCCATCTGTACAAACATGGAAATATCTGCACCGCTATCTGTATAAACATGGAAATATCTACACCACGGTCTGTATAAACATGGAAATATCAACACCGCTATCGGTATAAACATGGAAATATCTACACCGCTATCTCTATAAACATGGAAATATCTACACCGTGATCTGTATAAACGTGGAAATATTTACACTGCTATCTGTATAAACATGGAAACTTCTACACCGTTATCTGTATAAATATGGAAATATCTACACCGCTATCTCTATAAACTTGGAAATGTCTACACTGCCATCTGTATAAACATGGAAATACCTATACAATCATCTGTGTAAACATGGAAATATCTACACCACCATCTGTATAAACATGGAAATATCTACAATGCCATCTGTATACACATGGAAATACCTACACGGCAATCAGTGTATAGATGGAAACATCAACACCGCCATCTGTACAAACATGGAAATATCTACACTGCTATCTCTATAAACATGGAAATATCTACACTGCGGTCTTTATAAACATGGAAATATCTACACCGCTATCTCTATAAACATGGAAATATCTACACTGCGGTCTTTATAAACATGGAAATATCTACACCGGTATCTGTATAAACATGGAAATATCTACACCATGATCTGTATAAACATGGAAATATATACACCGCTATCTGTATAAACATGGAAATATCTGCACCTCTATCTCTATAAACATGGAAATAACTGCAAAGACATCTGTATAAACAGGGAAATACCTACACAGTCATGTGTAGGAACATTTAAATATCTACACTGCCATCTGTATAAATATAGAAATATCTACACAGCCCTCTGTATAAATATGGAAATATCTGCATAGGCATCTGTGTAAACATGGAAATATCTGCACTGATATCTGTATAAACATGGAAATACCTACACCGCTGTCTCTAAAAACATGGAAATGCCTACACCGCTGTTTCTAAAAACATGGAAATATGAACACCGCTATGTGTATAAACATGGAAATATCTCCACTGCTCTCAGTATAAATATGGAAATATCAACAGCGCCATCTATATAAACATTGAAATATCTACACAGCCATCTGTAAAAACATGGAAATATCTACACAGTCATCTGAATAAACATGGAAATAACTACGCCACCATCTGTATAAACCTGGAAATAGCTACAATACCATCTGTATACACAAGGAAATATCTACACAGACATCTGTATAAATATGGAAATATCTACACGGCCATCTGTATAAACATGGAAATATCTACACTGCCATCTTTAGAAAGATGGAAATATCTACACCGCTATCTCTATAAATATGGAAATATCTACACCGCCATCTCTATGAACATGAAAATATCTACACTGCCATCTCCATAAAGATGGAAGTATCTACTCCGCCATGTGTATAAACACGGAAATATCTACACAACCATCTGTGTAAACATGGAAATACCTACACCGCTATCTTTATAAACATGGAAATAACTACACGGCCATCTGCATGTTCTTGGAAGTATCTACGCCGCCATCTGAATAAACATGGAAATATCAACACCGCCATCTGTGTATAGATGGAAATATCAACACCGCCATCTGTACAAACATGGAAATATCTACACCGCTATCTCTATAGACATGGAAATATCTGCACCGCCATCTGTAAAAACATGGAAATACCTATACAGTCATCTGTATAAACATGGAAATATCTACAATGCCATCTGTAGAAAGATGGAAATATCTACACCGCAATCTGTGTAAACATGGAAATATCTACACCGATATCTGTAAAAACATGGAAATATCTACACCGCTATCTGTATAAACATGGAAATATCTACACCGCAATCTGTATAAACATGGAAATATCTACACCGCGATCTGTATAAACATGGAAATATCTACACCGCTATCTGTATAAACATGGAAATATCTACACAGTTATCTCTATAAACATGGAAATATCTACACCGCCATCTGTATAAACATGGAAATACCTACAAAGTCATCTGTATAAACATGGAAATATCTACACAGCCCTCTGTATAAACATGGAAATATATACACAGCCATCTGTATATACATGGAAATATCTACACCACTATCTGTATAAACATGGAAATAACTACACCGCTATTTGTATAAACAAGGAAATATCTACACCGTGATCTGTATAAACATGGAAATATCTACACCGCCATCTCTATAAACAGGGAAATATCTACACCCCTATCTGTATAAACATGGAAATATCCACACCGCTATCTCTATAAACATGGAAAAATCAACACCGCTATCTCTATGAACATGGAAATATCTACAATGCCATCTCTATAAACATGGAAATGTCTACACCACGATCAGTATAAACATGGAAATATCTACACCGCTATCTGTATAAACATGCAAATATCTCCACTGCTATCTCTATAAACATCGAAATATCTACACCGCCATCTGTATAAACATGGAAATACTTACAAAGTTATCTGTATAAACATGGAAATATCTACACCGCCATCTGTATAAACATGGAAATATCTACACAGCCATGTGTACATACATGGAAATATCTACACCGCTTTCTATATAAACATGGAAATAACTACACTGCTATCTGTATAAACATGGAAATATCTACACCCTCATCTACATATCCATGGAAATATCTGCGCCGCCATCTGTATAAAAATGGAAATATCTACACGGTCATCTGTGTATAGATGGAAATATCAACACCGCCATCTGTACAAACATGGAAATATCTGCACCGCTATCTGTATAAACATAGAAATATCTACACTGCGGTCTGTATAAACATGGAAATATCAACACCGCTATCGGTATAAACATGGAAATATCTACACCGCTATCTCTATAAACATGGAAATATCTACACCGCCATCTCTATAAACAGGGAAATATCTACACCCCTATCTGTATAAACATGGAAATATCCACACCGCTATCTCTATAAACATGGAAAAATCAACACCGCTATCTCTATGAACATGGAAATATCTACACCGCATTCTCTATAAACATGGAAATGTCTACCCCACGATCGGTATAAACATGGAAATATCTACACCGCTATCTGTATAAACATGGAAATATCTCCACTGCTATCTCTATAAACATCTAAATATCTACACCGCCATCTGTATAAACATGGAAATACTTACAAAGTTATCTGTATAAACATGGAAATATCTACACCGCCATCTGTATAAACATGGAAATATCTACACAGCCATGTGTACATACATGGAAATATCTACACCGCTATCTATATAAACATGGAAATAACTACACCGCTATCTGTATAAAGATGGAAATAACTACACCGCCATCTACATATCCATGGAAATATCTGCACCGCCATCTGTATAAACATGGAAATATCTACACGGTCATCTGTGTATAGATGGAAATATCAACACCGCCATCTGTACATACATGGAAATATCTGCACCGCTATCTGTATAAAAATGGAAATATCTACACCGCGGTCTGTAAAAACATGGAAATATCAACACCACTATCGGTATATACATGGAAATATCTGCGCCGCTATCTCTATAAACATGGAAATATCTACACCGTGATCTGTATAAACATGGAAATATTTACACCGCTATCTGTTTAAACATGGAAACTTCTACACCGTTATCTGTATAAATATGGAAATATCTACACCGCTATCTCTATAAACTTGGAAATATCTACACCGTCATCTGTATAAACATGGAAATACCTATACAGTCATCTGTGTAAACATGGAAATATCTACACCACCTTCTGTATAAACATGGAAATATCTACAATGCCATCTGTATACACATGGAAATACCTACACTGCAATCAGTGTATAGATGGAAACATCAACACCGCCATCTGTACAAACATGGAAATATCTACACTGCTATCTCCATAAACATGGAAATATCTACACTGTGGTCTGTATAAACATGGAAATATCTACACCGGTATCTGTATAAACATGGAAATATCCACACCATGATCTGTATAAACATGGAAATATATACACCGCTATCTGTATAAACATGGAAATATCTGCACCGCTATCTCTATAAACATGGAAATAACTACAAAGACATCTGTATAAACATGGAAATACCTACACAGTCATGTGTAGGAACATTCAAATATCTACACTGCCATCTGTATAAATATAGAAATATCTACACAGCCCTCTGTATAAATATGGAAATATCTGCATAGGCATCTGTGTAAACATGGAAATATCTGCACCGCTATCTGTATAAACGTGGAAATACCTACACCACTGTCTCTATAAACATGGAAATATGTACACCGCTATGTGTATAAACATGGAAATATCTCCACTGCTCTCTGTATAAACATGGAAATATCTCCACCGTTATCTGTATAAACATGGAAATATCAACAGCGCCATCTACATAAACATTGAAATATCTACACAGCCATCTGTAAAAACATGGAAATATCTACACAGTCATCTGAATAAACATGGAAATATCTACACCACCATCTGTATAAACATGGAAATAGCTACAATACCATCTGTATACACATGGAAATATCTACACAGACATCTGTATAAATATGGAAATATCTACACGGCCATCTGTATAAACATGGAAATATCTACACTGCCATCTGTAGAAAGATGGAAATATCTACACCGCTATCTCTATAAATATGGAAATATCTACACCGCCATCTCTATGAACATGAAAATATCTACACTGCCATCTCCATAAAGATGGAAGTATCTACTCCGCCATGTGTATAAACACGGAAATATCTACACCACCATCTGTGTAATCATGGAAATACCTACACCGCTATCTTTATAAACATGGAAATAACTACACCGCCATCTGCATGTCCTTGGAAGTATGTACGCCGCCATCTGAATAAACATGGAAATATCTACACCGCCATCTGTGTATAGATGGAAATATCAACACCGCCATCTGTACAAACATGGAAATATCTACACCGCTATCTCTATAGACATGGAAATATCTGCACCGCCATCTATAAAAACATGGAAATACCTATACAGTCATCTGTATAAACATGGAAATATCTACAATGCCATCTGTAGAAAGATGGAAATATCTACACCGCAATCTGTGTAAACATGGAAATATCTACACCGATATCTGTAAAAACATGGAAATATCTACACCGCTATCTGTATAAACATGGAAATATCTACACCGCGATCTGTATAAACATGGAAATATCTACACCGCGATCTGTATAAACATGGAAATATCTACACCGCTATCTGTATAAACATGGAAATATCTACACAGTTATCTCTATAAACATGGAAATATCTACACCGCCATCTGTATAAACATGGAAATACCTACAAATTCATCTGTATAAACATGGAAATATCTACACAGCCCTCTGTATAAACATGGAAATATATACACAGCCATCTGTATATACATGGAAATATCTACACCACTATCTGTATAAACATGGAAATAACTACACCGCTATTTGTATAAACAAGGAAATATCTACACCGTGATCTGTATAAACATGGAAATATCTACACCGCCATCTCTATAAACAGGGAAATATCTACACCCCTATCTGTATAAACATGGAAATATCCACACCGCTATCTCTATAAACATGGAAAAATCAACACCGCTATCTCTATGAACATGGAAATATCTACACCGCCATCTCTATAAACATGGAAATGTCTACACCACGATCAGTATAAACATGGAAATATGTACACCGCTATCTGTATAAACATGGAAATATCTCCACTGCTATCTCTATAAACATCGAAATATCTACACCGCCATCTGTATAAACATGGAAATACTTACAAAGTTATCTGTATAAACATGGAAATATCTACACCGCCGTCTGTATAAACATGTCAATATCTACACAGCCATGTGTACATACATGGAAATATCTACACCGCTATCTATATAAACATGGAAATAACTACACCGCTATCTGTATAAACATGAAATATCTACACCGCCATCTACATATCCATGGAAATATCTGCGCCGCCATCTGTATAAACATGAAAATATCTACACGGTCATCTGTGTATAGATGGAAATATCAACACCGCCATCTGTACAAACATGGAAATATCTGCACCGCTATCTGTATAAACATGGAAATATCTACACCGTGGTCTGTATAAACATGGAAATATCAACACCACTATCGGTATAAACATGGAAATATCTATGCCGCTATCTCTATAAACATGTAAATGTCTACACCGTGATCTGTATAAACATGGAAATATTTACACCGCTATCTGTTTAAACATGGAAACTTCTACACCGTTATCTGTATAAATATGGAAATATCTACACCGCTATCTCTATAAACTTGGAAATATCTACACCGTCATCTGTATAAACATGGAAATACCTATACAGTCATCTGTGCAAACATGGAAATATCTACACCACCATCTGTATAAACATGGAAATATCTACAATGCCATCTGTATACACATGGAAATACCTACACGGCAATCAGTGTATAGATGGAAACATCAACACCGCCATCTGTACAAACATGGAAATATCTACACTACTATCTCTATAAACATGGAAATATCTACACTGTGGTCTGTATAAACATGGAAATATCTACACCGGTATCTGTATAAACATGGAAATATCCACACCATGATCTGTATAAACATGGAAATATATACACCGCTATCTGTATAAACATGGATATATCTGCACCGCTATCTCTATAAACATGGAAATAACTACAAAGATATCTGTATAAACATGGAAATACCTACACAGTCATGTGTAGGAACATTTAAATATCTACACTGCCATCTGTATAAATATAGAAATATCTACACAGCCCTCTGTATAAATATGGAAATATCTGCATAGGCATCTGTGTAAACATGGAAATATCTGCACCGCTATCTGTATAAACGTGGAAATACCTACACCGCTGTCTCTATAAACATGGAAATATGTACACCGCTATGTGTATAAACATGGAAATATCTCCACTGCTCTCTCTATAAACATGGAAATATCTCCACCGTTATCTGTATAAACATGGAAATATCAACAGCGCCATCTATATAAACATTGAAATATCTACACTGCCATCTGTAAAAACATGGAAATATCTACACAGTCATCTGAATAAACATGGAAATATCTACACCACCATCTGTATAAACATGGAAATAGCTACAATACCATCAGTATACACATGGAAATATCTACACAGACATCTGTATAAATATGGAAATATCTACACGGCCATCTGTATAAACATGGAAATATCTACACTGCCATCTTTAGAAAGATGGAAATATCTACACCGCTATCTCTATAAATATGGAAATATCTACACCGCCATCTGTATGAACATGAAAATATCTACACTGCCATCTCCATAAAGATGGAAGTATCTACTCCGCCATGTGTATAAACACGGAAATATCTACACCACCATCTGTGTAAACATGGAAATACCTACACCGCTATCTGTATAAACATGGAAATAACTACACCGCCATCTGCATGTCCTTGGAAATATCTACGCCACCATCTGAATAAACATGGAAATATCTACACGGCCATCTGTGTATAGATGGAAATATCAACACAGCCATCTGTACAAACATGGGAATATCTACACCGCTATCTCTATAGACATGGAAATATCTGCACCGCCATCTGTAAAAACATGGAAATACCTATACAGTCATCTGTATAAACATGGAAATATCTACAATGCCATCTGTAGAAAGATGGAAATATCTACACCGCAATCTGAGTAAACATGGAAATATCTACACCGATATCTGTAAAAACATTGAAATATCTACACCGCTATCTGTATAAACATGGAAATATCTACACCGCGATCTGTATAAACATGGAATTGTCTACACCGCGATCTGTATAAACATGGAAATATCTACAGCGCTATCTGTATAAACATGGAAATATCTACACAGTTATCTCTATAAACATGGAAATATCTACACCGCCATCTATATAAACATGGAAATACCTACAAAGTCATCTGTATAAACATGGAAATATCTACACAGCCATCTGTATAAACATGGAAATATCTACACGGGCATCTGTGTAGATGGAAATATCAACACCGCCTTCTGTACAAACATGGAAATATCTACACAGTTATCTCTATAAACATGGAAATATCTACACCGCCATCTGTATAAACATGGAAATACCTACAAAGTCATCTGTATAAACATGGAAATATCTACACAGCCATCTGTATAAACATGGAAATATCTACACAGCCATCTGTATATACATGGAAATATCTACACCACTATCTGTATAAACATGGAAATAACTACACCGCTATTTGTATAAACAAGGAAATATCTACACCGTGATCTGTATAAACATGGAAATATCTACACCGCCATCTCTATAAACAGGGAAATATCTACACCCCTATCTGTATAAACATGGAAATATCCACACCGCTATCTCTATAAACATGGAAAAATCAACACCGCTATCTCTATGAACATGGAAATATCTACACCGCCATCTCTATAAACATGGAAATGTCTACACCACGATCAGTATAAACATGGAAATATGTACACCGCTATCTGTATAAACATGGAAATATCTCCACTGCTATCTCTATAAACATCGAAATATCTACACCGCCATCTGTATAAACATGGAAATACTTACAAAGTTATCTGTATAAACATGGAAATATCTACACCGCCGTCTGTATAAACATGTCAATATCTACACAGCCATGTGTACATACATGGAAATATCTACACCGCTATCTATATAAACATGGAAATAACTACACCGCTATCTGTATAAACATGAAATATCTACACCGCCATCTACATATCCATGGAAATATCTGCGCCGCCATCTGTATAAACATGGAAATATCTACACGGTCATCTGTGTATAGATGGAAATATCAACACCGCCATCTGTACAAACATGGAAATATCTGCACCGCTATCTGTATAAACATGGAAATATCTACACCGTGGTCTGTATAAACATGGAAATATCAACACCACTATCGGTATAAACATGGAAATATCTATGCCGCTATCTCTATAAACATGTAAATGTCTACACCGTGATCTGTATAAACATGGAAATATTTACACCGCTATCTGTTTAAACATGGAAACTTCTACACCGTTATCTGTATAAATATGGAAATATCTACACCGCTATCTCTATAAACTTGGAAATATCTACACCGTCATCTGTATAAACATGGAAATACCTATACAGTCATCTGTGCAAACATGGAAATATCTACACCACCATCTGTATAAACATGGAAATATCTACAATGCCATCTGTATACACATGGAAATACCTACACGGCAATCAGTGTATAGATGGAAACATCAACACCGCCATCTGTACAAACATGGAAATATCTACACTACTATCTCTATAAACATGGAAATATCTACACTGTGGTCTGTATAAACATGGAAATATCTACACCGGTATCTGTATAAACATGGAAATATCCACACCATGATCTGTATAAACATGGAAATATATACACCGCTATCTGTATAAACATGGATATATCTGCACCGCTATCTCTATAAACATGGAAATAACTACAAAGATATCTGTATAAACATGGAAATACCTACACAGTCATGTGTAGGAACATTTAAATATCTACACTGCCATCTGTATAAATATAGAAATATCTACACAGCCCTCTGTATAAATATGGAAATATCTGCATAGGCATCTGTGTAAACATGGAAATATCTGCACCGCTATCTGTATAAACGTGGAAATACCTACACCGCTGTCTCTATAAACATGGAAATATGTACACCGCTATGTGTATAAACATGGAAATATCTCCACTGCTCTCTCTATAAACATGGAAATATCTCCACCGTTATCTGTATAAACATGGAAATATCAACAGCGCCATCTATATAAACATTGAAATATCTACACTGCCATCTGTAAAAACATGGAAATATCTACACAGTCATCTGAATAAACATGGAAATATCTACACCACCATCTGTATAAACATGGAAATAGCTACAATACCATCAGTATACACATGGAAATATCTACACAGACATCTGTATAAATATGGAAATATCTACACGGCCATCTGTATAAACATGGAAATATCTACACTGCCATCTTTAGAAAGATGGAAATATCTACACCGCTATCTCTATAAATATGGAAATATCTACACCGCCATCTGTATGAACATGAAAATATCTACACTGCCATCTCCATAAAGATGGAAGTATCTACTCCGCCATGTGTATAAACACGGAAATATCTACACCACCATCTGTGTAAACATGGAAATACCTACACCGCTATCTGTATAAACATGGAAATAACTACACCGCCATCTGCATGTCCTTGGAAATATCTACGCCACCATCTGAATAAACATGGAAATATCTACACGGCCATCTGTGTATAGATGGAAATATCAACACAGCCATCTGTACAAACATGGGAATATCTACACCGCTATCTCTATAGACATGGAAATATCTGCACCGCCATCTGTAAAAACATGGAAATACCTATACAGTCATCTGTATAAACATGGAAATATCTACAATGCCATCTGTAGAAAGATGGAAATATCTACACCGCAATCTGAGTAAACATGGAAATATCTACACCGATATCTGTAAAAACATTGAAATATCTACACCGCTATCTGTATAAACATGGAAATATCTACACCGCGATCTGTATAAACATGGAATTATCTACACCGCGATCTGTATAAACATGGAAATATCTACAGCGCTATCTGTATAAACATGGAAATATCTACACAGTTATCTCTATAAACATGGAAATATCTACACCGCCATCTATATAAACATGGAAATACCTACAAAGTCATCTGTATAAACATGGAAATATCTACACAGCCATCTGTATAAACATGGAAATATCTACACGGGCATCTGTGTAGATGGAAATATCAACACCGCCTTCTGTACAAACATGGAAATATCTACACAGTTATCTCTATAAACATGGAAATATCTACACCGCCATCTGTATAAACATGGAAATACCTACAAAGTCATCTGTATAAACATGGAAATATCTACACAGCCATCTGTATAAACATGGAAATATCTACACAGCCATCTGTATATACATGGAAATATCTACACCACTATCTGTATAAACATGGAAATAACTACACCGCTATTTGTATAAACAAGGAAATATCTACACCGTGATCTGTATAAACATGGAAATATCTACACCGCCATCTCTATAAACAGGGAAATATCTACACCCCTATCTGTATAAACATGGAAATATCCACACCGCTATCTCTATAAACATGGAAAAATCAACACCGCTATCTCTATGAACATGGAAATATCTACACCGCCATCTCTATAAACATGGAAATGTCTACACCACGATCAGTATAATCATGGAGATATCTACACCGCTATCTGTATAAACATGGAAATATCTCCACTGTTATCTCTATAAACATGGAAATATCTCCACTGCTATCTCTATAAACATCGAAATATCTACACCGCCATCTGTATAAACATGGAAATACTTACAAAGTTATCTGTATAAACATGGAAATATCTACACCGCCGTCTGTATAAACATGTCAATATCTACACAGCCATGTGTACATACATGGAAATATCTACACCGCTATCTATATAAACATGGAAATAACTACTCCGCTATCTGTATAAACATGGAAATATCTACACCGCCATCTACATATCCATGGAAATATCTGCGCCGCCATCTGTATAAACATGGAAATATCTACACGGTCATCTGTGTATAGATGGAAATATCAACACCGCCATCTGTACAAACATGGAAATATCTGCACCGCTATCTGTATAAACATGGAAATATCTACACCGTGGTCTGTATAAACGTGGAAATATCAACACCGCTATCGGTATAAACATGGAAATATCTACACCGCTATCTCTATAAACATGGAAATATCTACACCGTGATCTGTATAAACATGGAAATATTAACACCACTGTCTGTATAAACATGGAAACTTCTACACCGTTATCTGTATAAATATGGAAATATCTACACCGCTATCTCTATAAACTTGGAAATATCTACACCGCCATCTATATAAACATGGAAATACCTATACAGTCCTCTGTGTAAACATGGAAATATCTACACCACCATCTGTATAAACATGGAAATATCTACAATGCCATCTGTATACACATGGAAATACCTACACGGCAATCAGTGTATAGATGGAAACATCAACACCGCCATCTGTACAAACATGGAAATATCTACACTACTATCTCTATAAACATGGAAATATCTACACTGTGGTCTGTATAAACATGGAAATATCTACACCGGTATCTGTATAAACATGGAAATATCCACACCATGATCTGTATAAACATGGAAATATATACACCGCTATCTGTATAAACATGGATATATCTGCACCGCTATCTCTATAAACATGGAAATAACTACAAAGATATCTGTATAAACATGGAAATACCTACACAGTCATGTGTAGGAACATTTAAATATCTACACTGCCATCTGTATAAATATAGAAATATCTACACAGCCCTCTGTATAAATATGGAAATATCTGCATAGGCATCTGTGTAAACATGGAAATATCTGCACCGCTATCTGTATAAACGTGGAAATACCTACACCGCTGTCTCTATAAACATGGAAATATGTACACCGCTATGTGTATAAACATGGAAATATCTCCCCTGCTCTCTCTATAAACATGGAAATATCTCCACCGTTATCTGTATAAACATGGAAATATCAACAGCGCCATCTATATAAACATTGAAATATCTACACTGCCATCTGTAAAAACATGGAACTATCTACACAGTCATCTGAATAAACATGGAAATATCAACACCACCATCTGTATAAACATGGAAATAGCTACAATACCATCTGTATACACATGGAAATATCTACACAGACATCTGTATAAATATGGAAATATCTACACGGCCATCTGTATAAACATGGAAATATCTACACTGCCATCTGTAGAAAGATGGAAATATCTACACCGCTATCTCTATAAATATGCAAATATCTACACCGCCATCTCTATGAACATGAAAATATCTACACTGCCATCTCCATAAAGATGGAAGTATCTACTCCGCCATGTGTATAAACACGGAAATATCTACACCACCATCTGTGTAAACATGGAAATACCTACACCGCTATCTTTATAAACATGGAAATAACTACACCGCCATCTGCATGTCCTTGGAAGTATCTACGCCGCCATCTGAATAAACATGGAAATATCTACACGGCCATCTGTGTATAGATGGAAATATCAACACCGCCATCTGTACAAACATGGAAATATCTACACCGCTATCTCTATAGACATGGAAATCTCTGCACCGCCATCTGTAATAACATGGAAATACCTATACAGTCATCTGTATAAACACGGAAATATCTACAATGCCATCTGTAGAAAGATGGAAATATCTACACCGCAATCTGTGTAAACATGGAAATATCTACACCGATATCTGTAAAAACATGGAAATATCTACACCGCTATCTGTATAAACATGGAAATATCTACACCGCGATCTGTATAAACATGGAAATATCTACACCGCGATCTGTATAAACATGGAAATATCTACACCGCTATCTGTATAAACATGGAAATACCTACACAGTTATCTCTATAAACATGGAAATATCTACACCGTCATCTGTATAAACATGGAAATACCTACAAAGTCATCTGTATAAACATGGAAATATCTACACAGCCATCTGTATAAACATGGAAATATCTACACAGCCATCTGTATATACATGGAAATATCTACACCACTATCTGTATAAACATGGAAATAACTACACCGCTATTTGTATAAACAAGGAAATATCTACACCGTGATCTGTATAAACATGGAAATATCTACACCGCCATCTCTATAAACAGGGAAATATCTACACCCCTATCTGTATAAACATGGAAATATCCACACCGCTATCTCTATAAACATGGAAAAATCAACACCGCTATCTCTATGAACATGGAAATATCTACACCGCCATCTCTATAAACATGGAAATGTCTACACCACGATCAGTATAAACATGGAAATATCTACACCGCTATCTGTATAAACATGGAAATATCTCCACTGCTATCTCTATAAACATCGAAATATCTACACCGCCATCTGTATAAACATGGAAATACTTACAAAGGTATCTGTATAAACATGGAAATATCTACACCGCCATCTGTATAAACATGTCAATATCTACACAGCCATGTGTACATACATGGAAATATCTACACCGCTATCTATATAAACATGGAAATAACTACACCGCTATCTGTATAAACATGGAAATATCTACACCGCCATCTACATATCCATGGAAATATCTGCGCCGCCATCTGTATAAACATGGAAATATCTACACGGTCATCTGTGTATAGATGGAAATATCAACACCGCCATCTGTACAAACATGGAAATATCTGCACCGCTATCTGTATAAACATGGAAATATCTACACCGTGGTCTGTATAAACATG
The DNA here is from genome assembly GCF_028858775.2 of Pan troglodytes. NCBI lineage: Eukaryota > Metazoa > Chordata > Mammalia > Primates > Hominidae > Pan > Pan troglodytes. The sequence goes on from NC_072411.2 coordinate 12,763,130, forward strand.
GAAATATCAACACCGCTATCGGTATAAACATGGAAATATCTACACCGCTATCTCTATAAACATGGAAATATCTACACCATGATCTGTATAAACATGGAAATATTAACACCACTATCTGTAAAAACATGGAAACTTCTACACCGTTATCTGTATAAATATGGAAATATCTACACCGCTATCTCTATAAACTTGGAAATATCTACACCGCCATCTGTATAAACATGGAAATACCTATACAGTCATCTGTGTAAACATGGAAATATCTACACCACCATCTGTATAAACATGGAAATATCTACAATGCCATCTGTATACACATGGAAATACCTACACGGCAATCAGTGTATAGATGGAAACATCAACACCGCCATCTGTACAAACATGGAAATAGCTACACTGCTATCTCTATAAACATGGAAATATCTACACTGTGGTCTGTATAAACATGGAAATATCTACACCGGTATCTGTATAAACATGGAAATATCCACACCATGATCTGTATAAACATGGAAATATATACACCGCTATCTGTATAAACATGGAAATATCTGCACCGCTATCTCTATAAACATGGAAACAACTACAAAGACATCTGTATAAACATGGAAATACCTACACAGTCACGTGTAGGAACATTTAAATAACTACACTGCCATCTGTATAAATATAGAAATATCTACACAGCCCTCTGTATAAATATGGAAATATCTGCATAGGCATCTGTGTAAACATGGAAATATCTGCACCGCTATCTGTATAAACGTGGAATTACCTACACCGCTGTCTCTATAAACATGGAAATATGTACACCGCTATGTGTATAAACATGGAAATATCTCCACTGCTCTCTCTATAAACATGGAAATATCTCCACCGTTATCTGTATAAACATGGAAATATCAACAGCGCCATCTATATAAACATTGAAATATCTACACTGCCATCTGTAAAAACATGGAACTATCTACACAGTCATCTGAATAAACATGGAAATATCTACACCACCATCTGTATAAACATGGAAATAGCTACAATACCATCTGTATACACATGGAAATATCTACACAGACATCTGTATAAATATGGAAATATCTACACGGCCATCTGTATAAACATGGAAATATCTACACTGCCATCTGTAGAAAGATGGAAATATCTACACCGCTATCTCTATAAATATGGAAATATCTACACCGCCATCTCTATGAACATGAAAATATCTACACTGCCATCTCCATAAAGATGGAAGTATCTACTCCGCCATGTGTATAAACACGGAAATATCTACACCACCATCTGTGTAAACATGGAAATACCTACACCGCTATCTTTATAAACATGGAAATAACTACACCGCCATCTGCATGTCCTTGGAAGTATCTACGCCGCCATCTGAATAAACATGGAAATATCTACACGGCCATCTGTGTATAGATGGAAATATCAACACCGCCATCTGTACAAACATGGAAATATCTACACCGCTATCTCTATAGACATGGAAATATCTGCACCGCCATCTGTAAAAACATGGAAATACCTATACAGTCATCTGTATAAACACGGAAATATCTACAATGCCATCTGTAGAAAGATGGAAATATCTACACCGCAATCTGTGTAAAAATGGAAATATCTACACCGATATCTGTAAAAACATGGAAATATCTACACCGCTATCTGTATAAACATGGAAATATCTACACCGCGATCTGTATAAACATAGAAATATCTACACCGCGATCTGTATAAACATGGAAATATCTACACCGCTATCTGTATAAACATGGAAATACCTACACAGTTATCTCTATAAACATGGAAATATCTACACCGCCATCTGTATAAACATGGAAATACCTACAAAGTCATCTGTATAAACATGGAAATATCTACACAGCCATCTGTATAAACATGGAAATATCTACACGGCCATCTGTGTAGATGGAAATATCAACACCGCCTTCTGTACAAACATGGAAATATCTACACAGTTATCTCTATAAACATGGAAATATCTACACCGCCATCTGTATAAACATGGAAATACCTACAAAGTCATCTGTATAAACATGGAAATATCTACACAGCCATCTGTATAAAGATGGAAATATCTACACAGCCATCTGTATATACATGGAAATATCTACACCACTATCTGTATAAACATGGAAATAACTACACCGCTATTTGTATAAACAAGGAAATATCTACACCGTGATCTGTATAAACATGGAAATATCTACACCGCCATCTCTATAAACAGGGAAATATCTACACCCCTATCTGTATAAACATGGAAATATCCACACCGCTATCTCTATAAACATGGAAAAATCAACACCGCTATCTCTATGAACATGGAAATATCTACACCGCCATCTCTATAAACATGGAAATGTCTACACCACGATCAGTATAAACATGGAGATATCTACACCGCTATCTGTATAAACATGGAAATATCTCCACTGTTATCTCTATAAACATCGAAATATCTCCACTGCTATCTCTATAAACATCGAAATATCTACACCGCCATCTGTATAAACATGGAAATACTTACAAAGTTATCTGTATAAACATGGAAATATCTACACCGCCGTCTGTATAAACATGTCAATATCTACACAGCCATGTGTACATACATGGAAATATCTACACCGCTATCTATATAAACATGGAAATAACTACACCGCTATCTGTATAAACATGGAAATATCCACACCGCCATCTACATATCCATGGAAATATCTGCGCCGCCATCTGTATAAACATGGAAATATCTACACGGTCATCTGTGTATAGATGGAAATATCAACACCGCCATCTGTACAAACATGGAAATATCTGCACCGCTATCTGTATAAACATGGAAATATCTACACCGTGGTCTGTATAAACGTGGAAATATCAACACCGCTATCGGTATAAACATGGAAATATCTACACCGCTATCTCTATAAACATGGAAATATCTACACCGTGATCTGTATAAACATGGAAATATTAACACCACTGTCTGTATAAACATGGAAACTTCTACACCGTTATCTGTATAAATATGGAAATATCTACACCGCTATCTCTATAAACTTGGAAATATCTACACCGCCATCTGTATAAACATGGAAATACCTATACAGTCCTCTGTGTAAACATGGAAATATCTACACCACCATCTGTATAAACATGGAAATATCTACACGGTCATCTGTGTATAGATGGAAATATCAACACCGCCATCTGTACAAACATGGAAATATCTGCACCGCTATCTGTATAAACATGGAAATATCTACACCGTGGTCTGTATAAACATGGAAATATCAACACCGCTATCGGTATAAACATGGAAATATCTACACCGCTATCTCTATAAACATGGAAATATCTACACCGTGATCTGTATAAACATGGAAATATTAACACCACTATCTGTATAAACATGGAAACTTCTACACCGTTATCTGTATAAATATGGAAATATCTACACTGCTATCTCTATAAACTTGGAAATATCTACACCGCCATCTGTATAAACATGGAAATACCTATACAGTCCTCTGTGTAAACATGGAAATATCTACACCACCATCTGTATAAACATGGAAATATCTACAATGCCATCTGTATACACATGGAAATACCTACACGGCAATCAGTGTATAGATGGAAACATCAACACCGCCATCTGTACAAACATGGAAATATCTACACTACTATCTCTATAAACATGGAAATATCTACACTGTGGTCTGTATAAACATGGAAATATCTACACCGGTATCTGTATAAACATGGAAATATCCACACCATGATCTGTATAAACATGGAAATATATACACCGCTATCTGTATAAACATGGATATATCTGCACCGCTATCTCTATAAACATGGAAATAACTACAAAGATATCTGTATAAACATGGAAATACCTACACAGTCATGTGTAGGAACATTTAAATATCTACACTGCCATCTGTATAAATATAGAAATATCTACACAGCCCTCTGTATAAATATGGAAATATCTGCATAGGCATCTGTGTAAACATGGAAATATCTGCACCGCTATCTGTATAAACGTGGAAATACCTACACCGCTGTCTCTATAAACATGGAAATATGTACACCGCTATGTGTATAAACATGGAAATATCTCCACTGCTCTCTATATAAACATGGAAATAACTCCACCGTTATCTGTATAAACATGGAAATATCAACAGCGCCATCTATATAAACATTGAAATATCTACACTGCCATCTGTAAAAACATGGAAATATCTACACAGTCATCTGAATAAACATGGAAATATCTACACCACCATCTGTATAAACATGGAAATAGCTACAATACCATCAGTATACACATGGAAATATCTACACAGACATCTGTATAAATATGGAAATATCTACACGGCCATCTGTATGAACATGGAAATATCTACACTGCCATCTTTAGAAAGATGGAAATATCTACACCGCTATCTCTATAAATATGGAAATATCTACACCGCCATCTCTATGAACATGAAAATATCTACACTGCCATCTCCATAAAGATGGAAGTATCTACTCCGCCATGTGTATAAACACGGAAATATCTACACCACCATCTGTGTAAACATGGAAATACCTACACCGCTATCTTTATAAACATGGAAATAACTACACCGCCATCTGCATGTCCTTGGAAATATCTATGCCACCATCTGAATAAACATGGAAATATCTACACGGCCATCTGTGTATAGATGGAAATATCAACACCGCCATCTGTACAAACATGGAAATATCTACACCGCTATCTCTATAGACATGGAAATATCTGCACCGCCATCTGTAAAAACATGGAAATACCTATACAGTCATCTGTATAAACATGGAAATATCTACAATGCCATCTGTAGAAAGATGGAAATATCTACACCGCAATCTGTGTAAACATGGAAATATCTACACCGATATCTGTAAAAACATTGAAATATCTACACCGCTATCTGTATAAACATGGAAATATCTACACCGCGATCTGTATAAACATGGAATTATCTACACCGCGATCTGTATAAACATGGAAATATCTACAGCGCTATCTGTATAAACATGGAAATATCTACACAGTTATCTCTATAAACATGGAAATATCTACACCGCCATCTATATAAACATGGAAATACCTACAAAGTCATCTGTATAAACATGGAAATATCTACACAGCCATCTGTATAAACATGGAAATATCTACACGGCCATCTGTGTAGATGGAAATATCAACACCGCCTTCTGTACAAACATGGAAATATCTACACAGTTATCTCTATAAACATGGAAATATCTACACCGCCATCTGTATAAACATGGAAATACCTACAAAGTCATCTGTATAAACATGGAAATATCTACACAGCCATCTGTATAAACATGGAAATATCTACACAGCCATCTGTATATACATGGAAATATCTACACCACTATCTGTATAAACATGGAAATAACTACACCGCTATTTGTATAAACAAGGAAATATCTACACCGTGATCTGTATAAACATGGAAATATCTACACCGCCATCTCTATAAACAGGGAAATATCTACACCCCTATCTGTATAAACATGGAAATATCCACACCGGTATCTCTATAAACATGGAAAAATCAACACCGCTATCTCTATGAACATGGAAATATCTACACCGCCATCTCTATAAACATGGAAATGTCTACACCACGATCAGTATAAACATGGAGATATCTACACCGCTATCTGTATAAACATGGAAATATCTCCACTGTTATCTCTATAAACATGGAAATATCTCCACTGCTATCTCTATAAACATCGAAATATCTACACCGCCATCTGTATAAACATGGAAATACTTACAAAGTTATCTGTATAAACATGGAAATATCTACACCGCCGTCTGTATAAACATGTCAATATCTACACAGCCATGTGTACATACATGGAAATATCTACACCGCTATCTATATAAACATGGAAATAACTACACCGCTATCTGTATAAACATGGAAATATCTACACCACCATCTGTATAAACATGGAAATAGCTACAATACCATCTGTATACACATGGAAATATCTACACAGACATCTGTATAAATATGGAAATATCTACACGGCCATCTGTATAAACATGGAAATATCTACACTGCCATCTGTAGAAAGATGGAAATATCTACACCGCTATCTCTATAAATATGCAAATATCTACACCGCCATCTCTATGAACATGAAAATATCTACACTGCCATCTCCATAAAGATGGAAGTATCTACTCCGCCATGTGTATAAACACGGAAATATCTACACCACCATCTGTGTAAACATGGAAATACCTACACCGCTATCTTTATAAACATGGAAATAACTACACCGCCATCTGCATGTCCTTGGAAGTATCTACGCCGCCATCTGAATAAACATGGAAATATCTACACGGCCATCTGTGTATAGATGGAAATATCAACACCGCCATCTGTACAAACATGGAAATATCTACACCGCTATCTCTATAGACATGGAAATCTCTGCACCGCCATCTGTAATAACATGGAAATACCTATACAGTCATCTGTATAAACACGGAAATATCTACAATGCCATCTGTAGAAAGATGGAAATATCTACACCGCAATCTGTGTAAACATGGAAATATCTACACCGATATCTGTAAAAACATGGAAATATCTACACCGCTATCTGTATAAACATGGAAATATCTACACCGCGATCTGTATAAACATGGAAATATCTACACCGCGATCTGTATAAACATGGAAATATCTACACCGCTATCTGTATAAACATGGAAATACCTACACAGTTATCTCTATAAACATGGAAATATCTACACCGTCATCTGTATAAACATGGAAATACCTACAAAGTCATCTGTATAAACATGGAAATATCTACACAGCCATCTGTATAAACATGGAAATATCTACACAGCCATCTGTATATACATGGAAATATCTACACCACTATCTGTATAAACATGGAAATAACTACACCGCTATTTGTATAAACAAGGAAATATCTACACCGTGATCTGTATAAACATGGAAATATCTACACCGCCATCTCTATAAACAGGGAAATATCTACACCCCTATCTGTATAAACATGGAAATATCCACACCGCTATCTCTATAAACATGGAAAAATCAACACCGCTATCTCTATGAACATGGAAATATCTACACCGCCATCTCTATAAACATGGAAATGTCTACACCACGATCAGTATAAACATGGAAATATCTACACCGCTATCTGTATAAACATGGAAATATCTCCACTGCTATCTCTATAAACATCGAAATATCTACACCGCCATCTGTATAAACATGGAAATACTTACAAAGGTATCTGTATAAACATGGAAATATCTACACCGCCATCTGTATAAACATGTCAATATCTACACAGCCATGTGTACATACATGGAAATATCTACACCGCTATCTATATAAACATGGAAATAACTACACCGCTATCTGTATAAACATGGAAATATCTACACCGCCATCTACATATCCATGGAAATATCTGCGCCGCCATCTGTATAAACATCGAAATATCTACACGGTCATCTGTGTATAGATGGAAATATCAACACCGCCATCTGTACAAACATGGAAATATCTGCACCGCTATCTGTATAAACATGGAAATATCTACACCGTGGTCTGTATAAACATGGAAATATCAACACCGCTATCGGTATAAACATGGAAATATCTACACCGCTATCTCTATAAACATGGAAATATCTACACCATGATCTGTATAAACATGGAAATATTAACACCACTATCTGTAAAAACATGGAAACTTCTACACCGTTATCTGTATAAATATGGAAATATCTACACCGCTATCTCTATAAACTTGGAAATATCTACACCGCCATCTGTATAAACATGGAAATACCTATACAGTCATCTGTGTAAACATGGAAATATCTACACCACCATCTGTATAAACATGGAAATATCTACAATGCCATCTGTATACACATGGAAATACCTACACGGCAATCAGTGTATAGATGGAAACATCAACACCGCCATCTGTACAAACATGGAAATAGCTACACTGCTATCTCTATAAACATGGAAATATCTACACTGTGGTCTGTATAAACATGGAAATATCTACACCGGTATCTGTATAAACATGGAAATATCCACACCATGATCTGTATAAACATGGAAATATATACACCGCTATCTGTATAAACATGGAAATATCTGCACCGCTATCTCTATAAACATGGAAACAACTACAAAGACATCTGTATAAACATGGAAATACCTACACAGTCACGTGTAGGAACATTTAAATAACTACACTGCCATCTGTATAAATATAGAAATATCTACACAGCCCTCTGTATAAATATGGAAATATCTGCATAGGCATCTGTGTAAACATGGAAATCTCTGCACCGCTATGTGTATAAACGTGGAATTACCTACACCGCTGTCTCTATAAACATGGAAATATGTACACCGCTATGTGTATAAACATGGAAATATCTCCACTGCTCTCTCTATAAACATGGAAATATCTCCACCGTTATCTGTATAAACATGGAAATATCAACAGCGCCATCTATATTAACATTGAAATATCTACACTGCCATCTGTAAAAACATGGAACTATCTACACAGTCATCTGAATAAACATGGAAATATCTACACCACCATCTGTATAAACATGGAAATAGCTACAATACCATCTGTATACACATGGAAATATCTACACAGACATCTGTATAAATATGGAAATATCTACACGGCCATCTGTATAAACATGGAAATATCTACACTGCCATCTGTAGAAAGATGGAAATATCTACACCGCTATCTCTATAAATATGGAAATATCTACACCGCCATCTCTATGAACATGAAAATATCTACACTGCCATCTCCATAAAGATGGAAGTATCTACTCCGCCATGTGTATAAACATGGAAATATCTACACCACCATCTGTGTAAACATGGAAATACCTACACCGCTATCTTTATAAACATGGAAATAACTACACCGCCATCTGCATGTCCTTGGAAGTATCTACGCCGCCATCTGAATAAACATGGAAATATCTACACGGCCATCTGTGTATAGATGGAAATATCAACACCGCCATCTGTACAAACATGGAAATATCTACACCGCTATCTCTATAGACATGGAAATATCTGCACCGCCATCTGTAAAAACATGGAAATACCTATACAGTCATCTGTATAAACACGGAAATATCTACAATGCCATCTGTAGAAAGATGGAAATATCTACACCGCAATCTGTGTAAAAATGGAAATATCTACACCGATATCTGTAAAAACATGGAAATATCTACACCGCTATCTGTATAAACATGGAAATATCAACACCGCGATCTGTATAAACATAGAAATATCTACACCGCGATCTGTATAAACATGGAAATATCTACACCGCTATCTGTATAAACATGGAAATACCTACACAGTTATCTCTATAAACATGGAAATATCTACACCGCCATCTGTATAAACATGGAAATACCTACAAAGTCATCTGTATAAACATGGAAATATCTAAAGAGCCATCTGTATAAACATGGAAATATCTACACGGCCATCTGTGTAGATGGAAATATCAACACCGCCTTCTGTACAAACATGGAAATATCTACACAGTTATCTCTATAAACATGGAAATATCTACACCGCCATCTGTATAAACATGGAAATACCTACAAAGTCATCTGTATAAACATGGAAATATCTACACAGCCATCTGTATAAAGATGGAAATATCTACACAGCCATCTGTATATACATGGAAATATCTACACCACTATCTGTATAAACATGGAAATAACTACACCGCTATTTGTATAAACAAGGAAATATCTACACCGTGATCTGTATAAACATGGAAATATCTACACCGCCATCTCTATAAACAGGGAAATATCTACACCCCTATCTGTATAAACATGGAAATATCCACACCGCTATCTCTATAAACATGGAAAAATCAACACCGCTATCTCTATGAACATGGAAATATCTACACCGCCATCTCTATAAACATGGAAATGTCTACACCACGATCAGTATAAACATGGAGATATCTACACCGCTATCTGTATAAACATGGAAATATCTCCACTGTTATCTCTATAAACATCGAAATATCTCCCCTGCTATCTCTATAAACATCGAAATATCTACACCGCCATCTGTATAAACATGGAAATACTTACAAAGTTATCTGTATAAACATGGAAATATCTACACCGCCGTCTGTATAAACATGTCAATATCTACACAGCCATGTGTACATACATGGAAATATCTACACCGCTATCTATATAAACATGGAAATAACTACACCGCTATCTGTATAAACATGGAAATATCCACACCGCCATCTACATATCCATGGAAATATCTGCGCCGCCATCTGTATAAACATGGAAATATCTACACGGTCATCTGTGTATAGATGGAAATATCAACACCGCCATCTGTACAAACATGGAAATATCTGCACCGCTATCTGTATAAACATGGAAATATCTACACCGTGGTCTGTATAAACGTGGAAATATCAACACCGCTATCGGTATAAACATGGAAATATCTACACCGCTATCTCTATAAACATGGAAATATCTACACCGTGATCTGTATAAACATGGAAATATTAACACCACTGTCTGTATAAACATGGAAACTTCTACACCGTTATCTGTATAAATATGGAAATATCTACACCGCTATCTCTATAAACTTGGAAATATCTACACCGCCATCTGTATAAACATGGAAATACCTATACAGTCCTCTGTGTAAACATGGAAATATCTACACCACCATCTGTATAAACATGGAAATATCTACACGGTCATCTGTGTATAGATGGAAATATCAACACCGCCATCTGTACAAACATGGAAATATCTGCACCGCTATCTGTATAAACATGGAAATATCTACACCGTGGTCTGTATAAACATGGAAATATCAACACCGCTATCGGTATAAACATGGAAATATCTACACCGCTATCTCTATAAACATGGAAATATCTACACCGTGATCTGTATAAACATGGAAATATTAACACCACTATCTGTATAAACATGGAAACTTCTACACCGTTATCTGTATAAATATGGAAATATCTACACCGCTATCTCTATAAACTTGGAAATATCTACACCGCCATCTGTATAAACATGGAAATACCTATACAGTCCTCTGTGTAAACATGGAAATATCTACACCACCATCTGTATAAACATGGAAATATCTACAATGCCATCTGTATACACATGGAAATACCTACACGGCAATCAGTGTATAGATGGAAACATCAACACCGCCATCTGTACAAACATGGAAATATCTACACTACTATCTCTATAAACATGGAAATATCTACACTGTGGTCTGTATAAACATGGAAATATCTACACCGGTATCTGTATAAACATGGAAATATCCACACCATGATCTGTATAAACATGGAAATATATACACCGCTATCTGTATAAACATGGATATATCTGCACCGCTATCTCTATAAACATGGAAATAACTACAAAGATATCTGTATAAACATGGAAATACCTACACAGTCATGTGTAGGAACATTTAAATATCTACACTGCCATCTGTATAAATATAGAAATATCTACACAGCCCTCTGTATAAATATGGAAATATCTGCATAGGCATCTGTGTAAACATGGAAATATCTGCACCGCTATCTGTATAAACGTGGAAATACCTACACCGCTGTCTCTATAAACATGGAAATATGTACACCGCTATGTGTATAAACATGGAAATATCTCCACTGCTCTCTATATAAACATGGAAATAACTCCACCGTTATCTGTATAAACATGGAAATATCAACAGCGCCATCTATATAAACATTGAAATATCTACACTGCCATCTGTAAAAACATGGAAATATCTACACAGTCATCTGAATAAACATGGAAATATCTACACCACCATCTGTATAAACATGGAAATAGCTACAATACCATCAGTATACACATGGAAATATCTACACAGACATCTGTATAAATATGGAAATATCTACACGGCCATCTGTATAAACATGGAAATATCTACACTGCCATCTTTAGAAAGATGGAAATATCTACACCGCTATCTCTATAAATATGGAAATATCTACACCGCCATCTCTATGAACATGAAAATATCTACACTGCCATCTCCATAAAGATGGAAGTATCTACTCCGCCATGTGTATAAACACGGAAATATCTACACCACCATCTGTGTAAACATGGAAATACCTACACCGCTATCTTTATAAACATGGAAATAACTACACCGCCATCTGCATGTCCTTGGAAATATCTATGCCACCATCTGAATAAACATGGAAATATCTACACGGCCATCTGTGTATAGATGGAAATATCAACACCGCCATCTGTACAAACATGGAAATATCTACACCGCTATCTCTATAGACATGGAAATATCTGCACCGCCATCTGTAAAAACATGGAAATACCTATACAGTCATCTGTATAAACATGGAAATATCTACAATGCCATCTGTAGAAAGATGGAAATATCTACACCGCAATCTGTGTAAACATGGAAATATCTACACCGATATCTGTAAAAACATTGAAATATCTACACCGCTATCTGTATAAACATGGAAATATCTACACCGCGATCTGTATAAACATGGAATTATCTACACCGCGATCTGTATAAACATGGAAATATCTACAGCGCTATCTGTATAAACATGGAAATATCTACACAGTTATCTCTATAAACATGGAAATATCTACACCGCCATCTATATAAACATGGAAATACCTACAAAGTCATCTGTATAAACATGGAAATATCTACACAGCCATCTGTATAAACATGGAAATATCTACACGGCCATCTGTGTAGATGGAAATATCAACACCGCCTTCTGTACAAACATGGAAATATCTACACAGTTATCTCTATAAACATGGAAATATCTACACCGCCATCTGTATAAACATGGAAATACCTACAAAGTCATCTGTATAAACATGGAAATATCTACACAGCCATCTGTATAAACATGGAAATATCTACACAGCCATCTGTATATACATGGAAATATCTACACCACTATCTGTATAAACATGGAAATAACTACACCGCTATTTGTATAAACAAGGAAATATCTACACCGTGATCTGTATAAACATGGAAATATCTACACCGCCATCTCTATAAACAGGGAAATATCTACACCCCTATCTGTATAAACATGGAAATATCCACACCGCTATCTCTATAAACATGGAAAAATCAACACCGCTATCTCTATGAACATGGAAATATCTACACCGCCATCTCTATAAACATGGAAATGTCTACACCACGATCAGTATAAACATGGAGATATCTACACCGCTATCTGTATAAACATGGAAATATCTCCACTGTTATCTCTATAAACATGGAAATATCTCCACTGCTATCTCTATAAACATCGAAATATCTACACCGCCATCTGTATAAACATGGAAATACTTACAAAGTTATCTGTATAAACATGGAAATATCTACACCGCCGTCTGTATAAACATGTCAATATCTACACAGCCATGTGTACATACATGGAAATATCTACACCGCTATCTATATAAACATGGAAATAACTACACCGCTATCTGTATAAACATGGAAATATCTACACCGCCATCTACATATCCATGGAAATATCTGCGCCGCCATCTGTATAAACATGGAAATATCTACACGGTCATCTGTGTATAGATGGAAATATCAACACCGCCATCTGTACAAACATGGAAATATCTGCACCGCTATCTGTATAAACATGGAAATATCTACACCGTGGTCTGTATAAACGTGGAAATATCAACACCGCTATCGGTATAAACATGGAAATATCTACACCGCTATCTCTATAAACATGGAAATATCTACACCGTGATCTGTATAAACATGGAAATATTAACACCACTGTCTGTATAAACATGGAAACTTCTACACCGTTATCTGTATAAATATGGAAATATCTACACCGCTATCTCTATAAACTTGGAAATATCTACACCGCCATCTGTATAAACATGGAAATACCTATACAGTCCTCTGTGTAAACATGGAAATATCTACACCACCATCTGTATAAACATGGAAATATCTACAATGCCATCTGTATACACATGGAAATACCTACACGGCAATCAGTGTATAGATGGAAACATCAACACCGCCATCTGTACAAACATGGAAATATCTACACTACTATCTCTATAAACATGGAAATATCTACACTGTGGTCTGTATAAACATGGAAATATCTACACCGGTATCTGTATAAACATGGAAATATCCACACCATGATCTGTATAAACATGGAAATATATACACCGCTATCTGTATAAACATGGATATATCTGCACCGCTATCTCTATAAACATGGAAATAACTACAAAGATATCTGTATAAACATGGAAATACCTACACAGTCATGTGTAGGAACATTTAAATATCTACACTGCCATCTGTATAAATATAGAAATATCTACACAGCCCTCTGTATAAATATGGAAATATCTGCATAGGCATCTGTGTAAACATGGAAATATCTGCACCGCTATCTGTATAAACGTGGAAATACCTACACCGCTGTCTCTATAAACATGGAAATATGTACACCGCTATGTGTATAAACATGGAAATATCTCCACTGCTCTCTCTATAAACATGGAAATATCTCCACCGTTATCTGTATAAACATGGAAATATCAACAGCGCCATCTATATAAACATGGAAATATCTACACTGCCATCTGTAAAAACATGGAAATATCTACACAGTCATCTGAATAAACATGGAAATATCTACACCACCATCTGTATAAACATGGAAATAGCTACAATACCATCAGTATACACATGGAAATATCTACACAGACATCTGTATAAATATGGAAATATCTACACGGCCATCTGTATAAACATGGAAATATCTACACTGCCATCTTTAGAAAGGTGGAAATATCTACACCGCTATCTCTATAAATATGGAAATATCTACACCGCCATCTCAATGAACATGAAAATATCTACACTGCCATCTCCATAAAGATGGAAGTATCTACTCCGCCATGTGTATAAACACGGAAATATCTACACCACCATCTGTGTAAACATGGAAATACCTACACCGCTATCTGTATAAACATGGAAATAACTACACCGCCATCTGCATGTCCTTGGAAATATCTACGCCACCATCTGAATAAACATGGAAATATCTACACGGCCATCTGTGTATAGATGGAAATATCAACACCGCCATCTGTACAAACATGGAAATATCTACACCGCTATCTCTATAGACATGGAAATATCTGCACCGCCATCTGTAAAAACATGGAAATACCTATACAGTCATCTGTATAAACATGGAAATATCTACAATGCCATCTGTAGAAAGATGGAAATATCTACACCGCAATCTGTGTAAACATGGATATATCTACACCGATATCTGTAAAAACATTGAAATATCTACACCGCTATCTGTATAAACATGGAAATATCTACACCGCGATCTGTATTAACATGGAATTATCTACACCGCGATCTGTATAAACATGGAAATATCTACAGCGCTATCTGTATAAACATGGAAATATCTACACAGTTATCTCTATAAACATGGAAATATCTACACCGCCATCTATATAAACATGGAAATACCTACAAAGTCATCTGTATAAACATGGAAATATCTACACAGCCATCTGTATAAACATGGAAATATCTACACGGCCATCTGTGTAGATGGAAATATCAACACCGCCTTCTGTACAAACATGGAAATATCTACACAGTTATCTCTATAAACATGGAAATATCTACACCGCCATCTGTATAAACATGGAAATACCTACAAAGTCATCTGTATAAACATGGAAATATCTACACAGCCATCTGTATAAACATGGAAATATCTACACAGCCATCTGTATATACATGGAAATATCTACACCACTATCTGTATAAACATGGAAATAACTACACCGCTATTTGTATAAACAAGGAAATATCTACACCGTGATCTGTATAAACATGGAAATATCTACACCGCCATCTCTATAAACAGGGAAATATCTACACCCCTATCTGTATAAACATGGAAATATCCACACCGCTATCTCTATAAACATGGAAAAATCAACACCGCTATCTCTATGAACATGGAAATATCTACACCGCCATCTCTATAAACATGGAAATGTCTACACCACGATCAGTATAAACATGGAGATATCTACACCGCTATCTCTATAAACATGGAAATATCTCCACTGTTATCTCTATAAACATGGAAATATCTCCACTGCTATCTCTATAAACATCGAAATATCTACACCGCCATCTGTATAAACATGGAAATACTTACAAAGTTATCTGTATAAACATGGAAATATCTACACCGCCGTCTGTATAAACATGTCAATATCTACACAGCCATGTGTACATACATGGAAATATCTACACCGCTATCTATATAAACATGGAAATAACTACACCGCTATCTGTATAAACATGGAAATATCTACACCGCCATCTACATATCCATGGAAATATCTGCGCCGCCATCTGTATAAACATGGAAATATCTACACGGTCATCTGTGTATAGATGGAAATATCAACACCGCCATCTGTACAAACATGGAAATATCTGCACCGCTATCTGTATAAACATGGAAATATCTACACCGTGGTCTGTATAAACGTGGAAATATCAACACCGCTATCGGTATAAACATGGAAATATCTACACCGCTATCTCTATAAACATGGAAATATCTACACCGTGATCTGTATAAACATGGAAATATTAACACCACTGTCTGTATAAACATGGAAACTTCTACACCGTTATCTGTATAAATATGGAAATATCTACACCGCTATCTCTATAAACTTGGAAATATCTACACCGCCATCTGTATAAACATGGAAATACCTATACAGTCCTCTGTGTAAACATGGAAATATCTACACCACCATCTGTATAAACATGGAAATATCTACAATGCCATCTGTATACACATGGAAATACCTACACGGCAATCAGTGTATAGATGGAAACATCAACACCGCCATCTGTACAAACATGGAAATATCTACACTACTATCTCTATAAACATGGAAATATCTACACTGTGGTCTGTATAAACATGGAAATATCTACACCGGTATCTGTATAAACATGGAAATATCCACACCATGATCTGTATAAACATGGAAATATATACACCGCTATCTGTATAAACATGGATATATCTGCACCGCTATCTCTATAAACATGGAAATAACTACAAAGATATCTGTATAAACATGGAAATACCTACACAGTCATGTGTAGGAACATTTAAATATCTACACTGCCATCTGTATAAATATAGAAATATCTACACAGCCCTCTGTATAAATATGGAAATATCTGCATAGGCATCTGTGTAAACATGGAAATATCTGCACCGCTATCTGTATAAACGTGGAAATACCTACACCGCTGTCTCTATAAACATGGAAATATGTACACCGCTATGTGTATAAACATGGAAATATCTCCACTGCTCTCTCTATAAACATGGAAATATCTCCACCGTTATCTGTATAAACATGGAAATATCAACAGCGCCATCTATATAAACATGGAAATATCTACACTGCCATCTGTAAAAACATGGAAATATCTACACAGTCATCTGAATAAACATGGAAATATCTACACCACCATCTGTATAAACATGGAAATAGCTACAATACCATCAGTATACACATGGAAATATCTACACAGACATCTGTATAAATATGGAAATATCTACACGGCCATCTGTATAAACATGGAAATATCTACACTGCCATCTTTAGAAAGGTGGAAATATCTACACCGCTATCTCTATAAATATGGAAATATCTACACCGCCATCTCAATGAACATGAAAATATCTACACTGCCATCTCCATAAAGATGGAAGTATCTACTCCGCCATGTGTATAAACACGGAAATATCTACACCACCATCTGTGTAAACATGGAAATACCTACACCGCTATCTGTATAAACATGGAAATAACTACACCGCCATCTGCATGTCCTTGGAAATATCTACGCCACCATCTGAATAAACATGGAAATATCTACACGGCCATCTGTGTATAGATGGAAATATCAACACCGCCATCTGTACAAACATGGAAATATCTACACCGCTATCTCTATAGACATGGAAATATCTGCACCGCCATCTGTAAAAACATGGAAATACCTATACAGTCATCTGTATAAACATGGAAATATCTACAATGCCATCTGTAGAAAGATGGAAATATCTACACCGCAATCTGTGTAAACATGGATATATCTACACCGATATCTGTAAAAACATTGAAATATCTACACCGCTATCTGTATAAACATGGAAATATCTACACCGCGATCTGTATAAACATGGAATTATCTACACCGCGATCTGTATAAACATGGAAATATCTACAGCGCTATCTGTATAAACATGGAAATATCTACACAGTTATCTCTATAAACATGGAAATATCTACACCGCCATCTATATAAACATGGAAATACCTACAAAGTCATCTGTATAAACATGGAAATATCTACACAGCCATCTGTATAAACATGGAAATATCTACACGGCCATCTGTGTAGATGGAAATATCAACACCGCCTTCTGTACAAACATGGAAATATCTACACAGTTATCTCTATAAACATGGAAATATCTACACCGCCATCTGTATAAACATGGAAATACCTACAAAGTCATCTGTATAAACATGGAAATATCTACACAGCCATCTGTATAAACATGGAAATATCTACACAGCCATCTGTATATACATGGAAATATCTACACCACTATCTGTATAAACATGGAAATAACTACACCGCTATTTGTATAAACAAGGAAATATCTACACCGTGATCTGTATAAACATGGAAATATCTACACCGCCATCTCTATAAACAGGGAAATATCTACACCCCTATCTGTATAAACATGGAAATATCCACACCGCTATCTCTATAAACATGGAAAAATCAACACCGCTATCTCTATGAACATGGAAATATCTACACCGCCATCTCTATAAACATGGAAATGTCTACACCACGATCAGTATAAACATGGAAATATCTACACCGCTATCTGTATAAACATGGAAATATCTCCACTGCTATCTCTATAAACATCGAAATATCTACACCGCCATCTGTATAAACATGGAAATACTTACAAAGTTATCTGTCTAAACATGGAAATATCTACACCGCCATCTGTATAAACATGTCAATATCTACACAGCCATGTGTACATACATGGAAATATCTACACCGCTATCTATATAAACATGGAAATAACTACACCGCTATCTGTATAAACATGGAAATATCTACACCGCCATCTACATATCCATGGAAATATCTGCGCCGCCATCTGTATAAACATGGAAATATCTACACGGTCATCTGTGTATAGATGGAAATATCAACACCGCCATCTGTACAAACATGGAAATATCTGCACCGCTATCTGTATAAACATGGAAATATCTACACCGTGGTCTGTATAAACATGGAAATATCAACACCGCTATCGGTATAAACATGGAAATATCTACACCGCTATCTCTATAAACATGGAAATATCTACACCGTGATCTGTATAAACATGGAAATATTAACACCACTATCTGTATAAACATGGAAACTTCTACACCGTTATCTGTATAAATATGGAAATATCTACACCGCTATCTCTATAAACTTGGAAATATCTACACCGCCATCTGTATAAACATGGAAATACCTATACAGTCCTCTGTGTAAACATGGAAATATCTACACCACCATCTGTATAAACATGGAAATATCTACAATGCCATCTGTATACACATGGAAATACCTACACGGCAATCAGTGTATAGATGGAAACATCAACACCGCCATCTGTACAAACATGGAAATATCTACACTACTATCTCTATAAACATGGAAATATCTACACTGTGGTCTGTATAAACATGGAAATATCTACACCGGTATCTGTATAAACATGGAAATATCCACACCATGATCTGTATAAACATGGAAATATATACACCGCTATCTGTATAAACATGGATATATCTGCACCGCTATCTCTATAAACATGGAAATAACTACAAAGATATCTGTATAAACATGGAAATACCTACACAGTCATGTGTAGGAACATTTAAATATCTACACTGCCATCTGTATAAATATAGAAATATCTACACAGCCCTCTGTATAAATATGGAAATATCTGCATAGGCATCTGTGTAAACATGGAAATATCTGCACCGCTATCTGTATAAACGTGGAAATACCTACACCGCTGTCTCTATAAACATGGAAATATGTACACCGCTATGTGTATAAACATGGAAATATCTCCACTGCTCTCTCTATAAACATGGAAATATCTCCACCGTTATCTGTATAAACATGGAAATATCAACAGCGCCATCTATATAAACATGGAAATATCTACACTGCCATCTGTAAAAACATGGAAATATCTACACAGTCATCTGAATAAACATGGAAATATCTACACCACCATCTGTATAAACATGGAAATAGCTACAATACCATCAGTATACACATGGAAATATCTACACAGACATCTGTATAAATATGGAAATATCTACACGGCCATCTGTATAAACATGGAAATATCTACACTGCCATCTTTAGAAAGATGGAAATATCTACACCGCTATCTCTATAAATATGGAAATATCTACACCGCCATCTCAATGAACATGAAAATATCTACACTGCCATCTCCATAAAGATGGAAGTATCTACTCCGCCATGTGTATAAACACGGAAATATCTACACCACCATCTGTGTAAACATGGAAATACCTACACCGCTATCTGTATAAACATGGAAATAACTACACCGCCATCTGCATGTCCTTGGAAATATCTACGCCACCATCTGAATAAACATGGAAATATCTACACGGCCATCTGTGTATAGATGGAAATATCAACACCGCCATCTGTACAAACATGGAAATATCTACACCGCTATCTCTATAGACATGGAAATATCTGCACCGCCATCTGTAAAAACATGGAAATACCTATACAGTCATCTGTATAAACATGGAAATATCTACAATGCCATCTGTAGAAAGATGGAAATATCTACACCGCAATCTGTGTAAACATGGATATATCTACACCGATATCTGTAAAAACATTGAAATATCTACACCGCTATCTGTATAAACATGGAAATATCTACACCGCGATCTGTATAAACATGGAATTATCTACACCGCGATCTGTATAAACATGGAAATATCTACAGCGCTATCTGTATAAACATGGAAATATCTACACAGTTATCTCTATAAACATGGAAATATCTACACCGCCATCTATATAAACATGGAAATACTACAAAGTCATCTGTATAAACATGGAAATATCTACACAGCCATCTGTATAAACATGGAAATATCTACACGGCCATCCGTGTAGATGGAAATATCAACACCGCCTTCTGTACAAACATGGAAATATCTACACAGTTATCTCTATAAACATGGAAATATCTACACCGCCATCTGTATAAACATGGAAATACCTACAAAGTCATCTGTATAAACATGGAAATATCTACACAGCCATCTGTATAAACATGGATATATCTACACAGCCATCTGTATATACATGGAAATATCTACACCACTATCTGTATAAACATGGAAATAACTACACCGCTATTTGTATAAACAAGGAAATATCTACACCGTGATCTGTATAAACATGGAAATATCTACACCGCCATCTCTATAAACAGGGAAATATCTACACCCCTATCTGTATAAACATGGAAATATCCACACCGCTATCTCTATAAACATGGAAAAATCAACACCGCTATCTCTATGAACATGGAAATATCTACACCGCCATCTCTATAAACATGGAAATGTCTACACCACGATCAGTATAAACATGGAAATATCTACACCGCTATCTGTATAAACATGGAAATATCTCCACTGCTATCTCTATAAACATCGAAATATCTACACCGCCATCTGTATAAACATGGAAATACTTACAAAGTTATCTGTCTAAACATGGAAATATCTACACCACCATCTGTATAAACATGTCAATATCTACACAGCCATGTGTACATACATGGAAATATCTACACCGCTATCTATATAAACATGGAAATAACTACACCGCTATCTGTATAAACATGGAAATATCTACACCGCCATCTACATATCCATGGAAATATCTGCGCCGCCATCTGTATAAACATGGAAATATCTACACGGTCATCTGTGTATAGATGGAAATATCAACACCGCCATCTGTACAAACATGGAAATATCTGCACCGCTATCTGTATAAACATGGAAATATCTACACCGTGGTCTGTATAAACATGGAAATATCAACACCGCTATCGGTATAAACATGGAAATATCTACACCGCTATCTCTATAAACATGGAAATATCTACACCGTGATCTGTATAAACATGGAAATATTAACACCACTATCTGTATAAACATGGAAACTTCTACACCGTTATCTGTATAAATATGGAAATATCTACACCGCTATCTCTATAAACTTGGAAATATCTACACCGCCATCTGTATAAACATGGAAATACCTATACAGTCCTCTGTGTAAACATGGAAATATCTACACCACCATCTGTATAAACATGGAAATATCTACAATGCCATCTGTATACACATGGAAATACCTACACGGCAATCAGTGTATAGATGGAAACATCAACACCGCCATCTGTACAAACATGGAAATATCTACACTACTATCTCTATAAACATGGAAATATCTACACTGTGGTCTGTATAAACATGGAAATATCTACACCGGTATCTGTATAAACATGGAAATATCCACACCATGATCTGTATAAACATGGAAATATATACACCGCTATCTGTATAAACATGGATATATCTGCACCGCTATCTCTATAAACATGGAAATAACTACAAAGATATCTGTATAAACATGGAAATACCTACACAGTCATGTGTAGGAACATTTAAATATCTACACTGCCATCTGTATAAATATAGAAATATCTACACAGCCCTCTGTATAAATATGGAAATATCTGCATAGGCATCTGTGTAAACATGGAAATATCTGCACCGCTATCTGTATAAACGTGGAAATACCTACACCGCTGTCTCTATAAACATGGAAATATGTACACCGCTATGTGTATAAACATGGAAATATCTCCACTGCTCTCTCTATAAACATGGAAATATCTCCACCGTTATCTGTATAAACATGGAAATATCAACAGCGCCATCTATATAAACATTGAAATATCTACACTGCCATCTGTAAAAACATGGAAATATCTACACAGTCATCTGAATAAACATGGAAATATCTACACCACCATCTGTATAAACATGGAAATAGCTACAATACCATCAGTATACACATGGAAATATCTACACAGACATCTGTATAAATATGGAAATATCTACACGGCCATCTGTATAAACATGGAAATATCTACACTGCCATCTTTAGAAAGGTGGAAATATCTACACCGCTATCTCTATAAATATGGAAATATCTACACCGCCATCTCTATGAACATGAAAATATCTACACTGCCATCTCCATAAAGATGGAAGTATCTACTCCGCCATGTGTATAAACACGGAAATATCTACACCACCATCTGTGTAAACATGGAAATACCTACACCGCTATCTGTATAAACATGGAAATAACTACACCACCATCTGCATGTCCTTGGAAATATCTACGCCACCATCTGAATAAACATGGAAATATCTACACGGCCATCTGTGTATAGATGGAAATATCAACACCGCCATCTGTACAAACATGGAAATATCTACACCGCTATCTCTATAGACATGGAAATATCTGCACCGCCATCTGTAAAAACATGGAAATACCTATACAGTCATCAGTATAAACATGGAAATATCTACAATGCCATCTGTAGAAAGATGGAAATATCTACACCGCAATCTGTGTAAACATGGAAATATCTACACCGATATCTGTAAAAACATTGAAATATCTACACCGCTATCTGTATAAACATGGAAATATCTACACCGCGATCTGTATAAACATGGAATTATCTACACCGTGATCTGTATAAACATGGAAATATCTACAGCGCTATCTGTATAAACATGGAAATATCTACACAGTTATCTCTATAAACATGGAAATATCTACACCGCCATCTATATAAACATGGAAATACCTACAAAGTCATCTGTATAAACATGGAAATATCTACACAGCCATCTGTATAAACATGGAAATATCTACACGGCCATCTGTGTAGATGGAAATATCAACACCGCCTTCTGTACAAACATGGAAATATCTACACAGTTATCTCTATAAACATGGAAATATCTACACCGCCATCTGTATAAACATGGAAATACCTACAAAGTCATCTGTATAAACATGGAAATATCTACACAGCCATCTGTATAAACATGGAAATATCTACACAGCCATCTGTATATACATGGAAATATCTACACCACTATCTGTATAAACATGGAAATAACTACACCGCTATTTGTATAAACAAGGAAATATCTACACCGTGATCTGTATAAACATGGAAATATCTACACCGCCATCTCTATAAACAGGGAAATATCTACACCCCTATCTGTATAAACATGGAAATATCCACACCGCTATCTCTATAAACATGGAAAAATCAACACCGCTATCTCTATGAACATGGAAATATCTACACCGCCATCTCTATAAACATGGAAATGTCTACACCACGATCAGTATAAACATGGAAATATCTACACCGCTATCTGTATAAACATGGAAATATCTCCACTGCTATCTCTATAAACATCGAAATATCTACACCGCCATCTGTATAAACATGGAAATACTTACAAAGTTATCTGTCTAAACATGGAAATATCTACACCGCCATCTGTATAAACATGTCAATATCTACACAGCCATGTGTACATACATGGAAATATCTACACCGCTATCTATATAAACATGGAAATAACTACACCGCTATCTGTATAAACATGGAAATATCTACACCGCCATCTACATATCCATGGAAATATCTGCGCCGCCATCTGTATAAACATGGAAATATCTACACGGTCATCTGTGTATAGATGGAAATATCAACACCGCCATCTGTACAAACATGGAAATATCTGCACCGCTATCTGTATAAACATGGAAATATCTACACCGTGGTCTGTATAAACATGGAAATATCAACACCGCTATCGGTATAAACATGGAAATATCTACACCGCTATCTCTATAAACATGGAAATATCTACACCGTGATCTGTATAAACATGGAAATATTAACACCACTATCTGTATAAACATGGAAACTTCTACACCGTTATCTGTATAAATATGGAAATATCTACACCGCTATCTCTATAAACTTGGAAATATCTACACCGCCATCTGTATAAACATGGAAATACCTATACAGTCCTCTGTGTAAACATGGAAATATCTACACCACCATCTGTATAAACATGGAAATATCTACAATGCCATCTGTATACCCATGGAAATACCTACACGGCAATCAGTGTATAGATGGAAACATCAACACCGCCATCTGTACAAACATGGAAATATCTACACTACTATCTCTATAAACATGGAAATATCTACACTGTGGTCTGTATAAACATGGAAATATCTACACCGGTATCTGTATAAACATGGAAATATCCACACCATGATCTGTATAAACATGGAAATATATACACCGCTATCTGTATAAACATGGAAATATCTGCACCGCTATCTCTATAAACATGGAAATAACTACAAAGACATCTGTATAAACATGGAAATACCTACACAGTCACGTGTAGGAACATTTAAATAACTACACTGCCATCTGTATAAATATAGAAATATCTACACAGCCCTCTGTATAAATATGGAAATATCTGCATAGGCATCTGTGTAAACATGGAAATATCTGCACCGCTATCTGTATAAACGTGGAAATACCTACACCGCTGACTCTATAAACATGGAAATATGTACACCGCTATGTGTATAATCATGGAAATATCTCCACTGCTCTCTCTATAAACATGGAAATATCTCCATCGTTATCTGTATAAACATGGAAATATCAACAGCGCCATCTATATAAACATTGAAATATCTACACTGCCATCTGTAAAAACATGGAACTATCTACACAGTCATCTGAATAAACATGGAAATATCTACACCACCATCTGTATAAACATGGAAATAGCTACAATACCATCTGTATACACATGGAAATATCTACACAGACATCTGTATAAATATGGAAATATCTACACGGCCATCTGTATAAACATGGAAATATCTACACTGCCATCTTTAGAAAGATGGAAATATCTACACCGCTATCTCTATAAATATGGAAATATCTACACCGCCATCTCTATGAACATGAAAATATCTACACTGCCATCTCCATAAAGATGGAAGTATCTACTCCGCCATGTGTATAAACACAGAAATATCTACACCACCATCTGTGTAAACATGGAAATACCTACACCGCTATCTGTATAAACATGGAAATAACTACACCACCATCTGCATGTCCTTGGAAATATCTACGCCACCATCTGAATAAACATGGAAATATCTACACGGCCATCTGTGTATAGATGGAAATATCAACAACGCCATCTGTACAAACATGGAAATATCTACACCGCTATCTCTATAGACATGGAAATATCTGCACCGCCATCTGTAAAAACATGGAAATACCTATACAGTCATCAGTATAAACATGGAAATATCTACAATGCCATCTGTAGAAAGATGGAAATATCTACACCGCAATCTGTGTAAACATGGAAATATCTACACCGATATCTGTAAAAACATTGAAATATCTACACCGCTATCTGTATAAACATGGAAATATCTACACCGCGATCTGTATAAACATGGAATTATCTACACCGCGATCTGTATAAACATGGAAATATCTACAGCGCTATCTGTATAAACATGGAAATATCTACACAGTTATCTCTATAAACATGGAAATATCTACACCGCCATCTATATAAACATGGAAATACCTACAAAGTCATCTGTATAAACATGGAAATATCTACACAGCCATCTGTATAAACATGGAAATATCTACACGGCCATCTGTGTAGATGGAAATATCAACACCGCCTTCTGTACAAACATGGAAATATCTACACAGTTATCTCTATAAACATGGAAATATCTACACCGCCATCTGTATAAACATGGAAATACCTACAAAGTCATCTGTATAAACATGGAAATATCTACACAGCCATCTGTATAAACATGGAAATATCTACACAGCCATCTGTATATACATGGAAATATCTACACCACTATCTGTATAAACATGGAAATAACTACACCGCTATTTGTATAAACAAGGAAATATCTACACCGTGATCTGTATAAACATGGAAATATCTACACCGCCATCTCTATAAACAGGGAAATATCTACACCCCTATCTGTATAAACATGGAAATATCCACACCGCTATCTCTATAAACATGGAAAAATCAACACCGCTATCTCTATGAACATGGAAATATCTACACCGCCATCTCTATAAACATGGAAATGTCTACACCACGATCAGTATAAACATGGAAATATCTACACCGCTATCTGTATAAACATGGAAATATCTCCACTGCTATCTCTATAAACATCGAAATATCTACACCGCCATCTGTATAAACATGGAAATACTTACAAAGTTATCTGTCTAAACATGGAAATATCTACACCGCCATCTGTATAAACATGTCAATATCTACACAGCCATGTGTACATACATGGAAATATCTACACCGCTATCTATATAAACATGGAAATAACTACACCGCTATCTGTATAAACATGGAAATATCTACACCGCCATCTACATATCCATGGAAATATCTGCGCCGCCATCTGTATAAACATGGAAATATCTACACGGTCATCTGTGTATAGATGGAAATATCAACACCGCCATCTGTACAAACATGGAAATATCTGCACCGCTATCTGTATAAACATGGAAATATCTACACCGTGGTCTGTATAAACATGGAAATATCAACACCGCTATCGGTATAAACATGGAAATATCTACACCGCTATCTCTATAAACATGGAAATATCTACACCGTGATCTGTATAAACATGGAAATATTAACACCACTATCTGTATAAACATGGAAACTTCTACACCGTTATCTGTATAAATATGGAAATATCTACACCGCTATCTCTATAAACTTGGAAATATCTACACCGCCATCTGTATAAACATGGAAATACCTATACAGTCCTCTGTGTAAACATGGAAATATCTACACCACCATCTGTATAAACATGGAAATATCTACAATGCCATCTGTATACACATGGAAATACCTACACGGCAATCAGTGTATAGATGGAAACATCAACACCGCCATCTGTACAAACATGGAAATATCTACACTACTATCTCTATAAACATGGAAATATCTACACTGTGGTCTGTATAAACATGGAAATATCTACACCGGTATCTGTATAAACATGGAAATATCCACACCATGATCTGTATAAACATGGAAATATATACACCGCTATCTGTATAAACATGGATATATCTGCACCGCTATCTCTATAAACATGGAAATAACTACAAAGATATCTGTATAAACATGGAAATACCTACACAGTCATGTGTAGGAACATTTAAATATCTACACTGCCATCTGTATAAATATAGAAATATCTACACAGCCCTCTGTATAAATATGGAAATATCTGCATAGGCATCTGTGTAAACATGGAAATATCTGCACCGCTATCTGTATAAACGTGGAAATACCTACACCGCTGACTCTATAAACATGGAAATATGTACACCGCTATGTGTATAAACATGGAAATATCTCCACTGCTCTCTCTATAAACATGGAAATATCTCCACCGTTATCTGTATAAACATGGAAATATCAACAGCGCCATCTATATAAACATTGAAATATCTACACTGCCATCTGTAAAAACATGGAAATATCTACACAGTCATCTGAATAAACATGGAAATATCTACACCACCATCTGTATAAACATGGAAATAGCTACAATACCATCAGTATACACATGGAAATATCTACACAGACATCTGTATAAATATGGAAATATCTACACGGCCATCTGTATAAACATGGAAATATCTACACTGCCATCTTTAGAAAGATGGAAATATCTACACCGCTATCTCTATAAATATGGAAATATCTACACCGCCATCTCTATGAACATGAAAATATCTACACTGCCATCTCCATAAAGATGGAAGTATCTACTCCGCCATGTGTATAAACACAGAAATATCTACACCACCATCTGTGTAAACATGGAAATACCTACACCGCTATCTGTATAAACATGGAAATAACTACACCACCATCTGCATGTCCTTGGAAATATCTACGCCACCATCTGAATAAACATGGAAATATCTACACGGCCATCTGTGTATAGATGGAAATATCAACAACGCCATCTGTACAAACATGGAAATATCTACACCGCTATCTCTATAGACATGGAAATATCTGCACCGCCATCTGTAAAAACATGGAAATACCTATACAGTCATCAGTATAAACATGGAAATATCTACAATGCCATCTGTAGAAAGATGGAAATATCTACACCGCAATCTGTGTAAACATGGAAATATCTACACCGATATCTGTAAAAACATTGAAATATCTACACCGCTATCTGTATAAACATGGAAATATCTACACCGCGATCTGTATAAACATGGAATTATCTACACCGCGATCTGTATAAACATGGAAATATCTACAGCGCTATCTGTATAAACATGGAAATATCTACACAGTTATCTCTATAAACATGGAAATATCTACACCGCCATCTATATAAACATGGAAATACCTACAAAGTCATCTGTATAAACATGGAAATATCTACACAGCCATCTGTATAAACATGGAAATATCTACACGGCCATCTGTGTAGATGGAAATATCAACACCGCCTTCTGTACAAACATGGAAATATCTACACAGTTATCTCTATAAACATGGAAATATCTACACCGCCATCTGTATAAACATGGAAATACCTACAAAGTCATCTGTATAAACATGGAAATATCTACACAGCCATCTGTATAAACATGGAAATATCTACACAGCCATCTGTATATACATGGAAATATCTACACCACTATCTGTATAAACATGGAAATAACTACACCGCTATTTGTATAAACAAGGAAATATCTACACCGTGATCTGTATAAACATGGAAATATCTACACCGCCATCTCTATAAACAGGGAAATATCTACACCCCTATCTGTATAAACATGGAAATATCCACACCGCTATCTCTATAAACATGGAAAAATCAACACCGCTATCTCTATGAACATGGAAATATCTACACCGCCATCTCTATAAACATGGAAATGTCTACACCACGATCAGTATAAACATGGAAATATCTACACCGCTATCTGTATAAACATGGAAATATCTCCACTGCTATCTCTATAAACATCGAAATATCTACACCGCCATCTGTATAAACATGGAAATACTTACAAAGTTATCTGTCTAAACATGGAAATATCTACACCGCCATCTGTATAAACATGTCAATATCTACACAGCCATGTGTACATACATGGAAATATCTACACCGCTATCTATATAAACATGGAAATAACTACACCGCTATCTGTATAAACATGGAAATATCTACACCGCCATCTACATATCCATGGAAATATCTGCGCCGCCATCTGTATAAACATGGAAATATCTACACGGTCATCTGTGTATAGATGGAAATATCAACACCGCCATCTGTACAAACATGGAAATATCTGCACCGCTATCTGTATAAACATGGAAATATCTACACCGTGGTCTGTATAAACATGGAAATATCAACACCGCTATCGGTATAAACATGGAAATATCTACACCGCTATCTCTATAAACATGGAAATATCTACACCGTGATCTGTATAAACATGGAAATATTAACACCACTATCTGTATAAACATGGAAACTTCTACACCGTTATCTGTATAAATATGGAAATATCTACACCGCTATCTCTATAAACTTGGAAAAATCTACACCGCCATCTGTATAACCATGGAAATACCTATACAGTCATCTGTGTAAACATGGAAATATCTACACCACCATCTGTATAAACATGGAAATATCTACAATGCCATCTGTATACACATGGAAATACCTAAACGGCAATCAGTGTATAGATGGAAACATCAACACCGCCATCTGTACAAACATGGAAATAGCTACACTGCTATCTCTATAAACATGGAAATATCTACACTGTGGTCTGTATAAACATGGAAATATCTACACCGGTATCTGTATAAACATGGAAATATCCACACCATGATCTGTATAAACATGGAAATATATACACCGCTATCTGTATAAACATGGAAATATCTGCACCGCTATCTCTATAAACATGGAAATAACTACAAAGACATCTGTATAAACATGGAAATACCTACACAGTCACGTGTAGGAACATTTAAATAACTACACTGCCATCTGTATAAATATAGAAATATCTACACAGCCCTCTGTATAAATATGGAAATATCTGCATAGGCATCTGTGTAAACATGGAAATATCTGCACCGCTATCTGTATAAACGTGGAAATACCTACACCGCTGACTCTATAAACATGGAAATATGTACACCGCTATGTGTATAATCATGGAAATATCTCCACTGCTCTCTCTATAAACATGGAAATATCTCCATCGTTATCTGTATAAACATGGAAATATCAACAGCGCCATCTATATAAACATTGAAATATCTACACTGCCATCTGTAAAAACATGGAACTATCTACACAGTCATCTGAATAAACATGGAAATATCTACACCACCATCTGTATAAACATGGAAATAGCTACAATACCATCTGTATACACATGGAAATATCTACACAGACATCTGTATAAATATGGAAATATCTACACGGCCATCTGTATAAACATGGAAATATCTACACTGCCATCTTTAGAAAGATGGAAATATCTACACCGCTATCTCTATAAATATGGAAATATCTACACCGCCATCTCTATGAACATGAAAATATCTACACTGCCATCTCCATAAAGATGGAAGTATCTACTCCGCCATGTGTATAAACACAGAAATATCTACACCACCATCTGTGTAAACATGGAAATACCTACACCGCTATCTGTATAAACATGGAAATAACTACACCACCATCTGCATGTCCTTGGAAATATCTACGCCACCATCTGAATAAACATGGAAATATCTACACGGCCATCTGTGTATAGATGGAAATATCAACAACGCCATCTGTACAAACATGGAAATATCTACACCGCTATCTCTATAGACATGGAAATATCTGCACCGCCATCTGTAAAAACATGGAAATACCTATACAGTCATCAGTATAAACATGGAAATATCTACAATGCCATCTGTAGAAAGATGGAAATATCTACACCGCAATCTGTGTAAACATGGAAATATCTACACCGATATCTGTAAAAACATTGAAATATCTACACCGCTATCTGTATAAACATGGAAATATCTACACCGCGATCTGTATAAACATGGAATTATCTACACCGCGATCTGTATAAACATGGAAATATCTACAGCGCTATCTGTATAAACATGGAAATATCTACACAGTTATCTCTATAAACATGGAAATATCTACACCGCCATCTATATAAACATGGAAATACCTACAAAGTCATCTGTATAAACATGGAAATATCTACACAGCCATCTGTATAAACATGGAAATATCTACACGGCCATCTGTGTAGATGGAAATATCAACACCGCCTTCTGTACAAACATGGAAATATCTACACAGTTATCTCTATAAACATGGAAATATCTACACCGCCATCTGTATAAACATGGAAATACCTACAAAGTCATCTGTATAAACATGGAAATATCTACACAGCCATCTGTATAAACATGGAAATATCTACACAGCCATCTGTATATACATGGAAATATCTACACCACTATCTGTATAAACATGGAAATAACTACACCGCTATTTGTATAAACAAGGAAATATCTACACCGTGATCTGTATAAACATGGAAATATCTACACCGCCATCTCTATAAACAGGGAAATATCTACACCCCTATCTGTATAAACATGGAAATATCCACACCGCTATCTCTATAAACATGGAAAAATCAACACCGCTATCTCTATGAACATGGAAATATCTACACCGCCATCTCTATAAACATGGAAATGTCTACACCACGATCAGTATAAACATGGAAATATCTACACCGCTATCTGTATAAACATGGAAATATCTCCACTGCTATCTCTATAAACATCGAAATATCTACACCGCCATCTGTATAAACATGGAAATACTTACAAAGTTATCTGTCTAAACATGGAAATATCTACACCGCCATCTGTATAAACATGTCAATATCTACACAGCCATGTGTACATACATGGAAATATCTACACCGCTATCTATATAAACATGGAAATAACTACACCGCTATCTGTATAAACATGGAAATATCTACACCGCCATCTACATATCCATGGAAATATCTGCGCCGCCATCTGTATAAACATGGAAATATCTACACGGTCATCTGTGTATAGATGGAAATATCAACACCGCCATCTGTACAAACATGGAAATATCTGCACCGCTATCTGTATAAACATGGAAATATCTACACCGTGGTCTGTATAAACATGGAAATATCAACACCGCTATCGGTATAAACATGGAAATATCTACACCGCTATCTCTATAAACATGGAAATATCTACACCGTGATCTGTATAAACATGGAAATATTAACACCACTATCTGTATAAACATGGAAACTTCTACACCGTTATCTGTATAAATATGGAAATATCTACACCGCTATCTCTATAAACTTGGAAAAATCTACACCGCCATCTGTATAACCATGGAAATACCTATACAGTCATCTGTGTAAACATGGAAATATCTACACCACCATCTGTATAAACATGGAAATATCTACAATGCCATCTGTATACACATGGAAATACCTAAACGGCAATCAGTGTATAGATGGAAACATCAACACCGCCATCTGTACAAACATGGAAATAGCTACACTGCTATCTCTATAAACATGGAAATATCTACACTGTGGTCTGTATAAACATGGAAATATCTACACCGGTATCTGTATAAACATGGAAATATCCACACCATGATCTGTATAAACATGGAAATATATACACCGCTATCTGTATAAACATGGAAATATCTGCACCGCTATCTCTATAAACATGGAAATAACTACAAAGACATCTGTATAAACATGGAAATACCTACACAGTCACGTGTAGGAACATTTAAATAACTACACTGCCATCTGTATAAATATAGAAATATCTACACAGCCCTCTGTATAAATATGGAAATATCTGCATAGGCATCTGTGTAAACATGGAAATATCTGCACCGCTATCTGTATAAACGTGGAAATACCTACACCGCTGACTCTATAAACATGGAAATATGTACACCGCTATGTGTATAATCATGGAAATATCTCCACTGCTCTCTCTATAAACATGGAAATATCTCCATCGTTATCTGTATAAACATGGAAATATCAACAGCGCCATCTATATAAACATTGAAATATCTACACTGCCATCTGTAAAAACATGGAACTATCTACACAGTCATCTGAATAAACATGGAAATATCTACACCACCATCTGTATAAACATGGAAATAGCTACAATACCATCTGTATACACATGGAAATATCTACACAGACATCTGTATAAATATGGAAATATCTACACGGCCATCTGTATAAACATGGAAATATCTACACTGCCATCTGTAGAAAGATGGAAATATCTACACCGCTATCTCTATAAATATGGAAATATCTACACCGCCATCTCTATGAACATGAAAATATCTACACTGCCATCTCCATAAAGATGGAAGTATCTACTCCGCCATGTGTATAAACACGGAAATATCTACACCACCATCTGTGTAAACATGGAA
This sequence comes from Pan troglodytes, assembly GCF_028858775.2. Lineage (NCBI taxonomy): Eukaryota > Metazoa > Chordata > Mammalia > Primates > Hominidae > Pan > Pan troglodytes. The sequence goes on from NC_072411.2 coordinate 12,798,598, forward strand.
ATACCTACACCGCTATCTTTATAAACATGGAAATAACTACACCGCCATCTGCATGTCCTTGGAAGTATCTACGCCGCCATCTGAATAAACATGGAAATATCTACACGGCCATCTGTGTATAGATGGAAATATCAACACCGCCATCTGTACAAACATGGAAATATCTACACCGCTATCTCTATAGACATGGAAATATCTGCACCGCCATCTGTAATAACATGGAAATACCTATACAGTCATCTGTATAAACACGGAAATATCTACAATGCCATCTGTAGAAAGATGGAAATATCTACACCGCAATCTGTGTAAACATGGAAATATCTACACCGATATCTGTAAAAACATGGAAATATCTACACCGCTATCTGTATAAACATGGAAATATCTACACCGCGATCTGTATAAACATGGAAATATCTACACCGCGATCTGTATAAACATGGAAATATCTACACCGCTATCTGTATAAACATGGAAATACCTACACAGTTATCTCTATAAACATGGAAATATCTACACCGCCATCTGTATAAACATGGAAATACCTACAAAGTCATCTGTATAAACATGGAAATATCTACACAGCCATCTGTATAAACATGGAAATATCTACACAGCCATCTGTATATACATGGAAATATCTACACCACTATCTGTATAAACATGGAAATAACTACACCGCTATTTGTATAAACAAGGAAATATCTACACCGTGATCTGTATAAACATGGAAATATCTACACCGCCATCTCTATAAACAGGGAAATATCTACAGCCCTATCTGTATAAACATGGAAATATCCACACCGCTATCTCTATAAACATGGAAAAATCAACACCGCTATCTCTATGAACATGGAAATATCTACACCGCCATCTCTATAAACATGGAAATGTCTACACCACGATCAGTATAAACATGGAAATATCTACACCGCTATCTGTATAAACATGGAAATATCTCCACTGCTATCTCTATAAACATCGAAATATCTACACCGCCATCTGTATAAACATGGAAATACTTACAAAGTTATCTGTATAAACATGGAAATATCTACACCGCCATCTGTATAAACATGTCAATATCTACACAGCCATGTGTACATACATGGAAATATCTACACCGCTATCTATATAAACATGGAAATAACTACACCGCTATCTGTATAAACATGGAAATATCTACACCGCCATCTACATATCCATGGAAATATCTGCGCCGCCATCTGTATAAACATGGAAATATCTACACGGTCATCTGTGTATAGATGGAAATATCAACACCGCCATCTGTACAAACATGGAAATATCTGCACCGCTATCTGTATAAACATGGAAATATCTACACCGTGGTCTGTATAAACATGGAAATATCAACACCGCTATCGGTATAAACATGGAAATATCTACACCGCTATCTCTATAAACATGGAAATATCTACACCGTGATCTGTATAAACATGGAAATATTAAAACCACTATCTGTATAAACATGGAAACTTCTACACCGTTGTCTGTATAAATATGGAAATATCTACACCGCTATCTCTATAAACTTGGAAATATCTACACCGCCATCTGTATAAACATGGAAATACCTATACAGTCCTCTGTGTAAACATGGAAATATCTACACCACCATCTGTATAAACATGGAAATATCTACAATGCCATCTGTATACACATGGAAATACCTACACGGCAATCAGTGTATAGATGGAAACATCAACAGCGCCATCTGTACAAACATGGAAATATCTACACTACTATCTCTATAAACATGGAAATATCTACACTGTGGTCTGTATAAACATGGAAATATCTACACCGGTATCTGTATAAACATGGAAATATCCACACCATGATCTGTATAAACATGGAAATATATACACCGCTATCTGTATAAACATGGATATATCTGCACCGCTATCTCTATAAACATGGAAATAACTACAAAGATATCTGTATAAACATGGAAATACCTACACAGTCATGTGTAGGAACATTTAAATATCTACACTGCCATCTGTATAAATATAGAAATATCTACACAGCCCTCTGTATAAATATGGAAATATCTGCATAGGCATCTGGGTAAACATGGAAATATCTGCACCGCTATCTGTATAAACGTGGAAATACCTACACCGCTGTCTCTATAAACATGGAAATATGTACACCGCTATGTGTATAAACATGGAAATATCTCCACTGCTCTCTCTATAAACATGGAAATATCTCCACCGTTATCTGTATAAACATGGAAATATCAACAGCGCCATCTATATAAACATTGAAATATCTACACTGCCATCTGTATAAACATGGAAATATCTACACCGTGAGCTGAATAAACATGGAAATGTCTACACTGCTATGTGTATAAACATGGAAATATCTACACTGCTATCTGTATAAACTTGGAAATATCTACACCGCCATCTGTATAAAGATGGAAATATCTCCACGGCCATCTGTATAAACATGGAAAGATCTCCACTGCTATCTGTATAAACATGTAAATATCTAAAACGCTATCTGTATAAACATGGAAATATCTACAACACTATCTGTGTAAACATGGAAATATCTACACAGCTATCTGTGTAAACATGGAAATATTTACACCGCTGTCTGTGTAAAGATGGAAATATCTACACCGCAATCTGTGCAAATATGGAAATATCTACACCGCTATCTCTGTAAACATGGAGATATCTAAACCGCTATCTCTATAAACATGGAAATATCTACACCACTATCTATATAAATGTGGAAATATCTACACCACTATCAGTATAAACATAGAAATATCTACACCACCATCTGTATAAACATGGAAATATCTACAACACCATCTGAATAAACATGGAAATATCTACACCACTATCTGTATAAATATGGAAATATCTACACTGCTATCTCCATAAACATGGAAATATCTACACCACGATCTGTATAAACATGGAAATATCTCCACCGCTATCTGTATAAACATGGAAACATCTACACCGCCATCTCTATAAACATGAAAATGTCTACACAGCCATCTCCATAAACATGGAACAATCTACACTGCCATCTGTGGCAACATGGAAATTTCTACACCGCTATTTGTATAAACATGGAAATACCAACACCACTATCAGTATAAACATGGAAATATCTACAGCTCTATCTGTATAAACATGGAAAAATCTACACCACTATCTCTATAAACATGGAAATACCTACACCGCCATCTCTATAAACATGGAATTATCTACAACGCTATCTCTACAAACCTTTAAATATCTACACCGCCATCTCTATGAACATTTAAATATCTACACCGCCATCAGCATAAACATGGAAATAACTTCACCGCCTTCTCTATAAACATGGAATTATCAACACTGCCATCTCTATAAACATATAAATATCTACACTGCCATCTGTAGAAAGATGGAATTATCTACACCGACATCTGCATAAACATGGAAATCTCTACACCTCTATCTGAATAAACATGGAAATATCTACACAGCTATCTGTATAAATATGGAAATATATACACCGCTATCTCTATGAACATGGAAATGTCTACACCGCTATCTTTATAAACATGGAAATATCTAAACCGCCATCTGTATATACATGGAAATAACTACACCGTCATCTGTATAAACATGGAAATATCTACACCACTATATGTATAAACATGGAAATATTTACACTGCCATCTGTATAAACACGGAAATATCTACAAAGCCATCTCTATAAACATGGAAATATCTACACCGCTATTTGCATAAACATGGAAATATCGACATCACGATCTGTATAAACATGGAAATATCTACACCGCGATCTCAATAAACATGGAAATATCTACACCGCTATCAGTATAAACATGGCTATATCTACACCGCCATGTGTATAAACATGGAAATATCTACACCGTCATCTGAATAAACATGGAAATCTCTACACCTCTATCTCTATAAATATGGAATTATCTACACCGCTATCTCTATAATTATGTAAATATATACACCGATATCTTTATAAACATGGAAATATCTTCACTGGTAACTGTATAAACATGGAAACATCTAAGCCATTTTCTGTATAAACACGGAAATATGTACACCGCTATCTGTATAAACATGGAAATATCTACAATGCTATCTGTATAAACATGGAAATATCTACACAGCTATCTGTGTAAACATGGAAATATGTACACCGCTACCTGTGTAAAGATGGAAATATCTACACCGCAATCTGTGCAAATATGGAATTATCTACAACACCATCTCTGTAAACATGGAGATATCTACAGCGCTATCTGTATAAACATGGAAATATCTACACCACTATCTGTATAAACATAGAAATATCTACACCACTGTCAGTATAAACATGGAAATATCTACAGCAACATCTGTATAAACATGGAAATAACTACACCGCCTTCTGAATAAACATGGAAATATCTACACCGCAATCTCTATAAATATGGAAATGTCTAAATCGCTATCTCCATAAACATGGAAATATCTACACTACGATCTGTATAAATATGGAAATATCTCCACCGCTATCTGTATAAATATGGAAACATCTACACCACTATCTTTGTAAAGATGGAAATATCTACACCGCAATCTGTGCAAAGATGGAAATATCTAAACCGCTATCTGTGTAAACATGGTAATATCTACACCACTGTCTGTATAAACATGGAAATATCCACACCGCTATCTGTATATACATGGAAATATCTACGCCGCCATCTGTAAAAACATGGAAATAACTACACCGCAATCTGTATAAACATGGAAATACCTACACAATCATCTGTATAAACATGGTGACATCTACACAGCTATCTGTATAGTCATGGAAATATCTACACCGCTATCAGTATAAACATGGAAATATCTACAACGCTGTCTGTGTAAACATAGAAATGTCTACACAGCTATCTGTGAAAACATGGAAATATCTACACCGCTATTTTTGTAAAAATGGAAATATCTGCAACGCAATCTGTGCAAACATGGAAATATTTACACCGCTATCTCTATAAACATGGAAATATCTGCACCGGTGTCTGTATAAACATGGAAATATCTTCAACGCTATCAGAGTAAACATGGAAATATCTATACCATCTGTATAAACATGGAAATATCTACACTGCCATCTGAATAAACATGGAAATATCTACACCGCTATCCATGTAAATATGGAAATATCTACACCACTATCTCCATAAACATGGAAATATCTACACCACAATCTGTATAAACATGGAAATATCTCCACCGCTCTCTGTATAAACATGGAAACATCTACACAGCTCTCTGTATAAACATGGAAATATCTACACCGCTGTCTGTATAAACATGGAAATATCTACAACACTATCTGTGTAAACATGGAAATATCTACACCGCTATCTGTATAAACATGGAAACATATACACCACGATCTGTATAAAAATGGATGTATCTACAACGCCATCTGTATAAACATGAAAATATCTGCACCGCCATCTGTATAAACATAGAAATATCTACACTGTCATCTGTATAAACATGGAAATACCTAAACAGTTATCTGTATAAACATGGAAACATCTACACCACTATCTGTGTAAACATAGAAATATCTACACCGCAATCTGTGTAAACATGGAAATAACTTCACCGCTATGTTTGTAAAGATGGAAATATCTACACCGCAATTTGGGCAAAGATGGAAATATCTAAACCGCTATCTCTGTAAACATGGTAATATCTAAACCACTGCCTGTATAAAAATGGAAATATCCACAACGCTATCTGTATATACATGGAAATATCTATGCCGCCATCTGTAAACACATGGAAATATCTACACTGCAATCTGTATAAACAAGGAAATACCTACAGATTCATCTGTATAAACATGGTGACATCTACACAGCTATCTGTATAGTCATGGAAATATCTACACCGCTATCAATATAAACATGGAAATATCTACAACGCTATCTGTGTAAACATGGAAATGTCTACACAGCTATCTGTGTAAACATGGAAATATCTACACCGCTATTTTTGTAAAGTTGGAAATATCTGCACCGCAATCTGTGCAAACATGGAAATATTTACACCGCTATCTCTAAAAACATGGAAATATCAGCACCGGTATTTCTATAAACATGGAAATACCTACACCGCTATCTCTATAATCATGGAAATATCTACACCGCCATCTCTATAAACATGGAAATATCTACACAGTCATCTGTATATACATGGAAATATCTACACCACCATCTCTATAAACATGGAAATATCTACACTGCCATGTGTATACACATGGAAACATCTACACAGCCAACAGTATAAACTTGGAAACATCTGCACCGCTATCTGAATACACATGGAAATACCTACACCGCTATCTCTATAAACGTGGAAAGATCTAAACTGCTATCTGTATAAACATGGAAATATCTACGCCGCTATCTGCATAAACATGGAAATTCCTACACTGCCATGTGTATAATCATGGAAATACCTGCACCGCGAGCTGAATAAACATGGAAATGTCTACACCGCTATGTGTATAAACATGGAAATATCAACACCACTATCTCTATAAGCATGGAAATATGTACACAGCTGTCTGAATAAACATGGAAATACCTAAAGCACCATCTCTATAAACATGGAATTATCTACACCGCTATCTCTATAAACATAGAAATATCTACACCGCCATCTCTAGAAACATGGAAATATCTACACCGCCATCTGCATAAACATGGAAATATCTACACCGCGATCTGTATAAATAAGGAAACATCTACACCGCTATCTGTATAAACATGGAAATATCTTCACCGCTGTCTGTATAAACGTGGAAATATCTACAACACTATCTGTGTAAACATGGAAATATCTACACAGCTATCTGTGTCAACATGGAAATATCTACACCGCTATCTGTATAAACTTGGAAACATATACACCACGATCTGTATAAAAATGGAAATATCTACACCGCTCTCTGTATAAACATGGAAATATCTACACCGCTATCTGCATAAACATGGAAAAACCTACAATGCCATCTGTATAAACATGGAAATATCTACACCGTGAGCTGCATAAACATGGAAATGTCTACACCGCTATGTGTATAAACATGGAAATATCAACACCACTATCTGTATAAAAATGGAAATATCTACACCGCTATCTGAATAAACATGGAAATATCTACACCACTATTTCTATAAACATGGAAATACCTACACCACCATCTCTATAAACATGGAATTATCTACACCGCTATCTCTATAAACATAGAAGTATCTACACCGCCATCTCTATATATATGGAAATATCTACACCGCCATCTGCATAAACATGGAAATATCTACACCACGATCTGTATAAACATGGAAATATCTACAAATACACCTGTATTAAAATGCAAATATCTACACCGCTATCTCTATAAACATGCAAATATCTACACTGCTATCTGTATAAACTTGGAAATATCTACACCGCCATCTGTATAAAGATGGATATATCTCCACGTCCATCTGTATAACCATGGAAAGATCTCCACCGCTATCTGTATAAACATGGAAATATCTAAAACACTATCTGTATAAACATGGAAATATCTACAACACTATCTGTATAAACGTGGAAATATCAACACCACTATCAGTATAAACATAGAAATATCTGCACCACCATCTGTATAAACATGGAAATATCTACACCATGTGAATAAAGATGGAAATATCTACACCTCTATCTGTATAAATATGGAAATATCTACACCGCTATCTCCATAAACATGCAAATATCTACACCACGATCTGTATAAACATGGAAATATCTCCACCGCTATCTGTATAAACATGGAAACATCTACTCCGCAATCTCTATAAACATGGAAATATCTGCACGGCAATCTGTATAAACATGGAAATATCTACACCGCCATCTCTATAAACATGAAAATGTCTACACAGCCATCTCCATAAACATGGAACAATCTACACTGCCATCTGTGGAAACATGGAAATCTCTGCACCGCTATCTGTATAAACATGGAAATACCAACACCACTATCTGTATAAACATGGAAATATCTACAGCTCTATCTGTATAAACGTGGAAATATCTACACTACTATCTCTAAAAACATTTAAATACCTACACCGCCATCTCTATAAATATGGAATTATCTACAACGCTATCTCCACAAACCTTGAAATATCTACACCGCCATCTCTATTAACATTTAAATATTTACAGCGCCATCAGCATAAACATGCAAATAACTTCACTGCCTTCTGTATAAACATGGAATTATCAACACTGCCATCTCTATAAACATTGAAATATCTACACTGCCATCTGTAGAAAGATGGAAATATCTACACCGACATCTGCATAAACATGGAAATATCTACAGCTCTATCTGTATAAACATTTAATTATCTACACAGCTATCTGAATAAATATGGAAATATCTTCACCGCTATGTCTATGAATATGGAAATGTCTACACCGCTATCTTTATAAACATGGAAATATCTAAACCGCCATCTGTATAAACATGGAAATAACTAAACCGTCATCTGTATAAACATGGAAATATCTACACCACTATATGTCTAAACATGGAAATATTTGCACTGCCATCTGTATAAACATGGAAATATCTACAAAGCCATCTCTATAAACATGGAAATATCTACACCGCTATCTGTATAAACATGGAAATATCGACACCACGATCTGTATAAACATGGAAATATCTACAACACTATCTGTATAAACATGGAAATGTCTACACCGCAATCTGTATAAACATGGAAATATCTCCATGGGTATCTCTATAAACATGGAAATGTCTACACCACCATCCGTATAAACATGGAAATACCTACACAGTCATCTGTATAAACATGGAAATATCTACACCACTATCTCTATAAACATGGAAATATCTACACTGCCATCTGTATAAACATGGAAATAACTACAGAGCCATCTCTATAAACATGGAAATATCTACACTGCTATCTCTATTAACATGGAAATACCTACACAGCTATCTGTATAAACATGGAAATATCTACACCGCTATCTGTAGAAACATGGAAATATCTACACCACTATCTGTATAAACTTGGAAATATCTACACCTCCATCTGTATAAACATGGAAATACCTACGCTGCCATCTATACACATGGAAATATCTACACTGCCATGTGTATAAACATGGAAATATCTACACCGTTATCTCTATAAACATGGAAATTCCTACACTGCTTTCTGTATAAACATGGAAGTATCTACATGGCTATCTGTATAAACATGGAAATATCTACAACGCCATCTGTATAAACATGGAAATACATACACAGTCCTCAGTATAAAAATGGAAATATCTACACCACTATCTGCATAAACGCGGAAATATCTACACCGCCATCTGTATAATCATGGAAATATCTCCACCGCTCTCTCTATAAACATGGAAATATCTACATCGCTATCTGTATAAACATGGAAATATCCCCACCGCTATCGGTATAAACATGGAAATATCTACACAGCTATATTTATAAACATGGAAATATCTACACCGCTATCTTCATAAACATGGAAAATCTACACCACTATATGTATAAACATGGAAATATCTACACCGCTATCTGTATAAATATGGAAATATCTACACCACGATCTCTATAAATATGGAAATACCTACACCGCTGTCTGTATAAACATGGAAATATCTTCAAAACTATCTGTGTTAACATGGAAATATCTTCACCGCTATTTGTGTAAACATGAAAATATGTCCACCGCTATCTGTATAAACTTGAAAATATCTCCACCACTATCTGTATAAACATAGAAATATCAACACCGCTATCTGTATAAACATGGAAATATCTACAATGCTGTCTGTGTAAACATGGAAATACCTACACCGCTATCTCTATAAACACGGAAATATTTACACCGCTAGCTGTATAAACGTGGAAATATCTACTTGGCTATCTCTAGAAACATGGAAATATCTACACCACCATCTGTATAAACATGGAAATACCTACACAGTCAATTGCATAAACATGGAAATATCTACACCACTATCTGTATAAACATGGAAATATCTACACCGCTATCTGTATAAACATGGAAATACCTACACCGCTATCTATATAAACATGGAATTATCTACACCGCTATCTCTATAAACATAGAAATATCTAAAATACCATCTCTATAAACATGTAAATATCTACGCCGCCATCAGCATAAACATGGAAATAACTACACCGCCGTCTGTATAAACATGGAAATATCTACACCACCATCTCTATAAACATAGAAACATCTACACTGTCATCTGTTGAAAGATGGAAATACCTACACCGAGATCTGCATAAACATGGAAATATCTATACTGCTATCTGTATAAACATGGAAATATCTACACCGCTATCTGTATAAACATGGAAATATCTACACCGCCATCTGTATAAACATGGAAATACCTAACACGCTATCTCTATAAAGAAGGAAATATCTACAATGCCATCTGTAGAAAGATGGAAATAACTACCACGCGATCTGTGTAAACATGGAAATATCTACACCACGACATGTATAAACATGGAAAAATCTACACCGCTACCTGTATAAACATGGAAATATCTGCGCCGATATCTGTATAAACATGGAAATATCTACACTGCTATCTTTATAAATATGGAAATATCTACACCGCTATCTCTATAAACATGGAAATGTATACACCGCTATCTGTATAAACATGGAAATACCTACACGGCTATCTCTATAACCATGGAAATATCTACGCCACCATCTGTATTAACATGGAATTACCTAGAAAGTCATCTGTATTAACATGGAAATACCTACACCACCATCTGAATAAACATGGAAATATCTACACTTCCATCTACGTAAACATGGAAATATCTACACAGCCATCTCTACAAACATGGAAATAGCTACACCGCTATCTGTATAATCCTGGAAATAGCCACACCGTTATGTGTATAAACATGGAAATATCTACACCGCCATCTGTATAAACATGGAAATATCTACACTGCATATGTATAAACATGGAAATACCTAAAATGCTATCTCTATAAACAAGGAAATATCTACATCGCCATCTATATAAACATGGAAATATCTACACCACGATCTGTATAAACATGGAAATATCTACACCGCGATCTGCATAAGCATGGAAATTACTACACCGCTATCTGTATAAACATGGAAATATCTACAACGCTATGTGTATAAACATGTAAATATCTACACCATGATCTGTATAAACATGGAAATATCTACACCGCTATCTGTATAAACATGGAAATATCAACACGAGTACCTCTATAAACATGGATATAAATACAACGCCACCTCTATAAACATAGAAATATCTACACCGGCATCTACATAAACAAGGATATATCAACACCGCCATCTATATAAACATGGAAATATCTACACAGCTATCTGAAAACATGGAACTATCTACACCGCTATCTGTATACAGATGGAAATATCTACCCAGCTAACTCTATAAATATGGAAAAACCTACACCGCCATCTGTATAAACCTGGACATATCTACACAGTCATCTCTATAAACATGGAAATACCTACACCGCTATCTGTATAAACATGGAAATGTCTACATAGCTATCTGCATAAAGATGGAAATATCTCCACCGCTGTCTGTATAAGCATGCAAATATCGACACCGCTATCCGTATAAACAGGGAAATATCTACACCACTATCTGTATAAACATGGAAAATCTACAACAGTATCTCTATAAACATGTAAATATATACACATCTATCTAGGTAAACTTGGAAATATCTACACCGCTATCTGTATAAACATGGAAATATCTACAACATGATCTGTATAAACATGGAAATATCTCAACCGCTATCTGCATAAATATGGAAATATCTACACCACTATCTCTACAAACATGGAAATATCTACACCACCATCTCTATAAACATTGAAATATATACACTGCTTTCTGTATACACATGGAAATATCTACACAGCCATCTGTATAAACATGGAAATATCTACACTACAATCTCTATAAACATGGAAATACCTACGCAGCTATCTCTAAAAACATGGAAATATATACTCCGCAATCTCAATAAACATGGAAATATCTACAACGCCATCTCTATGAACATGAAAATAACTACACCGCCATCTCCATAATCATGGAAATAACTACACCACCATCTGTATAAAAGTGGAAATATCTACACCGCTTTCTGTATAAACATGGAAACATCTACACTGCCATCTGTATAAAGATGGAAATATCTATACCGTGAGTGGTATAAACATGGAAATATCTAAACCACTCTCTGTATAAATATAGAAATATCAAATCCGCTATCGGTATAAACGTGGCAATATCTACAACGCTGTCTGTATAAACATGGAAATATCTAAACCAGTATCTCTATTAAAATGGAAATACCTACACCGCCATCTCTATAAACATGAAAATATCTACACCGATATCTGCATTAGCATGGACATATCTACACCGCTATCTGTATAAACATGGAAATATCTACACCGCTATCTGTATAAATATGGAAATATCTACACCGCTATCTCTATAAACATGGAAATGTCTACACCGCTATCGGTATAAACATGGAAATATCTAAACCGATATCTCTATGGATATGACAATACCTACACCAACATATCTATAAACATGCAAATATCTACACCGCCTTCTGCATAAATATGGAATTATCTACACTGCCATCTGTATAAACATGGAAATATCTACACAGCCATGTCTATGAACATGGAAATATCTACACCGCTAAGTATATAAAAATGGAAATACCTACACCGCTATCTGTATAAACATGGAAGCATCTACACCACTATCCCCATAAACATGGAAATATCAACCCTGCTATCCATATAAACATGGAAATATCTACACCGCTACCTGTATAAACATGGAAGTACCTGCACCGCTCTCACTATAAGCATGGAAATACCTACATCGCTATATCTATAACATGGAAAAATCTACACCGCCGTCTCTATAAACATGGAAATATCTACACCGCTATCTGTATAAACATGGAAATATCTACCACACTATCTGTGTAAACATGGAAATATCTACACCACTATCTGTGTAAACATGGAAATATATACACCGCTGTCTCTATAAAGATGGAAATATCTACACCACTATCTGTGTAAACACGGAAATATATACACCGCTATCTCTATAAAGATGGAAATATCTACACCACTATCTGTATAATCGTGGAAATATGTACACCGCTATCTGTATAAACGTGGAAATATCTATACTGCTATCTGAATAAACGTGGAAATATCTACAGTGCTATATGTATAAACCTGGAAATATTTTCAACGCAATCTGTGCATACGTGGAAATACCTACACAGCTATCTTTGTAAACTTGGAAATATCTACACTGCTATCTGTGTAAAGATGGAAATACCTACACCGCAATCTGTGCAAAGATGGAAATATCTACACCGCTATCTCGGTAAACATGGAAATATCTACACCGCTATCTGTATAAACATGGAAATATCTTCACCGCTATATCTATAAATATGGAAATATCTACACCGCTATCACTATTATCATGGAAATATCTACTCCGACATCTGTATGAACATGCAAATATCTACACAGTCATCTGTATAAACATGTAAATATCTACACCACCATCTCAAAAAACATAGAAATATATAGACAGCCATATCTATACACATGGAAATATCTACACAGCCATCTGTATAAACATGGAAATACCTACACCTCTATCTCTGTAAACATGGAAATACCTACACCGCTATCTGTAGAAACATGGAAATATCTATACTGCCATCTGTATACACAAGGAAATATCTACAAAGCCATCCCTATAAACATGGAAATATCTACACCAATATCTCTATAAACATGGAAATACCTACAACGCTATATGAATGAACATGGAAATATCTACATCGCTATCTCTGTAAACAAGGAAATATCTACACCGCCATCTCTATAAACATGAAAATATCTCCACTGCCATGTCTATAAACATGGAAGTATCTACACAGCCATCTTTATAAACATGGAAATATCTACACTGCCATCTGTATAAACTTGGAAATATCTACACTGCCATCTGTATTAAGATGGAAATATCTACATCACCATCTGTATAAATATGGAAATATCTACACCGCCATCTGTATAAACATGGAAATATCTACAGAGCCCTCTGTATAAACATGGAAATATCTACACCGCTATCTGTGTAAAGATGGAAATATCTAAACCGCAATCTGTGCATAGATGCAAATATCTACACCAATATCTCTGTAAACATGGAAATATCTACACTGCTATCTGTATAAATATGGAAATATTTACTCCGCTATCTCTAAAAACATGGAAATATCTACACCGCTATCTCTATAAAGATGGAAATATCTACAGCGCTCTCTCTATAAACATGGAAATATGTACACTGCCATCTGTAGATACATGGAAATATCCACACAGTCATCTTTATATACATGGAAATATCTACACCGCAATCTGTATATACATGGAAATATCTACAATGCTATCTCTATAAACATGGAAATATCTGCACCGCCATCTGTATAAACATGGAAGTAGCTAAACAGTCATCTGTATAAACAAGGAAATACCTACATCACCAGCTGTATAAACATGAAAATATCTACACTGCCATCTGTATAAACATAGAAATATCTACACAGCCATCTGTATAAACATGGAAATATCTACACCGCAATCTGAATAAACTTGGGAATAACTACATCGCTATGTGTATAAACATGGAAATATCTACACCACTATCTTTATAAACATGGAAATATTTACACCGCTATCTGTATAAATATTGAAATATCTCAACCACTATCTCTGTAAACATGGAAATATCTACACTGCCATCTGTAAAAAGATGGAAATATCTATAACGCGATCTGTATAAACATGGAAATATCTACACCGCCACCTGTATAAACATGGAAATATCTACACAACTATCTGTATAAACATGGAAATATCTACAACAACATCTGTATAAACATGGAAATATCTACACTGCTATCTCTATAAACATGGAAATATCTACACCGCTATCTCTATAAACATGGAAATAGCTAGAAGGTCGTCTGTATAAACATGGAAATATCTACACCGCTATCTGTATAAACATGGAAATATCTTCAATGCTATCTGTGTACACATGGAAATATCTACACCGCAATGTGTATAAACATGGAAACATCTACACAGCCATCTGTATAAACATGGAAATATCTACACCGCTATCTGTGTAAAGATGGAAATATCTACACCGCAATCTGTGCAAAGATGGAAATATCTACTCCGCTATCTCTGTAAACAGGGAAGTACCTACACTGCTATCTGTATAAACATGGAAATATCTACACCGCTATCTGTATAAATATGGAAATATCTTCACTGCTATCTCTATAAACATGGAAATATCTACACCGCTATCTGTATAAACATGGAAATATATACACCGCTATCTATATAAACATGGAAATATCTACAGTGCCATCTGTATAAACATGCAAATATCTACACAGTCATCTTTATAAACATGGAAATATTTACACTACCATCTCTATAAACATGGAAATATGTATAGCACTCACTGTATAAAGATTCAAATATCCACACCGCTATCTGTATAAACATGGAAATATCTACATCGCTATCTGTATAAATATGGAAATATTTACACCGCTATCTTTATCAACATGAAAATATCTACACCGCTATTTCTATAAACAGGGAAATATCTACACCAACATCTGTATAAACATGGAAATATCTACACAGTCATCTTCATAAACATGGAAATATCTACACTGCCTTCTGTATAAACATGGAAATGCCTTCTCAGCCCTCTTTATAAACATGGAAACATCTGCACAGCAATCTGTATAAACATGTAAATATCTACACCGCTATCTGTATAAACAGGGAAATATCTACACCACTATCACTATAAATACGGAAATATCTACACCGCTATGTGTATAAACATGAAAATATTTCCACTGCTATCTCTATCAACAGAGAAATAACTACACCGCTATCTGTATAAACATGCAAATACCTACACTGCCATCTGTATTAACATTGAAATATCCACACCACCATTAGTATAAAAGTGGAAATATCTACATGGCGAGCTCTATAAACATGGAAATATTTACACCGATATCTGTATAAACATGGAAATACCAACACCGCTCTCTCTATAAAGGTGGAAATATCTACACCGCTATCTCTATAAACATGGAAACATCTACACCACGATCTGTATGAAAATGGAAATATCTGCACCTCCATCACTATAAACATGAAAATATCTACACTGCCATCTCCATAAACATGGGACTATCTACAAACCCATCTGTATAAACATGGAAATATCTACACTGCCATCAGTATAAAGATGTAAATATCTACAACGCGAGCTGTATAAACATGGAAAGTTTTATACCACTATCAGTATAAACATGGAAATACCAACACCGCTATCTGTATATACTTGGAAATATCTACACCGCTATCTGAATAAACATGGAAATATCTACAAAGCTTTCTCTATAAACATGGAAATACCTAAACCGCTATCTCTCTAGACATGGAAATATCTACACCACTGTCTCTATAAACATGGAAATATATACACAGCCATCTCTACAAACATGGAAATGTCTACAACGCCATCTAAATAAACAAGGAAATATCTACACTGCCATCTATATAAACATGGAAATATCTACACCGCCATCAGTATAAACATGGAAATATCTACATTGCCTTCTGTAGAAAGATGGAGTTATCTACACTGCAATCTGTATAAACGTGGAAATATCTACAACATGATCTGTATAAACATGGAAATATCTACACCCATATCTGTAAACATGGAAATATCTACACCGCTATCTGTGCAAAGATGGAAATATCTACAACGCTATCTCTGTAAACATGGAAATACCTACACCGCTATCTGTATACACATGGAAATATCTACACCACTATCTCTATAAACATGGAAATATCTACACTGCTATCTGTATAAACATGGAAATATCTACACCGTTATCTGTATAAACATGGAAATATATACACCACTATCTGTATAAACATGGAAATATCCACACTGCCATCTGTATAAATATGGAAATATCTACACAGCTATCTCCATTAACATTGAAATATCTACACCACCATCTGTATAAACATGGAAACAACTACACAGCTATCTCTGTAAACGTGGAAATATATGCACCGCCATCTCAACAAACATGGAAATATCTACAGCGCCATCTACATAAACAAGGAAATATCTACACTGCCATCTATATAAACATGGAAATATCTACACCGCTATTTGAATAAACATGGAAATATCGACAGTGCCGTCCATAAAAAATGGAAATATCTACACAGTCATCAGTATAAACATGGAAATATATACACCACCATCTGTATAAACTTGGAAATATCTACACCGCCATCTGTAAAAACATGGAAATAGCTACACAGTCATCTGTATAAACATGGAAATATCAACATCACCTTCTCTATAAACATGGAAATATCTACACCCCCATCTCTATAAACTTGAAAATATCTACACCTCCATCTCCATAAACATGGAACTATCTACACAGCCATTTGTGTAAACATGGAAATATGTACACCTCTATCTGTATAAACATGGAAATATCTACACTACCATCTTTATAAACATGTAAATATCTTCATCGTGACCTGTATAAACATGGAAATATCTACACCGCTATCTCTATAAACGTTGAAATATCTACAGCACTATCTCTATAAACATTGAAATATCTACCCCGCTATCTCTATAAACATGGAAATATGTACACTGCCATCTCTGTAAACATGGAAATATTTTCACCGCCATCTACATAAACTAGGAAATATCTACACCGCCATCTATATAAACATGAAGATTTCTAAACCACCGTCTGTATAAACATAGAAATATCTACACTGCCGTCTGTAGAAAGATGAAAATACCTACACCACGATCTTTATAAACATGGATATATCTACACCGCTATCTGTATAAACATGGAAATATCTTCAATGCTATCTGTATAAACACGGAAATATCTACACCATGATCTGTGTAAACATGGAAATATGTACACCGCTATCTGCATAAACATGGAAATATCTACACCGCTATCTCTATAAATATGGAAATATCTATACCACTATCTCTATAAACATGGAAATATCTACATTGCTATCTGTATAAACATGGAAACATCTCCACCGCTGTCTGTATAAACATGGAAATATCTGCACTGCTATGTGTATAAACATGGAAATATCTACACCGCTATCTGTATAAACATGGAAATATCTACACCGCTATCTGTATAAACATGGAAATACCAACACTGCTATCTGCATAAACATGGAAATATATACACCGCCATCTCTATAAACATGGAGATATCTTCCCCGCCATTTACATAAACAAGGAAATATCTACACCGCCATTTATATAATCATGGAAATCTCTACACCGCCATCTGTATAAACATGCAAATGTCTACACTGCCATCTGTAGAGAGAAATATCTACACCGCGATATGTATAAACATGGAAATATCTACATCACTATCTGAATAAACATGGAAATATCTACAACGCTATTTGTGTAAACGGGGAAATATGTACACCATGATCTGTATAAACATGGAAATATCTACACCGCTTTCTGTATAAATATGGAAATATCTACACCACTATCTCTATAAACATGGAAATATCTACACCGCTATGTGTGTAAACATGGATATATCTCCACTGCTATCTGTATAAACATGGAAATATCTACACCGATATCTGTATAAACATGGAAATACCTACACCGCTATCTGTTTAAACATGGAAATATCTACACTGCCATCTGTATAAAGATGGAAATATCTATACCGCGAGCTGCATAAGGATAGAAATATCTACACCGCTATCTGTATAAACATGGAAATACCAACACAGCTATCTGTATAAACATGGAAATACCTACACCACTATCGGTATAAACATGGATATATCTACAACACTATCTCTATAAACATGGAAATACCTACACCGCCATCTCTGTAGACATGGAAATATCTACACCGCTATCTGCATAAACATGGAAATGTCTACACCGCTATCTGTATAAACGTGGAAATATCTATACCGCTATCTGTATAAATATGGAAATATCTACACCGCTATCTCTATAAACATGGAAATGTCTACACCGCTATCTGTATAAAAATGGAAATATCTACACCTCTATCTCTATAAACATGGAAATGTCTACACCGCTATCTGTATAAAAATGGAAATATCTACACCTCTATCTGTATAAACTTGGAAATATCTACACCGCTATCTCTATAAACATGGAAATATCTACACAGTCATCTGTATAAACATGGAAATATCTACACCACCATCTGTATAAACATGGAAATATCTATACTACCATCTGTATAAACATGGAATCACCTAAACCGCTATCTGTATAAATACGGAAACATCTACACCACTATCCCTATAAACATGGAAATATCAACAACGCTATCCAAACAAACATGGAAATATCTACACCGCTATCTGCTTCAACATGGAAATGTCTACACCACTATCACTATAAACATGGAAATAACTACACCGCCATCTCTATAAACATGGAAATACCTACACCGCCATCTCTATAAACATGGAAACATCTATAACACCATGTCTATAAACTTGGAAATACCTACACCGCCATCTCTATAAACATGGAAACATCTATAACACCGTGTCTATAAACTTGGAAATATCTACACCGCCATCGGCACAACCATGGAAATATCTACCCCGCTGTCTACATAAACATGGAAAAATCTACACCGACATCTGTATAAACATGGAAATATCTGCAACGCTATCTGTGTAAACATGGAAATATCTACACTGCTATATGTGGAAACATGGAAATATCTACATCACTATCTGTATAAACATGGAAATATCTACACCGTTATCTCTATTAACATGGAATTCTCTACACCGCTATCTCTATAAACATGGAAATATCTACACCACTGTCTGTATAAACATGGAAATATCTACACCGCTATCTCTATAAAGATGGAAATATCTACACCGCCATCTGTATAAACATGCAAATATCTACACATTCATCTGTATAAACATGGAAATATCTACACCACCATCTCTATAAACATGGAAATATCAAGACTGCCATCTCTATACACATGGAAATATCTACACAGCCATCTGTATAAACATGGAAATATCTACACCGCTATCTCTATAAACATGGAAATATCTACATGGCTATCTGTATAAACATGGAAATATCTACATCACTATCTGTATAAACATGGAAATATCTCCACCGCTATCTCTATAACTATGGAAATATCTACACCGCTATCTGTATAGACATGGAAATATCTACACTGCTAACTGTATAATCATGGAAATACCTACTCCGCTATCTCTATAAACATGGATATATCTACAACGCTATCTGTGTAAACATGGAAATATCTACAATGCTATCTGTGTAAACATGGAAATATCTACACAGCTATCTGTGTAAACTGGGAAATATCTACACCACTTTGTGTGTAAAGATGGAAATACCTACACCGCAATCTGTGAAAAGATGGAAATATCTACACCGCTATCTCTGTAAACACGGAAATATCAACACCACCATCTGCAGAGACTTGGAAATATCTACACTGCCATCTGTATAAACATGGAAATATCTACACAGCCATCTCTATAAACATGGAAATATCTACACAGCCATCTGTATTAACATGGAAATATCTACACCGTTATCTGTATAAACATGGAAATACCTACACCGCTATCTGTATAAACATGAAAATATCAACACCGCTATCTGTAAAAACATGGAAATATCTACACCGCTATCTGTATAAACATGGAAATATCTACACCGCTATCACTATAAACATGGAAATACCTACACCGCTATCACTATAAACATGGAAATATCTACACTGCTATATGTATAAATATGGAAATATCTACACTGCTATCTCTGTAAACATGGTAATATCTTCACCACTATCTGTATAAACATGGAAATGTCTACACCGCTATCTCAATAAACATGGAAATATCTACACCGCCATCTGTATAAACATGGAAATATCTACACCGCTACCTGTATAAAAATGGAAACATCTTCACCGCTATCTTTAAAAACATGGAAATATCTACACCGCTATCTGTAGAAACATGGAAATACCTACACCGCTATCTGTATAAACATGGAAATATCTACACCTCTGTCTCTATAAACATGGACATATCTACACCGCTATCTCTATAAACATGGAAATATCTACACCGCCATCTTTAAAAACATGGAAATATCTACACACTCATCTGTATAAACTTGGAAATATCTACACCATCATCTTTATAAACATGGAAATATCTACACTGCCAGGAGCTCAAGAGCAGCCTGGGCAATACAGCAAGGCCTCATCTCTACAAAAAAATTAGAAATGTTAGCTGGCCATGGTGGTGTGCACCTGTAGTCCCAGCTTCTTGGGAGTCTGAGGTGGGAGGATCCACGGAGCCCAGTAGTTTAAGGCGACAGTGAGCTTGGATAACGACTGCACTCCAGCCTGGATGACAGAACAAGAACCTGTTTCAAAAAAGAAAAAAGAAAAAAAAACCTAAAAACTAAAAACTGGATTTAGTTTGCTAGTATCTAAACAGCAAATTAATTGTAACATGCTTACATATCAACGATGTCTTTCTTCTTTGATCATAAACCTGCTCACTAAGAAGCTGCTGAAGTCCATGGTAGTGACAGGTACATGTCTGCATCCTTGTCCTGACCTGCATCTTCTTTGATTGTCCCCATCTGTGTCTCCGACTGGCACTGCCGAACCGTCTTGCTACCTGATCAATGTTGTACTGAACCGGACTGCTAACTGATCAATGTTGTCGAGCTCACTGCACAAAGCTGTTCTTACAAGGTAGATTTCTGCCTGGAATAGCCATACTTACACTGTTTATATTCCTTACTCCTGACCCATCCAACGCAGCACAAGTTCTATTTATTGCCATAGAAACATAGGTCATTTGGAAACACCTCCTTCATTTCTATGGAATGTTCAAACATTTCTGACATTTTGGACTCTGTTCTAGCCTCTTGTTAAATATATCCAGAAAAGAGACAAAGCTTTATGGGGGGGCTATATGCACACATATGCTATAGAATAAGCTATCTAAATGCTTAAAAATACTTTCCATCTGTCACCGCACCTTAATAGGTACACAGAAATTAAGTATGTGTATATCTGTCTGTATAGATACGTATAAATATATATCCCCAAAACAAAAACTCATTCTCTTACTTATACATAGGTAGAATATAGGTGAATATACATATACATTTATAGGTAGAACAAAAAAACCCTCAGCCTCTTTAGGGCCATGTGTTTTCTCTGAGTAATTGTCACAATTAATTAAAATACATGTGTATGCCTTTTTAGATAAATTTCATCAGACCAGTTTCTGTCTGGTTGGAAAATAATAACTGCCTATTTGCTAAGTGCCCCTGCCCCCATACTATGTTCCAGTGAACTAAAGACCTCTGGCAATCATAGATTTACAACTCAGCAAGATTAAACAATTTATTGTTATTTATGACATCCAAGCTGTATCTTCTGTATTATATTCCACATTAGCATCTATCACCTTACATTTGGGAGATCCTGTCCAAAAAAATGATTATGCCTCCTAACCAAACATTCAGCAGGGCTGCAGGAACAGGCCCCCTGAACAAACATCCTGCCAAAGTACTTTAAAGCACCGTGAGCTGCCACAGCTGTGCATTTTCAGATGACTCAGCAGATTAGCATGGAGTCTCTTAGCCTCTGCTTGGTCTATTCCTTTCAGTGATCTCTCACATGGCCCAGTCCATTCGGTTTGAAAATCCTCATGAAATGAGCAGATTATGATCTGGCTTCAGTAGAGGGCCATGGGGTGGGCATGGAGGGGAGAGGGTTTGCTCTTAACACAGCCTGAGCCTCAGAAAGGTTTCAGATGGAAAAGCATGGCACTGACTCAGCTCATGCTTAACAGGAAATAATGCACAGACCACACCAAAAAAGCCCTTTATGTTGTGTGAAAGTCTATGCCGGAGCAGCTGCTGCCACCTCACGTACTGTGATAGAGTGTGCATGTGTGTGTTTGTGTGTGCATGAGTGTGAGTATGCACACAAATGTGTGCTGGGAGGGGGAGGAGATCACACCTTCCACAGTCGCCACCTCAGCCTTAGCTAGCAGCGTGGAGAATTGCCAAAAGTCAACAGGAAGCTGCACCAAAGCAACTGTGATCACCACATCAGCAGGCGCTTTCTGGTTAGTAAAGCTACTGGGACTGAAAAACACACACGATCTCGTCCTTCTTTTATTTTAATCAGAGCAAACTATTTTTATAATAATTGTGTTATATGAATAAATAATTCATAATGCTGTAACCCATTATCACATTCAATCCTCCCAACAACCCTAGAAGATATGTAGACAAGTATTATTACTTTCCCTATTTTTATAAATGAGGAAATAAACCCCAGGAGGCTAGGCGACTTCCCCACGGTCATAGAAGTTGCAAACAGTAGTATCATGATTCAAATCCAAAGCTTCTCCTTTTGTCTTTATCATTTTAATTTTGAAGCTAATGCATATGCATGTATGATCTTTTAAATCCAGAGATGTATATGGAATAGATAGGAAAAGGGACTCTCCTTCCCCATTATACACCCCCTCCACCCAAGCTATATACACTGTTGACTAGAGTATGTCCTTTCAATCCTATTTTCTATGCCTACATTATATACAGAAAAGCAGGATTACGTTACACACAATATTCCAGTCATTGCTGTTTTTCACCAACAAGCTATCATTCACATCTTTTTCATACTACATATAAATTTATATCCTTTATTTTAGTGGTGTATATTGTGCAGTTGTGTCATAAATTATGTACCTGTTCTCTGTTGAACATATAGATTTTTTCTGAGTTTTTCCTTAGCAAAATGCTGCAGTGAGTACCCTTGTACACAGATGTTTGTACATTTGTTCTAGAAAAATCTACAGCAAAGATTCTTAGATTAAGAGATTCCCAGGTTATTAGAAAACTACTCTATTAATTTAGATATATACTTCCAAATTGCCTGACCAAAAAGTTATGTCAATTTAACTTCTATGAACAGTATACAGACATGACAATTTTCCATCACCTACACCAACTCTGGGTAATTTCATCTTTTTTACAAGTTGATGGATTGTTTTAATTTATATTTCTCTGGTTATTAATAAGGTTGGCCACCTGTTCATGTCTTATTATTGATGATATTTGTATGGAATTGTTTGAATTTTCTTGATTTCAAAAAACGTTTTACATGTCATAGATATTAAATATTTGTTGTAAAACTCTCCTTCCAGTATTGTGTATGTGTTTGGTCAAGTAGAATAAACTCTCGTCCTCTGATTTCAGATTCCTTTCTCTTTCCATTAGAAATCCCTAAATGTAAAACTACATATTGATAGCTAAAAACCAGGATGTTTACTAGAGAAAAAGAATACAAAGGCAATAATTAAGTATTATATTTATACAAAATACCTACTAGTACAAACATAAAAAGAGAAAGTAAAAGTCAAATGCTTCTACGACTTCAGACTAAGAAAAAGAACTTTTGAGGTTGAATGTTCCTGAAATTTTTCTTTTCATACAACTACGGACATGACTTCAAAAGTTGATGTGACTAAAAATGTAAGATATGAAAGATATTTGAAGACTCAGAGAAGGTGGATTTTCATTTTAACAAGTCACATATATATTCTAGATATCCTCTTATTCGTAACTAAGAGAGTCAAATCAGATGAAAGAATCTAAAAATTTCCCTTTGACTGTGTTAAGTAGAAGTAGTAGAGGCATATTGGCCAAATCTTGAGTGTTTGCAAATTGACTCTTAAGGCTATAGGCTGGCACAGGTCATTGAAGCCCTAGCTTTTTATCTTTAATTTTAAAATCCCCAAACAATGTATACTAATTTTTCTTGTCCATTATTTCCGAATAATCTTGTTTAAAGGTTATTACAGTGCTTGCTCATGTTACTGTTGTCTAACAGAAGGGTATCCGGGACCTTAAAACTGAGAGGGTTAGGATTAATGATTCCAATACCTATGCTTGGACATCTCCAAAAGTGGGTTCCAACTTCTTGTCCTCAAGTCTGTATAGAAACTAGCAAACTTCCAGAGTTCACAAAAGGCTCAAAGAGAACAGATGTTTTATAGAAAATTCTTAGAGCAAGTTTCATGCATAATGTTGCTGATGCGTGTCTGCCTTTTCAATAAACATCACTATGCTTTATCACAAGATTTAATAAAGCAGCTTAGTTAAAAATGCCATCTGGGTCTCTGGACACATTAAACAAAGCTTAAAATAACCACCCCAGCAACTGGGAGGACCCAGCTGTTCTCATAATCTGTCCCACTCCTTTTACTTCCCCAGAAAAAGAGTGAATGAAGACCACAGACTAAAAGCATCCAGAAGGAACTGACACAAACAGGGAGATAGATGGAGCCAAGGGCTTCTGTAAGTTTGCTATTGCTCACATAATAGATTTGCTAATTCCACAACCTGCGGATGGTGATTAAGAACAGGAAGCAGAAAGAGGGAAGAGAGAATCATAGAAGGGCTCATTCAAGTTTTCTAATGTATCACAAACCTGTCCTCCCTAATGTCTGGATCATAGCAGCCCATTCCATTCACCTATTCTGTAGTGAACTCCAATAGAAAATACAAAGCCATCACCACCCAGTTCTTTCTCCCTTCTAGAGATGAGATATTAGCCACCCAATCCCAGATTCTCAGATCCATTCCAGGAAAGAAGCCCTAGGTATTGAAGCACAGCTTTCCCTCCCTCCCTTCTTTCTTCCACCCCAAGATTTGTTCCCCAGATAGTTCTAGTAAATGCAAAACCAAGTATATTCTCATTCTTTAGAGCAACCAGCTTTTCATGGCCAACTGGAATCAAACACAACCTGCACAAACATCTATCTGGAGGACACTCCCAAGGCTCCTACTGAGCCAGCCTTCTGCATACCACTGCATTTCAGCTTCCTAGTTCACAAGACACTGAGACATTCTTGAATTCTGCAAGGTGCACTGTGTCTTAATATCTTGGCTGCTCATCATGTGGCCAATAAAGGGCATGACTAGTCAACAAATAAATTTTCTCTTGGCTAAAACTTGCAACAAAACTGTAAGCTGTTTACCAAGGGGCCCACTACAGGTTATATTCAATATATACAGTCAAATCCTAACTATCTGAGATATATTCAGTTGACCATACACCTTTATATTTCAGTAAAAGCTCTTTACATTTCCCAGTGCTATCGATGTTACAAAGTGCTTTCATATGCAGTGCTTCATCTGATTTCCAGGATAATTAAATGATCCTGTTATACCTGATTTTTAGATGAGGAAACAAGTGGTTTCTGGGTATTTCAAGAGGCTAAAGCATCTGCCCTCCAACTTGTATGTGAAAACCAAAAACAAAATTCCAAGGCCCGTCAACCATCTGAATGGACTTTGACTCTTTTGGTCAATATATGGCAGAGCTAGGAAAAGAAGGTGAGTCTTCCAGCTGCTGATACAGGGTTTTTTCTGCCATACTCCATTACCTCCAAGGCTAAAGTCAAAAGAGGGTGTGGTTATCACATGAAAAAATCTGGTTTGGATTTCCCAAATGTGTATGTAGTATTTGGGGATTTACCTTAATTTAACCTACAGTTCTTTTGGGTTGTAACAGTCTGACTCCATTTTTGAAAACAAAACAAAATCGATTTTAAATGCTGAATTATAGATCTTTGCTGTCCAGTATGGTAGCTACTAACCACTTATGGTTATTTGCATTTCTATTTTAATTAATTAAAATTCAGTAAAATGCAAAATTCAGTTCTTCAGTTGCTCTAGCCACATTTCAAGTGTTACAGTAGTCACATATGGCTAGTGGCTGGGACAATGCAGATTATAGAACAGTTCCATCATCAAAGAAACTTCTATTGAACAGTGCTATTATATAATGTCATCTCCAGAGAAAGAAGACTTTAGAAAAAGTCAGAAACGGCCGGGTTCAGTGGCTCACACGTGTAATCCCAGCACTTTGGGAGGCCAAGGCAGGCAGATCCCTTGAGGTCAGGAGTTCAAGACCAGCCTGGCCGACATGGTGAAACCCCGTCTCTAGTAAAAATACAAAAAATTAGCTAGGCGTGGTGGTGCATGCCTGTAACCCCAGCTACTCAGGAGGCTGAGTTGGGAGAATCACTGGAACCCAGGAGGCAGAAGTTGTAGTGAGCCAAGATTGTGCCACTGCGCTCTAGCCTGGGTGAGAGAGCAAGACTCCATCTCAAAAAAAAAAAAAGAAAAAGAAAAAGTCAGAAACATCTTGAGGCAGGCATAGTGCTGTCATCTGTCCAATATTGAAGATGATTTAAGAATAAGAAAGAAGAAGAGAACAAAGAAGAGAAAAAGAAGTTGCCTTAGGTGTACCTACCCAGAAAAGGACAAAGGCATTCTTGTAGTCATTGTGTTGTATTTTAGCTCTTAAACTTTTTAAGAGATTAGAATAATTTGACACATAGAAGATCTAAACCACTGAAGAGGCTCTGAAGCAGATAAAAGTAGAAAGAAAATAAAAAACTAATTAGGTACAAATTAAGCTTAACCACAATTCGTTTAAACGGTACTATTTACTCTTCACATGATTGGTTTTTCTTTTGCTTTATACTATGACATAGTTTATATCTTTAAAGGGGAATTAAAATATTTCTGGGAATTTTTAAAAGTAAGTTCACACAGCCACATAAAAACTACAGAAACAGATAAAACCTATCTTCTCATTTATTCCCTAATCCATTCAAATTAAATATAAAAATCCAAGCAGCCACAGTGATATTCAAAAAAGCAAAAGTGAGACAAAACAAAATTCATTTGTCACCTGTGGAGGTAGTTAGCTCACCTAATCTTCACTCCAAACACCAGTAATTTTTAAAAGACAGAAATAAACATATGTTCTGCCTTCCCGGAAGGAACTATGTTTCAGGGTAGCCAAATAACCCAGTTGTGAAGAAAATGGTCTGCTTATAGAAAAATGCCAGCTAAAACATGTAGATAGAATTAGAGAATTAGAAATTCACCATTTTGAAACCCCTAATGAAATAATCAACTCAAGCAAGGATCATTAATAAATGCTAAAACAATCAAGTAACTATTGATACAGAATATAACTGAATATACACATGGTACAAAGTTCACGTCACAGACTACTGGCTTGACCCAAGGGGGAATATAGCAGAGGAGATAGGCAGTGATCACCCTAACCTTGCGATCATCTCACCATCACTAATGATGGGATGTGAATACACATTATTGCCTATGAAATAGTCTTTAAAAAAAGAAGTTGAACCTGAATCTAACTAAACCTTGCAATGGGCTGAACGTGTATGTCTTCCCAAAATTAATATGTTGACATCCTAACCCCAAAGGTGCTGGTATTAAAAGGTGGGGCCTTTAGGGGGTCATTAGATCATAAGGACAGAGGCTTCATGATTGGAATTAGTGCCCTTATAAAAGAGGCCCCAGAGAGCTAGCTAGTCTCTCCCACTATGTGAGGGCCCAGCAAGAAAGCCAATCTATGAACCAGAAAGTTGGTCCTAACCAGATATCAAAACCACATGCTCCTTGATTTTAAACTTGCTAGCCTATAGGACTGTGAGAAATAAATTTCTGTTCTTTATAAGTCATCCAGTTTTTGGTATTTTGTTATAGCAGGCCTAAAAGCCTTTAGAACTAACTTCCAGTTAACCAGGAAAAAACAGAGTGAAAAGTTAAATGACACCATAAAAAGCAACCAGAAAATTCCAGAAGGGGAAATACTCTACAGGACAACTGACTAGTTTTTCAACAAGTCAATTTCACTAAATAAATACATAAACAAAGAGTATGTGTTTTTTCCAGGTTAAAACAGTCTTGAGCTAAATAATCAAATGCAATGTGTGTCCCTTGATTAGAAGAAACTAATTTGAACAAACCAGCCACAAAAGGTATTTCAGAGAGACCAAGCTGGAAGGATCACTTGAGGCCAGGAGTTTGAGACCAGCCTGGGCAACGTAGTAAGACCTCCATCTCTACAAAAACAATAAATTAGCTGGGCATGGTGGTGTGCACCTCTAGTCCTAGCTACTCAGGAAGCTGAGGCAGGAAGATCACTTGAGCCCAGGAGTTTGAGGCTGCAATGAGCTATGATTGTTTCACTGCACTTCAGGCTGTGTGAAAGAGCAAGACTTTGTCTCAAAAAATAAAAGGACATTTCATAATAATTGAGGAAATCTGAATGTGGACTGGGTAATAAATGATATAAAAAAGCCATTTTTTATTTTGTTTGAAAAGATGATTTTGTAACTATACAGGAAAATGTTCTTATTTTTTTAGAAATCTGTACTAAAGAATTTAGGGGTAAAATATCATTTTCTTTAATATACTTTCAAACACAAGCAAAAAATAGTCATGACACAAATATAGCAAAATGTTTACAATCTATGTTCTATGCTTGCCTGTGAGTGCCATTAATCTCATCTCTCTGCTTTTCTGAAAGTTTGAAAATTTCAAAGTTTTATAATAAATTTTTTACATCCCATAATTTTATAATAATTTTTTTAAAGTTTGAAGCAAATCAACAACTATAGCTTCAAAAATATCCTGACCCACAATAAACATTGAACAGGGTATATTTCTCCCATTTCCTAAAAAAGTTGGCCCAGGAAGGAGTATGAGAGCTGCCATAGCTCTCCCAAGGCTCATTATTCTCCATCACTCCATGGGAAATCCCAAAATAAATTTTTTAAAAAGTTGTTTAAATTTATAATGTTTTTGATTCTATAATAATTTTATAATAAAATAATTGTAAAATGTTTTTGATTTTATAATTTATAAAAATTTTTATACATGTTTATGTTTGAAATGTCTATTTCAAACTTTATGAGATATTAAAATATAAGTAATATAGTTCATCATTTTAGAAATGCCATGCTTTTCTTCTCCAGC
This sequence comes from Pan troglodytes, assembly GCF_028858775.2. Taxonomy (NCBI): domain Eukaryota; kingdom Metazoa; phylum Chordata; class Mammalia; order Primates; family Hominidae; genus Pan; species Pan troglodytes. The sequence continues at coordinate 12,829,032 of NC_072411.2, forward strand.
AATTACATAATCAAAGAGTAACTGTAGTTTTTCCTAGAACATTGCTTTGTAGGCTGGGCATGGTGGTTCATGACACTTTAGGAGGCCAAGGCAGGCAGATCTCTTGAGATCAGGAGTTTGAGACTAGACTGGGCAACACAGAGAAACCCTATGAGTAGTAAAAACACAAAAATCAGCTGTGCGTAGTGTTGTGCACCTATAGCCCCAGCTACTCAGGAGGCTGAGGTGGGAAGATCACCTGAATCTGGGGAGGTCAAGGCTACAGTGAGCCAAGACTGTACCATTGCACTCCAGCCTGGGCAACAAAGTGAGACCCTGTGTCAAAAAAAAAAATGAAATTTAATTTAAAAAAAGAAAATTGCTTTGTAAAATTAACTTTTTCAATCAAAACCAAGATTTTTCAGATATAGAGAATGCAGCCCACTGGTCAGATTTGTCAGTTCAAAGAGAAAAAATTCTAGTTTCCTATTTTTCTAGCCTGCTTATGATTATCCAATAGGATATCAAAAAAGACCAAAGCCTTTGGGATCCATGTTCAGTATTCCTGAGTCTAACTCAGGATGCCAAATCAGGAGACAAGCACATTCTCATCAATTTTCAATCATTCGAGACCAATTTTGCTTATAATTATCCAGTTCTTTTAGACCACCTTTCTCCTGAAGCCAGCCTTATGGCTATTCACTTCACTTTAGCATAAGCCCCCAAGAAGGTGAACAAAATGAGGAAACGATTGGTTAAAGTTGGCGTTTGAAATTCTGAAACATGTCCACCATTCCCTTCACCCATGCCCGCCCCTCTTAGAAGTAGTACTTTCAGATTATTTAAGAGTCGATGCTTCTATGTGGATTTTGTCAGCTGTCCTTTATAACAGCTAGTGCGTTTAATTGGACTCTATTTTAAGCATATATTGACCTATGCTAATTATCTGTTAAAATAAATTCCACTCTTAGAGTTAATAAAGTGTGTTTGTCATGGAAGACCCATTGAAGTAAGAAGCTGAGGAGCCCTTATGGTAAAGTGGGACAAGAAATAATAAGACATAATAATTTTCCCATGCAAATCAACAACCGTAGCTTCAAAAATATCCTGACCCACAACAAGTATTGGACAGGCCATGTTTCTCTCACTCCCTAAAAAATTGGCTCGGGAAGGAGTATGAGAGCTCCCATAGCTCTCCCAAGGCTCATTATTCTCCATCACTCCACAGGAACAGCCTGTCAGAGAAGAGTGAAAGACCATTTGTCAACCTCTCTTCAACTCCCTGATTCTAGCCAAACTTCATCAATCTCAAGTGAGGAGCCAGAGAGAAATCAAACCCCATATATCCAGCATCATTGTCTACTGGAGTCAAAAATCACAATTCCACTACCCACCCCAACACCACTGGCCCTGTTTCTCCCAATTGCTTTTTATTGTGTTTTTTAAAAAATCCTCTTTCCCTATCCCTGCAACACCGAGAAGGAGGAATTATAGTAGATAAATATGAAGCATGGAGATCCTTTAAAAATGTTTTTAATAATAAATGAGAAAATGAAAAGGAAAGGGTTGGGAAGGAAGGAGGGAATACAAATGCCAGGGAAATGTTCAGTTTTGCTTTTAAAGATGTTAACACTCATTTATACATCTGCAAGACACTCCCCTTAAAGACAAGTTCTATGAGTGTGGGTCTGGTTGCATGAATAAGGATAAAATTACCTTTTTAGACGATGTTTCCCACATATCATTCAGAGACCCCTGAAGTTAGGTATCCCTCTTGTAGATGTCCTTGAGATGCTGCTGGACCTGGGAAAGAGGAAACTGGGATACGGGTCTATGCCAAAAGGTGCTTCTAGTTATAGGACAGAGAGGAAAGGGGCAGAGGGAGAAAAACCCGAAGTCTGAGAATCTGGATTGCAGAAGACTACCGAGGTCGTGGGAGAAGGGAGAGAAAACAAGGATGAAAAGCGAAAGGGGAAGAGGCATGAAATGTTGTCAAATGTCAAAAGGCATTTGGAGAGAAGTTGGGAATTGCATTAAGAAAACCACTGCAAATCTCATTTCAGACCATTTAGAGATATGCCCCCTGGGAACTGCGAGCTCAGGCTGTTTAGCATCAAACAAATGGATCCACTCCATCCCTACCCTAATTAAATAAATCATTCAGTAATTCCACTGGGTTAAAGAACCAAAATATTAAAAACCTTCAGGACCTACTCTTGCCAAATATGTCAGGGATCGTGTGTGTGTGTGTGTGTGTGTGTGTGTGTGTGTGTGTGTGTGTGTGTGTGTTCTGAGACACCACTACTGTTAAATAGGCAGAGCTAAGACTTAGGGGACTGGCAGATTATTGCAAAAAGGGCACGGGGAAGAGGGACTATGTTGTGAGCCTGGGAAAGAAGTTTGTGTGGGGACTGTGGGCAGTGAACGCGTTGGGAACAATGTGGAAAACTGGGAGCTGCCTTGGAATCTACAGGGCCGGGTAAGAGAATGTCCGAAAGAAAAATGAGCAGGTGCGGGATGTGTGCAGAGTCGGAGAAGAGTCCAGGGCGCCCGGAGTGGCTCCAGGAACGACGGACACCCCTCAAGGCTTTTGGGGGCGGTGGGTACTAATAGAACCCAGTGTCCGGGGTGCGCCGGGGAGGCTGCGAGCGCGGCGGGAGTGGGGCGCTGGAGGGTGAGGACGCGGGAGTGAGGAAGCAAAGCCTGGGCCGGGCAGGGGCCTCCCAGCTGAGCCCGAAGGCAGCAGGGGGACAAGGGCTAGGAGAGGGCATGGCGGCAGCGCGGCGGGAAGCGAGGGGCATCCGGACACTCACCCCGTTGGCCGCAGCCATCTGCCCCACGATCTCGATGGCCGTCCTGCTAAAGTACCTGCCGTCGCTGCCCACCACCGTGGTGCAGCCCCGGCTGTCGCGCAGGTCGATGGACGATAGCACGCTCTGGATGAATTTGGGCAGGTAGTTGCGCTGGCCCTCGAAGAGGCCGGTAGGTCGCCGCAGACCCCCGCCGCCGGGCGGCCGCCGGTCCTCGTAGGGCGCGGTGGGCACTGTCAGCACCGGGATGGGGCTCCCCTACGTGGCGCCTCCTGGCCGGTCCTGCTGAGGCTTCCGGGGCCGGAGGCAATCTGCAGCCTGCCGAGGGCCTCTGCCCACCTGGCCACGCACCGGGACTCCGCCTCGCGCCCAGGCCCCCTCTCCGGCAGGTCGGCACCCTGCGCCCTGCACCCACCCGCCTGGGGACTGCCCGCCCCTCCTCTCCATGCGGCTGCTCGCTGACTCCCTCGGCAGAGATTGCTTCTGCCTTCCTGTAAAGTTTTCTCCCGCCCACCTTCTCCACTGCCAGACTGCCCGAGGTGTCCTCAGTTTCTCCCCAAGTTGGACTCACTTTCGGGGTGTCCCAAAAGCCTGATTCCAGGGCCTGCTAGCCCGACCCCGGTGACGACTGCACCCGCGCCTGGCCCCAGCCTTCACGCGCGATCGCCGCCCTCCGGGGCACACCCTCCGCCAGAAAACAGCCGGCGGGCGGCGAGACTTTGGGCAGAGTCCGGGTTCCTCTCCGGCGCGAGGCCCGTCTCCCTGTCTCCCTGGGAGTGCGCAGCCTACACGCACCAGTTTCTCTTTAGAACAAGCACGGGGAGGGATTTGGGAGGGGGCTGAAACCTTTTGCCATCAGCGAACAGCCTCAGCCAAAAATAACCCTGGAAAGGCGAGCTAAGAATGGTTATCTCCTGCCAGCGCTGAAATCGGAGGCTGGGCGCTGCATGTGGGGGGTGTGTGTGTGTATGTGCGTGGGTGTGTTTGTGTACCCTCCCACCCCGACCATTTGTTGAAGGGAATCACCACTGTCAGACTTCAATCCAACAGGACCCACTCGAGCCATCCACACTTTCCCCAGCCTCCTCCAAAACAGCACACTTTCCGGTATGGACAATTCTTTTTTTTTTTTTTTTCACTTGTTTGTTTGTTGTGGTGGTTGCAACAGCAGCAACACAGACGACACATATTTCCCTATTCTTCTCGCCCTTCTCACCCTCCCTACCCAGCTCCTGCCTTAGAAACAGGCTTGGCCTACACTGTATCTGTCCACACTGCCTGAACTCTTCCCTGAATTAATCGTTTTCAATAGGAGGGGGCTAAATCCCTTATTAATGCCCTACCAGGAGTGAATGAATAAAGCCAAGTTAAAGGGGAACTGGGTACCACATACTGTGCTAGGTTCCTTTGCATGTATCCTTTCATTCTGCTGGAGCTAAAGATGTTCTGCCTCCTCTCCATAAAACGCACCCAAACTCCAAAACCAGGAAATTCTCCATAGAAAATAGGAGTGAAGAGAGAAAAGACTAACAGGATAAACCCCAAAGCAGGAAGAAAGTTTTGTCTCCCATTTCGCTCAAGGAATTTTTGGACCCACCAAGGCTACTGTCCTGAAAGATCCTGCTGCTTCTCCTTCCCCAAATATTGTCCACTTCCTGAGAGTAAGGCTGACTTGCCACAGGCTTATAAAGTGTTTGGTCACAGTAAGACAACTGTGAGTAATAACACACATTCTATACTGTTTTGCAATTGATAAAAGGCTTTGCATCTGTTTTTTCTTTGGAGGCTGAAGAAAAGAAGAATGGTATTCACGCAGTTCCCATTTTACAGATGAAAACAAGAGGACTTTTTCTGTGAAGTCAGGAAAGTGGTTACAATGGTAATTTCTGCCTGTCCGAATTATGTATTGCCCGTCCCCTTTCTATTAATAACATTGAAGTGTGATGGGACAACCACTGAAGCTGTCAGTTGAAACCTGCTGGGACTTTTTAGCCATTCTCTTCAACATAAAGAATGGGTGTTTTTGGAGGGGGTGAGAGGAATGGGGAAATGTTGTCAAAGAGTACAATGTTTTAGTTGAGACAGGAAGAATACATTTTGTTGAGATCTACAGCACAGCATGGTGACTGTAGTTTACAATGAAGTATTGTGTATTTCAAAATTGCTAAGACAATAAATTTCAAATGTTCTCACCACAAAAAAGATAGGTTTTGAGGTGATGAATCTATTAATTCTCTGGATTTAATTATTCCACAATGTATACATATATCATAACATCACATTATACCTCCGTAAATACATACAATTTAAATTTGTCAATTAACATTTTTTTAAAAGAATAGTGTTGCCAGTTGTGGAGGTAGTTTTTTTTTTTTTCCTCTAGTCTCTACTCAGTCTCCAAGATCCCATTCCCCATAAAATTCCTGTCACCCAGGTGGAGTGCAGTGGCACAATCATGGCTCACTGCACCCTCTCCCTCTTGGGCTCAAGCGATCCTCCCGCCTACAGGTACATGCCACCACGCCCAGCTAATTTTTGTAGCTTTTGTAGACATGGGGTTTCACCATGTTGCCTAGGCTGGTCTCGAACACCTCAGCTCAATCAATCTGCCCACTTTAGCCTCCCACAGTGCTGGGATTACAGGTGGGAGCCACCAAGCCCAACCCATAAAGTTCCTAACTTTTTATCTCCCTGGGAGTGCACAGCCTACACACACCAGTTTCTCTTTAGAACATACTTAAGAGTCTTGGCTTAGCATCCAACAGACAGAACTTTAACACTTCTATGGATCTGTGCACCTGTCTATGGTGTGGGGATTTTAAGATCTCTTTCTAATGACACTTTATTTTGCAAAGCAGGACAGTTTCATTCCCAGAAGAGCAGGTATGGTAAATCCTTTGTTCCAGTAATGAAGACAATGATCCAAACCCTAAGCCTCAGAGAAGCCCAGAAACCCTCCAGGCCTCCATCTCTCTGCTCCTAGCACCTGCCTCTCTCTTGACATCAACATCATTCTCCCCTCTCACAGCCCAGCTCCTTCCACAGACCCAGGGATTAGGCACCAGCACCTCAGACTAGATTTTAGAGAATTACCATTCAAGAGGCAATCCTCTTCCCTTGGTTCCAATTTCAAGGTTCTCAAAGACTGGAACAGGGCTAGTTTGAGGCAATGTGCCCCATCGCATAGCCAGAAAGAACCTTACAGTGAAAAGGAGAACAATTCTTCCAAAGTAAGGGGGTGCTGATCCCCAGGGGGAGGACAGATGGGCAACCAAACAGTAACCGGGCCACCACATGCTTCACACTCACTGATCAAGGACTTCTAAAACCACTTTTCTTTTCTCTGAATTTATATAGGAATTTGTATCACTCATAAAGGAATGTCTTATAGGCTGATAACACCTTTCTATTCATGCTTATACTTAACATTTAGGCTAGGATAATTTCCTAACCTCAGTGTCCTCACTATAAGATGGGAATTATTATAATCCCTACCTCATAAATTGTTGGGAGGATTAAAATACTTAGTAAAGTGCCTGACTAATAGAAAGGCATTCAATAAATGTTAGCTATTCATGGTGTCATCATCATTATATTTACCATTATTACTAATCTCCTGTATTGCAAGAATTACAGTTTATATTTTTGTAGACCATCACTGTAGCTAAAGGGTCTTTGGGCCATAGGTGATATTCCATAAAGGTTGGTTAAATTGATCTCTGGTTTTTGATTATGGAAACTCAGAACTCCCTCAAAATGTACAAAACAGATTTACCTGCTAAATAAATCTCTTCAAAGCTGACCCCAGGTTTAATTGAATTAATTCCAATGAATTTGTCACAATGATGGAGAAAGGAAACTTAGAGGGCCCCACAGTTGTTTGCTGGTAAAATGAGAAGTTTGGATTAGATCAATGTTTCCCAAAATATTTTCCTCAGAATGTTAGTGCCCCTCGAATCCTGCACAAAGCAAGAGGTTCATGACCAAGTAGCTTTTAAAACTCCTGTACACTCTACTCCCATTCTTCACAATGCACACTTTCATATTAAAAGTTCTGAGAGGTCCTCAACAGAAGACATCACTTAACTTTTTTTTTTTTTTAAGACAGATTCTCACTCTGTCACCCAGGCTGGAGTACAGTGGCCACCACTCCTGGCCTAAAAATTTTTTTTAACCTGGTGCTTCCCAATCTAAACTCACAGGGACCAGTTTTCTAAATGAAAGAGAATCAGACTAGCTTGTAACCATAGCTGGTAACACTCTCCTGCCCCATTCCTTGTATGTCCTCAGTGGACTAGGTCAGGAATAAATAAATTTTCCTGATTCTCAAGTGCTGGTCACTCCTTTGCACTGAGCTCAAAGCTTCTCTGTAGCATGGGTCACAATGAATGGTAGCCCTGATAGCCTAGAGTAGCCTTTCAGCCTTCTCTGAGCCTCTAAAGACTGAGGATCCTTGGCATGAAATGGAGCAACTGATATACCCTTGCTTCCTCTGGGGACTCTCTTGCTCTCAAAAAGGCATCAGCCATCATCTCCATCTAGAGAATATACTAGCTGACTCAGCTTGACCAGCCTGTCCCAAAATGAGAATCAGGGTAAAATAAGCATTGAAACACTTCATTCCTTGTAGATTCACAAAACATATTAGCATATTAAAGACTATGAAGTTCTGCAGGAAAAAAAAAAACCTATTTAACTTTAATCCAACATTGCCAAGTTTTATTTGACCATGGAAGATTTTTCCAAAACACTTACAAACAGATCAAGGACATTAATCTTTCATGAAACACTAGATCCCCAAGGTCCTCTCCAGCTACATCATTCTGTGATTTTCTTTTTTATTTATGATGCATTAAAAGATTAATCTCTATCAGACTTCCATTTAGAAATTCACCAGAATGTGCAAAGGCAGCAGGTAAAATTGCTGAAGGGTATTATAAAAATACCCTCCAGTGATTTTTGAAACTTAAACTGAAATATTTATATAACTATATATTTCAGTTTGTATATTATATATATATATGTATATACACACATATATATGTGTGTATATATATTGGTGTATGTATATCTATATCTATGTATATATGGCATTATATCCATTTTACAGATGCAGAAACTGAGCTTTAGAGGGGGTGAGCAATTGGTCCAAAGCCACACAGCACACAGGTAGTCATTGATAAAGGTAAAAACAAGAGTTGAAGCCTGAGGTGTAAGGACACAGAGACAAGTACACAAATGTTTACAAGTTACACATATGACACGTGCCTTTAACATGAATTTCTTGAACATTCATTTAGAGGCCTTACAATGAAGACATCAGAGTGGCAGCAAGTTCTGTTGGAATCAGGGGAGCGTGTTCTTCTATAATCCCCTGGCTAACAGGAAAGCACACTGATTTGGCCCATGGTAGTTATACACTCCCATTGAGTCAGGGGCCACTTCTATGCACACAGGAGGTGCTAAAAATATGCTGTTGACTCATTGCCTCTAAGAGCAGAAGAAATGCCAAAAGTATAGGACAAGAGGCAGAAAAGCACACGGAAAAATGTCGTAGGGCAGTCCTCTGAGGAAGTGTTAGATCCCTTTGAAATCTGTCCAAACACTTTCTTGTGCTGGGGAAAGTCAATTACATATTTCAAGCAACCCCACATGTCATACGAGTATCTTGTACGTGTTTGTGTACTCGTGTCTGTGAACTTACATCTCAGACTTCAACTTCTCGCTCCCCACCCTTATCAATGACTGCCTGCATGGCCTTGGGCAAGTTGCTTTCCCTCTTCAAAGCTCAGTTTCTGCATCTATAAAATGGACATAATGCTACCTACCTCATGGGGTTAGTGATCACATTTAAGGAGCTAATATGTGGAAATTGCTTACACAGTACCTATCACATAATAAGGGTTTAATAAGTGTTTGATGTAATTGTTTTGATTATTACTACTATTACTAAAATAAAAATTACTACAATAATAATGATTCTTATTCTCTATATTAGTATTATCTTTGAAAATGGGCATGGATTACGTCTATGTAACACTTTTGGCACAATATCTAGCATTATATCACACACAAATTAGAGAATTCATATTATTAAGGATGAAAAAATATTTTTACTGACCCTTCAATTCTTCGTAAGTAACTGCAAAAGAAGCCATTATCCCAACACATGAAATAAAAAAAAAAATTCAGTTCCTCTGGAGTTTGTTTTTGGAGGTAGCCACAGGATACCTAAATTTTTTTTCTTTTCAGAGAGACCGAGTGTCTCAGTAGGTTGACCAGGCTGGTCTTGAACTCCTGGTTTCAAGCCATCCTCCCACCTCAGCCTCCCAAAGTGCTGGGATTACATGCATGAGCCACCACATCCAGCCTACCTAAAATACTGGATGCTGTTAATAAATCTCCTGAGGCCAGCATAAGAAGGTGGTGGGCAAAACTAATGCAGGTATGTTTTTCGGGCTTTTTCATGTATTGGGCCAAACTTTGAAAAGCACTTACTATTAATGGCTAACTTGCAAAATTTGTGATTTATTAAAAGCAGATTTTAATTGTTTTACCTAAAAATAATAGGCCTCTGATCTGCCAAAGATGAAGATTTAATTTCTAGGTGTTCCTCACAATACCTAGAAACATCAGTGTAATCGATTATTAAACACTTTAGAACTATTCTCTTCAAAGTTCTTTAATATATAATACAGCAAAAGAAAAGTTTCTTTTCTAAAGGCTTCTCTATACCTTTTTTAATAGTTGAATTTCATTTCTGAAGGCTCCTAAAAAGAATAGAATTTAGATCTTTATTAAAGAGGAAATATATTTTCCGTGTTTAATTTAAATTACATTCCATCAGTCATTTGCAATCTTAGCCTACACGGAATTTTTTTTTTTTTTGGTAGTTTTTATGTTTGGGCTTTAGGAGGGGATTCCCAATAACCTCTATATAAATATTTCTAATCTCTATATAAATATTTTAACATTTCAATGTAAATTAGTTTTTTAAAGCTATTTTATCCATAAAAATAATGAATTTGCATGGCTGAGGGTGAAATAATGTGTTACCAGGACCCGTCAGTTTTGGGGGTTGTGAGTAGATCCCATCTTCATGTTCCTCCAGCCCAGCCCAAGCCTGGCTCAGGTCCTCCTCCCCCATTTGTCAGGAACCACCATCCCCAGGGATTCTATGTGCCCTGCCTGACCAGTGTTCTCCATCAGAGTTTACCAATCTTTTGTTCATTCCCTCAGAGCACAGCTAAGCAAGAGTACACTAATTTGAAAATTAACTCAAGCAAATAGAGGAACAATATCCCCAACACATTGCATTTTAACATAGGGTTTCCTGGACACACTGTTTCAACCCAAGAGTTGGGCTAATAGTAGGAGTTCCATCTGCTAAAATACGGCTGTCAGCTTCAGAGGGAAATTGATGAACGTCTTCATAGTTTGTTTTTACTTTTCACTTGGCACTGTTTCTAAAATTTCCTCTGAAGCCAAAAAATAAGTTATTTCCCAGCACACTGGGCACTTTTCATTTATCATTGGATTGATTTTTGTAACTTGCAGTAGGAGCTGAAATCGACCAGGGGGTTCTTATCCAACAGACAGCAGCAAAACTCTGTGTATCTGCGTTCCTTTCAACAAGCGTGACTTCCTCAATGGCATCATCCGTGAGCGTAACACAGAGCTCAGCAATAACATTTCTTCACTAACCCTACCAGGTATCCAACATAGGATGTTACTTCCTTTCACTGTTTTCCGACTCCTGGCAGATATTAATCATTGGGATTTGGGAACAAGGAAATAGAATTTCTGAGAATGCTTGGGAATTCCCAAATTCATATGATTTTCATAACACTTCACTTACAAGTTTTTGAAAAATAATAAGTGACTATAATAACAAGCAAATAGTCGCTTTTTTCTGTAACAGGATTATATGAAAAGTTTTAGTAGTCTTCTGTTTTTAAAAGATATGATAACAAATGATGATTCATTATTATTATGAGCCAACATATTGTAACAAGATTATAAAATCCAATAGCATTAATAGAGAAAACATTAAAAAGAAATGAATATTATCACAAAATAAATGCTAAAGAAAAGTCCTTTAAAGATTGAAAGGTAACACCACAAATACTTAATGCTTTAATCGTTGTTTACATGACATTGTTAAACAAGGCATCAATCATCCCCTCCAATACCATTTAAATAACATAACATTCTGATCTCCTGGCAAGATGAATAGCACTAGAAAGAAGCAACTGTCAAAATTGCCGATTTAAGGGCGTATTTTGTTTCTAAAACTTGGCATTGCTTAGAAAACCTCTCATAGGATTTGTAAAACATATACTATGCCTATGAACACATTAATATTTATTTGCAGAAATGGTTCACTGTTAGCAGTGGACAAGGCCATGAACACACACTTGTAACACAGCAACAGATACAAGAAAGTCTGACTGAGGCTCCTTTACTGCTCCTGTCCTGTTCACCTTAACTTTCATCTCCACATGTCAGTGCTTCCTCATCTTGCTTGACTTGAAGTCAGTGCATTTCTTCAAGCCAGTAAGTTCTCTATACTGACTATTAAGCTGTAATTTTCACAGGAAAATTAGAATGTTCCTTCCCATTTTCCTAATTTCTCAACTGATTTTTCTCAGAATTCAGAATCCATAAATATTGAAATGCCAGGAGAGAATTTCCAAATGGAAATGCTGTTCCCTTCGTCCATTTTCAGAAGAAACCGTAGGATAGTGTTATCCTTCTCTTCTCCAATTTTTTTTTTCCTGCAAACTTATGGTTATCACCTCTTTAAGTGAGTAGCTCACAATTTTGCCTCCCCTGCAAATGGTCCCAAAACGGTGAAGTGGGTCTTCTTTAGCTGTGTCTTTAGTACATAATCCTGCATTTCTGACCATATGCAGGGAGTGTGACCCAGGGAAGGATCCCTGACTCAATGGGATTTCTCTTGCTGTCTCTAGAATTTGAACACCGGAACCCAGACGTACAGAGGCTGGGAGCCATCGTGGTGTGCTATATTGATGACGGCAGCAGTGGGTGGTGTGGCAGCAGTAATTTGACAGCTACATGTTGCTGACATCCCAGGAACTGCCTGAACCTCCTCTTTCCCAGTCATAAGATATCTAAGATTCTGCAGTATTCTTCATTAAATCCTAGCATGGTTTAAGCTAGCCAGAATTAGGTTCTGTTGCTTTCAATCAACAGAACCTTAGCTAATACGTTGTTATTTCCTGGTCTTTGTTCCTTTAATTTTCCAGGAAAAGAAGGGAAAATGGCTTACTGGTTTTAAAAAGAGACAAGGGACAACATACCATTTATGCAAAATTTAGAAGCACTCAAAGGAAACTCTGGAAAGTTCCTGAGACATATATAGGTAGGATCAGCATAAAACTTGAACAGTGTATCTAGATCATGGTTGCCATGGTTGCCTTGACACAATGAACATCTGTATCAAGATCATATTTTCTTGGTGGGACAGAGAGAAGCACAAGGCAGGACTCACATTTACAGTAATCCTTGTTTTCCAGGGACCATACAACCCAGTTTGTCCAGAGCTGTTCATCTTAAGTTTGTTATCCCACCATAATTATAAATAGAACCTCCTTTTTCTCTCAAGAATATCCCACTTTGGATGATAATTTCTGTGACTACCCATTAACAATATTTAATAACTATAGAAAACTGCTTCTCTATATTTTTTGTATGTTTGAAACATTTTATAACAAAAATATCTTTAAAGTTATCACCTACACAGAATATAGCTGCCAAATGCTCCTACTCTGCTATTCTAACCATGAATCCCTCTGGGGCCCCTTCCTCCTACGGCGCTTGTGAGGATGAAATGAAATAAGCTCTATGAAGTGCCCAACAGTGACCAACACTGAATAAAATACAGCCACCATAGGTGGCCTTCCCTTATGTTCACCAAACTCCTGATAAGTTATTCGGTGATGTTTTAATCTTAATATTTTATGTAGATTATACATTCATCTGATTCAAAATGCAAAAGGTACAAAAGCGTATACAGTTAAAAGTTTCCCAACCCACTACCATTTATCTCCCTGGAGGCAACTGTTTCCAGATTTTTGAATATCCTTAAAGAATATCATATGTATGGAAAAGAAAGATTATATATTTATATGCATCTGTGTATGCATTTTCCTATGAGAGGCTCACAAAGTCTCCTTGAAGAGATATCATTATTACAAATACCCCTCAATTTACAATGGGGTTATATTCCAATAAACTTATGAAAATATTGTAAGCTGAAAATGCATTTAATACACTTAACCTACTAAACATCATAGCTTAGCTCGGCCTACCTTAAACACTCACATTAACCTACAGTTAGGCAAAATCATCTAACAGAAAGCCCATTTTATAATAAAGTGGGCTTTGAATATCTCATGTAATATAATGAATACTGTACTGAAAGTGGAAAACAGAATGGTTGTATGAGTACTCAAAGTACAGCTTCTGCTGAATGTGTATTGCTTTCAAACTATCTTAAAGTTGAAAAATCATAAGTCAAAATATTCTAAGTCAGGGATTGTTTGTACTTCTACTTTACATGATGAAATTGAGCCTTGAAAAGATTAAGTGACTCGCCCAAGGTCACACTGGCAGTTAAATAGTGAAACTTGGATCCAAATTGTTCAGTCACTACATGTATTGTCTTGAAATTTGAAAAAGAGGAAGAGGAATTAAACTACTAAATTGAAGGACTATTTTAGGCATAGAAGAAGCAGATGCCTTCATGTCCAAGTGATTGTGAAAAGCCCACTTGCCCCAAAATATGTCTCCTGGTCATATGAAATTCCACCATTTGAGATTTTTACCTGGGGATTTAGAGTAATCTGCTGTTTTCCTAGAGCTCCCCTAAAATAGAAATAGAAAATTTTGGAAGGCTAAGTATATGCTAACATTGGAAAACTCATTTTCTCCCCTTCGTAAGGCAAGGTACTGAAGGAGGGGGCCCTACGGGCCGTGCAGGGACATCCTGGAGGCATGGGGAGAAGAAACTGAAAGGCAAGTTTGTATGGAACAAAGAATACCGATCTCAGGATTCTCCCTTGAACCTGCCCTAACTTTGTTCAAATAGACTTAGCCACTGACCTGCTGTCAAAAGACCACAGCCAATCTGACTTGTTTTCAATATAATGATGAATATTGATTTGGTCCCTTCATCCAACATCCTCAGCTGGATCTTTTTTGACCAAGGATATACATTACTAGGTGAGTACAGGCAGTTAATTCTTCCACACGGGACTTCGGAGTTTCTGAGTTAACCAGAATCACCCACCTTAACATCTGCCAGTTTATACCCCAAGTCCTGACCAGTGCCCCCTACCTGCTATGCCTCATGTTTTCAATAGAGCATAAAATCAGAAATGAAAGATGAAACATCATAGCCAATATCACAGAAATACAAAGGATCCTAAGAAACTGCTAGGTATAATTACACACTAACTAATTGGATCATCTAGAAGAAATGGATAAATTCCCAGACACATAAAACCTACCAAGATTGACTCATGAAGAAATTTAAAAATCTGAACAGACTAATAGCAAGCAAGGAGGTTGAATCAGTAAGAAAATGTCTCCTATCAATGAAAAACCCAAAACCAGATGGCTTCCCAGATTAATTCTACCAAATATTTTAAGAAGAACTAATACCAGTCCTTCTCAAACTCTTCCAAAAAGCTGAAGTGGAGGGAATACTTCCAAACTCATCTTACAGGGCCAGCATTACCCTGATTCCAAAGCCAGACAAGAACACTACAAGAAAGGAAAATGACAGGCCAATATCCTTGATCTACATAGATGCAAAAATCCTCAACAAAATCCTAGCAAACCAAATTCAATAGCACATTGAAAGAATCATTCACCATGATCATGTCATGGTTCAACATAAGCAAATCAATACATATAATATACCATATTAGAAAAATAAAGGATAGAAACTATATGGCCATCACAATAGATATAGAAAAAGTTTTTGACAAAATTCGAAACCCTTTCATGGTGAAAAAAAAAAAAACACCCAACAGATCACGTATTGAGGGACTGTATCCCAACAAAATAAAGGCCATATATGACAAACCCATAGCTAACACTATGATCAATGGTGAAAAGTTGAAACTTTTCCTCTACCATCAGGAACAAGACAAGGATGCCCACAGACACCACTTCTCAGGGTAATTAGGCAAAAGAAAGAAATAAAAGGCATCCTAATAGGAAAGGAAGAAGTGAAACTGTCTCTACTGACGGCATGATCTTGTTATATATAGAAAACCCTACAAACTTCACTAAAAAAAGGTTAGAACTCAACACAAAGAAGGTAACAATAGACACTGGGGGACTCCAAAGGTGGGAGGGAAGGATGGTGGGAGCAAGGGTTGAAAAACTACCTATCGATTAGTATGCTCACTGCTTGGGTGGTGGGATCATTAGAAGCCCAAACCTCAGCACCATGCAATATACCTGTTTAAGAAACCTGTACATCTACCCTCCTGACTCTAAAATGAAACATACAATATTTAAAAAACAAAAACAAATAAATAAAATTTGAAATCTGTTAGAACTGAACTGATAGGTGAAATCAGTAAAGTTGTAGGATACAAAATCAACAGATAGAGCCTTGAACACAGCAACATCCAGCTGTCTGACACGAAAGTCTCAGGGGCAAGAAAACCTCTATATGAACTCAGAAACAATGAGCTAATTTGTGTTTATGTCGGAAAGGATGTTAAGAACTTCATTCATGTTACATCAGAGCCAACAGAAAGAACCAACAGGAAACCTGTACCCAACAAACAGAAATGACAAGATGAAGGGAAAGCAGAGGTAAGGGCTTACCTTAGAAAGGGCAAGTGATTAGCTCAATATGCAATACAATGTTTGCTCCTGAGCCAAAAATTTGTACAATAATTTGGACATTACTTGCACAACCAGAAAAATCAGCCACTCATTAGGAAAATGTGTTTCTGTATAAGTCTTAGGACTCAGCTATCTATAATAACATGAAAAGACAATATTTTCATCCAAAATGAGTATTTTTGTTTGTCTTGGCTTGTTATTCTAACGTCAACAGCCTCTAAATAAACTGTTGAAGTACATGATATAACCACCTCTTTCTCCATCTTTCCCATTGCTCCCATAGGGTTTCAGTTGTGCAATTTCACCATTAGCAAAGCTTTTTGCTGAAATCTGGCTTTTCAAAGGGAGAGTATCCAGAAACAGAAGATGCTGATCTGGGAGGCTCTTCCTAATAGAACTGCTGCTTCAGTTTAACTTGAAAAAGCCCACACCCAGTTCCTAATGACAAACATCTGAACACCGGGTATTCCCCTGAGCAAGACCATGCTATGCCTCCTGCTCGCTATGTTCTATAAGCAACCCGCAGATTGCTCCCTGTGAAGAGGAGCCTGCAAGGGGAGCAGCATTCCACCAGACCCTGATTTAGCAAGATATTTCCATATCATTCCCCCAACCAGCTGGAAGTCCTCCACTGCTCTTGTGTAAAAATCTAACTCATCTCGCTGAATTTCCTGATTTAAAAGTCTAATTCATTTCACCAAAAGTGTGACAGAAGGAAACCAAGTACACCATCTCTCTCTTACCAAACCAAAGCTATTGCATGTGCATTCTGGGGGGAAAACATGGTCCAAATATGTTATGGAGGGGGTGCCAGCCCAGTGTCATCCTCTTACTATTGCCATAGGATCTTGGCTGATGGCATCAGAGGAAAAACAAGTTTATCGATTACTTTCAACAATTAAGCTCACTCCTCCATGAAAAATAAGTTACAAGTCCAATGTCTCTTATTAAAATAAGCACTGCAAAATATAAAGGAGTCACAGTTTTAAAATGGGACACATGTTCTCTAAGCGGTGAACCACGTTAGAGGTGCACTGTTTACAATGTATAAAGTCCCCTGGAGCCAGGGTTAGGAAGCGCATCTGTTCTTTGATGTTCTGGGATGAAGGAGAAAGGAAAATGTGCTGCCAGAAGTGAGTGGGAAGGAGCCCATGAGATAAAGGAAGTAAATCCATTTGCTGATTGCAATAATAATGGTAATACACGAAGCTATACGTACATACATACATACATACATACATACATGCAAATTTTCACATTTTTTAAAAAAAAGAACTTAAGGCTTCCACTCATGTAATCAGCCCTTATGAACTCTCCTGATTAGCTGCAAGGAAAATCTTCCTTTCTCCTCTTTCTTGCACCATCCTGGGCTCCCTTTTGACTTGTTTTTTTTTAACTTATAAACGAACAGCTCATATTCTGAAGTTTGTAGTCCCCTCCCGCCCCCTCTCTCTTTATACGGCTCATTTACATTGGCAGCTGTCGTGCTGCTGGGCATCCTCAAACCCACAAGTTTCCCTTTAATGTTTGAGCAGACAAACATGATCATGCACTAGGCATCACTGTGCCACTCAAAATGCTTTTTTGTTTTTTTTATTGCATCTGAGAGAAATCTCAAAGTTGCAAACCTGGAGTCAGAATTGTCTCCATGTGTCTCAGTGGGAAGAGTATCGTGTGAAGGAACAAGTTGATTCTACTAATCAAAAGGAATTTTTTTTGATATCAGGTCATCCTCCGAATGAATTTATATTACCGAGTGGAGGGTCACATGAAGAAAATGGTCAAACAGCACCACCTAGAGCAAGAGCTGAGAAGTGCAGCGGAGCCGGGCTGTGTCAGGAAAGAAAAGCAAGCTGGGGCCTGGCTCAGCGCTCTCCCCTCTGCTCCTGTCTGCATGGAAAGATTAGGATGACAGTGGCAGGAAGCCTGTGCACCTAGTATGCATCACTTGAAGGGAACACACAGATTCCAGTAAACAATTGGAAGGAAATGTTAATACCAGGCTCTGCTAAACAATATCAAATGAGTCCTAGATGAGGCAAGCGACTTTCATCAAAGTTTCTTGATACCTGAAAAGACAGCCCAGGGGATCCTGCGCTACATGTGGTGTATGTAAATTAAGCGGGTTTTTTTCCCCTTTGTAATCAAGGCTCATACACAAACAAAATCACACTTTAGAAATGGCCTATTTCAACTTGTAACTAGCTTGCTTTCAGGGGCTCCAGGTCAAAATGAAATAGAGCACAAAGACGCTTTCTCCTTAGGGATCATACACAAATTCACTCTGTCCGTTTCTTTCCCACATGGAGCAACAAAGCCGTCAGACCTCTCCATCCACCCATCGGGTCCTTCCTGATTAAAGTGAGATAAATCACAGCCCTCTCTCTCCAGATGGCAGGCGACAAGAGGGGGATGCTTGCCTCAAGAAGTCCTCCCCATCCCTCTGCATTCATGCAAGCCCGAGCGGAGAGATGCAAGAAATTACGGATGCATTTTAATTCCCCAGACCCTGCAATTAAAAATGGAAATTTTTTGGCCACGCCTGTTGGCTCACGCCTGTAATCCCAGCACTTTCAGAGGCCGAGGTCGGCAGATCACCTGGGGTCAGGAGTTCGAGACCAGCCTGGCCAACATGGTGAAACCCTGTCTCTACTAAAAATACAAAAATTAGCTAGGAATGGTGGTGGGCGCCTGTAGTCCCAGCTACTCAGGAGGATGAGGCAGGAGAATCACTTGAACCCGGGAGGCAAAGTTTGCAGTGAGCCAAGATCGCACCACTGCACTCCACTCTGGGTGACAAAGCAAGACTTCATCTCAAAAAATGTTTTTAAAAAATGGAAGTGTTGTTCTTTCATTTGTAAATGTGTTTTGGTAAAAGAGGGGCAGTTTAAGCAACCCTTTCTATTGTCTACATTGTTAAAATTCATCCGACATGGACTCTTGACTCTGTTTTGCCTGGGCAGACCCAATTCCAGCATTTACAACAGCTATAACCTCCTCAAATCAAAAAGAGGAATCAGCATTATTGCTAAGTTCAAATAAGGTCTTGTTTTATTTCATTTTTATTTTTGAATGCAGCCATTCCTCCATGTGCTGTCATCAGGTAAGATTGTCAGTCCTGATTAGGCAAAGGTATTATTACAAAATGCAATTCTTAAAAATTCAGTGTCTAACTACACTTTTAATAAGCCTTTCCCCCTCCCATATGTATTCTCCCTTAGACACCCCTTCTCAAATTTAAAATCATAGAAACTAAAATATGATGCCTAAAGAGAGCCTAGCGACTGCCCAGTCCTCTAATTTGATGAGTGGGAGTACTGAAGCCCAGAGGAGGTCAAGTAATTTGTTCCCAATGTCTTAGATAAGAAGAAAATGACCAGCTGGGAAATCCCACTCATGTCAAGGCAGAGGCACAGGGCCACAGACTGTGGTTGAATTGTGCCACACTCCTACATCCTTCTTTAGGAATCACAGAACATTCCTGTGTTGAGTCGGAGTCACTGACTTCCTTTTCAGGCTGATTGAGTTCTGTCCTTACAGGCTGCGACAAGAAGTTTTGGTATTATGCTACACCAAGACCATTTATCTAGTTCAAGAAATGCACAGTCCTTAGAGCCCAGCAACTTTCCCCATGTCCAGTAAATGTAGCTTCTCCATTAGAAGCTGTCAGAATGGAGCCTTCTGGCTCATCTTGATTTTGATTTGTGCAAGAATGAATGGTTGTGCTAAGACAGCTTTCCTGGCTGATAGAGAGCGAAACTTTTTTTCTCATAATCTATAAAAAAATTAAATTAGAACTTTTTTCTCATAATCTGTGAAAAAATATTAAATTAAATCTGGCTCGTCTTGATTTTGATTTGTGCAAGAATGAATGGTTGTGCTAAGACAGCTTTCCTAGCTGATAGTGAGCAAAAATTTTCTCATAATCTATAAAAAAATATTAAATTAGAAGCATAGAGTTTATTTCATGACTTTTATCTTCCTGCAATTTTCTTGTGGGCATAAATGATTTGTTTTTATCCTGCCTGCCCCCCAATCCCTTTTCCAAGAGACTAAAAGAGTATCTAGTGCAAAGTGCAGACTCAAATATTTTTTAATAAACAGTGATCCCAGCCACCCAGTGCATGTTGCCAAATGCCAACCCCATAAATAATCAAACACATCATCTCATTCAGCCAATCAAAATCAAGTGCTACCTATTTTTTTAAGTTTTCATAGCCCTTGGGCATCTGCTTTCTCAGCATTTCCCAAACTTGAGTCATTCTCATCGTGCCTTCCTAATTTTGATCTGTCAATTACCTCTACTATTATTTATTTCATATATTTTTAAATAGACCCACTTTTGAAACTTAAATACACGCCTTTTAAAAGGAAGCTTTCTTACTACTATACATCAAAAGCCATTATTACTTGTTCTAAGTACTCATAACAGGATGGTCACAACTATTAAAATTTACTAATGTGCATCCACATACTCTCTAAATTCATGGAGCATCTGCACACACTTTAAGAAACAATTCTGCATTACTCAATCAATTTTCTTGACATCCTTCTGAGGCAGGACAAACCTTGGGCCCAAAGAATTGAGGTAGGAGTCCAAGCAAGTTGCCAGCCACATAAAGGCAAACCTTGGCTCGGAAGTCAGGACTACCAGCCCCTAGGTTATGGTTCATGCTCTTTCCTCTGCTCTCCAGAACCTCCTATCTCCAAGTGCAGTTAGCAGCCCAGATGCAGCAGCATCCTCTAGAGACTTGTTAAAAATGCAGAAGCTCAGGCTCCACCCCAGGCCTATGCAGACTGAATCTGCATTTTAACAAGGTCCAGGTAATTCACGTGCACATTAAGTTTGAAAAGGCCTGGTCTAGATCAGCGGTTCTCTAACTTAGCAGCACATTAGAACCATCTGTAGAGACTTTAAAAATACCAGTGCCTGGGCTTCACCTCCCAGAGAATCTGACTTAAGTGTCTGGGGTTTGCCCTGAGTCTAGGTATTTTTAAAAACTCCTCAGCTTATACAAAGCTGGCAGGGCCGGGCACAGTGGCTCATGCCTATAATCCCAGCAGTTCGTGAGGCCAAAGTGGGCAGATTGCTTGAGTCCAGGAGTTTGAGATTAGCCTGGGCTAAAACCCCATCCCTACAAAAAAAAATACAAAAAGTAGTTGGGCATGGTGGTGGCACATACCTGTAGTCCCGGCTACTCAGGAGGCTGAGTCCTCACTTCAACCCAGGAGGTCACGGTCTGGTCAACAGAGCAAGACCCTGTATCAAAACAAACAAACAAGCAAACAAAAAATGCTAGCAGCTTACCAGCTAGGGAGGCCTGTAGAGCCAAGTTTTCCAAATGGGGCTACATTAGTTGTTCCAGAACTTTAGCTGCATCAAAACCACCTGGATGGCTTGTTCAGCTACAGAGGGTCTGGCCATGCCCCTAGAGTTTCCAGCTGAGGGTCTGGAATGAGGCCCGATGATTTGCATTTCTAACAATCTCCAGGTGATGCTGATGCTGTGGGTCCAGGGACCACATTTTGAGAATCTATGCTAAATGAATCGGAGAAGACCAAAGCTCAAACTTATTCCAAGAACTTTTCAAGGCCCACCTGCAAGTTGTAGTGGAAGTAAGCATCTAAGGGTGCAAAAAAGTTTCACTGTAGACTAAGGCCTTTTACCTGAGCTCTCAAATGTTCACATTTCTCTTACCAACCTAAATAACAAACAGAGAGAGGCTCTCCACAAGAAAAAGATATTCGTTTGGAAACAGAGCCTTGCAATAGAAACAGGCAAGCCAGAGTAAACTATATGCATATTCACGGAGGTAAAGGAAGACAAAAGAAAAAATGAGGAAGATTATATGATCATTTGGAAATGATTATCCTTGGCTACAAAGATCAATAACAAAGGTGATGCCAGGCCCAGGTTGGACAGGCAGTTGTTGGGCAAATATCCTTCAGAAGCATTGTTGTGTGCAAAGTTGCAATGGGCTTTGTGCAAGATTGTGTTTTTTGCAGTCTTCTGTGATAAGTTTTTGTTATCAGGCATACAAGCCCAAGAATCCTTTTTTGCATGGCCTTCCCTGGCTCTATTTGTCAGGGTTTTGGTTAGGGGAGGGGTATTTTTAACACTCTCAATGTAAAAAATGCCATAAGGTAGGTACCCCAATTGCTTGTTTCGTCTTCATAAAATAACTTTTCCACCCGAACAAAGTCTACACATAAATTGTAAAAATACCCTGGCATGCAGTCCCTGGAAAAGTCTGGAGTCATTCTCGGGGTTCCCACCCAGGTGGGCAAGCGTAGCCACCACAGATAAACACAAAGTAGGGGTCCCCGCTGGGGTTCAGCGGCAGGCAGTGGCCCTAGTTCTGATATTTGGCTGAAAACACAGCCCCTCTTTGTCACCCTCAGGACATTTCAGCTATTTCCTAGATAATAATCTCACTTCACCCTGCACAAAACAGGCACATGATCATGTCACTCTGACCTGGTTTGAGTCCAAGGAGAATTTTGTTTTTAAAATAACTTAGGTTAGTAGTTAAAATATGAACTTTGGGCCAGGAGTGGTGGCCCATGCCTATAATCCCAGCACTTCATGAGGCCAAAGTGGGCAGATTGCTTGAGTCCAGGAGTTTGAGACTAGCCTGGGCTAAAACCCCATTCCTACAAAAAAAAATACAAAAAGTAGTTGGGCATGGTGGTGGCACATACCTGTAGTCCCGGCTACTCAGGAGGCTGAGTCCTCACTTCAACCCAGGAGGTCACGGTCTGGTCAACAGAGCAAGACCCTGTATCAAAACAAAGAAACAAACAAACAAAAAATGCTAGCAGCTTACCAGCTAGGGAGGCCTGTAGAGGCAAGTTTTCCAAATGGGGCTACATTAGTTGTTCCAAAACTTTAGCTGCATCAAAACCACCTGGATGGCTTGTTCAGCTACAGAGGGTCTGGCCATGCCCCTAGAGTTTCCAGCTGAGGGTCTGGAATGAGGCCCGATGATTTGCATTTCTAACAATCTCCAGGTGATGCTGATGCTGTGGGTCCAGGGACCACATTTTGAGAATCTATGCTAAATGAATCGGAGAAGACAAAAGCTCAAACTTATTCCAAGAACTTTTCAAGGCCCACCTGCAAGTTGTAGTGGAAGTAAGCATCTAAGGGTGC
This sequence comes from Pan troglodytes, assembly GCF_028858775.2. Lineage (NCBI taxonomy): Eukaryota > Metazoa > Chordata > Mammalia > Primates > Hominidae > Pan > Pan troglodytes. Next base: position 12,851,865 of record NC_072411.2, read on the forward strand.
AAAAAAGTTTCACTGTAGACTAAGGCCTTTTACCTGAGCTCTCAAATGTTCACATTTCTCTTATCAACCTAAATAACAAACAGAGAGAGGCTCTCCACAAGAAAAAGATATTCGTTTGGAAACAGAGCCTTGCAATAGAAACAGGCAAGCCAGAGTAAACTATATGCATATTCACGGAGGTAAAGGAAGACAAAAGAAAAAATGAGGAAGATTATATGATCATTTGGAAATGACTATCCTTGGCTACAAAGATCAATAACAAAGGTGATGCCAGGCACAGGCTGGACAGGCAGTTGTTGGGCAAATATACTTCAAAAGCATTGTTGTGTGCAAAGTTGCAATGGGCTTTGTGCAAGATTGTGTTTTTTGCAGTCTTCTGTGATAAGATTTTGTTATCAGGCATACAAGCCCAAGAATCCTTTATTGCATGGCCTTTCCTGGCTCTATAAGTCAGGGTTTTGGTTAGGGTAGGGGTATTTTTAACACTCTCAATGTAAAAAATGACATAAGGTAGGTACCCCAGTGACTTGTTTGGTCTTCATAAAATAACTTTTCATAAAATCTCTGTAAACGTGGAAATATCTACACCGCTATCTCTGTAAATGTGTAAACATTTACAAAGCTATCTGTATAAATATGGAACTATTTACACCGCCGTCTCTATAAACATGGAAATATCTACACCGCTATGTCTATAAAAATGGAAATATCTACACCGCTATCTCTATAAACATGGAAATATCTACACCGCTATCTGTATAAACATGGAAATATCTACACTGCTGTCCCTATAAACATGGAAATATCTACACTTCTAACTGTGTAAACATGGAAATATCTACAACACTGTCTCTATAAACATGGGAATATCTACAATGATATCTCTATAAACACGCAAATATCTACATCACTGTCTCTATAAACATGGAAATATCTACACCGATATCTCTATGAACGTGGAAATATCTACACCGCTGTCTCTAGAAACATGGAAATATCTACACCGCTATCTCTATAAACGTGGAAATATATACACCGCTATCTCTAAAAACATGGAAATATCTACACCGCTATCTCTATAAACGTGGGAACATTTACAACGCTATCTCTATAAACCTGGAAATATCTACACCGCTATAAGTATAAACGTGGAAATATCTACAACGCTATCTGTATAAACATGGAAATATCTACATCGCTATCTCTATAAACATGGAAATACTTACATCGCTATCTGTATAAACATTGAAATATTTACAAGCTATCTCTATAAACATGGAAATATCTACACCGCTATCTCTATAAACAAGGAAATATCTACACCACTATCTGTAAAACATGGAAATATCTACACCGCTGTCTGAATAAACATGGAAATATATACACGGCTATCTGTTTAAACATGGAAAAATCTACACCACTGACTGTATAAACATGGAAATATCTACACCGCAATCTGTATAAACTTGGAAATATTTACACCGCTGTCTCTATAAACATGGAAATATCTACACCGCTATCTGTAGAAACATGGAAATATTTACACCGCTGTCTCTATAAACCTGGAAATATCTACACCGTTATCTGTGTTAACGTGCAAATAACTACACCGCTATCTGTATAGACGTGGAAATATCTACATCGCTATCTCTACAAACGTGGAAATATCTACACCGCTATCTGTATAAACATGGAAATATCTACACCGGTATGTGTATAAACGTGGAAATATCTGCACCGCTATGTGTATAAAATTGGAAATTTCTACACCGCAATCTGTATAAAAGTGGAAATATCTTCACCGATATCTGTATAAACGTGGAAATATCTACACCGCTATCTCTATAAACGGGGAAATATCTACACCGCTATCTGTATAAACGTGGGAATATCTACACCGCTATCCCTATAAACGTGTAAACATTTACACGGCTATCTGTATAAACATGGAAATATTTACACCGCTATCTCTAAAAACATGGAAATATCTACACCGCTATGTCTTTAAACATGAAAATATTTACACCGCTATCTGTATAATCATGGAAATATTTACACCGCTATCTGAAAAAACTTGGAAACATTTACACCGCTATGTCTATAAAAATGGAAATACCTACACCGCTATCTTCATAAACATGATAATATCTACACTGTTGTTTGTATGAACATGAAAATATCTACACCGCTATCTCTATAAACATAGAAGTATGTACATTGCTGTCAGTATAAACATGGAAATATCTACACAGCTATCTGTATAAACATGGAAATATCTACACCGCTATCTGTATAAACATGGAAATATCTACACGGAAAGCTGTATAAACATGGAAATATCTAGACAGTCATCTCTATAAACATGGAAATATCTATACCGCTATCTGTATAAACATGGAAATACACACACCGCAATCTGTATAAACATGGATATACCCACACCGCTATCTGTATAAAGATGGAAATATCTACACCGCTATCTTTATAAACATGGAAATATCTGCAACTCTATCTGTGTAAACATAGAAATATCTACACGGCTATTTGTGTAAACATGGAAATATCTGCACCGCTATCTGCATAAAGATGGAAATACCTACACCAATATCTGTAAAACGTGGAAATATCTACACCGCTCTCTGTATAAACCTGGAAATATCTACACCGATATCTGTATAAACATGGAAATATCTACACCGCTATCTGTATAAACAAGGAAATATCTACACCGCCATCTGTATAAACATGGAAATACCTACACCGCTATCTGTATAAATATGGAAATATCCACACCGCTATCTCTATAAACATGGAAATACCTACACCGCTTTCTCTATAAACATGGAAATATCTACACTGCAATCTCTATATACATGGAAATATCTACACCGCCATCTCTATAAACATGAAAATATCTACACCGCCATCTTCAGAAACATGAATGTATCTACACCGCCATCTGTATAAACATGGAAATATCTACACCACTATCTGTATAAACATGGAAATATCTTCACTGCCATGTGTATAAACATGGAAATATCTACACCGCCATCTGTATAAAGATGGAAATATCTACACCCCAATCTGTATAAATATGGAAATACCTACACCGCTACCTCTATACACATGTAAATATCTACACTGCTATCTGTATAAACATGGAAATATCTACACTGCCATCTGTATAAAGATGGAAATATCTACACGGCAAGCTTTATAAACACGGAAATATCTACACCGCTATCTGTATAAACATGGAAATACCAACACTGTTATCTGTATAAACATGGAAATATCTACACCGCTATCTCTATAAACATGAAAATACTTACACCACCATCTCTACAAGCATGGAAATATTTACACCGCTATCTCTATAAACATAGAAATATCTACACCGCCATCCCTATAAACATGGAAATATCTACACCGCCATCTGCATAAACAAGGAAATATCGACACAGACATCTGTATAAACATGGAAATATCTACACGGCCATCTGTATAAACTTGGAAATACCTACACTGACATCTGTAGAAAGATGGAAAGGTCTACAAAGCGATCAGTATAAACATGGGAATTTCTACACTGCTACCTGTATAAACATGGAAATATCTACACCACTATCTGTAACAACATGGAAATAACTACACCTCAATCTGTATAAACATGGAAATATCTACAATGCTATCTCTGTAAACATGGAAACATATAAACAGCTATCTGTGTAAACTTGGAAATATCTACACCGCTATCTGTGTAAATTTGGCAAAACCTACACCGCAATCTGTGCAAAGATGAAAATATCTACACCGCTATCTCTGTAAACATGGAAATATGTACACCGCTATCTGTATAAACATGGAAATATCTACACTGTCATCTGTATAAACATGGAAATATGTACAGCGCCATCTGTATAAACATGGAAATATCAACACTGCCATCTGTACACACATGGAAATATCTACACAGCCATCTGTATAAACATGGAAATATCTACACCGCTATCTCTATAAACAGGGAAATATCTACACCGCTATCTGTATAAACATGGAAATACCAACAGCGTTATCTGTATAAACATGGAAATATCTAAACCGCTATCTCTATAAACATGAAAATAGTTACACCACCATCTCTATAAACATGGAGATATTTACACCGCTATATCTATAAACATAGAAATAACCACACCGCCATCTCTATAAAAATGGAAATATCAACAACGCCGTCTGCATAAACATGGAAATATCTACACAGACATCTGTATAAATATAGAAATATCTACACTGCCATCTGTATAAACTTGGAAATATCTACACTGACATCTGTAGAAAGATGGAAATGTCTACAAAGCGATCTGTATCAACTTGGGAATTTCTACACCGCTACCTGTATAAACATGGAAATATCTACACCGCTATCTGTATCAACATGGAAATAACTACACCGCAATCTATATAAACATGGAAATATCTACAATGCTATCTCTGTAAACATGGAAATATCTACACAGCTATCTGTGTAAACCTGGAAATATCTACACCGCTATCTGTGTAAATTTGGCAATACCTACAGCGCAATCTGTGCAAAGATGGAAATAGCTACACCGCTATCTCTGTAAACATGGAAATATCTACACCGATATCTGTATAAACATGGAAATATCTACACTGCCGTCTGTATAAACATGGAAATACCTACACCGCTTTCTCTATAAACATGAAAATATCTACATTGCTATCTCTTTATACATGGAAATATCTACACCTCCATCTCTATAAACCTGAAAATATCTACACCGCCATCTTCAGAAACATGGATGTATCTACACCGGCGTCTGTATAAACATAGATATATCTACACCACTATCTGTATAAACATGGAAATATCTACACCGCTGTCTGTATAAACAAGGAAATATCTACACCGCCATTTGTAGAAACATGGAAACATCTACAACGCTATGTGTGTAAACATAGAAATATCTACACAGCTATCTGTGTAAGCTTGGAAATATCTACACAGCTATCTGTGTAAACATGGAAATGTCTACACGGCAATCTGTGCAAAGATGGAAATAACTACACCGCTATCTCTGTAAACATGGAAATATCTACACCGCTACCTGTATAAGCATGTAAATATCTGCACCGCTGTCTGTATAAACAAGGAAATATCTACACCGCCATTTGTAGAAACGTGGAAATATCTACACCGGAATCTGTATAAACATGGAAATACCTACACCGCTATCTGTATAAATATGGAAATATCTACACTGCAATCTCTATATTCATGGAAATATCTACACCGCCATCTGTATCAACATGAAAATATGTACAGCGCCATCTTCAGAAACATGGATGTATCTACACCACCATCTGTATAAACTTGGAAATATCTACACCACTATCTGTATAAACATGGAAATATCTTCACTTCTATCTGTATAAACATGGAAATATCTACACCGCTGTCTTTATAAACATGAAAATACTTACACCACCATCTCTATAAACATGGAAATATTTACACCGCTATCTCTATAAACATAGAAATAACTACACCGCCATCTCTACAAACATGGAAATATCTAAACCACCATCTGCATAAACATGGAAATATCTACACAGACATCTGTATAAACTTGGAAATATCTACACTGACATGTGTAGAAAGATGGAAATATCTACAAAGCGATCTGTATAAACATGGGAATTTCTACACCGCGACCTGTATAAACATGGAAATATCTACACCGCAATCTGTATCAACATGGAAATAACTACACCGCAATCTGTATAAACGTGGAAATATCTACATAGCAATCTGTGCAAAGATGGAAATATTTACACCGCAGTCTCTATAAACATGGAAATATCTACACCGCTATCTGTATAAACATCGAAATAACTACACCGCTATCTGTATAAACATGGAAATTTTTACACCGCTATCTGTATAAACATGGAAATATCTCCACTGCTACCTTTTAAACACGGAAATACCTACACTGGCATCTTTAAAAACATGGAAATACCTACACCGCTATCTCTATAAACAATGAAATATCTACAACGCTCTCTGTGTAAACATGGAAATATCTACACAGCTATCTGTGTAAACTTGGAAATATCTACACCGCAATCTATGTAAGCATGGAAATATCTACAACGCTATCTGAGTAAACATGGAAATATTTACAACGCTATCTGTGTGAACAGGGAAATATCTACACAGATATCTGTAAAACGTGGAAATATCTACACCACTATCTGTATAATCCTGAAAATATCTACACCGCTATCTGTATCAACATGTAAATAAATACACAGCTATCTGTATAAACTTGGAAATATCTACAATGATATCTCTGTAAACATGGAAATATCGACACAGGTATCTGTGTAAACTTGGAAATATCTACACCGCTATCTGTGTAAAGTTTGCAATGTCTACACCGCAATCTGTGCAAAGATGGAAATATCTTTACGGCTATATCTGTAAACATGGAAATATCTACACTGCTATATGTTTAAACATGGAAATATCTACACCGCCATCTGTATACACATGGAAATATCTACACAGCCTTCTGTATAAACATGGAAATATCTACACCGCTATGTCTATAAACATGGAAATATCTACACCGCTATCTGTATAAACATGGAAATATCTACATCGCTATCTATATAAGCAGGGAAATATCTCCACCGCTATCTGTGTAAACATGGAAATATCTACACCGCTATCTGTATATACATGGAAATATCTACACCGCTATCTGTATAAACAAGGAAATATCTACACCGCCATCTTTGGAAACATGGAAATATCTACACCGCCATCTGTATAAACATGGAAATACCTACACTGCTACCTGTATAAATATGGAAATGTCTACACCGCTATCTCTATAAACATGGAAATACCTACACCACTTGCACTATAAACATGGAAATATCTACATCGCAATCTCTGTAAACATGGAAATATCTACACCGCCATCTATGTAAACATGAAAATATCTAAACTGCCATATTCAGAAACATGGCTGTATCCACACCGCCATCTGTATAAACATGGAAATATCCACACCACTATCTGTATAAAGATGGAAATATTTAAACCGCTATCTCTATAAACATGGAAATATCTACACCACTATCTCTATAAACATGGAAATATCTACACCGCCATCTGTATTAACATGGAAATATCTACACAGTCATCTGTATAAACCTGGAAATATCTACTCTGTCATCTATATAAACATGGAAATATCTACAGAGAACTCTGTATAAACATGGAAATATCGGCACAGCCATCTGTATAAACATGGAAATATCTACACCGCTATCTGTATAAACATGGAAATATCTACACCCCTATGTGTATTAACATGGAAATATCTCCATTGCTATCTGTTTAAACATGGACATATCTCCACTGCTGTCTGTATAAACATGGAAATATCTACACCGCGATCTGTATAAACATGGAAATATCTACAACGCAATCTGTATAAACATGGAAATATCTACACAGCCATCTCTATAAACATGTAAATATCTACACCCCTATCAATATAAACATGGAAATATCCACACAGCTATCTCTATAAACATGGAAATATCAACACCGCTATCTCGATGAACAAGGAAATATCTACACCACCATCTCTATAAACATGGAAATATCTACACCGTGATCAGTATAAACATGGAAATATCTACACCGCTATCTGTATAAACATGGAAATATCTCCACTGCTATCTCTATAAACATCGAAATATCTACACCGCCATCTGTATAAACATGGAGATACTTACAAAGTTATCTGTATAAACATGGAAATATCTACACCGCCATCTGTATAAACTTGGAAATATCTACACAGCCATGTGTACATACATGGAAATATTTACACCGCTCTCTATATAAACATGGAAATAACTATAACGCTATCTCTATATACAGGGAAATATCTACACCGCCATCTACATATCCATAGAAATATCTGTGCCCACATCTGTATAAACATGGAAATACCTACAAGGTCATCTGTGTATAGATGGAAATATCAACACCGCCATCTGTACAAACATGGAAATATCTACACCGCAGTCTGTATAAACATGGAAATATCTATACCGCTATCTGTATAAACATGCAAATATCTACACCGCTATCTCTATAAACATGGAAATATCTACACCGTGATCTGTATAAACATGGAAATATTTACACCGCTATCTGTATAACCATGGAAATTTCTGCACCGTTATCTGTATAAATATGGAAATATCTACACCGCTATCTCTATAAACATGGAAATATCTGCACTGCCATCTGTAAAAACATGGAAATACCTATACAGTCATCTGTATAAACATGGAAATATCAACAATGCCATCTGTATACACATGGAAATATCTACAGAGCCATCTGTATAAACATGTAAATATCTACACTGCTATCTCTATAAACATGGAAATATCTACACCGCCATCTCTATAAACATGAAAATATCTACACTGCCATCTCCATAAACATGGAACTAACTACTCCGCCATCTGTATAAACATGGAAACATCTACACCGCCATCTGTGTGAATAAGGAAATGTCTACAATGCCATCTGTATAAAGATATAAATATCTGCACCGCGAGCTGTATAAACATGGAAATATCTACATCGCTATCTGTATAAACGTGGAAATACCAACACCGCTATCGGTATAAACATGGAAATATCTACAACGCCATCTATATAAACATGGAAATACCTACACCGCTATCTCTATAAACATGGAAATATCTACACCGCTATATGTATAAACATCGAAATATCTACACCGCTATCTGTATAAACATGGAAATATCTACGCCGCGATCTGTATAAACACGGAAATACCTACACCGCGATCTGTATACACATGGAAATATCTACACCGCAATCTCTATAAACATGAAAATACTTACACCACCATCTCTATAAAGACGGAGATATTTACACCGCTATCTCTATAAACATAGAGATGAATACACCGCCATCTCTATAAACATGGAAATATCTACACCGCCATCTGAATAAACATGGAAATATCTACACAGACATCTGTATAAACATGGAAATATCTACACTGCCATCTGTATAAACTTGGAAATATCTACACTGACATCTGTAGAAAAATGGAAATGTCTACAAAGTGATCTGTATAAACATGGGAATTTCTACACTGCTACGTGTATATACATGGAAATATCTACACCGCTATCTGTATCGACATGGAAATAACTACACCGCAATCTGTATAAACACGGAAATATCTACAATGCTATCTCTGTAAAGATGGAAATATCTACACAGCTATCTGTGTAAACTTGCAAATATCTTCACCGCTATCTGTGTAAATTTGGTAATACCTACACCGCAATCTGTGCAAAGATGGAAATACCTACACTGCTACCTCTGTAAACATGGAAATATCTACACCGATATCTGTATAAACATGGAAATATCTACACTGCCATCTCTATAAACATGGAAATATCTACAGCGCCATCTGTATAAACATGGAAATATCTACACCGCCATCTGTATACATATGGAAATATCTACACAGCCATCTCTATAAACATGGAAATATCTACACTGCTATCTCTATAAACATGGAAATATCTACACAGCTATCTGTATAAACATGGAAATATCTACATCGCTATCTGTATAAACAGGGAAATATCTCCACCGCTATCGGTATAAATATGGAAATATCTACACCGCTATCTGTATAAACATGGAAATATCTACACCGCTATCTGTTTAAACATGGAAATATCTACACAGCTATCTGTGTAAACTTGGAAATATCTACACAGCTATCTGTGTGAAAACGGAGATATCTACACAGCAATCTGTGCAAAGATGGAAATATCTACACTGTTATCTCTGTAAACATGGAAATATCTACACCGCTATCTGTATAAACATGGAAATATCTATACCGCAGTCTCTATAAACATGGAAATATCTCCACCGCTATCTGTATAAACATGAAAATATCTACACCGCTTTCTGTATAAACATGGACATATCTACACTGCAATCTGTATAAACATGGAAATATCTACAACGCTATGTGTGTAAACATGGAAATATCTACTCAGCTATGTGTGTAAACTTGGAAATATCTACACAACTATCTGCGTAAACATGGAAATATCCACACAGCAATCTGTGCAAAGATGGAAATATCTACACCGCTATCTGTATAAACATGGAAATATCTCCACTCCCATCTGTATAAAGATGGAAATATGTACACCGCGAGCTGTAGAAACATGGAAATACCTACACCGCTATCTGTATAAACATGGAAATATCTACACCGCTATCTCTATAAACATAGAAATATCTACACCGTGATCTGTATAAACATGGAAATATTTACACCGCTATCTGTATAAACATGGAAATTTCTACACCGTTATCTGTATAAATATGTAAATATCTACACCGCTATCTCTATAAACATGGAAATATCTACACCGCCATCTGTATAAACATGGAAATACCTATACAGTCATCTGTGTAAACATGGAAATATCTACAATGCCATCTGTATACACATGGAAATACCTACACGGCAATCTGTGTATAGATGGAAACATCAACACCACCATCTGTACAAACATGGAAATATCTACACTGCCATCTCTATGAACATGGAAATATCCACACTGCGGTCTGTATAAACATGGAAATATCCTCACCGGTATCTGTATAAACATGGAAATACGTACACCACGGTCTGTATAAAGATGGAAATATCTACACCGCCATCTGCATGTCCATGGAAATATCTACGCCGCCATCTGTGGAAACATAGAAATATCTACACGGCCATCTGTGTATAGATGGAAATATCAACAGCGCCATCTGTACAAACATGGAAATATCTACACCGCTATCTATAAACATGGAAATATCTGCACTGCCATCTGTAAAAACATGGAAATACCTATACAGTCATCTGTATAAACATGGAAATATCTACAATGCCATCTGTATACACATGGAAATATCTACACCGCCATCTCTATAAACATGAAAATATCTACACTGCCATCTCCATAAACATAAAACTAACTACTCCGCCATCTGTATAAACATGGAAACATCTACACCGCCATCTGTGTGAATAAGGAATTATCTACAATGCCATCTGTATAAAGATATAAATATCTGCACCGCAAGCTGTATAAACATGGAAATATCTACATCTCTCTCGGAATAATCGTGAAAATACCAATACCGCTATCGGTATAAACATGGAAATATCTACAACTCCATCTACATAAACATGGAAATATCTACCCCGCGATCTGTATAAACCTGGAAATATCTACACCGCGATCTGTATAAACATGGAAATATCTTCACCACGATCTGTATAAATATGGAAATATCTACACCGAGATCTGTATAAACATGGAAATATCTTCACCACGATCTGTATAAACATGGAAATATCTACACCGCTATCTGTATAAACATGGTAATATCTACACCACGATCTATATAAGCATGGAAATATCTACACAACCATCTGTATAAACATGGAAATATCTACAATGCCATCTGTAGAAAGATGGAAATATCTAAACCGCAATCTGTGTAAACATGGAAATATCTAAACCGATATCTGTAAAAACATGGAAATATCTACACCGCTATCTGTATAAACATGGAAATATCTACACCGCGATCTGTATAACCATGTAAATATCTACACCGCTATCTGTATAAACATGGAAATATCTACACAGCTATCTCTACAAACATGGAAAAATCTACACCGCCATCTGCATAAACATGGAAATACCTACAAAGTCATCTGTATAAACATGGAAACATCTACACAGCCATCTGTATAAACATGGAAATATCTACACAGCCATCTGTATATACATGGAAATATCTACAAGGCTATCTGTATAAACATGGAGATAACTACACCGCTATTTGTAGAAACAAGGAAATATCTACACCGTGATCTGTATAAACATGGAAATATCTACACCGCTATTTGTATAAACGAGGAAATATCTACACCGCTATCTGTATAAGCATGGAAATATCCACACCACTATTTGTATAAACAAGGAAATATCTACACCGTGATCTGTATAAACATGGAAATAACTACACCGCTATTTGTATAAACAAGGAAATATCTACACCGCCATCTGTTTAAACATGGAAATATATACACAGACATCTGTTTATACATGGAAATATCTACACCGCTATCGGCATAAACATGCTAATAACTACACCGCTATCTGTAGAAATGTGGAAATATTTGCACCACTATCCCTATAAACATGGTAATATCAACACCGCGATCTGTATAAACATGGAAATATCAACACCATGATCTGTATGAACATAGAAATATACACACCGCGATCTGTATAAACATGGAAATATCTACACCGTGATCTGTATAAACATGGAAATATCTACACCGCCATCTCTATAAACATGGAAATATCTACACCCCTATATGTATAAACATGGAAATATCCACACCACAACCAGTATAAACGTGGAAATATCTACACCGCTATCTGTATAAACATGGAAATATCTACACCGCCATCTCCGTAAACATCGAAATATCTACACCGCTATCTATATAAACATGGAAATAACTACACCGCTATTTGTATAAACAAGGAAATATCTACAGCGCCATCTGTTTAAACATGGATATATATACACAGACATCTGTTTATACATGGAAATATCTACACCGCTATCTGTATAAACATGCTAATAACTACACCGCTATCTGTATAAATATGGAAATATTTGCACCGCTAACCCTATAAACATGGTAATATCAACACCGTGATCTGTATAAACATGGAAATATCTACAACATGATCTGTATAAACATGGAAATATCTACACCGCGATCTGTATAAACATGGAAATATCTACACCGTGATCTTTATAAACATGGAAATATCTACACCGCCATCTCTATAAACATGGAAATAACTACACCGCTATCTGTATAAACATGGAAATATCCACACAGCTATCTCTATAAACATGGAAAAATCAACACCGCTATCTCTATGAACATGGAAATATCTACACCGCCATCTCTATAAACATGGAAATATCTACACCGCGATCAGTATAAACATGGAAATATCTACACCGCTATCTGTATAAACATGAAAATATCTCCACTGCTATCTCTATAAGCATCGAAATATCTACACCGCCATCTGTATAAACATGGAAATACTTACAAAGTTATCTGTATAAACATGGAAATATCTACACCGCCATCTGTATAAACATGGAAATATCTACACAGCCATGAGTATATACATGGAAATATCTACACCGCTATCTGTATAAACATGGAAATAACTTCACCGCTATCTGTATAAACATGGAAATATCTACACCGCCATCTACATATCCATAGAAATAAATGTGCCGCCATCTGTATAAACATGGAAATATCTACACGGTCATCTGTGTATAGATGGAAATATCAACACCGCCATCTGTAGAAACATGGAAATATCTGCACCGCTATCTGTAAAAACATGGAAATATCTACACCGCGGTCTGTATAAACATGGAAATAACTACACCGCTATCTGTATAAACATGGAACTATCTACACTGCTATCTCTATAAACATGGAAATATCTACAAATCCATCTGTATAAACAACGAAATACCTACACAGTCATGTGTAGGAACATGGAAATATCTACACTGTCATCTGTATAAACATGGAAATATCTACACAGCTCTCTGTATAAATATGGAAATATCTGTATACGCATCTGTATAAACATGGAAATATCTGCACTGCTATCTGTATAAACATGGAAATACCAACACCGCTGTCTCTATAAACATGGAAATATGTACACCGCTATGTGTATAAACATGGAAATATCTGCACTGCTGTCTGTATAAACATGGAAACATCTACAATGCGATCTGTATAAACATGGAAATATCTACACCGCTATCTGTATAAACATGGAAATATCTACACTGCTATCTCTATAAACATGGAAATACCTACACCGCTATCTGTATAAACATGGAAATACCTACACAGCCATCTGTATAAACATGGAAATATCTACACAGCCATCTGTATATACATGGAAATATCTACACCGCTATCTGTATAAACATGCTAATAACTACACCGCTATCTGTATAAACATGCTAATAACTACACCGCTATCTGTATATATATGGAAGTATTTGCACCGCTATCCCTATAAACATGGTAATATCAACACCGCGATCTGTATAAACATGGAAATATCTACACCATGATCTTTATAAACATGAAAATATCTACACCGCGATCTGTATAAACATGGAAATATCTACACCGTGATCTGTATAAACATGGAAATATCTACACCGCCATCTCTATAAACATGGAAACATCTACACCCCTATCTGTATAAACATGGAAATATCCACATAGCTATCTCTATAAACATGGAAAAATCAACACCTCTAACTCTATGAACATGGAAATATCTACACCGCCATCTCTATAAACATGGAAATATCTACATGGCGATCAGTATAAACATGGAAATATCTACACCGCTATCTGTATAAACATGGAAATATCTCCACTGCTATCTCTATTAACATCGAAATACCTACACCGCCATCTGTATAAACATGGAAATACTTACAAAGTTATCTGTATAAACATGGAAATATCTACACTGCCATCTGTATAAACATGGAAATATCTACACAGCCATGTGTATATACATGGAAATATCTACACCGCCATCTACATATCCAAAGAAATATCTGTGCCACCATCTGTATAAACATGGAAATATCTACACGGTCATCTGTGTATAGATGGAAATATCAACACCGCCATCTGTACAAACATGGAAATATCTGCACCGCTATCTGTAAAAACTTGGAAATATCTACACCGCGGTCTGTATAAACATGGAAATATCTACACCGCTATCTCTATAAACATGGAAATATCTACAAAGCCATCTGTATAAACATGGAAATACCTACACAGTCATGTGTAGGTACATGGAAATATCTACACTGTCATCTGTATAAACATGGAAATATCTACACAGCCCTCTGTATAAATATGGAAATATCTGCATATGCATCTTTATAAACATGGAAATATCTGCACCGCTATCTTTATATACATGTAAATACCAACACCGCTGTCTCTATAAACATGGAAATATGTACACGGCTATGTGTATAAACATGGAAATATCTCCAATGCTGTCTGTATAAATATGGAAATATCTACACCGCGATCTGTATAAACATGTAAATATCTACACCGATATCTGTATAAACATGGAAATATCTACAAAGCTATCTCTATAAACATGGAAATACCTACACCGCCATCTGTATAAACACGGAAATACCTACAAAATCATCTTTATAAACATGGAAATATGTACACAGCCATCTGTATAAACATGGAAATATCTAAACAGCCATGTTTATATACATGGAAATATCTACTCCGCTATCTGTATAAACATGGAAATAACTACACCGCTATTTGTATAAACAAGGAAATATCTACAGCGCCATATGTTTAAACATGGAAATATATACACAGCCATCTGTTTATACATGGAAATATCTACACCGCTATCTGTATAAACATGCTAATAACTACACCGCTATCTGTATAAATATGGAAATATTTTCACCGCTACCCCTATAAACATGGTAATATCAACACCGCGATCTGTATAAACATGGAAATATCTACAACATGATCTGTATAAACATGGAAATATCTACACCGTGATCTGTATAAACATTGAAATATCTACAGAGCCATGTGTATATACATGGAAATATCTACACCGCTATCAGTATAAACATGGAAATAACTACACCGCTATCTGTATAAACATGGAAATATCTACACGGTCATCTGTGTATAGATGGAAATATCAACACCACCATCTGTACAAACATGGAAATACCTACACAGTCATGTGTAGGAACATGGAAATATCTACCCTGTCATCTGTATAAACATGGAAATATCTAAACACCCCTCTGTATAAATATGGAAATATCTGCATAGGTATCTGTATAAACATGGAAATATCTGCTCCGCTATCTGTATAAACATGGAAATATCTACACCGCGGTCTATATAAACATGGAAATATCTACTCCGCTATCTGTATAAACATGGAAATATCTACACCGCTATCTCTATAAACATGGAAATATCTACACCGTGATCTGTATAAACATGGAAATATTTACACCGCTATCTGTATAAACATGGAAATTTCTACACCGTTATCTGTATAAATATGGAAATATCTACACCGCTATCTCTATAAACATGGAAATATCTACACCGCCATCTGTATAAACATGGATATACCTATACAGTAATCTGTGTAAACATGGAAATATCTACACCACCATCTCTATAAACATGGAAATATCTACAATGCCATCTGTATACACATGGAAATACCTACACGGCAGTCTGAGTATAGATGGAAACATCATCACCGCTATCTGTACAAAGATGGAAATATCTACACTGCTATCTCTATAAAAATGGAAATATCTACACTGCGGTCTGTATAAACATGGAAATATCTACACCGGTATCTGTATAAACATGGAAATATCTACAGCACGATCTGTATAAACATGGAAATATATACACCGCTATCTGTATAAACATGGAAATATCTGAACAGCAATCTCTATAAACATGGAAATATCTACAAAGACATCTGTATAAACATGGAAATACCTACACAGTCATGTGTAGGAACATTTACATATCTACACTGCCATCTGTATAAACATAGAAATATCTACACAGCCCTCTGTATAAATATGGAAATATCTGCATAGGCATCTGTATAAACATGGAAATATCTGCAACGCTATCTGTATAAACATGGAAATACCTACACCGCTGTCTCTATAAACATGGAAATATGTACACCACTATGTGTATAAACATGGAAATACCTCCACTGCTGTCTGTATAAACATTGAAATATCTCCACCGTTATCTGTTTAAACATGGAAATATCTACAGCGCAATCTCCATAAACATTGAAATATCTACACTGCCATCTGTAAAAACATGGAAATATCTACACAGTCATCTGAATAAACATGGAAATATCTACATCACCATCTGTATATACTTGGAAATACCTACAATACCATCTGTATACACATGGAAATATCTACACAGACATCGGTAAAAATAAGAAATATCTACACGGCCTTCTGTATAAACATGGAAATATCTACACTGCCATCTGTAGAAAGATGGAAATATGTACACCGCTATCTCTATATATATGGAAATATCTAAACCGCCATCTCTATAAACATGAAAATATCTACACTGCCATCTGCATAAAGATGGAAGTATCTACTCCGTAATGTGTATAAACAGGGAAATATCTACACCACCATCTGTGTAAACATGGAAATACCTACACCGCTATCTGTATAAACATGGAAATATCTACAATGCCATCTCTATACACATGGAAATGTCTACACAACCATCTGTATAAACATGTAAATATCTACACTGTATTCTCTATAAACATGGAAATATCGACAATGCCATCTGTAGAAAGATGGAAATATCTACACCGCAATCTGTGTAAACATGGAAATATCTTCACAACCATCTTTATAAACATGGAAATATCTACAATGCCATCTGTAGATAGATGGAAATATCTACACCGCAATCTGTGTAAACATGGAAATTTCTACACCGATATCTGTAAAAACATGGAAATACGTACACCGCTATCTGTATAAACATGGAAATATCTACACCGCGATCTGTATAAACATGGAAATATCTACACCGCGATCTGTATAAACATGGAAATATCTACACCGCTATCTGTATTAACATGGAAATATCAACACAGGTAACTCTATAACATGGAAAAATCTACACCGCCATCTGTATAAACATGGAAATACCTACAAAGTCATCTGTATAAACATGGAAACATCTACACAGCCATCTGTATAAACATGGAAATATCTACACAGCCATCTGTATATACATAGAAATATCTACACCGCTATCTGTATAAACATGGAAATAACAACACCACTATTTGTATAAACAAGGAAATATCTACACCGTGATCTGTATAAACATAGAAATATCTACACCGCTATTTGTATAAACAAGGAAATATCTGCACCGCTATCTATAGAAGCATGGAAATAACTACAACGCTATTTGTATAAACAAGGAAATATCTACACCGTGATCTGTATAAACATGGAAATAACTACACCGCTATTTTTATAAACAAGGAAATATCTCCACCGTGGTCTGTATAAACATGGAAATAACTACACCACTATTTTTATAAACAAGGAAATATCTACACTGCCATCTGTTTAAACATGGAAATATATACACAGACATCTATTTATACATGGAAATATCTACACCGCTATCTGTATAAACATGCTAATAACTAGATCGCTGTCTGTAAAAATGTGGAAATATTTGCACCGCTATTCTTATAAACATGGTAATATCAACACCGCGATCTGAATAAACGTGGAAATATCTACACCATGATCTGTATAAACATGGAAATATCTACACCGCGATCTGTATAAACATGGAAATATCTACAACGTGATCTGTATAAACATGGAAATATCTACACCGCCATCTCTATAAACATGGAAACATCTACACCCCTATGTGTATAAACATGGAAATATCTACACTGCCATCTGTAAAAACATGGAAATATCTACACAGTCTACTGAATAAACATGGAAATATCTACACCACCATCTGTATAAACATGGAAATACCTACAATACCATCTGTATACACATGGAAATATCTACACAGACATCTGTATAAATATGGAAATATCTACACCGCCAGATGTATAAACATGGAAATATCTACACTGCCATCTGTAGAAAGATGGAAATATCTACACCGCTATCTCTATATATATGGAAATATCTACACCGCCATCTCTATAAACATGAAAATATCTACACTGCCATCTCCATAAAGATGGAAGTATCTACTCCACTATGGGTATAAACACGGAAATATCTACACCACCAACTGTGTAAACATGGAAATATCTACACCGCTATCTGTATAAACATGAAAATATCTACACCGCCATCTGCATGTCCATGGAAATATCTACACCGCCATCAGTATAAACATGGAAATATCTACACGGCCATCTGTTTATAGATGGAAATATCAACACCGCCATCTGTACAAACATGGAAATATCTACACCGCTATTTCTATAAACATGGAAATATCTGCACTGCCATCTGTAAAAACATGGAAATACCTATACAGTCATCTGTACAAGCATGGAAATATCTACAATGCCATCTGTATACACATGGAAATATCTACAGAGCCATCTGTATAAACATGTAAATATCTACACTGCTATCTCTATAAACATGGAAATATCTACACCGCCATCTCTATAAACATGAAAATATCTACACTGCCATCTCCTTAAACAGGGAACTAACTACTCCGCCATCTGTATAAACATGGAAACACCTACACCGCCATCTGTGTGAATAAGGACATATCTACAATGCCTTCTGTATAAAGATATAAATATCTGCACCGCGAGCTGTATAAACATGGAAATATCTACATCGCTATCTGTAGAAACGTGGAAATACCAACACCGCTATCGGTGTAAACATGGAAATATCTACAACGCCATCTATATAAACATGGAAATATCTACACCGCTATGTCTATAAACATGGAAATTCCTACACCACTATCTCTATAAACACGGAAATATCTACACCGCTATCTGTATAAACATGGAAATATCTACACGGGTATCTCTATAAACATGGAAATATCTACACAGCCATCTGTATAAACATGGAAATACCTACAAAGTCATCTGTATAAACATGGAAACATCTGCACAGCAATCTGTATAAACATGGAAATATCTACAGCGCAATCTCTATAAACATTGAAAAATCTACACTGCCATCTGTAAAAACATGGAAATATCTACACAGTCATCTGAATAAACATGAAAATATCTACACCACCATCTGTATAAACATGGAAATACCTACAATACCATCTGTATACACATGGAAATATCTACACAGGCATCTGTATAAATATGGAAATATCTACACGGCCATCTGTATAAACATGGAAATATCTACACTGCCATCTGTAGAAAGATGGAAATATCTACACCGCTATCTCTATAAATATGGAAATATCTACATCGCCATCTCTATAAACATGAAAATATCTACACTGCCATCTCCATAAAGATGGAAGTATCTACTTCACCATGTGTATAAACACGGAAATATCTACACCACCATCGGTGTAAACATGGAAATATCTACACCGCTATCTGTATAAACATGGAAATATCTACACCTCTATCTGTATAAACATGGAAATGTCTACACCGTGATCTGTATAAACTTGGAAATATCTACACCACGATCTGTATAAACATGGAAATATTTTCACCGCTATCTGTATAAACATGGAAATATCTACACCGCTATCTCTATAAACATGGAAATATCTACAAAGCCATCTGTATAAACATGGAAATACCAACACAGTCATGTGTAGGAATATGGAAATATCTACACCGCGATCGGTATCAACATGGAAATATCTACAACGCGATCTGTATAAACATGGAAATATCTACACCGCTATCTGTATAAACATGGAAAATTACTACACCGCTATTTGTAGAAACAAGGAAATATCTACACCGTGATCTGTATAAGCATGGAAATATCTACACCGCTACTTCTATAAACAAGGAAATATCTACACCGCTATCTGTATAAGCATGGAAATATCTACACCGCTATTTGTATAAACAAGGAAATATCTACACCGTGATCTGTATAAACATGGAAATAACTACACCGCTATTTGTATAAACAGGGAAATATCTACACTGACATCTGTTTATACATGGAAATATATACACAGACATCTGTTTATACATGGAAATATCTACACCGCTATCTGTATAAGCATGCTAATAACTACACCGCTAACTGTATATATGTGGAAATATTTGCACCGCTATCCCTATAAACATGGTAATATCAACACCGCGATCTGTATAAACAAGGAAATATCTACACCATGATCTGTATAAACATGGAAATATCTACACCGCGATCTGTATGAACATGGAAATATCTACACCATGATCTGTATAAACATGGAAATATCTACACCGCGATCAGAATAAATGTGGAAATATCTACACCGCTATCTTTATAAACATGGAAATATCTCCACTGCTATCTCTATAAACATCGAAATATCTACAGCGCCATCTGCATAAACATGGAAATACTTACAAAGTTATCGGTATAAACATGGAAATATCTACACTGCCATCTGTATAAACATGGAAATATCTACACAGCCTTGTGTATATACATGGAAATATCTACACCGCTATCTATATAAACATGGAAATATCTACACCGCTATCTGTGTAAACATGGAAATATCTACACCGGTATCTGTATAAACATGGAAATATCTACACCATGATCTGTATAAACAGGGAAATATATACACCGCTATCTGTATAAACATGGAAATATCTGCACCGCTATCTCTATAAACATGGAAATATCTACAAAGACATCTGTATAAACATGGAAATACCTACACAGTCATGTGTAGGAACATTTAAATATCTACACTGCCATCTGTATAAACATAGAAATATCTACACAGCCCTCTGTATAAATATGGAATTATCTGCATAGGCATCTGTGTAAACCTGGAAATATCTGCAACGCTAACTGTATAAACATGGGAATACCTACACCGCTGTCTCTATAAACATGGAAATATGTACACCGCTATGTGTATAAACATGGAAATATATCCACTGCTCTCTGTATAAACATGGAAATATCTCCACTGTTATCTGTATAAACATGGAAATATCTACAGCGCAATCTCTATAAACATTGAAAAATCTACACTGCCATCTGTAAAAACATGGAAATATCTACACAGTCATCTGAATAAACATGGAAATATCTACACCACCATCTGTATAAACATGGAAATAGCTACAATACCATCTGTATACACATGGAAATATCTACACAGGCATCTGTATAAATATGGAAATATCTACACGGCCATCTGTATAAACATGGAAATATCTACACTGCCATCTGTAGAAAGATGGAAATATCTACACCGCTATCTCTATAAATATGGAAATATCTACATTGCCATCTCTATAAACATGAAAATATCTGCACTGCCATCTCCATAAAGATGGAAGTATCTACTTCACCATGTGTATAAACACGGAAATATCTACACCACCATCGGTGTAAAAATGGAAATATCTACACCGCTATCTGTATAAACATGGAAATATCTACACCGCCATCTGCATGTCCATGGAAATATCTATGAGGCCATGTGTATAAACATGGAAATATCTACACGGCCATCTGTGTATAGATGGAAATATCAACACCGCCATCTGCAAACATGGAAATATCTACACTGCTATCTCTATAAACATGGAATTATCTGCACTGCCATCTGTAAAAACATGGAAATACCTATACAGTCATCTGTATAAACATGGACATATCTACAATGTCATCTGTATACACATGGAAATATCTACACAGCCATCTGTATATACATGTAAATATCTACACTGCTATCTCTATAAACATGGAAATATCTACACCGTGATCTGTATAAACATGGAAATATCTACACCACGATCTGTATAAACATGGAAATATCTTCCCCACGATCTGTATAAACATGGAAATATCTACACCGCTATCTGTATACACATGGTAATATCTACACCACCATCTATATAAACATGGAAATATCTACACCGCCAACTGTATAAACATGGAAAGATCTACAATGCCATCTGTAGAAAGATGGAAATATCTACACCGCAATCTCTATAAACATGGAAATATCTACACCGTGATCTCTATAAACATGGAAATATTTACAGCGCTATCTGTATAAACATGGAAACTTCTACACCGTTATCTGTATAAATATGTAAATATCTACACCGCTATCTCTATATATTTGGAAATATCTACACCGCCATCTGTATAAACATGGAAATAACTATACAGTCATCTGTGTAAACATGGAAATATCTACACCACAATCTGTATAAACATGGAAATATCTACACTGCCATCTGTAGAAAGATGGAAATATCTACACCGCTATCTGTATAAACATGGAAATATCTACACAGCTATCTCTATAAACATGGAAATATCTACACCGCAATCTGTATACACATGGAAATACCTACAAAGTCATCTGTATAAACATGGAAATATCTACACAGCCAACTGTATAAACATGGAACTATCTACACAGCCGTCTGTATATACATGGAAATATCTACTCTGCTATCTGTATAAACGTGGAAATAAATACATCGCTATTTGTATAGACAAGGAAATATCTACACCACCATCTGTTGAAACATGGAAATGTCTACACAGACATCTGTTTATACATGGAAATATCTACACCGCTATCTATATAAACATGAAAATATCTACACTGCCATCTCTATAAACATGGAACTAACTACTCCGCCATCTGTATAAACATGGAAACATCTACACCGCCATCTGTGTGAATAAGGAAATATCTACAATGCCATCTGTATAAAGATATAAATATCTGCACCGCGAGCTGTATAAACATGTAAATATCTACATCGCTGTCTCTATAAACGTGGAAATACCAACACTGCTATCGGTATAAACATGGAAATATCTACAACGCCATCTATATAAACATGGAAATATCTACACCGCTATGTCTATAAACATGGAAATACCTTCACCGCTATCTCTATAAACATGGAAATATCCACACCGCCATCTGCATATCCATGGAAATATCTACAACGCCATCTGTATAAAGATGGAAATATCTACACGGCAATCTGTGTACAGGTGGAAATATCAACACCGCCATCTGTAGAAACATGGAAATATCTACACTGCTATCTCTATAAACATAGAAATACCCAAACTGCAGTCTGTATAAACATGGAAATATCTACACCGTTATCTGTATAAACATGGACATATCTACACCACGATCTGTATAAACATGGAAATATTTACACTGCTATCTGTATAAACCTGGAAATATCTACACTGCTATCTCTATAAATATGGAAATATCTACACCGCCATCTCTATAAACATGGAAAAAACTACACAGTCATGTGTAGGAACATGGAAATATCTACACCACCGTTTGTATAAAGATGGAAATATCTACAACGTTATCTGTATAAACATGGAAATATCTACACAGTGATCTGTATAAACATGGAAATATGTACAGCACTCTCTGAATAAAGATTGAAATATCTACACCGCTATCTGTAAAAACATGGAAATATCTACACCGCTATCTGTATAAACATGGAAATATCTGCACCGCGGTCTGTATAAACATGGAAATATCTGAACCGCTGTCTGTATAAACATGGAAATATCTTCACCGCTATATCTATAAACATGGAAATAACTACACCGTGATCTGTATAAACATGTAAATACTTACACCGCTATCTGTATAAACATGGAAATATCTACACCGTTATCTGTATAAATATCGAAATATCTACAATGCTATCTGTATAAACATGGAAATATCTACACATACATCTTTATAAACATGGAAATACCTACACCACCATCTGTAAAAACATGGAAATATCTACAATGCCATCTGTAAACACATGGAAATACCTACACGGCAATCTGTGTATAGATGGAAACATCAAAACCGCCATCTGTACAAACAAGGAAATACCTACACCGCTATCAGTATAAACATGGAAATATCTACACTGCGGTCTGTATAAACATGGAAATTTCTACACCGGTATCTGCATAAACATGGAAATATCTACACCACGATCTGTATAAACATGGAAATATTTACACCGCTATCTGTATAAACATGGAAATATCTCCACTGCTATCTCTTTAAACATGGAAATATCTCCACCGTTATCTGTATAAACATGGTAATATCTACAGCGCCATCTCTATAAACATTGAAATATCTACACAGCCGTCTGTAAAAACATGGAAATATCTATGCAGTCATCTGAATAAACATGGAAATATCTACACCACCATCTGTATAAACATGGAAATACCTACAATACCAATTGTATAAACATGGAAATATATACACAGACATCTGTATAAATATGGAAATATCTACACCGCTATCTGTATAAATATGAAATATCTAAACCGCTAACTCTATAAACTTGGAAATATCTACACTGCTATCTGTATAAACATGGAAATATCCTCACTGCTATCTCAATGAACATGGATATATCTACACCGCTATCTCTATAAACATGGAAATATCTACACCGCCAACTCTATAAACATGGAAATATGTACACCGCCATCTGTATAAACATGGAAATATCTACACCGTGATCTGTATAAACATGGAAATATTTACATGGCTATCTGTATAAACATGGAAATATCTACACCGTGATCTGTATAAATATGGAAATATCTACACCGTTATCTGTATAAATATGGAAATATCTACACCGCTATCTCTATAAACATGGAAATATCTACACCGCCATCTGTATAAACATGGAAATATCTACACTGCTATCTCTGTAAACATGGAAATATCTACAATGCCATCTGTAAAAACATGGAAATAACTATACAGTCATCTGCATAAAGATGGAAATATCTACAGCACCATCTGTATAAACATGGAAATATCTACAATGCCATCTGTATACACATGGAAATACCTACACGGTAATCTGTGTATAGATGGAAACAACAACACCGCCATCTGTACACACATGGAAATACCTACACGGCAATCTGTGTATAGATGGAAACATCAACACCGCCATCTGTACAAACATGGAAATATCTACATCGCTATCTCTATAAAGATGGAAATATCTACACTGCGGTCTGTATAAACATGGAAATATCTACACCAGTATCTGTATAAACATGGAAATATCTACACCACGATCTGTATATTCATGGAAATATTTAGACCGCTATCTGTATAAACATGGAAATATCTGCACCGCTATCTCTATAAACATGGAAATATCTACAAAGCCATCTGTATAAAGATGGAAATACCTACACAGTCATGTGTAGGAACATGGAAATATCTACACTGCCATCTGTATAAACATGGAAATATCTACACAGCCCTCTGTATAAATATGGAAATATCTGCATAGGCATCTGTATAAACATGGAAATATCTGCACCGCTATCTGTATACACATGGAAATGCCTACACCGCTGTCTCCATAAACATGGAAATATGTATACCGCTATGTGTATAAACATGGAAGTATCTCCACTGCTGTCTGTATAAATATGGAAGTATCTACACCGCGATCTGTATAAACATTGAAATATCTACACCGCTATCTGTATAAACATGGAAATATCTACACAGCTATCTCTATAAACATGGAAATAACAACACCGCCATCTGTATAAACATGGAAATACCTACAAAGTCATCTGTATGAACATGGAAATATCTACACAGCCATCTGTATAAACATGGAAATATCTACACAGCCATCTGTATATACATGGAAATATATACACCGCTATCTGTATAAACATGGAAATAACTACACCGCTATTTGTATAAACATGGAAATATCTACACCGCGGTCTGTATAAACATGGAAATATCTAAAACGCTATCTCTATAAACATGGAAATATCTACACCGTAATCTGTATAAACATGCTAATAACTACACCGCTATCTGTATAAATGTGGAAATATTTGCATCGCTTTCCCTATAAACATGGTAATATTAACACTGCGATCTTTATAAACATGGAAATATCTACACCATGATCTGTATAAACATGGAAATACCTACACCGCTATCTCTATAAACATGGAAATATCTACACTGCTATCTGTATAAACATGGAAATACCTACACCGCTATCTGTATAAACATGGAAATATCTACACTGCGATCTGTATAAACATGGAAATATCCACGCCGTGATCTGTATAAACATGGAAATATCTTCACCACGATCTGTATAAACATGGAAATATCTACACCGCTATCTGTATAAACACGGTAATATCTACACCACCATGTATATAAACATGGAAATATCTACACCACCATCTGTATAAACATGGAAATATCTACAATGCCATCTGCAGAAAGATGGAAATATCTACACCCCAATCTGTGTAAACAAGGAAATACCTATACAGTCATCTGTGTAAACATGGAAATATCTACACCACCATCTGTATAAACATGGAAATATCTACAATGCCATCTGTATACACATGGAAATAACTACACGGCAATCTGTGTATAGATGGAAACATCAACACCGCCATCTGTACAAACTTGGAAATATCTACACTGCTATCTCTAAAAACATGGATTTATCTACACTGCGGTCTGTATAAACATGGAAATATCTACACCGGTATCTGTATAAACATGGAAATATCTACACCACGATCTGTATAAACATGGAAATATATACACCGCTATCTGTATAAACATGGAAATATCTGCACCGCTATCTCTATAGACATGGAAATATCTACAAAGCCGTCTGTATAAACATGGAAATACCTACACTTTCATGTGTAGGAACATGGAAATATCTACACTGCCATCTGTATAAACATTGAAATATCTATACAGCCCCCTGTATAAATATGGATTTATCTGCATAGGAATCTATATAAACATGGAAATATCTTCACCGCTATCTGTATAAACATGGAAATACCTACACCGCTGTCTGTATAAACATGGAAATATGTACACCGCTATATGTATAAACATGGAAATAACTCCACTGCTGTCTGTATAAACATGGAAATATCTCCACCGTTATCTGTATAAACTTGGAAATATCTACAGTGCCATCTCTATAAACATTGAAATATCTACACTGCCATCTGTAAAAACATGGAAATATCAACACAGTCATCTGAATAAATGTGGAAATATCTACACCACCATCTGTATAAACATGGAAATACCTACAATACCATCTGTAT
The DNA here is from genome assembly GCF_028858775.2 of Pan troglodytes. NCBI lineage: Eukaryota > Metazoa > Chordata > Mammalia > Primates > Hominidae > Pan > Pan troglodytes. The sequence continues at coordinate 12,880,198 of NC_072411.2, forward strand.
ACACATGGAAATATCTACACCGCTATCTCTATAAATATGGATATATCTACACCGCCATCTCTATAAACATGAAAATATCTTCACTGCCATCTCCATAAAGATGGAAGTATCTACTCCGCCATGTGTATAAACACGGAAATATCTACACCACCATCTGTGAAAACATGGAAATATCTACACCGCTATCTGTATAAACATGGAAATATCTAAAACGCGATCTGCATGTCCATGGAAATATCTACGCCACCATCTGTATAAACATGGAAATATCTACACGGCCATCTGTGTATAGATGGAAATATCAACACCGCCATCTGTACAAATATGGAAATATCTACACCGCTATCTCTATAAACATGGAAATATCTGCACTGCCATCTGTAAAAACATGGAAATACCTATAGAGTCATCTGTATAAACATGTAAATAACTACAATGCCATCTGTATACACATGGAAATATCTACACAGCCATCTGTATAAACATGTAAATATCTACACTGCTATCTCTATAAACATGGAAATATCTACACCGCCATCTCTATAAACATGAAAATATCTACACTGCCATCTCCATAAACATGGAACTAACTACTCCGCCATCTGTATAAACATGGAAACATCTACACCGCCATCTGTGTGAATATGGAAATATCTACAATGCCATCTGTATAAAGATGTAAATATCGGCACCGTGAGATGTGTAAACATGGAAATATCTACATCGCTATCTGCATAAACATGGAAATATGTACACCGCTATGTGTATAAACTTGGAAATATCTACACCGCTATCTGTATAAACCTGGAAATATCTTCATCGCGATCTGTATAAACATGGAAATATCTACCCCGCGATCTGTATAAACATGGAAATATCTACACCGCTATCTGTATAAACATGGAAATATCTACACAGATAACTCTATAAACATGGAAATATCTACACCGCCATCTGTATAAACATGGAAATACCTACAAATTCTTCTGTATAAACATGGAAATATCTACAAAGCCGTCTGTATAAACATGGAAATATCTACACAGCCATCTGTATATACATGGAAATATCTACACCGCTATCTGTATAAACATGGAAATAACTACACCGCTATTTGTATAAACAAGGAAATATGTACACCGTGATCTGTATAAACATGGAAATATTTACACCGCTGTCTGTATAAACATGGAAATTTCTACACCGTTATCTCTATAAATATGGAAATATCTACACCGCTGTCTCTATAAACATGGAAATATCTACACCACCATCTGTATAAACATGGAAATACCTATACAGTCATCTGTGTAAACATGGAAATATCTACACCACAATCTTTATAAACATGGAAATATCTACAATGCCATCTGTATAAGCATGGAAACACCTACACGGCAATCTGTGTATAGATGGAAAGATCAACACCACCATCTGTACAAACTTGGAAATATCCACACTGCTATCTCTATAAACATGGAAATATCTACACTGCGGTCTGTATAAACATGGGAATATCTACACCGGTATCTGTAAAAACATGGGAATATCTACAAAGCCATCTGTATAAACATGGAAATACCTACACAGTCATGTGTAGGAACATTGAAATATCTACACTGCCATCTGTATAAAAATAGAAATATCTACACAGCCCTCTGTATAAATAAGGAGATATCTGCATAGGCATCTGTATAAACATGGAAATATCTACACCGCAATCTGTATAAAAATGGAAATATCTACACCACTATCTGTATAAATATGAAATATCTAAACCGCTATTTCTATAAAAATGGAAATATCTCCATTGCTATCTGTATAAACATGGAAATATCCTCACTGCTATCTCTATGAACATGGAAATATCTACACCCCTATCTGTATAAACATGGAAATATCCACACCGCTATCTCTATAAACATGGAAAAATCAACACCGCTATCTCTATGAACATGGAAATATCTACACCGCCATCTCTATAAACATGGAAATATCTACACCGCGATCAGTATAAACATGGAAATTTCTACACCGCTATCTGTATAAACATGCAAATATCTCCACTGCTATCTCTATAAACATCAAAATATCTACACCGCCATCTGTATAAACATGGGAATACTTACAATGTTATCTGTATAAAGATGGAAATATCTACACCGCCATCTGTATAAACATGGAAATATCTACACAGACATGTGTATATACATGGAAATATCTACACCGCTATCTCTATAAACATGGAAATAACTACACCGCTTTCTGTATAAACATGGAAATATTTATACCGCCATCTACATATCCATAGAAATATCTGCGCCGCCACCTGTATAAACATGGAAATATCTACACGGTCATCTGTGTATAGATGGAAATATCAACACCGCCATCTGTACAAACATGGGAATATCAGCAATGCTATCTGTATAAACATGGAAATATTTACACTGCGGTCTGTATAAACATGGAAATATCTACATCGCTGTCTGTATAAACATGGAAATATCTACACCGCTATCTCCATAAACATGGAAATATCTACACCATGATCTGTATAAATATGGAAAAATTTACACGGCTATCTGAATAAACATGGAAATATCTACACCGTTATCTGTATAAATACGGAAATATCTACAGCGCTATCTCTATAAACATGGAAATATCTTCAACGCCATCTGCAAAAACATGGAAATATCTACACTGCTATCTCTATAAACATGGAAATATCTACAATGCCATCTGTAAAAACATGGAAATACCTATACAGTCATCAGTATAAACATGGAAATATCTACACCACCATCTATATAAACATGGAAACATCTACAATGCCATCTGTATACACATGGAAATACTTACACGGCAATCTGTGTATAGATGGAAACATCAACACCGCCATCTGTACATACATGGAAATATCTACACTGCTATCTCTAGAAACATGGAAATATCTACACTGCGGTGTGTATAAACATGGAAATATCTACACCAGTATCTCTATAAACATGGAAATATCTACACCACGATCTGTATAAACATGGAAATATTTACACCGCTATCTGTATAAACATGGAAATATCTGCACCGCTATATCTATAAACATGCAAATATCTACACCGTGATCTGTATAAACATGGAAATAACTACACCGCCATCTCTATAAACATGGAAATATCTACACCCCTATCTGTATAAACATGGAAATATCTACACCGTTATCTGTATAAACATGGACATATCTACACCACGATCTGTATAAACATGGAAATATTTACACTGCTATCTGTATAAACCTGGAAATATCTACACTGCTATCTCTATAAATATGGAAATATCTACACCGCCATCTCTATAAACATGGAAAAAACTACACAGTCATGTGTAGGAACATGGAAATATCTACACCACCGTTTGTATAAAGATGGAAATATCTACAACGTTATCTGTATAAACATGGAAATATCTACACAGTGATCTGTATAAACATGGAAATATGTACAGCACTCTCTGAATAAAGATTGAAATATCTACACCGCTATCTGTAAAAACATGGAAATATCTACACCGCTATCTGTATAAACATGGAAATATCTGCACCGCGGTCTGTATAAACATGGAAATATCTGAACCGCTGTCTGTATAAACATGGAAATATCTTCACCGCTATATCTATAAACATGGAAATAACTACACCGTGATCTGTATAAACATGTAAATACTTACACCGCTATCTGTATAAACATGGAAATATCTACACCGTTATCTGTATAAATATCGAAATATCTACAATGCTATCTGTATAAACATGGAAATATCTACACATACATCTTTATAAACATGGAAATACCTACACCACCATCTGTAAAAACATGGAAATATCTACAATGCCATCTGTAAACACATGGAAATACCTACACGGCAATCTGTGTATAGATGGAAACATCAAAACCGCCATCTGTACAAACAAGGAAATACCTACACCGCTATCAGTATAAACATGGAAATATCTACACTGCGGTCTGTATAAACATGGAAATTTCTACACCGGTATCTGCATAAACATGGAAATATCTACACCACGATCTGTATAAACATGGAAATATTTACACCGCTATCTGTATAAACATGGAAATATCTCCACTGCTATCTCTTTAAACATGGAAATATCTCCACCGTTATCTGTATAAACATGGTAATATCTACAGCGCCATCTCTATAAACATTGAAATATCTACACAGCCGTCTGTAAAAACATGGAAATATCTATGCAGTCATCTGAATAAACATGGAAATATCTACACCACCATCTGTATAAACATGGAAATACCTACAATACCAATTGTATAAACATGGAAATATATACACAGACATCTGTATAAATATGGAAATATCTACACCGCTATCTGTATAAATATGAAATATCTAAACCGCTAACTCTATAAACTTGGAAATATCTACACTGCTATCTGTATAAACATGGAAATATCCTCACTGCTATCTCAATGAACATGGATATATCTACACCGCTATCTCTATAAACATGGAAATATCTACACCGCCAACTCTATAAACATGGAAATATGTACACCGCCATCTGTATAAACATGGAAATATCTACACCGTGATCTGTATAAACATGGAAATATTTACATGGCTATCTGTATAAACATGGAAATATCTACACCGTGATCTGTATAAATATGGAAATATCTACACCGTTATCTGTATAAATATGGAAATATCTACACCGCTATCTCTATAAACATGGAAATATCTACACCGCCATCTGTATAAACATGGAAATATCTACACTGCTATCTCTGTAAACATGGAAATATCTACAATGCCATCTGTAAAAACATGGAAATAACTATACAGTCATCTGCATAAAGATGGAAATATCTACAGCACCATCTGTATAAACATGGAAATATCTACAATGCCATCTGTATACACATGGAAATACCTACACGGTAATCTGTGTATAGATGGAAACAACAACACCGCCATCTGTACACACATGGAAATACCTACACGGCAATCTGTGTATAGATGGAAACATCAACACCGCCATCTGTACAAACATGGAAATATCTACATCGCTATCTCTATAAAGATGGAAATATCTACACTGCGGTCTGTATAAACATGGAAATATCTACACCAGTATCTGTATAAACATGGAAATATCTACACCACGATCTGTATATTCATGGAAATATTTAGACCGCTATCTGTATAAACATGGAAATATCTGCACCGCTATCTCTATAAACATGGAAATATCTACAAAGCCATCTGTATAAAGATGGAAATACCTACACAGTCATGTGTAGGAACATGGAAATATCTACACTGCCATCTGTATAAACATGGAAATATCTACACAGCCCTCTGTATAAATATGGAAATAACTGCATAGGCATCTGTATAAACATGGAAATATCTGCACCGCTATCTGTATACACATGGAAATGCCTACACCGCTGTCTCCATAAACATGGAAATATGTATACCGCTATGTGTATAAACATGGAAGTATCTCCACTGCTGTCTGTATAAATATGGAAGTATCTACACCGCGATCTGTATAAACATTGAAATATCTACACCGCTATCTGTATAAACATGGAAATATCTACACAGCTATCTCTATAAACATGGAAATAACAACACCGCCATCTGTATAAACATGGAAATACCTACAAAGTCATCTGTATGAACATGGAAATATCTACACAGCCATCTGTATAAACATGGAAATATCTACACAGCCATCTGTATATACATGGAAATATATACACCGCTATCTGTATAAACATGGAAATAACTACACCGCTATTTGTATAAACATGGAAATATCTACACCGCGGTCTGTATAAACATGGAAATATCTAAACCGCTATCTCTATAAACATGGAAATATCTACACCGTAATCTGTATAAACATGCTAATAACTACACCGCTATCTGTATAAATGTGGAAATATTTGCATCGCTTTCCCTATAAACATGGTAATATTAACACTGCGATCTTTATAAACATGGAAATATCTACACCATGATCTGTATAAACATGGAAATACCTACACCGCTATCTCTATAAACATGGAAATATCTACACTGCTATCTGTTAAACATGGAAATACCTACACCGCTATCTGTATAAACATGGAAATATCTACACTGCGATCTGTATAAACATGGAAATATCCACGCCGTGATCTGTATAAACATGGAAATATCTTCACCACGATCTGTATAAACATGGAAATATCTACACCGCTATCTGTATAAACACGGTAATATCTACACCACCATGTATATAAACATGGAAATATCTACACCACCATCTGTATAAACATGGAAATATCTACAATGCCATCTGCAGAAAGATGGAAATATCTACACCCCAATCTGTGTAAACAAGGAAATACCTATACAGTCATCTGTGTAAACATGGAAATATCTACACCACCATCTGTATAAACATGGAAATATCTACAATGCCATCTGTATACACATGGAAATAACTACACGGCAATCTGTGTATAGATGGAAACATCAACACCGCCATCTGTACAAACTTGGAAATATCTACACTGCTATCTCTAAAAACATGGATTTATCTACACTGCGGTCTGTATAAACATGGAAATATCTACACCGGTATCTGTATAAACATGGAAATATCTACACCACGATCTGTATAAACATGGAAATATATACACCGCTATCTGTATAAACATGGAAATATCTGCACCGCTATCTCTATAGACATGGAAATATCTACAAAGCCGTCTGTATAAATATGGAAATACCTACACTTTCATGTGTAGGAACATGGAAATACCTACACTGCCATCTGTATAAACATTGAAATATCTATACAGCCCCCTGTATAAATATGGATTTATCTGCATAGGAATCTATATAAACATGGAAATATCTTCAACGCTATCTGTATAAACATGGAAATACCTACACCGCTGTCTGTATAAACATGGAAATATGTACACCGCTATATGTATAAACATGGAAATAACTCCACTGCTGTCTGTATAAACATGGAAATATCTCCACCGTTATCTGTATAAACTTGGAAATATCTACAGTGCCATCTCTATAAACACTGAAATATCTACACTGCCATCTGTAAAAACATGGAAATATCAACACAGTCATCTGAATAAATGTGGAAATATCTACACCACCATCTGTATAAACATGGAAATACCTACAATACCATCTGTATACACATGGAAATATCTACACCGCTATCTCTATAAATATGGATATATCTACACCGCCATCTCTATAAACATGAAAATATCTTCACTGCCATCTCCATAAAGATGGAAGTATCTACTCCGCCATGTGTATAAACACGGAAATATCTACACCACCATCTGTGAAAACATGGAAATATCTACACCGCTATCTGTATAAACATGGAAATATCTAAAACGCCATCTGCATGTCCATGGAAATATCTACGCCGCCATCTGTATAAACATGGAAATATCTACACGGCCATCTGTGTATAGATGGAAATATCAACACCGCCATCTGTACAAATATGGAAATATCTACACCGCTATCTCTATAAACATGGAAATATCTGCACTGCCATCTGTAAAAACATGGAAATACCTATAGAGTCATCTGTATAAACATGTAAATAACTACAATGCCATCTGTATACACATGGAAATATCTACACAGCCATCTGTATAAACATGTAAATATCTACACTGCTATCTCTATAAACATGGAAATATCTACACCGCCATCTCTATAAACATGAAAATATCTACACTGCCATCTCCATAAACATGGAACTAACTACTCCGCCATCTGTATAAACATGGAAACATCTACACCGCCATCTGTGTGAATATGGAAATATCTACAATGCCATCTGTATAAAGATGTAAATATCGGCACCGTGAGATGTGTAAACATGGAAATATCTACATCGCTATCTGCATAAACATGGAAATATGTACACCGCTATGTGTATAAACTTGGAAATATCTACACCGCTATCTGTATAAACCTGGAAATATCTTCATCGCGATCTGTATAAACATGGAAATATCTACCCCGCGATCTGTATAAACATGGAAATATCTACACCGCTATCTGTATAAACATGGAAATATCTACACAGATAACTCTATAAACATGGAAATATCTACACCGCCATCTGTATAAACATGGAAATACCTACAAATTCTTCTGTATAAACATGGAAATATCTACAAAGCCGTCTGTATAAACATGGAAATATCTACACAGCCATCTGTATATACATGGAAATATCTACACCGCTATCTGTATAAACATGGAAATAACTACACCGCTATTTGTATAAACAAGGAAATATGTACACCGTGATCTGTATAAACATGGAAATATTTACACCGCTGTCTGTATAAACATGGAAATTTCTACACCGTTATCTCTATAAATATGGAAATATCTACACCGCTGTCTCTATAAACATGGAAATATCTACACCACCATCTGTATAAACATGGAAATACCTATACAGTCATCTGTGTAAACATGGAAATATCTACACCACAATCTTTATAAACATGGAAATATCTACAATGCCATCTGTATAAGCATGGAAACACCTACACGGCAATCTGTGTATAGATGGAAAGATCAACACCACCATCTGTACAAACTTGGAAATATCCACACTGCTATCTCTATAAACATGGAAATATCTACACTGCGGTCTGTATAAACATGGAAATATCTACACCGGTATCTGTAAAAACATGGGAATATCTACAAAGCCATCTGTATAAACATGGAAATACCTACACAGTCATGTGTAGGAACATTGAAATATCTACACTGCCATCTGTATAAAAATAGAAATATCTACACAGCCCTCTGTATAAATAAGGAGATATCTGCATAGGCATCTGTATAAACATGGAAATATCTACACCGCAATCTGTATAAAAATGGAAATATCTACACCACTATCTGTATAAATATGAAATATCTAAACCGCTATTTCTATAAAAATGGAAATATCTCCATTGCTATCTGTATAAACATGGAAATATCCTCACTGCTATCTCTATGAACATGGAAATATCTACACCCCTATCTGTATAAACATGGAAATATCCACACCGCTATCTCTATAAACATGGAAAAATCAACACCGCTATCTCTATGAACATGGAAATATCTACACCGCCATCTCTATAAACATGGAAATATCTACACCGCGATCAGTATAAACATGGAAATTTCTACACCGCTATCTGTATAAACATGCAAATATCTCCACTGCTATCTCTATAAACATCAAAATATCTACACCGCCATCTGTATAAACATGGGAATACTTACAATGTTATCTGTATAAAGATGGAAATATCTACACCGCCATCTGTATAAACATGGAAATATCTACACAGACATGTGTATATACATGGAAATATCTACACCGCTATCTCTATAAACATGGAAATAACTACACCGCTTTCTGTATAAACATGGAAATATTTATACCGCCATCTACATATCCATAGAAATATCTGCGCCGCCACCTGTATAAACATGGAAATATCTACACGGTCATCTGTGTATAGATGGAAATATCAACACCGCCATCTGTACAAACATGGGAATATCAGCAATGCTATCTGTATAAACATGGAAATATTTACACTGCGGTCTGTATAAACATGGAAATATCTACATCGCTGTCTGTATAAACATGGAAATATCTACACCGCTATCTCCATAAACATGGAAATATCTACACCATGATCTGTATAAATATGGAAAAATTTACACGGCTATCTGAATAAACATGGAAATATCTACACCGTTATCTGTATAAATACGGAAATATCTACAGCGCTATCTCTATAAACATGGAAATATCTTCAACGCCATCTGCAAAAACATGGAAATATCTACACTGCTATCTCTATAAACATGGAAATATCTACAATGCCATCTGTAAAAACATGGAAATACCTATACAGTCATCAGTATAAACATGGAAATATCTACACCACCATCTATATAAACATGGAAACATCTACAATGCCATCTGTATACACATGGAAATACTTACACGGCAATCTGTGTATAGATGGAAACATCAACACCGCCATCTGTACATACATGGAAATATCTACACTGCTATCTCTAGAAACATGGAAATATCTACACTGCGGTGTGTATAAACATGGAAATATCTACACCAGTATCTCTATAAACATGGAAATATCTACACCACGATCTGTATAAACATGGAAATATTTACACCGCTATCTGTATAAACATGGAAATATCTGCACCGCTATATCTATAAACATGCAAATATCTACACCGTGATCTGTATAAACATGGAAATAACTACACCGCCATCTCTATAAACATGGAAATATCTACACCCCTATCTGTATAAACATGGAAATATCTACACCGCTATCTATATAAACATGGAAATAACTACACCGCTTTCTGTATAAACATGGAAATATTTACACCGCCATCTACATATCCATAGAAATATGTGCGCCGCCATCTGTATAAACATGGAAATATCTACACGGTCATCTCTGTATAGATGGAAATATCAACACCGCCATCTGTACAAACATGGAAATATCTGCAACGCTATCTGCATAAACATGGAAATATTTACACCGCAGTCTGTATAAACATGGAAATATCTACACTGCTATCTCTATAAACATGGAAATATCTACACCGTGATCTGTATAAATACGGAAATATTTACACGGCTATCTGTATAAACATGGAAATATCTACACATTTATCTGTATAAATATGGAAATATCTACACCACTATCTCTATAAACATGGAAATATCTATACCGCCATCTGTATAAACATGGAAATATCTACACTGCTATCTCTATAAACATGGAAATATCTACAATGCCATCTGTAAAAACATGGAAATACCTATACAGTCATCTGTATATAAATGGAAATATCTACACCGCCATCTGTATAAACATGGAAATATCTACACAGCCATGTGTATATACATAGAAATATCTACACCGCTCTCTATATAAACATGGAAATAACTACACCGCTATTTGTATAAACATGGAAATATCTCCACTGCTATTTCTATAAACATCGAAATATCTACTCCGCCATCTGTATAAACATGGAAATACTTACAAAGTTATCTGTATAAACATGGCTATATCTACACGGCCATCTGTATAAACATGGAAATATCTACACAGCCATGTGTACATACATGGAAATATCTACACCGCTCTCTATATAAACATGGAAATAACTACACTGCTATTTGTATATACATGGAAATATCTACACCGCCATCTACATATCCATAGAAATATCTGTGCCGCCATCTGTATAAACATGGAAATATCTACACGGTAGCTGTGTATGGATGGAAATATCAACACCGCCATCTGTACAAACATGGAAATATCTGCACCGCTATCTGTATAAACATGGAAATATCTACACTGCGGTCTGTATAAACATGGAAATATCTACACCGCTATCTGTATAAACATGGAAATATCTACACCGCTATCTCTATAAACATGGAAATATCTACACCGTGATCTGTATAAACATGGAAATTTCTACACCGTTATCTGTATAAATATGGAAATATCTACACCGCTATCTCTATAAACATGGAAATATCTACACTGCCATCTGTATAAACATGGATATACCTATAGAGTCATCTGTGTAAACATGGAAATATCTACACCACCATCTGTATACACATGGAAATATCTACAATGCCATCTGTATAAACATGGAAATACATACACGGCAATCTGTGTATAGATGGAAACATCAACACCGCCATCTGTACAAACATGGAAATATCTACACTGCTATCTCTATAAACATGGAAATATCTACACTGCGGTCTGTATAAACATGGAAATATCTACACCGGTATCTGTATAAACATGGAAATATCTGCACCGCTATCTCTATAAACATGGAAATATCTACAAAGCCATCTGTATATACATGGAAATACCTTCAGAGCCATGTGTAGGAACATGGAAATATCTACACTGCCATCTGTATAAACATAGAAATATCTACACAGCCCTCTGTATAAATATGGAAATATCTGCATAGGCATCTGTATGAACATGGAAATATCTGCACCGCTATCTGTATAAACATGGAAATACCTACACCGCTGTCTCTATAAACATGGAAATATGTACACCGCTATGTGTATAAACATGGAAATATCTCCAATGCTGTCTGTATAAACATGGAAATATCTCCACCGTTATCTGTATAAACATGGAAATATCTACAGCGCCATCTCTATAAACATTGAAATATCTACACTGCCATCTGTAAAAACATGGAAATATCTACGCAGTCATCTGAATAAATATGGAAATATCTACACCACAATCTGTATAAACATGGAAATAGCTACAAAACCATCTGTATACACTTGGAAATATCTTCACAGACATCTGTATAAATATGGAAATGTCTACACCGCCATCTGCATAAACATGGAAATATCGACACTGCAATCTGTAGAAAGATGGAAATATCTACACCGCTGTCTCTATAAATTTGGAAATATCTACACCGCCATCTCTATAAACATGAAAGTAGCTACACTGCCATCTCCATAAAGATGGAAGTATCTACTCCGCCATGTGTATAAACACGGAAATATCTACACCACCATCTGTGTAAACATGGAAATATCTACACCGCTATCTCTGTAAACATGGAAATAACTACACCGCAATCTGCATGTCCATGGAAATATGTACGCCGCCATCTGTATAAACATGGAAATATCTACACGGCCATCTGTGTATAGATGGAAATATCAACACCGCCATCTGTACAAACATGGAAATATCTACACCGCTATCTCCATAAACATGGAAATATCTGCACTGCCATCTGTAAAAACATGGAAATACCTATACAGTCATCTGTATAAACATGGAAATATCTACAATGCCATCTATATACACATGGAAATATCTACACAGCCATCTGTATAAACATGTAAATATCTTCACTGCTATCTCTATAAACATGGAAATATCTACACCGCCATCTCTATAAACATGAAAATATCTACACTGCCATCTCCATAAACATGGAAGTAACTTCTCCGCCATCTGTATAAACATGGAAACATCTTCATCGCCATCTGTGTGAATAAGGAAATATCTACAATGCCATCCGTATAAATATATAAATATCTGCACTGCGAGCTGTATAAACATGGAAATATTTACATCACTATCTGTATAAACGTGGAAATACCAACACTGCTATCGGTATAAACATGGAAATATCTACAACGCCATCTATATAAACATGGAAATGTCTTCACAGATATGTCTATAAACATGGAAATACCTACACCGCTGTCTCTATAAACATGGAAAGATCCACACCGCCATTAGCATATCCATGGAAATATCTACAACGCCATCTGTATAAAGATGGAAATATCTACACGGCAATCTGTGTACAGATGGAAATATCAACAACGCCATCTGTACAAACATGGAAATATCTACACCGCTATCAGTATAAACATAGAAATACCTACACTGCAGTCTGTATAAACATGGAAATATCTACACCGGTATCTGTATAAACATGGCAATATCTATACCGCAGTCTCTATAAACATGGAAATATCTCCACCGCTATCTGTATAAACATGAAAATATCTACACCGATTTCTGTATAAACATGGACATATCTACACCGCAATCTGTATAAACATGGAAATATCTACAACGCTATGTGTGTAAACATGGAAATATCTACACAGCTATCTGTGTATACTTGGAAATATCTACATAGCTATCTGCGTAAACATGGAAATATCTACATGGCAATGTGTGCAAAGATGGAAATATCTACACCGCTATCTCTGTAAACATGGAAATATCTACACTGCCATCTGTACAAACATGGAAATATCTACACAGTCATCTGTAGAAACATGGAAATATCTACACCGCTATCTCTATAAACATGGAAATAACTACACCGCTATCTCTGTAAACATGGAAATATCTACACCGCTATCTCCATCAACATGGAAATATACACAACGCCACCTCTTTAAACATGGAGGTATCCACAACGCCATCTACATAAACAAGGAAATATCTACACTGCCATCTGTATAAACATGGAAATACCTACACCGCCATCTCTATAAACATGGAAATATCTACACTGCCATTTGTAGAAAGATGGAAATATCTACACCGCCATCTGTATAAACGTGGAAATATCTACACCACGATCTGTATAAACATGGAAATATTTACACCGCTATCTGTAAAAACCTGGAAATATCTACACTGCTATCTCAATAAATATGGAAATATCTACACCGCCATCTGTATAAACATGGAAATAATTACACAGTCATGTGTAGGAACATGGAAATATCTACACCACTGTTTGTATAAAGATGGAAATATCTACAACGTTATCTGTATACACGTGGAAATATCTACACAGTGATCTGTATAAACATGGAAATATGTACAGCACTCTCTGAATAAAGATGGAAATGTCTACACTGCTATCTGTAAAAACATGGAAATGTCTAAAACACTATCTGTATAAATATGGATATATTTAAAACGCTATCTCAATAAACATGGAAATATCTACACCGCTATCTCTATAAACATGGAAATATCTACACCGCCATCTGTATTAACATGGAAATATGTACACAGTCATCTGTATACACCTGGAAATATCTACACTGTCATCTATATTAACATGGAAATATCTACAGAGAACTCTTTATAAACATGGAAATATCGGCACAGCCATCTGTATAAACATGGAAATATCTACACCGCTATCTTTATAAACATGGAAATATCTACACCGCTATGTGTATAAACGTGGAAATATCTCCATTGCTATCTGTATAAACATGGACATATCTCCACCGCAACATGTATAAACATGAAAACATCTACACCGCTATCTCTATAAACATGGAAATATCTACACTGCCATCTGTACAAACATGGAAATATCTACACAGTCATCTGTAGGAATATGGAAATATCTACACCGTTATCTCTATACACATGAAAATACTTACACCACCATCTCTATAAACATGGAGATATTTACACCGCTATCTCTATAAACATAGAAATAACTACATCCCCATCTTTACAAACATGGAAATATATACACCGCCATCTGAAAAAACATGGAAATATCCACACAGACATCTGTATAAACATGGAAATATCTACACTGCCATCTGTATAAACTTGGAAATATCTACACTGACATCTGTAGAAAAAAGGAAATGTCTACAAAGCGATATGTATAAACATGGGAATTTCTACACCGCTACCTTTATAAACATGGAAATATTTACACCGCTATCTGTATCAACATGGAAATAACTACACCGCAATCTGTATAAACACGGAAATATCTAAAATGATATCTCTGTAAACCTGGAAATATCTACACAGCTATCTGTGTAAACTTGGAAATATCTACACCGCTATCTCTGTAAATTTGGCAATACCTACAACGCAATCTGTGCAAAGATGGAAATACCTACACCGGTATCTCTGTGAACATAGAAATATCTACACCGATATCTGTATAAACATGGAAATATCAACACTGCCATCTGTATAAACATGGAAATATCTACAGCGCCATCTCTATAAACATGGAAATATCTACACCGCCATCTGTACACACATGGAAATATCTACACAGCCATCTGTATAAACATGGAAATATCTACACCGCTATCTCTATAAACATGGAAACTTCTACACCGCTATCTGTATAAATATGGAAATATCTACATCGCTATCTCTATATACAGGGAAATATCTCCACCGCTATCTGTATAAACATGGAAATATCTACACCGCCATCTGTATAAACATGGAAATACCTACACCGCTATCTGTATAAACATGGAAATATCTACAACGCTATCTGTGTAAACATGGAAATATCTACACAGCTATCTGTGTAAACTTGGAAAGATCTTCACAGCTAGCTGTGTAAAAATGGAAATATCTACACGGCAATCTGTGCAAAGATGGAAATAACTACACCGCTATCTCTGTAAACATGGAAATTTCTACACTGCCATCGGTACAAACATGGAAATATCTACACAGTCATCTGTAGAAACATGGAAATATCTACACCGCTATCTCTATAAACATGGAAATAACTACACCGCTATCTCTATAAACATGGAAATATCTACACCGCTATCTCCATCAACATGGAAATATACACACCGCCATCTCTTTAAACATGGAGGTATCTACAACGCCATCTACATAAACAAGAAAATATCTACACTGCCATCTATATAAACATGGAAATATCCACACTGCCGTCTCTATAAACATGGAAATATCTACACTGCCATTTGTAGAAATATGGAAATATCTACACCGCCATCTGTATAAACGTGGAAATATCTACACCGCTATCTGTATAAACATGGAAATATCTACACCGTAATGTGTATAAACATGGAAATATCTACACCACTATCTGTATAAATATGAAATATCTAAACCGCTATCTCTATAAATGTGTAAATATCTACACCGCTATCTGTATAAACATGGAAATAACCTCACTGCTATCTCTAGGAACATGGATATATCTACACCGCTATCTCTATAAACATGGAAATATCTACACCGCCATCTCTATAAACATGGAAATATCTACATCACGATCAGTATAAACATGGAAATATCTACACCGCTATCTGTATAAACATGGAAATATCTCCACTGCTGTCTCTATAAACATGGAATTATCTACACCGCCATCTGTATAGACATGGAAATATCTACACCGATATCTGTGTAAACATGGAAATATCTACACCGTGATCTGTATAAACATGGAAATATCTACACCGCGATCTGTAGAAACATGGAAATATCTAGACCGCTATCTGTGTAAACATGGAAATATCTACACTGCCATCTGTACAAACATGAAAATATCTACACAGTCATCTGTAGAAACATGGAAATATCTACACCGCTATCTCTATAAACATGGAAATAACTACACCGCTATCTCTATAAACATGGAAATATCTACACCGCTATCTCCATCAACATGGAAATATACACACCGCCATCTCTTTAAACATGGAGGTATCTACAACTCCATCTCGATAAACAAGAAAATATCTACCCTGCCATCTATATAAACATGGAAATATCTACACCGCCATCTCTATAAACATGGAAATATCTACATTGCCATTTGTAGAAATATGGAAATATCTACACCGCCATCTGCATAAACGTGGAAATATCTACACCGCTATCTGTATAAACATGGAAATATCTACACCGCAATGTGTATAAACATGGAAATATCTACACCGCTATCTGTATAAATATGAAATATCTAAGCTGCTATTTCTATAAAAGTGTAAATATCTACACTGCTATCTGTATAAACATGGAAATATCCTCACTGCTGTCTGTATGAACATGAATATATCTACACCGCTATCTCTTTAAACATGGAAATATCAACAGTGCCATCTGTATACCCGTGGAAATACCTACCCAGCCATCTGTGTAACCACGGAAATATCTACTCCGCTATCTCTATAAACATGGAAATACGTACAACGCTATCTCTATAAATATGGAAATAACTACACTGCAATCTCTATAAACATGGAAATATCTACACCGCCATCACTATAAACATGGAAATATCTACATCGTTTTCTGTATTAACATGGAAATAGCTCGACCGCTATCAGTATAAACACTGAAATATCTACACCGCCATCTGCATGTCCATGGAAATATCTACGCTGCCATCTGTATAAACATGGAAATATCTACACGGCCATCTGTGTATAGATGGAAATATCAACACCGCCATCTGTACAAACATGGAAATATCTACACTGCCATCTCTATAAACATGGAAATATCCACACTGCGGTCTGTATAAACATGGAAATATCTACACAGGTATCTGTTTAAACTTGGAAATATCTACAGCGCCATCTCTATAAACATTGAAATATCTACACTGCCATCATTAAAAACATGGAAATATCTATACAGTCATCTGAATAAACATGTAAATATCTACACTGCTATCTCTATAAACATGGAAATATCTATACCACCATCTCTATAAACATGAAAATATCTACTCTGCCATCTCCATAAACATGGAACTAACTACTCCGCCATCTGTATAAACATGGAAATATCTACACCGCCATCAGTGTGAATAAGGAAATATCTACAATGCCATCTGTATAAAGATATAAATATCTGCACCGTGAGCTGTATAAACATGCAAATATCTACACCGCTATCTGTATAAACATGGAAATATCTCCACTGCTATCTCTATAAACATCGAAATATCTACACCGCCATCTGTATAAACATGGAAATACTTACAAAGTTATCTTTATAAACATGGAAATATCTACACCGCCATCTGTATAAACCTGGAAATATCTACACAGCCATGTGTATATACATGGAAATATCTACACCGCTATCTATATAAACATGGAAATAACTACACCGCTATCTGTATAAACATGGAAATATCTACACCGCCATCTACATATCCATGGATATATCTGCGCCACCATCTGTATAAACATGGCCATATCTACACGGTCATCTGTGTATAGATGGAAATATCAACACCGCCATCTGTACAAACATGGAAATATCTGCACCGCTATCTGTATAAACATGGAAATATCTGCACCGCTATTTGTATAAACACGGAAATATCTACACCGCGGTCTGTATAAATATGGAAATATCTACACCGCTATCTGTATAAACATGGAAATAACTACACCGCTATCTCTATAAACATGGAAATATCTACACCGTGATCTGTATAAACATGGAAATATTTACACCGCTATCTGTATAAACATGTAAATTTCTACACCGTTATCTCTATTAATATGGAAATATCTACACCGCTATCTCTATAAACATGGAAACGTCTACACCGCCATCTGTATAAACATGGAAATACCTATACAGTCATCTGTGGAAACATGGAAATATCTACACCACCATCTGTACGAACATGGAAATATCTTCAATGCCATCTGTATACACATGGAAATACCTACTCGGCAATCTGTGTATAGATGGAAACATCACCACCGCCATCTGTACAAACATGGAAATATCTACACTGCTTTCTCTATAAACATGGAAATATCTATACTGCGATCTGTATAAACATGGAAATATCTACACCGGTATCTGTATAAACATGAAATATCTGCACCATGATCTGTAAAAACATGGAAATATATACACCGCTATCTGTATAAACATGGAAATATCTGCACCGCTATCTCTATAAACATGGAAATCTCTACAAAGCCATCTGTATAAACATGGAAATACCTACACAGTCATGTGTAGGAACATGGAAATATCTACACTGCCATCTGTATAAACATGGAAATATCTACACAGCCCTCTGTATAAATATGGAAATATCTGCATAGGCATCTGTATAAACATGGAAATATCTGCACCGCTATCTGTATAAACATGGAAATACCTACACCGCTGTCTCTATAAACATGGAAATATGTACACCGCTATGTGTATAAACATGGAAATATCTCCACTGCTGTCTGTATAAACATGGAAATATCTACACCGCGATCTGAATAAACATGGCAATATCTACACCGCTATCTGTATAAACATGGAAATATCTACACAGCTATCTCTATAAACATGGATATACCTACACGGCCATCTGTATAAACATGGAAATACCTACAAAGTCGTCTGTATAAACCTGGAAATATCTACACAGCCATCTGTATATACATGGAAATACCTACACCGCTATCTGTATAAACATGGAAATAACTACAACGATATTTGTGTAAACAAGGAAATATCTACACCGCAATCTGTTTAAACATGGAAATATATACACAGACATCTGTTTATACATGGAAATATCTACACCGCTATCTGTATAAACATGCTAATAACTACACCGCTATCTGTATAAACGTGGAAATATTTTCAACGCTATCCCTATAAACGTGGTAATATCAACACCATGATCTGTATAAACATGGAAATATCTGCACCGCGATCTGCATAAACATGGAAATATCTACACCGCGATCTGTATAAACATGGAAATATCTACACCGCTATCTGTATAAACATGGAAATATCTCCACTGCTATCTCTATAAACATCGAAATATCTACACCGCCATCTGTATAAACATGGAAATACTTACATAGTTATCTGAATATACATGGAAATATCTACAACGCCATCTGTATAAACATGGAAATATCTACACAGCCATATGTATATACATAGAAATGTCTACACCGCTATCTATATAAACATGGAAATAACTACACCGCTATTTGTATAAACATGGAAATATCTCCACTGCTATCTCTATAAACATCGAAATATCTACACCGCCATCTGTATGAACATGGAAATACTTAAAATGTTGTCTGTATAAACATGGAAATATCTACACCGCCGTCTGTATAAACATGGAAATACCTACAAAGTCATCTGTATATACATGGAAATATCTACACCGATATCTGTATAAACATGGAAATAACTACACCGCTACTTGTATAAACAAGGAAATACCTACACCGCCATCTGTTTAAACATGGAAATATATACGCAGACATCTGTTAATACATGGAAATATCTACACCGCTATCTGTATAAACATGATAATAACTACACCGCTATCTGTATAAATGTGGAATTATTTGCACCAGTATCCCTATAAACATGGTAATACCAACACCGCGATCTGTATAAACATGGAAATATCTACACCATGATCTGTATAAACATGGAAATATCTACACCGTGATCTGTATAAACATGGAAATATCTACACCGCCATCTCTATAAACATGGAAATATCTACACCCCTATCTGTATAAACATGGAAATATCCACAGCGCTATCACTATAAACATGGAAAAATCAACACCGCTATCTCTATGAACATGGAAATATCCACACCGCCATCTCTATGAACATGGAAATATCTACTCTGCGATCAGCATAAACATGGAAATATCTACACCGCTATCTGTATAAACATGGAAATATCTACACCGCCATCTGCATGTCCATGGAATTATCTACGCCACCATCTGTATAAACATGGAATTATCTACACGGCCATCTGTGTATAGATGGAAATACCAACACCGCCATCTGTACAAACATGGAAATACCTATACAGTCATCTGTATAAACATGGAAATATCTACAATGCCATCAGTATACACATGGAAATATCTACACAGCCATCTGTATAAATATGTAAATATCTACACTGCTATCTCTATAAACATGGAAATATCTACACCGCCATCTCTATAAACATGAAAATATCTACACTGCCAACTCCATAAACATGGAACTAACTACTCCGCCATCTCTATAAACATGGAAACATCTACACCGCCATCTGTGTGAACAAGGAAATATCTACAATGCCATCTGTATAAAGATATAAATATCTGCACCGCGAGCTGTATAAACATGGAAATATCTACATCGCTATCTGTATAAACTTGGAAATACCAACACCGCTATCGGTATAATCATGGAAAGAACTACAACGCCATCTATATAAACATGGAAATATCTACACTGCCCTCTGTATAAACATGGAAATACTTACAAAGTTATCTGTAAAAACATGGAAATATCTACAACGCCATCTGTATAAACATGGAAATATCTACACAGCCATGTGTATATACATACAAATGTCTACACCGCTATCTATATAAACATGGAAATAACTACACCGCTATTTGTATAAACAATGAAATATCTCCACTGCTATCTCTATAAACATCGAAATATCTACACCGCCATCTGTATGAACATGGAAATACTTAAAAAGTTATCTGTATAAACATTGAAATATCTACACCGCCTTCTGTATAAACATGGAAATAACTACAAAGCCATGTGTACATATATGGAAATATCTACACCGCTCTCTATATATACATGGAAATAACTACACCGTGATCTGTATAAACATGGAAATATTTACAACGATATCTGTAAACATGGAAATTACTACACCGTTATCTGTATAAGTGTGGAAATATCTACATCGCTATCTCTATAAACATGGAAATATCTACACTGTCATCTGTATAAACATGGAAATACCTATACAGTCATCTGTGTAAACATGGAAATATCTACAACACCATCTGTATAAACATGGATATATCTGCAATGCCATCTGTATACACATGGAAATAGCTACCCGGCAATCTGTGTACAGATGGAAACATCAACACCGCCATCTGTACAAACATGGAAATATCTACACTGCTATCTCTATAAACATGGAAATATCTACACTGCGGTTTGTATAAACATGGAAATATCTACACCGGTATCTGTATAAACATGGAAATATCTGCACCACGATCTGTATAAACCTGGAAATATATACACCACAATCAGTATAAACATGGAAATATCTACACCGCTGTCTGTATAAACATGGTAATATCTACACTGCTATCTCTATAAACATGGAAATATCTACACCGTGATCTGTATAAACATGGAAATATTTACATCTCTATCTGTATAAACATGGAAATTTCTACACCGTTATCTGTATAAGTATGGAAATATCTACACTGCTATCTCTATAAACATGGAAATATCTTCCCCGCCAGCTGTATAAACATGGAAATACCTATACAGTCATCTGTGTAAACATGGAAATATCTACACCACCATCTGTATAAACATGGAAATATCTACAATGCCATCTGTATACACATGGAAATACCTACACGGCAATCTGTGTATAGTTGGAAACATCAACACCGCCATCTGTACAAACACGGAAATATCTACACTGCTATCTCTATAAACATGGAAATATCTACACTGCGGTCTGTATAAACATGGAAATATCTACACCGGTATCTGTATAAACATGGAAATATCTACACCACGATCTGTATAAACATGGAAATATATACACCGCTATCTGTATAAACATGGAAATGTCTGCACCGCTATCTCTATAAACATGGAATTATCTACAAAGCCATCTGTACAAACATGGAAATACCTACACAGTCATGTGTAGGAACATGGAAATATCTACACTGCCATCTGTATAAACATAGAAATATCTACACAGCCCTCTGTATAAATACGGAAATATCTGCATAGGCATCTGTATAAACATGGAAATATCTGCACCGCTATCTGTATAAACATAGAAATATCTACACCGCTGTCTCTACAAACATGGAAATATGTACACCGCTATATGTATAAACATGGAAATATCTCCACTGCTGTCTCTATAAACATGGAAATATCTCCACCGTTATCTGTGTAAACATGGAAATATCTACAGCACCATCTCTATAAACATTGAAATATCAACACTGCCATCTGTAAAAACATGGAAATATCTACACAGTCATCTGAATAAACATGGAAATATCTCCACCACCATATGTATAAACATGGAAATACCTACAATACCATCTGTGTACACATGGAAATATCTACACAGACATCTGTATAAATATGCCAATATCTACATCGCCATCTGAAAAAACATGGAAATATCTACACTGCCATCTGTAGAAAGATGGAAATATCTACACTACTATCTCTATAAATATGGTAATATCTACACCGCCATCTCTATAAACATGAAAATATCTACACTGCCATCTCCTTAAAGATGGAAGTATCTACTCCACTATGTGTATAAACACGGAAATATCTACACCACGATCTGTTTAAACATGGAAATATCTACACCGCTATCTGTATAAACATGGAAATAACTACACCGCCATCTGCATGTGCATGGAAATATCTATGCCGCCATCTGTATAAACATGGAAATATCTACATGGCCATCTGTGTATAGATGGTATTATCAACACCGCCATCTGTACAATCATGGAAATATCTACACCGCTATCTCCATAAACATGGAACTAACTACTCCGCCATCTGTATAAACATGGAAACATCCACACCGCCATCTGTGTGAATAACGAAATATCTACAATGCCATCGGTATAAAGATATAAATATCTGCACCGCGAGCTGTATAAACATGGAAATATCTACATCGCTATCTGTATAAACGTGGAAATACCAACACCGCTATCGGTATAAACATGGAAATATCTACAACGCCATCTATGTAAACATGGAAATATCTACACCGCTATGTCTATAAACATGGAAATAACTACACCGCTATCTCTATACACATGGAAATATCCACACCGCCATCTGCATATCCATGGAAATATCTACAACGCCATCTGAGAAAGATGGAAATATCTACGTGGCAATCTGTGTACAGATGGAAATATCAACCCCGCCATCTGTACCAACATGGAAATATCTTCACCGCTATCTGTATAAACATGGAAATATCTACACCGCCATCTGTATTAACATGGAAATATCTACACAGTCATCTGTATAAACCTGGAAATATCTACACTGTCATCTATATAAACATGGAAATATCTACAGAGACCTCTGCATAAATATGGAAATATCGACACAGCCATCTGTATAAACATGGAAATACCTACACCGCTATCTGTATAAACAAGGAAATATCTACACCGCTATGTGTATTAACGTGGAAATATCTCCATTGCTATCTGTATAAACATGGACATATCTCCACCGCAATCTGCATAAACATGAAAATATCTACACCGCTATCTCTATAAACATGGAAATAACTACACCGCTATCTCTATAAACATGGAAATATCTACACCGCTATCTCCATCAACATGGAAATATATACACCGCCATCTCTTTAAACATGGAGATATCTACAACGCCATCTACATAAACAAGAAAATATCTACATTGCCATCTATATAAACATGGAAATATCTACACCGCCATCTCTATAAACATGGAAATATCTACACTGCCATTTGTAGAAAGATGGAAATATCTACACCGCCATCTGTATAAACGTGGAAATACCTACACGGCAATCTGTGTAAACATGGAAATATCTACAACACAATCTGTATAAACATGGAAATATCTACACCGCTATCTGTATAAATATGAAATATCAAAACCGCTATCTCTATAAAAATGGAAATATCTACACTGCTATCTGTATAAACATGGAAATATCCTCACTGCTATCTCTATGAACATGGATATATCTACACCGCTATCTCTATAAACATGGAAATATCTACACCGCTGTCTCTATAAACTTGGAAATATCTACACCGCCATGTGTATAAACATGGAAATATCTACACCGCTATCTGTATAAACATGGTAATATCTACACCACCATCTATATAAACATGGGAATATCTACACCGCCATCTGTGTAAACATGGAAATATCTACAATGCCATCTGTAGAAAGACGGAAATATCTACACCGCAATCTGTGGAAACATGGAAATATCTACACCATTATCTGTAAAAACATGGAAATATCTACACCGCTATCTGTATAAACATGGAAATATCTTCACCACGATCTTTATAAACATGGAAATATCTACACAGCCATCTGTATAAACATGGAAATATCTACACAGCCATCTATAAATACATGGAAATATCTACACCGCTGTCTGTATAAACATGGAAATAACTACACCACTATTTGTATAAACAAGGAAATATCTACACTGTGATCTGTATAAACATGGAAATATCTACACCGCTATTTGTATAAACAAGGAATTATCTACACCACTATCTCTATAAACATGGAAATAACTACACCGCTATTTGTATAAACAAGGAAATATCTACACTGTGATATGTATAAACATGGAAATAACTACACCGCTATTTGTATAAAGAAGGATATATCTACACAGCTATCTATATAAACATGGAAATAACTACACCGCTATCTGTATAAACATGGAAATATCTACACCACCATCTACATATCCATGGAAATATCTGTGCCGCCGTCTGTATAAACATGGAAATATCTACACGGTCATCTGTGTATAGATGGAAATATCAACACCGCCACCTGAACAAACATGGAAATATTTGTACAAACATGGAAATATCTACACCGCTATCTGCAAAAACATGGAAATACCTACACCGCGGTGTGTATAAACATGGAAATATCTAAACCGCTATCTGTATAAACATGGAAATATCTACACCGCTATCTCTATAAACATGGAAATATCTACACCGTGATCTGTATAAACATGGAAATATTTACGCTGATATCTGTGTAAACATGGAAATATCTACACCGTTATCTGTATCAATATGGAAATATCTACACCGCTATCTCTATAAACATTGAAATATCTACACCGCCATCAGTATAAACATGGAAATATCTACACTGCTATCTCTATAAACATGGAAATATCTACAATGCCATCTGTAAAAACATGGAAATACCTATACACTCATCTGTATAAACATGGAAATATCTACACCACCATCTCTATAAATATGGAAATATCTACACCCCTATCTGTATAAACATGGAAATATCCACACAGCTATCTCTATAAACATGGAAAAATCAACACCGCTATCTCTATGAACGTGGAAATATCTACACCGCCATCTCTATAAACATGGAAATATCTACACCGTGATCAGTAAAAACATGGAAATATCTACACCGCTATCTGTATAAACATGGAAATATCTCCACTGCTATGTCTATAAACATCGAAATATCTACACCGCCATCTGTATAAACATGGAAATACTTACAAAGTTATCTGTATAAACATGGAAATATCTACACCGCCATCTGTATAAACATGGAAATATCTACACAGCCATGTGTATATACATAGAAATATCTACACGGCTATCTATATAATCATGGAAATAACTACACCGCTATTTGTATAAACATGGAAATATCTCCACTGCTATCTATATAAACATCGAAATATCTACACCGCCATCTGTATAAACCTGGAAATGCTTACAAAGTTATCTCTATAAACATGGAAATATCTACACGGCCATCTGTATAAACATGGAAATATCTACACAGCCATGTGTACATACATGGAAATATCTACACCGCTCTCTATATAAACATGGAAATAACTACACCACTATCTGTATATACATGGAAATATCTACACCGCCATCTACATATCCATAGAATTATCTGCGCCACCATCTGTATAAACATGAAAATACCTACACCGCTGTCTCTATTAACATGGAAATATGTACACCGCTATGTGTATAAACATGGAAATATCTCCACTGCTGTCTGTATAAACATGGAATTATCTCCACCGTTATCTGTGTAAACATGGAAATATCTACAGCGCCATCTCTATAAATATTGAAATATCTACACTGCCATCTGTAAAAACATGGAAATATCTACACAGTCATCTGAATAAACATGGAATATCTACACCACCATCTGTATAAACATGGAAATACCTACAATACCATCTGTATACACATGGAAATACCTACACGGCAATCTGTGTATAGATGGAAACATCAACACCGCCATCTGTAAAAACATGGAAATATCTACACCGCTATCTGTATAAACATCGAAATAACTACACCCTTATTTGTATAAACAAGGAAATATCTACACCTTGATCTTTATAAGCATGGATATATCTACACAGCGGTCTGTAAAAACATGGAAATTTCTACACCGGTATCTGTATAAACATGGAAATATCTACACCACGATCTGTATAAACATGGAAATATTTTCACCGCTATCTGTATAAACAGGGAAATATCTACACAGCTATGTCTATAAAATAGGAAACATCTACACCGCCATCTGTATAAACATGGAAATACCTACAAAGTCATCTGTATAAACATGGAAATATCTACACAGCCATCTGTATAAACATGGATGTATCTACACAGCCATCCGTATATACATGGATATATCTACACATCCATCTGTATAAACATGGATGTATCTACACAGCCATCCGTATACACATGGAAATATCTACACCGCTATCTGTATAAACATGGAAATAACTACACCCCTATTTGTATAAACAAGGAAATATCTACACCGTGATCTGTATAAACATGGAAATATCTACACCGCTATTTGTATAAACAAGGAAATATCTACACCACCATCTGTTTAAACATGGAAATATCTACACAGACATCTGTTTATACATGGAAATATCTACACCGCTATCTGTATAAACATGTTAATAACTACACCGCTATCTGTATAAACGTGGAAATATTTGCACCGCTATCCCTATAAACATGGTAATATCAACACCGCGATCTGTGTAAACATGGAAATATCTGCACCATGATCTGTATAAAGATGGAAATATCTACACCGCGATCTGTATAAACATGGAAATATCTACACCGCGATCTGTATAAACATGAAAATATCTACACCGTGATCTGTATAAACATGGAAATATCTACACCGCCATCTCTATCAACATGGAAATATCTACACCCCTGTCTGAATAAACATGGAAATATCCACACAGCTCTCTCTATAAACATGGAAAAATCAACACCGCTATCTCTATGAACATGGAAATATCTACACCGCTATCTCTATAAACTTGGGGATATCTACAGCACGATCAATATAAACATGGAAATATCTACACTGCTATCTGTATAAATATGGAAATATCTCCACTGCTATCTCTATAAACATCGAAATATCTACACCGCCATCTGTATAAACATGGAAAAAATTACAAAGTTATCTGTATAAACAAGGAAATATCTGCACCGCCATCTATATAAACATGGGAATATCTACACAGCCATGTGTATATACATGGAAATATCTACACCGATATCTATATAAACATGGAAATAAATACACCGCTATCTGTATAAACATGGAAATATCTACAGCGCCCTCTACATATCCATGGAAATATCTGTGCCGACATCTGTATAAACATGGAAATATCTACACAGTCATCAGGGTAGAGATGGAAATATCTTCACTGCCTTCTGCATAAACATGGAAATATCTACAACGCCATCTGTATAAACATGGAAATACCTACACAGCCATCTGTATAAACATTGAAAAATATACACCGCTATCTCTATAAACATGGAAATATCTACACCGCTATCTGTATAAACATGGAAATATCTACTTCGCTATCTGTATAAACAGGGAAATATCTCCACC
Source organism: Pan troglodytes (assembly GCF_028858775.2). Lineage (NCBI taxonomy): Eukaryota > Metazoa > Chordata > Mammalia > Primates > Hominidae > Pan > Pan troglodytes. The sequence goes on from NC_072411.2 coordinate 12,909,570, forward strand.
GCTATCTGTATAAACATGGAATTATCTACACCGCTATCTGTATATACATGGAAATATCTACACCGCTATCTGTATAAACATGGAAATATGTACAATGCTATCTGTGTAAACATGGAAATATCTACACAGCTATCTGAGTAAACTTGGAAATATCTACACAGCTATATGTGTAAAAATGGAAATATCTACACAGCAATCTGTGCAAAGATGGAAATATCTACACTGCTATCTCTGTAAAGATGGAAATATCTACACCGCTATCTGTATAAACATGGAAATAACTACACCGCTATCTGTATAATCATGGACATATCTACACCGCAATCTGTATAAACATGGAAATATCTACCACGGTATGTGTGTAAACATGGAAATATCTACACAGCTATCTGTGTAAACTTGGAAATATCTACACAGCTATCTGCATAAACATGGAAATATCTACCACGGTATGTGTGTAAACATGGAAATATCTACACAGCTATCTGTGTAAACTTGGAAATACCTACACAGCTCTCTGCGTAAACATGGAAATATCTACACGGCTATCTGTGCAAAGACGGAAATAACTACACTGCTATCTCTGTAAACTTGGAAATATCTACACCGCTACCTGTATAAACATGGAAATATCTACACCGCTGTCTGTATAAACAAGGAAATATCTGCACCGCCATCTGTAGAAACATGGAAATATCTGCACCGCAATCTGTATAAACATAGCAATACCTACACCACTATCTGTATAAATATGGAAATATCTACACCGCTATCTCTATAAACATGGAAATACCTACACCGCTTTCTCTATAAACATGAAAATATCTACACTGCTATCTCTATATACATGGAAATATCTACACCGCTATCTCTATAAACATGAAAATACTTACACCATCATCTCTATAAACATGGAAATATTTACAACGCTATCTCTACAAACTTAGAAATAACTAGACCGCCATCTCTATAAACATGGAAATATCTACACTGCTATGTGCATAAACATGGAAATATCTACACCGCCATCTCTATAAACATGAAAATATCTACACCGCCATCTTCAGAAACATGGATGTATCTACACCGCCATCTGTATGAACATGGAAATATCTACAACACTATCTGTATAAACATGGAAATATCTTCACTGCCATCTGTATAAACATGGAAATATCTACACCGCCATATGTATAAAGATAGAAATATCTACACCACAATCTGTATAAATATGGAAATACCTACACCGCTACCTCTATAGACATGGAAATGTCTACACCGCTACCTGTATAAACATGGAAATATCTACACTGCCATCTGTATAAAGATGGAAAATCTACGCCGCAAGCTGTATAAACATGGAAACATCTACATCGCTATCTGTATAAACATGGAAATAACAACACCGTTATCTGTATAAACATGGAAATATCTACACCGCTCTCTCTATAAACATGAAAATACTTACACCACCATCTCTATAAACATGGAGATATTTACACCGCTATCTCTATAAAAATAGAAATAACTACACCACCATCTCTATAAACATGGAAATATCTACACCGCCATCTGAAAAAACATGGAAATATCTACACAGACATCTGTATAAACATGGAAATATCTACACTGCCATCTGTAGAAAAATGGAAATGTCTACAAAGCGATCTGTATAAACATGGGAATTTCTACACCGCTACCTGTATAAACATGGAAATATCTACACCGCTATCTGTATCAACATGGAAATAACTACACTGCAATCTGTATAAACACGGAAATATCTACACCGCTATCTGTATAAACATGGAAATATCTACAAAGCTATCTCTGTAAACATGGAAATATCTACACAGCTATCTGTGTAAACCTGGAAATATCTACACCGCTATCTGTGTAAATTTGGCAATACCTACACTGCAATCTGTGCAAAGATGGAAATACCTACACCGCTATCTCTGTAAACATGGAAATATCTACACCGATATCTGTATAAACATGGAAATATCTACACTGCCATCTGTATAAACATGGAAATATCTACACCGCCATCTGTACACACATGGAATTATCTACACAGCCATCTGTATAAACATGGAAATATCTACACCGCTATCTCTATAAACATGGAAATATCTACACCACTATCTCTATAAACATGGAAATATCTACATCGCTATCTGTAAAAACAGGGATATATTTCCACCGCTATCTGTATAAACATGGAAATATCTACACCGCTATCTGTATAAACATGGAAATATCTCCACCGCTATCTGTATAAACATGGAAATATCTACAACGATATCTGTGTAAACATGGAAATATCTACACAGCTATCTGTGTAAACTTGGAAATATCTACACAGCTATCTGCGTAAACATGGAAATATCTACACGGCAATCTGTGCAAAGATGGAAATAACTACACCGCTATCTCAGGAAACATGGAAATATCTACACCGCTATCTGTATAAACATGGAAATATCTGCACCGCTGTCTGTATAAACAAGGAAATATCTACACCGCCATTTGTAGAAACATGGAAATATGTACACCGCAATCTGTATAAACATGGAAATACCTACACCGCTATCTGTATAAATATGGAAATATGTACACCGCTATCTCTATAAACATGAAAATACTTACACCACCATCTCTATACACATGGAAATATTTACACCGATATCTCTATAAACATGGAAATACCTACACTGCAATCTCTATATTCATGGAAATATCTACACCGCCATCTGCATAAACATGAAAATATCTACAGCGTCATCTTCAGAAACTTGGATGTATCTACACCACCATCTGTATAAACTTGGAAATATCTACACCACTATCTGTATAAACATGGAAATATCTTCACTTCTATCTGTATAAACATGGAAATAACTACACCGCAATCTGTATAAAGATGGAAATACCTACGCAGCAATCTGTATAAATATGGAAATACCTACACCGCTATCTCTATAGATATGGAAATATCTACACCGCTATCTGTATAAACATGGAAATATCTTCACTGCTATTTGTATAAAGATGGAAATATCTACACCGTGATCTGTAAAAACATGGAAATATCTACACCGCTATCTGTATAAAAATGGAAGTAGCACCACCCCTAACTGTATAAACATGGAAATATCTACACCGCTATCTCTATAAACATGAAAATACTTTCACCACCGTCTCTATAAACTTGGAAATATTTACACTGCTATCTCTATAAACATAGAAATAACTACACCGCCATCTCTATAAACATGGAAATATCTACACCGCCATCTGCATAATCATGGAAATATCTACAAAGACATCTGTATAAACTTGGAAATATCTACACTGACATCTGTAGAAAGATGGAAATATCTACAAAGCGATCTGTATAAACATGGGAATTTCTACACCGCTACCTGTATAAACATGGAAATATCTACACCTGTATCTGTATCAACATGGAAATAACTACACCGCAATCTGTATAAACATGGAAATATCTACACAGCAATCTGTGCAAAGATGGAAATATCAACACTGCAGTCTCTATAAACATGGAAATATCTACACCGCTATCTGTATAAACATGGAAATAACTACACCGCTATCTGTATAAACATGGAAATTTTTACACCGCTATCTGCATAAACCTGGAAATATCTCCACCGCTACCTTTGAAACATGGAAATAACTACACCGGTATCTTTAAAAACATGGAAATACCTACACCGCTATCTCTATAAACAATGAAATATCTACAACGCTATCAGTGTAAACATGGAAATATCTACACAGCCCTCTGTATAAATATGGAAATATCTCCCTAGGCATCTGTATAAACATGGAAATATCTGCACCGCTATCTGTATAAACGTGGAAATACCTACACCGCTGTCTCTATAAACATGGAAATATGTACACCGCTATGTGTATAAACATTTAAATATCTCCACTGCTGTCTGTATAAACCTGGAAATATCTACACCGCGATCTGTATAAACATGGAAATATCGACACCTTTATCTGTATAAACATGGAAATATCTACACAGCTATCTCTATAAACATGGAAATACCTACAAAGTCATCTGTATAAACATGGAAACATCTACACAGCCATCTGTATAAACATGGAAATATCTACACAGCCATCTGTATATACATGGAAATATCTACACCACTATCTGTATAAACATGGAAATAACTACACCGCTATTTGTATAAACAAGGAAATATCTACACTGCCATCTGTTAAAACATGGAAATATGTACACAGACATCTGTTTATACCTGGAAATATCTACACCGCTATCTGTATAAACATGGAAATAAGTACAGCGCTATCTGTATATGCATGGAAATGTCTACACCACCATCTACATATCCATAGAAATATCTGTGCCGCCATCTGTATAAACATGGAAATATCTACACGGTCATCTGTGTATAGATGGAAATATCAACACCGCCATCTCTACAAACATGGAAATATCTGCACCGCTATCTGTATAAACATGGAAATATCTACACCGCCATCTGTATAAACATGGAAATACCTACAAAGTCATCTGTATAAACATGGAAATATCTACACAGCCATCTGTATATACATGGAAATAACAACAACGCTATCTGTATAAACATGGAAATATCTACACCGCTATTTGTATAAACAAGGAAATATCTACACTGCCATGTGTTTAAACATGGAAATATATACACAGACATCTGTTTATACATGGAAATATCTACACGGCTATCTGTATAAACATGCTAATAACTACACTGCTATCTGTATAAATGTGGACATATTTGCACCTCTATCCCTATAAACATGGTAATATCAACACCGCGAGCTGTATAAACATGGAAATATCTACACCATGATCTGTATAAACATGGAAATTTATACACCACGATCTGTATAAACATGGAAATATCTACACCGTGATCTGTATAAACATGGAAATATCTACAACGCCATCTCTATAAACATGGAAATATCTACAACCCTATCTGTATAAACATGGAAATATCCACAGAGCTATCTCTATAAACATGGAAAAATCAACACCGCTATCTGTATGAACATGGAAATATCTACACCGCTATCTCTATAAACATGGGAATATCTACACCGCGATCAGTATAAACATGGAAATATATACACCACTATCTGTATAAACATGGAAATATCTCCACTGCTATCTCTATAAACATGGAAATATCTACACCGCCATCTGTATAAAGTTGGAAATACCTACAAAGTCATCTGTATAAACATGGAAATATCTACACAGCCATCTGTATAAACATGGAAATATCTACACAGCCATCTGTATACACATGGAAATATCTACACCGCTATCTGTATAAACATGGATATATCTACACCGCTATTTGTATAAACAAGGAAATATCTACACCGCCATCTGTTTAAACATGGAAATATATACACAGACATCTGTTTATACATGGAAATATCTACACCGCTATCTGTATAAACATGCTAATAACTACACCGCTATCTGTATAAATGTGGAAATATCTGCACCGCTATCTGTATAAACATGGAAATAACTACACTGCGGTCTGTATAAACATGGAAATATCTACACCGCTATCTGTATAAACATGGAAATATCTACACAGCTATCTCTATAAACATGGAAATATCTACACCGTGATCTGTATAAACATGGAAATATTTACACCGCTATCTGTATAAACATGGAAATTTCCACACCGTCATCTGTATAAATATGGAAATATCTACACCGCTATCTCTATAAACATGGAAATATCTACACTGTCATCTGTGAAAACATAGAAATACCTCTACAGTCATCTGTGTAAACATGGAAATAACTACACCACCATTTGTATAAACATGGAAATATCTACAATGCCATCTGTATACACACGGAAATACCTACACGGCAATCTGCGTATAGATGGAAACACCAACACCGCCATCTGTACAAACATGGAAATATCTACACCGCTATTTCTATAAACCTGGAAATATCTACACTGCGGTCTGTATAAACATGGAAATATCTACACCGGTATCTGTATAAACATGGAAATATCTACACCACAATCTGTATAAACATGGCAATATATGCATCGCTATCTGTATAAACATGGAAATATCTGCACTGCTATCTCTATAAACATGGAAATATCTACAAAGACATCTGTATAAACATGGAAATACCTACCAAGTCATGTGTAGGAACATATAAATATCTACACTGCCCTCTGTATAAACATAGAAATATCTACACAGCCCTCTGTATAAATATGGAAATATCTGCATAGACTTCTGTATAAACATGGAAATATCTACACCGCCATCTGTATAAATATGGAAATATCTACACTGCCATCCGTATAAATATGGAAATATCTGCATAGACTTCTGTATAAACATGGAAATATCTGCACCGCCATCTGTATAAATATGGAAATACCTACACTGCCATCCGTAGAAAGATGGAAATATCTACACCGCTATCTGTATAAACATGGAAATATCTACACCACGATCTGTATAAACATGGAAATATCTACACCGCCAATTGTATAAACATGGAAATATCTACACCGCTATCTGTATAAACATGGAACTATCTACACAGCTATCTCTATAAACATGGAAATATCTACGCCGCCATCAGTATAAACATGGAAATACCTACAAAGTCATCTGTATAAACATAGAAATATCTACAAAGCCATCTGTATAAACACGGAAATATCGACACAGCCATGTGTATATACATGGAAATATCTACACCGCTATCTGTATAAACATGGAAATAACTACACTGCTATTTGTATAAACAAAGAAATATCTCCAAAGTGATCTGTATAAACATGGAAATATCTCCACCGCCATCTCTATAAACAAGGAAATATCTACACCCCTATCAGTATAAACATGGAAATATCCACACCGCTATCTCTATAAACATGGAAAAATCAACACCGCTATCTCTATGAACATGGAAATATCTACACTGCCATCTATATAAACATGGAAATATCTACACAACGATCAGTATAAAGATGGAAATATCTACACCGCTATGTGTATAAACATGGAAATATCTCCACTGCTATCTCTATAAACATTGAAATATCTACACCGCCATCTGCGTAAAGATGGAAATACCTACAAAGTTATCGGTATAAACATGGAAATATCTACACCGCCATCTGAATAAACATGGAAATATCTACACAGCCATGTGTATATACATGGAAACATCTACACCGCTATCCATATAAACATGGAAATAACTACACCGCTGTCTGTGTAAACATGGAAATATCTACACCGCCATCTACATTTCCATGGAAATATCTGCACCGCCATCTATATAAACATGGAAACATCTACACGGTCATCTGTGTATAGATGAAAATATCAACACCGCCATCTGTACAAACATGGAAATATCTACACCGCTCTCTGTATAAACATGGTAATAACTACACCACCATCTATATAAACATGGAAATATCTACACCACCATCTGTATAAAGATATAAATATCCGCACCGCGAGCTGTATAAACATGGAAATATGTACATCGCTATCTGTATAAACCTGGAAATACCAACACCGTTATCGGTATGAACATGGAAATATCTACAACGCCATGTATATAAACATGGAAATACCTACACCGCTATGTCTATAAACATGCAAATACCTACACCGCTATCTCAATAAACATGGAAATATCTACACCGCTATCTGTATAAACATGGAAATAACTACACGGCTATCTGTATAAATATGGAAATATCTACACCGCGATCTGTATAATTATGGAAATATCTACACCGCGATCTGTATAAACATGGAAATATCTTCACCACGATCTGTATAAACATGGAAATATCTACACCGCTATCTGTATAAACATGGTAATTTCTACACCACCATCTATATAAATATGGAAATATCTACACCGCCATCTGTATAAACATGGAAATATCTACACCGATATCTGTAAAAACATGGAAATATCTACACTGCTATCTGTATAAACATGGAACTATCTACACCGCGATCTGTATAAACATGGAAATATCTACAGCCCCATCTCTATAAACATTGAAATATCTACACTGCCATTTGTAAAAACATGGAAATATCTACACAGTCATCTGAATAAACATGGAAATATCTACACCACAATCTGTATAAACATGGAAATACCTACAATACCATTTGTATACACATGGAAATATCTACACAGACATCTGTATAAATTTGGAAATACCTACACCGCCATCTGTATAAACATGGAAATATCTACACTGCCATCTGTAGAAAGATGGAAATATCTACACCGCAATCTGTGTAAACATGGAAATATCTACACCGATATCTGTAAAAACATGGAAATATCTACACCGCGATCTGTATCAACATGGAAATATCTACACCACGATGTGTATAAACATGGAAATATCTACACCGCGATCTGTATAAACATGGAAATATCTACAATGCTATCTCTATAAACACGGAAATATCTACACCGCCATCTGTATAAACATGAAAATACCTACAAAGTCTTCTGTATAAACATGGAAATATCTACAAAGACATCTGTATAAACATGGAAATATCTACACAGCCATCTGTATATACATGGAAATATCTACACCGCTATTTGTATAAACATGGAAATAACTACACCGCTATTTGTATAAACACGGAAATATCTACACCGTGATCTGTATATACATGGAAATATTTACACCGCTCTCTGTATAAACATGGAAATTTCTACACAGTAATCTGTATAAATATGGAAATATCTACACCGCTATCTCTATAAACATAAAGATATCTACACAGCCATCTGTATAAACATGGAAATAGCTATACAGTCATCTTTGTAAACATGGAAATATGTACACCACCATCAGTATAAACATGGAAATATCTACAATGCCATCTGTATACACATGGAAATACCTACACGGCAATCTGCGAATAGATGGAAACATCAACACCGCCATCTGTACAAACTTGGAAATATCTACACTGCTATCTCTATAAACATGGAAATATCTACACTGCGGTCTGTATAAACATGGAAATATCTACACCGGTATCTGTATAAACATGGAAATATCTACACCACGATCTGTTTAAACATGGAAATATATACACCACTATCTGTATAAACATGGAAATATCTGCACCGCTATCTCTATAGACATGGAAATATCTAGAAAGCCATCTATGTAAACATGGAAATACCTACACAGTCATGTGTAGGAAAATGGAAATAATTACACTGCCATCTGTATAAACATAGAAATATCTAAACAGCCCTCTGTATAAACATGGAAATATCTGCATAGGCATGTGTATAAACATGGAAATATCTGCACCGCTATGTGTATAAACATGGAAATACCTACACCGCTGTCTCTATAAACATGGAAATATTTACACAGCTATGTGTATAAACATGGAAATATCTCCACTGCTGTCTGTATAAACCTGGAAATATCTCCACCGTTATCTGTATAAAAATGGAAATATCTACAGCGCCATCTCTACAAACATTGAAATATCTACACTGCCATCTGTAAAAACATGGAAATATCTTCACAGTCATCTTAATAAACATGGAAATATCTACACCACCATCTGTATAAACATGGAAATACTACAATACCATCTGTATACACATGGAAATATCTACACAGACATCTGTATAAATATGGAAATATCTACACCGCCATCTGTATAAACATGGAAATAACTACACTGCCATCTGTAGAAAGAAGGAAATATCTACACCGCCATCTGTATAAATATGGAAATAACTACACCTCCATCTGTGAAAACATGGAAATATCTACACTGCTATCTGTATAAACATGGAAATATCTACACCGCCATCTGCATGCCCTTGGAAATATCTCCGCCGCCATCTGTGTAAACAAGGAAATATCTACACGGCCATCTGTGTATATATAGAAATATCAACAATGCCATATGTACAAACATGGAAATATCTACACCACGATCTGTATAAACATGGAAATATCTACAGCGCCATCTCTATAAACATTGAAATATCTACACTGCCATCTGTAAAAACTTGGAAATATCTACACAGTCATCTGTAAAACATGGAAATATCTACACCACCATCTGTATAAACATGGAAATACGTACAATACCATCTGTATACACATGGATATATCTACACCGCCATCTGTATAAACATGGAAATATCTACCCTGCCATCTGTAGAAAGATGGAATTATCTTCAACGCTATCTCTATAAACATGGAAATATCTACACTGCCATCTCCATAAAGATGGAAGTATCTTCTCCGTCATGTGTATAAACACGGAAATACCTACAACACCATCTGTGTAAACATGGAAATATCTACACCGCTACCTGTATAAACATGGAAATATCTACACTGCCATCTGCATGTCCATGGAAATCTCTACGCCGCCATCTGTATAAACATGGAAATATCTACATGGTCATCTGTGTAGAGATGGAAATATCAACACGGCCATCTGTACAAACATGGAAATATCTACACCGCTATTCCTATAAACCTGGAAACATCTACACCGCCATCTCTATAAACATGAAAATATCTACACTTCCATCCCCATAAACATGGAACTAATTACTCCGACATCTGTATAAACATGGAAACATCTACACCGCCATCTGTGTGAATCAGGAAATATCTACAATGCCGTCTGTATAAAGATATAAATATCTGCACCGCGAGCTGTATAAACATGGAAATATCTACATCGCTATCTGTATAAATGTGGAAATACCAACACTGGTATCGGTATAAACATGGAAATATCTACAACGCCATCTATATAAACACGGAAATATCTACACTGCTATGTCTATAAACATGGAAATACCTACAACGCTATCTCTATAAACATGGAAATATCTACACCGCTATCTGTATAAACATGGACATATCTACACCGCTATCTGTATAAACATGGAAATATCTACTCCGCAATCTGTATACACGTGGAAATATCTGCACCGCGATCTGTATAAACACGGAAATGTCTTCACCACGATCTGTATAAACATGGGAATATCTACACCGCTATCTGTATAAACATGGTAATATCTACACCACCATCTATATAAACATGAAAATATCTACACCGCCATCTGTATAAACATGGAAATATCTACAAGGCCATCTGTGGAAAGATGGAAATATCTACACCGCAATCTTTGTAAACATGGAAATATCTACAACGATATCTGTAAAAACATGGAAATATCTACACCGCTATCTGTATAAACATGGAAATATCTACACCGCGATCTGTATAAACATGGAAATATCTACAGCGCCATCTCTATAAACATTGAAATATCTACACTGCCATCTGTAAAAACATGGAAATATCTACACAGTCATCTGAATAAACATGGAAATATCTACACCGCCACCTGTATAAACATGGAAATAGCTACAATACCATCTCTATACACATGGAAATATCTACACAGACATCTGTATAAATATGGAAATATCTACACCGCAATCTCTATAAACATGGAAATAAATACACTGCCATCTGTAGAAAGATGGAAATATCTACAAAGCTATCTCTATAAATATGGAAATATCTACACCGCCATCTCTATAAACATGAAAATATCTACACTGCCATCTCCATAAAGATGGAAGTATCTTCTCCGCCATGTGTATAAACACGGAAATATCTACACCACCATCTGTATAAACATGGAAATATCTACACCGCCATCTGCATGTCCATGGAAATACCTACACCGCCATCTGTATCAACATGGAAATATCTACACGGCCCTCTGTGTATAGATGGAAATATCAACACCGCCATCTGTACAAACATGGAAATATCTACACCGCTATCTCTATGAACATGGAAATATCTGCACTGCCATCTGTAAATACATGGAAATACGTATACAGTCATCTGTGTAAACATGGAAATATCTACAATGCCATCTGTATACACATGGAAATATCTACACAGCCATCTGTATAAACATGTAAATATCTACACTGCTATCTCTATAAACATGGAAACATCTACACCGTCATCTCTATAAACATGAAAATATCTACACTGCCAACTAAATAAACATGGAACTAACTACTCCAACATCTGTATAAACATGGAAACATCTACACCGCCATCTGTGTGAATAAGGAAATATCTACAATGCCATCTGTATAAAGATATAAATATCTGCACCACGAGCTGTATAAACATGGAAATATCTACATCGCTATCTGTATAAATGTGGAAATACCAACACCGCTATCGGTATAAACATGGAAATATCTACAACGCCATCTATATAAACATGGAAATATCAACAGTGCTATGTCTATAAACATGGAAATATATACACCGCTATCTCTACAAACATGGAAATATCTACACCGCTATCGGTATAAACATGGAAATATCTACACCGCTATCTGTATAAACATGGAAATATCTACACCGCGATCTATATAAACATGGAAATATCTACACCGCGATCTGTATAAACATGAAAATATCTTCACCACGATCTGTATAAACATGGAAATATCTACACCGCCATCTGTATAAACATGGTAATATCTACACCACCATCTATATAAACATGGAAATATCTACACCGCCATCTGTATAATCATGGAAATATCTACAATACCATCTGTATAAACATGGAAATATCTACACTGCTATCTGTATAAACATGGAAATATCTACACAGCTGTCTCCATAAACATGGAAATATCTACACCGCCATCTGTATAAACATGGAAATACCTACAAAGTCATCTGTATAAACGTGGAAATATCTACAAAGCCATCTCTATAAATATGGAAATATCTACACAGCCATCTGTATATACATGGAAATATCTACACCGCTATCTGTATAAACATGGAAATAACTACACCGCTATTTGTATAAACAAGGAAATATCTACACCGTGATCTGTATATACATGGAAATATTTACACCGCTATCCGTATAAACATGGAAATTTCTACACACTAATCTTTATAAATATGGAAATATCTACACCGCTATCTCTATACACATGGAAATATCTACACCACGATCAGTATAAACATGGGAATATCTACACCGCTATGTGTATAAAAATGGAAATATCTCCACTGCTATCTCTATAAACATCGAAATATCAACACCACAATCTGTATAAACATGGAAATACTTACAAAGTTATCTGTATAAACATGGAAATATCTATATCGCCATCTGTATAAACATGGAAATATCTACACAGCCATGTGTACATACATGGAAATATCTACACCGCAGTCTTTATAAACATGGAAATTACTACACCGCTATCTGTATAAACATGGAAATATCTACACCGCCATCTACATATCGACAGAAATATCAGCGCTGCCATCTGCATAAACATGGAAATATCTACACGGTCATCTGTGTATAGATGGAAATATCAACAGAGCCATCTGTACAAACATGGAAATATCTGCAACGCAATCTGTACAAATATGGAAATATCTACACCGTGGTATGTATAAACATGGAAATATCTAAACCGCTATCTGTATAAACATGGAAATATCTACACTGCTATCTCTATAAACATGGAGATATCTACACCGTGATCTGTATAAACATGGAAATACACCGTTATCTGTATAAACATGGAAGTATCTACAACGTTATCTGTATAATCATGGAAATACCTACAACGCCATCTGTAGAAACATGGAAATATCTACACCACCATCTCTATAAACATGGAAATATCTACAATGCCATCTGTATACACATGGAAATACCTACACGGCAATCTGTGTATACATGGAAACATCAACACCGCCATCTGTGCAGACATGGAAATATCTACACCGCTATCTGTATAAACATGGAAATATCTACACCGGTATCTGCATAAACATTGAAATATCTACACCACGATCTGTATAAACATGGAAATATTTACACCGCTATCTGTATAAACATGGAAATATCTGCACCGCTATCTCTATAAACATGGAAATATCTACAAAGCCATCTGTATAAACATGGAAATACCTACACCGCTATCTGTATAAATATGAAATATCTAAACCGCTATCTCTATATTAATGGAAATATCTACACTGCTATCTGTATAAACATGGAAATAACCTCACTGCTATCTCTATGAATATGGATATATCTTCACCGCTATCTCTATAAACATGGAAATATCTACACTGCCATCTCTATAAACGTGGAAATATCTACACCGCCATCTGTATAAACATGGAAATATCTAGAGCGCTATCTGTGTAAACATGGAAATGTCTACATCGCTATCTGTATAAACATGGAAATAACTACACTGCGATCTGCATAAACATGGAAATATCTACACCGCGATCTTTATAAACATGGAAATATCTGCACCGCGATCTGAATAAACATGGAAATATCTACACCGCTATTTCTATAAACATGGAAATATCTACACCGTGATCTGTATAAACATGGAAATATTTACACCGCTATCTGTATCAACATGGAAATTTCTAAACCGTTATCTGTATAAATATGGAAATATCTACACCGCTATCTCTATAAACTTGGAAATATCTACACCGCCATCTGTATAAACATGGAAATTCCTATACAGTCATCTGTGTAAACATGGAAATATCTACACCACCATCTGTATAAACATGGAAATATCTACAATGCCATCTGTATACACATGGAAATACCTACACGGCAATCTATGTATACATGGAAACAACAACACCGCCATCTGTACAAACAAGGAAATATCTACACTGCTATCTCTATAAACATGGAAATATCTACACAGCGGTCTGTATAAACATGGAAATATCTTCACCGGTATCTGTATAAACATGGAAATATCTACACCACAATCTGTATAAACATGGAAATATATACATCGCTATCTGTATAAACATGGAAATGTCTGCACCGCTATCTCTTTAAACATGAAAATATCTACAAAGACATCTGTACAAACATGGAAATATCTACACAGTCATGTGTAGGAACAGTTAAATATCTACACTGCCATCTGTATAAATATAGAAATATCTACACAGTCCTCTGTATAAATATGGAAATAGCTGCATAGGCATCTGTATAAACCTGGAAATATCTGCACCGCTATCTGTATAAACATGGAAATACCTACACCGCTGTCTCTATAAACATGGAAATATGTACACCGCTATGTGTATAAACATGGAAATATCTCCACCGTTATCTGTATAAACATGGAAAACTCTACAGCGCCATCTCTTTAAACATTGAAATATCTACACTGCCATCTGTAAAAACAGGGAAATATCAACACAGTCATCTGAATGAACATGGAAATATCTACACCACCATCTGTATAAACATGGAAATACCTACAATACCATCTGTATACACATGTTAATATCTACACAGACATCTGTGTAAATATGGAAATATCTACACCGCCATCTGTATAAACATGGAAATATCTACACTGCCATCTCCATAAAGATGGAAGTATCTACTCCGCCATGTGTATAAACACGGAAATATCTACACCGCTATCTGTATAAACATGGAAATATCTACACCGCTATCTGTATAAACATGGAAATATCTACACCGCGATCTGTATAAACATGGAAATATCTACACCACGATCTGTATAAACATGGAAATATCTAGAACGCTATCTGTATAAACATGGAAATATCTACACAGCTATCTCTATAAACATGGAAATATCTACCCCGCCTTCTGTATAAACATGGAAATACCTACATATTCATCTGTATAAACATGGAAATATCTACAAAGCCATCTGTATAAACATGGAAATATCTCCATAGCCATCTGTATATACATGGAAATAATATCTACACCGCTATCTGCATAAACATGGAAATAACTACACCGCTACTTGTATAAACAAGGAAATATCTACACCGTGATCTGTATAAACGTGGAAATATTTACACCACTCTCTGTATAAACATGGAAATTTCTACACCTTCATCTGTATAAATATGGAAATATCTACACCGCTATCTCTATAAACATGGAAATATCTACACCGCCATCTGTATAAACATGGAAATACCTATACAGTCATCTGTGTAAACATGGAAATATCTTCATTGCCATGTGTAAAAACATGGAAATACCTATACAGTCATCTGTATAAACATGGAAGTATCTACAATGCCATCTGTATACACATGGAAATATCTAAACAGCCATCTGTATAAACATGTAAATATCTACAATGCTATCTCTATAAACATGGAAATATCTACACCGCCATCTCTATAAACATGAAAATATCTACACTGCCATCTCCATAAACATGGAACTAACTACTCCGCCATCTGTATAAACATGGAAACATCTACACTGCCATCAGGTGAATAAGGAAATATCTACAAAGACATCTGTATAAAGATATAAATATCTGCACCACGAGCTGTATAAACATGGAAATATCTACATCGCTATCTGTATAAATGTGGAAGTACCAACACCGCTATCGGTATAAACATGGAAATATCTACAACGCCATCTATATAAACATGGAAATATCTACAACGCTATGTCTATAAACATGGAAATACCTACACCGCAATCTCTATAACCATGGAAATATCTACACCGCTATCTGTATAAACATGGAATTATCTACACCTCTATCTGTATAAACATGGAAATATCCACACCGCTATCTCTATAAACATGGAAAAATCAACTCCGCTATCTCTATGAACATGGAAATATCTACACTGCCATCTCTATAAACATGGAAATATCTGCACTGCGATCAGTATAAAAGTGGAAATATCTACACCGGTATCCGTATAAACATGAAAATATCTACGCCACCATCTGTATAAACATGGAAATATCTACATGGCCATCTGTGTATAGATGTAAATATCAACACCGCCATATGTACAAACATGGAAATACCTACACCGCTTTCTCTATAAACATGGAAATATCTACACCGCCATCTCTATACACATGAAAATATCTGCACTGCCATCTGTAAAAACATGGAAATACCTATACAGTCATCTGTATAAACATGGAAATGTCTACAATGCCGTCTGTATACACATGGAAATATCTACACAGCCATCTGTATAAACATGTAAATATCTGTACTGCTATCTCTATAAACATGGAAATATCTACACCGCAATCTCTATAAACATAAAAATATCTAAACTGCCATCTCCATAAACTTGGAACCATCTACTCCGCCATCTGTATAAACATGGAAACATCTACACCGCCATCTGTGTGAATAAGGAAATATCTACAATGCCATCTGTATAAAGATATAAATATCTGAACTGGGAGCTGTATAAACATGGAAATATCTACATCACTATCTGTATAAACGTGGAAATACCAACACCGTTATCGGTATAAACACGGAAGTATCTACAACGCCATCTATATAAACATGGAAATATCTACACCGCTATGTCTATAAACATGGAAATAAGTACACCGCTATCTCTATAAACATGGAAACATCCACACCGCCATCTGCGTATCCATGGAAATATCTACAACGCCATCTGTATAAAGATGGAAATATCTACACCGCTATCTGTATAAACATAGAAATATCTACAATGCAGTCTGTATAAACATGGAAATATCTACACCGGTATCTGTATAAACATGGAAATATCTATACCACGATCTGTATAAACATGGAAATATTTACACCGCTATCTGTATAAACCTGGAAATATCTACACTGCTATCTCTATAAATATTAAAATATCTACACCGCCATCTGTATAAACATGGAAATAACTACACAGTCATGTGTAGGAACATGGAAATATCTACACCACCGTTTGTATAAAGATGGAAATATCTACAACGTTATCTGTAAAACATGGAAATATCTACACAGTGATTTGTTTAAACATGGAAATATGTACAGCATTCTCAGAATAAAGATGGAAATATCTACACCGCTATCTGTATAAACATGGAAATATCTACACCACTTTCTGTATAAATATGGAAATATTTACACCGCTATCTCTATAAACATGGAAATATCTACACCGTCATCTGTATTAACATGGAAATATCTACACAGTTATCTGTAGAAACCTGGAAATATCTACACTGTCATCTATATAAACATGGAAATATCTACAGAGAACGCTGTATAAACATGGAAATATCTGCACAGCCAACTGTATAAACATGGAAATATCCACACTGCCATCTGTATAAACATGGAAATATCTACAGCGCCATCTCTATAAACATGGCAATATCTACACTGCCATCTGTAAACACATGGAAATATCTACACAGCCATCTGTATAAACATGGAAATATCTACACCGCTATCTCTGTAAACATGGAAATATCTAAACCGCTATCTGTATAAACATGGAAATAACTACATCGCTATCTGTATAAACAGGGAAATATCTCCACCGCTCTCTGTATAAACATGGAAATATCTACACCGCTATCTGTATAAACATGGAAATATCTACACCGCTATCTGTATAAACATGGAAATATATACAATGCTATCTGTGTAAACATGGAAATATCTACACAGCTATCTATGTAAACATGGAAATATCTACTCAGCTATCTGTGTAAAAATGGAAATATCTACACAGCAATCTGTGCAAAGATGGAAATATCTACACCGCTATCTCTGTAAACATGGAAATATCTACACCGCTATCTGTATAAACATGGAAATATATACAATGCTATCTGTGTAAACATGGAAATATCTACACAGCTATCTGTGTAAACTTGGAAATATCTACCCAGCTAACTGTGTAAAAATGGAAATATCTACACAGCAATCTGTACAAAGATGGAAATATCTACACCGCTATCTCTGTAAACATCGAAATATCTACACCGCTATCTGTATAAACATGGAAATATCTATACCGCAGCCTCTATAAACATGGAAATATCGCCACCGCTATCTGTATAAAAATGAAAATTTCTACACCGCTATCTGTATAATCATGGACATATCTACAGCGCAATCTGTATAAGCATGGAAATATCTACCACGCTATGTGTGTAAACATGGAAATATCTACACGGCAATCTGTGCAAAGATGTAAATATCTACACCTCTATCTCTGTAAACATGGAAATATCTACACCGCTACCTGTATAAACATGGAAATAACTACACCGCTGTCTGTATAAACAAGGAAATATCTACACCGCCATCTGTAGAAACATGGAAATATCTACACTGCAATCTGTATAAACATGGAAATACCTTCACAGCTATCTGTATAAATATGGAAATATCTACACCGCTATCTCTATAAACATGGAAATACCTACACCGATTTCTCTATAAACATGAAAATATCTACACTGCTATCTCTATATACATGGAAATATCTACACCTCCTTCTCTATAAACATGAAAATATCTACACCGCCATCTTCAGAAACATGGATGTATCTACACCGCTATCTGTATAAACATGGAAATATCTTCACTGCCATCTGTATAAACATGGAAATATCTACACCGCCATCTGTATAAACATGGAAATACCAACACCGTTATCTGTATAAACATGGAAATATCTACAGCGCTATCTCTATAAACATGAAAATACTTACACCACCATCTCTATAAACATGGAGATATTTACACCGCTATCTCTATAAACATAGAAATAACTACACTGCCATCTCTGTAAACATGGAAATATCTACACCGCCATCTGCATAAACATGGAAATATCTACACAGACATCTGTATAAACATGGAAATATCTACACTGCCATCTGTATAAACTTGCAAATATCTACACTGACATCTGTAGAAAGATGGAAATGTCTACAAAGCGATCTGTATAAACATGGGAATTTCTACACAGCTACTTGTATAAACATGTAAATATCTACGCCGCTATCTGTATCAACATGGACATAACTACACCGCAATCTGTATAAACATGGAAATATCTACAATGCTATCTCTGTAAACATGGAAATAGCTACACAGCTATCTGTGTAAACTTGGAAATATCTACACCGCTATCTCTGTAATTTGGGCAATACCTACACCGCAATCTGTGCAAAGATAGAAATACCTACACCACTATCTCTGTAAACATGGAAATATCTACACCGATATCTGTATAAACATGGAAATAACTACACTGCCATCTGTATAAACATGGAAATACCTACACCACTTTCTCTATAAACATGAAAATATCTACAATGCTATCTCTATATACATGGAAATATCTACACCTCCATCTCTATAAACATGAAAATATCTACACGGCCATCTTCAGAAACATGGATGTATCTACACCGCCATCTGTATAAATATGGAAACATCTACACCACTATCTGTATAAATATGGAATTATCTTCACTGCCATCTGTATAAACATGGAAATATCTACACCGCCATCTGTATATAGATGGAAATATCTACACCGCAATCTGTATAAATATGGAAATAACTACACCGCTATCTCTATACACATGGAAATATCTATACTGCTATCTGTATAAACATGGAAATATCTACACTGCCATCTGTGTAAAGATGGAAATATCTACACCGCGAGCTGTATAAACATGGAAATATCTATACCAATATTTCTATAAACAAGGAAATATCTATACCGCCATCTGTTTAAACATGGAAATATATACACAGACATCTGTTTATACATGGAAATATCTACACCGCTATCTGTATAAACATGCTAATAACTACACCACTATCTGTACAAATGTGGAAATATTTGGACCGCTATCCCTATAAACATGGTAATATCAACACCACGATCTGTATAAACATGGAAATACCAACACCATGATATGTATGAACATGCAAATATCTCCACCGCCATCTCTATAAACAGGGAAATATCTACAACCCTATCTGTATAAACATGGAAATATCCACACAGCTATCTCTATGAACATGGAAAAATCAACACCGCTGTCTCTATGAACATGGAAATATCTACACCGCCATCTCTATAAACATGGAAATATCTACACCGCGATCAGTATAAACATGGAAATATCTACACCGCTATCTGTATAAACATGGAAATATCTCCACTGCTATCTCTATAAACATCAAAATATCTACAACGCCATCTGTATAAACATGGAAATACTTACAAAGTTATCTGTATAAACATGGAAATATCTACACCGCCATCTGTATAAACATGGAAATATCTACACAGCCATATGTCTATACATGGAAATATCTACACTGCTATCTATATAAACATGGAAATAACTACACCACTTTCTGTATAAACATGGAAATATTTACACCGCCATCTACATATCCATAGAAATATCTGCGCCGCCATCTGTATAAACATGGAAATATCTACACGGTCATCTGTGTATAGATGGAAATATCAACACCGCCATCTGTACCATCATGGAAATATCTGCAACGCTATCTGTATAAACATGGAAATATTTTCACCGTGGTCTGTATAAACATGGAAATATCTACACCGCTATCTGTATAAACATGGAAATATCTACACCGCTATCTCCATAAACATGGAAATATCTACACAGCCATGTGTATAAAGATGGAAATATCTACACCACTATCTATATAAACATGGAAATAACTACACCACTATCTGTATAAACGTGGAAATATCTACACCGCCATCTACATATCCATGGAAATATTTGCGCCGCCATCTGTATAAACATGGAAATATCTACACGGTCATCTGTGTATAGATGGAAATACCAACACCGCCATCTGTACAAACATGGAAATATCTACACCGCAATCTGTATAAACATGTAAATATCAACAATGCCATCTGCATACCCATGGAAATACCTACACAGCAATCTGTGTATAGAGGGAAACATCAACACCGCCGTCTGTACAAATATGGAAATATCTACACTGCTATCTCTATAAACATGGAAATATCTACACTGCGGTCTGTATAAACATGGAAATATCTACACCGGTATCTGTATAAACATGGAAATTTGTACACCACGATCTGTATAAACATGGAAATATTTACACCGCTATCTGTATAAACATGGAAATATCTGCACCGCTATCTGTTTAAACATGTAAATATCTTCACCTCCGTCTGTATAAAAATGGAAATATCTAAACCGCTATCTGTATAAACATGGATATATCTACACCGCTGTATCTGTAAACATGGAAATAACTACACCGTGATCTGTATAAACATGGAAATATTTACACCGCTATCTGTATAAACATGGAAATATCTACACCGTGATCTGTATAAACATGGAAATATCTACACCGCTATCTGTATAAACATGGAAATATCTACACAACTATCTCTATAAACATGGAAATATCTACACCGCCATCGGTAAAACATGGAAATACCTACAAAGTCATCTGTATAAACATGGAAATATCTACACAGCCATCTGTATAAACATGGAAATATCTACACAGCCATCTGTATATTCATGGAAATATGGGCACCACTATCAGTATAAACATGGAAATAACTACACCACTATTTGTATAAAGAAGGAAATAACTACACAGTGATCTGTATAAACATGGAAATATCTATACCGCTATTTGTATAAACAAGGAAATATCTATACCGCTATCTGTATAAACATGGAAATAACTACACCGCTATTTGTATAATCAAGGAAATATCTACACCATGATCTGTATAAACATGGAAATAACTACACCGCTATTTGTATAAACAAGGAAATATCTACACCGCCATCTGTTTAAACATGGAAATATATACACAGACATCTGTTTATACATGGAAATATCTACACCGCTATCTGTATAAACGTGCTAAGAACTACACCGCTATCTGCATAAATGTGGAAATATTTGCACCGCTACCCCTATAAACATGGTAATATCAACACCGCGATCTGTATAAACATGGAAATATCTACACCATGATCTGTATAAACATGGAAATATCTACACCGCGATCTGTATAAACATGGAAATAACTACACCATGATCAGTATAAACACGGATATATCTACACCGCTATCTCTATAAACATGGAAATATCTACACCCCTATCTGTATAAACATGGAAATATCCACACCGCTATCTCTATAAACATGGAAAAATCAACACCGCTATCTCTATGAACATGGAAATATCTACACCGCCATCTCTAAAAACATGGAAATATCTACACCGCGATCAGAATAAACGTGGAAATATCTACACCGCTATCTCTATAAATATAGAAATATCTCCACTGCTATCTCTATAAACATCGAAATATCTACACCGCCATCTGTATAAACATGGAAATACATACAAAGTTATCGGTATAAACATGGAAATATCTACACCGCCATCTGTATAAACATGGAAATATCTACACAGCCATGTGTATATAGATGGAAATATCTACACCGCTATCTATATAAACATGGAAATAACTACACCACTATCTTTATAAACGTGGAAATATCTACACCGCCATCTACATATCCATGGAAATATCTGCGCCGCCGTCTGTATAAACATGGAAATATCTACACGGTCATCTGTGTATAGATGGAAATATCAACACCGCCATCTGTACAAACATGGAAATATCTACACCGCAATCTGTATAAACATGGAAATATCTACACCGTGGTCTGTATAAACATGGAAATATGTAAACCGCTATCTGTATAAACATGGAAATATCTACACCGCCATCTCTATAAACATGGAAATATCTACACCGTGATCTGTATAAACATGGAAATATTTACACTGCTATCTGTATAAAAATGGAAATATCTACACCGTAATCTGTATAAATATGGAAATACCTACACCGCTATCTCTTTCAACATGGAAATATCTACACCGCCATCTGTATAAACATGGAAATACCTACAATGCATTCTGTAAAAACATGGAAATACCTATACAGTCATCTGTGTAAACATGGAAATATGTACACCACCATCTGTATAAACATGGAAATATCTACACTCTGGTCTGTATAAACATGGAAATTTCTACACAGGTATCTGTATAAACAAGGAAATATCTACACCCCTATCTGTATAAACATGGAAATATTTACACCGCTATCTGCATAAACATGGAAATATCTCCATAGCTATCTCTATAGAAAAGGAAGTATCTACAAAGCCATCTGAATAAACATGGAAATACCTACACAGTCATGTGTAGGAACATGGAAAAATCTACACTGTCATCTGTATAAACATGGAAATATCTACACAGCCCTCTGTATAAATATGGTAATATCTGCATAGGCATCTGTATAAACATGGAAATATCTGCACCGCTATCTGTATAAACATGGAAATACCTACACCGCTGTCTCTATAAACATGGAAATATATACACCGCTATGTGTATAAACATGGAAATATCTCCACTGCTGTCTGTATAAACACGGAATTATCTCCACCGTTTTCTATATAAACATGGAAATATCTACAGCGCCATCTCTATACACATTGAAATAACTACACTGCCATCTGTAAAAACATGGAAATATCTACACAGTCATCTGAATAAACATGGAAATATCTACACCACCACCTGTATAAACATGGAAATAGCTACAATACCAACTGTATACACATGGAATTATCTACACAGACATCTGTACAAATATGGAAATATCTACACCGCCATCTGTATAAACATGGAAATATCTACACTGCCATCTGTAGAAAGATGGAAATATCTACACCGCTATCTGTACAAATATGGAAATATCTACACCGCCAACTCTATAAACATGAAAATATCTACACTGCCATCTCCATAAAGATGGAAGTATCTACTCCGCCATGTGTATAAACACGGAAATATCTACACCACCATCTGTGTAAACATGGAAATACCTACACCGCTATCTGTATAAACATGGAAATAACTACACCGCCATCTGCATGTCCTTGGAAATATCTACGCCGCCATCTGAATAAACATGGAAATATCTACACGGCCATCTGTGTATAGCTGGAAATATCAACACCGCCATCTGTACAAACATGGAAATATCTACACCGCTATCTCTATAAACATGGAAATATCTACAATGCCATCTGTACAAACATGGAAATATCTGCACAGTTATCTGTAGAAACATGGAAATATCTACACCGCTATCTCTATAAACATGGAAATATCTACACCGCTATCTCTATGAACATGGAGATATGTACAACGCCATCTACAAAAACAAGAAAATATCTACACTGCCATCTGCATAAACTTGGAAATATCTACAATGACATCTGTAGAAAGATGGAAATGTCTACAAAGCGATCTGTAGAAACATGGGAATTTCTACACCACTGCCTGTATAAACATGGAAATATCTACACCGCTATCTGTATCAACATGGAAATAACTACACTGCAATCTGTATAAACATGGAAATATCTACAATGCTATATCTGTAAACACGGAAATATCTACACAGCTATCTGTGTAAACTTGGAAATATCTACACCGCTATCTGTGTAAATTTGGCAATACTTACACCGCAATCTGTGCAAAGATGGAAATATCTACACCGCTATTTCTGTAAACATGGAAATATCTACACCGTTATCTGTATAAACATGGAAATATCCACACTGCCATCTGTATAAACATGGAAATATCTACAGCGCCATCTCTATAAACATGGCAATATCTACACTGCCATCTGTAAACACATGGAAATATCTACACAGCCATCTGTATAAACATGGAAATATCTACACCGCTATCTCTGTAAACATGGAAATATCTAAACCGCTATCTGTATAAACATGGAAATAACTACATCGCTATCTGTATAAACAGGGAAATATCTCCACCGCTATCTGTATAAACATGGAAATATCTACACCGCTATCTGTATAAACATGGAAATATCTACACCGCTATCTGTATAAACATGGAAATATATACAATGCTATCTGTGTAAACATGGAAATATCTACACAGCTATCTATGTAAACATGGAAATATCTACTCAGCTATCTGTGTAAAAATGGAAATATCTACACAGCAATCTGTGCAAAGATGGAAATATCTACACCGCTATCTCTGTAAACATGGAAATATCTACACCGCTATCTGTATAAACATGGAAATATATACAATGCTATCTGTGTAAACATGGAAATATCTACACAGCTATCTGTGTAAACTTGGAAATATCTACCCAGCTAACTGTGTAAAAATGGAAATATCTACACAGCAATCTGTACAAAGATGGAAATATCTACACCGCTATCTCTGTAAACATCGAAATATCTACACCGCTATCTGTATAAACATGGAAATATCTATACCGCAGCCTCTATAAACATGGAAATATCGCCACCGCTATCTGTATAAAAATGAAAATTTCTACACCGCTATCTGTATAATCATGGACATATCTACAGCGCAATCTGTAAAAACATGGAAATATCTACCACGCTATGTGTGTAAACATGGAAATATCTACACGGCAATCTGTGCAAAGATGTAAATATCTACACCTCTATCTCTGTAAACATGGAAATATCTACACCGCTACCTGTATAAACATGGAAATAACTACACCGCTGTCTGTATAAACAAGGAAATATCTACACCGCCATCTGTAGAAACATGGAAATATCTACACTGCAATCTGTATAAACATGGAAATACCTTCACAGCTATCTGTATAAATATGGAAATATCTACACCGCTATCTCTATAAACATGGAAATACCTACACCGATTTCTCTATAAACATGAAAATATCTACACTGCTATCTCTATATACATGGAAATATCTACACCTCCTTCTCTATAAACATGAAAATATCTACACCGCCATCTTCAGAAACATGGATGTATCTACACCGCTATCTGTATAAACATGGAAATATCTTCACTGCCATCTGTATAAACATGGAAATATCTACACCGCCATCTGTATAAACATGGAAATACCAACACCGTTATCTGTATAAACATGGAAATATCTACAGCGCTATCTCTATAAACATGAAAATACTTACACCACCATCTCTATAAACATGGAGATATTTACACCGCTATCTCTATAAACATAGAAATAACTACACTGCCATCTCTGTAAACATGGAAATATCTACACCGCCATCTGCATAAACATGGAAATATCTACACAGACATCTGTATAAACATGGAAATATCTACACTGCCATCTGTATAAACTTGCAAATATCTACACTGACATCTGTAGAAAGATGGAAATGTCTACAAAGCGATCTGTATAAACATGGGAATTTCTACACAGCTACTTGTATAAACATGTAAATATCTACGCCGCTATCTGTATCAACATGGACATAACTACACCGCAATCTGTATAAACATGGAAATATCTACAATGCTATCTCTGTAAACATGGAAATAGCTACACAGCTATCTGTGTAAACTTGGAAATATCTACACCGCTATCTCTGTAATTTGGGCAATACCTACACCGCAATCTGTGCAAAGATAGAAATACCTACACCACTATCTCTGTAAACATGGAAATATCTACACCGATATCTGTATAAACATGGAAATAACTACACTGCCATCTGTATAAACATGGAAATACCTACACCACTTTCTCTATAAACATGAAAATATCTACAATGCTATCTCTATATACATGGAAATATCTACACCTCCATCTCTATAAACATGAAAATATCTACACGGCCATCTTCAGAAACATGGATGTATCTACACCGCCATCTGTATAAATATGGAAACATCTACACCACTATCTGTATAAATATGGAATTATCTTCACTGCCATCTGTATAAACATGGAAATATCTACACCGCCATCTGTATATAGATGGAAATATCTACACCGCAATCTGTATAAATATGGAAATAACTACACCGCTATCTCTATACACATGGAAATATCTATACTGCTATCTGTATAAACATGGAAATATCTACACTGCCATCTGTGTAAAGATGGAAATATCTACACCGCGAGCTGTATAAACATGGAAATATCTATACCAATATTTCTATAAACAAGGAAATACCTATACCGCCATCTGTTTAAACATGGAAATATATACACAGACATCTGTTTATACATGGAAATATCTACACCGCTATCTGTATAAACATGCTAATAACTACACCGCTATCTGTACAAATGTGGAAATATTTGGACCGCTATCCCTATAAACATGGTAATATCAACACCACGATCTGTATAAACATGGAAATACCAACACCATGATATGTATAAACATGCAAATATCTCCACCGCCATCTCTATAAACAGGGAAATATCTACAACCCTATCTGTATAAACATGGAAATATCCACACAGCTATCTCTATGAACATGGAAAAATCAACACCGCTGTCTCTATGAACATGGAAATATCTACACCGCCATCTCTATAAACATGGAAATATCTACACCGCGATCAGTATAAACATGGAAATATCTACACCGCTATCTGTATAAACATGGAAATATCTCCACTGCTATCTCTATAAACATCAAAATATGTACAACGCCATCTGTATAAACATGGAAATACTTACAAAGTTATCTGTATAAACATGGAAATATCTACACCGCCATCTGTATAAACATGGAAATATCTACACAGCCATATGTCTATACATGGAAATATCTACACTGCTATCTATATAAACATGGAAATAACTACACCACTTTCTGTATAAACATGGAAATATTTACACCGCCATCTACATATCCATAGAAATATGTGCGCCGCCATCTGTATAAACATGGAAATATCTACACGGTCATCTGTGTATAGATGGAAATATCAACACCGCCATCTGTACCATCATGGAAATATCTGCAACGCTATCTGTATAAACATGGAAATATTTTCACCGTGGTCTGTATAAACATGGAAATATCTACACCGCTATCTGTATAAACATGGAAATATCTACACCGCTATCTCCATAAACATGGAAATATCTACACAGCCATGTGTATAAAGATGGAAATATCTACACCACTATCTATATAAACATGGAAATAACTACACCACTATCTGTATAAACGTGGAAATATCTACACCGCCATCTACATATCCATGGAAATATTTGCGCCGCCGTCTGTATAAACATGGAAATATCTACACGGTCATCTGTGTATAGATGGAAATACCAACACCGCCATCTGTACAAACATGGAAATATCTACACCGCAATCTGTATAAACATGTAAATATCAACAATGCCATCTGCATACACATGGAAATACCTACACGGCAATCTGTGTATAGAGGGAAACATCAACACCGCCGTCTGTACAAATATGGAAATATCTACACTGCTATCTCTATAAACATGGAAACATCTACACTGCGGTCTGTATAAACATGGAAATATCTACACCGGTATCTGTATAAACATGGAAATTTGTACACCACGATCTGTATAAACATGGAAATATTTACACCGCTATCTGTATAAACATGGAAATATCTGCACCGCTATCTGTTTAAACATGTAAATATCTTCACCTCCGTCTGTATAAAAATGGAAATATCTAAACCGCTATCTGTATAAACATGGATATATCTACAGCGCTGTATCTGTAAACATGGAAATAACTACACCGTGATCTGTATAAACATGGAAATATTTACACCGCTATCTGTATAAACATGGAAATATCTACACCGTGATCTGTATAAACATGGAAATATCTACACCGCTATCTGTATAAACATGGAAATATCTACACAACTATCTCTATAAACATGGAAATATCTACACCGCCATCGGTAAAACATGGAAATACCTACAAAGTCATCTGTATAAACATGGAAATATCTACACAGCCATCTGTATAAACATGGAAATATCTACACAGCCATCTGTATATTCATGGAAATATGGGCACCACTATCAGTATAAACATGGAAATAACTACACCACTATTTGTATAAAGAAGGAAATAACTACACAGTGATCTGTATAAACATGGAAATATCTATACCGCTATTTGTATAAACAAGGAAATATCTACACCGCTATCTGTATAAACATGGAAATAACTACACCGCTATTTGTATAATCAAGGAAATATCTACACCATGATCTGTATAAACATGGAAATAACTACACCGCTATTTGTATAAACAAGGAAATATCTACACCGCCATCTGTTTAAACATGGAAATATATACACAGACATCTGTTTATACATGGAAATATCTACACCGCTATCTGTATAAACGTGCTAAGAACTACACCGCTATCTGCATAAATGTGGAAATATTTGCACCGCTACCCCTATAAACATGGTAATATCAACACCGCGATCTGTATAAACATGGAAATATCTACACCATGATCTGTATAAACATGGAAATATCTACACCGCGATCTGTATAAACATGGAAATAACTACACCATGATCAGTATAAACACGGATATATCTACACCGCTATCTCTATAAACATGGAAATATCTACACCCCTATCTGTATAAACATGGAAATATCCACACCGCTATCTCTATAAACATGGAAAAATCAACACCGCTATCTCTATGAACATGGAAATATCTACACCGCCATCTCTAAAAACATGGAAATATCTACACCGCGATCAGAATAAACGTGGAAATATCTACACCGCTATCTCTATAAATATAGAAATATCTCCACTGCTATCTCTATAAACATCGAAATATCTACACCGCCATCTGTATAAACATGGAAATACATACAAAGTTATCGGTATAAACATGGAAATATCTACACCGCCATCTGTATAAACATGGAAATATCTACACAGCCATGTGTATATAGATGGAAATATCTACACCGCTATCTATATAAACATGGAAATAACTACACCACTATCTTTATAAACGTGGAAATATCTACACCGCCATCTACATATCCATGGAAATATCTGCGCCGCCGTCTGTATAAACATGGAAATATCTACACGGTCATCTGTGTATAGATGGAAATATCAACACCGCCATCTGTACAAACATGGAAATATCTACACCGCAATCTGTATAAACATGGAAATATCTACACCGTGGTCTGTATAAACATGGAAATATGTAAACCGCTATCTGTATAAACATGGAAATATCTACACCGCCATCTCTATAAACATGGAAATATCTACACCGTGATCTGTATAAACATGGAAATATTTACACTGCTATCTGTATAAAAATGGAAATATCTACACCGTAATCTGTATAAATATGGAAATACCTACACCGCTATCTCTTTCAACATGGAAATATCTACACCGCCATCTGTATAAACATGGAAATATCTACAATGCATTCTGTAAAAACATGGAAATACCTATACAGTCATCTGTGTAAACATGGAAATATGTACACCACCATCTGTATAAACATGGAAATATCTACACTCTGGTCTGTATAAACATGGAAATTTCTACACAGGTATCTGTATAAACAAGGAAATATCTACACCACTATCTGTATAAACATGGAAATATTTACACCGCTATCTGCATAAACATGGAAATATCTCCATAGCTATCTCTATAGAAAAGGAAGTATCTACAAAGCCATCTGAATAAACATGGAAATACCTACACAGTCATGTGTAGGAACATGGAAAAATCTACACTGTCATCTGTATAAACATGGAAATATCTACACAGCCCTCTGTATAAATATGGAAATATCTGCATAGGCATCTGTATAAACATGGAAATATCTGCACCGCTATCTGTATAAACATGGAAATACCTACACCGCTGTCTCTATAAACATGGAAATATATACACCGCTATGTGTATAAACATGGAAATATCTCCACTGCTGTCTGTATAAACACGGAATTATCTCCACCGTTTTCTGTATAAACATGGAAATATCTACAGCGCCATCTCTATACACATTGAAATAACTACACTGCCATCTGTAAAAACATGGAAATATCTACACAGTCATCTGAATAAACATGGAAATATCTACACCACCACCTGTATAAACATGGAAATAGCTACAATACCAACTGTATACACATGGAATTATCTACACAGACATCTGTACAAATATGGAAATATCTACACCGCCATCTGTATAAACATGGAAATATCTACACTGCCATCTGTAGAAAGATGGAAATATCTACACCGCTATCTGTACAATTATGGAAATATCTACACCGCCAACTCTATAAATATGAAAATATCTACACTGCCATCTCCATAAAGATGGAAGTATCTACTCCGCCATGTGTATAAACACGGAAATATCTACACCACCAACTGTGTAAACATGGGAATATCTACACCGCAATCTGCATAAACATGGTAATATCTACACCGCCATCTGCATATCCCTGGAAATATCTACGCCGCCATCTGTATAAACATGGAAATATCTACACGGCCATCTGTGTATAGATGGAAATTTCAACACCGCCATATGTACAAACATGGAAATATCTACACCGCTATCTCTATAAACATGGAAATATCTACACCACCATCTCTATAAACATGAAAATATCTGCACTGCCATCTGAAAAAACATGGAAATACCTATACAGTCATCTGTATGAACATGGAAATATCTACACAGCCATCTGTATAAACATGTAAATATCTACACTGCTATGTATATAAACATGGAAATATCTACACCACTATGTATATAAACATCGAAATACCTGGAAATATCTGCACCGCTATCTCCATAAACATGGAAATATCTACAAAGACATCTGCATAAACATGGAAATAACTACACAGTCATGTGTAGGAACATTTAAATATCTACACTGCCATCTGTATAAACATAGAAATATCTACAAAGCACTCTGTATAAATATGGAAATATCTGCATAAGCATCTGTGTAAACATGGAAATATCTGCACCGCTATCTGTATAAACATGGAAATACATACACCGCTGTCTCTATAAACATGGAAATATGTACACCGCTATGTGTATAAACATGGAAATATCTCCACTGCTGTCTGTATAAACATGGAAATATCTACACCGAGATCTGTATAAACATCGAAATATCTACACCGCTATCTGTATAAACATGGAAATATCTACACAGCTATCTCTACAAACATGGAAATACCTACACCGCCATCTGTACAAACATGGAAATACCTACAAAATCATCTGTATAAACATGGAAATATCTACACAGCCATCTGTATAAACATGGAAATATCTACACAGCCATCTGTATATACATGGAAATATCTACACCGGTATCTGTATAAACATGGAAATAACTACACCGCTATTTGTATAAACAAGGAAATATCTACATCACCATCTGTCAAAACATGGAAATATATACACAGACATCTGTTTATACATGGAAATATCTACACCGCTATCTGTATAAACCTGCTGATAACTACACCGCTATCTGTATAAATGTGGAAATATTTGCACTGCTATCCCTATAAACATGGTAGTATCAACACCGCGATCTGTATAAACATGGAAATATCTACACCGCTCTCTTTATAAACATGGAAATATCTACACCGCAATCTGTATAAACATGGAAATAACTACAATACTATCTGCGTCAACATGCAAATATCTACACCGCTGTCTGTGTAAACATGCAAACATGTACACTGCTATCTGTGTGAAGATGGAAATATCTACACCGCAATCTGTTTAAACATGGATATATCTACACCGCTAACTGTATAAACATGGAAATATCTACACCGCTATCTGTTTAAACATGGAAATATCTACACCACTAACTGTATAAACATGGAAATATCTACACCACGATCTGTATAAACATGGATATATCTACACCGCTAACTGTATAAATATGGAAATATCTACACCGCTATCTGTACAAATATGGAAATATCTACACCGCTATCTCTATAAAGATGGAAATACCTACACGGCTATCTGTATAAACATGCAAATATCTACACCGCTATCTCCAAGAACATGGAAATATCTACACTGCCATCTGTATAAAGATGGAAATATATACACCATGAACAGTATAAATATGGAAATATCTACACCGCTATCTCTGTAAACATGGAAATGTCTACACCGCTATCTATATAAACATGGAAATATCTACATGGCTTTCTCTATAAACATGGAAATATCTACACCACCATCTGTATAAACATGGAAATAACTTCACAGTCATCTGTATAAACACGAAAATATCTACACCACTATCTCTGTAAACATGCAAATATCTACACTACCATCTGTTTAAACATGGAAATATCTACACAGCCATTTCTATAAACATGCAAATATCTACATCGCTATCTGTATAAACATGTAAATATCTACACCGCTATCTCTATAAAGATGGAAATATCTACACAGCTATCTCTATAAACATGCAAATATCTACACCGCAATCTGTATAAACATTGAAATACCTACGAAGTCATCCGTATAAACATGGAAATATCTACACAGCCGTCTGTATAAACATGGAAACATCTACACACCCGTCTGTATATACATGGAAATATCTACACCGCTATCTGTATAAACGTGGAAATAAATAAATCGCTGTTTGTATAAACAAGGAAATATCTACACCACCATCTGTTTAAACATGGAAATATCTACACAGACATCTGTTTATACATGGAAATATCTACACCGCTATCTGTATAAATGTGGAAATATTTGCACCGCTATCCCTATAAACATGGTAATATCAACACCGTGATCTGAATAAACATGGAAATATCTACACCATGATCTGTATAAAGATGGAATTATCTACACCGCGATCTGTATAAACATGGAAATATCTACACTGTGGTCTGTATAAACATGGAAATATCTACACCGCCAACTCTATCAACATGGAAATATCTACACACCTATCTATATAAACATGGAAATATCCACACCGCTATCTCTATAAATATTGAAAAATCAACAAGGCTATCGCTATGAACATGGAAATATCTACACCGCTATCTGTATAAACATGGAAATATCTCCACTGCTATCTCTATAAATATGGAAATATCTACACCGCCATCTGTATAAACATGGAAATATCTACACAGCCATTTGTATATACATGGAAATATCTACACCGCTATCTATATAAACATGGAAATAACTACACCGCTATCTGTATAAACATGGAAATATCTACACCGCTATCCCTATAAACAAGGAAATACCTGCAAAGCCATCTGTATAAACATGGAAATAACTACAAAGTTATGTGTAGGAACATGGAAATATCTGCACTGCCATCTGTATAAACTTAGAAATATCTACACAGCCCTCTGTATAAATATGGAAATATCTGCATAGGCATCTGTATAAACATGGAAATATCTGCACCGCTATCTGTATAAACATGGAAATATCAACACAGCCATCTATATATCCATGGAAATATCTGCGCCGCCGTCCATATAAACCTGGAAATATCTACACGCTCATCTGTGTATAGATGGAAATATCAACACCGCCATCTGTACAAACATGGAAATATCTACACCGCTATCTGTATAAACATGGATATATCTACACCGCGGTCTGTATAAACATGGAAATATCTAAACCGCTATCTGTATAAACATGGAAATATCTACACCGCCATCTCTATAAACAAGGAAATATCTACACCGTGATCTGTATAAACATGGAAATATTTACACCGTTATCTGTATAAACATGGAAATATCTACACCGCCATCTGTATAAACATGGAAATATCTACACTGCTATCTCTATAAACATGGAAATATCTACAATGCATTCTGCAAAAACACGGAAATACCTATATAGTCATCTGTATAAACATGGAAATATCTACACCACCATCTGTATAAACATGGAAATATCTACAATGCCAACTGTATACACGTGGAAATACCTACACGGCAATCTGTGTATAGATGGAAACATCAACACCGCCATCTGTACAAACATGGAAATACCTACACCGCTATCTGTATAAACATGGAAATATCTACACTGCGGTCTGTATAAACATGGAAATTTCTACACCGGTATCTGTATAAACATGGAAATATCTACACCACGATCTGTATAAACATGGAAATATTTACACCGCTATCTGTATAAACATGGAAATATCTACACCGCTATCTCTATAAACATGGAAATATCTACAAAGCCATCTGTATAAACATGGATATAGGAACACAGTCATGAGTAGGAAAATGGAAATATCTAAACCACGATCTGTATAAACATGGAAATATCTACACCGCGATCTGTATAAACATGTAAATATCTACACCGCTATCTCTATAAAGATGGAAATATCTACACAGCTATCTCTATAAACATGCAAATATCTACACCGCAATCTGTATAAACATTGAAATACCTACGAAGTCATCCGTATAAACATGGAAATATCTACACAGCCGTCTGTATAAACATGGAAACATCTACACACCCGTCTGTATATACATGGAAATATCTACACCGCTATCTGTATAAACGTGGAAATAAATAAATCGCTGTTTGTATAAACAAGGAAATATCTACACCACCATCTGTTTAAACATGGGAATATCTACACAGACATCTGTTTATACATGGAAATGTCTACACCGCTATCTGTATAAATGTGGAAATATTTGCACCGCTATCCCTATGAACATGGTAATATCAACACCGTGATCTGAATAAACATGGAAATATCTACACCATGATCTGTATAAAGATGGAAATATCTACACCGCGATCTGTATAAACATGGAAATATCTACACTGTGGTCTGTATAAACATGGAAATAACTACACCGCCAACTCTATCAACATGGAAATATCTACACCCCTATCTATATAAACATGGAAATATCCACACCGCTATCTCTATAAATATTGAAAAATCAACAAGGCTATCGCTATGAACATGCAAATATCTACACCGCCATCTCTATAAACATGGGAATATTTACACCATGATCAGTATAAACATGGAAATATCTACACCGCTATCTGTATAAACATGGAAATATCTCCACTGCTATCTCTATAAACATGGAAATATCTACACCGCCATCTGTATAAACATGGAAATATCTACACAGCCATTTGTATATACATGGAAATATCTACACCGCTATCTATATAAACATGGAAATAACTACACCGCTATCGGTATAAACATGGAAATATCTACACCGCTATCCCTATAAACAAGGAAATACCTGCAAAGCCATCTGTATAAACATGGAAATAACTACAAAGTCATGTGTAGGAACA
Source organism: Pan troglodytes (assembly GCF_028858775.2). Taxonomy (NCBI): domain Eukaryota; kingdom Metazoa; phylum Chordata; class Mammalia; order Primates; family Hominidae; genus Pan; species Pan troglodytes. The sequence goes on from NC_072411.2 coordinate 12,946,994, forward strand.
TGGAAATATCTACACTGCCATCTGTATAAACTTAGAAATATCTACACAGCCCTCTGTATAAATATGGAAATATCTGTATAGGCATCTGTATAAACATGGAAATATCTGCACCGCTATCTGTATAAACATGGAAATATCAACACCGCCATCTACATATCCATGGAAATATCTGCGCCGCCGTCTGTATAAACATGGAAATATCTACACGCTCATCTGTGTATAGATGGAAATATCAACACCGCAATCTGTACAAACATGGAAATATCTACACCGCTATCTGTATAAACATGGATATATCTACACCGCGGTCTGTATAAACATGGAAATATCTAAACCGCTATCTGTATAAACATGGAAATATCTACACCGCTATCTCTATAAACAAGGAAATATCTACACCGTGATCTGTATAAACATGGAAATATTTACACTGCTATCTGTATAAACATGGAAATATCTACACCGCCATCTGTATAAACATGGAAATATCTACACTGCTATCTCTATAAACATGTTAATATCTACAATGCATTCTGTAAAAACATGGAAATACATATAAAGTCATCTGTATAAACATGGAAATATCTACACCACCATCTGTATAAAGATGGAAATATCTACAATGCCAACTGTATACACGTGGAAATACCTACAGGGCAATCTGTGTATAGATGGAAACATCAACACCGCCATCTGTACAAACATGGAAATACCTACACCGCTATCTGTATAAACATGGAAATATCTACACTGCGGTCTGTATAAACATGGAAATTTCTACACCGGTATCTGTATAAAAATGGAAATATCTACACCACGATCGGTATAAACATGGAAATATTTATACCGCTATCTGTATAAACATGGAAATATCTACACCGCTATCTCTACAAACATGGAAATATCTACAAAGCCATCTGTATAAACATGGATATACGAACACAGTCATGAGTAGGAAAATGGAAATATCTAAACCGCGATCTGTATAAACATGGAAATATCTACACCGCGATCTGTATAAACATGTAAATATCTACACCGCTATCTCTATAAAGATGGAAATATCTACACAGCTATCTCTATAAACATGCAAATATCTACACCGCAATCTGTATAAACATTGAAATACCTAAAAAGTCATCCGTATAAACATGGAAATATCTACACAGCCGTCTGTATAAACATGGAAACATCTACACACCCGTCTGTATATACATGGAAATATCTACACCGCTATCTGTATAAACATGGAAATAAATAAATCGCTGTTTGTATAAACAAGGAAATATCTACACCACCATCTGTTTAAACATGGAAATATCTACACAGACATCTGTTTATACATGGAAATATCTACACCGCTATCTGTATAAACATGATAATAACTACACCGCTATCTGTATAAATGTGGAAATATTTGCACCGCTATCCCTATAAACATGGTAATATCAACACCGCGATCTGTATAATCATGGAAATATCTGCACCATGACCTGTATAAACATGGAAATATCTACACCACCATCTGTATAAACATGGAAATAGCTACACCGTGATCTGTGTAATCATGGAAATATCTACACCGCCATCTCTATCAACATGGAAATATCTACACCCCTATCTGTATAAACATGGAAATATCCACACCGCTATCTCGATAAATTTGGAAAAATCAACAAGGCAATCGCTAGGAACATGGAAATATCTACACCGCCATCTCTATAAACATGGGAATATTTACACCACTATCAGTAAAAACATGGAAATATCTACACCGCTATCTGTATAAACATGGAAATATCTCCACTGCTATCTCTATAAACATCGAAATATCTACACCACCATCTGTATAAACATGGAAAAACTTTCAAAGTTATCTGTATAAACATGGAAATATCTACACCGCTATCTGTATATACATGGAAATATCTACACAGCCATTTGTATATACATGGAAATATCTACCCTGCTATCTATATAAACATGGAAATAACTACACCGCTATCTGTATACACATGGAAATATCTACACCGCCATCTACATATCCATGGAAATATCTGCGCCGCCATCTGTATAAACATGTAAATATCTACACGGTCATCTGTGTAGAGTTGGAAATTTCAACACCACCATCTGTACAAACATGGAAATATCTACACCGCAGTCTGTATAAACATGGAAATAGCTAAACCGTTATCTGTATAAACATGGAAATATCTTCACCGCTATCTCTATAAACATGGAAATAACTACACCGTGATCTGTATGAACATGGAAATATCTACACCGCTATCTGTATAAACATGGAAATATCTACACCGTCATCTGTATAAATATCGAAACATCTACACCGCTATCTCTATAAACATGGAAATACCTACACTGCCATCTGTATACACATGGAAATATCTACACTGCTATCTCTATAAACACGGAAATATCTACAATGCCGTCTGTAAAAACATTGAAATACCTGTACAGTCATATGTATAAACATGGAAATATCTACAATGCCATCTGTATACACATGGAAATACCTACACGGCAATCTGTGTATAGATGGAAACATCAACACCGCCATCTGTACAGACATGGAAATATGTACACCACTATCTGTATAAACATGGAAATATCTACACTGTGGTCTGTATAAACATGGAAATTTCTACACAGGTATCTGTATAAACAAGGAAATATCTACACCACTATCTGTATAAACATGGAAATATTTACACCGCTATCTGCATAAACATGGAAATATCTCCATAGCTATCTCTATAGAAAAGGAAGTATCTACAAAGCCATCTGAATAAACATGGAAATACCTACACAGTCATGTGTAGGAACATGGAAAAATCTACACTGTCATCTGTATAAACATGGAAATATCTACACAGCCCTCTGTATAAATATGGAAATATCTGCATAGGCATCTGTATAAACATGGAAATATCTGCACCGCTATCTGTATAAACATGGAACTACCTACACCGCTGTCTCTATAAACATGGAAATATATACACCGCTATGTGTATAAACATGGAAATATCTCCACTGCTGTCTGTATAAACACGGAATTATCTCCACCGTTTTCTGTATAAACATGGAAATATCTACAGCGCCATCTCTATACACATTGAAATAACTACACTGCCATCTGTAAAAACATGGAAATATCTACACAGTCATCTGAATAAACATGGAAATATCTACACCACCACCTGTATAAACATGGAAATAGCTACAATACCAACTGTATACACATGGAATTATCTACACAGACATCTGTACAAATATGGAAATATCTACACCGCCATCTGTATAAACATGGAAATATCTACACTGCCATCTGTAGAAAGATGGAAATATCTACACCGCTATCTGTACAAATATGGAAATATCTACACCGCCAACTCTATAAACATGAAAATATCTACACTGCCATCTCCATAAAGATGGAAGTATCTACTCCGCCATGTGTATAAACACGGAAATATCTACACCACCAACTGTGTAAACATGGGAATATCTACACCGCAATCTGCATAAACATGGTAATATCTACACCGCCATCTGCATATCCATGGAAATATCTACGCCGCCATCTGTATAAACATGGAAATATCTACACGGCCATCTGTGTATAGATGGAAATTTCAACACCGCCATATGTACAAACATGGAAATATCTACACCGCTATCTCTATAAACATGGAAATATCTACACCACCATCTCTATAAACATGAAAATATCTGCACTGCCATCTGAAAAAACATGGAAATACCTATACAGTCATCTGTATGAAAATGGAAATATCTACACAGCCATCTGTATAAACATGTAAATATCTACACTGCTATGTATATAAACATGGAAATATCTACACCACTATGTATATAAACATCGAAATACCTCGAAATATCTGCACCGCTATCTCCATAAACATGGAAATATCTACAAAGACATCTGCATAAACATGGAAATAACTACACAGTCATGTGTAGGAACATTTAAATATCTACACTGCCATCTGTATAAACATAGAAATATCTACAAAGCACTCTGTATAAATATGGAAATATCTGCATAAGCATCTGTGTAAACATGGAAATATCTGCACCGCTATCTGTATAAACATGGAAATACATACACCGCTGTCTCTATAAACATGGAAATATGTACACCGCTATGTGTATAAACATAGAAATATCTCCACTGCTGTCTGTATAAACATGGAAATATCTACACCGCTATTTGTATAAACAAGGAAATATCTACATCACCATCTGTTAAAACATGGAAATATATACACAGACATCTGTTTATACATGGAAATATCTACACCGCTATCTGTATAAACCTGCTGATAACTACACCGCTATCTGTATAAATGTGGAAATATTTGCACTGCTATCCCTATAAACATGGTAGTATCAACACCGCGATCTGTATAAACATGGAAATATCTACACCGCTCTCTTTATAAACATGGAAATATCTACACCGCAATCTGTATAAACATGGAAATAACTACAACACTATCTGCGTCAACATGCAAATATCTACACTGCTGTCTGTGTAAACATGCAAACATGTACACTGCTATCTGTGTGAAGATGGAAATATCTACACCGCAATCTGTTTAAACATGGATATATCTACACCGCTAACTGTATAAACATGGAAATATCTACACCGCTATCTGTTTAAACATGGAAATATCTACACCACTAACTGTATAAACATGGAAATATCTACACCACGATCTGTATAAACATGGATATATCTACACCGCTAACTGTATAAATATGGAAATATCTACACCGCTATCTGTACAAATATGGAAATATCTACACCGCTATCTCTATAAAGATGGAAATACCTACACGGCTATCTGTATAAACATGCAAATATCTACACCGCTATCTGCAAGAACATGGAAATATCTACACTGCCATCTGTATAAAGATGGAAATATATACACCGCCATCTGCATAAACATGGTAATATCTACACCGCCATCTGTATAAACATGGAAATATCTACATGGCTATCTCTATAAACATGGAAATATCTACAGCGCCATCTGTATAAACATGGAAATAACTACACAGTCATCTGTATAAACATGGAAGTAGCGACACTGCCATCTGTATAAATATGGAAATGTCTACACAGCCATCTCTATAAACATGGAAATATCTACATCGCTATCTGTATAAACATGGAAATAACCACACCGCTATCTTTATAAACATGGAAATATCTACACCGCTATCTGTATAAACATGGAAAAATCTACAACGCTATGTTTATAAACATGGAAATATCTACACCGCAATCTGTATAAACATGGAAATATCTACAACACTATCTGTGTCAACATGAAAATATCTACACAGATGTCTGTGTAAACATGCAAATATGTACACCGCTATCTGAGTGAAGATGGAAACATCTACACCGCAATCTGTGCAAATATGGAAATATCTACACCTCTATCTCTGTAAACATGGAAATATCTACACCGCAATCTGTATAAACATGGAAATATCTACACCACTCTCTGTATAAACATGGAAATTCCTACACCACGATCTGGATAAACACGGATATATGTACACTGCTATCTGTATAAACATGGAAATATATACACTGCTATCTGTATAAATATGGAAATAACTACACTGCTATCTTTATAAACATGGAAATATCTACACCGCCATCTGCATATACATGGAAATACCTACACAGTCGTCTGTATAAACATGGAAATATCTACACCACTATCTGTATAAACAAGGAAATATCTACACTGCCATCGGTATAAACATGGAAATATCTACACAGCCATCTCTACAAACATGGAAATATCCACACCGCTATCTCTATAAACTTGGAAATAGCCACACCGCTATCTGTATAAACATGGAAATATTTACACTGCGATGTGTAAAAACATGGAAATATCTACAAATTCATCTGTATAAACATGGAAATATCTACACCGCTATCTCTATAAACATGGAAATACCCACACCGCTATTTGTATAAACATGGAAATATCTACACCGCTATCTACATGGTCATGTAAATACCGACACTGCCATCTGTATAAAGATGGAAATAACTACACCGTGAGCAGTATAAATATGGAAATATGTACACCACTATCTCTATAAACATAGAAATATCTATACCGCCATCTCTATTAACATGGAAATATCTACACTGCCGTCTACATAAACATGGACATACATACACCGCCATCTGTATAAACATGGAAATATCTACACCGGTATCTGGATAAATATGGAAATATCTACACCGTTATCTCTAAACATGGAAATATCTACACCGGTATCTGGATAAATATGGAAATATCTACACTGTTATCTCTAAACATGGAAATGTCTACACCGCAATCTGTATAAACATGGAAATATCTACATGGCCATGTCTATAAACATTGAAATATCTACACCGCCTTCTGTATAAACATGGAAATAACTACACAGTCATCTGTATAAACATGGAAAAGTCTACACCACTATCTGTATAAACATGGAAATATCTACACTGCCATCTGTATAAACATGGAAGTATCAACACAGCCATCTCTATAAACATGGAATTATCTACACCGTTATGTCTATAAACATGGAAATAGCCACACCGCTATCTGTATGAACATGGAAATAACTACACCGCCATCTGTAAAAACATGGAAATATCTACACAGTCATCTGTATAAACATGGAAATATCTACACCGCTATCTCTATAAACATGGAAATAGCCATAGCGCTATCTCTACAAACATGGAAATATCTACACCGCTATCTGCATGAACATGGAAATACCTACAGTGTCATCTGTATAAAGATGGAAATACCTACTCCGTGAGCAGTATAAATATGGAAATATCCACACCGCTATCTCTATAAACATAGAAATATCTACACCACCATCTCTATAAACATGGAAATATCTACACCGCCATCTGCATAAACATGGAAATATCTACAACGCCATCTGTGTAAACACGGAAATGCCTACACCGCTATCGGTATAAATATGGAACTATCTACACCGCTATCTCTCTATACATGGAAATGTCTACAGCTCTATCTGTATAAACATGGAAATATCTACATGGCTATCTCTATAAACATGGAAATATCTACACCGCCATCTGTATAAACATGGAAATAACTACACAGTCATCTGTATGAACATGGAAATATCTACACCACTATCTGTATGAACATGGAAATATCTACACCACTATCTGTATAAACATGGAAATATCTACACTGCCATTTGTGTAAACATGGAAATATCTACACAGCCATCTCTATAAACATGGATATACCTACATAGCTATCTGTATAAACATGGAAATAGCCACACCGCTATCTGTATAAACATGGAAATATCTACACCGCTATCTGTATAAACATGGAAATATCTACACCGCTATCTTTATAAACATGGAAATATCTACACCGCAATCTGTATAAACATGGAAATATCTACAAAACTATCTGTGTCAACATGGAAATATCTACACAGCTGTCTGTGTAAACATGCAAATATGTACACCACTATCTGTGTGAAGATGGAAATATCTACACCGCAATCTGTGCAAATATGGAAATATCTACACCTCTATCTCTGTAAACATGGAAATATCTACACCGCTATCTGTATAAACATGAAAATATCTACACCACCATCTGTATAAACATGGAAATATCTACACCACAAGCTGTATAAAAATGGATGTATCAACACCGCTACCTGTATAAACATGGAAATATCTACACTGCTATCTGTATAAATATGGAAATATCTACACTGCTATCTTTATAAACATGGAAATATCTACACCGCCTTCTGTATATACATGGAAATACCTACAAACTCGTCTGTATAAACATGGAAATATCTACACTGCCATCTGTATAAACATGGAACTATCTTCAAAGCCATCTCTATAAACATGGAAATATCTACACAGCCATCTCTATAAACATGGAAATATCTACACCGCTATCTCCATAAACATGGAAATAGCCACACCGCTATCTGTATAAACATGGAAATATCTGCACTGCCATCTGTAAAAACATGGAAATATCTACACAGTCATCTGTATAAACATGGAAATATCTACACCGCTATCTCTATAAACATGGAAATAGCTATAGCGCTATCTCTACAAACATGGAAATATCTACACCGCTCTCTGCATGAACATGGAAATACCTACAGTGTCATCTGTATAAAGATGGAAATACCTACTCCGTGAGCAGTATAAATATGGAAATATCTACACCGCTATCTCTATAAACATAGAAATATCTACACCACCATCTCTTTAAACATGGAAATATCTACACCGCCATCTGCATAAACATGGAAATATCTACACCGCCATCTGTGTAAACATGGAAATGCCTACACCGCTATCGGTATAAATATGGAAATATCTACACCGCTATCTCTCTATACATGGAAATGTCTACAGCTCTATCTGTATAAACATGGAAATATCTACATGGCTATCTCTATAAACATGGAAATATCTACACCGCCATCTGTATAAACATGGAAATAACTACACAGTCATCTGTATGAACATGGAAATATCTACACCACTATCTGTATGAACATGGAAATATCTACACCACTATCTGTATAAACATGGAAATATCTACACTGCCATTTGTGTAAACATGGAAATATCTACACAGCCATCTCTATAAACATGGAAATATCTACATAGCTATCTGTATAAACATGGAAATAGCCACACCGCTATCTGTATAAACATGGAAATATCTACACCGCTATCTGTATAAACATGGAAATATCTACACTGCTATCTTTATAAACATGGAAATATCTACACCACAATCTGTATAAACATGGAAATATCTACAAAACTATCTGTGTCAACATGGAAATATCTACACAGCTGTCTGTGTAAACATGCAAATATGTACACCGCTATCTGTGTGAAGATGGAAATATCTACACCGCAATCTGTGCAAATATGGAAATATCTACACCTCTATCTCTGTAAACATGGAAATATCTACACCGCTATCTGTATAAACATGGAAATATCTACACCACCATCTGTATAAACATGGAAATATCTACACCACAAGCTGTATAAACATGGATGTATCAACACCGCTACCTGTATAAACATGGAAATATCTACACTGCTATCTGTATAAATATGGAAATATCTACACTGCTATCTTTATAAACATGGAAATATCTACACCGCCTTCTGTATATACATGGAAATACCTACAAACTCGTCTGTATAAACATGGAAATATCTACACTGCCATCTGTATAAACATGGAACTACCTTCAAAGCCATCTCTATAAACATGGAAATATCTACACAGCCATCTCTATAAACATGGAAATATCTACACCGCTATCTCCATAAACATGGAAATAGCCACACCGCTATCTGCATAAACATGGAAATATCTGCACTGCCATCTGTAAAAACATGGAAATATCTACACAGTCATCTGTATAAACATGGAAATATCTACACCGCTATCTCAATAAACGGGGAAATACCTTCTCCGCTATCTATAAAAACATGGAAATAACTACACAGTCATCTGTATGAACATGGAAATATCTACACCACTATCTGTATAAACATGGAAATATCTACACCGTGAGCAGTATAAATATGGAAATATCTACACCGCTATCTCTATAAACTTTGAAATATCTACACCGCCATCTCTGAAAACATGGAAATATCTACACCGCCATCTGCAAAAACCTGGAAATATCTAGACCGCCATCTCTATAAACATGGAAATGTCTACACCGCTATCTGTATAAACATGGAAATATCTACACCGCTATCATTATAAACATGGAAATATCTACAACACTATCTGTGTCATCAAGGAAATATCTACACAGCCGTCTCTGTAAACATGCAAATATGTCCACCGCTATCTGTGTGAAGATGCATATACCTACACCGCTATATGTATAAATATGGAAATATCTACACCACTATCTTTATAAACATGGAAATATCTACACCGCCATCTGTATATACATGGAAATAACTACACAGTCATTTCTATAAACATGGAAATATCTATGCCACTCTCTGTATAAACATGGAAATATCTACAGTGCCATCTGAATAAACATGTAACTATCTACACAGCCATCTCTATACACATGGAAATATCTACACTGCTATCTCTATAAACATGGAAATAGCCACACCGCTACCTGTATAAACATGGAAATATGTACACCATGATCTGTATAAACATGGATATATCTACACTACTATCAGTATAAACATGGAAATATCTACATTGCTATCTGTATAAATATGGAAATATCAACACCGCTGTCTTTGTAATCATGGAAATACCTACACCGCCATCTGTATATACATGGAAATACCTGCACAGTCGTCTGTATAAACATGGAAGTATCTATACCACTATCTGTATAAACATGGAAATATCTACACTGCCATCTGTATAAACATGTAAATATCTACACAGCCATCTCTATAAACATGGATATATCTACACCGCTATCTGTATAAACATAGAAATATCTACATGGCTATGTCTATAAATATGAAAATATCTACACCGCCATCTGTATAAACATGGAAATAGCTACACAGTCATCTGTATAAACATGGAAATGTCTACACCACTATCTGTATAAACATGGAAATACCTACACTGCCATCTGTATAAACATGGAAATATCTACACACCCATCTCTATAAACATGGAAATACATACATCGCTATCTGTATAAACATGGAAATAGTCACACTCCTATCTGTATAAAGATGGAAATATCTACACTGCTCTCTGTATAAACATGGAAATACCTACACCGCAATCTGTATAAACATGGAAATATCTACAACACTACCTGTGTCAACATGGAAATATCTACACAGCTGTCTGTGTAAACATTCAAAATGTACACCGCTATCTGTGCGAAGATGGAAATGTCTACACCGCTATCTGCATGGTCATGGAAATACCGACACTGCCATCTGTATAAAGATGGAAATAACTACACCGTGAGCAGTATAAATATGGAAATATGTACACCGCCATCTCTATAATCATGGAAATATCTACACTGCCATCTGCATAAACATGGAAATATCGACACCGCTATCTGTTTAAACATGGAAATATCTACACCACTATCTGTATAAACATGGAAATATCTACACCGTGCTCTGTAGAAACATGAATATATCTACAACGCTATCTGTATAAATATGCAAATATCTACACCGCTATCTGTATAAATATGGAAATATCTACACCGGATCCCTGTAAACATGGTAATGTCTACACCGCTATCTCTATAAATATGGAAATATCTACATGGATATCTCTATAAACATGGAAATATCTACACTGCCATCTGTATAAACATGGAAATACTACACAGTCATCTATATAAACATGGAAATATCTACACCTTTATCTCTATAAGAATGGAAATAGCCACACCGCTATCTGTATAAACATGGAAATATCTACATCGCCATCTGTAATAAAATGGAAATATCTACACCGCAATCTGTAAAAACATGGAAATATCTACATATTCATCTGTATAAACATGGAAATATCTACACCGCTATGTCTATAAACATGGAAATACCTATACCGCTATCTGTATAAACATGGAAATATCTACACCGCTCTCTGCATGAACATGGAAATACCTACACTGCCATCTGTATAAGGATGGAAATATCTACACTGCGAGCAGTATAAATATGGAAATATCTACACCGCTATCTCTATAAACATAGAAATATCTACACCGCCATCTTTATAAACATTGAAATATCTACACCGCCATCTGCATAAACATGGAAATATCTACACCGCCATCTGTATAAACGTGGAAATATCTACATGACTATCTCTATAAACATGGAAATATGTACAATGCCATCTGTATAAACATGGAAATATCTACACCGCTATCTGTATAAATATGGAAATATCTACACCGCTATCTCTATAAACATTGAAATGCCTACACCGCTATCTGAATAAACATGGAAATATCTACATGGCTATCTCTATAAACACGGAAATATCTACACCGCCTTCTGTATAAACATGGAAATATCTACACCGCTAACTGTATAAATATGGAAATATCTACACTGCTATCTTTATGAACATGGAAATATCTACAGAGCCATCTGCATATACATGGATATACCTACACAGTCGTCTGTATGAACATGGAAATATCTATACCACTATCTGTATAAAGATGGAAATACCTACACTGCCATCAGTATAAACATGGAAATATCTACACAGCCATCGCTACAAACATAGAAATACCCACACCGCTATCTCTATAAACATGGAAATAGCCACACCGCTATCTGTATAAACATGTAAATATCTACACCGCTATCTGCATGGTCATGTAAATACCGACACTGTCATCTGTATAAAGATGGAAATAACCACACTGTGAGCAGTATAAATATGGAAATATGTACACCGCTATCTCTATAAACATAGAAATATCTACACCGCCATCTCTATTAACATGTAAATATCTACACCGCCATCTGCATAAACATGGAAATATCTACACCGCCATCTGTATAAACATGGAAATATCTACACCGCTTTCTGTATAAATATGGAAATATCTACACCGTTATCTCTATAAACATGGAAATGTCTACACCGCTATCTGTATAAACATAGAAATATCTACATGGCTATGTCTATAAATATGGAAATATCTACACCGCCATCTGTATAAACATGGAAATAGCTACACAGTCATCTGTATAAACATGGAAATGTCTACACCACTATCTGTATAAACATGGAAATACCTACACTGCCATCTGTATAAACATGGAAATATCTACACACCCATCTCTATAAACATGGAAATACATACATCGCTATCTGTATAAACATGGAAATAGTCACACTCCTATCTGTATAAAGATGGAAATATCTACACTGCTCTCTGTATAAACATGGAAATACCTACACCGCAATCTGTATAAACATGGAAATATCTACAACACTACCTGTGTCAACATGGAAATATCTACACAGCTGTCTGTGTAAACATTCAAAATGTACACCGCTATCTGTGCGAAGATGGAAATGTCTACACCGCTATCTGCATGGTCATGGAAATACCGACACTGCCATCTGTATAAAGATGGAAATAACTACACCGTGAGCAGTATAAATATGGAAATATGTACACCGCCATCTCTATAATCATGGAAATATCTACACTGCCATCTGCATAAACATGGAAATATCGACACCGCTATCTGTTTAAACATGGAAATATCTACACCACTATCTGTATAAACATGGAAATATCTACACCGTGCTCTGTAGAAACATGGATATATCTACAACGCTATATGTATAAATATGCAAATATCTACACCGCTATCTGTATAAATATGGAAATATCTACACCGGATCCCTGTAAACATGGTAATGTCTACACCGCTATCTCTATAAACATGGAAATATCTACATGGATATCTCTATAAACATGGAAATATCTACACTGCCATCTGTATAAACATGGAAATACTACACAGTCATGTATATAAACATGGAAATATCTACACCTTTATCTCTATAAGAATGGAAATAGCCACACCGCTATCTGTATAAACATGGAAATATCTACACCGCCATGTGTAAAAACATGGAAATATCTACACAGTGATCTGTATAAACATGGAAATATCTACACTGCTATCTGTATAAACATGGAAATATCTACACCGCTATCTGCATGAACATGGAAATATCTACACTGCCATCTGTATAAGGATGGAAATATCTACTCCGCGAGCTGTATAAACATGGAAATATCTACACCGCTATCTTTATAAACATGGAAATATCTACACCACAATCTGCATAAACATGGAAATAACTACAACACTGTCTGTGTCAGCGTGGAAATATCTACACAGCTGTCGGTGTAACCATTCAAATATATACACCGCTATCGCTGTGAAGATTGAAATATCTAAACCGCAATCTGTGCAAATATGGAAATATCTACACTTCTATCTTTATAACATGCAAATACCTACACCGCTATCTGTATAAACATGGAAATATCTACACCGCTATCTGTATAAATATGGAAATATCTACAGCGCTATCTCTATAAACATGGAAATGACTACACCGCTATCTGCAAAAACATGGAAATACCTACACTGCCATCTGTATAAACATGGAAATATCTACACAGCCATCTCTATAAACATGGAAATACCTACACCGCTATCTCTATAAACATGGAAATAGCCACACCTCTATCTGTATCAACATGGAAATATCTACACAGCTATCTGTATAAATATAGAAATATCTACACCGCTATCTTTATAAACATGGAAATATCTACACTGCCATCTGTATATACAGGGAAATGCCTACACAGTCATCTGTATAAACATGGAAATATCTATACCACTATCTGTATAAACATGGAAATATCTACACTGCCATCTGAATAAACATGGAAATATCTACTCAGCCATCTCTATAAACATGGAAATGTCTACACCGCTATCTCTATAAACATGGAAATACCTACACCGCTATCTGTATAAACATGGCAATATCTACACTGCTATCTGCATGAACATGCAAATAACTACACTGCCATGTGTATAAAGATGGAAATATCTACACCGCAAGCAGTATAAATATGGAAGTATCTACACCGCTATCTCAATAAACAAAGAAATATCTACTCTGCCATCTCTATAAACATAGAAATTTCTACCCCGCATCTGCATAAACATGGAAATATCTACACCGCCATCTGCATAAACATGGAAATATCTACACCGTGATCTGTGTAAAAATGGAAATATCTACACCGCCATCTGTATAAACGTAGAAATATCTACACTGCCATCTGTAGAAAGATGGAAATATCTACACCGTGATCTGTATAAACATGGAGATATCTACGCTTCTTCCTGTATAAACATGGAGATATCTACACCGATATCTGAATAAATATGGAAATATCCGCACCGCTATCTGTATAAACATGGAAATGTCTACACGGCTATCTGTATACACATGGAAATATCTACATGGCTATCTATATGAACTTGGAAATATCTACACTGCGTTCTGTATATACATGGAAATACCTACACAGTCTTCTGTATAAACATGGAAATATCTACACCACTATCTGTATAAACATGGAAATATTTACACCGCTATCTATATAAACATGGAAATATCTACACCGCTATCTCTTTAAACATGGAAATATCTACAAAGCCATCTGTATAAACATGGAAATACCTACACAGTCATGTGTAGGAACATGGAAAAATCTACACTGCCATCTGTATAAACATGGAAATATCTACAGAGCCCTCTGTATAAATATGGAAATATCAGCATAGGCATCTCTATAAACATGGAAATATCTACACCGCTATAACTATAAACAAGGAAATATCGACACCGATATCTGTATAAACATGGAAATATCTTCACTGCCATCTGAACACACATGGAAAAGACTACACAGTCATCTGTATAAATATGGAAATATCTACACCGCTATCTCTATAAACATGGAAATATCTACACCACTATCTGCATAAACATGGAAATACCTACACTGACATCTCTATAAAGATGGAAATACCTACACCGGGAACTGCATAAACATGGAAATATCTACAACGCTATCTGTATATACATGGAAACACCAACACCACTATGTCTATAAACGTGGAAATATCTACACCGCTATCTGTATAAATGTGGAAATATCTATACCGCTATCTCTATAAACATGGAAATACGTACACTGCCATCTTTATGAACATGGAAATATCTACACCGCTATCTCTATAAACATGAAAATGTCTTCAACACTATCTGTACAAACATGGAATTATCTACAAAGACATCTGTATAAATATGGAAATATCTACACCGCTATCTGTATAAACATAGAAATAGCCACACCGCTATCTGTATAAACATGGAAATATCTACACTGCCATCTGAATAAACATGGAAATATTTACACCGCTATCAGTGTAAATATGGAAATATATACACCGCTATCTCTACAAACATGGAAATATCTACACCGCCATCTGTATAAACATGGAAATATCTACACAGTCATCTGTATAAACATAGAAATATCTGCACCAGCATCTCTATAAACGTGGAAATATCTAGACTGCCATCTGTATAAACGTGGACATATCTACACTGCCATCTGCATAAAGTTGAAAATATCTACACCACGAGCTGTATAAACATGGAAATCTGTACACCGCTATCCGTATAAACATGGAAATATCTACACTATTATGTCTATAAACATAGAAATATCTACACAGCCATCTGTATAAACTTAGAAATATCTACACTGCCATCTGTGGATAGATGGAAATGTCTACACCGCGATCTGTATAAACATGGAAATATCTACACAGCTATCTGTGTAAACATGGAAATATCTACACCGCTATCTGTATAAACATGGAAACATCTACACCACGATCTGTATAAAAATGGAAATATCTACACCGCCATCTCTATAAACATGGAAATAACTCCACCGCTATCTGTATAAACATGGAAATATCTCCACTGCTATCTGTATAAACATCGAAATAACTGCACCACGATCTCTATAAAAATGGAAATATCTACACTGCTATCTGTATAAACATGGAAATATCTACAAACCTATCAGTGTAAACATGGAAATATCCAGGCAGCTATCTGTGTAAACATGGAAATATCTACACCGCTATCTATGTAAAGATGGAAATACCTAAACCGCTAACTGTGCAAAAATGGAAATATCTACACCGGTACCTCTATAAAGATGTAAATATCTGCATTGCTCTCTGTATAAACATGGAAATATCTACACCACCATCTGTGAAAACATGGAAATATCTACACAGTCATCTGTATAAACATGGAAATATCTACAACTCTCTCTGTATAAACATGGAAATATCTACACGGCTATCTGCATAAACATGTAAATACCTACACTTCCATCTGTATAAAGATGGAAATATCTACACCGCAAACTGTATAAACACGGAAATATCTACAACGCTATTTCTATAAACATAGAAATACGTACACTGCCATCTTTATACACATGGAAATATCTATACCGCTATCTCTATAAACATAGAAATATCTACACCGCCATCTCCAAAAACATGGAAATATCTACACCGCCATCTGCATAAACATGGAAATGTCTACACCGCCATCTGTATAAACATGAAAATATCTGCACCGCCATCTGTATAAACATACAATTATCTACACTGCCATCTGTATAAACATGGAAACACCTACACAGTTATCTGTATAAACATGAAAACATCTACAACACTATCTGTGTGAACAGGGAAATATCTAAACCGCAATCTGTGTAAAAAAGGAAATATCTACACCGCTATCTTTGTAAAGATGGAAATATCTACATCGCAATCTGTGCAAAGATGGAAATAACTAAACCGCTATCTGTGTAAACTTGGTAATATCTACACCGCTGTCTTTGTAAACATGGAAATATCCACACCGCTATCTTTATATACATGGTAAAATCTACACCGCCATCTGTAAAAACATGGAAATATCTACACCGCAATCTGTATAAACATGGAAATATCTACACCGACATCTCTATAAACATGGAAATATCTCCACCGCTATCTGTATAAACATGGAAACATCTACATCGCTATCTGTATAAACATGGAAATATCTACAAGAGTATCTGTGTAAACATGTAAATATCTACGTCGACATCTGTATAAACATGGAAACATCTACACCGCGATCTGTATAAAAATGGAAATATCTACACCGCCATCTGTATAAACATGAAAATATCTGCACCGCCATCTGTATAAACATAGAAATAACTACACTGTCTTCTGTATAAACATGGTAATAACTACACAGTTATCTGTATAAACATGGAAATATCTACACCACTATCTGTGTAAACATGGAAATATCTATACCGCAATCTGTGTAAACATGGAAATATCTACACAATCATCTGTATAAACATGGTGACATCTACACAGCTATCTGTGTAAACATGAAAATATCTACACTGCTATTTGGGTAAAGATGGAAATATCTGCACTGCAATCTGTGCAAACATGGAAATATTTACACCGGTATCTCTATAAACATGGAAATATCTGCACCGTTATCTGTATAAACATGGAAATATCTACACAGTCATCTGTATATACATGGAAATATCTACACCACCATCTCTATAAACATGGAAATATCAACACTGCCTTGTGTATATACATGGAAATATCTACACAGCCATCAGTATAAACTTGGAAACATCTGCACCGTTATCTGAATACACATGGAAATACCTACACCGCCATCTCTATAAAAATGGAAACACATACACTGCTATCTGTATAAACATGGAAATATCTACACCGCTATCTGCATAAAAATGGAAATACCTACACTGCCATCTGTATAAACGTGGAAATACCTGCACCGCGAGCAGAATAAACATGGAAATGTCTACACCGCTATATGTATAAACATGGAAATATCAACACCACTATCTGTATAAGCATGGAAATATCTACACCGCTATCTGAATAAACATGGAAATATCTACTCCACTATCTTTATAAACATGGAAATAACTACACCACCATCTCTATATACATGGAATTATCTACACCGCTATCTCTATAAACATAGAAATATCTACACCTCCACCTGTATACACATGGAAATATCTACACTACCATCCGTATACAGATGGAAATCTCTACACCGCCATCTGTATAAACATGGAATTATCTACACTGCTATCTATATAAACATGGAAATACCTATACCGCAATCGGTATAAACATGGAAATATCTACACCGCTATCTGAATAAACATCGAAATATATACACCAAGATTTGTATAAGCTTGGAAATATCTACGCCGCCATCTGTATAAACATGGAAAGATCTCCACCGCTATCTGTAAAAACATGGAAATATCTACAACGCTATCTGTATAAACATGGAAACATCTACAACATTATATATGTAAACATGGAAATATCTACACGGCTATCTGTGTAAACATGGAAACATGTACACCGCTATCTGTGTAAAGATGGAAATATCTACTCCGCAATCTGTGCAAATATGGATTTATCTACACCGCCATCTCTGTAAACATGGAGATATCTACACAGCTATCTGTATAAACATGGAAATATCTACACCACTATCTGTATAAACATAGAAATATCTACACCACAGTCAGTATAAACATGAAAATATCTGCACCATCTGTATAAACATGGAAATATCTACACCGCCATCTGAATAAACATGGAAATATCTACACCGCTATCTGTATAAATATGGAAATATCTACATCGCTATCTCCATAAACATGGAAATATCTACACCACGATCTGTACATACATGGAAATATCTCCACCGCTATCTGTATAAACGTGGAAACATCTACACCGCTATCTGTATAAACATGGAAATATCTACAACAGTATCTGTGTAAACATGTAAATATCTACGCCGCTATTTGTATAAACATGGAAACATATACACCGCGATCTGTATAAAAATGGAAATATCTACACCGCCATCTGTATAAACATGAAAATATCTGCACCGCCATCTGTATAAACATAGAAATATCTACACTGTCTTCTGTATAAACATGGTAATACCTACACAGTTATCTGTATAAACATGGAAATATCTACACCACTATCTGTGTAAACTTGGAAATATCTACACCGCAGTCTGTGTAAACATGCAAATATCTACACCGCTATCTTTGTAAAGATGGAAATATCTACAACGCAGTCTGTGCAAAGATGGAAATATCTAAACCGCTATCTGTGTAAACATGGTAATATCTACACCACTGTCTGTATAAACATGGAAATATCCACACCGCTCTCTGTATATACATGGAAATATCTACACAGCCATCTGTATAAACATGGAAATATCTACAACGCAATCTGTATAAACATGGAAATATCTACACTGCCATCTGTATAAACTTGGAAATATCTACACAGCCATCTCTATAAACATGGAAATATCTCCACTGCCATCTCTATGCACATGGAAATATCTACACTGACATCTGTATAAACATGGAAATATCTACACCGCTATCTGTAGAAACATAGAAATATCAACACCGCTATCTGTATAAATATGGAAATATCTACACCGCTATGTCTAAAAACATGGAATTGTCTACACCATTATCTGTATAAACATAGAAATATCTACACAGTCATCTGTACAAACAAGGAAATATCTACAACTCCATCTGTATAAACATAGAAATATGTATAAACATGGAAATATCTACACAGCCATCTGTATAAACATGGAAATATTTACACCGCTATCTCTATAAACATGGAAATACCTACACCACAATCTGAATAAACATGTAAATATCTACACGGCCATCTGTAAAAACATGAAAATATCTACACAGTCATCTGTATAAACATGGAAATATCTACACCTCCATTGTTATAAATATGCAAATATCTACACTGCCATCTGTATACACATGGAAATATCTACACTGCCATCTGCATAAACATGGAAATATCTACACCGCAATCTGTATATACATGGAAATATCTACACCGTTATCTGTATAAATATGGAATATCTACACTGCTATCTGTATAAACATGGAAATATCTACACCACTATCTGTATAAACATGGAATATTTACACGGCCATCGGTGTAAACACGGAAATGTCTGCACAGCCATTTGTATAAACATGGAAACTTCTACACTGCTATCTGTATAGACATGGAAAAAGCCACACCGCTCCTTTTATAAACATGGAAATATCTACACCGCCATCTGTAAAAACATGGAAATATCTACACTGTCATCTGCATAAACATGGAAATATCTACACCTCCATCTGTATAAACATGGAAATATCTACACTGCCATCTGTATTCACATGGAAATATGTACACTGCCATCTGTATAAACATGGAAATATCTACACCGCTATCTCTATAAACAAGGAAATACCTACACCGCCATCTGTAAAAACATGGAAATATCTACACCGCTATCTGTAAAAAGATGGAAACATCTACACCGCTATTTTTATAAACATAGAAATATCTACACCGCTATCTGTATAAACATGTAAATATATACAACCCTATCTGTGCAAACATCGAAATATCTACACCGCTATCAGTGTAAACATGGTAATATGTACACCGCTATCTGTGTAAAGATGGAAATATCTACACCGCAATCTGTGCAAAGATGGAAATATCTACACCGTTATCTCTGTAAACATGGAAATACCTACACTGCCATCTGTATAAACTTGGAAATATCTACACAGCCATCTCTATAAACATGGAAATATCTCCACTGCCATCTCTATGCACATGGAAATATCTACACTGACATCTGTATAAACATGGAAATATCTACACCGCTATCTGTAGAAACATAGAAATATCAACACCGCTATCTGTATAAATATGGAAATATCTACACCGCTATGTCTAAAAACATGGAATTGTCTACACCATTATCTGTATAAACATAGAAATATCTACACAGTCATCTGTACAAACAAGGAAATATCTACAACTCCATCTGTATAAACATAGAAATATGTATAAACATGGAAATATCTACACAGCCATCTGTATAAACATGGAAATATTTACACCGCTATCTCTATAAACATGGAAATACCTACACCACAATCTGAATAAACATGTAAATATCTACACGGCCATCTGTAAAAACATGAAAATATCTACACAGTCATCTGTATAAACATGGAAATAGCTACACCTCCATTGTTATAAATATGCAAATATCTACACTGCCATCTGTATACACATGGAAATATCTACACTGCCATCTGCATAAACATGGAAATATCTACAACGCAATCTGTATATACATGGAAATATCTACACCGTTATCTGTATAAATATGGAATATCTACACTGCTATCTGTATAAACATGGAAATATCTACACCGCTATCTGTATAAATATGGAACTATCTACACCACTATCTCTATATACATGGAATTGTCTACACCGCTATCTGTATAAACATGGAAATAACTACACCGCCATGTGTATAAATCTGCAAATATCTACACCGCAATCTGTATAAACATGGAAATAACTACACTGCTATCTGTATAAACATGGAAATATCTACACCGCTATCTGTATAAACTTGGAAATATCTACACAGCCATCTGCATAAAGATGGAAATATCTCCACCGCTATCTGTATAAACATGGAATTATCTACCTCGATATCTGTATAAACATGGAAATATCTACATCGCTATATGTATAAACATGGATATATCTCCACCGCTATCTCTATAAACATGGATAAATCTACACCACTATCTTTATAAACATGGAAATATATACACTGCCATCTGTATAAACATGGAAATAGCCACACCGCTATCTGTGTAATCGTGGAAATATCTATACCAACATCTGAATAAACATGGAAACATCTACACAGCTATCTGTACAAATATGGAAATAACAACAACGCTATCTGTATAAATATGGAAATATCTACAGCGCTATCTCTATAAACATGGAAATTTCTACATCGCAATCTGTATAAACATGGAGATATCTACACGGTTATCTATGTAAACATGGAAATATCTAAAGTGCCTTCTGAATAAACATGGAAATAACTACAGAGTCATCCGTATAAACATGGTAATATATACACCACCGTATGTATAAACATGGAAATATCTACACTGCCATCTGTATAAACATGGAAATATCTACAAAGGCATCTATATAAAAATGGAAATATCTACACCGCTTTCTGTATGAACATGGAAATAGCCACACCGAAATCTGTATAAACTTGGAATTATCTACACCGCCATCTGTAAAAACATGGAAATATCTAAACTGTCATCTGTATAAACATGGAAATAACCACACTGCCATCTGTATACATATGGAAATGTACACAGCAATATCTGAATAAACATGGGAAAATCTACATCGCTATCTGTATAAACATGGAAATATCTCCACCGCTGTCTATTTGAACATGGAAATATCTACACCGCCATCTGTATAAACATGGAAATATCTTCACCGCTATCAGTATAAATATGGAACTATCTACAACGCCATCTCTATAAACATGTAAATATCTACACCGCCATCCGATTAAACATGGAAATATCTACACCGCCATCTCTATAAATATAGAAATATCTACACCGCTACTTGTATAAACATGGAAATATCTACAACACTATCTGTGTAAACATGGGAATAACTTCACAGTTATCTGTGTAAACATGGAAATACGTACACCGCTTTCTGTGTAAAGATGGAAATAACTTCTCCGCAATATGCGCAAATATGGAAATATCGACACCGCTATCTCTGTAAACATGGGAATATCTATACCGCTATCTGTATATACATGGAAATATCTACACTGCTGTCTGTATAAACATGGAAATACCTACATCGCTATGTGTATAAACCTGGAATTATCTACAACGCTATCTCTATAAACATAGAAATATCTAAAACGACATCTGTATAAACATGGAAATATCTACACCGCCATCAGCATAAACATGGAAATAACAACACCGCCATCTGTATAAACATGGAAATATCTACACTGCCATCTCTATAAACATAGAAACATCTACACTGTCATCTGTAGAAAGATGGAAATATCTGCACCGAGATCTTCATAAACATGGAAATATCCACACCTCTACCTGTATAAACATGGAAATATCTTCACCACTATCTGCATAAACATATATATATCTACACAGCTATCTGTATAACGTGGAAATATCTACACCACAATCTGTATAAACGTGGAAGTATCTACACCGCTATCTGTATAAACGTGGAAATATCTACAATGCTATCTGCATAAACGTAGAAATATCTACACCGTTATCTGTATAAATATGGAAATACCTACACCGCTATCTCTATAAACATGGAAATATCTACACCGCCATCTGTATAAACATGGAAATATCTACACTGCTATCTGTATAAACATGGAAATATCTACACCGCCATCTGTAAAAACATGGAAATATCTAAACTGTCATCTGTATAAACATGGAAATAACAACACTGCCATCTGTATACATATGGAAATGTACACAGCAATATCTGTATAAACATGGGAAAATCTACGTCGCTATCTGTATAAACATGGAAATATCTCCACCGCTATCTATTTGAACATGGAAATATCTACACCGCCATCTGTATAAACATGGAAATATCTTCACCGCTATCAGTATAAATACGGAACTATCTACAACGCCATCTCTATAAACATGGAAATATCTACACCGCCATCCGTATAAACATGGAAATATCTACACCGCCATCTCTATAAATATAGAAATATCTACACCGCTACCTGTATAAACATGGAAATATCTACAACACTATCTGTGTAAACATGGGAATAACTTCACAGTTATCTGTGTAAACATGGAAATACGTACACCGCTGTCTGTGTAAAGATGGAAATAACTTCTCCGCAATATGCGCAAATATGGAAATATCGACACCGCTATCTCTGTAAACATGGGAATATCTATACCGCTATCTGTATATACATGGAAATATCTACACTGCTGTCTGTATAAACATGGAAATACCTACATCGCTATGTGTATAAACCTGGAATTATCTCCAACGCTATCTCTATAAACATAGAAATATCTAAAATGACATCTGTATAAACATGTAAATATCTACACCGCCATCAGCATAAACATGGAAATAACAACACCGCCTTCTGTATAAACATGGAAATATCTACACTGCCATCTCTATAAACATAGAAACATCTACACTGTCATCTGTAGAAAGATGGAAATATCTGCACCGAGATCTTCATAAACATGGAAATATCCACACCTCTACCTGTATAAACATGGAAATATCTTCACCACTATCTGCATAAACATATATATATCTACACCGCTATCTGTATAACGTGGAAATATCTACACCACAATCTGTATAAACGTGGAAGTATCTACACCGCCATCTGTATAAACGTGGAAATATCTACAATGCTATCTGCATAAACGTGGAAATATCTACACCGTTATCTGTATAAATATGGAAATACCTACACCGCTATCTCTATAAACATGGAAATATCTACACCGCCATCTGTATAAACATGGAAATATCCACACTGCTATCTCTATAAACATGGAAATATCTACAATGCCATCTGTAAAAACATGGAAATTCCTATACAGTCATCTGTGTAAACATGGAAATATCTACAACACCATCTGTATAAACATGGAAATATCTACAATGCCATCTGTATAAACATGGAAATACCTACACGGCAATCGCTGTATAGATGGAAACACCAACACCGCCATCTGTACAAACATGGAAACATCTACACCGCTATCTGTATAAACATGGAAATATCTACACTGCGGTCTGTATAAACATGGAAATTTCTACACCGGTATCTGTATAAACATGGAAATATCTACACCACGATCTGTATAAACATGGAAATATTTACACCGCTATCTGTATAAACATGGAAATGTCTACACTGCTCTCTCTATAAACATGGAAATATCTACAAAGCCATCTGTATAAACATGGAAATACCAACATATTCATGTGTAGGAACATGGAAATATCTACACCGCGATCTGTATAAACATGGAAATATCTACACGGCGATCTGTATAAACATGGAAATGTCTACACCGCTATCTGTATAAACATGGAAATATCTACACAGCTATCTCTATAAACATGGAAATATCTACACCGCAATCTGTATAAACATGGAAACACCTACAAAGTCATATGTATAAACATGGAAATATCTACACAGCCATCGGTATAAACATGGAAATATGTACACAGCCGTCTGTATATACATGGAAATATCTACACCGCTATCTGTATAAAAATGGAAATAAATACACCGCTATTTGTATAAACAAGGAAATATCTACACCACCATCTGTATAAACATGGAAATATCTACACAGACATCTGTTTATACATGGAAATATCTACACCGCTATCTGTATAAACATGGAAATATCTGCACTGCCATCTGCAAAAATATGGAAGTAGCTATACAGTCATCTGTATAAACGTGGAAATATCTACGATGCCATCTGTATACACATGGAAATATCTACACAGCCATCTGTATAAACATGTAAATATCTACTCTGCTATCTCTATAAACATGGAAATATCTACACCGCCATCTCTATAAACATGAAAATATCTACACTGTCATCTCCATAAATATGGAGCTAACTACTCCGCCATCTTTATAAACTTGGAAACATCTACACCGCCATCTGTGTGAATAAGGAAATATCTACAATGCCATCTGTATAAAGATATAAATATCTGCAAAGCGAGCTGTATAAACATGGAAATATCTACATCGCTATCTGTATACACGTGGAAATTCCAACACCGCTATCGGTATAAACATGGAAATATCTACAACGCCATCTATATAAACATGGAAATATCTACACCGCTATATCTATAAACGTGGAAATACCTACACCGCTATCTCTAAAAACATGGAAATATCCACACTGCCATCTGCATATCCATGGAAATATCTACAACGCCATCTGTATAAAGATGGAAATATCTACACGGCAATCTGAGTACAAATGGAAATATCAACACCGCCATCTGTACAAACATGGAAATATCTACACCGCCATCTTTTCAAACATGGAAATATCTACACCACTATCAGTATAAACACAGAAATACCTACACTGCAGTCTGTATAAACATGGAAATATCTACACCGGTATCTGTATAAATATGGAAATATCTACACCACGATCTGTATAAACATGGAAATATTTACACGGCTATCTGTATAAACCTGGAAATATCCACACTGCTATCTCTATAAATATGGAAATACCTACACCGCTATCTTTATAAACCTGGAAATATCTACACTGCTATCTCTATAAATATGGAAATATCTACACCGCCATCTGTATAAACATGGAAATAACTACACAGTCATGTGTAGGAACATGGAAATATCTACACCACCGTTTGTATAAAGATGTAAATATCTACAACGTTATCTGTATAAACATGGAAATATCTACACAGTGATCTGTATAAACATGGAAATATGTACAGCACTCTCTGAATAAATATGGAAATATTTACACCACTATCTCAATAAACATGGAAATATGTACACCGCTAGCTCTATAAACATGGAAATATCTACACCGCCATCTGTATTAACATGGAAATATCTACACAGTCATCGGTATAAACGTGGAAATATCTACACTGTCATCTATATAAACATGGAAATATCTACAGAGAACTCTGTATAAACATGGAAATATTGGCACAGCCATCTGTATAAACATGGAAATATTTACACCGCTATCTGTATAAACTTGGAAATATCTACACCGCTATGTGTATTAACGTGGAATTATCTCCATTGCTATCTGTATAAACATGGACATATCTCCACCGCAATTTGTATAAACATGAAAATATCTACACCGGTATCTCTATAAACATGGAAATATCTACACTGCCATCTGTACAAACATGGACATATCTACACAGTCATCTGTGGAAATATGGAAATATCTACACCGCTATCTCTATAAACATGGAAATAACTACACTGCTATCTCTATAAACATGGAAATATCTACACCGCTATCTCCATCAGCATGGAAATATATACACCGCCATCTCTTTAAACATGGAGATATCTACAACGCCATCTACATAAACAAGAAAATATCTACATTGCCATCTATAGAAACATGGAAATATCTACACCGCGGTCTGTATAAACATGGAAATAGCTAAACGGCTATCTGTATAAACATGGAAATAGCTACACAGCTATCTCTATAAACATGGAAATATCTGCACCGTGATCTGTATAAACATGGATATATTTACACTGCTATCTGCATAAACATGCTAATAACTACACCGCTATCTGTATAATTGTGGAAATATTTGCACCGCTATCCCTATAAACATGGTAATATCAACACCGCGATCTGTATAAACATGGAAATATCTACACCATGATCTGAATAAACAAGGAAATATCTACACCGGGATCTGTATAAACATGGAAATATCTACACAGTGATCTGTATAATCATGGAAATATCTACACCGCCATCTGTATAAACATGGAAATATCTACACCCCTATCTGTATAAACATGGAAATATCCACACCGCTATCTCTATAAACACGGAAAAATCAACACCGCTATCTCTATGAACCTGGAAATATCTACACCGCAATCTCTATAAAAATGTTAATATCTGCACCGCGTTGAGTGTAAACATGGAAATATCTCCACTGCTATCTCTATAAACATCGAAATATCTACACTGCCATCAGTATAAACCTGGAAAAACTTACAAAGTTATCTGTATAAACATGGAAATATCTACACCGCCATCTGCATAAACATGGAAATATCTAAACAGCCATGTGTATATACATGGAAATATCTACACCGCTATCTATATAAACATGGAAATATGTACACCGCTATCTGTATAAACATGGAAATATCTCCACCGCCATCTACATATCCATGGAAATATCTGCGCCGCCATCTGTATAAACATGGAAATATCTACAACCTCAACTATGTATAGATGGAAATATCAACACCGCCATCTGAACAAACATGGAAATATCTGCACCGCTATGTGTATAAACATGGAAATACCTACACCGCGGTCTGTATAAACATGGAAATATCTAAACCGCTATCTGTATAAACATGGAAATATCTACACCGCTATCTCTATAAACATGGAAATAACTACACCGTGATCTGTATAAACATGGAAATATTTACACCGATATCTGCATAAACATGGAAATATCTACACCGTTATCTGTATAAATATGGAAATATCTATAACGCTATCTCTATAAACATGGAAATATATACACCGCCATCTGTATAAACATGGAAATATCTCCACTGCTATCTCTATAAACATGGAAATATCTACAATGCCATCTGTAAAAACATGGATATAACTGTACAGTCATATGTATAAACATGGAAATATCTTCACCACCATCTGTATAAACATGGAAATATCTACAATGCCATCTGTATACACATGTAAATACCTACACGGCAATCTGTGTATAGATGGAAACATCAACACAGCCATCTGTACAAACATGGAAATATCTACACCGGTATCTGTATAAACATGGAAATATCTACACCACGATCTGTATAAACATGGAAATATTTACACCGCTATCTGTATAAACATGGAAATATCTGCACCACTATCTCTATTAACATGGAAATATCTACAAAGCCATCTGTATAAACATGGAAATACCTACACAGTCATGTGTAGGAACACGGAAATATCTACACTGCCATCTGTATAAACATGGAAATATCTACAGAGCCCTCTGTATAAATATGGAAATATCTGCATAGGCATCTGTATAAACATGGAAATATCTACACCGCTATCTGTATAAACATGGAAATACCTACACCGCTATCTCTATAAACATGGAAATATGTACACCGCTATGTGTATAAACATGGAAATATCTCCACTGCTGTCTGTATAAACATGGAAATATCTACACCGCTATCTGTATAAACATGGAAATATCTACACAGTTATCTCTATAAACATGGAAATACCTACACCGCCATCTGTATAAACATGGAAATAACTACAAAGTCATCTGTATAAACATGGAAATATCTACATAGCTATCTGTATAAACATTTAAATATCTGCACCGCCATCTGTATATACATGGAAATATCTACACCGCTATCTGTATAAACATGGAAATAACTACACCGCTATTTGTATAAACAAGGAAATATCTACACCGCCATCTGTTTAAACATGAAAATATATACACAGACATCTGTTTATACATGGAAATATCTACACCGCTATCTGTATAAACATGGAAATACCTACACCGCTGTCTCTATAAACATGGAAATATGTACACCGCTATGTGTATAAACATGGAAATATCTCCACTGCTGTCTGTATAAACATGGAAATATCTACACCGCGATCTGTATAAACATGGAAATATCTACAACGTTATCTGAATAAACATGGAAATATATAAACAGCTATCTCTATAAACATGGAAATAACTACACCGCCATCTGTATAAACATGGAAATACCTACAAAGTCATCTGTATAAACATGGAAATATCTACACAGCCATCGGTATAAACAAGGACATATATACACCGCTATCTGTATAAACATTGAAATAACTACACTGCTATTTGTATAAACAAGGAAATATCTACACCGTGATCTGTATAAACATGGAAATAACTTCACCGCTATTTGTATAAACAAGGAAATACCTACACCGCCATCTGGTTAAACATGGAAATATATACACAGACATCTGTTTATACATGGAAATATCTACACCACTATCCGTATAAACATGCTAATAACTACACCGCTATCTGTATAAATGTGGAAATATTTGCACCGCTATCCCTATAAACTTGGTAATATCAACACCGCGATCTGCATAAACATGGAAATAGCTACACCATGATCTGTATAAACATGGAAATATCTACACCACAATCTGTATAAACATGGAAATATCTACACCGCCATCTCTATAAACATGGAAATATCTACACCCCTATCTGCATAATCATGGAAATATGCACACCGCTGTCTCTATAAACATGGAAAAATCAACACCGCAATCTCTATGAACATGGAAATATCTACACCGCCATCTCAATAAACATGGAAATATCAACACCGCGATCAGTATAAACGTGGAAATATCTACACCGCTATCTCTATAAACATGGAAATATCTCCACTGCTATCTCTATAAACATCGAAATATCTACACCGCCATCTGTATAAACATGAAAATACTTACAAAGTTATCGGTATAAACATGGAAATATCTACACCGCCATGTGTATAAACATGGAAATATCTACACAGCCATGTGTATATACATGGAAATATCTACACCACTATCTATATAAACATGGAAATAACTACACAGCTATCTGTATAAACATGGAAATATCTGCACCGCCATCTGTATAAAAATGGAAATATCTACAAGGTCATCTGTGTAGAGATGGAAATATCAACCCTGCCACCTGTATAAACATGGAAATATCTACACCGTGGTCTGTATAAACATGGAAATATCTACACAGATATCTCTATAAACATGGATATATCTACACCGCAATCTGTATATACATGGAAATACCCACAAAGTCGTCTGTATAAACATGGAAATATCTACACAGCCAGCTGTATAAACATGGAAATATCTATACAGCCGTCTGTATATACATGGACATATCTACACCGCTATCTGTATAAACATGGAAATAAATACACCGCTATTTGTATAAACAAGGAAATATCTACACCACCATCTGTTTAAACATGGAAATAGCTACACAGACATCTGTTTATACATGGAAATATCTACACCGCTATCTGTAGAAACATGCTAATAACTACACCGCTATCTGTATAAATGTGGAAATATTTGCACCGCTATCGCTATAAACATGGTAATATCAACACCACGATCTGTAAAAACATGGAAATACCTACACGATGATCTGTATAAATATGGAAATATCTACACCGCGATCAGCATAAACATGGAAATATCTACACCGTGATCTGTATAAACATGGAAATATCTACACCGCCATCTCTATAAACATGGAAATATCTACACCCCTATCTGTATAAACTTGGAAATATCCACATCGCTATCTCTATAAACATGGAAAAATCAACACCGCTATCTCTATGAACATGGAAATATCTACACCGCCATCTCTATAAACATGGAAATATCTACATCGCGATCAGCATAAACATGGAAATATCTACACCGCCATCTGTATAAACATGGAAATACCTGCAAAGTCATCTGTATAAACATGGAAATATCTACACAGCCATCTGTATAAACATGGAAATATCTACACAGCCATCTGTATATACATGGAAATATCTACACCACTATCTGTATAAACATGGAAATAACTAAACTGCTATTTGTATAAACAAGGAATTATCTACACAGCCATCAGTATATACATGGAAATATCTACACCACTATCTGTATAAACATGTAAATAACTACACCGCTATTTGTATAAACAAGGAAATATCTACACCGTGAACTGTATAAACATGGAAATATCTACACCGCTATTTGTATAAACAAGGAAATATCTACACCGCTATCTGTATAAACATTGAAATAACTACTCTGCTATTTGTATAAACAAGGAAATACCTTCACCGCAATCTGTTTAAACACGGAAATATATACACAGACATCTGTTTATACATGGAAATATCTACACCACTATCTGTATAAACATACTGATAACTACACCGCTATCTGTATAAATGTGGAAATATTTGCACCGCTATCCCTATAAACATGGTAATATCAACACTGCGATCTGCATAAACATGGAAATAGCTGCACCATGATCTGTATAAACATGGAAATATCTACACCGCGATCTGTTTAAACATGGAAATATATACAATGTGATCTGTATAAACATGGAAATATCTACACCGTGATCTGTATAAACATGGAAATATCTACACCGCCATCTCTATAAACATGGAAATATCAACACCCCTATCTGTATAAACATGGAAAGATCCACACCGCTATCTCTATAAACATGGAAAAATCAAAACCGCTATCACTATGAACATGGAAATATCTACACCGCCATCTCTATAAACATGGAAATATTTACACCGCGATCAGTATAAACATGAAAATATCTACACCGCTATCTGTATAAACATGGTAATACCAACATAGTCATGTGTAGGAACATGGAAATATCTACACCGCTATCTCTATAAACATGGAAATAACTACACCGTGATCTGTATAAACAAGGAAATATTTACACCGATATCTGCATAAACATGGAAATATCTACACCGTTATCTGTATAAATATGGAAATATCTACACCGCTATCTCTATAAACATGGAAATATCTACACCGCCATCTGTATAAACATGGAAATATCCACACCGCTATCTCTATAAACATGGAAATATCTACACCGCCATCTGTATAAACATGGAAATATCTACACTGCTATCTCTATAAACATGTAAATATCTACAATGCCATCTGTAAAAACTTGGAAATACCTTCACAGTCATCAGTATAGACATGGAAATATCTACACCACCATCTGTATAAACCTGGAAATATCTACAATGCCATATGTATACACATGGAAATACCTACACGGCAATCTGTGTATAGATGGAAACATCAACACTGCCATCTGTACAAACATGGAAATATCTACACCGCTATCTCTATAAACATTGAAATATCTACACTGCGGTCTGTATAAACATGGAAATATCTACACCGGTATCTGTATAAACATGGAAATATCTACACCACAATCTGTATAAACATGGAAATATTAACACCGCTATCTGTATAAACATTGAAATATCTGCACCGCTATCTCTATTAACATGGAAATATCTACAAAGCCATCTGTATAAACATGGAAATACCTACACAGTCATGTGTAGGAACATGGAAATATCTACACTGCCATCTGTATAAACATGGAAATAACTACAGAGCCCTCTGTATAAATATGGAAATATCTGCATAGGCATCTGTATAAACATGGAAAAATCTACACCGCTATCTGTATAAACATGGAAATACCTACACCGCTGTCTCTATAAACATGGAAATATGTACACCGCTATGTGTATAAACATGGAAATATCTCCACAGCTGTCTGTATAAAAATGGAAATATCTACACCGCTATCTGTATAAACATGGAAATATCAACACAGCCATGTGTATATACATGGAAATACCTACACCGCTATCTATATAAACATGGAAAAAACTACACCGCTTTCTCTATAAACATGGAAATCTTTACACTGCCGTCTACATATCCATAGAAATATCTGCGCCGCCATCTGTATAAACATGGAAATATCTACGTCGCTATCTGTATAAACATGGAAATATCTACACCGCTATCTCTATAAACATGGAAATAACTACACCGTGATCTGTATAAACATGGAAATACTTACACGGCTATCTGTATAAACATGGAAATATCTACATCGTTATCTGTGTAAATATGGAAATATCTACACCGCTATCTCTATAAACTTGGATATATCTACACCGCCATCTGTAAAAACCTGGAAATATCTACACTGCTATCTCTATAAACATGAAAATATCTACAATGCCATCTGTAAAAACAGGGAAATACCTATACAGTCATCTGTATAAACATGGAAATATCTACACCACCATCTGTATAAACATGGAAATATCTACGTCGCTATCTGTATAAACATGGAAATATCTACACCGCTATCTCTATAAACATGGAAATAACTACACCGTGATCTGTATAAACATGGAAATATTTACACGGCTATCTGTATAAACATGGAAATATCTACACCGTTATCTGTGTAAATATGGAAATATCTACACCGCTATCTCTATAAACTTGGATATATCTACACCGCCATCTGTAAAAACCTGGAAATATCTACACTGCTATCTCTATAAACATGAAAATATCTACAATGCCATCTGTAAAAACAGGGAAATACCTATACAGTCATCTGTATAAACATAGAAATATCTACACCACCATCTGTATAAACATGGAAATAACAACAATGCCATCTGTATACACATGGAAATACCTACACGGCAATCTGTGTATAGAAGGCAACATCAATACCGCCATCTGTACAAACATGGAAATATCTACACCGCTATATCTATAAGCATGGAAATACCTACACTGCGGTCTGTATAAACATGTAAATATCTACACCGGTATCTTTATAAACATGGAAATATCTACAACACGATCTGTATAAACATGGAAATATTTACACCGCAATCTGTATAAACATGGAAATATCTGCACCGCTATCTCTATAAACATGGAAATATCTACAAAGCCATCGGTATAAACATGGAAATACCTACATAGTCATTTGTACAAACATGGAAATATCTACACCGAAATCTGTATAAACATGGAAATATCTACACCGCTATCTGTATAAATATGAAATATCTAAAGAGCTATCTCTATAAAAATGGAAATATCTACACTGCTATCTGTATAAACATGGAAATATCCTCACTGCTATCTCTATGAACATGGATATACCTACACCGCTGTCTCTATAAACATGGAAATATCTACACCGCCATCTCTATAAACATGGAAATATCTACACCGTGATCTGTAAAAACATGGAAATATCTACACCGCCATCTGTATAAACATGGAAATAACTACACAGTCATGTGTAGGGACATGGATGTATCCACACCACCGTTTGCATAAAGATGGAAATATCTACAAAGTTATCTGTATAAACATGGAAATATCTACACAGTGATCTGTATAAACATGGAAATATGTACAGCACTCTCTGAATAAAGATGGAAATATCTACACCGCTATCTGTAAAAACATGGAAATATATACAGCACTATCTGTATAAATATGGAAATATTTACACCGCTATCTCAATAAACATGGAAATATCTACACCGCTATCTGTATAAGTTTGGAAATATCTACACCGCTATCTGTATAAACCTGGAAATATCTACACCACGATCTGTATAAACATGGAAATATCTACATCGCGATCTGTATAAACAAGGAAATATCTTCACCACGATCTGTATAAACATGGAAATATCTACACCGCTATCTGTATAAACATGGAAATATCTACAGCGCCATCTCTATAAACATTGAAATATCTACACTGCCATCTGTATAAAACATGGAAATATCTACACAGACATCTGAATAAACATGGAAATATCTACACCACCATCTGTATAAACATGGAAATACCTACAATACCATCTGTATACACATGGAAATATCTACACAGACATCTGTATAAATATGGAAATATCTACACCGCCATCTGTATAAACATGGAAATATCTACACTACCATCTGTAGAAAGATGGAAATATCTACAATGCCATCTGTTGAAAGATGGAAATATCTACACCGCAATCTGTGTAAACATGGAAATATCTACACCGATATCTGTAAAAACATGGAAACATCTACACCGCTATCTGTATAAACATGGAAATATCTACACGGTCATCTGTGTATAGATGGAAATATCAACACCGCCATCTGTACAAACATGGAAATATCTGCACCGCTATCTGTATAAACATGGAAATATCTATACCGTGGTCTGTATAAACATGGAAATATCTACACCGCTGTCTGTATAAACATGGAAATACCTACACCGCTATCTCTGTAAACATGGAAATATCTACACCGTGATCTGTATAAACATGGAAATATTTACACCGCCATCTGTATAAATATGGAAATTTCTACACCGTTATCTGTATAAATATGGAAATATCTACACCGTTATCTCTATAAACATGGAAATATCTACACTGCCATCGGTATAAACATGGAAATAGCTATAAAGTCATCTGTGTAAACATGGAAATATCTACACCACCATCTGTATAAACATGGAAATATCTACAATGCCATCTGTATACACATGGAAATACCTACACGGCAATCTGTGTGTAGATGGAAATATCAACACCGCCATCTGTACAAACATGGAAATATCTACACTGCTATCTCTATAAACATGGAAATACCTACACTGCGGTCTGTATAAACATGGAAATATCTGCACCGCTATCTCTATAAACATGGAAATATCTACAAAGACATGTGTATAAACATGGAAATACCTACACAGTCATGTGTAGGAACATTTAAATATCTACACGGCCATCTGTATAAACAGAAATATCTACACAGCCATCTGTATAAATATGGAAATATCTGCATAGGCATCTGTGTAAACATGGAAATCTCTGCACTGCTATCTGTATAAACATGCAAATACCTACACCGCTGTCTCTATAAACATGGAAATATGTACAACACTATGTGCATAAACATGGAAATATCTCCACTGCATTCTGTATAAACATGGAAATATCTCCACCGTTATCTGTATAAACATGGAAATATCTACAGCGCCATCTCTATAAACATTGAAATATCTACACTGCCATCTGTAAAAACATGGAAATATCTACACAGTCATCCGAATAAACATGGAAATATCTACACCACCATCTGTATAAACATGGAAATACCTACAATACCATCTGTATACACATGGAAATATCTACACAGACATCTGTATAAATATGGAAATATCTACACCGCCATCTGTATAAACATGGAAATATCTACACCGCGATCAGAATAAACATGGAAATATCTACACCACTATCTGTATAAACATAGAAATATCTCAACTGATATCTCTATAAACATCGAAATATCTACACCGCCATCTGTATAAACATGGAAATACTTACAAAGTTATCTGTATAAACATGGAAATATCTACACCGCGATCTGTATAAATATGGAAACATCTACACCGCTCTCTGTATAAACATGGAAATATCTACATCGCTATCTGCATAAACATGGAAAAACCTACAATGCCATCTGTATAAACATGGAAATATCTACACCGCTATCTGAATAAACATGGAAATATATACACCACGTTTTGTATAAACATGGAAATATCTCCACCGCTATCTGTATAAACATGGAAATATCTACACCGCTATCTGTATATACCTGGAAATATCTGCATCGCTATCTATATAAACATGGAAATGTCTACACCGCTATCTCTATAAACATTTAAATATTTACACGGCTATCTTTATAAACATGGAAATATCTACACCGCAATCTGTATAAACTTGGAAAATCTACACCGCTATCTCTATAAACATGGAAATATCTACATGGCTATCTCTATAAACATGGAAATACCTACACCACCATCTGTATAAACATGGAAATATATCCACCGCTATCTGTATAAACATGGAAATATCTACATCGCTATGTGTATAAACATGGAAATATCTCGAGCGCTATCTGTATAAACATGGAAATATCTGCACCGCAATCTTTATAAACATGGAAATATCTATACCGCAATCTGCATAAACATGGAAATATCTACAAAACTATCTGGGTTAACACGGAAATATCTACACTGCTATCTGTGTAAACATGGAAATATGTACACCGCTATCTGTGTTATGATGGAAATATCTACACCGCGCGCTGTATAAACATGGAAATATCTACACCGCTATCCGTATAAACATGGACATAACAACACCACTATCCCTATAAACATGGAAATATCTACACCACTATCTGTATAAACATGGAAACATCTGCACCGCTATTTCTATAAACATGGAAATACCTACACCGCCATCTTTATACACATGGAAATATCTACACAGCTATCTCTATAAACGTAGAAATATCTACACCGCCATCTCCACAAACATGGAAATATCTACACCGCCATCTGCATAAACATGGAAATATCCTCACCGGCTTCTGTATAAACATGGAAATATCTGCACCGCCATCTGTATAAACATAGAAATGTCTACAATGCCATCTGTATAAACATGGAAATACCTTCACAGTTATCTGTATAAACATGGAAACAGCTACAGAACTATCTGTGTAAACATGGAAATATCTACACTGCTATCTCTGTAAACATGGAAATATCTACACCGCTATCTTTGTAAAGATGGAAATATCTACACTGCAATCTGTGCAAAGATGGATATATCTATACCGCTATCTGTGTAAACATGGTAATATCTACACCGCTGGCTGTAAAAACATGGAAGTATCCACACCGCTATCGGTATATACATGGAAATATCTACACCGCCATCTGTAAAAACATGGAATTATCTACACCGCAGCCTGTATAAGCATGGAAATACCTACACAGTCATCTGTATAAACATGGTAACATCTACACAGCTATCTGTATAGTCATGGAAATATCTACACTGCTATCAGTATAAACATGGTAACATCTACACTGCTATCTGTATAGTCATGGAAATATCTACACTGCTATCAGTATAAACATGGAAATATCTACAACGCTATCTGTGTAAACATGGAAATGACTACACAGCTATCTCTGTAAACATGGAAATATCTACACCGCTATTTGTGTAAAGACAGAAATATATGCACCGCAATCTGTGCGAACATGGAAATATTTACACCGCTATCTCTATAAACATGGAAATATCTGCACCGCAATCTCTATAAACATGGAAATATCTACACCGCTATCTCTGTAAACATGGAAATATCTACACCGCCATCTGTATAAACATGGAAATATCTACACTGTCTTCTGTATATACATGGAAATATCTTCACCACCATCTCTATAATCATGGAAATATCTACACTGACATGTGTATACACACGGAAATATCTACACAGACATCAGTATAAACTTGGAAACATCTGCACCACTTTCTGAATACACATGGAAATACCTACACAACTATCTCTATAAACATGGAAAGATCTACACTGCTATCTGTTTAAACATGGAAATATCTACACCGCTATCTGCATACACATGGAAATACCTACACTGCCATCTGTATAAACATGGAAATATCTAGACCGTGAGCTGAATAAACATGGAAATGTCGACACCGCTATATGTATAAACATGGAAATATCAACACCGCTATCTGTTTAAACATGGAAATATCTACACCGCTATCAGAATAAACATGGAAATATCTACACAACTATCTATATAAACATGGAAATACGTACACCACCATCTCTATAAACATGGAATTATCTACACCGCTATCTCTATAAACATAGAAATATCTACACCGCCATCTCTATAAACATGGAAATATCTACACTGCCATCTGCATAAACATGGAAATATCTACACTGCAATAGGTATAAACATGGAAATATCTACACCTCTACCTGTATAAACATGCAAATATCTACACCTCTATCTGTATAAACATGGAATTATCTACACCGCTATCTGCATAAACTTGGAAATATCTGCACCGCCATCTGTATAAAGATGGAAATATCTCCACGGCCATCTGTATGAACATGGAAAGATCTCCACCGCCATCTGCATAAACATGGAAATATCTACACCTATATCGGTATAAACATGGAAATATCTACACCGCTATCTGAATAAACATGGAAATATATACACCACGATTTGTATAAACATGGAAATATCTCCACCGCTATCTGTATAAACATGGAAATATCTCCACTGCTATCTGCATACTCATGGAAATATGTACACCGCTATCTGTATAAACATGGAAATATCTACACCACTATCTGTATAAACATGGAAATATCTACACCGCTATCTGTATAAACCTGGAAATATCTGCATCGCTATCTGTATAAACATGGAAATGTCTACAACGCTATCTCTATAAACATGGAAATATTTACACGGCAATCTTTATAAACATGGAAATATCTACACCGCAATCTGTATAAACATGGAAAATCTACACCGCTATCTCTATAAACATGGAAATATCTACATGGCTATCTCTATAAACATGGAAATACCTACACCACCATCTGTATAAACAAGGAAATATATCCACCACTATCTGTATAAACATGGAAATATCTACATCGCTATGTGTATAAACATGGAAATATCTCCAGCGCTATCTGTATAAACATGGAAATATCTGCACCGCAATCTTTATAAACATGGAAATAACTATACAGCAATCTGCATAAAGATGGAAATATCTACAAAACTATCTGTGTTAACATGGAAATATCTACACCGCTATCTGTGTAAACATGGAAATATGTACACCGCTATCTGTGTTATGATGGAAATATCTACACCGTGAGCTGTATAAACATGGAAATATCTACACCGCTATCCGTATAAACATGGACATAAGAACACCACTATCCCTATAAACATGGAACTATCTACACCACTATCTGTATAAACATGGAAATATCTGCACCGCTATTTTTATAAACATGGAAATACCTACACCGCCATCTTTATACACATGGAAATATCTACACAGCTATCTCTATAAACATAGAAATATCTACACCGCCATCTCCACAATCATGGAAATATCTACACCGCCATCTGCATAAACATGAAAATATCCTCACCGGCTTCTGTATAAACATGGAAATATCTGCACCGCCATCTGTATAAACATAGAAATGTCTACACTGCCATCTGTATAAACATGGAAATACCTTCACAGTTATCTGTATAAACATGGAAACAGCTACACCACTATCTGTGTAAACATGGAAATATCTACACTGCTATCTCTTTAAACATGGAAATATCTACACCGCTATCTTTGTAAAGATGGAAATACCTACACCGCAATCTGTGCAAAGATGGATATATCTATACCGCTATCTGTGTAAACATGGTAATATCTACACCGCTGATTGTAAAAACATGGAAATATCCACACCGCTATCGGTATATACATGGAAATATCTACACCGCCATCTGTAAAAACATGGAATTATCTACACCGCAGCCTGTATAAGCATGGAAATACCTACACAGTCATCTGTATAAACATGGTAACATCTACACAGCTATCTGTATAGTCATGGAAATATCTACACTGCTATCAGTATAAACATGGAAATATCTACAACGCTATCTGTGTAAACATGGAAATGTCTACACAGCTATCTGTGTAAACATGGAAATATCTACACTGCTATTTCTGTAAAGACAGAAATATATGCACCGCAATCTGTGCCAACATGGAAATATTTACACCGCTATCTCTATAAACATGGAAATAACTACACCGCCATCTGTAAAAACATGAAAATTTCTACTCAGTCATCTGTATAAACATGGAAATGTCTATACCTCCATCTGTATAAACATGGAAATATCTCCACCAGTATCAGTAAAAACATGGAAATATGTCGACCGCTATCTGTATAAACCTGGAAATATCTACAACGCTGTCTGTGTAAACATGGAAATACCTAAACAGCTATCTGTGTAAACATGGCAATATCTACACCGCTATCTCCATAAAGATGGAAATATCTACACCGCAATCTGTGCAAAGATGGAAATATCTACAACGCTATCTCAATAAACATGGAATTTTATGCACCGCTCTCTGTATAAACATGGAAATACCTACACCGCTATCTGTATAATCATGGAAATATCTACAAGGCTATATCTATAAATATTGAAATATCTACACCACCATCTGTATAAAGATGGAAATATCTACACCGCGAGCTGTATAAACATGGAAATATCAACACCAATGTCTGTAGAAGCATGGAAATATCTACACCGCTATCTGAATAAACTTAGAAATATCTACACCACTATCTTTATATACATGGAAATACCTACACCACCATCACTATAAACATGGAATTATCTGCAAAGCTATCTCTATAAACATAGAAATATCTACACCGCCATCTCTATAAACATGGCAATATCTACACCGCCGTCTGCATAAACATGGAAATATGTACACCGCGATCTGTATAATCATGGAAATATCTACAATTCTACCTGTGTAAACATGCAAATATCTACACAAATATCTGTATAAACATGGAAATATCTACACCGCTATCTGTATAAACTTGGAAATATCTACACCGCCATCTGTATAAACAGGGAAATATCTCCATGGCCATCTGTATAAACATGGAAAGATCTCCACCGCTATCTGTATAAACGTGGAAATATCTACAACGCTATCTGTATAAACATGGAAATATCTACAACGCTATCTGTGTAAACATGGAAATATCTACACAGCTATCTGTGCAAACATGGAAATATGTACGCCGATATCTGTGTAAAGATGGAAATATCTACACCGCGAGCTGTATAAACATGGAAATATCTACACCGCTATCCGTATAAACATGGACATAGCAACACCACTATCCCTATAAACATGGAAATATCTACACCACTATCTGTATAAACATGCAAATATCTGCACCGCGAGCAGAATAAACATGGAAATGTCTACACCGCTATGTGTATAAACATGGAAATATCAACACCACTATCTGTATAAGCATGGAAATATCTACACCGCTATCTGAATAAACTTAGAATTATCTACACCACTATCTTTATATACATGGAAATACCTACACCACCATCTCTATAAACATGGAATTATCTGCAACGCTATCTCTGTAAACATAGAAATATCTACACCACCATCTCTATAAACATGGAAATATATACACCGCTGTCTGCATAAACATGGAAATATGTACAACGCGATCTGTATAAACATGGAAATATCTACAACTCTACCTGTATAAACATGCAAATATCTACACCAATATCTGTATAAACATGGAAATATCTACACCGATATCTGTATAAACTTGGAAATATCTACACCGCCATCTGTATACAGAGGGAAATATCTCCATGGCAATCTGTATAAACATGGAAAGATCTCCAACGCTATCTGTATAAACATGGAAATATCTACAACGCTATCTGTATAAACATGGAAATATCTACAACACTATCTGTGTAAACATGGAAATATCTACACAGCTATCTGTGTAAACTTGGAAATAGCTACACAGCTATCTGCGTAAACATGGAAATATCTACACGGCAATCTGTGCAAAGATGGAAATATCTACACCGCTATCTCTGTAAACATGGAAATATCTACACCGCTACCTGTATAAAAATGGAAATATCTACACCGCTGTCTGTATAAACAAGGAAATATCTACACCGCCATCTGTAGAAACATGGAAATATCTACACCGCAATCTGTATAAACATGGAAATACCTACACCACTTTCTCTATAAACATGGAAATATCTACACTGCAATCTCTATATACATGGAAATATCTACACCGCCATCTCTATAAACATGAAAATATCTACACCGCCATCTTCAGAAACATGGATGTATCTACACCGCTATCTGTATAAACTTGGAAATATCTACACCACTATCTGTATAAAGATGGAAATATTTAAACCGCTATCTCAATAAACATGGAAATATCTACACCGCTATCTCTATTAACATGGAAATATCTACACCGCCATCTGTATTAACATGGAAATATCTACACAGTGATCTGTATAAACCTGGAAATATCTACAATGTCATCTATTTAAACATGGAAATATCTACAGAGAACTCTGAATAAACATGGAAATATCGGCACAGCCATCTCTATAAACATTGAAATATCTACACCGCTATCGGTAGAAACATGGAAATATCTACACCGCTATATGTATTAACGTAGAAATATCTCCATTGCTATCAGTATAAACATGGACATATCTACACCGCAATCTGTATAA
Source organism: Pan troglodytes (assembly GCF_028858775.2). NCBI lineage: Eukaryota > Metazoa > Chordata > Mammalia > Primates > Hominidae > Pan > Pan troglodytes. The sequence goes on from NC_072411.2 coordinate 12,991,749, forward strand.
ACTTGAAAATATCTACACCGCTATCTCTATAAACATGGAAATATCTACACTGCCATCTGTACAAACATGGAAATATCTACACTGCTATCTCTATAAACATGGAAATATCTACACCGCGGTCTGTATAAACATGGAAATATCTACACCGGTATATGTATAAACTTGGAAATATCTACAGCATGATCTGTATAAACATGGAAATATATACACCGCTATTGGTATAAACATGGAAATATCTGCCCCGCTATCTCTATAAACATGGAAATAACTACAAAGACATCTGTATAAACATGGAAATACCTACACAGTCATGTGTAGGAACATTTAAATATCTACACTGCCATCTGTATAAATATAGAAATATCTACATAGCCCTCTGTATAAATATGGAAATATCTGCATAGGCATCTTAGTAAACATGGAAATATCTGCACGGCTATCTGTATAAACATGGAAATAACTACACCGCTGTCTCTATAAACATGGAAATATGTGCACCGCTATGTGTATAAACATGGAAATATCTCCACTGCTCTCTGAATAAACGTGGAAATATCTCCAGCGTTATCTGTATAAACATGGAAATATCAACAGCGCCATCTATATAAACATTGAAATATCTACACTGCCATCTGTAAAAACATGGAAATATCTACACATTCATCTGAATAAACATGGAAATATCTACACCACCATCTGTATAAACATGGAAATAGCTACAATACCATCTGTACATACATGGAAATATCTACACAGACATCTGTATGAATATGGAAATATCTACATGGCCATCTGTATAAACATGGAATTATCTACACTGCCATCTGTAGAAAGATGGAAATATCTACACCGCTATCTCTATAAATATGGAAATATCTACACCGCCATCTCTATGAACATGAAAATATCTACACTGCCATCTCCATAAAGATGGAAGTATCTACTCCGCCATGTGTATAAACACGGAAACATCTACACCACCATCTGTGTAAACATGGAAAAACCTACACCGCTATCTGCATAAACATGGAAATAACTACACCGCCATCTGCATGTCCTTGGAAATATCTGCGCCGCCATGTGTATAAACATGGAAATATCTCCAGCGCTATCTGTATAAACATGGAAATATCTGCACCGCAATCTTTATAAACATGGAAATAACTATACCGCAATCTTCATAAACATGGAAATATCTACAAAACTATCTGTGTTAACATGGAAATATCTACACCGCTATCTGTGTAAACATGGAAATATGTACACCGCTATCTGTGTTATGATGGAAATATCTACACCGCGAGCTGTATAAACATGGAAATATCTACACCGCTATCCGTATAAACATGGACATAAGAACACCACTATCCCTATAAACATGGAACTATCTACACCACTATCTGTATAAACATGGAAATATCTGCACCGCTATTTTTATAAACATGGAAATACCTACACCGCCATCTTTATACACATGGAAATATCTACACAGCTATCTCTATAAACATAGAAATATCTACACCGCCATCTCCACAATCATGGAAATATCTACACCGCCATCTGCATAAACATGAAAATATCCTCACCGGCTTCTGTATAAACATGGAAATATCTGCACCGCCATCTGTATAAACATAGAAATGTCTACACTGCCATCTGTATAAACATGGAAATACCTTCACAGTTATCTGTATAAACATGGAAACAGCTACACCACTATCTGTGTAAACATGGAAATATCTACACTGCTATCTCTTTAAACATGGAAATATCTACACCGCTATCTTTGTAAAGATGGAAATATCTACACCGCAATCTGTGCAAAGATGGATATATCTATACCGCTATCTGTGTAAACATGGTAATATCTACACCGCTGATTGTAAAAACATGGAAATATCCACACCGCTATCGGTATATACATGGAAATATCTACACCGCCATCTGTAAAAACATGGAATTATCTACACCGCAGCCTGTATAAGCATGGAAATACCTACACAGTCATCTGTATAAACATGGTAACATCTACACAGCTATCTGTATAGTCATGGAAATATCTACACTGCTATCAGTATAAATATGGAAATATCTACAACGCTATCTGTGTAAACATGGAAATGACTACACAGCTATCTGTGTAAACATGGAAATATCTACACTGCTATTTCTGTAAAGACAGAAATATATGCACCGCAATCTGTGCCAACATGGAAATATTTACACCGCTATCTCTATAAACATGGAAATAACTACACCGCCATCTGTAAAAACATGAAAATTTCTACTCAGTCATCTGTATAAACATGGAAATGTCTATACCTCCATCTGTATAAACATGGAAATATCTCCACCAGTATCAGTAAAAACATGGAAATATGTCGACCGCTATCTGTATAAACCTGGAAATATCTACAACGCTGTCTGTGTAAACATGGAAATACCTAAACAGCTATCTGTGTAAACATGGCAATATCTACACCGCTATCTCCATAAAGATGGAAATATCTACACCGCAATCTGTGCAAAGATGGAAATATCTACAACGCTATCTCAATAAACATGGAATTTTATGCACCGCTCTCTGTATAAACATGGAAATACCTACACCGCTATCTGTATAATCATGGAAATATCTACAAGGCTATATCTATAAATATTGAAATATCTACACCACCATCTGTATAAAGATGGAAATATCTACACCGCGAGCTGTATAAACATGGAAATATCAACACCAATGTCTGTAGAAGCATGGAAATATCTACACCGCTATCTGAATAAACTTAGAAATATCTACACCACTATCTTTATATACATGGAAATACCTACACCACCATCACTATAAACATGGAATTATCTGCAAAGCTATCTCTATAAACATAGAAATATCTACACCGCCATCTCTATAAACATGGAAATATCTACACCGCCGTCTGCATAAACATGGAAATATGTACACCGCGATCTGTATAATCATGGAAATATCTACAATTCTACCTGTGTAAACATGCAAATATCTACACAAATATCTGTATAAACATGGAAATATCTACACCGCTATCTGTATAAACTTGGAAATATCTACACCGCCATCTGTATAAACAGGGAAATATCTCCATGGCCATCTGTATAAACATGGAAAGATCTCCACCGCTATCTGTATAAACGTGGAAATATCTACAACGCTATCTGTATAAACATGGAAATATCTACAACGCTATCTGTGTAAACATGGAAATATCTACACAGCTATCTGTGCAAACATGGAAATATGTACGCCGATATCTGTGTAAAGATGGAAATATCTACACCGCGAGCTGTATAAACATGGAAATATCTACACCGCTATCCGTATAAACATGGACATAGCAACACCACTATCCCTATAAACATGGAAATATCTACACCACTATCTGTATAAACATGCAAATATCTGCACCGCGAGCAGAATAAACATGGAAATGTCTACACCGCTATGTGTATAAACATGGAAATATCAACACCACTATCTGTATAAGCATGGAAATATCTACACCGCTATCTGAATAAACTTAGAATTATCTACACCACTATCTTTATATACATGGAAATACCTACACCACCATCTCTATAAACATGGAATTATCTGCAACGCTATCTCTGTAAACATAGAAATATCTACACCACCATCTCTATAAACATGGAAATATATACACCGCTGTCTGCATAAACATGGAAATATGTACAACGCGATCTGTATAAACATGGAAATATCTACAACTCTACCTGTATAAACATGCAAATATCTACACCAATATCTGTATAAACATGGAAATATCTACACCGATATCTGTATAAACTTGGAAATATCTACACCGCCATCTGTATACAGAGGGAAATATCTCCATGGCAATCTGTATAAACATGGAAAGATCTCCAACGCTATCTGTATAAACATGGAAATATCTACAACGCTATCTGTATAAACATGGAAATATCTACAACACTATCTGTGTAAACATGGAAATATCTACACAGCTATCTGTGTAAACTTGGAAATAGCTACACAGCTATCTGCGTAAACATGGAAATATCTACACGGCAATCTGTGCAAAGATGGAAATATCTACACCGCTATCTCTGTAAACATGGAAATATCTACACAGCTACCTGTATAAAAATGGAAATATCTACACCGCTGTCTGTATAAACAAGGAAATATCTACACCGCCATCTGTAGAAACATGGAAATATCTACACCGCAATCTGTATAAACATGGAAATACCTACACCACTTTCTCTATAAACATGGAAATATCTACACTGCAATCTCTATATACATGGAAATATCTACACCGCCATCTCTATAAACATGAAAATATCTACACCGCCATCTTCAGAAACATGGATGTATCTACACCGCTATCTGTATAAACTTGGAAATATCTACACCACTATCTGTATAAAGATGGAAATATTTAAACCGCTATCTCAATAAACATGGAAATATCTACACCGCTATCTCTATTAACATGGAAATATCTACACCGCCATCTGTATTAACATGGAAATATCTACAAAGTGATCTGTATAAACCTGGAAATATCTACAATGTCATCTATTTAAACATGGAAATATCTACAGAGAACTCTGAATAAACATGGAAATATCGGCACAGCCATCTCTATAAACATTGAAATATCTACACCGCTATCGGTAGAAACATGGAAATATCTACACCGCTATATGTATTAACGTAGAAATATCTCCATTGCTATCAGTATAAACATGGACATATCTACACCGCAATCTGTATAAACTTGAAAATATCTACACCGCTATCTCTATAAACATGGAAATATCTACACTGCCATCTGTACAAACATGGAAATATCTACACTGCTATCTCTATAAACATGGAAATATCTACACCGCGGTCTGTATAAACATGGAAATATCTACACCGGTATATGTATAAACTTGGAAATATCTACAGCATGATCTGTATAAACATGGAAATATATACACCGCTATTGGTATAAACATGGAAATATCTGCCCCGCTATCTCTATAAACATGGAAATAACTACAAAGACATCTGTATAAACATGGAAATACCTACACAGTCATGTGTAGGAACATTTAAATATCTACACTGCCATCTGTATAAATATAGAAATATCTACATAGCCCTCTGTATAAATATGGAAATATCTGCATAGGCATCTTAGTAAACATGGAAATATCTGCACCGCTATCTGTATAAACATGGAAATAACTACACCGCTGTCTCTATAAACATGGAAATATGTGCACCGCTATGTGTATAAACATGGAAATATCTCCACTGCTCTCTGAATAAACATGGAAATATCTCCAGCGTTATCTGTATAAACATGGAAATATCAACAGCGCCATCTATATAAACATTGAAATATCTACACTGCCATCTGTAAAAACATGGAAATATCTACACATTCATCTGAATAAACATGGAAATATCTACACCACCATCTGTATAAACATGGAAATAGCTACAATACCATCTGTACATACATGGAAATATCTACACAGACATCTGTATGAATATGGAAATATCTACATGGCCATCTGTATAAACATGGAATTATCTACACTGCCATCTGTAGAAAGATGGAAATATCTACACCGCTATCTCTATAAATATGGAAATATCTACACCGCCATCTCTATGAACATGAAAATATCGACACTGCCATCTCCATAAAGATGGAAGTATCTACTCCGCCATGTGTATAAACACGGAAACATCTACACCACCATCTGTGTAAACATGGAAAAACCTACACCGCTATCTGCATAAACATGGAAATAACTACACCGCCATCTGCATGTCCTTGGAAATATCTGCGCCGCCATGTGTATAAACATGGAAATATCTACACGGTCATCTCTGTATAGATGGAAATATCAACGCCGCCATCTGTACAAACATGGAAATATCCGCACCGCTATCTGTATAAACACGGAAATATCTACACTGCGGTCTGTATAAACATGGAAATATCAATACCGCTGTCGGTATAAACATGGAAATATCTACACCGCTATCTCTATAAACATGGAAATATCTACACCGTGATCTGTATATACATGGAAATATTTACACCGCTATCTGTGCAAACATGGAAACTTCTACACCGTTATCTGTGTAAATATGCAAATATCTACACCGCTATCGCTATAAACTTGGAAATATCTACACCGACATCTGTATAAACATGGAAATAACTATACAGTCATCTGTGTAAACATGGAAATATCTACACCACCATCTGTATAAACATGGAAATATCTACAATGCCATCTGTATACACATGGAAATACCTACACGGCAATCAGTGTATAGATGGAAACATCAACACCGCCATCTGTACAGACATGGAAATATCTACACTGCTATCTCTATAAACATGGAAATATCCACACTTCGGTCTGTATAAACATGGAAATATCTACACCGGTATCTGTATAAACATGGAAATATCTACACCATGATCCGTATAAACATGGAAATGTATACATCGCTGTCTGTATAAACATGGAATTATCTGCACCGCTATCTCTATAAACATGGAAATAACTACAAAGACATCTGTATAAACATGGAAATACCTACACAGTCATGTGTAGGAACATTTAAATATCTACACTGCCATCTGTATAAATATAGAAATATCTACACAGCCCTCTGTATAAATATGGAAATATCTGCATAGGCATCTGTGTAAACATGGAAATATCTGCACCGGTATCTGTATAAACATGGAAATACCTACACCGCTGTCTCTATAAACGTGGAAATATGTACACCGCTATGTGTATAAACATGGAAATATCTCCACTGCTCTCTGTATAAACATGGAAATATCTCCACCGTTATCTGTATAAACATGGAAATATCAACAGCGCCATCTATTTAAACATTGAAATATCTACACTGCCATCTGTAAAAACATGGAAATATCTACACATTCATCTGAATAAACATGGAAATATCTACACCATCATCTGTATAAACATGTAAATAGCTACAATACAATCTGTATAAACATGGAAATATCTACACAGACATCTGTATAAATATGGAAATATCTACATGGCCATCTGTATAAACATGGAAATATCTACACAGTTATCTCTATAAACATGGAAATATCTACACCGCCATCTGTATAAACATGGAAATAACTACAAAGTCATCTGTATAAACATGGAAATATCTACACAGCCATCTGTATAAACATGGAAATATCTACACAGCCATCTGTATATACATGGAAATATCTACACCACTATCTGTATAAACATGGAAATAACTACACCGCTATTTGTATAAACAAGGAAATATCTACACCGTGATCTGTATAAACATGGAAATATCTACACCACCATCTCTATAAACATCGAAATATCTACACCGCCATCTGTATAAACATGGAAATACTTACAAAGTTATCTGTATAAACATGGAAATATCTACACCGCCATCTGTATAAACATGGAAATATCTACAAAGCCATGTGTACATACATGGAAATATCTACACCGCTATCTATATAAACATGGAAATAACTACACCGCTATCTGTATAAACATGGAAATATCTACACCACCATCTACATATCCATGGAAATATCTGCGCCGCCATCTGTATAAACATGGAAATATCTACACGGTCATCTGTGTATAGATGGAAATATCAACACCGCCATCTGTACAAACATGGAAATATCTGCACCGCTATCTGTATAAACATGGAAATATCTACACCGCGGTCGGTATAAACATGGAAATATCAACACCGCTGTCGGTATAAACATGGAAATATCTACACCGCTATCTCTACAAACATGGAAATATCTACACCGTGATCTGTATAAACATGGAAATATTTACACCGCTATCTGTATAAACATGGAAACTTCTACACCGTGATCTGTATAAATATGGAAATATCTACACCGCTATCCCTATAAACTTGGAAATATCTACACCGCCATCTGCATAAACATGGAAATAACTATACAGTCATCTGTGTAAACATGGAAATATCTACACCACCATCTGTATAAACATGGAAATATCTACAATGTCATCTGTATACACATGGAAGTACCTACACGGCAATCAGTGTATAGATGGAAACATCAACACCGCCATCTGTACAAAAATGGAAATAACTACACTGCTTTCTCTATAAACATGGAAATATCTACACTTCGGTCTGTATAAACATGGAAATATCTACACCGGTATCTGTATAAACATGGAAATATCTACACCATGATCCGTATAAACATGGAAATATATACATCGCTATCTGTATAAACATGGAAATATCTGCACTGCTATCTGTATAAACATGGAAATACCTACACCGCTGTCTCTATAAACATGCAAATATGTACACTGCTATGTGTATAAACATGGAAATATCTCCACTGCTCTCTGTATAAACATGGAAATATCTCCACCGTTTTCTGTATAAACATGGAAATATCAACAGCGCCATCTATATGAACATTGAAATATCTACACTGCCATCTGTAAAAACATGGAACTATCTACACAGTCATCTGAATAAACATGGAAATATCTACACCACTATCTGTATAAACAAGGAAATAGCTACTATACCATCTGTATACACATGGAAATATCTACACAGACATCTGTATAAATATGGAAATATCTACACTGCCATCTGTAGAAAGATGGAAATATCTACACCACTATCTCTATAAATATGGAAATATCTACACCGCCATCTCTATGAACATGAAAATATCTACAATGCCTTCTCCATAAAGATGGAAGTAACTACTCCGCCATGTGTATAAACACGGAAATATCTACACCACCATCTGTGTAAACATGGAAATACCTAAACCGCTATCTGTATAAACGTGGAAATAACTACACCGCCATCTGCATGTCCTTGGAAATATCTACGCCGCCATCAGAATAAACATGGAAATATCTACACGGCCATCTGTGTATAGATGGAAATATCAACACCGCCATCTGTACAAACATGGAAATAACTACACCGCAATCTCTATAGACATGGAACTATCTGCACCGCCATCTGTAAAAACATGGAAATACCTATACAGTCATCTGTATAAACATGGAAATATCTACAATGCCATCTGTATAAACATGGAAATATCTACACCGCGATGTGTATAAACATGGAAATATCTACACCGCGATCTGTATAAACATGGAAATATCTACACCGCTATCTGTATAAACATGGAAATATCCACACAGTTATCTCTATAAACATCGAAATATCTACACCGCAATCTGTATAAACATGGAAATACTTACAAAGTTATCTGTGTAAACATGGAAATATCTACACCGCCATCTGTATAAACATGGAAATATCTACTCAGCCCTGTGTACATACATGGAAATATCTACACCGCTATCTATATAAACATGGAAATAACTACACCGCTATCTGTATAAACATGGAAATACCTACACCGCAATCTACATATCCATGGAAATTTCTGTGCCGCCATCTGTATAAACATGGAAATATCTACACTGTCATCTGTGTATAGATGGAAATATCAACACCGCCATCTGTACAAACATGGAAATATCTGCACCGTTATCTGTATAAACATGAAAATACCTACACCGTGATCTGTATAAACATGGAAATATTTACACCGCTATCTGTATAAACATGGAAACTTCTACACCGTTATCTGTATAAATATGGAAATATCTACACCGCTATCTCTATAAACTTTGAAATATCTACACCGCCATCTGTATAAACATGGAAATACCTATACAGTCATGTGGGTAAACATGGAAATATCTACACCACCATCTGTATAAACATGGAAGTATCTACAATGCCATCTGCATACACATGGAAATACCTACACGGCTATCAGTGTATAGATGGAGACATCAACACCGCCATCTGTACAAACATGGAAATATCTACACTGCTATCTCTATAGACATGGAAATATCTACACTGCGGTCTGTATAAACATGGAAATATCTACACCGGTATCTGTATAAACATGGAAATATCTACACCATGATCTGTATAAACATGGAAATATATACACCGCTATCTGTATAAACATGGAAATATCTGCACCGCTATCTCTATAAACATGGAAATAACTACAAAGACATCTGTATAAACATGGAAATACCTACACAGTCATGTGTAGGAACATTTAAATATCTACACTGCCATCTGTATAAATATAGAAATATCTACACAGCCCTCTGTATAAATATGGAAATATCTGCATAGGCATCTGTGTAAACATGGAAATATCTGCACCGCTATCTGTATAAACATGGAAATACCTACACCGCTGTCTCTATAAACATGGAAATATGTACACCGCTATGTGTATAAACATGGAAATATCTCCACTGCTCTCTGTATAAACATGGAAATATCTCCACCGTTATCTGTATAAACATGGAAATATCAACAGCGCCATCTATATAAACATTGAAATATCTACACTGCCATCTGTAAAAACATGGAAATATCTAAACATTCATCTGAATAAACATGGAAATATCTACACCACCATCTGTATAAACATGGAAATAGCTACAATACCATCTGTATACACATGGAAATATCTACACAGACATCTGTATAAATATGGAAATATCTACACGGCCATCTGTATAAACATGGAAATATCTACACTGCCATCTGTAGAAAGATGGAAATATCTACACCGCTATCTCTATAAATATGGAAATATCTACACCGCCATCTCTATGATGATGAATATATCTACAATGCCATCTCCATAAAGATGGAAGTATCTACTCCGCCATGTGTATAAACACGGAAATATCTTCACCACCATCTGTATAAACATGGAAATAAATACACCGACATCTGCATGTCCTTGGAAATATCTACACCGCCATCTGAATAAACATGGAAATATCTACATGGACATCTGTGTATAGATGGAAATATCAACACCGCCATCTGTACAAACATGGAAATATCTCCACCGCTATCTCTATAGACATGGAAATATCTGCACCGCCATTTGTAAAAACATGGAAATACCTATACAGTCATCTGTATAAACATGGAAATATGTACAATGCCATCTGTAGAAAGATGGAAATATCTACACCGCAATCTGTATAAACATGGAAATATCTACACCGATATCTGTAAAAACATGGAAATATCTAAACCGCTATCTGTATAAACATGGAAATATCTACACCGCGATCTGTATAAACATGGAAATATCTACACCGCGATCTGTATAAACGTGGAAATATCTACACCGCTATCTGTATAAACATGAAAATATCTACACAATTATGTCTATAAACATGGAAATATCTACACCGTCATCTGTATAAACATGGAAATACCTACAAAGTCTTCTGTATAAACATGGAAATATCTACACAGCCATCTGTATAAACATGGAAATATCTACACAGCCATCTGTATATACATGGAAATACCTACACCGCTATCTGTATAAACATGTAAATAACTGCACCGCTATTTGAATAAACAAGGAAATATCTACACCGTGATCTGTATAAACATGGAAATATCTACACCGCCATCTCTATAAACAGGGAAATATCTACACCCCTATCTGTATAAACATGGAAATATCCACACCGCTATCTCTATAAACATGGAAAAATCAACACCGCTATCTCTATGAACATGGAAATATCTACACCGCCATCTCTATAACCATCGAAATGTCTACACCGCGATCAGTATAAACATGGAAATATCTACACCGCTATCTGTATAAACATGGAAATATCTCCACTGCTATCACTATAAACATTGAAATATCTACACCGCCATCTGTATAAACATGGAAATACTTACAAAGTTATCTGTATAAACATGGAAGTATCTACACCGCCATCTGTATAAACATGGAAATATCTACGCATTCATGTGTACATACCTGGAAATATCTACACCGCTATCTATATAAACATGGAAATAACTTCAACGCTATCTGCATAAACATGGAAACATCTACAGCGCCATTTACATATCCATGGAAATAGCTGCACCGCCATCTGTATAAACATGGAAATATCTACACGGTCATCTGTGTATAGATGGAAATACCTACACCGCCATCTGTACAAACATGGAAATATCGGCACCGTTATCTCTATAAACATGGAAATATCTACACCGCCATCTGTATAAACATGGAAATACCTACAAAGTCATCTGTATAGACATGGAAATATGTACACAGCCATCTGTATAAACATGGAAAAATCTACACAGCCATGTGTATAAACATGGAAATATCTACACAGCCATCTGTATATACATGGAAATATCTACACCACTATCTGTATAAACATGGAAATAACTACACCGCTATCTGTATAAACATGGAAATATCTACACCGCCATCTACATATCCATGGAAATATCTGCGCCGCCATCTGTATAAACATGGAAATATCTACACGGTCATCTGTGTATAGATGGAAATATCAACACCGCCATCTGTACAAACATAGAAATATCTGCACCGCTATGTGTATAAACATGGAAATATCTGCACCGCGGTCTGTATAAACATGGAAATATCAACACCGCTATCGGTATAAACATGGAAATATCTACACCGCTATCTCTATAAACATGGAAATATCTACACCGTGATCTGCATAAACATGGAAATATTTACACCGCTATCTGTATAAACATGGAAACTTCTGCACCGTTATCTGTATAAATATGGAAATATCTACACCCTATCTCTATAAACTTGGAAATATCTACACCGCCATCTGTATAAACATGGAAATACCTATACAGTCATCTGTATAAACATGGAAATATCTACACCATAATCTGTATAAACATGGAAATATATACACCGCTATCTGTATAAACATGGAAATATCTGCACCGCTATCTCTATAAACATGGAAATAACTACAAAGACATCTGTATAAACATGGAAATACCTACACAGTCTTGTGTAGGAACATTTAATTATCTACTCTGACATCTGTATAAATATAGAAATATCTACACAGCCCTCTGTATAAATATGGAAATATCTGCATAGGCATCTGTGTAAACATGGAAATATCTGCACCGCTATCTGTATAAACATGGAAATACCTACACCGCTGTCTCTATAAATATGGAAATATGTACACCGCTATGTGTATAAACATGGAAATATCTCCACTGCTCTCTGTATAAACATGGAAATATCTCCACCATTATCTGTATAAACATGGAAATATCAACAGCGCCATCTATAAATCATTGAAATATCTACACTGCCATCTGTAAAAACATGGAAATATCTACACAGTCATCTGAATAAACATGGAAATATCTACACCACCATCTGTATAAACATGGAAATAGCTACAATACCATTTCTATACACATGGAAATATCTACACAGACATCTGTATAAATATGGAAATATCTACACGGCCATCTGTATAATCATGGAAATATCTACACTGCCATCTGTAGAAAGATGGAAATATCTACACCGCTATCTCTATAAATATGGAAATATCTACACCGCCATCTCTATGAACATGAAAATATCGACACTGCCATCTCCATAAAGATGGAAGTATCTACTCCGCCATGTGTATAAACACGGAAATATCTACACCACCATCTGTGTAAACATGGAAATACCTACACCGCTATCTGTATAAACATGGAAATAACTACACGGCCATCTGCATGTCCTTGGAAATATCTACGCCGCCATCTGAATAAACATGGAACTATCTACACGGCCATCTGTGTATAGATGGAAATATCAACACTGCCATCTCTACAAACATGGAAATATCTACACTGATATCTCTATAGACATGGAAATATCTGCACCGCCATCTGTAAAAACATGGAAATACCTATACAGTCATCTGTATAAACATGGAAATATCTACAATGCCATCTGTAGAAAGATGGAAATATCTACACCGCAATCTGTGTAAACATGGAAATATCTACACCGATATCTGTAAAAACATGGAAATATCTACACCGCTATCTGTATAAACATGGAAATAGCTACACCGCGATCTGTAAAAACATGGAAATATCTACACCGCGATCTGTATAAACATGGAAATATGTACACCGCTATCTGTATAAACCTGGAAATATCTACACAGTTATCTCTATAAACATGGAAATATCTACACCGCCATCTGTATAAACATGGAAATACCTACAAAGTCATCTGTATAAACATGGAAATATCTACACAGCCATCTGTATAAATATGGAAATATCTACACAGCCATCTGTATATACATGGAAATATCTACACCACTATCTGTATAAACATGGAAATAACTACACCGCTATTTGTATAAACAAGGAAATATCTACACCGTGATCTGTATAAACATGGAAATATCTACACCGCCATCTCTATAAACAGGGAAATATCTACACCCCTATCTGTAAAAACATGGAAATATCCACACCGCTATCTCTATAAACATGGAAAAACCAACACCTCTATCTCTATGAACATGGAAATATCTACACCACCATCTCTATAAACATGGAAATGTCTACACCACGATCAGTATAAACATGGAAATATCTACACCGCTATCTGTAAAAACATGGAAAGATCTCCACTGCTATCTCTATAAACATCGAAATATCTACACCGCCATCTGTATAAACATGGAAATACTTACAAAGTTATCTGTATAAACATGGAAATATCTACACCGCCATCTGTATAAACATGGAAATATCTACACAGCCATGTGTACATACATTGAAATATCTACACCGCTATCTATATAAACATGGAAATAACTACACTGCTATGTGTATAAACATGGAAATAGCTACACCGCCATCTACATATCCATGGAAATATCTGCGCCACCATCTGTATAAACATGGAAATATCTACACGGTCATCTGTGTATAGATGGAAATATCAACACCGCCATCTGTACAAACATGGAAATATCTGCACCGCTATCTGTATAAACAAGGAAATATCTACACCGCGGTCTGTATAAAAATGGAAATATCAACACCGCTATCGGTATAAACATGGAAATATCTACACCGCTATCTCTATAAACATGGAAATATCTACACCGTGATCTGTATAAACATGGAAATATTTACACCGCTATCTGTATAAACATGGAAACTTCTACACCGTTATCTGTATAAATATGGAAATATCTACACCGCTATCTCTATAAACTTGGAAATATCTACACCGCCATCTGTATAAACATGGAAATAGCTATACAGTCATCTGTGTAAACATGGAAATATCTACACCACCATCTGTATAAACATGGAAATATCTACAATGCCATCTGTATACACATGGAAATACCTACACGGCAATCAGTGTATAGATGGAAGCATCAACACCGCCATCTGTACAAACATGGAAATATCTACACTGCTATCTCTATAAACATGGAAATATCTACACTGCGGTCTGTATAAACATGGAAATATCTACACCGGTATCTGTGTAAACATGGAAATATCTACACCATGATCTGTATAAACATGGAAATATATACACCGCTCTCTGTATAAACATGGAAATATCTGCACTGCTATCTCTATAAACATGGAAATAACTACAAAGACATCTGTATAAACATGGAAATACCTACACAGTCATGTGTAGGAACATTTAAATATCTACACTGCCATCTGTATAAATATAGAAATATCTACACAGCCCTCTGTATAAATATGGAAATATCTGCATAGACATCTGTGTAAACATGGAAATATCTGCACTGCTATCTGTATAAACATGGAAATACCTACACCGCTGTCTCTATAAACATGGAAATATGTACACCGCTATGTGTATAAACATGGAAATATCTCCACTGCTCTCTGTATAAACATGGAAATATCTCCACCGTTATCTGTATAAACATGGAAATATCAACAGCGCCATCTATAAAAACATTGAAATATCTACACTGCCATCTGTAAAAACATGGAAATATCTACACAGTCATCTGAATAAACATGGAAATATCTACACCACCATCTGTATAAACATGGAAATAGCTACAATACCATTTGTATACACATGGAAATATCTACACAGACATCTGTATAAATATGGAAATATCTACACGGCCATCTGTATAATCATGGAAATATCTACACTGCCATCTGTAGAAAGATGGAAATATCTACACCGCTATCTCTATAAATATGGAAATATCTACACCGCCATCTCTATGAACATGAAAATATCGACACTGCCATCTCCATAAAGATGGAATTATCTACTCCGCCATGTGTATAAACACGGAAATATCTACACCACCATCTGTGTAAACATGGAAATACCTACACCGCTATCTGTATAAACATGGAAATAACTACACCGCCATCTGCATGTCCTTGGAAATATCTACGCCGCCATCTGAATAAACATGGAACTATCTACACGGCCATCTGTGTATAGATGGAAATATCAACACTGCCATCTCTACAAACATGGAAATATCTACACTGATATCTCTATAGACATGGAAATATCTGCACCGCCATCTGTAAAAACATGGAAATACCTATACAGTCATCTGTATAAACATGGAAATATCTACAATGCCATCTGTAGAAAGATGGAAATATCTACACCGCAATCTGTGTAAACATGGAAATATCTACACCGATATCTGTAAAAACATGGAAATATCTACACCGCTATCTGTATAAACATGGAAATAGCTACACCGCGATCTGTAAAAACATGGAAATATCTACACCGCGATCTGTATAAACATGGAAATATGTACACCGCTATCTGTATAAACCTGGAAATATCTACACAGTTATCTCTATAAACATGGAAATATCTACACCGCCATCTGTATAAACATGGAAATACCTACAAAGTCATCTGTATAAACATGGAAATATCTACACAGCCATCTGTATAAATATGGAAATATCTACACAGCCATCTGTATATACATGGAAATATCTACACCACTATCTGTATAAACATGGAAATAACTACACCGCTATTTGTATAAACAAGGAAATATCTACACCGTGATCTGTATAAACATGGAAATATCTACACCGCCATCTCTATAAACAGGGAAATATCTACACCCCTATCTGTAAAAACATGGAAATATCCACACCGCTATCTCTATAAACATGGAAAAACCAACACCTCTATCTCTATGAACATGGAAATATCTACACCACCATCTCTATAAACATGGAAATGTCTACACCACGATCAGTATAAACATGGAAATATCTACACCGCTATCTGTACAAACATGGAAAGATCTCCACTGCTATCTCTATAAACATCGAAATATCTACACCGCCATCTGTATAAACATGGAAATACTTACAAAGTTATCTGTATAAACATGGAAATATCTACACCGCCATCTGTATAAACATGGAAATATCTACACAGCCATGTGTACATACATTGAAATATCTACACCGCTATCTATATAAACATGGAAATAACTACACCGCTATGTGTATAAACATGGAAATAGCTACACCGCCATCTACATATCCATGGAAATATCTGCGCCACCATCTGTATAAACATGGAAATATCTACACGGTCATCTGTGTATAGATGGAAATATCAACACCGCCATCTGTACAAACATGGAAATATCTGCACCGCTATCTGTATAAACATGGAAATATCTACACCGCGGTCTGTATAAACATGGAAATATCAACACCGCTATCGGTATAAACATGGAAATATCTACACCGCTATCTCTATAAACATGGAAATATCTACACCGTGATCTGTATAAACATGGAAATATTTACACCGCTATCTGTATAAACATGGAAACTTCTACACCGTTATCTGTATAAATATGGAAATATCTACACCGCTATCTCTATAAACTTGGAAATATCTACACCGCCATCTGTATAAACATGGAAATAGCTATACAGTCATCTGTGTAAACATGGAAATATCTACACCACCATCTGTATAAACATGGAAATATCTACAATGCCATCTGTATACACATGGAAATACCTACACGGCAATCAGTGTATAGATGGAAGCATCAACACCGCCATCTGTACAAACATGGAAATATCTACACTGCTATCTCTATAAACATGGAAATATCTACACTGCGGTCTGTATAAACATGGAAATATCTACACCGGTATCTGTGTAAACATGGAAATATCTACACCATGATCTGTATAAACATGGAAATATATACACCGCTATCTGTATAAACATGGAAATATCTGCACCGCTATCTGTATAAACATGGAAATAACTACAAAGACATCTGTATAAACATGGAAATACCTACACAGTCATGTGTAGGAACATTTAAATATCTACACTGCCATCTGTATAAATATAGAAATATCTACACAGCCCTCTGTATAAATATGGAAATATCTGCATAGACATCTGTGTAAACATGGAAATATCTGCACTGCTATCTGTATAAACATGGAAATACCTACACCGCTGTCTCTATAAACATGGAAATATGTACACCGCTATGTGTATAAACATGGAAATATCTCCACTGCTCTCTGTATAAACATGGAAATATCTCCACCGTTATCTGTATAAACATGGAAATATCAACAGCGCAATCTATATAAACATTGAAATATCTACACTGCCATCTGTAAAAACATGGAAATATCTACACAGTCATCTGAATAAACATGGAAATATCTACACCACCATCTGTATAAACATGGAAATAGCTACAATACCATCTGTATACACATGGAAATAACTACACAGATATCTGTATAAATATGGAAATATCTACACGGCCATCTGTATAAACATGGAAATATCTACACTGCCATATGTAGAAAGATGGAAATATCTACACCGCTATCTCTATAAATATGGAAATATCTACACTGTCATCTCTATGAACATGAAAATATCGACACTGCCATCTCCATAAAGATTGAAGTATCTACACCGCCATGTGTATAAACACGGAAATATCTACACCACCATCTGTGTAAACATGGAAATACCTACACCGCTATCTGTATAAACATGGAAATAACTACACCGCCATCTGCATGTCCTTGGAAATATCTACGCCGCCATCTGAATAAACATGGAAATATCTACACGGCCATCTGTGTATAGCTGGAAATATCAACACCGCCATCTGTACAAACATGGAAATATCTACACCGCTATCTCTAAAGACATGGAAATATCTGCACCGCCATCTGTAAAAACATGGAAATACCTATACAGTCATCTGTATAAACATGGAAATATCTACAATGCCATCTGTAGAAAGATGGAAATATCTACACCGCAATCTGTGTAAACATGGAAATATCTACACCGATATCTGTATAAACATGGAAATATCTACACCGCGATCTGTATAAACATGGAAATATCTGCACCGCGATCTGTATAAACATGGAAATATCTACACCGCGATCTGTATAAACATGGAAATATCTACACAGTTATCTCTATAAACATGGAAACATCTACACCGCCATCTGTATAAACATGGAAATACCTAAAAAGTCATCTGTATAAACACGGAAATATCTACACAGCCATCTGTATAAACATGGAAATATCTACACAGCCATCTGTATATACATGGAAATATCTACACCACTATCTGTATAAACATGGAAATAACTACACCGCTATTTGTATAAACAAGGAAATATCTACATTGTGATCTGTATAAACATGGAAATATCTACACCGCCATCTCTATAAACAGGGAAATATCTACACCCCTATCTGTATAAACATGGGAATATCCACACTGCTATCTCTATAAACATGGAAAAATCAACACCGCTATCTCCATGAACATGGAAATATCTACACAGCCATCTCTATAAACATGGAAATGTCTACACCACGATCAGTATAAACATGGAAATATCTACACCGCTATCCGTATAAACATGGAAATATCTCCACTGCTATCTCTATAAACATCGAAATATCTACACCGCCATCTGTATAAACATGGAAATACTTACAAAGTTATCTGTATAAACATGGAAATATCTACACCGCCATCTGTATAAACATGGAAATATCTACACAGCCATGTGTACATACATGGAAATATCTACACCGCTATCTATATAAACATGGAAATAACTACACCGCTATCTGTATAAACATGGAAATATCTACACCGCTATCTACATATCCATGGAAATATCTGCGCCGCCATCTGTATAAACATGGAAATATCTACACGGTCATCTGTGTATAGATGGAAATATCAACACCGCCATCTGTATAAACATGGAAATATCTGCACCGCTATCTGTATAAACATGGAAATATCTACACCGCGGTCTGTATAAACATGGAAATATCAACACCGCTATCGGTATAAACATGGAAAAATCTACACCGCTATCTCTATAAACATGGAAATATTTACACCGTGATCTGTATAAACATGGAAATATTTACACCGCTATCTGTATAAACATGGAAACTTCTACACCATTATCTGTATAAATATGGAAATATCTACACCGCTATCTCAATAAACTTGGAAATATCTACACCGCCATCTGTATAAACATGGAAATACCTATAGAGTCATCTGTGTAAACATGGAAATATCTACACCACCATCTGTATAAAGATGGAAATATCTACAATGACTTCTGTATACACATGGAAATACCTACACGGCAATCAGTGTATAGATGGATACATCAACACCGCCATCTGTACAAACATGGAAATATCTACACTGCTATCTCTATAAACATGGAAATATCTACACTGCGGTCTGTATAAACATGGAAATATCTACACCGGTATCTGTATAAACATGGAAATATCTACACCATGATCTGTATAAACATGGAAATATATACACCGCTATCTGTATAAACATGGAAATATCTGCACCGCTATCTCTATAAACATGGAAATAACTACAAAGACATCTGTATAAACATGGAAATACCTACACAGTCATGTGTACCAACATTTAAATATCTACACTGCCATCTGTATAAATATAGAAATATCTACACAGCCCTCTGTATAAATATGGAAATATCTGCATAGGCATCTGTGTAAACATGGAAATATCTGCACCGCTATCTGTATAAACATGGAAATACCTACACCGCTGTCTCTATAAACATGGAAATATGTACACCGCTATGTGTATAAACATGGAAATATCTCCACTGCTCTCTGTATAAACATGGAAATATCTCCACCGTTATCTGTATAAACATGGAAATATCAACAGCGCCATCTACATAAACATTGAAATATCTACACTGCCATCTGTAAAAACATGGAAATATCTACACAGTCATCTGAATAAACATGGAAATATCTACACCACCATCTGTATAAACATGGAAATAGCTACAATACCATCTGTATACACATGGAAATATCTACACAGACATCTGTATAAATATGGAAATATCTACACGGCCATCTGTATAAACATGGAAATATCTAAACTGCCATCTGTAGAAAGATGGAAATATCTACACCGCTATCTCTATAAATGTGGAAATATCTACACCGCCATCTCTATGAACATGAAAATATCTACACTGCCATCTCCATAAAGATGGAAGTATCTACTCTGCCATGTGTATAAACACAGAAATATCTACACCACCATCTGTGTAAACATTGAAATACCTACACCGCTATCTGCATAAACATGGAAATAACTACACCGCCATCTGCATGTCCTTGGAAATATCTACGCCACCATCTGAATAAACATGGAAATATCTACACGGCCGTCTGTGTATAGATGGAAATATCAACACCGCCATCTGTACAAACATGGAAATATCTACACCGCTATCTCTATAGACATGGAAATATCTGCACCGCCATCTGTAAAAACATGGAAATACCTTTACAGTCATCTGTATAAACATGGAAATATCTACAATGCCATCTGTAGAAAGATGGAAATATCTACACCGCAATCTGTGTAAACATGGAAATATCTACACCGATATCTGTAAAAACAGGGAAATATCTACACCGCTATCTGTATAAACATGGAAATATCTACACCGCGATCTGTATAAACATGGAAATATCTGCACAGTTATCTCTATAAACATGGAAATATCTACACCGCCATCTGTATATACATGGAAATACCTACAAAGTCATCTCTATAAACATGGAAATATCTACACAGCCATCTGTATAAACATGGAAATATCTGCACAGCCATCTGTATATACATGGAAATATCTACACCACTATCTTTATAAACATGGAAATAACTACACTGCTATTTGTATAAGCAAGGAAATATCTACACCGTGATCTGTATAAACATGGAAATATCTACACCGCCATCTCTATAAACAGGGAAATATCTACAACCCTATCTGTATAAACATGGAAATATCCACACCGCTATCTCTATAAACATGGAAAAATCAACTCCGCTATCTCTATGATAATGGAAATATCTACACCGCCATATCTATAAACATGGAAATGTCTACACCACAATCAGTATAAACATGGAAATATCTACACCGCTATCTGTATAAACATGGAAATATCTCCACTGCTATCTCTATAAACATCGAAATATCTACACCGCCATCTGTATAAACATGGAAATACTTACAAAGTTATCTGTATAAACATGGAAATATCTACACCGCCATCTGTATAAACATGGAAATATCTACACAGCCATGTGCACATACATGGAAATATCTACACCGCTATCTATATAAACATGGAAATAACTACACCGCTATCTGTATAAACATGGAAATATCTACACCGCCATCTACATATCCATGGAAATATCTGCGCCGCCATCTGTATAAACATGGAAATATCTACACGGTCATCTGTGTATAGATGGAAATATCAACACCGCCATCTGTACAAACATGGAAATATCTGCACCGCTCTCTGTATAAACATGGAAATATCTACACCGCGGTCTGTATAAACATGGAAATATCAACACCGCTATCGGTATAAACATGGAAATATCTACACCGCTATCTCTATAAACATGGAAATATCTACACTGCCATCTGTAGAAAGATGGAAATATCTACACCGCTATCTCTATAAATGTGGAAATATCTACACCACCATCTCTATGAACATGAAAATATCTACACTGCCATCTCCATAAAGATGGAAGTATCTACTCCGCCATGTGTATAAACACGGAAATATCTACACCACCATCTGTGTAAACATGGAAATACCTACACCGCTATCTGTATAAACATGGAAATAACTACACCGCCATCTGCATGTCCTTGGAAATATCTACGCCGCCATGTGAATAAACATGGAAATATCTACACGGCCATCTGTGTATAGATGGAAATATCAACACCGCCATCTGTACAAACATGGAAATATCTACACCGCTATCTCTATAGACATGGAAATATCTGCACCGCCATCTGTAAAAACATGGAAATACCTATACAGTCATCTGTATAAACATGGAAATATCTACAATGCCATCTGTAGAAAGATGGAAATATCTACACCGCAATCTGTGTAAACATGGAAATATCTACACCGATATCTGTAAAAACATGGAAATATCTACACCGCTATCTGTATAAACATGGAAATATCTACACCGCGATCTGTATAAACATGGAAATATCTACACAGTTATCTCTATAAACATGGAAATATCTACACCGCCATCTGTATATACATGGAAATACCTACAAAGTCATCTCTATAAACATGGAAATATCTACACAGCCATCTGTATAAACATGGAAATATCTGCACAGCCATCTGTATATACATGGAAATATCTACACCACTATCTTTATAAACATGGAAATAACTACACTGCTATTTGTATAAGCAAGGAAATATCTACACCGTGATCTGTATAAACATGGAAATATCTACACCGCCATCTCTATAAACAGGGAAATATCTACAACCCTATCTGTATAAACATGGAAATATCCACACCGCTATCTCTATAAACATGGAAAAATCAACTCCGCTATCTCTATGATAATGGAAATATCTACACCGCCATATCTATAAACATGGAAATGTCTACACCACAATCAGTATAAACATGGAAATATCTACACCGCTATCTGTATAAACATGGAAATATCTCCACTGCTATCTCTATAAACTTCGAAATATCTACACCGCCATCTGTATAAACATGGAAATACTTACAAAGTTATCTGTATAAACATGGAAATATCTACACCGCCATCTGTATAAACATGGAAATATCTACACAGCCATGTGTACATACATGGAAATATCTACACCGCTATCTATATAAACATGGAAATAACTACACCGCTATCTGTATAAACATGGAAATATCTACACCGCCATCTACATATCCATGGAAATATCTGCGCCGCCATCTGTATAAACATGGAAATATCTACACGGTCATCTGTGTATAGATGGAAATATCAACACCGCCATCTGTACAAACATGGAAATATCTGCACCGCTCTCTGTATAAACATGGAAATATCTACACCGCGGTCTGTATAAACATGGAAATATCAACACCGCTATCGGTATAAACATGGAAATATCTACACCGCTATCTCTATAAACATGGAAATATCTACACCGTGATCTGTATAAACATGGAAATATTTACACCGCTATCTGTATAAACATGGAAACTTCTACACCGTTATCTGTATAAATATGGAAATATCTACACCGCTATCTCTATAAACTTGGAAATATCTACACCGCCATCTGTATAAACATGGAAATACCTATACAGTCATCTGTGTAAACATGGAAATATCTACACCACCATCTGTATAAACATGGAAATATCTACAATGCCATCTGTATACACATGGAAACACCTACACGGCAATCAGTGTATAGATGGAAACATCAACACCGCCATCTGTACAAACATGGAAATATCTACACTGCTATCTCTATAAACATGGAAATATCTACACTGCGGTCTGTATAAACATGGAAATATCTACACCGGTATCTGTATAAACATGGAAATATCTACACCATCATCTGTATAAACATGGAAATATATATATCGCTATCTGTATAAACATGGAAATATCTGCACCACTATCTCTATAAACATGGAAATAACTACAAAGACATCTGTATAAACATGGAAATACCTACACAGTCATGTGTAGGAACATTTAAATATCTACACTGCCATCTGTATAAATATAGAAATATCTACAAAGCCCTCTGTATAAATATGGAAATATCTGCATAGGCATCTGTGTAAATATGGAAATATCTGCACCGCTATCTGTATAAACATGGGAATACCTACACCGCTGTCTCTATAAACATGGAAATATGTACACCGCTATGTGTATAAACATGGAAATATCTCCACTGCTCTCTGTATAAACATGGAAATATCTCCACCGTTATCTGTATAAACATGGAAATACGAACAGCGCCATCTATATAAACATTGAAATATCGACACTGCCATCTGTAAAAACATGGAAATATCTACACAGTCATCTGAATAAACATGGAAATATCTACACCACTACACCACCATCTGTATAAACATGGAAATAGCTACAATACCATCTGTATACACATGGAAATATCTACACAGACATCTGTATAAATATGGAAATATCTACACCGCCATCTGTATGAACATGAAAATATCTACACTGCCATCTCCATAAAGATGGAAGTATCTACTCCGCCATGTGTAGAAACACGGAAATATCTACACCACCATCTATGTAAACATGGAAATACCTACACCGCTATCTGTATAAACATGGAAATAACTACACCGCCATTTGCATGACCTTGGAAATATCTACGCCGCCATCTGAATAAACATGGAAATATCTACACGGCCATCTGTGTATAGCTGGAAATATCAACACAGCCATCTATACAAACATGGAAATATCTACACCGCTATCTCTATAGACATGGAAATATCTGCACCGCCATCTGTAAAAGCATGGAAATACCTATACAGTCATCTGTATAAACATGGAAATATCTACAATGCCATCTGTAGAAAGATGGAAATATCTGCACCGCAATCTGTGTAAACATGGAAATATCTACACCGATATCTGTATAAACATGGAAATATCTACACCGCGATCTGTATAAACATGGAAATATCTACACCGCGATCTGTATAAACATGGAAATATCTACACAGTTATCTCTATAAACATGGAAACATCTACACCGCCATCTGTATAAACATGGAAATACCTACAAAGTCATCTATATAAACATGGAAATAAGTACACAGCCATCTGTATAAACATGGAAATATCTACACAGCCATCTGTATATACATGGAAATATCTACACCACTATCTGTATAAACATGGAAATAACTACACCGCTATTTGTATAAACAAGGAAATATCTACACCGTGATCTGTATAAACATGGAAATATCTACACCGCCATCTCTATAAACAGGGAAATATCTACACCCCTATCTGTATAAACATGGGAATATCCACACCGCTATCTATATAAACATGGAAAAATCAACACCGCTATCTCCATGAACATGGAAATATCTACACAGCCATCTCTATAAACATGGAAATGTCTACACCACGATCAGTATAAACATGGAAATATCTACACCGCTATCTGTATAAACATGGAAATATCTCCACTGCTATCTCTATAAACATCGAAATATCTACACCGCCATCTGTATAAACATGGAAATACTTACAAAGTTATCTGTATAAACATGGAAATATCTACACCGCCATCTGTATAAACATGGAAATATCTACACAGCCATGTGTACATACATGGAAATATCTACACTGCTATCTATATAAACATGGAAATAACTACACCGCTATCTGTATAAACATGGAAATAACTACACCGCCATCTACATATCCATGGAAATATCTGCGCCGCCATCTGTATAAACATGGAAATATCTACACTGTCATCTGTGTATAGATGGAAATATCAACACCGCCATCTGTACAAACATGGAAATATCTGCACCGCTATCTGTATAAACATGGAAATATCTACACCGCGGTCTGTATAAACATGGAAATATCAACACCGCTATCGGTATAAACATGGAAATATCTACACTGCTATCTCTATAAACATGGAAATATCTACACCGTGATCTGTATAAACATGGAAATATTTACACCGCTATCTGTATAAACATGGAAACTTCTACACCGTGATCTGTATAAATATGGAAATATCTACACCGCTATCTCAATAAACTTGGAAATATCTACACCACCATGTGTATAAACATGGAAATACCTATACAGTCATCTGTGCAAACATGGAAATATCTACACCACCATCTGTATAAACATGGAAATATCTACAATGCCACCTGTATACACATGGAAATACCTACATGGCAATCAGTGTATAGATGGAAACATCAACACCGCCGTCTGCACAAACATGGAAATATCTACACTGCTATCTCTATAAACATGGAAATATCTACACTGCGGTATCTATAAACATGGAAATATCTACACCATGATCTGTATAAACATGGAAATATATACACCGCTATCTGTATAAACATGGAAATATCTGCACCGCTATCTCTATAAACATGGAAATAACTACAAAGACATCTGTATAAACTTGGAAATACCTACACAGTCATGTGTAGGAACATTTAAATATCTACATTGCCATCTGTATAAATATAGAAATATCTACACAGCCCTCTGTATAAATATGGAAATATCTGCATAGGCATCTGGGTAAACATGGAAATATCTGCACCGCTATCTGTATAAACATGGAAATACCTACACCGCTGTCTCTATAAACATGGAAATATGTACACCGCTATGTGTATAAACATGGAAATATCTCCACTGCTCTCTGTATAAACATGGAAATATCTCCACCGTTATCTGTATAAACATGGAAATATCAACAGCGCCATCTATATAAACATTGAAATATCTACACTGCCATCTGTAAAAACATGGAAATATCTACACATTCATCTGAATAAACATGGAAATATCTACACCACCATCTGTATAAACATGGAAATAGCTACAATACCATCTGTATACACATGGAAATATCTACACCGACATCTGTATAAATATGGAAATATCTACACGGCTATCTGTATAAACATGGAAATATCTACACTGCCATCTGTAGAAAGATGGAAATATCTACACCGCTATCTCTATAAATATGGAAATATCTACACCGCCATCTCTATGAACATGAAAATGTCTACACTGCCATCTCCATAAAGATGGAAGTATCTACTCCGCCATGTGTATAAACACAGAAATATCTACAACACCATCTGTGTAAACATGGAAATACCTACACCGCTATCTGTATAAACATGGAAATAACTACACCGCCATCTGCATGACCTTGGAAATATCTACGCCGCCATCTGAATAAACATGGAAATATCTACACGGCCATCTGTGTATAGATGGAAATATCAACACCGCCATCTATACAAACATGGAAATATCTACACCGCTATCTCTATAGACATGGAAATATCTGCACCGCCATCTGTAAAAACATGGAGATACCTATACAGTCATCTGTATAAACATGGAAATATCTTCAATGCCATCTGTAGAAAGATGGAAATATCTACACCGCAATCTGTGTAAACATGGAAATATCTACACCGATATCTGTAAAAACATGGAAATATCTACACCGCTATCTGTATAAACATGGAAATATCTACACCGCTATCTGTATAAACATGGAAATATCTACACAGTTATCTCTATAAACATGGAAATATCTACACCGCCATCTGTATAAACATGGAAATAACTATAAAGTCATCTGTATAAAAATGGAAATATGTACACAGCCATCTGTATAAACATGGAAATATCTACACAGCCATCTGTATAAACATGGAAATATCTACACAGCTATCTGTATATACATGGAAATATCTACACCACTATCTTTATAAACATGGAAATAACTACACTGCTATTTGTATAAACAAGGAAATATCTACACCGTGATCTGTATAAACATGGAAATATCTACACCGCCATCTCTATAAACAGGGAAATATCTACAACCCTATCTGTATAAACATGGAAATATCCACACCGCTATCTCTATAAACATGGAAAAATCAACTCCGCTACATCTATGAACATGGAAATGTCTACACCGCCATCTCTATAAACATGGAAATGTCTACACCATGATCAGTATAAACATGGAAATATCTACACCGCTATCTGTATAAACATGGAAATATCTCCACTGCTATCTCTATAAACATCGAAATATCTACACCGCCAACTGTATAAACATGGAAATACTTACAAAGTTATCTGTATAAACATGGAAATATCTACACCGCCATCTGTATAAACATGGAAATATCTACACAGCCATGTGTACATACATGGAAATATCTACACCGCTATCTATATAAACATGGAAATAACTACACCGCTATCTGTATAAACATGGAAATATCTACACCGCCATCTACATATCCATGGAAATATCTGCGCCGCCATCTGTATAAACATGGAAATATCTACATGGTCATCTGTGTATAGATGGAAATATCAACACCACCATCTGTATAAACATGGAAATATCTGCACCGCTATCTGTATAAACATGGAAATATCTACACCGCGGTCTGTATGAACATGGAAATATCAACACCGCTATCGGTATAAACATGGAAATATCTACACCGCTATCTCTGTAAACATGGAAATATCTACACCGTAATCTGTATAAACATGGAAATATTTACACCGCTATCTGTATAAACATGGAAACTTCTACACCGTTATCTGTATAAATATGGAAATATCTACACCGCTATCTCTATAAACTTGGAAATATCTATACCGCCACCTGTAGAAACATGGAAATAGCTATACAGTCATCTGTGTAAACATGGAAATATCTACACCACCATCTGTATAAACATGGAAATATCTACAATGCCATCTGTATACACATGGAAATACCTACACGGCAATCAGTGTATAGATGGAAACATCAACACCGCCATCTGTACAAACATGGAAATATCTACACTGCTATCTCTATAAACATGGAAATATCTACACTGCGGTCTGTATAAACATGGAAATATCTACACCGGTATCTGTATAAACATGGAAATATCTACACCATGATCTGTATAAACATGGAAATATATACACCGCTATCTGTATAAACATGGAAATATCTGCACCGCTATCTCTATAAACATGGAAATAACTACAAAGACATCTGTATAAACATGGAAATACCTACACAGTCATGTGTACCAACATTTAAATATCTACACTGCCATCTGTACAAATATATAAATATCTACACAGCCCTCTGTATAAATATGGAAATATCTGCATAGGCATCTGTGTAAACATGGAAATATCTGCACCGCTATCTGTATAAACATGGAAATACCTACACCGCTGTCTCTATAAACATGGAAATATGTACACCGCTATGTGTATAAACATGGAAATATCTCCACTGCTCTCTGTATAAACATGGAAATATCTCCACCGTTATCTGTATAAACATGGAAATATCAACAGCGCCATCTACATAAACATTGAAATATCTACACTGCCATCTGTAAAAACATGGAAATATCTACACAGTCATCTGAATAAACATGGAAATATCTACACCACCATCTGTATAAACATGGAAATAGCTACAATACCATCTGTATACACATGGAAATATCTACACAGACATCTGTATAAATATGGAAATATCTACACGGCCATCTGTATAAACATGGAAATATCTAAACTGCCATCTGTAGAAAGATGGAAATATCTACACCGCTATCTCTATAAATGTGGAAATATCTACACCGCCATCTCTATGAACATGAAAATATCTACACTGCCATCTCCATAAAGATGGAAGTATCTACTCTGCCATGTGTATAAACACAGAAATATCTACACCACCATCTGTGTAAACATGGAAATACCTACACCGCTATCTGCATAAACATGGAAATAACTACACCGCCATCTGCATGTCCTTGGAAATATCTACGCCGCCATCTGAATAAACATGGAAATATCTACACGGCCGTCTGTGTATAGATGGAAATATCAACACCACCATCTGTATAAACATGGAAATATCTGCACCGCTATCTGTATAAACATGGAAATATCTACACCGCGGTCTGTATGAACGTGGAAATATCAACACCGCTATCGGTATAAACATGGAAATATCTACACCGCTATCTCTGTAAACATGGAAATATCTACACCGTGATCTGTATAAACATGGAAATATTTACACCGCTATCTGTATAAACATGGAAACTTCTACACCGTTATCTGTATAAATATGGAAATATCTACACCGCTATCTCTATAAACTTGGAAATATCTATACCGCCACCTGTAGAAACATGGAAATAGCTATACAGTCATCTGTGTAAACATGGAAATATCTACACCACCATCTGTATAAACATGGAAATATCTACAATGCCATCTGTATACACATGGAAATACCTACACGGCAATCAGTGTATAGATGGAAACATCAACACCGCCATCTGTACAAACATGGAAATATCTACACTGCTATCTTTATAAACATGGAAATATCTACACTGCGGTCTGTATAAACATGGAAATATCTACACCGGTATCTGTATAAACATGGAAATATCTACACCATGATCTGTATAAACATGGAAATATATACACCGCTATCTGTATAAACATGGAAATATCTGCACCGCTATCTCTATAAACATGGAAATAACTACAAAGACATCTGTATAAACATGGAAATACCTACACAGTCATGTGTACCAACATTTAAATATCTACACTGCCATCTGTATAAATATAGAAATATCTACACAGCCCTCTGTATAAATATGGAAATATCTGCATAGGCATCTGTGTAAACATGGAAATATCTGCACCGCTATCTGTATAAACATGGAAATACCTACACCGCTGTCTCTATAAACATGGAAATATGTACACCGCTATGTGTATAAACATGGAAATATCTCCACTGCTCTCTGTATAAACATGGAAATATCTCCACCGTTATCTGTATAAACATGGAAATATCAACAGCGCCATCTACATAAACATTGAAATATCTACACTGCCATCTGTAAAAACATGGAAATATCTACACAGTCATCTGAATAAACATGGAAATATCTACACCACCATCTGTATAAACATGGAAATAGCTACAATACCATCTGTATACACATGGAAATATCTACACAGACATCTGTATAAATATGGAAATATCTACACGGCCATCTGTATAAACATGGAAATATCTAAACTGCCATCTGTAGAAAGATGGAAATATCTACACCGCTATCTCTATAAATGTGGAAATATCTACACCGCCATCTCTATGAACATGAAAATATCTACACTGCCATCTCCATAAAGATGGAAGTATCTACTCTGCCATGTGTATAAACACAGAAATATCTACACCACCATCTGTGTAAACATGGAAATACCTACACCGCTATCTGCATAAACATGGAAATAACTACACCGCCATCTGCATGTCCTTGGAAATATCTACGCCGCCATCTGAATAAACATGGAAATATCTACACGGCCGTCTGTGTATAGATGGAAATATCAACACCGCCATCTGTACAAACATGGAAATATCTACACCGCTATCTCTATAGACATGGAAATATCTGCACCGCCATCTGTAAAAACATGGAAATACCTTTACAGTCATCTGTATAAACATGGAAATATCTACAATGCCATCTGTAGAAAGATGGAAATATCTACACCGCAATCTGTGTAAACATGGAAATATCTACACCGATATCTGTAAAAACAGGGAAATATCTACACCGCTATCTGTATAAACATGGAAATATCTACACCGCGATCTGTATAAACATGGAAATATCTACACCGCGATCTGTATAAACATGGAAATATCTACACCGCGATCTGTATAAACATGGAAATATCTACACCGCCATCTGTATAAACATGGAAATATCTACACCGCCATCTGAATAAACATGGAAATATCTACACGGCCGTCTGTGTATAGATGGAAATATCAACACCGCCATCTGTACAAACATGGAAATATCTACACCGCTATCTCTATAGACATGGAAATATCTGCACCGCCATCTGTAAAAACATGGAAATACCTTTACAGTCATCTGTATAAACATGGAAATATCTACAATGCCATCTGTAGAAAGATGGAAATATCTACACCGCAATCTGTGTAAACATGGAAATATCTACACCGATATCTGTAAAAACAGGGAAATATCTACACCGCTATCTGTATAAACATGGAAATATCTACACCGCGATCTGTATAAACATGGAAATATCTACACCGCGATCTGTATAAACATGGAAATATCTACACCGCGATCTGTATAAACATGGAAATATCTACACCGCCATCTGTATAAACATGGAAATACCTACAAAGTCATCTGTATAAACATGGAAATATCTACACAGCCATCTGTATAAACATGGAAATATCTACACAGCCATCTGTATATACATGGAAATATCTACACCACTATCTTTATAAACATGGAAATAACTACCCTACTATTTGTATAAACAAGGAAATATCTACACCGTGATCTGTATAAACATGGAAAAATCTACACTGCCATCTCTATAAACAGGGAAATATCTATAACCCTATCTGTATAAACATGGAAATATCCACACCGCTATCTCTATTAACATGGAAAAATCAACTCCGCTATGTCTATGTACATGGAAATATCTACACCGCCATCTCTATAAACATGGAAATGTCTACACCACGATGAGTATAAACATGGAAATATCTACACCGCTATCTGTATAAACATGGAAATATCTCCACTGCTATCCCTATAAACATCGAAATATCTACACCGCCATCTGTATAAACATGGAAATACTTACAAAGTTATCTGTATAAACATGGAAATATCTACACCGCCATCTGTACAAACATGGAAATATCTACACAGCCATGTGTACATACATGGAAATATCTACACCGCTATCTATATAAACATGGAAATAACTACACCGCTATCTGTATAAACATGGAAATATCTACACCGCCATCTACATATCCATGGAAATATCTGCGCCGCCATCTGTATAAACATGGAAATATCTACACGGTCATGTGTGTATAGATGGACATATCAACACCGCCATCTGTACAAACATGGAAATATCTGCACCGCTATCTGTATTAACATGGAAATATCTACACCGCGGTCTGTATAAACATGGAAGTATCAACACCGCTATCGGTACAAACATGGAAATATCTACACCGCTATCTCTATAAACATGGAAATATCTACACCGTGCCGTGATCTGTATAAACATGGAAATATTTACACCGCTATCTGTATAAACATGGAAACTTCTACACCGTTATCTGTATAAATATGGAAATATCTACACCGCTATCTCAATAAACTTTGAAATATCTACACCACCATTTGTATAAACATGGAAATACCTATACAGTCATCTGTGTAAACATGGTAATATCTACACCACCATCTGTATAAACATGGAAATATCTACAATGCCATCTGTATACACATGGAAATACCTACACGGCAATCAGTGTATAGATGGAAACATCAACACCGCCATGTGTACAAACATGGAAATATCTACACTGCTATCTCTATAAACATGGAAATATATACACTGCGGTCTCTATAAACATGGAAATATCTACACCATGATCTGTATAAACATTGAAATATATACACCGCTATCTCTATAAACATGGAAATATCTACAATGCCATCTGTATACACATGGAAATACCTACACGGCAATCAGTGTATAGATGGAAACATCAACACCGCCATCTGTACAAACATGGAAATATCTACACTGCTATCTCTATAAACATGGAAATATATACACTGCGGTCTGTATAAACATGGAAATATCTACACCGGTATCTGTATAAACATGGAAATATCTACACCATGATCTGTATAAACATGGAAATATATACATCGCTATCTCTATAAACATGGAAATAACTACAAAGACATCTGTATAAACATGGAAATACCTACACAGTCATGTGTAGGAACATTTAAATATCTACACTGCCATCTGTATAAATATAGAAATATCTACACAGCCCTCTCTATAAATATGGAAATATCTGCA
This sequence comes from Pan troglodytes, assembly GCF_028858775.2. Taxonomy (NCBI): domain Eukaryota; kingdom Metazoa; phylum Chordata; class Mammalia; order Primates; family Hominidae; genus Pan; species Pan troglodytes. The sequence continues at coordinate 13,027,105 of NC_072411.2, forward strand.
TAGACATCTGTGTAAACATGGAAATAACTGCACCGCTATCTGTATAAACATGGAAATGCCTACACCGCTGTCTCTATAAACATGGAAATATGTACACCGCTATGTGTATAAACATGGAAATACCTCCACTGCTCTCTGTATAAACATGGAAATATCTCCACCGTTATCTGTATAAACATGGAAATATCAACAGCGCCATCTACATAAACATTGAAATATCTACACTGCCATCTGTAAAAACATGGAAATATCTACACATTCATCTGAATAAACATGGAAATAGCTACACCACCATCTGTATAAACATGGAAATAGCTACAATACCATCTGTATACACATGGAAATATCTACACCGACATCTGTATAAATATGGAAATATCTACACGGCATCTGTATAAACATGGAAATATCTACACTGCCATCTGTAGAAAGATGGAAATATCTACACCGCTATCTCTATAAATATGGAAATATCTACACCGCCATCTGTATGAACATGAAAATATCTACACTGCCATCTCCATAAAGATGGAAGTATCTACTCCGACATGTGTATAAACAGAAATATCTACACCACCATCTGTGTAAACATGGAAATACCTACACCGCTATCTGTATAAACATGGAAATAACTACACCGCCATCTGCATGTCCTTGGAAATATCTACGCTGCCATCTGAATAAACATGGAAATATCTACACGGCCATCTGTGTATAGATGGAAATATCAACACCGCCATCTGTACAAACATGGGAATATCTACACCGCTATCTCTATAGACATGGAAATATCTGCACCGCCATCCGTAAAAACATGGAAATACCTATACAGTCATCCGTATAAACATGGAAATATCTACAATGCCATCTGTAGAAACATGGAAATATCTACACCGCAATCAGTGTAAACATGGAAATATCTACACCGATATCTGTAAAAACATGGAAATATCTACACCGCTATCTGTATATACATGGAAATATCTACACCGCTATCTGTATAAACATGGAAATATCTACACAGTTATCTCTATAAACATGGAAATATCTACACCGCCATCTGTATAAACATGGAAATACATACAAAGTCATCTGTATAAAAATGGAAATATGTACACAGCCATCTGTATAAACATGGAAATATCTACACAGCCATCTGTATAAACATGGAAATACCTACACAGCCATCTGTATATACATGGAAATAACTACACCACTTTCTGTATAAACATGGAAATAACTACACCGCTCTTTGTATAAACAAGGAAATATCTACACTGTGATCTGTATATACATGGAAATATCTAAACCGCCATCTCTATAAACAGGGAAATATCTACACACCTATCTGTATAAACATGGAAATATCCACACCGCTATCTCTATAAACATGGAAAAATCAACTCCGCTATCTCTATGAACATGGAAATATCTACACCGACATCTCTATAAACATGGAAATGTCTACACCACGATCAGTATAAACATGGAAATATCTACACCGCTATCTGTATAAACATGGAAATATCTCCACTGCTATCTCTACAAACATCGAAATATCTACACCGCCATCTGTATAAACATGGAAATACTTACAAAGTTATCTGTATAAACATGGAAATATCTACACCGCCATCTACATAAACATGGAAATATCTACACAGCCATGTGTACATACATGGAAATATCTACACCGCTATCTATATAAACATGGAAATAACTACACCGCTATCTCTATAAACATGGAAATATCTACACCGCCATCTACATATCCATGGAAATATATGCGCCGCCATCTGTATAAACATGGAAATATCTACACGGTCATCTGTGTATAGATGGAAATATCAACACCGCCATCTGTACAAACATGGAAATATCTGCACTGCTATCTGTATAAACATGGAAATATCTACACCGCGGTCTGTATAAACATGGAAATATCAACACCGCTATCGGTATAAACATGGAAATATCTACACCGCTATCTCTATAAACATGGAAATATCTACACCGTGATCTGTATAAACATGGAAATATTTACACCGCTATCTGTATAAACATGGAAACTTCTACACCGTTATCTGTATAAATATGGAAATATCTACACCGCTATCTCTATAAACTTGGAAATATCTACACCGCCATCTGTATAAACATGGAAATACCTATACAGTCATCTGTGTAAACATGGAAATATCTACACCACCATCTGTATAAACATGGAAATATCTACAATGCCATCTGTATACACATGGAAATACCTACACGGCAATCAGTGTATAGATGGAAACATCAACACCGCCATGTGTACAAACATGGAAATATCTACACTGCTATCTCTATAAACATGGAAATATATACACTGCGGTCTCTATAAACATGGAAATATCTACACCATGATCTGTATAAACATTGAAATATATACACCGCTATCTCTATAAACATGGAAATATCTACAATGCCATCTGTATACACATGGAAATACCTACACGGCAATCAGTGTATAGATGGAAACATCAACACCGCCATCTGTACAAACATGGAAATATCTACACTGCTATCTCTATAAACATGGAAATATATACACTGCGGTCTGTATAAACATGGAAATATCTACACCGGTATCTGTATAAACATGGAAATATCTACACCATGATCTGTATAAACATGGAAATATATACACCGCTATCTCTATAAACATGGAAATAACTACAAAGACATCTGTATAAACATGGAAATACCTACACAGTCATGTGTAGGAACATTTAAATATCTACACTGCCATCTGTATAAATATAGAAATATCTACACAGCCCTCTCTATAAATATGGAAATATCTGCATAGACATCTGTGTAAACATGGAAATAACTGCACCGCTATCTGCATAAACATGGAAATGCCTACACCGCTGTCTCTATAAACATGGAAATATGTACACCGCTATGTGTATAAACATGGAAATACCTCCACTGCTCTCTGTATAAACATGGAAATATCTCCACCGTTATCTGTATAAACATGGAAATATCAACAGCGCCATCTACATAAACATTGAAATATCTACACTGCCATCTGTAAAAACATGGAAATATCTACACATTCATCTGAATAAACATGGAAATAGCTACACCACCATCTGTATAAACATGGAAATAGCTACAATACCATCTGTATACACATGGAAATATCTACACCGACATCTGTATAAATATGGAAATATCTACACGGCATCTGTATAAACATGGAAATATCTACACTGCCATCTGTAGAAAGATGGAAATATCTACACCGCTATCTCTATAAATATGGAAATATCTACACCGCCATCTGTATGAACATGAAAATATCTACACTGCCATCTCCATAAAGATGGAAGTATCTACTCCGACATGTGTATAAACACAGAAATATCTACACCACCATCTGTGTAAACATGGAAATACCTACACCGCTATCTGTATAAACATGGAAATAACTACACCGCCATCTGCATGTCCTTGGAAATATCTACGCTGCCATCTGAATAAACATGGAAATATCTACACGGCCATCTGTGTATAGATGGAAATATCAACACCGCCATCTGTACAAACATGGGAATATCTACACCGATATCTCTATAGACATGGAAATATCTGCACCGCCATCCGTAAAAACATGGAAATACCTATACAGTCATCCGTATAAACATGGAAATATCTACAATGCCATCTGTAGAAACATGGAAATATCTACACCGCAATCTGTGTAAACATGGAAATATCTACACCGATATCTGTAAAAACATGGAAATATCTACACCGCTATCTGTATATACATGGAAATATCTACACCGCTATCTGTATAAACATGGAAATATCTACACAGTTATCTCTATAAACATGGAAATAACTACACCGCCATCTGTATAAACATGGAAATACATACAAAGTCATCTGTATAAAAATGGAAGTATGTACACAGCCATCTGTATAAACATGGAAATATCTACACAGCCATCTGTATAAACATGGAAATACCTACACAGCCATCTGTATATACATGGAAATAACTACACCACTTTCTGTATAAACATGGAAATAACTACACCGCTCTTTGTATAAACAAGGAAATATCTACACTGTGATCTGTATATACATGGAAATATCTAAACCGCCATCTCTATAAACAGGGAAATATCTACACACCTATCTGTATAAACATGGAAATATCCACACCGCTATCTCTATAAACATGGAAAAATCAACTCCGCTATCTCTATGAACATGGAAATATCTACACCGACATCTCTATAAACATGGAAATGTCTACACCACGATCAGTATAAACATGGAAATATCTACACCGCTATCTGTATAAACATGGAAATATCTCCACTGCTATCTCTACAAACATCGAAATATCTACACCGCCATCTGTATAAACATGGAAATACTTACAAAGTTATCTGTATAAACATGGAAATATCTACACCGCCATCTACATAAACATGGAAATATCTACACAGCCATGTGTACATACATGGAAATATCTACACCGCTATCTATATAAACATGGAAATAACTACACCGCTATCTCTATAAACATGGAAATATCTACACCGCCATCTACATATCCATGGAAATATATGCGCCGCCATCTGTATAAACATGGAAATATCTACACGGTCATCTGTGTATAGATGGAAATATCAACACCGCCATCTGTACAAACATGGAAATATCTGCACTGCTATCTGTATAAACATGGAAATATCTACACCGCGGTCTGTATAAACATGGAAATATCAACACCGCTATCGGTATAAACATGGAAATATCTACACCGCTATCTCTATAAACATGGAAATATCTACACCGTGATCTGTATAAACATGGAAATATTTACACCGCTATCTGTATAAACATGGAAACTTCTACACCGTTATCTGTATAAATATGGAAATATCTACACCGCTATCTCTATAAACTTGGAAATATCTACACCGCCATCTGTATAAACATGGAAATACCTATACAGTCATCTGTGTAAACATGGAAATATCTACACCACCATCTGTATAAACATGGAAATATCTACAATGCCATCTGTATACACATGGAAATACCTACACGGCAATCAGTGTATAGATGGAAACATCAACACCGCCATCTGTACAAACATGGAAATATCTACACTGCTATCTCTATAAACATGAAAATATCTTCACTGCGGTCTGTATAAACATGGAAATATCTACACCGGTATCTGTATAAACATGGAAATATCTACACTATGATTTGTATAAACATGGAAATATATACACCGCTATCTGTATAAACATGGAAATATCTGCACCGCTATCTCTATAAACATGGAAATAATTACAAAGACATCTGTATAAACATGGAAATACCTACACAGTCATGTGTAGGAACATTTAAATATCTACACTGCCATCTGTATAAATATAGAAATATCTACACAGCCCTCTGTATAAATATGGAAATATCTGCATAGGCATCTGTGTAAACATGGAAATAACTGCACCGCTATCTGTATAAACATGGAAATACCTACACCGCTGTCTCTATAAACATGGAAATATGTACAACGCTTTGTGTATAAACATGGAAATGTCTCCACTGCTCTCTGTATAAACATGGAAATACCTACACCGCTGTCTTTATAAACTTGGAAATATGTACAACCCTTTGTGTATAAACATGGAAATGTCTCCACTGCTCTCTGTATAAACATGGAAATATCTCCACCATTACTGTATAAACATGGAAATATCTACACCACCATTTCTATAAACAGGGAAATATCTACAACTCTATCTGTATAAACATGGAAATATCCACACCGCTATCTCTATAAACATGGAAAAATCAACTCCGCTATCTCTATGAACATGGAAATATCTACACCGCCATCTCTATAAACATGGAAATGTCTACACCACGATCAGTATAAACATGGAAATATCTACACCGCTATCTGTATAAACATGGAAATATCTCCACTGCTATCTCTATAAACATCGAAATATCTACACCGCCATCTGTATAAACATGGAAATACTTACAAAGTTATCTGTATAAACATGGAAATATCTGCACCGCCATCTGTATAAACATGGAAATATCTACACAGCCATGTGTACATACATGGAAATATCTACACCGCTATCTATATAAACATGGAAATAACTACACCGCTATCTGTATAAACATGGAAATATCTACACCGCCATCTACATATCCATGGAAATATCTGCGCCGCCATCTGTATAAACATGGAAATATCTACACGGTAATCTGTGTATAGATGGAAATATCAACACCGCCATCTGTACAAACATGGAAATCTCTGCACCGCTATCTGTATAAACATGGAAATATCTACACCGCGGTCTGTATAAACATGGAAATATCAACACCGCTATCGGTATAAACGTGGAAATATCTACACCGCTATCTCTATAAACATGGAAATATCTACACCGTGATCTGTATAAACATGGAAATATTTACACCGCTATCTGTATAAACATGGAAACTTCTACATCGTTATCTGTATAAATATGGAAATATCTACACCGCTATCTCAATAAACTTTGAAATATCTACACCACCATCTGTATAAACATGTAAATACCCATACAGTCATCTGTGTAAACATGGTAATATCTACACCACCGTCTGTATAAACATGGAAATATCTACAATGCCATCTGTATACACATGGAAATACCTACACGGCAATCAGTGTATAGATGGAAACATCAACACCGCCATGTGTACAAACATGGAAATATCTACACTGCTATCTCTATAAACATGGAAATATCTACACTGCGGTCTCTATAAACATGGAAATATCTACACCATGATCTGTATAAACATGGAAATATATACACCGCTATCTGTATAAACATGGAAATATCTACAATGCCATCTGTATACACATGGAAATACCTACACGGCAATCAGTGTATAGATGGAAACATCAACACCGCCATCTGTACAAACATGGAAATATCTACACTGCTATCTCTATAAACATGGAAATATCTACACTGCGGTCTGTATAAACATGGAAATATCAACACCGGTAGCTGTATAAACATGGAAATATCTACACCATGATCTGTATAAACATGGAAATATATACACCGCTTTCTGTATAAACATGGAAATATCTGCACCGCTATCTCTATAAACATGGAAATAACTACAAAGACATCTGTATAAACATGGAAATACCTACACAGTCATGTGTAGGAACATTTAAATATCTACACTGCCATCTGTATAAATATAGAAATATCTACACAGCTCTCTCTATAAATATGGAAATATCTGCATAGGCATCTGTGTAAATATGGAAATAAATGCACCGCTATCTGTAAAAACATGGAAATACCTACACCGCTGTCTCTATAAACATGGAAATATGTACACCGCTATGTGTATAAACATGGAAATATCTCCACTGCTCTCTGTATAAACATGGAAATATCTCCACCGTTATCTGTATAAACATGGAAATATCAACAGCGCCATCTACATAAACATTGAAATATCTACACTGCCATCTGTAAAAACATGGAAATATCCACACAGTCATCTGAATAAACATGGTAATATCTACACCACCATCTGTATAAACATGGAAATATCTACAATGCCATCTGTATACACATGGAAATACCTACACGGCAATCAGTGTATAGATGGAAACATCAACACCGCCATCTGTACAAACATGGAAATATCTACACTGCTATCTCTATAAACATGGAAATATCTACTCTGCGGTCTCTATAAACATGGAAATATCTACACCATGATCTGTATAAACATGGAAATATATACACCGCTATCTGTATAAACATGGAAATATCTGCACCGCTATCTCTCTAAACATGGAAATAACTACAAAGACATCTGTATAAACTTGGAAATACCTACACAGTCATGTGTAGGAACATTTAAATATCTACACTGCCATCTGTATAAATATAGAAATATCTACACAGCCCTCTGTATAAATATGGAAATATCTGCATAGGCATCTGTGTAAACATGGAAATAACTGCACCGCTATCTGTATAAACATGGAAATACCTACACCGCTGTCTCTATAAACATGGAAATATGTACACCGCTATGTGTATAAACATGGAAATATCTCCACTGCTCTCTTTATAAACATGGAAATATCTCCACCGTTATCTGTATAAACATGGAAATATCAACAGCGCCATCTATATAAACATTGAAATATCTACACTGCCATCTGTAAAAACATGGAAATATCTACACATTCATCTGAATAAACATGGAAATAGCTACACCACCATCTGTATAAACATGGAAATAGCTACAATACCATCTGTATACACATGGAAATATCTACACCGACATCTGTATAAATATGGAAATATCTACACGGCCATCTGTATAAACATGGAAATATCTACACTGCCATCTGTAGAAAGATGGAAATATCTACACCGCTATCTCTATAAATATGGAAATATCTACACCGCCATCTGTATGAACATGAAAATATCTACACTGCCATCTCCATAAAGATGGAAGTATCTACTCCGCCATGTGTATAAACACGGAAATATCTACACCACCAGCTGTGTAAACATGGAAATACCTACACCGCTATCTGTATAAACATGGAAATAACTACACCGCCATCTGCATGACCTTGGAAATATCTACGCCGCCATCTGAATAAACATGGAAATATCTACACGGCCATCTGTGTATAGCTGGAAATATCAACACCACCATCTGTACAAACATGGAAATATCTACACCGCTATCTCTATAGACATGGAAATATCTGCACCGCCATCTGTAAAAACATGGAAATACCTATACAGTCATCTGTATAAACATGGAAATATCTACAATGCCATCTGCAGAAAGATGGCAATATCTACACCGCAATCAGTGTAAACATGGAAATATCTACACCGATATCTGTATAAACATGGAAATATCTACACCGCGATCTGTATAAACATGGAAATATCTACACCGCGATCTGTATAAACATGGAAATATCTACAACGCGATCTGTATAAACATGGAAATATCTACACAGTTATCTCTATAAACATGGAAATATCTACACCACCATCTGTATAAACATGGAAATACCTACAAAGTCATCTGTATAAACATGGAAATATCTACACAGCCATCTGTATAAACATGCAAATATCTACACAGCCATCTGTATATACATGGAAATATCTACACCACTATCTGTATAAACATGGAAATAACTACACCGCTATTTGTATAAACAAGGAAATATCTACACTGTGATCTGTATAAACATGGAAATATCTACACCGCCATCTCTATAAACAGGGAAATATCTACACCCCTATCTGTATAAACATGGAAATATCCACACCGCTATCTCTATAAACATGGAAAAATCAACACCGCTATGTCTATGAACATGGAAATATCTACACCGCCATCTCTATAAACATGGAAATGTCTACACCACGGTCAGTATAAACATGGAAATATCTACACCGCTATCTGTATAAACATGGAAATATCTCCACTGCTATCTCTATAAACATCGAAATATCTACACCGCCATCTGTATAAACATGGAAATACTTACAAAGTTATCTGTATAAACATGGAAATATCTACACCGCCATCTGTATAAACATGGAAATATCTACACAGCCATGTGTACATACATGGAAATATCTACACCGCTATCTATACAAACATGGAAATAACTACACCGCTATCTGTATAAACATGGAAATATCTACACCGCCATCTACATATCCATGGAAATATCTGCGCCGCCATCTGTATAAACATGGAAATATCTACACGGTCATCTGTGTATAGATGGAAATATCAACACCGCCATCTGTACAAACATGGAAATATCTGCACCGCTATCTGTATAAACATGGAAATATCTAAACCGCGGTCTGTATAAACATGGAAATATCAACACCGCTATCGGTATAAACATGGAAATATCTACACCGCTATCTCTATAAACATGGAAATATCTACACCGTGATCTGTATAAACATGGAAATATTTACACCGCTATCTGTATAAACATGGAAACTTCTACACCGTGATCTGTATAAATATGGAAATATCTACACCGCTATCTCAATAAACTTGGAAATATCTATACCACCATCTGTATAAACATGGAAATACCTATACAGTCATCTGTGTAAACATGGAAACATCTACACCACCATCTGTATAAACATGGAAATATCTACAATGCCATCTGTATACACATGGAAATACCTACACGGCAATCAGTGTATAGATGGAAACATCAACACCGCCATCTGTACAAACATGGAAATATCTACACTGCTATCTCTATAAACATGGAAATATCTACACTGCGGTCTCTATAAACATGGAAATATCTACACCATGATCTGTATAAACATGGAAATATATACACCGCTATCTGTATAAACATGGAAATATCTGCACCGCTATCTCTATAAACATGGAAATAACTGCAAAGACATCTGTATACACTTGGAAATACCTACACAGTCATGTGTAGGAACATTTAAATATCTACACTGCCATCTGTATAAATATAGAAATATCTACACAGCCCTCTGTATAAATATGGAAATATCTGCATAGGCATCTGTGTAAACATGGAAATATCTGCACCGCTATCTGTATAAACATGGAAATACCTACACCGCTGTCCCTATAAACATTTAAATATGTACACCGCTATGTGTATAAACATGGAAATATCTCCACTGCTCTCTGTATAAACATGGAAATATCTCCACCGTTATCTGTATAAACATGGAAATATCAACAGCGCCATCTATATAAACATTGAAATATCTACACTGCCATCTGTAAAAACATGGAAATATCTACACATTCATCTGAATAAACATGGAAATACCTACACCACCATCTGTATAAACATGGAAATAGCTACAATACCATCTGTATACACATGGAAATATCTACACCGACATCTGTATAAATATGGAAATATCTACACCGCCATCTGTATGAACATGAAAATATCTACACTGCCATCTCCATAAAGATGGAAGTATCTACTCCGCCATGTGTATAAACACGGAAATATCTACACCACCATCTGTGTAAACATGGAAATACCTACACCGCTATCTGTATAAACATGGAAATAACTACACCGCCATCTGCATGTCCTTGGAAATATCTACGCCGCCATCTGAATAAACATGGAAATATCTACACGGCCATCTGTGTATAGCTGGAAATATCAACACCGCCATCTGTACAAACATGGAAATATCTACACCGCTATCTCTATAGACATGGAAATATCTGCACCGCCATGTGTAAAAACATGGAAATACCTATACAGTCATCTGTATAAACATGGAAATATCTACAATGCCATCTGTAGAAAGATGGAAATATCTACACCGCAATCAGTGTAAACATGGAAATATCTACACCGATATCTGTATAAACATGGAAATATCTACCCCACGATCTGTATAAACATGGAAATATCTACACCGCGATCTGTATAAACATGGAAATATCTACACCGCGATCTGTATAAACATGGAAATATCTACACAGTTATCTCTATAAACATGGAAATATCTACACCGCCATCTGTATAAACATGGAAATACCTACAAAGTCATCTGTACAAACATGGAAATATCTACACAGCCATCTGTATAAACATGGAAATATCTACACAGCTATCTGTATATACATGGAAATATCTACACCACTATCTGTATAAACATGGAAATAACTACACCGATATTTGTATAAACAAGGAAATATCTACACTGTGATCTGTATAAACATGGAAATATCTACACCGCCATCTCTATAAACAGGGAAATATCTACACCCCTATCTGTATAAACATGGAAATATCCACACCGCTATCTCTATAAACATGGAAAAATCAACACCGCTATCTCTATGAACATGGAAATATCTACACCGCCATCTCTATAAACATGGAAATGTCTACACCACGATCAGTATAAACATGGAAATATCTACACCGCTATCTGTATAAACATGGAAATATCTCCACTGCTATCTCTATAAACATCGAAATATCTACACCGCCATCTGTATAAACATGGAAATACTTACAAAGTTATCTGTATAAACATGGAAATATCTGCACCGCCATCTGTAAAAACATGGAAATACCTATACAGTCATCTGTATAAACATGGAAATATCTACAATGCCATCTGTAAAAAGATGGAAATATCTACACCGCAATCTGTGTAAACATGGAAATATCTACACCGATATCTGTAAAAACATGGAAATATCTACACCGCTATCTGTATAAACATGGAAATAGCTACACCGCGATCTGTAAAAACATGGAAATATCTACACCGCGATCTGTATAAACATGGAAATATGTACACCGCTATCTGTATAAACCTGGAAATATCTACACAGTTATCTCTATAAACATGGAAATATCTACACCGCCATCTGTATAAACATGGAAATACCTACAAAGTCATCTGTATAAACATGGAAATATCTACACAGCCATCTGTATAAATATGGAAATATCTACACAGCCATCTGTATATACATGGAAGTAACTACACCACTATCTGTATAAACATGGAAATAACTACACCGCTATTTGTATAAACAAGGAAATATCTACACCGTGATCTGTATAAACATGGAAATATCTACACCGCCATCTCTATAAACAGGGAAATATCTACACCCCTATCTGTAAAAACATGGAAATATCCACACCGCTATCTCTATAAACATGGAAAAATCAACACCGCTATCTCTATGAACATGGAAATATCTACACCGCCATCTCTATAAACATGGAAATGTCTACACCACGATCAGTATAAACATGGAAATATCTACACCGCTATCTGTAAAAACATGGAAAGATCTCCACTGCTATCTCTATAAACATCAAAATATCTACACCGCCATCTGTATAAAGATGGAAATACTTACAAAGTTATCTGTATAAACATGGAAATATCTACACCGCCATCTGTATAAACTTGGAAATATCTACACAGCCATGTGTACATACATTGAAATATCTACACCGCTATCTATATAAACATGGAAATAACTACACCGCTATCTGTATAAACATGGAAATAGCTACACCGCCATCTACATATCCATGGAAATATCTGCGCCACCATCTGTATAAACATGGAAATATCTACACGGTCATCTGTGTATAGATGGAAATATCAACACCGCCATCTGTACAAACATGGAAATATCTGCACCGCTATCTGTATAAACATGGAAATATCTACACCGCGGTCTGTATAAACATGGAAATATCAACACCGCTATCGGTATAAACATGGAAATATCTACACCGCTATCTCTATAAACATGGAAATATCTACACCGTGATCTGTATAAACATGGAAATATTTACACCGCTATCTGTATAAACATGGAAACTTCTACACCGTTATCTGTATAAATATGGAAATATCTACACCGCTATCTCTATAAACTTGGAAATATCTACACCGCCATCTGTATAAACATGGAAATACCTATACAGTCATCTGTGTAAACATGGAAATATCTACACCACCATCTGTATAAACATGGAAATATCTACAATGCCATCTGTATACACATGGAAATACCTACACGGCAATCACTGTATAGATGGAAGCATCAACACCGCCATCTGTACAAACATGGAAATATCTACACTGCTATCTCTATAAACATGGAAATATCTACACTGCGGTCTGTATAAACATGGAAATATCTACACCACCATCTGTATAAACATGGAAATATCTACAATGCCATCTGTATACACATGGAAATACCTACACGGCAATCACTGTATAGATGGAAGCATCAACACCGCCATCTTTACAAACATGGAAATATCTACACTGCTATCTCTATAAACATGGAAATATCTACACTGCGGTCTCTATAAACATGGAAATATCTACACCATGATCTGTATAAACATGGAAATATATACACCGCTATCTCTATAAACATGGAAATATCTACAATGCCATCTGTATACACATGGAAATACCTACACGGCAATCAGTGTATAGATGGAAACATCAACACCGCCATCTGTACAAACATGGAAATATCTACACTGCTATCTCTATAAACATGGAAATATCTACACTGCGGTCTGTATAAACATGGAAATATCAACACCGGTATCTGTATAAACATGGAAATATCTACACCATGATCTGTATAAACATGGAAATATATACACCGCTTTCTGTATAAACATGGAAATATCTGCACCGCTATCTCTATAAACATGGAAATAACTACAAAGACATCTGTATAAACATGGAAATACCTACACAGTCATGTGTAGGAACATTTAAATATCTACACTGCCATCTGTATAAATATAGAAATATCTACACAGCTCTCTCTATAAATATGGAAATATCTGCATAGGCATCTGTGTAAACATGGAAATAACTGCACCGCTATCTGTAAAAACATGGAAATACCTACACCGCTGTCTCTATAAACATGGAAATATGTACACCGCTATGTGTATAAACATGGAAATATCTCCACTGCTCTCTGTATAAACATGGAAATATCTCCACCGTTATCTGTATAAACATGGAAATATCAACAGCGCCATCTACATAAACATTGAAATATCTACACTGCCATCTGTAAAAACATGGAAATATCCACACAGTCATCTGAATAAACATGGTAATATCTACACCACCATCTGTATAAACATGGAAATATCTACAATGCCATCTGTATACACATGGAAATACCTACACGGCAATCAGTGTATAGATGGAAACATCAACACCGCCATCTGTACAAACATGGAAATATCTACACTGCTATCTCTATAAACATGGAAATATCTACTCTGCGGTCTCTATAAACATGGAAATATCTACACCATGATCTGTATAAACATGGAAATATATACACCGCTATCTGTATAAACATGGAAATATCTGCACCGCTATCTCTATAAACATGGAAATAACTACAAAGACATCTGTATAAACTTGGAAATACCTACACAGTCATGTGTAGGAACATTTAAATATCTACACTGCCATCTGTATAAATATAGAAATATCTACACAGCCCTCTGTATAAATATGGAAATATCTGCATAGGCATCTGTGTAAACATGGAAATATCTGCACCGCTATCTGTATAAACATGGAAATACCTACACCGCTGTCTCTATAAACATGGAAATATGTACACCGCTATGTGTATAAACATGGAAATATCTCCACTGCTCTCTTTATAAACATGGAAATATCTCCACCGTTATCTGTATAAACATGGAAATATCAACAGCGCCATCTATATAAACATTGAAATATCTACACTGCCATCTGTAAAATCATGGAAATATCTACACATTCATCTGAATAAACATGGAAATAGCTACACCACCATCTGTATAAACATGGAAATAGCTACAATACCATCTGTATACACATGGAAATATCTACACCGACATCTGTATAAATATGGAAATATCTACACGGCCATCTGTATAAACATGGAAATATCTACACTGCCATCTGTAGAAAGATGGAAATATCTACACCGCTATCTCTATAAATATGGAAATATCTACACCGCCATCTGTATGAACATGAAAATATCTACACTGCCATGTCCATAAAGATGGAAGTATCTACTCCGCCATGTGTATAAACACGGAAATATCTACACCACCATCTGTGTAAACATGGAAATACCTACACCGCTATCTGTATAAACATGGAAATAACTACACCGCCATCTGCATGTCCTTGGAAATATCTACGCCGCCATCTGAATAAACATGGAAATATCTACACGGCCATCTGTGTATAGATGGAAATATCAACACCACCATCTGTACAAACATGGAAATATCTACACCGCTATCTCTATAGACATGGAAATATCTGCACCGCCATCTGTAAAAACATGGAAATACCTATACAGTCATCTGTATAAACATGGAAATATCTACAATGCCATCTGCAGAAAGATGGAAATATCTACACCGCAATCAGTGTAAACATGGAAATATCTACACCGATATCTGTATAAACATGGAAATATCTACACCACGATCTGTATAAACATGGAAATATCTACACCGCGATCTGTATAAACATGGAAATATCTACAACGCGATCTGTATAAACATGGAAATATCTACACAGTTATCTCTATAAACATGGAAATATCTACACTGCGGTCTGTATAAACATGGAAATATCAACACCGGTATCTGTATAAACATGGAAATATCTACACCATGATCTGTATAAACATGGAAATATATACACCGCTTTCTGTATAAACATGGAAATATCTGCACCGCTATCTCTATAAACATGGAAATAACTACAAAGACATCTGTATAAACATGGAAATACCTACACAGTCATGTGTAGGAACATTTAAATATCTACACTGCCATCTGTATAAATATAGAAATATCTACACAGC
This sequence comes from Pan troglodytes, assembly GCF_028858775.2. Lineage (NCBI taxonomy): Eukaryota > Metazoa > Chordata > Mammalia > Primates > Hominidae > Pan > Pan troglodytes. The sequence goes on from NC_072411.2 coordinate 13,043,680, forward strand.
TCTCTCTATAAATATGGAAATATCTGCATAGGCATCTGTGTAAACATGGAAATAACTGCACCGCTATCTGTAAAAACATGGAAATACCTACACCGCTGTCTCTATAAACATGGAAATATGTACACCGCTATGTGTATAAACATGGAAATATCTCCACTGCTCTCTGTATAAACATGGAAATATCTCCACCGTTATCTGTATAAACATGGAAATATCAACAGCGCCATCTACATAAACATTGAAATATCTACACTGCCATCTGTAAAAACATGGAAATATCCACACAGTCATCTGAATAAACATGGTAATATCTACACCACCATCTGTATAAACATGGAAATATCTACAATGCCATCTGTATACACATGGAAATACCTACACGGCAATCAGTGTATAGATGGAAACATCAACACCGCCATCTGTACAAACATGGAAATATCTACACTGCTATCTCTATAAACATGGAAATATCTACTCTGCGGTCTCTATAAACATGGAAATATCTACACCATGATCTGTATAAACATGGAAATATATACACCGCTATCTGTATAAACATGGAAATATCTGCACCGCTATCTCTATAAACATGGAAATAACTACAAAGACATCTGTATAAACTTGGAAATACCTACACAGTCATGTGTAGGAACATTTAAATATCTACACTGCCATCTGTATAAATATAGAAATATCTACACAGCCCTCTGTATAAATATGGAAATATCTGCATAGGCATCTGTGTAAACATGGAAATATCTGCACCGCTATCTGTATAAACATGGAAATACCTACACCGCTGTCTCTATAAACTTGGAAATATGTACACCGCTATGTGTATAAACATGGAAATATCTCCACTGCTCTCTTTATAAACATGGAAATATCTCCACCGTTATCTGTATAAACATGGAAATATCAACAGCGCCATCTATATAAACATTGAAATATCTACACTGCCATCTGTAAAATCATGGAAATATCTACACATTCATCTGAATAAACATGGAAATAGCTACACCACCATCTGTATAAACATGGAAATAGCTACAATACCATCTGTATACACATGGAAATATCTACACCGACATCTGTATAAATATGGAAATATCTACACGGCCATCTGTATAAACATGGAAATATCTACACTGCCATCTGTAGAAAGATGGAAATATCTACACCGCTATCTCTATAAATATGGAAATATCTACACCGCCATCTGTATGAACATGAAAATATCTACACTGCCATGTCCATAAAGATGGAAGTATCTACTCCGCCATGTGTATAAACACGGAAATATCTACACCACCATCTGTGTAAACATGGAAATACCTACACCGCTATCTGTATAAACATGGAAATAACTACACCGCCATCTGCATGTCCTTGGAAATATCTACGCCGCCATCTGAATAAACATGGAAATATCTACACGGCCATCTGTGTATAGATGGAAATATCAACACCACCATCTGTACAAACATGGAAATATCTACACCGCTATCTCTATAGACATGGAAATATCTGCACCGCCATCTGTAAAAACATGGAAATACCTATACAGTCATCTGTATAAACATGGAAATATCTACAATGCCATCTGCAGAAAGATGGAAATATCTACACCGCAATCAGTGTAAACATGGAAATATCTACACCGATATCTGTATAAACATGGAAATATCTACACCACGATCTGTATAAACATGGAAATATCTACACCGCGATCTGTATAAACATGGAAATATCTACAACGCGATCTGTATAAACATGGAAATATCTACACAGTTATCTCTATAAACATGGAAATATCTACACCGCCATCTGTATAAACATGGAAATACCTACAAAGCCATCTGTATAAACATGGAAATATCTACACAGCCATCTGTATAAACATGGAAATATCTACACAGCCATCTGTATATACATGGAAATATCTACACCACTATCTGTATAAACATGGAAATAACTACACCGCTATTTGTATAAACAAGGAAATATCTACACTGTGATCTGTATAAACATGGAAATATCTACACCGCCATCTCTATAAACAGGGAAATATCTACACCCCTATCTGTATAAACATGGAAATATCCACACCGCTATCTCTATAAACATGGAAAAATCAACACCGCTATCTCTATGAACATGGAAATATCTACACCGCCATCTCTATAAACATGGAAATGTCTACACCACGGTCAGTATAAACATGGAAATATCTACACCGCTATCTGTAGAAACATGGAAATATCTCCACTGCTATCTCTATAAACATCGAAATATCTACACTGCCATCTGTATAAACATGGAAATACTTACAAAGTTATCTGTATAAACATGGAAATATCTACACCGCCATCTGTATAAACATGGAAATATCTACACAGCCATGTGTACATACATGGAAATATCTACACCGCTATCTATACAAACATGGAAATAACTACACCGCTATCTGTATAAACATGGAAATATCTACACCGCCATCTACATATCCATGGAAATATCTGCGCCGCCATCTGTATAAACATGGAAATATCTACACGGTCATCTGTGTATAGATGGAAATATCAACACCGCCATCTGTACAAACATGGAAATATCTGCACCGCTATCTGTATAAACATGGAAATATCTACACCGCGGTCTGTATAAACATGGAAATATCAACACCGCTATCGGTATAAACATGGAAATATCTACACCGCTATCTCTATAAACATGGAAATATCTACACCGTGATCTGTATAAACATGGAAATATTTACACCGCTATCTGTATAAACATGGAAACTTCTACACCGTGATCTGTATAAATATGGAAATATCTACACCGCTATCTCAATAAACTTGGAAATATCTATACCACCATCTGTATAAACATGGAAATACCTATACAGTCATCTGTGTAAACATGGAAACATCTACACCACCATCTGTATAAACATGGAAATATCTACAATGCCATCTGTATACACATGGAAATACCTACACGGCAATCAGTGTATAGATGGAAACATCAACACCGCCATCTGTACAAACATGGAAATATCTACACTGCTATCTCTATAAACATGGAAATATCTACACTGCGGTCTCTATAAACATGGAAATATCTACACCATGATCTGTATAAACATGGAAATATATACACCGCTATCTGTATAAACATGGAAATATCTGCACCGCTATCTCTATAAACATGGAAATAACTGCAAAGACATCTGTATACACTTGGAAATACCTACACAGTCATGTGTAGGAACATTTAAATATCTACACTGCCATCTGTATAAATATAGAAATATCTACACAGCCCTCTGTATAAATATGGAAATATCTGCATAGGCATCTGTGTAAACATGGAAATATCTGCACCGCTATCTGTATAAACATGGAAATACCTACACCGCTGTCCCTATAAACATTTAAATATGTACACCGCTATGTGTATAAACATGGAAATATCTCCACTGCTCTCTGTATAAACATGGAAATATCTCCACCGTTATCTGTATAAACATGGAAATATCAACAGCGCCATCTATATAAACATTGAAATATCTACACTGCCATCTGTAAAAACATGGAAATATCTACACATTCATCTGAATAAACATGGAAATACCTACACCACCATCTGTATAAACATGGAAATAGCTACAATACCATCTGTATACACATGGAAATATCTACACCGACATCTGTATAAATATGGAAATATCTACACCGCCATCTGTATGAACATGAAAATATCTACACTGCCATCTCCATAAAGATGGAAGTATCTACTCCGCCATGTGTATAAACACGGAAATATCTACACCACCATCTGTGTAAACATGGAAATACCTACACCGCTATCTGTATAAACATGGAAATAACTACACCGCCATCTGCATGTCCTTGGAAATATCTACGCCGCCATCTGAATAAACATGGAAATATCTACACGGCCATCTGTGTATAGCTGGAAATATCAACACCGCCATCTGTACAAACATGGAAATATCTACACCGCTATCTCTATAGACATGGAAATATCTGCACCGCCATCTGTAAAAACATGGAAATACCTATACAGTCATCTGTATAAACATGGAAATATCTACAATGCCATCTGTAGAAAGATGGAAATATCTACACCGCAATCAGTGTAAACATGGAAATATCTACACCGATATCTGTATAAACATGGAAATATCTACCCCGCGATCTGTATAAACATGGAAATATCTACACCGCGATCTGTATAAACATGGAAATATCTACACCGCGATCTGTATAAACATGGAAATATCTACACAGTTATCTCTATAAACATGGAAATATCTACACCGCCATCTGTATAAACAAGGAAATACCTACAAAGTCATCTGTACAAACATGGAAATATCTACACAGCCATCTGTATAAACATGGAAATATCTACACAGCCATCTGTATATACATGGAAATATCTACACCACTATCTGTATAAACATGGAAATAACTACACCGCTATTTGTATAAACAAGGAAATATCTACACTGTGATCTGTATAAACATGGAAATATCTACACCGCCATCTCTATAAACAGGGAAATATCTACACCCCTATCTGTATAAACATGGAAATATCCACACCGCTATCTCTATAAACATGGAAAAATCAACACCGCTATCTCTATGAACATGGAAATATCTACACCGCCATCTCTATAAACATGGAAATGTCTACACCACGATCAGTATAAACATGGAAATATCTACACCGCTATCTGTATAAACATGGAAATATCTCCACTGCTATCTCTATAAACATCGAAATATCTACACCGCCATCTGTATAAACATGGAAATACTTACAAAGTTATCTGTATAAACATGGAAATATCTGCACCGCCATCTGTAAAAACATGGAAATACCTATACAGTCATCTGTATAAACATGGAAATATCTACAATGCCATCTGTAAAAAGATGGAAATATCTACACCGCAATCTGTGTAAACATGGAAATATCTACACCGATATCTGTAAAAACATGGAAATATCTACACCGCTATCTGTATAAACATGGAAATAGCTACACCGCGATCTGTAAAAACATGGAAATATCTACACCGCGATCTGTATAAACATGGAAATATGTACACCGCTATCTGTATAAACCTGGAAATATCTACACAGTTATCTCTATAAACATGGAAATATCTACACCGCCATCTGTATAAACATGGAAATACCTACAAAGTCATCTGTATAAACATGGAAATATCTACACAGCCATCTGTATAAATATGGAAATATCTACACAGCCATCTGTATATACATGGAAATATCTACACCACTATCTGTATAAACATGGAAATAACTACACCGCTATTTGTATAAACAAGGAAATATCTACACCGTGATCTGTATAAACATGGAAATATCTACACCGCCATCTCTATAAACAGGGAAATATCTACACCCCTATCTGTAAAAACATGGAAATATCCACACCGCTATCTCTATAAACATGGAAAAATCAACACCGCTATCTCTATGAACATGGAAATATCTACACCGCCATCTCTATAAACATGGATATGTCTACACCACGATCAGTATAAACATGGAAATATCTACACCGCTATCTGTAAAAACATGGAAAGATCTCCACTGCTATCTCTATAAACATCAAAATATCTACACCGCCATCTGTATAAACATGGAAATACTTACAAAGTTATCTGTATAAACATGGAAATATCTACACCGCCATCTGTATAAACATGGAAATATCTACACAGCCATGTGTACATACATTGAAATATCTACACCGCTATCTATATAAACATGGAAATAACTACACCGCTATCTGTATAAACATAGAAATAGCTACACCGCCATCTACATATCCATGGAAATATCTGCGCCACCATCTGTATAAACATGGAAATATCTACACGGTCATCTGTGTATAGATGGAAATATCAACACCGCCATCTGTACAAACATGGAAATATCTGCACCGCTATCTGTATAAACATGGAAATATCTACACCGCGGTCTGTATAAACATGGAAATATCAACACCGCTATCGGTATAAACATGGAAATATCTACACCGCTATCTCTATAAACATGGAAATATCTACACCGTGATCTGTATAAACATGGAAATATTTACACCGCTATCTGTATAAACATGGAAACTTCTACACCGTTATCTGTATAAATATGGAAATATCTACACCGCTATCTCTATAAACTTGGAAATATCTACACCGCCATCTGTATAAACATGGAAATACCTATACAGTCATCTGTGTAAACATGGAAATATCTACACCACCATCTGTATAAACATGGAAATATCTACAATGCCATCTGTATACACACGGAAATACCTACACGGCAATCACTGTATAGATGGAAGCATCAACACCGCCATCTGTACAAACATGGAAATATCTACACTGCTATCTCTATAAACATGGAAATATCTACACTGCGGTCTGTATAAACATGGAAATATCTACACCGGTATCTGTGTAAACATGGAAATATCTACACCATGATCTGTATAAACATGGAAATATATACACCGCTATCAGTATAAACATGGAAATATCTGCACCGCTATCTCTATAAACATGGAAATAACTACAAAGACATCTGTATAAACATGGAAATACCTACACAGTCATGTGTAGGAACATTTAATTATCTACTCTGACATCTGTATAAATATAGAAATATCTACACAGCCCTCTGTATAAATATGGAAATATCTGCATAGGCATCTGTGTAAACATGGAAATATCTGCACCGCTATCTGTATAAACATGGAAATACCTACACCGCTGTCTCTATAAATATGGAAATATGTACACCGCTATGTGTATAAACATGGAAATATCTCCACTGCTCTCTGTACAAACATGGAAATATCTCCAACATTATCCGTACAAACATGGAAATATCAACAGCGCCATCTATATAAACATTGAAATATCTACACTGCCATCTGTAAAAACATGGAAATATCTACACAGTCATCTGAATAAACATGGAAATATCTACACCACCATCTGTATAAACATGGAAATAGCTACAATACCATCTGTATACACATGGAAATATCTACACAGACATCTGTATAAATATGGAAATATCTACACGGCCATCTGTATAATCATGGAAATATCTACACTGCCATCTGTAGAAAGATGGAAATATCTACACAGCTATCTCTATAAATATGGAAATATCTACACCGCCATCTCTATGAACATGAAAATATCGACACTGCCATCTCCATAAAGATGGAAGTATCTACTCCGCCATGTGTATAAACATGGAAATATCTACACCACCATCTGTGTAAACATGGAAATACCTACACCGCTATCTGTATAAACATGGAAATAACTACACCGCCATCTGCATGTCCTTGGAAATATCTACGCCGCCATCTGAATAAACATGGAACTATCTACACGGCCATCTGTGTATAGATTGAAATATCAACACTGCCATCTCTACAAACATGGAAATATCTACACCGATATCTCTATAGACATGGAAATATCTGCACCGCCATCTGTAAAAACATGGAAATACCTATACAGTCATCTGTATAAACATGGAAATATCTACAATGCCATCTGTAGAAAGATGGAAATATCTACACCGCAATCTGTGTAAACATGGAAATATCTACACCGATATCTGTAAAAACATGGAAATATCTACACCGCTATCTGTATAAACATGGAAATAGCTACACCGCCATCTACATATCCATGGAAATATCTGCGCCACCATCTGTATAAACATGGAAATATCTACACGGTCATCTGTGTATAGATGGAAATATCAACACCGCCATCTGTACAAACATGGAAATATCTGCACCGCTATCTGTATAAACATGGAAATATCTACACCGCGGTCTGTATAAACATGGAAATATCAACACCGCTATCGGTATAAACATGGAAATATCTACACCGCTATCTCTATAAACATGGAAATATCTACACCGTGATCTGTATAAACATGGAAATATTTACACCGCTATCTGTATAAACATGGAAACTTCTACACCGTTATCTGTATAAATATGGAAATATCTACACCGCTATCTCTATAAACTTGGAAATATCTACACCGCCATCTGTATAAACATGGAAATACCTATACAGTCAACTGTGTAAACATGGAAATATCTACACCACCATCTGTATAAACATGGAAATATCTACAATGCCATCTGTATACACATGGAAATACCTACACGGCAATCAGTGTATAGATGGAAGCATCAACACCGCCATCTGTACAAACATGGAAATATCTACACTGCTATCTCTATAAACATGGAAATATCTACACTGCGATCTGTATAAACATGGAAATATCTACACCGGTATCTGTGTAAACATGGAAATATCTACACCATGATCTGTATAAACATGGAAATATATACACCGCTATCTGTATAAACATGGAAATATCTACAATGCCATCTGTAGAAAGATGGAAATATCTACACCGCAATCAGTGTAAACATGGAAATATCTACACCGATATCTGTATAAACATGGAAATATCTACACCGCGATCTGTATAAACATGGAAATATCTACACCGCGATCTGTATAAACATGGAAATATCTACAACGCGATCTGTATAAACATGGAAATATCTACACAGTTATCTCTATAAACATGGAAATATCTACACCGCCATCTGTATAAACATGGAAATACCTACAAAGTCATCTGTATAAACATGGAAATATCTACACAGCCATCTGTATAAACATGGAAATATCTACACAGCCATCTGTATATACATGGAAATATCTACACCACTATCTGTATAAACATGGAAATAACTACACCGCTATTTGTATAAACAAGGAAATATCTACACTGTGATCTGTATAAACATGGAAATATCTACACCGCCATCTCTATAAACAGGGAAATATCTACACCCCTATCTGTATAAACATGGAAATATCCACACCGCTATCTCTATAAACATGGAAAAATCAACACCGCTATCTCTATGAACATGGAAATATCCACACCGCCATCTCTATAAACATGGAAATGTCTACACCACGATCAGTATAAACATGGAAATATCTACACCGCTATCTGTATAAACATTTAAATATCTCCACTGCTATCTCTATAAACATCGAAATATCTACACCGCCATCTGTATAAACATGGAAATACTTACAAAGTTATCTGTATAAACATGGAAATATCTACACCGCCATCTGTATAAACATGGAAATATCTACACAGCCATGTGTACATACATGGAAATATCTACACCGCTATCTATATAAACATGGAAATAACTACACCGCTATCTGTATAAACATGGAAATATCTACACCGCCATCTACATATCCATGGAAATATCTGCGCCGCCATCTGTATAAACATGGAAATATCTACACGGTCATCTGTGTATAGATGGAAATATCAACACCGCCATCTGTACAAACATGGAAATCTCTGCACCGCTATCTGTATAAACATGGAAATATCTACACCGCGGTCTGTATAAACATGGAAATATCAACACCGCTATCGGTATAAACGTGGAAATATCTACACCGCTATCTCTATAAACATGGAAATATCTACACCGTGATCTGTATAAACATGGAAATATTTACACCGCTATCTGTATAAACATGGAAACTTCTACATCGTTATCTGTATAAATATGGAAATATCTACACCGCTATCTCAATAAACTTTGAAATATCTACACCACCATCTGTATAAACATGTAAATACCTATACAGTCATCTGTGTAAACATGGTAATATCTACACCACCATCTGTATAAACATGGAAATATCTACAATGCCATCTGTATACACATGGAAATACCTACACGGCAATCAGTGTATAGATGGAAACATCAACACCGCCATGTGTACAAACATGGAAATATCTACACTGCTATCTCTATAAACATGGAAATATATACACTGCGGTCTCTATAAACATGGAAATATCTACACCATGATCTGTATAAACATGGAAATATATACACCGCTATCTGTATAAACATGGAAATATCTACAATGCCATCTGTATACACATGGAAATACCTACACGGCAATCAGTGTATAGATGGAAACATCAACACCGCCATCTGTACAAACATGGAAATATCTACACTGCTATCTCTATAAACATGGAAATATCTACACTGCGGTCTGTATAAACATGGAAATATCAACACCGGTATCTGTAAAAACATGGAAATATCTACACCGCGATCTGTATAAACATGGAAATATGTACACCGCTATCTATATAAACCTGGAAATATCTACACAGTTATCTCTATAAACATGGAAATATCTACACCGCCATCTGTATAAACATGGAAATACCTACAAAATCATCTGTATAAACTTGGAAATATCTACACAGCCATCTGTATAAATATGGAAATATCTACACAGCCATCTGTATATACATGGAAATATCTACACCACTATCTGTATAAACATGGAAATAACTACACCGCTATTGTATAAACAAGGAAATATCTACACCGTGATCTGTATAAACATGGAAATATCTACACCGCCATCTCTATAAACAGGGAAATATCTACACCCCTATCTGTAAAAACATGGAAATATCCACACCGCTATCTCTATAAACATGGAAAAATCAACACCGCTATCTCTATGAACATGGAAATATCTACACCGCCATCTCTATAAACATGGAAATGTCTACACCACGCTCAGTATAAACATGGAAATATCTACACCGCTATCTGTAAAAACATGGAAAGATCTCCACTGCTATCTCTATAAACATCGAAATATCTACACCGCCATCTATATAAACATGGAAATACTTACAAAGTTATCTGTATAAACATGGAAATATCTACACCGCCATCTGTATAAACATGGAAATATCTACACAGCCATGTGTACATGCATTGAAATATCTACACCGCTATCTATATAAACATGGAAATAACTACACCGCTATCTATATAAACATGGAAATAGCTACACCGCCATCTACATATCCATGGAAATATCTGCGCCACCATCTGTATAAACATGGAAATATCTACACGGTCATCTGTGTATAGATGGAAATATCAACACCGCCATCTGTACAAACATGGAAATATCTGCACCGCTATCTGTATAAACATGGAAATATCTACACCGCGGTCTGTATAAACATGGAAATATCAACACCGCTATCGGTATAAACATGGAAATATCTACACCGCTATCTCTATAAACATGGAAATATCTACACCGTGATCTGTATAAACATGGAAATATTTACACCGCTATCTGTATAAACATGGAAACTTCTACACCATTATCTGTATAAATATGGAAATATCTACACCGCTATCTCTATAAACTTGGAAATATCTACACCGCCATCTGTATAAACATGGAAATACCTATACAGTCATCTGTGTAAACATGGAAATATCTACACCACCATCTGTATAAACATGGAAATATCTACAATGCCATTTGTATACACATGGAAATACCTACACGGCAATCAGTGTATAGATGGAAGCATCAACACCGCCATCTGTACAAACATGGAAATATCTACACTGCTTTCTCTATAAACATGGAAATATCTACACTGCGGTCTGTATAAACATGGAAATATCTACACCGGTATCTGTGTAAACATGGAAATATCTACACCATGATCTGTATAAACATGGAAATATATACACCGCTATCTGTATAAACATGGAAATATCTGCACCGCTATCTCTATAAACATGGAAATAACTACAAAGACATCTGTATAAACATGGAAATACCTACACAGTCATGTGTAGGAACATTTAATTATCTACTCTGACATCTGTATAAATATAGAAATATCTACACAGCCCTCTGTATAAATATGGAAATATCTGCATAGGCATCTGTGTAAACATGGAAATATCTGCACCGCTATCTGTATAAACATGGAAATACCTACACCGCTGTCTCTATAAATATGGAAATATGTACACCGCTATGTGTATAAACATGGAAATATCTCCACTGCACTCTGTACAAACATGGAAATATCTCCAACATTATCTGTATAAACATGGAAATATCAACAGCGCCATCTATATAAACATTGAAATATCTACACTGCCATCTGTAAAAACATGGAAATATCTACACAGTCATCTGAATAAACATGGAAATATCTACACCACCATCTGTATAAACATGGAAATAGCTACAATACCATCTGTATACACATGGAAATATCTACACAGACATCTGTATAAATATGGAAATATCTACACGGCCATCTGTATAATCATGGAAATATCTACACTGCCATCTGTAGAAAGATGGAAATATCTACACCGCTATCTCTATAAATATGGAAATATCTACAATGCCATCTCTATGAACATGAAAATATCGACACTGCCATCTCCATAAAGATGGAAGTATCTACTCCGCCATGTGTATAAACACGGAAATATCTACACCACCATCTGTGTAAACATGGAAATACCTACACCGCTATCTGTATAAACATGGAAATAACTACACCGCCATCTGCATGTCCTTGGAAATATCTACGCCGCCATCTGAATAAACATGGAACTATCTACACGGCCATCTGTGTATAGATGGAAATATCAACACTGCCATCTCTACAAACATGGAAATATCTACACCGATATCTCTATAGACATGGAAATATCTGCACAGCCATCTGTAAAAACATGGAAATACCTATACAGTCATCTGTATAAACATGGAAATATCTACAATGCCATCTGTAGAAAGATGGAAATATCTACACCGCAATCTGTGTAAACATGGTAATATCTACACCGATATCTGTAAAAACATGGAAATATCTACACCGCTATCTGTATAAACATGGAAATAGCTAAACCGCGATCTGTAAAAACATGGAAATATCTACACCGCGATCTGTATAAACATGGAAATATGTACACCGCTATCTGTATAAACCTGGAAATATCTACACAGTTATCTCTATAAACATGGAAATATCTACACCGCCATCTATATAAACATGGAAATACCTACAAAGTCATCTGTATAAACATGGAAATATCTACACAGGCATCTGTATAAATATGGAAATATCTACACAGCCATCTGTATATACATGGAAATATCTACACCACTATCTGTATAAACATGGAAATAACTACACCGCTATTTGTATAAACAAGGAAATATCTACACCGTGATCTGTATAAACATGGAAATATCTACACCGCCATCTCTATAAACAGGGAAATATCTACACCCCTATCTGTAAAAACATGGAAATATCCACACCGCTATCTCTATAAACATGGAAAAATCAACACCGCTATCTCTATGAACATGGAAATATCTACACCGCCATCTCTATAAACATGGAAATGTCTACACCACGATCAGTATAAACATGGAAATATCTACACCGCTATCTGTAAAAACATGGAAAGATCTCCACTGCTATCTCTATAAACATCGAAATATCTACACCGCCATCTGTATAAACATGGAAATACTTACAAAGTTATCTGTATAAACATGGAAATATCTACACCGCCATATGTATAAACATGGAAATATCTACACAGCCATGTGTACATATATTGAAATATCTACACCGCTATCTATATAAACATGGAAATAACTACACCGCTATCTGTATAAACATGGAAATAGCTACACCGCCATCTACATATCCATGGAAATATCTGCGCCACCATCTGTATAAACATGGAAATATCTACACGGTCATCTGTGTATAGATGGAAATATCAACACCGCCATCTGTACAAACATGGAAATATCTGCACCGCTATCTGTATAAACATGGAAATATCTACACCGCGGTCTGTATAAACATGGAAATATCAACACCGCTATCGGTATAAACATAGAAATATCTACACCGCTATCTCTATAAACATGGAAATATCTACACCGTGATCTGTATAAACATGGAAATATTTACACTGCTATCTGTATAAACATGGAAACTTCTACACCGTTATCTGTATAAATATGGAAATATCTACACCGCTATCTCTATAAACTTGGAAATATCTACACCGCCATCTGTATAAACATGGAAATACGTATACAGTCATCTGTGTAAACATGGAAATATCTACACCACCATCTGTATAAACATGGAAATATCTACAATGCCATCTGTATACACATGGAAATACCTACACGGCAATCAGTGTATAGATGGAAGCATCAACACCGCCATCTGTACAAACATGGAAATATCTACACTGCTATCTCTATAAACATGGAAATATCTACACTGCGGTCTGTATAAACATGGAAATATCTACACCGGTATCTGTGTAAACATGGAAATATCTACACCATGATCTGTATAAACATGGAAATATATACACCGCTATCTGTATAAACATGGAAATATCTACAATGCCATCTGTAGAAAGATGGAAATATCTACACCGCAATCAGTGTAAACATGGAAATATCTACACCGATATCTGTATAAACATGGAAATATCTACACCGCTATCTGTATAAACATGGAAATATCTACACCGCGATCTGTATAAACATGGAAATATCTACAACGCGATCTGTATAAACATGGAAATATCTACACAGTTATCTCTATAAACATGGAAATATCTACACCGCCATCTCTATAAACATGGAAATGTCTACACCACGATCAGTATAAACATGGAAATATCTACACCGCTATGTGTATAAACATGGAAATATCTCCACTGCTATCTCTATAAACATCGAAATATCTACACCGCCATCTGTATAAACATGGAAATACTTACAAAGTTATCTGTATAAACATGGAAATATCTACACCGCCATCTGTATAAACATGGAAATATCTACACAGCCATGTGTACATACATGGAAATATCTACACCGCTATCTATATAAACATGGAAATAACTACACCGCTATCTGTATAAACATGGAAATATCTACACCGCCATCTACATATCCATGGAAATATCTGCGCCGCCATCTGTATAAACATGGAAATATCTACGCGGTCATCTGTGTATAGATGGAAATATCAACACCGCCATCTGTACAAACATGGAAATATCTGCACCGCTATCTGTATAAACATGGAAATATCTACACCGCGGTCTGTATAAACATGGAAATATCAACACCGCTATCGTTATAAACATGGAAATATCAACACCGCTATCTCTATAAACATGGAAATATCTACACCGTGATCTGTATAAACATGGAAATATTTACACCGCTATCTGTATAAACATGGAAACTTCTACACCGTGATCTGTATAAATATGGAAATATCTACACCTCTATCTCAATAAACTTGGAAATATCTATACCACCATCTGTATAAACATGGAAATACCTATACAGTCATCTGTGTAAACATGGAAATATCTACACCACCATCTGTATAAACATGGAAATATCTACAATGCCATCTGTATACACATGGAAATACCTACACGGCAATCAGTGTATAGATGGAAACATCAACACCGCCGTCTGTACAAACATGGAAATATCTACACTGCTATCTCTATAAACATGGAAATATCTACACTGCGGTCTCTATAAACATGGAAATATCTACACCATGATCTGTATAAACATGGAAATATATACACCGCTATCTGTATAAACATGGAAATATCTGCACCGCTATCTCTATAAACATGGAAATAACTACAAAGACATCTGTATAAACTTGGAAATACCTACACAGTCATGTGTAGGAACATTTAAATATCTACACTGCCATCTGTATAAATATAGAAATATCTACACAGCCCTCTGTATAAATATGGAAATATCTGCATAGGCATCTGTGTAAACATGGAAATATCTGCACCGCTATCTGTATAAACATGGAAATACCTACACCGCTGTCCGTATAAACATTTAAATATGTACACCGCTATGTGTATAAACATGGAAATATCTCCACTGCTCTCTGTATAAACATGGAAATATCTCCACCGTTATCTGTATAAACATGGAAATATCAACAGCGCCATCTATATAAACATTGAAATATCTACACTGCCATCTGTAAAAACATGGAAATATCTACACATTCATCTGAATAAACATGGAAATATCTACACCACCATCTGTATAAACATGGAAATAGCTACAATACCATCTGTATACACATGGAAATATCTACACCAACATCTGTATAAATATGGAAATATCTACACCGCCATCTGTATGAACATGAAAATATCTACACTGCCATCTCCATAATGATGGAAGTATCTACTCCGCCATGTGTATAAACACGGAAATATCTACACCACCATCTGTGTAAACATGGAAATACCTACACCGCTATCTGTATAAACATGGAAATAACTACACCGCCATCTGCATGTCCTTGGAAATATCTACGCCGCCATCTGAATAAACATGGAAATATCTACACGGCCATCTGTGTATAGCTGGAAATATCAACACCGCCATCTGTACAAACATGGAAATATCTACACCGCTATCTCTATAGACATGGAAATATCTGCACCGCCATCTGTAAAAACATGGAAATACCTATACAGTCATCTGTATAAACATGGAAATATCTACAATGCCATCTGTAGAAAGATGGAAATATCTACACCGCAATCAGTGTAAACATGGAAATATCTACACCGATATCTGTATAAACATGGAAATATCTACCCCGCGATCTGTATAAACATGGAAATATCTACACCGGGATCTGTATAAACATGGAAATATCTACACCGCGATCTGTATAAACATGGAAATATCTACACAGTTATCTCTATAAACATGGAAATATCTACACCGCCATCTGTATAAACATGGAAATACCTACAAAGTCATCTGTACAAACATGGAAATATCTACACAGCCATCTGTATAAACATGGAAATATCTACACAGCCATCTGTATATACATGGAAATATCTACACCACTATCTGTATAAACATGGAAATAACTACACCGCTATTTGTATAAACAAGGAAATATCTACACTGTGATCTGTATAAACATGGAAATATCTACACCGCCATCTCTATAAACAGGGAAATATCTACACCCCTATCTGTATAAACATGGAAATATCCACACCGCTATCTCTATAAACATGGAAAAATCAACACCGCTATCTCTATGAACATGGAAATATCTACACCGCCATCTCTATAAACATGGAAATGTCTACACCACGATCAGTATAAACATGGAAATTTCTACACCGCTATCTGTATAAACATGGAAATATCTCCACTGCTATCTCTATAAACATCGAAATATCTACACCGCCATCTGTATAAACATGGAAATACTTACAAAGTTATCTGTATAAACATGGAAATATCTGCACCGCCATCTGTAAAAACATGGAAATACCTATACAGTCATCTGTATAAACATGGAAATATCTACAATGCCATCTGTAGAAAGATGGAAATATCTACACCGCAATCTGTGTAAACATGGAAATATCTACACCGATATCTGTAAAAACATGGAAATATCTACACCGCTATCTGTATAAACATGGAAATAGCTACACCGCGATCTGTAAAAACATGGAAATATCTACACTGCGATCTGTATAAACATGGAAATATGTACACCGCTATCTGTATAAACCTGGAAATATCTACACAGTTATCTCTATAAACATGGAAATATCTACACCGCCATCTGTATAAACATGGAAATACCTACAAAGTCATCTGTATAAACATGGAAATATCTACACAGCCATCTGTATAAATATGGAAATATCTACACAGCCATCTGTATATACATGGAAATATCTACACCACTATCTGTATAAACATGGAAATAACTACACTGCTATTTGTATAAACAAGGAAATATCTACACCGTGATCTGTATAAACATGGAAATATCTACACCGCCATCTCTATAAACAGGGAAATATCTACACACCTATCTGTAAAAACATGGAAATATCCACACCGCTATCTCTATAAACATGGAAAAATCAACACCGCTATCTCTATGAACATGGAAATATCTACACCGCCATCTCTATAAACATGGAAATGTCTACACCACGATCAGTATAAACATGGAAATATCTACACCGCTATCTGTAAAAACATGGAATGATCTCCACTGCTATCTCTATAAACATTGAAATATCTACACCGCCATCTGTATAAACATGTTAATACTTACAAAGTTATCTGTATAAACATGGAAATATCTACACCGCCATCTGTATAAACATGGAAATATCTACACAGCCATGTGTACATACATTGAAATATCTACACCGCTATCTATATAAACATGGAAATAACTACACCGCTATCTGTATAAACATGGAAATAGCTACACCGCCATCTACATATCCATGGAAATATCTGCGCCACCATCTGTATAAACATGGAAATATCTACACGGTCATCTGTGTATAGATGGAAATATCAACACCGCCATCTGTACAAACATGGAAATATCTGCACCGCTATCTGTATAAACATGGAAATATCTACACCGCGGTCTGTATAAACATGGAAATATCAACACCGCTATCGGTATAAACATGGAAATATCTACACCGCTATCTCTATAAACACGGAAGTATCTACACCGTGATCTGTATAAACATGGAAATATTTACACCGCTATCTGTATAAACATGGAAACTTCTACACCGTTATCTGTATAAATATGGAAATATCTACACCTCTATCTCTATAAACTTGGAAATATCTACACCGCCATCTGTATAAACATGGAAATACCTATACAGTCATCTGTGTAAACATGGAAATATCTACACCACCATCTGTATAAACATGGAAATATCTACAATGCCATCTGTATACACATGGAAATACCTACACGGCAATCAGTGTATAGATGGAAGCATCAACACCGCCATCTGTACAAACATGGAAATATCTACACTGCTATCTCTATAAACATGGAAATATCTACACTGCGGTCTGTATAAACATGGAAATATCTACACCGGTATCTGTGTAAACATGGAAATATCTACACCATGATCTGTATAAACATGGAAATATATACACCGCTATCTGTATAAACATGGAAATATCTGCACCGCTATCTCTATAAACATGGAAATAACTACAAAGACATCTGTATAAACATGGAAATACCTACACAGTCATGTGTAGGAACATTTAAATATCTACACTGCCATCTGTATAAATATAGAAATATCTACACAGCCCTCTGTATAAATATGGAAATATCTGCATAGGCATCTGTGTGAACATGGAAATATCTGCACCGCTATCTGTATAAACATGGAAATACCTACAACGCTGTCTCTATAAACATGGAAATATGTAGACCGCTATGTGTATAAACATGGAAATATCTCCACTGCTCTCTGTATAAACATGGAAATATCTCCACCGTTATCTGTATAAACATGGAAATATCAACAGCGCCATCTATATAAACATTGAAATATCTACACTGCCATCTGTAAAAACATGGAAATATCTACACAGTCATCTGAATAAACATGGAAATATCTACACCACCATCTGTATAAACATGGAAATAGCTACAATACCATCTGTATACACATGGAAATAACTACACAGACATCTGTATAAATATGGAAATATCTACACGGCCATCTGTATAAACATGGAAATATCTACACTGGCATATGTAGAAAGATGGAATTATCTACACCGCTATCTCTATAAATATGGAAATATCTACACTGCCATCTCTATGAACCTGAAAATATCTACACTGCCATCTCCATAAAGATTTAAGTATCTACACCGCCATTTGTATAAACACGGAAATATCTACACCACCATCTGTGTAAACATGGAAATACCTACACCGCTATCTGTATAAACATGGAAATAACTACACCGCCATCTGCATGCCCTTGGAAATATCTACGCCGCCATCTGAATAAACATGGAAATATCTACACGGCCATCTGTGTATAGATGGAAATATCAACACCACCATCGATACAAACATGGAAATATCTACAACGCTATCTCTATAGACATGGAAATATCTGCACCGCCATCTGTAAAAACATGGAAATACCGATACAGTCATCTGTATAAACATGGAAATATCTACAATGCCATCTGTAGAAAGATGGAAATATCTACACCGCAATCTGTGTAAACATGGAAATATCTACACCGATATCTGAAAAAACATGGAAATAACTACAGCGCTATCTGTATAAACATGGAAATATCTACACAGTTATCTCTATAAACATGGAAATATCTACACCGCCATCTGTATAAACATGGAAATACCTACAAAGTCATCTGTATAAAAATGGAAATATGTACACAGCCATCTGTATAAACATGGAAATATCTACACAGCCATCTGTATAAACATGGAAATATCTACACAGCCATCTGTATATACATGGAAATATCTACACCACTATCTTTATAAACATGGAAATAACTACACTGCTATTTGTATAAACGAGGAAATATCTACACCGTGATCTGTATAAACATGGAAATATCTACACCGCCATCTCTATAAACAGGGAAATATCTACAACCCTATCTGTATAAACATGGAAATATCCACACCGTTATCTGTATAAACATGGAAAAATCAACTCCGCTATATCTATGAACATGGAAATGTCTGCATCGCCATCTCTATAATCATGGAAATACTTACAAAGTTATCTGTATAAAGATGGAAATATCTACACCGCCATCTGTATAAACATGGAAATATCTACACAGCCATGTGTACATACATGGAAATATCTACACCGCTATCTATATAAACATGGAAATAACTACACCGCTATCTGTATAAACATGGAAATATCTACACCGCCATCTACATATCCATGGAAATATCTGCGCCGCCCTCTGTATAAACATGGAAATATCTACACTGTCATCTGTGTATAGATGGAAATATCAACACCGCCATCTGTACAAACATGGAAATATCTGCACCGCTATCTGTATAAACATGGAAATATCTACACCGCGGACTGAATAAACATGGAAATATCAACACCGCTATCGGTATAAACATGGAAATATCTACACCGCTATCTCTATAAACATGGAAATATCTACACCGTGATCTGTATAAACATGGAAATATTTACACCGCTATCTGTATAAACATGGAAACTTGTACACCGTGATCTGTATAAATATGGAAATATCTACACCGCTATCTCAATAAACTTGGAAATATCTACACCACCATCTGTATAAACATGGAAATACCTATACAGTCATCTGTGCAAACATGGAAATATCTACACCACCATCTGTATAAACATGGAAATATCTACAATGCCATCTGTATACACATGGAAATACCTACATGGCAATCAGTGTATAGATGGAAACATCAACACCGCCGTCTGCACAAACATGGAAATATCTACACTGCTATCTCTATAAACATGGAAATATCTACACTGCGGTCTCTATAAACATGGAAATATCTACACCATGATCTGTATAAACATGGAAATATATACACCGCTATCTGTATAAACATGGAAATATCTGCACCGCTATCTCTATAAACATGGAAATAACTACAAAGACATCTGTATAAACTTGGAAATACCTACACAGTCATGTGTAGGAACATTTAAATATCTACACTGCCATCTGTATAAATATAGAAATATCTACACAGCCCTCTGTATAAATATGGAAATATCTGCATAGGCATCTGGGTAAACATGGAAATATCTGCACCGCTATCTGTATAAACATGGAAATACCTACACCGCTGTCTCTATAAACATGGAAAAATGTACACCGCTATGTGTATAAACATGGAAATATCTCCACTGCTCTCTGTATAAACATGGAAATATCTCCACCGTTATCTGTATAAACATGGAAATACCTACACCGCTGTCTCTATAAACATGGAAATATGTACACCGCTATGTGTATAAACATGGAAATATCTCCACTGCTCTCTGTATAAACATGGAAATATCTCCACCGTTATCTGTATAAACATGGAAATATCAACAGCGCCATCTATATAAACATTGAAATATCTACACTGCCATCTGTAAAAACATGGAAATATCTACACATTCATCTGAATAAACATGGAAATATCTACACCACCATCTGTATAAACATGGAAATAGCTACAATACCATCTGTATACACATGGAAATATCTACACCGACATCTGTATAAACATGGAAATATCTACACGGCTATCTGTATAAACATGGAAATATCTACACTGCCATCTGTAGAAAGATGGAAATATCTACACCGCTATCTCTATAAATATGGAAATATCTACACCGCCATCTCTATGAACATGAAAATATCTACACTGCCATCTCCATAAAGATGGAAGTATCTACTCCGCCATGTGTATAAACACAGAAATATCTACACCACCATCTGTGTAAACATGGAAATACCTCCACCGCTATCTGTATAAACATGGAAATAACTACACCGCCATCTGCATGTCCTTGGAAATATCTACGCCGCCATCTGAATAAACATGGAAATATCTACACGGCCATCTGTGTATAGATGGAAATATCAACACCACCATCTGTACAAACATGGAAATATCTACACCGCTATCTATATAGACATGGAAATATCTGCACCGCCATCTGTAAAAACATGGAAATACCGATACAGTCATCTGTATAAACATGGAAATATCTACAATGCCATCTGTAGAAAGATGGAAATATCTACACCGCAATCTGTGTAAACATGGAAATATCTACACCGATATCTGAAAAAACATGGAAATAACTACAGCGCTATCTGTATAAACATGGAAATATCTACACAGTTATCTCTATAAACATGGAAATATCTACACCGCCATCTGTATAAACATGGAAATACCTACAAAGTCATCTGTATAAAAATGGAAATATGTACACAGCCATCTGTATAAACATGGAAATATCTACACAGCCATCTGTATAAACATGGAAATATCTACACAGCCATCTGTATATACATGGAAATATCTACACCACTATCTTTATAAACATGGAAATAACTACACTGCTATTTGTATAAACAAGGAAATATCTACACCGTGATCTGTATAAACATGGAAATATCTACACCGCCATCTCTATAAACAGGGAAATATCTACAACCCTATCTGTATAAACATGGAAATATCCACACCGCTATCTGTATAAACATGGAAAAATCAACTCCGTTATATCTATGAACATGGAAATGTCTACACCGCCATCTCTATAAACATGGAAATACTTACAAAGTTATCTGTATAAAGATGGAAATATCTACACCGCCATCTGTATAAACATGGAAATATCTACACAGCCATGTGTACATACATGGAAATATCTACACCGCTATCTATATAAACATGGAAATAACTACACCGCTATCTGTATAAACATGGAAATATCTACAACGCCATCTACATATCCATGGAAATATCTGCGCCGCCATCTGTATAAACATGGAAATATCTACACTGTCATCTGTGTATAGATGGAAATATCAACACCGCCATCTGTACAAACATGGAAATATCTGCACCGCTATCTGTATAAACATGGAAATATCTACACCACGGTCTGTATAAACATGGAAATATCAACACCGCTATTGGTATAAACATGGAAATATCTACACCGCTATCTCTATAAACATGGAAATATCTACACCGTGATCTGTATAAACATGGAAATATTTACACCGCTATCTGTATAAACATGGAAACTTCTACACCGTGATCTGTATAAATATGGAAATATCTACACCGCTATCTCAATAAACTTGGAAATATCTACACCACCATCTGTATAAACATGGAAATACCTATACAGTCATCTGTGCAAACATGGAAATATCTACACCACCATCTGTATAAACATGGAAATATCTACAATGCCATCTGTATACACATGGAAATACCTACATGGCAATCAGTGCATAGATGGAAACATCAACACCGCCGTCTGCACAAACATGGAAATATCTACACTGCTATCTCTATAAACATGGAAATATCTACACTGCGGTCTCTATAAACATGGAAATATCTACACCATGATCTGTATAAACATGGAAATATATACACCGCTATCTGTATAAACATGGAAATATCTGCACCGCTATCTCTATAAACATGGAAATAACTACAAAGACATCTGTATAAACTTGGAAATACCTACACAGTCATGTGTAGGAACATTTAAATATCTACACTGCCATCTGTATAAATATAGAAATATCTACACAGCCCTCTGTATAAATATGGAAATATCTGCATAGGCATCTGGGTAAACATGGAAATATCTGCACCGCTATCTGTATAAACATGGAAATACCTACACCGCTGTCTCTATAAACATGGAAATATGTACACCGCTATGTGTATAAACATGGAAATATCTCCACTGCTCTCTGTATAAACATGGAAATATCTCCACCGTTATCTGTATAAACATGGAAATACCTACACCGCTGTCTCTATAAACATGGAAATATGTACACCGCTATGTGTATAAACATGGAAATATCTCCACTGCTCTCTGTATAAACATGGAAATATCTCCACCGTTATCTGTATAAACATGGAAATATCAACAGCGCCATCTATATAAACATTGAAATATCTACACTGCCATCTGTAAAAACATGGAAATATCTACACATTCATCTGAATAAACATGGAAATATCTACACCACCATCTGTATAAACATGGAAATAGCTACAATACCATCTGTATGCACATGGAAATATCTACACCGACATCTGTATAAACATGGAAATATCTACACGGCTATCTGTATAAACATGGAAATATCTACACTGCCATCTGTAGAAAGATGGAAATATCTACACCGCTATCTCTATAAATATGGAAATATCTACACCGCCATCTCTATGAACATGAAAATATCTACACTGCCATCTCCATAAAGATGGAAGTATCTACTCCGCCATGTGTATAAACACAGAAATATCTACACCACCATCTGTGTAAACATGGAAATACCTCCACCGCTATCTGTATAAACATGGAAATAACTACACCGCCATCTGCATGTCCTTGGAAATATCTACGCCGCCATCTGAATAAACATGGAAATATCTACACGGCCTTCTGTGTATAGATGGAAATATCAACACCACCATCTGTACAAACATGGAAATATCTACACCGCTATCTCTATAGACATGGAAATATCTGCACCGCCATCTGTAAAAACATGGAAATACCTATACAGTCATCTGTATAAACATGGAAATATCTACAATGCCATCTGTAGAAAGATGGAAATATCTACACCGCAATCTGTGTAAACATGGAAATATCTACACCGATATCTGTAAAAACATGGAAATATCTACACCGCTATCTGTATAAACATGGAAATATCTACACCGCTATCTGTATAAATATGGAAAATCTACACAGTTATCTCTATAAACATGGAAATATCTACACCGCCATCTGTATAAACATGGAAATACCTATAAAGTCATCTGTATAAAAATGGAAATATGTACACAGCCATCTGTATAAACATGGAAATATCTACACAGCCATCTGTATAAACATGGAAATATCTACACAGCTATCTGTATATACATGGAAATATCTACACCACTATCTTTATAAACATGGAAATAACTACACTGCTATTTGTATAAACAAGGAAATATCTACACCGTGATCTGTATAAACATGGAAATATCTACACCGCCATCTCTATAAACAGGGAAATATCTACAACCCTATCTGTATAAACATGGAAATATCCACACCGCTATCTCTATAAACATGGAAAAATCAACTCCGCTACATCTATGAACATGGAAATGTCTACACCGCCATCTCTATAAACATGGAAATGTCTACACCATGATCAGTATAAACATGGAAATATCTACACCGCCATCTGTATAAACATGGAAATACTTACAAAGTTATCTGTATAAACATGGAAATATCTACACCGCCATCTGTATAAACATGGAAATATCTACACGGTCATCTGTGTATAGATGGAAATATCAACACCACCATTTGTATAAACATGGAAATATCTGCACCGCTATCTGTATAAACATGGAAATATCTACACCGCGATCTGTATGAACATGGAAATATCAATACCGCTATCGGTATAAACATGGAAATATCTACACCGCTATCTCTGTAAACATGGAAATATCTACACCGTGATCTGTATAAACATGGAAATATTTACACCGCTATCTGTATAAACATGGAAACTTCTACACCGTTATCTGCATAAATATGGAAATATCTACACCGCTATCTCTATAAACTTGGAAATATCTATACCACCATCTGTATAAACATGGAAATAGCTATACAGTCATCTGTGTAAACATGGAAATATCTACACCACCATCTGTATAAACATGGAAATATCTACAATGCCATCTGTATACACATGGAAATACCTACACGGCAAGCAGTGTACAGATGGAAACATCAACAACGCCATCTGTACAAACATGGAAATATCTACACTGCTATCTCTATAAACATGGAAATATCTACACTGCGGTCTGTATAAACATGGAAATATCTACACCGGTATCTGTATAAACATGGAAATATCTACACCATGATCTGTATAAACATGGAAATATATACACCGCTATCTGTATAAACATGGAAATATCTGCACCGCTATCTCTATAAACATGGAAATAACTACAAAGACATCTGTATAAACATGGAAATACCTACACAGTCATGTGTACCAACATTTAAATATCTACACTGCCATCTGTATAAATATAGAAATATCTACACAGCCCTCTCTATAAATATGGAAATATCTGCATAGGCATCTGTGTAAACATGGAAATATCTGCACCGCTATCTGTATAAACATGGAAATACCTACACCGCTGTCTCTATAAACATGGAAATATGTACACCGCTATGTGTATAAACATGGAAATATCTCCACTGCTCTCTGTATAAACATGGAAATATCTCCACCGTTATCTGTATAAACATGGAAATATCAACAGCGCCATCTACATAAACATTGAAATATCTACACTGCCATCTGTAAAAACATGGAAATATCTGCACAGTCATCTGAATAAACATGGAAATATCTACACCACCATCTGTATAAACATGGAAATAGCTACAATACCATCTGTATACACATGGAAATATCTACACAGACATCTGTATAAATATGGAAATATCTACACGGCCATCTGTATAAACATGGAAATATCTACACTGCCATCTGTAGAAAGATGGAAATATCTACACCGCTATCTCTATAAATGTGGAAATATCTACACCGCCATCTCTATGAACATGAAAATATCTACACTGCCATCTCCATAAAGATGGAAGTATCTACTCCGCCATGTGTATAAACACAGAAATATCTACACCACCATCTGTGTAAACATGGAAATACCTACACCGCTATCTGCATAAACATGGAAATAACTACACTGCCATCTGCATGTCCTTGGAAATATCTACGCCGCCATCTGAATAAACATGGAAATATCTACACGGCCATCTGTGTATAGATGGAAATATCAACACCGCCATCTGTACAAACATGGAAATATCTACACCGCTATCTGTATAAACATGGAAATATCTCCACTGCTATCCCTATAAACATCGAAATATCTACACCGCCATCTGTATAAACATGGAAATACTTACAAAGTTTTCTGTATAAACATGGAAATATCTACACCGCCATCTGTACAAACATGGAAATATCTACACAGCCCTGTGTACATACATGGAAATATCTACACCGCTATCTATATAAACATGGAAATAACTACACCGCTATCTGTATAAACATGGAAATATCTACACCGCCATCTACATATCCATGGAAATATCTGCGCCGCCATCTGTATAAACATGGAAATATCTACACGGTCATGTGTGTATAGATGGACATATCAACACCGCCATCTGTACAAACATGGAAATATCTGCACCGCTATCTGTATTAACATGGAAATATCTACACCGCGGTCTGTATAAACATGGAAGTATCAACACCGCTATCGGTACAAACATGGAAATATCTACACCGCTATCTCTATAAACATGGAAATATCTACACCGTGCCGTGATCTGTATAAACATGGAAATATTTACACCGCTATCTGTATAAACATGGAAACTTCTACACCGTTATCTGTATAAATATGGAAATATCTACACCGCTATCTCAATAAACTTTGAAATATCTACACCACCATCTGTATAAACATGGAAATACCTATACAGTCATCTGTGTAAACATGGTAATATCTACACCACCATCTGTATAAACATGGAAATATCTACAATGCCATCTGTATACACATGGAAATACCTACACGGCAATCAGTGTATAGATGGAAACATCAACACCGCCATCTGTACAAACATGGAAATATCTACACTGCTATCTCTATAAACATGGAAATATCTACACTGCGGTCTCTATAAACATGGAAATATCTACACCATGATCTGTATAAACATGGAAATATATACACCGCTATCTGTATAAACATGGAAATATCTGCACCGCTATCTCTATAAACTTGGAAATAACTACAAACACATCTGTATAAACATGGAAATACCTACACAGTCATGTGTAGGAACATTTAAATATCTACACTGCCATCTGTATAAATATAGAAATATCTACACAGCCCTCTCTATAAATATGGAAATATCTGCATAGGCATCTGTGTAAACATGGAAATAACTGCACCGCTATCTGTATAAACATGGAAATACCTACACCGCTGTCTCTATAAACATGGAAATATGTACACCGCTATGTGTATAAACATGGAAATATCTCCACTGCTCTCTGTATAAACATGGAAATAACTCCACCGTTATCTGTATAAACATGGAAATATCAACAGCGCCATCTACATAAACATTGAAATATCTACACTGCCATCTGTAAAAACATGGAAATATCTACACAGTCATCTGAATAAACATGGAAATATCTACACCACCATCTGTATAAACATGGAAATAGCTACAATACCATCTGTATACACATGGAAATACCTACACAGACATCTGTATAAATATGGAAATATCTACACGGCCATCTGTATAAACATGGAAATATCTACACTGCCATCTGTAGAAAGATGGAAATATCTACACCGCTATCTCTATAAATGTGGAAATATCTACACCGCAATCTCTATGAACATGAAAATATCTACACTGCCATCTCCATAAAGATGGAAGTATCTACTCCGCCATGTGTATAAACACGGAAATATCTACACCACCATCTGTGTAAACATGGAAATACCTACACCGCTATCTGTATAAACATGGAAATAACTACACCGCCATCTGCATGTCCTTGGAAATATCTACGCCGCCATCTGAATAAACATGGAAATATCTACACGGCCATCTGTGTATAGATGGAAATATCAACACCGCCATCTGTACAAACATGGAAATATCTACACCGCTATCTCTATATACAAGGAAATATCTGCACCGCCATCTGTAAAAACATGGAAATACATTTACAGTCATCTGTATAAACATGGAAATATCTACAATGCCATCTGTAGAAAGATGGAAATATCTACACCGCAATCTGTGTAAACATGGAAATATCTACACCACTATCTTTATAAACATGGAAATAACTACCCTACTATTTGTATAAAAAAGGAAATATCTACACCGTGATCTGTAATAAACATGGAAATATCTACACCGCCATCTCTATAAACAGGGAAATATCTACAACCCTATCTGTATAAACATGGAGATATCCACACCGCTATCTCTATAAACATGGAAAAATCAACTCCGCTATATCTATGAACATGGAAATATCTACACCGCCATCTCTATAAACATGGAAATGTCTACACCACGATCAGTATAAACATGGAAATATCTACACCGCCATCTGTATAAACATGGAAATACTTACAAAGTTATCTGTATAAACATGGAAATATCTGCACCGCCATCTGTATAAACATGGAAATATCTACACAGCCATGTGTACATACATGGAAATATCTACACCGCTATCTATATAAACATGGAAATAACTACACCGCTATCTGTATAAACATGGAAATATCTACACCGCCATCTACATATCCATGGAAATATCTGCACCGCCATCTGTATAAACATGGAAATATCTACACAGTCATCTGTGTATAGATGGAATATCAACACCGCCATCTGTACAAACATGGAAATATCTGCACCGCTATCTGTATAAACATGGAAATATCTACACCGCGGTCTGTATAAACATGGAAATATCAACACCGCTATCGGTATAAACGTGGAAATATCTACACCGATATCTCTATAGACATGGAAATATCTACACCGCAATCTGTGTAAACATGGAAATATCTGCACCCCTATCTGTATAAACATGGAAATATCTACACCGCGGTCTGTATAAACATGGAAATATCAACACCGCTTTCGGTATAAACATGGAAATATCTACACCGCTATCTCTATAAACATGGAAATATCTACACCGTGATCTGTATAAACATGGAAATATTTACACCGCTATCTGTATAAACATGGAAACTTCTACACCGTTATCTGTATAAATATGGAAATATCTACACCGCTATCTCTATAAACTTGGAAATATCTACACCGCCATCTGTATAAACATGGAAATACCTATACAGTCATCTGTGTAAACATGGAAATATCTACACAACCATCTGTATGAACATGGAAATATCTACAATGCCATCTGTATACACATGGAAATACCTACACGGCAATCAGTGTATAGATGGAAACATCAACACCACCATGTGTACAAACCTGGAAATATCTACACTGCTATCTCTATAAACATGGAAATATCTACACTGCGGTCTCTATAAACATGGAAATATCTACACCATGATCTGTATAAACATGGAAATATATACACCGCTATCTCTATAAACATGGAAATATCAACAATGCCATCTGTATACACATGGAAATACCTACACGGCAATCAGTGTATAGATGGAAACATCAACACCGCCATCTGTACAAACATGGAAATATCTACACTGCTATCTCTATAAACATGGAGATATCTACACTGCGGTCTGTATAAACATGGAAATATCTACACCGGTATCTGTATAAACATGGAAATATCTACACCATGATCTGTATAAACATGGAAATATATACACCGCTATCTGTATAAACATGGAAATATCTGCACCGCTATCTCTATAAACATGGAAATAACTACAAAGACATCTGTATAAACATGGAAATACCTACACAGTCATGTGTAGGAACATTTAAATATCTACACTGCCATCTGTATAAATATAGAAATATCTACACAGCCCTCTCTATAAATATGGAAATATCTGCATAGACATCTGTGTAAACATGGAAATAACTGCACCGCTATCTGTATAAACATGGAAATACCTACACCGCTGTCTCTATAAACATGGAAATATGTACACCGCTATGTGTATAAACATGGAAATATCTCCACTGCTCTCTGTATAAACATGGAAATATCTCCACCGTTATCTGTATAAACATGGAAATATCAACAGCGCCATCTACATAAACATTGAAATATCTACACTGCCATCTGTAAAAACATGGAAATATCTACACAGTCATCTGAATAAACATGGAAATATCTACACCACCATCTGTATAAACATGGAAATAGCTACAATACCATCTGTATACACATGGAAATATCTACACAGACATCTGTATAAATATGGAAATATCTACATGGCCATCTGTATAAACATGGAAATATCTACACTGCCATCTGTAGAAAGATGGAAATATCTACACCGCTATCTCTATAAATGTGGAAATATCTACACCGCAATCTCTATGAACATGAAAATATCTACACTGCCATCTCCATAAAGATGGAAGTATCTACTCCGCCATGTGTATAAACACGGAAATATCTACACCACCATCTGTGTAAACATGGAAATACCTACACCGCTATCTTTATAAACATGGAAATAACTACACCGCCATCTGCATGTCCTTGGAAATATCTACGCCGCCATCTGAATAAACATGGAAATATCTACACGGCCATCTGTGTATAGATGGAAATATCAACACCGCCATCTGTACAAACATGGAAATATCTACACGGCTATCTCTATAGACATGGAAATATCTGCACCGCCATCTGTATAAACATGGAAATACCTTTACAGTCATCTGTATAAACATGGAAATATCTACAATGCCATCTGTAGAAAGAGGGAAATATCTACACCGCAATCTGTGTAAACATGGAAATATCTACACCGATATCTGTAAAAACATGGAATTATCTACACCGCTATCTGTATATACATGGAAATATCTACACCGCGATCTGTATAAGCATGGAAATATCTACACCGCCATCTGTATAAACATGGAAATAACTACACCGCGATCTGTATAAACATGGAAATATCTACAAAGCGATCTGTATAAACATGGAAATATCTACACATTTATCTCTATAAACATGGAAACATCTACACCGCTATCTGTATAAACATGGAAATATCTGCACCGCTATCTCTCTAAACATGGAAATAACTACAAAGACATCTGTATAAACTTGGAAATACCTACACAGTCATGTGTAGGAACATTTAAATATCTACACTGCCATCTGTATAAATATAGAAATATCTACACAGCCCTCTGTATAAATATGGAAATATCTGCATAGGCATCTTTGTAAACATGGAAATATCTGCACCGCTATCTGTATAAACATGGAAATACCTACACCGCTGTCTCTATAAACATGGAAATATGTACACCGCTATGTGTATAAACATGGAAATATCTCCACTGCTCTCTGTATAAACATGGAAATATCTCCACCGTTATCTGTATAAACATGGAAATATCAACAGCGCCATCTATATAAACATTGAAATATCTACACTGCCATCTGTAAAAACATGGAAATATCTACACAGTCATCTGAATAAACATGGAAATATCTACACCACCATCTGTATAAACATGGAAATATCAACAGCGCCATCTATATAAACATTGAAATATCTACACTGCCATCTGTAAAAACATGGAAATATCTACACATTCATCTGAATAAACATGGAAATAGCTACACCACCATCTGTATAAACATGGAAATAGCTACAATACCATCTGTATACACATGGAAATATCTACACCGACATCTGTATAAATATGGAAATATCTACACGGCATCTGTATAAACATGGAAATATCTACACTGCCATCTGTAGAAAGATGGAAATATCTACACCGCTATCTCTATAAATATGGAAATATCTACACCGCCATCTGTATGAACATGAAAATATCTACACTGCCATCTCCATAAAGATGGAAGTATCTACTCCGACATGTGTATAAACACAGAAATATCTACACCACCATCTGTGTAAACATGGAAATACCTACACCGCTATCTGTATAAACATGGAAATAACTACACCGCCATCTGCATGTCCTTGGAAATATCTACGCCGCCATCTGAATAAACATGGAAATATCTACACGGCCATCTGTGTAGAGATGGAAATATCAACACCGCCATCTGTACAAACATGGGAATATCTACACCGCTATCTCTATAGACATGGAAATATCTGCCCCGCCATCCGTAAAAACATGGAAATACCTATACAGTCATCCGTATAAACATGGAAATATCTACAATGCCATCTGTAGAAACATGGAAATATCTACACCGCAATCTGTGTAAACACGGAAATATCTACACCGATATCTGTAAAAACATGGAAATATCTACCCCGCTATCTCTATATACATGGAAATATCTACACCGCTATCTGTATAAACATGGAAATATCTACACAGTTATCTCTATAAACATGGAAATATCTACACCGCCATCTGTATAAACATGGAAATACATACAAAGTCATCTGTATAAAAATGGAAATATGTACACAGCCATCTGTATAAACATGGAAATATCTACACAGCCATCTGTATAAACATGGAAATACCTACACAGCCATCTGTATATACATGGAAATAACTACACCACTATCTGTATAAACATGGAAATAACTACACCGCTCTTTGTATAAACAAGGAAATATCTACACTGTGATCTGTATTTACATGGACATATCTACACCGCCATCTCTATAAACAGGGAAATATCTACACACCTATCTGTATAAACATGGAAATATCCACACCGCTATCTCTATAAACATGGAAAAATCAACTCCGCTATCTCTATGAACATGGAAATATCTACACCGACATCTCTATAAACATGGAAATGTCTACACCACGATCAGTATAAACATGGAAATATCTACACCGCTATCTGTATAAACATGGAAATATCTCCACTGCTATCTCTACAAACATCGAAATATCTACACCGCCATCTGTATAAACATGGAAATACTTACAAAGTTATCTGTATAAACATGGAAATATCTACACCGCCATCTATATAAACATGGAAATATCTACACAGCCATGTGTACATACATGGAAATATCTACACCGCTATCTATATAAACATGGAAATAACTACACCGCTATCTCTATAAACATGGAAATATCTACACCGCCATCTACATATCCATGGAAATATATGCGCCGCCATCTGTATAAACATGGAAATATCTACACGGTCATCTGTGTATAGATGGAAATATCAACACCGCCATCTGTACAAACATGGAAATATCTGCACCGCTATCTGTATAAACATGGAAATATCTACACCGCGGTCTGTATAAACATGGAAATATCAACACCGCTATCGGTATAAACATGGAAATATCTACACCGCTATCTCTATAAACATGGAAATATCTACACCGTGATGTGTATAAACATGGAAATATTTACACCGCTATCTGTATAAACATGGAAACTTCTACACCGTTATCTGTATAAATATGGAAATATCTACACCGCTATCTCTATAAACTTGGAAATATCTACACCGCCATCTGTATAAACATAGAAATACCTATACAGTCATCTGTGTAAACATGGAAATATCTACACCACCATCTGTATAAACATGGAAATATCTACAATGCCATCTGTATACACATGGAAATACCTACACGGCAATCAGTGTATAGATGGAAACATCAACACCGCCATCTGTGCAAACATGGAAATATCTACACTGCTATCTCTATAAACATGGAA
This sequence comes from Pan troglodytes, assembly GCF_028858775.2. Classification (NCBI taxonomy): domain Eukaryota; kingdom Metazoa; phylum Chordata; class Mammalia; order Primates; family Hominidae; genus Pan; species Pan troglodytes. The sequence continues at coordinate 13,079,029 of NC_072411.2, forward strand.
ATATCTTCACTGCGGTCTGTATAAACATGGAAATATCTACACCGGTATCTGTATAAACATGGAAATATCTACACTATGATTTGTATAAACATGGAAATATATACACCGCTATCTGTATAAACATGAAAATATCTGCACCGCTATCTCTATAAACATGGAAATAACTACAAAGACATCTGTATAAACATGGAAATACCTACACAGTCATGTGTAGGAACATTTAAATATCTACACTGCCATCTGTATAAATATAGAAATATCTACACAGCCCTCTGTATAAATATGGAAATATCTGCATAGGCATCTGTGTAAACATGGACATAACTGCACCGCTATCTGTATAAACATGGAAATACCTACACCGCTGTCTCTATAAACATGGAAATATGTACAACGCTTTGTGTATAAACATGGAAATGTCTCCACTGCTCTCTGTATAAACATGGAAATACCTACACCGCTGTCTCTATAAACATGGAAATATGTACAACGCTTTGTGTATAAACATGGAAATGTCTCCACTGCTCTCTGTATAAACATGGAAATATCTCCACCGTTATCTGTATAAACATGGAAATAACAACAGCGCCATCTATATAAACATTGAAATATCTACACTGCCATCTGTAAAAAGATGGAAATATCTACACAGTCATCTGAATAAACATGGAAATATCTACACCACCATCTGTATAAACATGGAAATAGCTACAATACCGTCTGTATACACATGGAAATATCTACACAGACATCTGTATAAATATGGAAATATCTACACGGCCATCTGTATGAACATGGAAATATCTACACTACCATCTGTAGAAAGATGGAAATATCTACACCGCTATCTCTATAAATATGGAAATATCTTCACCGACATCTCTATGAACATGAAAATATCTACACTGCCATCTCCATAAAGATGGAAGTATCTACTCCGCCATGTGTATAAACACGGAAATATCTACACCACCATCTGTGTAAACATGGAAATACCTACACCGCTCTCTGTATAAACATGGAAATAACTACACCGCCATCTGCATGTCCTTGGAAATATCTACGCCGCCATCTGAATAAACATGGAAATATCTACACGGCCATCTGTGTATAGATGGAAATATCAACACCGCCATCTATACAAACATGGAAATATATACACCGCTATCTCTATAGACATGGAAATATCTGCACCGCCATCTGTAAAAACATGGAAATACCTATACAGTCATCTTTATAAACATGGAAACATCTACACAGTTATGTCTATAAACATGGAAATATCTACACCGCCATCTGTATAAACATGGAAATACCTACAAAGTCATCTGTATAAACATGGAAATATCTACACAGCCATCTGTATAAACATGGAAATAGCTACACAGCCGCCTGTATATACATGGAAATATCTACACCCCTATCTTTATAAACATGGAAATAACTACACTGCTATTTGTATAAACAAGGAAATATCTACACCGTGATCTGTATAAACATGGAAATATCTACACCGCCATCTCTATAAACAGGGAAATATCTACACCCCTATATGTATAAACATGGAAATATCCACACCGCTATCTCTATAAACATGGAAAAATCAACTACGCTATCTCTATGAACATGGAAATATCTACACCGCCATCTCTATAAACATGGAAATGTCTACACCACGATCAGTATAAACATGGAAATATCAACACCGCCATCTGTACAAACATGGAAATATCTGCACCGCTATCTGTATAAACATGGAAATATCTACACCGCGGTCTGTATAAACATGGAAATATCAACACCGCTATCGGTATAAACGTGGAAATATCTACACCGCTATCTCTATAGACATGGAAATATCTACACCGCAATCTGTGTAAACATGGAAATATCTGCACCGCTATCTGTATAAACATGGAAATATCTACACCGCGGTCTGTATAAACATGGAAATATCAACACCGCTATCGGTATAAACATGGAAATATCTACACCGCTATCTCTATAAACATGGAAATATCTACACCGTGATCTGTATAAACATGGAAATATTTACACCGCTATCTGTATAAACATGGAAACTTCTACACCGTTATCTGTATAAATATGGAAATATCTACACCGCTATCTCTATAAACTTGGAAATATCTACACCGCCATCTGTATAAACATGGAAATACCTATACAGTCATCTGTGTAAACATGGAAATATCTACGCCACCATCTGTATAAACATGGAAATATCTACAATGCCATCTGTATACACATGGAAATACCTACACGGCAATCAGTGTATAGATGGAAACATCAACACCGCCATCTGTACAAACATGGAAATACCTACACTGCTATCTCTATAAACATGGAAATATCTACACTGCGGTCTCTATAAACATGGAAATATCTACACCATGATCTGTATAAACATGGAAATATATACAACGCTATCTGTATAAACATGGAAATATCTGCACCGCTATCTCTATAAACATGGAAATAACTACAAAGACATCTGTATAAACTTGGAAATACCTACACAGTCATGTGTAGGAACATTTAAATATCTACACTGCCATCTGTATAAATATAGAAATATCTACACAGCCCTCTGTATAAATATGGAAATATCTGTATAGGCATCTGTGTAAACATGGAAATATCTGCACCGCTATCTGTATAAACATGGAAATACCTACACCGCTGTCCCTATAAACATGGAAATATGTACACCGCTATGTGTATAAACATGGAAATATCTCCACTGCTCTCTGTATAAACATGGAAATATCTCCACCGTTATCTGTATAAACATGGAAATATCAACAGCGCCATCTATATAAACATTGAAATATCTACACTGCCATCTGTAAAAACATGGAAATATCTACACATTCATCTGAATAAACATGGAAATATCTACACCACCATCTGTATAAACATGGAAATAGCTACAATACCATCTGTATACACATGGAAATATCTACACCGACATCTGTATAAATATGGAAATATCTACACCGCCATCTGTATGAACATGAAAATATCTACACTGCCATCTCCATAAAGATGGAAGTATCTACTCCGCCATGTGTATAAACACGGAAATATCTACACCACCATCTGTGTAAAAATGGAAATACCTACACCGCTATCTGTATAAACATGGAAATAAATACACCGCCATCTGCATGTCCTTGGAAATATCTACGCCGCCATCTGAATAAACATGGAAATATCTACACGGCCATCTGTGTATAGCTGGAAATATCAACACCGCCATCTGCACAAACATGGAAATATCTACACCGCTATCTCTATAGACATGGAAATATCTGCACCGCCATCTGTAAAAACATGGAAATACCTATACAGTCATCTGTATAAACATGGAAATATCTACAATGCCATCTGTAGAAAGATGGAAATATCTACACCGCAATCAGTGTAAACATGGAAATATCTACACCGATATCTGTATAAACATGGAAATATCTACCCCGCGATCTGTATAAACATGGAAATATCTACACCGCGATCTGTATAAACATGGAAATATCTACACCGCGATCTGTATAAACATGGAAATATCTACACAGTTATCTCTATAAACATGGAAATATCTACACCGCCATCTGTATAAACATGGAAATACCTACAAAGCCATCTGTACAAACATGGAAATATCTACACAGCCATCTGTATAAACATGGAAATATCTACACAGCCATCTGTATATACATGGAAATATCTACACCACTATCTGTATAAACATGGAAATAACTACACCGCTATTTGTATAAACAAGGAAATATCTACACTGTGATCTGTATAAACATGGAAATATCTACACTACCATCTCTATAAACAGGGAAATATCTACACCCCTATCTGTATAAACATGGAAATATCCACACCGCTATCTCTATAAACATGGAAAAATCAACACCGCTATCTCTATGAACATGGAAATATCTACACCGCCATCTCTATAAACATGGAAATGTCTACACCACGATCAGTATAAACATGGAAATATCTGCACCGCTATCTGTATAAACATGGAAATATCTCCACTGCTATGTCTATAAACATCGAAATATCTACACCGCCATCTGTATAAACATGGAAATACTTACAAAGTTATCTGTATAAACATGGAAATATCTACACCGCCATCTGTATAAACATGGAAATATCTACACAGCCATGTGTACATACATGGAAATATCTACACCGCTATCTATATAAACATGGAAATAACTACACCGCTATCTGTATAAACATGGAAATATCTACACCGCCATCTACATATCCATGGAAATATCTGCGCCGCCATCTGTATAAACATGGAAATATCTACACGGTCATCTGTGTATAGATGGAAATATCAACACCGCCATCTGTACAAACATGGAAATATCTGCACCGCTATCTGTATAAACATGGAAATATCTACACCGCGGTCTGTATAAACATGGAAATATCAACACCGCTATCTCTATAAACATGGAATTATCTACACCCTGATCTGTATAAACATGGAAATATTTACACCGCTATCTGTATAAACATGGAAACCTCTACACCGTGATCTGTATAAATATGGAAATATCTACACCGCTATCTCAATAAACTTGGAAATATCTACACCACCATCTGTATAAACATGGCAATACCTATACAGTCATCTGTGTAAACATGGAAATATCTACACCACCATCTGTATAAACATGGAAATATCTACAATGCCATCTGTATACACATGGAAATACCTACACGGCAATCAGTGTATAGATGGAAACATCAACACCGCCATCTGTACAAACATGGAAATACCTACACTGCTATCTCTATAAACATGGAAATATCTACACTGCGGTCTCTATAAACATGGAAATATCTACACCATGATCTGTATAAACATGGAAATATATACACCGCTATCTGTATAAACATGGAAATATCTGCACCGCTATCTCTATAAACATGGAAATAACTACAAAGACATCTGTATAAACTTGGAAATACCTACACAGTCATGTGTAGGAACATTTAAATATCTACACTGCCATCTGTATAAATATAGAAATATCTACACAGCCCTCTGTATAAATATGGAAATATCTGCATAGGCATCTGTGTAAACATGGAAATATCTGCACCGCTATCTGTATAAACATGGAAATAACTACACCGCTGTCCCTATAAACATGGACATATGTACACCGCTATGTGTATAAACATGGAAATATCTCCACTGCTCTCTGTATAAACATGGAAATATCTCCACCGTTATCTGTATAAACATGGAAATATCAACAGCGCCATCTATATAAACATTGAAATATCTACACTGCCATCTGTAAAAACATGGAAATATCTACACATTCATCTGAATAAACATGGAAATATCTCCACCACCATCTGTATAAACATGGAAATAGCTACAATACCATCTGTATACACATGGAAATATCTACACCGACATCTGTTTAAATATGGAAATATCTACACCGCCATCTGTATGAACATGAAAATATCTACACTGCCATCTCCATAAAGATGGAAGTATCTACACCGCCATGTGTATAAACACGGAAATATCTACACCACCATCTGTGTAAACATGGAAATACCTACACCGCTATCTGTATAAACATGGAAATAACTACACCGCCATCTGCATGTCCTTGGAAATATCTACGCCGCCATCTGAATAAACATGGAAATATCTACACGGCCATCTGTGTATAGCTGGAAATATCAACACCGCCATCTGCACAAACATGGAAATATCTACACCGCTATCTCTATAGACATGGAAATATCTGCACCGCCATCTGTAAAAACATGGAAATACCTATACAGTCATCTGTATAAACATGGAAATATCTACAATGCCATCTGTAGAAAGATGGAAATATCTACACCGCAATCAGTGTAAACATGGAAATATCTACACCGATATCTGTATAAACATGGAAATATCTACCCCGCGATCTGTATAAACATGGAAATCTCTACACCGCGATCTGTATAAACATGGAAATATCTACACCGCGATCTGTATAAACATGGAAATATCTACACAGTTATCTCTATAAACATGGAAATATCTACACCGCCATCTGTATAAACATGGAAATACCTACAAAGTCATCTGTACAAACATGGAAATATCTACACAGCCATCTGTATAAACATGGAAATATCTACACAGCCATCTGTATATACATGGAAATATCTACACCACTATCTGTATAAACATGGAAATAACTACACCGCTATTTGTATAAACAAGGAAATATCTACACTGTGATCTGTATAAACATGGAAATATCTACACCACCATCTCTATAAACAGGGAAATATCTACACCCCTATCTGTATAAACATGGAAATATCCACACCGCTATCTCTATAAACATGGAAAAATCAACACCGCCATCTCTATGAACATGGAAATATCTACACCGCCATCTCTATAAACATGGAAATGTCTACACCACGATCAGTATAAACATGGAAATATCTACACCGCTATCTGTATAAACATGGAAATATCTCCACTGCTATGTCTATAAACATCGAAATATCTACACCGCCATCTGTATAAACATGGAAATACTTACAAAGTTATCTGTATAAACATGGAAATATCTACACCGCCATCTGTATAAACATGGAAATATCTACACAGCCATGTGTACATACATGGAAATATCTACACCGCTATCTATATAAACATGGAAATAACTACACCGCTATCTGTATAAACATGGAAATATCTACACCGCCATCTACATATCCATGGAAATATCTGCGCCGCCATCTGTATAAACATGGAAATATCTACACGGTCATCTGTGTATAGATGGAAATATTAACACCGCCATCTGTACAAACATGGAAATATCTGCACCGCTATCTGTATAAACATGGAAATATCTACACCGCGGTCTGTATAAACATGGAAATATCAACACCGCTATCTCTATAAACATGGAAATATCTACACCGTGATCTGTATAAACATGGAAATATTTACACCGCTATCTGTATAAACATGGAAACCTCTACACCGTGATCTGTATAAACATGGAAATATCTACACCGCTATCTCAATAAACTTGGAAATATCTACACCACCATCTGTATAAACATGGAAATACCTATACAGTCATCTGTGTAAACATGGAAATATCTACACCACCATCTGTATAAACATGGAAATATCTACAATGCCATCTGTATACACATGGAAATACCTACACGGCAATCAGTGTATAGATGGAAACATCAACACCGCCATCTGTACAAACATGGAAATACCTACACTGCTATCTCTATAAACATGGAAATATCTACACTGCGGTCTCTATAAACATGGAAATATCTACACCATGATCTGTATAAACATGGAAATATATACAACGCTATCTGTATAAACATGGAAATATCTGCACCGCTATCTCTATAAACATGGAAATAACTACAAAGACATCTGTATAAACTTGGAAATACCTACACAGTCATGTGTAGGAACATTTAAATATCTACACTGCCATCTGTATAAATATAGAAATATCTACACAGCCCTCTGTATAAATATGGAAATATCTGCATAGGCATCTGTGTAAACATGGAAATATCTGCACCGCTATCTGTATAAACATGGAAATACCTACACCGCTGTCCCTATAAACATGGAAATATGTACACCGCTATGTGTATAAACATGGAAATATCTCCACTGCTCTCTGTATAAACATGGAAATATCTCCACCGTTATCTGTATAAACATGGAAATATCAACAGCGCCATCTATATAAACATTGAAATATCTACACTGCCATCTGTAAAAACATGGAAATATCTACACATTCATCTGAATAAACATGGAAATATCTCCACCACCATCTGTATAAACATGGAAATAGCTACAATACCATCTGTATACACATGGAAATATCTACACCGACATCTGTTTAAATATGGAAATATCTACACCGCCATCTGTATGAACATGAAAATATCTACACTGCCATCTCCATAAAGATGGAAGTATCTACACCACCATGTGTATAAACACGGAAATATCTACACCACCATCTGTGCAAACATGGAAATACCTACACCGCTATCTGCATGTCCTTGGAAATATCTACGCCGCCATCTGAATAAACATGGAAATATCTACACGGCCATCTGTGTATAGCTGGAAATATCAACACCGCCATCTGCACAAACATGGAAATATCTACACCGCTATCTCTATAGACATGGAAATATCTGCACCGCCATCTGTAAAAAAATGGAAATACCTATACAGTCATCTGTATAAACATGGAAATATCTACAATGCCATCTGTAGAAAGATGGAAATATCTACACCGCAATCAGTGTAAACATGGAAATATCTACACCGATATCTGTATAAACATGGAAATATCTACCCCGCGATCTGTATAAACATGGAAATCTCTACACCGGGATCTGTATAAACATGGAAATATCTACACCGCGATCTGTATAAACATGGAAATATCTACACAGTTATCTCTATAAACATGGAAATATCTACACCGCCATCTGTATAAACATGGAAATACCTACAAAGTCATCTGTACAAACATGGAAATATCTACACAGCCATCTGTATAAACATGGAAATATCTACACAGCCATCTGTATATACATGGAAATATCTACACCACTATCTGTATAAACATGGAAATAACTACACCGCTATTTGTATAAACAAGGAAATATCTACACTGTGATCTGTATAAACATGGAAATATCTACACCACCATCTCTATAAACAGGGAAATATCTACACCCCTATCTGTATAAACATGGAAATATCCACACCGCTATCTCTATAAACATGGAAAAATCAACACCGCTATCTCTATGAACATGGAAATATCTACACCGCCATCTCTATAAACATGGAAATGTCTACACCACGATCAGTATAAACATGGAAATATCTACACCGCTATCTGTATAAACATGGAAATATCTCCACTGCTATGTCTATAAACATCGAAATATCTACACCGCCATCTGTATAAACATGGAAATACTTACAAAGTTATCTGTATAAACATGGAAATATCTACACCGCCATCTGTATAAACATGGAAATATCTACACAGCCATGTGTACATACATGGAAATATCTACACCGCTATCTATATAAACATGGAAATAACTACACCGCTATCTGTATAAACATGGAAATATCTACACCGCCATCTACATATCCATGGAAATATCTGCGCCGCCATCTGTATAAACATGGAAATATCTACACGGTCATCTGTGTATAGATGGAAATATCAACACCGCCATCTGTACAAACATGGAAATATCTGCACCGCTATCTGTATAAACATGGAAATATCTACACCGCGGTCTGTATAAACATGGAAATATCAACACCGCTATCGGTATAAACATGGAAATATCTACACCGCTATCTCTATAAACATGGAAATATCTACACCGTGATCTGTATAAACATGGAAATATTTACACCGCTATCTGTATAAACATGGAAACCTCTACACCGTGATCTGTATAAATATGGAAATATCTACACCGCTATCTCAATAAACTTGGAAATATCTACACCACCATCTGTATAAACATGGAAATACCTATACAGTCATCTGTGTTAACATGGAAATATCTACACCACCATCTGTATAAACATGGAAATATCTACAATGCCATCTGTATACACATGGAAATACCTACATGGCAATCAGTGTATAGATGGAAACATCAACACCGCCATCTGTACAAACATGGAAATACCTACACTGCTATCTCTATAAACATGGAAATATCTACACTGCGGTCTCTATAAACATGGAAATATCTACACCATGATCTGTATAAACATGGAAATATATACACCGCTATCTGTATAAACATGAAAATATCTGCACCGCTATCTATATAAACATGGAAATAACTACAAAGACATCTGTATAAACTTGGAAATACCTACACAGTCATGTGTAGGAACATTTAAATATCTACACTGCCATCTGTATAAATATAGAAATATCTACACAGCCCTCTGTATAAATATGGAAATATCTGCATAGGCATCTGTGTAAACATGGAAATATCTGCACCGCTATCTGTATAAACATGGAAATACCTACAACGCTGTCCCTATAAACATGGAAATATGTACACCGCTATGTGTATAAACATGGAAATATCTCCACTGCTCTCTGTATAAACATGGAAATATCTCCACCGTTATCTGTATAAACATGGAAATATCAACAGCGCCATCTATATAAACATTGAAATATCTACACTGCCATCTGTAAAAACATGGAAATATCTACACATTCATCTGAATAAACATGGAAATATATCCACCACCATCTGTATAAACATGGAAATAGCTACAATACCATCTGTATACACATGGAAATATCTACACCGACATCTGTTTAAATATGGAAATATCTACACCGCCATCTGTATGAACATGAAAATATCTACACTGCCATCTCCATAAAGATGGAAGTATCTACTCCGCCATGTGTATAAACACGGAAATATCTACACCACCATCTGTGTAAACATGGAAATACCTACACCGCTATCTGTATAAACATGGAAATAAATACACCGCCACCTGCATAAACATGGAAATAACTACAACGCCATCTGCATGTCCTTGGAAATATCTACGCCGCCATCTGAATAAACTTGGAAATATCTACACGGCCATCTGTGTATAGCTGGAAATATCAACACTGCCATCTGTACAAAAATGGAAATATCTACACCGCTATCTCTATAGACATGGAAATATCTGCACCGCCATCTGTAAAAACATGGAAATACCTATACAGTCATCTGTATAAACATGGAAATATCTACAATGCCATCTGTTGAAAGATGGAAATATCTACACCGCAATCAGTGTAAACATGGAAATATCTACACCGATATCTGTATAAACATGGAAATATCTACCCCGCGATCTGTATAAACATGGAAATATCTACACCGGGATCTGTATATACATGGAAATATCTACACCGCGATCTGTATAAACATGGAAATATCTACACAGTTATCTCTATAAACATGGAAATATCTACACCGCCATCTGTATAAACATGGAAATACCTACAAAGTCATCTGTACAAACATGGAAACATCTACACAGCCATCTGTATAAACATGGAAATATCTACACAGCCATCTGTATATACATGGAAATATCTTCACCACTATCTGTATAAACATGGAAATAACTACACCGCTATTTGTATAAACAAGGAAATATCTACACTGTGATCTGTATAAACATGGAAATATCTACACCGCCATCTCTATAAACAGGGAAATATCTACACCCCTATCTGTATAAACATGGAAATATCCACACCGCTATCTCTATAAACATGGAAAAATCAACACCGCTATCTCTATGAACATGGAAATATCTACACCGCCATCTCTATAAACATGGAAATGTCTACACCACGATCAGTATAAACATGGAAATATCTGCACCGCTATCTGTATAAACATGGAAATATCTCCACTTCTATCTCTATAAACATCGAAATATCTACACCGCCATCTGTATAAACATGGAAATACTTACAAAGTTATCTGTATAAACATGGAAATAACTACACCGCCATCTGTATAAACATGGAAATATCTACACAGCCATGTGTACATACATGGAAATATCTACACCGCTATCTATATAAACATGGAAATAACTACACCGCTATCTGTATAAACATGGAAATATCTACACCGCCATCTACATATCCATGGAAATATCTGCGCCGCCATCTGTATAAACATGGAAATATCTACATGGTCATCTGTGTAGAGATGGAAATATCAACACCGCCATCTGTATAAACATGGAAATATCTGCACCGCTATCTGTATAAACATGGAAATATCTACACCGCGGTCTCTATAAACATGGAAATATCAACACCGCTATCGGTATAAACATGGAAATATCTACACCGCTATCTCTATAAACATGGAAATATCTACACCGTGATCTGTATAAACATGGAAATATTTACACCGCTATCTGTATAAACATGGAAACTTCTACACCGTGATCTGTATAAATATGGAAATATCTACACCGCTATCTCAATAAACTTGGAAATATCTATACCACCATCTGTATAAACATGGAAATACCTATACAGTCATCTGTGTAAACATGGAAATATCTACACCACCATCTGTATAAACATGGAAATATCTACAATGCCATCTGTATACACATGGAAATACCTACACGGCAATCAGTGTATAGATGGAAACATCAACACCGCCATCTGTACAAACATGGAAATATCTACACTGCTATCTCTATAAACATGGAAATATCTACACTGCGGTCTCTATAAACATGGAAATATCTACACCATGATCTGTATAAACATGGAAATATATACACCGCTATCTGTATAAACATGGAAATATCTGCACCGCTATCTCTATAAACATGGAAATAACTACAAAGACATCTGTATAAACTTGGAAATACCTACACAGTCATGTGTAGGAACATTTAAATATCTACACTGCCATCTGTATAAATATAGAAATATCTACACAGCCCTCTGTATAAATATGGAAATATCTGCATAGGCATCTGTGTAAACATGGAAATATCTGCACCGCTAGCTGTATAAACATGGAAATACCTACACCGCTGTCCCTATAAACATGGAAATATGTACACCGCTATGTGTATAAACATGGAAATATCTCCACTGCTCTCTGTATAAACATGGAAATATCTCCACCGTTATCTGTCTAAACATGGAAATATCAACAGCGCCATCTATATAAACATTGAAATATCTACACTGCCATCTGTAAAAACATGGAAATATCTACACATTCATCTGAATAAACATGGAAATATCTACACCACCATCTGTATAAACATGGAAATAGCTACAATACCATCTGTATATACATGGAAATATCTACACCGACATCTGTATAAATATGGAAATATCTACACCGCCATCTGTATGAACATGAAAATATCTACACTGCCATCTCCATAAAGATGGAAGTATCTACTCCGCCATGTGTATAAACACGGAAATATCTACACCACCATCTGTGTAAACATGGAAATACCTACACCGCTATCTGTATAAACATGGAAATAACTACACCGCCATCTGCATGTCCTTGGAAATATCTACGCCGCCATCTGAATAAACATGGAAATATCTACACGGCCATCTGTGTATAGCTGGAAATATCAACACCGCCATCTGTACAAACATGGAAATATCTACACCGCTATCTCTATAGACATGGAAATATCTGCACCGCCATCTGTAAAAACATGGAAATACCTATACAGTCATCTGTATAAACATGGAAATATCTACAATGCCATCTGTAGAAAGATGGAAATATCTACACCGCAATCAGTGTAAACATGGAAATATCTACACCGATATCTGTATAAACATGGAAATATCTACACCGCGATCTGTATAAACATGGAAATATCTACACCGCGATCTGTATAAACATGGAAATATCTACACCGCGATCTGTATAAACATTGAAATATCTACACAGTTATCTCTATAAACATGGAAATATCTACACCGCCATCTGTATAAACATGGAAATACCTACAAAGTCATCTGTACAAACATGGAAATATCTACACAGCCATCTGTATAAACATGGAAATATCTACACAGCCATCTGTATATACATGGAAATATCTACACCACTATCTGTATAAACATGGAAATAACTACACCGCTATTTGTATAAACAAGGAAATATCTACACTGTGATCTGTATAAACATGGAAATATCTACACCGACATCTCTATAAACAGGGAAATATCTACACCCCTATCTGTATAAACATGGAAATATCCACACCGCTATCTCTATAAACATGGAAAAATCAACACCACTATCTCTATGAACATGGAAATATCTACACCGCCATCTCTGTAAACATGGAAATGTCTACACCACGATCAGTATAAACATGGAAATATCTGCACCGCTATCTGTATAAACATGGAAATATCTCCACTTCTATCTCTATAAACATCGAAATATCTACACCGCCATCTGTATAAACATGGAAATACTTACAAAGTTATCTGTATAAACATGGAAATAACTACACCGCCATCTGTATAAACATGGAAATATCTACACAGCCATGTGTACATACATGGAAATATCTACACCGCTATCTATATAAACATGGAAATAACTACACCGCTATCTGTATAAACATGGAAATATCTACACCGCCATCTACATATCCATGGAAATATCTGCGCCGCCATCTGTAAAAAGATGGAAATATCTACATGGTCATCTGTGTATAGATGGAAATATCAACACCGCCATCTGTATAAACATGGAAATATCTGCACCGCTATCTGTATAAACATGGAAATATCTACACCGCGGTCTCTATAAACATGGAAATATCAACACCGCTATCGGTATAAACATGGAAATATCTACACCGCTATCTCTATAAACATGGAAATATCTACACCGTGATCTGTATAAACATGGAAATATTTACACCGCTATCTGTATAAACATGGAAACTTCTACACCGTGATCTGTATAAATATGGAAATATCTACACCGCTATCTCAATAAACTTGGAAATATCTATACCACCATCTGTATAAACATGGAAATACCTATACAGTCATCTGTGTAAACATGGAAATATCTACACCACCATCTGTATAAACATGGAAATATCTACAATGCCATCTGTATACACATGGAAATACCTACACGGCAATCAGTGTATAGATGGAAACATCAACACCGCCATCTGTACAAACATGGAAATATCTACACTGCTATCTCTATAAACATGGAAATATCTACACTGCGGTCTCTATAAACATGGAAATATCTACACCATGATCTGTATAAACATGGAAATATATACACCGCTATCTGTATAAACATGGAAATATCTGCACCGCTATCTCTATAAACATGGAAATAACTACAAAGACATCTGTATAAACTTGGAAATACCTACACAGTCATGTGTAGGAACATTTAAATATCTACACTGCCATCTGTATAAATATAGAAATATCTACACAGCCCTCTGTATAAATATGGAAATATCTGCATAGGCATCTGTGTAAACATGGAAATATCTGCACCGCTAGCTGTATAAACATGGAAATACCTACACCGCTGTCCCTATAAACATGGAAATATGTACACCGCTATGTGTATAAACATGGAAATATCTCCACTGCTCTCTGTATAAACATGGAAATATCTCCACCGTTATCTGTATAAACATGGAAATATCAACAGCGCCATCTATATAAACATTGAAATATCTACACTGCCATCTGTAAAAACATGGAAATATCTACACATTCATCTGAATAAACATGGAAATATCTACACCACCATCTGTATAAACATGGAAATAGCTACAATACCATCTGTATACACATGGAAATATCTACACCGACATCTGTATAAATATGGAAATATCTACACCGCCATCTGTATGAACATGAAAATATCTACACTGCCATCTCCATAAATATGGAAGTATCTACTCCGCCATGTGTATAAACACGGAAATATCTACACCACCATCTGTGTAAACATGGAAATACCTACACCGCTATCTGTATAAACATGGAAATAACTACACCGCCATCTGCATGTCCTTGGAAATATCTACGCCGCCATCTGAATAAACATGGAAATATCTACACGGCCATCTGTGTATAGCTGGAAATATCAACAACGCCATCT
Source organism: Pan troglodytes (assembly GCF_028858775.2). Taxonomy (NCBI): domain Eukaryota; kingdom Metazoa; phylum Chordata; class Mammalia; order Primates; family Hominidae; genus Pan; species Pan troglodytes. Next base: position 13,094,887 of record NC_072411.2, read on the forward strand.
GTACAAACATGGAAATATCTACACCGCTATCTCTATAGACATGGAAATATCTGCACCGCCATCTGTAAAAACATGGAAATACCTATACAGTCATCTGTATAAACATGGAAATATCTACAATGCCATCTGTAGAAAGATGGAAATATCTACAACGCAATCAGTGTAAACATGGAAATATCTACACCGATATCTGTATAAACATGGAAATATCTACACCGCGATCTGTATAAACATGGAAATATCTACACCGCGATCTGTATAAACATGGAAATATCTACACCGCGATCTGTATAAACATTGAAATATCTACACAGTTATCTCTATAAACATGGAAATATCTACACCGCCATCTGTATAAACATGGAAATACCTACAAAGTCATCTGTATAAACATGGAAATATCTACACAGCCATCTGTATAAACATGGAAATATCTACACAGCCATCTGTATATACATGGAAATATCTACTCCACTATCTGTATAAACATGGAAATAACTACACCGCTATTTGTATAAACAAGGAAATATCTACACTGTGATCTGTATAAACATGGAAATATCTACACCGCCATCTCTATAAACAGGGAAATATCTACACCCCTATCTGTATAAACATGGAAATATCCACACCGCTATCTCTATAAACATGGAAAAATCAACACCGCTATCTCTATGAACATGGAAATATCTACACCGCCATCTCTATAAACATGGAAATGTCTACACCACGATCAGTATAAACATGGAAATATCTACACCGCTATCTGTATAAACATGGAAATATCTCCACTGCTATCTCTATAAACATCGAAATATCTACACCGCCATCTGTATAAACATGGAAATACTTACAAAGTTATCTGTATAAACATGGAAATATCTACACCGCCATCTGTATAAACATGGAAATATCTACACAGCCATGTGTACATACATGGAAATATCTACACCGCTATCTATATAAACATGGAAATAACTACACCGCTATCTGTATAAACATGGAAATATCTACACCGCCATCTACATATCCATGGAAATATCTGCGCCGCCATCTGTATAAACATGGAAATATCTACACGGTCATCTGTGTATAGATGGAAATATCAACACCGCCATCTGTACAAACATGGAAATATCTGCACCGCTATCTGTATAAACATGGAAATATCTACACCGCGGTCTGTATAAACATGGAAATATCAACACCGCTATCGGTATAAACATGGAAATATCTACACCGCTATCTCTATAAACATGGAAATATCTACACCGTGATCTGTATAAACATGGAAATATTTACACCGCTATCTGTATAAACATGGAAACCTCTACACCGTGATCTGTATAAATATGGAAATATCTACACCGCTATCTCAATAAACTTGGAAATATCTACACCACCATCTGTATAAACATGGAAATACCGATACAGTCATCTGTGTAAACATGGAAATATCTACACCACCATCTGTATAAACATGGAAATATCTACAATGCCATCTGTATACACATGGAAATACCTACACGGCAATCAGTGTATAGATGGAAACATCAACACCGCCATCTGTACAAACATGGAAATATCTACACTGCTATCTCTATAAACATGGAAATATCTACACTGCGGTCTCTATAAACATGGAAATATCTACACCATGATCTGTATAAACATGGAAATATATACACCGCTATCTGTATAAACATGGAAATATCTGCACCGCTATCTCTATAAACATGGAAATAACTACAAAGACATCTGTATAAACTTGGAAATACCTACACAGTCATGTGTAGGAACATTTAAATATCTACACTGCCATCTGTATAAATATAGAAATATCTACACAGCCCTCTGTATAAATATGGAAATATATGCATAGGCATCTGTGTAAACATGGAAATATCTGCACCGCTAGCTGTATAAACATGGAAATACCTACACCGCTGTCCCTATAAACATGGAAATATGTACACCGCTATGTGTATAAACATGGAAATATCTCCACTGCTCTCTGTATAAACATGGAAATATCTCCACCGTTATCTGTATAAACATGGAAATATCAACAGCGCCATCTATATAAACATTGAAATATCTACACTGCCATCTGTAAAAACATGGAAATATCTACACATTCATCTGAATAAACATGGAAATATCTACACCACCATCTGTATAAACATGGAAATAGCTACAATACCATCTGTATACACATGGAAATATCTACACCGACATCTGTATAAATATGGAAATATCTACACCGCCATCTGTATGAACATGAAAATATCTACACTGCCATCTCCATAAATATGGAAGTATCTACTCCGCCATGTGTATAAACACGGAAATATCTACACCACCATCTGTGTAAACATGGAAATACCTACACCGCTATCTGTATAAACATGGAAATAACTACACCGCCATCTGCATGTCCTTGGAAATATCTACGCCGCCATCTGAATAAACATGGAAATATCTACACGGCCATCTGTGTATAGCTGGAAATATCAACACCGCCATCTGTACAAACATGGAAATATCTACACCGCTATCTCTATAGACATGGAAATATCTGCACCGCCATCTGTAAAAACATGGAAATACCTATACAGTCATCTGTATAAACATGGAAATATCTACAATGCCATCTGTAGAAAGATGGAAATATCTACACCGCAATCAGTGTAAACATGGAAATATCTACACCGATATCTGTATAAACATGGAAATATCTACACCGCGATCTGTATAAACATGGAAATATCTACACCGCGATCTGTATAAACATGGAAATATCTACACCGCGATCTGTATAAACATTGAAATATCTACACAGTTATCTCTATAAACATGGAAATATCTACACCGCCATCTGTATAAACATGGAAATACCTACAAAGTCATCTGTATAAACATGGAAATATCTACACAGCCATCTGTATAAACATGGAAATATCTACACAGCCATCTGTATATACATGGAAATATCTACTCCACTATCTGTATAAACATGGAAATAACTACACCGCTATTTGTATAAACAAGGAAATATCTACACTGTGATCTGTATAAACATGGAAATATCTACACCGCCATCTCTATAAACAGGGAAATATCTACACCCCTATCTGTATAAACATGGAAATATCCACACCGCTATCTCTATAAACATGGAAAAATCAACACCGCTATCTCTATGAACATGGAAATATCTACACCGCCATCTCTATAAACATGGAAATGTCTACACCACGATCAGTATAAACATGGAAATATCTACACCGCTATCTGTATAAACATGGAAATATCTCCACTGCTATCTCTATAAACATCGAAATATCTACACCGCCATCTGTATAAACATGGAAATACTTACAAAGTTATCTGTATAAACATGGAAATATCTACACCGCCATCTGTATAAACATGGAAATATCTACACAGCCATGTGTACATACATGGAAATATCTACACCGCTATCTATATAAACATGGAAATAACTACACCGCTATCTGTATAAACATGGAAATATCTACACCGCCATCTACATATCCATGGAAATATCTGCGCCGCCATCTGTATAAACATGGAAATATCTACACGGTCATCTGTGTATAGATGGAAATATCAACACCGCCATCTGTACAAACATGGAAATATCTGCACCGCTATCTGTATAAACATGGAAATATCTACACCGCGGTCTGTATAAACATGGAAATATCAACACCGCTATCGGTATAAACATGGAAATATCTACACCGCTATCTCTATAAACATGGAAATATCTACACCGTGATCTGTATAAACATGGAAATATTTACACCGCTATCTGTATAAACATGGAAACCTCTACACCGTGATCTGTATAAATATGGAAATATCTACACCGCTATCTCAATAAACTTGGAAATATCTACACCACCATCTGTATAAACATGGAAATACCGATACAGTCATCTGTGTAAACATGGAAATATCTACACCACCATCTGTATAAACATGGAAATATCTACAATGCCATCTGTATACACATGGAAATACCTACACGGCAATCAGTGTATAGATGGAAACATCAACACCGCCATCTGTACAAACATGGAAATACCTACACTGCTATCTCTATAAACATGGAAATATCTACACTGCGGTCTCTATAAACATGGAAATATCTACACCATGATCTGTATAAACATGGAAATATATACACCACTATCTGTATAAACATGGAAATATCTGCACCGCTATCTCTATAAACATGGAAATAACTACAAAGACATCTGTATAAACTTGGAAATACCTACACAGTCATGTGTAGGAACATTTAAATATCTACACTGCCATCTGTATAAATATAGAAATATCTACACAGCCCTCTGTATAAATATGGAAATATCTGCATAGGCATCTGTGTAAACATGGAAATATCTGCACCGCTATCTGTATAAACATGGAAATACCTACACCGCTGTCCCTATAAACATGGAAATATGTACACGGCTATGTGTATAAACATGGAAATATCTCCACTGCTCTCTGTATAAACATGGAAATATCTCCACCGTTATCTGTAAAAACATGGAAATATCAACAGCGCCATCTATATAAACATTGAAATATCTACACTGCCATCTGTAAAAACATGGAAATATCTACACATTCATCTGAATAAACATGGAAATATCTACACCACCATCTGTATAAACACGGAAATACCTATACAGTCATCTGTATAAACATGGAAATATCTACAATGCCATCTGTAGAAAGATGGAAATATCTACATCGCAATCTGTGTAAACATGGAAATATCTACACCGATATCTGTAAAAACATGGAAATATCTACACCGCTATCTGTATAAACATGGAAATATCTACACCGCGATCTGTATAAACATGGAAATATCTACACCGCGATCTGTATAAACATGTAAATATCTACACCGCTATCTGTATAAACATGGAAATATCTACACAGTTATATTTATAAACATGGAAATATCTACACCGCCATCTGTATAAACATGGAAATACCTACAAAGTCATCTGTATAAAAATGGAAATATGTACACAGCCATCTGTATAAACATGGAAATATCTACACAGCCATCTGTATAAACATGGAAATATCTACACAGCCATCTGTATATACATGGAAATAACTACACCACTATCTGTATAAACATGGAAATAAATACACCGCTATTTGTATAAACAAGGAAATATCTACACCGTGATCTGTATAAACAGGGAAATATCTACACCGCCATCTCTATAAACAGGGAAATATCTACACACCTATCTGTATAAACATGGAAATATCCACACCGCTATGCCTATAAACATGGAAAAATCAACTCCGCTATCTCTATGAACATGGAAATATCTACACCGCCATCTCTATAAACATGGAAATGTCTACACCACGATCAGTATAAACATGGAAATATCTACACCGCTATCTGTATAAACATGGAAATAACTACACCGCTATCTGTATAAACATGGAAATATCTACACCGCCATCTACATATCCATGGAAATATATGCGCCGCCATCTGTATAAACATGGAAATATCTACACGGTCATCTGTGTATAGATGGAAATATCAACACCGCCATCTGTACAAACATGGAAATATCTGCACCGCTATCTGTATAAACATAGAAATATCTACACCGCGGTCTGTATAAACATGGAAATATCAACACCGCTATCGGTATAAACATGGAAATATCTACACCGCTATCTCTATAAACATGGAAATATCTTCACCGTGATCTGTATAAACATGGAAATATTTACACCGCTATCTGTATAAACATGGAAACTTCTACACCGTTATCTGTATAAATATAGAAATATCTACACCGCTATCTCTATGAACTTGGAAATATCTACACCGCCATCTGTATAAACATGGAAATACCTATACAGTCATCTGTGTAAACATGGAAATATCTACACCACCATCTGTATAAACATGGAAATAACTACAATGCCATCTATATACACATGGAAATAACTTCACGACAATCAGTGTATAGATGGAAACATCAACACCGCCATCTGTACAAACATGGAAATATCTACACTGCTATCTCTATAAACATGGAAATATCTACACCGCGATCTGTATAAACATGGAAATATCCACACCGCGATCTGTATAAACATGGCAATATCTACACCGCTATCTGTATAAACATGGAAATATCTACACAGTTATCTCTATAAACATGGAAATATCTACACCGCCATCTGTATAAACATGGAAATACTTACAAAGTCATCTGTATAAACATGGAAATATCTACACAGCCATCTGTATAAACATGGAAATATCTACAAAGCCATCTGCATATACATGGAAATATCTACATCACTATCTGTATAAACATGCAAATAACTACACCGCTATTTGTATAAACAAGGAAATATCTACACCGTGATCTGTATAAACATGGAAATATCTACAAAGCCATCTCTATAAACAGGGAAATATCTACACCCCTATCTGTATAAACATGGAAATATCCACACCGCTATCTCTATAAACATGGAAAAATCAACACCGCTATCTCTATGAACATGGAAATATCTACACCGCCATCTCTATAAACATGGAAATGTCTACACCACGATCAGTATAAACATGGAAATATCTCCACTGCTATCTCTATAAACATCGAAATATCTACACCGCCATCTGTATAAACATGGAAATACTTACAAAGTTATCTGTATAAACATGGAAATATCTACACCGCCATCTGTATAAACATGGAAATATCTACACAGCCATGTGTACATACATGGAAATATCTACACCGCTATCTATATAAACATGGAAATAACTACACCGCTATCTGTATAAACAAGGAAATATCTACACGGTCATCTGTGTATAGATGAAAATATCAACACCGCCATCTGTACAAACATGGAAATATCTGCACCGCTATCTGTATGAACATGGAAATATCTACACCGCGATCTCAATAAACATGGAAATAGATACACCGTGATCTGTATAAACATGGAAATATTTACACCGCTATCTGTATAAACATGGAAACTTCTACACCGTTATCTGTATAAATATGGAAATATCTACACCGCTATCTCAATAAACTTGGAAATATCTACACCGCCATCTGTATAAACATGGAAATACCTATACAGTCATCTGTGTAAACATGGAAATATCTACACCACCATCTGTATAAACATGGAAATATCTACAATGCCATCTGTATACACATGGAAATACCTACACGGCAATCAGTGTATAGATGGAAACATCAACACCGCCATCTGTACAAACATGGAAATATCTACACTGCTATCTCTATAAACATGGAAATATCTACACTGCGGTCTCTATAAACATGGAAATATCTACACCATGATCTGTATAAACATGGAAATATATACACTGCTATCTGTATAAACATGGAAATATCTGCACCGCTATCTCTATAAACATGGAAATATCTACACCGTGATCTGTATAAACATGGAAATATTTACACCGCTATCTGTATAAACATGGAAACTTCTACACCGTTATCTGTATAAATATGGAAATATCTACACCGCTATCTCTATAAACTTGGAAATATCTACACCGCCATCTGTATAAACATGGAAATACCTATACAATCATCTGTGTAAACATGGAAATATCTACACCACCATCTGTGTAAACATGGAAATATCTACAATGCCATCTGTATACACATGGAAATACCTACACGGCAATCAGAGTATAGATGGAAACATCAATACCGCCATCTGTACAAACATGGAAATATCTACACTGCTATCTTTATAAACATGGAAATATCTACACTGCGGTCTGTAGAAACATGGAAATATCTATACCGGTATCTTTATAAACATGGAAATATCTACACCATGATCTGTATAAACATGGAAATATATTCACCGCTATCTGTATAAACATGGAAATAGCTGCACCGCTATCTCTATAAACATGGAAATAACTACAAAGACATCTGTATAAAGATGGAAATACCTACACAGTCCTGTGTAGGAACATTTAAATATTAACACTGCCATCTGTATATATATAGAAATATCTACACAGCCCTCTGTATAAATATGGAAATATCTGCATAGGCATCTGTGTAAACATGGAAATATCTGCACCACTATCTGTATAAACGTGGAAATAACTACACCGCTGTCTCTATAAACATGGAAATATGTACACCGCTATGTGTATAAACATGGAAATATCTCCACTGCTCTCTGTATAAACATGGAAATATCTACACCGTTATCTGTATAAACATGGAAATATCAACAGCGCCATCTATATAAACATTGAAATATCAACACTGCCATCTGTAAAAACATGGAAATATCTACACAGTCATCTGAATAAACATGGAAATATCTACACCACCATCTGTATAAACATGGAAATAGTTACAATACCATCTGTATACACATGGAAATATCTACACAGACATCTGTATAAACATGGAAATATCTACACAGTTATCTCTATAAACATGGAAATATCTACACAGCCATCTGTATAAACATGGAAATATCTACACAGCCATCTGTATATACATGGAAATATCTACACCACTATCTGTATAAACATGGAAATAAAAACACCGCTATTTGTATAAACAAGGAAATATCTACACCGTGATCTGTATAAACATGGAAATATGTACACCGCCATCTCTATAAACAGGGAAATATCTACACCCCTATCTGTATAAACATGGAAATATCCACACCGCCATCTCTATAAACATGGAAATGTCTACACCACGATCAGTATAAACATGGAAATATCTACACCGCTATCTGTAGAAACATGGAAATATCTCCACTGCTATCTCTATAAACATCGAAATATCTACACCGCCATCTGTATAAACATGGAAATACTTACAAAGTTATCTGTATAAACATGGAAATATCTACACCGCCACCTGTATAAACATGGAAATATCTACACAGCCATGTGTACATACATGGAAATATCTACACCGCTATCTATATAAACATGGAAATAACTACACCGCTATCTGTATAAACATGGAAATATCTACACCGCCATCTACATATCCATGGAAATATCTCCGCCGCCATCTGTATAAACATGGAAATATCTACACGGTCATCTGTGTATAGATGCAAATATCAACACCGCCATCTATACAAACATGGAAATATCTGCACCGCTATCTGTATAAACATGGAAACTTCTACACCGTTATCTGTATAAATATGGAAATATCTACACCGCTATCTCTATAAACTTGGAAATATCTACACCGCCATCTGTGTAAACATGGAAATACCTATACAATCATCTGTGTAAACATGGAAATATCTACACCACCATCTGTATAAACATGGAAATATCTACAATGCCATCTGTATACACATGGAAATACCTACACGGCAATCAGTGTATAGATGGAAACATCAACACCGCCATCTGTACAAACATGGAAATATCTACACGGCGATCTGTATAAACATGGTAATATCTACACTGCCATCTGTAGAAAGATGGAAATATCTACACCGCTATCTCTATAAATATGGAAATATCTACACCGCCATCTCTATGAACATGAAAATATCTACACTGCCATCTCCATAAAGATGGAAGTATCTACTCCGCCATGTGTATAAACACGGAAATATCTACACCACCATCTGTGTAAACATGGAAATACCTACACCGCTATCTGTATAAACATGGAAATAACTACACCGCCATCTGCATGTCCTTGGAAATATCTACGCCGCCATCTGAATAAACATGGAAATATCTACACGGCCATCTGTGTATAGATGGAAATATCAACACCGCCATCTGTATAAACATGGAAATATCTACACCGCTATCTCTATAGACATGGAAATATCTGCATCGCCATCTGTAAAACCATGGAAATACCTATACAGTCATCTGTATAAACATGGAAATATCTACAATGCCATCTGTAGAAAGATGGAAATATCTACACCGCAATCTGTGTAAACACGGAAATATCTACACCGATATCTGTAAAAACATGGAAATATCTACACCGCTATCTGTATAAACATGGAAATATCTACACCGCGATCTGTATAAACATGGAAATATCTACACCGCGATCTGTATAAACATGGAAATATCTACACCGCTATCTGTATAAACATGGAAATATCTACACAGTTATCTCTATAAACATGGAAATATCTACTCCGCCATCTGTATAAACATGGAAATACCTACAAAGTCATCTGTATAAACATGGAAATATCTACACAGCCATTTGTATAAACATGGAAATATCTACACAGCCATCTGTATATACATGGAAATATCTACACCACTATCTGTATAAACATGGAAATAAAAACACGGCTATTTGTATAAACAAGGAAATATCTACACCGTGATCTGTATAAACATGGAAATATCTACAACGCCATCTCTATAAACAGGGAAATATCTACACCCCTATCTGTATAAACATGGAAATATCCACACCGCTATCTCTATAAACATGGAAAAATCAACACCGCTATCTCTATGAACATGGAAATATCTACACCGCCATCTCTATAAACATGGAAATGTCTACACCACGATCAGTATAAACATGGAAATATCTACACCGCTATCTGTATAAACATGGAAATATCTCCACTGCTATCTCTATAAACATCGAAATATGTACACCGCCATCTGTATAAACATGGAAATACTTACAAAGTTATCTGTATAAACATGGAAATATCTACACAGCCATGTGTACATACATGGAAATATCTACACCGCTATCTATATAAACATGGAAATAACTACACCGCTATCTGTATAAACATGGAAATATCTACACCGCCATCTACATATCCATGGAAATTTCTGCGCCGCCATCTGTATAAACATGGAAATATCTACACGGTCATCTGTGTATAGATGGAAATATCAACACCGCCATCTATACAAACATGGAAATATCTGCACCGCTATCTGTATAAACATGGAAATATCTACACCGCGGTCTGTATAAACATGGAAATATCAACACCGCTATCGATATAAACGTGGAAATATCTACACCGCTATCTCAATAAACATGGAAATATCTACACCGTGATCTGTATAAACATGGAAATATCTCCACTGCTATCTCTATAAACATCGAAATATCTACACCGCCATCTGTATAAACATGGAAATACTTACAAAGTTATCTGTATAAACATGGAAATATCTACACGGCCATCTGTATAAACATGGAAATATCTACACTGCCATCTGTAGAAAGATGGAAATATCTACACCGCTATCTCGATAAATATGGAAATATCTACACCGCCATCTGTATGAACATGAAAATACCTACACTGCCATCTCAATAAAGATGGAATTATCTACTCCGCCATGTGTATAAACACGGAAATATCTACACCACCATCTGTGTAAACATGGAAATACCTACACCGCTATCTGTATAAACATGGAAATAACTACACCGCCATCTGCATGTCCTTGGAAATATCTACACCGCCATCTGAATAAACATGGAAATATCTACACGGCCATCTGTGTATAGCTGGAAATATCAACACCGCCGTCTGTACAAACATGGAAATATCTACACCGCTATCTCTATAGACATGGAAATATCTGCACCGCCATCTGTAAAAACATGGAAATACCTATACAGTCATCTGTATAAACATGGAAATAGCTACAATACCATCTGTATACACATGGAAATATCTACACCGACATCTGTTTAAATATGGAAATATCTACACCGCCATCTGTATGAACATGAAAATATCTACACTGCCATCTCCATAAAGATGGAAGTATCTACTCCGCCATGTGTATAAACACGGAAATATCTACACCACCATCTGTGTAAACATGGAAATACCTACACCGCTATCTGTATAAACATGGAAATAAATACACCGCCACCTGCATAAACATGGAAATAACTACACCGCCATCTGCATGTCCTTGGAAATATCTACGCCGCCATCTGAATAAACTTGGAAATATCTACACGGCCATCTGTGTATAGCTGGAAATATCAACACTGCCATCCGTACAAAAATGGAAATATCTACACCGCTATCTCTATAGACATGGAAATATCTGCACCGCCATCTGTAAAAACATGGAAATACCTATACAGTCATCTGTATAAACATGGAAATATCTACAATGCCATCTGTAGAAAGATGGAAATATCTACACCGCAATCAGTGTAAACATGGAAATATCTACACCGATATCTGTATAAACATGGAAATATCTACACCGCGATCTGTATAAACATGGAAATATCTACACCGCGATCTGTATAAACATGGAAATATCTACACCGCGATCTGTATAAACATTGAAATATCTACACAGTTATCTCTATAAACATGGAAATATCTTCACCGCCATCTGTATAAACATGGAAATACCTACAAAGTCATCTGTACAAACATGGAAATATCTACACAGCCATCTGTATAAACATGGAAATAACTACAATGCCATCTATATACACATGGAAATAACTTCACGACAATCAGTGTATAGATGGAAACATCAACACCGCCATCTGTACAAACATGGAAATATCTACACTGCTATCTCTATAAACATGGAAATATCTACACCGCGATCTGTATAAACATGGAAATATCCACACCGCGATCTGTATAAACATGGCAATATCTACACCGCTATCTGTATAAACATGGAAATATCTACACAGTTATCTCTATAAACATGGAAATATCTACACCGCCATCTGTATAAACATGGAAATACTTACAAAGTCATCTGTATAAACATGGAAATATCTACACAGCCATCTGTATAAACATGGAAATATCTACAAAGCCATCTGCATATACATGGAAATATCTACATCACTATCTGTATAAACATGCAAATAACTACACCGCTATTTGTATAAACAAGGAAATATCTACACCGTGATCTGTATAAACATGGAAATATCTACAAAGCCATCTCTATAAACAGGGAAATATCTACACCCCTATCTGTATAAACATGGAAATATCCACACCGCTATCTCTATAAACATGGAAAAATCAACACCGCTATCTCTATGAACATGGAAATATCTACACCGCCATCTCTATAAACATGGAAATGTCTACACCACGATCAGTATAAACATGGAAATATCTCCACTGCTATCTCTATAAACATCGAAATATCTACACCGCCATCTGTATAAACATGGAAATACTTACAAAGTTATCTGTATAAACATGGAAATATCTACACCGCCATCTGTATAAACATGGAAATATCTACACAGCCATGTGTACATACATGGAAATATCTACACCGCTATCTATATAAACATGGAAATAACTACACCGCTATCTGTATAAACAAGGAAATATCTACACGGTCATCTGTGTATAGATGAAAATATCAACACCGCCATCTGTACAAACATGGAAATATCTGCACCGCTATCTGTATGAACATGGAAATATCTACACCGCGATCTCAATAAACATGGAAATAGATACACCGTGATCTGTATAAACATGGAAATATTTACACCGCTATCTGTATAAACATGGAAACTTCTACACCGTTATCTGTATAAATATGGAAATATCTACACCGCTATCTCAATAAACTTGGAAATATCTACACCGCCATCTGTATAAACATGGAAATACCTATACAGTCATCTGTGTAAACATGGAAATATCTACACCACCATCTGTATAAACATGGAAATATCTACAATGCCATCTGTATACACATGGAAATACCTACACGGCAATCAGTGTATAGATGGAAACATCAACACCGCCATCTGTACAAACATGGAAATATCTACACTGCTATCTCTATAAACATGGAAATATCTACACTGCGGTCTCTATAAACATGGAAATATCTACACCATGATCTGTATAAACATGGAAATATATACACTGCTATCTGTATAAACATGGAAATATCTGCACCGCTATCTCTATAAACATGGAAATATCTACACCGTGATCTGTATAAACATGGAAATATTTACACCGCTATCTGTATAAACATGGAAACTTCTACACCGTTATCTGTATAAATATGGAAATATCTACACCGCTATCTCTATAAACTTGGAAATATCTACACCGCCATCTGTATAAACATGGAAATACCTATACAATCATCTGTGTAAACATGGAAATATCTACACCACCATCTGTGTAAACATGGAAATATCTACAATGCCATCTGTATACACATGGAAATACCTACACGGCAATCAGAGTATAGATGGAAACATCAATACCGCCATCTGTACAAACATGGAAATATCTACACTGCTATCTTTATAAACATGGAAATATCTACACTGCGGTCTGTAGAAACATGGAAATATCTATACCGGTATCTTTATAAACATGGAAATATCTACACCATGATCTGTATAAACATGGAAATATATTCACCGCTATCTGTATAAACATGGAAATAGCTGCACCGCTATCTCTATAAACATGGAAATAACTACAAAGACATCTGTATAAAGATGGAAATACCTACACAGTCCTGTGTAGGAACATTTAAATATTAACACTGCCATCTGTATATATATAGAAATATCTACACAGCCCTCTGTATAAATATGGAAATATCTGCATAGGCATCTGTGTAAACATGGAAATATCTGCACCACTATCTGTATAAACGTGGAAATAACTACACCGCTGTCTCTATAAACATGGAAATATGTACACCGCTATGTGTATAAACATGGAAATATCTCCACTGCTCTCTGTATAAACATGGAAATATCTACACCGTTATCTGTATAAACATGGAAATATCAACAGCGCCATCTATATAAACATTGAAATATCAACACTGCCATCTGTAAAAACATGGAAATATCTACACAGTCATCTGAATAAACATGGAAATATCTACACCACCATCTGTATAAACATGGAAATAGTTACAATACCATCTGTATACACATGGAAATATCTACACAGACATCTGTATAAACATGGAAATATCTACACAGTTATCTCTATAAACATGGAAATATCTACACAGCCATCTGTATAAACATGGAAATATCTACACAGCCATCTGTATATACATGGAAATATCTACACCACTATCTGTATAAACATGGAAATAAAAACACCGCTATTTGTATAAACAAGGAAATATCTACACCGTGATCTGTATAAACATGGAAATATGTACACCGCCATCTCTATAAACAGGGAAATATCTACACCCCTATCTGTATAAACATGGAAATATCCACACCGCCATCTCTATAAACATGGAAATGTCTACACCACGATCAGTATAAACATGGAAATATCTACACCGCTATCTGTAGAAACATGGAAATATCTCCACTGCTATCTCTATAAACATCGAAATATCTACACCGCCATCTGTATAAACATGGAAATACTTACAAAGTTATCTGTATAAACATGGAAATATCTACACCGCCACCTGTATAAACATGGAAATATCTACACAGCCATGTGTACATACATGGAAATATCTACACCGCTATCTATATAAACATGGAAATAACTACACCGCTATCTGTATAAACATGGAAATATCTACACCGCCATCTACATATCCATGGAAATATCTCCGCCGCCATCTGTATAAACATGGAAATATCTACACGGTCATCTGTGTATAGATGCAAATATCAACACCGCCATCTATACAAACATGGAAATATCTGCACCGCTATCTGTATAAACATGGAAACTTCTACACCGTTATCTGTATAAATATGGAAATATCTACACCGCTATCTCTATAAACTTGGAAATATCTACACCGCCATCTGTGTAAACATGGAAATACCTATACAATCATCTGTGTAAACATGGAAATATCTACACCACCATCTGTATAAACATGGAAATATCTACAATGCCATCTGTATACACATGGAAATACCTACACGGCAATCAGTGTATAGATGGAAACATCAACACCGCCATCTGTACAAACATGGAAATATCTACACGGCGATCTGTATAAACATGGTAATATCTACACTGCCATCTGTAGAAAGATGGAAATATCTACACCGCTATCTCTATAAATATGGAAATATCTACACCGCCATCTCTATGAACATGAAAATATCTACACTGCCATCTCCATAAAGATGGAAGTATCTACTCCGCCATGTGTATAAACACGGAAATATCTACACCACCATCTGTGTAAACATGGAAATACCTACACCGCTATCTGTATAAACATGGAAATAACTACACCGCCATCTGCATGTCCTTGGAAATATCTACGCCGCCATCTGAATAAACATGGAAATATCTACACGGCCATCTGTGTATAGATGGAAATATCAACACCGCCATCTGTATAAACATGGAAATATCTACACCGCTATCTCTATAGACATGGAAATATCTGCATCGCCATCTGTAAAACCATGGAAATACCTATACAGTCATCTGTATAAACATGGAAATATCTACAATGCCATCTGTAGAAAGATGGAAATATCTACACCGCAATCTGTGTAAACACGGAAATATCTACACCGATATCTGTAAAAACATGGAAATATCTACACCGCTATCTGTATAAACATGGAAATATCTACACCGCGATCTGTATAAACATGGAAATATCTACACCGCGATCTGTATAAACATGGAAATATCTACACCGCTATCTGTATAAACATGGAAATATCTACACAGTTATCTCTATAAACATGGAAATATCTACTCCGCCATCTGTATAAACATGGAAATACCTACAAAGTCATCTGTATAAACATGGAAATATCTACACAGCCATTTGTATAAACATGGAAATATCTACACAGCCATCTGTATATACATGGAAATATCTACACCACTATCTGTATAAACATGGAAATAAAAACACGGCTATTTGTATAAACAAGGAAATATCTACACCGTGATCTGTATAAACATGGAAATATCTACAACGCCATCTCTATAAACAGGGAAATATCTACACCCCTATCTGTATAAACATGGAAATATCCACACCGCTATCTCTATAAACATGGAAAAATCAACACCGCTATCTCTATGAACATGGAAATATCTACACCGCCATCTCTATAAACATGGAAATGTCTACACCACGATCAGTATAAACATGGAAATATCTACACCGCTATCTGTATAAACATGGAAATATCTCCACTGCTATCTCTATAAACATCGAAATATGTACACCGCCATCTGTATAAACATGGAAATACTTACAAAGTTATCTGTATAAACATGGAAATATCTACACAGCCATGTGTACATACATGGAAATATCTACACCGCTATCTATATAAACATGGAAATAACTACACCGCTATCTGTATAAACATGGAAATATCTACACCGCCATCTACATATCCATGGAAATATCTGCGCCGCCATCTGTATAAACATGGAAATATCTACACGGTCATCTGTGTATAGATGGAAATATCAACACCGCCATCTATACAAACATGGAAATATCTGCACCGCTATCTGTATAAACATGGAAATATCTACACCGCGGTCTGTATAAACATGGAAATATCAACACCGCTATCGATATAAACGTGGAAATATCTACACCGCTATCTCAATAAACATGGAAATATCTACACCGTGATCTGTATAAACATGGAAATATCTCCACTGCTATCTCTATAAACATCGAAATATCTACACCGCCATCTGTATAAACATGGAAATACTTACAAAGTTATCTGTATAAACATGGAAATATCTACACGGCCATCTGTATAAACATGGAAATATCTACACTGCCATCTGTAGAAAGATGGAAATATCTACACCGCTATCTCGATAAATATGGAAATATCTACACCGCCATCTGTATGAACATGAAAATACCTACACTGCCATCTCAATAAAGATGGAATTATCTACTCCGCCATGTGTATAAACACGGAAATATCTACACCACCATCTGTGTAAACATGGAAATACCTACACCGCTATCTGTATAAACATGGAAATAACTACACCGCCATCTGCATGTCCTTGGAAATATCTACACCGCCATCTGAATAAACATGGAAATATCTACACGGCCATCTGTGTATAGCTGGAAATATCAACACCGCCGTCTGTACAAACATGGAAATATCTACACCGCTATCTCTATAGACATGGAAATATCTGCACCGCCATCTGTAAAAACATGGAAATACCTATACAGTCATCTGTATAAACATGGAAATAGCTACAATACCATCTGTATACACATGGAAATATCTACACCGACATCTGTTTAAATATGGAAATATCTACACCGCCATCTGTATGAACATGAAAATATCTACACTGCCATCTCCATAAAGATGGAAGTATCTACTCCGCCATGTGTATAAACACGGAAATATCTACACCACCATCTGTGTAAACATGGAAATACCTACACCGCTATCTGTATAAACATGGAAATAAATACACCGCCACCTGCATAAACATGGAAATAACTACACCGCCATCTGCATGTCCTTGGAAATATCTACGCCGCCATCTGAATAAACTTGGAAATATCTACACGGCCATCTGTGTATAGCTGGAAATATCAACACTGCCATCCGTACAAAAATGGAAATATCTACACCGCTATCTCTATAGACATGGAAATATCTGCACCGCCATCTGTAAAAACATGGAAATACCTATACAGTCATCTGTATAAACATGGAAATATCTACAATGCCATCTGTAGAAAGATGGAAATATCTACACCGCAATCAGTGTAAACATGGAAATATCTACACCGATATCTGTATAAACATGGAAATATCTACACCGCGATCTGTATAAACATGGAAATATCTACACCGCGATCTGTATAAACATGGAAATATCTACACCGCGATCTGTATAAACATTGAAATATCTACACAGTTATCTCTATAAACATGGAAATATCTTCACCGCCATCTGTATAAACATGGAAATACCTACAAAGTCATCTGTACAAACATGGAAATATCTACACAGCCATCTGTATAAACATGGAAATATCTACACAGCCATCTGTATATACATGGAAATATCTACACCACTATCTGTATAAACATGGAAATAACTACACCGCTATTTGTATAAACAAGGAAATATCTACACTGTGATCTGTATAAACATGGAAATATCTACACCGACATCTCTATAAACAGGGAAATATCTACACCCCTATCTGTATAAACATGGAAATATCCACACCGCTATCTCTATAAACATGGAAAAATCAACACCACTATCTCTATGAACATGGAAATATCTACACCGCCATCTCTGTAAACATGGAAATGTCTACACCACGATCAGTATAAACATGGAAATATCTGCACCGCTATCTGTATAAACATGGAAATATCTCCACTTCTATCTCTATAAACATCGAAATATCTACACCGCCATCTGTATAAACATGGAAATACTTACAAAGTTATCTGTATAAACATGGAAATAACTACACCGCCATCTGTATAAACATGGAAATATCTACACAGCCATGTGTACATACATGGAAATATCTACACCGCTATCTATATAAACATGGAAATAACTACACCGCTATCTGTATAAACATGGAAATATGTACACCGCCATCTACATATCCATGGAAATATCTGCGCCGCCATCTGTATAAACATGGAAATATCTACATGGTCATCTGTGTATAGATGGAAATATCAACACCGCCATCTGTATAAACATGGAAATATCTGCACCGCTATCTGTATAAACATGGAAATATCTACACCGCGGTCTCTATAAACATGGAAATATCAACACCGCTATCGGTATAAACATGGAAATATCTACACCGCTATCTCTATAAACATGGAAATACCTACACCGTGATCTGTATAAACATGGAAATATTTACACCGCTATCTGTATAAACATGGAAACTTCTACACCGTGATCTGTATAAATATGGAAATATCTACACCGCTATCTCAATAAACTTGGAAATATCTATACCACCATCTGTATAAACATGGAAATACCTATACAGTCATCTGTGTAAACATGGAAATATCTACACCACCATCTGTATAAACATGGAAATATCTACAATGCCATCTGTATACACATGGAAATACCTACACGGCAATCAGTGTATAGATGGAAACATCAACACCGCCATCTGTACAAACATGGAAATATCTACACTGCTATCTCTATAAACATGGAAATATCTACACTGCGGTCTCTATAAACATGGAAATATCTACACCATGATCTGTATAAACATGGAAATATATACACCGCTATCGGTATAAACATGGAAATATCTGCACCGCTATCTCTATAAACATGGAAATAACTACAAAGACATCTGTATAAACTTGGAAATACCTACACAGTCATGTGTAGGAACATTTAAATATCTACACTGCCATCTGTATAAATATAGAAATATCTACACAGCCCTCTGTATAAATATGGAAATATCTGCATAGGCATCTGTGTAAACATGGAAATATCTGCACCGCTAGCTGTATAAACATGGAAATACCTACACCGCTGTCCCTATAAACATGGAAATATGTACACCGCTATGTGTATAAACATGGAAATATCTCCACTGCTCTCTGTATAAACATGGAAATATCTCCACCGTTATCTGTATAAACATGGAAATATCAACAGCGCCATCTATATAAACATTGAAATATCTACACTGCCATCTGTAAAAACATGGAAATATCTACACATTCATCTGAATAAACATGGAAATATCTACACCACCATCTGTATAAACATGGAAATAGCTACAATACCATCTGTATACACATGGAAATATCTACACCGACATCTGTATAAATATGGAAATATCTACACCGCCATCTGTATGAACATGAAAATATCTACACTGCCATCTCCATAAAGATGGAAGTATCTACTCCGCCATGTGTATAAACACGGAAATATCTACACCACCATCTGTGTAAACATGGAAATACCTACACCGCTATCTGTATAAACATGGAAATAACTACACCGCCATCTGCATGTCCTTGGAAATATCTACGCCGCCATCTGAATAAACATGGAAATATCTACACGGCCATCTGTGTATAGCTGGAAATATCAACACCGCCATCTGTACAAACATGGAAATATCTACACCGCTATCTCTATAGACATGGAAATATCTGCACCGCCATCTGTAAAAACATGGAAATACCTATACAGTCATCTGTATAAACATGGAAATATCTACAATGCCATCTGTAGAAAGATGGAAATATCTACACCGCAATCAGTGTAAACATGGAAATATCTACACCGATATCTGTATAAACATGGAAATATCTACACCGCGATCTGTATAAACATGGAAATATCTACACCGCGATCTGTATAAACATGGAAATATCTACACCGCGATCTGTATAAACATTGAAATATCTACACAGTTATCTCTATAAACATGGAAATATCTACACCGCCATCTGTATAAACATGGAAATACCTACAAAGTCATCTGTATAAACATGGAAATATCTACACAGCCATCTGTATAAACATGGAAATATCTACACAGCCATCTGTATATACATGGAAATATCTACTCCACTATCTGTATAAACATGGAAATAACTACACCGCTATTTGTATAAACAAGGAAATATCTACACTGTGATCTGTATAAACATGGAAATATCTACACCGCCATCTCTATAAACAGGGAAATATCTACACCCCGATCTGTATAAACATGGAAATATCCACACCGCTATCTCTATAAACATGGAAAAATCAACACCGCTATCTCTATGAACATGGAAATATCTACACCGCCATCTCTATAAACATGGAAATGTCTACACCACGATCAGTATAAACATGGAAATATCTACACCGCTATCTGTATAAACATGGAAATATCTCCACTGCTATCTCTATAAACATCGAAATATCTACACCGCCATCTGTATAAACATGGAAATACTTACAAAGTTATCTGTATAAACATGGAAATATCTACACCGCCATCTGTATAAACATGGAAATATCTACACAGCCATGTGTACATACATGGAAATATCTACACCGCTATCTATATAAACATGGAAATAACTACACCGCTATCTGTATAAACATGGAAATATCTACACCGCCATCTACATATCCATGGAAATATCTGCGCCGCCATCTGTATAAACATGGAAATATCTACACGGTCATCTGTGTATAGATGGAAATATCAACACCGCCATCTGTACAAACATGGAAATATCTGCACCGCTATCTGTATAAACATGGAAATATCTACACCGCGGTCTGTATAAACATGGAAATATCAACACCGCTATCGGTATAAACATGGAAATATCTACACCGCTATCTCTATAAACATGGAAATATCTACACCGTGATCTGTATAAACATGGAAATATTTACACCGCTATCTGTATAAACATGGAAACCTCTACACCGTGATCTGTATAAATATGGAAATATCTACACCGCTATCTCAATAAACTTGGAAATATCTACACCACCATCTGTATAAACATGGAAATACCGATACACTCATCTGTGTAAACATGGAAATATCTACACCACCATGGGTATAAACATGGAAATATCTACAATGCCATCTGTATACACATGGAAATACCTACACGGCAATCAGTGTATAGATGGAAACATCAACACCGCCATCTGTACAAACATGGAAATACCTACACTGCTATCTCTATAAACATGGAAATATCTACACTGCGGTCTCTATAAACATGGAAATATCTACACCATGATCTGTATAAACATGGAAATATATACACCGCTATCTGTATAAACATGGAAATATCTGCACCGCTATCTCTATAAACATGGAAATAACTACAAAGACATCTGTATAAACTTGGAAATACCTACACAGTCATGTGTAGGAACATTTAAATATCTACACTGCCATCTGTATAAATATAGAAATATCTACACAGCCCTCTGTATAAATATGGAAATATCTGCATAGGCATCTGTGTAAACATGGAAATATCTGCACCGCTATCTGTATAAACATGGAAATACCTACACCGCTGTCCCTATAAACATGGAAATATGTACACCGCTATGTGTATAAACATGGAAATATCTCCACGGCTCTCTGTATAAACATGGAAATATCTCCACCGTTATCTGTATAAACATGGAAATATCAACAGCGCCATCTATATAAACATTGAAATATCTACACTGCCATCTGTAAAAACATGGAAATATCTACACAGTCATCTGAATAAACATGGAAATATCTACACCACCATCTGTATAAACATGGAAATAGCTACAATACCATCTGTATACACATGGAAATATCTACACCGACATCTGTTTAAATATGGAAATATCTACACCGCCATCTGTATGAACATGAAAATATCTACACTGCCATCTCCATAAAGATGGAAGTATCTACTCCGCCATGTGTATAAACACGGAAATATCTACACCACCATCTGTGTAAACATGGAAATACCTACACCGCTATCTGTATAAACATGGAAATAACTACACCGCCATCTGCATGTCCTTGGAAATATCTACGTCGCCATCTGAATAAACATGGAAATATCTACACGGCCATCTGTGTATAGCTGGAAATATCAACACCGCCATCTGTACAAACATGGAAATATCTACACCGCTATCTCTATAGACATGGAAATATCTGCACCGCCATCTGTAAAAACATGGAAATACCTATACAGTCATCTGTATAAACATGGAAATATCTACAATGCCATCTGTAGAAAGATGGAAATATCTACACCGCAATCAGTGTAAACATGGAAATATCTACACCGATATCTGTATAAACATGGAAATATCTACCCCGCGATCTGTATAAACATGGAAATATCTACACCGGGATCTGTATAAACATGGAAATATCTACACCGCGATCTGTATAAACATGGAAATATCTACACAGTTATCTCTATAAACATGGAAATATCTACACCGCCATCTGTATAAACATGGAAATACCTACAAGGTCATCTGTACAAACATGGAAATATCTACACAGCCATCTGTATAAACATGGAAATATCTACACAGCCATCTGTATATACATGGAAATATCTACACCACTATCTGTATAAACATGGAAATAACTACACCGCTATTTGTATAAACAAAGAAATATCTACACTGTGATCTGTATAAACATGGAAATATCTACACCGACATCTCTATAAACAGGGAAATATCTACACCCCTATCTGTATAAACATGGAAATATCCACACCGCTATCTGTATAAACATGGAAAAATCAACACCGCTATCTCTATGAACATGGAAATATCTACACCGCCATCTCTATAAACATGGAAATGTCTACACTACGATCAGTATAAACATGGAAATATCTGCACCGCTATCTGTATAAACATGGAAATATCTCCACTTCTATCTCTATAAACATCGAAATATCTACACCGCCATCTGTATAAACATGGAAATACTTACAAAGTTATCTGTATAAACATGGAAATAACTACACCGCCATCTGTATAAACATGGAAATATCTACACAGCCATGTGTACATACATGGAAATATCTACACCGCTATCTATATAAACATGGAAATAACTACACCGCTATCTGTATAAACATGGAAATATCTACACCGCCATCTACATATCCATGGAAATATCTGCGCCGCCCTCTGTATAAACATGGAAATATCTACATGGTCATCTGTGTATAGATGGAAATATCAACACCGCCATCTGTATAAACATGGAAATATCTGCACCGCTATCTGTATAAACATGGAAATATCTACACCGCGGTCTCTATAAACATGGAAATATCAACACCGCTATCGGTATAAACATGGAAATATCTACACCGCTATCTCTATAAACATGGAAATACCTACACCGTGATCTGTATAAACATGGAAATATTTACACCGCTATCTGTATAAACATGGAAACTTCTACACCGTGATCTGTATAAATATGGAAATATCTACACCGCTATCTCAATAAACTTGGAAATATCTATACCACCATCTGTATAAACATGGAAATACCTATACAGTCATCTGTGTAAACATGGAAATATCTACACCACCATCTGTATAAACATGGAAATATCTACAATGCCATCTGTATACACATGGAAATACCTACACGGCAATCAGTGTATAGATGGAAACATCAACACCGCCATCTGTACAAA
The DNA here is from genome assembly GCF_028858775.2 of Pan troglodytes. Classification (NCBI taxonomy): domain Eukaryota; kingdom Metazoa; phylum Chordata; class Mammalia; order Primates; family Hominidae; genus Pan; species Pan troglodytes. The sequence continues at coordinate 13,120,206 of NC_072411.2, forward strand.
CATGGAAATATCTACACTGCTATCTCTATAAACATGGAAATATCTACACTGCGGTCTCTATAAACATGGAAATATCTACACCATGATCTGTATAAACATGGAAATATATACACCGCTATCGGTATAAACATGGAAATATCTGCACCGCTATCTCTATAAACATGGAAATAACTACAAAGACATCTGTATAAACTTGGAAATACCTACACAGTCATGTGTAGGAACATTTAAATATCTACACTGCCATCTGTATAAATATAGAAATATCTACACAGCCCTCTGTATAAATATGGAAATATCTGCATAGGCATCTGTGTGAACATGGAAATATCTGCACCGCTAGCTGTATAAACATGGAAATACCTACACCGCTGTCCCTATAAACATGGAAATATGTACACCGCTATGTGTATAAACATGGAAATATCTCCACTGCTCTCTGTATAAACATGGAAATATCTCCACCGTTATCTGTATAAACATGGAAATATCAACAGCGCCATCTATATAAACATTGAAATATCTACACTGCCATCTGTAAAAACATGGAAATATCTACACATTCATCTGAATAAACATGGAAATATCTACACCACCATCTGTATAAACATGGAAATAGCTACAATACCATCTGTATACACATGGAAATATCTACACCGACATCTGTATAAATATGGAAATATCTACACCGCCATCTGTATGAACATGAAAATATCTACACTGCCATCTCCATAAAGATGGAAGTATCTACTCCGCCATGTGTATAAACACGGAAATATCTACACCACCATCTGTGTAAACATGGAAATACCTACACCGCTATCTGTATAAACATGGAAATAACTACACCGCCATCTGCATGTCCTTGGAAATATCTACGCCGCCATCTGAATAAACATGGAAATATCTACACGGCCATCTGTGTATAGCTGGAAATATCAACACCGCCATCTGTACAAACATGGAAATATCTACACCGCTATCTCTATACACATGGAAATATCTGCACCGCCATCTGTAAAAACATGGAAATAGCTATACAGTCATCTGTATAAACATGGAAATATCTACAATGCCATCTGTAGAAAGATGGAAATATCTACACCGCAATCAGTGTAAACATGGAAATATCTACACCGATATCTGTATAAACATGGAAATATCTACACCGCGATCTGTATAAACATGGAAATATCTACACCGCGATCTGTATAAACATGGAAATATGTACACCGCGATCTGTATAAACATTGAAATATCTACAGTTATCTCTATAAACATGGAAATATCTACACCGCCATCTGTATAAACATGGAAATACCTACAAAGTCATCTGTATAAACATGGAAATATCTACACAGCCATCTGTATAAACATGGAAATATCTACACAGCCATCTGTATATACATGGAAATATCTACTCCACTATCTGTATAAACATGGAAATAACTACACCGCTATTTGTATAAACAAGGAAATATCTACACTGTGATCTGTATAAACATGGAAATATCTACACCGCCATCTCTATAAACAGGGAAATATCTACACCCCTATCTGTATAAACATGGAAATATCCACACCGCTATCTCTATAAACATGGAAAAATCAACACCGCTATCTCTATGAACATGGAAATATCTACACCGCCATCTCTATAAACATGGAAATGTCTACACCACGATCAGTATAAACATGGAAATATCTACACCGCTATCTGTATAAACATGGAAATATCTCCACTGATATCTCTATAAACATCGAAATATCTACACCGCCATCTGTATAAACATGGAAATACTTACAAAGTTATCTGTATAAACATGGAAATATCTACACCGCCATCTGTATAAACATGGAAATATCTACACAGCCATGTGTACATACATGGAAATATCTACACCGCTATCTATATAAACATGGAAATAACTACACCGCTATCTGTATAAACATGGAAATATCTACACCGCCATCTACATATCCATGGAAATATCTGCGCCGCCATCTGTATAAACATGGAAATATCTACACGGTCATCTGTGTATAGATGGAAATATCAACACCGCCATCTGTACAAACATGGAAATATCTGCACCGCTATCTGTATAAACATGGAAATATCTACACCGCGGTCTGTATAAACATGGAAATATCAACACCGCTATCGGTATAAACATGGAAATATCTACACCGCTATCTCTATAAACATGGAAATATCTACACCGTGATCTGTATAAACATGGACATATTTACACCGCTATCTGTATAAACATGGAAACCTCTACACCGTGATCTGTATAAATATGGAAATATCTACACCGCTATCTCAATAAACTTGGAAATATCTACACCACCATCTGTATAAACATGGAAATACCGATACAGTCATCTGTGTAAACATGGAAATATCTACACCACCATCTGTATAAATATGGAAATATCTACAATGCCATCTGTATACACATGGAAATACCTACACGGCAATCAGTGTATAGATGGAAACATCAACACCGCCATCTGTACAAACATGGAAATACCTACACTGCTATCTCTATAAACATGGAAATATCTACACTGTGGTCTCTATAAACATGGAAATATCTACACCATGATCTGTATAAACATGGAAATATATACACCGCTATCTGTATAAACATGGAAATATCTGCACCGCTATCTCTATAAACATGGAAATAACTACAAAGACATCTGTATAAACTTGGAAATACCTACACAGTCATGTGTAGGAACATTTAAATATCTACACTGCCATCTGTATAAATATAGAAATATCTACACAGCCCTCTGTATAAATATGGAAATATCTGCATAGGCATCTGTGTAAACATGGAAATATCTGCACCGCTATCTGTATAAACATGGAAATACCTACACCGCTGTCCCTATAAACATGGAAATATGTACACCGCTATATGTATAAACATGGAAATATCTCCACTGCTCTCTGTATAAACATGGAAATATCTCCACCGTTATCTGTAAAAACATGGAAATATCAACAGCGCCATCTATATAAACATTGAAATATCTACACTGCCATCTGTAAAAACATGGAAATATCTACACATTCATCTGAATAAACATGGAAATATCTACACCACCATTTGTATAAACACGGAAATACCTATACAGTCATCTGTATAAACATGGAAATATCTACAATGCCATCTGTAGAAAGATGGAAATATCTACATCGCAATCTGTGTAAACATGGAAATATCTACACCGATATCTGTAAAAACATGGAAATATCTACACCGCTATCTGTATAAACATGGAAATATCTACACCGCGATCTGTATAAACATGGAAATATCTACACCGCGATCTGTATAAACATGTAAATATCTACACCGCTATCTGTATAAACATGGAAATATCTACACAGTTATATTTATAAACATGGAAATATCTACACCGCCATCTGTATAAACATGGAAATACCTACAAAGTCATCTGTATAAAAATGGAAATATGTACACAGCCATCTGTATAAACATGGAAATATCTACACAGCCATCTGTATAAACATGGAAATATCTACACAGCCATCTGTATATACATGGAAATAACTACACCACTATCTGTATAAACATGGAAATAACTACACCGCTATTTGTATAAACAAGGAAATATCTACACCGTGATCTGTATAAACATGGAAATATCTACACCGCCATCTCTATAAACAGGGAAATATCTACACACCTATCTGTATAAACATGGAAATATCCACACCGCTATGCCTATAAACATGGAAAAATCAACTCCGCTATCTCTATGAACATGGAAATATCTACACCGCCATCTCTATAAACATGGAAATGTCTACACCACGATCAGTATAAACATGGAAATATCTACACCGCTATCTGTATAAACATGGAAATAACTACACCGCTATCTGTATAAACATGGAAATATCTACACCGCCATCTACATATCCATGGAAATATATGCGCCGCCATCTGTATAAACATGGAAATATCTACACGGTCATCTGTGTATAGATGGAAATATCAACACCGCCATCTGTACAAACATGGAAATATCTGCACCGCTATCTGTATAAACATGGAAATATCTACACCGCGGTCTGTATAAACATGGAAATATCAACACCGCTATCGGTATAAACATGGAAATATATACACCGCTATCTCTATAAACATGGAAATATCTTCACCGTGATCTGTATAAACATGGAAATATTTACACTGCTATCTGTATAAACATGGAAACTTCTACACCGTTATCTGTATAAATATAGAAATATCTACACCGCTATCTCTATGAACTTGGAAATATCTACACCGCCATCTGTATAAACATGGAAATACCTATACAGTCATCTGTGTAAACATGGAAATATCTACACCACCATCTGTATAAACATGGAAATAACTACAATGCCATCTATATACACATGGAAATACCTTCACGACAATCAGTGTATAGATGGAAACATCAACACCGCCATCTGTACAAACATGGAAATATCTACACTGCTATCTCTATAAACATGGAAATATCTACACCGCGATCTGTATAAACATGGAAATATCCACACCGCGATCTGTATAAACATGGAAATATCTACACCGCTATCTGTATAAACATGGAAATATCTACACAGTTATCTCTATAAACATGGAAATATCTACACCGCCATCTGTATAAACATGGAAATACTTACAAAGTCATCTGTATAAACATGGAAATATCTACACAGCCATCTGTATAAACATGGAAATATCTACAAAGCCATCAGCATATACATGGAAATATCTACATCACTATCTGTATAAACATGGAAATAACTACACCGCTATTTGTATAAACAAGGAAATATCTACACCGTGATCTGTATAAACATGGAAATATCTACAAAGCCATCTCTATAAACAGGGAAATATCTACACCCCTATCTGTATAAACATGGAAATATCCACACCGCTATCTCTATAAACATCGAAAAATCAACACCGCTATCTCTATGAACATGGAAATATCTACACCGCCATCTCTATAAACATGGAAATGTCTACACCACGATCAGTATAAACATGGAAATATCTCCACTGCTATCTCTATAAACATCGAAATATCTACACCGCCATCTGTATAAACATGGAAATACTTACAAAGTTATCTGTATAAACATGGAAATATCTACACCGCCATCTGTATAAACATGGAAATATCTACACAGCCATGTGTACATACATGGAAATATCTACACCGCTATCTATATAAACATGGAAATAACTACACCGCTATCTGTATAAACAAGGAAATATCTACACGGTCATCTGTGTATAGATGAAAATATCAACACCGCCATCTGTACAAACATGGAAATATCTGCACCGCTATCTGTATGAACATGGAAATATCTACACCCCGATCTCTATAAACATGGAAATAGATACACCGTGATCTGTATAAACATGGAAATATTTACACCGCTATCTGTATAAACATGGAAACTTCTACACCGTTATCTGTATAAATATGGAAATATCTACACCGCTATCTCAATAAACTTGGAAATATCTACACCGCCATCTGTATAAACATGGAAATACCTATACAGTCATCTGTGTAAACATGGAAATATCTACACCACCATCTGTATAAACATGGAAATATCTACAATGCCATCTGTATACACATGGAAATACCTACACGGCAATCAGTGTATAGATGGAAACATCAACCCCGCCATCTGTACAAACATGGAAATATCTACACTGCTATCTCTATAAACATGGAAATATCTACACTGCGGTCTCTATAAACATGGAAATATCTACACCATGATCTGTATAAACATGGAAATATATACACTGCTCTCTGTATAAACATGGAAATATCTGCACCGCTATCTCTATAAACATGGAAATATCTACACCGTGATCTGTATAAACATGGAAATATTTACACCGCTATCTGTATAAACATGGAAACTTCTACACCGTTATCTGTATAAATATGGAAATATCTACACCGCTATCTCTATAAACTTGGAAATATCTACACCGCCATCTGTATAAACATGGAAATACCTATACAATCATCTGTGTAAACATGGAAATATCTACACCACCATCTGTGTAAACATGGAAATATCTACAATGCCATCTGTATACACATGGAAATACCTACACGGCAATCAGAGTATAGATGGAAACATCAACACCGCCATCTGTACAAACATGGAAATATCTACACTGCTATCTTTATAAACATGGAAATATCTACACTGCGGTCTGTATAAACATGGAAATATCTATACCGGTATCTTTATAAACATGGAAATATCTACACCATGATCTGTATAAACATGGAAATATATTCACCGCTATCTGTATAAACATGGAAATATCTGCACCGCTATCTCTATAAACATGGAACTAACTTCAAAGACATCTGTATAAAGATGGAAATACCTACACAGTCCTGTGTAGGAACATTTAAATATTAACACTGCCATCTGTATATATATAGAAATATCTACACAGCCCTCTGTATAAATATGGAAATATCTGCATAGGCATCTGTGTAAACATGGAAATATCTGCACCACTATCTGTATAAACGTGGAAATAACTACACCGCTGTCTCTATAAACATGGAAATATGTACACCGCTATGTGTATAAACATGGAAATATCTCCACTGCTCTCTGTATAAACATGGAAATATCTACACCGTTATCTGTATAAACATGGAAATATCAACAGCGCCATCTATATAAACATTGAAATATCTACACTGCCATCTGTAAAAACATGGAAATATCTACACAGTCATCTGAATAAACATGGAAATATCTACACCACCATCTGTATAAACATGGAAATAGTTACAATACCATCTGTATACACATGGAAATATCTACACAGACATCTGTATAAACATGGAAATATCTACACAGTTATCTCTATAAACATGGAAATATCTACACCGCCATCTGTATTAACATGGAAATACCTACAAAGTCATCTCTATAAACATGGAAATATCTACACAGCCATCTGTATAAACATGGAAATATCTACACAGCCATCTGTATATACATGGAAATATCTACACCACTATCTGTATAAACATGGAAATAAAAACACCGCTATTTGTATAAACAAGGAAATATCTACACCGTGATCTGTATAAACATGGAAATATCTACACCGCCATCTCTATAAACAGGGAAATATCTACACCCCTATCTGTATAAACATGGAAATATCCACACCGCTATCTCTATAAACATGGAAAAATCAACACCGCTATCTCTATGAACATGGAAATATCTACACCGCCATCTCTATAAACATGGAAATGTCTACACCACGATCAGTATAAACATGGAAATATCTACACCGCTATCTGTATAAACATGGAAATATCTCCACTGCTATCTCTATAAACATCGAAATATCTACACCGCCATCTGTATAAACATGGAAATACTTACAAAGTTATCTGTATAAACATGGAAATATCTACACCGCCACCTGTATAAACATGGAAATATCTACACAGAAATGTGTACATACATGGAAATATCTACACCGCTATCTATATAAACATGGAAATAACTACACCGCTATCTGTATAAACATGGAAATATCTACACCGCCATCTACATATCCATGGAAATATCTGCGCCGCCATCTGTATAAACATGGAAATATCTACACGGTCATGTGTGTATAGATGCAAATATCAACACCGCCATCTATACAAACATGGAAATATCTGCACCGCTATCTGTATAAACATGGAAACTTCTACACCGTTATCTGTATAAATATGGAAATATCTACACCGCTATCTCTATAAACTTGGAAATATCTACACCGCCATCTGTGTAAACATGGAAATACCTATACAATCATCTGTGTAAACATGGAAATATCTACACCACCATCTGTATAAACATGGAAATATCTACAATGCCATCTGTATACACATGGAAATACCTACACGGCAATCAGTGTATAGATGGAAACATCAACACCGCCATCTGTACAAACATGGAAATATCTACACTGCTATCTTTATAAACATGGAAATATCTACACTGCGGTCTGTATAAACATGGAAATATCTATACCGGTATCTTTATAAACATGGAAATATCTACACCATGATCTGTATAAACATGGAAATATATTCACCGCTATCTGTATAAACATGGAAATATCTGCACCGCTATCTCTATAAACATGGAAGTAACTTCAAAGACATCTGTATAAAGATGGAAATACCTACACAGTCATGAGTAGGAACATTTAAATATTAACACTGCCATCTGTATATATATAGAAATATCTACACAGCCCTCTGTATAAATATGGAAATATCTGCATAGGCATCTGTGTAAACATGGAAATATCTGCACCACAATCTGTATAAACGTGGAAATAACTACACCGCTGTCTCTATAAACATGGAAATATGTACACCGCTATGTGTATAAACATGGAAATATCTCCACTGCTCTCTGTATAAACATGGAAATATCTACACCGTTATCTGTATAAACATGGAAATATCAACAGCGCCATCTATATAAACATTGAAATATCTACACTGCCATCTGTAAAAACATGGAAATATCTACACAGTCATCTGAATAAACATGGAAATATCTACACCACCATCTGTATAAACATGGAAATAGTTACAATACCATCTGTATACACATGGAAATATCTACACAGACATCTGTATAAACATGGAAATATCTACAGAGTTATCTCTATAAACATGGAAATATCTACACCGCCATCTGTATAAACATGGAAATACCTACAAAGTCATCTGTATAAACATGGAAATATCTACACAGCCATCTGTATAAACATGGAAATATCTACACAGCCATCTGTATATACATGGAAATATCTACACCACTATCTGTATAAACATGGAAATAAAAACACCGCTATTTGTATAAACAAGGAAATATCTACACCGTGATCTGTATAAACATGGAAATATCTACACCGCCATCTCTATAAACAGGGAAATATCTACACCCCTATCTGTATAAACATGGAAATATCCACACCGCTATCTCTATAAACATGGAAAAATCAACACCGCTATCTCTATGAACATGGAAATATCTACACCGCCATCTCTATAAACATGGAAATGTCTACACCACGATCAGTATAAACATGGAAATATCTACACCGCTATCTGTATAAACATGGAAATATCTCCACTGCTATCTCTATAAACATCGAAATATCTACACTGCCATCTGTATAAACATGGAAATACTTACAAAGTTATCTGTATAAACATGGAAATATCTACACCGCCATCTGTATAAACATGGAAATATATACACAGCCATGTGTACATACATGGAAATATCTACACCGCTCTCTATATAAACATGGAAATAACTACACCGCTATCTGTATAAACATGGAAATATCTACACCGCCATCTACATATCCATGGAAATATCTGCGCCGCCATCTGTATAAACATGGAAATATCTACACGGTCATCTGTGTATAGATGCAAATATCAACACCACCATCTATACAAACATGGAAATATCTGCACCGCTATCTGTATAAACATGGAAATATCTACACCGCGGTCTGTATAAACATGGAAATATCAACACCGCTATCGGTATAAACATGGAAATATCTACACCGCTATCTCTATAAACATGGAAATATCTACACCGTGATCTGTATAAACATGGAAATATTTACACCGCTATCTGTATAAACATGGAAACTTCTACACCGTTATCTGTATAAATATGGAAATATCTACACCGCTATCTCTATAAACTTGGAAATATCTATACCGCCATCTGTATAAACATGGAAATACCTATACAATCATCTGTGTAAACATGGAAATATCTACACCACCATCTGAATAAACATGGAAATATCTACAATGCCATCTGTATACACATGGAAATACCTACACGGCAATCAGTGTATAGATGGAAACATCAACACCGCCATCTGTACAAACATGGAAATATCTACACTGCTATCTCTATAAACATGGAAATATCTACACTGCGGTCTGTATAAACATGGAAATATCTATACCGGTATCTTTATAAACATGGAAATATCTACACCATGATCTGTATAAACATGGAAATATATTCACCGCTATCTGTATAAACATGGAAATATCTGCACCGCTATCTCTATAAACATGGAACTAACTTCAAAGACATCTGTATAAAGATGGAAATACCTACACAGTCATGTGTAGGAACATTTAAATATTAACACTGCCATCTGTATATGTATAGAAATATATACACAGCCCTCTGTATAAATATGGAAATATCTGCATAGGCATCTGTGTAAACATGGAAATATCTGCACCACTATCAGTATAAACGTGGAAATAACTACACCGCTGTCTCTATAAACATGGAAATATGTACACCGCTATGTGTATAAACATGGAAATATCTCCACTGCTCTCTGTATAAACATAGAAATATCTACACCGTTATCTGTATAAACATGGAAATATCAACAGCGCCATCTATATAAACATTGAAATATCTACACTGCCATCTGTAAAAACATGGAAATATCTACACAGTCATCTGAATAAACATGGAAATATCTACACCACCATCTGTATAAACATGGAAATAGTTACAATACCATCTGTTTACACATGGAAATATCTACACAGACATCTGTATAAATATGGAAATGTCTACACGGCCATCTGTATAAACATGGTAATATCTACACTGCCATCTGTAGAAAGATGGAAATATCTACACCGCTATCTCTATAAATATGGAAATATCTACACCGCCATCTCTATGAACATGAAAATATCTACACTGCCATCTCCATAAAGATGGAAGTATCTACTCCGCCATGTGTATAAACACAGAAATATCTACACCACCACCTGTGTAAACATGGAAATACCTACACCGCTATCTGTATAAACATGGAAATAACTACACCGCCATCTGCATGTCCTTGGAAATATCTACGCCGCCATCTGAATAAACATGGAAATATCTACACGGCCATCTGTGTATAGATGGAAATATCAACACCGCCATCTGTATAAACATGGAAATATCTACACCGCTATCTCTATAGACATGGAAATATCTGCATCGCCATCTGTAAAACCATGGAAATACCTATACAGTCATCTGTATAAACATGGAAATATCTACAATGTCATCTGTAGAAAGATGGAAATATCTACACCGCAATCTGTGTAAACACGGAAATATCTACACCGATATCTGTAAAAACATGGAAATATCTACACCGCTATCTGTATAAACATGGAAATATCTACACCGCGATCTGTATAAACATGGAAATATCTCAACCGCGATCTGTATAAACATGGAAATATCTACACCGCTATCTGTATAAACATGGAAATATCTACACAGTTATCTCTATAAACATGGAAATATCTACACCGCCATCTGTATAAACATGGAAATACCTACAAAGTCATCTGTATAAACATGGAAATATCTACACAGCCATCTGTATAAACATGGAAATATCTACACAGCCATCTGTATATACATGGAAATATCTACACCACTATCTGTATAAACATGGAAATAAAAACACGGCTATTTGTATAAACAAGGAAATATCTACACCGTGATCTGTATAAACATGGAAATATCTACACCGCCATCTCTATAAACAGGGAAATATCTACACCCCTATCTGTATAAACATGGAAATATCCACACCGCTATCTCTATAAACATGGAAAAATCAACACCGCTATCTCTATGAACATGGAAATATCTACACCGCCATCTCTATAAACATGGAAATGTCTACACCACGATCAGTATAAACATGGAAATATCTACACCGCTATCTGTATAAACATGGAAATATCTCCACTGCTATCTCTATAAACATCGAAATATCTACACCGCCATCTGTATAAACATGGAAATACTTACAAAGTTATCTGTATAAACATGGAAATATATACATCGCCATCTGTATAAACATGGAAATATCTACACAGCCATGTGTACATACATGGAAATATCTACACCGCTATCTATATAAACATGGAAATAACTACACCGCTATCTGTATAAACATGGAAATATCTACCCCGCCATCTACATATCCATGGAAATATCTGCGCCGCCATCTGTATAAACATGGAAATATCTACACGGTCATCTGTGTATAGATGGAAATATCAACACCGCCATCTATACAAACATGGAAATATCTGCACCGCTATCTGTATAAACATGGAAATATCTACACCGCGGTCTGTATAAACATGGAAATATCAACACCGCTATCGATATAAACGTGGAAATATCTACACCGCTATCTCAATAAACATGGAAATATCTACACCGTGATCTGTATAAAGATGGAAATATTTACACCGCTATCTGTATAAACATGGAAACTTCTACACCGTTATCTGTATAAATATGGAAATATCTACACCGCTATCTCTATAAACTTGGAAATATCTACACCGCCATCTGTATAAACATGGAAATACCTATACAATCATCTGTGTAAACATGGAAATATCTACACCACCATCTGTATAAACATGGAAATATCTACAATGCCATCTGTATACACATGGAAATACCTACACAGCAATCAGTGTACAGATGGTAACCTCAACACCGCCATCTGTACAAACCTGGAAATATCTACACTGCTATCTCTATAAACATGGAAATATTTACACTGCGGTCTGTATAAACATGGAAATATCTACACCGGTATCTGTATAAACATGGAAATATCTACACCATGATCTGTATAAACATGGAAATATATTCACCGCTATCTGTATAAACATGGAAATATCTGCACCGCTATCTCTATAAACAGGAAATAACTTCAAAGATATCTGTATAAACATGGAAATACCTACACAGTCATGTGTAGGAACATTTAAATATTAACACTGCCGTCTGTATAAATATAGAAATATCTACACAGCCCTCTGTATAAATATGGAAATATCTGCATAGGCATCTGTGTAAACATGGAAACATCTGCACCACTATCTGTATAAACATGGAAATACCTACACCGCTGTCTCTATAAACATGGAAATATGTACACCGCTATGTGTATAAACATGGAAATATCTCCACTGATCTCTGTATAAACACGGAAATATCTCCACCGTTATCTGTATATACATGGAAATATCAAGAGCACCATCTATATAAACATTGAAATATCTACACAGCCATCTGTAAAAACATGGAAGTATCTCCACCGTTATCTGTATAAACATGGAAATATCAACAGCGCCATCTATATAAACATTGAAATATCTACTCAGCCATCTGTAAAAACATGGAAATATCTACACAGTCTTCTGAATAAACATGGAAATATCTACTCCACCATCTCTATAAACATGGAAATAGCTACAATACCATCTGTATACACATGGAAATATCTACACAGACATCTGTATAAATATGGAAATATCTACACGGCCATCTGTATAAACATGGAAATATCTACACTGCCATCTGTAGAAAGATGGAAATATCTACACCGCTATCTCTATAAATATGGAAATATCTACACCGCCATCTTTATGAACATGAAAATATCTACACTGCCATCTCCATAAAGATGGAAGAATCTTCTCCGCCATGTGTATAAACACGGAAATATCTACACCACCATCTGTGTAAACATGGAAATACCTACACCGCTATCTGTATAAACATGGAAATAACTACACCGCCATCTGCATGTCCTTGGAAATATCTACGCCGCCATCTGAATAAACATGGAAATATCTACACGGCCATCTGTGTATAGATGGAAATATCAACACCGCCATCTATACAAACATGTAAATATCTACACCGCTATCTCTATAGACATGGAAATATCTGCACCGCCCTCTGTAAAAACATGGAAATACCTGTACAGTCATCTGTATAAACATGGAAATATCTACAATGCCATCTGTAGAAAGATGGAAATATCTACACCGCAATCTGTGTAAACATGGAAATATCTACACCGATATCTGTAAAAACATGGAAATATCTACACCGCTATCTGTATAAACATGGAAATATCTACACCGCCATCTGTATAAACATGGAAATATCTACACCGCTATCTGTATAAACATGGAAATATCTACACAGTTATCTCTATAAACATGGAAATATCTACAACGCCATCTGTATTAACATGGAAATACCTACAAAGTCATCTGTATAAACATGGAAATATCTACACAGCCATCTGTATAAACATGGAAATATCTACACAGCCATCTGTATATACATGGAAATATCTACACAACTATCTGTATAAACATGGAAATATCTACACCGCTATTTGTATAAACAAGGAAATATCTACACCGTGATCTGTATAAACATGGAAATATCTACACCGCCATCTCTATAAACAGGGAAATATCTACACCTCTATCTGTATAAACATGGAAATATCCACACCGCTATCTCTATAAACATGGAAAAACCAACACCGCTATCTCTATGAACATGGAAATATCTACACCGCCATCTCTATAAACATGGAAATGACTACACCACGATCAGTATAAACATGGAAATATCTACACCGCTATCTGTATAAACATGGAAATATCTCCACTGCTATCTCTATAAACATCGAAATATCTACACCGCCATCTGTATAAACATGGAAATACTTACAAAGTTATCTGTATAAACATGGAAATATCTACACCGCCATCTGTATAAACATGGAAATATCTACACAGCCATGTGTACATACATGGAAATATCTACACTGGTATCTATATAAACATGGAAATAACTACACCGCTATCTGTATGAACATGGAAATATCTACACCGCCATCTACATATCCATGGAAATATCTGCGCCGCCTTCTGTATAAACATGGAAATATCTACACGGTCATCTGTGTATAGATGGAAATATCAACACCGCCATCTGTACAAACATGGAAATATCTGCACCGCTATCTGTATAAACATGGAAATATCTACACCGCGGTCTGTATAAACATGGAAATATCAACACCGCTATCGGTATAAACATGGAAATATCTGCACCGCTATCTGTATAAACATGGAAATATCTACACCGCGGTCTGTATAAACATGGAAATATCAACACCGCTATCGGTATAAACATGGAAATATCTACACCGCTATCTCTATAAACATGGAAATATCTACACCGTGATCTGTATAAACATGGAAATATTTACACCGCTATCTGTATAAACATGGAAACTTCTACACCGTTATCTGTATAAATATGGATATATCTACACCGCTATTTCTATAAACTTGGAAATATCTACACCGCCATTTGTATAAACATGGAAATACCTATACAGTCATCTGTGTAAACATGGAAATATCTACAACACCATCTGTATAAACATGGAAATATCTACAATGCCATCTGTATACACATGGAAATACCTACACGGCAATCAGTGTATAGATGGAAACATCAACACTGACATCTGTACAAACATGGAAATATCTACACTGCTATCTCTATAAACATGGAAATATCTACACTATGGTCTGTATAAACATGGAAATATCTACACCGGTATCTGTATATACATGGAAATATCCACACCATGATCTGTATAAACATGGAAATATATACACCGCTATCTTTATAAACATGGAAATATCTGCACCGCTATCTCTATAAACATGGAAATAACTACAAAGACATCTGTATAAACAAGGAAATACCTACACAGTCATGTGTAGGAACATTTAAATATCTACTCTGCCATCTGTATAAATATAGAAATATCTACACAACCCTCTGTATAAATATGGAAATATCTGCATAGGCATCTGTGTAAACATGGAAATATCTGCACCGCTATGTGTATAAACGTGGAAATACCTACACCGCTGTCTCTATAAACATGGAAATATGTACACCGCTATGTGTATAAACATGGAAATATCTCCACGGCTCTCTGTATAAACATGGAAATATCTCCACCGTTATCTGTATAAACATGGAAATATCAACAGCGCCATCTATATAAACATTGAAATATCTACACTGCCATCTGTAAAAACATGGAAATATCTACACAGTCATCTGAATAAACATGGAAATATCTACACCACCATCTGTATAAACATGGAAATAGCTACAATACCATCTGTATACACATGGAAATATCTGCACAGACATCTGTATAAATATGGAAATATCTACATGACCATCTGTATAAACATGGAAATATGTACACTGCCATCTGTAGAAAGATGGAAATATCTACACCGCTATCTCTATAAATATGGAAATATCTACACCGCCATCTCTATGAACATGAAAATATCTACACTGCCATCTCCATAAAGATGGAAGTATCTACTCCGCCATGTGTATAAGCACGGAAATATCTACACCACCATCTGTGTAAACATGGAAATACCTACACCGCTATCTGTATAAACATGGAAATAACTACACCGCCATCTGCATGTCCTTGGAAATATTTACGCCGCCATCTGAATAAACATGGAAATATCTACACGGCCATCTGTGTATAGATGGAAATAACAACACCGCCATCTGTACAAACATGGAAATATCTACACCGCTATCTCTATAGACATGGAAATATCTGCACCGCCATCTGTAAAAACATGGAAATACCTATACAGTCATCTGTATAAACATGGAAATATCTACAATGCCATCTGTAGAAAGATGGAAATATCTACACCGCAATCTGTGTGAACATGGAAATAACTACACCGATATCTGTAAAAACATGGAAATATCTACACTGCTATCTGTATAAACATGGAAATATCTACACCGCGATCTGTATAAACATGGAATTATCTACACCGCGATCTGTATAAACATGGAAATATCTACACCGCTATCTGTATAAACATGGAAATATCTACACAGTTATCTCTATAAACATGGAAATATCTACACCGCCATCTGTATAAACATGGAAATACCTACAAAGTCATCTGTATAAACATGGAAATATCTACACAGCCTTCTTTATAAACATGGAAATATCTACACAGCCATCTGTATATACATGGAAATATCTACACCACTATCTGTATAAACATGGAGATAACTACACCGCTATTTGTATAAACAAGGAAATATCTACACCGTGATCTGTATAAACATGGAAATATCTACACCGCCATCTCTATAAACAGGAAAATATCTACACCCCTATCTGTATAAACATGGAAATATCCACACCGCTATCTCTATAAACATGGGAAAATCAACACCGCTATCTCTATGAACATGGAAATATCTACACCGCCATCTATATAAACATTGAAATGTCTACACCACGATCAGTATAAACATGGAAATATCTACACCGCTATCTATATAAACATGGAAATATCTCCACTGCTATCTCTATAAACATCGAAATATCTACACCGAGATCTGTATAAACATGGAAATACTTACAAAGTTATCTGTATAAACATGGAAATATCTACACCGACATCTGTATAAACATGGAAATATCTACACTGCCATGTGTACATACATGGAAATATCTACACCGCTATCTATATAAACATGGAAATAACTACAACGCTATCTGTATAAACATGGATATATCTACACCGCCATCTACATATCCATGGAAATATCTGCGCCGCCATCTGTATAAACATGGAAATATCTACACGGTCATCTGTGTATAGATGGAAATATCAACACCGCCATCTGTACAAACATGGAAATATCTGCAACGCAATCTGTATAAACATGGAAATATCTACACCGCGGTCTGTATAAACATGGAAATATCAACACTACTATCGGTATAAACATGGAAATATCTACACCGCTATCTCTATAAACATGGAAATATCTACACCGTGATCTGTATAAACATGGAAATATTAACACCGCTATCTGTACAAACATGGAAACTTCTACACCGTTATCTGTATAAACATGGAAATATCTACACCGCTATCTCTCTAAACTTGGAAATATCTACACCGCCATCTGTATAAACATGGAAATACCTATACAGTCATCTGTGTAAACATGGAAATATCTACACCACCATCTGTATAAACATGGAAATATCTACAATGCCATCTGTATACACATGGAAATACCTACACGGCAATCAGTGTATAGATGGAAACATCAACACCGCCATCTGTACAAACATGGAAATATCTACACTGCTATCTCGATAAACATGGAAATATCTACACTGTGGTCTGTATAAACATGGAAATATCTACACCGGTATCTTTATAAACATGGAAATATCCACACCATGATCTGTATAAACATGGAAATATATTCACCACTATCTGTATAAACATGGAAATATCTGCACCGCTATCTCTATAAACATGGAAATAACTACAAAGACATCTGTATAAACATCTAAATACCTACACAGTCATGTGTAGGAACATTTAAATATCTACACTGCCATCTGTATAGATATAGAAATATCTACACAGCCCTCTGTATAAATATGGAAATATCTGCATAGGCATCTGTGTAAACATGGAAATATCTGCACCGCTATCTGTATAAACGTGGAAATACCTACACCGCTGTCTCTATAAACATGGAAATATGTACACCGCTATGTGTATAAACATGGAAATATCTCCACTGCTCTCTGTATAAACATGGAAATATCTCCACCGTTATCTGTATAAACATGGAAATATCAACAGCGCCATCTATATAAACATTGAAATATCTACACAGCCATCTGTAAAAACATGGAAATATCTACACAGTCATCTGAATAACATGGAAATATCTACACCAACATCTGTATAAACATGGAAATAGCTACAATACCATCTGTATACACATGGAAATATCTACACAGACATCTGTATAAATATGGAAATATCTACACGGCCATCTGTATAAATATGGAAATATCTACACTGCCATCTGTAGAAAGATGGAAATATCTACACCGCTATCTCTATAAATATAGAAATATCTACACCGCCATCTCTATGAACATGAAAATATCTACACTGCCATCTCCATAAAGATGGAAGTATCTTCTCCGCCATGTGTATAAACACGGAAATATCTACACCACCATCTGTGTAAACATGGAAATACCTACACCGCTATCTGTATAAACATGGAAATAACTACACCGCCATCTGCATGTCCTTGGAAATATCTACGCCGCCATCTGAATAAACATGGAAATATCTACACGGCCATCTGTGTATAGATGGAAATATCAACACCGCCATCTGTACAAACATGGAAATATCTACACCGCTATCTCAATAGACATGGAAATATCTGCACCACCATCTGTAAAAACATGGAAATACCTATACAGTCATCTGTATAAACATGGAAATATCTACAATGCCATCTGTAGAAAGATGGAAATATCTACACCGCAATCTGTGTAAACATGGAAATATCTACACCGATATCTGTAAAAACATGGAAATATCTACACCGCTATCTGTATAAACATGGAAATACCTTCACCGCGATCTGTATAAACATGGAAATATCTACACCGCGATCTGTATAAACATGGAAATATCTACAACGCTATCTGTATAAACATGGAAATATCTACACAGTTATCTCTACAAACATGGAAATATCTACAATGACATCTGTATAAACATGGAAATACCTACAAAGTCATCTGTATAAACATGGAAATATCTACACAGCCCTCTGTATAAACATGGAAATATCTACACAGCCATCTGTATATACATGGAAATATCTACACCACTATCTGTATAAACATGAAAATAAATACACCGCTCTTTGTATAAACAAGGAAATATCTACACCGTCATCTGTATAAACATGGAAATATCTACACCGCCATCCCTATAAACAGGGAAATATCTACACCCCTATCTGTATAAACATGGAAATATCCACACCGCTATCTCTATAAACATGGAAAAATCAACACCGCTATCTCTATAAACATGGAAATATCTACACCGCCATCTCTATAAACATGGAAATGTCTACACCACGATCAGTATAAACATGGAAATATCTACACCGCTATCTGTATAAACATGGAAATATCTCCACTGCTATCTCTATAAACATCGAAATATCTACACCGCCATCTGTATAAACATGGAAATACTTACAAAGTTATCTGTATAAACATGGAAATATCTACACCGACATCTGTATAAACATGGAAATATCTACACTGCCATGTGTACATACATGGAAATATCTACACCGCTATCTATATAAACATGGAAATAACTACACCGCTATCTGTATAAACATGGATATATCTACACCGCCATCTACATATCCATGGAAATATCTGCGCCACCATCTGTATAAACATGGAAATATCTACACGGTCATCTGTGTATAGATGGAAATATCAACACCGCCATCTGTACAAACATGGAAATATCTGCACCGCAATCTGTATAAACATGGAAATATCTACACCGCGGTCTGTATAAACATGGAAATATCAACACCGCTATCGGTATAAACATGGAAATATCTACACCGCTATCGCTATAAACATGGAAATATCTACACCGTGATCTGTATAAACATGGAAATATTAACACCGCTATCTGTACAAACATGGAAACTTCTACACCGTTATCTGTATAAACATGGAAATATCTACACCGCTATCTCTCTAAACTTGGAAATATCTACACCGCCATCTGTATAAACATGGAAATACCTATACAGTCATCTGTGTAAACATGGAAATATCTACACCACCATCTGTATAAACATGGAAATATCTACAATGCCATCTGTATACACATGGAAATACCTACACGGCAATCAGTGTATAGATGGAAACATCAACACCGCCATCTGTACAAACATGGAAATATCTACACTGCTATCTCGATAAACATGGAAATATCTACACTGTGGTCTGTATAAACATGGAAATATCTACACCGGTATCTGTATAAACATGGAAATATCCACACCATGATCTGTATAAACATGGAAATATATTCACCACTATCTGTATAAACATGGAAATATCTGCACCGCTATCTCTATAAACATGGAAATAACTACAAAGACATCTGTATAAACATCTAAATACCTACACAGTCATGTGTAGGAACATTTAAATATCTACACTGCCATCTGTATAGATATAGAAATATCTACACAGCCCTCTGTATAAATATGGAAATATCTGCATAGGCATCTGTGTAAACATGGAAATATCTGCACCGCTATCTGTATAAACGTGGAAATACCTACACCGCTGTCTCTATAAACATGGAAATATGTACACCGCTATGTGTATAAACATGGAAATATCTCCACTGCTCTCTGTATAAACATGGATATATCTCCACCGTTATCTGTATAAACATGGAAATATCAACAGCGCCATCTATATAAACATTGAAATATCTACACAGCCATCTGTAAAAACATGGAAATATCTACACAGTCATCTGAATAACATGGAAATATCTACACCAACATCTGTATAAACATGGAAATAGCTACAATACCATCTGTATACACATGGAAATATCTACACAGACATCTGTATAAATATGGAAATATCTACACGGCCATCTGTATAAATATGGAAATATCTACACTGCCATCTGTAGAAAGATGGAAATATCTACACCGCTATCTCTATATAGAAATATCTACACCGCCATCTCTATGAACATGAAAATATCTACACTGCCATCTCCATAAAGATGGAAGTATCTTCTCCGCCATGTGTATAAACACGGAAATATCTACACCACCATCTGTGTAAACATGGAAATACCTACACCGCTATCTGTATAAACATGGAAATAACTACACCGCCATCTGCATGTCCTTGGAAATATCTACGCCGCCATCTGAATAAACATGGAAATATCTACACGGCCATCTGTGTATAGATGGAAATATCAACACCGCCATCTGTACAAACATGGAAATATCTACACCGCTATCTCAATAGACATGGAAATATCTGCACCACCATCTGTAAAAACATGGAAATACCTATACAGTCATCTGTATAAACATGGAAATATCTACAATGCTATCTGTAGAAAGATGGAAATATCTACACCGCAATCTGTGTAAACATGGAAATATCTACACCGATATCTGTAAAAACATGGAAATATCTACACCGCTATCTGTATAAACATGGAAATATCTTCACCGCGATCTGTATAAACATGGAAATATCTACACCGCGATCTGTATAAACATGGAAATATCTACAACGCTATCTGTATAAACATGGAAATATCTACACAGTTATCTCTACAAACATGGAAATATCTACAATGACATCTGTATAAACATGGAAATACCTACAAAGTCATCTGTATAAACATGGAAATATCTACACAGCCCTCTGTATAAACATGGAAATATCTACACAGCCATCTGTATATACATGGAAATATCTACACCACTATCTGTATAAACATGAAAATAAATACACCGCTCTTTGTATAAACAAGGAAATATCTACACCGTCATCTGTATAAACATGGAAATATCTACACCGCCATCCCTATAAACAGGGAAATATCTACACCCCTATCTGTATAAACATGGAAATATCCACACCGCTATCTCTATAAACATGGAAAAATCAACACCGCTATCTCTATAAACATGGAAATATCTACACCGCCATCTCTATAAACATGGAAATGTCTACACCACGATCAGTATAAACATGGAAATATCTACACCGCTATCTGTATAAACATGGAAATATCTCCACTGCTATCTCTATAAACATCGAAATATCTACACCGCCATCTGTATAAACATGGAAATACTTACAAAGTTATCTGTATAAACATGGAAATATCTACACCGACATCTGTATAAACATGGAAATATCTACACTGCCATGTGTACATACATGGAAATATCTACACCGCTATCTATATAAACATGGAAATAACTACACCGCTATCTGTATAAACATGGATATATCTACACCGCCATCTACATATCCATGGAAATATCTGCGCCACCATCTGTATAAACATGGAAATATCTACACGGTCATCTGTGTATAGATGGAAATATCAACACCGCCATCTGTACAAACATGGAAATATCTGCACCGCAATCTGTATAAACATGGAAATATCTACACCGCGGTCTGTATAAACATGGAAATATCAACACCGCTATCGGTATAAACATGGAAATATCTACACCGCTATCGCTATAAACATGGAAATATCTACACCGTGATCTGTATAAACATGGAAATATTAACACCGCTATCTGTACAAACATGGAAACTTCTACACCGTTATCTGTATAAACATGGAAATATCTACACCGCTATCTCTCTAAACTTGGAAATATCTACACCGCCATCTGTATAAACATGGAAATACCTATACAGTCATCTGTGTAAACATGGAAATATCTACACCACCATCTGTATAAACATGGAAATATCTACAATGCCATCTGTATACACATGGAAATACCTACACGGCAATCAGTGTATAGATGGAAACATCAACACCGCCATCTGTACAAACATGGAAATATCTACACTGCTATCTCGATAAACATGGAAATATCTACACTGTGGTCTGTATAAACATGGAAATATCTACACCGGTATCTGTATAAACATGGAAATATCCACACCATGATCTGTATAAACATGGAAATATATTCACCACTATCTGTATAAACATGGAAATATCTGCACCGCTATCTCTATAAACATGGAAATAACTACAAAGACATCTGTATAAACATCTAAATACCTACACAGTCATGTGTAGGAACATTTAAATATCTACACTGCCATCTGTATAGATATAGAAATATCTACACAGCCCTCTGTATAAATATGGAAATATCTGCATAGGCATCTGTGTAAACATGGAAATATCTGCACCGCTATCTGTATAAACGTGGAAATACCTACACCGCTGTCTCTATAAACATGGAAATATGTACACCGCTATGTGTATAAACATGGAAATATCTCCACTGCTCTCTGTATAAACATGGATATATCTCCACCGTTATCTGTATAAACATGGAAATATCAACAGCGCCATCTATATAAACATTGAAATATCTACACAGCCATCTGTAAAAACATGGAAATATCTACACAGTCATCTGAATAACATGGAAATATCTACACCAACATCTGTATAAACATGGAAATAGCTACAATACCATCTGTATACACATGGAAATATCTACACAGACATCTGTATAAATATGGAAATATCTACACGGCCATCTGTATAAATATGGAAATATCTACACTGCCATCTGTAGAAAGATGGAAATATCTACACCGCTATCTCTATATAGAAATATCTACACCGCCATCTCTATGAACATGAAAATATCTACACTGCCATCTCCATAAAGATGGAAGTATCTTCTCCGCCATGTGTATAAACACGGAAATATCTACACCACCATCTGTGTAAACATGGAAATACCTACACCGCTATCTGTATAAACATGGAAATAACTACACCGCCATCTGCATGTCCTTGGAAATATCTACGCCGCCATCTGAATAAACATGGAAATATCTACACGGCCATCTGTGTATAGATGGAAATATCAACACCGCCATCTGTACAAACATGGAAATATCTACACCGCTATCTCAATAGACATGGAAATATCTGCACCACCATCTGTAAAAACATGGAAATACCTATACAGTCATCTGTATAAACATGGAAATATCTACAATGCTATCTGTAGAAAGATGGAAATATCTACACCGCAATCTGTGTAAACATGGAAATATCTACACCGATATCTGTAAAAACATGGAAATATCTACACCGCTATCTGTATAAACATGGAAATATCTTCACCGCGATCTGTATAAACATGGAAATATCTACACCGCGATCTGTATAAACATGGAAATATCTACACCGCTATCTGTATAAACATGGAAATATCTACACAGTTATCTCTACAAACATGGAAATATCTACACCGACATCTGTATAAACATGGAAATACCTACAAAGTCATCTGTATAAACATGGAAATATCTACAGAGCCATCTGTATAAACATGGAAATATCTACACAGCCATCTGTATATACATGGAAATATCTACACCACTATCTGTATAAACATGAAAATAAATACACCGCTCTTTGTATAAACAAGGAAATATCTACACCGTCATCTGTATAAACATGGAAATATCTACACCGCCATCCCTATAAACAGGGAAATATCTACAACCCTATCTGTATAAACATGGAAATATCCACACCGCTATCTCTATAAACATGGAAAAATCAACACCGCTATCTCTATAAACATGGAAATATCTACACCGCCATCTCTATAAACATGGAAATGTCTACACCACGATCAGTATAAACATGGAAATATCTACACCGCTATCTGTATAAACATGGAAATATCTCCACTGCTATCTCTATAAACATCGAAATATCTACACCGCCATCTGTATAAACATGGAAATACTTACAAAGTTATCTGTATAAACGTGGAAATATCTACACCGACATCTGTATAAACATGGAAATATCTACACTGCCATGTGTACATACATGGAAATATCTACACCGCTATCTATATAAACATGGAAATAACTACACCGCTATCTGTATAAACATGGATATATCTACACCGCCATCTACATATCCATGGAAATATCTGCGCCGCCATCTGTATAAACATGGAAATATCTACACGGTCATCTGTGTATAGATGGAAATATCAACACCGCCATCTGTACAAACATGGAAATATCTGCACCGCAATCTGTATAAACATGGAAATATCTACACCGCGGTCTGTATAAACATGGAAATATCAACACCGCTATCGGTATAAACATGGAAATATCTACACCGCTATCGCTATAAACATGGAAATATCTACACCGTGATCTGTATAAACATGGAAATATTAACACCGCTATCTGTACACACATGGAAACTTCTACACCGTTATCTGTATAAACATGGAAATATCTACACCGCTATCTCTCTAAACTTGGAAATATCTACACCGCCATCTGTATAAACATGGAAATACCTATACAGTCATCTGTGTAAACATGGAAATATCTACACCACCATCTGTATAAACATGGAAATATCTACAATGCCATCTGTATACACATGGAAATACCTACACGGCAATCAGTGTATAGATGGAAACATCAACACCGCCATCTGTACAAACATGGAAATATCTACACTGCTATCTCGATAAACATGGAAATATCTACACTGTGGTCTGTATAAACATGGAAATATCTACACCGGTATCTGTATAAACATGGAAATATCCACACCATGATCTGTATAAACATGGAAATATATTCACCACTATCTGTATAAACATGGAAATATCTGCACCGCTATCTCTATAAACATGGAAATAACTACAAAGACATCTGTATAAACATCTAAATACCTACACAGTCATGTGTAGGAACATTTAAATATCTACACTGCCATCTGTATAGATATAGAAATATCTACACAGCCCTCTGTATAAATATGGAAATATCTGCATAGGCATCTGTGTAAACATGGAAATATCTGCACCGCTATCTGTATAAACGTGGAAATACCTACACCGCTGTCTCTATAAACATGGAAATATGTACACCGCTATGTGTATAAACATGGAAATATCTCCACTGCTCTCTGTATAAACATGGAAATATCTCCACCGTTATCTGTATAAACATGGAAATATCAACAGCGCCATCTATATAAACATTGAAATATCTACACAGCCATCTGTAAAAACATGGAAATATCTACACAGTCATCTGAATAACATGGAAATATCTACACCAACATCTGTATAAACATGGAAATAGCTACAATACCATCTGTATACACATGGAAATATCTACACAGACATCTGTATAAATATGGAAATATCTACACGGCCATCTGTATAAATATGGAAATATCTACACTGCCATCTGTAGAAAGATGGAAATATCTACACCGCTATCTCTATAAATATAGAAATATCTACACCGCCATCTCTATGAACATGAAAATATCCACACTGCCATCTCCATAAAGATGGAAGTATCTTCTCCGCCATGTGTATAAACACGGAAATATCTACACCACCATCTGTGTAAACATGGAAATACCTACACCGCTATCTGTATAAACATGGAAATAACTACACCGCCATCTGCATGTCCTTGGAAATATCTACGCCGCCATCTGAATAAACATGGAAATATCTACACGGCCATCTGTGTATAGATGGAAATATCAACACCGCCATCTGTACAAACATGGAAATATCTACACCGCTATCTCAATAGACATGGAAATATCTGCACCACCATCTGTAAAAACATGGAAATACCTATACAGTCATCTGTATAAACATGGAAATATCTACAATGCCATCTGTAGAAAGATGGAAATATCTACACCGCAATCTGTGTAAACATGGAAATATCTACACCGATATCTGTAAAAACATGGAAATATCTACACCGCTATCTGTATAAACATGGAAATATCTTCACCGCGATCTGTATAAACATGGAAATATCTACACCGCGATCTGTATAAACATGGAAATATCTACACCGCTATCTGTATAAACATGGAAATATCTACACAGTTATCTCTACAAACATGGAAATATCTACACCGACATCTGTATAAACATGGAAATACCTACAAAGTCATCTGTATAAACATGGAAATATCTACACAGCCCTCTGTATAAACATGGAAATATCTACACAGCCATCTGTATATACATGGAAATATCTACACCACTATCTGTATAAACATGAAAATAAATACACCGCTCTTTGTATAAACAAGGAAATATCTACACCGTCATCTGTATAAACATGGAAATATCTACACCGCCATCCCTATAAACAGGGAAATATCTACACCCCTATCTGTATAAACATGGAAATATCCACACCGCTATCTCTATAAACATGGAAAAATCAACACCGCTATCTCTATAAACATGGAAATATCTACACCGCCATCTCTATAAACATGGAAATGTCTACACCACGATCAGTATAAACATGGAAATATCTACACCGCTATCTGTATAAACATGGAAATATCTCCACTGCTATCTCTATAAACATCGAAATATCTACACCGCCATCTGTATAAACATGGAAATACTTACAAAGTTATCTGTATAAACGTGGAAATATCTACACCGACATCTGTATAAACATGGAAATATCTACACTGCCATGTGTACATACATGGAAATATCTACACCGCTATCTATATAAACATGGAAATAACTACACCGCTATCTGTATAAACATGGATATATCTACACCGCCATCTACATATCCATGGAAATATCTGCGCCGCCATCTGTATAAACATGGAAATATCTACACAGTCATCTGTGTATAGATGGAAATATCAACACCGCCATCTGTACAAACATGGAAATATCTGCACCGCAATCTGTATAAACATGGAAATATCTACACCGCGGTCTGTATAAACATGGAAATATCAACACCGCTATCGGTATAAACATGGAAATATCTACACCGCTATCGCTATAAACATGGAAATATCTACACCGTGATCTGTATAAACATGGAAATATTAACACCGCTATCTGTACACACATGGAAACTTCTACACCGTTATCTGTATAAACATGGAAATATCTACACCGCTATCTCTCTAAACTTGGAAATATCTACACCGCCATCTGTATAAACATGGAAATACCTATACAGTCATCTGTGTAAACATGGAAATATCTACACCACCATCTGTATAAACATGGAAATATCTACAATGCCATCTGTATACACATGGAAATACCTACACGGCAATCAGTGTATAGATGGAAACATCAACACCGCCATCTGTACAAACATGGAAATATCTACACTGCTATCTCGATAAACATGGAAATATCTACACTGTGGTCTGTATAAACATGGAAATATCTACACCGGTATCTGTATAAACATGGAAATATCCACACCATGATCTGTATAAACATGGAAATATATTCACCACTATCTGTATAAACATGGAAATATCTGCACCGCTATCTCTATAAACATGGAAATAACTACAAAGACATCTGTATAAACATCTAAATACCTACACAGTCATGTGTAGGAACATTTAAATATCTACACTGCCATCTGTATAGATATAGAAATATCTACACAGCCCTCTGTATAAATATGGAAATATCTGCATAGGCATCTGTGTAAACATGGAAATATCTGCACCGCTATCTGTATAAACGTGGAAATACCTACACCGCTGTCTCTATAAACATGGAAATATGTACACCGCTATGTGTATAAACATGGAAATATCTCCACTGCTCTCTGTATAAACATGGAAATATCTCCACCGTTATCTGTATAAACATGGAAATATCAACAGCGCCATCTATATAAACATTGAAATATCTACACAGCCATCTGTAAAAACATGGAAATATCTACACAGTCATCTGAATAACATGGAAATATCTACACCAACATCTGTATAAACATGGAAATAGCTACAATACCATCTGTATACACATGGAAATATCTACACAGACATCTGTATAAATATGGAAATATCTACACGGCCATCTGTATAAATATGGAAATATCTACACTGCCATCTGTAGAAAGATGGAAATATCTACACCGCTATCTCTATAAATATAGAAATATCTACACCGCCATCTCTATGAACATGAAAATATCCACACTGCCATCTCCATAAAGATGGAAGTATCTTCTCCGCCATGTGTATAAACACGGAAATATCTACACCACCATCTGTGTAAACATGGAAATACCTACACCGCTATCTGTATAAACATGGAAATAACTACACCGCCATCTGCATGTCCTTGGAAATATCTACGCCGCCATCTGAATAAACATGGAAATATCTACACGGCCATCTGTGTATAGATGGAAATATCAACACCGCCATCTGTACAAACATGGAAATATCTACACCGCTATCTCAATAGACATGGAAATATCTGCACCACCATCTGTAAAAACATGGAAATACCTATACAGTCATCTGTATAAACATGGAAATATCTACAATGCCATCTGTAGAAAGATGGAAATATCTACACCGCAATCTGTGTAAACATGGAAATATCTACACCGATATCTGTAAAAACATGGAAATATCTACACCGCTATCTGTATAAACATGGAAATATCTTCACCGCGATCTGTATAAACATGGAAATATCTACACCGCGATCTGTATAAACATGGAAATATCTACACCGCTATCTGTATAAACATGGAAATATCTACACAGTTATCTCTACAAACATGGAAATATCTACACCGACATCTGTATAAACATGGAAATACCTACAAAGTCATCTGTATAAACATGGAAATATCTACACAGCCCTCTGTATAAACATGGAAATATCTACACAGCCATCTGTATATACATGGAAATATCTACACCACTATCTGTATAAACATGAAAATAAATACACCGCTCTTTGTATAAACAAGGACATATCTACACCGTCATCTGTATAAACATGGAAATATCTACACCGCCATCCCTATAAACAGGGAAATATCTACACCCCTATCTGTATAAACATGGAAATATCCACACCGCTATCTCTATAAACATGGAAAAATCAACACCGCTATCTCTATAAACATGGAAATATCTACACCGCCATCTCTATAAACATGGAAATGTCTACACCACGATCAGTATAAACATGGAAATATCTACACCGCTATCTGTATAAACATGGAAATATCTCCACTGCTATCTCTATAAACATCGAAATATCTACACCGCCATCTGTATAAACATGGAAATACTTACAAAGTTATCTGTATAAACGTGGAAATATCTACACCGACATCTGTATAAACATGGAAATATCTACACTGCCATGTGTACATACATGGAAATATCTACACCGCTATCTATATAAACATGGAAATAACTACACCGCTATCTGTATAAACATGGATATATCTACACCGCCATCTACATATCCATGGAAATATCTGCGCCGCCATCTGTATAAACATGGAAATATCTACACAGTCATCTGTGTATAGATGGAAATATCAACACCGCCATCTGTACAAACATGGAAATATCTGCACCGCAATCTGTATAAACATGGAAATATCTACACCGCGGTCTGTATAAACATGGAAATATCAACACCGCTATCGGTATAAACATGGAAATATCTACACCGCTATCGCTATAAACATGGAAATATCTACACCGTGATCTGTATAAACATGGAAATATTAACACCGCTATCTGTACACACATGGAAACTTCTACACCGTTATCTGTATAAACATGGAAATATCTACACCGCTATCTCTCTAAACTTGGAAATATCTACACCGCCATCTGTATAAACATGGAAATACCTATACAGTCATCTGTGTAAACATGGAAATATCTACACCACCATCTGTATAAACATGGAAATATCTACAATGCCATCTGTATACACATGGAAATACCTACACGGCAATCAGTGTATAGATGGAAACATCAACACCGCCATCTGTACAAACATGGAAATATCTACACTGCTATCTCGATAAACATGGAAATATCTACACTGTGGTCTGTATAAACATGGAAATATCTACACCGGTATCTGTATAAACATGGAAATATCCACACCATGATCTGTATAAACATGGAAATATATTCACCACTATCTGTATAAACATGGAAATATCTGCACCGCTATCTCTATAAACATGGAAATAACTACAAAGACATCTGTATAAACATCTAAATACCTACACAGTCATGTGTAGGAACATTTAAATATCTACACTGCCATCTGTATAGATATAGAAATATCTACACAGCCCTCTTTATAAATATGGAAATATCTGCATAGGCATCTGTGTAAACATGGAAATATCTGCACCGCTATCTGTATAAACGTGGAAATACCTACACCGCTGTCTCTATAAACATGGAAATATGTACACCGCTATGTGTATAAACATGGAAATATCTCCACTGCTCTCTGTATAAACATGGATATATCTCCACCGTTATCTGTATAAACATGGAAATATCAACAGCGCCATCTATATAAACATTGAAATATCTACACAGCCATCTGTAAAAACATGGAAATATCTACACAGTCATCTGAATAACATGGAAATATCTACACCAACATCTGTATAAACATGGAAATAGCTACAATACCATCTGTATACACATGGAAATATCTACACAGACATCTGTATAAATATGGAAATATCTACACGGCCATCTGTATAAATATGGAAATATCTACACTGCCATCTGTAGAAAGATGGAAATATCTACACCGCTATCTCTATAAATATAGAAATATCTACACCGCCATCTCTATGAACATGAAAATATCTACACTGCCATCTCCATAAAGATGGAAGTATCTTCTCCGCCATGTGTATAAACACGGAAATATCTACACCACCATCTGTGTAAACATGGAAATACCTACACCGCTATCTGTATAAACATGGAAATAACTACACCGCCATCTGCATGTCCTTGGAAATATCTACGCCGCCATCTGAATAAACATGGAAATATCTACACGGCCATCTGTGTATAGATGGAAATATCAACACCGCCATCTGTACAAACATGGAAATATCTACACCGCTATCTCAATAGACATGGAAATATCTGCACCACCATCTGTAAAAACATGGAAATACCTATACAGTCATCTGTATAAACATGGAAATATCTACAATGCCATCTGTAGAAAGATGGAAATATCTACACCGCAATCTGTGTAAACATGGAAATATCTACACCGATATCTGTAAAAACATGGAAATATCTACACCGCTATCTGTATAAACATGGAAATATCTTCACCGCGATCTGTATAAACATGGAAATATCTACACCGCGATCTGTATAAACATGGAAATATCTACACCGCTATCTGTATAAACATGGAAATATCTACACAGTTATCTCTACAAACATGGAAATATCTACACCGACATCTGTATAAACATGGAAATACCTACAAAGTCATCTGTATAAACATGGAAATATCTACACAGCCCTCTGTATAAACATGGAAATATCTACACAGCCATCTGTATATACATGGAAATATCTACACCACTATCTGTATAAACATGAAAATAAATACACCGCTCTTTGTATAAACAAGGAAATATCTACACCGTCATCTGTATAAACATGGAAATATCTACACCGCCATCCCTATAAACAGGGAAATATCTACACCCCTATCTGTATAAACATGGAAATATCCACACCGCTATCTCTATAAACATGGAAAAATCAACACCGCTATCTCTATAAACATGGAAATATCTACACCGCCATCTCTATAAACATGGAAATGTCTACACCACGATCAGTATAAACATGGAAATATCTACACCGCTATCTGTATAAACATGGAAATATCTCCACTGCTATCTCTATAAACATCGAAATATCT
Source organism: Pan troglodytes (assembly GCF_028858775.2). Classification (NCBI taxonomy): domain Eukaryota; kingdom Metazoa; phylum Chordata; class Mammalia; order Primates; family Hominidae; genus Pan; species Pan troglodytes. The sequence goes on from NC_072411.2 coordinate 13,153,834, forward strand.
ACACCGCCATCTGTATAAACATGGAAATACTTACAAAGTTATCTGTATAAACGTGGAAATATCTACACCGACATCTGTATAAACATGGAAATATCTACACTGCCATGTGTACATACATGGAAATATCTACACCGCTATCTATATAAACATGGAAATAACTACACCGCTATCTGTATAAACATGGATATATCTACACCGCCATCTACATATCCATGGAAATATCTGCGCCGCCATCTGTATAAACATGGAAATATCTACACGGTCATCTGTGTATAGATGGAAATATCAACACCGCCATCTGTACAAACATGGAAATATCTGCACCGCAATCTGTATAAACATGGAAATATCTACACCGCGGTCTGTATAAACATGGAAATATCAACACCGCTATCGGTATAAACATGGAAATATCTACACCGCTATCGCTATAAACATGGAAATATCTACACCGTGATCTGTATAAACATGGAAATATTAACACCGCTATCTGTACACACATGGAAACTTCTACACCGTTATCTGTATAAACATGGAAATATCTACACCGCTATCTCTCTAAACTTGGAAATATCTACACCGCCATCTGTATAAACATGGAAATACCTATACAGTCATCTGTGTAAACATGGAAATATCTACACCACCATCTGTATAAACATGGAAATATCTACAATGCCATCTGTATACACATGGAAATACCTACACGGCAATCAGTGTATAGATGGAAACATCAACACCGCCATCTGTACAAACATGGAAATATCTACACTGCTATCTCGATAAACATGGAAATATCTACACTGTGGTCTGTATAAACATGGAAATATCTACACCGGTATCTGTATAAACATGGAAATATCCACACCATGATCTGTATAAACATGGAAATATATTCACCACTATCTGTATAAACATGGAAATATCTGCACCGCTATCTCTATAAACATGGAAATAACTACAAAGACATCTGTATAAACATCTAAATACCTACACAGTCATGTGTAGGAACATTTAAATATCTACACTGCCATCTGTATAGATATAGAAATATCTACACAGCCCTCTGTATAAATATGGAAATATCTGCATAGGCATCTGTGTAAACATGGAAATATCTGCACCGCTATCTGTATAAACGTGGAAATACCTACACCGCTGTCTCTATAAACATGGAAATATGTACACCGCTATGTGTATAAACATGGAAATATCTCCACTGCTCTCTGTATAAACATGGAAATATCTCCACCGTTATCTGTATAAACATGGAAATATCAACAGCGCCATCTATATAAACATTGAAATATCTACACAGCCATCTGTAAAAACATGGAAATATCTACACAGTCATCTGAATAACATGGAAATATCTACACCAACATCTGTATAAACATGGAAATAGCTACAATACCATCTGTATACACATGGAAATATCTACACAGACATCTGTATAAATATGGAAATATCTACACGGCCATCTGTATAAATATGGAAATATCTACACTGCCATCTGTAGAAAGATGGAAATATCTACACCGCTATCTCTATAAATATAGAAATATCTACACCGCCATCTCTATGAACATGAAAATATCCACACTGCCATCTCCATAAAGATGGAAGTATCTTCTCCGCCATGTGTATAAACACGGAAATATCTACACCACCATCTGTGTAAACATGGAAATACCTACACCGCTATCTGTATAAACATGGAAATAACTACACCGCCATCTGCATGTCCTTGGAAATATCTACGCCGCCATCTGAATAAACATGGAAATATCTACACGGCCATCTGTGTATAGATGGAAATATCAACACCGCCATCTGTACAAACATGGAAATATCTACACCGCTATCTCAATAGACATGGAAATATCTGCACCACCATCTGTAAAAACATGGAAATACCTATACAGTCATCTGTATAAACATGGAAATATCTACAATGCCATCTGTAGAAAGATGGAAATATCTACACCGCAATCTGTGTAAACATGGAAATATCTACACCGATATCTGTAAAAACATGGAAATATCTACACCGCTATCTGTATAAACATGGAAATATCTTCACCGCGATCTGTATAAACATGGAAATATCTACACCGCGATCTGTATAAACATGGAAATATCTACACCGCTATCTGTATAAACATGGAAATATCTACACAGTTATCTCTACAAACATGGAAATATCTACACCGACATCTGTATAAACATGGAAATACCTACAAAGTCATCTGTATAAACATGGAAATATCTACACAGCCCTCTGTATAAACATGGAAATATCTACACAGCCATCTGTATATACATGGAAATATCTACACCACTATCTGTATAAACATGAAAATAAATACACCGCTCTTTGTATAAACAAGGACATATCTACACCGTCATCTGTATAAACATGGAAATATCTACACCGCCATCCCTATAAACAGGGAAATATCTACACCCCTATCTGTATAAACATGGAAATATCCACACCGCTATCTCTATAAACATGGAAAAATCAACACCGCTATCTCTATAAACATGGAAATATCTACACCGCCATCTCTATAAACATGGAAATGTCTACACCACGATCAGTATAAACATGGAAATATCTACACCGCTATCTGTATAAACATGGAAATATCTCCACTGCTATCTCTATAAACATCGAAATATCTACACCGCCATCTGTATAAACATGGAAATACTTACAAAGTTATCTGTATAAACGTGGAAATATCTACACCGACATCTGTATAAACATGGAAATATCTACACTGCCATGTGTACATACATGGAAATATCTACACCGCTATCTATATAAACATGGAAATAACTACACCGCTATCTGTATAAACATGGATATATCTACACCGCCATCTACATATCCATGGAAATATCTGCGCCGCCATCTGTATAAACATGGAAATATCTACACAGTCATCTGTGTATAGATGGAAATATCAACACCGCCATCTGTACAAACATGGAAATATCTGCACCGCAATCTGTATAAACATGGAAATATCTACACCGCGGTCTGTATAAACATGGAAATATCAACACCGCTATCGGTATAAACATGGAAATATCTACACCGCTATCGCTATAAACATGGAAATATCTACACCGTGATCTGTATAAACATGGAAATATTAACACCGCTATCTGTACACACATGGAAACTTCTACACCGTTATCTGTATAAACATGGAAATATCTACACCGCTATCTCTCTAAACTTGGAAATATCTACACCGCCATCTGTATAAACATGGAAATACCTATACAGTCATCTGTGTAAACATGGAAATATCTACACCACCATCTGTATAAACATGGAAATATCTACAATGCCATCTGTATACACATGGAAATACCTACACGGCAATCAGTGTATAGATGGAAACATCAACACCGCCATCTGTACAAACATGGAAATATCTACACTGCTATCTCGATAAACATGGAAATATCTACACTGTGGTCTGTATAAACATGGAAATATCTACACCGGTATCTGTATAAACATGGAAATATCCACACCATGATCTGTATAAACATGGAAATATATTCACCACTATCTGTATAAACATGGAAATATCTGCACCGCTATCTCTATAAACATGGAAATAACTACAAAGACATCTGTATAAACATCTAAATACCTACACAGTCATGTGTAGGAACATTTAAATATCTACACTGCCATCTGTATAGATATAGAAATATCTACACAGCCCTCTTTATAAATATGGAAATATCTGCATAGGCATCTGTGTAAACATGGAAATATCTGCACCGCTATCTGTATAAACGTGGAAATACCTACACCGCTGTCTCTATAAACATGGAAATATGTACACCGCTATGTGTATAAACATGGAAATATCTCCACTGCTCTCTGTATAAACATGGATATATCTCCACCGTTATCTGTATAAACATGGAAATATCAACAGCGCCATCTATATAAACATTGAAATATCTACACAGCCATCTGTAAAAACATGGAAATATCTACACAGTCATCTGAATAACATGGAAATATCTACACCAACATCTGTATAAACATGGAAATAGCTACAATACCATCTGTATACACATGGAAATATCTACACAGACATCTGTATAAATATGGAAATATCTACACGGCCATCTGTATAAATATGGAAATATCTACACTGCCATCTGTAGAAAGATGGAAATATCTACACCGCTATCTCTATAAATATAGAAATATCTACACCGCCATCTCTATGAACATGAAAATATCTACACTGCCATCTCCATAAAGATGGAAGTATCTTCTCCGCCATGTGTATAAACACGGAAATATCTACACCACCATCTGTGTAAACATGGAAATACCTACACCGCTATCTGTATAAACATGGAAATAACTACACCGCCATCTGCATGTCCTTGGAAATATCTACGCCGCCATCTGAATAAACATGGAAATATCTACACGGCCATCTGTGTATAGATGGAAATATCAACACCGCCATCTGTACAAACATGGAAATATCTACACCGCTATCTCAATAGACATGGAAATATCTGCACCACCATCTGTAAAAACATGGAAATACCTATACAGTCATCTGTATAAACATGGAAATATCTACAATGCCATCTGTAGAAAGATGGAAATATCTACACCGCAATCTGTGTAAACATGGAAATATCTACACCGATATCTGTAAAAACATGGAAATATCTACACCGCTATCTGTATAAACATGGAAATATCTTCACCGCGATCTGTATAAACATGGAAATATCTACACCGCGATCTGTATAAACATGGAAATATCTACACCGCTATCTGTATAAACATGGAAATATCTACACAGTTATCTCTACAAACATGGAAATATCTACACCGACATCTGTATAAACATGGAAATACCTACAAAGTCATCTGTATAAACATGGAAATATCTACACAGCCCTCTGTATAAACATGGAAATATCTACACAGCCATCTGTATATACATGGAAATATCTACACCACTATCTGTATAAACATGAAAATAAATACACCGCTCTTTGTATAAACAAGGAAATATCTACACCGTCATCTGTATAAACATGGAAATATCTACACCGCCATCCCTATAAACAGGGAAATATCTACACCCCTATCTGTATAAACATGGAAATATCCACACCGCTATCTCTATAAACATGGAAAAATCAACACCGCTATCTCTATAAACATGGAAATATCTACACCGCCATCTCTATAAACATGGAAATGTCTACACCACGATCAGTATAAACATGGAAATATCTACACCGCTATCTGTATAAACATGGAAATATCTCCACTGCTATCTCTATAAACATCGAAATATCTACACCGCCATCTGTATAAACATGGAAATACTTACAAAGTTATCTGTATAAACGTGGAAATATCTACACCGACATCTGTATAAACATGGAAATATCTACACTGCCATGTGTACATACATGGAAATATCTACACCGCTATCTATATAAACATGGAAATAACTACACCGCTATCTGTATAAACATGGATATATCTACACCGCCATCTACATATCCATGGAAATATCTGCGCCGCCATCTGTATAAACATGGAAATATCTACACGGTCATCTGTGTATAGATGGAAATATCAACACCGCCATCTGTACAAACATGGAAATATCTGCACCGCAATCTGTATAAACATGGAAATATCTACACCGCGGTCTGTATAAACATGGAAATATCAACACCGCTATCGGTATAAACATGGAAATATCTACACCGCTATCGCTATAAACATGGAAATATCTACACCGTGATCTGTATAAACATGGAAATATTAACACCGCTATCTGTACACACATGGAAACTTCTACACCGTTATCTGTATAAACATGGAAATATCTACACCGCTATCTCTCTAAACTTGGAAATATCTACACCGCCATCTGTATAAACATGGAAATACCTATACAGTCATCTGTGTAAACATGGAAATATCTACACCACCATCTGTATAAACATGGAAATATCTACAATGCCATCTGTATACACATGGAAATACCTACACGGCAATCAGTGTATAGATGGAAACATCAACACCGCCATCTGTACAAACATGGAAATATCTACACTGCTATCTCGATAAACATGGAAATATCTACACTGTGGTCTGTATAAACATGGAAATATCTACACCGGTATCTGTATAAACATGGAAATATCCACACCATGATCTGTATAAACATGGAAATATATTCACCACTATCTGTATAAACATGGAAATATCTGCACCGCTATCTCTATAAACATGGAAATAACTACAAAGACATCTGTATAAACATCTAAATACCTACACAGTCATGTGTAGGAACATTTAAATATCTACACTGCCATCTGTATAGATATAGAAATATCTACACAGCCCTCTTTATAAATATGGAAATATCTGCATAGGCATCTGTGTAAACATGGAAATATCTGCACCGCTATCTGTATAAACGTGGAAATACCTACACCGCTGTCTCTATAAACATGGAAATATGTACACCGCTATGTGTATAAACATGGAAATATCTCCACTGCTCTCTGTATAAACATGGATATATCTCCACCGTTATCTGTATAAACATGGAAATATCAACAGCGCCATCTATATAAACATTGAAATATCTACACAGCCATCTGTAAAAACATGGAAATATCTACACAGTCATCTGAATAACATGGAAATATCTACACCAACATCTGTATAAACATGGAAATAGCTACAATACCATCTGTATACACATGGAAATATCTACACAGACATCTGTATAAATATGGAAATATCTACACGGCCATCTGTATAAATATGGAAATATCTACACTGCCATCTGTAGAAAGATGGAAATATCTACACCGCTATCTCTATAAATATAGAAATATCTACACCGCCATCTCTATGAACATGAAAATATCTACACTGCCATCTCCATAAAGATGGAAGTATCTTCTCCGCCATGTGTATAAACACGGAAATATCTACACCACCATCTGTGTAAACATGGAAATACCTACACCGCTATCTGTATAAACATGGAAATAACTACACCGCCATCTGCATGTCCTTGGAAATATCTACGCCGCCATCTGAATAAACATGGAAATATCTACACGGCCATCTGTGTATAGATGGAAATATCAACACCGCCATCTGTACAAACATGGAAATATCTACACCGCTATCTCAATAGACATGGAAATATCTGCACCACCATCTGTAAAAACATGGAAATACCTATACAGTCATCTGTATAAACATGGAAATATCTACAATGCTATCTGTAGAAAGATGGAAATATCTACAACGCAATCTGTGTAAACATGGAAATATCTACACCGATATCTGTAAAAACATGGAAATATCTACACCGCTATCTGTATAAACATGGAAATATCTTCACCGCGATCTGTATAAACATGGAAATATCTACACCGCGATCTGTATAAACATGGAAATATCTACACCGCTATCTGTATAAACATGGAAATATCTACACAGTTATCTCTACAAACATGGAAATATCTACACCGACATCTGTATAAACATGGAAATACCTACAAAGTCATCTGTATAAACATGGAAATATCTACAGAGCCATCTGTATAAACATGGAAATATCTACACAGCCATCTGTATATACATGGAAATATCTACACCACTATCTGTATAAACATGAAAATAAATACACCGCTCTTTGTATAAACAAGGAAATATCTACACCGTCATCTGTATAAACATGGAAATATCTACACCGCCATCCCTATAAACAGGGAAATATCTACAACCCTATCTGTATAAACATGGAAATATCCACACCGCTATCTCTATAAACATGGAAAAATCAACACCGCTATCTCTATAAACATGGAAATATCTACACCGCCATCTCTATAAACATGGAAATGTCTACACCACGATCAGTATAAACATGGAAATATCTACACCGCTATCTGTATAAACATGGAAATATCTCCACTGCTATCTCTATAAACATCGAAATATCTACACCGCCATCTGTATAAACATGGAAATACTTACAAAGTTATCTGTATAAACATGGAAATATCTACACCGACATCTGTATAAACATGGAAATATCTACACTGCCATGTGTACATACATGGAAATATCTACACCGCTATCTATATAAACATGGAAATAACTACACCGCTATCTGTATAAACATGGATATATCTACACCGCCATCTACATATCCATGGAAATATCTGCGCCGCCATCTGTATAAACATGGAAATATCTACACGGTCATCTGTGTATAGATGGAAATATCAACACCGCCATCTGTACAAACATGGAAATATCTGCACCGCAATCTGTATAAACATGGAAATATCTACACCGCGGTCTGTATAAACATCGAAATATCAACACCGCTATCGGTATAAACATGGAAATATCTACACCGCTATCGCTATAAACATGGAAATATCTACACCGTGATCTGTATAAACATGGAAATATTAACACCGCTATCTGTACACACATGGAAACTTCTACACAATTATCTGTATAAACATGGAAATATCTACACCGCTATCTCTCTAAACTTGGAAATATCTACACCGCCATCTGTATAAACATGGAAATACCTATACAGTCATCTGTGTAAACATGGAAATATCTACACCACCATCTGTATAAACATGGAAATATCTACAATGCCATCTGTATACACATGGAAATACCTACACGGCAATCAGTGTATAGATGGAAACATCAACACCGCCATCTGTACAAACATGGAAATATCTACACTGCTATCTCGATAAACATGGAAATATCTACACTGTGGTCTGTATAAACATGGAAATATCTACACCGGTATCTGTATAAACATGGAAATATCCACACCATGATCTGTATAAACATGGAAATATATTCACCACTATCTGTATAAACATGGAAATATCTGCACCGCTATCTCTATAAACATGGAAATAACTACAAAGACATCTGCATAAACATCTAAATACCTACACAGTCATGTGTAGGAACATTTAAATATCTACACTGCCATCTGTATAGATATAGAAATATCTACACAGCCCTCTGTATAAATATGGAAATATCTGCATAGGCATCTGTGTAAACATGGAAATATCTGCACCGCTATCTGTATAAACGTGGAAATACCTACACCGCTGTCTCTATAAACATGGAAATATGTACACCGCTATGTGTATAAACATGGAAATATCTCCACTGCTCTCTGTATAAACATGGAAATATCTCCACCGTTATCTGTATAAACATGGAAATATCAACAGCGCCATCTATATAAACATTGAAATATCTACACAGCCATCTGTAAAAACATGGAAATATCTACACAGTCATCTGAATAACATGGAAATATCTACACCAACATCTGTATAAACATGGAAATAGCTACAATACCATCTGTATACACATGGAAATATCTACACAGACATCTGTATAAATATGGAAATATCTACACGGCCATCTGTATAAATATGGAAATATCTACACTGCCATCTGTAGAAAGATGGAAATATCTACACCGCTATCTCTATAAATATAGAAATATCTACACCGCCATCTCTATGAACATGAAAATATCTACACTGCCATCTCCATAAAGATGGAAGTATCTTCTCCGCCATGTGTATAAACACGGAAATATCTACACCACCATCTGTGTAAACATGGAAATACCTACACCGCTATCTGTATAAACATGGAAATAACTACACCGCCATCTGCATGTCCTTGGAAATATCTACGCCGCCATCTGAATAAACATGGAAATATCTACACGGCCATCTGTGTATAGATGGAAATATCAACACCGCCATCTGTACAAACATGGAAATATCTACACCGCTATCTCAATAGACATGGAAATATCTGCACCACCATCTGTAAAAACATGGAAATACCTATACAGTCATCTGTATAAACATGGAAATATCTACAATGCCATCTGTAGAAAGATGGAAATATCTACACCGCAATCTGTGTAAACATGGAAATATCTACACCGATATCTGTAAAAACATGGAAATATCTACACCGCTATCTGTATAAACATGGAAATATCTTCACCGCGATCTGTATAAACATGGAAATATCTACACCGCGATCTGTAAAAACATGGAAATATCTACACCGCTATCTGTATAAACATGGAAATATCTACACAGTTATCTCTACAAACATGGAAATATCTACACCGACATCTGTATAAACATGGAAATACCTACAAAGTCATCTGTATAAACATGGAAATATCTACACAGCCCTCTGTATGAACATGGAAATATCTACACAGCCATCTGTATATACATGGAAATATCTACACCACTATCTGTATAAACATGAAAATAAATACACCGCTCTTTGTATAAACAAGGAAATATCTACACCGTCATCTGTATAAACATGGAAATATCTACACCGCCATCCCTATAAACAGGGAAATATCTACACCCCTATCTGTATAAACATGGAAATATCCACACCGCTATCTCTATAAACATGGAAAAATCAACACCGCTATCTCTATAAACATGGAAATATCTACACCGCCATCTCTATAAACATGGAAATGTCTACACCACGATCAGTATAAACATGGAAATATCTACACCGCTATCTGTATAAACATGGAAATATCTCCACTGCTATCTCTATAAACATCGAAATATCTACACCGCAATCTGTATAAACATGGAAATACTTACAAAGTTATCTGTATAAACATGGAAATATCTACACCGCCGTCTGTATAAACATGGAAATATCTACACTGCCATGTGTACATACATGGAAATATCTACACCGCTATCTATATAAACATGGAAATAACTACACCGCTATCTGTATAAACATGGATATATCTACACCGCCATCTACATATCCATGGAAATATCTGCGCCGCCATCTGTATAAACATGGAAATATCTACACGGTCATCTGTGTATAGATGGAAATATCAACACCGCCATCTGTACAAACATGGAAATATCTGCACCGCAATCTGTATAAACATGGAAATATCTACACCGCGGTCTGTATAAACATGGAAATATCTACACCGTGATCTGTATAAACATGGAAATATTAACACCGCTATCTGTACACACATGGAAACTTCTACACCGTTATCTGTATAAACATGGAAATATCTACACCGCTATCTCTCTAAACTTGGAAATATCTACACCGCCATCTGTATAAACATGGAAATACCTATACAGTCATCTGTGTAAACATGGAAATATCTACACCACCATCTGTATAAACATGGAAATATCTACAATGCCATCTGTATACACATGGAAATACCTACACGGCAATCAGTGTATAGATGGAAACATCAACACCGCCATCTGTACAAACATGGAAATATCTACACTGCTATCTCGATAAACATGGAAATATCTACACTGTGGTCTGTATAAACATGGAAATATCTACACCGGTATCTGTATAAACATGGAAATATCCACACCATGATCTGTATAAACATGGAAATATATTCACCACTATCTGTATAAACATGGAAATATCTGCACCGCTATCTCTATAAACATGGAAATAACTACAAAGACATCTGTATAAACATCTAAATACCTACACAGTCATGTGTAGGAACATTTAAATATCTACACTGCCATCTGTATAGATATAGAAATATCTACACAGCCCTCTGTATAAATATGGAAATATCTGCATAGGCATCTGTGTAAACATGGAAATATCTGCACCGCTATCTGTATAAACGTGGAAATACCTACACCGCTGTCTCTATAAACATGGAAATATGTACACCGCTATGTGTATAAACATGGAAATATCTCCACTGCTCTCTGTATAAACATGGAAATATCTCCACCGTTATCTGTATAAAAATGGAAATATCAACAGCGCCATCTATATAAACATTGAAATATCTACACAGCCATCTGTAAAAACATGGAAATATCTACACAGTCATCTGAATAACATGGAAATATCTACACCAACATCTGTATAAACATGGAAATAGCTACAATACCATCTGTATACACATGGAAATATCTACACAGACATCTGTATAAATATGGAAATATCTACACGGCCATCTGTATAAATATGGAAATATCTACACTGCCATCTGTAGAAAGATGGAAATATCTACACCGCTATCTCTATAAATATAGAAATATCTACACCGCCATCTCTATGAACATGAAAATATCTACACTGCCATCTCCATAAAGATGGAAGTATCTTCTCCGCCATGTGTATAAACACGGAAATATCTACACCACCATCTGTGTAAACATGGAAATACCTACACCGCTATCTGTATAAACATGGAAATAACTACACCGCCATCTGCATGTCCTTGGAAATATCTACGCCGCCATCTGAATAAACATGGAAATATCTACACGGCCATCTGTGTATAGATGGAAATATCAACACCGCCATCTGTACAAACATGGAAATATCTACACCGCTATCTCAATAGACATGGAAATATCTGCACCACCATCTGTAAAAACATGGAAATACCTATACAGTCATCTGTATAAACATGGAAATATCTACAATGCCATCTGTAGAAAGATGGAAATATCTACACCGCAATCTGTGTAAACATGGAAATATCTACACCGATATCTGTAAAAACATGGAAATATCTACACCGCTATCTGTATAAACATGGAAATATCTTCACCGCGATCTGTATAAACATGGAAATATCTACACCGCGATCTGTATAAACATGGAAATATCTACACCGCTATCTGTATAAACATGGAAATATCTACACAGTTATCTCTACAAACATGGAAATATCTACACCGACATCTGTATAAACATGGAAATACCTACAAAGTCATCTGTATAAACATGGAAATATCTACACAGCCCTCTGTATAAACATGGAAATATCTACACAGCCATCTGTATATACATGGAAATATCTACACCACTATCTGTATAAACATGAAAATAAATACACCGCTCTTTGTATAAACAAGGAAATATCTACACCGTCATCTGTATAAACATGGAAATATCTACACCGCCATCCCTATAAACAGGGAAATATCTACACCCCTATCTGTATAAACATGGAAATATCCACACCGCTATCTCTATAAACATGGAAAAATCAACACCGCTATCTCTATAAACATGGAAATATCTACACCGCCATCTCTATAAACATGGAAATGTCTACACCACGATCAGTATAAACATGGAAATATCTACACCGCTATCTGTATAAACATGGAAATATCTCCACTGCTATCTCTATAAACATCGAAATATCTACACCGCCATCTGTATAAACATGGAAATACTTACAAAGTTATCTGTATAAACGTGGAAATATCTACACCGACATCTGTATAAACATGGAAATATCTACACTGCCATGTGTACATACATGGAAATATCTACACCGCTATCTATATAAACATGGAAATAACTACACCGCTATCTGTATAAACATGGATATATCTACACCGCCATCTACATATCCATGGAAATAACTGCGCCGCCATCTGTATAAACATGGAAATATCTACACAGTCATCTGTGTATAGATGGAAATATCAACACCGCCATCTGTACAAACATGGAAATATCTGCACCGCAATCTGTATAAACATGGAAATATCTACACCGCGGTCTGTATAAACATGGAAATATCAACACCGCTATCGGTATAAACATGGAAATATCTACACCGCTATCGCTATAAACATGGAAATATCTACACCGTGATCTGTATAAACATGGAAATATTAACACCGCTATCTGTACACACATGGAAACTTCTACACCGTTATCTGTATAAACATGGAAATATCTACACCGCTATCTCTCTAAACTTGGAAATATCTACACCGCCATCTGTATAAACATGGAAATACCTATACAGTCATCTGTGTAAACATGGAAATATCTACACCACCATCTGTATAAACATGGAAATATCTACAATGCCATCTGTATACACATGGAAATACCTACACGGCAATCAGTGTATAGATGGAAACATCAACACCGCCATCTGTACAAACATGGAAATATCTACACTGCTATCTCGATAAACATGGAAATATCTACACTGTGGTCTGTATAAACATGGAAATATCTACACCGGTATCTGTATAAACATGGAAATATCCACACCATGATCTGTATAAACATGGAAATATATTCACCACTATCTGTATAAACATGGAAATATCTGCACCGCTATCTCTATAAACATGGAAATAACTACAAAGACATCTGTATAAACATCTAAATACCTACACAGTCATGTGTAGGAACATTTAAATATCTACACGGCCATCTGTATAGATATAGAAATATCTACACAGCCCTCTTTATAAATATGGAAATATCTGCATAGGCATCTGTGTAAACATGGAAATATCTGCACCGCTATCTGTATAAACGTGGAAATACCTACACCGCTGTCTCTATAAACATGGAAATATGTACACCGCTATGTGTATAAACATGGAAATATCTCCACTGCTCTCTGTATAAACATGGATATATCTCCACCGTTATCTGTATAAACATGGAAATATCAACAGCGCCATCTATATAAACATTGAAATATCTACACAGCCATCTGTAAAAACATGGAAATATCTACACAGTCATCTGAATAACATGGAAATATCTACACCAACATCTGTATAAACATGGAAATAGCTACAATACCATCTGTATACACATGGAAATATCTACACAGACATCTGTATAAATATGGAAATATCTACACGGCCATCTGTATAAATATGGAAATATCTACACTGCCATCTGTAGAAAGATGGAAATATCTACACCGCTATCTCTATAAATATAGAAATATCTACACCGCCATCTCTATGAACATGAAAATATCTACACTGCCATCTCCATAAAGATGGAAGTATCTTCTCCGCCATGTGTATAAACACGGAAATATCTACACCACCATCTGTGTAAACATGGAAATACCTACACCGCTATCTGTATAAACATGGAAATAACTACACCGCCATCTGCATGTCCTTGGAAATATCTACGCCGCCATCTGAATAAACATGGAAATATCTACACGGCCATCTGTGTATAGATGGAAATATCAACACCGCCATCTGTACAAACATGGAAATATCTACACCGCTATCTCTATAGACATGGAAATATCTGCACCGCCATCTGTAAAAACATGGAAATACCTATACAGTCATCTGTATAAACATGGAAATATCTACAATGCCATCTGTAGAAAGATGGAAATATCTACACCGCAATCTGTGTAAACATGGAAATATCTACACCGATATCTGTAAAAACATGGAAATATCTACACCGCTATCTGTATAAACATGGAAATATCTTCACCGTGATCTGTATAAACATGGAAATATCTACACCGCGATCTGTATAAACATGGAAATATCTACACCGCTATCTGTATAAACATGGAAATATCTACACAGTTATCTCTACAAACATGGAAATATCTACACCGACATCTGTATAAACATGGAAATACCTACAAAGTCATCTGTATAAACATGGAAATATCTACACAGCCCTCTGTATAAACATGGAAATATCTACACAGCCATCTGTATATACATGGAAATATCTACACCACTATCTGTATAAACATGAAAATAAATACACCGCTCTTTGTATAAACAAGGAAATATCTACACCGTCATCTGTATAAACATGGAAATATCTACACCGCCATCCCTATAAACAGGGAAATATCTACACCCCTATCTGTATAAACATGGAAATATCCACACCGCTATCTCTATAAACATGGAAAAATCAACACCGCTATCTCTATAAACATGGAAATATCTACACCGCCATCTCTATAAACATGGAAATGTCTACACCACGATCAGTATAAACATGGAAATATCTACACCGCTATCTGTATAAACATGGAAATATCTCCATTGCTATCTCTATAAACATCGAAATATCTACACCGCCATCTGTATAAACATGGAAATACTTACAAAGTTATCTGTATAAACGTGGAAATATCTACACCGACATCTGTATAAACATGGAAATATCTACACTGCCATGTGTACATACATGGAAATATCTACACCGCTACCTATATAAACATGGAAATAACTACACCGCTATCTGTATAAACATGGATATATCTACACCGCCATCTACATATCCATGGAAATATCTGCGCCGCCATCTGTATAAACATGGAAATATCTACACGGTCATCTGTGTATAGATGGAAATATCAACACCGCCATCTGTACAAACATGGAAATATCTGCACCGCAATCTGTATAAACATGGAAATATCTACACCGCGGTCTGTATAAACATGGAAATATCAACACCGCTATCGGTATAAACATGGAAATATCTACACGGCTATCGCTATAAACATGGAAATATCTACACCGTGATCTGTATAAACATGGAAATATTAACACCGCTATCTGTACAAACATGGAAACTTCTACACCGTTATCTGTATAAACATGGAAATATCTACACCGCTATCTCTCTAAACTTGGAAATATCTACACCGCCATCTGTATAAACATGGAAATACCTATACAGTCATCTGTGTAAACATGGAAATATCTACACCACCATCTGTATAAACATGGAAATATCTACAATGCCATCTGTATACACATGGAAATACCTACACGGCAATCAGTGTATAGATGGAAACATCAACACCGCCATCTGTACAAACATGGAAATATCTACACTGCTATCTCGATAAACATGGAAATATCTACACTGTGGTCTGTATAAACATGGAAATATCTACACCGGTATCTGTATAAACATGGAAATATCCACACCATGATCTGTATAAACATGGAAATATATTCACCACTATCTGTATAAACATGGAAATATCTGCACCGCTATCTCTATAAACATGGAAATAACTACAAAGACATCTGTATAAACATCTAAATACCTACACAGTCATGTGTAGGAACATTTAAATATCTACACTGCCATCTGTATAGATATAGAAATATCTACACAGCCCTCTGTATAAATATGGAAATATCTGCATAGGCATCTGTGTAAACATGGAAATATCTGCACCGCTATCTGTATAAACGTGGAAATACCTACACCGCTGTCTCTATAAACATGGAAATATGTACACCGCTATGTGTATAAACATGGAAATATCTCCACTGCTCTCTGTATAAACATGGATATATCTCCACCGTTATCTGTATAAACATGGAAATATCAACAGCGCCATCTATATAAACATTGAAATATCTACACAGCCATCTGTAAAAACATGGAAATATCTACACAGTCATCTGAATAACATGGAAATATCTACACCAACATCTGTATAAACATGGAAATAGCTACAATACCATCTGTATACACATGGAAATATCTACACAGACATCTGTATAAATATGGAAATATCTACACGGCCATCTGTATAAATATGGAAATATCTACACTGCCATCTGTAGAAAGATGGAAATATCTACACCGCTATCTCTATAAATATAGAAATATCTACACCGCCATCTCTATGAACATGAAAATATCTACACTGCCATCTCCATAAAGATGGAAGTATCTTCTCCGCCATGTGTATAAACACGGAAATATCTACACCACCATCTGTGTAAACATGGAAATACCTACACCGCTATCTGTATAAACATGGAAATAACTACACCGCCATCTGCATGTCCTTGGAAATATCTACGCCGCCATCTGAATAAACATGGAAATATCTACACGGCCATCTGTGTATAGATGGAAATATCAACACCGCCATCTGTACAAACATGGAAATATCTACACCGCTATCTCAATAGACATGGAAATATCTGCACCACCATCTGTAAAAACATGGAAATACCTATACAGTCATCTGTATAAACATGGAAATATCTACAATGCCATCTGTAGAAAGATGGAAATATCTACACCGCAATCTGTGTAAACATGGAAATATCTACACCGATATCTGTAAAAACATGGAAATATCTACACCGCTATCTGTATAAACATGGAAATATCTTCACCGCGATCTGTATAAACATGGAAATATCTACACCGCGATCTGTATAAACATGGAAATATCTACACCGCTATCTGTATAAACATGGAAATATCTACACAGTTATCTCTACAAACATGGAAATATCTACACCGACATCTGTATAAACATGGAAATACCTACAAAGTCATCTGTATAAACATGGAAATATCTACACAGCCCTCTGTATGAACATGGAAATATCTACACAGCCATCTGTATATACATGGAAATATCTACACCACTATCTGTATAAACATGAAAATAAATACACCGCTCTTTGTATAAACAAGGAAATATCTACACCGTCATCTGTATAAACATGGAAATATCTACACCGCCATCCCTATAAACAGGGAAATATCTACACCCCTATCTGTATAAACATGGAAATATCCACACCGCTATCTCTATAAACATGGAAAAATCAACACCGCTATCTCTATAAACATGGAAATATCTACACCGCCATCTCTATAAACATGGAAATGTCTACACCACGATCAGTATAAACATGGAAATATCTACACCGCTATCTGTATAAACATGGAAATATCTCCACTGCTATCTCTATAAACATCGAAATATCTACACCGCCATCTGTATAAACATGGAAATACTTACAAAGTTATCTGTATAAACATGGAAATATCTACACCGCCGTCTGTATAAACATGGAAATATCTACACTGCCATGTGTACATACATGGAAATATCTACACCGCTATCTATATAAACATGGAAATAACTACACCGCTATCTGTATAAACATGGATATATCTACACCGCCATCTACATATCCATGGAAATATCTGCGCCGCCATCTGTATAAACATGGAAATATCTACACGGTCATCTGTGTATAGATGGAAATATCAACACCGCCATCTGTACAAACATGGAAATATCTGCACCGCTATCTGTATAAACATGGAAATATCTACACCGCGGTCTGTATAAACATGGAAATATCAACACCGCTATCGGTATAAACATGGAAATATCTACACCGCTATCTCTATAAACATGGAAATATCTACACCGTGATCTGTATAAACATGGAAATATTAACACCGCTATCTGTACAAACATGGAAACTTCTACACCGTTATCTGTATAAACATGGAAATATCTACACCGCTATCTCTCTAAACTTGGAAATATCTACACCGCCATCTGTATAAACATGGAAATACCTATACAGTCATCTGTGTAAACATGGAAATATCTACACCACCATCTGTATAAACATGGAAATATCTACAATGCCATCTGTATACACATGGAAATACCTACACGGCAATCAGTGTATAGATGGAAACATCAACACCGCCATCTGTACAAACATGGAAATATCTACACTGCTATCTCTATAAACATGGAAATATCTACACTGTGGTCTGTATAAACATGGAAATATCTACACCGGTATCTGTATAAACATGGAAATATCCACACCATGATCTGTATAAACATGGAAATATATTCACCACTATCTGTATAAACATGGAAATATCTGCACCGCTATCTCTATAAACATGGAAATAACTACAAAGACATCTGTATAAACATCTAAATACCTACACAGTCATGTGTAGGAACATTTAAATATCTACACTGCCATCTGTATAGATATAGAAATATCTACACAGCCCTCTGTATAAATATGGAAATATCTGCATAGGCATCTGTGTAAACATGGAAATATCTGCACCGCTATCTGTATAAACGTGGAAATACCTACACCGCTGTCTCTATAAACATGGAAATATGTACACCGCTATGTGTATAAACATGGAAATATCTCCACTGCTCTCTGTATAAACATGGAAATATCTCCACCGTTATCTGTATAAACATGGAAATATCAACAGCGCCATCTATATAAACATTGAAATATCTACACAGCCATCTGTAAAAACATGGAAATATCTACACAGTCATCTGAATAACATGGAAATATCTACACCAACATCTGTATAAACATGGAAATAGCTACAATACCATCTGTATACACATGGAAATATCTACACAGACATCTGTATAAATATGGAAATATCTACACGGCCATCTGTATAAATATGGAAATATCTACACTGCCATCTGTAGAAAGATGGAAATATCTACACCGCTATCTCTATAAATATAGAAATATCTACACCGCCATCTCTATGAACATGAAAATATCTACATTGCCATCTCAATAAAGATGGAAGTATCTACTCCGCCACATGTATAAACAAGGAAATATCTACACCACCATCTGTGTAAACATGGAAATACCTACACAGCTATCTGTATAAACATGGAAATAACTACACCGCCATCTGCATGTCCTGGGAAATATCTACACCGCCATCTGAGTTAACATGGAAATATCTACACGGCCATCTGTGTATAGCTGGAAATATCAACACTGCCATCTGTACAAACATGGAAATATCTACACCGCTATCTCTATAGACATGGAAATATCTGCACCGCCATCTGTAAAAACATGGAAATAATTATACAGTCATCTGTATAAACATGGAAATATCTACAATGCCATCTGTAGAAAGATGGAAATATCTACACCACAATCAGTGTAAACATGGAAATATCTACACCGATATCTGTATAAACATGGAAATATCTACACCACGATCTGTATAAACATGGAAATATCTACACCGCGATCTGTATAAACATGGAAATATCTACAGCGCGATCTGTATAAACATGGAAATATCTACACAGTTATCTCTATAAACATGGAAATATCTACACCGCCATCTGTATAAACATGGAAATACCTACAAAGTCATCTGTATAAACATGGAAATATCTACACAGCCATCTGTATAAACATGGAAATATCTACACAGCCATCTGTATATACACGGAAATACCTACACCACTATCTGTATAAACATGGAATTAACTACACCGCTATTTTATAAACAAGGAAATATCTACACCGTGATCTGTATAAACATGGAAATATCTACACCGCCATCTCTATAAACAGGGAAATATCTACACCCATATCTGTATAAACATGGAAATATCCACACCGCTATATCTATAAACATGGAAAAATCAACACCGCTATCTCTATGAACATGGAAATATCTACAACGCCATCTCTATAAACATGGAAATGTCTACACCACGATCAGTATAAACATGGAAATATCTACACCGCTATCTGTATAAACATGGAAATATCTCCACTGCTATCTCTATAAACATCGAAATATCTACACCGCCATCTGTATAAACATGGAAATACTTACAAAGTTATCTGTATAAACATGGAAATATCTACACCGCCATCTGTATAAACATGGAAATATCTACACAGCCTTGTGTACATACATGGAAATATCTACACCGCTATCTATATAAACATGGAAATAACTACACCACTATCTGTATAAACATTGAAATATCTACACCGCCATCTACATATCCATGGAAATATCTGTGCCGCCATCTGTATAAACATGGAAATATCTACACAGTCATCTGTGTATAGATGGAAATATCAACACCACCATCTGTACAAACATGGAAATATCTGCACCGCTATCTGTATAAACATGGAAATATCTACACCGCGGTCTGTATAAACATGGAAATATCAACACCGCTATCGGTATAAACATGGAAATATCTACACCGCAATCTGTGTAAACATGGAAATATCTACACCGATATCTGTAGAAACATGGAAATATCTACACCGCTATCTGTATAAACATGGAATTATCTACACCGCGATCTGTATAAACATGGAAATATCTACACCGCTATCTGTATAAACATGGAAATATCTACACAGTTATCTCTATAAACATGGAAATACCTACACCGCCATCTGTATAAACATGGAAATAACTACAAAGTCATCTGTATAAAAATGGAAATATGTACACAACCATCTGTATAAACATGGAAATATCTACACAGCCATCTGTATAAGGATGGAAATATCTACACAGCCCTCTGTATATACATGGAAATATCTACACCACTATCTGTATAAACATGGAAATAACTACACCGCTATTTGTATAAACAAGGAAATATCTACACGGTGATCTGTATAAACATGGAAATATCTACACCGCCATCTCTATAAACAGGGAAATATCTACACACCTATCTGTATATATATGGAAATATCCACACCGCTATCTCTATAAACATGGAATAATCAACTCCGCTATCTCTATGAACATGGAAATATCTACACCGCCATCTCTATAAACATGGAAATTTCTACACCACGATCAGTATAAACATGGAAATATCTACACCGTTATCTGTATAAACATGGAAATATCTCTACGGCTATCTCTATAAACATCGAAATATCTACACCGCCATCTGTATAAACATGGAAATACTTACAAGGTTATCTGTATAAACATGGAAATATCTACACAGCCATCTGTATAAACATGGAAATATCTACACAGCCTTCTGTATATACATGGAAATATCTACACCAGTATCTGTATAAACATGGAAATAACTACACCGCTATTTGTACAAACAAGGAAATATCTACACCGTGATCTGTATAAACATGGAAATATCTACACCGCCATCTGTATAAACATGGAAATATCTACACAGCCATGTGTACATACATGGAAATATCTACACCGCTATCTATATAAACATGGAAATAACTACACCGCTATCTGTATAAACATGGAAATATCTACACTGCCATCCACATATCCATGGAAATATCTGCGCCGCCATCTGTATAAACATGGAAATATCTACACGGTCATCTGTGTATAGATGAAAATATCAACACCGCCATCTGTACAAACATGGAAATATCTGCACTGCTATCTGTATAAACATGGAAATAGCTACACCGCGATCTCTATAAACATGGAAATATCTACACCGTGAACTGTATAAACATGGAAATATTTACACCGCTATCTGTATAAACATGGAAACTTCTACACCGTTATCTGTATAAACATGGAAATATCGACACCGCGATCTGTATGAACATGGAAATATCTACACCACGATCTGTAAAAACATGGAAATATCTACACCGCTATCTGTATAAACATGGAAATATCTACACAGTTATCTCTATAAACATGGAAATATCTACACTGCCATCTGTATAAACATGGAAATATCTACACAGCCATCTGTATAAACATGGAAATATCTACAGAGCCATCTGTATATACATGGAAATATCTACACCACTATCTGTATAAACATGGAAATACCTACAAAGTCATCTGTATAAACATGGAAATACCTACAAAGTCATCTGTATAAACATGGAAATATCTACACAGCCATCTGTATAAACAGGGAAATATCTACACAGCCCTCTGTATAAATATGGAAATATCTGCATAGGCATCTGTATAAACATGGAAATATCCACACCGCTATCTCTATAAACATGAAAAAATCAACACCGCTATCTCTATGAACATGGAAATATCTACACTGCCATCTCTATAAACATGGAAATGTCTACACCACGATCAGTATAAACATGGAAATATCTACACCGCTATCTGTATAAACATGGAAATAACTCCACTGCTATCTCTATAAACATCGAAATATCTACACCACCATCTGTATAAACATGGAAATACTTACAAAGTTATCTGTATTAACATGGAAATATCTACACCGCCATCTGTATAAACATGGAAATATCTACACAGCCATGTGTACACACATGGAAATATCTACTCTGCTATCTATATAAACATGGAAATAACTACACCGCTATCTGTATAAACATGGAAATATCTACACCGCCATCTACATATCCATGGAAACATCAGCGCCGCCTTTTGTAAAAACATGGAAATATCTACACGGTCATCTGTGTATAGATGGAAATATCAACACCGCCATCTTTACAAACATGGAAATATCTGCCCCGCTATCTGTATAAACATGGAAATATCTACACCGTGGTCTGTATAAACATGGAAATATCAACAGCGCTATCGGTATAAACATGGAAATATCTACACCGTTATCTCTATAAACATGGAAATATCTACACCGTGATCTGTATAAACATGGAAATATTTACACCGCTATCTGTATAAACATGGAAACTTCTACACCGTTATCTGTATAAATATGGAAATATCTACACCGCTATCTCTATAAACTTGGAAATATCTACACCGCCATCTGTATAAACATGGAAATACCTATACAGTCATCTGTATAAACATGGAAATATCTACAATGCCTTCTGTAGATAGACGGAAATATCTACACCGCAATCTGTGTAAACATGGAAATATCTACACCGATATCTGTAAAAACATGTAAATATCTACACCGCTATCTGTATAAACATGTAAATATCTACACCGCGATCTGTACAAACATGGAAGTATCTACACCGCCATCTGTATAAACATGGAAATATCTACACAGCCATGTGTACATACATGGAAATACCTACATCGCTATCTATATAAACATGGGAATAACTACACCGCAATCTGTATACACATGGAAATAACTACACCGCTATTTGTATAAACAAGGAAATATCTACACCGTGATCTGTATAAACATAGAAATATCTACACCGCCATCTCTATAAACAGGGCAATATCTACACCCCTATCTGTATAAATATGGAAACATCCACACCGCTATCTCTATAAAAATGGAAAAACCAACACCACTATCTCTATGAACATGGAAATATCTACACCGCCATCTCTATAAACATGGAAATGTCTACACCACGATCAGTATAAACATGGAAATATCTACACCGCTATTTGTATAAACATGGAAATATCTCCACTGCTATCTCTATAAACATCGAAATATCTACACCGCCATCTGTATAAACATGGAAATATCTACACGGTCATCCGCGTATAGATGGAAATATCAACACCGCCATCTGTACAAACATGGAAATATCTTCTCCGCTATCTATATAAACAATGAAATATCTACACCGCGGTCTCTATAAGCATGGAAATATCAACACCGCTATCGTTATAAACATGGAAATATCTAAACCGCTATCTCTATAAACATGGAAATATCTACAAGGTGATCTGTATAAACATGGAAATATTAACACCGCTATCTGTATAAACATGGAAACTTCTACACCGTTATCTGTATAAATATGGAAATATCTACACCGCTATCTCTATAAACTTAGAAATATCTACACCGCTTCTGTATAAACATGGAAATACCTATACAGTCATCTGTGAAATCATGGAAATATCTACACCACCGTCTGTATAAACATGGAAATATCTACAATGCCATCTGTAGACACATGGAAATACCTACACGGCAATCAGTGTATAGATGGAAACATCAACACCGCCATCTGTACAAACATGGAAATATCTACACTGCTATCTCTATAAACATGGAAATATCTACACTGCGGTCTGTATAAACATGGAAATATCTACACCAGTATCTGTATAAACATGGAAATATCTACACCATGATCTGTATAAACATGGAAATATATACACCGCTATCTGTATAAACATGGAAATATCTGCACCGCTATCTCTATAAACATGGAAATAACTACAAAGACATCTGTATAAACATGGAAATACATACACAGTCATGTGTAGCAACATTTAAATATCTACACTGCCATCTGAATAAATATAGAAATATCTACACAGCCCTCTGTATAAATATGGAAATATCTGCATAGGCATCTGTGTAAACATGGAAATATCTGCACCGCTATCTGTATAAACATGGAAATACCTACACCGCTGTCTCTATAAACATGGAAATATGAACACCGCTATGTGTATAAACATGGAAATATCTCCACCGTTATCTGTATAAACATGGAAATATCAACAGCGCCATCTATATAAACATTGAAATATCTACACTGCCATCTGTAAAAACATGGAACTATCTACACAGTCATCTGAATAAACATGGAAATATCTACACCACCATGTGTATAAACATGGAAATAGCTACAATACCATCTGTATACACATGGAAATATCTACACAGACATCTGTATAAATATGGAAATATCTACACGACCATCTGTATAAACCTGGAAATATCTACACTGCCATCTGTAGAAAGATGGAAATATCTACACCGCTATCTCTATAAATATGGAAATATCTACACCGCCATCTCTATGAACATGAAAATATCTACACTGCCATCTCCATAAAGATGGAAGTATCTACTCCGCCATGTGTATAAACACGGAAATATCTACACCACCATCTGTGTAAACATGGAAATACCTACACCGCTATCTGTATAAACATGGAAATAACTACAACGCCATCTGCATGTCCTTGGAAATATCTACGCCGCCATCTGAATAAACATGGAAATATCTACACGGCCATCTGTGTATAGATGGAAATATCAACACCGCCATCTGTACAAACATGGAAATATCTACACCGCTATCTCTATAGACATGGAAATATCTGCACCGCCATCTGTAAAAACATGGAAATACCTATACAGTCATCTGTATAAACATGGAAATATCTACAATGCCATCTGTAGAAAGACGGAAATATCTACACCGCAATCTGTGTAAACATGGAAATATCTACACCGATATCTGTAAAAACATGGAAATATCTACACCGCTATCGGTATAAACATGGAAATATCTACACCGCGATCTGTATAAACATGGAAATATCTACACCGCGATCTGTATAAACATGGAAATATCTACACCGCTATCTGTATAAACATGGAAATATCTACACAGTTATCTCTATAAACATGGAAATATATACACCGCCATCTGTATAAACATGGAAATACCTACAAAGTCATCTGTATAAACATGGAAAGATCTACACAGCCCTCTGTATAAACATGGAAATATCTACACAGCCATCTGTATATACATGGAAATATCTACACCACTATCTGTATAAACATGGAAATAACTACACCGCTATTTGTATTAACAAGGAAATATCTACACCGTGATCTGTATAAACATGGAAATATCTACACCGCCATCTCTATAAACAGCGAAATATCTACACCCCTATCTGTATAAACATGGAAATATCCACAACGCTATCTCTATAAACATGGAAAAATCAACACCGCCATCTCTATGAACATGGAAATATCTACACCGCCATCTCTATAAACATGGAAATGTCTACACCACGATCAGTATAAACATGGAAATATCTACACCGCTATCTGTATAAACACGGAAATATCTCCACTGCTATCTCTATAAACATCGAAATATCTACACCGCCATCTGTATAAACATGGAAATACTTACAAAGTTATCTGTATAAACATGGAAATATCTAGACCGCCATCTGTATAAACATGGAAATATCTACACAGCCATGTGTACATACATGGAAATATCTACACTGCAATCTATATAAACATGGAAATAACTACACCACTATCAGTATAAACATGGAAATATCTACACCGCCTTCTACATATCCATGGAAATATCTGCGCCATCTGTATAAACATGGAAATATCTACACGGTCATCTGTGTATAGATGGAAATATCAACACCGCCATCTGTACAAACATGGAAATATCTGCACCGCTATCTGTATAAACATGGAAATATCTACACCGCGGTCTGTATAAACATGGAAATATCAACACCGCTATCGGTATAAACATGGAAATATCTACACCGCTATCTCTATAAACATGGAAATATCCACACCGTGATCTGTATAAACATGGAAATATTTACACCGCTATCTGTATAAACATGGAAACTTCTACACCGTTATCTGTATAAATATGGAAATATCTACACCGCTATCTCTATAAACTTGGAAATATCTACACCGCCATCTGTATAAACATGGAAATACCTATACAGTCATGTGTGTAAACATGGAAATATCTTACACCACCATCTGTATAAACATGGAAATATCTACAATGCCATCTGTATACACATGGAAATAACTACACTGCAATCAGTGTATAGATGGAAACATCAACACCGCCATCTGTACAAACATGGAAATTTCTACACTGCTGTCTCTATAAACATGGAAATATCTACACTGTGGTCTGTATAAACATGGAAATATCTACACCGGTATCTGTATAAACATGGAAATATCCACACCATGATCTGTATAAACATGGAAATATATACACCGCTATCTGTATAAACATGGAAATATCTGCACCGCTATCTCTATAAACATGGAAATAACTACAAAGACATCTGTATAAACATGGAAATACCTACACAGTCATGTGTAGGAACATTTAAATATCTACACTGTCATCTGTATAAATATAGAAATATCTACACAGCCCTCTGTATAAATATGGAAATATCTGCATAGGCATCTGTGTAAACATGGAAATATCTGCACCGCTCTCTGTATAAACGTGGAAATACCTACACCGCTGTCTCTATAAACATGGAAATATGTACACCGCTATGTGTATAAACATGGAAATATCTCCACTGATCTCTGTATAAACATGGAAATATCTCCACCGTTATCTGTATAAACATGGAAATATCAACAGCGCCATCTATATAAACATTGAAATATCTACACTGCCATCTGTAAAAACATGGATCTATCTACACAGTCATCTGAATAAACATGGAAATATCTACACCACCATCTGTATAAACATGGAAATAGCTTCAATACCATCTGTATACACATGGAAATATCTACACAGACATCTGTATAAATATGGAAATATCTACACGGCCATCTGTATAAACATGGAAATATCTACACTGCCATCTGTAGAAAGATGGAAATATCTACACCGCTATCTCTATAAATATGGAAATATCTACACCGCCATCTCTATGAACATGAAAATATCTACACTGCCATCTCTATAAAAATGGAAGTATCTACTCTGCCATGTGTATAAACACGGAAATATCTACACCACCATCTGTGTAAACATGGAAATACCTACACCGCTATCTGTATAAACATGGAAATAACTACACTGCCATCTGCATGTCCTTGGAAATATCTACGCCGCCATCTGAATAAACATGGAAATATCTACACGGCCATCTGTGTATAGATGGAAATATCAACACCGCCATCTGTACAAACATGGAAATATCTACACCGCTATCTCAATAGACATGGAAATATCTGCACCACCATCTGTAAAAACATGGAAATACCTATACAGTCATCTGTATAAACATAGAAATATCTACAATGCCATCTGTAGAAAGATGGAAATATCTACACCGCAATCTGTGTAAACATGGAAATATCTACACCGATATCTGTAAAAACATGGAAATATCTACACCGCTATCTGTATAAACATGGAAATATCTTCACCGCGATCTGTATAAACATGGAAATATCTACACCGCGATCTGTATAAACATGGAAATATCTAAACAGTTATCTCTACAAACATGGAAATATCTACACCGACATCTGTATAAACATGGAAATACCTACAAAGTCATCTGTATAAACATGGAAATATCTACAGAGCCATCTGTATAAACATGGAAATATCTACACAGCCATCTGTATATACATGGAAATATCTACACCACTATCTGTATAAACATGAAAATAAATACACCGCTCTTTGTATAAACAAGGAAATATCTACACCGTCATCTGTATAAACATGGAAATATCTACACCGCCATCCCTATAAACAGGGAAATATCTACAACCCTATCTGTATAAACATGGAAATATCCACACCGCTATCTCTATAAACATGGAAAAATCAACACCGCTATCTCTATAAACATGGAAATATCTACACCGCCATCTCTATAAACATGGAAATGTCTACACCACGATCAGTATAAACATGGAAATATCTACACCGCTATCTGTATAAACATGGAAATATCTCCACTGCTATCTCTATAAACATCGAAATATCTACACCGCCATCTGTATAAACATGGAAATACTTACAAAGTTATCTGTATAAACATGGAAATATCTACACCGACATCTGTATAAACATGGAAATATCTACACTGCCATGTGTACATACATGGAAATATCTACACCGCTATCTATATAAACATGGAAATAACTACACCGCTATCTGTATAAACATGGATATATCTACACCGCCATCTACATATCCATGGAAATATCTGCGCCGCCATCTGTATAAACATGGAAATATCTACACGGTCATCTGTGTATAGATGGAAATATCAACACCGCCATCTGTACAAACATGGAAATATCTGCACCGCAATCTGTATAAACATGGAAATATCTACACCGCGGTCTGTATAAACATGGAAATATCAACACCGCTATCGGTATAAACATGGAAATATCTACACCGCTATCGCTATAAACATGGAAATATCTACACCGTGATCTGTATAAACATGGAAATATTAACACCGCTATCTGTACACACATGGAAACTTCTACACAATTATCTGTATAAACATGGAAATATCTACACCGCTATCTCTCTAAACTTGGAAATATCTACACCGCCATCTGTATAAACATGGAAATACCTATACAGTCATCTGTGTAAACATGGAAATATCTACACCACCATCTGTATAAACATGGAAATATCTACAATGCCATCTGTATACACATGGAAATACCTACACGGCAATCAGTGTATAGATGGAAACATCAACACCGCCATCTGTACAAACATGGAAATATCTACACTGCTATCTCGATAAACATGGAAATATCTACACTGTGGTCTGTATAAACATGGAAATATCTACACCGGTATCTGTATAAACATGGAAATATCCACACCATGATCTGTATAAACATGGAAATATATTCACCACTATCTGTATAAACATGGAAATATCTGCACCGCTATCTCTATAAACATGGAAATAACTACAAAGACATCTGCATAAACATCTAAATACCTACACAGTCATGTGTAGGAACATTTAAATATCTACACTGCCATCTGTATAGATATAGAAATATCTACACAGCCCTCTGTATAAATATGGAAATATCTGCATAGGCATCTGTGTAAACATGGAAATATCTGCACCGCTATCTGTATAAACGTGGAAATACCTACACCGCTGTCTCTATAAACATGGAAATATGTACACCGCTATGTGTATAAACATGGAAATATCTCCACTGCTCTCTGTATAAACATGGAAATATCTCCACCGTTATCTGTATAAACATGGAAATATCAACAGCGCCATCTATATAAACATTGAAATATCTACACAGCCATCTGTAAAAACATGGAAATATCTACACAGTCATCTGAATAACATGGAAATATCTACACCAACATCTGTATAAACATGGAAATAGCTACAATACCATCTGTATACACATGGAAATATCTACACAGACATCTGTATAAATATGGAAATATCTACACGGCCATCTGTATAAATATGGAAATATCTACACTGCCATCTGTAGAAAGATGGAAATATCTACACCGCTATCTCTATAAATATAGAAATATCTACACCGCCATCTCTATGAACATGAAAATATCTACACTGCCATCTCCATAAAGATGGAAGTATCTTCTCCGCCATGTGTATAAACACGGAAATATCTACACCACCATCTGTGTAAACATGGAAATACCTACACCGCTATCTGTATAAACATGGAAATAACTACACCGCCATCTGCATGTCCTTGGAAATATCTACGCCGCCATCTGAATAAACATGGAAATATCTACACGGCCATCTGTGTATAGATGGAAATATCAACACCGCCATCTGTACAAACATGGAAATATCTACACCGCTATCTCAATAGACATGGAAATATCTGCACCACCATCTGTAAAAACATGGAAATACCTATACAGTCATCTGTATAAACATGGAAATATCTACAATGCCATCTGTAGAAAGATGGAAATATCTACACCGCAATCTGTGTAAACATGGAAATATCTACACCGATATCTGTAAAAACATGGAAATATCTACACCGCTATCTGTATAAACATGGAAATATCTTCACCGCGATCTGTATAAACATGGAAATATCTACACCGCGATCTGTAAAAACATGGAAATATCTACACCGCTATCTGTATAAACATGGAAATATCTACACAGTTATCTCTACAAACATGGAAATATCTACACCGACATCTGTATAAACATGGAAATACCTACAAAGTCATCTGTATAAACATGGAAATATCTACACAGCCCTCTGTATGAACATGGAAATATCTACACAGCCATCTGTATATACATGGAAATATCTACACCACTATCTGTATAAACATGAAAATAAATACACCGCTCTTTGTATAAACAAGGAAATATCTACACCGTCATCTGTATAAACATGGAAATATCTACACCGCCATCCCTATAAACAGGGAAATATCTACACCCCTATCTGTATAAACATGGAAATATCCACACCGCTATCTCTATAAACATGGAAAAATCAACACCGCTATCTCTATAAACATGGAAATATCTACACCGCCATCTCTATAAACATGGAAATGTCTACACCACGATCAGTATAAACATGGAAATATCTACACCGCTATCTGTATAAACATGGAAATATCTCCACTGCTATCTCTATAAACATCGAAATATCTACACCGCAATCTGTATAAACATGGAAATACTTACAAAGTTATCTGTATAAACATGGAAATATCTACACCGCCGTCTGTATAAACATGGAAATATCTACACTGCCATGTGTACATACATGGAAATATCTACACCGCTATCTATATAAACATGGAAATAACTACACCGCTATCTGTATAAACATGGATATATCTACACCGCCATCTACATATCCATGGAAATATCTGCGCCGCCATCTGTATAAACATGGAAATATCTACACGGTCATCTGTGTATAGATGGAAATATCAACACCGCCATCTGTACAAACATGGAAATATCTGCACCGCAATCTGTATAAACATGGAAATATCTACACCGCGGTCTGTATAAACATGGAAATATCTACACCGTGATCTGTATAAACATGGAAATATTAACACCGCTATCTGTACACACATGGAAACTTCTACACCGTTATCTGTATAAACATGGAAATATCTACACCGCTATCTCTCTAAACTTGGAAATATCTACACCGCCATCTGTATAAACATGGAAATACCTATACAGTCATCTGTGTAAACATGGAAATATCTACACCACCATCTGTATAAACATGGAAATATCTACAATGCCATCTGTATACACATGGAAATACCTACACGGCAATCAGTGTATAGATGGAAACATCAACACCGCCATCTGTACAAACATGGAAATATCTACACTGCTATCTCGATAAACATGGAAATATCTACACTGTGGTCTGTATAAACATGGAAATATCTACACCGGTATCTGTATAAACATGGAAATATCCACACCATGATCTGTATAAACATGGAAATATATTCACCACTATCTGTATAAACATGGAAATATCTGCACCGCTATCTCTATAAACATGGAAATAACTACAAAGACATCTGTATAAACATCTAAATACCTACACAGTCATGTGTAGGAACATTTAAATATCTACACTGCCATCTGTATAGATATAGAAATATCTACACAGCCCTCTGTATAAATATGGAAATATCTGCATAGGCATCTGTGTAAACATGGAAATATCTGCACCGCTATCTGTATAAACGTGGAAATACCTACACCGCTGTCTCTATAAACATGGAAATATGTACACCGCTATGTGTATAAACATGGAAATATCTCCACTGCTCTCTGTATAAACATGGAAATATCTCCACCGTTATCTGTATAAAAATGGAAATATCAACAGCGCCATCTATATAAACATTGAAATATCTACACAGCCATCTGTAAAAACATGGAAATATCTACACAGTCATCTGAATAACATGGAAATATCTACACCAACATCTGTATAAACATGGAAATAGCTACAATACCATCTGTATACACATGGAAATATCTACACAGACATCTGTATAAATATGGAAATATCTACACGGCCATCTGTATAAATATGGAAATATCTACACTGCCATCTGTAGAAAGATGGAAATATCTACACCGCTATCTCTATAAATATAGAAATATCTACACCGCCATCTCTATGAACATGAAAATATCTACACTGCCATCTCCATAAAGATGGAAGTATCTTCTCCGCCATGTGTATAAACACGGAAATATCTACACCACCATCTGTGTAAACATGGAAATACCTACACCGCTATCTGTATAAACATGGAAATAACTACACCGCCATCTGCATGTCCTTGGAAATATCTACGCCGCCATCTGAATAAACATGGAAATATCTACACGGCCATCTGTGTATAGATGGAAATATCAACACCGCCATCTGTACAAACATGGAAATATCTACACCGCTATCTCAATAGACATGGAAATATCTGCACCACCATCTGTAAAAACATGGAAATACCTATACAGTCATCTGTATAAACATGGAAATATCTACAATGCCATCTGTAGAAAGATGGAAATATCTACACCGCAATCTGTGTAAACATGGAAATATCTACACCGATATCTGTAAAAACATGGAAATATCTACACCGCTATCTGTATAAACATGGAAATATCTTCACCGCGATCTGTATAAACATGGAAATATCTAC
This sequence comes from Pan troglodytes, assembly GCF_028858775.2. Lineage (NCBI taxonomy): Eukaryota > Metazoa > Chordata > Mammalia > Primates > Hominidae > Pan > Pan troglodytes. The sequence continues at coordinate 13,188,670 of NC_072411.2, forward strand.
ACCGCGATCTGTATAAACATGGAAATATCTACACCGCTATCTGTATAAACATGGAAATATCTACACAGTTATCTCTACAAACATGGAAATATCTACACCGACATCTGTATAAACATGGAAATACCTACAAAGTCATCTGTATAAACATGGAAATATCTACACAGCCCTCTGTATAAACATGGAAATATCTACACAGCCATCTGTATATACATGGAAATATCTACACCACTATCTGTATAAACATGAAAATAAATACACCGCTCTTTGTATAAACAAGGAAATATCTACACCGTCATCTGTATAAACATGGAAATATCTACACCGCCATCCCTATAAACAGGGAAATATCTACACCCCTATCTGTATAAACATGGAAATATCCACACCGCTATCTCTATAAACATGGAAAAATCAACACCGCTATCTCTATAAACATGGAAATATCTACACCGCCATCTCTATAAACATGGAAATGTCTACACCACGATCAGTATAAACATGGAAATATCTACACCGCTATCTGTATAAACATGGAAATATCTCCACTGCTATCTCTATAAACATCGAAATATCTACACCGCCATCTGTATAAACATGGAAATACTTACAAAGTTATCTGTATAAACGTGGAAATATCTACACCGACATCTGTATAAACATGGAAATATCTACACTGCCATGTGTACATACATGGAAATATCTACACCGCTATCTATATAAACATGGAAATAACTACACCGCTATCTGTATAAACATGGATATATCTACACCGCCATCTACATATCCATGGAAATAACTGCGCCGCCATCTGTATAAACATGGAAATATCTACACAGTCATCTGTGTATAGATGGAAATATCAACACCGCCATCTGTACAAACATGGAAATATCTGCACCGCAATCTGTATAAACATGGAAATATCTACACCGCGGTCTGTATAAACATGGAAATATCAACACCGCTATCGGTATAAACATGGAAATATCTACACCGCTATCGCTATAAACATGGAAATATCTACACCGTGATCTGTATAAACATGGAAATATTAACACCGCTATCTGTACACACATGGAAACTTCTACACCGTTATCTGTATAAACATGGAAATATCTACACCGCTATCTCTCTAAACTTGGAAATATCTACACCGCCATCTGTATAAACATGGAAATACCTATACAGTCATCTGTGTAAACATGGAAATATCTACACCACCATCTGTATAAACATGGAAATATCTACAATGCCATCTGTATACACATGGAAATACCTACACGGCAATCAGTGTATAGATGGAAACATCAACACCGCCATCTGTACAAACATGGAAATATCTACACTGCTATCTCGATAAACATGGAAATATCTACACTGTGGTCTGTATAAACATGGAAATATCTACACCGGTATCTGTATAAACATGGAAATATCCACACCATGATCTGTATAAACATGGAAATATATTCACCACTATCTGTATAAACATGGAAATATCTGCACCGCTATCTCTATAAACATGGAAATAACTACAAAGACATCTGTATAAACATCTAAATACCTACACAGTCATGTGTAGGAACATTTAAATATCTACACTGCCATCTGTATAGATATAGAAATATCTACACAGCCCTCTTTATAAATATGGAAATATCTGCATAGGCATCTGTGTAAACATGGAAATATCTGCACCGCTATCTGTATAAACGTGGAAATACCTACACCGCTGTCTCTATAAACATGGAAATATGTACACCGCTATGTGTATAAACATGGAAATATCTCCACTGCTCTCTGTATAAACATGGATATATCTCCACCGTTATCTGTATAAACATGGAAATATCAACAGCGCCATCTATATAAACATTGAAATATCTACACAGCCATCTGTAAAAACATGGAAATATCTACACAGTCATCTGAATAACATGGAAATATCTACACCAACATCTGTATAAACATGGAAATAGCTACAATACCATCTGTATACACATGGAAATATCTACACAGACATCTGTATAAATATGGAAATATCTACACGGCCATCTGTATAAATATGGAAATATCTACACTGCCATCTGTAGAAAGATGGAAATATCTACACCGCTATCTCTATAAATATAGAAATATCTACACCGCCATCTCTATGAACATGAAAATATCTACACTGCCATCTCCATAAAGATGGAAGTATCTTCTCCGCCATGTGTATAAACACGGAAATATCTACACCACCATCTGTGTAAACATGGAAATACCTACACCGCTATCTGTATAAACATGGAAATAACTACACCGCCATCTGCATGTCCTTGGAAATATCTACGCCGCCATCTGAATAAACATGGAAATATCTACACGGCCATCTGTGTATAGATGGAAATATCAACACCGCCATCTGTACAAACATGGAAATATCTACACCGCTATCTCTATAGACATGGAAATATCTGCACCGCCATCTGTAAAAACATGGAAATACCTATACAGTCATCTGTATAAACATGGAAATATCTACAATGCCATCTGTAGAAAGATGGAAATATCTACACCGCAATCTGTGTAAACATGGAAATATCTACACCGATATCTGTAAAAACATGGAAATATCTACACCGCTATCTGTATAAACATGGAAATATCTTCACCGTGATCTGTATAAACATGGAAATATCTACACCGCGATCTGTATAAACATGGAAATATCTACACCGCTATCTGTATAAACATGGAAATATCTACACAGTTATCTCTACAAACATGGAAATATCTACACCGACATCTGTATAAACATGGAAATACCTACAAAGTCATCTGTATAAACATGGAAATATCTACACAGCCCTCTGTATAAACATGGAAATATCTACACAGCCATCTGTATATACATGGAAATATCTACACCACTATCTGTATAAACATGAAAATAAATACACCGCTCTTTGTATAAACAAGGAAATATCTACACCGTCATCTGTATAAACATGGAAATATCTACACCGCCATCCCTATAAACAGGGAAATATCTACACCCCTATCTGTATAAACATGGAAATATCCACACCGCTATCTCTATAAACATGGAAAAATCAACACCGCTATCTCTATAAACATGGAAATATCTACACCGCCATCTCTATAAACATGGAAATGTCTACACCACGATCAGTATAAACATGGAAATATCTACACCGCTATCTGTATAAACATGGAAATATCTCCATTGCTATCTCTATAAACATCGAAATATCTACACCGCCATCTGTATAAACATGGAAATACTTACAAAGTTATCTGTATAAACGTGGAAATATCTACACCGACATCTGTATAAACATGGAAATATCTACACTGCCATGTGTACATACATGGAAATATCTACACCGCTACCTATATAAACATGGAAATAACTACACCGCTATCTGTATAAACATGGATATATCTACACCGCCATCTACATATCCATGGAAATATCTGCGCCGCCATCTGTATAAACATGGAAATATCTACACGGTCATCTGTGTATAGATGGAAATATCAACACCGCCATCTGTACAAACATGGAAATATCTGCACCGCAATCTGTATAAACATGGAAATATCTACACCGCGGTCTGTATAAACATGGAAATATCAACACCGCTATCGGTATAAACATGGAAATATCTACACCGCTATCGCTATAAACATGGAAATATCTACACCGTGATCTGTATAAACATGGAAATATTAACACCGCTATCTGTACAAACATGGAAACTTCTACACCGTTATCTGTATAAACATGGAAATATCTACACCGCTATCTCTCTAAACTTGGAAATATCTACACCGCCATCTGTATAAACATGGAAATACCTATACAGTCATCTGTGTAAACATGGAAATATCTACACCACCATCTGTATAAACATGGAAATATCTACAATGCCATCTGTATACACATGGAAATACCTACACGGCAATCAGTGTATAGATGGAAACATCAACACCGCCATCTGTACAAACATGGAAATATCTACACTGCTATCTCGATAAACATGGAAATATCTACACTGTGGTCTGTATAAACATGGAAATATCTACACCGGTATCTGTATAAACATGGAAATATCCACACCATGATCTGTATAAACATGGAAATATATTCACCACTATCTGTATAAACATGGAAATATCTGCACCGCTATCTCTATAAACATGGAAATAACTACAAAGACATCTGTATAAACATCTAAATACCTACACAGTCATGTGTAGGAACATTTAAATATCTACACTGCCATCTGTATAGATATAGAAATATCTACACAGCCCTCTGTATAAATATGGAAATATCTGCATAGGCATCTGTGTAAACATGGAAATATCTGCACCGCTATCTGTATAAACGTGGAAATACCTACACCGCTGTCTCTATAAACATGGAAATATGTACACCGCTATGTGTATAAACATGGAAATATCTCCACTGCTCTCTGTATAAACATGGATATATCTCCACCGTTATCTGTATAAACATGGAAATATCAACAGCGCCATCTATATAAACATTGAAATATCTACACAGCCATCTGTAAAAACATGGAAATATCTACACAGTCATCTGAATAACATGGAAATATCTACACCAACATCTGTATAAACATGGAAATAGCTACAATACCATCTGTATACACATGGAAATATCTACACAGACATCTGTATAAATATGGAAATATCTACACGGCCATCTGTATAAATATGGAAATATCTACACTGCCATCTGTAGAAAGATGGAAATATCTACACCGCTATCTCTATAAATATAGAAATATCTACACCGCCATCTCTATGAACATGAAAATATCTACACTGCCATCTCCATAAAGATGGAAGTATCTTCTCCGCCATGTGTATAAACACGGAAATATCTACACCACCATCTGTGTAAACATGGAAATACCTACACCGCTATCTGTATAAACATGGAAATAACTACACCGCCATCTGCATGTCCTTGGAAATATCTACGCCGCCATCTGAATAAACATGGAAATATCTACACGGCCATCTGTGTATAGATGGAAATATCAACACCGCCATCTGTACAAACATGGAAATATCTACACCGCTATCTCAATAGACATGGAAATATCTGCACCACCATCTGTAAAAACATGGAAATACCTATACAGTCATCTGTATAAACATGGAAATATCTACAATGCCATCTGTAGAAAGATGGAAATATCTACACCGCAATCTGTGTAAACATGGAAATATCTACACCGATATCTGTAAAAACATGGAAATATCTACACCGCTATCTGTATAAACATGGAAATATCTTCACCGCGATCTGTATAAACATGGAAATATCTACACCGCGATCTGTATAAACATGGAAATATCTACACCGCTATCTGTATAAACATGGAAATATCTACACAGTTATCTCTACAAACATGGAAATATCTACACCGACATCTGTATAAACATGGAAATACCTACAAAGTCATCTGTATAAACATGGAAATATCTACACAGCCCTCTGTATGAACATGGAAATATCTACACAGCCATCTGTATATACATGGAAATATCTACACCACTATCTGTATAAACATGAAAATAAATACACCGCTCTTTGTATAAACAAGGAAATATCTACACCGTCATCTGTATAAACATGGAAATATCTACACCGCCATCCCTATAAACAGGGAAATATCTACACCCCTATCTGTATAAACATGGAAATATCCACACCGCTATCTCTATAAACATGGAAAAATCAACACCGCTATCTCTATAAACATGGAAATATCTACACCGCCATCTCTATAAACATGGAAATGTCTACACCACGATCAGTATAAACATGGAAATATCTACACCGCTATCTGTATAAACATGGAAATATCTCCACTGCTATCTCTATAAACATCGAAATATCTACACCGCCATCTGTATAAACATGGAAATACTTACAAAGTTATCTGTATAAACATGGAAATATCTACACCGCCGTCTGTATAAACATGGAAATATCTACACTGCCATGTGTACATACATGGAAATATCTACACCGCTATCTATATAAACATGGAAATAACTACACCGCTATCTGTATAAACATGGATATATCTACACCGCCATCTACATATCCATGGAAATATCTGCGCCGCCATCTGTATAAACATGGAAATATCTACACGGTCATCTGTGTATAGATGGAAATATCAACACCGCCATCTGTACAAACATGGAAATATCTGCACCGCTATCTGTATAAACATGGAAATATCTACACCGCGGTCTGTATAAACATGGAAATATCAACACCGCTATCGGTATAAACATGGAAATATCTACACCGCTATCTCTATAAACATGGAAATATCTACACCGTGATCTGTATAAACATGGAAATATTAACACCGCTATCTGTACAAACATGGAAACTTCTACACCGTTATCTGTATAAACATGGAAATATCTACACCGCTATCTCTCTAAACTTGGAAATATCTACACCGCCATCTGTATAAACATGGAAATACCTATACAGTCATCTGTGTAAACATGGAAATATCTACACCACCATCTGTATAAACATGGAAATATCTACAATGCCATCTGTATACACATGGAAATACCTACACGGCAATCAGTGTATAGATGGAAACATCAACACCGCCATCTGTACAAACATGGAAATATCTACACTGCTATCTCTATAAACATGGAAATATCTACACTGTGGTCTGTATAAACATGGAAATATCTACACCGGTATCTGTATAAACATGGAAATATCCACACCATGATCTGTATAAACATGGAAATATATTCACCACTATCTGTATAAACATGGAAATATCTGCACCGCTATCTCTATAAACATGGAAATAACTACAAAGACATCTGTATAAACATCTAAATACCTACACAGTCATGTGTAGGAACATTTAAATATCTACACTGCCATCTGTATAGATATAGAAATATCTACACAGCCCTCTGTATAAATATGGAAATATCTGCATAGGCATCTGTGTAAACATGGAAATATCTGCACCGCTCTCTGTATAAACGTGGAAATACCTACACCGCTGTCTCTATAAACATGGAAATATGTACACCGCTATGTGTATAAACATGGAAATATCTCCACTGCTCTCTGTATAAACATGGAAATATCTCCACCGTTATCTGTATAAACATGGAAATATCAACAGCGCCATCTATATAAACATTGAAATATCTACACAGCCATCTGTAAAAACATGGAAATATCTACACAGTCATCTGAATAACATGGAAATATCTACACCAACATCTGTATAAACATGGAAATAGCTACAATACCATCTGTATACACATGGAAATATCTACACAGACATCTGTATAAATATGGAAATATCTACACGGCCATCTGTATAAATATGGAAATATCTACACTGCCATCTGTAGAAAGATGGAAATATCTACACCGCTATCTCTATAAATATAGAAATATCTACACCGCCATCTCTATGAACATGAAAATATCTACATTGCCATCTCAATAAAGATGGAAGTATCTACTCCGCCACATGTATAAACAAGGAAATATCTACACCACCATCTGTGTAAACATGGAAATACCTACACAGCTATCTGTATAAACATGGAAATAACTACACCGCCATCTGCATGTCCTGGGAAATATCTACACCGCCATCTGAGTTAACATGGAAATATCTACACGGCCATCTGTGTATAGCTGGAAATATCAACACTGCCATCTGTACAAACATGGAAATATCTACACCGCTATCTCTATAGACATGGAAATATCTGCACCGCCATCTGTAAAAACATGGAAATAATTATACAGTCATCTGTATAAACATGGAAATATCTACAATGCCATCTGTAGAAAGATGGAAATATCTACACCACAATCAGTGTAAACATGGAAATATCTACACCGATATCTGTATAAACATGGAAATATCTACACCACGATCTGTATAAACATGGAAATATCTACACCGCGATCTGTATAAACATGGAAATATCTACAGCGCGATCTGTATAAACATGGAAATATCTACACAGTTATCTCTATAAACATGGAAATATCTACACCGCCATCTGTATAAACATGGAAATACCTACAAAGTCATCTGTATAAACATGGAAATATCTACACAGCCATCTGTATAAACATGGAAATATCTACACAGCCATCTGTATATACACGGAAATACCTACACCACTATCTGTATAAACATGGAATTAACTACACCGCTATTTTATAAACAAGGAAATATCTACACCGTGATCTGTATAAACATGGAAATATCTACACCGCCATCTCTATAAACAGGGAAATATCTACACCCATATCTGTATAAACATGGAAATATCCACACCGCTATATCTATAAACATGGAAAAATCAACACCGCTATCTCTATGAACATGGAAATATCTACAACGCCATCTCTATAAACATGGAAATGTCTACACCACGATCAGTATAAACATGGAAATATCTACACCGCTATCTGTATAAACATGGAAATATCTCCACTGCTATCTCTATAAACATCGAAATATCTACACCGCCATCTGTATAAACATGGAAATACTTACAAAGTTATCTGTATAAACATGGAAATATCTACACCGCCATCTGTATAAACATGGAAATATCTACACAGCCTTGTGTACATACATGGAAATATCTACACCGCTATCTATATAAACATGGAAATAACTACACCACTATCTGTATAAACATTGAAATATCTACACCGCCATCTACATATCCATGGAAATATCTGTGCCGCCATCTGTATAAACATGGAAATATCTACACAGTCATCTGTGTATAGATGGAAATATCAACACCACCATCTGTACAAACATGGAAATATCTGCACCGCTATCTGTATAAACATGGAAATATCTACACCGCGGTCTGTATAAACATGGAAATATCAACACCGCTATCGGTATAAACATGGAAATATCTACACCGCAATCTGTGTAAACATGGAAATATCTACACCGATATCTGTAGAAACATGGAAATATCTACACCGCTATCTGTATAAACATGGAATTATCTACACCGCGATCTGTATAAACATGGAAATATCTACACCGCTATCTGTATAAACATGGAAATATCTACACAGTTATCTCTATAAACATGGAAATACCTACACCGCCATCTGTATAAACATGGAAATAACTACAAAGTCATCTGTATAAAAATGGAAATATGTACACAACCATCTGTATAAACATGGAAATATCTACACAGCCATCTGTATAAGGATGGAAATATCTACACAGCCCTCTGTATATACATGGAAATATCTACACCACTATCTGTATAAACATGGAAATAACTACACCGCTATTTGTATAAACAAGGAAATATCTACACGGTGATCTGTATAAACATGGAAATATCTACACCGCCATCTCTATAAACAGGGAAATATCTACACACCTATCTGTATATATATGGAAATATCCACACCGCTATCTCTATAAACATGGAATAATCAACTCCGCTATCTCTATGAACATGGAAATATCTACACCGCCATCTCTATAAACATGGAAATTTCTACACCACGATCAGTATAAACATGGAAATATCTACACCGTTATCTGTATAAACATGGAAATATCTCTACGGCTATCTCTATAAACATCGAAATATCTACACCGCCATCTGTATAAACATGGAAATACTTACAAGGTTATCTGTATAAACATGGAAATATCTACACAGCCATCTGTATAAACATGGAAATATCTACACAGCCTTCTGTATATACATGGAAATATCTACACCAGTATCTGTATAAACATGGAAATAACTACACCGCTATTTGTACAAACAAGGAAATATCTACACCGTGATCTGTATAAACATGGAAATATCTACACCGCCATCTGTATAAACATGGAAATATCTACACAGCCATGTGTACATACATGGAAATATCTACACCGCTATCTATATAAACATGGAAATAACTACACCGCTATCTGTATAAACATGGAAATATCTACACTGCCATCCACATATCCATGGAAATATCTGCGCCGCCATCTGTATAAACATGGAAATATCTACACGGTCATCTGTGTATAGATGAAAATATCAACACCGCCATCTGTACAAACATGGAAATATCTGCACTGCTATCTGTATAAACATGGAAATAGCTACACCGCGATCTCTATAAACATGGAAATATCTACACCGTGAACTGTATAAACATGGAAATATTTACACCGCTATCTGTATAAACATGGAAACTTCTACACCGTTATCTGTATAAACATGGAAATATCGACACCGCGATCTGTATGAACATGGAAATATCTACACCACGATCTGTAAAAACATGGAAATATCTACACCGCTATCTGTATAAACATGGAAATATCTACACAGTTATCTCTATAAACATGGAAATATCTACACTGCCATCTGTATAAACATGGAAATATCTACACAGCCATCTGTATAAACATGGAAATATCTACAGAGCCATCTGTATATACATGGAAATATCTACACCACTATCTGTATAAACATGGAAATACCTACAAAGTCATCTGTATAAACATGGAAATACCTACAAAGTCATCTGTATAAACATGGAAATATCTACACAGCCATCTGTATAAACAGGGAAATATCTACACAGCCCTCTGTATAAATATGGAAATATCTGCATAGGCATCTGTATAAACATGGAAATATCCACACCGCTATCTCTATAAACATGAAAAAATCAACACCGCTATCTCTATGAACATGGAAATATCTACACTGCCATCTCTATAAACATGGAAATGTCTACACCACGATCAGTATAAACATGGAAATATCTACACCGCTATCTGTATAAACATGGAAATAACTCCACTGCTATCTCTATAAACATCGAAATATCTACACCACCATCTGTATAAACATGGAAATACTTACAAAGTTATCTGTATTAACATGGAAATATCTACACCGCCATCTGTATAAACATGGAAATATCTACACAGCCATGTGTACACACATGGAAATATCTACTCTGCTATCTATATAAACATGGAAATAACTACACCGCTATCTGTATAAACATGGAAATATCTACACCGCCATCTACATATCCATGGAAACATCAGCGCCGCCTTTTGTAAAAACATGGAAATATCTACACGGTCATCTGTGTATAGATGGAAATATCAACACCGCCATCTTTACAAACATGGAAATATCTGCCCCGCTATCTGTATAAACATGGAAATATCTACACCGTGGTCTGTATAAACATGGAAATATCAACAGCGCTATCGGTATAAACATGGAAATATCTACACCGTTATCTCTATAAACATGGAAATATCTACACCGTGATCTGTATAAACATGGAAATATTTACACCGCTATCTGTATAAACATGGAAACTTCTACACCGTTATCTGTATAAATATGGAAATATCTACACCGCTATCTCTATAAACTTGGAAATATCTACACCGCCATCTGTATAAACATGGAAATACCTATACAGTCATCTGTATAAACATGGAAATATCTACAATGCCTTCTGTAGATAGACGGAAATATCTACACCGCAATCTGTGTAAACATGGAAATATCTACACCGATATCTGTAAAAACATGTAAATATCTACACCGCTATCTGTATAAACATGTAAATATCTACACCGCGATCTGTACAAACATGGAAGTATCTACACCGCCATCTGTATAAACATGGAAATATCTACACAGCCATGTGTACATACATGGAAATACCTACATCGCTATCTATATAAACATGGGAATAACTACACCGCAATCTGTATACACATGGAAATAACTACACCGCTATTTGTATAAACAAGGAAATATCTACACCGTGATCTGTATAAACATAGAAATATCTACACCGCCATCTCTATAAACAGGGCAATATCTACACCCCTATCTGTATAAATATGGAAACATCCACACCGCTATCTCTATAAAAATGGAAAAACCAACACCACTATCTCTATGAACATGGAAATATCTACACCGCCATCTCTATAAACATGGAAATGTCTACACCACGATCAGTATAAACATGGAAATATCTACACCGCTATTTGTATAAACATGGAAATATCTCCACTGCTATCTCTATAAACATCGAAATATCTACACCGCCATCTGTATAAACATGGAAATATCTACACGGTCATCCGCGTATAGATGGAAATATCAACACCGCCATCTGTACAAACATGGAAATATCTTCTCCGCTATCTATATAAACAATGAAATATCTACACCGCGGTCTCTATAAGCATGGAAATATCAACACCGCTATCGTTATAAACATGGAAATATCTAAACCGCTATCTCTATAAACATGGAAATATCTACAAGGTGATCTGTATAAACATGGAAATATTAACACCGCTATCTGTATAAACATGGAAACTTCTACACCGTTATCTGTATAAATATGGAAATATCTACACCGCTATCTCTATAAACTTAGAAATATCTACACCGCTTCTGTATAAACATGGAAATACCTATACAGTCATCTGTGAAATCATGGAAATATCTACACCACCGTCTGTATAAACATGGAAATATCTACAATGCCATCTGTAGACACATGGAAATACCTACACGGCAATCAGTGTATAGATGGAAACATCAACACCGCCATCTGTACAAACATGGAAATATCTACACTGCTATCTCTATAAACATGGAAATATCTACACTGCGGTCTGTATAAACATGGAAATATCTACACCAGTATCTGTATAAACATGGAAATATCTACACCATGATCTGTATAAACATGGAAATATATACACCGCTATCTGTATAAACATGGAAATATCTGCACCGCTATCTCTATAAACATGGAAATAACTACAAAGACATCTGTATAAACATGGAAATACATACACAGTCATGTGTAGCAACATTTAAATATCTACACTGCCATCTGAATAAATATAGAAATATCTACACAGCCCTCTGTATAAATATGGAAATATCTGCATAGGCATCTGTGTAAACATGGAAATATCTGCACCGCTATCTGTATAAACATGGAAATACCTACACCGCTGTCTCTATAAACATGGAAATATGAACACCGCTATGTGTATAAACATGGAAATATCTCCACCGTTATCTGTATAAACATGGAAATATCAACAGCGCCATCTATATAAACATTGAAATATCTACACTGCCATCTGTAAAAACATGGAACTATCTACACAGTCATCTGAATAAACATGGAAATATCTACACCACCATGTGTATAAACATGGAAATAGCTACAATACCATCTGTATACACATGGAAATATCTACACAGACATCTGTATAAATATGGAAATATCTACACGACCATCTGTATAAACCTGGAAATATCTACACTGCCATCTGTAGAAAGATGGAAATATCTACACCGCTATCTCTATAAATATGGAAATATCTACACCGCCATCTCTATGAACATGAAAATATCTACACTGCCATCTCCATAAAGATGGAAGTATCTACTCCGCCATGTGTATAAACACGGAAATATCTACACCACCATCTGTGTAAACATGGAAATACCTACACCGCTATCTGTATAAACATGGAAATAACTACAACGCCATCTGCAAGTCCTTGGAAATATCTACGCCGCCATCTGAATAAACATGGAAATATCTACACGGCCATCTGTGTATAGATGGAAATATCAACACCGCCATCTGTACAAACATGGAAATATCTACACCGCTATCTCTATAGACATGGAAATATCTGCACCGCCATCTGTAAAAACATGGAAATACCTATACAGTCATCTGTATAAACATGGAAATATCTACAATGCCATCTGTAGAAAGACGGAAATATCTACACCGCAATCTGTGTAAACATGGAAATATCTACACCGATATCTGTAAAAACATGGAAATATCTACACCGCTATCGGTATAAACATGGAAATATCTACACCGCGATCTGTATAAACATGGAAATATCTACACCGCGATCTGTATAAACATGGAAATATCTACACCGCTATCTGTATAAACATGGAAATATCTACACAGTTATCTCTATAAACATGGAAATATATACACCGCCATCTGTATAAACATGGAAATACCTACAAAGTCATCTGTATAAACATGGAAAGATCTACACAGCCCTCTGTATAAACATGGAAATATCTACACAGCCATCTGTATATACATGGAAATATCTACACCACTATCTGTATAAACATGGAAATAACTACACCGCTATTTGTATTAACAAGGAAATATCTACACCGTGATCTGTATAAACATGGAAATATCTACACCGCCATCTCTATAAACAGCGAAATATCTACACCCCTATCTGTATAAACATGGAAATATCCACAACGCTATCTCTATAAACATGGAAAAATCAACACCGCCATCTCTATGAACATGGAAATATCTACACCGCCATCTCTATAAACATGGAAATGTCTACACCACGATCAGTATAAACATGGAAATATCTACACCGCTATCTGTATAAACACGGAAATATCTCCACTGCTATCTCTATAAACATCGAAATATCTACACCGCCATCTGTATAAACATGGAAATACTTACAAAGTTATCTGTATAAACATGGAAATATCTAGACCGCCATCTGTATAAACATGGAAATATCTACACAGCCATGTGTACATACATGGAAATATCTACACTGCAATCTATATAAACATGGAAATAACTACACCACTATCAGTATAAACATGGAAATATCTACACCGCCTTCTACATATCCATGGAAATATCTGCGCCATCTGTATAAACATGGAAATATCTACACGGTCATCTGTGTATAGATGGAAATATCAACACCGCCATCTGTACAAACATGGAAATATCTGCACCGCTATCTGTATAAACATGGAAATATCTACACCGCGGTCTGTATAAACATGGAAATATCAACACCGCTATCGGTATAAACATGGAAATATCTACACCGCTATCTCTATAAACATGGAAATATCCACACCGTGATCTGTATAAACATGGAAATATTTACACCGCTATCTGTATAAACATGGAAACTTCTACACCGTTATCTGTATAAATATGGAAATATCTACACCGCTATCTCTATAAACTTGGAAATATCTACACCGCCATCTGTATAAACATGGAAATACCTATACAGTCATGTGTGTAAACATGGAAATATCTTACACCACCATCTGTATAAACATGGAAATATCTACAATGCCATCTGTATACACATGGAAATAACTACACTGCAATCAGTGTATAGATGGAAACATCAACACCGCCATCTGTACAAACATGGAAATTTCTACACTGCTGTCTCTATAAACATGGAAATATCTACACTGTGGTCTGTATAAACATGGAAATATCTACACCGGTATCTGTATAAACATGGAAATATCCACACCATGATCTGTATAAACATGGAAATATATACACCGCTATCTGTATAAACATGGAAATATCTGCACCGCTATCTCTATAAACATGGAAATAACTACAAAGACATCTGTATAAACATGGAAATACCTACACAGTCATGTGTAGGAACATTTAAATATCTACACTGTCATCTGTATAAATATAGAAATATCTACACAGCCCTCTGTATAAATATGGAAATATCTGCATAGGCATCTGTGTAAACATGGAAATATCTGCACCGCTCTCTGTATAAACGTGGAAATACCTACACCGCTGTCTCTATAAACATGGAAATATGTACACCGCTATGTGTATAAACATGGAAATATCTCCACTGATCTCTGTATAAACATGGAAATATCTCCACCGTTATCTGTATAAACATGGAAATATCAACAGCGCCATCTATATAAACATTGAAATATCTACACTGCCATCTGTAAAAACATGGATCTATCTACACAGTCATCTGAATAAACATGGAAATATCTACACCACCATCTGTATAAACATGGAAATAGCTTCAATACCATCTGTATACACATGGAAATATCTACACAGACATCTGTATAAATATGGAAATATCTACACGGCCATCTGTATAAACATGGAAATATCTACACTGCCATCTGTAGAAAGATGGAAATATCTACACCGCTATCTCTATAAATATGGAAATATCTACACCGCCATCTCTATGAACATGAAAATATCTACACTGCCATCTCTATAAAAATGGAAGTATCTACTCTGCCATGTGTATAAACACGGAAATATCTACACCACCATCTGTGTAAACATGGAAATACCTACACCGCTATCTGTATAAACATGGAAATAACTACACTGCCATCTGCATGTCCTTGGAAATATCTACGCCGCCATCTGAATAAACATGGAAATATCTACACGGCCATCTGTGTATAGATGGAAATATCAACACCGCCATCTGTACAAACATGGAAATATCTACACCGCTATCTCAATAGACATGGAAATATCTGCACCACCATCTGTAAAAACATGGAAATACCTATACAGTCATCTGTATAAACATAGAAATATCTACAATGCCATCTGTAGAAAGATGGAAATATCTACACCGCAATCTGTGTAAACATGGAAATATCTACACCGATATCTGTAAAAACATGGAAATATCTACACCGCTATCTGTATAAACATGGAAATATCTTCACCGCGATCTGTATAAACATGGAAATATCTACACCGCGATCTGTATAAACATGGAAATATCTAAACAGTTATCTCTACAAACATGGAAATATCTACACCGACATCTGTATAAACATGGAAATACCTACAAAGTCATCTGTATAAACATGGAAATATCTACACAGCCCTATGTATGAACATGGAAATATCTACACAGCCATCTGTATATACATGGAAATATCTACACCACTATCTGTATAAACATGAAAATAAATACACCGCTCTTTGTATAAACAAGGAAATATCTACACCGTCATCTGTATAAACATGGAAATATCTACACCGCCATCCCTATAAACAGGGAAATATCTACACCCCTATCTGTATAAACATGGAAATATCCACACCGCTATCTCTATAAACATGGAAAAATCAACACCGCTATCTCTATAAACATGGAAATATCTACACCGCCATCTCTATAAACATGGAAATGTCTACACCACGATCAGTATAAACATGGAAATATCTACACCGCTATCTGTATAAACATGGAAATATCTCCACTGCTATCTCTATAAACATCGAAATATCTACACCGCCATCTGTATAAACATGGAAATACTTACAAAGTTATCTGTATAAACTGGAAATATCTACACCGCCGTCTGTATAAACATGGAAATATCTACACTGCCATGTGTACATACATGGAAATATCTACACCGCTATCTATATAAACATGGAAATAACTACACCGCTATCTGTATAAACATGGATATATCTACACCGCCATCTACATATCCATGGAAATATCTGCGCCGCCATCTGTATAAACATGGAAATATCTACACGGTCATCTGTGTATAGATGGAAATATCAACACCGCCATCTGTACAAACATGGAAATATCTGCACCGCAATCTGTATAAACATGGAAATATCTTCACCGCGATCTGTATAAACATGGAAATATCTACACCGCGATCTGTATAAACATGGAAATATCTACACCGCTATCTGTATAAACATGGAAATATCTACACAGTTATCTCTACAAACATGGAAATATCTACACCGACATCTGTATAAACATGGAAATACCTACAAAGTCATCTGTATAAACATGGAAATATCTACACAGCCCTCTGTATAAACATGGAAATATCTACACAGCCATCTGTATATACATGGAAATATCTACACCACTATCTGTATAAACATGAAAATAAATACACCGCTCTTTGTATAAACAAGGAAATATCTACACCGTCATCTGTATAAACATGGAAATATCTACACCGCCATCCCTATAAACAGGGAAATATCTACACCCCTATCTGTATAAACATGGAAATATCCACACCGCTATCTCTATAAACATGGAAAAATCAACACCGCTATCTCTATAAACATGGAAATATCTACACCGCCCTCTCTATAAACATGGAAATGTCTACACCACGATCAGTATAAACATGGAAATATCTACACCGCTATCTGTATAAACATGGAAATATCTCCACTGCTATCTCTATAAACATCGAAATATCTACACCGCCATCTGTATAAACATGGAAATACTTACAAAGTTATCTGTATAAACATGGAAATATCTACACCGACATCTGTATAAACATGGAAATATCTACACTGCCATGTGTACATACATGGAAATATCTACACCGCTATCTATATAAACATGGAAATAACTACACCGCTATCTGTATAAACATGGATATATCTACACCGCCATCTACATATCCATGGAAATATCTGCGCCGCCATCTGTATAAACATGGAAATATCTACACGGTCATCTGTGTATAGATGGAAATATCAACACCGCCATCTGTACAAACATGGAAATATCTGCACCGCAATCTGTATAAACATGGAAATATCTACACCGCGGTCTGTATAAACATGGAAATATCAACACCGCTATCGGTATAAACATGGAAATATCTACACCGCTATCGCTATAAACATGGAAATATCTACACCGTGATCTGTATAAACATGGAAATATTAACACCGCTATCTGTACAAACATGGAAACTTCTACACCGTTATCTGTATAAACATGGAAATATCTACACCGCTATCTCTCTAAACTTGGAAATATCTACACCGCCATCTGTATAAACATGGAAATACCTATACAGTCATCTGTGTAAACATGGAAATATCTACACCACCATCTGTATAAACATGGAAATATCTACAATGCCATCTGTATACACATGGAAATACCTACACGGCAATCAGTGTATAGATGGAAACATCAACACCGCCATCTGTACAAACATGGAAATATCTACACTGCTATCTCGATAAACATGGAAATATCTACACTGTGGTCTGTATAAACATGGAAATATCTACACCGGTATCTGTATAAACATGGAAATATCCACACCATGATCTGTATAAACATGGAAATATATTCACCACTATCTGTATAAACATGGAAATATCTGCACCGCTATCTCTATAAACATGGAAATAACTACAAAGACATCTGTATAAACATCTAAATACCTACACAGTCATGTGTAGGAACATTTAAATATCTACACTGCCATCTGTATAGATATAGAAATATCTACACAGCCCTCTGTATAAATATGGAAATATCTGCATAGGCATCTGTGTAAACATGGAAATATCTGCACCGCTATCTGTATAAACGTGGAAATACCTACACCGCTGTCTCTATAAACATGGAAATATGTACACCGCTATGTGTATAAACATGGAAATATCTCCACTGCTCTCTGTATAAACATGGATATATCTCCACCGTTATCTGTATAAACATGGAAATATCAACAGCGCCATCTATATAAACATTGAAATATCTACACAGCCATCTGTAAAAACATGGAAATATCTACACAGTCATCTGAATAACATGGAAATATCTACACCAAAATCTGTATAAACATGGAAATAGCTACAATACCATCTGTATACACATGGAAATATCTACACAGACATCTGTATAAATATGGAAATATCTACACGGCCATCTGTATAAATATGGAAATATCTACACTGCCATCTGTAGAAAGATGGAAATATCTACACCGCTATCTCTATAAATATAGAAATATCTACACCGCCATCTCTATGAACATGAAAATATCTACACTGCCATCTCCATAAAGATGGAAGTATCTTCTCCGCCATGTGTATAAACACGGAAATATCTACACCACCATCTGTGTAAACATGGAAATACCTACACCGCTATCTGTATAAACATGGAAATAACTACACCGCCATCTGCATGTCCTTGGAAATATCTACGCCGCCATCTGAATAAACATGGAAATATCTACACGGCCATCTGTGTATAGATGGAAATATCAACACCGCCATCTGTACAAACATGGAAATATCTACACCGCTATCTCAATAGACATGGAAATATCTGCACCACCATCTGTAAAAACATGGAAATACCTATACAGTCATCTGTATAAACATAGAAATATCTACAATGCCATCTGTAGAAAGATGGAAATATCTACACCGCAATCTGTGTAAACATGGAAATATCTACACCGATATCTGTAAAAACATGGAAATATCTACACCGCTATCTGTATAAACATGGAAATATCTTCACCGCGATCTGTATAAACATGGAAATATCTACACCGCGATCTGTATAAACATGGAAATATCTAAACAGTTATCTCTACAAACATGGAAATATCTACACCGACATCTGTATAAACATGGAAATACCTACAAAGTCATCTGTATAAACATGGAAATATCTACACAGCCCTATGTATGAACATGGAAATATCTACACAGCCATCTGTATATACATGGAAATATCTACACCACTATCTGTATAAACATGAAAATAAATACACCGCTCTTTGTATAAACAAGGAAATATCTACACCGTCATCTGTATAAACATGGAAATATCTACACCGCCATCCCTATAAACAGG
The DNA here is from genome assembly GCF_028858775.2 of Pan troglodytes. Lineage (NCBI taxonomy): Eukaryota > Metazoa > Chordata > Mammalia > Primates > Hominidae > Pan > Pan troglodytes. The sequence goes on from NC_072411.2 coordinate 13,209,354, forward strand.
GAAATATCTACACCCCTATCTGTATAAACATGGAAATATCCACACCGCTATCTCTATAAACATGGAAAAATCAACACCGCTATCTCTATAAACATGGAAATATCTACACCGCCATCTCTATAAACATGGAAATGTCTACACCACGATCAGTATAAACATGGAAATATCTACACCGCTATCTGTATAAACATGGAAATATCTCCACTGCTATCTCTATAAACATCGAAATATCTACACCGCCATCTGTATAAACATGGAAATACTTACAAAGTTATCTGTATAAACTGGAAATATCTACACCGCCGTCTGTATAAACATGGAAATATCTACACTGCCATGTGTACATACATGGAAATATCTACACCGCTATCTATATAAACATGGAAATAACTACACCGCTATCTGTATAAACATGGATATATCTACACCGCCATCTACATATCCATGGAAATATCTGCGCCGCCATCTGTATAAACATGGAAATATCTACACGGTCATCTGTGTATAGATGGAAATATCAACACCGCCATCTGTATAAACATGGAAATATCTGCACCGCAATCTGTATAAACATGGAAATATCTTCACCGCGATCTGTATAAACATGGAAATATCTACACCGCGATCTGTATAAACATGGAAATATCTACACCGCTATCTGTATAAACATGGAAATATCTACACAGTTATCTCTACAAACATGGAAATATCTACACCGACATCTGTATAAACATGGAAATACCTACAAAGTCATCTGTATAAACATGGAAATATCTACACAGCCCTCTGTATAAACATGGAAATATCTACACAGCCATCTGTATATACATGGAAATATCTACACCACTATCTGTATAAACATGAAAATAAATACACCGCTCTTTGTATAAACAAGGAAATATCTACACCGTCATCTGTATAAACATGGAAATATCTACACCGCCATCCCTATAAACAGGGAAATATCTACACCCCTATCTGTATAAACATGGAAATATCCACACCGCTATCTCTATAAACATGGAAAAATCAACACCGCTATCTCTATAAACATGGAAATATCTACACCGCCCTCTCTATAAACATGGAAATGTCTACACCACGATCAGTATAAACATGGAAATATCTACACCGCTATCTGTATAAACATGGAAATATCTCCACTGCTATCTCTATAAACATTGAAATATCTACACCGCCATCTGTATAAACATGGAAATACTTACAAAGTTATCTGTATAAACATGGAAATATCTACACCGACATCTGTATAAACATGGAAATATCTACACTGCCATGTGTACATACATGGAAATATCTACACCGCTATCTATATAAACATGGAAATAACTACACCGCTATCTGTATAAACATGGATATATCTACACCGCCATCTACATATCCATGGAAATATCTGCGCCGCCATCTGTATAAACATGGAAATATCTACACGGTCATCTGTGTATAGATGGAAATATCAACACCGCCATCTGTACAAACATGGAAATATCTGCACCGCAATCTGTATAAACATGGAAATATCTACACCGCGGTCTGTATAAACATGGAAATATCAACACCGCTATCGGTATAAACATGGAAATATCTACACCGCTATCGCTATAAACATGGAAATATCTACACCGTGATCTGTATAAACATGGAAATATTAACACCGCTATCTGTACAAACATGGAAACTTCTACACCGTTATCTGTATAAACATGGAAATATCTACACCGCTATCTCTCTAAACTTGGAAATATCTACACCGCCATCTGTATAAACATGGAAATACCTATACAGTCATCTGTGTAAACATGGAAATATCTACACCACCATCTGTATAAACATGGAAATATCTACAATGCCATCTGTATACACATGGAAATACCTACACGGCAATCAGTGTATAGATGGAAACATCAACACCGCCATCTGTACAAACATGGAAATATCTACACTGCTATCTCGATAAACATGGAAATATCTACACTGTGGTCTGTATAAACATGGAAATATCTACACCGGTATCTGTATAAACATGGAAATATCCACACCATGATCTGTATAAACATGGAAATATATTCACCACTATCTGTATAAACATGGAAATATCTGCACCGCTATCTCTATAAACATGGAAATAACTACAAAGACATCTGTATAAACATCTAAATACCTACACAGTCATGTGTAGGAACATTTAAATATCTACACTGCCATCTGTATAGATATAGAAATATCTACACAGCCCTCTGTATAAATATGGAAATATCTGCATAGGCATCTGTGTAAACATGGAAATATCTGCACCGCTATCTGTATAAACGTGGAAATACCTACACCGCTGTCTCTATAAACATGGAAATATGTACACCGCTATGTGTATAAACATGGAAATATCTCCACTGCTCTCTGTATAAACATGGATATATCTCCACCGTTATCTGTATAAACATGGAAATATCAACAGCGCCATCTATATAAACATTGAAATATCTACACAGCCATCTGTAAAAACATGGAAATATCTACACAGTCATCTGAATAACATGGAAATATCTACACCAACATCTGTATAAACATGGAAATAGCTACAATACCATCTGTATACACATGGAAATATCTACACAGACATCTGTATAAATATGGAAATATCTACACGGCCATCTGTATAAATATGGAAATATCTACACTGCCATCTGTAGAAAGATGGAAATATCTACACCGCTATCTCTATAAATATAGAAATATCTACACCGCCATCTCTATGAACATGAAAATATCTACACTGCCATCTCCATAAAGATGGAAGTATCTTCTCCGCCATGTGTATAAACACGGAAATATCTACACCACCATCTGTGTAAACATGGAAATACCTACACCGCTATCTGTATAAACATGGAAATAACTACACCGCCATCTGCATGTCCTTGGAAATATCTACGCCGCCATCTGAATAAACATGGAAATATCTACACGGCCATCTGTGTATAGATGGAAATATCAACACCGCCATCTGTACAAACATGGAAATATCTACACCGCTATCTCAATAGACATGGAAATATCTGCACCACCATCTGTAAAAACATGGAAATACCTATACAGTCATCTGTATAAACATAGAAATATCTACAATGCCATCTGTAGAAAGATGGAAATATCTACACCGCAATCTGTGTAAACATGGAAATATCTACACCGATATCTGTAAAAACATGGAAATATCTACACCGCTATCTGTATAAACATGGAAATATCTTCACCGCGATCTGTATAAACATGGAAATATCTACACCGCGATCTGTATAAACATGGAAATATCTAAACAGTTATCTCTACAAACATGGAAATATCTACACTGACATCTGTATAAACATGGAAATACCTACAAAGTCATCTGTATAAACATGGAAATATCTACACAGCCCTCTGTATGAACATGGAAATATCTACACAGCCATCTGTATATACATGGAAATATCTACACCACTATCTGTATAAACATGAAAATAAATACACCGCTCTTTGTATAAACAAGGAAATATCTACACCGTCATCTGTATAAACATGGAAATATCTACACCGCCATCCCTATAAACAGGGAAATATCTACACCCCTATCTGTATAAACATGGAAATATCCACACCGCTATCTCTATAAACATGGAAAAATCAACACCGCTATCTCTATAAACATGGAAATATCTACACCGCCATCTCTATAAACATGGAAATGTCTACACCACGATCAGTATAAACATGGAAATATCTACACCGCTATCTGTATAAACATGGAAATATCTCCACTGCTATCTCTATAAACATCGAAATATCTACACCGCCATCTGTATAAACATGGAAATACTTACAAAGTTATCTGTATAAACTGGAAATATCTACACCGCCGTCTGTATAAACATGGAAATATCTACACTGCCATGTGTACATACATGGAAATATCTACACCGCTATCTATATAAACATGGAAATAACTACACCGCTATCTGTATAAACATGGATATATCTACACCGCCATCTACATATCCATGGAAATATCTGCGCCGCCATCTGTATAAACATGGAAATATCTACACGGTCATCTGTGTATAGATGGAAATATCAACACCGCCATCTGTACAAACATGGAAATATCTGCACCGCAATCTGTATAAACATGGAAATATCTACACCGCGGTCTGTATAAACATGGAAATATCAACACCGCTATCAGTATAAACATGGAAATATCTACACCGCTATCGCTATAAACATGGAAATATCTACACCGTGATCTGTATAAACATGGAAATATTAACACCGCTATCTGTACAAACATGGAAACTTCTACACCGTTATCTGTATAAACATGGAAATATCTACACCGCTATCTCTCTAAACTTGGAAATATCTACACCGCCATCTGTATAAACATGGAAATACCTATACAGTCATCTGTGTAAACATGGAAATATCTACACCACCATCTGTATAAACATGGAAATATCTACAATGCCATCTGTATACACATGGAAATACCTACACGGCAATCAGTGTATAGATGGAAACATCAACACCGCCATCTGTACAAACATGGAAATATCTACACTGCTATCTCGATAAACATGGAAATATCTACACTGTGGTCTGTATAAACATGGAAATATCTACACCGGTATCTGTATAAACATGAAAATATCCACACCATGATCTGTATAAACATGGAAATATATTCACCACTATCTGTATAAACATGGAAATATCTGCACCGCTATCTCTATAAACATGGAAATAACTACAAAGACATCTGTATAAACATCTAAATACCTACACAGTCATGTGTACGAACATTTAAATATCTACACTGCCATCTGTATAGATATAGAAATATCTACACAGCCCTCTGTATAAATATGGAAATATCTGCATAGGCATCTGTGTAAACATGGAAATATCTGCACCGCTATCTGTATAAACGTGGAAATACCTACACCGCTGTCTCTATAAACATGGAAATATGTACACCGCTATGTGTATAAACATGGAAATATCTCCACTGCTCTCTGTATAAACATGGAAATATCTGCACCGTTATCTGTATAAACATGGAAATATCAACAGCGCCATCTATATAAACATTGAAATATCTACACAGCCATCTGTAAAAACACGGAAATATCTACACAGTCATCTGAATAACATGGAAATATCTACACCAACATCTGTATAAACATGGAAATAGCTACAATACCATCTGTATACACATGGAAATATCTACACAGACATCTGTATAAATATGGAAATATCTACACGGCCATCTGTATAAATATGGAAATATCTACACTGCCATCTGTAGAAAGATGGAAATATCTACACCGCTATCTCTATAAATATAGAAATATCTACACCGCCATCTCTATGAACATGAAAATATCTACACTGCCATCTCCATAAAGATGGAAGTATCTTCCCCGCCATGTGTATAAACACGGAAATATCTACACCACCATCTGTGTAAACATGGAAATACCTACACCGCTATCTGTATAAACATGGAAATAACTACACCGCCATCTGCATGTCCTTGGAAATATCTACGCCGCCATCTGAATAAACATGGAAATATCTACACGGCCATCTGTGTATAGATGGAAATATCAACACCGCCATCTGTACAAACATGGAAATATCTACACCGCTATCTCAATAGACATGGAAATATCTGCACCACCATCTGTAAAAACATGGAAATACCTATACAGTCATCTGTATAAACATGGAAATATCTACAATGCCATCTGTAGAAAGATGGAAATATCTACACCGCAATCTGTGTAAACATGGAAATATCTACACCGATATCTGTAAAAACATGGAAATATCTACACCGCTATCTGTATAAACATGGAAATATCTTCACCGCGATCTGTATAAACATGGAAATATCTACACCGCGATCTGTATAAACATGGAAATATCTACACCGCTATCTGTATAAACATGGAAATATCTACACAGTTATCTCTACAAACATGGAAATATCTACACCGACACCTGTATAAACATGGAAATACCTACAAAGTCATCTGTATAAACATGGAAATATCTACACAGCCCTCTGTATGAACATGGAAATATCTACACAGCCATCTGTATATACATGGAAATATCTACACCACTATCTGTATAAACATGAAAATAAATACACCGCTCTTTGTATAAACAAGGAAATATCTACACCGTCATCTTTATAAACATGGAAATATCTACACCGCCATCCCTATAAACAGGGAAATATCTACACCCCTATCTGTATAAACATGGAAATATCCACACCGCTATCTCTATAAACATGGAAAAATCAACACCGCTATCTCTATAAACATGGAAATATCTACACCGCCATCTCTATAAACCTGGAAATGTCTACACCACGATCAGTATAAACATGGAAATATCTACACCGCTATCTGTATAAACATGGAAATATCTCCACTGCTATCTCTATAAACATCGAAATATCTACACCGCCATCTGTATAAACATGGAAATACTTACAAAGTTATCTGTATAAACATGGAAATATCTACACCGCCGTCTGTATAAACATGGAAATATCTACACTGCCATGTGTACATACATGGAAATATCTACACCGCTATCTATATAAACATGGAAATAACTACACCGCTATCTGTATAAACATGGATATATCTACACCGCCATCTACATATCCATGGAAATATCTGCGCCGCCATCTGTATAAACATGGAAATATCTACACGGTCATCTGTGTATAGATGGAAATATCAACACCGCCATCTGTACAAACATGGAAATATCTGCACCGCAATCTGTATAAACATGGAAATATCTACACCGCGGTCTGTATAAACATGGAAATATCAACACCGCTATCGGTATAAACATGGAAATATCTACACCGCTATCTCTATAAACATGGAAATATCTACACCGTGATCTGTATAAACATGGAAATATTAACACCGCTATCTGTACAAACATGGAAAATTCTACACCGTTATCTGTATAAACATGGAAATATCTACACCGCTATCTCTCTAAACTTGGAAATATCTACACCGCCATCTGTATAAACATGGAAATACCTATACAGTCATCTGTGTAAACATGGAAATATCTACACCACCATCTGTATAAACATGGAAATATCTACAATGCCATCTGTATACACATGGAAATACCTACACGGCAATCAGTGTATAGATGGAAACATCAACACCGCCATCTGTACAAACATGGAAATATCTACACTGCTATCTCTATAAACATGGAAATATCTACACTGTGGTCTGTATAAACATGGAAATATCTACACCGGTATCTGTATAAACATGGAAATATCCACACCATGATCTGTATAAACATGGAAATATATTCACCACTATCTGTATAAACATGGAAATATCTGCACCGCTATCTCTATAAACATGGAAATAACTACAAAGACATCTGCATAAACATCTAAATACCTACACAGTCATGTGTAGGAACATTTAAATATCTACACTGCCATCTGTATAGATATAGAAATATCTACACAGCCCTCTGTATAAATATGGAAATATCTGCATAGGCATCTGTGTAAACATGGAAATATCTGCACCGCTATCTGTATAAACGTGGAAATACCTACACCGCTGTCTCTATAAACATGGAAATATGTACACCGCTATGTGTATAAACATGGAAATATCTCCACTGCTCTCTGTATAAACATGGAAATATCTCCACCGTTATCTGTATAAACATGGAAATATCAACAGCGCCATCTATATAAACATTGAAATATCTACACAGCCATCTGTAAAAACATGGAAATATCTACACAGTCATCTGAATAACATGGAAATATCTACACCAACATCTGTATAAACATGGAAATAGCTACAATACCATCTGTATACACATGGAAATATCTACACAGACATCTGTATAAATATGGAAATATCTACACGGCCATCTGTATAAATATGGAAATATCTACACTGCCATCTGTAGAAAGATGGAAATATCTACACCGCTATCTCTATAAATATAGAAATATCTACACCGCCATCTCTATGAACATGAAAATATCTACACTGCCATCTCCATAAAGATGGAAGTATCTTCTCCGCCATGTGTATAAACACGGAAATATCTACACCACCATCTGTGTAAACATGGAAATACCTACACCGCTATCTGTATAAACATGGAAATAACTACACCGCCATCTGCATGTCCTTGGAAATATCTACGCCGCCATCTGAATAAACATGGAAATATCTACACGGCCATCTGTGTATAGATGGAAATATCAACACCGCCATCTGTACAAACATGGAAATATCTACACCGCTATCTCAATAGACATGGAAATATCTGCACCACCATCTGTAAAAACATGGAAATACCTATACAGTCATCTGTATAAACATGGAAATATCTACAATGCCATCTGTAGAAAGATGGAAATATCTACACCGCAATCTGTGTAAACATGGAAATATCTACACCGATATCTGTAAAAACATGGAAATATCTACACCGCTATCTGTATAAACATGGAAATATCTTCACCGCGATCTGTATAAACATGGAAATATCTACACCGCGATCTGTATAAACATGGAAATATTCACACCGCTATCTGTATAAACATGGAAATATCTGCACTGCTATCTCTATAAACATGGAAATACCTACAAAGCCATCTGTATAAACATGGAAATACCTACACAGTCATGTGTATGAACATGGAAATATCTACACGGCCATCTGTATAAACATGGAAATATCTACACAGCCCTCTGTATAAATATGGAAATATCTGCATAGGCATCTGTATAAACATGGAAATATCTGCACCGCTATCTGTATAAACATGGAAATACCTACACCGCTGTCTCTATAAACATGGAAATATGTACACCGCTATGTGTATAAACATGGAAATATCTCCACTGCTGTCTGTATAAACATGGAAATATCTACACCGCGATCTGTATAAACATGGAAATATCTACACCGCTATCTGTATAAACATGGAAATATCTACACACCTATCTCTATAAACATCGAAATACCTACACCGACATCTGTATAAACATTGAAATACCTAAAAAGTCATCTGTATAAACATGGAAATATCTACACAGCCATCTGTATAAACATGGAAATATCTACACAGCCATTTGTATATACATGGAAAATCTACAACGCTATCTGTATAAACATGGAAATAACTACACCGCTATTTGTATATACAAGGAAATATCTACACCGCCATCTGTTTAAACATGGAAATATATACACAGACATCTGTTTATACATGGAAATATCTACACCGCTATCTGTATAAACATGCTAATAAGTACACGGCTATCTGTATAAATGTGGAATTATTTGCACCGCTATCCCTATAAACATGGTAATATCAACACCGCGATCTGTATAAACATGGAAATATCTACACCATGATCTGTATAAACATGGAAATATCTACACCGCGATCTGTATAACATGGAAATATCTACACCGTGGTCTGTATAAACATGGAAATATCTACACCGCCATCTCTATAAACATGGAAATATCTACATCCCTATCTGTATAAACATGGAAATATCCACACAGCTATCTCCATAAACATGGAAAAATCAACACCGCTATCTCTATGAACATGGAAATATCTACATCGCCATCTCTATAAACATGGAAATATCTACACCGAGATCAGTATAAACATGGAAATATCTACACCGCCGTGTGTATCAACATGGAAATATCTACACAGCCATGTGTATATACATGGAAATATCTACAAAGCTATCTATATAAACATGGAAATAACTACACCGCTATCTGTATAAACATGGAAATATCTCCACTGCTATCTCTATAAACATCGAAATATCTACACCGCCATATGTATAAACATGGAAATATCTACACCAATATGTGTAAACACATGGAAATAACTACACAGACATCTGTATAAATATGGAAATATCTACACCGCCGTCTGTATAAACATGGAAATATCTACACTGCCATCTGTAGAAAGATGGAAATATCTACACCGCTATATCTATAAATATGGAAATATCTACACCGCCATCTCTATAAACATGAAAATAACTACACTGCCATCTCCATAAAGATGGAAGTATCTACTCCGCCATGTGTATAAACATGGAAATACCTACACAGCCATCTGTACAAACATGGATATATCTACACCGCTATCTCTATAAACATGGAAATATCTACAACGCCATCTCTATAAACATGAAAATATCTTCACTGCCATCTGTAAAAACATGGAAATACCTATAAAGTCATCTGTATAAACATGGAAATATCTACAATGCCATCTGTATACACATGGAAATATCTACACAGCCATCTGTATAAACATGTAAATATCTACACTGCTATCTCTATAAACAAGAAAATATCTACATCGCCATCTCTATAAACATGAAAATATCTACACTGCCATCTCCATAAACTTGGAACTAACTACTCCGTCATCTGTATCAATATGAAAACATCTACACCGCCATCAGTGTGAATAAGGAAATATCTACAATGCCATCTGTATAAATATATAAATATCTGCACCGTGAGCTGTATAAACATGGAAATATCTACATCACTATCTATATCAACTTGGAAATACCAACACCGCTATCGGTATAAACATGGAAATATCTACAACGCCATCTATATAAACATGGAAATAACTACACCACTATGTCTATAAACATGGAAATACCTACACCGCTATCTCTATAAACATGGCAATATCTACACCACGATCTGTATAAACATGGAAATATCTACACCGCGTTCTGTATAAACATGGAAATATCTTCACCACGATCTCTGTAAACATGTAAATATCTACACCGCTATCTGTATAAACATGGTAATATCTACACCACCATCTATATAAACATGGAAATATCTAAACCGCCATCTGTATAAACATGGAAAAATCTACAATGCCATCTGTTGAAAGATGGAAATATCTACACCGCAATCTGTGTAACTATGGAAATAACTACACCAATATCTGTAAAAACATGGAAATATCTACACTGCTATCTGTATAAACATGGAAATATCTCCACGGCGATCTGTATAAACATGGAAATATCTACAGCGCCATCTCTATAAACATTGAAATATCTACACTGCTTCTGTAAAAACATGGAAATATCTACACAGTCATCTGAATAAACATGGAAATATCTACACCACGATCTGTATAAACATGGAAATACCTACAATACCATCTGTATACACATGGAAATATCTACACAGACATGTGTATAAATATGGAAATATCTACACCGCCATCTGTATAAACATGGAAATATCTACACCGCCATCTGTAGAAAGATGGTAATATCTACACCGCTATCTCTATAAATATGGAAATATCTACACCGCCATCTCTATAAACATGAAAATATCTACACTGCCATCTCCATAAAGATGGAAGTATCTATTCTGCCATGTGTATAAACACGGAAATATCTACACCACCATCTTTGAAAACATGGAAATATCTACACCGCTATCTGTATAAACATGGAAATATCTACACCGCCATCTGCATATCCATGGAAATATCTACCCCGCCATCTGTATAAACATGGAAACATCTACACCGCTGTCAGTGTGAATAAGGAATTATCTACAAAGCCATCTGTATAAATATATAAATATCTGCACCGCGAGCTGTATAAACATGGAAATATCTTCATCGCTACCTGTATAAGCGTGGAAATACCAACACCGCTATCGGTATAAACATGGAAATATCTACAACGGCATCTATATAAACATGGAAATATCTACAACGCAATGTCTAAAAACATGGAAATACCTACACCGCTATCTCTATAAACATGGAAATATCTAAACCGCTATCTGTATAAACATGGAAATATCTACACCGTGATGTGTATAAACATGGAAATATCTACACCGCGATCTGTATAAACACGTAAATATCTTCACCACAATGTGTATAAACATGGAAATATCTACACCGCTATCTGTATAAACATGGTAATATCTAAACCGCCGTCTATATAAAGATGGAAATATCTACATCGCCATCTGTATAAACATGGAAATATCTACAATGCCATCTGTAGAAAGATGGAAATATCTACACCGCAATCTGTGAAAACATGGAAATATATACACCAATATCTGTAAAAACATGGAAATATCTACAGCGCTATCTGTATAAACATGGAAATATCTCCACCGTGATCTGTATAAACATGGAAATATCTACAGTGCCATCTCTATAAACTTTGAAATATCTACACTGCCATCTGTAAAAACATGGAAATATCTACACAGTCATCTGAATAAACATGGAATTATCTACACCACCATCTGTATAAACATGGAAATACCTACAATATCATCTGTATACACATGGAAATACCTACAGTACCATCTGTATACACATGGAAATATCTACACAACCATCTGTATAAACATGTAAATATCTATACTTCTATCTCTATAAACATGGAAATATCTACACCACCATCTCTATAAACATGAAAATATCTACACTGCCATCTCCATAAACATGGAACTAACTACTCCGCCACCTGTATAAACATGGAAACATCTACACCGCCATCAGTGGATAAGGAAATATCTACAATGCCATCTGTATAAATATATAAGTATCTGCACCACGAGCTGTATAAACATGGAAAATCTACATCGTTATCTGTATAAACGTGGAAATACCAAAACCGCTATCGGTATGAACATGGAAATATCTATAACGCCATCTATATAAACATGGAAATATCTACACCGCTATCTGTATAAACATGGAAATATCTCCTCCGCGATCTTTATAAACATGGAAATATCTACAGCGCCATCTCTATAAACATTGAAATATCTACACTGCCATCTGTAAAAACATGGAAATATCTACACAGTCATCTGAATAAACATGGAAATATCTACACCACCATCTGTATAAACATGGAAATACCTACAATACCATCTGTATACACATGGAAATATCTACACAGACATCTGTATAAATATGGAAATATCTACACCGCAATCTGTATAAACATGGAAATATCCACACCGCCATCTGTAGAAAGATGGTAATATCTACACCGCTATCTCTATAAATATGGAAATATCTACACCGCCATCTCTATAAACAAGAAAATATCTACACTGCCATCTCCATAAAGATGGAAGTATCTACTCCGCCATGTGTATAAACACGGAAATATCTACAACACGATCTTTGAAAACATGGAAATATCTACACCGCTATCTGTATAAACATGGAAATATCTTCACCGCCATCTGCATGTCCATGGAAATATCTACGCCACCATCTGTATAAATATGGAAATATCTACACGGCCATCTGTGTATAGATGGAATTATCAACACCGCCATCTGTACAAACATGGAAATATCTACACCGCTATCTCTATAAACATGGAAATATCTGCACTGCCATCTGTAAAAACATGGAAATACCTATACAGTCATCTGTATAAACATGGAAATATCTACAATGCCATCTGTATACACATGGAAATATCTACACAGCCATCTGTATAAACATGGAAATATCTACACTGCTATCTCTATAAACATGGCAATAGCTACACCGCCATCTCTATAAACATGAGAATATCTACACTGCCATCTCCATAAACAGGGAACTAACTACTCCGCCATCTGTATAAACATGGAAACATCTACACCGCCATCTGTGTGAATAAGGAAATATCTACAATGCCATCTTTATAATGATATAAATATCTGCACCGCGAGCTGTATAAACATGGAAATATCTACATCGCTATCTGTATCAACGTGGAAATACCAACACCGCTATCAGTATAAACATGGAAATATCTACAACGCCATCTATATAAACATGGAAATATCTACACCGTTATGTCTAAAAACAAGGAAATACCTACACCGCTATCTCTATAAACATGGAAATATCTACACCGATATCTGTATAAAGATGGAAATATCTACAACGCTATCTGTATAAACATGGAAATATCTACACCGCGATCTATAGAAACATGTAAATATCTACACCGCGATCTGTATAAACATGGAAAGATCTTCACCGCGATCTGTATAAACATGGAAATATCTTCACCACGATCTCTATAAACATGGAAATATCTACACCGCTATCTGTATAAACATGGTAATATCTACAGCACCATCTATATAAACATGGAAATATCTACACCGCCATCTGTATAAACATGGAAATATCTACAATGCCATCTGTAGAAAGATGGAAATAACTACACCGCAATCTGTGTAAACATGGAAATATCTACACCAATATCCGTAAAAACATGGAAATATCTACACCGCTATCTGTATAAACATGGAAATATCTCCAGCGCGATCTGTAAAAAGAAATGGAAATATCTACAGCTCCATCTCTATAAACATTGAAATATCTACACTGCCATCTCTAAAAACATGGAAATATCTACACAGTCATCAGAATAAACATGGAAATATCTACACCAACATCTGTATAAAGATGGAAATACCTACAATACCATCTGTATACAAATGGAAATATCTACACAGACATCTGTATAAATATGGAAATATCTACATCGCCATCTGTGTAAACATGGAAATATCTACACCGCTATCTGTATAAACATGGAAATATCTTCACCACCATCTGCATGTCCATGGAAATATCTACGCCGCCATCTGTATAAACATGGAAATATCTACACGGCCATCTGTGTATAGATGGAAATATCTACACCGCCATCTGTAAAAACATGGAAATATCTACACCGCTATCTCTATAAACATGGAAGTATCTGAACTGCCATTTGTAAAAACATGGAAATACCTATACAGTCATCTGTATAAAAATGGAAATATCTACAATGCCATCTGTACACACATGGAAATATCTACACAGCCATCTGCATAAACATGTAAATACACTGCTATCTCTATAAACATGGAAATATCTACACCGCCATCTCTATAAACATGAAAATATCTACACTGCCATCTCCATAAACATGGAACTAACTACTCCGCCACCTGTATAAACATGGAAACATCTACAACGCCATCAGTGTGAATAAGGAAATATCTACAATGCCATCTGTATAAAGATATAAATATCTGCACCGCGAGCTGTGTGAACATGGAAATATCTACATCACTATCTGTATAAACGTGGAAATACCAACACCGCTATCGGTATAAACATGCAAATATCTACAACGCCATCTATATAAACATGGAAATATCTACACCGCTATGTCTATAAACATGGAAATACCTACACCGCTATCTCTATAAACATGGAAATATCAACACCGCTATCTGTATAAACATGGAAATATATACACCGCTATCTGTATAAACATGGAAATATCTACACCGCGATCTGTATAAACATGGAAATATCTACACCGCGATCTGTATAAACATGGAAATATCTTCACCACGATCTGTATAAACATGGAAATATCTACAACGTTACCTGTATAAACATGGTAATATCTACACCACCATCTATATAAACATGGAAATATCTACACCGCCATCTGTATAAACATGGAAATATCTACAATGCCATCTGTAGAAAGATGGAAATATCTACACCGCAATATGTGTAAACATGGAAATATCTACACCGATATCTGTAAAAACATAGAAATATCTACTGCGCTATCTGTATAAACATGGAAATATCTCCAGCGCGATCTGTATAAACATGGAAATATCTACAGCGACATCTCTATAAACATTGAAATATCTACACTGCCATCTGTAAAAACATGGAAATATCTACACAGTCATCTGAATAAAGATGGAAATATCTAGACGACCATCTGTATAAACATGGAAATACCTACAATACCATCTGTATACAAATGGATATATCTACACAGACATCTGTATAAATATGGAAACATCTACATCGCCATCTGTATAAACATGGAAATATCTACACTGCCATCTGTAGAAAGATGGAAATATCTACACTGATATCTCTATAAATATGGAAATATCTACACCGCCATCTCTATAAACATGAAAATATCTACAATGCCATCTCCATAAAGACGGAAGTATCTACTCCGCCATGTGTATAAACATGGAAATATCTACACCACCATCTGTGAAAACATGGAAATATCTACACCGCTATCTGTATAAACATGGAAATATCTTCACCACCATCTGCATGTCCATGGAAATATCTACGCCACCATCTGTATAAACATGGAAATATCTACACGGCCATCTGTGTATAGATGGAAATATTAACACCGCCATCTGTAAAAACATGGAAATATCTACACCGCTATCTCTATAAACATGGAAATATCTGCACTGCCATTTGTAAAAACATGGAAATACCTATACAGTCATCTGTATAAACATGGAAATATCTACAATGCCATCTGTATGCACATGGAAATATCTACACAGCCATCTGCATAAACATGTAAATACATGGCTATCTCTATAAACATGGAAATATCTACACCGCCATCTCTATAAAAATGAAAATATCTACAATGCCATCTCCATAAACATGGAACTAACTACTCCGCCACCTGTATAAACATGGAAACATCTACACCGCCATCAGTGTGAATAAGGAAATATCTACAATGCCATCTGTATAAAGATATAAATATCTGCACCGCGAGCTATGTGAACATGGAAATATCTACATCGCTATCTGTATAAACGTGGAAATACCAACATTGCTATCGGCATAAACATGGAAATATCTACAGCGCCATCTATATAAACATGGAAATATCTACACCGCTATGTCTATAAACATGGAAATACCTACAACGCTATCTCTATAAACATGGAAATATCAACACCGCTATCTGTATAAACATGGAAATATCTACACCACTATCTGTATAAACATGGAAATATCTACACAGTGATCTGTATAAACATGGAAATATGTACAGCACTCTCTGAATAAAGATGGAAATATCTACACCGCTGTCTGTAAAAACATGGAAACATCTACACCACTATCTGTATAAATATGGAAATATTTACACCGCTATCTCAATAAACATGGAAATATCTACACCGCTATCTCTATAAACATGGAAATATCTACACCGCCATCTGTATTAACATGGAAATATCTACACAGTCATCTGTATAAACCTGGAAATATGTACACTGTCATCTATATAAACATGGAAATATCTACAGAGAACTCTGCATAAAGATGGAAATATCGACACAGCCATCTGTATAAACATGGAAATATCTACACCGCTGTCTGTATAAACATGGAAATATCTACACAGCTATGTGTATTAACGTGGAAATATCTCCATTGCTATCTGTATAAACATGGACATAACTCCACCGCAATCTGTATAAACATGAAAATATCTACACCGCTATCTTTATAAACATGGAAATATCTACACCGCGATCTGTATAAACATGGAAATATCTACAGCGCCATCTCAATAAACATTGAAATATCTACACTGCCATTTGTAAAAACATGGAAATATCTACAAAGACATCTGAATAAACATGGAAATATCTACACCACCATCTCTATAAACATGGAAATAGCTACAATACCATCTGTATACACATGGAAATATCTACACAGACATCTGTATAAATATGGAAATATCTACACCGCCATCTGCATAAACATGGAAATATCTACACTGCCATCTGTAGACTGATGGAAATATCTACACCGCTATCTCTATAAATATGGAAATATCTACACCGCCATCTGTATAAACATGAAAATATCTACACTGCCATCTCCATAAAGATGGAAGTATCTACTCCGCCATGTGTATAAACACGGAAATATCTACTCCACCATTTGTGTAAACATGGAAATATCTACACCGCTGTCTGTATAAACATGGAAATATCTACACGGTCATCTGTGTATAGATGGAAATATCAACACCGCCATCTGTACAAACATGGAAATATCCACACCGCTATCTCTATAAACATGGAAATATCTGCACTGCCATCTGTAAAAACATGGAAATACCTATACAGTCATCTGTATAAACATGGAAATATCTACAATGCCATCTGTATACACATGGAAATATCTACACAGCCATCTGTATAAACAGGTATATATCTACACTGCTATCTCTATAAACATGGAAATATGTACACCGCCATCTCTGTAAACATGAAAATATCTACACGGATATCTCCATAAACATGGAACTAACTACTCCGCCATCTGTATAAACATGGAAACATCTACACCGCCATCTGTGTGAATAAGGAAATATCTACAATGCCATCTGTATAAAGATATAAATATCTGTACCGTGAGCTGTATAAACATGGAAATATCTACATCGCTATCTGTATAAACGTGGAAATACCAACACCGCTATCGGTATAAACATGGAAATAACTACAACGCCACCTATAAAAACATGGAAATATCTACACCGCTATGTCTATAAACATGGAAACACCTACACCGCTATCTCTATAAACATGGAAATATCTACACCGCTATCTGTATAAACATGGAAATATCTACACCGCTATCTGTATAAACATGGAAATATCTACACCGCGATCTGTAAAAACATGGAAATACCTACACCGCTATCTGTATAAACATGGAAATATCTTCACCACGATCTGTATAAACGTGGAAATATCTACACCGCTATCTGTATAAACATGGTAATATCTACACCACTATCTATATAAACATGGAAATATCTACACTGCCATCTGTAGAAAGATGGAAATATCTACACTGATATCTCTATAAATATGGAAATATCTACACCGCCATCTCTATAAACATGAAAATATCTACACTGCCATCTCCATAAAGACGGAAATATCTACTCCGCCATGTGTATAAACACGGAAATATCTACACCACCATCTGTGAAAACATGGAAATATCTACACCGCTATCTGTATAAACATGGAAATATCTTCACCACCATCTGCATGTCCATGGAAATATCTACGCCGCCATCTGTATAAACATGGAAATATCTACACGGCCATCTGTGTATAGATGGAAATATTAACACCGCCATCTGTAAAAACATGGAAATATCTACACCGCTATCTCTATAAACATGGAAATATCTGCACTGCCATTTGTAAAAACATGGAAATTCCTATACAGTCATCTGTATAAACATGGAAATATCTACAATGCCATCTGTATACACATGGAAATATCTACACAGCCAAATGCATAAACATGTAAATACATGGCTATCTCTATAAACATGGAAATATCTACACCGCCATCTCTATAAAAATGAAAATATCTACAATGCCATCTCCATAAACATGGAACTAACTACTCCGCCACCTGTATAAACATGGAAACATCTACACCGCCATCAGTGTGAATAAGGAAATATCTACAATGCCATCTGTATAAAGATATAAATATCTGCACCGCGAGCTGTGTGAACATGGAAATATCTACATCGCTATCTGTATAAACGTGGAAATACCAACACTGCTATCGGCATAAACATGGAAATATCTACAGCGCCATCTATATAAACATGGAAATATCTACACCGCTATGTCTATAAACATGGAAATACCTACACCGCTATCTCTATAAACATGGAAATATCAACACCGCTATCTGTAGAAACATGGAAATATATACACCGCTATCTGTATAAACATGGAAATATCTACACCACGATCTGTATAAACATGGAAATACCTACACCGCTATCTCTATAAACATGGAAATATCTGCACCGCTATCTGTATAAACATGGAAATATCTACACCACAATCTGTATAAACATGGAAATATCTACACAGTGATCTGTATAAACATGGAAATATGTACAGCACTCTCTGAATAAAGATGGAAATATCTACACCACTGTCTGTAAAAACATGGAAACATCTACACCACTATCTGTATAAATATGGAAATATTTACACCGCTATCTCAATAAACATGGAAATATCTACACCGCTATCTCTATAAAGATGGAAATATCTACACCGCCATCTGTATTAACATGGAAATATCTACACAGTCATCTGTATAAACCTGGAAATATGTACACTGTCATCTATATAAACATGGAAATATCTACAGAGAACTCTGCATAAAGATGGAAATATCGACACAGCCATCTGTATAAACATGGAAATATCTACACCGCTGTCTGTATAAACATGGAAATATCTACACAGCTATGTGTATTAACGTGGAAATATCTCCATTGCTATCTGTATAAACATGGACATAACTCCACCGCAATCTGTATAAACATGAAAATATCTACACCGCTATCTTTATAAACATGGAAATATCTACACCGCGATCTGTATAAACATGGAAATATCTACAGCGCCATCTCTATAAACATTGAAATATCTACACTGCCATTTGTAAAAACATGGAAATATCTACAAAGACATCTGAATAAACATGGAAATATCTACACCACCATCTCTATAAACATGGAAATAGCTACAATACCATCTGTATACACATGGAAATATCTACACAGACATCTGTATAAATATGGAAATATCTACACCGCCATCTGCATAAACATGGAAATATCTACACTGCCATCTGTAGACTGATGGAAATATCTACACCGCTATCTCTATAAATATGGAAATATCTACACCGCCATCTGTATAAACATGAAAATATCTACACTGCCATCTCCATAAAGATGGAAGTATCTACTCCGCCATGTGTATAAACACGGAAATATCTACTCCACCATCTGTGTAAACATGGAAATATCTACACCGCTGTCTGTATAAACATGGAAATATCTACACGGTCATCTGTGTATAGATGGAAATATCAACACCGCCATCTGTACAAACATGGAAATATCTACACCGCTATCTCTATAAACATGGAAATATCTGCACTGCCATCTGTAAAAACATGGAAATACCTATACAGTCATCTGTATAAACATGGAAATATCTACAATGCCATCTGTATACACATGGAAATATCTACACAGCCATCTGCATAAACAGGTATATATCTACACTGCTATCTCTATAAACATGGAAATATGTACACCGCCATCTCTGTAAACATGAAAATATCTACATGGATATCTCCATAAACATGGAACTAACTACTCTGCCATCTGTATAAACATGGAAACATCTACACCGCCATCTGTGTGAATAAGGAAATATCTACAATGCCATCTGTATAAAGATATAAATATCTGTACCGTGAGCTGTATAAACATGGAAATATCTACATCGCTATCTGTATAAACGTGGAAATACCAACACCGCTATCGGTATAAACATGGAAATAACTACAACGCCACCTATAAAAACATGGAAATATCTACACCGCTATGTCTATAAACATGGAAACACCTACACCGCTATCTCTATAAACATGGAAATATCTACCCCGCTATCTGTATAAACATGGAAATATCTACACCGCTATCTGTATAAACATGGAAATATGTACACCGCGATCTGTAAAAACATGGAAATACCTACACCGCTATCTGTATAAACATGGAAATAACTTCACCACGATCTGTATAAACGTGGAAATATCTACACCGCTATCTGTATAAACATGGTAATATCTACACCACTATCTATATAAACATGGAAATATCTACACCACCATCTGTATAAACATGTAAATATCTACACTGCTATCTGTATGAACATGGAAATATCTACACCGCCATCTGTATAAACATGGAAATATCTACAATGCCATCTGTAGAAAGATGGAAATATCTACACCGCAATCTGTGTAAACATGGAAATATCTACACCGATATCTGTAAAAACATGGAAATATCTACACTGCTATCTTTATAAACATGGAAATACCTACACCGCGATCGGTATAAACATGGAAATATCTACAGCGCCATCTCTATAAACATTGAAATATCTACACTGCCATCTGTAAAAACACGGAAATATCTACACAGACATCTGAATAAACATGGAAATATCTACACCACCATCTGTATAAACATGGAAATACCTACAATACCATCTGTATACACATGGAAATATCTACACAGACATCTTTATAAATATGGAAATATCCACAACGCCATCTGTATAAACATGAAAATATCTACACTGCCATCTGTAGAAAGATGGAAATATCTACACCGCTATTTCTATAAATATGGAAATATCTACACCGCCATCTCTATAAACATGAAAATATCTACACTGCCATCTCCATAAAGATGGAAGTATCTACTCCGCCATGTGTATAAACACGGAAATATCTACACCACCAGCTTTGAAAACATGGAAATATCTACACCGCTATCTGTATAAACATGGAAATATCTACACCGCCATCTGCATGTCCATGGAAATGTCTACCCCGCCATCTGTATAAACATGGAAATATCTACACGGCCATCTGTGTAGATGGAAATATCAACACCGCCTTCTGTACAAACATGGAAATATCTACACCTCTATCTCTATAAACATGGAAATATCTGCACTGCCATCTGTAAAAACATGGAAATACCTATACAGTCATCTGTATAAACATGGAAATATCTACAATGCCATCTGTATACACTTGGAAATATCTACACAGCCATCAGTATAAACATGTAAATATCTACACTGCTATCTCTATAAACAAGAAAATATCTACATCGCCATGTCTATAAACATGAAAATACCTGCACTGCCATCTCCATAAACATGGAACTAACTACTCCGCCATCTGTATAAACATGGAAACATCTACACCGCCATCAGTGTGAATAAGGAAATATCTACAATGCCATCTGTATAAATATATAAATATCTGCACCGCGAGCTGTATAAACATGGAAATATCTACACCGCTATCTGTAAAACATGGTAATACCTACACCACCATCTATATAAATATGGAAATATCTACACCGCCAACTGTATAAACATGGAAATATCTACAATGCCATTTGTAGAAAGATGGAAATATCTACAACGCAATCTGTGTAAGCATGGAAATATCTACACCAATATCTGTAAAAACATGGAAATATCTACAGCGCTATCTGTATAAACATGGAAATATCTCCAGCGCGATCTGTATAAACATGGAAATATCTACAGCGACATCTCTATAAACATTGAAATATCTAAACTGCCATCTGTAAAAACATGGAAATATCTACACAGTCATCTGAATAAACATGGAAATATCTAGACCACCATCAGTATAAACATGGAAATAGCTACAATACCATATGTATACAAATGGAAATATCTACACAGACATCTGTATAAATATGGAAATATCTACATCGCCATCTGTATAAACATGGAAATATCTACACTGCCATGTGTAGAAAGATGGAAATATCTACACCGATATCTCTATAAATATGGAAATATCTACACCGCCATCTCTATGAACATGAAAATATCTACACTGCCATCTCCATAAAGACGGAAGTATCTACTCCGCCATGTGTATAAACACGGAAATATCTACACCACCATCTGTGAAAACATGGAAATATCTACACCGCTATCTGTATAAACATGGAAATATCTTCACCGCCATCTGCATGTCCATGGAAATATCTACGCCGCCATCTGTATAAACATGGAAATGTCTACACGGCCATCTGTGTATAGCTGGAAATATTAACACCGCCATCTGTAAAAACATGGAAATATCTACACCGCTATCTCTATAAACATGGAAATATCTGCACTGCCATTTGTAAAAACATGGAAATACCTACACAGTCATCTGTATAAACATGGAAATATCTACAATGCCATCTGTATAAAGATATAAATATCTGCACCGCGAGCTGGGTGAACATGGAAATATCTACATCGCTATCTGTATAAACGTGGAAATACCAACACTGCTATCGGTATAAACATGAAAATATCTACAATGCCATCTATATAAACATGGAAATATCTACACCGCTATGTCTATAAACATGGAAATACCTACACCGCTATCTCTATAAACATGGAAATATCAACACCGCTATCTGTATAAACATGGAAATATATACACCGCAATCTGTATAAACATGGAAATATATACACCGCTATCTGTATAAACATGGAAATATCTACACCACGATCTGTATAAACATGGAAATACCTACACCGCTATCTGTATAAACATGGAAATAACTACACCGCTATTTTTATAAACAAGGAAATATCTACACCGCAATCTGTTTAAACATGGAAATATATACACAGACATCTGTTTATACATGGAAATATCAACACCGCCATCTGTACAAACATGGAAATATCTGCAACGCTATCTGTATAAACATGGAAATATTTACACCGCGGTCTGTATAAATATGGAAATATCTACACCGCTATCTGTATAAACATGCTAATGACTACACCGCTATCTGTATAAATGTGGAAATATTTGCACCGCTATCCCTATAAACATGGAAATATCTACAACATGATCTGTATAAACATGGAAATATCAACACCGCGATCTGTATAAACATGGAAATATCTACACCATGATCTGCATAAACATGGAAATATCTACACCGCCATCTGTATAAACATGGAAATATCTACACCGCCATCTCTATAAACATGGAAATATATACACCCCAATCTGTATAAACATGGAAATATCCACACAGCTATCTCTATAAACATGGAAAAATCAACACCGCTATCTCTATGAACATGGAAATATCTACAACGCCATCTCTATAAACATGAAAATATCTACACCGCGATCAATATAAACATGGAAATATCTACACCGCTATCTGTATAAACATGGAAATATCTCCACTGCTATCTCTATAGACTTCGAAATATCTGCACCACCATCTGTATAAACATGGAAATACCTACAATACCATCTGTATACACTTGGAAATATCTACACAGCCATCAGTATAAACATGTAAATATCTACACTGCTATTTCTATAAACAAGAAAATATCTACATCGCCATCTCTATAAACATGAAAATACCTGCACTGCCAACTCCATAAACATGGAACTAACTACTCCGCCATCTGTATATACATGGAAACATCTACACCGCCATCAGTGTGAATAAGGAAATATCTACAATGCCATCTGTATAAATATATAAATATCTGCACCGCGAGCTGTATAAACATGGAAATATCTACATCGCGATCTGTATAAACGTGGAAATACCAACACCGCTATGGGTATAAACATGGAAATATCTACAACGCCATCTATATAAACATGGAAATATCTATACCGCTATGTTTATAAAACTGGAAATACCTACACCGCTATCTCAATAAACATGGAAATATCTACACCGCTATCTGTATAAACATGGAAATATCAACACCACTATCTGTATAAACATGGAAATATCTACACAGTGATCTGTATAAACATGGAAATATGTACAGCACTCTCTGAATAAAGATGGAAATATCTACACCGCTGTCTGTAAAAACATGGAAACATCTACACCACTATCTGTATAAATATGGAAATATTTACAACGCTATCTTAATAAACATGGAAATACCTACACCGCTATCTCTATAAACATGGAAATATATGCACCGCCATCTGTATTAACATGGAAATATCTACACAGTCATCTGTATAAACCTGGAAATATCTACACTGTCATCTATATAAACATGGAAATATCTACAGAGAACTCTGCATAAAGATGGAAATATCGACACAGCCATCTGTATAAACATGGAAATATCTACACCGCTGTCTGTATAAACATGGAAATATCTAAACCACTATGTGTATTAACGTGGAAATATCTCCATTGCTATCTGTATAAACATGGACATATCTCCAACGCAATCTGTATAAACATGAAAAAATCTACACCGCTATCTCTATAAACATGGAAATATCTACACTGCCATCTGTACAAACATGGAAATATCTACACAGTCATCTGTAGAAATATGGAAATATCTACACCGCTATCTCTATAAACATGGAAACCACTACACCGCTATCTCTATAAACATGGAAATATCTACACAGCTATCTCCATCAACATGGAAATATATACACCGCCATCTTTTTAAGCATGGAAATATCTACACTGCCATTTGTAGAAAGATGGAAATATCTACACCGCCATCTGTATAAATGTGGAAATATCTACACCGCTATCTGTATAAACATGGAAATAACTACACCGCTATTTGTATAAACAAGGAAATATCTACACCGTGATCTGTATAAACATGGAAATATCTACACCGTGATCTGTATAAACAAGGAAATATCTACACCGCTATCTGTATAAACATGGAAATAACTACACCGCTATTTGTATAAACAAGGAAATATCTACACCGTGATCTGTATAAAGATGGAAATAACTACACCGCTATTTGTATAAACAAGGAAATATCTACACCGCCATCTGTTTAAACGTGGAAATATATACACAGACATCTGTTTATACATGGAAATATCTACACCGCTATCTGTATAAACATGCTAATAACTACACTGCTATTTGCATATATGTGGAAATATTTGCACCGCAATCGCTATAAACATGGTAATATCAACACCGCTATCTGTATAAACATGGAAATATATACAGCATGATCTGTATAAACATGGAAATATCTACACCTCGATCTGTATAAACATGGAAATATCTACACCGTGATCTGTATAAACATGGAATTATCTACACCGCGATCTGTATAAACATGGAAATATTTACACCGCCATCTGTATAAACATGGAAATACCTACAAAGTCATCTGTATAAACATGGAAATATTTACACCACGGTCTGTATAAACATGGAAATATCTACACCGCGATCTGTATAAACATGGAAATACCTACACAGTGATCTGTATAAACATGGAAATAACCACACCGCCATCTCTATAAACATGGAAATATCTACACCCCAATCTGTATAAACATGGAAATATCCACACAGCTATCTCTATAAACATGGAAAAATCAAAACCGCTATCTCTATGAACATGGAAATATCTACACCGTTATCTGTATAAATATGGAAATATCTACACCACTATCTCTATAAAAATGGAAAGATCTACACCGCCGTCTGTATAAACATGGAAATATCTACACGGCTATCTCTATAAACATGGAAATATCTACACCGCCATCTGTATAAACATGGAAATAACTACACAGCCATATGTATAAACATGGAAATACCTACAAAGTCATCTGTATAAACATGGAAATATCTACACAGCCATCTGTATAAACATAGAAATATCTACACAGCCATCTGTATGTAAATGGAAATACCTACACCGCTGTCTGTATAAACATGGAAATATCTACCCCGTTATCTGTATAAATATGGAAATATCTACACCACTATCTCTATAAACATGGAAATATCTTCACCGCCATCTGTATAAACATGGAAATACCTACAAAGTCATCTGTATAAACATGGAAATATCTACACAGCCATCTGTATAAACATGGAAATATCTACACAGCCATCTGTATGTAAATGGAAATACCTACACCGCTATCTGAATAAACATGGAAATAATTACAGCGCGATTTGTATAAACAAGGAAATATCTACACCGCAATCTGTTTAAACATGGAAATATATACACAGACATCTGTTTATACATGGAAATATCAACACCGCCATCTGTACAAACATGGAAATATCTGCAACGCTATCTGTATAAACATGGAAATATTTACACCGCGGTCTGTATAAACATGGAAGTATCTACACCGATATCTGTATAAACATGCTAATAACTACACCGCTATCTGTATAAATGTGGAAATATTTGCACCGCTATCCCTATAAACATGGTAATATCAACACCGTGATCTGTATAAACATGGAAATATCTACACCATGATCTGTATAAACATGGAAATATCTACACCGCCATCTCTGTAAACATGGAAATATCTACACCCCAATCTGTATAAACATGGAAATATCCACACCGCCATCTGTATAAACATGGAAATATCTACACAGCCATGTGTGTATACATGGAAATATCTACTCCACTATCTATATAAATATGGAAATAACTACACCGCTATCTGTATAAACATGGAAATACCTATACAGTGATCTGTATAAACATGGAAATATCTACACCGCCATCTCTATAAACATGGAAATAACTACACCCCAATCTGTATAAACATGGAAATATCCACACAGCTATCTCTATAAACAAGGAAAAATCAACACCGCTATCTCTATGAACATGGAAATATCTACACCGCTATCTGTATAAACATGGAAATATCTCCACTGCTTTCTCTATAGACATCGAAATATCTACACCACCATCTGTATAAACATGGAAATACTTACAAAGTTATCTGTATAAACATGGAAATAACTACACCGCCATCTGTATAAACATGGAAATATCTACACAGCCATGTGTATATACATGGAAATATCTACACCGCTATCTATATAAAAATGGAAATAACTACACCGCTATCTGTATAAACATGGAAATATCTACACCGCCATCTGCATGTCCATAGAAATATCTGTGCCGGCATCTGTATAAACATGGAAATATCCACACGGTCATCTGTGTATAGATGGAAATATCATCACCGCCATCTGTACAAACATGGAAATATGTGCACCACTTTTTGTATAAACATGGAAATATCTACACCGCGGTCTGTATAAACATGGAAATATCTACACCGCTATCTGTATAAACATGGAAATATCTACACCGCTATCTCTATAAACATGGAAATATCTACACCATGATCTCTATAAACATGGAAATATTTACACTGCTATCTGTATAAACATGGAAATATCTACACCGTTATCTGAATAAATATGGAAATATCTACACCGCTATCTCTATAAACATGGAAATATCTACACCACCATCTATATAAACATGGAAATATCTACACTGCTATCTCTATAAACATGGAAATTTCTACAATGCCATCTGTAAAAACATGGAAATACCTATACAGTCATCTGTATAAACATGGAAATGTCTACACCACCATCTGTATAAACATGGAAATATCCACAATGCCATCTGTATTCACATGGAAATACCTACACGGCAGTCTGTGTATAGATGGAAACAACAGCACCGCCATCTGTACAAAGATGGAAATATCTACACCGCTATCTCTATAAACATGGAAATACCTACACTGCTGTCTGTATAAACATGTAAATATCTACACCGTTATCTGTATAAACACGGAAATATCTACACCACTATCTGTATAAACATGGAAATATTTACACCGCTATCAGCATGAACATGGACATATCTGCACCGCTATCTCTATAAACATGGAAATATCTACAAAGCCATCTGTATAAACATGGAAATACATACACAGTCATGGGTATAAACATGGAAATATCTACAACGCCATCTGTACAAACATGGAAATATCTATAAAGCTATCTGTATAAATATGAAATAACTAAACCGCTATCTCTATAAAAATGGAAATATCTACACTGCTATCTGTTTAAACATGGAAATATCCTCACTGCTATCTCTATGATCATGGATATATCTACACCGCTATCTCTCTAAACATGGAAATATCTACACCGCCATCTCTATAAACATGGAAATATCTACACCGCCATCTGTATAAAGATGGAAATATCTACAGCGCTATCTGTGTAAACATGGAAATATCTACACCGCTATCTGTATAAACATTGAAGTATCTACCCTGCGATCTGTATAAACATGGAAATATCTACAGCGCAATCTGTATAAACATGGAAATACCAACACCGCGATCTGTATAAACATGGAAATATCTACACCGCAATCTGTATAAACATGGAAATATCTTCACCGCGATCTGTATAAACATGGAAATATCTACACCGCTATCTTTGTAAACATGGAAATATCTACACCGCTACCTCTATAAACATGGACATATCTACACTGCTATCTCTATAAACATGGAAATATCTACACCACGACCTGCATAAACTTTGAAATATCTACACCACCATCTCTAGAAACATGGAAATACCTCCATCGCTATCTATTTGAACATGGAAATATCTACACCGCTATCTCTATAAACACGGAAATATCTACATGGCCATCTCCATAAACATGGAAATATCTCCACCGACATCTGTATAAACATGGAAATACCTACACCACTATCTAAATAAACGTGGAAATATCTACACCACTGTGACTATAAACATGGAAATACCTAAACCACTATCTCTATAAACATGGAAATATCTATAATGCTATTTGTGTAAACATGGAAATGTCTACAGAGCTATCTGTGTAAACATGGAAATATCTACAACGCTATCTGAATTAACATGGAAATATCCACACCGCAATCTGTTCAAAGATGGCAATATCTACACCGTTATCTGTGTATACATGGTAATATCTAAACCGCTATCTGTATAAACATGGAAATATCAACACCGATATCTGAATAAACATGGAAATATCTGCACCGCTATCTCTATAAACATTTAAATACCTACACCGCTATCTGTATAAACATGGAAATATCTACACAGTCATCTCTATAAACATGGAAATATCGACACCACCATGTGCTTAAACATGGAAATATCTACACTGCCAACTGTATGCACATGGAAATATCTACACAGCCATCTGCATTGACATGGAAATATCCTCACCGCCGTCTCTATAAACACGGAAATACCTACACCGCTATCTCTATAAACATGGAAATATCTACACCGCCATCTCTATATACGTGGAAATATCTACACGGCCATCTCTATAAACCTGAAAATATCTGCACCGTGATCTCCATAAACATGGAAATATCTACACTACCATCTGTATAAGCACAGAAGTATCTACACCGCTATCTGTAAAAACATGGAATTATCTACACTGGCTTCTCTATTAAGATGGAAATAACACCGCGAGCTGTATTAACATGGACATATCTACAATGCTAGTTGTATAAACATGGAAATACCAACACCACTATCTGTATAAACATGGAAATATCTACACCGCTATCTGTATAAACATGGATATATCTACACCGTTATCTGTATAAACATGGAAATATCTACAGCGCTATCTTTATAAATATGGAAATATCTCCACCGCTATCTGTATAAACATGGATATATCTACACTGCCATCTGTATAAGCATGGAAATATCTACACCGCCATCTGTTTAAACACGGAAATATCTACACCGCTATCTGTATAAACATGGAAATATATACACCGCTATCTTTATAAACATGTAAATATCAACACCACCATCTGTATAAACATGGAAATATCTACAACACTATCTGTGTAAACATGGAAATATGTACACAGCTGTCTGTTTAAAAATGGAAATATGTATACCGCAATCTGTGTGAAGATGGAAATATCTACACCGCAATCTTTGCAAATATGGAAATATCTACACCTCTATCTCTGTAAACATTGAAACATCTACACCACTCTCTGTATAAACATGGAAATATCTACACCGCTATCTGTATAAACTTGGAAATATCTACACCACAATCTGTAAAAACAAGGATATATCTACACAGCTATCTGTATAAACATGGAAATATCTACACCGCTATCTGTATAAACATGGAAATATCTACTCCGCAATCTGTATAAATATGGAAATATCTACACCACTATCTCTATACACATGGAAATGTCTACACCGCTATCTGTATAAATATGGAAATATCTACATGGCCATCTCCATAAACATGGAACTATCTACACCGACATCTGTATAAACATGGAAATACCTAAACCACTATCTGAATAAACATGGAAATATCTACACCACTGTCATTATAAACATGGAAATAACTACTCCACCATCTCTATACACATGGAAATATTTACACCGCTATCTCTATAAACATAGAAATATCAACAACGCCATCTCTGTAAACATGGAATTATCTACACCGCCTTCTGAATGAACATGGAAATATCTACACCGCCATCTGTATAAACATGGAAATATCTAAACTGCCATGTCAGAAAAATGGAAATATCTACACCACGATCTGTATAAACATGGAAATGTGAACACCGCTACCTGTATAACCATGGAAATATCTACACGGATCTCTGTATAAACATAGAAACATCTACAACACGATCTCTATAAACAAGGAAATATCTCCACCTCTACCTGTATAAACATGAAAATATCTACACCGCCATCTGTATAAACATGTTAATATCTAGAAAGTCATCTGTATAAAAATGGAAATATCTACACCACCATCTCTATAAACATGAAAATATCTAAACCGCCATCTCCATAAACATGGAACAATCTACACCGCTATCTGTATAAACATGGAAATGACAACACAGCTATCTGTATAAACATGGAAATACCTAAACCACTATCTCTATAAACATGGAAAAATCTCTAATGCTATTTGTGTAAACATGGAAATGTCTACAGAGGTATCTGTGTAAACATGGAAATATCTACAACGCTATCTGAATAAACATGGAAATATCCACACCGCAATCTGTTCAAAGATGGAAATATCTACACCGCTATCTGTGTAAACATGGTAATACCTACACCGCTATCTGTATAAACATGGAAATATCTACACCGATATCTGTATAAACATGGAAATATCTACACCGCCATCCCTATAAACATGGAAATATCTACACCGCGATCTGTATAAACATAGAAATATCTATAAAGCTATCTGTATAAATATGGAAATATCTGCACCGCTATCTCTATAAACATGGAAATAACTACACCGCTATCTGTATAAACATGGAAATATCTACACCGCTATCTCTATAAACATGGAAATACCTACACCTCCATCCGTATAAACATGGAAATATCTACACAGTCATCTCTATAGTCATGGAAATATCGACACCACCATCTGCTTATACATGGAAATATCTACACTGCCATCTGTATGCACATGGAAATATCTACACAGCCATCTACATTGACATGGAAATATCCTCACCGCCATCTCTATAAACACGGAAATACCTACACCGCTATCTCTATAAACATGGAAATATCTACACCGCCATCTCTATATACGTGGAAATATCTACACCGCCATCTCTATAAACCTGAAAATATCTGCACCGTGATCTCCATAAACATGGAAATATCTACACCACCATCTGTATAAACACGGCAGTATCTACACCGCTATCTGTAAAAAGATGGAATTATCTACACTGCCATCTCTATAAAGATGGAAATAACACCGCGAGCTGTATTAACATGGAAATATCTACAATGCTAGTTGTATAAACATGGAAATAACAACACCACTATCTGTATAAACATGGAAATATCTACACCGCTATCTGTATAAACATGGATATATCTGCACAGTTATCTGCATAAATATGGAAATATCTACAACGCTATCTTTATAAATATGGAAATATCTCCACCGCTGTCTGTAAAAACATGGATATATCTACACTGCCATCTGTATAAGCATGGAAATATCTACACCGACATCTGTATAAACATGGAAATATCTACACCGCTATCTCTATAAACATGGAAATATCTACACCGCCATCTCTATAAACGTGAAAATATCTACACGGCCATCTCCATAAACATGAAACTATCTACACCACCATCGGTATAAACATGGAAATAACTTCTACGCTATCTGAATAAACATGGAAATACCTACACCACTATCTCTATAAACATGGAAATACCTACACCACTATCTCTATACACATGGAAATACCTACACCGCTATCTCTATAAATATAGAACTATCTACACCGCCATCTGTGTAAACATGGAAATAGCTTCACCGCCTTCTGAATGAACATGCAAATATCTACAGGGCTGTCTGTATAAAAATGGAAATTTCTACACCGCCATCTCTATAAACATGGAAATATCTAAACTGCCATCTGAGGAAAATGGAAATATCTACACAACGATCTGTATAAACATGGATATATGTACACTGCTACCTGTATAAACATGGAAATATGTACACGGCTGTCTTTATAAACATAGAAATATCGACACCACGAACTGTATAAACAAGGAAATATCTCCACCTTTATCTGTATAAACATGGAAATATCTACCCCGCCATCTGTATACACATGGAAATCTCTTCAAAGTCATCGGTATAAACATGGAAATATCTACACCACCATCTCTGTAAACATGAAAATATTTGCATCACCATCTCCAAAAACATGGAAATCTCTACAAAGTCATCGGTATAAACATGGAAATATCTACACCACCATCTCTGTAAACATGAAAATATTTACATCACCATCTCCAAAAACATGGAACAATTTACACCGCTATCCCTATAAACATGGAAATAACAACACAGCTATCTGTATAAACATGGAAATATCTAAACCGATATCTGTATAAACATGGAAATATCTACACCGCCATCTGTATAAACATGGAAATATCTAAAGCGCTATCTGTAAAAACATGGAAATATGTACACTGCAATCTCTATAAAGATGGAAATACCCACACCGCGAGCTGTATAAACATGGAAATATCTACAATGCTAGTTGTATAAACATTGAAATACCAACACCGCTATCTGTATAAACATGTAAATATCTACACTGCTATCTGTATAAACATGGAAATATCTACACAAATATCTCTATAAACATGGAAATACCTACACCGCCATCTCTATACACATAGAAATATCTACACCG
This sequence comes from Pan troglodytes, assembly GCF_028858775.2. Lineage (NCBI taxonomy): Eukaryota > Metazoa > Chordata > Mammalia > Primates > Hominidae > Pan > Pan troglodytes. The sequence continues at coordinate 13,244,248 of NC_072411.2, forward strand.
CTATCTCTATAAACATAGAAATATCTACACCGCCATCTCTATAAACATGGAAATATCTACACGGCCATCTGCATGAACATTGAAATATCTACACCACTATCTGTATAAACATGGAACTATCTACACTGTCATCTGTATAAACATGGAAATATCTACAATGCCATCTGTGGAAAGATGGAAATATCTACACCACGATCTCTATAAATATGAAAATATCTACACCGCTTTCTGTGTAAAGATGGAAATATCTACACCACAATCTGTGCAAAGATGGATATATCTACACCGCTATCACTGTAAACATGGAAATATCTACACGACCATCTGAATAAACATGGAAATATCTACATCGCTATCTGTATAAACATGGATATATCCACACCGTTGTCTGTATAAACATGGAAATATCTACACCGCTATCTGTATAAATATGGAAATATCTACACCGCCATTTCTGTAAACATACAAATATCTACACATTCATTTGTATAGACATGGAAATACCTACACAGCCATCTGTATAAACATGGATGTATCTACACAGCTATCTCTATAAACAAGGTAATACCCACAACGCTTTCTCTATAAACATGGAAATATCTACAACGCAATCCGCACAAACATGGAAATATCTACACAGCCATGTATATAAACATGAAAATATCTACAGAGCCATCTCCATAAACATGGAACTATCTACACCGCCATCTGAATAAACATGGAAATATCTACACCGCTATCTGTATAAAGATGGATATATCTACATCGCTATCTCTATAAACATGGAAATATCTACACCACTATCTGTATAAAGTTGGAAATATCTACACCGCTATCTGTATAAACATGGAAATATCTACACAGCCATCTATATAAACATGAAAACATCTACACCGCCATCTTCAGAATCATGGATGTATCTACACCGCCATCTGTAAAAACATGGAAATATCTACACAGGTATCTGTATAAATATGGAAATATCCACACCGCTATCCCTATAAACATGGAAATGTGTACACCGCTATCTGTATAAACATGGAAATATTTACATGGCTATCTCTATAAACATGGAAATATCAACACCGCTTTCTTCATAAACACGGAAATATCTACACCGCTATCTGCATACACATGGAAATATCTACATCGATATCTGTACAAACATGGAAATATCTCCATCGCTATCTCTATGAACATGGAAATATCTCCACCGCTATCTCTGTAAACTTGGAAATATTTTCACCGCTATCTTTATAACCATGGAAATATCTACTCCACTATCTGTATAAACTTGGATATATCTACACTGCCATCTGTATAAACATGGTAATAGCCACACCGCTATCTGTATAAACATGGAAATATCTACACCACCATCTGAATAAACACACAAATATCTAAACCGCTATCTGTATAAATATGGAAATATCTACACCGCTATCTCTGTAAACATGGAAATATCTACACCGCTACCTGTATAAACATGGACATATCTACACCGCTATCTCTATAAACATGCAAATATCTACACCGCTACCTGCATAAACTTGGAAATATCTACAAGACCATCTCTAGAAACATGGAAATACCTCCACCGCTATCTGTATAAACATGGAAATATCTCCACCACTCTCTGTATAAACATGGAAATATCTACAACGCAGTCTGTATAAACAAGGAAATATCTACACCGCTATCTGTATAAACATGGAAATATATACACAGCTATCTTTATAAACATGTAAATATCAACAACGCAATGTGTAGAAACATGGAAATATCTACAATACTATCTGTGTAAACATGGAAATATGTACACAGCTGTCTGTTTAAACATGGAAATATGTACACCGCAATCTGTGTGAAGATGGAAATATCTACACCACAATCTTTGCAAATATTGAAATATCTACACCTCTATCTCTGTAAACATGGAAATATCTACACCACTCTCTGTATAAACATGGAAATATCTACACCGCTATCTGTATAAACATGGAAATATCTACACTACAATATGTATAAACATGGATATATCTACACAGCTATCTGTATAAACATGGAAATATCTACACCACTATCTGTATAAACTTGGAAATATCTACTCCGCAATCTGTATAAATATGGAAATATCTACAAAACTATCTCTATACACATGGAAATGTCTACACCGCTATCTGTATAAATATGGAAATATCTACATGGACATCTCCATAAACATGGAACTAACTACACCGACATCTGTATAAACATGGAAATACATACACAACTATCTGAATAAACATGGAAATAACTACACCACTGTCATTATAAACATGGAAATACCTACACCACCATCTCTATACACATGGAAATATTTACACCGCTATCTCTATAAACATAGAAATATCAACACCGCCATCTCTGTAAACATGGAAATATCTACACCGCCTTCTGAATGAACATGGAAATATCTACACCGCCATATGTATAAACATGGAAATATCTAAACTGCCATCTGAGGAAAATGGAAATATCTACACCACGATCTGTATAAACTTGGAAATATGAACACCGCTACGTGTATAAACATGTAAATATCTACACGGCTCTCAGTATAAACATAGAAACATCTACAACACGATCTCTATAAACAAGGAAATATCTCCACCGCTATCTGTATAAACATGGAAATATCTACACCGCCATCTGTATAAACATGGAAATATCTACAAAGTCATCTCTATAAAAATGGAAATATCTACACCACCATATCTATAAACATGAAAATATCTACACCACCATCTCCATAAACATGGAACAATCTACAACGCTATCTGTATAAACATGGAAATATCTATAATGCTATCTGTGTAAACATGGAAATATCTACAGAGCTATCTGTGTAAACAGGGAAATATCTACAACGCTATCTGAATAAACATGGAAATATCCACACCGCAATCTGTTCAAAGATGGAAATATCTACACCGCTATCTGTGTAAACATGGTAATATGTACACCACTATCTGTATAAACATGGAAATATCTTCACCAATATCTGTATAAACATGGAAATATCAACACCGCCAGCTCTATAAACATGGAAATATCTACACCGCGATCTGTATAAACATACAAATATCTACAAAGCTATCTGTATAAATATGGAAATATCTGCACCGTTATCTCTATAAACATGGAAATACCTACACCGCAATCAGTATAAACATGGAAATATCTACACTGCTATCTGTATAAACATGGAAATATCTACAGCGCCATCTGTACAAACATGGAAATATCTACACAGCCATCTGTACAAACATGGAAATATCTACACTGCTATCTCTATAAACATGGAAATAACTACACCGCTATCTGTATAAACATGGAAATATCTAGAACGCCATCTACATATCCATGGAAATATGTGTGCCGCTATCTGTATAAACATGGAAATATATACACGGTCATCTGTGTATAGATGGAAATATCAACACCGCCATCTGTACAAACATGGAAATATCTGCCCCGCTATCTGAATAAACATGGAAATATCTACACCGTGGTCTGTATAAACATGGAAATATCTAACCCGATATCTGTATAAACATGGAAATATCTACAGCGCTATATCTATAAACATGGAAATAACTACACCGTGCTCTGTATAAACATGGAAATATTTACACCGCTATCTCTATAAACATGGAAATATCTACACTGTTATCTGTATAAATATGGAAATATCTACACCTCTATCTCTATAAACATGGAAATATCTACACCGCCATCTGTATAAACATGGAAATATCTACACCGCTATCTGTATAAAAATGTTAATATCTACACCACCATCTATATAAACATGGAAATATCTACACCGCCATCTCTATAAACATGGAAATATCTACACCACGATCTGTATAAACGTGGAAATATCTATACCGCTATCTGTATAAATATGGAAATACCAACACCGTTATCTGTATAAACATGGAAATATCTAGAACGCTATCTCTATAAACATGAAAATACTTACACCACCATCTCTATAAACATGGAGATATTTACACCGCTATCTCTATTAACATAGATATAACTACACCGCCATCTCTATAAACATGAAAATATCTACACCGCCATCTGCATAAACATGGAAATATCTACCCAGACATCTGTATAAACATGGAAATGTCTACAAAGCGATCTGTATAAACATGGGAATTTCTACTCCGCTACCTGTATAAACATGGAAATATCTACAGCGCTATCTGAATCAACATGGAAATAACTACACCGCCATCTGTATAAACATGGAAATATCTACAATGCTATCTCTGTAAACACGGAAAATCTACACAGCTATCTGTGTAAACTTGGAAATATCTACAACGCTATCTGTGTAAATTTGGCCATACCTACACCGCAATCTGTGCAAAGATGAAATACCAACTCCACTGTGTAAAAGTGGAAATATGTACACAGCAGTCTGTGCAAAGATGGAAATATCTACACCGCTATCTCTGTAAACATGGAAATATCTACACCGCAATCTGTATAAAAACGGAAATATCTACACCGCTATCTGTATAAATATGGAAATATCTACACCGCTATCTCTATAAACATGGAAATAGCTACACTGCTTTCTCTATAAACATGGAAATATCTACACTGCAATCTCTCTATACATGGAAATATCTACACCGCCATCTGTATAAACATGAAAATAACTACACCGCCATCTTCAGAAACATGGATGTATCTACACCGCCATCTGTATAAACATGGAAATATCTACACCACTATCTATATAAACATGGAAATATCTTCACTGCTATCTGTATAAACATGGAAATATCTACACCGACATCTGTATAAACATGGAAATATCTACACCGCCATCTGTACACACGTGGAAATATCTACACAGCCGTCTGTATAAACATGGAAATATCTACACCGCTATCTCTATAAACAATGAAATATCTTCACCGCTATCTGTATAAACATGGAAATATCTACATCGCTATCTGTATAAACAGGGAAGTATCTCCACCACTATCTGTATAAACGTGGAAATATCTACACCGCTATCTGTATAAACAGGGAAGTATCTCCACCACTATCTGTATAAACGTGGAAATATCTACACCGCTATCTGTATAAACATGGAAATATCTACACCGCTATCTGTATAAACATGGAAATATCTACAACGCTATCTGTGTAAACATGGAAATATCTACACAGCTATCTGTGTAAACTTGGAAATATCTACACAGATATCTGTGTAAAAATGGAAATATCAACAAAGCAATCTGTCCAACGATGGAAATATCTTCACTGCTATGTCTGTAAACAGGGAAATATCTACACCGCTATCTGTATAAACATGGAAATATCTATACCGCTGTGTCTATAAAGATGGAATTATCCCCACCGCTATCTGTATAAACATGGAAATATCTACACTTCTATGTGCATAAACATGGAAATATCTACAATGCCATCTGTATACACATGGAAATACCTACACGGCAATCTGTGTATAGATGGAAACATCAACACCGCCATCTGTACAAACATGGAAATATCTACACTGCTATATCTATAAACATGGAAATATCTACACTGTGGTCTGTATAAACATGGAAATATCTACACCTGTATCTGTATAAACATGGAAATATGTACACCACGATCTGAATAAACATGGAAATATTTACACCGCTATCTGTATAAACATGGAAATATCTGCACCGCTATCTCTATAAACATGGAAATATCTACAAAGCCATCTGTATAAACTTGGAAATACCTACACAGTCATGTGGAGGAACATGCAAATATCTACACTGCCATCTGTATAAACATGGAAATAATTACACAGCCCTCTGTATAAATATGGAAATATCTGCATAGGCATCTGCATAAACATGGAAATATCTGCACCGCTATCTGTATAAATATGGAAATATCTACACCACTATCTCTATAAACATGGAAATGTCTACACCGCTATCTGTATAAACATGGAAGTATCAACATGGCTATTTCTATAAATACGGAAATATCTAAAGCCCCTTCTGTATAAACATGGAAATACGTACGCAGTCATCTGTATAAACATAGAAATATCCACACCACCATCTGTATAAACAGGGAAATATCTACACTGCCATGTGTATAAACATGGAAATATCTTCACAGCCATCTCTATAAACATGGAAATATCTACATCGCTATCTGTATAAACATGGAAATATCTACTCCGCTACCTCTATTAACATGGAAAGAGCGACACCGCTATCTGCATAAACATGGAAATATCTACACTGCCATCTGTATACACATGGAAATATCTACAAAGTCATCTGTATAAAGATGGAAATATCTACACCGTTATTTGTGTAAACATGGAATTATCTACACCGCTATCTGTATAAAGGTGGAAATATCTACACCGCAATCTGTGGAAATATGGAAATATCTGCACATCTATCTCTGCAAATATGGAAATATCTACTCCGCTATCTATATAAACATTGAAATATCTACACCGCTGTCTGTATAAACATGGAAATATCTACACCAGTATCTGTATAAACATGGATATATCTACACCGCTATCTGTATAAACATGGAAATATTTACACCGCTATCTGTATAAATATGGAAATATCTACACCGCTATCTCTATAAACATGGAAATGTCTACACCGCTATCTGTATAAACATGGAAATATCTACAAGGATATTTCTATAAATATGAAAATATCTACTCCGCCATCTGTATAAACATGGAAATACCTACACAGTCATCTGTTTAAACATAGAAATATCCACAAAACTATCTGTATAAACACGGAAATATCTACACTGCCATCTCTATAAACATTGGAATATCTACACAGCCGTCTCTATAAACATGGAAATATCTACATCGCTATCTGAATAAACATGGAAATATCTAAACCGCCATCTGTGGAAAGATGGAAATATCTACACCGCGATCTGTATAAATATGAAAATATCTACAACGCTATCTGTGTAAAGATGGAAATATCTACACCGCAATCTGTGCAAAGATGGAAATATCTACACCGCTATCTCTGTAAACATGGAAATATCTACGCCACTATCTGTATAAACATGGAAATATCTACATCGCTATCTGTATAAACCTGGATATATCTACACCGTTATCTGTAGAAACATGGAAATATCAACACCGCTATCCGTATAAATATGGAAATAACTACACCGCCATTTGTGTAAACATACAAATATCTACAGAGTCATCTGTATACACATGGAAATATCTACACAGCCATCTGTATAAACATGGATGTATCTACAAAAATATCTCTATAAACAAGGAAATACCTAAAGCACTATCTCTGCAAACATGGAAATATCAACACCACAGTCTCTACAAACATGGAAATATCTACACCGCCATCTATGTAAACATGAAAATATCTACACCGCCATCTCCATAAACATAGAACTAACTACTCCGCCATCTGTATAAACATGGAAACATCTACACCGCCATCTGTGTGAATAAGGAAATATCTACAATGCCGTCTGTATAAAGATATAAATATCTGCACCGGGAGCTGTATAAACATGGAAATATCTACATCGCTATCTGTATAAACGTGGAAATACCAACACTGCTATCGGTATAAACATGGAAATATCTACAAGGCCATCTATATAAACATGGAAATATCTACACCGCTATGTCTATAAACATGGAAATACCTACACCGCTATCTCTATAAACATGGAAATATCTACACCGCTATCTGTATAAACATGGAAATATCTACACCGCTATCTGTATAAACATGGAACTATCTACAACGCTATCTGTATAAACATGGAAATATCTACAACGCTATCTGTGTAAACATGGAAATATCTGCACAGCTATCTGTGTAAACTTGGAAATATCTACAAAGGTATCTCTGTAAAAATGGAAATATCTACACGGCAATCAGTGCAAAGAGGGAAATACCTACACCGCTATCTCTGAAAACATGGAAATATCTACACCGCTATCTGTATAAACATGGAAATATCTACACCACTATCTGTATAAACAAGAAAATATCTACACCGCCATATGTAGAAACATGGAAATTTCTACACCGCAATCTGCATAAACATGGAAATACCTACACCGCTATCTGTAGAAATATGGAAATATCTTCACCGCTATCTCTATAAACATGGAAATACCAACACCGCTTTCTCTATAAACATGGAAATAACTTCACCGCCATCTGTATAAACATGGAAATAGCTACAATACCATCTGTATACACATGGAAATATCTACACAGACATCTGTATAAATATGGAAATATCTACACCGCCATCTGTATAAACATGGAAATATCTACACTGCCATCTGTAGAAAGATGGAAATATCTACACCGCTATCTCTATAAATATGAAAATATCTACACCGCCATCTCTATAAACATGAAAATATCTACACTGCCGTCTCCATAAAGATGGAAGTATCTACTCCGCCATGTGTATAAACACGGAAATATCTACACCACCATCTGTGTAAACATGGAAATATCTACACCGCTATCTGTATAAACATGGAAATAACAACAACGCCATCTGCATTTCCATGGAAATATCTACGCCGCCATCTGTATAAACATGGAAATATCTACATGGCCATCAGTGTATAGATGGAAATATCAGCACCGCCATCTGTACAAACATGGAAATATCTACACTGCTATCTCTATAAACATGGAAATTTCTGCACTGCCATCTGTAAAAACATGGAAATACCTATACAGTCATCTGTATAAACATGGAAATATCTACAATGCCATCTTTATACACATTGAAATATCTACACAGCCATCTGTATAAACATGTAAATATCTACACTGCTATCTCTATAAACATGGAAATATCTACACCGCCATCTCTATAAACATGAAAATATCTCCACTGCCATCTCCATAAACATGGAACTAACTACTCCGCGATCTGTATAAACATGGAAACATCTCCACCGCCATCTGTGTAAATAAGGAAATATCTACAATGCCATCTATATAAAGATATAAATATCTGCATCGCGAGCTGTATGAACATGGAAATATCTACATCGCTCTCTGTATAAACGTGGAAATACCAACACTGCTATCGGTATAAACATGGAAATATCTACAACGCCATCTATATAAACATGGAAATATCTACACCGCTATGTCTATAAACATGGAAATACGTACACCGCTATCTCTATAAACATGGAAATATCCACACCGCCATCTGCATATCCATGGAAATATCTACAATGCCATCTGTATTAAGATGGAAATATCTACACGGCAATCTGTGTACACATGGAAATATCAACACCGCCGTCTGTACAAACATGGAAATATCTACACCGCTATCTGTATAAACATAGAAATACCTACACTGCAGTCTGTATAAACATGGAAATATCTACACCAGTATCTGTATAAACATGGAAATAACTACACCACGATCTGTATAAACATGGAAATATTTACACCACTATCTGTATAAACCTGGAAATATCTACACTGCTATCTCTATAAATATGGAAATATCTACACCGCCATCTGTATAAACATGGAAATAACTACACAGTCATGTGTAGGAACAAGGAAATATCTACACCACCGTTTGTATAAAGATGGAAATATCTACAAAGTTATCTGTATAAACATGGAAATATCTACACAGTGATCTGTATAAACTTGGAAATATGTACAGCACTCTCTGAATAAAGATGGAAATATCTACACCGCTATCTGTAAAAACATGGAAATATCTACACCACTATCTGTATAAATATGGAAATATTTACACCGCTATCTCAATAAACATGGAAATATCTACAACGCTATCTCTATAAACCTGGAAATATCTACACTGTCATCTATATAAACATGGAAATATCTACACCGCTATCTGTATAAACGTGGAAATATCTACACTGCTATGTGTATTAACGTGGATATATCTCCATTGCTATCTCTATATACATGGACATATCTCCACCGCAATCTGAATAAACATGAAAATATCTACACCGCTATCTCTATAAACATGGAAATATCTACAATGCCATCTGTATAAACATGGAAATATCTACACCGTCATCTGTATAAACATGGAAGTATCTACAATGCCATCTGTAGAAAGATGGAAATATCTACACCGCAATCTGTGTAATCATGGAAATATCTACACTGATATCTGTAAAAACGTGGAAATATCTACACCGCTATCTGTATAAATATGAAATGTCTAAACCGCTATCTCTATAAAAATGGAAATATCTACACTGCTATCTGTATAAACATGGAAATATCCTCACTGATACCTCTATGAACATGGATATATCTACACGGCTATCTAAAAAAACATGGAAATATCTACACTGCCATCTCTATAAACATGGAATTATCTACACCGCCATCTGTATAAACATGGAAATATCTACACCGCTATCTGTATAAACATGGAAATATCTACACTGCTATCTGTATAAACATGGAAATATCTACACCGCGATCTGTATAAACATGGAAATATCTACACCGCGATCTGTATAAACATGGAAATATCTTCACCACGATCTGTATAAACATGGAAATATCTACACCGCTATCTGTATAAACATGCTAATATCTACACCACCATCTTTATAAACATGGAAATGTCTACAACGCAATCTGTATAAACATAGAAATATCTACAATGCCTTCTGTAGAAAGATGGAAATATCTACACGGCAATCTGTGTAAACATGGAAATCTCTACACCAATATGTGTAAAAACATGAAAATATCTACACCGCTATCTGTATAAACATGGAAATATCTACACCGCGATCTGTATAAACATGGAAATATCTACACCGCGATCTGTATAAACATGGAAATATCTACACTGCTATCTGTATAAACTTGGAAATATCTACATAGCTTTCTCTATAAACGTGGAAATATCTACAACGCTGTCTGTATAAACATGGAAATATCTACACTGTCATCTGTATAAACATAGAAATATCTAAACTGCCATCTGTGGAAAGATGGAAATATCTACACCGCGATCTGTACAAATATGAAAATATCTACAATGCTATCTGTGTAAAGATGGAAATATCTACACCGCAAACTGTGCAAAGATGGAAATATCTACACCGCTATCTCTGTAAACATGGAAATATCTACGCCACTATCTGTATGAACATGGAAATATCTACATCGCTATCTGTATAAACATGGATATATCTACACCGTTATCTGTATAAACATGGTAATATCTACACTGCTATCTGTATAAACATGGAAATATCTACACTGCGATCTGTATAAACATGGAAATATCTACACCGCGATCTGTATAAACATGGAAATATGTTCACAACTATCTGTGTAAACATGGAAATATCTACACCGATATCTGTAAAAACATGGAAATAACTACACCGCTATCTGTATAAACATGGAAATATCTACACCGCGATCTGTATAAACATGGAAATATCTCCAATGCCATCTGTACAAACATGGAAATATCTACACAGTTATCTGTAGAAACATGGAAATATCTACACCGCTATCTCTATAAACATGGAAATAACTACACCGCTATCTCTATAAACATGGAAATTTCTACACCGCTATCTCCATCAACATGGAAATATATACACCGCCATCTCTTTAAACATGGAGATATCTACAACGCCATCTACATAAACAAGAAAATATCTACACTGCCATCTATATAAACCTGGAAATATCTACACCGCCATCTCAATAAACATGGAAATATCTACACTGCCATTTGTAGAAAGATGGAAATATCTACACCGCCATCTGTATAAACGTGGAGATAACTACACCGCTATCTGTATAAACATGGAAATATCTACACCGCAATCTGTAAAAACATGGAAATATCTACACCGCTATCTGTATAAATATGAAATATCTAAACCGCTATCTCTATTAAAATGGAAATATCTACACTGCTATCTGTATAAACATGGAAATATCCTCACTGATACCTCTATGAACATGGATATATCTACACGGCTATCTAAAAAAACATGGAAATATCTACACTGCCATCTCTATAAACATGGAATTATCTACACCGCCATCTGTATAAACATGGAAATATCTACACCGCTATGTGTATAAACATGGAAATATCTACACTGCTATCTGTATAAACATGGAAATGTCTACACCGCGATCTGTATAAACATGGAAATATCTTCACCACGATCTGTATAAACATGGAAATATCTACACCGCTATCTGTATAAGCATGCTAATATCTACACCACCATCTATATAAACATGGAAATATCTACACCGCCATCTGTATAAACACAGAAATATCTACAATGGCTTCTGTAGAAAGATGGAAATATCTATACGGCAATCTGTTTAAACATGGAAATCTCTACACCAATATCTGTAAAGACATGGAAATATCTACACCGCTATCTGTATAAACATGGAAATATCTACACCGCGATCTGTATAAACATGGAAATATCTACACCGTGATCTGTATAAACATGGAAATATCTACACCGCTATCTGTATAAACATGGAAATATCTACAAAGCTATCTCTATAAACGTGGAAATACCTACACCGCTATCTGTATAAACATGGAAATATCTATCACGCTATGTGTGTAAACATGGAAATATCTACACCGTGGTCTGTGTAAACATGTTAATATCTACACCACTATCTGTATAAACATGTAAATATCTACACCACGATCTGTATAAACATGGAAATATCTACACTGCTATGTGTATAAACATGGATATATCTTCACCGCTATCTGTGCAAACATGAAAATATCTACACCGCCATCTCTATACACATAGAAATATCTGCACCGCTATCTCTATAAACATAGAAATATCTATACCGCCATCTCTATAAACATGGAAATATCTACACCGCCATCTGCATGAACATGTAAATATCTACACCGCTATCTTTATAAACATGGAAATATCTACACTGTCATCTGTATAAACATGGAAATATCTAAACTGCCATCTGTGGAAAGATGGAAATATCTACACCATGATCTGTATAAATATGAAAATAGCTACACTGCTATCTGTGAAAAAATGGATATATCTACACCGCTATCTGTGTAAAGATGGAAATATCTACACCGCTATCTCTGTAAACATGGAAATATCTACACCACTATCTGTATAAACATGGAAATATCTACATCGCTATCTGTATAAACATGGATATATCTACACCGTTATCTGTATAAACATGGAAATATCTACACCGCTATCTGTATAAATATGGAAATATCTACACTGCCATTTCTGTAAACATACAAATATCTACAGAGTCATCAGTATACAGATGGAAATATCTACACAGCCATCTGAATAAACATAGATTTGTCTACACAACTATCTGTATAAACAAGGAAATTCCTACAGCGCTATCTCTGTAAATATGGAAATATCAACACCACAATCTCTACAAACATGGAAATATCTACACCGCCATCTATATAAACATGAAAATATCTACACCGCCATCTTCATAAACATGGAATTATCTACACTGCCATCTGTAGAAACATGGAAATATCTACACCACTATCTGTATAAAGATGGAAATATCTACACCGCTATCTCTATAAACATGGAAATATCTAAACAGCCATCTGTATAAACATGGAAATATCTAAACTGATATCTGTATAAACATGGAAATATCTACACCGCTATCTGTATAAATATGGAAATATCCACACCGCTATCTCTATAAACATGGAAATACCAACACCGCTTTCTCTATAAACATGGAAATAACTCAACCGCCATCTGTATAAACATGGAAATAGCTAGAATACCATCTGTATACACATGGAAATATCTACACAGACATCTGTATAAATATGGAAATATCTACACCGCCATCTGTATAAACATGGAAATATCTACACTGCCATCTCTTGAAAGATGGAAATATCTACACTGCTATCTGTATAAATATGGATATATCTACACCGCCATCTCTATAAACATGAAAATATCTACACCGCCATCTTCAGAAACATGGCTGTATCTACACCGCCATCTGTATAAACATGGAAATATCTACAACACTATCTGTGTAAACATGGAAAAATCTTCACTGCGATCTGTATAAAGATGGAAATATCTGCACTGCGATTTGTATAAACATGGAAATATCTACACCACTATCTCTATAAACATGGAAATATCTACAACGCCATCTCTATAAACATGGAATTATCTACACCGCTATCTGTATAAACATGGAAATATCTACACCGCTATCTGTATAAACCTGGAAAGATCTACACCGCTATCTGTACAAATATGGAAATATCTACAACGCTATCTCTCTAAATATGGAAGTATCTACACCGCTATCTGTATAAACATGGAAATATCTACATCGTTATCTCTATAAACATGAATATATCTACACTGACATCTCTATAAACATGGAAATATCTTCACAGTCATCTGTATAAACATGGAAATATCTACACGGAAAGCTGTATAAACATGGAAATATCTAGACAGTCATCTCTATAAACATGGAATATCTATAATGCTATCTGTATAAACATGGAAATACCCACACCGCTATCTGTATAAACATGGAAATAGCCACACCGCTATCTGTATAAACATGGAAATATCTGCACCGCTAACTTTATAAACATGGAAATATCTGCAACTCTATCTGTGCAAACATAGAAATATCTACACGGCTATTTGTGTAAACATGGAAGTATCTGAACCGCTATCTGTATAAAGATGGAAATATCTACACCACTATCTGTAAAACGTGGAAATATCTTCACTGCTCTCTGTATAAACCTGGAAATATCTACACCGATATCTGTATAAGCAAGGAAATATCTACACCGCCATCTGTATAAACATGGAAATACCTACACCGCTATCTGTATAAATATGGAAATATCCACACCGCTATCTCTATACACATGGAAATACCTACACCAATTTCTCTACAAACATGGAAATATCTACACTGCAGTCTCTATATACATGGAAATATCTACACCACCATCTCTATAAACATGAAAATATCTACACCGCCATCTTCAGAAACATGGATGTATCTACACCGCCATCTGTATAAACATGGAAATACCTACACCACTATCTGCATAAACATGGAAATATCTTCACTGCCATCTGTATAAACATGGAAATATCTACACCGCAATCTGCATAAATATGGAAATACCTACACCGCTACCTCTATAGACATGTGAATATCCACACCGCTATCTGTATAAACATGGAAATATCTACACTGACATCTGTATAAAGATGGAAATATCTACACCGCGAGCTGTATAAACCAGGAAATATCTACACAGTTATCTGCATAAAAATGGAAATATCTACACTGCCATCTGTATAAAGATGGAAATATCTACACCGCGAGCTGTATAAACATGGAAATATCTACACCACTATCTGTATAAACATGGAAATACCAACACCATTATCTGTATAAACATAGTAATATCTAAACCGCTATCTCTATGAACATGAAAATACTTACACCACCATCTCTATCAGCATGGAAATATTTACACCGCTATCTCTATAGACATAGAAATAACTACACCGCCATCCCTATAAACATGAAAATACTTACAACACCATGTCTATGAGCATGGAAATATTTACACCGCTATCTCTATAGACATAGAAATACCTACACCGCCATCCCTATAAACATGGAAATATCTACGCCGCCATCTGCATAAACATGGAAATATCTACACCGCAATGTGTATAAACATGGAAATATCTACACTGCTATCTCTGTAAACATGGAAATATCTACAAAGCTATCTTTGTAAACTTGGAAATATCAACAACGCTATCTGTGTAAATTTGGCAATACTTACTCCGCAATCTGTGCAAAGACGGAAATATCTACAACGCTATCTCTGTAAACATGGAAATATCTACACCTCTATCTGTATAAAAATGGAAATATCTACACTGCCATCTGTATAAACATGGAAATATCTCCAGCGCCATCTGTATAAACATGGAAATATCTACACTGCCATCTGTACACACATGGAAATATCTACACCACGATCTGTGTAAATTTGGCAATACTTACACCGCAATCTGTGCAAAGATGGAAATACCTACAACGCTATCTCTTTAAACATGGAAATATCTACACCGCTATCTGTATAAACATGGAAATATCTACACTGCCATCTGTATAAACATGGAAATATCTCCAGCGCCATCTGTATAAACATGGAAATATCTACACTGCCATCTGTACACACATGGAAATATCTACACCGCGATCTGTATAAACATGGAAATATCTACACCGTGATCTGTATTAACATGGAAATATCTTCACCACGATCTGTATAAACATGGAAATATCTACACCGCTATCTGTATAAACATGGTAATATCTACACCACCATGTATATAAACATGGAAATATCTACAACGCCATCTGTATAAACATGGAAATATCTACAAAGCCATCTGTAGAAAGATGGAAATATCTACACCGCAATCTGTGTAAACATGGAAATATCTACACCGCTATCTGTATAAACATGGAAATATCTACACCGCGATCTGTATAAACATGGAAATATCTACAACGCGATCTGTATAAACATGGAAATATCTACACCTCTATCTGTATAAACATGGAAATATCTACAAAGATATCTGTATAAACCTGGAAATATCTACACATCTATCTGTATAAATATGGAAATATCTACACTGTCATCTGTATAAACATGGAAATATATAAACCGCCATCTGTGGAAAGATGGAAATATCTACACCACGATCTGTATAAATATGAAAATATCTACAACGCTCTCTGTGTAAAGATGGAAATAGCTACACCGCAATCTCTGCAAAGATGGAAATATCTACACCGCTATCTCTGTGAACATGGAAATATCTACACCACTATCTGTATAAAAATGGAAATATCTACATCGCTATCTGTATAAACATGGATATATCAACACCGTTATCTGTATAAACATGGAAATATCTACACCGCTATCTCTATAAATACGGAAATAACTACACCGCCATTTGTGTAAACATACAAATATCTACAGAGTCATCTGTATACACATGGAAATATCTACACAGCCCTCTGTATAAAAATGGATGTATCTACACAACTATCTCTATAAACAAGGAAATACCTACAGCGCTATCTCTATAAACATGGAAATAACAACACCACAGTCTCTACAAACATGGAAATATCTACACCGCCATCTATGTAAACATGGAAATATCTACACCACGATCAGTATAAACATGGAAATATCTACACCGCTATCTGTACAAACATGGAAATAACTCTACTGCTATCTCTATAAACAACGAAATATCTACAACGCCACTTATATAAACATGGAAATACTTGCAAAGTTATCTGTATAAACATGGAAATATCTACACTGCCATATGTATAAACATGGAAATATCTACACAGCCATGTGTATATACATGGAAATATCTACACCGCTATCTCTATAAACATGGAAATAACTACACCGCTATCTCTATAAACATGGAAATATCTACACCGCTATCTCCATCAACATGCAAATCTACACACCGCCATCTCTTTAAACATGGAGGTATCTACAACGCCATCTACATAAACAAGAAAATAACTACACTGCCATCTATGTAAACATGGAAATATTTACACCGCCATCTCTATAAACATGGAAATATCTACACCGCAATCTGTATAAACATGGAAATATCTACACCGCTATCTGTATAAATATGAAATATCTAAACCGCTATCTCTATAAAAGTGGAAATATCTTCACTGCTATCTGTATAAACATGGAAATATCCTCACTGCTATCTCTATGAAGATGGATATATCTACACCGCTTTCTCTATAAACTTGGAAATATCTACACCGCCATCTCTATAAACATGGAAATATCTACACCGCCATCTGTATAAACATGGAAATACCTACACCGCGATCTGTATAAACATGGAAATATCTTCACCACGATCTGTATAAACATGGAAATATCTACACCGCTATCTGCATAAACATGGTAATATATACACCACCATCTATATAAACATGGAAATATCTACACCGCCATCTGTATAAACATGGAAATATCTACAATGCCATCTGTAGAAAGATGGAAATATCTACACCGCAATCTGTGTAAACATGGAAATATCTACACCGATATCTGTAAAAACACGGAAATATCTACTCCCCTATCTGTATAAACATGGAAATATCCACACCGCTCTCTCTATAAACATGGAAAAATCAACAAAGCTATCTCTATGAACATGGAAATATCTACACCGCCATCTCTATAAACTTGGAAATATCTACACCACGATCAGTATAAACATGGAAATATCTACACCGCTCTCTGTATAAACATGGAAATATCTCCACTGCTATTTCTATAAACATCGCAATATGTACACTGCCATCTGTATAAACATGGAAATACTTGCAAAGTTATCTGTATAAACATGGAAAAATCTGCACCGCCATCTGTATAAACATCGAAATATCTACACAGCCATGGGTATATACATGGAAATATCAACCCCGCTATCTATATAAACATGGAAATAACTACACTGCCATCTGTATAAACATGGAAATATATACACCGCCATCCACATATCCATGGAAATATCTGCGCCGCCATCTGTATAAACATGGAAATATCCACACGGTCACCTGTGTATAGATGGACATATCAACACCGCCATCTGTACAAACATGAAAATATCTGCACCGCTATCTGTATAAACATGGAAATATCTACACCGCGGTCTGTATAAACATGGAAATATCTACACCGGTATCCGTATAAACATGGAAATATCTACACCGCTATCTCTATAAATATGGAAATATCTACACCGTGATCTGTATACACATGGCAATATTTACACCGCTATCTGTATAAACATGGAAATTTCTACACCGTTATCTGTATAAATATGGAAATATCTACACCGCTATCTCTATAAACATGGAAATATCTACACCGCCATCTGTATAAACATGGAAATAACTATACAGTCATCTGTGCAAACATGGAAATATCTACACCACCATCTGTGTAAACATGGAAATATCTACAATGCCATCTGTATACACATGGAAATACCTACACGGCAATCTGTGTATAGATGGAAACATTAACACCGCCATATGTACAAACATGGAAATATCTACACTGCTATCTCTATAAACATGGAAATATCTACACTGCGGTCTGTATAAACATGGAAATATCTACACCGGTATCTGTATAAACATGGAAATATCTACACCACGATCTGTATAAACTTGGAAATATATACACCGCTATCTATATAAACATGGAAATATCTCCACTGCTATCTCTATAAACATCGAAATATCTACACTGCCATCTGTACAAACATGGAAATATCTGCACCGCTATCTGTATAAACATGGAAATATCTACACCGCGGTGTGTATAAACATGGAAATATCTTCACCGCTATCCCTATAAACATGGAAATATCTACACCGTGATCTGTATAAACATGGCAATATTTACACCGCTATCTGTATAAACATGGAAATACCTACACCGTTATCTGTATAAACATGGAAATATCTACAACGTTATGTGTATTAACGTGGAAATAACTCCATTGCTATCTGTATAAACATGGACATATCTCCACCGCAGTCTGTATAAACATGAAAATATCTACACCGCTATCTCTATAAACATGGAAATATCTACACTGCCATCTGTACCAACATGGAAATATCTACACAGTCATCTGTAGAAACATGGAAATATCTACACCGCTATCTCTATAAACATGGAAATAACTACACCGCTATCTCTATAAACATGGAAATATCTACACCGCTATCTCCATCAACATGGAAATCTACACACCGCCATCACTTTAAACATGGAGGTATCTACAACGCCATCTACATAAACAAGAGAATATCTACACTGCCATCTATGTAAACATGGAAATATTTACACCGCCATCTCTATAAACATGGAAATATCTACACCGCAATCTGTATAAACATGGAAATATCTACACCGCTATCTGTATAAATATGAAATATCTAAACCGCTATCTCTATAAAAGTGGAAATATCTTCACTGCTATCTGTATAAACATGGAAATATCCTCACTGCTATCTCTATGAAGATGGATATATCTACACCGCTTTCTCTATAAACATGGAAATATCTACACCGCTATCTGTATAAATATGAAATATCTAAACCGCTATCTCTATAAATGTGGAAATATCTTCACTGCTATCTGTATAAACATGGAAATATCCTCACTGCTATCTCTATGAAGATGGATATATCTACACCGCTTTCTCTATAAACATGAAAATATCTACACCGCCATCTCTATAAACATGGAAATATCTACACCGCCATCTGTATAAACATGGAATTATCTACACCGCTATCTGTATAAACATGGAAATACCTACACCGCGATCTGTATAAACATGGAAATATCTACACCGCAATCTGTATAAACATGGAAATATCTAGACCGCTCTCTGTATAAACATGGAAATATCTTCACAACGATCTGTATAAACATGGAAATATCTACACCGCTATCTGTATAAACATGGTAATATATACACCACCATCTTTATAAACATGGAAATATCTACACCGCCATCTGTATAAACATGGAAATATCTACAATGCCATCTGTAGAAAGATGGAAATATCTACACCGCAATCTGTGTAAACATGGAAATATCTACACCGATATCTGTAAAAACATGGAAATATCTACACCCCTATCTGTATATACATGGAAATATCCACACCGCTCTCTCTATAAACATGGAAAAATCAACAAAGCTATCTCTATGAACATGGAAATAACTACACCGCCATCTCTATAAACTTCGAAATATCTACACCACGATCAGTATAAACATGGAAATATCTACACCGCTCTCTGTATAAACATGGAAATATCTCCACTGCTATTTCTATAAACATCGCAATATGTACACCGCCATCTGTATAAACATGGAAATACTTGCAAAATTATCTGTATAAACATGGAAAAATCTGCACCGCCATCTGTATAAACATCGAAATATCTACACAGCCATGGGTATATACATGGAAATATCTACACCGCTATCTATATAAACATGGAAATAACTACACCGCCATCTGTATAAACATGGAAATATCTACACCGCCATCCACATATCCATGGAAATATCTGCGCCGCCATCTGTATAAACATGGAAATATCTTCACGGTCACCTGTGTATAGATGGACATATCAACACCGACATCTGTACAAACATGGAAATATCTGCACCGCTATCTGCATAAACATGGAAATATCTACACCGCGGTCTGTATAAACGTGGAAATATCTGCACCGCTTTGTGTATAAACATGGAAATATCTACACCGCTATCTCTATAAACATGGAAATATCTACACCGTGATCTGTATAAACATGGAAATATTTACGCCTCTATCTGTATAAACATGGAAATATCTACACCGTTATCTGTATAAACATGGAAATATCTACAACGCTATGTGTATTAACGTGGAAATAACTCCATTGCTATCTGTATAAACATGGACATATCTACACCGCAATCTGTATAAACATGAAAATATCTACACCGCTATGTCTATAAACATGGAAATATCTACACTGCCATCTGTACCAACATGGAAATATCTACACAGTCATCTGTAGAAACATGGAAATATCTACACCGCTATCTCTATAAACATGGAAAAAACTACACCGCTATCTCTATAAACATGGAAATATCTACACCGCTATCTCCATCAACATGGAAATCTACACACCGCCATCTCTTTAAACATGGAGGTATCTACAACGCCATCTACATAAACAAGAAAATATCTACACTGCCATCAATGTAAACATGGAAATATTTACACCGCCATATCTATAAACATGGAAATATCTACACCGCAATCTGTATAAACATGGAAATATCTACACCGCTATCTGTATAAATATGAAATATCTAAACCGCTATCTCTATAAAAGTGGAAATGTCTTCACTGCTATCTGTATAAACATGGAAATATCCTCACTGCTATCTCTATGAAGATGGATATATCTATACCGCTTTCTCCATGAAAATGGAAATATCTACACCGCCATCTCTATAAACATGGAAATATCTAAACCGCCAACTGTATAAACATGGAAATATCTACACCGCTATGTGTATAAACATGGAAATACCTACACTGCGATCTGTATAAACATGGAAATATCTACATCGCGATCTGTATAAACATGGAAATATCTAGACCGCTATCTGTATAAACATGGAAATATCTTCACCACGATCTGTATAAACATGGAAATATCTACACCGCTATCTGCATAAACATGGTAATATATACACCACCATCTATATAAACATGGAAATATCTACACCGCCATCTGTATAAACATGGAAATATCTACAATGCCATCTGTAGAAAGATGGAAATATCTACACCGCAATCTGTGTAAACAAGGAAATATCTACACCGATATCTGTAAAAACATGGAAATATCTACTCCCCTATCTGTATAAACATGGAAATATCCACACCGCTCTCTCTATAAACATGGAAAAATCAACAAAGCTATCTCTATGAACATGGAAATATCTACACCGCCATCTCTATAAACTTGGAAATATCTACACCACGATCAGTATAAACATGGAAATATCTACACCGCTCTCTGTATAAACATGGAAATATCTCCACTGCTATTTCTATAAACATCGCAATATGTACACCGCCATCTGTATAAACATGGAAATACTTGCAAAGTTATCTGTATAAACATGGAAAAATCTGCACTGCCATCTGTATAAACATCGAAATATCTACACAGCCATGGGTATATACATGGAAATATCAACCCCGCTATCTATATAAACATGGAAATAACTACACCGCCATCTGTATAAACATGGAAATATCTACACCGCCATCCACATATCCATGGAAATATCTGCGCCGCCATCTGTATAAACATGGAAATATCCACACGGTCACCTGTGTATAGATGGACATATCAACACCGCCATCTGTACAAACATGAAAATATCTGCACCGCTATCTGTATAAACATGGAAATATCTACACCGCGGTCTGTATAAACATGGAAATATCTACACCGGTATCCGTATAAACATGGAAATATCTACACCGCTATCTCTATAAATATGGAAATATCTACACCGTGATCTGTATACACATGGCAATATTTACACCGCTATCTGTATAAACATGGAAATTTCTACACTGTTATCTGTATAAATATGGAAATATCTACACCGCTATCTCTATAAACATGGAAATATCTACACCGCCATCTGTATAAACATGGAAATAACTATACAATCATCTGTGTAAACATGGAAATATCTACACCACCATCTGTGTAAACATGGAAATATCTACAATGCCATCTGTATACACATGGAAATACCTACACGGCAATCTGTGTATAGATGGAAACATTAACACCGCCATATGTACAAACATGGAAATATCTACACTTCTATCTCTATAAACATGGAAATATCTACACTGCGGTCTGTATAAACATGGAAATAACTACACCGGTATCTGTATAAACATGGAAATATCTACACCACGATCTGTATAAACTTGGAAATATATACACCGCTCTCTATATAAACATGGAAATATCTCCACTGCTATCTCTATAAACATCGAAATATCTACACTGCCATGTGTACAAACATGGAAATATCTGCACCGCTATCTGTATAAACATGGAAATATGTACACCGCGGTGTGTATAAACATGGAAATATCTACACCGCTATCCCTATAAACATGGAAATATCTACAACGTGATCTGTATAAACATGGAAATATTTACTCCGCCATCTATATAAACATGGAAACTTCTACACCGTTATCTGTATAAATATGGAAATATCTACACCACTATCTCTATAAACTTGGAAATATCTACACCGCCATCTGTATAAACATGGAAATAACTGTACAGTCATCAGTATAAACATGGAAATATCTACACCACCATCTGTATAAACATGGAAATATCTACAATGCCATCTGTATACACATGGAAATACCTACACGGCAATCTGTGTATAGATGGAAACATCAACACCGCCATCTGTACAAACATGGAAATATCTACAATGATATCTCTATAAATATGGAAATATCTACACTGCGGTCTGTATAAACATGGAAATATCTACACCGGTATCTGTATAAACATGGAAATATCTACACCACTATCTGTATAAACATGGAAATATCTGAACCGCTATCTGTATAAACATGGAAATACACCGCTGTCTCTATAAACATGGAATTATGTACACCGCTATGTGTATAAACATGGAAATATCTCCACTGCTGTCTGTATAAACATGGAAATATCTCCACCGTTATCTGTATAAACATGGAAATATCTACAGCGCCATCTCTATAAACATTGAAATATCTACACTGCCATCTGTAAAAACATGGAAATATCTACACAGTCATCTGAATAACCATGGAAATATCTACACTGCAATCTGTATAAACATGGAAATATCTACACCGCTATCTGTATAAATATGAAATATCTAAACTGGTATCTCTATAAAAATGGAAATATCTACACTGCTATCAGTATAAACATGGAAATATCCTCACTGCTATCTCTATGAATATGGATATATCTACATCGCTATATCTATAAACATGGAAATATCTACACCGCTATCTCTATAAACATGGAAATATCTACACCGCCATCTTTATAAACAAGGAAATACCTACAAAGTCATCTGTATAAACATGGAAATATCTACACAGCCAACTGTATAAACATGGAAATATCTACACAGCCATCTGTATAAACATGGAAATATCTACACCATGGTCTGTATAAACATTTAAATATCTACACCGCCATCTCTATAAACATGGAAATATCTACACCGCTATCTGTATAAACATGGATATATCCACAGCGATATCTCTATAAACATGGAAAAATCAACACCGCTATCTCTATGAACATGGAAATATCTACACCGCCATCTCTATAAACATGGAAATATCTACACCGCGATCAGTATAAACATGGAAATATCTACACCGCTATCTGTATAAACATGGAAATATCTCCACTGCTATCTCTATAAACATCGCAATATCTACACCGCCATCTGTAAAAACATGGAAATACTTGCAAAGTTATCTGTAAAAACATGGAAAAATCTACACCGCCATCTGTATAAACATGGAAATATCTACACAGCCATGTGTATATACATGGAAATATCTACACCGCTATCTATATAAACATGGAAATAACTACACCGCTATCTGTATAAACATGGAAATATCTACACCGCTATCTCTATAAACATGGAAATATCTACACCGTGATCTGTATAAACCTGGCAATATTTACACCGCTATCTGTATAAACATGGAAATTTCTACACCGTTATCTGTATAAATATGGAAATATCTACACCGCTATCTCTATAAACATGGAAATATCTACACCGCCATCTGTATAAACATGGAAATAACTATACAGTCATCTGTGTAAACTTGGAAATATCTACACCACCATCTGTGTAAACATGGAAATATCTACAATGCCATCTGTATACACATGGAAATACATACACGGCAATCTGTGTAGAGATGGAAACATCAACACCGCCATCTGTACAAACATGGAAATATATACACAGCTATCTGTATAAACATGCAAATATCTCCACTGCTATCTCTATAAATATCGAAATAACTACACCGCCATCTGTATAAACATGGAAATACAAAGTTATCTGTATAAACATTGAAATATCTACACCGCCATCTGTATAAACATGGAAATATCTACACAGCCATGTGTATATACATGGAAATATCTACACCGCTATCTATATAAACATGGGAATAACTACACCGCTATCTGTATAAATATGGAAATATCTACACCACTATCTCTGTACACATGGAAATATCTACACTGCGGTCTGTATAAACATGGAAATATCTACACAGGTATCTGTATAAACATGGAAATATCTACAACACGATCTGTATAAACATGGAAATATATACACCGCTATCTGTATAAACATGGAAATATCTACAAAGCCATCTGTATAAACATGGAAATACGCACACAGTCATGTGTAGGAACATGGAAATATCTACACTGCTGCCTGTATAAACAAAGAAATATCTACACAGCCCTCTGTATAAATATGGAAATATCTGCACCCCTATCTGTATAAACATGGAAATACCTACACCGCTGTCTCTATAAACATGGAAATATGTACACCGCTATGTGTATAAACATGGAAATATCTCCACCGATATCTGTATAAACATGGAAATATCTACAGCGCCATCTCTATAAACATTGAAATATTTACTCTGCCATCTGTAAAAACATGGAAATATCTTCACAGTCATCTGAATAAACATGGAAATATCTACACCGCAATCTGTATAAACATGGAAATATCTACACCGCTATCTGTATAAATATGAAATATCTAAACCGCTATCTCTATAAAAATGGAAATATCTACACTGCTATCTGTATATACATGGAAATATCCTAACTGCTATCTCTATGAAAATGGATATATCTACATCGCTATATCTATAAACATGGAAATATCTACACCGATATCTCTATAAACATGGAAATATCTACACCGCAATCTGTATAAACGTTGAAATATCTACAGCGCTATCTGTGTAAACAAGGAAATATCTACACAGCTATCTCTGTAAACATGGAAATATCTACACCGCAATCTGTATAAACATGGAAATACCTACAAAGTCATCTGTATAAACATGGAAATATCTACACACCCATCTGTATAAACATGGAAATATCTACACAGCCATCTGTATAAACATGGAAATATCCACACCGTGGTCTGTATAAACATGGAAATATCTACACCGCCATCTCTATAAACATGGAAATATCTACACCCCTATCTGTATAAACATGGAAATGTCCACAGCGCTATCTCTATAAACATGTAAAAATCAACACCGCTATCTCTATGAACATGGAAACATCTACACCGCCATCTCTATAAACATGTAAATATCTACACCGCGATCAGTATAAACATGGAAATATCTACACCGCTATCTGTATAAACATGGAAATATCTCCAATGCTATCTCTATAAACATAGAAATATCTACACCGCCATCTGTATAAACATGGAAATACTTACAAAGTTATCTGTATAAACATGGAAATATCTACACCGCCATCTGTATAAACATGGAAATATCTACACAGCCATGTGTATATACATGGAAATATCTACACCGCTATCTATATGAACATGGAAAAAACTACACCGCTATCTGTATAAACTTGGAAATATTTACACCGCTATCTACAAATCCATAGAAATATCTGCGCCGCCATCTGTATAAACATGGAAATATCTACATGGACATCTGTGTATAGATGGAAATATCAACACCACCATCTGTACAAACATGGAAATACCTGCAATGCTATCTGTATAAACATGGAAATATTTACACCGCGGTCTGTATGAACATGGAAATATCTACACCGCTATCTATATAAACATGGAAATACTTACACCACTATCTCTATAAACATGGAAATATCTACACCGTTATCTGTATAAATATGGAAATATCTACACCGCTATCTCTATAAACATTTAAATATATACACCACCATCTGTATAAACATGGAAATATCTACACTGCTTTCTCTATAAACATGGAAATATCTACAATGCCATCTGTAAAAACATGGAAATACCTATACAGTCATCTGTAGAAACATGGAAATATCTACACCACCTTCTGTATAAACATGGAAATATCTACAATGCCATCTGTATACACATGGAAATAACTACACGGTAATCTGTGTATAGATGGAAACATCAACTCCGCCATCTGTACAAACATGGAAATATCTACACCGCTATCACTATAAACATGGAAATATCAACACTGCGGTCTGTATAAACATGGAAATATCTGCACCGCTATCTGTTTAAACATGGAAATACCTACACCGCTGTCTCTATAAACATGGAAATATGTACACCGCTATGTGTATAAACATGGAAATATCTCCACTGCCGTCTGTATAAACATGTAAATATCTACACTGCGATCTGTATAAACATGGAAATACCTACACCGCTATCTGTATAAATATGGAAATATCTACACATCTATCTCTATAAAATGGAAATACCTACACCGCCATCTGTATAAACATGGAAATACCTAGAAAGTCATCTGTATAAACATGGAAATGTCTACTCAGCCATCTGAATAAACATGGAAATATCTACACAGCCATCTGTATATACATGGAAATATCTACACCGCTATCTGTATAAACATGGAAATAACTACACCGATATTTGTATAAACAAGGAAATATCTACACCGCCATGTGTTTAAACATGGAAATATATACACAGACATCTGTTTACACATGGAAATATCTACACCGCTCTCTGTATAAACATGCTAATATCTACACCGCTATCTGTATAAATGTGGAAATATTAGCACCGCTATACCTATAAACAGGGTAATATCAACACCGTGATCTGTATAAACATGGAAATATCTACATCATGATCTGTATAAACATGGAAATATCTACACCGCGATCTGTATATACATGGAAGTATCTAAACCGTGATCTATATAAACATGGAAATATCTACACCGCCATCTCTATAAACATGGAAATATCTACACCCCTAACTGTATAAACGTGGAAATATCCACACAGCTATCTCTTTAAACATGGAAAAATCAACACCGCTATCTCTATGAACATGGAAATATCTACACCGCCATCTCTATAAACATGGAAATATCTACACCGCGATCACTATAAACATGGAAATATCTACACCGCTATCTGTATAAACCTGGAAATATCTCCACTGCTATCTCTATAAACATCGAAATATCTACACCGCCATCTGAATAAACATGGAAATAC
Source organism: Pan troglodytes (assembly GCF_028858775.2). Taxonomy (NCBI): domain Eukaryota; kingdom Metazoa; phylum Chordata; class Mammalia; order Primates; family Hominidae; genus Pan; species Pan troglodytes. The sequence continues at coordinate 13,273,526 of NC_072411.2, forward strand.
TTTCAAAGTTATCTGTATAAACATGGAAATATATACACCGCCATCTGTATAAACATGGAAATATCTACACAGCCATGTGTATATACATGGAAATATCTACACCGGTATCTATATAAACATGGAAATAACTACACCACTATCTGTATAAACATGGAAATATCTCCACTGCTATCTCTATAAACGTCGAAATATCTACACCGCCATCTGTATAAACACGGAAATACCTACAAAGTTATCTGTATAAACATGGAAATATCTACACCGCCATCTGTATAAACATGGAAATATCTACACAGCCATGTGTACATACATGGAAGTATCTACACCGCCATCTACATATCCATAGAAATATCTGCGCCGCCATCTGAATAAACATGGAAATATCTACACGGTCATCTGTGTATAGATGGAAATATCAACACCGCCATCTGTACAAACATGTAAATATCTGCACCGCGGTCTGTATAAACATGTAATATCTACACCGCTATCTGTATAAACATGGAAATATCTACACCGCTATCCCTATAAACATTTAAATATCTACACCGTGATCTGTATAAACATGGAAATATTTACACCGCTATCTGTATAAACATGGAAATTTCTACATTGTTATCTGTATAAATATGGAAATATCTACACCGCTATCTCTATAAACATGGAAATATCTACACCCCCATCTGTATAAACATGGAAATACCTATACAGTCATCTGTGTAAACATGGAAATATATACAATGCCATGTGTATACACATGGAAATACCTACATGGCAATCTGTGTATAGATGGAAACATAAACACCGCCATCTGTACAAACAAGGAAATATCTACACTGCTGTCTCTATAAACATGGAAATATCTACAAAGCGGTCTGTATAAACATGGAAATATCTCCACCGTTATCTGTATAAACATGGAAATATCTACAGCGCCATCTCTATAAACATTGAAACACCTACAATGCCATCTGTAAAAACATGAAAATACCTATACAGTTATCTGTATAAACATGGAAATATCTACACCACCATCTGTATAAACATGGAAATATCTACAATGCCATCTGTATACACATGGAAATACCTACACGGCAATCTGTGTATAGATGGAAACATCAACACCGCCATCTGTACAAACATGGAAATATCTACAGCGCTATCTCTATAAACATGGAAATACCTACACTGCGGTCTGTATAAATATGTAAATATCTACACTGGCATCTGTATAAACATGGAAATATCTACACCACGATCTATATAAACATGGAAATATTTACACCGCTATCTGTATAAACATGGAAATATCTTCACCGCTATCTCTATAAGCATGGAAATATCTACAAAGCCATCTGTATAAACATGGAAATACCTACACAGTCATGTGTATAAACATGGAAATATCTACACCGCAATCTGTATAAACATGGAAATATCTACACCGCTATCTGTATAAATATGAAATAACTAAACCGCTATCTCTATAACAATGGAAATATCTACACTGCTATCTCCATAAACATGGGAATATCCTCACTGCTATCTCTATGAACATGGATATATCTACAACGCTATCTCTATAATCATGGAAATATGTACACCGCGATCTCTATAAACATGGAAATATCTACAACGCCATCTGTATAAACATGGAAATATCTACAGCGCTATCTGTATAAACATGGAAATATCTACACCACTATCTGTATAAACATGGAAATATCTACACTGCGATATGTATAAACAAGGAAATATCTACACCGCGATCTGTATAAACATGGAAATGTCTACACCGCGATCTGTATAAACATGGAAATATCTACACCGCTATCTGTATAAACATGGAAATATCTACACAGCTATCTCTATAAACATGGAAATATCTACACCGCAATCTGTATAAACATGGAAATACCTACAAAGTCATCTGTATAAACATGGAAATATCTACACAGCCATCTGTATAAACATGTAAATATCTACACAGCCATCTGTATATACATGGAAATATCTTCACCGCTAGCTGTATAAACATGGAAATAACTACACCGCTATTTGTATATACAAGGAAATATCTACACCGCCATCTGTTTAAACATGGAAATATATACTCAGACATCTGATTATAGATGGAAATATCTACAACGCCATCTGTATAAACATGCTAATAACTACACCGCTATCTGTATAAATGTGGAAATATTTGCACCGCTATCCCTATAAACATGGTAATATCAACACAGCGATCTGTATAAACATGGAAATATCTCCACCATGATCTGTATAAACATGGAAACATCTACACCATGATCTGTATAAACATGGAAATATCTACACTGCCATCTCTATAAACATGGAAATATCTACACCTCTATCTGTATAAACATTGAAATATCCCCACCGCTATCTCTATAAACATGGAAAAATCAACACCGCTATCTCTATGAACATGGAAATATCTACACCGCCATGTGTATAAACATGGAAATATCTACACAGCCATGTGTATAAACATGGAAATAACTTCACCGCTATCTGTATAAACATGGAAATATCTACACGGTCATCTGTGTATAGATGGAAATATCAACACCGCCTTCTGTACAAACATGGAAATATCTGCACCGGTATCTGTATAAACATGGAAATATCTACACCGCGGTCTGTAGAAACATGGAAATATTTACACCGTGATCTGTATAAACATGGAAATATTTACACTGCTATCTGTATAAATATGGAAATATCTACACCGCCATCTGTATAAACATGGAAATATCTACACTGCTATCTCTATAAACATGGAAATATCTACAAAGCCATCTGTATAAACATGGAAATACCTACACAGTCATGTGTAGGAACATGGAAATATCTACACTGCCATCTGTATAAACATGGAAATATCTACAGAGCCCTCTGTATAAATATGGAAATGTCTGCATAGGCATCTGTATGAACATGGAAATATCTGCACCGCTATCTGTATAAACATGGAAATACCTACACCGCTGTCTCTATAAACAAGGAAATATGTACACAGCTATGTATATAAACATGGAAATATCTCCACTGCTGTCTGTATAAACATGGAAATATCTACACCGCTATGTGTATAAACATGGAAATATCTACACAGCTATCTCTATAAACATGGAAATACCTACACCGCCATCTGTGTAAACATGGAAATACCTACAAAGTCATCTGCATAAACATGCAAATATCTACACAGCCATCTGTATAAACAGGGAAATATCTACACAGCCATCTGTATATACATGGAAATATCTACACCGCAAACTGTATAAACATGGAAATAACTACACCGCTATCTGTATAAACATGGAAATATCTGCACCGCCATCTACATATCCATGGAAATATCTGCACCGCCATCTGTATAAACATGGAAATATCTACAATGCCATCTGTATACACATGGAAATACCTACACAGCAAACTGTGTAGGGATGGAAACATCAACACCGCCATCTCTACAAACATGGAAATATCTACACTGCCATCTCTATAAACATGAAAATATGTCCACCTCTATCTGTATAAACTTTAAAATATCTCCACCGCTATCTCTATTAACATGGAAGTATCTACACCGCTATCTGTATAAACTTGGAAATATCTGCACTGCCATCTCTATAAACATGAAAATATGTCCAACGCTATCTGTATAAACCTGAAAATATCTCCACCGCTATCTGTATAAACATGGAATTATCTAGACCGCTATCTGTATAAACATGGAAATATCTACACCGCTATCTGTATAAACATGGAAATATCTACACCGCTATCTGTATAAACATGAAAATATCTAAACCGCTATCTGTATAAACGTGGAAATATGTACTCCGCAATCTGTGCAAATATGGAAATATCTACACTTCTATCTCTGTAAATATGGAAATATCTATACCGCTATCTGTATAAACATGGAAATATCTACACCGCTATTTGTATAAACATGGAAATATATACACCACGATCTGTATAAACGTGGATATATATGCACCGCTATCTGTACAAACATGGAAACATCTTCACCGCTATCTGAATAAACATGGAAATATCTACACCGCTATCTGTATATCTATGGAAATATCTACACTGCTATCTCTATAAACATGGAAATGTCTACACCGCTGTCTGTATAAACATGGAAATAACTTCATGGATATCTCTCTAAACATGGAATTATCTACATCGCCATTTGTATAAATATGGAAATACCTACACATTCATCTGTATAAACATGGAAATATCTACCCCACTATCTGTATAAACATGGAAATATCTACACTGCAGTCTGTATAAACATGGAAATAACTACACAGCCATCTCTATAAACATGGAAATATCTACATCGCTATGTGTATAAACATGTAAATATCCACACCGCTATCTGCGTAACATGGAAATATTTACACCGTCATCTGTAAAAAACATTGAAATATCTACACAGGCATCAGTATAAACATGGAAATATCTTCACCCCCATCTTTAAAAACATGGAAAGATCTATAACGCTGTCTCTACAAACATGGAAATACCTGCACCGCTATCTGTATAAACACGGAAATATCGACACCGCTATCTGTATAAACCTGGAAATATCTACACTGCCATCTCTATAAACATGAAAATATGTCCACTGCTATCTGTATAAACTTGAAAATATCTCCACCGCTATCTGTATAAGCATGGAATTATCTACACCGCTATCTGTACAAACATGGAAACATCCACACCATTATCTGTATAAACATGGAAATATCTAGACCGCTACCTGTATAAACATTCAAATATCTACATTGCTATCTGTATAAACATAGAAATATCTACACCGCTATCTGTATAAACATGGAAATATCTACACAGCTATCTCTCTAAACATGGAAATAGCTACACTGCTATCTGTATAAACATAGAAATAGCGAGAACGCTATCTGTATAAACATGGAAATATCTACACCACCATCTCTATAAACATGGAAATATCTACACCCCTATCTGTATAAACATGGAAATATCCACACCGCTATCTCTATAAACATGGAAAAATCAACACCGCTATCTCAATGAACATGGAAATATCTACACCGACATCTCTATAAACATGGAAATATCTACACCGCGATCAGTATAAACGTGGAAATATCTACACCGCTATCTCTATAAACATGGAAATATCTCCACTGCTATTTCTATAAACAGCGCAATATCTACACCGCCATCTATATAAACACGGAAATACTTACAGAGATATCGGTATAAACATGGAAATATCTGCACTGCCATCTGTATAAACATGGAAATATCTACATGCCATCTGTATAAACATGGAAATATCTACACGGTCATCTGTGTACAGATGGAAATATCAACACCGCCATCTGTATAAACATGGAAATGTCTACACCGCGGTCTATATAAACATGGAAATATCTTAACCGCTATCTGTATAAACATGGAAATATCTACACCGCTATCTCTATAAACATGGAAATATTTACACCGTGATCTGTATAAACATGGAAATATTTACACTGCCATCTGTATAAATATGGAAATATCTACACCGCCATCTGTATAAACATGGAAATATCTACACTGCTATCTCTATAAACATGGAAATATCTTCAATGCCATCTGTAAAAACATGGAAATACCGATACAGTCATCTGTATAAACATGGAAATATCTACACCAAAATCTGTATAAACATGGAAATATCTACAATGCCATCTGTATACACATGGAAATACCTACACGGCAATCTGTGTATAGATGGAAACATCAACACCGCCATCTGTACAAACATGGAAATATCTACACCGCTATCTGTATAAACATGGAAATATCTACACTGCGGTCAGTATAAACATGGAAATTTCTACACCGGTATCTGTATAAACATGGAAATATCTACACCACGATCTGTATAAACATGGAAATATTTACACCGCTATCTGTATAATCATGGAAATATCTACACCGCTATCTCTATAAACATGGAAATATCTACAAATCCATCTGTATAAACATGGAAATAACAACACAGTCATGTGTAGGAACATGGAAATATCTACACCGCGATTTGTATAAACATGGAAATATCTACAATGCCATCTCTATAAACATATTAATATCTACACTGCTATCTGTATAAACATGGGAATATCTACAAAGCTATCTCTATAAACATGGAAATAAATACACCGCTATTTGTATAAACAAGGAAATATCTACACCACCATCTATTTAAACATGGAAATATCTACACAGACATCTGTTTATACATGGAAATATCTACACCGCTATCTGTATACACATGCTAATAACTACACCGCTATCTGTATAAAAGTGGAAATATTTGCACCGCTATCGCTATAAACATGGTAATATCAGCACCGCAATCTGTATAAACATGGAAAAATCTACACCATGATCTGTATAAACATGGAAATATCTACACTGTGATCTGTATAAACATGGAAATATTTACACCGTCATTTGTATAAACCTGGAAATATCTACACCGCCATCTCTATAAACATGGAAATATCTACACCCCTATCTGTATAAACATGGAAATATCCACACCGCTATCTCTATAAACATGGAAAAATCAACACCGCTATCTCTATGAACATGGAAATATCTACACCGCCATGTGTATAAACATGGAAATATCTACACAGCCATGTGTATATACGTGGAAATAACTTCACCGCTATCTCTATAAACATGGAAATATCTACACGGTCATCTGTGTATAGATGGAAATATCAACACCGCAATCTGTACAAACATGGAAATATCTGCACCGGTATCTGTATAAACATGGAAATATCTACACCGCGGTCTGTAGAAACATGGAAATATTTACACCGTGATCTGTATAAACATGGAAATATTTCCACTGCTATCTGTATAAATATGGAAATATCTACACCGCCATCTGTATAAACATGGAAATATCCACACTGCTATCTCTATAAACATGGAAATATCTACAATGCCATCTGTAAAAACATGGAAATACCTATACAGTCATCTGTATAAACATGGAAATATCTACACCACCACCTGTACAAACATGGAAATATCTACACCGCTATCTCTATAAACATGGAAATATCTACACTGCGGTCTGTATAAACATGGAAATATATACACCGGTATCTGTATACACATGGAAATATCTACACCACGATTTGTATAAACATGGAAATATTTACACCGCTATCTGTATAAACATGGAAATATCTGCACCGCTATCTCTATAAACATGGAAATATCTACAAAGCCATCTGTATAAACATGGAAATACCTACACAGTCATGTGTAGGAACATGGAAATATCTACACTGCCATCTGTATAAACATGGAAATATCTACAGAGCCCTCTGTATAAATATGGAAATATCTGCATAGGCATCTGTATGAACATGGAAATATCTGCACCGCTATCTGTATAAACATGGAAATACCTACACCGCTGTCTCTATAAACATGGAAATATGTACACAGCTATGTATATAAACATGGAAATATCTCCACTGCTGTCTGTATAAACATGGAAATATCTACACCGCTATGTGTATAAACATGGAAATATCTACACAGCTATCTCTATAAACATGGAAATACCTACACCGCCATCTGTGTAAACATGGAAATACCTACAAAGTCATCTGCATAAACATGCAAATATCTACACAGCCATCTGTATAAACAGGGAAATATCTACACAGCCATCTGTATATACATGGAAATATCTACACCGCTAACTGTATAAACATGGAAATAACTACACCGCTATCGGTATAAACATGGAAATATCTGCACCGCCATCTACATATCCATGGAAATATCTGCACCGCCATCTGTATAAACATGGAAATATCTACAATGCCATCTGTATACACATGGAAATACCTACACAGCAATCTGTGTAGGGATGGAAACATCAACACCGCCATCTCTACAAACATGGAAATATCTACACTGCCATCTCTATAAACATGAAAATATGTCCACCTCTATCTGTATAAACTTTAAAATATCTCCACCGCTCTCTCTATTAACATGGAAGTATCTACACCGCTATCTGTATAAACTTGGAAATATCTGCACTGCCATCTTTATAAACATGAAAATATGTCCAACGCTATCTGTATAAACCTGAAAATATCTCCACCGCTATCTGTATAAACATGGAATTATCTAGACCGCTATCTGTATAAACATGGAAATATCTACACCGCTATCTGTATAAACATGGAAATATCTACACCGCTATTTGTATAAACATGAAAATATCTAAACCGCTATCTGTATAAACGTGGAAATATGTACTCCGCAATCTGTGCAAATATGGAAATATCTACACCTCTATCTCTATAAACATAGAAATAGCGAGACCGCTATCTGTATAAACCTGGAAATATCTACACCGCCATCTGTAAAAACATGAAGATATTTACACAGTCATCTGTATAAACTTGGAAATATCTACAACTCCATCTGTATAAACATGGAAATATCTACACTGCCATCTCTATATACATGCAAATATCTACACAGCCATCTGTACAAACATGGAAATATGTACACCGATATCTGTAAACATGGAAATATCTACACCGCTATCTTTATAAACTTGGAAATATCAACACCGCCTTGTGTATAAACATGGAAATATACCCACCGCTATCTGTATAAACATGGAAATATCTCCAACGCTATCTTTATAAACATTGAAATTTCTACACCGCTATCTGTATAAACATGGAAATATCTGCACCGACATGTCTATAAACATGAAAATATCTACACCGCCATCTCCAGAAACATGGAACTATCTACACCGCCATCTGTATAAAAATAGAAATATTGACACCACTATCTGTATAAACATGGAAATATCTACACTGCCATGTGTATAAAGATGGAAATATCTACAACGCTATCTGTATAAACATGGAAATACCAACACCGTTATCTGTATAAACATTGAAATATCTACACCGCTATCTGTATAAACATGGAAATATCTACACCGCTATCTCTATAAATATTGAAATATCTACAACGCTATCTGTATAAACATGGAAATATCTACAACAATATCTGTGTAAACATGGAAATATCTACACCGCTATCTTTATAAACTTGGAAATATCTACACACACTTGTGTATAAACATGGAAATATACCCACCACTGTCTGTATAAACATGGAAATATCTACACCGCTATCTGTATAAACATGGAAATATCTACTTCGCTATCTGTATAAACATGGAAATATCTCCAGCGGTATCTCTATAAACATGGAAATATCTACACCGTTATCTTTGTAAACATGGAAATATCTACATCGCTACCTGTATAAACATGGAAATATCTACAAAACTACCTGTGTAAACATGGGAATACCTTCACAGCTATCTGTGTAAACATTGAAATATGTACACCGCTATCTGTGTCAGGAGGGAAATATCTACCCCACAATATGTGCAATTATGGAAATATCTCCACAGCTATCTCTGTAAACATGCAAATACCTACACCGCTATCTGTATAAACACGGAAATATCTGCACTGCTATCTGCATAAACATGGAAATATCTACACCGCTATCTGTATAAACATGGAAATATCTGCACTGCTATCTGTATAAACCTGGAAATATCTACATGGCTATCTCTATAAACTTGGAAATATCTACACCGCCAACTGTATAAACATGGAAGTACCTACAGAGTCATCTGTATAAACATGGAAAAATCTACACCACTATCTGTATACACATGGAAATATCTACAATGCCATCTGTATAAACATGGAAATATCTACACAGCCATCTGTATAAACATGGAAATGTCTACACAGCCATCTGTATAAACATGGAAATATCTACAGAGCTATCTGTATAAACCTGGAAATAGCCACACCGCTATCTGTAAAAACATGGAAATATCTACACCGCCGTCTGTAAAAACATTTAAATATCTACACAGTCATCTGTAAAAACATGGAAATATCTACATCTCCATGTGTATAAACACGGAAATATCTACACCGTCTTCTGTATACACATGGAAATATCTACACAACCATCTGTATAAACATGGAAATATCTACACCGCTATCTCCATAAACATGGAAATACCCACACAGCAATCTGTATAAACATGGAAATATCTACACCGCAATCTGTATAAACATGGAAGTATCTACACTGCTATCTGTAAAAATATGGAAATATCTACAACGCTATCTCTATAAACATGGAAATATCTACACCACTAGCTGTATAAACGTGGAAATATCTACTTCGCTATCTCTAGAGACATGGAAATATCTACACCGCCATCTGTATAAACATGGAAATAACTACACAGTCAATTGCATAAACATGGAAATATCTACACCACTATCTGTATAAACATGGAAATATCTACACCTCTATCTTTATAAACATGGAAATATCTACCCCGTTATCTGTATAAACATGGAAATATCTACACCGCTATCTGTATAAACATGGAAATATCTACTCCGCTATCTGCATAAACATGCACAAATCTATAGCGCTATGTGTATAAACATGGAAATATCTCCACCGCTATCTGTATAAACATAGAAATATCTACACCGCAATTTCTATAAACATGGAAATATCTACACCGCTATCGGCATAAACTTGGAAATATCTACACCACCATCTCTATAAACATGGAAATATCTCCACCGCCATCTGTATAAACATGGAAATATCTCCACCGCTCTCTGTATAAACATGGAAATATCTACACCGCTATCTGTATAAACATGGAAATATCTACACCGCTATCTGTATAAACATGGAAATATCTACACCGCTATCTGTATAAACATGCAAATATCTACAGTGCTATCTCTATAAACATGGAAATATCTCCACCGCTATCTGTATAAACATGGAAAGATCTACACCGCTATCTTTATAAACATGGAAAGATCTACACCGCAATCACTATAAACATGAAAAATCTTCAACACTATCTGTAGAAACATGGAAATATCTACACAGCTGTCTGTGTAAACATGGAAATATGTACACAGCAATCTGTGTGAGGATGGAAATATCTACACCGCAATCTGTGCAAATATGGAAATATCTACACCTCTATCTCTGTAAACATGGAAATATCTACACCACTATCTGTATAAACATGGAAATATCTACACCGCTTTCTGTATAAACATGGAAATATATACACCACAATCTGTATAAACATGGAAATATCTACACCGCCATCTGTATAAACATGGAAGTATCTACACCGCTATCTGTATAAACATGGAAATATATACACAGATATCTCTATAAACATGGAAATAGCTGCACTGCTATCTGTATAAACATAGAAATAGCGACACCGCTATCTGTATAAACATGGAAATATCTACACCGCCATCTGTAAAAACATGAAGATATCTACACAGCCATCTGTATAAACATGGAAATACCTACACAGTCATGTGTAGGAACATGGAAATATCTACACTGCCATCTGTATAAACATAGAAATACCTACAAAGCCCTCTGTATAAATATGGAGATATCTGCATAGGCATTTGTATAAACTTGGAAATATATCCACTGCTATCTGTATAAACATGGAAATACCTACACCGCTGTCTCTATAAACATGGAAATATGTACACCGCTATGTGTGTAAACATGGAAATATCTCCACTGCTGTCTGTATAAACATGGAAAAATATCCAACGTTATCTGTATAAACATGGAAATAACTACAGCGCCATCTCTATAAACATTGAAATATCTACACAGCCATCTGTAAAAACATGGAAATATCTACACAGTCATCTGAATAAACATGGAAATATCTACACCGCAATCTGTGTAAACATGGAAATACCAACAATACCATCTGTATACACATGGAAATATGTACACAGACATCTGTATAAATATGGAAATATCTACACCATCATCTGTATAAACATGGAAATACCTACACTGCCATCTGTAGAAAGATGGAAATATCTACGCCGCTATCTCTATAAATATGGAAATGTCTACACCACCATCTCTATAAACATGAAAATATCTACACTGCCATCTCCATAAAGATGGAAGTATCTACTCCGCCATGTGTATAAACACGGAAATATCTACACCATCTGAGAAAACATGGAAATATCTACACCGCTATCTGTATAAACATGGAAATAACTACACCGCCATCTGCATGTCCATGGAAATATATACGCCGCCGTCTGTATAAACATGGAAATATCTACACGACCATCTGTGTATAGATAGAAATATCAACACTGCCATCTGTACAAACACGGAAATATCTACACCTCTATCTCTATAAACATGGAAATATCTGCACTGCCATCTGTAAAAACATGGAAATAACTATACAGTCATCTCTATAAACATGGAAATATCTACAATGCCATCTGTATACACATGGAAATATCTACACAGCCATCTGTATAGACATGGAAATATCTGCACTGCCATCTGTATAAACATGGAAATATCTACAGCGCCATCTCTATAAACATTGAAATATCTAGACTGCCATCTGTAAAAACATGGAAATATCTACACAGTCATCTGAATAAACAAGGAAATATCTACACAGCCATCTGTATACACATGTAAATATCTACACTGCTATCTATATAAACATGGAAATATCTACTCCGCCATCTCTATAAACATGAAAATATCTACACTGTAATCTCCATAAACATGGAACTACAACGCCATCTGTATATACATGGAAAATTCTACACCGCCATCTGTGTGAATAAGGAAATATCTACACTGCCATCTGTATAATCATGGAAATATCTACACAGTCATCTGAATAAACTTGGAAATATATACACCGCAATCTGTGGAAACATGGAAATATCTACACCAATATCTGTAAAAACATGGAAATATCTGCACCGTAATCTGTATAAACATGGAAATATCTACACCGCGATCTGTATAATCATGGAAATATCTATAGTGACATCTCTGTAAACATTGAAATATCTACACTGCCATCTGTAAAAACATGGAAATATATACACAGTCATCTGAATAAACATGGAAATATCTACACCACCATCTATATAAACATGGAAATACCTACAATACCATCTGTATACACATGGAAATAACTACACAGTCATCTGTATAAATATGGAAATATCTACACCACCATCTGTATAAACATGGAAATACCTACACTGCCATCTGTAGAAAGATGGAAATATCTACACCCCTATCTCAATAAATATGGAAATGTCTTCACCGCCATCTCTATAAACATGAAAATATCTACACTGCCAACTCCATAAAGATGGAAGTATCTACTCCGCCATGTGTATAAACACGGAAATATCTACCCCACCATCTGTGAAAACATGGGAATACCTACACCGCTATCTGTATAAACATGGAAATATCTACACCGCCATCTGCATGCCCATGGAAATATCTACGCCGCCATCTGTATAAACATGGATATATCTACACGGCCATCTGTGTATAGATAGAAATATCAGCACCGCCATCTGTACAAACATTGAAATATCTACTCCGCTATCTCTATAAATATGGAAATATCTGAACTGCCGTGTGTAAAAACATGGAAATCCCTATACAGTCATCTATATAAACATGGAAATATCTACAATGCCATCTGTATACACATGTAAACATCTACACAGTCATCTGTATAAACATGTAAACATCTACAGTGCTATCTCTGTAAACATGGAAATATCTACACCGCCATCTCTATAAACATGAAAATATCTACACTGCCATCTCCATAAACATGGAACTAACTACTCCGCCATCTGTATAAACATGGAAACATCTACCCCGCCATCAGTGTGAATAAGGAAATATCTACAATGCCATCTGTATAAAGATATAAATATCTGCACCGCGAGCTGTAAAAACATGGAAATATCTACATCGCTATCTGTGTAAACGTGGAAATACCAACACCGCTATCGGTATAAACATGGAAATATCTACAACGCCATCTATATAAACATGGAAATATCTACACCGCTATGTCTATAAACATGGAAATACCTACACTGCTATCTCTATAAACATGGAAATATCAACACCGCTATTTGTATAAACAAGGAAATATCTACACCGTGATCTGTATAAACATGGAAATATTTACACCGCTATCTGTATAAACATTGAAATTTCTACACCGTTATCTGTATAAATATGGAAATAACTACCCCGCTATCTCTATAAACATGGAAATATCAACACCGCCATCTGTATAAACATGGAAATAACTATACAGTCATCTGTGTATACATGGAAATATCTACACTACCATCTGTATAAACATGGAAATATCTACAATGCCATCTGTATACACATGGAAATACCTACACGGCAATCTGTGTATAGATGGAAACACCAACACCGCCATATGTACAAACTTGGAAATATCTACACTGCTATCTCTATAACCATAGAAATATCTACACTGCGGGCTGTATAAACATGGAAATATCTACACCGCTATCTGTATAAACATGGAAACACCTACACCGCTGTCTCTATAAACATGGAAATATGTACACCGCTATGTGTATAAACATGGAAATATCTCCACTGCTGTCTGTATAAACATGGAAATATCTCCACCGATATCTGTATAAACATGGAAATATCTACAGTGCCATCTCTATAAACATTGAAATATCTACACTGCCATCTGTAAAAACATGGAAATATCTACACAGTCATCTGAATAAACATGGAAATATATACACCGCAATCTGTGTAAACATGGAAATACCTACAACAATATCTGTAAAAACATGGAAATATCTACACCGTAATCTGTATAAACATGGAAATATCTACACCGCGATCTGTATAAACATGGAAATATCTACAGCGCCAACTCTATAAACATTGAAATATCTTCACTGCCATCTGTAAAAACATGGAAATATCTACACAGCCATCTGAGTAAACATGGAAATATCTACACCAACATCTGTATAAACATGGAAATACCTACAATACCATCTGTATACACACGGAAATATCTACACAGACATCTGTATAAATATGGAAATATCTACACCGCCATCTGTATAAACATGGAAATACCTACACTACCATCTGTAAAAAGATGGAAATATCTACACGGCTATCTCTATAAATATGGAAATATCTACACCGCCATCTCTATAAACATGAAAATATCTACACTGCCATCTCCATATAGATGGAACTATCTACTCCGCCATGTGTATAAACACGGAAATAACTACACCACCATCTGTGAAAACATGGAAATATCTACACCGCTATCTGTATAAACATGGAAATATCTACACCGCCATCTGCATGCCCATGGAAATATCTACGCCGCCATCTGTATAAACATGGAAATATCTACACGGCCATCTGTGTATAAATAGAAATATCAACACCGCCATCTGTACAAACATGGAAATATCTACTCCGCTATCTCTATAAATATGGAAATATCTGCACTGCCATCTGTAAAAACATGGAAATACCTATACAGTCAACTGTATAAACATGGAAATATCTACAATGCCATCTGTATACACCTGGAAATATCTACACAGCCATCTGTATGAACATGTAAACATCTACACTGCTATCTCTATAAACATGGAAATATCTACACTGCCATCTCCATAAACATGGATCTATCTACACCGCCATCTGTATAAACATGGAAATATCTACACTGCCATCTGTATAAACAAGGAAATACCTGCACTGCTATCTGTATAAACATGGAAATATCTAAACCTCTATCTGTCTAAACATTAAAATATCTACACCGCTACCTATGTAAACATGGAAATATCTACACCGTGATCTGTATAAACATGGAAATATTTACACCGCTATCTGTATAAACATGGAAACTTCTACACCCTTATCTGTATAAACATGGAAATATCTACACCGCTATCTCTATAAACGTGGAAATATCTACAACGTCATCTGAATAAACATGGAAATACCTATACAGTCATCTGTGTAAACATGGAAATATCTACACCACCGTCTGTATATACATGGAAATATCTACAATGCCATCTGTATACACATGAAAATACCTACACGGCAATCTGTGTATAAATGGAAACATCAAAACCGCCATCTGTACAAACATGGAAATATCTATACTTCTATCTCTATAAACATGGAAATATCTACACTGTGGTCTGTATAAACATGGAAATATCTACACCGGTATCTATATAAACATGGAAATATCTACACCACGATCTGTATAAACATGGAAATATATACATCGCTATCGGTATAAACATGGAAATATCTGCATCGCTATCTCTATAAACATGGAAATATCTACAAAGCCATCTGTATAAACATGGAAATACCTACACAGTCATGTGTAGCAAAATGGAAATATCTACACCGCTATCTGTATAAACATGGAAATACCTACACCGCTGTCTCTGTAAACATGGAAATATATACACCGCTGTGTGTATAAACATGGAAATATCTTCATGGCTATCTCTCTAAACATGGAAATATCTACATCGTTATCTGTATAAACACGGAAATATCTACAGCGCCATCTCTATAAACATTGAAATATCTACACTGCCATCTGTAAAAACATGGAAATATCTACACAGTCATCTGAATAAACATGGAAATATCTACACCGCAATCTGTATAAACATGGAAATATCTACACCGCTATCTGTATAAATATGAAATATCTTAACCGCTATCTCTATAAAAATGGAAATATCTACACTGCCATTTGTATAAACATGGAAATATCCTCACTGCTATCTCTATGAACATGGATATATCTACACCGCCATCTCTATAAACATGGAAATATCTACATCGCTATCTGTATAAACAGGGAAATATCTACACCGCCATCTGTATAAACATGGAAATATCTACACCGCCATCTGTATAAACATGGAAATATCTACAGCGCTATCTGTATAAATATGGAAATATCTACACTGCTATCTGTATAAACATGAAAATATCTACACGGCTATCTCTATAAACATGGAAATATCTACACCGCCATCTGAATAAACATAGAAAAAGTACACAGTCATCTTTATTAACATGGAAATATCTACCCCACCATCAGTATAAACATGGAAATATCTACCCTGCCATGTGTATAAACATGCAAATATTTACACAGCCATCTCTATAAACACGGAAACAGCTACACCGCTATCTGCATAAACATGGAAATAGCCACACCACTATCTGTATAAACATGGAAATATCTACAGCACCATCTGTAAAAACATGGAAATTTCTACACAGTCATCTGTATAAACATGGAAATATCTACACCTCCACCTGTATAAACATGGAAATATGTACACTGCCATGTGTATACACATGGAAACATCTACACAGCCATCTGTATAAAAATGGTAATATCTACACCGCTATCTATATAAACATGGAAATATCTACTCCGCTATCTCTATAAACATGGAAATATATACACCGCTATCTCTAAAAACATGGAAATATCTACACCGCAATCTCTATAAACGTGGAAATATCTTCACCGCCATCGCTATAAACATGGAAATATCTACACTGCCATATACATAAACAATGTAATATCTACACCGCCATCTATATAAACATATAAATATCTACACAGTCATGTGTATAAACATCGAAACATCTTCACCTCCATCTGTACAAACATGGAAATATCTACACTGCCATCTGTATACACATGGAAATATCTACACCGCCATCTGTATAAACATGGAAATATCTACACGGCTATCTCTGTAAACATGGAAATACCTACACCGATATGTGTATGAACCTGGAAATACCTACACCGCTATCTGTATAAACATGGAAATATCTACACCGCCATCTGCATAAACATGGAATTACCTACACAGTCATCTGTATAAACATGGAAATATCTACCCCACCATCGGTATAAACATGGAAATACCTACACCGCCATCTGTATAAACATGGAAGCATCTACACAGCCATCTCCATGAATATGGAAATAGCTACACAGTTAAATGTATAAACATGGAAATAGCCACATCGCTATCTGTATAAACATGGAAATAGCCACACCGCTATCTGTATAAACATGGAAATAGCCACATCGCTATCTGTATAAACATGGAAATATCTACACCGCCATATGGAAAAACATGGATATATCTGCACAGTCATCTGTATAAAAATGGAAATATCTACAACTCCATCTGTATAAACATGGAAATATCTACACTGCCATGTGTATACACATGGAAACAACTACACTGCCATCTCTATAAACATGGAAATATTTACACCGCTATCTCTATAAACATGGAAATATCTACAAAGCCATCTGTATAAACATGGAAATACCTACACAGTCATGTGTAGGAAAATGGAAATATCTACACTGCCATCTGTATAAACATAGAAATATCTACACAGCCCTCTGTATATATAGGGAAATCTCTGCATAGGCATCTGTATAAACATGGAAATATCTGCACCGCTATCGGCATAAACATGGAAATACCTACACCGCTGTCTCTATAAACATGGAAATATGTACACCGCTATGTGTATAAACATGGAAATATCTCCACTGCTGTCTGTATAAACATGGAAATATCTCCACCGTTATCTGTAAAAACATGGAAATATCTACACCGCCATCAGTATAAAAATGGAAATATCTACAGCGCTATCTGTATAAATATGGAAATATCTACATCGCTATCTGTATAAACATGGAAATATCTACACGGCTATCTCTATAAACATGGAAATATCTACACCGCCATCTCTATAAACATGTAAATATCTACACTGCCATCTCCATAAATATGGAACTATCTACACCGCCATCTGTATAAACATGGAAATATCTACACTGCCATCTGTATAAAGATGTAAATATCTACACTGCGAGCTGTATAAACATGGAAATATCTACACCGCTATCTCTATAAACATGGAAATATCTACACCGCTTGCTCTATAAAAATGGAAACATATACACCGCCATCCCTGTAAACATGGAAATATCCACAACACCATCTACATAAACAAGAAAATATCTATATCGCCGTCTATATAAACTTGGAAATATCTACAACGCTATCTCTATAAACATGGAAATATCTACACCGCCATCTGTAAAAGCATGGAAATATCTTCAAAGTCATCTGTATAAACATGGAAGAATCTACACTACCGTCTGTATAAACTTGGAAATACCTACACTGCCATCTGTATACACATGGAAATATCTACACAGCCATGTGTACAAACATGGAAATATCTACACCACTATATCTATAAACATGGAAATACCTGCACCGTTATCTCAATAAACATGGTAATATCTACACTGGTATCTCTATAAACATGGAAATACCAACACCGCTATCTCTACAAACATGGAAATATCTACACCACTATCTCTACAAACATGGAAATAACTACACCGCCATCTCTATAAACATGAAGATATCTACACTGCCATCTCCATAAACATGGAAATATCTACACCGCCATCTGTATAAACATGGAAATATTTACACAGCTATCTGTATAAACATGGAAATAGCAACACCGCTATCTGTATAAACATGGAAATACGTACACAGCTATCTGTATAAACATGGAAATACCTCACACGCTATCTCTATAAACAAGGAAATATCTACATTGCCATCTATGTAAACATGGAAATATCTACACCGCCATCTGTATAAACCTGGAAATACCTACACAGTCATCTCTATAAACATGGAAATACCTACACCATCATTTGTATAATAATGGAGATTTCTACACTGCCATATGTATAAACATGGAAATATCTACACAGCCATCTCTATAAACATGGAAATAGCTAAACCGCTATCTGTATAAAAATGGAAATAGCCACACCGAAATCTGTATAAACATGGAAATATCTACACCGCTGTCTGTATAATCATGGAAATATCTACACCTCTATATGTATAAATATGGAAATAACTACACCACTATCTCTATAACCATGGAGATATCTACACCGCTATCTGTATAAACATAGAAAGAACTACACTGCTATCTGTATAAACATGGAAATATCTACACCGCCATCCGTGTAAACGTGGAAATATCTACAAAGTCATTTGTATAAACATGGAAATATCTACACCGTCATCTGTATAAAGATGGAAATACCTACACAGCTATCTGTATAAACCTGGAAATATCTACACCACTATCTGTATAAACTTGGAAATATCTACACCGCTATCTAAATAAACATGGAAATACCTGCAATGCTATCTGTATAAACATGCAAGTATCTAAACCACTATCTATATAAACGCGAAAATATCTACATCGCTATCTGTATAAACATGGAAACCTCTCCACCGCTATCTGTATAAAAATGGAACTATCTTCACCGCTATCTTTATATACATGGAAATATCTACATCACCATCTGTATAAATAGGAAAATATCTACACCGCTATCTGTATATTCATGGAAATATCTACACCGCCATCTACATAAACAAGGAAATAACTACACCGCCATCTGTATAAACATTGAAATAACTTCACCGCCATCTGTATGAACCTAGAAATATCTACACTGCCATCTGTAGAAAGATGGAAATATCTACACCGCGATCTGTGTAAACATGGATATATCTACACCGCGACCTGTGTAAACATGGAAATATCTACACCGCTATCTGTATAAACATGGAAATATCTACACCACTATCTGTATAAACATGGAAATATCTGCACCGCAATCTGTATAAACATGGAAATATCTACAGCGATATCTTTATAAATATGGAAATATCTACACGGCTATCTCTATAAACATGGAAATGTCTACACCGGTATCTGTATAAACATGGAAATATCTACACGGCTATCTCTATAAACATGGAAATATCTACACCGCCATCTGTTTAAACATGGAAATAAGTACACAGTCATCTGTATTAAGATGGAAATATCTACCTCACCATCAGTATAAACATGGAAATATCTACACTGCCATCTGTATAAACATGGAAATATATACACAGCCATCTCTTTAAACATGGAAATAGCTACACCGCTATCTGTATAAACATGGAAATAGACACACCGCTATCTGTATGAACATGGAAATATCTACACCACCATCTGTAAAAACATGGAAATATCTACACAGTCATCGGAATAAACATGGAAATATCTACACTTGCACCTGTATAAACATGGAAATATCTACACTGCCATGTGTATACACATGGAAACATCTATACAGCCATCTGTATAAACATGGAAATATCTACACTGCTATCTGTATAAACATGGAAATATCTACACCGCAATGTTTATAAACATGGAAATATCTACACCGCTATATGTATAAATGTGGAAATAACTACACCGGTATCTCTATAAGCATGGAAATATCTACATCGCTATCTGTATAAACATAGAAATAACTACACCGCTATCTCTATAAACATGGAAATATCTACATCGCCATCTGTATAAACGTGGAAATACCTACACAGTCATCTGTATAAACATGGAAATATTTACACAGATTTCTGTATAAACATGGAAATATCTACACCGCTATCTCTATAAACTTGGAAATATCTACACCGCCATCCGCATAAACACCAAAATATCTACACCACCATCTCTATAAACATGGAAATATCTACACCGCCATCTTTATATACATGTTTACATCAACATCGCCACCTGTATAATCATGGAAATATCCACACTGCTGTCTGTATAAACATGGAAATATCTACACCGCCATCTGTAAAAACATGGAAATATGTACGCAGTCATCTGTATAAACATGGAAATATCTACACATCCATCAATATGAACATGGAAATATCTACACTGCTATCTCTATAAACATGGAAATAGCTACACCGCTATCTGTATAATCATGGAAGTAGCCACACCGCAATCTGTATAAACATGGAAATATCTACACTGCCATCTGTATAAACATGGAAATATCTACACAGTCATGTTTGTAAACATGGAAACCTCCGCACTTCCATCTGTATAAACATGGAAATATCTACACATTCATGTGTATAAACATGGAAACCTCCACACTTCCATCTGTATAAACATGGAAATACCTACACTGCCATCTGTATACACATGGAAATATCTAAACAGCCATCTGTATAAACATGGAATTATCTACACCGCTATCCCTATAAACATGGAAATACCTATACTGCTATCTGTATAAACATGGAAATATCTATACCGCCATCTGTATAAACATGGAAATATTTCCACCGCTATCTGTATAAACATGGAAATATCTACACCTCTATCTGTATAAACATGGAAATATCTACACAGCCATCAGTATAAACATGGAAATATCTACACCGCCATCTGTATAAACATGGAAATACCTACACAGTCATCTGTATAAACATGGAAATATCTACCCCACCATCTGTAAAAACATGGAAATATCTACACCACCATCTGTATAAACATGGAATTATCTACTCAGCCATCTCTATAAGTATGGAAACAGCCACACCGTAATCTGTATAAACTTTGAAATTGCCATAGTGCAATCTGTATAAACATGGAAATATCTACACCGCCAGCTGTACAAACATGGAAATATCAGCACAGCCATCTGTATAATCATGGAAATATCCACACTGCCGTCTGCATAAACATGGAAATATCTACACGGCCATCTGTAAGAACATGGAAATATGTACACAGTCATCTGTATTAACATGGAAATATCCACACCTCCATCAGAATGAACATGGAAATATCTACACCGCTATCTCTATAAACACGGAAATAGCTAAACCGGAGTCTGTATAATCATGGAAATATCCACACCGCTATGTGTATAAACACAGAAATATCTACACCGCCATCTCTATAAACATGGAAATATCTACACAGTCATGTGTATAAACATGGAAACATCCACACCTAAATCTGTATAAACATGGAAATAACTACAGTGACATCTGTATACACATGGAAATATCTACAGTGCCATCTGTATACACATGGAAATAACTACACAGCCATCTGTATAAACATTGAAATATCTACACCGCTATCTCTATAAACATGGAAATACCTACACCTCTAATTGTATAAACATGGAAACCTCTACACCGCCATTTGCATAAACATGTAAATATCTCCACCGCTATCGGCATAAACATGGAAATATCTACAGCGCTATCTGTATATACATGGAAATATCTACACCGCTATCTGTATAATCATAGAAATTTGTACACCGCCTTCTGTATAAACATGGAAATATCTACACAGTCATCTGTATAAACATGGAAATATCGACCCCACTATCTGTATAAACATGAAAATGTCTACAACGTCATCTGTATAAACATGGAAACATCTACACAGGCATCTCTATAAAATTGCAAATAGCTACACCGTTATCTGTGTAAATGTGGAAATATCTACACCGCAATCTCTATAAACATGGAAATAACTACAACGCTACGTGTGTAAAGATGAAAATTTCTACACCGCAATCTGTGCAAAGATGGAAATATCTACACCGCTGTCTGTGTAAACATGGAAATATCTACACAACTATCTGTATAAACATGAAAATATTTACACAGCTATCTGTAAAAACATGGAAATATCTACACCGTCATGTGTATAAACATGGAAATATCTACACCGTCATCTATATAAACATGGAATTATCTACACCGCCATCTGTATAAACATGGAAATATCTACACTGCCATCTCTATAAATATGGAAATAGCTACACCATTATCTGCATAAACATGGAAATAGCCAAACCGCCATCTGTATAAACATGGAAATACCTACACCGCCATCTGTAAAAACATGGAAATATTTACACAGTCATCTGTATAAACATGGAAATATCTACACCTCCATCTGTATAAACATGGAAATATCTACACTGCCATGTGTATACACATGGAAACATCTACACTGCCATCTGTATTAACATGCAAATATCTACCCCGCTATCTCTATAAACATGGAAATATCTACACCGCTATCTGTATAAACCTGGAAATAACACCGCTATCTGTATAAACATGGAAATATCTACATCGCTATCTGTATAAACATAGAATTAACTGCACTGCTATCTCTTTAAACATGGAAATATCTGCACCACCATCTGAGAAACATGGAAATATCTACATCGACATCTGTATAAACATGGAAATATCTACACCGCTTTCTGTATAAATATGGAAATATCTACACCGCTATCTGTATAAACATGGAAATATCTACAACGCTGTCTATATAAACATCGAAATAACTACACCGCCATCTCTATAAACATGAAAATATCTACACTGCCATCTCCATAAACATGGAACTATCTACACCGCCATCTGCATAAACATGGAAATATCTACACTGCCATCTGTATAAAGATGTAAATATATACACCGCGAGCTGTATAAACATGGAAATATCTACACAGCTATCTGTATAAACATGGAAATAGCAACACCGCTATCTGTATAAACATGGAAATACGTACACAGCCATCTGTGTACACATGGAAATAACTACACTGCAATCTGCATACACATGGAAAATATCTACACAGCCATCTGTATCAACATGGAAATAACTACACCGCTATCTCTATAAACATGGAATTACCTACACCGCTATCTCTATAAACATTGAAATATCTACAACGATATCTCTATACACATGGAAATATCTACACCACTATCTGTAAACATGGAAATATCTACACCATTATCTGCATAAACGTGGAAATATCTACTATGCTATATGAAATAAATATGGAAATAACTACGACGCTATCTCTATAAATATGGAAATATCTACATCGCTATCTGTAAAAACATAAAAATAACTACATCGCTATCACTATAAACATGGAAATATCTACACCGCCATCTGCATAAACCTGGAAATATGTACACCGTCATCTGTATAAACATGGAAATACCTACACCGCTTTCTGTATAAATATGGAAATATCTACACCGCTATCTCTCTAAATTTCAAAATATCTACACCGCCATCTGCATAAACAACTAAATATCTACAACATCTGTATAAATATGGAAATATCTACACCGCCATCTCTATAAACATGGAAATATCAACACCGCCATTTGTACAATCATGGAAATATCCACATTGCCATCTCTATAAACATGGAAATATCTACACCGCCATTTGTAAAAACTTGGAAATATGTACACAGTCATCTGTATAAACATGGAAAAATCTACACTGCTATCTGTGTAAAGATGGAAATCTCTACACTGCCATCTGTATAAATATGGAAATATCTACACCGGTATCTGTATAAACACGGAAATATCTACACCGCCATCTGTATAAACATGGAAATATCTGCACAGTTGTCTCTATAAACATGGAAATATCTACACCACCATCAGTAAAAACGTGGAAATATCTACACAGTGATCTGTATAAACATGGAAATATCTACACAGTCGTCTGTAAACATGGAAATATGTACAACACCATCTGTATAAACTTGGAAATATCTACACTGCCATCTGTGTACACATGGAAATACCTACACTGCCACAAGTATACACATGTAAATATCTACACAGCCATCTGTACCAGCATGGAAATAATTACACCGCTATCTTTATAAACATGGAATTACCTACACCGCAATCTCTATAAACATGGAATTACCTACACCGCTATCTCTATAAACATGCAATTATCTACACCACTATCTCTATAAACATGGAAACATCTACAGCGCCATCTCTATAAACATGTAAATATATACACTGACATCTCCATAAACAAAGAAGTATCTACATCACCATCTGTATAAACATGGAAATATCTGCACTGCCATCTGTATAAAGATGTAAATATCTACACCGCCAGCTGGATAAACATGGAAATATCTACAACGCTATCTGAATAAACATGGAAATACCAACACCGCAATCTGTATAAACATGGAAATATCTACACCGCTACCTATATAAACATGGAAATATCTACACAGCTTTCTGAATAAACATGGAAATATCTACACCGCGATCTGTATAAACATGGAAATAACTGCACTGCTATCTGTATAAACATGGAAATATCTACACAGCTATCTGTATATACATGGAAATATCTACCCAGCTATCTTTATAAATATGGAAATATCTACACCGCTATCTCTATAAACATGGAAATTTCTACACCGCTATCTGTATAAACATGGAAATATCTACATGGCTATCTCTATAAAGATGGAAATATCTACACCGCCATCTGTATAAGCCTGTAAATACCTACACAGTCATCTCTATAAACATGGAAATATCTACACCAGCATCTGTATAAACATGGAAATATCTACACCGCCATCTGTACAAACGTGGAAATAACTGCACAGTCATTTGTATAAACATGGAAATATCTACATGGTCATCTGTATAAAGATGGAAATATCTACACTGCTATCTGTATAAACATGGAAATATCTACACCACTATCTGTACAAAACTGGAAATATCTACACCACTATCTGTATAAACTTGGAAATGTCTACAGCGCTATCTGCATAAACATGGAAATATCTACACCGCCATCTGTATAAACATGGAAATACCTACACAGTCATCTGTATAAACATGGAAATACCTACAGAGTCATCTGTATAAACATGGAAATATCTACCCCACCTTCTGTATAAACATGAAAATATCTACACCGCCATCTGTATAAGTATGGAAATAGCTACACCGTTATCTGTATTAACATGGAAATAGCCACACCACTATCTGTATAAACATGGAAATATCTAAACCGCCATTTGTATAAACATGGAAATATCAACACCGCCATCTCTATAAACATGCAAATATCTAAACCGCCATTTGTGTAAACTTGGAAATATCTACACCGCTATCTGTATAAACATGGAAATATCTACCGGGCTATCTGTATAAACATGGTTATATCTACACCGCTATCTTTATAAACATGGAAAATCTACAACAGTATCTCTGTAAACATGTAAATATCTACACAGCTATCTGTGTAAACTTGGAAATATCTACACCGCTATCTGTATAAACATGGAAATATGTACAACAGGATCTGTATAAACATGGAAATATCTAAACCGCTATCAGTATAAATATGGAAATATCTACACCACTATCTCTACAAACATGGAAATATCTACACCACCATCTGTATAAACATGGAAATATATACACTGCCGTCTGTATACACATGGAAATATCTACACAGCCATCTCTATAAACATGGAAATACCTACACTGCTATCTCTATAAACTTGGAAATACCTACACAGCTATCTCTAAAACATGGAAATATCTACTCCGCAATCTCCATAAACATGGAAATATCTACACCGCCATCTCTATGAACATGAAAATATCTACACCGCCATCTCCATAAACATGGAACTAACTACACCACCATCTGTATAAAAGTGGAAATATCTACACCGCTTTCTGTATAAACATGGAAACATCTACACTGCCATCTGTATAAACATGGAAATATCTATACCGTGAGCGGTATAAACGTGGAAATATATAAACCACTATCTGTATAAATATAGAAATATCAACTCCGCTATCAGTATAAACGTGTCAATATGGACACCACTGTCTGTATAAACATGGAAATATCTAAACCACTATCTCTATAAACATGGAAATACCTACACCGCCATCTCTATAAACATGGAAATATCTACACAGATATCTGCAGAAGCATGGACATATCTACACCACTATCTGTATATACATGGAAATATCTACACCGCTATCTGTATAAATATGGAAATATCTACACCGCTATCTCTATAAACATGGAAATGTCTACACCGCTATCGGTATAAACATGGAAATATCTAAACCGATATCTCTATAAACATGAAAATATCTACACCAACATCTCTATAAACATGGAAATATCTACACTGCCTTCTGCATTAACATGGAAATATCTACACTGCCATCTGTATAAAGATGGAAATACCTACAAAGCCATGTCTATGAACATGGAAATATCTACACCGCTAACTGTATAAAAATGGAAATACCTACACCGCTATCTGTATAAACATGCAAGCGTCTACACCACTATCCCCATAAACATGGAAATATCAACACCGCTATCCATATAAACATGGAAATATCTACACAGCTACCTGTATAAACATGGAAATATCTGCACCGCTATCACTATAAACATGGAAATACCTACATCGCTATCTCTATAACATGGAAAAATCTACACCGCCGTCTGTATAAACATGGAAATATCTACACCGCTATCTGTATAAACATGGAAATATCTACAACGCTATCTGTGTAAACATGGAAATATCTACACCGCTATCTGTGTAAACATGGAAATATATACACCGCTATCTCTATAAAGATTGAAATAACAACACCACTATCTGTATAATCGTGGAAATATCTACACCGCTATCTGTATAAACGTGGAATTATCTACACCGCTATCTGAATAAACGTGGAAATATCTACACCGCTATCTGCATAAACATGGAAATATTTTCAACGCTATCTGTGCAAACGTGGAAAGGTCTACACAGCTATCTGTGTAAACTTGGAAATATCTACACCGCTATCTGTGTAAAGATGGAAATACCTACACCGCAATCTGTGCAAAGATGGAAATATCTACACCGCTATCTCGGTAAACATGGAAATATCTACACCGCTATTTGTATAAACATGGAAATATCTACACCGCTATATCTATCAACATGGAAATATCTACACCGCTATCTCTATTATCATGGAAATATCTACACCGACATCCATATGAACATGCAAATATCTACACAGTCATCTGTATAAACATGTAAATATCTACACCACCATCTCAATAAACATGGAAATATCTAGACAGCCATATCTATACACATGGAAATATCTACACAGCCATCTGTATAACATGGAAATATCTACACCACCATCTCTATAAACATGGAAATATCAAGACTGCCATCTCTATACACATGGAAATATCTACATGGCTATCTGTATAAACATGGAAATATCTATATCACTATCTGTATAAACATGGAAATATCTCCACCGCTATCTCTATAAATATGGAAATATCTACAGCGCTATCTGTATAAACATGGAAAAATCTACACCGCTATCTGAATAATCATGGAAATAACTACACCGCTATCTGTATAAACATGGAAATATCTACAACGCTGTCTGTGTAAACATGGAAATATCTACAATGCTATCTGTGTAAACATGGAAATATCTACACAGCTATCTGTGTAAACTGGGAAATATCTACACCACTATCTGTGTAAAGATGGAAATACCTACACCGCAATCTGTGAAAAGATGGAAATAACTACACCGCTATCTCTGTAAACACGGAAATATCAACACCACCGTCTGCATAAACATGGAAATATCTACACTTCCATCTGTATAAACATGGAAATATCTATACAGCCATCTCTATAAACATGGAAATATCTACACAGCCATCTGTATTAACATGGAAATATCTACATCGGTATGTGTATAAACATGGAAATACCTACACCGCTATCTGTATAAACATGAAAATATCTACACTGCTATATGTATGAATATGGAAATATCTACACCGCTATCTCTATAAACATGGAAATATCTTCACCACTATCTGTATAAACATGGAAATGTCTACACCGCTATCTCAATAAACATGGAAATATCTACACCGCCATCTGTATAAACATGGAAATATCTACACCGCTACCTTATAAAAATGGAAACATCTGCACCGCTATCTTTAAAAACATGGAAATATCTACACTGCGATCTGTATAAACATGGAAATAACTACACCGCTATCTGTATAAACGTGGAAATATCTACACCTCTGTCTCTATAAACATGGAAATATCTACACCGCTATCTCTATAAACATGGAAATATCTACACCTCCATCTTTAAAAACATGGAAATATCTACACACTCATCTGTATAAACATGGAAATATCTACACCATCATCTGTATAAACATGGAAATATCTACTCTGCCAGGAGCTCAAGAGCAGCCTGGGCAATACAGCAAGGCCTCATCTCTACAAAAAATAAGAAATATTAGCTGGCCATGGTGGTGTGCACCTGTAGTCCCAGCTTCTTTGGAGGCTGAGGTGGGAGGATCCACGGATCCCAGGAGTTTAAGGCTGCAGTGAGCTTGGATAACGACTGCACTCCAGCCTGGATGACAGAACAAGAACCTGTTTCAAAAAAGAAAAAAGAAAAAAAAACCTAAAAACTAAAAACTGGATGTAGTTTGCTAGTATCTAAACAGCAAATTAATTGTAACATGCTTACATATCAACGATGTCTTTCTTCTTTGATCATAAACCTGCTCACTAAGAAGCTGCTGAAGTCCATGGTAGTGACAGGTACATGTCTGCATCCTTGTCCTGACCTGCATCTTCTTTGATTGTCCCCATCTGTGTCTCCGACTGGCACTGCCGATCCGTCTTGCTACCTGATCAATGTTGTACTGAACCGGACTGCTAACTGATCAATGTTGTCGAGCTCACTGCACAAATCTGTTCTTACAAGGTAGATTTCTGCCTGGAATAGCCATACTTACACTGTTTATATTCCTTACTCCTGACCCATCCAACGCAGCACAAGTTCTATTTATTGCCATAGAAACATAGGTCATTTGGAAACACCTCCTTCATTTCTATGGAATGTTCAAACATTTCTGACATTTTGGACTCTGTTCTAGCCTCTTTTTAAATATATCCAGAAAAGAGACAAAGCTTTATGGGGGGGCTATATGCACACATATGCTATAGAATAAGCTATCTAAATGCTTAAAAATACTTTCCATCTGTCACCGCACCTTAATAGGTACACAGAAATTAAGTATGTGTATATCTGTCTGTATAGATACGTACAAATATATATCCCCAAAACAAAAACTCATTCTCTTACTTATACATAGGTAGAATATAGGTGAATATACATATATATTTATAGGTAGAACAAAAAAACCCTCAGCCTCTTTAGGGCCATGTGTTTTCTCTGAGTAATTGTCACAATTAATTAAAATACATGTGTATGCCTTTTTAGATAAATTTCATCAGACCAGTTTCTGTCTGGTTGGAAAATAATAACTGCCTATTTGCTAAGTGCCCCTGCCCCCATACTGTGTTCCAGTGAACTAAAGACCTCTGGCAATCATAGATTTACAACTCAGCAAGATTAAACAATTTATTGTTATTTATGACATCCAAGCTGTATCTTCTGTGTTATATTCCACATTAGCATCTATCACCTTACATTTGGGAGATCCTGTCCAAAAAATGATCATGCCTCCTAACCAAACATTCAGCAGGGCTGCAGGAACAGGCCCCCTGAACAAACATCCTGCCAAAGTACTTTAAAGCACCGTGAGCTGCCACAGCTGTGTATTTTCAGATGACTCAGCAGATTAGCGTGGAGTCTCTTAGCCTCTGCTTGGTCTGTTCCTTTCAGTGATCTCTCACATGGCCCAGTCCATTCGGTTTGAAAATCCTCATGAAATGAGCAGATTATGATCTGGCTTCAGTAGAGGGCCATGGGGTGGACATGGAGGGGAGAGAGTTTGCTCTTAACACAGCCTGAGCCTCAGAAAGATTTCAGATGGAAAAGCATGGCACTGACTCAGCTCATGCTTAACAGGAAATAATGCACAGACCACACCAAAAAAGCCCTTTGTGTTGTGTGAAAGTCTATGCCGGAGCAGCTGCTGCCACCTCATGTACTGTGATAGAGTGTGCATGTGTGTGTTTGTGTGTGCATGAGTGTGAGTATGCACACAAATGTGTGCTGGGAGGGGGAGGAGATCACACCTTCCACAGTCGCCACCTCAGCCTTAGCTAGCAGCGTGGAGAATTGCCAAAAGTCAAGAGGAAGCTGCACCAAAGCAACTGTGATCACCACACCAGCAGGCGCTTTCTGGTTAGTAAAGCTACTGGGACTGAAAACACACACACGATCTCGTCCTTCTTTTATTTTAATCAGAGCAAAATATTTTTATAATAATTGTGTTCTATGAATAAATAATTCATAATGCTGTAACCCATTATCACATTCAATCCTCCCAACAACCCTAGAAGATATGTAGACAAGTATTATTACTTTCCCTATTTTTATAAATGAGGAAATAAACCCCAGGAGGCTAGGCGACTTCCCCACGGTCATAGAAGTTGCAAACAGTAGTATCATGATTCAAATCCAAAGCTTCTCCTTTTGTCTTTATCATTTTAATTTTGAAGGTAATGCATATGCATGTATGATCTTTTAAATCCAGAGATGTATATGGAATAGATAGGAAAAGGGACTCTCCTTCCCCATTATACACCCCCTCCACCCAAGCTATATACACTGTTGACTAGAGTATGTCCTTTCAATCCTATTTTCTATGCCTACATTATATACAGAAAAGCAGGATTACGTTACACACAATATTCCAGTCATTGCTGTTTTTCACCAACAAGCTATCATTCACATCTTTTTCATACTACATATAAATTTATATCCTTTATTTTAGTGGTGTATATTGTGCAGTTGTGTCATAAATTATGTACCTGTTCTCTGTTGAACATATAGATTTTTTCTGAGTTTTTCCTTAGCAAAATGCTGCAGTGAGTACCCTTGTACACAGATGTTTGTACATTTGTTCTAGAAAAATCTACAGCAAAGATTCTTAGATTAAGAGATTCCCAGGTTATTAGAAAACTACTCTATTAATTTAGATATATACTTCCAAATTGCCTGACCAAAAAGTTATGTCAATTTAACTTCTATGAACAGTATACAAACATGACAATTTTCCATCACCTACACCAACTCTGGGTAATTTCATGTTTTTTACAAGTTGATGGATTGTTTTAATTTATATTTCTCTGGTTATTAATAAGGTTGGCCACCTGTTCATGTCTTATTATTGATGATATTTGTATTGAATTGTTTGAATTTTCTTGATTTCAAAAAACGTTTTACATGTCATAGATATTAAATATTTGTTGTAAAACTCTCCTTCCAGTATTGTGTATGTTTTTGGTCAAGTAGAATAAACTCTCGTCCTCTGATTTCAGATTCCTTTCTCTTTCCATTAGAAATCCCTAAATGTAAAACTACATATTGATAGCTAAAAACTAGGATGTTTACTAGAGAAAAAGAATACAAAGGCAATAATTAAATATTATATTTATACAAAATACCTACTAGTACAAACTTAAAAAGAGAAAGTAAAAGTCAAATGCTTCTACGACTTCAGACTAAGAAAAAGAACTTTTGAGGTTGAATGTTCCTGAAATTTTTCTTTTCATACAACTACGGACATGACTTCAAAAGTTGATGTGACTAAAAAATGTAAGATATGAAAGATATTTGAAGACTCAGAGAAGGTGGATTTTCATTTTAACAAGTCACATATATATTCTAGATATCCTCTTATTCGTAACTAAGAGAGTCAAATCAGATGAAAGAATCTAAAAATTTCCCTTTGACTGTGTTAAGTAGAAGTAGTAGAGGCATATTGGCCAAATCTTGAGTGTTTGCAAATTGACTCTTAAGGCTATAGGCTGGCACAGGTCATTGAAGCCCTAGCTTTTTATCTTTAATTTTAAAATCCCCAAACAATGTATACTAATTTTTCTTGTCCATTATTTCCAAATAATCTTGTTTAAAGGTTATTACAGTGCTTGCTCATGTTACTGTTGTCTAACAGAAGGGTATCCGGGGCCTTAAAACTGAGAGGGTTAGGATTAATGATTCCAATACCTATGCTTGGACATCTCCAAAAGTGGGTTCCAACTTCTTGTCCTCAAGTCTGTATAGAAACTAGCAAACTTCCAGAGTTCACAAAAGGCTCAAAGAGAACAGATGTTTTATAGAAAATTCTTAGAGCAAGTTTCACGCATAATGTTGCTGATGCGTGTCTGCCTTTTCAATAAACATCACTATGCTTTATCACAAGATTTAATAAAGCAGCTTAGTTAAAAATGCCATCTGGGTCTCTGGACACATTAAACAAAGCTTAAAATAACCACCCCAGCAACTGGGAGGACCCAGCTGTTCTCATAATCTGTCCCACTCCTTTTACTTCCCCAGAAAAAGAGTGAATGAAGACCACAGACTAAAAGCATCCAGAAGGAACTGACACAAACAGGGAGATAGATGGAGCCAAGGGCTCCTGTAAGTTTGCTATTGCTCACATAATAGATTTGCTAATTCCACATCCTGCGGATGGTGATTAAG
Organism: Pan troglodytes; assembly: GCF_028858775.2. NCBI lineage: Eukaryota > Metazoa > Chordata > Mammalia > Primates > Hominidae > Pan > Pan troglodytes. The sequence continues at coordinate 13,308,043 of NC_072411.2, forward strand.
AACGGGAAGCAGAAAGAGGGAAGAGAGAATCATAGAAGGGCTCATTCAAGTTTTCTAATGTATCACAAACCTGTCCTCCCTAATGTCTGGATCATAGCAGCCCATTCCATTCACCTATTCTCTAGTGAACTCCAATAGAAAATACAAAGCCATCACCACCCAGTTCTTTCTCCCTTCTAGAGATGAGATATTAGCCACCCAATCCAAGATTCTCAGATCCATTCCAGGAAAGAAGCCCTAGGTATTGAAGCACAGCTTTCCCTCCCTCCCTTCTTTCTTCCACCCCAAGATTTGTTCCCCAGATAGTTCTAGTAAATGCAAAACCAAGTATATTCTCATTCTTTAGAGCAACCAGCTTTTCATGGCCAACTGGAATGAAACACAACCTGCACGAACATCTATCTGGAGGACACTCCCAAGGCTCCTACTGAGCCAGCCTTCTGCATACCACTGCATTTCAGCTTCCTAGTTCACAAGACACTGAGACATTCTTGAATTCTGCAAGGTGCACTGTGTGTTAATATCTTGGCTGCTCATCATGTGGCCAATAAAGGGCATGACTAGTCAACAAATAAATTTTCTCTTGGCTAAAACTTGCAACAAAACTGTAAGCTGTTTACCAAGGGGCCCACTACAGGTTATATTCAATATATACAGTCAAATCCTAACTATCTGAGATATATTCAGTTGACCATACACCTTTATATTTCAGTAAAAGGTCTTTACATTTCCCAGTGCTATCGATGTTACAAAGTGCTTTCATATGCAGTGCTTCATCTGATTTCCAGGATAATTAAATGATCCTGTCATACCTGATTTTTAGATGAGGAAACAAGTGGTTTCTGGGTATTTCAGGAGGCTAACGCATCTGCCCTCCAACTTGTATGTGAAAACCAAAAACAAAATTCCAAGGCCCTTCAACCATCTGAATGGACTTTGACTCTTTTGGTCAATATATGGCAGAGCTAGGAAAAGAAGGTGAGTCTTCCAGCTGCTGATACAGGGTTTTTTCTGCCATACTCCATTACCTCCAAGGCTAAAGTCAAAAGAGGGTGTGGTTATCACATGAAAAAATCTGGTTTGGATTTCCCAAATGTGTATGTAGTATTTGGGGATTTACCTTAATTTAACCTACAGTTCTTTTGGGTTGTAACAGTCTGACTCCATTTTTGAAAACAAAACAAAATCGATTTTAAATGCTGAATTATAGATCTTTGCTGTCCAGTATGGTAGCTACTAACCACTTATGGTTATTTGCATTTCTATTTTAATTAATTAAAATTCAGTAAAATGCAAAATTCAGTTCTTCAGTTGCTCTAGCCACATTTCAAGTGTTACAGTAGTCACATATGGCTAGTGGCTGGGACAATGCAGATTATAGAACAGTTCCATCATCAAAGAAACTTCTATTGAACAGTGCTATTATATAATGTCATCTCCAGAGAAAGAAGACTTTAGAAAAAGTCAGAAACGGCCGGGTGCAGTGGCTCACACGTGTAATCCCAGCACTTTGGGAGGCCAAGGCAGGCAGATCCCTTGAGGTCAGGAGTTCAAGACCAGCCTGGCCGACATGGTGAAACCCCGTCTCTAGTAAAATTACAAAAAATTAGCTAGGCGTGGTGGTGCATGCCTGTAACCCCAGCTACTCAGGAGGCTGAGTTGGGAGAATCACTGGAACCCAGGAGGCAGAAGTTGTAGTGAGCCAAGATTGTGCCACTGCACTCTAGCCTGGGTGACAGAGCAAGACTCCATCTCAAAAAAAAAAAAGAAAAAAGAAAAAGAAAAAGTCAGAAACATCTTGAGGCAGGCATAGTGCTGTCATCTGTCCAATATTGAAGATGATTTAAGAATAAGAAAGAAGAAGAGAACAAAGAAGAGAAAAAGAAGTTGCCTTAGGTGTACCTACCCAGAAAAGGACAAAGGCATTCTTGTAGTCATTGTGTTGTATTTTAGCTCTTAAACTTTTTAAGAGATTAGAATAATTTGACACATAGAAGATCTAAACCACTGAAGAGGCTCTGAAGCAGATAAAAGTAGAAAGAAAATAAAAAACTAATTAGGTACAAACTAAGCTTAACCACAATTCGTTTAAACGGTACTATTTACTCTTCACATGATTGTTTTTTCTTTTGCTTTATAGTATGACATAGTTTATATCTTTAAAGGGGAATTAAAATATTTCTGGGAATTTTTAAAAGTAAGTTCACACAGCCACATAAAAACTACAGAAACAGATAAAACCTATCTTCTCATTTATTCCCTAATCCATTCAAATTAAATATAAAAATCCAAGCAGCCACAGTGATATTCAAAAAAGCAAAAGTGAGACAAAACAAAATTCATTTGTCACCTGTGGAGGTAGTTAGCTCACCTAATCTTCACTCCAAACACCAGTAATTTTTAAAAGACAGAAATAAACATATGTTCTGTCTTCCCGGAAGGAATTATGTTTCAGGATAGCCAAATAACCCAGTTGTGAAGAAAATGGTCTGCTTATAGAAAAATGCCAGCTAAAACATGTAGATAGAATTAGAGAATTAGAAATTCACCATTTTGAAACCCCTAATGAAATAATCAACTCAAGCAAGGATCATTAATAAATGCTAAAACAATCAAGTAACTATTGATACAGAATATAACTGAATATACACATGGTACAAAGTTCACGTCACAGACTACTGGCTTGACCCAAGGGGGAATATAGCAGAGGAGATAGGCAGTGATCACCCTAACCTTGCGATCATCTCACCATCACTAATGATGGGATGTGAATACACATTATTGCCTATGAAATGGTCTTTAAAAAAAGAAGTCGAACCTGAATCTAACTAAACCTTGCAATGGGCTGAACGTGTATGTCTTCCCCAAATGAATATGTTGACATCCTAACCCCAAAGGTGCTGGTATTAAAAGGTGGGGCCTTTAGGGGGTCATTAGATCATAAGGACAGAGGCTTCATGATTGGAATTAGTGCCCTTATAAAAGAGGCCCCAGAGAGCTAGCTAGTCTCTCCCACTATGTGAGGGCCCAGCAAGAAGGCCAATCTATGAACCAGAAAGTTGGTCCTAACCAGATATCAAAACCACATGCTCCTTGATTATAAACTTGCTAGCCTCTAGGACTGTGAGAAATAAATTTCTGTTCTTTATAAGTCATCCAGTTTTTGGTATTTTGATATAGCAGGCCTAAAAGCCTTTAGAACTAACTTCCAGTTAACCAGGAAAAAACAGAGTGAAAAGTTAAATGACACCATAAAAAGCAACCAGAAAATTCCAGAAGGGGAAATATTCTACAGGACAACTGACTAGTTTTTCAACAAGTCAATTTCACTAAATAAATACATAAACAAAGAGTATGTGTATTTTCCAGGTTAAAACAGTCTTGAGCTAAATAATCAAATGCAATGTGTATCCCTTGATTAGAAGAAACTAATTTGAACAAACCAGCCACAAAAGATATTTCAGGGAGACCAAGCTGGAAGGATCACTTGAGGCCAGGAGTTTGAGACCAGCCTGGGCAACGTAGTAAGACCTCCATCTCTACAAAAACAATAAATTAGCTGGGCATGGTGGTGTGCACCTCTAGTCCTAGCTACTCAGGAAGCTGAGGCAGGAAGATCACTTGAGCCCAGGAGTTTGAGGCTGCAATGAGCTATGATTGTTTCACTGCACTTCAGGCTGTGTGAAAGAGCAAGACTTTGTCTCAAAAAATAAAAGGACATTTCATAATAATTGAGGAAATCTGAATGTGGACTGGGTAATAAATGATATAAAAAAGCCATTTTTTTATTTTGTTTGAAAAGATGATTTTGTAACTATACAGGAAAATGTTCTTATTTTTTTAGAAATCTCTACTAAAGAATTTAGGGGTAAAATATCATTTTCTTTAATATACTTTCAAACACAAGCAAAAAATAGTCATGACACAAATATAGCAAAATGTTTACAATCTATGTTCTATGCTTGCCTGTGAGTGCCATTAATCTCATCTCTCTGCTTTTCTGAAAGTTTGAAAATTTCAAAGTTTTATAATAAATTTTTTTACATCCCATAATTTTATAATAATTTTTTTAAAGTTTGAAGCAAATCAACAACTATAGCTTCAAAAATATCCTGACCCACAATAAACATTGAACAGGGTATATTTCTCCCATTTCCTAAAAAAGTTGGCCCAGGAAGGAGTATGAGAGCTGCCATAGCTCTCCCAAGGCTCATTATTCTCCATCACTCCATGGGAAATCCCAAAATAATTTTTTAAAAAAGTTGTTTAAATTTATAATGTTTTTGATTCTATAATAATTTTATAATAAAATAATTGTAAAATGTTTTTGATTTTATAATTTATAAAAATTTTTATACATGTTTATGTTTGAAATGTCTATTTCAAACTTTATGAGATATTAAAATATAAGTAATATAGTTCATCATTTTAGAAATGCCATGCTTTTCTTCTCCAGCAATTACATAATCAAAGAGTAACTGTAGTTTTTTCCTAGAACATTGCTTTGTAGGCTGGGCATGGTGGTTCATGACACTTTAGGAGGCCAAGGCAGGCAGATCTCTTGAGATCAGGAGTTTGAGACTAGACTGGGCAACACAGAGAAACCCTATGAGTAGTAAAAACCACAAAAATCAGCTGTGCGTAGTGGCGTGCCCCTATAGCCCCAGCTACTCAGGAGGCTGAGGTGGGAAGATCACCTGAATCTGGGGAGGTCAAGGCTACAGTGAGCCAAGACTGTACCATTGCACTCCAGCCTGGGCAACAAAGTGAGACCCTGTGTCAAAAAAAAATGAAATTTAATTTAAAAAAAGAAAATTGCTTTGTAAAATTAACTTTTTCAATCAAAACCAAGATTTTTCAGATATAGAGAATGCAGCCCACTGGTCAGATTTGTCAGTTCAAAGAGAAAAAATTCTAGTTTCCTATTTTTCTAGCCTGCTTATGATTATCCAATAGGATATCAAAAAAGACCAAAGCCTTTGGGATCCATGTTCAGTATTCCTGAGTCTAACTCAGGATGCCAAATCAGGAGACAAGCACATTCTCATCAATTTTCAATCATTCGAGACCAATTTTGCTTATAATTAACCAGTTCTTTTAGACAACCTTTCTCCTGAAGCCAGCCTTATGGCTATTCACTTCACTTTAGCATAAGCCCCCAAGAAGGTGAACAAAATGAGGAAACGATTGGTTAAAGTTGGCGTTTGAAATTCTGAAACATGTCCACCATTCCCTTCACCCATGCCCGCCCCTCTTAGAAGTAGTACTTTCAGATTATTTAAGAGTCGATGCTTCTATGTGGATTTTGTCAGCTGTCCTTTATAACAGCTAGTGCGTTTAATTTGACTCTATTTTAAGCATATATTGACCTATGCTAATTATCTGTTAAAATAAATTCCACTCTTAGAGTTAATAAAGTGTGTGTGTCATGGAAGACCCATTGAAGTAAGAAGCTGAGGAGCCCTTATGGTAAAGTGGGACAAGAAATAATAAGACATAATAATTTTCCCATGCAAATCAACAACCGTAGCTTCAAAAATATCCTGACCCACAACAAGTATTGGACAGGCCATGTTTCTCTCACTCCCTAAAAAATTGGCTCGGGAAGGAGTATGAGAGCTCCCATAGCTCTCCCAAGGCTCATTATTCTCCATCACTCCACAGGAACAGCCTGTCAGAGAAGAGTGAAAGACCATTTGTCAACCTCTCTTCAACTCCCTGATTCTAGCCAAACTTCATCAATCTCAAGTGAGGAGCCAGAGAGAAATCAAACCCCATATATCCAGCATCATTGTCTACTGGAGTCAAAAATCACAATTCCACTACCCACCCCAACACCACTGGCCCTGTTTCTCCCAATTGCTTTTTATTGTGTTTTTTTAAAAAATCCTCTTTCCCTATCCCTGCAACACCGAGAAGGAGGAATTATAGTAGATAAATATGAAGCATGGAGATCCTTTAAAAATGTTTTTAATAATAAATGAGAAAATGAAAAGGAAAGGGTTGGGAAGGAAGGAGGGAATTCAAATGTGTGTGTGTGTGTGTGTGTGTTCTGAGACACCACTACTGTTAAATAGGCAGAGCTAAGACTTAGGGGACTGGCAGATTATTGCAAAAAGGGCACGGGGCAGAGGGACTATGTTGTGAGCCTGGGAAAGAAGTTTGTGTGGGGACTGTGGGCAGTGAACGCGTTGGGAACAATGTGGAAAACTGGGAGCTGCCTTGGAATCTACAGGGCCGGGTAAGAGAATGTCCGAAAGAAAAATGAGCAGGTGCGGGATGTGTGCAGAGTCGGAGAAGAGTCCAGGGCGCCCGGAGTGGCTCCAGGAACGACGGACACCCCTCAAGGCTTTTGGGGGCGGTGGGTACTAATAGAACCCAGTGTCCGGGGTGCACAGGGGAGGCTGCGAGCGCGGCGGGAGTGGGGCGCTGGAGGGTGAGGACGCGGGAGTGAGGAAGCAAAGCCTGGGCCGGGCAGGGGCCTCCCAGCTGGGCCCGGAGGCAGCAGGGGGACAAGGGCTAGGAGAGGGCATGGCGGCAGCGCGGCGGGAAGCGAGGGGCATCCGGACACTCACCCCATTGGCCGCAGCCATCTGCCCCAGGATCTCGATGGCCATCCTGCTAAAGTACCTGCCGTCGCTGCCCACCACCATGGTGCAGCCCCGGCGGTCGCACAGGTCGATGGACGATAGCACGCTCTGGATGAATTTGGGCAGGTAGTTGCGCTGGCCCTCGAAGAGGCCGGTAGGTCACCGCAGACCCCCGCCGCCGGCCGGCCGCCGGTCCTCGTAGGGCGCGGTGGGCACTGTCAGCACCGGGATGGGGCTCCCCTCTGTGGCGCCTCCTGGCCGGTCCTGCTGAGGCTTCCGGGGCCGGAGGCAATCTGCAGCCTGCCGGGGGCCTCCGCCCACCTGGCCACGCACCGGGACTCCGCCTCGCGCCCAGGCCCCCTCTCCGGCAGGTCGGCACTCTGCGCCCTGCACCCGCCCGCCTGGGGACTGCCCGCCCCTCCTCTCCGTGCGGCTGCTCGCTGACTCCCTCGGCGGAGATTGCTTCTGCCTTCCTGTAAAGTTTTCTCCCGCCCACCTTCTCCGCTGCCAGACCGCCCGAGGTGTCCTCAGTTTCTCCCCAAGTTGGACTCACTTTCGGGGTGTCCCAAAAGCCTGATTCCAGGGCCTGCTAGCCCGACCCCGGTGACGCCTGCACCGGCGCCTGGCCCCAGCCTTCACGTGCGATCGCCGCCCTCCGGGGCACACCCTCCGCCAGAAAACAGCCGGCAGGCGGCGAGACTTTGGGCAGAGTCCGGGTTCCTCTCCGGCGCCAGGCCCGTCTCCCTGTCTCCCTGGGAGTGCGCAGCCTACACGCACCAGTTTCTCTTTAGAACAAGCACGGGGAGGGATTTGGGAGAGGGCTGAAACCTTTTGCCATCAGCGAACAGCCTCAGCCAAAAATAACCCTGGAAAGGCGAGCTAAGAATGGTTATCTCCTGCCAGCGCTGAAATCGGAGGCTGGGTGCTGCATGTGGGGGGTGTGTGTGTGTGTGTGTGTGTGTACCCTCCCACCCCGACCATTTGTTGAAGGGAATCACCACTGTCAGACTTCAATCCAACAGGACCCACTCGAGCCATCCACACTTTCCCCAGCCTCCTCCAAAACAGCACACTTTCCGGTATGGACAATTCTTTTTTTTTTTTTTTCACTTGTTTGTTTGTTGTGGTGTTTGCAACAGCAGCAACACAGACGACACATATTTCCCTATTCTTCTCGCCCTTCTCGCCCTCCCTACCCAGCTCCTGCCTTAGAAACAGGCTTGGCCTACACTGTATCTGTCCACACTGCCTGAACTCTTCCCTGAATTAATCGTTTTCAATAGGAGGGGGCTAAATCCCTTATTAATGCCCTACCAGGAGTGAATGAATAAAGCCAAGTTAAAGGGGAACTGGGTACCACATACTGTGCTAGGTTCCTTTGCATGTATCCTTTCATTCTGCTGGAGCTAAAGATGTTCTGCCTCCTCTCCATAAAACGCACCCAAACTCCAAAACCAGGAAATTCTCCATAGAAAATAGGAGTGAAGAGAGACAAGACTGACAGGATAAACCCCAAAGCAGGAAGAAAGTTTTGTCTCCCATTTCGCTCAAGGAATTTTTGGACCCACCAAGGCTACTGTCCTGAAAGATCCTGCTGCTTCTCCTTCCCCAAATATTGTCCACTTCCTGAGAGTAAGGCTGACTTGCCGCAGGCTTATAAAGTGTTTGGTCACAGTAAGACAACTGTGAGTAATAACACACATTGTATACTGTTTTGCAATTGATAAAAGGCTTTGCATCTGTTTTTTCTTTGGAGGCTGAAGAAAAGAATAATGGTATTCACGCAGTTCCCATTTTACAGATGAAAACAAGAGGACTTTTTCTGTGAAGTCAGGAAAGTGGTTACAATGGTACTTTCTGCCTGTCCGAATTATGTATTGCCCCTCCCCTTTCTATTAATAACATTGAAGTGTGATGGGACAACCACTGAAGCTGTCAGTTGAAACCTGCTGGGACTTTTTAGCCATTCTCTTCAACATAAAGAATGGGTGTTTTTGGAGGGGGTGAGAGGAATGGGGAAATGTTGTCAAAGAGTACAATGTTTTAGTTGAGACAGGAAGAATACATTTTGTTGAGATCTACAGCACAGCATGGTGACTGTAGTTTACAATGAAGTATTGTGTATTTCAAAATTGCTAAGACAATAAATTTCAAATGTTCTCACCACAAAAAAGATAGGTTTTGAGGTGATGAATCTATTAATTCTCTGGATTTAATTATTCCACAATGTATACATATATCATAACATCACATTATACCTCCGTAAATACATACAATTTTAATTTGTCAATTAACATTTTTTTATTTTTATTTTTTTTTTTTTTTTTTTTGAGACGGAGTCTCGCTCTGTCGCCCAGGCTGGAGTGCAGTGGCGCGATCTCGGCTCACTGCAAGCTCCGCCTCCCGGGTTCACGCCATTCTCCTGCCTCAGCCTCCCGAGTAGCTGGGACTACAGGCGCCCGCTACCACGCCCGGCTAATTTTTTGTATTTTTAGTAGAGACGGGGTTTCACCGTGTTAGCCAGGATGGTCTCGATCTCCTGACCTCGTGATCCGCCCGCCTCGGCCTCCCAAAGTGCTGGGATTACAGGCGTGAGCCACCGCGCCCGGCTAACATTTTTTTAAAAGAATAGTGTGGCCAGTTGGGGAGGTATTTTTTTTTTTTTCCTCTAGTCTCTACTCAGTCTCCAAGATCCCATTCCCCATAAAGTTCCTGTCACCCAGGTGGAGTGCAGTGGCACAATCATGGCTCACTGCACCCTCTCCCTCTGGGGCTCAAGCGATCCTCCCGCCTACAGGTACATGCCAGCACGCCCAGCTAATTTTTGTAGCTTTTGTAGACATGGGGTTTCACCATGTTGCCTAGGCTGGTCTCGAACTCCTCAGCTCAATCAATCTGCCCACTTTAGCCTCCCACAGTGCTGGGATTACAGGTGGGAGCCACCAAGCCCAACCCATAAAGTTCCTAACTTTTTATCTCCCTGGGAGTGCACAGCCTACACACACCAGTTTCTCTTTAGAACATACTTAAGAGTCTTGGCTTAGCATCCAACAGACAGAACTTTAACACTTCTACGGATCTGTGCACCTGTCTATGGTGTGGGGTTTTTAAGATCTCTTGCTAATGACACTTTATTTTGCAAAGCAGGACAGTTTCATTCCCAGAAGAGCAGGTATGGTAAATCCTTTGTTCCAGTAATGAAGACAATGATCCAAACCCTAAGCCTCAGAGAAGCCCAGAAACCCTCCAGGCCTCCATCTCTCTGCTCCTAGCACCTGCCTCTCTCTTGACATCAACATCATTCTCCCCTCTCACAGCCCAACTCCTTCCACAGACCCAGGGACTAGGCACCAGCACCTCAGACTAGATTTTAGAGAATTACCATTCAAGAGGCAATCCTCTTCCCTTGGTTCCAATTTCAAGGTTCTCAAAGACTGGAACAGGGCTAGTTTGAGGCAATGTGCCCCATCGCATAGCCAGAAAGAACCTTACAGTGAAAAGGAAAACAATTCTTCCAAAGTAAGGGGGTGCTGATCCCCAGAGGGAGGACAGATGGGCAAACAAACAGTAACCGGGCCACCACATGCTTCACACTCACTGATCAAGGACTTCTAAAACCACTTTTCTTTTCTCTGAATTTATATAGGATTTTGTATCACTCATAAAGGAATGTCTTATAGGCTGATAACACCTTTCTATTCATGCTTACACTTAACGTTTAGGCTAGGATAATTTCCTAACCTCAGTGTCCTCACTATAAGATGGGAATTATTATAATCCCTACCTCATAAATTGTTGGGAGGATTAAAATACTTAGTAAAGTGCCTGACTAATAGAAAGGCATTCAATAAATGTTAGCTATTCATGGTGTCATCATCATTATATTTACCATTATTACTAATCTCCTGTATTGCAAGAATTACAGTTTATATTTTTGTAGACCATCACTGTAGCTAAAGGGTCTTTGGGCCATAGGTGATATTCCATAAAGGTTGGTTAAATTGATCTGTGGTTTTTGACTATGGAAACTCAGAACTCCCTCAAAATGTACAAAACAGATTTACCTGCTAAATAAATCTCTTCAAAGCTGACCCCAGGTTTGATTGAATTAATTCCAATGAATTTGTCACAATGATGGAGAAAGGAAACTTAGAGGGCCCCACAGTTGTTTGCTGGTAAAATGAGAAGTTTGGATTAGATCAATGTTTCCCAAAATATTTTCCTCAGAATGTTAGTGCCCCTCGAATCCTGCACAAAGCAAGAGTTTCATGACCAAGTAGCTTTTAAAACTCCTGTACACTCTACTCCCATTCTTCACAATGCACACTTTCATATTAAAAGTTCTGAGAGGTCCTCAACAGAAGACATCACATAACTTTTTTTTTTTTTTAAGACAGATTCTCACTCTGTCACCCAGGCTGGAGTACAGTGGCCACCACTCCTGGCCTAAAAATTTTTTAACCTATTGCTTCCCAATCTAAACTCACAGGGACCAGTTTTCTTAATGAAAGAGAATCAGACTAGCTTGTAACCATAGCTGGTGACACTCCCCTGCCCCATTCCTTGTATGTCCTCAGTGGACTAGGTCAGGAATAAATAAATTTTCCTGATTCTCAAGGGCTGGTCACTCCTTTGCACTGAGCTCAAAGCTTCTCTGTAGCATGGGTCACAATGAATGGTAGCCCTGATAGCCTAGAGTAGCCTTTCAGCCTTCTCTGAGCCTCTAAAGACTGAGGATCCTTGGCATGAAATGGAGCAACTGATATACCCTTGCTTCCCCTGGGGACTCTCTTGCTCTCAAAAAGGCATCAGCCATCATCTCCATCTAGAGAATATACTAGCTGACTCAGCTTGACCAGTCTGTACCAAAATGAGAATCTGGGTAAAATAAGCATTGAAACACTTCATTCCTTGTAGATTCACAAAACATATTAGCATATTAAAGACTATGAAGTTCTGCAGGAAAAAAAAACCTATTTAACTTTAATCCAACATTGCCAAGTTTTATTTGACCATGGAAGATTTTTCCAAAACACTTACAAACAGATCAAGGACATTAATCTTTCATGAAACACTAGATCCCCAAGGTCCTCTCCAGCTACATCATTCTGTGATTTTCTTTTTTATTTATGATGCATTAAAAGATTAATCTCTATCAGACTTCCATTTAGAAATTCACCAGAATGTGCAAAGGCAGCAGGTAAAATTGCTGAAGGGTATTATAAAAATACCCTCCAGTGATTTTTGAAACTTAAACTGAAATATTTATATAACTATATATTTCAGTTTGTATATTATATATATATATGTATATACACACATCTATATGTGTGTATATATATTGGTGTATGTATATTTATATCTATGTATATATGGCATTATATCCATTTTACAGATGCAGAAACTGAGCTTCAGAGGGGGTGAGCAATTGGTCCAAAGCCACACAGCACACAGGTAGTCATTGATAAAGGTAAAAACAAGAGTTGAAGCCTGAGGTGTAAGGACACAGAGACAAGTACACAAATGTTTACAAGTTACACATATGACACGTGCCTTTAACATGAATTTCTTGAACATTCCTTTAGAGGCCTTACAATGAAGACATCAGAGTGGCAGCAAGTTCTGTTGGAATCAGGGGAGCGTGTTCTTCTATAATCCCCTGGCTAACAGGAAAGCACACTGATTTGGCCCATGGTAGTTATACACTCCCATTGAGTCAGGGGCCACTTCTATGCACACAGGAGGTGCTAAAAATATGCTGTTGACTCATTGCCTCTAAGAGCAGAAGAAATGCCAAAAGTATAGGACAAGAGGCAGAAAAGCACACGGAAAAATGTCGTAGGGCAGTCCTCTGAGGAAGTGTTAGATCCCTTTGAAATCTGTCCAAACACTTTCTTGTGCTGGGGAAAGTCAATTACATATTTCAAGCAACCCCACATGTCATACGAGTATCTTGTACGTGTTTGTGTACTCGTGTCTGTGAACTTACATCTCAGACTTCAACTTCTCCCTCCCCACCCTTATCAATGACTGCCTGCATGGCCTTGGGCAAGTTGCTTTCCCTCTTCAAAGCTCAGTTTCTGCATCTATAAAATGGACATAATGCTACCTACCTCATGGGGTTAGTGATGACATTTAAGGAGCTAATATGTGGAAATTGCTTACACAGTACCTATCACATAATAAGGGTTTAATAAGTGTTTGATGTAATTGTTTTGATTATTACTCCTATTACTAAAATAATAATTACTACAATAATAATGATTTTTATTCTCTATATTAGTATTATCTTTGAAAATGGGCATGGATTATGTCTATGTAACACTTTTGGCACAATATCTAGCATTATATCACACACAAATTAGAGAATTCATGTTATTAAGGATGAAAAAATATTTTTACTGACCCTTCAATTCTTCGTAAGTAACTGCAAAAGAAGCCATTATCCCAACACATGAAATAAAAAAGAAAATTCAGTTCCTCTGGAGTTTTTTTTTTTTTTTTTTTTTGGGACGGAGTCTCGCTCTGTCGCCCAGGCTGGAGTGCAGTGGCGCGATCTCGGCTCACTGCAAGCTCCGCCTCCCGGGTCCACGCCATTCTCCTGCCTCAGCCTCCCGAGTAGCTGGGACTACAGGCGCCCGCTACCACGCCCGGCTAATTTTTTGTATTTTTAGTAGAGACGGGGTTTCACCGTGTTAGCCAGGATGGTCTCGATCTCCTGACCTCGTGATCCACGCGCCTCGGCCTCCCAAAGTGCTGGGATTACAGGCGTGAGCCACCGCGCCCGGCCTGGAGTTTGTTTTTGGAGGTAGCCACAGGATACCTAAATTTTTTTTCTTTTCAGAGAGACTGAGGGGCTCACTAGGTTGACCAGGCTGGTCTTGAACTCCTGGTCTCAAGCCATCCTCCCACCTCAGCCTCCCAAAGTGCTGGGATTACATGCATGAGCCACCACATCCAGCCTACCTAAAATATTGAATGCTGTTAATAAATCTCCTGAGGCCAGCATAAGAAGGTGATGGGCAAAACTAATGCAGGTATGTTTTTCTGGCTTTTTCATGTATTGGGCCAAACTTTGAAAAGCACTTACTATTAATGGCTAACTTGCAAAATTTGTGATTTATTAAAAGCAGATTTTAATTGTTTTACCTAAAAATAATAGGCCTCTGATCTGCCAAAGATGAAGATTTAATTTCTAGGTGTTCCCCACAATACCTAGAAACATCAGTGGAATCGATTATTAAACACTTTAGAACTATTCTCATCAAAGTTCTTTAATATATAATACAGCAAAAGAAAAGTTTCTTTTCTAAAGGCTTCTCTATACTTTTTTTAATAGTTGAATTTCATTTCTGAAGGCTCCTAAAAAGAATAGAATTTAGATCTTTATTAAAGAGGAAATATATTTTCCATGTTTAATTTAAATGACATTCCATCAGTCATTTGCAATCTTAGCCTACACAGAATTTTTTTTTTGGTAGTTTTTATGTTTGGCTTTAGGAGGGGATTCCCAATAATCTCTATATAAATATTTCTAATCTCTATATAAATATTTTAACATTTCAATGTAAATTAGTTTTTTAAAACTATTTTATCCATAAAAATAATGAATTTGCATGGCTGAGGGTGAAATAATATGTTACCAGGACCCCTCAGTTTTGGGGGTTGTGAGTAGATCCCATCTTCATGTTCCTCCAGCCCAGCCCAAGCCTGGCTCAGGTCCTCCTCCCCCATTTGCCAGGAACCACCATCCCCAGGGATTCTATGTGCCCTGCCTGACCAGTGTTCTCCATCAGAGTTTACCAATCTTTTGTTCATTCCCTCAGAGCACAGCTAAGCAAGAGTACACTAATTTGAAAATTAACTCAAGCAAATAGAGGAACAATATCCCCAACACACTGCATTTTAACATAGGGTTTCCTGGACACACTGTTTCAACCCAAGAGTTGGGCTAATAGTAGGAGTTCCATCTGCTAAAATACGGCTGTCAGCTTCAGAGGGAAATTCATGAACGTCTTCGTAGTTTGTTTTTACGTTTCACTTGGCACTGTTTCTAAAATTTCCTCTGAAGCCAAAAAATAAGTTATTTCCCAGCACACTGGGCACTTTTCATTTATCATTGGATTGATTTTTGTAACTTGCAGTAGGAGCTGAAATCGACCAGGGGGTTCTTATCCAACAGACAGCAGCAAAACTCTTTGTGTATCTGCGTTCCTTTCAACAAGCGTGACTTCCTCAATGGCATCATTCGTGAGCGTAACACAGAGCTCAGCAATAACGTTTCTTCACTAACCCTACCAGGTATCCAACATAGGATGTTACTTCCTTTCACTGTTTTCCGACTCCTGGCAGATATTAATCATTGGGATTTGGGAAAAAGGAAATAGAATTTCTGAGAATGCTTGGGAATTCCCAAATTCATATGATTTTCATAACACTTCACTTACAAGTTTTTGAAAAATAATAAATGACTATAATAACAAGCAAATAGTCGTTTTTTTCTGTAACAGGATTATATGAAAAGTTTTAGTAGTCTTCTGTTTTAAAGAGATATGATAACAAATGATGATTTATTATTATTATGAGCCAACATATTGTAACAAGATTATAAAATCCAATAGCATTAATAGAGAAAACACTAAAAAGAAATGAATATTATCACAAAATAAATGCTAAAGAAAAGTCCTTTAAAGATTGAAAGGTAACACCACAAATACTTAATGCTTTAATCGTTGTTTACATGACATTGTTAAACAAGGCATCAATCATCCCCTCCAATACCATTTAAATAACATAACATTCTGATCTCCTGGAAAGATGAATAGCACTAGAAAGAAGCAACTGTCAAAATTGCCGATTTAAGGGCATATTTTGTTTCTAAAACTGGGCATTTCTTAGAAAACCTCTCATAGGATTTGTAAAACATATACTATGCCTAGGAACACATTAATATTTATTTGCAGAAATGGTTCACTGTTAGCAGTGGACAAGGCCATGAACACACACTTGTAACACAGCAACAGATACAAGAAAGTCTGACTGAGGCTCCTTTACTGCTCCTGTCCTGTTCACCTTAACTTTCATCTCCACATGTCAGTGCTTCCTCATCTTGCTTGACTTGAAGTCAGTGCATTTCTTCAAGCCAGTAAGTTCTCTATACTGACTATTAAGCTGTAATTTTCACAGGAAAATTAGAATGTTCCTTCCCATTTTCCTAATTTCTCAACTGATTTTTCTCAGAATTCAGAATCCAGAAATATTGAAATGCCAGGAGAGAATTTCCAAATGGAAATGCTGTTCCCTTCGTCCATTTTCAGAAGAAACCGTAGGATAGTGTTATCCTTCTCTTCTCCAATTTTTTTTTTCCTGCAAACTTATGGTTATCACCTCTTTAAGTGAGTAGCTCACAATTTTGCCTCCCCTGCAAATGGTCCCAAAACAGTGAAGTGGGTCCTCTTTAGCTGTGTCTTTAGTACATAATCCTGCATTTCTGACCATATGCAGGGAGTGTGACCCAGGGAAGGATCCCTGACTCAATGGGATTTCTCTTGCTGTCTCTAGAATTTGAACACCGGAACCCAGACGTACAGAGGCTGGGAGCCATCGTGGTGTGCTATATTGATGATGGCAGCAGTGGGTGGTGTGGGGGCAGTTAATTGACAGCTACCTGTTGCTGACATCCCAGGAACTGCCTGAACCTCCTCTTTCCCAGTCATAAGATATCTAAGATTCTGCAGTATTCTTCATTAAATCCTAGCATGGTTTAAGCTAGCCAGAATTAGGTTCTGTTGCTTTCAATCAACAGAACCTTAGCTAATACATTGTTATTTCCTGGTCTTTGTTCCTTTAATTTTCCAGGAAAAGAAGGGAAAATGGCTTACTGGTTTTAAGAAGAGACAAGGGACAACATACCATTTATGCAAAATTTAGAAGCACTCAAAGGAAACTCTGGAAAGTTCCTGAGATATATATATGTAGGATCAGCATAAAACTTGAACAGTGTATCTAGATCATGGTTGCCATGGTTGCCTTGACACAATGAACATCTGTATCAAGATCATATTTTCTTGGTGGGACAGAGAGAAGCACAAGGCGGGACTCACATTTACAGTAATCCTTGTTTTCCAGGAACCATACAACCCAGTTTGTCCAGAGCTGTTCATCTTAAGTTTGTTATCCCACCATAATTATAAATAGAACCTCCTTTTTCTCTCAAGAATATCCCACTTTGGATGATAATTTCTGTGACTACCCATTAAGAATATTTAATAACTATAGAAACTGCTTCTCTATATTTTTTGTATGTTTGAAACATTTTATAACAGAAATATCTTTAAAGTTATCACCTACACAGAATATAGCTGCCAAATGCTCCTACTCTGCTATTCTAACCATGAATCCCTCTGGGGCCCCTTCCTCCTACGGCGCTTGTAAGGATGAAATGAAATAAGCTCTATGAAGTGCCCAACAGTGACCAACACTGAATAAAATACAGCCACCATAGGAGGCCTTCCCTTATGTTCACCAAACTCCTGATAAGTTATTCGGTGATGTTTTAATCTTAATATTTTATGTAGATTATACATTCATCTGATTCAAAATGCAAAAGGTACAAAAGCGTATACAGTTAAAAGTTTCCCAACCCACTACCATTTATCTCCCTGGAGGCAACTGTTTCCAGATTTTTGAATATCCTTAAAGAATATCATATGTATGGAAAAGAAAGATTATATATTTATATGCATCTGTGTATGCATTTTCCTATGAGAGGCTCACAAAGTCTCCTTGAAGAGATATCATTATTACAAATACCCCTCAATTTACAATGGGGTTATATTCCAATAAACTTATGAAAATATTGTAAGCTGAAAATGCATTTAATACACTTAACCTACTAAACATCATAGCTTATCTCGGCCTACCTTAAACACTCACATTAACCTACAGTTAGGCAAAATCATCTAACAGAAAGCCCATTTTATAATAAAGTGGGCTTTGAATATCTCATGTAATATAATGAATACTGTACTGAAAGTGGAAAACAGAATGGTTGTATGAGTACTCAAAGTACAGCTTCTGCTGAATGTGTATTGCTTTCAAACTATCTTAAAGTTGAAAACTCATAAGTCAAAATATTCTAAGTCAGGGATTGTTTGTACTTCTACTTTACATGATGAAATTGAGCCTTGAAAAGATTAAGTGACTCGCCCAAGGTCACACTGGCAGTTAAATAGTGAAACTTGGATCCAAATTGTTCAGTCACTACATGTATTGTCTTGAAATTTGAAAAAGAGGAAGAGGAATTACACTACTAAATTGAAGGACTATTTTAGGCATAGAAGAAGCAGATGCCTTCATGTCCAAGTGATTGTGAAAAGCCCACTTGCCCCAAAATATGTCTCCTGGTCATATGAAATTCCACCATTTCAGATTTTTACCTGGGGATTTAGAGTAATCTGCTGTTTTCCTAGAGCTCCCCTAAAATAGAAATAGAAAATTTTGGAAGGCTAAATATATGCTAACATTGGAAAACTCATTTTCTCCCCTTCGTAAGGCAAGGTACTGAAGGAGGGGGCCCTACGGGCCGTGCAGGGACATCCTGGAGGCATGGGGAGAAGAAACTGAAAGGCAAGTTTGTATGGAACAAAGAATACCGATCTCAGGATTCTCCCTTGAACCTGCCCTAACTTTGTTCAAATAGACTTAGCCACTGACCTGCTGTCAAAAGACCACAGCCAATCTGACTTGTTTTCAATATAATGATGAATATTGATTTGGTCCCTTCATCCAACATTCTCAGCTGGATCTTTTTTGACCAAGGATATACATTACTAGGTGAGTACAGGCAGTTAATTCTTCCACACGGGACTTCGGAGTTTCTGAGTTAACCAGAATCACCCACCTTAACATCTGCCAGTTTATACCCCAAGTCCTGACCAGTGCCCCCTACCTGCTATGCCTCATGTTTTCAATAGAGCATAAAATCAGAAATGAAAGATGAAACATCATAGCCAATATCACAGAAATACAAAGGATCCTAAGAAACTGCTAGGTATAATTACACACTAACTAATTGGATCATCTAGAAGAAATGGATAAATTCCCAGACACATAAAACCTACCAAGATTGACTCATGAAGAAATTTAAAAATCTGAACAGACTAATAGCAAGCAAGGAGGTTGAATCCGTAAGAAAATGTCTCCTATCAATGAAAAACCCAAAACCAGATGGCTTCCCAGATTAATTCTACCAAATATTTTAAGAAGAACTAATACCAGTCCTTCTCAAACTCTTCCAAAAAGCTGAAGTGGAGGGAATACTTCCAAACTCATCTTACAGGGCCAGCATTACCCTGATTCCAAAGCCAGACAAGAACACTACAAGAAAGGAAAATGACAGGCCAATATCCTTGATCTACATAGATGCAAAAATCCTCAACAAAATCCTAGCAAACCAAATTCAATAGCACATTGAAAGAATCATTCACCATGATCATGTCATGGTTCAACATAAGCAAATCAATACATATAATATACCATATTAGAAAAATAAAGGATAGAAACTATATGGCCATCACAATAGATATAGAAAAAGTTTTTGACAAAATTCGAAACCCTTTCATGGTGAAAAAAAAAACACCCAACAGATCACGTATTGAGGGACTGTATCCCAACAAAATAAAGGCCATATATGACAAACCCATAGCTAACACCATGATCAATGGTGAAAAGTTGAAACTTTTCCTCTACCATCAGGAACAAGACAAGGATGCCCACAGACACCACTTCTCAGGGTAATCAGGCAAAAGAAAGAAATAAAAGGCATCCTAATAGGAAAGGAAGAAGTGAAACTGTCTCTACTGAGGGCATGATCTTGTTATATATAGAAAACCCTACAAACTTCACTAAAAAAAGGTTAGAACTCAACACAAAGAAGGGAACAATAGACACTGGGGGACTCCAAAGGTGGGAGGGAAGGATGGTGGGAGCAAGGGTTGGAAAACTACCTATCGATTACTATGCTCACTGCTTGGGTGGTGGGATCATTAGAAGCCCAAACCTCAGCACCATGCAATATACCTGTTTAAGAAACCTGTACATCTACCCTCCTGACTCTAAAATGAAACATACAATATTTAAAAAACAAAAACAAATAAATAAAATTTGAAAACTGTTAGAACTGAACTGATAGGTGAAATCAGTAAAGTTGTAGGATACAAAATCAACAGATAGAGCCTTGAACACAGCAACATCCAGCTGTCTGACACGAAAGTCTCAGGGGCAATAAAACCTCTATATGAACTCAGAAACAATGAGCTAAGTTGTGTTTATGTCTGAAAGGATGTTAAGAACTTCATTCATGTTACATCAGAGCCAACAGAAAGAACCAACAGGAAACCTGTACCCAACAAACAGAAATGACAAGATGAAGGGAAAGCAGAGGTAAGGGCTTACCTTAGAAAGGGCAAGTGATTAGCTCAATATGCAATACAATGTTTGCTCCTGAGCCAAAAATTTGTACAATAATTTGGACATTACTTGCACAACCAGAAAAATCAGCCACTCATTAAGAAAATGTGTTTCTGCAGAAGTCTTAGGACTCAGCTATCTATAATAACATGAAAAGACAATATTTTCATCCAAAATGAGTATTTTTGTTTGTCTTGGCTTGTTATTCTAACGTCAACAGCCTCTAAATAAACTGTTGAAGTACATGATATAACCACCTCTTTCTCCATCTTTCCCATTGCTCCCATAGGGTTTCAGTTGTGCAATTTCACCATTAGCAAAGCTTTTTGCTGAAATCTGGCTTTTCAAAGGGAGAGTATCCAGAAACAGAAGATGCTGATCTGGGAGGCTCTTCCTAATAGAACTGCTGCTTCAGTTTAACTTGAAAAAGCCCACACCCAGTTCCTAATGACAAACATCTGAACACCGGGTCTTCCCCTGAGCAAGACCATGCTACGCCTCCTGCTCGCTCTGTTCTATAAGCAACCCACAGATTGCTCCCTGTGAAGAGGAGCCTGCAAGGGGAGCAGCATTCCACCAGACCCTGATTTAGCAAGATATTTCCATATCATTCCCCCAACCAGCTGGAAGTCCTCCACTGCTCTTGTGTAAAAATCTAACTCATCTCACTGAATTTCCTGATTTAAAAGTCTAATTCATTTCACCAAAAGTGTGACAGAAGGAAACCAAGTACACCATCTCTCTCTTACCAAACCAAAGCTATTGCATGTGCATTCTGGGGGGAAAACATGGTCCAAATATGTTATGGAGGGGGTGCCAGCCCAGTGTCATCCTCTTACTATTGCCATAGGATCTTGGCTGATGGCATCAGAGGAAAAACAAGTTTATCGATTACTTTCAACCATTAAGCTCACTCCTCCATGAAAAATATGTCACAAGTCCAATGTCTCTTATTAAAATAAGCACTGCAAAATATAAAGGAGTCACAGTTTTAAAATGGGACACACGTTCTCTAAGCGGTGAACCACGTTAGAGGTGCACTGTTTACAATGTATAAAGTCCCCTGGAGCCAGGGTTAGGAAGCGCATCTGTTCTTTGATGTTCTGGGATGAAGGAGAAAGGAAAATGTGCTGCCAGAAGTGAGTGGGAAGGAGCCCATGAGATAAAGGAAGTAAATCCATTTGCTGATTGCAATAATAATGGTAATACACGAAGCTATACATACATACATACATACATACATACATACATACATGCAAACTTTCACATTTTTAAAAAAAAAGAACTTAAGGCTTCCACTCATGTAATCAGCCCTTATGAACTCTCCTGATTAGCTGCAAGGAAAATCTTCCTTTCTCCTCTTTCTTGCACCATCCTGGGCTCCCTTTTGACTTTTTTTTTTTTTAACTTATAAACGAACAGCTCATATTCTGAAGTTTGTAGTCCCCTCCCGCCCCCTCTCTCTCTATACGGCTCATTTACATTGGCAGCTGTCGTGCTGCTGGGCATCCTCAAACCCACAAGTTTCCCTTTAATGTTTGAGCAGACAAACATGATCATGCACTAGGCATCACTGTGCCACTCAAAATGCTTTTTTGTTTTTTTTATTGCATCTGAGAGAAATCTCAAGGTTGCAAACCTGGAGTCAGAATTGTCTCCATGTGTCTCAGTGGGAAGAGTATCGTGTGAAGGAACAAGTTGATTCTACTAATCAAAAGGAATTTTTTTTTGATATCAGGTCATCCTCCGAATGAATTTATATTACCGAGTGGAGGGTCACATGAAGAAAATGGTCAAACAGCACCACCTAGAGCAAGAGCTGAGAAGTGCAGCGGAGCCGGGCTGTGTCAGGAAAGAAAAGCAAGCTGGGGCCTGGCTCAGCGCTCTCCCCTCTGCTCCTGTCTGCATGGAAAGATTAGGATGACAGTGGCAGGAAGCCTGTGCACCTAGTATGCATCACTTGAAGGGAACACACAGATTCCAGTAAACAATTGGAAGGAAATGTTAATACCAGGCTCTGCTAAACAATATCAAATGAGTCCTAGATGAGGCAAGCGACTTTCATCAAAGTTTCCTGATACCTGAAAAGACAGCCCAGGGGATCCTGCGCTACATGTGGTGTATGTAAATTAAGCGGGTTTTTTCCCCTTTGTAATCAAGGCTCATACACAAACAAAATCACACTTTAGAAATGGCCTATTTCAACTTGTAACTAGCTTGCTTTCAGGGGCTCCAGGTCAAAATGAAATAGAGCACAAAGACGCTTTCTCCTTAGGGATCATACACAAATTCACTCTGTCCGTTTCTTTCCCACATGGAGCAACAAAGCCGTCAGACCTCTCCACCCACCCATCGGGTCCTTCCTGATTAAAGTGAGATAAATCACAGCCCTCTCTCTCCAGATGGCAGGCGACAAGAGGGGGATGCTTGCCTCAAGAAGTCCTCCCCATCCCTCTGCATTCATGCAAGCCCGAGCGGAGAGATGCAAGAAATTACGGATGCATTTTAATTCCCCAGACCCTGCAATTAAAAATGGAAATTTTTTGGCCACGCCTGTTGGCTCACGCCTGTAATCCCAGCACTTTCAGAGGCCGAGGTCGGCAGATCACCTGGGGTCAGGAGTTCGAGACCAGCCTGGCCAACATGGTGAAACCCTGTCTCTACTAAAAATACAAAAATTAGCTAGGAATGGTGGTGGGCGCCTGTAGTCCCAGCTACTCGGGAGGATGAGGCAGGAGAATCACTTGAACCCGGGAGGCAAAGTTTGCAGTGAGCCAAGATCGCACCACTGCACTCCACTCTGGGTGACAAAGCAAGACTTCATCTCAAAAAATGTTTTTAAAAAATGGAAGTGTTGTTCTTTCATTTGTAAATGTGTTTTGCTAAAAGAGGGGCAGTTTAAGCAACCCTTTCTATTGTCTACATTGTTAAAATTCATCCGACATGGACTCTTGACTCCGTTTTGCCTGGGCAGACCCAATTCAAGCATTTACAACAGCTATAACCTCCTCAAATCAAAAAGAGGAATCAGCATTATTGCTAACTTCAAATAAGGTCTTGTTTTATTTCATTTTTATTTTTGAATGCAGCCATTCCTCCATGTGCTGTCATCAGGTAAGATTGTCAGTCCTGATTAGGTAAAGGTATTATTACAAAATGCAATTCTTAAAAATTCAGTGTCTAACTACACTTTTAATAAGCCTTTCCCCCTCCCCTATGTATTCTCCCTTAGACACCCCTTCTCAAATTTAAAATCACAGAAACTAAAATATGATGCCTAAAGAGAGCCTAGCGACTGCCCAGTCCTCTAATTTGATGAGTGGGAGTACTGAAGCCCAGAGGAGGTCAAGTAATTTGTTCCCAATGTCTTAGATAAGAAGAAAATGACCAGCTGGGAAATCCCACTCATGTCAAGGCAGAGGCACAGGGCCACAGACTGTGGTTGAATTGTGCCACACTCCTACATCCTTCTTTACGAATCACAGAACATTCCTGTGTTGAGTCAGAGTCACTGACTTCCTTTTCAGGCTGATTGAGTTCTGTCCTTACAGGCTGCGACAAGAAGTTTTGGTATTATGCTACACCAAGACCATTTATCTAGTTCAAGAAATGCACAGTCCTTAGAGCCCAGCAACTTTCCCCATGTCCAGTAAATGTAGCTTCTCCATTAGAAGCTGTCAGAATGGAGCCTTCTGGCTCATCTTGATTTTGATTTGTGCAAGAATGAATGGTTGTGCTAAGACAGCTTTCCTAGCTGATAGAGAGCGAAACTTTTTTTCTCATAATCTATAAAAAAATTAAATTAGAACTTTTATCTCATAATCTGTGAAAAAATATTAAATTAAATCTGGCTCGTCTTGATTTTGATTTGTGCAAGAATGAATGGTTGTGCTAAGACAGCTTTCCTAGCTGATAGTGAGCAAAACTTTTTTCTCATAATCTATAAAAAATATTAAATTAGAAGCATAGAGTTTATTTCATGACTTTTATCTTCCTGCAATTTTCTTGTGGGCATAAATGATTTGTTTTTATCCTGCCTGCCCCCCAATCCCTTTTCCAAGAGACTAAAAGAGTATCTAGTGCAAAGTGGAGACTCAAATATTTTTTAATAAACAGTGATCCCAGCCACCCAGTGCATGTTGCCAAATGCCAACCCCATAAATAATCAAACACATCATCTCATTCAGCCAATCAAAATCAAGTGCTACCTATTTTTTTAAGTTTTCATAGCCCTTGGGCATCTGCTTTCTCAGCATTTCCCAAACTTGAGTCATTCTCATCCTGCCTTCCTAATTTTGATCTGTCAATTACCTCTACTATTATTTATTTCATATATTTTTAAATAGACCCACTTTTGAAACTTAAATACACGCCTTTTAAAAGGAAGCTTTCTTACTACTATACATCAAAAGCCATTATTACTTGTTCTAAGTACTCATAACAAGATGGTCACAACTATTAAAATTTACTAATGTGCATCCACATACTCTCTAAATTCATGGAGCATCTGCACACACTTTAAGAAACAATTCTGCATTACTCACTCAATTTTCTTGACATCCTTCTGAGGCAGGACAAACCTTGGGCCCAAAGAATTGAGGTAGGAGTCCAAGCAAGTTGCCAGCCACATAAAGGCAAACCTTGGCTCGGAAGTCAGGACTACCAGCCCCTAGGTTATGGTTCATGCTCTTTCCTCTGCTCTCCAGAACCTCCTATCTCCAAGTGTAGTTAGCAGCCCAGATGCAGCAGCATCCTCTAGAGACTTGTTAAAAATGCAGAAGCTCAGGCTCCACCCCAGGCCTATGCAGACTGAATCTGCATTTTAACAAGGTCCAGGTAATTCACGTGCACATTAAGTTTGAAAAGGCCTGGTCTAGATCAGCGGTTCTCTAACTTAGCAGCACATTAGAACCATCTGTAGAGACTTTAAAAATACCAGTGCCTGGGCTTCACCTCCCAGAGAATCTGACTTAAGTGTCTGGGGTTTGCCCTGAGTCTAGGTATTTTTAAAAACTCCTCAGCTTATACAAAGCTGGCAGGGCCGGGCACAGTGGCTCATGCCTATAATCCCAGCAGTTCGTGAGGCCAAAGTGGGCAGATTGCTTGAGTCCAGGAGTTTGAGATTAGCCTGGGCTAAAACCCCATCCCTACAAAAAAAAAAAAATACAAAAAGTAGTTGGGCATGGTGGTGGCACATACCTGTAGTCCCGGCTACTCAGGAGGCTGAGTCCTCACTTCAACCCAGGAGGTCACGGTCTGGTCAACAGAGCAAGACCCTGTATCAAAACAAACAAACAAGCAAACAAAAAATGCTAGCAGCTTACCAGCTAGGGAGGCCTGTAGAGGCAAGTTTTCCAAATGGGGCTACATTAGTTGTTCCAGAACTTTAGCTGCATCAAAACCACCTGGATGGCTTGTTCAGCTACAGAGGGTCTGGCCATGCCCCTAGAGTTTCCAGCTGAGGGTCTGGAATGAGGCCCGATGATTTGCATTTCTAACAATCTCCAGGTGATGCTGATGCTGTGGGTCCAGGGACCACATTTTGAGAATCTATGCTAAATGAATCGGAGAAGACCAAAGCTCAAACTTATTCCAAGAACTTTTCAAGGCCCACCTGCAAGTTGTAGTGGAAGTAAGCATCTAAGGGTGCAAAAAAGTTTCACTGTAGACTAAGGCCTTTTACCTGAGCTCTCAAATGTTCACATTTCTCTTATCAACCTAAATAAGAAACAGAGAGAGGCTCTCCACAAGAAAAAGATATTCGTTTGGAAACAGAGCCTTGCAATAGAAACAGGCAAGCCAGAGTAAACTATATGCATATTCACGGAGGTAAAGGAAGACAAAAGAAAAAATGAGGAAGATTATATGATCATTTGGAAATGATTATCCTTGGCTACAAAGATCAATAACAAAGGTGATGCCAGGCACAGGTTGGACAGGCAGTTGTTGGGCAAATATCCTTCAGAAGCATTGTTGTGTGCAAAGTTGCAATGGGCTTTGTGCAAGATTGTGTTTTTTGCAGTCTTCTGTGATAAGTTTTTGTTATCAGGCATACAAGCCCAAGAATCCTTTATTGCATGGCCTTCCCTGGCTCTATTTGTCAGGGTTTTGGTTAGGGGAGGTGTATTTTTAACACTCTCAATGTAAAAAATGCCATAAGGTAGGTACCCCAATTGCTTGTTTCGTCTTCATAAAATAACTTTTCCACCCGAACAAAGTCTACACATAAATTGTAAAAATACCCTGGCAAGCAGTCCCTGGAAAAGTCTGGAGTCATTCTCGGGGTTCCCACCCAGGTGGGCAAGCGTAGCCACCACAGATAAACACAAAGTAGGGGTCCCCGCTGGGGTTCAGCGGCAGGCAGTGGCCCTGGTTCTGATATTTGGCTGAAAACGCAGCTCCTCTTTGTCACCCTCAGGACATTTCAGCTATTTCCTAGATAATAATCTCACTTCACCCTGCACAAAACAGGCACATGATCATGTCACTCTGACCTGGTTTGAGTCCAAGGAGAATTTTGTTTTTAAAATAATTTAGGTTAGTAGTTAAAATATGAACTTTGGGCCAGGAGTGGTGGCCCATGCCTATAATCCCAGCACTTCATGAGGTCAAAGTGGGCAGATTGCTTGAGTCCAGGAGTTTGAGACTAGCCTGGGCTAAAACCCCATCCCTACAAAAAAAAAAATACAAAAAGTAGTTGGGCATGGTGGAGGCACATACCTGTAGTCCCGGCTACTCAGGAGGCTGAGTCCTCGCTTGAACCCAGGAGGTCACGGTCTGGTCAACAGAGCAAGACCCTGTATCAAAACAAAGAAACAAACAAACAAAAAATGCTAGCAGCTTACCAGCTAGGGAGGCCTGTAGAGGCAAGTTTTCCAAATGGGGCTACATTAGTTGTTCCAAAACTTTAGCTGCATCAAAACCACCTGGATGGCTTGTTCAGCTACAGAGGGTCTGGCCATGCCCCTAGAGTTTCCAGCTGAGGGTCTGGAATGAGGCCCGATGATTTGCATTTCTAACAATCTCCAGGTGATGCTGATGCTGTGGGTCCAGGGACCACATTTTGAGAATCTATGCTAAATGAATCGGAGAAGACCAAAGCTCAAACTTATTCCAAGAACTTTTCAAGGCCCACCTGCAAGTTGTAGTGGAAGTAAGCATCTAAGGGTGCAAAAAAGTTTCACTGTAGACTAAGGCCTTTTACCTGAGCTCTCAAATGTTCACATTTCTCTTATCAACCTAAATAAGAAACAGAGAGAGGCTCTCCACAAGAAAAAGATATTCGTTTGGAAACAGAGCCTTGCAATAGAAACAGGCAAGCCAGAGTAAACTATATGCATATTCACGGAGGTAAAGGAAGACAAAAGAAAAAATGAGGAAGATTATATGATCATTTGGAAATGACTATCCTTGGCTACAAAGATCAATAACAAAGGTGATGCCAGGCACAGGTTGGAAAGGCAGTTGTTGGGCAAATATCCTTCAAAAGCATTGTTGTGTGCAAAGTTGCAATGGGCTTTGTGCAAGACTGTGTTTTTTGCAGTCTTCTGTGATAAGTTTTTGTTATCAGGCATACAAGCCCAAGAATCCTTTATTGCATGGCCTTTCCTGGCTCTATAAGTCAGGGTTTCGGTTAGGGTAGGGATATTTTTAACACTCTCAATGTAAAAAATGACATAAGGTAGGTACCACAATGACTTGTTTGGTCTTCATAAAATAACTTTTCATAAAATCTCTGTAA
The DNA here is from genome assembly GCF_028858775.2 of Pan troglodytes. Taxonomy (NCBI): domain Eukaryota; kingdom Metazoa; phylum Chordata; class Mammalia; order Primates; family Hominidae; genus Pan; species Pan troglodytes. The sequence continues at coordinate 13,335,844 of NC_072411.2, forward strand.
ACGTGGAAATATCTACACCGCTATCTCTGTAAATGTGTAAACATTTACAACGCTATCTGTATAAACATGGAACTATTTACACCGCCGTCTCTATAAACATGGAAATATCTACACCGCTATCTCTATAAACATGGAAATATCTACACCGCTATCTGTATAAACATGGAAATATCTACACCGCTATCTGTATAAACATGGAAATATTTAAACTGCTGTCTCTATAAACATGGAAATATCTACAATGCTATCTCTATAAACACGCAAATAACTACATCACTGTCTCTATAAACATGGAAATATCTACAGCGCTATCTCTATGAACATGGAAATATCTACACCGCTGTCTCTAGAAACATGGAAATATCTTCACTGCTATCTCTATAAACGTGGAAATATATACACCGCTATCTCTAAAAACATGGAAATATCTACACCGCTATCTCTATAAACGTGGGAACATCTACACCGCTAACTCTATAAACCTGGAAATATCGACACCACCATAAGTATAAATGTGGAAATATCTACACCGCTATCTGTATAAACATGGAAATATCTACACTGCTATCTCTATAAACATGGAAATACTTACACTGCTATCTGTATAAACATGGAAATATTTACAAAGCTATCTCTATAAACATGGAAATATCTACACCACTATCTCTGTAAACATGGAAATATCTACACCACTATCTGTAAAACATGGAAATATCTACACCACGATCTGTATAAACATGGAAATATCTACACCACTATCTGTATAAACATGGAAATATCTACACCGCTATCTCTATAAATATGAAAATATTTACGCCACCATCTCTAAAAACAAGGAAATATTTACACCGCTATCTCTATAAACATAGAAATAACTACACCGCCATCTCTATAAACATGGAAATATCTACACCGCCATCTGCATAAACATGGAAATATCTACACAGACATCTGTATAAACTTGGAAATACCTACAATGACATCTGTAGAAAGATGGAAATATCTACAAAGCGATCTGTATAAACATGGGAATTTCTACACCGCTACCTGTAAAAACATGGAAATATCTACACCGCTATCTGTATCAACATGGAAATAACTACACCGCAAACTGTATAAACATGGAAATATCTACACAGCAATCTGTGTAAAGTTGGAAATATCTACACCGCAGTCTCTATAAACATGGAAATATCTACACCGCTATCTGTATAAACATGGAAATAACTACACCGCTATCTGTATAAACATGGAAATTTTTACACCGCTATCTGTATACACATGGAAATATCTCCACTGCTACCTTTTAAACACGGAAATACCTACACCGGTATCTTTAAAAACATGGAAATACCTACAACGCTATCTCTATAAACAATGAAATATCTACAACGCTATCTGTGTAAACAGGGAAATATCTACACAGCTATCTGTGTAAACTTGGAAATATCTACACCGCAATCTGTGTAAGCATGGAAATATCTACAACACTATCTGTGTAAACATGGAAATATTTACAACGCTATCTGTGTAAACAGGGAAACATCTACACAGCTATCTGTAAAATGTGGAAATATCTACACCACTATCTGTATAACCCTGAAAATAACTACACCGCTATCTGTATCAACATGTAAATAACTACACCGCTATCTGTATAAACATGGAAATATCTACAATGATATCTCTGTAAACATAGAGATATCGACACAGGTATCTGTGTAAACTTGGAAATATCTACACCGCTATCTGTGTAAAGTTTGCAATGTCTACACCGCAATCTGTGCAAAGATAGAAATATCTTTACCGCTATATCTGTAAAGATGGAAATATCTACACTGCTATATGTATAAACATGGAAATATCTACACCGCCATCTGTATAAACTTGGAAATATCTACACCGCTATCTCTATAAACATGGAAATATCTACACCGCTATCTGTATAAACATGGAAATATCTACATCACTATCTGTATAAACAGGGAAATATCTCCACCGCTATCTGTGTAAACATGGAAATATCTACACCGCTATCTGTATAAACAAGGAAATATCTACACCGCCATCTTTAGAAACATGGAAATATCTACACCGCCATCTGTATAAACATGGAAATACCTACACCGCTACCTGTATAAATATGGAAATGTCTTCACCGCTATCTCTATAAACATGGAAATACCTACACCACTTGCACTATAAACATGGAAATATCTACATCGCAATCTCTGTGAACATGGAAATATCTACACTGCCATCTATGTAAACATGAAAATATCTACACTGCCATATTCAGAAACATGGCTGTATCTACACCGCCATCTGTATACACATGGAAATATCTACACCACTATCTGTATAAAGATGGAAATACTTAAACCGCTATCTCTATAAACATGGAAATATCTACACCGTTATCTCTATAAACATGGAAATATCTACACTGCCGTCTGTATTAACATGGAAATATCTACACAGTCATCTGTGTAAACCTGGAAATATCTACACTGTCATCTATATGAAGATGGAAATATCTACAGAGAACTCTGAATAAACATGGAAATATCGGCACAGCCATCTGTATAAACATGGACATATCTCCACCGCAATCTGTAAAAACATGAAAATATCAACACCGCTATCTATAAACATGGAAATATCTACACTGCCATCTGTACAAACATGGAAATATCAACACAGTCATCTGTAGAAACATGGAAATATCTACACCGCTATCTCTTTAAACATGGAAATAACTACACCGCTATCTCTATAAACATGGAAATATCTACACCGCTATCTCCATCAACATGGAAATATACACACCACCATCTCTCTAAACATGGAGGTATCTACAACGCCATCTACATAAACAAGAAAATATCTACACTGCCATCTATATAAAGATGGAAATATCTATACCGCCATCTCTAAAAACATGGAAATATCTACACTGCCATTTGTAGAAAGATGGAAATATCTACACCGCCATCTGTATAAACGTGGAAATATCTACACCGCTATCTGTATAACATGGAAATATCTACACCGCAATCTGTATAAACACGGAAATATATACACCGCTTTCTGTAAAAATATGAAATATATAAACCGCTGTCTCTATAAATGTGGAAATATCTACACTGCTATCTGTATAAACATGGAAATATCTTCACTGCTATCTCTATGAACATGGATATATCTACACCGCTATCTCTATAAACATGGAAATATCTACACCGCCATCTCTATAAACATGGAAATAACTATACCGCCATCTGTATAAACATGGAAATATCTACACCGCTATCTGTATAAACTTGGAAATATCTACACGGCGATCTGTATAAACATGGAAATATCTACACCGTGATCTGTATAAACATGGAAATATCTAGACCGCTGTCTGTATAAACATGGAAATATCTACACAGTTATCTCTATAAACATAGAAATATCTACACCGCCATCTGTATAAACATGGAAATACCTACAAATTAATCTGTATAAACATGGAAATAACTACACAGCCATCTGTATAAACATGGAAATATCTACACAGCCATCTGTATATTACATGGAAATATCTACACCGCTATCTGTATAAACATGGAAATACCTACACCGCTATTTGTATAAACAAGGAAATATCTACACCGCCATCTGTTTAAACATGGAAATATATACAGAGACATCTGTTTATACATGCAAATATCTACACCGCTATCTGTATAAACATGCTAATAACTACACCGCTATCTGTGTAAATTTGGAATTATTTGCACCGCTATCCCTATAAACATGGTAATATCAACACCGCGATCTGTATAAACATGGAAATATCTACACCATGATCTGTATAAACATGGAAATATATACACCGCGATCTGTATAAACATGGAAATGTCTACACCGTGATCTGCATAAACATGGAAATATCTACACCGCCATCTATATAAACATGGAAATATCTACACCCCTATCTGTATAAACATGGAAATATCCACACAGCTATCTCTATAAACATGGAAAAATCAACACTGCTATCTCTATGAACATGGAAATATCTACACCGCCATCTCTATAAACATGGAAATATCTACACCGCCATCTATATAAACATGGAAATATCCACACAGCTATCTCTATAAACATGGAAAAATCAACACTGCTATCTCTATGAACATGGAAATATCTACACCGCCATCTCTATAAACATGGAAATATCTACACCGCGATCAGTATAAACATGGAAATATCTACACCGCTATCTGTATAAACATGGAAATAACTCCACTGCTCTCTCAATAAATATCGAAATATCTACACCGCCATCTGTATAAACATGGAAATACTTACAAAGTTATCTGTATAAACATGGAATTATCTACACCGCCATCTGAATAAACATGGAAATATCTACACAGCCATGTGTATATACATGGAAATATCTACACCGCGATCTATATAAACATGGAAATAACTACACCGCTATCTGTGTAAACATGGAAATATCTACACCGCCATCTACATATCCATAGAAATATCAGTGCCGCCATCTGTATAAACATGGAAATATCTACACGGTCATCTGTGTATAGATGGAAATATCAACACCGCCATCTGTACAAACATGGAAATATCTGCACCGCTATCTGTATAAACATGGAAATATCTACACCGCGGTCTGTATAAACCTGGAAATATCTACACCACTATCTGTATAAACATGGAAATATTGACAAAGCCATCTGTATAAACATGGAAATTCCTTCACAGTCATGTGTAGGAACATGGAAATATCTACACTGCCATCTGTATAAACACGGAAATATCTACACAGCCCTCTGTATACATATGGAAATATCTGCATAGGCATCTGTATAAACATGGAAATATCTGCACCGCTATCTGTATAAACATGGAAATACCTACACCGCTGTCTCTATAAACATGGAAATATGTACACAGCTATGTGTATAAACATGGAAATATCTCCACTGCTGTCTGTATAAACATGGAAATATCTACACCACGATCTGTATAAACATGGAAATATCTACACCACTATCGGTATAAACATGGAAATATCTACACAGCTATATCTATAAACATCGAAATACCTACACCACTATCTGTATAAACATGGAAATATCTACACCGCTATCTCTATAAATATGAAAATATTTACGCCACCATCTCTAAAAACAAGGAAATATTTACACCGCTATCTCTATAAACATAGAAATAACTACACCGCCATCTCTATAAACATGGAAATATCTACACCGCCATCTGCATAAACATGGAAATATCTACACAGACATCTGTATAAACTTGGAAATACCTACAATGACATCTGTAGAAAGATGGAAATATCTACAAAGCGATCTGTATAAACATGGGAATTTCTACACCGCTACCTGTAAAAACATGGAAATATCTACACCGCTATCTGTATCAACATGGAAATAACTACACCGCAATCTGTATAAACATGGAAATATCTACAAAGCAATCTGTGTAAAGTTGGAAATATATACACCGCAGTCTCTATAAACATGGAAATATCTACACCGCTATCTGTATAAACATGGAAATAACTACACCGCTATCTGTATAAACATGGAAATTTTTACACCGCTATCTGTATACACATGGAAATATCTCCACCGCTACCTTTTAAACACGGAAATACCTACACCGGTATCTTTAAAAACATGGAAATAACTACACCGCTATCTGTATAAACAATGAAATATCTACAACGCTATCTGTGTAAACAGGGAAATACCTACACAGCTATCTGTGTAAACTTGGAAATATCTACACCGCAATCTGTGTAAGCATGGAAATATCTACAACACTATCTGTGTAAACATGGAAATATTTACAACGCTATCTGTGTAAACAGGGAAACATCTACACAGCTGTCTGTAAAATGTGGAAATATCTACACCACTATCTGTATAACCCTGAAAATAACTACACCGCTATCTGTATCAACATGTAAATAACTACACCGCTATCTGTATAAACATGGAAATATCTACAATGATATCTCTGTAAACATGGAGATATCGACACAGGTATCTGTGTAAACTTGGAAATATCTACACCGCTATCTGTGTAAAGTTTGCAATGTCTATACCGCAATCTGTGCAAAGATAGAAATATCTTTACCGCTATATCTGTAAAGATGGAAATATCTACACTGCTATATGTATAAACATGGAAATATCTACACCGCCATCTGTATAAACTTGGAAATATCTACACCGCTATCTCTATAAAAATGGAAATATCTACACCGCTATCTGTATAAACATGGAAATATCTACATCGCTATCTGTATAAACAGGGAAATATCTCCACCGCTATCTGTGTAAACATGGAAATATCTACACCGCTATCTGTATAAACAAGGAAATATCTACACCGCCATCTTTAGAAACATGGAAATATCTACACCGCCATCTGTATAAACATGGAAATACCTACACCGCTACCTGTATAAATATGGAAATGTCTTCACCGCTATCTCTATAAACATGGAAATACCAACACCACTTGCACTATAAACATGGAAATATCTACACCGCAATCTCTGTAAACATGGAAATATCTACACCGCCATCTATGTAAACATGAAAATATCTACACTGCCATATTCAGAAACATGGCTGTATCTACACCGCCATCTGTATACACATGGAAATATCTACACCACTATCTGTATAAAGATGGAAATACTTAAACCGCTATCTCTATAAACATGGAAATATCTACACCGTTATCTCTATAAACATGGAAATATCTACACTGCCGTCTGTATTAACATGGAAATATCTACACAGTCATCTGTGTAAACCTGGAAATATCTACACTGTCATCTATATGAAGATGGAAATATCTACAGAGAACTCTGAATAAACATGGAAATATCGGCACAGCCATCTGTATAAACATGGACATATCTCCACCGCAATCTGTAAAAACATGAAAATATCAACACCGCTATCTCTATAAACATGGAAATATCTACACTGCCATCTGTACAAACATGGAAATATCTACACAGTCATCTGTAGAAACATGGAAATATCTACACCGCTATCTCTATAAACATGGAAATAACTACACCGCTATCTCTATAAACATGGAAATATCTACACCGCTATCTCCATCAACATGGAAATATACACACCACCATCTCTCTAAACATGGAGGTAACTACAACGCCATCTACATAAACAAGAAAATATCTACACTGCCATCTATATAAAGATGGAAATATCTATACCGCCATCTCTAAAAACATGGAAATATCTACACTGCCATTTGTAGAAAGATGGAAATATCTACACAGCCATCTGTATATACATGGAAATATCTACACCGCTATCTGTATAAACATAGAAATCTCTACACCGCCTTCTACATATCCAGGGAAATATCTGCGCAGCCTTCTGTATAAACATGGAAATATCTACACGGTCATCTGTGTATAGATGGAAATATCAACACCGCCATCTGTACAAACATGGAAATATCTGCACCGATAACTCTATAAACATGGAAATATCTACACCGCGGTCTGTATAAACATGGAAACAGCTAAACCGCTACCTGTATAAAGATGGAAATATCTACACTGCTATCTCTATAAACATGGAAATATCTACAATGCCATCTGTAAAAACATGGAAATACCTATACAGTCATCTGTATAAACATGGAAATATCTACACGACCATCTGTATAAACATGGAATTATCTACAATGTCATCTGTATACACATGGAAATACCTACACGGCAATCTGTGTATAGATGGAAACATCAACACCGCCATCTGTACAAACATAGAAATATCTACACCGCTATCTGTATAAACATGGAAATATCTACACTGCGGTCTGTATAAACATGGAAATTTCTACACCGGTATCTGTATAAACATGGAAATATCTACACCACGATCTGTATAAGCATGGAAATATTTACACCGCTATCTGTATAAACATGGAAATATCTACACCGCTATCTCTATAAACATGGAAATATCTACAAAGCCATCTGTATAAACATGGAAATACCTACACAGTCATGTGTAGGAACATGGAAAGATCTGCACTGCCATCTTTATGAACATGGAAATATCTACAGAGCCCTCTATATAAATATGGAAATATCTGCATAGGCATCTGTATAAACATGGAAATCTCTGCACCGCTATCTGTATAAACATGGAAATATCTCCACTGCTATCTCTATAAAGTTAGAAATATCTACACCGCCATCTGTATAAACATGGAAACACTTACAAATTTATCTGTATAAACATGGAAATATCTACACCGCCATCTGCATAAACATGGAAATATCTACACAGCCATGTGTACATACATGGAAATATCTACACCGCTCTCTATACAAACATGGAAATAAGTACAGCGCTATCTGTATATACATGCAAATATCTACACCACCATCTGCATATCCATAGAAATATCAGCGCCGCCATCTGTGTAACCATGGAAATATCTACACGGTAATGTGTGTATACATGGAAATATCAACACCGCCATCTGTACAAACATGGAAATATCAGCACCGCTATCTGTATAAACATGGAAATATTTACATCGCTATCTGTATAAACAGGGAAATATCTCCACCGCTATCTGTGTAAACATGGAAATATCTACACCGCTATCTGTATATACATGGAAATATCTACACCGCTATCTGTATAAACAAGGAAATATCTACACCGCCATCTTTAGAAACATGGAAATATCTACACCGCCGTCTGTATAAACATGGAAATACCTACACCGCTACCTGTATAAATATGGAAATGTCTACACTGCTCTCTCTCTAAACATGGAAATACCTACACGACTTGCACTTTAAACATGGAAATATCTACACCGCAATCTCTGTAAACATGGAAATATCTACACCGCCATCTATCTAAACATGAAAATATCTACACTGCCATATTCAGAAACATGGCTGTATCTACACCACCATCTGTATAAACATGGAAATATCTACACCACTATCTGTATAAAGATGGAAATATTTAAACCACTATCTCTATAAACATGGAAATATCTACACCGCTATCTCTATAAACATGGAAATATCTACAACGCCATCTGTATTAACATGGAAATATCAACACAGTCATCTGTATAAACCTGGAAATATCTGCACTGTCATCTATATAAACATGGAAATACCTACAGAGAACTCTGTATAAACATGGAAATATCGGCTCAGCCATATATATAAACATGGAAATATCTACACCGCTATCTGTATAAACATGGAAATATCTACACCGCTGTGTGTATTAACGTGGAAATATCTCCATTGCTATCTGTATAAACATGGACAAATCTCCACCGCAACCGGTATAAACATGAAAATATCTACACCGATATCTCTATAAACATGGAAATATCTACACTGCCATCTGTATAAACATGGAAATATCTACAGAGCCCTCTGTATAAATATGGAAATATCTGCATAGGCATCTGTATAAACATGGAAATATCTGCACCGCAATCTGTATAAACATGGAAATACCTACACCGCTATCTGTATAAACATGGAAATATGTACAACGCTATGTGTATAAACATGGAAATATCTCCACTGCTGTCTGTATAAACATGGAAATATCTACACCGTGATCTGTATAAACATGGAAATATCTACACCGCTATCTCTATAAACATGGAAATGTCTACACCGCCTTCTGTATAAACATGGAAATACCTATACCGCCATCTGTATAAACATGGAAATACCTATAAAGTCATCTGTATAAACATGGAAATATCTACACAGCCATCTGTATAAACATGGAAATATCTACACATCCATCTGTATATACATGGAAATATCTACACCGCTATCTGTATAAACATGGAAATATCTACACCGCCTTCTACATATCCATGGAAATATCTGCGCCGCCTTCTGTATAAACATGGAAATATCTACACGGTCATCTGTGTATAGATGGAAATATCAACACCGCCATCAGTAGAAACTTGGAAATATCTGCACCGCTATCTGTATAACCATGGAGAAATCTACACCGCGGTCTGTATAAACATGGAACTAGCTAAACCGCTATCTGAATAAACATGGAAATATCTACACTGCTATCTCTATAAACTTGGAAATATCTACACCGTGATCTGTATAAACATGGAAATATTTACACTGCTATCTGTATAAACATGGAAATATCTACACTGCTATCTCTATAAACATGGAAATATCTACAATGCCATCTGTAAAAACATGGAAATGCCTATACAGTCATCTGTATAAACATGGAAATAGCTAAACCGCTAACTGTATAAACATGGAAATATCTACACCGTTATCTGTATAAATATGGAAATATCTACACCGCTATCTATATAAACATGGAAATATCTACACCGCCATCTGCATAAACATGGAAATATCTAAACTGCTATCTCTATATACATGGAAATATCTACAATGCCATCTGTGAAAACATGGAAATACCTATACAGTCATCTGTGTAAACATGGAAATATCTACACCACCATCTGTATAAACCTGGAAATATCTACACTGCTATCTCTATAAACCTGGAAATATCTACACCGTGATTTGTATAAACATGGAAATATTTACACTGCTATCTGTATAAACATGGAAATATCTACACCGTTATCTGTATAAATATGGAAATATCTACACCGCTATCTCTATAAACATGGAAATATCTACACCGCCATCTGTATAAACATGGAAATATCTACACTGCTATCTCTATAAACATGGAAATATCTACAATGCCATCTGTAAAAACATAGAAATACCTATACAGTCATCTGTATAAACATGGAAATATCTACACCACCATCTGTATAAACATGAAAATATCTACAATGCCATCTGTATACACATGGAAATACCTTCACGGCAATCTGTGCATAGATGGAAACATCAACACTGCATCTGTACAAACATGGAAATATCTACAACGCTATCTCTATAAACATGGAAATATCTACACTGCGGTCTGTATAAACATGGAAATTTCTTCACCGGTATCTGTATAAACAAGGAAATATCTACACCACGATCTGTATAAACATGGAAATATTTACACCGCTATCTGTATAAACATGGAAATATCTACACCGCTATCTCTATAAACATGGAAATATCTACAAAGCCATCTGTATAAACATGGAAATAACTACACAGTCATGTGTAGGAACATGGAAAAATCTACACTGCCATCTGTATAAACATGGAAATATCTACAGAGCCCTCTGTATAAATATGGAAATATCTGCATAGGCATCTGTATAAACATGGAAATATCTGCACCGCAATCTGTATAAACATGGAAATACCTACACCGCTATCTGTATAAACATGGAAATATGTACAACGCTATGTGTATAAACATGGAAATATCTCCACTGCTGTCCGTATAAACATGGAAATATCTACACTGTGATCTGTATAAACATGGAAATATCTACACCGCTATCTGTATAAACATGGAAATATCTACACAGCTATCTCTATAAACATGGAAATACCTACACCGCCATCTGTATAAACATGGAAATACCTATAAAGTCATCTGTATAAACATGGAAATATCTACAATGCCATCTGTAAAAACATGGAAATACCTATACAGTCATCTGTATAAACATGGAAATATCAAAACCACCATCTGTATAAACATGGAAATATCTACAATGCCATCTGTATACACATGGAAATACCTACACGGCAATCTGTGTATAGATGGATACACGAACACTGCCATCTGTACAAACATGGAAATATCTACACCGCTATCTGTATAAACATGGAAATATCTACACTGCGGTCTGTATAAACATGGAAATTTCTACACCGCTATCTTTATAAACATGGAAATATCTACAAAGCCATCTGTATAAACATGGAAACACCTACACAGTCATGTGTAGGAACATGGAAAAATCTACACTGCCATCTGTATAAACATGGAAATATCTACAGAGCCCTCTGTATAATTATGGAAATATCTGCATAGGCATCTGTATAAAAATGGAAATATCTACACCGCTATCTGTATAAACATGTAAATATCTACACAGCTATCTCTATAAACATTGAAATACCTACACCGCCATCTTTATAAACATGGAAATACCTAAAAAGTCATCTGTATAAACATGGAAATATCTACACAGCCATCTGTATAAACATGGAAATATCTACACAGCCATCTGTATATACATGGAAATATCTACACCGCTACCTGTAAAAACATGGAAATATCTAAACCGCCTTCTACATATCCATGGAAATATCTGCACCGCCTTCTGTATAAACATGGTAATATCTACACGGTCATCTGTGTATAGTTGGAAATATCATCACCGCCATCTGTACAAACATGGAAATATCTGCACAGCTATCTGTATAAACATGGAAATATCTACACTGCTATCTCTATAAACCTGGAAATATCTACACCGTGATCTGTATAAACATGGAAATATTTACACTGTTATCTGTATAAACATGGAAATATCTACACCGTTATGTGTATAAATATGGAAAAATCTACACCGCTATCTCTATAAACATGGAAATATCTACACCGCCATCTGTATAAACATGGAAATATCTACACAGCTATCTCTATAAACATGGAAATATCTACAATGCCATCTGTAAAAACATGGAAATAGGTATACAGTCATCTGTATAAACATGGAAATATCTACACCACCATCTGTATAAACATGGAGATATCTACAATGCCATATGTATACACATGGAAACACCTACACGGAAATCTGTGTATAGATGGAAACATCAACACCGCCATCTGTAGAAACATGGAAATATCTACACCGCTATCTGTATAAACATGGAAGTATCTACACTGTGGTCTGTATAAACATGGAAATTTCTACACTGGTATCTGTATAAAAATGGAAATATCTACACCACGATCTGTATAAATATGGAAATATTTACACCGCTATCTGTATAAACATGGAAATATCTACACCGCTATCTCTATAAACATGGAAATATCTACAAAGCCATCTGTATAAACATGGAAATACCTACAGAGTCATGTGTAGGAACATGGAAAAATCTACACTGCCATCTGTATAAACATGGAAATATCTACAGAGCCCTCTGAAAAAATATGGAATTATCTGCATAGGCATCTGTATAAACATGGAAATACCTACACCGCTGTCTCTATAATCATGGAAATATGTACACCGCTATGTGTATAAACATGGAAATATCTCCACTGCTGTCTGTATAAACATGGAAATATCTACACCGCGATCTGTATATACATGGAAATATCTACACCACTATCTGTATAAACATGGACATATCTACACAGCTATCTCTATAAACATGGAAATACCTACACCACCATCTGTATAAACATGGAAATATTTGCACAGCCATCTGTACATACATGGAAGTATCTACACCGCTATCTGTATAAACATGGAAATATCTACACTGCCTTCTACATATCCATGGAAATATCTGCGCCGCCTTCTGTATAAACATGGAAATATCTACACGGTCATCTGTGTATAGATGGAAATATCAACACCGCCATCTGTACAAACATGGAAATATCTGCACCGCTATCTGTATAAACATGGAGATATCTACACCGCGGTCTGTATTAACATGGAACTAGCTAAACCGCTATCTGTATAAACATGGAAATATCTACACTGCTATCTCTATAAACCTGGAAATATCTACACCGTGATCTGTATAAACATGGAAATATTTACACTGTTATCTGTATAAACATGGAAATATCTACACTGCTATCTCTATAAACATGGAAATATCTACAATGCCATCTGTAAAAACATGGAAATGCCTATACAGTCATCTGTATAAACAAGGAAATAGCTAAACCGCTAACTGTATAAACATGGAAATATCTACACCGTTATCTGTATAAATATGGAAATATCTACACCGCTATCTCTATAAACATGGAAATATCTACACCGCCATCTGCATAAACATGGAAATATCTACACTGCTATCTCTATAAACCTGGAAATATCTACAATGCCATCTGTGAAAACATGGAAATACCTATACAGTCATCTGTGTAAACATGGAAATATCTACACCACCGTCTGTATAAACCTGGAAATATCTACACTGCTATCTCTATAAACCTGGAAATATCTACACCGCGATCTGTATAAACATGGAAATATCTACAACGCTATCTGTATAAACATGGAAATATCTACACCGCCTTCTACATATCCATGGAAATATCTGCGCCGCCTTCTGTATAAACATGGAAATATCTACACGTTCATCTGTGTATAGATGGAAACATGAACACTGCCATCTGTACAAACATGGGAATATCTACACCGCTATCTGTATAAACATGGAAATATCTACACTGCGGTCTGTATAAACATGGAAATTTGTACACCGGTATCTGTATAAACATGGAAATATCTACACCACGATCTGTATAAACATGGAAATATTTACACCGCTATCTGTGTAAACAAGGAAATATCTACACCGCTATCTTTATAAACATGGAAATATCTACAAAGCCATCTGTATAAACATGGAAATACCTACACAGTCATGTGTAGCAACATGGAAAAATCTACACTGCCATCTGTATAAACATGGAAATATCTACAGAGCCCTCTGTATAAATATGGAAATATCTGCATAGGCATCTGTATAAACATGGAAATATCTGCAACGCTATCTGTATAAACATGGAAATACCTACACCGCTGTCTCTATAAACATGGAAATATGTACAACGCTTTTTGTATAAACATGGAAATATCTCCACTGCTCTCTGTGTAAACATGGAAATATCTACACCGTGATCTGTATAAATATGGAAATATCTACACCGCTATTTGTATAAAAATGGAAATATCTACACAGCTATCTCTATAAACACGGAAATACCTACACCGCCATCTGTATAAACATGGAAATACCTACAAAGTCATCTGTATAAACATGGAAATATATACACAGCCAACTGTATAAACATGGAAATACCTACACCGCCATCTGTATAAACATGGAAATACCTACAAAGTCATCTGTATACACATGGAAATATCTACACAGCCATCTGTATAAACATGGAAATATCTACACAGCCATCTGTATATACATGGAAATATCTACACCGCTATCTGTATAAACATGGAAATATCTACACCGCCTTCTACATATCCATGGAAATATCTGTGCCGCCTTCTGTATAAACATGGAAATATCTACACGGTCATCTGTGTATAGATGGAAATATCAACACCGCCATCTGTACAAACATGGAAATAGCTGCACCGCTATCTGTATAAACATGGAAATATCTACACCGCTGTCTGTATAAACATGGAAATAGCTAAACCGCTATCTGTATAAACATGGAAATATCTACACTGCTATCTCTATAAACCTGGAAATATATACACCATGATCTGTATAAACATGGAAATATTTACACTGCTATCTGTATAAACATGGAAATATCTACACCGTTATCTGTATAAATATGGAAATATCTACACTGCTATCTCTATAAACATGGAAATATCTACACAGCCATCTGTATAAACATGGAAATAACTACACTGCTATCTCTATAAACATGGAAATATCTACAATGCCATCTGTAAAAACATGGAAATACCTATACAGTCATCTGTATAAACATGGAAATATCTACACCACCATCTGCATAAACATGGAAATATCTACAATGCCATCTGTATACACATGGAAATACCTACACGGCAATCTCTGTATAGATGGAAACATCAACACCGCCATCTGTACAGACATGGAAATATCTACACCGCTATAGGTATAAACATGGATATTTCTACACTTCGGTCTGTATAAACATGGAAATTTTTACACCGGTATCTGTATAACATGGAAACATCTACACCACGATCTGTATAAACATGGGAATATTTACACCGCTCTATGTAAAAACTTGGAAATATCTGCACCGCTATCTCTATAAACATGGAAATATCTACAAAGCCATCTGTATAAACATGGAAGTACCTACACAGTCATGTGTAGGAACATGGAAAAATGTACACTGCCATCTGTATAAACATGGAAATATCTACAGAGCCCTCTGTATAAATATGGAAATATCTGCATAGGCATCTGTATAAACATGGAAATATCTGCACTGCTATCTGTATAAACATGGAAATACCTACACCGCTGTCTCTATAAACATGGAAATATGTACAACGCTATGTGTATAAACATGTAAATATCTCCACTGCTGTCTGTATAAACATGGAAATTTCTACACCGTGATCTGTATAAACATGGAAATATCTACACCGCTATCTGTATAAACATGGAAATATCTGCACAGCTATCTCTATAAACATGGAAATACCTACACCGCCATCTGTATAAACATGGAAATATCTACAAAGCCATCTGTATAAACATGGAAATATCTACACAGCCATCAGTATATACATGGAAATATCTACACCGCTATCTGTATAAACATGGAAATATCTACTCCGCCTTCTACACATCCATGGAAATATCTGCGCCACCTTCTGTATAAACATGGAAATATCTACACGGTCATCTGTGTATAGATGGAAATATCAACACCGCCATCTGTACAAACATAGAAATATCTGCACCGCTATCTGTATAAACATGGAAATATCTACACTGCGGTCTGTATAAACATGGAAATAGCTAAACCGCTATCTGTATAAACATGGAAATATCTACACTGCTATCTCTATAAACCTGGAAATATCTACACCGTGATCTGTATAAACATGGAAATATTTACACTGCTATCTGTTTAAACATGGAAATATCTACACCGTTATCTGTATAAATGTGGAAATATCTACACCGCTATCTCTATAAACATGGAAATATCTACACCGCCCTCTGTATAAACATGGAAATATCTACACTGCTATCTCTATAAACGTGGAAATATCTACAATGCCATCTGTAAAAACATGGAAATACCTATACAGTCATCTGTATGAACATGGAAATATCTGCACCACCATCTGTATAAACATGGAAATATCTACAATGCCATCTGTATACACATGGAAATACCTACACAGCAATCTGTGTATAGATGGAAACACCAACACCGCTATCTGTACAAACATGGAAATATCTACACCGCTATCTGTATAAACATGGAGATATCTACACTGCGGTCTGTATAAACATGGAAATTTCTACACCGGTATCTGTATAAACATGGAAATATCTACACCACGATCTGTATAAACATGGAAATATTTACACCGCTATCTGAATAAACATGGAAATATCTTCACCGCTATCTCCATAAACATGGATATATCTACAAAGCCATCTGTATAAACATGGAAATACCTACACAGTCATGTGTAGGAACATGGAAAAATCTACACTGCCATCTGTATAAACATGGAAATATCTACAGAGCCCTTTGTATAAATATGAAAATATCTGCATAGGCATCTGTATAAACATGGAAATATCTGCACCGCTATCTGTATAAACATGGAAATACCTACACCGCTGTCTCTATAAACATGGAAATATGTACACCGCTATGTGTATAAACATGGAAATATCTCCACGGCTGTCTGTATAAATATGGAAATATCTACACCGCGATCTGTATAAACATGGAAATATCTACACCGCTATCTGTATAAACATGGAAATATCTACACAGCTATCTCTATAAACATGGAAATACCTACACCGCCATCTGCATAAACATGGAAATACCTACAAAGTCATCTGTATAAACATGGAAATATCTACACGCCATCTGTATAAACATGGAAATATCTACACAGCCATCTGTATATACATGGAAATATCTACATCGCTATCTGTATAAACATGGAAATATCTACACCGCCTTCTACATATCCATGGAAATATCTGCGCCGCCTTCTGTATAAACATGGAAATATCTACACGGTCATCTGTGTATAGATGGAAATATCAACACCGCCATCTGTACAAACATGGAAATATCTGCACCGCTATCTGTATAAACATGGAAATATCTACACAGCCATCTGTATATACATGGAAATATCTACATCGCTATCTGTATAAACATGGAAATATCTACACCGCCTTCTACATATCCATGGAAATATCTGCGCCGCCTTCTGTATAAACATGGAAATATCTACACGGTCATCTGTGTATAGATGGAAATATCAACACCGCCATCTGTACAAACATGGAAATATCTGCACCGCTATCTGTATAAACATGGAAATATCTACACCGCGGTCTGTATAAACTTGGAAATAGCTAAACCGCTATCTGAATAACATGGAAATATCGACACTGCTATCTCTATAAACCTGGAAATATCTACAATGCCATCTGTAAAAACATGGAAATACCTATACAGTCATCTGTATAAACATGGAAATATCTACACCACCATCTGTATAAACATTTAAATATCTACAATGTCATCTGTATACACATGGAAATACCTACACGGCAATCTGTGTATAGATGTAAACATCAACACCGCCATCTGTACAAACATGGAAATATCTACACCGCTATCTGTATAAACATGGAAATATCTACACTGCGGTCTGTATAAACATGGAAATTTCTACACCGGTATCTGTATAAATATGGAAATATCAACACCACGATCTGTATAAACATGGAAATATTTACACCGCTATCTGTATAAACATGGAAATATCTACACCGCTATCTCTGTAAACATGGAAATATCTACAAAGCCAACTGTATAAACATGGAAATACCTACACAGTCATGTGTAGGAACATGGAAAAATCTACACTGCCATCTGTATAAACATGGAAATATCAAAAGAGCCCTCTGTATAAATATGGAAATATCTGCATAGGCATCTGTATAAACATGGAAATATCTACACCGCTATCTGTATAAACCTGGAAATATCTACACAGCTATCTCTATAAATATGGAAGTAGCTATACCGCCATCTGTATAAACATGGAAATACCTACAAAGTCATCTGTATAAACATGGAAATATCTACACAGCCATCTGTATAAACATGGAAATATCTACATAGCCATCTGTATATACACGGAAATATCTACACCGCTATCTGTATAAACATGGAAATATCTACACCGCCTTCTACATATCCAGGGAAATATCTGTGCCACCTTCTGTATAAACATGGAAATATCTACACGGTCATCTGTGTATAGATGGAAATATCAACACCGCCATCTGTACAAACATGGAAATATCTGCACCGCTATCTGTATAAACATGGAAATATCTACACCGCGGTCTGTATAAACATGGAAATAGCTAAACCGCTATCTGTATAAACATGGAAATATCTACACTGCTATCTGTATAAACATGGAAATATCTACAATGCCATCTGTAAAAACATGAAAATACCTATACAGTCATCTGTATAAACATGGAAATATCTACACCACCATCTGTATAAACATGGAAATATCTACAATGTCATCTGTATACACATGTAAATACCTACACGGCAATCTGTGTATAGATGGAAACATAAACACCGCCATCTGTACAAACATGGAAATATCTACACCGCTATCTGTATAAACATGGAAATATCAACACTGCGGTCTGTATAAACATGGAAATTTCTACACTGGTATCTGTATAAACTTGGAAATATCTACACCACGATCTGTATAAACATGGAAATATTTACACCGCTATCTGTATAAACATGGAAATATCTACACCGCTATCTCTATAAACATGGAAATATCTACAAAGCCATCTGTATAAACATGGAAATACCTACACAGTCATGTGTAGGAACATCGAAAAATCTACACTGCCATCTGTATAAACATGGAAATATCTACAGAGCCCTCTGTATAAATATGGAAATATCTGCATAGGCATCTGTATAAACATGGAAATATCTGCACCGCTATCTGTATAAACATGGAAATACCTACACCGCTGTCTCTATAAACATGGAAATATGTACACCGCTAGGTGTATCAACATGGAAATATCTCCACTGCTGTCTGTATAAAAATGGAAATATCTACACTGCGATCTGTATAAACATGGAAATATCTACACCGCTATCTGTATAAACATGGAAATATCTACACAGCTATCTCTATAAACATGGAAATACCTACATCACCATCTGTATAAACATGGAAATACCTACAAAGTCATCTGTATAAACATGGAAATATCTACACAGCCATCTGTATATACATGGAAATATCTACACCGCTATGTGTATAAACATGGAAATATCTACACCGCCTTCTACATATCCATGGAAATATCTGCGCCACCTTCTGTATAAACATGGAAATATCTACACGGTCATCTGTGTATAGATGTAAATGTCAACACCTCCATCTGTACAAACATGGAAATATCTGCACCGCTATCTGTATAAACATGGAAATATCTACACCGCGGTCTGTATAAACATGGAAATAGCTACACCGCTATCTGTATAAACATGAAAATATCTACACTGCTATCTCTATAAACCTGGAAATATCTACACCGTGATCTGTATAAACATGGAAATATTTACACTGCTATCTGTATAAACATGGAAATATCTACACCGTTATCTGTATAAATATGGAAATATCTACACCGCTATCTCTATAAACATGGAAATATCTACACCGCCATCTGTATAAACATGGAAATATCTACACCGCTATCTCTATAAACATGGAAATATCTACAATGCCATCTGTAAAAACATGGAAATACCTATACAGTCATCTGTATAAACATGGAAATATCTACACCACCATCTGTATAAACATGGAAATATATACAATGCCATCTGCATACACATGGAAATACCTACACGGGAATCTGTGTATAGATGGAAACACCAACACCGCCATCTGTACAAACATGGAAATATCTACACCGCTATCTGTATAAACATGGAGATATCTACACTGCGGTCTGTATAAACATCGAAATTTCTACAACGGAATCTGTATAAACATGGAAATATCTACACCACGATCTGAATAAACATGGAAATATTTACACCGCTATCTGTATAAACATTTAAATATCTACACCGCTATCTCTATAAACATGGAAATATCTACAAGCCATCTGTATAAACATGGAAATACCTACACAGTCATGTGTAGGAACATGGAAAAACCTACACTGCCATCTGTATATACATGGAAATATCTACAGAGCCCTCTGTATAAATATGGAAATATCTGCATAGGCATCTTTATAAACCTGGAAATATCTGCACCGCTATCTGTATAAACATGGAAATACCTACACCGCTGTCTCTATAAACATGAAAATATGTACACAGCTATGTGTATAAACATGGAAATATCTCCACTGCTGTCTGTATAAACATGGAAATATCTACACCGCGATCTCTATAAACTTGGAAATATCTACACCGCTATCTTTATAAACATGGAAATATCTACAATGCTATCTCTGTAAACATGGAAATACCTACACCGCTGTCTCTATAAACATGGAAATATGTACACCGCTAGGAGTATCAACATGGAAATATCTCCACTGCTGTCTGTATAAAAATGGAAATATCTACACTGCGATCCGTATAAACATGGAAATATCTACACCGCTATCTGTATAAACATGGAAATATCTACACAGCTATCTCTATAAACATGGAAATACCTACACCGCCATCTGTATAAACAAGGAAATACCTACAAAGTCTTGTGTATAAACATGGAAATATCTACACAGCCATCTGTATATACATGGAAATATCTACACCGCTATCTGTATAAACATGGAAATATCTACACCGCCTTCTACATATCCATGGAAATATCTGCGCCGCCTTCTGTGTAAACATGGAAATATCTACACGGTCATCTGTGTAGAGATGGAAATGTCAACACCTCCATCTGTACAAACATGGAAATATCTGCACCGCTATCTGTATAAACATGGAAATATCTACACCGCGGTCTGTATAAACATGGAAAGAGCTAAACCGCTATCTGTATAAACATGAAAATATCTACACTGCTCTCTCTATAAACCTGGAAATATCTACACCGTGATCTGTATAAACATGGAAATATTTACACTGCTATCTGTATAAACATGGAAATATCTACACCGTTATCTGTATAAATATGGAAATATCTACACCGCTATCTCTATAAACATGGAAATAACCACACCGCCATCTGTATAAACATGGAAATATCTACACTGCTATCTGTATAAACATGGAAACATCTACAATGCCATCTGTAAAAACATGGAAATACCTATACAGTCATCAGTATAAACATGGAAATATCTACACCACCATCTGTATAAACATGGAAATATCTACAATGCCATCTGTATACACATGGAAATACCTACACGGCAATCTGTGTATAGATGGAAACACCGACACTGCCATCTGTACAAACATGGAAATATCTACACCGCTATCTGTATAAACATGGAGATATCTACACTGCGGTCTGTATAAACATGGAAATTTCTACACCGGTATCTGTATAAACATGGAAATATCTACACCACGATCTGTATAAACATGGAAATATTTACACTGCTATCTGTATAAACATGGAAATATCTGCACCGCTATCTCTATAAACATGGAAATATCTACAAAGCCATCTGTATAAACATGGAAACACCTACACAGTCATGTGTAGGAACATGGAAAAATCTACACTGCCATCTGTATAAACATGGAAATATCTACAGAGCCCTCTGTATAAATATGGAAATATCTGCATAGGCATCTGTATAAACATGGAAATATCTGCACCGCTATCTGTATAAACATGGAAATATCTACACCGCGGTCTGTATAAACTTGGAAATAGCTAAACCGCTATCTGAATAAACATGGAAATATCGACACTGCTATCTCTATAAACCTGGAAATATCTACAATGCCATCTGTAAAAACATGGAAATACCTATACAGTCATCTGTATAAACATGGAAATATCTACACCACCATCTGTATAAACATTTAAATATCTACAATGTCATCTGTATACACATGGAAATACCTACACGGCAATCTGTGTATAGATGTAAACATCAACACCGCCATCTGTACAAACATGGAAATATCTACACCGCTATCTGTATAAACATGGAAATATCTACACTGCGGTCTGTATAAACATGGAAATTTCTACACCGGTATCTGTATAAACATGGAAATATCAACACCACGATCTGCATAAACATGGAAATATTTACACCGCTATCTGTATAAACATGGAAATATCTACACCGCTATCTCTATAAACATGGAAATATCTACAAAGCCAACTGTATAAACATGGAAATACCTACACAGTCATGTGTAGGAACATGGAAAATCTACACTGCCATCTGTATAAACATGGAAATATCAACAGAGCCCTCTGTATAAATATGGAAATATCTGCATAGGCATCTTTATAAACATGGAAATATCTACACCGCTATCTGTATAAACATGGAAATATCTACACAGCTATCTCTATAAACATGGAAATACCTACACCGCCATTTGTATAAACATGGAAATACCTACAAAGTCATCTGTATAAACATGGAAATATCTACACAGCCTTCTGTATAAACATGGAAATATCTACACAGCCATCTGTATATACATGGAAATATCTACACCGCTATCTGTATAAACATAGAAATCTCTACACCGCCTTCTACATATCCAGGGAAATATCTGCGCAGCCTTCTGTATAAACATGGAAATATCTACACGGTCATCTGTGTATAGATGGAAATATAAACACCGCCATCTGTACAAACATGGAAATATCTGCACCGATATCTGTATAAACATGGAAATATATACACCGCAGTCTGTATAAACATGGAAACAGCTAAACCGCTACCTGTATGAACATGGAAATATCTGCACTGCTATCTCTATAAACATGGAAATATCTACAATGCCATCTGTAAAAACATGGAAATATCTATACAGTCATCTGTATAAACATGGAAATATCTACACGACCATCTGTATAAACATGGAATTATCTACAATGTCCTCTGTATACCCATGGAAATACCTACACGGCAATCTGTGTATAGATGGAAACATCAACACCGCCATCTGTACAAACATGGAAATATCTACACCGCTATCTGTATAAACATGGAAATATCTACACTGCGGTCTGTATAAACATGGAAATTTCTACACCGGTATCTGTATAAACATGGAAATATCTACACCACGATCTGTATCAACATGGAAATATTTACACCGCTATCTGTATAAACATGGAAATATCTACACCGCTATCTCTATAAACATGGAAGTATCTAAAAAGCCATCTGTATAAACATGGAAATATCTACACAGTCATGTGTAGGAACATGGAAAACTCTACACTGCCCTCTGTATAAGCGTGGAAATATCTACAGAGCCCTCTCTATAAATATGGAAATATCTGCATAGACATCTGTATAAACATGGAAATATCTGCACCGCTATCTGTATAAACATGGAAATACCTACACCGCTGTCTCTATAAACATGGAAATATGTACAACGCTATGTGTATAAACATGGAAATATCTCCACTGCTGTCTGTATAAACATGGAAATATCTACACCGTTATCTGTATAAACATGGAAATATCTACACCGCTATCTGTATAAACATGGAAATACCTACACCGCCATCTGTATAAACATGGAAATACCTAGAAAATCATCTGTATAAACATGGAAATATCTTCACAGCCATCTGTATAAACATGGAAATACCTACAAGGTCATCTGTATAAACATGGAAATATCTACACAGCCATCTGTATAAACATGGAAATATCTACACAGCCATCTCTATATACATGGAAATATCTACACCGCTATCTGTATAAACATGGAAATATCTACACCGCCTTCTACATATCCATGGAAATATCTGCGCCGCCTTCTGTATGAACATGGAAATATCTACACGGTCATCTGTGTATAGATGGAAATATCAACACCGCCATCTGTACAAACATGGAAATATCTGCACCGCTATCTGTATCAACATGGAAATATCTACACCGCGGTCTGTATAAACATGGAAATAGCGAAACCGCTATCTGTATAAACATGGAAATATCTACACTGCTATCTCTATAAACCTGGAAATATCTACACTGTGATCTGTATAAACATGGAAATATTTACACTGCTATCTGTATAAACATGGAAATATCTACACCGTTATCTGTATAAACATGGAAATATCTACACAGCTATCTCTATAAACATGGAAATAACTGCACCGCCATCTGTATAAACATGGAAATACCTACAAAGTCATCTGTATAAACATGGAAATATCTACACAGCCATCTGTATAAACATGGAAATATCTACACAGCCATCTCTATATACATGGAAATATCTACACCGCTATCTGTATAAACATGGAAATATCTACACCGCCTTCTACATATCCATGGAAATATCTGCGCCGCCTTCTGTATAAACATGGAAATATCTACACGGTCATCTGAGTATAGATGGAAATATCAACACCGCCATCTGTACAAACATGGAAATATCTGCACCGTTATCTGTATAAACATGGAAATATCTACAATGCCATCTGTAAAAACATGGAAATACCTATACTGTCATCTGTATAAACATGGAAATATCTACACCACCATCTGTATAAACATGGAAATATCTACAATGTCATCTGTATACACATGTAAATATCTACACGGCAATCTGTGTATAGATGGAAACATCAACACCGCCATCTGTACAAACATGGAAATATCTACACCGCTATCTGTATAAACATGGAAATATCTACACTGCGGTCTGTATAAACATGGAAATTTCTACAGTGGTATCTGTATAAACATGGAAATATCTACACCACGATCTGTATAAACATGGAAATATCTACACCGCTATCTCTATAAACATGGAAATATCTACAAAGCCATCTGTATAAACATGGAAATACCTACACAGTCATGTGTAGGAACATGGAAAAATCTACACTGCCATCTGTATAAACATGGAAATATCTACAGAGCCCTCTGTATAAATATGGAAATATCTGCATAGGCATCTGTATAAACATGGAAATATCTGCAACACTATCTGTATAAACATGGAAATACCTACACCGCTGTCTCTATAAACATGGAAATATGTACACCGCTAGGTGTATCAACATGGAAATATCTCCACTGCTGTCTGTATAAAAATGGAAATATCTACACTGCGATCTGTATGAACATGGAAATATCTACACCGCTATCTGTATAAACATGGAAATATCTACACAGCTATCTCTATAAACATGGAAATACCTACACCGCAATCTGTATAAACATGGAAATACCTACAAAGTCATCTGTATAAACATGGAAATATCTACACAGCCATCTGTATATACATGGAAATATCTACACCGCTATGTGTATAAACATGGAAATATCTACACCGCCTTCTACATATCCATGGAAATAACTGCGCCGCCTTCTGTATAAACATGGAAATATCTACACGGTCATCTGTGTAGAGATGGAAATGTCAACACCTCCATCTGTACAAACATGGAAATATCTGCACCGCTATCTGTATAAACATGGAAATATCTACACCGCGGTCTGTATAAACATGGAAATAGCTACACCGCTATCTGTATAAACATGAAAATATCGACACTGCTATCTCTATAAACCTGGAAATATCTACACCGTGATCTGTATAAACATGGAAATATTTACACTGCTATCTGTATAAACATGGAAATATCTACACCGTTATCTGTGTAAATATGGAAATATATACACCGCTATCTCTATAAACATTGAAATATCTACACCGCCATCTGTATAAACATGGAAATATCTACACCGCTATCTCTATAAACATGGAAATATCTACAATGCCATCTGTAAAAACATGGAAATACCTATACAGTCATCTGTATAAACATGGAAATATCTACACCACCATCTGTATAAACATGGAAATATCTACAATGCCATCTGCATACACATGGAAATACCTACACGGGAATCTGTGTATAGATGGAAACACCAACACCGCCATCTGTACAAACATGGAAATATCTACACCGCTATCTGTATAAACATGGAGATTTCTACACTGCGGTCTGTATAAACATCGAAATTTCTACAACGGAATCTGTATAAACATGGAAATATCTACACCACGATCTGAATAAACATGGAAATATTTACACCGCTATCTGTATAAACATTTAAATACCTACACCGCTATCTCTATAAACATGGAAATATCTACAAAGCCATCTGTATAAACATGGAAATACCTACACAGTCATGTGTAGGAACATGGAAAAACCTACACTGCCATCTGTATATACATGGAAATATCTACAGAGCCCTCTGTATAAATATGGAAATATCTGCATAGGCATCTTTATAAACATGGAAATATCTGCACCGCTATCTGTATAAACATGGAAATACCTACACCGCTGTCTCTATAAACATGAAAATATGTACACAGCTATGTGTATAAACATGGAAATATCTCCACTGCTGTCTGTATAAACATGGAAATATCTACACCGCGATCTCTATAAACTTGGAAATATCTACACCGCTATCTGTATAAACATGGAAATATCTACAATGCTATCTCTGTAAACATGGAAATACCTACACCGCTGTCTCTATAAACATGGAAATATGTACACCGCTAGGAGTATCAACATGGAAATATCACCACTGCTGTCTGTATAAAAATGGAAATATCTACACTGCGATCCGTATAAACATGGAAATATCTACACCGCTATCTGTATAAACATGGAAATATCTACACAGCTATCTCTATAAACATGGAAATACCTACACCGCCATCTGTATAAACATGGAAATACCTACAAAGTCATGTGTATAAACATGGAAATATCTACACAGCCATCTGTATCTACATGGAAATATCTACACCGCTATCTGTATAAACATGGAAATATCTACACCGCCTTCTACATATCCATGGAAATATCTGCGCCGCCTTCTGTATAAACATGGAAATATCTACACGGTCATCTGTGTATAGATGGAAATGTCAACACCTCCATCTGTACAAACATGGAAATATCTGCACCGCTATCTGTATAAACATGGAAATATCTACACCGCGGTCTGTATAAACATGGAAATAGCTAAACCGCTATCTGTATAAACATGAAAATATCTACACTGCTCTCTCTATAAACCTGGAAATATCTACACCGTGATCTGTATAAGCATGGAAATATTTACACTGCTATCTGTATAAACATGGAAATATCTACACCGTTATCTGTATAAACATGGAAATATATACACCGCGGTCTGTATAAACATGGAAACAGCTAAACCGCTACCTGTATAAACATGGAAATATCTACACTGCTATCTCTATAAACATGGAAATATCTACAATGCCATCTGTAAAAACATGGAAATACCTATACAGTCATCTGTATAAACATGGAAATATCTACACGACCATCTGTATCAACATGGAATTATCTACAATGTCCTCTGTATACACATGGAAATACCTACACGGCAATCTGTGTATAGATGGAAACATCAACACCGCCATCTGTACAAACATGGAAATATCTACACCGCTATCTGTATAAACATGGAAATATGTACACCGCTATGTGTATAAACATGGAAATATCTCCACTGCTGTCTGTATAAACATGAAAATATCTACACCACGATCTGTATAAACATGGAAATATTTACACCGCTATCTGTATGAACATGGAAATATCAACACCGCTATCTCTATAAACATGGAAATATCTACAAAGCCAACTGTATAAACATGGAAATACCTACACAGTCATGTGTAGGAACATGGAAAATCTACACTGCCATCTGTATAAACATGGAAATATCAACAGAGCCCTCTGTAAAAATATGGAAATATCTGCATAGGCATCTGTATAAACATGGAAATATCTACACCGCTATCTGTATAAACATGGAAATATCTACACAGCTATCTCTATAAACATGGAAATACCTACACCGCCATTTGTATAAACATGGAAATACCTACAAAGTCATCTGTATAAACATGGAAATATCTACACAGCCTTCTGTATAAACATGGAAATATCTACACAGCCATCTGTATATACATGGAAATATCTACACCGCTATCTGTATAAACATAGAAATCTCTACACCGCCTTCTACATATCCAGGGAAATATCTGCGCAGCCTTCTGTATAAACATGGAAATATCTACACGGTCATCTGTGTATAGATGGAAATATCAACACCGCCATCTGTACAAACATGGAAATATCTGCACCGCTATCTGTATAAACATGGAAATATCTACACTGCGGTCTGTATAAACATGGAAATTTCTACACCGGTATCTGTATAAACATGGAAATATCTACACCACGATCTGTATCAACATGGAAATATTTACACCGCTATCTGTATAAACATGGAAATATCTACACCGCTATCTCTATAAACATGGAAGTATCTAAAAAGCCATCTGTATAAACATGGAAATACCTACACAGTCATGTGTAGGAACATGGAAAACTCTACACTGCCCTCTGTATAAACGTGGAAATATCTACAGAGCCCTCTCTATAAATATGGAAATATCTGCATAGACATCTGTATAAACATGGAAATATCTGCACCGCTATCTGTATAAACATGGAAATACCTACACCGCTGTCTCTATAAACATGGAAATATGTACAACGCTATGTGTATAAACATGGAAATATCTCCACTGCTGTCTGCATAAACATGGAAATATCTACACCGTGATCTGTATAAACATGGAAATATCTACACCGCTATCTGTATAAACATGGAAATACCTACACCGCCATCTGTATAAACATGGAAATACCTAGAAAGTCATCTGTATAAACATGGAAATATCTTCACAGCCATCTGTATAAACATGGAAATATCTACACAGCCATCTCTATATACATGGAAATATCTACACCGCTATCTGTATCAACATGGAAATATCTACACCGCCTTCTACATATCCATGGAAATATCTGCGCCGCCTTCTGTATAAACATGGAAATATCTACACGGTCATCTGTGTATAGATGGAAATATCAACACCGCCATCTGTACAAATATGGAAATATCTGCACCGCTATCTGTATCAACATGGAAATATCTACACCGCGGTCTGTATAAACATGGAAATAGCTAAACCGCTATCTGTATAAACATGGAAATATCTACACTGCTATCTCTATAAACCTGGAAATATCTACACTGTGATCTGTATAAACATGGAAATATTTACACTGCTATCTGTATAAACATGGAAATATCTACAAAGTCATCTGTATAAACATGGAAATATCTACACAGCCATCTGTATAAACATGGAAATATCTACACAGCCATCTGTATATACATGGAAATATCTACACCGCTATCTGTATAAACATGGAGATATATACACTGCGGTCTGTATAAACATGGAAATATCTACACTGCGGTCTGTATAAACATGGAAATTTCTACACCGGTATCTGTATAAACATGGAAATATCTACACCACGCTCGGTATAGACGTGGAAATATTTACACCACTATCTGTATAAACATGGAAATATCTACACCGCTAACTCTATAAACATGGAAATATCTACAAAGCCATCTGTATAAACATGGAAATACCTACACAGTCATGTGTAGGAACATGGAAATATCTACACAGCTATCTGTATAAACATGGAAATACCTACACCGCTGTCTCTATAAACATGGAAATATGTACACCGCTAGGTGTATCAACATGGAAATATCTCCACTGCTGTCTGTATAAAAATGGAAATATCTACACTGCGATCTGTATAAACATGGAAATATCTACACCGCTATCTGTATAAACATGGAAATATCTACACAGCTATCTCTATAAACATGGAAATACCTACACCGCCATCTGTATAAACATGGAAATACCTACAAAGTCATCTGTATAAACATGGAAATATCTACACAGCCATCTGTATATACATGGAAATATCTACACCGCTATGTGTATAAACATGGAAATATCTACACCGCCTTCTACATATCCATGGAAATATCTGCGCCGCCTTCTGTATAAACATGGAAATATCTACACGGTCATCTGTGTATAGATGGAAATGTCAACACCTCCATCTGTACAAACATGGAAATATCTGCACCGCTATCTGTATAAACATGGAAATATCTACACCGCAGTCTGTATAAACATGGAAATAGCTACACCGCTATCTGTATAAACATGAAAATATCTACACTGCTATCTCTATAAACCTGGAAATATCTACACCGTGATCTGTATAAACATGGAAATATTTACACTGCTATCTGTATAAACATGGAAATATCTACACCGTTATCTGTATAAATATGGAAATATCTACACCGCTATCTCTATAAACATGGAAATATCTACACCGCCATCTGTATATACATGGAAATATCTACACCGCTATGTTTATAAACATGGAAATATCTACACCGCCTTCTACATATCCATGGAAATATCTGCGCCACCTTCTGTATAAACATGGAAATATCTACACGGTCATCTCTGTATAGATGGAAATGTCAACACCTCCATCTGTACAAACATGGAAATATCTGCACCGCTATCTGTATAACCATGGAAATATCTACACCGCGGTCTGTATAAACATGGAAATATCTACACTGCTATCTGTATAAACATGGAAATATCTACAATGCCATCTGTAAAAACATGGAAATACCTATACAGTCATCTGTATAAACATGGAAATATCTACACCACCATCTGTATAAACATGGAAATATCTACAATGCCATCTGCATACACATGGAAATACCTACACGGCAATCTGTGTATAGATGGAAACACCAACACCGCCATCTGTACAAACATGGAAATATCTACACCGCTATCTGTATAAACATGGAGATATCTACACTGCGGTCTGTATAAACATGGAAATTTCTACACCGGTATCTGTATAAACATGGAAATATCTACACCATGATCTGTTTAAACATGGAAATATTTACACCGCTATCTGTATAAACATGGAAATATCTACACCGCTATCTCTTTAAACATGGAAGTATCTACAAAGCCATCTGTATAAACTTGGAAATACCTACACAGTCATGTGTAGGAACATGGAAAAATCTACACTGCCATCTGTATAAACATGGAAATATCTACAGAGCCCTCTGTATAAATATGGAAATATCTGCATAGGCATCTGTATAAACATGGAAATATCTGCACCGCTATCTGTATAAACATGGAAATACCTACACCGCTGTCTCTATAAACATGGAAATATGTATACCGCTATGTGTATAAACATGGAAATATCTCCACTGCTGTCTGTATAAACATCGAACTATCTACACTGCTATCTCCATAAACATGGAAATATCTACACCGCTATCTGTATAAACATGGAAATATCTACACAGCTATCTCTATAAACATGGAAATAGCTACACCGCCATCTGTATAAACATGGAAATACCTACAAAGTCATCTGTATAAACATGGAAATATCTACACAGCCATCTGTATAAACATGGAAATAAATACAGAGACCTCTGTATAAATATGGAAATATCTGCATAGGCATCTGTATAAACATGGAAATATCTGCACCGCTATCTGTATAAACATGGAAATACCAACACCGCTGTCTCTATAAACATGAAAATATGTACACTGCTATGTGTATAAACATGGAAATATCTCCACTGCTGTCTGTATAAACATGGAAATATCTACAACGCTATCTCTATAAACATGGAAATATCTACACCGCTATCTGTATAAACATGGAAATATCTACAATGCTATCTCTGTAAACATGGAAATACCTACACCGCTGTCTCTATAAACATGGAAATATGTACACCGCTAGGTGTATCAACATGGAAATATCTCCACTGCTGTCTGTATAAAAATGGAAATATCTACACAGCGATCCGTATAAACATGGAAATATCTACACCGCTATCTGTATAAACATTGAAATATCTACACAGCTATCTCTATAAACATGGAAATACCTACACCGCCATCTGTATAAACATGGAAATACCTACAAAGTCATGTGTATAAACATGGAAATATCTACACAGCCATCTGTATATACATGGAAATATCTACACCGCTATCTGTATAAACATGGAAATATCTACACCGCCTTCTACATTTCCATGGAAATATCTGCGCCGCCTTCTGTATAAACATGGAAATATCTGCACGGTCATCTGTGTATAGATGGAAATGTCAACACCTCCATCTGTACAAACATGGAAATATCTGCACCGCTATCTGTATAAACATGGAAATATCTACACCGCGGTCTGTATAAACATGGAAATAGCTAAACCGCTATCTGTATAAACATGAAAATATCTACACTGCTCTCTCTATAAACCTGGAAATATCTACACCGTGATCTGTATAAACATGGAAATATCTACACGGTCATCTGTGTATAGATGGAAATATCAACACCGCCATCTGTACAAATATGGAAATATCTGCACCGCTATCTGTATCAACATGGAAATATCTACACCGCGGTCTGTATAAACATGGAAATAGCTAAACCGCTATCTGTATAAACATGGAAATATCTACACTGCTATCTCTATAAACCTGGAAATATCTACACTGTGATCTGTATAAACATGGAAATATTTACACTGCTATCTGTATAAACATGGAAATATCTACAAAGTCATCTGTATAAACATGGAAATATCTACACAGCCATCTGTATAAACATGGAAATATCTACACAGCCATCTGTATATACATGGAAATATCTACACCGCTCTCTGTATAAACATGGAGATATATACACTGCGGTCTGTATAAACATGGAAATATCTACACTGCGGTCTGTATAAACATGGAAATTTCTACACCGGTATCTGTATAAACATGGAAATATCTACACCACGCTCTGTATAAACGTGGAAATATTTACACCACTATCTGTATAAACATGGAAATATCTACACTGCTAACTCTATAAACATGGAAATATCTACAAAGCCATCTGTATAAACATGGAAATACCTACACAGTCATGTGTAGGAACATGGAAATATCTACACAGCTATCTGTATAAACATGGAAATACCTACACCGCTGTCTCTATAAACATGGAAATATGTACACCGCTAGGTGTATCAACATGGAAATATCTCCACTGCTGTCTGTATAAAAATGGAAATATCTACACTGCGATCTGTATAAACATGGAAATATCTACACCGCTATCTGTATAAACATGGAAATATCTACACAGCTATCTCTATAAACATGGAAATACCTACACCGCCATCTGTATAAACATGGAAATACCTACAAAGTCATCTGTATAAACATGGAAATATCTACACAGCCATCTGTATATACATGGAAATATCTACACCGCTATGTGTATAAACATGGAAATATCTACACCGCCTTCTACATATCCATGGAAATATCTGCGCCGCCTTCTGTATAAACATGGAAATATCTACACGGTCATCTGTGTATAGATGGAAATGTCAACACCTCCATCTGTACAAACATGGAAATATCTGCACCGCTATCTGTATAAACATGGAAATATCTACACCGCAGTCTGTATAAACATGGAAATAGCTACACCGCTATCTGTATAAACATGAAAATATCTACACTGCTATCTCTATAAACCTGGAAATATCTACACCGTGATCTGTATAAACATGGAAATATTTACACTGCTATCTGTATAAACATGGAAATATCTACACCGTTATCTGTATAAATATGGAAATATCTACACCGCTATCTCTATAAACATGGAAATATCTACACCGCCATCTGTATATACATGGAAATATCTACACCGCTATGTGTATAAACATGGAAATATCTACACCGCCTTCTACATATCCATGGAAATATCTGCGCCACCTTCTGTATAAACATGGAAATATCTACACGGTCATCTCTGTATAGATGGAAATGTCAACACCTCCATCTGTACAAACATGGAAATATCTGCACCGCTATCTGTATAAACATGGAAATATCTACACCGCGGTCTGTATAAACATGGAAATATCTACACTGCTATCTGTATAAACATGGAAATATCTACAATGCCATCTGTAAAAACATGGAAATACCTATACAGTCATCTGTATAAACATGGAAATATCTACACCACCATCTGTATAAACATGGAAATATCTACAATGCCATCTGCATACACATGGAAATACCTACACGGCAATCTGTGTATAGATGGAAACACCAACACCGCCATCTGTACAAACATGGAAATATCTACACCGCTATCTGTATAAACATGGAGATATCTACACTGCGGTCTGTATAAACATGGAAATTTCTACACCGGTATCTGTATAAACATGGAAATATCTACACCACGATCTGTTTAAACATGGAAATATTTACACCGCTATCTGTATAAACATGGAAATATCTACACCGCTATCTCTTTAAACATGGAAGTATCTACAAAGCCATCTGTATAAACTTGGAAATACCTAAACAGTCATGTGTAGGAACATGGAAAAATCTACACTGCCATCTGTATAAACATGGAAATATCTACAGAGCCCTCTGTATAAATATGGAAATATCTGCATAGGCATCTGTATAAACATGGAAATATCTGCACCGCTATCTGTATAAACATGGAAATACCTACACCGCTGTCTCTATAAACATGGAAATATGTATACCGCTATGTGTATAAACATGGAAATATCTCCACTGCTGTCTGTATAAACATCGAACTATCTACACTGCGATCTCCATAAACATGGAAATATCTACACCGCTATCTGTATAAACATGGAAATATCTACACAGCTATCTCTATAAACATGGAAATAGCTACACCGCCATCTGTATAAACATGGAAATACCTACAAAGTCATCTGTATAAACATGGAAATATCTACACAGCCATCTGTATAAACATGGAAATAAATACAGAGACCTCTGTATAAATATGGAAATATCTGCATAGGCATCTGTATAAACATGGAAATATCTGCACCGCTATCTGTATAAACATGGAAATACCAACACCGCTGTCTCTATAAACATGAAAATATGTACACTGCTATGTGTATAAACATGGAAATATCTCCACTGCTGTCTGTATAAACATGGAAATATCTACAACGCTATCTCTATAAACATGGAAATATCTACACCGCTATCTGTATAAACATGGAAATATCTACAATGCTATCTCTGTAAACATGGAAATACCTACACCGCTGTCTCTATAAACATGGAAATATGTACACCGCTAGGTGTATCAACATGGAAATATCTCCACTGCTGTCTGTATAAAAATGGAAATATCTACACTGCGATCCGTATAAACATGGAAATATCTACACCGCTATCTGTATAAACATTGAAATATCTACACAGCTATCTCTATAAACATGGAAATACCTACACCGCCATCTGTATAAACATGGAAATACCTACAAAGTCATGTGTATAAACATGGAAATATCTACACAGCCATCTGTATATACATGGAAATATCTACACCGCTATCTGTATAAACATGGAAATATCTACACCGCCTTCTACATTTCCATGGAAATATCTGCGCCGCCTTCTGTATAAACATGGAAATATCTGCACGGTCATCTGTGTATAGATGGAAATGTCAACACCTCCATCTGTACAAACATGGAAATATCTGCACCGCTATCTGTATAAACATGGAAATATCTACACCGCGGTCTGTATAAACATGGAAATAGCTAAACCGCTATCTGTATAAACATGAAAATATCTACACTGCTCTCTCTATAAACCTGGAAATATCTACACCGTGATCTGTATAAACATGGAAATATCTACACGGTCATCTGTGTATAGATGGAAATATCAACACCGCCATCTGTACAAATATGGAAATATCTGCACCGCTATCTGTATCAACATGGAAATATCTACACCGCGGTCTGTATAAACATGGAAATAGCTAAACCGCTATCTGTATAAACATGGAAATATCTACACTGCTATCTCTATAAACCTGGAAATATCTACACTGTGATCTGTATAAACATGGAAATATTTACACTGCTATCTGTATAAACATGGAAATATCTACAAAGTCATCTGTATAAACATGGAAATATCTACACAGCCATCTGTATAAACATGGAAATATCTACACAGCCATCTGTATATACATGGAAATATCTACACCGCTATCTGTATAAACATGGAGATATATACACTGCGGTCTGTATAAACATGGAAATATCTACACTGCGGTCTGTATAAACATGGAAATTTCTACACCGGTATCTGTATAAACATGGAAATATCTACACCACGCTCTGTATAAACGTGGAAATATTTACACCACTATCTGTATAAACATGGAAATATCTACACCGCTAACTCTATAAACATGGAAATATCTACAAAGCCATCTGTATAAACATGGAAATACCTACACAGTCATGTGTAGGAACATGGAAATATCTACACAGCTATCTGTATAAACATGGAAATACCTACACCGCTGTCTCTATAAACATGGAAATATGTACACCGCTAGGTGTATCAACATGGAAATATCTCCACTGCTGTCTGTATAAAAATGGAAATATCTACACTGCGATCTGTATAAACATGGAAATATCTACACCGCTATCTGTATAAACATGGAAATATCTACACAGCTATCTCTATAAACATGGAAATACCTACACCGCCATCTGTATAAACATGGAAATACCTACAAAGTCATCTGTATAAACATGGAAATATCTACACAGCCATCTGTATATACATGGAAATATCTACACCGCTATGTGTATAAACATGGAAATATCTACACCGCCTTCTACATATCCATGGAAATATCTGCGCCGCCTTCTGTATAAACATGGAAATATCTACACGGTCATCTGTGTATAGATGGAAATGTCAACACCTCCATCTGTACAAACATGGAAATATCTGCACCGCTATCTGTATAAACATGGAAATATCTACACCGCAGTCTGTATAAACATGGAAATAGCTACACCGCTATCTGTATAAACATGAAAATATCTACACTGCTATCTCTATAAACCTGGAAATATCTACACCGTGATCTGTATAAACATGGAAATATTTACACTGCTATCTGTATAAACATGGAAATATCTACACCGTTATCTGTATAAATATGGAAATATCTACACCGCTATCTCTATAAACATGGAAATATCTACACCGCCATCTGTATATACATGGAAATATCTACACCGCTATGTGTATAAACATGGAAATATCTACACCGCCTTCTACATATCCATGGAAATATCTGCGCCACCTTCTGTATAAACATGGAAATATCTACACGGTCATCTCTGTATAGATGGAAATGTCAACACCTCCATCTGTACAAACATGGAAATATCTGCACCGCTATCTGTATAAACATGGAAATATCTACACCGCGGTCTGTATAAACATGGAAATATCTACACTGCTATCTGTATAAACATGGAAATATCTACAATGCCATCTGTAAAAACATGGAAATACCTATACAGTCATCTGTATAAACATGGAAATATCTACACCACCATCTGTATAAACATGGAAATATCTACAATGCCATCTGCATACACATGGAAATACCTACACGGCAATCTGTGTATAGATGGAAACACCAACACCGCCATCTGTACAAACATGGAAATATCTACACCGCTATCTGTATAAACATGGAGATATCTACACTGCGGTCTGTATAAACATGGAAATTTCTTCACCGGTATCTGTATAAACATGGAAATATCTACACCACGATCTGTTTAAACATGGAAATATTTACACCGCTATCTGTATAAACATGGAAATATCTACACCGCTATCTCTTTAAACATGGAAGTATCTACAAAGCCATCTGTATAAACTTGGAAATACCTACACAGTCATGTGTAGGAACATGGAAAAATCTACACTGCCATCTGTATGAACATGGAAATATCTACAGAGCCCTCTGTATAAATATGGAAATATCTGCATAGGCATCTGTATAAACATGGAAATATCTGCACCGCTATCTGTATAAACATGGAAATACCTACACCGCTGTCTCTATAAACATGGAAATATGTATACCGCTATGTGTATAAACATGGAAATATCTCCACTGCTGTCTGTATAAACATCGAACTATCTACACTGCGATCTCCATAAACATGGAAATATCTACACCGCTATCTGTATAAACATGGAAATATCTACACAGCTATCTCTATAAACATGGAAATAGCTACACCGCCATCTGTATAAACATGGAAATACCTACAAAGTCATCTGTATAAACATGGAAATATCTACACAGCCATCTGTATAAACATGGAAATAAATACAGAGACCTCTGTATAAATATGGAAATATCTGCATAGGCATCTGTATAAACATGGAAATATCTGCACCGCTATCTGTATAAACATGGAAATACCAACACCGCTGTCTCTATAAACATGAAAATATGTACACTGCTATGTGTATAAACATGGAAATATCTCCATTGCTGTCTGTATAAACATGGAAATATCTACAACGCTATCTCTATAAACATGGAAATATCTACACCGCTATCTGTATAAACATGGAAATATCTACAATGCTATCTCTGTAAACATGGAAATACCTACACCGCTGTCTCTATAAACATGGAAATATGTACACCGCTAGGTGTATCAACATGGAAATATCTCCACTGCTGTCTGTATAAAAATGGAAATATCTACACTGCGATCCGTATAAACATGGAAATATCTACACCGCTATCTGTATAAACATTGAAATATCTACACAGCTATCTCTATAAACATGGAAATACCTACACCGCCATCTGTATAAACATGGAAATACCTACAAAGTCATGTGTATAAACATGGAAATATCTACACAGCCATCTGTATATACATGGAAATATCTACACCGCTATCTGTATAAACATGGAAATATCTACACCGCCTTCTACATTTCCATGGAAATATCTGCGCCGCCTTCTGTATAAACATGGAAATATCTGCACGGTCATCTGTGTATAGATGGAAATGTCAACACCTCCATCTGTACAAACATGGAAATATCTGCACCGCTATCTGTATAAACATGGAAATATCTACACCGCGGTCTGTATAAACATGGAAATAGCTAAACCGCTATCTGTATAAACATGAAAATATCTACACTGCTCTCTCTATAAACCTGGAAATATCTACACCGTGATCTGTATAAACATGGAAATATTTACACTGCTATCTGTATAAACTTGGAAATATCTACACCGTTATCTGTATAAATATGGAAATATCTACACCGCTATCTCTATAAACATGGAAATATCTATACCGCCATCTGTATAAACATGGAAATATCTACACTGCTATCTCTATAAACAAGGAAATATCTACAATGCCATCTGTAAAAACATGGAAATACCTATACAGTCATCAGTATAAACATGGAAATATCTACACCACCATCTGTATAAACATGGAAATATCTACAATGCCATCTGTATACACATGGAAATACCTACACGGCAATCTGTGTATAGATGGAAACTCCAACACTGCCATCTGTACAAACATGGAAATATCTACACCGCTATCTGTATAAACATGGAGATATGTACACTGCGGTCTGTATAAACATGGAAATTTCTACACCGGTATCTGTATAAACATGGAAATATCTACACCACGATCTGTATAAACATGGAAATATTTACACCAGTATCTGTATAAACATGGAAATATCTACACCGCTATCTCTATAAACACGGAAATATCTACAAAGCCATCTGTATAAACATGGAAATACCTACACAGTCATGTGTAGGAAGATGGAAAAATCTACACTGCCATCTGTATAAACATGGAAATATCTACAGAGCCCTCTGTATAAATATGGAAATATCTGCATAGGCATCTGTATAAACATGGAAATATCTGCACCGTTATCTGTATAAACATGGAAATACCAACACCGCTGTCTGTATAAACATGGAAATATATACACCGCTATGTGTATAAACATGGAAATATCTCCACTGCTGTCTGTATAAACATGGAAATATCTACACCGCGATCTGTATAAACATGGAAATATCTACACCGCTATCTGTATAAACATGGAAATATCTACACAGCTATCTCTATAAACATGGAAATAACTGCACCGCCATCTGTATAAACATGGAAATACCTACAAAGTCATCTGTATAAACATGGAAATATCTACACAGCCATCTGTATAAACATGGAAATATCTACACAGCCATCTCTATATACATGGAAATATCTACACCGCTATCTGTATAAACATGGAAATATCTACACCGCCTTCTACATATCCATGGAAATATCTGCGCCGCCTTCTGTATAAACATGGAAATATCTACACAGTCATCTGTGTATAGATGGAAATAT
Organism: Pan troglodytes; assembly: GCF_028858775.2. Lineage (NCBI taxonomy): Eukaryota > Metazoa > Chordata > Mammalia > Primates > Hominidae > Pan > Pan troglodytes. The sequence continues at coordinate 13,377,569 of NC_072411.2, forward strand.
CAACACCGCCATCTGTACAAACATGGAAATATCTGCAACGCTATCTGTATAAACATGGAAATATCCACACCGCGGTCTGTATAAACATGGAAATAGCAAAACCGCTATCTGTATAAACATGGAAATATGTACACTGCTATCTCTACAAACCTGGAAATATCTATACCGTGATCTGTATAAACATGGAAATATTTACACTGCTATCTGTATAAACATGGAAATATCTACACCGTTATCTGTATAAATATGGAAATATCTACACCGCTATCTCTATAAACATGGAAATATCTACACCGCCATCTGTATAAACATGGAAATATCTACACTGCTATCTCTATAAACATGGAAATATCTAGAATGTCATCTGTAAAAACATGGAAATACCTATACAGTCATCTGTATAAACATGGAAATATGTACACCACCATCTGTATAAACATGGAAATATCTACAATGCCATCTGTATACACCTGGAAATAACTACACGGCAATCTGTGTATAGATGGAAACATCAACAATGCCATCTGTACAAACATGGAAATATCTACACAGCTATCTGTATAAACATGGAGATATCTACATTGCGGTCTGTATAAACATGGAAATATCTACACTGCGGTCTGTATAAACATGGAAATTTCTACACCGGTATCTGTATAAACATGGAAATATCTACACCACGATCTGTATAAACATGGAAATATTTACACCGCTATCTGCATAAACATGGAAATATCTACACTGCTATATCTATAAACATGGAAATATCTACAAAGCCATCTGTATAAACATGGAAATACCTACACAGTCATGTGTAGGAACATGGAAAAATCTGCACTGCCATCTGTATAAACATGGAAATATCTACAGAGCCCTCTGTATAAATATGGAAATATCTGCATAGGCATCTGTATAAACATGGAAATATCTGCACCGCTATCTGTATAAACATGGAAATACCTACACCGCTGTCTCTATAAACTTGGAAATATGTACACCGCTATGTGTACAAACATGGAAATATCTCCACTGCTGTCTGTATAAACATGGAAGTATCTACAACGCGATCTGTATAAACATGGAAATATCTACACCACTATCTGTATAAACAAGGAAAAATCTACACAGCTATCTCTATAAACATGGAAATACCTACACCGCCATCTTTATAAACATGGAAATACCTACAAAGTCATCTGTATAAACATGGAAATATCTACACAGCCATCTGTATAAACATGGAAATATCTACACAGCCATCTGTATATACATGGAAATATCTACACCGCTATCTGTATAAACATGGAGATATATACACTGCGGTCTGTATAAACATGGAAATATCTACACTGCGCTCTGTATAAACATGGAAATTTCTACACCGGTATCTGTATAAACATGGAAATATCTACACCACGATCTGTATAAACGTGGAAATATTTACACCACTATCTGTATAAACATGGAAATATCTACACCGCTAACTCTATAAACATGGAAATATCTACAAAGCCATCTGTATAAACATGGAAATACCTACACAGTCATGTGTAGGAACATGGAAATATCTACACAGCTATCTGTATAAACATGGAAATACCTACACCGCTGTCTCTATAAACATGGAAATATGTACACCGCTATTTGTATAAACATGGAAATATCTCCACTGCTGTCTGTATAAACATGAAAATATCTACACCACGGTCTGTATAAACATGGAAATATTTACACCGCTATCTGTATAAACTTGGAAATATCTACACCGCTATCTCTATAAACATGGAAATAACTACAAAGCCATCTGTATAAACATGGATATACCTACACAGTCCTGTGTAGGAACATGGAAAAATCTACACTGCCGTCTGTATAAACATGGAAATATCTACAGAGCCTTCTGAATAAATATGGAAATATCTGCATAGGCATCTGTATAAACATGGACATATCTGCACCGCTATCTGTATAAAGATGGAATTACCTACACCGCTGTCTCTATAAACATGGAAATATTTTCACCGCTATGTGTATAAACATGGAAATATCTCCACTGCTGTCTGTATAAACATGGAAATATCTACACCACCATCTGTATAAACATGGAAATATCTACAATGCCATCTGTATACACATGGAAATACCTGCACGGCAATCTGTGTATAGATGGAAACACCAACACCGCCATCTGTACGAACATGGAAATATCTACACAGCTATCTCTATAAACATGGAAATACCTACACCGCCATCTGTATAAACATGGAAATACCTACAAAGTCATCTGTATAAACATGGAAATATCTACACAGCCATCTGTATAAACATGGAAATATCTACACAGCCCTCTGTATATACCTGGAAATATCAACACCGCTATGTGTATAAACATGGAAATATCAACAACGCCTTCTACATATCCATGGAAATATCTGCGCCGCCTTCTGTATAAACATGGAAATATCTACACGGTCATCTGTGTAGAGATGGAAATATCAACACCGCCATCTGTACAAACATTGAAATATCTACACCGCTATCTGTATAAACATGGAAATATCTACACCGCGGTCTGTATAAACATGGAAAAATCTAAACCGCTATCTGTATAAACATGGAAATATCTACACTGCTATCTCTATAAACCTGGAAATACCTACACCGTGATGTGTATAAACATGGAAATATTTCCACTGCTATCTGTATAAACATGGAAATATCTACACCGTTATCTGTATATATATGGAAATATCTACACCGCTATCTCTATAAACATGGAAATATCTACACCGCCATCTGTATAAACATGGAAATATCTACACTGCTATCTCTATAAACATGGAAATATCTACAATGCCATCTGTAAAAACATGGAAATACCTATACAGTCATCTGTATAAACATGGAAATATCTACACCACCATCTGTATAAACATGGAAATATCTACAATGCCATCTGTATACACATGGAAATACCTACACGGCAATCTGTGTATAGATGGAAACACCAACACCGCCATCTGCACAAACATGGAAATATCTACACCGCTATCTGTATAAACATGGAGATATCTACACTGCGGTCTGTATAAACATGGAAATTTCTACACCGGTATCTGTATAAACATTGAAATATCTACACCACGATCTGTTTAAACATGGAAATATTTACACCGCTATCTATATAAACATGGAAATATCTACACTGCTATCTCTTTAAACATGGAAATATCTACAAAGCCATCTGTATAAACATGGAAATACCTACACAGTCATGTGTAGGAACATGGAAAAATCTACACTGCCATCTGTATAAACATGGAAATATCTACAGAGCCCTCTGTATAAATATGGAAATATCAGCATAGGCATCTGTATAAACATGGAAATATCTGCACCGCTATCTGTATAAACATGGAAATACCTACACCGCTGTCTCTATAAACATGGAAATATGTAAACCGCTATGTGTATAAACATGGAAATATCTCCACTGCTGTCTGTATAAACATGGAAATATCTACACTGCGATCTGTATAAACATGGAAATATCTACACCGCTATCTGTATAAACATGGAAATATCTACACAGCTATCTCTATAAACATGGAAATAGCTACACCGCCATCTGTATAAACATGGAAATACCTACAAAGTCATCTGTATAAACATGGAAATATCTACACAGCCATCTGTATAAACCTGGAAATATCTACACAGCGATCTGTATATACATGGAAATATGTACACCGCCTTCTACATATCCATGGAAATATCTGCGCCGCCTTCTGTATAAACATGGAAATATCTACACGGTCATCTGTGTATAGATGGAAATATCAACACCGCCATCTGTACAAACATGGAAATATCTGCACCGCTATCTGTATAAACATGGAAATATCTACACCGCGGTCTGTATAAACATGGAAATAGCTAAACCGCTATCTGTATAAACATGGAAATATCTACACTGCTATCTCTATGAACCTGGAAATATCTACACCGTGATCTGTATAAACATGGAAATATTTACACTGCTATCTGTATAAACATGGAAATATCTACACCGTTATCTGTATAAATATGGAAATATCTACACCGCTACCTCTATAAACATGGAAATATCTACACCGCCATCTGTATAAACATGGAAATATCTACACTGCTATCTCTATAAACATGGAAATATCTACAATGCCATCTGTAAAAACATGGAAATACCTATACAGTCATCTGTATAAACATGGAAATATCTACACCACCATCTGTATAAACATGGAAATATCTACAATGCCATCTGTATACACATGGAAATACCTACACGGCAATCTGTGTATAGATGGAAACACCAACACCGCCATCTGTACAAACATGGAAATATCTACACCGCTATCTGTATAAACATGGAGATATCTACACTGCGGTCTGTATAAACATGGAAATTTCTACACCCCTATCTGTATAAACATGGAAATATCTACACCACAATCTGTATAAACATGGAAATATTTACACTGCTATCTGTATAAACATGGAAATATCAGCACCGCTATCTCTATAAACATGGAAATATCTACAAAGCCATCTGTATAAATATGGAAATACCTACACAGTCATGTGTAGGAACATGGAAAAATCTACACTGCCATCTGTATAAACATGGAAATATCTACAGAGCCCTCTGTATAAATATGGAAATATATGTATAGGCATCTGTATAAACATGGAAATATCTTCACCGCTATCTGTATAAACATGGAAATACCTACACCGCTGTCTCTATAAACATGGAAATATGTACACCGCTATGTGTATAAACATGGAAATATCTCCACTGCTGTCTGCATAAACATGGAAATATCTACACCGCGATCTCTATAAACATGGAAATATCTACACCGCTATCTGTATAAACATGGAAATATCTACACAGCTATCTCTATAAACATGGAAATACCTACACCGCCATCTGTATAAACATGGAAATACCTACAAAGTCATCTGTATAAACATGGAAATATCTACACAGCCATCTGTATAAACATGAAAATACCTACACAGCCATCTGTATATACATGGAAATATCTACACCGCTATCTGTATAAACATGGAAATATCTACACCGCCTTCTACATATCCATGGAAATATCTGCGCCGCCTTCTGTATAAACATGGAAATATCTACACGGTCATCTGTGTAGAGATGGAAATATCAACACCGCCATCTGTACAAACATGGAAATATCTGCACCGCTATCTGTATAAACATGGAAATATCTACACCGCGGTCTGAATAAACATGGAAATAGCTAAACCGCTATCTGTATAAACATGGAAATATCTACACTGCTATCTCTATAAACCTGGAAATATCTACACCGTGATCTGTATGAACATGGAAATATTTACACTGCTATCTGTATAAACATGGAAATATCTACACTGTTATCTGTATAAATATGGAAATATCTACACCGCCATCTCTATAAACATGGGAATATCTACCCCGCCATCTGTATAAACATGGAAATATCTACACTGCTATCTCTATAAACATGGAAATATCAACAATGCCATCTGTAAAAACATGGAAATACCTATACAGTCATCAGTATAAACATGGAAATATCTACACCACAATCTGTATAAACATGGAAATATTTACACTGCTATCTGTATAAACATGGAAATATCAGCACTGCTATCTCTATAAACATGGAAATATCTACAAAGCCATCTGTATAAATATGGAAATACCTACACAGTCATGTGTAGGAACATGGAAAAATCTACACTGCCATCTGTATAAACATGGAAATATCTACAGAGCCCTCTGTGTAAATATGGAAATATATGTATAGGCATCTGTATAAACATGGAAATATCTTCACCGCTATCTGTATAAACATGGAAATACCTACACCGCTGTCTCTATAAACATGGAAATATGTACACCGCTATGTGTATAAACATGGAAATATCTCCACTGCTGTCTGCATAAACATGGAAATATCTACACCGCGATCTCTATAAACATGGAAATATCTACACCGCTATCTGTATAAACATGGAAATATCTACACAGCTATCTCTATAAACATGGAAATACCTACACCGCCATCTGTATAAACATGGAAATACCTACAAAGTCATCTGTATAAACATGGAAATATCTACACAGCCATCTGTATAAACATGAAAATACCTACACAGTCATCTGTATATACATGGAAATATCTACACCGCTATCTGTATAAACATGGAAATATCTACACCGCCTTCTACACATCCATGGAAATATCTGCGCCGCCTTCTGTATAAACATGGAAATATCTACACGGTCATCTGTGTAGAGATGGAAATATCAACACCGCCATCTGTACAAACATGGAAATATCTGCACCGCTATCTGTATAAACATGGAAATATCTACACCGCGGTCTGAATAAACATGGAAATAGCTAAACCGCTATCTGTATAAACATGGAAATATCTACACTGCTATCTCTATAAACCTGGAAATATCTACACCGTGATCTGTATAAACATGGAAATATTTACACTGCTATCTGTATAAACATGGAAATATCTACACTGTTATCTGTATAAATATGGAAATATCTACACCGCCATCTCTATAAACATGGAAATATCTACACCGCCATCTGTATAAACATGGAAATATCTACACTGCTATCTCTATAAACATGGAAATATCAACAATGCCATCTGTAAAAACATGGAAATACCTATACAGTCATCAGTATAAACATGGAAATATCTACAACACCATCTGTATGAACATGGAAATATCTACAATGCCATCTGTATACACATGGAAATACCTATACAGTCATCAGTATAAACATGGAAATATCTACAACACCATCTGTATAAACATGGAAATATCTGCAATGCCATCTGTATACACATGGAAATACCTACACGGCAAGCTGTGTATAGATGGAAACACCAACACCGCCATCTGTACAAACATGGATATATCTACACCGCTATCTGTGTAAACATGGAGATATCTACACTGCGGTCTGTATAAACATGGAAATTTCTACACCGGTATCTGTATAAACATGGAAATATCTACACCACGATCTGTATAAACATGGAAATATTTACACCAGTATCTGTATAAACATGGAAATATCTACACCGCTATCTCTATAAACACGGAAATATCTACAAAGCCATCTGTATAAATATGGAAATACCTACACAGTCATGTGTAGGAACATGGAAAAATCTACACTGCCATCTGTATAAACATGGAAATATCTACAGATCCCTCTGTATAAATATGGAAATATATGTATAGGCATCTGTATAAACATGGAAATATCTTCACCGCTATCTGTATAAATATGGAAATACCTACACCGCTGTCTCTATAAACATGGAAATATGTACACCGCTATGTGTATAAACATGGAAATATCTCCACTGCTGTCTGCATAAACATGGAAATATCTACACCGCGATCTCTATAAACATGGAAATATCTACACCGCTATCTGAATAAACATGGAAATATCTACACAGCTATCTCTATAAACATGGAAATAACTACACCGCCATCTGTATAAACATGGAAATACCTACAAAGTCATCTGTATAAACATGGAAATATCTACACAGCCATCTGTATAAACATGAAAATACCTACACAGCCATCTGTATATACATGGAAATATCTACACCGCTATCTGTATAAACATGGAAATATCTACACCGCCTTCTACATATCCATGGAAATATCTGCGCCGCCTTCTGTATAAACATGGAAATATCTACACGGTCATCTGTGTAGAGATGGAAATATCAACACCGCCATCTGTACAAACATGGAAATATCTGCACCGCTATCTGTATAAACATGGAAATATCTACACCGCGGTCTGAATAAACATGGAAATAGCTAAACCGCTATCTGTATAAACATGGAAATATCTACACTGCTATCTCTATAAACCTGGAAATATCTACACCGTGATCTGTATAAACATGGAAATATTTACACTGCTATCTGTATAAACATGGAAATATCTACACCGTTATCTGTATAAATATGGAAATATCTACACCGCCATCCCTATAAACATGGAAATATCTACACCGCCATCTGTATAAACATGGAAATATCTACACTGCTATCTCTATAAACATGGAAATATCAACAATGCCATCTGTAAAAACATGGAAATACCTATACAGTCATCAGTATAAACATGGAAATATCTACACCACAATCTGTATAAACATGGAAATATTTACACTGCTATCTGTATAAACATGGAAATATCAGCACCGCTATCTCTATAAACATGGAAATATCTACAAAGCCATCTGTATAAATATGGAAATACCTACACAGTCATGTGTAGGAACATGGAAAAATCTACACTGCCATCTGTATAAACATGGAAATATCTACAGAGCCCTCTGTATAAATATGGAAATATATGTATAGGCATCTGTATAAACATGGAAATATCTTCACCGCTATCTGTATAAACATGGAAATACCTACACCGCTGTCTCTATAAACATGGAAATATGTACACCGCTATGTGTATAAACATGGAAATATCTCCACTGCTGTCTGCATAAACATGGAAATATCTACACCGCGATCTCTATAAACATGGAAATATCTACACCGCTATCTGTATAAACATGGAAATATCTACACAGCTATCTCTATAAACATGGAAATACCTACACCGCCATCTGTATAAACATGGAAATACCTACAAAGTCATCTGTATAAACATGGAAATATCTACACAGCCATCTGTATAAACATGAAAATACCTACACAGCCATCTGTATATACATGGAAATATCTACATCGCTATCTGTATAAACATGGAAATATCTACACCGCCTTCTACATATCCATGGAAATATCTGCGCCGCCTTCTGTATAAACATGGAAATATCTACACGGTCATCTGTGTAGAGATGGAAATATCAACACCGCCATCTGTACAAACATGGAAATATCTGCACCGCTATCTGTATAAACATGGAAATATCTACACCGCGGTCTGAATAAACATGGAAATAGCTAAACCGCTATCTGTATAAACATGGAAATATCTACACTGCTATCTCTATAAACCTGGAAATATCTACACCGTGATCTGTATAAACATGGAAATATTTACACTGCTATCTGTATAAACATGGAAATATCTACACTGTTATCTGTATAAATATGGAAATATCTACACCGCCATCTCTATAAACATGGGAATATCTACCCCGCCATCTGTATAAACATGGAAATATCTACACTGCTATCTCTATAAACATGGAAATATCAACAATGCCATCTGTAAAAACATGGAAATACCTATAGAGTCATCAGTATAAACATGGAAATATCTACACCACAATCTGTATAAACATGGAAATATTTACACTTCTATCTGTATAAACATGGAAATATCAGCACCGCTATCTCTATAAACATGGAAATATCTACAAAGCCATCTGTATAAATATGGAAATACCTACACAGTCATGTGTAGGAACATGGAAAAATCTACACTGCCATCTGTATAAACATGGAAATATCTACAGAGCCCTCTGTATAAATATGGAAATATATGTATAGGCATCTGTATAAACATGGAAATATCTTCACCGCTATCTGTATAAACATGGAAATACCTACACCGCTGTCTCTATAAACATGGAAATATGTACACCGCTATGTGTATAAACATGGAAATATCTCCACTGCTGTCTGCATAAACATGGAAATATCTACACCGCGATGTCTATAAACATGGAAATATCTACACCGCTATCTGTATAAACATGGAAATATCTACACAGCTATCTCTATAAACATGGAAATACCTACACCGCCATCTGTATAAACATGGAAATACCTACAAAGTCATCTGTATAAACATGGAAATATCTACACAGCCATCTGTATAAACATGAAAATACCTACACAGCCATCTGTATATACATGGAAATATCTACACCGCTATCTGTATAAACATGGAAATATCTACGCCGCTATCTGTATAAACATGGAAATATCTACACCGCCTTGTATATAAACATGGAAATATCTACAATGCCATCTGTATACACATGGAAATACCTACACGGCAATCTGTGTATAGATGGAAACACCAACACCGCCATCTGTACAAACATGGAAATATCTACACCGCTATCTGTATAAACATGGAGATATCTACACTGCGGTCTGTATAAACATGGAAATTTCTACACCGGTATCTGTATAAACATGGAAATATCTACACCACGATCTGTTTAAACATGGAAATATTTACACCGCTATCTGTATAAACATGGAAATATCTACACCGCTATCTCTTTAAACATGGAAATATCTACAAAGCCATCTGTATAAACATGGAAATACCTACACAGTCATGTGTAGGAACATGGAAAAATCTACACTGCCATCTGTATAAACATGGAAATATCTACAGAGCCCTCTGTATAAATATGGAAATATCTGCATAGGCATCTGTATAAACATGGAAATATCTGCACCGCTATCTGTATAAACATGGAAATACCTACACCGCTGTCTCTATAAACATGGAAATATGTAAACCGCTATGTGTATAAACATGGAAATATCTCCACTGCTGTCTGTATAAACATGGAAATATCTACACTGCGATCTGTATAAACATGGAAATATCTACACCGCTATCTGTATAAACATGGAAATATCTACACAGCTATCTCTATAAACATGGAAATAGCTACACCGCCATCTGTATAAACATGGAAATACCTACAAAGTCATCTGTATAAACATGGAAATATCTACACAGCCATCTGTATAAACATGGAAATATCTACACAGCGATCTGTATATACATGGAAATATGTACACCGCCTTCTACATATCCATGGAAATATCTGCGCCGCCTTCTGTATAAACATGGAAATATCTACACGGTCATCTCTGTATAGATGGAAATATCAACACCGCCATCTGTACAAACATGGAAATATCTGCACCGCTATCTGTATAAACATGGAAATATCTACACCGCGGTCTGTATAAACATGGAAATAGCTAAACCGCTATCTGTATAAACATGGAAATATCTACACTGCTATCTCTATGAACCTGGAAATATCTACACCGTGATCTGTATAAACATGGAAATATTTACACTGCTATCTGTATAAACATGGAAATATCTACACCGTTATCTGTATAAATATGGAAATATCTACACCGCTACCTCTATAAACATGGAAATATCTACACCGCCATCTGTATAAACATGGAAATATTTACACTGCTATCTCTATATACATGGAAATATCTACAATGCCATCTGTAAAAACATGGAAATACCTATACAGTCATCTGTATAAACATGGAAATATCTACACCACCATCTTTATAAACATGGAAATATCTACAATGCCATCTGTATACACATGGAAATACCTACACGGCAATCTGTGTATAGATGGAAACACCAACACCGCCATCTGTACAAACATGGAAATATCTACACCGCTATCTGTATAAACATGGAGATATCTACACCGCGGTCTGTATAAACATGGAAATTTCTACACCCCTATCTGTATAAACATGGAAATATCTACACCACAATCTGTATAAACATGGAAATATTTACACTGCTATCTGTATAAACATGGAAATATCAGCACCGCTATCTCTATAAACATGGAAATATCTACAAAGCCATCTGTATAAATATGGAAATACCTACACAGTCATGTGTAGGAACATGGAAAAATCTACACTGCCATCTGTATAAACATGGAAATATCTACAGAGCCCTCTGTATAAATATGGAAATATATGTATAGGCATCTGTATAAACATGGAAATATCTTCACCGCTATCTGTATAAACATGGAAATACCTACACCGCTGTCTCTATAAACATGGAAATATGTACACCGCTATGTGTATAAACATGGAAATATCTCCACTGCTGTCTGCATAAACATGGAAATATCTACACCGCGATCTCTATAAACATGGAAATATCTACACCGCTATCTGTATAAACTTGGAAATATCTACACAGCTATCTCTATAAACATGGAAATACCTACACCGCCATCTGTATAAACATGGAAATACCTACAAAGTCATCTGTATAAACATGGAAATATCTACACAGCCATCTGTATAAACATGAAAATACCTACACAGCCATCTGTATATACATGGAAATATCTACACCGCTATCTGTATAAACATGGAAATATCTACGCCGCTATCTGTATAAACATGGAAATATCTGCGCCGCCTTCTGTATAAACATGGAAATATCTACACGGTCATCTGTGTAGAGATGGAAATATCAACACCGCCATCTGTACAAACATGGAAATATCTGCACCGCTATCTGTATAAACATGGAAATATCTACACCGCGGTCTGAATAAACATGGAAATAGCTAAACCGCTATCTGTATAAACATGGAAGTATCTACAGTGCTATCTCTATAAACCTGGAAATATCTACACCGTGATCTGTATAAACATGGAAATATTTACACTGCTATCTGTATAAACATGGAAATATCTACACTGCTTTCTGTATAAATATGGAAATATCTACACCGCCATCTCTATAAACATGGAAATATCTTCACCGCCATCTGTAGAAACATGGAAATATCTACACTGCTATCTCTATAAACATGGAAATATCAACAATGCCATCTGTAAAAACATGGAAATACCTATACAGTCATCAGTATAAACATGGAAATATCTACAACACCATCTGTATAAACATGGAAATATCTACAATGCCATCTGTATACACATGGAAATACCTATACCGTCATCAGTATAAACATGGAAATATCTACAACACCATCTGTATAAACATGGAAATATCTACAATGCCATCTGTATACACATGGAAATACCTACACGGCAATCTGTGTATAGATGGAAACACCAACACCGCCATCTGTACAAACATGGATATATCTACACCGCTATCTGTGTAAACATGGAGATATCTACACTGCGGTCTGTATAAACATGGAAATTTCTACACCGGTATCTGTATAAACATGGAAATATCTACACCACGATCTGTATAAACATGGAAATATTTACACCAGTATCTGTATAAACATGGAAATATCTACACCGCTATCTCTATAAACACGGAAATATCTACAAAGCCATCTGTATAAATATGGAAATACCTACACAGTCATGTGTAGGAACATGGAAAAATCTACACTGCCATCTGTATAAACATGGAAATATCTACAGAGCCCTCTGTATAAATATGGAAATATATGTATAGGCATCTGTATAAACATGGAAATATCTTCACCGCTATCTGTATAAATATGGAAATACCTACACCGCTGTCTCTATAAACATGGAAATATGTACACCGCTATGTGTATAAACATGGAAATATCTCCACTGCTGTCTGCATAAACATGGAAATATCTACACCACGATCTCTATAAACATGGAAATATCTACACCGCTATCTGAATAAACATGGAAATATCTACACAGCTATCTCTATAAACATGGAAATAACTACACCGCCATCTGTATAAACATGGAAATACCTACAAAGTCATCTGTATAAACATGGAAATATCTACACAGCCATCTGTATAAACATGAAAATACCTACACAGCCATCTGTATATACATGGAAATATCTACACCGCTATCTGTATAAACATGGAAATATCTACACCGCCTTCTACATATCCATGGAAATATCTGCGCCGCCTTCTGTATAAACATGGAAATATCTACACGGTCATCTGTGTAGAGATGGAAATATCAACACCGCCATCTGTACAAACATGGAAATATCTGCACCGCTATCTGTATAAACATGGAAATATCTACACCGCGGTCTGAATAAACATGGAAATAGCTAAACCGCTATCTGTATAAACATGGAAATATCTACACTGCTATCTCTATAAACCTGGAAATATCTACACCGTGATCTGTATAAACATGGAAATATTTACACGGCTATCTGTATAAACATGGAAATATCTACACCGTTATCTGTATAAATATGGAAATATCTACACCGCCATCTCTATAAACATGGAAATATCTACACCGCCATCTGTATAAACATGGAAATATCTACACTGCTATCTCTATATACATGGAAATATCAACAATGCCATCTGTAAAAACATGGAAATACCTATACAGTCATCAGTATAAACATGGAAATATCTACACCACAATCTGTATAAACATGGAAATATTTACACTGCTATCTGTATAAACATGGAAATATCAGCACCGCTATCTCTATAAACATGGAAATATCTACAAAGCCATCTGTATAAATATGGAAATACCTACACAGACATGTGTAGGAACATGGAAAAATCTACACTGCCATCTGTATAAACATGGAAATATCTACAGAGCCCTCTGTATAAATATGGAAATATATGTATAGGCATCTGTATAAACATGGAAATATCTTCACCGCTATCTGTATAAACATGGAAATACCTACACCGCTGTCTCTATAAACATGGAAATATGTACACCGCTATGTGTATAAACATGGAAATATCTCCACTGCTGTCTGCATAAACATGGAAATATCTACACCGCGATGTCTATAAACATGGAAATATCTACAAGGCTATCTGTATAAACATGGAAATATCTACACAGCTATCTCTATAAACATGGAAATACCTACACCGCCATCTGTATAAACATGGAAATACCTACAAAGTCATCTGTATAAACATGGAAATATCTACACAGCCATCTGTATAAACATGAAAATACCTACACAGCCATCTGTATATACATGGAAATATCTACACCGCTATCTGTATAAACATGGAAATATCTACACCGCCTTCTACATATCCATGGAAATATCTGCGCCGCCTTCTGTATAAACATGGAAATATCTACACGGTCATCTGTGTAGAGATGGAAATATCAACACCGCCATCTGTACAAACATGGAAATATCTGCACCGCTATCTGTATAAACATGGAAATATCTACACCGCGGTCTGAATAAACATGGAAATAGCTAAACCGCTATCTGTATAAACATTGAAATATCTACACTGCTATCTCTATAAACCTGGAAATATCTACACCGTGATCTGTATAAACATGGAAATATTTACACTGCTATCTGTATAAACATGGAAATATCTACACTGTTATCTGTATAAATATGGAAATATCTACACCGCCATCTCTATAAACATGGAAATATCTACACCGCCATCTGTATAAACATGGAAATATCTACACTGCTATCTCTATAAACATGGAAATATCAACAATGCCATCTGTAAAAACATGGAAATACCTATACAGTCATCAGTATAAACATGGAAATATCTACAACACCATCTGTATAAACATGGAAATATCTACAATGCCATCTGTATACACATGGAAATACCTATACAGTCATCAGTATAAACATGGAAATATCTACAACACCATCTGTATAAACATGGAAATATCTACAATGCCATCTGTATACACATGGAAATACCTACACGGCAATCTGTGTATAGATGGAAACACCAACACCGCCATCTGTACAAACATGGATATATCTACACCGCTATCTGTGTAAACATGGAGATATCTACACTGCGGTCTGTATAAACATGGAAATTTCTACACCGGTATCTGTATAAACATGGAAATATCTACACCACGATCTGTATAAACATGGAAATATCTACACCGCTATCTCTATAAACATGGAAATATCTACAAAGCCATCTGTATAAATATGGAAATACCTACACAGTCATGTGTAGGAACATGGAAAAATCTCCACTGCCATCTGTATAAACATGGAAATATCTACAGAGCCCTCTGTATAAATATGGAAATATATGTATAGGCATCTGTATAAACATGGAAATATCTTCACTGCTATCTGTATAAACATGGAAATACCTACACCGCTGTCTCTATAAACATGGAAATATGTACACCGCTATGTGTATAAACATGGAAATATCTCCACTGCTGTCTGCATAAACATGGAAATATCTACACCGCGATCTCTATAAACATGGAAATATCTACACCGCCATCTGTATAAACATGGAAATATCTACACAGCTATCTCTATAAACATGGAAATACCTACACCGCCATCTGTATAAACATGGAAATACCTACAAAGTCATCTGTATAAACATAGAAATATCTACACAGCCATCTGTATAAACATGAAAATACCAACACAGCCATCTGTATATACATGGAAATATCTACACCGCTATCTGTATAAACATGGAAATATCTACACCGCCTTCTACATATCCATGGAAATATCTGCGCCGCCTTCTGTATAAACATGGAAATATCTACACGGTCATCTGTGTAGAGATGGAAATATCAACACCGCCATCTGTACAAACATGGAAATATCTGCACCGCTATCTGTATAAACATGGAAATATCTACACCGCGGTCTGAATAAACATGGAAATAGCTAAACCGCTATCTGTATAAACATGGAAATATCTACACTGCTATCTCTATAAACCTGGAAATATCTACACCGTGATCTGTATAAACATGGAAATATTTACACTGCTATCTGTATAAACATGGAAATATCTACACTGTTATCTGTATAAATATGGAAATATCTACACCGCCATCTCTATAAACATGGAAATATCTACACCGCCATCTGTATAAACATGGAAATATCTACACTGCTATCTCTATAAACATGGAAATATCAACAATGCCATCTGTAAAAACATGGAAATACCTATACAGTCATCAGTATAAACATGGAAATATCTACACCACAATCTGTATAAACATGGAAATATTTACACTGCTATCTGTATAAACATGGAAATATCAGCACCGCTATCTCTATAAACATGGAAATATCTACAAAGCCATCTGTATAAATATGGAAATACCTACACAGTCATGTGTAGGAACATGGAAAAATCTACACTGCCATCTGTATAAACATGGAAATATCTACAGAGCCCTCTGTATAAATATGGAAATATATGTATAGGCATCTGTATAAACATGGAAATAACTTCAGCGCTATCTGTATAAACATGGAAATACCTACACCGCTGTCTCTATAAACATGGAAATATGTACACCGCTATGTGTATAAACATGGAAATATCTCCACTGCTGTCTGCATAAACATGGAAATATCTACACCGCGATCTCTATAAACATGGAAATATCTACACCGCTATCTGTATAAACATGGAAATATCTACACAGCTATCTCTATAAACATGGAAATACCTACACCGCCATCTGTATAAACATGGAAATACCTACAAAGTCATCTGTATAAACATGGAAATATCTACACAGCCATCTGTATAAACATGAAAATACCTACACAGCCATCTGTATATACATGGAAATATCTACACCGCTATCTGTATAAACATGGAAATATCTACACCGCCTTCTACATATCCATGGAAATATCTGCGCCGCCTTCTGTATAAACATGGAAATATCTACACGGTCATCTGTGTAGAGATGGAAATATCAACACCGCCATCTGTACAAACATGGAAATATCTGCACCGCTATCTGTATAAACATGGAAATATCTACACTGCTATCTCTATAAACCTGGAAATATCTACACCGTGATCTGTATAAACATGGAAATATTTACACTGCTATCTGTATAAACATGGAAATATCTACACTGTTATCTGTATAAATATGGAAATATCTACACCGCCATCTCTATAAACATGGAAATATCTACACCGCCATCTGTATAAACATGGAAATATCTACACTGCTATCTCTATAAACATGGAAATATCAACAATGCCATCTGTAAAAACATGGAAATACCTATACAGTCATCAGTATAAACATGGAAATATCTACAACACCATCTGTATAAACATGGAAATATCTACAATGCCATCTGTATACACATGGAAATACCTACACGGCAATCTGTGTATAGATGGAAACAACAACACCGCCATCTGTACAAACATGGATATATCTACACCGCTATCTGTGTAAACATGGAGATATCTACACTGCGGTCTGTATAAACATGGAAATTTCTACACCGGTATCTGTATAAACATGGAAATATCTACACCATGATCTGTATAAACATGGAAATATTTACACCGCTATCTGTATAAACATGGAAATATCTACACCGCTATCTCTATAAACACGGAAATATCTACAAAGCCATCTGTATAAACATGGAAATACCTACACAGTCATGTGTAGGAACATGGAAAAATCTACACTGCCATCTGTATAAACATGGAAATATCTACAGAGCCCTCTGTATAAATATGGAAATATCTGCATAGGCATCTGTATAAACATGGAAATATCTGCACCGTTATCTGTATAAACATGGAAATACCTACACCGCTGTCTGTATAAACATGGAAATATGTACACCGCTATGTGTATAAACATGGAAATATCTCCACTGCTGTCTGTATAAACATGGAAATATCTACACCGCGATCTGTATAAACATGGAAATATCTACACCGCTATCTGTATAAACATGGAAATATCTACACAGCTATCTCTATAAACATGGAAATAACTGCACCGCCATCTGTATAAACATGGAAATACCTACAAAATCATCTGTATAAACATGGAAATATCTACACAGCCATCTGTATAAACATGGAAATATCTACACAGCCATCTCTATATACATGGAAATATCTACACCGCTATCTGTATAAACATGGAAATATCTACACCGCCTTCTACATATCCATGGAAATATCTGCGCCGCCTTCTGTATAAACATGGAAATATCTCCACGGTCATCTGTGTATAGATGGAAATATCAACACCGCCATCTGTACAAACATGGAAATATCTGCAACGCTATCTGTATAAACATGGAAATATCCACACCGCGGTCTGTATAAACATGGAAATAGCAAAACCGCTATCTGTATAAACATGGAAATATGTACACTGCTATCTCTACAAACCTGGAAATATCTATACCGTGATCTGTATAAACATGGAAATATTTACACTGCTATCTGTATAAACATGGAAATATCTACACCGTTATCTGTATAAATATGGAAATATCTACACCGCTATCTCTATAAACATGGAAATATCTACACCGCCATCTGTATAAACATGGAAATATCTACACTGCTATCTCTATAAACATGGAAATATCTAGAATGTCATCTGTAAAAACATGGAAATACCTATACAGTCATCTGTATAAACATGGAAATATGTACACCACCATCTGTATAAACATGGAAATATCTACAATGCCATCTGTATACACCTGGAAATAACTACACGGCAATCTGTGTATAGATGGAAACATCAACAACGCCATCTGTACAAACATGGAAATATCTACACCGCTATCTGTATAAACATGGAGATATCTACATTGCGGTCTGTATAAACATGGAAATATCTACACTGCGGTCTGTATAAACATGGAAATTTCTACACCGGTATCTGTATAAACATGGAAATATCTACACCACGATCTGTATAAACATGGAAATATTTACACCGCTATCTGTATAAACATGGAAATATCTACACTGCTATCTCTATAAACATGGAAATATCTACAAAGCCATCTGTAGAAACATGGAAATACCTACACAGTCATGTGTAGGAACATGGAAAAATCTGCACTGCCATCTGTATAAACATGGAAATATCTACAGAGCCCTCTGTATAAATATGGAAATATCTGCATAGGCATCTGTATAAACATGGAAATATCTGCACCGCTATCTGTATAAACATGGAAATACCTACACCGCTGTCTCTATAAACTTGGAAACTTGTACACCGCTATGTGTACAAACATGGAAATATCTCCACTGCTGTCTGTATAAACATGGAAATATCTACAACGCGATCTGTATAAACATGGAAATATCTACACCGCTATCTGTATAAACAAGGAAAAATCTACTCAGCTATCTCTATAAACATGGAAATACCTACACCGCCATCTGTATAAACATGGAAATACCTACAAAGTCATCTGTATAAACATGGAAATATCTACACAGCCATCTGTATAAACATGGAAATATCTACACAGCCATCTGTATATACATGGAAATATCTACACCGCTATCTGTATAAACATGGAGATATATACACTGCGGTCTGTATAAACATGGAAATATCTACACTGCGGTCTGTATAAACATGGAAATTTCTACACCGGTATCTGTATAAACATGGAAATATCTACACCACGATCTGTATAAACGTGGAAATATTTACACCACTATCTGTATAAACATGGAAATATCTACACCGCTAACTCTATAAACATGGAAATATCTACAAAGCCATCTGTATAAACATGGAAATACCTACACAGTCATGTGTAGGAACATGGAAATATCTACACAGCTATCTGTATAAACATGGAAATACCTACACCGCTGTCTCTATAAACATGGAAATATGTACACCGCTATGTGTATAAACATGGAAATATCTCCACTGCTGTCTGTATAAACATGAAAATATCTACACCACGATCTGTATAAACATGGAAATATTTACACCGCTATCTGTATAAACATGGAAATATCTACACCGCTATCTCTATAAACATGGAAATAACTACAAAGCCATCTGTATAAACATGGAAATACCTACACAGTCCTGTGTAGGAACATGGAAAAATCTACACTGCCGTCTGTATAAACATGGAAATATCTACAGAGCCTTCTGTATAAATATGGAAATATCTGCATAGGCATCTGTATAAACATGGACATATCTGCACCGCTATCTGTATAAACATGGAATTACCTACACCGCTGTCTCTATAAACATGGAAATATGTTCACCGCTATGTGTATAAACATGGAAATATCTCCACTGCTGTCTGTATAAACATGGAAATATCTACACCACCATCTGTATAAACATGGAAATATCTACAATGCCATCTGTATACACATGGAAATACCTGCACGGCAATCTGTGTGTAGATGGAAACATCAACACCGCCATCTGTACGAACATGGAAATATCTACACAGCTATCTCTATAAACATGGAAATACCTACACCGCCATCTGTATAAACATGGAAATACCTACAAAGTCATCTGTATAAACATGGAAATATCTACACAGCCATCTGTATAAACATGGAAATATCTACACAGCCCTCTGTATATACCTGGAAATATCTACACCGCTATCTGTATAGACATGGAAATATCTACACCGCCTTCTACATATCCATGGAAATATCTGCGCCGCCTTCTGTATAAACATGGAAATATCTACACGGTCATCTGTGTAGAGATGGAAATATCAACACCGCCATCTGTACAAACATTGAAATATCTACACCGCTATCTTTATAAACATGGAAATATCTACACCGCGGTCTGTATAAACATGGAAATAGCTAAACCGCTATCTGTATAAACATGGAAATATCTACACTGCTATCTCTATAAACCTGGAAATATCTACACCGTGATCAGTATAAACATGGAAATATTTACACTGCTATCTGTATAAACATGGAAATATCTACACCGTTATCTGTATAAATATGGAAATACCTACACCGCTATCTATATAAACATGGAAATATCTACACCGCCATCTGTATAAACATGGAAATATCTACACTGCTATCTCTATAAACATGGAAATATCTACAATTCCATCTGTAAAAACATGGAAATACCTATACAGTCATCTGTATAAACATGGAAATATCTACACCACCATCTGTATAAACATGGAAATATCTACAATGCCATCTGTATACACATGGAAATACCTACACGGCAATCGGTGTATAGATGGAAACACCAACACCGCCATCTGTACAAACATGGAAATATCTACACCGCTATCTGTAGAAACATGGAGATATCTACACTGCTGTCTGTATAAACATGGAAATTTATACACCGGTATCTGTATAAACATGGAAATATCTACACCAAGAACTGTATAAACATGGAAATATTTACACCGCTATCTGTATAAACATGGAAATATCAGCACCGCTATCTCTATAAACATGGAAATATCTACAAAGCCATCTGTATAAATATGGAAATACCTACACAGCCATGTGTAGGAACATGGAAAAATCTACACTGCCATCTGTATAAACATGGAAATATCTACAGAGCCCTCTGTATAAATATTTAAATATATGTATAGGCATCTGTATAAACATGGAAATATCTGCACCGCTATCTGTATAAACATGGAAATACCTACACCGCTGTCTCTATAAACATGGAAATATGTACACCGCTATGTGTATAAACATGGAAATATCTCCACTGCTGTCTGCATAAACATGGAAATATCTACACCGCGATCTCTATAAACATGGAAATATCTACACCGCGATCTGTATAAACATGGAAATATCTACACAGCTATCTCTATAAACATGGAAATACCTACACCGCCATCTGTATAAACATGGAAATACCTACAAAGTCATCTGTATAAACATGGAAATATCTACACAGCCATCTGTATAAACATGGAAATATTTACACCGCTATCTGTATAAACATGGAAATATCTACACCGCTATCTCTATAAACATGGAAATAACTACAAAGCCATCTGTATAAACATGGAAATACCTACACAGTCCTGTGTAGGAACATGGAAAAATCTACACTGCCGTCTGTATAAACATGAAAATATCTACAGAGCCTTCTGTATAAATATGGAAATATCTGCATAGGCATCTGTATAAACATGGACATATCTGCACCGCTATCTGTATAAACATGGAATTACCTACACCGCTGTCTCTATAAACATGGAAATATGTTCACCGCTATGTGTATAAACATGGAAATATCTCCACTGCTGTCTGTATAAACATGGAGATATCTACACCACCATCTGTATAAACATGGAAATATCTACAATGCCATCTGTATACACATGGAAATACCTGCACGGCAATCTGTGTGTAGATGGAAACATCAACACCGCCATCTGTACGAACATGGAAATATCTACACAGCTATCTCTATAAACATGGAAATACCTACACCGCCATCTGTATAAACATGGAAATACCTACAAAGTCATCTGTATAAACATGGAAATATCTACACAGCCATCTGTATAAACATGGAAATATCTACACAGCCCTCTGTATATACCTGGAAATATCTACACCGCTATCTGTATAGACATGGAAATATCTACACCGCCTTCTACATATCCATGGAAATATCTGCGCCGCCTTCTGTATAAACATGGAAATATCTACACGGTCATCTGTGTAGAGATGGAAATATCAACACCGCCATCTGTACAAACATTGAAATATCTACACCGCTATCTTTATAAACATGGAAATATCTACACCGCGGTCTGTATAAACATGGAAATAGCTAAACCGCTATCTGTATAAACATGGAAATATCTACACTGCTATCTCTATAAACCTGGAAATATCTACACCGTGATCAGTATAAACATGGAAATATTTACACTGCTATCTGTATAAACATGGAAATATCTACACCGTTATCTGTATAAATATGGAAATACCTACACCGCTATCTATATAAACATGGAAATATCTACACCGCCATCTGTATAAACATGGAAATATCTACACTGCTATCTCTATAAACATGGAAATATCTACAATTCCATCTGTAAAAACATGGAAATACCTATACAGTCATCTGTATAAACATGGAAATATCTACACCACCATCTGTATAAACATGGAAATATCTACAATGCCATCTGTATACACATGGAAATACCTACACGGCAATCGGTGTATAGATGGAAACACCAACACCGCCATCTGTACAAACATGGAAATATCTACACCGCTATCTGTAGAAACATGGAGATATCTACACTGCTGTCTGTATAAACATGGAAATTTATACACCGGTATCTGTATAAACATGGAAATATCTACACCAAGAACTGTATAAACATGGAAATATTTACACCGCTATCTGTATAAACATGGAAATATCAGCACCGCTATCTCTATAAACATGGAAATATCTACAAAGCCATCTGTATAAATATGGAAATACCTACACAGCCATGTGTAGGAACATGGAAAAATCTACACTGCCATCTGTATAAACATGGAAATATCTACAGAGCCCTCTGTATAAATATTTAAATATATGTATAGGCATCTGTATAAACATGGAAATATCTGCACCGCTATCTGTATAAACATGGAAATACCTACACCGCTGTCTCTATAAACATGGAAATATGTACACCGCTATGTGTATAAACATGGAAATATCTCCACTGCTGTCTGCATAAACATGGAAATATCTACACCGCGATCTCTATAAACATGGAAATATCTACACCGCGATCTGTATAAACATGGAAATATCTACACAGCTATCTCTATAAACATGGAAATACCTACACCGCCATCTGTATAAACATGGAAATACCTACAAAGTCATCTGTATAAACATGGAAATATCTACACAGCCATCTGTATAAACATGGAAATATTTACACCGCTATCTGTATAAACATGGAAATATCTACACCGCTATCTCTATAAACATGGAAATAACTACAAAGCCATCTGTATAAACATGGAAATACCTACACAGTCCTGTGTAGGAACATGGAAAAATCTACACTGCCGTCTGTATAAACATGAAAATATCTACAGAGCCTTCTGTATAAATATGGAAATATCTGCATAGGCATCTGTATAAACATGGACATATCTGCACCGCTATCTGTATAAACATGGAATTACCTACACCGCTGTCTCTATAAACATGGAAATATGTTCACCGCTATGTGTATAAACATGGAAATATCTCCACTGCTGTCTGTATAAACATGGAGATATCTACACCACCATCTGTATAAACATGGAAATATCTACAATGCCATCTGTATACACATGGAAATACCTGCACGGCAATCTGTGTGTAGATGGAAACATCAACACCGCCATCTGTACGAACATGGAAATATCTACACAGCTATCTCTATAAACATGGAAATACCTACACCGCCATCTGTATAAACATGGAAATACCTACAAAGTCATCTGTATAAACATGGAAATATCTACACAGCCATCTGTATAAACATGGAAATATCTACACAGCCCTCTGTATATACCTGGAAATATCTACACCGCTATCTGTATAGACATGGAAATATCTACACCGCCTTCTACATATCCATGGAAATATCTGCGCCGCCTTCTGTATAAACATGGAAATATCTACACGGTCATCTGTGTAGAGATGGAAATATCAACACAGCCATCTGTACAAACATTGAAATATCTACACCGCTATCTTTATAAACATGGAAATATCTACACCGCGGTCTGTATAAACATGGAAATAGCTAAACCGCTATCTGTATAAACATGGAAATATCTACACTGCTATCTCTATAAACCTGGAAATATCTACACCGTGATCAGTATAAACATGGAAATATTTACACTGCTATCTGTATAAACATGGAAATATCTACACCGTTATCTGTATAAATATGGAAATACCTACACCGCTATCTATATAAACATGGAAATATCTACACCGCCATCTGTATAAACATGGAAATATCTACACTGCTATCTCTATAAACATGGAAATATCTACAATTCCATCTGTAAAAACATGGAAATACCTATACAGTCATCTGTATAAACATGGAAATATCTACACCACCATCTGTATAAACATGGAAATATCTACAATGCCATCTGTATACACATGGAAATACCTACACGGCAATCGGTGTATAGATGGAAACACCAACACCGCCATCTGTACAAACATGGAAATATCTACACCGCTATCTGTAGAAACATGGAGATATCTACACTGCTGTCTGTATAAACATGGAAATTTATACACCGGTATCTGTATAAACATGGAAATATCTACACCACGAACTGTATAAACATGGAAATATTTACACCGCTATCTGTATAAACATGGAAATATCAGCACCGCTATCTCTATAAACATGGAAATATCTACAAAGCCATCTGTATAAATATGGAAATACCTACACAGCCATGTGTAGGAACATGGAAAAATCTACACTGCCATCTGTATAAACATGGAAATATCTACAGAGCCCTCTGTATAAATATTTAAATATATGTATAGGCATCTGTATAAACATGGAAATATCTGCACCGCTATCTGTATAAACATGGAAATACCTACACCGCTGTCTCTATAAACATGGAAATATGTACACCGCTATGTGTATAAACATGGAAATATCTCCACTGCTGTCTGCATAAACATGGAAATATCTACACCGCGATCTCTATAAACATGGAAATATCTACACCGCGATCTGTATAAACATGGAAATATCTACACAGCTATCTCTATAAACATGGAAATACCTACACCGCCATCTGTATAAACATGGAAATACCTACAAAGTCATCTGTATAAACATGGAAATATCTACACAGCCATCTGTATAAACATGAAAATACCTACGCAGCCATATGTATATACATGGAAATATCTACACCGCTATCTGTATAAACATGGAAATATCTACACCGCCTTCTACATATCCATGGAAATATCTGCGCCGCCTTCTGTATAAACTTGGAAATATCTACACGGTCATCTGTGTAGAGATGGAAATATCAACACCGCCATCTGTACAAACGTGGAAATATCTGCACCGCTATCTGTATAAACATGGAAATATCTACACCGCGGTCTGAATAAACATGGAAATAGCTAAACCGCTATCTGTATAAACATGGAAATATTTACACTGCTATCTGTATAAACATGGAAATATCTACACTGTTATCTGTATAAATATGGAAATATCTACACCGCCATCTCTATAGACATGGAAATATCTACACCGCCATCTGTATAAACATGGAAATATCTACACTGCTATCTCTATAAACATGGAAATATCAACAATGCCATCTGTAAAAACATGGAAATACCTATACAGTCATCAGTATAAACATGGAAATATCTACAACACCATCTGTATAAACATGGAAATATCTACAATGCCATCTGTATACACATGGAAATACCTACACGGCAATCTGTGTATAGATGGAAACACCAACACCGCCATCTGTACAAACATGGAAATATCTACACCGCTATCTGTGTAAACATGGAGATATCTACACTGCGGTCTGTATAAACATGGAAATTTCTACACCGGTATCTGTATAAACATGGAAATATCTACACCACAATCTGTATAAACATGGAAATATTTACACCAGTATCTGTATAAACATGGAAATATCTACACCGCTATCTCTATAAACACGGAAATATCTACAAAGCCATCTGTATAAACATGGAAATACCTACACAGTCATGTGTAGGAACATGGAAAAATCTACACTGCCATCTGTATAAACATGGAAATATCTACAGAGCCCTCTGTATAAATATGGAAATATCTGCATAGGCATCTGTATAAACATGGAAATATCTGCACCGTTATCTGTATAAACATGGAAATACCTACACCGCTGTCTGTATAAACATGGAAATAGGTACACCGCTATGTGTATAAACATGGAAATATCTCCACTGCTGTCTGTATAAACATGGAAATATCTACACCGCGATCTGTATAAACATGGAAATATCTACACCGCTATCTGTATAAACATGGAACTATCTACACAGCTATCTCTATAAACATGGAAATAACTGCACCGCCATCTGTATAAACATGGAAATACCTACAAAGTCATCTGTATAAACATGGAAATATCTACACAGCCATCTGTATAAACATGGAAATATCTACACAGCCATCTCTATATACATGGAAATATCTACACCGCTATCTGTATAAACATGGAAATATCTACACCGCCTTCTACATATCCATGGAAATATCTGCGCCGCCTTCTGTATAAACATGGAAATATCTACACGGTCATCTGTGTATAGATGGAAATATCAACACCGCCATCTGTACAAACATGGAAATATCTGCAACGCTATCTGTATAAACATGGAAATATCCACACCGCGGTCTGTATAAACATGGAAATAGCAAAACCGCTATCTGTATATACATGGAAATATGTACACTGCTATCTCTACAAACCTGGAAATATCTATACCGTGATCTGTATAAACATGGAAATATTTACACTGCTATCTGTATAAACATGGAAATATCTACACCGTTATCTGTATAAATATGGAAATATCTACACCGCTATCTCTATAAACATGGAAATATCTACACCGCCATCTGTATAAACATGGAAATATCTACACTGCTATCTCTATAAACATGGAAATATCTAGAATGTCATCTGTAAAAACATGGAAATACCTATACAGTCATCTGTATAAACATGGAAATATCTACAACACCATCTGTATAAACATGGAAATATCTACAATGCCATCTGTATACACCTGGAAATAACTACACGGCAATCTGTGTATAGATGGAAACATCAACAACGCCATCTGTACAAACATGGAAATATCTACACCGCTATCTGTATAAACATGGAGATATCTACATTGCGGTCTGTATAAACATGGAAATATCTACACTGCGGTCTGTATAAACATGGAAATTTCTACACCGGTATCGGTATAAACATGGAAATATCCACACCACGATCTGTATAAACATGGAAATATTTACACCGCTATCTGTATAAACATGGAAATATCTACACTGCTATCTCTATAAACATGGAAATATCTACAAAGCCATCTGTATAAACATGGAAATACCTACACAGTCATGTGTAGGAACATGGAAAAATCTGCACTGCCATCTGTATAAACTTGGAAATATCTACAGAGCCCTCTGTATAAATATGGAAATATCTGCATAGGCATCTGTATAAACATGGAAATATCTGCACCGCTATCTGTATAAACATGGAAATACCTACACCGCTGTCTCTATAAACTTGGAAATATGTACACCGCTATGTGTAGAAACATGGAAATATCTCCACTGCTGTCTGTATAAACATGGAAATATCTACAACGCGATCTGTATAAACATGGAAATATCTACACCGCTATCTGTATAAACAAGGAAAAATCTACACAGCTATCTCTATAAACATGGAAACACCTACACCGCCATCTGTATAAACATGGAAATACCTACAAAGTCATCTGTATACACATGGAAATATCTACACAGCCATCTGTATAAACATGGAAATATCTACACAGCCATCTGTATATACATGGAAATATCTACACCGCTATCTGTATAAACATGGAGATACATACACTGCGGTCTGTATAAACATGGAAATATCTACAGTGCGGTCTGTATAAACATGGAAATTTCTGCACCGGTATCTGTATAAACATGGAAATATCTACACCACGATCTGTATAAACGTGGAAATATTTACACCACTATCTGTATAAACATGGAAATATCTACACCGCTAACTCTATAAACATGGAAATATCTACAAAGCCATCTGTATAAACATGGAAATACCTACACAGTCATGTGTAGGAACATGGAAATATCTACACAGCTATCTGTATAAACATGGAAATACCTACACCGCTGTCTCTATAAACATGGAAATATGTACACCGCTATGTGTATAAACATGGAAATATCTCCACTGCTGTCTGTATAAACATGAAAATATCTACACCACGATCTGTATAAACATGGAAATATTTACACCGCTATCTGTATAAACATGGAAATATCTACACCGCTATCTCTATAAACATGGAAATAACTACAAAGCCATCTGTATAAACATGGAAATACCTACACAGTCCTGTGTAGGAACATGGAAAAATCTACACTGCCGTCTGTATAAACATGGAAATATCTACAGAGCCTTCTGTATAAATATGGAAATATCTGCATAGGCATCTGTATAAACATGGACATATCTGCACCGCTATCTGTATAAACATGGAATTACCTACACCGCTGTCTCTATAAACATGGAAATATGTTCACCGCTATGTGTATAAACATGGAAATATCTCCACTGCTGTCTGTATAAACATGGAAATATCTACACCACCATCTGTATAAACATGGAAATATCTACAATGCCATCTGTATACACATGGAAATACCTGCACGGCAATCTGTGTGTAGATGGAAACATCAACACCGCCATCTGTACGAACATGGAAATATCTACACAGCTATCTCTATAAACATGGAAATACCTACACCGCCATCTGTATAAACATGGACATACCTACAAAGTCATCTGTATAAACATGGAAATATCTACACAGCCATCTGTATAAACATGGAAATATCTACACAGCCCTCTGTATATACCTGGAAATATCTACACCGCTATCTGTATAAACATGGAAATATCTACACCGCCTTCTACATATCCATGGAAATATCTGCACCGCCTTCTGTATAAACATGGAAATATCTACACGGTCATCTGTGTAGAGATGGAAATATCAACACCGCCATCTGTACAAACATTGAAATATCTACACCGCTATCTGTATAAACATGGAAATATCTACACCGCGGTCTGTATAAACATGGAAATAGCTAAACCGCTATCTGTATAAACATGGAAATATCTACACTGCTATCTCTATAAACCTGGAAATATCTACACCGTGATCAGTATAAACATGGAAATATTTACACTGCTATCTGTATAAACATGGAAATATCTACACCGTTATCTGTATAAATATGGAAATACCTACACCGCTATCTATATAAACATGGAAATATCTACACCGCCATCTGTATAAACATGGAAATATCTACACTGCTATCTCTATAAACATGGAAATATCTACAATTCCATCTGTAAAAACATGGAAATACCTATACAGTCATCTGTATAAACATGGAAATATCTACACCACCATCTGTATAAACATGGAAATATCTACAATGCCATCTGTATACACATGGAAATACCTACACGGCAATCGGTGTATAGATGGAAACACCAACACCGCCATCTATACAAACATGGAAATATCTACACCGCTATCTGTATAAACATGGAGATATCTACACTGCTGTCTGTATAAACATGGAAATTTATACACCGGTATCTGTATAAACATGGAAATATCTACACCACGATCTGTATAAACATGGAAATATTTACACCGCTATCTGTATAAACATGGAAATATCTACACCGCTATCTCTTTAAACATGGAAATATCTAAAAAGCCATCTGTATAAACATGGAAAAACCTAAAAAGTCATCTGTATAAACATGGAAATATCTACACAGCCATCTGTATAAACATGGAAATATCTACACAGCCATCTCTATATACATGGAAATATCTACACCGCTATCTGTATAAACATGGAAATATCTACACCGCCTTCTACATATCCATGGAAATATCTGCACCGCCTTCTGTATAAACATGGAAATATCTACACAGTCATCTGTGTATAGATGGAAATATCAACACCGCCATCTGTACAAACATGGAAATATCTGCAACGCTATCTGTATAAACATGGAAATATCCACACCGCGGTCTGTATAAACATGGAAATAGCAAAACCGCTATCTGTATAAACATGGAAATATGTACACTGCTATCTCTACAAACCTGGAAATATCTATACCGTGATCTGTATAAACATGGAAATATTTACACTGCTATCTGTATAAACATGGAAATATCTACACCGTTATCTGTATAAATATGGAAATATCTACACCGCTATCTCTATAAACATGGAAATATCTACACCGCCATCTGTATAAACATGGAAATATCTACACTGCTATCTCTATAAACATGGAAATATCTAGAATGTCATCTGTAAAAACATGGAAATACCTATACAGTCATCTGTATAAACATGGAAATATGTACACCACCATCTGTATAAACATGGAAATATCTACAATGCCATCTGTATACACCTGGAAATAACTACACGGCAATCTGTGTATAGATGGAAACATCAACAACGCCATCTGTACAAACATGGAAATATCTACACCACCATCTGTATAAACTTGGAAATACCTACAATACCATTTGTATGCACACGCAAATACCTATACAGACATCTGTATAAATATGGAAATATCTACACCGCCATCTGTATAGACATGGAAATATCTACACTGCCATCTGTAGAAACATGGAAATTTCTACACCACGATCTGTATAAACATGGAAATATCTACACAGCCATCTGTATATACATGGAAATATCTACACAGCTATCTCTATAAACATGGAAATATCTACACCGCCATCTCTATAAAAATGGAAATACCTACAAAGTCATCTTTATAAACATGGAAAAATCTACACAGCCATCTGTATAAACCTGGAAATATCTACACAGCCATTTGTATATACATGGAAATATCTACACCGCTATCTGTATAAACATGGAAATAACTACACCGCTATTTGTATAAACAAGGAAATATCTACACCGTGATCTGTATAAACATGGAAATATCTACACCGCCATCTCTATAAACATGGAAATATCTACACCCCTATCTGTATAAACATGGAAATATCCACACCGCTATCTCTATTGACATGGAAAAATCAACACCGCTATCTCTATGAACATGGAAATATCTACACCGCCATCTCTATAAACATGGAAATATCTACACCACGATCAGTATAAACATGGAAATATCTACACCTCTATCTGTATAAACATGGAAATATCGCCAATGCTATCTCTATAAACATCGAAATATCTACACCGCCATCTATAAAAACATGGAAATACTTACAAAGTTATCTGTATAAACATGGAGATATCTTCACCGCCATGTGTATCAACATGGAAATATCTACACAGCCATGTGTATATACATGGAAATATCTACACCGCTATCTATATAAACATGGAAATAACTACACCGCTATCTGTATAAACATGGAAATATCTACACCGCCATCTACATAACCATGGAAATATCTGCGCCGCCATCTGTATAAACATGGAAATATCTACACGGTCATCTGTGTATAGATGGAAATATCAACACCGCCATATGTACAAACATGGAAAAATCTGCACCGCTATCTGTATAAACATGGAAATATCTACACCGCGGTCTGTATAAACATGGAAATATCTACAATGCCATCTGTAAAAACATGGAAATACCTATACAGTCATCTGTATAAACATGGAATTATCTACACCACCATCTGTATAAACATGGAAATATCTACAATGCCATCTGTATACACATGGAAATAACTACACGGCAATCAGTGTATAGATGGAAACATCAACACCGCCATCTGTACAAACATGGAAATATCTACACCGCTATCTCTATAAACATGTAAATATCTACAAAGCCATCTGTATAAACATGGAAATAACTACACAGTCATATGTATGAACATGGAAATATCTACACTGCCATCTGTATAAACATGGAAATATCTACACAGCCCTCTGTATAAATATGGAAATATCTGCATAGGCATCTGTATAAACATGGAAATATCTACACTGCTATCTGTATAAATATGGAAATATGTACAGCACTCTCTGTATAAAGATAGAAATATCTACATCGCTATCTGTATAAACCTGGAAACATCTACGCAGCTATTTGTAAAAATATGGAAATATCTACACCGCTATCTCTATAAACATGGAAATATCTACACCGTGATCTGTATAAACATGCAAATATTTACACAGCTATCTGTATAAACATGGCAATATCTACACCGTTATCTGTATAAATATGGAAATGTCTACACCGCTATCTCTATAAACATGGAAATATCTACACCGCCATCTGTATAAACATGGAAATATCTACACTGCTATCTCTATAAACATGGAAGTATCTACAATGCCATCTGTAAAAACATGGAAATACCTATACAGTCATCTTTATAAACATGGAAATATCTACACCACCATCTGTATAAACATGGAAATATCTACAATGCCATCTGTATACACATGGAAATAACTACACGGCAATCTGTGTATAGATGGAAACATCAACACCGCCATCTGTACAAACATGGAAATATCTACACCGCTATCTCTATAAACATGGAAATATCTCAACTGCGGTCTGCATAAACATGGAAATATCTACACCGCTATCTCTATAAACATGGAAATTTCTACAAAGCCATCTGTATAAACATGGAAATACCTACACAGTCATGTGTATGAACATGGAAATATCTACTCTGCCATCTGTATAAACATGGAAATATCTACACAGCCCTCTGTATAAATATGGAAATATCTGCATAGGCATCTGTATAAACATGGAAATATCTACACCGCGGTCTGTATAAACATGGAAATATCTACACCGCTATCTATATAAACATGTAAATATCTACACCGCTATCTCTATAAACATGGAAATATCTACACCGCCATCTGTATAAACATGGAAATACCTATAGAGTCATCTGTGTAAACATGGAAATATCTACACCACCATCTTTATAAACATGGAAATATCTACAATGCCATCTGTATACACATGGAAATACCTACACGGCAATATGTGTATAGATGGAAACTTCAACACCGCCATCTGTACAAACATGCAAATATCTACACTGCTATCTCTATAAACATGGAAATATCTACACTGCGGTCTGTATAAACATTGAAATATCTACACTGGTATCTGTATAAACATGGAAATATCAATACCGCCATCTACATATCCATGGAAATATCTGCGCCGCCATCTGTATAAACATGGAAATATGTACACGGTCATCTGTGTATAGATGGAAATATCAACACCGCAATATGTACAAACATGGAAAAATCTTCACCGCTATCTGTATAAACATGGAAATATCTACACCGCGGTCTGTATAAACATGGAAATATCTACACCGCTATCTGTACAAACATGGAAATACCTACACCGCTATCTCTATAAACATGGAAATATCTACACCGTGATCTGTATAAACATGGAAATATTTACACCGCTATCTGTATATACATGGAAATTTCTACACCGTTATCTGTATAAATATGGAAATATCTACACCGCTATCTCTATAAACATGGAAATATCTACACCGCCATCTGTTTAAACATGGAAATACCTATACAGTCATCTGTGTAAACATGGAAATATCAACACTGCCATCTGTATAAACTTGGAAATATCTACACTGACATCTGTAGAAAGATGGAAATGTCTACAAAGTGATCTGTATAAACATGGGAATTTCTACACCGCTACTTCTATAAACATGGAAATATCTACACTGCTATCTGTATCAGCATGGAAATAACTACACCGCAATCTGTATAAACATGGAAATACCTACAATGCTATCTCTGTAAACATGGAAATATCTACACAGCTATCTGTGTAAACTTGGAAATATCTACACCGCTATCTGTGTAAATTTGGCAATACTTTCACCGCAATCTGTGCAAAGATGGAAATATCTACACCGCTATCTCTGTAAACATGGAAATATCTACACCGTTATCTGTATAAACATGGAAATATCTACACTGCCATCTGTATAAACATGGAAATATCTACAGCGCCATCTGTATAAACATGGAAATATCTACACTGCCATCTGTACACTCATGGAAATATCTTCACAGCCATCTGTATAAACATGGAAATATCTACACCGCTATCTCTATAAACATGGAAACATCTACACCGCTATCTGCATAAACATGGAAATATCTACATCGCTATCTGTATAAACAGGGAAATATCTCCACCGCTATCTATATAAACATGGAAATATCTACACCGCTATCTGTATAAACATGGAAATATCTAGAATGCTATCTGTGTAAACATGGAAATATCTACACAGTTATCTGTGTAAACTTGGAAATATCTACCCAGCTATCTGTGTAAAAATGGAAATAACTACACAGCAATCTGTGCAAAGATGGAAATATCTACACCGCTATCTGTATAAACATGGAAATATCCATACCGCAGTCTCTATAAACATGGAAATATCTCCACCGCTATCTGTATAAACATGAAAATATCTACACCACTTTCTGTAAAATCATGGACATATCTACACCGCAATCTGTATAAACATGGAAATATCTATCACGCTATGTGTGTAAACATGGAAATATCTTCACCGCGGTCTGTATAAACATGTAAATATCTACACCACGATCTGTATAAACATGGAAATATCTACACCGCTATCTGTATAAACATGAAAATATCTTCACCACTATCTGTGCAAACATGAAAATATCTACACTGCCATCTCTATAAACATGGAAATATCTACACTGCCATGTCTATAAAGATGGAAATATCTACACCGCGAGCTGTATAAACATGGAAATATCTACAATGCTAGTTGTATAAACATGGAAATAACACCGCTATGTATACAAACATGGAAATACCTACACCGCTATCTGTAAAAACATGGAAATATCTACACATCTATCTCTATAAACATGGAAATAACTACACCGCCATCTCTATACACATAGAAATATCTACACCGCTATCTCTATAAACATAGAAATATCTACACCGCCATCTCTATAAACATGGAAATATCTACACCAGTATCTGTATAAACATGGAAATACCTACATCGCTATCTGTATAAACATGGATATATCTACACCGATATCTGTATAAACATGGAAATATCTACACCGCTTTCTGTATAAATATGGCAATATCTACACCGCCATTTGTGTAAACATACAAATATCTACAGAGTCAACAGTATACACATGGAAATATCTACACAGCCATCTGTATAAACATGAATGTACCTATACAACTATCTGTATATACAAGGAAGTACCTACAGCAATATCTGTATAAACATGGAAATATCAACACAACAATCTATACAAACATGGAAATATCTACACCGCCATCTATATAAACATGAAAATAATTACACCTCCATCTCCTTAAACATGGAACTATCTACACCGCCATCTCTATAAACATGGAAATATCTACGCCGCTATCTGTATAAAGAGGGAAATATCTACACCGCTATCTCTATAAACATGGAAATATCTAAACAGCCATCTGTATAAACTTGGAAATATCTACACTGCTATCTCTATAAACATGGAAATATCTACACCGTTATCTGTATAAACATGGAAATATCTACATCGCTATCTGTATAAACAGGGAAATATCTCGACCGCTATCTGTATAAACATGGAAATATCTACACCGCTATCTGTATAAACATGGAAATATCTACAACGCTATCTGTGTAAACATTGAAATATCTACACAGCTATCTGTGTAAACTTGGAAATATCTACACAGGTATCTGTGTAAAAATGGAAATATCTACACGGCAATCTGTGCAAAGAGGGAAATATCTACACCGCTTTCTCTGAAAATGTGGAAATATCTACACTGATATCTGTATGAACATGGAAATATCTACACCGCTATCTGTATAAACAAGGAAATATCTACACTGCCATCTGTAGAAACATGGAAATATCTACACCGCCATCTGTATAAACATGGAAATACCTACACCGCTATCTGTAGAAATATGGAAATATCTACACCGCTATCTCCATAAACATGGAAATACCAACACCGCTTTCTATAGAAACATGGAAATATCTACATCGCAATCTCTATAAACATTTAATTATCTACACCGCCATCTCTATAAACATGAAAATATCTACGCCGCCATCTTCAGAAACATAGCTGTATCTACACCGCCATCTGTATAAAAATGGAAATATCTACACCACTATCTGTATAAACATGGAAAACTCTTCACTTCCATCTGTATAAACATGGAAATATCTACACCGCCATGTGTATAAACATGGAAATATCTACACTGCTATCTCTATAAACATGGAAATACCTACAACGCCATCTCTATAAACATGGAAATATCTACACAGCTATCTGTATAAACCTGGAAATATCTACACCGCTATCTGTATAAACCTGGAAAGATCTACACTGCTATCTGAATAAATATGGAAATATCTACAACGCTATCTCTCTAAACATGGAAATGTCTACACCACTATCTGTATAAACATGGAAGTAGCTACACAGCTTTCTCTATCAACATGAAAATATCTACACTGCTATCTCTATATACATGGAAATATCTACACCTAAATCTCTATAAACATGAAAATATCTACACCGCCATCTTCAGAAACATGGATGTATCTACACCGCCATCTGTATAAACATGGAAATATCTACACCACTATCTGTATAAATATGGAAATACCTTCACTGCCATCTGTATAAACATGGAAATATCTACACCGCCATCTGTATAAACATGGAAATATCTACACCGCCATCTTCAGAAACATGGATGTATCTACACCGCCATCTGTATAAAATGGAAATATCTACACTGCCGTCTGTATAAACTTGGAAATATCTACACTGACATCTGTAGGAAGATGGAAATGTCTACAAAGCGATCTGTATAAACATGGGAATATCTACAATGCCATCTGTATACACATGGAAATAACTACACGTCAATCTGCGTATAGATGGAAACATCAACACCGCCATCTGTAAAAACATGGAAATATCTACACCGCTATCTCTATAAACATGGAAATACCTACACTGCGGTCTGTTTAAACATAGAAATATATACACCGGTATCTGTATAAACATGGAAATATCTACACCACGATCTGTATAAACATGGAAATATCTACACAGCCAGCTACATATTAATAGAAATATCTCTGCCGCCATCTGTATAAACATGGAAATATCTACACGGTCATCTCTGTATAGATGGAAAAATCAACACCGCTATCTTTAAAAACATGGAAATATCTGCACCGCCATCTGTATAAACATGAAAATAACTACACCGCGGTCTGTATAAACATGGAAATATCTACACCGCTATCTGTATAAACATGGAAATATATACAACGCTATCTGTATAAACATGGAAATATGTACACCACTATGTGTATAAACATGGAAATATCTTCACTGCCATCTGTATAAACATGGAAATATCTACACCGCTATCTCTATAAACATGGAAACATCTACACCGCTATCTGCATAAACATGGAAATATCTACATCGCTATCTGTATAAACAGGGAAATATCTCCACCGCTATCTATATAAACATGGAAATATCTACACCGCTATCTGTATAAACATGGAAATATCTAGAATGCTATCTGTGTAAACATGGAAATATCTACACAGTTATCTGTGTAAACTTGGAAATATCTACCCAGCTATCTGTGTAAAAATGGAAATAACTACACAGCAATCTGTGCAAAGATGGAAATATCTACACCGCTATCTGTATAAACATGGAAATATCCATACCGCAGTCTCTATAAACATGGAAATATCTCCACCGCTATCTGTATAAACATGAAAATATCTACACCACTTTCTGTAAAATCATGGACATATCTACACCGCAATCTGTATAAACATGGAAATATCTATCACGCTATGTGTGTAAACATGGAAATATCTTCACCGCGGTCTGTATAAACATGTAAATATCTACACCACGATCTGTATAAACATGGAAATATCTACACCGCTATCTGTATAAACATGAAAATATCTTCACCACTATCTGTGCAAACATGAAAATATCTACACTGCCATCTCTATAAACATGGAAATATCTACACTGCCATGTCTATAAAGATGGAAATATCTACACCGCGAGCTGTATAAACATGGAAATATCTACAATGCTAGTTGTATAAACATGGAAATAACACCGCTATGTATACAAACATGGAAATACCTACACCGCTATCTGTAAAAACATGGAAATATCTACACATCTATCTCTATAAACATGGAAATAACTACACCGCCATCTCTATACACATAGAAATATCTACACCGCTATCTCTATAAACATAGAAATATCTACACCGCCATCTCTATAAACATGGAAATATCTACACCAGTATCTGTATAAACATGGAAATACCTACATCGCTATCTGTATAAACATGGATATATCTACACCGATATCTGTATAAACATGGAAATATCTACACCGCTTTCTGTATAAATATGGCAATATCTACACCGCCATTTGTGTAAACATACAAATATCTACAGAGTCAACAGTATACACATGGAAATATCTACACAGCCATCTGTATAAACATGAATGTATCTATACAACTATCTGTATATACAAGGAAGTACCTACAGCAATATCTGTATAAACATGGAAATATCAACACAACAATCTATACAAACATGGAAATATCTACACCGCCATCTATATAAACATGAAAATATCTACACCTCCATCTCCTTAAACATGGAACTATCTACACCGCCATCTCTATAAACATGGAAATATCTACGCCGCTATCTGTATAAAGAGGGAAATATCTACACCGCTATCTCTATAAACATGGAAATATCTAAACAGCCATCTGTATAAACTTGGAAATATCTACACTGCTATCTCTATAAACATGGAAATATCTACACCGTTATCTGTATAAACATGGAAATATCTACATCGCTATCTGTATAAACAGGGAAATATCTCGACCGCTATCTGTATAAACATGGAAATATCTACACCGCTATCTGTATAAACATGGAAATATCTACAACGCTATCTGTGTAAACATTGAAATATCTACACAGCTATCTGTGTAAACTTGGAAATATCTACACAGGTATCTGTGTAAAAATGGAAATATCTACACGGCAATCTGTGCAAAGAGGGAAATATCTACACCGCTTTCTCTGAAAATGTGGAAATATCTACACTGATATCTGTATGAACATGGAAATATCTACACCGCTATCTGTATAAACAAGGAAATATCTACACTGCCATCTGTAGAAACATGGAAATATCTACACCGCCATCTGTATAAACATGGAAATACCTACACCGCTATCTGTAGAAATATGGAAATATCTACACCGCTATCTCCATAAACATGGAAATACCAACACCGCTTTCTATAGAAACATGGAAATATCTACATCGCAATCTCTATAAACATTTAATTATCTACACCGCCATCTCTATAAACATGAAAATATCTACGCCGCCATCTTCAGAAACATAGCTGTATCTACACCGCCATCTGTATAAAAATGGAAATATCTACACCACTATCTGTATAAACATGGAAAACTCTTCACTTCCATCTGTATAAACATGGAAATATCTACACCGCCATGTGTATAAACATGGAAATATCTACACTGCTATCTCTATAAACATGGAAATACCTACAACGCCATCTCTATAAACATGGAAATATCTACACAGCTATCTGTATAAACCTGGAAATATCTACACCGCTATCTGTATAAACCTGGAAAGATCTACACTGCTATCTGAATAAATATGGAAATATCTACAACGCTATCTCTCTAAACATGGAAATGTCTACACCACTATCTGTATAAACATGGAAGTAGCTACACAGCTTTCTCTATCAACATGAAAATATCTACACTGCTATCTCTATATACATGGAAATATCTACACCTAAATCTCTATAAACATGAAAATATCTACACCGCCATCTTCAGAAACATGGATGTATCTACACCGCCATCTGTATAAACATGGAAATATCTACACCACTATCTGTATAAATATGGAAATACCTTCACTGCCATCTGTATAAACATGGAAATATCTACACCGCCATCTGTATAAACATGGAAATATCTACACCGCCATCTTCAGAAACATGGATGTATCTACACCGCCATCTGTATAAAATGGAAATATCTACACTGCCGTCTGTATAAACTTGGAAATATCTACACTGACATCTGTAGGAAGATGGAAATGTCTACAAAGCGATCTGTATAAACATGGGAATATCTACAATGCCATCTGTATACACATGGAAATAACTACACGTCAATCTGCGTATAGATGGAAACATCAACACCGCCATCTGTAAAAACATGGAAATATCTACACCGCTATCTCTATAAACATGGAAATACCTACACTGCGGCCTGTTTAAACATAGAAATATATACACCGGTATCTGTATAAACATGGAAATATCTACACCACGATCTGTATAAACATGGAAATATTTACACCGC
The DNA here is from genome assembly GCF_028858775.2 of Pan troglodytes. Lineage (NCBI taxonomy): Eukaryota > Metazoa > Chordata > Mammalia > Primates > Hominidae > Pan > Pan troglodytes. The sequence goes on from NC_072411.2 coordinate 13,419,778, forward strand.
TATCTGTATAAACATGGAAATATCTGCACCGCTATCTCTATAAACATGGAAATATCTACAAAGCCATCTGTATAAACATGGAAATACCTACACAGTCTTGTCTAGGAACATGGAAATATCTACAATGCCATCTGTATAAACATGGAAATACCTACACAGTCATGTGTAGGAACATGGAAATATCTACACTGCCATCTGTATAATCATGGAAATATCTACATAGCCCTCTGTATAAATATGGAAATATCTGCATAGGCATCTGTATAAACATAGAAATATCTGCACCGCTATCTGTATAAACATGGAAATACCTACACCGCTGTCTCTATAAACATGGAAATATGTACACCTCTATGTGTATAAACATGGAAATATCTCCAATGCTGTCTGTATAAACATGGAAATATCTACACCGCCATCTGTATAAACATGGAAATATCTATACTGCTATCTGTATAAACATGGAAATATCTACACAGCTATCTCTATAAACATGGAAATATCTACACCGCCAACTGTATAAACATGGAATTACCTAGAAAGTCATCTGTATAAACATGGAAATATCTACACAACCATCAGGATAAACATGAGAATATCTACACAGCCATCTGTATATACATGGAAATATGTACACCGCTATCTGTATAAACATGGAAATAACTATACCGCTATTTGTATAAACAAGTAAATATCTACACCGCCATCTGTTTAAACTTGGAAATATATACGCAGACATCTGTTTATACATGGAAATATCTACACTGTTATCTGTATAAACAGGCAAATAACTACACCGTGATGTGTATAAACATGGAAATATCTGCACCGCCATCTCTATAAACATGGAAATATCTACACCCCTATCTCTATAAACATGGAAATATCCACACAGCTATCTCTATAAACATGGAAAAATCAACACCGCTATCTCTATGAACATGGAAATATCTACACCGCCATCTCTGTAAACATGGAAATATCTACACCGTGATCAGTATAAACATGGAAATATCTACACCGCTTTCTGTATAAACATGGAAATATCTCCACTGCTATCTCTATAAACATCGAAATACCTACACCAACATCTGTATAAACATGGAAATACTTACAAAGTTATCTGTATAAACATGGAAATATCTACTCCGCCATCTGTATAAACATGGAAATATCTACACAGCCATGTGTATATACATGGAAATATCTACACCGCTATCTATATAAACATCTAAATAACTACACCGCTATTTGTATAAACATGGAAATATCTCCACTGCTATCTCTACAAACATCAAAATACATACACCGCCATCTGTATAAACATGGAAATACTTACAAAGTTATCTGTATAAACATGGAAATATCTACACAGCCAGCTACATATTAATAGAAATATCTCTGCCGCCATCTGTATAAACATGGAAATATCTACACGGTCATCTCTGTATAGATGGAAAAATCAACACCGCTATCTTTAAAAACATGGAAATATCTGCACCGCCATCTGTATAAACATGAAAATAACTACACCGCGGTCTGTATAAACATGGAAATATCTACACCGCTATCTGTATAAACATGGAAATATATACAACGCTATCTGTATAAACATGGAAATATGTACACCACTATGTGTATAAACATGGAAATATCTTCACTGCCATCTGTATAAACATGAAAATATCTACATCGCCATCTTCAGAAACATGGATGTGTCTACACAGCCATCTGTATAAACATGGTACTATCTACACCGCTATCTTTATAAACATGGAAATATCTACACCGCTATTTGTATAAACATGGAAATACCAACACCGCTATCTGTATAAATATGGAAATATCTACACCGCTATCTCTATAAACATGAAAATACTTACAACACCATCTGTATAAACATGGAAGTATTTACACCGCTATCTCTATTAACTTAGAAATAACTAGACCGCCATCTCTATAAACATGGAAATATCCACAACACTATCTGCATAAACATGGAATTATCTACAAAGACATCTGTATAAACATGGAAATATCTACACCGCCATCTCTATAAACATGAAAATATCTACATCGCCATCTTCATAAACATGGATGTATCTACACCGCCATCTGTATAAACATGGAAATATCTACACCACTATCTGTATAAACATGGAAATACCTTCACTGCCATCTGTATAAACATGGAAATATCTACACTGCCATCTGCATAAACATGGAAATATCTACACAGACATCTGTATAAACATGGAAATATCTACACTGCAATCTGTATAAACTTGGAAATATCTACACTGACATCTGTAGAAAGATGGAAATGTCTACAAAGCGATCTGAATAAACATGGGAATTTCTACACCACTACCTGTATAAACATGGAAATATCTACACCGATACCTGTATAAACATGGAAATATCTATACCGCATCTCTATAAACATGGAAATATCTCCACCGCTATCTGTATAAACATGAAAATATCTACACCGCTATCTGTATAATCATGGACATATCTACACCGCAATATGTATAAACATGGAAATATCTACCACGCTATGTGTGTAAACATGGAAATATCTACACAGCTATCTGTGTAAACTTGGAAATATCTACACAGCTATCTGCGTAAACATGGAAGTATCTACACGGCAATCTATGCAAAGATGGAAATATCTACGCCGCTATCTCTGTAAACATGGAATTATCTACACCGCTACCTGTATAAACATGGAAATATCTACACCGCTGTCTGTATATAAAAGGAAATATCTACACGGCCATCTGTAGAAACATGGAAATATCTACACCGCAATCTCTATAAACATGGAAATACCTACACCGCTATCTGTATAAATATGGAAATATCTACACCGCTATCTCTATAAACATGGAAATACCTACACCGCTTTCTCTATAAACATGAAAATATCTACACTGCTATCTCTATATACATGGAAATATCTACACCTCCATCTCTATAAACATGAAAATATCTACACCGCCATCTTCAGAGACATGGATGCATCTACACCGCTATCTGTATAAACATGGAAATATCTACACCACTATCTGTATAAACATGGAAATATCTTCACTGCCATTTGTATAAACATGGAAATATCTACACCGCCGTCTGTATACAGATGGAAATATCTTCACCGCAATCTCTATAAATATGGAAATAACTACACCGCTATCTCTATATACAAGGAAATATCTACACTGCTATCTGTATCAACATGGAAATAACTACACCGCAATCTGTATAAACATGGAAGTATCTACAATGCTATCTGTAAACATGGAAATATCTACACAGATATCTGTGTAAACTTGGAAATATCTACACCGCTATCTGTTTAAATTTGGCAATACCTACACCGCAATCTGTGCAAAGATGGAAATTAATACACCGCTATCTCTGTATCATGGAAATATCTACACCGATATCTGTATAAACATGGAAATATCTACACTGCCATCTGTATAAACATGGAAATAACTACACCGCTTTCTCTATAAACATGAAAATATCTACACTGCTATCTCTATATACATGGAAATATCTACACCTCCATCTCTATAAACAGGTAAATATCTACACCAACATCTTCAGAAACATGGATGTATCTACACTGCCATCTCTATAAACATGGAAATATCCACAACGCTATCTGCATAAACATGGAATTATCTACAAAGACATCTGTATAAACATGGAAATATCTACACCGCCATCTCTATAAACATGAAAATATCTACATCGCCATCTTCATAAACATGGATGTATCCACACCGCCATCTGTATAAACATGGAAATATCTACACCACTATCTGTATAAACATGGAAATATCTTCACTGCCGTCTGTATAAACATGGAAATATCTACACCGCCATCTGTATAAAGATGGAAATATCTACACCGCATTCTGTATAAATATGGAAATACCTACACCGCTATCTCTATAGACATGGAAATATCTACATCGCTATCGGTATAAACATGGAAATATCTACACTGCCATCTGTATAAAGATGGAAATATATACACCGCGAGCTGTATAAACATGGAAATATCTACACCGCAATCTCTATAAACGTGGAAATACCAACACCGTTATCTGTATAAACATGGAAATATCTACAGTGCTATCTCTATAAACATGAAAATACTTACACCACCATCTCCATAAACATGGAGATATTCACACCGTTATCTCTATAAACATAGAAATAACTGCACCGCCATCTCTATAAACATGGAAATATCTACAATGCTATCTATGTAAACATGGAATTATCTACACAGCTATCTGTGTAAACTTGGAAATATCTACACCGCTCTCTGTGTAAGTTTGGCAATACCTACACCACAATCTGTGCAAAGATGGAAATACCTACACCGCTATCTGTATAAACATGGAAATATCTACACCGATATCTGTATAAACATGGAAATATCTACACTGCCATCTATATAAACATGGAAATACCTAAACCGCTTTCTCTATAAACATGAAAATATCTACACTGCTATCTCTATAAAGATGGAAATATCTACACCACTATCTCTATAAATATGGAAATATCTTGACTGCCATCTGTATAAACATGGAAATGTCTATACCGCCATCTGTATAAATATGGAAATATCTACACTGCCATCTGCATAAACATGGAAATATCTACACAGACATCTGTATAAACATGGAAATATCTACACTGCAATCTGTATAAACTTGGAAATATCTACACTGACATCTGTAGAAAGATGGAAATGTCTACAAAGCGATCTGAATAAACATGGGAATTTCTACACCACTACCTGTATAAATATGGAAATATCTACACCGATATCTGTATAAACATGGAAATATCTATACCGCAGTCTCTATAAACATGGAAATATCTCCACCGCTATCTGTATAAACATGAAAATATCTTCACCGCTATCTGTATAATCATGGACATATCTACACCGCAATATGTATAAACATGGAAATATCTACCACACTATGTGTGTAAACATGGAAATATCAACACAGCTATCTGTGTAAACTTGGAAATATCTACACAGCTATCTGCGTAAACATGGAGATATTTACACTGCTATCTCTATAAACATAGAAATAACTACACCACCATCTCTATAAACATGGAAATATCTACACAGCCATCTGAATAAATATGGAAATATCTACACAGACATCTGTATAAACATGGATAAATCTACACTGCCATCTGTATAAACTTGGAAAAATCTACACTGACATCTGTAGAAAGATGGAAATGTCTACAAAGTGATCTTTATAAACATGGGAATTTCTACACTGCTACCTGTATAAACATGGAAATATCTACAGCGCTATCTGTATCAACATGGAAATACCTACACCGCAATCTGTATAAACAAGGAAGTATCTACAATGCTATCTCTGTAAACATGGAAATGACTACACAGATATCTGTGTAAACTTTGAAATATCTACACCGCTATCTCTGTAAGTTTGGCAATACCTACACCACAATCTGAGCAAAGATAGAAATACCTACACCGCTATCTCTGTAAACATGGAAATATCTACACCGATATCTGTATAAACATGGAAACATCTACACTGCCATCTGTATAAACATGGAAATACCTACACCACTTTCTCTATAAACATGAAAATATCTACACTGCTATCTCTATATACATGGAAATATCTACACCTCCATCTCTATAAACATGAAAATATCTACAACGCCATCTTCAGAAACATGGATGTATCTACATCGCCATCTGTATAAACATGGAAATATGTAAACCACTATCTGTATAAACATGGAAATATCTTCCCAGCCATCTGTATAAACATGGAAATATCTACACCGCCATCCGTATAAAGATGGAAATATCTACACCGCAAGCTGTATAAATATGGAAATAACTACACCGCTATCTCTATAGACATGGAAATATCTACACCGCTATGTCTATAAACATGGAAATATCTACACTGCCATCTGTATAAAGATGGAAATATCTACACCGCGAGGTGTATAAACATGGAAATATCTACACCGCTATCTGCATAAACATGGAAATACCAACACCGCTATCTGTATACACATGTAAATATCTACACCGCTATCTCTATAAACATGAAAATACTTACACCACCATCTCTATAAACATGGAAATATTTACACCGCTATCTCTATAAACTTAGAAATATCTAGACTGCCATCTCTATAAACATGGAAATATCTACACCGCTATCTGCATAAACCTGGAAATATCTACACAGACATCTATATAAACATGGAAATATCTACACCGCCATCTCTATAAACATGAAAATACCTACACCGCCATCTTCAGAAACATGGATGTAACTACACCGTCATCTGTATAAACTTGGAAATATCTACACCACTATCTGTATAAACATGGAAATATCCTCACGGCCATCTATATAAACATGGAAATATGTACACCGCCATCTTTATAAAGATGGAAATATCTACACCAAAATTTGCACAAATATGGAAATACCTACACCGCTATCTCGATAGACATGGAAATATCTGCACCGCTATCTGTATAAACATGGAAACATCTACCCTGCCATCTGTATGAAGATGGAAATATCTACACTGCGAGCTATATAAACATGGAAATATCCACACCGCTATCTGAATAAACATGGAAATACCAACACCGTTATCTTTATAAACATGGAAACATCTACACCGCTATCTCTATAAACATGAAAATACTTACACCACCATCTCTATAAACATGGAGATATTTACACTGCTATTTCTATAAACATAGAAATAACTACGCCACCATCTCTATAAACATGGAAATATCTACACCGCCATCTGAATAAACATGGAAATATCTACACAGACATCTGTATAAACATGGAAAAATCTACACTGCCATCTGTATAAACTTGGAAAAATCTACACTGACATCTGTAGAAAGATGGAAATGTCTACAAAGCGATCTTTATAAACATGGGAATTTCTACACCGCTACCTGTATAAACATGGAAATATCTAGAGCGCTATCTGTATCAACATGGAAATAACTACACCGCAATCTGTATAAACATGGAAGTATCTACAATGCTATCTCTGTAAACATGGAAATATCTACACAGATATCTGTGTAAACTTGGAAATATCTACACCGCTATCTCTGTAAGTTTGGCAATACCTACACCGCAATCTGAGGAAAGATAAAAATATCTACACCGCTATCTCTGTAAACATGGAAATATCTACACCGATATCTGTATAAACATGGAAACATCTACACTGCCATCTGTATAAACATGGAAATACCTACACCACTTTCTCTATAAACATGAAAATATCTACACTGCTATCTCTATATACATGGAAATATCTACACCTCCATCTCTATAAACATGAAAATACCTACACTGCCATCTTCAGAAACATGGATGTATCTACACCGCCATTTGTATAAACATGGAAATATGTAAACCACTATCTGTATAAATATGGAAATATCTTCCCGGCCATCTGTATAAACATGGCAATATCTACACCGCCATCTGTATAAAGATGGAAATATCTACACCGCAATCTGTATAAATATGGAAATAACTACACCGCTATCTCTATAGACATGGAAATATCTACACCGCTGTGTGTATAAACATGGAAATATCTACACTGCCATCTGTATAAAGATGGAAATATCTACACCGCGAGGTGTATAAACATGGAAATATCTACACCGCTATCTGTATAAACATGGAAATACCAACACCGCTATCTGTATAAACATGTAAATATCTACACCGCTATCTCTATAAACATGAAAATACTTACACCACCATCTCTATAAACATGGAAATATTTACACCGCTATCTCTATAAACTTAGAAATAACTAGACTGCCATCTCTATAAACACGAAAATAGATACACCGCTATCTGCATAAACCTGGAAATATCTACACAGACATCTATATAAACATGGAAATATCTACACCGCCATCTCTATAAACATGAAAATACCTACACCGACATCTTCAGAAACATGGATATATATACACCGCCATCTATATAAACTTGGAAATATCTACACCACTATCTGTATAAACATGAAAATATCTTCACTGCCATCTATATAAACATGGAAATATCTACACCGCCATCTGTATAAAGATGGAAATATCTAAACCAGAATCTGTACAAAATGGAAATACATACACCGCTATCTCGATAGACATGGAAAAATCTACACCGCTATCTGTATAAACTTGGAAACATCTACGCTGCCATCTGTATAAAGATGGAAATATCTACACCGCGAGCTGTATAAACATGGAAATATCCACACCGCTATCTGTATAAACATGGAAATACCAACACCGTTATCTGTATAAACATGGAAATATCTTCACCGCTATCTCTATAAACATGAAAATACTTACACCACCATCTCTATAAACATGGAGATATTTACACTGCTATCTCTATAAACATAGAAATAACTACACCACCATCTCTATAAACATGGAAATATCTACACCGCCATCTGAATAAACATGGAAATATCTACACAGACATCTGTATAAACATGGAAAAATCTACACTGCCATCTGTATAAACTTGGAAAAATCTACACTGACATCTGTAGAAAGATGGAAATGTCTACAAAGTGATCTTTATAAACATGGGAATTTCTACACCGCGATCTGTGTAAACAAGGGAATATCTACACCGCTATCTGTATCAACATGGAAATAACTACACCGCAATCTGTATAAACATGGAAGTATCTACAATGCTATCTCTGTAAACATGGAAATATCTACACAGATATCTGTGTAAACTTGGAAATATCTACACCGCTATCTGTTTAAATTTGGCAATACCTACACCGCAATCTGTGCAAAGATGGAAATTAATACACCGCTATCTCTGTATCATGGAAATATCTACACCGATATCTGTATAAACATGGAAATATCTACACTGCCATCTGTATAAACATGGAAATAACTACACCGCTTTCTCTATAAACATGAAAATATCTACACTGCTATCTCTATATACATGGAAATATCTACACCTCCATCTCTATAAACAGGTAAATATCTACACCAACATCTTCAGAAACATGGATGTATCTACACTGCCATCTCTATAAACATGGAAATATCCACAACGCTATCTGCATAAACATGGAATTATCTACAAAGACATCTGTATAAACATGGAAATATCTACACCGCCATCTCTATAAACATGAAAATATCTACATCGCCATCTTCATAAACATGGATGTATCCACACCGCCATCTGTATAAACATGGAAATATCTACACCACTATCTGTATAAACATGGAAATATCTTCACTGCCGTCTGTATAAACATGGAAATATCTACACCGCCATCTGTATAAAGATGGAAATATCTACACCGCATTCTGTATAAATATGGAAATACCTACACCGCTATCTCTATAGACACGGAAATATCTACATCGCTATCGGTATAAACATGGAAATATCTACACTGCCATCTGTATAAAGATGGAAATATATACACCGTGAGCTGTATAAACATGGAAATATCTACACCGCAATCTCTATAAACGTGGAAATACCAACACCGTTATCTGTATAAACATGGAAATATCTACAGTGCTATCTCTATAAACATGAAAATACTTACACCACCATCTCCATAAACATGGAGATATTCACACCGTTATCTCTATAAACATAGAAATAACTGCACCGCCATCTCTATAAACATGGAAATATCTACAATGCTATCTATGTAAACATGGAATTATCTACACAGCTATCTGTGTAAACTTGGAAATATCTACACCGCTCTCTGTGTAAGTTTGGCAATACCTACACCACAATCTGTGCAAAGATGGAAATACCTACACCGCTATCTGTATAAACATGGAAATATCTACACTGCCATCTATATAAACATGGAAATACCTAAACCGCTTTCTCTATAAACATGAAAATATCTACACTGCTATCTCTATAAAGATGGAAATATCTACACCACTATCTCTATAAATATGGAAATATCTTGACTGCCATCTGTATAAACATGGAAATGTCTATACCGCCATCTGTATAAATATGGAAATATCTACACTGCCATCTGCATAAACATGGAAATATCTACACAGACATCTGTATAAACATGGAAATATCTACACTGCAATCTGTATAAACTTGGAAATATCTACACTGACATCTGTAGAAAGATGGAAATGTCTACAAAGCGATCTGAATAAACATGGGAATTTCTACACCACTACCTGTATAAACATGGAAATATCTACACCGATATCTGTATAAACATGGAAATATCTATACCGCAGTCTCTATAAACATGGAAATATCTCCACCGCTATCTGTATAAACATGAAAATATCTTCACCGCTATCTGTATAATCATGGACATATCTACACCGCAATATGTATAAACATGGAAATATCTACCACGCTATGTGTGTAAACATGGAAATATCAACACAGCTATCTGTGTAAACTTGGAAATATCTACACAGCTATCTGTGTAAACATGGAGATATTTACACTGCTATCTCTATAAACATAGAAATAACTACACCACCATCTCTATAAACATGGAAATATCTACACAGCCATCTGAATAAATATGGAAATATCTACACAGACATCTGTATAAACATGGATAAATCTACACTGCCATCTGTATAAACTTGGAAAAATCTACACTGACATCTGTAGAAAGATGGAAATGTCTACAAAGTGATCTTTATAAACATGGGAATTTCTACACCGCTACCTGTATAAACATGGAAATATCTACAGCGCTATCTGTATCAACATGGAAATACCTACACCGCAATCTGTATAAACAAGGAAGTATCTACAATGCTATCTCTGTAAACATGGAAATGACTACACAGATATCTGTGTAAACTTTGAAATATCTACACCGCTATCTCTGTAAGTTTGGCAATACCTACACCGCAATCTGAGCAAAGATAGAAATACCTACACCGCTATCTCTGTAAACATGGAAATATCTACACCGATATCTGTATAAACATGGAAACATCTACACTGCCATCTGTATAAACATGGAAATACCTACACCACTTTCTCTATAAACATGAAAATATCTACACTGCTATCTCTATATACATGGAAATATCTACACCTCCATCTCTATAAACATGAAAATATCTACAACGCCATCTTCAGAAACATGGATGTATCTACATCGCCATCTGTATAAACATGGAAATATGTAAACCACTATCTGTATAAACATGGAAATATCTTCCCGGCCATCTGTATAAACATGGAAATATCTACACCGCCATCCGTATAAAGATGGAAATATCTACACCGCAAGCTGTATAAATATGGAAATAACTACACCGCTATCTCTATAGACATGGAAATATCTACACCGCTATGTCTATAAACATGGAAATATCTACACTGCCATCTGTATAAAGATGGAAATATCTACACCGCGAGGTGTATAAACATGGAAATATCTACACCGCTATCTGCATAAACATGGAAATACCAACACCGCTATCTGTATACACATGTAAATATCTACACCGCTATCTCTATAAACATGAAAATACTTACACCACCATCTCTATAAACATGGAAATATTTACACCGCTATCTCTATAAACTTAGAAATATCTAGACTGCCATCTCTATAAACATGGAAATATCTACACTGCTATCTGCATAAACCTGGAAATATCTACACAGACATCTATATAAACATGGAAATATCTACACAGCTATCTCTATAAACATGGAAACACCTACACCGCCATCTGTATAAACATGGAAATACCTACAAAGTCACCTGTATGAACATGGAAATATCTACACAGTCATCAGTATAAACATGGAAATATCTACACAGCCATCAGTATATACATGGAATTATCTACACCACTATCTGTATAAACATGGAAATATCTACACCGTTATCTGTATAAATATGGAAATATCTACACCGCTATCTCTATAAACATGGAAATATCTACACCGCCATCTGTATAAACATGGAAATATCTACACTTACATCTCTATAAACATGGAAATACCTACAATGCCATCTGTAAAAACATGGAAATACCTATACAGTCATCCGTATGAACCTGGAAATATCTACACCACCATCTGTATAAACATGGAAATATCTACAATGCCATCTGTATACACATGGAAATACCTACACGGCAATTTGTGTATAGATGGAAACATCAACACCGCCATCTGTACAGACATGGAAATATCTACACCGCTGTCTGTATAAACATGGAATTATCTACACTGCGGTCTGTATAAACATGGAAATTTCCACACCGGTATCTGTATAAACATGGAAATACCTACACCGCCATCTGTATAAACATGGAAATACCTACAAAGTCATCTGTATAAACATGGAAATATCTACACAGCCATCTGTATAAACATGGAAATATCTACACAGCCATCTGTATATACATGGAAATATCTACAACGCTATCTGTATAAACATGGACATATCTACACCGCCTTCTACATATCCATGGAAATATCTGCGCCGCCTTCTGTATAAACATGGAAATATCTACACGGTCATCTGTGTATAGATGGAAATATCAACACCGCCATCTGTACAAACATGGAAATATCTGCACCGCTATCTGTATAAACATGAAAATATCTACATCGCGGTCTGTATAAACATGGAAATAGCTAAACCGCTATCTGTATAAACATGGAAATATCTACACTGCTATCTCTATAAACCTGGAAATATCTACACCGTGATCTGTATATACATGGAAATATTTACACTGCTATCTGTATAAACATAGAAATATCTACACCGTTTTCTGTATTAATATGGAAATATCTACACCGCTATCTCTATAAACATCGAAATATCTACACCGCCATCTGTATAAACATGGAAATATCTACACTTATATCTCTATAAACATGGAAATACCTACAATGCCATCTGTAAAAACATGGAAATACCTATACAGTCATCTGTATGAACATGGAAATATCTACACCACCATCTGTATAAACATGGAAATATCTACAATGCCATCTTTATACACATGGAAATACCTACACGGCAATCTGTGTATAGATGGAAACATCAACACCGCCATCTGTACAGACATGGAAATATCTACACCGCTATCTGTATAAACATGGAAATATCTACACTGCGGTCTGTATAAACTTGGAAATTTCTACACCGGTATCTGTATAAACATGGAAATATCTACACCACGATCTGTATAAACATGGAAATATTTACACCGCTATCTGTATAAACATGGAAATATCTACACCGCTATCTCTATAAACATGGAAATATCTACAAAGCCATCTGTATAAACATGGAAATACCTACACAGTCATGTGTAGGAACATGGAACAATCTGCACTGCCATGAGTATAAACATGGAAATATCTACAGAGCCTTCTGTATAAATATGGAAATATCTGCATAGGCATCTGTATACACATGGAAATCTCTGCACCGCTATCTGTATAAACATGGAAATACCTACACCGCTGTCTCTATAAACATGGAAATATGTACACCGCTATGTGTATAAACATGGAAATATCTCCACTGCTGTCTGTATAAACATGGAAATATCTACACCGCGATCTGTATAAACATGGAAATATCTACACCGCTATTTGTATACACATGGAAATATCTACACAGCTATCTCTATAAACATTTAAATACCTACACCGCCATCTGTATAAACATGGAAATACCTACAAAGTCATCTGTATAAACATGGAAATATCTACACAGCCTTCTGTATAAACATGGAAATACCTACACAGTCATCTGTATATACATGGAAATATCTACACCGCTATCTGTATAAACATGGAAATATCTACACCGCCTTCTACATATCCATGGAAATATCTGCGCCACCTTGTGTATAAACATGGAAATATCTACACGGTCATCTGTGTATAGATGGAAATATCAACACCGCCATCTGTACAAAAATGGAAATATCTGCACCGCTATCTCTATAAACATGGAAATACCTACACCGCCATCTGTATAAACATGGAAATACCTACAAAGTCATCTGTATAAACATGGAAATATCTACACAGCCATCAGTATAAACATGGAAATATCTACACAGCCATCTGTTTATACATGGAAATATCTACACCGCTATCTGTATAAACATGGAAATATCTACACCGCCTTCTACATATCCATGGAAATATCTGTGCCGCCTTCTGTATAAACATGGAAATATCTACACGGTCATCTGTGTATAGATGGAAATATCAACAACGCCATCTGTACAAACATGGAATTATCTGCACCGCTATCTGTATAAACATGGAAATATCTACACCGCGGTCTTTATAAACATCGAAATAGCTAAACCGCTATCTGTATAAACATGGAAATATCTACACTGCTATCTCTATAAACCTGGAAATATCTACACCGTGATCTGTATAAACATGGAAATATTTACACTGCTATCTGTATAAACATGGAAATATCTACACTGCTATCTCTATAAACATGGAAATATCTACAATGCCATCTGTAAAAACATGGAAATACCTATACAGTCATCTGTATAAACATGGAAATAGCTAAACCGCTATCTGTATAAACATGGAAATATCTACACCACCATCTGTATAAACATGGAAATATCTACAATGCCATCTGTATACACATGGAAATACCTACACGGCAATCTGTGTATAGATGGAAACATCAACACCGCCATCTGTACTGACATGGAAATATCTACACCGCTATCTTTATAAACATGGAAATATCTACACTGCAGTCTGTATAAACATGGAAATTTCCACACCGGTATCTGTATAAACATGGAAATATCTACACCACGATCTGTATAAACATGGAAATATTTACACCGCTATCTGTATAAACATGGAAAAATCTACACCGCTATCTCTATAAACATGGAAATATCTACAAAGCCATCTGTATAAACATGGAAATACCTACACAGTCATGTGTAGGAACATGGAAAAATCTACACTGCCATCTGTATAAACATGGAAATATCTACAGTGCCCTCTGTATAAATATGGAAATATCTGCATAGGCATCTGTATAAACATGGAAATATCTACACCGCTATCTGTATAAACATGGAGATAACTACACCGCTGTCTCTATAAACATGGAAATATGTACACCCCTATGTGTATAAACATGGAAATATCTCCACTACTGTGTGTATAAACATGGAAATATCTACACCGCGATCTGCATAAACATGGAAATAACTACACCGCTATCTGTATAAACATGGAAATATATACACAGCTATCTCTATAAACATGGAAATAA
This sequence comes from Pan troglodytes, assembly GCF_028858775.2. NCBI lineage: Eukaryota > Metazoa > Chordata > Mammalia > Primates > Hominidae > Pan > Pan troglodytes. Next base: position 13,435,219 of record NC_072411.2, read on the forward strand.
CTACACCGCCATCTTTATAAACATGGAAATACCTACAAAGTCATCTGTATAAACATGGAAATATCTACACAGCCATCTGTATAAACATGGAAATATCTACACAGCCATCTGTATATACATGGATATATCTACACCGCTATCTGTATAAACATGGAAATATCTACACCGCCTTCTACATATCCATGGAAATATCTGCGCCGCCTTCTGTATAAACATGGAAATATCTACACGGTCATCTGTGTATAGATGGAAATATCAACACCGCCATCTGTAGAAACATGGAAATATCTGCACCGCTATCTGTATAAACATGGAAATATCTACACAGCGGTCTATATAAACATGGAAATAGCTAAACCGCTATCTGTATAAACATGGAAATATCTACACTGCTATCTCTATAAACCTGGAAATATCTACACCGTGATCTGTATAAACATGGAAATATTTACACTGCAATCTGTATAAACATGTAAATATCTACACCGTTATCTGTATAAATATGGAAATATCTACACCGCTATCTCTATAAACATGGAAATATCTACACCGCCATCTGTATAAACATGGAAATATGTACACTGCTATCTCTATAAACATGGAAATATCTACAATGCCATCTGTAAAAACATGGAAATACCTATATAGTCATCTGTATAAACATGGAAATATCTACACCACCATCTGTATAAACATGGAAATATCTACAATGCCATCTGTATGCACATGGAAATACCTACACGGCAATCAGTGTATAGATGGAAACATCAACACCACCATCTCTACAAACATGGAAATATGTACACCGCTATCTGGAGAAACATGGAAATATCTACACTGCGGTCTGCATAAACATGGAAATTTCCACACCGGTATCTGTATAAACATGGAAATATCTACACCACGATCTGTATAAACATGGAAATATTTACACCGCTATCTGTATAAACATGGAAATATCTACACCGCTATCTCTATAAACATGGAAATATCTACAAAGCCATCTGTATAAACATGGAAATACCTACACAGTCATGTGTAGGAACATGGAACAATCTGCACTGCCATGAGTATAAACATGGAAATATCTACAGAGCCTTCTGTATAAATATGGAAATATCTGCATAGGCATCTGTATACACATGGAAATCTCTGCACCGCTATCTGTATAAACATGGAAATACCTACACCGCTGTCTCTATAAACATGGAAATATGTACACCGCTATGTGTATAAACATGGAAATATCTCCACTGCTGTCTGTATAAACATGGAAATATCTACACCGCGATCTGTATAAACATGGAAATATCTACACCGCTATTTGTATACACATGGAAATATCTACACAGCTATCTCTATAAACATTTAAATACCTACACCGCCATCTGTATAAACATGGAAATACCTACAAAGTCATCTGTATAAACATGGAAATATCTACACAGCCTTCTGTATAAACATGGAAATACCTACACAGTCATCTGTATATACATGGAAATATCTACACCGCTATCTGTATAAACATGGAAATATCTACACCGCCTTCTACATATCCATGGAAATATCTGCGCCACCTTGTGTATAAACATGGAAATATCTACACGGTCATCTGTGTATAGATGGAAATATCAACACCGCCATCTGTACAAAAATGGAAATATCTGCACCGCTATCTCTATAAACATGGAAATACCTACACCGCCATCTGTATAAACATGGAAATACCTACAAAGTCATCTGTATAAACATGGAAATATCTACACAGCCATCAGTATAAACATGGAAATATCTACACAGCCATCTGTTTATACATGGAAATATCTACACCGCTATCTGTATAAACATGGAAATATCTACACCGCCTTCTACATATCCATGGAAGTATCTGTGCCGCCTTCTGTATAAACATGGAAATATCTACACGGTCATCTGTGTATAGATGGAAATATCAACAACGCCATCTGTACAAACATGGAATTATCTGCACCGCTATCTGTATAAACATGGAAATATCTACACCGCGGTCTTTATAAACATCGAAATAGCTAAACCGCTATCTGTATAAACATGGAAATATCTACACTGCTATCTCTATAAACCTGGAAATATCTACACCGTGATCTGTATAAACATGGAAATATTTACACTGCTATCTGTATAAACATGGAAATATCTACACTGCTATCTCTATAAACATGGAAATATCTACAATGCCATCTGTAAAAACATGGAAATACCTATACAGTCATCTGTATAAACATGGAAATAGCTAAACCGCTATCTGTATAAACATGGAAATATCTACACCACCATCTGTATAAACATGGAAATATCTACAATGCCATCTGTATACACATGGAAATACCTACACGGCAATCTGTGTATAGATGGAAACATCAACAGCGCCATCTGTACTGACATGGAAATATCTACACCGCTATCTTTATAAACATGGAAATATCTACACTGCAGTCTGTATAAACATGGAAATTTCCACACCGGTATCTGTATAAACATGGAAATATCTACACCACGATCTGTATAAACATGGAAATATTTACACCGCTATCTGTATAAACATGGAAAAATCTACACCGCTATCTCTATAAACATGGAAATATCTACAAAGCCATCTGTATAAACATGGAAATACCTACACAGTCATGTGTAGGAACATGGAAAAATCTACACTGCCATCTGTATAAACATGGAAATATCTACAGTGCCCTCTGTATAAATATGGAAATATCTGCATAGGCATCTGTATAAACATGGAAATATCTACACCGCTATCTGTATAAACATGGAGATAACTACACCGCTGTCTCTATAAACATGGAAATATGTACACCCCTATGTGTATAAACATGGAAATATCTCCACTACTGTGTGTATAAACATGGAAATATCTACACCGCGATCTGCATAAACATGGAAATAACTACACCGCTATCTGTATAAACATGGAAATATATACACAGCTATCTCTATAAACATGGAAATAACTACACCGCCATCTTTATAAACATGGAAATACCTACAAAGTCATCTGTATAAACATGGAAATATCTACACAGCCATCTGTATAAACATGGAAATATCTACACAGCCATCTGTATATACATGGATATATCTACACCGCTATCTGTATAAACATGGAAATATCTACACCGCCTTCTACATATCCATGGAAATATCTGCGCCGCCTTCTGTATAAACATGGAAATATCTACACGGTCATCTGTGTATAGATGGAAATATCAACACCGCCATCTGTAGAAACATGGAAATATCTGCACCGCTATCTGTATAAACATGGAAATATCTACACAGCGGTCTATATAAACATGGAAATAGCTAAACCGCTATCTGTATAAACATGGAAATATCTACACTGCTATCTCTATAAACCTGGAAATATCTACACCGTGATCTGTATAAACATGGAAATATTTACACTGCAATCTGTATAAACATGTAAATATCTACACTGTTATCTGTATAAATATGGAAATATCTACACCGCTATCTCTATAAACATGGAAATATCTACACCGCCATCTGTATAAACATGGAAATATGTACACTGCTATCTCTATAAACATGGAAATATCTACAATGCCATCTGTAAAAACATGGAAATACCTATATAGTCATCTGTATAAACATGGAAATATCTACACCACCATCTGTATAAACATGGAAATATCTACAATGCCATCTGTATGCACATGGAAATACCTACACGGCAATCAGTGTATAGATGGAAACATCAACACCACCATCTCTACAAACATGGAAATATGTACACCGCTATCTGGAGAAACATGGAAATATCTACACTGCGGTCTGCATAAACATGGAAATTTCCACACCGGTATCTGTATAAACATGGAAATATCTACACCACGATCTGTATAAACATGGAAATATTTACACCGCTATCTGTATAAACATGGAAATATCTACACCGCTATCTCTATAAACATGGAAATATCTACAAAGCCATCTGTATAAACATGGAAATACCTACACAGTCATGTGTAGGAACATGGAAAAATCTACACTGCCATCTGTATAAACATGGAAATATCTACAGAGCCCTCTGTATAAATATGGAAATATCTGCATAGGCGTCCGTATAAACATGGAAATATCTGCACCGCTATCTGTATAAACATGGAAATACCTACACCGCTGTCTCTATAAACATGGAAATACGTACACCGCTATGTGTATAAACATGGAAATATCTCCACTGCTGTCTGTATAATCATGGAAATATCTACACCGCGATCTGTATAAACATGGAAATATCTACACCGCGATCTGTATAAACATGGAAATACCTACACCGCCATCTGTATAAACATGGAAATAGCTACAAAGTCATCTGTATAAACATGGAAATATCTACACAGCCATCTGTATAAACATGGAAATGTCTACACAGCCATCTGTATATACATGGAAATATCTACACTGCTATCTGTATAAACATGGAAATATCCACACCGCCTTCTACATATCCATGGAAATATCTGCGCTGCCTTCTGTATAAACATGGAAATATCTGCACGGTCATCTGTGTATAGATGGAAATATCAACACCGCCATCTGTACAAACATGGAAATATCTGCACCGCTATCTCTATAAACATGGAAATATCTACACCGCGGTCTGTATAAACATGGAAATACCTACACTTATATCTCTATAAACATGGAAATATCTACAATGCCATCTGTAAAAACATGGAAATACCTATACAGTCATCTGTATAAACATGGAAATATCTACACCACCATCTGTATAAACATGGAAATATCTACAATGCCATCTGTATACACATGGAAATACCTACACGGCAATCTGTGTATAGATGGAAACATCAACACCGCCATCTGTACAGACATGGAAATATCTACACCTCTATCTTTATAAACATGGAAATATCTACACTGCAGTCTGTATAAACATGGAAATTTCCACACCGGTATCTGTATAAACATGGAAATATCTACACCACGATCTGTATAAACATGGAAATATTTACACCGCTATCTGTATAAACATGGAAATATCTACACCGCTATCTGTATAAACATGGAAATATCTACACCGCCTTCTACATATCCATGGAAATATCTGCGCCGCCTTCTGTATAAACATGGAAATATCTACACGGTCATCTGTGTATAGATGGAAATATCAACACCGCCATCTGTAGAAACATGGAAATATCTGCACTGCTATCTGTATAAACATGGAAATATCTACACCGCGGTCTATATAAACATGGAAATAGCTAAACCGCTATCTGTATAAACATGGAAATATCTACACTGCTATCTCTATAAACCTGGAAATATCTACACCGTGATCTGTATAAACATGGAAATATTTACACTGCAATCTGTATAAACATGTAAATATCTACACCGTTATCTGTATAAATATGGAAATATCTACACCGCTATCTCTATAAACATGGAAATATCTACACCGCCATCTGTATAAACATGGAAATATGTACACTGCTATCTCTATAAACATGGAAATATCTACAATGCCATCTGTAAAAACATGGAAATACCTATACAGTCATCTGTATAAACATGGAAATATCTACACCACCATCTGTATAAACATGGAAATATCTACAATGCCATCTGTATACACATGGAAATACCTACACGGCAATCTGTGTATACATGGAAACATCAACACCACCATCTCTACAAACATGGAAATATGTACACCGCTATCTGGAGAAACATGGAAATATCTACACTGCGGTCTGTATAAACATGGAAATTTCTACACCGGTATCTGTATAAACATGGAAATATCTACATCACGATCTGTATAAACATGGAAATATTTACACCGCTATCTGTATAAACATGGAAATATGTACACCGCTATCTCTATAAACATGGAAATATCTACAAAGCCATCTGTATAAACATGGAAATATTTGCACCGCTATCTGTACAAACATGGAAATATCTACACCGCGGTCTGTATAAACATGGAAATAGCTAAACCGCTATCTGTATAAGCATGGAAATATCTACACTGCTATCTCTATAAACCTGCAAATATCTACACCGTGATCTGTGTAAACATGGAAATATTTACACTGCAATCTGTATAAACATGGAAATATCTACACCGTTATCTGTATAAATATGGAAATATCTACACCGCTATCTCTATAAACATGGAAATATCTACACCGCCATCTGTATAAACATGGAAATATCTACACTTATATCTCTATAAACATGGAAATATCTACAATGCCATCTGTAAAAGCATGGAAATACCTATACAGTCATCTGTATGAAGATGGAAATATCTACACCACCATCTGTATAAACATGGAAATATCTACAATGCCATCTGTATACACATGGAAATACCTACACGGCAATCTGTGTATAGATGGAAACATCAACACCGCCATCTGTACACACATGGAAATATCTACACCGCTATCTGTATAAACATGGAGATATCTACACTGCTGTCTGTATAAACATGGAAATTTCCACACCGGTATCTGTATAAACATGGAAACATCTACACCACGATCTGTATAAACATGGAAATACTTACACCGCTATCTGTATAAACATGGAAATATCTACACCGCTATCTCTATAAACATGGAAATATCTACAAAGCCATCTGTATAAACATGGAAATACCTACACAGTCATGTGTAGGAACATGGAAAAACCTACACTGCCATCTGTATAAACATGGAAATAACTACAGAGCCCTCTGCATAAATATGGAAATATCTGCATAGGCATCTGTATAAACATGGAAATATCTGCACCGCTATCTGTATAAACATGGAAATACCTACACCGCTGTCTCTATAAACATGGAAATATGTACACCGCTATGTGTATAAACATGGAAATATCTCCACTGCTGTCTGTATAAACATGGAAATATCTACACCGCGATCTGTATAAACATGGAAATATCTACACCGCCTTCTACATATCCATGGAAATATCTGCGCTGCCTTCTGTATAAACATGGAAATATCTACACGATCATCTGTGTATAGATGGAAATATCAACACCGCCATCTGTACAAACATGGAAATATCTGCACCGCTATCTGTATAAACATGGAAATATCTACACCGCGGTCTGTATAAACATGGAAATAGCTAAACCGCTATCTGTATAAACATGGAAATATCTACACTGCTATCTCTATAAACCTGGAAATATCTACACCGCCATCTGTATAAACATGGAAATATCTACACTTATATCTCTATAAACATGGAAATATCTACAATGCAATCTGTAAAAACATGGAAATACCTATACAGTCATCTGTATGAACATGGAAATATCTACACCACCATCTGTATAAACATGGAAATATCCACAATGCCACCTGTATACACATGGAAATACCTACATGGCAATCTGTGTATAGATGGAAACATCAACACCGCCATCTGTACAGACATGGAAATATCTGCACCGCTATCTGTATAAACATGGAAATATCTACTCTGCGGTCTGTATAAACATGGAAATAGCTAAACGGCTATCTGTATAAACATGGAAATATCTACACTGCTATCTCTATAAACCTGGAAATATCTACACCGTGATCTGTATAAACATGGAAATATTTACACTGCTATCTGTATAAACATGGAAATATCTACAGCGTTATCTGTATAAATATGGAAATATCTACACCGCTATCTCTATAAACATGGAAATATCTACACCGCCATCTGTATAAACATGGAAATATCTACACTGCTATCTCTATAAACATGGAAATATCTACAATGCCATCTGTAAAAACATGGAAATACCTATACAGTCATCTGTATAAACATGGAAATATCTACACCACCATCTGTATAAACATGGAAATATCTACAATGCCATCTGTATACACATGGAAATACCTACACGGCTATCTGTGTATAGATGGAAACATCAACACCGCCATCTGTACAAACATGGAAATACCTACACCGCTATCTGTATAAACATGGAAATATCTACACTGCGGTCTGTATAAACATGGAAATTTCTACACCGGTATCTGTATAAACATGGAAATATCTATACCACGATCTGTATAAACATGGAAGTATTTACACCGCTATCTGTATAAACATGGAAATATCTACACCGCTATCTCTATAAACATGGAAATATCTACAAAGCCATCTGTATAAACATGGAAATACCTACACAGTCATGTGTAGGAACATGGAAAGATCTGCACTGCCATCTGTATAAACATGGAAATATCTACAGAGCCCTCCGTATAAATATGGAAATATCTGCATAGGCATCTGTATAAACATGGAAATATCTGCACCGCTATCTGTATAAACATGGAAATACCTACACCGCTGTCTCTATAAACATGGAAATATGTACACCGCTATGTGTATAAACATGGAAATATCTCCACTGCTGTCTGTAAAAACATGGAAATATCTACACCGTGATCTGTATAAACATGGAAATATCTACACCGCTATCTGTATAAACATGGAAATATCTACACAGCTATCTCTATAAACATGGAAATACCTACACCACCATCTGTATAAACATGGAAATACCTACAAAGTCATCTGTATAAACATGGAAATATCTACACTGCCATCTGAATAAACATGGAAATATCTACACAGCCATCTGTATATACATAGAAATAGCTACACCGCTATCTGTATAAACATGGAAATATCTACACCGCCTTCTACATATCCATGGAAATATCTGCACCACCTTCTGTATAAACATGGAAATATCTACACGGTCATCTGTGTATAGATGGAAATATCAACACCGCCGTCTGTACAAACATGGAAATATCTGCACCGCTATCTGTATAAACATGGAAATACCTACACCGCTGTCTCTATAAACATGGAAATATGTACACCGCTATGTGTATAAACATGGAAATACCTACACCGCTGTCTCTATAAACATGGAAATATGTACACCGCTATGTGTATAAACATGGATATATCTCCACTGCTGTCTGTATAAACATGGAAATATCTACACCGTGATCTGTATAAACATGCAAATATTTACACTGCTATCTGTATAAACATGGAAATATCTACACCGTTATCTGTACAAATATGGAAATATCTATACCGCTATCTCTATAAACATGGAAATATCTACACCGCCATGTGTATAAACATGGAAATATCTACACTGCTATCCCTATAAACATGGAAATATCTACACAGCTATCTCTATAAACATGGAAATACCTACACCGCCATCTGTATAAACATGGAAATACCTACAAAGTCATCTGTATAAACAAGGAAATATCTACACAGCCATCTGTATAAACATGGAAATATCTACACAGCCATCTGTATATACATGGAAATATCTACACCGCTATCTGTATAAACATGGAAATATCTACACCGCCTTCTACATATCCATGGAAATATCTGCGCCGCCTTCTGTATAAACATGGAAATATCTACACGGTCATCTGTGTATAGATGGAAATATCAACACCGCCATCTGTACAAACTTGGAAATATGTGCACCGCTATCTGTATAAACATGGAAATATGTACACCGCGGTCTGTATAAACATGGAAATAGCTAAACCGCTATCTGTATAAACATGGAAATATCTACACTGCAATCTCTATAAAACTGGAAATATCTACACCGTGATCTGTATAAACATAGAAATATTTACACTGCAATCTGTATAAACAGGGAAATATCTACACCGTTATCTGTATAAATATGGAAATATCTACACCGCTATCTCTATAAACATGGAAATATCTACACCGCCATCTGTATAAACATGGAAATATCTACAATTATATCTCAATAAACATGGGAATATCTATAATGCCATCTGTAAAAACATGGAAATACCTATACAGTCATCTGTATGAACATGGAAATATCTACACCACCATCTGTATAAACATGGAAATATCTACAATGCCATCTGTATACACATGGAAATACCTACACGGCAATCTTTGTATAGATGGAAACATCAACACCGCCATCTGTACAGACATGGAAATATCTACACCGCTATCTGTATAAACATGGAAATATCTACACCACGATCTGTATAAACATGGAAATATTTACACCGCTATCTGTATAAACATGGAAATATCTCCACTGCTGTCTGTATAATCATGGAAATATCTACACCGCGATCTGTATAAACATGGAAATATCTACACCGCGATCTGTATAAACATGGAAATACCTACACCGCCATCTGTATAAACATGGAAATAGCTACAAAGTCATCTGTATAAACATGGAAATATCTACACAGCCATCTGTATAAACATGGAAATATCTACACAGCCATCTGTATATACATGGAAATATCTACACTGCTATCTGTATAAACATGGAAATATCCACACCGCCTTCTACATATCCATGGAAATATCTGCGCTGCCTTCTGTATAAACATGGAAATATCTGCACGGTCATCTGTGTATAGATGGAAATATCAACACCGCCATCTGTACAAACATGGAAATATCTGCACCGCTATCTCTATAAACATGGAAATATCTACACCGCGGTCTGTATAAACATGGAAATACCTACACTTATATCTCTATAAACATGGAAATATCTACAATGCCATCTGTAAAAACATGGAAATACCTATACAGTCATCTGTATAAACATGGAAATATCTACACCACCATCTGTATAAACATGGAAATATCTACAATGCCATCTGTATACACATGGAAATACCTACACGGCAATCTGTGTATAGATGGAAACATCAACACCGCCATCTGTACAGACATGGAAATATCTACACCTCTATCTTTATAAACATGGAAATATCTACACTGCAGTCTGTATAAACATGGAAATTTCCACACCGGTATCTGTATAAACATGGAAATATCTACACCACGATCTGTATAAACATGGAAATATTTACACCGCTATCTGTATAAACATGGAAATATCTACACCGCTATCTGTATAAACATGGAAATATCTACACCGCCTTCTACATATCCATGGAAATATCTGCGCCGCCTTCTGTATAAACATGGAAATATCTACACGGTCATCTGTGTATAGATGGAAATATCAACACCGCCATCTGTAGAAACATGGAAATATCTGCACTGCTATCTGTATAAACATGGAAATATCTACACCGCGGTCTATATAAACATGGAAATAGCTAAACCGCTATCTGTATAAACATGGAAATATCTACACTGCTATCTCTATAAACCTGGAAATATCTACACCGTGATCTGTATAAACATGGAAATATTTACACTGCAATCTGTATAAACATGTAAATATCTACACCGTTATCTGTATAAATATGGAAATATCTACACCGCTATCTCTATAAACATGGAAATATCTACACCGCCATCTGTATAAACATGGAAATATGTACACTGCTATCTCTATAAACATGGAAATATCTACAATGCCATCTGTAAAAACATGGAAATACCTATACAGTCATCTGTATAAACATGGAAATATCTACACCACCATCTGTATAAACATGGAAATATCTACAATGCCATCTGTATACACATGGAAATACCTACACGGCAATCTGTGTATACATGGAAACATCAACACCACCATCTCTACAAACATGGAAATATGTACACCGCTATCTGGAGAAACATGGAAATATCTACACTGCGGTCTGTATAAACATGGAAATTTCTACACCGGTATCTGTATAAACATGGAAATATCTACATCACGATCTGTATAAACATGGAAATATTTACACCGCTATCTGTATAAACATGGAAATATGTACACCGCTATCTCTATAAACATGGAAATATCTACAAAGCCATCTGTATAAACATGGAAATATTTGCACCGCTATCTGTACAAACATGGAAATATCTACACCGCGGTCTGTATAAACATGGAAATAGCTAAACCGCTATCTGTATAAGCATGGAAATATCTACACTGCTATCTCTATAAACCTGCAAATATCTACACCGTGATCTGTGTAAACATGGAAATATTTACACTGCAATCTGTATAAACATGGAAATATCTACACCGTTATCTGTATAAATATGGAAATATCTACACCGCTATCTCTATAAACATGGAAATATCTACACCGCCATCTGTATAAACATGGAAATATCTACACTTATATCTCTATAAACATGGAAATATCTACAATGCCATCTGTAAAAGCATGGAAATACCTATACAGTCATCTGTATGAAGATGGAAATATCTACACCACCATCTGTATAAACATGGAAATATCTACAATGCCATCTGTATACACATGGAAATACCTACACGGCAATCTGTGTATAGATGGAAACATCAACACCGCCATCTGTACACACATGGAAATATCTACACCGCTATCTGTATAAACATGGAGATATCTACACTGCTGTCTGTATAAACATGGAAATTTCCACACCGGTATCTGTATAAACATGGAAACATCTACACCACGATCTGTATAAACATGGAAATACTTACACCGCTATCTGTATAAACATGGAAATATCTACACCGCTATCTCTATAAACATGGAAATATCTACAAAGCCATCTGTATAAACATGGAAATACCTACACAGTCATGTGTAGGAACATGGAAAAACCTACACTGCCATCTGTATAAACATGGAAATAACTACAGAGCCCTCTGCATAAATATGGAAATATCTGCATAGGCATCTGTATAAACATGGAAATATCTGCACCGCTATCTGTATAAACATGGAAATACCTACACCGCTGTCTCTATAAACATGGAAATATGTACACCGCTATGTGTATAAACATGGAAATATCTCCACTGCTGTCTGTATAAACATGGAAATATCTACACCGCGATCTGTATAAACATGGAAATATCTACACCGCCTTCTACATATCCATGGAAATATCTGCGCTGCCTTCTGTATAAACATGGAAATATCTACACGATCATCTGTGTATAGATGGAAATATCAACACCGCCATCTGTACAAACATGGAAATATCTGCACCGCTATCTGTATAAACATGGAAATATCTACACCGCGGTCTGTATAAACATGGAAATAGCTAAACCGCTATCTGTATAAACATGGAAATATCTACACTGCTATCTCTATAAACCTGGAAATATCTACACCGCCATCTGTATAAACATGGAAATATCTACACTTATATCTCTATAAACATGGAAATATCTACAATGCAATCTGTAAAAACATGGAAATACCTATACAGTCATCTGTATGAACATGGAAATATCTACACCACCATCTGTATAAACATGGAAATATCCACAATGCCACCTGTATACACATGGAAATACCTACATGGCAATCTGTGTATAGATGGAAACATCAACACCGCCATCTGTACAGACATGGAAATATCTGCACCGCTATCTGTATAAACATGGAAATATCTACTCTGCGGTCTGTATAAACATGGAAATAGCTAAACGGCTATCTGTATAAACATGGAAATATCTACACTGCTATCTCTATAAACCTGGAAATATCTACACCGTGATCTGTATAAACATGGAAATATTTACACTGCTATCTGTATAAACATGGAAATATCTACAGCGTTATCTGTATAAATATGGAAATATCTACACCGCTATCTCTATAAACATGGAAATATCTACACCGCCATCTGTATAAACATGGAAATATCTACACTGCTATCTCTATAAACATGGAAATATCTACAATGCCATCTGTAAAAACATGGAAATACCTATACAGTCATCTGTATAAACATGGAAATATCTACACCACCATCTGTATAAACATGGAAATATCTACAATGCCATCTGTATACACATGGAAATACCTACACGGCTATCTGTGTATAGATGGAAACATCAACACCGCCATCTGTACAAACATGGAAATACCTACACCGCTATCTGTATAAACATGGAAATATCTACACTGCGGTCTGTATAAACATGGAAATTTCTACACCGGTATCTGTATAAACATGGAAATATCTATACCACGATCTGTATAAACATGGAAGTATTTACACCGCTATCTGTATAAACATGGAAATATCTACACCGCTATCTCTATAAACATGGAAATATCTACAAAGCCATCTGTATAAACATGGAAATACCTACACAGTCATGTGTAGGAACATGGAAAGATCTGCACTGCCATCTGTATAAACATGGAAATATCTACAGAGCCCTCCGTATAAATATGGAAATATCTGCATAGGCATCTGTATAAACATGGAAATATCTGCACCGCTATCTGTATAAACATGGAAATACCTACACCGCTGTCTCTATAAACATGGAAATATGTACACCGCTATGTGTATAAACATGGAAATATCTCCACTGCTGTCTGTAAAAACATGGAAATATCTACACCGTGATCTGTATAAACATGGAAATATCTACACCGCTATCTGTATAAACATGGAAATATCTACACAGCTATCTCTATAAACATGGAAATACCTACACCACCATCTGTATAAACATGGAAATACCTACAAAGTCATCTGTATAAACATGGAAATATCTACACTGCCATCTGAATAAACATGGAAATATCTACACAGCCATCTGTATATACATAGAAATAGCTACACCGCTATCTGTATAAACATGGAAATATCTACACCGCCTTCTACATATCCATGGAAATATCTGCACCACCTTCTGTATAAACATGGAAATATCTACACGGTCATCTGTGTATAGATGGAAATATCAACACCGCCGTCTGTACAAACATGGAAATATCTGCACCGCTATCTGTATAAACATGGAAATACCTACACCGCTGTCTCTATAAACATGGAAATATGTACACCGCTATGTGTATAAACATGGAAATACCTACACCGCTGTCTCTATAAACATGGAAATATGTACACCGCTATGTGTATAAACATGGATATATCTCCACTGCTGTCTGTATAAACATGGAAATATCTACACCGTGATCTGTATAAACATGCAAATATTTACACTGCTATCTGTATAAACATGGAAATATCTACACCGTTATCTGTACAAATATGGAAATATCTATACCGCTATCTCTATAAACATGGAAATATCTACACCGCCATGTGTATAAACATGGAAATATCTACACTGCTATCCCTATAAACATGGAAATATCTACACAGCTATCTCTATAAACATGGAAATACCTACACCGCCATCTGTATAAACATGGAAATACCTACAAAGTCATCTGTATAAACAAGGAAATATCTACACAGCCATCTGTATAAACATGGAAATATCTACACAGCCATCTGTATATACATGGAAATATCTACACCGCTATCTGTATAAACATGGAAATATCTACACCGCCTTCTACATATCCATGGAAATATCTGCGCCGCCTTCTGTATAAACATGGAAATATCTACACGGTCATCTGTGTATAGATGGAAATATCAACACCGCCATCTGTACAAACTTGGAAATATGTGCACCGCTATCTGTATAAACATGGAAATATGTACACCGCGGTCTGTATAAACATGGAAATAGCTAAACCGCTATCTGTATAAACATGGAAATATCTACACTGCAATCTCTATAAAACTGGAAATATCTACACCGTGATCTGTATAAACATAGAAATATTTACACTGCAATCTGTATAAACAGGGAAATATCTACACCGTTATCTGTATAAATATGGAAATATCTACACCGCTATCTCTATAAACATGGAAATATCTACACCGCCATCTGTATAAACATGGAAATATCTACAATTATATCTCAATAAACATGGGAATATCTATAATGCCATCTGTAAAAACATGGAAATACCTATACAGTCATCTGTATGAACATGGAAATATCTACACCACCATCTGTATAAACATGGAAATATCTACAATGCCATCTGTATACACATGGAAATACCTACACGGCAATCTTTGTATAGATGGAAACATCAACACCGCCATCTGTACAGACATGGAAATATCTACACCGCTATCTGTATAAACATGGAAATATCTACACCACGATCTGTATAAACATGGAAATATTTACACCGCTATCTGTATAAACATGGAAATATCTACACCGCTATCTCTATAAACATGGAAATATCTACAAAGTCATCTGTATATTCATGGAAATACCTACACAGTCATGTGTAGGAACATGGAAAAATCTACACTGCCATCTGTATAAACATGGAAATATCTACAGAGCCCTCTGTATAAATATGGAAATATCTGCATAGGCATCTGTATAAACATGGAAATATCTGCACCGCTATCTGTTTAAACATGGAAATACCTACACCGCTGTCTCTATAAACATGGAAATATGTACACCGCTATGTGTATAAACATGGAAATATCTCCACTGCTGTCTGTATAAACATGGAAATATCTACACCGTGATCTGTATAAACATGCAAATATTTACACTGCTATCTGTATAAACATGGAAATATCTACACCGTTATCTGTACAAATATGGAAATATCTACACCGCTATCTCTATAAACATGGAAATATCTACACCGCCATGTGTATAAACATGGAAATATCTACTCTGCTATCCCTATAAACATGGAAATATCTACACAGCTATCTCTATAAACATGGAAATACCTACACCGCCATCTGTATAAACATGGAAATACCTACAAAGTCATCTGTATAAACAAGGAAATATCTACACAGCCATCTGTATAAACATGGAAATATCTACACAGCCATCTGTATATACATGGAAATATCTACACCGCTATCTTTATAAACATGGAAATATCTACACCGCCTTCTACATATCCATGGAAATATCTGCGCCGCCTTCTGTATAAAGATGGAAATATCTACACGGTCATCTGTGTATAGATGGAAATATCAACACCGCCATCTGTACAAACTTGGAAATATCTGCACCGCTATCTGTATAAACATGGAAATATGTACACCGCGGTCTGTATAAACATGGAAATAGCTAAACCGCTATCTGTATAAACATGGAAATATCTACACTGCTATCTCTATAAAACTGGAAATATCTACACCGTGATCTGTATAAACAGAAATATTTACACTGCAATCTGTATAAAGATGGAAATATCTACACCGTTATCTGTATAAATATGGAAATATCTACACCGCTATCTCTATAAACATGGAAATATCTACAATGCCATCTGTATACACATGGAAATACCTACACGGAAATCTGTGTATAGATGGAAACATCAACACCGCCATCTGTACAGACATGGAAATATCTACACCGCTATCTGTATAAACTTGGAAATATCTACACTGCGGTCTGCATAAACATGGAAATTTCCACACCGGTATCTGTATAAACATGGAAATATCTACACCACGATCTGTATAAACATGGAAATATTTACACCGCTATCTGTATAAACATGGAAATATCTACACCGCTATCTCTATAAACATGGAAATATCTACAAAGCCATCTGTATATACATGGAAATACCTACACAGTCATGTGTAGGAACATGGAAAAATCTACACTGCCATCTGTATAAACATGGAAATATCTACAGAGCCCTCTGTATAAATATGGAAATATCTGCATAGGCATCTGTATAAACATGGAAATATCTGCACCGCTATCTGTATAAACATGGAAATACCTACACCGCTGTCTCTATAAACATGGAAATATGTACACCGCTATGTGTATAAACATGGAAATATCTCCACTGCTGTCTGTATAAACATGGAAATATCTACACCGCGATCTGTATAAACATGGAAATATCTACACCGCTATCTGTATAAACATGGAAATATCTACACAGCTATCTCCATAAACATGGAAATACCTACACTGCCATCTGTATAAACATGGAAATACCTACAATGTCATCTGTATAAACATGGAAATATCTACACAGCCATCTGTATGAACATGGAAATATCTACACAGCCATCTGTATATACATGGAAATATCTACACCGCTATCTGTATAAACATGGAAATATCTACACCGCCTTCTACATATGCATGGAAATATCTGCGCCGCCTTCTGTATAAACATGGAAATATCTACACGGTCATCTGTGTATAGATGGAAATATCAACACCGCCATCTGTACAAACATGGAAATATCTGCACCGCTATCTGAATAAACATGGAAATATCTATACCGCGGTCTGTAAAAACATGGAAATAGGTAAACTGCTATCTGTATAAACATGGAAATATCTACACTGCTATCTCTATAAACCTGGAAATATCTACACCGTGATCTGTATAAACATGGAAATATTTACACTGCTATCTGTATAAACATGGAAATACCTACACCGTTATCTGTATAAATATGGAAATATCTACACCGCTATCTCTATAAACATGGAAATATCTACACTGCCATCTGTATCAACATGGAAATATCTACACTGCTATCTCTATAAACATGGAAATATCTACAATGTCATCTGTAAAACATGGAAATACCTATACAGACGTCTGTATAAACATGGAAATATCTACACCACCATCTGTATAAACATGGAAATATCTACAATGCCATCTGTATACACATGGAAATACCTACACGGCAATCTGTGTATAGATGGAAACATCAACACCACCATGTGTACAGACATGGAAATATCTACACCGCTATCTGTATAAACATGGTAATATCTACACTGCGGTCTGTATAAACATGGAAATTTCCACACCGGTATCTGTATAAACATGGAAATATCTACACCACGATCTGTATAAACATGGAAATATTTACACCGCTATCTGTATAAACATGGAAATATCTACACCGCTATCTCTATAAACATGGAAATATCTACAAAGCCATCTGTATAAACATGGAAATACCTACACAGTCATGTGTAGGAACATGGAAAAATCTACACTGCCATCTGTATAAACATGGAAATATCTACAGAGCCCTCTGTATAAATATGGAAATATCTGCATAGGCATCTGTATAAACATGGAAATATCTGCACCGCTATCTGTATAAACATGGAAGTACCTACACCGCTGTCTCTATAAACATGGAAATATGTACACCGCTATGTGTATAAACATGGAAATATCTCCACTGCTGTCTGTATAAACATCGAAATATCTACACCGCGATCTGTATAAGCATGGAAATATCTACACCGCTATCTGTATAAACATGGAAATATCTACACAGCTATCTCTATAAACATGGAAATACCTACACCTCCATCTGTATAAACATGGAAATACCTACAAAGTCATCTGTATAAACATGGAAATATCTACACAGCCATCTGTATAAACATGGAAATATCTACACAGCCATCTGTATATACATGGAAATATCTACACCGCTATCTGTATAAACATGGAAATATCTACACTGCTATCTCTATAAACCTGGAGATATCTGCACCGTGATCTGTATAAACATGGAAATATTTACACTGCTATCTGTATAAACATGGAAATATCTACACCGTCATCTGTATAAATATGGAAATATCTACACCGCTATCTCTATAAACATGGAAATATCTACACCGCCATCTGTATAAACATGGAAATATCTACACTTATATCTCTATAAACATGGAAATATCTACAATGCCATCTGTAAAAACATGGAAATACCTATACAGTCATCTGTATGAACATGGAAATATCTACACCACCGTCTGTATAAACATGGAAATATCTACAATGGCATCTGTATACACATGGAAATACCTACACGGCAATCTGTGTATAGATGGAAACATCATCACCGCCATCTGCACAGACATGGAAATATCTACACCGCTATCTGTATAAACATGGAAATACCTACACTGCGGTCTGTATAAACATGGAAATTTCCACACTGTTATCTGTATAAACATGGAAATATCTACACCACGATCTGTATAAACATGGAAATATTTACACCGCTATCTGTATAAACATGGAAATATCTACACCGCTATCTCTATAAACATGGAAATATCTACAAAGCCATCTGTATAAAATGGAAATACCTACACAGTCATGTGTAAGAACATGGAAAAATCTACACTGCCATCTGTATAAACATGGAAATATCTACAGATCCCTCTGTATAAATATGGAAATATCTGCATAGGCATCGGTATAAACATGGAAATATCTGCACTGCTATCTGTATAAACATGGAAATACCTACACCGCTGTCTCCATAAACATGGAAATATGTACACCGCTATGTGTATAAACATGGAAATATCTCCACTGCTGTCTGTATAAACATGGAAATATCTACACCACGGTCTATATAAACATGGAAATATCTACACCGCTATCTGTATAAACATGGAAATATCTACACAGCTATCTCTATAAACATGGAAATACCTACACCGCCATCTGTATAAACATGGAAATACCTACAAAGTCATCTGAATAAACATGGAAATATCTACAGAGCCATCTGTATAAACATGGAAATATCTACACAGCCATCTGTATATACATGGAAATACCTTCATCGCTATCTGTATATACATGGAAATATCTACACCGCCTTCTACATATCCATGGAAATATCTGCGACTCCTTCTGTATAAACATGGAAATATCTACACGGTCATCTGTGTATAGATGGAAATATCAACACCGCCATCTGTACAAACATGGAAATATCTGCACCGCTATCTGTATAAACATGGAAATATCTACACCGCGGTCTGTGTAAACATGGAAATAGCTAAACCGCTATCTGTATAGACATGGAAATATCTACACTGCTATCTCTATAAACCTGGAAATATCTACACCGTGATCTGTATAAACATGGAAATATTTACACTGCTATCTGTATAAAGATGGAAATATCTACACCGTTATCTTTATAAATATGGAAATATCTACACTGCTATCTCTATAAAAATGGAAATATCTACACCGGCATCTGTATAAACATGGAAATATCTACACTGCTATCTCTATAAACATGGAAATATCTACAATGCCATCTGTAAAAACATGGAAATACCTATACAGTCATCCGTATGAACATGGAAATATCTACACCACCATCTGTATAAACATGGAAATATCTACAATGCCATCTGTATACACATGGAAATACCTACACGGAAATCTGTGTATAGATGGAAACATCAACACCGCAATCTGTACAGACATGGAAATATCTACACCGCTATCTGTATAAACATGGAAATATCTACACTGCGGTCTGTATAAACATGGAAATTTCCACACCGGTATCTGTATAAACATGGAAATATCTACACCACGATCTGTATAAACATGGAAATATTTACAACGCTATCTGTATAAACATGGAAATATCTACACCGCTATCTCTATAAACATGGAAATATCTACAAAGCCATCTGTATAAACATGGAAATACCTACACAGTCATGTGTAGGAACATGGAAAAATCTACACTGCCATCTGCATAAACATGGAAATATCTACAGAGCCCTCTGTATAAATATGGAAATATCTGCATAGGCATCTGTATAAACATGGAAATATCTGCACCGCTATCTGTATAAACATGGAAATACCTACACCGCTGTCTCTATAAACATGGAAATATGTACACCGCTATGTGTATAAACATGGAAATATCTCCACTGCTGTCTGTATAAACATGGAAATATCTACACCGCGATCTGTATAAACATGGAAATATCTACACCGCTATCTGTATAAACATGGAAATATCTACACAGCTATCACTATAAACATGGAAATACCTACACCGCCATCTGTATAAACATGGAAATACCTACAATGTCATCTGTATAAACATGGAAATATCTACACAGCCATCTGTATGAACATGGAAATATCTACACAGCCATCTGTATATACATGGAAATATCTACACCGCTATCTGTATAAACATGGAAATATCAACACCGCCTTCTACATATGCATGGAAATATCTACGCCACCTTCTTTATAAACATGGAAATATCTACACAGTCATCTGTGTATAGATGGAAATATCAACACCGCCATCTGTAGAAACATGGAAATATCTGCACCGCTATATGTATAAACATGGAAATATCTACACCGCGGTCTGTATAAACATGGAAATAGCTAAACCGCTATCTGTATAAACATAGAAATATCTACACTGCTATCTCTATAAACCTGGAAATATCTACACCGTGATCTGTATAAACATGGAAATATTTACACTGCTATCTGTATAAACATGGAAATACCTACACCGTTATCTGTATAAATATGGAAATATCTACACCGCTATATCTATAAACATGGAAATATCTACACCGCCATCTGTATCAACATGGAAATATCTACACTGCTATCTCCATAAACATGGAAATATCTACAATGTCATCTGTAAAACATGGAAATACCTATACAGTCATCTGTATAAACATGGAAATATCTACACCACCATCTGTATAAACATGGAAATATCTACAATGCCATCTGTATACACATGGAAATACCTACACGGCAATCTGTGTATAGATGGAAACATCAACACCGCCATCTGTACAAACATGGAAATATCTACACCGCTATCTGTATAAACATGGAAATATCTACACTGCGGTCTGTATAAACATGGAAATTTCTACACCGGTATCTGTATAAACATGGAAATATCTACACCACGATCTGTATAAACATGGAAATATTTACACCGCTATCTGTATAAACATGGGAATATCTACACCGCTATCTCTATAAACATGGAAATACCTACAAAGCCATCTGTATAAACATGGAAATACCTACACAGTCATGTGTAGGAACATGGAAAGATCTGCACTGCCATCTGTATAAACATGGAAATATCTACAGAGCCCTCTGTATAAATATGGAAATATCTGCATAGGCATCTGTATAAACATGGAAATACCTACAACGCTGTCTCTATAAACATGGAAATATGTACACCGCTATGTGTATAAACATGGAAATATCTCCACTGCTGTCTGTAAAAACATGGAAATATCTACACCGTGATCTGTATAAACATGGAAATATCTACACCGCTATCTGTATAAACATGGAAATATCTACACAGCTATCTCTATAAACATGGAAATTCCTACACCACCATCTGTATAAACATGGAAATACCTACAAAGTCATCTGTATAAACATGGAAATATCTACACAGACATCTGAATAAACATGGAAATATCTACACAGCCATCTGTTTATACATGGAAATATCTACACCGCTATCTGTATAAACATGGAAATATCTACACCGCCTTCTACATATCCATGGAAATATCTGCGCCGCCTACTGTATAAACATGGAAATATCTACACGGTCATCTGTGTATAGATGGAAATATCAACACCACCATCTATACAAACATGGAAATATATGCACCGCTATCTGTATAAACATGGAAATATCTACACCGCGGTCTGTATAAACATGGAAATAGCTAAACCGCTATCTGTATAAACATGGAAATATCTACACTGCTATCTCTGTAAATCTGGAAACATCAACACCGTGATCTGTATAAACATGGAAATATTTACACTGCAATCTGTATAAACATGGAAATATCTACACCGTTATCTGCATAAATATGGAAATATCTACACCGCTATCTCTATAAACATGGAAATATCTACAACGCCATCTGTATAAACATGGAAATATCTACACCGCGGTCTGTATAAACATGGAAATAGCTAAACCGCTATCTGTATAAACATGGAAATATCTACACTGCTATCTCTATAATTCTGGAAATATCTACACCGTGATCTGTATAAACATGGAAATATTTACAGTGCAATCTGTATAAACATGGAAATATCTACACCGTTATCTGTATAAATATGGAAATATCTACACCGCTATCTCTATAAACATGGAAATATCTACACCGCCATCTGTATAAACATGGAAATATCTACACTTATATATCTATAAACGTGGAAATATCTACAATGCCATCTGTAAAAACATGGAAATACCTATACAGTCATCTGTATGAACATGGAAATATCTACACCACCATCTGTATAAACATGGAAATATCTACAATGCCATCTGTATACACATGGAAATACCTACACGGCAATCTGTGTATAGATGGAAACATCAACACCGCCATCTGTACAGACATGGAAATATCTACCCCGCTATCTGTATAAACATGGAAATATCTACACTGCGGTCTGTATAAACATGGAAATTTCTACACTGGTATCTGTATAAACCTGGAAATATCTACACCACCATCTGTAAACAGGGAAATATTTACACCGCTATCTGTATAAACATGGAAATATCTACACCGCTATCTCTATAAACATGGAAATATCTACAAAGCAATCTGTATAAACATGGAAATACCTACACAGTCATGTGTAGGAACATGGAAAAATCTACACTGCCATCTGTATAAACATGGAAATATCTACAGATCCCTCTGTATAAATATGGAAATATCTGCATACGCATCTGTATAAACATGGAAATATCTGCACCGCTATCTGTATAAACATGGAAATACCTACACCGCTGTCTCTATAAACATGGAAATATGTACACCGCTATGTGTATAAACATGGAAATATCTACACTGCTCTCTGTATAAACATGGAAATATCTACACAGCTATCTCTAAAAACAGGGAAATACCTACACCGCCATCTGTATAAACATGGAAATACCTACAAAGTCATCTGTATAAACATGGAAATATCTACACAGTCATCTGTATAAACATGGAAATATCTACACAGCCATCTGTATACACATGGAAATATCTACACCGCTATCTGTATAAACATGGAAATATCTACACCGCCTTCTACATATCCATGGAAATATCTGCGCCACCTTCTGTATAAACATGGAAATATCTACACGGTCATCTGTGTATAGATGGAAACATCAACACCGCCATCTGTACAAACATGAAAATATCTGCACCGCTATCTGAATAAACCGGGAAATACCTACACCGCGGTCTGTATAAACATGGAAATAACTAAACCGCTATCTGTATAAACATGGAAATATCTACACTGCTATCTGTATAAACCTGGAAATATCTACACCGTGATCTGTATAAATATGGAAATATTTACACTGCTATCTGTATAAACATGGAAATATCTACACCGTTATCTGTATAAATATGGAAATATCTACACCGCTATCTCTATAAACGTGGAAATATCTACACCGCCATCTGTATAAACATGGAAATATCTACACTGCTATCTCTATAAACATGGAAATATCTACAATGCCATCTGTAAAAACATGGAAATACCTATACAGTCATCTGCATAAACATGGAAATATCTACATCACCATCTGTATAAACATGGAAATATCTGCAATGCCATCTGTATACACATGGAAATACCTACACGGCAATCTGTGTATAGATGGAAACACCAACACCACCATCTGTACAAACATGGAAATATCTACACAGCTATCTGTATAAACCTGTAGATATCTACACTGCGGTCTGTATAAACCTGGAAATTTCTACACCGGTATCTGTATAAACATGGAAATATCTACACCACGATCTGTATAAGCATGGAAATATTTACACCGCTATCTGTATAAAGATGGAAATATCTACACCGCTATCTCTATAAACATGGAAAAATCTACAAAGCCATCTGTATAAACATGGAAATACCTACACAGTCATGTGTAGGAACATGGAAAAATCTACACTGCCATCTGTATAAGCATGGAAATATCTACAGAGCCCTCTGTATAAATATGGAAATATCTGCATAGGCATCTGTATAAACATGGAAATATCTGCACCACTATCTGTATAAACATGGAAATACCTACACTGCTGTCTCTATAAACATGGAAATATGTACACCGCTATGTATATAAACATGGAAATATCTCCACTGCTGTCTGTATAAACATGGAAATTTCTACACCGCGATCTGTATAAACATGGAAATATCTACACCGCTATCTGTATAAACATGGAAATATCTACACAGCTATCTCTATAAACATGGAAACACCTACACCGCCATCTGTATAAACATGGAAATACCTACAAAGTCATCTGTATAAACATGGAAATATGTACACAGCCATCTGTATAAACATGGAAATATCTACACAGCCATCTGTATACACATGGAAATATCTACACCGCTATCTGTATAAACATGGAAATATCTACACCACCTTCTACATATCCATGGAAATATCTGCGCCACCTTCTGTATAAACATGGAAATATCTACACGGTCATCTG
The DNA here is from genome assembly GCF_028858775.2 of Pan troglodytes. Classification (NCBI taxonomy): domain Eukaryota; kingdom Metazoa; phylum Chordata; class Mammalia; order Primates; family Hominidae; genus Pan; species Pan troglodytes. The sequence goes on from NC_072411.2 coordinate 13,461,563, forward strand.
TGTATAGATGGAAACATCAACACCGCCATCTGTACAAACATGGAAATATCTGCACCGCTATCTGAATAAACCGGGAAATACCTACACCGCGGTCTGTATAAACATGGAAATAACTAAACCGCTATCTGTATAAACATGGAAATATCTACACTGCTATCTCTATAAACCTGGAAATATCTACACCGTGATCTGTATAAATATGGAAATATTTACACTGCTATCTGTATAAACATGGAAATATCTACACCGTTATCTGTATAAATATGGAAATATCTACACCGCTATCTCTATAAACGTGGAAATATCTACACCGCCATCTGTATAAACATGGAAATATCTACACTGCTATCTCTATAAACATGGAAATATCTACAATGCCATCTGTAAAAACATGGAAATACCTATACAGTCATCTGCATAAACATGGAAATATCTACATCACCATCTGTATAAACATGGAAATATCTACAATGCCATCTGTATACACATGGAAATACCTACACGGCAATCTGTGTATAGATGGAAACACCAACACCACCATCTGTACAAACAGGGAAATATCTACACAGCTATCTGTATAAACATGTAGATATCTACACTGCGGTCTGTATAAACCTGGAAATTTCTACACCGGTATCTGTATAAACATGGAAATATCTACACCACGATCTGTATAAGCATGGAAATATTTACACCGCTATCTGTATTAAGATGGAAATATCTACACCGCTATCTCTATAAACATGGAAAAATCTACAAAGCCATCTGTATAAACATGGAAATACCTACACAGTCATGTGTAGGAACATGGAAAAATCTACACTGCCATCTGTATAAGCATGGAAATATCTACAGAGCCCTCTGTATAAATATGGAAATATCTGCATAGGCATCTGTATAAACATGGAAATATCTGCACCACTATCTGTATAAACATGGAAATACCTACACTGCTGTCTCTATAAACATGGAAATATGTACACCGCTATGTATATAAACATGGAAATATCTCCACTGCTGTCTGTATAAACATGGAAATTTCTACACCGCGATCTGTATAAACATGGAAATATCTACACCGCTATCTGTATAAACATGGAAATATCTACACAGCTATCTCTATAAACATGGAAATACCTACACCGCCATCTGTATAAACATGGAAATACCTACAAAGTCATCTGTATAAACATGGAAATATCTACACAGCCATCTGTATAAACATGGAAATATCTACACAGCCATCTGTATATACATGGAAATATCTACACCGCTATCTGTATAAACATGGAAATATCTACACCGCCTTCTACATATCCATGGAAATATCTGTGCCGCCTTCTGTATAAACATGGAAATATATACAGGGTCATCTGTGTATAGATGGAAATAACAACACCGCCATCTGTACAAACATGGAAATATCTGCACCGCTATCTGTATAAACATGGAAATATCTACACCGCGGTCTGTATAAACATGGAAATACCTAACCCGCTATCTGTATAAACATGGAATATCTACACTGCTATCTCTATAAACCTGGAAATATCTACACCGTGATCTGTATAAACATAGAAATATTTACACTGCTATCTGTATAAACATGGAAATATCTACACTGCTATCTCTATAAACATGGAAATATCTACAATGCCATCTGTAAAAACATGGAAATACCTATACAGTCATCTGTATAAACATGGAAATAGGTAAACCGCTGTCTGTATAAACATGGAAATATCTACACCGTTATCTGTATAAATATGGAAATATCTACACCGCTATCTCTATAAACATGGAAATATCTACACCGCCATCTGTATGAACATGGAAATATCTTCACTGCTATCTCCATAAACATGGAAATACCTACAATGCCATCTGTAAAAACATGGAAATACCTATACAGTCATCTGTATAAACATGGAAATATCTACACCACCATCTGTATAAACATGGAAATATCTACAATGCCATCTGTATACACATGGAAATACCTACACGGCAATCTGTGTATAGATGGAAACATCAACACCACCATCTCTACAAACATGGAAATATGTACACCGCTATCTGTATAAACATGGAAATATCTACACTGCTGTCTGTATAAACATGGAAATAACTACAAAGTCATCTGTATAAACATGGAAATATCTACACAGCCATCTGTATAAACATGGAAATATCTACACAGCCATCTGTATATACATGGAAATTTCTACACCGCTATCTGTATAAACATGGAAATATCTACACGGTCACCTGTATAGATGGAAATATCAACACCGCCATCTGTACAAACTTGGAAATATCTGCACCGCTATCTGTATAAACATGGAAATATCTACACCGCGGTCTGTATAAACATGTAAATAGCTAAACCGCTATCTGTATAAACATGGAAATATATACACTGCTATCTCTATAAACCTGGAAAGATCTACACCGTGATCTGCATAAACATGCAAATATTTACACTGCTATCTGTATAAACATGGAAATATCTACACCGTTATCTGTATAAATATGGAAATATCTACACCGCTATCTCTAAAAACATGGAAATATCTACACCGCCATCTGTATAAACATGGAAATATCTACACTGCTATCTCTATAAACATGGAAATATCTACAATGCCATCTGTAAAAACATGGAAATACCTATACAGTCATCTGTATAAACATGGAAATATCTACACCACAATCTGTATAAACATGGAAATATCTACAATGCCATCTGTATACACATGGAAATACCTACATGGCAATCTGTGTATAGATGGAAACATCAACACCGCCATCTGTGCAGACATGGAAATATCTACCCCACTATCTGTATAAACATGGAAATATCTACACTGCGGTCTGTATAAACATGGAAATTTCTACACCGGTATCTGTATAAACATGGAAATATCTACACCACGATCTGTATAAACATGGAAATATTTACAACGCTATCTGTATAAACATGGAAATATCTACACCGCTATCTCTATAAACATGGAAATATCTACAAAGCCATGTGTATAAACATGGAAATACCTACACAGTCATGTGTAGGAACATGGAAAAATCTACACTGCCATCTGTATAAACATGGAAATATCTACAGATCCCTCTGTATAAATATGGAAATATCTTCATACGCATCTGTATAAACATGGAAATATCTGCACCGCTATCTGTATAAACATGGAAATACCTACACCGCTGTCTCTATAAACATGGAAATATGTACACCGCTATGTGTATAAACATGGAAATATCTCCACTGCTGTCTGTATAAACCTGTAAATTTCTACACCGCGATCTGTATACACATGGAAATATCTACACCGCTCTCTGTATAAACATGGAAATATCTACACAGCTATCTCTATAAACATGGAAATACCTACACCGCCATCTGTATAAACATGGAAATACCTACAAAGTCATCTGTATAAACATGGAAATATCTACACAGCCATCTGTATAAACATGGAAATATCTACACAGCCATCTGTATATACATGGAAATATCTACACCGCTATCTGTATAAACATGGAAATATCTACACCGCCTTCTACATATCCATGGAAATATCTGCGCCGCCTTCTATATAAACATGGAAATATCTACACGGTCATCTGTGTATAGATGGAAATATCAACACCGCCATCTGTACAAACATGGAAATATCTGCACCGCTATCTGTATAAACATGGAAATATCTACACCGCGGTCTGTATAAACATGGAAATAGCTAACCCGCTATCTGTATAAACATGGAAATATCTACACTGCTATCTCTATAAACCTGGAAATTTCTACACCGCGATCTGTATAAACATGGAAATATCTACACTGCTCTCTGTATAAACATGGAAATATCTACACAGCTATCTCTATAAACATGGAAATACCTACACCGCCATCTGTATAAACATGGAAATACCTACAAAGTCATCTGTATAAACATGGAAATATCTACACAGCCATCTGTATAAACATGGAAATATCTACACAGCCATCTGTATACACATGGAAATATCTACACCGCTATCTGTATAAACATGGAAATATCTACACCGCCTTCTACATATCCATGGAAATATCTGCGCCACCTTCTGTATAAACATGGAAATATCTACACGGTCATCTGTGTATAGATGGAAACATCAACACCGCCATCTGTACAAACATGGAAATATCTGCACCGCTATCTGAATAAACCTGGAAATATCTACACCGCGGTCTGTATAAACATGGAAATAACTAAACCGCTATCTGTATAAACATGGAAATATCTACACTGCTATCTCTATAAACCTGGAAATATCTACACCGTGATCTGTATAAATATGGAAATATTTACACTGCTATCTGTATAAACATGGAAATATCTACACCGTTATCTGTATAAATATGGAAATATCTACACCGCTATCTCTATAAACATGGAAATATCTACACCGCCATCTGTATAAACATGGAAATATCTACACTGCTATCTCTATAAACATGGAAATATCTACAATGCCATCTGTAAAAACATGGAAATACCTATACAGTCATCTGCATAAACATGGAAATATCTACACCACCATCTGTATAAACATGGAAATATCTACAATGCCATCTGTATACACATGGAAATACCTACACGGCAATCTGTGTATAGATGGAAACACCAACACCACCATCTGTACAAACAGGGAAATATCTACACAGCTATCTGTATAAACATGTAGATATCTACACTGCGGTCTGTATAAACCTGGAAATTTCTACACCGGTATCTGTATAAACATGGAAATATCTACACCACGATCTGTATAAGCATGGAAATATTTACACCGCTATCTGTATAAACATGGAAATATCTACACTGCGGTCTGTATAAATATGGAAATTTCTACACCGGTATCTGTATAAACATGGAAATATCTACACCACGATCTGTATAAACATGGAAATATTTACACCGCTATCTGTATAAACATGGAAATATCTACACCGCTATCTCTATAAACATGGAAATATCTACAAAGCCATCTGTATAAACATGGAAATACCTACACAGTCATGTGTAGGAACATGGAAAAATCTACACTGCCATCTGTATAAACATGGAAATATCTACAGATCCCACTGTATAAATATGGAAATATCTGCATACGCATCTGTATAAACATGGAAATATCTGCACCGCTATCTGTATAAACATGGAAATACCTACACCGCTGTCTCTATAAACATGGAAATATGTACACCGCTATGTGTATAAACATGGAAATATCTCCACTGCTGTCTGTATAAACATGGAAATTTCTACACCGTGATCTGTATACACATGGAAATATCTACACTGCTATCTGTATAAACATGGAAATATCTACACAGCTATCTCTATAAACATGGAAATTCCTACACCACCATCTGTATAAACATGGAAATACCTACAAAGTCATCTGTATAAACATGGAAATATCTACACAGACATCTGAATAAACATGGAAATATCTACACAGCCATTTGTTTATACATGGAAATATCTACACCGCTATCTGTATAAACATGGAAATATCTACACCGCCTTCTACATATCCATGGAAATATCTGCGCCGCCTACTGTATAAACATGGAAATATCTACACGGTCATCTGTGTATAGATGGAAATATCAACACCACCATCTGTACAAACATGGAAATATATGCACCGCTATCTGTATAAACATGGAAATATCTACACCGCGGTCTGTATAAACATGGAAATAGCTAAACCGCTATCTGTATAAACATGGAAATATCTACACTGCTATCTCTATAAATCTGGAAACATCAGCACCGTGATCTGTATAAACATGGAAATATTTACACTGCAATCTGTATAAACATGGAAATATCTACACCGATATCTGCATAAATATGGAAATATCTACACCGCTATCTCTATAAACATGGAAATATCTACAACGCCATCTGTAAAAACATGGAAATATCTACACCGCGGTCTGTATAAACATGGAAATAGCTAAACCGCTATCTGTATAAACATGGAAATATCTACACTGCTATCTCTATAATTCTGGAAATATCTACACCGTGATCTGTATAAACATGGAAATATTTACAGTGCAATCTGTATAAACATGGAAATATCTACACCGTTATCTGTATAAATATGGAAATATCTACACCGCTATCTCTATAAACATGGAAATATCTACACCGCCATCTGTATAAACATGGAAATATCTACACTTATATATCTATAAACGTGGAAATATCTACAATGCCATCTGTAAAAACATGGAAATACCTATACAGTCATCTGTATGAACATGGAAATATCTACACCACCATCTGTATAAACATGGAAATATCTACAATGCCATCTGTATACACATGGAAATACCTACACGGCAATCTGTGTATAGATGGAAACATCAACACCGCCATCTGTACAGACATGGAAATATCTACCCCGCTATCTGTATAAACATGGAAATATCTACACTGCGGTCTGTATAAACATGGAAATTTCTCCACTGGTATCTGTATAAACCTGGAAATATCTACACCACGATCTGTAAACAGGGAAATATTTACACCGCTATCTGTATAAACATGGAAATATCTACACCGCTATCTCTATAAACATGGAAATATCTACAAAGCAATCTGTATAAACATGGAAATACCTACACAGTCATGTGTAGGAACATGGAAAAATCTACACTGCCATCTGTATAAACATGGAAATATCTACAGATCCCTCTGTATAAATATGGAAATATCTGCATACGCATCTGTATAAACATGGAAATATCTGCCCCGCTATCTGTATAAACATGGAAATACCTACACCGCTGTCTCTATAAACATGGAAATATGTACACCGCTATGTGTATAAACATGGAAATATCTCCACTGCTGTCTGTATAAACATGGAAATTTCTACACCGCGATCTGTATAAACATGGAAATATCTACACTGCTCTCTGTATAAACATGGAAATATCTACACAGCTATCTCTAAAAACAGGGAAATACCTACACCGCCATCTGTATAAACATGGAAATACCTACAAAGTCATCTGTATAAACATGGAAATATCTACACAGTCATCTGTATAAACATGGAAATATCTACACAGCCATCTGTATACACATGGAAATATCTACACCGCTATCTGTATAAACATGGAAATATCTACACCGCCTTCTACATATCCATGGAAATATCTGTGCCACCTTCTGTATAAACATGGAAATATCTACACGGTCATCTGTGTATAGATGGAAACATCAACACCGCCATCTGTACAAACATGGAAATATCTGCACCGCTATCTGAATAAACCGGGAAATACCTACACCGCGGTCTGTATAAACATGGAAATAACTAAACCGCTATCTGTATAAACATGGAAATATCTACACTGCTATCTCTATAAACCTGGAAATATCTACACCGTGATCTGTATAAATATGGAAATATTTACACTGCTATCTGTATAAACATGGAAATATCTACACCGTTATCTGTATAAATATGGAAATATCTACACCGCTATCTCTATAAACGTGGAAATATCTACACCGCCATCTGTATAAACATGGAAATATCTACACTGCTATCTCTATAAACATGGAAATATCTACAATGCCATCTGTAAAAACATGGAAATACCTATACAGTCATCTGCATAAACATGGAAATATCTACATCACCATCTGTATAAACATGGAAATATCTGCAATGCCATCTGTATACACATGGAAATACCTACACGGCAATCTGTGTATAGATGGAAACACCAACACCACCATCTGTACAAACATGGAAATATCTACACAGCTATCTGTATAAACCTGTAGATATCTACACTGCGGTCTGTATAAACCTGGAAATTTCTACACCGGTATCTGTATAAACATGGAAATATCTACACCACGATCTGTATAAGCATGGAAATATTTACACCGCTATCTGTATAAAGATGGAAATATCTACACCGCTATCTCTATAAACATGGAAAAATCTACAAAGCCATCTGTATAAACATGGAAATACCTACACAGTCATGTGTAGGAACATGGAAAAATCTACACTGCCATCTGTATAAGCATGGAAATATCTACAGAGCCCTCTGTATAAATATGGAAATATCTGCATAGGCATCTGTATAAACATGGAAATATCTGCACCACTATCTGTATAAACATGGAAATACCTACACTGCTGTCTCTATAAACATGGAAATATGTACACCGCTATGTATATAAACATGGAAATATCTCCACTGCTGTCTGTATAAACATGGAAATTTCTACACCGCGATCTGTATAAACATGGAAATATCTACACCGCTATCTGTATAAACATGGAAATATCTACACAGCTATCTCTATAAACATGGAAATACCTACACCGCCATCTGTATAAACATGGAAATACCTACAAAGTCATCTGTATAAACATGGAAATATCTACACAGCCATCTGTATAAACATGGAAATATCTACACAGCCATCTGTATACACATGGAAATATCTACACCGCTATCTGTATAAACATGGAAATATCTACACCGCCTTCTACATATCCATGGAAATATCTGTGCCGCCTTCTGTATAAACATGGAAATATCTGCAGGGTCATCTGTGTATAGATGGAAATAACAACACCGCCATCTGTACAAACATGGAAATATCTGCACCGCTATCTGCATAAACATGGAAATATCTACACCGCGGTCTGTATAAACATGGAAATAGCTAACCCGCTATCTGTATAAACATGGAATATCTACACTGCTATCTCTATAAACCTGGAAATATCTACACCGTGATCTGTATAAACATAGAAATATTTACACTGCTATCTGTATAAACATGGAAATATCTACACTGCTATCTCTATAAACATGGAAATATCTACAATGCCATCTGTAAAAACATGGAAATACCTATACAGTCATCTGTATAAACATGGAAATAGGTAAACCGCTGTCTGTATAAACATGGAAATATCTACACCGTTATCTGTATAAATATGGAAATATCTACACCGCTATCTCTATAAACATGGAAATATCTACACCGCCATCTGTATGAACATGGAAATATCTTCACTGCTATCTCCATAAACATGGAAATACCTACAATGCCATCTGTAAAAACATGGAAATACCTATACAGTCATCTGTATAAACATGGAAATATCTACACCACCATCTGTATAAACATGGAAATATCTACAATGCCATCTGTATACACATGGAAATACCTACACGGCAATCTGTGTATAGATGGAAACATCAACACCACCATCTCTACAAACATGGAAATATGTACACCGCTATCTGTATAAACATGGAAATATCTACACTGCTGTCTGTATAAACATGGAAATAACTACAAAGTCATCTGTATAAACATGGAAATATCTACACAGCCATCTGTATAAACATGGAAATATCTACACAGCCATCTGTATATACATGGAAATTTCTACACCGCTATCTGTATAAACATGGAAATATCTACACGGTCACCTGTATAGATGGAAATATCAACACCGCCATCTGTACAAACTTGGAAATATCTGCACCGCTATCTGTATAAACATGGAAATATCTACACCGCGGTCTGTATAAACATGGAAATAGCTAAACCGCTATCTGTATAAACATGGAAATATATACACTGCTATCTCTATAAACCTGGAAAGATCTACACCGTGATCTGCATAAACATGCAAATATTTACACTGCTATCTGTATAAACATGGAAATATCTACACCGTTATCTGTATAAATATGGAAATATCTACACCGCTATCTCTAAAAACATGGAAATATCTACACCGCCATCTGTATAAACATGGAAATATCTACACTGCTATCTCTATAAACATGGAAATATCTACAATGCCATCTGTAAAAACATGGAAATACCTGTACAGTCATCTGTATAAACATGGAAATATCTACACCACCATCTGTATAAACATGGAAATATCTACAATGCCATCTGTATACACATGGAAATACCTACATGGCAATCTGTGTATAGATGGAAACATCAACACCGCCATCTGTGCAGACATGGAAATATCTACCCCACTATCTGTATAAACATGGAAATATCTACACTGCGGTCTGTATAAACATGGAAATTTCTACACCGGTATCTGTATAAACATGGAAATATCTACACCACGATCTGTATAAACATGGAAATATTTACAACGCTATCTGTATAAACATGGAAATATCTACACCGCTATCTCTATAAACATGGAAATATCTACAAAGCCATGTGTATAAACATGGAAATACCTACACAGTCATGTGTAGGAACATGGAAAAATCTACACTGCCATCTGTATAAACATGGAAATATCTACAGATCCCTCTGTATAAATATGGAAATATCTTCATACGCATCTGTATAAACATGGAAATATCTGCACCGCTATCTGTATAAACATGGAAATACCTACACCGCTGTCTCTATAAACATGGAAATATGTACACCGCTATGTGTATAAACATGGAAATATCTCCACTGCTGTCTGTATAAACATGTAAATTTCTACACCGCGATCTGTATACACATGGAAATATCTACACCGCTCTCTGTATAAACATGGAAATATCTACACAGCTATCTCTATAAACATGGAAATACCTACACCGCCATCTGTATAAACATGGAAATATCTACACAGCCATCTGTATACACATGGAAATATCTACACCGCTATCTGTATAAACATGGAAATATCTACACCGCCTTCTACATATCCATGGAAATATCTGCGCCACCTTCTGTATAAACATGGAAATATCTACACGGTCATCTGTGTATAGATGGAAACATCAACACCGCCATCTGTACAAACATGGAAATATCTGCACCGCTATCTGAATAAACCGGGAAATACCTACACCGCGGTCTGTATAAACATGGAAATAACTAAACCGCTATCTGTATAAACATGGAAATATCTACACTGCTATCTCTATAAACCTGGAAATATCTACACCGTGATCTGTATAAATATGGAAATATTTACACTGCTATCTGTATAAACATGGAAATATCTACACCGTTATCTGTATAAATATGGAAATATCTACACCGCTATCTCTATAAACGTGGAAATATCTACACCGCCATCTGTATAAACATGGAAATATCTACACTGCTATCTCTATAAACATGGAAATATCTACAATGCCATCTGTAAAAACATGGAAATACCTATACAGTCATCTGCATAAACATGGAAATATCTACATCACCATCTGTATAAACATGGAAATATCTACAATGCCATCTGTATACACATGGAAATACCTACACGGCAATCTGTGTATAGATGGAAACACCAACACCACCATCTGTACAAACATGGAAATATCTACACAGCTATCTGTATAAACATGTAGATATCTACACTGCGGTCTGTATAAACCTGGAAATTTCTACACCGGTATCTGTATAAACATGGAAATATCTACACCACGATCTGTATAAGCATGGAAATATTTACACCGCTATCTGTATAAAGATGGAAATATCTACACCGCTATCTCTATAAACATGGAAAAATCTACAAAGCCATCTGTATAAACATGGAAATACCTACACAGTCATGTGTAGGAACATGGAAAAATCTACACTGCCATCTGTATAAGCATGGAAATATCTACAGAGCCCTCTGTATAAATATGGAAATATCTGCATAGGCATCTGTATAAACATGGAAATATCTGCACCACTATCTGTATAAACATGGAAATACCTACACTGCTGTCTCTATAAACATGGAAATATGTACACCGCTATGTATATAAACATGGAAATATCTCCACTGCTGTCTGTATAAACATGGAAATTTCTACACCGCGATCTGTATAAACATGGAAATATCTACACCGCTATCTGTATAAACATGGAAATATCTACACAGCTATCTCTATAAACATGGAAATACCTACACCGCCATCTGTATAAACATGGAAATACCTACAAAGTCATCTGTATAAACATGGAAATATCTACACAGCCATCTGTATAAACATGGAAATATCTACACAGCCATCTGTATATACATGGAAATATCTACACCGCTATCTGTATAAACATGGAAATATCTACACCGCCTTCTACATATCCATGGAAATATCTGTGCCGCCTTCTGTATAAACATGGAAATATCTGCAGGGTCATCTGTGTATAGATGGAAATAACAACACCGCCATCTGTACAAACATGGAAATATCTGCACCGCTATCTGCATAAACATGGAAATATCTACACCGCGGTCTGTATAAACATGGAAATAGCTAACCCGCTATCTGTATAAACATGGAATATCTACACTGCTATCTCTATAAACCTGGAAATATCTACACCGTGATCTGTATAAACATAGAAATATTTACACTGCTATCTGTATAAACATGGAAATATCTACACTGCTATCTCTATAAACATGGAAATATCTACAATGCCATCTGTAAAAACATGGAAATACCTATACAGTCATCTGTATAAACATGGAAATAGGTAAACCGCTGTCTGTATAAACATGGAAATATCTACACCGTTATCTGTATAAATATGGAAATATCTACACCGCTATCTCTATAAACATGGAAATATCTACACCGCCATCTGTATGAACATGGAAATATCTTCACTGCTATCTCCATAAACATGGAAATACCTACAATGCCATCTGTAAAAACATGGAAATACCTATACAGTCATCTGTATAAACATGGAAATATCTACACCACCATCTGTATAAACATGGAAATATCTACAATGCCATCTGTATACACATGGAAATACCTACACGGCAATCTGTGTATAGATGGAAACATCAACACCACCATCTCTACAAACATGGAAATATGTACACCGCTATCTGTATAAACATGGAAATATCTACACTGCTGTCTGTATAAACATGGAAATAACTACAAAGTCATCTGTATAAACATGGAAATATCTACACAGCCATCTGTATAAACATGGAAATATCTACACAGCCATCTGTATATACATGGAAATTTCTACACCGCTATCTGTATAAACATGGAAATATCTACACGGTCACCTGTATAGATGGAAATATCAACACCGCCATCTGTACAAACTTGGAAATATCTGCACCGCTATCTGTATAAACATGGAAATATCTACACCGCGGTCTGTATAAACATGGAAATAGCTAAACCGCTATCTGTATAAACATGGAAATATATACACTGCTATCTCTATAAACCTGGAAAGATCTACACCGTGATCTGCATAAACATGCAAATATTTACACTGCCATCTGTATAAACATGGAAATATCTACACCGTTATCTGTATAAATATGGAAATATCTACACCGCTATCTCTAAAAACATGGAAATATCTACACCGCCATCTGTATAAACATGGAAATATCTACACTGCTATCTCTATAAACATGGAAATATCTACAATGCCATCTGTAAAAACATGGAAATACCTGTACAGTCATCTGTATAAACATGGAAATATCTACACCACCATCTGTATAAACATGGAAATATCTACAATGCCATCTGTATACACATGGAAATACCTACATGGCAATCTGTGTATAGATGGAAACATCAACACCGCCATCTGTGCAGACATGGAAATATCTACCACACTATCTGTATAAACATGGAAATATCTACACTGCGGTCTGTATAAACATGGAAATTTCTACACCGGTATCTGTATAAACATGGAAATATCTACACCACGATCTGTATAAACATGGAAATATTTACAACGCTATCTGTATAAACATGGAAATATCTACACCGCTATCTCTATAAACATGGAAATATCTACAAAGCCATGTGTATAAAGATGGAAATACCTACACAGTCATGTGTAGGAACATGGAAAAATCTACACTGCCATCTGTATAAACATGGAAATATCTACAGATCCCTCTGTATAAATATGGAAATATCTTCATACGCATCTGTATAAACATGGAAATATCTGCACCGCTATCTGTATAAACATGGAAATACCTACACCGCTGTCTCTATAAACATGGAAATATGTACACCGCTATGTGTATAAACATGGAAATATCTCCACTGCTGTCTGTATAAACATGTAAATTTCTACACCGCGATCTGTATACACATGGAAATATCTACACCGCTCTCTGTATAAACATGGAAATATCTACACAGCTATCTCTATAAACATGGAAATACCTACACCGCCATCTGTATAAACATGGAAATACCTACAAAGTCATCTGTATAAACATGGAAGTATCTACACAGCCATCTGTATAAACATGGAAATATCTACACAGCCATCTGTATATACATGGAAATATCTACACCGCTATCTGTATAAACATGGAAATATCTACACCGCCTTCTACATATCCATGGAAATATCTGCGCCGCCTTCTATATAAACATGGAAATATCTACACGGTCATCTGTGTATAGATGGAAATATCAACACCGCCATCTGTACAAACATGGAAATATCTGCACCGCTATCTGTATAAACATGGAAATATCTACACCGCGGTCTGTATAAACATGGAAATAGCTAACCCGCTATCTGTATAAACATGGAAATATCTACACTGCTATCTCTATAAACCTGGAAATTTCTACACCGCGATCTGTATAAACATGGAAATATCTACACTGCTCTCTGTATAAACATGGAAATATCTACACAGCTATCTCTATAAACATGGAAATACCTACACCGCCATCTGTATAAACATGGAAATACCTACAAAGTCATCTGTATAAACATGGAAATATCTACACAGCCATCTGTATAAACATGGAAATATCTACACAGCCATCTGTATACACATGGAAATATCTACACCGCTATCTGTATAAACATGGAAATATCTTCACCGCCTTCTACATATCCATGGAAATATCTGCGCCACCTTCTGTATAAACATGGAAATATCTACAAGGTCATCTGTGTATAGATGGAAACATCAACACCGCCATCTGTACAAACATGGAAATATCTGCACCGCTATCTGAATAAACCTGGAAATATCTACACCGCGGTCTGTATAAACATGGAAATAACTAAACCGCTATCTGTATAAACATGGAAATATCTACACTGCTATCTCTATAAACCTGGAAATATCTACACCGTGATCTGTATAAATATGGAAATATTTACACTGCTATCTGTATAAACATGGAAATATCTACACCGTTATCTGTATAAATATGGAAATATCTACACCGCTATCTCTATAAACATGGAAATATCTACACCGCCATCTGTATAAACATGGAAATATCTACACTGCTATCTCTATAAACATGGAAATATCTACAATGCCATCTGTAAAAACATGGAAATACCTATACAGTCATCTGCATAAACATGGAAATATCTACACCACCATCTGTATAAACATGGAAATATCTACAATGCCATCTGTATACACATGGAAATACCTACACGGCAATCTGTGTATAGATGGAAACACCAACACCACCATCTGTACAAACAGGGAAATATCTACACAGCTATCTGTATAAACATGTAGATATCTACACTGCGGTCTGTATAAACCTGGAAATTTCTACACCGGTATCTGTATAAACATGGAAATATCTACACCACGATCTGTATAAGCATGGAAATATTTACACCGCTATCTGTATAAACATGGAAATATCTACACTGCGGTCTGTATAAATATGGAAATTTCTACACCGGTATCTGTATAAACATGGAAATATCTACACCACGATCTGTATAAACATGGAAATATTTACACCGCTATCTGTATAAACATGGAAATATCTACACCGCTATCTCTATAAACATGGAAATATCTACAAAGCCATCTGTATAAACATGGAAATACCTACACAGTCATGTGTAGGAACATGGAAAAATCTACACTGCCATCTGTATAAACATGGAAATATCTACAGATCCCACTGTATAAATATGGAAATATCTGCATACGCATCTGTATAAACATGGAAATATCTGCACCGCTATCTGTATAAACATGGAAATACCTACACCGCTGTCTCTATAAACATGGAAATATGTACACCGCTATGTGTATAAACATGGAAATATCTCCACTGCTGTCTGTATAAACATGGAAATTTCTACACCGTGATCTGTATACACATGGAAATATCTACACCGCTCTCTGTATAAACATGGAAATATCTACACAGCTATCTCTATAAACATGGAAATACCTACACCGCCATCTGTATAAACATGGAAATACCTACAAAGTCATCTGTATAAACATGGAAGTATCTACACAGCCATCTGTATAAACATGGAAATATCTACACAGCCATCTGTATATACATGCAAATATCTACACCGCTATCTGTATAAACATGGAAATATCTACACCGCCTTCTACATATCCATGGAAATATCTGCACCGCCTTCTGTATAAACATGGAAATATCTACACGGTCATCTGTGTATAGATGGAAATATCAACACTGCCATCTGTACAAACATGGAAATATCTGCACCGCTATCTGTATAAACATGGAAATATCTACACCGCGGTCTGTATAAACATTGAAATAGCTAACCCGCTATCTGTATAAACATGGAAATATCTACACTGCTATCTCTATAAACCTGGAAATATCTACACCGTGATCTGTATAAACATGGAAATATTTACACTGCTATCTGTATAAACATGGAAATATCTACACTGCTATCTCTATAAACATGGAAATATCTACAATGCCATCAGTAAAAACATGGAAATACCTATACAGTCATCTGTATAAACATGGAAATAGGTAAACCGCTGTCTGTATAAACATGGAAATATCTACACCGTTATCTGTATAAATATGGAAATATCTACACCGCTATCTCTATAAACATGGAAATATCTACACCGCCATCTCTATGAACATGGAAATATCTACACTGCTATCACCATAAACATGGAAATATCTACAATGCCATCTGTAAAAACATGGAAATACCTATACAGTCATCTGTATAAACATGGAAATATCTACACCACCATCTGTATAAACATAGAAATATCTACAATGCCATCTGTATACACATGGAAATACCTACACGGCAATCTGTGTATAGATGGAAACATCAACACCACCATCTCTACAAACATGGAAATATGTACACCGCTATCTGTATAAACATGGAAGTGTCTACACTGCTGTCTGTATAAACATGGAAATAACTACAAAGTCATCTGTATAAACATGGAAATATCTACACAGCCATCTGTATAAACATGGAAATATCTACACAGCCATCTGTATATACATGGAAATATCTACACCGCTATCTGTATAAACATGGAAATATCTACACGGTCACCTGTATAGATGGAAATATCAACACCGCCATTTGTACAAACTTGGAAATATCTGCACCGCTATCTGTATAAACATGGAAATATCTACACCGCGGTCTGTATAAACATGGAAATAGCAAAACCGCTATCTGTATAAACATGGAAATATATACACTGCTATCTCTATAAACCTGGAAAGATCTACACCGTGATCTGCATAAACATGCAAATATTTACACTGCTATCTGTATAAACATGGAAATATCTACACCGTTATCTGTATAAATATGGAAATATCTACACCGCTATCTCTATAAAGATGGAAATATCTACAATGTCATCTGTAAAAACATGGAAATACCTATACAGTCATCTGTATAAACATGGAAATATCTACACCACCATCTGTATAAACATGGAAATATCTACAATGCCATCTGTATACACATGGAAATACCTACATGGCAATCTGTGTAGAGATGGAAACATCAACACCGCCATCTGTACAGACATGGAAATATCTACCCCGCTATCTGTATAAACATGGAAATATCTACACTGCGGTCTGTATAAACATGGAAATTTCTACACTGGTATCTGTATAAACATGGAAATATCTACAACACGATCTGTATAAACATGGAAATATTTACACCGCTATCTGTATAAACATGGAAATATCTACACCGCTATCTCTATAAACATGGAAATATCTACAAAGCCATCTGTATAAACATGGAAATACCTACACAGTCATGTGTAGGAACATGGAAAAATCTACACTGCCATCTGTATAAACATGGAAATATCTACAGATCCCACTGTATAAATATGGAAATATCTGCATACGCATCTGTATAAACATGGAAATATCTGCACCGCTATCTGTATAAACATGGAAATACCTACACCGCTGTCTCTATAAACATGGAAATATGTACACCGCTATGTGTATAAACATGGAAATATCTCCACTGCTGTCTGTATAAACATGGAAATTTCTACACCGTGATCTGTATACACATGGAAATATCTACACCGCTCTCTGTATAAACATGGAAATATCTACACAGCTATCTCTATAAACATGGAAATACCTACACCGCCATCTGTATAAACATGGAAATACCTACAAAGTCATCTGTATAAACATGGAAGTATCTACACAGCCATCTGTATAAACATGGAAATATCTACACAGCCATCTGTATATACATGCAAATATCTACACCGCTATCTGTATAAACATGGAAATATCTACACCGCCTTCTACATATCCATGGAAATATCTGCACCGCCTTCTGTATAAACATGGAAATATCTACACGGTCATCTGTGTATAGATGGAAATATCAACACTGCCATCTGTACAAACATGGAAATATCTGCACCGCTATCTGTATAAACATGGAAATATCTACACCGCGGTCTGTATAAACATTGAAATAGCTAACCCGCTATCTGTATAAACATGGAAATATCTACACTGCTATCTCTATAAACCTGGAAATATCTACACCGTGATCTGTATAAACATGGAAATATTTACACTGCTATCTGTATAAACATGGAAATATCTACACTGCTATCTCTATAAACATGGAAATATCTACAATGCCATCAGTAAAAACATGGAAATACCTATACAGTCATCTGTATAAACATGGAAATAGGTAAACCGCTGTCTGTATAAACATGGAAATATCTACACCGTTATCTGTATAAATATGGAAATATCTACACCGCTATCTCTATAAACATGGAAATATCTACACCGCCATCTCTATGAACATGGAAATATCTACACTGCTATCACCATAAACATGGAAATATCTACAATGCCATCTGTAAAAACATGGAAATACCTATACAGTCATCTGTATAAACATGGAAATATCTACACCACCATCTGTATAAACATAGAAATATCTACAATGCCATCTGTATACACATGGAAATACCTACACGGCAATCTGTGTATAGATGGAAACATCAACACCACCATCTCTACAAACATGGAAATATGTACACCGCTATCTGTATAAACATGGAAGTGTCTACACTGCTGTCTGTATAAACATGGAAATAACTACAAAGTCATCTGTATAAACATGGAAATATCTACACAGCCATCTGTATAAACATGGAAATATCTACACAGCCATCTGTATATACATGGAAATATCTACACCGCTATCTGTATAAACATGGAAATATCTACACGGTCACCTGTATAGATGGAAATATCAACACCGCCATTTGTACAAACTTGGAAATATCTGCACCGCTATCTGTATAAACATGGAAATATCTACACCGCGGTCTGTATAAACATGGAAATAGCAAAACCGCTATCTGTATAAACATGGAAATATATACACTGCTATCTCTATAAACCTGGAAAGATCTACACCGTGATCTGCATAAACATGCAAATATTTACACTGCTATCTGTATAAACATGGAAATATCTACACCGTTATCTGTATAAATATGGAAATATCTACACCGCTATCTCTATAAAGATGGAAATATCTACAATGTCATCTGTAAAAACATGGAAATACCTATACAGTCATCTGTATAAACATGGAAATATCTACACCACCATCTGTATAAACATGGAAATATCTACAATGCCATCTGTATACACATGGAAATACCTACATGGCAATCTGTGTAGAGATGGAAACATCAACACCGCCATCTGTACAGACATGGAAATATCTACCCCGCTATCTGTATAAACATGGAAATATCTACACTGCGGTCTGTATAAACATGGAAATTTCTACACTGGTATCTGTATAAACATGGAAATATCTACAACACGATCTGTATAAACATGGAAATATTTACACCGCTATCTGTATAAACATGGAAATATCTACACCGCTATCTCTATAAACATGGAAATATCTACAAAGCCATCTGTATAAACATGGAAATACCTACACAGTCATGTGTAGGAACATGGAAAAATCTACACTGCCATCTGTATAAACATGGAAATATCTACAGAGCCCTCTGTATAAATATGGAAATATCTGCAATGGCATCTGTATAAACATGGAAATATCTGCACCACTATCTGTATAAACATGGAAATACCTACACCGCTGTCTCTATAAACATGGAAATATGTACACCGCTATGTGTATAAACATGGAAATATCTCCACTGCTGTCTGTATAAACATGGAAATATCTACACCGCGATCTGTATAAACATGGAAATATCTACACCGCTATCTGTATAAACATCGAAATATCTACACAGCTATCTCTAAAAACATGGAAATACCTACACCGCCATCTGTATAAAAATGGAAATACCTACAAAGTCATCTGTATAAACATGGAAATATCTACACAGCCATCTGTATAAACATGGAAATATCTACACAGCCATCTGTATAAACATGGAAATATCTACACCGCCTTCTACATATCCATGGAAATATCTGCGCCGCCTTCTGTATAAACATGGAAATATCTACACGGTCATCTGTGTATAGATGGAAATATCAACACCGCCATCTGTACAAACATGGAAATATCTGCACTGCTATCTGTATAAACATGGAAATATCTACACCGCGGTATGTATAAACATGGAAATAGCTAAACCGCTATCTGTATAAACATGGAAATATCTACACTGCTATCTCTATAAACCTGGAAATATCTACACCATGACCTGTATAAACATGGAAATATTTACACTGCTATCTGTATAAACATGGAAATATGTACACCGTTATCTGTATAAATATGGAAATATCTACACCGATATCTCTATAAACATGGAAATAACTACACCGCCATCTGTATAAACATGGAAATATCTACACTGCTATCTCTATAAACATGGAAATATCTACAATGCCATCTGTAAAAACATGGAAATACCTATACAGACATCTGTATAAACATGGAAATATCTACACCACCATCTGTATAAACATGGAAATATCTACAATGCCATCTGTATACACATGGAAATACCTACACGGCAATCTGTGTATAGATGGAAACATCAACACCGCCATCTGTACAAACATGGAAATATCTACACCGCTATCTGTATAAACATGGAAATATCTACACTGCGGTCTGTATAAACATGGAAATTTCTACACCGGTATCTGTATAAACATGGAAATATCTACACCACGATCTGTATAAGCATGGAAATATTTACACCGCTATCTGTATAAACATGGAAATATCTACACCGCTATCTCTATAAACATGGAAATATCTACAAAGCCATCTGTATAAACATGGAAATACCTACACAGTCATGTGTAGGAACATGGAAAGAACTGCAGTGCCATCTGTATGAACATGGAAATATCTACAGAGCCCTCTGTATAAATATGGAAATATCTGCATAGCCATCTGTATAAACATGGAAATCTCTGCACCGCTATCTGTATAAACATGGAAATACATACACCGCTGTCTCTATAAACATGGAAATATGTACACCGCTATGTGTATAAACATGGAAATATCTCCACTGCTGTCTGTAAAAACATGGAAATATCTACACCGTGATCTGTATAAACATGGAAATATCTACACCGCTATCTGTATAAACATGGAAATATCTACACAGCTATCTCTATAAACATGGAAATTCCTAAACCACCCTCTGTATAAACATGGAAATACCTACAAAGTCATCTGTATAAACATGGAAATATCTACACAGCCATCTGAATAAACATGAAAATATCTACATAGCCATCTGTATATACATGGAAATATCTACACCGCTATCTGTATAAACATGGAAATATCTACACCGCCTTCTACATATCCATGGAAATATCTGCGCCGCCTTCTGTATAAACATGGAAATATCTACACGGTCATCTGTGTATAGATGGAAATATCAACACCGCCATCTGTACAAACATGGAAATATCTGCACCGCTATCTGTATAAACATGGAAATATCTACACCGCGGTCTGTATAAACATGGAAATAGCTAACCCGCTATCTGTATAAACATGGAAATATCTACACTGCTATCTCTATAGACCTGGAAATATCTACACCGTGATCTGTATAAACATGGAAATATTTACACTGCTATCTGTATAAACATGGAAATATCTACACTGCTATCTCTATAAACATAGAAATATCTGCAATGCCATTTGTGAAAACATGGAAATACCTATACAGTCATCTGTATAAACATGGATATAGCTAAACCGCTGTCTGTATAAACATGGAAATATCTACACCGTTATCTGTATAAATACGGAAATATCTACAACGCTCTCTCTATAAACATGGAAATATCTACACCGCCATCTGTATGAACATGGAAATATCTACACTGCTATCTCTATAAACATGGAAATATCTACAATGCCATCTGTAAAAACATGGAAATACCTATACAGTCATCTGCATAAACATGGAAATATCTACACCACCATCTGTATAAACATGGAAATATCTACAATGCCATCTGTATACACATGGAAATACCTACACGGCAATCTGTGTATAGATGGAAACATCAACACCGCCATCTGCACAAACATGGAAATATCTACACTGCTATCTCTATAAACATGGAAATATCTACACAGCTATCTGTATAAACATGGAAATATCTACACTGCGGTCTGTATAAACATGGAAATTTCTACACCGTTATCTGTATAAACATGGAAATATCTACACCACGATCTGTATAAACATGGAAATATTTTCACCGCTATCTGTATAAACGTGGAAATATCTACACCGCTATCTCTATAAACATGGAAATATCTACAGAGCCCTCTGTATAAATATGGAAATATCTGCATAGGCATCTGTATAAACATGGAAATATCTGCACCGCTATCTGTATAAACATGGAAATACCTACACCGCTGTCTCTATAAACATGGAAATATGTACACCGCTATGTGTATAAACATGGAAATATCTCCACTGCTGTCTGTATATACATGGAAATATCTACACCGCGATCTGTATAAACATGGAAATATCTACACCGCTATCTGTATAAACATGGAAATATCTACACAGTTATCTCTATAAACATGGAAATACTTACACAGCCATCTGTATAAACATGGAAATACCTACAAAGTCATCTGTATAAACATGGAAATATCTACACAGCCATCTGTATAAACATGGAAATATCTACACAGCCATCTGTATATACATGGAAATACCTACACCGCCATCTGTATAAACATGGAAATATCTACAAAGTCATCTGTATAAACATGGAAATATCTACACAGCCATCTGTATAAACATGGAAATATCTACACAGCCATCTGTATATACATGGAAATCTCTACACCGCTATCTGTATAAACATGGAAATATCTACACCGCCTTCTACATATCCATGGAAATATCTGCGCGGCCTTCTGTATAAACATGGAAATATCTACACGGTCATCTGTGTATAGATGGAAATATCAACACCGCCATCTGTACAAACATGGAAATATCTGCACTGCTATCTGTATAAACATGGAATTATCTACACCGCGGTCTGTATAAACATGGAAATAGCTAAACCGCTGTCTGTATAAACATGGAAATATCTACACTGCTATCTCTATAAACCTGGAAATATCTACACCGTGATATGTATAAACATGGAAATATTTACACTGCAATCTGTATAAACATGGAAATATCTACACCGTTATCTGTATAAATATGGAGATATCTACACCGCTATCTCTATAAACATGGAAATATCTACACCGCCATCTGTATAAACATGGAAATATCTACACATATATCTCTATAAACATGGAAATATCTACAATGCCATCTGTAAAAACATGGAAATAACTATACCGTCATCTGTATGAACATGGAAATATCTACACCACCATCTTTATAAACATGGAAATATCTACAATGCCATCTGTATACACATGGAAATACCTACACGGCAATCTGTGTATAGATGGAAACATCAACACCGCCATCTGTACTGACATGGAAATATCTACACCGCTATCTGTATAAACATGGAAATATCTACACTGCGGTCTGTATAAACATGGAAATTTCCACACCGGAATCTGTATAAACATGGAAATATGTACACCACGATCTGTATAAACATGGAAATATTTACACCGCTATCTGTATAAACATGGAAATATCTACACCGCTATCTCTATAAACATGGAAATATCTACAAAGCCATCTGTACAAACATGGAAATATCTACACAGTCATGTATACGAACATGGAAAAATCTACACTGTCATCTGTATAAACATGGAAATATCTACAGAGCCCTCTGTATAAATATGAAAATATCTGCATAGGCATCTGTATAAACATGGAAATATCTGCACCGCTATCTGTATAAACATGGAAATACCTACACCGCTGTCTCTATAAACATGGAAATATGTACACCGCTATGTGTATAAACATGGAAATATCTACACCGCCTTCTACATATCCATGGAAATATCTGCGCCGCCTTCTGTATAAACATGGAAATATCTACACGGTCATCTGTGTATAGATGGAAATATCAACACCGCCATCTGTACAAACATGGAAATATCTGCACCGCTATCTGTATAAACATGGAAATATCTACACCGCGGTCTGTATAAACATGGAAATATCTAACCAGCTATCTGTATAAAATGGAAATATCTACACTGCTATCTCTATAAACCTGGAAATATCTACACCGTGATCTGTATAAACATGGAAATATTTACACTGCTATCTGTATAAACATGGAAATATCTACACTGCTATCTCTATAAACATGGAAATATCTACACCGCCATCTGTATGAACATGGAAATATCTACACTGCTATCTCTATAAACATGGAAATATCTACAATGCCATCTGTAAAAACATGGAAATACCTATACAGTCATCTGCATAAACATGGAAATATCTACACCACCATCTGTATAAACATAGAAATATCTACAATGCCATCTGTATACACATGGAAATAACTACACGGCAATCTGTGTATAGATGGAAACATCAACACCGCCATCTGTACAAACATGGAAATATCTACACCGCTATCTGTATAAACATGGAAATATCTACACTGCGGTCTGTATAAACATGGAAATTTCTACACCGGTATCTGTATAAACATGGAAATATCTACACCACGATCTGTATAAACATGGAAATATTTTCAACGCTATCTGTATAAACATGGAAATATCTAAACCGCTATCTCTATAAACAGGGAAATATCTACAACGCCATCTGTGTAAACATGGAAATACCTACACAGTCATGTGTAGGAACATGGAAAAATCTACACTGCCATCTGTATAAACATGGAAATATCTACAGAGCCCTCTGTATAAATATGGAAATATCTGCATAGGCATCTGTATAAACATGGAAATATCTGCACCGCTATCTGTATAAACATGGAAATACCTACACCGCTGTCTCTGTAAACATGGAAATATGTACACCGCTATGTGTATAAACATGGAAATATCTCCACTGCTGTCTGTATATACATGGAAATATCTACACCGCGATCTGTATAAACATGGAAATATCTACACCGCTATCTGTATAAACATGGAAATATCTACACAGTTATCTCTATAAACATGGAAATACTTACACAGCCATCTGTATAAACATGGAAATACCTACAAAGTCATCTGTATAAACATGGAAATATCTACACAGCCATCTGTATAAACATGGAAATATCTACACAGCCATCTGTATATACATGGAAATACCTACACCGCCATCTGTATAAACATGGAAATATCTACAAAGTCATCTGTATAAACATGGAAATATCTACACAGCCATCTGTATAAACATGGAAATATCTACACAGCCATCTGTATATACATGGAAATATCTACACCGCTATCTGTATAAACATGGAAATATCTACACCGCCTTCTACATATCCATGGAAATATCTGCGCCGCCTTCTGTATAAACATGGAAATATCTACACGGTCATCTGTGTATAGATGGAAATATCAACACCGCCATCTGTACAAACATAGAAAAATCTGCAACGCTATCTGTATAAACATGGAAATATCTACACCGCAGTCTGTATAAACATGGAAATAGCTAAACCGCTATCTGTATAAACATGGAAATATCTACACTGCTATCTCTATAATCCTGGAAATATCTACACCGTGATCTGTATAAACATGGAAATATTTACACTGCTATCTGTATAAACATGGAAATATCTACACCGTTATCTGTATAAATATGGAAATATCTACACAGCTATCTCTATGAACATGGAAATATCTACACCGCCATCTGTATAAACATGGAAATATCTACACTTATATCTCTATAAACATGGAAATATCTACAATGCCATCTGTAAAAACATGGAAATACCCATACAGTCATCTCTATGAACATGGAAATATCTACACCACCATCTGTATAAACATGGAAATATCTACAATGCCATCTGTATACACATGGAAATACCTACATGGCAATCTGTGTATAGATGGAAACATCAACACCGCCATCTGTACAGACATGGAAATATCTACCCCGCTATCAGTATAAACATGGAAATATCTACACTGCGGTCTGTATAAACATGGAAATTTCTACACCGGTATCTGTATAAACATGGAAATATCTACACCACGATCTGTATAAACATGGAAATATTTACACCGCTATCTGTATAAACATGGAAATATCTACACCGCTATCTCTATAAACATGGAAATATCTACAGAGCCATCTGTATAAACATGGAAATACCTACATAGTCATGTGTAGGAACATGGAAAAATCTACACCGCCATCTGTATAAACGTGGAAATATCTACAGAGCCCTCTGTATAAATATGGAAATATCTGCATAGGCATCTGTATAAACATGGAAATATCTGCACCGCTATCTGTATAAACATGGAAATACCTACACCGCTGTCTCTATAAACATGGAAATATGTACACCGCTATGTGTATAAACATGGAAATATCCCCACTGCTGTCTGTATAAACATGGAAATATCTACACCGCGATCCGTATAAACATGGAAATATCTACACCACTATCTGTATAAACATGGAAATATCTACACAGCTATCTCTATAAACATGGAAATACCTACACCGCCATCTGTATAAACATGGAAATACCTGCAAAGTCATCTGTATAAACATGGAAATATCTACACAGCCATCTGTATAAACATGGAAATATCTACACAGGAATCTGTATAAACATGGAAATATCTACACCGACATCTACATATCCATGGAAATATCTGCGCGGCCTTCTGTATAAACATGGAAATATCTACACGGTCATCTGTGTATAGATGGAAATATCAACACCGCCATCTGTACAAACATGGAAATATCTGCACTGCTATCTGTATAAACATGGAATTATCTACACCGCGGTCTGTATAAACATGGAAATAGCTAAACCGCTGTCTGTATAAACATGGAAATATCTACACTGCTATCTCTATAAACCTGGAAATATCTACACCGTGATATGTATAAACATGGAAATATTTACACTGCAATCTGTATAAACATGGAAATATCTACACCGTTATCTGTATAAATATGGAGATATCTACACCGCTATCTCTATAAACATGGAAATATCTACACCGCCATCTGTATAAACATGGAAATATCTACACTTATATCTCTATAAACATGGAAATATCTACAATGCCATCTGTAAAAACATGGAAATAACTATACCGTCATCTGTATGAACATGGAAATATCTACACCACCATCTTTATAAACATGGAAATATCTACAATGCCATCTGTATACACATGGAAATACCTACACGGCAATCTGTGTATAGATGGAAACATCAACACCGCCATCTGTACTGACATGGAAATATCTACACCGCTATCTGTATAAACATGGAAATATCTACACTGCGGTCTGTATAAACATGGAAATTTCCACACCGGAATCTGTGTAAACATGGAAATATGTACACCACGATCTGTATAAACATGGAAATATTTACACCGCTATCTGTATAAACATGGAAATATCTACACCGCTATCTCTATAAACATGGAAATATCTACAAAGCCATCTGTACAAACATGGAAATATCTACACAGTCATGTATAGGAACATGGAAAAATCTACACTGTCATCTGTATAAACATGGAAATATCTACAGATCCCACTGTATAAATATGGAAATATCTGCATACGCATCTGTATAAACATGGAAATATCTGCACCGCTATCTGTATAAACATGGAAATACCTACACCGCTGTCTCTATAAACATGGAAATATGTACACCGCTATGTGTATAAACATGGAAATATCTCCACTGCTGTCTGTATAAACATGGAAATTTCTACACCGTGATCTGTATACACATGGAAATATCTACACCGCTCTCTGTATAAACATGGAAATATCTACACAGCTATCTCTATAAACATGGAAATACCTACACCGCCATCTGTATAAACATGGAAATACCTACAAAGTCATCTGTATAAACATGGAAGTATCTACACAGCCATCTGTATAAACATGGAAATATCTACACAGCCATCTGTATATACATGCAAATATCTACACCGCTATCTGTATAAACATGGAAATAACTACACCGCCTTCTACATATCCATGGAAATATCTGCACCGCCTTCTGTATAAACATGGAAATATCTACACGGTCATCTGTGTATAGATGGAAATATCAACACTGCCATCTGTACAAACATGGAAATATCTGCACCGCTATCTGTATAAACATGGAAATATCTACACCGCGGTCTGTATAAACATTGAAATAGCTAACCCGCTATCTGTATAAACATGGAAATATCTACACTGCTATCTCTATAAACCTGGAAATATCTACACCGTGATCTGTATAAACATGGAAATATTTACACTGCTATCTGTATAAACATGGAAATATCTACACTGCTATCTCTATAAACATGGAAATATCTACAATGCCATCAGTAAAAACATGGAAATACCTATACAGTCATCTGTATAAACATGGAAATAGGTAAACCGCTGTCTGTATAAACATGGAAATATCTACACCGTTATCTGTATAAATATGGAAATATCTACACCGCTATCTCTATAAACATGGAAATATCTACACCGCCATCTCTATGAACATGGAAATATCTACACTGCTATCACCATAAACATGGAAATATCTACAATGCCATCTGTAAAAACATGGAAATACCTATACAGTCATCTGTATAAACATGGAAATATCTACACCACCATCTGTATAAACATAGAAATATCTACAATGCCATCTGTATACACATGGAAATACCTACACGGCAATCTGTGTATAGATGGAAACATCAACACCACCATCTCTACAAACATGGAAATATGTACACCGCTATCTGTATAAACATGGAAGTGTCTACACTGCTGTCTGTATAAACATGGAAATAACTACAAAGTCATCTGTATAAACATGGAAATATCTACACAGCCATCTGTATAAACATGGAAATATCTACACAGCCATCTGTATATACATGGAAATATCTACACCGCTATCTGTATAAACATGGAAATATCTACACGGTCACCTGTATAGATGGAAATATCAACACCGCCATTTGTACAAACTTGGAAATATCTGCACCGCTATCTGTATAAACATGGAAATATCTACACCGCGGTCTGTATAAACATGGAAATAGCAAAACCGCTATCTGTATAAACATGGAAATATATACACTGCTATCTCTATAAACCTGGAAAGATCTACACCGTGATCTGCATAAACATGCAAATATTTACACTGCTATCTGTATAAACATGGAAATATCTACACCGTTATCTGTATAAATATGGAAATATCTACACAGCTATCTCTATAAAGATGGAAATATCTACAATGTCATCTGTAAAAACATGGAAATACCTATACAGTCATCTGTATAAACATGGAAATATCTACACCACCATCTGTATAAACATGGAAATATCTACAATGCCATCTGTATACACATGGAAATACCTACATGGCAATCTGTGTAGAGATGGAAACATCAACACCGCCATCTGTACAGACATGGAAATATCTACCCCGCTATCTGTATAAACATGGAAATATCTACACTGCGGTCTGTATAAACATGGAAATTTCTACACTGGTATCTGTATAAACATGGAAATATCTACACCACGATCTGTATAAACATGGAAATATTTACACCGCTATCTGTATAAACATGGAAATATCTACACCGCTATCTCTATAAACATGGAAATATCTACAAAGCCATCTGTATAAACATGGAAATACCTACACAGTCATGTGTAGGAACATGGAAAAATCTACACTGCCATCTGTATAAACATGGAAATATCTACAGAGCCCTCTGTATAAATATGGAAATATCTGCAATGGCATCTGTATAAACATGGAAATATCTGCACCACTATCTGTATAAACATGGAAATACCTACACCGCTGTCTCTATAAACATGGAAATATGTACACCGCTATGTGTATAAACATGGAAATATCTCCACTGCTGTCTGTATAAACATGGAAATATCTACACCGCGATCTGTATAAACATGGAAATATCTACACCGCTATCTGTATAAACATCGAAATATCTACACAGCTATCTCTAAAAACATGGAAATACCTACACCGCCATCTGTATAAAAATGGAAATACCTACAAAGTCATCTGTATAAACATGGAAATATCTACACAGCCATCTGTATAAACATGGAAATATCTACACAGCCATCTGTATAAACATGGAAATATCTACACCGCCTTCTACATATCCATGGAAATATCTGCGCCGCCTTCTGTATAAACATGGAAATATCTACACGGTCATCTGTGTATAGATGGAAATATCAACACCGCCATCTGTACAAACATGGAAATATCTGCACTGCTATCTGTATAAACATGGAAATATCTACAGCGCGGTATGTATAAACATGGAAATAGCTAAACCGCTATCTGTATAAACATGGAAATATCTACACTGCTATCTCTATAAACCTGGAAATATCTACACCATGACCTGTATAAACATGGAAATATTTACACTGCTATCTGTATAAACATGGAAATATGTACACCGTTATCTGTATAAATATGGAAATATCTACACCGATATCTCTATAAACATGGAAATAACTACACCGCCATCTGTATAAACATGGAAATATCTACACTGCTATCTCTATAAACATGGAAATATCTACAATGCCATCTGTAAAAACATGGAAATACCTATACAGACATCTGTATAAACATGGAAATATCTACACCACCATCTGTATAAACATGGAAATATCTACAATGCCATCTGTATACACATGGAAATACCTACACGGCAATCTGTGTATAGATGGAAACATCAACACCGCCATCTGTACAAACATGGAAATATCTACACCGCTATCTGTATAAACATGGAAATATCTACACTGCGGTCTGTATAAACATGGAAATTTCTATACCGGTATCTGTATAAACATGGAAATATCTACACCACGATCTGTATAAGCATGGAAATATTTACACCGCTATCTGTATAAACATGGAAATATCTACACCGCTATCTCTATAAACATGGAAATATCTACAAAGCCATCTGTATAAACATGGAAATACCTACACAGTCATGTGTAGGAACATGGAAAGAACTGCAGTGCCATCTGTATGAACATGGAAATATCTACAGAGCCCTCTGTATAAATATGGAAATATCTGCATAGGCATCTGTATAAACATGGAAATCTCTGCACCGCTACCTGTATAAACATGGAAATACATACACCGCTGTCTCTATAAACATGGAAATATGTACACCGCTATGTGTATAAACATGGAAATATCTCCACTGCTGTCTGTAAAAACATGGAAATATCTACACCGTGATCTGTATAAACATGGAAATATCTACACCGCTATCTGTATAAACATGGAAATATCTACACAGCTATCTCTATAAACATGGAAATTCCTAAACCACCCTCTGTATAAACATGGAAATACCTACAAAGTCATCTGTATAAACATGGAAATATCTACACAGCCATCTGAATAAACATGAAAATATCTACATAGCCATCTGTATATACATGGAAATATCTACACCGCTATCTGTATAAACATGGAAATATCTACACCGCCTTCTACATATCCATGGAAATATCTGCGCCGCCTTCTGTATAAACATGGAAATATCTACACGGTCATCTGTGTATAGATGGAAATATCAACACCGCCATCTGTACAAACATGGAAATATCTGCACCGCTATCTGTATAAACATGGAAATATCTACACCGCGGTCTGTATAAACATGGAAATAGCTAACCCGCTATCTGTATAAACATGGAAATATCTACACTGCTATCTCTATAGACCTGGAAATATCTACACCGTGATCTGTATAAACATGGAAATATTTACACTGCTATCTGTATAAACATGGAAATATCTACACTGCTATCTCTATAAACATGGAAATATCTGCAATGCCATTTGTGAAAACATGGAAATACCTATACAGTCATCTGTATAAACATGGATATAGCTAAACCGCTGTCTGTATAAACATGGAAATATCTACACCGTTATCTGTATAAATACGGAAATATCTACAACGCTCTCTCTATAAACATGGAAATATCTACACCGCCATCTGTATGAACATGGAAATATCTACACTGCTATCTCTATAAACATGGAAATATCTACAATGCCATCTGTAAAAACATGGAAATACCTATACAGTCATCTGCATAAACATGGAAATATCTACACCACCATCTGTATAAACATGGAAATATCTACAATGCCATCTGTATACACATGGAAATACCTACACGGCAATCTGTGTATAGATGGAAACATCAACACCGCCATCTGCACAAACATGGAAATATCTACACTGCTATCTCTATAAACATGGAAATATCTACACAGCTATCTGTATAAACATGGAAATATCTACACTGCGGTCTGTATAAACATGGAAATTTCTACACCGTTATCTGTATAAACATGGAAATATCTACACCACGATCTGTATAAACATGGAAATATTTTCACCGCTATCTGTATAAACGTGGAAATATCTACACCGCTATCTCTATAAACATGGAAATATCTACAGAGCCCTCTGTATAAATATGGAAATATCTGCATAGGCATCTGTATAAACATGGAAATATCTGCACCGCTATCTGTATAAACATGGAAATACCTACACCGCTGTCTCTATAAACATGGAAATATGTACACCGCTATGTGTATAAACATGGAAATATCTCCACTGCTGTCTGTATATACATGGAAATATCTACACCGCGATCTGTATAAACATGGAAATATCTACACCGCTATCTGTATAAACATGGAAATATCTACACAGTTATCTCTATAAACATGGAAATACTTACACAGCCATCTGTATAAACATGGAAATACCTACAAAGTCATCTGTATAAACATGGAAATATCTACACAGCCATCTGTATAAACATGGAAATATCTACACAGCCATCTGTATATACATGGAAATACCTACACCGCCATCTGTATAAACATGGAAATATCTACAAAGTCATCTGTATAAACATGGAAATATCTACACAGCCATCTGTATAAACATGGAAATATCTACACAGCCATCTGTATATACATGGAAATCTCTACACCGCTATCTGTATAAACATGGAAATATCTACACCGCCTTCTACATATCCATGGAAATATCTGCGCGGCCTTCTGTATAAACATGGAAATATCTACACGGTCATCTGTGTATAGATGGAAATATCAACACCGCCATCTGTACAAACATGGAAATATCTGCACTGCTATCTGTATAAACATGGAATTATCTACACCGCGGTCTGTATAAACATGGAAATAGCTAAACCGCTGTCTGTATAAACATGGAAATATCTACACTGCTATCTCTATAAACCTGGAAATATCTACACCGTGATATGTATAAACATGGAAATATTTACACTGCAATCTGTATAAACATGGAAATATCTACACCGTTATCTGTATAAATATGGAGATATCTACACCGCTATCTCTATAAACATGGAAATATCTACACCGCCATCTGTATAAACATGGAAATATCTACACATATATCTCTATAAACATGGAAATATCTACAATGCCATCTGTAAAAACATGGAAATAACTATACCGTCATCTGTATGAACATGGAAATATCTACACCACCATCTTTATAAACATGGAAATATCTACAATGCCATCTGTATACACATGGAAATACCTACACGGCAATCTGTGTATAGATGGAAACATCAACACCGCCATCTGTACTGACATGGAAATATCTACACCGCTATCTGTATAAACATGGAAATATCTACACTGCGGTCTGTATAAACATGGAAATTTCCACACCGGAATCTGTATAAACATGGAAATATCTACACCACGATCTGTATAAACATGGAAATATTTACACCGCTATCTGTATAAACATGGAAATATCTACACCGCTATCTCTATAAACATGGAAATATCTACAGAGCCATCTGTATAAACATGGAAATACCTACATAGTCATGTGTAGGAACATGGAAAAATCTACACCGCCATCTGTATAAACGTGGAAATATCTACAGAGCCCTCTGTATAAATATGGAAATATCTGCATAGGCATCTGTATAAACATGGAAATATCTGCACCGCTATCTGTATAAACATGGAAATACCTACACCGCTGTCTCTATAAACATGGAAATATGTACACCGCTATGTGTATAAACATGGAAATATCCCCACTGCTGTCTGTATAAACATGGAAATATCTACACCGCGATCCGTATAAACATGGAAATATCTACACCACTATCTGTATAAACATGGAAATATCTACACAGCTATCTCTATAAACATGGAAATACCTACACCGCCATCTGTATAAACATGGAAATACCTGCAAAGTCATCTGTATAAACATGGAAATATCTACACAGCCATCTGTATAAACATGGAAATATCTACACAGGAATCTGTATAAACATGGAAATATCTACACCGACATCTACATATCCATGGAAATATCTGCGCGGCCTTCTGTATAAACATGGAAATATCTACACGGTCATCTGTGTATAGATGGAAATATCAACACCGCCATCTGTACAAACATGGAAATATCTGCACTGCCATCTGTATAAACATGGAATTATCTACACCGCGGTCTGTATAAACATGGAAATAGCTAAACCGCTGTCTGTATAAACATGGAAATATCTACACTGCTATATCTATAAACCTGGAAATATCTACACCGTGATATGTATAAACATGGAAATATTTACACTGCAATCTGTATAAACATGGAAATATCTACACCGTTATCTGTATAAATATGGAGATATCTACACCGCTATCTCTATAAACATGGAAATATCTACACCGCCATCTGTATAAACATGGAAATATCTACAATGCCATCTGTATACACATGGAAATAACTACACGGCAATCTGTGTATAGATGGAAACATCAACACCGCCATCTGTACAAACATGGAAATATCTACACCGCTATCTGTATAAACATGGAAATATCTACACTGCGGTCTGTATAAACATGGAAATTTCTACACCGGTATCTGTATAAACATGGAAATATCTACACCACGATCTGTATAAACATGGAAATATTTTCAACGCTATCTGTATAAACATGGAAATATCTAAACCGCTATCTCTATAAACATGGAAATATCTACAACGCCATCTGTATAAACATGGAAATACCTACACAGTCATGTGTAGGAACATGGAAAAATCTACACTGCCATCTGTATAAACATGGAAATATCTACAGAGCCCTCTGTATAAATATGGAAATATCTGCATAGGCATCTGTATAAACATGGAAATATCTGCACCGCTATCTGTATAAACATGGAAATACCTACACCGCTGTCTCTGTAAACATGGAAATATGTACACCGCTATGTGTATAAACATGGAAATATCTCCACTGCTGTCTGTATATACATGGAAATATCTACACCACGATCTGTATAAACATGGAAATATCTACACCGCTATCTGTATAAACATGGAAATATCTACACAGTTATCTCTATAAACATGGAAATACTTACACAGCCATCTGTATAAACATGGAAATACCTACAAAGTCATCTGTATAAACATGGAAATATCTACACAGCCATCTGTATAAACATGGAAATATCTACACAGCCATCTGTATATACATGGAAATACCTACACCGCCATCTGTATAAACATGGAAATATCTACAAAGTCATCTGTATAAACATGGAAATATCTACACAGCCATCTGTATAAACATGGAAATACCTACAAAGTCATCTGTATAAACATGGAAATATCTACACAGCCATCTGTATAAACATGGAAATATCTACACAGCCATCTGTATATACATGGAAATCTCTACACCGCTATCTGTATAAACATGGAAATATCTACACCGCCTTCTACATATCCATGGAAATATCTGCGCATCCTTCTGTATAAACATGGAAATATCTACACGGTCTTCTGTGTATAGATGGAAATATCAACACCGCCATCTGTACAAACATGGAAATACCTGCACCGCTATCTGTATCAACATGGAATTATCTACACCGCGGTCTGTATAAACACGGAAATAGCTAAACCGCTATCTGTATAAACATGGAAATATCTACACTGTGATCTCTATAAACCTGGAAATATCTACACCGTGATCTTTATAAACATGGAAATATTTACACTGCTATCTGTATAAACATGGAAATATCTACACCGTTATCTTTATAAATACGGAAATATCTACACCGCTATCTCTATAAACATGGAAATATCTACACTGCCATCTGTATAAACATGGAAATATCTACACTTATATCTCTATAAACATGGAAATATCTACAATGCCATCTGTAAAAACGTGGAAATACCTGTACAGTCATCAGTATGAACATGGAAATATCTACACCACCATCTGTATAAACATGGAAATATCTACAGTGCCATCTGTATACACATGGAAAT
Organism: Pan troglodytes; assembly: GCF_028858775.2. Taxonomy (NCBI): domain Eukaryota; kingdom Metazoa; phylum Chordata; class Mammalia; order Primates; family Hominidae; genus Pan; species Pan troglodytes. The sequence goes on from NC_072411.2 coordinate 13,499,096, forward strand.
ACCTACACGGCAATCTGTGTATAGATGGAAACATCAACACCGCCATCTGTACAGACATGGAAATATCTACACCGCTATCTGTATAAACAAGGAAATATCTACACTGCGGTCTGTATAAACATGGAAATTTCCACACCGGTATCTGTATAAACATGGAAATATCTACACCACGATCTGTATAAACATGGAAATATTTACACCGCTATCTGTATAAACATGGATATATCTACACCGCTATCTCTATAAACATGGAAATATCCACAAAGCCATCTGTACAAACATGGAAATACCTACACAGTCATGCGTAGGAACATGGAAAAATCTACACTGCCATCTGTATAAACATGGAAATATCTACAGAGCCCTCTGTATAAATATGGAAATATCTGCATAGGCATCTGTATAAACATGGAAATATCTGCACCGCTATCTGTATAAACATGGAAATACCTACACCGCTGTCTCTATAAACATGGAAATATGTACACCGCTATGTGTATAAACATGGAAATATCTCCACTGCTGTCTGTATAAACATGGAAATATCTACACCGCGATCTGTATAAACATGGAAATATCTACACCGCTATCTGTATAAACATGGAAATATCTACACAGCTATCTCTATAAACATGGAAATACCTACACCGCCATCTGTATAAACATGGAAATACCTACAAAGTCATCTGTATAAACATGGAAATATCTACACAGCCATCTGTATAAACATGGAAATATCTACACAGCCATCTGTATATACATGGAAATATCTACACCGCTATCTGTATAAACATGGAAATATCTACACCGCCTTCTACATATCCATGGAAATATCTGCGCCGCCTTATGTATAAACATGGAAATATCTACACGGTCATCTGTGCATAGATGGAAATATCAACACCGCCATCTGTACAAACATGGAAATATCTGCACCGCTATCTGTATAAACCTGGAAATATCTACACCGCGGTCTGTATAAACATGGAAATAACTAAACCGCTATCTGTATAAACATGGAAACATCTACACTGCTATCTCTATAAACCTGGAAATATCTACACCGTGATCTGTATAAATATGGAAATATTTACAGTGCTATCTGTATAAACATGGAAATATCTACACTGCTATCTCTATAAACATGGAAATATCTACAATGCCATCTGTAAAAACATGGAAATACCTATACAGTCATCTGTATATACATGGATATAGCTAAACCGCTGTCTGTATAAACATGGAAATATCTACACCGTTATCTGTATAAATGTGGAAATATCTACAACGCTATCTCTATAAACATGGAAATATCTACACCGCCATCTGTATGAACATGGAAATATCTACACTGCTATCTCTATAAACATGGAAATATCTACAATGCCATCTGTAAAAACATGGAAATACCTATACAGTCATCTGCATAAACATGGAAATATCTACACCACCATCTGTATAAACATGGAAATATCTACAATGCCATCTGTATACACATGGAAATACCTACACGGCAATCTGTGTATAGATGGAAACATCAACACCGCCATCTGTACAAACATGGAAATATCTACACCGCTATCTGTATAAACATGGAAATATCTACACTGCGGTCTGTATAAACATGGAAATTTCTACACCGGTATCTGTATAAACATGGAAATATCTACACCACGATCTGTATAAACATGGAAATATTTACACCGCTATCTGTATAAACATGGAAATATCTACACTGCTATCTCTATAAACATGGAAATATCTACAAAGCCATCTGTAGAAACATGGAAATACCTACACAGTCATGTGTAGGAACATGGAAAAATCTGCACTGCCATCTGTATAAACATGGAAATATCTACAGAGCCCTCTGTATAAATATGGAAATATCTGCATAGGCATCTGTATAAACATGGAAATATCTGCACCGCTATCTGTATAAACATGGAAATACCTACACCGCTGTCTCTATAAACTTGGAAACTTGTACACCGCTATGTGTACAAACATGGAAATATCTCCACTGCTGTCTGTATAAACATGGAAATATCTACAACGCGATCTGTATAAACATGGAAATATCTACACCGCTATCTGTATAAACAAGGAAAAATCTACTCAGCTATCTCTATAAACATGGAAATACCTACACCGCCATCTGTATAAACATGGAAATACCTACAAAGTCATCTGTATAAACATGGAAATATCTACACAGCCATCTGTATAAACATGGAAATATCTACACAGCCATCTGTATATACATGGAAATATCTACACCGCTATCTGTATAAACATGGAGATATATACACTGCGGTCTGTATAAACATGGAAATATCTACACTGCGGTCTGTATAAACATGGAAATTTCTACACCGGTATCTGTATAAACATGGAAATATCTACACCACGATCTGTATAAACGTGGAAATATTTACACCACTATCTGTATAAACATGGAAATATCTACACCGCTAACTCTATAAACATGGAAATATCTACAAAGCCATCTGTATAAACATGGAAATACCTACACAGTCATGTGTAGGAACATGGAAATATCTACACAGCTATCTGTATAAACATGGAAATACCTACACCGCTGTCTCTATAAACATGGAAATATGTACACCGCTATGTGTATAAACATGGAAATATCTCCACTGCTGTCTGTATAAACATGAAAATATCTACACCACGATCTGTATAAACATGGAAATATTTACACCGCTATCTGTATAAACATGGAAATATCTACACCGCTATCTCTATAAACATGGAAATAACTACAAAGCCATCTGTATAAACATGGAAATACCTACACAGTCCTGTGTAGGAACATGGAAAAATCTACACTGCCGTCTGTATAAACATGGAAATATCTACAGAGCCTTCTGTATAAATATGGAAATATCTGCATAGGCATCTGTATAAACATGGACATATCTGCACCGCTATCTGTATAAACATGGAATTACCTACACCGCTGTCTCTATAAACATGGAAATATGTTCACCGCTATGTGTATAAACATGGAAATATCTCCACTGCTGTCTGTATAAACATGGAAATATCTACACCACCATCTGTATAAACATGGAAATATCTACAATGCCATCTGTATACACATGGAAATACCTGCACGGCAATCTGTGTGTAGATGGAAACATCAACACCGCCATCTGTACGAACATGGAAATATCTACACAGCTATCTCTATAAACATGGAAATACCTACACCGCCATCTGTATAAACATGGAAATACCTACAAAGTCATCTGTATAAACATGGAAATATCTACACAGCCATCTGTATAAACATGGAAATATCTACACAGCCCTCTGTATATACCTGGAAATATCTACACCGCTATCTGTATAGACATGGAAATATCTACACCGCCTTCTACATATCCATGGAAATATCTGCGCCGCCTTCTGTATAAACATGGAAATATCTACACGGTCATCTGTGTAGAGATGGAAATATCAACACCGCCATCTGTACAAACATTGAAATATCTACACCGCTATCTTTATAAACATGGAAATATCTACACCGCGGTCTGTATAAACATGGAAATAGCTAAACCGCTATCTGTATAAACATGGAAATATCTACACTGCTATCTCTATAAACCTGGAAATATCTACACCGTGATCAGTATAAACATGGAAATATTTACACTGCTATCTGTATAAACATGGAAATATCTACACCGTTATCTGTATAAATATGGAAATACCTACACCGCTATCTATATAAACATGGAAATATCTACACCGCCATCTGTATAAACATGGAAATATCTACACTGCTATCTCTATAAACATGGAAATATCTACAATTCCATCTGTAAAAACATGGAAATACCTATACAGTCATCTGTATAAACATGGAAATATCTACACCACCATCTGTATAAACATGGAAATATCTACAATGCCATCTGTATACACATGGAAATACCTACACGGCAATCGGTGTATAGATGGAAACACCAACACCGCCATCTGTACAAACATGGAAATATCTACACCGCTATCTGTAGAAACATGGAGATATCTACACTGCTGTCTGTATAAACATGGAAATTTATACACCGGTATCTGTATAAACATGGAAATATCTACACCAAGAACTGTATAAACATGGAAATATTTACACCGCTATCTGTATAAACATGGAAATATCAGCACCGCTATCTCTATAAACATGGAAATATCTACAAAGCCATCTGTATAAATATGGAAATACCTACACAGCCATGTGTAGGAACATGGAAAAATCTACACTGCCATCTGTATAAACATGGAAATATCTACAGAGCCCTCTGTATAAATATTTAAATATATGTATAGGCATCTGTATAAACATGGAAATATCTGCACCGCTATCTGTATAAACATGGAAATACCTACACCGCTGTCTCTATAAACATGGAAATATGTACACCGCTATGTGTATAAACATGGAAATATCTCCACTGCTGTCTGCATAAACATGGAAATATCTACACCGCGATCTCTATAAACATGGAAATATCTACACCGCGATCTGTATAAACATGGAAATATCTACACAGCTATCTCTATAAACATGGAAATACCTACACCGCCATCTGTATAAACATGGAAATACCTACAAAGTCATCTGTATAAACATGGAAATATCTACACAGCCATCTGTATAAACATGAAAATACCTACGCAGCCATATGTATATACATGGAAATATCTACACCGCTATCTGTATAAACATGGAAATATCTACACCGCCTTCTACATATCCATGGAAATATCTGCGCCGCCTTCTGTATAAACTTGGAAATATCTACACGGTCATCTGTGTAGAGATGGAAATATCAACACCGCCATCTGTACAAACGTGGAAATATCTGCACCGCTATCTGTATAAACATGGAAATATCTACACCGCGGTCTGAATAAACATGGAAATAGCTAAACCGCTATCTGTATAAACATGGAAATATTTACACTGCTATCTGTATAAACATGGAAATATCTACACTGTTATCTGTATAAATATGGAAATATCTACACCGCCATCTCTATAGACATGGAAATATCTACACCGCCATCTGTATAAACATGGAAATATCTACACTGCTATCTCTATAAACATGGAAATATCAACAATGCCATCTGTAAAAACATGGAAATACCTATACAGTCATCAGTATAAACATGGAAATATCTACAACACCATCTGTATAAACATGGAAATATCTACAATGCCATCTGTATACACATGGAAATACCTACACGGCAATCTGTGTATAGATGGAAACACCAACACCGCCATCTGTACAAACATGGAAATATCTACACCGCTATCTGTGTAAACATGGAGATATCTACACTGCGGTCTGTATAAACATGGAAATTTCTACACCGGTATCTGTATAAACATGGAAATATCTACACCACAATCTGTATAAACATGGAAATATTTACACCAGTATCTGTATAAACATGGAAATATCTACACCGCTATCTCTATAAACACGGAAATATCTACAAAGCCATCTGTATAAACATGGAAATACCTACACAGTCATGTGTAGGAACATGGAAAAATCTACACTGCCATCTGTATAAACATGGAAATATCTACAGAGCCCTCTGTATAAATATGGAAATATCTGCATAGGCATCTGTATAAACATGGAAATATCTGCACCGTTATCTGTATAAACATGGAAATACCTACACCGCTGTCTGTATAAACATGGAAATAGGTACACCGCTATGTGTATAAACATGGAAATATCTCCACTGCTGTCTGTATAAACATGGAAATATCTACACCGCGATCTGTATAAACATGGAAATATCTACATCGCTATCTGTATAAACATGGAACTATCTACACAGCTATCTCTATAAACATGGAAATAACTGCACCGCCATCTGTATAAACATGGAAATACCTACAAAGTCATCTGTATAAACATGGAAATATCTACACAGCCATCTGTATAAACATGGAAATATCTACACAGCCATCTCTATATACATGGAAATATCTACACCGCTATCTGTATAAACATGGAAATATCTACACCGCCTTCTACATATCCATGGAAATATCTGCGCCGCCTTCTGTATAAACATGGAAATATCTACACGGTCATCTGTGTATAGATGGAAATATCAACACCGCCATCTGTACAAACATGGAAATATCTGCAACGCTATCTGTATAAACATGGAAATATCCACACCGCGGTCTGTATAAACATGGAAATAGCAAAACCGCTATCTGTATATACATGGAAATATGTACACTGCTATCTCTACAAACCTGGAAATATCTATACCGTGATCTGTATAAACATGGAAATATTTACACTGCTATCTGTATAAACATGGAAATATCTACACCGTTATCTGTATAAATATGGAAATATCTACACCGCTATCTCTATAAACATGGAAATATCTACACCGCCATCTGTATAAACATGGAAATATCTACACTGCTATCTCTATAAACATGGAAATATCTAGAATGTCATCTGTAAAAACATGGAAATACCTATACAGTCATCTGTATAAACATGGAAATATCTACAACACCATCTGTATAAACATGGAAATATCTACAATGCCATCTGTATACACCTGGAAATAACTACACGGCAATCTGTGTATAGATGGAAACATCAACAACGCCATCTGTACAAACATGGAAATATCTACACCGCTATCTGTATAAACATGGAGATATCTACATTGCGGTCTGTATAAACATGGAAATATCTACACTGCGGTCTGTATAAACATGGAAATTTCTACACCGGTATCGGTATAAACATGGAAATATCCACACCACGATCTGTATAAACATGGAAATATTTACACCGCTATCTGTATAAACATGGAAATATCTACACTGCTATCTCTATAAACATGGAAATATCTACAAAGCCATCTGTATAAACATGGAAATACCTACACAGTCATGTGTAGGAACATGGAAAAATCTGCACTGCCATCTGTATAAACTTGGAAATATCTACAGAGCCCTCTGTATAAATATGGAAATATCTGCATAGGCATCTGTATAAACATGGAAATATCTGCACCGCTATCTGTATAAACATGGAAATACCTACACCGCTGTCTCTATAAACTTGGAAATATGTACACCGCTATGTGTAGAAACATGGAAATATCTCCACTGCTGTCTGTATAAACATGGAAATATCTACAACGCGATCTGTATAAACATGGAAATATCTACACCGCTATCTGTATAAACAAGGAAAAATCTACACAGCTATCTCTATAAACATGGAAACACCTACACCGCCATCTGTATAAACATGGAAATACCTACAAAGTCATCTGTATACACATGGAAATATCTACACAGCCATCTGTATAAACATGGAAATATCTACACAGCCATCTGTATATACATGGAAATATCTACACCGCTATCTGTATAAACATGGAGATACATACACTGCGGTCTGTATAAACATGGAAATATCTACAGTGCGGTCTGTATAAACATGGAAATTTCTGCACCGGTATCTGTATAAACATGGAAATATCTACACCACGATCTGTATAAACGTGGAAATATTTACACCACTATCTGTATAAACATGGAAATATCTACACCGCTAACTCTATAAACATGGAAATATCTACAAAGCCATCTGTATAAACATGGAAATACCTACACAGTCATGTGTAGGAACATGGAAATATCTACACAGCTATCTGTATAAACATGGAAATACCTACACCGCTGTCTCTATAAACATGGAAATATGTACACCGCTATGTGTATAAACATGGAAATATCTCCACTGCTGTCTGTATAAACATGAAAATATCTACACCACGATCTGTATAAACATGGAAATATTTACACCGCTATCTGTATAAACATGGAAATATCTACACCGCTATCTCTATAAACATGGAAATAACTACAAAGCCATCTGTATAAACATGGAAATACCTACACAGTCCTGTGTAGGAACATGGAAAAATCTACACTGCCGTCTGTATAAACATGGAAATATCTACAGAGCCTTCTGTATAAATATGGAAATATCTGCATAGGCATCTGTATAAACATGGACATATCTGCACCGCTATCTGTATAAACATGGAATTACCTACACCGCTGTCTCTATAAACATGGAAATATGTTCACCGCTATGTGTATAAACATGGAAATATCTCCACTGCTGTCTGTATAAACATGGAAATATCTACACCACCATCTGTATAAACATGGAAATATCTACAATGCCATCTGTATACACATGGAAATACCTGCACGGCAATCTGTGTGTAGATGGAAACATCAACACCGCCATCTGTACGAACATGGAAATATCTACACAGCTATCTCTATAAACATGGAAATACCTACACCGCCATCTGTATAAACATGGACATACCTACAAAGTCATCTGTATAAACATGGAAATATCTACACAGCCATCTGTATAAACATGGAAATATCTACACAGCCCTCTGTATATACCTGGAAATATCTACACCGCTATCTGTATAAACATGGAAATATCTACACCGCCTTCTACATATCCATGGAAATATCTGCACCGCCTTCTGTATAAACATGGAAATATCTACACGGTCATCTGTGTAGAGATGGAAATATCAACACCGCCATCTGTACAAACATTGAAATATCTACACCGCTATCTGTATAAACATGGAAATATCTACACCGCAGTCTGTATAAACATGGAAATAGCTAAACCGCTATCTGTATAAACATGGAAATATCTACACTGCTATCTCTATAAACCTGGAAATATCTACACCGTGATCAGTATAAACATGGAAATATTTACACTGCTATCTGTATAAACATGGAAATATCTACACCGTTATCTGTATAAATATGGAAATACCTACACCGCTATCTATATAAACATGGAAATATCTACACCGCCATCTGTATAAACATGGAAATATCTACACTGCTATCTCTATAAACATGGAAATATCTACAATTCCATCTGTAAAAACATGGAAATACCTATACAGTCATCTGTATAAACATGGAAATATCTACACCACCATCTGTATAAACATGGAAATATCTACAATGCCATCTGTATACACATGGAAATACCTACACGGCAATCGGTGTATAGATGGAAACACCAACACCGCCATCTATACAAACATGGAAATATCTACACCGCTATCTGTATAAACATGGAGATATCTACACTGCTGTCTGTATAAACATGGAAATTTATACACCGGTATCTGTATAAACATGGAAATATCTACACCACGATCTGTATAAACATGGAAATATTTACACCGCTATCTGTATAAACATGGAAATATCTACACCGCTATCTCTTTAAACATGGAAATATCTAAAAAGCCATCTGTATAAACATGGAAAAACCTAAAAAGTCATCTGTATAAACATGGAAATATCTACACAGCCATCTGTATAAACATGGAAATATCTACACAGCCATCTCTATATACATGGAAATATCTACACCGCTATCTGTATAAACATGGAAATATCTACACCGCCTTCTACATATCCATGGAAATATCTGCACCGCCTTCTGTATAAACATGGAAATATCTACACAGTCATCTGTGTATAGATGGAAATATCAACACCGCCATCTGTACAAACATGGAAATATCTGCAACGCTATCTGTATAAACATGGAAATATCCACACCGCGGTCTGTATAAACATGGAAATAGCAAAACCGCTATCTGTATAAACATGGAAATATGTACACTGCTATCTCTACAAACCTGGAAATATCTATACCGTGATCTGTATAAACATGGAAATATTTACACTGCTATCTGTATAAACATGGAAATATCTACACCGTTATCTGTATAAATATGGAAATATCTACACCGCTATCTCTATAAACATGGAAATATCTACACCGCCATCTGTATAAACATGGAAATATCTACACTGCTATCTCTATAAACATGGAAATATCTAGAATGTCATCTGTAAAAACATGGAAATACCTATACAGTCATCTGTATAAACATGGAAATATGTACACCACCATCTGTATAAACATGGAAATATCTACAATGCCATCTGTATACACCTGGAAATAACTACACGGCAATCTGTGTATAGATGGAAACATCAACAACGCCATCTGTACAAACATGGAAATATCTACACCACCATCTGTATAAACTTGGAAATACCTACAATACCATTTGTATGCACACGCAAATACCTATACAGACATCTGTATAAATATGGAAATATCTACACCGCCATCTGTATAGACATGGAAATATCTACACTGCCATCTGTAGAAACATGGAAATTTCTACACCACGATCTGTATAAACATGGAAATATCTACACAGCCATCTGTATATACATGGAAATATCTACACAGCTATCTCTATAAACATGGAAATATCTACACCGCCATCTCTATAAAAATGGAAATACCTACAAAGTCATCTTTATAAACATGGAAAAATCTACACAGCCATCTGTATAAACCTGGAAATATCTACACAGCCATTTGTATATACATGGAAATATCTACACCGCTATCTGTATAAACATGGAAATAACTACACCGCTATTTGTATAAACAAGGAAATATCTACACCGTGATCTGTATAAACATGGAAATATCTACACCGCCATCTCTATAAACATGGAAATATCTACACCCCTATCTGTATAAACATGGAAATATCCACACCGCTATCTCTATTGACATGGAAAAATCAACACCGCTATCTCTATGAACATGGAAATATCTACACCGCCATCTCTATAAACATGGAAATATCTACACCACGATCAGTATAAACATGGAAATATCTACACCTCTATCTGTATAAACATGGAAATATCGCCAATGCTATCTCTATAAACATCGAAATATCTACACCGCCATCTATAAAAACATGGAAATACTTACAAAGTTATCTGTATAAACATGGAGATATCTTCACCGCCATGTGTATCAACATGGAAATATCTACACAGCCATGTGTATATACATGGAAATATCTACACCGCTATCTATATAAACATGGAAATAACTACACCGCTATCTGTATAAACATGGAAATATCTACACCGCCATCTACATAACCATGGAAATATCTGCGCCGCCATCTGTATAAACATGGAAATATCTACACGGTCATCTGTGTATAGATGGAAATATCAACACCGCCATATGTACAAACATGGAAAAATCTGCACCGCTATCTGTATAAACATGGAAATATCTACACCGCGGTCTGTATAAACATGGAAATATCTACAATGCCATCTGTAAAAACATGGAAATACCTATACAGTCATCTGTATAAACATGGAATTATCTACACCACCATCTGTATAAACATGGAAATATCTACAATGCCATCTGTATACACATGGAAATATCTACACGGCAATCAGTGTATAGATGGAAACATCAACACCGCCATCTGTACAAACATGGAAATATCTACACCGCTATCTCTATAAACATGTAAATATCTACAAAGCCATCTGTATAAACATGGAAATAACTACACAGTCATATGTATGAACATGGAAATATCTACACTGCCATCTGTATAAACATGGAAATATCTACACAGCCCTCTGTATTAATATGGAAATATCTGCATAGGCATCTGTATAAACATGGAAATATCTACACTGCTATCTGTATAAATATGGAAATATGTACAGCACTCTCTGTATAAAGATAGAAATATCTACATCGCTATCTGTATAAACCTGGAAACATCTACGCAGCTATTTGTAAAAATATGGAAATATCTACACCGCTATCTCTATAAACATGGAAATATCTACACCGTGATCTGTATAAACATGCAAATATTTACACAGCTATCTGTATAAACATGGCAATATCTACACCGTTATCTCTATAAATATGGAAATGTCTACACCGCTATCTCTATAAACATGGAAATATCTACACCGCCATCTGTATAAACATGGAAATATCTACACTGCTATCTCTATAAACATGGAAGTATCTACAATGCCATCTGTAAAAACATGGAAATACCTATACAGTCATCTTTATAAACATGGAAATATCTACACCACCATCTGTATAAACATGGAAATATCTACAATGCCATCTGTATACACATGGAAATAACTACACGGCAATCTGTGTATAGATGGAAACATCAACACCGCCATCTGTACAAACATGGAAATATCTACACCGCTATCTCTATAAACATGGAAATATCTCAACTGCGGTCTGCATAAACATGGAAATATCTACACCGCTATCTCTATAAACATGGAAATTTCTACAAAGCCATCTGTATAAACATGGAAATACCTACACAGTCATGTGTATGAACATGGAAATATCTACTCTGCCATCTGTATAAACATGGAAATATCTACACAGCCCTCTGTATAAATATGGAAATATCTGCATAGGCATCTGTATAAACATGGAAATATCTACACCGCGGTCTGTATAAACATGGAAATATCTACACCGCTATCTATATAAACATGTAAATATCTACACCGCTATCTCTATAAACATGGAAATATCTACACCGCCATCTGTATAAACATGGAAATACCTATAGAGTCATCTGTGTAAACATGGAAATATCTACACCACCATCTTTATAAACATGGAAATATCTACAATGCCATCTGTATACACATGGAAATACCTACACGGCAATATGTGTATAGATGGAAACTTCAACACCGCCATCTGTACAAACATGCAAATATCTACACTGCTATCTCTATAAACATGGAAATATCTACACTGCGGTCTGTATAAACATTGAAATATCTACACTGGTATCTGTATAAACATGGAAATATCAATACCGCCATCTACATATCCATGGAAATATCTGCGCCGCCATCTGTATAAACATGGAAATATGTACACGGTCATCTGTGTATAGATGGAAATATCAACACCGCAATATGTACAAACATGGAAAAATCTTCACCGCTATCTGTATAAACATGGAAATATCTACACCGCGGTCTGTATAAACATGGAAATATCTACACCGCTATCTGTACAAACATGGAAATACCTACACCGCTATCTCTATAAACATGGAAATATCTACACCGTGATCTGTATAAACATGGAAATATTTACACCGCTATCTGTATATACATGGAAATTTCTACACCGTTATCTGTATAAATATGGAAATATCTACACCGCTATCTCTATAAACATGGAAATATCTACACCGCCATCTGTTTAAACATGGAAATACCTATACAGTCATCTGTGTAAACATGGAAATATCAACACTGCCATCTGTATAAACTTGGAAATATCTACACTGACATCTGTAGAAAGATGGAAATGTCTACAAAGTGATCTGTATAAACATGGGAATTTCTACACCGCTACTTCTATAAACATGGAAATATCTACACTGCTATCTGTATCAGCATGGAAATAACTACACCGCAATCTGTATAAACATGGAAATACCTACAATGCTATCTCTGTAAACATGGAAATATCTACACAGCTATCTGTGTAAACTTGGAAATATCTACACCGCTATCTGTGTAAATTTGGCAATACTTTCACCGCAATCTGTGCAAAGATGGAAATATCTACACCGCTATCTCTGTAAACATGGAAATATCTACACCGTTATCTGTATAAACATGGAAATATCTACACTGCCATCTGTATAAACATGGAAATATCTACAGCGCCATCTGTATAAACATGGAAATATCTACACTGCCATCTGTACACTCATGGAAATATCTTCACAGCCATCTGTATAAACATGGAAATATCTACACCGCTATCTCTATAAACATGGAAACATCTACACCGCTATCTGCATAAACATGGAAATATCTACATCGCTATCTGTATAAACAGGGAAATATCTCCACCGCTATCTATATAAACATGGAAATATCTACACCGCTATCTGTATAAACATGGAAATATCTAGAATGCTATCTGTGTAAACATGGAAATATCTACACAGTTATCTGTGTAAACTTGGAAATATCTACCCAGCTATCTGTGTAAAAATGGAAATAACTACACAGCAATCTGTGCAAAGATGGAAATATCTACACCGCTATCTGTATAAACATGGAAATATCCATACCGCAGTCTCTATAAACATGGAAATATCTCCACCGCTATCTGTATAAACATGAAAATATCTACACCACTTTCTGTAAAATCATGGACATATCTACACCGCAATCTGTATAAACATGGAAATATCTATCACGCTATGTGTGTAAACATGGAAATATCTTCACCGCGGTCTGTATAAACATGTAAATATCTACACCACGATCTGTATAAACATGGAAATATCTACACCGCTATCTGTATAAACATGAAAATATCTTCACCACTATCTGTGCAAACATGAAAATATCTACACTGCCATCTCTATAAACATGGAAATATCTACACTGCCATGTCTATAAAGATGGAAATATCTACACCGCGAGCTGTATAAACATGGAAATATCTACAATGCTAGTTGTATAAACATGGAAATAACACCGCTATGTATACAAACATGGAAATACCTACACCGCTATCTGTAAAAACATGGAAATATCTACACATCTATCTCTATAAACATGGAAATAACTACACCGCCATCTCTATACACATAGAAATATCTACACCGCTATCTCTATAAACATAGAAATATCTACACCGCCATCTCTATAAACATGGAAATATCTACACCAGTATCTGTATAAACATGGAAATACCTACATCGCTATCTGTATAAACATGGATATATCTACACCGATATCTGTATAAACATGGAAATATCTACACCGCTTTCTGTATAAATATGGCAATATCTACACCGCCATTTGTGTAAACATACAAATATCTACAGAGTCAACAGTATACACATGGAAATATCTACACAGCCATCTGTATAAACATGAATGTACCTATACAACTATCTGTATATACAAGGAAGTACCTACAGCAATATCTGTATAAACATGGAAATATCAACACAACAATCTATACAAACATGGAAATATCTACACCGCCATCTATATAAACATGAAAATATCTACACCTCCATCTCCTTAAACATGGAACTATCTACACCGCCATCTCTATAAACATGGAAATATCTACGCCGCTATCTGTATAAAGAGGGAAATATCTACACCGCTATCTCTATAAACATGGAAATATCTAAACAGCCATCTGTATAAACTTGGAAATATCTACACTGCTATCTCTATAAACATGGAAATATCTACACCGTTATCTGTATAAACATGGAAATATCTACATCGCTATCTGTATAAACAGGGAAATATCTCGACCGCTATCTGTATAAACATGGAAATATCTACACCGCTATCTGTATAAACATGGAAATATCTACAACGCTATCTGTGTAAACATTGAAATATCTACACAGCTATCTGTGTAAACTTGGAAATATCTACACAGGTATCTGTGTAAAAATGGAAATATCTACACGGCAATCTGTGCAAAGAGGGAAATATCTACACCGCTTTCTCTGAAAATGTGGAAATATCTACACTGATATCTGTATGAACATGGAAATATCTACACCGCTATCTGTATAAACAAGGAAATATCTACACTGCCATCTGTAGAAACATGGAAATATCTACACCGCCATCTGTATAAACATGGAAATACCTACACCGCTATCTGTAGAAATATGGAAATATCTACACCGCTATCTCCATAAACATGGAAATACCAACACCGCTTTCTATAGAAACATGGAAATATCTACATCGCAATCTCTATAAACATTTAATTATCTACACCGCCATCTCTATAAACATGAAAATATCTACGCCGCCATCTTCAGAAACATAGCTGTATCTACACCGCCATCTGTATAAAAATGGAAATATCTACACCACTATCTGTATAAACATGGAAAACTCTTCACTTCCATCTGTATAAACATGGAAATATCTACACCGCCATGTGTATAAACATGGAAATATCTACACTGCTATCTCTATAAACATGGAAATACCTACAACGCCATCTCTATAAACATGGAAATATCTACACAGCTATCTGTATAAACCTGGAAATATCTACACCGCTATCTGTATAAACCTGGAAAGATCTACACTGCTATCTGAATAAATATGGAAATATCTACAACGCTATCTCTCTAAACATGGAAATGTCTACACCACTATCTGTATAAACATGGAAGTAGCTACACAGCTTTCTCTATCAACATGAAAATATCTACACTGCTATCTCTATATACATGGAAATATCTACACCTAAATCTCTATAAACATGAAAATATCTACACCGCCATCTTCAGAAACATGGATGTATCTACACCGCCATCTGTATAAACATGGAAATATCTACACCACTATCTGTATAAATATGGAAATACCTTCACTGCCATCTGTATAAACATGGAAATATCTACACCGCCATCTGTATAAACATGGAAATATCTACACCGCCATCTTCAGAAACATGGATGTATCTACACCGCCATCTGTATAAAATGGAAATATCTACACTGCCGTCTGTATAAACTTGGAAATATCTACACTGACATCTGTAGGAAGATGGAAATGTCTACAAAGCGATCTGTATAAACATGGGAATATCTACAATGCCATCTGTATACACATGGAAATAACTACACGTCAATCTGCGTATAGATGGAAACATCAACACCGCCATCTGTAAAAACATGGAAATATCTACACCGCTATCTCTATAAACATGGAAATACCTACACTGCGGTCTGTTTAAACATAGAAATATATACACCGGTATCTGTATAAACATGGAAATATCTACACCACGATCTGTATAAACATGGAAATATCTACACAGCCAGCTACATATTAATAGAAATATCTCTGCCGCCATCTGTATAAACATGGAAATATCTACACGGTCATCTCTGTATAGATGGAAAAATCAACACCGCTATCTTTAAAAACATGGAAATATCTGCACCGCCATCTGTATAAACATGAAAATAACTACACCGCGGTCTGTATAAACATGGAAATATCTACACCGCTATCTGTATAAACATGGAAATATATACAACGCTATCTGTATAAACATGGAAATATGTACACCACTATGTGTATAAACATGGAAATATCTTCACTGCCATCTGTATAAACATGGAAATATCTACACCGCTATCTCTATAAACATGGAAACATCTACACCGCTATCTGCATAAACATGGAAATATCTACATCGCTATCTGTATAAACAGGGAAATATCTCCACCGCTATCTATATAAACATGGAAATATCTACACCGCTATCTGTATAAACATGGAAATATCTAGAATGCTATCTGTGTAAACATGGAAATATCTACACAGTTATCTGTGTAAACTTGGAAATATCTACCCAGCTATCTGTGTAAAAATGGAAATAACTACACAGCAATCTGTGCAAAGATGGAAATATCTACACCGCTATCTGTATAAACATGGAAATATCCATACCGCAGTCTCTATAAACATGGAAATATCTCCACCGCTATCTGTATAAACATGAAAATATCTACACCACTTTCTGTAAAATCATGGACATATCTACACCGCAATCTGTATAAACATGGAAATATCTATCACGCTATGTGTGTAAACATGGAAATATCTTCACCGCGGTCTGTATAAACATGTAAATATCTACACCACGATCTGTATAAACATGGAAATATCTACACCGCTATCTGTATAAACATGAAAATATCTTCACCACTATCTGTGCAAACATGAAAATATCTACACTGCCATCTCTATAAACATGGAAATATCTACACTGCCATGTCTATAAAGATGGAAATATCTACACCGCGAGCTGTATAAACATGGAAATATCTACAATGCTAGTTGTATAAACATGGAAATAACACCGCTATGTATACAAACATGGAAATACCTACACCGCTATCTGTAAAAACATGGAAATATCTACACATCTATCTCTATAAACATGGAAATAACTACACCGCCATCTCTATACACATAGAAATATCTACACCGCTATCTCTATAAACATAGAAATATCTACACCGCCATCTCTATAAACATGGAAATATCTACACCAGTATCTGTATAAACATGGAAATACCTACATCGCTATCTGTATAAACATGGATATATCTACACCGATATCTGTATAAACATGGAAATATCTACACCGCTTTCTGTATAAATATGGCAATATCTACACCGCCATTTGTGTAAACATACAAATATCTACAGAGTCAACAGTATACACATGGAAATATCTACACAGCCATCTGTATAAACATGAATGTATCTATACAACTATCTGTATATACAAGGAAGTACCTACAGCAATATCTGTATAAACATGGAAATATCAACACAACAATCTATACAAACATGGAAATATCTACACCGCCATCTATATAAACATGAAAATATCTACACCTCCATCTCCTTAAACATGGAACTATCTACACCGCCATCTCTATAAACATGGAAATATCTACGCCGCTATCTGTATAAAGAGGGAAATATCTACACCGCTATCTCTATAAACATGGAAATATCTAAACAGCCATCTGTATAAACTTGGAAATATCTACACTGCTATCTCTATAAACATGGAAATATCTACACCGTTATCTGTATAAACATGGAAATATCTACATCGCTATCTGTATAAACAGGGAAATATCTCGACCGCTATCTGTATAAACATGGAAATATCTACACCGCTATCTGTATAAACATGGAAATATCTACAACGCTATCTGTGTAAACATTGAAATATCTACACAGCTATCTGTGTAAACTTGGAAATATCTACACAGGTATCTGTGTAAAAATGGAAATATCTACACGGCAATCTGTGCAAAGAGGGAAATATCTACACCGCTTTCTCTGAAAATGTGGAAATATCTACACTGATATCTGTATGAACATGGAAATATCTACACCGCTATCTGTATAAACAAGGAAATATCTACACTGCCATCTGTAGAAACATGGAAATATCTACACCGCCATCTGTATAAACATGGAAATACCTACACCGCTATCTGTAGAAATATGGAAATATCTACACCGCTATCTCCATAAACATGGAAATACCAACACCGCTTTCTATAGAAACATGGAAATATCTACATCGCAATCTCTATAAACATTTAATTATCTACACCGCCATCTCTATAAACATGAAAATATCTACGCCGCCATCTTCAGAAACATAGCTGTATCTACACCGCCATCTGTATAAAAATGGAAATATCTACACCACTATCTGTATAAACATGGAAAACTCTTCACTTCCATCTGTATAAACATGGAAATATCTACACCGCCATGTGTATAAACATGGAAATATCTACACTGCTATCTCTATAAACATGGAAATACCTACAACGCCATCTCTATAAACATGGAAATATCTACACAGCTATCTGTATAAACCTGGAAATATCTACACCGCTATCTGTATAAACCTGGAAAGATCTACACTGCTATCTGAATAAATATGGAAATATCTACAACGCTATCTCTCTAAACATGGAAATGTCTACACCACTATCTGTATAAACATGGAAGTAGCTACACAGCTTTCTCTATCAACATGAAAATATCTACACTGCTATCTCTATATACATGGAAATATCTACACCTAAATCTCTATAAACATGAAAATATCTACACCGCCATCTTCAGAAACATGGATGTATCTACACCGCCATCTGTATAAACATGGAAATATCTACACCACTATCTGTATAAATATGGAAATACCTTCACTGCCATCTGTATAAACATGGAAATATCTACACCGCCATCTGTATAAACATGGAAATATCTACACCGCCATCTTCAGAAACATGGATGTATCTACACCGCCATCTGTATAAAATGGAAATATCTACACTGCCGTCTGTATAAACTTGGAAATATCTACACTGACATCTGTAGGAAGATGGAAATGTCTACAAAGCGATCTGTATAAACATGGGAATATCTACAATGCCATCTGTATACACATGGAAATAACTACACGTCAATCTGCGTATAGATGGAAACATCAACACCGCCATCTGTAAAAACATGGAAATATCTACACCGCTATCTCTATAAACATGGAAATACCTACACTGCGGTCTGTTTAAACATAGAAATATATACACCGGTATCTGTATAAACATGGAAATATCTACACCACGATCTGTATAAACATGGAAATATTTACACCGCTATCTGTATAAACATGGAAATATCTGCACCGCTATCTCTATAAACATGGAAATATCTACAAAGCCATCTGTATAAACATGGAAATACCTACACAGTCTTGTCTAGGAACATGGAAATATCTACAATGCCATCTGTATAAACATGGAAATACCTACACAGTCATGTGTAGGAACATGGAAATATCTACACTGCCATCTGTATAATCATGGAAATATCTACATAGCCCTCTGTATAAATATGGAAATATCTGCATAGGCATCTGTATAAACATAGAAATATCTGCACCGCTATCTGTATAAACATGGAAATACCTACACCGCTGTCTCTATAAACATGGAAATATGTACACCTCTATGTGTATAAACATGGAAATATCTCCAATGCTGTCTGTATAAACATGGAAATATCTACACCGCCATCTGTATAAACATGGAAATATCTATACTGCTATCTGTATAAACATGGAAATATCTACACAGCTATCTCTATAAACATGGAAATATCTACACCGCCAACTGTATAAACATGGAATTACCTAGAAAGTCATCTGTATAAACATGGAAATATCTACACAACCATCAGGATAAACATGAGAATATCTACACAGCCATCTGTATATACATGGAAATATGTACACCGCTATCTGTATAAACATGGAAATAACTATACCGCTATTTGTATAAACAAGTAAATATCTACACCGCCATCTGTTTAAACTTGGAAATATATACGCAGACATCTGTTTATACATGGAAATATCTACACTGTTATCTGTATAAACAGGCAAATAACTACACCGTGATGTGTATAAACATGGAAATATCTGCACCGCCATCTCTATAAACATGGAAATATCTACACCCCTATCTCTATAAACATGGAAATATCCACACAGCTATCTCTATAAACATGGAAAAATCAACACCGCTATCTCTATGAACATGGAAATATCTACACCGCCATCTCTGTAAACATGGAAATATCTACACCGTGATCAGTATAAACATGGAAATATCTACACCGCTTTCTGTATAAACATGGAAATATCTCCACTGCTATCTCTATAAACATCGAAATACCTACACCAACATCTGTATAAACATGGAAATACTTACAAAGTTATCTGTATAAACATGGAAATATCTACTCCGCCATCTGTATAAACATGGAAATATCTACACAGCCATGTGTATATACATGGAAATATCTACACCGCTATCTATATAAACATCTAAATAACTACACCGCTATTTGTATAAACATGGAAATATCTCCACTGCTATCTCTATAAACATCAAAATACATACACCGCCATCTGTATAAACATGGAAATACTTACAAAGTTATCTGTATAAACATGGAAATATCTACACAGCCAGCTACATATTAATAGAAATATCTCTGCCGCCATCTGTATAAACATGGAAATATCTACACGGTCATCTCTGTATAGATGGAAAAATCAACACCGCTATCTTTAAAAACATGGAAATATCTGCACCGCCATCTGTATAAACATGAAAATAACTACACCGCGGTCTGTATAAACATGGAAATATCTACACCGCTATCTGTATAAACATGGAAATATATACAACGCTATCTGTATAAACATGGAAATATGTACACCACTATGTGTATAAACATGGAAATATCTTCACTGCCATCTGTATAAACATGAAAATATCTACATCGCCATCTTCAGAAACATGGATGTGTCTACACAGCCATCTGTATAAACATGGTACTATCTACACCGCTATCTTTATAAACATGGAAATATCTACACCGCTATTTGTATAAACATGGAAATACCAACACCGCTATCTGTATAAATATGGAAATATCTACACCGCTATCTCTATAAACATGAAAATACTTACAACACCATCTGTATAAACATGGAAGTATTTACACCGCTATCTCTATTAACTTAGAAATAACTAGACCGCCATCTCTATAAACATGGAAATATCCACAACACTATCTGCATAAACATGGAATTATCTACAAAGACATCTGTATAAACATGGAAATATCTACACCGCCATCTCTATAAACATGAAAATATCTACATCGCCATCTTCATAAACATGGATGTATCTACACCGCCATCTGTATAAACATGGAAATATCTACACCACTATCTGTATAAACATGGAAATACCTTCACTGCCATCTGTATAAACATGGAAATATCTACACTGCCATCTGCATAAACATGGAAATATCTACACAGACATCTGTATAAACATGGAAATATCTACACTGCAATCTGTATAAACTTGGAAATATCTACACTGACATCTGTAGAAAGATGGAAATGTCTACAAAGCGATCTGAATAAACATGGGAATTTCTACACCACTACCTGTATAAACATGGAAATATCTACACCGATACCTGTATAAACATGGAAATATCTATACCGCATCTCTATAAACATGGAAATATCTCCACCGCTATCTGTATAAACATGAAAATATCTACACCGCTATCTGTATAATCATGGACATATCTACACCGCAATATGTATAAACATGGAAATATCTACCACGCTATGTGTGTAAACATGGAAATATCTACACAGCTATCTGTGTAAACTTGGAAATATCTACACAGCTATCTGCGTAAACATGGAAGTATCTACACGGCAATCTATGCAAAGATGGAAATATCTACGCCGCTATCTCTGTAAACATGGAATTATCTACACCGCTACCTGTATAAACATGGAAATATCTACACCGCTGTCTGTATATAAAAGGAAATATCTACACGGCCATCTGTAGAAACATGGAAATATCTACACCGCAATCTCTATAAACATGGAAATACCTACACCGCTATCTGTATAAATATGGAAATATCTACACCGCTATCTCTATAAACATGGAAATACCTACACCGCTTTCTCTATAAACATGAAAATATCTACACTGCTATCTCTATATACATGGAAATATCTACACCTCCATCTCTATAAACATGAAAATATCTACACCGCCATCTTCAGAGACATGGATGCATCTACACCGCTATCTGTATAAACATGGAAATATCTACACCACTATCTGTATAAACATGGAAATATCTTCACTGCCATTTGTATAAACATGGAAATATCTACACCGCCGTCTGTATACAGATGGAAATATCTTCACCGCAATCTCTATAAATATGGAAATAACTACACCGCTATCTCTATATACAAGGAAATATCTACACTGCTATCTGTATCAACATGGAAATAACTACACCGCAATCTGTATAAACATGGAAGTATCTACAATGCTATCTGTAAACATGGAAATATCTACACAGATATCTGTGTAAACTTGGAAATATCTACACCGCTATCTGTTTAAATTTGGCAATACCTACACCGCAATCTGTGCAAAGATGGAAATTAATACACCGCTATCTCTGTATCATGGAAATATCTACACCGATATCTGTATAAACATGGAAATATCTACACTGCCATCTGTATAAACATGGAAATAACTACACCGCTTTCTCTATAAACATGAAAATATCTACACTGCTATCTCTATATACATGGAAATATCTACACCTCCATCTCTATAAACAGGTAAATATCTACACCAACATCTTCAGAAACATGGATGTATCTACACTGCCATCTCTATAAACATGGAAATATCCACAACGCTATCTGCATAAACATGGAATTATCTACAAAGACATCTGTATAAACATGGAAATATCTACACCGCCATCTCTATAAACATGAAAATATCTACATCGCCATCTTCATAAACATGGATGTATCCACACCGCCATCTGTATAAACATGGAAATATCTACACCACTATCTGTATAAACATGGAAATATCTTCACTGCCGTCTGTATAAACATGGAAATATCTACACCGCCATCTGTATAAAGATGGAAATATCTACACCGCATTCTGTATAAATATGGAAATACCTACACCGCTATCTCTATAGACATGGAAATATCTACATCGCTATCGGTATAAACATGGAAATATCTACACTGCCATCTGTATAAAGATGGAAATATATACACCGCGAGCTGTATAAACATGGAAATATCTACACCGCAATCTCTATAAACGTGGAAATACCAACACCGTTATCTGTATAAACATGGAAATATCTACAGTGCTATCTCTATAAACATGAAAATACTTACACCACCATCTCCATAAACATGGAGATATTCACACCGTTATCTCTATAAACATAGAAATAACTGCACCGCCATCTCTATAAACATGGAAATATCTACAATGCTATCTATGTAAACATGGAATTATCTACACAGCTATCTGTGTAAACTTGGAAATATCTACACCGCTCTCTGTGTAAGTTTGGCAATACCTACACCACAATCTGTGCAAAGATGGAAATACCTACACCGCTATCTGTATAAACATGGAAATATCTACACCGATATCTGTATAAACATGGAAATATCTACACTGCCATCTATATAAACATGGAAATACCTAAACCGCTTTCTCTATAAACATGAAAATATCTACACTGCTATCTCTATAAAGATGGAAATATCTACACCACTATCTCTATAAATATGGAAATATCTTGACTGCCATCTGTATAAACATGGAAATGTCTATACCGCCATCTGTATAAATATGGAAATATCTACACTGCCATCTGCATAAACATGGAAATATCTACACAGACATCTGTATAAACATGGAAATATCTACACTGCAATCTGTATAAACTTGGAAATATCTACACTGACATCTGTAGAAAGATGGAAATGTCTACAAAGCGATCTGAATAAACATGGGAATTTCTACACCACTACCTGTATAAATATGGAAATATCTACACCGATATCTGTATAAACATGGAAATATCTATACCGCAGTCTCTATAAACATGGAAATATCTCCACCGCTATCTGTATAAACATGAAAATATCTTCACCGCTATCTGTATAATCATGGACATATCTACACCGCAATATGTATAAACATGGAAATATCTACCACACTATGTGTGTAAACATGGAAATATCAACACAGCTATCTGTGTAAACTTGGAAATATCTACACAGCTATCTGCGTAAACATGGAGATATTTACACTGCTATCTCTATAAACATAGAAATAACTACACCACCATCTCTATAAACATGGAAATATCTACACAGCCATCTGAATAAATATGGAAATATCTACACAGACATCTGTATAAACATGGATAAATCTACACTGCCATCTGTATAAACTTGGAAAAATCTACACTGACATCTGTAGAAAGATGGAAATGTCTACAAAGTGATCTTTATAAACATGGGAATTTCTACACTGCTACCTGTATAAACATGGAAATATCTACAGCGCTATCTGTATCAACATGGAAATACCTACACCGCAATCTGTATAAACAAGGAAGTATCTACAATGCTATCTCTGTAAACATGGAAATGACTACACAGATATCTGTGTAAACTTTGAAATATCTACACCGCTATCTCTGTAAGTTTGGCAATACCTACACCACAATCTGAGCAAAGATAGAAATACCTACACCGCTATCTCTGTAAACATGGAAATATCTACACCGATATCTGTATAAACATGGAAACATCTACACTGCCATCTGTATAAACATGGAAATACCTACACCACTTTCTCTATAAACATGAAAATATCTACACTGCTATCTCTATATACATGGAAATATCTACACCTCCATCTCTATAAACATGAAAATATCTACAACGCCATCTTCAGAAACATGGATGTATCTACATCGCCATCTGTATAAACATGGAAATATGTAAACCACTATCTGTATAAACATGGAAATATCTTCCCAGCCATCTGTATAAACATGGAAATATCTACACCGCCATCCGTATAAAGATGGAAATATCTACACCGCAAGCTGTATAAATATGGAAATAACTACACCGCTATCTCTATAGACATGGAAATATCTACACCGCTATGTCTATAAACATGGAAATATCTACACTGCCATCTGTATAAAGATGGAAATATCTACACCGCGAGGTGTATAAACATGGAAATATCTACACCGCTATCTGCATAAACATGGAAATACCAACACCGCTATCTGTATACACATGTAAATATCTACACCGCTATCTCTATAAACATGAAAATACTTACACCACCATCTCTATAAACATGGAAATATTTACACCGCTATCTCTATAAACTTAGAAATATCTAGACTGCCATCTCTATAAACATGGAAATATCTACACCGCTATCTGCATAAACCTGGAAATATCTACACAGACATCTATATAAACATGGAAATATCTACACCGCCATCTCTATAAACATGAAAATACCTACACCGCCATCTTCAGAAACATGGATGTAACTACACCGTCATCTGTATAAACTTGGAAATATCTACACCACTATCTGTATAAACATGGAAATATCCTCACGGCCATCTATATAAACATGGAAATATGTACACCGCCATCTTTATAAAGATGGAAATATCTACACCAAAATTTGCACAAATATGGAAATACCTACACCGCTATCTCGATAGACATGGAAATATCTGCACCGCTATCTGTATAAACATGGAAACATCTACCCTGCCATCTGTATGAAGATGGAAATATCTACACTGCGAGCTATATAAACATGGAAATATCCACACCGCTATCTGAATAAACATGGAAATACCAACACCGTTATCTTTATAAACATGGAAACATCTACACCGCTATCTCTATAAACATGAAAATACTTACACCACCATCTCTATAAACATGGAGATATTTACACTGCTATTTCTATAAACATAGAAATAACTACGCCACCATCTCTATAAACATGGAAATATCTACACCGCCATCTGAATAAACATGGAAATATCTACACAGACATCTGTATAAACATGGAAAAATCTACACTGCCATCTGTATAAACTTGGAAAAATCTACACTGACATCTGTAGAAAGATGGAAATGTCTACAAAGCGATCTTTATAAACATGGGAATTTCTACACCGCTACCTGTATAAACATGGAAATATCTAGAGCGCTATCTGTATCAACATGGAAATAACTACACCGCAATCTGTATAAACATGGAAGTATCTACAATGCTATCTCTGTAAACGTGGAAATATCTACACAGATATCTGTGTAAACTTGGAAATATCTACACCGCTATCTCTGTAAGTTTGGCAATACCTACACCGCAATCTGAGGAAAGATAGAAATATCTACACCGCTATCTCTGTAAACATGGAAATATCTACACCGATATCTGTATAAACATGGAAACATCTACACTGCCATCTGTATAAACATGGAAATACCTACACCACTTTCTCTATAAACATGAAAATATCTACACTGCTATCTCTATATACATGGAAATATCTACACCTCCATCTCTATAAACATGAAAATACCTACACTGCCATCTTCAGAAACATGGATGTATCTACACCGCCATTTGTATAAACATGGAAATATGTAAACCACTATCTGTATAAATATGGAAATATCTTCCCGGCCATCTGTATAAACATGGCAATATCTACACCGCCATCTGTATAAAGATGGAAATATCTACACCGCAATCTGTATAAATATGGAAATAACTACACCGCTATCTCTATAGACATGGAAATATCTACACCGCTGTGTGTATAAACATGGAAATATCTACACTGCCATCTGTATAAAGATGGAAATATCTACACCGCGAGGTGTATAAACATGGAAATATCTACACCGCTATCTGTATAAACATGGAAATACCAACACCGCTATCTGTATAAACATGTAAATATCTACACCGCTATCTCTATAAACATGAAAATACTTACACCACCATCTCTATAAACATGGAAATATTTACACCGCTATCTCTATAAACTTAGAAATAACTAGACTGCCATCTCTATAAACACGAAAATAGATACACCGCTATCTGCATAAACCTGGAAATATCTACACAGACATCTATATAAACATGGAAATATCTACACCGCCATCTCTATAAACATGAAAATACCTACACCGACATCTTCAGAAACATGGATATATATACACCGCCATCTATATAAACTTGGAAATATCTACACCACTATCTGTATAAACATGAAAATATCTTCACTGCCATCTATATAAACATGGAAATATCTACACCGCCATCTGTATAAAGATGGAAATATCTAAACCAGAATCTGTACAAAATGGAAATACATACACCGCTATCTCGATAGACATGGAAAAATCTACACCGCTATCTGTATAAACTTGGAAACATCTACGCTGCCATCTGTATAAAGATGGAAATATCTACACCGCGAGCTGTATAAACATGGAAATATCCACACCGCTATCTGTATAAACATGGAAATACCAACACCGTTATCTGTATAAACATGGAAATATCTTCACCGCTATCTCTATAAACATGAAAATACTTACACCACCATCTCTATAAACATGGAGATATTTACACTGCTATCTCTATAAACATAGAAATAACTACACCACCATCTCTATAAACATGGAAATATCTACACCGCCATCTGAATAAACATGGAAATATCTACACAGACATCTGTATAAACATGGAAAAATCTACACTGCCATCTGTATAAACTTGGAAAAATCTACACTGACATCTGTAGAAAGATGGAAATGTCTACAAAGTGATCTTTATAAACATGGGAATTTCTACACCGCGATCTGTGTAAACAAGGGAATATCTACACCGCTATCTGTATCAACATGGAAATAACTACACCGCAATCTGTATAAACATGGAAGTATCTACAATGCTATCTCTGTAAACATGGAAATATCTACACAGATATCTGTGTAAACTTGGAAATATCTACACCGCTATCTGTTTAAATTTGGCAATACCTAAACCGCAATCTGTGCAAAGATGGAAATTAATACACCGCTATCTCTGTATCATGGAAATATCTACACCGATATCTGTATAAACATGGAAATATCTACACTGCCATCTGTATAAACATGGAAATAACTACACCGCTTTCTCTATAAACATGAAAATATCTACACTGCTATCTCTATATACATGGAAATATCTACACCTCCATCTCTATAAACAGGTAAATATCTACACCAACATCTTCAGAAACATGGATGTATCTACACTGCCATCTCTATAAACATGGAAATATCCACAACGCTATCTGCATAAACATGGAATTATCTACAAAGACATCTGTATAAACATGGAAATATCTACACCGCCATCTCTATAAACATGAAAATATCTACATCGCCATCTTCATAAACATGGATGTATCCACACCGCCATCTGTATAAACATGGAAATATCTACACCACTATCTGTATAAACATGGAAATATCTTCACTGCCGTCTGTATAAACATGGAAATATCTACACCGCCATCTGTATAAAGATGGAAATATCTACACCGCATTCTGTATAAATATGGAAATACCTACACCGCTATCTCTATAGACACGGAAATATCTACATCGCTATCGGTATAAACATGGAAATATCTACACTGCCATCTGTATAAAGATGGAAATATATACACCGTGAGCTGTATAAACATGGAAATATCTACACCGCAATCTCTATAAACGTGGAAATACCAACACCGTTATCTGTATAAACATGGAAATATCTACAGTGCTATCTCTATAAACATGAAAATACTTACACCACCATCTCCATAAACATGGAGATATTCACACCGTTATCTCTATAAACATAGAAATAACTGCACCGCCATCTCTATAAACATGGAAATATCTACAATGCTATCTATGTAAACATGGAATTATCTACACAGCTATCTGTGTAAACTTGGAAATATCTACACCGCTCTCTGTGTAAGTTTGGCAATACCTACACCACAATCTGTGCAAAGATGGAAATACCTACACCGCTATCTGTATAAACATGGAAATATCTACACTGCCATCTATATAAACATGGAAATACCTAAACCGCTTTCTCTATAAACATGAAAATATCTACACTGCTATCTCTATAAAGATGGAAATATCTACACCACTATCTCTATAAATATGGAAATATCTTGACTGCCATCTGTATAAACATGGAAATGTCTATACCGCCATCTGTATAAATATGGAAATATCTACACTGCCATCTGCATAAACATGGAAATATCTACACAGACATCTGTATAAACATGGAAATATCTACACTGCAATCTGTATAAACTTGGAAATATCTACACTGACATCTGTAGAAAGATGGAAATGTCTACAAAGCGATCTGAATAAACATGGGAATTTCTACACCACTACCTGTATAAACATGGAAATATCTACACCGATATCTGTATAAACATGGAAATATCTATACCGCAGTCTCTATAAACATGGAAATATCTCCACCGCTATCTGTATAAACATGAAAATATCTTCACCGCTATCTGTATAATCATGGACATATCTACACCGCAATATGTATAAACATGGAAATATCTACCACGCTATGTGTGTAAACATGGAAATATCAACACAGCTATCTGTGTAAACTTGGAAATATCTACACAGCTATCTGTGTAAACATGGAGATATTTACACTGCTATCTCTATAAACATAGAAATAACTACACCACCATCTCTATAAACATGGAAATATCTACACAGCCATCTGAATAAATATGGAAATATCTACACAGACATCTGTATAAACATGGATAAATCTACACTGCCATCTGTATAAACTTGGAAAAATCTACACTGACATCTGTAGAAAGATGGAAATGTCTACAAAGTGATCTTTATAAACATGGGAATTTCTACACCGCTACCTGTATAAACATGGAAATATCTACAGCGCTATCTGTATCAACATGGAAATACCTACACCGCAATCTGTATAAACAAGGAAGTATCTACAATGCTATCTCTGTAAACATGGAAATGACTACACAGATATCTGTGTAAACTTTCAAATATCTACACCGCTATCTCTGTAAGTTTGGCAATACCTACACCGCAATCTGAGCAAAGATAGAAATACCTACACCGCTATCTCTGTAAACATGGAAATATCTACACCGATATCTGTATAAACATGGAAACATCTACACTGCCATCTGTATAAACATGGAAATACCTACACCACTTTCTCTATAAACATGAAAATATCTACACTGCTATCTCTATATACATGGAAATATCTACACCTCCATCTCTATAAACATGAAAATATCTACAACGCCATCTTCAGAAACATGGATGTATCTACATCGCCATCTGTATAAACATGGAAATATGTAAACCACTATCTGTATAAACATGGAAATATCTTCCCGGCCATCTGTATAAACATGGAAATATCTACACCGCCATCCGTATAAAGATGGAAATATCTACACCGCAAGCTGTATAAATATGGAAATAACTACACCGCTATCTCTATAGACATGGAAATATCTACACCGCTATGTCTATAAACATGGAAATATCTACACTGCCATCTGTATAAAGATGGAAATATCTACACCGCGAGGTGTATAAACATGGAAATATCTACACCGCTATCTGCATAAACATGGAAATACCAACACCGCTATCTGTATACACATGTAAATATCTACACCGCTATCTCTATAAACATGAAAATACTTACACCACCATCTCTATAAACATGGAAATATTTACACCGCTATCTCTATAAACTTAGAAATATCTAGACTGCCATCTCTATAAACATGGAAATATCTACACTGCTATCTGCATAAACCTGGAAATATCTACACAGACATCTATATAAACATGGAAATATCTACACAGCTATCTCTATAAACATGGAAACACCTACACCGCCATCTGTATAAACATGGAAATACCTACAAAGTCACCTGTATGAACATGGAAATATCTACACAGTCATCAGTATAAACATGGAAATATCTACACAGCCATCAGTATATACATGGAATTATCTACACCACTATCTGTATAAACATGGAAATATCTACACCGTTATCTGTATAAATATGGAAATATCTACACCGCTATCTCTATAAACATGGAAATATCTACACCGCCATCTGTATAAACATGGAAATATCTACACTTACATCTCTATAAACATGGAAATACCTACAATGCCATCTGTAAAAACATGGAAATACCTATACAGTCATCCGTATGAACCTGGAAATATCTACACCACCATCTGTATAAACATGGAAATATCTACAATGCCATCTGTATACACATGGAAATACCTACACGGCAATTTGTGTATAGATGGAAACATCAACACCGCCATCTGTACAGACATGGAAATATCTACACCGCTGTCTGTATAAACATGGAATTATCTACACTGCGGTCTGTATAAACATGGAAATTTCCACACCGGTATCTGTATAAACATGGAAATACCTACACCGCCATCTGTATAAACATGGAAATACCTACAAAGTCATCTGTATAAACATGGAAATATCTACACAGCCATCTGTATAAACATGGAAATATCTACACAGCCATCTGTATATACATGGAAATATCTACAACGCTATCTGTATAAACATGGACATATCTACACCGCCTTCTACATATCCATGGAAATATCTGCGCCGCCTTCTGTATAAACATGGAAATATCTACACGGTCATCTGTGTATAGATGGAAATATCAACACCGCCATCTGTACAAACATGGAAATATCTGCACCGCTATCTGTATAAACATGAAAATATCTACATCGCGGTCTGTATAAACATGGAAATAGCTAAACCGCTATCTGTATAAACATGGAAATATCTACACTGCTATCTCTATAAACCTGGAAATATCTACACCGTGATCTGTATATACATGGAAATATTTACACTGCTATCTGTATAAACATAGAAATATCTACACCGTTTTCTGTATTAATATGGAAATATCTACACCGCTATCTCTATAAACATCGAAATATCTACACCGCCATCTGTATAAACATGGAAATATCTACACTTATATCTCTATAAACATGGAAATACCTACAATGCCATCTGTAAAAACATGGAAATAACTATACAGTCATCTGTATGAACATGGAAATATCTACACCACCATCTGTATAAACATGGAAATATCTACAATGCCATCTTTATACACATGGAAATACCTACACGGCAATCTGTGTATAGATGGAAACATCAACACCGCCATCTGTACAGACATGGAAATATCTACACCGCTATCTGTATAAACATGGAAATATCTACACTGCGGTCTGTATAAACTTGGAAATTTCTACACCGGTATCTGTATAAACATGGAAATATCTACACCACGATCTGTATAAACATGGAAATATTTACACCGCTATCTGTATAAACATGGAAATATCTACACCGCTATCTCTATAAACATGGAAATATCTACAAAGCCATCTGTATAAACATGGAAATACCTACACAGTCATGTGTAGGAACATGGAACAATCTGCACTGCCATGAGTATAAACATGGAAATATCTACAGAGCCTTCTGTATAAATATGGAAATATCTGCATAGGCATCTGTATACACATGGAAATCTCTGCACCGCTATCTGTATAAACATGGAAATACCTACACCGCTGTCTCTATAAACATGGAAATATGTACACCGCTATGTGTATAAACATGGAAATATCTCCACTGCTGTCTGTATAAACATGGAAATATCTACACCGCGATCTGTATAAACATGGAAATATCTACACCGCTATTTGTATACACATGGAAATATCTACACAGCTATCTCTATAAACATTTAAATACCTACACCGCCATCTGTATAAACATGGAAATACCTACAAAGTCATCTGTATAAACATGGAAATATCTACACAGCCTTCTGTATAAACATGGAAATACCTACACAGTCATCTGTATATACATGGAAATATCTACACCGCTATCTGTATAAACATGGAAATATCTACACCGCCTTCTACATATCCATGGAAATATCTGCGCCACCTTGTGTATAAACATGGAAATATCTACACGGTCATCTGTGTATAGATGGAAATATCAACACCGCCATCTGTACAAAAATGGAAATATCTGCACCGCTATCTCTATAAACATGGAAATACCTACACCGCCATCTGTATAAACATGGAAATACCTACAAAGTCATCTGTATAAACATGGAAATATCTACACAGCCATCAGTATAAACATGGAAATATCTACACAGCCATCTGTTTATACATGGAAATATCTACACCGCTATCTGTATAAACATGGAAATATCTACACCGCCTTCTACATATCCATGGAAATATCTGTGCCGCCTTCTGTATAAACATGGAAATATCTACACGGTCATCTGTGTATAGATGGAAATATCAACAACGCCATCTGTACAAACATGGAATTATCTGCACCGCTATCTGTATAAACATGGAAATATCTACACCGCGGTCTTTATAAACATCGAAATAGCTAAACCGCTATCTGTATAAACATGGAAATATCTACACTGCTATCTCTATAAACCTGGAAATATCTACACCGTGATCTGTATAAACATGGAAATATTTACACTGCTATCTGTATAAACATGGAAATATCTACACTGCTATCTCTATAAACATGGAAATATCTACAATGCCATCTGTAAAAACATGGAAATACCTATACAGTCATCTGTATAAACATGGAAATAGCTAAACCGCTATCTGTATAAACATGGAAATATCTACACCACCATCTGTATAAACATGGAAATATCTACAATGCCATCTGTATACACATGGAAATACCTACACGGCAATCTGTGTATAGATGGAAACATCAACACCGCCATCTGTACTGACATGGAAATATCTACACCGCTATCTTTATAAACATGGAAATATCTACACTGCAGTCTGTATAAACATGGAAATTTCCACACCGGTATCTGTATAAACATGGAAATATCTACACCACGATCTGTATAAACATGGAAATATTTACACCGCTATCTGTATAAACATGGAAAAATCTACACCGCTATCTCTATAAACATGGAAATATCTACAAAGCCATCTGTATAAACATGGAAATACCTACACAGTCATGTGTAGGAACATGGAAAAATCTACACTGCCATCTGTATAAACATGGAAATATCTACAGTGCCCTCTGTATAAATATGGAAATATCTGCATAGGCATCTGTATAAACATGGAAATATCTACACCGCTATCTGTATAAACATGGAGATAACTACACCGCTGTCTCTATAAACATGGAAATATGTACACCCCTATGTGTATAAACATGGAAATATCTCCACTACTGTGTGTATAAACATGGAAATATCTACACCGCGATCTGCATAAACATGGAAATAACTACACCGCTATCTGTATAAACATGGAAATATATACACAGCTATCTCTATAAACATGGAAATAACTACACCGCCATCTTTATAAACATGGAAATACCTACAAAGTCATCTGTATAAACATGGAAATATCTACACAGCCATCTGTATAAACATGGAAATATCTACACAGCCATCTGTATATACATGGATATATCTACACCGCTATCTGTATAAACATGGAAATATCTACACCGCCTTCTACATATCCATGGAAATATCTGCGCCGCCTTCTGTATAAACATGGAAATATCTACACGGTCATCTGTGTATAGATGGAAATATCAACACCGCCATCTGTAGAAACATGGAAATATCTGCACCGCTATCTGTATAAACATGGAAATATCTACACAGCGGTCTATATAAACATGGAAATAGCTAAACCGCTATCTGTATAAACATGGAAATATCTACACTGCTATCTCTATAAACCTGGAAATATCTACACCGTGATCTGTATAAACATGGAAATATTTACACTGCAATCTGTATAAACATGTAAATATCTACACCGTTATCTGTATAAATATGGAAATATCTACACCGCTATCTCTATAAACATGGAAATATCTACACCGCCATCTGTATAAACATGGAAATATGTACACTGCTATCTCTATAAACATGGAAATATCTACAATGCCATCTGTAAAAACATGGAAATACCTATATAGTCATCTGTATAAACATGGAAATATCTACACCACCATCTGTATAAACATGGAAATATCTACAATGCCATCTGTATGCACATGGAAATACCTACACGGCAATCAGTGTATAGATGGAAACATCAACACCACCATCTCTACAAACATGGAAATATGTACACCGCTATCTGGAGAAACATGGAAATATCTACACTGCGGTCTGCATAAACATGGAAATTTCCACACCGGTATCTGTATAAACATGGAAATATCTACACCACGATCTGTATAAACATGGAAATATTTACACCGCTATCTGTATAAACATGGAAATATCTACACCGCTATCTCTATAAACATGGAAATATCTACAAAGCCATCTGTATAAACATGGAAATACCTACACAGTCATGTGTAGGAACATGGAACAATCTGCACTGCCATGAGTATAAACATGGAAATATCTACAGAGCCTTCTGTATAAATATGGAAATATCTGCATAGGCATCTGTATACACATGGAAATCTCTGCACCGCTATCTGTATAAACATGGAAATACCTACACCGCTGTCTCTATAAACATGGAAATATGTACACCGCTATGTGTATAAACATGGAAATATCTCCACTGCTGTCTGTATAAACATGGAAATATCTACACCGCGATCTGTATAAACATGGAAATATCTACACCGCTATTTGTATACACATGGAAATATCTACACAGCTATCTCTATAAACATTTAAATACCTACACCGCCATCTGTATAAACATGGAAATACCTACAAAGTCATCTGTATAAACATGGAAATATCTACACAGCCTTCTGTATAAACATGGAAATACCTACACAGTCATCTGTATATACATGGAAATATCTACACCGCTATCTGTATAAACATGGAAATATCTACACCGCCTTCTACATATCCATGGAAATATCTGCGCCACCTTGTGTATAAACATGGAAATATCTACACGGTCATCTGTGTATAGATGGAAATATCAACACCGCCATCTGTACAAAAATGGAAATATCTGCACCGCTATCTCTATAAACATGGAAATACCTACACCGCCATCTGTATAAACATGGAAATACCTACAAAGTCATCTGTATAAACATGGAAATATCTACACAGCCATCAGTATAAACATGGAAATATCTACACAGCCATCTGTTTATACATGGAAATATCTACACCGCTATCTGTATAAACATGGAAATATCTACACCGCCTTCTACATATCCATGGAAATATCTGTGCCGCCTTCTGTATAAACATGGAAATATCTACACGGTCATCTGTGTATAGATGGAAATATCAACAACGCCATCTGTACAAACATGGAATTATCTGCACCGCTATCTGTATAAACATGGAAATATCTACACCGCGGTCTTTATAAACATCGAAATAGCTAAACCGCTATCTGTATAAACATGGAAATATCTACACTGCTATCTCTATAAACCTGGAAATATCTACACCGTGATCTGTATAAACATGGAAATATTTACACTGCTATCTGTATAAACATGGAAATATCTACACTGCTATCTCTATAAACATGGAAATATCTACAATGCCATCTGTAAAAACATGGAAATACCTATACAGTCATCTGTATAAACATGGAAATAGCTAAACCGCTATCTGTATAAACATGGAAATATCTACACCACCATCTGTATAAACATGGAAATACCTACAATGCCATCTGTATACACATGGAAATACCTACACGGCAATCTGTGTATAGATGGAAACATCAACACCGCCATCTGTACTGACATGGAAATATCTACACCGCTATCTTTATAAACATGGAAATATCTACACTGCAGTCTGTATAAACATGGAAATTTCCACACCGGTATCTGTATAAACATGGAAATATCTACACCACGATCTGTATAAACATGGAAATATTTACACCGCTATCTGTATAAACATGGAAAAATCTACACCGCTATCTCTATAAACATGGAAATATCTACAAAGCCATCTGTATAAACATGGAAATACCTACACAGTCATGTGTAGGAACATGGAAAAATCTACACTGCCATCTGTATAAACATGGAAATATCTACAGTGCCCTCTGTATAAATATGGAAATATCTGCATAGGCATCTGTATAAACATGGAAATATCTACACCGCTATCTGTATAAACATGGAGATAACTACACCGCTGTCTCTATAAACATGGAAATATGTACACCCCTATGTGTATAAACATGGAAATATCTCCACTACTGTGTGTATAAACATGGAAATATCTACACCGCGATCTGCATAAACATGGAAATAACTACACCGCTATCTGTATAAACATGGAAATATATACACAGCTATCTCTATAAACATGGAAATAACTACACCGCCATCTTTATAAACATGGAAATACCTACAAAGTCATCTGTATAAACATGGAAATATCTACACAGCCATCTGTATAAACATGGAAATATCTACACAGCCATCTGTATATACATGGATATATCTACACCGCTATCTGTATAAACATGGAAATATCTACACCGCCTTCTACATATCCATGGAAATATCTGCGCCGCCTTCTGTATAAACATGGAAATATCTACACGGTCATCTGTGTATAGATGGAAATATCAACACCGCCATCTGTAGAAACATGGAAATATCTGCACCGCTATCTGTATAAACATGGAAATATCTACACAGCGGTCTATATAAACATGGAAATAGCTAAACCGCTATCTGTATAAACATGGAAATATCTACACTGCTATCTCTATAAACCTGGAAATATCTACACCGTGATCTGTATAAACATGGAAATATTTACACTGCAATCTGTATAAACATGTAAATATCTACACTGTTATCTGTATAAATATGGAAATATCTACACCGCTATCTCTATAAACATGGAAATATCTACACCGCCATCTGTATAAACATGGAAATATGTACACTGCTATCTCTATAAACATGGAAATATCTACAATGCCATCTGTAAAAACATGGAAATACCTATATAGTCATCTGTATAAACATGGAAATATCTACACCACCATCTGTATAAACATGGAAATATCTACAATGCCATCTGTATGCACATGGAAATACCTACACGGCAATCAGTGTATAGATGGAAACATCAACACCACCATCTCTACAAACATGGAAATATGTACACCGCTATCTGGAGAAACATGGAAATATCTACACTGCGGTCTGCATAAACATGGAAATTTCCACACCGGTATCTGTATAAACATGGAAATATCTACACCACGATCTGTATAAACATGGAAATATTTACACCGCTATCTGTATAAACATGGAAATATCTACACCGCTATCTCTATAAACATGGAAATATCTACAAAGCCATCTGTATAAACATGGAAATACCTACACAGTCATGTGTAGGAACATGGAAAAATCTACACTGCCATCTGTATAAACATGGAAATATCTACAGAGCCCTCTGTATAAATATGGAAATATCTGCATAGGCGTCCGTATAAACATGGAAATATCTGCACCGCTATCTGTATAAACATGGAAATACCTACACCGCTGTCTCTATAAACATGGAAATACGTACACCGCTATGTGTATAAACATGGAAATATCTCCACTGCTGTCTGTATAATCATGGAAATATCTACACCGCGATCTGTATAAACATGGAAATATCTACACCGCGATCTGTATAAACATGGAAATACCTACACCGCCATCTGTATAAACATGGAAATAGCTACAAAGTCATCTGTATAAACATGGAAATATCTACACAGCCATCTGTATAAACATGGAAATATCTACACAGCCATCTGTATATACATGGAAATATCTACACTGCTATCTGTATAAACATGGAAATATCCACACCGCCTTCTACATATCCATGGAAATATCTGCGCTGCCTTCTGTATAAACATGGAAATATCTGCACGGTCATCTGTGTATAGATGGAAATATCAACACCGCCATCTGTACAAACATGGAAATATCTGCACCGCTATCTCTATAAACATGGAAATATCTACACCGCGGTCTGTATAAACATGGAAATACCTACACTTATATCTCTATAAACATGGAAATATCTACAATGCCATCTGTAAAAACATGGAAATACCTATACAGTCATCTGTATAAACATGGAAATATCTACACCACCATCTGTATAAACATGGAAATATCTACAATGCCATCTGTATACACATGGAAATACCTACACGGCAATCTGTGTATAGATGGAAACATCAACACCGCCATCTGTACAGACATGGAAATATCTACACCTCT
Source organism: Pan troglodytes (assembly GCF_028858775.2). Classification (NCBI taxonomy): domain Eukaryota; kingdom Metazoa; phylum Chordata; class Mammalia; order Primates; family Hominidae; genus Pan; species Pan troglodytes. Next base: position 13,539,798 of record NC_072411.2, read on the forward strand.
ATCTTTATAAACATGGAAATATCTACACTGCAGTCTGTATAAACATGGAAATTTCCACACCGGTATCTGTATAAACATGGAAATATCTACACCACGATCTGTATAAACATGGAAATATTTACACCGCTATCTGTATAAACATGGAAATATCTACACCGCTATCTGTATAAACATGGAAATATCTACACCGCCTTCTACATATCCATGGAAATATCTGCGCCGCCTTCTGTATAAACATGGAAATATCTACACGGTCATCTGTGTATAGATGGAAATATCAACACCGCCATCTGTAGAAACATGGAAATATCTGCACTGCTATCTGTATAAACATGGAAATATCTACACCGCGGTCTATATAAACATGGAAATAGCTAAACCGCTATCTGTATAAACATGGAAATATCTACACTGCTATCTCTATAAACCTGGAAATATCTACACCGTGATCTGTATAAACATGGAAATATTTACACTGCAATCTGTATAAACATGTAAATATCTACACCGTTATCTGTATAAATATGGAAATATCTACACCGCTATCTCTATAAACATGGAAATATCTACACCGCCATCTGTATAAACATGGAAATATGTACACTGCTATCTCTATAAACATGGAAATATCTACAATGCCATCTGTAAAAACATGGAAATACCTATACAGTCATCTGTATAAACATGGAAATATCTACACCACCATCTGTATAAACATGGAAATATCTACAATGCCATCTGTATACACATGGAAATACCTACACGGCAATCTGTGTATACATGGAAACATCAACACCACCATCTCTACAAACATGGAAATATGTACACCGCTATCTGGAGAAACATGGAAATATCTACACTGCGGTCTGTATAAACATGGAAATTTCTACACCGGTATCTGTATAAACATGGAAATATCTACATCACGATCTGTATAAACATGGAAATATTTACACCGCTATCTGTATAAACATGGAAATATGTACACCGCTATCTCTATAAACATGGAAATATCTACAAAGCCATCTGTATAAACATGGAAATATTTGCACCGCTATCTGTACAAACATGGAAATATCTACACCGCGGTCTGTATAAACATGGAAATAGCTAAACCGCTATCTGTATAAGCATGGAAATATCTACACTGCTATCTCTATAAACCTGCAAATATCTACACCGTGATCTGTGTAAACATGGAAATATTTACACTGCAATCTGTATAAACATGGAAATATCTACACCGTTATCTGTATAAATATGGAAATATCTACACCGCTATCTCTATAAACATGGAAATATCTACACCGCCATCTGTATAAACATGGAAATATCTACACTTATATCTCTATAAACATGGAAATATCTACAATGCCATCTGTAAAAGCATGGAAATACCTATACAGTCATCTGTATGAAGATGGAAATATCTACACCACCATCTGTATAAACATGGAAATATCTACAATGCCATCTGTATACACATGGAAATACCTACACGGCAATCTGTGTATAGATGGAAACATCAACACCGCCATCTGTACACACATGGAAATATCTACACCGCTATCTGTATAAACATGGAGATATCTACACTGCTGTCTGTATAAACATGGAAATTTCCACACCGGTATCTGTATAAACATGGAAATATCTACACCACGATCTGTATAAACATGGAAATACTTACACCGCTATCTGTATAAACATGGAAATATCTACACCGCTATCTCTATAAACATGGAAATATCTACAAAGCCATCTGTATAAACATGGAAATACCTACACAGTCATGTGTAGGAACATGGAAAAACCTACACTGCCATCTGTATAAACATGGAAATAACTACAGAGCCCTCTGCATAAATATGGAAATATCTGCATAGGCATCTGTATAAACATGGAAATATCTGCACCGCTATCTGTATAAACATGGAAATACCTACACCGCTGTCTCTATAAACATGGAAATATGTACACCGCTATGTGTATAAACATGGAAATATCTCCACTGCTGTCTGTATAAACATGGAAATATCTACACCGCGATCTGTATAAACATGGAAATATCTACACCGCCTTCTACATATCCATGGAAATATCTGCGCTGCCTTCTGTATAAACATGGAAATATCTACACGATCATCTGTGTATAGATGGAAATATCAACACCGCCATCTGTACAAACATGGAAATATCTGCACCGCTATCTGTATAAACATGGAAATATCTACACCGCGGTCTGTATAAACATGGAAATAGCTAAACCGCTATCTGTATAAACATGGAAATATCTACACTGCTATCTCTATAAACCTGGAAATATCTACACCGCCATCTGTATAAACATGGAAATATCTACACTTATATCTCTATAAACATGGAAATATCTACAATGCAATCTGTAAAAACATGGAAATACCTATACAGTCATCTGTATGAACATGGAAATATCTACACCACCATCTGTATAAACATGGAAATATCCACAATGCCACCTGTATACACATGGAAATACCTACATGGCAATCTGTGTATAGATGGAAACATCAACACCGCCATCTGTACAGACATGGAAATATCTGCACCGCTATCTGTATAAACATGGAAATATCTACTCTGCGGTCTGTATAAACATGGAAATAGCTAAACGGCTATCTGTATAAACATGGAAATATCTACACTGCTATCTCTATAAACCTGGAAATATCTACACCGTGATCTGTATAAACATGGAAATATTTACACTGCTATCTGTATAAACATGGAAATATCTACAGCGTTATCTGTATAAATATGGAAATATCTACACCGCTATCTCTATAAACATGGAAATATCTACACCGCCATCTGTATAAACATGGAAATATCTACACTGCTATCTCTATAAACATGGAAATATCTACAATGCCATCTGTAAAAACATGGAAATACCTATACAGTCATCTGTATAAACATGGAAATATCTACACCACCATCTGTATAAACATGGAAATATCTACAATGCCATCTGTATACACATGGAAATACCTACACGGCTATCTGTGTATAGATGGAAACATCAACACCGCCATCTGTACAAACATGGAAATACCTACACCGCTATCTGTATAAACATGGAAATATCTACACTGCGGTCTGTATAAACATGGAAATTTCTACACCGGTATCTGTATAAACATGGAAATATCTATACCACGATCTGTATAAACATGGAAGTATTTACACCGCTATCTGTATAAACATGGAAATATCTACACCGCTATCTCTATAAACATGGAAATATCTACAAAGCCATCTGTATAAACATGGAAATACCTACACAGTCATGTGTAGGAACATGGAAAGATCTGCACTGCCATCTGTATAAACATGGAAATATCTACAGAGCCCTCCGTATAAATATGGAAATATCTGCATAGGCATCTGTATAAACATGGAAATATCTGCACCGCTATCTGTATAAACATGGAAATACCTACACCGCTGTCTCTATAAACATGGAAATATGTACACCGCTATGTGTATAAACATGGAAATATCTCCACTGCTGTCTGTAAAAACATGGAAATATCTACACCGTGATCTGTATAAACATGGAAATATCTACACCGCTATCTGTATAAACATGGAAATATCTACACAGCTATCTCTATAAACATGGAAATACCTACACCACCATCTGTATAAACATGGAAATACCTACAAAGTCATCTGTATAAACATGGAAATATCTACACTGCCATCTGAATAAACATGGAAATATCTACACAGCCATCTGTATATACATAGAAATAGCTACACCGCTATCTGTATAAACATGGAAATATCTACACCGCCTTCTACATATCCATGGAAATATCTGCACCACCTTCTGTATAAACATGGAAATATCTACACGGTCATCTGTGTATAGATGGAAATATCAACACCGCCGTCTGTACAAACATGGAAATATCTGCACCGCTATCTGTATAAACATGGAAATACCTACACCGCTGTCTCTATAAACATGGAAATATGTACACCGCTATGTGTATAAACATGGAAATACCTACACCGCTGTCTCTATAAACATGGAAATATGTACACCGCTATGTGTATAAACATGGATATATCTCCACTGCTGTCTGTATAAACATGGAAATATCTACACCGTGATCTGTATAAACATGCAAATATTTACACTGCTATCTGTATAAACATGGAAATATCTACACCGTTATCTGTACAAATATGGAAATATCTATACCGCTATCTCTATAAACATGGAAATATCTACACCGCCATGTGTATAAACATGGAAATATCTACACTGCTATCCCTATAAACATGGAAATATCTACACAGCTATCTCTATAAACATGGAAATACCTACACCGCCATCTGTATAAACATGGAAATACCTACAAAGTCATCTGTATAAACAAGGAAATATCTACACAGCCATCTGTATAAACATGGAAATATCTACACAGCCATCTGTATATACATGGAAATACCTACACCGCTATCTGTATAAACATGGAAATATCTACACCGCCTTCTACATATCCATGGAAATATCTGCGCCGCCTTCTGTATAAACATGGAAATATCTACACGGTCATCTGTGTATAGATGGAAATATCAACACCGCCATCTGTACAAACTTGGAAATATGTGCACCGCTATCTGTATAAACATGGAAATATGTACACCGCGGTCTGTATAAACATGGAAATAGCTAAACCGCTATCTGTATAAACATGGAAATATCTACACTGCAATCTCTATAAAACTGGAAATATCTACACCGTGATCTGTATAAACATAGAAATATTTACACTGCAATCTGTATAAACAGGGAAATATCTACACCGTTATCTGTATAAATATGGAAATATCTACACCGCTATCTCTATAAACATGGAAATATCTACACCGCCATCTGTATAAACATGGAAATATCTACAATTATATCTCAATAAACATGGGAATATCTATAATGCCATCTGTAAAAACATGGAAATACCTATACAGTCATCTGTATGAACATGGAAATATCTACACCACCATCTGTATAAACATGGAAATATCTACAATGCCATCTGTATACACATGGAAATACCTACACGGCAATCTGTGTATAGATGGAAACATCAACACCGCCATCTGTACAGACATGGAAATATCTACACCGCTATCTGTATAAACATGGAAATATCTACACCACGATCTGTATAAACATGGAAATATTTACACCGCTATCTGTAAAAACATGGAAATATCTACACCGCTATCTCTATAAACATGGAAATATCTACAAAGTCATCTGTATATTCATGGAAATACCTACACAGTCATGTGTAGGAACATGGAAAAATCTACACTGCCATCTGTATAAACATGGAAATATCTACAGAGCCCTCTGTATAAATATGGAAATATCTGCATAGGCATCTGTATAAACATGGAAATATCTGCACCGCTATCTGTTTAAACATGGAAATACCTACACCGCTGTCTCTATAAACATGGAAATATGTACACCGCTATGTGTATAAACATGGAAATATCTCCACTGCTGTCTGTATAAACATGGAAATATCTACACCGTGATCTGTATAAACATGCAAATATTTACACTGCTATCTGTATAAACATGGAAATATCTACACCGTTATCTGTACAAATATGGAAATATCTACACCGCTATCTCTATAAACATGGAAATATCTACACCGCCATGTGTATAAACATGGAAATATCTACTCTGCTATCCCTATAAACATGGAAATATCTACACAGCTATCTCTATAAACATGGAAATACCTACACCGCCATCTGTATAAACATGGAAATACCTACAAAGTCATCTGTATAAACAAGGAAATATCTACACAGCCATCTGTATAAACATGGAAATATCTACACAGCCATCTGTATATACATGGAAATATCTACACCGCTATCTTTATAAACATGGAAATATCTACACCGCCTTCTACATATCCATGGAAATATCTGCGCCGCCTTCTGTATAAACATGGAAATATCTACACGGTCATCTGTGTATAGATGGAAATATCAACACCGCCATCTGTACAAACTTGGAAATATCTGCACCGCTATCTGTATAAACATGGAAATATGTACACCGCGGTCTGTATAAACATGGAAATAGCTAAACCGCTATCTGTATAAACATGGAAATATCTACACTGCTATCTCTATAAAACTGGAAATATCTACACCGTGATCTGTATAAACAGAAATATTTACACTGCAATCTGTATAAAGATGGAAATATCTACACCGTTATCTGTATAAATATGGAAATATCTACACCGCTATCTCTATAAACATGGAAATATCTACACCGCCATCTGTATAAACATGGAAATATCTACAATTATATCTCTACAAACATGGGAATATCTATAATGCCATCTGTAAAAACATGGAAATACCTATACAGTCATCTGTATGAACATGGAAATATCTACACCACCATCTGTATAAACATGGAAATATCTACAATGCCATCTGTATACACATGGAAATACCTACACGGAAATCTGTGTATAGATGGAAACATCAACACCGCCATCTGTACAGACATGGAAATATCTACACCGCTATCTGTATAAACTTGGAAATATCTACACTGCGGTCTGCATAAACATGGAAATTTCCACACCGGTATCTGTATAAACATGGAAATATCTACACCACGATCTGTATAAACATGGAAATATTTACACCGCTATCTGTATAAACATGGAAATATCTACACCGCTATCTCTATAAACATGGAAATATCTACAAAGCCATCTGTATATACATGGAAATACCTACACAGTCATGTGTAGGAACATGGAAAAATCTACACTGCCATCTGAATAAACATGGAAATATCTACAGAGCCCTCTGTATAAATATGGAAATATCTGCATAGGCATCTGTATAAACATGGAAATATCTGCACCGCTATCTGTATAAACATGGAAATACCTACACCGCTGTCTCTATAAACATGGAAATATGTACACCGCTATGTGTATAAACATGGAAATATCTCCACTGCTGTCTGTATAAACATGGAAATATCTACACCGCGATCTGTATAAACATGGAAATATCTACACCGCTATCTGTATAAACATGGAAATATCTACACAGCTATCTCCATAAACATGGAAATACCTACACTGCCATCTGTATAAACATGGAAATACCTACAATGTCATCTGTATAAACATGGAAATATCTACACAGCCATCTGTATGAACATGGAAATATCTACACAGCCATCTGTATATACATGGAAATATCTACACCGCTATCTGTATAAACATGGAAATATCTACACCGCCTTCTACATATGCATGGAAATATCTGCGCCGCCTTCTGTATAAACATGGAAATATCTACACGGTCATCTGTGTATAGATGGAAATATCAACACCGCCATCTGTACAAACATGGAAATATCTGCACCGCTATCTGAATAAACATGGAAATATCTATACCGCGGTCTGTAAAAACATGGAAATAGGTAAACTGCTATCTGTATAAACATGGAAATATCTACACTGCTATCTCTATAAACCTGGAAATATCTACACCGTGATCTGTATAAACATGGAAATATTTACACTGCTATCTGTATAAACATGGAAATACCTACACCGTTATCTGTATAAATATGGAAATATCTACACCGCTATCTCTATAAACATGGAAATATCTACACTGCCATCTGTATCAACATGGAAATATCTACACTGCTATCTCTATAAACATGGAAATATCTACAATGTCATCTGTAAAACATGGAAATACCTATACAGACGTCTGTATAAACATGGAAATATCTACACCACCATCTGTATAAACATGGAAATATCTACAATGCCATCTGTATACACATGGAAATACCTACACGGCAATATGTGTATAGATGGAAACATCAACACCACCATGTGTACAGACATGGAAATATCTACACCGCTATCTGTATAAACATGGTAATATCTACACTGCGGTCTGTATAAACATGGAAATTTCCACACCGGTATCTGTATAAACATGGAAATATCTACACCACGATCTGTATAAACATGGAAATATTTACACCGCTATCTGTATAAACATGGAAATATCTACACCGCTATCTCTATAAACATGGAAATATCTACAAAGCCATCTGTATAAACATGGAAATACCTACACAGTCATGTGTAGGAACATGGAAAAATCTACACTGCCATCTGTATAAACATGGAAATATCTACAGAGCCCTCTGTATAAATATGGAAATATCTGCATAGGCATCTGTATAAACATGGAAATATCTGCACCGCTATCTGTATAAACATGGAAGTACCTACACCGCTGTCTCTATAAACATGGAAATATGTACACCGCTATGTGTATAAACATGGAAATATCTCCACTGCTGTCTGTATAAACATCGAAATATCTACACCGCGATCTGTATAAGCATGGAAATATCTACACCGCTATCTGTATAAACATGGAAATATCTACACAGCTATCTCTATAAACATGGAAATACCTACACCTCCATCTGTATAAACATGGAAATACCTACAAAGTCATCTGTATAAACATGGAAATATCTACACAGCCATCTGTATAAACATGGAAATATCTACACAGCCATCTGTATATACATGGAAATATCTACACCGCTATCTGTATAAACATGGAAATATCTACACTGCTATCTCTATAAACCTGGAGATATCTGCACCGTGATCTGTATAAACATGGAAATATTTACACTGCTATCTGTATAAACATGGAAATATCTACACCGTCATCTGTATAAATATGGAAATATCTACACCGCTATCTCTATAAACATGGAAATATCTACACCGCCATCTGTATAAACATGGAAATATCTACACTTATATCTCTATAAACATGGAAATATCTACAATGCCATCTGTAAAAACATGGAAATACCTATACAGTCATCTGTATGAACATGGAAATATCTACACCACCGTCTGTATAAACATGGAAATATCTACAATGGCATCTGTATACACATGGAAATACCTACACGGCAATCTGTGTATAGATGGAAACATCATCACCGCCATCTGCACAGACATGGAAATATCTACACCGCTATCTGTATAAACATGGAAATATCTACACTGCGGTCTGTATAAACATGGAAATTTCCACACTGTTATCTGTATAAACATGGAAATATCTACACCACGATCTGTATAAACATGGAAATATTTACACCGCTATCTGTATAAACATGGAAATATCTACACCGCTATCTCTATAAACATGGAAATATCTACAAAGCCATCTGTATAAAATGGAAATACCTACACAGTCATGTGTAAGAACATGGAAAAATCTACACTGCCATCTGTATAAACATGGAAATATCTACAGATCCCTCTGTATAAATATGGAAATATCTGCATAGGCATCGGTATAAACATGGAAATATCTGCACTGCTATCTGTATAAACATGGAAATACCTACACCGCTGTCTCCATAAACATGGAAATATGTACACCGCTATGTGTATAAACATGGAAATATCTCCACTGCTGTCTGTATAAACATGGAAATATCTACACCACGGTCTATATAAACATGGAAATATCTACACCGCTATCTGTATAAACATGGAAATATCTACACAGCTATCTCTATAAACATGGAAATACCTACACCGCCATCTGTATAAACATGGAAATACCTACAAAGTCATCTGAATAAACATGGAAATATCTACAGAGCCATCTGTATAAACATGGAAATATCTACACAGCCATCTGTATATACATGGAAATACCTTCATCGCTATCTGTATATACATGGAAATATCTACACCGCCTTCTACATATCCATGGAAATATCTGCGACTCCTTCTGTATAAACATGGAAATATCTACACGGTCATCTGTGTATAGATGGAAATATCAACACCGCCATCTGTACAAACATGGAAATATCTGCACCGCTATCTGTATAAACATGGAAATATCTACACCGCGGTCTGTGTAAACATGGAAATAGCTAAACCGCTATCTGTATAGACATGGAAATATCTACACTGCTATCTCTATAAACCTGGAAATATCTACACCGTGATCTGTATAAACATGGAAATATTTACACTGCTATCTGTATAAAGATGGAAATATCTACACCGTTATCTTTATAAATATGGAAATATCTACACTGCTATCTCTATAAAAATGGAAATATCTACACCGGCATCTGTATAAACATGGAAATATCTACACTGCTATCTCTATAAACATGGAAATATCTACAATGCCATCTGTAAAAACATGGAAATACCTATACAGTCATCCGTATGAACATGGAAATATCTACACCACCATCTGTATAAACATGGAAATATCTACAATGCCATCTGTATACACATGGAAATACCTACACGGAAATCTGTGTATAGATGGAAACATCAACACCGCAATCTGTACAGACATGGAAATATCTACACCGCTATCTGTATAAACATGGAAATATCTACACTGCGGTCTGTATAAACATGGAAATTTCCACACCGGTATCTGTATAAACATGGAAATATCTACACCACGATCTGTATAAACATGGAAATATTTACAACGCTATCTGTATAAACATGGAAATATCTACACCGCTATCTCTATAAACATGGAAATATCTACAAAGCCATCTGTATAAACATGGAAATACCTACACAGTCATGTGTAGGAACATGGAAAAATCTACACTGCCATCTGCATAAACATGGAAATATCTACAGAGCCCTCTGTATAAATATGGAAATATCTGCATAGGCATCTGTATAAACATGGAAATATCTGCACCGCTATCTGTATAAACATGGAAATACCTACACCGCTGTCTCTATAAACATGGAAATATGTACACCGCTATGTGTATAAACATGGAAATATCTCCACTGCTGTCTGTATAAACATGGAAATATCTACACCGCGATCTGTATAAACATGGAAATATCTACACCGCTATCTGTATAAACATGGAAATATCTACACAGCTATCACTATAAACATGGAAATACCTACACCGCCATCTGTATAAACATGGAAATACCTACAATGTCATCTGTATAAACATGGAAATATCTACACAGCCATCTGTATGAACATGGAAATATCTACACAGCCATCTGTATATACATGGAAATATCTACACCGCTATCTGTATAAACATGGAAATATCAACACCGCCTTCTACATATGCATGGAAATATCTACGCCACCTTCTTTATAAACATGGAAATATCTACACAGTCATCTGTGTATAGATGGAAATATCAACACCGCCATCTGTAGAAACATGGAAATATCTGCACCGCTATATGTATAAACATGGAAATATCTACACCGCGGTCTGTATAAACATGGAAATAGCTAAACCGCTATCTGTATAAACATAGAAATATCTACACTGCTATCTCTATAAACCTGGAAATATCTACACCGTGATCTGTATAAACATGGAAATATTTACACTGCTATCTGTATAAACATGGAAATACCTACACCGTTATCTGTATAAATATGGAAATATCTACACCGCTATATCTATAAACATGGAAATATCTACACCGCCATCTGTATCAACATGGAAATATCTACACTGCTATCTCCATAAACATGGAAATATCTACAATGTCATCTGTAAAACATGGAAATACCTATACAGTCATCTGTATAAACATGGAAATATCTACACCACCATCTGTATAAACATGGAAATATCTACAATGCCATCTGTATACACATGGAAATACCTACACGGCAATCTGTGTATAGATGGAAACATCAACACCGCCATCTGTACAAACATGGAAATATCTACACCGCTATCTGTATAAACATGGAAATATCTACACTGCGGTCTGTATAAACATGGAAATTTCTACACCGGTATCTGTATAAACATGGAAATATCTACACCACGATCTGTATAAACATGGAAATATTTACACCGCTATCTGTATAAACATGGGAATATCTACACCGCTATCTCTATAAACATGGAAATACCTACAAAGCCATCTGTATAAACATGGAAATACCTACACAGTCATGTGTAGGAACATGGAAAGATCTGCACTGCCATCTGTATAAACATGGAAATATCTACAGAGCCCTCTGTATAAATATGGAAATATCTGCATAGGCATCTGTATAAACATGGAAATACCTACAACGCTGTCTCTATAAACATGGAAATATGTACACCGCTATGTGTATAAACATGGAAATATCTCCACTGCTGTCTGTAAAAACATGGAAATATCTACACCGTGATCTGTATAAACATGGAAATATCTACACCGCTATCTGTATAAACATGGAAATATCTACACAGCTATCTCTATAAACATGGAAATTCCTACACCACCATCTGTATAAACATGGAAATACCTACAAAGTCATCTGTATAAACATGGAAATATCTACACAGACATCTGAATAAACATGGAAATATCTACACAGCCATCTGTTTATACATGGAAATATCTACACCGCTATCTGTATAAACATGGAAATATCTACACCGCCTTCTACATATCCATGGAAATATCTGCGCCGCCTACTGTATAAACATGGAAATATCTACACGGTCATCTGTGTATAGATGGAAATATCAACACCACCATCTATACAAACATGGAAATATATGCACCGCTATCTGTATAAACATGGAAATATCTACACCGCGGTCTGTATAAACATGGAAATAGCTAAACCGCTATCTGTATAAACATGGAAATATCTACACTGCTATCTCTGTAAATCTGGAAACATCAACACCGTGATCTGTATAAACATGGAAATATTTACACTGCAATCTGTATAAACATGGAAATATCTACACCGTTATCTGCATAAATATGGAAATATCTACACCGCTATCTCTATAAACATGGAAATATCTACAACGCCATCTGTATAAACATGGAAATATCTACACCGCGGTCTGTATAAACATGGAAATAGCTAAACCGCTATCTGTATAAACATGGAAATATCTACACTGCTATCTCTATAATTCTGGAAATATCTACACCGTGATCTGTATAAACATGGAAATATTTACAGTGCAATCTGTATAAACATGGAAATATCTACACCGTTATCTGTATAAATATGGAAATATCTACACCGCTATCTCTATAAACATGGAAATATCTACACCGCCATCTGTATAAACATGGAAATATCTACACTTATATATCTATAAACGTGGAAATATCTACAATGCCATCTGTAAAAACATGGAAATACCTATACAGTCATCTGTATGAACATGGAAATATCTACACCACCATCTGTATAAACATGGAAATATCTACAATGCCATCTGTATACACATGGAAATACCTACACGGCAATCTGTGTATAGATGGAAACATCAACACCGCCATCTGTACAGACATGGAAATATCTACCCCGCTATCTGTATAAACATGGAAATATCTACACTGCGGTCTGTATAAACATGGAAATTTCTACACTGGTATCTGTATAAACCTGGAAATATCTACACCACCATCTGTAAACAGGGAAATATTTACACCGCTATCTGTATAAACATGGAAATATCTACACCGCTATCTCTATAAACATGGAAATATCTACAAAGCAATCTGTATAAACATGGAAATACCTACACAGTCATGTGTAGGAACATGGAAAAATCTACACTGCCATCTGTATAAACATGGAAATATCTACAGATCCCTCTGTATAAATATGGAAATATCTGCATACGCATCTGTATAAACATGGAAATATCTGCACCGCTATCTGTATAAACATGGAAATACCTACACCGCTGTCTCTATAAACATGGAAATATGTACACCGCTATGTGTATAAACATGGAAATATCTACACTGCTCTCTGTATAAACATGGAAATATCTACACAGCTATCTCTAAAAACAGGGAAATACCTACACCGCCATCTGTATAAACATGGAAATACCTACAAAGTCATCTGTATAAACATGGAAATATCTACACAGTCATCTGTATAAACATGGAAATATCTACACAGCCATCTGTATACACATGGAAATATCTACACCGCTATCTGTATAAACATGGAAATATCTACACCGCCTTCTACATATCCATGGAAATATCTGCGCCACCTTCTGTATAAACATGGAAATATCTACACGGTCATCTGTGTATAGATGGAAACATCAACACCGCCATCTGTACAAACATGAAAATATCTGCACCGCTATCTGAATAAACCGGGAAATACCTACACCGCGGTCTGTATAAACATGGAAATAACTAAACCGCTATCTGTATAAACATGGAAATATCTACACTGCTATCTCTATAAACCTGGAAATATCTACACCGTGATCTGTATAAATATGGAAATATTTACACTGCTATCTGTATAAACATGGAAATATCTACACCGTTATCTGTATAAATATGGAAATATCTACACCGCTATCTCTATAAACGTGGAAATATCTACACCGCCATCTGTATAAACATGGAAATATCTACACTGCTATCTCTATAAACATGGAAATATCTACAATGCCATCTGTAAAAACATGGAAATACCTATACAGTCATCTGCATAAACATGGAAATATCTACATCACCATCTGTATAAACATGGAAATATCTGCAATGCCATCTGTATACACATGGAAATACCTACACGGCAATCTGTGTATAGATGGAAACACCAACACCACCATCTGTACAAACATGGAAATATCTACACAGCTATCTGTATAAACCTGTAGATATCTACACTGCGGTCTGTATAAACCTGGAAATTTCTACACCGGTATCTGTATAAACATGGAAATATCTACACCACGATCTGTATAAGCATGGAAATATTTACACCGCTATCTGTATAAAGATGGAAATATCTACACCGCTATCTCTATAAACATGGAAAAATCTACAAAGCCATCTGTATAAACATGGAAATACCTACACAGTCATGTGTAGGAACATGGAAAAATCTACACTGCCATCTGTATAAGCATGGAAATATCTACAGAGCCCTCTGTATAAATATGGAAATATCTGCATAGGCATCTGTATAAACATGGAAATATCTGCACCACTATCTGTATAAACATGGAAATACCTACACTGCTGTCTCTATAAACATGGAAATATGTACACCGCTATGTATATAAACATGGAAATATCTCCACTGCTGTCTGTATAAACATGGAAATTTCTACACCGCGATCTGTATAAACATGGAAATATCTACACCGCTATCTGTATAAACATGGAAATATCTACACAGCTATCTCTATAAACATGGAAACACCTACACCGCCATCTGTATAAACATGGAAATACCTACAAAGTCATCTGTATAAACATGGAAATATGTACACAGCCATCTGTATAAACATGGAAATATCTACACAGCCATCTGTATACACATGGAAATATCTACACCGCTATCTGTATAAACATGGAAATATCTACACCACCTTCTACATATCCATGGAAATATCTGCGCCACCTTCTGTATAAACATGGAAATATCTACACGGTCATCTGTGTATAGATGGAAACATCAACACCGCCATCTGTACAAACATGGAAATATCTGCACCGCTATCTGAATAAACCGGGAAATACCTACACCGCGGTCTGTATAAACATGGAAATAACTAAACCGCTATCTGTATAAACATGGAAATATCTACACTGCTATCTCTATAAACCTGGAAATATCTACACCGTGATCTGTATAAATATGGAAATATTTACACTGCTATCTGTATAAACATGGAAATATCTACACCGTTATCTGTATAAATATGGAAATATCTACACCGCTATCTCTATAAACGTGGAAATATCTACACCGCCATCTGTATAAACATGGAAATATCTACACTGCTATCTCTATAAACATGGAAATATCTACAATGCCATCTGTAAAAACATGGAAATACCTATACAGTCATCTGCATAAACATGGAAATATCTACATCACCATCTGTATAAACATGGAAATATCTACAATGCCATCTGTATACACATGGAAATACCTACACGGCAATCTGTGTATAGATGGAAACACCAACACCACCATCTGTACAAACAGGGAAATATCTACACAGCTATCTGTATAAACATGTAGATATCTACACTGCGGTCTGTATAAACCTGGAAATTTCTACACCGGTATCTGTATAAACATGGAAATATCTACACCACGATCTGTATAAGCATGGAAATATTTACACCGCTATCTGTATTAAGATGGAAATATCTACACCGCTATCTCTATAAACATGGAAAAATCTACAAAGCCATCTGTATAAACATGGAAATACCTACACAGTCATGTGTAGGAACATGGAAAAATCTACACTGCCATCTGTATAAGCATGGAAATATCTACAGAGCCCTCTGTATAAATATGGAAATATCTGCATAGGCATCTGTATAAACATGGAAATATCTGCACCACTATCTGTATAAACATGGAAATACCTACACTGCTGTCTCTATAAACATGGAAATATGTACACCGCTATGTATATAAACATGGAAATAGCTCCACTGCTGTCTGTATAAACATGGAAATTTCTACACCGCGATCTGTATAAACATGGAAATATCTACACCGCTATCTGTATAAACATGGAAATATCTACACAGCTATCTCTATAAACATGGAAATACCTACACCGCCATCTGTATAAACATGGAAATACCTACAAAGTCATCTGTATAAACATGGAAATATCTACACAGCCATCTGTATAAACATGGAAATATCTACACAGCCATCTGTATATACATGGAAATATCTACACCGCTATCTGTATAAACATGGAAATATCTACACCGCCTTCTACATATCCATGGAAATATCTGTGCCGCCTTCTGTATAAACATGGAAATATCTACAGGGTCATCTGTGTATAGATGGAAATAACAACACCGCCATCTGTACAAACATGGAAATATCTGCACCGCTATCTGTATAAACATGGAAATATCTACACCGCGGTCTGTATAAACATGGAAATACCTAACCCGCTATCTGTATAAACATGGAATATCTACACTGCTATCTCTATAAACCTGGAAATATCTACACCGTGATCTGTATAAACATAGAAATATTTACACTGCTATCTGTATAAACATGGAAATATCTACACTGCTATCTCTATAAACATGGAAATATCTACAATGCCATCTGTAAAAACATGGAAATACCTATACAGTCATCTGTATAAACATGGAAATAGGTAAACCGCTGTCTGTATAAACATGGAAATATCTACACCGTTATCTGTATAAATATGGAAATATCTACACCGCTATCTCTATAAACATGGAAATATCTACACCGCCATCTGTATGAACATGGAAATATCTTCACTGCTATCTCCATAAACATGGAAATACCTACAATGCCATCTGTAAAAACATGGAAATACCTATACAGTCATCTGTATAAACATGGAAATATCTACACCACCATCTGTATAAACATGGAAATATCTACAATGCCATCTGTATACACATGGAAATACCTACACGGCAATCTGTGTATAGATGGAAACATCAACACCACCATCTCTACAAACATGGAAATATGTACACCGCTATCTGTATAAACATGGAAATATCTACACTGCTGTCTGTATAAACATGGAAATAACTACAAAGTCATCTGTATAAACATGGAAATATCTACACAGCCATCTGTATAAACATGGAAATATCTACACAGCCATCTGTATATACATGGAAATTTCTACACCGCTATCTGTATAAACATGGAAATATCTACACGGTCACCTGTATAGATGGAAATATCAACACCGCCATCTGTACAAACTTGGAAATATCTGCACCGCTATCTGTATAAACATGGAAATATCTACACCGCGGTCTGTATAAACATGTAAATAGCTAAACCGCTATCTGTATAAACATGGAAATATATACACTGCTATCTCTATAAACCTGGAAAGATCTTCACCGTGATCTGCATAAACATGCAAATATTTACACTGCTATCTGTATAAACATGGAAATATCTACACCGTTATCTGTATAAATATGGAAATATCTACACCGCTATCTCTAAAAACATGGAAATATCTACACCGCCATCTGTATAAACATGGAAATATCTACACTGCTATCTCTATAAACATGGAAATATCTACAATGCCATCTGTAAAAACATGGAAATACCTATACAGTCATCTGTATAAACATGGAAATATCTACACCACAATCTGTATAAACATGGAAATATCTACAATGCCATCTGTATACACATGGAAATACCTACATGGCAATCTGTGTATAGATGGAAACATCAACACCGCCATCTGTGCAGACATGGAAATATCTACCCCACTATCTGTATAAACATGGAAATATCTACACTGCGGTCTGTATAAACATGGAAATTTCTACACCGGTATCTGTATAAACATGGAAATATCTACACCACGATCTGTATAAACATGGAAATATTTACAACGCTATCTGTATAAACATGGAAATATCTACACCGCTATCTCTATAAACATGGAAATATCTACAAAGCCATGTGTATAAACATGGAAATACCTACACAGTCATGTGTAGGAACATGGAAAAATCTACACTGCCATCTGTATAAACATGGAAATATCTACAGATCCCTCTGTATAAATATGGAAATATCTTCATACGCATCTGTATAAACATGGAAATATCTGCACCGCTATCTGTATAAACATGGAAATACCTACACCGCTGTCTCTATAAACATGGAAATATGTACACCGCTATGTGTATAAACATGGAAATATCTCCACTGCTGTCTGTATAAACCTGTAAATTTCTACACCGCGATCTGTATACACATGGAAATATCTACACCGCTCTCTGTATAAACATGGAAATATCTACACAGCTATCTCTATAAACATGGAAATACCTACACCGCCATCTGTATAAACATGGAAATACCTACAAAGTCATCTGTATAAACATGGAAATATCTACACAGCCATCTGTATAAACATGGAAATATCTACACAGCCATCTGTATATACATGGAAATATCTACACCGCTATCTGTATAAACATGGAAATATCTACACCGCCTTCTACATATCCATGGAAATATCTGCGCCGTCTTCTATATAAACATGGAAATATCTACACGGTCATCTGTGTATAGATGGAAATATCAACACCGCCATCTGTACAAACATGGAAATATCTGCACCGCTATCTGTATAAACATGGAAATATCTACACCGCGGTCTGTATAAACATGGAAATAGCTAACCCGCTATCTGTATAAACATGGAAATATCTACACTGCTATCTCTATAAACCTGGAAATTTCTACACCGCGATCTGTATAAACATGGAAATATCTACACTGCTCTCTGTATAAACATGGAAATATCTACACAGCTATCTCTATAAACATGGAAATACCTACACCGCCATCTGTATAAACATGGAAATACCTACAAAGTCATCTGTATAAACATGGAAATATCTACACAGCCATCTGTATAAACATGGAAATATCTACACAGCCATCTGTATACACATGGAAATATCTACACCGCTATCTGTATAAACATGGAAATATCTACACCGCCTTCTACATATCCATGGAAATATCTGCGCCACCTTCTGTATAAACATGGAAATATCTACACGGTCATCTGTGTATAGATGGAAACATCAACACCGCCATCTGTACAAACATGGAAATATCTGCACCGCTATCTGAATAAACCTGGAAATATCTACACCGCGGTCTGTATAAACATGGAAATAACTAAACCGCTATCTGTATAAACATGGAAATATCTACACTGCTATCTCTATAAACCTGGAAATATCTACACCGTGATCTGTATAAATATGGAAATATTTACACTGCTATCTGTATAAACATGGAAATATCTACACCGTTATCTGTATAAATATGGAAATATCTACACCGCTATCTCTATAAACATGGAAATATCTACACCGCCATCTGTATAAACATGGAAATATCTACACTGCTATCTCTATAAACATGGAAATATCTACAATGCCATCTGTAAAAACATGGAAATACCTATACAGTCATCTGCATAAACATGGAAATATCTACACCACCATCTGTATAAACATGGAAATATCTACAATGCCATCTGTATACACATGGAAATACCTACACGGCAATCTGTGTATAGATGGAAACACCAACACCACCATCTGTACAAACAGGGAAATATCTACACAGCTATCTGTATAAACATGTAGATATCTACACTGCGGTCTGTATAAACCTGGAAATTTCTACACCGGTATCTGTATAAACATGGAAATATCTACACCACGATCTGTATAAGCATGGAAATATTTACACCGCTATCTGTATAAACATGGAAATATCTACACTGCGGTCTGTATAAATATGGAAATTTCTACACCGGTATCTGTATAAACATGGAAATATCTACACCACGATCTGTATAAACATGGAAATATTTACACCGCTATCTGTATAAACATGGAAATATCTACACCGCTATCTCTATAAACATGGAAATATCTACAAAGCCATCTGTATAAACATGGAAATACCTACACAGTCATGTGTAGGAACATGGAAAAATCTACACTGCCATCTGTATAAACATGGAAATATCTACAGATCCCACTGTATAAATATGGAAATATCTGCATACGCATCTGTATAAACATGGAAATATCTGCACCGCTATCTGTATAAACATGGAAATACCTACACCGCTGTCTCTATAAACATGGAAATATGTACACCGCTATGTGTATAAACATGGAAATATCTCCACTGCTGTCTGTATAAACATGGAAATTTCTACACCGTGATCTGTATACACATGGAAATATCTACACTGCTATCTGTATAAACATGGAAATATCTACACAGCTATCTCTATAAACATGGAAATTCCTACACCACCATCTGTATAAACATGGAAATACCTACAAAGTCATCTGTATAAACATGGAAATATCTACACAGACATCTGAATAAACATGGAAATATCTACACAGCCATTTGTTTATACATGGAAATACCTACACCGCTATCTGTATAAACATGGAAATATCTACACCGCCTTCTACATATCCATGGAAATATCTGCGCCGCCTACTGTATAAACATGGAAATATCTACACGGTCATCTGTGTATAGATGGAAATATCAACACCACCATCTGTACAAACATGGGAATATATGCACCGCTATCTGTATAAACATGGAAATATCTACACCGCGGTCTGTATAAACATGGAAATAGCTAAACCGCTATCTGTATAAACATGGAAATATCTACACTGCTATCTCTGTAAATCTGGAAACATCAGCACCGTGATCTGTATAAACATGGAAATATTTACACTGCAATCTGTATAAACATGGAAATATCTACACCGATATCTGCATAAATATGGAAATATCTACACCGCTATCTCTATAAACATGGAAATATCTACAACGCCATCTGTAAAAACATGGAAATATCTACACCGCGGTCTGTATAAACATGGAAATAGCTAAACCGCTATCTGTATAAACATGGAAATATCTACACTGCTATCTCTATAATTCTGGAAATATCTACACCGTGATCTGTATAAACATGGAAATATTTACAGTGCAATCTGTATAAACATGGAAATATCTACACCGTTATCTGTATAAATATGGAAATATCTACACCGCTATCTCTATAAACATGGAAATATCTACACCGCCATCTGTATAAACATGGAAATATCTACACTTATATATCTATAAACGTGGAAATATCTACAATGCCATCTGTAAAAACATGGAAATACCTATACAGTCATCTGTATGAACATGGAAATATCTACACCACCATCTGTATAAACATGGAAATATCTACAATGCCATCTGTATACACATGGAAATACCTACACGGCAATCTGTGTATAGATGGAAACATCAACACCGCCATCTGTACAGACATGGAAATATCTACCCCGCTATCTGTATAAACATGGAAATATCTACACTGCGGTCTGTATAAACATGGAAATTTCTCCACTGGTATCTGTATAAACCTGGAAATATCTACACCACGATCTGTAAACAGGGAAATATTTACACCGCTATCTGTATAAACATGGAAATATCTACACCGCTATCTCTATAAACATGGAAATATCTACAAAGCAATCTGTATAAACATGGAAATACCTACACAGTCATGTGTAGGAACATGGAAAAATCTACACTGCCATCTGTATAAACATGGAAATATCTACAGATCCCTCTGTATAAATATGGAAATATCTGCATACGCATCTGTATAAACATGGAAATATCTGCCCCGCTATCTGTATAAACATGGAAATACCTACACCGCTGTCTCTATAAACATGGAAATATGTACACCGCTATGTGTATAAACATGGAAATATCTCCACTGCTGTCTGTATAAACATGGAAATTTCTACACCGCGATCTGTATAAACATGGAAATATCTACACTGCTCTCTGTATAAACATGGAAATATCTACACAGCTATCTCTAAAAACAGGGAAATACCTACACCGCCATCTGTATAAACATGGAAATACCTACAAAGTCATCTGTATAAACATGGAAATATCTACACAGTCATCTGTATAAACATGGAAATATCTACACAGCCATCTGTATACACATGGAAATATCTACACCGCTATCTGTATAAACATGGAAATATCTACACCGCCTTCTACATATCCATGGAAATATCTGTGCCACCTTCTGTATAAACATGGAAATATCTACACGGTCATCTGTGTATAGATGGAAACATCAACACCGCCATCTGTACAAACATGGAAATATCTGCACCGCTATCTGAATAAACCGGGAAATACCTACACCGCGGTCTGTATAAACATGGAAATAACTAAACCGCTATCTGTATAAACATGGAAATATCTACACTGCTATCTCTATAAACCTGGAAATATCTACACCGTGATCTGTATAAATATGGAAATATTTACACTGCTATCTGTATAAACATGGAAATATCTACACCGTTATCTGTATAAATATGGAAATATCTACACCGCTATCTCTATAAACGTGGAAATATCTACACCGCCATCTGTATAAACATGGAAATATCTACACTGCTATCTCTATAAACATGGAAATATCTACAATGCCATCTGTAAAAACATGGAAATACCTATACAGTCATCTGCATAAACATGGAAATATCTACATCACCATCTGTATAAACATGGAAATATCTGCAATGCCATCTGTATACACATGGAAATACCTACACGGCAATCTGTGTATAGATGGAAACACCAACACCACCATCTGTACAAACATGGAAATATCTACACAGCTATCTGTATAAACCTGTAGATATCTACACTGCGGTCTGTATAAACCTGGAAATTTCTACACCGGTATCTGTATAAACATGGAAATATCTACACCACGATCTGTATAAGCATGGAAATATTTACACCGCTATCTGTATAAAGATGGAAATATCTACACCGCTATCTCTATAAACATGGAAAAATCTACAAAGCCATCTGTATAAACATGGAAATACCTACACAGTCATGTGTAGGAACATGGAAAAATCTACACTGCCATCTGTATAAGCATGGAAATATCTACAGAGCCCTCTGTATAAATATGGAAATATCTGCATAGGCATCTGTATAAACATGGAAATATCTGCACCACTATCTGTATAAACATGGAAATACCTACACTGCTGTCTCTATAAACATGGAAATATGTACACCGCTATGTATATAAACATGGAAATATCTCCACTGCTGTCTGTATAAACATGGAAATTTCTACACCGCGATCTGTATAAACATGGAAATATCTACACCGCTATCTGTATAAACATGGAAATATCTACACAGCTATCTCTATAAACATGGAAATACCTACACCGCCATCTGTATAAACATGGAAATACCTACAAAGTCATCTGTATAAACATGGAAATATCTACACAGCCATCTGTATAAACATGGAAATATCTACACAGCCATCTGTATACACATGGAAATATCTACACCGCTATCTGTATAAACATGGAAATATCTACACCGCCTTCTACATATCCATGGAAATATCTGTGCCGCCTTCTGTATAAACATGGAAATATCTGCAGGGTCATCTGTGTATAGATGGAAATAACAACACCGCCATCTGTACAAACATGGAAATATCTGCACCGCTATCTGCATAAACATGGAAATATCTACACCGCGGTCTGTATAAACATGGAAATAGCTAACCCGCTATCTGTATAAACATGGAATATCTACACTGCTATCTCTATAAACCTGGAAATATCTACACCGTGATCTGTATAAACATAGAAATATTTACACTGCTATCTGTATAAACATGGAAATATCTACACTGCTATCTCTATAAACATGGAAATATCTACAATGCCATCTGTAAAAACATGGAAATACCTATACAGTCATCTGTATAAACATGGAAATAGGTAAACCGCTGTCTGTATAAACATGGAAATATCTACACCGTTATCTGTATAAATATGGAAATATCTACACCGCTATCTCTATAAACATGGAAATATCTACACCGCCATCTGTATGAACATGGAAATATCTTCACTGCTATCTCCATAAACATGGAAATACCTACAATGCCATCTGTAAAAACATGGAAATACCTATACAGTCATCTGTATAAACATGGAAATATCTACACCACCATCTGTATAAACATGGAAATATCTACAATGCCATCTGTATACACATGGAAATACCTACACGGCAATCTGTGTATAGATGGAAACATCAACACCACCATCTCTACAAACATGGAAATATGTACACCGCTATCTGTATAAACATGGAAATATCTACACTGCTGTCTGTATAAACATGGAAATAACTACAAAGTCATCTGTATAAACATGGAAATATCTACACAGCCATCTGTATAAACATGGAAATATCTACACAGCCATCTGTATATACATGGAAATTTCTACACCGCTATCTGTATAAACATGGAAATATCTACACGGTCACCTGTATAGATGGAAATATCAACACCGCCATCTGTACAAACTTGGAAATATCTGCACCGCTATCTGTATAAACATGGAAATATCTACACCGCGGTCTGTATAAACATGGAAATAGCTAAACCGCTATCTGTATAAACATGGAAATATATACACTGCTATCTCTATAAACCTGGAAAGATCTACACCGTGATCTGCATAAACATGCAAATATTTACACTGCTATCTGTATAAACATGGAAATATCTACACCGTTATCTGTATAAATATGGAAATATCTACACCGCTATCTCTAAAAACATGGAAATATCTACACCGCCATCTGTATAAACATGGAAATATCTACACTGCTATCTCTATAAACATGGAAATATCTACAATGCCATCTGTAAAAACATGGAAATACCTGTACAGTCATCTGTATAAACATGGAAATATCTACACCACCATCTGTATAAACATGGAAATATCTACAATGCCATCTGTATACACATGGAAATACCTACATGGCAATCTGTGTATAGATGGAAACATCAACACCGCCATCTGTGCAGACATGGAAATATCTACCCCACTATCTGTATAAACATGGAAATATCTACACTGCGGTCTGTATAAACATGGAAATTTCTACACCGGTATCTGTATAAACATGGAAATATCTACACCACGATCTGTATAAACATGGAAATATTTACAACGCTATCTGTATAAACATGGAAATATCTACACCGCTATCTCTATAAACATGGAAATATCTACAAAGCCATGTGTATAAACATGGAAATACCTACACAGTCATGTGTAGGAACATGGAAAAATCTACACTGCCATCTGTATAAACATGGAAATATCTACAGATCCCTCTGTATAAATATGGAAATATCTTCATACGCATCTGTATAAACATGGAAATATCTGCACCGCTATCTGTATAAACATGGAAATACCTACACCGCTGTCTCTATAAACATGGAAATATGTACACCGCTATGTGTATAAACATGGAAATATCTCCACTGCTGTCTGTATAAACATGTAAATTTCTACACCGCGATCTGTATACACATGGAAATATCTACACCGCTCTCTGTATAAACATGGAAATATCTACACAGCTATCTCTATAAACATGGAAATACCTACACCGCCATCTGTATAAACATGGAAATATCTACACAGCCATCTGTATACACATGGAAATATCTACACCGCTATCTGTATAAACATGGAAATATCTACACCGCCTTCTACATATCCATGGAAATATCTGCGCCACCTTCTGTATAAACATGGAAATATCTACACGGTCATCTGTGTATAGATGGAAACATCAACACCGCCATCTGTACAAACATGGAAATATCTGCACCGCTATCTGAATAAACCGGGAAATACCTACACCGCGGTCTGTATAAACATGGAAATAACTAAACCGCTATCTGTATAAACATGGAAATATCTACACTGCTATCTCTATAAACCTGGAAATATCTACACCGTGATCTGTATAAATATGGAAATATTTACACTGCTATCTGTATAAACATGGAAATATCTACACCGTTATCTGTATAAATATGGAAATATCTACACCGCTATCTCTATAAACGTGGAAATATCTACACCGCCATCTGTATAAACATGGAAATATCTACACTGCTATCTCTATAAACATGGAAATATCTACAATGCCATCTGTAAAAACATGGAAATACCTATACAGTCATCTGCATAAACATGGAAATATCTACATCACCATCTGTATAAACATGGAAATATCTACAATGCCATCTGTATACACATGGAAATACCTACACGGCAATCTGTGTATAGATGGAAACACCAACACCACCATCTGTACAAACATGGAAATATCTACACAGCTATCTGTATAAACATGTAGATATCTACACTGCGGTCTGTATAAACCTGGAAATTTCTACACCGGTATCTGTATAAACATGGAAATATCTACACCACGATCTGTATAAGCATGGAAATATTTACACCGCTATCTGTATAAAGATGGAAATATCTACACCGCTATCTCTATAAACATGGAAAAATCTACAAAGCCATCTGTATAAACATGGAAATACCTACACAGTCATGTGTAGGAACATGGAAAAATCTACACTGCCATCTGTATAAGCATGGAAATATCTACAGAGCCCTCTGTATAAATATGGAAATATCTGCATAGGCATCTGTATAAACATGGAAATATCTGCACCACTATCTGTATAAACATGGAAATACCTACACTGCTGTCTCTATAAACATGGAAATATGTACACCGCTATGTATATAAACATGGAAATATCTCCACTGCTGTCTGTATAAACATGGAAATTTCTACACCGCGATCTGTATAAACATGGAAATATCTACACCGCTATCTGTATAAACATGGAAATATCTACACAGCTATCTCTATAAACATGGAAATACCTACACCGCCATCTGTATAAACATGGAAATACCTACAAAGTCATCTGTATAAACATGGAAATATCTACACAGCCATCTGTATAAACATGGAAATATCTACACAGCCATCTGTATATACATGGAAATATCTACACCGCTATCTGTATAAACATGGAAATATCTACACCGCCTTCTACATATCCATGGAAATATCTGTGCCGCCTTCTGTATAAACATGGAAATATCTGCAGGGTCATCTGTGTATAGATGGAAATAACAACACCGCCATCTGTACAAACATGGAAATATCTGCACCGCTATCTGCATAAACATGGAAATATCTACACCGCGGTCTGTATAAACATGGAAATAGCTAACCCGCTATCTGTATAAACATGGAATATCTACACTGCTATCTCTATAAACCTGGAAATATCTACACCGTGATCTGTATAAACATAGAAATATTTACACTGCTATCTGTATAAACATGGAAATATCTACACTGCTATCTCTATAAACATGGAAATATCTACAATGCCATCTGTAAAAACATGGAAATACCTATACAGTCATCTGTATAAACATGGAAATAGGTAAACCGCTGTCTGTATAAACATGGAAATATCTACACCGTTATCTGTATAAATATGGAAATATCTACACCGCTATCTCTATAAACATGGAAATATCTACACCGCCATCTGTATGAACATGGAAATATCTTCACTGCTATCTCCATAAACATGGAAATACCTACAATGCCATCTGTAAAAACATGGAAATACCTATACAGTCATCTGTATAAACATGGAAATATCTACACCACCATCTGTATAAACATGGAAATATCTACAATGCCATCTGTATACACATGGAAATACCTACACGGCAATCTGTGTATAGATGGAAACATCAACACCACCATCTCTACAAACATGGAAATATGTACACCGCTATCTGTATAAACATGGAAATATCTACACTGCTGTCTGTATAAACATGGAAATAACTACAAAGTCATCTGTATAAACATGGAAATATCTACACAGCCATCTGTATAAACATGGAAATATCTACACAGCCATCTGTATATACATGGAAATTTCTACACCGCTATCTGTATAAACATGGAAATATCTACACGGTCACCTGTATAGATGGAAATATCAACACCGCCATCTGTACAAACTTGGAAATATCTGCACCGCTATCTGTATAAACATGGAAATATCTACACCGCGGTCTGTATAAACATGGAAATAGCTAAACCGCTATCTGTATAAACATGGAAATATATACACTGCTATCTCTATAAACCTGGAAAGATCTACACCGTGATCTGCATAAACATGCAAATATTTACACTGCCATCTGTATAAACATGGAAATATCTACACCGTTATCTGTATAAATATGGAAATATCTACACCGCTATCTCTAAAAACATGGAAATATCTACACCGCCATCTGTATAAACATGGAAATATCTACACTGCTATCTCTATAAACATGGAAATATCTACAATGCCATCTGTAAAAACATGGAAATACCTATACAGTCATCTGTATAAACATGGAAATATCTACACCACCATCTGTATAAACATGGAAATATCTACAATGCCATCTGTATACACATGGAAATACCTACATGGCAATCTGTGTATAGATGGAAACATCAACACCGCCATCTGTGCAGACATGGAAATATCTACCACACTATCTGTATAAACATGGAAATATCTACACTGCGGTCTGTATAAACATGGAAATTTCTACACCGGTATCTGTATAAACATGGAAATATCTACACCACGATCTGTATAAACATGGAAATATTTACAACGCTATCTGTATAAACATGGAAATATCTACACCGCTATCTCTATAAACATGGAAATATCTACAAAGCCATGTGTATAAAGATGGAAATACCTACACAGTCATGTGTAGGAACATGGAAAAATCTACACTGCCATCTGTATAAACATGGAAATATCTACAGATCCCTCTGTATAAATATGGAAATATCTTCATACGCATCTGTATAAACATGGAAATATCTGCACCGCTATCTGTATAAACATGGAAATACTTACACCGCTGTCTCTATAAACATGGAAATATGTACACCGCTATGTGTATAAACATGGAAATATCTCCACTGCTGTCTGTATAAACATGTAAATTTCTACACCGCGATCTGTATACACATGGAAATATCTACACCGCTCTCTGTATAAACATGGAAATATCTACACAGCTATCTCTATAAACATGGAAATACCTACACCGCCATCTGTATAAACATGGAAATACCTACAAAGTCATCTGTATAAACATGGAAATATCTACACAGCCATCTGTATAAACATGGAAATATCTACACAGCCATCTGTATATACATGGAAATATCTACACCGCTATCTGTATAAACATGGAAATATCTACACCGCCTTCTACATATCCATGGAAATATCTGCGCCGCCTTCTATATAAACATGGAAATATCTACACGGTCATCTGTGTATAGATGGAAATATCAACACCGCCATCTGTACAAACATGGAAATATCTGCACCGCTATCTGTATAAACATGGAAATATCTACACCGCGGTCTGTATAAACATGGAAATAGCTAACCCGCTATCTGTATAAACATGGAAATATCTACACTGCTATCTCTATAAACCTGGAAATTTCTACACCGCGATCTGTATAAACATGGAAATATCTACACTGCTCTCTGTATAAACATGGAAATATCTACACAGCTATCTCTATAAACATGGAAATACCTACACCGCCATCTGTATAAACATGGAAATACCTACAAAGTCATCTGTATAAACATGGAAATATCTACACAGCCATCTGTATAAACATGGAAATATCTACACAGCCATCTGTATACACATGGAAATATCTACACCGCTATCTGTATAAACATGGAAATATCTTCACCGCCTTCTACATATCCATGGAAATATCTGCGCCACCTTCTGTATAAACATGGAAATATCTACAAGGTCATCTGTGTATAGATGGAAACATCAACACCGCCATCTGTACAAACATGGAAATATCTGCACCGCTATCTGAATAAACCTGGAAATATCTACACCGCGGTCTGTATAAACATGGAAATAACTAAACCGCTATCTGTATAAACATGGAAATATCTACACTGCTATCTCTATAAACCTGGAAATATCTACACCGTGATCTGTATAAATATGGAAATATTTACACTGCTATCTGTATAAACATGGAAATATCTACACCGTTATCTGTATAAATATGGAAATATCTACACCGCTATCTCTATAAACATGGAAATATCTACACCGCCATCTGTATAAACATGGAAATATCTACACTGCTATCTCTATAAACATGGAAATATCTACAATGCCATCTGTAAAAACATGGAAATACCTATACAGTCATCTGCATAAACATGGAAATATCTACACCACCATCTGTATAAACATGGAAATATCTACAATGCCATCTGTATACACATGGAAATACCTACACGGCAATCTGTGTATAGATGGAAACACCAACACCACCATCTGTACAAACAGGGAAATATCTACACAGCTATCTGTATAAACATGTAGATATCTACACTGCGGTCTGTATAAACCTGGAAATTTCTACACCGGTATCTGTATAAACATGGAAATATCTACACCACGATCTGTATAAGCATGGAAATATTTACACCGCTATCTGTATAAACATGGAAATATCTACACTGCGGTCTGTATAAATATGGAAATTTCTACACCGGTATCTGTATAAACATGGAAATATCTACACCACGATCTGTATAAACATGGAAATATTTACACCGCTATCTGTATAAACATGGAAATATCTACACCGCTATCTCTATAAACATGGAAATATCTACAAAGCCATCTGTATAAACATGGAAATACCTACACAGTCATGTGTAGGAACATGGAAAAATCTACACTGCCATCTGTATAAACATGGAAATATCTACAGATCCCACTGTATAAATATGGAAATATCTGCATACGCATCTGTATAAACATGGAAATATCTGCACCGCTATCTGTATAAACATGGAAATACCTACACCGCTGTCTCTATAAACATGGAAATATGTACACCGCTATGTGTATAAACATGGAAATATCTCCACTGCTGTCTGTATAAACATGGAAATTTCTACACCGTGATCTGTATACACATGGAAATATCTACACCGCTCTCTGTATAAACATGGAAATATCTACACAGCTATCTCTATAAACATGGAAATACCTACACCGCCATCTGTATAAACATGGAAATACCTACAAAGTCATCTGTATAAACATGGAAGTATCTACACAGCCATCTGTATAAACATGGAAATATCTACACAGCCATCTGTATATACATGCAAATATCTACACCGCTATCTGTATAAACATGGAAATATCTACACCGCCTTCTACATATCCATGGAAATATCTGCACCGCCTTCTGTATAAACATGGAAATATCTACACGGTCATCTGTGTATAGATGGAAATATCAACACTGCCATCTGTACAAACATGGAAATATCTGCACCGCTATCTGTATAAACATGGAAATATCTACACCGCGGTCTGTATAAACATTGAAATAGCTAACCCGCTATCTGTATAAACATGGAAATATCTACACTGCTATCTCTATAAACCTGGAAATATCTACACCGTGATCTGTATAAACATGGAAATATTTACACTGCTATCTGTATAAACATGGAAATATCTACACTGCTATCTCTATAAACATGGAAATATCTACAATGCCATCAGTAAAAACATGGAAATACCTATACAGTCATCTGTATAAACATGGAAATAGGTAAACCGCTGTCTGTATAAACATGGAAATATCTACACCGTTATCTGTATAAATATGGAAATATCTACACCGCTATCTCTATAAACATGGAAATATCTACACCGCCATCTCTATGAACATGGAAATATCTACACTGCTATCACCATAAACATGGAAATATCTACAATGCCATCTGTAAAAACATGGAAATACCTATACAGTCATCTGTATAAACATGGAAATATCTACACCACCATCTGTATAAACATAGAAATATCTACAATGCCATCTGTATACACATGGAAATACCTACACGGCAATCTGTGTATAGATGGAAACATCAACACCACCATCTCTACAAACATGGAAATATGTACACCGCTATCTGTATAAACATGGAAGTGTCTACACTGCTGTCTGTATAAACATGGAAATAACTACAAAGTCATCTGTATAAACATGGAAATATCTACACAGCCATCTGTATAAACATGGAAATATCTACACAGCCATCTGTATATACATGGAAATATCTACACCGCTATCTGTATAAACATGGAAATATCTACACGGTCACCTGTATAGATGGAAATATCAACACCGCCATTTGTACAAACTTGGAAATATCTGCACCGCTATCTGTATAAACATGGAAATATCTACACCGCGGTCTGTATAAACATGGAAATAGCAAAACCGCTATCTGTATAAACATGGAAATATATACACTGCTATCTCTATAAACCTGGAAAGATCTACACCGTGATCTGCATAAACATGCAAATATTTACACTGCTATCTGTATAAACATGGAAATATCTACACCGTTATCTGTATAAATATGGAAATATCTACACCGCTATCTCTATAAAGATGGAAATATCTACAATGTCATCTGTAAAAACATGGAAATACCTATACAGTCATCTGTATAAACATGGAAATATCTACACCACCATCTGTATAAACATGGAAATATCTACAATGCCATCTGTATACACATGGAAATACCTACATGGCAATCTGTGTAGAGATGGAAACATCAACACCGCCATCTGTACAGACATGGAAATATCTACCCCGCTATCTGTATAAACATGGAAATATCTACACTGCGGTCTGTATAAACATGGAAATTTCTACACTGGTATCTGTATAAACATGGAAATATCTACAACACGATCTGTATAAACATGGAAATATTTACACCGCTATCTGTATAAACATGGAAATATCTACACCGCTATCTCTATAAACATGGAAATATCTACAAAGCCATCTGTATAAACATGGAAATACCTACACAGTCATGTGTAGGAACATGGAAAAATCTACACTGCCATCTGTATAAACATGGAAATATCTACAGAGCCCTCTGTATAAATATGGAAATATCTGCAATGGCATCTGTATAAACATGGAAATATCTGCACCACTATCTGTATAAACATGGAAATACCTACACCGCTGTCTCTATAAACATGGAAATATGTACACCGCTATGTGTATAAACATGGAAATATCTCCACTGCTGTCTGTATAAACATGGAAATATCTACACCGCGATCTGTATAAACATGGAAATATCTACACCGCTATCTGTATAAACATCGAAATATCTACACAGCTATCTCTAAAAACATGGAAATACCTACACCGCCATCTGTATAAAAATGGAAATACCTACAAAGTCATCTGTATAAACATGGAAATATCTACACAGCCATCTGTATAAACATGGAAATATCTACACAGCCATCTGTATAAACATGGAAATATCTACACCGCCTTCTACATATCCATGGAAATATCTGCGCCGCCTTCTGTATAAACATGGAAATATCTACACGGTCATCTGTGTATAGATGGAAATATCAACACCGCCATCTGTACAAACATGGAAATATCTGCACTGCTATCTGTATAAACATGGAAATATCTACACCGCGGTATGTATAAACATGGAAATAGCTAAACCGCTATCTGTATAAACATGGAAATATCTACACTGCTATCTCTATAAACCTGGAAATATCTACACCATGACCTGTATAAACATGGAAATATTTACACTGCTATCTGTATAAACATGGAAATATGTACACCGTTATCTGTATAAATATGGAAATATCTACACCGATATCTCTATAAACATGGAAATAACTACACCGCCATCTGTATAAACATGGAAATATCTACACTGCTATCTCTATAAACATGGAAATATCTACAATGCCATCTGTAAAAACATGGAAATACCTATACAGACATCTGTATAAACATGGAAATATCTACACCACCATCTGTATAAACATGGAAATATCTACAATGCCATCTGTATACACATGGAAATACCTACACGGCAATCTGTGTATAGATGGAAACATCAACACCGCCATCTGTACAAACATGGAAATATCTACACCGCTATCTGTATAAACATGGAAATATCTACACTGCGGTCTGTATAAACATGGAAATTTCTACACCGGTATCTGTATAAACATGGAAATATCTACACCACGATCTGTATAAGCATGGAAATATTTACACCGCTATCAGTATAAACATGGAAATATCTACACCGCTATCTCTATAAACATGGAAATATCTACAAAGCCATCTGTATAAACATGGAAATACCTACACAGTCATGTGTAGGAACATGGAAAGAACTGCAGTGCCATCTGTATGAACATGGAAATATCTACAGAGCCCTCTGTATAAATATGGAAATATCTGCATAGGCATCTGTATAAACATGGAAATCTCTGCACCGCTATCTGTATAAACATGGAAATACATACACCGCTGTCTCTATAAACATGGAAATATGTACACCGCTATGTGTATAAACATGGAAATATCTCCACTGCTGTCTGTAAAAACATGGAAATATCTACACCGTGATCTGTATAAACATGGAAATATCTACACCGCTATCTGTATAAACATGGAAATATCTACACAGCTATCTCTATAAACATGGAAATTCCTAAACCACCCTCTGTATAAACATGGAAATACCTACAAAGTCATCTGTATAAACATGGAAATATCTACACAGCCATCTGAATAAACATGAAAATATCTACATAGCCATCTGTATATACATGGAAATATCTACACCGCTATCTGTATAAACATGGAAATATCTACACCGCCTTCTACATATCCATGGAAATATCTGCGCCGCCTTCTGTATAAACATGGAAATATCTATACGGTCATCTGTGTATAGATGGAAATATCAACACCGCCATCTGTACAAACATGGAAATATCTGCACCGCTATCTGTATAAACATGGAAATATCTACACCGCGGTCTGTATAAACATGGAAATAGCTAACCCGCTATCTGTATAAACATGGAAATATCTACACTGCTATCTCTATAGACCTGGAAATATCTACACCGTGATCTGTATAAACATGGAAATATTTACACTGCTATCTGTATAAACATGGAAATATCTACACTGCTATCTCTATAAACATAGAAATATCTGCAATGCCATTTGTGAAAACATGGAAATACCTATACAGTCATCTGTATAAACATGGATATAGCTAAACCGCTGTCTGTATAAACATGGAAATATCTACACCGTTATCTGTATAAATACGGAAATATCTACAACGCTCTCTCTATAAACATGGAAATATCTACACCGCCATCTGTATGAACATGGAAATATCTACACTGCTATCTCTATAAACATGGAAATATCTACAATGCCATCTGTAAAAACATGGAAATACCTATACAGTCATCTGCATAAACATGGAAATATCTACACCACCATCTGTATAAACATGGAAATATCTACAATGCCATCTGTATACACATGGAAATACCTACACGGCAATCTGTGTATAGATGGAAACATCAACACCGCCATCTGCACAAACATGGAAATATCTACACTGCTATCTCTATAAACATGGAAATATCTACACAGCTATCTGTATAAACATGGAAATATCTACACTGCGGTCTGTATAAACATGGAAATTTCTACACCGTTATCTGTATAAACATGGAAATATCTACACCACGATCTGTATAAACATGGAAATATTTTCACCGCTATCTGTATAAACGTGGAAATATCTACACCGCTATCTCTATAAACATGGAAATATCTACAGAGCCCTCTGTATAAATATGGAAATATCTGCATAGGCATCTGTATAAACATGGAAATATCTGCACCGCTATCTGTATAAACATGGAAATACCTACACCGCTGTCTCTATAAACATGGAAATATGTACACCGCTATGTGTATAAACATGGAAATATCTCCACTGCTGTCTGTATATACATGGAAATATCTACACCGCGATCTGTATAAACATGGAAATATCTACACCGCTATCTGTATAAACATGGAAATATCTACACAGTTATCTCTATAAACATGGAAATACTTACACAGCCATCTGTATAAACATGGAAATACCTACAAAGTCATCTGTATAAACATGGAAATATCTACACAGCCATCTGTATAAACATGGAAATATCTACACAGCCATCTGTATATACATGGAAATACCTACACCGCCATCTGTATAAACATGGAAATATCTACAAAGTCATCTGTATAAACATGGAAATATCTACACAGCCATCTGTATAAACATGGAAATATCTACACAGCCATCTGTATATACATGGAAATCTCTACACCGCTATCTGTATAAACATGGAAATATCTACACCGCCTTCTACATATCCATGGAAATATCTGCGCGGCCTTCTGTATAAACATGGAAATATCTACACGGTCATCTGTGTATAGATGGAAATATCAACACCGCCATCTGTACAAACATGGAAATATCTGCACTGCTATCTGTATAAACATGGAATTATCTACACCGCGGTCTGTATAAACATGGAAATAGCTAAACCGCTGTCTGTATAAACATGGAAATATCTACACTGCTATCTCTATAAACCTGGAAATATCTACACCGTGATATGTATAAACATGGAAATATTTACACTGCAATCTGTATAAACATGGAAATATCTACACCGTTATCTGTATAAATATGGAGATATCTACACCGCTATCTCTATAAACATGGAAATATCTACACCGCCATCTGTATAAACATGGAAATATCTACACATATATCTCTATAAACATGGAAATATCTACAATGCCATCTGTAAAAACATGGAAATAACTATACCGTCATCTGTATGAACATGGAAATATCTACACCACCATCTTTATAAACATGGAAATATCTACAATGCCATCTGTATACACATGGAAATACCTACACGGCAATCTGTGTATAGATGGAAACATCAACACCGCCATCTGTACTGACATGGAAATATCTACACCGCTATCTGTATAAACATGGAAATATCTACACTGCGGTCTGTATAAACATGGAAATTTCCACACCGGAATCTGTATAAACATGGAAATATGTACACCACGATCTGTATAAACATAGAAATATTTACACCGCTATCTGTATAAACATGGAAATATCTACACCGCTATCTCTATAAACATGGAAATATCTACAAAGCCATCTGTACAAACATGGAAATATCTACACAGTCATGTATACGAACATGGAAAAATCTACACTGTCATCTGTATAAACATGGAAATATCTACAGAGCCCTCTGTATAAATATGAAAATATCTGCATAGGCATCTGTATAAACATGGAAATATCTGCACCGCTATCTGTATAAACATGGAAATACCTACACCGCTGTCTCTATAAACATGGAAATATGTACACCGCTATGTGTATAAACATGGAAATATCTACACCGCCTTCTACATATCCATGGAAATATCTGCGCCGCCTTCTGTATAAACATGGAAATATCTACACGGTCATCTGTGTATAGATGGAAATATCAACACCGCCATCTGTACAAACATGGAAATATCTGCACCGCTATCTGTATAAACATGGAAATATCTACACCGCGGTCTGTATAAACATGGAAATATCTAACCAGCTATCTGTATAAAATGGAAATATCTACACTGCTATCTCTATAAACCTGGAAATATCTACACCGTGATCTGTATAAACATGGAAATATTTACACTGCTATCTGTATAAACATGGAAATATCTACACTGCTATCTCTATAAACATGGAAATATCTACACCGCCATCTGTATGAACATGGAAATATCTACACTGCTATCTCTATAAACATGGAAATATCTACAATGCCATCTGTAAAAACATGGAAATACCTATACAGTCATCTGCATAAACATGGAAATATCTACACCACCATCTGTATAAACATAGAAATATCTACAATGCCATCTGTATACACATGGAAATAACTACACGGCAATCTGTGTATAGATGGAAACATCAACACCGCCATCTGTACAAACATGGAAATATCTACACCGCTATCTGTATAAACATGGAAATATCTACACTGCGGTCTGTATAAACATGGAAATTTCTACACCGGTATCTGTATAAACATGGAAATATCTACACCACGATCTGTATAAACATGGAAATATTTTCAACGCTATCTGTATAAACATGGAAATATCTAAACCGCTATCTCTATAAACAGGGAAATATCTACAACGCCATCTGTGTAAACATGGAAATACCTACACAGTCATGTGTAGGAACATGGAAAAATCTACACTGCCATCTGTATAAACATGGAAATATCTACAGAGCCCTCTGTATAAATATGGAAATATCTGCATAGGCATCTGTATAAACATGGAAATATCTGCACCGCTATCTGTATAAACATGGAAATACCTACACCGCTGTCTCTGTAAACATGGAAATATGTACACCGCTATGTGTATAAACATGGAAATATCTCCACTGCTGTCTGTATATACATGGAAATATCTACACCGCGATCTGTATAAACATGGAAATATCTACACCGCTATCTGTATAAACATGGAAATATCTACACAGTTATCTCTATAAACATGGAAATACTTACACAGCCATCTGTATAAACATGGAAATACCTACAAAGTCATCTGTATAAACATGGAAATATCTACACAGCCATCTGTATAAACATGGAAATATCTACACAGCCATCTGTATATACATGGAAATACCTACACCGCCATCTGTATAAACATGGAAATATCTACAAAGTCATCTGTATAAACATGGAAATATCTACACAGCCATCTGTATAAACATGGAAATATCTACACAGCCATCTGTATATACATGGAAATATCTACACCGCTATCTGTATAAACATGGAAATATCTACACCGCCTTCTACATATCCATGGAAATATCTGCGCCGCCTTCTGTATAAACATGGAAATATCTACACGGTCATCTGTGTATAGATGGAAATATCAACACCGCCATCTGTACAAACATAGAAAAATCTGCAACGCTATCTGTATAAACATGGAAATATCTACACCGCAGTCTGTATAAACATGGAAATAGCTAAACCGCTATCTGTATAAACATGGAAATATCTACACTGCTATCTCTATAATCCTGGAAATATCTACACCGTGATCTGTATAAACATGGAAATATTTACACTGCTATCTGTATAAACATGGAAATATCTACACCGTTATCTGTATAAATATGGAAATATCTACACAGCTATCTCTATGAACATGGAAATATCTACACCGCCATCTGTATAAACATGGAAATATCTACACTTATATCTCTATAAACATGGAAATATCTACAATGCCATCTGTAAAAACATGGAAATACCCATACAGTCATCTCTATGAACATGGAAATATCTACACCACCATCTGTATAAACATGGAAATATCTACAATGCCATCTGTATACACATGGAAATACCTACATGGCAATCTGTGTATAGATGGAAACATCAACACCGCCATCTGTACAGACATGGAAATATCTACCCCGCTATCAGTATAAACATGGAAATATCTACACTGCGGTCTGTATAAACATGGAAATTTCTACACCGGTATCTGTATAAACATGGAAATATCTACACCACGATCTGTATAAACATGGAAATATTTACACCGCTATCTGTATAAACATGGAAATATCTACACCGCTATCTCTATAAACATGGAAATATCTACAGAGCCATCTGTATAAACATGGAAATACCTACATAGTCATGTGTAGGAACATGGAAAAATCTACACCGCCATCTGTATAAACGTGGAAATATCTACAGAGCCCTCTGTATAAATATGGAAATATCTGCATAGGCATCTGTATAAACATGGAAATATCTGCACCGCTATCTGTATAAACATGGAAATACCTACACCGCTGTCTCTATAAACATGGAAATATGTACACCGCTATGTGTATAAACATGGAAATATCCCCACTGCTGTCTGTATAAACATGGAAATATCTACACCGCGATCCGTATAAACATGGAAATATCTACACCACTATCTGTATAAACATGGAAATATCTACACAGCTATCTCTATAAACATGGAAATACCTACACCGCCATCTGTATAAACATGGAAATACCTGCAAAGTCATCTGTATAAACATGGAAATATCTACACAGCCATCTGTATAAACATGGAAATATCTACACAGGAATCTGTATAAACATGGAAATATCTACACCGACATCTACATATCCATGGAAATATCTGCGCGGCCTTCTGTATAAACATGGAAATATCTACACGGTCATCTGTGTATAGATGGAAATATCAACACCGCCATCTGTACAAACATGGAAATATCTGCACTGCTATCTGTATAAACATGGAATTATCTACACCGCGGTCTGTATAAACATGGAAATAGCTAAACCGCTGTCTGTATAAACATGGAAATATCTACACTGCTATCTCTATAAACCTGGAAATATCTACACCGTGATATGTATAAACATGGAAATATTTACACTGCAATCTGTATAAACATGGAAATATCTACACCGTTATCTGTATAAATATGGAGATATCTACACCGCTATCTCTATAAACATGGAAATATCTACACCGCCATCTGTATAAACATGGAAATATCTACACTTATATCTCTATAAACATGGAAATATCTACAATGCCATCTGTAAAAACATGGAAATAACTATACCGTCATCTGTATGAACATGGAAATATCTACACCACCATCTTTATAAACATGGAAATATCTACAATGCCATCTGTATACACATGGAAATACCTACACGGCAATCTGTGTATAGATGGAAACATCAACACCGCCATCTGTACTGACATGGAAATATCTACACCGCTATCTGTATAAACATGGAAATATCTACACTGCGGTCTGTATAAACATGGAAATTTCCACACCGGAATCTGTGTAAACATGGAAATATGTACACCACGATCTGTATAAACATGGAAATATTTACACCGCTATCTGTATAAACATGGAAATATCTACACCGCTATCTCTATAAACATGGAAATATCTACAAAGCCATCTGTACAAACATGGAAATATCTACACAGTCATGTATAGGAACATGGAAAAATCTACACTGTCATCTGTATAAACATGGAAATATCTACAGATCCCACTGTATAAATATGGAAATATCTGCATACGCATCTGTATAAACATGGAAATATCTGCACCGCTATCTGTATAAACATGGAAATACCTACACCGCTGTCTCTATAAACATGGAAATATGTACACCGCTATGTGTATAAACATGGAAATATCTCCACTGCTGTCTGTATAAACATGGAAATTTCTACACCGTGATCTGTATACACATGGAAATATCTACACCGCTCTCTGTATAAACATGGAAATATCTACACAGCTATCTCTATAAACATGGAAATACCTACACCGCCATCTGTATAAACATGGAAATACCTACAAAGTCATCTGTATAAACATGGAAGTATCTACACAGCCATCTGTATAAACATGGAAATATCTACACAGCCATCTGTATATACATGCAAATATCTACACCGCTATCTGTATAAACATGGAAATAACTACACCGCCTTCTACATATCCATGGAAATATCTGCACCGCCTTCTGTATAAACATGGAAATATCTACACGGTCATCTGTGTATAGATGGAAATATCAACACTGCCATCTGTACAAACATGGAAATATCTGCACCGCTATCTGTATAAACATGGAAATATCTACACCGCGGTCTGTATAAACATTGAAATAGCTAACCCGCTATCTGTATAAACATGGAAATATCTACACTGCTATCTCTATAAACCTGGAAATATCTACACCGTGATCTGTATAAACATGGAAATATTTACACTGCTATCTGTATAAACATGGAAATATCTACACTGCTATCTCTATAAACATGGAAATATCTACAATGCCATCAGTAAAAACATGGAAATACCTATACAGTCATCTGTATAAACATGGAAATAGGTAAACCGCTGTCTGTATAAACATGGAAATATCTACACCGTTATCTGTATAAATATGGAAATATCTACACCGCTATCTCTATAAACATGGAAATATCTACACCGCCATCTCTATGAACATGGAAATATCTACACTGCTATCACCATAAACATGGAAATATCTACAATGCCATCTGTAAAAACATGGAAATACCTATACAGTCAACTGTATAAACATGGAAATATCTACACCACCATCTGTATAAACATAGAAATATCTACAATGCCATCTGTATACACATGGAAATACCTACACGGCAATCTGTGTATAGATGGAAACATCAACACCACCATCTCTACAAACATGGAAATATGTACACCGCTATCTGTATAAACATGGAAGTGTCTACACTGCTGTCTGTATAAACATGGAAATAACTACAAAGTCATCTGTATAAACATGGAAATATCTACACAGCCATCTGTATAAACATGGAAATATCTACACAGCCATCTGTATATACATGGAAATATCTACACCGCTATCTGTATAAACATGGAAATATCTACACGGTCACCTGTATAGATGGAAATATCAACACCGCCATTTGTACAAACTTGGAAATATCTGCACCGCTATCTGTATAAACATGGAAATATCTACACCGCGGTCTGTATAAACATGGAAATAGCAAAACCGCTATCTGTATAAACATGGAAATATATACACTGCTATCTCTATAAACCTGGAAAGATCTACACCGTGATCTGCATAAACATGCAAATATTTACACTGCTATATGTATAAACATGGAAATATCTACACCGTTATCTGTATAAATATGGAAATATCTACACAGCTATCTCTATAAAGATGGAAATATCTACAATGTCATCTGTAAAAACATGGAAATACCTATACAGTCATCTGTATAAACATGGAAATATCTACACCACCATCTGTATAAACATGGAAATATCTACAATGCCATCTGTATACACATGGAAATACCTACATGGCAATCTGTGTAGAGATGGAAACATCAACACCGCCATCTGTACAGACATGGAAATATCTACCCCGCTATCTGTATAAACATGGAAATATCTACACTGCGGTCTGTATAAACATGGAAATTTCTACACTGGTATCTGTATAAACATGGAAATATCTACACCACGATCTGTATAAACATGGAAATATTTACACCGCTATCTGTATAAACATGGAAATATCTACACCGCTATCTCTATAAACATGGAAATATCTACAAAGCCATCTGTATAAACATGGAAATACCTACACAGTCATGTGTAGGAACATGGAAAAATCTACACTGCCATCTGTATAAACATGGAAATATCTACAGAGCCCTCTGTATAAATATGGAAATATCTGCAATGGCATCTGTATAAACATGGAAATATCTGCACCACTATCTGTATAAACATGGAAATACCTACACCGCTGTCTCTATAAACATGGAAATATGTACACCGCTATGTGTATAAACATGGAAATATCTCCACTGCTGTCTGTATAAACATGGAAATATCTACACCGCGATCTGTATAAACATGGAAATATCTACACCGCTATCTGTATAAACATCGAAATATCTACACAGCTATCTCTAAAAACATGGAAATACCTACACCGCCATCTGTATAAAAATGGAAATACCTACAAAGTCATCTGTATAAACATGGAAATATCTACACAGCCATCTGTATAAACATGGAAATATCTACACAGCCATCTGTATAAACATGGAAATATCTACACCGCCTTCTACATATCCATGGAAATATCTGCGCCGCCTTCTGTATAAACATGGAAATATCTACACGGTCAT
The DNA here is from genome assembly GCF_028858775.2 of Pan troglodytes. NCBI lineage: Eukaryota > Metazoa > Chordata > Mammalia > Primates > Hominidae > Pan > Pan troglodytes. Next base: position 13,584,513 of record NC_072411.2, read on the forward strand.
CTGTGTATAGATGGAAATATCAACACCGCCATCTGTACAAACATGGAAATATCTGCACTGCTATCTGTATAAACATGGAAATATCTACACCGCGGTATGTATAAACATGGAAATAGCTAAACCGCTATCTGTATAAACATGGAAATATCTACACTGCTATCTCTATAAACCTGGAAATATCTACACCATGACCTGTATAAACATGGAAATATTTACACTGCTATCTGTATAAACATGGAAATATGTACACCGTTATCTGTATAAATATGGAAATATCTACACCGATATCTCTATAAACATGGAAATAACTACACCGCCATCTGTATAAACATGGAAATATCTACACTGCTATCTCTATAAACATGGAAATATCTACAATGCCATCTGTAAAAACATGGAAATACCTATACAGACATCTGTATAAACATGGAAATATCTACACCACCATCTGTATAAACATGGAAATATCTACAATGCCATCTGTATACACATGGAAATACCTACACGGCAATCTGTGTATAGATGGAAACATCAACACCGCCATCTGTACAAACATGGAAATATCTACACCGCTATCTGTATAAACATGGAAATATCTACACTGCGGTCTGTATAAACATGGAAATTTCTACACCGGTATCTGTATAAACATGGAAATATCTACACCACGATCTGTATAAGCATGGAAATATTTACACCGCTATCTGTATAAACATGGAAATATCTACACCGCTATCTCTATAAACATGGAAATATCTACAAAGCCATCTGTATAAACATGGAAATACCTACACAGTCATGTGTAGGAACATGGAAAGAACTGCAGTGCCATCTGTATGAACATGGAAATATCTACAGAGCCCTCTGTATAAATATGGAAATATCTGCATAGGCATCTGTATAAACATGGAAATCTCTGCACCGCTATCTGTATAAACATGGAAATACATACACCGCTGTCTCTATAAACATGGAAATATGTACACCGCTATGTGTATAAACATGGAAATATCTCCACTGCTGTCTGTAAAAACATGGAAATATCTACACCGTGATCTGTATAAACATGGAAATATCTACACCGCTATCTGTATAAACATGGAAATATCTACACAGCTATCTCTATAAACATGGAAATTCCTAAACCACCCTCTGTATAAACATGGAAATACCTACAAAGTCATCTGTATAAACATGGAAATATCTACACAGCCATCTGAATAAACATGAAAATATCTACATAGCCATCTGTATATACATGGAAATATCTACACCGCTATCTGTATAAACATGGAAATATCTACACCGCCTTCTACATATCCATGGAAATATCTGCGCCGCCTTCTGTATAAACATGGAAATATCTATACGGTCATCTGTGTATAGATGGAAATATCAACACCGCCATCTGTACAAACATGGAAATATCTGCACCGCTATCTGTATAAACATGGAAATATCTACACCGCGGTCTGTATAAACATGGAAATAGCTAACCCGCTATCTGTATAAACATGGAAATATCTACACTGCTATCTCTATAGACCTGGAAATATCTACACCGTGATCTGTATAAACATGGAAATATTTACACTGCTATCTGTATAAACATGGAAATATCTACACTGCTATCTCTATAAACATAGAAATATCTGCAATGCCATTTGTGAAAACATGGAAATACCTATACAGTCATCTGTATAAACATGGATATAGCTAAACCGCTGTCTGTATAAACATGGAAATATCTACACCGTTATCTGTATAAATACGGAAATATCTACAACGCTCTCTCTATAAACATGGAAATATCTACACCGCCATCTGTATGAACATGGAAATATCTACACTGCTATCTCTATAAACATGGAAATATCTACAATGCCATCTGTAAAAACATGGAAATACCTATACAGTCATCTGCATAAACATGGAAATATCTACACCACCATCTGTATAAACATGGAAATATCTACAATGCCATCTGTATACACATGGAAATACCTACACGGCAATCTGTGTATAGATGGAAACATCAACACCGCCATCTGCACAAACATGGAAATATCTACACTGCTATCTCTATAAACATGGAAATATCTACACAGCTATCTGTATAAACATGGAAATATCTACACTGCGGTCTGTATAAACATGGAAATTTCTACACCGTTATCTGTATAAACATGGAAATATCTACACCACGATCTGTATAAACATGGAAATATTTTCACCGCTATCTGTATAAACGTGGAAATATCTACACCGCTATCTCTATAAACATGGAAATATCTACAGAGCCCTCTGTATAAATATGGAAATATCTGCATAGGCATCTGTATAAACATGGAAATATCTGCACCGCTATCTGTATAAACATGGAAATACCTACACCGCTGTCTCTATAAACATGGAAATATGTACACCGCTATGTGTATAAACATGGAAATATCTCCACTGCTGTCTGTATATACATGGAAATATCTACACCGCGATCTGTATAAACATGGAAATATCTACACCGCTATCTGTATAAACATGGAAATATCTACACAGTTATCTCTATAAACATGGAAATACTTACACAGCCATCTGTATAAACATGGAAATACCTACAAAGTCATCTGTATAAACATGGAAATATCTACACAGCCATCTGTATAAACATGGAAATATCTACACAGCCATCTGTATATACATGGAAATACCTACACCGCCATCTGTATAAACATGGAAATATCTACAAAGTCATCTGTATAAACATGGAAATATCTACACAGCCATCTGTATAAACATGGAAATATCTACACAGCCATCTGTATATACATGGAAATCTCTACACCGCTATCTGTATAAACATGGAAATATCTACACCGCCTTCTACATATCCATGGAAATATCTGCGCGGCCTTCTGTATAAACATGGAAATATCTACACGGTCATCTGTGTATAGATGGAAATATCAACACCGCCATCTGTACAAACATGGAAATATCTGCACTGCTATCTGTATAAACATGGAATTATCTACACCGCGGTCTGTATAAACATGGAAATAGCTAAACCGCTGTCTGTATAAACATGGAAATATCTACACTGCTATCTCTATAAACCTGGAAATATCTACACCGTGATATGTATAAACATGGAAATATTTACACTGCAATCTGTATAAACATGGAAATATCTACACCGTTATCTGTATAAATATGGAGATATCTACACCGCTATCTCTATAAACATGGAAATATCTACACCGCCATCTGTATAAACATGGAAATATCTACACATATATCTCTATAAACATGGAAATATCTACAATGCCATCTGTAAAAACATGGAAATAACTATACCGTCATCTGTATGAACATGGAAATATCTACACCACCATCTTTATAAACATGGAAATATCTACAATGCCATCTGTATACACATGGAAATACCTACACGGCAATCTGTGTATAGATGGAAACATCAACACCGCCATCTGTACTGACATGGAAATATCTACACCGCTATCTGTATAAACATGGAAATATCTACACTGCGGTCTGTATAAACATGGAAATTTCCACACCGGAATCTGTATAAACATGGAAATATGTACACCACGATCTGTATAAACATAGAAATATTTACACCGCTATCTGTATAAACATGGAAATATCTACACCGCTATCTCTATAAACATGGAAATATCTACAAAGCCATCTGTACAAACATGGAAATATCTACACAGTCATGTATACGAACATGGAAAAATCTACACTGTCATCTGTATAAACATGGAAATATCTACAGAGCCCTCTGTATAAATATGAAAATATCTGCATAGGCATCTGTATAAACATGGAAATATCTGCACCGCTATCTGTATAAACATGGAAATACCTACACCGCTGTCTCTATAAACATGGAAATATGTACACCGCTATGTGTATAAACATGGAAATATCTACACCGCCTTCTACATATCCATGGAAATATCTGCGCCGCCTTCTGTATAAACATGGAAATATCTACACGGTCATCTGTGTATAGATGGAAATATCAACACCGCCATCTGTACAAACATGGAAATATCTGCACCGCTATCTGTATAAACATGGAAATATCTACACCGCGGTCTGTATAAACATGGAAATATCTAACCAGCTATCTGTATAAAATGGAAATATCTACACTGCTATCTCTATAAACCTGGAAATATCTACACCGTGATCTGTATAAACATGGAAATATTTACACTGCTATCTGTATAAACATGGAAATATCTACACTGCTATCTCTATAAACATGGAAATATCTACACCGCCATCTGTATGAACATGGAAATATCTACACTGCTATCTCTATAAACATGGAAATATCTACAATGCCATCTGTAAAAACATGGAAATACCTATACAGTCATCTGCATAAACATGGAAATATCTACACCACCATCTGTATAAACATAGAAATATCTACAATGCCATCTGTATACACATGGAAATAACTACACGGCAATCTGTGTATAGATGGAAACATCAACACCGCCATCTGTACAAACATGGAAATATCTACACCGCTATCTGTATAAACATGGAAATATCTACACTGCGGTCTGTATAAACATGGAAATTTCTACACCGGTATCTGTATAAACATGGAAATATCTACACCACGATCTGTATAAACATGGAAATATTTTCAACGCTATCTGTATAAACATGGAAATATCTAAACCGCTATCTCTATAAACAGGGAAATATCTACAACGCCATCTGTGTAAACATGGAAATACCTACACAGTCATGTGTAGGAACATGGAAAAATCTACACTGCCATCTGTATAAACATGGAAATATCTACAGAGCCCTCTGTATAAATATGGAAATATCTGCATAGGCATCTGTATAAACATGGAAATATCTGCACCGCTATCTGTATAAACATGGAAATACCTACACCGCTGTCTCTGTAAACATGGAAATATGTACACCGCTATGTGTATAAACATGGAAATATCTCCACTGCTGTCTGTATATACATGGAAATATCTACACCGCGATCTGTATAAACATGGAAATATCTACACCGCTATCTGTATAAACATGGAAATATCTACACAGTTATCTCTATAAACATGGAAATACTTACACAGCCATCTGTATAAACATGGAAATACCTACAAAGTCATCTGTATAAACATGGAAATATCTACACAGCCATCTGTATAAACATGGAAATATCTACACAGCCATCTGTATATACATGGAAATACCTACACCGCCATCTGTATAAACATGGAAATATCTACAAAGTCATCTGTATAAACATGGAAATATCTACACAGCCATCTGTATAAACATGGAAATATCTACACAGCCATCTGTATATACATGGAAATATCTACACCGCTATCTGTATAAACATGGAAATATCTACACCGCCTTCTACATATCCATGGAAATATCTGCGCCGCCTTCTGTATAAACATGGAAATATCTACACGGTCATCTGTGTATAGATGGAAATATCAACACCGCCATCTGTACAAACATAGAAAAATCTGCAACGCTATCTGTATAAACATGGAAATATCTACACCGCAGTCTGTATAAACATGGAAATAGCTAAACCGCTATCTGTATAAACATGGAAATATCTACACTGCTATCTCTATAATCCTGGAAATATCTACACCGTGATCTGTATAAACATGGAAATATTTACACTGCTATCTGTATAAACATGGAAATATCTACACCGTTATCTGTATAAATATGGAAATATCTACACAGCTATCTCTATGAACATGGAAATATCTACACCGCCATCTGTATAAACATGGAAATATCTACACTTATATCTCTATAAACATGGAAATATCTACAATGCCATCTGTAAAAACATGGAAATACCCATACAGTCATCTCTATGAACATGGAAATATCTACACCACCATCTGTATAAACATGGAAATATCTACAATGCCATCTGTATACACATGGAAATACCTACATGGCAATCTGTGTATAGATGGAAACATCAACACCGCCATCTGTACAGACATGGAAATATCTACCCCGCTATCAGTATAAACATGGAAATATCTACACTGCGGTCTGTATAAACATGGAAATTTCTACACCGGTATCTGTATAAACATGGAAATATCTACACCACGATCTGTATAAACATGGAAATATTTACACCGCTATCTGTATAAACATGGAAATATCTACACCGCTATCTCTATAAACATGGAAATATCTACAGAGCCATCTGTATAAACATGGAAATACCTACATAGTCATGTGTAGGAACATGGAAAAATCTACACCGCCATCTGTATAAACGTGGAAATATCTACAGAGCCCTCTGTATAAATATGGAAATATCTGCATAGGCATCTGTATAAACATGGAAATATCTGCACCGCTATCTGTATAAACATGGAAATACCTACACCGCTGTCTCTATAAACATGGAAATATGTACACCGCTATGTGTATAAACATGGAAATATCCCCACTGCTGTCTGTATAAACATGGAAATATCTACACCGCGATCCGTATAAACATGGAAATATCTACACCACTATCTGTATAAACATGGAAATATCTACACAGCTATCTCTATAAACATGGAAATACCTACACCGCCATCTGTATAAACATGGAAATACCTGCAAAGTCATCTGTATAAACATGGAAATATCTACACAGCCATCTGTATAAACATGGAAATATCTACACAGGAATCTGTATAAACATGGAAATATCTACACCGACATCTACATATCCATGGAAATATCTGCGCGGCCTTCTGTATAAACATGGAAATATCTACACGGTCATCTGTGTATAGATGGAAATATCAACACCGCCATCTGTACAAACATGGAAATATCTGCACTGCTATCTGTATAAACATGGAATTATCTACACCGCGGTCTGTATAAACATGGAAATAGCTAAACCGCTGTCTGTATAAACATGGAAATATCTACACTGCTATCTCTATAAACCTGGAAATATCTACACCGTGATATGTATAAACATGGAAATATTTACACTGCAATCTGTATAAACATGGAAATATCTACACCGTTATCTGTATAAATATGGAGATATCTACACCGCTATCTCTATAAACATGGAAATATCTACACCGCCATCTGTATAAACATGGAAATATCTACACTTATATCTCTATAAACATGGAAATATCTACAATGCCATCTGTAAAAACATGGAAATAACTATACCGTCATCTGTATGAACATGGAAATATCTACACCACCATCTTTATAAACATGGAAATATCTACAATGCCATCTGTATACACATGGAAATACCTACACGGCAATCTGTGTATAGATGGAAACATCAACACCGCCATCTGTACTGACATGGAAATATCTACACCGCTATCTGTATAAACATGGAAATATCTACACTGCGGTCTGTATAAACATGGAAATTTCCACACCGGAATCTGTGTAAACATGGAAATATGTACACCACGATCTGTATAAACATGGAAATATTTACACCGCTATCTGTATAAACATGGAAATATCTACACCGCTATCTCTATAAACATGGAAATATCTACAAAGCCATCTGTACAAACATGGAAATATCTACACAGTCATGTATAGGAACATGGAAAAATCTACACTGTCATCTGTATAAACATGGAAATATCTACAGATCCCACTGTATAAATATGGAAATATCTGCATACGCATCTGTATAAACATGGAAATATCTGCACCGCTATCTGTATAAACATGGAAATACCTACACCGCTGTCTCTATAAACATGGAAATATGTACACCGCTATGTGTATAAACATGGAAATATCTCCACTGCTGTCTGTATAAACATGGAAATTTCTACACCGTGATCTGTATACACATGGAAATATCTACACCGCTCTCTGTATAAACATGGAAATATCTACACAGCTATCTCTATAAACATGGAAATACCTACACCGCCATCTGTATAAACATGGAAATACCTACAAAGTCATCTGTATAAACATGGAAGTATCTACACAGCCATCTGTATAAACATGGAAATATCTACACAGCCATCTGTATATACATGCAAATATCTACACCGCTATCTGTATAAACATGGAAATAACTACACCGCCTTCTACATATCCATGGAAATATCTGCACCGCCTTCTGTATAAACATGGAAATATCTACACGGTCATCTGTGTATAGATGGAAATATCAACACTGCCATCTGTACAAACATGGAAATATCTGCACCGCTATCTGTATAAACATGGAAATATCTACACCGCGGTCTGTATAAACATTGAAATAGCTAACCCGCTATCTGTATAAACATGGAAATATCTACACTGCTATCTCTATAAACCTGGAAATATCTACACCGTGATCTGTATAAACATGGAAATATTTACACTGCTATCTGTATAAACATGGAAATATCTACACTGCTATCTCTATAAACATGGAAATATCTACAATGCCATCAGTAAAAACATGGAAATACCTATACAGTCATCTGTATAAACATGGAAATAGGTAAACCGCTGTCTGTATAAACATGGAAATATCTACACCGTTATCTGTATAAATATGGAAATATCTACACCGCTATCTCTATAAACATGGAAATATCTACACCGCCATCTCTATGAACATGGAAATATCTACACTGCTATCACCATAAACATGGAAATATCTACAATGCCATCTGTAAAAACATGGAAATACCTATACAGTCATCTGTATAAACATGGAAATATCTACACCACCATCTGTATAAACATAGAAATATCTACAATGCCATCTGTATACACATGGAAATACCTACACGGCAATCTGTGTATAGATGGAAACATCAACACCACCATCTCTACAAACATGGAAATATGTACACCGCTATCTGTATAAACATGGAAGTGTCTACACTGCTGTCTGTATAAACATGGAAATAACTACAAAGTCATCTGTATAAACATGGAAATATCTACACAGCCATCTGTATAAACATGGAAATATCTACACAGCCATCTGTATATACATGGAAATATCTACACCGCTATCTGTATAAACATGGAAATATCTACACGGTCACCTGTATAGATGGAAATATCAACACCGCCATTTGTACAAACTTGGAAATATCTGCACCGCTATCTGTATAAACATGGAAATATCTACACCGCGGTCTGTATAAACATGGAAATAGCAAAACCGCTATCTGTATAAACATGGAAATATATACACTGCTATCTCTATAAACCTGGAAAGATCTACACCGTGATCTGCATAAACATGCAAATATTTACACTGCTATATGTATAAACATGGAAATATCTACACCGTTATCTGTATAAATATGGAAATATCTACACAGCTATCTCTATAAAGATGGAAATATCTACAATGTCATCTGTAAAAACATGGAAATACCTATACAGTCATCTGTATAAACATGGAAATATCTACACCACCATCTGTATAAACATGGAAATATCTACAATGCCATCTGTATACACATGGAAATACCTACATGGCAATCTGTGTAGAGATGGAAACATCAACACCGCCATCTGTACAGACATGGAAATATCTACCCCGCTATCTGTATAAACATGGAAATATCTACACTGCGGTCTGTATAAACATGGAAATTTCTACACTGGTATCTGTATAAACATGGAAATATCTACACCACGATCTGTATAAACATGGAAATATTTACACCGCTATCTGTATAAACATGGAAATATCTACACCGCTATCTCTATAAACATGGAAATATCTACAAAGCCATCTGTATAAACATGGAAATACCTACACAGTCATGTGTAGGAACATGGAAAAATCTACACTGCCATCTGTATAAACATGGAAATATCTACAGAGCCCTCTGTATAAATATGGAAATATCTGCAATGGCATCTGTATAAACATGGAAATATCTGCACCACTATCTGTATAAACATGGAAATACCTACACCGCTGTCTCTATAAACATGGAAATATGTACACCGCTATGTGTATAAACATGGAAATATCTCCACTGCTGTCTGTATAAACATGGAAATATCTACACCGCGATCTGTATAAACATGGAAATATCTACACCGCTATCTGTATAAACATCGAAATATCTACACAGCTATCTCTAAAAACATGGAAATACCTACACCGCCATCTGTATAAAAATGGAAATACCTACAAAGTCATCTGTATAAACATGGAAATATCTACACAGCCATCTGTATAAACATGGAAATATCTACACAGCCATCTGTATAAACATGGAAATATCTACACCGCCTTCTACATATCCATGGAAATATCTGCGCCGCCTTCTGTATAAACATGGAAATATCTACACGGTCATCTGTGTATAGATGGAAATATCAACACCGCCATCTGTACAAACATGGAAATATCTGCACTGCTATCTGTATAAACATGGAAATATCTACAGCGCGGTATGTATAAACATGGAAATAGCTAAACCGCTATCTGTATAAACATGGAAATATCTACACTGCTATCTCTATAAACCTGGAAATATCTACACCATGACCTGTATAAACATGGAAATATTTACACTGCTATCTGTATAAACATGGAAATATGTACACCGTTATCTGTATAAATATGGAAATATCTACACCGATATCTCTATAAACATGGAAATAACTACACCGCCATCTGTATAAACATGGAAATATCTACACTGCTATCTCTATAAACATGGAAATATCTACAATGCCATCTGTAAAAACATGGAAATACCTATACAGACATCTGTATAAACATGGAAATATCTACACCACCATCTGTATAAACATGGAAATATCTACAATGCCATCTGTATACACATGGAAATACCTACACGGCAATCTGTGTATAGATGGAAACATCAACACCGCCATCTGTACAAACATGGAAATATCTACACCGCTATCTGTATAAACATGGAAATATCTACACTGCGGTCTGTATAAACATGGAAATTTCTATACCGGTATCTGTATAAACATGGAAATATCTACACCACGATCTGTATAAGCATGGAAATATTTACACCGCTATCTGTATAAACATGGAAATATCTACACCGCTATCTCTATAAACATGGAAATATCTACAAAGCCATCTGTATAAACATGGAAATACCTACACAGTCATGTGTAGGAACATGGAAAGAACTGCAGTGCCATCTGTATGAACATGGAAATATCTACAGAGCCCTCTGTATAAATATGGAAATATCTGCATAGGCATCTGTATAAACATGGAAATCTCTGCACCGCTACCTGTATAAACATGGAAATACATACACCGCTGTCTCTATAAACATGGAAATATGTACACCGCTATGTGTATAAACATGGAAATATCTCCACTGCTGTCTGTAAAAACATGGAAATATCTACACCGTGATCTGTATAAACATGGAAATATCTACACCGCTATCTGTATAAACATGGAAATATCTACACAGCTATCTCTATAAACATGGAAATTCCTAAACCACCCTCTGTATAAACATGGAAATACCTACAAAGTCATCTGTATAAACATGGAAATATCTACACAGCCATCTGAATAAACATGAAAATATCTACATAGCCATCTGTATATACATGGAAATATCTACACCGCTATCTGTATAAACATGGAAATATCTACACCGCCTTCTACATATCCATGGAAATATCTGCGCCGCCTTCTGTATAAACATGGAAATATCTACACGGTCATCTGTGTATAGATGGAAATATCAACACCGCCATCTGTACAAACATGGAAATATCTGCACCGCTATCTGTATAAACATGGAAATATCTACACCGCGGTCTGTATAAACATGGAAATAGCTAACCCGCTATCTGTATAAACATGGAAATATCTACACTGCTATCTCTATAGACCTGGAAATATCTACACCGTGATCTGTATAAACATGGAAATATTTACACTGCTATCTGTATAAACATGGAAATATCTACACTGCTATCTCTATAAACATGGAAATATCTGCAATGCCATTTGTGAAAACATGGAAATACCTATACAGTCATCTGTATAAACATGGATATAGCTAAACCGCTGTCTGTATAAACATGGAAATATCTACACCGTTATCTGTATAAATACGGAAATATCTACAACGCTCTCTCTATAAACATGGAAATATCTACACCGCCATCTGTATGAACATGGAAATATCTACACTGCTATCTCTATAAACATGGAAATATCTACAATGCCGTCTGTAAAAACATGGAAATACCTATACAGTCATCTGCATAAACATGGAAATAACTACACCACCATCTGTATAAACATGGAAATATCTACAATGCCATCTGTATACACATGGAAATACCTACACGGCAATCTGTGTATAGATGGAAACATCAACACCGCCATCTGCACAAACATGGAAATATCTACACTGCTATCTCTATAAACATGGAAATATCTACACAGCTATCTGTATAAACATGGAAATATCTACACTGCGGTCTGTATAAACATGGAAATTTCTACACCGTTATCTGTATAAACATGGAAATATCTACACCACGATCTGTATAAACATGGAAATATTTTCACCGCTATCTGTATAAACGTGGAAATATCTACACCGCTATCTCTATAAACATGGAAATATCTACAGAGCCCTCTGTATAAATATGGAAATATCTGCATAGGCATCTGTATAAACATGGAAATATCTGCACCGCTATCTGTATAAACATGGAAATACCTACACCGCTGTCTCTATAAACATGGAAATATGTACACCGCTATGTGTATAAACATGGAAATATCTCCACTGCTGTCTGTATATACATGGAAATATCTACACCGCGATCTGTATAAACATGGAAATATCTACACCGCTATCTGTATAAACATGGAAATATCTACACAGTTATCTCTATAAACATGGAAATACTTACACAGCCATCTGTATAAACATGGAAATACCTACAAAGTCATCTGTATAAACATGGAAATATCTACACAGCCATCTGTATAAACATGGAAATATCTACACAGCCATCTGTATATACATGGAAATACCTACACCGCCATCTGTATAAACATGGAAATATCTACAAAGTCATCTGTATAAACATGGAAATATCTACACAGCCATCTGTATAAACATGGAAATATCTACACAGCCATCTGTATATACATGGAAATCTCTACACCGCTATCTGTATAAACATGGAAATATCTACACCGCCTTCTACATATCCATGGAAATATCTGCGCGGCCTTCTGTATAAACATGGAAATATCTACACAGTCATCTGTGTATAGATGGAAATATCAACACCGCCATCTGTACAAACATGGAAATATCTGCACTGCTATCTGTATAAACATGGAATTATCTACACCGCGGTCTGTATAAACATGGAAATAGCTAAACCGCTGTCTGTATAAACATGGAAATATCTACACTGCTATCTCTATAAACCTGGAAATATCTACACCGTGATATGTATAAACATGGAAATATTTACACTGCAATCTGTATAAACATGGAAATATCTACACCGTTATCTGTATAAATATGGAGATATCTACACCGCTATCTCTATAAACATGGAAATATCTACACCGCCATCTGTATAAACATGGAAATATCTACACATATATCTCTATAAACATGGAAATATCTACAATGCCATCTGTAAAAACATGGAAATAACTATACCGTCATCTGTATGAACATGGAAATATCTACACCACCATCTTTATAAACATGGAAATATCTACAATGCCATCTGTATACACATGGAAATACCTACACGGCAATCTGTGTATAGATGGAAACATCAACACCGCCATCTGTACTGACATGGAAATATCTACACCGCTATCTGTATAAACATGGAAATATCTACACTGCGGTCTGTATAAACATGGAAATTTCCACACCGGAATCTGTATAAACATGGAAATATGTACACCACGATCTGTATAAACATAGAAATATTTACACCGCTATCTGTATAAACATGGAAATATCTACACCGCTATCTCTATAAACATGGAAATATCTACAAAGCCATCTGTACAAACATGGAAATATCTACACAGTCATGTATACGAACATGGAAAAATCTACACTGTCATCTGTATAAACATGGAAATATCTACAGAGCCCTCTGTATAAATATGAAAATATCTGCATAGGCATCTGTATAAACATGGAAATATCTGCACCGCTATCTGTATAAACATGGAAATACCTACACCGCTGTCTCTATAAACATGGAAATATGTACACCGCTATGTGTATAAACATGGAAATATCTACACCGCCTTCTACATATCCATGGAAATATCTGCGCCGCCTTCTGTATAAACATGGAAATATCTACACGGTCATCTGTGTATAGATGGAAATATCAACACCGCCATCTGTACAAACATGGAAATATCTGCACCGCTATCTGTATAAACATGGAAATATCTACACCGCGGTCTGTATAAACATGGAAATATCTAACCAGCTATCTGTATAAAATGGAAATATCTACACTGCTATCTCTATAAACCTGGAAATATCTACACCGTGATCTGTATAAACATGGAAATATTTACACTGCTATCTGTATAAACATGGAAATATCTACACTGCTATCTCTATAAACATGGAAATATCTACACCGCCATCTGTATGAACATGGAAATATCTACACTGCTATCTCTATAAACATGGAAATATCTACAATGCCATCTGTAAAAACATGGAAATACCTATGCAGTCATCTGCATAAACATGGAAATATCTACACCACCATCTGTATAAACATAGAAATATCTACAATGCCATCTGTATACACATGGAAATAACTACACGGCAATCTGTGTATAGATGGAAACATCAACACCGCCATCTGTACAAACATGGAAATATCTACACCGCTATCTGTATAAACATGGAAATATCTACACTGCGGTCTGTATAAACATGGAAATTTCTACACCGGTATCTGTATAAACATGGAAATATCTACACCACGATCTGTATAAACATGGAAATATTTTCAACGCTATCTGTATAAACATGGAAATATCTAAACCGCTATCTCTATAAACAGGGAAATATCTACAACGCCATCTGTGTAAACATGGAAATACCTACACAGTCATGTGTAGGAACATGGAAAAATCTACACTGCCATCTGTATAAACATGGAAATATCTACAGAGCCCTCTGTATAAATATGGAAATATCTGCATAGGCATCTGTATAAACATGGAAATATCTGCACCGCTATCTGTATAAACATGGAAATACCTACACCGCTGTCTCTGTAAACATGGAAATATGTACACCGCTATGTGTATAAACATGGAAATATCTCCACTGCTGTGTGTATATACATGGAAATATCTACACCGCGATCTGTATAAACATGGAAATATCTACACCTCTATCTGTATAAACATGGAAATATCTACACAGTTATCTCTATAAACATGGAAATACTTACACAGCCATCTGTATAAACATGGAAATACCTACAAAGTCATCTGTATAAACATGGAAATATCTACACAGCCATCTGTATAAACATGGAAATATCTACACAGCCATCTGTATATACATGGAAATACCTACACCGCCATCTGTATAAACATGGAAATATCTACAAAGTCATCTGTATAAACATGGAAATATCTACACAGCCATCTGTATAAACATGGAAATATCTACACAGCCATCTGTATATACATGGAAATATCTACACCGCTATCTGTATAAACATGGAAATATCTACACCGCCTTCTACATATCCATGGAAATATCTGCGCCGCCTTCTGTATAAACATGGAAATATCTACACGGTCATCTGTGTATAGATGGAAATATCAACACCGCCATCTGTACAAACATAGAAAAATCTGCAACGCTATCTGTATAAACATGGAAATATCTACACCGCAGTCTGTATAAACATGGAAATAGCTAAACCGCTATCTGTATAAACATGGAAATATCTACACTGCTATCTCTATAATCCTGGAAATATCTACACCGTGATCTGTATAAACATGGAAATATTTACACTGCTATCTGTATAAACATGGAAATATCTACACCGTTATCTGTATAAATATGGAAATATCTACACAGCTATCTCTATGAACATGGAAATATCTACACCGCCATCTGTATAAACATGGAAATATCTACACTTATATCTCTATAAACATGGAAATATCTACAATGCCATCTGTAAAAACATGGAAATACCCATACAGTCATCTCTATGAACATGGAAATATCTACACCACCATCTGTATAAACATGGAAATATCTACAATGCCATCTGTATACACATGGAAATACCTACATGGCAATCTGTGTATAGATGGAAACATCAACACCGCCATCTGTACAGACATGGAAATATCTACCCCGCTATCAGTATAAACATGGAAATATCTACACTGCGGTCTGTATAAACATGGAAATTTCTACACCGGTATCTGTATAAACATGGAAATATCTACACCACGATCTGTATAAACATGGAAATATTTACACCGCTATCTGTATAAACATGGAAATATCTACACCGCTATCTCTATAAACATGGAAATATCTACAGAGCCATCTGTATAAACATGGAAATACCTACATAGTCATGTGTAGGAACATGGAAAAATCTACACCGCCATCTGTATAAACGTGGAAATATCTACAGAGCCCTCTGTATAAATATGGAAATATCTGCATAGGCATCTGTATAAACATGGAAATATCTGCACCGCTATCTGTATAAACATGGAAATACCTACACCGCTGTCTCTATAAACATGGAAATATGTACACCGCTATGTGTATAAACATGGAAATATCCCCACTGCTGTCTGTATAAACATGGAAATATCTACACCGCGATCCGTATAAACATGGAAATATCTACACCACTATCTGTATAAACATGGAAATATCTACACAGCTATCTCTATAAACATGGAAATACCTACACCGCCATCTGTATAAACATGGAAATACCTGCAAAGTCATCTGTATAAACATGGAAATATCTACACAGCCATCTGTATAAACATGGAAATATCTACACAGGAATCTGTATAAACATGGAAATATCTACACCGACATCTACATATCCATGGAAATATCTGCGCGGCCTTCTGTATAAACATGGAAATATCTACACGGTCATCTGTGTATAGATGGAAATATCAACACCGCCATCTGTACAAACATGGAAATATCTGCACTGCCATCTGTATAAACATGGAATTATCTACACCGCGGTCTGTATAAACATGGAAATAGCTAAACCGCTGTCTGTATAAACATGGAAATATCTACACTGCTATATCTATAAACCTGGAAATATCTACACCGTGATATGTATAAACATGGAAATATTTACACTGCAATCTGTATAAACATGGAAATATCTACACCGTTATCTGTATAAATATGGAGATATCTACACCGCTATCTCTATAAACATGGAAATATCTACACCGCCATCTGTATAAACATGGAAATATCTACAATGCCATCTGTATACACATGGAAATAACTACACGGCAATCTGTGTATAGATGGAAACATCAACACCGCCATCTGTACAAACATGGAAATATCTACACCGCTATCTGTATAAACATGGAAATATCTACACTGCGGTCTGTATAAACATGGAAATTTCTACACCGGTATCTGTATAAACATGGAAATATCTACACCACGATCTGTATAAACATGGAAATATTTTCAACGCTATCTGTATAAACATGGAAATATCTAAACCGCTATCTCTATAAACATGGAAATATCTACAACGCCATCTGTATAAACATGGAAATACCTACACAGTCATGTGTAGGAACATGGAAAAATCTACACTGCCATCTGTATAAACATGGAAATATCTACAGAGCCCTCTGTATAAATATGGAAATATCTGCATAGGCATCTGTATAAACATGGAAATATCTGCACCGCTATCTGTATAAACATGGAAATACCTACACCGCTGTCTCTGTAAACATGGAAATATGTACACCGCTATGTGTATAAACATGGAAATATCTCCACTGCTGTCTGTATATACATGGAAATATCTACACCACGATCTGTATAAACATGGAAATATCTACACCGCTATCTGTATAAACATGGAAATATCTACACAGTTATCTCTATAAACATGGAAATACTTACACAGCCATCTGTATAAACATGGAAATACCTACAAAGTCATCTGTATAAACATGGAAATATCTACACAGCCATCTGTATAAACATGGAAATATCTACACAGCCATCTGTATATACATGGAAATACCTACACCGCCATCTGTATAAACATGGAAATATCTACAAAGTCATCTGTATAAACATGGAAATATCTACACAGCCATCTGTATAAACATGGAAATACCTACAAAGTCATCTGTATAAACATGGAAATATCTACACAGCCATCTGTATAAACATGGAAATATCTACACAGCCATCTGTATATACATGGAAATCTCTACACCGCTATCTGTATAAACATGGAAATATCTACACCGCCTTCTACATATCCATGGAAATATCTGCGCATCCTTCTGTATAAACATGGAAATATCTACACGGTCTTCTGTGTATAGATGGAAATATCAACACCGCCATCTGTACAAACATGGAAATACCTGCACCGCTATCTGTATCAACATGGAATTATCTACACCGCGGTCTGTATAAACACGGAAATAGCTAAACCGCTATCTGTATAAACATGGAAATATCTACACTGTTATCTCTATAAACCTGGAAATATCTACACCGTGATCTTTATAAACATGGAAATATTTACACTGCTATCTGTATAAACATGGAAATATCTACACCGTTATCTTTATAAATACGGAAATATCTACACCGCTATCTCTATAAACATGGAAATATCTACACTGCCATCTGTATAAACATGGAAATATCTACACTTATATCTCTATAAACATGGAAATATCTACAATGCCATCTGTAAAAACGTGGAAATACCTGTACAGTCATCAGTATGAACATGGAAATATCTACACCACCATCTGTATAAACATGGAAATATCTACAGTGCCATCTGTATACACATGGAAATACCTACACGGCAATCTGTGTATAGATGGAAACATCAACACCGCCATCTGTACAGACATGGAAATATCTACACCGCTATCTGTATAAACAAGGAAATATCTACACTGCGGTCTGTATAAACATGGAAATTTCCACACCGGTATCTGTATAAACATGGAAATATCTACACCACGATCTGTATAAACATGGAAATATTTACACCGCTATCTGTATAAACATGGATATATCTACACCGCTATCTCTATAAACATGGAAATATCCACAAAGCCATCTGTACAAACATGGAAATACCTACACAGTCATGCGTAGGAACATGGAAAAATCTACACTGCCATCTGTATAAACATGGAAATATCTACAGAGCCCTCTGTATAAATATGGAAATATCTGCATAGGCATCTGTATAAACATGGAAATATCTGCACCGCTATCTGTATAAACATGGAAATACCTACACCGCTGTCTCTATAAACATGGAAATATGTACACCGCTATGTGTATAAACATGGAAATATCTCCACTGCTGTCTGTATAAACATGGAAATATCTACACCGCGATCTGTATAAACATGGAAATATCTACACCGCTATCTGTATAAACATGGAAATATCTACACAGCTATCTCTATAAACATGGAAATACCTACACCGCCATCTGTATAAACATGGAAATACCTACAAAGTCATCTGTATAAACATGGAAATATCTACACAGCCATCTGTATAAACATGGAAATATCTACACAGCCATCTGTATATACATGGAAATATCTACACCGCTATCTGTATAAACATGGAAATATCTACACCGCCTTCTACATATCCATGGAAATATCTGCGCCGCCTTATGTATAAACATGGAAATATCTACACGGTCATCTGTGCATAGATGGAAATATCAACACCGCCATCTGTACAAACATGGAAATATCTGCACCGCTATCTGTATAAACCTGGAAATATCTACACCGCGGTCTGTATAAACATGGAAATAACTAAACCGCTATCTGTATAAACATGGAAACATCTACACTGCTATCTCTATAAACCTGGAAATATCTACACCGTGATCTGTATAAATATGGAAATATTTACAGTGCTATCTGTATAAACATGGAAATATCTACACTGCTATCTCTATAAACATGGAAATATCTACAATGCCATCTGTAAAAACATGGAAATACCTATACAGTCATCTGTATATACATGGATATAGCTAAACCGCTGTCTGTATAAACATGGAAATATCTACACCGTTATCTGTATAAATGTGGAAATATCTACAACGCTATCTCTATAAACATGGAAATATCTACACCGCCATCTGTATGAACATGGAAATATCTACACTGCTATCTCTATAAACATGGAAATATCTACAATGCCATCTGTAAAAACATGGAAATACCTATACAGTCATCTGCATAAACATGGAAATATCTACACCACCATCTGTATAAACATGGAAATATCTACAATGCCATCTGTATACACATGGAAATACCTACACGGCAATCTGTGTATAGATGGAAACATCAACACCGCCATCTGTACAAACATGGAAATATCTACACCGCTATCTGTATAAACATGGAAATATCTACACTGCGGTCTGTATAAACATGGAAATTTCTACACCGGTATCTGTATAAACATGGAAATATCTACACCACGATCTGTATAAACATGGAAATATTTTCAACGCTATCTGTATAAACATGGAAATATCTACACCGCTATCTCTTTAAACATGGAAATATCTACAAAGCCATCTGTATAAACATGGAAATACCTACACAGTCATGTGTAGGAACATGGAAAAATCTACACTGCCATCTGTATAAACATGGAAATATCCACAGAGCCCTCTGTATAAATATGGAAATATCTGCATAGGCATCTGTATAAACATGGAAATATCTGCACCGCTATCTGTATAAACATGGAAATACCTACACCGCTGTCTCTATAAACATGGAAATATGTACACCGCTATGTGTATAAACATGGAAATATCTCCACTGCTGTCTGTATATACATGGTAATATCTACACCACGATCTGTATAAACATGGAAATATCTACACCGCTATCTGTATAAACATGGAAATATCTACACAGCTATCTCTATAAACATGGAAATAACTACACCGCCATCTGTATAAACATGGAAATACCTACAAAGTCATCTGTAGAAACATGGAAATATCTACACAGCCATCTGTATAAACATGGAAATATCTACACAGCCATCTGTATATACATGGAAATATCTACACCGCTATCTGTATAAACATGGAAATATCTACACCGCCTTCTACATATCCATGGAAATATCTGCGCCACCTTCTGTATAAACATGGAAATATCTAAACGGTCATCTGTGTATAGATGGAAATATCAACACCGCCATCTGTACAAACATGGAAATATCTGCACCGCTATCTGTATAAACATGGAAATATTTACACCGCGGTCTGTATAAACATGGAAATAACAAAACCGCTATCTGTATAAACATGGAAACATCTACACTGCTATCTCTGTAAACCTGGAAATATCTACACCGTGATCTGTATAAATATGGAAATATTTACACTGCTATCTGTATAAACATGGAAATATCTACACCGTTATCTGTATAAATATGGAAATATCTACACCGCTATCTCTATAAACATGGAAATATCTACACCGCCATCTGTATAAACATGGAAATATCTACACTGCTATCTCTATAAACATGGAAATATCTACAATGCCATCTGTAAAAACATGGAAATACCTATACAGTCATCTGCATAAACATGGAAATATCTACACCACCATCTGTATAAACATGGAAATATCTACAATGCCATCTGTATACACATGGAAATACCTACACGGCAATCTGTGTATAGATGGAAACACCAACACCACCATCTGTACAAACATGGAAATATCTACACAGCTATCTGTATAAACATGGAGATATCTATACTGCGGTCTGTATAAACATGGAAATTTCTACACCGGTATCTGTATAAACATGGAAATATCTACACCACGATCTGTATAAACATGGAAATATTTACACCGCTATCTGTATAAACATGGAAATATCTACACCGCTATCTCTATAATCATGGAAATATCTACAAAGCCATCTGTATAAACATGGAAATACCTACACAGTCATGTGTAGGAACATGGAAAAATCTACACTGCCATCTGTATAAACATGGAAATATCTACAGAGCCCTCTGTATATATATGGAAATATCTGCATAGGCATCTGTATAAACATGGAAATATCTGCACCGCTATCTGTATAAACATGGAAATCCCTACACCGCTGTCCCTATAAACATGGAAATATGTACACCGCTATGTGTATAAACATGGAAATATCTCCACTGCTGTCTGTATAAACATGGAAATTTCTACACCGCGATCTGTATAAACATGGAAATATCTACACCGCTATCTGTATAAACATGGAAATATCTACACAGCTATCTCTATAAACATGGAAATACCCCCACCGCCATCTGTATAAACATGGAAATACCTACAAAGTCATCTGTATATACATGGAAATATCTACAAAGCCATCTGTATAAACATGGAAATATCTACACAGCCATCTGTATATACATGGAAATATCTACACCGCTATCTGTATAAACATGGGAATATGTACACCGCCTTCTACATATCCATGGAAATATCGGCGCCGCCTTCTGTATAAACATGGAGATATCTACACGGTCATCTGTGTATAGATGGAAATATCAACACCGCCATCTGTACAAACATGGAAATATCTGCACCGCTATCTGTATAAACATGGAAATATCTACACCGCGGTCTGTATAAACATGGAAATAGCTAACCAGCTATCTGTATAAACATGGAAATATCTACACTGCTCTCTCTATAAACCTGGAAATATCTATACAGTGATCTGTATAAACATGGAAATATTTACACTGATATCTGTATAAACATGGAAATATCTACACTGCTATCTCTATAAACATGGAAATATCTACAATGCCATCTGTAAAAACATGGAAATACCTATACAGTCATCTGTATAAACATGGATATAACTAAACCGCTGTCTGTTTAAACATGGAAATATCTACACCGTTATCTGTATAAATATGGAAATATCTACAACGCTATCTCTATAAACATGGAAATATCTACACCGCCCTCTCTATGAACATGGAAATATCTACACTGCTATCTCTATAAACATGGAAATATCTACAATGCCTTCTGTAAAATCATGGAAATACCTATACAGTCATCTGTATAAACATGGAAATATCTACACCACCATCTGTATAAACATGGAAATATCTACAATGCCATCTGTATACACATGGAAATACCTACATGGCAATCTGTGTATAGATGGAAACATCAACACCGCCATCTGTACAAAGATGGAAATATCTTCACCGCTATCTGTATAAACATGGAAATATCTACACTGCGGTCTGTATAAACATGGAAATTTCTACACCGGTATCTGTGTAAACATGGAAATATCTACACCACGATCTGTATAAACATGGAAATATTTTCACCGCTATCTGTATAAACATGGAAATATCTACACCGCTATCTCTATAAACATGGAAATATCTACAAAGCCATCTGTATAAACATGGAAATACCTACACAGTCATGTGTAGGAACATGGAAAAATCTACACTGCCATCTGTATAAACATGGAAATATCTACAGAGCCCTCTGTATAAATATGGAAATATCTGCATAGGCATCTGTATAAACATGGAAATATCTGCACCGCAATCTGTATAAACATGGAAATAACTACACCGCTGTCTCTATAAACATGGAAATATGTACACCGCTATGTGTGTAAACATGGAAATATCTCCACTGCTGTCTGTATATACATGGAAATATCTACACCGCGATCTGTATAAACATGGAAATATCTACAACGCTATCTGTATAAACATGGAAATATCTACACACTTATCTCTATAAACATGGAAATACTTACACAGCCATCTGTATAAACATGGAAATACCTACAAAGTCATCTGTATAAACATGGAAGTATCTACACAGCCATCTGTATAAACATGGAAATATCTGCACAGCCATCTGTATATACATGGAAATACCTACACCGCCATCTGTATAAACATGGAAATACCTACAAAGTCATCTGTATAAACATGGAAATATCTACACAGACATCTGTATAAACATGGAAATATCTACACAGCCATCTGTATATACATGGAAATATCTACACCGCCATCTGTATAAACATGGAAATATCTACACGGTCATCTGTGTATAGATGGAAATATCAACACCGCCATCTGTACAAACTTGGAAATATCTGCTCCGCTATCTGTATAAACATGGAAATATCTACACCGCGGTCTGTATAAACATGGAAATAGCTAAACCGCTATCTGTATAAACATGGAAATATATACACTGCTATCTCTATAAACCTGGAAAGATCTACACCGTGATCTGTATAAACATGCAAATATTTACACTGCTATCTGTATAAACATGGAAATATCTACAGCGTTATCTGTATAAATATGGAAATATCTACACCGCTATCTCTATAAACATGGAAATATCTACACCGCCATCTGTATAAACATGGAAATATCTACACTGCTATCTCTATAAACATGGAAATATCTACAATGCCATCTGTAAAAACATGGAAATACCTATACAGTCATCTGTATATACATGGAAATATCTACACCACCATCTGTATAAACATGGAAATATCTACAATGCCATCTGTATACACATGGAAATACCTACATGGCAATCTGTGTATAAATGGAAACATCAACACTGCCATCTGTACAGACATGGAAATATCTACCCCGCTATCTGTATAAACATGGAAATATCTACAATGCGGTCTGTATCAACATGGAAATTTCTACACCGGTATCTGTATAAACATGGAAATATCTACACCACGATCTGTATTAACATGGAAATATTTACACCGCTATCTGTATAAACATGGAAATATCTACACCGCTATCTCTATAAACATGGAAATATCTACAAAGCCATCTGTATAAACATGGAAATACCTACACAGTCATGTGTAGGAACATGGAAAAATCTACACTGCCATCTGTATAAACATGGAAATATCTACAGATCCCTCTGTATAAATATGGAAATATCTGCATACGCATCTGTATAAACATGGAAATATCTGCACCGCTATCTGTATAAACATGGAAATACCTACACCGCTGTCTCTATAAACATGGAAATATGTACACCGCTATGTGTATAAACGTGGAAATATCTCCACTGCTGTCTGTATAAACATGGAAATTTCTACACCGCGATCTGTATAAACATGGAAATATCTACACCGCTATCTGTATAAACATGGAAATATCTACACAGCTATCTCTATAAACATGGAAATACCTACACCGCCATCTGTATAAACATGGAAATACCTACAAAGTCATCTGTATAAACATGGAAATATCTACACAGCCATCTGTATAAACATGGAAATATCTACACAGCCATCTGTATATACATGGAAATATCTACACCGCTATCTGTATAAACATGGAAATATCTACACCGGTATCTGTATAAACATGGAAATATCTACACCACGATCTGTATAAACATGGAAATATATACACCGCTATCTGTATAAACATGGAAATATCTACACCGCTATCTGTATAAACATGTTAATATCTACACCGTTATCTGTATAAATATGGAAATATCTACACCGCTATCTCTATAAACATGGAAATATCTACACCGCCATCTGTATAAACATGGAAATATCTACACTGCTATCTCTATAAACATGGAAATATCTACAATGCCATCTGTAAAAACATGGAAATACCTATACAGTCATCTGCATAAACATGGAATTATCTACACCACCATCTGTATAAACATGGAAATATCTACAGCCCTATCTGTATAATCTTGGAAATATCTACACCGCCATCTGTATAAAGAGGGAAATATCTCCATGGCCATCTGTATAAACATGGAAAGATCTCCAGCGCTATCTGTATAAACATGGAAATACCTACAACGCTATCTGTAGAAACATGGAAGTATCTACAACACTATCTTTGTAAACATGGAAATATCTACACAGCTATCTGTGTAAACATGGAAATATGTACACTGCTATCTGTGTAAAGATGGAAATATCTACACCGCAATCTGCGCAAATATGGAATTATCTACACCACCATCTCTCTAAACATGGAGATATCTACAGCGCTATCTGTATAAACTTGGAAATATCTACACCACTATCTGTATAAACATAGAAATATCTACACCACTGTGAGTATAAACATGGAAATATGTACACCACCATCTGTATAAACATGGAAATAACTACACCGCCTTCTGAATAAACATGGAAATATCGACACCGCTATCTGTATAAACATGGAAATATCTACACCACTATCTGTATAAACATAGAAATATCTACACCACTGTCAGTATAAACATGGAAATATCTACATAACCATCTGTATAAACATGGAAATAACTACACCACCTTCTGAATAAACATGGAAATATCTACAACGCTATCTGTATAAATATGGAAATATCTACACCGCTATCTCCATAAACATGGAAATATCTACACCACGATCTGTATAAACGTGGAAATATCTCCACCCCTATCTCTATAAACATGGAAACATCTACACCGCTATCTGTATAAACATGGAAATATCTACATCGCTGTCTGTATAAATATGGAATTATCTACACCGCTATCTCTATAAACATAGAATTATCTACACCGACGTCTCTATGAACATTTAAATATATACACCGCCATCAGCATAAACATGGAAATAACTTCACCGCCTTCTGTATAAACATGGAATTATCAACACTACCATCTCTATAGACATTGAAATATCTACACTGCCACCTGTAGAAAGATGGAAATATCTACACCGACATCTGCATAAATATGGAAATATCTACAGCTCTATCTGTATATACATTTAAATATCTACACAGCTATCTGTATAAATATGGAAATATCTACACCGCTATATCTATGAACATGGAAATGTCTACACCGCTATCTTTATAAACATGGAAATATCTAAACCGCCATCTGTATAAACATGGAAATAACTACACAGTCATCGGTATAAACATGGAAAAATCTACACCACTATATGTCTAAGCATGGAAATATTTACACTGCCATCTGTATAAACATGGAAATATCTACAAAGCCTTCTCTATAGACATGGAAATATCTACAGCGCTATCTGTATAAACATGGAAATATCGATACCACGATCTGTATAAACATGGAAATATCTACAACGCTATCTGTATAAACATGGAAATATCTACACCACTATCTGTTTAAACATTGAAATATCTACACCACCATCTGTGTAAACATGGAAATATCTACACCGCTATCTGTATAAACATGGAAATACCTCCACCGCTACCTGTATAAACATGGAAATATATACACCGCTATCTATATAAATTTTGAAATATATAAACTACTATCTCTATAAACATGGAAATGTCTACACCGCTATCTGTATAAACATAGAAATATCTACATGGCTATCTCTACAAACATGGAAATATCTACACCACCATCTGTATAAACATGGAAATACCTACACAGCCATCTGTATAAACATGGAAATATCTACAACACTATCTGTATCAACATGGAAATATCTACAATGACATCTGTATAAACATGCAAATATCTACACAGCAATATCTATAAACATGGAAATATCTACACCACCATCTGTAAAAACATGGAAGTATCTTCACAGTCATCTGTATAAACATGGAAATATCTACACCTCCATCTGTAAACACATGGAAATATCTACACCTCCATCTGTATAAACATGGAATTATCCACACCGCTATCTCTATAAACATAGAAATACCTATACCGCTATCGGTATGAGCATGGAAATATCTACACCGCTATCTGAATAAACATGGATATATATACACCACGATTTGTATAAACTTGGAAATATCTACACCGCCATCTGTATAAACATGGATATATCTCCACCGCTATCTGTATAAACATGGAAATATCTCCACCGCTATCTGCATACTCATGGAAATATGTACACCGCTATCTGTACAAACATGGAAATATCTACCACACTATCTGTATAAACATGGAAATATCTACACCGCTATCTTTATAAACCTGGAAATATCTGCTTCGCTATCTGTATAAGCATGGAAATGTCTACACCGCTATATTTATAAACATGGAAATGTCTACACCGCTATTTTTATAAACATGGAAATATATACACCGCATTCTGTATAAACATGGAAAATCTACAACGCTCTCTGTATAAACATGGAAATATCTACAACGCTATCTGTGTAAACATGGAAATATCTACACCGCTATCTGTATAAACATGGAAATATCTACACCGCTATCTTTATAAACATGGAAATATCTACACCGCTATCTGTATAAACATGGAAATATCTACAACAATATCTGTGGAAACATGGAAATATCTACACAGCTCTCTGTGTAAACATGGAAATATGTACACCTCTTTATGTGAAAGATGAAAACATGTACACCACAATCTGTGCGAATATCAAAATATCTACACCGCTGTCTCCGTAAACATGGAAATATCTACCCCGTTATGTGTATAAACATGGAAATATCTACACCGCTATCTGTATAAACATGGAAATATCTACACCACGATCTGAAAAAACACGGAAACGTCTACACCGCTATCTCTATAAACATGGATTTGCCTACACCGCTATCTTTATAAACATGGAAATATCTACATGGCTATCTCTATAAACATGGAAATATCTACACCGCCATCTGTAGAAACATGGAAATACCTACACTGTCATCTGTATAAACATGGAAACATCTACACCACTATCTGTATAAACATGGAAATATCCACACCGCTATCTGTATATACATGGAAATAACTACGCCGCCATCTGTAAAAACATGCAAATATCTACACCGCAATCTGTATAAACATGGAAATACCTACACACTCATCTGTATAAACATGGTGACATCTACACAGCTATCTGTATAGTCATGGAAATATCTACACCGCTATCAGTATAAACATGGAAATATCTTCAACGCTATCAGTGTAAACATGGAAATGTCTACACAGCTATCTGTGAAAACATGGAAATATCTACACCGCTATTTTTGTAAAGATGGAAATATCTGCACCGCAATCTGTGCAAACATGGAAATATTTACACCGCTATCTCTATAAACATGTAAATATCTGCACCGGTAACTGTATAAACATGGAAATATCTACACCGCTATCTCTATAAACATGGAAATATCTACACCGCTATCTGTATAAACATGAAAATATCTACAACACTATCAGGGTAAACATGGAAATATCTACACCATCTGTATAAACATGGAAATATCTTCACCGCCATCTGAATAAACATGGAAATATCTTCACCGCTATCTGTATAAACATGGAAATATCTACACCACCATCTGTATAAAGATGGAAATATCTACACCACCATCTGTATAAACATGGAAATATCTACACAGCCATGTGTATATACATGGAAATATCTACACCGCTATCTACATAAATATGGAAATAACTACACCGCTATCTGTATAAACATGGAAATATCTACACCGCCATATATATATCCATGGAAATATCTGTGCTGCCATCTGTATAAACATGGAAATATCTACACGGTCGTCTGTGTATACTTGGAAATATCAGCAACGCCATCTGTACAAACATGGAAATATCTGCCCCGCAATCTGTATAAACATGGAAATATCTACACCGCGGACTGTATAGCCATGGAAATATCTAAACCGCTATCTGTAGAAACATGGAAATATCTACACCACTATCTCTATAAACATGGAAATATCTACACCGTGATCTGTATAAACATGGAAATATTTACACTGCTATCTGTATAAACATGGAAATATCTACACCGTTATCTGCATAAACATGGAAATACCTGCAAGGCCATCTGTAGAAACATGGAAATATCTACACCACCATCTGTATAAACATGGAAACATCTACAATGCCATCTGTATACACCTGGAAATACCTACACGGCAATCTGTGTATAGATGGAAACATCAACACCGCCATCTGTACAGACATGGAAATAACTACACTGCTATCTGTATAAACATGGATATATCTACACTGCAGTCTGTATAAACATGGAAATATTTACACCGCTATCTGTATAAACATGGAAATATCTACACCGCTATCTCTATAAATAAGGAAATACCTGCAAAGCCATCTGTATAAACATGGAAATAACTACACATTCATGTGTAGGAACATGGAAATATCTACATTTCCATCTGTATAAACATGGAAATATCTACACAGCCCTCTGTATAAATATGGAAATATCTGCATAGGCATCTGTATAAACATGGAAATATCCGCAACGCTATCTGTATAAACATGGAAATACCTACACTGCTATCTCTATAAACATGGAAATATGTACACCGCTATGTGTATAAACATGGTAATATCTTCACTGCTGTCTGTATAAACATGGAAAAATCTCCACCTTTATCTGTATAAACATGGAAATGTCTACAGCGCCATCTCTATAAACATTGAAATTTCTACACTGCCATCTGTAAAAAAATGGAAATATCTACACAGTCATTCGAATAAACATGGAAATATCTACACCACCATCTGTATAAACATGGAAATACCAACAATAGCATCTGTATACACATGGAAATATCTACACAGACATCTGTATAAATATGGAAATATCTACACCGCCATCTGTATAAACATGGAAATATCTACACCGTGATCATTATAAACATGGAAATATCTACACCGCTATCTGTATAAACATGGAAATATCTCCACTGCTATCTCTATAAACATCAAAATATCTACACCGCCATCTGCATAAACATGGAAATACTTACAACGTTGTCTGTATAAACATGGAAATATCTACACCGCCATCTGTATAAACATGGAAATATCTACACAGCCATGTGTATATACATGGATATATCTACACCGCTATCTATATAAACATGGAAATAACTATACCGCTCTCTGTATAAACATGGAAATATCTACACCGCCATCTACATATCCATAGAAATATCTGTGCCGCCATCTGTATAAACATGGAAATATCTACACGGTCATCTGTGTATAGATGGAAATATCAACACCGCCATCTGTACAAATATGGAAATATCTGCACCGCTATCTGTATAAACATGGAAATATCTACATCGCGGTCTGTATAAACATGGAAATATCTACACCGCTATCTGTATAAACATGTAAATATCTACACAGTTATCTGTATAAATATAGAAATACCTACACCGCTATCTCTATAGACATGGAAATATCTACACCGCCATGTGTATAAACATGGGAATATCTACACTGCTATCTCTATAAACTTGGAAATATCTACAATGCCATCTATAAAAACATAGAAACACCTATACAGTCATCTGTATAAACATGGAAATATCTACACCACCATCTGTATAAACATGTAAATATCTACAATGCCATCGGTATACACATGGAAATACCTACACGGCAATCTGTGTATAGATGGAAACATCAACACCGCCATCTGTACAGACATGGAAATTTCTACACCGCTATCTCTATAAACATGGAAATATCTACACTCCGGTCTGTATAAACATGGAAATATCTACACCGGTATCTGTATAAACATGGAAATATCTACACCACGATCTGTAAAAACTTGGAAATATTTACACCGCTATCTGTATAAACATGGAAATATCTGCACCGCTATCTCTATAAACATGGAAATATCTACAAAGCCATCTGTATAAACATGGAAATACCTACACAGTCATCTGTAGGAACATGGAAATATCTACACTGCCCTCTGTATAAACATGGAAATATCTACACAGCCCTCTGTATAAATATGGAAATATCTGCATAGGCATCTGTATAAACATGGAAATATCTGCACCGCTATCTGTATAAACATGGAAATACCTACACCTCTGTCTCGATAAACATGGAAATATGTAAACTGCTATGTGTATAAACATGGAAATATCTCCACTGCTGTCTGTATAAACATGGAAATATCTACACCGCGATCTGTATAAACATGGAAATATCTACACCGCTATCTGTATAAACATGGAAATATCTACACAGATATCTCTATAAACATGGAATTATCTACACCGCCATCTGTATAAACATGGAAATACCTACAAAGTCATCTGTATAAATATGGAATTATCTACACAGCCATCTGTATAAACATGGAAATATGTACACAGCCATCTGTATATACATGGAAATATCTACACCGCTATCTGTATAAACATGGAAATAACTACACCGCTATTTGTATAAACATGGAAATATCTACACCGCCATCTGCTTAAACATGGAAATATATACACAGACATCTGTTTATACATGGAAATATCTACACCGCTATCTGTATAAACATGGAAATACATTCCCCGCTATCTGTATACACATGGAAACATCTACACCGCTATCTGCATAAACATGGAAATATCTACACCGCTATCTGTATAAACCTGGAAATATCTACAACGATATCTGTATAAACATGGAAATATGTAAACAGCTATCGGTGTAAACATGGCAATATCTACATCGCTATCTCTGTAAACATGGAAATATCTACACCGCAATCTGTGCAAAGATGGAAATATCTACAATGGTATCTTTATAAACATGGAATTATATGCACCGCTCTCTGTATAAACATGGAACTATCTACACCGCTATCTGTATAATCATGGAAATATCTACAAGGCTATCTCTGTAAATATGGAAATATCTACACCGCCATCTGTATAAAGATGGAAATATCTACAGCGAGATATGCATAAACATGGAAATAACTACACCGCAGTTTGTATAAATATGGAATTATCTACACTGCCATCTCTATAAACATAGAAATATCTACACTGCCATCTGTAGAATGATGGAAATATCTTCACCGATATCTGCATAAACATGGAAATATCTACACCTCTACCTGTATAAACACGGAAATATCTACACCGCTATCTGCATAAACATGGAAATACCTACACTGCCATCTGTATAAACATGGAAATAACTGCACCGCGCGCAGAATAAACATGGAAATGTCTACACCGCTATGTGAATAAACATGGAAATATCAACACCACTATCTGTATAAGCATGGAAATATCTACACCGCTATCTGAATAAACTTGGAAATATCTACACCACTATCTTTATAAACATGGAAATACCTACACCACCATCTCTATAAACATGGAATTATCTACACCGCTATCTCTATAAACATAGAATTATCTACACCGACGTCTCTATGAACATTTAAATATATACACCGCCATCAGCATAAACATGGAAATAACTTCACCGCCTTCTGTATAAACATGGAATTATCAACACTACCATGTCTATAGACATTGAAATATCTACACTGCCACCTGTAGAAAGATGGAAATATCTACACCAACATCTGCATAAACATGGAAATATCTACAGCTCTATCTGTATATACATTTAAATATCTACACAGCTATCTGTATAAATATGGAAATATCTACACCGCTATATCTATGAACATGGAAATGTCTACACCGCTATCTTTATAAACATGGAAATATCTAAACCGCCATCTGTATAAACATGGAAATAACTACACAGTCATCGGTATAAACATGGAAAAATCTACACCACTATATGTCTAAGCATGGAAATATTTACACTGCCATCTGTATAAACATGGAAATATCTACAAAGCCTTCTCTATAAACATGGAAATATCTACAGCGCTATCTGTATAAACATGGAAATATCGATACCACGATCTGTATAAACATGGAAATATCTACAACGCTATCTGTATAAACATGGAAATATCTACACCACTATCTGTTTAAACATTGAAATATCTACACCACCATCTGTGTAAACATGGAAATATCTACACCGCTATCTGTATAAACATGGAAATACCTCCACCGCTACCTGTATAAACATGGAAATATATACACCGCTATCTGTATAAATTTTGAAATATATAAACTACTATCTCTATAAACATGGAAATGTCTACACCGCTATCTGTATAAACATAGAAATATCTACATGGCTATCTCTACAAACTTGGAAATATCTACACCACCATCTGTATAAACATGGAAATACCTACACAGCCATCTGTATAAACATGGAAATATCTACAACACTATCTGTATCAACATGGAAATATCTACAATGACATCTGTATAAACATGCAAATATCTACACAGCAATATCTATAAACATGGAAATATCTACACCACCATCTGTAAAAACATGGAAGTATCTTCACAGTCATCTGTATAAACATGGAAATATCTACACCTCCATCTGTAACCACATGGAAATATCTACACCTCCATCTGTATAAACATGGAATTATCCACACCGCTATCTCTATAAACATAGAAATACCTATACCGCTATCGGTATGAGCATGGAAATATCTACACCGCTATCTGAATAAACATGGATATATATACACCACGATTTGTATAAACTTGGAAATATCTACACCGCCATCTGTATAAACATGGAAATATCTCCACCGCTATCTGTATAAACATGGAAATATCTCCACCGCTATGTGCATACTCATGGAAATATGTACACCGCTATCTGTACAAACATGGAAATATCTACCACACTATCTGTATAAACATGGAAATATCTACACCGCTATCTTTATAAACCTGGAAATATCTGCTTCGCTATCTGTATAAGCATGGAAATGTCTACACCGCTATATTTATAAACATGGAAATGTCTACACCGCTATTTTTATAAACATGGAAATATCTACACCGCATTCTGTATAAACATGGAAAATCTACAACGCTCTCTGTATAAACATGGAAATATCTACAACGCTATCTGTGTAAACATGGAAATATCTACACCGCTATCTGTATAAACATGGAAATATCTACACCGCTATCTTTATAAACATGGAAATATCTACACCGCTATCTGTATAAACATGGAAATATCTACAACAATATCTGTGGAAACATGGAAATATCTACACAGCTCTCTGTGTAAACATGGAAATATGTACACCTCTTTATGTGAAAGATGAAAACATGTACACCACAATCTGTGCGAATATCAAAATATCTACACCGCTGTCTCCGTAAACATGGAAATATCTACCCCGTTATGTGTATAAACATGGAAATATCTACACCGCTATCTGTATAAACATGGAAATATCTACACCACGATCTGAAAAAACACGGAAACGTCTACACCGCTATCTCTATAAACATGGATTTGCCTACACCGCTATCTTTATAAACATGGAAATATCTACATGGCTATCTCTATAAACATGGAAATATCTACACCGCCATCTGTAGAAACATGGAAATACCTACTCTGTCATCTGTATAAACATGGAAACATCTACACCACTATCTGTATAAACATGGAAATATCTACACTGCTATCTGTATAAACATGGAAATGTCTACACCGCTATCTGTATAAACATGGAAATATCTAGACAGCTATCTCTATAAACATAGAAATAGCTACAATGCTATCTGTATAAACATAGAAATAGCGACATCGCTATCTGTATAAACATGGAAATATCTACACCGCCATCTGTAAAAACATGAAGACATCTACAGAGTCTTCTGTATAAAGTTGGAAATATCTACACCTCCATCTGTATAAACATGGAAATATCTACACTGCCATCTGTATACACATGGAAATATCTACACAGCCAACTGTATAAACATGGAAATATGTACACCGCTATCTGTAAACATGGAAATATCTACACCACTATCTTTATAAACTTGGAAATATCAACACCGCCTTGTGAATAAACATGGAAATACACCCACCGCTATCTGTATAAACATGGAAATATCTCCAACGCTATCTCTATAAACATTGAAATATCTACACCGCTATGTGTATAAACATGGAAATATCTCCAACGCTATCTGTATAAACATGAAAATATCTGCACCGCTATCTGTATAAACACGGGAATATCTACATCGCTATCTTAATAAACATGGAAATATCCCCAACACTATCTCTATAAACATGGAAATATCTACACTAATATCTTTGTAAACATGGAAATATCCACACCGCTACCTGTATAAACATGGAAATATCTACAACACTAACTGTGTAAACATGGGAATATCTTCACAGTTATCTGTGTAAACATGGAAATATCTACACCGCTATCTGTGTAAAGATGGAAATATCTTCACCGCAATATGCGCAAATATGGAAATGTCTACACCGCTATCTCTGTAAACATGGAAATATCTGTACCGCTATCTGTATAAACATGGAAATATCTACACCGCTATCTGTATAAACATGGAAACATCTACACTGCTATCTTTATTAACATGGATATATCTACACCGTGATCTGTATAAACGTGGAAATACCTACATTGCGGTCTGTATAAACATGGAAATTTCTACACCGTTATCTGTATAAATATGGAAATATCTACACCGCTATCTTTATAAACATGGAAATATCTACACCGCCATCTGTATAAACATGGAAATACCTATAGAGTCATCTGTTTAAACATGGAAATATCTACAAAGCCATCTGTATAAACATGGAAATACCTACACAGTCATGTGTATAAACATGGAAATATCTAAACCGCTATCTGTATAAATATGAAATATCTAAACCGCTATCTCTATAAAAATGGAAATATCTACAATGCTATCTGTATAAACATGGAAATATCCTCGCTGCTATCTCTATGAACATGGATATATCTACACCGCTGCCTCTATAAACATGGAAATATCTACACTGCCATCTCTATAAACATGGAAATATCTACAATGCCATCTGTATAAACATGGAAATATCTACAGCGCTATCTGTATAAACATGGAAATATCTACACCGCTATCTGTATAACCATGGAAATATCTAAACTGCGATCTGCATAAACATGGAAATATCTACACCGCGATCTGTATAAACATGGAAATATCTACACCGTGATCTGTATAAACATGGAAATATCTACACCGCTATCTGCATAAACATGGAAATCTCTACATAGCTATCTCTATAAACTTGGAAATATCTATACCTCCATCTGTATAAACATGGAAATATCTACACTGCTATCTCTATAAACATGGAAATATCTACACAGCCCTCTGTAAAAATATGGAAATATCTGCATAGGCATCTGTATAAACCTGGAAATATCCGCACCGCTATCTATATAAACATGGAAATACCTACCCTGCTGTCTCTATAAAGATGGAAATAATTACACCGCTATGTGTATAAACATGGTAATATCTCCACTGCTGTCTGTATAAACATGGAAATATCTCCACCTTTATCTGTATAAACATGGAAATATCTACAGCGCCATCTCTGTAAACATTGAAATATCTACACTGCCATCTGTAAAAACATGGAAATATCTACACAGTCATCCGAATAAACATGGAAATATCTACACCACCATCTGTATGAACATGGAAATACCTACAATACCATCTGTATACACATGGAAATATCTACACAGACAACTGTATAAATATGGAAATGTCTACACCGCCATCTGTATAAACATGGAAATATCTACAACGCGATCAGTATAAACATGGAAATATCTACACTGCTATCTGTATGAACTTGCAAATGGAAATATCTACACTGCTATCTGTATGAACTTGCAAATATCTCCACTGCTATCTCTATGAACATCGAAATATGTACACCGCCATCTGTATAAACATGGAAATACTTACAAAGTTATCTGTATAAATATGGAAATATCTACACCGCCATCTGTATAAACCTGGAAATATCTACACAGCCATGTGTATATACATGGAAATATGTACACCACTATCTGTATAAACATGGAAATATCTACACCGCCATCTACATATCCATAGAAATATCTCTGCCGCCATCTGTATAAACATGGAAATATCTACACGGTCATCTGTGTATAGATGGAAATATCAACACCGCCATCTGTACAAACATGGAAATATCTGCACCACTATCTGTATAAACACGGAAATATCTACACCACAGTCTGTATAAACATGGAAATATCTACACCGCTATCTGTATAAACATGGAAATATCTACACCGCTATCTCTATAAACATGGAAATATCTACACCGTGATCTGTATAAACATGGAAATATTTACACGGCTATCTGTAAAAACATGGAAATATCTACACAGTTATCTGCATAAATACGGAAATATCTACACCGCTATCTCTATAAACATGGAAATATCTACACCGCCATCTGTATAAACATGGAAATATCTACACTGCTATCTCTATAAACATGGAAATATCTACAATGCCACCTGTAAAAACATGGAAATACCTATACAGTCATCTGTATAAACATGGAAATATCTACACCACCATTTGTATAAACATGGAAATATCTACAATGCCATCTGTATACACATGGAAATACCTACACGGCAATCTGTGTATAGATGGAAACATCAACACCGCCATCTGTACAAACATGGAAATACCTACACCGGTATCTCTATAAACATGGTAATACCTACATTGCGGTCTCTATAAACATGTAAATATCTACACCGGTATCTGTATAAACATGGAAATATCTATACCATGATCTGTATAAACATGGAAATATTTACACCGCTATCTGTATAAACATGGAAATATCTGCACCGGTATCTCTATAAACATGGAAATATCTACAAAGCCATCAGTAAAAACATGGAAATACCTACACAGTCATGTGTATAAACATGGAAATATCTACACCGCAATCTGTATAAACATGGAAATATCTACACCGCTATCTGTGTAAATATGAAATATCTAAACCGCTATCTCTATAAAAATGGAAATATCTACACTGCTATCTGTATAAACATGGAAATATCCTCATTGCTATCTCTATGAACATGGATATAACTACACCGCTGTCTCTATAAATATGGAAATATCTACACCGCCATCTCTATAAACATGAAAATATCTACACTGCCATCTCCATAAAGATGGAAGTATCTACTCCACCATGTGTATAAATACGGAAATATCTACACCACCATCTGTGTAAACATGGAAATATCTACACCGCTATCTGTATAAACATGGAAATAACTACACCGCCATCTGCATGTCCATGGAAATATCTACGCCGCCATCTGTATAAACATGGAAATATCTACACGGCCATCTATGTATAGATGGAAATATCAACACCGCCATCTGTAAAAACATGGAAATATCTACACCGCTATCTCTATAAACATGGAAATATCAACACTGCCATCACTATGAACATGAAAATACGTACACCGCCATCTCCAGAAACATGGAACTATCTACACCGCCGTCTGTATAAACAAGGAAATATCTACACACTATCTGTATAAACATGGAAATATCTACACGGCCATCTGTATAAAGATGGAAATATCCACACCGCGAGCTGTATAAACATAGAAATATCTATACCTCTATCTGTATGAACATTGAAATACCAGCACTGCTATCTGTATAAACATGGAAAAATCTACACCGCTTCCTGTATAAACAGGGAAATATTTACAACGCTATCTGTGTAAACATGGAAATATCTACACAGCTATCTATGTAAACTTGGAAATATCTACACAGCTATCAGTGTAAAGATGGAAATATCCACAACGCAATCTGTGCAAACATGGAAATATCTACACCGCTATCTCTGTAAACATGGAAATATCTACACCGCTATCTGCATATATATGGAAATATCTACACCGTTATCTGTATAAACAAGGAAATACCTACACCACCATTTGTATAAACATGGAAATATCTACACCGCTATCTGTATGAATATGCAAATATCTACAACGCTATCTCTGTAACCATGGAAATATCTACACCGCTATCTTTATAAACATGGAAATATCTACTCCGCTAACTCTATAAACATGGAAATACCTACGCGGTTATCTCTATAAACATGGAAATATATAAACCTTAATCTCTATAAACATGGAAATATTTACACCGCCATCTGTGTAAACATGCAACTAGCTACAGAATCATCTATATAAACATGGAAATATCTACACCACCATCTCTATAAACATGGAAATAACTACACTGCCATCTGTATAAACATGGAAATATCTACACAGCCATCTGTATAAACATGGAAATATCTACACCACCATCTCAATAAACATGGAAATATCTACACCGCCATCTCTATAAACATTAAAATATGGACACCGCTATCTCCAGTAACATGAAACTATCTACACCTCCATCTGTATAAACATGGAAATATCTAAACCACTATCTGTATAAACATGGAAATATCTACACTGCTATCTGTATAAATATGGAAATATCTACACCGGGAGCTGTATAAACATGGAAATATCTACACCGCTATCTGTATAAACATGGAAATACCAACATCGCTATCTGTATAAACACGGGAATACCTACACCGCTATCTGTATAAACATGGAAATATCTACATTGCTATCTCTGTAAACATGGTAATATCTACACAGCTATCTGTGTAAACTTGGAAATATCTTCAGAGCTATATGTGTAAAGATGGAAATATCTACACCGCAATCTGTGCAAAGATGGAAATATCTACACCGCTATCTCTGTAAACATGGAAATACCTACACCGCTATCTGTATAAACATGGAAATATCTACATTGCTATCTCTGTAAACATGGTAATATCTACACAGCTATCTGTGTAAACTTGGAAATATCTTCAGAGCTATATGTGTAAAGATGGAAATATCTACACCGCGAGCTGCATAAACATGGAAATATCTACACTGCTATCTGTATAAACATGGAAATATATAAACAGCTATCTGTATAAACTTGGAAATATCTACAACACTATCTTTGTAAACATGGAAATACCTACACAGCCATCAGTGTAAACTTGGAAATATCTACACAGCTATCTGTGTAAAGATGGAAATATCTACACCGCAATTTGAGAAAAGATGGAAATACCTACACCGCTATCTCTGTAAACATGGAAATATCTACACCGCTTTCTGAATAAACATGGAAATATCTAAACCGCCATCTGTATAAATATGGAAATATCTACACTGCTATCTCTATAAACATGGAAATATCTACAATGCCACCTGTAAAAACATGGAAATACCTATACAGTCATCTGTATAAACATGGAAATATCTACACCACCATTTGTATAAACATGGAAATATCTACAATGCCATCTGTATACACATGGAAATACCTACACGGCAATCTGTGTATAGATGGAAACATCAACACCGCCATCTGTACAAACATGGAAATACCTACACCGGTATCTCTATAAACATGGTAATACCTACATTGCGGTCTCTATAAACATGTAAATATCTACACCGGTATCTGTATAAACATGGAAATATCTATACCACGATCTGTATAAACATGGAAATATTTACACCGCTATCTGTATAAACATGGAAATATCTGCACCGGTATCTCTATAAACATGGAAATATCTACAAAGCCATCAGTAAAAACATGGAAATACCTACACAGTCATGTGTATAAACATGGAAATATCTACACCGCAATCTGTATAAACATGGAAATATCTACACCGCTATCTGTGTAAATATGAAATATCTAAACCGCTATCTCTATAAAAATGGAAATATCTACACTGCTATCTGTATAAACATGGAAATATCCTCATTGCTATCTCTATGAACATGGATATAACTACACCGCTGTCTCTATAAATATGGAAATATCTACACCGCCATCTCTATAAACATGAAAATATCTACACTGCCATCTCCATAAAGATGGAAGTATCTACTCCACCATGTGTATAAATACGGAAATATCTACACCACCATCTGTGTAAACATGGAAATATCTACACCGCTATCTGTATAAACATGGAAATAACTACACCGCCATCTGCATGTCCATGGAAATATCTACGCCGCCATCTGTATAAACATGGAAATATCTACACGGCCATCTATGTATAGATGGAAATATCAACACCGCCATCTGTAAAAACATGGAAATATCTACACCGCTATCTCTATAAACATGGAAATATCAACACTGCCATCACTATGAACATGAAAATACGTACACCGCCATCTCCAGAAACATGGAACTATCTACACCGCCGTCTGTATAAACAAGGAAATATCTACACACTATCTGTATAAACATGGAAATATCTACACGGCCATCTGTATAAAGATGGAAATATCCACACCGCGAGCTGTATAAACATAGAAATATCTATACCTCTATCTGTATGAACATTGAAATACCAGCACCGCTATCTGTATAAACATGGAAAAATCTACACCGCTTCCTGTATAAACAGGGAAATATTTACAACGCTATCTGTGTAAACATGGAAATATCTACACAGCTATCTATGTAAACTTGGAAATATCTACACAGCTATCAGTGTAAAGATGGAAATATCCACAACGCAATCTGTGCAAACATGGAAATATCTACACCGCTATCTCTGTAAACATGGAAATATCTACACCGCTATCTGCATAAATATGGAAATATCTACACCGTTATCTGTATAAACAAGGAAATACCTACACCACCATTTGTATAAACATGGAAATATCTACACCGCTATCTGTATGAATATGGAAATATCTACAACGCTATCTCTGTAACCATGGAAATATCTACACCGCTATCTTTATAAACATGGAAATATCTACTCCGCTAACTCTATAAACATGGAAATACCTACGCGGTTATCTCTATAAACATGGAAATATATAAACCTTAATCTCTATAAACATGGAAATATTTACACCGCCATCTGTGTAAACATGCAACTAGCTACAGAATCATCTATATAAACATGGAAATATCTACACCACCATCTCTATAAACATGGAAATAACTACACTGCCATCTGTATAAACATGGAAATATCTACACAGCCATCTGTATAAACATGGAAATATCTACACCACCATCTCAATAAACATGGAAATATCTACACCGCCATCTCTATAAACATTAAAATATGGACACCGCTATCTCCAGTAACATGAAACTATCTACACCTCCATCTGTATAAACATGGAAATATCTAAACCACTATCTGTATAAACATGGAAATATCTACACTGCTATCTGTATAAATATGGAAATATCTACACCGGGATCTGTATAAACATGGAAATATCTACACCGCTATCTGTATAAACATGGAAATACCAACATCGCTATCTGTATAAACATGGAAATATCTACATCGCTATCTCTGTAAACATGGTAATATCTACACAGCTATCGGTGTAAACATGGAAATATCTACTCCGCTAACTCTATAAACATGGAAATACCTTCACCGCTATCTCTATAAACATGGAAATACCTACACCGCTATCTCTGTAAACATGGAAATATCTACACCGCTATCTGCATAAACATGGAAATATCTACACCGCTATCTGTATAAACAAGGAAATATCTACACCACTATCTGTATAAACACGGAAATATCTACACCGCCATCTGTATAAACATGGAAATATCTACACCGCTATCTGTATGAATATGGAAATATCTACACGGCTCTGTCTATAAACATGGAAATATCTACACTGCTATCTTCATAAACATGGAAATATCTACTCCGCTAACTCTATAAACATGGAAATACCGACACCGTTATCTCTATAAACATGGAAATGTCTACACCGCAATCTCTATAAACATGGAAATATCTACACCGCCATCTGTATAAACATGCAAATATCTACACATTCACCGGTATAAACATGGAAATAT
This sequence comes from Pan troglodytes, assembly GCF_028858775.2. NCBI lineage: Eukaryota > Metazoa > Chordata > Mammalia > Primates > Hominidae > Pan > Pan troglodytes. Next base: position 13,628,777 of record NC_072411.2, read on the forward strand.
CTACACGACCATCTCTATAAACATGGAAATATATACACTGCCATCTGTATATCCATGGAAATACCTACACCACCATCTGTGAAAACATGGAAATATCTACAACACCATCTGTATAAACAAGGAAATATCTACAATGCCATCTGTATAAACATGGAAATAGGTACACTGCGAGCTGTATAAGCACGGAAATATCTATACCGATATCTGTATACACATGGAAATACCAACACCGCTATCTGTATAAACATGGAAAAATCTACACCGCTCTCTGTATAAACATGGAAATATTTACAACGCTATCTGTGTAAACATGGAAATATCTACACAGTTATCTTTGTAAACCTGGAAATATCTACACAGTTATCAGAGTAAAGATGGAAATATCCACACCGCAATCTGTGCAAAGATGGAAATATCTAAACCAGTATCTCTGTAAACATGGAAATATCTACACCGCTATCTGTATAAAAAAGTATATCTCTACATCGCTATCTGTATAACGTGGAAATATCTACACCGCTATCTGTATAAACGTGGAAATATCTACTATGCTATCTGTATAAACGTGGAAATATTTACATCGATATCTGTATAAACGTGGAAATATCTCCACCGCTATCTGTATAAACATGGACATATCTGCACCGCTATCAGGATAAACATGGAAATATCTACACCGCTGTCTGTATAAACATGGAAATATATACAATGCTATCTGTATAAACATGGAAATATCTACAACGCTATCTGTGTAAACATGGAAATATCTACACCACTATCTGTATAAACATGGAAATATCCACACTGCCATCTGTATAAAGATGGAAATATCTACACCGCGAGCTGTATAAACATAGAAATATCTACACTGCTATCTGTGTAAACATGGAAATGCGAACACCGCTATATGTATAAACATGGAAATATCTACACCGCTATCTGTATAAACATGGAAATATCTACAACGCTATCTGTGTAAACTTGGAAACATCTACACAGCTATCTGTGTAAACTTTGAAATATCTACACAAATATCTGTGTAAAGGTGGAAATATCTACACCGCAATCTGGGCAAAGATGGAAATATCTACACCGCTATCTCTGTAAACATGGAAATATCTACTCCGCTATTTGTATAAACATGGAAATATCTACACCGTTATCTGTATAAAAAAGGAAATATCTACACCACCATCTGTATAAACATGGAAATATCTACACAGCCATCTGTATAAACATGGAAATATCTACACCACCATCTCAATAAACATGGAAATATCTACACCGCCATCTCTATAAACATTAAAATATGGACACCGCTATCTCCAGTAACATGAAACTATCTACACCTCCATCTGTATAAACATGGAAATATCTAAACCACTATCTGTATAAACATGGAAATATCTACACTGCTATCTGTATAAATATGGAAATATCTACACCGGGAGCTGTATAAACATGGAAATATCTACACCGCTATCTGTATAAACATGGAAATACCAACATCGCTATCTGTATAAACATGGAAATATCTACATCGCTATCTCTGTAAACATGGTAATATCTACACAGCTATCGGTGTAAACATGGAAATATCTACTCCGCTAACTCTATAAACATGGAAATACCTTCACCGCTATCTCTATAAACATGGAAATACCTACACCGCTATCTCTGTAAACATGGAAATATCTACACCGCTATCTGCATAAACATGGAAATATCTACACCGCTATCTGTATAAACAAGGAAATATCTACACCACTATCTGTATAAACACGGAAATATCTACACCGCCATCTGTATAAACATGGAAATATCTACACCGCTATCTGTATGAATATGGAAATATCTACACGGCTCTGTCTATAAACATGGAAATATCTACACTGCTATCTTCATAAACATGGAAATATCTACTCCGCTAACTCTATAAACATGGAAATACCGACACCGTTATCTCTATAAACATGGAAATGTCTACACCGCAATCTCTATAAACATGGAAATATCTACACCGCCATCTGTATAAACATGCAAATATCTACACATTCACCGGTATAAACATGGAAATATCTACACGACCATCTCTATAAACATGGAAATATATACACTGCCATCTGTATATCCATGGAAATACCTACACCACCATCTGTGAAAACATGGAAATATCTACAACACCATCTGTATAAACAAGGAAATATCTACAATGCCATCTGTATAAACATGGAAATAGGTACACTGCGAGCTGTATAAGCACGGAAATATCTATACCGATATCTGTATACACATGGAAATACCAACACCGCTATCTGTATAAACATGGAAAAATCTACACCGCTCTCTGTATAAACATGGAAATATTTACAACGCTATCTGTGTAAACATGGAAATATCTACACAGTTATCTTTGTAAACCTGGAAATATCTACACAGTTATCAGAGTAAAGATGGAAATATCCACACCGCAATCTGTGCAAAGATGGAAATATCTAAACCAGTATCTCTGTAAACATGGAAATATCTACACCGCTATCTGCATAAAAAAGTATATCTCTACATCGCTATCTGTATAACGTGGAAATATCTACACCGCTATCTGTATAAACGTGGAAATATCTACTACGCTATCTGTATAAACGTGGAAATATTTACATCGATATCTGTATAAACGTGGAAATATCTCCACCGCTATCTGTATAAACATGGACATATCTGCACCGCTATCAGGATAAACATGGAAATATCTACACCGCTGTCTGTATAAACATGGAAATATATACAATGCTCTCTGTATAAACATGGAAATATCTACAACGCTATCTGTGTAAACATGGAAATATCTACACCACTATCTGTATAAACATGGAAATATCCACACTGCCATCTGTATAAAGATGGAAATATCTACACCGCGAGCTGTATAAACATAGAAATATCTACACTGCTATCTGTGTAAACATGGAAATGCGAACACCGCTATATGTATAAACATGGAAATATCTACACCGCTATCTGTATAAACATGGAAATATCTACAACGCTATCTGTGTAAACTTGGAAACATCTACACAGCTATCTGTGTAAACTTTGAAATATCTACACAAATATCTGTGTAAAGGTGGAAATATCTACACCGCAATCTGGGCAAAGATGGAAATATCTACACCGCTATCTCTGTAAACATGGAAATATCTACTCCGCTATTTGTATAAACATGGAAATATCTACACCGTTATCTGTATAAAAAAGGAAATATCTACACCACCATCTGTATAAACATGGAAATATCTATACGGCCATCTGTATAAACATGGAAATATCTTCACCGCTATCTGTATAAATATGAAATTATTTAATCCGCTATCTCTACAAACATGCAAATATCTACACCACTATCTTTATAAACATGGAAATATCTACACTGTTATCTCTATAAACATGGAAATATCTACATCGCCATCTGTACAAACATGCAAATATCTACACAGTCATCTGTACAATCATGGAAATACTTACACCACCATCTTCATAAACTTGGAATATCTACACTGCCATCTGTATACACATGGAAATATCTACACAGCCATCTCTATAAACATGGAAATGTCTACACCCCTATCTCCATAAACATGGAAATGCCTACACTGCTATCTATATAAACATAGAAATATCTACAAAGCAATCTCTTTAAACATGGAAATATCTACACCGCCATCACTATGAACATGAAAATATGTACACCGCCATCTCCAGTAACATGGAACTATCCACACAGCCGTCTGTATAAACATGGAAATATCTACACACTATCTGTATAAACATGGAAATATCTACACGGCCATCAGCATAAAGATGGAAATATCCACACCGCGAGCTGTATAAACATAGAAATATCTATACCACTATCTGTATGAACATGAAAATACCAACACCGCTATCTGTATAAACATGGAAATACCAACACCGCTATCCGTATAAACATGGAAATACCTACACCGCTATCTGTATAAATGCGGAAATATGTACGCTATCAGTATAAACGTGGAAATATCTACATCGATATATGTATAAACGTGGAAATATCTCCACCGCTATCTGTATATACATGCACATATCTGCACCGCTATATGTATAAACATGGAAATCATCTACACCGATATTTGTATAAACATGGAAATATATACAATTCTATCTGTATAAACATGGAAATATCCTCAACGCTATCTGTGAAAACCTGGAAATACCTACACCGCTATCTGTATGAACATGGAAATATCTACAATGCTATCTCTGTAAACATGGAAATATATACACTGCTATCTGTATAAACATGGAAATATCTGCAACGCTATCTGTATAAACATGGAAATACCACACCGCTATTCGTATAAACATGGAAATATGTACACCACTATCTGTATAAACATGGAAATATCTTCACCACTATCTCTATAAACATGGAAATACCTACACCGCCATCTCTATACACATGGAAATATCTACACCGCTATCTCTGTAAAAACAGAAATATCTACAACGCCATCTCTATAAACATGGAAATATCCACACCGCCATCTTCAAGAACCTGGAAATATGTACACCACTATCTGTATAGACATGGAAATATCTACAAAGCCATCTGTATAAACATGGAAATATGTACACAGCCATCTGTGGAAAGATGGAAATATCTACACCACGATCTGTATAAACATGGAAATATCTACACCGCTACCTGTATAAATTTGGAAATATCTACACGGCTATCTGTATAAACATGGAAATATCTACACCACGATCTGTATAAACAAGGAAATATCTCCACCACTATCTGTATAAACATGGAAATGCGAACACCGCTACCTGTATAAACCTGGAATTATCTATACCGCTGCCTGTATAAACATGGAAATAACTACTCCGCTATCTGTATAAACATGGAAATATCTACAAAACTATCTGTGTAAACATGGAAATATCTACACAGCTATCTGTGTAAACTTGGAAATATCTACACCGCTATCTGCATAAAGACGGAAATAGCTACACCGCAATCTGTGCAAAGATGGAAACATCTACACCGCTATCTCTGTAAACATGGAAATATCTACACCGCTATCTTTATAAACATGGGAATATCTACACCGCTATCTGCATAAACATACAAATATCTACACTGTCATCTGTATAAACATGGAAATATCTACACCACCATCTCTATAAACATGGAAATATCTACACTGCCCTCTGTATACATCATGGATATATCTACACAGCCATCTGTATAAACATGGAAATATCTACACCACTATCTGTATAAATATGGAAATATCTACACCGCTATCTCTACAAACATGGAAATGTCCTCACCGCTATCTGTATAAACATGGAAATATCTACACCGCCATCTCTATAAACATGCAAATATCTACACTGCCATCTGTATAAACACGGAAATATCTACACAGACATCTGTATAAACATGGAAATATCTCCACCGCTATCTGAATAAACATGGAAACACTTACACCGCTATCTGTATAAACATGGAATTACCTACACCGTTATCCCAATAAACATGGAAATATCAACACCGCTATCCGTATAAACATGGAAATATCTACAACGCTAGCCGTATAAACATGAAAATATCTACACCGCTATCTCTATAAACATGGAAATACCTACACCTCTATCTCTATAAACTTGGAATTATCTACACCGCTATCTCTATAAACCTTGAAATATCTACACCGACATCTCTATAAACAAGGAAATATCTACACCGCCATTTGCATAAACATGGAAATATCTACACCGCCATCTGCATAAACATGGAAATATCTACACCGCCATCTGTATAAACCTGGAAATATCTACACGGCTATCTGTATAAACATGAAAATATCTGCAACACTATCTGTGTAAACATGGAAATATCTACACCGCTACCAGTGTAAACATGGAAATATCTACTCCGCTATCTGTATAAAGATCTAAATATCTACACCGCTATCTGTATAAACGTGGAAATATCTACATCGATATCTGTATAACCGTGGAAATATCTCCACCGCTGTCTGTATAAACATCGAAATATCTACACCGCTATCTGTATAAACCTGGAAATATCTACACCGCTATCTGTATAAACATGGAAATACTTACATCGCTATCTCTATAAACATGGAAATATCTACAGCGCTGTCCCAATAAACATGGAAATATCAACACCGCTATCCGTATAAACATGGAAATATCTAAACCGCCATCTGTATATACATGGAAATAACAACACAGTCTTCTGTATGAACATGGAAATATCTACACCACTATCTGTATAAACATGGAAATATCTACACTGCCATCTGTATAAAGATGGAAATATCTACAACGCGAGCTGTATAAACATGGAAATATTTACACCGCTATGTGTATAAACATAGAAATAATAACACCGCTATCTGTATAAATTTGCGAATATCTACACCGCTATCTGTATAAACATGGAAATATCTACACCACTATCTCTATAAACATGGAAATTCCTACCTCGCCATCTCTATAAACATGGCAATATCTAAACCGCTATCTGTATAAACATGGAAATATCTACACCGCTATCTCTATAAATATGGAAATATCTGCACCACTATCTCCATAAACTTGGAAATATCTACAACACTATCTGTGTAAACATGGAAATATCTACACAGCTATCTGTGTAAACTTGGAAATATCTACACCGCTATCTGTGTAAACATGGAAATATGTACACAGCTATCTGTGTAAACTTGGAAATATCTACACCGCTATGTGTGTAACGATGGAAATATCAACACCGCAATCAGTGCAAAGATGGAAATATCTACACCACTATCTCTGTAAACATCTAAATATCTACACCGCTATCGGTATAAATATGGAAATTTCTACACCGCTATCTGTATAAACATGGAAATATCTACACCGCCATCTGTATAAACATGGAAATATCTCCACCGCTATCTGAATAAACATGGAAACACTTACACCGCTATCTGTATAAACATGGAATTACCTACACCGTTATCCCAATAAACATGGAAATATCAACACCGCTATCCGTATAAACATGGAAATATCTACAACGCTAGCCGTATAAACATGAAAATATCTACACCGCTATCTCTATAAACATGGAAATACCTACACCTCTATCTCTATAAACTTGGAATTATCTACACCGCTATCTCTATAAACCTTGAAATATCTACACCGACATCTCTATAAACAAGGAAATATCTACACCGCCATTTGCATAAACATGGAAATATCTACACCGCCATCTGCATAAACATGGAAATATCTACACCGCCATCTGTATAAACCTGGAAATATCTACACGGCTATCTGTATAAACATGGAAATATCTGCAACACTATCTGTGTAAACATGGAAATATCTACACCGCTACCAGTGTAAACATGAAAATATCTACTCCGCTATCTGTATAAAGATCTAAATATCTACACCGCTATCTGTATAAACGTGGAAATATCTACATCGATATCTGTATAACCGTGGAAATATCTCCACCGCTGTCTGTATAAACATCGAAATATCTACACCGCTATCTGTATAAACCTGGAAATATCTACACTGCTATCTGTATAAACATGGAAATACTTACATCGCTATCTCTATAAACATGGAAATATCTACAGCGCTGTCCCAATAAACATGGAAATATCAACACCGCTATCCGTATAAACATGGAAATATCTAAACCGCCATCTGTATATACATGGAAATAACAACACAGTCTTCTGTATGAACATGGAAATATCTACACCACTATCTGTATAAACATGGAAATATCTACACTGCCATCTGTATAAAGATGGAAATATCTACAACGCGAGCTGTATAAACATGGAAATATTTACACCGCTATGTGTATAAACATAGAAATAATAACACCGCTATCTGTATAAATTTGCGAATATCTACACCGCTATCTGTATAAACATGGAAATCTCTACACCACTATCTCTATAAACATGGAAATTCCTACCTCGCCATCTCTATAAACATGGCAATATCTAAACCGCTATCTGTATAAACATGGAAATATCTACACCGCTATCTCTATAAATATGGAAATATCTGCACCACTATCTCCATAAACTTGGAAATATCTACAACCCTATCTGTGTAAACATGGAAATATCTACACAGCTATCTGTGTAAACTTGGAAATATCTACACCGCTATCTGTGTAAACATGGAAATATGTACACAGCTATCTGTGTAAACTTGGAAATATCTACACCGCTATGTGTGTAACAATGGAAATATCAACACCGCAATCAGTGCAAAGATGGAAATATCTACACCACTATCTCTGTAAACATCTAAATATCTACACCGCTATCGGTATAAATATGGAAATTTCTACACCGCTATCTGTATAAACATGGAAATATCTACACCGCCATCTGTATAAACATGGAAATATCTACACCGGGATCTTTATAAACATGGAAATATCTAAACTGCTATCTCTGTAAATATGGAAATATCTACACCGCTATCTCCGGAAACATGAAAATATCTACACCGCTGTCTGTATAAACATGGAAATTCCTCACCGTTATCTCTATAAACATGTAAATACCTACACCGCCATCTGCATAAACATACAAATATCTACACAGTCATGTATATAAACATGGAAATATCTACACCACCATCTCTATAAACATGGAAATATCTACACTGCCATGTGTATAAACATGGAAATATCTACACAGCCATCTGTATAAACATGGAAATATCTAGACCGCTATCTCTATAAATATGGAAATACCTACACCGCTATATCTATAAATCTGGAAGTATCTACCTGGCAATCTGTATAAACATGGAAATATCTACACCTCCATCTCTATAAACATGAAAATATTTACACCGCCTTCTCTATAAATATGGAAATATCTACACTAATATCTCTATAAACATGGAAATATCTACATGGCAGTCTCTATAAACATGGAAATGTCTACACCGCCATCTGTATAAGCATGAAAATATTTTCACCGCCGTCTCCATAAACATGGAACTATCTACACCGCCATCTGTATAAACATGGAAATATCTACACCGCTATCTATATAAACATGGAAATATCTACACTGCCGTCTGAATAAAGATGGAAATATCTATACCGCGAGCTGCATAAAGATAGAAATATCTACACCGCTATCTGTATAAACATGGAAATACCAACACCGCTATCTGTATAAACATGGAAATACCTACACCACTATCTGTATAAACATGGAAATATCTACACCACTATCTCTACAAACATGGAAATAACTACACCGCCATCTCTGTAGACATGGAAATATCTACACCGCTATCTGCATAAACATGGAAATGTCTACACCGCTATCTGTATAAACATGGAAATATCTATACCGCTATCTGTATAAATATGGAAATATCTACACCGCTATCTGTATAAACATGGAAATGTCTACACCGCTATCTGTATAAACATGAAATATCTACACCGCTATCTCTATAAACATGAAAATATCTACACCGTCATCTGTATAAACAGAAATACCGACACCGTCATCTGTATAAACATGGAAATGTCTACACCACCATCTGTATACACATGGAAATATCTATAATGCCATCTGTATAAACATGGAAATACCTAAATCGCTATCTCTATAATATGGAAACTTCTACACCACTGTCCCTGTAAACATGGAAATATCAACAACGCTATCCAGATAAACATGGAAATATCTACACCGCTATCTCTTTCATCATGGAAATATCTACACCACTATCACTATAAACATCGAAATACCTACACCACTATCTCTATTAACATGGAAATATCTACACCGCCATCTCTATACACATGGAAACATGTATACCACCATGTCTATAAACTTGGAAATATCTACACCGCCATCTGCATAACCATGGAAATATCTACTCCATCGTCTGCGTAAACATGGAAAAATCTACACCTCCATCTGTATAAACATGGAAATAACTGCAACGCTATCTGTGTAAACATGGAAGTGTCTGCACCGTTTTATGTGTAAACATGGAAATATCTACATCGCTATCTGTATAAACATGGAAATATCTACACCGCTATCTGTATAAACATGGAAATATCTACATCGCTATCTGTATAAACATGGAAGTATCGACACCACTATCTCTATAAACATGGAAATATCTTCACCGCTATCTGTATAAACATGGAAATATCTACATCGCTATCTGTATAAACATGGAAGTATCTCCACCGCTATCTCTATCAATATGGAAATATCTACACCACTGCCTGTATAAACGTGGAAATATCTACACCGCTATCTGTATAAACATTGAAATATCTACACCGCTATCTTTATAAACGTGGAAATATCTACACCGCTATCTGTATAAACGTGGAAATATCAACGCTGTCTGTATAAACGTGGAAATATCTACACCTCTATCTGTATAAACCTGGGAATATCTACACTGCTATCTGTATAAACATGGAAATTTATACAACGCTATCTGTGTACACATGGAAATATCTACACAGCTATCTGTGTAAACTTTGAAATATCTACACCGCTATCTGTGTAAAGATGGAAATATTTACACCGCAATCTCTTCAAAGATGGAATTATCTACAATGCCATCTCTGTAAACATGGAAATATCTACACCGCTATCTGTATAAACATGGAAAATCTACACCGCTATCTGTATAAACATGGAAATACTTACACCGCTATCTGTATAAACATGGAAATATCTACAGCGCTGTCCCAATAAACATGGAAATAACAACACCGCTATCCGTATAAACAAGGAAATATCTAAACCGCCATCTGTATAAACATGGAAATAACTACACAGTCTTCTGTATCAACATGGAAATATCTACACCACTATCTGTATAAACATGGAAATATCTACACTGCCATCTGTATATAGATGGATATATCTACAACACGAGCTGTATAAACATGGAAATATCTACACCGCTATGTGTATAAACATGGAAATAACACTGCTATCTGTATGAACTTGCAAATATATACACCGCTATCTGTATAAACATGGAAATATCTACTCCACTATCTCTATAAACATGGAAATTCCTACACCGCCATCTCTATAAACATAGCAATATCTAAACCGCTATCTGTATAAACATGGAAATATCTACTCTGCTATCTCTATAAATATGGAAATATCTGCACCGCTACCTCTGTAAACATGGAAATATCTACAACACTATCTGTGTAAACATGGAAATATCTGCACAGCTATCTGTGTAAACTTGGAAATATCTACACCGCTATCTGTGTAAAGATGGAAATACCAACACCGCAATCTGTGCAAAAATGGAAATATCTACACCACTATCTCTGTAAACTTTTAAATATCTACAACGCTATCTGTATAAACATGGAAATATCTACACCGCTATCTGTATAAACATGGAAATATCTACACCGCCATCTGTATAATCATGGAAATACCTACAGCGCTATCTGTATAAACATGAAAATATCTACACTGCTATATGTATAAATATGGAAATATCTACACCGCTATCTCTATAAACATGTAAATATCTTCACCACTATCTGTATAAACATGGAAATGTCTACACCGCTATCTCAATAAACATGGAAATATCTACACCGCCATCTGTATAAACATGGAAATATCTACACCGCTACCTGTATAAACATGGAAATACCAACACCGCTATCTGTATAAACATGGAAATATCTGCACCGCTATCTCTATAAACATGAAAATACTTACACCACCATCTCTATAAACATGGAAATATTTACACCGCTATCTCTATAAACTTAGAAATAATTAGACCGTCATCTCTATAAACATGGAAATATCTACACCGCTATCTGCATAAACTTGGAAATATCTACAAAGACATCTGTATAAACATGTAAATATCTACACCGACATCTCTATAAACATGAAAATATCTACACCACCATCTTCAGAAATATGGATATATCTACACCGCCATCTGTATAAACATGGTAATATCTACACCACTATCTGTATAAACATGGAAATATCTTCACCGCCTTCTGTATAAAGATGGAAATATCGACACCGCAATCTGTAAAAATATGGAAACACCTACACTACTATCTCTATAGACATGGAAATATCTACACCGCTATCTGTATAAACATGGAAATATCCTCACTGCCATCTGTATAAACATGGAAATATCTTCACCGCCATCTGTATAAAGATGGAAATATCTACACCGCAATCTGTATAAATATGAAAACACCTACACTGCTATCTCTATAGACATGGAAATATCTACACCGCTATCTGTATAAACATGGAAATATCTACAGTGCAATCTGTATAAAGATGGAAATATCTACACCGCGAGCTGTATAAACATGGAAATATCTACACCGATATCTCTGTAAACATGGAAATAACAACACCGTTATCTGTATAAAGATGGAAATATCTACACCGCTATCTCTATAAACATGAAAATACTTACACCACCATCTCTATAAACATGGAGATATTTACAACGCTATCTCTATAAACATAGAAATATCTACACCGCCATCTCTATAAACATGGAAATATCTACACCGCCATCTGAATAAACATGGAAATATCTACACAGACATCTGTATAAACATGGAAATATCTACACTGCCATCTGCATAAACTTGGAAATATCTACACTGACATCTGTAGAAAAATGGAAATGTCTACAAAGCGATCTGTATAAACATGGGAATTTCTACACCGCTACCTGTATAAACATGGAAATATCTACACCGCTATCTGTATCCACATGGAAATAGCTACACCGCAATCTGTATAAACACGGAAATATCTACAATGCTATCTCTGTAAACATGGAAATATCTACACAGCTATCTGTGTAAACTTGTAAATATGTACACCGCTATCTGTGTAAATTTGACAATACCTACACCGCAATCTGTGCAAAGATGGAAATACCTACACCGCTATCTCTGTAAACATGGAAATATCTACACCGATATCTGTATAAGCATGGAAATATCTACACTGCCATCTGTATAAACATGGAAATATCTACAGCGCCATCTGTATAAACACTGAAATAGCCACACCGCCATCTGTACACACATGGAAATATCTACAGAGCCATCTGTATAAACATGGAAATATCTGCACCGCTATCTCTATAAAAATGAAAATACTTACACCACCATCTCTATAAACATGGAAATATTTACACCGCTATCTCTATAAACTTAGAAATAATTAGACCGTCATCTCTATAAACATGGAAATATCTACACCGCTATCTGCATAAACTTGGAAATATCTACAAAGACATCTGTATAAACATGTAAATATCTACACCGACATCTCTATAAACATGAAAATATCTACACCGCCATCTTCAGAAATATGGATATATCTACACCACCATCTGTATAAACATGGTAATATCTACACCACTATCTGTATAAACATGGAAATATCTTCACCGCCTTCTGTATAAAGATGGAAATATCGACACCGCAATCTGTAAAAATATGGAAATACCTACACTACTATCTCTATGGACATGGAAATATCTACACCGCTATCTGTATAAACATGGAAATATCCTCACTGCCATCTGTATAAACATGGAAATATCTTCACCGCCATCTGTATAAAGATGGAAATATCTACACCGCAATCTGTATAAATATGAAAACACCTACACTGCTATCTCTATAGACATGGAAATATCTACACCGCTATCTGTATAAACATGGAAATATCTACAGTGCAATCTGTATAAAGATGGAAATATCTACACCGCGAGCTGTATAAACATGGAAATATCTACACCGATATCTGTGTAAACATGGAAATAACAACACCGTTATCTGTATAAAGATGGAAATATCTACACCGCTATCTCTATAAACATGAAAATACTTACACCACCATCTCTATAAACATGGAGATATTTACAACGCTATCTCTATAAACATAGAAATATCTACACCGCCATCTCTATAAACATGGAAATATCTACACCGCCATCTGAATAAACATGGAAATATCTACACAGACATCTGTATAAACATGGAAATATCTACACTGCCATCTGCATAAACTTGGAAATATCTACACTGACATCTGTAGAAAAATGGAAATGTCTACAAAGCGATCTGTATAAACATGGGAATTTCTACACCGCTACCTGTATAAACATGGAAATATCTACACCGCTATCTGTATCCACATGGAAATAGCTACACCGCAATCTGTATAAACACGGAAATGTCTACAATGCTATCTCTGTAAACATGGAAATATCTACACAGCTATCTGTGTAAACTTGTAAATATGTACACCGCTATCTGTGTAAATTTGACAATACCTACACCGCAATCTGTGCAAAGATGGAAATACCTACACCGCTATCTCTGTAAACATGGAAATATCTACACCGATATCTGTATAAGCATGGAAATATCTACACTGCCATCTGTATAAACATGGAAATATCTACAGCGCCATCTGTATAAACATTGAAATAGCCACACCGCCATCTGTACACACATGGAAATATCTACAGAGCCATCTGTATAAACATGGAAATATCTACACTGCTATCTCTATAAACATCCAAATATCTACACCGCTATCTGTACAAACATGGAAATATCTACATCGCTACCTGTATAAACAGGGATATATCTCCACAGCTATCTGTATAAGCATGGATATATCTACACCGCTATCTGTATGAACATGGAAATATCTACACCGCTATCTGTAAAAACATGGAAATATCTACAACGCTAACTGTGTAAACATGGAAATATCTACACAGCTATCTGTGTAAACTTGGAAATATCTACACAGCTATCTGTGTAAAAATGGAAATATCTACACAGCAATCTGTGCAAAGATGGATATATCTACACTGCTATCTCTGTAAACATGGAAATATCTACACGGCTATCTGTATAAACATGGAAATATCTATACCGCAGTCTCTATAAACATGGAAATATCTCCACCGCTATCTGTATAAACATGAAAATATCTACACCGCTTTCTGTATACACATGGACATATCTACACCGCAATCTGTATAAACATGGAAAATCTACAACGCTATGTGTGTAAACATGGAAATATCTACACAGCTATCTGTGTAAACTTGGAAATATCTACACAGCTATATGCGTAAACATGGAAATATCTACACGGAAATCTGTGCAAAGATGGAAATAACTACACCACTATCTCTGTAAACATGGAAATATCTACACCGCTACCTGTATAAACATGGAAATATCTACACCGCTGTCTGTATAAACAAGGAAATATCTACACCGCCATCTGTAGAAACATGGAAATATCTACACCGCAATCTGTATAAACATGGAAATACCTGCACCGCTATCTGTATAAATATGGAAATATCTACACCGCTATCTCTATAAACATGGAAATACCTACAACGCTTTCTCTATAAACATGGAAATATCTATACTGCAGTCTGTATAAACATGGAAATATCTACACCGGTATCTGTATAAACATAGAAATATCTACACCACGATCTGTATTAACATGGAAATATATACACCGCTATCTGTATAAATATGGAAATATCTTCACCGCTATCTCTATAAACATGGAAATATCTACAAAGCCATCTGTATAAACATGGAAATACCTACGCAGTCATGTGTAGGAACATGGAAATATCTACACTGCCATCTGTATAAACATAGAAATATCTACACAGCCCACTGTATGAATATGGAAATATCTGCATAGGCATCTGTATAAACATGGAAATATCTGCACCGCTATCTGTATAAACATGGAAATACCTACACCGCTGTCTCTATAAACATGGAAATATGTACACCGCTATGTGTGTAAACATGGAAATATCTCCAATGCTGTCTGTATAAACATGGAAATATCTCCACCGTTATCTGTAAAAACATGGAAATATCTACAGCACCATCTCTATAAACATTGAAATATCTACACTGCCATCTGTAAAAACATGGAAATATCTACACAGTCATCTGAATAAACATGGAAATATCTACACCGCAATCTGTATATACATGGAAATATCTA
Organism: Pan troglodytes; assembly: GCF_028858775.2. Lineage (NCBI taxonomy): Eukaryota > Metazoa > Chordata > Mammalia > Primates > Hominidae > Pan > Pan troglodytes. The sequence goes on from NC_072411.2 coordinate 13,644,985, forward strand.
CACCGCTATCTGTATAAATATGAAATATCTAAACCACTATCTCTACAAAACTGGAAATACCTACACTGCTATCTGTATAAACATGGAAATATCCTCACTGCTATCTCTATGAACATGGATATATCTACACCGCTATCTCTATAAACATGGAAATATCTACACCGCCATCTGTATAAACATGGAAATATCTACACGGTCATCTGTGTATAGATGGAAATATCAACACCGCCATCTGTACAAACATGGAAATATCTGCAACGCTATCTGTATAAAAATAGAAATATTTACACCGCGGTCTGTATAAACATGGAAATATCTACACCGCTATCTGTGTAAACATGGAAATATCTACACTGCTATCTCTATAAACATGGAAATACCTACACAGTGATCTGTATAAACATGGAAATATTTACACGGCTATGTGTATAAACATGGAAATATCTACACCGTTATCTGTATAAATATGGAAATATCTACACTTCTAGCTCTATAAACATGGAAATATCCACAATGCCTTCTGTAAAAACATGGAAATACCTATACAGTCATCTGTATAAACATGGAAATATCTACACCACCATCTGTATAAGCATGGAAATAGCTACAATACCATCTGAATACAAATGGAAATAACTACACGGCAATCTGTGTATAGATGGAAACATCAACATCGCCATCTGTACAAACATGGAAACATCTACACCGCTATCTCTATAAACATGGAAATATCTACACTGCGGTCTGTATAAACATGGAAATATCTACACCGCGATCTGTGTAAACATGGAAATATCTACACCGCTATCTGTATAAACATGGAAATATCTACACAGCTATCTCTATAAACATCGAAATATCTACACCGCCATCTATATAAACATGGAAATACCTACAAAGTCATCTGTATAAACATGGAAATATCTACACAGCCATCTGTATAAACATGAAAATATCTACACAGCCATCTGTATATACATGGAAATATCTACACCGCTATCTGTATAAACATGGAAATAACTACACCGCTATTTGTATTAACAAGGAAATATCTACACCGCCACATGTTTAAACATGGAAATATATACACAGACATCTGTTTATACATGGAAATATCTTCACCGCTATCTGTATAAACAGGCTAATAACTGAACCGCTATCTGTATAAATGTGGAAATATTTGCACCGCTATCCCTATAAACATGGTAATATCAACACCGCGATCTGTATAAACATGAAAATAACTACACCATGATCTGTATAATCATGGAAATATCTACACCGCGATCCGTATAAACATGGAAATATCTACACCGTGCTCTATATAAACATGGAAATATCTACACCGCCATCTCTATAAACATGGAAATATCTACACCCCTATCTGTATAAACATGGAAATATCCACACCACTATCACTATAAACATGGAAAAATCAACACCGCTATCTCTATGAACATGGAAATATCTACAGAGCCATCTCTATAACATGGAAATATCTACACCACGATCAGTATAAACATGGAAATATCTACACCGCTATCTGTATATAAATGGAAATATCTCCACTGCTATCTTTATAAACATCGAAATATCTACACCGCCATCTGTATAAACATGGAAATACTTACAAAGTTATCTGTATAAACATGGAAATATCTACACCGCGATCTGAATGAACATGGAAAAATCTACACAGCCATGTCTATTTACATGGAAATTTCTACACCGCTATCTATATAAACATGGAAATAACTACACCGCTATCTGTATTAACGTGGAAATATCTCAACTGCTATCTCTATAAACATCGAAATATCTACACCGCCATCTGTATAAACATGGAAATAATTACAAAGTTATCTGTATAAACATGGAAATATCCCCACTGCCATCTGTATAAACATGGAAATATCTACACCGCCATCTACATATCCATAGAAATATCTGCACCGCCATCTGTATAAACATGGAAACATCTACACGGTCATCTGTGTATAGATGGAAATATCAACACCGCCATCTTTACAAACATGGAAATGTCTACACCATGATCTGTATAAACATGGAAATATTTACACCGCTATATGTATAAACATGGAAATATTTACACCGCTATCTGTATAAACATGGAAATTTCATCACCGTTATCTGTATAAATATGGAAATATCTACACTGCTATCTCTATAAACTTGGAAATATCTACACCACCATCTGTATAAACATGGAAATCCCTATACAGTCACCTATGTAAACATGGAAATATCTACACCACCAACTGTATAAACATGGAAATATCTACAATGCCATCTGTATACACATGGAAATACCTACACGGCAATCTGTGTGTAGATGGAAACATCAACACCGCCATCTCTTCAAACATGGAAATATCTACACTGCTGTCTCTATAAACATGGAAATACCTACACTGCGGTCTGTATAAACATGGAAATATCTACACCGGTATGTGTATAAACATGGAAATATCTACACCACGATCTGTATAAACATGGAAATATATACACCGCTATCTGTATAAACATGGAAATATCTGCACCGCTATCTCTATAAACATGGAAATATCTACAAAGCCATCTGTATAAACATGGAAATACCTACACAGTCATGTGTAGGAACATTTAAATATCTACAGTTCCATCTCTATAAACATAGAAATATCTACACAGCCCTCTGTATAAACATGGAAGTATCTGCCTATGAATCTGTATAAACATGGAAATATCTGCACCGCTATCTGTATTAACATGGAAATACCTACACCGCTGTCTCTATAAACATGGAAATATGTACACCGCTATGTGTATAAACATGGAAATATGTCCACTGCTGTCTGTATAAACATGGAAATATCTCCACCGATATCTGTATAAAGATGGAAATATCTACAGCGCCATGTCTATAAACACTGAAATATCTACACTGCCATCTGTAAAAACATGGAAATATCTACACAGTCATCTGAATAAACATGGAAATATCTACACCGCCATCTGTATAAACATGGAAATACGTACAATACCATCTGTATACACATGGAAATATCTACACAGACATCTGTATAAATATGGAAATATCTACACCGCCATCTGTATAAACATGGAATTATCTACACTGTTATCTGTAGAAAGATGGAAATATATACACCACTATCTCTATAAATATGGAAATATCTACACCGCCAGCTCTATATATATGAAAATATCTACACTGCCATCTCCATAAAGATGGAAGTATCTACTCCGCCATTTGTATAAACACGGAAATATCTACACCACCATCTGTGTCAACATGGAAATATCTTCACTGCTATCTCTATAAACAATGAATTATCTACACCGCCATCTGTATAAACATGGAAATACTTACAAAGTTATCTGTATAAACATGGAAAATCTACACTGCCATCTGTATAAACATGGAAATATGTACAATGATATCTCTGAAAACATGGAAATATCTACACAGCTATCTGTGTAAACTTGGAAATATCTACACGGCTATCTGGGTAAATTTGGCAATACCTACATCGCAATCTGTGCAAAGATGGAAATATCTACACCGCTATCTCTGTAAACATGGAAATATCTACACTGCTATCTGTATAAACATGGAAAAATCTAAACTGCCATCTGTATAAACATGGAAATATCTACAGCGCCATCTGTATAAACATGGAAATATCTACACCGCCATCTGTACACTCATGGAGATATCTAAACAGCCGTCTATAAAAACATGGAAATATCTACACCGCTATCTGTATAAACATGGAGATAGCTACAACGCTATCTGTGTAAACATGGAAATATCTACACAGCTATCTCTGTAAACTTGGAAATATCTACACATCTATCTGTGTAAAAATGGAAATACCTAAACAGCAATCTGTGCAAAGATTGAAATATCTTCACTGATATCTCTGTAAACATGGAAATATCTACACCGCTATCTGTATAAACATGGAAATATCTATACCGCTGTCTCTATAAACATGGAAATATCTCCACCGCTATCTGTATAAACATGAAAATATCTACACCGCTATCTGTATAAACACGGACATATCTACACCACAGTCTCTATAAACATGGAAATATCTACAATGCTATGTTTGTAAACATGGAAATATCTACACAGCTTTCTGTGTAAACTTGGAAATATCTACACAGATATCTGCATAAACTTGGAAATAACTACACGGCAATCTGTGCAAAGTTGGAAATAACTACACCGCTATCTCTGTAAAAATGGAAATATCTACACCGCCATCTTCAGAAACATGGATGTATCTACATCGCCATCTGTATAAACATGGAAATATCTACACCACTATCTGTATAAACATGGAAATATATTCACTGCTATCTGTATAAACATGGAAATACCTACACCGCCATCTGTATAAAGATGGAAATATATACACCGCAATCTGTATAAATATGGAAATACCTACACCGCTATCTCTATAGACATGGAAATATCTACCCCGCTATCTGTATAAACATGGAAATATCTACACTGCCATCTCTATAAAGATGGAAATATCTATACTGCGAGCTGTATAAACATGAAAATATCTACACCGCTATCTCTATAAACATGGAAATAGCAACACCGCTATCTGTATAAACATGGAAATACCTACACCGCTATCTCTATAAACATGAAAATAGTTACACCACTACCTCTATAAACATGGAAATATTTACACCGCTATCTCTTTAAACATAGAAATAACTATACCGCCATCTCTATAAACATGGAAATATCTACACCGCCATCTGCACAAACATGGAAATATCTGCACAGACATCTGTGTAAACATGGAAATATCTACACTGCCATCTGTATAAACTTGGAAATATCTACACTGACATCTGTAGAATGATGGAAATATCTACAAAGCGATCTGTATAAACATGGGAATTTCTACACGGCTACCTGTATAAACATGGAAATATCTACACCGCTATCTGTATCAACATGGAAATAACTACACCGCAATCTGTATAAACATGGAAATATCTACAATGCTATCTCTGTAAACATGGAAATATCTACACAGCTATCTGTGTAAACTTGGAAATATCTACACCACTATCTGTGTAAATTTGGCAATACCTACAGCACAATCTGTGCAAAGATGGAAATATCTACACCGCTATCACTGTAAACATGGAAATGTCTACACCGCTATCTGTATAAAAATGGAAATATCTACATCGCTATCGATATAAACATGAAAATATCTACACCGACATCTGTATAAACAGGGAAATACCTACACAGTCATCTGTAAACATGGAAATATCTACACCACCATCTGTATAAACATGCAAATATCTACACGGAAGTCTGTATGAACATGGAAATATCTAGACAGTAATCTCTATAAACATGGAAATATCTACACCGCTATATGTATAAACATGGAAATACCGACACCGCTATGTGTATAAACATGGAAATATCTGCACCGCTATCTTTTTAAACATGGAAATATCTGCAACTCTATCTGTGTAAACATCGAAATATCTACAGGGCTATCTGTGTAAACATGGAAATATCTGCACCGCTATCTGTATAAAGATGGAAATATCTACACCACTATCTGAAAAACTTGGAAATATCTACACCGCTCTCTATATAAACGTGGAAATATCTACACCGCCATCTGTATAAACATGGAAATATCTACACCGTCATTTGTATAAACATGGAAATATCTACACCGCTATCTGTATAAATACGGAAATATCTTCACCGCAATCTGTATAAACATGGAAATATCTAAACCACTATCTTCATAAACATGCAAATATCTGCACCGTTATCTCTATAAACATGGAAATAACTACGCTGCCATCTGTATAAACATGCAAATACCTACCCAGTCATCTGCATAAACATAGAAATATCTACACAACCATCTCTATAAACATGGAAATATCTGCACCACTATATCTATATACATGGAAATACCTACACAGACATCTGAATGAACATGGAAATATCTTCACCACTGTCACTATAAACATGGAAATATCTAAAACGCTATCTGTGTAAAAAAGGAAATATCTACACCGCTATCTGTATAAACATAGAAATATCTCCACCGCTATCTGTATAAACATGAAAATATCTCCACCGCTATCTGTATAAACATGGAAATACCTACACGTGTATCTGTATCAACATGGAAATACCTAAACCGCTATCTGTATAAACAATTAAATATCTACAACGCTTTCTGCGTAAACATGGAAATATCTACACCACTATCTGTGTAAAGTTGGTTATATCTACACCGCAATCTGTGCAAAGATGGAAATATCTACTCCGCTACCTCTGTAAACCAGGAAATATCTACTCCGCTATCTGTATAAACATGGAAATATCTACACTGCCATCAGTCTAAACATGGAAATACCTACTGCGCCATCTGTATGAACATGGAAATATCTACAACGCTATCTCTGTAAACATTGAAATATCTACACTGCCATCTTTAAAAATATGTTATTATCTACACTGTCATCTGTATAAACATGGATATATCTACAACACCATCTCTATAAACATGGAAATATCTACAATGCGTTCTGTATTCACATGGAAATATCTAAACAGCCATCTGTGTAAACATGGAAATATCTACAACGCTATCTCCATAAACATGGAAATACCTACAACGATATCTCTATAAACATGGAAATATATACACCGCCATCAGTATAAACATGGAAATAATTACAAAGTTATCTGCATATCCATGGAAATATTTATGGCGGCATCAGTATAAACTTGGAAATATCTACACGGCCATCTGTGTATAGATGGAAATATCAACACTGCCATCTGTACAAACATGGAAATATCTACACCGCTATCTCTATAAACATGGAAATATCTACACTGCCATCTGCAAAAACATGGAAATACCTATGCAGTCATCTGTATAAACATGGGAATATCTACACCACCATCTGTATAAACATGGAAATTTCTACAATGCCATCTGTATACACATGGAAATATCTACCCAGCCATCTGTATAAACATGGAAATATCTACAATGCTATCTGTATACACATGGAAATGTCTACACAGACATCTGTATAGACATGTATATATCTACACTGCTATCTCCATAAACATGGAAAATCTACAACACCATCTCTATAAACATGAAAATATCTACACTGCCATCTCCATAAACATGGAACTATCTACTCCGCCATCTGTATAAACATGGAAACACCTACACCGCCATCTGTGTGAATAAGGAAATATCTACAATGCCATCTGTATAAAGATATAAATATCTGCACCGCGAGCTGTATAAACATGGAAATATCTACATCGCTATCTGTATAAACGTGGAAATACCAACACCGCTATCGGTATAAACATGGAAATATCTACAACGCCATCTACATAAACATGGAAATATCTACACCGCTACGTCTATAAACATGGAAATGTCTACACCGCTATCTCTATAAAAATGGAAATATCTACACCGCCGTCTGCATATCCATGGACTTATTTGCAATGCCATCTGTATAAAGATGGAAATATCTACACGGCAATCTGTGTACAGATGGAATTATCAACACCGCCATCTGTACAAACATGGAAATATCTTCACCGCTATCTGTATAAACGTAGAAATATCTACACTGCAGTCTGTTTAAACATGGAAATATCTACACCAGTATCTGTATAAACATGGAAATATCTACACCACGATCTGTATAAACATGGAAATATTTACACCTCTATCTGTATAATCTTGCAAATATCTACACTGCCATCTCTATAAATATGGAAATATCTAAACCGCCATCTGTATAAACATGGAAATAACTACACAGTCATGTGTAGGAACATGGAAATATCTACACCACCGTTTGTATAAAGATGGAAATATCTACAACGTTATATGTATAAACATGGAAATATGTACACAGGCCTCTGTATAAATATGGAAATATCTGCATAGGCATCTGTTTCAACATGGAAATATCTGCACCTCTATCTTTATAAACATGGAAATACCAACACCGCTGTCTCTATAAACATGGAAATATGTACACCGCTATGTGTATAAACATGGAAATACCTCCACTGCTGTCTGTATAAACATGGAAATATCTCCACCGTTATCTTTATAAACATGGAAATATCTACAGCGCCATCTCTATAAACATTGAAATATCTACACTGCCGTCTGTAAAAACATGGAAATATCTACAAATTCATCTGAATAAACATGGAAATATCTACACCGCTATCTGTAAAGATGGAAATATCTACACTGCCATCTCTATAAATGTGGAAATATCTACACCACTATCTCTAGGAACATGGAAATATCTACAAGGGCATCTGCAAAAACATGGATATATCTACACCCCTATCTCTATAAACGTGGAAATATATACACAGCCATCTCTATAAACATGGGAAAATCTACACCGCCATCTACATAAACAAGTAAATACCTACACCGCCATCTATATAAACATGGAAATGTCTACACTGCCATCTGTATAAACTTGGAAATATCTACACTGAAAACTACAGAAAGATGGAATATCTACACAGCGGTCTGTATGAACATGGAAATATCTACACCGCTATCTAGATAAACATGGAAATATCTACAACGTTATCTGTATAAACATGGAAATATCTACACTATGATATGTATAAACATGGAAATATGTACAGCGCTCTCTGTATAAAGATGGAAATAACTACACCGCTACCTGTATAAATATGGAAATATTTACACCGCTATCTCTATAAACATGGAAATATCTACAACGCTATATCTATAAACATGGAAATATGTCCACCGCCCTCAGTATTAACATGGAAATATCTACACAGTCATCTGTAGAAAGATGGAAATATCTACACCGCGATCTGTATAAACCTGGAAATAACTACACCGCTATGTGTATAAACATGGAAATATCTACACCGCCATCTGCATATCCATGGAAATATCTACGCGGCCATCTCTGTATAGATGGAAATATCAACACCGCCATCTGTTCAAACATGGAAATATCTGCACGGCTATTTGTATAAACATTGAAATATCTACAACACGGTCTGTATAAACATGTTAATATCTACACCGCTATCTGTATAAACATGTAAATATCTACACCACGATCTGTATAAATATGGAAATATCTACACTGCTATCTGTATTAACATGGAAATACCTACACAGCCTTCTGTGTAAACATGGAAATATCTAGTCTGCTAAATCTATAAACATGGAAATACCTACAACGGTATCTCTATAAACATGGAAATATCTACAACGCAATCTCCATAAACATGGAAGTATCTACACCGCCATCAGTATAAACATGAAAATATCTACACCGCCGTCTCCAGAAACATGGAACTATCTACACCGGCATCGGTATAAACATGGAAATATCCACACGACTATGTGTATAAACATGGAAATATCTACATGCCATCAGTATAAAGATGGAAATATTTACACCACGAGCTGTATAAACATGGAAATATCTATACCGCTATCTGTATAAACATGGAAATACCAACACCGCTATCTGTATAAACATGGAAAAATCTACTCCCCTATCTGTATAAACATGTAAATATTTACAACGCTATCTGTGTAAACATGGAAATATCAACACAGCTATCTGTGTTAACTTGGAAAGGTCTACTGCACTATCAGCGTAAAGATGGAAATATCCACACCGCAATGTGTGCAAAGATGGAAATATCTTCACCGCTATGTCTGTAAACATGGAAATATCTACACCGCTATCTGCATAAACACGTAAATATCTACACCGCTATCTGTAAAACGTGGAAATATCTACACCGCTATCTGTATAAACGTGGAAATATCTACATCGCTATCTGTACAAACGTGGAAATATCTACAATGTTATCTCTATAAACATGGAAATATCTACACCGAAATCTCTAAAAACATGGAAATATCTACACAACTATCTCTATAAACATGCAAATATGTACACCGGTATATCCAATAACATGGAAATATCCTCACCGCCATCTGTATAAACATGGACATATCTACACCACTATCTGTATAAACATGGAAATATCTTCACTGTCATCTGTATAAAGATGTAAATATCTACACCGGTAGCTGTATATAGATGGAAATATCTACACCGCTATCTGTATAAACATGGAAATACCAACACCGCTATCTGTATAAACATGGAAATATCTACACCGCTATCTGTATAAACATGGAAATATCTACAATGCTATCTGTGTAAACATGGAAATATCTACACAGCTATCTGTGTAAACTTGGAAATATCTACACTGCTATCTGTGTAAAGATGGAAATACATACACCGCAATCTTTGTAAAGATGGAAATATCTACACCGCTATCTCTGTAAACATGGAAATATCTACACCGCTATCTGTATAAACATGGAAATATCTACACCGCTATCTGTATAAACATGGAAATACCAACACCGCTATCTGTATAAACATGGAAATATCTACACCGCTATCTGTATGAACATGGAAATACCTTCGCCACTATCTCTGTAAACATGGAAATACCTACACCGCCATCTCTATACACATGGAAATATCTACACGGCTTTATCTGTAAGCATAGAAATATCAACACCGCCATCTCTATAAACAAGGAAATGTCTACAACGCCATTCTCATGAACATGGAAATATCTACACCGCTATCTGTATAAACATGGAAATATGTACAGCGCCATATGTATAAACATGGAAATATCTACACTGCCACCTGTAGAAAGATGGAAATATCTACACCACGATCTGTATAAACATGGAAATATCTACACCGCTACCTGTATAAATATGGAAATATCTACAATGCTATCTGTATAAACATGGAAATATCTACACCACGATCTGTATAAACAAGGAAATATCTCCACCACTGTCTGTATAAACATGGAAATGCTAACACTGCTATGTGTATAAACATGGAATTTTCTATACCGCTGTCTGTATAAACATGGAAATAACTACTCCGCTATCTCCATAAACATTGAAATATCTACAAAACTATTAATGTAAACATGGAAATATCTACACGGCTGTCTGTATAAACATGGAAACGTCTGCACCACGATCTGTATAAAAATGGAAATATCTACACTGCTATCTGTATAAACATGGAAATATCTACACCGCTAACTGTATAAACATGCAAATATCTACACCGAGATCTGTATAAATATGGAAATATCTACACCGCTATCTCTATAAAAATAAATATGTCTACACCATTATCTGTATAAACATGGAAATATCTACAAGGCTAACTCTATAAATATGGAAATACCTAAACCGCTATCTCTATAAACATGGAAATAACTACACCGCTATCTCTGTAAACATGGGAATATCTACACCAGTACCTGTATAAACATGGAAATATCTACACCGCTGTCTGTATAAACAAGGAAATAACTACACCACCATCTGTATAAATATGGAAATATCTACACCGCTATCTCTATAAACATGGAAATACCTACACCACTTTCTCTATAAACATGAAAATATCTACACTGCAATCTCTATATACATGGAAATACCTACACCGCCATCTCTATAAACATGAAAATATCTTCACCGCCATCTTCAGAAACATGGATGTATCTACAATGCCATCTGTATAAACTTGGAAATATCTACACCACTATCTGTATAAACATGGAAATATCTTCATTTCTATCTGTATAAACATGGAAATATCTACACCGCCGTATGTATAAATACAGAAATATCTACACCGCAATCTGTATAAATATGGAAAACCTACACCGCTATCTGTATAGATATGGAAATATCTACACCGCTATCTGTATAAACATGGAAATATCTCCACTCCCATCAGTATGAAGATGAAAATATCTACACCGCGAGCTGTATAAACATGGAAATATCTACACCGCTATCTGTATAAACATGGAAGTAGCAACACCGCTATCTGTATAAACATGGAAATATCTACACCGCTATCTCTATAAACATGAAAATACTTACACCACCATCTCTATAAACATGGAAATAATTACACCGCTAACTCTATAAACATAGAAATAACTACCCCGCCATCTCTATAAACATGGAAATATCTACACCCCTATCTGTATAAACATGGAAATATCCACACCGCTATCTCTATAAACATGGAAAAATCAACACCGCTATCTCTATGAACATGGAAATATCTACACCGGCATCTCTATAAACATGGAAATATCTACACCGCGATCAGTATAAACATGGAAATATCTGCACCGCTATCTGTATAAACATGGAAATATCTCCACTGCTATCTCTATAAACATCGAAATACCTACACCGCCATATGTATAAACATGGAAATACTTACAAAGTTATCTGTATAAACATGGAAATATCTACACCGCCATCTGCATAAACATGGAAATATATACACAGACATCTGTATAAACTTGGAAATATCAACATTGACATCTGTAGAAAGATGGAAATATCTACAAAGCGATCTGTATAAACATGGGAATTTGTACACCGCTACCTGTATAAACATGGAAATATCTACACCGCTATCTGTATCAACATGGAAATAACTACACCGCAATCTGTATAAACATGGAAATAACTACACAGCAATCTGTGCAAAGATGGAAATATCTACAAAGCAGTCTCTATAATCATAGAAATATCTACACCGCTATCTGTATAAACATGGAAATAACTACACCGCTATCTGTATAAACATGGAAATTTTTACACCGCTATCTGTATAAACATGGAAATATCTCCACCGCTATCTCTATAAACAATGAAATATCTACAACGCTATCTGTGTAAACATGGAAATATCTACACAGCTATCTGTGTAAACTTGGAAATATCTACACCGCAATCTGTGTAAGCATGGAAATATCTACAACGCTATCTGTGTAAACATGGAAATATTTACAACGCTATCTGTGTAATCTGGGAAATATCTACACAGCTATCTGTAAAACGTGGAAATATCAACACCACTATTTGTATAACCCTGAAAATATCTACACTGATATCTGTATCAACATGTAAATAAAAAAAACGCTATCTGTATAAACATGGAAATATCTACAATGATATCACTGTAAACATGGAAATATCGACACAGGTATCTGTGTAAACTTGGAAATATCTCCACCGCTATCTGTGTAAACATGGAAATATCTACACCGCTATCTGTATATACATGGAAATATCTACACTGCTATCTGTATAAACAAGGAATTATCTACACCGCCATCTTTAGAAACATTTAAATATCTACACCGCCATCTGTATAAACATGGAAATACCTACACCGCTATCTGTATAAATATGGAAATGTCTACACCCCTATCTCTATAAAGATGGAAATACCTACACCACTTGCACTATAAACATGGAAATATCTACACCGCAATCTCTGTAAACATGGAAATATCTACACCGCCATCTATGTAAACATGAAAATATCTACTCTGCCATATTCTGAAACATGACTGTATCTACACCGCCATCTGTATAAACATGGAAATATCTACACCACTATCTGTATAAAGATGGAAATATTTAAACCGCTATCTCTATAAACATGGAAATATCTAAACCGCTATCTGTATAAACATGGAAATATCTACACCGCCATCTGTATTGACATGGAAATATCTACACAGTCATCTGTATAAACCTGGAAATATCTACACTGTCATCTCTATAAACATGGAAATATCTACAGAGAACTCTGTATAAACATGGAAATATCGGCACAGCCATCTGTATCAACATGGAAATATCTACACCGCTATGTGTATTAACGTGGAAATATCTCCATTGCTATCTGTATAAACATTGACATATCTCCACTGCAATCTGTATAAACATGAAAATATCTACAACACTATCTCTATAAACATGGAAATATCTACACTGCCATCTGTACAAACATGGAAATACCTACACAGTCATCTGTAGAAACATGGAAATATCTACACCGCTATCTCTATAAACATGGAAATAACTACACCGCTATCTGCAAAAAAATGGAAATATCTACACCGGTATCTCCATCAACATGGAAATATACACACCGCCATCTCTTTACACCTGGAGGTATTTAAAACGCCATCTACATTAACAAGAAAATATCTACACTGCCATCTATATAAACTTGGAAATATCTACACCGCCATCTGTATAAACATGGAAATAGCTACACACTCATGTGTAGGAAGATGGACATATCTACACTGCCATCTGTATAACCATGGAAATATCTACACAGACCTCTGTATAAACATGGAAATATCTACACCGCCATCTGTGCACACATGGAAATATCTGCACCGCTATCTGTATAAACATGGAAATACCTACACCGCGGTCTCTATAAACATGGAAATATATACACCGATATGTGTATAAACATGGAAATATCTCCACTGCTGTCGGTATAAACATGGAAATATCTACACCGCGATATGTATAAACATGGAAATATCTACACCGCTATCTGTATAAACATGAAAATATCTACACATCTATCTCTATAAACATTGAAATACCTACACCGCCATCTGTATAAACATGGAAATACCTACAAACTCATCTGTATAAACATGGTAATATCTACACAGCCATCTGTATAAACATGGAAATATCTACACAGCCATCTGTATATACATGGAAATATCTACACCGCGATCTGTATAAACCTGGAAATAACTACACCGCTATTTGTATAAACAAGGAAATATCTACACAGCCATCTGTTTAAACATGGAAATATATACACAGACATCTGTTTATACATGGAAATACCTACACCGCTATCTGTATAAACATGCTAATAACTACACCGCTATCTGTATAAACGTGGAAATATTTGCACCGCCATCCCTTTAAACATGGTAATATCAACACAGCGATCTGTATAAACATGGAAATATCTACACCGCGATCTGTATAAACATGGAAATATCTACACCGTGATCAGTATAAACATGGAAATATCTACACCGCTATCTCTATAAACATGGAAATATCTACACCATGATCTGTAGAAACATAGAAATATTTACACCGCTATCTGTATTCCCATGGAAATATCTACACAGTTATCTGTATAAATATGGAAATATCTCAACCGCTGTCTGTATAAACATGGAAATATCTACACTACTATCTGTATAAACATGGAAATATCTACACCGCTATCTGTATAAACATGGAAATATGTACAACTCTATCTGTGTAAACATGGAAATATCTACACAGCTATCTGTGTAAACTTGGAAATATCTACACAGCTATCTCTGTAAAAATGGAAATATCTACACAGCAATCTGTGCAAAGATGGAAATATCTACACTGCTATCTCTGGAAACATGGAAATTTCTACACCGCAATCTGTATAAACATGGAAATACCTATACCGCAGTCTCTATAAACATGGAAATATCTCCACTGCTATCTGTAAAAACATGAAAATATATACACCACTTTCTGTATAAACATGGACATATCTACACCGCAATCTGTATAAACATGGAAATATCTACACCGCTATCTCTATAAACATGAAAATACTTACACCACCATCTCTATAAACATGGAAATATTTACACCGCTATACCTATAAACATAGAAATAACTACACCGTCATCTCTATAAACATGGAAATATCTACACCGCCATCTGCATAAACATAGAAATATCTACACAGACATCTGTATAATCTTGGAAATATCTACACTGACATCTGTAGAAAGATGGAAATATCTACAAAGCCATCTGTAGAAACATGGGAATATCTACACCGCTACGTGTATAAACATGGAAATATCTACACCGCTATCAGTATCAACATGGAAATAACTACACCGCAATCTGTATAAACATGGAAATATCTACACAGCAATCTGTGCAAAGATGGAAATATCTACACCGCAGTCTCTATAAACATGGAAATATCTATACCGCTATCTGTATAAACATGGAAATTTTCACACCGCTATCTGTATAAACATGGAAATATCTCCATCGCTATCTTTATAAACACAGAAATACCTACACAGGTATCTTTAAAAACATGGAAATACCCACACCGCTATCTCTATAAACAATGAAATGTCTACAACGCTATCTGTGTAAACATGGAAATATCTACACAGCTATCTGTGTAAACTTGGAAATATCTACACCGCAATCTGCGTAAGCATGGAAATATCTACAAAGCTATCTGTGTAAACATGGATATATTTACAATGCTATCTGTGTAAACAGGGAAATATCTACACAGCTATCTGTAAAACGTGGAAATATCTACACCACTATCAGTATAACCCGGAAAATTTCTACACCGCTATCTGTATCAACATGTAAATAACTACACTGCTATCTGTATAAACATGGAAATATCAACAATGATATCTCTGTAAACATGGAAATATCGACACAGGTATCTGTGTAAACTTGGAAATATCTACACCGCTATCTGTGTAAAGTTTGCAATGTCTACACCGCAATCTGTGCAAAGATGGAAATATCTTTACCGCTAAATCTGTAAAAATGAAAATATCTACACCGCTATGTGTATAAACATGGAAATATCTACACTGCCATCTGTAGAAAGATGGAAATATGTACACCGCTAACTCTATAAATATGGAAATATCTACACCGCCATCTCTAAAACATGAAAATATCTACACTGCCATCTCCATAAAGATGGAAGTATCTACTCCGCCATGTGTATAAACACGGAAATATCTACACCACCATCTGTGTAAACATGGAAATATCTACACCGCTATCTGTATAAACATGGAAATATCTACACCGCCAACTGCATGTCCATGGAAATATCTATGCCGCCATCTGTATAAACATGGAAATATCTACACGGCCATCTGTGTATAGATGGAAATATCAACACCGCCATCTGTACATACATGGAAATATCTACACCGCTATCTCTATAAACATGGAAATATCTGCACTGCCATCTGTAAAAACCTGGAAATACCTATACAGTCATCTGTGTAAACATGGAAATATCTACAATGCCATCTGTATACACATGGAAATATCTACACAGCCATCTGTATAAACATGTAAATATCTACAATGCTATCTCTATAAACATGGAAATATCTACCCTGCGTTCTGTATAAACATGTAAATATCTACACCGGTATGTGTATAAACATGGAAATATCTACACCACGATCTGTATAAACATGGAAATATTTACACCGCTATCTGTATAAACAAGGAAATATCTGCAACGCTATCTCTATAAACATGGAAATATCTACAAAGCCATCTGTATAAACATGGAAATACATACACAGTCATGTGTATAAACATGGAAATATCTACACCGCAATCTGTATAAACATGGAAATAACTACACCGTGATCTGTATAAACATGGAAATATCTAGATCGCTATCTGTATAAACATGGAAATATCTACACAGCTAACACTATAAACATGGAAATATCTACTCCGCTATCTGTATAAACATGGAAATATCTACACCGCCATCTGTTTAAACATGGAAATATATACACAGACATCTGTTTATACATGGAAATACCTACACGGCTATCTGTATAAACATGCTAATAACCACACCACTATCTGTATAAACGTGGAAATATTTGCACCGCCATCCCTTTAAACATGGTAATATCAACACAGCGATCTGTATAAACATGGAAATATCTACACCATGATATGTATAAACATGGAAATATCTACACCGCGATCTGTATAAACATGGAAATATCTACACCGTGATCAGTATAAACATGGAAATATCTACACCGCTATCTCTATAAACATGGAAATATCTACACCATGATCTGTAGAAACATAGAAATATTTACACCGCTATCTGTATACACATGGAAATATCTACACAGTTATCTGTATAAATATGGAAATATCTCCACCGCTGTCTGTATAAACATGGAAATATCTACACTACTATCTGTATAAACATGGAAATATCTACACCGCTATCTGTATAAACATGGAAATATGTACAACTCTGTCTGTGTAAACATGGAAATATCTACACAGCTATCTGTGTAAACTTGGAAATATCTACACAGCAATCTCTGTAAAAATGGAAATATCTACACAGCAATCTGTGCAAAGATGGAAATATCTACACTGCTATCTCTGGAAACATGGAAATTACTACACCGCAATCTGTATAAACATGGAAATACCTATACCGCAGTCTCTATAAACATGGAAATATCTCTACTGCTATCTGTAAAAACATGAAAATATATACACCGCTTTCTGTATAAACATGGACATATCTACACCGCAATCTGTGTAAACATGGAAATATCTACACCGCTATCTCTATAAACATGAAAATACTTACACCACCATCTCTATAAACATGGAAATATTTACACCGCTATACCTATAAACATAGAAATAACTACACCGTCATCTCTATAAACATGGAAATATCTACACCGCCATCTGCATAAACATGGAAATATCTACACAGACATCTGTATAATCTTGGAAATATCTACACTGACATCTGTAGAAAGATGGAAATATCTACAAAGCCATCTGTAGAAACATGGGAATCTCTACACCGCTACGTGTATAAACATGGAAATATCTACACCCCTATCAGTATCAACATGGAAATAACTACACCGCAATCTGTATAAACATGGAAATATCTACACAGCAATCTGTGCAAAGATGTAAATATCTACACCGCAGTCTCTATAAACATGGAAATATCTGTACAGCTATCTGTATAAATATGGAAATTTTCACACCGCTATCTGTATAAACATGGAAATATCTCCACCGCTATCTTTATAAACACAGAAATACCTACACAGGTATCTTTAAAAACATGGAAATACCCACACCGCTATCTCTATAAACAATGAAATGTCTACAACGCTATCTGTGTAAACATGGAAATATCTACACAGCTATCTGTGTAAACTTGGAAATATCTACACCGCAATCTGCGTAAGCATGGAAATATCTACAAAGCTATCTGTGTAAACATGGATATATTTACAATGCTATCTGTGTAAACAGGGAAATATCTACACAGCTATCTGTAAAACGTGGAAATATCTACACCACTATCAGTATAACCCGGAAAATTTCTACACCGCTATCTGTATCAACATGTAAATAACTACACCGCTATCTGTATAAACATGGAAATATCTCCACCGCTATCTTTATAAACACAGAAATACCTACACCGGTATCTTTAAAAACATGGAAATACCCACACCGCTATCTCTATAAACAATTAAATGTCTACAACGCTATCTGTGTAAACATGGAAATATTTACAATGCTATCTGTGTACACAGGGAAATATCTACACAGCTATCTGTAAAACGTGGAAATATCTACACCACTATCAGTATAACCCGGAAAATTTCTACACCGCTATCTGTATGAACATATAAATAACTACACCGCTATCTGTATAAACATGGAAATATCTACAATGATATCTCTGTAAACATGGAAATATCGACACAGGTATCTGTGTAAACTTGGAAATATCTACACCGCTATCTGTGTAAAGTTAGCAATGTCTACACCACAATCTGTGCAAAGATGGAAATATCTTTACCGCTATATCTGTAAACATGAAATTATCTACACCGCTATGTGTATAAACATGGAAATATCTACACTGCCATCTGTAGAAAGATGGAAATATGTACACCGCTAACTCTATAAATATGGAAATATCTACACCGCCATCTCTATAAACATGAAAATATCTACACAGCCATCTCCATAAAGATGGAAGTATCTACTCCGCCATGTGTATAAACACTGAAATATCTACACCACCATCTGTGTAAACATGGAAATATCTACACCGCTATCTGTATAAACATGGAAATATCTACACCGCCATCTGCATGTCCATGGAAATATCTATGCCGCCATCTGTATAAACATGGAAATATCTACACGGCCATCTGTGTATAGATGGAAATATCAACACCGCCATCTGTACATACATGGAAATATCTACACCGCTATGTCTATAAACATGGAAATACCTACACCGCAATCTCTATAAACATGGAAATATCTACACCGCTATCTGTATAAACATGGAAATATCTACACCGCTATCTGTAAAAACATGGAAATGCCTACACCGCGATCTGTATAAACATGGAAATATCTACACGGCGATCTGTATAAACATGGAAATATCTACACCACTATGTCTATAAACATGAAAATAGTTACACCACCATCTCTATAAACATGGAGATATTTATACCGCTATCTCTATAAACATAGAAATAATTACACAGCCATCTCTATAAACATGGAAATATCTACACCGCCATCTGAATAAACATGGAAATATCTACACAGACATCTGTATAAACTTGGAAATACCTACACTGCCATCTGAATAAACATGGAAATATCTACACAGACATCTGAATAAACATGGAAATACCAACATTACCATCTGTATAAACTTGGAAATATCTACACTGACATCTGTAGAAAAATGGAAATGTCTACAAAGTGATCTGTATAAACATGGGAATTTCCACACAGCTACCTGTATAAACATGGAAATATCTACACCGCTATCTGTATCAACATGGAAATAACTGCACCGCAATCTGTATAAACACGGAAATGCCATCTATATACACATGGAAATATCTACACAGCCATCTGTATAAACATGGAAATATCTACACCGCTATCTCTGTAAACATGGAAATATCTACACCGCTATCTGTATAAACATGGAAATATCTACATCGCTATATGTATAAACAGGGAAATATCTCCACCGCTATCTGTGTAAACATGGAAATATCTACACAGACATCTGTATATACATGGAAATATCTACACCGCTATCTGTATAAACAAGGACATATCTAAACCGCCATCTTTAGAAACATGGAAATATCTACACCGCCATCTGTATAAACATGGAAATACCTTCACCTCTATCTGTATAAATATGGAAATGTTTATACCGCTATCTCTATAAACATGGAAATACCTACACCACTTGCACTATAAACATGGAAATATCTACACCGCAATCTCTGTAAACTTGGAAATATCTACACCACCATCTATGTAAACATGAAAATATCTGCACTGCCATATTCAGAAACATGGCTGTATCTACACCGCCATCTGTATAAACATGGAAATATCTACACCACTATCTGTATAAAGATCGAAATATTTAAACCGCTATCACTATAAACATGGAAATATCTACACCGCCATCTGTATTAACATGGAAATATCTACACAGTCATCTGTATAAACCTGGAAATACCTACACTGTCATCTATGTAAACATGGAAATATCTACAGAGAACTCTGTATAACCATGGAAATATCGGCACAACCATCTGCATAAACATGGAAATATCTACACCGCTATCTGTATAAACATGGAAATATCTACAGCGCCATCTCTATAAACATTGAAATACCTACACTGCCATCTGTAAAAACATGGAATTATTTACACTGTCATCTGAATAAACATGGAAATATCGGCACCACCATCTGTATTAACATGGAAATACCTACAATACCATCTGTATATACATGGAAATATCGACACAGCCATCTGAATAAACATGGAAATATCTACACCGCTATCTGTATAAACATGGAAATATCTACACCGCTATGTGTATTAACGTGGAAATATCTCCATTGCTATCTGTATAAACATGGACATATCTCTACTGCAATCTACATAAACATGAAAATATCTACACCGCTATCTGTATAAATATGAAGTATCAAAACCACTATCTCTTTAAAAATGGAAATATCTACACTGCTATCTGTAGAAACATGGAAATATCTACACCGTGATCTGTATAAACATGGAAATATCTACACCGCGATCTGTATAAACATGAAAATATCTTCACGACGATCTGTATAAACATGGAAATATCTACACCGCTATCTGTATAAACATGGTAATATCTACACCACCATCTATATAAACATGGAAATATCTACACCGCCATCTGTATAAACATGGAAATATCTACAACGCCATCTGTAGAAAGATGGAAATATCTACAACACAATCTGTGTAAACATGGAAATATCTACACCGATATCTGTAAAAACATGGAAATATCTACACCACCATCTATATAAACATGGAAATATCTACAATGCCATCTGTACAAACATGGAAATATCTACACAGTTATCTGTAGAAACCTGGAAATATCTACACCGCTATCTCTATAAACATGGAAATAACTACACTGCTATCACTATAAACATGGATATATCTACACCAATATCTCCATCAACATGGAAATATATACACCGCCATCTCTTTAAACATGGAGAAATCTACAACGCCATCTACATAAACAAGAAAATATCTACACTGCCAATTATATAAAAATGGAAATATCTACACCGCCATCTCTATAAACATGGAAATATCTACACTGCCATTTGTAGAAATATGGAAATATCTACACCGCCATCTCTATAAACTTGGAAATATCTACACCGCTATCTGTATAAAGATGGAAATATCTTCACCGCAATCTGCATAAACATGGAAATATCTACACCGCTATCTGTATAAATATGAAATACCTAAACCGCTATCTAAATAAAAATGAAAATATCTACACTGCTATCGGTATAAACATGGAAATACCCTCACTGCTATCTCTATGAACATGGATATATCTACACCGCTATCTAAATAAACATGGAAATATCTACACTGCCATCTCTATAAACATGAAATTATCTACACCGCCATCTGTATAAACATGGAAATATCTACACCGCTATCTGTATTATCATGGAAATATCTACACTGCTATCTGTATAAACATGGAAATATCTACACCGCGATCTATATAAACATGGAAATATCTACACCACGATCTGTATAAACATGGAAATATCTTCACCACGATCTGTATTAACATGGACATATCTACACTTCGATCTGTATAAACATGGAAATATCTTCACCACGATCTGTATAAACTTGGAAATATCTACATCGATACTTTAATAAACATGGATATATCTACACCGTTATCTCTATAAACATGGAAATATCTACTAAGCTATCTCTATAAACATGGTAATATCTACACCGCTATCTGTATAAACATGGAAATATCTACACTGTCATCTGTATAAACCTGGAAATATCTAAACTGCCAACTGTAGAAAGGTGGAAATATCTACACCACGATCTGTATAAATACGAAAATATCTACACCGCTATCTGTGTAAAGATGGAAATATCTACACCGCAATCTGTGCAAAGATGGAAATATCTACACCGCTATCTCTGTAAACATGGAAATATCTACGCCACGATCTGTATAAACATGGAAATATCTACATCGCTATCTGTATAAACATGGATATATCTACACCGTTATCTGTATAAATATGGAAATATCTACACCGCTATCTCTATAAACATGAAAATATCAACACCACAATCTCTACAAACATACAAATATGTACACCGCCATCTATATATACATGAAAATATCTACACCGCCATCTCCATAAACATGGAACTATCTACACCGCCATCTGTATAAACATGGAAATATCAACACCGCTATCTGTATAAAGATGGAAATATCTACACCGCTATCTCTATAAACATGGAAATATCTACACAGCCATCTGTATAAACATGGAAATATCTACACTGCTGTCTCTATAAACATGGAAATATCTACACCGCTATCTGTATAAACATGGAAATATCTACATCGCTATCTGTATAAACAGGGAAATATCTGAACCGCTATCTGTATAAACATGGAAATATCTACACCGCTATCTGTAAAAACATGGAAATATCTTCACCGCTATCTGTATAAACATGGAAATATCTACAATGCTATCTGTGTAAACATGGAAATATCTACATAGCTATCTGTGTAAACTTGGAAATATCCACACAGGTATCTGTGTAAAAATGGAAATATCTACACGGCAATGTGTGCAAAGAGGGAAATATCTACACCGCTATCTCTGAAAACATGGAAATATCTGCACTGCTATCTGTATAAACATGGAAATATCTACACCGCTATCTGTATAAACATGGAAATATCTACACCGCTATCTGTATAAACAAGGAAATATCTACACCGCCTTCTGTAGAAACATGGAAATATCTACACCGCCATCTGTATAAACATGGAAATACCTACACCGCTATCTGTAGAAATCTGGAAATATCTACACCGCTATCTCTATAAACATGGAAATACCAACACCGCTTTCTCTATAAACATGGAAATATCTACATCGCAATCTCTATAAACATGGAATTATCTCCACCGCCATCTCTATAAACATGAAAATATCTACACCGCCATCTTCAGAAACATGGCTGTATCTACACCACCATCTGTATAAACATGGAAATATCTACACCAGTATCTGTATAAACATGGAAAAATCTTCACTGCCATCTGCATAAAGATGGAAATATCTGCACTGCGAGTTGTGTAAACATGGAAATATCTACACCGCTATCTCTATAAACATGGAAATACCTACAACGCCATCTCTATAAACATGGAAATATCGACACCGCTTTCTGTATAAACATGGAAATATCTACACCGCTATCTGTATAAACCTGGAAAAATCTACACAGCTATCTGTATAAATATGGAAATATCTACAACGCTGTCACTCTAAACATGTAAATGTCTTCACCGCTATGTGTATAAACATGGAAATATCTACATCGTTATCTCTATAAACATGAAAATGTCTACACTGACATATGTATAAACATGGAAATAACTTCACAGTCATCTGTATAAACATGGAAATATCTTCACCACCATCTGTATAAACATGGAAATATCTACACCGAAAGCTGTAGAAACATGGAAATATCTAGACAGTCATCTCTATAAACATGGAAATATCTATACCGCTATCTGTATAAACATGGAAATACCCACACCGCTATCTCTATAAACATGGAAATAGCCACACCGCTATCTGGATAAACATGGAAATGTCTGCACCGCTATCTTTATAAACATGGAAATATCTGCAACTCTATCTGGATAAACATAGAAATATCTACACGGCTATTTGTGTAAACATGGAAATATCTGCACCGCTATCTGTATAAAGATGGAAATACCTACACCACTATCTGTAAAACGT
The DNA here is from genome assembly GCF_028858775.2 of Pan troglodytes. Taxonomy (NCBI): domain Eukaryota; kingdom Metazoa; phylum Chordata; class Mammalia; order Primates; family Hominidae; genus Pan; species Pan troglodytes. Next base: position 13,670,352 of record NC_072411.2, read on the forward strand.
GGAAATATCTTCACCGCTCTCTGTATTAACCCGGAAATATCTACACCGATATCTGTATAAACAAGGAAATATCTACACCACCATCTGTATAAACATGGAAATACCTACACTGCTATCTGTATAAAAGGGAAATATCCACACCGCTATCTCTATAAACATGGAAATACCTACACCGATTTCTCTATATACTTGGAAATATCTACACTGCAATCTCTATATACATGGAAATATCTACACCCCATCTCTATAAACATGAAAATATCTACACCGCCATCTTCAGAAACATGGATGTATCTACACCGCCATCTGTATAAAGATGGAAATATCTACACCGCAACCTGTATAAATATGGAAATATCTACACCGTTACCTCTATAGACATGTAAATATCTACACTGCTATCTGTATAAACATGGAATTATCTACACTTCCATCTGCATAAAGATGGAAATATCTACACCGTGAGCTGTATAAACATGGAAATATGTACACCGCAATCTGTATAAACATGGAAATATCTACAATGCTATCTCTGTATACATGGAAATATCTACACCGTTATCTCTATAAACATGAAAATACTTACACCACCATCTCTATAAGCATGGAAAGACTTACACCGCTATCTCTATAAACATAGAAATAACTACACCGCCATCCCTATACACATGGAAATATCTACATCGCCATCTGCATAAACATGGAAATATCTACACAGACATCTGTATAAACATGTAAATAACTGCACTGCCATCTGTATAAACTTGGAAATATCTACACTGACATCTGTAGAAAGATGGAAATGTCTACAAAGCGATGTGTATAAACATGGGTATTTCCACACCGCTACCTGTATAAACATGGAAATATCTACACCGCTATCAGTATCAACATGGAAATAACTACACCGCAATCCGTATAAACATGGAAATATCTACAAAGCTATCTCTGTAAACATGGAAATATCTACACAGCTATCTGTGTAAACTTGGAAATATCTACACCGCTATGTGTGTAAATTTGGCAATAATTACACTGCAATCTGTGCAAAGATGGAAATATCTACACCGCTATCTCTGTAAACATGGAAATATCTACACCGCTATCTGTATAAACATGGAAATATCTACACTGCCATCTGTATAAACATGGAAATATCTACAGCGTCATCTGTATAAACATGGAAATATCTACACTGCCATCAGTACACACATGGAAATATCTACACAGCCATCTGTATAAACATGGAAATATCTACACCGCTATCACTATAAACATGGAAATATCTACAACGCTATCTGTATAAACTTGGAAATATCTACATTGCTATCTGTATAAACAGGGAAATATCTCCACCGCTATCTGTATAAACATGGATATATCTACACCGTTATTTGTATAAACATAGAAATATCTACACCGCTACCTGTATAAATATGGAAATATCTACACCGCCATTTGTGTAAACATACAAATATCTACAGAGTCATCTGTATACACATGGAAATATCTACACAGCCATATGAATAAACATGGAAATATCTACACAGCCATCTGTATTTACATGGAAATATCTACACCACTATCTGTATAAACATGGAAATAACTACACCGCTATTTGTATAAACAAGGAAATATCTACAATGCTATCTGTGCAAACATGGAAATAACTACACCGCAATCTGTATAAATATGGAAATACCTACACCGCTACCTCTATAGACATGTAAATATCTACACCGCTATCTGTATAAACATGGAAATATCTACACTGCCATCTGTATAAAGATGGAAAAATCTACACCGCGAGCTGTATAAACATGGATATATCTACACCGCAATCTGTATAAACATGGAAATATCTACAATGCTATCTCTGTAAACATGGAAATATCTACACCGTTATCTCTACAAACAGGAAAATACTCACACCACCATCGCTATAAGCATGGAAATATTTACACCGCTATCTCTATAAACATAGAAATAACTACACCGCCATCCCTATACACATGGAAATATCTACACCGCCATCTGCATAAACATGGAAATATCTGCACAGACATCTGTATAAACATGGATGTATCTACACAACTATCTCTATAAACAAGGAAATACCTACAGCGCTATCTCTATAAACATGGAAATATCAATACCACAATCTCTACAAACATGGAAATATCTACACCGCCATCTATATAAACATGAAAATATCTACACCGCCATCTCCATAAACATGGAACTATCTACACCGCCATCTGTATAAACATGGAAATATCTACACCGCTATCTGTATAAAGATGGAAATATCTGCACCGCTATCTGTATAAACATGGAAATATCTACACAGCCATCTGTATAAACATGGAAATATCTACACTGCTATCTCTATAAACATGGAAATATCTACACCGCTATCTGTATAAACATGGAAATATCTACATCGCTATCTGTATAAAAAGCAAAATATCTCCACCACTATCTGTATAAACTTGGAAATATCTACACCGCTATCTGTATAAACATGGAAATATCTACACTGCTATCTGTATAAACATGGAAATATCTACAATGCAATCTGTGTAAACATGGAAATATCTACACAGCTATCTGTGTAAACTTGGAAATATCTAAACAGGTATCTGTGTAAAAATGGAAATATCTACACGGCAATCTGTGCAAAGAGGGAAATATCTACACCGCTATCTCTGAAAACATGGAAATATCTACACCGCTATCTGTATAAACATGGAAATATCTACATCACTTTCTGTATAAACAGGGAAATATCTCCACCGCTATCTGTATAAACATGGAAATATCTACACCGCTATCTGTATAAACATGGAAATATCTGTTCTGCAGTCTCTATAAACATGGAAATATCTCCACCGCTATCTGTATAGAGATGGAAATATCTACACCGCTATCTGTATAAACATGGGAATATCTACATCGCTATCTGTATAAACAGGGAAATATCTCCACCACTATCTGTGTAAACATGGAAATATCTACACCGCTATCTGTATAAACATGGAAATATCTACACCGCTATCTGTATAAACATGGAAATATCTACAACGCTATCTCTATAAACATGGAAATATCTACACCGCCATCTGTGTTAACATGGAAATATCTACACAGTCATCTGTATAAACCTGGAAATATCTACACTGTCATCTATATAAACATGGAAATATCTACAGAGAACTCTGTATAAACATGGAAATATCGTCACAGCCATCTGTATAAACATGGAAATATCTACACCGCCATCTGTATAAACATGGAAATAACTACACCGCTATAAGTAGAAATATGGAAATATCTACACCGATATCTCTATAAACATGGAAATACCAACACCGCTTTCTCTATAAATATTTAAATATCTACATCACAATCTCTATAAACATGGAATTATCTACACCGCCATCTCTATAAACATGAAAATGTCTACACCGCCATGTTCAGAAACAAGGGTGTATGTACACCGCCATCTGTATAAACATGAAAATATCTACAATGCCATCTGTAGAAAGATGGAAATATCTACAACGCAATCTGTGTAAACATGGAAATATCTACACCGATATCTGTAAAAACATGTAAATATCTACAATGCTATCTGTATAAACATGGAAATACCTACACCGCGATCTGTATAAACATGGAAATATCTACACCGCGATCTGTATAAACATGGAAATATCTACACCGCCATCTGTATAAACATGGAAATATCTACAAAGCTATCTCTATAAACATGGAAATATCTACACCGCTATCTGTATAAACATGGAAATATCTACACTGTCATCTGTATAAACATGGAAATACCAAAACTGCCATCTGTGGAAAGATGGAATTATGTACACCACGATCTGTATAAATATGAAAATATCTACACCGCTATCTGTGTAAAGATGGAAATATCTACACCGCAATCTGTGCAAAGATGGAAATATCTACACTGCTATCTCTGTAAACATGGAAATATCTATGCCACTATCTGTATAAACATGGAAATATCTGCATCGCTTTCTGTATAAACATGGATATATCTACACCGCTATCTCTATAAATATGGAAATATCTACACTGCCATTTGTGTAAACATACAAATATCTACAGAGTCACCTGTATACACATGGAAATATCTACACAGCCATCTGTATAAACATGGATGTATCTACACAACTATCTCTATAAACAAGGAAATACCCACAGCGCTATCTCTATAAACATGGAAATATCAACACCAAAATCGCTACAAACATGGAAATATCTCCACCGCTATCTGTATAGAGATGGAAATATCTACACCGCTATCTGTATAAACATGGAAATACCTACATCGCTATCTGAATAAACATGGAAATATCTCCACCGCTATCTGTATAAACATGGAAATATCTACACCGCTATCTGTATAAACATGGAAATATCTGCACCGCTATCTGTATAAACATGGAAATATCTACAACGCTATCTCTATAAACATGGAAATATCTACACCGCCATCTGTGTTAACATGGAAATATCTACACAGTCATCTGTATAAACCTGGAAATATCTACACTGTCATCTATATAAACATGGAAATATCCACAGAGAACTCTGTATAAACATGGAAATATCGGCACAGCCATCTGTATAAACATGGAAATATCTACAACGCTATATGTATAAACATGGAAATATCTACACCGCTATCTGTATAAACAAGGAAATATCTACACCGCCACATGTAGAAACATGGAAATATCTACACCGCCATCTGTATAAACATGGAAATACCTACAACGCTATCAGTAGAAATATGGAAATATCTACACCGCTATCTCTATAAACATGGAAATACCAACACCGTTTTCTCTATAAATATTTAAATATCTACATCACAATCTGTATAAACATGGAAATATCTGCATCACTTTCCGTACAAACATGGATATATCTACACCGCTATCTGTACAAATATGGAAATATCTACACTGCCATTTGTGTAAACATACAAATATCTACAGAGTCACCTGTATACACATGGAAATATCTACACAGCCATCTGTATAAACATGGATGTATCTACACAACTATCTCTATAAACAAGGAAATACCTACAGCGCTATCTCTATAAACATGGAAATATCAACACCAAAATCGCTACAAACATGGAAATATCTACACCGCCATCTATATAAACATGAAAATATCTACACCGCCATCTCCATAAACATGGAAATATCTGCACCGCCATCTGTATAAACATGGAAATATCTACACCGCTATCTGTATAAAGATGGAAAAATCTACACCGCTATCTCTATAAACATGGAAATATCTCCACCGCTATCTGTATAAACGTGGAAATATCTACACCGCTATCTGTATAAACATGGAAATATCTACACCGATATCTGTGTAAACATGGAAATAACTACACCGCTATCTGTGTAAACATGGAAATACCTACACCGCTATCCGTATAAACATGGAAATATCTACACCGCTATCTGTATAAATATGGAAATATCCACACCGCTATCCCTATAAACATGGAAATGTCTACACCGCTATCTGTATAAACTTGGAAATATCTACATGGCTATCTCTATAAACATGGAAATATCAACAACGCTATCTGCATAAACACGGAAATATCTACACCGCTATCTGCATAGACATGGAAATATCTACATCGTTATATGTAGAAACATGGAAATATCTCCATCGCTATCTCTATGAACATGGAAGTATCTCCACGCTATCTCTATAAACTTGGAAATGTCTTCACCGCTATCTTCATAACCATTGAAATATCTACTCCACTATCTGTATAAACATGGATATATCTACACTGCCATCTGTATAAACATGGTAATAGCCACACCGCTATCTGTATAAACATGGAAATATCTACACCACCATCTGAATAAACTTACAAATATCTAAACCGCTATCTGTATAAATATGGAAATATCTACACTGCTATCTCTGTAAACATGGAAATATCTACACCGCTACCTGTATAAACAGGGACATATCTACACCGCTATCTCTATAAACATGGAAATATCTACACCGCTACCTGCATAAACTTGGAAATATCTACACCACCATCCCTAGAAACATGGAAATATCTCCACCGATATCTGTATAAACATGGAAATATCTCCACCACTCTCTGTAAAAACATGGAAATATCTACAACACTGTCTGTATAAACATGGAAATATCTACACCGCTATCTGTATAAACATGGAAATATCTTCACCGCTATCTTTATAAACATGTAAATATCTACACAGCTATCTCTATAAACATGGAAATATCTACACCGCCATCTGTATAAACATGGAAATACCTACAAAGTCATCTGTATAAACATGTAAATATCTACACAGCCATCTGTATAAACATGGAAATATCTACACAGCCATCTGTATATACATGGAAATTTCTACACCGATATCTGTATAAACATGGAAATAACTACACCGCTATTTTTGTAAACAAGGAAATATCTACACCGTCATCTGTATAAACATGGAAATATCTACACCGCTATCTGTATAAACTTGGAAATAACTACACCGCCATTTTTATAAACAAAGAAATATCCACACCACTATCTGTATAAACACGGAAAAATCTACACTGCCATCTGTATAAACATGGAAATATCTACACTGCCATCTGTAAAAATATGGAAATATCTACACAGTCATCTGTAGAAACATGGAAATATCTACACCGTCATCTGTATACACATGGAAATATCTCCACCGCTATCTGTATAAACATGGAAATATCTACACCGCTATCTGTATAAACATGGAAATATCTACACCGCTATTTGTATAGACATGGAAATATCTACACCGCTATCTGTATAAACATGGAAATAACTACACCGCTATTTTTGTAAACAAGGAAATATCTACACCGTCATCTGTATACACATGGAACTATCTACAACGACATCTGAATAAACATGGAAATACCTACACCATTATCTGAATAAACATGGAAATATCTACACCACTGTCATTATAAACATCGAAATACGTACACTACCATATCTATACACATGGAAATATTTACACCCCTATCTCTATAAACATAGAAATATCAACACCGCCATCTCTGTAAACATGGAAATATATATACCGCCTTCTGAATGAACATGGAAATATCTACACCGCTGTCTGTATAAACATTGAAATTTCTACACCGCCATCTGTATAAACATGGAAATATCTAAAGTGCCATCTGAGGAAAATAGAAATATCTACACAACGATCTGTATAAACATGGATATATGTACACTGCTACCTGTATAAACATGGAAATATCTACACGGCTCTCTTTATAAACATAGAAATATCTACACCACGATCTGTATAAACAAGGAAATATCTCCACCTTTATCTGTATAAACATGGAAATATCTACTCCGCCATCTGTATATACATGGAAATATCTACACAGTCATCTGTATAAAAATGGAAATATCTACACCACCATCTCTGTAAACATGAAAATATTTACATCGCCATCTCCATAAACATGGAACAATCTACACCGCTATCTGTATAAATATGGAAATATCTACACTGCTATCTGTATACACATCGAAATATCTACACCGCTATCTGTATAAACATGGAAATATCTACACCGCTATCTGTATAAACATGGAAATATCTGTACCGCAGTCTCTATAAACATGGAAATATCTCCACCGCTATCTGTATAGAGATGGAAATATCTACACCGCTATCTGTATAAACATGGAAATATCTACATCGCTATCTGTATAAACAGGGAAATATCTCCACCGCTATCTGTATAAACATGGAAATATCTACACCGCTATCTGTATAAACATGGAAATATCTACACCGCTATCTGTATAAACATGGAAATATCTACAACGCTATCTCTATAAACATGGAAATATCTACACCGCCATCTGTGTTAACATGGAAATATCTACACAGTCATCTGTATAAACCTGGAAATATCTACACTGTCATCTATATAAACATGGAAATATCTACAGAGAACTCTGTATAAACATGGAAATATCGGCACAGCCATCTGTATAAACATGGAAATATCTACAACGCTATCTGTATAAACATGGAAATATCTACACCGCTATCTGTATAAACAACGAAATATCTACACCGCCACATGTAGAAACATGGAAATATCTACACCGCCATCTTTATAAACATGGAAATACCTACACCGCTATCTGTAGAAATATGGAAATATCTACACCGCTATCTCTATAAACATGGATTTATCTACACCGTCATCTCTATAAACATGAAAATATCTACACCGCCGTCTTCAGAAACAAGGGTGTATGTACACCGCCATCTGTATAAACATGGAAATATCTACACCACTATCTGTATAAACATGGAAAAATCTCCACTGCCATCTCTATAAAGATGGAAATATCTGCACTGCGAGTTGTATAATCATGGAAATATCTACACCGCTATCTCTATAAACATGGAAATACCTACAACGCCATCTCTATAAACATGGAAATATCTACACCACTATCTGTATAAACATGGAAATATCTACACTGCTATCTGTATAAACCTGGAAAGATGTACACAGCTTTCTGTATAAATATGGAAATATCTACAACGCTGTCTCTCTAAACTTGGAAATGTCTACACCGCTATGTGTATAAACATGGAAATATCTACATCGTTATCTCTATAAGCATGAAAATATCTACACTGACATATGTATAAACATGGAAATAACTTCACAGTCATCTGTATAAACATGGAAATATCTGCACCACCATCTGTATAAATATGGAAATATCTACACCGCAATCTGTATAAATATGGAAATACCTACACCGCTACCTCTATAGACATGTAAATATCTACACCGCTATGTGTATAAACCTGGAAATATCTACACTGCAATCTCTATAAACATGGAAATATCTACAACACTATCTGTGTAAACATGGAAATACCTATACAGCTGTCTGTGTAAACATGGAAATATGTACACCGCAATCAGTGTGAAGATGGAAATATCTACACCTCTGTCTCTGTAAACATGGAAATATCTACACCAGTATCTGTATAAACATGGAAATATCTACACCGCTATCTGTATAAACATGGAAATATCTACACCACAGTCTGTATAAACATGGATATATCTATACCGCTATCTGTATAAACATGGAAATTTCTACACTGCTATCTGTATAAACATGGAAATGTCTACTCCGCTATCTGTATAAATATGGAAATATCTACACCGCTATCTCTATAAACATGGAATTGTCAAAACCGCTATCTGTATATACATGGAAATATCTACATGGCTATCACTAAAAACATGGAAATATCTTCACCGTATACAGATCTACAACCCCATCTGTATGAACATGGATATAGCTACACCGCGATCTCTATAATCATGGATATGTCTACACTGCTATCTTTATAAACATGGAAATATCTACACTGACATCTGTATAAACATGGAAATACCTACAGTGCCATCTGTTTACACATGGAAATATCTACACAACCATCTGTATAATCATGGAAATATCTACACCGTTATCTCTATAAACATGGAGATACCTGCACCACTATCTCTATAAACATGGAAATATCTACACTTCCGTTTCCATAAACATGGAACTATGTACACTGCCATCTGTATAAACATGGAAATATCTACACTGCCATCTGTATAAAGATGTAAATATCTACACCGCGAGCTGTGTAAACATGGAAATATCTACACCGCTATATATATAAACTTGGAAATACCAACACAGCTATCTGTATAAACTTGGAAATGTCTACAATGCTATCTGTATAAACACGGAAATATCTACTCCGCTATCTCTATAAACACGGAAATACCTACACCGCTATCTTTGTAAACAAGGAAATATCTGCACCGCTATCTCTATAAACATGGAAATGTATACACCGCCATCTCTATAAACATGGAAAAATCTACACCGCACATCTACCTAAAAAAGGAAGTATCTACATCGCCATCTCTATAAACGTGGAAATATCTACAACTTTATCTGTATAAACATGGAAATATCTTCAACACTATCTGTGTAAACATGGAAATATCTACTCAGCTGTCTGTGTAAACATGCAAATACGTACACCATTATCTGTGTGAAGGTGGAAATATCTACACGGCAATCTGTGCAAATATGGAAATATCTACAACTCTATCTCTGAAAACATGGAAATAGCTACACCGCTATCTGTATAAACATGGAACATCTACACCGCTATCTGTATAAACATGGAAGTATCTACACCACATTCTGTATAAATATGGAAATATCTACACCGCTATCTCTACAAACATGGAAATGTCTACACCGCTATCTGTTTAAACATGGAAATATCTACACCGTTATCTGTATAAACGTGGAAATATGTACACAGCAATCTGTGCAAATATGGAAATATCTACACCTCTATCTCTGTAAATATGGAAATATCTACACCGCTATCTGCATAAACATGGAAATATCTACACCACTATCTGTATAAACATGGAAATATATACACCACGATCTGTATAAACATGGATATATCTACACCGCTATCTGTATAAACATGGAAATATCTACACCACTATCTGTATAAACATGGAAATATATACACCACGATCTGTATAAATATGGATATATCTACACCGCTATCGTATAAACATGGAAACATCTACACCGCTATCTGTATAAATATGGAAATATCTACACTGCTATCTGTGTAACTATGGAAATATCTACACCGCTATCTCTATGAACATGGAAATGTCTACACCGCTGTCTGTATAAACATGGAAATATCTTAATGGCTATCTCTCTAAACATGGAAATATCTACACCGCCATATGTATAAACATGGAAATGTCTACAATGCTATCTCTGTAAACGTGGAAATATCTACACCACCATCTGCATAAACATGGAAATATCTACACCGCTATCTGTATAAACATGGAAATATGTACACCGATATGTGTATAAACATGGAAATAACTACACCGCAATCTGTATAAACATGGAAATGTCTACAATGCTATCTCTGTAAACGTGGAAATATCTACACAGCTATCTGTGTAAACTTGGAAATATCTACACCGCTATCTGTGTAAATTTGGCAATACATACACCGCAATCTGTGCAAAGAACGAAATACCTACACGGCTATCTCTGTAAACATGGAAATATCTACACCGCTATCTAAATAAATGTGGAAATATCTACACCGCTATCTCTATAAACATGTAAATATCTACACCGCTACATGTTTTAAGAGGGAAATTTCTACACAGCAATCTGTGCAAAGTTGGAAATATCTACACCGCTATCTGTGTAAACATGGAAATATCTACACCGCTATCTGTATAAACATGGAAATATCTACACCACTGTCTGTATAAACATGGAAATATCTATACCACTATCTGTATAAACTTTGAAATATCTACACCGCTATCTGTGTAAATATGTAAATATCTCCACTGCCATCTGTATATCCATGGAAATATTTCCACCGCTATCTGTGTAAATATGTAAATATCTCCACCGCCATCTGTATATCCATGGAAATATCTCCACCGCTATCTGTATAAACATGGAAATATCTCCACTGCCAACTGTATAAATATGGAAATATCTATACCGCCATCTGTATAAACATGTAAATATCTACACCGCTGTCTTTATAATCATAGAAATATCTACAAGGCTATCTGTATAAACATGGAAATATCTACAACGCTATCTGTGTAAACATGGAAATATCTACACAGCTATCTGTGTAAACATGGAAATATCTACACCGATATCTGTATAAAGATGGAAATATCTACACAGCAATCTGTGAAAAGATGGAAATATCTACACTACTATCTCTGTAAACATGGAAATATCTACACCACCATCTGCATAAACATGGAAATATCTACACCGCTATGTGTATAAAAATGGAAATAGCCACACCGCTATCTGTATAAACATGGAAATAACTACACCGCTGTCTGTATAATCATGGAAATATCTACACCTCTATATGTATAAATATGGAAATAACTACACCACTATCTCGATAACCATGGAGATATCTACACCGCTATCTGTATAAACATAGAATGAACTACACTGCTATCTGTATAAACATGAAAATATCTATACCGCCATCTGTGTAAACGTGGAAATATCTACACAGTCATTTGTATAAACATGGAAATATCTACATCGTCATCTGTATAAAGATGGAAATACCTACACCGCTATCTGTATAAACCTGGAAATATCTACACCACTATCTGTATAAACTTGGAAATACCTACTCCGCTATCTCTATAAACATGGAAATATCTACACCGCTATCTGAATAAACATGGAAATACCTACAATGCTATCTGTATAAACATGCAAATATCTACACCACTATCTATATAAACACGGAAATATCTACATCGCTATCTGTAAAAACATGGAAACATCTCCACCGCTATCTGTATAAACATGGAACTATCTACACCGCTATCTTTATAAACATGGAAATATCTACATCGCCATCTGTATAAACAGGAAAATATCTACATCGCTATCTGTATTATCATGGAAATATCGACACCGCCATCTACATAAACAAGGAAATAACTACATCGCCATCTGTATAAACATGGAAATAACTTCACCGCCATCTGTATAAACATAGAAATATCTACAAAGCCATCTGTAGAAAGATGGAAATATCTACACCGCAATCTGTATAAACCTAGAAATATCTACAGCGATATCTTTATAAATATGGAAATATCTACACGGCTATCTCTATATACATGGAAATTCCTACACCGTTATCTGTATAAACATAGAAATATCTACACGGGTATCTCTATAAACATGGAAATATCTACACCGCCATCTGTTTAAACATGGAAATAAGTACACAGTCATCTGTATTAACACGGAAATATCTACACCACCATCAGTATAAACATGGAAATATCTACACTGCCATCTGTATAAACATGGAAATATATACACAGCCATCTCTATAAACGTGGAAATACCTACACTGCTACCTGTATAAACATGGAAATAGCCACACCGCTATCTGTATAAACATGGAAATATCTACACCTCCACCTGTATAAACATGGAAATATCTACACTGCCATCTGTATAAACATGGAAATATCTACACAGCCATCTGTATAAACATGGAAATATCTACACCGCTATCTCTATAAACATGGAAATACCTATACCGCTATCTGTATAAACATGGAAATATCTATACCGCCATCTGTATAAACATGGAAATATTTCCACTGCTATCTGTATAAACATGGAAATATCTACAACGCCATCTGTATAAACATGGATTATCTACTCAGCCATCTCTATAAGTATGGAAACAGCCACACCGTTACCTGTTTAAACTTTGAAATAGCCATAGCGCTATCTGTATAAACATGGAAATATCTACACCGCCAGCTGTATAAACATGAAAATATCAGCACCGCCATCTGTATAATCATGGAAATATGTACAAAGTCATCTGTATAAACATGGAAATATCCACACCTCCATCAGAATGAACATGGAAATATCTACACCGCTATCTCTATAAACATGGAAATAGCTAAACCGGTATCTGTATAGTCCTGGAAATATCCACACCGCTATGTGTATAAACACGGAAATATCTACACCGCCATCTCTATAAACATGGAAATATCTACAGTGACATCTGTACACACATGGAAATATCTGCAGTGCCATCTGTATACACATGGAAATAACTAAACAGCCATCTGTATAAACATGGAAATATCTACACCGCTATCTCTATAAACATGGAAATACCTACACCGCTAATTGTATAAACATGGAAACATCTACACCGCCATTTGCATAAACATGTAAATACCTCCACCGCTATCGGTATAAACATGGAAATATCTACAGCGCTATCTGTATATACATGGAAATATGCACACCGCTATCTGTATAAACATGGAAATTTGTACACCGACATCTGCATAAACTTGGAAATAACTACACAGTCATCTGTATAAACATGGAAATTTCTACCCCACTATCTGTATAAACATGGAAATGGCTACAATGCCATCTGCATAAACATGGAAACATCTACACAGGCATCTCTATAAATATGGAAATAGCTACACCGTTATCTGTGTAAATGTGGAAATATCTACACCGCAATCTCTATAAACATGGAAATAACTACACCACTACCTGTTTAAAGATGAAAATTTCTACACCGCAATCGGTGCAAAGATGGAAATATCTACACCGCTGTCTGTGTAAACATGGAAATATCTACAACACTATCTATAAACATGGAAATATTTACACAGCAATCTGTAAAAACATGGAAATATCTACACCGCCATGTGTATAAACATGGAAATATCTACACCGTCATCTATATAAACGTGGAATTATCTACACCGCCATCTGTATAAACATGGAAATATCTACACAGCCATCTCTATAAATATGGAAATATCTACACCGTTATCTGTATAAACATGGAAATAGCCAAACTGCCATCTGTATAAACATGGAAATATCTACACCGCCATCTGTAAAAACATGGAAATATTTACACAGTCATCTGTATAAACATGGAAATATCTACACCTCCATCTGTATAAACATGGAAATATCTACACTGCCATGTGTATACACATGGAAACATCTACACTGCCATCTGTATTAACATGCAAATATCTACCCCGCTATCTCTATAAACATGGAAATATCTACACCGCTATCTGTATAAACCTGGAAATATCTACACCGCTATCTGTATAAACATGGAAATATCTCCCCTCTTGTGTGTATAAACATGGAAATATCTACACCGCTATCTGTATAAACATGGAAATATCAACACCACTATCTGTATAAACATGGAAATATCTACACCGCTATATGTATAAATATGGAAATAACTACACCGCTATCTCTATAAACATGGAAATATCTACATCGCTATCTGCATAAACATAGAAATAACTGCACTGCTATCTCTTTAAACATGGAAATATCTGCACTGCCATCTGAAAAACGTGGAAATATCTTCATCGTCATCTGTATAAACATGGAAATATCTCCACCACTTTCTGTATAAATATGGAAATATCTACACCTCTATCTGTATAAACATGGAAATATCTACACCGCTGTCTCTATAAACATCGAAATAACTACACCGCCATCTGTAAGAACATGGAAATATCTTCAGAGACATCTGTATAAACATGGAAATATCTACACCACCATCTGTATAAACTTGGAAATAACTACACTGCCATCTGTGTACACATGGAAATAACTACACTGCAATCTGTATACACATGGAAATACCTACACAGCCATCTTTATCAACATGGAAATAACTACACTGCTATCTCTATAAACATGGAATTACCAACACCGCTATCTCTATAAACATGGAAATATCTACACCACTAACTGTATAAACATGGAAATATCTACATCGTTATCTGCATAAACATGGAAATGTTTACAACGCTATATGTATAAATATGGAAATAACTACCCCGCTATCTCTATAAATATGGAAATATCTACATCGCTATCTGTAAAAACATAGAAATAACTACATCGTTATCTCTATAAACATGGAAATATCTACACCGCCATCTGCATAAACCTGGAAATATCTACACCGTCATGTGTATAAACATGGAAATATCTACACCGCTTTCTGTATAAATATGGAAATATCTACACGGCTATCTCTCTAAATTTCGAAATATCTACATCTCCATCTGCATAAACATCTAAATATCTACACCATCTGTATAAACATGGAAATATCTATACCGCCATCTCTATAAACATGGAAATATCAGCACCGCCATTTGTATAATCATGGAAATATCCACACTGCCATCTCTATAAACATGGAAATATCTACACCTCCATTTGTAAAAACATGGAAATATGTACACAGTCATCTGTATAAACATGGAAACATCTACACTGCTATCTGTGTAAACATGGAAATCTATACACTGACATCTGTATAAATATGGAAATATCTACACCGGTATCTGTATAAACACGGAAATATCTACACCACCATCTGTAAAAACATAGAAATATCTACACAGTGATCTGTGTAAACATGAAAATATCTACACAGTCGTCTGTAAACATGGAAATATCTACACCACCATCTGTATAAATTTGGAAATACCTACACTGCCATCTGTGTAAACATGGAAATACCTATACTGCCATCTGTATACACATGGAAATATCTATACAGCCATCTGTACCAACATGGAAATAACAACACCGCTATCTTTATAAACATGGAATTACCTACACCGCTATCTCTATAAACATGGAATTATCTACACCACTATGTCTATAAACATGGAAACATGTACACCGCCATCTCTATAAACATGTAAATATCTACACTGCCATCTCCATAAACATGGAATTATCTACAGCACCATCTGTATAAACATGGAAATTTCTACACTGCCATCTGTTTAAAGATGTAAATAACTACACCGCGAGCTGGATAAACATGGAAATATCTACACCGTTATCTGAATAAACATGGAAATACCAACACCGCTATCTGTATAAACATGGAAATATCTACACCGCTACCTTTATAAACATGGAAATATCTACACCGCTATCTGTATAAACATGGAAATATCTACACCGCGATCTGTATAATCATGGAGATAACTGCACTGCTATCTGTATAAACATGGAAATATCTACACAGCTATCTGTATATACATGGAAATATCTACCAAGCTATCTGTATAAATATGGAAATACCTGCACCGCTATCTCTATAAACATGGAAATTTCTACA
Source organism: Pan troglodytes (assembly GCF_028858775.2). NCBI lineage: Eukaryota > Metazoa > Chordata > Mammalia > Primates > Hominidae > Pan > Pan troglodytes. The sequence goes on from NC_072411.2 coordinate 13,687,328, forward strand.
CCGCTATCTATATAAACATGGAAATATCTACAGCGCTATCTGTATTAACATGGAAATAACTACACCGCCATCTGTATAAACATGCAAATATCTACGCAGTCATCTGTATAAACATGTATATATCTACACCAACATCTCAATAAACATGGAAATATCTAGACAGCCATATCTATACCCATGGAAATATCTACACAGCCATCTGTATAAACATGGAAATATCTACACCGCTATCTTTGTAAACATGGAAATATCTACACCTCTATCTGTAGAATCATGGAAATATCTACATTACTATCTGTATAAACATGTAAATAAATACAGCGCTATCTGTATAAACATGGAAATATGTACACCGCTTTCTGTATAAACATGGAAATACCTACACCGCTGTCTGTATAAACATGGAAATATTTACAATGCTATCTTTGTAAACATGGAAATATCTACAACGCTATCTTTGTAAACATCTACAACTCTATCTGTGTAAACATGGAAATATCTACACAGCTATCTTTGTAAACTTGGAAATATCTACACCGCTATCTGTGTAAAGATGGAAATATCTACACCGCAATCTGTGCAAAGATTGAAATATCTACATCGCTATCTCTGGAAACATGGAAATATCTACACCGCAATCTGTGCAAAGATTGAAATATCTACACCGCTCTCTCTGTAAACATGGAAATATCGACACCACCATCTGTATAAACATGGAAATATCTACAACGCCATTTGAATAAACATGGAAATATCTACACAGCCGTCTCTATAAACAAGGAAATATCTACACCGGTATCTGTATAAACATGGAAATACCTACACCGCTGTCTGTATAAACATGGAAATACCTACACCGCTATCTTTATAAACATGGAAATATCAACACCACTATCCGTAAAAACATGGAAATATCTACACCGCTATCACTATAAACATGTAAGTAACTGCAACTCTATCTGTGCAAACATGCAAATATTTACCCCACTATGTGTGTAAACATGGAAATATCTACAACGCTATCTGTATAAAGATGGAAATATCCACACATCTATCTGTATAAATATGGAAATATCTACACCGCTATCCAAATAAACATGGAAATACATACACCGCTATCTGTATAAACATGGAAATATCTACACCGCTATCACTATAAACATGGAAATACCAACACCGCTATCCTTATAAACATGGAAATATCTGCACCGCTATCTGTATAAACATGGAAATATCTACAGCGCTATCAGTATAAACAGGGAAATATCTGCACCGCTATCTCTATAAACATGGAAATATCTACACCGCTATCTGTATAAACATGGAAAAGTCTGCATCACTATCTGCATAAAGATGGAAATATCTGCAACGCTGTCTGTATAAACATGGAAATATCTGCATCGCTATCTGCATAAAGATGGAAATATCTCCACCGCTGTCTGTATAAACATGCAAATATCGACACTGCTATCTGTATAAACATGGAGATATCTACACCGCTATCTGTATAAACATGGAAAATCTACAACCGTATCTCTATAAACATGGAAATATATACACTGTCGCCTGTATACACATGGAAATATCTACACAGCCATCTGTATAAACATGGAAATATCTACACTGCTATCTCTAAAAACATGGAAATACCTACAAAGCTATCTCTAAAAACATGGAAATATCTACTCCGCAATCTCAATAAACATGGAAATATCTACACCGCCATCTCTATGAACATGTTAATATCTACACCGCCATCTCCATAATCATGGAACTAACTACACTACCATCTGTATAAAAGTGGAAATATCTACACCGTTTTCTGTATAAACATGGAAACATCTACACTGCCATCTGTATAAAGATGGAAATATCTCTACCGTGAGCGGTATAAACTTGGAAATATCTAAACCATTATCTGTATAAACATAGAAATATCAACTCCGCTATGGGTATAAACGTGGCAATATCTACACCACTGTCTGTATAAACATGGAAATATCTAAACCACTATCTCTATAAACATGGAAATACCTACACCACCATCTCTATAAACATGGAAATATCTATACTGCCATCTGTATAAACATGGAAATATCTGCACCGCTATCACTACAAACATGGAAATACCTACATCGCTATCTGTATAACATGGTAAAATCTACACCGCCATCTGTATAAACATGGAAATATCTACACCGTTATCTGTATAAACATGGAAATATCTACAACGCTATCTGTGTAAACATGGAAATATCTACCCCGCTATCTGTGTAAAATGGAAATATATACACCGCTATCTCTATAAAGATGGAAATATCTACACCACTAACTGTATAATCGTGGAAATATCTACACAGCTATCTGTATAAACGTGGAAATATATACACCGGTATCTGAATAAACGTGGAAATATCTACACCGCTATCTGTACAAACGTGGAAATATTTTCAACGCTATCTGTGCAAATGAGGAAGTATCTACACACCTATCTGTGTAAACCTGGAAATATCTACACCGCTATCTGTGGAAAGATGGAAATACATACACCGCAATCTGTGCAAAGATGGAAATGTCTACACCGCTATCTCGGTAAACATGGAAATATCTACACCGCTATCTGTATAAACATGGAAATATCTACACCGCTATATCTATAAACATGGAAATATCTACACCGCTATCTCTATTATCGTCAAAATATCTACACCGACATCTGTATGAACATGTAAATATCTACACAGTCATCTGTATAAACATGTAAATATCTACACAACCATCTCAATAAACATGGAAATCTCTAGACAGCCATATCTATACATATGGAAATATCTACACAGCCATCTGTATAAACATGGAAATATCTACACCTCTATCTCTGTAAACATGAAAATACCTACACCGCTATCTGTAGAAACATGGAAATATCTACACTGCCATCTGTATACACAAGGAAATATCTACGAAGGCATCCCTATAAACATGGAAATATCTACACCGCTATCTGTATGAACATGGAAATATCAACATCGCCATCGCAGTAAACAAGAAAATATCTACACCGCCTTCTCTATTAACATGAAAATATCTACACTGTCATCTCTATAAACATGGAAGTATCTATACAGCCATCTTTATAAACATGGAAATACCTACACAGCCATCTGTATAAACATGGAAATATCTACACTGCCATCTGTATTAAGATGGAAATATCTACATCACCATCTGTATAAATATGGAAATATCTACACCGCCGTCTGTATAAACATGGAAATATCGACACAGCTTTCTGTATAAACATGGAAATATCTACACCGCTATCTGTGTAAAGATGGAAATATCTAAACCGCAATCTGTGCAAAGATGCAAATATCTACACCAATATCTCTGTAAACATGGAAATATCTACACTGCTATCTGTATAAATATGGAAATATTTACACCGCTATCTCCAAAAACATGGAAATATCTACACCGCTATCTCAATAAAGATGGAAATATCTACAGCGCTCTCTCTATAAACATGGAAATATCTACACTGCCATCTGTATAAACATGGAAATATCCACACAGTCATCTTTATATACATGGAAATATCTACACCGCTATCTGTATAAACATGGAAATATCTACACCGCTATCTCTATAAACATGGAAATATCTGCACCGCCATCTGTATAAACATGGAAATATCTACACCACTATCTTTATAAACATGGAAATATCTACACCGATATCTGTATAAACATGGAAGTATCTGAACCACTATCTCTGTAAACATGGAAGTATCAACACTGCCATCTGTAGAAAGATGGAAATAACTACAACGCGATCTGTATAAACATGGAAATATCTACACCGCCACCTGTATAAACATGGAAATATCTACACAACTATCTGTATAAACATGGAAATATCTACAAAAACATACGTATAAACATGGAAATATCTACACTGCTATCTGTATAAACATGGAAATATCTACACCGCTATCTCTATAAACATGGAAATAGCTAGAGAGTCATCTGTATAAACATGGAAATATCTACACTGCCATGTGAATAAACATGGAAACATCTACACAGCCATCTGTATAAACATGGAAATATCTACACCGCTATCTGTGTAAAGATGGAAATATCTACAGCGCAATCTGTGCAAAGATGGAAATATCTACTCCGCTATCTCTGTAAACATGGAAATTCCTACAGTGCTATCTGTATAAACATGGAAATATCTACACCGCCATCTGTATAAATATGGAAATATCTACACTGCTATCTCTATAAACATGGAAATATCTACACCGCTATCTGTATAAACATGGAAACATATACACCGCTATGTCTATAAACATGGAAATATCTACAGTGCCATCTGTATAAACATGCAAATATCTACACAGTCATCTGTATAAACATGGAAATATCTACACTACCATCTCTATAAACATGGAAATATGTATAGCACTCACTGTATAAAGATGCAAATATCTACACCGCTATCTGTATAAACATGGAAATATCTACATTGCTATTTGTATAAATATGGAAATATTTACACCGCTATCTCTATAAACATGGAAATATCTACACCGCTATTTCTATAAACAGAGAAATATCTACACCAACATCTGTATAAACATGGAAATATCTACACAGTCATCTTCATAAACATGGAAATATCAACACTGCCATCTGTACAAACATGGAAATACCTTCTCAGCCCTCTTTATAAACATGGAAACATCGGCACAGCAATCTATATAAACATGTAAATATCTACACCGCTATCTGTATAAACAGGGAAATATCTACACCGCTATCACTATAAACATGGAAATATCTACACCGCTATGTGAATAAACATGAAAATATTTCCACTGCTATCTCTGTCAACAGAGAAATAACTACACCGCTCTCTGTATAAACATGGAAATACCTACACTGCCATCTGTATTAACATGGAAATATCCACACCACCATCTGTATAAAACTGGAAATATCTACATGGCGAGCTCTATAAACATGGAAATATTTACACCGCTATGTGTATAAACATGGAAATACCAACACCGCTATCTCTATAAACGTGGAAATATCTACACCGCTATCTGTATAAACATGGAAACATCTACACAGCGATCTGTATGAAAATGGAAATATCTGCACCTCCATCACTATAAACATGAAAATATCTACACTGCCATCTCCATAAACATGTATACTCACTGTATAAAGATGTAAATATCTACACCGCTATCTGTATAAACATGGAAATATCTACATCGATATTTGTATAAATATGGAAATATTTACACCGCTATCTCTATAAACATGGAAATATCTACACCGCTATTTCTATAAACAGGGAAATATCTACAACAACATCTGTATAAACATGGAAATATCTACACAGTCATCTTCATAAACATGGAAATATCAACACTGCCATCTGTATAAACATGGAAATATCTACACTGTCATCTGTATAAAGATGTAAGTATCTACAATGTGAGCTGTATAAACATGGAAAGATTTATACCGCTATCAGTATAAACATGGAAATACCAACACTGCTATCTGTATATACTTGGAAATATCTACACCGCTATCTGTATAAACATGGAAATATCTACAAAGCTATCTCTATAAACTTGGAAATACCTAAACCGCTATCTCTACAGACACGGAAATATCTACACCGCTGTCTCTATAAACATGGAAATATATACAGAGCCATCTCTACAAACATGGAAATGTCTACAATGCCATCTAAATAAACAAGGAAATATCTACACTGCCATCTATATAAACATGGAAATATCTACACCGCCATCTGTATAAACATGGAAATATCTACACTGCCATCTGTAGAAAGATGGAGTTAACTACACTGCGATCTGTATAAACGTGGAAATATCTACACCATGATCTGTATAAACATGGAAATATCTACACCACGATCTGTGTAAACATGGAAATATGTACACCGCTATCTGCATAAACATGGAAATATCTACACCACTACCTCTATAAATATGGAAATATCTATACCATTCTCTCTATAAACATGGAAATATCTACATCGCTATCTGTATAAACATGGAAACATCTCCACCGCTGTCTGTATAAACATGGAAATACCTGCACCGCTATGTGTATAAACATGGAAATACCTACAAAGCTATCTGTATAAACATGGAAATACCTACACCACTATCGGTATAAACATGGATATATCTACAACACTAACTCTATAAACATGGAAATACCTACACCGCCATCTCTGTAGACATAGAAATATCTACACCGCTATCTGTATAAACATGGAATTGTCTACACGGCTATCTGTATAAACATGGAAATATCTACACCGCTATCTGTATAAACATGGAAATATCAACACCGCTCTCTGTATAAACATGGAAATGTCTACACCGCTATCTGTATAAAGATGGAAATATCTACATCTCTATCTCTATAAAAATGGAAATATCTACACCGCCATCTCTATAAACATGGAAATATCTACACAGTTATCTGTATAAACATGGAAATATCTACACCACCATCTGTATAAACATGGAAATATCTATACTGCCATCTGTATAAACATGGAAATACCTAAACCACTATCTGTATAAATATGGAAACATCTACAACACTATCCCTATAAACATGGAAATATCAACAACGCTATCCAAATAAACATGGAAATATATACACCGCTATCTGCTTCAACATGGAAATATCTACACCACTACCACTATAAACATGGAAATAACTACACTGCCATCTCTATAAACATGGAAATACCTACACCGCCATCTCTATAAACATGGAAACATCTATACCACCATGTCAATAAACTTGGAAATATCTACACCGCCATCGGCACAACCGTGGAAATATCTACACCGCCGTTTGCATAAACATGGAAAAATCTACACCGACATCTGCATATACATGGAAATATCTTCAACGCTATCTGTGTAAACATGGAAATGTCTGCACTGCTATATGTGGAAACATGGAAATATCTACATCACTATCTGTATAAACATGGAAATATCCACACCGTTATCTCTATAAACATGGAATTATCTACACCGCTATCTCTATAAACATGGACATATCTACACCGCTTTCTGTATAAACATGGAAATATCTACACCGCCATCTGTACAAACTTGGAAATATCTGCAATGCTATCTGTATAAACATGGAAATATTTACACCGCGGTCTGTATAAATATGGAAATATCTACACCGCTATCTGTATAAACATGGAAATATCTACAATGCTATCTCTATAAACATGGAAATATTTACACCGTGATCTGTATAAACATGGAAATATTTACACGGCTATCTGTATGAACACGGAAATATCTACCCCGTTATCTGTATAAATATGGAAATATCTACACCGCAATCTCTATAAACATGGAAATATCTACACCGCCATCTGTATAAACATGGAAATATCTACACTGCTATCTCTATAAATATGGAAATAACTTCAATGCCATCTGTAAAAACATGGAAATACCTACACAGCCATCTGTATAAACATGGAAATATCTACACAGCCATGTGTATATACATGTAAATATCTACACCGCTATCTATATAAACATGGAAATAACTACACCGCTATCTGTATAAACGTGGAAATATCTCCACTGCTATCTCTATAAACATCGAAATATCTACACAGCCATCTGTATAAACATTGAAATACTTACAAAGTTATCGGTATAAACATGGAAATATCTACACCGCCACCTGTATAAACATGGAAATATCTACACAGCCATGTGTACATACATGGAAATATCTACACCGCTCTGTATATAAACATGGAAATAACTACACTGCTATCTCTATATACATGGAAATATCTACACCGCCATCTACATATCCATAGAAATATCTGCGCCGCCAACTGTAAAAACATGGAAATATCTACACGGTCAACAGTGTATAGATGAAAATATCAACACCGCCATCTGTACAAACATGGAAATATCTACACCGCAGTCTATATAAACATGGAAATATCTACACCGCTATCTGTATAAACATGGAAATATCTACACCGCAGTCTGTATAAACATGGAAATATCTACACCGCTATCTGTATAAACATGGAAATATCTACACCGCTATCTCTATAAACATGGAAATATCTACACCGCGATCTGTATAAACATGTAAATATTTACACCGCTATCTGTATAAAGATGGAAATTTCTACACCATTATCTGAATAAATATGGAAATATCTACACCGCAATCTCTACAAACATGGAAATATCTACACCGACATCTGTATAAACATGGAAATACCTATACAGTCATCTGTGTAAACATGGAAATATCTACAATGCCATCTGTATACACATGGAAATACCTACATGGCCATCTGTGTATAGATGGAAACATCAACACCGCCATCTGTACAAACGTGGAAATCTCTACACTGCTATCTCTATATACATGGAAATATCTACACTGCAGTCTGTATAAACATGGAAATATCTACACCGGTATCTGTATAAACATGGAAATATCTACACCACGATCTGTATAAACATGGAAATATCTACACCGCCATCTGAATGTGCATGGAAATATTTATGCCGCCATCTGTATAAACATGGAAATATCTACATTGCCATCTGTGTATAGATGGATATATCAACACCGCCATCTGTACAAACATGGAAATATCTATACCGCTATGTCTATAAACATGGAAATATCTGCACTGCCATCTGTAAAAACATGGAAATAACTAAACAGTCATCTGTATAAACATGGAAATATCTACAATGCCATCTGTATACACATGGAAATATCTACACAGCCATCTGTACAAACATGTAAATATCTATACTACTATCTCTGTAAACATGCAAATATCTACACCGCCATCTATATAAACATGGAAATATCTACACCGCCATCTGTATAAACATGGAAATATCTACACTGCCATCTGTAGAAAGATGGAGTTAACTACACTGCGATCTGTATAAACGTGGAAATATCTACACCATGATCTGTATAAACATGGAAATATCTACACCCATATCTGTTAACATGGAAATATCTACACCGCTATCTGTGCAAAGATGGAAATATCTACACCGCTATCTCTGTAAACATGGAAATACCTACACCGCTATCTGTATACACATGGAAATATCTACACCGCTATCTCTATAAACATGGAAATATCTACACTGCTATCTCTATAAACATGGAAATATCTACACCGTTATCTGTATAAACATGGAAATATATATAGCGCTATCAGTATAAACATGGAAACTTCTACACCACGATCTGTATGAACATGAAAGATCTACTTCGCTATCTGTATAAACATGTAAATATCTACACTGCTATCTGTATAAACATGGAAATATCTTCACCACTAACTGTATAAACATGGAAATATCCACACTGCCATCTGAATAAATATGGAAATATCTAAACCGCTATCTCCATTAACATGGAGATACCTACACCGCCATCTGTATAAACATGGAAACAACTACACAGCTATCTCTATAAACGTGGAAATATGTACACCGCCATCTCAACAAACATGGAAATATCTACAGCGCCATCTACATGAACAAGGAAATATCTTCACTGCCATCTATATAAACATGGAAATATCTACACCGCTATTTGTATAAACATGGAAATATCTACACTGCTATCTCTATAAATATGGAAATAACTTCAATGCCATCTGTAAAAACATGGAAATACCTACACAGCCATCTGTATAAACATGGAAATATCTACACAGCCATGTGTATATACATGTAAATATCTACACCGCTATCTATATAAACATGGAAATAACTACACCGCTATCTGTATAAACATGGAAATATCTCCACTGCTATCTCTATAAACATCGAAATATCTACACAGCCATCTGTATAAACATTGAAATACTTACAAAGTTATCGGTATAAACATGGAAATATCTACACCGCCACCTGTATAAACATGGAAATATCTACACAGCCATATGTACATACATGGAAATATCTACACCGCTCTGTATATAAACATGGAAATAACTACACTGCTATCTCTATATACATGGAAATATCTACACCGCCATCTACATATTCATAGAAATATCTGCGCCGCCAACTGTAAAAACATGGAAATATCTACACGGTCAACAGTGTATAGATGAAAATATCAACACCGCCATCTGTACAAACATGGAAATATCTACACGGCAGTCTATATAAACATGGAAATATCTACACCGCTATCTGTATAAACATGGAAATATCTACACCGCAGTCTGTATAAACATGGAAATATCTAAACCGCTATCTGTATAAACATGGAAATATCTACACCGCTATCTCTATAAACATGGAAATATCTACACCGCGATCTGTATAAACATGTAAATATTTACACCGCTATCTGTATAAAGATGGAAATTTCTACACCATTATCTGAATAAATATGGAAATATCTACACCGCAATCTCTACAAACATGGAAATATCTACACCGACATCTGTATAAACATGGAAATACCTATACAGTCATCTGTGTAAACATGGAAATATCTACAATGCCATCTGTATACACATGGAAATACCTACACGGCAATCTGTGTATAGATGGAAACATCAACACCGCCATCTGTACAAACATGGAAATATCTACACTGCTATCTCTATAAACATGGAAATATCTGCACTGCTATATGTGGAAACATGGAAATATCTACATCACTATCTGTATAAACATGGAAATATCCATACCGTTATCTCTATAAACATGGAATTATCTACACCGCTATCTCTATAAACATGGACATATCTACACCGCTTTCTGTATAAACATGGAAATATCTACACCGCCATCTGTACAAACATGGAAATATCTGCAATGCTATCTGTATAAACATGGAAATATTTACACCGCGGTCTGTATAAACATGGAAATATCTACACCGCTATCTGTATAAACATGGAAATATCTACACTGCTATCTCTATAAACATGGAAATATCTACACCGTGATCTGTATAAACATGGAAATATTTACACGGCTATCTGTATAAACACGGAAATATCTACCCCGTTATCTGTATATATATGGAAATATCCACACCGCAATCTCTATAAACATGGAAATATCTACACCGCCATCTGTATAAACATGGAAATATCTACACTGCTATCTCTATAAATATGGAAATAACTTCAATGCCATCTGTAAAAACATGGAAATACATATACAGTCATCTGTATAAACATGGAAATATCTTCACAACCATCTGTATAAACATGGAAATACCTACACAGCCATCTGTATAAACATGGAAATATCTACACAGCCATATGTATATACATGTAAATGTCTACACCGCTATCTATATAAACATGGAAATAACTACACCGCTATCTGTATAAACATGGAAATATCTCCACTGCTATCTCTATAAACATCGAAATATCTACACCGCCATCTGTATAAACATTGAAATACTTACAAACTTATCCGTATAAACATGGAAATATCTACACCGCCACCTGTATAAACATGGAAATACCTATACAGTCATCTGTGTAAATATGGAAATATCTACAATGCCATCTGTATACACATGGTAATACCTACATGGCCATTTGTGTATAGATGGAAACATCAACACCGCCATCTGTACAAACGTGGAAATGTCTACACTGCTATCTCTATAAACATGGAAATATCTACACTGCGGTCTGTATAAACATGGAAATATCTAAACCGGTATCTGTATAAACATGGAAATATCGACACCACGATCTGTATAAACATTGAAATATCTACACCGCCATCTGCATGTGCATGGAAATATTAATGCCGCCATCTGTATAAACATGGAAATATCTACATTGCCATCTGTGTATAGATGGAAATATCAACACCGCCATCTGTACAAACATGGAAATATCTACACCGCTATCTCTATAAACATGGAAATATCTGCACTGCCATCTGTAAAAACATGGAAATAACTAAACAGTCATCGGTATAAACATGGAAATATCTACAATTCCATCTGTATACACATGGAAATATCTACACAGCCATCTGTATAAACATGTAAATATCTACACTGCTATCTCTGTAAAGATGGAAATATCTACACCGCCATCTCTATAAACATGAAAATATCTACACTGCCATCTCCATAAACATGGAACAAACTACTCCGCCATCTGTATAAACATGGAAACATCTACACCGCCATCTGTGTGAATAAGGAAATATCTACAACGCCATCTGTATAAAGATATAAATGTCTGCACCGCGAGCTTTATAAACATGGAAATATGTACATCGCTATCTGTATAAACGTGGAAATACCAACACCGCTATCGGTATAAACATGGAAATATCTACAACGCCATCTATATAAACATGTAAATATCTACACCGCTATGTCAATATACATGGAAATAACTACACCGCTATCTCTATAAACATGGAAATATCTACACCGCTATCTGTATAAACATGGAAATATCCACACCGCTATCTGTATAAACCTCGAAATATCTACAGCGATATCTGTATAAACATGGAAATACCTACACCGCTATCTGTATAAACATGGAAATATTTACACTGCTATCTGCATAAACATGGAAATACCAACACCGTTATCTGTATAAACATGGAAATATCTACACCGCTATCTCTATAAACATAAAATTAACTACACCGCCATCTCTATAAATATGGAAATATCTACACCGCCATCTGAATAAACATGGAAATATCTACACAGACATCAGTATAAACATGGAAATATCTACACTGCCATCTGTATAAACTTGGAAATACCTTCACTGACGTCTGTAGAAAAATGGAAATGTATACAAAGCGATCTGTATAAACATGGGAACTTCTACACCGCTACCTGTATAAACATGGAAATATCTACACCGCTATCTGTATCAACATGGAAATAACTACACCGTAATCTGTATAAACACGGAAATATCTACAATGCTATCTCTGTAAACATGGAAATATCTACACAGCTATCTGTGTAAACTTGGAAATATCTTCACCGCTATCTGTGTAAATTTGGCAATACCTTCACCGCAAGCTGTGGAAAAATGGAAATACCTACACTGCTATCTCTGTAAAGATGGAACTACCTACACCGATATCTGTATATACATGGAAATATCTACACTGCCATCTGTATAAACATGGAAATATCTACAGCGCCATCTGTATAAACATGGAAATATTTACACCGCCATCTGTACACACATGGAAATATCTACACAGCCATCTGTATAAACATGGAAATATCTACACTGCTATCTCTATAAATATGGAAATATGTACACCACTATCTGTATAAACATGGAAATATCTACATCGCTGTCTGTATAAACAGGGAAATATCTCCACCACGATCGGTATAAACATGGAAATATCTACACCACTATCTGTATAAACATGGAAATATTTACACCGCTATCTGTACAAACATGGAAATATCTACAACGCTATCTGTGTAAACATGGAAATATCTACAACGCTATCTGTGTAAACACGGAAATATCTACACAGCTATCTGTGTAAACTTGGAAGTATCTACACAGCTATCTGTGTAAAAATGGAGATACCTCCACAGCAATATGTGCAAAGATGGAAATGTCTACACTGCTATCTCTGTAAACCTGGAAATATCTACACCGCTATCTGTATAAACATGGAAAAATCTACACCGCAGTCTCTATAAACATGGAAATATCTCCACCGCTATGTGTATAAGCATGAAAATATCTACAACGCTTTCTGTGTAAACATGGACATATCGACACTGCAATCTGTATAAACATGGAAATATCTACAACGCTATGTGTGTAAACATGGAAATATCTACACAGCTATCTGTGTAAACTCGCAAGTGTCTACACAGCTATCTGCGTAAACATGGAAATAACTACACGGCAATCTGTGCAAAGATGGAAATATCTACACCGCTATCTCTGTAAACATGGAAATATCTACACCGCTGTCTGTATAAACAAGGAAACATCTACACCGCCATCTGTAGAAACATGGAAAAGTCTAAATTGCAATCTGTATAAACATGGAAATACCTACACCGCTATCTTTATAAATATGGAAATATCTACACCGCTATCTCTATAAACATGGAAATACCTACACCACTTTCTCTATAAACATGGAAATATCTACACTGCAATCTCTACATACATGGAAATATTTACTCCGCCATCTCTATAAACATGAAAATATCTACACCGCCATCTTCCGAAACATGGATGTATCTACACCTCCATCTGTATAAACTTGGAAATATCTAAACCACTATCTGTATAAACATGGAAATATCTTCACTTCTATCTGTATAAACATGGAAATATCTCCTCTGCCATCTGTATAAAGATGGAAATATCTACACCGCGAGCTGTATAAACATGGAAATATCTACACCGCTATCTGTATAAACATGGAAGTAGCATCACCGCTATCTGTATAAACATGGAAATATCTACACCGCTATCTCTATAAACATGAAAATATTTACACCACCATCTCTATAAACATGGAAATATTTACACCGCTCTCTCTATAAACATAGAAATAACTGCACCGCCACCTCTATAAACATGGAAATATCTACACTGCCATCTGCATAAACATGGAAATATCTACACAGACATCTGTATAAACATGGATATATCTACACAGACATCTGTATAAACTTGGAAATATCTACACTGACATCTGTAGAAAGATGGAAATATCTACAAAGCGATCTGTATAAACATGGAAATAACTACACCGCAATCAGTATAAACATGGAAATATCTACACAGCAATCTGTGCAAAGATGGAAATATCTACACCGCAGTCTCCATAAACATGGAAATATCTACTCCGCAATCTGTATAAACATGGAAATAACTACACCGCTATCCATATAAACATGGAAATATCTACATTGCTATCTTTATAAACATTTAAATTTTTACACCGTTATCTCTATAAACATAGAAATATCTCCACCGCTATCTTTATAAACACGGAAATACCTTCACCGGTATCTTTAAAAACATGGAAATACCTACACCGCTATCTCTATAAACAACGAAATACCTACAACGCTATCTGTGTAAACATGGAAATAACTACACAGCTATCTGTGTAAACTTGGAAATATCTACACCGCAATCTGTGTAAGCATGGAAATATCTACAACGCTATCTGTGTAAACATGGAAATATTTACAACGCTATCTGTGTAAACTGGGAAATATCTACACAGCTATCAGTAAAACGTGGAAATATCTACACCAAAATCTGTAGAGCCCTGAAAATATCTACACCGCTATCTGTATCAACATGTAAATAACTACACCGCTATCTGTATAAACATGGAAATATCTACAATGATATCTCTGTAAACATGGAAATATCGACACAGGTATCTGTGTAAACTTGGAAATATCTACACCGCTATCTGTGTAAAGTTTGCAATGTCTACACCGCAATCTGTACAAAGATGGAAATATCTTTACCGCTATATCTGTAAACATGGAAATATCTACACCGCTATATGTATAAACATGGAAATATCTACATTGCTATCTCTATAAACATGGGAATATCTACATCGCTATCTGAATAAACATGGAAATATCTACATCGCTATCTGTATAAACAGGGAAATAACTCCACCGCTATCTGTGTAAACATGGAAATATCTACACCGCTATCTGTATATACATGGAAATATCTACACCCCTATCTGTATAAACAAGGAAATATCTACACCGCCATCTTTAGAAACATGGAAATATCTACACCGCCATCTGTGTAAACTTGGAAATACCTACACCGCTACCTGTATAAATATGGAAATGTCTACACCGCTATCTCTATAAACATGGAAATACCTACACCACTTGCACTATAAACATGGAAATATCTACACCGTAATCTCTGTAAACATAGAAATATCTACACCGCCATCTATGTAAACATGAAAATATCTACACTGCCATATTCAGAAACATGGCTGTATCTACACCGCCATCTGTATAAACATGGAAATATCTACACCGCAATCTCTATAAACATGGAAATATCTACACCGCCATCTGTATTAACATGGAAATATCTACACAGTCATCTGTATAAACCTGGAAATATCTACACTGTCATCTATGTAAACATGGAAATATCTACAAAGAACTCTGTATAAACTTGGAAATATCGGCACAGCCATCTGTATAAACATGGAAATATCTACATCGCTATCTGTATAATCATGGAAATATCTACACCTCTATGTGTATTAACGTGGAAATATCTCCATTGCAATCTGTATAAACATGGACATATCTCCACCGCAATCTGTATAAACATGGAAATATCTACACCGCTATCTCTATAAACGTGGAAATAACTACACAACTATCTCTATAAACATGGAAAAATCTACACCACTATCTCCATCAACATGGAAATATAAACACCGCCATGTCTTTAAACATGGAGGTATCTACAACGACATCTGCATAAACAAGAAAATATCTACACTGCCATCTATATAAACATAGAAATATCTACATCTCCATCTCTATAAACATGGAAATATCTACACTGCCATTTGTAGAAAGATGGAAATATCTACACCGCAATCTGTATAAACGTGGAAATATCTACACCTCTATCTCTATAAACATGGAAATATCTACAATGCAATCTGTATAAACATGGAAATGTCTACACCGCTATCTGTATAAATATGAAATAACTAAACCACTATCTCTATAAAATTGGAAATATCTACACTGCTATCTGTATAAACATGGAAATATCCTCACTGGTATCTCTATGAACATGGATATATCTACACCGCTATCTCTATAAACATGGAAATATCTACACCGCCATCTCTATAAACTTGAAAACATCTACACCGCCATCTGTATAAACATGGAAATATCTACACCGCTATCTTTATAAACATGGAAATATCTACACTGCTATCTCTATAAACATGGAAATATCTACACCGCCATCTGTATAAACATGGAAATACCTACAAAGTCATCTGTATAAACATGGAAATATCCACAAACCATCTGTATAAACATGGAAATATCTACACAACCATCTGTATGTACATGGAAATATCTACACCGCTATCTGTATAAACATGGAAATAACTACACCGCTATTTTTATAAACAAGGAAATACCTCCACCGCCATCTGTTTAAACATGGAAATATATACACAGACATCTGTTTATACATGGAAATATCTACACCTCTATCTGTATAAACATGCTAATAACTACACCGCTATCTGTATAAATGTGGAAATATTTGCACCGCTATCCCTATAAACATGCTAATATCAACACCGTGATCTGTATAAACATGGAAATATCTGCACCATGATCAGTATAAACATGGAAATATCTACACCGCGATCTGTATAAACATGGAAATATGTACACCGTGATCTGTATAAACATGGAAATATCTACACTGCCATCTCTATAAACATGGAAATATCTACACCCCTATGTGTATAAACATGGAAATATCCACACAGCTATCTCTATAAACATGGAGAAATCAATACCGCTATCTCTATGAACATGGAAATATCTACACCGCCATCTGTATAAACATGGAAATGTCTACATCGCGATCAGTATAAACATGCAAATATCTACACCGCCATCTGTATAAACATGTAAATATCTCCACTGCTATCTTTATAAACATCGAAATATCTACACCGCCATCTGTATAAACATGGAAATAAAAAGTTATCTGTATAAACATGGAAATATCTACACCGCCTTCTGTATAAACATGGAAATGTCTACACAGCCATGAGTATATACATGGAAATATCTACAACGCTATCTATATAAAGATGGAAATAACTACACCGCTATCTGCAAAAACATGGAAATATCTCCACTGCTATCGCTTTAAATATCGAAATATCTACACCGCCATCTGTATAAACATGGAAATACCTACAAAGTCATCTGTATAAACATGGAAATATCTACAAACCATCTGTATAAACATGGAAATATCTACACAGCCATCTGTATCAACATGGAAATATCTACACCGCCATCTGCATAAACATGGAAATATCTACAGCACCATCTCTATAAACATTGAAATATCTACACTGCCATCTGTAAAAACATGGAAATATCTACACAGTCATCGGAATAAACATTGAAATATCTACACAACCATCTGTATAAACATGGAAATACCTACAATACCATCTGTATACACATGGAAATATCTACACAGACATCTGTATAAATAGGGAAATATCTACACCGCCATCTGTATATACATGGAATTATCTACACTGCCATCTGTAGAAAGATGGAAATATCTACAACGCTATCTCAATACATATGGAAATATCTACACCGCCATCTCTATAAACATGAAAATATCTACACTGCCATCTCCATAAAGATGGAAGTATCCTCTCCGCCATGTGTATAAACACGGAAATATCTACACAACCATCTGTGAAAACATGGAAATATCTACACCGCTATCTGTATAAACATGGAAATATCTACACCGCCATCTGCATGTCCATGGAAATATCTACACCGCCGTCTGTATAAACATGGAAATATCTACCCGGCCATCTGTGTATAGATGGAAATATCATCACCGCCATCTGTACAAACATGAAAATATCTACACTGCTATCTGTATAAACATGGAAATATCTGCACTGCCATCTGTAAAAACATGGAAATACCTATACAGTCCTCTGTACAGACATGGAAATATCTACACCGCTATCTGTATAAACATGGAAATATCTACACCGCTATCTGTATAAACATGGAAATATCTAGACCGCGATCTGTATAAACATGGAAATATCTACACCGCGATCTGCATAAGCATGGAAATATCTTCACCACGATCTGTATAAACATGGAAATATCTACACCGCTATCTGTATAAACATGGTAATATCTACACCACCGTCTATATAAACATGGAAATATCTACACCACCATCTATATAAACATGGAAATATCTACACCGCCATCTGTGTAAACATGGAAATATCTACAATGCCATCTGTAGAAAGATGTAAATATCTACACCGCAATGTGTGTAAACATGGAAATATCTACACCGATATCTGTGTAAACATGGAAATATCTGCACCACTATCTGTATAAACATGGAAATATCTACACAGCCATCTGCATGTCCATGGAAATATCTACACCGCCGTCTGTATAAACATGGAAATATCTACACGCCCATCTGTGTATAGATGGAAATATCATCACCGCCATCTGTACAAACATGGAAATATCTACACCGCTATCTCTATAAACATGGAAATATCTACACCGCTATCTGTAGAAACATGGAAATATCTACACCGCGATCTGTATAAACATGGAAATATCTACACCGATATCTGTAAATACATGGAAATATCTACCCCGCCATCTGTATAAACATGGAAATATCTACACCGCGATCTGTATAAACATGGAAATATCTACAGCGCCATCTCTATAAACATTGAAATATCTACACTGCCATCTGTAAAAACATGGAAATATCTACACAGTCATCTGAATAAACATGGAAATATCTACAACTCCATCTGTATAAACATGGAAATACCTATAATACCATCAGTATACACATGGAAATATCTACACAGACATCTGTATAAATATGGAAATATCTACACCGACATCTGTATAAACATGGAAATATCTACACTGCCATCTGTAGAAAGATGGATATATCTACACCGCTATCTCTATAAATAAGGAAATATCTACACCGAAATCTCTATAAACATGAAAATATCTACACTGCCATCTCCATAAAGATGGAAGTATCTACTCCGCCATGTGTATAAACACGGAAATATCTACACCACCATCTGTGTAAACATGGAAATATCTACACCGCTGTCTGTATAAACATGGAAATATCTACACGGCCATCTGTGTATAGATGGAAATATGAACACCGCCATCTGTTCAAACATGGAAATATCTACACCGCTATCTCCATAAACATGGAAATATCTGCTCTGCCATCTGTAAAAACATGGAAATACCTATACAGTCATCTGTATAAACATGGAAATATCTACAATGCCATCTGTATACACATGGAAATATCTACACAGCCATCTGTATGAACATGTAAATATCTACACTGCTATCTCTATAAACATGGAAATATCTACAAAGCCATCTCTATAAACATGAAAATATCTACACTGCCATCTCCATAAACATGGAACTAACTACTCCGATATCTGTATAAACATGGAAGCATCTACACCGCCATCTGTGTGAATAAGGAAATATCTACAATGCCATCTGTATAAACATATAAATATCTGCACCGCGAGCTGTATAAACATGGAAATATCTACATCGCTATCTGTATAAACGTGGAAATACCAACACCGCTATCGGTATAAACATGGAAATATCTACAACGCCATCTATATAAACATGGAAATATCTACACCGCTATGTCTATAAACATAGAAATACCTACACCGCTATCTCTATAAACATGGAAATATCTACACCGCGATCTGTATAAACATGGAAATATCTACACCGTGGTCAGTATAAACATGGAAATACCTTCACCACGATCTGTATAAACATGGAAATATCTACAGCGCTATCTATATAAACATGGTAATATGTTCAACACCATCTATATAAACATGGAAACATCTACACCGCCATCTGTATAAACATGGAAAAATCTACAATTCCATCTGTAGAAAGATGGAAATATCTACACCGCAATCTGTGTAAACATGGAAATATATACACCGATATCTGTAAAAACATGGAAATATCTACACCACTATCTGTATAAACATGGAAATATCTACACCGCGATCTTTATAAACATGGAAGTATCTACACCGCGATCTGTATAAACATGGAAATATCTACATCGCTATCTGTATAAACGTGGAAATATCTACAAGGCTATCTCTATGAACATGGAAATATCTACTTCGCAATCTGTATAAACATGGAAATAGCTACAAAGTCATCTGTATAAACATGGAAATATCTACAAAGCCATCTGTATAAACATGGAAATATCTACACAGCCATCTATACATACATGGAAATATCTACACCGCTATCTGTATAAACATGGAAATAACTACACCGCTATTTGTATAAAGAAGGAAATATCTACACCGTGATCTGTATAAACATGTAAATATTTACACCACTAGCTGTATAAACATGGAAATATCTGCACCGTTATCTATATAAATATGGAAATATCTACACCGCTATCTCTATAAACATGGAAATATCTACACCGCCAACTGTATAAACATGGAAATACCTATGCAGTCATCTGTGTAACCATGGAAATATCTACACCACCATCTGTATAAACATGGAAATATCTACAATGCCATCTGTATACACAAGGAAATACCTACAGGGCAATCTGTGTATAGATGGAAACATCAACACCGCCTTCTGTACAAACTTGGAAATATCTACACTGTTATCTCTATAAACATGGAAATATATACACTGCAGTCTGTATAAACATGGAAATATCTACACCGGTATCTGTATATACATGGAAATATATACACCACAATCTGTATAAACATGGAAATATATACACCGCTATCTGTATAAACATGGAAATATCTGCACTGCTATCTCTATAGACATGGAAATATCTACAAAGCCATCTGTATGAACATGGAAATACCTACACAGTCATGTGTAGGAACATGGAAATATCTACACTGCCATGTGTGGAAACATAGAAATATCTACACAGCCCACTGTATAAATATGGAGATATCTGCATAGGCATATGTATAAACATGGAAATATCTACACCGCAATCTGTATAAACATGGAATTATCTACACAGCTATCTGTATAAATATGAAATATCTAAACCGCTATCTCTATTAAAATGGAAATATCTACACTGCTCTCAGTATAAACATGGAAATATCCTCACTGCTATCTCTATGAACATGGACATATCTACACCGCTATCTCTACAAACATGGTAATATCTACACGGCCATCTCTATAAACATGGAAATATCTACACCGCCATCTGTATAACCATTGAAATATCTACACCGCGATCTGTATAAACATGGAAATATCTACACCGCGATCTGTATAAACATGGAAATACCTACAAAGTCATCTGTATAAACATGGAAATATCTACACAGCCTTCTGTACAAACATGGAAATATGTACACAGCCATCTGTATATACATAGAAATATCTACACCGATGTCTGTATAAACATGGAAATAACTACACCGCTATCTGAATAAACATGGAAATATCTACACCGCCTTCTACATATCCATGGAAATATCTGCGCCGCCATCTGTATAAACATGGAAATATCTACACAGTCATCTGTGTATAGATGGAAATATCAACACCGCCATCTGTACAAACATGGAAATATCTGCACCGCTATCTGTGTAAAAATGGAACTATCTACACCGCGGTCTGTATAAACATGGAAATATCTACACCGCTATCTGTATAAACATGGAAATATCTACACCGCTATCTCTATAAACATGGAAATATCTACACCTTGATCTGTATAAACATGGAAATATTTACACCGCTATCTGTATAAACATGGAAATTACACCGTTATCTGTATAAATATGGAAATATCTTCACCGCTATCTCTATAAACTTGGAAATAACTACACTGCTATCTGTATAAACATGGAAATATCTACACCGCCATCTACATATCCGTGGAAATATCTGCAACGCCATCTGTATAAACATGGAAATATCTACACGGTCATCTGTGTATAGATGGAAATATCAACACCGCTATCTACATAAACATGGAAATTACTACACCGCTATCTGTATAAACATGGAAATATCTACACCGCCATCTACATATCCATGGAAATATCTGCGCCGCCATCTGAATAAACATGAAAATATCTACAAGGTTTTCTGTATAAACATGGAAATATCTACACAGTGATCTGTATAAACATGGAAATACGTACAGCACTCTCTGAATAAAGATGGAAATATCTACACCGCTATCTGTAAAAACATGGAAATATCTACACCACTATCTGTATAAATATGGAAATATTTACACCGCTATCTCAATAAACATGGAAATATCTACACCGCTATCTCTATAAACATGGAAATATCTACACCGCCATCTGTATTAACATGGAAGTATCTACACAGTCATCTGTATAAACCTTGAAATATCTATGCTGTCATCTATATAAACATGGAAATATCTGCAGAGAACTCTGTATAAACATGGAAATATCTACACAGCTATCTCTATGAACATGGAAATATCTACACAGCTATCTCTATGAACATGTAAAAATCTACTTCGCAATCTGTATAAACATGGAAATAGCTACAAAGTCATCTGTATAAACTTGGAAATATCTACAAAGCCATCTGTATAAACATGGAAATATCTACACAGCCATCTATACATACATGGAAATATCTACACCGCTATCTGTATAAACATGGAAATAACTACACCGCTATTTGTATAAAGAAGGAAATATCTACACCGTGATCTCTATAAACATGGAAATATTTACACCACTAGCTGTATAAACATGGAAATATCTGCACCGTTATCTACATAAATATGGAAATATCTACACCGCTATCTCTATAAACATGGAAATATCTACACCGCCATCTGTATAAACATGGAAATACCTATGCAGTCATCTGTGTAACCATGGAAATATCTACACCACCATCTGTATAAACATGGAAATATCTACAATGCCATCTGTATACACATGGAAATACCTGCACGGCAATCTGTGTATAGATGGAAACATCAACACCGCCTTCTGTACAAACTTGGAAATATCTACACTGCTATCTCTATAAACATGGAAATATATACACTGCGGTCTGTATAAACTTGGAAATATCTACACCGGTATCTGTATATACATGGAAATATATACACCACGATCTGTATAAACATGGAAATATATACACCGCTATCTGTATAAACATGGAAATATCTGCACCGCTATCTCTATAGACATGGAAATATCTACAAAGCCATCTGTATGAACATGGAAATACCTACAGAGTCATGTGTAGGAACATGGAAATATCTACACTGCCATGTGTAGAAAGATAGAAATATCTACACAGCCCTCCGTATAAATATGGAGATATCTGCATAGGCATATGTATAAACATGGAAATATCTACACCGCAATCTGTATAAACATGGAATTATCTAAACAGCTATCTGTATAAATATGAAATATCTAAACCGCTATCTCTATAAAAATGGAAATATCTACACTGCTCTCAGTATAAACATGGAAATATCCTCACTGCTATCTCTATGAACATGGACATATCTACACCGCTATCTCTACAAACATGGTAATATCTACACGGCCATCTCTATAAACATGGAAAAATCTACACCGCCATCTGTATAAACATGGAAATATCTACAGCGCTATCTGTATAAACATGGAAATCTCTACACAGCTATCTGTATAAACATGGAAACATCTACACCCCTATCTGTATAAACATGGAAATATCCACACCGCTATCTCTATAAACATGGAAAAATCAACACCGCTATCTCTATGAACATGGAAATATCTACACCGCCATCTCTGTACACATGGAAATATCTACACCACGATCAGTATAAATATGGAAATATCTACACCGCTAACTGTATAAACATGGAAATATCTCCACTGCTATCTCTATAAACATCGAAATATCTACACCGCCATCTGTATAAACATGGAAATACTTACAAAGTTATCTGTATAAACATGGAAATATCTACACCGCCATCTGTATAAACATGGAAATATCTACACAGCCATGTGTATATACATGGAAATATCTACACCGCTTTCTATATAAACATGGAAATAACTACACCACTATCTGTGTAAACATGGAAATATCTACACCGCCATCTACATATCCATGGAAATATCTGCGCCACCATCTGTATAAACATGGAAATATCTACACGGTCATCTGTGTATAGATGGAAATATCAACACCGCCATCTGTGCAAACATGGAAATCTCTGCACTGCTATATGTATAAACATGGAAATATCTACACCGCGGTCTGTATAAACATGGAAATATCTACACCGCTATCTGTTTAAACATGGAAATATCTTCACCGCTATTTCTATAAACATGGAAATATCTACACCGTGATCTGTATAAACATGGAAACATCTACACCGCTATCTGTATAAACACGGAAATTTCTACACCGTTATCTGTATAAATATGGAAATATCTACACCGCTATCTCTATAAACATGGAAATATCTACACCGCCATCTGTATAAACATGGAAATACCTATACAGTCATCTGTGTAAACATGGAAATATCTACACCACCATATGTATTAACATGAAAATATCTACAACGCCATCTGTATACACATGGAAATACCTACACGGCAATCTGTGTATAGATGGAAACAACAACAACGCCATCTGTACAAACATGGAAATATCTACACTGCTATCTCTATAAACATGGAAATATCTACACTGCGGTCTGTATAAACATGGAAATATCTACACCGGTATCTGTATAAACATGGAAATATCTACAGCACGATCTGTATAAATATGGAAATATATACACCGCTATCTGTATAAACATGGAAATATCTGCACCGCTATCTCTATAGACATGGAAATATCTACAAAGCCATCCGTATAAACATGGAAATACCTACACAGTCATGTGTAGGAACATGGAATTATCTACACTGCCATCTGTATAAACATAGAAATATCTATACAGCCCTCTGTATAAATATGGAGTTAACTGCATTGGCATCTGTATAAACATGGAAATATCTGCACCGCTATCTGTATAAACATGGAAATACCTACACTGCTGTCTCTATAAACATGGAAA
Source organism: Pan troglodytes (assembly GCF_028858775.2). Taxonomy (NCBI): domain Eukaryota; kingdom Metazoa; phylum Chordata; class Mammalia; order Primates; family Hominidae; genus Pan; species Pan troglodytes. The sequence continues at coordinate 13,713,458 of NC_072411.2, forward strand.
TATGTACACCGCTATGTGTATAAACATGGAAATATCTCCACTGCTGTCTGTATAAACATGGAAATATCTCCACCGTTATCTGTATAAACATGGAAATATCTACAGCGCCATCTCTATAAACATCGAAATATCTACACTGCCATCTGTAAAAACATGGAAATATCTACACAGTCATCTGAATAAACATGGAAATATCTACACCACCATCTGTATAAACATGGAAATACCTACAATACCATCTGTATACACATGGAAATATCTACACAGACATGTGTATAAATATGCAAATATCTACACGGCCATCTGTATAAACATGGAAATATCTACACTGCCATCTGTAGAAAGATGGAAATATCTACAACGCTATCTCTATAAATATGGAAATATCTGCACCGCCATCTCTATAAACATGAAAATATCTACACTGCCATCCCCATAAAGATGGAAGAATCTAGTCCGCCATGTGTATAAACACGGAAATATCTACACCACCATCTGTGAAAACATGGATATACCTACACTGCTATCTGTAAAAACATGGAAATATCTACACCACCATCTGCATGTCCATGGAAATATCTACGCCGCCATCTGTATAAACATGGAAATATCTACACGGCGATCTGTGTGTAGATGGATATATCAACACTGCCATCTGTACAAACATGGAAATATCTACACCGCTATCTCTGTAAACATGGAAATATCTGCACTGCCATCTGTAAAAACGTAGATATACCTATACAGTCATCTGTATACACATGGAAATATCTAGAATGCCATCTGTATACACAAGGAAATATCTACACAGCCATCTGTACAAACATGTAAATATCTACACTGCTATCTCTATAAACTTGGAAATATCTTCACCGCCATCTCTATAAACACGAAAATATCTACACTGCCATCTCCATAAACATGGAACTAACTACTCCGCCATCTGTATAAACATGGAAACATCTACACCGCCATCTGTGTGAATAAGGAAATATCTACAATGCCATCTGTATAAAGATATAAATATCTGCACCGCGAGCTGTATAAACATGGAAATATCTACATCGCTATCTGTATAAAGGTGGAAATACCAACACCGCAATCGGTATAAACATGGAAAAACTACAACGCCATCTATATAAACATGGAAATATCTACACCGTTATGTCTATAAACATGGAAATACCTACACCGCTATCTCTCTAAACATGGAAATATCTACACCGCTATCTGTGTAAACATGGAAATATCTACACCGCCATCGACATATCCGTAGAAATATCTGTGCCGCCATCTGTATAAACATGGAAATATCTACACAGTCATCTGTGTATAGATGGAAATATCACCACCGCCATCTGTACAAACATGGAAATATCTACACCCCTATCTGTATATACATGGAAATATCCACACCGCTATCTCTATAAACATGGAAATATCTACACCGCAATCTCTATGAACATGGAAATATCTACACCGCCATCAATATAAACATGGAAATATCTACACTGCGATCAGTATAAACATGGAAATATCTACACTGCTATCTCTATAAACATCGAAATATCTACACCGCCATCTGTATAAACATGGAAATACTTACAAATTTATCTGCATAAACATGGAAATATCTACACCGCCATCTGTATAAACATGGAAATATCTACACAGCCATGTGTATATACATGGAAATATCTACACCCCTATCTATATAAACATGGAAATAACTACACTGCTATCTGTATAAACATGGAAACATCTACACCGCCATCTACATATCCATGGAAATATCTGCGCCGCCATCTGTATAAACATGGAAATATCTACATCGCTATCTGTATAAACGTGGAAATACCAACACCGCTATCGGTATAAACATGGAAATATCTACAACGCCATCTATATAAACATGCAAATATCTACACCGCTATGTCTATAAACATGGAAATAACTACACCGCTATCACTATAAACATGGAAATGTCTACACCGCTATCGGTATAAACATGGAAATATCTACACTGCTATCTGTATAAACATGGAAATCTCTACACCGCGATCTATATAAACATGGAAATATCTTCACCTCTATCTTTATAAACATGGTAACATCTACACCACCATCTATATAAACATGGAAATATCTACAATGCCATCTGTAGAAAGATGGAAATATCTACACCGCAATCTGTGTAAACATGGATATATCTACACCGATATCTGTAAAAACATGGAAATATCTACACCGCTATCTGTGTAAACATGGAAATATCTACGCAGCTATCTCTATAAACATGGAAATACCTACACCGCCATCTGTATAAACATGGAAATACCTACAAAGTCATCTGTATAAACATGGAAATATCTACACAGCGATCTGTATAAACATGAAAATATCTACACAGCCATCTGTATATACATGGAAATATCTACACCGCTATCTGTATAAACATGGAAATAACTGCACCGCTTTTGTATAAACAAGGAAATAACTACACCGTGATCTGTGTAAACATGGAAATATCTACACCCCTATCTGTATATACATGGAAATATCTACACCGCTATCTCTATAAACATGGAAAAATCAACACCACAATCTCTATGAACATGGAAATATCTACACCGCCATCTCTATAAACATGGAAATATCTGCACTGCTATCTCTATAAATATCGGAATATCTACACTGCCATCTGTATAAACAAGAAAAAATTACAAATTTATCTGTATGAACATGGAAATATCTACAACGCTATCTCTATAAACATGGAAATATCTACACAGCCATCTCTATAAACTTGAAAATATCTACACTGCCATCTCCATAAACATGGAACTAACTACTCCGCCATCTGCATAAACATGGAAACATCTACACCGCCATCTGTGTGAATCAGGAAATATCTACAATGCCATCTGTATAAAGATATAAATATCTGCACCGCGAGCTGTATAACCATGGAAATAACTACATCGCTATCTGTATAAACATGGAAATATCTACACCGCGATCTGTATAAACATGGAAATATCTACACCGCGATCTGTATAAACATGGAAATACCAACACCGTTATCTGTATAAACATGGAAATATCTACACCGCTATCTCTATAAACATGAAAATACTTACACCACCATCTCTATAAACATGGAGATATTTACAGCGTTATCTCTATAAACATAGAAATAACTACACCGACATCTCTATAAACATGGAAATATCTACACCGCCATCTGAATAAACATGGAATTATCTACACAGACATCTGTGTAAACATGGAAATATCTACATCGCGATCTGTATAAACATGGAAATATCTACACCGCGATCTGTATAAACATGGAAATATCTACACCGCTATCAGTATAAACATGGAAATATCTACACAGCTATCTCTATAAGAATGGAAATATCTACACCGCCATCTGTATAAACATGGAAATACCTACAAAGTCATCTGTATAAACATTGAAACATCTACACAGCCATCTGTATAAACATGGAAATATCTACACAGCCATCTGTATATACATGGAAAATCAACACCGCTATCTGTATCATCATGGAAATAACTACACCGCTATTTGTATAAACAAGGAAATATCTACACCGTGATCTGTATAAAAATGGAAATATCTACACTGCTATTTGTATAAACAAGGAAATATCTACACCGCCATCAGTACAAACATGGAAATATCTACACCGCTATTTGTATAAACAAGGAAATATCTACACCGCCATCTGTATAAACATGGAAATATCTCCACTGCTAAATCTATAAACATCGATATATCTACACCGCCATTTGTATAAACATGGAAATACTTACAAATTTATCTGTATAAACATGGAAATATCTACACCGCCATCTGTATAAACATGGAAATATCTACACAGCCATCTGTATATACATGGAAATATCTACACCCCTATCTATATAAACATGGAAATAACTACACCGCTATCTGTATAAACATGGAAACATCTACACCGCCATCTACATATCCGTTTAAATATCTGCGCCGCCATCTGTATAAACATGGAAATATCTACACGGTCATCTCTGTATAGATGGAAATAACACCGCCATCTGTACAAACATCGAAATATCTGCACCGCTATGTCTATAAACATGGAAAAAACTACACCGCTATCACTATAATCATAGAAATGTCTACACCGCTATCTGTAAAAACATGGAAATATCTACACCGCTATCTGTATGAACATGGAAATATCTACACCGCGATCTGTATAAACATGGAAATATCTACACCGCGATCTGTATAAACATGAAAATATCTTCACCACGATCTGTATAAACATGGAAATATCTACACCGCAATCTGTATAAACATGGTAATATCTACACCACCATCTATATAAACATGGAAATATCTACATCGCCATCTGTATAAACATGGTAATATCTACACCACCATCTATATAAACATGGAGATATCTACACCGCCATCTGTATAAACATGGAAATATCTACAATGCCATCTGTAGAAAGATGGAAATATCTACACCGCAATCTGTGTAAACATAGAAATATCTACACCGATATCTGTAAAAACATGGAAATATCTACACCGCTATCTGTATAAACATGGAAATATCTACACCGCGATCTGTATAAACTTGGAAATATCTACACCGTGATCTGTATAAATATGGAAATATCTACAGAGCTATCTCTATAAACATGGAAATATCTACACAGCCATCTGTATAAACATGGAAATATCTACACCGCGATCTGTATAAACATGGAAATATCTACACCACGATCTCTATAAACATGGAAATATATACACCGCTATCTGTATAAACATGGAAATATCTGCACCGCTATCTCTATAAATATCGGAATATCTACACCGCCATCTCTATAAACAAGGAAAAATTACAAATTTATCTGTATGAACATGGAAATATCTACAACGCTATCTCTATAAACATGGAAATATCTACACAGCCATCTCTATAAACTTGAAACTATCTACACTGCCATCTCCATAAACATGGAACTAACTACTCCGCCATCTGCATAAACATGGAAACATCTACACCGCCATCTGTGTGAATAAGGAAATATCTACAATGCCATCTGTATAAAGATATAAATATCTGCACCGCGAGCTGTATAACCATGGAAATAACTACATCGCTAACTGTATAAACATGGAAATATCTACACCGCGATCTGTATAAACATTGAAATATCTACACCGCGATCTGTATAAACATGGAAATACCAACACCGTTATCTGTATAAACATGGAAATATCTACACCGCTATCTCTATAAACATGAAAATACTTACACCACCATCTCTATAAACATGGAGATATTTACAGCGTTATCTCTATAAACATAGAAATAACTACACCGACATCTCTATAAACATGGAAATATCTACACCGCCATCTGAATAAACATGGAATTATCTACACAGACATCTGTGTAAACATGGAAATATCTACATCGCGATCTGTATAAACATGGAAATATCTACACCGCGATCTGTATAAACATGGAAATATCTACACCGCTATCAGTATAAACATGGAAATATCTACACAGCTATCTCTATAAGAATGGAAATATCTACACCGCCATCTGTATAAACATGGAAATACCTACAAAGTCATCTGTATAAACATTGAAACATCTACACAGCCATCTGTATAAACATGGAAATATCTACACAGCCATCTGTATATACATGGAAAATCAACACCGCTATCTGTATCATCATGGAAATAACTACACCGCTATTTGTATAAACAAGGAAATATCTACACCGTGATCTGTATAAAAATGGAAATATCTACACTGCTATTTGTATAAACAAGGAAATATCTACACCGCCATCAGTACAAACATGGAAATATCTACACCGCTATTTGTATAAACAAGGAAATATCTACACCGCCATCTGTATAAACATGGAAATATCTCCACTGCTAAATCTATAAACATCGATATATCTACACCGCCATTTGTATAAACATGGAAATACTTACAAATTTATCTGTATAAACATGGAAATATCTACACCGCCATCTGTATAAACATGGAAATATCTACACAGCCATCTGTATATACATGGAAATATCTACACCCCTATCTATATGAACATGGAAATATCTACACCGCTATCTGTATAAACATGGAAACATCTACACCGCCATCTACATATCCGTTTAAATATCTGCGCCGCCATCTGTATAAACATGGAAATATCTACACGGTCATCTCTGTATAGATGGAAATATCAACACCGCCATCTGTACAAACATCGAAATATCTGCACCGCTATGTCTATAAACATGGAAAAAACTACACCGCTATCACTATAATCATGGAAATGTCTACACCGCTATCTGTATAAACATGGAAATATCTACACCGCTATCTGTATGAACATGGAAATATCTACACCGCGATCTGTATAAACATGGAAATATCTACACCGCGATCTGTATAAACATGAAAATATCTTCACCACGATCTGTATAAACATGGAAATATCTACACCGCAATCTGTATAAACATGGTAATATCTACACCACCATCTATATAAACATGGAAATATCTACATCGCCATCTGTATAAACATGGTAATATCTACACCACCATCTATATAAACATGGAAATATCTACACCGCCATCTGTATAAACATGGAAATATCTACACCGCTATCTGTATAAACATGGAAATATCTCCACTGTTATCTCCATAAACATCGAAATATCTTCACCGCCATCTGTACAAACGTGGAAATACTTACAAAGCTATCTGTATAAACATGAAAATATCTACAGTGCCATCTACATAAACATGGAAATATCTACAGAGCCCTGTGTACACACATGGAAATAACTACACCACTATATAAACATGGAAATAACTACACCGCTATCTGTATAAACATGGAAATATCTACACCGCCATCTACTTATCCATGGAAACATCTGCGCCGCCATCTGTATAAACATGGAAATATCTACACGGTCATCTGTGTATAGATGGAAATATCAACACCGCTATCTGTACAAACATGGAAATATCTGCACCGCTATCTGTATAAACATGGAAATATCTACACCACGGTCTGTGTAAACATGGAAATATCTTCACCGCTATCTGTATAAACATGGAAATATCTACACCGCTATCTCCATAAACATGGAAATATCTACACCGCCATCTCTGTAAACATGAAAATATCTACACTGCCATCTCCATAAACATGGAACTAACTACTCCGCCATCTGTACAAACATGGAAACATCTACACCGCCGTCTGTGTGAATAAGGAAATATCTACAATGCCATCTGTATAAAGATATAAATATCTGCACCGCGAGCTGTATAACCATGGAAATAACTACATCGCTATCTGTATAAACGTGGAAATACCAACACCGCTATCGGTATAAACATGGAAATATCTACAACGCCATCTATATAAACATGGAAATATCTACACCGCTATGTCTATAAACATAGAAATACCTACACCGCAATCTCTATAAACATGGAAATATCTACACCGCTATCTGTATAAACATGGAAATATCTACACCGCCATCTGCACGTCCATGGAAATATCTACGCCGCCATCTGTTTAAACATGGAAATATCTACACGGCCATCTGTGTATAGATGGAAATATCAAAACCGCCATCTGTACAAACATGGAAATAACTACACCGCTATCTGAATAAACATGGAAATATCTACACTGCCATGTGTAAAAACATGGAAATACCTATACAGTCATCTGTATAAACATGTAAATATCTACACTGCTATCTCTATAAACATTGAAATATCTACACCGCCATCTCAATAAACATGAAAATATCTACACTGCCATCTCCGTAAACTTGGAACTAACTACTCTGCCATCTGTATAAACATGGATACATCTACACTGACATCTGTGTGAATAAGGAAATATCTACAATGCCATCTGTATAAAGATATAAATATCTGTCCCGCGAGCTGTATAAACATGGAAATATCTACCACGCTATCTGTATAAACATGGAAATACGAACACCGCTATCGGTATAAACATGGAAGTATCTACTACGCCATCTATATAAACATGGAAATATCTACACCTCTATGTCTATAAACATGGAAATAACTACACCGCCATCTCTATAAACATGGAAATATCTACACCGCTATCTGCATAAACATGGAAATATCTACACCACAATCTGTATAAACATGGAAATAACTACACCGCGATCTGTATAAACTTGGAAATATCTACACTGCGATCTGTATAAACATGGAAATATCTTCACCACGATCTGTATAAACATGGAAATATCTACACCGCTATCTTTATAAACATGGTAATATCTACACCACCATCTATATAAACATGGAAATATCTACACCGCCATCTGTATAAACATGGAAATATCTACAATGCCATCTGTAGAAAGATGGAAATATCTCCACCGCAATCTGTGTAAACTTGGAAATATCTACACCGATATCTGTAAAAACAAGGAAATATCTACACCGCTATCTGCATAAACATGGAAATACCTACACCACGGTCTGTATAAACATGGAAATACCTACAAAGTCATCTGTATAAACATGGAAATATCTACACAGCCATCTGTATATACATGGAAATACTTATACCGCTATCTGTATAAACATGGAAATAACTACACCGCTATTTGTATAAACAAGGAACTATCTACACCGTAATCTGTATAAACATGCAAATATCTACACCGCCATCTTTATAAACATGGAAATATCCACACCCCTATCTGTATAAACATGGAAATATCCACACCGCTATCTCTATAAACAAGGAAAAATCAACACCGCTATCTCTATGAACATGGAAATATCTACACCGCCATCTCTATAAACATGGAAATATCTACACCACGAACAGTATAAACATTGAAATATCTACACCGCTATCTCTATAAACATGGAAATATCTCCACTGCTATCTCTATAAACATCGAAATATCTACACCGCCATCTGTATAAACATGGAAATATCTACACAGCCATGTGTACATACATGGAAATATCTACACCGGAATCTATATAAACATGGAAATAACTACACCGCTGTCTGTATAAACATGGAAATATCTACACCGCCATCTACATATCCATGGAAATATCTGCGCCGCCATCTTTATAAACATGGAAATTACTACACGTTCATCTGTGTATAGATGGAAATATCAACACCGCCATCTGTACAAACATGGAAACATCTGCAACGCTATCTGTATAAACATGGAAATATCTACACCGCGGTCTGTAAAAAATGGAAATATCTACACCGCTATCTCTATAAATATGGAAATATGTACACCGCCATCTCTATAAACATGAAAATATCTACACTGCCATCTCCATAAAGATGGAAGTACCTGCTCCGCCATGTGTATAAACACGGAAATACCTACTCCACCATCTGTGAAAACATGGAAATATCTACACCGCTATCACTATAAACATGGAAATATCTACACTGCCATTTGCATGTCCATGGAAGTATCTACGCCGCCATCTGTATAAACATGGAAATATCTACACGGCCATCTGTGTATAGATGGAAATATCAACACCACCATCTGTACAAACATGGAAATACCTAAACCGCTATCTGTGTAAACATGGAAATATCTACACCGCCATCTGTATAAACATGGAAATATCTACACAGCCATGTGTACATACATGGAAATATCTACACCGGAATCTATATAAACATGGAAATAACTACACCGCTGTCTGTATAAACATGGAAATATCTACACCGCCATCTACATATCCATGGAAATATCTGCGCCGCCATCTTTATAAACATGGAAATTACTACACGTTCATCTGTGTATAGATGGAAATATCAACACCGCCATCTGTACAAACATGGAAACATCTGCAACGCTATCTGTATAAACATGGAAATATCTACACCGCGGTCTGTAAAAAATGGAAATATCTACACCGCTATCTCTATAAATATGGAAATATGTACACCGCCATCTCTATAAACATGAAAATATCTACACTGCCATCTCCATAAAGATGGAAGTACCTGCTCCGCCATGTGTATAAACACGGAAATACCTACTCCACCATCTGTGAAAACATGGAAATATCTACACCGCTATCACTATAAACATGGAAATATCTACACTGCCATTTGCATGTCCATGGAAGTATCTACGCCGCCATCTGTATAAACATGGAAATATCTACACGGCCATCTGTGTATAGATGGAAATATCAACACCACCATCTGTACAAACATGGAAATACCTAAACCGCTATCTGTGTAAACATGGAAATATCTACACCGCCATCTGTATAAACATGGAAATATCTACACAGCCATGTGTACATACATGGAAATATCTACACCGCTATCTATATAAACTTGGAAATTACTACACCGCTATCTGTATAAACATGGAAATATCTACACCGCCATCTACATATCCATGGAAATATCTGTGCCGCCATCTGTATAAACATGGAAATATCTACACGGTCATCTGTGTATAGACGGAAATATCAACAACGCCATCTATACAAACATGGAAATATCTGCACCGCTATCTGTATAAACATGGAAATATCTTCACCACGATCTGTATAAACATGGAAATATCTACACCGCTATCTGTATAAACATGGTAATATCTACACCACCATCTATATAAACATGGAAATATCTACACCGCCATATGTATAAACATGGAAATATCTACACCGCTATCAGTATAAACATGGAAATACCTACACTGCCATCTGCATGTCCATGGAAATATCTACACCGCCATCTGTATAAACATGGAAATATCTACACGGCCATCTGTGTATAGATGGAAATATCAACACCACCATCTGTACAAACATGGAAACATCTACACCGCTATCTCTATAAACATGGAATTATCTGCACTGCCATCTGTAAAAACCTGGAAATACCTATACAGTCATCTGTATAAACATGGAAATATCTACAATGACATGTGTATACACATAGAAATATCTACACAGCCATCTGTATAAACATGTAAATATCTACACTGCCATCTCTATAAACTTGGAAATATCTAAACCGCCATCTCTATAAACATGAAAATATCTACACTGCCATCTCCATAAACATGGAACTAACTACTCCGCCATCTGTATAAACATGGAAACATCTACACTGCCATCAGTGTGAATAAGGAAATATCTACAATGACATTTGTATAAAGATATAAATATCTGCACCTCGAGCTGTATAAACATGGAAATATCTACATCGCTATCTGTATAAACGTGGAAATAACAACAACGCTATCGGTAAAAACATGGAAATATCTACAACGCCATCTATATAATCATGGAAATATCTACACCGCTATGTCTATAAACATGGAAATACCTACACCGCTATCTCTATAAACATGGAAATATCCACACCGCTGTCTGTATAAACATGGAAATATCTACACCCCGATCTGTATAAACATGGAAATATCTTCACCAAGATCTGTATAAACATGGTAATATCTACACCGCCGTCTGTATAAACATGGAAATATCTACACCGCCATCTGTATAAACATGGAAATATCTACAATGCCATCTGTAGAAAGATGGAAATATCTACACCGCAATCTGTGTAAACATGGAAATATCTACACCTATATCTTTAAAACATGGAAATATCTACACCGCGATCTGTATAAATATGGAAATATCTACACCGCGATCTGTATAAACATGGAAATATCTACAGCGCCATATCTATAAACATTGAAATATCTACACTGCCATCTGTAAAAACATGGAAATATATACACAGTCATCTGAATAAACATGGAAATATCTACACCACCAACTGTATAAACATGGAAATACCTACAATACCATCTGTATAAACATGGAAATATCTACACAGACATCTGTATAAACATGGAAATATCTACACCGCCATCTGTATAAACATGGAAATATCTACACTGCCATCTGTAGAAAGATGGAAATATCTACACCGCTATCTATATAAATATGGAAATATCTACACTCCATCTCCATAAAGATGGAAGTATCTACCCCGCCATGTGTATAAACACGGAAATACCTACAACACCATCTGTGTAAACATGGAAATATCTACACCGCTATCTGTATAAACATGGAAATATCTACACCGCCATCTGCATGTCCATGGAAATATCTACGCCGCCATCTGTATAAACATGGAAATATCTACACGGCCTTCTGTGTATAGATGGAAATATCAACACCGCCATCTGTACAAACATGGAAATATCTGCACCGCTATCTCTATAAACATGGAAATATCTGCACTGCCATCTGTAAAAACATGGAAATACCTATACAGTCATCTGCATAAACATGGAAATATCTACAATGCCATCTGTATACACATGGAAATATCTACACAGCCATCTGTATAAACATGCAAATATCTACACTGCTATCTCTATAAACATGGAAATATCTACACCGCCATCTCTATAAACATCAACATATCTACACTGCCATCTCCATAAACATGGAATTAACTACTCCGCCATCTGTATAAACATGGAAATATCTACACCGCCATCTGTATAAACATGGAAATATCTACACAGCCATGTGTACATACATGGAAATATCTACACCGCTATCTATATAAACTTGGAAATTACTACACCGCTCTCTGTATAAACATGGAAATATCTACACCGCCATCTACATATCCATGGAAATATCTGCGCCGCCATCTGTATAAACATGGAAATATCTACACGGTCATATGTATAGATGGAAATATCAACACCGCCATCTGTACAAACATGGAAATATCTGCACCGCTATCTGTATAAACCTGGAAATATCTACACTGCGGTCTGCATAAACATGCAAATATCTACACCGTTATCTGTATAAACATGGAAATATCTACACCGCTATCACTATAAACATGGAAATATCTACACCGTGATCTGTATAAACATGGAAATATTTACACCGCTATCTGTATAAGCATGGAAAGTTCTACACCCTTATCTGTATAAATATGCAAATATCTACACTGCTATCTCTATAAACATGCAAATATGTACACCGCCATCTGTATAAACATGGAAATATCTACAATGCCATCTGTATACACATGGAAATACCTACATGGCAATCTGTGTATAGATGGAAACATCAACAACGCCATCTGTACAAACATGGAAATATCTACACTGCTATCTCTATAAACATGGAAATATCTACACTGCGGTCTGTATAAATATGGAAATATCTACACCGGTATCTGTATAAACATGGAAATATCTACACCACGATCTGTATAAACATGGAAATATATACACCACTATCTGTATAAACATGGAAATATCTGCACCGCTATGTCTATAAACATGGAATTATCTAAAAAGCCATCTGTATAAACATGGAAATAACTACACAGTCATGTGTAGGAACATTAAAATATCTACACTGCCATCTGTATAAACATAGAAATATCTCCACAGGCTCTGTATAAACATGGAAATATCTGCATAGGCATCTGTATAAACATGGAAATATCTGCACCGCTATCTGTATAAACATGGAAATACCTACACCGCTGTCTCTATAAACATGGAAATATGTACACCGCTATGTGTATAAACATGGAAATATTTCCACTGCTCTCTGTAAATACATGGAAATATCTCCACCGTTATCTGTATAAACATGGAAATATCTACACCGCCTTCTCTATAAACATTGAAATATCTACACTGCCATCTGTAAAAACCTGGAAATATCTACACAGCCATGTGTATAAACATGTAAATATCTACACTGCGATCTCTATAAACATGGAAATATCTACAACGCCATCTCTATAAACATGAAAATATCTACACTGCCATCTCCATAAACATGGAACTAACTACTCCGCCATCTGTATAAACATGGAAACATCTACACCGCCATCAGTGTGAATAAGGAAATATCTACAATGCCATCTGTATGAAGATATAAATATCTGCACCTCGAGCTGTATAAACATGGAAATATCTACATCGCTATCTGTATAAACGTGGAAATAACAACACCGCGATGGGTAAAAACATGGAAATATCTACAACGCCATCCATATAAACATGGAAATACCTACACCGCTATGTCTATAAACATGGAAATACCTACACCGCTATCTCAATAAACATGGAAATATCCACACCGCTGTCTGTATAAACATGAAAATATCTACACCGCTATCTGTATATACATGGAAATATCTACACCGCCATCTGTATAAACATGGAAATATCTACACAGCCATATGTACATACATGGAAATATCTACACCGCTATCTATATAAACTTGGAAATTACTACACTGCTATCTGTATAAACATGGAAATATCTACACCGCCATCTACATATCCATGGAAATATCTGCGCTGCTATCTGTATAAACATGGAAATATCTACACGGTCATCTGTGTATAGATGGAAATATCAACACCGCCATCTGTACAAACATGGACATATCTGCACCGCTATCTGTATAAACATGGAAATACCTACACTGCGGTCTGCCTAAACATGGAAATATCTACAACGTTATCTGTATAAACATGGAAATATCTACACCGCTATCTCTATAAACATGGAAATATCTACACCGTGATCTGTATAAACATGGAAATATTTACACCGCTATCTGTATAAACATGGAAAGTTCTACACCCTTATCTGTATAAATATGCAAATATCTACACCGCTATCTCTATAAACATGGAAATATGTACACCGCCATCTGTATAAACATGGAAATATCTACAATGCCATCTGTATACACATGGAAATACCTACATGGCAATCTGTGTATAGATGGAAACATCAACAACGCCATCTGTACAAACATGGAAATATCTACACTGCTATCTCTATAAACATGGAAATATCTACACTTCGGTCTGTATAAACATGGAAATATCTACACCGGTATCTGTATAACATGGAAATATCTACACCACGATCTGTTTAAACATGGAAATATATACACCGCTATCTGTATAAACATGGAAATATCTGCACCGCTATCTCTATAAACATGGAATTATCTACAAAGCCATCTGTATAAACATGGAAATAACTACACAGTCATATGTAGGAACATTAAAATATCTACACTGCCATCTGTATAAACATAGAAATATCTACATAGGCTCTGTATAAACATGGAAATATCTGCATAGGCATCTGTATAAACATGGGAATATCTGCACCGCTATCTGTATAAACATGGAAATACCTACACCGCTGTCTCTATAAACATGGAAATATGTACACCGCAATGTGTATAAACATGGATATATTTCCACTGCTCTCTGTAAAAACATGGAAATATCTCCACCGTTATCTGTATAACCATGGAAATATCTACACCGCCTTCTCTATAAACATTGAAATATCTACACTGCCATCTGTAAAAACATGGAAATATCTACACAGCCATCTGTATAAACATGTAAATATCTACACTGCGATCTCTATAAACATGGAAATATCTACACCACCATCTCTATAAACATGAAAATATCTACACTGCCATCTCCATAAACATGGAACTAACTACTCCGCCATCTGTATAAACATGGAAACATCTACACCGCCATCATTGTGAATAAGGAAATATCTACAATGCCATCAGTATAAAGATATAAATATCTGCACCGCGAGCAGTATAAACATGGAAATATCTACATCGCTATCTGTATAAACCTGGAAATACCAACAGCGCAATCGGTATAAACATGGAAATGTCTACACCGCTATGTCTATAAACATGGAAATACCTACACCGCTATCTCTATAAACATGGAAATATCTACACCGTTATCTGTATAAACAAGGAAATATCTACACCGCTATCTGTATAAACATGGAAATATCTACACCGCGATCTGTATAAACATGGAAATATCTACACCGCGATCTGTATAAACATGGAAATATCTACACCCCGATCTGTATAAACATGGAAATATCTTCACCACGATCTGTATAAACATGGAAATATCTACACCGCTATCTGTATAAACATGGTAATATCTACACCTCCATCAATATAAACATGGAAATATCTACACCGCCATATGTATAAACATGGAAATATCTACAATGGCGTCTGTAGAAAGACGGAAATATCTACACCGCAATCTGTGTAAACATGGAAATATCTACACCGCGATCTGTATAAACATGGAAATATCTACAGCGTCATCTCTATAAACATTGAAATATCTACACTACCATCTGTAAAAACATGGAAATATCTACACAGTCATCTGAATAAACATGGAAATATCTACACCACCATCTGTATAAACACGGAAATACCTACAATACCATCTGTATACACATGGAAATAACTACACAGACATCTGTTTAAATATGGAAATATCTACACCGCCATCTGTATAAACATGGAGACATCTACACTGCCATCTGTAGAGAGATGGAAATATCTACACCGCCATCTCTATAAACATGAAAATATCTACACTGCCATCTCCATAAAAATAGAAGTATCTACTAAGCCATGTGTATAAACACGGAAATATCTACACCACCATTTGTGAAAACATGGAAATATCTACACCGCTATCAGTATAAACATGGAAATATCTACACTGCCATCTGCATGTCCATGGAAATATCTACACCGCCATCTGTATAAACATGGAAATATCTACACGGCCATCTGTGTATAGATGGAAATATCAACACCACCATCTGTACAAACATGGAAATATCTACACCGCTATCTCTATAAAGATGGAATTATCTGCACTGCCATCTGTAAAAACATGGAAATACCTATACAGTCATCTGTATAAACATGGAAATATCTACAATGACATCTGTATACACATGGAAATATCTACAGAGCCATCTGTATAAACATGTAAATATCTACAATGCTATCTCTATAAACTTGGAAATATCAACACCGCCATCTCTATAAACATGAAAATATCTACACTGCCATCTCCATAAACATGGAACTAACTACTCCGCCATCTGTAAAAACATGGAAACATCTACACCGCCATCACTGTGAATAAGGAAATATCTACAATGCCATATGTATAAAGATATAAATATCTGCACCTCGAGCTGTATAAACATGAAATATCTACATCGCTATCTGTATAAACGTGGAAATAACAACACCGCTATCGGTAAAAACATGGAAATATCTACAACGCCATCTATATAATCATGGAAATATCTACACCGCTATGTCTATAAACATGGAAATACCTACACCGCTATCTCTATAAACATGGAAATATCCACACCTCTGTCTGTATAAACATGGAAATATCTACACCGCTATCTGTATATACATGGAAATATCGAAATCGCGATCTGTATAAACATGGAAATATCTACACCCCGATCTGTATAAACATGGAAATATCTTCACAACGATCTGTATACACATGGAAATATCTACACCGCTATCTGTATAAACATGGTAATATCTACACCACCATTTATATAAACATGGAAATATCTACACCGCCATCTGTATAAACATGGAAATATCTACAATGCCATCTGTAGAAAGATGGAAATATCTACACCGCAATCTGTGTAAACATGGAAATATCTACACCAATATCTGTAAAACATGGAAATATCTACACCGCTATCTGTATAAACATGGAAATATCTGCACCGCGATCTGTATAAACATGGAAATATCTACACCCCGATCTGTATAAACATGGAAATATCTTCACCACGATCTGTATAAACATGGAAATATCTACACCGCTATCTGTATAAACATGGTAATATCTACACCTCCATCAATATAAACATGGAAATATCTACACCGCCATATGTATAAACATGGAAATATCTACAATGGCGTCTGTAGAAAGACGGAAATATCTACACCGCAATCTGTGTAAACATGGAAATATCTACACCGCGATCTGTATAAACATGGAAATATCTACAGCGCCATCTCTATAAACATTGAAATATCTACACTACCATCTGTAAAAACATGGAAATATCTACACAGTCATCTGAATAAACATGGAAATATCTACACCACCATCTGTATAAACACGGAAATACCTACAATACCATCTGTATACACATGGAAATAACTACACAGACATCTGTTTAAATATGGAAATATCTACACCGCCATCTGTATAAACATGGAGACATCTACACTGCCATCTGTAGAGAGATGGAAATATCTACACCGCCATCTCTATAAACATGAAAATATCTACACTGCCATCTCCATAAAAATAGAAGTATCTACTAAGCCATGTGTATAAACACGGAAATATCTACACCACCATTTGTGAAAACATGGAAATATCTACACCGCTATCAGTATAAACATGGAAATATCTACACTGCCATCTGCATGTCCATGGAAATATCTACACCGCCATTTGTATAAACATGGAAATATCTACACGGCCATCTGTGTATAGATGGAAATATCAACACCACCATCTGTACAAACATGGAGATATCTACACCGCTATCTCTATAAAGATGGAATTATCTGCACTGCCATCTGTAAAAACATGGAAATACCTATACAGTCATCTGTATAAACATGGAAATATCTACAATGACATCTGTATACACATGGAAATATCTACAGAGCCATCTGTATAAACATGTAAATATCTACAATGCTATCTCTATAAACTTGGAAATATCAACACCGCCATCTCTATAAACATGAAAATATCTACACTGCCATCTCCATAAACATGGAACTAACTACTCCGCCATCTGTAAAAACATGGAAACATCTACACCGCCATCACTGTGAATAAGGAAATATCTACAATGCCATATGTATAAAGATATAAATATCTGCACCTCGAGCTGTATAAACATGAAATATCTACATCGCTATCTGTATAAACGTGGAAATAACAACACCGCTATCGGTAAAAACATGGAAATATCTACAACGCCATCTATATAATCATGGAAATATCTACACCGCTATGTCTATAAACATGGAAATACCTACACCGCTATCTCTATAAACATGGAAATATCCACACCTCTGTCTGTATAAACATGGAAATATCTACACCGCTATCTGTATATACATGGAAATATCGAAATCGCGATCTGTATAAACATGGAAATATCTACACCCCGATCTGTATAAACATGGAAATATCTTCACAACGATCTGTATACACATGGAAATATCTACACCGCTATCTGTATAAACATGGTAATATCTACACCACCATTTATATAAACATGGAAATATCTACACCGCCATCTGTATAAACATGGAAATATCTACAATGCCATCTGTAGAAAGATGGAAATATCTACACCGCAATCTGTGTAAACATGGAAATATCTACACCAATATCTGTAAAACATGGAAATATCTACACCGCTATCTGTATAAACATGGAAATATCTGCACCGCGATCTGTATAAACATGGAAATATCTACACCCCGATCTGTATAAACATGGAAATATCTTCACCACGATCTGTATAAACATGGAAATATCTACACCGCTATCTGTATAAACATGGTAATATCTACACCTCCATCAATATAAACATGGAAATATCTACACCGCCATATGTATAAACATGGAAATATCTACAATGGCGTCTGTAGAAAGACGGAAATATCTACACCGCAATCTGTGTAAACATGGAAATATCTACACTGCCATCTCTATAAACATGAAAATATCTACACTGCCATCTCCATAAAGATGGAAGTATCTACTCCGCCATGTGTATAAACACGGAAATATCTACACCGCCATCTGTGAACACATGGAAATATTTACACTGCTATCTGTACAAACCTGGAAATATCTACACTGCCATCTGCATGTCCATGGAAATATCTACACCGCCATCTGTATAAACATGGAAATATCTACACGGCCATCTGTGTATAGATGGAAATGTCAACACCGCCATCTGAACAAACATGGAAATATCTACACCGCTATCTCTATAAACATGGAAATATCTGCACTGCCATCTGTAAAAACATGGAAATACCTATACAGTCATCTCTATAAACATGGAAATATCTACAATGCCATCTGTATACACATGGAAATATCTACACAGCCATCTGTATAAACATGTAAATATCTACACTGCTATCTCTATAAACATGGAAATATCTACACTGCCATTTGTATAAACATGAAAATATCTACACTGCCATCTCCATAAACATGGAACTAACTACTCCGCATTCTGTATAAACATGGAACTAACTACTCCGCATTCTGTATAAACATGGAAACATCTACAACGCCATCTGTGTGAATAAGGAAATATCTACAATGCCATCTGTATAAAGGTATAAATATCTGCACCGTGAGCTGTATAAACATGGAAATATCTACATCGCTATCTGTATAAACGTGGAAATACCAACACCGCTATCGGCATAAACATGGAAATATCTACAACGCAATCTATATAAACATGGTAATATCTACACCGCTATGTCTATAAACATGGAAATACCTACACCGCTATCTCTATAAACATGGAAATGTCTACACCGCTATCTGTATAAACATGGAAATATCTACACCGCGATCTGTATAAACATGGAAATATCTACACCGCGATCTGTATAAACATGGAAATATCTTCACCACGATCTGTACAAACATGGAAATATCTACACCGCTATCTGTATAAACATGGTAATATCTACACCACAATCTATATAAACATGGAAATATCTACACCGCCATCTGTATAAACATGGAAATCTCTACAATGCCATCTGTAGAACGATGGAAATATCTACTCCGCAATCTGTGTAAACATGGAAATATCTACACCGATATCTGTAAAAACATGGAAATATCTACAACGCTATCTGTATAAACATGGAAATATCTTCACCGCTATCTGTATAAACATGGAAATATCTACACAGTCATCTGAATAGACATGGAAATATCTACACCACCATCTGTATAAACATGGAAATACCTACCATACCATCTGTATACACATGGAAATATCTACACCGCTATCTCTATAAATAAGGAAATATCTACACCACCATCTCTATAAACATGAAAATATCTACACTGCCATCTCCATAAAGATTGAAGTATCTACACCGCCATGTGTATAAACACGGAAATATCTACACCACCATCTGTGAAAACATGGAAATACCTACACCGCTATCTCTATAAACATGGAAATATCTACACTGCCATCTGCATGTCCATGGAAATATCTACGCCGCCATCTGTATAAACATGGAAATAGCTTCACCACGATCTGTATAAACTTGGAAATATCTACACCGCTATCTGTATAAACATGGTAATATCTACACCACCATCAATATAAACATGGAAATATCTACACCGCCATATGTATAAACATGGAAATATCTACAATGCCATCTGTAGAAAGATGGAAATATCTACACCGCAATCTGTGTAAACATGGAAATATCTACACCGATATCTGTAAAAACATGGAAATATCTACACCGCTATCTGTATAAACATGCAAATATCTACACCGCGATCTGTATAAACATGGAAATATCTACAGCGCCATCTCTATAAACATTGAAATATCTACACTGCCATCTGTAAAAACATGGAAATATCTACACAGTCATCTGAATAAACATGGAAATATCTACACCACCATCTGTATAAACATGGAAATACTTAACATGCCATCTGTATACATATGGAAATATCTACACAGACATCTGTATAAATATGGAAATATCTACACCGCCATCTGTATAAACCTGGAAATATCTACACTGCCATCTGCATGTCCATGGAAATGTCTACACCGCCATCTGTATAAACATGGAAATATCTACACGGCCATCTCTGTATAGATGGAAATATCAACACCACCATCTGTACAAACATGGAAATATCTACCCCGCTATCTCTATAAACATGGAAATATCAGCACTGCCATCTGTAAAAACATGGAAATACCTATACAGTCATCTGTATAAACATGGAAATATCTACAATGCCATCTGTATACACATGGAAATATCTACAATGCCATCTGTAGAAAGATGGAAATATCAACACCGCCATCTCTATAAACATGAAAATATCTACACTGCCATCTCCATAAAGATGGAAGTATCTACTCCGCCATGTGTATAAACACGGAAATACCTACACCACCATCTGTGAAAACATGGAAATATCTACACCGCTATCAGTATAAACATGGAAATATCTACACTGCCATCTGCATGTCCATGGAAATATCTACACAGCCATCTGTATAAACATGTAAATATCTACACTGCTATCTCTATAAACATGGAAATATCTACACCACCATCTATATAAACATGAAAATATCTACACTGCCATCTCCATAAACATGGAACTAACTACTCCGCCATCTGTATAAACATGGAAACATCTACACCGCCATCAGTGTGAATAAGGAAATATCTACAATGCCATCTGTATAAAGATATAAATATCTGCACCTCGAGCTGTATAAACATTGAAATATCTACATCGCTATCTGTATAAACGTGGAAATAACAACACCGCTATGGGTAAAAACATGGAAATATCTACAACGCCATCTATATAAACATGGAAATACCTACACCACTATGTCTATAAACATGGAAATACCTACACCGCTATCTCAATAAACTTGGAAATATCCACACCGCTGTCTGTATAAACATGAAAATATCTACACCGCTATCTGTATATACATGGAAATATCGAAACCGCGATCTGTATAAACATGGAAATATCTACACCGCCATCTCTATAAACATGAACATATCTACACTGCCATCTCCATAAACATGGAATTAACTACTCCGCCATCTGTATAAACATGGAAATATCTACACCGCCATCTGTATAAACATGGAAATATCTACACAGCCATGTGTACATACATGGAAATGTCTACACTGCTATCTATATAAACTTGAAAATTACTACACCGCTATCTGTATAAACATGGAAATATCTACACCGCCATCTACATATCCATGGAAATATCTGCGCCGCTATCTGTATAAACATGGAAATATCTACACGGTCATCTGTGTATAGATGGAAATATCAACACCGCCATCTGTACAAACATGGGAATATCTGCACCGCTATCTGTATAAACATGGAAATATCTACACTGCGGTCTGCATAAACATGGAAATATCTACACCGTTATCTGTATAAACATGGAAATATCTACACCGCTATCTCTATAAACATGGAAATATCTACACCGTGATCTGTATAAACATGGAAATATTTACACCGCTATCTGTATAAACATGGAAAGTTCTACACCCTTATCTGTATAAATATGCAAATATCTACACCGCTATCTCTATAAACATGGAAATATGTACACCGCCATCTGTATAAACATCGACATATCTACAATGCCATCTGTATACAGATGGAAATACCTACATGGCCATCTGTGTATAGATGGAAACAACAACAACGCCATCTGTACAAACATGGAAATATCTACACTGCTATCTCTATAAACATGGAAATATCTACACTTCGGTCTGTATAAACATGGAAATATCTACACCGGTATCTGTATAAACATGGAAATATCTACACCACGATCTGTTTAAACATGGAAATATATGCACCGCTATCTGTATAAACATGGAAATATCTGCACCGCTATCTCTATAAACATGGAATTATCTACAAAGCCATCTGTATAAACATGGAAATAACTACACAGTCATGTGTAGGAACATTAAAATATCTACACTGCCATCTGTATAAACATAGAAATATCTACATAGGCTCTGTATAAACATGGAAATATCTGCATAGGCATCTGTATAAACATGGGAATATCTGCACCGCTATCTGTATAAACATAGAAATACCTACACCGCTGTCTCTATAAACATGGAAATATGTACACCGTAATGTGTATAAACATGGATATATTTCCACTGCTCTCTGTATAAACATGGAAATATCTACACCGCGATCTGTATAAACATGGAAATATCTACACCGCGATCTGTATAAACATGGAAATATCTACACCCCGATCTGTATAAACATGGAAATATCTTCACCACGATCTGTATAAACATGGAAATATCTACACCGCTATCTGTATAAACATGGTAATATCTACACCACCATCAATATAAACATGGAAATATCTACACCGCCATATGTATAAACATGGAAATATCTACAATGCCATCTGTAGAAAGATGGAAATATCTACACCGCAATCTGTGTAAACATGGAAATATCTACACCGCTATCTGTAAAAACATGGAAATATCTACACCGGTATCTGTATAAACATGGAAATATCTACACCGCGATCTGTATAAACATGGAAATATCTACAGCGGCATCTATATAAACATTGAAATATCTACACTGCCATCTGTAAAAACATGGAAATATCTACACAGTCATCTGAATAAACATGGAAATATCTACACCACCATCTGTATAAACACGGAAATACCTACAATACCATCTGTATACACATGGAAATAACTACACAGACATCTGTATGAATATGGAAATATCTACACCGCCATCTGTGAAAACATGGAAAAATCTACACCGCTATCTGTATAAACATGGAAATATCTACACCGCCATCTGCATGTCTATGGAAATATCTACGCTGCCATCTGTATAAACATGGAAATATCTACACTACCATCTGTGTATAGATGGAAATATGAGCACCGCCATCTGTACAAACATGGAAATATCTACACCGCTATCTCTATAAACAAGGAAATATCTGCACTGCCATCTGTAAAAACATGGAAATACCTATACAGTCATCTGTATAAACATGGAAATATCTACAATGCCATCTGTATACACATGGAAATATCTACACAGACATCTGTATAAACATGTAAATATCTACACTGCTATCTCTATAAACATGGAAATATCTACACCGCCATCTGTATAAACATGAAAATATCTACACTGCGATCTCCATAAACATGGAACTAACTACGCCGCCATCTGTATAAACATGGAAACATCTACACCGCCATCTGTGTGAATAAGGAAATATGTATAATGCCATCTGTATAAAGATATAAATACCTGCACCACGAAATGTATAAACATGGAAATATCTACATCGCTATCTGTATAAACGTGGAAATACCAACACCGCTATCGGTATAAACATGGAAATATCTACAACGCCATCTATACAAACATGGAAATATCTACACCACAATGTCTATAAACATGGAAATAGCTACACCGCTATCTCAATAAACATGGAAATATCTACACCGCTATCTGTATAAACATGGAAATATCTACACCGCTATCTGTATAAACATGGAAATATCTACACCGCGGTCTCTATAAACATGGAAATATCTACACCGCGATCTGTATAAACCTGGAAATATCTACACCGTGATCTGTATAAACATGGAAATATCTTCACCACGATCTGTATAAGCATGGTAATATCTACACCGATATCTGTAAAAACATGGTAATATCTACACCACCATCCATATAAACATGGAAATATCTACAACGCCATCTGTATAAACATGGAAATATCTACAATGCCATGTGTAGAAAGATGGAAATATCTACACCGCAATCTGTGTAAACATGGAAATATCTACACTGATATCTGTAAAAACATGGAAATATCTACACAGCTATCTGTATAAACATGGAAATATCTACACCGCGATCTGTATAAACATGGAAATATCTACAGCGCCATCTCTATAAACATTGAAATATCTACACTGCCATCTGTAAAAACATGGAAATATCTACACAGTCATCTGAATAAACATGGAAATATCTTCACCACCATCTGTGAAAACATGGAAATATCTACAACGCTATCTGTATAAACATGGAAATATCTACACCGCCATCTGCATGTCCATGGAAATATCTACGCTGCCATCTGTATAAACATGGAAATGTCTACACGGCCATCTGTGTATAGATGGAAATATGAACACCGCCATCTGTACAAACAGGGAAATATCTACACCGCTATCTCTATAAGCATGGAAATAACCGCACTGCCATCTGTAAAAACATGGAAATACCTATACAGTCATCTGTATAAACACGGAAATATCTACAATGCCCTCTGTATACACATGGAAATATCTACACAGCCATCTGTATAAACATGTAAATATCTACACTGCTATCTCTATAAACATGGAAATATCTACACCGCCATCTCTATAAACATGAAAATATCTACACTGCCATCTCCATAAACATGGAACTAACTACTCCGCCATCTGTATAAACATGGAAACATCTACACCGCCATCTGTGTGAATAAGGAAATATCTACAATGCCATCTGTATAAAGATATAAATGCCTGCACCGCGAGCTGCATAAACATGGAAATATCTACATCGCTCTCCGTATAAACGTGGAAATACCAACACCGCTATCGGTATAAGCATGGAAATATCTACAACGCCATCTATATAAACATGGAAATATCTACACCACAATGTCTATAAACATGGAAATAGCTACACCGCTATCTCAATAAACATGGAAATATCTACACCGCTATCTGTATAAACATGGAAATATCTACACCGCGATCTGTATAAACATGGAAATATCTACACCGCGATCTGTATAAACATGGAAATATCTTCACCACGATCTGTATAAGCATGGTAATATCTACACCGCTATCTGTATAAACATGGTAATATCTACACCACCATCTATATAAACATGGAAATATCTACACCGCCATCTGTATAAACAGGGAAATATCTACAATGCCATCTGTAGAAAGATGGAAATATCTACACCGCAATCTGTGTAAAAATGGAAATATCTACAACGATATCTGTAAAAACATGGAAATATCTACACCGCCATCTGTATAAACATGGAAATACCTACACCGCGGTCTGTATAAACATGGAAATATCTACAGCACCATCTCTATAAACATTGAAATATCTACACTGCCATCTGTAAAAACATGGAAATATCTACACAGTCATCTGAATAAACATGGAAATATCTACACCACCATCTTTATAAACATGGAAATACCTACAATACCATCTGTATACACATGGAAATATCTACACAGACATCTGTATAAGTATGGAAATATCTACACCACCATCTGTATAAACATGGAATTATCTACACTGCCATCTGTAGAAAGATGGAAATATCTACACCGCTATCTCTATAGATATGGAAATATCTACACCGCCATCTCTATAAACATGAAATTATCTACACTGCCATCTCCATAAAGATGGAAGTATCTACTCCTCCATGTGTATAAACACGGAAATATCTACACCACCATCTGTGAAAACACGGAAATACCTACACCGCTATCTGTATAAACATGGAAATATCTACCCCGCCATTTGCATGTCCATGAAAATATCTACGCAACCATCTGTATAAACATGGAAATATCTACACTGCCATCTGTGTATAGATGGAAATATCAACACCGCCATCTGTACAAACATGGAAATATCTACACCGCTATCTTTATAAACATGGAAATATCTGCACTGCCATCGGTAAAAACATGGAAATACCTGTACAGTCATCCTTATAAACATGGAAGTATCTACAATGCCATCTGTATACACATGGAAATATCTACACAGCCATCTGCATCAACATGTAAATATCTACACTGCTATCTCTATAAACATGGAAATATCTACACCGCCATCTCTATGAACATGAAAATACCTACACTGCCAACTCCATAAACATGGAACTAACTACTCCGCCATGTGTATAAACATGGAAACAACTACACCGCCATCTGTGTGAATAAGGAAATATCTACAATGCCATCTGTATAAAGATATAAATACCTGCACCGCGAGCTGTATAAACATGGAAATATCTACATCGCTATCTGTATAAATGTGGAAATACCAACACCGCTATCGGTATAAACATGGAAATATCTACAATGCCATCTATATAAACATGGAAATATCTACACCACAATGTCTACAAACATGGAAATACCTACACCGCTATCTCTATAAACATGGAAATATCTACACCGCTATCTGTATAAACATGGAAATATCTACACCGCTATCTGTATAAACATGGAAATATCTACACCGCGATCTGTATAAACATGGAAATATCTACACCGCGATCTGTATAAACATGGAAATATCTTCACCGCGATCTGTTTAAGGATGGTAATATCTACACCGCTATCTGTATAAACATGGTAATATCTACACCACCATCCATATAAACACGCAAATATCTACACCGCCATCTGTATAAACATGGAAATATCTACAATGCCATCTGTACAAAGATGGAAATATCTACACCGCAATCTTTGTAAACATGGAAATACCTACACCAATATCTGTAAAAACATGGAAATATCTACACTGCTATCTGTATAAACATGGAAATATCTACACCATGATCCGTATAAACATGGAAATATCTACAGCGCCATCTCTATAAACATTGAAATATCTACACTGCCATCTGTAAAAACATGGAAATATCTACACAGTCGTCTGAATAAACATGGAAATATCTACACCACCATCTGTATAAACGTGGAAATACCTACAATACCATATGTATACACATGGAAATATCTACACAGACATCTGTATAAATATGGAAATATCTACACCGCCGTCTGTATAAACATGGAAATATCTACACTGCCATCTGTAGAAAGATGGAAATATCTACACCGCTATCTCTATAAATATGGAAATATCTACACCGCCATCTCTATAAACATGAAAATATCTACACTGCCATCACCATAAAGATGGAAGAATCTACTCCGCCATGTGTATAAACATGGAAATATCTACACCACCATCTGTGAAAACATGGAAAAATCTACACCGCTATCTGTATAAACATGGAAATATCTACACCGCCATCTGCATGTCCATGGAAATATCTACGCTGCCATCTGTATAAACATGGAAATATCTACACTACCATCTGTGTATAGATGGAAATATGAACACCGCCATCTGTACAAACATGGAAATATCTACACCGCTATCTCTATAAACAAGGAAATATCTGCACTGCCATCTGTAAAAACATGGAAATACCTATACAGTCATCTGTATAAACATGGAAATATCTACAATGCCATCTGTATACACATGGAAATATCTACACAGACATCTGTATAAACATGTAAATATCTACACTGCTATCTCTATAAACATGGAAATATCTACACCGCCATCTGTATAAACATGAAAATATCTACACTGCGATCTCCATAAACATGGAACTAACTACTCCGCCATCTGTATAAACATGGAAACATCTACACCGCCATCTGTGTGAATAAGGAAATATGTATAATGCCATCTGTATAAAGATATAAATACCTGCACCACGAAATGTATAAACATGGAAATATCTACATCGCTATCTGTATAAACGTGGAAATACCAACACCGCTATCGGTATAAACATGGAAATATCTACAACGCCATCTATACAAACATGGAAATATCTACACCACAATGTCTATAAACATGGAAATAGCTACACTGCTATCTCAATAAACATGGAAATATCTACACCGCTATCTGTATAAACATGGAAATATCTACACCGCTATCTGTATAAACATGGAAATATCTACACCGCGGTCTGTATAAACATGGAAATATCTACACCGCGATCTGT
The DNA here is from genome assembly GCF_028858775.2 of Pan troglodytes. Taxonomy (NCBI): domain Eukaryota; kingdom Metazoa; phylum Chordata; class Mammalia; order Primates; family Hominidae; genus Pan; species Pan troglodytes. The sequence goes on from NC_072411.2 coordinate 13,743,338, forward strand.
ATAAACCTGGAAATATCTACACCGTGATCTGTATAAACATGGAAATATCTTCACCACGATCTGTATAAGCATGGTAATATCTACACCGCTATCTGTAAAAACATGGTAATATCTACACCACCATCCATATAAACATGGAAATATCTACAACGCCATCTGTATAAACATGGAAATATCTACAATGCCATGTGTAGAAAGATGGAAATATCTACACCGCAATCTGTGTAAACATGGAAATATGTACACTGATATCTGTAAAAACATGGAAATATCTACACAGCTATCTGTATAAACATGGAAATATCTACACCGCGATCTGTATAAACATGGAAATATCTACAGCGCCATCTCTATAAACATTGAAATATCTACACTGCCATCTGTAAAAACATGGAAATATCTACACAGTCATCTGAATAAACATGGAAATATCTACACCACCATCTGTATAAACATGGAAATACCTACAATACCATCTGTATACACATGGAAATATCTACACAGACATCTGTATAAATATGGAAATATCTACACCACCATCTGTATAAACATGGAATTATCTACACTGCCATCTGCAGAAAGATGGAAATATCTACACCGCTATCTCTATACATATGGAAATATCTACACCGCTATCTCTATAAACATGAAATTATCTACACTGCCATCTCCATAAAGATGGAAGTATCTACTCCACCATGTGTATAAACACGGAAATATCTTCACCACCATCTGTGAAAACATGGAAATATCTACAATGCTATCTGTATAAACATGGAAATATCTACACCGCCATCTGCATGTCCATGGAAATATCTACGCCGCCATCTGTATAAACATGGAAATATCTACACGGCCATCTGTGTATAGATGGAAATATGAACACCGCCATCTGTACAAACATGGAAATATCTACACCGCTATCTCTATAAGCATGGAAATACCTGCACTGCCATCTGTAAAAACATGGAAATACCTATACAGTCATCTGTATAAACATGGAAATATCTACAAGGCCCTCTGTATACACATGGAAATATCTACACAGCCATCTGTATAAACATGTAAATATCTACACTGCTATCTCTATAAACATGGAAATATCTACACCGCCATCTCTATAAACATGAAAATATCTACACTGCCATCTCCATAAACATGGAACTAACTACTCCGCCATCGGTATAAACATGGAAACATCTACACCGCCATCTGTGTGAATAAGGAAATATCTACAATGCCATCTGTATAAAGATATAAATACCTGCACCGCGAGCTGTATAAACATGGAAATATCTACATCGCTCTCTGTATAAACGTGGAAATACCAACACCGCTATCGGTATAAGCATGGAAATATCTACAACGCCATCTATACAAACATGGAAATATCTACACCACAATGTCTATAAACATGGAAATAGCTACACCGCTATCTCAATAAACATGGAAATATCTACACCGCTATCTGTATAAACATGGAAATATCTACACCGCTATCTGTATAAACATGGAAATATCTACACCGCGATCTGTATAAACCTGGAAATATCTACACCGCGATCTGTATAAACATGGAAATATCTTCACCACGATCTGTATAAGCATGGTAATATCTACACCGCTATCTGTAAAAACATGGTAATATCTACACCACCATCCATATAAACATGGAAATATCTACAACGCCATCTGTATAAACATGGAAATATCTACAATGCCATGTGTAGAAAGATGGAAATATCTACACCGCAATCGGTGTAAACATGGAAATATCTACACTGATAACTGTAAAAACATGGAAATATCTACAATGCCATGTGTAGAAAGATGGAAATATCTACACCGCAATCGGTGTAAACATGGAAATATCTACACTGATAACTGTAAAAACATGGAAATATCTACACAGCTATCTGTATAAACATGGAAATATCTACACCGCGATCTGTATAAACATGGAAATATCTACAGCGCCATCTCTATAAACATTGAAATATCTACACTGCCATCTGTAAAAACATGGAAATATCTACACAGTCATCTGAATAAACATGGAAATATCTACACCACCATCTGTATTAACATGGAAATACCTACAATACCATCTGTATACACATGGAAATATCTGCACAGACATCTGTATAAATATAGAAATATCTACACCACCATCTGTATAAACATGGAATTATCTACACTGCCATCTGTATAAAGATGGAAATATCCACACCGCTATCTCTATACATATGGAAATATCTACACCGCTATCTCTATAAACATGAAATTATCTACACTGCCATCTCCATAAAGATGGAAGTATCTACTCCGCCATGTGTATAAACACGGAAATATCTTCACCACCATCTGTGAAAACATGGAAATATCTACAACGCTATCTGTATAAACATGGAAATATCTACACCGCCATCTGCATGTCCATGGAAATATCTACGCTGCCATCTGTATAAACATGGAAATATCTACACGGCCATCTGTGTATAGATGGAAATATGAACACCGCCATCTGTACAAACAGGGAAATATCTACACCGCTATCTCTATAAGCATGGAAATAACTGCACTGCCATCTGTAAAAACATGGAAATACCTATACAGTCATCTGTATAAACATGGAAATATCTACAATGCCCTCTGTATACACATGGAAATATCTACACAGCCATCTGTATAAACATGTAAATATCTACACTGCTATCTCTATAAACATGGAAATATCTACACCGCCATCTCTATAAACATGAAAATATCTACACTGCCATCTCCATAAACATGGAACTAACTACTCCGCCATCTGTATAAACATGGAAACATCTACACCGCCATCTGTGTGAATAAGGAAACATCTACAATGCCATCTGTATAAAGATATAAATACCTGCACCGCGAGCTGCATAAACATGGAAATATCTACATCGCTCTCCGTATAAACGTGGAAATACCAACACCGCTATCGGTATAAGCATGGAAATATCTACAACGCCATCTATATAAACATGGAAATATCTACACCACAATGTCTATAAACATGGAAATAGCTACACCGCTATCTCAATAAACATGGAAATATCTACACCGCTATCTGTATAAACATGGAAATATCTACACCGCGATCTGTATAAACATGGAAATATCTACACCCCGATCTGTATAAACATGGAAATATCTTCACCACGATCTGTATAAGCATGGTAATATCTACACCGCTATCTGTATAAACATGGTAATATCTACACCACCATCTATATAAACATGGAAATATCTACACCGCCATCTGTATAAACAGGGAAATATCTACAATGCCATCTGTAGAAAGATGGAAATATCTACACCGCAATCTGTGTAAAAATGGAAATATCTACAACGATATCTGTAAAAACATGGAAATATCTACACCGCCATCTGTATAAACATGGAAATACCTACACCGCGGTCTGTATAAACATGGAAATATCTACAGCACCATCTCTATAAACATTGAAATATCTACACTGCCATCTGTAAAAACATGGAAATATCTACACAGTCATCTGAAAAAACATGGAAATATCTACACCACCATCTTTATAAACATGGAAATACCTACAATACCATCTGTATACACATGGAAATATCTACACAGACATCTGTATAAGTATGGAAATATCTACACCACCATCTGTATAAACATGGAATTATCTACACTGCCATCTGTAGAAAGATGGAAATATCTACACCGCTATCTCTATAGATATGGAAATATCTACACCGCCATCTCTATAAACATGAAATTATCTACACTGCCATCTCCATAAAGATGGAAGTATCTACTCCTCCATGTGTATAAACACGGAAATATCTACACCACCATCTGTGAAAACACGGAAATACCTACACCGCTATCTGTATAAACATGGAAATATCTACCCCGCCATTTGCATGTCCATGAAAATATCTACGCAACCATCTGTATAAACATGGAAATATCTACACTGCCATCTGTGTATAGATGGAAATATCAACACCGCCATCTGTACAAACATGGAAATATCTACACCGCTATCTTTATAAACATGGAAATATCTGCACTGCCATCGGTAAAAACATGGAAATACCTGTACAGTCATCCTTATAAACATGGAAGTATCTACAATGCCATCTGTATACACATGGAAATATCTACACAGCCATCTGCATCAACATGTAAATATCTACACTGCTATCTCTATAAACATGGAAATATCTACACCGCCATCTCTATGAACATGAAAATACCTACACTGCCATCTCCATAAACATGGAACTAACTACTCCGCCATGTGTATAAACATGGAAACAACTACACCGCCATCTGTGTGAATAAGGAAATATCTACAATGCCATCTGTATAAAGATATAAATACCTGCACCGCGAGCTGTATAAACATGGAAATATCTACATCGCTATCTGTATAAATGTGGAAATACCAACACCGCTATCGGTATAAACATGGAAATATCTACAACGCCATCTATATAAACATGGAAATATCTACACCACAATGTCTACAAACATGGAAATACCTACACCGCTATCTCTATAAACATGGAAATATCTACACCGCTATCTGTATAAACATGGAAATATCTACACCGCTATCTGTATAAACATGGAAATATCTACACCGCGATCTGTATAAACATGGAAATATCTACACCGCGATCTGTATAAACATGGAAATATCTTCACCGCGATCTGTTTAAGCATGGTAATATCTACACCGCTATCTGTATAAACATGGTAATATCTACACCACCATCCATATAAACACGCAAATATCTACACCGCCATCTGTATAAACATGGAAATATCTACAATGCCATCTGTAGAAAGATGGAAATATCTACACCGCAATCTTTGTAAACATGGAAATACCTACACCAATATCTGTAAAAACATGGAAATATCTACACTGCTATCTGTATAAACATGGAAATATCTACACCGTGATCCGTATAAACATGGAAATATCTACAGCGCCATCTCTATAAACATTGAAATATCTACACTGCCATCTGTAAAAACATGGAAATATCTACACAGTCGTCTGAATAAACATGGAAATATCTACACCACCATCTGTATAAACGTGGAAATACCTACAATACCATATGTATACACATGGAAATATCTACACAGACATCTGTATAAATATGGAAATATCTACACCGCCGTCTGTATAAACATGGAAATATCTACACTGCCATCTGTAGAAAGATGGAAATATCTACACCGCTATCTCTATAAATATGGAAATATCTACACCGCCATCTCTATAAACATGAAAATATCTACACTGCCATCACCATAAAGATGGAAGAATCTACTCCGCCATGTGTATAAACATGGAAATATCTACACCACCATCTGTGAAAACATGGAAAAATCTACACCGCTATCTGTATCAACATGGAAATATCTACACCGCCATCTGCATGTCCATGGAAATATCTACGCTGCCATCTGTATAAACATGGAAATATCTACACTACCATCTGTGTATAGATGGAAATATGAACACCGCCATCTGTACAAACATGGAAATATCTACACCGCTATCTCTATAAGCAAGGAAATATCTGCACTGCCATCTGTAAAAACATGGAAATACCTATACAGTCATCTGTAAAAACATGGAAATATCTACAATGCCATCTGTATACACATGGAAATATCTACACAGACATCTGTATAAACATGTAAATATCTACACTGCTATCTCTATAAACATGGAAATATCTACACCGCCATCTGTATAAACATGAAAATATCTACACTGCGATCTCCATAAACATGGAACTAACTACTCCGCCATCTGTATAAACATGGAAACATCTACACCGCCATCTGTGTGAATAAGGAAATATGTATAATGCCATCTGTATAAAGATATAAATACCTGCACCACGAAATGTATAAACATGGAAATATCTACATCGCTATCTGTATAAACGTGGAAATACCAACACCGCTATCGGTATAAACATGGAAATATCTACAACGCCATCTATACAAACATGGAAATATCTACACCACAATGTCTATAAACATGGAAATAGCTACACCGCTATCTCAATAAACATGGAAATATCTACACCGCTATCTGTATAAACATGGAAATATCTACACCGCTATCTGTATAAACATGGAAATATCTACACCGCGGTCTGTATAAACATGGAAATATCTACACCGCGATCTGTATAAACCTGGAAATATCTACACCGTGATCTGTATAAACATGGAAATATCTTCACCACGATCTGTATAAGCATGGTAATATCTACACCGCTATCTGTAAAAACATGGTAATATCTACACCACCATCCATATAAACATGGAAATATCTACAACGCCATCTGTATAAACATGGAAATATCTACAATGCCATGTGTAGAAAGATGGAAATATCTACACCGCAATCTGTGTAAACATGGAAATATGTACACTGATATCTGTAAAAACATGGAAATATCTACACAGCTATCTGTATAAACATGGAAATATCTACACCGCGATCTGTATAAACATGGAAATATCTACAGCGCCATCTCTATAAACATTGAAATATCTACACTGCCATCTGTAAAAACATGGAAATATCTACACAGTCGTCTGAATAAACATGGAAATATCTACACCACCATCTGTATAAACATGGAAATACCTACAATACCATCTGTATACACATGGAAATATCTACACAGACATCTGTATAAATATGGAAATATCTACACCACCATCTGTATAAACATGGAATTATCTACACTGCCATCTGCAGAAAGATGGAAATATCTACACCGCTATCTCTATACATATGGAAATATCTACACCGCTATCTCTATAAACATGAAATTATCTACACTGCCATCTCCATAAAGATGGAAGTATCTACTCCACCATGTGTATAAACACGGAAATATCTTCACCACCATCTGTGAAAACATGGAAATATCTACAATGCTATCTGTATAAACATGGAAATATCTACACCGCCATCTGCATGTCCATGGAAATATCTACGCCGCCATCTGTATAAACATGGAAATATCTACACGGCCATCTGTGTATAGATGGAAATATGAACACCGCCATCTGTACAAACATGGAAATATCTACACCGCTATCTCTATAAGCATGGAAATACCTGCACTGCCATCTGTAAAAACATGGAAATACCTATACAGTCATCTGTATAAACATGGAAATATCTACAAGGCCCTCTGTATACACATGGAAATATCTACACAGCCATCTGTATAAACATGTAAATATCTACACTGCTATCTCTATAAACATGGAAATATCTACACCGCCATCTCTATAAACATGAAAATATCTACACTGCCATCTCCATAAACATGGAACTAACTACTCCGCCATCGGTATAAACATGGAAACATCTACACCGCCAACTGTGTGAATAAGGAAATATCTACAATGCCATCTGTATAAAGATATAAATACCTGCACCGCGAGCTGTATAAACATGGAAATATCTACATCACTCTCTGTATAAACGTGGGAATACCAACACCGCTATCGGTATAAGCATGGAAATATCTACAACGCCATCTATACAAACATGGAAATATCTACACCACAATGTCTATAAACATGGAAATAGCTACACCGCTATCTCAATAAACATGGAAATATCTACACCGCTATCTGTATAAACATGGAAATATCTACACCGCTATCTGTATAAACATGGAAATATCTACACCGCGATCTGTATAAACATGGAAATATCTACACCGCGATCTGTATAAACCTGGAAATATCTACACCGCGATCTGTATAAACATGGAAATATCTTCACCACGATCTGTATAAGCATGGTAATATCTACACCGCTATCTGTAAAAACATGGTAATATCTACACCACCATCCATATAAACATGGAAATATCTACAACGCCATCTGTATAAACATGGAAATATCTACAATGCCATGTGTAGAAAGATGGAAATATCTACACCGCAATCGGTGTAAACATGGAAATATCTACACTGATAACTGTAAAAACATGGAAATATCTACACAGCTATCTGTATAAACATGGAAATATCTACACCGCGATCTGTATAAACATGGAAATATCTACAGCGCCATCTCTATAAACATTGAAATATCTACACTGCCATCTGTAAAAACATGGAAATATCTACACAGTCATCTGAATAAACATGGAAATATCTACACCACCATCTGTATAAACATGGAAATACCTACAATACCATCTGTATACACATGGAAATATCTGCACAGACATCTGTATAAATATGGAAATATCTACACCACCATCTGTATAAACATGGAATTATCTACACTGCCATCTGTATAAAGATGGAAATATCCACACCGCTATCTCTATACATATGGAAATATCTACACCGCTATCTCTATAAACATGAAATTATCTACACTGCCATCTCCATAAAGATGGAAGTATCTACTCCGCCATGTGTATAAACACGGAAATATCTTCACCACCATCTGGAAAACATGGAAATATCTACAACGCTATCTGTATAAACATGGAAATATCTACACCGCCATCTGCATGTCCATGGAAATATCTACGCTGCCATCTGTATAAACATGGAAATGTCTACACGGCCATCTGTGTATAGACGGAAATATGAACACCGCCATCTGTTCAAACAGGGAAATATCTACACCGCTATCTCTATAAGCATGGAAATAACTGCACTGCCATCTGTAAAAACATGGAAATACCTATACAGTCATCTGTATAAACATGGAAATATCTACAATGCCCTCTGTATACACATGGAAATATCTACACAGCCATCTGTATAAACATGTAAATATCTACACTGCTATCTCTATAAACATGGAAATATCTACACCGCCATCTCCATAAACATGGAACTAACTACTCAGCCATCTGTATAAACATGGAAACATCTACACCGCCATCTGTGTGAATAAGGAAATATCTACAATGCCATCTGTATAAAGATATAAATACCTGCACCGCGAGCTGCATAAACATGGAAATATCTACATCGCTCTCCGTATAAACGTGGAAATACCAACACCGCTATCGGTATAAGCATGGAAATATCTACAACGCCATCTATATAAACATGGAAATATCTACACCACAATGTCTATAAACATGGAAATAGCTACACCGCTATCTCAATAAACATGGAAATATCTACACCGCTATCTGTATAAACATGGAAATATCTACACCGCTATCGGTATAAGCATGGAAATATCTACAACGCCATCTATATAAACATGGAAATATCTACACCACAATGTCTATAAACATGGAAATAGCTACACCGCTATCTCAATAAACATGGAAATATCTACACCGCTATCTGTATAAACATGGAAATATCTACACCACGATCTGTATAAACATGGAAATATCTACACCGCGATCTGTATAAACATGGAAATATCTTCACCACGATCTGTATAAGCATGGTAATATCTACACCGCTATCTGTATAAACATGGTAATATCTACACCACCATCTATATAAACATGGAAATATCTACACCGCCATCTGTATAAACAGGGAAATATCTACAATGCCATCTGTAGAAAGATGGAAATATCTACACCGCAATCTGTGTAAAAATGGAAATATCTACAACGATATCTGTAAAAACATGGAAATATCTACACCGCCATCTGTATAAACATGGAAATACCTACACCGCGGTCTGTATAAACATGGAAATATCTACAGCACCATCTCTATAAACATTGAAATATCTACACTGCCATCTGTAAAAACATGGAAATATCTACACAGTCATCTGAATAAACATGGAAATATCTACACCACCATCTTTATAAACATGGAAATACCTACAATACCATCTGTATACACATGGAAATATCTACACAGACATCTGTATAAGTATGGAAATATCTACACCACCATCTGTATAAACATGGAATTATCTACACTGCCATCTGTAGAAAGATGGAAATATCTACACCGCTATCTCTATAGATATGGAAATATCTACACCGCCATCTCTATAAACATGAAATTATCTACACTGCCATCTCCATAAAGATGGAAGTATCTACTCCTCCATGTGTATAAACACGGAAATATCTACACCACCATCTGTGAAAACACGGAAATACCTACACCGCTATCTGTATAAACATGGAAATATCTACCCCGCCATTTGCATGTCCATGAAAATATCTACGCAACCATCTGTATAAACATGGAAATATCTACACTGCCATCTGTGTATAGATGGAAATATCAACACCGCCATCTGTACAAACATGGAAATATCTACACCGCTATCTTTATAAACATGGAAATATCTGCACTGCCATCGGTAAAAACATGGAAATACCTGTACAGTCATCCTTATAAACATGGAAGTATCTACAATGCCATCTGTATACACATGGAAATATCTACACAGCCATCTGCATCAACATGTAAATATCTACACTGCTATCTCTATAAACATGGAAATATCTACACCGCCATCTCTATGAACATGAAAATACCTACACTGCCAACTCCATAAACATGGAACTAACTACTCCGCCATGTGTATAAACATGGAAACAACTACACCGCCATCTGTGTGAATAAGGAAATATCTACAATGCCATCTGTATAAAGATATAAATACCTGCACCGCGAGCTGTATAAACATGGAAATATCTACATCGCTATCTGTATAAATGTGGAAATACCAACACCGCTATCGGTATAAACATGGAAATATCTACAATGCCAACTATATAAACATGGAAATATCTACACCACAATGTCTACAAACATGGAAATACCTACACCGCTATCTCTATAAACATGGAAATATCTACACCGCTATCTGTATAAACATGGAAATATCTACACCGCTATCTGTCTAAACATGGAAATATCTACACCGCGATCTGTATAAACATGGAAATATCTACACCGCGATCTGTATAAACATGGAAATATCTTCACCGCGATCTGTTTAAGGATGGTAATATCTACACCGCTATCTGTATAAACATGGTAATATCTACACCACCATCCATATAAACACGCAAATATCTACACCGCCATCTGTATAAACATGGAAATATCTACAATGCCATCTGTACAAAGATGGAAATATCTACACCGCAATCTTTGTAAACATGGAAATACCTACACCAATATCTGTAAAAACATGGAAATATCTACACTGCTATCTGTATAAACATGGAAATATCTACACCATGATCCGTATAAACATGGAAATATCTACAGCGCCATCTCTATAAACATTGAAATATCTACACTGCCATCTGTAAAAACATGGAAATATCTACACAGTCGTCTGAATAAACATGGAAATATCTACACCACCATCTGTATAAACGTGGAAATACCTACAATACCATATGTATACACATGGAAATATCTACACAGACATCTGTATAAATATGGAAATATCTACACCGCCGTCTGTATAAACATGGAAATATCTACACTGCCATCTGTAGAAAGATGGAAATATCTACACCGCTATCTCTATAAATATGGAAATATCTACACCGCCATCTCTATAAACATGAAAATATCTACACTGCCATCACCATAAAGATGGAAGAATCTACTCCGCCATGTGTATAAACATGGAAATATCTACACCACCATCTGTGAAAACATGGAAAAATCTACACCGCTATCTGTATAAACATGGAAATATCTACACCGCCATCTGCATGTCCATGGAAATATCTACGCTGCCATCTGTATAAACATGGAAATATCTACACTACCATCTGTGTATAGATGGAAATATGAACACCGCCATCTGTACAAACATGGAAATATCTACACCGCTATCTCTATAAACAAGGAAATATCTGCACTGCCATCTGTAAAAACATGGAAATACCTATACAGTCATCTGTATAAACATGGAAATATCTACAATGCCATCTGTATACACATGGAAATATCTACACAGACATCTGTATAAACATGTAAATATCTACACTGCTATCTCTATAAACATGGAAATATCTACACCGCCATCTGTATAAACATGAAAATATCTACACCGCGATCTCCATAAACATGGAACTAACTACTCCGCCATCTGTATAAACATGGAAACATCTACACCGCCATCTGTGTGAATAAGGAAATATGTATAATGCCATCTGTATAAAGATATAAATACCTGCACCACGAAATGTATAAACATGGAAATATCTACATCGCTATCTGTATAAACGTGGAAATACCAACACCGCTATCGGTATAAACATGGAAATATCTACAACGCCATCTATACAAACATGGAAATATCTACACCACAATGTCTATAAACATGGAAATAGCTACACTGCTATCTCAATAAACATGGAAATATCTACACCGCTATCTGTATAAACATGGAAATATCTACACCGCTATCTGTATAAACATGGAAATATCTACACCGCGGTCTGTATAAACATGGAAATATCTACACCGCGATCTGTATAAACCTGGAAATATCTACACCGTGATCTGTATAAACATGGAAATATCTTCACCACGATCTGTATAAGCATGGTAATATCTACACCGCTATCTGTAAAAACATGGTAATATCTACACCACCATCCATATAAACATGGAAATATCTACAACGCCATCTGTATAAACATGGAAATATCTACAATGCCATGTGTAGAAAGATGGAAATATCTACACCGCAATCTGTGTAAACATGGAAATATGTACACTGATATCTGTAAAAACATGGAAATATCTACACAGCTATCTGTATAAACATGGAAATATCTACACCGCGATCTGTATAAACATGGAAATATCTACAGCGCCATCTCTATAAACATTGAAATATCTACACTGCCATCTGTAAAAACATGGAAATATCTACACAGTCATCTGAATAAACATGGAAATATCTACACCACCATCTGTATAAACATGGAAATACCTACAATACCATCTGTATACACATGGAAATATCTACACAGACATCTGTATAAATATGGAAATATCTACACCACCATCTGTATAAACATGGAATTATCTACACTGCCATCTGCAGAAAGATGGAAATATCTACACCGCTATCTCTATACATATGGAAATATCTACACCGCTATCTCTATAAACATGAAATTATCTACACTGCCATCTCCATAAAGATGGAAGTATCTACTCCACCATGTGTATAAACACGGAAATATCTTCACCACCATCTGTGAAAACATGGAAATATCTACAATGCTATCTGTATAAACATGGAAATATCTACACCGCCATCTGCATGTCCATGGAAATATCTACGCCGCCATCTGTATAAACATGGAAATATCTACACGGCCATCTGTGTATAGATGGAAATATGAACACCGCCATCTGTACAAACATGGAAATATCTACACCGCTATCTCTATAAGCATGGAAATACCTGCACTGCCATCTGTAAAAACATGGAAATACCTATACAGTCATCTGTATAAACATGGAAATATCTACAAGGCCCTCTGTATACACATGGAAATATCTACACAGCCATCTGTATAAACATGTAAATATCTACACTGCTATCTCTATAAACATGGAAATATCTACACCGCCATCTCTATAAACATGAAAATATCTACACTGCCATCTCCATAAACATGGAACTAACTACTCCGCCATCGGTATAAACATGGAAACATCTACACCGCCATCTGTGTGAATAAGGAAATATCTACAATGCCATCTGTATAAAGATATAAATACCTGCACCGCGAGCTGTATAAACATGGAAATATCTACATCGCTCTCTGTATAAACGTGGAAATACCAACACCGCTATCGGTATAAGCATGGAAATATCTACAACGCCATCTATACAAACATGGAAATATCTACACCACAATGTCTATAAACATGGAAATAGCTACACCGCTATCTCAATAAACATGGAAATATCTACACCGCTATCTGTATAAACATGGAAATATCTACACCGCTATCTGTATAAACATGGAAATATCTACACCGCGATCTGTATAAACCTGGAAATATCTACACCGCGATCTGTATAAACATGGAAATATCTTCACCACGATCTGTATAAGCATGGTAATATCTACACCGCTATCTGTAAAAACATGGTAATATCTACACCACCATCCATATAAACATGGAAATATCTACAACGCCATCTGTATAAACATGGAAATATCTACAATGCCATGTGTAGAAAGATGGAAATATCTACACCGCAATCGGTGTAAACATGGAAATATCTACACTGATAACTGTAAAAACATGGAAATATCTACAATGCCATGTGTAGAAAGATGGAAATATCTACACCGCAATCGGTGTAAACATGGAAATATCTACACTGATAACTGTAAAAACATGGAAATATCTACACAGCTATCTGTATAAACATGGAAATATCTACACGGCTATCTGTATAAACATGGAAATATCTACACCACCATCTATATGAACATGGAAATATCTACAATGCCATCTGTAGAAAGATGGAAATATGTACACCGCAATCTGTGTAAACATGGAAATATCTACACCGATATCTGTAAAAACATGGAAATATCTACACCGCCATCTGTATAAACATGGAAATATCTACACCGCGATCTGTATAAATATGGAAATATCTACAGTGCCATCTCTATAAACATTGAAATATCTACACTGCCATCTGTAAAAACATGGAAATATCTGCACAGTCATCTGAATAAACATGGAAATATCTAAACCACCATCAGTATTAACATGGAAATACCTACAATACCATCAGTATACCCATGGAAATATCTACACAGACATCTGTATAAATATGGAAATATCTACACCGCCATCTCTATAAACATGAAAATATCTTCACTGCCATCTCCATAAAGGTGGAAATATCTACTCCACCATGTGTATAAACACGGAAGTTTCTACACCTCCATCTGTGTAAACATGGAAATATCTACACCGCTGTCTGTATAAACATGGAAATATCAACACCGCCATCTGCATGTCCATGGACATGTCTCCGCCGCCATCTGTATAAACATGGAAATATCTACACGGCCATCTTTGTATAGATGGAAATATCAACACCGCCATCTGTACAAACATGGAAATATCTACACCGCTATCTCTATAAACATGGAAATATCTGCTCTCCCATCTGTAAAAACATGGAAATACCTATACAGTCATCTGTATAAACATGGAAATATCTACAATGCCATCTGTATACACATGGAAATATCTACAGAGCCATCTGTATAAACTTGTTAATATCTACACTGCTATCTCTATAAACATGGAAATATCTACACCGCCATCTCTATAAACATGAAAATATCTACACTGCCATCTCCATAAACATGGAACTAACTACTCCGCCATCTGTATAAACATGGAAACACCTACACCGCCATCTGTGTGAATAAGGAAATATGTACAATGCCATCTGTATAAAGATATAAATATCTGCACCGCGAGCTGTATAAACATTGAAATATCTACATCGCTATCTGTATAAACGTGGAAATATCAACACCCCTATCGGTATAAACATGGAAATATCTACAACGCCATCTATATAAACATGAAAATATCTACACCGCTATGTCTATAAACATGGAAATACCTACACCGCTATCTCTATAAACATGGAAATATCTACACCGCTATCTGTATAAACATGGAAATATCTACACCGCTATCTGTATATACATGGAAATATCTACACCCTGATCTGTATAAACATGGAAATATCTACACCGCGATCAGTATAAACATGGAAATATCTACACCGCTATCTGTATAAACATGGTAATATCTACACCACCATCTATATAAACGTGGAAATATCTACACCGCCATCTGTATAAACATGGAAATATCTACAATGCCATCTGTAGAAAGATGGAAATATCTACACCGCAATCTGTGTAAACATGGAAATATCTACACCGATATCTGTAAAAACATGGAAATATCTACACCGCCATCTGTATAAACATGGAAATATCTACACCGCGATCTGTATAAACATGGAAATATCTACAGCGCCATCTCTATAAACATTGAAATATCTACACTGCCAGCTGTAAAAACATGGAAATATCTGCACTGTCATCTGAATAAACATGGAAATATCTACACCACCATCAGTGTAAACATGGAAATACCTAAAATACCATCAGTATACACATGGAAATAACTACACAGACATCTGTATAAATATGGAAATATCTACACCGCCATCTGTATAAACATGGAAATATCTACATTGCCATCTGTAGAAAGATGGAAGTATCTACACCGCTATCTCTATAAATATGGAAATATCTACTCCTCCATCTCTATAAACATGAAAATATCTATACTGCCATCTCCATAAAGATGGAAGTATCTACTCCGCCATGTGTATAAACACGGAAATATCTACACCTCCATCTGTGTAAACATCGAAATATCTACACTGCTGTCTGTATAAACATGGAAATATCTACACCGCCATCTGCGTGTCCATGGAAATGTCTACGCCGCCATCTGTATAAACATAGTAATATCTACACGGCCATTTGTGTATAGATGGAAATATCAGCACCGCCATCTGTACAAGCATGGAAATATCTACACCGCTATCTCTATAAACATGGAAATATCTGCTCTGCCATCTGTAAAAACATGGAAATAACTATACAGTCTTCTGTATAAACATGGAAATATCTACAATGCCATCTGTATACACATGGAAATATCTACACAGCCATCTGTATATACATGTAAATATCTACACTGCTATCTCTATATACATGGAAATATCTACACCGCCATCTCTATAAACATGAAAAAATCTACACTGCCATCTCCATAAACATGGAACTAACTACTCCGCCATCTGTATAAACATGGAAACATCTACACCGCCATCTGTGTGAATAAGGAAATATCTACAATGCCATCTGTATAAAGATATAAATATCTGCACCGGGAGCTGTATAAACATGGAAATATCTACATCGCTATCTGTATAAACGTTGACATACCAAGACCGCTATCGGTATAAACATGGAAATATCTACAACGCCATCTATATAAACATGGAAATATCTACACCGCTATTTGTATAAACAAGGAAATATCTACACCGCCATCTGTATATACATGGAAATACCTACAAAGTCATCTGTATAAACATGGAAATATCTACACAGCCATCTGTATAAACATGGAAATATCTGCACAGCCATCTGTATATACATGGAAATATCTACACCGCTATCTGTATAAACATGCTAATAACTACACCGCTATCTGTATAAATGTGGAAATATTTGTACCGCTATCCCTATAAACATGGTAATATCAACAGCGTGATCTGTATAAACATGGAAATATCTACACCATGATCTGTATAAACATGGAAGCATCTACACCGTGATCTGTATAAACATGGAAATATCTACAATGCCATCTCTATAAACATGGAAATATCTACACCCTTATCTGTATAAACATGGAAATATCTACACCGCTATCTCTATAAACATGGAAATATCTACACGGCCATCTGTATAAACATGGAAATATCTACACTGCTATCTCCATAAACATGAAAATATCAACAATGCCATCTGTAAAAATATGGAAATACCTATATAGTCATCTGCATAAACATGGAAATATCTACACCACCATCTGTATAAACATGAAAATATCTACAATGCCATCTGTATACACATGGAAATACCTACACGGCAATCTGTGTATAGATGGAAACATCAACACCACCATCTGTACAAACATGGAAATATCTACACCGCTATCTCTATAAACATGGAAATATCTACACTGCGGTCTGTATAAACATGGAAATATCTACACCGCTATCTGTATAAACATGGAAATATCTGCACCGCTATGTCTATAAACATGGAAATATCTACAAAGCCATCTGTATAAACATGGAAATACCTACACAGTCATGTGTAGAAACATGGAAATATCTACACTGCCATCTGTATAAACATGGAAATATCTACACAGCCCTCTCTATAAATATGGAAATATCTGCATAGGCATCTGTATAAACATGAAAATATCTGCACCGCTATCTGTATAAACATGGAAATATCTACACCGTGATCTGTATAAACATGGAAATATCTACACCGCTATCTCTATAAACATGGAAATATCTACACCGCCATGTGTATAAACATGGAAATACCTACAAAGTCATCTGTATAAACATGGATATATCTACACAGCCATCTGTATAAACATGGAAATACCTACACAGCCATCTGTATATACATGGAAATATCTACACCGCTATCTGTATAAACATGGAAATAACTACACAGCTACTCGTATAAACAAGGAAATATCTACACTGCCATCTGTTTAAGTATGGAAATATATACAAAGACATCTGTTTATACATGGAAATATCTACACCGCTATCTGTATAAACATGCTAATAACTACACCGCTATCTGTATAAATGTGGAAATATTTGCACCGCTATCCCTATAAACGTGGTAATATCAACACCGTGATCTGTATAAACATGGAAATATCTACAACGCGATCTGTATAAACATGGAAATATCTACACCGTGATCTGTATAAACATGGAAATATCCTCACCGCCATCTGTATAAACATGGAAATATCTACACCCCTATCTGTATAAACATGGAAATATCCACACAGCTATCGCTATAAACATGCAAAAATCAACACCGCTATCTCTATGAACATGGAAATATCTACACCGCCATCTCTATAAACATGGAAATATCTACACCGTGATCAGTATAAACATGGAAATATCTACACCGCTATCTGTATAAACATGGAAATATCTCCAGTGCTATCTCTATAAACATCAAAATGTCTACACCGCCATCTGTATAAACATGGAAATACTTACAAAGTTATCTGTATAAACATGGAAATATCTACACCGCCATCTGTATAAACATGGAAATATGTACACGGTCATTTGTGTATAGATGGAAATATCAACACCGCCATCTGTACAAACATGGAAATATCTGCAACGCTATCTGTATAAACATGGAAATATCTACACCGCGGTCTGTATAAACATGGAAATATCTACACCGCTATCTGTATGAACATGGAAATATCTACACCGCTATCTCTATAAACATGGAAATATCTACACCGTGATCTGTATAAACATGGAAATATCTACAATGCCATCTGTATACACATGGAAATACCTACACGGCAATCTGTGTATAGATGGAAAGAACAACACCGCCATCTGTACAAACATGGAAATATCTACACTGCTATCTCTGTAAACATGGAAATATCTACACTGCGGACTGTATAAACATGGAAATATCTACACCGGTATCTGTATAAACATGGAAATATCTACACCACGATCTGTATGAACGTGGAAATATATTCACCGCTATCTGTATAAACATGGAAATATCTGCACCGCTATCTCCATAAACATGGAAATATCTACAAAGCCATCTGTATAAACATGGAAATACCTACACCCTCATGTGTAGGAACATGGAAAAACCTACACTGCCATCTGTATAAACTTAGAAATATCTACACAGCCCTCTGTATAAATATGGAAATATATGCATAGGCATCTGTATAAACATGGAAATATCCGCACCGCTATCTGTATAAACATGGAAATACCTACACCGCTGTCTCTATAAACATGGAAATATGTACACCGCTATGTGTGTAAACATGGAAATATCTCCACTGCTGTCTGTATGAACATGGAAATATCTCCACCGTTATCTGTATAAACATGGAAATATCTACAGCGCCATCTCTATAAACATTGAAATATCTACACTGCCATCTGTAAAAACATGGAAATATCTACACAGTCATCTGAATAAACATGGAAATATCTACACCGCCATCTGTATAAACATGGAAATATCTGCACTGTCATCTGAATAAACATGGAAATATCTACACCACCATCAGTGTAAACATGGAAATACCTAAAATACCATCAGTATACACATGGAAATATCTACACAGACATCTGTATAAATATGGAAATATCTACACCGCCATCTGTATAAACATGGAAATATCTACATTGCCATCTGTAGAAAGATGGAAGTATCTACACCGCTATCTCTATAAATATGGAAATATCTACTCCTCCATCTCTATAAACATGAAAATATCTATACTGCCATCTCCATAAAGATGGAAGTATCTACTCCGCCATGTGTATAAACACGGAAATATCTACACCTCCATCTGTGTAAACATGGAAATATCTACACTGCTGTCTGTATAAACATGGAAATATCTACACCGCCATCTGCGTGTCCATGGAAATGTCTACGCCGCCTTTTGTATAAACATAGAAATATCTACACGGCCATTTGTGTATAGATGGAAATATCAGCACCGCCATCTGTACAAGCATGGAAATATCTACACCGCTATCTCTATAAACATGGAAATATCTGCTCTGCCATCTGTAAAAACATGGAAATAACTATACAGTCTTCTGTATAAACATGGAAATATCTACAATGCCATCTGTATACACATGGAAATATCTACACAGCCATCTGTATATACATGTAAATATCTACACTGCTATCTCTATATACATGGAAATATCTACACCGCCATCTCTATAAACATGAAAATATCTACACTGCCATCTCCATAAACATGGAACTAACTACTCCGCCATCTGTATAAACATGGAAACATCTACACCGCCATCTGTGTGAATAAGGAAATATCTACAATGCCATCTGTATAAAGATATAAATATCTGCACCGGGAGCGGTATAAACATGGAAATATCTACATCGCTATCTGTATAAACGTTGACATACCAAGACCGCTATCGGTATAAACATGGAAATATCTACAACGCCATCTATATAAACATGGAAATATCTACACCGCTATTTGTATAAACAAGGAAATATCTACACCGCCATCTGTATATACATGGAAATACCTACAAAGTCATCTGTGTAAACATGGAAATATCTACACAGCCATCTGTATAAACATGGAAATATCTGCACAGCCATCTGTATATACATGGAAATATCTACACCGCTATCTGTATAAACATGCTAATAACTACACCGCTATCTGTATAAATGTGGAAATATTTGCACCGCTATCCCTATAAACGTGGTAATATCAACACCGTGATCTGTATAAACATGGAAATATCTACAACGCGATCTGTATAAACATGGAAATATCTACACCGTGATCTGTATAAACATGGAAATATCCTCACCGCCATCTGTATAAACATGGAAATATCTACACCCCTATCTGTATAAACATGGAAATATCCACACAGCTATCGCTATAAACATGCAAAAATCAACACCGCTATCTCTATGAACATGGAAATATCTACACCGCCATCTCTATAAACATGGAAATATCTACACCGTGATCAGTATAAACATGGAAATATCTACACCGCTATCTGTATAAACATGGAAATATCTCCAGTGCTATCTCTATAAACATCAAAATGTCTACACCGCCATCTGTATAAACATGGAAATACTTACAAAGTTATCTGTATAAACATGGAAATATCTACACCGCCATCTGTATAAACATGGAAATATGTACACGGTCATTTGTGTATAGATGGAAATATCAACACCGCCATCTGTACAAACATGGAAATATCTGCAACGCTATCTGTATAAACATGGAAATATCTACACCGCGGTCTGTATAAACATGGAAATATCTACACCGCTATCTGTATGAACATGGAAATATCTACACCGCTATCTCTATAAACATGGAAATATCTACACCGTGATCTGTATAAACATGGAAATATCTACAATGCCATCTGTATACACATGGAAATACCTACACGGCAATCTGTGTATAGATGGAAAGAACAACACCGCCATCTGTACAAACATGGAAATATCTACACTGCTATCTCTGTAAACATGGAAATATCTACACTGCGGACTGTATAAACATGGAAATATCTACACCGGTATCTGTATAAACATGGAAATATCTACACCACGATCTGTATGAACGTGGAAATATATTCACCGCTATCTGTATAAACATGGAAATATCTGCACCGCTATCTCCATAAACATGGAAATATCTACAAAGCCATCTGTATAAACATGGAAATACCTACACCCTCATGTGTAGGAACATGGAAAAACCTACACTGCCATCTGTATAAACTTAGAAATATCTACACAGCCCTCTGTATAAATATGGAAATATATGCATAGGCATCTGTATAAACATGAAAATATCCGCACCGCTATCTGTATAAACATGGAAATACCTACACCGCTGTCTCTATAAACATGGAAATATGTACACCGCTATGTGTGTAAACATGGAAATATCTCCACTGCTGTCTGTATAAACATGGAAATATCTCCACCGTTATCTGTATAAACATGGAAATATCTACAGCGCCATCTCTATAAACATTGAAATATCTACACTGCCATCTGTAAAAACATGGAAATATCTACACAGTCATCTGAATAAACATGGAAATATCTACACCGCCATCTGTATAAACATGGAAATATCTGCACTGTCATCTGAATAAACATGGAAATATCTACACCACCATCAGTGTAAACATGGAAATACCTAAAATACCATCAGTATACACATGGAAATATCTACACAGACATCTGTATAAATATGGAAATATCTACACCGCCATCTGTATAAACATGGAAATATCTACATTGCCATCTGTAGAAAGATGGAAGTATCTACACCGCTATCTCTATAAATATGGAAATATCTACTCCTCCATCTCTATAAACATGAAAATATCTATACTGCCATCTCCATAAAGATGGAAGTATCTACTCCGCCATGTGTATAAACACGGAAATATCTACACCTCCATCTGTGTAAACATGGAAATATCTACACTGCTGTCTGTATAAACATGGAAATATCTACACCGCCATCTGCGTGTCCATGGAAATGTCTACGCCGCCTTTTGTATAAACATAGAAATATCTACACGGCCATTTGTGTATAGATGGAAATATCAGCACCGCCATCTGTACAAGCATGGAAATATCTACACCGCTATCTCTATAAACATGGAAATATCTGCTCTGCCATCTGTAAAAACATGGAAATAACTATACAGTCTTCTGTATAAACATGGAAATATCTACAATGCCATCTGTATACACATGGAAATATCTACACAGCCATCTGTATATACATGTAAATATCTACACTGCTATCTCTATATACATGGAAATATCTACACCGCCATCTCTATAAACATGAAAATATCTACACTGCCATCTCCATAAACATGGAACTAACTACTCCGCCATCTGTATAAACATGGAAACATCTACACCGCCATCTGTGTGAATAAGGAAATATCTACAATGCCATCTGTATAAAGATATAAATATCTGCACCGGGAGCGGTATAAACATGGAAATATCTACATCGCTATCAGTATAAACGTTGACATACCAAGACCGCTATCGGTATAAACATGGAAATATCTACAACGCCATCTATATAAACATGGAAATATCTACACCGCTATTTGTATAAACAAGGAAATATCTACACCGCCATCTGTATATACATGGAAATACCTACAAAGTCATCTGTGTAAACATGGAAATATCTACACAGCCATCTGTATAAACATGGAAATATCTGCACAGCCATCTGTATATACATGGAAATATCTACACCGCTATCTGTATAAACATGCTAATAACTACACCGCTATCTGTATAAATGTGGAAATATTTGTACCGCTATCCCTATAAACATGGTAATATCAACAGCGTGATCTGTATAAACATGGAAATATCTACACCATGATCTGTATAAACATGGAAGCATCTACACCGTGATCTGTATAAACATGGAAATATCTACAATGCCATCTCTATAAACATGGAAATATCTACACCCTTATCTGTATAAACATGGAAATATCTACACCGCTATCTCTATAAACATGGAAATATCTACACGGCCATCTGTATAAACATGGAAATATCTACACTGCTATCTCCATAAACATGGAAATATCAACAATGCCATCTGTAAAAATATGGAAATACCTATATAGTCATCTGCATAAACATGGAAATATCTACACCACCATCTGTATAAACATGAAAATATCTACAATGCCATCTGTATACACATGGAAATACCTACACGGCAATCTGTGTATAGATGGAAACATCAACACCACCATCTGTACAAACATGGAAATATCTACACCGCTATCTCTATAAACATGGAAATATCTACACTGCGGTCTGTATAAACATGGAAATATCTACACCGCTATCTGTATAAACATGGAAATATCTGCACCGCTATGTCTATAAACATGGAAATATCTACAAAGCCATCTGTATAAACATGGAAATATCTACACAGCCCTCTCTATAAATATGGAAATATCTGCATAGGCATCTGTATAAACATGAAAATATCTGCACCGCTATCTGTATAAACATGGAAATATCTACACCGTGATCTGTATAAACATGGAAATACCTACACAGTCATGTGTAGAAACATGGAAATATCTACACTGCCATCTGTATAAACATGGAAATATCTACACAGCCCTCTCTATAAATATGGAAATATCTGCATAGGCATCTGTATAAACATGAAAATATCTGCACCGCTATCTGTATAAACATGGAAATATCTACACCGTGATCTGTATAAACATGGAAATATCTACACCGCTATCTCTATAAACATGGAAATATCTACACCGCCATGTGTATAAACATGGAAATACCTACAAAGTCATCTGTATAAACATGGAAATATCTACACAGCCATCTGTATAAACATGGAAATACCTACACAGCCATCTGTATATACATGGAAATATCTACACCGCTATCTGTATAAACATGGAAATAACTACACAGCTACTTGTATAAACAAGGAAATATCTACACTGCCATCTGTTTAAGTATGGAAATATATACAAAGACATCTGTTTATACATGGAAATATCTACACCGCTATCTGTATAAACATGCTAATAACTAAACCGCTATCTGTATAAATGTGGAAATATTTGCACCGCTATCCCTATAAACGTGGTAATATCAACACCGTGATCTGTATAAACATGGAAATATCTACACCATGATCTGTATAAACATGGAAATATCTACACCGCGATCTGTATAAACATGGAAATATCTACACCGTGATCTGTATAAACATGGAAATATCCTCACCGCCATCTGTATAAACATGGAAATATCTACACCCCTATCTGTATAAACATGGAAATATCCACACAGCTATCGCTATAAACATGCAAAAATCAACACCGCTATCTCTATGAACATGGAAATATCTACACCGCCATCTCTATAAACATGGAAATATCTACACCGTGATCAGTATAAACATGGAAATATCTACACCGCTATCTGTATAAACATGGAAATATCTCCAGTGCTATCTCTATAAACATCAAAATGTCTACACCGCCATCTGTATAAACATGGAAATACTTACAAAGTTATCTGTATAAACATGGAAATATCTACACCGCCATCTGTATAAACATGGAAATATGTACACGGTCATTTGTGTATAGATGGAAATATCAACACCGCCATCTGTACAAACATGGAAATATCTGCAACGCTATCTGTATAAACATGGAAATATCTACACCGCGGTCTGTATAAACATGGAAATATCTACACCGCTATCTGTATGAACATGGAAATATCTACACCGCTATCTCTATAAACATGGAAATATCTACACCGTGATCTGTATAAACATGGAAATATCTACAATGCCATCTCTATACACATGGAAATACCTACACGGCAATCTGTGTATAGATGGAAAGAACAACACCGCCATCTCTACAAACATGGAAATATCTACACTGCTATCTCTGTAAACATGGAAATATCTACACTGCGGACTGTATAAACATGGAAATATGTACACCACGATCAGTGTAAACATGGAAATATCTACACCGCTATCTGTATAAACATGGAAATATATACACCGCTATCTGTATAAACATGGAAATATCTGCACCGCTATCTCTATAGACATGGAAATATCTACGAAGCCATCTGTATAAACATGGAAATACCTACACAGTCATGTGTAGGAACACGGAAATATCTACAATGCCATCTGTAGAAAGATGGAAATATCTACACCGCAATCTGTGTAAACATGGAAATATCTACACCGATATCTGTAAAAACATGGAAATATCTACACCGCTATCTGTATAAACATGGAAATATCTACACCACCATCTGTATAAACATGGAAATACCTACAATACCGTCTGTATACACATGGAAATATCTACACAGACATCTGTATAAATATGGAAATATCTACACCGCCATCAGTATAAACATGGAAATATCTACACTGCCATCTGTAGAAAGATGGAAATATCTACACCGCTATCTCTATAAATATGGAAATATCTACACCGCTATCTCTATAAACATGAAAATATCTACACTGCCATCTCCATAAAGATGGAAGTATCTACTCCGCCATGTGTATAAACATGGAAATATCTACACCACCATCTGTGTAAACATGGAAATATCTACACCGCTATCTGTATAAAAATGGAAATATCTACACCACCATCTCTATGTCCATGGAAATATCTATGCCGCCATCTGTATAAACATGGAAATATCTACACGGCCATCTGTGTATAGATGGAAATATCAACACTGCCATCTATGCAAGAATGGAGATATCTACACCGCTATCTCTATAAACACGTAAATATCTGCACTGCCATCTGTAAAAACATGGAAATACCTATACAGTCATCTGTATAAACATGGAAATATCTGCAATGCCATCTGTATACACGTGGAAATATCTACACAGCCATCTGTATAAACATGTAAATATCAACACTGCTATCTCTATAAACATGGAAATATCTACACCGCCATCTCTATAAACATGAAAATATCTACACTGCCATCTCCATAAACATGGAACTAACTACTCCGCAATCTGTATAAACTTGGAAACATCTACACCGCCATCTGTGTGAATAAGGAAATATCTACAATGCCATCTGTATAAAGATATAAATATTCGCACCGCGAGCTGTATAAACATGGAAATATCTACATCGCTATCTGTATAAACGTGGAAATACCAACACCGCTTTTGGTATAAACATGGAAATATCTACAACGCCATCTATATAAACATGGAAATATCTACACCGCTATGTCTATAAACATGGAAATACCTACACCGCTATCTCTATAAAGATGGAAATATCTACACCACGATCTGTATAAACATGGAAATATCTACACTGATATCTGTATAAACATGGAAATATCTACATCGTGATCTGTATAAACATGGAAATAACTACGCCGCAATCTGTATAAACATGGCAATATCTTCTACGCGATCTGTATAAACATGGAAATATCTACACCGCGATCTGTATAAACATGGAAATATCTTCACCACGATCTGCATATACATGGAAATATCTACACCGCTATTTGTATAAACATAGAAATATCTACACCGACATCTGCATGTCCATGGAAATATCTAAGCCACCATCTGTATAAACATGGAAATGTCTACACGGCCATCTGTATATAGATGGAAATGTCAACACCGCCATCTGAACAAACATGGAAATATCTACACCGCTATCTCTATAAACATGGAAATATCTGCACTGCCATCTGTAAAAACATGGAAATACCTATACAGTCTTCTGTATAAACATGGAAATATCTACAATGCCATCTGTATACACATGAAAATATCTACACAGCCATCTGTATAAAAATGTAAATATCTACACTGCTATCTCTATAAACATGGAAATATCAACACCGCCATCTCTAAAAACATGAAAATATCTACACTGCCATCTGCATAAACATGAAACTAACTACTCCGCCATCTGTATAAACATGGAAACATCTACACCGCCATCAGTGTGAATAAGGAAATATCTACAATGCCATCTGTATAAAGATATAAATATCTGCACCGCGAGCTGTATAAACATGGAAATATCTACATCGCTATCTGTATAAACGTGGAAATAACAACACCGCTATCGGTATAAAGATGGAAATATCTACAACGCCATTTATATAAACATGGAAATATCTACACCGCTATGTCTATAAGCATGGAAATACCTACACCGCTATCTCTGTAAACATGGAAATATCTACACCGCTATCTGTATAAACATGGAAATATCTACACCGCGATCTGTATAAACATGGAAATATCTACACCGCGATCTGTATAAACATGGAAATATCTACACCGTGATCTGTATAAACATGGAAATATCTTCACCACAATCTGTATAAACATGGAAATATCTACACCGCTATCTGAATAAAGATGATAATACCTACACCACCATGAATATAAACATGGAAATATCTACACCGCCATCTGTATAAACATGGAAATATCTACAATGACATCTGTAGAAAGATGGAAATATCTACACTGCAATCTTTTTGAACATGGAAATATCTACACCGATATCTGTAAAAACATGGAAATATCTACACCGCTATCTGTATAAACATGGAAATATCTACACCGTGATCTGTATAAACATGGAAGTATCTACAGCGCCATCTCTATAAACATTGAAATAACTACACTGCCATCTGTAAAAACATGTAAATATCTACACAGTCATCTGAATAAACATGGAAATATCTACACCACCATCTGTATAAACATGGAAATACCTACAAAACCATCTGTATACACATGGAAATATCTACACAGACATCTGTATAAATATGGAAATATCTGCACCGCCATCAGTATAAACATGGAAATATCTACACTGCCATCTGTAGAAAGATGGAAATATCTACACCGCTATCTCTATAAATATGGAAATATCTACACCGCTATCTGTATAGACATGAAAATATCCACACTGCCATCTCCATAAAGATGGAAGTATCTACTCCGCCATGTGTATAAACACAGAAATATCTACACCAACATCTCTGTAAACATGGAAATATCTACACCGCTATCTGTATAAACATGGAAATATCTACACCACCATCTCTATGTCCATGGAAATATCTACGCCGCCATCTGTATAAACATGGAAATATCTACACGGCCATCTGTGTATAGATGGAAATATCAACACCGCCATCTGTACAAACATGGAAATATCTACACCGCTATCTCTATAAACATGAAAATATCTGCACTGCCATCTGTAAAAACATGGAAATACCTATACAGTCATCTGTATAAACATGGAAATATCTGCAATGCCATCTGTATACACATGAAAATATCTACACAGCCATCTGTATAAACATGTAAATATCTACACTGCTATCTCTATAAACATGGAAATATCTATACCACCATCTCTATAAACATGAAAATATCTACACTGCCATCTCCATAAACATGGAACTAACTACTCCGCCATCTGTATAAACTTGGAAACATCTACAATGACATCTGTGTGAATAAGGAAATATCTACAATGCCATCTGTATAAAGATATAAATATTCGCACCGCGAGATGTATAAGCATGGAAATATCTACATCACTATCTGTATAAACGTGGAAATACCAACACCGCTATTGGTATAAACATGGAAATATCTACAACGCCATCTATATAAACATGGAAATATCTACACCGCTATGTCTATAAACATGGAAATACCTACACCGCTATCTCTATAAAGATGGAAATATCTACACCACGATCTGTATAAACATGGAAATTTCTACACAGTTATCTGTATAAATATGGAAATATCTACACCGCTATCTCTATAAACTTGGAAATATCTACACCGCCATCTGTATAAACATGGAAATACCTATACAGTCATCTGTGTAAACATGGAAATATCTACACCACCCTCTGTATAAACATCTAAATATCTACAATGCCATCTGTATACACATGGAAATACCTACACGGCAGTCTGTGTATAGATGGAAACATCAACACCGCCATCTGTACAAACTTGGAAATATCTACACTGATGTCTCTGTAAACATGGAAAGATCTACACTGCGGTCTGTATAAACATGGAAATATCTACAACGGTATCTGTATAAACATGGAAGTATCTATACCGTGATCTGTATAAACATGGAAATATCTACACCGCTATCTATATAAACATGGAAATATCTACACAGCTATCTCTATAAACATGGAAATATCTACACCGCCGTCTGTATAAACATGGAAATACCTACAAAGTCATCTGTATAAACATGGAAATGTCCACAAAGCCATCTGTCTAAACATGGAAATATCTACACAGCCATCTGTATATACATGGAAATATCTACACCGATATTTGTATAAACAAGGACATATCTACACTGTGATCTGTATAAATATGGAAATATCTTCACCGCCATCTCTATAAACATGGAAATATCTACACCCCTATCTGTATAAACATGGAAATATCCACACCGCTATCTCTATAAACATGGAAAAACCAACACCACTATCTCTATGAACCTGGAAATATCTACACCGCCATCTCTATAAACATGGAAATATCTACACCAAGATCAGTATAAACATGGAAATATCTACACCGCTATCTGTATAAACATGGAAATATCTCCACTGTTATCTCTATAAACATCAAAATATCTACACTGCCATCTCTATAAACTTGGAAATAATTACAAAGTTATCTGTATAAACATGGAAATATATACACCGCCATCTGTATAAACATGGAAATATCTACACAGCCATGTGTATATACATGGAAATATCTACACCGCTATCTATATAAACATGGAAATAACTACACCGCTATCTGAATAAACATGGAAATATCTACACAGCCATGTGTATATACATGGAAATATCTACACCTCCATCTATATATCCATGGAAATATCTGCGCCGCCATCTGTATAAACATGTAAATATCTACACGGTCATCTGTGTATAGGTGGAAATATCAACACCGCCATCTGTACAAACATGGAAATACCTGCAACGCTATCTGTATAAACATGGAAATATTTACACCGCGGTCTGTATAAACATGGAAATATCTACACCGCTATCTCTGTAAACATGGAAATATCTACACCGCTATCTCTATAAACATGGAAATATCTACACCGTGATCTGTATAAACATGGAAATATTTACACCGCTATCTGTATAAACATAGAAATTTCTACACCGTTATCTGTATAAATATGGAAATATCTACACCGCTATCTCTATAATCATGGAAATATCTACACCGCCATCTGTATAAACACGGAAATACCTATACAGTCATCTGTGTAAACATGGAAATATCTACACCACCATCTGTATAAACATGGAAATATCTACAATGCCATCTGTATACACATGGAAATACCTACACGGCAGTCTGTGTATAGATGGAAACATCAACACCGCCCTCTGTACAAACATGGAAATATCTACTCTGCTATCTCTATAAACATGGAAATATCTACACTGCGCTCTGTATAAACATGGAAATATCTACACCGGTATCTGTATAAACATGGAAATATCTACACCACGATCTGTATAAACATGCAAATATATACACCGCTATCGGTATAAACATGGAAATATCTGCACTGCTACCTCTATAAACATGAAAATATCTACAAAGCCATCTGTATAAACATGGAAATTCCTACACAGTCATGTGTAGGAACATGGAAATATCTACACTGCCATCTGTATAAACGTGGAAATATCTACAAAGCCCTCTGTATAAATATGGAAATATCTGCATAGGCATCTGTATAAACATGGAAATATCTGCACCGCTCTCTGTATAAACATGGAAATACCTACACCGCTCTCTCTATAAACATGGAAACATGTACACTGCTTGTGTATAAACATGGAAATATCTCCACTGATGTCTGTGTAAACATGGAAATATCTCCACCGTTATCTGTATAAACATGGAAACATCTACAGCGCCATCTCTATGAACATTGAAATATCTACACTGCCATCTGTTAAAACATGGAAATATCTACACAGTCATCTGAATAAACATGGAAATATCTACACCACCATCTGTATAAACATGGAAATACCTACAATACCATCTGTATACACATGGAAATATCTACACAGACATCTGTATAAATATGGAAATATCTACACCGCCAGCTGTATAAACATGGAAATATCTACACTGCCATCTGTAGAAAGATGGAAATACCTACACCGCTATCTCTATAAATATGGAAACATCTAGACCGCCATCTCTATAAACATGAAAATATCTACACTGCCATCTCCATAAAGATGGAAGTATCTACTCCGCCACGTGTATAAACACGGAAATATCTACACCACCATCTGTGTAAACATGGAATTATCTACACCGCTATCTGTATAAAAATGGAAATATCTACACCACCATCTGCATGTCCATGGAAATATCTACGCCGCCATCTGTATAAACATGGAAATATCTACACGGCCATCTGTGTATAGATGGAAATATCAACACTGCCATCTGTACAAACATGGAAATATCTACACCGCTATCTCTATAAACATGGAAATATCAGCACTGCCATCTGTAAAAACATGGAAATACCTATACAGTCATCTGTATAAACATGGAAGTATCTACAATGCCATCTGTATACACATGGAAATATCTACACAGCCATCTGTATAAACATGTAAATATCTACACTGCTATCTCTATAAACATGGAAATATCTACATCGCCATCTCTATAAACATGAAAATATCTGCACTGCCATCTCCATAAACATAGAACTAACTACTCCGCCATCTGTATAAACATGGAAACATCTACACCGCCATCTGTGTGAATAAGGAAATATCTACAATGCCATCTGTATAAAGATATAAATATCTGCACCGCGAGCTGTATAAACATGGAAATATCTACATCGCTATCTGTATAAACGTGGAAATACCAACACCGCTATCGGTATAAACATGGAAATATCTACAACGCCATCTATATAAACATGGAAATATCTACACCGCTATGTATATAAACATGGAAATACCTACACCGCTATCTCTATAAACATGGAAATATCTACACCGCGATCTATATAAACTTGGAAATATCTACACCGCTATCTGTAAAAACATGGAAATATCCACATCGCGATCTGTATAAACATGGAAATATCTACACCGCGATCTGTATAAACATGGAAATACCTTCACCAAGATCTGTATAAATATGGAAATATCTACACCGCTATCTGTATAAACTTGGTAATGTCTACACCACCATCTATATAAACATGGAAATATGTACACCGCCATCTGTATAAACATGTAAATATCTACAATGCCATCTGTAGAAAGATGGAAGTATCTGCACAGCAATCTGTGTAAACATGGAAATATCTACACCGATATCTGTAAAAATATGGAAGTATCTACACCGCTATCTGTATAAGCATGGAAATATCTACACCGCGATCTTTATAAACATGGAAATATCTACAATGCCATCTGTACAAACATGGAAATATCTACACTGTTATCTGTAGAAACATGGAAATATCTACACCGCTATCTCTATAAACATGGAAATAACTACACCGCTATCTCTGTAAACATGGAAATATCTACACCGCTATCTCCTTCAACATGGAAATATATACACCGCCTTCTCTTTAAACATGGAGATATCTACAACGCCATCTACATAAACAAGAATATATCTACACTGCCATCTATATAAACATGGAAATATCTACACCGCCATCTCTATAAACATGGAAATATCTACACTGCCATTTGTAGAAAGATGGAAATATCTACACCGCCATCTGTATAAACGTGGAAATATCTACACCGCTATCTGTATAAACATGGAAATAACTACACCGCAATCTGTATAAACATGTAAATATCTACACCGCTATCTGTGTAAATATGAAATATCTAAACTGCTATCTCTATAAAAATGGAAATAACTACACTGCTATCTGTATAAACAAGAAAATATCCTCACTGCTATCTCTACGAACATGGATATAACTACACCGCTATCTAAATAAACATGGAAATATCTACACTGAGATCTCTATAATCATGGAATTATCTACACCGTCATCTGTATAAACATGGAAATATCTACACCGCAATCTGTATAATCATGGAAATATCTACACTGCTATCTGTATAAACGTGGAAATATCTACACCGCGAACTGTATAAACATGGAAATATCTACACCGCGATCTGTATAAACATGGAAATATCTTCACCACCATCTCTATAAACATGGAAATATCTACACCGCTGTCTGTATAAACATGGTAATATCTACACCACCATGTATATAAACATGGAAATATCTACACCGCCATCTGTAAAAACATGGAAATATCTACAATGCCATCTGTACAAAGATGGAAATATCTACACCGCAATCTGTGTAAACATGGAAATATCTACACCGATATCTGTAAAAACATGGAAATATCTACACCGCTATCTTTATAAACATGGAAATATCTACACCGCGATCTGTATAAACATGGAAATATCTACACCGCGATCTGTATAAACATGGAAATATCAACACCGATATCTGTATAAACATGGAAATATCTACAAAGCTTTCTCTATAAACATGGAAATATCTACACCGCTATCTGTATAAACATGGAAATATCTACACTGTCATCTGTATAAACATGGAAATTTCTAAACTGCCATCTGTGGAAAGATGGAAATATCTACACCACGATCTGCATAAATATGAAAATATCTACACCGCTATCTGTGGAAAGATGGAAATGTCTACACCGCGATCTGTGCAAAGATGGAAATATCTACACCGCTATCTCTGTAAACATGGAAATATCTACGCCACTATCTGTAGAAACATGGAAATATCTAAATCGCTATCTGTATAAACATGGAAATATCTCCACCGCTATCTGTATAAATATGGAAATATCTACACCGCCATTTGTGTAAACATACAAATATCTACAGAGTCATCTTTATACACATGGAAATAATTACACAGCCATATGTATAAACATGGATGTATCTACACAACTATTTCTATAAACAAGGAAATACCTACAGCGCTATCTCTATAAACATGGAAATATCAACACCACAGTCTCTACAAACATGGAAATATCTACACCACCATCTATGTAAACATGAAAATATCTACACCGCCATCTCCATAAACATGGAACTATCTACAATGCCATCTCTATAAATATGGAAATATCTACACCGCTATCTGTATAAAGACGGAAATATCTACACCGCTGTCTCTATAAACATGGAAATATCTACACAGCCATCTGTATAAACATGGAAATATCTACACTGCTCTCTCTATAAACATGGAAATATCTACAAAGCCATCTGTATAAACATGGAAATATCTACATCGCTATCTCTATAAACATGGAAATACCAACAAAGCCATCTCTATAAACATGGAAATATCTACACCGCTATCTGTATAAAAATGGTAATAACTTCACCGCTATCTGTATAAACCTGGAAAGATCTACACAGCTATCTGTATAAATATGGAAATATCTACAATGCTGTCTCTCTAAACATGGAAATATCTACACCGCTATCTGTATATACATGTAAATATCTACATCGTTCTCTCTATAAACATGAAAATATGTACACTGACATATGTATAAACATGGAAATAACTTCACAGTCATCTGTATAAACATGGAAATATCTACACCACCATCTGTATAAACATGGAAATATTTACACGGAAATCTGTATAAACATGGAAATATCTAGACAGTCATCTCTATAAACATGGAATTATCTATACCGCTATCTGTATAAACATGGAAATACCCACACCGCTATCTGTATAAACATGAAAATAGCCAAACCCCAATCTGTATAAACATGGAAATGTCTGCACCGCTATCTTTATAAACATGGAAATATCAGCAACTCTATCTGTGTAAACATAGAAATATCTACACGGCTATTTGTGTAAACATGGAAATATCTGCACCGCTATCTGTATAAAGATGGAAATATCTACACCACTATCTGTAAAATGTGGAAATATCTACACAGCACTCTGTATAAACCTGGAAATATCTACACCGATATCTGTATAAACAAGGAAATATCTACACCGCCATCTGTATAAACATGAAAATAACTACAGCGCTATCTGTATAAATATGGAAATATCCACACCGCTATCTCTATAAACATGGAAATACCTACACCGATTTCTCTATAAGCATGGAAATATCTACAATGCAATCTCTATATACATGGAAATATCCACACCGCCATCTCTAAAAACATGAAAATATCTACACGGCAATCTTCAGATACATGGATGTATCTACACCGCCATCTGCATAAACATGGAAATATCTACACCACTATCTGTGTAAACATGGAAATATCTTCACTGCCATCTGTATAAACATGGAAATATTTACACCGCTATCTGTATAATGAAGGAAAAATCTTCACTGCAATCTGTATAAATATGGATATAGCTACACCGCTACCTCTATAGACATGTAAATATCTACACCGCTATCTGTATAAAGATGGAAATATCTTCCCTGCCATCTGTATAAAGATGGAAATATCTACACCACGAGCTGTATAAACATGGAAATATCTACACCGATATCTGTATAAACATGGAAATACCAACACCGTTATCTGTATAAACATGGAAATATCTACACCGCTATCTCTATAAACATGAAAATACTTACACCACCATCTCTATAAGCATGGAAATATTTACACCGCTATCTCTATAGACATAGAAATCACTACGCCGCCATCCCTATAAACATGGAAATATCTACACCACCATCTGCATAAACATGGAAATATCTACACAGACATCTGTATAAACATGGAAATATCTACACTGCCATCAGTGTAAAGTTGGAAATATCTACACTGACATCTGTAGAAAGATGGAAATGTCTACAAAGCGATCTGTATAAACATAGGAATTTCTACACAGCTACCTGTAAAAATATGGAAATATCTACACCGCTATCTGTATCAACATGGAAATAACTACACCGCAATCTCTATAAACATGGAAATATCTACAATGCTATCAGTGTAAACATGGAAATATCTACACAGCTATCTGTGTAAACTTGGAAATATCTACACCGCTATCTGTGTAAATTTGGCAATAATTACACCGCAATCTTTGCAAAGATGGAAATATCTACACCGCTATCTCTGTAAACATGGAAATATCTACACCGCTATCTGTATAAACATGGAAATATCTACACTGCCATCTGTACAAACATGGAAATATTTACAGCGCCATCTGTGTAAACATGGAAATATCTACACTGCCATCTGTACACACATGGAAATATCTACACAGCCATCTGTATAAACATGGAAATATCTACACCGCTATCTCTATAAACATGGAAATATATACACCGCTATCTGTATAAACATGGAAATATCTACACCGTTATCTGTATAAACATGGAAATATCTACTGCGCCATCTCTATAAACATTGAAATATCTTCACTGCCATCTGTAAAAACATGGAAATATCTACACAGTCATCTGAATAAACATGGAAATATCTACACCACCATCTGTATAAACATGGAAACACCTACAATACCATCTGTATACACATGGAAATATCTACACAGACATCTGTATAAATATGGAAATATCTACACCGCCATCTGTATAAACATGGAAATATCTACACTGCCATCTGTAGAAAGATGGAAATATCTACACCGCTATCTCTATAAATATGGAAATATCTACACCGCCATCTCTATAAACATGAAAATATCTACACTGCCATCTCCATAAAGATGGAAGTATCTACTCCGCCATGTGTATAAACACGGAAATATCTACACCACCATCTGTGAAAACATGGAAATATCTACACCGCTATCGGTATAAACATGGAAATAACTACACCGCCACCTGCATGTCCATGGAAATATCTACGCCGCCATCTGTATAAACATGGAAATATGTACACGGCCATCTGTGTATAGATGGAAATATCAAAACCGCCATCTGTACAAACATGGAAATATCTACACCGCTATCTCTATAAACATGGAAATATTTGCACTGCCATCTGTAAAAACATGGAAATACCTATACAGTCATCTGTATAAACATGGAAATATCTACAATGCCATCTGTATACACATGGAAATATCTACACAGCCATCTGTATAAACATGTAAATATCTACACTGCTATCTCTATAAACATGGAAATATCTACACCGCCATCTCTATAAACATGAAAATATCTACACTGCCATCTCCATAAACATGGAACTAACTACTCCCCCATCTGTATAAACACAGAAACATCTACACCGCCATCAGTGTGAATAAGGAAATATCTACAATGCCATCTGTATAAAGATATAAATATCTGCACCGCGAGCTGTAGAAACATGGAAATATCTACATCGCCATCTGTATAAACGTGGAAATACCAACACCGCTATCAGTATAAACATGGAAAAACCTACAACGCCATCTATATAAACATGGAAATATCTACACCGCTATGTCTATAAACATGGAAATACCTACACCGCTATCTCTATAAACATGGAAATATCTACACCGGTATCTGTATAAACATGGAAATATCTACACCGCTATTTGTATAAACATGGAAATATCTACACCGCGATCTGTATAAACATGGAAATATCTTCACCACGATCTGTATAAACATGGAAATATCTACACCACGATCTGTATAAACATGGAAATATCTACACCGCTATCTGTATAAACATGGTAATATCTACACCACCATCTATATAAACATGGAAATATCTACACCGCCATATGTATAAACATGGAAATATCTACAATACCATCTGTAGAAAGATGGAAATATCTACACCGCAATCTGTGTAAAAATGGAAATAGCTACACCGATATCTGAAAAAACATGGAAATATCTACACCGCTATCTGTATAAACATGGAAATATCTACACCGCGATCTGTATAAACATGGAAATATCTTCACCGCTATCTGTATAAACATGGAAATATCTACACCGCGATCTGTATAAACATGGAAATATCTACAGCGCCATCTCTATAAACATTGAAATATCTACACTGCCATCTGTAAAAACATGGAAATATCTACAGAGTCATCTGAATAAACCTGGAAATATCTACACCACCATCTGTATAAACTTGGAAATACCTACAATACCATCTGTATACCCATGGAAATATCTACACAGACATCTGTATAAATATGGAAATATCTACAACTCCAGCTGTATAAACATGGAAATATCTACACTGCCATCTGTAGAAAGATGGAAATATCTACACCGCTATCTCTATAAATAAGGAAACATCTACACCGCCATCTCTATAAAGATGAAAATATCTACACTGCCATCTCCATAAAGATGGAAGTATCTACTCCGCCATGTGTATAAACACGGAAATATCTACAACACCATCTGTGTAAACATGGAAATATCTACACCGCTATCTGTATAAACATGGAAATATCTACACCACCATCTCCATGACAATGGAAATATCTGCGCCACCATTTGTATAAACATGGAAATATCTACACGGCCATCTGTGTATAGATGGAAATATCAAAACCGCCATCTGTACAAACATGGAAATATCTACACCGCTATCTCTATAAACATGGAAATATCTGCACTTCCATCTGTAAAAACATGGACATACCTATACAGTCATCTGTATAAACATGGAAATATCTACAATGCCATCTGTATACACATGGAAATATCTACACAGCCATCTGTATAAACATGTAAATATCTACACTGCTATCTCTATAAACATGGAAATATCTACACCGCCATCTCTATAAACATGAAAATATCTACACTGCCATCTCCATAAACATGGAACTAACTACTCCGCCATCTGTATAAACATGGAAACATCTACACCACCATCAGTGTGAATAAGGAAATATCTACAATGCCATCTGTATAAAGATATAAATATCTGCACCGCG
Source organism: Pan troglodytes (assembly GCF_028858775.2). NCBI lineage: Eukaryota > Metazoa > Chordata > Mammalia > Primates > Hominidae > Pan > Pan troglodytes. Next base: position 13,783,584 of record NC_072411.2, read on the forward strand.
AGCAGTATAAACATGGAAATATCTACATCGCCATCTGTATAAACGTGGAAATAACAACACCGCTATCGGTATAAACATGGAAATATCTACACCGCTATGTCTATAAACATGGAAATACCTACACCGCTATCTGTATAAATATGGAAATATCCACACCGCTATCTCTATAAACATGGAAATACCTACACCGATTTCTCTATAAACATGGAAATATCTACAATGTAATCTCTATATACATGGAAATATATACACCGCCTTCTCTATAAACATGAAAATATCTACGCCACCATCTTCGGAAACATGGATGTATCTCCACCGCCATCTGTATAAACATGGAAATATCTACACCACTATCTGTATAAAAATGGAAATAACTTCACTGCCATCTGTATAAACATGGAAATATCTACACCGCCATCTGTATAAAGATGGAAATATCTACACCGCAATCTGTATAAATATGGAAATACCTACACCGCTACCTCTATAGACATGTAAATATCTACACCGCTATCTGTATAAACATGGAAATATCTTCACTGCCATCTGTATAAAGATGGAAATATCTACACCGCGAGTGGTGTAAACCTGGAAATACCTACACCGCTATCTGTATAAACATGGAAATACCAACACCGTTATCTGTATAATCATGGAAATATCTACACGGCTATCTCTATAAACATGAAAATACTTACACCATCATCTCTATAAGCATGGAAATATTTTCACCGATATCTCTATAGACATAGAAATAACTACACCGCCATCCCTATAAACATGGAAATATCTACACCGCCATCTGCATAAACATGGAAATAACTACACAGACATCTGAATAAACATGGAAATATCTACACTGCCATCTGTATAAACTTGGAAATATCTACACTGACATCTTTAGAAAGATGGAAATGTCTACAAAGCGATCTGTATAAACATGGGAATTTCTACACCTCTACCTGTAAAAACATGGAAATATCTACACCGCTATCTGTATCAACATGGAAATAACTACACCGCAATCTGTATAAACATGGAAATATCTACAATGCTATCTCTGTAAACATGGAAATATCTACACAGCTATCTGTGTAAACTTGGAAATATCTACACCGCTATCTGTATAAATTTGGCAATACTTACACCGCAATCTGTGCAAAGATGGAAATATCTACACCGCTATCTCTGTAAACATTGATATATCTACACCGCTATCTGTATAAACATGGAAATATCTACACTGCCATCTGTATAAACATGGAAATATCTACAGCGCCATCTGTATAAACATGGAAATATCTACACTGCCATCTGTACACACATGGAAATATCTACACAGCCATCTGTATAAACATGGAAATATCTACACCGCTATTTCTATAAACATGGAAATATCTACACCGCTATCTGTATAAACATGGAAATATCTACATCGCTATCTGTATAAACAGGGAAATATCTACACCGCTGTCTGTATAAACATGGAAATATCTACAACGTTATCTATATAAACATGAAAATATCTACAGCGCCATCTCTATAAACATTGAAATATCTACACTGCCATCTGTAAAAACATGGAAATATCTACACAGTCATCTGAATAAACATGGAAATATCTAAACCACCATCTGTATAAACATGGAAATACCTACAATACCATCTGTATACACATGGAAATATCTACACAGACATCTGTATAAATATGGAAATATCTACACGGCCATCTGTATAAACATGGAAATATCTACACTACCATCTGTAGACAAATGGAAATATGTACACCGCTATCTCTATAAATATGGAAATATCTACAACGCCATCTCTATAAACATGAAAATATCTACACTGCCATCTGCATAAAGATGGAAGTATCTACTCCACCATGTGTATAAACACGGAAATATTTACACCACTATCTGTGTAAACATGGAAATATCTACACCGCTATCTGTATAAACATGGAAATATCTACAAAACCATCTCCATGTCCATGGAAATAACTACCCCGCCATCTGTATAAACATGGAAATATCTACACGGCCACCTGTGTATAGATGGAAATATCAACACCGCCATCTGTACAAACATGGAAATATCTACACCGCTATCTCTATAAACATGAAAATATCTGCACTGCCATCTGTAAAAACATGGAAATACCTATACAGTCATCTGTATAAACATGGAAATATCTACACTGCCATCTGTACACACATGGAAATATCTACAGAGCCATCTGTATAAACATGAAAATATCTACACCGCTATCTCTATAAACATGGAAATATCTACACCGCTATCTGTATAAACATGGAAATATTTACATCGCTCTCTGTATAAACAGGGAAATATCTCCACCGCTATCTGTATAAACATGGAAATATCTACACCGCTGTATGTATAAACATGGAAATATCTACACCGTTATCTGTATACACATGGAAATATATACACAGACATCTGTATAAATATGGAAATATCTACACCGCCATCTGTATAAACATGGAAATATCTACACTGCCGTCTGTAGAAAGATGGAAATATCTACACCGCTATTTCTATAAATTTGGAAATATCTACACCGCCATCTCTATAAACATGAAAATATCTACACTGCCATCTCCATAAAGATGGAAGTATCTACTCCGCCATGTGTATAAACACGGAAATATCTACACCACCATCTGTGAAAACATGGAAATATCTACACCGCTATCTGTATAAACATGGAAATATCTACACCGCCATCTGCATGTCCATGGAAATGTCTACGCCGCTATCTGTATAAACATGGAAATATCTACACCGCTATCTGTATAAACATGGTAATATCTACACCACCATCTATATAAACATGGAAATATCTACACCGCCACCAGTATAAACATGGAAATATCTACAATTCCATCTGTAGAAACATGGAAATGTCTACACCGCTCTCTTTATAAACATGGAAATATCTGCAACTCTATCTCTGTAAACATAGAAATATCTACACGGCTATTTATGTAAACATGGAAATATCTGCACCGCTATCTGTATAAAGATGGAAATATCTACACCACTATCTGTAAAACGTGGAAATATCTACACCACTCTCTGTATAAACCTGGAAATATCTACACCGATATCTGTATAAACAAGGAAATATCTATGCCACCATCTGTATAAACATGGAAATACCTACACCGCTATCTGTATAAATATGGAAATATCCACACCGCTATCTCTATAAACTGGAAATACCTACACCGATTTCTCTATAAACATGGAAATATCTACAATGCAATCTCTATATACATGGAAATATCTCTACCGCCATCTCTATAAACATGAAAATATCTACATCGCCATCTTCAGAAACATGGATGTATCTACACCGCCATCTGTATAAACATGGAAATGTCTATACTACTATCTGTACAAACATGGAAATATCTTCACTGCCATCTGTATAAACATGGAAATATCTACACCGCCATCTGTATAAAGATGGAAATATCTACACCGCAATCTGTATATATAGCGAAATACCTACACCGCTACCTCCATAGACATGTAAATATCTACACCGCTATCTGTATAAACATGGAAATATCTACACTGCCATCTGTATAAAGATGGAAATATCTACACCGCAAGATGTATAAACATGGAAATATCTACACCGCTATCTGTATAAACATGGAAATACCAACACCGTTATCTGAATAAACATGGAAATACCTACACGGATATCTCTATAAACATGAAAATACTTACACCACCATCTCTATAAGCATGGAAATATTTACACCGCTATCTCTATAGACATAGAAATAACTACACCGCCATCCCTATAAACATGGAAATATCTACACCGCCATCTGCATAAACATGGATATATCTACACAGACATCTGTATAAACATGGAAATATCTACCTTGCCATCTGTATAAACTTGGAAATATGTACACTGACATCTGTAGAAAGATGGAAATGTCTACAAAGCGATCTGTATAAACATGGGAATTTCTACACCGCTACCTGTATTAACATGGAAATATCTACACTGCTATCTGTATCAACATGGAAATAACTACACCGCAATCTGTATAAACATGGAAATATCTACACCGCTATCTCTATAAACATGGAAATGTCTACACAGCTATCTGTATACACATGGAAATATCTACATGGGAATCTCTATAAACATGGAAATATCTCCACCGCGATCTGTATAAACATGGAAACATCTACACCGGTATCTGTATAAACATGGAAATATCTACATCGCTATCTGTATAAACATGCAAATATCTACAATGCTATCTGTGGAAACATGGAAATATCTACACCGCTATCTGTGGAAACATGGAAATATCTACACCACTATCTGTGTAAATATGGTAATATCTACCCAGCAATCTCTGCAAAGATGGAAATATCTACACCTCTATCTGTGTAAAGATGTAAATATCTACACCGCCATCTGTGCAAAGATGGAAATAACTACACTGCTATCTGTGTAAACATGGTAATATCTACACCGCTATCTTTATAAACATGGAAATATCTACACCTCTATCTGTATAAACATGGCAATATCTACACCACTATCTGTATAAACAAGGAAATATCTAGAGCACGATCTGTATAAAAATGGAAAGATCTACACCGCTATCTGAATAAATATGGAAATATCTACACTGCTATCTGCATAAACATGGAAATTCCTACACCGTTATCTGTATAAACATGGAAATACCTGCACCGCTATCTGTATAAACATTGAAATATCTACACCGCCATCTGTATAAATATGGAAATATGTTCAACGCTATCTCTATAAACATGGTAATATCTACACCGCTATGTGTGGAAATGTGGAAATATCTACACCGACATCAGTATAAACATGGAAATATCTACACCGCCATCTGTATAAACCTGGAAATATCTACAAAGCCATCTGTATAAACATGGTAATATGTAATCCGCTATCTGTATAAACATGGAAATATCTACACCACAATCTGTATAAACATGGAAAGAACTACACCGCTATCTGTATAAATTTGGAAATATCTACACCGGTAACTGTGTTAACATGGAAATAACTACACCGTTATCTGTATAAACATGGAAAAAACTACACCGCCATCTCTATAAACACGGAAATATCTACACCGCTATCTCTATAAACATGGAAATACCTACACCACAATCTCTTTAAACATGAAAATATCTACACTGCCATCTCCATAAACATGGAATTATCTACACCGCCATCTGTATAAACATAGAAATATCTACACTGCAATCTGTAAAAAAATGGAAATATCTACACGGCGAGCTGTGTAAACATGGAAATATCTACCCCACAATTTGTATAAACATGGAAAGATCTACACCACGATCTGTATAAATATGGAAATATCTAGACAGGTAACTGCATCAACATAGAAATACCTACACTGCTATCTGTATAAACATGGAAACAACTACACCACCATCTTTATAAATATGGAAATATCTGCACTAGTATCTGTATAAACATGGAAATACCTACACCGCTATCTGTATAAACATGGAAATATCTACACCGCCATTTGTATAAATATGGAAATATCTTCACCGATATCTCAATAAACATGAAAATATCTACACCGCCATCTGCATAAACTTGGAAATACCCACATTGCTGTCTCTATAAACATGGAAATATCTACACCACCATCAATAAAAACATGGAACTATCTACACAGTCATCTGTATAAACATGGAAATATCTCCACCAACGTCTGTATATACATGGAAATATTTACAATGCCATCTGTATACACATAGAAATATCTGCAGAGCCATCTGTGTAAATATGGAAATAATTACACCACTATCTCTATAAAGATGGAAATACCTACACCGCTAACTCTATAAACACGGAAATACCTACACCGCTATCTTTATAAACATGGAAATATCTACACCGCCATCTCTTTAAACATGAAAATATCTACACTGCCATCTGCATAAACATGGAAATATCTACACCGCCATATGTATAAACATGGAAATACTACACTGCAATCTGTATAAAGATGGAAATACCTACACGGCGTGTTGTGTAAACATGGAAATATCTACACCGTTATCTGTATAAACATGGAAATAACAACACCGCTATCTGTATAAACATGGAAACATCTACACCGCTATCTGTATAAAAATGGAAATATCTACACAACGATCTGTATAAACATGGAAATATATACACCGCCTTCTGTAAAAATATTGATATACCTACACTGTTATTTGTATAAACATGGAAATACTTACACCGCTATCTGTATAACCATGGAAATAACTACACCGCCATCCCTATAAATATGGAAATATCTACACAGCTATCTCTATAAACATGGAAATATCTACACGGCCATCAGCATAAACATGGAAATATCTACACCGCTGTCTCCATAAACATGGAAATATCTCCACCCCCATCAGTAAAAACATGGAAATATCTACACAGTCATCTGTATAAACATGGAAATATCTTCACCACCATCTGTATAAACATGGAAATATCTACACCGCCATCTGCATAAACATGGAAATATCTACAGCGCCATCTGTATAAACATGGAAATATCAACACCACTGTCTGGATAAACATGCAGGTATCAACACCGCAGTCTGTATAAACAAGGAAATATCTACACCTCCATCTGTATAAACTTTGCAATACTACACCGCTATCTGTACAAACATGGAAATATCTACACCATGATCTGTATAAACGTGGAAAGATCTACACCGCTTTCTGTATAAATATGGAAATATCTACACCAGTAACTGTATAAACATGGAAATACCTACAACGCTATCTGTATAAACATGGAAATAACTACACCGCCTTCTTTATAAATGTGGAAATATCTACACTACTATCTGTATAAACATGGAAATACCTACACCGCTATCTGTATAAACATGGAAATATCTACACCGCCATTTGTATAAATATGGAAATATCTACACCATTATCTGTATAAACATGGAAATATCTACACTGCCGTCTGCATAAACATGGAAACAGCCACACCGCTATCTATATAAACATGGAAATATCTACACCGCCATCTGAACAAACGTGGAAATATCTACAACGCTATCTGTATAAATATGGAAATATCTACACCGCTATCTCTATAAACATGGAAATAACTACACCGCTATCTGTATAAACATGGAAATAACTGCACCGCTATCTCTATAAACATGGAAATATCTACACCGCTATCTGCATAAACTTGGAAACATCTACAACGCCATCTGGATAAACATGAAAATATCTCCACAGCTATCTCTATAAACATGGAAATATCTACACCGCTATCTGTATAAACATGGAAATATCCCCACCGCTATCTGTATAAACATGGAAATACCTTCATCGCTATCTGTACAAACATGGAAATATCTACACCGCTACCTGTATAAACATGGAAATATCTACACTGCCGTCTCTATAAACATGGAAATATCTACACAGCCATTTGTATAAACATGGAAATATCAAGACTGCTATCTGTATAAGTGTGGAAAAATCTACACCGCTACCTGTATAAACATGGAAATACCTACACAGGTATCTGTATAAACATGGAAATATGTACACCTCTATCTCTATAAACATTGAAATATCTACACCGTTATCTCTATAAACATGGAAATATCTCCACCGCTATCTGTATAAACATGGAAATAACTACAACGCTATCTGTATAAACATGCAAATATCTACACTGCTATCTCTATAAACATGGAAAGATCTACACTGCCATCTGCATAAACATGGAAATACCTACACCGCCATCTGTATCAACATGGAAATATCAACACCGCTATCTGTGCAAAGATGGAAATTTGTACACAGCAATCTGTGCAAAGATGGAAATATCTACACCGATATCTGTGTAAAGATGGAAATATCTACACCACTATCTCCATAAACATGGAAATAACTACACCACCATCTCTATAAACTTGGAATTATCTACAGCGCTATCTCAATAAATTCAGTAATATCTACACCACCATCCGTGTAAACATGGAAATATCTACACCGCCATCTGCATAAACATGGGAATATCTACACCGCCAACTGTATAAACATGGAAATATCTACACTGCCATCTGTATAAACATAGAAATATCTACACCGCCATCTGTAAAAAGATGGATATATCTACACTGCGATCTGTATAAAGATGGAAATATCTACACCGGTATCTGTATAAACATGGAAATATCTACAGTACTATCTCTATCAACATGGATATATCTACACCGCTATCTCTATAAACATGGAAATATCTACACCTCTATCTGTATAAACATGGAAATATCTACACCGCTATCTGTATAAATATGGAAAAGTCTACACGGCTATCTCTATAAACATGGAAATGTCTACACCGCTATCTGTATAAACATGGAAATGTCTATATGGCTATCTCTATAAACATCGAAATATCTACACTGTCATCTGCATAAACTTGGAAATAACTACACAGTCTTCTGTATAAACATGGAAATATCTACACCAACATCTGTATAAAGATGGAAATATCTACACTGCCATCTGTATAAACATGGAAATATCTACACAGCCATCTCTATAAACATGGAAATATCTGCACCGCTATCTGTATAAACATGGAAATATCTCCACCGCTATCTGTATAAACATGGAAATATCTATATCGCCACGTGTATAAACATGGAAATATCTATACCATCTTCTGTATAAACATGGAAATATAACACCGCTGTCTGTATAAACATGGAAATATCTACACTGCTATCTCAATAAACATGGAAATATCTGCACGGCTATCAGTATATACATGGAAATATCCACACCGCTATCTCTATGAACATGGAAATGTCATCATCGCCATCTGTATAAACATGGAAATATCAACACAGTCATCTGTATAAACATGGAATTATTTATAGCACTATCTCTATAAACATGGAAATATCTGCACCGCTGTCTGTATAAACATGTAAATATCAACACTGCCATCTGTACAAACATGGAAATATCTACACCACTATCTCTACAAACATGGAAATATCTACACCGCCATCTGTATAAACATGGAAATATCTACACAGTCAAATGTATAAACATGGAAATATATAAACCACCATCTCTATAAACATGGAAATATCTACAGTGCCGTCTGTATAGACATGGAAATATCTACACCACCATCTCTATAAACATGGAAATATCTACACTGCCATCTGTATACACATGGAAATATCTACACAGCCATCAGTATAAACATGGAAAAACCTACACCGCTATCTCTATACATATGGAAATACCTATACCGCTATCTCTATAAACATGGAAATATCTACAAAGTCATCTCAATAAACATGAAAATATCTCCACCGCCATCTCCATAAACATGGAACTATCTACACCTCCATCTGTGTAAACATGGAAATATCTACACCGCTATCAGTATAAACATGGAAATATCTACACTGCCATCTCTATAAAGATGGAAATATCTACACCGCAAGCTGTATAAATATGGAAATATCTACACCGCTATCTGTATAAACATGGAAGTACCAACAATGCTATCTGTATAAACCTGGAAATATCTACACCGCTATATGTATAAAAATGGAAATATCTACACCGCTATCTGTCTAAACATGGAAATATCTACACCGATATCTGTCTGTATAAACATGGAAATATCTACACTGCCGTCTGTATAAACATGGAAATAGTCACACCGCTCTCTGTATAAACATGGAAATATATACACCGCAACCTGAATAAACATGGAGATATCTACACCGACGTTTCTATAAACTTGGAAAAATCTACACCGCCATCTGTATAAAACTGGAAATATCTACACTGCCATCTGTATAAACATGGAAATATCTACAACGCCATCTGAATAAACGTGGCAATATCTACACAGACATCTCTATAAACATGGATATAACTTCACCACCATCTCTATAAACAGGGAAATATCTACACTGCCATCTCTGTAAACACGGAAATATTTACACAGTCATCTGCATAAACATGGAAATATCTACACTGCTATCTGTATAAACATGGAAATACCTAAACCGCTATGTCTATAAACATGGAAATAACTACACCACTATACCTAAAACATGGAAATATCAACGACGCTATCTGTATAAACACGGAAATAAGTACACCGCTATGTGTATGAACAGGGAAATATCTACACCGCCATCTGTATAAACATGGAAATATCTACACCGCTATCAGTGTAAACATGGAAATATCTACACCGCCATCTGTATAAACATGGAAATATGTTCACCGCCATCTGTATAAAGATGGAAATAACTACAGCGAAATCTGTATAAACTTGGAAATATCTACACCACAGTCTGTATAAACATGGAAATATCAACACCGCTATCTGTATAAACATGGAAATATCTACACCGCTATCTGTGTAAAGGTGGAAATATCTACAACGCTATCTACGTAAACATGGAAATATCTACACCGGTATCTGTACAAACATGGAAATATCTACAACGCAATCTCTATAAACATGGAAATATCTACACAACCATCTGTATAAACATGGAAATATCTACACCGGTATCTGTACAAATATGGAAATATCTACACCGCAATCTCTATAAACATGGAAATATCTACACCACCATCTGTATAAACATGGAAATAACTACACCGCCATCTCTATAAATATGGAAATATCTTCACCGTCATCTATATAAACATGGAAATATCTTCACTGCAATCTGTATAAACATAGAAATATCTACAGTGCCATCTGTACAAACATGGAAATATCTATACTGCTATCTGTTTAAAGATGGAATTATCTACACCGCCATTTGTATAAACATTCAAATTCCTACACCGCAATCTGTATCAACATGGAAATATCTACGCTGCCATCTGTATATGAATGGAAATATCTACACCACCATCTGTATAAAGATGGAAATATCTACACTGCAATCTGTATAAACATGGAAATATCTACACTGTCATCTGTATAAACTTGGAATTACCTACACCACTATCCCTATAAACATAGAAATATCAACACCACTATCTGTATAAACATGGAAATAACTACACCGCTATCTGTATAAACATGGAAATATCTACACAGCTATCTGTATAAACATGGAAATATCTACACCGCTATCTATGTAAAGATGGAAGTATCTACACCGCTATCTATGTAAACTTGGATATATCTACACCGCTATCTGCATAAACATGGAAATATCTACAACGATATCTGTGTAAACATGGAAATATCTACACCTGCATATGTACAAACCTGGAAGTATAAACACCGCTATCTCTGTAAACATGGAAATATCTACACCGCCATCTCTATAAACATGGAAATATCCACACCGACATCTGCATAAACAAGGAAATAACTACACCGCTATCTGTATTAATATCGAAACATCTACACCGCCATCTGTATAAACATTGAAATATCTACACTGCCGTCTGTGGAAAGATGGAAATATCTAAACCGCGATCTCAGTAAACATGGAAATATCTTCACCGCTGCCTGTATGAATATGGAAATATATACACCGCTATCTGTATAAACATGGAAATATCCACACCGTGTTCAGTATAAACAAGGAAATATCTACACCGCTCTCTGTATAAACATGGAAATATCTACACCACTATCTGTATAAAAATGGAAATATCTACCCAGCTATGTGTATAAATATGGAAATATGTACACCGCTATCTTTATAAACATTGAAATGTCTACACTGTTATCTGTATAAACATGGAAATGTCTACACCGCTGTCTCTATAAACATGGAAATATCAACACCGCCATCTGTATAAACATGGAAATACCTACTCAGTCATCTGTATAAACATAGAAATACCTGCACCGCCATCTGTATAAACATGCAAATATGTACCCTGCCTTCTGTATAAACATGGAAATATCTGCACAGCAATCTCTATAAACATGGAAATATCTACAGCGCTATCTGTAAAAACATGGAAATATTCACAACGCTATCTGTATAAACATGGAAATATCTACACCTCCATCTGTATAAACATGGAAATATCTACACTGCCATCTGTATACACGTGGAAATATCTACACCACCATCTCTATAAACATGGAAATATCTATACTGCCGTCTGTATACACATGGAAATATTTCCACAGCAATCTGTATAAACATGGAAATACCTACATCGCAATCTCTATAATCATGGAAATACCAACACGTCTATCTGTATAAACATGGAAATATCTCCACCGCTATCTGTATGAACATGAAAATATCTACACAGCTATCTTTATAAACATGGAAATATCTACACCGCTATCTGTATAAATATGGAAATATCTACAACACTATCTGTGTAAACATGGAAGTATCTACACAGCTCTCTGTGTAAACATGGAAATATCTACACCACTATCTCTATAAACATGGAAATATCTACACCGCCATCTTCTTAAACATGGAAATATCTACACCGCCATCTGTATAAACTTAGAAATATCTACACTGCCATCTGTAGAAAGTTGGAAATGTCAACACCGCGATCTGTATAAACATGGAAATATCTACACCGCTACCTGTATAAACACGGAAATATCTACCCCGCTATCTGTATATACATGGAAATATCTACACGACGATCAGTATAAACATGGAAATATCTACACCGCTTTCTGTATAAACATGGAAACATCTACACGGCGATCTGTATAAACATGGAAATAACTACACCGCTTTCTGTATAAATATGGAAATATCTACACCGCTATCTCTATAAACATGGAAATGTCTACACAGCTATCTGTATAAACATGGAAATATCTACATGGGAATCTCTATAAACATGGAAATATGTACACCGCTATCTGTATAAACATGGAAACATCTACACCGGTATCTGTATAAACATGGAAAAATCTACACCGCTATCTGTATAAACATGCAAATATCTACAATGCTTTATGTGTAAACATACAAATACCTACACCGCTATCTGTGTAAACATGGAAATAGCTACACCGCTATCTGTGTAAATATGGTAATATCTACCCAGCAATCTGTGCAAAGATGGAAATATCTACACCTGTATCTGTGTAAAGATGGAAATATGTACACTGCTATCTGTTTAAACATGGTAATATCTAGGCCGCTATCTCTATAAACATGGAATTATGTACAGTGCTATCTATGTAAAGGTGGAAATATCTACCCCGAAATCTGTGGAAAGATGTAAATATCTACACCTCAATCCTTGTAAAGATGGAAATATCTACACCGCAATCTGTGCAAGGATGGAAATATCTACAGCGCTATCTGTGTAAACATGGTAATATCTACACCGCCATCTGTACAAACATGGAAATATCTACACCACTATCTGTATAAACATGGAAATATCTACACCGCCATCTGTATAAACATGGAAATACCTGCACCGCCATCTGAATAAACAAGGAAATACATACACCGTTATCTGTATAAATATGGAAATATCTACACCGCTATCTTTATAAACATGGAAATATCTACACCGCTATCTGTATAAAAATGGAAATATCTACACTGCTATCTCTATAAAAATGGAAATATCTAAACAGCCATCTGTATAAACATGGAAATAACTACACAGTCATCTGTATAAACGTGGAAATATCTACACCAACATCTGAAAAAACATGGAAACATCTGCACCAAAATCTATATAAACATGGAAATATCTACAAAGCTATCTGTACAAACATGCAAATATCTACAGCGCTATCTCTATAAAGGTGGAAACATGCACAGCGCTATGTGTATAAACGTTTAAATATCTACACCGCTATCTCTATAAAGTTGGAAACATGCACACCGCTATGTGTATAAACGTTTAAATATCTACACCGCTATCTGTATATACGTGGAAATATCTACACCGCTCTCTCTGTAAACGTGTAAATATCTGCACCACTTTCTGTATAAACGTGGAAATATCTACACCGCTATCTCAGTAAATGTGTAAACATTTAAACCGCTATCTGTATAAACATGGAAATATTTACACCGCTATCTCTACAAACATGTAAACATTTACAATGCTATTTGTATAAACATGGAAATATGTACACTGTTATCTCTATAAACATGGAAATATCTACCATGCCATCTGTATAAAGGTGGAAATATAAACACCACGAGCTGCACAAACATGGAAATATTTACACCGCTATCTGTATTAACATAGAAATACCAACACCGCTATTTGTATAAACATGGAAATATCTACAACGCTATCTGAATAAACATGGAAATATCAACACCTCCATCTGTATAAACATGGAAATATCCATACTGCTATCTGTATAAACATGGAAATATGTACACCGCCATCTGTAAAAACATGGAAATATCTACACAGTCATCTGTATAAACATGGAAATACCTACACCTCCATGAGGAGAAACATGGAAATATCTACACTGCCATCTGCATACACATGGAAAAATCTACACAACCATCATTATAAACATGGAAATATCTACACCGCTATCTCTGTAAATGTGGAAATATCTAAACCGCTATTTGTATAAACCTGGAAATATGTACACCGCTATGTGTATAAAGATGGAAATATCTACATGGCTATCTGTATAAACTTGGAAACAACTACACCGCTATCTGTAAAAACATGAAAATACCTCCACCGCCATCAGAATAAACATGGAAATATATTCACCGCTATCTGTATAAACATGGAAATATCTCCACCACTATCTGTATAAACATGGAAAAAACTACACCGCTATCTGTATAAGCATGGAAATATCTACACTGCTATCTGTATAACCATGGAAATATCTACACCGCTATCTGTATAAACCTGGAAATATCTACACCGCTATGTGTATAAACATGGAAATATCTACACCGATATCTGTATAAACATGGAAATATCTAAACCACGATCTGTATAAACATGGAAATATCTACACCGCAAGCTGTATAAACTTGGAAACATCTACACGGCTACCTGTATAAAAATGGAAATATGTAAACCTCTATCTGTGTAAAGATGGAAATTTCTACACCGCAATCTGTGCAAAAATGGAAATATCTACACCGATAACTGTGTAAACATGGTAGTAACTACACCGCTATCTGTATAAACATGGAAATATCTACACGCCTATCTGTATAAACATGGAAATACCTACACCGTCATCTGTATAAACATGGAAATATCTACATGGCTATCTCTATATACATGGAAATATCTACAGAGCTATCTGTATAAACATGGAAATATCTACACCGCTATCTGTATAAGCATGCAAATATCTACAGCGTGATCTGTATAAATATGCAAATATCTACACTGCTATCTCTAAAAACATGGAAATGTCTACACCGCTATGTGTATAAACATGGAAATATCTACAGGGCTATCTCTATATATTTGGAAATATCTAAACCGCAATCTGTATAAACATGGAAATATCTCCACCGCCATCTGAATAAACATGGAAATATCTACACTTCTATCTGTATAAATATGGAAATGTCTACACCGCTATCTCTATAAACATGGAAATATCTACCAAGCTATCTGTATAAACATGGAAATATCTACACCGCTATCTCTATAAACATGGAAATATCTATACTGCCATCTGTATAAACCTGGAAATATATACACAGTCTTCTGTATAAACATGGAAATAATTACACCGCTATCTGTAAAAACATGGAAATATCTACATCGCTATCTGTATGAACACGGAAATATCTACACCGCTATCTGTATAAACATGGAAATATCGACACCGCTATCTGTATAAACATGGAAACGTCTACACGGCTATCTGTATAAACATGGAAATAACTACACTGCTCTCTGTATAAATATGGAAATATCTACACCGCTTTCTCTATAAACATTGAAATGTCTACACAGATAACTGTATAAACATGGAAATATCTACACGGCTATCTCTATAAACATGGAAATAGCTCCACTGCTATCTGTATAAACATGGAAACATCTACACCGCCATCTGTATAAACATGGAAATATCTACAACGCTATCTGTATACACATGGAAATATGTATACCGATATCTATATAAATATGGAAATATCTACACCGCTATCTCCATAAACATGGAAATGTCTTCACCGCTATCTGTATAAACATTGAAATATCTACACGGCTATCTCTATAAATATGGAAATATCTAAACGGCCATCTGCATAAAAATGGAAATAACTACACAGTCATCTGTATAAACATGGAAATATCTACATGGCTATCTCTATATACATGGAAATATCTACAGAGCTATCTATATAAACATGGAAATATCTACACTGCTATCTGTATAAGCATGCAAATATCTACAGCGTGATCTGTATAAATATGCAAATATCTACACTGCTATCACTAAAAACATGGAAATGTCTTCACCGCTATCTATATAAACATGGAAATATCTACACGGCTATCTCTATAAATATAGAAATATCTAAACCGCCATCTGTATAAAAATGGAAATAACTACAAAGTCATCTGTATAAACATGGAAATATCTATACCACCATCTGTGAAAACATGGAAATATCTGCACTGCCATCTGTATAAACATGGAAATATCTCCACCGCCACCTGTATAAACATGGAAATAGCTCCACCGCTATCTGTATAAACATGGA
The DNA here is from genome assembly GCF_028858775.2 of Pan troglodytes. Classification (NCBI taxonomy): domain Eukaryota; kingdom Metazoa; phylum Chordata; class Mammalia; order Primates; family Hominidae; genus Pan; species Pan troglodytes. The sequence continues at coordinate 13,800,399 of NC_072411.2, forward strand.
AATATCTACACCGCTATCTGTATAAAGATGGAAATATCTACAATGCTATCTGTGTAAACATGGAAATATCTACACAGCTCTCTGGGTAAACATGGAAATATCTACACCACTATCTGTGTAAAGATGGAAATATTTACACAGCAATCTGTATAAACATGGAAATAACTGCACCGCCATCTCTATAAACATGGAAATATCTACACCACCATATTTACAAACATGGAAATAACTACACAGTCATCTGTATAAACATGAAAATATCTACACCACCATCCCTATAAACATGGAAATATCTACACTGCCATCTGTATACACATGGAAATATCTACACAGCTATCAGTATAAATATGGAAACATCTGCACCGTTATCTCTATACAGATGGAAATACGAAGACTTCTACCGGTATAGACATGGAAATGTCTACAACGCTATCTCTATAAATATGGAAATAACTACACCGCCATCTCTAAAAACATGAAAATATCCACACTGATGTCTCCATAAACATGGAACTATCTGCACCAGCATCTGTGTAAAAATGGAAATATCTACACTGCTATCTGTATAAATATGGAAATATCTACACCTCTATCTGTATAAAGATGGAAATATCTACAAAGCTATCTGTGTAAACTTGGAAATATCTACAGAGCTATTTGTGTAAATATGGAAATATCTACACAGCTATATGTGTAAAGATGGAAATATCTACACCACAATCTGTGAAAACATGGAAATATATACACCACAATCTGTGTAAACATGGAAATATCTATACCGCTATCTGTATAAACATGGAAATATCTACACCGCTATCTGCATAAACAGGAAAATATATACACCGCCACCTCTATAAACATGGAAATACCTACACCGCCATTGTTATAAACATGGAAATATCAACAGTGCTATCTGTATAAATATGGAAATATCTACACCGCTATCTCTATAAACATGGAAATATCTACACCGCTATCTGTATAAACATGGAAATATCTCCACGGCTATCTCTATAAACATGGAAATATCTACACCGCTGTCTGTATAAACATGGAAATAACTACACCGATATCTCCATAAACATGGAAATGTCTACACCGCCATCTGTATAAACATGGAAATACCGACACAGTCATCTGTATAAAAATGGAAATACCCACACCACCATCTCTATAAACATGGAAATATCTACAATGCTATCTGTATACACATGGAAATATCTACACAACCATCTGTAAAAACATGGAAATATCTACACCGCTATCTCTATAAACATGGAAATACCTACACCGTTATCTTTATAAACATGTAAATATCTACACCGCAATCTGTATAAACATGGAAATATCTACACCGCCATCTCTATAAACCTGAAAATATCTACACCGCCATCTCCATAAACATGGAAATATGTATACCGCCATCTGTATAAACATGGAAATATCTACACCGCTATCTTTATAAATATGGAAATATCTACACCGCTATCTGTATAAACATGGAAATACCAACACCGCTATCTGTATAAACATGGAAATATCTATATCGCTATCTGTATAACCATGGAAATATCTACAAAACTATCAATATCAACATGGAAATAACTACACCGCCATCTCTATACACATGGAAATATCTACACCACTATCTCCATAAACATAGAAATATCTACACTGCCGTCTCTATAAACATGGAAGTATCTACACCGCCATCTGCATGAACATGGAAATATCTACACCGCTATCTGTATAAACATGGAAATATCTACAACGTTATTTGAGTAAACATGGAAATATCTACACAGCTATATGTGTAAACTTGGAAATATCTACAGAGCTATCTGCGTAAAGATGGAAATACCTACACCGCAATCAGTGCAAAGATGCAAATATCTACACCGCTATCTGAATAAACAAGAAAATACGTACAACGCCATCTGTATAAACATGGAAATATCTACACCGCCATCTGTATAAACGTCAAAATATCTACACCTCTATTTATATGAATATGGAAATTTCTACACCGCTATCTCTATAAACATGGAAATATCTACCCCGCTATCTTTATTAACACGGAAATATCTACACCGTTATCTCTATAAACATGGAAATATCTACACCACTATCTGCATAAACATGGAAATATCTACTCCCGCTATCTGTGTAAACATGGAAATATCTACACTGCTATCAGTATAAACATGGAAATATCTACACCGCCATCTGTATAAACATGGAAATATCTACACCGCCATCTGTATAAACGTGGAAATATCTACACCGCCATCTGTATAAATATGGAAATATCTACACCGCTATCTGTATAAATATGGAAATATCTACACTGCTATCTCTATAAACATGGAAATATCTACACTTCTATCTTTAAAAACATGGAAATATCTACATCGTTATCTCTTTAAACATGGAAATATCTACAGCGCCATGTGTATAAATATGCAAATATCTACACAGTCATCTGTATAAACATGGAAATACCTACACCACCATCTTTATAAACATGGAAATATCTACACTGCCATCTGTATACACATGGAAATATCTACACAGCCATCTGTATAAACATGGAAATATCTACACCGCTTTCTCTATAAACATGGAAATATCAACACAGCTATCTGTGTAAACTTGGAAACTTCTACCCCGCAATCTGTGCAAAGACGGAAATATCTTCATCGCTATCTCTATAAACATGTAAATATCTACACTGCTATCTGTATAAACATGGAAATACCTACACCGCCATCTGCATAAACATGGAAATATCTACACAGTCATCTGTATAATCATGGAAATATCTACTCCACCATCTCTATAAGCTTGGAAATATCTACACTGCTATCTGTATACACATGGAAATATCAACAAAGCCATCTGTATAAACATGGAAATATCTACACCACTATCTCCATAAATATGGAAATACCTACACAGCTATCTCTATAAACCTGGAAATATCTACACCGCAATCTCTATAAACATGGAAATATCTACACCGCCATCTCGATAAACATGGAAATATCTACACCGCCATCTCCATAAAGATGGAACTATCTACACTGCCACCTGTATATACATGGAAATATCTAAACTGCTATCTGTATAAACATGGAAATATCTACACCGCTATCTGTATAAACATGGAAATACCAACACCGCTATCTGTATAAACATGGAAATATCTACAGCGCTATCTGTATAAACATGGAAATAACTTCACCACTATCGCTATAAAGATGGAAATACCTACACCGCCGTCTCTAAACACTTGGAAATATCTACACCGCTATCTCTATAAATATAGAAATACCTACACCACCATCTCTATAAACATGAAAATATTTACACAGCCATCTGCATGAACATGGAAATATTTACACCGCTATCTGTATAAACATGGAAATATCTTCAACGCCACCTGTATAAACATGGAAATATCTACACTGCCATCTGTGGAAAGGTGGAAATATTTACACCGCCATCTGTATAAACATGGAAATATCTCCACCACTATTTGTAGAAACATGGAAATATCTACACTGCCATCTGTATAAAGATGGATATATCTACACCGTGAGCTGTATAAACATGGAAATATCTACACTGCTATCTGTATAAACATGGAAATACCTTCACCGCCATCTCTATAAACATGGAAATATCTACACCGCTATCTGGATAAACATGGAAATATGTACACCTCTATTTGTATAAACATGGAAATATCTACACCGGTATCTGTATAAATATGGAAATATCTACACCGCTATCTCTGTAAACATGGAAACGTCTACACTGCTATCTGTATGAACATGGAAATATCTACACCGCTATCTCTATAAACCTGAAAATATCTACACCGACATCTGTATAAATATGGAAATATTTTCACAGTCATCTGTGTAAACATGGAAATATCTACACCACTATCTGTATCAACATGGAAATATCTACACTGCTGTATATATAAACATGGAAATATCTACATCGCTTTCTGTATAAACATGGAAATATCTACACCGCTATCTCTATAAACATGTAAATACCTACACCGCTTTCTGTATAAACATGGAAATATCTACACCGCTATCTGTATAAACATGGAAATATCTACACTGCCATCTGAATAAAAATGGAAATATCTACACCGCTATCTATATAAACATGGAAATACCTCCAGCGGTATCTATAGAAACATGGAAACATCTATACCGCTATCTGTATAAACATGGAAATATCTACAACGCTCTCTGTGTAAACATGGAAACATCTACAAAGCTATCTGTGTAAACATGGAAATATATACACTGCTATATGTGTAAAGATGGAAATATCTATACCGCAATCTGTGCAAAGATGGAAATATCTACACCGCTATCTCTGTAAACATGGAAATATCTACACCGCTATCTGTATACACATGGATATATCTACACTACTATCTGTATAAACAAGCAAATAACTACACCGCCATCAGTATAAACATGGAAATATCTACACCGCCATCTGTATAAACATGAAAATATCTACACCACTATCTGTATGAATATGGAAATATCTGCACCGCTATCTCTATAAACATGGAAATATCTACACCGCTATCCTTATAAACATGGAAATATTTATGCCGTTATCTCTTTAAACATAGGAATATCTACACCGCCATCTAAATAAATATAGAAATATCTACACAGTCTTATGTATAAACATGGAGATATCTACACCACCATCTCTATAAACATGGAAATACATACACTGAAATCTCTATAAACATGGAAATATCTACACCGTCATATCTATCAACATGAAAATATCTACACCGCCATCTCCATTAACATGGAAATATCTACACCGCCATCTGAAAAAACATGGAAATATCTACACCGCTATCTGTATAAACATTGAAACGTCTACACTGCCATCTCTATGAAGATGGAAATATCTACACTGCGAGCTGTAAACAAGGAAATCTCTACACCGTTATCCGTAAAAACATGGAGATATCTACAACGCAATCTGTGTAAACATGGAAATATCTACAGAGCTATCTGTGTAACCACGGAAATATCTTCACTGCTATCTGTGTAAAAATGGAAATATCTACACCGCTATCTGTATATACATGGAAATATCTACACCGCTCTCTGTATAAACATGGAAATATATACACCGCCATCTGTATAAAAAAGGAAATAACTCCACCGCTATCTGTATACCCATGGAAATACCTACACAGCCATGAGTATAAACATGGAAATATCTACCCGCTATCTCTATAAACATGGAAATAACTACAGCGCTATCTCTATAAACATGGAAATGTCTACACCGCAATCTCTATAAACGTGGAAATATCTACACCGCCATCTCTATAAACTTGGAAATAACTGCATCGCAATCAGTATAAACATGGAAATATCTACACCGCTATCTGTATAAACATGGAAATATCTACACCGCTATGTGTATAAACATGGACATATCTACACCGTCATCTGTATAAACTTGGAAACATCTACACCGCCGTTTCTATAAACATGGAAATACCTACCATGCCATCTGTATACACATGGAAATACATACACCGCCATCTGTATAAACATGGAAATATCTACACCACTCTCTGTATAAACATGGAAATATCTATGCCGCCATCTGTATAAACATGTAAATAGTCACACCACTGTCTGTATAAACATGTGAATATCTACAGAGTCATCTGTATAAACATGGAAATATTTACACCGCCATCTGTATAAACATGGAAATATCTACACCGCCATCTGTATAAACACGGAAATATCTACACCGCTACCTGTATAAATATGGAAATATCTACACCACGATCTATATAAACATGGAAATATCTACACAGTCATCAGTATAAACTTGCAAATAACTACACCACCATCTGTATAAACATGGAAATATCTCCACTGCCATCTGTACAAAGATGGAATTATCTACACCGCCATCTGTATAAACATGCAAATTTCTACATCGCCATCTGTGAAAACATGGAAATATCTACACAGTCATCTGTATAAACATGGAAATATCTACACCACCATCGTTAGAAACATGGAAATATCTACACTGCCATCTGTATAAACATTGAAATATCTACAATGCCAGCTGTATAAACACGGAAATACCTACACGGCCATCTGTATAAACATGGGAATTTCTACACCGCTATCCCAATAAACATGGAAATATCAACACCGCTATCTGTATAAACATAGAAATAACTACACCGCCAAATATATAAAGATGGAAGTATCTACAACGCCATCGGTATAAACATGGAAATATCTAAACCGCCATCCCTATAAACATGGAAATACCTACACCGCAATCTATATAAACATGGAAAAATCTACACCGCCATGTGTATAAACTTGGAAATATCTACACTGCCATCTGTACAAAGATGGTATTATCTACACCGCCATCTGTATAAACATGCAAATATCTACACCACCATCTGTATAAACCTGGAAATATCTACACCACTATCTGAATAAACATGAAAATCTCTACACCGCCATCTGTATAAACATGGAAATATCTACACCGCCATCTGTTTAAACATGGAAATATCTACACATTTATCTGTATAAACATGAAAATAACTACACCACCATCGTTATAAACATGGAAATATCTACACCGCCATCTGTATAAACATGGAAATTTCTACACCGCCATCTGTATAAACACGGAAATGTCTATACCGCCATCAGTATAAACATGGAAATATCTACACACTCTTCTGTATAACCATGGAAATATCTACACCACCATCGCTAGAAACATGGAAATACCTACACTGCCATCTGTATAAACATGGAAATATCTACACCGCCATCTGTATAAACATGGAAATACCTACACCGCCATCTATATAAACGTAGAAATATCTACACCGCCATCTATATAAACATGAAAATATCTACCCCGCTCCCTGTAAAAACATGGAAATATCTACACCACTGTCTGTATAAATATGGAAACAGCTATACCGCTATCTCTATAAACATGGAAATATCTACACCGCTATCTGTATAAACATGGAAATATCTACACCACTAAATGTATAAATATGTAAATATCTACACTGAAATCCGATAAACATGGAAATCTCTGCACCGCCATCTGTATAAACATGGAACTATCTACAGCACCATCTATATAAACATGGAAATATCTACAGCGCCATCTGTATAAACATGGAAATATCTACACCACCATCTGTATAAACATGGAAATATCTACACAGTAATCTGTATAAACATCTAAATCTCTACACAGCTACCTGTATAAATATGGAAATACGTACACCACGGTCTGTATACACATGGAAATATCGATACCGCCATCTGTATAACCATGGAAATATCTACACCGCCATCTGTATAAACTTGGAAATATCTACACTGCCATATGTTCAAAGATGGTATTATCTACACCGCCATCTTTAAAAACGTAAATATCTACACCACGATCTGTATACACATGGAAATATCTACACCGCCATCTGTATAAACATGGAAATAACTACTCAGTCATCTGTATAAACATTGAAGAAACTACACCACCATCAATATAAACATGGAAATATCTACAATGCCATCTGTATAAATATGGAAATACCTACACCGCCATCTGTATAAACATGGAAATATCTACAACGCCTTCTGCATAAACATGCAAATACCTACACCGACATGTGTATGAACATAGAAATATCTACACCGCCATCTGTATAAACACAAAAATATCTACTCCGCCATCTGTATAAACACAGAAGTATCTATACCGCCATCTGTATAAACATGGAAATATCTACACAGTCATCTGTATGAACATGGAAATATCTACACCGCCATCTTTATAAACTTGGAAGTATCTACACTGACATCTGTGCAAAGATGGAATTACCTACGCCGCCATCTGTATAAACAAGCTAATATCTACACCGCCATCTGTATAAACATGGAAATACCTACACCGATATCTGAATAAACATGGAAACATCTACACCACCATCTGTAAATACATGGAAGTATCTACACCGCCATCTGTATAAACATGGAAATATCTACACCGCCATCTTTATAAGCTTGGAAGTATCTACAATGACATCTGTGCAAAGATGGAATTACCTACACCGCCATCAGTATAAACAAGCTAATATCTACACCGCCATCTGCATAAACATGGAAATACCTACACCGATATCTGAATAAACATGGAAACATCTACACCACCGTCTGTAAATACATGGAAGTATCTACACCGCCATCTGTATAAACATGGAAATATCTACAAATTCATTTGTATAAACATGGAAATATCTACACCAACATCGTTATAAACATGGAAATATCTACACTGCCATCTGTATTAACATGCAAATATCTACACAGCCATCTGTATAAACATGGAAACATCTTCACCGCTATCCCTACAAAGATGGAAATATCAACACTGCTATCAATATAAACATGGAAATAAATACACCGCTATCTGTATAAACATGGAAATATCTACACTGCCATCTGTATAAACATGGAAATTTCTACACCACCATCACTATAAACATGGAAATATCTACACCGCCATCTGTATAAACATGTAAATACCTTCACCGCCACCTGTATAAACATGGAAATATCTACACCGCCATCTGTATAAACATGGAAATAACTACACCGCCATGTGTATAAAAATGGAAATATCTCCACCGCCATCTGTATAAAAGTGGAAATATCTACACACTCATCTGTATAAACATGGAAATATCTACACCACCATCATTAGAAACATGGAAATACCTACCCTGCCATCTGTATAAACATGGAAATGTCTATACAGCCATCTGTATAAACATGGAAATACTTACACCGCCATCTGTATAAACATGGAAATATCTACACTGCCATCTGTATAAACACGGAAATATCTACACCGTGATCTATATAAACATGAAAATATCTACCCCGCTACCTGTAAAAACATGGAAATATCTACACCACCATCTGTAATAATATAGAAACATCTACACCGCTATCTCTATAAACATGGAAATATCTACACCGCTGTCTCTATAAACATGGAAATATATACACCGCTATCTCTATAAACATAGAAACATCTACACTGCCATCTGAAAAAACATGGAAATATCTACACAGTCATCTGTATAAACATGGAAATATCTACACCATCTCTATAAACATGGAAATATCTACACTGCCATCCGTATACGCATGGAAATATATACACAGCCATCTGTATAAACATGGAAATAACTGCACCGCTATCTCTATAAACATGGAACTACCTATACCATTATCTCTATAAAAATGGAAATATCTACATCGCCATCTGTATAAACATGGAAATATCTGCACCGCAATCTGTATATACATGGAAATATCCACACCGTGATCAGTATAAACATGGAAATAACTACACCACCATCAGTATAAACATGGAAATATCTACACAGCCATCTGTATAAACATGGAAATATCTACACCGCCATCTGTATAAACATGGAAATATCTACACCGCCATCTTATAAACGTGGAAATATCTACACCGTGATCTATATAAACATGAAAATATCTACCCCACTATCTGTATAACCATGTAAATAACTACACCACTATCTGTATAAATATGGAAATATCTACACCGCTATTTCTATAAATATGGAAATATCTACACCGGTATCTCTATAAGCATGGAAATATCTACACCGCTATCTCTATAAACATAGAAATATCTACACTGCCATCTGAAAAAACATGGAAATATCTACACAGTCATTCGTATAAACATGGAAATATCTACACCGCCATCTCTATAAACATGGAAATATCTACCCTGCCAACCGTATAAACATGGAAATATATACACAGCCATCTGTATAAACATGGAAATATCTACACCGCTATCTCTATAATCATGGAACTACCTACACTGTTATCTCTATAAACATGGAAATATCTACACTGCCATCTGTTTCAACATGGAAATATCTTCACCGCCATCTGTATAAACATGGAAATATCTACACTGTGATCTATATAAACATGAAAATATCTACCCCGCTATCTGTATATACATGGAAATATCTACACCACTGTCTGTCTAAATAGGGAAATATCTACACCGCTATCTCTCTATGTAAATATCTGAACCGCTATTTGTAAAAGACATGGAAATATCTACAGCGCTGTCTGTATAAACATGGAAATATCTACAACGCTATATCTATAAACATTGAAATATCTACAATTATATCTGAAAAAACATGGAAATACCTACACATTCATCGGTATAAACTTGGAAACATCTACACCGCCATTTCTATAAACATGGAATATCTTCCCTGCCATCTGTATACACATGGAAATATATACACCGCCGTCTGTATAAACATGGAAATATCTACACCGCAATCTCTATAAACAAGGAAATATCTACACCGCTATCTGTACAAACTTGTAAATATCTACACCGCCATCTGTATAAACTTGGAAATATCTACACCGCCATCTGCATAAACATGGAAATATCTACAATGCCATTTGTAAAAAGATGGAATTATCTACACCGCCATCTGTATAAACATACAAATATCTAAACCACCATCTATATAAACATGGAAATATCTGCACCGCCATCTGTATAAACGTGGAAATATCTACAGAGCCATCTGTGTAAACATGGAAATATCTACACCACCATCAATATAAACATAAAAATATCTACACAGCCATCTGAACATGCGAATATCTACACAGCCATCTGTATAAACATGGAAATATCTACACCGCCATCAGTATAAACATGGAAATAACTACACTGCCATCTTTATAAACATAGAAATATCTACACTGCCATCTGTATAAACATGGAAATATTTACACCGCCATCTTTATAAACATGGAAATGTCTACACCGCCATCTTTATAAACATGGAAATATCTACACCGCTACCTGTATAAATATGGAAATATCTACACCACGATCTATATAAACATGGAAATATCTACACCACCATCTCTATAAACATGGAAATATCTACACTACGATCTATATAAACATGGAAATATCTACACCGCTATCTGTATAAACGTGGAGATATCTACACAGTCATCTGTGTGAACATGGAGATATCTACACCACCATTTCCATAAACATGGAAATATCTACACCGCCATCTGTATACACATGGAAATATGTACACCGCCATCTGTATACACATAGAAATATCTACACCGCCATCTCAATGAACATGGAAATATTTACTCCGCCATCTGCATAAGCAAGGAAACATCTACACTACCATCTGTATAAACACAGAAATATCTACACCACCATCTCTATAAACATGGAAATATCTAAGACGCCGTCTGTATAAACATGTAAATATTTACATCGCCCTCTGTATAAACATGGAAATATCTACACAGTCATCTGTATAAACATGGAAATATCTACAACGCCATCTCTATAAACATGTAAATATTTACACTGCCATCTGTATAAACATGGAACTATCTACACAGTCATCTGTATAAACATGGAAATATCTACACCACCATCATTACAATCATGTTAATATCTACACTGCCATCTGTATAAACATAGAAATATTTACACAGCCATCTGTATACAGATGGAAATATCTACACCACCATCTCTATAAACATGGAAATATCTACACCGCTATCTCTATAAACATGGAAATATATACACCGCCATCTCTATAAACATGGAAATATCTACACCTCCATCTACATAAACAAGGAAATATCTACACTGCCATCTGTACGAAGATGGAAATATCTACACCGTGAGCTGTAGAAACATGGAAATATCTACACAGCTATCTGTGTTAACGTGCAAATATCTCCCAGGCTATCTGTATAAACATGGAAATATCTACACCATGATCTGTATAAACATGGAAATATCTACACCGCTATCTATATAAAGATGGAAATATCTACACTGCTATCTCTATAAACATGGAAATATCTACACCGCTATCTGTATAAATATGGAAATAACTACACTGCTATCTCTATAAACATGGAAATATCTACACTGCAATTTGTTTAAACATGGATATAACTACACCGCTGTCTCTATAAGCATGGAAATATCTACGCCGCCATCTGTATAAACGTGGAAATATCTACACAGTCATCTGCATGTACATGGAAATATCTACACCGCTTTGTTTATAAATATGAAAATATCTACCCCGCTATCTCAATAAACCTGTAAATATCTATACCGCCATCTGCATAAACATCTAAATATCTACACCGCCATCTGTATAAACACGGAAATATCTACAAGGCCATGTGTATAAACATGGAAATATCAACACCGCCATTTGTATAATCATGGAAATATACACACTGCCATCTGTATAAACATGGAAATATCTACACGGTCATCTGTAAAACCATGGTAACGTCTACACAGTCATCTGTATGAACATGGAAATATCTACACCTCCAGGAGTATAAACATAGAAATATGTACACTGCCATCTGTATACACCTGGAAATATCTACAAAGCCATCAGTATAAACATGGAAACATCTACACGGCTATGTCTATAAACATGGAAATATCTGCAGCGCTACCTGTATAAACATGGAAAAATCTACAACGCTATCTCTGTAAACATGGAAATATCTACACAGTTATCTGTGTAAACATGAAAATATCTACACCGCTAACTGTCTAAAGATCGAAATTTCTACACCGCAATCTGTGCAAAGATGGAAATATCCTCACCGCTATCTATGTAAACATGGAAATATCTACACCGTTTACTGTATAAACATTGAAATATCTACACCGCTATCTCTGTAAACATGGAAATATCTGCACCGCTATCTGTATATACATGGAAATATCTACACCGCTATCTCTATAAACATGGAAATATCAACACCGCCATCGGCATAAACATGGAAATGTCTACACAATCATCTGTATAAGCATGGAAATATCTCCACCACCATCTCTATAAAAATGGAAATATCTATACTGCCATATATATACACATGGAAATACCTACACATCCATCAGTATAAACATGGAAACATCTACACCGCTATCTCTATAAACATGGAAATACCTACACCGCTATATCTATAAACGTGGAAATATCTACACCGCCATCTTTATAAACATGGAAATATCTACACCGCCATCTCTATAAACATGAAAATATATACACCGCCATCTCCATAAACATGGAACTATATACACAGCCATTTGTGTAAACCTGGAAATATCTACACCGCTATCTGTATAAACATGGAAATATCTACACCGATATGTGTATAAACATGGAAATAACAACACTGCTATCTGCATAAACATGGAAATAGCTACACCGCTATCTGTATAAGCATGGAAATGTCTACATCACTATCTCCATAAACATGGAACTACCTACACCGCCATCTCTATAAACATGGAATTATCTACAACGCGATCTCTATAAGCATAGAAATATCTACAGCGCCATCTCTATAAACTTGGAAATATCTACAATCCCATCTGCCTAAACATGAAAATATATACACCGCCGTCTGTATAAATATGGAAATATCTACACGGCCATCTGTATAAACATAGAAATATCTACACTGCCATCTGTAAAAAGATGGAAATATCTACACCGTGATCTGTATAAACATGGAAATATCTAAACCACTACTCTATAAACATGGAAATATCTACAATGCTATCTGTATAAATATGGAAACATTTATACCATGATCTGTATAAACATGGAAATATCTACACCGCTATCTGTATAAAAATGGAAATATCTACACCGCTATCTGAATAATCATGGAAATATCTACACCGCTATGTGCATAAATATGGAAATTTCTACACCGCCATCTGCATAAACATCTAAATATCTCCACCGCCATCTGAATAAACATGTTAATATCTACACTGCCATCTCCATAAACATGGAAATATCAACACCGCATCTGTATAATCATGGAAATATCCACACCGCCATCTGTATAAACATGGAAATATCTTCACCGCCATCTCTAAAAACATGGAAATATCTACACAGTCATCTCTATAAACATGGAAATATCTACACCTCAATGAGTATAAACATGGAAATTTCTACTACGCCATCTGTATTCACATGGAAATATCTACACAGCTATCTGTATAAACATGGAAATCTCCACACCGCTATCTCTATAAACATGGAAAAACCTACACCACTATCTCTATAAACATGGAAATATCTACACCGCTATCACTATAAAATGAAAATATATACACCGCCATCTCTATAAACATGGAAATATCTACACTGCCATCTACATGAACAAGGAAATACCTACACCGCCACCTATATAAACATGGAGATATCTACACCGCCATCTGTGTAAACATGGAAATATCTACACCGCTATCTGTATAATCAGGGAAATATCTACACCGCTATCTGCATAAACATTGAAATATCTACACTGCTATCTGTATAAACATGGAAATATCTACACTGCTATCTGTATAAGTACAGAAATAACTACACCGCTATCTCTATAAACATGGAAATATCTACACCGCTATATATATAAACCAGAAAATAACTACACCGCTCTCTCTATAAACATGGAAATATCTACACCACCATGTGTATAAACATGGAAATATCTACACAGTCATCTTTATGAACATGGAAATATCTAAACCGATTTCTTTATATATATGAAAATATCTACACCGCTATCTCAATAAACATGGAAATCACTGCACCGCAATCTGTATAAATTTCTAAATATCTACACCGCCATCTGTATAAACATGGAAATACCTACACCGCCATCTCTATAAGATTGGAAATATCAACACCGCCATCTATATAAACATGGAAATATCTACACCGCCATCTACATGAACAAGGAAATATCTACACCGCCATCTATAAACATGGAAATATCTGCACCGCCATCTGTATAAACATGGAAATATCTCCAATGCCATCTGTAGAAAGAAGGAAATATCTACACCGCGAGCTGTATAAACATGGAAATATCTACACCTCTGCATAAACATGGAAATATCTAAAAGGCTACCTGTATAAACATGGAAATATCTACATCATGATCTGTATAAACATGGAAATATCTACACCGCTGTCTGTATAAAGATGGAAATATCTACACAACTATCTCTATAAACAAGGAAATATCGACACCTCTATCTGTATAAACATGGAAATATCTACACCGCTATCTCTAAAAACATGGTAATACCTACACCGCTATCTCTGTAAACATGGAAATATCTACACCTCTATTTCTATAAACATGGAAATATCTACAATGCCATCACTATAAACATGAAAATATCAACACTGCCATCTCCATCAACATGGAGTTATCTACAGCGCCATCTATATAAACATCAAAATATCTACACCGCCATCTGTATAAACATGGAAATATCTACACCACCATCTGTATAAACATGGAAATATTTCCACTTCTTTCTGTATAAAGATGGAAATATCTACACCGCTATCTGTATATACATGGAAATACAAAAACCTCTATCTGTATAAACACAGAAATATCTACACTGCTCTCTCTATAAACATGGAAATATCTACACCAGGATCTAAAAGAACATGGAAATATCAACACCGCTATCTGTAAAAACATGGGAATATCTACCTCGCTATCTGTATAATCATGGAACTATCTACACCACCATGTCTATAAACATGAACTTATCTACACTGCCATCTCCATAAACATGGAGGTATCTACATCGCCATCTGTATAAACATGGAAATATCCACACTGCCATCTGGATAAAGTCGTAAATATCTACACCGCAAGCTGTATAAACATGGAAGTATCTACACCGCTATCTATATAAACTTGGAAATACCAACACCGCTGTCTGTATAAACATGGAAATATCTAAACCGCTATCTGTATAAAAATGGAAATATCTAGACGACTATATACACATGGTAATACCTACAACGCTATCTCTGCAAACATGGAAATATCTACACAGCTGTCTGTGTAAACATGGAAATATCTACACCGCTATCTGTGTAAAGATGGAAATTTCTACACCGCAATCAATGCAAAGATGGAAATATCCTCACCGCTATCTATGTAAATAGATACCATCTATTCTGCACTACCATCAGTACAGAAATGGAAATACCTACATCGCGAGCTGTATAAACATGGAAATATCTACACCGCTATCTGTATAAACATGGTAATATCTACACCGCTATCTCTATAAAAATGGAAATATCTACACCGCCATCTGTAAAAACATGGAAATCTCTACACTGCCATCTGTGTTCACATGGAAATATCCACACAGCCACCTGTATAAACATGGAAATATCCACACGGCTATCTCTATAAACATGGAAATACTTACACCGCTATCTCTATTATCATGGAAATATCTACACCGCTATCTCTATAAATATGGAAATATATACAGCGCCATCTCTATAAACATGGAAATATCCACACCGCCATCTACATAAACAAGGAAATATCTACACCGCCATCTACATAAACATGGAAATAACTACACCGCCATCTGTATAAACATGGAAATAACGACAATGACATCTGTAGAAACATGGAAAAATCTTCACCACGAGCTGTATAAACTTGGAAATACCTACACCGCTATCTGTATAAACATGGAAATATCTACAAGGCTATCTCTATAAACATGGAAATATCTACACCATGATCCGTATAAACAAGGAAATATCTACAACGCTATCTGTATAGAGATGGAAATATCTACAACGCTATCTCTATTAACATGGAAATATCTACACCGCTATCTCTATAAACATGGAAATACCTACACCGCCATCTGTGTAAACTTGGAAATATCTACACAGTCATCTGTATAAACATAGAAATATGTACACTGCCATCTCTATAAAAATGCAAATATCTACACTGCCATCTCCATAAACATGGAGCTGTCTACAGCGCCATCTGTATAAACATGGAAACATCTACACCGCCATCTGTATAAACATGGAAATATCTACACCGCCATCTGTATAAACGTGGAAATATCTACACTTCGATGTGTATAAACATGGAAATATCTACACCACTATCTGTGTAAACATGGAAATACCAACACCGCTATCTGTATAAACAGAAATATCTACACCGCTATCTGTATAAACAAGGAAATATCTACACCGCCATCTCTACAAACATTAAAATATCTATAATGTCATCTCCATAAACATGGAAGTATCTACATCGCCATCTGTATAAACATGGAAATATCCACAAAGCCATCTGGATAAAGATATAAATATCTAAACCGCGAGCTGTATAAACATGGAAATATCTACACCGCCATCTGTATAAACATGGAAATATCAACACTGCCATCTGTATAATCATGGAAATATCCACAACGCTATCTGTATAAACATGGAAATATCTACACCACCATCTCTAAAATCATGGAAATATCTACACAGTCCTCTGTATAAACATGGAAATATCTATACCTCCATGAGTATAAACATGGAAATATCTACAATGCCATCGGTATACACATGGAAATATCTACACAGCCATCAGTATAAACACGGAAATTTCTACACCGCAATCTTTGCATAGATGGAAATATCCTCACCGCTATCTATGTAAACATGGAAATATCTACACCGCTATCTCTCTAAACATGAAAATATCTGCACCGCTATCCGTACAAACATGGAAATACCTACACCGCCATCTGTATAAACATGGAAATATCTACACAGTCATCTCTATAAACATGGAAATATCTACAACACCATCTCTAGAAACATGGAAATACCTACACTGCAATCTGCATAAACATGCAAATGTCTACACTGATAACTGTATAAACAGGGAAATATCTACATCGCTATCTGTATAAACATGGACATATCTAGACCGCTATCTATATAAACATGGAAATATCTACACCGCAATCTGTATAAATATGGAAAGACCTACACCACTATCTCTATACACCTGGAAATCTCTACACTCCCACCTGCATAAACATGGAAATATCTACACAGCCATCTGCATAAACATGGAAATATCTTCACCGTCATCTGTATAAACATGAAAATATCTATACCGCGAGCTCTATAAACATGGATATATCTAACCGCTATCTTTATAAACATGGAAATAACAACACCGTTATCCGTAGCAACAAGGAAATATCTACGCCGCTATCTGTATAAAAATGGAAATATCTACACCGCTATCTCTATATACATGGAAATACCTATACCACTATCTCTATAAACATGGAAATATCTACACCGCTATATCTATAAACATGGAAATATGTACAACGCGATCTGTATAAACATGAAAATATATACACAGACATCTGTATAAAGATGGAAATATCTACAGTGTGATCTCTGTAAACATGGAAATATCTACACCGCTATCTGTATAGACATGGAAATATGTACAACGTTATCTGCATAAACAAGGAAATACCTACATTATGATCTGCATGAACATGGAAATAGGTACAGCGCTCTCTGTATAAATATGGAAATATCCACACAGCTATCTCTAAAAACATGGAAAAATCAACGCCGCTATCTCTATGAACATGGAAATATCTACACCGCCATCTCTATAAATATTGAAATATCTACACCGTGATCTGTATAAACATGGAAATATTTACACCGATATCTGTATAAACATGGAAATTTCTACAACGTTATCTGTATAAATATGGAAATATCTACACCGCTATCTCTATAAACATGGTAATATGTACAACGCCATCTGTATAAACATGGAAATACCTATACAGTCATCTGTGTAAACATGGAAATATCTACACCATCATCTGTATAAACATGAAAATATCTACAATGCCATCTGTATACACATGGAAATACCTACACGGCAATCTGTGTATAGATGGAAACATCATCACCGCCATCTGTACAAACATGGAAATATCTACATTGCTATCTCTATAAACATGGAAATATCTACACCGCTATCTGTATAAACATGGAAATACCTACACCGCTATCTGTATAAACATGGAAATATCTACAACGCTATCTGTGTAAACATGGGAATATCTACAACGCCATCTGTGTAAACATGGAAATATCTACACAGCTACCTTTGTAAACTCGGAAATATCTACACCACTATCTGTGTAAAGATGGAAATACCTACACCGCAATCTGTGCAAAGATGGAAATATCTACACCAGTATCTCTGTAAACACGGAAATATCAACTCCACCATCTGCATAAACATGGAAATATCTACACTGCCATCTGTATAAACATGGAAATATCTACACAGCCATCTGTATAAACATGGAAATATGTACACCGCTATCTGTATTAGCATGGAAATACCTACACCGCTATCTGTATAAACATGAAAATATCAACACCGCTATCCGTATAAACATGGAAATATCTACACTGCTATCCGTATAAACATGGAAATATCTACGCCGCTATCACTATAAACATGGAAATTCCTACACTGCTATCACTATAAACATGGAAATATCTACACCGCTATATGTATACATATGGAAATATCTACACCGCTATCTCTATAAACATTTAAATATCTACACTACTATCTGTATAAACATGGAAATGTCTACACCGCTATCTCAATAAACATGGAAATATCTACACTGCCATCTGTGTAAACATGGAATATCTACACCGCTACCTGTATAAAAATGGAAATATCTACACCGCTATCTTTTAAAACGTGGAAATATCTACACCGCTATCTGTATAAACTTGGAAATATCTACACCGCCATCTCTATAAACATGGAAATATCTACACCGCCATCTTTAAAAACATGGAAATATCTACACACTCATCTGTATAAACATGGAAATATCTACACCATCATCTGTATAAACATGGAAATATCTACACTGCCAGGAGCTCAAGAGCAGCCTGGGCAATACAGCAAGGCCTCATCTCTACAAAAAAATTAGAAATATTAGCTGGCCATGGTCGTGTGCACCTGTTGTCCCAGCTTCTTGGGAGGCTGAGGTGGGAGGATCTACGGAGCCCAGTATTTTAAGGCTGCAGTTAGCTTGGATAACGACTGCACTCCAACCTGGATGACAGAACAAGAACCTGTTTCAAAAAAGAAAAAAGAAAAAAAAACCTAAAAACTAAAAACTGGATGTAGTTTGCTAGTAACTAAACAGCAAATTAATTGTAACATGCTTACATATCAACGATGTCTTTCTTCTTTGATCATAAACCTGCTCACTAAGAAGCTGCTGAAGTCCATGGTAGTGACAGGTACATGTCTGCATCCTTGTCCTGACCTGCATCATCTTTGATTGTCCCCATCTGTGTCTCCAACTGGCACTGCCGAACCGTCTTGCTACCTGATCAATGTTGTACTGAACCGGACTGCTAACTGATCAATGTTGTCGAGCTCACTGCACAAAGCTGTTCTTACAAGGTAGATTTCTGCCTGGAATAGCCATACTTACACTGTTTATATTCCTTACTCCTGACCCATCCAACGCAGCACAAGTTCTATTTATTGCCATAGAAACATAGGTCATTTGGAAACACCTCCTTCATTTCTATGGAATGTTCAAACATTTCTGACATTTTGGACTCTGTTCTAGCCTCTTGTTAAATGTATCCAGAAAAGAGACAAAGCTTTATGGGGGGGCTATATGCACACATATGCTATAGAATAAGCTATCTAAATGCTTAAAAATACTTTCCATCTGTCACCGCACCTTAATAGGTACACAGAAATTAAGTATGTGTATATCTGTCTGTATAGATACGTATAAATATATATCCCCAAAACAAAAACTCATTCTCTTACTTATACATAGGTAGAATATAGGTGAATATACATATACATTTATAGGTAGAACAAAAAAACCCTCAGCCTCTTTAGGGCCATGTGTTTTCTCTGAGTAATTGTCACAATTAATTAAAATACATGTGTATGCCTTTTTAGATAAATTTCATCAGACCAGTTTCTGTCTGGTTGGAAAATAATAACTGCCTATTTGCTAAGTGCCCCTGCCCCCATACTATGTTCCAGTGAACTAAAGACCTCTGGCAATCATATATTTACAACTCAGCAAGATTAAACAATTTATTGTTATTTATGACATCCAAGCTTTATCTTCTGTATTATATTCCACATTAGCATCTATCACCTTACATTTGGGAGATCCTGTCCAAAAAATGATTATGCCTCCTAACCAAACATTCAGCAGGGCTGCAGGAACAGGCCCCCTGAACAAACATCCTGCCAAAGTACTTTAAAGCACCGTGAGCTGTCACAGCTGTGCATTTTCAGATGACTCAGCAGATTAGCGTGGAGTCTCTTAGCCTCTGCTTGGTCTGTTCCTTTCAGTGATCTCTCACATGGCCCAGTCCATTCGGTTTGAAAATCCTCATGAAATGAGCAGATTATGATCTGGCTTCAGTAGAGGGCCATGGGGTGGGCATGGAGGGGAGAGGGTTTGCTCTTAACACAGCCTGAGCCTCAGAAAGGTTTCAGATGGAAAAGCATGGCACTGACTCAGCTCATGCTTAACAGGAAATAATGCACAGACCACACCAAAAAAGCCCTTTATGTTGTGTGAAAGTCTATGCCGGAGCAGCTGCTGCCACCTCATGTACTGTGATAGAGTGTGCATGTGTGTGTTTGTGTGTGCATGAGTGTGAGTATGCACACATATGTGTGCTGGGAGGGGGAGGAGATCACACCTTCCACAGTCGCCACCTCAGCCTTAGCTAGCAGCGTGGAGAATTGCCAAAAGTCAACAGGAAGCTGCACCAAAGCAACTGTGATCACCACATCAGCAGGCGCTTTCTGGTTAGTAAAGCTACTGGGACTGAAAAACACACACGATCTCGTCCTTCTTTTATTTTAATCAGAGCAAAATATTTTTATAATAATTGTGTTATATGAATAAATAATTCATAATGCTGTAACCCATTATCACATTCAATCCTCCCAACAACCCTAGAAGATATGTAGACAAGTATTATTACTTTCCCTATTTTTATAAATGAGGAAATAAACCCCAGGAGGCTAGGCGACTTCCCCACGGTCATAGAAGTTGCAAACAGTAGTATCATGATTCAAATCCAAAGCTTCTCCTTTTGTCTTTATCATTTTAATTTTGAAGGTAATGCATATGCATGTATGATCTTTTAAATCCAGAGATGTATATGGAATAGATAGGAAAAGGGACTCTCCTACCCCATTATACACCCCCTCCACCCAAGCTATATACACTGTTGACTAGAGTATGTCCTTTCAATCCTATTTTCTATGCCTACATTATATACAGAAAAGCAGGATTATGTTACACACAATATTCCAGTCATTGCTGTTTTTCACCAACAAGCTATCATTCACATCTTTTTCATACTACATATAAATTTATATCCTTTATTTTAGTGGTGTATATTGTGCAGTTGTGTCATAAATTATGTGCCTGTTCTCTGTTGAACATATAGATTTTTTCTGAGTTTTTCCTTAGCAAAATGCTGCAGTGAGTACCCTTCTACACAGATGTTTGTACATTTGTTCTAGAAAAATCTACAGTAAAGATTCTTAGATTAAGAGATTCCCAGGTTATTAGAAAACTACTCTATTAATTTAGATATATACTTCCAAATTGCCTGACCAAAAAGTTATGTCAATTTAACTTCTATGAACAGTATACAAACATGACAATTTTCCATCACCTACACCAACTCTGGGTAATTTCATCTTTTTTACAAGTTGATGGATTGTTTTAATTTATATTTCTCTGGTTATTAATAAGGTTGGCCACCTGTTCATGTGTTATTATTGATGATATTTGTATTGAATTGTTTGAATTTTCTTGATTTCAAAAAACGTTTTACATGTCATAGATATTAAATATTTGTTGTAAAACTCTCCTTCCAGTATTGTGTATGTGTTTGGTCAAGTAGAATAAACTCTCGTCCTCTGATTTCAGATTCCTTTCTCTTTCCATTAGAAATCCCTAAATGTAAAACTACATATTGATAGGTAAAAACCAGGATGTTTACTAGAGAAAAAGAATACAAAGGCAATAATTAAATATTATATTTATACAAAATACCTACTAGTACAAACTTAAAAAGAGAAAGTAAAAGTCAAATGCTTCTACGACTTCAGACTAAGAAAAAGAACTTTTGAGGTTGAATGTTCCTGAAATTTTTCTTTTCATACAACTACGGACATGACTTCAAAAGTTGATGTGACTAAAACATGTAAGATATGAAAGATATTTGAAGACTCAGAGAAGGTGGATTTTCATTTTAACAAGTCACATATATATTCTAGATGTCCTATTATTCGTAACTAAGAGAGTCAAATCAGATGAAAGAATCTAAAAATTTCCCTTTGACTGTGTTAAGTAGAAGTAGTAGAGGCATATTGGCCAAATCTTGAGTGTTTGCAAATTGACTCTTAAGGCTATAGGCTGGCACAGGTCATTGAAGCCCTAGCTTTTTATCTTTAATTTTAAAATCCCCAAACAATGTATACTAATTTTTCTTGTCCATTATTTCCAAATAATCTTGTTTAAAGGTTATTACAGTGCTTGGTCATGTTACTGTTGTCTAACAGAAGGGTATCCGGGGCCTTAAAACTGAGAGGGTTAGGATTAATGATTCCAATACCTATGCTTGGACATCTCCAAAAGTGGGTTCCAACTTCTTGTCCTCAAGTCTGTATAGAAACTAGCAAACTTCCAGAGTTCACAAAAGGCTCAAAGAGAACAGATGTTTTATAGAAAATTCTTAGAGCAAGTTTCACGCATAATGTTGCTGATGCGTGTCTGCCTTTTCAATAAACATCACTATGCTTTATCACAAGATTTAATAAAGAAGCTTAGTTAAAAATGCCATCTGGGTCTCTGGACACATTAAACAAAGCTTAAAATAACCACCCCAGCAACTGGGAGGACCCAGCTGTTCTCATAATCTGTCCCACTCCTTTTACTTCCCCATAAAAAGAGTGAATGAAGACCACAGACTAAAAGCATCCAGAAGGAACTGACACAAACAGGGAGATAGATGGAGCCAAGGGCTCCTGTAAGTTTGCTATTGCTCACATAATAGATTTGCTAATTCCACAACCTGCGGATGGTGATTAAGAACGGGAAGCAGAAAGAGGGAAGAGAGAATCATAGAAGGGCTCATTCAAGTTTTCTAATGTATCACAAACCTGTCCTCCCTAATGTCTGGATCATAGCAGCCCATTCCATTCACCTATTCTCTAGTGAACTCCAATAGAAAATACAAAGCCATCACCACCCAGTTCTTTCTCCCTTCTAGAGATGAGATATTAGCCACCCAATCCCAGATTCTCAGATCCATTCCAGGAAAGAAGCCCTAGGTATTGAAGCACAGCTTTCCCTCCCTCCCTTCTTTCTTCCACCCCAAGATTTGTTCCCCAGATAGTTCTAGTAAATGCAAAACCAAGTATATTCTCATTCTTTAGAGCAACCAGCTTTTCATGGCCAACTGGAATCAAACACAACCTGCACGAACATCTATCTGGAGGACACTCCCAAGGCTCCTACTGAGCCAGCCTTCTGCATACCACTGCATTTCAGCTTCCTAGTTCACAAGACACTGAGACATTCTTGAATTCTGCAAGGTGCACTGTGTGTTAATATCTTGGCTGCTCATCATGTGGCCAATAAAGGGCATGACTAGTCAACAAATAAATTTTCTCTTGGCTAAAACTTGCAACAAAACTGTAAGCTGTTTACCAAGGGGCCCACTACAGGTTATATTCAATATATACAGTCAAATCCTACCTATCTGAGATATATTCAGTTGAACATACACCTTTATATTTCAGTAAAAGGTCTTTACATTTCCCAGTGCTATCGATGTTACAAAGTGCTTTCATATGCAGTGCTTCATCTGATTCCCAGGATAATTAAATGATCCTGTCATACCTGATTTTTAGATGAGGAAACAAGTGGTTTCTGGGTATTTCAAGAGGCTAACGCATCTGCCCTCCAACTTGTATGTGAAAACCAAAAACAAAATTCCAAGGCCCTTCAACCATCTGAATGGACTTTGACTCTTTTGGTCAATATATGGCAGAGCTAGGAAAAGAAGGTGAGTCTTCCAGCTGCTGATACAGGGTTTTTTCTGCCATACTCCATTACCTCCAAGGCTAAAGTCAAAAGAGGGTGTGGTTATCACATGAAAAAATCTGGTTTGGATTTCCCAAATGTGTATGTAGTATTTGGGGATTTACCTTAATTTAACCTACAGTTCTTTTGGGTTGTAACAGTCTGACTCCATTTTTGAAAACAAAACAAAATCGATTTTAAATGCTGAATTATAGATCTTTGCTGTCCAGTATGGTAGCTACTAACCACTTATGGTTATTTGCATTTCTATTTTAATTAATTAAAATTCAGTAAAATGCAAAATTCAGTTCTTCAGTTGCTCTAGCCACATTTCAAGTGTTACAGTAGTCACATATGGCTAGTGGCTGGGACAATGCAGATTATAGAACAGTTCCATCATCAAAGAAACTTCTATTGAACAGTGCTATTATATAATGTCATCTCCAGAGAAAGAAGACTTTAGAAAAAGTCAGAAACGGCCGGGTGCAGTGGCTCACACGTGTAATCCCAGCACTTTGGGAGGCCAAGGCAGGCAGATCCCTTGAGGTCAGGAGTTCAAGACCAGCCTGGCCGACATGGTGAAACCCCGTCTCTAGTAAAAATACAAAAAATTAGCTAGGCGTGGTGGTGCATGCCTGTAACCACAGCTACTCAGGAGGCTGAGTTGGGAGAATCACTGGAACCCAGGAGACAGAAGTTGTAGTGAGCCAAGATTGTGCCACTGCACTCTAGCCTGGGTGACAGAGCAAGACTCCATCTCAAAAAAAAAAAAAAAAGAAAGAAAAAGAAAAAGTCAGAAACATCTTGAGGCAGGCATAGTGCTGTCATCTGTCCAATATTGAAGATGATTTAAGAATAAGAAAGAAGAAGAGAACAAAGAAGAGAAAAAGAAGTTGCCTTAGGTGTACCTACCCAGAAAAGGACAAGGGCATTCCTGTAGTCATTGTGTTGTATTTTAGCTCTTAAACTTTTTAAGAGATTAGAATAATTTGACACATAGAAGATCTAAACCACTGAAGAGGCTCTGAAGCAGATAAAAGTAGAAAGAAAATAAAAAACGAATTAGTTACAAACTAAGCTTAACCACAATTCGTTTAAACGATACTATTTACTCTTCACATAATTGGTTTTTCTTTTGCTTTATAGTATGACATAGTTTATATCTTTAAAGGGGAATTAAAATATTTCTGGGAATTTTTAAAAGTAAGTTCACACAGCCACATAAAAACTACAGAAACAGATAAAACCTATCTTCTCATTTATTCCCTAATCCATTCAAATTAAATATAAAAATCCAAGCAGCCACAGTGATATTCAAAAAAGCAAAAGTGAGACAAAACAAAATTCATTTGTCACCTGTGGAGGTAGTTAGCTCACCTAATCTTCACTCCAAACACCAGTAATTTTTAAAAGACAGAAATAAACATATATTCTGCCTTCCCAGAAGGAACTATGTTTCAGGGTAGCCAAATAACCCAGTTGTGAAGAAAATGGTCTGCTTATAGAAAAATGCCAGCTAAAACATGTAGATAGAATTAGAGAATTAGAAATTCACCATTTTGAAACCCCTAATGAAATAATCAACTCAAGCAAGGATCATTAATAAATGCTAAAACAATCAAGTAACTATTGATACAGAATATAACTGAATATACACATGGTACAAAGTTCACGTCACAGACTACTGGCTTGACCCAAGGGGGAATATAGCAGAGGAGATAGGCAGTGATCACCCTAACCTTGCGATCATCTCACCATCACTAATGATGGGATGTGAATACACATTATTGCCTATGAAATAGTCTTTAAAAAAAGAAGTTGAACCTGAATCTAACTAAACCTTGCAATGGGCTGAACGTGTATGTCTTCCCCAAATTAATATGTTGACATCCTAACCCCAAAGGTGCTGGTATTAAAAGGTGGGGCCTTTAGGGGGTCATTAGATCATAAGGACAGAGGCTTCATGATTGGAATTAGTGCCCTTATAAAAGAGGCCCCAGAGAGCTAGCTAGTCTCTCCCACTATGTGAGGGCCCAGCAAGAAGGCCAATCTATGAACCAGAAAGTTGGTCCTAACCAGATATCAAAACCACATGCTCCTTGATTTTAAACTTGCTAGCCTCTAGGACTGTGAGAAATAAATTTCTGTTCTTTATAAGTCATCCAGTTTTTGGTATTTTGTTATAGCAGGCCTAAAAGCCTTTAGAACTAACTTCCAGTTAACCAGGAAAAAACAGAGTGAAAAGTTAAATGACACCATAAAAAGCAACCAGAAAATTCCAGAAGGGGAAATATTCTACAGGACAACTGACTAGTTTTTCAACAAGTCAATTTCACTAAATAAATACGTAAACAAAGAGTATGGGTATTTTCCAGGTTAAAAAAGTCTTGAGCTAAATAATCAAATGCAATGTGTATCCCTTGATTAGAAGAAACTAATTTGAACAAACCAGCCACAAAAGATATTTCAGGGAGACCAAGCTGGAAGGATCACTTGAGGCCAGGAGTTTGAGACCAGCCTGGGCAACGTAGTAAGACCTCCATCTCTACAAAAACAATAAATTAGCTGGGCATGGTGGTGTGCACCTCTAGTCCTAGCTACTCAGGAAGCTGAGGCAGGAAGATCACTTGAGCCCAGGAGTATGAGGCTGCAATGAGCTATGATTGTTTCACTGCACTTCAGGCTGTGTGAAAGAGCAAGACTTTGTCTCAAAAAATAAAAGGACATTTCATAATAATTGAGGAAATCTGAATGTGGACTGGGTAATAAATGATATAAAAAAGCCATTTTTTATTTTGTTTGAAAAGATGATTTTGTAACTATACAGGAAAATGTTCTTATTTTTTTAGAAATCTGTACTAAAGAATTTAGGGGTAAAATATCATTTTCTTTAATAGACTTTCAAACACAAGCAAAAAATAGTCATGACACAAATAGAGCAAAATGTTTACAATCTATGTTCTATGCTTGCCTGTGAGTGCCATTAATCTCATCTCTCTGCTTTTCTGAAAGTTTGAAAATTTCAAAGTTTTATAATAAATTTTTTACATCCCATAATTTTATAATAATTTTTTTAAAGTTTGAAGCAAATCAACAACTATAGCTTCAAAAATATCCTGACCCACAATAAACATTGAACAGGGTATATTTCTCCCATTTCCTAAAAAAGTTGGCCCAGGAAGGAGTATGAGAGCTGCCATAGCTCTCCCAAGGCTCATTATTCTCCATCACTCCATGGGAAATCCCAAAATAAATTTTTTAAAAAGTTGTTTAAATTTATAATGTTTTTGATTCTATAATAATTTTATAATAAAATAATTGTAAAATGTTTTTGATTTTATAATTTATAAAAATTTTTATACATGTTTATGTTTGAAATGTCTATTTCAAACTTTATGAGATATTAAAATATAAGTAATATAGCTCATCATTTTAGAAATGCCATGCTTTTCTTCTCCAGCAATTACATCATCAAAGAGTAACTGTAGTTTTTCCTAGAACATTGCTTTGTAGGCTGGGCATGGTGGTTCATGACACTTTAGGAGGCCAAGGCAGGCAGATCTCTTGAGATCAGGAGTTTGAGACTAGACTGGGCAACACAGAGAAACCCTATGAGTAGTAAAAACACAAAAATCAGCTGTGCGTAGTGGCGTGCACCTATAGCCCCAGCTACTCAGGAGGCTGAGGTGGGAAGATCACCTGAATCTGGGGAGGTCAAGGCTACAGTGAGCCAAGATTGTACCATTGCACTCCAGCCTGGGCAACAAAGTGAGACCCTGTGTCAAAAAAAAAATGAAATTTAATTGAAAAAAAGAAAATTGCTTTGTAAAATTAATTTTTCAATCAAAACCAAGATTTTTCAGATATAGAGAATGCAGCCCACTGGTCAGATTTGTCAGTTCAAAGAGAATAAATTCTAGTTTCCTATTTTTCTAGCCTGCTTATGATTATCCAATAGGATATCAAAAAAGACCAAAGCCTTTGGGATCCATGTTCAGTATTCCTGAGTCTAAATCAGGATGCCAAATCAGGAGACAAGCACATTCTCATCAATTTTCAATCATTCGAGACCAATTTTGCTTATAATTATCCAGTTCTTTTAGACCACCTTTCTCCTGAAGCCAGCCTTATGGCTATTCACTTCACTTTAGCATAAGCCCCCAAGAAGGTGAACAAAATGAGGAAACGATTGGTTAAAGTTGGCATTTGAAATTCTGAAACATGTCCACCATTCCCTTCACCCATGCCCGCCCCTCTTAGAAGTAGTACTTTCAGATTATTTAAGAGTCGATGCTTCTATGTGGATTTTGTCAGCTGTCCTTTATAACAGCTAGTAGGTTTAATTTGACTCTATTTTCAGCATATATTGACCTACGCTAATTATCTGTTAAAATAAATTCCACTCTTAGAGTTAATAAAGTGTGTGTGTCATGGAAGACCCATTGAAGTAAGAAGCTGAGGAGCCCTTATGGTAAAGTGGGACAAGAAATAATAAGACATAATAATTTTCCCATGCAAATCAACAACCGTAGCTTCAAAAATATCTTGACCCACAACAAGTATTGGACAGGCCATGTTTCTCTCACTCCCTAAAAAATTGGCTCGGGAAGGAGTATGAGAGCTCCCATAGCTCTCCCAAGGCTCATTATTCTCCATCACTCCACAGGAACAGCCTGTCAGAGAAGAGTGAAAGACCATTTGTCAACCTCTCTTCAACTCCCTGATTCTAGCCAAACTTCATCAATCTCAAGTGAGGAGCCAGAGAGAAATCAAACCCCATATATCCAGCATCATTGTCTACTGGAGTCAAAAATCACAATTCCACTACCCACCCCAACACCATTGGCCCTGTTTCTCCCAATTGCTTTTTATTGTGTTTTTTAAAAAATCCTCTTTCCCCATCCCTGCAACACCGAGAAGGAGGAATTATAGTAGATAAATATGAAGCATGGAGATCCTTTAAAAATGTTTTTAATAATAAATGAGAAAATGAAAAGGAGAGGGTTGGGAAGGAAGGAGGGAATTCAAAAGCCAGGGAATTGTGCAGTTTCGCTTTTAAAGATGTTAACACTCATTTATACATCTGCAAGACACTCCCCTTAAAGAAAAGTTCTATGAGTGTGGGTCTGGTTGCATGAATAAGGATAAAATTACCTTTTTAGACGATGTTTCCCACATATCATTCAGAGACCCCTGAAGTTAGGTATCCCTCTTGTAGATGTCCTTGAGATGCTGCTGGACCTGGGAAAGAGGAAACTGGGATACGGGTCTATGCCAAAAGGTGCTTCTAGTTATAGGACACAGAGGAAAGGGGCAGAGGGAGAAAAACCCGAAGTCTGAGAATCTGGATTGCAGAAGACTACTGAGGTCGTGGGAGAAGGGAGAGAAAACAAGGATGAAAAGCGAAAGGGGAAGAGGCATGAAATGTTGTCAAATGTCAAAAGGCATTTGGAGAGAAGTTGGGAATTGCATTAAGAAAACCACTGCAAATCTCGTTTCAGACCATTTAGAGATATGCCCCCTGGGAACTGCGAGCTCAGGCTGTTTAGCATCAAACAAATGGATCCACTCCATCCCTACCCTAATTAAATAAATCATTCAGTAATTCCACTGGGTTAAAGAACCAAAATATTAAAAACCTTCAGGGCCTACTCTTGCCAAATATGTCAGGGATCATGTGTGTGTGTGTGTGTGTGTGTGTGTGTGTGTGTGTTCTGAGACACCACTACTGTTAAATAGGCAGAGCTAAGACTTAGGGGACTGGCAGATTATTGCAAAAAGGGCACGGGGCAGAGGGACTATGTTGTGAGCCTGGGAAAGAAGTTTGTGTGGGGACTGTGGGCAGTGAACGCGTTGGGAACAATATGGAAAACTGGGAGCTGCCTTGGAATCTACAGGGCCGGGTAAGAGAATGTCTGAAAGAAAAATGAGCAGGTGCGGGATGTGTGCAGAGTCGGAGAAGAGTCCAGGGCGCCCGGAGTGGCTCCAGGAACGACGGACACCCCTCAAGGCTTTTGGGGGCGGTGGGTACTAATAGAACCCAGTGTCCGGGGTGCGCCGGGAAGGCTGCAAGCACGGTGGGAGTGGGGTGCTGGAGGGTGAGGACGCGGGAGTGAGGAAGCAAAGCCTGGGCCGGGCAGGGGCCTCCCAGCTGGGCCTGGAGGCAGCAGGGGGACAAGGGCTAGGAGAGGGCATGGCGGCAGCGCGGCGGGAAGCGAGGGGCATCTGGACACTCACCCCGTTGGCCGCAGCCATCTGCCCCACGATCTCGATGGCCGTCCTGCTAAAGTACCTGCCGTCGCTGCCCACCACCGTGGTGCAGCCCCGACGGTCGCGCAGGTCAATGGACGATAGCACGCTCTGGATGAATTTGGGCAGGTAGTTGCGCTGGCCCTCGAAGAGGCCGGTAGGTCACCGCAGAACACCGCCGCCGGCCCGCCGCGAGTCCTCGTAAGGCAGGGTGGGCACTGTCAGCACCGGGATGGGGCTCCCATCCGTGGTGCCTCCTGGCCGGTCCTGCTGTGGCTCCCGGGGCCGGAGGGAATCTGCAGCCTGCCGGGGGCCTCCAGCAGCCTGGCCGCATGCCGGGACTCCGCCTCGCGCCCAGGCCCCCTCTCCGGCAGGTCGGCACCCTGCGCCCTGCGCCCGCCCGCCTGGGGACCGCCCGCCCCTCCTCTCCACACGGCCGCACGCTGACTCCCTCGGCGGAGATTGCTTCTGCCTTCCTGTAAAGTTTTCTCCCGCCCACCTTCTCCGCTGCCAGACCGCCCGAGGTGCCCTCAGTTTCTCCCCAAGTTGGACTCACTTTCGGGGTGTCCCAAAAGCCTGATTCCAGGGCCTGCTAGCCCGACCCCGGTGACGCCTGCACCCGCGCCTGGCCCCAGCCTTCACACGCGATCGCCGCCCTCCGGGGCACACCCTCCGCCAGAAAACAGCCGGCGGGCGGCGAGACTTTGGGCAGAGTCCGGGTTCCTCTCCGGCGCCAGGCCCGTCTCCCTGTCTCCCTGGGAGTGCGCAGCCTACACGCACCAGTTTCTCTTTAGAACAAGCATGGGGAGGCATTTGGGAGGGGGCTGAAACCTTTTGCCATCAGCGAACAGCCTCAGCCAAAAATAACCCTGGAAAGGCGAGCTAAGAATGGTTATCTCCTGCCAGCGCTGAAATCGGAGGCTTGGTGCTGCGTGTGGGGTGTGTGTGTGTGTGTATGTGTGTGTGTACCCTCCCACCCCGACCATTTGTTGAAGGGAATCACCACTGTCAGACTTCAATCCAACAGGACCCACTCGAGCCATCCACACTTTCCCCAGCCTCCTCCAAAACAGCACACTTTCCGGTATGGACAATTCTTTTTTTTTTTTTTTCACTTGTTTGTTTGTTTTGGTGGTTGCAACAGCAGCAACACAGACGACACATATTTCCCTATTCTTCTCGCCCTTCTCACCCTCCCTACCCAGCTCCTGCCTTAGAAACAGGCTTGGCCTACACTGTATCTGTCCACACTGCCTGAACTCTTCCCTGAATTAATCGTTTTCAATAGGAGGGGGCTAAATCCCTTATTAATGCCCTACCAGGAGTGAATGAATAAAGCCAAGTTAAAGGGGAACTGGGTACCACATACTGTGCTAGGTTCCTTTGCATGTATCCTTTCATTCTGCTGGAGCTAAAGATGTTCTGCCTCCTCTCCATAAAACGCACCCAAACTCCAAAACCAGGAAATTCTCCATAGAAAATAGGAGTGAAGAGAGAAAAGACTAACAGGATAAACCGCAAAGCAGGAAGAAAGTTTTGTCTCCCATTTCGCTCAAGGAATTTTTGGACCCACCAAGGCTACTGTCCTGAAAGATCCTGCTGCTTCTCCTTCCCCAAATATTGTCCACTTCCTGAGAGTAAGGCTGACTTGCCACAGGCTTATAAAGTGTTTGGTCACAGTAAGACAACTGTGAGTAATAACAGACATTGTATACTGTTTTGCAATTGATAAAAGGCTTTGCATCTGTTTTTTCTTTGGAGGCTGAAGAAAAGAAGAATGGTATTCACGCAGTTCCCATTTTACAGATGAAAACAAGAGGACTTTTTCTGTGAAGTCAGGAAAGTGGTTACAGTGGTACTTTCCGCCTGTCCAAATTATGTATTGCCCCTCCCCTTTCTATTAATAACATTGAAGTGTGATGGGACAACCACTGAAGCCGTCAGTTGAAACCTGCTGGGACTTTTTAGCCATTCTCTTCAACATAAAGAATGGGTGTTTTTGGAGGGGGTGAGAGGAATGGGGAAATGTTGTCAAAGAGTACAATGTTTTAGTTGAGACAGGAAGAATACATTTTGTTGAGATCTACAGCACAGCATGGTGACTGTAGTTCACAATGAAGTATTGTGTATTTCAAAATTGCTAAGACAATAAATTTCAAATGTTCTCACCACAAAAAAGATAGGTTTTGAGGTGATGAATCTATTAATTCTCTGGATTTAATTATTCCACAATGTATACATATATCATAACATCACATTATACCTCCGTAAATACATACAATTTTAATTTGTCAATTAACATTTTTTAAAAGAATAGTGTGGCCAGATGGGGAGGTAGTTTTTTTTTTTTTTTCCTCTAGTCTCTACTCAGTCTCCAAGATCCCATTCCCCATAAAGTTCCTGTCACCCAGGTGGAGTGCAGTGGCACAATCATGGCTCACTGCACCCTCTCCCTCTTGGGCTCAAGCGATCCTCCCGCCTACAGGTACATGCCACCACGCCCAGCTAATTTTTGTAGTTTTTGTAGACATGGGGTTTCACCATGTTGCCTAGGCTGCTCTCGAACTCCTCAGCTCAATCAATCTGCCCACTTTAGCCTCCCACAGTGCTGGGATTACAGGTGGGAGCCACCAAGCCCAACCCATAAAGTTCCTAACTTTTTATCTCCCTGGGAGTGCACAGCCTACACACACCAGTTTCTCTTTAGAACATACTTAAGAGTCTTGGCTTAGCATCCAACAGACAGAACTTTAACACTTCTACGGATCTGTGCACCTGTCTATGGTGTGGGGTTTTTAAGATCTCTTTCTAATGACACTTTATTTTGCAAAGCAGGACAGTTTCATTCCCAGAAGAGCAGGTATGGTAAATCCTTTGTTCCAGTAACGAAGACAATGATCCAAACCCTAAGCCTCAGAGAAGCCCAGAAACCCTCCAGGCCTCCATTTCTCTGCTCCTAGCACCTGCCTCTCTCTTGACATCAACATCATTCTCCCCTCTCACAGCCCAGCTCCTTCCACAGACCCAGGGATTAGGCACCAGCACCTCAGACTAGATTTTAGAGAATTACCATTCAAGAGGCAATCCTCTTCCCTTGGTTCCAATTTCAAGGTTCTCAAAGACTGGAACAGGGCTAGTTTGAGGCAATGTGCCCCATCGCATAGCCAGAAAGAACCTTACAGTGAAAAGGAAAACAATTCTTCCAAAGTAAGGGGGTGCTGATCCCAGAGGGAGGACAGATGGGCAACCAAACAGTAACCGGGCCACCACATGCTTCACACTCACTGATCAAGGATTTCTAAAACCACTTTTCTTTTCTCTGAATTTATATAGGATTTTGTATCACTCATAAAGGAATGTCTTATAGGCTGATAACACCTTTCTATTCATGCTTACACTTAACGTTTAGGCTAGGATAAATTCCTAACCTCAGTGTCCTCACTATAAGATGGGAATTATTATAATCCCTACCTCATAAATTGTTGGGAGGATTAAAATACTTAGTAAAGTGCCTGACTAATAGAAAGGCATTCAATAAATGTTAGCTATTCATGGTGTCATCATCATTATATTTACCATTATTACTAATCTCCTGTATTGCAAGAATTACAGTTTATATTTTTGTAGACCATCACTGTAGCTAAAGGGTCTTTGGGCCATAGGTGATATTCCATAAAGGTTGGTTAAATTGATCTGTGGTTTTTGACTATGGAAACTCAGAACTCCCTCAAAATGTACAAAACAGATTTACCTGCTAAATAAATCTCTTCAAAGCTGACCCCAGGTTTGATTGAATTAATTCCAATGAATTTGTCACAATGATGGAGAAAGGAAACTTAGAGGGCCCCACAGTTGTTTGCTGGTAAAATGAGAAGTTTGGATTAGATCAATGTTTCCCAAAATATTTTCCTCAGAATGTTAGTGCCCCTCGAATCCTGCACAAAGCAAGAGTTTCATGACCAAGTAGCTTTTAAAACTCCTGTACACTCTACTCCCATTCTTCACAATGCACACTTTCATATTAAAAGTTCTGAGAGGTCCTCAACAGAAGACATCACTTAACTTTTTTTTTTTTTTAAGACAGATTCTCACTCTGTCACCCAGGCTGGAGTACAGTGGCCACCACTCCTGGCCTAAAAATTTTTTAACCTGGTGCTTCCCAATCTAAACTCACAGGGACCAGTTTTCTTAATGAAAGAGAATCAGACTAGCTTGTAACCATAGCTGGTGACACTCCCCTGCCCCATTCCTTGTATGTCCTCAGTGGACTAGGTCAGGAATAAATAAATTTTCCTGATTCTCAAGGGCTGGTCACTCCTTTGCACTGAGCTCAAAGCTTCTCTGTAGCATGGGTCACAATGAATGGTAGCCCTGATAGCCTAGAGTAGCCTTTCAGCCTTCTCTGAGCCTCGAAAGACTGAGGATCCTTGGCATGAAATGGAGCAACTGATATACCCTTGCTTCCCCTGGGGACTCTCTTGCTCTCAAAAAGGCATCAGCCATCATCTCCATCTAGAGAATATACTAGCTGACTCAGCTTGACCAGCCTGTACCAAAATGAGAATATGGGTAAAATAAGCATTGAAACACTTCATTCCTTGTAGATTCACAAAACATATTAGCATATTAAAGACTATGAAGTTCTGCAGGAAAAAAAAAACCTATTTAACTTTAATCCAACATTGCCAAGTTTTATTTGACCATGGAAGATTTTTCCAAAACACTTACAAACAGATCAAGGACATTTATCTTTCATGAAACACTAGATCCCCAGGGTCCTCTCCAGCTACATCATTCTGTGATTTTCTTTTCTATTTATGATGCATTAAAAGATTAATCTCTATCAGACTTCCATTTAGAAATTCACCAGAATGTGCAAAGGCAGCAGGTAAAATTGCTGAAGGGTATTATAAAAATACCCTCCAGTGATTTTTGAAACTTAAACTGAAATATTTATATAACTATATATTTCAGTTTGTATATTATATATATATGTATATACACACATATATATGTGTGTATATATATTGGTGTATGTATATCTATATCTATGTATATATGGCATTATATCCATTTTACAGATGCAGAAACTGAGCTTTAGAGGGGGTGAGCAATTGGTCCAAAGCCACACAGCACACAGGTAGTCATTGATAAAGGTAAAAACAAGAGTTGAAGCCTGAGGTGTAAGGACACAGAGACAAGTACACAAATGTTTACAAGTTACACATATGACACGTGCCTTTAACATGAATTTCTTGAACATTCATTTAGAGGCCTTACAATGAAGACATCAGAGTGGCAGCAAGTTCTGTTGGAATCAGGGGAGCGTGTTCTTCTATAATCCCCTGGCTAACAGGAAAGCACACTGATTTGGCCCATGGTAGTTATACACTCCCATTGAGTCAGGGGCCACTTCTATGCACACAGGAGGTGCTAAAAATATGCTGTTGACTCATTGCCTCTAAGAGCAGAAGAAATGTCAAAAGTATAGGACAAGAGGCAGAAAAGCACACGGAAAAATGTCGTAGGGCAGTCCTCTGAGGAAGTGTTAGATCCCTTTGAAATCTGTCCAAACACTTTCTTGTGCTGGGGAAAGTCAATTACATATTTCAAGCAACCCCACATGTCATACGAGTATCTTGTACGTGTTTGTGTACTCGTGTCTGTGAACTTACATCTCAGACTTCAACTTCTCGCTCCCCACCCTTATCAATGACTGCCTGCATGGCCTTGGGCAAGTTGCTTTCCCTCTTCAAAGCTCAGTTTCTGCATCTATAAAATGGACATAATGCTACCTACCTCATGGGGTTAGTGATCACATTTAAGGAGCTAATATGTGGAAATTGCTTACACAGTACCTATCACATAATAAGGGTTTAATAAGTGTTTGATGTAATTGTTTTGATTATTACTACTATTACTAAAATAATAATTACTACAATAATAATGATTCTTATTCTCTATATTAGTATTATCTTTGAAAATGGGCATGGATTATGTCTATGTAACACTTTTGGCACAATATCTAGCATTATATCACACACAAATTAGAGAATTCATGTTATTAAGGATGAAAAAATATTTTTACTGACCCTTAAATTCTTCGTAAGTAACTGCAAAAGAAGCCATTATCCCAACACATGAAATAAAAAAGAAAATTCAGTTCCTCTGGAGTTTGTTTTTGGAGGTAGCCACAGGATACCTAAATTTTTTTTCTTTTCAGAGAGACTGAGGGGCTCACTAGGTTGACCAGGCTGGTCTTGAACTCCTGGTCTCAAGCCATCCTCCCACCTCAGCCTCCCAAAGTGCTGGGATTACATGCATGAGCCACCACATCCAGCCTACCTAAAATATTGAATGCTGTTAATAAATCTCCTGAGGCCAGCATAAGAAGGTGATGGGCAAAACTAATGCAGGTATGTTTTTCTGGCTTTTTCATGTATTGGGCCAAACTTTGAAAAGCACTTACTATTAATGGCTAACTTGCAAAATTTGTGATTTATTAAAAGCAGATTTTAATTGTTTTACCTAAAAATAATAGGCCTCTGATCTGCCAAAGATGAAGATTTAATTTCTAGGTGTTCCCCACAATACCTAGAAACATCAGTGGAATCGATTATTAAACACTTTAGAACTATTCTCATCAAAGTTCTTTAATATATAATACAGCAAAAGAAAAGTTTCTTTTCTAAAGGCTTCTCTATACTTTTTTTAATAGTTGAATTTCATTTCTGAAGGCTCCTAAAAAGAATAGAATTTAGATCTTTATTAAAGAGGAAATATATTTTCCATGTTTAATTTAAATGACATTCCATCCGTCATTTGCAATCTTAGCCTACACAGAATTTTTTTTTTTGGTAGTTTTTATGTTTGGCTTTAGGAGGGGATTCCCAATAATCTCTATATAAATATTTCTAAT
The DNA here is from genome assembly GCF_028858775.2 of Pan troglodytes. Lineage (NCBI taxonomy): Eukaryota > Metazoa > Chordata > Mammalia > Primates > Hominidae > Pan > Pan troglodytes. Next base: position 13,838,875 of record NC_072411.2, read on the forward strand.
CTCTATATAAATATTTTAACATTTCAATGTAAATTAGTTTTTTAAAACTATTTTATCCATAAAAATAATGAATTTGCATGGCTGAGGGTGAAATAATATGTTACCAGGACCCCTCAGTTTTGGGGGTTGTGAGTAGATCCCATCTTCATGTTCCTCCAGCCCAGCCCAAGCCTGGCTCAGGGCCTCCTCCCCCATTTGCCAGGAACCACCATCCCCAGGGATTCTATGTGCCCTGCCTGACCAGTGTTCTCCATCAGAGTTTACCAATCTTTTGTTCATTCCCTCAGAGCACAGCTAAGCAAGAGTACACTAATTTGAAAATTAACTCAAGCAAATAGAGGAACAATATCCCCAACACATTGCATTTTAACATAGGGTTTCCTGGACACACTGTTTCAACCCAAGAGTTGGGCTAATAGTAGGAGTTCCATCTGCTAAAATACGGCTGTCAGCTTCAGAGGGAAATTCATGAACGTCTTCGTAGTTTGTTTTTACGTTTCACTTGGCACTGTTTCTAAAATTTCCTCTCAAGCCAAAAAATAAGTTATTTCCCAGCACACTGGGCACTTTTCATTTATCATTGGATTGATTTTTGTAACTTGCAGTAGGAGCTGAAATCGACCAGGGGGTTCTTATCCAACAGACAGCAGCAAAACTCTTTGTGTATCTGCGTTCCTTTCAACAAGCGTGACTTCCTCAATGGCATCATTCGTGAGCGTAACACAGAGCTCAGCAATAACGTTTCTTCACTAACCCTACCAGGTATCCAACATAGGATGTTACTTCCTTTCACTGTTTTCCGACTCCTGGCAGATATTAATCATTGGGATTTGGGAACAAGGAAATAGAATTTCTGAGAATGCTTGGGAATTCCCAAATTCATATGATTTTCATAACACTTCACTTACAAGTTTTTGAAAAATAATAAATGACTATAATAACAAGCAAATAGTCGTTTTTTTCTGTAACAGGATTATATGAAAAGTTTTAGTAGTCTTCTGTTTTAAAGAGATATGATAACAAATGATGATTTCTTATTATTAGGAGCCAACATATTGTAACAAGATTATAAAATCCAATAGCATTAATAGAGAAAACATTAAAAAGAAATGAATGTTATCACAAAATAAATGCTAAAGAAAAGTCCTTTAAAGATTGAAAGGTAACACCGCAAATACTTAATGATTTAATCGTTGTTTACATGACATTGTTATACAAGGCATCAATCATCCCCTCCAATACCATTTAAATAACATAACATTCTGAGCTCCTGGCAAGATGAATAGCACTAGAAAGAAGCAACTGTCAAAATTGCCGATTTAAGGGTATATTTTGTTTCTAAAACTTGGCATTTCTTAGAAAACCTCTCATAGGATTTGTAAAACATATACTATGCCTAGGAACACATTAATGTTTATTTGCAGAAATGGTTCACTGTTAGCAGTGGACAAGGCCATGAACACACACTTGTAACACAGCAACAGATACAAGAAAGTCTGACTGAGGCTCCTTTACCGCTCCTGTCCTGTTCACCTTAACTTTCATCTCCACATGTCAGTGCTTCCTCATCTTGCTTGACTTGAAGTCAGTGCATTTCTTCAAGCCAGTAAGTTCTCTATACTGACTATTAAGCTGTAATTTTCACAGGAAAATAAGAATGTTCCTTCCCATTTTCCTAATTTCTCAACTGATTTTTCTCAGAATTCAGAATCCATAAATATTGAAATGCCAGGAGAGAATTTCCAATTGGAAATGCTGTTCCCTTCGTCCATTTTCAGAAGAAACCGTAGGATAGTGTTATCCTTCTCTTCTCCAATTTTTTTTTTCCTGCAAACTTATGGTTATCACCTCTTTAAGTGAGTAGCTCACAATTTTGCCTCCCCTGCAAATGGTCCCAAAACAGTGAAGTGGGTCCTCTTTAGCTGTGTCTTTAGTACATAATCCTGCATTTCTGACCATATGCAGGGAGTGTGACCCAGGGAAGGATCCCTGACTCAATGGGATTTCTCTTGCTGTCTCTAGAATTTGAACACCGGAACCCAGACGTACAGAGGCTGGGAGCCATCGTGGTGTGCTATATTGATGACGGCAGCAGTGCGTGGTGTGGGGGCAGTTAATTGACAGCTACCTGTTGCTGACATCCCAGGAACTGCCTGAACCTCCTCTTTCCCAGTCATAAGATATCTAAGATTCTGCAGTATTCTTCATTAAATCCTACCATGGTTTAAGCTAGCCAGAATTAGGTTCTGTTGCTTTCAATCAACAGAACCTTAGCTAATACATTGTTATTTCCTGGTCTTTGTTCCTTTAATTTTCCAGGAAAAGAAGGGAAAATGGCTTACTGGTTTTAAAAAGAGACAAGGGACAACATACCATTTATGCAAAATTTAGAAGCACTCAAAGGAAACTCTGGAAAGTTCCTGAGACATATATATGTAGGATCAGCATAAAACTTGAACAGTGTATCTAGATCATGGTTGCCATGGTTGCCTTGACACAATGAACATCTGTATCAAGATCATATTTTTTTGGTGGGACAGAGAGAAGCACAAGGCGGGACTCACATTTACAGTAATCCTTGTTTTCCAGGGACCATACAACCCAGTTTGTCCAGAGCTGTTCATCTTAAGTTTGTTATCCCACCATAATTATAAATAGAACCTCCTTTTTCTCTCAAGAATATCCCACTTTGGATGATAATTTCTGTGACAACCCATTAAGAATATTTAATAACTATAGAAAACTGCTTCTCTATATTTTTTGTATGTTTGAAACATTTTATAACAGAAATATCTTTAAAGTTATCACCTACACAGAATATAGCTGCCAAATGCTCCTACTCTGCTATTCTAACCATGAATCCCTCTGGGGCCCCTTCCTCGTACGGCGCTTGTGAGGATGAAATGAAATAAGCTCTATGAAGTGCCCAACAGTGACCAACACTGAATAAAATACAGCCACCATAGGAGGCCTTCCCTTATGTTCACCAAACTCCTGATAAGTTATTCGGTGATGTTTTAATCTTAATATTTTATGTAGATTCTACATTCATCTGATTCAAAATGCAAAAGGTACAAAAGCGTATACAGTTAAAAGTTTCCCAACCCACTACCATGTATCTCCCTGGAGGCAACTGTTTCCAGATTTTTGAATATCCTTAAAGAATATCATATGTATGGAAAAGAAAGATTATATATTTATATGCATCTGTGTATGCATTTTCCTATGAGAGGCTCACAAAGTCTCCTTGAAGAGATATCATTATTACAAATACCCCTCAATTTACAATGGGGTTATATTCCAATAAACTTATGAAAATATTGTAAGCTGAAAATGCATTTAATACACTTAACCTACTAAACATCATAGCTTATCTCGGCCTACCTTAAACACTCACATTAACCTACAGTTAGGCAAAATCATCTAACAGAAAGCCCATTTTATAATAAAGTGGGCTTTGAATATCTCATGGAATATAATGAATACTGTACTGAAAGTGGAAAACAGAATGGTTGTATGAGTACTCAAAGTACAGCTTCTGCTGAATGTGTATTGCTTTCAAACTATCTTCAAGTTGAAAAATCATAAGTCAAAATATTCTAAGTCAGGGATTGTTTGTACTTCTACTTTACATGATGAAATTGAGCCTTGAAAAGATTAAGTGACTCGCCCAAGGTCACACTGGCAGTTAAATAGTGAAACTTGGATCCAAATTGTTCAGTCACTACATGTACTGTCTTGAAATTTGAAAAAGAGGAAGAGGAATTAAACTACTAAATTGAAGGACTATTTTAGGCATAGAAGCAGCAGATGCCTTCATGTCCAAGTGATTGTGAAAAGCCCACTTGCCCCAAAATATGTCTCCTGGTCATATGAAATTCCACCATTTCAGATTTTTACCTGGGGATTTAGAGTAATCTGCTGTTTTCCTAGAGCTCCCCTAAAATAGAAATAGAAAATTTTGGAAGGCTAAATATATGCTAACATTGGAAAACTCATTTTCTCCCCTTCGTAAGGCAAGGTACTGAAGGAGGGGGCCCTACGGGCCGTGCAGGGACATCCTGGAGGCATGGGGAGAAGAAACTGAAAGGCAAGTTTGTATGGAACAAAGAATACCGATCTCAGGATTCTCCCTTGAACCTGCCCTAACTTTGTTCAAATAGACTTAGCCACTGACCTGCTGTCAAAAGACCACAGCCAATCTGACTTGTTTTCAATATAATGATGAATATTGATTTGGTCCCTTCATCCAACATTCTCAGCTGGATCTTTTTTGACCAAGGATATACATTACTAGGTGAGTACAGGCAGTTAATTCTTCCACACGGGACTTCGGAGTTTCTGAGTTAACCAGAATCACCCACCTTAACATCTGCCAGTTTATACCCCAAGTCCTGACCAGTGCCCCCTACCTGCTATGCCTCATGTTTTCAATAGAGCATAAAATCAGAAATGAAAGATGAAACATCATAGCCAATATCACAGAAATACAAAGGATCCTAAGAAACTGCTAGGTATAATTACACACTAACTAATTGGATCATCTAGAAGAAATGGATAAATTCCCAGACACATAAAACCTACCAAGATTGACTCATGAAGAAATTTAAAAATCTGAACAGACTAATAGCAAGCAAGGAGGTTGAATCCGTAAGAAAATGTCTCCTATCAATGAAAAACCCAAAACCAGATGGCTTCCCAGATTAATTCTACCAAATATTTTAAGAAGAACTAATACCAGTCCTTCTCAAACTCTTCCAAAAAGCTGAAGTGGAGGGAGTACTTCCAAACTCATCTTACAGGGCCAGCATTACCCTGATTCCAAAGCCAGACAAGAACACTACAAGAAAGGAAAATGACAGGCCAATATCCTTGATCTACATAGATGCAAAAATCCTCAACAAAATCCTAGCAAACCAAATTCAATAGCACATTGAAAGAATCATTCACCATGATCATGTCATGGTTCAACATAAGCAAATCAATACATATAATATACCATATTAGAAAAATAAAGGATAGAAACTATATGGCCATCACAATAGATATAGAAAAAGTTTTTGACAAAATTCGAAACCCTTTCATGGTGAAAAAAAAAAACACCCAACAGATCACGTATTGAGGGACTATATCCCAACAAAATAAAGCCATATATGACAAACCCATAGCTAACACCATGATCAATGGTGAAAAGTTGAAACTTTTCCTCTACCATCAGGAACAAGGCAAGGATGCCCACAGACACCACTTCTCAGGGTAATTAGGCAAAAGAAAGAAATAAAAGGCATCCTAATAGGAAAGGAAGAAGTGAAACTGTCTCTACTGACGGCATGATCTTGTTATATATAGAAAACCCTACAAACTTCACTAAAAAAAGGTTAGAACTCAACACAAAGAAGGGAACAATAGACACTGGGGGACTCCAAAGGTGGGAGGGAAGGATGGTGGGAGCAAGGGTTGAAAAACTACCTATCGATTACTATGCTCACTGCTTGGGTGGTGGGATCATTAGAAGCCCAAACCTCAGCACCATGCAATATACCTGTTTAAGAAACCTGTACATCTACCCTCCTGACTCTAAAATGAAACATACAATATTTAAAAAACAAAAACAAATAAATAAAATTTGAAAACTGTTAGAACTGAACTGATAGGTGAAATCAGTAAAGTTGTAGGATACAAAATCAACAGATAGAGCCTTGAACACAGCAACATCCAGCTGTCTGACACGAAAGTCTCAGGGGCAAGAAAACCTCTATATGAACTCAGAAACAATGAGCTAAGTTGTGTTTGAAACATGTCTGAAAGGATGTTAAGAACTTCATTCATGTTACATCAGAGCCAACAGAAAGAACCAACAGGAAACCTGTACCCAACAAACAGAAATGACAAGATGAAGGGAAAGCAGAGGTAAGGGCTTACCTTAGAAAGGGCAAGTGATTAGCTCAATATGCAATACAATGTTTGCTCCTGAGCTAAAAATTTGTACAATAATTTGGACATTACTTGCACAACCAGAAAAATCAGCCACTCATTAGGAAAATGTGTTTCTGTATAAGTCTTAGGACTCAGCTATCTATAATAACATGAAAAGACAATATTTTCATCCAAAATGAGTATTTTTGTTTGTCTTGGCTTGTTATTCTAACGTCAACAGCCTCTAAATAAACTGTTGAAGTACATGATATAACCACCTCATTCTCCATCTTTCCCATTGCTCCCATAGGGTTTCAGTTGTGCAATTTCACCATTAGCAAAGCTTTTTGCTGAAATCTGGCTTTTCAAAGGGAGAGTATCCAGAAACAGAAGATGCTGATCTGGGAGGCTCTTCCTAATAGAACTGCTGCTTCAGTTTAACTTGAAAAAGCCCACACCCAGTTCCTAATGACAAACATCTGAACACCGGGTCTTCCCCTGAGCAAGACCATGCTATGCCTCCTGCTCGCTCTGTTCTATAAGCAACCCACAGATTGCTCCCTGTGAAGAGGAGCCTGCAAGGGGAGCAGCATTCCACCAGACCCTGATTTAGCAAGATATTTCCATATCATTCCCCCAACCAGCTGGAAGTCCTCCACTGCTCTTGTATAAAAATCTAACTCATCTCACTGAATTTCCTGATTTAAAAGTCTAATTCATTTCACCAAAAGTGTGACAGAAGGAAACCAAGTACACCATCTCTCTCTTACCAAACCAAAGCTATTGCATGTGCATTCTGGGGGGAAAACATGGTCCAAATATGTTATGGAGGGGGTGCCAGCCCAGTGTCATCCTCTTACTATTGCCATAGGATCTTGGCTGATGGCATCAGAGGAAAAACAAGTTTATCGATTACTTTCAACCATTAAGCTCACTCCTCCACGAAAAATATGTCACAAGTCCAATGTCTCTTATTAAAATAAGCACTGCAAAATATAAAGGAGTCACAGTTTTAAAATGGGACACACGTTCTCTAAGCGGTGAACCACATTAGAGGTGCACTGTTTACAATATATAAAGTCCCCTGGAGCCAGGGTTAGGAAGCGCATCTGTTCTTTGATGTTCTGGGATGAAGGAGAAAGGAAAATGTGCTGCCAGAAGTGAGTGGGAAGGAGCCCATGAGATAAAGGAAGTAAATCCATTTGCTGATTGCAATAATAATGGTAATACACGAAGCTATACATACATACATACATACATACATACATACATACATGCAAACTTTCACATTTTTTTAAAAAAAGAACTTAAGGCTTCCACTCATGTAATCAGCCCTTATGAACTCTCCTGATTAGCTGCAAGGAAAATCTTCCTTTCTCCTCTTTCTTGCACCATCCTGGGCTCCCTTTTGACTTTTTTTTTTTAACTTATAAACGAACAGCTCATATTCTGAAGTTTGTAGTCCCCTCCCGCCCCCTCTCTCTCTATACGGCTCATTTACATTGGCAGCTGTGCTGCTGGGCATCCTGAAACCCACAAGTTTCCCTTTAATGTTTGAGCAGACAAACATGATCATGCAGTAGGCATCACTGTGCCACTCAAAATGCTTTTTTGTTTTTTTTTATTGCATCTGAGAGAAATCTCAAGGTTGCAAACCTGGAGTCAGAATTGTCTCCATGTGTCTCAGTGGGAAGAGTATCGTGTGAAGGAACAAGTTGATTCTACTAATCAAAAGGAATTTTTTTTGATATCAGGTCATCCTCCGAATGAATTTATATTACCGAGTGAGGGTCACATGAAGAAAATGGTCAAACAGCACCACCTAGAGGAAGAGCTGAGAAGTGCAGCGGAGCCGGGCTGTGTCAGGAAAGAAAAGCAAGCTGGGGCCTGGCTCAGCGCTCTCCCCTCTGCTCCTGTCTGCATGGAAAGATTAGCATGACAGTGGCAGGAAGCCTGTGCACCTAGAATGCATCACTTGAAGGGAACACACAGATTCCAGTAAACAGTTGGAAGGAAATGTTAATACCAGGCTCTGCTAAACAATATCAAATGAGTCCTAGATGAGGCAAGCGACTTTCATCAAAGTTTCCTGATACCTGAAAAGACAGCCCAGGGGATCCTGCGCTACATGTGGTGTATGTAAATTAACCGGGTTTTTTTCCCCTTTGTAATCAAGGCTCATACACAAACAAAATCACACTTTAGAAATGGCCTATTTCAACTTGTAACTAGCTTGCTTTCAGGGGCTCCAGGTCAAAATGAAATAGAGCACAAAGACGCTTTCTCCTTAGGGATCATACACAAATTCACTCTGTCCGTTTCTTTCCCACATGGAGCAACAAAGCCGTCAGACCTCTCCATCCACCCATCGGGTCCTTCCTGAATAAAGTGAGATAAATCACAGCCCTCTCTCTCCAGATGGCAGGCGACAAGAGGGGGATGCTTGCCTCAAGAAGTCCTCCCCATCCCTCTGCATTCATGCAAGCCCGAGCGGAGAGATGCAAGAAATTACGGATGCATTTTAATTCCCCAGACCCTGCAATTAAAAATGGAAATTTTTTGGCCACGCCTGTTGGCTCACGCCTGTAATCCCAGCACTTTCAGAGGCCGAGGTCGGCAGATCACCTGGGGTCAGGAGTTCGAGACCAGCCTGGCCAACATGGTGAAACCCTGTCTCTACTAAAAATACAAAAATTAGCTAGGAATGGTGGTGGGCGCCTGTAGTCCCAGCTACTCGGGAGGATGAGGCAGGAGAATCACTTGAACCCGGGAGGCAAAGTTTGCAGTGAGCCAAGATCACACCACTGCACTCCACTCTGGGTGACAAAGCAAGACTTCATCTCAAAAAATGTTTTTTAAAAATGGAAGTGTTGTTCTTTCATTTGTAAATGTGTTTTGGTAAAAGAGGGGCAGTTTAAGCAACCCTTTCTATTGTCTACATTGTTAAAATTCATCCGACATGGACTCTTGACTCTGTTTTGCCTGGGCAGACCCAATTCCAGCATTTACAACAGCTATAACCTCCTCAAATCAAAAAGAGGAATCAGCATTATTGCTAAGTTCAAATAAGGTCTTGTTTTATTTCATTTTTATTTTTGAATGCAGCCATTCCTCCAGGTGCTGTCATCAGGTAAGATTGTCAGTCCTGATTAGGTAAAGGTATTATTACAAAATGCAATTCTTAAACATTCAGTGTCTAACTACACTTTTAATAATCCTTTCCCCCTCCCCTATGTATTCTCCCTTAGACACCCCTTCTCAAATTTAAAATCACAGAAACTAAAATATGATGCCTAAAGAGAGCCTAGCGACTGCCCAGTCCTCTACTTTGATGAGTGGGAGTACTGAAGCCCAGAGGAGGTCAAGTAATTTGTTCCCAATGTCTTAGATAAGAAGAAAATGACCAGCTGGGAAATCCCACTCATGTCAAGGCAGAGGCACAGGGCCACAGACTGTGGTTGAATTGTGCCACACTCCTACATCCTTCTTTAGGAATCACAGAACATTCCTGTGTTGAGTCGGAGTCACTGACTTCCTTTTCAGGCTGATTGAGTTCTGTCCTTACAGGCTGCGACAAGAAGTTTTGGTATTATGCTACACCAAGACCGTTTATCTAGTTCAAGAAATGCACAGTCCTTAGAGCACAGCAACTTTCCCCATGTCCAGTAAATGTAGCTTCTCCATTAGAAGCTGTCAGAATGGAGCCTTCTGGCTCATCTTGATTTTGATTTGTGCAAGAATGAATGGTTGTGCTAAGACAGCTTTCCTAGCTGAAAGAGAGCGAAACTTTTTTCTCATAATCTATAAAAAAATTAAATTAGAACTTTTTTCTCATAATCTGTGAAAAAATATTAAATTAAATCTGGCTCGTCTTGATTTTGATTTGTGCAAGAATGAATGGTTGTGCTAAGACAGCTTTCCTAGCTGATAGTGAGCAAAACTTTTTTCTCATAATCTATAAAAAATATTAAATTAGAAGCATAGAGTTTATTTCATGACTTTTATCTTCCTGCAATTTTCTTGTGGGCATAAATGATTTGTTTTTATCCTGCCTGCCCCCCAATCCCTTTTCCAAGAGACTAAAAGAGTATCTAGTGCAAAGTGGAGACTCAAATATTTTTTAATAAACAGTGATCCCAGCCACCCAGTGCATGTTGCCAAATGCCAACCCCATAAATAATCAAACACATCATCTCATTCAGCCAATCAAAATCAAGTGCTACCTATTTTTTTAAGTTTTCATAGCCCTTGGGCATCTGCTTTCTCAGCATTTCCCAAACTTGAGTCATTCTCATCCTGCCTTCCTAATTTTGATCTGTCAATTACCTCTACTATTATTTATTTCATATATTTTTAAATAGCCCCACTTTTGAAACTTAAATACACGCCTTTTAAAAGGAAGCTTTCTTACTACTATACATCAAAAGCCATTATTACTTGTTCTAAGTACTCATAACAAGATGGTCACAACTATTAAAATTTACTAATGTGCATCCACATACTCTCTAAATTCATGGAGCATCTGCACACACTTTAAGAAACAATTCTGCATTACTCACTCAATTTTCTTGACATCCTTCTGAGGCAGGACAAACCTTGGGCCCAAAGAATTGAGGTAGGAGTCCAAGCAAGTTGCCAGCCACATAAAGGCAAACCTTGGCTCGGAAGTCAGGACTACCAGCCCCTAGGTTATGGTTCATGCTCTTTCCTCTGCTCTCCAGAACCTCCTATCTCCAAGTGTAGTTAGCAGCCCAGATGCAGCAGCATCCTCTAGAGACTTGTTAAAAATGCAGAAGCTCAGGCTCCACCCCAGGCCTATGCAGACTGAATCTGCATTTTAACAAGGTCCAGGTAATTCACGTGCACATTAAGTTTGAAAAGGCCTGGTCTAGATCAGCGGTTCTCTAACTTAGCAGCACATTAGAACCATCTGTAGAGACTTTAAAAATACCAGTGCCTGGGCTTCACCTCCCAGAGAATCTGACTTAAGTGTCTGGGGTTTGCCCTGAGTCTAAGTATTTTTAAAAACTCCTCAGCTTATACAAAGCTGGCAGGGCCGGGCACAGTGGCTCATGCCTATAATCCCAGCAGTTCGTGAGGCCAAAGTGGGCAGATTGCTTGAGTCCAGGAGTTTGAGATTAGCCTGGGCTAAAACCCCATCCCTACAAAAAAAAAATACAAAAAGTAGTTGGGCATGGTGGTGGCACAAACCTGTAGTCCCGGCTACTCAGGAGGCTGAGTCCTCACTTCAACCCAGGAGGTCACGGTCTGGTCAACAGAGCAAGACCCTGTATCAAAACAAACAAACAAGCAAACAAAAAATGCTAGCAGCTTACCAGCTAGGGAGGCCTGTAGAGGCAAGTTTTCCAAATGGGGCTACATTAGTTGTTCCAGAACTTTAGCTGCATCAAAACCACCTGGATGGCTTGTTCAGCTACAGAGGGTCTGGCCATGCCCCTAGAGTTTCCAGCTGAGGGTCTGGAATGAGGCCCGATGATTTGCATTTCTAACAATCTCCAGGTGATGCTGATGCTGTGGGTCCAGGGACCACATTTTGAGAATCTATGCTAAATGAATCGGAGAAGACCAAAGCTCAAACTTATTCCAAGAACTTTTCAAGGCCCACCTGCAAGTTGTAGTGGAAGTAAGCATCTAAGGGTGCAAAAAAGTTTCACTGTAGACTAAGGCCTTTTACCTGAGCTCTCAAATGTTCACATTTCTCTTATCAACCTAAATAACAAACAGAGAGAGGCTCTCCACAAGAAAAAGATATTCGTTTGGAAACAGAGTCTTGCAATAGAAACAGGCAAGCCAGAGTAAACTATATGCATATTCACGGAGGTAAAGGAAGACAAAAGAAAAAATGAGGAAGATTATATGATCATTTGGAAATGATTATCCTTGGCTACAAAGATCAATAACAAAGGTGATGCCAGGCCCAGGTTGGACAGGCAGTTGTTGGGCAAATATCCTTCAGAAGCATTGTTGTGTGCAAAGTTGCAATGGGCTTTGTGCAAGATTGTGTTTTTTGCAGTCTTCTGTGATAAGTTTTTGTTATCAGGCATACAAGCCCAAGAATCCTTTATTGCATGGCCTTCCCTGGCTCTATTTGTCAGGGTTCTGGTTAGGGGAGGGGTATTTTTAACACTCTCAATGTAAAAAATGCCATAAGGTAGGTACCCCAATTGCTTGTTTCGTCTTCATAAAATAACTTTTCCACCCGAACAAAGTCTACACATAAATTGTAAAAATACCCTGGCATGCAGTCCCTGGAAAAGTCTGGAGTCATTCTCGGGGTTCCCACCCAGGTGGGCAAGCGTAGCCACCACAGATAAACACAAAGTAGGGGTCCCCGCTGGGGTTCAGCGGCAGGCAGTGGCCCTGGTTCTGAGATTTGGCTGAAAACACAGCTCCTCTTTGTCACCCTCAGGACATTTCAGCTATTTCCTAGATAATCATCTCACTTCACCCTGCACAAAACAGGCACATGATCATGTCACTCTGACCTGGTTTGAGTCCAAGGAGAATTTTATTTTTAAAATAATTTAGGTTAGTAGTTAAAATATGAACTTTGGGCCAGGAGTGGTGGTCCATGCCTATAATCCCAGCACTTCGTGAGGCCAAAGTGGGCAGATTGCTTGAGTCCAGGAGTTTGAGACTAGCCTGGGCTAAAACCCCATCCCTACAAAAAAAAAAAAATACAAAAAGTAGTTGGGCATGGTGGTGGCACATACCTGTAGTCCCGGCTACTCAGGAGGCTGAGTCCTCGCTTGAACCCAGGAGGTCACGGTCTGGTCAACAGAGCAAGACCCTGTATCAAAACAAAGAAACAAACAAACAAAAAATGCTAGCAGCTTACCAGCTAGGGAGGCCTGTAGAGCCAAGTTTTCCAAATGGTGCTACATTCGTTGTTCCAGAACTTTAGCTGCATCAAAACCACCTGGATGGCTTGTTCAGCTACAGAGGGTCTGGCCATGCCCCTGGAGTTTCCAACTGAGGGTCTGGAATGAGGCCCCATGATTTGCATTTCTAACAATCTCCAGGTGATGCTGATGCTGTGGGTCCAGGGACCACATTTTGAGAATCTATGCTAAATGAATCGGAGAAGACCAAAGCTCAAACTTATTCCAAGAACTTTTCAAGGCCCACCTGCAAGTTGTAGTGGAAGTAAGCATCTAAGGGTGCAAAAAAGTTTCACTGTAGACTAAGGCCTTTTACCTGAGCTCACAAATGTTCACATTTCTCTTATCAACCTAAATAACAAACAGAGAGAGGCTCTCCACAAGAAAAAGATATTCGTTTGGAAACAGAGCCTTGCAATAGAAACAGGCAAGCCAGAGTAAACTATATGCATATTCAAGGCGGTAAAGGAAGACAAAAGAAAAAATGAGGAAGATTATATGATCATTTGGAAATGATTATCCTTGGCTACAAAGATCAATAACAAAGGTGATGCCAGGCCCAGGTTGGACAGGCAGTTGTTGGGCAAATATACTTCAGAAGCATTGTTGTGTGCAAAGTTGCAATGGGCTTTGTGCAAGATTGTGTTTTTTGCAGTCTTCTGTGATAAGTTTTTGTTATCAGGCATACAAGCCCAAGAATCCTTTATTGCATGGCCTTTCCTGGCTCTATATGTCAGGGTTGTGGTTAGGGGAGGGGTATTTTTAACACTCTCAATGTAAAAAATGACATAAGGTAGGTACCCCAATGACTTGTTTGGTCTTCATAAAATAACTTTTCATAAAATCTCTGTAAACGTGGAAATATCTACACCGCTATCTCTGTAAATCTGTAAACATTTACAACGCTATCTGTATAAACATGAAACTATTTACACCGCCGTCTCTATAAACATGGAAATATCTACACCGCTATCTCTATAAACATGGAAATATCTACACCGCTATCTTTATAAACATGGAAATATCTACACCGCTATCTGTATAAACATGGAAACATATACACTGCTGTCTCTATAAACATGGAAATATCTACACCTCTATCCGTATAAACATGGAAATATCTACACCACTGTCTCTATAAACATGGAAATATCTACAATGCTATATCTATAAACACGCAAATATCTACATCACTGTCTCTATAAACATGGAAATATCTACACCGCTATCTCTATGAACATGGAAATATCTACACCGCTGTCTCTAGAAAGATGGAAATATCTACACCGCTATCTCAATAAACGTGGAAATATATACACCGCTATCTCTAAAAACATGGAAATATCTACACCGCTATCTCTATAAACATGGGAACATCTACAGGGCTAACTCTATAAACCTGGAAATATCTACACGGCTATAAGTATAAATGTGCAAATATCTACACCGCTATCTGTATAAACATGCAAATATCTACTCCGCTATCTCTATAAACATGGAAATAATTACACCGCTATCTGTGTAAACATGGAAATATTTACAAAGCTATCTCCATAAACATGGAAATATCTACACCGCTATCTCTATAAACATGTAAATATCTACACCAATATCTGTAAAACATGGAATTATCTACACTGCTGTCTATATAAACATGGAAATATATACACGGCTATCTGTTTAAACATGGAAATATCTACACCACTGACTGTATAAACATGGAAATATCTACACCGCTAACTGTATAAACATGGAAATATCTACACCGCTGTCTCTATAAACATGGAAATATCTACAAAGCTAAATGTAGAAACATGGAAATATCTACACCGCTGTCTCTATAAACCTGGAAATATCTACACCGCTATCTGTATTAACGTGGAAATACCTACACCGCTATCTGTATAGACATGGAAATATCTACATCGCTATTTCTACAAACGTGGAAATATCTACACCGGTATCTGTATAAACGTGTAAATATCTGCACCGCTATGTGTATAAACTTGGAAATTTCTACACCGCAATCTGTATAAAACTGGCAATAACTTCACCGCTATCTGTATAAACGTGGAAATATCTACACCGCTATCTCTATAAACGGGGAAATATCTACACCGCTATCTGTATGAACGTGGGAATATCTACACCGCTATCCTTATAAACGTGTAAACATTTACACGGCTCTCTGTATAAACATGGAAATATTTACACCGCTATCTCTAAAAAGATGGAAATATCTACACCGCTATGTCTATAAACATGAAAATATTTACACCGCTATCTGTATAATCATGGAAATATTTACACCACTATCTGTAAAAACTTGGAAATATTTACACCGCTATGTCTATAAAAATGGAAATATCTACACCGCTATCTCCATAAACATGAAAATATCTGCACTGTTGTTTGTATGAACATGAAAATATCTACACCGCTATCTCTATAAACATAGAAATATCTACATTGCTGTCTGTATAAACATGGAAATATCTACACAGCTATCTGTATAAACATGGAAATATCTACACCGCTATCTGTATAAACATGGAAATATCTACACGGAAAGCTGTATAAACATGGAAATATCTAGACAGTTATCTCTATAAACATGGAAATATCTATACCGCTATCTGTATAAACATGGAAATACCCACACCGCTATCTGTATAAACATGGATATACAAACACCGCTATCTGTATAAAGATGGAAATATCTGCACCGCTATCTGTATAAACATGGAAATATCTACACCGCGGTCTGTATAAACATGGAAATATCTAAACCGCTATCTGTATAAACATGGAAATATCTACACCGCTATCTCTATAAACATGGAAATATCTACACCGTGATCTGTATAAACATGGAAATATTTACACCGCTATCTGTATAAACATGGAAATTTCTACACAATTATCTGTATAAATATGGAAATATCTACACCGCTATCTCTATAAACATGGAAATACCTAAACCACCATCTGTATAAACATGGAAATACCTATACAGTCATCTGTGTAAACATGGAAATATCTACACCACCATCTGTATCAACATGGAAATATCTACAATGCCATCTGTATACACATGGAAATACCTACACGGCAATCTGTGTATAGATGGAAACATCAATACCGCCATCTGTACAAACATGGAAATATCTACACTGCTATCTCTATAAACATGGAAATATCTACACTGCGGTCTGTATAAACATGGAAATATCTACACCGGTATCTGTATAAACATGGAAATATCTACACCGCTATCTGTATAATCTTGGACATATCTACACCGCAATCTGTATAAACATGGAAATATCTACCATGTTATGTGTGTCAACATGGAAATATCTACACAGCTATCTGTGTAAAAATGGAAATATCTACACAGCAATCTGTTCAAAGATGGAAATATCTACACTGCTATCTCTGTAAACATGGAAATATCTACAACGCTATCTGTATAAACATGGAAATATCTATACCGCAGTCTCTATAAACATGGAAATATCTCCACCGTTATCTGTATAAACATGAAAATATCTACACCGCTATCTGTATAATCTTGGACATATCTACACCGCAATCTGTATAAACATGGAAATATCTACCATGGTATGTGTGTCAACATGGAAATATCTACACAGCTATCTGTCTAAACTTGGAAATATATACACAGCTATCTGCGTAAACAGGGAAATATCTACACTGCAATCTGTGCAAAGATGGAAATAACTACACCGCTATCTCGGTAAACTTGGAAATATCTACACCGCTACCAGTATAAACATGGAAATATCTACAACTCTGTCTGTATAAACAAGGAAATATCTACAGCGCCATCTGTAGAAACATGGAAATAACTACACCGCTATCTGTATAAACATGGAAATATCTACACCGCTATCTCTATAAACATGAAATACTTACACCACCATCTCTATAAACATGGAGATATTTACACCGCTATCTCTATAAACATAGAAATAACTACACCGCCATCTCTAAAAACATGGAAATATCTACACTGCCATCTGCATAAACATGGAAATATCTACAATGCCATCTGTATAAACTTGGAAATATCAACACTGATATCTGTAGAAAGATGGAAATGTCTACAAAGCGATTTGTATCAACATGGGAATTTCTACACCGCTACCTGTATAAACATGGAAATATCTACACCGCTATCTGTATCAACATGGAAATAACTACACCGCAATCTGTATAAACATGGAAATATCTACAATGCTATCTCTGTAAACATAGAAATATCTACACAGCTATCTGTATAAACTTGGAAATATCTACACAGCTATCTGTGTAAATTTGGCAATACCTACACCGCAATCTGTGCAAAGATGGAAATACCTACACCGCTATCTCTGTAAACATGGAAATATCTACACCGATATCTGTATAAACATGGAAATATCTACACTGCCATCTGTATAAACATGGAAATACCTACACCGCTTTCTCTATAAACATGAAAATATCTACACTGCTATCTCTTTATACATGGAAATATCTACAACTCCATCTCTATAAACATGAAAATATCTACACCGCCATCTTCAGAAACATGGACGTATCTGCACCGCCATCTATATAAACATGGAAATATCTACACCACTATCTGTATAAACATGGAAATATCTTCACTGCCATCTTTATAAACATGGAAATATCCACACCGCAATCTGTATAAATATGGAAATAACTACACCGCTATCTCTATAGATATGGAAATATCTACACCGCTATCTGTATAAACATGGAAATATCTCCACTGCCATTTGTATAAAGATGGAAATATCTACACCGCGAGCTGCATAAACATGGAAGTATCTACACCGCTATCTGTATAAACATGGAAGTAGCAACACCGTTATCTGTATAAACATGGAAATATTTACACCGCTATCTCTATAAACATGAAAATACTTACACCACCGTCTCTATCAACATGGAAATATTAACACCGCTATCTCTATAAACATAGAAATAACTAGACCGCCATCTCTATAAACATGGAAATATCTACACCGCCATCTGCATAAACACGGAAATATCTACACAGACATCTGAAAAAACTTGGAAATATCTACACTGACATCTGTAGAAAGATAGAAATATCTACAAAGCGATCTGTACAAACATGGAAATTTCTAAACCGCTACCTGTATAAACATGGAAATATCTACACCGCTATCTGTATCAACATGGAAATAACTACAGCGCAATCTGCATAAACATGGAAATATCTACTCAGCAATCTGTGCAAAGATGGAAATATCTACACCGCAGTCTCTATAAACATGGAAATATCTACACCGCTATCTGTATAAACATGGAAATAACTACACCGCTATCTGTATAAACATGGAAATTTTTACACCGCTATCTGTATAAACATGGAAATATTTCCACCGCTACCTTTTAAACACGGAAATACCTAAACCGCTATCTCTATAAACAATGAAATATCTACAACGCTATCTGTGTAAACATGGAAATATCTACACAGCTATCTGTGTAAACTTGGAAATATCTACACCGCAATCTGTGTAAGCATGGAAATATCTACAAGGCTATCTGTGTAAACATGGAAATATTTACAACGCTATCTGTGTCAAGAGGGAAATATCTACACAGCTATCTGTAAAACGTGGAAATATCTACACCACTATCTGTATAACCCTGAAAATATCTACACCGCTATCTGTATCAACAGGTAAATAACTACACCGCTATCTGTATAAACATGGAAATATCTACAATGATATCTCTGTAAACATGGAAATATCGACACAGGTATCTGTGTAAACTTGGAAATATCTACACTGCTATCTGTGTAAAGTTTGCAATGTCTACACCGCAATCTGTGCAAAGATGGAAATATTTTTCATGCTATATCTGAAAACATGGAAATATCTACACTGCTATATGTATAAACATGGAAATATCTACACCGCCATCTGTATAAACATGGAAATATCTACACAGCCATCTGTATAAACATGGAAATATCTACACCGCTATCTCTATAAACATGGAAATATCTACACCGCTATCTGTATAAACATAGAAATATCTACCCCGCTATCTGTATAAACATGGAAATACCTACATTGCTATCTGTATAAACGGGGAAATACCTCCACCGCTATCTGTGTTAACATGGAAATATCTACAACGCTATCTGTGTATACATGGAAATAACTTCACCGCTATCTTTAGAAACATGGAAGTATCTACACCGCCATCTGTATAAACATGGAAATACCCACACCGCTACCTGTATAAATATGGAAATGTCTACACCGCTATCTCTATAAACATGGAAATACCTACACCACTTGCACTATAAACATGGAAATATCTACACCGCAACCTCTGTAAACATGGAAATATCTACACCACCATCTATGTAAACATGAAAATATCTACATTGCCATATTCCGAAACATGGCTGTATCTTCACCGCCATCTGTATAAACATGGAAATATCTACACCACTATCTGTATAAAGATGGAAATAATTAAACCGCTATCTCTATAAACATGGAAATATCTACACCGCTATCTCTATAAACATGGAAATATCTACACCGCCATCTGTATTAACATGGAAATATCTACACAGTCATCTGTATAAACCTGGAAATATCTACACTGTCATCTATATAAACATGGAAATATCTACAAAGAACTCGGTATAAACATGGAAATATCGGTACAGCCATCTGTATAAACATGGAAATATCTACACCGCTATCTGTATAAACATGGAAATATCTACACCGCTATGTGTATTAACGTGGAAATATCTCCATTGCTATCTGTATAAACGTGGACATATCTCCACCGAAATCTGTATAAACATGAAAATATCTACAACGCTATCTGTATAAACATGGAAATATCTATACTGCCTTCTGTACAAACATGGAAATATCTACACAGTCATCTGTAGAAACATGGAAATATCTACACCGCTATCTCTATAAACATGGAAATAACTACACCGTTACCTCTATAAACATGGAAATATCTACACCGCTATCTCCATCAACATGGAAATATACACACCGCCATCTCTTTAAACATGGAGGTATCTACAATGCCATCTACATAAACAAGAAAATATCTACACTGCCATCTATATAAACATGGAAATATCTACACCGCCATCTCTATAAACATGGAAATACATACAATGCCATTTGTAGAAAGATGGAAATATCTACACCTCCATCTGTATAAACAAGGAAATATGTACAGAGAACTCTGTATAAACATGGAAATATCTACACCGCAATCTGTATAAACATGGAAATATCTACACCGCTATCTGTATAAATATGAAATATCTAAACCGCTATCTCTATAAAAGTGGAAATATCTACACTGGTATCTGTATAAACATGGAAATATCCTCACTGCTATCTATATGAACATGTATATATCTACACCGCTATCTCTATAAACATGGAAATATCTACACCGCCATCTCTGTAAACATGGAAATATCTACACCGCCATCTGTATAAACATGGAAATATCTACACCGCTATCTGTAAACATGGAAATATCTACACCGCGATCTGTATAAACATGGAAATATCTACACCGCAATCTGTGTAAACATGGAAATATCTAGACCGCTATCTGTAAACATGGAAATATCTACACAGCTATCTCTATAAACATAGAAATGGCTACACCGCTATCTGTATAAACATGGAAATATCTACAAAGTCATTTATATAAACATGGAAATATCTACACAGCCATGTGCATATACATGGAAATACCTACACCACAATCTATATAAACATGGAAATAACTACACCGCTATCTGTATAAACATGGAAATATCTACAACGCCATCTACACATCCATAGAAATATCTGTGCCCCCATCTGTATAAACATGGAAATATCTACACGGTCATCTGTGTATAGATGGAAATATCAACACTGTCATCGCTACAAACATGGAAATATCTGCGCCGCTATCCGTATAAACATGGAAATATCTACACCGCGGTCTGTATAAACATGGAAATATCTACACCGCTATCTGTATAAACATGGAAATATCTACAACGCTATCTCTAGAAACATGGAAATATCTACAAAGCCATCTGTATAAACATGGAAATACCTTCACAGTCATGTGTAGGAACTTGGAAATATCTACACTGCCATCTGTATAAACATGGAAATATCTACACATCCCTCTGTATAAATATGGAAATATCTGCATAGGCGTCTGTATAAACATGGAAATATCTGCACCGCTATCTGTATAAACATGGAAATACCTACACCGCTGTCTCTATAAACATGGAAATATATTCACCGCTATGTGTATAAACATGGAAATATCTCCACTGCTGTCTGTATAAACATGGAAATATCTACACCGTGATCTGTATAAACATGGAAATATCTACACCGCTATCTGTATAAACATGGAAATAGCTACACAGCTATCTCTATAAACATGGAAATACCTACACCGCCATCTGTATAAACATGGAAATACCTACAAAGTCAGCCATGTGTATAAACATGGAAATATCTACACAGCCATCTGTATATACATGGAAATATCTACACAGCTATCTGTATAAACATGGAAATAACTACACCGCTCTTTGTATAAACAAGGAAATATCTACACTGCCACCTGTTTAAACATGGAAATATATACACAGACATCTGTTTATACATGGAAATATCTACACCGCTATCTGTATAAACATGCTAATAACTACACCGCTATCTGTGTAAATGTGGAAATATTTGCCCCGCTATCCCTATAAACATGGTAATATCAACACCGCGATCTGTATAAACATGGAAATATCTACACCGTGATCTGTATAAACATGGAAATATCTACATCGCCATCTCTATAAACATGGAAATATCTACACCCCTATCTGTATAAACATGGAAATATCCACACAGCTATCTCTATAAACATGGAAAAATCTACACCGCTATCTGTATAAACTTGGAAATATCGCCACTGCTATCTCTATAAACATCGAAATATCTACACCGCCATCTGTATAAACATGGAAATACTTACAAAGTTATGAGTATAAACATGTAAATATCTACACCGCCGTCTGTATAAACATGGAATTATCTACACAGCCATGTGTACATCCATGGAAATATCTACACCGCTCTCTATATTAACATGGAAATAAGTACAGCGCTATCTGTATATTCATGGAAATATCTACACCACCATCTACATAACCATAGAAATATCTGCGCTGCCATCTGTATAAACATGGAAATATCTACACGGTCATCTGTGTATAGATGGAAATAACAACACCGCCATCTGTACAAACATGGAAATATCTGCACCGCTATCTGTATAAACATGGAAATATCTGCACCGCGGTCTGTATAAACATGGAAATATCTACACCGCTATCTGTATAAACATGGAAATATCTACACCGCTATCTCTATAAACATGGAAATATCTACACCGTGATCTGTATAAACATGGAAATATTCACACCGCTATCTGTATAAACATGGAAATATCTACAGCGCCATCTCTATAAACATTGAAATATCTACACTGCCATCTGTAAAAACATGGAAATATCTACACCGCTATCTCTATAAACATGGAAATATCTGCACTGTCATCTGTAAAAACATGGAAATACCTATACAGTCATCTGTATAAACATGGAAATATCTATAATGCCATCTGTATACACATGGAAATATCTACACAGCCATCTGCATAAACATGTAAATATCTACACTGCTATCTATATAAACATGGAAATATCTCCACCGCCATCTCTATAAACATGGAATTATCTACACTGCCATCTCCATAAACATGGAACTAACTACTCCGCCATCTGTATAAACATGGAAACATCTACACCGCCATCTCTATAAACATGGAAATACTACACCGCCATCTGTATAAACATGGAAATACCTACAAAGTCATCTGTATAAACATGGAAACATTTACACAGCCATCTTTATAAACATGGAAATATCTACACAGCCATCTGTATATACATGGAAATATCTACACCGCTATCTGTATAAACATGGAAATAAGTACACCGTTATTTGTATAAACAAGGAAATATCTCCCCCGTGATCTGTAAAAACATGGAAATATCTACACCGCTATTTGTATAAACAAGGAAATGTCTACACCGCTATCTGTATAAGTATGGAAATAACTACACCGCTATTTGTATAAACAAGGAAGTATCTACACCGTGATCTGTATAAACATGGAAATAACTACACCGCTATTTGTATAAACAAGGAAATATCTACACCGCCATCTGTTTAAACATGGAAATATATACACAGACAACTGTTTATACATGGAAATATCCACACCGCTATCTGTATAAACATGCTAATAACTACACCGCTATCAGTATTAATGTGGAAATATTTGCACCGCTATCCCTATAAACATGGTAATATCAACACCGCGATCTGTATAAACATGGAAATATCTACACCGCCATCTCTATAAACATGGAAATATCTACATCCCTATCTGTATAAACATGGAAATATCCACACCGCTATCTCTATAAACATGGAAAAATCAACACCGCTATCTGTATGAACATGGAAATATCTACACCGCCATCTCTATAAACATGGAAATATCTACACCACGATCAGTATAAACATGGAAATATCTACACCGCTATCTGTATAAACATGGAAATATCTCCACTGCTATCTCTATAAACATCGAAATATCTACACCACCATCTGTATAAACATGGAAATATTACAAGGTTATCTGTATAAACATGGAAATATCTACACTGCCATCTGTATAAACACGGAAATATCCACACAGCCATGTGTATATACATGGAAATATCTACACCGCTATCTATATAAACTTGGAAATATCTACACCGCCATCTACATATCCATGGAAATATCTGCGCCGCCATCTGTATAAACATGGAAATATCCACACGGTCATCTGTGTATAGATGGAAATATCAACACAGCCAACTGTACAAACATGGAAATGTCTGCATCGCAATCTGTATAAACATGGAAATATCTACACCGCGTTCTGTATAAACATGGAAATGTCTAAACTGCTATCTGTATAAACATGGAAATATCTACACCGCTATCTCTATAAACATGGAAATATCTACACCGTGATCTGTATAAATATGGAAATATTTACACCGCTATCTGTATAAACATGGAAATATCTACACCGTTATCTGTATAAACATGGAAATACCTACAACGCCATCTGTAGAAACATGGAAATATCTACACCACCTTCTGTATAAACATGGAAATATCTACAATGCCATCTGTATACATATGGAAATACCTACACGGCAATCTGAGTATAGATGGAAACATCAACACCGCCATCTGTACAGACATGGATATATCTACACCACTATCTGTATAAACATGGAAGTATCTACACTGCGGTCTGTATAAACATGGAAATATCTACACCGGTATCTGTATAAACATGGAAATATCTACACCGCTATCTCTATAAACAAGGAAATGCCTGCAAAGCCATCTGTATAAACATGGAAATAACTACACAGTCATGTGTATGAACATGGAAATATCTACACTGCCATCTGTATAAACACGGAAATATCTACACAGCCCTCTGTATGAATATGGAAATATCTGCATAGGCTCATGTGTAAACATGGAAATATGCGCACCGCTATCTGTATAAACATGGAAATACTTACACCGCTGACTCTATAAACATGGAAATATGTACACCGCTATGTGTATAAACATGGTAATATCTCCACTGCTGTCTGAATAAACTTGGAAATATCTCCACCTTTATCTGTATATACATGGAAATATCTACAGCGCTATCTGTATAAACATGGAAATATCTCCACTGCTATCTCTATAAACTGCGAAATATCTACACCGCCATCTGTATAAATATGGAAATATCTACACAGCCATGTGTATATACATGGAAATACCTACACCGCTATCTATATAAACATGGAAATAACTACATCGCTGTCTGTATAAACATGGAAATATCTACACCACCATCTACGTATCCATAGAAATATCTGTGCCGCCATCTGTATAAACATGGAAATATCTAAAAGGTCATCTGTGGATAGATGGAAAATCAACAACGCCATCTGTACAAACATGGAAATATCTGCACTGCTATCTGTATAAACACGGAAATATCTACACCGTGGCCTGTATAAACATGGAAATATCTACACCGCTATCTGTATAAACATGGAAATATCTACACCGCTATCTCTATAAACATGGAAATATCTACACCATGATCTGTATAAACATGGAAATATCTACACCGCTATCTGTATAAACATGGAAATATCTACACAGTTATCTGTATATATATGGAAATATCTACACCGCTATCTCTATAAACTTGGAAATATCTACACCACCATCTGTATAAACATGGAAATATCTACACTGCTATCTCTATAAACATGGAAATATCTACAATGCCATCTTTAAAAACATGGAAATACCTATACAGTCATCTGTATAAACATGGAAATATCTACACCACCATCTGTATAAACATGGAAATATCTACAATGCCATCTGTATACACATGGAAATACCTTCACGGCAATCTGTGTAAAGATGGAAACATCAACACCGCCATCTGTACAAACATGGAAATATCTACACCGCTCTCACTATAAACGTGGAAATACCTACACTGCGGTCTGTATAAACATGTAAATATCTACACCAGTATCTGTATAAACATGGAAATATCTACACCACGATCTGTATAAACTTGGAAATATTTACACCGCTATCTGTATAAACATGGAAATATCTACAAAGCCATCCGTATAAACATGAAAATACTTACACAGTCATGTGTATAACCATGGAAATATGTACACCGCAATCTGTATAAACATGGAAATATCTACACCACTATCAATATAAATATGAAATATCTAAACTGCTATCTCTATAAAAATGGAAATATCTACAATGCTATCTGTATAAACATGGAAATATCCTCACTGCTATCTCTCTGAAAATGGATATATCTACACCGCCATCTCTATAAACATGGAAATATCTACACCGCCATCTGCATAAACATGGAAATATCTACACCGCCATCTGTATAAATATGGAAATATCTACAGCGCTATCTGTATAAACATGGAAATACCTACAACGCTATCTGTATAAACATGGAAATATCTACACCGCGATCTGTATAAACATGGAAATATCTACACCGTGATCTGTATAAACATGGAAATACCTACTCAGCTATCTCTATAAACATGGAAATATCTACACCGCCATGTGTATAAACATGGAAATAACTACAAAGTCATCTGTATAAACATGGAAATATCTACACAGCCATCTGTATAAACATGAAAATATCTACACTGCCATCTGTATATACATGGAAATATCTACACCGCTATCTGTATAAACATAGAAATAACTACACCGCTGTTTGTATAAACAAGGAAATATCTACACCGCCATCTGTTTAAACATGGAAATATATACGCTGACATCTGTTTACACATGGAAATATCTACACCGCTATCTGTAAACATGCTAATAACTACACCGCTATCTGTATAAATGTGGAAATATTTGCACCGCTATCCCTATAAACATGGTAATTTCAACGGCGTGATCTGTATAAACATGGAAATATCTACACCGCGATCTGTATAAACATGGAAATATCTACACCGCGATCTGTATAAACATGGAAATACCTACTCAGCTATCTCTATAAACATGGAAATATCTACACCGCCATGTGTATAAACATGGAAATACCTACAAAGTCATCTGTATAAACATGGAAATATCTACACAGCCATCTGTATAAACATGGAAATATCTACACTGCCATCTGTATATACATGGAAATATCTACACCGCTATCTATATAAACATAGAAATAACTACACCGCTGTTTGTATAAACAAGGAAATATCTACACCGCCATCTGTTTAAACATGGAAATATATACGCTGACATCTGTTTACACATGGAAATATCTACACCGCTATCTGTAAACATGCTAATAACTACACCGCTATCTGTATAAATGTGGAAATATTTGCACCTCTATCCCTATAAACATGGTAATTTCAACGGCGTGATCTGTATAAACATGGAAATATCTACACCATGATCTGTATAAACATGGAAATATCTACACAGCCATGTGTATATACATGGAAATACCTACACAGCTATCTATATAAACATGGTAATAACTACACCGCTTTCTCTATAAACATGGAAATATTTACACCGCCATCTACATATCCATAGAAATATCTGCGCCATCTGTATAAACATGGAAATATCTACACGGTCATCTGTGTATAGATGGAAATATCAACACCGCCATCTGTACAAACATGGAAATATCTGCAACGCTATCTGTACAAACATGGAAATATTTACACTGCGGTCTGTATAAACATGGAAATATCTACATCGCTATCTGTATAAACATGGAAATATCTACACCGCAATCTCTATAAATATGGAAATATCTGCACCGTGATCTGTATAAACATGGAAATATTTACACGGCTATCTGTATAAACATGGAAATATGTACAACGTAATCTGTATAAATATGGAAATATCTACACCGCTATCTCTATAAACATGTAAATATCTACACCGCCATCTGTATAAACATGGAAATATCTACACCGCTATCTCTATAAACATGGAAATATCTACAATGCCATCTGTAAAAACATGGAAATGCCAATACAGTCATCTGTATAAACATGGAAATATCTACACCACCATCTGTATAAACATGGAAATATCTAAAATGCCATCTGTATACACATGGAAATATCTACACGGCAGTCTGTGTATAGATGGAAACATCAACACCGCCATCTGTACAAACATGGAAATATCTACACCGCTATCTATATAAACATGGAAATATTTACACTGTGGTCTGTATTAACATGGAAATATCTACACCGGTATCAGTATAAACATGGAAATGTCTACACCACGATCTGTATAAACATGGAAATATTTACACCGCTATCTGTATAAACATGGAAATATCTGCACTGATATCTCCATAAACATGTAAATATCTACAAAGCCATCTGTATAAACATGGAAATACCTACACAGTCATGTGTAGGAACATGGAAATATCTACACTGCCGTCTGTGTAAACATGGAAATATCTACACAGCCCTCTGTATAAATATGGAAATATCTGCATAGGCATCTGTATAAACATGGAAATAACTGCACCGCTATCTGTATAAACATGGAAATACTTACACCGCTGTCTCTATAAACATGGAAATATGTACACCGCTATGTGTATAAACATGGAAATGCCTCCACTGCTGTCTGTATAAACATGGAAATATCTACACCGCGATCTGTATAAACATGGAAATATCTGCAGTTCCATCTGTATAAACATGGAAATAACTGCACCGCAATCTGTATACACATGGAAATACCTGCACAGCTATCTGTATAAGCATGGAAGTATCTACACCGCTATCTCTATAAACATGGAATTAGCTACACCGCAATCGGTATAAACATGGAAATATCTACACCGCTATCTTTATAAACATGGAAATACCTACACCACTATCTGTATAAACATCGACATATCTACAACAATATCTGTGTAAACATGGAAATATCTACACAGCTATCTGTGTAGATATGGAAATACGTACAACGCTATCTGTGTAAAGATGAAAATATGTACACCCCAATCTCTGCAAATATCAAAATATGTACAACGCTATCTCTGTTAACATGGAAATATCTACTCCGTTATCTGTATAAACATGGAAATATCTACACCACGATCTGTATAAACATGGAAATGTCTACACCGCTATCTGTGTAAACGTGGAAATATCTACACCACTATCTGCATAAACATGGAAATATCTTCACCGCTATCTCTATAAATATTGAAATACCTACAATGCTATCTCTATAAACATGGAAAAGCCTACACCGTTATCTTTATAAAGATGGAAATATCTACATGGTTAACTCCATAAACATGGAAATATCTACAGCACCACCTGTATAAACAAGGAAATACCTACACAGTCATCTGTATAAACATGGAAACATCTACAACACTATCTCTATAAACATGGAAATATCCACACTGCTGTCTGTATAAACATAGAAATTGCGACACCTCTATCTGTATAAACATGGAAATATCAACACCGCCATGCGTAAAAACATGGAAATATCTACACTGCCATGTGTATAAAAATGGAAGTATCTACACCGCGAGCTCTATAAACATGGAAATATCTACACCGCTATCTGTATAAACATGGAAACAACAATAATGCTATCTGTATGAACATGGAAATATCTACACCGCTGTCTGTATAAACATGGAAATATCTACACTGTTATCTCTATAAACATGGATATATCTACACCGCCATGTGTATAAACTTGCAAATATCTACACAGTCATCTGTGTAAACATGGAAATATCTACACCACCATCTCTATAAAGATGGAAATATCTACACTTCCATCTGCATACACATGGAAATATCTACACAGCCATCTGTATAAACATGGAAATGTCTACACCGCTATCTCTATAAACATGGAAATGCCTACACCGCTATCTCTATAAGCATGGAAATATCTGCACCACAATCTCTATAAACATGGAAATATCTACACCGCCATGTCTATAAACATGAAAATATCTACACCGCCATCTCCAGAAACATGGAACTATCTACACCGCCATCTGTATAATCATGGAAATATTGACACCACTATCTGTATAAACACGGAATTATCTACACTGCCATGTGTATACAGATCGAAATATCTACAACACGAGCTGTATAAACATGGAAATATCTACACCGTTCTCTGTATAAACATGGAAATACCAACACCGTTATCTGTATAAACATTGAAATATCTACACCGCTATCTGTATAAAGATGGAAATATCTACAACGCTATCTGTCTAAAGATGGAAATATCTACACCGCTATCTCTGTAAACATGGAAATATCTACACCGCTATCTGTATAAACATGGAAATATCGACACCGCTATCTGTATAAACATGGAAATACCAACACCGCTATCTGTATAAACATGGAAATATCTACACCGCTATCTGCATAAATACGGAAATATCTTCACCACTATCTCTATAAACATGGAAATACCTACACCGACATCTTTATACACATGGAAATATCTACACAGCTATCTCTATAAACATAGAAATATCTACACGGCCATCTCTATAAACATGGAAATATATACACCGCCATGTGCATGAACATGGAAATATCTACACCGTTATCTGTATAAACATGGAAATATCTACAACGCTATCTGTAAAAACATGGAAATATCTACACAGCTATCTGTGTAAACTTGGAAATATCTACATAGCTATCTGTGCAAAGATGGAAATATCTACACCACAATCTGTGAAAAGATGCAAATATCTACACCGCTATCTGTAAAAACATGGAAATATCTACACCGCTATCTGTAGAAATTTGGAAATGTCTACACCGCGATCTGTATAAACATGGAAATTACCCCTCTACCTGTATAAACATGGAAATATCTACACCGTTATCTGTATAAACATGTAAATATCAACACCACGATCTGTGTAAACATGTAAATATCTACACCGCTATCTGTATAAACATGGAAATATCTACACCGCTATCTGTAAAAACATGGAAATATCTACACCGCAATCTGTATAAACATGGAAATACCTACACCGCTATTTGTATAAATATGGAAATATGTACAGCGCTATCTCTATAAACATGAAAATGCCTACACCTCTATCTGTATAATCATGGGAATATCTATACCGCTATCTCTATAAACATGGAATTATCTACACCATGATCTGTATAAACATGGAAATATTTACACCGCTATCTGTATCAACATGGAAATATCTACACAGTTATCTGTATAAACATGGAAATATCTACACTGCCATCTGTATAAACATGGAAATATCTACACTGCTATCTCTATAAACATGGAAATACCTACACCGCCATCTCTATACACATAGAAATATCTACACCGCTATCTCTATAAACATAGAAATATCTACACCGCCATCTGTATAAACATGGAAATATCTACAATGCCATCTTTATACACATGGAAATACCTACACGGCAATCGGTGTATAGATGGAGACATCAACAGCGCCATCTGTACAAACTTGGAAATATCTACACCGCTATCTCTATAAACATGGAAATACCTACAGAGCGATCTGTATAAACCTGTAAATATCTACACCGGTATCTGTATAAACATGGAAATATCTACACCACGATCTGCATAAACATGGAAATATTTACACCGCTATCGGTATAAACATGGAAATATCTGCACCGCTATCTCTATAAACATGGAAATATCTACAAAGCCATCTGTATAAACATGGAAATACCTTCACAGTCATGTGCATAAACATGGAAATATCTACACCGCAATCTGTATAAACATGGAAATATCTACACCGCTATCTGTATAAATATGAAATATCTAAACCGCTATCTCTATAAAAATGGAAATATCTACACTGCTATCTATATAAACATGGAAATATCCTCACTGCAATCTCTATGAAGATGGATATATCTACACCGATATCTCTATAAACATGGAAATATCTGCACCGCTATCTCTACAAACATGGAAATATCTACAAAGCCGTCTGTATAAACATGGAAATACCTACATAGTCATGTGTATAAACATGGAAATATTTACACCGCGGTCTGTATAAACATGGAAATATCTACACCGCTATCTGTATAAACATTGAAATATCTACACCGCTATCTCTACAAACATGGAAATATCAACACCGTGATCTGTATAAACAAGGAAATATTTACACGGTTATCAGTACAAACATGGAAATATCTACACCGTTATCTGTATAAACATGGAAATATCTACACCGCCACGTGTATAAACATGGAAATATCTACACTGCTATCTCTATAAACATGAAAATATCTACAATGCCATCTGTAAAAACATGGAAATACCTATACAGTCATCTGTATAAAGATGGAAATATCTACACCACCATCTGTATGAACATGGAAATATCTACAAAGCCATCTATATACACATGGAAATACCTACACGGCAATCTGTGTATAGATGGAAACTTCAACACAGCCATCTGTACAAACATGGAAATATCTACACCGCTTTCTCTATAAACATGGAAACATCTACACTGCGGTCTGTATAAACATGGATATATCTATACCGGTATCTGTATAAACATGGAAATATCTACACCATGATCGGTATAAACATGGAACTAACTACTCCGCCATCTGTATAAACATGGAAATATCTACACCGCCATCTGCATAAACATGGAAATATCTACACCGCCATCTGTATAAACATGGAAATATCTACACGGCTATCTGTATAAACATGGAAATATCTGCAACACTATCTGTGTAAACATGGAAATATCTACATCGCTATCTGTGTAAACATGGAAATATCTATTCTGCTATCTGTATAAAGATGGAAATATCTCCACCGCTATTTGTATAAACATGGAAATGTCAACATCGCTATCTGTATAAACATGGAAATATCTACACCGCTATCTGTAAAAACATGGAAATATCTACACCACCATCTCCATAAATATGGAAATATCTACACTGCTATCTCTATAAACCTGGAAATATCTACAATGCTATGTGTATAAACGTGGAAATATCTACACCGCTAACTCTGTAAACAAGGAAATATCCACACCGCTATCTGTATAAACATGGAAATATCTACGCCGCTATCTGTATAAACATGGAAATATCTACACCGACATCTATATAAACATGGAAATATCTACACCGGGATCTTTATAAACATGGAAATATCTAAACCGCTATCTGTGTAAATATGGAAATATCTACACCGCTATCTCCATATACATGGAAATATCTACAATGATATCTGTATAAACATGGAAATTCTTCACCGTTATCTCTATAAACATGGCAATATCTACACTGCCATCTGTGTAAACATACAAATATCTACAAAGTCATGTGTATAAAAATGGAAATATTTACACCACCATCTCTATAAACATTGAAATATCTACACTGCCATGTGTATACACATGGAAATACTACACATCCATCTGTATAAACATGGAAATGTCTCCACCGCTATCTCGAAAAACATGGAAATATCTACAACTCCATCTGCATAAACATGGAAATATCTACACTGCCATGTATACACATGGAAATATCTACACAGCCATCTGTATAAACATGGAAATATCTACACCGCTACCTCTATAAACATGGAAATACCTACAAAGCCATCTGTATAAACATGGAAATACCTTCATCGCTCTCTGTATAAACATGGAAATATCTACACTGCCATCTCTATAAACATGGAAATATCTACACAGCCATCTGTATAAACATGGAAATATCTACACTGCCATCTGTATAAGCATGGAAATATCTACCCAGCCAACTGTATAAACATGGAAATATCTACACAGCCATCTCTATAAACATGGAAATATCTACATTGCTATCTGTATAAACATGGAAATAGCCACACCGCTATCTGTATAAACATGAAAATATCTACACCACCATGTGTAAAAACATGGAAACATCTACACCGCCATCTGTATAAACATGGAAATACCTACACAGTCAATTGCATAAACATGGAAATATCTACACCACTATCTGTATAAACATGGAAATATCTACACCGCTACCTGTGTAAACATGGAAATATCTACACTGCTATCTGTATAAACATGGAAATATCTACACCGCTATCTATATAAACATGGAATTATCTAAACCGCTATCTCTATAAACATAGAAATATCTAAAACACCATCTCTATAAACATGTAAATATCTACACCGCCATCAGCATAAACATGGAAATAACTACACCGCCATCTGTATAAACATGGAAATACCTACACCGCCATCTCTATAAACATAGAAACATCTACACTATCATCTGTTGAAAGATGGAAATGCCTACACCGAGATCTGCATAAACATGTATATATCTACACCTCAACCTCTATAAACATGGAAATACCTACACAGCTATCAGTATAAATATGGAAATATTTACACCGCTATCTCTATGAATATGGAAATGTCTACACCGCTGTCTGTATAAACATGGAAACATCTACATGCCTATCTCTATAAATATGGAAATGTCTACACCGCTATCTGTATAAACATGGAAATACATACAATGCTATCTCTATAAAAATGGAAATATCTACACCGTCACCTTTATGAACATAGGAATACCTACACAGACATCTGTATAAACATGGAAATATTTACACTGCTATCTGTATAAACATGGAAACATCTACACCGCTATCTGTATAAAAATTGAAATATCTACACCGCTATCTCTATAAGCATGGAAATGCCTACACCTCTATCTGTACAAACATCTAAATATCTACATGGCTATCTCTGTAAACATGGAAATATCTACACCACCATCTGTATTAACATGGAAATACCTACACAGTCATCTGTATAAAGATGGAATTATCTACACCACTATCTGTAAACATGGAAATATCTACACAGAAATCTGTATAAACATGGAAATATCTACACCGCTATCTGTTTAAACATGGAAATGTCTACAAAGCTATCTCTATAAACATGGAAATACCTACACAGCTATCTGTATAAACATGGAAATAGCCACACTGCTATCTGTATAAACATGGAATTATCTACACAGCCATCTAAAAAAACATGAAAATATCTACAGAGTCATCTGTATAAACATGGAAATATCTACACCTCCATCGGTATAAACATGGAAATATCTACAATGCCATCTGTAAAAACATGGAAATGTCTACACAGTCATCTCTATAAACATGGAAATATCTACACCGCTATCTGTATAAACATGGAAATATCAACATCGCCATCTGTTTAAACATGGAAATATCTCCACCGCTATGTGTGTAAACATGGAAATATGTAAAACGCTATCTATGGAAAAATAGAAATAACTACACAGCTCTCTGTGTAAACTTGGAAATATGTACACCGCTATCTGTGTAAAGATGGAAATATCTACACCGCATTCTGTGCAAAGATGGAAATATCACCGCTATCTCTGCAAACATGGAAATATCTACACCGTTTTCTGCATAAACATGGAAATAACTACACCGCAATCTGTATAAACATGTGAATTTTTACACAGTCATCTGAATAAACATTGAAACATCTACACCACCATCTCTATAAACATGGAAATTTCTATACGGCAATCTGTACACACATGGAAATATGTACACAGCTATCTGAATACACATGGAAATAACTACACCGCTATCTCTATAAACATGGAAATATGTACACCGCCATCTGTATAAATAGGGAAATATCTACATCGCTATCTTTATACACATGGAAATATCTACACCGCTATCTGTATAAACTTGGAGATATCTACACCGCTATCTTTATATACATGGAAATATCTAAACCGCCATCTGTAAAAACATGGAAATATCTTCACAGTCATCTGTATAAACATGGACATATCTACACCACCATCTGTATAAACATGGAAATATCTATGCTGCCATCTGTATAAACGTGGAAACATCTACACAGCCATCTCTATAAACATGGAAATATCTACACTGCTCTCTGTATAAACATGGAAATAGCCACACCACTATCTGTATAAACATGGAAATATATTCACTGCTATCTATATAGACATGGAAATATCTACACCGCTATCTCTATAAACATGGAAATGTTTACACCGCTATAAGTATAAACAGGGAAATATCTATAAGGCTATCTTTATACACATGGAAGTATCTTTACCGCCATCTGTATAAACATGGAAATACCTACACAGTCATCTGCATAAATATGGAAATATCTACACCACTATCTGTTTAAACATGGAAATATCTACATTGCATCTGCATAAGCATGGAAAGATCTACACAGCCATCTCCATAAACATGGAAATATTTACACCGCTATCTGTATAAACATGGAAATAGCCACACCGCTACCTGTATAAACATGGAAATATCTACACCGCCATCTGAATAAACATGGAAATACCTACACGGCTATCTCTATAATCATGGAAATATCTACACCGCCATCTCTGTAAAAATGAAAATATCTACACCGTCATTTCCCTAAACATGGAGCTATCTTCATCGCCATCTGTATAAACATGGAAATATCTACACAGCTATCTGAATAAACATGGAAATATCTACAATGTCATCTGTATAATAATGGAAATATCTACACCGCGAGCTGTGTAAACATGGAATTATCTACACCGCTTTCTGTATAAACATGGAAATACCAACACCGCTATCTGTAAACATGGAAATATCTACACCGCTATGTGTATAAACATGGAAATATCTACACCGCTATCTCTATAAACATGGAAATAATTACACCGCCATCTCTATAAACATGGAAATATCTACACCGCTATCTCTATAAACATAGAAATATATTCACCGCCATCTCTATAAACATGGAACTATCTACACCGACATCTGCATAAACATAGAAATATCTACACCGCGATCTGTATAAACATGCAAATATCTACACCGCCATCTGTATAAATAGGGAAATATCTACACTGCCATCTTTATACACATGGAAATACCTACACCACTATCTGTATAAACATGGAGATATCTACACCGCTATCTCTATATACATGGAAATATCTACACAGCCATCTGTATAAACATAGAAATATCTTCACCGATTACTGTATGAATATGGAAATATCTACACCGCTATCGCTATAAACCTGGAAATAACTACACCGCTATCTGTATAAACATGGAAATATCTACACCGCTATCTCTATAAACATGGAAATATCTACACCGCCATCTGTATAAACATGGAAATATCTACACACTCATCTGTATAAGCATGGAAATATCTACACCACCATCTCTATAAACAAGGAAATATCTACACTGTCATCTGTATACACATGGAAATATCTACACCACAACCTGTATAAACATGGAACTATCTACACAACTATCTGTGTAAACATGGATATATGTACACCGCTATCTGTATAAAGATGGAAATATCTACACCGCAATCTGAGCAAAGATGGAAATATCTACACTGCTATCTGTGTAAACATGAAAATATCTACACCGTGAGCTGCATAAACATGGAAATACCAAGACCGCTATCTGTAAACATGGAAATATCAACACCGCTATGTGTATAAACATGGAAATATCTACACCGCTATCTCTATACACATGGAAATATTACACCGCCATCTCTATAAACATGGAAATATCTACACCGCTATCTCTGTAAACATAGAAATATCTACACCATCATCTCTATAAACATGGAAATATCTACACCGCCATTTGCATAAACATGGAAATATCTACACCGCTATCTGTATAAACATGCAAATATATACAACGCTATCTGTGTAAACATGGAAATATCTATACCGCTGTCTGTGTAAACATGGAAATATCTACACCACTATCTGTGTAAAGATTGAAATATCTACAGCACAATCTGTGCAACGATGGAAATATCTACACCACTATCTGTGAAAAAATGGAAATATCTACACCGCAATCTGTGCAAAGATGGAAATATCTACACCGCTATCTGTGTAAACATGCAAATATCTACACTGCAAGCTGTATAAACATGGAAATATCTACACCACTATCTGTATAAACATGGAAATACCAACACCGCTATCTGTAAACATGGAAATATCTACACCGCTATGTGTATAAACATGGAAATATCTACACCGCTATCTCTATAAACATGGAAATACTTACACCGCCATCCCTATAAACATGGAAATGCACCGCCATCTCTATAATCATGGAAAAATCTAAACCGCTATCTATATAAACATAGAAATATCTACACCGCCATCTCTATAAACATGGAAATATCTACACCGCCATCTGCATAAACATGGAAATATCTACACCGCCATCTGTATACACATGGAAATACCTACACCGCCATCTCTATAAATTGGGAAATATCTACACTGCAATCTGTATAAACATGGAAACATCTACACAGCCATCTCTATAAACATGGAAATAACTCCACCGCTATCTGTATAAAAATGGATATATCTACACCGCTATCTGTATAAACATGGAAGTATCTACACCGCTATCTCTATAAACATGGAAATGTTTACACCGCTATCTGTATAAACATGGAAATATCTTCATGGCTATCTCTATAAACAGGTAAATATCTATACCGCCATCTGTATAAACATGGAAATATCTACACAGTCATCTGTATAAACATGTAAATATAAACACAGCCATCTCCATAAACATGGAAATATTCACACCGCTATCTGTATATACATGGAAATAGCCACACCGCTATGTGTATAAACATGGAAATATCTACACCGCCATCTGAATAAACATGGAAATAACTACACTGCTATCTATACAAATATGGAAATATCTACACCGCTATCTCTATAAACATGGAAATATCTACACCGCTATCTGTATAAACATGGAAATATCTACACCGCTATCTCTATACACATGGAAATACCTCCACCGCTGTCTCTATAAACATGGAAATATCTACACCGCCATCTCTACAAACTTGGAAATATCTACACCGCCATCTCTATAAACATGAAAATATCTACACCGCCATCTCCATATACTTGGAACTATCTACAACACCATCTGAGTAAAAATGGAAATATCTACACCGCTATCTCTAGAAAGATGGAAATATCTACACCGTGATCTGTATAAACATGGAAATATCTACACCGCTACCAGTATAAACATGGAAATATCTACACCGCTATCTGTATAAACATGGAAATAGCTAAACCGCTATCTGTATAAACATGGAAGTACCTACAGCGCTATCTGTATAAACATGGAAATATCTACACCGCCATCTGTATAAACATGGAAATATCTACACAGTCATCTGTATAAGCCTGGAAATATCTACACCACCATTTCTATAAGCATGGAAATATCTACACTGCCTTCTGCATACACATGGAAATAGCTACACAGCTATCTGTATAAACATGGAAATATATACATCGCTATCTGTATAAACATGGAAATATCTCCACCGCTATCAGTATAAACATGGAAATATCTACACCGCTGTCTGTATAAATATGGAAATATCTACACCGCTATCTCTATAAACATGGAAATGTCTACACATCTATCTCTATAAACATGGAAATACCTACACCGCTATCTGTATAAACATGGAAATATCTACACCGCTATCTGTAAAAACATGGAAGTATCTACACCGATATCTGTATAAACATGGAAATATCTACAACACTACCTGTAAAAACATGGAACTGTCTACACCACTGTCTGTATAATCATGCAAACATATACAATGCTATCTCTGTAAACATGGAAATATCTACACCGCTGTCTGTGTAAACATGGAAATATCTACACCACTGTCAGTGTAAAGATTGAAATATCTACAGCACAATCTGTGCAACGATGGAAATATCTACACCGCTATCTGTGTAAAGGCTGAAATAACTACACCGCAATCTGTGCAAATATGGAAATACCTACACCGCTATCTGTGTAAACTTGGTAATATCTACACCGCTATCTGTATAAACATGGAAATATTTACACCTCTATCTGTATAAACATGGAAATATCTACACGGCCATCTGTATAAAGATGGAAATACCTACACCGACATCTGAATAAACATGGAAATATCTACAACGCCATCTGTATAAATGTGGAAATATCTACACCGTTATCTGTATAAACATGGAAATATCTACACCGCTATCTGTATAAACATGCAAATATATAAAACGCTATCTGTGTAAACATGGAAATATCTACACCGCTGTCAGTGTAAACAAGGAAATATCTACACCACTATCTGTGTAAAGATTGAAATATCTACAGCACAATCTGTGCAACGATGGAAATATCTACACCACTATCTGTGAAAAAATGGAAATATCTACACCGCAATCTGTGCAAAGATGGAAATATCTACACCGCTATCTGTGTAAACATGCAAATATCTACAACGCGAGCTGTATAAACATGGAAATATCTACACCACTATCTGTATAAACATGGAAATACCAACACCGCTATCTGTAAACATGGAAATATCTACAACGCTATGTGTATGAACATGGAAATATATACACCGCTATCTCTATAAACATGGAAATACTTACACCGCTATCTCTATAAACATGGAAATACACCGCCATATCTATAAACATGGAAAAATCTACACCGCTATCTATGTAAACATAGAAATATCTACATTGCCATCTCTAAAAACATGAAATATCTACACCGCAATCTGCATAAACATGGAAATATCTACACCGCCATCTGTATAAACATGGAAATATCTACACCGCCATCTCTATAAATAGGGAAATATCTGCACTGAAATCTGTATAAACATGGAAACATCTACACAGCCATCTCTATAAACATGGAAATATCTCCACCGCTATCTGTATAAAAATGGAAATATCTACACCGCTATCTGTATAAACATGAAAGTATCTACACCGCTATCTCTATAAACATGGAAATGTTTACACCGCTATCTGTATAAACATGGAAATATCTTCATGACTATCTCTATAAACAGGTAAATACCTATACCGCCATCTGTATAAACATGGAAATATCTACACAGTCATCTGTATAAACATGGAAATATCAACACAGCCATCTCCATAAACATGGAAATTTTCACACCGCTATCTGTATAAACATGGAAATAGACACACCGCTATCTGTATAATCATGGAAATATCTACACCGCCATCTGAATAAACATGGAAATAACTACACTGCTATCTATATAAATATGGAAATATCTACACCGCTATCTCTATAAACATGGAAATATCTACACCGCTATCTGTATAAACATGGAAATATCTTCAACGCCATCTCTACACACAAGGAAATACCTCCACCGCTGTCTCTATAAAGATGGAAATATCTACACCGCCATCTCTACAAACTTGGAAATATCTACACCGCCACCTCTATAAACATGAAAATATCTACACCGCCATCTCCATATACATGGAACTATCTACAACACCATCTGAGTAAAAATGGAAATATCTACACCGCTATCTCTAGAAAGATGGAAATATCTACACCGTGATCTGTATAAACATGGAAATATCTACACCGCTACCAGTATAAACATGGAAATATCTACACCACTATCTGTATAAACATGGAAATACCAACACCGCTATCTGTAAACATGGAAATATCTACAACGCTATGTGTATGAACATGGAAATATATACACCGCTATCTCTATAAACATGGAAATACTTACACCGCTATCTCTATAAACATGGAAATACACCGCCATATCTATAAACATGGAAAAATCTACACCGCTATCTATATAAACATAGAAATACCTACATCGCCATCTCTAAAAACATGAAATATCTACACCGCAATCTGCATAAACATGGAAATATCTACACCGCCATCTGTATAAACATGGAAATATCTCCACCGCCATCTCTATAAATAGGGAAATATCTGCACTGAAATCTGTATAAACATGGAAACATCTACACAGCCATCTCTATAAACATGGAAATATCTCCACCGCTATCTGTATAAAAATGGAAATATCTACACCGCTATCTGTATAAACATGAAAGTATCTACACCGCTATCTCTATAAACATGGAAATGTTTACACCGCTATCTGTATAAACATGGAAATATCTTCATGACTATCTCTATAAACAGGTAAATACCTATACCGACATCTGTATAAACAGGGAAATATCTACACAGTCATCTGTATAAACATGGAAATATCAACACAGCCATCTCCATAAACATGGAAATTTTCACACCGCTATCTGTATAAACATGGAAATAGACACACCGCTATCTGTATAATCATGGAAATATCTACACCGCCATCTGAATAAACATGGAAATAACTACACTGCTATCTATATAAATATGGAAATATCTACACCGCTATCTCTATAAACATGGAAATATCTACACCGCTATCTGTATAAACATGGAAATATCTTCAACGCCATCTCTACACACAAGGAAATACCTCCACCGCTGTCTCTATAAACATGGAAATATCTACACCGCCATCTCTACAAACTTGGAAATATCTACACCGCCACCTCTATAAACATGAAAATATCTACACCGCCATCTCCATATACGTGGAACTATCTACAACACCATCTGAGTAAAAATGGAAATATCTACACCGCTATCTCTAGAAAGATGGAAATATCTACACCGTGATCTGTATAAACATGGAAATATCTACACCGCTACCAGTATAAACATGGAAATATCTACACCACTATCTGTATAAACATGGAAATAGCTAAACCGCTATATGTATAAACATGGAAGTATCTACAGCGCTATCTGTATAAACATGGAAATATCTGCACCGCCATCTGTATAAACATGGAAATATCTACACAGTCATCTGTATAAGCCTGGAAATATCTACACCACCATTTCTATAAGCATGGAAATATCTACACCGCCTTCGGCATACACATGGAAATAGCTACACAGCTATCTGTATAAACATGGAAATATATACATCGCTATCTGTATAAACATGGAAATATCTCCACCGCTATCAGTATAAACATGGAAATATCTACACCGCTGTCTGTATAAATATGGAAATATCTACACCGCTATCTCTATAAACATGGAAATGTCTACAAATCTATCTCTATAAACATGGAAATACCTACACCGCTATCTGTATAAACATGGAAATAACTACACCGCTATCTGTATAAACCTGGAAGTATCTACACCGATATCTGTATAAACATGGAAATATCTTCACCACTACCAGTAAAAACATGGAACTGTCTACACCACTATCTGTATAATCATGCAAACATATACAATGCTATCTCTGTAAACATGGAAATATCTACACCGCTGTCTGTGTAAACATGGAAAATCTACACCACAATCACTGTAAAGATTGAAATATCTACAGCACAATCTGTGCAACTATGGAAATATCTACACCGCTATCTGTGTAAAGGCTGAAATAACTACACCGCAATCTGTGCAAATTTGGAAATATCTACAACGCTATCGGTGTAAACTTGGTAATATCTACACCGCTATCTGTATAAACATGGAAATATTTACACCTCTATCTGTATAAACATGGAAATATCTACACCGCCATCTGTATAAAGATGGAAATACCTACACCGACATCTGAATAAACATGGAAATATCTACAACGCCATCTGTATAAATATGGAAATATTTACACGGCTATCTGTATAAACATGAAAATATATACAATGCTATCTGTGTAAACATGGAAATATCTACACCGCTGTCTGTGTAAACAAGAAAATATCTACACCACTATCTGTGTAAAGATTGAAATATCTACTGCACAATCTGTGCAACGATGGAAATATCCACACCACTATCTGTGAAAAAATGGAAATATCTACACCGCAATCTGTGCAAAGATGGAAATATCTACACCGCTATCTGTGTAAACATGCAAATATCTACAACGCGAGCTGTATAAACATGGAAATATCTACACCACTATCTGTATAAACATGGAAATACCAACACCGCTATCTGTAAACATGGAAATATCTACACCGCTATGTGTATAAACATGGAAATATCTACACCGCTATCTCTATAAACATGGAAATACACCGCCATCTCTATAAACATGGAAATACTTACACCGCCATCTCTATAAACATGGAAAAATCTATACCGCTATCTATATAAACATAGAAATATCTACACCGCCATCTCTATAAACATGGAAATATCTTCAACGCCATCTGCATAAACATGGAATTATCCACACCGCCATCTGTATAAACATGGAAATATCTACACCGCCATCTCTATAAATAGGGAAATATCTACACTGCAATCTGTATAAATATGGAAATATCTACACAGCCGTCTGTACAAACATGGAAATATCTCCACCGCTATCTGTATAAAAATGGAAATATCTACACCGCTATCTCTATAAACATGGAAATAATTTCACCGCCATCTCTATAAAGATGGAAATACTTACACCGCCATCTCTGTAAACATGGAAAAATCTACACCGCTGTCTCTATAAACATGGAAATATCTACACCGCCATCTCTATAAACATGGAAATATCTACACCGCCATCTCTATAAACATGAAAATATCTACACCGCCATCTCCATAAACATGGAAATATCTACAATGTCATCTGTATAAAGATGGAAATATCTTCACCGCGAACTGTATAAACATGGAAATATCTACACCGCTATCTGTATAAACATGGAAATACCAACACCGCTATCTGTAAACATGGAAATATCTACACTGGTATGTGTATAAACATGGAAATATCTACACCGCTATCTCTATAAACATGGAAATAGTTACACCGCCATATCTATAAACATGGAAATATCTACACCGCCATCTCT
Organism: Pan troglodytes; assembly: GCF_028858775.2. Taxonomy (NCBI): domain Eukaryota; kingdom Metazoa; phylum Chordata; class Mammalia; order Primates; family Hominidae; genus Pan; species Pan troglodytes. Next base: position 13,883,518 of record NC_072411.2, read on the forward strand.
ATAAACATGGAAATATCTACACCGCCATCTGCATAAACATGGAAATATCTACACCGTGATCTGTATAAACATGCAAATATCTACACCGCCATCTGTATAAATAGGGAAATATCTACACCGCCATCTTTATACACATGGCAATATTTACACCACTATCTGTATAAACATGGATATATCTACACTGCTATCTCTATATACATGGAAATATCTACACCGCCACCTGTATAAACATAGAAATATCTTCACCGATAATTGTATGAATATGGAAATATCTACACTGCCATCGCTATAAACCTGGAAATATCTACACCGCTATCTGTATAAACATGGAAATATCTGCACCGCTATCTTTATAAACCTGGAAATATCTACACCGCCATCTGTATAAACATGGAAATATTTACACACTCATCTGTATAAGCATGGAAATATCAACACCACCATCTCTATAAACAAGGAAATATCTACACTGTCATCTGTATACACATGGAAATATCTACACAGCTATCCGTATAAACATGGAAATGTCTACATCGCTATCTGTATAAACATGGATATATCTCCACCGTTATCTGTATAAACATGGAAATATCTACACCGCTATCTTTATAAATTTGGAAATATCTACACCGGTACCTCTGTAAACATGGAAATGTCTATACCGCTATCTCTATAAACATGGAAATACCTACACTGCTATCTGTATAAACATGGAAATATCTACACCGCTATTTGTAAAAACATTTAAATATCTACACTGCTATCTGCATAAACTTGGAAATATCTACACCGCAATCTGTGTAAACATGGAAATATGTACACCGCCATCTGTATAAACATGAAAATATCTACACCGATATCTGTATAAACATGGAAATATCTCCACCGCTATCTCTATACACATGGAAATATATACACCGCTACCTGTATAAACATGGAACTATCTACACAACTATCTGTGTAAACATGGAAATATGTACACCGCTATCTGTATAAAGATGGAAATACCTTCACCGCAATCTGAGCAAAGACGGAAATATCTACACTGCTATCTGTGTAAACATGAAAATATCTACACCGTGAGCTGTATAAACATGGAAATACCAAGACCGCTATCTGTAAACATGGAAATATCAACACCGCTATGTGAATAAACATGGAAATATCTACACCGCTATCTCTGTAAATATAGAAATATCTACACCATCATCTCTTCAAACTTGGAAATAACTACACCGCCATCTGCATAAACATGGAAATATCTTCACCGCTATCTGTATAAACATGCAAATATATACAACCCTATCTGTGTAAATATGGAAATATCTACACCGCTGTCTGTGAAAACATGGAAATATCTACACCACTATCTGTGTAAAGATGGAAATATCTACAGAACAATCTGTGCAACGATGGAAATACCTACACCACTATCTGTGAAAAAATGGAAATATCTACACCGCAATCTGTGCAAAGATGGAAATATCTACACCGCTATCTGTGTAAACATGCAAATATCTACACCGCGAGCTGTAGAAACATGGAAATATCTACACCACTATCTGTATAAACATGGAAATACCAACACCGTTATCTGTAAACATGGAAATATCTACACCGCTACGTGTATAAACATGGAAATATCTACACCGCCATCTCTATAAACATGGAAATACTTACACCGCCATCTCTATAAACATGGAAAAATCTACACCGCTATCTATATAAACATAGAAATATCTACACTGCCATCTCTATAAACATGGAAATATCTACACCGCCATCTGCATAAACATGGAAATATCTACACCGCCATCTGTATAAACATGGAAATATCTACACCGCCATCTCTATAAATAGGGAAATATCTACACTGCAATCTGTATAAACATGGAAATATCTACACAGCCATCTCTATAAACATGGAAATATCTCCACCACAATCTGTATAAAAATGGAAATATCTACACCGCTATCTGAATAAACATGGAAATATCTATCCCGCTATCTCTATAAACATGGAAATGTTTACAGAGCTATCTGTATAAACATGGAAATATCTTCATGGCTATCTCTATAAACAGGTAAATATCTATACCGCCATCTGTATAAACATGGAAATATCTACACAGTCATCTGTATAAACATGGAAATATCAACACAGCCATCTCCATAAACATGGAAATATTTACACTGCTATTTGTATAAACATGGAAATAGCCACACCGCTATCTGTATAATCATGGAAATATCTACACCGCCATCTGAATAAACATGGAAATAACTACACAGCTATCTATATAAATATGGAAATATCTACACCGCTATCTCTAAAAACGTGGAAATATCTACACCGCTATCTGTATAAACATGGAAATATCTACACCGCCATCTCCATACACATGGAAATACCTCCACCGCTGTCTCTATAAACATGGAAATATCTGCACCGCCATCACTATAAACTTGGAAATATCTACACCGCCAGCTCTATAAACATGAAAATATCTACACCGCCATCTCCATATACATGGAACTATCTACAACACCATCTGTGTAAAAATGGAAATATCTACACCGCCATCTCTGGAAAGATGGAAATATCTACACCGCAATCTGTATAAACATGAAAATATCTACACCGCTACCTGTATAAACATGGAAATATCTACACCGCTATCTGTATAAACATGGAAATAGCTAAACCGCTCTCTTTATAAACATGGAAATATCTACAGCGCTATCTGTATAAACATGGAAATATCTACACCGCCATCTGTATAAACATGGAAATATCTACACAGTCATCTGTATAAGCCTTGAAATATCTACACCAACATTTCTATAAACATGGAAATATCTACACTGCCATCTGCATACACATGGAAATAGCTACACAGCTATCTGTATAAACATGGAAATATATACATCGCTTTCTGTATAAACATGGAAATATCTCCACCGCTATCTGCATAAACATGGAAATATCTACACCGCTGTCTGTATAAATATGGAAATATCTACACCGCTATCTCTATAAACATGGAAATGTCTACACCGCTATCTCTATAAACATGGAAATACCTACACCGCTATCTGTATAAACTTGGAAATATCTTCACCGCTATCTGTATAAACATGGAAGTATCTACACCGATATCTGTATAAACATGGAAATATCTACACCACTACCTGTAAAAACATGGAACTGTCTACACCACTATCTGTATAATCATGCAAACATATACAATGCTATCTGTGTAAACATGGAAATATCTACAGTGCTGTCTGTGTAAACATGGAAATATCTACACCACTATCAGTGTAAAGATTGAAATATCTACAGCACAATCTGTGCAACGATGGAAATATCTACACCTCTATCTGTGTAAAGGTGGAAATAACTACATCGCAATCTGTGCAAATATGGAAATATCTACACCGCTATCTGTAAACTTGGTAATATCTACACCGCTATCTGTATAAACATGGAAATATCTACACCTCTATCTGTATAAACATGGAAATATCTACACCGCCACCTATATAAAGATTGAAATATCTACACCGTCATCTGAATAAACATGGAAGTATCTACAACGCCATCTGTATAAATATGGAAATATCTACACCGTTATCTCTATGAACATGGAAATATCTACACCGCTATCTGTATAAACATGGAAATATCATCTACACCGCTATCTGTATAAACATGCAAATATATACAACGCTATCTCTGTAAACATGGAAATATCTACAACGCTGTCTGTGTAAACATGGAAATATCTACACCACTATCTGTGTAAAGATTGAAATATCTACAGCACAATCTGTGCAACGATGGAAATATCTACACCACTATCTGTGAAAAAATGGAAATATCTACACTGCAATCTGTGCAAAGATGGAAATATCTACACCGCTATCTGTGTAAACATGCAAATATCTACACCACGAGCTGTATAAACATGGAAATATCTACACCACTATCTGTATAAACATGGAAATACCAACACCGCTATCTGTAAACATGGAAATATCTACACCGCTATGTGTATAAACATGAAAATATCTACCCCCTATCTCTATAAACATGGAAATACTTACACCGCCATCTCTATAAACATGGAAATACTTACACCGCCATCTCTATAAACATGGAAAAATCTACACCGCTATCTATATAAACATAGAAATATCTACACCGCCATCTCTATAAACATGGAAATATCTACACCGCCATCTGCATAAACATGGAAATATCTACACTGCCATTTGTATAAACATGGAAATATCTACACCGCCATCTCTTTAAATAGGGACATATCTGAACTGCAATCTGTATAAACATGGAAATATCTACACAGCCATCTCTATAAACATGGAAATATCTCCACCGCTATCTGTATAAAAATGGAAATATCTACACCGCTATCTGTATAAACTTGGAAATATCTACACCGCTATCTCAATAAACATGGAAATGTTTACACCGCTATTTGTATAAACATAGAAATATCTTCATGGCTATCTCTATAAACAGGTAAATATCTATACCGCCATCTGTATAAACATGGAAATATCTACACAGTCATCTGTATAAACATGGAAATATCAACACAGCCATCTCCATAAACATGGAAATATTTACACCGCTATCTGTATAAACATGGAAATAGCCACACCGCTATCTGTATAATCATGGAAATATCTACACCGCCATCTGAATAAACATGGAAATAACTACACTGCTATCTATATAAATATGGAAATATCTACACCGCTATCTCTATACACATGGAAATATCTACACCGCTATCTGTATAAACATGGAAATATCTACATCGCTGTCTGTATAAATATGGAAATATCTACACCGCTATCTCTATAAACATGGAAATGTCTACACCGCTATCTCTATAAACATGGAAATACCTACACCGCTAACTGTATAAACATGGAAATATCTACACCACTATGTGTATAAACATGGAAGTATCTACATCGATATGTGTATAAACATGGAAATATCTACACCACTACCTGTAAAAACATGGAACTGTGTACACCACTGTCTGTATAATCATGCAAACATATACAATGCTATCTGTGTAAACATGGAAATATCTACACCGCTGTCTGTGTAAACATGGAAATATCTACACCACTATCACTGTAAAGGTGGAAATAACTAAACCACAATCTGTGCAAATATGGAAATATCTACACCGCTATCTGTGTAAACTTGGTAATATCTACACCGCTATCTGTATAAACATGGAAATATCTACACCTCTATCTATATAAACATGGAAATATCTACACCGCCATCTGTATAAAGATGGAAATATCTACACTGACATCTGAATAAACATGGAAATATCTACAACGCCATCTGTATAAATATGGAAATATCTACACCGTTATCTCTATGAACATGGAAATATCCACACAGCTATCTGTATAAACATGGAAATATCTACACCGCTATCTGTATAAACATGGAAATATCTACACACACATCTGTATAAGTATGGAAACATCTACACCACCATCTCTATAAACAAGGAAATATCTACAATGTCATGTGTATACACATGGAAATATCTACACAGCTATCCGTATAAACATGGAAATATCTACATCGCTATCTGTATAAACATGGATATATCTCCACCGTTATCTGTATAAACATGGAAATATCTACACCGCTATCTTTATAAATTTGGAAATATCTACACCAGTACCTCTATAAACATGGAAATGTCTACACCGCTATCTCTACAAACATGGAAATACCTACACCGCTATCTGTATAAACATGGAAATATCTACACCGCTATCTGTAAAAACATTGAAATATCTAAACCGCTATCTGCCTAAACTTGGAAATATCTACACCACAATCTGTGTAAACATGGAAATATGTACACCACCATCTGTATAAACATGGAAATATCTACACCGATATCTGTATAAACATGGAAATATCTCCACCGCTATCTGTATACACATGGAAATATCTACACCGCTACCTGTATATACATGGAACTATCTACACAACTATCTGTGTAAACATGGAAATATGTACACCGCTATCTGTATAAAGATGGAAATATCTACACCGCAATCTGAGCAAAGATGGAAATATCTACACTGCTATCTGTGTAAATATGAAAATATCTACACCGTGAGCTGTATAAACATGGAAATACCAAGACCGCTATCTGTAAACATGGAAATATCAACACCGCTATGTGTATAAACATGGAAATATCTACACCGCTATCTCTGTAAACAAAGAAATATCTACACCATCATCTCTACAAACATGGAAATATCTACACCGTCATCTGCATAAACATGTAAATATCTACACCGCTATCTGTGTAAACATGCAAATGTATACAACGCTATCTGTGTAAACATGGAAATATCTACACTGCTGTTTGTGTAAACATGGAAATATCTACACCACTATCTGTGTAAAGATTGATATATCTACAGCACAATCTGTGCAACGATGGAAATATCTACACCACTATCTGTGAAAAAATGGAAATATCTACTCCGCAATCTGTGCAAAGATGGAAATATCTACACCGCTATCTGTGTAAACATGCAAATATCTACACCGCAATCTGTATAAACATGGAAATATCTACACCACTATCTGTATAAACATGGAAATACCAACACCGCTATCTGTCAACATGGAAATATCTACACCGCTAAGTGTATAAAGATGGAAATATCTACACCACTATCTCTATAAACATGGAAATACTTACACCGCCATCTCTATAAACATGGAAATACTTACACCGCCATCTCTATAAACATGGAAAAATCTACACCGCTATCTATATATAGAAATATCTACACCGCCATCTCTATAAACATGGAAATATCTACACCGCCATCTGCAAAACATGGAAATATCTACACCACCATCTGAATAAACATGGAAATATCTACACCGCCATCTCTATAAATAGGGAAATATCTACACTGCAATCTGTATAAACATGGAAATATCTACACAGCCATCTCTATAAACATGGAAATATCTCCACCGCTATCTGTATAAAAATGGAAATATCTACACCGCTATCTGTATAAACATGGAAATATCTACACCGCTATCTCTATAAACATGGAAATGTTTACACCGCTATCTGTATAAACATGGAAATATCTTCATGGCTATCTCTATAAACATGTAAATATCTATGCCGCCATCTGTATAAACATGGAAATATCTACACAGTCATCTGTATAAACATGGAAATATCAACACAGCCATCTCCATAAACATGGAAATATTTACACCGCTATCTGTATAAACATGGAAATAGCCACACCGCTACCTGTATAATCATGGAAATATCTACACCGCCATCTGAATAAACATGCAAATAACTACACTGCTATCTATATAAATATGAAAATAACTACACCGCCATCTCTATAAACTTGGAAATATCTACACCGCCATCTCTATAAACATGAAAATATCTACACCACCATCTCCATATTCATGGAACTATGTACAACACCATCTGTGTAAAAATGGAAATATCTACACCGCTATCTCTAGAAAGATGGAAATATCTACACCGCGATCTGTATAAACATGGGAATATCTACACCGCTACCTGTATAAACATGGAAATATCTACAAGGCTATCTGTATAAACATGGAAATAGCTAAACCGCTATCTTTATAAACATGGAAATATCTACAGCGCTATCTCTATCAACATGGAAATATCTACACCGCCATCTGCATAAACATGGAAATATCTACACCGCGATCTGTATAAACATGCCAATAACTACACCGCCATCTGTATAAATAGGGAAATATCTACACCGCCATCTTTATACACATGGAAATATCTACACCACTATCTGTATAAACATGGAGATATCTACACCGCTATCTCTATATACATGGAAATATCTACACCGCCATCTGTATAAACATAGAAATATCTTCACCGATAATTATATGAATATGGAAATATCTACACCGCTATCGCTATAAACCTGGAAATATCTACACCGCTATATGTATAAACATGGAAATATCTACACCGCTATCCCTATAAACATGGTAATATCAACAAAGCGATCGGTATAAACATGGAAATATCTACACCGCGATCTGCATAAACATGGAATTATCTAGAGAGCTATCTGTGTAAACATGGAAATATCTACACAGCTATCTCTATAAACATGGAAATATCTACACCGCCATCTGTATAAACATGGAAATACCTAAAAACTCATCTGTATAAACATTGAAATATCTACACAGCCATCTGTATAAACATGGAAATATCTACACAGCCATCTGTATATACATGGAAATATCTACACCGCTATCTGTATAAACATGGAAATATCTACACCGCTATTTGTATAAGCAAGGAAATATCTACACCGCCATCTGTTTAAATATGGAAATATATACACAGACATCTGTTTATACATTTAAATATCTACACCGGTATCTGTATAAACATGCTAATAACTACACTGCTATCTGTGTAAATGTGGTAATATTTGCACCGCTATCCCAATATACATGGTAATATCAACACCGCGATCTGTACAAACATGGAAATATCTACCCCATGATCTGTATAAACATGGAAATATCTACACCGCGATCTGTATAAACATGGAAACATCTACACCGTGATCTGTATAAACATGGAAATATCTACACCGCCATCTCTATAAACATGGAAATATCTACACCCCTATCTGTATAAACATGGAAATATCCACACAGCTATCTCTATAAACATGGAAAAATCAACAACGCTATCTCTATGAACATGGAAATATCTACACCGCCATCTCTATGAACAAGGAAATATCTACACCGCGATCAGTATAAACATGGAAATATCTACACCGCGATCTGTATAAACATGGAAATATCTCCACTGCTATCTCTATAAATATCGAAATATCTACACCGCCATCTGTATAAACATGGAAATACCTACAAAGTCAACTGTATAAACATGGAAATATCTACACCGCTATCTGTATAAACATGGAAATATCTACACCGCTATTTGTATAAACAAGGAAGTATCTACACCGCCATCTGTTTAAAATTGAAATATATACACAGACATCTGTTTATACATGGAAATATTTACACCGCTATCTGTATAAACATGCTAATAACTACACCGCTATCTGTATAAATTTGGAAATATTTGCACCGCTATCCCTATAAACATGGTAATATCAACAACGCGATCTGTATAAACATGGAAATATCTACACCATGATCTGTATAGACATGGAAATATCTACACCGCGATCTGTATAAACATGGAAATACTTACACCGTGATCTGTATAAACATGGAAATATCTACACCGCCATCTCCATAAACATGGAAATATCTACACCCCTATCTGTATAAACATGGAAATATCCACACAGCTATCTCTATAAACATGGAAAAATCAACCCTGCTATCTCTATGAACATGGAAGTATCTACACCGCCATCTCTATAAACATGGAAATATCTACACCGCTATCTATGTAAACATGAAAATATCTACACTGCCATATTCAGAAACATGGCTGTATCTCCACCGCAATCTGTATAAACATGAAAATATCTACACCGCTATCTCTATAAACATGGAAATATCTACACTGCCATCTGTACAAACATGGAAATATCTACACAGTCATCTGTAGAAACATGGAAATATCTACACTGCTATCCCTGTAAACATGGAAATAACTACACCGGTATCTCTATAAACATGGAAATATCTACACCGTTATCTGTATAAACCTGGAAAGATCTACACAGCTATCTGTATAAATATGGAAATATCTACAACGCTGTCTCTCTAAACATGGAAATGTCTACACCGCTATCTGTATAAACATGGAAATATCTACATTGTTATCTTTATAAACATGAAAATATCTACACTGACATATGTATAAACATGGAAATAACTTCACAGTCATCTGTATAAACATGGAAATATCTACACCACCATCTGTATAAACATGGAAATATCTACACGGAAAGATGTAAAAACATGGAAATATCTAGACAGTCATCTCTATAAACATGGAAATATCTATACCGCTATCTGTATAAACATGGAAATAACCACACCGCTATCTGTATAAACATGAAAATAGCCACACCGCTATCTGTATAAACATGGAAATCTCTGCACCGCTATCTTTATAAACATGGAAATATCTACAACTGTATCTGTGTAAACATAGAAATATCTACACGGCTATTTGTGTAAACATGGAAATATCTGCACTGCTATCTGTATAAATATGGAAATATCTACACCGCTATCTGTAAAACGTGGTAATATCTACACCGCTCTCTGTATAAACCTGGAAATATCTACAACGATATCTGTATAAATAAGGAAATATCTACACCGCCATCTGTATAAACATGGAAATACCTACACCGCTATCTGTATAAATATGGAAATATCCACACCGCTATCTCTATAAACATGGCAATACCTACACCGATTTCTCTATAAACATGGAAATATCTACACTGCAATCTCTATATACGTGGAAATATCTACACCGCCATCTCTATAAACATGAAAATATCTACACCGCCATCTTCAGAAACATGGATGTATCTACACCGCCATCTGTATAAACATGGAAATATCTACAACACTATCTGTATAAACATGGAAATATCTCCACTGCCATCTGTATAAACATGGAAATATCGACACCGCCATCAGTATAAAGATGAAAATATCTACACAGCAATCTGTATAAATATGGAAATACCTACATCGCTACCTCTATAGACATGTAAATATCGACACCGCTATCTGTATAAACGTGGAAATATCTACACTGCCATCTGTATAAAGATGGAAATATCTACACCGCGAGCTGTATAAACATGGAAATATCTACACTGCAATCTGTATAAAAATGGAAATACCAACACCGTTATCTGTATAAACATGGAAATATCTTCACCGCTATCTCTATAAACAAGAAAATATTTACACCACAATCTCTATGAACATGGAAATATTTACACTGCTATCTCTATAGACATAGAAATAACTACACTACCATCCCTATAATTTGGAAACATCTACACCGCCTTCTGCATAAACATGGAAATATCTACACAAACATCTGTATAAACATGGAAATATCTACACTGCCATCTGTATAAACTTGGAAATATCTACACTGACATCTGTAGAAAGATGGAAATGTCTACAAAGCGATCGGTATAAACATGGGAATTTCTACACCGCTACCTGCATAAACATGGAAATATCTACACCGCTATCTGTATCAACATGGAAATAACTACACCGCAATCTGTATAAACATGGAAATATCTACAATGCTATCTCTGTAAACATGCAAATATCTACACAGATATATGTGGAAACTTGGAAATATCTACACCGCTATCTGTGTAAATTTGGCAATACTTACATCGCAATCTGTGCAAAGATGGAAATATCTACACCGCTATCTCTGTAAAAATGGAAATATCTACACCGCTATCTGTATCAACATGGAAATAACTACACCGCAATCTGTATAAACATGGAAATATCTATCACGCTATGTGTGTAAACATGGAAATATCTACACCGCGGTCTGTATAAACATGTTAATATCTACACCAATATCTGTATAAACATGGAAATATCTACAACGCTATCTGTATAAACACGGAAATATCTTCACCGCTATCTGTGCAAACATGAAAATATCTACACCGCCATCTCTATAAACATGGAAATATCTACACTGCCATCTCTACAAAGATGGAAATATCTACACCGCGAGCTGTATAAACATGGAAATATCTACAACACAAGTTGTATAAACATGGAAATACCAACAACGCTCTCTGTATAAACATGGAAATACCAACACTGCTATCTGTATAAACATGGAAATATCTACACAATTATCTCTATAAACATGGAAATACCTACACCGCCATCTCTATAAACATGGAAATAACTACACCGCCATCTGCATGAACATGGAAATATCTACACCGCTATATGTATAAACATGGAAATATCTACAATGTCATCTGTGGAAAGATGGAAATATCTACACCACGATCTCTGTAAATATGAAAATATCTACACCGCTATCTCTGTAAAGATGGAAATATCTACACCGCAATCTGTGCAAAGATGGAAATATCTACACCGCTATCTCTGTAAACATGGAAATATCAACACCACTATCTGTATAAACATGGAAATATCTACATTGCTATCTGTATAAACATGGATATATCTACACCGTTATCTGTATAAACATGGAAATATCTGCACCGCTTTCTGTATAAATATTTAAATATCTACACCGCCATTTGTGTAAACATACAAATATCTACAGAGTCATCTGTATACACATGGAAATATCTACACAGCCATCTGTATAAACATGGATGTATCTACACATCTATCTGTATAAACAAGGAAATAACAGCGCTATCGCTATAAACCTGGAAATATCAACACCACAATCTCTACAAACATGGAAATATCTACAACGCCATCTGTATAAACATGGAAATATCTATACCGCTATCTGTATAAAGATGGAAATATCTACACCGCTATCTCTATAAACATGGAAATATCTATACAGCCATCTGTATAAACATTGAAATATCTACACAACTATCTCTATAAACATAGGAATACCTACACCGCCATCTCTATACACATAGAAATATCTACACCGCTATCTCTATAACTTAGAAATATATACACCGCCATCTCCATAAACATGGAAATAACTACACCGCCATCTGCATGAACATGGAAATATCTACAGCGCTATCTGTATAAACATGGAAATATCTACACTGTCATCTGTATAAACATGGAAATATCTAAACTGCCATCTGTGGAAAGATGGAAATATCTACACCACGATCTCTATAAATATGAAAATATCTGCAACGCTATCTGTGTAAAGATGGAATTAACTGCACCGCAATCTGTGCAAAGATGGAAATATCTACACCGCTATCTCTGTAAACATGGAAATATCTACACCACTATCTGTATAAACATGGAAATATCCACACCGCTATCTGTATAAACATGGAAATATCTACACCGCTATCTGTATCAACATGGAAATAACTACACCGCAATCTGTATAAACATGGAAATAGCTACAATGATATCTCTGTAAACATGGAAATATCTACACAGCTATCTGTGTAAACTTCGAAATATCTACACCGCTATCTGTGTAAATTTGGCAATACTTACACCGCAATCTGTGCAAAGATGGAAATATCTACACAGATATCTCTGTAAACATGGAAATATCTACACCGCTATCTGTATAAACATGGAAATATCTACACTGCCATCTGTATAAACATGGAAATATCTACAGCGCCATCTGTATAAACATGGAAATATCTACACTGCCATCTGTACACACATGGAAATATCTACACAGCCATCTGTATAAACATGGAAATATCTACACCGCTATCTCTATAAACATGGAAATATCTACACAGCTATCTCTGTAAACATGGAATTATCTACACCGCTATCTGTATAAACATGGAAATATCTACACTGCCATCTGTATAAACATGGAAATATCTACAACACCATATGTATAAACGTGGAAATAACTACACTGCCGTCTGTACAAACATGGAAATATCTACACAGCCATCTGTATAAACATGGAAATATCTACATCGCTATCTCTATAAACATGGAAATATCTACACCGCTATCTGTATAAACATGGAAATATCTACATCGCTATCTGTATAAACAGGGAAATATCTCCACCGCTATCTGTATAAACATTGAAATACCTACACCGCTATCTGTATAAACTTGGAAATATCTACACTGCTACCAGTATAAACATGGAAATATATACAATGCTATCTGTGTAAACATGGAAATATCTACACAGCTATCTGTGTAAACTTGGAAATATCTACACTGCTACCAGTATAAACATGGAAATATATACAATGCTATCTGTGTAAACATGGAAATATCTACACAGCTATCTGTGTAAACTTGGAAATATCTACCCAGCTATCTGTGTAAAAATGGAAATATCTACACAGCAATCTGTGCAAAGATGGAAATATCTACACCGATATCTCCGTAAACATGGAAATATCTACATCGCTATCTGTATAAACATGGATATATCTACACCGTTATGTGTATAAACATGGAAATATCTGCACCGCTTTCTGTATAAATATTTAAATATCTACACCGCCATTTGTGTAAACATACAAATATCTACAGAGTCATCTGTATACACATGGAAATATCTACACAGCCATCTGTATAAACATGGATGTATCTACACTACTATCTGTATAAACAAGGAAATACCTACAGCGCTATCTCTATAAACATGGAAATATCAACACCACAATCTCTACAAACATGGAAATATCTACAATGCCATCTGTATAAACATGGAAATATCTACACCGCTATCTGTATAAAGATGTAAATATCTACACCGCTATCCCTATAAACATGGAAATATCTATGCAGCCATCTGTATAAACATGGAAATATCTACACAACTATCTCTATAAACATGGAAATACCTACACCGCCATCTCTATACACATAGAAATATCTACACCGCTATCTCTATAAACAGAAATATCTACACCGCCACCTCCATAAACATGGAAATAACTACACTGCCATCTGCATGAACATGGAAATATCCACACTGCTATCTGTATAAACATGGAAATATCTACACTGTCATCTGTATAAACATGGAAATATCTAAACTACCATCTGTGGAAAGATGGAAATATCTACACCACGATCTCTATAAATATGAAAATATCTACACCGCTATCTGTGTAAAGATGGAAATATCTACACCGCAATCTGTGCAAAGATGGAAATATCTACCCAGCTATCTGTGTAAAAATGGAAATATCTACACAGCTATCTCTGTAAACTTGGAAATATCTACACAGCTATCTTTGTAAATTTGGCAATACTTACATCGCAATCTGTGCAAAGATGGAAATATCTACACAGCTATCTCTGTAAACATGGAAATATCTGCACCGCAGTCTTTATAAACATGGAAATATCTGCAACTCTATCTGTGTAAACATAGAAATATCTACACGGCTGTTTGTGTCAACATGGAAATATCTGCACCGCTATCTGTATATAGATGGAAATATCTACACCACTATCTGTAAAACGTGGAAATATCTACACCGTTCTCTGTATAAACCTGGAAATCTCTACACCGATATCTGTATAAACAAGGAAATACCTACACCGCCATCTGTATAAACATGGAAATACCTACACCACTATTTGTATAAATATGGAAATATCCACACCGCTATCTCTGTAAACATGGAAATACCTACACCACTTTCTCTATAAACATGATAATATCTACACTGCTATCTCTATATACATGGAAATATCTACACCTCCATCTGTATAAACATGAATATAACTACACCGCCATCTTCAGAAACATGGATGTATCTACACCACAATCTGAATAAATAAGGAAGTATCTACACCACTATCTGTATAAATATGGAAATATCTTCTCTGCCATCTGTATAAACATGGAAATATCTACACCGCCATCTGTATAAAGATGGAAATATCTACACCGTAATCTGTATAAATATAGAAATAACTAAACCGCTATCTCTGTGGACATGGAAATATCTACACCGATATCTGTATAAACTTCGAAATATCTACACTGCCATCTGTATAAAGATGGAAATATCTACACCGCGAACTGTATAACTATGGAAATATCTACACCGCTATTTGTATAAACAAGGACATATCTACAGCGCGATCTGTTAAAACACGGAAATATATACACAGACATCTGTTTATACATGGAAATATCTACACCACTATCCCTATAAACATGGTAATATCAACACCGTGAACTGTATAAACATTGAAATATCTACACAATGATCAGTATAAACATGGAAATATCTACACCGCGATCTGTATAAACATGGAAATATCTACACCGTGATCTGTATAAACATGGAAATATCCACAGAGCTATATCTATAAACATGGAAAAATCAACACCGCTATCTCTATGAACATGGAAATATCTACACCGCCATCTCTATAAACATGGAAATATCTACACCGTGATCAGTATAAATATGGAAATATCTACACCGCTATCTGTATAAACATGGAAATATCTCCACTGCTATCTCTATAAATATCTAAATATCTACACCGCCATCTGTATAAACATGGAAATATCTACACAGCCATGCATATATACATGGAAATATCTACACCGCTATCTATATGAACATGGAAATAACTACACCGCTATCTGTATAAACATGGAAATATCTACATCGCCATCTACATATCCATAGAAATATCTGTGCCTCCATCTGTATAAACCTGGAAATAGCTACATGGTCTTCTGTGTATAGATGGAAATAACAACACCACCATCTGTACAAACATGGAAATATCTGCAACGCTATCTGTATATTCATGGAAATATCTCCACTGCTATCTCTATAAATATCAAAATAACTACACCGCCATCTGTATAAACATGGAAATATCTACACAGCCATGCATATATACATGCAAATACCTACACCGCTATCTATATAAACATGGAAATAACTACACCTCTATCTGTATAAACATGGAAATATCTACACCGCCATCTACATATCCATAGAAATATCTGTGCCGCCATCTGTACAAACATGGAAATATCTACATGGTCATCTGTGTATAGATGGAAATAACAACACCGCCATCTGTACAAACATGGAAATAACTGCACCGGTATCTGTATAAACATGGAAATATCTACACCGCGGTCTGTATAAACCTGGAAATATCTACACCGCTATCTGTATAAACATGGAAATATCTACACCGCTATCTCTATAAACATGGAAATATCTGCGCCACCATAGGTATAAACATGGAAATATCTACACGGTCATCTGTGTATAGATGGAAATATCAACACCGCCATGTGTACAAACATGGAAATATCTGCACCGCTATCTGTATAAACATGAAATATCTACGCCGCAGTCTGTATAAACATGGAAATAGCTAAACCGCAATCTGTATAAACATGGAAATATCTACACTGCTATCTGTATAAACATGGAAATATCTACACCGCTATCTCTATAAACATGGAAATATCTACAACATGATCTGTTTAAACATGGAAATATGTACACCGCTATCTCTATAAACATGGAAATATCTACACCATGATCTGTTTAAACAAGGAAATATCTACACTGCCATCTGTATAAACATGGAAATACCTACACCGCTATCTGTATAAATATGGAAATATCCACACCGGTATCTCCATAAACATGGAAATACCTACACCGATTTCTCTATAAACATGGAAATGTCTACAATGCAATCTCTATATACATGGAAATATCTACACCACCATCTCTATAAACATGAAAATATCAACACCGCCATCTTCAGAAACATGGATGTATCTACACCGCCATCTGTATAATCATGGAAATATCTACACCAATATCTGTATAAACATGTAAATATCTTCACTGCCAACTGTATAAACATGGAAATATCTACATCGCCATCTGTATAAAGATGGAAATATCTACAACGCAATCTGTATAAATATGTAAATAACTACACCGCTCCCTCTATAGACATGTAAATATCTACACCGCTATCTGTATAAACATGGAAATATCTACACTGCCATCTGTATAAAGATCGAAACATCTACACCGTGAGCTGTATAAACATGGAAATATATACACCGCAATCTGTATAAACATGGAAATATTTACAATGCTATCTCTGTAAACATGGAAATATCAACACAGCTATCTGTGTAAACTTGGAAATACCTACACCGCTATCTGTGTAAATTTGGCAATACTTACACCGCAATCTGTGCATAGATGGAAATATCTACACCGCTATCTCTATAAACATGGAAATATCTACACCGCTATCTGTATAAACATGGAAATATCTACACTGCCATCTGTATAAACATGGAAATATCTACAGCGCCATCTGTATAAACATGGAAATATCTACAATGCCATCTGTACACACATGGAAATATCTACACAGCCATCTGTACAAACATGGAAACATCTACACCGCTATCTCTATAAACATGGAAATATCTACACCGCTATCTGTAAAAACATGGAAATATCTACATCGCTATCTGTATGAACAGGGAAATATCTCCACCGCTATCTGTATAAACATGGAAATATCTACACCGCTATCTGTATAAACATGGAAATATCTACACCGCTATCTGTATAAACATGGAAATATATACATTGCTATCTGTGTAAACATGGAAATATCTACACAGCTATCTGTGTAAACTTGGAAATGTCTACCCAGCTATCTGTGTAGAAATGGAAATATCTACACAGCAATCTGTGCAAAGATGGAAATATCTACACCGCTATCTCTGTAAACATGGAAATATGTACACCGCTATCTGTAAGCATGGAAATATATATACCGCAGTCTCTATAAACATGGAAATATCTCCACCGCTATCTGTATAAACATGAAAACATCTACACCGCTATCTTTATAATCATGGACATATCTAAACCGCAATCTGTATAAACATGGACATATCTACCACACTATGTGTGTAAACATGGAAATATCTACACAGCTATCTGTGTAAACTTGGAAACATCTACACAGCTATCTGCGTAAACATGGAAATATCTACACAGCAATCTGTGCAAAGATGGAAATATCTACACCGCTGTCTCTATAAACATGGAAATATCTACACCGCTACCTGTATAAACATGGAAATATCTACACCGCTATCTGTATAAACAAGGAAATATCTACACCGCCATCTGTAGAAACATGGAAATATCTACACCGCAATCTGTATAAACTTGGAAATACCTACACCGCTATCTGTATAAATATGGAAATAACTACACCGCTATCTCTATAAACGTGGAAATACCTACACCGCTATCTCTATAAACATGAAAATATCTACACTGCTATCTCTATATACATCGAAATATCTACACCTCCATCTCTATAAACATGAAAATATCTACACCGCCATCTTCAGAAACATGGATGTATCTACATCGCTATCTGTATAAACATGGAAATATCTACTCCACTATCTGTATAAACATGGAAATATCTTCACTGCCATCTGTGTAAACATGGATATATCTACAACGCCATCTGTATAAAGATGGAAATATCTACACCGCAAGCTGTATAAATATGGAAATAACTACACCGCTACCTCTATAGACAAGGAAATATCTACACCGCTATCTGTATAAACATGGAAATATCTACACTGCCATCTGTATAGAGATGGAAATATCTACACCGCGAGCTGTATAAACATACAAATATCTACACCGCTATCTGTATAAACATGGAAATAACAACACCGCTATCTGTATAAATATGGAAATATCTACACCGCTATCTCTATAAACATGAAAATACTTACACCACCATCTCTATAAACATGTAAATATTTACACCGCTATCTCTATAATCTTAGAAATAACTAGACCGCCATCTCTATAAACATGGAAATATCTACAACGCTATCTGCATAAACATGGAATTATCTACACAGATATCTGTATAAACATGGATATATCTACACCGCCATCTCTATAAACATGAAAATGTCTATACCGCCATCTTCAGAAACATGGATGTATCTACTCCGCCATCTGTATAAACATGGAAATAACTACACCACTATCTGTATAAACATGGAAATTATCTTCACTGCCATCTGTATAAACAGGGAAATATCTATACCGCCATCTGTATAAAGATGGAAATATCTACACCGCAATCTGTACAAATATGGAAATACCTACTCCGATATCTCTATACACATGGAAATATCTACACCGCTATCTGTATAAACATGGAAATATCTACACTGCCATCTGTATAAATATGGACATATCTACACCGACATCTGTACACTGATGGAAATATCTAAACAGCCATGTGTATAAACATGGAAATATCTACACCGCTATCTCTATAAACATGGAAAAGACTACATCGCTAACTGTATCAACAGGGAAATAACTCCACCGATATCTGTATAAACATGGAAATATCTACACAGCTATCTGTGTAAACTTGGAAATATCTACACAGCAATTTGTGCAAAGATGGAAATATCAACACCGCAGTCTCTATAAACATGGATATATCTACACCGCTATCTGTATAAACATGGAAATATCTACACCGCTATCTGTATAAACATGGAAATTTTTACACCGCTATCTGTATAAACATGGAAATATCTCCACTGCTATCTTTATAAACACGGAAATACCTACACCTCTATCTTTATCAACTTGGAAATACCTACACCGCTATCTCTATATACAATGAAATATCTACAACGCTATCTGTGTAAACATGGAAATATGTACACAGATTTCTGTGTAAACTTGGAAGTATCTACACCGCAATCTGTGTAAGCATGGAAATATCTACAACGCTATGTGTGTAAACATGGAAATATTTACAACGCTATCCGTGTAAACAGGGAAATATCTACACAGCTATCTGTAAAACGTGAAAATATCTACACCGCTATCTGTATAAAAGTTGAAATATCTAAACCGCTATCTGTATAAATGTGGAAATAGCTACAACGCTATCTGTATTAACGTGGAAATATCTACATCGCTATCTGTATAAACGTGGAAATACCTTCACCACTATCTGTATAACCCTGAAAATATCTACACCGCTATCTGTATCACCATGTAAATAACTACACCGCTATCTGTATAAACATGGAATATCTACAATGCTATATCTGTACACATGGAAATATTGACACAGGTATCTGTGTAAACTTGGAAACATCTACACCGCTATCTCTGTAATGTTTGCAATGTCTACACCGCAATCTGTGCAAAGTTGGAAATATCTTTACCGCTATATCTGTAAACATGGAAATATCTACACCGCTATATGTATAAACATGGAAATATCTACACCGCCATCTGTATACACATGGAAATATCTACACAGCCATTTGTATAAACATTGAAATATCTACACTGCTATCTCTATAAACCTGGAAATATCTACACCGCTATCTGTATAAACATGAAAATATCTACATCGATATCTGTATAAACAGGGAAATATCTCCACCGCTATCTGTATAAACATGGAATTTTCTACAACGCTATCTGTGTAACCATGGAAATATCTACACAGCAATCTGTGTAAACTTGGAAATATCTACACAGGTATCTGTATAAAAATGGAAATATCTACACGGCAATCTGTGCAAAGATGGAAATATCTACACCGCTATCCCTGTAAACATGGAAATATCTACACCGCCATCTGTATAAACATGGAAATATCTACACCGCTATCTGTATAAACAAGGAAATACCTACACCGCCATCTTTAGAAACATGGAAATATCTACACCGCCATCTGTATAAACATGGAAATAACTACAGCGCTACCTGTATAAATATGGAAATGACTACACCGTTATCTCTATAAACATGGAAATACCTACACCACTTAAACTATAACCATGGAAATATCTACACCGAAATCTCTGTAAACATGGAAATATCTACTCCGACATCTGTGTAAACATGAAAATATCTACAACGCCATCTTCAGAAACATGGCTGTATCTACACCGCCATCTGTTTAAACATGGAAATATATACACCACTATCTGTATAAAGATGGAAATATCTTCACTGCCATCTGTATAAAGATGGAAATATCTGCACTGCGAACTGTATGAACATGAAAATATCTACACCGCTGTCTGTATAAACATGGAAATACCAACACCGCTATCTGCATAAAAATGGAATTATCTACACCTCTATCTGAATAAACATGGAAATATCTGCACTGCTGTCTCTATAAACCTGGAAATACCTACACCACCATCTCTATAAACATGGAAATATGTACACCGCTCTCTGTATAAACATGGAAATATCTACACCGCTACCTGTATGAACCTGGAAAAATCTACACCGCTACGTGTATAACTATGGAAATATTTACACCGCTATCTCTGTAATCATGGAAATGTCTACACGGCTATCTGTATAAACATGGAAATATCTACACCGCTATCTGTATAAACATGGAAATAGCAACACCGCTATCTGTATAAACATGGAAATACCTCCACCGCTATCTGTATAAACATGGCAATATCTACACAGCTATCAATGTAAACTTGGAAATATCTACATAGCTATCTGTGTAAAGATGGAAATATCTACACCACAATATGTGGAAAGATGCAAATACCTACACCGCTATCTCTGTAAACAAGGAAATATCTGCACCACTATCTGCATAAACATGGAAATATCTACACCGCCATCTATATAAAGATGGAAATATCTACACAGCGAGCGGTATAAACTTCGAAATATCTACACCGATATCTGTATAAACATGGAAATATGAACACCGCTATCTGTATAAACATGGAAATATCTACAATGCTATCTGTGTAAACATGGAAATACCTACACAGCTATCCGTGTAAACCCGTAAATGTCTACTCAGCTATCTGCGTAAAGATGGAAATATCCACACCGCAATCTGTGCAAACATGGAAATATCTACACCGCTATCTGTTTAAACATGGAAATATCTACAGCGCTATCTGCATAAACATATAAATATCTACACCGCTATCTGTATAACGTGGAAATATCTACACCGCAAACTGTATAAATGTGGCAGTATCTACACTGCTATCTGTATAAACGTGGAAATATCTACAATGCTATCTGTATAAACGTGGAAATATCTACACTGCCATCTGTATAAACATGGAAATATCTACACCGCCATCTGTATAAGCATGGAAATATCTCCTACGCTATCTGTATAAACACAGAAATATCTGCACTGCTATCTGTATAAACATGGAAATATCTACAAGGCTATCTCCATAAACATGGAAGTATCTACACCGCCATCTGTATAAACATGGAAATACCTACACAGTCAATTGCATAAACATGGAATTATCTACACCACTATCTGTATAAACATGGAAATATCTACACCGCTATCTGTATAAACATGGAAATATCTACACTGTTATCTGTATAAACATGGAAATAACTACACCGCTATCTATATAAACTTGGAATTATCGACACCGCTATCTCTATAAACATAGAAATATCTAAAACGCCATCTCTATAAACATGGAAATATCTACACCGCCATCAGCATATACATGGAAATAACTACACCGCCGTCTGTATAAACATGGAAATATCTCCACCACCATCTCTATAAACATAGAAACATCTACACTGTCATTTGTTGAAAGATGGAAATACCTACACCGAGATCTGCATAAACATGGAAATATCTACCCCTCTACCTGTATAAACATGGAAATACCTACACAGCTAACAGTATAAATATGGAAATATTTACACCGCTATCTCTATGAACATGGAAATGTCTACACCGCTCTATGTATAAACAAGGAAATACATACAATGCTATCTCTATAAACATGGAAATATTTACACCGTCACCTTTATGAACATAGGAATACCTACACAGACTTCTGTATAAACATGGAAATATCTACACTATCTCTATAAACATGGAAATATCTACACCGCTATCTGTATAAATATTGAAATATCTACACCGCTACCTCTATAAACATGTAAATGCCTACAACTCTATCTGTATAAACATCTAAATATCTACATGGCTGTCTCTGTAAACATGGAAATATTTAAAGCGCCATCTGTATAAACATGGAAATACCTACAAAGTCATCGGTATAAAGATGGAATTATCTACACCACTGTCTGTATAAACATGGAAATAACTACACTGCCATCTGTGTAAACATGGAAATATCTACACCACTATCCGTATTAACATGGAAATGTCTACAAAGCTATCTCTATAAATATGGAAATACCTACAGTGCTATCTGTATAAACATGGAAATAGCCACACCGCTATCTGTATAAACATGGAATTATCTACACCGCCATCTATAAAAACATGAAAATATCTACAGAGTCATCTGTATAAACATGGTAATATCTACACCTCCATCTGTATAAACATGGAAATATCTACAATGCCATCTGTAAAAACATGGAAATATCTACACAGTCATCTGTATAAACATGGAAATATATACACGGCTATCTATATAAACATGGAAATACCTACAGCACAATCTGCATAAACATGGAAATATCTACCCCTCTACCTGTATAAACATGGAAATACCTACACAGCTATCAGTATAAATATGGAAATATTTACACCGCTATCTCTATGAACATGGAAACGTCTACACCGCTCTATGTATAAACAAGGAAATACATACACTGCTATCTCTATAAACATACAAATACCTTCACCGCCATCTGTATACATGGAAATATCTACACCGCTATCTGCATAAACATGGAAATATCTAAACCGCTATCTCTATAAATATTGAGATACCTACAACGCTATCTGTATAAACATGGAAATATCTACAACAATATCTGTGTAAACATGGAAATATCTACACCGCTATCTGTATAAACATGGAAATATCTACACCGCTATCTTCATAAACATGGAAATATCTACACCGCTATCTGTATAAACGTGGAAATATCTACATGGCTATCTCTATAAACATGGAAAACCTACACCGCCAACTGTATAAACATGGAAATACCTACACAGTTATCTGTATAAACATGGAAACAACTACACCACTATCTGTATAAACATGGAAATATCTACACTGCCATCTGTATAAACATGGAAATATCTACACCGCCATCTGTATAAACATGGAAATATCTCCTACGCTATCTGTAAAAACACAGAAATATCTGCAGTGCTATCTGTATAAACATGGAAATATCTACATGGCTATCTCCATAAACATGGAAATATCTACACCGCCATCTGTATAAACATGGAAATACCTACACAGTCAATTGCATAAACATGGAATTATCTACACCACTATCTGTATAAACATGGAAATATCTACACCGCTATCTGTATAAACATGGAAATATCTACACCGCTATCTGTATAAACATGGAAATACCTACACCGTTATCTTTATAAACATGGAATTATCTACACCGCTATCTCTATAAACATAGAAATATCTAAAACGCCATCTCTATAAACATGGAAATATCTACACCGCCATCAGCATATACATGGAAATTACTACACCGCCATCTGTATAAACATGGAAATATCTCCATCTGCATCTCTATAAACATAGAAACATCTACACTGTCATTTATTTGCATAGGCAAATGTATAAACATGGAAATATCTGCACCGCTATCTTTATACACATGGAAATACCTACACCGCTGTCTGTATAAACATGGAAATAGCCACACCGCTGTCTGTATAAACATGGAATTATCTCCACCGCTATCTGTATAAAAATGGAAATATCTACACTGCTATCTGTATGAATATGGAAATATCTACACGGCTAATTCTATAAACATGGAAATGTCTACACAGCTTGCTGTATAAACATGGAAATATCTACATGGCTATCTCTATAAACGTGGAAATATCTACACCGTCGTCTGTATCAACATGGAAATAACTACACAGTCATCTGCATAAACATGGAAATATCTACACCACTATGTGTGTAAACATGGAAATACCTACACTGCCATCTGTATAAATATGGAAATATCTACAAAGCCATCTGTAAAAACATGGAAATATTTACACAGTCATCTGTATAAACATGGAAATGTGTACACCTCCATTTGTAAAACATGGAAATATCTACACTGCCATCTGTATACAAATGAAAATATGTACACAGCCATCTGTATAAACATGGAAATATCTACACTGCTATCTCTATAAACATGCAAATACCTACACCGCCATCTGTATACATGGAAATATCTACACCGCTATCTGCATAAACATGGAAATATCTACACCGCTATCTGTATAAACTTGGAAATATCTGCACCGCTATCTGTAAAAACATTTAAATATCTACAGTGCTATCTGTATAAACTTGGAAATATCTACACCGCTATCTGTATAAACATGGAAATATCTACACCGCCATCTGTATAAGCATGGAAATCTCTACAATGCTATCTGTATAAACATGGAAATATCTCCACCGCTATCTATAAACATGGAAATATCTACACCGCTATCTGTATAAACCTGGAAGTATCTATACCGCGATCTGTATAAACATGGAAATATCTACAGCGCCATCTCTATAAACATTGAAATATCCACACTGCCATCTGTAAAAACATGGAAATATCTACACAGACATCTGTATAAATATGGAAATATCTACACCGTGATCTGTATAAACATGGAAATATCTACACCGCTACCTGTATAAACATGGAACTATCTACACCACTATATGTATAAACATGCAAATATACACAATGCTATATGTGTAAACATGGAAATATCTACACCGCTGTCTGTGTAAACATGGAAATATCTACACCACTATCAGTGTAAAGATTGAAATATCTACAGCACAATCTGTGCAAGGATGGAAATATCTACACCGCTATCTGTGTAAAGATGGAAATATCTACACCGCGATCTGTGCAAATATGGACATATCTACACCGCTATCTGTGTAAACTTGGTAATATTTACACCACTATGTGTATAAACATGGAAATACCTACACCTCTATCTGTATAAACATGGAAATATCTACACTGCCATCTGTATAAACATGGAAATATCTACACTGACATCTGAATAAACATGAAAATATCTACATCGCCATGTGTATAAATATGGAAATATCTACACCGCTATCTGTGTAAAGATTTAAATATCTACACCACAATCTGTGCAAAGATGGAAATATCTACACCGCTATCTGTGTAGACATGCAAATATCTACACCCCGAGCTGTATAAACATGGAAATATCTCCACCGCTATCTGTATAAACATGGAAATACCAACACCGCTATCTGTAAACATGGAAATATCTACACCGCTATCTCTATAAACATGGAAATAATTACACCGCCATCTCTATAAACATGGAAATATCTACACCACCATCTGCATAAACATCTAAATATCTACACCGCCATCTGTATAAACTAGTAAATATCTTCACCGCCATCTGTATAAATAGGGAGATATATACACAGCCATCTGTATAAACTTGGAAATATCTCCACCGCTATCTGTATAAAAATGGCAATATCTACACCGCTACCTGTATAAACATGGAAATATCTACATCGCTATCTGTATAAACATGGAAAAATCTACACCGCTATCTGCATAAACATGGTAATATCTACACCGCTGTCTGTATAAACATGGAAATATCTCCATCGCTGTCTTTATAAACATAGAAATATCTCCATCGTTATCTCTATAAACATGGAAATATGTACACCGCTATCTTTATAAACATGGAAATATTTTCACCGCTGTCTGTATAAACATGGAAATATCTACAATATTATCTGTGTAAACATGGAAATATCTACACAGCTATCTGTGAAAACATGGAAATATTTACAGCGCGCTCTGTCAAAAGATGGAAATATCGACACTACAATCTGTGCAAATATGGAAATATCTACACCGCTATCTCTGTAAACATGGAAATATCTACATCGCTTTATGTATAAACGTGGAAATATCTACACCGCTATCAGTAGAAACATGGAAATATCTACACCGCTATCTGCATAAACGCCTAAATATCTACACTGCTATCTGTATAAACATGGAAATAACTACACCA
The DNA here is from genome assembly GCF_028858775.2 of Pan troglodytes. Classification (NCBI taxonomy): domain Eukaryota; kingdom Metazoa; phylum Chordata; class Mammalia; order Primates; family Hominidae; genus Pan; species Pan troglodytes. The sequence continues at coordinate 13,911,515 of NC_072411.2, forward strand.
CTATCTGTATAAACATGGAAATATCTACACCCCTATCTCTATAAACATGGAAATATTTACACCGCTATCTGTATAAACATGGAAATATCTACATGGCTATCTCTATAAACATGGAAATATCTATACCGTCAGCTGTATAAACATGGAAATACCTACACAGTCAACTGTATAAACATGGAAATATCTACACCACTATCTGTATAAACATGGAAATATCTACACTGCATCTGTATAAACATGCAAATAGCCACTCCGCTATGTGTATAAATGTGGAAATATCTACACCGCCATCTGATAAACATGGAAATACATACACCGCTATCTTTATAAATATGGAAATATCTACACCGCTATCTCTATAAACATGGAAATATCTACACAGCTATCTGTATAAAAATGGAAATATCTACACCGCTATCTGTATAAACATGGAGGTATCTGCACCGATATCTGTATAAACATGGAAATACCCACACCGCAACCTGTATAAACATGGAGCTTTATACACCACTATCTGCATAAACATGGAAATATCTCCACTGCTATCTGCATAAACATGGAAATATCTCCATCGCTATCTGTATAAACATGGAAATACCTACACCGCTATCTCTATAAACATGGAAGTATCTACACCGCAATCTTTATAAACATGGAAATATCTACACCGCCATCTCTATAAACATGAAAATATCTACACCACCATCTCCATAAAGATGGAACTATCTACACCACCATTTGTGTAAACATGGAAATAACGACACCGATATCTGTATTAACATTGAAATATCTAAACTGCAATCGGTATAACGATGGAAATATCTACATCGTGAGCTGAATAAACATGGAAATATCTACTCCGCTATCTGCATAAACATGGAAATACCAACACAGATACCTGTATAAACATGGAAATATCTACTCCGCTATCTGTATAAACATTTAAATACCAACACAGATACCTGTATAAACATGGAAATATCTACACCGCTCTCTCTATAAACATGGAATTACCTACATCGCCATCAAAATAAACATGAAAATATCTACATTGCCATCTCCATTAACATGGAACTATCTACACCGCCATCTGCATAAACATGGAAATAACTACGCTGCCATCTGTATAAAAATGTAAATATCTACACTGCGAGCTGTATGAACATGGTAATATCTACACCCCTATCTGCATAAACATGTAAATACCTACAACGCTATCTCTAAAAACATGGAAATATATACACCGCCAACTCTATAAACATGGAAATAACTTCACGGCCATATACATAAACAAGGAAATAACTACACCGCCATCAGTATAAACATGGAAATATGTACACCGCCATCTGTGTAAACATGGAAATATCTACACGGTCAACTGTATAAAAATGGAGATAACTACACCACGTGCTGTATAAACATGGAAATATCTGCACCGCTATCCATTTAAACATGGAAATACCAAAACCGCTATCTGTATAAACATGGATATATCTACACCGCTATCTGTATGAACATGGAAATACCTACACCACTATCTCCATAAACATGGAAAAACCTACACCGCCATCTCTATAAACATGGAATTATCTACACTGCTATCTCTGTAAATATAAAATATCTACACTGGCATCTCTATAAACATGGAAATATGTACAACGCCATCTACATAAACATGGAAATATCTGCACCGCCGTCTGTAAAAAATGGAAATATCTACACCGCGATCTGTATAAACATGGAAATATCTACAACGCTACCTGTATAAACATGGAAATATCTACACTGGTATCTGTATAAACATGGAAATATCTACAACACGATCTGTATCAACATGGACATATCAACACCGCTATCTGTATTAACATGGAAATACCTACACCGCTATCTGTATAAACATGGAAATATCTACAATGCCATCTGTAGATAGATGGAAATACCTACACCGCAATCTGTGTAAACATGGAAATATCTACACCGATATCTGTAAAAACATGGAAATATCTACAACGCTATCTGTAGAAACACGGAAATATCTACACCGTGATCTGTTTAAACATGGAAATATCTACACCGCGATCTGTATAAACATGGAAATATCTACACCGCTATCTGTATAAACATGGAAATATCTACAAAGCTATCTCTATAAACATGGAAATAACTACACAGCCATCTGTATAAACATGGAAATATCTACACCGTTATCTGTATAAACATGGAAATATCTACAACGCCATCTGTAGAAACATGGAAACATCTACACCACCATCTGTATAAACTTGGAAATATCTACAATGCCATCTGTATACACATGGCAATACCTACACGGCAATCTGTGTATAGATGGAAACATCAACACCGTCATCTGTACAGACTTGGAAATATCTACACCGCTATCTGTATAAACATGGAACTATCTACACTGCGGTCTGTATAAACATGGAAATATCTACACCGGTATCTGTATAAACATGGAAATATCTACACCACGATCTGTACAAAACATGGAAATATTTACACCGCTATCTGTATAAACGTGGAAATATCTACACCGCTATCTCTATAAACAAGGAAATATCTGCAAAGCCATTGGTATAAACATGGAAATAACTACACAGTCATGTGTAGGAACATGGAAATATCTACACTGCCACCTGTATAAACATGGAAATATCTACACAGCCCTCTGTATAAATATGGAAATATCTGCATAGGCATCTGTATAAACATGGAAATATCTGCACCGCTATCTGTATAAACATGGAAATACCTACACCGCTGTCTCCATAAACATGGAAATATGTACACCGCTATGTGCATAAACATGGTAATATCTCCACTGCTGTCTGTATAAACATGGAAATATCTCCACCTTTATCTGTATAAACATGGAAATATCTACAGCGCCATCTCTATAAACATTGAAATATCTACACTGCCATCTGTAAAAACGTGGAAATATCTACACAGACATCCAAATAAACATGGAAATATCTACACTGCCATCTGTATAAACATGGAAATATCTACACAGCCATGTGTATATACATGGAAATATCTACACCGCTATCTATATAAACATGGAAATAACTACACCGCTCTCTGTATAAACATGGAAATATCTACACCACCATCTACATATCCATAGAAATATCTGTGCCGCCATCTGTATAAACATGGAAATATCTACACGGTAATCTGCGTAAAGATGGAAATATCAACACCGCCATCAGTACAGAAATGGAAATATCTGCACCGCTATCGGTATAAAGATGGAAATAACTACACCGCGGTCTGTATAAACATGGAAATATCTACACCGCTATCTGTATAAACATGGAAATATCTACACCGCTATCTCTATAAACACGGAAATATCTACACCATGATCTGTATAAACATGGAAATATTTACACCACTATCCGTATAAACATGGAAATATCTACAGAGTTATCTGTATAAATATGGAAATATCTACACCGCTATCTCTATAAACATGGAAATATCTACACCGCCATCTGTATAAACTTGGGAATATCTACAATATCTCTATAAACATGGAAATATCTATAATGCCATCTGTAAAAACATGGAAATACCTATACAGTCATCTGCATAAACATGGAAATATCTACACCACCATCTATATAAACATGTAAATATCTACAATGCCATCTGTATACACATGGAAATACCTACATGGCAATCTGTGTATAGATGGAAACATGAACACCGCCATCTGTACAAACATGGAAATATCTACACCGCTATCTCTATAAAGATGGAAATACCTACACTGCGGTCTGTATAAACTTGTAAATATCTACACCGGTATCTGTATAAACATGGAAATATCTACACCACAATCTGTATAAACATGGAAATATTTACACCGCTATCTGTATAAACATGGAAATATCTGCACAGCTATCTCTATAAACATGGAATTATCTACAAAGCCCTCTGTATAAACATGGAAATACCTACACAGACATGTGTATGAACATGGAAATATCTATACCGCAATCTGTATAAACATGGAAATATCTACACCGCTATCTGTATAAATATGAAATATCTTAACCGCTATCTCTATGAAAATGGAAATATCTACACTGCTATCTGTATAAACATGGAAATATCCTCACTGCTATCTCTATGAAGATGGATATATCTACACAGCTATCTCTATAAACATGGAAATATCTACACCGCCATCTCTATAAACATGGAAATATCTACAACGCCATCTGTATTAACATGGAAATATCTACAGCGCTATCTGTATAAACATGGAAATATCTACACTGCGATCTGTATAAACATGGAAATATCTACACCGCAATCTGTATAAACATGGAAATATCTACACCGCGATCTGTATAAACATGGAAATATCTACACCGAGATCTGTATAAACATGGAAATACCTACACCGTTATCTGTATAAACATGGAAATATCTACACAGCTATCTCGATAAACATGGAAATATCTAAACCGCCATCTGTACATACATGGAAATACCTACAAAGTCATCTGTATAAACATGGAAATATCTATACAGCCATCTGTATATACATGGAAATATCTACACCGCTATCTGTATAAACATCTAAATAACTACAGCGCTATTTGTATAAACAAGGAAATATCTACACCGCCATCTGTTTAAACATGGAAATATATACACAGACATCTGTTTATACACGGAAATATCTACACCGCTATCTGTATAAACATGCTAATAACTACACTGCTATCTGTATAAATGTGGAAATATGTGCACCGCTATCCCTATAAGCATGTTAATATCAACACCGCGATCTGTATAAACATGGAAATATCTACACCATGATCTGTATAAACATGGAAACATCTACACCGTGATCTGTATAAACATGGAAATATCTACACCGCCATCTCTATAAACATGGAAATATCTACACCCCTATCTGTATAAACTTGGAAATATCCACACCGCTATCTCTATAAACATGGAAAAATCAACACCGCTATCTCTATGAACATGGAAATATCTACTCCGCCATCTCTATAAACATGCAAATATCTACACCGCGTTCAGTATAAACATGGAAATATCTACAACGCTATCTGTATAAACATGGAAATATCCCCATTGCTATCTCTATAAACATCGAAATATCTACAACGCCATCTGTATAAAGATGGAAATACTTACAAAGTTATCTGTATAAATATGGAAATATCTACACCGCCATCTGTACAAACATGGAAATATCTACACTGCCATCTCTATAAACATGGAAATACCTACACCGCCATCTCTATAAACATGAAAATATCTACACTGCCATCTCCATAAACATGGAACTAACTACTCCGCCATCTGTATAAACATGTAAATATCTACACCGCCATCTGTGTGAATAAGGAAATATCTACAATGCCATCTGTATAAAGATATAAATATCTGCACCGCGAACTGTATAAACATGGAAACATGTACATCGCTATCTGTATAAACGTGGAAATACCAACACCGCTCTCGGTATAACCATGGAAATATCTACAACGCCATCTATATAAACATGGAAATACCTACACTGCTACGTCTGTAAACATGGAAATACCTACACCGCTATCTCTATAAACATGGAAATATCCACACCGCCATCTGCATATCCATGGAAATATCTACAACGCCATCTATATAGAGATGGAAATATCTACACGGCAGTCTGTGTACAGGTGGAAATATCAACTCCGCCATCTGTACAAACATGGAAATTTCTACACCGCTATCTGTATAAACATAGAAATACCTACACTGCAGTCTGTATAAACATGGAAATATCTACACCGGTATCTGTATAAACATGGAAATACCTACAGCACGATCTGTATAAACATGGAAATATTTACACCGATATCTGTATAAACCTGGAAATATCTACACTGCTATCTCTATAAATATGGAAATATCTACACCGCCATCAGTATAAACATGGAAATAACTTCACAGTCATGTGTAGGAACATGGAAATATCTACACCACCGTTTGTATAAAGATGTAAATATCTACAACGTTATCTGCATAAATATGGAAATATCTACACACTGATTTGTATAAACATGGAAATACGTACAGCACTCTCTGAATAAAGATGGAAATCTCTACACCGCTATCTGTAAATACATGGAAATATCTAAACCACTATCTGTATAAATATGGAAATATTTACACCGCTATCTCAATAAACATGGAAATATTTACACGGCTATCTCTATAAACATGGAAATATCTACCCCGCCATCTGTATTAACATGGAAATATCTACAAAGTCATCTGTATAAACCTGGAAATATCTACAATGTCATCTATGTAAACATGGAAATATCTACAGAGAACTCTGTATAAACATGGAAATATCGGCACAGCCATCTGTATAAACATGGAAATATCTACACAGCCATCTGTATATACATGGAAATATCTACACCGCTATCTGTATAAACATGGAAATAACTACACCGCTATTTGTATAAACAAGGAAATATCTACACCGCCATCTGTTTAAACATGGAAATATACACACAGACATCTGTTTATACTTGGAAATATCTACACCGCTATCTGTATAAACATGCTAATAACTACACAGCTATCTGTATAAATGTGGAAATATTTGCACCGCTATCCCTATAAACGTGGTAATATCAACACAGCGATCTGTATAAACATGGAAATAGCTACACCATGATCTGTATAAACATGGATGTATCTACACTGCTATATGTATAAACACGGAAATATCTACACCGCTATCTGTATAAACATGGAAATATCTTCACTGCCCTCTGTATAAACATGGACATATCTACACCGCCATCTGTATAAAGATGGAAATATCTACACCGTAATCTGTAAAAATATAGGAATAACTACACCGCTATCTCTATAGACAAGGAAATATCTACACCGCTATCTGTATAAACATGGAAATATCTACACTGCCATCTGTATAAAGATGGAAATATCTACACCGCGATCTGTATAAACATGGAAATATCTTCACCGCGATCTGTATAAACATGGAAATACCAACACTGCTATCTGTATAAACATGGAAATAACTACACCGCTATCTGTATAAACATGGAAATATCTACACCGCTATCTCTATAAACATGAAAATACTTACACCACCATCTCTATAAACTCGGAAATATTTACACCGCTATCTCTATAAACTTAGAAATAACTAGACCGCAATCTCTATAAACATGGAAATATCTACACCGCTATCTGCATAAACATGGAATAATCTACACAGACATCTGTATAAACATGGAAATATCTACACCGCCATCTCTATAAACATGAAAATATCTACACCGCCATCTTCAGAAACATGGATGTATCTACACCGCCATATGTATAAACATGGAAATATCTTCACCACTATCTGTATAAACATGGATATATCTTCACTGCCACCTGTATAAACATGGAAATATCTACACTGCCATCTGTATAAAGATGGAAATATCTACACCGCAATCTGTATAAATATGGAAATACCTACACCGCTATCTCTATAGACATGGAAATATCTGCACCACTATCTGTATAAACATGGAAATATCTACACTGCCATCTGTATAAAGATGGAAACATCTACACCGCGAGCTGTATAAACATGGAAATATCTACACTGCTATCTGTATAAACATGGAAATAACAACACCGTTATCAGTATAAACATGGAAATATCTACAGCGCTATCTCTATAAACATGAAAATACTTACGCCACCATCTCTATAAACATGGAGATATTTACACCGCTATCTCTATAAACATAGAAATAACTACACCGCCATCTCTATAAACATGGAAATATCTACACCGTGATCTGTATAAACATGGAAATATCTACACCACCATCTCTATAAACACGGAAATATCTACACCACTATCTGTATAAACATGGAAATACCCACACCACTATCTCTATAAACATGGAAAAATCAACACCGCTATCTCTATGAACATGGAAATATCTACACCGCCATCTCTATAAACATGGAAATATCTACACCACGATCAATATAAACATGGAAATATCTACACCGCTATCTGTATAAACATGGAAATATCTCCACTGCTATCTCTATAAACATCGAAATACCTATACCGCCATCTGTATTAACATGGAAATACTTACAAATTTATCTGTATAAACATGGAAATATCTACACCGCCATCTGTATAAACATGGAAATATCTACACAGCCATGTGTATATACATGGAAATATCTACACCGCTATCTATATAAACATGGAAATAACCACACCGCTATCTGTATAAACATGGAAATATCTACACTGCCATCTACATATCCATAGAAATATCTGTGCCGCCATCTGTATAAACATGGAAATATCTACACGGTCATCTCTGTATAGATGGAAATATCAACACCGCCATCTGTACAAAAATGGAAATATCTGCACCGCTATCTGTATAAACATGGAAATATCTACACCGCGATCTGTAGAAACATGGAAATATCTACACCGCTATCTGTATAAACATGGAAATATCTACACCGCTACCTCTATAAACATGGAAATATCTACACCATGATCTGTATAAACATGGAAATATTTACACCGCTATCTGTATAAACATGGAAATATGTACACTGCCATCTGTATAAACATGGAAATATCTACACTGCTATCTCTATAAACATGGAAATATCTACAATGCCATCTATAAAAACATGCAAATACCTATACAGTCATCTGTATAAACATGGAAATATCTACACCACCATCTGTATAAACATGGAAATATCTACAATGCCATCTGTATACACATGGAAATACCTACACGGCAATCTGTGTATAGATGGCAACATCAACAACGCCATCTGTACAAACATGGAAATATCTACACCGCTATCTCTATAAACATGGAAATACCTACACTGCGGTCTGTATAAACATGCAAATATCTACACCGGTGTCTGCATAAACCTGGAAATATCTACACCACGATCTGTATAAACATGGAAATATTTACACCGCTATCTGTATAAACATGGAAATATCTTCACCGCTATCTCTATAAACATGGAAATATCTACAAAGCCATCTGTTTAAACATGGAAATAACTACACAGTCATGTGTATAAACATGGAAATATCTAAACCGCAATCTGTATAAACATGGAAATATCTACACCGCTATCTGTATAAATATGAAATATCTAAACTGCTATCTCTATAAAAATGGAAATATCTACATTGCTATCTTTATAAACATGGAAACAACCTCACTGCTATCTCTATGAATATGGATATATCTACACCGCTATGTCTATAAACATGGAAATACCTACACCGCCATCTCTATAAACATGGAAATATCTACACCGCCATCTGTATTAACATGGAAATATCTACACGGCTATCTGTATAAACATGGAAATATCTACACTGCGATCTGTATAAACATGGAAATATCTACACCGCGATCTGCATAAACATGGAAATATCTAAACCTCTATCTGTATAAACATGGAAATATCTACACAGCTATCTCTATAAACATGGAAATATCTACACCGGCATCTGTATAAACATGGAAATATCTACACCGATATCTGTTTAAACATGGAAATAACTACAACGCTATTTGTATAAACAAGGAAATATCTACACCGCCTTCTGTTTAAACATGGAAATATATACACAGACATCTGTTTATACATGGAAATATCTTCACCGCTCTCTGTATAAACATGCTAATAAGTACACCGCTAACTGTATAAATGTGGAAATTTTTGCACCGCTATCCCTATAAACATGGTAATATCAACACCGCGATCTGTATAAACATGGAAATATCTACACCATGATCTATATAAACTTGGAAACAACTACACCGTGATCTGTGTAAACATGGAAATATCTTCACCGCCATCTCTACAAACATGGAAATATCTACAAAGCCATCTGTATAAACATGGAAATACCTACACAGTCATGTGTATAAACATGGAAATATCTACACCGCAATCTGTATAAACATGGAAATATCTACACCGCTATCTGTATAAATATGAAATATCTAAACCGCTATGTCTATAAAAATGGAAATATCTACACTGCTATCTTTATGAACATGGAAATAACCTCACTGCTATCTCCATGAATATGGATATATCTACACCGCTATGTCTATAAACATGGAAATAACTACACCGCCATCTGTATAAACATGGAAATATCTACACGGCTATCTGTATAAACATGGAAATATCTACAATGCTCTCTGTATAAACATGGAAATATCTACACCGCGATCTGTATAACCATGGAAATATCTACACTGCGATCTGAATAAACATGCAAATATCTTCAACACGATCTGTATAAACATGGAAATATCTACACCTCTATCTGTATAAACATGGTAATATCTACACCACCATCTATATAAACATGGAAATATCTACACCGCCATCTGTATAAACATGAAAATATCTACAATGCCATCTGTAGAAAGATTTAAATACCTACACCGCAATCTGTGTAAACATGGAAATATCTACAGCTATATCTGTAAAAACATGGAAATATCTACACCGCTAGCAGTATAAACATGGAAATATCTACACCGCGATCTGTATAAACATGGAAATATCTACAATGCCATCTGTACAATCATGGAAATATCTACACAGTTATCTGCAGAAACATGGAAATATCTACACCGCTATCTCCATCAACATGGAAATATATACACCGCCATCTCTTTAAACATGGAGATATCTACAATGCCATCTACATAAACAAGAAAATATCTACACTGCCATCTATATAAACGTGGAAATATCTACACCACCATCTCTATAAACCTGGAAATATCTACACTGCCATTTGTAGAAAGATGGAAATATCTTCACCGCCATCTGTATAAACGTGGAAATATCTACACCGCTATCTGTATAAACATGGAAATATCTACACCGCAATCTGTATAAACATGGAAATATCTACACCGCATTCTTTATAAATATGAAATATCTAAACCGCTATCTCTATAAAAATGGAAATATCTACACTGCTATCTGTATAAACATGGAAATATCCTCACTGCTATCTCTGTGAACATGGATATATCTACACCGCTATCTAAATGAACATGGAAATATCTACATTGCCATCTCTATAAACATGGAATTATCTACACTGCCATCTGTATAAACATGGAAATATCTTCACCGCTATCTGTATAAACATGGAAATATCTACACAGCTATCTGTGTCAACTTGGAAATATCTACACCGCTATCTTTGTAAATTTGGCAATAATTACACCGCAAACTGTGCAAAAATGGAAATACCTACACCGCTATCTCTGTAAACATGGAAATATCTACACCGTTATCTGTATAAACATGGAAATATCTACACTGCCATCTGTATAAACATGGAAATGTCTACAACGGCATCAGTATGAACATGGAAATATCTACACTGCCATCTGTACACACATGGAAATATCTACACAGCCATCTGCATAAGCATGGAAATATCTACACCGCTATCTCTATAAACCTGGAAATATCTACACCGGTATCTGCATAAACATGGAAATATCTACATCGCTATCTGTAAAAACAGGGAAATATCTCCACCGCTATCTGTATAAACATGGAAATATCTACACCGCTATCTGTATAAACATGGAAATATATACAATGCTATCTGTGTAAACATGGAAATATCTACACAGCTATCTGTGTAAACTTGGAAATATCTACCCAGCTATCTGTGTAAAAATGGAAATATCTACACAGCAATCTGTGCAAAGATGGAAATATCTACACTGCTATGTCTGTAAACATAGAAATATCTACACCGCTATCTGTATAAAAATGGAAATATCTATACCGCAGTCTCTAGAAACATGGAAATATCTCCACCGCTATCTGTATAAACATGAAAATATCTACACCGCTATCTGTATAATCATGGACATATCTACACCGCAATCTGTATAAACATGGAAATATCAACCACGCTATGTGTGTAAACATGGAAATATCTACACAGCTATCAGTGTAAACTTGGAAATATCTACACAGCTATCTGCGTAAACATGGAAATATCTACACAGCAATCTGTGCAAAGATGGAAATATCTACACCGCTATCTCTGTAAACATGGAAGTTTCTACACCGCTACCTGTATAAACATGGAAATATCTACACCGCTGTCTGTATAAACAAGGAAATATCTACACCGCCGTCTGTAGAAACATGGAAATATCTACACCGCAATCTGTATAAAGATGGAAATACCTTCCCCGCTATCTGTATAAATATGGAAATAACTACACTGCTATCTCTATAAACATGGAAATACCTACACCGCTTTCTCTATAAGCATGAAAATATCTACACTGCTATCTCTATATACATGGAAATATCTACACGTCCATCTCCATAAATATGAAAATATCTACACCGCCATCTTCAGAAACATGGATGTATCTACACCGCTATCTGTATAAACATGGAAATACCTTCACTGCCATCTGTATAAACCTGGAAATATCTACACCGCCATCTGTATAAAGATGGAAATATCTACACCGCAATCTGTATAAATATGGAAATAACTACACCGCTATCTCTATAGACAAGGAAATAACTACACCGCTATCTGTATAAACATGGAAATATCTACACTGCCATCTGTATAAAGATGGAAATATCTACACCACGAGCTGTATAAACATGGAAATATCTACACCGCTATCAGTATAAACATGGAAATACCAACACCGCTATGTGTATAAACATGGAAATATCTACACCGCTATCTCTATAAACATGAAAATACTTACACCACCATCTCTATAAACATGGAAATATTTACACCGCAATTTCTATAACCTTAGAAATAACTAGACCGCCATCTCGATAAACATGGAAATATCTACACCGCTATCTGCATAAACATGGAATTATCTACACAGACATCTGTATAAACATGGAAATATCTACACCGCCATCTGTATAAATATGAAAATATCTACACCGCCATCTTCAGAAACATGGCTGTATCTACACCGCCATCTGTATAAACATGGAAATACCAACACCGTTATCTGTATAAACATGGAAATATCTACACTGCTATTTGTATAAACTTGGAAATATCTACGCTGACATCTGTAGAAAGATGGAAATGCCTACAAAGCGATCTGTATAAACATGGGTATTTCTACACCGCTAGTTGTATAAACATGGAAATATCTACACCGCTATCTGTATCAACAGGGAAATAACTACACATCAATCTGTATAAACATGGAAATATCTAAAATGCTATCTCTGTAAACATGGAAATATCTACACAGCTATCTGTGGAAACCTGGAAATATCTACACCGCTATGTGTGTAAGTTTGGCAATACCTACACCGCAATCTGTGCAAAGATGGAAATACCTACACCGCTAACTCTATAAACATGGAAATATCTACACCGCTTTCCCTATAAACATGGAAATATCTACACTGCTATCTCTATATACATGGAAATATCTACACCTACATCCCTATAAACATGAAAATATCTACACCGCCAACTTCAGAAATATGGATGTATCTACACCGCCATCTGTATAAACATGGAATTATCTACACCACTATCTGTATAAATATGGAAATATCTTCACTGCCATCTGTATAAACATGGAAATACCTACACCGCCATCTGTATAAACATGGAAATATCTACCACGCTGTGTGTGTAAACTTGGAAATATCTACACAGCTATCTGCATAAACATGGAAATATCTACACGGCAATCTGTGCAAAGATGGAAATATCTAAACCACTATCTCTGTAAACATGGAAATATCTACACCGCTACCTGTATAAACATGGAAATATCTACACAGCTGTCTGTATAAACCAGGAAATATCAACACCGCCCTCTGTAGAAACATGGAAATATCTACACCGCAATCTGTGTAAACACGGAAATACCTACACCACTATCTGTATAAATATGGAAATATCTACACCGCTATCTCTACAAACATGGAAATACCTACACCGCTTTCTCTATAAACATGAAAATATCTACACCGCTGTCTGTATAAACATGGAAATATCTACACCGCCATCTACATATCCATGGAAATATCTGCGCCGCCATCTGTATAAACATGGAAATATCTACACGGTCATCTGTGTATAGATGGAAATATCAAAACCGCCATCTGTACATACATGGAAATATCTGCTCCGCTATCTGTATAAACATGGAAATATCTACACCGCCATCTGTATAAACATGGAAATTTCTCCACCGCTATCTGTTTAAACATGGAAATATCTACACTCCCATCTGTATACACATGGAAATATCTACACAGCCGTCTGTATATCCATGGAAATAACTACACAGCCATCAGTAGAAACATGGAAATATCTACACCGCTATCTGTATAAACATGGAAATACCTACACCGCTATCTGTATAAACGTGGAAATATCTACACCGCTATCTGTATAATCGTGGAAATATCTACACCGCTATCTGTATAAACATGGAAATATCTACACCGCTATCTGTATAAACATGGAAATATCTACACTTCCATCTGTATACACATGGAAATATCTACAAAGCCATCTGTATAAACTTAGAAATATCTACACCGCTATCTCTGTAAACATGGAAATAGCTACACCGCAATCTGTGTCAACATGGAAACATCTACAACGCTATCTGTATAAACATGAAAATATCTACACTGCTATCTGTACAAACATGCAAATGTCTACAACGCTATCTGTGTAAACATGGAAATACCTACACCGCTGTCTGTGTAAACATGGAAATATCTACAACGCTATCTGTATAAACATGGAAAGATCTACACCGCAGTCTGTATAAACATGGAAATATCTACATCGCTGTCTGTATAAACATGGAAATATCTCCACCGCTATCTGTATAAGCATGGAAATATCTACACCACTATCTTCATAAACATGGAAATATTTACACCGCTATGCATAAACATGGAAATATCAACAACAATATCTTTATAAACATGGAAATATCTACATGGCTATCTCTATGAACATGGAAATATCTACACCGCCATCTGAATAAACATGGAAATACCTACACGGTCATCTGTATAAACATGGAAATATCTACACCACTATCTGTATAAACATGGAAATATCTACACGGCTATCTGTATAAACATGGAAATATCTACACGGCCATCTGTATAAACATGGATATATCTACAGAGTCATCTGTATAAACATGGAAATATCTACACCAATATCTGAATAAACATAGAAATATCTACACTGCCATCTGCATAAACATGTAAATATCTACACAGTCATCTCTATAAACATGGAAATATCTACACCGCTATCTGTATAAACATGGAAATAGCCACACAGCTATCTGTAGAAAGCTGGAAATATCTACACCGCCATGTGTAAAAATATGAAAATATCTACAGAGTAATGTGTATAAACATGGAAATATCTACACCTCCATCTGTATAAACATGGAAATATCTACACTGCCATCTGTATACACATGGAAATATCTACACAGCCATCTGTATAAACTTAGAAATATCTACACCGCTATCTCTGTAAACATGGAAATACCTACACCGCAATCTGTATAAACATGGAAATATCTACACCGCTATCTGTACAAACATGGAAATATCTACACCACTATCTGTATAAACTTGGAAATATCTACACCGCTATCTCTATAAACATGGAAATATCTACACCGCCATCTGCATAAAAATGGAAATATCTAAACAGTCATCTATATAAACATGGAACATCTACACCACTATGTGTATAAACATGGAAATAACTTCACGGCCATCTGTATAAACTTGGAAATATCTACACAGCCATTTCTATAAACATGGAAATATCTACAGTGCCATCAGTATAAACATGGAAATATCTAGACCGCCATCTGTAAAAACATGGAAATATATACACAGTCATCTGTATAAACCGGGAAATATCTACACCACCATCTTTATAAACATGGAAATATCTACACTGCCATCTGTATACTCATGGAAATATCTACACAGCCAGCTGTAGATACATGGAAATATCTACACCGCTATCTCAATAAACATGGAAATAGCTACACCGCAATCTGTATCAACATGGAAATATCTACAATGCCATCTGTACACACATGGAAATACCTTCACAGCCATCTGTATAAACATGGAAATATGTACAGCGCTATCTCTAAAAACAGGGAAATACCAATACTGCTATCTCTATAAATATGGAAATACCTACACCGCTATCTCTATAAACATAGAAATATCTCCACCGCCATCTCAATACACATGAAAATATCTACACTGCCATCTGCATAAACATGGAACTATCTACACCGCCATCTCAATAAACATGGAAATATCTACCCTGCCATCTGTATAAACTTGGAACTATCTACACCGCCATCTGTATAAATATGGAAATATCTACACTGCCATCTGTATAAACATGGAAATACCAACACCGCTATCTGTATAAAAATGGAAATAGCTACACCGCGATCTATTTAAACATGGAAATATCTACACCGCAATCTGTAAAAACATGGAAATATCCACACAGTCATACGTATAAAAATGGAAATATCTACACCTCCGTGAGTATAAACGTGGAAATATCTACACTGCCATCTGTATACACATGGAAATATCTACACAACCATGAGTATAAACACGGAAATATCTACACCGTTATCTCTATAAACATGAAAATTCCTACACCTCTATGTGTATAAACATGGAAATATTTACACCGCTATCTGTATAAACATGGAAATACCTACACCACTATATCCTTAAATATGGAATTATCTACACCGCTATCTCTATAAACATGGAAATGTCTACACCGCTCTCTGTATAAACTTGGAAATATCTAAACCGCTATCTCTATAAACGTGGAAATATCTACAACGCTATCTGTGTAAACATGGAAATACATAAACCGCTATCTCTATATACATGGAAACATCTACAATGCTCTCTGTGTAAACATGGAAATATCTACACCGCTATATGTATAAACATGGAAATACCTACACCGCTATCTGTATGAACATGGAAATATCTACACAACCATCTGTATAAACATGGAAATATCTACACCTCTATCTCTATAAACATGGAAATAGCTACACCGTTATCTCTATAAACGTGGAAATATCTACACTGCTGTCTCTATAATCATGGAAATATCTACACCGCCATCTCTATAAACATGAAAATATCTAAAATGCCCTCTCCATAAACATGGAACAATCTACACAGCCATCTATATAAACATGGAAATATCTACACTGCCATCTGTAAACACATGGAAATATCTACACAGCCATCTATATAACCATTGAAATATCCACACCAACACCTGTATAAACATGGAAATATCTACACCTCCGAAAATATAAACTTGGAAATGTCTACACTGCCATCTGCATACACTTGGTAATTTCTACACAGCCATCAGCATAAACATGGAAATATCTACACCGCTATCTCTAAAAACATGGAAATTCCTGCACCACTATCTGTATAAAAATGGAAATATCTACACCGCTATCTGTATAAACATGGAAATACCTCCACCACTATCTGTATAAACTTGGAAAAACTTACACCACTATCTGTATAAAAATGGAAATATTTACACCGCTATCTGTATAAACATGGAAATATCTCCACCGTGATCTGTATAAACATGGAAATATCTACACCACTATCAGTATAAACATGGAAATATCTAGACCGTTATCTGTATAAACATGCAAATATCTACACCGATATCTGTATAAACATGTAAATGTCTACATCGCTATCTGTATAAACATGGAAACACCTCCACTGCTATCTGTATTAACATGGAAATATCTACACCGCTTTGGGTATAAACATGGAAATATCTGCACCACTATCTGTATAAACATGGAAATATCTACACCGCTATCTCTGTAAACATGGAAATATCTTCACCGTTATCTGTATAAACATGGAAATATCTACACTGCTTTGTGTATAAACATGGAATTATCTACACCACTATCTGTATAAACATGGAAATATCTAGATCGTTATCTGTATAAACATGCAAATATCTACACCGTTATCTGTATAAAAATGGAAATGTCTACATCGCTATCTGTATAAACATGGAAACATCTCCACTGCTATCTGTATAAACATGGAAATATCTAAACTGCCATCTGTATACAAATGATAATATATACACAGCCATCAGTATAAACACGGAAACATCGACATCGCTATCTGTATACACATGGAAATTCCTACACCGTTATCTCTATAAACATGGAAATATCTACACTGCTATCTCTATAAACATGGAAAAATCTACACCGAAATCTCCATAAACATGTAAATATCTACACAACAATCTCCATAAACATGGAACTATCTACACCGTCATTTGGCTAAACATGGAAATAACTACACTGATAACTGTATAAAATAGGAAATATCTGCACTGCCATCGACATAACGATGGAAATATCTGCTTTGCAAGCTGAATAAACATGGAAATATCTACACCGCTATCTGTATAAACATGTAAATAGCTACACACCTGTCTCTTTAAATATGGAAATATCTACACTGATATCTCTATAAACATGGAAATGTCTACACCGCTATCTGGATAAACTTGGAAATATCAAAACCGCTCTCTCCATAAACGTGGAGATATCTACAATGCTATCTGTGTAAACATGGAAATATATAAACCACTGTCTCTATAAACATGGAAACATATACAACACTATCTGTGTAAACATGGAAATATCTACAACGCTATCTGTATAAACATGGAAATACCTACACCGCTATCTGTATAAACATGGAAATAACTACACCGCTATCTGTATAAACATGGAAATATCTACACCGCTATCTGTATAAAGATGGAAATATCTACACAGCAATCTCTATAAACATGGAAATACCTATACCGCCATCTGTATAAACATGGAAATACCTACAAAGTCATCTGTATAAACATGGAAATAACTACAAAACCATCTGTATAAACTTCGAAATATCTACATCGCTATCTCTATAAACATAGAAATATCTATACCGCTATCTCTATAAACATGGAAATACCTACACCACTATCTCTATAAACATGGAAATATCTACACCGCCAACTCTATAAACATGAAAATATCTACACTGCCATCTCCGTAATCATGGAACTGTCTACACCGCCATCTGTATATACATGGAGATATCTACATCACCATCAGTATAAACAAGGAAATATCTACACCGTGAGCTGTAAAAACATGGAAATACCTACACCGCTCTCTGTATAAACATGGAAATACCAACACCGCTATCTGTGTAAAAATTGAAATATCTACACCGCGATTTGTTTAATCAAGGAAATATCAACACCGCCATCTGTATAATCATGGAAATATCTAAGCCGCCATCTGTAAATATCTGGAAATATCTACACAGTCATCTGTATAAACATGGAAATATCTACACTGCCATCTGTACACACATGGAAATATCTACACGGACATCAGTATAAACATGGAAATATCTACACCGCTATCTCTATAAACATGGAAATTACTACACCGCTATCTGTATAATGATGGAAATGTCTACACCGCTATCTGTATAAACATGGAAATACCTACACCACTATATCTTTAAATATGGAAATATCTACACTGATATCTCTATAAACATGGAAATGTCTACACCACTATCTGTATAAACTTGGAAATATCTAAACCGCTATCTCTATAAATTTAGAAATAACTACAACGCTATCTGTGTAAACATGGAAATACATAAACCGCTATCTCTATAAACATGGAAATATCTACAACGCTATCTGTGTAAACATGGAAATATCTACACCGCTATCTGTATAAACATGGAAATACCTACTCCTCTATCTGTATAAACATGGAAATATCTACACAGCCATCTGTATAAACTTAGAAATATCTACACCGCTATCTCTGTAAACATGGAAATACCTACACCGCAATCTGTATAAACATGGAAATATCTACACCGCTATCTGTACAAACATGGAAATATCTACACCACTATCTGTATAAACTTGGAAATATCTACACCGCTATCTCTATAAACATGGAAATATCTACACCGCCATCTGCATAAAAATGGAAATATCTAAACAGTCATCTATATAAACATGGAACATCTACACCACTATGTGTATAAACATGGAAATAACTTCACGGCCATCTGTATAAACTTGGAAATATCTACACAGCCATTTCTATAAACATGGAAATATCTACAGTGCCATCAGTATAAACATGGAAATATCTAGACCGCCATCTGTAAAAACATGGAAATATATACACAGTCATCTGTATAAACCGGGAAATATCTACACCACCATCTTTATAAACATGGAAATATCTACACTGCCATCTGTATACTCATGGAAATATCTACACAGCCATCTGTAGATACATGGAAATATCTACACCGCTATCTCAATAAACATGGAAATAGCTACACCGCAATCTGTATCAACATGGAAATATCTACAATGCCATCTGTACACACATGGAAATACCTTCACAGCCATCTGTATAAACATGGAAATATGTACAGTGCTATCTCTAAAAACAGGGAAATACCTACACTGCTATCTCTATAAATATGGAAATACCTACACCGCTATCTCTATAAACATAGAAATATCTCCACCGCCATCTCAATACACATGAAAATATCTACACTGCCATCTGCATAAACATGGAACTATCTACACCGCCATCTCAATAAACATGGAAATATCTACCCTGCCATCTATATAAACTTGGAACTATCTACACCGCCATCTGTATAAGTATGGAAATATCTACACTGCCATCTGTATAAACATGGAAATAACTACAATGCCATCTGTATAAACATGAAAATACCAACACCGCTATCTGTATAAAAATGGAAATAGCTACACCGCGATCTATTTAAACATGGAAATATCTACACCGCAATCTGTAAAAACATGGAAATATCCACACAGTCATACGTATAAAAATGGAAATATCTACACCTCCGTGAGTATAAACGTGGAAATATCTACACTGCCATCTGTATACACATGGAAATATCTACACAACCATGAGTATAAACACGGAAATATCTACACCATTATCTCTATAAACATGAAAATTCCTACACCTCTATGTGTATAAACATGGAAATATTTACACCGCTATCTGTATAAACATGGAAATACCTACACCACTATATCCTTAAATATGGAAATATCTACACCGCTATCTCTATAAACATGGAAATGTCTACACCGCTCTCTGTATAAACTTGGAAATATCTAAACCGCTATCTCTATAAACGTGGAAATATCTACAACGCTATCTGTGTAAACATGGAAATACATAAACCGCTATCTCTATATACATGGAAACATCTACAATGCTCTCTGTGTAAACATGGAAATATCTACACCGCTATATGTATAAACATGGAAATACCTACACCGCTATCTGTATGAACATGGAAATATCTACACAACCATCTGTATAAACATGGAAATATCTACACCTCTATCTCTATAAACATGGAAATAGCTACACCGCTATCTGTACAAACGTGGAAATATCTACACTGCTGTCTCTATAATCATGGAAATATCTACACCGCCATCTCTATAAACATGAAAATATCTAAAATGCCCTCTCCATAAACATGGAACAATCTACACAGCCATCTGTATAAACATGGAAATATCTACACTGCCATCTGTAAACACATGGAAATATCTACACAGCCATCTGTATAACCATTGAAATATCCACACCAACACCTGTATAAACATGGAAATATCTACACCTCCGAGAATATAAACTTGGAAATGTCTACACTGCCATCTGCATACACTTGGAAATTTCTACACAGCCATCAGCATAAACATGGAAATATCTACACCGCTATCTCTAAAAACATGGAAATTCCTGCACCACTATCTGTATAAAAATGGAAATATCTACACCGCTATCTGTATAAACATGGAAATACCTCCACCACTATCTGTATAAACTTGGAAAAACTTACACCGCTATCTGTATAAAAATGGAAATATTTACACCGCTATCTGTATAAACATGGAAATATCTCCACCGTGATCTGTATAAACATGGAAATATCTACACCACTATCAGTATAAACATGGAAATATCTAGACCGTTACCTGTATAAACATGCAAATATCTACACCGATATCTGTATAAACATGTAAATGTCTACATCGCTATCTGTATAAACATGGAAACACCTCCACTGCTATCTGTATTAACATGGAAACATCTACACCGCTTTGGGTATAAACATGGAAATATCTGCACCACTATCTGTATAAACATGGAAATATCTACACCGCTATCTCTGTAAACATGGAAATATCTTCACCGTTATCTGTATAAACATGGAAATATCTACACTGCTTTGTGTATAAACATGGAAGTATCTACACCACTATCTGTATAAACATGGAAATATCTAGACCGTTATCTGTATAAACATGCAAATATCTACACCGTTATCTGTATAAAAATGGAAATGTCTACATCGCTATCTGCATAAACATGGAAACATCTCCACTGCTATCTGTATAAACATGGAAATATCTAAACTGCCATCTGTATACAAATGATAATATGTACACAGCCATCAGTATAAACATGGAAACATCGACATCGCTATCTGTATACACATGGAAATACCTACACCGTTATCTCTATAAACATGGAAATACCAACACCGCTATCTCTATAACATGGAAATATCTACACCGCCGTCTGTATAAACATGGAAATATCTACACGGCTATCTGTATAAACATGGAAATATCTGCAATGCTATCTGTGTAAACATGGAAATATCTACACCGCTATCTTTGTAAACATGGAAATATCTACACCGCTATCTGTATAAAGATGGAAATATCTACACCGCTATCTGTATAATCGTGGGAATATCTACACCGCTATCTGTATAAACGTGGAAATATTTACACCGCTATCTGTATAAAAATGGAAATATATGCGATGATATCTGTGTAAACGTGCAAGTATCAACACAACTATCTGTGTAAACTTGGAAATAACTACACCGTTATATGTATAAATATGGAAATGTCTACACCGATATCTCTATAAACATGGAAATGTCTACACCACTATCTGCATAAACATGGAAATATCTACATGACTGTCTCTATAAACATGGAAATATCTACACACCAATCTCTATAAACTTGGAAATATCTACAAAGTCATTTTTATAAACATGGAAATATCTACACTGCTATGTGTATGAAGATGGAAATGTCTGCACCGCTATCTCTATGAACATGGAAATGTCTACACCGCTCTCTGTATAAACATGGAAATATCTACATGGCTATCTCTATAAACATGGAAATATCTACACCGCCATCTGCATAAACTTTAAATACCTACAAAGTCTTCTCTATAAACATGAAAATATCTACACCACCATTTGTATAAACATGGAAATATCTACACTCTCATCTGTATAAACATGGAAATATCTACACAGCCTTCTCTAAATACATGGAAATAACTACACCGCTATCTGTATGAACATGGAAATATCTACACCGCTCTCTGTATAAACATGGAAAACTCTACACCGCCATGTGTATAAACATTGAAATATCTACACCGTCATCTGTATAAACATGGAAATATGACACCGCGATCTGTATAAACATGGAAATTTCTACACCGTCATCTGTATAAACATGGAAATATAACACCGCTATCTTTGTAAACATGGCAATACTTACACCGCTATCTCCATAAACTTGGAAATAACTGCACCGCTATCTGTATAAACCTGGAAATATCTACACCACTATCTCTATAAACCTGGAAATATCTACACCACCATCTGTATAAACATGGAAATATCAACACAGTCATCTGCATAAACATGGAAATATCTACACCACCATCTCTATAAACATGGAAATATCTACACTGCCATCTGTATACACATGGAAATATCAACACAGCCATCAGTATAAACATGGAAACATCTACACCGCTATCTCTATACACATGGAAATACCTAAACCGCTACCTCTATAAACATGGAAATATCTACACCGCAATCTCTATAAACAGGGAAATACCTACACGTCATCTCTGTAAACATGAAAATTTCTACACCGCCATCTCTATAAACATGGAAATATCTCCACCGCTATCTGTATAAACATGGAACTATCTACACCGCTATCTGTATAAACATGGAAATAACTACAACGCTATCTGTGTAAACATGGAAATATCTACACAGCTATCTGTGTAAACATGGAAATATCTACACCGCAATCTGTGCAAAGATGGAAATATCTACTCCGCTATCTCTGTAAACATGGAAATATCTACACCACTATCTGTATAAACATCGAGATATCTACATCGCTATCTGTATAAACATGGAAACATCTCCATCGCTATCTCTATAAACTCGGAAATATCTACACCGCTATCTGTATAAACATGGAAATATCTACAACGCTATCTGTGTAAACATGGAAATATCGACACAGATAACTTTGTAAACATGGAAATAACTACACCGCTATCTGTGTAAACATGGAAATATTTACACGGCAATCTGTTCAAGGATGGAAATATCTACACCGCTATCTCTGTAAACATGGAAATATCTACACCGCTATCTGTATAAACATGGAAATATCTACACCGCTATCTGTATAAACATGGATATATCTACACCGCCATCTGTATATACATGGAAATATCTACATTGGCATCTGTATAAACATGGAAATATCTAAACAGCTATATGTATAAATGTGGAAATGTCTACACCGCTATCTCTATAAACATGGAAATATCTACACCGCTGCCTGTTTAAAAATGGAAATTTCTACACCGCAATCTGTGCAAAGATGGAAAGATCTAAACCGCTATCTGTGTAAACATGGAAATATCTATACTGCTACCTGTATAAACATGGAAATATCTACACTGCTCTCTGTATAAACATGGAAATATCTACACCGCCACGTGTATAAATTTGGAAATAACCACACAGTAATCTGTATAAACATGGAAATATCTGCACTGCTATCTATATAAACATGGAAATATCTACACCGTTATCTCTGTAAACATGGAAATATCTGCACCGCTACCTCTATAAACATGGAAATATCTACACGGCTATCTCTATAAACATGGAAATATCCACACCGCCATCTGTATAAACATGGAAGTATCTACACAGCCATCAGTATAAACATGGAAGCATCTACTCCGCTATCTCTACACTATGGAAACATCTACACCGCAGTCTCTATAAACATGGAAATATCTACACCGCCATCTCTATAAACATGAAAATATCTACACCACCATCTCCATAAACGTGGAACTATCTACACCATCATCTGTGTAAACATGGAAATAATTACATCGCTATCTGTATAAAGATGGAAATATCTACACCGCCATCTGTATAAACATTTAAATATCTACACCACTGTCTCTATAAACATGGAAATATCTACACTGCCATCTGCAAAAACAGGAAAAATCTACACAGTCTTCTGTATAGACATGGAAATATCTACACCACCACCTATATAAACATGGAAATGCCTTCATTGCCATCTGTATACACATGGAAATATCTTGACAGCCATCTGTATCAACATGGAAATAACTACACCGCTTTCTCAATAAACATGGAAATACCTACACCGCTCTCTCTATAAACATGGAAATATCTACACCACTATCTCTATAAAAATGGAAATATCTACACCGCCATTTCTATAAACATGAAAACATCTACACTGCCATCTACATAAACATGGAACTATCTACACCGTCATCTGTATAAATATGGAAATATCTACACTGCCATCGGTATAAAGATGCAAATATCTACACCGTGAGCTGTATAAACATGGAAATAACTACACCGCAATCTGTATAAACATGGAAATATGTACAACGCTATCTGTATAAACATGGAAATATCTACCCCACTACCTGTATAAACATGGAAATACCTACACCGCTATCTCTATAAACATGGAAATATCTACACCGCTATCTCTATAAATATGGAAATATATACACCGCCATCTCTATAAACATGGGA
Source organism: Pan troglodytes (assembly GCF_028858775.2). NCBI lineage: Eukaryota > Metazoa > Chordata > Mammalia > Primates > Hominidae > Pan > Pan troglodytes. Next base: position 13,937,882 of record NC_072411.2, read on the forward strand.
AGATCTACACCGCCATCTACATAAACAAGGAAATATCTACACCGCTATCTATGTAAACACGGAAATATCTACACCGCTATCTCTATAAACATGGAAATATCTACACCGCCATCTGTAGACTCATGGATATATCTACAAAGTCATCTGTATAAACATGGAAGTATCTACACCACCATCTGTATAAACTTGGAATTATCTACTCTGCCATCTGTGTACACATGGAAATATCTGCACAGCCATCAGTAAAAACATGGAAACATCTACACCGCTATCTCTATACACATGGAAATACCTTCACCGTTATCTCTATAAACATGGAAATATCTACACCGCCATCTCCATAAACCTGGAACTTTCTACACCACCATCTGTGTAAACATGGAAATATCTACACAGCTATCTGTATAAACATGGAAATATCTACATTGCCATCTGTATAAACATGGAAATCTCTACACCACCGTCTCTATAAACATGGAAATATCAACACCGCCATCTGCAAAAACAGGAAAATATCTACACAGTCGTCTGTATAGACATGGAAATATCTACACCACCACCTGTATAAACATGGAAATACCTTTATTGCCATCTGTATACACATGGAAATATCTACACAGCCATCTATATCTACATGGAAATACCTACACCGCTCTCTCTATAAACATGGAAATATCTACTACACTATCTCTATAAACATGGAAATATCCACACCGCCATCTCTATAAACATGAAAACATCTACACTGCCATCTACATAAACATGGAACTATCTACACCGTCATCTGTCTAAATATGGAAATATCTACACAGCAATCTGTATCTACATGGAAATAACTACACCAATATCTCTCTACACATGGAAATACCTACACTGCTAACTCTATAAACATGGAAATATCTACATGGCAATCTCTATAAACATGGAAATATCTACACCGACATCTCTATGAACATGAAAATATCTACACTGCCATCTCCATAAACATGGAACTAACTACATCGCCATCTGTGTAAACATGGAAATATCTACACCGCTATCTGTATAAAAATGGAAATATCTATAACACTAATTGGGTAAACATGGAAATATCAACATTGCCATCTGTATACACATGGAACTATCTACACAGCTATCTGTGTAAACATGGAAACATCTATACCGCTATCTCTATACACATGGAAATGTCTACACCGCTATCTGTATAAACATGGAAATATCTACATGGCAATCTCTATGAACATGGAAATATCTACACCGCCATCTGTATAAACTTGGAAATATCTACACAGTCATTTTTATAAACATGGAAATATCTACACCGCTATCTGTATAAAGATGGAAAAGCCTACACGGCTATCCCTATGAACATGGAAATGTCTACTCCGCTCTCTGTATAAACATGGAAATATCTACATGGCTATCTCTATAAACAAGGAAATATCTACAGCGCCATCTGCATAAACTTGGAAATACCTACAAACTCTTCTCTATAAACATGGAAATATCTACACCACCATCTGTATAAACATGGAAATATCAACATTGTCATCTGTATAAACATGTAAATATCTACACAGCCATCTCTAAATACATGGAAATATCTACACCACTATCTGTATAAACATGGAAATATCTACAACGCTATCTGTACAGACATGGAAATATCTACACCGCCATGTGTATAAACATGGAAATATCTACACCGTCATCTGTAAAAACATGCAAATATAACACCGCTATCTGTATAAACATGGAAATATCTACAGCGCGATCTATATAAACATGAAAAAATCTACACTGCCATCTCCATTAACATGGAACTATCTAAACCGCCATCTGCATAAACATGGGAATATCTACGCTGCCATCTGTATAAAGATGTAAATATATACACTGCGAGCTGTATAAACATGGTAATATCTACACCCCTATCAGCATAAACATGGAAATATCTACAACGCTATCTCTAAAAACATGGAAATATATACACCGCCATCTCAATAAACATGGAAATACCTTCACGGCCATATACATAAACAAGGAAATAACTACACCGCCATCAGTATAAACATGGAAATACCTACACTGCGGTCTGTATAAACATGGAAATATCTACACCGGTATCTTTATAAACATGGAAATATCTACACCACGATCTGTATAAAACATGGAAATATTTACACCGCTATCTGTATAAACATGGAAATACTTAAAAAGTTATCTGTATAAACATGGAAATATCTACAGGGCCATCTGTATAAACATGGAAATAACTACAGAGCCATGTGTATATACATGGAAATATTTACACCGCTATCTATATAAACATGGAAATAACGACACCGCTCTCTGTAAAAACATGGAAATATCTACCCCGCCATCTACAAATCCATAGAAATATCTTTGCCGCCATCTGTATAAACACGGAAATACTTACAAAGTTATCTGTATAAACATGGAAATATCTACACCGCTATCTGTATAAACATAGAAATACCTACACTGCAGTCTGTATAAATATGGAAATATCTACACAGGTATCTGTATAAACATGGAAATATCTACACCACGATCTGTATAAACTTGGAAATATTTACACAGCTATCTGTATAAACCTGGAAATATCTACACTGCTATCTCTATAAATATGGAAATATCTACACCGCCATCTATATAAACATGGAAATAACTACACAGTCATGTGTAGGAACATGGAAATATCTACACCACCGTTTGTATAAAAATGGAAATATCTACAACGTTATCTGTATAAACATGGAAATATCTACACAGTGATCTGTATAAACATGGAAATATGTAGAGCACTCTCTGAATAAAGATGGAAATATCTACACCACTATCTGTATAAATATGGAAATATTTACACCGCTATCTCAATAAACATGGAAATATCTACACCGCTATCTCTATAAACATGGAAATATCTACACCGCCGTCTGTATTAACATGGAAATATCTACACAGTCATCTGTATAAACCTGGAAATATCAACACTGTCATCTATATAAACATGGAAATATCTACGGAGAACTCTGTATAAACATGGAAATATCGACACAGCCATTTGAATATACATGGAAATATCTACATCCCTATCTGTATAAACATGGAAATATCTACACCGCTATGAGTATTAACGTGGAAAAATCTCCATTGCCATCAGTATAAACATGGACATATCTCCACCGCAATCTGAATAAACATGAAAATATTGACACCGCTATCTCTATAAACATGGAAATATCTACACTGCCATCTGTACAAACATGGAAATATCTACACAGTCATCTGTAGAAATATGGAAATATCTACACCGCTATCTCTATAAACATGGAAATATCTACACCGCTATCTCTATAAACATGGAAATATTTACACCGCTATCGTCATCAACATGGAAATATATACACCGCCATCTTTTTAAACATGGAGATATGTACAACGCCATCTATATAAACAAGAAAATATCTACACTGCCATTTGTAGAAAGATGGAAATATATACACCGCCATCTGTTTAAACGTGGAAATATCTACACCGCTATCTGTATAAACATAGAAATAACTACACCGTAATCTGTATAAACATGGAAATATCTACACCGCTATCTGTATAAATATGAAATATCAAAACCGCAATCTCTATAAAAATGGAAATATCTACACTGCTATCTGTATAAACATCGAAATATCCTCACTGCTATCTCTATGAACATGGATATAACTACACCACTATCTCAATGAACATGGAAATATCTACACCGCCATCTCTATAAACATGGAAATATCTACACCGCCATCTGCATAAACATGGAAATATCTACAACGCTATCTGTATAAACATGGAAATAACTACACCGCTATCTGTATAAACTTGGAAATATCTACACTGCGATCTGTATAAACATGGAAATATCTACACCGTGATCTGTATAAACATGGATATATCTTCACCATGATCTGTATAAACATGGAAATATCTACCGCTATCTGTATAAACAAGGTAATATCTACACCACCATCTATATAAACATGGAAATATCTACACCGCCATCTGAATAAACATGGAAATATCTAAAATGCCATCTGTAGAAAGATGGAAATATCTACACCGCAATCTGTGTAAACTTGGAAATATCTACACCAATATCTGTATAAACATGGAAATATCTACACAGCTATCTCTATAAACATGGAAATACCTACACCGCCATCTGTATAAACATGGAAATACCTACAAAGTCATCTGTATAAACAGGGAAATATCTACAAAGTCATCTCTATAAACATGGAAATATCTACACCCCTATCTGTATAAACATGGAAATATCCACACCGCTATCTCTATAAACATGGAAAAATCAACACCGCTACCTCTATGAACATGGAAATACCTACACCGCCATCTCTATAAACATGGAAATATCTACACCGCGATTAGTATTAACGTGGAAATATCTACAACGCAATCTCTATAAACATGGAAATATCTCCACTGCTATCTCTATAAACATCGAAATATCTACACCGCCATCGGTATAAACATGGAAATACAAAGTTATCGGCATAAACATGGAAATATCTACACCGCCATCTGTATAAACATGGAAATATCTACACCGCCATCTGTATAAACATGGAAATATCTACACCACGATCTGTATAAACATGGAAATAACTACACCGCGATCTGTATAAACATGGAAATATCTACACCGCTATCTGTATAAACATGGAAATATCTACAAAGCTATCTCTATAAACATGGAAATATCTACACTGCAATCTGTATAAACATGGCAATATCTACACTGTCATCTGAATAAACATGGAAATATTTAAACTGCCATCTGTGTAAAGATGGAAATATCTACACCGCAATCTGTGCAAAGATGGAAATATCTACACCGCTATCTCTGTAAACATGGAAATATCTACGCTACTATCTGTATAAACATGGAAATATGTACATCGCTATCTGTATAAACATGGATATATCTACACCGTTATCTGTATAAACATGGAATTATCTACACCGCTATCTGTATAAATATGGAAATATCTACACCACCATTTGTGTAAACATACAAATATCCACAGAGTCATCTGTATACAAATGGAAATTTGTACACAGCCATCTCTATAAACATAGATGTGTCTACACAACGATCTCTATAAACAAGGAAATACCTACAGCGCTATCTCTATAAACATGGAAATATCAACACCATAATCTCTACAGACATGGAAATGTCTACACCGCCATCTATATAAACATGAAAATATCTACACCGCCATCTCCATAAACATGGAACTATCTACACCGCCATCTGTATAAACATGGAAATATCTACACCGCTATCTGTATAAAAATGGAAATATCTACACAGCTTTCTCTATAAACATGGAAATATCTACACAGCCATCTCTATAAACATGGAAATATCTACACTGCTATCTCAATAAACATGGAAATAGCTACACCGCTATCTGTATAAACATAGAAATATCTACAGCACTATCTGTATAAACAGGGAAATATCTCCACCGCTATCTGTATAAACATGGAAATATATACACCGCTATCTGTATACACATGGAAATATCTACACCACTATCTGTATAAACATGGAAATATCTACAACGCTATCTGTGTAAACATGGATATATCTACACAGCTATCTGTGTAAACTTGGAAATATCTACACAGGTATCTGTGTAAAAATGGAAATATCTACACGGCAATCTGTGCAAAGAGGGAAATAACTACACCGCTATCTCTGAAAACATGGAAATATCTGCACCGCCATATGTAAAAACATGGAAATATCTACACCGACATCTGTATAAACATGAAAATACCTACACCGCTATCTGTAGAAATATGGAAATATCTACACCGCTATCTCTATAAACATGGAAATACCAACACAGCTTTCTGTATAAACATGGAAATATCTACATCGCAATCTCTATAAACATGGAATTATCTACACCGCCATCTCTATAAACATGAAAATATCTACACCGCCATCTTCAGAAACATGGCTGTATCTACACCGCCATCTGTATAAACAGGGAAATATCTACAACACTATTTGTATAAACATGGAAAAAACTTCACTGCCATCTGGATAAAGATGGAAATATCTGCACTGCGAGTTGTATAATCATGGAAATATCTACAGCGCTATCTCTGTAAACATGGAAATAACTACACCGCTATTTGTATAAACAAGGAAATATCTACACCGTGATGTGTATAACATGGAAATATCTACACCGCTGTTTGTATAAACAAGGAAATATCTACACCGTTATCTGTATAAACATGGAAATAACTACACCGCTATTTGTATAAACAAGGAAATTTCTACACCGTGATCTGTATAAACATGGAAATAACTACACCGCTATTTGTATAAACAAGGAAATATCTACACCGCCATCTGTTTAAACATGGAAATATATACAAAGGCATCTGTTTAAACATGGAAATATCTACACCGCTATCTGTATAATCATGCTAATAACTACACCGCTATCTGCATAAATGTGGAAATATTTGCACCGCTATCCCTATAAACATGGTAATATCAACACCGCGATCTGTATAAACATGGAAATATCTGCACCATGATCTGTATAAACATGGAAATATCTACACCGCGATCTGTATAAAGATGGAAATATCTACACCGTGATCTGTATAAACATTTAAATATCTACACCGCCATCTCTATAAACATGGAAATATCTACACCCCTATCTGTATAAACATGGAAATATCCACACCGCTATCTCTATAAACATGGAAATATCAACACCGCTATCTCTATGAACATGGAAATACCTACACCGCCATCTCTATAAACATGGAAATATCTACACCGCGATTAGTATTAACGTGGAAATATCTACAACGCAATCTCTATAAACATGGAAATATCTCCACTGCTATCTCTATAAACACCGAAATATCTACACCGCCATCGGTATAAACATGGAAATACTTACAAAGTTATCGGTATAAACATGGAAATATCTACACCACCATCTGTATAAACATGGAAATATCTACACTGCCATCTGTATAAACATGGAAATATCTACACCGCGATCTGTATAAACATGGAAATATCTACACCGCGATCTGTATAAACATGGAAATATCTACACCGCTATCTGTATAAACATGGAAATATCTACAAAGCTATCTCTATAAACATGGAAATATCTACACCGCAATCTGTATAAACATGGCAATATCTACACTGTCATCTGAATAAACATGGAAATATTTAAACTGCCATCTGTGTAAAGATGGAAATATCTACACCGCAATCTGTGCAAAGATGGAAATATCTACACCGCTATCTCTGTAAACATGGAAATATCTACTCTACTATCTGTATAAACATGGAAATATGTACATCGCTATCCGTATAAACATGGATATATCTACACCGTTATCTGTATAAACATGGAATTATCTACACCGCTATCTGTATAAATATGGAAATATCTACACCACCATTTGTGTAAACATACAAATATCCACAGAGTCATCTGTATAGAAATGGAAATTTGTACACAGCCATCTCTATAAACATAGATGTGTCTACACAACGATCTCTATAAACAAGGAAATACCTACAGCGCTATCTCTATAAACATGGAAATATCAACACCATAATCTCTACAGACATGGAAATGTCTACACCGCCATCTATATAAACATGAAAATATTTACACCGCCATCTCCATAAACATGGAAATATCTACACCGCCATCTGTATAAACATGGAAATATCTACACTGCTATCTCAATAAACATGGAAATAGCTACCCCGCTATCTGTATAAACATGGAAATATCTACATCACTATCTGTATAAACAGGGAAATATCTCCACCGCTATCTGTATAAACATGGAAATATATACACCGCTATCTGTATACACATGGAAATATCTACAACACTATCTGTATAAACATGGAAATATCTACAACGCTATCTGTGTAAACATGGAAATATCTACACAGCTATCTGTGTAAACTTGGAAATATCTACACAGCTATCTGTGTAAAAATGGAAATATCTACACGGCAATCTGTGCAAAGAGGGAAATAACTACACCGCAATCTCTGAAAACATGGAAATATCTACACCGCTATCTGTATAACCATGGAAATATCTACACCGCTATCTGTATAAACAAGGAAATATCTGCACCGCCATATGTAAAAACATGGAAATATCTACACCGACATCTGTATAAACATGAAAATACCTACACCGCTATCTGTAGAAATATGGAAATATCTACACCGCTATCTCTATAAACATGGAAATACCAACACCGCTTTCTGTATAAACATGGAAATATCTACATCGCAATCTCTATAAACATGGAATTATCTACACCGCCATCTCTATAAACATGAAAATATCTACACCGCCATCTTCAGAAATATGGCTGTATCTACACCGCCATCTGTATAAACAGGGAAATATCTACACCACTATCTGTATAAACATGGAAAAAACTTCACTGCCATCTGTATAAAGATGGAAATATCTGCACTGCGAGTTGTATAATCATGGAAATATCTACACCGCTATCTCTATAAACATGGAAATACCTACAACGCCATCTCTATAAACATGGAAATATCTACACCGCTATCTGTATAAACATGGAAATATCTACACCGCTATCTGTATAAACCTGGAAAGATATACACCGCTATCTGTATAAATATGGAAATATCTACAACGCTGTCTCTCTAAACGAGGAAATGTCTACACTGCTATCTGAATAAACATGGAAATATCTACATCGTTATCTCTATAAACATGAAAATATCTACACTGCCATATGTATAAACATGGAAGTACCTTCACAGACATCTGTATAAACATGGAAATATCTACACCACCATCTGTATAAACATGGAAATATCTACACGGAAAGCTGTATAAACATGGAAATATCTAGACAGTCATCTCTATAAACATGGAAATATCTATACCGCTATCTGTATAAACATGGAAATACACACACCGCTATCTGTATAAACATGGAAATAGCCACACCGCTATCTGTATAAACATGGAGAAGTCTGCACCGCTATCTTTATAAACATGGAAATATCTGCAACTCTATCTGTGTAAACATAGAAATATCTACACGGCTGTTTGTGTAAACATGGAAATATCTGCACCGCTATCTGTATAAAGATGGAAATATCTACACCACTATCTATAAAACGTGGAAATATCTACACCTCTCTCTGTATAAACCTGGAAATATCTACACCGATATCTGTATAAACAAGGAAATATCTACACCGCCATCTGTATAAAAATGGAAATACCTACACCGCTATCTGTATAAATATGGAAATATCCACACCGCTATCTCTATAAACATGGAAATACCTACACCGATTTCTCTATAAACATGGAAATATCTACACTGCAATCTCTATATACGTGGAAATATCTACACCGCTATCTCTATAAACATGAGAATATCTACACCGCCATCTTCAGAAACATGGATGTATCTACACCGCCATCTGTATAAACATGGAAATACCTACACCGCTCCCTGTATAGACATGTAAATATCTACACCGCTATCTGTATAAACATGGAAATATCTACACTGCCATCTGTATAAAGATGCAAATATCTACAACGCGAGTTGTATAAACGTGGAAATACCTAAACTGCGATCTTTATAAACATGGAAATATCAACACCGCGATCTCTATAAACATGGAAATATCTACACCGCTATCTCTATAAACATGAAAATACTTACACCACCATCTCTATAAGCATGGAAATATTTACACCGCTCTCTCTATAGACATAGAAATAACTACAACGCCATCCCTACAAACATGGAAATATCTACACCGCCATCTGCATAAACATGGAAATATCTACACAGACATCTGTATAATCATGGAAATATCTACACTGCCACCTTTATAAACTTGGAAATATCTACACTGACATCTGTAGAAAGATGGAAATGTCTACAAAGCGATCTGTATAAACATGGGAATTTCTACACCGCTACCTTTATAAATATGGAAATAACTACACCGCAATCTGTATAAACAGGAAAATATCTACAATGCTATCTCTGTAAACATGGAAATATCTACACAGCTATCTGTGTAAACTTGGAAATATCTACACCGCTATCTGTGTAAATTTGGATATACTTACACCGCAATCTGTGCAAAGATGGAAATATCTACACCGCTATCTCTGTAAACATGGAAATATCTACACCGCTATCTGTATAAACATGGAAATATCTACACTGCCATCTGTATAAACATGGAAATATCTACGGCGCCATCTGTATAAACATGGAAATATCTACACTGCCATCTGTACACACATGGAAATATCTACACAGTCATCTGTATAAACATGGAAATATCTACACCGCTATCTCTATAAACATGGAAATATCTACACCGCTGTCTGTGTAAACATGGAAATATCTACATCGCTATCTGTATAAACGGGGAAATATCTCCACCACTATCAGTATAAACATGGAAATATCTACACCGCTATCTCTATAAACTTGGAAATATCTACACCGCTATCTGTATAAACATGGAAATATATACAATGCTATCTGTGTAAACATGGAAATATCTACAGAGCTATCTGTGTAAACTTGAAAATATCTACCCAGCTATCTGTGTAAAAATGGAAATATCTACACAGCCATCTGTGCAAAGATGGAAATATCTACACCGCTATCTCCGTAAATATGGAAATATCTACACCGCTATCTGTATAAACATGGAAATATCTATACCGTAGTCTCTATAAACATGGAAATATCTCCACCGCTATCTGTACAAACATGAAAATATCTAGACCGCTATCTGTACAATCACGGACATATCTATACCGCAATCTGTATAAACATGGAAATATCTATCACGCTATGTGTGTAAACATCGAAATATCTACACCGCGGTCTGTATAAACATGTTAATATCTACACCACTATCTGTATAAACATGTAAATCTCTACACCACGATCTGTATAAACATGGAAATATCTACTCCGCTATCTGTACAAAAATGGAAATATCTTCACCGCTATCTGTGCAAATATGAAAATATCTACACCGCCATCTCTATAAACATGGAAATATCTACACTGCCATCTCTATAAAGATGGAAACATCTACTCCACGAGCTGTATAAACATGGAAATATCTACAACGCTAGTTGTAGAAACATGGAAATAACAACACAGCTATCTGTATAAACATGGAAATGCCTACACCGCTATCTGTATAAACATGGAAATACCTACACCGCTACCTGAATAAACATGAAAATATCTACACAGCTATCTCTATAAACATGGAAATACCTACACTGCCATCTCTATACACATAGAAATATCTACACCGCTATCTCTATAAACACAGAAATATGTACACCGCCATCTCTATAAACATGGAAATACCTACACCGCCATCTGCATGAACATGGAAAAATCTACACCGCTATCTGTATAAACATGTAAATATCTACACTGTCATCTGTATATACGTGGAAATATCTAAATTGCCATCTGTGGAAAGATGGAAATATCTACACCACGATCTGTATAAATATGAAAATATCTACACCGCTATCTGTATAAAGATGGAAATATCTACACCGCAATCTGTGCAAAGATGGAAATATCTACACTGTTATCTCTGTAAACATGGAAATATCTACACCACTAGCTGTACAAACATGGAAATATCTACATCGCTATCTGTATAAATATGAAATATCTAAACTGCTATCTCTATAAAAATGGAAATATCTACATTGCTATCTTTATAAACATGGAAACAACCTCACTGCTATCTCTATGAATATGGATATATCTACACCGCTATGTCTATAAACATGGAAATACCTACACCGCCATCTCTATAAACATGGAAATATCTACACCGCCATCTGTATTAACATGGAAATATCTACACGGCTATCTGTATAAACATGGAAATATCTACACTGCGATCTGTATAAACATGGAAATATCTACACCGCGATCTGCATAAACATGGAAATATCTACACCTCTATCTGTATAAACATGGAAATATCTACACAGCTATCTCTATAAACATGGAAATATCTACACCGGCATCTGTATAAACATGGAAATATCTACACCGATATCTGTTTAAACATGGAAATAACTACAACGCTATTTGTATAAACAAGGAAATATCTACACCGCCTTCTGTTTAAACATGGAAATATATACACAGACATCTGTTTATACATGGAAATATCTTCACCGCTCTCTGTATAAACATGCTAATAAGTACACCGCTAACTGTATAAATGTGGAAATTTTTGCACCGCTATCCCTATAAACATGGTAATATCAACACCGCGATCTGTATAAACATGGAAATATCTACACCATGATCTGTATAAACTTGGAAACAACTACACCGTGATCTGTGTAAACATGGAAATATCTTCACCGCCATCTCTACAAACATGGAAATATCTACAAAGCCATCTGTATAAACATGGAAATACCTACACAGTCATGTGTATAAACATGGAAATATCTACACCGCAATCTGTATAAACATGGAAATATCTACACCGCTATCTGTATAAATATGAAATATCTAAACCGCTATGTCTATAAAAATGGAAATATCTACACTGCTATCTTTATGAACATGGAAATAACCTCACTGCTATCTCCATGAATATGGATATATCTACACCGCTATGTCTATAAACATGGAAATAACTACACCGCCATCTGTATAAACATGGAAATATCTACACGGCTATCTGTATAAACATGGAAATATCTACAATGCTCTCTGTATAAACATGGAAATATCTACACCGCGATCTGTATAACCATGGAAATATCTACACTGCGATCTGAATAAACATGCAAATATCTTCAACACGATCTGTATAAACATGGAAATATCTACACCTCTATCTGTATAAACATGGTAATATCTACACCACCATCTATATAAACATGGAAATATCTACACCGCCATCTGTATAAACATGAAAATATCTACAATGCCATCTGTAGAAAGATTTAAATACCTACACCGCAATCTGTGTAAACATGGAAATATCTACAGCTATATCTGTAAAAACATGGAAATATCTACACCGCTAGCAGTATAAACATGGAAATATCTACACCGCGATCTGTATAAACATGGAAATATCTACAATGCCATCTGTACAATCATGGAAATATCTACACAGTTATCTGCAGAAACATGGAAATATCTACACCGCTATCTCCATCAACATGGAAATATATACACCGCCATCTCTTTAAACATGGAGATATCTACAATGCCATCTACATAAACAAGAAAATATCTACACTGCCATCTATATAAACGTGGAAATATCTACACCACCATCTCTATAAACCTGGAAATATCTACACTGCCATTTGTAGAAAGATGGAAATATCTTCACCGCCATCTGTATAAACGTGGAAATATCTACACCGCTATCTGTATAAACATGGAAATATCTACACCGCAATCTGTATAAACATGGAAATATCTACACCGCATTCTTTATAAATATGAAATATCTAAACCGCTATCTCTATAAAAATGGAAATATCTACACTGCTATCTGTATAAACATGGAAATATCCTCACTGCTATCTCTGTGAACATGGATATATCTACACCGCTATCTAAATGAACATGGAAATATCTACATTGCCATCTCTATAAACATGGAATTATCTACACTGCCATCTGTATAAACATGGAAATATCTTCACCGCTATCTGTATAAACATGGAAATATCTACACAGCTATCTGTGTCAACTTGGAAATATCTACACCGCTATCTTTGTAAATTTGGCAATAATTACACCGCAAACTGTGCAAAAATGGAAATACCTACACCGCTATCTCTGTAAACATGGAAATATCTACACCGTTATCTGTATAAACATGGAAATATCTACACTGCCATCTGTATAAACATGGAAATGTCTACAACGGCATCAGTATGAACATGGAAATATCTACACTGCCATCTGTACACACATGGAAATATCTACACAGCCATCTGCATAAGCATGGAAATATCTACACCGCTATCTCTATAAACATGGAAATATCTACACCGGTATCTGCATAAACATGGAAATATCTACATCGCTATCTGTAAAAACAGGGAAATATCTCCACCGCTATCTGTATAAACATGGAAATATCTACACCGCTATCTGTATAAACATGGAAATATATACAATGCTATCTGTGTAAACATGGAAATATCTACACAGCTATCTGTGTAAACTTGGAAATATCTACCCAGCTATCTGTGTAAAAATGGAAATATCTACACAGCAATCTGTGCAAAGATGGAAATATCTACACTGCTATGTCTGTAAACATAGAAATATCTACACCGCTATCTGTATAAAAATGGAAATATCTATACCGCAGTCTCTAGAAACATGGAAATATCTCCACCGCTATCTGTATAAACATGAAAATATCTACACCGCTATCTGTATAATCATGGACATATCTACACCGCAATCTGTATAAACATGGAAATATCAACCACGCTATGTGTGTAAACATGGAAATATCTACACAGCTATCAGTGTAAACTTGGAAATATCTACACAGCTATCTGCGTAAACATGGAAATATCTACACAGCAATCTGTGCAAAGATGGAAATATCTACACCGCTATCTCTGTAAACATGGAAGTTTCTACACCGCTACCTGTATAAACATGGAAATATCTACACCGCTGTCTGTATAAACAAGGAAATATCTACACCGCCGTCTGTAGAAACATGGAAATATCTACACCGCAATCTGTATAAAGATGGAAATACCTTCCCCGCTATCTGTATAAATATGGAAATAACTACACTGCTATCTCTATAAACATGGAAATACCTACACCGCTTTCTCTATAAGCATGAAAATATCTACACTGCTATCTCTATATACATGGAAATATCTACACGTCCATCTCCATAAATATGAAAATATCTACACCGCCATCTTCAGAAACATGGATGTATCTACACCGCTATCTGTATAAACATGGAAATACCTTCACTGCCATCTGTATAAACCTGGAAATATCTACACCGCCATCTGTATAAAGATGGAAATATCTACACCGCAATCTGTATAAATATGGAAATAACTACACCGCTATCTCTATAGACAAGGAAATAACTACACCGCTATCTGTATAAACATGGAAATATCTACACTGCCATCTGTATAAAGATGGAAATATCTACACCACGAGCTGTATAAACATGGAAATATCTACACCGCTATCAGTATAAACATGGAAATACCAACACCGCTATGTGTATAAACATGGAAATATCTACACCGCTATCTCTATAAACATGAAAATACTTACACCACCATCTCTATAAACATGGAAATATTTACACCGCAATTTCTATAACCTTAGAAATAACTAGACCGCCATCTCGATAAACATGGAAATATCTACACCGCTATCTGCATAAACATGGAATTATCTACACAGACATCTGTATAAACATGGAAATATCTACACCGCCATCTGTATAAATATGAAAATATCTACACCGCCATCTTCAGAAACATGGCTGTATCTACACCGCCATCTGTATAAACATGGAAATACCAACACCGTTATCTGTATAAACATGGAAATATCTACACTGCTATTTGTATAAACTTGGAAATATCTACGCTGACATCTGTAGAAAGATGGAAATGCCTACAAAGCGATCTGTATAAACATGGGTATTTCTACACCGCTAGTTGTATAAACATGGAAATATCTACACCGCTATCTGTATCAACAGGGAAATAACTACACATCAATCTGTATAAACATGGAAATATCTAAAATGCTATCTCTGTAAACATGGAAATATCTACACAGCTATCTGTGGAAACCTGGAAATATCTACACCGCTATGTGTGTAAGTTTGGCAATACCTACACCGCAATCTGTGCAAAGATGGAAATACCTACACCGCTATCTCTATAAACATGGAAATATCTACACCGCTTTCCCTATAAACATGGAAATATCTACACTGCTATCTCTATATACATGGAAATATCTACACCTACATCCCTATAAACATGAAAATATCTACACCGCCAACTTCAGAAATATGGATGTATCTACACCGCCATCTGTATAAACATGGAATTATCTACACCACTATCTGTATAAATATGGAAATATCTTCACTGCCATCTGTATAAACATGGAAATACCTACACCGCCATCTGTATAAACATGGAAATATCTACCACGCTGTGTGTGTAAACTTGGAAATATCTACACAGCTATCTGCATAAACATGGAAATATCTACACGGCAATCTGTGCAAAGATGGAAATATCTAAACCACTATCTCTGTAAACATGGAAATATCTACACCGCTACCTGTATAAACATGGAAATATCTACACAGCTGTCTGTATAAACCAGGAAATATCAACACCGCCCTCTGTAGAAACATGGAAATATCTACACCGCAATCTGTGTAAACACGGAAATACCTACACCACTATCTGTATAAATATGGAAATATCTACACCGCTATCTCTACAAACATGGAAATACCTACACCGCTTTCTCTATAAACATGAAAATATCTACACCGCTGTCTGTATAAACATGGAAATATCTACACCGCCATCTACATATCCATGGAAATATCTGCGCCGCCATCTGTATAAACATGGAAATATCTACACGGTCATCTGTGTATAGATGGAAATATCAAAACCGCCATCTGTACATACATGGAAATATCTGCTCCGCTATCTGTATAAACATGGAAATATCTACACCGCCATCTGTATAAACATGGAAATTTCTCCACCGCTATCTGTTTAAACATGGAAATATCTACACTCCCATCTGTATACACATGGAAATATCTACACAGCCGTCTGTATATCCATGGAAATAACTACACAGCCATCAGTAGAAACATGGAAATATCTACACCGCTATCTGTATAAACATGGAAATACCTACACCGCTATCTGTATAAACGTGGAAATATCTACACCGCTATCTGTATAATCGTGGAAATATCTACACCGCTATCTGTATAAACATGGAAATATCTACACCGCTATCTGTATAAACATGGAAATATCTACACTTCCATCTGTATACACATGGAAATATCTACAAAGCCATCTGTATAAACTTAGAAATATCTACACCGCTATCTCTGTAAACATGGAAATAGCTACACCGCAATCTGTGTCAACATGGAAACATCTACAACGCTATCTGTATAAACATGAAAATATCTACACTGCTATCTGTACAAACATGCAAATGTCTACAACGCTATCTGTGTAAACATGGAAATACCTACACCGCTGTCTGTGTAAACATGGAAATATCTACAACGCTATCTGTATAAACATGGAAAGATCTACACCGCAGTCTGTATAAACATGGAAATATCTACATCGCTGTCTGTATAAACATGGAAATATCTCCACCGCTATCTGTATAAGCATGGAAATATCTACACCACTATCTTCATAAACATGGAAATATTTACACCGCTATGCATAAACATGGAAATATCAACAACAATATCTTTATAAACATGGAAATATCTACATGGCTATCTCTATGAACATGGAAATATCTACACCGCCATCTGAATAAACATGGAAATACCTACACGGTCATCTGTATAAACATGGAAATATCTACACCACTATCTGTATAAACATGGAAATATCTACACGGCTATCTGTATAAACATGGAAATATCTACACGGCCATCTGTATAAACATGGAAATATCTACAGAGTCATCTGTATAAACATGGAAATATCTACACCAATATCTGAATAAACATAGAAATATCTACACTGCCATCTGCATAAACATGTAAATATCTACACAGTCATCTCTATAAACATGGAAATATCTACACCGCTATCTGTATAAACATGGAAATAGCCACACAGCTATCTGTAGAAAGCTGGAAATATCTACACCGCCATGTGTAAAAATATGAAAATATCTACAGAGTAATGTGTATAAACATGGAAATATCTACACCTCCATCTGTATAAACATGGAAATATCTACACTGCCATCTGTATACACATGGAAATATCTACACAGCCATCTGTATAAACTTAGAAATATCTACACCGCTATCTCTGTAAACATGGAAATACCTACACCGCAATCTGTATAAACATGGAAATATCTACACCGCTATCTGTACAAACATGGAAATATCTACACCACTATCTGTATAAACTTGGAAATATCTACACCGCTATCTCTATAAACATGGAAATATCTACACCGCCATCTGCATAAAAATGGAAATATCTAAACAGTCATCTATATAAACATGGAACATCTACACCACTATGTGTATAAACATGGAAATAACTTCACGGCCATCTGTATAAACTTGGAAATATCTACACAGCCATTTCTATAAACATGGAAATATCTACAGTGCCATCAGTATAAACATGGAAATATCTAGACCGCCATCTGTAAAAACATGGAAATATATACACAGTCATCTGTATAAACCGGGAAATATCTACACCACCATCTTTATAAACATGGAAATATCTACACTGCCATCTGTATACTCATGGAAATATCTACACAGCCAGCTGTAGATACATGGAAATATCTACACCGCTATCTCAATAAACATGGAAATAGCTACACCGCAATCTGTATCAACATGGAAATATCTACAATGCCATCTGTACACACATGGAAATACCTTCACAGCCATCTGTATAAACATGGAAATATGTACAGCGCTATCTCTAAAAACAGGGAAATACCAATACTGCTATCTCTATAAATATGGAAATACCTACACCGCTATCTCTATAAACATAGAAATATCTCCACCGCCATCTCAATACACATGAAAATATCTACACTGCCATCTGCATAAACATGGAACTATCTACACCGCCATCTCAATAAACATGGAAATATCTACCCTGCCATCTGTATAAACTTGGAACTATCTACACCGCCATCTGTATAAATATGGAAATATCTACACTGCCATCTGTATAAACATGGAAATACCAACACCGCTATCTGTATAAAAATGGAAATAGCTACACCGCGATCTATTTAAACATGGAAATATCTACACCGCAATCTGTAAAAACATGGAAATATCCACACAGTCATACGTATAAAAATGGAAATATCTACACCTCCGTGAGTATAAACGTGGAAATATCTACACTGCCATCTGTATACACATGGAAATATCTACACAACCATGAGTATAAACACGGAAATATCTACACCGTTATCTCTATAAACATGAAAATTCCTACACCTCTATGTGTATAAACATGGAAATATTTACACCGCTATCTGTATAAACATGGAAATACCTACACCACTATATCCTTAAATATGGAATTATCTACACCGCTATCTCTATAAACATGGAAATGTCTACACCGCTCTCTGTATAAACTTGGAAATATCTAAACCGCTATCTCTATAAACGTGGAAATATCTACAACGCTATCTGTGTAAACATGGAAATACATAAACCGCTATCTCTATATACATGGAAACATCTACAATGCTCTCTGTGTAAACATGGAAATATCTACACCGCTATATGTATAAACATGGAAATACCTACACCGCTATCTGTATGAACATGGAAATATCTACACAACCATCTGTATAAACATGGAAATATCTACACCTCTATCTCTATAAACATGGAAATAGCTACACCGTTATCTCTATAAACGTGGAAATATCTACACTGCTGTCTCTATAATCATGGAAATATCTACACCGCCATCTCTATAAACATGAAAATATCTAAAATGCCCTCTCCATAAACATGGAACAATCTACACAGCCATCTATATAAACATGGAAATATCTACACTGCCATCTGTAAACACATGGAAATATCTACACAGCCATCTATATAACCATTGAAATATCCACACCAACACCTGTATAAACATGGAAATATCTACACCTCCGAAAATATAAACTTGGAAATGTCTACACTGCCATCTGCATACACTTGGTAATTTCTACACAGCCATCAGCATAAACATGGAAATATCTACACCGCTATCTCTAAAAACATGGAAATTCCTGCACCACTATCTGTATAAAAATGGAAATATCTACACCGCTATCTGTATAAACATGGAAATACCTCCACCACTATCTGTATAAACTTGGAAAAACTTACACCACTATCTGTATAAAAATGGAAATATTTACACCGCTATCTGTATAAACATGGAAATATCTCCACCGTGATCTGTATAAACATGGAAATATCTACACCACTATCAGTATAAACATGGAAATATCTAGACCGTTATCTGTATAAACATGCAAATATCTACACCGATATCTGTATAAACATGTAAATGTCTACATCGCTATCTGTATAAACATGGAAACACCTCCACTGCTATCTGTATTAACATGGAAATATCTACACCGCTTTGGGTATAAACATGGAAATATCTGCACCACTATCTGTATAAACATGGAAATATCTACACCGCTATCTCTGTAAACATGGAAATATCTTCACCGTTATCTGTATAAACATGGAAATATCTACACTGCTTTGTGTATAAACATGGAATTATCTACACCACTATCTGTATAAACATGGAAATATCTAGATCGTTATCTGTATAAACATGCAAATATCTACACCGTTATCTGTATAAAAATGGAAATGTCTACATCGCTATCTGTATAAACATGGAAACATCTCCACTGCTATCTGTATAAACATGGAAATATCTAAACTGCCATCTGTATACAAATGATAATATATACACAGCCATCAGTATAAACACGGAAACATCGACATCGCTATCTGTATACACATGGAAATTCCTACACCGTTATCTCTATAAACATGGAAATATCTACACTGCTATCTCTATAAACATGGAAAAATCTACACCGAAATCTCCATAAACATGTAAATATCTACACAACAATCTCCATAAACATGGAACTATCTACACCGTCATTTGGCTAAACATGGAAATAACTACACTGATAACTGTATAAAATAGGAAATATCTGCACTGCCATCGACATAACGATGGAAATATCTGCTTTGCAAGCTGAATAAACATGGAAATATCTACACCGCTATCTGTATAAACATGTAAATAGCTACACACCTGTCTCTTTAAATATGGAAATATCTACACTGATATCTCTATAAACATGGAAATGTCTACACCGCTATCTGGATAAACTTGGAAATATCAAAACCGCTCTCTCCATAAACGTGGAGATATCTACAATGCTATCTGTGTAAACATGGAAATATATAAACCACTGTCTCTATAAACATGGAAACATATACAACACTATCTGTGTAAACATGGAAATATCTACAACGCTATCTGTATAAACATGGAAATACCTACACCGCTATCTGTATAAACATGGAAATAACTACACCGCTATCTGTATAAACATGGAAATATCTACACCGCTATCTGTATAAAGATGGAAATATCTACACAGCAATCTCTATAAACATGGAAATACCTATACCGCCATCTGTATAAACATGGAAATACCTACAAAGTCATCTGTATAAACATGGAAATAACTACAAAACCATCTGTATAAACTTCGAAATATCTACATCGCTATCTCTATAAACATAGAAATATCTATACCGCTATCTCTATAAACATGGAAATACCTACACCACTATCTCTATAAACATGGAAATATCTACACCGCCAACTCTATAAACATGAAAATATCTACACTGCCATCTCCGTAATCATGGAACTGTCTACACCGCCATCTGTATATACATGGAGATATCTACATCACCATCAGTATAAACAAGGAAATATCTACACCGTGAGCTGTAAAAACATGGAAATACCTACACCGCTCTCTGTATAAACATGGAAATACCAACACCGCTATCTGTG
Organism: Pan troglodytes; assembly: GCF_028858775.2. NCBI lineage: Eukaryota > Metazoa > Chordata > Mammalia > Primates > Hominidae > Pan > Pan troglodytes. The sequence goes on from NC_072411.2 coordinate 13,960,000, forward strand.
TAAAAATTGAAATATCTACACCGCGATTTGTTTAATCAAGGAAATATCAACACCGCCATCTGTATAATCATGGAAATATCTAAGCCGCCATCTGTAAATATCTGGAAATATCTACACAGTCATCTGTATAAACATGGAAATATCTACACTGCCATCTGTACACACATGGAAATATCTACACGGACATCAGTATAAACATGGAAATATCTACACCGCTATCTCTATAAACATGGAAATTACTACACCGCTATCTGTATAATGATGGAAATGTCTACACCGCTATCTGTATAAACATGGAAATACCTACACCACTATATCTTTAAATATGGAAATATCTACACTGATATCTCTATAAACATGGAAATGTCTACACCACTATCTGTATAAACTTGGAAATATCTAAACCGCTATCTCTATAAATTTAGAAATAACTACAACGCTATCTGTGTAAACATGGAAATACATAAACCGCTATCTCTATAAACATGGAAATATCTACAACGCTATCTGTGTAAACATGGAAATATCTACACCGCTATCTGTATAAACATGGAAATACCTACTCCTCTATCTGTATAAACATGGAAATATCTACACAGCCATCTGTATAAACTTAGAAATATCTACACCGCTATCTCTGTAAACATGGAAATACCTACACCGCAATCTGTATAAACATGGAAATATCTACACCGCTATCTGTACAAACATGGAAATATCTACACCACTATCTGTATAAACTTGGAAATATCTACACCGCTATCTCTATAAACATGGAAATATCTACACCGCCATCTGCATAAAAATGGAAATATCTAAACAGTCATCTATATAAACATGGAACATCTACACCACTATGTGTATAAACATGGAAATAACTTCACGGCCATCTGTATAAACTTGGAAATATCTACACAGCCATTTCTATAAACATGGAAATATCTACAGTGCCATCAGTATAAACATGGAAATATCTAGACCGCCATCTGTAAAAACATGGAAATATATACACAGTCATCTGTATAAACCGGGAAATATCTACACCACCATCTTTATAAACATGGAAATATCTACACTGCCATCTGTATACTCATGGAAATATCTACACAGCCATCTGTAGATACATGGAAATATCTACACCGCTATCTCAATAAACATGGAAATAGCTACACCGCAATCTGTATCAACATGGAAATATCTACAATGCCATCTGTACACACATGGAAATACCTTCACAGCCATCTGTATAAACATGGAAATATGTACAGTGCTATCTCTAAAAACAGGGAAATACCTACACTGCTATCTCTATAAATATGGAAATACCTACACCGCTATCTCTATAAACATAGAAATATCTCCACCGCCATCTCAATACACATGAAAATATCTACACTGCCATCTGCATAAACATGGAACTATCTACACCACCATCTCAATAAACATGGAAATATCTACCCTGCCATCTATATAAACTTGGAACTATCTACACCGCCATCTGTATAAGTATGGAAATATCTACACTGCCATCTGTATAAACATGGAAATAACTACAATGCCATCTGTATAAACATGAAAATACCAACACCGCTATCTGTATAAAAATGGAAATAGCTACACCGCGATCTATTTAAACATGGAAATATCTACACCGCAATCTGTAAAAACATGGAAATATCCACACAGTCATACGTATAAAAATGGAAATATCTACACCTCCGTGAGTATAAACGTGGAAATATCTACACTGCCATCTGTATACACATGGAAATATCTACACAACCATGAGTATAAACACGGAAATATCTACACCGTTATCTCTATAAACATGAAAATTCCTACACCTCTATGTGTATAAACATGGAAATATTTACACCGCTATCTGTATAAACATGGAAATACCTACACCACTATATCCTTAAATATGGAAATATCTACACCGCTATCTCTATAAACATGGAAATGTCTACACCGCTCTCTGTATAAACTTGGAAATATCTAAACCGCTATCTCTATAAACGTGGAAATATCTACAACGCTATCTGTGTAAACATGGAAATACATAAACCGCTATCTCTATATACATGGAAACATCTACAATGCTCTCTGTGTAAACATGGAAATATCTACACCGCTATATGTATAAACATGGAAATACCTACACCGCTATCTGTATGAACATGGAAATATCTACACAACCATCTGTATAAACATGGAAATATCTACACCTCTATCTCTATAAACATGGAAATAGCTACACCGCTATCTGTACAAACGTGGAAATATCTACACTGCTGTCTCTATAATCATGGAAATATCTACACCGCCATCTCTATAAACATGAAAATATCTAAAATGCCCTCTCCATAAACATGGAACAATCTACACAGCCATCTGTATAAACATGGAAATATCTACACTGCCATCTGTAAACACATGGAAATATCTACACAGCCATCTGTATAACCATTGAAATATCCACACCAACACCTGTATAAACATGGAAATATCTACACCTCCGAGAATATAAACTTGGAAATGTCTACACTGCCATCTGCATACACTTGGAAATTTCTACACAGCCATCAGCATAAACATGGAAATATCTACACCGCTATCTCTAAAAACATGGAAATTCCTGCACCACTATCTGTATAAAAATGGAAATATCTACACCGCTATCTGTATAAACATGGAAATACCTCCACCACTATCTGTATAAACTTGGAAAAACTTACACCGCTATCTGTATAAAAATGGAAATATTTACACCGCTATCTGTATAAACATGGAAATATCTCCACCGTGATCTGTATAAACATGGAAATATCTACACCACTATCAGTATAAACATGGAAATATCTAGACCGTTACCTGTATAAACATGCAAATATCTACACCGATATCTGTATAAACATGTAAATGTCTACATCGCTATCTGTATAAACATGGAAACACCTCCACTGCTATCTGTATTAACATGGAAACATCTACACCGCTTTGGGTATAAACATGGAAATATCTGCACCACTATCTGTATAAACATGGAAATATCTACACCGCTATCTCTGTAAACATGGAAATATCTTCACCGTTATCTGTATAAACATGGAAATATCTACACTGCTTTGTGTATAAACATGGAAGTATCTACACCACTATCTGTATAAACATGGAAATATCTAGACCGTTATCTGTATAAACATGCAAATATCTACACCGTTATCTGTATAAAAATGGAAATGTCTACATCGCTATCTGCATAAACATGGAAACATCTCCACTGCTATCTGTATAAACATGGAAATATCTAAACTGCCATCTGTATACAAATGATAATATGTACACAGCCATCAGTATAAACATGGAAACATCGACATCGCTATCTGTATACACATGGAAATACCTACACCGTTATCTCTATAAACATGGAAATACCAACACCGCTATCTCTATAACATGGAAATATCTACACCGCCGTCTGTATAAACATGGAAATATCTACACGGCTATCTGTATAAACATGGAAATATCTGCAATGCTATCTGTGTAAACATGGAAATATCTACACCGCTATCTTTGTAAACATGGAAATATCTACACCGCTATCTGTATAAAGATGGAAATATCTACACCGCTATCTGTATAATCGTGGGAATATCTACACCGCTATCTGTATAAACGTGGAAATATTTACACCGCTATCTGTATAAAAATGGAAATATATGCGATGATATCTGTGTAAACGTGCAAGTATCAACACAACTATCTGTGTAAACTTGGAAATAACTACACCGTTATATGTATAAATATGGAAATGTCTACACCGATATCTCTATAAACATGGAAATGTCTACACCACTATCTGCATAAACATGGAAATATCTACATGACTGTCTCTATAAACATGGAAATATCTACACACCAATCTCTATAAACTTGGAAATATCTACAAAGTCATTTTTATAAACATGGAAATATCTACACTGCTATGTGTATGAAGATGGAAATGTCTGCACCGCTATCTCTATGAACATGGAAATGTCTACACCGCTCTCTGTATAAACATGGAAATATCTACATGGCTATCTCTATAAACATGGAAATATCTACACCGCCATCTGCATAAACTTTAAATACCTACAAAGTCTTCTCTATAAACATGAAAATATCTACACCACCATTTGTATAAACATGGAAATATCTACACTCTCATCTGTATAAACATGGAAATATCTACACAGCCTTCTCTAAATACATGGAAATAACTACACCGCTATCTGTATGAACATGGAAATATCTACACCGCTCTCTGTATAAACATGGAAAACTCTACACCGCCATGTGTATAAACATTGAAATATCTACACCGTCATCTGTATAAACATGGAAATATGACACCGCGATCTGTATAAACATGGAAATTTCTACACCGTCATCTGTATAAACATGGAAATATAACACCGCTATCTTTGTAAACATGGCAATACTTACACCGCTATCTCCATAAACTTGGAAATAACTGCACCGCTATCTGTATAAACCTGGAAATATCTACACCACTATCTCTATAAACCTGGAAATATCTACACCACCATCTGTATAAACATGGAAATATCAACACAGTCATCTGCATAAACATGGAAATATCTACACCACCATCTCTATAAACATGGAAATATCTACACTGCCATCTGTATACACATGGAAATATCAACACAGCCATCAGTATAAACATGGAAACATCTACACCGCTATCTCTATACACATGGAAATACCTAAACCGCTACCTCTATAAACATGGAAATATCTACACCGCAATCTCTATAAACAGGGAAATACCTACACGTCATCTCTGTAAACATGAAAATTTCTACACCGCCATCTCTATAAACATGGAAATATCTCCACCGCTATCTGTATAAACATGGAACTATCTACACCGCTATCTGTATAAACATGGAAATAACTACAACGCTATCTGTGTAAACATGGAAATATCTACACAGCTATCTGTGTAAACATGGAAATATCTACACCGCAATCTGTGCAAAGATGGAAATATCTACTCCGCTATCTCTGTAAACATGGAAATATCTACACCACTATCTGTATAAACATCGAGATATCTACATCGCTATCTGTATAAACATGGAAACATCTCCATCGCTATCTCTATAAACTCGGAAATATCTACACCGCTATCTGTATAAACATGGAAATATCTACAACGCTATCTGTGTAAACATGGAAATATCGACACAGATAACTTTGTAAACATGGAAATAACTACACCGCTATCTGTGTAAACATGGAAATATTTACACGGCAATCTGTTCAAGGATGGAAATATCTACACCGCTATCTCTGTAAACATGGAAATATCTACACCGCTATCTGTATAAACATGGAAATATCTACACCGCTATCTGTATAAACATGGATATATCTACACCGCCATCTGTATATACATGGAAATATCTACATTGGCATCTGTATAAACATGGAAATATCTAAACAGCTATATGTATAAATGTGGAAATGTCTACACCGCTATCTCTATAAACATGGAAATATCTACACCGCTGCCTGTTTAAAAATGGAAATTTCTACACCGCAATCTGTGCAAAGATGGAAAGATCTAAACCGCTATCTGTGTAAACATGGAAATATCTATACTGCTACCTGTATAAACATGGAAATATCTACACTGCTCTCTGTATAAACATGGAAATATCTACACCGCCACGTGTATAAATTTGGAAATAACCACACAGTAATCTGTATAAACATGGAAATATCTGCACTGCTATCTATATAAACATGGAAATATCTACACCGTTATCTCTGTAAACATGGAAATATCTGCACCGCTACCTCTATAAACATGGAAATATCTACACGGCTATCTCTATAAACATGGAAATATCCACACCGCCATCTGTATAAACATGGAAGTATCTACACAGCCATCAGTATAAACATGGAAGCATCTACTCCGCTATCTCTACACTATGGAAACATCTACACCGCAGTCTCTATAAACATGGAAATATCTACACCGCCATCTCTATAAACATGAAAATATCTACACCACCATCTCCATAAACGTGGAACTATCTACACCATCATCTGTGTAAACATGGAAATAATTACATCGCTATCTGTATAAAGATGGAAATATCTACACCGCCATCTGTATAAACATTTAAATATCTACACCACTGTCTCTATAAACATGGAAATATCTACACTGCCATCTGCAAAAACAGGAAAAATCTACACAGTCTTCTGTATAGACATGGAAATATCTACACCACCACCTATATAAACATGGAAATGCCTTCATTGCCATCTGTATACACATGGAAATATCTTGACAGCCATCTGTATCAACATGGAAATAACTACACCGCTTTCTCAATAAACATGGAAATACCTACACCGCTCTCTCTATAAACATGGAAATATCTACACCACTATCTCTATAAAAATGGAAATATCTACACCGCCATTTCTATAAACATGAAAACATCTACACTGCCATCTACATAAACATGGAACTATCTACACCGTCATCTGTATAAATATGGAAATATCTACACTGCCATCGGTATAAAGATGCAAATATCTACACCGTGAGCTGTATAAACATGGAAATAACTACACCGCAATCTGTATAAACATGGAAATATGTACAACGCTATCTGTATAAACATGGAAATATCTACCCCACTACCTGTATAAACATGGAAATACCTACACCGCTATCTCTATAAACATGGAAATATCTACACCGCTATCTCTATAAATATGGAAATATATACACCGCCATCTCTATAAACATGGGAAGATCTACACCGCCATCTACATAAACAAGGAAATATCTACACCGCTATCTATGTAAACACGGAAATATCTACACCGCTATCTCTATAAACATGGAAATATCTACACCGCCATCTGTAGACTCATGGATATATCTACAAAGTCATCTGTATAAACATGGAAGTATCTACACCACCATCTGTATAAACTTGGAATTATCTACTCTGCCATCTGTGTACACATGGAAATATCTGCACAGCCATCAGTAAAAACATGGAAACATCTACACCGCTATCTCTATACACATGGAAATACCTTCACCGTTATCTCTATAAACATGGAAATATCTACACCGCCATCTCCATAAACCTGGAACTTTCTACACCACCATCTGTGTAAACATGGAAATATCTACACAGCTATCTGTATAAACATGGAAATATCTACATTGCCATCTGTATAAACATGGAAATCTCTACACCACCGTCTCTATAAACATGGAAATATCAACACCGCCATCTGCAAAAACAGGAAAATATCTACACAGTCGTCTGTATAGACATGGAAATATCTACACCACCACCTGTATAAACATGGAAATACCTTTATTGCCATCTGTATACACATGGAAATATCTACACAGCCATCTATATCTACATGGAAATACCTACACCGCTCTCTCTATAAACATGGAAATATCTACTACACTATCTCTATAAACATGGAAATATCCACACCGCCATCTCTATAAACATGAAAACATCTACACTGCCATCTACATAAACATGGAACTATCTACACCGTCATCTGTCTAAATATGGAAATATCTACACAGCAATCTGTATCTACATGGAAATAACTACACCAATATCTCTCTACACATGGAAATACCTACACTGCTAACTCTATAAACATGGAAATATCTACATGGCAATCTCTATAAACATGGAAATATCTACACCGACATCTCTATGAACATGAAAATATCTACACTGCCATCTCCATAAACATGGAACTAACTACATCGCCATCTGTGTAAACATGGAAATATCTACACCGCTATCTGTATAAAAATGGAAATATCTATAACACTAATTGGGTAAACATGGAAATATCAACATTGCCATCTGTATACACATGGAACTATCTACACAGCTATCTGTGTAAACATGGAAACATCTATACCGCTATCTCTATACACATGGAAATGTCTACACCGCTATCTGTATAAACATGGAAATATCTACATGGCAATCTCTATGAACATGGAAATATCTACACCGCCATCTGTATAAACTTGGAAATATCTACACAGTCATTTTTATAAACATGGAAATATCTACACCGCTATCTGTATAAAGATGGAAAAGCCTACACGGCTATCCCTATGAACATGGAAATGTCTACTCCGCTCTCTGTATAAACATGGAAATATCTACATGGCTATCTCTATAAACAAGGAAATATCTACAGCGCCATCTGCATAAACTTGGAAATACCTACAAACTCTTCTCTATAAACATGGAAATATCTACACCACCATCTGTATAAACATGGAAATATCAACATTGTCATCTGTATAAACATGTAAATATCTACACAGCCATCTCTAAATACATGGAAATATCTACACCACTATCTGTATAAACATGGAAATATCTACAACGCTATCTGTACAGACATGGAAATATCTACACCGCCATGTGTATAAACATGGAAATATCTACACCGTCATCTGTAAAAACATGCAAATATAACACCGCTATCTGTATAAACATGGAAATATCTACAGCGCGATCTATATAAACATGAAAAAATCTACACTGCCATCTCCATTAACATGGAACTATCTAAACCGCCATCTGCATAAACATGGGAATATCTACGCTGCCATCTGTATAAAGATGTAAATATATACACTGCGAGCTGTATAAACATGGTAATATCTACACCCCTATCAGCATAAACATGGAAATATCTACAACGCTATCTCTAAAAACATGGAAATATATACACCGCCATCTCAATAAACATGGAAATACCTTCACGGCCATATACATAAACAAGGAAATAACTACACCGCCATCAGTATAAACATGGAAATACCTACACTGCGGTCTGTATAAACATGGAAATATCTACACCGGTATCTTTATAAACATGGAAATATCTACACCACGATCTGTATAAAACATGGAAATATTTACACCGCTATCTGTATAAACATGGAAATACTTAAAAAGTTATCTGTATAAACATGGAAATATCTACAGGGCCATCTGTATAAACATGGAAATAACTACAGAGCCATGTGTATATACATGGAAATATTTACACCGCTATCTATATAAACATGGAAATAACGACACCGCTCTCTGTAAAAACATGGAAATATCTACCCCGCCATCTACAAATCCATAGAAATATCTTTGCCGCCATCTGTATAAACACGGAAATACTTACAAAGTTATCTGTATAAACATGGAAATATCTACACCGCTATCTGTATAAACATAGAAATACCTACACTGCAGTCTGTATAAATATGGAAATATCTACACAGGTATCTGTATAAACATGGAAATATCTACACCACGATCTGTATAAACTTGGAAATATTTACACAGCTATCTGTATAAACCTGGAAATATCTACACTGCTATCTCTATAAATATGGAAATATCTACACCGCCATCTATATAAACATGGAAATAACTACACAGTCATGTGTAGGAACATGGAAATATCTACACCACCGTTTGTATAAAAATGGAAATATCTACAACGTTATCTGTATAAACATGGAAATATCTACACAGTGATCTGTATAAACATGGAAATATGTAGAGCACTCTCTGAATAAAGATGGAAATATCTACACCACTATCTGTATAAATATGGAAATATTTACACCGCTATCTCAATAAACATGGAAATATCTACACCGCTATCTCTATAAACATGGAAATATCTACACCGCCGTCTGTATTAACATGGAAATATCTACACAGTCATCTGTATAAACCTGGAAATATCAACACTGTCATCTATATAAACATGGAAATATCTACGGAGAACTCTGTATAAACATGGAAATATCGACACAGCCATTTGAATATACATGGAAATATCTACATCCCTATCTGTATAAACATGGAAATATCTACACCGCTATGAGTATTAACGTGGAAAAATCTCCATTGCCATCAGTATAAACATGGACATATCTCCACCGCAATCTGAATAAACATGAAAATATTGACACCGCTATCTCTATAAACATGGAAATATCTACACTGCCATCTGTACAAACATGGAAATATCTACACAGTCATCTGTAGAAATATGGAAATATCTACACCGCTATCTCTATAAACATGGAAATATCTACACCGCTATCTCTATAAACATGGAAATATTTACAACGCTATCGTCATCAACATGGAAATATATACACCGCCATCTTTTTAAACATGGAGATATGTACAACGCCATCTATATAAACAAGAAAATATCTACACTGCCATTTGTAGAAAGATGGAAATATATACACCGCCATCTGTTTAAACGTGGAAATATCTACACCGCTATCTGTATAAACATAGAAATAACTACACCGTAATCTGTATAAACATGGAAATATCTACACCGCTATCTGTATAAATATGAAATATCAAAACCGCAATCTCTATAAAAATGGAAATATCTACACTGCTATCTGTATAAACATCGAAATATCCTCACTGCTATCTCTATGAACATGGATATAACTACACCACTATCTCAATGAACATGGAAATATCTACACCGCCATCTCTATAAACATGGAAATATCTACACCGCCATCTGCATAAACATGGAAATATCTACAACGCTATCTGTATAAACATGGAAATAACTACACCGCTATCTGTATAAACTTGGAAATATCTACACTGCGATCTGTATAAACATGGAAATATCTACACCGTGATCTGTATAAACATGGATATATCTTCACCATGATCTGTATAAACATGGAAATATCTACCGCTATCTGTATAAACAAGGTAATATCTACACCACCATCTATATAAACATGGAAATATCTACACCGCCATCTGAATAAACATGGAAATATCTACAATGCCATCTGTAGAAAGATGGAAATATCTACACCGCAATCTGTGTAAACTTGGAAATATCTACACCAATATCTGTATAAACATGGAAATATCTACACAGCTATCTCTATAAACATGGAAATACCTACACCGCCATCTGTATAAACATGGAAATACCTACAAAGTCATCTGTATAAACAGGGAAATATCTACAAAGTCATCTCTATAAACATGGAAATATCTACACCCCTATCTGTATAAACATGGAAATATCCACACCGCTATCTCTATAAACATGGAAAAATCAACACCGCTACCTCTATGAACATGGAAATACCTACACCGCCATCTCTATAAACATGGAAATATCTACACCGCGATTAGTATTAACGTGGAAATATCTACAACGCAATCTCTATAAACATGGAAATATCTCCACTGCTATCTCTATAAACATCGAAATATCTACACCGCCATCGGTATAAACATGGAAATACAAAGTTATCGGTATAAACATGGAAATATCTACACCGCCATCTGTATAAACATGGAAATATCTACACCGCCATCTGTATAAACATGGAAATATCTACACCGCGATCTGTATAAACATGGAAATAACTACACCGCGATCTGTATAAACATGGAAATATCTACACCGCTATCTGTATAAACATGGAAATATCTACAAAGCTATCTCTATAAACATGGAAATATCTACACTGCAATCTGTATAAACATGGCAATATCTACACTGTCATCTGAATAAACATGGAAATATTTAAACTGCCATCTGTGTAAAGATGGAAATATCTACACCGCAATCTGTGCAAAGATGGAAATATCTACACCGCTATCTCTGTAAACATGGAAATATCTACGCTACTATCTGTATAAACATGGAAATATGTACATCGCTATCTGTATAAACATGGATATATCTACACCGTTATCTGTATAAACATGGAATTATCTACACCGCTATCTGTATAAATATGGAAATATCTACACCACCATTTGTGTAAACATACAAATATCCACAGAGTCATCTGTATACAAATGGAAATTTGTACACAGCCATCTCTATAAACATAGATGTGTCTACACAACGATCTCTATAAACAAGGAAATACCTACAGCGCTATCTCTATAAACATGGAAATATCAACACCATAATCTCTACAGACATGGAAATGTCTACACCGCCATCTATATAAACATGAAAATATCTACACCGCCATCTCCATAAACATGGAACTATCTACACCGCCATCTGTATAAACATGGAAATATCTACACCGCTATCTGTATAAAGATGGAAATATCTACACAGCTTTCTCTATAAACATGGAAATATCTACACAGCCATCTCTATAAACATGGAAATATCTACACTGCTATCTCAATAAACATGGAAATAGCTACACCGCTATCTGTATAAACATAGAAATATCTACAGCACTATCTGTATAAACAGGGAAATATCTCCACCGCTATCTGTATAAACATGGAAATATATACACCGCTATCTGTATACACATGGAAATATCTACACCACTATCTGTATAAACATGGAAATATCTACAACGCTATCTGTGTAAACATGGATATATCTACACAGCTATCTGTGTAAACTTGGAAATATCTACACAGGTATCTGTGTAAAAATGGAAATATCTACACGGCAATCTGTGCAAAGAGGGAAATAACTACACCGCTATCTCTGAAAACATGGAAATATCTGCACCGCCATATGTAAAAACATGGAAATATCTACACCGACATCTGTATAAACATGAAAATACCTACACCGCTATCTGTAGAAATATGGAAATATCTACACCGCTATCTCTATAAACATGGAAATACCAACACAGCTTTCTGTATAAACATGGAAATATCTACATCGCAATCTCTATAAACATGGAATTATCTACACCGCCATCTCTATAAACATGAAAATATCTACACCGCCATCTTCAGAAACATGGCTGTATCTACACCGCCATCTGTATAAACAGGGAAATATCTACAACACTATTTGTATAAACATGGAAAAAACTTCACTGCCATCTGTATAAAGATGGAAATATCTGCACTGCGAGTTGTATAATCATGGAAATATCTACAGCGCTATCTCTGTAAACATGGAAATAACTACACCGCTATTTGTATAAACAAGGAAATATCTACACCGTGATGTGTATAACATGGAAATATCTACACCGCTGTTTGTATAAACAAGGAAATATCTACACCGTTATCTGTATAAACATGGAAATAACTACACCGCTATTTGTATAAACAAGGAAATTTCTACACCGTGATCTGTATAAACATGGAAATAACTACACCGCTATTTGTATAAACAAGGAAATATCTACACCGCCATCTGTTTAAACATGGAAATATATACAAAGGCATCTGTTTAAACATGGAAATATCTACACCGCTATCTGTATAATCATGCTAATAACTACACCGCTATCTGCATAAATGTGGAAATATTTGCACCGCTATCCCTATAAACATGGTAATATCAACACCGCGATCTGTATAAACATGGAAATATCTGCACCATGATCTGTATAAACATGGAAATATCTACACCGCGATCTGTATAAAGATGGAAATATCTACACCGTGATCTGTATAAACATTTAAATATCTACACCGCCATCTCTATAAACATGGAAATATCTACACCCCTATCTGTATAAACATGGAAATATCCACACCGCTATCTCTATAAACATGGAAATATCAACACCGCTATCTCTATGAACATGGAAATACCTACACCGCCATCTCTATAAACATGGAAATATCTACACCGTGATTAGTATTAACGTGGAAATATCTACAACGCAATCTCTATAAACATGGAAATATCTCCACTGCTATCTCTATAAACACCGAAATATCTACACCGCCATCGGTATAAACATGGAAATACTTACAAAGTTATCGGTATAAACATGGAAATATCTACACCACCATCTGTATAAACATGGAAATATCTACACTGCCATCTGTATAAACATGGAAATATCTACACCGCGATCTGTATAAACATGGAAATATCTACACCGCGATCTGTATAAACATGGAAATATCTACACCGCTATCTGTATAAACATGGAAATATCTACAAAGCTATCTCTATAAACATGGAAATATCTACACCGCAATCTGTATAAACATGGCAATATCTACACTGTCATCTGAATAAACATGGAAATATTTAAACTGCCATCTGTGTAAAGATGGAAATATCTACACCGCAATCTGTGCAAAGATGGAAATATCTACACCGCTATCTCTGTAAACATGGAAATATCTACTCTACTATCTGTATAAACATGGAAATATGTACATCGCTATCCGTATAAACATGGATATATCTACACCGTTATCTGTATAAACATGGAATTATCTACACCGCTATCTGTATAAATATGGAAATATCTACACCACCATTTGTGTAAACATACAAATATCCACAGAGTCATCTGTATAGAAATGGAAATTTGTACACAGCCATCTCTATAAACATAGATGTGTCTACACAACGATCTCTATAAACAAGGAAATACCTACAGCGCTATCTCTATAAACATGGAAATATCAACACCATAATCTCTACAGACATGGAAATGTCTACACCGCCATCTATATAAACATGAAAATATTTACACCGCCATCTCCATAAACATGGAAATATCTACACCGCCATCTGTATAAACATGGAAATATCTACACTGCTATCTCAATAAACATGGAAATAGCTACCCCGCTATCTGTATAAACATGGAAATATCTACATCACTATCTGTATAAACAGGGAAATATCTCCACCGCTATCTGTATAAACATGGAAATATATACACCGCTATCTGTATACACATGGAAATATCTACAACACTATCTGTATAAACATGGAAATATCTACAACGCTATCTGTGTAAACATGGAAATATCTACACAGCTATCTGTGTAAACTTGGAAATATCTACACAGCTATCTGTGTAAAAATGGAAATATCTACACGGCAATCTGTGCAAAGAGGGAAATAACTACACCGCAATCTCTGAAAACATGGAAATATCTACACCGCTATCTGTATAACCATGGAAATATCTACACCGCTATCTGTATAAACAAGGAAATATCTGCACCGCCATATGTAAAAACATGGAAATATCTACACCGACATCTGTATAAACATGAAAATACCTACACCGCTATCTGTAGAAATATGGAAATATCTACACCGCTATCTCTATAAACATGGAAATACCAACACCGCTTTCTGTATAAACATGGAAATATCTACATCGCAATCTCTATAAACATGGAATTATCTACACCGCCATCTCTATAAACATGAAAATATCTACACCGCCATCTTCAGAAATATGGCTGTATCTACACCGCCATCTGTATAAACAGGGAAATATCTACACCACTATCTGTATAAACATGGAAAAAACTTCACTGCCATCTGTATAAAGATGGAAATATCTGCACTGCGAGTTGTATAATCATGGAAATATCTACACCGCTATCTCTATAAACATGGAAATACCTACAACGCCATCTCTATAAACATGGAAATATCTACACCGCTATCTGTATAAACATGGAAATATCTACACCGCTATCTGTATAAACCTGGAAAGATATACACCGCTATCTGTATAAATATGGAAATATCTACAACGCTGTCTCTCTAAACGAGGAAATGTCTACACTGCTATCTGAATAAACATGGAAATATCTACATCGTTATCTCTATAAACATGAAAATATCTACACTGCCATATGTATAAACATGGAAGTACCTTCACAGACATCTGTATAAACATGGAAATATCTACACCACCATCTGTATAAACATGGAAATATCTACACGGAAAGCTGTATAAACATGGAAATATCTAGACAGTCATCTCTATAAACATGGAAATATCTATACCGCTATCTGTATAAACATGGAAATACACACACCGCTATCTGTATAAACATGGAAATAGCCACACCGCTATCTGTATAAACATGGAGAAGTCTGCACCGCTATCTTTATAAACATGGAAATATCTGCAACTCTATCTGTGTAAACATAGAAATATCTACACGGCTGTTTGTGTAAACATGGAAATATCTGCACCGCTATCTGTATAAAGATGGAAATATCTACACCACTATCTATAAAACGTGGAAATATCTACACCTCTCTCTGTATAAACCTGGAAATATCTACACCGATATCTGTATAAACAAGGAAATATCTACACCGCCATCTGTATAAAAATGGAAATACCTACACCGCTATCTGTATAAATATGGAAATATCCACACCGCTATCTCTATAAACATGGAAATACCTACACCGATTTCTCTATAAACATGGAAATATCTACACTGCAATCTCTATATACGTGGAAATATCTACACCGCTATCTCTATAAACATGAGAATATCTACACCGCCATCTTCAGAAACATGGATGTATCTACACCGCCATCTGTATAAACATGGAAATACCTACACCGCTCCCTGTATAGACATGTAAATATCTACACCGCTATCTGTATAAACATGGAAATATCTACACTGCCATCTGTATAAAGATGCAAATATCTACAACGCGAGTTGTATAAACGTGGAAATACCTAAACTGCGATCTTTATAAACATGGAAATATCAACACCGCGATCTCTATAAACATGGAAATATCTACACCGCTATCTCTATAAACATGAAAATACTTACACCACCATCTCTATAAGCATGGAAATATTTACACCGCTCTCTCTATAGACATAGAAATAACTACAACGCCATCCCTACAAACATGGAAATATCTACACCGCCATCTGCATAAACATGGAAATATCTACACAGACATCTGTATAATCATGGAAATATCTACACTGCCACCTTTATAAACTTGGAAATATCTACACTGACATCTGTAGAAAGATGGAAATGTCTACAAAGCGATCTGTATAAACATGGGAATTTCTACACCGCTACCTTTATAAATATGGAAATAACTACACCGCAATCTGTATAAACAGGAAAATATCTACAATGCTATCTCTGTAAACATGGAAATATCTACACAGCTATCTGTGTAAACTTGGAAATATCTACACCGCTATCTGTGTAAATTTGGATATACTTACACCGCAATCTGTGCAAAGATGGAAATATCTACACCGCTATCTCTGTAAACATGGAAATATCTACACCGCTATCTGTATAAACATGGAAATATCTACACTGCCATCTGTATAAACATGGAAATATCTACGGCGCCATCTGTATAAACATGGAAATATCTACACTGCCATCTGTACACACATGGAAATATCTACACAGTCATCTGTATAAACATGGAAATATCTACACCGCTATCTCTATAAACATGGAAATATCTACACCGCTGTCTGTGTAAACATGGAAATATCTACATCGCTATCTGTATAAACGGGGAAATATCTCCACCACTATCAGTATAAACATGGAAATATCTACACCGCTATCTCTATTAACTTGGAAATATCTACACCGCTATCTGTATAAACATGGAAATATATACAATGCTATCTGTGTAAACATGGAAATATCTACAGAGCTATCTGTGTAAACTTGAAAATATCTACCCAGCTATCTGTGTAAAAATGGAAATATCTACACAGCCATCTGTGCAAAGATGGAAATATCTACACCGCTATCTCCGTAAATATGGAAATATCTACACCGCTATCTGTATAAACATGGAAATATCTATACCGTAGTCTCCATAAACATGGAAATATCTCCACTGCTATCTGTACAAACATGAAAATATCTAGACCGCTATCTGTACAATCACGGACATATCTATACCGCAATCTGTATAAACATGGAAATATCTATCACGCTATGTGTGTAAACATCGAAATATCTACACCGCGGTCTGTATAAACATGTTAATATCTACACCACTATCTGTATAAACATGTAAATCTCTACACCACGATCTGTATAAACATGGAAATATCTACTCCGCTATCTGTACAAAAATGGAAATATCTTCACCGCTATCTGTGCAAATATGAAAATATCTACACCGCCATCTCTATAAACATGGAAATATCTACACTGCCATCTCTATAAAGATGGAAACATCTACTCCACGAGCTGTATAAACATGGAAATATCTACAACGCTAGTTGTAGAAACATGGAAATAACAACACAGCTATCTGTATAAACATGGAAATGCCTACACCGCTATCTGTATAAACATGGAAATACCTACACCGCTACCTGAATAAACATGAAAATATCTACACAGCTATCTCTATAAACATGGAAATACCTACACTGCCATCTCTATACACATAGAAATATCTACACCGCTATCTCTATAAACACAGAAATATGTACACCGCCATCTCTATAAACATGGAAATACCTACACCGCCATCTGCATGAACATGGAAAAATCTACACCGCTATCTGTATAAACATGTAAATATCTACACTGTCATCTGTATATACGTGGAAATATCTAAATTGCCATCTGTGGAAAGATGGAAATATCTACACCACGATCTGTATAAATATGAAAATATCTACACCGCTATCTGTATAAAGATGGAAATATCTACACCGCAATCTGTGCAAAGATGGAAATATCTACACTGTTATCTCTGTAAACATGGAAATATCTACACCACTAGCTGTACAAACATGGAAATATCTACATCGCTATCTGTATAAACATGGATATATCTACACCGTTATCTGTATAAACATGGAAATATCTACACCGCTATCTGTATAAATATGGAAATCTCTACACCGCCATTTGTGTAAACATACAAACATCTACAGAGTCATCTGTATACACATGGAAATATCAACACAGCCATGTGTATATACATGGAAATATCTACACCGCTATCTATATAAACATGGAAATAACTACACCGCCATCTGTATATACATGGAAATATCTACACCGCCATCTACATATCCATAGAAATATCTGCGGAGCCATCTGAATAAACATGGAAATATCTACACGGTCATCTGTGTATAGGTGGAAATATCAACACCGCCATCTCTACAAACATGGAAATATCTACTCCAGGATCTGTATAAACATGGAAATATATACACCGCTATCTGTATAAACATGGAAATATCTGCACCGCTATCTCTATAAACATGGAAATATCTACAAAGCCATCTGTATTAACATGGAAATACCTACACAGTCATGTGTAGGAACATGGAAATATCTACACTGCCATCTGTATAAACATAGAAATATCTACACAGCCCTCTGTATAAATATGGAAATATCTTCATAGGCATCTGTATAAACATGGAAATATCTGCACCGCTATCTGTATAAACATGGAAATACCTACACTGCTGTCTCTATAAACATGGAAATACCATGTACACCGCTATGTGTATAAACATGGAAATATCTCCACTGCTGTCTGTATAAACATGGAAATATCTCCACCGTTATGTGTATAAACATAGAAATATCTACAGCACCATCTCTATAAACATTGAAATATCTACACTGCCATCTGTAAAAATATGGAAATATCTACACAGTCATCTGAATAAACATGGAAATATCTACACCACCATCTGCGTAAACATGGAAATAGCTACAATACCATCTGTATACACATGGAAATATCTACACAGACATCTGTATAAATATGGAAATATCTACAGCGCCATCTGTATAAACATGGAAATATATACACTGCCATTTGTAGAAAGATGGAAATATCTACATCGCTATCTCAATAAATATGGAAATATCTACACCGCCATCTCTATAAACATGAAAATATCTACACTGCTATCTCCATAAAGATGGAAGTACCTACTCAGCCATGTGTATAAACACGGAAATATCTACACCACCATCTGTGTAAACATGGAAATATCTACACCGCTATCTGTATAAACATGGAAATAACTACACCGCCATCAGTGTATAGATGGAAATATCAACACCGCCATCTGTACAAACATGGAAATATCTACACCGCTATGTCTATAAACATGGAAACACCTACACCGCTATCTCTATAAACATGTAAATATCTACACTGCTATCTCTATAAACATGGAAATATCTACACCGCCATCTCTATAAACATGAAAATATCTACACTGTCATCTCCATAAACATGGAACTAACTACTCCGCCATCTGTATAAACATGGAAACATCTACACCGCCATCTGTGTGAATAAGGAAATATCTACAATGCCATCTGTATAAAGATATAAATATCTGCACCGTGAGCTGTATAAACATGGAAATATCTACATCGCTATCTGTATAAACGTGGAAATACCAACACCGCTATCGGTATAAACATGGAAATATCTACAATGCCATCTATATAAACATGGAAATATCTACACCGCTATGTCTATAAACATGGAAATGCCTACACCGCTGTCTCTATTAACTAGGAAATATCCACACCGCCATCTGCATATCCATGGAAATATCTGCAACGCCATCTGTATAAAGATTGAAATATCTACATGGCAATCTTTGTACAGACGGAAATATCAACACCGCCATCTGTACAAACATGGGAATATCTACACCGCTATCTGTATAAACATAGAAATACATAGACTGCAGTCTGTGTAAACATGGAAATTTCTACACCGGTATCTGTAAATACATGGAAATATCTACACCACGATCTGTATAAACATGGAAATATTTACAGCGCTATCTGTATAAACCTGGAAGTATCTACACTGCTATCTCTATATATATGGAAATATCTACACCGCCATCTGTATAAACATGGAAATAACTACACAGTCATGTGTAGGAACATGGAAATATCTACACCACCGTCTGTATAAAGATGGAAATATCTACAACGTTATCTGTATAAACATGGAAATATCTACACAGTGATCTGTATGAACATGGAAATATGTACAGCACTCTCTGAATAAAGATGGAAATATCTACACC
Organism: Pan troglodytes; assembly: GCF_028858775.2. NCBI lineage: Eukaryota > Metazoa > Chordata > Mammalia > Primates > Hominidae > Pan > Pan troglodytes. The sequence goes on from NC_072411.2 coordinate 13,980,968, forward strand.
GCTATCTGTATAAACATGGAAATATCTACACCACTATCTGTATAAATATGGAAATATTTACACCGCTATCTCTATAAACATGGAAATATCTACACCGCTATCTCTATAAACATGGAAATACCTACACCGTCATCTGTATTAACATGGAAATATCTACACAGTCATCTGTATAAACCTGGAAATATCTACACTGTCATCTATATAAACATGGAAATATCTACAGAGAACTCTGTAAAAACATGGAAATATCTGCACAGCCATCTGTATAAGCATGGAAATATCTGCACCGCTATCTCTATAAACATGGAAATATCTACAATGCCATCTGTACAAACATGGAAATATCTACACCGCTATCTCCATCAACATGGAGATATATACGCCGCCATCTTTTTAAACATGGAGATATCTACAACGCCATCTACATAAACAAGAAAATAACTACTCTGCCATCTATATAAACATGGAAATATCTACACCGCCATCTCTATAAACATGGAAATATCTACACTGCCATTTGTAGAAAGATGGAAATATCTACACCGCCATCTGTATAATCGTGGAAATATCTACACCGCTATCTGTATAAACATGGAAATATCTACACCAGAATCTGTATAAACAGGGAAATATCTGCACCGCTATCTGTATAAATATGAAATATCTATACCGCTATCTCTATAAAAATGGAAATATCTACACTGCTGTATGTATAAACATGGAAATATCCTCACTGCTATCTCTATGAACATGGATATATCTACAACGCTATCTAAATAAACATTTAAATATCTACACTGCCATTTCTATAAACATGGAATTATTTACACCGCCATCTGTGTAAACATGGAAATATCTACACCGCTATCTGTATAAACATGGAAATATCTACACTGCTATCTGTATAAACATGGAAATATGTACACCGCGATCTGTATAAACATGGAAAAATCTACACCGCTATCTGTAAAAACATGGTAATATCTACACCATGATCTATATAAACATGGAAATATCTACACCTCCATCTGTATAAACATGGAAATATCTACACCGCTATATGTATAAACATGGGAATATATACAATGCTTTCTGTGTAAACATGGAAATATCTACACAGCTATCTGTGTAAACTTGAAAATATCTACCCAGGTATCTGTGTAAAAATGGAAATATCTACAGAGCAATCTTTGCAAAAATGGAAATATCTACACCGCTATCTCTGTAAACATGGAAATATCTACACCGCTATCTGTATAAACATGGAAATATATACAATGCTATCTGTGTAAACATGGAAATATCTACACAGCTATCTGTGTAAACTTGGAAATATCTACCCAGCTATCTGTGTAAAAATGGAAATATCTACAGAGCAATCTGTGCAAAGATGGAAATATCTACACCGCTATCTCTGTAAACATGGAAATATCTACACTGCTATCTGTATAAACATGGAAATATCTATACCGCAGTCTCTATAAACATGGAAATATCTCCACCGCTATCTGTATAAACATGAAAATATCTACACCGGTATCTGTATACTCATGGACATATTTACACCGCAATCTCTATAAACATGGAAATATCTACCATGCTATGTGTGTAAACATGGAAATATCTACACAGCTATCTGTGTAAACTTGGAAATATCTATACAGCTATCTGCGTATACATGGAAATACCTGCACGGCAATCTGTGCAAAGATGGAAATATCTACACCGCTATCTCTGTAAACATGGAAATATCTACACCGCTACCTGTATAAACATGGAAATATCTACACCGCTGTCTGTATAAACAAGGAAATATCTACGCCGCCATCTGTAGAAACATGGAAGTATCTACACCACAATCTGTATAAACATGGAAATCCCTACACCGCTATGTGTATAAATATGGAAATATCTACACCGCTATGTCTATAAACATGGAAATACCTACACCTCTTTCTCTATAAACATGAATATATCTACACTGCTATCTCTATATACATGGAAATATCTACACCTCCATCTCTATAAACATGAAAATATCTACATCGCCATCTTCAGAAACATGGATGTATCTACACCGCTATCTGTATAAACATGGAAATATCTACACCACTATCTGTATAAACATGGAAATATCTTCACTGCCATCGCTATAAACATGGAAATATCTACACCGCCATCTGTATAAAGATGGAAATATCTACACCGCAATCTGTATAAATATGGAAATAACTACACCGCTATCTCTATAGACAAGGAAATATCAACACCGCTATCTGTATAAACATGGAAATATCTACACTGCCATCTGTATAAAGATGGAAATATCTACACCGTGAGCTGTATAAACATGGAAATATCTACAACGCTATCCGTATAAACATGGAAATACCAACACCGTTATCTATATAAACATGGAAATATCTACAGCGCTATCTCTATAAACATGAAAATACTTACACCACCATCTCTATAAACATGGAGATATTTACACCGCTATCTCTATACACATAGAAATAACTACACCGCCATCTCTATAAACATGGAAATATCTACACTGCCATCTGCATAAACATGGAAATATCTACACAGACATCTGTATAAACATGGAAATATCTACATTGCCATCTGTATAAACTTGGAAATATCTACACTGACATCTGTAGAAAGGTGGAAATGTCTACAAAGCGATCTGTATAAACATGGGAATTTCTACACCGCTACTTGTGTAAACATGGAAATATCTACACCGCTATTTGTATCAACATGAAAATAACTACACCGCAATCTGTATAAACATGGAAATATCTACAATGCTATGTCTATAAACATGGAAATATCTACACAGCTATCTGTATAAACATGGAAATATCTACACTGCCATGTGTATAAACTTGGAAGTATCTACACTGACATATGTAGAAATATGGAAATGTCTACAAAGCGATCTGCATAAACATGGGAATTTCTACACCGCTAATTGTATAAACATGGAAATATCTACACTGCTATCTGTATCAACATGAAAATAACTTCACCGCAATCTGTATAAACATGGAAATATCTACATTGCTATCTCTGTAAACATGGAAATATCTACACAGCTATCTGTGTAAATTTGGAAATATCTACACCGCTATCTCTGTAAGTTTGGCAATATATACACCGCAATCTGTGCAAAAATAGAAATAACTACACCGCTATCTATGTAAACATGGAAATATCTACACCGATATCAGTATAAACATGGAAATATCTACACTGCCATCTGTATAAACATGGAAATACCGACACCACTTTCTCTATAAACATGAAAATATCTACACTGCTATCTCTATATACACGGAAATATCTTCACCTCCATCTATATAAACATGAAAATATATTCACCGCCATCTTCAGAAACATGGATGTATCTACACCGCCATCTGTATAAACATGGAAATCCCTACACCGCTATCTGTATAAATATGGAAATATCTACACCGCTATCTCTACGAACATGGAAATGTCTACACCGCTATCTGTATAAACATGGAAATATCAACATGGCTATCTCTATAAACGTGGAAATATCTACACCGCCATCTGTAAAAACATGGAAATATCTACACAGCCATCTCTATAAACATGGAAATATCTACACTTCTATTTGTATAAACTTGGAAATAACCACACTGCTATCTGTATAAACAGGGAAATATTCACGCCGCCATCTGTAAAAACATGAAAATACCTACACAGTCATCTGTATAAAAACGGAAATATCTACAACTCCATCTGTAGAAACCTGAAAATATCTACTCTGCCATCTCTATACACATGGAATTATCTCCACTGCCATCTGTATAAACCTGGAAATATCTACACCGCTATCTCTATTAACATGGAAATACCTACACAGCTATCTGTATAAACATGGAAATATTTACACCGCTATCTGTAGAAACATGGAAATATCTACACCGCTATCTGTATAAACTTTGAAATATCTACACCTCCATCTGTATAAACATGGAAATACCTACACTGCCATCTGTATACACATGGAAATATCTACACTGCCATGTGTATAAACATGAAAATATCTACACTGTTATCTCTAAAGAACATGGAAATTCCTACACCGCTATCTGTATAAATATGGAAGTATCTACATGGCTATCTGTATAAACATGGAAATATCTACAACGCCATCTGTATAAACATGGAAATACATACACAGTCATCAGCATAAACATGGAAATATCTACACCACTATCTGTATAAACATGGAACTAACTACACCGCCATCTGTATAAGCATGGAAATATCTCCACCGCTCTCTGTATAAACATGGAAATATCTACTTCGCTATCTGTATAAACATGGAAATATCTCCACCGCTGTCGCTATAAACATGGAAATATCTACACCGCTATGTTTATAAACATGGAAATATCTACACCGCTATCTGTATAATCATGGAAAATCTACAACACTATCTGTATAAACATGGAAATATCTACACTGCTATCTGTATAAATATGGAAATATCTACACCACGATCTCTATAAATATGGAAATACCTACACCGCTATCTGTATAAACATGGAAATATCAACACCACGATCTGTATAAACATGGAAATATGTACACCGCTATGTGTGTAAAGATGGAAATATCTTCACCGCAATCTTTGCAAACATGGAAATATCGACACGGCTATCTCTGTAAACATGGAAATACCTAAACCGCTCTCTGTATAAACATGGAAATATCCACACATCTATCTGTATAAACATGGAAATATCAACACCAAGATCTGTATAATCATGGAAATACCTCCACCGCTATCTCTATAGATCTGGAAACAACTACACCGCTATCTGTATAAACATGGAAATATCTACACTGCTATCTGTATAAACCTGGAAATACCAACACCACTATCTGTATAAACATGGAAATATCTACAGCTCTATCTGTATAAACATGGAAATACCTACACCACTATCTCTATAAACATGGAAATACCTACACCGGCATCTCTATAAACATGGAATTATCTACAACGCTATCTCTACAAACCTTGAAATATATAGACCGCCATCTCTTTGAACATTTAAATATCTACACCACCATCAGCATAAACATGGAAATAACTTCACCGTTTTCTGTATAACATGGAATTATGAACACTGCCATCTCTATAAACATTGAAATATCTACACTGCCATCTGTAGAAAGATGAAAATATCTACACTGACATCTGCGTAAACATGGAAATATCTACACCTCTATCTTTACAAACATTTAAATATCTACACAGCTATCTGTATAAATATGGAAATATCTACACAGCTATCTCTATGAACATGGAAATGTCTACACCGCTATCTTTATAAACATGGAAATACCTAAACCGCCATCTGTATGAACATGGAAATAACTACACAGTCATCTGTATAAACATGGAAATATCTACACCACTGTAGGTCTAAACATGGAAATATTTACAGTGCCATCTGTATAAACATGGAAATATCTACAAAGCCATCTCTATAAACATGGAAATATCTGCACCGCTATCTGTATAAACATGGAAATATCGACACCACGATCTGTATAAACATGGAAATATCTACAATGCTATCTGTATAAACATGGAAATATCTACACCGCTATCTGTATAAACATGGAAATATCTACTCCGCTATCAGTATAAACATGGTTATATCTTCACCGCCATCTGTATAAACATGGAAATATCTACACCGTCATCTGAATAAACATGGAAATCTCTACACCGCTATCTGTATAAATATGGAATTATCTACACCGTTATCTCTATAAAGATGGAAATATGTACACCGCTATCGGTATACACATGGATATATCTCCACTGGCAACTGTATAAACATGTAAACATCTAAGCCATTATCTGTATAAACATGGAAATATGTACACCGCTATCTGTATAAACATGGAAATATGTACAACGCTATCTGTGTAAACATGGTAATATCTACACCACCATCTGTGTAAACATGGAAATATCTACACCGCTATCTGTATAAACATGGAAATATCTCCACCTCTACCTGTATAAACCTGGAAATATATACACCGCTATCTGTATAAATATGGAAATATATACACTGCTATCTCTACGAACATGTAAATGTCTACACCGCTATCTGTATAAACATAGAAATATCTACATGGCTATGTCTACAAACATGGAAATATCTGCACCACCATCTGTATAAACATGGAAATACCTTCAGAGCCATCTGTATAAACATGGAAATAGCTACAACACTATCTGTATAAACATGGAAATATCTACACTGCCATCTGTATAAACATGCAAATATCTACACAGCAATATCTATAAACATGGAAATATCTACACCACCATCTGTAAAAACATGGAAATATCTTCACAGTCATCGGTATAAACATGGAAATATCTACAAAGCCATCTCTATAAACATGTAAATATCTACAGAGCTATGTGTATAAACATGGAAATAGCCACACCGCTATCTGTATAAACATGGAAATATCTACACAGTCATCTGTAAAAACATGGAAATATCTACATCTCCATGTGTATAAACATGGAAATATCTGCACCGTCATCTGTATACACATGGAAATATCTACACAGCCATCTGTATAAACATGGAAATATCTACACCGCTATATCCATAAACATGGAAATACCCACACCGTAATCTGTATAAACATGGAAATATCTACACCGCAATCTGTATAAACATGGAAGTATCTACACTGCTATCTGTAAAAATATGGAAATATCTACATCGCTATCTCTATAAACATGGAAATATCTACACCGCTAGCTGTATAAACGTGGAAATATCTACTTGGCTATCTCTAGAAACATGGAAATATCTACACCGCCATCTGTATAAACATGGAAATATCTACACGGTCGATTGCATAAACAAGGAAATATCTACACCACTATCTGTATAAACATGGAAATATCTACACCAGTATCTTTATAAACATGGAAATATCTACACCGCTATCTGTATAAACATGGGAATGTCTACAACAATAACTGTGTAAACATGGAAATATTTACACAGCTATCTGTGTAAACATGGAAATATGTACACCACTATCTGTGTAAAGATGAAAGTATGTACACCGCAATCTGTACAAATATCAAAATATCTTCTACGCTATCTCTGTAAACATAGAAATATCTACCCTGTTATCTGTATAAACATGGAAATATCTACACCGATATCTGTATAAACATGGAAATATCTACACCGCTATCTCAATAAATATTGAAATATCTACAACGCTATCTCTATAAACATGGAAATGCCTACACAGCTATCTGTATAAACATGGAAATATCTACATGACTATCTCTATAAACATGGAAATATCTACACCGCCATCTGCATAAACATGGAAATACCTACACAGTCATCTGTATAAACATGGAAACATCTACACCACTATCTGTATAAACATGGAAATATCTACAATGCCATCTGTATAAACATGGAAATATCTACACCGCCATCTGTATAAACATGGAAATATCTCCAACGCTATCTGTATAAACACAGATATATCTGCATTGCTATCTGAATAAACATGGAAATATCTACATGGCTATCTCCATAAACATGGAAATATCTACACCGCTATCTGTATAAACATGGAAATACCTACAAAGTCATCTTTATAAACATGGAAAAATCTACACCACTATCTGAATAAACATGGAAATATCTACACTGCCATCTGTATAAACATGGAAATATCTACAGAGCCATCTGAATAAACATGGAAATATCTACAAAGCCATCTCTATAAACATGGAAATATCTACACTGCTATCTGTATAAACATGGAAATAGCCACACCGCTATCTGTATAAACATGAAAATATCTACACCGCCATCTGTAAAAACATGGAAATGTCTACACAGCCATCTGAATAAACATGGAAATATCTACACCTCCATGTGTATAAACATGGAAATATCTCCACTGCCATCTGTATACACATGGAAATATCTACACAGCCATCTGTATAAACATGGAAATATCTACACCGCTATCTCCATAAACATGGAAATACCTACACCGCAATCTGTATAAACATGGAAATGTCTACACCGCTATCTGTATAAACATGGAAGTATCTACACCGCTATCTGTAAAAATATGGAAATATCTACACCGCTATCTCTATAAACATGGAAATACTTACACCGCTAGCTGTATAAACGTGGAAATATCTACTTGGCTATCTCAAGAAACATGGAAATATCTACACCGCCATCAGTATAAACATGGAAATACCTACACAGTCAATTGCATAAACATGGAAATATCTACAATGCTATCTGTATGAACATGGAAATATCTACACCGCTATCTGTATAAACATGGAAATATCTACATCGCTATCTGTATAAACATGGAAATATCCCCAGCGCTATCTCTATAAACATGGAAATATCTACACCGTTATCTTTGTAAACATGGAAATATCTACACCGCTACCTGTATAAACACGGAAATACCTACAACACTATCTGTGTAAACATGGGAATATCTTCACAGCTATCTGTGTAACCATGGAAATATGTACACCGCTGTCTGTATAAACGTGGAAATATCTACAACTCTATCTGTATAAAGATGAAAATATCTACAACACTATATATGTAAACATGGAAATATCTACACACCTATCTGTGTAGACTTGGAAATATCTACACAATTATCTGTGTAAAGATGGAAATATGTACACCGCAATCTGTGCAAAGATGGAAATATCTACACCGCTGTCTCTGAAAACATGGAAATATCTACACCGCTATCTGTATAAGCATGGAAATATCTACACCGCTATCAATATAAAGAAGGAAATATCTACACCGCCATATGTATAAACATTTAAATATCTACCCCAACATCTGTATAACCCTGGAAATATCAGCATCGCTATCTGTATAAATATGGAAATACCTTCACCGCTATCTCTATAAACATGGAAATAACTACACCGCTATCTCTATAAGCATGGAAATATCTACACCGCAATCTGTATAAACATGGAAATATCTACACCGCCATCTCTATAAACATGAAAATATCTACACCGCTTCTCTGTATAAACATGGAAATATCTATACCGCCATCTGTATAAACATGGAAATATCCACTCTGCCTTCTGTGGAAAGATGGAAGTATCTACACCACGATCTGTATAAAGATGGAAATTTCTACACCACTACCAGCATAAACATGGAAATATCTACACCGCTATCTGTATAAAAATGTAAATATCTACACCACTATCTTTATAAACATGCAAATATCTACACTGCCGTCTGTATAAAGATGGAAATATCTACACCACGAGCTGTATAAAATGGAAATATCTACACCGCTATCTGTATAAACATGGAAATGTCTACACCGCTCTCTGTATAAACATGGAAATATCTACATCATTAACTCTATAAACCTGAAAATATCTACACCGACATCTGTATAAACATGGAAATACCTACACAGTCATCTGTATAATTATGGAAATATCTACACCACTATCTCTATAAACATGGAAATATCTACACTGCCATCTGTATAAACATGGAAATATCTACACCGCTATCTGCATAAACATATATATATCTGCACCGCTATCATTATAAACATGGAAATACCTACAATGCTATCTCTATAAACATGGAAATATCTACACCGCTATCTCTATAAACATGGAAATATCTACACCCCAATCTGCATAAACATAGAAATATCTAAACCACCATCTGCATAAACATGGAAATATCTACACCGCTATCTGTATATGCATGGAAATATCTACAACACTATCTGTGTTAACAAGGAAATAAATACCCCGCTATCTGTGTAAACTTGGAAATATGTACACAGATATTTGTGGAAAGATGGAAATATCTACAGCGCAGTCTGTGCAAATATGGAATTATCTACACCGCTCTGTCTGTAAACATGGAAATATCTAAACCGCTGTCTGTATAAACATGGAAATAACTACACAGCTCTCTGTATAAATATGGAAATATCTACACCACGATCTCTATAAACATGGAAAAATCTACTCAGTTATCTGTATAAATATGGAAATATCAACACCGCTATCTCTATAAACATGGAAATGTCTACACCGCTATCTGTATAAACATGGAAATATCTACATGGCTATTTGTATAAACATGTAAATACCTGCAATGCCATCTGTATAAACATGGAAATACCTACACCGCTATCTGTATAAACATGGAAATATCTACACCACTATCTGTATAAACGTGGAAATATCTACACTGCCATCTGTATAAACATGGAAATATCTACAGAGACATATCTATAAACATCGAAATATCTACACTGCTATCTCTATAAACATGGAAGTAGCCACACTGCTAACTGTATAAACATGGAAATATCTACTCCACTATCTGCATAAACATGGAAATATCTACACTGCCATCTGTATAAACATGGAAATATCTACAGAGCCATCTCTATAAACATCGAAATATCTACACTGCTATCTGTATAAAAATGGAAATAGCCACACCGCTATCTGTATAAACATGGAAATATATACGCCGCCATCTGTAAAAACATGAAAATTTCTTCACAGTCATCTGTATAAACATGGAAATGTCTATACCTCCAACTGTATAAACATGGAAATATCTTCACTGCCATCTGTATACACATGGTAACATCTACACAGCCATCTGTACAAACATGGAAATATCTACACTGCTATCTCTATACACATGGAAATACCTTCACCGCAAGCTGTATAAACATGGAAATATCTACACCACTCTCAGTATAAACACGGAAATATCTACACCGTTATCTTTATAAACATGGAAATATCTACAACGCTATCTGTATAAACATGGAAATATCTACAACAATATCTGTGTAAACATGGAAATATCTACACAGATATCTGTGTAAACATGGAAATATGTACATCGCTATCTATGTAAAGATGGAAATATCTAGACCGAAATATGCGCAAATATGAAAATATCTACACCGCTATCTCTGTAAACATGGAAACATCTACACCACTATCTGTATAAAGATAGAAATATATACACGGCTATCTGTATAAACATGGACATATTTACACCGCTATCTGTATAAACATGGAAATATCTCCACCGCTTTCTGTATAAACCTCTAAATGTCTACATCGCTTTCTGTATAAACAAGGAAATATCTCCACCGCTCTCTGTATAAACATGGAAATATCTACTTCGCTATCTGTATAAACATGGAAATATCTCCACCGCTGTCGCTATAAACATGGAAATATCTACACCGCTATGTTTATAAACATGGAAATATCTACACCGCTATCTGTATAATCATGGAAAATCTACAACACTATCTGTATAAACATGGAAATATCTACACTGCTATCTGTATAAATATGGAAATATCTACACCACGATCTCTATAAATATGGAAATACCTACACCGCTATCTGTATAAACATGGAAATATCAACACCACGATCTGTATAAACATGGAAATATGTACACCGCTATGTGTGTAAAGATGGAAATATCTTCACCGCAATCTTTGCAAATATGGAAATATCGACACGGCTATCTCTGTAAACATGGAAATACCTAAACCGCTCTCTGTATAAACATGGAAATATCCACACATCTATCTGTATAAACATGGATATATCAACACCAAGATCTGTATAATCATGGAAAAAACTCCACCGCTATCTGTATAGACATGGAAACAACTACACCGCTATCTGTATAAACATGGAAATATCTACACCGCTATCTGTATAAACCTGGAAATACCAACACCACTATCTGTATAAACATGGAAATATCTACAGCTCTATCTGTATAAACATGGAAATACCTACACCACTATCTCTATAAACATGGAAATACCTACACCGGCATCTCTATAAACATGGAATTATCTACAACGCTATCTCTACAAACCTTGAAATATCTAGACCGCCATCTCTTTGAACATTTAAATATCTACACCACCATCAGCATAAACATGGAAATAACTTCACCGTTTTCTGTATAAACATGGAATTATGAACACTGCCATCTCTATAAACATTGAAATATCTACACTGCCATCTGTAGAAAGATGAAAATATCTACACTGACATCTGCATAAACATGGAAATAGCTACCCCTCTATCTTTACAAACATTTAAATATCTACACAGCTATCTGTATAAATATGGAAATATCTACACAGCTATCTCTATGAACATGGAAATGTCTACACCGCTATCTTTATAAACATGGAAATACCTAAACCGCCATCTGTATGAACATGGAAATAACTACACAGTCATCTGTATAAACATGGAAATATCTACACCACTATAGGTCTAAACATGGAAATATTTACAGTGCCATCTGTATAAACATGGAAATATCTACAAAGCCATCTCTATAAACATGGAAATATCTACACCGCTATCTGTATAAACATGGAAATATCGACACCACGATCTGTATAAACATGGAAATATCTACAATGCTATCTGTATAAACATGGAAATATCTACACCGCTATCTGTATAAACATGGAAATATCTACTCCGCTATCAGTATAAACATGGTTATATCTTCACCGCCATCTGTATAAACATGGAAATATCTACACCGTCATCTGAATAAACATGGAAATCTCTACACCGCTATCTGTATAAATATGGAATTATCTACACCGTTATCTCTATAAAGATGGAAAAATGTACACCGCTATCGGTATAAACATGGATATATCTCCACTGGTAACTATATAAACATGTAAACATCTAAGCCATTATCTGTATAAACATGGAAATATGTACACCGCTATCTGTATAAACATGGAAATATGTACGCTATCTGTGTAAACATGGTAATATCTACACCACCATCTGTGTAAACATGGAAATATCTACACCGCTATCTGTATAAACATGGAAATATCTCCACCTCTACCTGTATAAACCTGGAAATATATACACCGCTATCTGTATAAATATGGAAATATATACACTACTTTCTCTATAAACATGGAAATGTCTACACCGCTATCTGTATAAACATAGAAATATCTACATGGCTATGTCTACAAACATGGAAATATCTGCACCACCATCTGTATAAACATGGAAATACCTTCAGAGCCATCTGTATAAACATGGAAATAGCTACAACACTATCTGTATAAACATGGAAATATCTACACTGCCATCTGTATAAACATGCAAATATCTACACAGCAATATCTATAAACATGGAAATATCTACACCACCATCTGTAAAAACATGGAAATATCTTCACAGTCATCGGTATAAACATGGAAATATCTACAAAGCCATCTCTATAAACATGTAAATATCTACAGAGCTATGTGTATAAACATGGAAATAGCCACACCGCTATCTGTATAAACATGGAAATATCTACACCGCCGTCAGTAAAAACATGGAAATATCTACACAGTCATCTGTAAAAACATGGAAATATCTACATCTCCATGTGTATAAACATGGAAATATCTGCACCGTCATCTGTTTACACATGGAAATATCTACACAGCCATCTGTATAAACATGGAAATATCTACACCGCTATATCCATAAACATGGAAATACCCACACCGTAATCTGTATAAACATGGAAATATCTACACCGCAATCTGTATAAACATGGAAGTATTTACACTGCTATCTGTAAAAATATGGAAATATCTACATCGCTATCTCTATAAACATGGAAATATCTACACCGCTAGCTGTATAAACGTGGAAATATCTACTTGGCTATCTCTAGAAAAATGGAAATATCTACACCGCCATCTGTATAAACATGGAAATATCTACACGGTCGATTGCATAAACAAGGAAATATCTACACCACTATCTGTATAAACATGGAAATATCTACACCAGTATCTTTATAAGCATGGAAATATCTACACCGCTATCTGTATAAACATGGGAATGTCTACAACAATAACTGTGTAAACATGGAAATATTTACACAGCTATCTGTGTAAACATGGAAATATGTACACCACTATCTGTGTAAAGATGAAAGTATGTACACCGCAATCTGTACAAATATCAAAATATCTTCTACGCTATCTCTGTAAACATAGAAATATCTACCCTGTTATCTGTATAAACATGGAAATATCTACACCGATATCTGTATAAACATGGAAATATCTACACCGCTATCTCAATAAATATTGAAATATCTACAATGCTATCTCTATAAACATGGAAATGCCTACACAGCTATCTGTATAAACATGGAAATATCTACATGACTATCTCTATAAACATGGAAATATCTACACCGCCATCTGCATAAACATGGAAATACCTACACAGTCATCTGTATAAACATGGAAACATCTACACCACTATCTGTATAAACATGGAAATATCTACAATGCCATCTGTATAAACATGGAAATATCTACACCGCCATCCGTATAAACATGGAAATATCTCCAACGTTATCTGTATAAACACAGATATATCTGCATTGCTATCTGAATAAACATGGAAATATCTACATGGCTATCTCCATAAACATGGAAATATCTACACCGCTATCTGTATAAACATGGAAATACCTACAAAGTCATCTTTATAAACATGGAAAAATCTACACCACTATCTGAATAAACATGGAAATATCTACACTGCCATCTGTATAAACATGGAAATATCTACACAGCCATCTGTGTAAACATGGAAATAACTACACTGCCATCTGTATAAACATGGAAATATCTACAGAGCCATCTGAATAAACATGGAAATATCTACAAAGCCATCTCTATAAACATGGAAATATCTACACTGCTATCTGTATAAACATGGAAATAGCCACACCGCTATCTGTATAAACATGAAAATATCTACACCGCCATCTGTAAAAACCTGGAAATGTCTACACAGCCATCTGTATAAACATGGAAATATCTACACCTCCATGTGTATAAACATGGAAATATCTCCACTGCCATCTGTATACACATGGAAATATCTACACAGCCATCTGTATAAACATGGAAATATCTACACCGCTATCTCCATAAACATGGAAATACCTACACCGCAATCTGTATAAACATGGAAATGTCTACACCGCTATCTGTATAAACATGGAAGTATCTACACCGCTATCTGTAAAAATATGGAAATATCTACACCGCTATCTCTATAAACATGGAAATACTTACACCGCTAGCTGTATAAACGTGGAAATATCTACTTGGCTATCTCAAGAAACATGGAAATATCTACACCGCCATCAGTATAAACATTGAAATACCTACACAGTCAATTGCATAAACATGGAAATATCTACACCGCTATCTGTATGAACATGGAAATATCTACACCGCTATCTGTATAAACATGGAAATATCTACATCGCTATCTGTATAAACATGGAAATATCCCCAGCGCTATCTCTATAAACATGGAAATATCTACACCGTTATCTTTGTAAACATGGAAATATCTACACCGCTACCTGTATAAACACGGAAATACCTACAACACTATCTGTGTAAACATGGGAATATCTTCACAGCTATCTGTGTAACCATGGAAATATGTACACCGCTGTCTGTATAAACGTGGAAATATCTACACCTCTATCTGTATAAAGATGAAAATATCTACAACACTATATATGTAAACATGGAAATATCTACACACCTATCTGTGTAGACTTGGAAATATCTACACAATTATCTGTGTAAAGATGGAAATATGTACACCGCAATCTGTGCAAAGATGGAAATATCTACACCGCTATCTCTGTAAACATGGAAATATCTACACCGCTATCTGTATAAGCATGGAAATATCTACACCACTATCAATATAAAGAAGGAAATATCTACACCGTCATATGTATAAACATTTAAATATCTACCCCAACATCTGTATAACCCTGGAAATATCAGCATCGCTATCTGTATAAATATGGAAATATCTTCACCGCTATCTCTATAAACATGGAAATAACTACACCGCTATCTCTATAAGCATGGAAATATCTACACCGCAATCTGTATAAACATGGAAATATCTACACCGCCATCTCTATAAACATGAAAATATCTACACCGCTTCTCTGTATAAACATGGAAATATCTATACCGCCATCTGTATAAACATGGAAATATCCACTCTGCCATCTGTGGAAAGATGGAAGTATCTACACCACGATCTGTATAAAGATGGAAATTTCTACACCACTACCAGCATAAACATGGAAATATCTACACCGCTATCTGTATAAAAATGTAAATATCTACACCACTATCTTTATAAACATGCAAATATCTACACTGCCATCTGTATAAAGATGGAAATATCTACACCACGAGCTGTATAAAATGGAAATATCTACACCGCTATCTGTATAAACATGGAAATGTCTACACCGCTCTCTGTATAAACATGGAAATATCTACATCATTAACTCTATAAACCTGAAAATATCTACACCGACATCTGTATAAACATGGAAATACCTACACAGTCATCTGTATAATTTTGGAAATATCTACACCACTATCTCTATAAACATGGAAATATCTACACTGCCATCTGTATAAACATGGAAATATCTACACCGCTATCTGCATAAACATATATATATCTGCACCGCTATCATTATAAAAATGGAAATACCTACACCGCTATCTCTATAAACATGGAAATATCTACACCGCTATCTCTATAAACATGGAAATATCTACACCCCCATCTGCATAAACATAGAAATATCTAAACCACCATCTGCATAAACATGGAAATATCTACACCGCTATCTGTATATGCATGGAAATATCTACAACACTATCTGTGTTAACATGGAAATAAATACCCCGCTATCTGTGTAAACTTGGAAATATGTACACAGATATTTGTGGAAAGATGGAAATATCTACAGCGCAGTCTGTGCAAATATGGAATTATCTACACCGCTCTGTCTGTAAACATGGAAATATCTAAACCGCTGTCTGTATAAACATGGAAATAACTACAAAGCTCTCTGTATAAATATGGAAATATCTACACCACGATCTCTATAAACATGGAAAAATCTACTCAGTTATCTGTATAAATATGGAAATATCAACACCGCTATCTCTATAAACATGGAAATGTCTACACCGCTATCTGTATAAACATGGAAATATCTACATGGCTATTTGTATAAACATGTAAATACCTGCAATGCCATCTGTATAAACATGGAAATACCTACACCGCTATCTGTATAAACATGGAAATATCTACACCACTATCTGTATAAACGTGGAAATATCTACACTGCCATCTGTATAAACATGGAAATATCTACAGAGACATATCTATAAACATCGAAATATCTACACTGCTATCTCTATAAACATGGAAGTAGCCACACTGCTAACTGTATAAACATGGAAATATCTACACCACTATCTGCATAAACATGGAAATATCTACACTGCCATCTGTATAAACATGGAAATATCTACAGAGCCATCTCTATAAACATCGAAATATCTACACTGCTATCTGTATAAAAATGGAAATAGCCACACCGCTATCTGTATAAACATGGAAATATATACGCCGCCATCTGTAAAAACATGAAAATTTCTTCACAGTCATCTGTATAAACATGGAAATGTCTATACCTCCAACTGTATAAACATGGAAATATCTTCACTGCCATCTGTATACACATGGTAACATCTACACAGCCATCTGTACAAACATGGAAATATCTACACTGCTATCTCTATACACATGGAAATACCTTCACCGCAAGCTGTATAAACATGGAAATATCTACACCACTCTCAGTATAAACATGGAAATATCTACACCGTTATCTTTATAAACATGGAAATATCTACAACGCTATCTGTATAAACATGGAAATATCTACAACAATATCTGTGTAAACATGGAAATATCTACACCGCTATCTTTATAAACTTGGAAATATGTACATCGCTATCTGTGTAAAGATGGAAATATCTAGACCGAAATACGCGCAAATATGAAAATATCTACACCGCTATCTCTGTAAACATGGAAATATCTACACCACTATCTGTATAAAGATGTAAATATATACACGGCTATCTGTATAAACATGGAAATATCTCCACCGCATTCTGTATAAACCTCTAAATGTCTACATCGCTATCTGTATAAACATGGAAATATCACCAACGCTATCTGTATAAACAAGAAATAACTCCACCGCTATCTTTATAAACATGGAAATATCTACACTGCCATTTGTATAAACACGGAAATATCCACACTGCCATCTGTGGAAAGATGGAAATAACTACACCACGATCTGTAAACATGGAAATTCCTACAACGCTACCTGTATAAACATGGAAATATCTACACCGCTATCTGTATAAACATGGAAATATCTACACCGCCATCTGTATAAACATGGAAATATCTACACTGCCATCTGTATAAAATGGAAATATCCACACCACGAGCTGTATAAAGATGGAAATATCTGCACCGCCATCTGTATAAACATGGAAATACCAACACTGCTGTCTGTATAAACATGGAAATATCTGCACTGCTATCTGTATAAACATGGAAATGTCTACACCACTATCACTATATAGATGGAAATAACTTCACCGCCATCTCTATAAACATGGAAATATCTACACCGCTATCTGCATAAACATGGAAATATCTACACCGCTATCTGTATAAATATGGCAATATCTACACCGCTATCTCTGTAAACATGGAAATGTCTACACCGCTATTTGTATAAACATGGAAATATCTACACTGTCATCTGTATACACATGGAAATATCTACACGGACTTCAGTATAAACATGGAAATATTTACACCGCTATCTCTTTAAACATGGAAATTACTACACCACTATCTGTATAAACATGGAAATAACTACACCGCTATCTGTATAAACATGGAAATACCTACACCACTATATCTTTAAATATGGAAATATCTACACTGTTATCTCTATGAACATGGAAATGTCTATACCGCTATCTGAATAAACTTGGAAATATATAAACCGCTATCTATATAAACTTAGATATAACTACAACGCTATCTGTGTAAACATGGAAATACATAAACCGCTATCTCTATAAACATAGAAATATCTACAACGCTGTCTATGTAAACATGGAAATATCTACACCGCTACCTCTATAAACATGGAAATACCTTCACCGCAATCTGTATAAACATGGAAATATCTACACCACTCTCAGTATAAACATGGAAATATCTACACCGCTATCTTTAAAAACTTGGAAATATCTACACCGCCATCTGTATAAACATGGAAAAATCTACACCAGTGTCTGTAGAAACATGGAAATATCTCCACTGCTATCTGTATAAACATGGAAATATCTACACCGTTATCTTTATAAACATGGAAATATCTACAACGCTATCTGTATAAACATGGAAATATCTACAACAATATCTGTGTAAATATGGAAATATCTACACAGATATCTGTGTAAACATGGAAATATGTACATCGCTATCTGTGCAAAGATGGAAATATCTAGACCGAAATATGCGCAAATATGAAAATATCTACACCGCTATCTCTGTAAACATGGAAATATCTACACCACTATCTGTATAAAGATGGAAATATCTACACCGCTATCTGTATAAACATGGAAATATTTACACTGCTATCTGTATAAAAATGGAAATATCTCCACCGCTTTCTGTATAAACATCTAAATGTCTACATGGTTATCTGTATAAACATGGAAATATCTCCACCACTATCTGTATAAACATGGAAATATCTACACCGCTATCTTTATAAACATGTAAGTATCTACACTGCCATTTGTATAAACATGGAAATATCCACACTGCCATCTGTGGAAAGATGGAAATATCTACACAACGATCTGTAAACATGGAAATTTCTACAACGCTACCTGTATAAACATGGAAATTTCTACACCGCTATCTGTATAAACATGGAAATTTCTACACCGCTATCTGTATAAACATGCAAATATCTACACTGCCATCTGTATAAAGATGGAAATATCCACAACGCGAGCTGTTTAAAGATGGAAATGTCTACACCGCTATCTGTATAAACATGGAAATAACAACACTGCTATCTGTATAAACATGGAAATATCTGCACTGCTATCTGTATAAACATGGAAACGTCTACACCACTATCACTATATAGATGGAAATAACATCACCGCCATCTCTATAAACATGGAAATATCTACACCGCTATCTGCATAAACATGGAAATATCTACACCGCTATCTGTATAAACATGGAAATATCTGCACCGCTATCTCTCTAAACATGGAAATGTCTACACCGCTATCTGTATAAACATGGAAATAACTACACTGCCTTCTGTATACACATGGAAATATCTACACAGACATCAGTATAAACACGGAAACACATACACCACTATCTCTATAAACATGGAAATTACTACACCACAATCTGTAAAAACATGGAAATAACTACTCCGCTATCTGTATAAACTTGGAAATACCTACACCACTATATCTTTAAATATGGAAATATCTACACTGCTATCTCTATTAACATGGAAATGTCTATACCGCTATCTGAATACACTTGGAAATATATAAACCACTATCTATATAAACGTAGAAATAACTACAACGCTATCTGTGTAAACATGGAAATACATAAACCGCTATCTCTATAAACATAGAAATATCTACAACGCTGTCTATGTAAACATGGAAATATCTACACCGCTACCTCTATAAACATGGAAATACCTTCACCGCAATCTGTATAAACATGGAAATATCTACACCACTCTCAGTATAAACATGGAAATATCTACACCGCTATCTTTAAAAACTTGGAAATATCTACACCGCCATCTGTATAAACATGGAAAAATCTACACCAGTGTCTGTAGAAACATGGAAATATCTCCACTGCTATCTGTATAAACATGGAAATATCTACACCGTTATCTTTATAAACATGGAAATATCTACAACGCTATCTGTATAAACATGGAAATATCTACAACAATATCTGTGTAAATATGGAAATATCTACACAGATATCTGTGTAAACATGGAAATATGTACATCGCTATCTGTGCAAAGATGGAAATATCTAGACCGAAATATGCGCAAATATGAAAATATCTACACCGCTATCTCTGTAAACATGGAAATATCTACACCACTATCTGTATAAAGATGGAAATATCTACACCGCTATCTGTATAAACATGGAAATATTTACACTGCTATCTGTATAAAAATGGAAATATCTCCAGCGCTTTCTGTATAAACATCTAAATGTCTACATGGTTATCTGTATAAACATGGAAATATCTCCACCACTATCTGTATAAACATGGAAATATCTACACCGCTATCTTTATAAACATGTAAGTATCTACACTGCCATTTGTATAAACATGGAAATATCCACACTGCCATCTGTGGAAAGATGGAAATATCTACACAACGATCTGTAAACATGGAAATTTCTACAACGCTACCTGTATAAACATGGAAATTTCTACACCGCTATCTGTATAAACATGGAAATTTCTACACCGCTATCTGTATAAACATGCAAATATCTACACTGCCATCTGTATAAAGATGGAAATATCCACAACGCGAGCTGTTTAAAGATGGAAATGTCTACACCGCTATCTGTATAAACATGGAAATAACAACACTGCTATCTGTATAAACATGGAAATATCTGCACTGCTATCTGTATAAACATGGAAACGTCTACACCACTATCACTATATAGATGGAAATAACATCACCGCCATCTCTATAAACATGGAAATATCTACACCGCTATCTGCATAAACATGGAAATATCTACACCGCTATCTGTATAAACATGGAAATATCTACACCGCTATCTCTCTAAACATGGAAATGTCTACACCGCTATCTGTATAAACATGGAAATATCTACACTGCCTTCTGTATACACATGGAAATATCTACACGGACATCAGTATAAACACGGAAACACATACACCACTATCTCTATAAACATGGAAATTACTACACCACAATCTGTAAAAACATGGAAATAACTACTCCGCTATCTGTATAAACTTGGAAATACCTACACCACTATATCTTTAAATATGGAAATATCTACACTGCTATCTCTATTAACATGGAAATGTCTATACCGCTATCTGAATACACTTGGAAATATATAAACCGCTATCTATATAAACGTAGAAATAACTACAATGCTATCTGTGTAAACATGGAAATACATAAACCGCTATCTCTATAAACATGGAAATATCTACAACGCTGTCTATGTAAACATGGAAATATCTACACCGCTATCTCTATAAACATGGAAATACCTTCACCGCAATCTGTATAAACATGGAAATATCTACAACACTCTAAGTATAAACATGGAAATATCTACAAAACTCTCAGTATAAACATGGAAATATCTAAACCGCTATCTTTAAAAACTTGGAAATATCTACACCGCCAACTGTATAAACATGGAAATATCTCCACCAGTATCTGTAAAAACATGGAAATATCTCCACTGCTATCTGTATAAACATGGAAATATCTACACCGTTATCTTTATAAACATGGAAATATCTGCACCGCCATCTGTATAAACATGGAAATATCTACAACAATATCTGTGTAAACATGGAAATATCTACACAGATATCTGTGTAAACATGGAAATATGTACATCGCTATCTGTGTAAAGATGGAAATATCTAGACCGAAATATGCGCAAATATGAAAATATTTACACCGCTATCTCTGTAAACATGGACATATCTACAGCACTATCTGTATAAAGATGGAAATATCTACACCGCTATCTGTATAAACATGGAAATATTTACACTGCTATCTGTATAAACATGGAAATATCTCCACCGCTTTCTGTATAAACCTCTAAATGTCTACATTGCTATCTGTATGAACATGGAAATATCTCCACCGCTATCTGTATAAACATGGAAATATCTACACCGCTATCTTTATAAACAAGGAAATATCTACATTGCCATTTGTATAAACATGGAAATATCCACACTGCCATCTGTAAATATCTACACCACGATCTGTAAACATGGAAATTTCTACAACGCTACCTGTATAAACATGGAAATATCTACACCGCTATCTGTATAAACATGGAAATATCTACACCGCCATCTGTATAAACATGCAAATATCTACACTGCCATCTGTATAAAGATGGAAATATCCACACCGCGAGCTGTATAAAGATGGAAATATCTACACCGCTATCTGTATAAGCATGAAAATACCAACACTGCTATCTGTACAAACTTGGAAATATCTGCACTGCTATCTGTATAAACATGGAAATATCTACACCGCTATCTGTATGAACATAGAAATACCTTCACTGTTATCTCTATAAACATGGAAATACCTACAGCGCCATGTACATAAACAAGGAAATATCTACACGGCCATCTATATAAACATGGAAATATCTACACCGCTATCTGTAAAAACATGGAAATATCTACACAGTCATCTGTATAAACATGGAAATATCTACACCAGCATCTGTATAAACATGGAAATATGTACACTGCCATCTGTATAAACATGGAAATATCTACACCGCTATCTCTATAAACATGGAAATACATACACCGCTATCTCTACAAACATGGAAATATATACTCTGCCATCTCTATAAACATGGAAATACCTACACAGCCATCTACATAAAGAAGGAAATATGTACACGGCCATCTATATGAACATGGAATTATCTACACCGCTATCATAATAAACATGGTAATATCTACACCACCATCTGTAAAAACATGGATATATCTACACAGTCATCTGTATAAACTTGGAAATATCTACACCACCATCCCCATAAACATGGAAATACCTACACCGCCATCTCTATAAACATGGAAATAAATACACCGCTATCTCCATAAACATGGAAATACCTACAGAGCTATCTCTATAAACATGGAAATTTCGACACCGATATCTCTATAAACATGGAAATATCTACACTGCCATCTCTATAATCATGAAAATATCTACACTCCCATCTCCATAATCATGCTACTATCTACCCCGCCATCTGTATAAAAATGCAAATATCTACACCACCATCTGTATAAACATGGAAATATCTACACAGTCATCTGTATAAAGATGGAAATATCTACACTGCCATCTGTATAAACATGGAAATATCTACACAGCCATCTGTAAAAACTTGGAAATATCTACACAGCCATCTGTATAAACATGGAAATATCTACACCACCATCTGTATAAACGTGGGAATATCTACACCGCTATCTGTATAAATATGGAAATATCTACACTGCTATCTTTATACACATTGAAATATCAACATTTCTATCTGTGTAAACCTGGAAATATCTACACCGCTATCTATATATACATGGAAATGTCTACACCACCATCTGTAAAAACATGGAAATATCTACACAATCATATGTATAAACATGGAAATATTTACACCACCATCTGTATAAACATGGAAATATCTACACCACTATCTCTATAAACGTGGAAATATCTACACTGCCATCTCTATAAACATGAAAATAACTTCACTGCCATTTCCATAAACATGTAACAATGTACACCACCATCTGTATAAACATGGAAATATCTACACCACTATCTCTATAAACATGGAAATATCTACACCGCCATCTCTATAAACAAGAAAATATCTACACCACCATCCCAATAATCATGGAACTATCTACACCGCCATCTGTATAAACATGGAAATATCTGCACCGACATCTGTATAAACATGGAAATATCTACACCGCCATCTGTATAAACATGGAAATACCTATACCGCGAGCTGTAGAAACAGGGAAATATATACACCGCTATCTGTGTAAACATGTAAATACCAACACCGCTATCTGTATAATCAAAGAAATATCTATACTGCTATCTCTATAAACATGGAAATATCTACACCACGATCTGTATAAACAAGGAAATATCTGCACCGCTATGTGTATAAACATGGAAATATCTACACAGCGTTCTGTATAAACATGGAAATATCCACAACACTAACTCTGTAAACATGGAAATATCTACACTGCCATCTGTAAAAACATGGAAAGATATACACAGTCATCTGTATAAACATGGAAATATCTACACCTCCATGAGTATAAACGTGGAAATATATACAGTGCCATCTGTATACACATGGAAATATCTACACAGCCATCAGTATAAACATGGAAATATCTACACCGCTATTTCTATGAACATGGAAATTCCTACACCGCTATCTGTATAAACATGGAAAAATTTACACCGCTATCTGTATAAACATGGAAATACCTACACAACTATATGTATAAACTTGGAGATATCTACAACGCTATCGGTATAAACCTGGAAAAATCTACACCGCCCTCTCTATAAACATTTAAATATCTGTTCCGTGATCTGTATAAACATGGAAATATCTACACCGCTATCTGTATAAACATGGAAATATCTACAGCGTTATCGGTATAAACTTGCAAATAGCTACACCGCTGTCTGTATAAACATGGAATTATCTACATCGCCATCTTTATAGACATGGAAGTATCTACACTTCCATCTGTATAAATTTGTAAATATCTACACCGTGAGCTATATATATAAGGAAGTATCAACACCGCTATCTGTATTAACATGAAAATACCAGCACCGCTACCTGTATAAACATGGAAATATCAACACAGCTATCTGTATAAACATGGAAATATCTACACCACTATCTCTATAAACATGGAAATACCTACACCGCTATCTCTATAAGCTTGGAAATATAAGCACCGCTATCTCTACAAACATGGAAATATATACTCTGCCATCTTTATAAACATGGAAATACTGACACAGCCGTCTACATAAACAAGGAAAATCTACACAGCCATCTATATGAACATGGAAATATCTACACCGCAATCTCCATAAACATGGCAATATCTACACCACCATCTGTATAAACATGGATATATCTACACAGTCATCTGTATAAACATGGAAATATCTACACCACCATCTATATAAACATGTAAATATCTACACTGCCATCTGTATTCACATGAAAATATATATACAGCCATCTCTATAAACATGGAAATAAATACACCGCTATCTCTATAAACATGGAAATATCAACATCGCTATCTGTATAAACGTGGAAATACCAACACCGCTATCGGTATAAACATGGAAATATCTACACCGCTATCTCTATAAACATGGAAATACCTACACTGCCATCTCTATAATCATGAAAATATCTACACTGCCATCTCCATAATCATGGTACTATCTACACCGCCATTTGTATAAAAATACAAATATCTACACCGCCATCTCTATAAACATGGAAATATCTACACAGTCATCTGTATAAAGATGGAAATATCTACGCTGCCATCTGTATAGTCCTGGAAATATCTACACAGCCATCTGTACAACTTGGAAATATCTACACAGCCATCTGTATAAACATGGAAATATCTACACCACTATGTGTATAAACGTGGGAATATCTACACCGCTATCTGTATAAATATGGAAATATCTACACCGCTATCTTTATACACATGGAAATATCAACAATTCTATTTGAATAAACATGGAAATATCTACACTGCTATCTCTATATACATGGAAATGTCTACACCGCCATCTGTAAAAACATGGAAATATCTACACAGTCATCTGTATAAGCATGGGAATATTTACAACACCATCTGTATAAACCTGTAAATGTCTACACTGCCATCTGTATACACATGGAAATATCTTCAGAGACATCTGTATAAACATGGAAATATATACACCGCAATCTCTAAAAACATGGAAATACCTACACCGCTATCTCTATAAACATGGAAATATCTACATCATTATCTCTATAAACATGGAAATATCTACACCGCCATCTGTATAAACATGGAAATATCCACAACGCCATCTGTATAAACATGGAAATGTCTACACCGCCATCTGTATAAACATGGAAACACCTATACCGCGAGCTGTAGAAACATGGAAATATCTACACCGCTATCTGTGTAAACATGGAAATACCAACACTGCAATCTGTACTATCATGGAAATAGCTATACCGCTAACTGTATATATATGGAAATATCTACACCGCGATCTGTATAAACAGGGAAATATCTGCACCGCTATCTGTATAAACATGGAAATATCTACACCGCCATCTGTGAAAACATGGAAATATCTACACAGTCATCTGTATAAAGATGGAAATATCTACAACTCCGTGAGTATAAACATGGAAATATCTACACTGCCATCTGTATGCACATGGAAGCATCCACACCGCCATTTGTAAAAACATGGAAATATCTACACCGCTATCTCTATAAACATGGAAATACCTACACCGCTGTATCTATAAACATGTAAATATCTACACCACAATCTCTATAAACATGGAAACATCTACAACGCCATCTCCATAAACATGAATATACCGACACCGCCATCTCCAGAAACATGGAACTATCTACACCGCCATCTGTATAAACATGGAAATATCTTCAACAATACCTGTGTAAACATGGAAATATCTATACAGGTATCAGTGTAAACATGGAAATATGTACATCACTATCTGTGTAAAGATGGAAATATCTAGACCGCAATCTGTGGAAATATGAAAGTATCTACACCGCTATCTTTGTAAACATTGAAATATCTACACCGCTATCTGTATAAACATGGAAATGTCTCCACCGCTATCTGTATAAACATGGAAATATCTACACTGCCATCTGTATAAACATGGAAATATCTACAGCGCCATCTGAATAAACATGGAAATATCTACAATGCCATCTGTAGAAAGATGGAAATATCTCCACCGCTATCTGTATAACCATGGAAATATCTACACCGCTATCTTCATAAACATGGAAATATCTACACCGCTATCTGTATAAACATGGAAATACCTACAACACTATCTGTGTTAACATGGAAATATCTTCACCGATATCTGTGTAAACATGGAAATATGTACATCACTATCTGTCTAAAGATGGAAATATCTGCACCGCAGTCTTTTCAAATATGGAAATATCTACACCGCTGTCTCTGTATACTTGGAAATAGCTACACTGCTATCTGTATAAACATGGAAATATCTACACTGCTATCTGTATAAACAAGGAAATATCTACACCACGATCTGTATAAACATGGAAATACCTCCACCGCTATCTGTATAGACATGGAAACATCTACACCGCTATCTGCATAAACATGGAAATATCTATATCGCTATATGTATAAACCTGGAAATATCTACAATGCTATCTGTTTAAAAATGGAAACACCTAAACAGCTATCTGTGTAAACATGGAAATATCTACACAGCTATCTCTGTAAAGATGGAAATATCAACACCGCAATCTGTGCAAAGATGCAAATAACTACAACGCTATCTCTATAAACATGGAATTACCTGCACCACTATCTCTGTAAAGATGGAAATATCTACACCGCTATCTGCATAATCATGGAAATATCTACAAGCCTGTCTCTATAAATATGGAAATATCTACACCGCCATCTGTATAAACATGGAAATAGCAACACCACTATCTGTATAAACATGGAAATATCTACACCGCTATCTGTATAAACATGGAAATATCTACACCCCTATCTCTATAAACATGGAAATACCTACATCGCCATCTGTATAAACATGGAATTATCTACACCGCTATCTCTATAAACTTAGAAATATGTACACTGCCACCTCTATAAACATGAAAACATCTAAACTGCCATCAGCATAAACATGGAAATAACTACACCGCCGTGTGTATAAATATGGAATTATCTACACCGCCATCTCTATAAACATAGAAATAACTACACTGCCACCTTTTGAAAGATGTAAATAACTTCACCGAGATATGCATAAACATGGAAATATCCACACCTCTACCTGTGTACACCTGGAAATATCTACACAGCTATCTGTATAAATATGGAAATGTCTACACCGCTATCTCAATGAACATGGAAATGTCTACACCCCCGTCTGTATAAACTTGGAAATATCTCCATGGCTATCTCTATAAACATGGAAATATCTTCACCGCCATCTGTATAAACATGGAAATACACACACAGTAATCTGTATAAATATGGTAATAACTACACCACCGTCTGTTTAAACATGGAAATATCTACACTGCCATCTGTATAAACATGGAAATATCTACACCTCCATCTGTATGAACGGGGAAATATCTACACCGCTATCTCTATAAACATGGAAATACCTACACCGCCATCTGTATAAACATGGAAATATCTACACCGCTATCTGTAGAAACACGGAAATAACTACACCGCTATCTGTATAAACATGGAAAATCTACAACACTGTCTGTATAAACTTGGAAATATCTACACCACAATCTCTATAAATATGGAAATATCTACACCGCTATCTGTATAAACATGGAAATATCTACAACACTATCTGTGTAAACATGGAAATACCTAAACAGCTATCTGTGTATACATGGAAATATGTACACCGCTATCTGTGTAAAGATGGAAATATCTACACCGCAATCTGTGCAAAGATGGAAATATCTACACCGCTATCTCTGTAAATATGCAAATATCTACACCACCATCTGTATAAACATGGAAATATCTACAACACCATCTGAATATACATGGAAATATCTACAACGCCGTCTGTATAAACATGGAAATAAATACACAGTCATCTGTATAAACATGGAAATATCTACACCACTATCTGTATAAACATTGAAATATCTACACTGCCATCTGTATAAACATGGAAATATCTACACAGCCATCTCTATAAACATGGAAATATCTACACTGCTATCTGTATAAACATGGAAATATCTACAACGCTATCTGTATAAACATGGAAATATCTACACCGCTATCAGTATAAACATGGTTATATCTTCACCGCCATCTGTACAAACATGGAAATATCTACACCGTCATCTGAATAAACATGGAAATCTCTACACCGCTATCTGTATAAATATGGAATTATCTACACCGTTATCTCTGTAAACATGGAAATATATACACCACTATCGGTATAAACATGGATATATCTCCACTGGTAACTGTATAAACATGTAAACATCTAAGCCATTATCTGTATAAACAAGGAAATACGTCCACCGTTATGTGTATAAGCATGGAAATAGCTACACCGCTATCTGCATAAACATGGAAATATCTACACTGCTATCTGTATATACATGGAAATACCTACACCGCTATCTGCAAAAACATGGAAATATCTACATCGCTATCTCTATAAACATGGAAATATCTACACTGCTATCTTTATAAACATTGAAATGTCTACACCGCTATCTGTATTAACATGGAAATATCTACAAGGCTATCAGATTAAACATGGAAAATATCTACACAGCTCTCTGTGTAAACATGGAAATATGTACTCCGCTATCCGTGTAAAGATTGAAATATCTACACTGCAGTCTGTACAAATACAGAAATATCTACAGCGCCATCTCTGTAAACATGGAAATGTCTACACCGCTATCTGTATGAATATGGAAATTTCTTCACCGCTATCTCTATAGGCATCGAAAAGTCTACACCGCTATCTGTATGAACTTGAAAATATCCACATGGCTATGTCTATAAACATGGATATGTCTACACTGCCATCTGTATAAACATGGAAATACATAAACAGTCATCTGTATATATGTGGAAATATCTATACCACTATCTGTATAAACATGAAAAATCTATACTGCCATCTGTATAAACATGGAAGTATCTACAAAGCCATCTGCATATACATGGAAATATCTACACAGCCATCTCTATAAACATGGAAATATCTATACCGCTATGTGTATAAACATGGAAATATCAACAAAACCATCTGTAAAAACATGGAAATATCTACACCGCTATCTCTATAAACATGGAAATATCTACACCAGGATCGATATAAACATGGAAATATCTACACCGCTATCTGTATAAACATGGAAGTATCTACACCGCTATCTGTATAAGCATGGAAATATCTACACAGCTATCTCTAAAAACGTCGAAATGTCTACACAGCTATCTGTATAAACATGGAAATATCCACATGGCTATGTCTATAAACATGGAAATGTCTGTACTGCCATCTGTATAAACATGGAGATACCTACACAGTCATCTGTATAAACGTGGAAATATCCACACCACTATCAATATAAACATGGAAAACCTACTCTGCCATCTGTATAAACATGGAATTATCTACAAAGCCATCTGCATAAACATGGAAATATCTGCACAGCCATCGCTATAAATATGGAAATATCTACACCTCCATCTGTATAAACATGGAAATAACTACACTGCCATCTGTATAAACATGGAAATATCTACACCGCTATCTCTATAGACATGGAATTGTCTACACCGCTATCTGTATAAACATGGAAATATCTTCACCGCTATCTGAATAAATATGGAAATATCTACACCGCTATCTCTATATACATGGAATTGTCTACACCGCTATCTCTATAAACATGGAATTACCTACACCGCTATCTGTATAAACATGGAAATATCTACACCACTGTCTGTACAAATATGGAAATTTTTACACCGCTATCTGTATAAACATGGAAATATCTACACAGCTATCTCTATAAACATGGAAATATCTACACCGCCATCTGTATAAACATGGAAATCCCTACACAGTCATCTGTATAAACATGGAAATATCTACACCACTCTCTGTATAAACATGCAAATATCTACACTGCCATCGGTATAAACATGGAAATATCTACACAGCCAACTCTATAAACATGGAAATATCTACACTGATATCTGTATAAACATGGAAATAACCACACCGCTATCTCTATGAACATGGAAATATCTACACCGCCATCTGTGAAAACATGAAAATATCTTCACAGTCATCTGTATAAACATGGAAATATCTACACCTCCATCTGTATAAACATGGAAATATCTACACCGCTATCTCTATAAACATGGAAATACCTACGCCGCAGTCTGTATAAACATGGAAATATCTACACGGCTATTTCTATAAATATGGAAATGTCTACACCGCTAGTTGCATAAACATGGAAATATCTACATGGCTATCTCCATAAACATGGAAATATCAACACCGCAATCTGTATATACATGGAAACACCTACAGAGTCATCAGCATAAACATGGAAATATCCACACCACCATCTGTATAAACATGGAAATAACTACACTGCCATCTGTGTAAACATGGAAATATCTACACAGCCATCTCTATGAACATGGAAATATCTACATGGCTATCTGGATAAACATGGAAATATCTACACCGCTATCTGTTTAAACATGGAAATATCCACACCGCAATCTCTATAAACAGGGAAATATCTACACCGCCATCTGTATAAACATGGAAATATTTACACCACCATCTGAATAAACATGGAAATATCTACACCGCTATCTGTATAAATATGGAAATATATACAACGCTGTCTCTATAAACAAGGAAATATCTGCACCGCTATCTGTACAAACATGGAAATATCTACACTACTCTCTCTATAAACATGGAAATATCTACACTGTCATCTGTAAACATGGAAATATCTACACAGCCATCTCTATAAACATGGAAATATCTCCACTGCTCTCTGTATAAACATGGAAGTAGCCACACAGCTATCTCTATAAACAATGAAATAACTACACCGCCATGTGTAAAAATATGAAAATATCTTCACAGTCATCTGTATAAACATGGAAATATCTACACCTCCATCTGTATAAACATGGAAATATCTACACTGCCATCTGTATACACATGGAAATATCTACATAGCCATCTGTATAAACATGGAAATATCTACACCGCTATCTGTATAAACTTGGAAATATCTACACCGCCATCTATATAAATAAGGCAATATCTCCTCGGCTATCTGTATAAACATGGAAATATGTCCACCGCTATCTGTATAAACATGGAGATATCTATATCGCTATCTCTATAAGCATTTAAATATCTTCACCTCTATCTGTATAAACTTGGAAATTTCTATACTGCTATCTGTATAAACATGGAAATATCTAATTTGCTATCTGCATAAACATGGAAATATCTCCACCGCTATCTCTATAAACAAGGAAATATCTACAACTCCATCAGTATAAACATGGGAAATCTACGCTGCCATCTGTATACACATGGAAATATCTTCACAGACATCAGTATAAACATGGAAATATCTACACCGCAATCTCTGTAAACGTGGAAATATGTACACCGCTATGGGTACAAACATGCAAATATCTACACCGCTATCTGCATAAACTTGGAAATATCTACATGCCTATCTGTACAAACTTGGAAATAAGGACAACGCTATCTGTATGAACATGAAATTATCTACACCGCGATCTGCATAAACATGGAAATATCTCCACAGCTATCTGTATAAACATGGAAATATCTCCACCACTTTCTGTATAAACATGGAAATATATTCACCGCTATCTGTATAAATATGGAAATATCTACACCGCTATCTGTATAAATATGGAATTATCTACAACGCTATCTGTGTAAACAGGGAAATATCTACACAGTTCTCTGTGTAAACATGGAAATATCTTCACCGCTATCTGTGTAAAAATGGAAATATCTACACCGCAATCTGTGCAAAGATGGAAATATCTACACCGCTATCTGTGTAAACATGGAAATATCAACACCGATATCTGTATAAACACAGAAATATCCACACCGCTATCTGTATACAGAGGGAAATATCTACACCGCCATCCGTATAAACATGGAAATATCTACACCGCTATCTGTATAAATATGGAAATATATACAACGCTGTCTCTATAAACATGGAAATATCTGCACTTCTATCTGTATAAACATGGAAATATCTACACCACTATCTCTATAAACATGGAAATAACTACACTGCCATCTGTATAAACATGCAAATATCTACACAGCCATCTCTATAAACATGGAAATATCTCCACTGCTATCTGTATAAACTTGGAAGTATCCACACAGCTATCTGTATAAACAATGAAATAACTACACCGTCATGTGTAAAAATCTGAAATTATCTTCACAGTCATCTGTATAAACATGGAAATATCTACACTGCCATCTGTATAAACATGGAAATATTTACACCGCTATCTATATAAACTTGGAAATACCTACACCGCAATCTTTATGAACATGGAAATATCAACGCTATATATATAAATATGGAAATATCTACACCGATATCTGCATAAATATGGAAATATCTACACCGCTATCCTTATATACATGGAATAGTCTACACCGCTATCTATATAAACATGGAAATATCTACACCGCTATCTGTATAAACATGGAAATATCTACACTGCTTTTTGTATAAACATGGAAATATCTACAGCGCTATCTCTATAAATATGGAAATATCTACACCGCTCTCTCTATAAACATTGAAATGTCTACACCGCTATCTGTATAAACTTGGAAACATCTACATATCTATCTCTATAAACATGGAAATATATACACGGCCATCTGTATAAACATGGAAATACCTACACAGTCATTTGTATAAACATGGAAATATCTACAAAACTATCTGTATAAACATGAAAATATCTACACCGCGATCTGTATAAACATGAAAATATCTCCACAGATATCTTTATAAACATGGAAACATCTCCACCGCTATCTGTATAAACATGAAAATATATACACCGCTATCTGTATAAATATGGAAATATCTACACCGCTATCTGTATAAATATGGAAATATGTACACCACTATCTGTATAAATATGGAAATAACTACAACGCTATCTGTGTAAACATGGAAATACCTACACAGCTCTCTGTGTAAACATGGAAATATCTACACCGCTATCTGTGTAAAAATGGAAATATATACACCGCAATCTGTGCAAAGATGGAAATATCTACACCGCTATCTGTGTAAACATGGAAATATCAACACCGCTATCTGTATAAACACGGAAATATTCACACCGCTATCTCTATAAACAGGGAAATATCTACACCGCCATCTGTATAAACATGGAAATACCTACACCGCCATCTGAATAAACATGGAAATATCTACACCACTGTCAGTATAAATATAGAAATATATTCAACGCTGTCTCCATAAACATGATAATATCTGCAACGCTATCTGTATAAACATGCAAATATCTACACCACTATCTCTATAAACATGGAAATATCTACACTGCCATCTGTATAAACATGGAAATATCTACACAGCCATCTCTATAAACATGGAACTATCTCCACTGCTATCTGTATAAACATGGAAATAGCCACACAGCTATCTGTATAAACAATGAAATATCTACACCGCCCTGTGTAAAAATATGAAAATACTTTCACAGTCATCTGTATAAACATGGAAATATCTACACCTTCATCTGTACAAACATGGAAATATCTACACAGTCATCTGCAGAAACATGGAAATATCTACACCGCTATCTCTATAAACATGGAAATAACTGCACCGCTATCTCTATAAACATGGAAATATCTACACCGCTATCTCCATCAACATGGAAATATACACACCGCCATCTCTTTAAACATGGAGGTATCTACAACGCCATCTACATAAACAAGAAAATATCTACACTGCCATCTATATAAACATGGAAATATCTACACCGCCATCTCTATAAACATGGAAATATCTACTCTGCCATTTGTAGAAAGATGGATATATCTACACCGCCATCTATATAAACGTGGAAATATCTACACCGCTATCTGTATAAACATGGAAATATCTACACCGCAATCTGTATAAACATGGAAATATCTACACCGTTTTCTGTATAAATATGAAATATCTAAACCGCTATCTCTATAAAATTGGAAAAATCTACACTGCTATCTGAATAAACTTGGAAATATCCTCACTGCTATCTCTGTGAACGTGGATATATCTACACCGCTATCTCTATAAACATGGAAATATCTACACCGCCATCTCTATAAACATGGAAACATCTACACCGCCATCTGTATATACATGGAAATATCTACACCACTATCTGTATAAACATGGAAATAGCTACACCACGATCTGTATAAACATGGAAATATCTACACCGTGATCTGTATAAACATGGAAATATCTACACAGCTATCTCTATAAACATGGAAATATCTACACCAACATCTGTATAAACATGAAAATACCTACAAAGTCATCTGTGTAAACATGGAAATATCTACAGAGCAATCTGTATAAACATAGAAATATCTACACAGCCATCTGTATATACATTTAAATATCTACACCGCAATCTGTATAAACATTCTAATAACTACTCCGCTATCTGTATAAATGTGGAAATATTTGCACCACTATCCCTATAAACATGGTAATAACAACACCGCGATCTGTATAAACATGGAAATATCTACACCGCTATTTGTATAAACAAGGAAATATCTACACCGCCATCTGTTTAAACATGGAAATATATACACAGACATCTGTTTATACATGAAAATATCTACACCGCTATCTGTATAAACATGCTAATAACTACAACGCTATCTGTATAAATGTGGAAATATTTGCACTGCTATCCCTATAAACATGGTAATATCAACACAGAGATCTGTATAAAGATGGAAATATCCACACCGTGATCTGTATAAACATGGAAATATCTACACCGCGATCTGTATAAACATGGAAATATCTACACCGCGATCTGTATAAACATGGAAATATCTACACCGCCATCTCTATAAACATGGAAATATCTACACCGCCATCTCTATAAACATGGAAATATCTACACCCCTATTTGTATAAACATGGAATATCCACACAGCTAACTCTATAAACATGGAAAAATCAACACCGCTATCTCTATGAACATGGAAATATCTACACCGCCATCTCTATAAACATGGAAATACTTACAAAGTTATCTGTATAAACATGGAAATACCTACACCGCCATCTGTATAAACATGGAAATATCTACACAGCCATGTGTATATACATGGAAATATCTACACCGCTATCTATATAAACTTGGAAATAACTACACCGCTATCTGTATAAACATGGAAATATCTACACCGCCATCTACATAACCATAGAAATATCTGTGCCGCCATCTGTATAAACATGGAAATATCTACACCGCTATCTGTATAAATATGGAAATATATACAACGCTGTCTCTATAAACAAGGAAATATCTGCACCGCTATCTGTACAAACATGGAAATATCTACACCACTCTCTCTATAAACATGGAAATATCGAAACTGCCATCTGTAAACATGGAAATATCTATACAGCCATCTGTATAAACATGGAAATATCTCCACTGCTATCTGTATAAACATGGAAGTAGCCACACAGCTATCTGTATAAACAATGAAATAACTACACCGCCACGTGTAAAAATATGAAAATATCTTCACAGTCATCTGTATAAACATGGAAATCTCTGCACCTATATCTGTATAAACATGGAAATATCTACACTGCCATCTGTATACACATGGAAATATCTACACAGCCATCTGTATAAACATGGAAATATCTACACCGCTATCTCTATAAACCTGGAAATACCTACACTTCCATATGTATAAACATGTAAATAACTGCACTGCTATCTGTATAAACATGGAAATATCTACACCGCTATCTGTATAAGCTTGGAAATATCTACACCGCCATCTATATAAATAAGGCAATATCTCCTCGGCTATCTGTATAAACATGGAAATATCTCCACCGCTATCTGTATAAACATGGAGATATCTATACCGCTATCTCTATAAACATTTAAATATCTTCACCTCTATCTGTATAAACTTGGAAATTTCTACACTGTTATCTGTATAAACATGGAAATATCTACTTTGCTATCTGTATAAACATGGAAATATCTCCACCGCTATCTCTATAAACAAGGAAATATCTACACATCCATCAGTATAAACATGGGAAATCTACGCTGCCATCTGTATACACATGGAAATATCTTCACAGACATCAGTATAAACATGGAAATATCTACACCGCAAACTCTGTAAACGTGGAAATATGTACACCGCTATGGGTACAAACATGCAAATATCTACACCGCTATCTGCATAAACATGGAAATATCTACATGGCTATCTGTACAGACTTGGAAATATGGACAACGCTATCTGTATGAACATGTAAATATCTACAATGCGATCTGCATAAACGTGGAAATATCTCCACAGCTATCTGTATAAACATGGAAATATCTCCACCGCTATCTGTATAAACATGGAGATAGCTATACCGCTATCTCTATAAACATGGAAATATCTTCACCGCTATCTGTATAAACTTGGAAATACCTACACTGCTATCTGTATAAACATGGAAATATCTACATCGCTATCTGTATAAATATGGAAATATCTCCACCACTATCTCTATAAACAAGGAAATATCTACACCTCCATCAGTATAAACATGGGAAATCTACACTGCCATCTGTATACACATGGAAATATCTTCACAGACATCAGTATAAACATGGAAATATCTACAACGCAATCTCTGTAAACGTGGAAATATGTACACCGCTATGGGTACAAACTTGCAAACATCTACACCGCTATCTGCATAAACTTGGAAATATCTACATGGCTATCTGTACAAACTTGGAAATATGGACAACGCTATCTGTATGAACATGAAAATATCTACACCGCGATCTGCATAAACATGGAAATGTCTCCACAGCTATCTCTATAAACATGGAAATATCTCCACCGCTATCTGTATAAACATGGAAATATATACACCGCTATCTGTATAAGTATGGAAATATATACACCGCTATCTGTATAAATATGGAAATATCTACACCGCTATCTGTATAAATATGGAGTTATCTACAACGCTATCTGTGTAAACATGGAAATACCTACACAGTCATGTGTAGGAACATGGAAATATCTACACTGCCATCTGCATAAACACGGAAATATCTACACAGCCCTTTGTATATCTATGGAAATATCTGCATAGGCATCTGTATAAACATGGAAATATCTGCACCGCTATCTGTATAAACATGGAGATACCTACACCGCTGTCTCTATAAACATGGAAATATGTACACCGCTATGTGTATAAACATGGAAATATCTCCACTGCTCTCTGTATAAACAAGGAAATATCTACACCGGGATCCGTATAAACATGGAAATATCTACACCGCTATCTGTATAAACATGGAAATATCTACACAGCTATCTCTATAAACATGGAAATACCTACACCGCCATCTGTATAAACATGGAAATACCTACAAAGTCATCTGTATAAACATGGAAATATCTACACAGCCATCTGTATAAACATGGAAATACCTACACTTCCAACTGTATACACATGGAAATATCTACACAGCCATCTGTATAAACTTGGAAATATCTACACCGCTATCCCTGTAAACATGGAAATACCTACACCGCAATCCGTATAAACATGGAAACATCTACACCGCTACCTGTATAAACATGGAAATATCCCCACCGCTATCTGTATAAACATGGAAATATCTAGACCGCTATCTGTATAAACATGGAAATATCTACACCGCTATCTCTATAAACTTGGAAATATCTACACCGCTATCTCTATAAACATGGAAATATATACACCGCCATCTCTATAAACATGGAAGTACCTACACCGTCATCTGTATAAACATGGAAATATCTACACCACTATCTGTATAAACAAGGAAATATCTACACTGCCATCTGTGTAAACACGAAATATCTACACAGCCATCTCTATAAACATGCAAATATCTACACCGCTATCTGTATAAACATGGAAATATCTACACCGCTATCTGTACAACCATGGAAATATTTACACCTCCATCTGTATAAATATGGAAATATCTACACCGCTATCTCTACTAACCTGGAAATGTCTACACCGCTATCTGTGTAAACATGGAAATATCTACATGGCTATCTCTATAACCATGGAAATATCTACACCGCCATCTGTATAAATACGGAAATAACTTCACGGACATCTGTATAAACATGGAAATTTCCATACCACTATCTTTATAAACATGGGAAAATCTACACTGCCATCTGCATAAACATGGAAATACCTTCACAACCACCTGTATAAACATGGAAGTATCTACACAGCCATCTCTATAAGCATGGAAATATCTACACCGCCATCTGTATAAACATGGAAATATCTCCGCCGCTAACTTCTTAAACATGGAAATATCTACTCCGCTATCTGTGTAAACATGGAAATATCTACACCTCCATCTGTATAAACATGGAAATATCTACATTCCCATCTGTATACACATGGAAATATCTACACAGCCATCTGTATACCCTTGGACATATCTGCACAGACATCTGTAGAAACATGGAAATATCTACACCGCTATCTGTATAAACATGGAAATACCTACACCGCAATCTGTATAAACATGAAAATATCTACACTGCTATCTCTATAAACGTGGAACTATCTACACGGCTATCTGTATAAACATGGAAATATCTACACTGCTATCTCTATACAGATGGAAATATCTACACTGCTATCTGTATAAACATGGAAATATCTACACAGCTACCTGTATAAACGTGGAAATACCTACACCGCTATCTGTATAATCGTAGAAATGTCTACACCGCTATCTGTATAAACATGGAAATATCTACACCTCCATCTGTATAAACATGGAATTATCTACACTTCCATCTGTATACAAATGGAAATATCTACACAGCCATCTGTAAAAACTTGGAAATATCTACACCGCTATCTCTGTAAACATGGAAATACCTACACCGCAATCTATCAACAAGGGAATATCTACACTGCTATCTGTATAAACATGGATATATCTACACCACTATCTGTAAAAACATGGAAATATCTACATTGCCATCTGTATACACATGGAAATATCTACACAGCCATCTGTATACCCATGGAAATATTTACACAGCCATCTGTAGAAACATGGAAATATCTACACCACCATCTGTATAAACATGGAAATATCTACACCACTATCTGTATAAACCTGGAAATATCTACACCGCCATCTGTATCAACATGAAAATATCTCCACCATGATCTGTATAAACATGGAAATATCCCCACCGCTATCTGTATAAACATGGAAATATCTACACCGCTATCTCTATAAACATGGAAATATCTACACCGCTATCTGTATAAACATGGAAATATCTACACTGCTATCTGTATAAACGTGGAAATATCTACACCGCTTTCTGTATAATCGTGGAAATATCTACACCGCTATCTGAATAAACATGGAAATATCTACACCTCCATCTGTATAAACATGGAAATATCAACACTTCCATCTCATTACACATGGAAATATCTACACAGCCATCTGTATAAACTTGGAAATATCTACACCGCTATCTCTGTAAACATGGAAATACCTACACTGCAATCTGTATAGACATGGATACATCTACACCGCTATCTGTATAAACATGGAAATATCTACACCGCTCTCTCTGAAAACATGGAAATATCTACAACGCTATCTGTATAAACATGGAAAGATATTCACCGCTGTATGTATAAACATGGAAATATCTACATCGCTGTCTGTATAAACATGGAAATATCTCCACCGCTCGCTATCTGTATAAGCATGGAAATATCTACACCACTATCTTTATAAACATGGAAATATTTACACCGCTATCTGCATAAACATGGAAATATCAACAACAATATCTGTATAAACATGGAAATATCTACATGGCTATCTCTATGAACATGGAAATATCTACACCGCCATCTGAATAAACATGGAAATAACTACACGGTCATCTGTACAAACATAGAAATTTCTACACCACTATCTGTATAAACATGGAAATATCTACATGGCTATCTCTATAAACATGGAAATATCTACACGGCCATCTGTATAAACATGGAAATAACTACAGAGTCATCTGTATAAACATGGAAATATCTACACCAATATCTGAATAAACATAGAAATATCTACACTGCCATCTGTATAAACATGGAAATATCTACACAGTCATCTCTATAAACGTGGAAATATCTACACCGCTCTCGGTATGAACATGGAAATAGCCACACCGCTACCTGTAGAAACATGGAAATATCTACACCACCATCTGTAAAAATGTGAAAATATCTACAGAGTAATCTGTATAAACATGGAAATATCTACACCTACATCTGTATAAACATGGAAATATCTACATTGCCATCTGTATACACATGGAAATACCTACGGAGCCATCTGTATAAACTTGGAAATATCTACTCCGCTATCCTTATAAACATGGATATACCTACACCGCAATCTGTATAAACATGGAAATATCTACGCAGCTATCTGTACAAACATTGAAATATCTACACCACTATCTGTATAAACTTGGAAATATCTACACCGCTATCTCTATAAACATAGAAATATCTACACCGCCATCTGCATAAAAATGGAAATATCTAAACAGTCATCTGAATAAACATGTAAATATCTACACCACTATGTGTATAAACATGGAAATATCTTCACTGCCATCTGTATAAACTTGGAAATATCTACACAGACATTTCTTTAAACATGGCAATATCTACACTGCTAACTGTATAAACATGGAAATATCTACACGGCCATCTCTATAAACATGGAAATGTCTTAACCGCTATCTGTATAAACATGGATATATCTACACCACTATCTGTATAAACATGGAAATATCTACACCGCCATCTGTATAAACATGGAAATATCTCCAACGCTATCTGTATAAACATGGAAATATCCCCACCGCTATCTGAATAAACATGGAAATATCTACACCGCTATCTATATAAACATGGAAATATCTACACCGCTATCTGTATAAATATGGAAATATCTACACCGCTATCTGTAAAAACATGGAAATATCTACACCGCTATCTGTATAATCATGGAAATATCTACACCGCTATCTGCATAAAGATGCAAA
Source organism: Pan troglodytes (assembly GCF_028858775.2). NCBI lineage: Eukaryota > Metazoa > Chordata > Mammalia > Primates > Hominidae > Pan > Pan troglodytes. The sequence continues at coordinate 14,024,437 of NC_072411.2, forward strand.
TATATAAAACGCTATCTGTTTAAACATGGAAATATCTACACCGCTATATGTGTAAACATGGAAATATCTGCACCGCTATCAGTGTAAAGATGGAAATACCTACACCGCAATCTGTGCAAAGATGGAAATATCTATATCACTATCTGTGTAAAAATGGAAATATCTACACCACCATCTGTGCAAAGATTGAAATATCTACACCGCTATCTATGGAAACATGGTAATCTCAACACTGCTATCTGTAAAAACATGGAAATATCTACAGATTCATCTGTATAAACATGGAAATATCTTCACCTCCATCTGTATAAACGTGGAAATATCTACACTGCCATCTGCATACACATGGAAATATCTACACAGCCATCTGTATAAACATAGAAATATCCACACAGTCATCTCTATAAACATGGAAATATCTACTCTGCTATCTGTATAAACATAGAAATAGCCACACCGCTATCTGTATAAACATGGAAATATCCACACCGCCATCTGTAAACATGGAAATATCTACACCGCTATCTCTATAAACATGGAAATAACTACACCGCAATCTGTATAAACATGGAAATATCTACACCGCTATCTGTATAAACATGGAAATATCTACACCACTATCTGTATAAACCTGGAAATATATACACTGCCGTCTGTATAAACATGGAAATATCTCCACCGCTCTCTGTATAAACATGGAAATATCCCCACCGCTATCTGTATAAACATGGAAATATCTACATCGCTATCTCTATAAACATGGAAATATCTACACCGCTATCTGTATAAACATGGAAAAATCTACACTGCTATCTGTATAAACATGGAAATATATACACCGCTTTCTGTATAAACATGGAATTATGTACACAGCTACCTGTTTAAACATGGAAACATCTACACCATTACCTGTATAAACATGGAAATATCTACACTGCTATCTGTACAAACATGCAAATATCTACAACGCTATCTGTGTAAACATGGAAATATCTACAGCGATATCTGTGTAAACATGGACATATCTACAATGCTATCTGTATAAACATGGAAAATCTACACTGCTGTCTGTATAAACATGGAAATATCTACATTGCTGTCTGTATAGACATGGAAATATCTCCACAGCTATCTGTATAATCATGGCAATATCTACACCACTATCTTTATAAACATGGAAATATTTACAACGCTATCTGCATAAACATGAAATATCAAAAACACTATCTGTATAAACATGGAAATATCTACACTGCAATCTGTATAAACATGGAAATATCTACACATCCATCTGTATAAACATGGAAATATCTACACGGCCATCACTATAAACATGGAAATATCTTCACCGCTATCTCTACAAACATGAAAATAGCCACACCGCTATCGGTATAAACATGGAAATATCTACTCTGCCATCTGTAAAAACTTGGAAATATCTACAAAGTCATCTGTGTAAACATGGAAATATCTACACCTCCATCTGTATAAACATGGAAATATCTACACTGCCATCTGTATACACATGGAATTATATACACAGGCATCTTTATAAACATGGAAATAACTACACCGCTATCTCTATAAACATGGAAAAACCTAAACCGCAATGTGCATAAACAAGGAAATATCTACACCGCTATCTGTATAAACATGGAAATATCTTCACCGCGAGCTGTATAAACTAGGAAATATCTACACCACTATCAGTATAAACATATAAATACCAACATCAATATCTGTATAAACATGGAAATATCTACACCACAATCTCTATAAACATGGAAATATCTACACCGCTATCTCTATAAACATAGAAATGCCTACACCGCTATCTGTATGAACATGGAAATATCTCTATGGCTATCTCTATAAACATGGAAATATCTACACCGCCATCTGTATAAACATGGAAATACCTACACGGTAATCTGTATAAACATGGAAATATCTACACAACTATCTGTATAAACATGGAAATATCTACAACGCCATCTGTATAAACATGGAAATATCTACACCGCCATCTCTATAAACCTGGAAATATCTTCACCGCTATCTGTATAAACATGGAAATAGCCACAACGCTATCTGTATAAACATGGAAATATCTACACCGCCATATGTAAAAACATGGAAATATCTACACAGTCATATGTATATACATGGAAATATCTACACCTCCATCTGTATAAACATGGAAATATCTACACTACCATCTGTATACACATGGAAATATCTACACAGCCAACTGTATAAACATGGAAATATCTACACTGCTATCTGTATAAACATGGAAATATCTACACCGCTATCGGTAAAAACGTGGAAATATCAACACCGCTATCTGTATAAACATGGAAATATCTCCATCGCTATCTGTATAAACATGGAAATATCACCACCGGTATCTGTATAAACATAGAAATATATAAACCCCTATCTTTATAAACATGGAAATATCCACACCGCTATCTGTAAACATGGAAATATCTGCAACACTGTCTGTGAAAACATGGAAATATCTACACAGCTATCTGTGTAAAGGTGGAAATATGTACACCGCTATCTGTGTAAAGACGGATAAATGTACACAGCAGTCTTTGTAAATATGGAAATATCTACACCACTATCTCTGTAAACATGGAAATAACTAGACCGCTATCTGTATAAACAGGGAAATATCTACACCGCTATCTGGGTAAACATGGAAATATCTACACCACTATCTGTATATACATGGAAATATCTACACTGCTATCTGTATAAACATGGAAATATCTACACCGCTATCTGTATAAATATGGAAATATCAACACCGCTATCTCTATAAACATTTAGATGTCTACACCAATACCTGTATAAACATGGAAATATCTACACCGCTATCTGTATAAACATGGAAATATATACACAGCTATCTGTTTAAACATGGAAACACCTACACCGCTATCTGTATAAACATGGAAATATCTACACCGCTATCTGTATAAACATGGAAATATCTACACCGCTATCCATATAAATATGGAAATATCTCCAACGCAATCCCTATAAACATGGAAATGTCTACACCACTATCTGTATAAACATGGAAATATCTAAATGGCTATCTCTATAAACATGGAAATATCAACACCGCCATTTATATAAACATGGAAATACTTACACGGCCATCTGTATAAACATGGAAATATCTACACAACCATCTGTATAAACATTTAAATATCTACCCCGCTATCTGTATAAACATGGAAGTATCTCTACTGCTATCGCTATAAACATGAAAATATCTACACGGCTATCTGTATAAACATGGAAATATCTACACCACTATCTGTATGTACATGGAAATATATACACCGCTATCTGTATAAACATGGAAATAGCCACAACGCTATCTGTATAAACATGGAAATATCTACACCGCCATCTATAAAAACATGGAAATATCTACACCACTATCTGTATATACATGGAAATATCTACACTGCTATCTGTATAAACATGGAAATATCTACACCGCTATCTGTATAAATATGGAAATATCTACACCGCTATCTCTTTAAACATTTGGATGTCTACACCGATATCTGTATAAACATGGAAATATCTACAGGGCTATCTCTATAAACTTGGAAATTTCTACACCGCCATCTGTATAAACATGGAAATAACTACACAGTCATCTATATATACATGGGAATATCTACACCGCTATCTCTTTACACTTGGAAATGTCTACACTGCAATCTCTATAAACATGGAAATATCTACACCGCTATCTGTATAAACATGGAAACATATACACAGCTATCCCTTTAAACATGGAAACATCTACACCGCTATCTGTATAAACATGGAAATATCTACACCGCTATCTGTATAAACATGGAAATATCTACACCGCTATCCATATAAATATGGAAATATCTCCAACGCTATCTGTATAAACATGGAAATATCTACACCGCTATCTGTATAAACATGGAAATATATACACAGCTATCTGTTTAAACATGGAAACATCTACACCGCTATCTGTATAAACATGGAAATATCTTCACCACTATCTGTATAAACATGCAAATATCTTCAACGATATCTGTCTAAACATGAAAATATCTGCACCGCTATCTGTGTAAAAATGGAAATATCAGCACCGCTATCTGTCTAAAGATGGAAATATCTACACCGCAGTCTGTGCAAAGATGGAAATATCTACACCTCTATCTGTGTAAAGTTGGAAATATCTACACTGCAATCTGTGTAAACATGGTAACATATACACTGCTATCTGTATAAACATGGAAATATCTATATCGCAATCTGTAAAAACATAGAATTATCTACACAGTCATCGCTATAAAGATGGAAATATCTACACCTCCATCTCTATAAACATGGAAATATCTACACTGCCATCTGAATACACATGGAAATATCTACACAGCCATCTTTATAAACATGGAAATTACCACATCGCTATCTCTATAAACATGGAAAAACCTACACCGCAATCTATATAAACATGGAAATATCTACACCGCTATCTGTATAACAATGGAAATATCTACACCGCTATCTGCATAAACTTGGAAATATCTCCACGGCCATCTGTATAAACACGGAAATATATCCACCGCTACCTGTATAAACATGGAAATATCTCCGCCGCCATCTCTTTAAACATGGAAATATCTACACCGCTATCTGTATAAACATGGAAATATGTACACCGCTACCTGTATAAACATGGAAATATCTACATCGCGATCTGTATAAACAAGGAAATATCTCCACCGCTATGTATATAAACATGGAAATATCTACACCGGTATCTTTATAAACATGGAAATATCTACACCACTACCTTTATAAATATGGAAATATCTACACCGCTATCTCTATAAACATGGAAATGTCTACACCACTATCAGTATAAACATGGAAATATCTACATGGTTATCTCTATAAACATGGAAATATCAACACCGCCATTTATATAAACATGGAAATATTTACACGGCCATCTGTATAAACATGGAAATATCTACACCACCATCTGTATAAACATTTAAATATCTACACCGCTATCTGTATAAACATGGAAATATCTCCACTGCTATCGGTATAAACATGAAAATATCTACATGGCTATCTGTATAAATATGGAAATATCTACACCACTATCTGTATGTACATGGAAATATATACACCGCTATCTGTATGAACTTGGAAATATCCACACCCCTGTCTGTATAAACATGGAAATATCTACATCGCTGTCTGTATAAACATGGAAATATCTCCACTGCCATTTGTATAAACATGGAAATATCTACACCGCTATCTTTATAAACATGGAAATATCTACACCGCTATCTGTATAAACATGGAAATATCTACACCACCTTCTGTATAAACATAGAAATATGTACAGAGCTATCAGTAGAAAGATGGAAATATCTGCAATGTGATCTGCATAAACAGGGAAATATCTACACCTCTACCTGTATAAACATGGAAATATCTACACCACTATCTGTATAAATATGGGAATATCTACACCGCTATCTGTAAAAACATGGAAATATCTACAACACTATCTGTGTAAACATGGAAATATCTACACAACTATCTGTGTAAACATGGAAATATGTACACAGCTATCTGTGTAAAGATATAAATATCTACACCGCAATCTCCATAAACATGGAAATATCTACACTGCTATATGTATAAACATGGAAATATCTACACAGTCATCTGTATATACATGGAAATATCTACACCACCATCTCTGTAAACATGGAAATATCTAAATTGCCATCTGTATACCCATAGAAATAGCTACACAGCCATCAGTATAAACATGGAAACATCTGCAGCGCAATCTCTATACTCATGGAAATACCTACACCGAAATCTCTATAATCATGGAAATATCTACACCGCTATCTCTATAAACAGTGAAATATATACAACGCCATCTCTATAAACATGAAAATATCTACAGGCCATCTCCATAAACATGGAACTATCTACACTGCCGTCTGAGTAAACATGGAAATATCTACACCTCTAACTGTATAAACATGGAAATAACTACACTGCCATCTGTATAAAGATGGAAATATCTACACCGCGAGCTGTATAAACATGGAAATATCTACACCACTATCTCTATAAACATGGAAATGTCTACACCGATATCTGTATAAATATGGAATTATCTACGTGGCTATCTCTATAAACATGGAAATATCAATACCGCAATCTGTATAAACATGGAAATACCTACACGGTCATCTGTAGAAACATGGAAATATCTACAAAACTATTTGTATATACATGGAAATATCTACACTGCCATCTCTATAAACATGGAACTATCCACACAGCCATCTCTATAAACATGGAAATATCTACCCGCCATCTGTATAAACATGGAAATAATTATATGGCTATCTGTATAAACATGGAAATATCTACAATGCTATCAGTGAAAACATGGAAATATCTACACCGCTATCTGTGTAAACATGGAAATATCTACATCGCTATATGTGTAAAGATGGAAATATCTACACCGCTATCAGTGTAAAGATGGAAATATCTACACGGCTATCTCTGTAAACATGGAAATATCTACAACGCTATCTGCATAAACATGGTAATATCTACACCGCTATCTGTGTAAACATGGAAGTATCTACACCGCTATCTGTGCAAAAATGGAATTATCTACAACGCCATCTTTAAAAACATGGAAATACCTACACGGCCATCTTTATAAACGTGGAAATATCTACACTGCCATCCGTATAAACATGGAAATATCAACATCGCTATCTGTATAAACATGGAAATATCAACACTGATATCTGTATAATATGGAAGTATACACACCACCATCTGTATAAACATGGAAATATCTACACCGTTATCTGTATAAACATGGAAATATCTGCACCGCTCTCTGTATAAACATGTAAATATCTACACAGCTATCTGTGTAAACATGGAAATATCTACACCGCTATCTGTGTAAAGATGGAAATATCTAGACCGCTATCATTGTAAAGATGGAAATATCTTCACCGCTATCTGTGTAAACATGGAAATATCTACTCTGTTATCTATATAAAAATGGAAATATCTACACTGCTATCTCTGAAAACATGGAAATATCTACACCGCTATGTGTGGAAACGTGGCAATATCTACACCGACATCTGTATAAACATGGAAGTATCTATACCACCATCTGTATAAACATGGAAATATCTACACCGCCATCTGTATAAACATGGAAATATCTACACCGCTATCTGTATAAACATGGAAATATCTCCACTGCTATCAGTATAAACATGGAAATATCTACACCGCTATCTGTATAAGGATGGAAATATCTACACCGCTATCTGTATAAACATGGAAATATCTACAACGCTATCTGTGTAAACATGGAAATATCTACACAGCTATCTGTGTAAACATGGAAATATCTACAACGCTATCTGTGTAAACATGGAAATATCCACACCGCTATCTGTGTAAAGATGGAAATATCTACACCGCTATCATTGTAAAGATGGAAATATCTACACCGCTACCTGTGTAAACATGGTAACATCTAATCCACTATCTATATAAACATGGAAATATCTACACCGCTATGTGTGGAAACGTGGAAATATCTACACCGCCGTCTGAATAAACATGGAAATATCTACACCACCATCAGTATAAACATGGAAATATCTACACCGCCATCTGTATAAACATGGAAATATCTACAACGCCATCTGTATAAACATAGAAATATCAACACCACTGTCTGTATAAACATGGAGGTATCAACACCCCCGTCTCTATAAACATGGAAATATCTACACCGCCATCTGTATAAACATGGCAATATCTACACCGCTATCTGTATAAACATGGAAATATCTACACCACGATCTGTATAAACATGGAAATATCTACACCGCTATCTCTATAAACATGGAAATATCTACACCGCCACCTGTATAAACATAGAAATATCTTCACAACTATCTGTATAAAGATGGAAATATCTACACTGCTATCTGTATAAACATGGAAATACCTACATGGCTATCTGTATAAACATGGAAATATCTACAATGCTATCAGTGTAAACAAGGAAATATCTACACAGCTATCTGTGGAAACATGGAAATATATACACCGCTATCTGTGTAAAGATGGAAATACCTACACCGCTGTCAGTGTAAAGATGGAAATATCTACACGGCTATCTCTGTAAACATGGAAATATCTACACCGCTATCTATATAAACATGGAAATATCTACACCGCTATCTGTGTAAACATGGAAATATCTACACCGCTATCTCTATAAACATGGAAATATCTGCACCGCTATCTCTATAAACATGGAAATATCTACACCGCCATCTCTATAAACATGGAAATATCTACACAGCTATCTATATAAAGATGGAAATATCTACACCGCTATCTGTATAAACATGGAAATACCTACGCGTCTATCTCTATAAACATGGAAATATCTACACAGCCATCTGTATAAATATGGAAATATTTACACCACTATCTCTATAAACATGGATATACCTACACCGCTATCTGTATAAACACGGAAATATCTACACTGCTATCTCTATAAATATGGAAATATTTACACCGCCATCTCTATAAACATGGAAATATCTACATCGCTATCTGTATAAACATGGAAATATCTCCACTGCTATCAGCATAAACATGGAAATATCTACACCGCTATCTGTATAAAGATGAAATATCTACACGGCTATCCCTGGAAACATGGAAATGTCTACACCGCCATCTCTTTAAACATGAAAATATCTACACTGCCATCTCCATAAACATGGGACTATCTACAGCGCCATCTGTATAAACATGGAAATATCTACACCGCCGTCTGTAAAAACACGGAAATATCTACATTGTTATCTGCATAAACAAGGAAATATCTACACCACAATCTGTATAAACATGGAAAGATGTACACCGCTATCTGTATAAACATGGAAATATGTACCCCGCTATCTGTATAAATATGGATATATCAACACCGCTATCTGTATAAACAAGGAAATACCTACAACGCTATCTGTATAAACATTGAAATATCTACACAACGATCTATATCAACATGGAAAGATCTGCACGGCTATCTCTACAACGTTGGAAATATCTACACCGCTATCTGTATAAACATGTAAATACCTACATGGCTATCTGTATAAACATGGAAATATCTACAATGCTATCAGTGTAAACATGGAAATATCTACACAGCTATCTGTGTAAACATGGAAACATCTACACCGCTATCTGTGTAAAGATGGAAATATCTACACTGCTATCAGTGTAAAGATGGAATTTTCTACACGGCTATCTCTGTAAACATGGAAATATCTACACCGCTATCTATATAAACATGGAAATATCTACACTGCCATCTCTATCAACATGAAAATATCTACACCGCCATCTCCGTAAACATGGAACTATCAACACTGATATCTGTATAATATGGAAGTATCTACACCACCATCTGTCTATACATGGAAATATCTACACCGTTATCTGTATAAACATGGAGATATCTATACCACGATCTGCATAAACATGGAAAGATCTACACCGCTATCCGTATAAACATGGATATATCTACCCCGCTATCTGTATAAATATGGAAATATCTACACAGCTATCTGTATGAACATGGAAATACCTACACCGCTATCTGTATAAACTTGCAAATATCTACACCACAATCTGTATAAACATAGAAAGATCTACACCGCTATCTGTATAAACATGGAAATATCTACACCGCTATCTGTATAAACATGGAAATAACTACACCGCTATCTGCATAAACATGGAAATATCTACACCGTCATCGGTATAAATATGGAAATATGTACACCGCTATCTTTGTAAACATGGAATTATCTACACCGCTATCTTTGAAAAGATGGAAATATCTACACCGCTATCATTGTAAAGATGGAAATATCTATACCGCTATCTGTGTATACATGGAAATATCTACTCCGCTATCTATATAAACATGGAAATATCTACACCGCTATCTCTGTAAACATGGAATATCTACACCGCTATCTGTGGAAACATGGAAATATCTACACCGCCATCTGTATAAACATGGAAATAACTACACCACCATCTGTATAAACATGGAAATTTCTACACCGCCGTCTGTATAAACATGGCAACATCTACACCGATATCTGTATAAACATGGAAATATCTACAACGCCATCTGTAAAAACATGGAAATATCAACACCACTATCTGTATAAACATGGAGGTATCAACACCGCCGTCTGTATAAACATGGAAATATCTACAGCGCCATCTGTATAAACATGGCAATATCTACACTGCCATCTGTAAAAACACGGAAATATCTACACTGTTATCTGTATAAACAAGGAAATAACTACACCACGATCTGTATAAACATGGAAAGATGTACACCGCTATCTGTATAAACATGGAAATATGTACCCCGCTATCTGTATAAATATGGAAATATCTACACCGATATCTGTATAAACAAGGAAATACCTACACCGCTGTCTGTATAAACATGGAAATACCTACACAACGATCTATATCAACATGGAAAGATCTGCGCTGCTATCTGTATAAAGATGGAAATATCTACACCGCTATCTGTATAAACATGGAAATACCTACTCGGCTATCTGTATAAACATGGAAATATCTACAATGCTATCAGTGTAAACATGGAAATATCTACACAGCTATCTGTGTAAAAATGGAAATATCTATACCGATATCTTTGTAAAGATGGAAATATCTACACTGCTATCAGTGTAAAGATGGAACTGTCTACATGGCTATCTCTGTAAACATGGAAATATCTACACCGCTATCCATATAAACATGGAAATATCTACACCGCTATCTGTGTAAACATGGAAATAACTACACCGCTATCTGTGCAAAAATGGAATTATCTACAACGCCATCTTTATAAACATGGAAATACCTACACCGCCATCTGTATAAACATGGAAATATCTACACTACCATCCGTATAAACGTGGAAATATCAACACCGCTATCTGTATAAACATGGAACTATCAACACTGATATCTGTATAATATGGAAGTATCTACACCACCATCTGTATATACATGGAAATATCTACACCGCTGTCTCTATAAACATGGAAACATCTACACCGTCATCAGTAAAAACATGGAAATATCTACACAGTCATCTGTATAAACATGGAAATATCTACACCAACATCTTTATAAACATGGAAATAGCTACAAAGCCATGTGTATACGCATGGAAATATCAACACAGCCGTAAGTATAAACATGGAAATATCAACACCGCTATATCTATAAACATGGAAATAACTACACCGCTATCTCTATAAACATGGAAATATCTACACCGCTATCTATATAAACATGGAAATATCTACACCGCCATCTCTTTAAACATGAAAATATCTTCACTGCCATCTCCATAAACATGGAACTATCTACACTGTCATCTGTGTAAACATGGAAATAACACCGCTATCTGCATAAACATGGAAATATCTACACTTCTGTCTCTATACACATGGAAATATCTCCACCGCCATCAGTAAAAACACGGAAATATCTTCACAGTCATCTGTATAAACATGGAAATATCTACACAACCATCTGTATAAACATGGGAATATCTACAACGCCATCTGTATACACATGGAAATATCTACACATCCATCTTTATAAACATGGAAATATCTACACCGCCATCTCCATAAACATGGAAATATCTACACCGCTATCTGTATAAACATGGAAATAACTCCACTGCTTTCTGTATAAACATGGAAATATCTACACCGCTATCTGTATAAACATGGAAATACCTACACCGCTGTCTGTATAAACATGGAAATAACTACAACGCTATCAGTGTAAACATGGAAATATGTACACCGGTATCTCTATAAACATGGAAATGTCTACACCACCATTTGCATAAACATGGAGGTATCTACACCGCTATCTCTATAAACATGGAAATATCTACACCGCCTTCTGCATCAACATGGAAATCTCTACACCGCCATCTGTGAAAACATGGAAATATCAACACCGCTATCTGTAAAAACATGGAAATATCTACACAGTCATCTGTGCAAACATGGAAATATCTACACCACGATCTGTATAAAATGGAACTATCTGCAATGCCATCTGTATACACATGGAAATATCTACACAGCCATCTGTATAAACAAGGAAATACCTACACCTCTATCTCTATAAACAAGAAAATACCTACACCGCCATCTCCATAAACATGAAAATATCTACACTACCATCTCCACAAACATGGAACTAACTACAACGCCATCTCTATAAACATGGAAATATCTACACCGCCATATGTAAAAATTTGGAAATATCTACATCGCCATCTGTAGAAAAATGGAAATATCTACACGGCGAGCTGTATAAACATGCAAATATTTACACCGCTATCTGTATAAACATGGAAATACCAACAATGATATCTGTGTAAACATGGAAATACCTACACCGCTATCTGTGTAAACATGGAAATATCTACACCGCTATCTGAGTAAAGATGGAAATATCTACACCGCTTTCATTGTAAAGATGGAAATATCTACACCACTATCTGTGTAAACATGGAAATATCTACTCCGCTATCTTTATAAACATGGAAATATCTACACCACTATCTGTATAAACAAGGAATTACTTACACCGCTATCTGTATAAACATGGAAATATCTACACAGTCATCTGTATAAATATGGAAATATCTACACCACCATCTGTATAAACATGGAAATATCTACAATGCCATCTGTATACACATGGAAATATCTACAAAGCCATCTGTATAAACAAGGAAATACCTACACTGCTATCTCTATAAACATGGAAATATCTACACCGCCATCTGTATAAACATTAAAATATCTACACTGCCATCTCCATAAACATGGAACTGACTAAAATGCCATCTCTATAAACAACGAAATATCTACACCGCCATATGTAAAAACTTGGAAATGCCTACACCGCCATCTGTAGAAAATTGGAAATATCTACATGGCGAGCTGTATAAACATGGAAATATCTACACCAATATCTGTATAAACATGGAAATACCAACACCGCTATCTGTATAAACATGGAAATAGCCACACCGCTATATGTATAAACATGGAAATAGCTACACAGCCATCTGTAAAAACATGGAAATATCTAAAATGCCATCTGTATTCACATGGAAATAGCTACACAGCCATCTGTAAAAACATAGAAATATCTAAAATGCCATCTGTATTCACATGGAAATATCTACACAGCCATCTGTATAAACATGGGAATACCTACACCCCTATCTCTATAAACATGGAAATATCTACACCGCCATCTCTATAAACATGAAAATATCTACACTGCCATCTCCATAAACGTGGAACTAACTACAACGCCATCTCTTTAAACATGGAAATATCTATACCGCCATATGTATAAACTTGGAAATATCTACACCGCCATCTGAAGAAAAATGGAAATATCTACACGGCGAGCTGTATAAACATGGAAATATCTACACCGCTATCTGTATAAACATGGAAATACCAACACCGCTATCTGTATAAACTTGGAAATATCTACAACGCTATCTGTGTAAACATGGAAATGTCTACACCGCTATCTGTGTAAACATGGAAATGTCTACACCTCTATCTGTGTAAAGATGGAAATATCTACACCGCTATCATTGTAAAGATGGAAATATCTATGCCGCTACTGTGTAAACATGGAAATATCTACCCCGCTATCTATATAAACATGGAAATATCTACACCGCTATCTGTATAAACATGGAAATATCTCCACCGCTCTCTGTATAAACACCTGAATATCTACACCGCGATCTATATAAACATGGAAATATCTACACCGATATCTGTATAAAAATGCAATTATCTACACCGCTATCTGTGTAAACATGGAAATACCTACACCGCTATCTGTATAAAGTTGGAAATATCTACATTGCTATCTGTATAAAGATGGAAATATCTACACCGCCATCTGTATAAACATGCCAATATCTCCACCACTATCTGTATAAACATGGAAATATCTACAACACTATCTGTGTAAACATGGAAATATCTACACAACTATCTGTGTAAACATGGAAATGCCTACACCGCTATATGTGTAGAGATTGAAATTTCTACACCTCAAGCTATGCAAAGATGGAAATATCTACAACGCTATCTGTGTAAACATGGAAATAAGTACTACGCTATCTGTATAAACATGGAAATATCTACGCCACCCTCTGTATCAACATGGAAATATCTTCACCATCATCTGTATAAACATGGGAATATCTACGCCGCTAGCTGTATAAACATGGAAACATCTACAATGCTATCTGTGTAAACATGGAAATATCTACACAGCTAACTGTGTAAACATGGAAATATCTACACTACTATCTGTATAAACATGGAAATATCCACACCACGATCTGTGTAAACATGCAAATATCCACATCGCTATCTGTATAAACATGGAAATATCTACACCGCTATCTGTATAAATATGGAAATATTTCACCGCTATCTCTATAAACATGGAAATGTCTACACCGCCATCTGTATAAACATGGAAATATCTAAACCGCTATTTCTATAAACATGGAAATATTTACAACGCTATCTGCGTAAACATGGAAATATCTACATCACAATCTTTGCTAAGATGGAAATATCTACACCGCTATCTTTGTAACCATGGAAATATATTCACCGCTATCTGTGTAAACATGGAAATATCTACAACGCTATCTGTATAAATAAGGAAATATCTACGCCACCATCTGTATAAACATGGAAATATCTACACCGCTATCTCTACAAACATGGAAATATCTACATCATTATCTGTATAAACATGGAAATATCTACAACGGATCAGTATAAACATTGAAATATCTACATTGCTATCTGTATAAACATGGAAATATCTACAACACCATCTGTATAAACATGGAAAAATCAACCCTGCCATCTCTATAAACATGGAAATATCTACACGGCCATCTGTATACACTTGGAAATATCTAAACAGCCATCCGTATAAACTTGGAAATATCTACACCGCTATCTCTATAAACATGAAAATATCTACACCGCCATCTCCATAAACATGGAACTATCTACACCAGCATCTGTATAAACATGGAAATATCTACACCACTATCTGTATAAACATGGAAATATCTACACTGCCACCTGTATAAAGATGGAAATATCTACACCGTGAGCTGTATAAACATGGAAATATCTACACCACTATCTGTATAAACATGGAAATACCAAAACCGCTATCTGGATAAACATGGAAATATCTACACAGCTATATCTATAAACATGGAAATACTTACACCGCCATCTCTATAAACATGGAAATATGTACACCGCTATCTGTATAAACATTTAAATATCTACACCGGATCTGTATAAACATGGAAATATCTACACCGCCATCTGTATAAACATGGAAATATCTACAACGCCATCCGTATAAACATGGAAAAATATACACCACTATCTCTATAAACTTGGAAATATCTACACGGCCATCTGTATACACATGGAAATCTCTAAACAGCCATCCGTATAAACTTGGAAATATCTACACCGCTATCTCTATAAACCTGAAAATATCTATACCGCCATCTCCATAAACATGGAACTATCTACACCAGCATCTGTATAAACATGGAAATATCTACACCAATATCTGTATAAACATGGAAATATCTACATTGCCATCTGTATAAAGATGGAAATATCTACACCGTGAGCTGCATAAACATGGAAACATCTACACCACTATCTGTATAAACATGGAAATACCAAAACCGCTATCTGGATAAACATGGAAATATCTACACAGCTATATCTATAAACATGGAAATATTTACACCGCCATCTCTATAAACATGGAAATATCTACACAGCTTTCTGTATAAACATGGAAATATCTACACCGGATCTGTATAAACATGGAAATATCTACACCGCCATCTGTATAAACATAGAAATATCTACACCACCATCTGTATAAACATGGAAAAATATACACCACCATCTCTATAAACTTGGAAATATCTACACGGCCATCTGTATAAACATGGAAATAGGTACACAGCCATCTGTATAAACTTGGAAATATCTACACCACTATCTCTATAAACATGGAAATATCTACACTGCCATCTCTATATACATGGAACTATGTACACCGCCGTCTCTATAAACACGGAAATATCTACACCACTATCTGTATAAACATGGAAATATCTACACTGCCATCTGTATAAAGATGGAAATATCTGCACAGTGAGCTGTATAAACATGGAAATATCTACACCACTATCTGAATAAACATTGAAATACCAAAACCGCTATCTGGATAAGCTTGGAAATATCTACACTGCTATCTCTATAAACATGGAAATACACCGCCATCTCTATAAACATGGAAATATCTACACCGCTATCTGTATAAACATGGAAATATCTACACCACCATCTCTATAAACTTTTAAATATCTACACCGCCATCTGCATAAACACAGAAATATCTACACCGCCATCTGTATAAACATGGAAATATCTACACCTCCATCTCTATAAACATGGAAATATCTACACGGCCATCTGTGTAAACATGGAAATATCTACACCGCTATCTCTATAAACATGGAAATATCTATACCGCCATCTCTATAAACATAGAAATATCTACACTGCTATCTGTATAAATATGGAAATCTCTACACCGCCATCAGTATAAACATGGAAATATTTACACCGCTATATCTGCAAACATGGAAATATCTACACCGCTGTGTCTACACACATTGAAATATCTACACCGTTATCTGTATAAACATTGAAATATCTACACCGGATCTGTATAAACATGGAAATATCTACACCGCAATCTGTATACACATGGAAATATCTACAGCGCCATCTGTATAAACATGCAAAAATATACACCACCATCTCTATAAACTTGGAAATATCTACACGGCCATCTGTATACACATGGAAATATCTACAGAGCCATCTGTATAAACTTGGAAATATCTACACCACTATCTCTATAAACATGAAAGTATCTACACTGCCATCTCTATAAACATGGAACTATGTACACCGCCATCTGTATAAACACGGAAATATCTACACCGCTATCTGTATAAACATGAAAATATCTACAGAGTGTGCTGTATAAACATGGAAATATCTACACTGCCATCTGTAGAAAGATGGAAATATCTACACCGCGATCCGTATAAACATGGAAATTTCTACAGCGCTACCTGTATAAAAATGGAAATACCTTCACCACTATCTGTATAAACATGGATGTATCCACACCACGATCTGTATAATCATGGATATATCTACACACCTATCTGTATACATATGGAAATGTCTTCACTGCTATCTCTATAAACATGGAAATGTCTACACCGCCATCTGTATAAACATGGAAATATCTAAACGGCTATCTCTATCAACATGGAAATATTTACAACGCTATCTGTGTAAACATGGAAATATCTACAGAGCTATCTGTGTAAACATGGAAATATCTACACCGCTGCCTGAATAAACATGGAAATATCTTCACTGAAATCTGTGCAAAGATGGAAATATCTACACCGCTATCTGTGTAAACATGGAAATATCTATACGGCAATCTGTGCAAAGTTGGAAATATCTATATCGCTATCTGTATAAACATGGAAATATCTACACCAATATCTATATAATCATGGAAATATCTACACCGCCATCTCCATAAACATGGAACTATCTACACCGCCATCTGTATAAACATGGAAATATCTACAGAGGTATCTGTGTAAACATGGAAATATCTACACCGCTACCTGAATAAACATGGAAATATCTACACTGAAATCTGTACAAAGATGGAAATATCTACACCGCTATCTGTATAAACATGGAAATTTCTGCACCGCTACCTGTATAAACATGGGAATATCTACACCGCTATCTGTATAAACATGGAAATATCTACACCGCTATCTGTATAAATATGGAAATATCTACACGGCTATGTCAATAAACATGGAAATGTCTACACCGCTATCTGTATAAACATGGAAATATCTAAACCGACATCTCTATAAACATGGAAATACCTACACCGCCTTCTCTGTAAATATGGAAATATCTACAACGCCATCTCTATAAACATGAAAATATCTACACTGCCATCTCTATCAACTTGAAAATATCTACACCGCCATCTCCATAAACATGGAACTATCTACACCGCCATCTGTATAAACACGGAAATATCTACACCGCTCTCTGTATAAACATGGAAATATCTCCACTGCCATCTCTGTAAAGATGGAAATATGTACACCGTGAGCAGTATAAACATGGAAAAATCTACACCGCTATCTGTATAAACATTTAAATACCAACACCGCTATCTGTATATACATGGAAATATATACTCCACTATCTGTATAAACATGGAAATATCTACACCACTATCTCTATAAACATGGAAATACCTAAACCGCCATCTCTATTCACATGGAAACATCTACACCGCTATCTCTATAAACATAGAGATATCTACACCACCATCTCTATACACATGGAAATACCTACACCGCCATCTTCGTGAACATGGAAATACATACACCGTTATCTGTATAAACATGGAAATATCTACACCGCTATCTGTATAAACATTTAAATATCTACACCACCATCTGTATAAACATGGAAATATCTACATCGTTATCTGTATAAACATGGAAATATCTACACCGGATCTGTATAAACATGGAAATATCTACACTGCAATCTCTATAAACATGGAAATATCTACACCTCCATCTGTATAAACATGGAAAAATCTACACTGCTATCTCCATAAACATGAAAATGTCTACACCGTCATCACTATAAACATGGAAATATCTACACCGCTATCTATATAAACATAGAAATATCTACACATCCATCTGCATAAACATGGAAATATCTACACCACCGTCTGCATGAACATGGAAATACTACACTGTTATCCGTATAAACATGGAAATATCTTCACTGATATCTGTATAAACAGGGAAATATCTACACCGCCATGTGCATAAACATGGAAATATCTACACCGCCAACTGTATAAACATGGATATATATACACCGCAATCTGCATAAATATGGAAATATCTACACCGCTATCTCTATAAACATGGAAATAACTTCACCACTATCTGTATAAACATGGAAATATCTACAGCGCTATCTGTATAAACATGGAAATATCTACAACACCATCTGTATAAACATGGAAATATATACACAGTCATCTGTATAAACATCGAAATATCTACACAACCATCTCTATAAACATGGAAATAGCTACACGGCCATCTGTATATACATGGAAATATCTACACAGCCATCTGTATGAACATGGAAATATGTACAACGCTCTCTCTATAAACATGGAAATATCTACACCGCCATCTCTATAAACATGAAGATATCTACACCGCCATCTCCATAAACATGGAATTATCTGCACGGCCATCTGTATAAACATAGAAATACCTACACTGCTATCTGTATAAACATGAAAATATCTACACCACCATCTGTATAAAGATGGAAATATCTACACCGCGAGCTGTATAAACATGGAAATATCTACACCGCTATCTGAATATACATGGAAATACCAACACCGCTATCTGCATAAACATGGAAATATCTACACTGCTATTTGTATAAACATGGAAATATCGACACCGCTGTCTCTATAAACATGGAAAGACTTACACCGCCATCTCTATATACATGGAAATATCTACACCGCTATCTCTATAAAGATAGAAATATCTACACCACCATCTCTATAAACATGGAAATATCTACACTGCCAACTGCATAAACATGGAAATATCTATATTGCCTTCTGTACAAACATGGAAATAGCAACACCGCCATCTGTATAGACATGGAAATATCTACATCGCGATTTGTAGAAAGATGGAAATATCTACACCGCGATCTGTATAAACTTGGAAATTTCTGCACTGCTAGCTGTATAAACATGGTAATATCTACACTGCTATCTGTATAAACATGAAAATATCTGCACCGCTATCTGTATAAATATGGAAATATCTACACCGCTATGTCTATAAACATGGAAATGTCTACACCGCTATCTCTATAAACATGGAAATATCTAAACCGCTATCTCCATGAACATGGAAATATCTACAACGCTATCTGTGTAAACATGGAAATATCTACAGTGCTATCTGTGTAAACATGAAAATATCTACACAGCTATCTGAATAAACATGGAAATATCTACACCGCAATCTGTCCAAAGATGGAAATATCTACACCACTATCTGTGTAAACATGGAAATATCTACAATGCTATCTCTATAAACATGGAAATACCTACACCGCCATCTGTATAAACATGGAAATATCTACACAGTCAACTGTATAAACATGGAAATATCTACACCACCATCTCTTTAAACATGGAAATGTCTTCATTGCCATCTGTATACACAAGGAAATATCTACGTAGCCATCTGTGTAAACATGAAAATATCTACACCGCCATCTCTATAAACATGGATATACCTACACCATCTCCATAAATATGGAAATATCTACCCCGCCATCTCTATAAACATGGAAATATCCACACTGCCATCTCTATAAACATAAAAATATCTACACCGCCATTTTTATAAACACGGAAATATCTACACCGCTATCTCTATAAACATGGAAATATCACCACTGCCATCTCTATAAAGATGGCAATATGTACACCATGAGCAGTATAAACATGGAAAAATCTACACCGCTATCTGAATAAACATGGAAATAGCAACACCGCTATCTGTATAAAGATGCAAATATATACACCACTATCTGTACATACATGGAAATATCTACATCACTATCTCTATAAACATGGAAATACCTACACCGCCATCTCTGTACACATGGAAACATCAACACCGCTATCTCTATAAACACAGAAATACGTACACCGCCATCTCTATACACATGGAAATATCTACAACACCATCTTCGTGAACATGGAAATAACTACACCGTTATCTGTATAAACATGGAAATACCTGCAACGCTATCTGTATAAACATGGAAATATCTCCACCGCCATCTGTATAAACATGGAAATATCTACACTGCTATCCGTATAAACATGGAAATATCTACACCGCTATCTCTACAAATACGGAAATATCAACATTGTAATCTGTATAAACATGGAAATATCTACACCAGATCTGTATAAACATGGAAATATCGACACCGCTATCTGTATAAACATGGAAATATCTACACCGCTATCTATATAAATATGGAAATATCTACAACGCTATCTCTATAATCATGGAAATATCTACAACGCTATCTGTGTAAACATGGAAATGTCTACAGAGCTATCTGTAAAAATATGGAAATATCCTCACCGCTATCTGTATAAATATGGGAATATCTACACCGCTATCTATACAAACATGGAAATATCTGTGCTGTTATCTGTATAAACATGGAAATATCTACACTGCTATCTCCATAAACATGGAAATATCTACACCGTCATCAATATAAACATGGAAATATCTACACCGCTATCTATATAAACATGGAAATATCTGTATCGCCATTTGCATAAACATGCGTATATCTACACCGTCATCACTATAAATATGGAAATATCTACACCGATACCTATATAAACATAGAAATATCTATACTGCCATCTGCATAAACATGCATATATCTGCACCACCATCTGTATAAAGATGGAAATATCTACACCGCCATCTGTATAAACATGGAAATATCTACACCGCTATCTGTATAAACATGGAAATATCTACACTGACATCTGTATAAACGTGGAAATATCTACACTGCCTTCTGTATAAACATGGAAATATCGACAACGCCAGCTGTATAAACATTGAAATATGTACA
Source organism: Pan troglodytes (assembly GCF_028858775.2). Lineage (NCBI taxonomy): Eukaryota > Metazoa > Chordata > Mammalia > Primates > Hominidae > Pan > Pan troglodytes. The sequence continues at coordinate 14,046,684 of NC_072411.2, forward strand.
CCGCCATCTGTATAAATATGGAAATATCTACACCGCTATCATTATAATCATGGAAATATCTACACCGCAATTTGTATAAACAAGGAAACATCTACACCGCTATCTCTATAAACATGGAAATATCTACACCGCTATCTCTATAAACATGGAAATATCTACACCGCCATCACTATAAACATGGAAATATCTGCACGGCTATCTGAATAAACATGGAAATATCTACACCGCCATCTGTGTAAACATGGAAATATCTACACCGGGATCTGTATAAACATCGAAATATCTAGACCGCTATCTGTATAAACCTGCAAATATCTACACGGCAATCTGTATAAATATGGAAATATCAACACCACTATCTCTTTAAACATGGAAATGCCTACACAGCTAACTGTATAAACATGGAAATATCTACACGGCTATCTCTATAAACATGGAAATATCTCCAGCGCTATCTGTATAAACATGGAAACATCTACACCGCCTTCTGTATAAACATGGAAATATCTACACCGCTATCTGTATAAACATGCAAATATCTACAACGCTATCTGTGAAAACATGGAAATATCTACACCGCAATCTTTGTAAACATGGAAATATCTACACCGCTATGTGTATAAAGATGGAAATTTCTTCACCACAATCTGTGCAAAGATGGAAATATTTAAAAGTCTATCTGTGTAAAGATGGAAATATCTACAACGCAATCTGTGCAAAGATGGAAATATCTACACCGCTATCTGTATAAACATGGAAATATCTACACCGCTATCTGTATAAATATGGAAATATCTACACCGCTATCTCCATGAACATGGAAATGTCTTCACCGCTCTCTGTATAAACATGGAAATATCTACACTTCCATCTGTATAAACATTGAAATATCTACACAGACATCTGTATAAACAAGGAAATATCTACGCCACTATCTTTATAAACTTGGAAATAGCCACACTGCTATCTGTTTAAACTTGGAAATATCTATACTGCCAGGTGAATAAACATGGAAATATCTACACCGCTATGTGTATAAATATGGAAATATATACACCACTCTCTCTATAAACATGGAAATATCTACACCGCTATCTGTGTAAACATGGAATTATCTACACCGCTATCTCAATAAACATAGAAACACCTACACTGCAATCTCTATAAACATGGAAATATCTACACCGCCATCAGCATTAACATGGAAATATCTACACCTCCATCTGTATAAACATAGAAAGATCTACACTGCCATCTTTAGAAAGATGGAAATGTCTACACCGCGATCTGTACAAACATGGAAATATCTGCACCACTACTTTTATAAACATGGAAATATCTACACCGCTATCTGTATAAACATGGAAACATCTACACCACGATCTGTATAAAAATGGAAATATCTAAAGCACTATCAGTATAAACATGGAAATATCTACACCGCTATCTCTATGAACATGGAAATATCTACACCGCCATCTTTATGAACTTGGAAACATCTACTCCACCATCTGTATTAACATGGAAAAATTTGCACCGCTGTCTGTATAAACATGGAAATATCTCCACCACTATCTGTATAAACATGGAAATACATACAACGCTATCTTTATAAACATGGAAATATCTACACCGTTATCACTATAAACTTGGAAATATCTACACCGCTATCTGTATAAACATGAAAATATCTCCACCGCTATCTGTATAAACATGGAAATACCCATGCCGCTATCTGTATAAACATGGAAATATGTACACAGCTATCTCTATAAACATGGAAATGTCTACACCGCTATCTGTATAAACATGGAAATATCTACAACGCTATCTGTGTAATCATGGAAATATATTCACAGTCATCTGTATAAACATGGAAATATTTGCACCGCTATCTGCATAAACATGGAAATATCTACACCGCTATCTCTATAAACATGGAAAAATCTACACTGCTATCTGTATAAATATGGAAATATCTACACCGCTATCTCTATAAACATGGTAATGTCTACACCGCTATCTATATAAACACGGAAATACCTTCATTTCTATCTCTATAAACATGGAAATATCTACACCACCATCTGCATAAACATGGAAATAACTACAGAGTCATCTGTATAAACATGGAAATATCTACACCACGATCTTTATAAACATGGATATATCTACACCGCTATCGGTATAAACATGGAAATATCTACACCGCTATCTGTATAAACATGGAAATATAAACTGCTATCTTTATAAATATGGAAATATCTACACCGCTATCTCTATAAACATGGAAATGTCTACAAAGCTACCTGTATCAACATCGAAGTATCTTCATGGCTATCTCTATAAACTTGGAAATATCTACACCGCTATCTGTATAAACATGGAAACATCTACACCACGATCTGTATAAAAATGGAAATATCTAAAGCACTATCTGTATAAACATGGAAATATCTACACCGCTATCTCTATGAACATGGAAATATCTACACCGCCATCTTTATGAACTTGGAAACATCTACTCCACCATCTGTATAAACATGGAAAAATTTGCACCGCTATCTGTATAAACATGGAAATATCTCCACCGCTATCTGTATAAACATGGAAATACATACAACGCTATCTTTATAAACATGGAAATATCTACACCGTTATCACTATAAACTTGGAAATATCTACACCGCTATCTGTATAAACATGAAAATATCTCCACCGCTATCTGTACAAACATGGAAATACCCATGCCGCTATCTGTATAAACATGGAAATATGTACACAGCTATCTCTATAAACATGGAAATGTCTACACCGCTATCTGTATAAACATGGAAATATCTACAACGCTATCTGTGTAATCATGGAAATATATTCACAGTCATTTGTATAAACATGGAAATATTTGCACCGCTATCTGCATAAACATGGAAATATCTACACCGCTATCTCTATAAACATGGAAAAATCTACACTGCTATCTGTATAAATATGGAAATATCTACACCGCTATCTCTATAAACATGGTAATGTCTACACCGCTATCTATATAAACACGGAAATTCCTTCATTTCTATCTCTATAAACATGGAAATATCTACACCACCATCTGCATAAACATGGAAATAACTACACAGTCATCTGTATAAACATGGAAATATCTACACCACGATCTTTATAAACATGGATATATCTACACCGCTATCTGTATAAACATGGAAATATCTACACCGCTATCTGTATAAACATGGAAATATAAACTGCTATCTTTATAAATATGGAAATATCTACACCGCTATCTCTATAAACATGGAAATGTCTGCAAAGCTACCTGTATCAACATCGAAGTATCTTCATGGCTATCTCTATAAACTTGGAAATATCTACAACGCCATCTGTATAAACATGGAAATACCTACACAGTCATCTGTATAAACATGGAAATATCTACACCACTATCTGTATAAACCTGGAAATATCTACAATGCCATCTCTATAAACATGGAAATAACTACAACGCTATCTGTATAAACATGGAAATATCTACACTGCTATCTCCATAAACATGGAAATATCTACACCGCTATCTGCATAAACTTGGAAATATCTACACCGCCATCTGTGTAAACATGGAAATATCTACACCGCCATCTGTAAAAACGTGGAAATATCTACACAGTCATCTGTTGGAACATCGAAGTATCTACATCTCCATCTGTATAAACATGGAAATATCTACACTGCTATCTGTATAAATATGGAAATACCTACACCGATATCTCTATAAACATGGAAATGTCTACACCGCTATCTTTATAAATATGGAAATACTTATATGGCTATCTTTATAAACATGGAAATATCTACACCGCCATCTTTATAAACATGGAAATACCTGCACAGTCATCTGTGTAAACATGGAAATACCTACACCACTATCTGTATAAACATGGAAATAACTACACTGCCATCTCCATAAACATGGAAATATCTACACAGCCATCTCTATAAACATGGAAATATCTACATCGCTATCTGTATAAACATGGAAATAGCCACACCTCTATCTGTATAAACATGGAAATATCTACACCAACATCTATAAAAACATGGAAATATCTACAAAGTCATCTGTATAAACATGGAAATACCTACACCTACATCTGTGTAAACATGGAAGTATCTACACTGCTATCTGTATGCACATGGAAATATCCACTCAGCCATCTGTATAAACATGGAAATATCTACACCGCTATCTCTATAAACATGGAAATATCTACATCTCTATCTCTATAAACATGGAAATATCCACACTGCCATCTGTATAAACATGCAAGTAGCCACACCGCTCTCTGTAAAACATGGAAATCTCTACACCACCATCTGAATAAACATCGAAATATCTACACAGCTATCTGTATAAATATTGAAATATCTACACAACCATCTCTATAAACATGGAAATATCTCCAACGCTATCTGTATAAACATGGAAATATCTCCACCGCTACCTGTATGAACATGGAAATATCTACATTGCTATCTGTACAAACATGGAAATATCTCCACCGCTATCTCTATAAACATGGAAATATCTACACGGCTATCTGTATGAACATGGAAATATCTACATCGTTATCTGTATAAACACGGAAATATCACGACCGCTATCTCTATAAACATGGAAATATCTCCACCTCTATCTCTATAAACATGGAAATATCCACACCGATATCTGTATAAACATGTAAATATCTACACCGCTATCTTTAAAAACATGGAAATCTCTGCACCGCTATCTATAAAACATGGAAATATCTACACCACTATCTGCATAAACATGGAAATATCTACACTGCCATCTGTATAAACATGGAAACAGCCACACCGCTATGTGTATAAACGTGGAAATATCTACACCGCCATCTGAATAACCATGGAAGTATCTACACCGCTATCTGTATATATATGGAGATATCTACACCGCTATCTCTAAAAACATGGAAATAACTACACCGCTATCTGTATAAACATGGAAATATCTACACCGCTATCTCTATGAACATGGAAATATCTACACCGCTATCTGTATAAACTTGGAAATTTCTACAACGCCATCTGTATAAACATGGAAAGATCTACACCGCTATCTGTATAAACATGGAAATATCTCCACCGCTATCTGAATAAACATGGAAATATCTACATCGCTTTCTGTATAAACATGGAAATAGCCACACCGCTATCTGTATAAACGTGGAAATATCCACACCGCCTTCTGTAAAAACATGGAAATATATACACTGTCATCTGTATAAACATGGAAATATCTTCTCCTCCATCTGTATAAACATGGAAATATCTACACTGCCATCTGAATACACATGGAAATATCTAAACAGCCATCTGTATAAACATGGAAATATCTACACCGCTATCTCTATAAACATGGAAATACCTACACCGCTGTCTGTATAAACATCGAAATATCTACACCGCTATCTGTATAAACATGGAAATATCTACACCGCTATCTGTATAAACATGGAAATACGTGCACAGTCATCTGTGTAAACATGGAAATACCTACACCACTATCTGTATAAACATGGAAATAACTACACTGCCATCTCCATAAACTTGGAAATATCTACAAAGCCGTCTCTATAAACATGGAAATATCTACATCGCTGTCTGTATAAACATGGAAATAGCCACACCTCTATCTGTATTAACATGGAAATATCTACACCAACATCTGTAAAAACATGGAAATATCTACAAGTCATCTGTATAAACATGGAAATACCTACACCTACATCTGTGTAAACATGGAAATATCTACACTGCTATCTGTATGCACTTGGAAATATCCACTCAGCCATCTGTATAAACATGGAAATATCTACACCTCTCTCTCTATAAACATGGAAATATCTACATCGCTATCTCTTTAAACATGGAAATATCTACACTGCCATCTGTATAAACATGGAAGTAGCCACACCGCTCTCTGTGAAAACATGGAAATATCTACACCACCATCTGAATAAACATCGAAATATCTACACAGCTATCTGTATAAATATTGAAATATCTACACAACCCTCTCTATAAACATGGAAATATCTCCAACGCTATCTGTATAAACATGGAAATAACTCCACCGCTATCTGTATAAACGTAGAAATATCTCCACCGCTATCTGTATGAACATGGAAATATCTACATTGCTATCTGTACAAACAAGGAAATATCTCGACAGCTCTCTCTATAAACATGGAAATATCTACACCGCTATCTGTATGAACATGGAATTATCTACATCGTTATCTGTATAAACACGGAAATATCACGACCGCTATCTCCATAAACATGGAAATATCTCCACCTCTATCTCTATAAACATGGAAATATCCCCACTGCTATCTGTATAAACATGTAAATATCTACACCGCTATCTTTAAAAACATGGAAATCTCTGCACCGCTATCTATAAAACATGGAAATATCTACACCACTATCTGAATAAACATGGAAATATCTACATCGCTATCTGTATAAACATGGAAATAGACACACCGCTATCTGTATAAACATGGAAATATCCACACCGCCTTCTGTAAAAACATGGAAATATATACACTGTCATCTGTATAAACTTGGAAATATCTTCACCTCCATCTGTATAAACATGGAAATATCTACACTGCCATCTGAATACACAGGGAAATATCTACACAGCCATCTGTATAAACATGGAAATATCTACACCGCCATCTCTATAAACATGGAAATACCTACACTGCTATCTGTATAAACATCGAAATATCTACACCGCTATCTCTATAAACATGGAAATATCTACACCGCTATCTGTGTAAACTTGTAAATATCTACACCGCCATCTCTATAAACATGGAAATATCTCCAACGCTATCATTATAAACCTAGAAACATAACCACCGCTATCTGTATAAACATGGAAATATCTCCCCCGCTATCTGTATAAACCTGGAAAAATCTTCACCGCTATCTGTATATACATAGAAATATCTACACTGCTATGTTTATAAACATAGAAATATCTAAACCACTATCTGTATAAACATAGAAATATCTACACTGCCATCTGTATAAACATGGAAACAACCACACCGCTATCCGTATAAACATGGAAATATCTACACTGCCATCTGAATAAACATGGAAATATCTACACCGCTATCACTAAAAATATGGAAATATCTACACTGATATCTGCATAAACTTGGAAATATCTAAACCGCTATCTGTGTAAACATGGAAATATCTACACCGCTATCTGTATGAACATGGAAATATCTACATCGCTATCTCTATAAACACGGAAATAGCCACACCGCTATCTGTATAAACATAGAAATACCTACACAGTCATCTGTATAAACATGGAAATATCTACACTGCGATCTGTATAAACAAGGAAATATCTTCACAGCCATCTATATAAACATGGAAATATCTACATTGCTATCTGTATAAACATGGAAATAGCCACACCGTTTTCTGTATAAAAATGGAAATATTTACACCGCCATCTGTAAAAACATGGAAATATGTACACAGTCATCTGTGTAAACATGGAAATATCTACACCTCCATCTGTATAAACATGGAAATATCTACACTGCCATCTGTATACACCTGGAAATATCTACACAGCCATCTGTATAAACATGGAAATATCTACACCGCTATCTGTATAAACATGGAAATATCTACATCGATATCTGTATTAACATGGAAATATCTACACTGCCATGTGTATAAACATGGAAATAGCCACACCGCTATCTGTATAAATGGAAATATCTACACCGGCATCTGAATAAACATGGAGATATCTACAGGGCTATCTGTATAAATATGGAAATACCTGCACCGCTATCTCTATAAACATGGAAATGTCTATACCGCTCTCTGTATAAACATGGAAATATCTACATGGCTATCTCTATAAACAGGGAAATATCTACACCGCCATCTGTATAAATTTGGAAATACCTACACTGCTATCTCAATAAACATTGAAATGTCTACACCGCTCTCTGTTTAAACATGGAAATATCTACATGGCTATCTCTATAAACATGGAAATATCTACACCGCCATCTCTATAAACATGGAAATACCTACACAGACATCTGTATAAACATGGAAATACCTACACCACTGTCTGTATAAACACGGAAATATTTACACTGCCATCTGCATAAACATGGAAATATCTACACAGCCATCACTATAAACATGGAAATATCTACACCGCTACCTGTATAAACATGGAAATATCTACATCATTAGCTGTATAAACATGGAAATATCTAGACCGCTATCTCTATAAACATGGAAATATCTCCAACGCTATCTCTATAAACATGGAAATACCTACAACTCTATCTTTATAAACATGGAAATATCTACACCACTATCTGTATAAACATGGAAATATCTACACTGCCATCTGTATAAACATGGAACAGCCACACCGCTGTTTGTATAAACATGCAAATATCTACACCGCCATCTGAATATACATGGAAATATCTACACCGCTATCTCTATAAATATGGAAATATCTACACTGCTATCTGCATAAACTTGGAAATATCTACACCGATATCTGTATAAACATGGAAATATCTCCACCGCTATCTGTATAAACATGGAAATATCTCGACAGCTATCCCTATAAACATGGAAATATCTCCAACTCTATCTCTATAAACATGGAAATATCTACCCCGCTATCTGTATAAACATGGATATATCTACACCGCTATCTATAAAACATGGAAATATCTACACCACTATCTGTATAAACTTGGAAATATCTACACTGCCATCTGTATAAACATGGAAACAGCCACATCGCTATGTGTATAAACATGGAAATGTCTACACCGCCATCTGAATAAACATGGAAATATCTACACCGCTCTCTGCATAAATATGGAAATATCTACACCGCCATCTGTATAAACATGGAAATACCTCCACCGATATCTGTATAAACATGGAAATATCTCCACCGCTATCTGAATAAACATGGAAATATCTACATCGCTATCAATATAAACATGGAAATATCCACACCGCTATCTTTATAAACATGGAAATATCTACACCGCCATCTGTAAAAACATGGAAATATCTACACAGTCATCTGTATAAACATGGAAATATCTACACCTCCATCTGTATAATCATGGAAAATCTACACTGCCATCTGTATACCCATGGAAATATCTACACAGCCATCTGTATAAACATGGAAATGTCTACACCGCTGTCTCTATAAACATGGAAACACCTACACCTCTATCTGTATAAACATGGAAATATCTACACCGCTATCTGTATAAACATGGAAATACATACACCGCAATCTATATAAACTTGGAAATATCTACACCGCCATCTCTATAAACATGGAAATATCTCCAACACTATCATTATAAACCTAGAAATATCTCCACCGCTATATGTATAAACATGGAAATTTTTCCACCGCTATCTGTGTAAACATGGAAACATCTACACCGCTATCTTTATAAACATGGAAATATCTACATCGCTATCTGTATAAACATGGAAATATCTACATCGTTATCTGTGTAAACATGGAAAAATCTGGACCGCTATCTCTATAAACATGGAAATATCTCCACCGCTATCTCTATAAACATGGAAATATCTGCACTGCTATCTTTATAAACATGGAAATATCTACACCACTATCTGTATAAACATGGAAATATCTACACTGCCATCTGTATAAACATGGAAACAACCACACCGCTATCTCTAAAAATATGGAAATATCTACACCGCCATCTGTATAAACATGGAAACAGCCACACCGCTATCTGTATAAACATGTAAATATCTACACCGGCATCTGTATAAACATGGAAATATCTACACGGCTATCTGTTTAAATATGGAAATACCTACACCGCTATCTCTATAAACATGGAAATGTCTACAACGCTATCTGTATAAACATGGAAATATCTACATGGCTATCTCTATAAACATGGAAATATCTACACCGCCACCTGTATAAATTTGGAAATACCTACACTGCTATCTCTATAAACATTGAAATGTCTACACCGCTATCTGTTTAAACATGGAAATACCTTCACAGTCATCTGTATAAACATGGAAATACCAACACCACTATCTGTATAAACACGGAAATATCTACACTGCCATCTGCATAAACATGGAATTATCTACACAGCCATCTCTATAAACATGGAAATATCTACACCGCTATCTGTATAAACATGGAAATATCTACATCGTTATCAGTATAAACATAGAAATATATCGACCACTATCTCTATAAACCTGGAAATATCTCCGCCACTATCTCTACAAACATGGAAATGTCTACACTGCTATCTTTATAAACATGGAAATATCTACACCACTATCTGTATAAATATAAAAATATCTACACTGCCATCTGTATAAACATGGAAACAGCCACACCGCTATCTCTAAAAATATGGAAATATCTACACCTCCATCTGTATAAACGTGGAAATATCTACACTGCCATCTGTGTACACATGAAAATATCAACACAGCCATCTGTATAAACATGGAAATACCTACACCGCTATCTGTATAAACATGGAAATATCTGCACCGCTATCTGTATAAATATGGAAATATCTACACCGCTATCTCTACAAACATGGAATTATCTACACCACTATCTGTATAAACATGGAAATGTCTACACTGCTATCTCTATAAACATGGCAATATCTGCACTGCCATCTGTATAAACATGCAAATATCCTCACAGTCATCTGTATAAACATGGAAATATCTACACCACCATCTCTATAAACATGGAAATATCTACACTGCCATCTGTATACACTTGGAAATATCTACACCACTACCTGTATAAATATGGAAATATCTACACCGCTATCTTTAAAAACATGGAAATATCTACACCGCGATCTGTATTAACATGGAAATACCTACATCTCTCTCTGTATAAACATGGAAATATCTACACCGCTGTCTCTATAAACATGGAAATATCTACACCGCTGTCTGTATAAACATGGAAATATCTACACCGCCATCTCTATAAACATGGAAATATCTACACCGCCATCTTTAAAAACATGGAAATATCTACACACTCATCTGTATAAACATGGAAGTATCTACAACCTCATCTGTATAAACATGGAAATATCTACACTGCCAGGAGCTCAAGAGCAGCCTGGGCAATACAGCAAGGCCTCATCTCTACAAAAAAATAATAAATATTAGCTGGCCATGGTGGTGTGCACCTGTAGTCCCAGCTTCTTGGGAGGTTGAGGTGGGAGGATCCACGGAGCCCAGGAGTTTAAGGCTGCAGTGATCTTGGATAACGACTGCACTCCAGCCTGGATGACAGAACAAGAACCTGTTTCAAAAAAGAAAAAAGAAAAAAAAAACCTAAAAACTAAAAACTGGATGTAGTTTGCTAGTAACTAAACAGCAAATTAATTGTAACATGCTTACATATCAACGATGTCTTTCTTCTTTGATCATAAACCTGCTCATTAAGAAGCTGCTGAAGTACATGGTAGTGACAGGTACAGGTCTGCATCCTTGTCCTGACCTGCATCTTCTTTGATTGTCCCCATCTGTGTCTCCGACTGGCACTGCCGAACCATCTTGCTACCTGATCAATGTTGTACTGAACCGGACTTGTAACTGATCAATGTTGTTGAGCTCACTTCACAAAGCTGTTCTTACAAGGTAGATTTCTGCCTGGAATAGCCATTCTTACACTGTTTATATTCTTTACTCCTGACCCATCCAACGCAGCACAAGTTCTATTTATTGCCATAGAAACATAGGTCATTTGGAAACACCTCCTTCATTTCTATGGAATGTTCAAACATTTCTGACATTTTGGACTCTGTTCTAGCCTCTTGTTAAATATATCCAGAAAAGAGACAAAGCTTTATGGGGGGGCTATATGCACACATATGCTATAGAATAAGCTATCTAAATGCTTAAAAATACTTTCCATCTGTCCCCGCACCTTAATAGGTAGACAGAATTTAAGTATGTGTATATCTCTCTGTATAGATACGTATAAATATATATCCCCAAAACAAAAACTCATTGTCTTACTTATACATAGGTAAAATATAGGTGAATATACATATACATTTATAGGTAGAACAAAAAAACCCTCAGCCTCTTTTGGGCCATGTGTTTTCTCTGAGTAATTGTCACAATTAATTAAAATACATGTGTATGCCTTTTTAGATAAATTTCATCAGACCACTTTCTGTCTGGTTGGAAAATAATAACTGCCTATTTGCTAAGTGCCCCTGCCCCCATACTATGTTCCAGTGAACTAAAGACCTCTGGCAATCATATATTTACAACTCAGCAAGATTAAACAATTTATTGTTATTTATGACATCCAAGCTGTATCTTCTGTATTATATTCCACATTAGCATCTATCACTTTACATTTGGGAGATCCTGTTCAAAAAATGATTATGCCTCCTAACCAAACATTCAGCAGGGCTGCAGGAACAGGCCCCCTGAACAAACATCCTGCCAAAGTACTTTAAAGCACCGTGAGCTGCCACAGCTGTGCATTTTCAGATGACTCAGCAGATTAGCGTGGAGTCTCTTAGCCTCTGCTTGGTCTGTTCCTTTCAGTGATCTCTCACATGGCCCAGTCCATTCGGTTTGAAAATCCTCATGAAATGAGCAGATTATGATCTGGCTTCAGTAGAGGGCCATGGGGTGGGCATGGAGGGGAGAGGGTTTGCTCTTAACACAGCCTGAGCCTCAGAAAGGTTTCAGATGGAAAAGCATGGCACTGACTCAGCTCATGCTTAACAGGAAATAATGCACAGACCACACCAAAAAAGCCCTTTATGTTGTGTGAAAGTCTATGCCGGAGCAGCTGCTGCCACCTCACGTACTGTGATAGAGTGTGCATGTGTGTGTTTGTGTGTGCATGAGTGTGAGTATGCACACAAATGTGTGCTGGGAGGGGGAGGAGATCACACCTTCCACAGTCGCCACCTCAGCCTTAGCTAGCAGCGTGGAGAATTGCCAAAAGTCAAGAGGAAGCTGCACCAAAGCAACTGTGATCACCACATCAGCAGGCGCTTTCTGGTTAGTAAAGCTACTGGGACTGAAAACACACACACGATCTCGTCCTTCTTTTATTTTAATCAGAGCAAAATATTTTTATAATAATTGTGTTATATGAATAAATAATTCATAATGCTGTAACCCATTATCACATTCAATCCTCCCAACAACCCTAGAAGATATGTAGACAAGTATTATTACTTTCCCTATTTTTATAAATGAGGAAATAAACCCCAGGAGGCTAGGCGACTTCCCCACGGTCATAGAAGTTGCAAACAGTAGTATCATGATTCAAATCCAAAGCTTCTCCTTTTGTCTTTATCATTTTAATTTTGAAGGTAATGCATATGCATGTATGATCTTTTAAATCCAGAGATGTATATGGAATAGATAGGAAAAGGGACTCTCCTTCCCCATTATACACCCCCTCCCCCAAGCTATATACACTGTTGACTAGAGTATGTCCTTTCAATCCTATTTTCTATGCCTACATTATATACAGAAAAGCAGGATTACGTGACACACAATATTCCAGTCATTGCTGTTTTTCACCAACAAGCTATCATTCACATCTTTTTCATACTACATATAAATTTATATCCTTTATTTTAGTGGTGTATATTGTGCAGTTGTGTCATAAATTATGTACCTGTTCTCTGTTGAACATATAGATATTTTCTGAGTTTTTCCTTAGCAAAATGCTGCAGTGAGTACCCTTGTACACAGATGTTTGTACATTTGTTCTAGAAAAATCTACAGTAAAGATTCTTAGATTAAGAGATTCCCAGGTTATTAGAAAACTACTCTATTAATTTAGATATATACTTCCAAATTGCCTGACCAAAAAGTTATGTCAATTTAACTTCTACGAACAGTATACAAACATGACAATTTTCCATCACCTACACCAACTCTGGGTAATTTCATCTTTTTTACAAGTTGATGGATTGTTTTAATTTATATTTCTCTGGTTATTAATAAGGTTGGCCACCTGTTCATGTGTTATTATTGATGATATTTGTATTGAATTGTTTGAATTTTCTTGATTTCAAAAAAACGTTTTACATGTCATAGATATTAAATATTTGTTGTAAAACTCTCCTTCCAGTATTGTGTATGTGTTTGGTCAAGTAGAATAAACTCTCGTCCTCTGATTTCAGATTCCTTTCTCTTTCTATTAGAAATCCCTAAATGTAAAACTACATATTGATAGCTAAAAACCAGGATGTTTACTAGAGAAAAAGAATACAAAGGCAATAATTAAATATTATATTTATACAAAATACCTACTAGTACAAACTTAAAAAGAGAAAGTAAAAGTCAAATGCTTCTACGACTTCAGACTAAGAAAAAGAACTTTTGAGGTTGAATGTTCCTGAAATTTTTCTTTTCATACAACTACGGACATGACTTCAAAAGTGGATGTGACTAAAAAATGTAAGATATGAAAGATATTTGAAGACTCAGAGAAGGTGGATTTTCATTTTAACAAGTCACATATATATTCTAGATATCCTCTTATTCGTAACTAAGAGAGTCAAATCAGATGAAAGAATCTAAAAATTTCCCTTTGACTGTGTTAAGTAGAAGTAGTAGAGGCATATTGGCCAAATCTTGAGTGTTTGCAAATTGACTCTTAAGGCTATAGGCTGGCACAGGTCATTGAAGCCCTAGCTTTTTATCTTTAATTTTAAAATCCCCAAACAATTTATACTAATTTTTCTTGTCCATTATTTCCAAATAATCTTGTTTAAAGGTTATTACCGTGCTTGCTCATGTTACTATTGTCTAACAGAAGGGTATCCGGGGCCTTAAAACTGAGAGGGTTAGGATTAATGATTCCAATACCTATGCTTGGACATCTCCAAAAGTGGGTTTCAACTTCTTGTCCTCAAGTCTGTATAGAAACTAGCAAACTTCCAGAGTTCACAAAAGGCTCAAAGAGAACAGATGTTTTATAGAAAATTCTTAGAGCAAGTTTCACGCATAATGTTGCTGATGCGTGTCTGCCTTTTCAATAAACATCACTATGCTTTATCACAAGATTTAATAAAGCAGCTTAGTTAAAAATGCCATCTGGGTCTCTGGACACATTAAACAAAGCTTAAAATAACCACCCCAGCAACTGGGAGGACCCAGCTGTTCTCATAATCTGTCCCACTCCTTTTACTTTCCCATAAAAAGAGTGAATGAAGACCACAGACTAAAAGCATCCAGAAGGAACTGACACAAACAGGGAGATAGATGGAGCCAAGGGCTCCTGTAAGTTTGCTATTGCTCACATAATAGATTTGCTAATTCCACAACCTGCGGATGGTGATTAAGAACGGGAAGCAGAAAGAGGGAAGAGAGAATCATAGAAGGGCTCATTCAAGTTTTCTAATGTATCACAAACCTGTCCTCCCTAATGTCTGGATCATAGCAGCCCATTCCATTCACCTATTCTGTAGTGAACTCCAATAGAAAATACAAAGCCATCACCACCCAGTTCTTTCTCCCTTCTAGAGATGAGATATTAGCCACCCAATCCCAGATTCTCAGATCCATTCCAGGAAAGAAGCCCTAGGTATTGAAGCACAGCTTTCCCTCCCTCCCTTCTTTCTTCCACCCCAAGATTTGTTCCCCAGATAGTTCTAGTAAATGCAAAACCAAGTATATTCTCATTCTTTAGAGCAACCAGCTTTTCATGGCCAACTGGAATCAAACACAACATGCACAAACATCTATCTGGAGGACACTCCCAAGGCTCCTACTGAGCCAGCCTTCTGCATACCACGGCATTTCAGCTTCCTAGTTCACAAGACACTGAGACATTCTTGAATTCTGCAAGGTGCACTGTGTGTTAATATCTTGGCTGCTCATCATGTGGCCAATAAAGGGCATGACTAGTCAACAAATAAATTTTCTCTTGGCTAAAACTTGCAACAAAACTGTAAGCTGCTTACCAAGGGGCCCACTACAGGTTATATTCAATATATACAGTCAAATCATAACTATCTGAGATATATTCAGTTGACCATACACCTTTATATTTCAGTAACAAGGTCTTTACATTTCCCAGTGCTATCGATGTTACAAAGTGCTTTCATATGCAGTGCTTCATCTGATTTCCAGGATAATTAAATGATCCTGTCATACCTGATTTTTAGATGAGGAAACAAGTGGTTTCTGGGTATTTCAAGAGGCTAACGCATCTGCCCTCCAACTTGTATGTGAAAACCAAAAACAAAATTCCAAGGCCCTTCAACCATCTGAATGGACTTTGACTCTTTTGGTCAATATATGGCAGAGCTAGGAAAAGAAGGTGAGTCTTCCAGCTGCTGATACAGGGTTTTTTCTGCCATACTCCATTACCTCCAAGGCTAAAGTCAAAAGAGGGTGTGGTTATCACATGAAAAAATCTGGTTTGGATTTCCCAAATGTGTATGTAGTATTTGGGGATTTACCTTAATTTAACCTACAGTTCTTTTGGGTTGTAACAGTCTGACTCCATTTTTGAAAACAAAACAAAATCGATTTTAAATGCTGAATTATAGATCTTTGCTGTCCAGTATGGTAGCTACTAACCACTTATGGTTATTTGCATTTCTATTTTAATTAATTAAAATTCAGTAAAATGCAAAATTCAGTTCTTCAGTTGCTCTAGCCACATTTCAAGTGTTACAGTAGTCACATATGGCTAGTGGCTGGGACAATGCAGATTATAGAACAGTTCCATCATCAAAGAAACTTCTATTGAACAGTGCTATTATATAATGTCATCTCCAGAGAAAGAAGAATTTAGAAAAAGTCAGAAACGGCTGGGTGCAGTGGCTCACACGTGTAATCCCAGCACTTTGGGAGGCCAAGGCAGGCAGATCCCTTGAGGTCAGGAGTTCAAGACCAGCCTGGCCGACATGGTGAAACCCCGTCTCTAGTAAATATACAAAAAATTAGCTAGGCGTGGTGGTGCATGCCTGTAACCACAGCTACTCAGGAGGCTGAGTTGGGAGAATCACTGGAACCCAGGAGGCAGAAGTTGTAGTGAGCCAAGATTGTGCCACTGCACTCTAGCCTGGGTGACAGAGCAAGACTCCATCTCAAAAAAAAAAGAAAAAGAAAAAGAAAAAGTCAGAAACATCTTGAGGCAGGCATAGTGCTGTCATCTGTCCAATATTGAAGATGATTTAAGAATAAGAAAGAAGAAGAGAACAAAGAAGAGAAAAAGAAGTTGCCTTAGGTGTACCTACCCAGAAAAGGACAAAGGCATTCTTGTAGTCATTGTGTTGTATTTTAGCTCTTAAACTTTTTAAGAGATTAGAATAATTTGACACATAGAAGATCTAAACCACTGAAGAGGCTCTGAAGCAGATAAAAGTAGAAAGAAAATAAAAAACTAATGAGTTACAAACTAAGCTTAACCACAATTCGTTTAAACGGTACTATTTACTCTTCACATGATTGGTTTTTCTTTTGCTTTATAGTATGACATAGTTTATATCTTTAAAGGGGAATTAAAATATTTCTGGGAATTTTTAAAAGTAAGTTCACACAGCCACATAAAAACTACACAAACAGATAAAACCTATCTTCTCATTTATTCCCTAATCCATTCAAATTAAATATAAAAATCCAAGCAGCCACAGTGATATTCAAAAAAGCAAAAGTGAGACAAAACAAAATTCATTTGTCACCTGTGGAGGTAGTTAGCTCACCTAATCTTCACTCCAAACACCAGTAATTTTTAAAAGACAGAAATAAACATATGTTCTGCCTTCCCGGAAGGAACTATGTTTCAGGGTAGCCAAATAACCCAGTTGTGAAGAAAATGGTCTGCTTATAGAAAAATGCCAGCTAAAACATGTAGATAGAATTAGAGAATTAGAAATTCACCATTTTGAAACCCCTAATGAAATAATCAACTCAAGCAAGGATCATTAATAAATGCTAAAACAATCAAGTAACTATTGATACAGAATATAACTGAATATACACATGGTACAAAGTTCACGTCACAGACTACTGGCTTGACCCAAGAGGGAATATAGCAGAGGAGATAGGCAGTGATCACCCTAACCTTGCGATCATCTCACCATCACTAATGATGGGATGTGAATACACATTATTGCCTATGAAATAGTCTTTAAAAAAAGAAGTTGAACCTGAATCTAACTAAACCTTGCAATGGGCTGAACGTGTATGTCTTCCCCAAATTAATATGTTGACATCCTAACCCCAAAGGTGCTGGTATTAAAAGGTGGGGCCTTTAGGGGGTCATTAGATCATAAGGACAGAGGCTTCATGATTGGAATTAGTGCCCTTATAAAAGAGGCCCCAGAGAGCTAGCTAGTCTCTCCCACTATGTGAGGGCCCAGCAAGAAGGCCAATCTATGAACCAGAAAGTTGGTCCTAACCAGATATCAAAACCACATGCTCCTTGATTTTAAACTTGCTAGCCTCTAGGACTGTGAGAAATAAATTTCTGTTCTTTATAAGTCATCCAGTTTTTGGTATTTTGTTATAGCAGGCCTAAAAGCCTTTAGAACTAACTTCCAGTTAACCAGGAAAAAACAGACTGAAAAGTTAAATGACACCATAAAAAGCAACCAGAAAATTCCAGAAGGGGAAATATTCTACAGGACAACTGACTAGTTTTTCAACAAGTCAATTTCACTAAATAAATACATAAACAAAGAGTATGTGTATTTTCCAGGTTAAAAATGTCTTGAGCTAAATAATCAAATGCAATGTGTGTCCCTTGATTAGAAGAAACTAATTTGAACAAACCAGCCACAAAAGATATTTCAGGGAGACCAAGCTGGAAGGATCACTTGAGGCCAGGAGTTTGAGACCAGCCTGGGCAACGTAGTAAGACCTCCATCTCTACAAAAACAATAAATTAGCTGGGCATGGTGGTGTGCACCTATAGTCCTAGCTACTCAGGAAGCTGAGGCAGGAAGATCACTTGAGCCCAGGAGTTTGAGGCTGCAATGAGCTATGATTGTTTCACTGCACTTCAGGCTGTGTGAA
The DNA here is from genome assembly GCF_028858775.2 of Pan troglodytes. Taxonomy (NCBI): domain Eukaryota; kingdom Metazoa; phylum Chordata; class Mammalia; order Primates; family Hominidae; genus Pan; species Pan troglodytes. The sequence goes on from NC_072411.2 coordinate 14,065,890, forward strand.
AGAGCAAGACTTTGTCTCAAAAAATAAAAGGACATTTCATAATAATTGAGGAAATCTGAATGTGGACTGGGTAATAAATGATATAAAAAAGCCATTTTTTATTTTGTTTGAAAAGATGATTTTGTAACTATACAGGAAAATGTTCTTATTTTTTTAGAAATCTGTACTAAAGAATTTAGGGGTAAAATATCATTTTCTTTAATATACTTTCAAACACAAGCAAAAAATAGTCATGACACAAATAGAGCAAAATGTTTACAATCTATGTTCTATGCTTGCCTGTGAGTGCCATTCATCTCATCTCTCTGCTTTTCTGAAAGTTTGAAAATTTCAAAGTTTTATAATAAATTTTTTTACATCCCATAATTTTATAATAATTTTTTTAAAGTTTGAAGCAAATCAACAACTATAGCTTCAAAAATATCCTGACCCACAATAAACATTGAACAGGGTATATTTCTCCCATTTCCTAAAAAAGTTGGCCCAGGAAGGAGTATGAGAGCTGCCATAGCTCTCCCAAGGCTCATTATTCTCCATCACTCCATGGGAAATCCCAAAATAAATTTTTTAAAAAGTTGTTTAAATTAATAATGTTTTTGATTCTATAATAATTTTATAATAAAATAATTGTAAAATGTTTTTGATTTTATAATTTATAAAAATTTTTATACATGTTTATGTTTGAAATGTCTATTTCAAACTTTATGAGATATTAAAATATAAGTAATATAGTTCATCATTTTAGAAATGCCATGCTTTTCTTCTCCAGCAATTACATAATCAAAGAGTAACTGTAGTTTTTCCTAGAACATTGCTTTGTAGGCTGGGCATGGTGGTTCATGACACTTTAGGAGGCCAAGGCAGGCAGATCTCTTGAGATCAGGAGTCTGAGACTAGACTGGGCAACACAGAGAAACCCTATGAGTAGTAAAAACACAAAAATCAGCTGTGCGTAGTGGCGTGCACCTATAGCCCCAGCTACTCAGGAGGCTGAGGTGGGAAGATCACCTGAATCTGGGGAGATCAAGGCTACAGTGAGCCAAGACTGTACCATTGCACTCCAGCCTGGGCAACAAAGTGAGACCCTGTGTCAAAAAAAAATGAAATTTAATTTAAAAAAAGAAAATTGCTTTGTAAAATTAACTTTTTCAATCAAAACCAAGATTTTTCAGATATAGAGAATGCAGCCCACTGGTCAGATTTGTCAGTTCAAAGAGAAAAAAATTCTAGTTTCCTATTTTTCTAGCCTGCTTATGATTATCCAATAAGATATCAAAAAAGACCAAAGCCTTTGGGATCCATGTTCAGTATTCCTGAGTCTAACTCAGGATGCCAAATCAGGAGACAAGCACATTCTCATCAATTTTCAATCATTCGAGACCAATTTTGCTTATAATTATCCAGTTCTTTTAGACCACCTTTCTCCTGAAGCCAGCCTTATGGCTATTCACTTCACTTTAGCATAAGCCCCCAAGAAGGTGAACAAAATGAGGAAACGATTGGTTAAAGTTGGCGTTTGAAATTCTGAAACAGGTCCACCATTCCCTTCACCCATGCCCGCCCCTCTTAGAAGTAGTACTTTCAGATTATTTAAGAGTCGATGCTTCTATGTGGATTTTGTCAGCTGTCCTTTATAACAGCTAGTGCGTTTGACTCTATTTTAAGCATATATTGACCTATGCTAATTATCTGTTAAAATAAATTCCACTCTTAGAGTTAATAAAGTGTGTTTGTCATGGAAGACCCATTGAAGTAAGAAGCTGAGGAGCCCTTATGGTAAAGTGGGACAAGAAATAATAAGACATAATAATTTTCCCATGCAAATCAACAACCGTAGCTTCAAAAATATCCTGACCCACAACAAGTATTGGACAGGCCATGTTTCTCTCACTCCCTAAAAAATTGGCTCAGGAAGGAGTATGAGAGCTCCCATAGCTCTCCCAAGGCTCATTATTCTCCATCACTCCACAGGAACAGCCTGTCAGAGAAGAGTGAAAGACCATTTGTCAACCTCTCTTCAACTCCCTGATTCTAGCCAAACTTCATCAATCTCAAGTGAGGAGCCAGAGAGAAATCAAACCCCATATATCCAGCATCATTGTCTACTGGAGTCAAAAATCACAATTCCACTACCCACCCCAACACCACTGGCCCTGTTTCTCCCAATTGCTTTTTATTGTGTTTTTTAAAAAATCCTCTTTCCCTATCCCTGCAACACCGAGAAGGAGGAATTATAGTAGATAAATATGAAGCATGGAGATCCTTTAAAAATGTTTTTAATAATAAATGAGAAAATGAAAAGGAAAGGGTTGGGAAGGAAGGAGGGAATACAAATGCCAGGGAAATGTTCAGTTTTGCTTTTAAAGATGTTAACACTCATTTATATATCTGCAAGACACTCCCCTTAAAGACAAGTTCTATGAGTGTGGGTCTGGTTGCATGAATAAGGATAAAATTACCTTTTTAGACGATGTTTCCCACATATCATTCAGAGACCCCTGAAGTTAGGTATCCCTCTTGTAGATGTCCTTGAGATGCTGCTGGACCTGGGAAAGAGGAAACTGGGATACGGGTCTATGCCAAAAGGTGCTTCTAGTTATAGGACAGAGAGGAAAGGGGCAGAGGGAGAAAAACCCGAAGTCTGAGAATCTGGATTGCAGAAGACTACCGAGGTCCTGGGAGAAGGGAGAGAAAACAAGGATGAAAAGGGAAAGGGGAAGAGGCATGAAATGTTGTCAAATGTCAAAAGGCATTTGGAGAGAAGTTGGGAATTGCATTAAGAAAACCACTGCAAATCTCATTTCAGACCATTTAGAGATATGCTCCCTGGGAACTGCGAGCTCAGGCTGTTTAGCATCAAACAAATGGATCCACTCCATCCCTACCCTAATTAAATAAATCATTCAGTAAAATATTAAAAACCTTCAGGGCCTACTCTTGCCAAATATGTCAGGGATCGTGTGTGTGTGTGTGTGTGTGTGTGTGTGTGTGTGTGTGTGTGTGTGTGTGTTCTGAGACACCACTACTCTTAAATAGGCAGAGCTACGACTTAGGGGACTGGCAGATTATTGCAAAAAGGGCACGGGGAAGAGGGACTATGTTGTGAGCCTGGGAAAGAAGTTTGTGTGGGGACTGTGGGCAGTGAACGCGTTGGGAACAATATGGAAAACTGGGAGCTGCCTTGGAATCTACAGGGCCAGGTAAGAGAATGTCCGAAAGAAAAATGAGCAGGTGCGGGATGTGTGCAGAGTCGGAGAAGAGTCCAGGGCACCCGGAGTGGCTCCAGGAACGACGGACACCCCTCAAGGCTTTTGGGGGCGGTGGGTACTAATAGAACCCAGTGTCCGGGGTGCGCCGGGGAGGCTGCGAGCGCGGCGGGAGTGGGGCGCTGGAGGGTGAGGACGCGGGAGTGAGGAAGCAAAGCCTGGGCCGGGCAGGGGCCTCCCAGCTGGGCCTGGAGGCAGCAGGGGGACAAGGGCTAGGAGAGGGCATGGCGGCAGCGCGGCGGGAAGCGAGGGGAATCCGGACACTCACCCCGTTGGCCGCAGCCATCTGCCCCACGATCTCGATGGCCGTCCTGCTAAAGTACCTGCCGTCGCTGCCCACCACCATGGTGCAGCCCCGGCGGTCGCGCAGGTCGATGGACGATAGCACGCTCTGGATTAATTTGGGCAGGTAGTTGCGCTGACCCTCGAAGAGGCCGGTAGGTCGCCGCAGACCCCCGCCGCCGGCCGGCCGCCGGTCCTCGTAGGGCGCGGTGGGCACTGTCAGCACCGGGATGGGGCTCCCCTCCGTGGCGCCTCCTGGCCGGTCCTGCTGAGGCTTCCGGGGCCGGAGGCAATCTGCAGCCTGCCGGGGGCCTCCGCCCACCTGGCCGCGCACCGGGACTCCGCCTCACGCCCAGGCCCCCTCTCTGGCAGGTCGGCACCCTGCGCCCTGCACCCGCCCGCCTGGGGACTGCCCGCCCCTCCTCTCCGTGCGGCTGCTCGCTGACTCCCTCGGCGGAGATTGCTTCTGCCTTCCTGTAAAGTTTTCTCCCGCCCACCTTCTCCGCTGCCAGACTGCCCGAGGTGTCCTCAGTTTCTCCCCAAGTTGGACTCACTTTCGGGGTGTCCCAAAAGCCTGATTCCAGGGCCTGCTAGCCCGACCCCGGTGACGCCTGCACCCGCGCCTGGCCCCAGCCTTCACGCGCGATCGCCGCCCTCCGGGGCACACCCTCCGCCAGAAAACAGCCGGCGGGCGGCGAGACTTTGGGCAGAGTCCGGGTTCCTCTCCGGCGCCAGGCCCGTCTCCCTGTCTCCCTGGGAGTGCGCAGCCTACACGCACCAGTTTCTCTTTAGAACAAGCACGGGGAGGGATTTGGGAGGGGGCTGAAACCTTTTGCCATCAGCGAACAGCCTCAGCCAAAAATAACCCTGGAAAGGCGAGCTAAGAATGGTTATCTCCTGCCAGCGCTGAAATCGGAGGCTTGGTGCTGCGTGTGGGGTGTGTGTGTGTGTGTGTGTGTGTGTGTGTACCCTCCCACCCCGACCATTTGTTGAAGGGAATCACCACTGTCAGACTTCAATCCAACAGGACCCACTCGAGCCATCCACACTTTCCCCAGCCTCCTCCAAAACAGCACACTTTCCGGTATGGACAATTCTTTTTTTTTTTTTTTTCACTTGTTTGTTTGTTGTGGTGGTTGCAACAGCAGCAACACAGACGACACATATTTCCCTATTCTTCTCGCCCTTCTCACCCTCCCTACCCAGCTCCTGCCTTAGAAACAGGCTTGGCCTACACTGTATCTGTCCACACTGCCTGAACTCTTCCCTGAATTAATCGTTTTCAATAGGAGGGGGCTAAATCCCTTATTAATGCCCTACCAGGAGTGAATGAATAAAGCCAAGTTAAAGGGGAACTGGGTACCACATACTGTGCTAGGTTCCTTTGCATGTATCCTTTCATTCTGCTGGAGCTAAAGATGTTCTGCCTCCTCTCCATAAAACGCACCCAAACTCCAAAACCAGGAAATTCTCCATAGAAAATAGGAGTGAAGAGAGACAAGACTAACAGGATAAACCCCAAAGCAGGAAGAAAGTTTTGTCTCCCATTTCGCTCAAGGAATTTTTGGACCCACCAAGGCTACTGTCCTGAAAGATCCTGCTGCTTCTCCTTCCCCAAATATTGTCCACTTCCTGAGAGTAAGGCTGACTTGCCGCAGGCTTATAAAGTGTTTGGTCACAGTAAGACAACTGTGAGTAATAACACACATTGTATACTGTTTTGCAATTGATAAAAGGCTTTGCATCTGTTTTTTCTTTGGAGGCTGAAGAAAAGAATAATGGTATTCACGCAGTTCCCATTTTACAGATGAAAACAAGAGGACTTTTTCTGTGAAGTCAGGAAAGTGGTTACAATGGTAATTTCTGCCTGTCCGAATTATGTATTGCCCCTCCCCTTTCTATTAATAACATTGAAGTGTGATGAGACAACCACTGAAGCTGTCAGTTGAAACCTGCTGGGACTTTTTAGCCATTCTCTTCAACATAAAGAATGGGTGTTTTTGGAGGGGGTGAGAGGAATGGGGAAATGTTGTCAAAGAGTACAATGTTTTAGTTGAGACAGGAAGAATACATTTTGTTGAGATCTACAGCACAGCATGGTGACTGTAGTTTACAATGAAGTATTGTGTATTTCAAAATTGCTAAGACAATAAATTTCAAATGTTCTCACCACAAAAAAGATAGGTTTTGAGGTGATGAATCTATTAATTCTCTGGATTTAATTATTCCACAATGTATACATATATCATAACATCACATTATACCTCCGTAAATACATACAATTTTAATTTGTCAATTAACATTTTTTTAAAAGAATAGTGTGGCCAGTTGGGGAGGTAGTTTTTTTTTTTTTCCTCTAGTCTCTACTCAGTCTCCAAGATCCCATTCCCCATAAAATTCCTGTCACCCAGGTGGAGTGCAGTGGCACAATCATGGCTCACTGCACCCTCTCCCTCTTGGGCTCAAGCGATCCTCCCACCTACAGGTACATGCCACCACGCCCAGCTAATTTTTGTAGATTTTGTAGACATGGGGTTTCACCATGTTGCCTAGGCTGGTCTCGAACTCCTCAGCTCAATCAATCTGCCCACTTTAGCCTCCCACAGTGCTGGGATTACAGGTGGGAGCCACCAAGCCCAACCCATAAAGTTCCTAACTTTTTATCTCCCTGGGAGTGCACAGCCTACACACACCAGTTTCTCTTTAGAACATACTTAAGAGTCTTGGCTTAGCATCCAACAGACAGAACTTTAACACTTCTACGGATCTGTGCACCTGTCTATGGTGTGGGGTTTTTAAGATCTCTTTCTAATGACACTTTATTTTGCAAAGCAGGACAGTTTCATTCCCAGAAGAGCAGGTATGGTAAATCCTTTGTTCCAGTAATGAAGACAATGATCCAAACCCTAAGCCTCAGAGAAGCCCAGAAACCCTCCAGGCCTCCATCTCTCTGCTCCTAGCACCTGCCTCTCTCTTGACATCAACATCATTCTCCCCTCTCACAGCCCAGCTCCTTCCACAGACCCAGGGATTAGGCACCAGCACCTCAGACTAGATTTTAGAGAATTACCATTCAAGAGGCAATCCTCTTCCCTTGGTTCCAATTTCAAGGTTCTCAAAGACTGGAACAGGGCTAGTTTGAGGCAGTGTGCCCCATCGTATAGCCAGAAAGAACCTTACAGTGAAAAGGAAAACAATTCTTCCAAAGTAAGGGGGTGCTGATCCCCAGAGGGAGGACAGATGGGCAAACAAACAGTAACCGGGCCACCACATGCTTCACACTCACTGATCAAGGACTTCTAAAACCACTTTTCTTTTCTCTGAATTTATATAGGATTTTGTATCACTCATAAAGGAATGTCTTATAGGCTGATAACACCTTTCTATTCATGCTTACACTTAACGTTTAGGCTAGGATAATTTCCTAACCTCAGTGTCCTCACTATAAGATGGGAATTATTATAATCCCTACCTCATAAATTGTTGGGAGGATTAAAATACTTAGTAAAGTGCCTGACTAATAGAAAGGCATTCAATAAATGTTAGCTATTCATGGTGTCATCATCATTATATTTACCATTATTACTAATCTCCTGTATTGCAAGAATTACAGTTTATATTTTTGTAGACCATCACTGTAGCTAAAGGGTCTTTGGACCATAGGTGATATTCCATAAAGGTTGGTTAAATTGATCTGTGGTTTTTGACTATGGAAACTCAGAACTCCCTCAAAATGTACAAAACAGATTTACCTGCTAAATAAATCTCTTCAAAGCTGACCCCAGGTTTGATTGAATTAATTCCAATGAATTTGTCACAATGATGGAGAAAGGAAACTTAGAGGGCCCCACAGTTGTTTGCTGGTAAAATGAGAAGTTTGGATTAGATCAATGTTTCCCAAAATATTTTCCTCAGAATGTTAGTGCCCCTCGAATCCTGCACAAAGCAAGAGTTTCATGACCAAGTAGCTTTTAAAACTCCTGTACACTCTACTCCCATTCTTCACAATGCACACTTTCATATTAAAAGTTCTGAGAGGTCCTCAACAGAAGACATCACTTAACTTTTTTTTTTTTTTTAAGACAGATTCTCACTCTGTCACCCAGGCTGGAGTACAGTGGCCACCACTCCTGGCCTAAAAATTTTTTAACCTGGTGCTTCCCAATCTAAACTCACAGGGACCAGTTTTCTTAATGAAAGAGAATCAGACTAGCTTGTAACCATAGCTGGTGACACTCCCCTGCCCCATTCCTTGTATGTCCTCAGTGGACTAGGTCAGGAATAAATAAATTTTCCTGATTCTCAAGGGCTGGTCACTCCTTTGCACTGAGCTCAAAGCTTCTCTGTAGCATGGGTCACAATGAATGGTAGCCCTGATAGCCTAGAGTAGCCTTTCAGCCTTCTCTGAGCCTCGAAAGACTGAGGATCCTTGGCATGAAATGGAGCAACTGATATACCCTTGCTTCCCCTGGGGACTCTCTTGCTCTCAAAAAGGCATCAGCCATCATCTCCATCTAGAGAATATACTAGCTGACTCAGCTTGACCAGCCTGTACCAAAATGAGAATCTGGGTAAAATAAGCATTGAAACACTTCATTCCTTGTAGATTCACAAAACATATTAGCATATTAAAGACTATGAAGTTCTGCAGGAAAAAAAAACCTATTTAACTTTAATCCAACATTGCCAAGTTTTATTTGACCATGGAAGATTTTTCCAAAACACTTACAAACAGATCAAGGACATTAATCTTTCATGAAACACTAGATCCCCAAGGTCCTCTCCAGCTACATCATTCTGTGATTTTCTTTTTTATTTATGATGCATTAAAAGATTAATCTCCATCAGAATTCCATTTAGAAATTCACCAGAATGTGCAAAGGCAGCAGGTAAAATTGCTGAAGGGTATTATAAAAATACCCTCCAGTGATTTTTGAAACTTAAACTGAAATATTTATATAACTATATATTTCAGTTTGTATATTATATATATATGTATATACACACATATATATGTGTGTATATATATTGGTGTATGTATATCTATATCTATGTATATATGGCATTATATCCATTTTACAGATGCAGAAACTGAGCTTTAGAGGGGGTGAGCAATTGGTCCAAAGCCACACAGCACACAGGTAGTCATTGATAAAGGTAAAAACAAGAGTTGAAGCCTGAGGTGTAAGGACACAGAGACAAGTACACAAATGTTTACAAGTTACACATATGACACGTGCCTTTAACATGAATTTCTTGAACATTCATTTAGAGGCCTTACAATGAAGACATCAGAGTGGCAGCAAGTTCTGTTGGAATCAAGGGAGCGTGTTCTTCTATAATCCCCTGGCTAACAGGAAAGCACACTGATTTGGCCCATGGTAGTTATACACTCCCATTGAGTCAGGGGCCACTTCTATGCACACAGGAGGTGCTAAAAATATGCTGTTGACTCATTGCCTCTAAGAGCAGAAGAAATGCCAAAAGTATAGGACAAGAGACAGAAAAGCACACGGAAAAATGTCGTAGGGCAGTCCTCTGAGGAAGTGTTAGATCCCTTTGAAATCTGTCCAAACACTTTCTTGTGCTGGGGAAAGTCAATTACATATTTCAAGCAACCCCACATGTCATACGAGTATCTTGTACGTGTTTGTGTACTCGTGTCTGTGAACTTACATCTCAGACTTCAACTTCTCGCTCCCCACCCTTATCAATGACTGCCTGCATGGCCTTGGGCAAGTTGCTTTCCCTCTTCAAAGCTCAGTTTCTGCATCTATAAAATGGACATAATGCTACCTACCTCATGGGGTTAGTGATCACATTTAAGGAGCTAATATGTGGAAATTGCTTACACAGTACCTATCACATAATAAGGGTTTAATAAGTGTTTGATGTAATTGTTTTGATTATTACTACTATTACTAAAATAATAATTACTACAATAATAATGATTCTTATTCTCTATATTAGTATTATCTTTGAAAATGGGCATGGATTATGTCTATGTAACACTTTTGGCACAATATCTAGCATTATATCACACACAAATTAGAGAATTCATGTTATTAAGGATGAAAAAATATTTTTACTGACCCTTCAATTCTTCGTAAGTAACTGCAAAAGAAGCCATTATCCCAACACATGAAATAAAAAAGAAAATTCAGTTCCTCTGGAGTTTGTTTTTGGAGGTAGCCACAGGATACCTAAATTTTTTTTCTTTTCAGAGAGACCGAGGGGCTCACTAGGTTGACCAGGCTGGTCTTGAACTCCTGGTCTCAAGCCATCCTCCCACCTCAGCCTCCCAAAGTGCTGGGATTACATGCATGAGCCACCACATCCAGCCTACCTAAAATATTGAATGCTGTTAATAAATCTCCTGAGGCCAGCATAAGAAGGTGATGGGCAAAACTAATGCAGGTATGTTTTTCTGGCTTTTTCATGTATTGGGCCAAACTTTGAAAAGCACTTACTATTAATGGCTAACTTGCAAAATTTGTGATTTATTAAAAGCAGATTTTAATTGTTTTACCTAAAAATAATAGGCCTCTGATCTGCCAAAGATGAAGATTTAATTTCTAGGTGTTCCCCACAATACCTAGAAACACCAGTGGAATCGATTATTAAACACTTTAGAACTCTTCTCATCAAAGTTCTTTAATATATAATACAGCAAAAGAAAAGTTTCTTTTCTAAAGGCTTCTCTATACTTTTTTTAATAGTTGAATTTCATTTCTGAAGGCTCCTAAAAAGAATAAAATTTAGATCTTTATTAAAGAGGAAATATATTTTCCATGTTTAATTTAAATGACATTCCATCAGTCATTTGCAATCTTAGCCTACACGGAATTTTTTTTTTTTTGGTAGTTTTTATGTTTGGCTTTAGGAGGGGATTCCCAATAATCTCTATATAAATATTTCTAATCTCTATATAAATATTTTAACATTTCAATGTTAATTAGTTTTTTAAAACTATTTTATCCATAAAAATAATGAATTTGCATGGCTGAGGATGAAATAATATGTTACCAGGACCCCTCAGTTTTGGGGGTTGTGAGTAGATCCCATCTTCATGTTCCTCCAGCCCAGCCCAAGCCTGGCTCAGGTCCTCCTCCCCCATTTGCCAGGAACCACCATCCCCAGGGATTCTATGTGCCCTGCCTGACCAGTGTTCTCCATCAGAGTTTACCAATCTTTTGTTCATTCCCTCAGAGCACAGCTAAGCAAGAGTACACTAATTTGAAAATTAACTCAAGCAAATAGAGGAACAATATCCCCAACACATTGCATTTTAACATAGGGTTTCCTGGACACACTGTTTCAACCCAAGAGTTGGGCTAATAGTAGGAGTTCCATCTGCTAAAATACGGCTGTCAGCTTCAGAGGGAAATTCATGAACGTCTTCGTAGTTTGTTTTTACGTTTCACTTGGCACTGTTTCTAAAATTTCCTCTCAAGCCAAAAAATAAGTTATTTCCCAGCACACTGGTCACTTTTCATTTATCATTGGATTGATTTTTGTAACTTGCAGTAGGAGCTGAAATCGACCAGGGGGTTCTTATCCAACAGACAGCAGCAAAACTCTTTGTGTATCTGCGTTCCTTTCAACAAGCGTGACTTCCTCAATGGCATACTTCGTGAGCGTAACACAGAGCTCAGCAATAACGTTTCTTCACTAACCCTACCAGGTATCCAACATAGGATGTTACTTCCTTTCACTGTTTTCCGACTCCTGGCAGATATTAATCATTGGGATTTGGGAACAAGGAAATAGAATTTCTGAGAATGCTTGGGAATTCCCAAATTCATATGATTTTCATAACACTTCACTTACAAGTTTTTGAAAAATAATAAATGACTATAATAACAAGCAAATAGTCGTTTTTTTCTGTAAGAGGATTATATGAAAAGTTTTAGTAGTCTTCTGTTTTAAAGAGATATGATAACAAATGATGATTTATTATTATTATGAGCCAACATATTGTAACAAGATTATAAAATCCAATAGCATTAATAGAGAAAACATTAAAAAGAAATGAATGTTATCACAAAATAAATGCTAAAGAAAAGTCCTTTAAAGATTGAAAGGTAACACCACAAATACTTAATGCTTTAATCGTTGTTTACATGACATTGTTATACAAGGCATCAATCATCCCCTCCAATACCATTTAAATAACATAACATTCTGATCTCCTGGCAAGATGAATAGCACTAGAAAGAAGCAACTGTCAAAATTGCCGATTTAAGGGTATATTTTGTTTCTAAAACTTGGCATTTCTTAGAAAACCTCTCATAGGATTTGTAAAACATATACTATGCCTAGGAACACATTAATATTTATTTGCAGAAATGGTTCACTGTTAGCAGTGGACAAGGCCATGAACACACACTTGTAACACAGCAACAGATACAAGAAAGTCTGACTGAGGCTCCTTTGCTGCTCCTGTCCTGTTCACCTTAACTTTCATCTCCACATGTCAGTGCTTCCTCATCTTGCTTGACTTGAAGTCAGTGCATTTCTTCAAGCCAGTAAGTTCTCTATACTGACTATTAAGCTGTAATTTTCACAGGAAAATTAGAATGTTCCTTCCCATTTTCCTAATTTCTCAACTGATTTTTCTCAGAATTCAGAATCCATAAATATTGAAATGCCAGGAGAGAATTTCCAAATGGAAATGCTGTTCCCTTCGTCCATTTTCAGAAGAAACCGTAGGATAGTGTTATCCTTCTCTTCTCCAATTTTTTTTTTTCCTGCAAACTTATGGTTATCACCTCTTTAAGTGAGTAGCTCACAATTTTGCCTCCCCTGCAAATGGTCCCAAAACAGTGAAGTGGGTCCTCTTTAGCTGTGTCTTTAGTACATAATCCTGCATTTCTGACCATATGCAGGGAGTGTGACCCAGGGAAGGATCCCTGACTCAATGGGATTTCTCTTGCTGTCTCTAGAATTTGAACACCGGAACCCAGACGTACAGAGGCTGGGAGCCATCGTGGTGTGCTATATTGATGACGGCAGCAGTGGGTGGTGTGGGGGCAGTTAATTGACAGCTACCTGTTGCTGACATCCCAGGAACTGCCTGAACCTCCTCTTTCCCAGTCATAAGATATCTAAGATTCTGCAGTATTCTTCATTAAATCCTAGCGTGGTTTAAGCTAGGCAGAATTAGGTTCTGTTGCTTTCAATCAACAGAACCTTAGCTAATACATTGTTATTTCCTGGTCTTTGTTCCTTTAATTTTCCAGGAAAAGAAGGGAAAATGGCTTACTGGTTTTAAAAAGAGACAAGGGACAACATAGCATTTATGCAAAATTTAGAAGCACTCAAAGGAAACTCTGGAAAGTTCCTGAGACATATATATGTAGGATCAGCATAAAACTTGAACAGTGTATCTAGATCATGGTTGCCATGGTTGCCTTGACACAATGAACATCTGTATCAAGATCATATTTTCTTGGTGGGACAGAGAGAAGCACAAGGCGGGACTCACATTTACAGTAATCCTTGTTTTCCAGGGACCATACAACCCAGTTTGTCCAGAGCTGTTCATCTTAAGTTTGTTATCCCACCATAATTATAAATAGAACCTCCTTTTTCTCTCAAGAATATCCCACTTTGGATGATAATTTCTGTGACTACCCATTAAGAATATTTAATAACTATAGAAAACTGCTTCTCTATATTTTTTGTATGTTTGAAACATTTTATAACAGAAATATCTTTAAAGTTATCACCTACACAGAATATAGCTGCCAAATGCTCCTACTCTGCTATTCTAACCATGAATCCCTCTGGGGCCCCTTCCTCCTACGGCGCTTGTAAGGATGAAATGAAATAAGCTCTATGAAGTGCCCAACAGTGACCAACACTGAATAAAATACAGCCACCATAGGAGGCCTTCCCTTATGTTCACCAAACTCCTGATAAGTTATTCGGTGATGTTTTAATCTTAATATTTTATGTAGATTATACATTCATCTGATTCAAAATGCAAAAGGTACAAAAGCGTATACAGTTAAAAGTTTCCCAACCCACTACCATTTATCTCCCTGGAGGCAACTGTTTCCAGATTTTTGAATATCCTTAAAGAATATCATATGTATGGAAAAGAAAGATTATATATTTATATGCATCTGTGTATGCATTTTCCTATGAGAGGCTCACAAAGTCTCCTTGAAGAGATATCATTATTACAAATACCCCTCAATTTACAATGGGGTTATATTCCAATAAACTTATGAAAATATTGTAAGCTGAAAATGCATTTAATACACTTAACCTACTAAACATCATAGCTTAGCTCGGCCTACCTTAAACACTCACATTAACCTACAGTTAGGCAAAATCATCTAACAGAAAGCCCATTTTATAATAAAGTGGGCTTTGAATATCTCATGGAATATAATGAATACTGTACTGAAAGTGGAAAACAGAATGGTTGTATGAGTACTCAAAGTACAGCTTCTGCTGAATGTGTATTGCTTTCAAACTATCTTCAAGTTGAAAAATCATAAGTCAAAATATTCTAAGTCAGGGATTGTTTGTACTTCTACTTTACATGATGAAATTGAGCCTTGAAAAGATTAAGTGACTCGCCCAAGGTCACACTGGCAGTTAAATAGTGAAACTTGGATCCAAATTGTTCAGTCACTACATGTATTGTCTTGAAATTTGAAAAAGAGGAAGAGGAATTAAACTACTAAATTGAAGGACTATTTTAGGCATAGAAGAAGCAGATGCCTTCATGTCCAAGTGATTGTGAAAAGCCCACTTGCCCCAAAATATGTCTCCTGGTCATATGAAATTCCACCATTTCAGATTTTTACCTGGGGATTTAGAGTAATCTGCTGTTTTCCTAGAGCTCCCCTAAAATAGAAATAGAAAATTTTGGAAGGCTAAATATATGCTAACATTGGAAAACTCATTTTCTCCCCTTCGTAAGGCAAGGTACTGAAGGAGGGGGCCCAACGGGCCGTGCAGGGACATCCTGGAGGCATGGGGAGAAGAAACTGAAAGGCAAGTTTGTATGGAACAAAGAATACCGATCTCAGGATTCTCCCTTGAACCTGCCCTAACTTTGTTCAAATAGACTTAGCCACTGACCTGCTGTCAAAAGACCACAGCCAATCTGACTTGTTTTCAATATAATGATGAATATTGATTTGGTCCCTTCATCCAACATTCTCAGCTGGATCTTTTTGACCAAGGATATACATTACTAGGTGAGTACAGGCAGTTAATTCTTCCACACGGGACTTCGGAGTTTCTGAGTTAACCAGAATCACCCACCTTAACATCTGCCAGTTTATACCCCAAGTCCTGACCAGTGCCCCCTACCTGCTATGCCTCGTGTTTTCAATAGAGCATAAAATCAGAAATGAAAGATGAAACATCATAGCCAATATCACAGAAATACAAAGGATCCTAAGAAACTGCTAGGTATAATTACACACTAACTAATTGGATCATCTAGAAGAAATGGATAAATTCCCAGACACATAAAACCTACCAAGATTGACTCATGAAGAAATTTAAAAATCTGAACAGACTAATAGCAAGCAAGGAGGTTGAATCCGTAAGAAAATGTCTCCTATCAATGAAAAACCCAAAACCAGATGGCTTCCCAGATTAATTCTACCAAATATTTTAAGAAGAACTAATACCAGTCCTTCTCAAACTCTTCCAAAAAGCTGAAGTGGAGGGAATACTTCCAAACTCATCTGACAGGGCCAGCATTACCCTGATTCCAAAGCCAGACAAGAACACTACAAGAAAGGAAAATGACAGGCCAATATCCTTGATCTACATAGATGCAAAAATCCTCAACAAAATCCTAGCAAACCAAATTCAATAGCACATTGAAAGAATCATTCACCATGATCATGTCATGGTTCAACATAAGCAAATCAATACATATAATATACCATATTAGAAAAATAAAGGATAGAAACTATATGGCCATCACAATAGATATAGAAAAAGTTTTTGACAAAATTCGAAACCCTTTCATGGTGAAAAAAAAAAAACACCCAACAGATCACGTATTGAGGGACTGTATCCCAACAAAATACAGGCCATATATGACAAACCCATAGCTAACACCATAATCAATGGTGAAAAGTTGAAACTTTTCCTCTACCATCAGGAACAAGACAAGGATGCCCACAGACACCACTTCTCAGGGTAATTAGGCAAAAGAAAGAAATAAAAGGCATCCTAATAGGAAAGGAAGAAGTGAAACTGTCTCTACTGACGGCATGATCTTGTTATATATAGAAAACCCTACAAACTTCACTAAAAAAAGGTTAGAACTCAACACAAAGAAGGGAACAATAGACACTGGGGGACTCCAAAGGTGGGAGGGAAGGATGGTGGGAGCAAGGGTTGAAAAACTACCTATCCATTACTATGCTCACTGCTTGGGTGGTGGGATCATTAGAAGCCCAAACCTCAGCACCATGCAATATACCTGTTTAAGAAACCTGTACATCTACCCTCCTGACTCTAAAATGAAACATACAATATTTAAAAAACAAAAACAAATAAATAAAATTTGAAAACTGTTAGAACTGAACTGATAGGTGAAATCAGTAAAGTTGTAGGATACAAAATCAACAGATAGAGCCTTGAACACAGCAACATCCAGCTGTCTGACACGAAAGTCTCAGGGGCAAGAAAACCTCTATATGAACTCAGAAACAATGAGCTAAGTTGTGTTTATGTCTGAAAGGATGTTAAGAACTTCATTCATGTTACATCAGAGCCAACAGAAAGAACCAACAGGAAACCTGTACCCAACAAACAGAAATGACAAGATGAAGGGAAAGCAGAGGTAAGGGCTTACCTTAGAAAGGGCAAGTGATTAGATCAATATACAATACAATGTTTGCTCCTGAGCCAAAAATTTGTACAATAATTTGGACATTACTTGCACAACCAGAAAAATCAGCCACTCATTAGGAAAATGTGTTTCTGTATAAGTCTTAGGACTCAGCTATCTATAATAACATGAAAAGACAATATTTTCATCCAAAATGAGTATTTTTGTTTGTCTTGGCTTGTTATTCTAACGTCAACAGCCTCTAAATAAACTGTTGAAGTACATGATATAACCACCTCTTTCTCCATCTTTCCCGTTGCTCCCATAGGGTTTCAGTTGTGCAATTTCACCATTAGCAAAGCTTTTTGCTGAAATCTGGCTTTTCAAAGGGAGAATATCCAGAAACAAAAGATGCTGATCTGGGAGGCTCTTCCTAATAGAACTGCTGCTTCAGTTTAACTTGAAAAAGCCCACACCCAGTTCCTAATGACAAACATCTGAACACCCGGTCTTCCCCTGAGCAAGACCATGCTATGCCTCCTGCTCGCTCTGTTCTATAAGCAACCCACAGATTGCTCCCTGTGAAGAGGAGCCTGCAAGGGGAGCAGCATTCCACCAGACCCTGATTTAGCAAGATATTTCCATATCATTCCCCCAACCAGCTGGAAGTCCTCCACTGCTCTTGTGTAAAAATCTAACTCATCTCGCTGAATTTCCTGATTTAAAAGTCTAATTCATTTCACCAAAAGTGTGACAGAAGGAAACCAAGTACACCATCTCTCTCTTACCAAACCAAAGCTATTGCATGTGCATTCTGGGGGGAAAACATGGTCCAAATATGTTATGGAGGGGGTGCCAGCCCAGTGTCATCCTCTTACTATTGCCATAGGATCTTGGCTGATGGCATCAGAGGAAAAACAAGTTTATCGATTACTTTCAACCATTAAGCTCACTCCTCCATGAAAAATATGTCACAAGTCCAATGTCTCTTATTAAAATAACCACTGCAAAATATAAAGGAGTCACAGTTTTAAAATGGGACACACGTTCTCTAAGCGGTGAACCACGTTAGAGGTGCACTGTTTACATTGTATAAAGTCCCCTGGAGCCAGGGTCAGGAAGCGCATCTGTTCTTTGATGTTCTGGGATGAAGGAGAAAGGAAAATGTGCTGCCAGAAGTGAGTGGGAAGGAGCCCATGAGATAAAGGAAGTAAATCCATTTGCTGATTGCAATAATAATGGTAATACACGAAGCTATACATACATACATACATACATACATACATACATACATACATGCATGCAAACTTTCACATTTTTAAAAAAAAAGAACTTAAGGCTTCCACTCATGTAATCAGCCCTTATGAACTCTCCTGATTAGCTGCAAGGAAAATCTTCCTTTCTCCTCTTTCTTGCACCATCCTGGGCTCCCTTTTGACTTTTTTTTTTTTTAACTTATAAACGAACAGCTCATATTCTGAAGTTTGTAGTCCCCTCCCACCCCCTCTCTCTCTATACGGCTCATTTACATTGGCAGCTGTCGTGCTGCTGGGCATCCTCAAACCCACCAGTTTCCCTTTAATGTGTGAGCAGACAAACATCATCATGCACTAGGCACCACTGTGCCACTCAAAATGCTTTTTTGTTTTTTTTTATTGCATCTGAGAGAAATCTCAAGGTTGCAAACCTGGAGTCAGAATTGTCTCCATGTGTCTCAGTGGGAAGAGTATCGTGTGAAGAAACAAGTTGATTCTACTAATCAAAAGGAATTTTTTTTGATATCAGGTCATCCTCCGAATGAATTTATATTACCGAGTGGAGGGTCACATGAAGAAAATGGTCAAACAGCACCACCTAGAGCAAGAGCTGAGAAGTGCAGCGGAGCCGGGCTGTGTCAGGAAAGAAAAGCAAGCTGGGGCCTGGCTCAGCGCTCTCCTCTCTGCTTCTGTCTGCACGGAAAGATTAGGATGACAGTGGCAGGAAGCCTGTGCACCTAGTATGCATCACTTGAAGGGAACACACAGATTCCAGTAAACAGTTGGAAGGAAATGTTAATACCAGGCTTTGCTAAACAATATGAAATGACTCCTAGATGAGACAAGCGACTTTCGTCAAAGTTTCCTGATACCTGAAAAGACAGCCCAGGGGATCCTGCACTACATGTGGTGTATGTAAATTAAGCGGGTTTTTTTCCCCTTTGTAATCAAGGCTCATACACAAACAAAATCACACTTTAGAAACGGCCTATTTCAACTTGTAACTAGCTTGCTTTCAGGGGCTCCAGGTAAAAAAGAAATAGAGCACAAAGACGCTTTCTCCTTAGGGATCATACACAAATTCACTCTGTCCGTTTCTTTCCCACATGAAGCAACAAAGCCGTGAGACCTCTCCATCCACCCATCTGGTCCTTCCTGATTAAAGTGAGATAAATCACAGCCCTCTCTCTCCAGATGGCAGGCGACAAGAGGGGGATGCTTGCCTCAAGAAGTCCTCCCCATCCCTCTGCATTCATGCAAGCCCGAGCGGAGAGATGCAAGAAATTACGGATGCATTTTAATTCCCCAGACCCTGCAATTAAAAATGGAAATTGTTTGGCCACGCGTGTTGGCTCACGCCTGTAATCCCAGCACTTTCAGAGGCCGAGGTAGGCGGATCACCTGGGGTCAGGAGTTCGAGACCAGCCTGGCCAACATGGTGAAACCCTGTCTCTACTAAAAATACAAAAATTAGCTAGGAATGGTGGTGGGCGCCTGTAGTCCCAGCTACTCGGGAGGATGAGGCAGGAGAATCACTTCAACCCGGGAGGCAAAGTTTGCAGTGAGCCAAGATCGCACCACTGCACTCCACTCTGGGTGACAAAGCAAGACTTCATCTCAAAAAATGTTTTTAAAAAATGGAAGTGTTGTTCTTTCGTTTGTAAATGTGTTTTGGTAAAAGAGGGGCAGTTTAAGCAACCCTTTTTATTGTCTACATTGTTACAATTCATCAGACATGGACTCTTGACTCCGTTTTGCCTGGGCAGACCCAATTCAAGCATTTACAACAGCTATAACCTCCTCAAATCAAAAAGAGGAATCAGCATTATTGCTAAGTTCAAATAAGGTGTTTTATTTCATTTTTATTTTTCAATGCAGCCATTCCTCCAGGTGCTGTCATCAGGTAAGATTGTCAGTCCTGATTAGGTAAAGGTATTATTACAAAATGCAATTCTTAAAAATGCAGTGTCTAACTACACTTTTAATAAGCCTTTCCCCCTCCCCTATGTATTCTCCCTTAGACACCCCTTCTCAAATTTAAAATCACAGAAACTAAAATATGATGCCTAAAGAGAGCCTAGCGACTGCCCAGTCCTCTAATTTGATGAGTGGGAGTACTGAAGCCCAGAGGAGGTCAAGTAGTTTGTTCCCAATGTCTTAGATAAGAAGAAAATGACCAGCTGGGAAATCCCACTCATGTCAAGGCAGAGGCACAGGGCCACAGACTGTGGTTGAATTGTGCCACACTCCTACATCCTTCTTTAGGAATCACAGAACATTCCTGTGTTGAGTCGGAGTCACTGACTTCCTTTTCAGGCTGATTGAGTTCTGTCCTTACGGGCTGCGACAAGAAGTTTTGGTATTATGCTACACCAAGACCATTTATCTAGTTCAAGAAATAAGCACAGTCCTTAGAGCCCAGCAACTTTCCCTATGTCCAGTAAATGTAGCTTCTCCATTAGAAGCTGTCAGAATGGAGCCTTCTGGCTCATCTTGATTTTGATTTGTGCAAGAATGAATGGTTGTGCTAAGACAGCTTTCCTAGCTGATACAGAGCGAAACTTTTTTCTCATAATCTATAAAAAAATTAAATTAGAACTTTTTTCTCATAATCTGTGAAAAAAATATTAAATTAAATCTGGCTCGTCTTGATTTTGATTTGTGCAAGAATGAATGGTTGTGTTAAAACAGCTTTCCTAGCTGATAGTGAGCAAAACATTTTTCTCATAATCTATAAAAAATATTAAATTAGAAGCATAGAGTTTATTTCATGACTTTTATTTTCCTGCAATTTTCTTGTGGGCATAAATGATTTGTTTTTATCCTGCCTGCCCCCACAATCCCTTTTCCAAGAGACTAGAAGAGTATCTAGTGCAAAGTAGAGACTCAAATATTTTTTAATTAACAGTGATCCCAGCCACCCAGTGCATGTTGCCAAATGCCAACCCCATAAATTATCAAACACATCATCTCATTCAGCCAATCAAAATCAAGTGCTACCTATTTTTTTTAAGTTTTCATAGCCCTTGGCCATCTGCTTTCTCAGCATTTCCCAAACTTGAGTCATTCTCGTCCTGCCTTCCTAATTTTGCTCTGTCAATTACCTCTACTATTATTTATTTCATATATTTTTAAATAGCCCCACTTTTGAAACTTAAATACATGCCTTTTAAAAGGAAGCTTTCTTACTACTATACATCAAAAGCCATTATTACTTGTTCTAAGTACTCATAACAACATGTTCACAACTATTAAAATTTAGTAATGTGCATCCACATACTCTCTAAATTTATGGAGCATCTGCACACACTTTAACAAACAATTCTGCATTACTCACTCAATTTTCTTGACATCCTTCTGAGGCAGGACAAACCTTGGGCCCAAAGAATTGAGGTAGGAGTCCAAGCAAGTTGCCAGCCACATAAAGGCAAACGTTGGCTCGGAAGTCGGGACTACCAGCCCCTAGGTTATGGTTCATGCTCTTTCCTCTGCTCTCCAGAACCTCCTATCTCCAAGTGTAGTTAGCAGCCCAGATGCAGCAGCATCCTTTAGAGACTTGTTAAAAATGCAGAAGCTCAGGCTCCACCCCAGGCCTATGCAGACTGAATCTGCATTTTAACAAGGTCCAGGTAATTCACGTGCACATTAAGTCTGAAAAGGCCTGGTCTAGATCAGCGGTTCTCTAACTAAGCAGCACATTAGAACCATCTGTAGAGACTTTAAAAATACCAGTGCCTGGGCTTCACCTCCCAGAGAATCTGACTTAAGTGTCTGGGGTTTGCCCTGAGTCTAGGTATTTTTAAAATCTCCTCAGCTTATACAAAGCTGGCAGGGCCGGGCACAGTGGCTCATGCCTATAATCCCAGCATTTCGTGAGGCCAAAGTGGGCAGATTGCTTGAGTCCAGGAGTTTGAGATTAGCCTGGGCTAAAACCCCATCCCTACAAAAAAAAAAAAAATACAAAAAGTAGTTGGGCATGGTGGTGGCACATACCTGTAGTCCCGGCTACTCAGGAGGCTGAGTCCTCGCTTGAACCCAGGAGGTCACGGTCTGGTCAACAGAGCAAGACCCTGTATCAAAACAAACAAACAAACAAACAAAAAATGCTAGCAACTTACCAGCTAGGGAGGCCTGTAGAGCCAAGTTTTCCAAATGGGGCTACATTACTTGTTCCAGAACTTTAGCTGCATCAAAACCACCTGGATGGCTTGTTCAGCTACAGAGGGTCTGGCCATGCCCCTAGAGTTTCCAGCTGAGGGTCTGGAATGAGGCCCGATGATTTGCATTTCTAACAATCTCCAGGTGATGCTGATGCTGTGGGTCCAGGGACCACATTTTGAGAATCTATGCTAAATTAACCGGACAAGATCAAAGCTCAAACTTATTCCAAGAACTTTTCAAGGCCCACCTGCAAGTTGTAGTGGAAGTAAGCATCTAAGGGTGCAAAAAAGTTTCACTGTAGACTAAGGCCTTTTACCTGAGCTCTCAAATGTTCACATTTCTCTTATCAACCTAAATAACAAACAGAGAGAGGCTCTCCACAAGAAAAAGATATTCGTTTGGAAACAGAGCCTTGCAATAGAAATAGGCAAGCCAGAGTAAACTATATGCGTATTCATGGAGGTAAAGGAAGACAAAAGAAAAAATGAGGAAGATTATATGATCATTTGGAAATGATTATCCTTGGCTACAAAGATCAATAACAAAGGTGATGCCAGGCCCAGGTTGGACAGGCAGTTGTTGGGCAAATATCCTTCAGAAGCATTGTTGTGTGCAAAGTTGCAATGGGCTTTGTGCAAGATTGTGTTTTTTGCAGTCTTCTGTGATAAGTTTTTGTTATCAGGCATACAAGCCCAAGAATCCTTTTTTGCATGGCCTTCCCTGGCTCTATTTGTCAGGGTTTTGGTTAGGGGAGGGGTATTTTTAACACTCTCAATGTAAAAAATGCCATAAGGTAGGTACCCCAATTACTTGTTTCGTCTTCATAAAATAACTTTTCCACCCGAACAAAGTCTACACATAAATTGTAAAAATACCCTGGCATGCAGTCCCTGGAAAAGTCTGGAGTCATTCTCGGGGTTCCCACCCAGGTGGGCAAGCGTAGCCACCACAGATAAACACAAAGTAGGGGTGCCCGCTGGGGTTCGGTGGCAGGCAGTGGCCCTGGTTCTGATATTTGGCTGAAAACACAGCTCCTCTTTGTCACCCTCAGGACATTTCAGCTATTTCCTAGATAATAATCTCACTTCACCCTGCACGAAACAGGCACATGATCGTGTAACTCTGACCTGGTTTGAGTCCAAGGAGACTTTTGTTTTTAAAATAATTTAGGTTAGTAGTTAAAATATGAACTTTGGGCCAGGAGTGGTGGCTCATGCCTATAATCCCAGCACTTCGGGAAGCTGAGGCGGGCGGATGACTTGAAGTCAGGAGTTGGAGACTGGCATGGCCAACATGGTGAAACCCCATCTCCACTAAAAAAAAAAAAAAAAAAAAAAAAATACAAAAATTAGCTGGGTGTGGTGGCGGGCACCTATAATCCCACCTGCTTGGGAGACTGAGGCAGGAGAATTGCTTGAGCCTGGGAAGTGGAGGTTGCAGTGAGCAGAGATCTTACCATTACACTCCAAAACAAACAACAAACAAAAAAATTCTAGAGTCACACTGAAAATCTTAACCTGCTTCTACTACTCATTTTTTTTAATTTTTATTTTGACCTGATTTTAGACTGATAGTAAAATGCACAAATAACACAAAGTGCCCCCTATGTCCCTCACCCTACTTCCCCTAATACTAACATTTTCAGAGCCATCCTTATTTTCTCTATAAAAGAGCAGAATTCTCCTTTTAGAGATTTGGAAAGATTATTAAAAGATAAGTTACAAAATACAGTACCTGACACGTATAAAATATTAAATAAATATTAGCCATGCTTAATTATTTTGTTTTAAGTCTATATGAGTCAAGTTTTAGTAGAAATATGGGCTAGAAGAAAAAACAGAAAGCGGGACTCTGTGATCCGACTTGGGCTTATAGAACAGAGTGTACTAGTTTGTTCTCATGCTGCTAATAAAGTCATACCTAAGACCGGGTAATTTATAAAGCAAAGAGGTTTAATGAACTCACAATTCCACATGGCTGGGGAGGCCTCACACTCACGGCAGAAGGCAAAAAAGAAGCAAAGGCACATCTTAAATGGTAGCAGAGAAGAAAGCTTGTGTAGGGAAACTCCCATTTTAAAACCATCAGATCTCGTGAGACTTACTCGCTACTACGAGAACAGTAGGGGGAAACCGCCCCTATGATTCAATTATCTCCACCTGACTCCATCCTTGACATGTGGGGATAATTACAATCAAGATGAGATTCGGGCGGAGACACAGCCGAATCATATCAATGACTAATGAGAGTTATGTCCAGAACCTAATGAAAACCTGTCTGAGGCCACATTCCCTGTAAAGCAGATTTGAGATAGAGATTTGTGTAGAGAACATTTAACTGGGTAAAATCCTAGGAACCAACAACTGTGGCGAAAAAGCTGAATTGGATAAAGGGAGTTGAGATGCGAGGCAGTCACAACAAATACCTCAGCTAATCTCAAGGGGGAGCTGAGAAGCTGGGGTGACCCTTCAGAGTTGCCCTAAATTGAGGCAGGAGTATGGAGTTTTAATACCTTTCACTGGCCATTCTTCAGATATGAGTTGTCCCCAAGGATGTACATCAGCTTGACAAATTATTAATTAGATCTCCTGAGAATAAATTCTAGAGAGAATCAGCTGAGAGGCATGATTTGCCAACACTCCCAATAGCTGGGCAAACTTCAGTTTTGAGGGAGGATTTGGGTCACACACAAAAGTCTCCACAACCAATTATTCATGGGAAATTCTATGTAGGCAGAGCTATTTCATGGCCAGTTAATCAAAACTACATAATCTATTTGGTTAAGCAAAAGAAATTAAAAAGATAAAATAAAATCTATATATTAACACTCAAAAGTTTTTAATGCATTTGCCTTGCATTTCGTGTTTTGCCTTGCATTTCATATGTTTTGCCTTGCATTTGTTTATTTGCTTTTAAGAACCTTTAGAGAACAATAATTACTAATATAATATGGAGTAGCACAGCACCCACAATTGCGTTTGAAATGTGAAATTGTATTAGTCAGCTCATGTTAATAACAGTACCCACTACTATGCTTACATTTATGAGAAGATTGTTAGTGCTATGGTGATATGAGGTGGGTTGTTATTAGACAAATAGCATAATTTTTTTTAGATAATCACATTAACAGTATACTACAGTAATATAGATGAACAAAATGTATGATTCGTAAAAGACCCTACTATTTTTTCTCTGGGGGTAGGCAGAAATCAGTGATGTATTTTTAAAATAACGTGATTTTTTTCTGTCATGTTAAATGTTTATTTATATTGTCTTTGCATTATATATATGTGTGTGTATATATATATATATTTTTCCCCAGACTAGGCTAATGATCTCAAATGTTTCATACTTCTTGACAAAAGCTCAATTACTTAAAGAGCCAAAATATGAATATTTTAAGCTAAAACTCAAGTTGCTTGCTTAAAATTCACAGGGATCTCTTATTACCCAAGATAACCTGCTCTCCAGGATATAAGGAATTATTTATATTAACGCTACCCATTTTTACAACCCAAATCAAGTGCAATTTCATTAATATTCCCGTGTCTTGTAGCACAATTTAATAATTCCATTTTTCTTTTCTTTGTTTTTTTGAGATGGGGTCTCGCTGTGTTGCGCAGGCTGGATGCAGTGGCATGATCACGGCTCACTGCAGCCTCAACCTCCCGGGCTCAAGTGATCCTTTCATCTCAGCCTCTGAGTAGCTGGGACTACAGGCATGTGCCACCATGCCCAGCTAATTTTTGTATTTTTTGTAGAGATGAGGTTTTGCCATGTTGCCCAGACTGGTCTGGAACTCCTGGGCTTAAGCGATCCTCCTGCATCAGCCTCTCAAAGTGCTGAGATTACAGGTGTGAGCCACTGAGCCTGGCTTGATAGTTCCATCTTATTTCATGACTATGTATGCCTGATGTTGTAAGTTATTTTATCACTACTTCCCATTCCCTCTTAACAATTGTATTGTTGATCGTTTGTTGAAATAATGTTGGCCTCCTTTCAGAACTCATTGTGGGGCATACAGTATTTCCAGGAACTGAAGAAATATTTGAAAAATCTGTCTAATAAATTTCAAAACTGAAAAGAATATAAAGCCATATTTCAAGGATCCCTGTGAGCACAAAAGAACAAATACAAAGAAAACCCACATAGGCACACCCTAGCCAAACTGCCAAAAATCTGTGCCAGAGAGAAAAATGTTAAAAGCAGCTGGAAAAAAAAGCATAAATCACCTTCAAAGAATAATTATTAGACCTCTTTAATAGATGCAATGGAAACCAGAAGGAAAAGGAATGTTATCTTTAGAGTGTTGAAAGAAAGTAACTGCCAGTGCATTTGTTTTCTATTGATACCCAGGGCATTTGTTTTATTTTAGTTTCTATTAGTTTTCTATTGCTATGTAGCAAACAACCACAAACCTAGAGACTTGCAACACTCATTTATTATCTCTTAGTTTCTGTAGGTCGGAGGTCTAGGATGGCATGGCATGGCTGTCTGCTTAGGGTCTCTAAAGGTAGTAATAAAAGTACAAGGTACGATGGCTCTATCTGGAGGCTGGTGGGGGGGAAATCTACTTCCTGGCTTATTCTCATTTAGATGGTTGGCAGAATTCAGTTTCTTGTGGCTACAAGACTGAGATCCTTGGTTTATTGCTGCCTGTCTGCTGAGGATTTCTTTCATCTCCTTAAGCCCACCTGTCATATCTTTTCATGTGGCTCCTTACATCTTTAAACCAGCAGTGGTATATCAAGCCCTCTTCTTATTTGCTTTTTCCCCTACTTTTTCTTTATTGTGATAAAATACACATAACATAAAATGTATTATTATCTAAACCATTTTAAGTGCACAACTTAGGAGTATTAAGTGCTTTCATATTGTTGCACAACCATCACCAACATCCATGTCCAAAACTCTTTTCATCTCACAAAACTGACATCTGTACCTATTACACAAGAATTATCCACTCCTTTCTTCCCTCAGGCCCAGGAATCTACCATTCTACTTTCTGTCTCTAAGATTTAGGCTATTCACTATACCTCAGATAAGTCTAATCATATCATTACTTCTTTTTGTGACTGGCTTATTTCACTGAGCAGTATGTCCTCAAGGTTTTTTTTTTTATTTTATTTTATTTATTTTCATTTCTTTACTTATCTCTTTGGACAGAGTTTTGCTCTATTGCCCAGGCTGGAGTGCAGTGGCACGAGCGATTTCAGGTCACTACAACCTCCTCTTCCCAGGTTCAAGCAATTCTCCTGCCTCAGCCTCCTGAGTAGCTGGGATTACAGATGCACACCACCACTCCCAGCTAATTTTTGTATTTTTAGTAGAGATGGGATTTCACCATGTTGGCCATGTTGGTCTCAAACTCCTGACCTCAGGTGATCCACCTACCTCAGCCTCCCAAAGTGCTAGGATTACAGGTGTGAGTAACCGCACCTGGCCATGTCCTCAAGTTTTATTCACTTTGTAGTGTATGTCAGAATTTCTTTCCTTGTTATGACTAAATAACATTCCATTGTATGCATTCACCACATTTTTCTGATCCACTCATCAGTCAATGAATAATTGGGTTACTTTCAGGTTTTAGCTATTGTGAATAATGTTTCTATGAACACGAGTGTGCAAATATCTCTTTGAGATCTTGCTTTTAATTATTTTGAGTATATACCCAAAACTGGAATTGCCGAATCATATGGTAATTATATTTTTAATTTTTTTTGAAGAATTGCTTTCCTCTTCCACAGTAGCTATGCCATTTTACATTCCTTAACAGTGCACAAGAGTTCTGATTTCCACATCCTCACCAACACTTGTTCACTTCTGGATTGGTTTTTTGTTTGGTTTTGTTTTGGGTTTTTATTATTTTTGGGTAGTAATCTAATGGATGCAAGGTGGTATCTCATTGTTTTGATTTGCATTTCCCTAATGTTGGTGA
Source organism: Pan troglodytes (assembly GCF_028858775.2). Taxonomy (NCBI): domain Eukaryota; kingdom Metazoa; phylum Chordata; class Mammalia; order Primates; family Hominidae; genus Pan; species Pan troglodytes. Next base: position 14,093,610 of record NC_072411.2, read on the forward strand.
TGTTGGACATCTTTTCACATGCTTATTGGAGAAATGTCCATTAAAATATTTTGTCTTCTTTGGAGAAATGTCCATTAAAATATTTTGTCTATTTTTGAATTGAGCTGTTGGTCTATTATTGAGTTTTAGAAGTTCTCTCCTATATTGTGGATATCAATCCCTTATCAGATATATAGTTTGCAAGAAGTTTCTCCCCTTCTTAGGGTTGCCTTTTTACTCTGTTGATAGTGTTTTAGGATGCAAAAAATTTTAAAGCTCTCATAAAGTCCGATTTGTCTATTTTTTATTTTGTTGCCTGTGTCTTTGGTGTCATCCATTAAATCATTGACAGACACGGCATCATAAGGTTTCTGTCCTATATGTTCTTCTAAGAGTTTTATAGTTTTAGGTCTTATATTTAGTTTATGGATTGATTTTGAGTTAGTTTTTGAATATGAAGTTAGGTAAGGGTCCAACTTCATACTTTTGCAAGTTGATATCTAGTTTTCCCAGCAGCATGTATTGAAAATACTGGATTTTACCAATTGAATGGTGTTGGTACCTTTGCCAAAAAAAAAAAAAATCACTTTTTCATATATGTGAGGATTTATTTCTGGACTCTGTAATCTATTCCACTGATCTATACATTGGTCTTTTTGGCAGTACCATACTGTTTTGTTTACTGTAGTTTTGTAATAAGTTTTGAAATCAGGGTGTGTGTGTCCTCCAACTTTGTTCCTCTTTTTCAGAATTATTTTGTCTATTTGGGGTTCTTTGAGATTCAATATGAACTTACTTTCTATTTCAGCTAAAAAATGTGACTGGTATTTTAACAGGGATTATATTGAATCTGTAGATCACTTTGAGTGATACTGACATCTTAAGAATATTACGTCTTCTGATCTATGAACATGGAATATCTTTTCATTACCTATATTTTTAAAAATTTATTTCAGAAATGTTTTTTATTTTTTATTGTACAAGTCTTTCACCATCTTAATTCCTAAAGACTTTTATTTTTTTTATGCTATTGCAAGAGAATTGGTTTTTTAATTTCCTTTTTGGATGGTTCATAGCTAATGTAAAGAAATGCAACCAATTTTTGTATTTTAACTTTACATTTTGTTGAATTCATTTTCTAGTTCTAACAGGGTTTTTGTAGAACTTACAGGGATATTTACATAAAAAATTCTTTGTTTCCAATTTGTATGACTTTTATTTCATTTTCTTTATTCCTATTATTTTCTTTTTTGTTATGTTTTAAACTAATTGCTTTTGCTAGTACTATGAATAGAAGTGGCAAACATGGATATGGATGGACATCCTTTCCTTATTCCTGATCTTAGAAGAAAAGCTTTTAGTCTTTCACCAATGAGTATAATGTAGCTGTGAGTTTTTCATACATGGCTTTTATTATGTTGAGGTGGTTTCCTTTTATTCCTGGTTTGTTGAGTATTTTTATCCTGAATTAAATATTGAATTGTATCAAATGTTTTTTTCTGCATCAATTGAGGTGACCACGTGTTTTTTTCTTTCCTTTGTTCTGTTAATGTGGTGCATTACATAGACAGATATTCCTAGGTTGAACCATTCCTGCATTCCAGGAAAAAAATCCCACTTGGTCATGTTGTATAATCTTTTTAATATGCTTCTGAAATAAGTTTGCTAATATTTTGTTGAGGATTTTGCATAAATGATCATAAAGGATATAGGTTCATAGTTTTTTTGCAGTCTCTTTGTCTGGCTTGAGTCTCAGGGTAATGCTGGCCTCATTGAATAAGTTAGAAAATATTCCTTGTCTTCAATTTTTTGGAAAAATTTGAGAGGATTGTTGTTAGTTCTTTTTTACATACTTGGCAAACTTCACCACTGACACTAATGGGACAGTTCCAGGGCTTTACTTTGTTGGCAGATCTTTTATTACTCATCAAATCTCTTTGCTAGTTGTAGGTCCATTCAGATTTTCTATTTCTTTGTGCTTTAATCTTGGTAGGTTTTACATTTCTAGGAATCTGTTTATTATACTTAAGTTATCCAATTTTGTGGCATGTACTTGTATATGGTACTCTAATCTTATCATCTTTTTTATTTATGTAGAATTGAAAGTAATGTCCCCACTTTTATTTCTGATTATAGTAATTTGAATCTTCTCTCTCTCTCTTTGTCTATCCCTCTCTCTGTCTCTCTCCCTTTGTCTCTCTCCCTAGGTCCATTTCGTTAAAGGTTTGTCAATTTTACCAATCTTTTTGAAGAATCAATGTTTGATTTCTTTGATTTGCTTTATTATCTTTATATTATTTATTCATTTCTATCAAAGCTTTTCACTTCTACCTGCCTTCAGAATAGATCCAGAATCTGCCCACTTCTGACCATCTCTACTGCTCTCTCCCTACCTAGCTCAAGTCACCATCATTTCCTTATTCAGTCCTTGGAATACTCCCCAACTGCTCTTTCTGCTTCCATTTCTGACACTGGCCAACAGTTGGCAGTTTGCTGGTGATGTCGTCTAGACTTTGGTGTTGCTAGTACCTGAACTTACAATAACAGCTGAGCTGTAGTGATCTTCCGTTGAACATAAAGATTTGCACATATCAACAACATTAAACAAGGTCACTCCGTAGACTGAGAAATAAAACCACACAAAAAGAAGGCCACTCTATTCATTTCTGAACACAGACAAAAAAAGATCACAGTGTAAACTCGAAACTCCTCAAATATTCATTCCCCTTTCCTGACTGACATGAGTATTGTATTTTAACCAATTATAACTTTAGTTCAATTTCTCTCACCTCCTAAATAAAATTTGTTCAGATATACAATTACAGAATTATCCTATTTCTTGAAAACATCCAATCAAAAGAAAATTCTTGCTTCCTTGAGCCCTTCTCTAAATGACCCAACACAAGTCCAAATCCTAGAACAAGTTCCTCTTGTTAAGCCACGTCCCAGTTTCTCCTAGTAGGCTATTTTCCTTGCTTAGCAACTATCAATAAACCCAATCTTGTTACAGGTGGTCATTGACGATGGGCATCAATAACCCCCTTCTATCTCTTCTCAATGTAGCAAACACAGTGATTGTGGCAAGTCAGATCTTGCAAGTCTTCTGTTCAAAATGCTCCCAGTCTCATTTAAAAGCTAGTGTCCTTACAATCACCCATAAGGCCTCGGCTGAAATGGTCCTCAACCTTGGCTGCACATAATTTAAAAACTGTGAATGCCAGGATTCTACCCTAGAGATTGTGATTTAATTAGCCCTGCCTCAAGACTTTTTATTTCGACTTTTATTTTAGATATAGTGAATACATGTGCAAATTTGTTACATGGCAATGTTGCACGATGCTGAGGTTTGGAGTACAGATCCCATAACCCAGGTAGTGAGCACAGTACCCAATAGGTAGTTTTGAAACCCACCCACCTCTCCACCCTCCAGTAGTCCATTGTCTATTGTGTCCATATTTATGTCCATGTGAACTCAATGTTTTAGTTCCCACTTACGAGTGAGAACATGTGGTATTTGGTTTCCGTTTCTGTTAATTTGCTTAGGATTCCGGCCTCCAACTCAATCCATGTTGCTGCAAAGAACTCTGAGTGTCTCTCACACACAGCCAATGTTGGGAACCATTGCTCTAGGTGGGCTGCTCTTCCTCAGCCTTATTATCCTATAATTGTTCTCTATAATCAACCTCATCCAGCCACATTGGTCCCCTTGCTATTGTTCAAATTCACCAGATGTATTCCTGTCCCAATCCCTTAGTTCCTTCTTTCTGCTTAGAACACTCTTTCGTTTCTTTTGAGATATCTCAAAGCTTGTTTCCTCACCTTCTCAAGTCTTCGTTACAATGCCACCTTGTAACTGAGATGTACTATGACCACTCTCTTGGAAATTGCAAAGTTCCCTTGCCTTCCCCCATTGCCCTTTCCTTGCCTCATTTTTTTTTCTACAGCATACATCCCTTCTAAAAATAGTACATAATTTATTCACTCATTAGAAGGGTCAGTCTCTCCCAAGCTAGGAAGCAGGGCCCTAATATTAATCCTCTTTATGCCTTATTTTACAGTGCTATAAATTAGTTTGTGCATGCAAATTTACTTCAAACACTGTCAGCTATAAAGTAAGTGCTTAAAAGTAAGCATGTGAGTATTTATACTACATAAATTAACTAAATTATTATGTGGTCTTTTAGGTGTCTTTAAACGTATAACCCAAAGAGATAATTATATCACATCAGAAGCAGTGTACATTTCACTCCCTACAGTGGTGTGTTTCTGCAAGGCAGGGAGACGTCGATTGCTTGGATGCTTGGAACACTTAGTGTTAGGTGGGGAAGGCTCTTTCCACCCCCTTTTTACCTATCACACACATTGCTAACCTGAAAATGGAAACAAAATGAACAAGAGTAGTGGCATGTGAGAAAAGAGAAGAACTGAATAGTTTCAGCAGATAAGCAACAAAAAGGAAAGGAAAGGCAGTAATACTTCTAACACAATTTTAAGAGTGAAGAAGAACAATGATCTTGTCAAAAAAAATAATATCCCAGCCGAGCTCAAAGTATGACATGGAAAAAAAAATCCACTCTCTCCACAGTCACCATTAATAATCTAATGTACTGAAACTTAATCTTAAATAATTACAGAAAAAGGCTTTCTTGTTAAATGCCTGACTTTTATTCTCAATAGAATTTTCAATGGCGGAAGAAGAATCACTTATTTTCACTACTATCCTGAATTCTCCTAATTTAACAACATGATTATCTGCAGCAAAGATTGATCAAAATAGCATGGGTTATTTATCAGATTTTACCTGACTATAGAAATAGTTTTCACTTTTCTTTATCGGAGATCAGTGACTTCCATAAATGAGGGTGAATGGACGTTTTCTCCACTTCTTGATTTCATGCCACAGAAATGATGAGCCTTCACCAGAAACAACCTCCCATTAGGGTCTTTCACAATGACATCTGTCTAGAGGGGTTTGTCTGAATAGAAAATAGTTGTCTAGATTTTAAACTTGAGGACAATGAGAAGAGAATGGAAATCCAGTTTACTAAGGAAAAATAACTAGATAGCCTTTTTTTCCCTACAGAGACTTATTTGCCAATATGCATTTAATAAAAGGGGAAGATACTCAATAATTAGCAAGTGTAGGTATATTTTCAGACTTTTTTTCCTTGTATTCAGGGCTATGGAAAAAGAATATAAGATAGAACATAGAAAACAGCAGCTCATTTTTCTAGACCTTACAAAATTAAAAGTAATTTGTAATTATACAGAGAGACACATCATAGAAATCCTTTCATATTATAATTAAGATGAAGTATCTCCAATCTAGCCAAAAAGGCCTACTCAGAAACATTTTTCAGAAAATACACTGAAAAAAGTAGTCCTAATTCAAAGACTGACACGCGCACACACACACACACATCTCAAAACATATAGAGCAGAGAGTTGCTATAGGAAATTCAAGCCTTCTCTTAATGCATTTATGTAATAAAAGAAAACATAAGTCTCAGTGCAGAGTAATGCAATTATTCTTGGTCAATACTGAGTACATAAGATACATGGCTTGCAAAGTATCAACACACATAAAATGACTTTGTCTCTATTATGCATCTCTGCTGTGGAAATGCCAGTGTCTAATGCACATATTTCTGTATTTAGCAGATATACTAGTTTGAGGAAAATATATAATCAGCATCTAAGATTGAATAAATAAATAAATAATAAATCACTCCTTTTCCTTGTACTATTCAACCTTGGCTAAGGTTTCATTGAATTCAACTACTCAGTAGAGACTTACATGTTTTTTTTTTCTCATGAGTAGACAGAAAAGTAGAATATAGGAAATTGTTTAGAATTTTTTCATAAAATTAGTACATGCACTTTGGACTAAATATGTTTTAGACAGAAATAAATTATAGTGCTCACTAAATGTTGTTTGGAAATATTAAAATGTCTTTACAACTTACAGAGCTGCTTAAGTAAATTTTGGCTTTCTTGCCTGCATTACATAGCACAGCCAGAACAAAATAGTTTATATATGTCCTGTTAATACAATGTAGGTGTGAGAAAATGTACCATTTATACTATTTGACACATAATATCTTCATTTTCCAGTATACACATTATCTCTTGGAACGAAAGAAAGCACTACATAAAGTAGCATTATTTATTTTAGTCTTGAGGAAACAAAGTATTTGTTCACAAAAATAGGAACTTATAAATAGTATTTGCATAATCATGAAAAGTGAAAGTAAATTTCAAAATGGACTTCAAACACAGGGACACTGCCACAGTTTTACTTTGTTGACATGATTGTTTATTAGCATAATGTTTTGGGGAAACATTTGGCAAAATGTGTTAAATGTCATTAAATGACAATTTAGGCCAGGCATGGCAGCTCATGCCTGTAATCTCAGCACTTCGGGAGGCCAAGGCGAGTGGATCACCTGAGGTCAGGAGTTCGAGACCAGCCTGGCCAACATGGCAAAACCCCATCTCCACTAAAAATACAAAAATTAGCTGGGCACGGTGGTGCTCACCTGTAGTCTAGCCACTAGGGAGGCTGAGGCAGGAGAATCACTTGAATCCAGGAAGCAGAGGTTGCAGTGAGCCAAGATCGCACCACTGCACCCCAGCCTGGGCAACAGAGCAAGACCCTGTTTCAAAAACAAAACAAAACAACAACTACAAAAAACTCAAACCCCAAATTTCCCTTTTTATGATCTATCCTAAAGAAACAATTCAGAGTAACAATTTTGATCTAAAAAAAATAAAGATAAGCTTTCAAAAATGATGAGGTAGCATTTTGATTGGCCTCAACATCAAATAACCCGTCCAGGAGAAATGGACTTTTCAGAACACTGGAACTATGGGAAGACACCTAGGTACTGGCTCTGCTCTCTGGAGCTCACTCCTCATCTGCCTTCTCTTAGGGTTTGTCCTGATGCCAAGTTTGACTTGAGAGCTAAGATGTGCAGATCATGATAAACATTCCCTTAAATGAAAACATACAGAGTATTTGTCTAGTTCCTCATAAATGGCAACATGATCCCAGGTTTAAAATCCACTCTGGCATTGAACTTTTCTGATACACTGTAATTTCGCTACGTCCAGGCAAAAATTACATCCAACAGTGATTCACCCTGCAGCCTGTACCTTAGAGTTTCTGAAGGTCCAGAGAAGTTTTGTTGAGATATGTTGTATTTGTCATGCTATGTAGGTTTTTCAGCCCTTCAGTTATCATAAATAAAAATCAGAGATAATTTAACATCATAGTCAGTGTGTGGTGTTTTAACTGGCAGAGAGAGAGAGACTCCTTGAAAACCTGTACACCTGGGTTACATTTTAAGTAACTGCACTTTTATATCATAATATAAATAAGTATGGAAACATTCGATTAAATTATCCAAGGCTATCAAAATTCTGCAAAACTTCCTAACCTCTATGTATCCCAAACAGTTCTTGAACAAATCCAATAACTTGTTCTCTCATTTACCAAAATTGGTTGCAATTTATGTTTGCTATTTTTTTCTACAAAATCTGAAAATATTCCAAGGCACTGAAGACCTAAATTTTTAGCAAACTTAATAACCCGTTTGAAGTAGGTCATAATCAGTCTCATGTAAAAAAGAAAGTAAATTGTGTTAAAGATGGTTGTGAAAGTGAGAAAAATTAAAATAAATAGCATTAAAATATTAAACGTTTGAAATTCAAGAATAGCAATGGTCCTTTTTAGGAGGATTTAAGTTCATAAATAGAAATCCTGAGGGTGGCATTGCCTTTTCCTCCTTATAAGAAACCCCTGTTTTTTCAAGCAGTTAAGGTCTCTGTAAGAGAAGTGATATGCTCATTTGTTCAACATTAGAATCGCAGCCTAAATTTTGCATGCTTCCTTCAAACCTTTTTGCTGCAAAGAAGACAAGAAAAAAAAAAGACTCCTACTTCTCTGTATTCTTCACTGTGTCTTTACCTCACCTCCACTCATTGCCAGAATCTTTAATGAAAGGATTCACAAAAATGGGATGACGAATTAGCATTTCTATGAATAAACAGATTCACAGTATAAAAATTAGTTTTTTCAAAAAAGCAGGCAAAAAAAAAAAAAACCCCTCAAAATAAGACTTTAGAGAACTGGAGGTCGTTTGCTAATTTTCTAATTCAATTCCCTATGAGGGTGGGTCCCTTATCCAAATAGTGATCTTTTATTTTCCTTTTATGTCTAAACAAGTATCTTTTAGGTCCCCGAAAAGCACTATAAGAATTAAAAGCAATTTAATACATTTCAGATTATAAAAGGTACTATGATTAAAGAAATAATTACTAAGGAGAAAGTATTAAGTATTATTTTTTAAAGACATTCATTCCTTAAACTTCTCGACAGCATTTACTAAGTGACCATTTGACATATTAGAGACTAAGGGCATCGTTTCTCCTCCAAAAGTGAAGTTTTGATCATTGGCTTCAAACTTCCCATTGCTTAAACTGCTCATGTAGGGAACTTTTCACATTTTCTAAAAACATCATTCTCAATGTAATGATGACCTTAAAAAGATAGAAAGGCTATACGATTTGCAGTTAAGAACGTAGGTTTTGGGCCGGGTGCGGTGGCTCACACCTGTAATCCCAGCACTTTGGGAGGCTGAAGCGGACGGATTACGAGGTCAGGAGATAGTGACCATCCTTGCTACCACGGTGAAACCCCGTCTCTACTAAAAAAATACAAAAAAAAAATTAGCCAGGCGTGATGGCGGGCGCCTGCTGTCCCAGCTACTCGGGAGGCTGAGGCAGGAGAATGGCGTGAACCCAGGAGGCAGAGCTGGCAGTGAGCCCAGATCGCACCACTGCACTCCAGGCTGGGCAACAGACTCCGTCTCAAAAAAAAAAAAAAAAATGTAGGTTTTGGAGGCAGACTGTGTTTAAAATGGAATTCTAACTGATAAGAAACTAAATGACAAGAAAGTTCGTAAAATGAGGAAAATAGTACCTCTTATATTTATTTTGCTGATTAAAAGACTATATAGGTAAGGTTCTTAAACCATGTACATTTGGTAACAGTCTTAATGTATATCAGAGACAGGCCTAGAACTGTTAATCCCTGGCAGAACTTGCAATAGACACTCTTCTTACACAGCAAGAAAACTAGAAAACATCTTAAGAAATTCCTAAAGTATAATAATAATAAAATAAAATAAAATTGCTGCTGAGGACTTACCTACTTTCTATTGAATATATTCTCCAACTTCCTAGAGTTAAAATAGCTACTTGTTTACATCTCTATTCCAGTCATCATTACAACACTATTAAATCGATACATTTCTTACCTAATAGACTAAGCTTCTTTTCTTAATTTTTAAAACAAATTTTATTATGTATATTAAAGATATACAACATAAGGTTATGCGATACATACAGATAGTAAAATGGTTATTATAGTGAGGCAAATTATCCATTATCTCACATAATTGCCCTTTTTTTCTTTTTTTGTGGCAAGAGTAGCTAAAACTTACTCATTTATCAAATCTCAAATCTTAAATCTGTTATTAACTGTAGTCCTCAAGTGTTACTAACTGTAGTCCTCACGTTGTACATTACATCTCTAGACACATTTCTCCTCCATATCTGTTACATCATATCCTCCGAGCTACATATCTCCATTTCCTTCCCTTGGCCCCTGCCTCTGGTAACCACTGTTTCATTCTCTATATCTGTATATAATTTTTAGATGCCACACATAATTGAGATCATGCAATATTTTCCTTCTTGTGTTTGGCTTATTTCACATAGCATAATTTCCTCCAGATTCACCTAGGATGTGAAAAATGGCAGAATCTCTTTTTTTAAGGCTGAATAATATTCCACTGTTTTTTAGATACCACAGTTTATCTATCTGTACATCAACAAACACTTAGGTTGTTTTCATATCTTGGCTATCAAGAATAATCCTGCAGCGAACATGGGAGTGCAGACAGCTTTATGAAGTGGTAATTTCATTTTTTCTGGGTATATACCCAAAAGAGAGATTGCTAAATCATAGGGTACTTTTATTGCTAATTTTTTTGGAAATCTCCATACCATATTCCATAATGGCTACACAATTCACATTTGCACCAACAGTATGAGTACTCTTTTCTCCACACTCTTACTAAAATGTGTTACGCTTTTTTTTATTATAGCTATCCTAATTGATATGAGGAGGTATCTAAAAGAGTTTTGGATTTGTATTTCCCTGATGATTAATGCCAATGAAATGTGGAATATCTGTTCATATACCAGTTGATTATTTTTATGTCTTCTGTGGAGAAATGTCTATTCAGGGCCTTTGCCCATTTTTTATCTATTTATCTATTTCTGAGTTGTATAAAATCTTCATAAATTTTGAATATTAACCCCTTATCAGATATATGGTTTGCAAATATTTTTCCCGATATGCAGGTTGCTATTTTATTTTGCTGAGTGTTTCCTTTACTGTGCAGAAGCTTTTTAGTTTGAGGTAATCCCATTATTTATTTCTGCTTTTGTAGCCAGAGCATTTGGTGTGATATTAAAAAACCATTGCCAACTCTAATGTCAAGGAGTTTTTCCCTAAGTTCTCTTAATGATTTCAGGTCTTAAATTTAGGACTTTCTTACATTTTGAATTTATTTAAGTGTACGGTGTAAGACAAAGGTCCAATTTCATTCTTTCGCATGAGAACGACCAGATTTTCTGGCACCATTTATTGACGAGACTATTTTTTCCCTACTGTGTCCTCTTGGTGCCTTTGTCAAAACTTATTTGGTCTTTTATGTTTAGATTTATTTCTGAGCTCTCTGTAATAGATTATGTTTCTCGAGGGAAATGATCACACTTTCTTCTTACCAAATCTCTTGGTATAGAAAAGATGCTCATAAGGTTTTTGTGGGTCGCAGCATGGCTGCTTGCCAATGTATTAGCAATCAGCAATGGCCCTGATTTTTCTCGTCATTCTCATGTATGTTTTGAATGCAGAGGAAAGAGTCTCTCCAACTCTTTGCGCCACCACACTTCTGGAAAATGTCTGTGTTCCTCCACTGTCTTGACTCAAAACCACCTTGGTTTTCACCTCGGGTATGGGTAATCAATAAAATGGGATGTTTCTCTTGCCTTTCCTCTTGCCTTTTTTTATTGTGTTCAATAGCACAGTTATTAAAATACTTTTGGAAAAGCTTATCCACCAACAGACAACCTTCTTTTTTTTTCTTCTTCTGTATTACTTTTTCAGGGATGCTAGGATAGTTTTAGAATCATTTAAGTAGAATGCAGAAAGAATGGAGGCATTGCCCTGGAAAAGGACAAACTGAAAGGAGACTCTTAAAGGTGGAAAAATATATAGAACTAGGCAGGATCTATAGTTTTATGACCATAGAACTATTTATTGATACACTATCATTTGAAATAACATTTGTAAGCAGTATAAAGTCTTCTACTGCTGGTTGTACTGAAATAGCAACTGCTTACGATAATAAGAATACTATGATGTTAAAAATAATTTAATAAATAAATGTTTATAATATATATATTGTGATAAGAAAATATAAGATCTACCCTCTTTTTTATGGGGGGGTGGCAGACAGGGTCTCTGTCACCCAGGCTGTAATGCAGTGGTGTGATCTCAGCTCACTGCAACCTGCACCTCCTGAGTAGCTGGGATTACAGGTGTGTGCCACCATGCCCTGATAATTTTTATATTTTTAGTAGAGATGGGGTTTTGTGATGTTGGCCAGGCTGGTCTTGAACTCCTGGCCTCAAGTGATCCACCTGCCTCAGCCTCCCAAAGTGCTGGGATTACAGGCTTGAGCCACTGCATCCAGCCAGATCTACCCCCACAACACATTTTTAAGTGTACAATACATTGTCATTGACTTTAGATACCATGTTATACAGCAGATGTCTAGAGCTTATTCATCTTGTTTGACTGAAAATGTATGCCTGTTGATTAGTAATTTTCCACTTCCTCTCCTCCCAGAACCTGGTTACCACAATTTTACTCTGATTCTACAAATATGACTACATGGATACCTCATATAAGTGGTGTCATGTGTTACTTATTTTTCTATGACTGGCTAGATACATCCTTGCTCTTGTGTTTTGAGCGCTATCCTGCATATATTTCAAATGTTATTCTCCAACAGGGCAAAACTGAAAGTTAGCAGGACGTTTTCATTCATCGCCTCTAGTTTAAAGAGAATCTGGTTTGTTCTCACCGGCAAGTCATTTCCATCATGCAGAGGTCTCTGTTCTGACTGTCTTCATCATACAATGCTCACTTGAGTAGTGTGCACTTTACGTTCAGAGAGTAAATATGTACATATAAATATCTGCTGAAGGAGTCAGTAATGCACTCACAGCAATTAGTTTCATGTGCTCTCTTTGGGCACTCAGTTGGAAAATCGCGTATCTTCCTGGATGAAATACAACCTGCCTCCTCACCAGGCACAAATCTGGCTTCAAAATTGAGATTAAGAGCGTAAAACAGGCTCTCTCCCTTTAACAAATAAACAGAATGTAAAATTATTTCATCAACAGTAGCTTTTAAATATTCTGAAGGAGAAGAAGCTTGATTAAAGGCCAAATCAAAGTAGCACTTGCGATTTTCATCACGCGGACTGTGAGCAGAAAACTACAGCTCTAAGATTGCTTTGAAGTGGTGCAGCCATTTGTATGCCTATTAAAGATTTCAAAACTTCAAGTCCTGTACAGGGTCTGGGTAGTCTGGGTAAACCTTTGGCCATTCTGCTGCATACATATAACAATTTACTGTCAATGGAGCATGGCACGTTTTTAAATATTCCTTTCAGTTTCTCTCCATAAACTTCTGCCCATTACTAATACTGAACTCCACAAATGAGATCCTATAATTGTCTACTGGACATATTTGCAAAAACAATAAGAAACGCCTTTTTTTCCTTTGTGTACATCCATTGATCTTTCAGGAATCATTCATGTAATTTGTCCTAATTAGATATATTATCTATCCAACTGATCTGGTGTTCAGATGGATGCACATATCCATGAATCCTGAGTGAATTTAAGAAAAGAATTCTCCATAAGCAAGATCAAGTGTCTCAAAAACTTTTGCTAAGGTTAACTTTAGTAATGATTTAAAACCTTTAACCACACTTTTGCCTCGGTAAGAGCTCAGGAAAGGCTGCCCCAAAGTACTTTGAACTGAAGGAGATTGGGAGGTACCCCAGGAGCAAGGTCACTCTGATCTTCCCTGACCTTTCTTTGTGAGCGCTGGTCATAAAGAAATTATCTGGCTTATCTTGCCTGAAATTAGGTCACAAGATCCTCATTCTAGAGGGGTCCTTTCCTGTTCCCAGGGGTGAAGAAATTCTACACAAAGGAGTCAAGGAGACCCTGAACACAGAGGCTTTGCTAAGTTTCCCTGCTCAGTCTGTTACCATTGGATCATATCCTTTTGTCCGATCACATTTCAAAATGGCTGTTTGTTCTTCACCAAAACTAAGCAGAAAAATACACAGTTTTCTAAATAGGAAAAGGGGCTGAAAAACAAATAAAAACGAAAAAATAAAATAAAGCACATGCTTTTCTCTGGGTCTTTGCATCTTCATTTCTGAAGGCTCCTGTGTCAAGTAAAACTTTGATAAACAAATTTGTTATGCTTTTCTCTCATTAAACTGTCTTTCATTCTCGGAGTGTCAGCTGTGACCCTTATGATGGGTGAGGAAAGGTTTTTGTCACACCTTTCTGCCCCTATACCTACAAATACTACATTACAAGAGAATGCTCTTCAATGCCAACTTTAATGCTTTTCAGCTATTATGATTCTGGTGATGTGGTATTTAATTAGGAGAAAGAAAATCTTTAATTAAACAACAAAAATAAGGTAATCCTGTTTAACCCTTAAAAACTCGTGAATCTTTTTTTTTTTTTTTTTTTTTGAGAGGAATCTTGCTCTGTCACCCAGGCTTGAGTGCAGTGGCGCGATCTCGGCTCACTGCAAGCTCCGCCTCCTGGGTTCACGCCATTCTCCTGCCTCAGCCTCCCGAGTAGCTGGGACTACAGGTGCCCGCCACCATGCCCTGGCTAATTTTTTTGTATTTTTAGTAGAGACAGGGTTTCACCATGTTGGCCAGGCAGGTCTGGAACTCCTGACCTCAAGTGATCCGCCCGGCTCAGCCTCCCAAAGTGCTAGGATTGCAGGTGTGAGCCACCGCGCCTGGCCAAACTCATGAATCTTTAAATGAATCATTAAATCTGATGCTCTGCACTCCTCGGTGTCTATCAGAATCATACACACATGTGCACAGACAAGCATGCACACACGCATGCACACGCACACACACATGCACACATGCACGCACACACACGGACACACAGGCATGCACACACACATATGCAGACACACAGGCAGACACGCACACACATGCACACACACACACTTGCATGAACACATGCGCAGAGCTTAGAATCGTCTATTATGCATGCAGGATACACATTCTGAAAAAAGTAAATACACATTAACCCAATATAAGTTAGCACCCAGAAATATACACTCTCTCGAATGAAAAATATCTTTAATAAAGGACCTTTAATTAAAAGTTCTTTAATCGTCTCAATCCAGAATCATGTGACCCAAATTTTTCTTGATTAGTCCATTCAGCTCCTGTAAGAATACAACTGTTGCACTCTCTAAATATGTTGTTTAAGTAAATATAACTTAGGAATATACAGTATGTCTGATTTTCATATGCAAATCTTTTCCATAGATACAGATTAAGAAAAATATAGTGTGACACTTTTCAGAAAACATTTTTAATATTGTCAGATTCATTGAGATCTGAGGGTAGGAGTGGTCAGAGAGAAACATCAATTAGTACTAGAAAGAGAAAGTAACTGAAGGTATAGTGTAAATTCTTCCAATGTGTACATGATCCCAGAATCTAAATAATGATTAGGTTTTAAAATACATAGTTGACTATATGAGATCCATTTTTATGGCAACATTTCTGGCCTGTAATTGATATTCTCTCCAAAAAATTTAGTCAAAGAATTAGACAAACTCCATCTGTGATTTGAAAATATTAAATTTTGAATAGAAACACAGAATTTTAAGGTCCAGTTTTAAATTTTGGTTGGCCTTACATCATTTTCCCAAACACAAGCTTTTTGCTTTTTTTGAACTCCTGGGTGATCCTGAAATATGAATATTATTACATGCTCATTTGAAGTTCTGAATAAAATTAATGGAGAAGTGAATATTTATAAAAGTGTATTTAAAATATGCAAAATAATTATAATTTTTTCATAATATTTATAATTAAAATATTTGGATGCAATAATTTCAGCTGCAAGCATAGAATATTTTCCATATTACTGGAAGAGAGGCCTAAGGACTAGACCAGTTGTTTACCTTTTAAAATATATATATATATATATATATTTTAGGTTTCAAGAACAAGTGATATAATCCACACCCTGTATTAGGTATTCGTGACTCTAATACATTTTATATTTTGATACTGAGAAGAGCTTAATTCAATGTTTAAAACAGCAACAACGACAAGGGAAAACTTACACTTGCTTTGTGTACTGGTCCTTGGTAGTGATTTATAGGAAATTTCACATTCCTGGGACACACTGACGTCATCTAGAGCAACGGTAGCATTTGATGACAAAACAGTAGCTTCCAAAATTAACTATAATTACAGAAAGATAAAACTGTTAAAAACACATCACAAAAGTAATGTCTTACAATCATATTTCTTTGTGTAGAGGAACCCTATTTACATCTGTCCCATTCTCCAATCTAATTTTAGAAAACTGTTCTGACCAGAACATCCTAATTTAAATTTATAAAACCATAACTGCTTTGACAGCGTCTTATGTACCTTAATGCCAAAGGTAACCTTGTTTCAATTAAAGTGGTAACATTCATCACGAGTGAAGGGCTCTCTTCTCATTGGAGCCATTAAGAGTCATATGCATTTATAATGAGCTCTTTGGGGTAATCAACTGTGTGACTTACAACTCAATTTAATTGAGATATGAATTGATTTGTAATCAGTGTGCTGAAGGCAATGATTTATTTCCATATTAAAATATTTAAATATTATATACATTCATACAAACATAATATATATTATATACATACACAGAAACATACTCACTGTAGTAAAGCACACATCAATAACCACATACAGTGGTTGATAATATTCATATGCTGAAGCACTCAGAGACATCTATTTAATTTTAGTTTATTCTAACGCTGAATAATGACTGATATAATTTGTTTTCTTTCTTGTTAATTACTCATATTATGTTGTTATTCCAAGAAGAAAAAAAGAGAGAGAGAGAGAGAGAGAAAGGAGGGAAAGGAAGAAGTAATTTATGCCAGGAATCTTATGAACCTGCATAGTGGACCACCAGTCCAGGACACAGACAGAAGGTACATTTCTATCCTATCAAGGAGGGTCTCCAATCTCCAGGATCATTAAATTTACTTGTGCCAGGGCTCAGAACATGCTATCTCAAAATACAACACCTTGGAGTCAGAACATGCTGTCCCAAAATATAGCAGCTTGGAGTCCCTCTCTGCCTTCCCCTCTCTTTCCTTTGTGAGAGCCAGCCATAAAGGAATTATCCGGCTTACTTCTCCTCAAAATAGGCCATAAGAACCTCATTTAACTGGTGTCCTACCCTATCTATACCTGGATGAAAGAAACACTACACAGAGAGGCCCATAAAGATCTTTGCTGAGTTCTCTCCAAGTTTTTACAATGAGATCATATTCTTTCTGTCCATTTGTATTTCTTCATGATTGTCCATTCATTGTTGAACTTAAGCATAAACATAGAGAGTTTTCCCTGGTCTTCAGGCCTTTGTTTTTGGAGGCCCCTATGTCACATAAAATGTTAGTAAATTTGTTATTTTTTTTCTTTTTAACCTCTCTTTTGTTATAGGGGTTCCAGCCATGTCCCTTGTGATGAGTGAGGAAACGGTATTACTTTTCCTCTCCTACACTTCGTATGATACATTCACTACCCTACATCATAAATGCTGTATAAGAAATAAGTATAAGATCCTAGGAGACTCAAAGAAGACACTTCATTATTTCTGCCAATAATGAGAGTTTGGGAAAAGATTTGGTGGAAAAGTAATAGTAAGCCTCCATGATACCAAATTTTGTTGGGCAAAACATTTTACCTCGAGAAACTGAGGCAGCAATCGCAGCAAAAACACAGAGATGAGAAAGTGTATGGTGTGTTTAGAAAATGTTGATGGGTGTTAACGGAGTATAAGATTTTAAGACAACAACAAATTAATCAGATAATAGATGGAGAGGAAAATTCCATGAGTTGGTACAGCTCAATTGGAGAGAAACTAGATAGCATTTGTTAAAAAGAAAAATTGCATAGACTATAAAAATTGAGTTAATTTCTTGCCATTTATCCTAGTGAGACACTCAAAGGTATACACATGAAGGCTTGTGCAGGAATGTTTATTTCAGTGCTGGTTTTGATGACAAATGACAGGAAAGAACTTACATGTGAATGAATCAATCAATAGTGCGAAATACTATACCAGTTAAAAATAATATTTATCGCCATGTGTCATTATGGAAAGAAATTCAACATGTGTTTTGGAGTAAAAAAATTAAGTTACAGAAAAATATTATAGTATAATATTACTTAGGCTGAAAACATACAATGGTTTAGATTTCCAAGTATATGTGGAACATTTATACATATTAAGTAAATAGAAAATGGACTGGAAGTAAAAATAAACTTGTATCTAAAGATACTCAAGATAAAATCTATGGTGGGTGATGAGGGTGGTCAGCAGGGACTGTTGCTTTATTTGCAATTTTTGATATTTTAATGTGATGTACATAATATTTTTTTAAGATTCTGATTAGAGATGATTTCAGTAGAATCTTAAACTAAAAATTTAGCCTTCATTCCAGAGGCAGAAAATAACATAGGTTTTGAAGAAGGATCTTGGTAAAATATACACAAGTATTGTACTTTAGAAATATATTGTGTTTAATACCATTAAGTGACTGTGATTTTTTTGGACAGCTTAACTTTTGAAAGAGTTTTTCTATATTCATTATTATAATACATCTTGCATTGATGTCAACTAAAATAGATGTTTAATTCTTCAGACTCATTAGACAAGCATTTGTTGACCATCATATTTGAAGGTCTGTGCTACTCAGAGAAAACTGGAGAAAAAAAAAAAAACGACAGTTTGAGGCACTTCTCTATGCTCCTAAAGAGGTACACGCTCACATTATTTGAATGGAATAGGTGGGCCCTGGGATGAGGTGAAGTAAAATCCTGAGGTAGTCTTTAAAATGTGGTTACATTATTTTACCTGAAGGGACCCACCAGGTTCCTTTAGATATTCATATTAAAATGGAAGGATAAATCCGACTTCAAAAGCCAAATAAAAATAATATTAGGTCATCTATATTTTGCTTGCTGACTTCTACATAGTTAAATTCATAATTATACAATTAGAAATTGTAATTCTACCATTAATTAAAATCATACGAATTTTAAAATACAAGCAATTACTTCCTTCAAAAAATGTCTGTTACACCTGTAAATAATGACCATCTCATGGTTTCAAAATCACCTTGGCTGTTCCTATTTTTTATTGCTGGTTTTAACCAAACTGATATATACATATACATATACATATATATGTATATATATGTATATATGTGTATATATGTATATATATGTATGTGTATATATGTGTATATATGTATATACATAACCAAACTGATATATATACACATATATGTATATATGATATATATATCACATATATGTGTAAATACACATATATGATATATATATCACATATATGTATATATCATATATTATGATATATATCATATATACGTATATATGTGTATATATGTATATATGTGTATATATGTATATATATAACCAAACTGATATATATATACATATATGTATATATGATATATATACGTATATACATCATATATTATATGATATATATACGTATATACACGTATATATACGTATATACGTGTATACATGTATATATACACACATACACATATATATGTGTGTATATGTATACACACATAGACATATATAGTGTGTGTATTTATATACACACATAGACACATATATATGTGTGTGTATATATATATGTGTGTGTGTATATATATACATATATATATATATATATATAAAATGTTGTGACCAATTCCCTTTCGGAACTACAGTCAGCATCAATTGGTAATCAGTAAGTGAGAAAGAGGTCACTCAGAAGAGCTGTTTCAACCACAGATGGAGGAAGAGTGAAAACCTCATTTGATAAGATTCTCAAGGTAATTGAATAATTTACATTTTAAATTGAATTAGATGACTCACTCTTCTAAAACTATTTTTTGGGATCTTGTTGATTTCTGTTTTATTCAATTATATTATTCCTTCTATGAACAAAATAATTTCTTGCTTTTAGGAACCACAAAAATTCATAAATGTTCATAATCAAGTGATTACTTTTTACAAGTGCAAAACTCAGGTGCTTTTCCAGACAAATACGCAATTAACATAGAAATCTTGTTTTCAAAAAAAATAACAGGAGCAAAAAATGAATATGAATCCAAGAGAAAATAGAGATATAGTAAGAAGGAGTAGAGAGTAGTAGGAATATATTAATTTTTGAAGAATGATGATGGTATCAATAATAAGAGCAGCAGCCACCTTTTATTTAGCACTTACTATATGCCAGTCACATTCACTTGTTTTAATCCTGTGAAGATGATGCTATTTTCGTCTTATTTTAAGGTGAAAGAAACAGAAGATTAGAGAATAGAAGTAATTGGTTGAATGTCACATGTCAAGTAAGAAAAATATGTAAGCTGAGCCATTAATGATTATACTATCCTGCATCTCTCTAATGAAATAAAGAGATAACTGGGCTTTAGTGGATGCTGCAGAATAGGGCTGTCTGGAGAAACAAGATTTCATGCAGCTCTAGATTAAGCAGGCCAAGGACACAGCAACTTTACGGAGACTCGATCACCTTTTACTTTTGTGTTATGAATCTTACCCTTCACTGAATCGTCAAATAATGTCAGGAAATTGTTATTGATTTATATCATTGACTCCGATAAAGAGAGAACATGGTATCCATCATTGTGTGAAATTTCACAAAAGGTTCATTTCCAAATGAAATCTAAAATATGATACAATTACATTTTAATGGGAAGCTCGAAGAAAGTAGAGCAACTTGAAATCAATGGACTACTCAGAAAAAGTGCCACCTTGAGATACTAAAACAGCACAACAGTTGGGGGGAAAAGAAATATTAAAAGAATCTATTTGTGTGAAAAGCTGAACATAGCAAGTGAGCAGGCCAAGTTAAAACAGATTTGAAAAATGCTATTAACTCTTTGACCTAAATTTTTCCAATAAACTCTCACAAGAAATAGAGGGAATATTGAAATGTCATTAATTTGCTGTTCTTACAGAGAAAACAGTAAACCTAATTCTTTGCCAGCAGGAAGAGCAAATGCCCTACCTAACTTGGGGTGCTTATTTGCTATGAAACCCAAAGCAATCTGTATTCTGTTATACTGTCTACAATTGACATCAAAAGAACCACACTGAATCAGAATTTCATGGCTAAAAGGGAACACAGAGGTCACGTGATTTGATGTCTTTCTTCTTTCCAATATTTGGACTGGATTACACTGTACTGTATAAATATGTTCAGAGCTTAGTCACGTGGAACTGAAAGCTAGACAATGACTAAGGTCACCCTTAAATGATTCAGGCTACTAATCTTAAATCCTAGCCTATATCCAAGAAGACAAACTTTAAATATTTGAATATTTAAAAAGCTAGATTAACTATTTGTAGGGAGAATATCTTTTTCATTTGTTGTCGATAAAAGAACAAAGTAGAACTGTACCTAGCTAGAATCCTCATGTATATTTTCATATCTTTAAAAATACACTCAGAGAAATCAGGTTAAAGCCAGCATAACATTAGCATCTTTTTTTTTCTGCAGAGGATAAGAAATGGGATGGAGAGAGATACAAGGAAGACAAAAGTTGCATCTTCATAAGCAAACAAACTTTAACATTATAAGCAAACAAAATGTTAACATTAGTTAATCCTGAGCTGTATTTAGGTATTTGTTTCTCTCTGTTTTAACTACTAGTTAGAAATATTTAATAGTAAATATATGCAATACTCATGGATTAAATATTACCATGTATGTATCTGTGCAAGTGTATCTATTTTTATATATTGTGTATGTATAAAATCCAGACTGATTCACAGCAGAACATCAATGCAAGTCCACAGTTCCTTATCTAAAGTCTTTGGGGCCAGATGAGTTTTGAAATGTGAATAGCTCAGAGCTGAGAATGGTAACATAACACCGAGAGTGTTTATTACATGACACCCTCTGGGAGATTGGGGGCAGCACTGTTTAATCAAACCTATCATGAAATCAGCTGCCTAAAGGCCTCACAGTGGTTCAGGGAAGCTTGGGTTTTGCCTCTAAACTCATTTTTAAAAAGCTTATTGCTTTCCAAACTTAATTTTCTAAATTGCTGATTGGATATTATAGGGCTGTCATGGGCTTCTTGAGAGTGAAATGTGAGGGGATGTTTTTTTCTTATTTTTCTTTTACTCGTCTGTAGTTTCCAAAATAAATGTGTGCTGTAGCCAACTCATAGGCAGATTAAGTGGGGAGACACAGAGGAAAAGTCTTAGCTTCTCTGGGGTGAATTCAATGTGGCCGAGGCCTCGAAAGAACTCAGCATTGAGGCTGATTGGAGAGAAAAAGCAACACAAGGTGCTGAGCCACCAGCAGGGGGATGAAGGGAGAGGGAGGAGCAGGGCTGGGTTAGAAACCCTCACGCATCCATTGCAGCCAAATCACAGAATCTAACCAAACCACTGCCCATCTACAAACTAGTTAATATGCCCCCAGATAATAAGGGATAGTCTCCATTTGCACTGCAAAGCAAAACCATTACTATATCCAAAAAGGAGAACATTAAAGAGAAAACAAAAATTGCATTCACTGAAACTCTTCAGTAATGCTGATGGGTCCATGAGAGCTTCCAGCTGTAGACAGAAATGGCATGTGTTTCAACTCATATTTCTAAATCACTTACTGCTAGAAATGACATTCTATTTTCTTCTCAATATGTCAATTAATGACAAACTCTGAACGATCTTCTTGGTGAGTTTCATTCTAACTCAAAGCAAACCGAATGAAAACAATTTTCTATAGAATATAAATGCAGGAGGCAAAAGATCAAATTGTTCTGATTTCATTTCCCTGCTCCTTGCAATGGAGATTGACACCAAAATGATTCCATGACCAGCCTTTGTGTCAAATGCTTCCCAATTAAGAGCTGCTAGTATTCATGATGTCTTTGTCCATTAAATAGGAGAATAGAATAAATTGATCTTTGAGAAGGGACGTTGGGGACCTTCACTGAGTAAAGAAGCCTTTAATGATCAAGCCTAGAGTTCTGATCAAGCGGGAATTCCCTTTATAAAACAGAGAACACTAAGATGTATTGAGTGTCTACTATTTCCAGACAATATCCAAGGAATAACTACAGCAATAAAAACAGCTGAATTCTGTGTTTGTGCCAGATTTGCTTCCATGTGCTTTACAAGTATACACCATATAATCCTCACAATAACTCTATAAAGTAGAGAACAGTAATTGATTACAGTTGATGCTTATGCCCTAGTCTTCCTGCTTTCATGGGGAGGTGGTTCACTGTAGTAACATTGCTGTTACTTACCCCTCACTCCGTGGGAGGAGGAAGATTTACCTGACTGTGAAGTTAGAAGAGTAACCTGGGGGAGCTCGATTCATCCTCTTCTCCCATTCAACACCCACTATTGGGAGCCAGCCTGTCCTCAGGAGGCATGCACACTGATATTATCTCTGGCTAAAGGTAAGAGACTTCACCTAGAGTATGAGCTCTATATTTCTCCAGCACAGTCAATTGTCCTCTGGGTAATTCTATTTATTCTAAGATCAAGCATTATTTTAAATAAGTGACTCTACATTCTAAAGCCATCTGCTCCAAAATATGTATTCTCTAACTGTTTAACCTCTATATTTATCTCAATTTGTTCAGAAATGAGGATGAGATGACCTTAAATCCCCAACTATTATCCTCACACCCCACTAATGAAAGAGGCATAGAGGGCTTCGGTAACTTCCCTATAATCATACACTTTTTTGTTTTTGTTTTTTTAAGATGGAGTCTCACTCTGTTGCCCAGGCTGCAGTGCAGTGGCGCCATGTCGGCTCACTGCAACTTCCACCTCCCAGGTTCAAGTGTTTCTCCTGCCTCAGCCTCCAGTCCCAGCTTGTAGCTGGGACTACAAGCACGTGCCACCATGCCCGGCTAATTTTTTGTATTTTTTGTAGAGGTGGGGTTTCACCGTGTTACTCAGGATGGTCTCGATCTCCTGATCTCGTGATCCACCCGCCTCAGCCTCCCAAAGCGCTGGGATTACAGGCATGAGCCACCACCCCCAACCCTTTAACTTGAACCCAAGTTTCCAGAGCCCATGTTCATGGCTGCCATTTTAGCTATATTATCTTTAATATTCAGACTCCCCTGGAGTATTGCTTTTATCATCACTGGTTTTCACACGTTAGGAAATTTGATGCACAAAGACAATATTTACACAGTCACTTAGCAACCAATGAGCAGAGCAGAGACTAAAACTCAGACCACTGACTCCAAAACAGTGTGCTTTCCACCATATTCCACTCCATCCAATCTAGTTTCCAAAATAGCTCTTTTCAAATGTCATCCAGAAGACTTATATACAGGAAGGTAGAAATTAGAACACCCATTTGACAAGATACAATTGCCTTCTTTTATTATTATATTTTATTAATACATAGTAGTTGTACATATTTATGGGGTAAATGTGATATTTTGATACATGCATATAATGTGGCACTATCAAATAAAGGTAATTGGGATACCATCTCCTCACACACTTCTCATTTCTTTGTGTTGGGAACTCTCCAAATCTTATCCCCTAAATATTTTGAAATACATAATAACTTGTTATAATTGCCCTACTGTGCTATCAAACACTACAGCTTATTCCTTCTATCTAACTAACTACATTTTTTAACCATTAACAAACCTCCCTTCCTAACCTCCTCCTCCCCACATTTCTCAGCCTCTAGTAACCACCATTCTCCTCTCTACCTCCATGAGATCAACTTTTTAGTTCCCACACATGAGTGAGAATCTGCCATATTTGTCCTTCTGTGCCTGGCTTATTTCACTTTGTATAATGTCCTCCAGTTCCCAAAGGTGGATAACATTCTCAATGTTACCAGGCAGCAGAAAGTGAGGCAATAGGATTAAAATATTACAGCCCACGTCAGACTTTTTTTTCACTACATCATATAATCCAATGTCTTCACTTAGAAATGATTTTAAGTTACTCTTCTCTCTGCCATCTTATTCATTTCTTATCTCCATTTTTGCCACTATTCTACACATGTCTTAAGTGCATAGTCAAAACAACCTCTCTGCTCATCACAGATCATGTGTTTGATCTCTGAATGTGTTTGCTTCATTAATGTTGAATAAATTCATGAGCTGCGTGTGTTATTTTGTTATCTGAAAGGATTAGCATTAAATAAGTGTCTTCTGTTGCATTGTATTAATTTCATATGTGCTCACCTGAAAAGGTATGAGCTATGTGTGTTATATTGTTATCTGAAAGGATTAGCATTAAATAAGTGTCTTCTGTTGAGTTGTATTAATTTCGTATGTGCTTACCTGAAAAGGTAGAGTAGATTCTCCCGCTTCTGCAATGAGATCAATTTTTGCGTGGCTCCACTGAGATTCGGAGAATCTGATTATTTTGCCTTGCTTTTGCAAGTTTCCATCTAGAGACGTTCTTGTAAAAACTGAGAGATTTGAATGTTGAGACAAATGATACCAAAACTGCACCTGTTGAAAACATGTTTTCAATGATATAAATATTCCATTGACCTGTCTCTGGTAGTTTTTCCTATAATTTGAAATATTCCTGACCTCAGGTGATCTGCCTGCCTCGGCCTCCCAAAGTGCTGGGATTACAGGCATGAAACACCATCTCTACTAATAATACAAAAAAATTAGCCGGGTGTGGTAGTGCATGCGTGTAATCCCAGCTATTCGGAAGGCTGAGGTAGAAGAATCGCTTGAACCCAGAAGGCGGGGAGGTTGCAGTGAGCTGAGATCACGCCATTGCACTCCAGCCTGGGCAACAAGAGCGAGACTCCATCTCAAAAAACAAAACAAAACAAAACAACAACAACAAACAACAACAACAACAACTATATATATATATATATATATATATATATATATATATATATATTCCAAACAAATTCTGTGTTAAATATAATCTTCTCAATTCTCCTTTCCCCCAGATGTGTAACCCAGTCATGGGCAGTACCACTGTTTCCATGGAAGTTTCCAGAATCCTTCTCTCTGGCTTCTTACAAATATGAGAGGTACACGTTGAGACTCAACGTTACAAAATCAAGTATTACTATACAAACTTGATGTTTCAAACAAGAAAAACTTTCCTTAAAAATTATTTTCTTAGGTTAATTTTAAAAACTGTAATTAATACTTTATATCAATTTAGTCTCTGTGGTAGCATTAACAAATAACGGGGAAGCTCACAGGATACTGTTCATCAATAATTGAGCCAAGTAAGACAACATTCTTTGAGGGTAGGGAGGCTTAATCATTTCACTTCCTATTCACCATCAATAATGACACAATCTAAAAGTTTGATGGCTTAACTACATAGTGAAGAGAATAGAGAGGATTATGCCAGGTGCTGATGGCAGTAGCCCTAACATGAAATTGCGTACTGTTATTGATTCAACCAAAATTTACTGACCACTTTCTAAGTACCTGGAGCTGTGTGAGGCAAAAATTAATTCCCTCAATGTTGTCTGGATGATTCATTCTGTAAAATATGCCCACAAAACCTCCATTAAAACAAGTTCAGGTACGCTGCAGTCAAATTTTTTTGCTTCTTCTCATTATCATATAACAGGTCCTAAGGCTGTATGTTTTAAAGAAAAACCCAACATTTAAAGATGAGGTCCCACAAAAGTGGAATACTTCTCTTTAGATTCAGTGACATTTTTTCAGGTTCATTATATTTTAAATTCTTTTTAAAAAATGTTTTCCCATTCATCATTGTGCTTTTATACTGATACATGGACAGATACTAGTGTATATATAGGCAAGCCATGTATTTCACTGTTGGGACCCAATTCCAGTGATGAATGTTGACCAAAAAAAATGTTTTAAATGCTTTTTTAAAAAAAATTGTTCATTTTAAAACACCAAGCATCTATTTGGTACACATTTTTATCAATGTCTACTTAATTGTGACCACCTGATTTAAAAATTCTGATTGTTTATTTCATTTCAGATTTTATTACTGTGCTTACCTTAATTCACACCTTGACAGGTGAGTTAGAAACAAAAATAATAGAAATGTTTAATTAAATTCCATGGAAAGAGAGGATTCATGTTTCTCAACTGCGATTACATTTTAGATCCCTGCTGTAAGTTTCACTATGTCCCAAGCTTGTAAATATGCAAAACAGAGCTTTAAACCTAGTTGTACAAGAGATGTGCATGTCCCATCAGAATTTTGAGCTGTCAAACTGTCACTCAGTACATCACCAGTGTGAAGTTATTTTAATAGTGTATTAAGTATAAATGCCAACGGGATCCATAGTCAATGGGATAAGAGCTCAGAACTTACATTTAATTTACTTTTTTTATAGAATTTGAATTATGCAGACTTAAATTCTTAAGTTATTAAATACCAAGGAATGTTCCATTATCTTTTGAATTTTTGAGGGTGAAATCACTGAACAAAAGTTATTGATACAGCCCACAAATTTTTTTAATTCATTGTTTTCCCTTTTTACTTTTATTTTAGGTTCGGGGTACATGTGAAGATTTGTTACATAGGCAAACACGTGTCACGGGGACTTGTACAGATTATTTCGTCACCCAGGTACTAAGCATTGTACCCAATAGTTATCTTTTCTGCTCCTCTCCCTCCTCCACCCTCCCCCATAAAGTAGACCCCCGTGTCTGTTGTTTCCTTCTTTGTGTTCATTGTTTTTATTATTTAGCTCCCAACTTGTAAGTGAGAACATGCGGTATTTGGTTTCCTTTTCCTGTGTTAGTTTGCTAAGGATAATGGCCTCCAGCTCCATCCATGTTCCCACAAAAGACATGATCTTGTTCTTTTTTTATGGCTGCATATTCCGCAGTACATATGTACCACTCTTTCTTTATCCAATCTGTCATTGATGGGCATCTAGGTTGATTCCATATCCTTGCTATTGTCAATAGCGCTGCAATGACCATTCACATACATGTGAATGTATCTTTATGATAGAATGATGTCTTTTTTTTTTTTTTTTTTTTTTTTAGACAGGGTTTCACTCCAGTTGTTCAGGCTGGAGTGCAGTGGCATGATCACGGCTCACTGCAGCCTCAAACTCCTGAGCTCAGGTAATTCTCCCACCTCAGCCTTCTCAGTAATTGGGACTACAGGCTTGCACCACCATACCTAGCTAATTTTTTTTTTAATTTTTAGTAGAGATGAGGGTTTCACCATGTTACCCAGACTGGTCTTAAACTCCTGGACTCAAGCACTCCACCCACCTCAGCTGCCCAAAGTACTGGGATTACAGGCGTGAGCCACTGCACCTGACCTACAGTAGAAAAATTTCTAGTACTGTAGGTATATGTACCCAGTAATGCGATTGCTGGGTGGAATAGTAGCTCTGCTTTTAGCTCTTTGCGGAGTTGCCATACTGCTTTCTGCAATGGTTGAACTAATCTACACTCCTATCAACAGTGTATAAGCATACTTTTTTCTCCACAACCTTGCCGGCATGTTATTTTTTGACATTTTAATAATGGCCATTCTGACTGGTGTGAGATGATATCTCATTGTGGTTTTGATTTGAATTTCTCTAATGATCAATTTTAAGTTATTGATACAAGCTGTGACTTCACATAAGTAGTTACCAAGTATGGAAACTCTGTGCCTCTCAACCTGGTACATGCCAGTAGCAGAACACTAAACCTTAAACTCCAAATCATGAAACGTGTCATAAATTCCTCACAGAACTTATTATAGTAATTTGTATTTTCTAAGTATTCAGTTAATTGCATTAAAAAAAGAAGAAAGAAATGAGAAGACTGTCAGTAAATGCTTATAAACATTCAGAAATAAATATAGAGAAAGTAACAGAGAGAGAGAGAGAGGAAAGAGAGGAAGAAAGATAATCTCTTCTATGTCAAAAAAATGTATAAGGCATTACAGGTCCTTAGGGACCTTTGAGTCTTTTGGAGGAAGAGTGGCAAAAGAAAATGAACATTTAATTATAATGAGCATAACTACAAAATTGTGAAAATAGTGTGGCTGTTAAATTTAAATTAATTAAAATTAAACAAAGTGAAAAATTCATTTTCTCAGTTATGGTTTTGTTTTTGTTGTTGTTGTTGTTCTTGAGACAGAGTTTCACTCTGTTGCCCAGGCTGGAGTGCAGTGGCGTGATCACGGCTCACTGCAGCCTCCACTTCCTGGGTTCAAGTGATTCTCCTGCCTCAGCCTCCAAAGTAGCTGGGACTACAGGCACGTGCCACCACACCCAGCTAATTTTTGTATTTTTAGTAGCGATGGGGTTTTACCATGTTGGCCAGGATGATCTCGATCTCCTGACCTTGTGATCCGCCTGCCTCAGCCTCCCAAAGTGCTGAGATTACAGGCCAGAGCCACTGCGCCCGGCCTCTCAGTTGTTTTAAATGCTCAATAGCTCTATGTAGCTAGTAGCTACTATACTTAACATAGGGAATATTGTCCATCATCCCAGAATGTTGCATGAAACAGGTCTGCAAAGCATGTAAGTGAAAATTACACCAAACATTCAAATTTTATTTACTACTTGATCATTTTTAAAGGAAATGTTCTTGATGCATGCCTGCTTCATTCAAAACAAGTTAAGTAAAATGTTAATAAAAAGGGCTTGCTTTTATTTTTATTGGGTCTGCACTAAGGCAGATTTTATATATAGTATGACTATTCAAGACTTTGAATCACTGCATTCAAGAGAATTTCATGTGGTTAAAAAAGTTTCCAACAAACAGTTCTTTCTGAATATTGAAGATAAAAATGGAAGCTCCAATTATTTCATTTTTAATTGTATCCTTATGATTTTAAATTATTTCTATTTTTAAAAAATATATATGTATACATTAAATCATATATTTTACTACCAAAGGAAAGAACATCTGGTGATTTACATCAGTTACTGCATATGGATGAGTACCTAAGCTGGAGAGGGGGTGATAGTCTAAGTTCCATTGGCTCTCGTGTCTGTACAGTGCCTCTGGGACCTTGGGCTCTCTGATACTTCAGTCTGGGACACCCAAGATCATGATTCAGAGGTTCAAAATGAATTCTCCCTAATTTTTCTGTTTTCTTTCTTTCTTTTTTTTTTAATTTTGATCATCTCCTGTTGAAACCCTCCTCTTCAAATTTTCTGCCAATTTTCTCAACTTCCCTATGGACTTTGTTCTAATTCCTTCTCAATCTCAGAGCTCCTTGGTCAGATCTTCATGGCCATTCTCGATTTTACTCCAAACCCTCAGCCACCTCTGCCTTCTCTGCTCCACATCAGACCCTTTATGCCTTCCTCAGTCTGCTTATTGCCACACTTGCTGCACCTTTATAAGATCTAGAATACGAAGATACAGAAGGACAAGAATAGCCAAAAAATCAAAATAAATAAATGGGAGAAAAGAAAAAAAAAAGCTAAGATATCTATAGCTCCTCAAAATTCAGCCGGGAATAAGTATATATTGAAAGAGGGGATCATTCATCACATACATAAACACACAGACACACACACACATCCCTCACCATTACCATAGTGATTTTTATGGCTCCTAGTCAGTTATGCTTTTTCCTGGGCATTCTTTTCCTGAACAAGCTTATGTTGAGGTTTAGAATCTTCAATAAAACAGAATCTGTTTTTCCCGTTTAAATGATTAATCTTTATGTGCTTTGATATACAGATTGGAGAGAGCACCTGCTCGCCCTTTCCTCTGTAGACTGTTGCTTCCTCTAGAATCCATCAGCTATTCTAACATTGATCTTTGGATTAAACACAATGACCAGGGAATAGGGCACAACTGCACCATTGCAGGACATGATCCAAAATTACTTTTTTTCTAAATTGTTCTTTGACTCCAGTTCATTGTCCTACTTTGGGGACATTGTAAGACATGGCCTTTTAAAACTCTTTGAGAGAGATTTGTAGAGTGTTATTATTATACTGGACTCACCCTCTTGTAGTTTGCAGCATTTTACACTGAATTGCTGTCAGTATCCCCCACTAAACAACATTTTGTTAGAGCAAGCATGTGTTTAGGTTGTTGTCATTATATTCCCTGCATCAAGGACTGTGATTAACACACAGTAGATAAGCAATATATATGTGTTGAATCGTAGGTATAATGTTTACTTTGGTAATATAGCAAGCACTCGGGAGAAGTCTCAGAAGAACTATTTTCAGTTTTGTTTATTTCTCTTTACTTCCTTGAATCTGAACCACATGTGGCCCTCTCTGCATTGGCAGACTCAAATGTGTAGGCTGGCCCTCATAAACTTTACTTTGGGATCCAACCTATCTCTGGTTTCAACTACCTTTGTCCTGACTTTCTCATTCATATTTGTAAAACAATCTATGAATTATCTTTTAGTGAAGGAATATTAATGTACTTGCAAAACAAGTTGGAGAATTAAAAACAAAAGAAAGATCAATAGATGAACATACAAACTAACTTTGAAAGCAAAAGCTTCATATTATCCATCTTCCTGTATTTAATTGTGAAGTCCTAAAAGTAAGAGATTATGTTACTTACACAGTAACTCAAATATGAAAACTCAGAAAATATTAGTACCCACATTAATCCCCTTCATACTTTACATTTCCTAGTTAATTGTAAACAGTAACAGCATTTCAACAGCAGTAAGATAGAATAGCTTCGGGCTCCCTCGTGTTCTGTTTGTCCTATCTTGTATTTCAAAGAAAAATGCCAATTTTCCACTAGTGGCTGAAAGGACTTTTGAAGCATAAATTAAAGTCCGCATCTTGAACAATGATTAGCTGCAAGAACAATTGTCCATGCTGATGGCATGTGTTGGCCACATATAAAGTACAAGGTAATCCATGCAAAATGGCCCTAAAATCATGCTGTTAGAAATGGCAACTCACGAGAAAGCTCAAGTTGCTTTAAATTCCTTACAAAAAAAAGAAAAAATTCTTAACTGTATTAGTCTGCTAGGATTATGTAGGAAAAAAAAACCATATAATTTCAGAAAATGAAGGCTTTAATCATATCAAAGTACCCCACACTGGTTATCTCACTGCTTGACTCTACTACCTTATAATGAAGAATATTGGTTCCATGAAAGCACTATTATTAATACGTTCCAATTCAGAGGATTGGCTAGATTTTCCAGTTACCCAAGAAGGTAAGAATTTGTTTTGTTTGCTTATTCTGTAACTTTTATGTAAGAAAATATCGACCGGGTGCGGTGGCTCACGCCTGTAATCCCAGCACTTTGGGAGGCCAAGGCGGGTGAATCACGAGGTCAGGAGATCGAGACCATCCTGGCTAACATGGTGAAACCCCGACTCTACTAAAAATACAAAAAATTAGCCAGGAGTGGTGGTGGGCACTTGTAGTCCCAGCTACTCAGGAGGCTGAGGCAGGAGCTTGCAGTGAGCCCAGATTGCGCCACTGCACTCCAGCCTGGGTGACAGAGTGAGACTCTGTCTCAGGAAAAAAAAAAAAAAAAAAAAAAAGAAGAAAGAAAGAAAAAGAAAATATCACATATTGCCACAAACTTATTTAAAAAATTCATATTATAGTCTTAGAAAAATCCTGAGAACCTTAGCTATGTGTATCTCAGACTATCAATAACATTCTCCTACAGTCTACTCCTACTTCTGAAACTGGAAAGCATTACAAGGTAACTCAAATATCCTTCCTGCTAACTCAAAGACTCCTAAAATTCAAGCACATAGAGAAAAGCGTGAAAAACAAATATCTATTCTGGCAGTCTGCAGTGGCGCCTTGAAACAGTCTCAGTTTTTCAAAAACCAAGGCAAACCATTAAGTCAGTATCCATAGCCTTTAGAGATCGAAGCCTTGGTTTTGAGATAAACTACCAAGCACCCAAAATGTCCATGACAGCATTTTCACTGAGACCCCACCTAAATAACACCCCAACCCCAACTAAGTTACCAATTTAAGCAAAAATTAAGTGTCCTCAAGTGGAAACAATGATAAACTGAAACTCAATCCCAGTGACCACAAATCAATGGCTATCGGGAAGCATACAATGATGGGAAAGGTAGATTACATTTTAAAATCATAAACATGCATATGATTTCTCAGTGACTCTAGGTGAGTCATAGGAATTTCTAATACACTCTTAATATCTTCAAATTTCTGTAAAGCAGGCAGAATTAACACATCATATTCCTTTACATTCAATTTTTTCTATATATCTAACATTTGTGATCTCATCACTTTAATGTATGACCTTGAATTAAATCTAAGTTAGCTTGTACTTTCAAAGAAGAAGTGCTTCTGGAGTTTCCCCTCAAAAAAAAAAAAAACACTCTATATCTATCTTTCTCTTTTTCTGTCTATCTTATAGGATTTAATTAAAATAAAGAGGTGGGAATGTGTAAAAGGCATTTGGATAAAATGGAAATGGAGACCAGGCATTTGCTTTAATTCTTATTCTCACAAAGAAATGGGAAGAAAAAAAAACAAAAGAAAGGAAAAGAAAGTATCTTTAGGACTTTAAAAGAAAGTATCTATGGACACCACTATTAAGAACTCAGGGCACTCCCACTTAGACTTATACCAAACTGAAAGTATAATTAGGTTTATACCTCGGAATAATATGTCATTTATCACCAGGAATGCCCAAGTAAACTGCTCTAACACTACACTTACAGGCAATGAATTTACTGTGTGGCACTATTGATCTCTTCATTATTTTCTGATAAGTAAAGATGAAAAAATTAGCTGAAATCCTAAGGGCCGAGAGGCATGTTGGAGCTCTCAAAAGGACTGAAAATAAGACAAGCTGAATACAGACCTCTGATTTAGGTGTTACTTTTATGGAAAGCAAAGGAATTATGTTTACTGAATTAACATTATATTTGGTACATATATACCAATGTTTGGTACAAACATTGTTTACCTACTAGGTACCAAATATTTTGCCAGGTGCTTTATTTAATCACATTTTAATCCTTGACATTATTCCATATAATCGTGTATGCTTCCAATGTAAACGCTGACATTTAATCCATACAATCATGTATGTTTCTGGTGTAGACACTGAGTCTCAAAAGGAATATACAATTTGTCTGAGCCACAGTTAGAAAGTGGCAAAAGAGACTTGAACCAAGTCTAACTAGTCCAACCTCTCTAATATGCTGCTGAAATAAAATGGGTATTTCACTCCTTAGTTTGTGTTTGCCTGGCACCAGAGGACTCATTTAAAAAACTCAAATTTCAGTAAATATAATCATTTCCATTTGTCTTTCTTTCAACAAACACTTATTTAACTGACTTTATTTTTCTCAATGTACATTGTTGGCCAAAAATTTTGGCAACGCTTATCCACAGCTTTAGATTATTGAAATGACTGTGTGAAAAGAATATAAAATAACAGAAAGCTTTAATAGCCCTCAAAAGAATGGTGCCAGTTATGTGTTACAAATGGTCTTCTAGAAGGACATAGCATTTTGTGTTGAAATAGCGCATGTAAATCTCTTAATTCATTATTAAAGTGCTAGTGAAACATGGCGGGCATTTACTAGCAGAGTAACCCAAGCTCAGCGATTTACAACCACAGAATGGCCAGTGGAAATTCAGAACAGTTGATTACCTGACATGGGGTAGAGGCAGTGAGCAATTTTGTAAGAACAGGACTTCCAAGCTTGGCCACCCCGGGGGAGCGCTGTGCCTCGAAATAAATAAACGATCCTGCAAAAACAAAGGGAAAGTCATACGGATGCAAGTTCTCTTACACACTTAGCTGTTCTTTGATCCACAATCTTATCCTTGCACATGCTAAACTATCAACTAGATAAAGAAAAGTACATTTTTGACATATTTACTATTATGGTTTGTAGATAACAAATAGCATTTATACCGGTATAACATTAAATACCTAAAATAACATTTAATCAATTAAAACAAGCTCTTGATCCAAATCACCTAAACAAACATTTCTGTTGGCTTCATTTATGTCATAGTGTTTGACATCAAATTAAATGAAGCTTCTAAGCTGACAATTAGATATTCAACACGCCCTTATGAAATACCCACAAGAGCTTTATTTTTTAGTTTCTTCACAAAGTACCGAAGGATATTAGCTTATGGAATGAATTTTAGTTTCTCCCGGGTCTTACGTGTTTGACATTGTTGTCTGTGCTAGAGGGGATTAAAGCTTAATTAAAGATCTAATCTGAACATTAACAAAATCACCACTTTTAGATTTTAACTACGACGGATGTGCTCATGGCAAATGTGCAGGGGATAACATCTCTCAGCAGCTTAAAAGATCACAGGTTCAGAGCTGCTGTCTGGGGTAGTTTCATTGAATATTGAAGACTTACAAGGAAGGCTATACCCAACAATGTCAAGGTCTGATACTGCCCTTTGATAATCACAGTGATAGGCAATTTGGAAAACCAACTATTTTCATTGGAAAATACCGTATTCAGAGAGTGATTTTCCTAGATACAAGTCAATGCCGACTGCACACAAAGGAAAGGATTTAGAATTAGAATGTATTATTTTATAGACTCCATCACATGTTTAACCAAACAACCAAGGATGTGAGTCAGCAGTGTCATCTTTGAGTGGGAAAAATAGAACCCAGTTTATATTGTTTTTAAATCTCAAAACCTACTTGGAAAGATAAAGTTTACTGTCCCCAAATTCCAAATTACAGGTAATGGAAACAGTGCATGCGAGCAAGTTCATTAAATTCTCTATGCTTCACCTAAAAAGGAAAAGAATGGGAAAAGTTGATTTTGAAAAATTCTTCCACCTAAAAATGCTCAGGTTTAGGTAAAATTCAAATGAATATTTTTAAAAAGATGATCAAAATTCTAAAAACAAATGAACCGATATTCAAAGACCTTACTCCTCCAGTCATTCAAAAGAATATACACAATTTCAAACAAGCTGGTTAATGAAGGTGAGAACATGTACACATTAAGACGCCAAAATCTAAATGAAGCAAAAGGCCTGAATAAATCGTTTAGACAAAAAAAGTAACTGAAAAAGTAATGAAAAGAAAATCTAGAGAGAAATGTATGGTCCCACATCTGAGTTAAATTTAATTTTCTTTTCTTTTTTTTTTTTTTTTTTTCCTGAGACAGGGTCTGGCTCTGTCACCTAGGCTAGAGTGCAGTAGCATGATTGTGGCTCACTGCTGCCTGGAACTCCTGGGTTCAAACAATCCTCCAGCTTCAGCCTCCCACTGGGTGTACAGGAGCACACTACCACATACATTTTAAATTTTTTTGTAGGGGCAGAGTCTCAAACTCCTGGCCTCAAGCAATCCTCCTGCCTTGGGCCTTCAAAGTGCTGGGATTTCAGGCATGAGCCACTGCATCTGGCTCCCTATTTAATTTTTAAAAAACAAATATTTGCAACATTATTCGAGAAACCTCAGATCTTAGAAAAATATGGAGAGCTCCCTGATTCATATTAGGTTGCCAGAATATCTTTAATTTTTAATAAAATTGATGAAAATAGGACAAAATTTAAAACTCTAGAGAGCAATCTCACTTGTGAGCATAGGAACAAATATTCTTTTTTTTTTTTTTTTTTTTGAGACGGAGTCTTGCTCTTTCGCCCAGGCTGGAGTGCAGTGGCCCGATCTCAGCTCACTGCAAGCTCCGCCTCCTGGGTTCACGCCATTCTCCTGCCTCAGCCTCCCGAGTAGCTGGGACTACAGGCGCCCGCCACCACGCCCGGCTAATTTTTTCTATTTTTAGTAGAGACGGGGTTTCACCGTGTTAGCTAGGATGGTCTCGATCTCCTGACCTCGTGATCCGCCCGCCTCGGCCTCCCAAAGTACTGGGATTACAGGCGTGAGCCACCGCGCCCGGCCAGGAACAAATATTCTAATTAAAATGATGTCGAATAAATTTGAAATTGTTATCCAAAAATAGTGTGTCTTGATTAATCTGAGCCTTCCAAGAATGTAGGTTTGGTTTAATTTAGGAGCTCGGTCTCCATATTCAGTTACAACAACAAATGAAAGTGTCAAGTCATAGAATCCTATCTAAATGTTGAAAAGACTATGAAAAACCAGTGAACAATTTCAAGTCATAAATCTTAATAAAATAAAAGGAAATAATTAAATAAAGACTAGTGAACAACCTCAAAATAAATAGCATTCTAAATGGCAAATGATAAAACAATATTAATTAAAATGGGAAATGACATATTTCTGTCACAACTATCAATTAGAGATAATATTAGGCAATATTTATAATCTTAGACTAATATTATCTTAAAGGTCTGGTGAGTGTAGAAGTCAAGGAAATAAAATATCTAGTAGACATTATAGAAAAAGAGAAGTAAATTTCCCATGTTTTATCAATAATATAATTGTAAAAATAGAAAGCCAAAGTATTCCATTTTTTATAATTATAGTATCATTTAGAAAATTTGGTAAGCTAAATGGAAACAGATATATTACACAATTACTTATCTTATCTTAGCAGTAAGTTTCCAGATACATAAACAGCAAGAAATGTCCAACTCCTGATAGCAAAATTAATTTTTTTAATGTAGGAAGAAATTTAACAGAAAAGGGACACGATTTATATGAAGAACATTATAAACTTTGTGAAAGACTGCAAACTCTCTGGTTAGATGAAAAGAGATAACATGTTTCTAGATGAAAGATAATAGAACTAAAACATGAAGTTACTGACCATTGATTTGGAAGCTAAATGCTATCCTATGATAATTTTAACCAAATATTTAGAAAGTTGACAATATTGCATTAAAATTAATATGTGCAGGTAAGGGGTATAGAGAGTCTAAACTCTGACCACAGGCCCAGGGACTTCTAGGAACACGTCCCTTGATTTATCATTCTATCAGCCTGCTCTAAACAATGAGCCAAGTTAGAGAAATGTGGAATTTACCAGTTTTATTCCTGGTCATGGCAAGGAGTTTACTTCTCGTAATCAGAATTGTTTATTGTAAAACTCTTACACACCCACATACCCCAGAGTGGCTATGTGACCAGCACAATATAAAAATTAAAGGACAGAGTGAATAGTCTCCCTGGGTTAAAGTGTTCACATCTGGCTCGACCTCACCTTCTGCAAAACAGGTACCTTGTTAATGCACTGGCCTAGAAGTAACACCTTACATGTCTTAAGAACGTTAGAGGCCAGTCTCTATAACTTTCACAAATGCAAAAGTTATAAACAAGCATTACCATATAGAATAAAGAAATGAATAATAAATAAAATTACTCCAGCTAGGTTTGGTTCGGGAGTGCAAGAGGGGTTTAATATTTAAAAAATCAATTTACCTTATAGACAAAAAAGATAATCTGACAATCATATCATAATAGATGCTGAAAAATACTGAAAACTTTTAACATACATTCAATTTCTTGATTTTTTTAAAAAGCACACTCTTGAATAGAAGGGAACATTTTTATCTGATAAAGAATACAATTTTTCAGTAAGCATGGCACTTAAGGTTCAACTATTGACAGCTTTTCCTCTGAGAGAGAAATAAGACAAGTCTAGCAGCTACCACCAGTTCTATTCAACACATTCTAGAAATTCTGTCCAGTACATAAAACAACAAAAGGAAGATAGAACTGTTAATATTTAGAAAAAAGGAAGTAAAATTGCCATTATTTGCAGACAAAATAATTGTGATCCTAGAAAATAAAATATATATGTATAAGTTCCTAGCTATGATAAATAAAATTAGCAAGGCCACTGGATACAAGGTCAATATTTTCTATAAAAATGCATTTCTATATGTCAGCAATAATCAAAATCAGAAGTTCTTTAAAAGTAACACAAAAACCTAGGAAAATACTAGCAAAAGATTTTCAAAATCTCTACCCCGAAAGCTGTAAAATATTACTTAGTAAAATTAAAGAACCCAAATAAATTGAGACATTGGAAACATTTGAAAAAAATATTTTTCAGTGAAATGCAAATAAATATTACATATGAGAAATCATTGTACACCCATTAATTGGAAATTTTTATAGAGAATTATAATGCCTCTTGCTGGTAGGAAAATAGGGAAAAGTAGTCCCATTTTGTCACTAAAAATTGAAGTACTAAAGTTTTAGGGTTAATGAATCTATAAATGTTTATTGAAAATATAAATACATATCTTGCTTTAAAAATATAGAAGTCTCACTCCTAGTTATTATCTATTGCATAAAATCGAAAGTATCCTACAGGAGGAAATGTGTACAAGAATAAATTTGAAACATCGTCATGATATTGATGTCACTGGATAGGGGAATAGCTAGATACATTATGGTATGTCCAAATCAAATAAATTTAGCTAAATTAACAAACATGAATCCAGTATCACAGACTGGATTTTATCTTCTGTCTTAAACGAGCAAAAGAAAAATGTTAGAAAAAAAGCATATTTAGCATGGACTGTCAAATATAGGACAATGGGAATGTAAGATAGTGATAGATCACAGGATAGTGATCTCTGAGAGAGGGGAAACAAATGAGTTAAGTCCTGTAATTCCCACAGCTTACTGCCTAGACAGAGTTTCCAGGTGCCTGTGCAGAGGGGAAACACAGGAGTGTGGTAGTCTCCTCAAGTTGAAACAGACAGAGTCGGTGCTTTGGGGAGACCCACATGGGTAGAATTCATAAGACAGAGTGCCAGCTGCCCCTTTCAGGTACTGGAGCTTTGAAAAGACAGCAAGCTCCCGAGATCTGCAGACAGTCCCCCCTAAATTGCCATGTAAGGACCGATCGTGTGCATGGATTGGAGAAAACTACCTGAGTCTGGGGGTAAAAACACCTGAAATGAATAGCTGGAACATTTCCTGAAGGTCACAGAAAGTCAGGAATGGTAGAGTTCTCTCACCAACCAGAGTGCAAAAAAAACAAAAACAAAAACAAAAACAGACATAGTCATTGGATAGAGAACTCAAACCAAATAAACACTTATGTCCAGACAAAAACACGTATGCAAATTTAATGGTGTTTTTACTCATATTTGACAATATTTGGAAACAATCTAAGTGTCCTTCAGCTGGTTAGTGGATAAATGAAGTGTGGCTCATCCACACAATGGACCCAACTATTCAGCAGTGAAAAAGGAAGGAATTGTGGCTGAAGCCAGCGACATGGATGAGTCTCAAGTCCTTTATGCTAATTGAAAGAAGGCAGAATCAAAATGCTACATATGATATGATTCCATTTTCAAGACATTCTGGAACAGGCATACACTAGGGCTAGAAATCAGATCATTGGTGTCAGTGGTGGGAGGTGGGAGAATTATTGAGTACATAATGGCACAGAACAAAGTGTTGGGCAGGAATAGAATTGTTTTATATCTTCATTTTTGTGATGGTTACACAATTGTGTATGTATGTCAGAACTCAGTGAACTGTACACTAAAATGGTTGAATTTTACATTTAACCAATACTTTATCATAAAAAATGAAAAAAAATAGATAGTATTTGATGACTTGGAGCAACTGCCATAAGCTATCTTTAGTAAGAAAATAGGGACAATAGTTACAAAATAATATATTTCTTAAAAAGCAAACAATCACAGAAACACATATAATTTTGAATATGTATCTATCTACTATATATATATCTGTGTGTGACTATATGAACATAGATAAAAGTGGAACATAATTAACATGAGTTGCCTATTTCGATGGAAATTTAACAGAGTAGGAATAGGAAGGTAGAAACGAAGCAAAAAAGGCAGGAAGGAAATTCGAGGCTTAATTACACACATACACACAAAAACTACATAATATCAACATATCCAGCCTGGTCAACACGGTGAAACCTCTGGCTCTACTAAAAATACAAAAACAAAAAACCAGCTGGGCGTGGTGGTGTGCACCTGTAGTCCCAGCTACTTGGGAGGAAAAGGCAGGAGAATTGCTTGAACCTGGGAGGTGGAGTTTGCAGTAAGCATGGATCACACCACTGCACTCCAGCCTGAGCAACTAAGTGAGACTCTGTCTCAGCTAGTTAGATAGATAGATAGATAGATAGATAGATAGATAGATAGATAGACAGATAGATAGATTTAAAAGCTGCCATCTATATGTTTAAGGCTGTAAGAACAAAATGAACTAGAACTCCACTTTCTTAGATATCGGAACTATTAGGCTGCCTCTGACTCTACCAGAAATTTCCATTTCACTTTCCTTTCCCTTCCTGGTCCTTTTTCATTTTTTTTAATTCTCCTCCTCACTTGCAATTTAAAACCACTACTGATTCTCTTTAAGGTTTGATCATGGTAATCATGGGTAAAGAGATGTTGACTCCGTGATCCAGATATATATATATATATATATATATATATATATATATATATATATATATATATATTTTTTTTTTTTTTTTAAGTTGGCCCTTTCTAAAATGAGAAAGACTGCGTTTTTGTCCCTCACACTCTGGGTGAGACCAGCTGCCCCTAGTTTTATCAGTCATATTGTTATCTTTCACTATTCTTCAACTCACCGGAAAAGAATGGGTCTTTCAACATCTAACACAGGGGCTCTATTAGAATCTTTTTAATGCAAATCATAGTTATGTAGTAATTATAAGATGGCAAAAGACTAAAGGTGAATTACAAACATATTTTCTAATTGTCTTATCTGGTGTTTTTCCTAGTCTTCTTATTAGAATGGACAACAAATATCTATTAATGTTTATGGAGCTCTTACTACATGGAAAAACCTTCACAGGTGTTATTTCATTTAATCCTCATGACAACTCCACAGGGAAGCTACTTTTCTTTTCTCTATTTTCTATCTAATAAAACTGAAGCACCCTAATATTTAGACATGGGTGCAGTGTCAACATCGTGTCGGAACACTGGGCAGCCCGTGCTCTTCCCTAACTGGTTATGGTATGCTCACATCAGACCACCATGACACACTGCCCGCACAGCTTCCCTTTGAGAATCACTGCCTTGGCTTAGGACTTCATCATCTCTCACTGATATTTCTTCAGCACATCCATGTTTTTTTGACTCCAGCCTTTCACCCTCTCCATTCTCCTCGTCTCAGACAGAACAGCCCTTTAGAGCAAATTTGATTGGTCACATGCTTTAACATGACTACCTGGGTCACCATCATCCTGCAGACACATTTCCAATTCCTCAGCACTCTCTAGAGTCCCCTTCCTTCCTCTCCTGTTTCATCAGTTCTCTTCTCCCTGTCCAATCACACACGTCTTTCATCCCTAACCACTCCCATCTTTCTGCCCTCTTTGGGGATTCTTCCCTCCAATTAGGACATGATCCCTCCCACCTCTCTTTGGTTCCGTCTTCTCTCAGTAATTCCTTACTTCTGGCTTCCTGACTACTTTTCATTTCCCTTCAGTGCTCAGTTCAGTAGTCATCTCCTTCAACAAGGCATCTCGAATCCATCTGAATCACCTTCCATCCCTCTTAAAGCATCCT
Source organism: Pan troglodytes (assembly GCF_028858775.2). Lineage (NCBI taxonomy): Eukaryota > Metazoa > Chordata > Mammalia > Primates > Hominidae > Pan > Pan troglodytes. Next base: position 14,135,476 of record NC_072411.2, read on the forward strand.
TCATAACCGATTGCAATTCCTTGCTTATCTACTTAAGCTACCAGACTGAGACCACCTCAAAGGCAGGGATCGTGGCATCCATCTTTGTGCATCCAGGTATCGTCTATGCTATGTATTTAATAATTGGCTTGAACAGAGAAAAAGAAGTAAAATATTATATGAGTTTAGAGAAAAATGTGTTGTTAATACATAGTTCCAATGATTTATAGTCCCCTTTCTATTTTAAACTTTAAACTTAACTTTGTCTGCTACAAAATGTTAAAGAAATGAGTCATGGCACAAAAGCAAAAATTAAGAACTTACCACACTGTTAAACAATTAACTAGGTTTATGGCTGTAGCCAACAGATGGATGGTTGAATTTTCCCACCCCATCCCCTAGCACCCTCACCCACTACCACCAACCCCAATTTCCAATGGCTGTAATTAAAAATATGATCAATACTTATTTTTGGTATAATTCTTTGGAAGTCTGAAAGAAGAAACAAATAGGATAATGTTCAATGAGGTTGAAAGATGATCTATAGTACAAGTACAGTTGTGCTATTGTAAGGTTTGCCAGGTGTGGTGGCTCCCTCTTGTAATCCCAGCACTTTTGGGAGGCTGAGGTGAGAGGATTGCTTGAGGCCAGGAGTTTGAGATCAACCTGGGCTACATGGCGAGACACTCTTTACTTAAAACATATACATTTAAAAAGTAAAGTTAACACGATGCTAACGTATATGGGGAATGACATCCGATGATAAATGTGAACAAAACAAAAGAGAAAAGAGAACAAACCCTTTCTGTTTTATTGGAGTTTCACAGACACTTATTGGAATACCACAGGTAGTTATGGTTCCTCTATTTTAAGATGATATGTAAACACTGGAATGATGGTTAAAAATATATATGTGGAAGAATAAGACTGTTTATTATAAAGAAGCCCGAAGACTGATTAAATTGCATTCAAGTATTTGTAAATTTATTTCACAGATAGTGCTAAATCTCTGTTCTCAGTTCCCAGAAACAAGATTAGACTATTTTTCTTCCTGTTTTGAAAAAATTGGATTGCTCTAAAAAGAAGGCAAGCCTACTGTACTTGATTCTGGGCAACTTGAGAAAATGATCAGAAAACTTTTCCACCTCTTTATGCCTTTAACCCAACTTATAAAAATTGCAACAACAAACATGTTGGTGATTAAAACAATGCTCCTTTCAGGGAACTCAATTACCCGCCAATTATTAACTTGGTCAGGAGGTTTTAAAGCAAGACAAACCAGAGTTCCATGTATACAGTCTACAGAATAGAAATGAAAATACACAGTATCATCATTCCACAACATGCAAGAAAGAAAACTTTTTTTTTTAAAGAGGAAAATGTCCTACCATGATTTATGTTTGCTGTGTGATCAGCTGCAGGAAAGTGGTGCTCTCCATTATTCAATCCTTTCATCAGCTTCCAGTGTGAATCTTCTGTGAGAAATGGCTCCCAACCGCAGAAACCCGACTCAAAGTCACAGGCGAGATGCTTTGCTGTTACACGTAGAAGAGAAAACAGGTGAGGAGAAATGAAGAGCATGCAGGCAAACACTGCTCTACGCTAGCTAATCATCTTAGGAGGCCTGCAAAATTATTCTGCTTGGTAGTGAATATTCTCTAATGATCGGAATAGCTTTCCTTTATCTAGTCACACACAATATCTCAGGTGCTGTGTGAGGCATGACCCTTCCACATGCTTCCATCTGTAAGTCTGGTACATTTCATTCTGGTTGGCCATCTCCATTTTATTTAATGATGCAAGGTGGAACTCCAAAGCTTTTCAGGGAGTAACTAATTTGCTTGCCCAGTATAAACCTGCTGAGATGGTAGTTTAAATGAAAAAAATCCACTGGGAAGGGGGAAGTTTAAATTAATTCTGGACACACAAATAACTTGAGGTCAGCATCTCAGTATGCATTTTATTATTCTATCCTAACACTTTCTCAAAAAAAAAAAAAATACCTAGCCATTTTGGAATTGCAGGTAAATTAGATATTCGGAACTGAGCTGGTGTTATCTTTTGTCTTTTTTTTTTTTTTTTTAAGGCAGAGTCTCGCTCTGAGGCCCAGGCTGGAGTGCAGTGGTGCAATCTTGGCTCACTGCAAGCTCCACCTCCCGGGTTCACTCCATTCTCCTGCCTCAGCCTCCCGAGTAGCTGGGACTACAGGCGCCCACCACAACGCCCGGCTAATTTTTTATATTTTTAGTAGAGATGGGGTTTCACTGTGTTAGCAAGGATGGTCTCGATCTCCTGACCTCGTGATCCACCCGCCTCAGCCTCCCAAAATGCTGGGATTACAGGCGTGAGCCACCGCACCCGGCCCAACATTTTTTTTTACATGAAAGACATCTGGAGACAATATCACAGTAAAAATTAATGCATCATACAAGATCCTTGGTTTAAATTTCTTTCATTTGACTATTATACCAACGTCCCCTGTGAAGGTACACAATTCATATTAGCATTTAAAATTGTTTTTAAAGTCCTATAATTTAAAAAACCCCTTTTTCATGGAATTTCCTGAGCTATTTTGATTTGAAGATATATCTATCATGCCAACTTTTTTGGAACACAGTGAAGTAGATTCTATATATATATATTTTTTTTCCTATATGAGTTATTGAAATTTTATATATAAATACAAATGTGTATTTTATTGTGGTAAAATATACATGACATAAATGTAACATTTTAACAATTTTTAATGTAAGCTTCTATGGTATTAGGTACATTCCCATTGTCGTACAACCATTACCACCATCCATCTCCAGAACTTTTTCATTCCCAAACTGAATCTCCACCCCCATTAAGCAATAATTTCCATATCCCCTTCCCTCAAACCCTGGCAACCACCATTTTACTATCTGTCTCTATGAGTTTGCCTACTTTAGGTACTTCATATAACTGGGACCAAACAATACGTGTCCTTTTGTCTCTGGCTTATTTCAAGGTTCATCCATGTTGTAGCGTGTGTCTGAAAATTAGATCTATTTCATGTATAAACTGTTCAGGGATCCAATGTGCATCTTTGGACATGTTTGGCATGTTGTATTTTAATTATTTTGATAGAGATTTTTAAAACATATTGCATATATATGTATTAATTTTTTAAGCTTTATTGATGTATAAGTGACAAACAAAATTGTAACTAAGGTACGCAATGTAATGTTTTGATATACATATATATAGAGAAAGGATTACCACAGTAAAGCTAATTAGCATCATTTCATCATATAGTTACCTTTTGTGTGTGTGATCAGAACATTTCAGATCTACTGTCAGCAAATTTCAAGTATACAATACAGTGTTATTAACTATAGTCACCAGGCTGTACACTAGACTCCCAGAACTTATTTATCTTGTAAGTGAAAATTTGTATCTTTTGACCAACACCTCCCCATTTCGGCCAGGCCTCAGCCCTGGACAACTGCCATTCTACTCTCTGTTTCTACAAATTCAACTTTTTTAGGTTCCACGTATAAGTGAGATCGTGCTGTATTTGTCTTTCTCTGTCTGGGTTATTTCATTTTGCATAATCCCCTCCAGGCTCATCATTGTCACAAATAGCAAGTTTTTTCTTCATTATTGCTGAATAATATTTCATTGTGAACACATATACATTTTATACACACACACACACACATACACACACACACACACCCCACTTGTTTGATCCGTTCTCAGAGACTTCAGTTGTTTTGGCTGGATATTTTGAATAATGCTGCAATGAACATGAGGGTGCAGATATATTTTAATCTTAACTGCCCTCATTTAATACAGGATTATGTTAATAAACATCAAAAATCTATTGTTTGGATTTAGAGAAGTTTTACTCAGAGTTCATCAGTTAAAGTAATATTTTAAGACCATGACAAAGCTTTCTCTTGCATATTTAACCACTACAGCATATGAGCAGACAAGAAAGAATTTCATTGTGCAGCTGGGAAAGTTCTGGATCATGAAAAGTAAAATATTTTATGAATCCTCCAGAAGTTAATCAGCTCTCTGTGAAATAAGAAAGAAAGCTATGTATGGGAAATGAATGGGGAATATTTCATTTAATGAGAATATATTAGATTCTAACAGGATTCTATTATAAATATTGTGTTAATATACATTACAAATACACATTATAAATATTTTATTAATATTGATGCTCTTAAGGACTAGCAAAGTAAAGAGAGTTTTTGCTTCTACCCTGAGAGAACTCTGACTTGTTTGCCTTTAGTTTTTCTCAATTTTTTTAGATGCCATCTGTTTCTTCCCCTAGCTGTCTTCCTTCCTGAAGCCTCTTTGGTACAGTGGTTCTCAAAGTTTCATATGCAGACAAATCACCTGGGACCTTGTTCCATGTAGCTTTTGGTTCCGTAAGGCTGGGCCAGGGCCTGAGGTTCTGCATTTCCGCTAAGTTCCCAGGTAATGCTGATGCTCTGGTCCATGGAGTCTGCTGTTGCAGCAAAACGCACAGGCCATTTTTATTAACTGATTTTGAGAAGCCACCGGTCTGGAGGCTATGTTATGCCATATATTAAAATAATACCTAAAAGTAAGGGCAACTTGATAATGAGAGAAGACCTGAGTGAGTCTGCCTTTGGGGAAAAGCACACTGGCTGTGGAATACCAACTGACAATCCTCACGAGTTCATATTTACTCATTCTCCAGAATTTGGTAAGTATTCCTGGTGCTATTCAAACTGCCTGCACAAGCTATACCCTCATAGAGATTCATTATAAAGTGCAATAAAAAAAGATATAAAGGTATTTTTCTTGTGCTTCATGAACATGGAAGAATCGTTTATGAAAAAAACTTGATATTACAAATACAAATTTGTAAAATACAAATGTTTTTGTATGTGTAAAATGTTTCAATATGGTTTTAAATTTCAAAGGAAAGCCTCTTTTATTTTGTAAGAATATACATATGCATGTGTCTATATGCACAAATATATTAAATACTTTAGTGCAGCAAATAGTGTAAATTTATATCAATTCTAATAATCCAAATCTATATAATTTCACAGCATAAATAATTGTATATATATTTACATGAAACACTCATTTTGGTATCAAGATACATGAATACACATATATACTGTATGCTATATGGCTACATTTTTATGACATATTCCCTATATCAAGTCAATCTCAATCATGCAAACATGACAGGTTTTCTTTGGACAAATGAGGTTACACTATTTAAAAACTTAAAAGACTAATAAGTAACACTGTTTTTGTTGAGAAACACAATTACCCATTCCTGCATTCACCCAAAGAAAATAGCAGAATATGGCATCAAGAGCTACTGAACTGGAAAAATGTCATATACATAATCAATGAAACTTCAATAAATGAGAAAATATGTCGAAAATCAAATGCTAAACAATTTTTTAAAGGTGAACATAAAGTATGATTTACTACAGGGAAAATAATGGAGGGGAAAAAGCTAAGCTTCCAAATATACAAGTGCCCAGGTGCAATGGCTCATGCCTGTAATCCCAGCACTTTGGGAGGCTGAGGCCGGTGGATCACCTGAGATCAGGAGTTCAAGACCAGCCTGGCCAATATGATGAAACCTGTCACTACTAAAAATACAAAAATTATCTGGGTGTGGTGGCACATGCTTGTAATCCCAGCTACTCTGGAGGCCAGGACAGGAGAATCACTTGAACCCGGGAAGTGGAGGTTGTAGTGAGCCGAGATCATGCCATTGCACTCCAGCCTGGGTGACAGAGCAAGACTCTGTCTCAAAAAAAAAAAAAAAAAAATTATATACGTGGAAAGAAAGGAAATATATTTTCCTTCAGTTATTGACATTAAGAATTATAGAAAATGTTAGAAAGAAATATTTCCCCAACAGAAATGAAGCAAATTGTCTGTAAAAAATTTAAATAAAACATAGAAAGAAACTTCACATACATTGGAGTAAATAAATTGCTCTTACATCGCTTGTTTTGAACAAAAGAAGACAGCAGCCCAAAAGCTCCGTTGAGCTCACACTGGTTAGCCGATTACTTGGTTTAAAGCTAGGATTCTGAAGTATTAACTGGATAGCTGTTGATGAACATGGCAGAAGGGGATTTTAGCCTTACTTTCTCATCTCCTCTCTCCTGTGTCCCTCCGCATTGCTCTTAATAAAATCCAAGCTTTCCAAGAGAAACCAATTATACAGAGCTTTTCTCTTAAAAGGTGGCATTTATCTTATTACAATATTTTCACCTCTGCTCAACAAAACATCTCACTAAAATAAGACACTGCAGTAAAATAAACGTCAAATTTTTAATATATTTTAAAAACCACCTGTTTGTGATACAGAAATTGGATTCATATCCTTGGAATTCATGTTTTCTAAAGAGACACAGGGATCTCAGTTGCTAAGTTACCTCATATGAGAATCATCCTGTGGATTGTAAATTAAATTATATTTTTGTTGAACTATGACTATGCTTGAATAGCAATGGGATCTCTTGTCATCACTTCTATCAAAGACTCTTCAGAAAAGGCCTGAAAGAAAGGTGTTGGGGCACTTTGGCCCTCCCAAATGCCAGTCATGGCTGAAGTGATTTCTTTTTCTTTTTTTTTTTTTTTCAGACGGAGTCTCACACTGTCGCCTGGGCTGGAGTGCAATGGCATGATCTCAGCTCACGGCAACCTCCACCTCCCATGTTCAGGCAGTTCTCCTACCTCAGCCTCCCAAGTAGCTGTGATTACAGGTGCCCACCACCACGCCTGGCTAATTTTTTGTATTTTTAGTAGAGACGGGGGTTTCACTATGTTGGCCAGGCTGGTCTTGAACTCCTGACCTCGTGATCTGCCTGCCTCAGCCTCCCAGAGTGCTGCGATTACAGGTGTGAGCCATTGCACCCGGTTGGCTGAAGTGTTTTCTAGGCAAGTAAGAGGAGAGCGGCCCTTCCTCCAGGGCAGCCATGATGGCTGAGGTGATTTCTACAATCATGGTAGCTGCCCTGGAGGAAGGGCCACCCTCCTCCTACTCATCCCTCCCAGCTACAGCTTCCAAGATGATTGACTAGAGAGGAAAAAAGCATACACAATAAAAGTTAGCAACCCATACTATATGCCTCCAAGGCAAAGGTACAAAAAGTTTCCTTCTACCACCCATCTTCTCTTTAATCAAAGCACACACATTCGCACACCCAGCCAACAATAATCACAACTATTCATTTGTAGAATAAATTGAGAGATGTTGCAGACTTTGCAACAAGCACCAAAACATTAAGTTAAAATAGAGATCCCTGAAGGCATAGTACTAATAGTTTCAGAGGAATAATGCATATTTATCACATTTCATACATATGACTTACCTTTGCCTTGATAGAAACAAAGACTGTTTTAAATCCAACTAACAGTCTTGAATTAGAGCATGTAAACTAGTAAGCCATTCACTCACTTACAGCAAGTTGCTGGGTCTTCATCACTCTCATCGGAGCAGTCCTGCCGAGAGTCACAGACAGATTCTTTGGCGATGCACTGGCCACTAGTGCAAGGGAATTCGTCTGCAGAGCAAAGCTTTCTGGATTGGGTCTGTCCACAGGCATAGACCCAGAGGTGATCAAGGGCAATAAAACTTCTCTGGCTCTAAAGAGTCCCTTCAAAAATAATCTTTAGGAAGAAAAAGATTAATTTATGAGTTTGCAATCTCCTTAATAAGACAAAAAACTAAAGAAGGTGGATAAAGACAAAGTAGTTATTGAGAAAAAGTGTTTAAAGCAACCAAGGCAATATATAACAAAGTTCCTGTTTGATAAGCTCAACCCATGCTCATACGACTGATGTAACAAACCTGCACGTTGTGCACATGTGCCCTAAAACTTAAAGTATTAAAAAAAAAAACTGATGGAAACATTTGCTCCACTAAAGGCTCAGAGAAACCTCCCAGGATCAGGCAAAACACAAACATCCCACTTAACTATCAAAAATGTCCCTGACTGCAAACTTGTTACTTGGTCATCATCTTTACAGCTCTCTTTCTTTCATTTTCAAGGAAAATAAGAAGTATTGTCATTACTTATAGAACAAGAGCTGTAACTGCATCTGACTTATTTTTTAACTAGTGAAATTAGTATTTGAATACATGAAGAAAAATATCAGGCAAATGGAAACAGACACAATATAGGAATAAAAAATGTAAGGGAATAAACATAAAACTCTATTCAACTTACATAAAAGAGTAACTTCTTTAATGAGAAAAGAAGTGTCAATTAAAGTAAATAAATTTTGTTGTCACCAATTGAATTGCTAGCTTTTCTGGAGATAAGCAATATTAGCAAATGAAACAACCGCACATTGCTGGTCAAGTGTAAGATAATGTCAAAGTATTAGCATTCCTTGAGTTTCTACCAAGAGCAATTATTACTTAACACCAAAAGTGCAGAAGTATAAATAGCTGACTGTATCACAGATAACTAATTATTTACTGTCCAGAACATTAGCCATGAGCTACAGAGGACTATTTCAATTCAAATTAATGAAAATAAAATAAAATTTAGTTCCCTCAGTCATGGTAGCCAAATTTCAATTGTTCAATAGCCTCATGTGATGAGTGGCTACCATACTGGACATCAGATATAAAGCATTTCCATTAGGCAGAAAGTTCTATTAAACAGCACTAAATGTGGTTAAAATTCCAGCCAGATACTAAGAATTAAAATTGACTTCCTTCAGTTTCATCCAGCTTAAAGTTTCTGAATAGATTTTCTTTTCAAAACACGAGGGATAGGTCAGGTGCAGTGACTCACACCTGTAATCCCAGCACTTTGTGAGGCCAAGGAGGTGGATCACTTGAGGTCAGGAATTCGAGACCAGCCTGGCCAATATGATAAAACCCATCTCTACTAAAAATACAAAAAAATAGCTGGGCATGGTGGCACATGCCTGTAGTCCCAGCTGCTTGGGAGGCTAACGCGAGAGAATTGCTTGAGCCCAGGAGGTGGAAGATGCAGTGAGACAAAATCCCATCACTGCACTCCAGCCTGGGTGACAGAGCAAGACTCCATTTCAAACAAACAAAATACGAGGGATATATACTTGTTTGTTCATTAATAATTACTTAAGGTCAGATTTTCAGTTTGCAAATATGTCTAATAATTTGGTTTAGAAAATAATATTAAATTTAAATCATATCCAACAATGAGAAAACTTTGTATGCTGCTACATACTTTTCCCATAATGAATATCATACATGTAAAAATTATTAATGTATAGCTGTATATTTTCATAGCAGCAAGAGATCAGAAATGCAGAAATGATATCAATTTGAGGTTCAAAAATTGATGGTTTTAAACTTAGATCTCAAAGGCCTATAATTATTGAACAGCTAATTACATTACATATCCACTTGAGAACCTGGAATAACTCTCAAATTCATTTTCTTTACATTTTACTTTGTTTTATCTTTGAGTTAAAACAAAATTTAATCTTCAGTTTATAAAAAAAGAAACTTGTTTAGTACCTGAGAATTTATAAAAACAGACATCAGCCTATGAAAATTAAATAGTGTCAAAATGTTAACTCAATAGGCTGTGATAGGATGTATAAATGGAATATCACTATAAAGAAATGAAATTGGCTTCATAACCCACACATATAATCAGTATCATCATTTTATACTCACACTCCAGCATAAATAAACTTACGCATTCCGTATATCATGTTGGTGCAAAAATAATTGAGGTTTTGGCCATTAAAAGCAATGGCAAAAGCCACAATGGCAAAAGCTGCAATTACATTTGCACCAACCTAATACAACACAAAATATCAATTTAATTTTTTAAGAGACAGCATTCCTATTGAGCCTATGTATGTTTCATATGTTTCTTGGTGTACATAGAGCTTTCCATGTGTTATAAAGATAGGAATTATTGCATTCAAAACATTTGCCTATACTCTACTAAGTTTCAATACCAGTTTACTATTTACCTACTTCATAATGCAATTTGTTTCCCTGGGGCAAAGCATGGTGCTGGGGAGCAAGAAAGGAAGGCTGTGGAGAATGAGGAAGCTGTGAACAAGAGTGGATACACTCTATTTCCCCCGCCATGGGAAATTTGGTCTCAGAAGGAAAAGGTACAATTTAAAAAGTAAGCAATCACTCTCCCCAAATATACAAGCACGCATCCCTAACTTAAATGCTAATTTAACTTTAGCAGTGCATGATCAATTTATTGCTGCAAAGCTAAAACTTAAACCATGATAAAAAAAATACTTTTTTTTTTCTTTCATACCTTAAATGTCTTCAGATCTTCTGGTATTAACACATCTGCTTTCACCCATTGGCTGTGAGTTGATATGTTGTATGTCCAAAATATTTCTTCTTCCTTTGATTTGAAGAGAAAGACATCACTCATTACCCATATTCTAATCTTCACATTTACATACATGCTCTTTTAATTACATTGTAGTAGGTATTACCTTACCTGTATGATATAAAGTACTAGGAAATCTAAAGTCTTGGTAGTCAAATTGAAAAAGCTGAATATCATTAAAAAATAAGAAAATGAAGCTTGTTTATGTAGTAAAGCTGCTTTTTGTAGATAAACAGTATTAGGATGGAACAAAAATTTGGATGAAATCTTTTAAAAAAACAGTACTGCGTTTCAAAAATAAAATTCTAAATAACAGTTAATAAGATCAGCAATTTAAATGTTGATCTCAATAACATTATTACATTTTGTAATATTGCCATGATACTAGAAAAGAAAAAGATTACAGGCAAACAATATAAAGGTTAAAAATGTTGTCAGATGCATTTTCTGCACAATTTCAATTTATACTAAATATTTTTTCCTGTGGAAACATTTGGTCCAAGTTCCAAACAATACAGTTACATTCTGAAAATTATATTCTTAATTTGGTCATTCTATCAAAGGCCTATTTACATCTTTTAGAGAAATCTATGTTATGTACCTGTACAATGATCATTTTTCAGATTGCAAAATCTATGTAAAATTGTTACTACATGCTATGAGTGTAGTAACAAGCCTTTACTGCATTCAAAACATGTATTGAATGTAAGAAGCTCAATAAAAGTCTATGGTGAAACTCCATCTCTACTAAAAATACAAAAATTAGCCAGGCGTGGTGGTGGGTGCCTGTAATCCCAGCTACTCAGGAGGCTGAGGCAGGAGAATAACTTGAACCTGGGAGGCGCAGGTTGCAGTGAGCCAAGATGCCACCACTACATTCCAGCCTGGGCGACAGAGCATGAATCCGTCTCAAAAAAACTAAATAAAATAAAAAAGTCTATAAGGTACTCAAAATTTTGTCTACGGCATGTATGGCATTGGTCTTTATGATTTATGTTGAAGCTTTTATGCTCTGAAATCTTATTTTTATTTACATTTTATTAGACATTCAAATTCACATTTCTTCCCAAAAATAGACCAAATTGTTCATAATGTTTACATATAGAATGCATGAATTTTTAGGTAACAATATGGTAAAAATGTGAAGATTGACATAATTATGTCTCAGGTTGAGCTCTGAGCCTGGCTCTGTCCCACTTTCTAGCATGAGATAGAAAACGGCCCTGAAAGGCAACATCTTGTTTTAATCCAAATGATAAGTGATATCAATATTTGTGTCCTCACTCAGCCTCACATATTTTATGCATGCCCAAGATTTTCTAAAAATGAATCTACTTTCAACTTAATCCTGCACCCTCAGATGCCTACTCCAAATTTCCAAGACCTAAATATTTCAGAAGATAGTCTAAATCCATTACAATTTATTTCATTACTTATTCATATCAACTGTGAAGATTTCCACAAGACAATGAAGCACATGGGGTGGACATATTTTTGGCTGATAGCTTTCATGGCGGATCAGGATGAACTGGAGTTATAAAAAGTTGAGACAAGCAACTAATTTTTCTTCTGCTTATTTCTTACACAACTTCAGTTATTTAGCATCAAAACACTTACACCCTACACAGATGCTTTTAGTGACACCTCTTGGCAAATTGCATTCACCACTTTCCCCCGTTTTCATTTTATGAAAATAATTTAGAGCTATTGTGCTCTTCTTTCACAGTGACTAATTGATTCCCCTCTGCTCCCCCTGAAGATGGGTGCACTTACATTTTTGAAAAGTGAGCAGTGTTCTTTCCAAACTTAAATAGTTTTTCATAAGCCAAGTTCATAGTACACAGTGAATGAGATCTATATTTTTCTATACATTTTCCAGTCTGATAGCACTAGCAATGTTTTGTAAAAAGAATTTATTCTTAGTTAAATCAGGTTTCATTTTATTTCTGTTCTTACTCTTCCACTTTCTAGTTACTTTTCACAGGTGTTAATGTAAAAAAGAAATCTCCAACTCAGCAAAGCTTTTCAAGTGATGTTCTACTTTTATCTTAAAATCAGTAAATAATTTTTTAAAAAATATATCTTTGCTCCGCCGGTCCAGGATCAATAATGCCGATTTACCTTTCAAGAAAAATATTTAACATATTTATTAACACTCTATCTCTTAGAGATGCCAGTCTATGCTTTTCTCTTCCAGTGAAGAAATCAAGGGTACCAAAGTCAATGTTGTTGAGTTTCACTACTTTTGATCGCATCTAGGAATAAGACCATGTAATTTGGTAAAGAATTACAAGTAAATTTGATTGTAAAGAAAAATTACATGTAAATTTCTTGGTAAATAATTACATGGAAACCCTACACAGAACAAAAGTGGTCTGTTGCTATGAGTATTATTTTATAGATCATGGACGCAGATCTAACCCAAGAATGGTTAGATGGTACAAACTAGAATTGCTACACACTTGAGCTGATTCTAAAGAGTGAACTCTTTATTTAACAACTTGCCTTCACCTGAGTTTTTCACTTCTCAAGTTCTAATGTCCTCTGGAAATAAAGAAAACAACCTTCAGCATTCTTGCTAGATATTTCTTGGCTTACCTCCTCACATTTATAGAGTAATAGATGTTCGCAACATACAACAGCATTCTGTTCATGGAAAGATGTAAATCATCATTTACATCAAGAGCTACTTTTTTAAATGATAGGTTTGTTTGGAGTCATTTTAAGTGTGTGATAAAACATTGTCTTGGGACTTAAATGTACTTTGATGCAGATTTTGCATCAGTGAGTAACATATGTATAGAGGATAGCAAATAGTGTCAGAAAAGACAGGACACCTCACAGGATACTAACAAATCAAACATCAGTCAACAATCTCTAAGATGTACATTCATTTGGTTCTGGTTAATACACTAGATCATTTCCCTATGATTAACTTCTTTTCTTATAATATGAGAGACAGAATCTTGATAACTGTATTACTGATTAATAGAGTTAATGATGTGTGGTATCTAACATCATTTTTATATGATGTAACACTTGAAGCCAATTTGTTTTCACTCTTTTCTTGTATGGTTCTAAAGCCACCAGAAGAATGGCATGGCTCATTTTCAGTAATTCCAATCTATATACATTCATAATTACATACATACTAAATACACACATTCATAATTACATAATACATATACACATTCATAATTACATACACAGTACATACTCACATTCATAATTAAATACACAATTCCATTCTACATGCACTGAAACTTTTAAAATACATCACTCATTTTCAGAGCAGATTAAAATAATCCTCAGGATTAGACCATATTATAATACAAATTTCCACTTAAATTTAGGCTAAAAATTCATTCAATTTTAATGAAATAATTAATTATCTGTCATCTGAAAAGCATTACCATAGGCCCACATATATAATTTAACCAATTTAACTATAATTTAAACTCATCGAAATTATTCTAGAATTTCTCTACTATGCCTTTATTGAAGAAGGAGTTGGAAATCATAGAATGTTGTAGATTGCATGGAGGCTTGCTGGGATTGGTTCAAACAGCACAGGTGACAGCAACTGAAATATTGAGGCATGAATGGTGGAACATACGTGGATACAATTAAATTTTTTCTCTCTTCCTTTTTGGTAAAATTGATCCCACGTATCTGGACAGTTTGTAATGCTGCAGGAAGGATAGGGAGATGTTGTCCCCTTTTCTTCCTCCCCCCACACCTTACCAAATGGAGTGAAATATATTAAATAGATTGCAGGGCAGTGACTACAAAGTACTATTGCAAAAAACACAAAAACATAACAAGTTCCAGAATGCCAGGAAAATTATATCTCATCCAATTAAAAAGGAATTTATATACATATGTATATTACTTTATATACCTATATGTGTGTATATGGATGTGTGGGGAGATATATATATATATATATCACATCCACATATCTACAGATATGTGATATATATATGACATCCATATTTATCTATCTATATATTTATATCTATATGGATGTGTAGAGATATATACCTATAGATATCTCACATACATATAGATGTAATTATGTGAATCATATAAATCTGGATACATAAAATAATAAATATATTGATATATATTATATTACATATGATTATACATTATATATTATTTATTATGAATATATTTATTCACCTCCAGTTTCTGGCAGATAGTTCCCAAAAACCTGTTAATTTCCTAATCAATAGGGATGTTAATAGAATCTTATGGGACTCATTACCAGAAAGATCAAGTTATGATTAGAAGCTTGGAACTTTCAGCCCCACCTCTTTGGAGAAGAAGAGAGGGGCTGGAGATTGAGCTAATAAATGATCAAACCTATGTGACAAATCCTCTGTACAAATTCCTGAAGTACAGGTTTCAGAGAGCTTCTAGATTGCTGAACGCATTTTGGTTCCTAGAGGGTGCACCCCCGGGAATGCATGGAAGCGAAGCACCACCCCTCTTCCCACATACTTTGCCCTATTCATCTCTTCCATATGGTTGTTCATCTACATTTTTAATAATAAATGGGTAACATGAGTAAAGTGTTTTCCTGAATTCTGTGAGTCATCCCAGCAAATTATCAAACCTAAGAAGGGGGTCATGGGAACTCCAATTTATAGCTGGTAGGTAAGAGGCACAATAGGAAGCTTGTGATTGACATCTGAAGTAGGGGTAGTCTTGTGGGCCTGAGACCTCAACCTGTGGAATCTGTACTATCTTCACATCGCAGTGTCAGAATTGAGGCAAATCAAAGGACACTCAGTTGGTGTCCACTAGAGAACTGAATTGCTGTGTTGGAAAAAAAAACATGCATCTGGTGTCAGAAGTGAGATATTGGGAGTGCTGAGTGCATAAGAGTAGAAAAAGCAGGGTGTTTTCCTATACTATGGAATCAGCTGTCAGTTTGTTTTTATCTGCTATACTAATTGGAGTACTCACCCAGCTTTACACTTTAGAACTCATTGAGCATATTGGACAAGGAGAGAGAGAAGAAGAATGGACTCACTCTACCCAGTGTGCCATTGTTCAATATTTAATCAATAATTACCAGTCTTAAAAATTATGTCTACTGCTACCCAAACAAGTAAGTTTTAACCATTATATTTATAGTTCTAATGATATATAGATGTAATGTCCAAAACAGATCACATCAGAGCTTCAATACAGAGCTCACAATACAGAATCTCAGCTATCCCATTTTTATTAGATCTATAGTTTCTTTAATATAATTCCATGAATTTTGAAAACTTTATGAAATAATATTGGGCAAGTTATCACATTAACTTTTGTACATGAGAGTGTCCCCTATCCTAGTTTCTTAATCATTCTTTTTAAAAGTATACCAAATAAAGTCAAGTTAAAGAATAAAAGCCTATGCGCAACTGAGAAATCAAAACACAAGTTGCCAAGAGTTAGAAACTTCATTGATTCAATGAATTTGAAATAAATGCAACTTTCTTCTTACCTCATTATTATACAGTCTTACTCTCAGGACACTGTTTTCCATTGCATAATAGAATTGAAGATGACAGCTCTTGCCCAGGCAATGACACACACAGCTATTTAGGTAAGCCCTGCTGTCTAAATGGTTAAGAGTGAAAGCATGCTTAGCTCCTACCCATACATAATAACCTGAAAGATAAAAGAAAAAAGAAGCAATTTAGGAAAACATTAGCTTCTTTCTGTCTGACTAAAACTATTACATTTCTGAAGTTTTCAAAACCAGACTTAAAACACAAATATTTTACTTAAAAGGATAGAGTGTTTTCAAATGATTACATCAACTACAAATAACAGGTTTTCATTTTTATATATTATTTCCAATATGTAGAGAAATCTCCTAATTTCTATAATCAAAATTTGATAACACCCTTTTGTAAAAATTCAAGATTCCTATAAAAAAAACCTACATATACAAATTGCTATACCACCAAATTATTGTCATTTTCTTTTAAATATCACTATTCAATCCTTTTTTTAATCAAGAATTTCTCTTCATCCTTCCCAGAATTCTTGCCCCTCTGGATGATTTTTTGATTTACTTTTTGTAGAAAATCCTTTATAGTTTTAGGAAATACAACTTAAAATGTCTTCTTTCTTACCAAGCCACATAGAGGTATGAGATATCTACAGTCCTTTTAAACGTCACCTATGGATTTTGTTTTACATAAAGATATTGTATATAAATTTTTCCCCATCTGATATTTAAAACCAATTTGAGCTGTTCTTGAACTTAATAACAATGACAACACAGATTTATAAAGAGATTTCTATAATTTTACAACTTCATTTTCAAAAATAAAGTCTGAAATGCTTCTTCATGCTACTGAAACTGCTGCACGTCTCTGATGTTTATTTAAAAAGAAGTCTCTAAGGAAACCCAAATACAACAAGAAAGACAAAAACAAGAACATGAGACCAAATTTTAGCCTCACATATTTACAGCTACAGCAAATACTAAACATAATATGATCCTTAACTGGATAAACGTAATGTAAAAGCTTACACTATTTACATTAACGTCTTTTGCACAGTAAATCATGTCTGACTTTCAACAAAAAATTACAAGACACCTGCAAGGCAAAAAGCAGTTTGAAAAGCATAATTCTAAAAAGTAAAGTCTATTAATCTTTTTAAAAATAGTCTGTACACTATTCACAATAGCAAAGACATGGAATCAACCCAAATGCCCATCAATGATAGACTGGATAAAGGAAATGTGGTACATATACACCATGGAATACTATGCATCCATAAAAAGGAATGAGATCACGTCCTTTGCAGGAGCATGGATGGGGCTGGAAGCCATTATCCTGAGCAAACTAATGCTGGAACAGAAAGCCAAGCACCACATGTTCTCACTTATATGTGGGAGCTGAACAACTTGAACACAGACACAGGGAAGGGGAACAACACACACTGGGGCCTGTTGAGGGGTGAGGGGAGGGAGATCATTGGGATAAATAGCTAATGCACGCTGGTCTTAATACCTAGGTAATGGGTTGACAGGTGCAGCCAACCACCACAGCACATGTTTACTTATGTAACAAACCTGCACATCCTGCACACGTAGCCTGGAACTTAAATAAAATAAATAACCATAATAATAATATTACTGCTACCCCAAAAAAATAAAAAAATAAAAAATAATAATCTGCACAGTAAAATATATAAATATAATGCTAAAGACAGCAAAAACGAATTACATTTATAAATTGTACAAAAAAGAAATTAAATTTCATGCAATTCTAATACATTCTATTAAAAACATATTAAGATACACTAGGAAATAAATAAGAAAATATTAGCAAGTATACACTTAAAACAAAAATAAATTAAGACTTTAAATTAAATGCCCAATAGGCAGAATATAACCTAGACTGGCTGTAGTGTCAAAGAGAAAATTCATGTACCAGAAGCCCTGAAATGTAACTCAAAATAGAGTAAATTATATATAAAATAAAAAGGAGGAGTCAGGTTATGGAGTGTGAACATTAGTTGTGTTTAATAGAAACTCAAGATGAAAAGATTAGAGGGAGTAAGAGAGAATTACTTGAATAGAACAACATAATTTCTGCAAGTGATGATATATGTGCATTCTGAGCATTAAAAATTAAACATATACTCATTCCTGCACTCATCATACTGAAATTTTCAAATAACAAAGATAAAGAAACATTTTTAAAATCTGCATTAAACTAAAAACCATTATATGCACTCAGACTTCTCCGTCACTACAGCACATATCAGGAGCTAAAGAGGGAAAATCACCCTGTACTTAGAAATTTAAAAAAAAAATTCTAAAATTGTATGACCAGATAAATTATTATTTCGAAGTGAGAACAATTTTAAAACATTTTAAGTTTACAGGTACTATG
This sequence comes from Pan troglodytes, assembly GCF_028858775.2. Classification (NCBI taxonomy): domain Eukaryota; kingdom Metazoa; phylum Chordata; class Mammalia; order Primates; family Hominidae; genus Pan; species Pan troglodytes. The sequence goes on from NC_072411.2 coordinate 14,153,729, forward strand.
GGAGCTCATCACCACAGATCTTTTCTAAATAAAACTAAAATTGATTAAAGAGTCAACCTTTGCAAGGGGATAAGGGAACCAAGAAGGAAAGCATAAAATCTAAAAAACAATGGTGAGTAAGAAAAATAATGAAATATATAAACTTAATAATTACAAGTATCATAACAAGATATTGACTTTAAAACTCTTTAAAATGTTCAACTGTAACTCAGGACCAAAAAATAATTAAATGATAGTTTGGTCTTTCTCATGTTCAAGAAGGCAGAAATACTAGAGCACTTGAGGTTTTGTTAAAGAAATTTCATATAAAGAATATACCCTAAAAATTAAGAACAGTCATAACAATAAGATATATAAATTAAATCTTCCAGATCAGTGAAAAAAATAAAAATAAAAATGTAACAATACTCACCCCTCCAAGAAAAGGAAGAAAGAAAAAAAAAGCAAAAAGAATAAAAGTAAACAGAAAACACAAATTAATATGTTAGCAAGAGGAAGAAACTCATTGACAACAGAGCAGTGTTGAAAGAGAGAAAGAAAGAAAAGAAAGAAAGAAAGAAAGAAAGAAAGAAAGAAAGAAAGAAAGAAGGAAGGAAGCATGGATGGAAGGAAGGAAGGAAGGAAGGAAGGAAGGAAGGAAGGAAAGAAAGAAAGAAAGAAAGAAAGAAAGAAAGAAAGAAAGAAAGAAAGAAAGAAAGAAAGAGAAAGAAAGAGCTGGCCGACTTGGCCGGGCATGATGGCTCACACCTGTAATCTCAGCACTTCAGGAGGCTAAGGTGGGTGGATCACTTGAGGTCAGGAGTTTGATACCAGCCTGGCCAACATGGTGAATTCCTGTCTCTACTAAAAATTCAAAAATTAGCCAGGCATGGTAGCACGTGCCTGTAGTCCCAGCTACTTGGGAGGCTGAGACAGGAGAATCACTTGAACCCAGGAGGCGGGGGTTGCAGTGAGCCAAGATCTCACCACTGCATTCCAGCCTGGGTGACAGAGTGAGACTCTGTCTCAAAAAAGAAAAAAAAAGCCTTTTAATACTTTTTGTTCACACGATAATAAATCCTGAAGGAAATAATAAAACTTAAAAAATATTGTTAACCTAGTATAATTCTTGTTTTACACTGTTGGAAACATAATTGTTATTTTCACCTTCAGCTCCTATGGCAGAATATATTTTCAATAAAATATACTCAGTATATTCACCAAGGCCTCCTATGTAATGTCTTATAACTAGTCACCATAAAGCAGAATTCTGAAAGTAATACGTAAAAGATATTATTTTTTTTTCTACCTTCATCATCACCTCCTTGATCCTGCTGAGGTGTGGATTCGAATGCAGGGATCTCTCTCGCTTTTGTGCGCATCCAGGAAATTTGGCCAGCAGAGGCTTCTGACGTCCACTCACACATGTCAAATTCAAACCCACAGGCCTGACACACTAAACGGGAGAAAAAGATCTTGGTGGACTATTAGTCTGCTAGAGTGGCTGCTTAACCAAGTTATGTGTTGTAATCAACCAAAAGGCTTATATACACACATACACATCAGCACACACTAATTTATATCTGGAAATTGGGATTCAATAAGCCTTAGAGTGTACCAGCAACTCCATTTTGCAAAAATTTCTCAGTTGATCCACATGTACAATATCCTCTCAAATGTGACCCATTGCCATAAAAAAAGGAGATTCCTAGTTTTTGTTGTATGTGTCACCACTTCAGTCACAATATGTTTTAATTTTTTTAAGAGACAGGGCCTTGTTCTGCCACCCAGGCCAAATGCAGTGTTGCAATCATAGCCCACTGTAGCCTCAAACTCCTGGGCTCAAGCAATCTTCCAGCCTCAGCCTCCCAAGTAGCTAGGACCACAGGTGCATGCCACCATGCTCAGGTAATTCTTTTTTTTTTTTTTTTTTTTTTTTTTTTGGTAGAGATGACATCTTGCTATATTGCCCAGGCTAATTTTGAGCTCTTGGCCTCAAGCAATCCTCTCATCCCGGCCTCCCAAAGTGCTGGGATTACAGGCATGAGCCACCATACCCAGTCAACGATTTTTAAAATGGCTTTATATTTTACCTTACCTACTTTATGGGATTAGATTAGTTAGTTTAAATTATTTACTATTCATAATCACACTGAAATTTTATAGAAGAAACTTTGCATACCATTCTACAATGGCTTTAGTTTGTTTCACAAAATGACATCGCCTTAAATTGATATATTTACTATAAACCACCACAGCCTCCCAATAACACTCCAGCTAAAACTAGGACATTAATGTCAACAAAGGTTGGCGTGTGCACTTTCCTGTGAGTGGTCTCTGAGTCTCACATATTGCATATATACCAGAAAAGTGAATATCTCAATTTAACTCTTACATCTCAACTCTTCATCTGTAGCATCAAATCTGCAGAGATCTGTATCTGGATGACATAGCTCCCGCTCAACATTCAATGCTTCTTGACACAGTAAAATTCCATCTGTTAAATTTAAAGATTGGCAAGAAGTGAAATGCAAGTGCAACTGGAAAGACTCAAGTATTTTGCTTTAATGTTAATATTCATTCTACAAAGCACTCTGTAACCAATTTCTCTTTATGGTATCATCACCCTTTAGGTAACCCTATCTCTCTCTCTCTCTCTCTCTCTCTCTCACACACACACACACACACACACACACACACACACACACACCACTCAAATAGAGACAGAGAAAAACAGAACAAAACAACTATGCCAATGTTTCAGAATTTTAATCATATCTCCATAATGACAGGCAAGCCCCAAAGCCAATCCTTCATAGGAGTAAAAATATTGCCCTAATGTTGGAACTCAGAGTCTACTATTTGAAGGACAGTTGTACGTGTGTCCAATACAAGATATGGTGCCCCTTAAACGTGGAAGGTGGATCTTCCCTGGAACTGCTTTCTCTGGAGCCTTCTCAAATTGTGCCTGTTGGCCGGCCATGGTGGCTCACACCTGTAATCCCAGGCGTGGGCTGGCCTTTGGGAGGCCAAGGAGGGTGGATCACCTGAGGTCAGGAGTTCAAGATGAGCCTGGCCAACATGGTGAAACCCCGTCTCTATTAAAAATACAAAAATTATCTGGGCGTGGCGGCATGCATCCATAATCCCAGCTACTAGGGAGGCTGAGGCAGGAGAATTGCTTGAACCCAAGAGGTGGAGGTTGCAGTGAGCAAAGGTCACGCCACTTCACTCCACCCTGGGTGACAGAGCGAGACTCCATCTCAAAAAAAAAAAAAAATTGTGCCTGTGTTTTTGTTTTCTTTTCCCCAAGCCCCCCAATATAAGACTTGAAGGTAGACTAGGAGTCCTTTCTGCCCATACCACTTGCAGACAATTCTCCCTCTGACCTTCCTAAATACCCAAGCTTTGACTCTCATATCAAATGGCACCCCTCACTGTTCCAGCTTGTTACAATCACCTACAGACACTGTAGGTGAGCCCTGAGGATGCCCTGCCCCTCAACCCCTGAAGATTCTAGCTCTGAGCTCACTGTCATTCTCTGTCATGTAAATATTCACTTTTATTTGCTTCTCAGTTTCGGTCTCTTCTTATTGATGACTTTGAAGGAGAACTTTGATGAAAAACAACCTTTGCCACCACTCTTCAAAAGAAGTATTACCATTACTAATGATGATAACGTTTCCTTGTCTTCATTTCAAGTGGTCCACTCACCAACCATCATCCCTATCTGTCCAGCTCACTTCTTTTCATATCTCTACTCTAACAATATTTCAGCTGCGCCAGCTTCTACGAGCCCAGGATCCTAAATTATTTTCAGTTATTTCCCTCACCTATCTTGTCTTCATTTCCTTTATTAGAGATGTCAGACAAGCAATCACTCCCTGGCCATGCTCATACTTCTCCATACTCTCATGGCAAAAACTCTAGAAAATAAATCCCTTCACTTACTCTAGCCTGTATCTGTGCAGCTGAATGAGTGAAGAAATCATGCAGATTTCACTTTGTCCACAATCATGCAGACTGAAATGACTTCGTATTCATGACTACTCACTCCATTGGCATCAGGGTGACCCTCATTCTTTCCTTTTCCACATTCCTAGACAACTATTCAAAGCTTTCTATTCCCTCTTTTAACTTCCAGCTCTTCCTTCCCTATTGTCATTCTCAGCTCATCACCTTGCTTCACATTTCATTGGGAAAATGAGAGAAATGAGAAGAAAACTTTACAAGTCGCATCATCAATCTCACTGGCCAGCTGTCCACATGCTTTGCCCCCTGTAGGAGCGGGTCAACTCTCCATGCCCTTCTCTGGATGACATCTTCCATTTAGACAGAAATTTCATCTCTGCTCGGCTATTTAAGGAATCATGCTGCCAATTTCCTCTCCTCTCATTTACAACGATGTGTTCTCTTTCTCTACAAGATCATTTCCTTCAGGACCTAAATGGCCAAAACTTCATCCATCTTAGAAAAACATTCTCCTGATCCGACAACCTTCTCCAACTAACTTCTCAAAGTTCTGCCTATTCTCACACTGACTCAAACACCAGTTCTTTCCCCTCCTATTCTCTCTTGAACCTATGTCAAAAACAGTTTTTTTAATTGAGATAAACTTCACAAAACATATCATTAACCTTTTCCATTTTATCTATTTTAAAGTGTACAAGTAGGCTGGGCACAGTGGCCCACAACTGTAATCCCAGCACTTGGGAGGCCGAGGCAGGTGGATCACTTGAGTTCAGGAGTTCGAGACCAGCCTGGCCAACATGGTGAAACCCCATCTCTACTAAAATACAAAAATTAGCAAGGCATGGTGGCACACGCGTGTAATCCCAGCTAGGAAATCTGAGGCAGGAGAATTGCTTGAACCCAGGAGGCGGAGGTTGCAGTGAGCCGAGATCGCACCACTGCACTTTAGCCTGGGCGACAGAGTGAGAGTCCAACTCAAAAAAAAAAAAAAAAAAAGGCCGTGCACAGTGGCTCATGCCTGTAATCCCAGCATTTTGGGAGGCTGAGGCAGATGGATCACCTGAGGTCAGGAGTTCAAGATCAGCCTGGCCAACATGGCGAAACTCCGTCTCTACTAAAAATACAAAAATTAGCCAGATGTGGTGTTGCATGCCTGTAGTCCCAGCTACTCAGGAGGCTGAGACAGGAGAATCAATTGAACCCGGGAGGCAGGGCTGCAGTGAACTGAGATCGTGCCACTGCACTCCAGCTTGGGTAACAAGAGCGAAACTCTGCTTCAACAACTACAACAAAAAAGTGTACAAGTCAGTGGCTTTTATTAAATTTGAAATGTTGTGCAATCATCAAACTACCTAATTCCAAGACATTTTCATCACTTGTACCCATCAGTCACTTCACCATTCTCTCTTCTCCCCCCTACCCTGGCAGCCACTACATCTGCTATTTCACATAAATGGAATCATGCAGGCTGTAGCCTTTGTGCTTGCTTCCTTTCACTCAGCAAAATGTTTTTGAGGTTCATCCATGTTGTAGCATGGATCAGTATTTTATTCCTTATTTGTTTGTTTGTTTTTTCATCACCTTTACCACTCCCCTGAAACTGCATATATCAAGATTGACCTCTATATTGCTAAATCTCATATTTAATTTTTTTCATCAACATATTTGACATATCAGTAATATTGGACAGAGCTGATCCCTCCCTTTTTCTTGAAATATTTTCTTCACCAGGCTTTTGCATAAAACTCTTTTCTGGTTTTCTGATTGTGTTACCACCTATTTTTTTTCTCAGTCTCTCTTGTGGTTTTCCCTCATCTGCTCAACATGAGACTGCCTGGAAGCTCAGTCCCTCCATCTCTTCTCCTCTCTACGCACCCACAACCTTGTTAATATCACCTAGTAACATGCTATTAAACCCTTTCCTAAATGCTGGGGACTCATAAAATTATACCTCAGGCCCAAAATTTTTGTGGACTCCAACTCTACACTCCAGCAGTATCCTGATACTGACTTAAGCCTCTTCCCTCGGGTCACAGAAATAGGTCTAAATCTTGAAACCACCTTTGCAAAAGTATGACTGAGACAGTGAAAGAGATCTAATTTAATCGACTCCATCTTGCTTCTAACTTCCAAGCTGTCCTTGCTCATTCCTGGGTGGAGACTGGACTAACTTTGGGAGGAACTTAGTTTATAGTTTAAACAAGGATGGTAACAGCCCTTTCCCAAAGCAGACCTCTTTCTTGTCTGGGGACTAGATTGCCTTTGTAGGACTAACATTAGCCACAAGAATAGAAATTATAGTTTAGGAGTCACGCAGCTGGAGGCTACAAGATTCTTACCCTCCCTAAACTGCTTCTAAGATCAGTGCTTGACATATTTCACAGAACCTGCACTTGATGGATCAACTGGCACCATCCAGGTCAATAAATTGGCTCATCTGATCTTGTGGCCTCAACCCAGGAACCGACTGAGCACAAGAAGACAGCTCCGACTTCCTATGATTTCATCTCTGACCAGTCAGCACTCCTGGCTCACTGGCTTCCCCCCACCCACCAAGTTATCCTTAAAAACTCTGATCCCTGAATGCTCAGCGAGACTGATTTGCGTGATAATATAACTCCAGTCTCCCACATAGCCGGCTCTGCATGAATTACTCTTTCTCTATTGCAATTCCCATCTTGATGAATTGGCTCTGCCCAGGCAGCTGGCAAGGTGAACCCCTTGGGCGGTTACTATCTCAATAAACTTCTGATTTTTCTCAATGTAAACTTTCTCTTCCCACAGCCTTTCTTATCCCAGTTAATGAAACTCCATCCTTCTAGTCAAGGCGAGAAATTTGGGGTCTTCCAAGACTCATCTCTTTCTCCCTCTCTCACCAAACATGCAATCCATCAGCAAATTTCTGCATTATCAATAAACCACATCCAGAATCCAACTACATCTTACGACCTCCACTACTACTACCAACTCTGGCTCAGGAAACATCATCTCTTTCCTGATCATCTTAGTAACTTCTTAATTTGTCTTTCTGTCCTTGTCCCTGCTCCACTATAATCTTGAGGGTCAGATCATGTCTCCACTGCTTAAAGCCCTTCCATGGGTTTTCATCCTACATGAAGTAAACATCAATGCCTTACTATGACCTTCTTCATATAAACCAAAGCCTCTTTCCTCAAGGCCTCTGCATTTATAGCTGGATATATAAATAAAAAAATTAAATCCTAAGCCCCCAACCATCTGAATGGACTCCTCCTCTCATCTACAGACATTCCGAAGTTAACCTGTAAAACTAGTTCAGGCCATGATGGGAAAGTGAAGCCAGACATGCCTCATTATACCCTCCTCCCTTTTGCAATTACTGGTAGAACAAACTAAGTATGATAAGAAACATCTACAGTCTATTTTCTCTGAAGCTTGCTATCTGGAGGCTTCATCTACATGGTAAAACCTTGGTCTCTACGAGCTCTTATTGTAACCTAGACATTACTTTCTATTGATTCCAGGTCTTCAGATAATAACTCAACCAATGGTCAACCAGAAAATCTATGAATCTACCTATGACCTGGAAGCCCCCTCTTCCAGTTGTTCTGCCTTTCTAAACTCAACCAATGTACATCTTGCATTCATTGATTGATATTTTATGTCTCCCCAAATTGTGTAAAACCAACTTGTAGCCCAACTACCTTGGGCACCTGTTCTCAGGATCTCCTGAGGACTGTGTCATGAGCCATTGATCACTCATGTTTGGCTCAGAATAAATCTCTTTTAATATTTTAAAGAGCTTGGCTCTTTTTGTCAACATATGTAATATTCACATGGCTTATTTCCTCTATTGTTTGGCTATTTTTCTCAGATTATATGTTTTAATGTGACCATACTGACTATTTAAACATCACCATCTCATCCTCATTTCTAGAACTTCTTATCACAGTTTTTTTACTGTTCTCCATAGCAAATATCACCACTTGACATAAAGTATATTTTTTATTTATTTGCTTACTATCATTTTTCTCCCTGACTAAATTGTAAGCTTGGTGAACGCAATGATTACTATTTGCTTTTTCACTGCTATCACACGACTATCTAAAAAACTTATTGGCATAATAGGTGCTCAATGTATACTTGTTTGATAAATGAATAAATGGCCTAAGAACAACCTGATGAAAAATTTTAAAACATTGTAGACTCAATATACATCATGTTCACTTTTATTTGTGATAAAACTGAAGCAATTCGTTATGGAAATGATTTATGAATGCATCCACAATCTGGTTCCTCATAAAGGGAGTTTACAAATGATGAATATGCAAATCCTCTTGAATGTAAGATGCACTGAAAACAAAGCTGCATATGCAATTAAGGGAATGTTGGCAATAAATGAAGCTAAGATTGCACAATAACGATTACCATGAAACAATTAAAACTGTAATTTTTGTAGATTCATATAATAGCTACAAATCTTCTGTCCCTAGAGCTACATAACTAAATATTGGCCATAATTCAGTTAAATGTTGCATATTATCTCTAATTCATCACTATTTACACAAGACAAAAAAAAAACCCAGAAGCACTATAAACAAAAATAGCAAAACAGTTGAGTACAAATTGCATGGAATTAAAAACGTAGCTTTTGTCAAATGTATTACATTTCTTTCACCAGTGTCTACCACTTTAACTACTTTTGGCCTGAAAACTGGAATTTACAACCATAAAACCAGTGGTATATGAGTAAGTATTTTGGCCTGGTATGCATAAATTGTCAATTAATAAATCTGGACAGCTATTTTTATTTTAGTGCATTCAATCCCAGAGCTCAAAGCTATTTAAAGATGTCAGTTATTTATACTCATATTAATTCTCCCTTCTTCCCTCTCTCCTCTCACTCTTTCTTTCTTTTTTTTTTTTTTTTTTTTTGAGACAGAGTCTCACTCTGTTGCCCAGGCTGGAGTGCAGTGGCACAATCTCGGCTCACTGCAACCTCTGCCTCTCAGGTTCAAGTGATTCTCCTGCCTCAGCCTCCCCAGTAGCTGGGACTACAGGGGCCCAAGACCACGCCTGGCTAATTTTTGTATTTTTAGTAGAGATAGGGTTTTGTCATGTTGGCCAGGTTGAGGCTGGTCTCGAACTCCTGACCTCAGGTGATCTGCCCACCTCAGCCTCCCAAAGTGCTGAGATTACAGGTGTGAGCCACTGTGCCCAACTCTCTTTCTCTTATTCTTACATTGTACCACAATCTGGCAGTACAATATTATTTTAGGGGTTTTCAAATCCTCCATCAATGATACATGATTAGTGGAATACGGCTTTGCCAACCATTTCAAGGTGTCTGTACCACTAAAGTCACATATCTAGGGCCTGCCATCCTTCCAATCTTATCTTGCACAAACAGATTAAATGAAATTGTCCAGACTCTCTCAGAGGGTAGAAAATGAAGTCCAAGTCTCAAGGCCATTGTGGTAAAAGTTATAATTGACACCCAGTTTTTACTCCAGAGGTTTTAGACAATGTGTCAGTTATCCTTATTTGTAGTGGATTTCAAGGAAGGAACAGTTACTGTCTCTTAAAAGAGAACTGGAAGCTACTAAAATAAAAAAGGTCCTTAGTTATTTAACTGGATAATATATATGCATCATTCAGATTCTAATAAAGGGATGATTGGTATATTTGAGGGCTTTACAAATGAGACTTAGGCAAAGTCCTGAAAAACCAATCTAAAAATATTCACAGAACATTCAAAATATTCTGATTGTGAGCCACAGCATGAAATCGTTATACAAAATTATAATCAGCTGTTTCTTTAAGAATCAGTGTTATTCAAGAATCAGTGATTAAACATGTTCTTATTTAATCACAATAGCAAGGCTTGATTTTTTTTTCATACTAGCTACTTTGGTAAAATCTAAAGTGATCCTCTTTTCAATAAATGTACAATAAAATTTCATATCTTGGAAGGGGCAGAGGTTAGAACGGTATTGTTTGAAAATCTGGAAATAGGCTAAACAATTTCTTTCATATTAAAAATTAGTTTTATTGTCCAATTTGCAAAGTGTTCAGAAACTGTGAACATACCTAATACTAAGCAGTTTTATAAACAAAATAGCTTATATGTATTTTTTTCTTTTTTCTTTTGTTTGAGATGGGATCTCACCCTGTCACCCAGGCTGGAGTGCAGTGCCGTGATCTCAGCTCACTGCAACCTCTGCCTCCTGGGTTCAAGCGATTCTCCCATCTCAGCCTCCCCAGTAGCTGGGATTACAGGTATGTGCCACCACACCTGGCTAATTTTTATATTTTTAGTAGATACAGGGTTTCACCATGTTTCCCGGGTTGGTCTCGAACTCCTGACTTCATGATATATTTTTAGAGTAAAGAGAAATATATATGGTAAAATAAGTTTCATTTTCATAAATAACGGTATAATAAATAAGCCATATATTATAAACTTCCTCATCTCAGAATTTTTCAACTTTAAAAGTTGGTTATTTCATTTTCAAATTTATTTATAAATTTACATATGGTAAAGTTCCTATTTTCCAGTATTCAGCTCTATGAGTTGTTTTTTACTTTTAAAAAAAAGCTTTTAACTTCGGGGTACATATGTGGGTTTGTTATATAGGTAAATTCGTGTCATGGGGGTCTGTTATACAGATTATTTGGTCACCCAGAGTATAGACCTCCTCTTGGGTGTCTCTAGACACCTCCTCTCCAAGAAGAGGGAGCACGTGGGAAAGTCCCAGCGTCAGTCAGGAGGCAGAGGAAGAGGAGTGAAATGTGGGTAAGAAACTTTCTTCTGGTTTCTAGGAGAAGCAGCAGGGGAGGCAGGGTAAGCAAGCCTAGGACTGGCTAGTTTTAATGATGTCAGCAGGCCCTAGAATATAGAAGCTGTTTCTAGATGTCTGGAACTTGGTTATTATGGGCTAAATCATGCCTCCCAAAATTCCTATGTTGAAGTGTTAACCCAAAGTACTACTGAAAGTGACTGTATTGGAAATACAGCCTTTATAGAGCTAACTAAGGTAAAATGAGGTAACCAGGGTGGCCCTAATCCAATATGGCTGGTGTACTTAAACTAGAGTTTAGGTCATAGTCAGGTATAGAATGACCATGTGACGACACAGGGAGAAAACAGCCATCTATAAGCCAAGAAGAAAGGACACAAAACTCAATCAATCCTGCTGACATTTTGAACTTGGATGTCTGGCCTCAATAATCAAGAAAAAATAAATTTCTATTGTTTGAGTAACACAGTCTGAGGTACTTTGTTATGGCAGCCATAATAGACTAATATACTAGCCCTGGGGTGTGTAGGGCAGGTGCATTATGGCCCATGTATGTGAAAAGAAGTCTTTTTAGGAAATCTAAATAACATTTTTTTTTCCAGGACAGAGTCTTTTTTTGTCACCCAGGCTGGAGTGCAGTGGTGCCACCTCAGCTCACTGCAACCTCCACTTCCCAGGTTCAACCCTCTGGAGTAGCTGGGATTACAGCGGCACGACATCATGCCCAGCTAATTTTTGTATTTTTAGTAGAGATGGGGTTTCACCATGTTGGCCAGGCTGGTCTTGAACTCCTGACCTCAAGTGATCTGTCCACCTCAGCCTCCTAAACAATCATTTCTATAAACCAAAAAGACTTACCACAAGACGGCTATGTTACAACTTAAGTCCACTCATTTTCTTTAAGTCCACTCATTTCTAAATACAATATTTCTGTTATAATATGGCAAAAGTACCTGTATGTCTATTAAAATATGGGAAATGCTTGGCCCAGATTAATTCTTCTTCAATAAAGCCTCATTATATAGTTTGAGGACTTAGCTTCATTTTTCATACTAAAACAAAAACCTAGAAATAATATAATATTCTTAGCACAAATGTAAGTACTGTTAAAAACATCTTCCCTTGATATTTTATTTAAATCTGCTTTTTTATGGAATAGAGCATATGTATCTCACAAGGAAGAAGAAATAATCCAAAATCTCAAATATTTGGCATTTGAATAACTGCACATGTTCTTTGTTCAATCATTTGGTCAATCTATATTTATTAAGTGCTTGTTCTGTTCTAGGGTCCACAAAAGAATTAGACAGGGTAGGAACTATGCCTCAAGGCACTTAGAATTTAGTCATGGAGATAAATCAATACACGTGTGTCTGTGTGTGTGTGTCTGTGTGTGTGTGTGTAGGGGGTGGTAGTGGCAATGTGGAGGGATAGTCTATAAGGGAAAATTCCCTGCACAAGAAACCTCAACTCACAAGAAACTTTTGCTCAGAAACCTGAGCATAAATGGTGGAAGGACATATCAAAAACAAAGAAAAGAAAGAAAGAAAGAAAGGAAGAAAAGGAAGGAACAAAGAAGGCAGAAGGGAGAAGAAGGAAGAAAAAGGAAAGGAGAGGAAGAAGGCAAGGGAGGTGGAGGAAGGAGGGAGGAGAAATGTAGGAGGAGGACAGAGGGGAGAGGAATGGGGAGAAAAGAGGGAAGAGAAGGTGGGGAGGATAGGGAGAGGATGAAGGAGAGGAAAAATGAGAAGAAGAAGAAAAAGAAAAGTCAAGAATGAGGCTTTCGGGCAGAGGAAAAGAGGTTTGCATAATACCCAAGAATTAGAGGACACTGTGTTGCTGAACTCACAAGTAACTTGTTTTGACCAGGGTATGGGATTCTTGGGGGAATTGTGAAGGAGGATATTAGACTACTGAAAAAGAGCAGTATCGTGAGGAGCTAATATCATGATAAAATATTTGAATTCTGTCCTGGAGGCAGTAAGACTTATTGATGGATCTATGAGAAGTGGAGACCTGGCCATAGGTGTCTGTTATAAAGTATAATCTGTTGGAAGTAGATTGTTGAGTAGAATACATTAAAATTGGAAGAAAAAAAAATCCCATCGGGGGAAAAAAATGTGGGCTGGAACAAAGTCAGGGTTGGATAAATAGTAGTAATAAATAAGAGGAGAAAATTTAAGAAATAAGGTAGGACATTCCCTCCATAATATTTTTTAGCCAAATTGATATAAAGGTGAAAAAAAGAGAAGAATATGTAAAAATTACTCTTAACTTTTTGAGTGAGAAAAAACAACTGCCAAGACTAAAACAGGGAATGAACGAGAGGGAACAGATTTTGAAAGAAAGTTGGAGTTTACTTCTAAACATTGTTGATTTCCAGCTTCTGTAGCAAATATATTTGCTTATTCCACTCATCAATCTGTTCTCCTTACTTACCTCTATTCCAAAGGCTAAAAGCTAAATATTCAGTTTTGTTAGCCTGCCTAGCAAATAAAGTTACCCAGATAAAATAGTCAAGCCAATGATATGGCCAAAAACATTGCCCCTTCTTATTTCGACCTTCTTCCTGCCCAAAATAAACTTGGAAATATCTACACCGCTATCTGTATAAACGTGGAAATATCTACACCGCTGTCTGTATAAACGTGGAAATATCTACACCATTGTCTGTATAAACGTGGAAACATCTACACCGCTGTCTGTATAAACGTGGAAATATCTACACCGCTGTCTGTATAAACGTGGAAATATCTACACCGCTGTCTGTATAAACGTGGAAATATCTACACCGCTGTCTCTATAAACGTGGAAATATCTACACCGCTATCTGTATAAACGTGGAAATATCTACACCGCTGTCTCTATAAACGTGGAAATATCTACACCGCTATCTGTATAAACGTGGAAGTACCTATACCGCTGTCTCTATAAACGTGGAAATACCTACACCGCTATCTCTATAAACGTGGAAATACCTACACCGCTATCTCTATAAACGTGGAAATATCTACACCGCTATCTCTATAAACGTGGAAATATCTACACCGCTGTCTCTATAAACGTGGAAATATCTAAACCGCTATCTCTATAAATGTGGAAATATCTACACCGCTCTCTCTATAAACGTGGAAATATCTACACCGCTATCTGTATAAACGTGGAAATATCTACACCGCTGACTGTATAAACGTGGAAATATCTACACCGCTATCTGTATAAACGTGGAAATATCTACACCGCTGTCTCTATAAACGTGGAAATATCTACACCGCTATCTGTATAAACGTGGAAGTACCTACACCGCTGTCTCTATAAACGTGGAAATACCTACACCGCTATCTCTATAAACGTGGAAATACCTACACCGCTATCTCTATAAACGTGGAAATATCTACACCGCTATCTCTATAAACGTGGAAATATCTACACCGCTGTCTCTATAAACATGGAAATATCTAAACCGCTATCTCTATAAATGTGGAAATATCTACACCACTATCTGTATAAACGTGGAAATATCTACACCGCTGACTGTATAAACGTGGAAATATCTACACCGCTATCTGTATAAACGTGGAAATATCTACACCGCTGTCTCTATAAACGTGGAAATATCTATACCGCTATCTCTATAAACGTGTAAACATTTACACGGCTATCTGTATAAACGTGGAAATATTTACACCGCTATCTCTATAAACGTGGAAATATCTACACCGCTATCTCTATAAACATGAAAATATTTACACCGCTATCTGTATAAACATGGAAATATTTACACCGCTATCTCTATAAACATGGAAATATTTACACCGCTATCTCTATAAACATGGAAATATCTACACCCTAACCCTAACCCCAACCCCTAACCCTGACCCTGACCCTGACCCTGACCCTGACCCCGACCCCGACCCCGACCCTACCCTGACCCTGACCCTAACCCCTAACCCTGACCCTGACCCTGACCCTGACCCTAACCCTAACCCTAAACTCTCACCCTCTGCACCCAGAGTGCTCGTGATGGCCAGCAGAGCCGGCCCCCATCTCCTCCGACCTCCTCCCCACCTCTCACCCTCTGCACCCAGAGTGCTCGTGATGGCCAGCAGAGCTGGCCCCCATCTCCTCTGACCTCCCACCTCTCTCTCTCAGCTAGTCCTCGAACATGTCTGATGTGGTCCCACCTTGGGACCCACATTGCTACTCCTCTGCCTGGAGGGGTACCCACAGTTATCCACACAGTTCACTCCTGTCTTTCAGGTCTTTGTGCAAATATCACCTTCTCAGTGGAGACTACACCTTCAGGACTTAGGCTGTGCCTGGCACATAGTAGGTGCTCAGTAGACACTGGCTGTAGGAAGGAACTACAGGTTTAAATAAGGAGATCATTTCCCTGAGCTTTCGAAGCTCATATTAACTCACCATTTGTTGTTTACTGCTAGTATTGAGCACTATCAGTAAAATACATAAAACCCTCTGCCAATCCAGGATTTGAAAATGACACTTTACTGTTTTAGTTTGCATTTCTCTGCTTACAAATGGAATACACACATTTTCATGTGCTGTTGGCTACTTATTCATTCAGAAAACATACTAACTGCTGGCTCTTTTTCATGTCCTTTATCAAGTTTGGATCCTGTCATTTGCTGTTTTCTGTCTGATGTAAACTCTCAAAGTTTAAAGGGTATTGTCTTTTCCTGACACGTACATTGTGAATAATTTTCTGGCTTACATTTTGACTTTTAATTTCATTCACGATGTTTTTAATGAATAATTTCAATTTTTATGAATGCAAGTTAAAATAATCCTTTCATTGTGGTTTCTGACATGTCATGCAAATAAGGGTCTTCTCCTCCAAGAGCACAGAAATATTTGCCAATACTGTCCTTAAAATCGGTCACAGTTTCATTTTTTATATATGCCTTTTATTCAATTGGGGCTTCATTTTACTGAATGCCCTATTTGAAGCAAGTTTCTCAGTTAATTCTTTTCTCAAAGTGCTAAGTATGGTAGATTGCAAACATAAATGGCCACATAATGCTCCCACCTTCTTTGCCTCCTCTCCCAGGAGGAGATAGTCTCCATCTTTCCACTCCTTAATCTGGGCTTGGCCATGTGATGTACACTGGCCAATGGGATATTAACAAGTCTGATGTGCACAGAGGCTGGAGAATGTGCACTGGGGCTTGGTCTCTCTTGCTGCCCTGGAGACCAGCTACCCCACGAAGGAAACAGAGCCAACCTGCTGCTTCCTGGAGGAGGACAGTCCCTCAGTCCCTCTGTCTCTGCCAACCAGTTAACCTGTTGCTTCCTGGAGGAAGACAGTCCCTCAGTCCCTCTGTCTCTGCCAACCAGTTAACCTGCTGCTTCCTGGAGGAGGACAGTCCCTCTGTCCCTCTGTCTCTGCCAACCAGTTAACCTGCTGCTTCCTGGAGGAAGACAGTCCCTCTGTCCCTCTGTCTCTGCCAACCAGTTAACCTGCTGCTTCCTGGAGGAAGACAGTCCCTCAGTCCCTCTGTCTCTGCCAACCAGTTAACCTGCTGCTTCCTGGAGGACAGTCCCTCAGTCCCTCTGTCTCTGCCAACCAGTTAACCTGCTGCTTCCGGGAGGAAGACAGTCCCTCTGTCCCTCTGTCTCTGCCAACCAGTTAACCTGCTGCTTCCTGGAGGACAGTCCCTCAGTCCCTCTGTCTCTGCCAACCAGTTAACCTGCTGCTTCCTGGAGGAAGACAGTCCCACTGTCCCTCTGTCTCTGCCAAGCAGTTAACCTGCTGCTTCCTGGAGGACAGTCCCTCAGTCCCTCTGTCTCTGCCAACCAGTTAACCTGCTGCTTCCTGGAGGAGGACAGTCCCTCTGTCCCTCTGTCTCTGCCAACCAGTTAACCTGCTGCTTCCTGGAGGAAGACACTCCCTCTGTCCCTCTGTCTCTGCCAACCAGTTAACCTGCTGCTTCCTGGAGGAGGACAGTCCCTCAGTCCCTCTGTCTCTGCCAACCAGTTAACCTGCTGCTTCCTGGAGGAGGACAGTCCCTCTGTCCCTCTGTCTCTGCCAACCAGTTAACCTGCTGCTTCCTGGAGGAAGACAGTCCCTCTGTCCCTCTGTCTCTGCCAACCAGTTAACCTGCTGCTTCCTGGAGGAAGACAGTCACTCTGTCTCTGCCAACCCAGTTGACCGCAGACATGCAGGTCTGCTCAGGTAAGACCAGCACAGTCCCTGCCCTGTGAGCCAAACCAAATGGTCCAGCCACAGAATCGTGAGCAAATAAGTGATGCTTAAGTCACTAAGATTTGGGCAAAAGCTGAGCATTTATCCCAATCCCAATACTGTTTGTCCTTCTGTTTATCTGTCTGTCCTTCTCTGCTCATTTAAAATGCCCCCACTGCATCTAGTACATTTTTATAGGATCAGGGATCTGCTCTTGGATTTATGTCGTGTTCCCACCTCGAGGCAGCTTTGTAAGCTTCTGAGCACTTCCCAATTCCGGGTGACTTCAGGCGCTGGGAGGCCTGTGCATCAGCTGCTGCTGTCTGTAGCTGAGTTCCTTCACCCCTCTGCTGTCCTCAGCTCCTTCACCCCTGGGCCTCAGGAAATCAATGTCATGCTGACATCACTCTAGATCTAAAACTTGGGTTCTTGGACCAGGTGCGGTGGCTCACACCTGTAATCCTAGCACTTTGGGAGGCCGAGGCGGGTGGATCACAAGGTCAGGAGATCAAGAAGACCCTGGCTAACACGGTGAAACCCGTCTCTACTAAAAATACAAAAAAATTAGCCGGGTGTGGTGGCAGGTGCCTGTAGCCCCAGCTACTCGGGAGGCTGAGGCAGGAGAATGGCGTGAACCTGGGAGGTGGAGCTTGCAGGGAGCCAAGATCACGCCACTGCACTCCAGACTGGGAGAGAGAGCGAGACTTTCTCAAAAAAAAAAAAAAAAACTTAGGTTCTTGGATGTTCGGGAAAGGGGGTTCTTTATCTAGGATCCTTGAAGCGCCCCCAAGGGCATCTTCTCAAAGTTAGATGTGTGCATTTTCCTGAGAGGAAAGCTTTCCCACATTATACAGCTTCTGAAAGGGTTACTTGACCCACAGATGTGAAGCTGAGGCTGAAGGAGACTGATGTGGTTTCTCCACAGTTTCTCTGTGTGGCACCAGGTGGCAGCAGAGGTCAGCAAGGCAAACCCAAGCCCAGGGATGCGGGGTGGGGGCAGGTACGTCCTCTCTTGAGCTACAGCAGATTAACTCTGTTCTGTTTCATTGTTGTTGTTTAGTTTGCGTTTTGTTTCTCCAACTTTGTGCTTCATCCGGGAAAGCTTTGGATCACAATTCCCAGTGCTGAAGAAAAGGCCAAACTCTGGAAAAAATTTGAATATTTTGAGCCAAATGTGAGGACCACAACCTGTGAGAATGGAAAATAAATCCTGGGACCCCAGACTCACTAAGCCAAAGGGAAAAGCCAAGCTGGGAACTGGCTTATGCAAACCTGCTTCCCATCTGGTTCCTAAATAAGAGAGCTATTACACAAAGATAAAAAAGCTACATCCCTGCCTCTACCTCCATCGCATGTAAAATGTGTATTCAGTGAACGCTGACCAAAGACTGAAGAAGGCAACCATTTGCCTCTGATTTACCCACACCCATTTTTTCCACTTCTTCCCCTTTCCCCAATACCCACACTTTTCCCCTTTACTTACTGAGGTCCCCAGACAATCTTTGGGAAAAGCACGGACCAGTTTTTCCTGTGGTTCTCTGTTCTTTTCTCAGGTGTGTCCTTAACCTTGCAAATAGATTTCTTGAAATGATTGAGACTCACCTTGGTTGTGTTCTTTGATTAGTGCCTGTGACGCAGCTTCAGGAGGTCCTGAGAACGTGTGCACAGTTTAGTCGGCAGAAACTTAGGGAAACGTAAGACCACCATCAGCACATAGGAGTTCTGCATTGGTTTGGTCTGCATTGGTTTGGTCTGGAAGGAGGAAAATTCAAAGTAATGGGGCTTACAGGTCATAGATAGATTCAAAGATTTTCTGATTGTCAATTGGTTGAAAGAATTATTATCTACAGACCTGCTATCAATAGAAAGGAGAGTCTGGGTTAAGATAAGAGACTGTGGAGACCGTGCATAGTTGCTTCCTGATCAGCTCTTTATTTGATTGAGAGTGAGGCAGGGAAGATTAGAGGGAAGCTTACAGTGGAATTCAGGGCTGAGGCTGCTATTCTTTTGCTCCTTGTAACTTCCTACAGTGTTGTCAGCATCAACATAATTCTCTGTGGGGTTGGTCTCAGAGCCAGGTTACCTTGTCTTGGGTCCAGTGGCACCCTGACTGGCTTGGTGTCCTTGAACAAGTTACCTAACCTCTCCATACATCAGTCCCTCAGCTGTAAAATTTAAAAAAAAAAAAAGAAGAAGAAGAGTACCTACTGTATAGCCTTGATTTGAAGATTGAATGAGCTGGTATTATACGTTTAGAAGCAGTGCCTGACACGCAAAAGACTCTCAACAAATACTATCCTTTACTAATATCCTGTGTGTCTGTATCAGAGCTGGTGGGGTGGAGGGACAGAAAGAAGTGGGCTTGCTCTTGGGCTCACCCCTTATCCTCCAGTATGTTAGAGCTTCTTACAGTGGTTTCAGGCAGCATCTGAAGACAGTAAAAGCAGAAGCTCCAAGGCTTCTTACATTCTAGCTTGGAAAATCACATCACATTGCTTCCTTCATATTTTTTTGGCAAATCAGGTTGCAAGGCTTGCCCAGATTAGGGTAAAGAGGCAAAGAGGCTCCTTTTCTTTTCTTTTTTTTTTTTTTTTTTAGTCAGAATCTCGCTCTGTTGCCCAGGCTGGAGTGCAGTGGCGCGATCTAGGCTCACTGCAAGCTCTGCCTCCTGGGTTCACGCCATTCTCCTACCTCAGGCTCCCAGATAGCTGAGACTACAGGCACCTACCACCACGCCCAGCTAATTTTTTTTTTTTTGTATTTTTTAGTAGAGACTGTGTTTCACTGTGTTAGCCAGGATGGTCTCCATCTCCTGACCTCGTGATCCACCTGCCTTGGCCTCCCAAAGTGCTGGGATTACAGGTGTGAGCCACCGTGCCCGACCAAGAGACTCCTTTTCTTGATGAAAGGAGTATTGAAGTCACATTGCATGTCCTTGCAAAGGGACATGCAGACCACATTAGTGAGAGTATGTGCCTGTATTTTGCAATCTGTAACATGGGCATAAACTAAGTGTTTTCCAAAGGGAATAGGGCAAAACAAAAAGGACCTTGACCACTCCTTTGGCCCTGAATAAATCCAGGAAGCCTAAGAGTATGACTATCCTGAGGTAGAAAGAGGGTCACATGCTGGATAAGAGGTACCTGGGCTCTCCACTTACAAGAAGAGAGCATGGTTACATTTATAATCACCATTCCCAACATGCTGTGAGTGCAGGCAGCTACCAGGAGGAGAACAAAGGAAATAACCAGGACACCCATCTCTAAACCTGTTAATTTAATCACATGGAACACTTCTATTTAAAATTCCCGAGAGTTAAGATGTAAGAATGCTTATCAAGGTAAATGCTGTTCACACTGCTTGGAGTGTCAGGCCTAGATCTCTATCCATCAGAAACAACAATATCAATAACAACAACAGCTACATGATGATAGGGCAATTTCTGAAAAGCACCATGTATTTTATCGATACATGTCCGTTGCAGAAAATCCAGGTGAATCCAAAGAAGAAATAAATGTCTTCCACAATCCCATAGCCCAGAGCTAACTAACCACTATAAAGAACCCAGCGTGGTTTTAACTAATGGATCAAAAGATGCTCATCAAAGGCTCTGAGCTTTCCTGAGTGCTAACAGGAAACATCCAGCATCACTGGTCCCTCCAAGGCTGCAGGTGTCTTTGCCCATAGTGCCTGTTTTGTGTCAGGGAAAGAATCAACCTGGGAGCCAAGCCCAGGAATCAGGATGACCAAGACATACTGGACAAGGAGGGAACAAAGCCATCCAAGGACACTCAAGGACAAACCAAGCAAATGAATTTAAGGGAGACCTGCTCATGGTCTGCTTTGCTGCTCAGCATGGCTGGGAGGCACAGTGGAAGATCATGCATCCTGCCCCTGGGACTCCTCTGCCAGAGCCTGAGAGCTTTCTCCTGCCCACAGGCTAGGGGTAGGACAGTTGGAATTGATCCATGCCTTCTAGCTAGACTGTGAGTCCCCTCAGTCTTGGGCATGGTGACAGCCCAGCATCAGACAGAGGTCAGTATCAAACTAGAAAAGTTAATAAATGCTGTCAGATTTGTAGACCCAAGAAAATATAAACTGCCAATCACGAAGGAAAAAAATCTCTCAATGATCTCATCTTTATATGATTCCCTTGCTGCCTGGAAATTGACATTTCCTTGGGGATAATCTGGTCATAGGATTGGTGAAGGTGGAAGGGAGGCAACCTCCGAAGGTGGGGCCCTCTGCTCACCTGGGACAGGGAGGGCCTGAGGTAGGTGTCTGTGTGGGCTGGGGAGGAGGATGGGAGCAGTGCTTCTAGATGTTTCCACTTTCTCCTCATTAGATAATAACGAATGGGTGATTTCCCTAGTCACTGCAGTGTGAGGAAATCTACAAAATTAATTTCACAATACACTTTACAGGATAGGTGGAGAAACACATGAAGCACAACTGCAGTGGATTATAAAAAATGGCCTTTCGAGTTGAGCAATAAATTCGTTCAAGCAGCCATTCTGAAGGACAAACGTGGCTCTGTATTTAAGAGGGGCATTCCAGCACTTCTCTAGCCACTGGGTTGACAATGACTCACCAAAGCCTCTGGTAGCCACCACAGGACACCCAGAGCATATGTTTTAAAGCTGAACACCAAACTGCGGACTTCGGGAGTAAGTGAACTGACTGGTTTTTATTTTGTTTTACTGCTTTTAACATTACAGTAACTGTTACAGGTTCCAGCAGGCTAACTGGGTGGAAATGAGTTTGGTTTCACTTAGTCTCTCTAAAGAGAAAGCAAGTCGGTAGACTAATACCTAATAAAAGCAAAGCTGCCAACAATTGAAATTGCCTGGGCTGCTCTGTGTGTCCCACATGCATGGGTGTGGGTGCCAGTGTGTGTGCGTGTGTGCATGCATGTGCATGTGTGTTGGGATAGAGTGGTAAGAAAATGGGAAATAATAAGAATGTTCAGTCCATAGCCCTTCATTATAAAAAGGTGAGCTGTAATAAATACTAGTGCCACATTTAGCCAAAACTTTGCTCCAGCCAAAGGTGATATTTTCATGATAACATCCTATGATTGCTTTGTTCTTCGTCTTTTATGTTCTTCCTAGATGGGCTCAGAACATACAAGAATTAAGTACACATCTTATTTTCCAGTGATAATGCTACCGGCAAATTCTGTTGTTTGTATAAACATCAGCCATGTTTATATAACTAAACTAGTGTTTTGTTTTGTCAATTCAGCAAGAAATTAGACCAAATGGTGGCTTAATGCTGCATTGATTTGGCTATCCATTTCTTTTCACTTTTCTGCAAAATATTTAATACATTATTAAATTGAATTATGCTGATGCCACAGTTGTTCTTATCTCAATTGTCTTAAAATTCATTTAATTTTTTTTCCTTTGGTTTCATTATTCAAATTTTAACTTCAGTTCTCAAGATTTTATCTGATGGAAGAGATGGAGTCCATTACTAAGGACTCCATTGTGCTCCATCATGCCAGAGTTGTAAAATAGATCTTTTAAAGGAAATATACTGTGATTTTTTTCTATTTAAGAGCTTCCTCTCCAGTTGAGCATGTAAGAAAATTATACCAGGAGAATACAGTAAACTCTATGAGGCAAGCTATAAACATGCAGCATTGTGATTAAGGCTGGTCCTCCTTCTAGAAACATGCTAGGATTGCAATTTCATACCATCCTTGAAGTTAGAGAGAGCCACGTGACTCATTTAGCCAATGAACTGTGAGCAGAATGACATGTCACTTCCAGCAGAAGCTTTAAGAATCTGAGAGACATTCATACGTTTTCCATGTGCTGTAGCCTTATACCCAAAGCCTGGGTCCCAAGTGACCATGACAGGCAGAGCTCCCTGTTGAGCCACAGAGATTTACAGAATGTCTGTTAACACAGCATAATCCAGCCCATCCTGACTAATCTGATATTAACATGTATAATAAAGAATTCTATCAATGCTGAGGGAAGATGATTAGTTAAGGTCCTAGGTTGCAAGTCTCAAAACCTCTTCTAAGGATTGTAGACAGGAAATTAAATGACTTCTAGTCCCTAGAGTTCCCAATCTCCTACCATCCCATCCTAATATGACAGAAGTAATTCCTGAGTTGCTTCTGAAACCAGAGCTTCCCTCGGAAACCTTAGCCTGCCAGATGGCTTCTTGGAGAGCTCTCACTCACTTTTCTCCTTCTGCTATTGCTGCTCATTCATTCCAGCTTTTAAAAATTCATCTTTATCCATGAACCTCCCTTCTAGAAAAGTCATACAGGTGCTTCCAGGAGGCTACATGGGCACCCATATTTTTCTAGCCACATTCATTAGACCAACGCAGCAGAGAAGAAAAGCCTCAATAATTATTATGACATGGCATGTTAGGATACCAAGTAAATTGCATTTGTAAAATATGATTTTCTGTTGGTGTTCACTTCTGCTCTACTGACATTTGGTAAGTATTATTGACTGACTGACTAACTAATGTGGTCATTAGTCTTCATAAAGAAAGGCTCTCTACAAAAACGGAGGGATGCCCTTTTTCTGGCATTTAATACGTAAGAAATTGCCTCCGATAGAAACCAGAGTTGCCTGATTACTATCAGCACAGGAGAAATGTATTAATGTGCCTTTCTAGTAACAGGTTTTTAGGAAGTCAAATATAAACAAATCTGTCTATTTGTGTGTGTGCATGTGGTAGTGGGGAGGGAAGAAAAAAGGAGGGGGAGAGAAAGAGAAATAAGAACCAAGTTTATTATACTGTATTCAGGGGGAAAAAATTTTCCCAAGGTTCTAACAGAAGAGCAAAGTGCCACTGTCAATAGCCTCAGTAGTGTTAGGGTTGCTTTTATTTATTTATTTATTTATTTATTTATTTATTTTTCCTTTTTTTTTTTTTCTTTCTCTTTTTTTCTCTTTTCTTTCTTTTTTTTTTTTTTTTTTTTTTTTTTTTGGACAGAGTCTCACACTGTCGCCTGGGCTGGAGTGCATTGGTGCAATCTTGACTCACTGCAACCTCTGCCTCCCAGGTTCAAGTGATTCTCCTGCCTCAGCCGCCCAAGTAGCTGGGATTACAGGTGTCTGCCACCATGCCTAGCTAATTTTTTTGTATTTTTAGTAGAGATGAGGTTTCACTATGTTGGCAGGCTGGTCTCAAACTCCTGACCTCGTGATCCACCCACCTTGGCCTCCCAAAGTGCTGGGATTACAGGCGTGAGCCACCGCCCCTGGCCAGGATTGCTTTTATAGCCAGTCTTCAGGTGCCCACTGTAGGAACAATGTCATTTAACCCTCGGGATTATTCTGTGCCAAATATGGATAATGACTAATATTCAACACAGATATTCTCAGCTCAGAAGAGCAATTAGCAAATTCATAAATTAAGTGCTTGCTTCCTTTTTATTCAAATAAAAACGTTTGTTAAAAGATATTATTTTGCTTTACACTTTTTCTCTCAGAAATAAACAGATGCTTGAATTCCCACAGTGCTGCTTGAGCCTCACACCATGTCATCCTGCCAGGCACCCAGATCCAGTTCTAGAGTTTCACATGATCATGAGTGTTGGTTAATAAGTCAATGTGAACTGGGAGGGGAGATTTTTCAGGAGGGACACAGGGCTCTCCCTTTAATCACATACACTCCCTGCTTTCATTGGAAAGTGTATAATGATGTCAGAGTGCCCCAGAATGGAGCTAGTTGGAAGACTGCCGTCATAGGGATGCCTTAGTGAATTAACAAGGTTTTAATTTCTGGCTCTCAACTTTGTAGATGTAAAAGTTGATTTATCAATATGTGAGAAAGGATGAATCTTTCTGAAGGTTATGTCATCACACTCACTAAGCACACAGAGAATAATGTCTAGAATCTGAGTGCCATGTTATCAAATTATACTGAGACTCTTGCAGTCACACGGGCTGACATGTAAGCATCGCCATGCCTAGTACAGACTCTCCCTGTGGATGAAATTATATGGGATGCTAAATTATAATCAGAACAATGTTTGGTGAGCCAAAACTACAACAAGGGAAGCTAATTGGATGAATTTATAAAAATATGCCTCAGCCAAAATAGCTTAATTCAGTCTCCCTTATCATAAGGATAATCTTGCCTAAAGGGACAGTAATATTAAAGACACTAGGAATAACCTCTGTACTTTGGACAGTAGACCTGCATAGCCCATTAGGCCTCAGTGAAGTCTTATGCAAGACCGGAAGCCAATTTGCCATTTTAAGGTGATTCTCCATGTTTCTGCTCTAACTGTGCTTCACAATACTCAAGACACTGAATCAGGATGTTTCCTGGAGTGCAGGGAGCTGTCCGTGTTACTGAGCAGTTCTCAGCAACACAAAGATCCTACTGACTCCTCATCAGACTTCTTTCTCACTGGAATTTTACACCTGGGCTGTTAACACCAGGCCAGGTCAAATTCAAAGGAGAGAAAAAAGCTCATTATGAAGGGTAAAATCCAAAACACTGTGCATAAAGATATGTGTGCACAATTTTTATACATAAAGATTTCATAAAGCCAAAGCATCAGGAAATGAAAAGAGATACAGAAAGAAAAATGATGGTAAATGAGACATTAATTTACCCTTCTAATCTCTATCACAGCAAAAAGATAATTAAAAAATCTATATGAGGACCACAAAATACACAAAAATTATGTAGAAAAGCCTATAGCCTGAAAAAGTATACATTGAAATTTGTGTGTCCATAAAATGTTTACAAAATTCAGTACATATTACACACCCCACCCTAAAAACATCTAAGCAAAGTAGAGAATGTAGAAATGCTACAGATTATATTCTCTGATTATGACACAACAAAACTAGAAATTACAGCATGGAAATTTAAAAGCTTTCTCTTAAATAATTCTATGTCAAAAAGAAATCCAGGCCGGGTACAGTGGCTCATGCCTGTAATTCCAGTACTTTGGGAGGCCAAGGTGGGCAGGTCACTTGAGGTCAGGAGTTCAAGACCAGCCTCGTCAACATGGCGACACCCTGTCTCTACTAAAAATACAAAAATTAGCTGGGCCTAGTGGCGCATGCCTGTAATCCCAGCTACTTAGGAGGCTGAGGCAGGAGAATTCCTTGAACCCAGAAGGTGGAGGTTGCAGTGAGCTGAGATTGCACCACTGCACTCCAGCCTACGTGACACAGCAAGACTCTGTCAAAAAAAAAAAAAATGAAATCCAAATAAAATTTCCAGAATATGTGGAAAATAGTGACAATAAAAATATTACACATGTGTAATCCCAGCATTTTGAGATGCCAAGGTGGCAGGATCACTTGAGACCAGGAGTTCGCAACCAGCCTGGACAACATAGGGAGACTCCATCGCCACACACGCCAAAAAAATTTTTTAAATAGCCAGGTATAGTGGTACTTCTTGTAATCCCATCTACTTGGGAGGCTAAGGTGGGAGAATCACCCAACCTCAGGAGTTCAGGGCTTCAGCAAGCCATGATCATATCACTGCACTCCAGCCTCAGCAGGAGTTTAATGAAGGGTCTCTTTCCAGGGTTAAGGGAACTGCTAGGGTTTGGATATTTGACCACTCCAAACTCATGTTGAAATGTGATCCCCATTGTTGGAGGTGGGGCCTAATGGGAGGTGTTTTGGTCCTGAGTGTGGACCTCTCACGAATGTCTTGGTGCCATCCAAGTGAGTTCTTGCTCGCTCTTTTTTTTCTTTTTGAGATGTAGTTTCACTCTTGCTGCCCAGGTTGGAATGTAGTGGTGCGATCTTGGCTCACTGCAACATCCACCTCACGGGTTCAACCCATTCTCCTGTGTCAGCCTCCAGAGTAGCTAGGATTACAGGGGCCCACCACTATGCCCAGCTAATTTTTGGTATTTTTAGTAGAGATGGGGTTTCACCATGTTGGCCAGGCTGGTCTCAAACTCCTGACCTCAGGTGATCCATCTGCCTCGGCCTCCCAAAGTGCTGGGATTACAGGCGTGAGCCACCATGCCTACCTAGTTCTAGCTCTCTTAATTCCCACAAGAGCTGGTTGTTAACAAGAGCCTGGCACAAACCCCTCTCTCTCTCGCCACGTGATCTCTGCACATGCCAGCTTCCCTTCCCCTTCTGCCATGAGTGGAAACAGCCTAAAGCCCTCACCAGAAGCAAATGGTGGCACCATGCTTCTTGCACACCTTCAGAACTGTGAAACAAATAAACCTCTCTTCTTTAAAATTATTCAGCCTCTGGTATTCCTTTATAACAACACACACACACACACACACACACACACATGCAAAAGCAGACTAAAACAGGAACTAATTAGAAATGGTGATGCACCGAGGGATTGGCACCGAGGCTCCCCAACAGGAACTGAGGCCATGGATAGAAGGACACATTCATGTTATTTTTTTCTAATGGTTAAGTAATTATTTGCTCTTACTCTCAAAATTTCTGCCAAGGCCTCCCATGGACCAAACTCAACTAGAATCTAGGAAGCAGAGAACCTGAGTGTTGCATTCAGCAGAAGTCAGCTTCCTAGGGAATCTTGCAGGAAGGGTGAAGGTAGAGAATCTGGTGGGGAAGCAAGCAAATGCCCATCACATGCACTTTCCTCCAACAGAGCGACTCAGATGCTATAAAACTTGCTAACGCAGTCTCAGGGTCTGATCACAGTAACATACAATCCAGGTTTTAATCATCAGAAATCACAGTCCTATTGTCTTCTGCACAGACTCAAACACACTTGGAGGTCATGTTCAATATGAATACCTCACAGAGAAGGAAATTTACACACGAGAACTACATCTGCAGAAAGCCAGCTGGCATGTCAACCATTCAAAAATTCAGGGTGTTCGGGATAAAGAAGACTCAGGAAGACAAGTATGAAGCATAATCTGTGACATTCCATGTGGCAGACGTTAGACACATACAAGAGAGTTGTTGGAAAGCGGAATTTATCTTCATATAAACAACACTGAGCTAAATCTCAATATTTCAGATCTCTAGAACTATCCATCAGTGAAATGGATTGCAAATAGAAAGAGTAATACCATGTAACTTAAGAATACAATCATGGACGAGGCTGCCACCTGCTGTTGGGGGCCACTGCAGAAGAAATTCCAGAACACTGGACTGGAGAGCACCTCACTTTCCTTACAGCTCTAAGTTTGTGACTCAGTGACCTGATTCAGTACCATATACACAAAGACCCACTTACACAAATGACTGTTCTTCACACTAGGCCCATGGAGACAGGGATAAAATTCTGAATTTGCTCAGATACCTTCTCCGCTACTGACATCTAGGCATTACACAATTCATCTCTTCATATTTAACCTTTGAAGTTTGCTACTTCTCAGAGAGACTAATGAGTAGTGAGCAAATATCCTGAAGCTGAGAATGCTTCTACCTCCTCTCAAAACAACGGAATATTCATCAAAACACAGCAGTTCTGCACTTAACTTTAGGCCTTTTCTTACACCTTGTTTCTTGGCAGTAACTGTGGCCAGAATAGCTCTTTCCACAGATAAATGACCTTTTGAAAGGATAGGGTCTCTAGATAGAACAGCAAATGCCTCATTCCAGAAGGTCTTCAAGAAGAAAATGTTGTGGTGATAACAAACATAACTGATTATAATCTATTCTGTGAAAAAAGCTTATGAAACTGTAGATGTGTGTATCTAGTACATAAGAGCTGAATGTCTATATATATATAGATATATATACACACTCAAATAAATAATAGTTATCTCTAACTAGAGAAATTCTAGTTGCCTTATATTTTCTTCTTTTTCCTTACTATATTTTCTACAATAAACATGTGTTTTTAACAAGAAAAGTCTTTTCTGGTGTGCTTTTTAATTTTCTTTGTTTAAGTGAGAGTGAGGCTACATAACTACATGGCTAGGTAGACTTTTAGAAAACTTGGCTGCTCTAGAAAATTGACATATCCTGATTTCTTCCATAGCTTGGATCTTGACCTAGAGGGAAATATAAAAATGTTGACTTGAACCTGAGGGGTGCCATTTTCACTGCTGAAGTAGTTACATGGATCATGAATTGGAGAAATGACTTCAGCAAAACGGGTGTTAAAAACAGAAAGCACAAGTGACCCACAACAGATGATGGAGAACAAAGAGCAAGCTGGGAAAAGCAGTGGCCGTTAATACAGAAAAGAAGAAGTATAGCCACAATAAATATTAGGCAGACAGCAGTTCAGCAGTTTATACTATTAAGCTGTTGTTTAGGGGAATGGTAAACTGACATGACCCTTGAGGTAGGTATATATAGGTAAATTCTATGTGTCCCTTGAAATAGGTGTATGACACAACTTCTGGCGTCTACATGGATTTGGTCATTCTAAAGTAGCCATGAGGCTTAAGACAGTTCAGCTGTTTGGGGATAAGTTAAACCATTTGTCGTTGTCTTTCTGCAATTTGCATATCCTACAGTTATCATTGCCATTACTGAATGGCACAGAGAAAAATTCTGGTCTAAAGTGGTTCTCAAACCTGGTTGCTGGAGGGCCACCCTCAGTGATGATGATTTAATCTGTAGAAGAGTAGAACATTGATAGTTTTTATATATCTCCAGGTAATTTTAATATGTAACTGGGGTGAGAATCATTGACGTAATTGTGAGAGGATAATATTCAAGAAATGTGGAGATAAATAATTTTCTTCTCGACATTAAAAAAATCTAATAAAAGTTTTATCTTTTCCCCTAACTCAGGGTCATCAGCCTTCAAGCTTCAGTCTCTGTGTGTTCACAGGTGCTGTAAACACACGCATCATTACTAATATCCCACTTCAGTGCTATTGCTGCTCCCAAAACTCCAGGTATTTTTAACCTTATAAACCTCCAGAATAATGAGACCACTGGGTTCAGTAAATTGCTTTGTTTTGAAGCAGTATTAGACAAAGTGGGAGACTAGAAGATAAATCTGTCAATGACATGTCCTTTAAGACTACTTAGATTTTGTTGAATTTGTGGATCATTCCTTACTTGAGCAAATGGTAAATTAACTCTCTCTTTTCTCTCTCTCTCTCTAGCTGGCACATTTTTTCCAGTAGCCATTCTACTTGGTATGCTTACTTATCAGCTGTCCTCCAGGGGCCTCACATTAGATGTTTCTCTTGACTAACCAAACATGACACACAGCTGAAGTCAGAAAAACCAGATTGATAATTTCACTCAAACTATTTTCCTTCATTCTAACAATTTACTGGAGTACACAATTGTGACTATTTTTAGCCATAGGAACTCATAGAAAGACCAACTTCATTAGACCTACAAAATCGAATTGTGTAACAGTATATGCAGTATGTGTAGGAATAAAAAGCATTTCTCAAATATGCAGTACTGGATTTTGCAAAAGCACCTTACACTTAGCTATAAAGGAGTGGAAAACACAAAGATGAGTAACTGCACCTTTCAAAAGACTAGAGCTATACCAATAATACAAAGGTGTAAACAAATGATGATGAGATGACAAAGGCTGAGTGTTTTCTATTTGGAAGTTATGTTGTTGAATTATTTATGTATATAATTTCATGCAATCTTCATGTTATGGGGGTGTTCTAATCCACTGTGACTCTGTCCTTAAATAAAAGGGAGATTTGGACATAGAGAGAGGCACACGGGGAGGATGCCATATGAGAATTGACACTGTGCTGTCACAAGCCAAGGAACTACTGGAAGGAGAGAAAGAGGACTGGAACAGTTCCTTCCTTAGCACCTTTTCAGGCAGCCTAGCCCTGCCAGCTTCTTGATCTGGACTTCTCACCTCTAGAATTGTGAGTCAATAAATCTCTGTTGCTTAAGTTACCCAGTTTGTGGTACTCTATTACAGGAGCCCTAGGAAAATAATTCATTATATAATCTGCTAAGGTAGATATGATCATTGTCTCCAATTTCCATATGAAGAAACGATGCCTCAGGCATTGTGTTGGTTGTCCAAAATCATACAATCCTGACTCACTTCAATGAATTCTTCATTCAGCAAAATTTTTAAGGTACCTTAAAAAAATTATGTTAACTCTTAGGTCCTTGCTTTAAAGCTTCAATGGGCTTTTCCTTTGCAAAGAATAAAATCCTAATACTTAAGCATAGCTCTCTTTCCTGGCTATGTTTCTGACATCCTCTTGTACCATGCTCCTCCTTAATCATTCTGAGGTTACATCTTAAGTCCTTTCCCCTTGCCATTCCCACTTCTTGGAATACTTTCCCATCAAGTCTTCAAAGAACTGGCTTCTTTAAGTATTTGGTCTCAGTTCAAATGTCACTTCCCTGTAAAAGCTTCCTGGCCATCAAGCCTTCTTTACACACTCTATTTTATTTTTTCATGGTTCCTATAACAATCTAATATATTCTCAATTGATTAACTGTTTTGCTGACTACTGCCTTCCATAAGAATGGAAAGAAAACATGGCCAGGTGCAGTGGCTCACACCTGTAATCCCACCACTTCAGGAGGCTGAGGCAACATGGCAAAACCTTCTCTTCAAAAATTTTTTTAAAAGTTAGCTGGATGTTGTGGAGGCAAGAGGATCACTTGAGGATCACTTGAGTCCATGAGGTCAAGGCTGCAGTGAGTCATGTTTGCACCACTGCACTCTAGCCTAGGTGACAGAGCTAGTCCCTATCAAAAAAAAAAAAAAAAAAAAAAAGAATGGAGAGAATGCTACATGAGAGAAAGGATCTTATTTATCATGTTCACCTCCCAAGAGGTGAACATATCCCCCAAAGCCTGATAGAGAGAAGATGCTCATTAATATTTAATGCATGACCATGTGCAGACTTGGGAGGAAAAATATGCCTCAGCCTATCAAAATTGGATCCTTAATAAACAAGGATGCTTCTGTATCATTTCCCCACAACACCGAACAAGTGTGGCTCACTGTGGATGTTTAAGCAAATGCATTGTTTTTCCAGTTATATATCTGGTAGAGATGAGGCCATTGATAGGAATGGGAAGACGATCTCCTTTTATTTTGATGACCCAGCATGGCTGAACACTCAGTGACTACCACTGCACTTTGTTGTACTTTCAGCATTAGAGATGCCAGCCCTGTAGGATATAAAACAGGAACATCTAGTCCTCAATTATATTCAGAATTACTCAAGTCTTAGAAACACCACTTGTCTTTTTTCAAGGGAGAGAAATGCTCAAGTGATGGGCTGAAGTGAAGGGAGGGAGTCACTCACTTAAACGGTTCCCTTAGGCTGTGTGGATGCAAACAGCATTAGACAATGATGCTGACAGTGGGAAATGCACTGGAGATGATGATTGGCAAAGCCCTCATTTTCTCCCCATCCACTATAGATACTGACAGCAAAGGTTTATCACAATGACAACTATACACTCCCAATATCACAGAAGAAGGAGGAATAAAAGGGTATATTATGAGTGACTGAAGTTTAGAATAAATTAATAAATATTATGTCCCTCATCCATAGAAACCACAAAGGTCTAGTAATGCTAAGGATATAACAAGAAAATAATATGAATATTTGCTTCCCCTTCCTAGTGTAATAGAGTAAGTTACAAATGGCTTCAGGAAGGGGAGAGAGGAAGAAGAGTGGATGAGATACGTAAGAGTGCCTGAGGGCTAATTTTATGAAAGCTTTGGGAAGTTTTAAGAAAAAGAAAAGCTATTTTTCAAGGTACGTGTGTGTATGCGTGCGTGTGTGTGTGTGTGTGTGTGAAAGACAGAAGAAAGAGGGAGACCTAAGAAGACTATGAGACACTAAGAGAAAAATTAAGGTAAAAAAGACACACACTTAGAAAAACACACATAGGGAGGAGGGAGGAGGTTAAGACACTTTACTATGTGCTGTGAATGGAAACTACAAACCATTTTTGATATATGCAATATATATACATATATACACACATATACATATGTATTTAAAGATTTAAATTACATTTTCTCTTTTTTTAGAGATATGGTTTCACTATGTCTCTCTGGCCAGGCTGCAGTACAGTGGTTGTTCACAGTCATGATCATAGCACATTATAGCCTTGAACTCCTGGGCTCAAGCAACCCTCCTGTATTAGTCTCCCCAGTAGTTGGGATTACTAGCATATGCCACCATGTCCACCTTTATGCTTTTTAAAGTGAAAAACCATAATAAGAATGAGGCAGCTCAACTTAATAATAAAAACATTTCGAATGTAAAGAAATTTACCAAAGAAAAACAATCAACCCCCTTAAAATTGGGCAAAGGGAATGAACAGACACTTTCAGAAGAATACATGCATGCAGCCAACAAACATACAAAAAAAAAGTTCAACATCACTGATCATTAGAGAAATGCAAATCAAAACCATAATGAGATACCATCTCACACCAGTCAGAATAGCTATCATTAAAAAGTCAAAAAATAACAGATGCTAGTGAGGCTATGGAGAAAAGGGAATGCTTATACACTGTTGGTGGGTGTGCAAATCAGTTCAATCATTGTGCAAAGAATAGTGATTCCTCAAAGAGCTAAAAGCAGAGCTACCATTCGACCCAGTAATCCCACTACTGTGTATATACCCAAATGAAAATAAACCATTCTACCATAAAGACACATGCATACAAATGTTCATTGCAGCACTGTTCACAATAGCGAAAGTATAGGATCAACCTAAATGCCCATCAATGACAGATTGGATAAAGAAAATGTGGTACATATACACCATGGAATACTATGCCGCCATTAAAAAATGATATCATGTCTTTTGCTGGAATATGGATGGACCTTCCATTATCCTTAGCAAACTAATGCAGGAACAGAAAACCAAATACAGCATACTCTCAGTTATAAGTGGGAGCTAAATGATGAGAACTAATGAACACAAAGAATAAAACAGACACTGGGGTCTACTTGAGGGTGGAGGGTGAGAAAAGGAAGAGAAGCAGAAAAGATAACTATTGGGTACTAGGTTTAATACCTGTGTGATGAAATAATCTGTACAATAACCCCCTGTGACACCAGTTTACCTATGTAACAAATGCCCCTAAACTTAAAATAAAAGTTAAAAAAAAAAGAAAATTAAAATCTCCTTATCATCTACCTGGTAATATGAAAAACACATATCTTTCATTCATTCCTTTCAACTGATGAGGAAACTGAGGCATCGGGAGTTAGTAAAAGTCCACATTGAGATATGAGACCCACCACTGGCTGGACGACGTGGCTCACACCTGTAATCCCAGCACTTTGGGAGGCCGATGCTGGTGGATCACCTAAGGTCAGGAGTTCGGGACCAGGCTGGCCAACATGGTGAAACCCCCATCTCTACTAAAAATACAAAAATTAGCTGGGTGTGGTGGCAGGCACCTGTAATACCAGCTACTAGGGAGGCTGAGGCAGGAGAATCGCTTGAACCCAGGAGGTGGAGTTTACAGTGAGCCAAAATCACGCCATTGCAATCCAGCCTGGGCAACAAGAGCAAGACTCTGTCGGGAAAAGAAAAAAAAAAAAAACACCACCACCATTTTGCAAGTGTTACCACTATTGTGTGTTAATATTGTAGAAGTATTCCTAATTATGATTTCTTTGTATTCCTAATTGTAATAGCTTTGTATTTGAAAAATTATTGATTCATACTCTATATGTTATTATTTTATATGCGATGACAACAGAATATATTATCATGCTCCTTTTGTGAATCTCATTCATAATATAAAGTATAAATTTGTGATTTTGCTTTAATTTGAAATATTAATTTCAAATATGTTATCACAATTTGATACAAACTATTGACAGTAAATCTGTGGATTAAGTAATGTCTTAGTAGGTATTGGGAAAATTTGAAACTAGTAACATGGAGGACTATTGTCATTGTTTATTTCAAAGCCAGTTAAAATTCTGCAAAGCAGTGTACATAAAAATAATTTCAAGAAATTTATAAAATACCGAGATTATGGTGTATAAACAACTTTAGATTCTTTGTTTAAGAAATTCTGCCAGTTTGTAATATATGCTTCATTCAAAGTAGCTAAGGGCTGTACCTGGCTAATAGTAGGCACCTAATATTTGTTGAAAAGGAATACTGAGTAGCTGGGACCTCCTGAGTAGCTGGGACCACACACATTTAACCTGTATTTATAAAATTACTGTTTAGAGAATAACATTTGATGGAATCATGCTTTTACTTTCTGCTTATGACTCAATTGTTTGTACTGACATTAACATCCCAAATCCTTAGCATGGCCTACAAGGCCCTGAGCAATGTGGCACCTGCCGAAGCCTGCTGCCTCATTTAATAACTCTTTGTCTCTTTCCCAGATCCAGCCACTCTAACATTTTTTAGTTCCTGGACCAAGACAAGCTCTTCCCAGAACCTGACCTTTGTACCTGTTCTTTATTCCTGGAGTATTTTTCCCCTGACAAATGACTTATCATCTATCATAAATCAGGTTAAATGGCACTAACTCAGGGAAGGCTTCCCTAACTGCCTCCCTTCTCTAACCAAATTAGGAACAATTATATGGCCACATAGTATCGAATCAAGTTTATAATTTTAAAATAATTGGGAGATTTTGTTGTTTAACACTTGTTTTCACTATAAGACTGTAATTACATGCAAGTAAGAACCATGCCTGTTTGTTTACTCCTGCCACAGTCAGAATAGTGCCTGGAATATGCAGTAAGGGCTGAACAAACACTAAATAAATAAACAAGTGAATAAATGGATATTGTCTCGTTTTTAGAACAGAGTACTAAATGGATCATGAACACTAACTGGTATGTCACGTAGGTAATTTACAAGGGCTAAAATTTCAGCTCAGATTTACCTTTTCCTGGATACAGGTCTTGATAGGTCTCTTGATGTCATTTCACTTCAAATTCTTCCTTAGAAAACTTGGACAATAGCATTTGCTGTCTTGTCCAAATTGTTACTAAGAATCCAAAGAGATATCTGACATGAAATGACATTGGAAAACATTAAACACGATTGAAATAATGCTAGCCAATATGGTTATTATTAGAAACGAATTACATTTTCAACTTAAAAATAGTAATACTTATTGCAGACTCAAATGTGCTTATTCTAAAACAAGTAAATGTTTGCCTATGGTCTGAGATTCTAATCCACGGAGTTCATTCTAATCCACATTCAACACTATCATGTACCAGTGGGCCTCATAACCCACCTAGCCCTGTGATTTTTCAGGTTCACTTTTCTAAACTTGCGAATTAAATATTTATTATTAAATATTTATTTTCTTAGTTCAGAAGAGGAAAAAAACTATTGTAATTGTTGCCCATTTCAGGAGAAATCTTGCATATGAAAACAAGAGATAAATATACACAACTGAGGGCTGTGGTTTAAACAAAATCTTGAGAATGTTTTTTGACCTTATACATTTGTGCTTTAGTATAACAAAATGATATAGACAAAGGTAACTTTTAATAGAACCAGTCACTAAATTTAAAAAATGACAAATTCTTCTGCTTAGCTAAGCAACAGAGAAGGTAAAATACTAATTCAATTCATCAATTTAAGCAATACTCATTAAGAGCCAAGTATGTGCTTACTGAATAAGCTGCTAAGGTTTGGTGGTTACAGAATGTGCGGTGAAATGATGTCTACATCACAGTCCAACATTCACAGAGTTTAAAAGCCTACCAAGAATCAAGACAGACACAAATACCTAACATAGACGTTTGTATGTGATAAGAGAGCCAGAGTACAATTTAGGAGAAGAAATTCTATGGAAGGAAGATTCATTTCCATTAGACCAGAAAAGACAGCACATTTGAAGGCCTGAATAAGAAATATTCTGGATAAGATATTGTGGCTGCCACCAGAATGGCTCTTGATTATCTCTACCTCTTGGTATTTATACCCTTATATAATCTCTTTCCTATAGTATAAGCTGGTCCCAGGTACTTGTTTCTATTGAATAGAATAGAACAAAAGTAATGAGATGCCACTTCTGAGATTAGATTATAAGATACTGTGAATTTCATCTTGTGCCCTCTCCCTCTCTCTCTTTCTCTTGCCCTCTCATTTGAATGAAGCCAACTGGCATGCTGTCAGTGGCCCAGTGTAAGTCCTGTTACAAGAAATTGATGATTGCCTGTAGCCAACCCTAAGTGAAGAACTGAGGTCCTCAGTCCTACAAATGGAGAGAAACTGAATCTAGCTAAGAACCATGTGAGTGAGCTGGGAAGAAGATCCACCCTCAGTTGAAATTTAAGATGACATACTGAGCAGACATATTGAGACACACTGAAAGTAAGAGAGCAGGAGGAAACAAAACCAGGGTCATACAAAGAACACAACTGATTTTGAGATTCTCACATAAGTATTACACCTTCAGTGAGCACGTGTACTAGAAATTAAAAAAATAAATAAAATAAACCTTCAAAGAGAGCTAGCAAATAAATTTCCCTATGTTCTCAGCTCTGAGTGGAGAGAGAAAATGTTCCCTGTAGAGTTTATAGCCAGAATCCAGCTCTCAAACAGGTTTCAGCCTGAACTCACACAATCTGTGTGGCTTCCAAATTTGCAAGCTGAGAATTTAATTCAAAGTGGTCTCAGGTTGATAGCAGTCCAAAATGCCAGGTGGGAAAAAAAATTCTCTCTGGACAAATAAATCATCAACGCAAGCTCATAAGAGCAGGTTTCAAAGGTCATGAGCTTCTAACACACACACACAAAAATCACGCACACAAAATGGGGGTAGCAGCAACATGGGTAGCGTATTCAAACTTGAAAAGACTTTAAATATTTGTATTATTAGATGTTGATTATGAAACATATTTTAATGTGGTTAATTTTTTTAAGGAATCAAAACTATGAGTAAAGACCAAGAAAACTGTGCTGGATGGCCACTTCCACCATGGCTCCCCTCCTACTTAAGTCTGGGTACTGAGTCACCCGAAGTCTTCAGGCACATGGTTCCAGGTTTGGGTTTGCCTATGAAAGAAACTCATGAGAGCTGGAAGTGAGGCGTGAAGAGGAGGTCTTCACATAAAGCAGGCTTAAGGATTCGACACAGCAGGTTTGACAGATGTGATGGCTTGCATAATTCTTTATGAGCTCCCACTGTCCATCTGGATAAGATTTACAGACCTTTCAGAAATTCCTATAAGCCTGGGTTCTGTGCCCACACTCTAGACTGTCAGGCTAAGATCTCTGATATAAAACAGACCTCTTCTGATTTTGTCTAGCTGCTTTTCTAATATCTATTCACCAAGCTCTTCCAATAATAGCATAAGGACCTAATTAATATTAAACTTTTATCTTTATAATACTTAGGATGTCTTCTGTTTTCCTGATCAAATTCTGACTACTATTAAAATATAAAGATTGTCCAGAAATATATTTAAAAAAATCACACATTGATGTTCTTTAAATGAAAATATAACAATTGTATGGACTAGGATGATTACAGTTGTTCAGTTCTGACTGTTATTTGAAGAAAAAAGCAATAAGAAGCCTCAGCAACTTAACAGAAGGAGCTGCCATTTACTAGGAGAAAAGATTGTAGATGAGAGTGTAGCAAAGGTCAGAATTCTGTGAAGCTTGAGATGTCTATTATAATGAATTATCTTTTATACTCACTACAATTTCCTAACAATTTTGGGGTTTATATTTTTGAAAGAGATATACCTTTAATTTTCTTTCTTTGTACTATTGTTAGGTAACTTTAATGTGCAGATTATACTACAGTGAAAGTTGCCAATGACAAGGCAAAGTCACTTACATCAGACCCAAAGCAAAGTGGAGCCGGGTCGTGAAAAGGGGATCTTGTGTGTGTGTCCACGATAAGCACTATCACAAGGACTTTCTATCAACTCACAAGAAATTTCTGCCCACCCAGCACACTCTGTTTGTCCAGCTCATCCTGTAGCTGTCTCTATAATAGTACCTATCATAAAAAATTCCTCAAGACTGCAGCATTTCAGATAAGCCACCCTCACAAGAACACTTGCCTAGCAATGGCTGTTTCTGCCAGTAAGTTAACACCAGCTCCTGCATCAGGCCCTGTGACCAATGATGTTTGTTTCAAAACAGCTTGCATAGACTTCTTTTTGTCTTTAAATATTTTCCTTACCTCAACCTCTTGGGATGCACCTATGATTGATCATAGCACAAATATCTCAGATTATAATCCTTGTTTATTTCCAAATAAATTTATTTCTTTGGAGATCCACTTTTTCTGTTGTTATACATTGACATTGTTATCATGAAATTGGTTGGGTGATGTGTCTTATTTTCTTGTCTCCAGAAGAATTTCTGTAACAGTGCAATTAAACGTTCTTTGCATGTTTGCTAGAACTCACCCGTAAAATTGTCTGAGCAACCAAAGCCTGGTTTTTGTGTATAGTTTTTCTTTTGTGATTGGGGAGGGGGGTTTATCGTACTGATTCAAGGTGTGAAGGTAACATCATTTTGATTTTATACATCTTCTTCAGTCCACTTAAGCATGTTACATAGCGTTGTTTGTTCTTTTCATGATATTCTTTACAGTAGTCTCCTAAATGTTCCCTCTGCTTCTGCCATGAGCCCCTACAATCTATTTCAACTCAGAAGCTATAGAGTTTGTTTAAAACATGTAACATATTATGACACCTTTCTTACTGTAAAACATCCCATGGTTTCTTGTAGTATTTATAGTAAAAGTGAAATTTTTATGATGGCTTGAGAAACTTTTCCCATTAGATGTCCAAGTGCTGGTCTGCTCTGATCTTCTCATCTTCCCTTGGGTGATTCTGTGGCAGTCACACTAGCCTCCTTGCTGCTCCACAAAAACTCCAGCATGATCCTACTTCAGGATATTTGCCATTGTTACTGCATCTGCCTGGAACCTTTTCTCCCATATAAACATAGAGATTGCTCTTGCCTGTCCTTCAAGTCTATTCTTAAATGTCCCATTCTCTGTGAAGCTTTCCTGCCCACCCTATTTAAATTACAGACTTCACTCCCAATTCCCCATCTACTTTAAGAGTCTTCATTTATCATTCCTTGACAAATTGTAAATATACATGTTCACTTTTTTATCGTCTGTCTCCAAATACTGGAATGTTAAGTTCTGTAGTGTCAGATATTTCTGTTTGGTTCACTGGTGTATTCTTAAAGCATGTTACATACTAGGTATACTCAATGAATATTTGTTGAATAAATATCACATTGGGCTTATTCCAGAAATTCAAGCTTGTTTCAATAGTTAGAGCAATCTACAAATGTAATTCATTACATTAACTAATTAAAGGAGCTAAATCACATCACCACCACAATAATGCAGAAAAACACATTTGATACAACTCAATATTCATGTCTGCCTAACAAACATCTCATGATACTAGGAAAAGAGGAAGGGATATATTATTTTCATGTATAAAACACTAACCATTGTAGCATGCCAATATACTCAAAATTCAATGAAATTCCTATCAAAATCTTAGCATTCCTCTTAGTCCTCAACAAAGCATTTCTAAAATGTGTATAGAAGACCAAAGGGCCAAAAGAGTCAACTTCTGAAGAAGTGGAAAAAGAAAGTTGAGGAAATCTTAAAACATGTTATTGAGCTTAAAGTTGCAAAAATAAACTCATGTACCATAATTCATGAGTAGAAAAATAGACTAGTGGAATAACATAAAAATAAAAACAATGCTTACATAAAATGTTGTAACTGATTTGGATGTCATTCGAAATCAGTAAGTACATAGATGGACAATGTGATGAAAGATGCTAGGCAAATAATGTGGTAGGGAGAATAATGGCCCTCAAAGATGCCCATGCCTAACCCTGGAACCAGTGAATATGTTACACTGAATGCAATAAAGGCTTATCAGATGTGATTCAGGATGCAAACCGAGATGGAGAGATCTTCCTGGGTTATCCAGATGGGCCCAGTCTAATCACATGAGTTCTTAAAAATGGAGAACCTTTCTTAGCTGAGTCCAGAGAGAGATGTGACAATGAAAGAATGGTCAGAGAAATGTGACATTGCCAGCTTTAAAAATAGAGAGGAGAGGCAATGAGAAAAGGAATGCTGATGTTCTCTAGAAGATAGAAAAGGCCAGGATATGGATTCTACCCTAGCCGCCATAAAGAAACATGCCTGTCGACAACTTGATTTTAGTTCACTAAAATTCATGCCTGATTTCTGACTTGTGTACACTGTAAGATGACAAGTTTGTGTTATTTTAGGTCACTTACTTTGTAGAAATTTGTTACAGCAGTAATAGAACAAGTGGTTATCCATATGAGGCAAATTAGATTGGATACCTATCTCCAACAGAAATCAATTCAAGGTGAATTCCAGGAAAATACTTAAAACATTTAGATTAAAAATAAATGAGAATTTTTGTTACTTTTGGTAGGTCATAGAACCAAGAAAAACAAACATTAAGGAGGAAAAATGAACATATGACTACATCAAAATATAAAACTTCTCTATTTGGATGATATCATAAGGTGACAAATCATAAACTGTAATATTTGCAACATATATATGAGTGAAT
The DNA here is from genome assembly GCF_028858775.2 of Pan troglodytes. Lineage (NCBI taxonomy): Eukaryota > Metazoa > Chordata > Mammalia > Primates > Hominidae > Pan > Pan troglodytes. The sequence goes on from NC_072411.2 coordinate 14,195,112, forward strand.
AAATATACATTTAGAATATATATGAACTCCCAAAATTCAACAGGAAAAATAAGACATAGAACAAGCAAAATGCATAAACAAAAGAAGGCAAAACAAAAATAATAACTGATAATTATATGAAAAGAAGCTCATCTTCATAGATGAGCAGATAAATGCAAATTAAAACCACCCTGAGGTGCTTTTTACATCCATGAGCCTGATAAAAGTTAGAGTCTAAAAGTAATAATTAACAAAGATGGGAAGTAACAGAAAATCTTGTCCATTACTGGTTAAAGTATAAACTGATACAGCTACTTTATAGAATATTGCATTATAGAATAAAGTTGTGAGTATGTATATGCAGTGACTCAGCATCTTCATTGCTAGTATGTACTCAAGAGAAACTTACAGGAGTGGACTAGGAAGTACATACAAAATGATTACAACATTGTTTGTTATATCAAAAAATGAAAAAGACACCCAATTTTCCAGCAAAAAAAATAAGTAAAAATAAATCCTGGTGTATTCTAACAATGGAATAATATATAGCCATTAAAATAAATCAACTATTACTGTACATATGAATGTAGGTATCAGCAAAACATATTGTTTAGTGAAAAAGTAAGAAGCTGAAGAAAAATATATACAATATGGTTACATTTATATGAAGTCCAAAAACTTGCAAAATAAAGAAATGTATTTAGAAATAGATTCACATGTGAGAAAACTAGAAGAAAATTAATGAAAGGATAAAAGGGATAGCAGTAATTCTGAGTAGTTGAGGGGATTTCAATTGGAAAAAAATAGTATCATATTCTTTAAGTCAGGTAGTGGGTATTAGCATTTGTTTTACCATCGTTCTTTATTCTTATAGCTACACTATATATTTTCAATGTATTTAATGTATTTTTTGCATAATTAAATATTATGCAATAAAAATGAGAAAACAAAAAAGTAGAAAATGATAAATTACAATAAAGAAATGGAGAGAAAATTATAATCTAGTTGAGTAATGGTATATTACATAGCTATTTTCCTAAGTAGATGTATGTACATGATGTATGCACGATTGTACATACATGTTCTTAATTATATATAAATATATGTACATATTTTTAATATAAAATACTAAACAAAGTACACCAAAATATTAGCTCCTATGTTAGTGAGAAAATGTTTTGTTTTTTTGTATTTTAAGTTTTACATAGTAGGTGTATTTGTCTGTTTTCATACTGCTATAAAGAACTGCCCAAGACTGGGTAATTTATAAAGGAAAGAAGTTTAATTGGCTCACAGTTCAGCACCGCTTGGGAGGCCTCAGGAAATCTACAATCATGCCGGAAGACAAAGAGGAAGCAAGCCAGCTTCTTCGCAAGGCAGCATGAAGAAGTGCCGAGCAAAGGGGAAAGAATCCCTTATAAAACCATCAAATCTCGTGAGAACTCACTATCACAAGAACAGCACAGGAGAAACTGCCCCCATGATTCAATTACCTCCACCTGGTCTCTCCCTTGACCTGCGGGGATTATGGGGGCTATGGGGATTACAATTCAAGATGAGATTCAGGTGGGGATACAAAGCCTAATCGTATCAGTAGGCATGTGTTGAATTTTAAACTCAGAGAAAAATACTAGTGTTTTTATAGGATTCTTACTAAAGAAAAACCAGAAAGTAATAAACCATCTACGCTAAGACATAAAATTCAGTTGTTTAGTTACAAGATAGAATGTGGCCTTGTAAGAAAGCAAATTAACTTCTAACATACAAAGCCTTAGAGAAGATTCAAGTGACTGACGGATCTTAAACAGAGCTATTATTACAACTAAAACTGCAGTAAAATATCCTCAGCAACATAGATGTGTGTGTTTCACTAGTCAGAGCAATACAAGTTTAATGAAACTCCATTGGTGGTGTTTTTAATCAGACAATTTCTGAAGATGTCCTGGCTTATTCATAGATGCAAGCCAAATCTCTAGAAGAGTATCATAATAAGAAAAAAAAGAATACAGGCAATTGAGAGCTGTTCCAAAGTTTAGGGAGTTTTTGTAAGGAATTAATAAATAAAAATGTTCTTGAAAGAGAGAAATTAATATGCAGTTCATACTGCCAGAACTGCAGGCAATTTATCAAACTCCTCTAATCCTCCAAAATCGCTATTTTTTTTTTGACACACACTTTACAGTACAGAAGAAAATGTCTCCGGCAATAAATCACAAAGTTAAAATTACCTAGTCTACAATTAACTAGACAGTGATGGTAAATCATTTTCTACCAAAAGAAAGAAATGTCTTGTCTATTCAGGTTCTGCTCTACTTAAAAGTTTTCCCTGTTGGCGAGCAAGTGTTAGAAAATCATATTTTATACGTACATTCAGCTTAACTATCATTCAGCTCAGGAAGATGACTCAGGGCCTTATCCATACCTTCAAGTTTGCTCTTAGCAAGTAATTGTTTCAGTATCTATATCAAAAAGGCTTAAGTCTGCAACATGTTTCTGAATGATTAACAAGGTGATAGTCAGTTCTTCATTGAATCCTGGATGCTTTATTTTTCTTAATAAGAGGAATTCATATGGATCAGCTAGAAAAAAATTAAGAGGAAAATCACATGGAAAGTTATATATTATATATCTATTATATATATAATATTATATATCTATTATATATAATATTATATATCTATAATATTATATATCTATTATATATAATACATATATAATATTATATATCTATTATATATAATATTATATATGTATTATATATATAATATTATATATCTATTATATATTATATATCTATTATATATATATTATATATTGTATATCTATTACATATATTATATAATATATCTATTATATTATATATTATATATCTATTATATATCATTTCCAAATTCCCCAGCGTTCATATTTGTCAGTGCAAGTAAAGAGCCTTAGTGCTGATGAGGTTTGAGGTATGACCATTTGGGAGAATTTATGAACTCTACATGTCGCTTGATGTGTGCTTCAGGGTACACTTTTTTTTTTTTTGAGACGGAGTCTTGCTCTGTCGCCCAGGCTGGAGTGCAGCGGTGCGATCTCAGCTCACCGCAAGCTCCGTCTCCCGGGTTCACGCCATTCTCCTGCCTGAGCCTCCTGAGTAGCTGGGACTACAGGCGCCCGCCACTATGCCCTGCTAATTTTTTGTATTTTTAGTACAGATGGGGTTTCACCGTGTTAGCCAGGATGGTCTCGATCTCCTGACCTCGTGATCCACCCGTCTCGGCCTCCCAAAGTGCTGGAATTACAGGTGTGAGCCACCACGCCCGGCCAGGGTACACTTTTAAGCAGAGACACTACTTTGAAGGTCATAAAAAATATAATAAGAGATAAGGCTAATTTCCTTTAATAATAATGAAATCCTTTAATAAAAATATAAAGGAATAATATAATAATTTTCTTTAATAAAATATAATAAGAGATAAGGCTAATTTCCTTTAATAAAATATACTAACTACATACCAACAGAATTCCAAAAAAAGAAATGGAGAGGAAGGGAGCATGGGTCATTAATCTTGTCAAAAATATAAAATTATATACGAGGAATTCCTAGAAACTGTTTTCCTTGTCTGCAGCCATTGTGCTGCTGCTACACAACTACCGCAAGCAGCCCTTCACGCCCTCCTCCCAGTACAAAGCTAATTGACTTGTGAGAAATGTTAAGCTTGGAAGAGTCAGCATCGCTGCACTTTTTTTTATTCTACTCTGACATTAGAATAATCCTTGAGTGGGGGAAAGGTTAAAAAAAACCCTGGGCCGGGCGCGGTGGTTCACGCCTGTAATCCCAGCACTTTGGGAGGCCGAGGCGGGCGGATCACGAGGTCAGGAGATCGAGACCATCCTGGCTAACACGGTGAAACCCCGTCTCTACTAAAAATACAAAAAATTAGCCGGGCGTGGTAGCGGGCGCCTGTAGTCCCAGCTACTCGGGAGGCTGAGGCAGGAGAATGGCGTGAACCTGGGAGGCGGAGCTTGCAGTGAGCCGAGATCGCGCCACTGCACTCCAGCCTGGGCGACAGAGCGAGACTCCGTCTCAAAAAAAAAAAAAAAAAAAAAAAAACCCTGGATAAGTGTTACTAATTAATGATGATTGTTTTAAACAATGTTTGGATAATTTTTCCTTGTCCCTTGACATAAACTTGATAAATAACTGAGAAGTGAGAAGGAGATTAGTGGGTTGATTAAATTCCATTCAGGTACATAAAGTTAGCTCCAAAAATTTAGCTATTTATAAATTGTCATGCATTGTTAATGTATAAGAGATGTAGATTTCATTTATCTTTGGTGGAGCGAGATGAAGCAGTGAATCATTGAAGACTGAAAGAAAGAAAAAGGTCTTTTCCCTTTTCTTTAAGAAGCATCATTAGTTAAAAACGTGTTAGTTGATACCAGAGAACTATATTTAAAGGGACAGCAATAAGCAAATTGATTACTCTGGTGATTATTGGAGTGACATTGCCTTTTAGTTGTACTTTCACAAAAATTCACAATATTTGCCAAAGTCAAGTTATCCATTACACTATTAATTTGTCATTCTTTTGTTTATATAGTCAATATCTCTATCTCAATTGGATCTATCTCAACTGCTTCTAAACAAGCCACCATAGTCTCTCCCATTTCAACAATCTCTTCCAAGTACCATTTCACTTCTTCTTTTCATATTTTTGAAAACTTTTGAAAAACTACCTATTTTCCTCCTCCATTTCTTGTTCATTCCATTCTAGTGGACATGGAATCTGTTCCTCCTCCAAAACGGAATTTGGTAACCCTTAAATTACCAAACCCAAAACAATATGTTGCTTTTATCTTTACCTCTCTGTGGCATTTAATGATAAGACCACTAATTTCTTCACTTTTACCTTCTTTCTTGAATTCAGTCAAACAACGTACTTACATTTTTCGTCTTATTCTCCATCTTAGAAACCACCTCAGCTTTCTCCATTCAGCTATAAAATTGTGCTTTTCCTCAAAGATTAATCTGCCTCTCCTCTCACTCTATACTATCTCTGTTAGCTAATTTTATTTGTGCACATTGCTTATACTGGGCATTATATACACATATGCATGTGTGTACATGTGCACACACACACTGTATGTGGACATGTATATATATATGTGTGTGTGTATATATATATAGTATATATATAAATTACAATAACAGAAAGGTGGCATTTTAAATTCGTGGAAATTACCCTGATTTGATCACTACACATTCTATACATGTAAAGAAATATCACTCTGTATCCCAAGAATATGTACAATTATGGTTTGCCAAATGAAAAAGTTCATACATTGAAAAATTTTAGATAAATATCAAACTTTCTCTGAAACTGTAACTGTAAAATGTAAAAAACAGTAATTGCTATATTGCTTATTTCTGAGTAGAAGAATATGAGACATTTCCCTAATCATTATGTGTAATTACAATTACATATATATGTTTATATATTACATACATATATATGTAATTGTAATTAAACATAATGATTAGGGAAATGTCTCATATTCTATATATATAGACAGAAAGAGAAAATATATGAGGGAGAGAAAGAATCTTTCCATCTACTTTGAGTTCCACGGTGTTGAGAGTCAGGACAACTACAATTGCTTCATCATGCCTGCTTGCAATTATAGGGCTTTTGAACCATTTGTTCCCTCCTTAGATATCCTCATTTTTTTCAGATTCTTGCTTAGAAGTCACTCCTCCGTGGACCTCCTCTGACATATTAAACATTGCAGTCCATTATAAGCTGCAAGAGGACAGGGATTTTTGCCTGTTTTATTCCCTACTGTATCACCAGGGGCTACAGCAATATCTGACAAACAGTGGGCATGTAATGAATATTTGTTAAGTGAAGTAATAAATTCAATCAAATCACATCACCTGTTTAAAGCACTTCATTGGCTTCACATTGCACTTAGAATAAAGAGAAATTCTTTTTATACAATATAAGTTCCTGCAGAATGCAGACACTTTCTACTTCTCCAGCCTCTTTTCAACTCCTCTCCTACTAGCTTCTGTATTTAAGCCACATTAGACCTTTCTTCAGTTTTTTATATAGACTTTGTTGCATCACACCTCAGAGATTCTGTACATGTTCTTCCTCCTGCCTAGAAAGGATCGTCCCTCCACTTTCGCCAACTAATCCCTGCTCAACTTTTCATCTCAGCAGGAGGCCCATTCTCTTTGGCAATCCTCTGGCCTCCAGCCCATTTATTATATACTCACATGTCAACATGTACTTCGTACAGCATGTAACACAATTGCACTTTTATATTTTAATAAATTATATTTCCCATATTGAACTGTAAGTCTCCTGAAAGGAGGAATTTTGTTCTTGCTCATCATCAACTTTTTCAACATCCAGTGCACCATTTAGAACTTAGATGTAGTCAATACAGGTTTGTGGAATGAAAGAGGAAAAGAAAGAATTAATATTCCTTTAAATTAGGATGGCAAAAATCGTATATAGAAAATTGGCTAAGTTGTGGTCTATTCATATTTGCTCCCAATTAAGGAGCACAGCTATGAAAAGGAAGGCTTCAAATTAATAACCAATAGATTTTTTAAAAAAGAAAACTGGCCAGGTACTGTGGCTTATGTCTGTAATATCAGCATGTTAGGAGGCCAAGGCAGGATTACTTGAGCCCAGAAATTCCAGACCAGCCTGAGAATTTGGCAAAACTCTGTCTCTACAAAAAATACAAAAATTAGCCAAGTTTGGTGGCATGTGCCTGTAGTACCAGCTACTTGGGAGGTTGAGGTGGAAGAATAGCTTGAGTCTGGGAGGTCAAGGCTGCAATGAGCTGTGATCGCACCACTGCACTCAAGCCTGGGTGGTAGAGTAAGACCCTGTCTCAAAAAAAAAAAAAAAAGAAAAATCACTAAGCAAAATAAGACATGTGAAGGATCATGTCAAAGGTAAGAAAAATTAGGGGAACATTAAAAGCTTTCTTCCCAAGCCACTAAATCAACTTGATTAACAAAATTACCACCTGATTTAGCATTAGAAAATTACATTACATATCAAACATAAACCCATTAATCAAATACTAAAGAAATTTCTGAGTTAAATGGTATAATGTTAGCTTATGCCAGAGCTGACCTTGAAAGACTGTTCAAGTGTGGCTCAGTGTGATTGAAAGTTCTGTGTGAATACGTTTTTGGAAAGATCCAACAGCAACACCTTAGTGTATGTTTTTGAAATAAAATGTATCTGAGTAGCAGCAAAGTTATTCTCAAATTTCCATTTTATAGCTGGAGATGTTATACCGTGACATATATGATAGGACCCAATATGGATTAATCCCTTTTAGAAGTCAATCAGGAAGAGGGGAGCAGTTAAAACAGTTGCTTAGTTTACAAACATTAGAACAATTTTCTTATTCACACCATCTGATTATTGTATTTTATTTTTCCCCAACGTTTAGACTACACAATGAGTTAAGAATGATAAAAATAAGCTCACCAATATACTATGTACATATTTACCAAAATCTGTGCATGCTTATACATATAAACACAGCTGATAATTTATTAGTTAGGCTCATTTGTAATTTTTGTCACTATAGACAAGTTTTTTATTTAAATTGAAGATTAGTATACATTTTAAATGATTAGTCAAAATAAAAAATCTAAAATGTGCTCTAAATACCTCTTAGGTCAGAAAAAAAAAAAGTCAAAAGCTAGAATATAGAGAAATTAAGAAATGCCCTAAATTTCTAATCTGACAAAAATTCATACGAGATTGAAATATTTTAATGGAAAATAGAACAGAACTAATCATTGAAGAAATTATAGAAAGGAAACAAAATAAACAGATTATATGGAGTATTTTTAGAAGATAAGTAAATAAATTAATATACTAGGAAAAAACAAGGGAAATATAATTGATAAATAAATACAGGTAAGAGTTCTTTTGAAATAATGATAAAATAGAAAATCTCTGTCAAAACTAAAAGGAAAGATGCATAAATATATAAATAAATGATAAAATGATGTTGCATACATATATGACTTTTTCAGAATCAAAAAATTTAAATTTCTGTAATAAAATTTAAATATTTATAAATTTAAGAAACTAGAAGAAAGAATGTTGACTGTTCACAATACAAATAAATGACAAATATTTGAGGTGATGGATATGCTAATTATCCTTATTTGATCATTGGACATTGTATACATGTATCAAAATATCAGTCTGTATCCCATGAATATGTACAATTATTTGTCTCAAAAACAAACAAACAAAAGATAATGGGAGAATGTTGAAAACTCAGAGAGAACAGCAACTCTCACAGATAGGGATCCAGATAACATTAGCAGCTGATTTCTCAGCAGAAACCTTGAAGGCCAGTAGGCAGTGGATTATATATTTAAAATAATGAAGAAACCTGTCAATTGAGAAATCTATAGCTGGAAAACTTATCCTTCAAAAATGAGGGAGAAATTAAGACATTTCCGGATTTTTTTAAAAAAACTGAAAAAAAATCCATTTATCCCTGAATTTGCCATTCAAGAAGTGTTAAGTCCTTCAGGTTGAAATAAATGAACTCTAGGCAATAACTATATAAGTAAATAAGCAAGCTGTATGAATATACAAAGCTCTCTGGTAAAGGTAAATACATAAACAAACATAAAAACAGTCCTATTGTAATTTTGGTTTCTAACTCTGCTTTTTATTTTCTACATAATTTAAAAGGCAAATGCATAAAATGTAATTGTAAATCTGTTAGCTGGTATACAATGAATAAAGATATAATTTGTTACATCAATAACATAAAAAGAGTAGAGCTATATGTATAGCAGTAGAATTTTGGTATGTGATCGAACTTAAGTTGAAATAAATTCAAATTAAAATGTTATAACTCTAGGATGTTATACGTAATTCGCATAGTAACCAAAAACAAAATATACATAGAATATAAACAAAAGGAAATGAGACTAGAAACAAAATGTGTCACTACAAAAAAAATCAACTAAAGATAAAAAAGAAATAATTGAGAAAATGGCAAAAATCAGTAACTCTGACGTATTAAAACTTCCCATGCTACATAAATCTGAAAACTCTATTTCACATAAAACTGGAGCTGAAAGAGACAAATATTTACCTATAAAGTTAAAAGTTATATAGGGAACAAACACTAATTTTTTTTAGAAAAAATTCTAAAAAGAGTAAAAGTATGCCTTATACTACCCCAATTTCATGTTTTACAGCTCTGGGAAAATAGAAAATAAAATGTTCTATTAGCATGAATCCCTCTGTGCCCCCAAAAAACCCTATGGATTGCATCATTATTACCTAAAATGTCTATTGTCAAATGCAGCAGAGTGATATTTTTTACAAGGTAGATATTAATTTTAGATATGGAATAATATTGGTGATTTCAATTTTATAACACTGGGTTAAGATGAAAGAATGAGAAGATAAAGGTCCCTCAGCAATATAACTCACAAACATGTTCAGAAGCAGTAAGAAGTTACATTAATTATCTTTTGAAAGTCAATAATCTACATCTTTAATGTATGCATATAGCATAGCTAATGCACCATCGCTGGGTCCATTTATTCAATGAATAATTGCTGCTATGTGTCAGACATTTTTCTAGGCCTAGGAATGGATACATAAGTGAACAAAGCAAAGATTCTGGTTCTTGTAGAGTTTCCATTAAAAGACCATTTAGTAAAACTTTTCTTCCCCCAAATTATAAAATCTGTAAGATGATTTAACAACATGTGTAAAAGTCATTGTGGGCCAGGCACGGTGGCTCATACCAGGTGTGGTGACTCATAGCACTCTGTCACCCAGGCTGGAGTGCAGTGGCAAAATCTCTGCTCACTGCAACCTCTGCCTCCTGGGTACAAGCGATTCTCCTGCCTCAGCTTTCTGAGTAGCAAGGACTACAGGTGCACACCATCATGCCTGGCTAATTTTTGTACTATTAGTACAGACGGAGTTTCGCCATGTTGGCCAGGCTGGTCTCGAACTCCTGACCTCAAATGATCCGTCTACCTCGGCCTCCCAAAGTGCTGGAATTACAGATGTGAGCCACAATGCCCGGCCTTATTTTCTACAACTTTGGTAACTTTAGCATATACCCCAAATCTGTAAGACATAATATTATAATTCAAATGCAACTCATGGCTTCTCATTGTACTCTTTCTCTAGCTTTTGAATTATTTATTCTAATACCAGTTTTAATTCTGACACAAAAGCATGGGAGTTCTAATCAAAATCCAACCTTTTATCATAAAAACTATGACGAAATTATGAGTAGAACTTAAAAAGGAAAATAGGCCTATTAATTAGATTTGTCTTTGTAGCATTTAACTCTATAATAAATAACATAATATTTTATGCCTATGAGTACCCAACAAAGCCTCCAGCTTCTATTTAGATATAAAATGTAAAAGTCACTACTGGATCCACAAGCAAGACTGTGGTAAAGAAATTTCTCCACCTAACCAGCTTCTTTTACATGATGTTACATGTTTCTTTTGTTTTTTCATTTTGGCAAATATTGATTGTCATCTTCATGTTTGTCTATGTCCTAAGTGCTGGGATACAGAATCTGAAAAGATGGACACAGGACCTGCCTTCAAGTTCACCTTTTTTTTTTTTTTTTTTTTTTTTTTTTGAGATGGAGTTTGGCTCTAGTCGCCCAGGCTGGAGTGTAATGGTGAGATCTCGGCTCACTGCAACCTCCACCTCCACGGTTCAAGTGATTCTCCTGCCTCAGCCTCCCAAGTAGCTGGGATTACAGGTCCCAGCCACCACGCCTAGCTAATTTTTGTATTTTTAGTAGAGATAGCGTTTCATCATGTTGGTCAGGCTGGTCTCGAACTCCTGACCTCAGGTAGTCGACCCACCTCGGCCTCCCACAGTGCTGAGATTACAGGCATGAGCCACCATGCCCTGCTAGGAGTTCACGCTTTAGTTGGGGAAAATATACAATAAGCAAGCCAATTTTCAAAAAGAGAACTGCAATTAGAGTTAAATGCTACAATCTCACAGGAAGATGGGATGTAGAATGATAAGGCTCTCAGAATAGTAAGAGAAACTATTGCTTCTTACGATGTTTGTCTTTCTTTGTATCAGTGCTCAGCTGAGTCTGCAGTGCTTCAGAGGCAGCTTTCATTTTATAAAAATCTATGATTTCTCCTTCCAGTTGTTTTTTCTCTTCCTCGAGCTTCCTTATCTCCTCCTGTTGAATCATTTTAAGATGCTCGAATTTGTCCTGCAGCTGTGAAACCAATGTGCAGTTGTGACACCAAAGCAGTGTGGCTGAACACCCAAAAGAATATGCTTTTTTCTGATTATCAAACAAACCCTAATCATCACAGTAGAGCACGATCTTAATAACAATCTCAAAAACTCAGGAGTAAACACTCAGATATGGAATTTTTCTTTTCTTTCTTTTTTCCTTTTATAAGATGGAGTCTCACTCTGTTGCCCAGGCTGGAGTGCACTGGTGCAATCTCAGCTCACTGCAACCTCCATCTCCCAGTTCAAGTGATTCTCCTGCCTCAGCCTCTTGAGTAGCTGGGACTACAGGCATGCACCACCACTACAGGCGTGTGTCACCACACCTGGCTATTTTTTGTATTTTTAGTAGAGATGGGGTTTTGCCATGTTGGCCAGGCTGGTCTAGAACTCCTGACCTCAGGTGATCCTCCTGCTTTGGCCTCCCAAGGACTTTTTTTTTTTTTTTAATATAGAGACAAGTTCTCAGTACGTTGCCCAGGCTGGTCTCAAACTCCTGAGCTCAAGTGATCCTCCCACCTCAGCTTCCCAAAGTGCTGGGACTGACTGGATGCAGTGGCTCATGCTTGTAAACTCAGCACTTTGGGAGGCCAAGGTGGGAGGATCTCTTGAGCCCAGGAGTTCAAGACCAGACTGGGTGATATAACACAACAGTAAACTTCAACAGGAGAGAGAATCTGTAAACTTGAATATAGATCTTCTGAAATTATCCAGTCAGAGGACAAAGAAAAAAAGAATAAAAAAGAGAAAAGAAGGCTGGGTGTGGTGGCTCAAGCCTGTAATCCCAACAGTTTGGGAGGCCGAGGCAGGCAGATTAAGAGGTCAGGAGTTCAAGACCAGCCTGTCCAACATGACAAAGCCCCGTCTCTACTAAAAATACAAAAATTAGCCGGGTGTGGTGGCACACACCTGTAGTCCCAGCTACTTGGGAGGCTGAGGCAGGAGAATCGCTTGAACCCAGGAGGCGGAGGTTGGAGTGCAATGTGAGCCGAGACCACACATTACACTCCAGCCTGGGTGACAGAGCATGACTCTGTCTCAAAAAAAAAAAGAAAAAAAAAGAGACAGAGAAAAGAAAGCCAACAAGACACCATTAGGCAAACCATTGTCAGGTTATGGGAGTTTGAGAAGGAAAGTAGAGAAAGGAGAAGAAAGCTTATTTAAAGAATGGCTGAAAACTGCCTAAATCATCGGAAAGATTTAGACATCTAAATCCATGAAGCTTAAAGATTACTAAAGAGGTTCAAACCAAATAGATACTCACCAAGTCACAATATAATCAAATAGTCAAAAGTTAAAGAAACTTTGCAGGTCAGGACAGAATCGAATAATACATTCAAAGTGCTGAAAGAAAAAAACTGCCAGCAACTAATACTATGTCTGACAAAGCTGTCCTTCAGAAAGAAAAAAGAAATAACGTGTTTCCTCGACAAACAAAGCTGAGGGCATTCAGGACCACTAGGTCTACCTTAAAAAAATGCTTAACGGAGTTTTTCAAGTAAAAATGAATGAAGTTGGGAGCGGTGGCTCATGCCTGTAATCCCATTTTGGGAGGCTGAGGTGGGTGGATCACCTGAGGTCGGGAGGTGAAGACCAGCCTGGCCAACATGACAAAACCCCACCTCCAGTAAAAATACAAAAAATTAGCCAGGTATGAAGGCCACTGAGATCGTGCCACTGCACTCCAGCCTGGGTGACAAGAGTCAAACTACATTTCAAAAACAAAAAAACAAAACAAACAAAAAAAAAACAAAACTTGAGGCCTGGCCTTCTGCTCCTCTCCAACCTCCCCTTTTCTGGGCCCAAGCCACCTTGGCTGAGGAGGGGGTGAGGAGGTGTGAGCCCCTGCCAGGAACCCCCTGCCCGGACCAAGTACTTGGCCCCCAGGCCTGTGTTCAGTGAGGCCTCCCATGGCATCAGCGTGTTCGTGTGGAGGATTGTGGAAGGTCACTCTGCGGCCGTGTTCCCCTGGTACTCCATCCCCTTCCTCACCCCTCCCTGCAGCCACACGAGGCCCAGCAACCTGCCAGTCACTCAGTGGCCTCCAACCAGAGAAAACAACCTGCCAAGTTGGCAGCTGTTGCTCATGAGTGTCCACCAGGTGGGACAGGGAGTGTTGACCCTGGGCGGCCCCCTGGAGCCACCTGCCCTGAAAGCCCAGGGCCCACAACCCCACACACTTTGGGGGTGGTGGAACCTGGTAAAAGCTCACCTCCCACCATGGAGGAGGAGCCCTGGGCCCCTCAGGGGAGTCCCTGCTGGACAGTGAGACAGAGAATGACCGTGATGATGCTTTCCTCTCCATCATGTCTCTTGACACCCACTTGCCTCTACCACTCAGATGATGTCAGGCCCAGTCCCTCAGTGCCCTGTGCAAGGAATAGGACTCATCTTCTGAGAAGGATGGACGCAGCCCCAACAAATGGGACAAGGACCACATCCGCCCATCCATGAGTGGCGGTCATGATCTTCAGCAAGCGGCACCAGGCCCTGGCGGGGCACACCAGGGTCACCCCAACCAGGATAACCAGACCGTCAGCCAGATGCTGAGTGAGCGGTGGTACACCCTGGGGCCCAATGAGATGCAGAAATACGACCTGGCCTTCCAGGTGAAGGTGGCCCACTTGCAACAAGGACTGAAAGAAGTCCAGCTCAGAGGCCAAGCCCACAAGCCAGGGGCTAGCAGGAGTGTAACAACGGCTCGTGGGAGTGGAGCGTATCAGAGACGGGCACTGCCACTGCCACTGCCCCTGGGGTGTCCTCTGAACTCCTGTCAGTTGCAGCCCAAACACTCCAGAGCTCAGATACCAAGGAGCAGCTTCTGTGGGGCAGAACGGCTGCACACAGTCAGGGAACCTGGCTCAGCCTGGCTCAAGCCTTCTCCCACAGCGGGGTACACAGCCTGGACGGCAGGGAAATAGACCATCAAGCACTACGGGAACTGACACAGGTGGTGTCTGGCACTGCATCATACTCTGGCCCAAAGGCTTCTACTCAGTATGGAGGTCCAGGCCACTTTGCAGCCCCTGGTGAGGGAGATGACCAGTGGGCAGCCCTGCTGCTGCCCACCTGAGCTGCTCATTCCCAGCACATGGCCAGTGAGGACATAGTGAGTGACGAGGAGCACACGGTCATCCATGAGGAGGAGGGGGTGATGATGTCATTGCTGATGATGGCTTTAGCACCACTGATCTCAAGTTCAAGGAGTGGGTGACCGACAGAGTGGGGACAACTCTGGGGAGGAGCCAGAGGGCAACAAGGGCTTTGGTGGGAAGGTATTTGCACCTGTCATTCCTTCCTCCTTTACTCCTGCCGCCCCTTGCTGGATCCTGAGCCCCCAGGGTCCCCGGATCCACCTGCAGCTTTTGGCAAAGTCTATGGTCCCACCCTGTCCTCCTCCTACACATACTCGGATGCTTCCTCCTCAACCTTGGCACCCACCTCCTTCTTACTGGGCTCAGGAGCCTTCAAAGCCCAGGAGTCTGGTCAAGGCAGCAGAGCGGGCCCCCTACGGCCCCTACCCCTGGGGATGGGGGCCCAGGGACGCCTTCCAAGGTGACCTGTTTCCTCCCAATGGATCCTGCCACCTTCTGGTGCAAGAGACCTGAAAGTGTGGGCGACCTGGAGCTACCAGGCTCCTCAGTCATCAGGGTCCCTCCCAACACTAAGGCTTTCCTAGGCAGGAGCTGGGCTGAGCCACCCTGGGGGCAGAGCCTGAAGAGAAACTGACTGGGCTTTCGGGGTCGGGGCAGAGGGAACCCCACGGACATGGATCCCACACTGGAGGACCCCACCACGCCCAAATGCAAGATGAGAAGATGCTCCAGCTGCAGTCCAAAGCCCGACACCCCCAAGTGTGCCATGTGTGATGGGGACAGCTTCCCCTTTGCCTGTACAGGTGGAGAAGCCGAGGACAGGCTCAGGGAACCGGAGACCGAGAAGGCGCTGTCCTCTTCACTGCACGTGCCCTGGACCAGTGCCGGCCCTGATCAAGCAGCTCTTCCAGGCCCACTGCTTCTTCCTGTCCACTAGGCCACAGCCGCCCTCCAGGCCCACTATGCACACATCTTCCCCTCCAAGGTTTGTTCTGCCCCTGCCCTGACTCCCAGCCCTGTAGGGGTCCTGACCGCACCTCACCTGGCTCAGACTCTTGACGCTGCCCTGGCTGCCCCACCACTGCCTCTGCCCGAGAGTCACGTGAGGCTGAGAGTAGGGGCAGGGGCAGCAGTGGTGCCAGTTGGGGGGCGGTCCAGTGGGAGGAGCCTCAGCCTCGCGGGCTGCTCTGTGGGACTGATGACTGCATGATCTTCTGGGCACCTCACGGATCTTCAACTGCACGTGAAACGGATGCTAGTCGTGGGTGCAGGGCCGCTGGGAGCTGCTGCATGGTTCCCAGAGGCTGGACTGGGGCAGGTGCCAACTGAAGCTGCTGGGGCAGCATGGGCAGAATGTTCTGCACACAAACCTTGGAGAAGATGATGTGTGCATAGCGGGTCCACTGCTGCTGCCCCTGCCCTGACTCCCAGCCCTGCCTGACCCCACCTCAACCTGCTCAGGCTCTGGCGCAACCCTGGCTGCCCTGCCACTGCCTCTGCCCCAGAGTTGGGGCCTTGACAGCCTGGTTGGAAGGGGACACCCCAGCCCTGCCTCAACACCTGGGGGTCTCCATAACTACCACAGGCAGGTGGGCAACCCCAAAGATCCCAGGACTCACAGTACCCCCTGAGAACATGGAAAGTATGTGGGGGTAGCAATGGAGGGCAGGATGGTTATCTTCTCCCAGTTCTCCCAGGTAAAGCCATTTAATCCTTTCAGTTTGGGACGGAGTAAGGCCTGCCTCTTTTTTTTTTTTTTTTAGACCGACTCTTGCTCTGTCGCCCAGGCTGGAGTGCAGTGGTGCGATCTTGGCTCACTGCAACCTCTTCCCGCCGGGTTCACGCCATTCTCCTGCCTCAGCCTTCCGGGTAGCTAGGATTACAGGTGCACGCTACCACATCCGGCTAATTTTTGTATTTTTAGTACAGACGGGGCTTCATCTTGGCCAGGCTGATTTCGATCTCCTGACATCGTGATCTGCCTGCCTCCCCCTCCCAAAGTGCTGGGATTACAGGCGTGAGCCACCACGCCTGGCCAAGGCCTGCTCCTCTTATCTATACCCCCTACCCCTGCAGCTGTGCCGGGGGAAAGCTGGGCAGTTTCCCTCCTCCAAGCCCCTGTACATACCATGAATTGTGGGACCTTCAGAGCTTTTCACTTTTTGGAAAATAGCTCCTGCTGGGGCTACAAGATGGAGTGTGAAGAGGGCCTTGGGCCACAGGGAGGCGCCTGTGGACTAGGGGGAGTTCATGCAGCCCTTCTTTCCCCAGAGGGGCTGGACTCAGGTGAGTATGGGGGTGGGGGCTCCTGCACTTCGACACAGGCAGCGGGAGGGTTTTCTCCCCATTCCCTCTGCACTCCCAACTTGAGCTATACTTTTTAAGAAAGTGATTCACCCTGCCTTTGCCCCCTTCCCCAGAACAGAACATGTTGATCATGGGCGATATTTTTCATTGTGCCAAAAAGTTGCCATGACCGTCATTAAACCTGTTTAACACCAAATAATAAGGAAAATAAAATAAAAAATTCGGGCATGGTGCAGAAACTCACTCCAAATAAATTACCTACCAAAATATATAATGGGGGAAATATTCCAAAATTCAATATTTTGGGATTTATACACAAAAGATAAACAAATTAGAGGCCAAGAGGCTGCCGGAAGGGAAAAACGGGGCCTGGAAAGGCGGTTGTGAGGAATGAGCTGGGCCTAAAGAGGCCACTGGCAGGCAGTAGCTGGACCTGACGAAGTGGCCGAAAGGCAGGAGCTTTGGACTGGGGAGGCCGCAGTGAGGCGAGAGCTAGCTGGGCGTGGAGAGTCCACTGTGAGGCCGAGGCCGAGGCCGGGCCCGTGCAGGCCTTCGAGAGGCAGGAGGCCGGGCCTGCAAAGGCCGACTGGAGATCAAGTTCTGCGCCTGAAGTGGCTGCCAAAAGTCAAAAGCGGGGCCTGGGAAGGCCGCCGAGAGCCATGAGCTGGGCTGGGCTGAAAGAGGCCACTGGGAGGCAGGAGGAGCTGGGCCTGGAGAGGCTGACTCGAGGAAGTTTTGCACCTGGAGAGGCCGCCGAGAGGACGGAGCTGGGCCCGGGGAGGCCGACTTGCTGCTCTTCCAGGCCCACTTCCAGGCCGACTTGAGGATGACTTGGGCCTGCAGAGGCCGCCGGGAGGCCCAAGCTGGGCCTAGAGGAGCCCACTGACCGGAGGCCATTTGGGGCCTGCAGATGCCATCGGAGGGCAGGAGCTGAGCCTGGAGAGGCCACCGTGAGGCCTGAGATGTTGTTGGGACCTGGAGTCAGCCCAGAGTCCGGCCTGGAGATGCAGCCGGGAGGAAGAGCTGGGCCCGGAGAGGACGCCGGGAGGCTGCAAGTGGGTCTGAGAGGCCAACTTGAGGAGGCCTGGCCTCCGCCTCCCGCATGGCCCAGCTGTTCCTCCTGGCTGCATCTCCCGCCTCCCAGCAAACAAGCTGTTTTGGCTCAGCTCCCGCCTGCGTTTGTAGACCCCGAAGTTTCTGCAACCAAGCTCTTCAGACCCACATCCCTTCTCCCAGTGACTGAACAGTCCCAGCTCCGGCTGGAGAAGGGCGTCTGCAGACCCCGCTGTTGCCTCCCAGGGGAGTCTCCAGGCCCAGCTCTTGCCCCACTGCGACCTCCGAGGCCCAAGTCCCTGCCTACCTCCCAGCAGCCCACGTGCGACCCTGCTCCTCCCTCACGGTGGCCTGTTGAGGCAAGGGCTCACGCTGACCTCTCTCAGCGTGTGAGGGGCCGGTGTGAGGCAAGGGCTCACGCTGACCTCTCTCAGCGTGGGAGGGGCCGGTGTGAGGCAAGGGCTCACGCTGACCTCTCTCAGCGTGGGAGGAGCCAGTGTGAGGCAGGGGCTCACGCCTCTGGGCAGGGTGCCAGAGGCATGAGTTGGGCATCAACAGGCCACCGTGAGGGAGGAGCTGGGCCACACGCGGGCTGCTGGGAGGCAGGCAGAGACTTGGCCCCGGGAGGCCGCCGTGGGGGCAAGAGCTGGGCCTGGAGAGGCCCCTGGGAGGCAAGGGTGGGGCCTGCAGAGGCTGTTCTCCAACCAGTGCTAGGCCTGTACAGGCCACCAGGAGGCAGGAAGTGGGCCCTCAGAGCTTGGCTGGAGAAAGTTCGGGGCCTACAAAGGCGGTTCGGAGCTGGGCAGGAGTTGAGCCAAAAGAGCTTGCTTACTTGCTGGGAGGCAGGGCCGGGAGAGGCCGACTTCAGGACAACTTGGGACTGCGGCGGTCGCCGGGAGGCCCAAGCTTGGCGTGGAGGAGCCCACCGACCGGAGACCATTTGGGGCCTGGAGATGCCATCGGAGGACAGGAGATCATCCTGGAGAGGCCACCGTGAGGCCTGACCTGGGCCTGGGGAGCTTGTCTTGAGGAAGCTGTGGGCCGACCAAGGCCACCAGGAGATGGGTAGGCACTGAGTCCAAAGAGGTTGTTGAGAGGCAGGAGTCGGGCCTGGAGACGCAACCAGGAAGAAGAGCTGGGCCCAGAGAGGACGCCCAGAGGGGGCAAGTGGGTCTGGAGAGGCCGACTTGAGGAGGTTCTGGGCCCGGAGAGGACGCCGGAAGGGAAAAACTGGGCCTGGAAAGGCCGTTGTGAGGAATGAGCCCCATGGGCCTGAAGAGGCCACTGGCAGGCGGGAGCTGCATGTGTAGAAGCTGCTGAAAGGTTGGGAGCTTGGCTTGGGGGGTCCACAGTGAGGCAGATGCTGGGCGTGAAGAATCTGCTGTGAGGCAGATGTTGGGACTGTAGAGGCCGACGGGAGGCAGAGGCTGGGCCTGGAGGGGCCACCAAGATGCAGGAGCTGGGGCTGGAGAGGCTGCAAAGAAGCATGAGCTGGGCCTGGTGAGGTCGACTTGAGAAAGTTCAGGGCCTGGAGAGAAGGCTGGGAGGCAGGAGCTGGGTCTAAGGAGGCCATTGTAACGATGGAGCTGTGCCTGTGGAGGCTGTTGTGAGGCAGTAGCCTCATCTGCAGAGACTGCAGTGACATAGGGTATGGGCCTAAATAGGCCATTGTGAGTCATGAGCTTGGTCTGTAGAGGCTGACTGGAGAAAGTTCTGGGCCTGGAGAGGCTGCCGGGAGGTAGGAGCTGGGCCAAAAGATGTAAGCACATTTGCATTTATTAGGCACTTTATTTCCATTATTACACTGTAATATATAATAAAATAATTATAGAACTCACCATACTGTAGAATCAGTGGGCGTGTTAAGCTTGTTTTCCTGCAACTGGATGTTCCCACCTGAGCGTGATGGGAGAAAGTGACAGATCAATAGGTATTAGATTCTCATAAGGACAGCGCAACCTAGATCCCTCATATGCACGGTTCACAACAGGGTGCGTTCTCCTATAAGAATCTAATGCTGCTGCTCATCTGAGAAGGTGGAGCTCAGGCAGGAATGTGAGCAAAGGGGAATGGCTGTAAATACAGACGAAGCTTCCCTCACTCCCTCACTCGACACCCCTCACCTCCTGCTGTGTGGCTCCTTGCGGCTCCATGGCTCAGGGGTTGGGGACCCCTGCTCAAGTGCATCCAAAACGACCCTTCCCACACCAGTCTTCACAGTGGTCAAGGGCAGCAACCACTTAGCTCCCTAGGCATGTGCCTCAGCTGGCATTTCGTCACAATCAACAGTAAGTGGTAGCTTGAGTCACTGTGAGGTCACCTACTGGAAATCACCAGCATCCCATTTCCCACTGGCAAAGAGCTCAGCACTGCACCCTGGGAAACCAAACCTATGGCCAAATCCCATCTGTGTGGGTTTATCTCCTGGGACCCTTCCTAACATATTAGTCAGAGTCCAATCAGGAAGCGTAAACCACTCAAAAGTTTAAAGTGGTAAAATTTAATACAGAGAATTATTCATTATAACAGGTGAACAGCATAATGAGAGATTGGCTAGCACAAAGTAAAGAGAACTCTAGAGAATATAGGACTAGCCCAGGCCAGGCATGGTGGCTCATGCCTGAAATTCCAGTAATTTCAGAAGCTAATGCAGGAGGATTGCTTAAGGCCAGGAGCTAGAGACCGGTCTGGACAACACAGTGAGACCCTGTCTCTATCCAAAAGAAGAAAAAAGTTAGCTGGGAGTGGTGGTGCACACTTGTAGTCCCAGCTACTCGGAATGCGGAAGTTTGAGCCTGGGAGGTCAAGGCTGCAGTGAGGCATGATTATGCCACTACAGTCCAGCCTGGTGACAGAGCAAGACCCTGTCTCAAAGAACAAAATAACAACAACTGTTTACAGACAGAAAAGAAATAGAGCCAATAAGCTGAGGAAAGATGTTGAAATCTGACAAGTAAAGTAATATGAGGTCTTTTGTCTATGTAAAATAATCAAACAACAAATGGCTTACTAAATTATAATACCCTGTGCTGGCAAAGGTGCAGTGAAATGGGCACTTTCTTATACTATGAGGGGTGTTTAAATTGTGTATAAGCCTTCTAGGGTAAAGCCTGTCAATTTTTTAAAATAATGGAGACAGGGTCTCACCATACTGCCATACTGCCTCCTCCAACTCTTGGCCTCAAGCAATCCTCCTCTCTTAGCCTCCCAAAGTGCTAAGATTATAGCTGGGAGGCACCCAAAACCCTGTCAATTTACATCAAGGGTAATGAGAATGTCCATTCACCATGACTCACAGTAATCTTACTTCTGGGGAGACAATTCAATCTAAACAAAAGGTCATCTGTACACACACAGTAAAAATCTGGGAGTAACTGAAGACAGAGTTGGTAAGTGAAATAAGAAACAGTTATAAGAAATTAAACTATGGTATCAATAGGCACCTGGTATAAAAGGTCAGTTGATGTTAGCTGCTACTTTTTTGTTGTTTTGAGACAGGGTCTCACTCTGTCACCCAGGCTGGAGTGCAGAGGCCTGATCATGACTCACTGCAGTCTCAGCCTCCCTGGGCTCAAGTGATCCTCCCACCTCAGCCTCCCAAGTAGCTGGGACTACAGGAACATGCCACCACACTAGGCTAATTCATGTGTTTTTCTGTAGGGATGGTGACTCCCCCTTTGTTTCCAAGGCCTATCGCAAACTCTTGGCCTCAAGCCATCCTCCTGCCTCAGTCTCCCAAAGTGTTGCGATTACCAGTGTGAGCCACCACACCTGGCCAGCTGCTACTTTTATCAATATTATTATTCCACTCAATTAAAAATTATTATTTTCAAGGCTATGCAACAGTACGTATCCTACAGCGTAATTGTAAAAACATATACAGTCGTCGTCCCTCAGTAAACAGAATTAGTTCCAGCCCCCCATCTCTGCATATATCAAAATCCATGCTTACTCACGTTTCGCTGTCACCCCTCTGGAATCCACGTATACAAAAATTCCAAAGATTAGTTGGGCATAGTGGCAAGCACCTGTAGTCTCAGCCACGTGG
This sequence comes from Pan troglodytes, assembly GCF_028858775.2. NCBI lineage: Eukaryota > Metazoa > Chordata > Mammalia > Primates > Hominidae > Pan > Pan troglodytes. The sequence continues at coordinate 14,216,894 of NC_072411.2, forward strand.
GAGGTTGAGGTGGGAGGATCGCTTCAGCCTGGAAGGTTGAGGCTGCAGTCAGCTGCGATAGCACTACTACACTCCAGCCTTGGACAACAGAGGGAGACCATGTCTCAGAAAAAAAAAAAACAAAATAAAACAGGTTAGAAATTGTAATCTAACTCTAACCCCTAACCCTAAAACCCTAACCCTAACCCCTAACCCCTAACCCTAACCCCAACCCCAACCCTAACTCCCTAACCCTAACCCCTAACCCCCTAACCCTAATCCCTAACCCCTAACCCTCATCCTAACCCTAAACCACATGAGCAATGTGGGTATTATATTTTGGGTGTCATGTGTGCTTTAGGAATGCTGCATTTGTGTTCCGACACTGCAGTTGGACCTTGCAATGCAGCCCCACGCCTTGACTTGGGAGAATCTCGGTGCGCAGGATTCAGAGGGGCTTTTGGTTTCCCGTTTTCCACACTGAAGCGTTCTAACTGGTCTCTGACCTTGATTATTAACGGCTGCAACCGGGAAAGATTTTATTCACCGTCGATGCGGCCCCGAGTTGTCCCAAAGCCAGGCAGTGCCCCCAACGTCTGTGCTTAGGAGAATGCTGCTCCACCTTTACGGTGTCCCCCAGGTCTGTGCTAAGCAGAACGCAGCTCCGCCCTCGCGGTGCCCTCAGCCCGCCCGCCCGGGTCTGACCTGAGGAGAACTCTGCTCCGCCTTCGCAGTACCACTGAAATCTCTGCAGAGAACGCAGCTCCGCCCTCGCGATGCTCTCCCGGTCTGTGCTGAGGAGAATGCAACTCCGCCCTCGCAAAGGCCCGGCGCGCCGGCGCAGGCGCAGAGGAGAGGCCCGGCGCGCCGGCGCAGGCGCAGAGGAGAGGCCCGGCGCGCCGGCGCAGGCGCAGAGGAGAGGCCCGGCGCGCCGGCGCAGGCGCAGAGGAGAGGCCCGGCGCGCCGGCGCAGGCGCAGAGGAGAGGCCCGGCGCGCCGGCGCAGGCGCAGAGGAGAGGCCCGGCGCGCCGGCGCAGGCGCAGAGGAGAGGCCCGGCGCGCCGGCGCAGGCGCAGAGGAGAGGCCCGGCGCGCCGGCGCAGGCGCAGAGGAGAGGCGCGGCGCTGTTCGAGAGAGGCGGTGCAGGGAATAGACGCACGCCTCCGCGTCCCCGGAGGGGAGGGGTCGTTGGGCGGGCGGGAGTGAGGCGCGGCGCAGGCGCAGGCGCAGGGACGCACGTCGCTGGGCTCAGGGTGGCGGGGCGTGTTACAGGTGCACAGTCGCACGCCGCCGGGCGGGGTGCGCGGGAATGGCGAGGTGCAGGTGCAGAGACACATGTCCCCAGCGGCGCGGCGCACAGACGAGTGGAACCTGAGTAATCTGAAAAGCCCGGTTCGGGTGCCCCCTGCTGGTACCCGGGCACTACAGGACCCGCTTGCCCACGGTGTTGTGCCATTGCGCCCCCTGCTGGCGACTAGGGCAACTGCGGGTCCCTCTTCCTTACAGTGGTGTCCAGCGCCCCCTGCTGGCGACGGGGCACGGCAGGGCTCTCTTGCTCGCAGTATACTGGCGGCACGCCGCCTGCTGGCAGCTAGGGACATTGCAGGGCCCTCTTGCTCACATTGTAGTGGCAGCACACCCGCCTGCTGGCAGCTGGGGACACTGCCGGGCCCTCTTACTCCAAGTGTAGTGGCGGCTGCTCCCCTGCTGGCAGCTGGGGACACTGCCGGGCCCTGTTGCTTGCAGTGTAGTCGGGACACGCCCTCTTCTGTCCGCTGGGGGCACTACAGGATCCTCTTGCTCACAGTGTAGTGGCAGCACGCCCCCTGCTGGCAACCAGGGCACTGCACGGTCCTCTTGCTCATGGTGTGGTGCCCTTACGCCACCTCCTGGCAGCTAAGGACACTGCAGGGCCCTCTTGCTCACAGTGTAGTCGTCGTTCGCCCCCTGCTGGCAGCTAGGGACACTGCCGGGCCCTCTTGCTGACATTGTCGTGGCTGCACGCCACCTGCAGGCAGATGGGGACTAGGCAGGGCCCTCTTGCTCCCGGTGTGACGGCTGGCGTCCCCTACTGGCTGCCTCCTGCACCACTTAAAGTCAGAGCGCCAGTTATTAATCCCCATCAGTTCTGTAAATTAAAACTGAAAAGGAGCTATTACTGGGGAGAGCTGATGTCCCAGTTATTAACTTGGAAGAAAGATTTTCACCAAGAGGCAGTACAAAGATGGAAGATAACTTCATTGAAAAGAAATACAGTGTAAAGAGCTTATTGTAGGAAAATAGGGAGGAGTGGGTTCATAGTGCATGAGAACAGCCTAAGAGTCCTGTGCAGGGAATTTTATTTTGGACTTCTTCACATTCCTGCCTCTGTCTCAAGTCTACGCCTGTTTTCCTTGGTTTTCCTGCTACTGCCTTAGGTCCCCGACTTGCCCCACTTAGGCTTGTGGGACCTCCTGTTGATTGAGGTACATGTGGGGTGATGAATCTGAATCCACTCTGGCACCAACCTCCTTCCCGCCATCCCAGGCAGGCTGACAGCGGTCACGTTTGTATCTACTGCACCTGCCTCTTTAGAATGTCTTTCTCTGCCCTAATCTGTACTTATGGTGCCAGGTTTCTCTTAGGAATGTCCCCTTTGTCCTTCTTATCAGCATGTAGCTAGCAATATTCTGACATTTTTATTGCAGAGTGAATGATGATTGGGGCATCTTAAGAGAAGTTCTAGGGTGTTTCTGCGTAGGTACCTCTTCTCCCTCCTAACCACAATTGACAAGTGCCCATCCACTCCAGCACTGGAGATGCTACTAATATGTGCATTTTTGGTGGTCCCTCCAGGTGAGCCTTCACAGACTTTCCCTTTTCCAGGCGCTCCCCCTCCTGTTCATGTCTAGCTAGCTATCTACTCTAACAGAGCCCACTATCCTGTGTCTTTCCCAAAAATAGTGAGGGAATGATTAATTGGAAACCATAAGAAATCATATGCATGTAGATGAAAACTTTACAACTTACACAAATAATCACTCAAAATCATCCTTACACTAAAAATGCAAAACTATACAATTTCTAGAAGAAACTATAGAAGAAAAGCTATGTGCCTTTGCGTTTGGTAATGAATTTTAACAAATGACACAGAAGGTTGATATACACAGAAGAAATGACAATGTGGTTTTCTTAATATTTACAGTTTATACTCTGGAAGAGACCTTGTTAAGAGAACCAAAAGACAAGCCACATATTAAAGAAAATATTTGCAAAATACAGATCTGAGAATTTGTATTCAAAATACATAAAAAATTGTTAAAACTAAACAATAAGTTAAACAGCCCAATTAAAAATGCACACAGATCTGAACAGACACCTCACCAAAGAAGATCTACAGATGGCAAGTACACTTACAAAAAGATGCTCAACATACTAGAGAACTGAAAACCACAAAAAGATAGCACAGCTGGTCTATATCTCTTAGAACTGCTAAACTCTTTAACAAATGACAAATTGCTGGAGGAAAAACAAGATCTCTTTTCATTGCCGGTGGAACACAGTGTATAAGACCAAAATATGCCACCCCAAAATATAATGGTAGGAAACCAGAATATGCAACCCCAAAATATGTCCCTTTGGCTTAAGAATTATTCCTAGCTAATTATTTTGAAAAAAAATGCTAACAAAGGAAGTTATGAAAACAGAGTAGAAGTTACACTTGTGTAAGGAAAATTTACATCTATAAAGGAAATCCCCATTTAAAAGCTACCTCTCTCGACACCAAGAAGAGAAGGATAACTAAATCACTACAGAGTCTTATCAATGGAGAATGCATGAACTTAAGTCTGTATAATGAACCTTACCCTTGTCTAATGTGCTTTTGCTGGTTAACTCCCCAATACTGCACCTCAAATCTTCTTTCTTTAAGTTGAAGACAGTATTTATGCTTGAACTGAAAGCCACCTGTTGGAGATTTACTCATTTTTCCCTGAGTATCTCCCATGTAACCATAAGGTATACGTGTTTTTCAACTTTTCTGTTTTTCTCATTTTAATCTGTCAGTTTTTACAGAGCAACCCATCTAAGAATTCCGAAAACAGAAAATTATTTTTCCTCCCCTATTACAAGTTGGGCATTTTTTTCCAGAGCTAAACAAGTCTCACCTTACAATCCAAAAATAACATTCCTAAGTATTTTGACAACTACTATGTTATTTCCAATCAAAAGCTACCATGCAATTATTTACATAAGCCCTATTCATAATGACCAAAGGAAAAAAATGGAATCAGAAAGTCTTACAATACATGACTGTGTGGGAATCCACTCAGACATCAAAAGTTGTTATAAAGATTATTTAAATGAAAACATTTGAGATACTGAAGATAAAAGAAGAAATCTTACCACAACTTACTTTATCCAATTAAAGCAGAGCTCCCAGAAAAATACAGCTGCCATTAACCCCATCCAAGGAGTTTCTTGCAAATTCAGCTGCCATGAAGACAGCGTACTCTTTCGCATTAGCATTGATAAACAAAAATTAAATTATAAGCTCCCAACTGACTGAACAGAACCACTCTTGGCTGAGGGGACCACAGAGTAACTTTCAAAACTGAGTTCTCAGCTTTGCTAGGATGGGATGATGGGGTTAACATACACATCGTTAAACCCACTCCTTTGCTAACCATGATGAGGCTTTCTTCCCTAAGGACTTAACAGAAACCAGCCCTTTCAAAGCCTCCACCACTGATATCAACCTCTCCTTTCTTGCCTGATAAGAGACCACCCACAACAGGAGGTTCTGGCCAGCGCACAGAGGATGCACAGAGTGAGTTTTCATGTCCTTTGCTTCACCTTTTAATGTCAGAGGGCTGAAAACTCCACCCTGGGATCATGCTAACACTGCCATTTTTTGTACATGGGACCCATGAAGAAGCCAGAAACTCAATTGTGCATGCATGCATTTCTCCTTCCATAAATATTCATGACTCCTCCTGGAGCTTATTAAATAAATGTATTTGGCCATTCCAGTCAGCATAAATTGCTATTTCCTTTACCTCCTCCTTGAAGCGTCTGTTTCTGGCTTCTGGCTGGAGGCTATGCTTCCCAGCCTGTCAGAAGGACAACCCTGCAGGCTACAACCCTTTATAGGAAATAAATCTCTCACTGGTTGGGTGGCTCATGCCTGTAATCCCAGCACTTTGGGAGGCTAAGGCGAGTGGATCACCTGAGGTCACGAGTTTCAGACCAGCCTGGCCAACATGATGAAACCCTGTCTCTACTAAAACTGCAAAAAATTAGCCAGGTGTGGTGGTGGGCATCTGTAATCCCAGCTAATCAGGAGGCTGAGGCAGGAGAATTGCTTGAACCCAGGAGGTGCAGGTTGCAGTGAGCCAAGATCACGCCATTGCACTCCAGCCTGGGCAACAAGAGTGAAACTCTGTCTCAAAAAAAATAAACATAAACATAAAAATGAAGAAATGTCTCCTTTCCAAATTTAGGAACCTCATCATTCTTCCATTGACAGCATTAAAAGGTTCAAAAACACCTTTCCATACTCTCCCACAGAAGCCCTAGAAATTGTCATTTTGTTCATCATTTTGGATGCCTGAGAACTTGTAATCCAATGAGTAGAAATGTTGGTACCCCATTTATTTAGGGCTGCGCATGAGCCCTCCGGAGTGTGCAGAAACATGCTGCAGACACTCAAGCGACACGAAGCAGCTGAGAGCGAGCTACTCGCCACCCGCAGACACGTGGAGGCCCTGCAGCAGGTGGGGGACACGGGACAGAGGGTGCAGAGCCTCCTTGTCTTCAAATTCCCAACCCTACTGCACCACCTGTTTTCATGGAAGAGTCTTTGAAGGAAAAATCAGCCTCAGCGTGAACCTCGAACCTCCCCCCGCAAGCCTCCTTGATGCTGCTGGCATCCCCTTGGCACCCAAACCAGCCCCAAAGCTGCTGCCATCCATCCCTTCCCCTACAACTCTCCATGGCAAGTCCCAGAGCCGGCCACCTCTACCAGAACACGGCTCTCCCCAGCCACCAACCTAATGCTGGCTCACCCCGCTCTATTTGCAGGGGTCAGAGGAAAGCCCCCCTACCTGCAGTTTTGGGGCCACATGAACTGCTTTCTTCCAGGCAGCCCATGGAGTGCAGCTGTGGTCACCCCCTCACCTCCACTGCCACCCAGGTCCAGCCTGCTGTGGCCACTGGTGGTACCAGCAGCTCAGCCAAACTCCCTGGGCCTTTATCTCCACTCCAGGTTGGGAGAGAGCTGTTGAGTAGGAGGCCCTGTGGCCAGGAGGACATACAGACCAGGCTTCAAGGCCTGAGAAGCAAATGGGAAGCTTTGAACCGCAAGATGACTGAGCATGGGGACGAGCTCCAGCAGGCTGGACAGCAGGAGCAACTCCTGAGGCAGCTGCAGGTCCACTGGGAAGAGGCACAGGGCACAAGAGGGAGACCGAGGCCTGGCTGGGCTGGACAGAACGGGGAGGGAGAAGTCTGGGTGTTCTGCTGACCCTGGCTCTGCAGCCTTTGGAGGCTTCTGGCCTAGGACAAGCTGAGCGTGGCTTTCTGCTCAGTCGGCCAATGCAGGATTCTCTCCTGTGTGCCCAGCGGGTGGTCAGCACCACTTGAGTCCCCCAGGGAAGAAGAAGCGTGAGGGAACAGGGGAAGATTGGGCACTTCTGGCCGAGGGTTGGCAGTGGTGGGGACAGAGCTCCCTGGTGAATCTGGTCCTAAAAGTCCAACAGTCCCTGAGCCCGGGAAGGCCACTTGCTGTGCTGTACACAGAGAACCTAATGCAGCTCCATGCGTCCCTCCCAGGATGCAAAGGAGCAGCTGGAGCAGCTCGAAGGGGCCCTACAGAGCTCGGAAACAGGGCAGGACCTGCGCTCCAGCCAGAGGCTGCAGAAATGGCACCAACAGCTGGAGAGTGAGAGCCGGACCCTGGCTGCCAAGATGGCTGCCCTCGCCTCCAAGGCCCATGGCGTGGCCGCCTCCCCGGCCATCCTGGAAGAGACCCAGAAGCACCTCCAGAGGTGGGGTCTGTCCTCCCACCCACCTGTGTGTCACTCCTCCATGTGAATTTAAGGTCCCACAAGATGGCACCCACAGGACCGGGGTGTCCAGACCTCCTCCCTTATGAGTAGAGTCATTCTGGGATGGGAGGGTCGGAGACCCCATTATGCTTCCTTAGCAGGACCCCCACAGTGCGGTCAGGCGAGTTATCTAGGCCATGAGGTGGGGCCCTGGCGCCCTTCCACTGCCTCCCTTTGTCAGATGGGGCTTTGCTCTATTCCCTGGTCTTGTTCTTCACGGGCCCTGGCTTGGCCAAGGAGAGAACCAGGAGCCTTGTGCTCACTCTGTTCCCACCCTCTCCAATCTCTTCCTCCTCCTCCTAGGCTGGAGCTTCTGCAGGGGCATCTGGCCATCCGGGGCCTGCAGCTGCAGGCCTCAGTGGAGCTGCACCAGTTCTGCCACCTGATCAACATGGAGCTCTCTTGGGTAACTGAGCAGATGCCCCATGGCAGCCCCACCAGCTATACCGAGTGCTTGAATGGTGCCCAGAGCCTTCACTGCAAGCACAAGGTAATAGCCCTCTTCTTCCTACAGGATTACCGACATCCGCTTCCCAGACCTTAGAAACCCTCTGCCCCTACTCAGGTGTCCTGGCCTCTAAGCCCTCACCCCTGGGTATCCCAATTTCCAAATCTGTGCCCCAGCTATTTTGACCCTGGGGGTCTTGCCATGATTGGGGCCTGGAGCCACATCCATGGCTCTGCTCCGGACGCCCCTGGGTTAAGAGCAGCAGCCTCTCAAGCCACTCTGTGGCAGGAGCTCCAGGTGGAGGTAAAAGCTCACCAGGGGCAGGTGCAACGGGTGCTGAGTTCTGGGCAGAGCCTGGCAGCCTCAGGGCACCCCCAAGCCCAACACATCGTGGAGCAGTGCCAGGAGCTGGAAGGCCACTGGGCAGAGCTGGAGAGGGCATGTGAAGCACGGGCCCAGTGTCTGCAGCAGGCTGTCGCTTTCCAGCAGGTAGGATGCAGAGAGGTGGGGTTGGGGGAAGAGGCAGAAGTCAGGGCTCCTTGAGGGGCCACCTGTGGGACTCTCAGGGAGGCGGATCAGTGGTGGGGGCTCTGGGCTGGGAGCTGATGGGTGCCCCTATGGGCACAGAAGCCCCTTTGATGCTGGAGAGCAGGGGCAGATGTCTCCAGGGCTGACGGAGGGTCCTGTCTGAGATCCTCCAGGTGAGTTGGCCCCACTCTTGGCAGTACTTTCTGGATGTGTCAGAGCTGGAGGGCTGGGTGGAGGAGAAGCAGCCGCTGGTGAGCAGTCGGGACTATGGCAGAGACGAGGCAGCCACCCTCAGGCTCATTAACAAGCACCAGGTACCACGTCCTGAGCCTCCCCTGCAGTGTGGTCTGGGTGATGATGGACCACAGGGAGAGGGCTGTCACCCTCCCTCTCTCAGAGGCACGGAGCCCTGCTCTTGCTTCCTGGAGACTCAGACAGCCCCATCCCCACTGCCCACCCAGATCCCACAGTGCCCCTTCTTCCAAGGCAACCTGGGCACTGTGATGTACACGCTTTCTCCCTTCATCTTCTTACGAGTCTTGCCTCTCCCTGTGGCCTTGGGGTTTCTCCGCCTCCTCTTGCTTCCTCTCTACCCCACCCCTGGCACTTTTCTCCTCTGTCAAGGTCACCTGCCCAGCCCGCTCCACATCTCCCACAGGTGTCTTCCTCCCAGGCTTTACCCGTCATCCTTTGAGTTAACCCAATGCCCTTCATGAAGCCGACCTCCTCCCACAAACATCCCCTGGCTGAAGGGAGGGAGGTCTCGAAGTCCCCTTCCTCACTCCTGAATTCGGACTCCCAGAACCACACAAGCTTCAAAGCCTGGAGCCCACGGCAGTCCCGGTTCCTGCTGTCACTGAACTGTCCTCCTGTCTGGGCATGTTTCCTGCACAGCCCCAGTTCCAGTGTGTTCTGCGACAGGACCTTCAGAGAAGGTCTTTCTAAAGGCCTGTAGCCTTGGCCTCACGGAGCACCCATCTCCCGGCTATACTGGACAGCTTGTTTAACTCTGCCTCTCTCTTACACATGGATGTTGGGGTCCAGTCTAATGCCTCCTGTGCCCTCCCTTCCTTGGCCCAGATTAGCCAGCATTCACCTTTCCCTGCTAAATAATGAGCCCTCAGTGGGCACAGACCAGGTGTTCACTTTATGGAACAATAAGTACTTACTCCATCAGTAATGGGTAGATGGATGCTGGGTGGGTGGATGAATGAGTTGAGGTAGATGGATGGGCGTGTGAGTGGTGGGTGAATGGATGGGGATTGGTGACTGGATGGGTGGGGGACGGACAGGTGGGTGGATGAGTCACCCAGGCTGAGCCTGGCATGGGTCCTCATGCATCATAGGCTCTACAGGAGGAACTAGCCATTTACTGGAGCTCCATGGAGGAGCTTGACCAGACAGCCCAAACCCTCACTGGCCCCGAAGTCCCTGAGCAGCTGCGTGTGGTGTGGGAGAGGCTCCGGGAGCAGCTGCGGGCACTGCAGGAGTTGGCGGCCACACGGTGAGGACACCATAACCCCTCTCATCAGTGGGTACAGGAGGCCTAGCCACAGCTGACTGTTCCCATGCCATGGCCCAAAGTCAATCAGAACCCATGACCCCAGGCTGTAGAGATGCATTGGGAGAAGGGTGTGTGTTGCTCACCTCTTTCCATAAATTCTTCAGTGAGGCCCCACAACTCCCTGCAGTCCATCTCCCCACGTCCACACCCTCCTCTGCCCCTACACCTGCACTGCTGTGTCTACTACTCCCTGAATCGTGAGCCGCAGGCTTGGACAGAGACCATGAGTAACCCCAGTTTTCAGACTGGCCCCTCTGGCTGGCCCGACTGGCCCCCAGGGGGGTGGGCAACTCACTTCTGGGGAACCACGGACTGTCACCACAGGGACCGGGAACTGGAGGGGACCCTGAGGCTGCACGAGTTCCTGAGGGAGGCCGAGGACCTGCAGGGCTGGCTGGCAAGCCAGAAGCAGGCAGCCAAAGGAGGGGAGAGCCTGGGGGAGGACCCCGAGCACGCCCTGGTGAGAAGAGGGCCAGGGTCAAGGAGGGTGCCCTGGGGAAGAGCCTATGGGGTGGGGAAGCTGGCTCTGGCGGGGCGGCGGAAGAAGGTGGCAGCAGAGCGGTGAGCCCTGGCTGAGGTGGGGCCTCCTGAGTGGAGCGGGCAGACGCCGTGGCTGTCCAAGCCCACATCACCCAGTTGGGCACTGAGGTGCCTCAATTCCCAGGCTGCTTGACGCCTAACCAGCCGGGGGCTACCCTGTCACCCACTCCCCTCTTCTCAGCACCTCTGCACCAAGTTTGCAAAGTTTCAGCACCAAGTGGAGATGGGCAGCCAGCGGGTGGCCGCTTGCCGGCTGCTGGCAGAGAGCCTGCTAGAGCGTGGGCACAGTTCTGGCCCCATGGTCCATCAGAGGCAGCAGGATCTGCAGTGAGTGCCCAGCGGGCCAGGCCAGCATGGGGTTTGGGGGAAGGAGCTGGGCAGGCAGGGCCCAGAGTGGTAAGAGGGGATGGCATGCTGTGAGGGCCACGCTGGCCCTGGCTGCCCACAGGGCTCTGCAGGGGGCCTAGCTGCAGAGAAGCTGAGCCCGCCACAGGCTCTGGTCTGTGAAGGGAGGTGAGGCTGGGTGTGCAGGTCAGAGTCCTGCTCCCAGGATTGAGAGCAGGAGCTGTGGGAAGATGGTGGGGCCAGACATCAGGGCCTTCCCCTGAGCTACCCCAGCTCCTGTGCTCACTCGGGACAGCCCATGCCTCGTGTGGTTCCTAGCTGTCCACTTGGCTGATTTGGATCCACTCCCAGCCTGTGAGCTTTGAGGCAAGGTCATGACTTGCTCATAACCCCTAGCCCAGAGCCTGGCCTGGCAGAAGCCTTAGGAGCTCAGCCAGTTGCAGAGTTAGCGAGGAACGGAGAGATGTGGCCTCTGCCCACAAAGCGTCTGTGATCATAACCTGGGTGACGCACTATGAGTCAAAGCACAGGATGTAAGGAGTATCACAGCACAGATACCATGCAGTGCCGAGCATTACAGCAGCAAAGCACTGAATTCATGGTAAAGCTAGAAGACAGGCTCCCAGGAAGAAGGTGCGTAGGCAGGGCCACAGGCGGGAGAGGTTTTAAGAAGGAGGAGCTTTGGGCAAGTCCCGATACAACTCAGAGAGGAGCGGGCTGACAAGGCCTAGCGGGAGGGAGGAATGAGATGGCCCAGCAGCTGATCCCCGGCTGGTCTTCCACACGCCGTGGGCAGGGCTGCCTGGTCGGAGCTGTGGGAGCTGACCCAGGCCCGAGGCCACGCGCTCCGAGACGCCGAGACCACCCTCAGAGTTCACAGAGATCTCTTGGAAGTCCTCACCCAGGTCCAGGTGTGAGCCGGAGGGGTGGCTAGAAGTGGATACACTCCAGGCTCAGTGCCCACCCTACATCCCTCATCTCCTCGGCATTCTCCCTTCCTCAGGAGAAAGCCACGAGCCTCCCCAACAATGTGGCACGGGACCTGCGTGGGCTGGAGGCCCAGCTGAGAAGCCACCAGGGGCTGGAGCGAGAACTCGTGGGCACCGAGCGGCAGGTGAGCCCAGCTGGCTGCCTCTCCGACCCAGGCCCCTGCAGCCCCCTCAGGCTGGCCCGCCTGTTCCTCTAGATTTTCCACTCTCCCTCAGAGCCTCCCATGGGCCTACTCTGCATGGCAGGACGTGGCCCAAGGGGGCCAGAGTTCCCAGGTGAGGGATACATCTGTGAGATAATCAGGAGGACATGACCCTTGCCTCCCTGTTCCCTGCCCCTCCCGCAGCTGCAGGAACTGCTGGAGACTGCAGGCAGGGTGCAGAAGCTGTGTCCGGGGCCTCAGGCCCATGCGGTGCAGCAGAGGCAGCAAGCTGTGACGCAGGCGTGGGCAGTGCTGCAGTGACGCATGGAGCAGCATAGGGCCCAGCTGGAGCGGGCACGCCTCCTGGCCCGCTTCCGCACGGCGGTGAGGGCTTCTGCCCCTTGGGTGGCGTGTGTGTGCATGTGTGTGTGCTGCACCATGCATGGGCATGCACGCATGAGGCCCTCCAGCTCCGGAGGGAGAAGCATGGACTCGGGTGGGAGAGCACGAGCACACGGGATGTCAGTCTGGCTGGTCAGGGGCTGAGCACATGGGCGTAGCAGTGACACCTTAGGGTCTGGGTCAGTGCCAGCAAGGTGAGTGGCAGGGCAGTCATGCAGCATCCCAGCCAGGGCTGGGAGTAAGAACTGCCCAGGAAAGCTCATAACTGGAGACCCAGATGTTAGACAGTGACCTCTGGATCAGTCAGTATCTATTTAATGTCTGTCTTCAGCTCCCTGCTGAAGCCACGGGTGGAGAGAGGAGGGCAATATAGAAGCTGTGGACAGTGGAACTGCTGCCCTCATGGATCCCTGCTTCCTGGGGAGATGAGCCCGAAACCCAGAGAATCAGACTGGGACAGTAGGTCCTGGCCGCGGGATGTCCCCGGCATCCCACTGTCCTGGGACCTGGCAGACCAGGAGGCCCAAACTGACACTGCAAAAAGGCTTGAGTTTAGGGACCTAACTCTGCTGATTTGCTAGCAGTGTGAGCTTGAGCAAGGCACTTAACCCTGGGTTTGTCATGCACTTAGAGTTTACAAGACTCTTTGTGCCATTTACCCTTCCTTCCTCCATGCAATGAGATATTTGGACAAGGGCCTGAAGTCCCTCCAGCACCAATCTTGTATAGTTGTACCCAAATCAGCAGAAGACTGTAAGGGTTAAATTAGTAATTCAGAGAACAAGGAGAGCAGTGCGATGTCAAATACCAGGGAAGGCTTTGCCAGGCAAAGGCGGCCAAGGGGCCTTTGAAGAGCAGGTGAACTTTCTTTCCCCATCAAGCAGTCTTGATGGGGCTGATCTTGCTAGCCGCCAGTCCTCTCATGGCCTCATCCAGGTGAGCTCTGTAGAGACGGGAAGGCAGGAGGAACAAAGGGCAGAGACGTGTCGTGGTGAGGGTCTGGCTCATGTAGGGGGTTCGTGGTTCTGGGAGGATCGGGTTGGATGAGAACAGAGAAACCAAGTGACAAAGGGCCACACGTGCCTCACCCGAGGCCCTGACGCAGGTCGGCTTGGGCTGTGTGAGTGGACTCAGGTGGGCTGCAGTTGCCTCAGCACCTGGTTTCCTGCTGCCCAGCCCAGCCCTCACCCGGCTCTCCCTCCATGTCCCCGGGATCAGGTGCGTGACTACGCCTCCTGGGCAGCCCGCATGCGCCAGGACCTGCAGGTGGAGGGGAGTTCGCAAGAGCCTAGCAGCGGCCCGCTGAAGCTCAGTGCCCACCAGTGGCTCCGGGCGGAGCTGGAGGCCCGGGAGAAGCTGTGGCAGCAGGCCACCCCGCTGGGCCAGCAGGCACTTCTTGCTGCAGGGACACCCACCAAGGAGGTGGGCCCCCTCCCCTGGTGCCCCCACATACCCTAGCTGACCAAGCTTGTGCCTGGCCACCTGGTGCCCCGTCCTACTGTGCCATGCTGGCCTCTCCTCAGGAGCTTCCCTCAGGATCCAGTCCTCACCTCACCCACACCACCCTCCCCAGCTGAGGCTCCTCATGTGTCCATCCCCAGGTCCAGGAAGAGCTTCGAGCCCTGCAGGACCAGCGGGACCAGGTGTATCAGGCCTGGGCACGGAAGCAAGAGAGGCTGCAGGCCGAGCAGCAGGAGCAGCTCTTCCTCAGAGAGTGCGGCCGCCTGGAGGAGATCCTCACGGCCCAGGAGGCAGGTCCCCTCCCGCCCTCACACTCCGCTCAGCCTCCTGCTCCTCCTTTCCATTCCCCTCTCTGCTCAGTCCCTTTCCTCCCGCCTCTCTGGCTTTTTCTCTAATATGAGGCAGCTGTGCACAAGTCCTTCCAGGTGGCCATGGTGAAGTGCTGAGGCCCCTGAGCATCCACTGACATCCCCAGCCCCTATCCCAGACTGAGCCCCGAGGAAGTTGGCCAGAGGCTGGTCATGCTCCCCACATGGTGCAGAGGTTGAGGTGTCGCAGCCTCCCAACCTGGACTCCCACTCCTCACAGCTCCATGCCAAGCTCAGTGGGCACTCCTAAGGCCCTGCCATACCCAGAGTGCCCATGGGCACAGACTGCAGCTGGAGGGGCTGGCTGGCTGGAAGGCTTGGTGGCCTCTTTGACTTTTCTGTGGATCCAGGTCTCCCTGAAAACCAGTGCCTTGGGGAGCTCGGTGGAAGAGGTAGAGCAGTTGATTTGCAAGCACGAGGTCTTCCTGAAGGTTCTGACTGCCCAGGACAAGAAGGTAATGGAGTCAGGAGGCCTGGGCGTGGTCAGAACGTGGTGGTCGGGAGAGTCCTGAAGGGGGTCACGGGGCGCTTGGTGCGTTCCTGGAGGCAGTGCTGATGAGCCTGCGAGGCTGGGGGCCTGGTTGGGGTTGACTGAGCAAGTTGTATGTGTGGCTCAAGAAGAGGGCCCAGGGGGAGATGGGCCACACTGCAGAGACCCACACGGGGCATTCGGCTCTGTCCACACCGTGTGGTCCTTGGGGAGCAGACTGGTCTGGCTTGTGGCTGGGAGGATCAGACACCCCTCAGCCATATGGGGCTGAGGTAAGGGCTCTGGGGCCCTCAAAGAAAGGACTGTGAGCCCTGCAGGCCAGGCCCTGCCCCAGCCCAGGGTGGGAGAGCAGCAGCTGTGCCCCTGCCCCACAGGAGGTAGCCCTGCGTGAGCGGCTGAAGACGCTCCGGCGCACCTGGGTGCAGGACCGGCTTCCCATCCTGCAGCAGCGCCAGGTGAGAGTGAAGTAGCTGGCGGAGAGCCGGGGACACGCCCTGCATGCCTCCCTGCTGATGGCCAGCTTCACCCAGGCCGCAACCCAGGTCAGAGGGCACCCCCAGCCCAGGGCCTTCCACTGGAACCACACTCGACAGTTTTCAGCCGCCTTCACACCGCAACACTGTGAGGCGGAAACAGGTTCCGGGGTGGATGGCTTTCCCAGAGGCTGTGCTGGAGCCCAGAACATGGGATCTAAGCCCCTTTGCGTGGAGACCCCACCAGTGTCCCGAGCTCTAGCAGCGCCAGGGCAAGAGAGGTGGGGAAGGGAGCAGAGCAGCCCAGGGCCCCAGGAGTAGGGGCCACACCTCCAAAACGAGAGCCCACCCAAGGCCCTGCCCGGCTGCCTCCTGCAGCAACCTTCCGGAGCTGGAACCTTCAGGGCTCATTTACCAGGTGCTGCCCGCCCCACCCCTGAGGCCAGCCTCCTGGGAATGGCTGGGGGCTAGGCCTGTGGCATCTGGGGCCTGAGGCTGCAGAACATTGCAGCATTCATGTCCCACCCCCACCCGGCTGAGGACTGGATCCAGGCGTGGGCCCAGCAGCTGAAGGAGTCGATCCCTCCTGGGGACCCGAGAGATAAGCTGAAGCCCCTGCTGAAACACCAGGCCTTTGAGGCTGAAGTCCAGGCCAATGAGGAGGTCATGACCTCTGTTGCCAAGGTAACAACAGGGCCCTCAGCCCCATGCCTGCCCCAAAGTGTGGCCCAGGGGCCATGTCAGTCTTAGGAGGAAGTGCAGCAGGCAAGATGTCCTGTGTCCCCTCTCTTCCTCCAGAAGGGAGAGGCTCTCCTGGCAGAGTCACCCTCGAGCCGGAGAGCTCTCCCAGCGGCTGCAGGGCCTGCGGAAGCACTGGGAGGACCTGAGGCAGGCAATGGCCCTCAGGGGCCAGGAGCTGGAGGACAGGCGGAACTTCCTGGAGTTCCTGCAGAGAGTGGACCTTGCAGAGGCCTGGATCCAGGAGAAGGTGTAGCCCCAGCTGGGTGGGGGCTGAGAGATGGGGGGAGGAGCCCTCCCTTGACAGGAGGGATCCCCAGCAGCAGGTGCTAGGAGCCTGGGCTGGTGCTCAGAGCGCTCCCTCCCCACCCTCGGCCTTCACAGGAGGTGAAGATGAATGTTGGTGACCTGGGCCAGGACCTGGAGCACTGCCTGCAGCTCTGACGGTGGCTCTGCGAGTTCCGAGGAAACTCGGCCGGGGTAAGGGGGCCTTGCTGGGTAGAGGTTGGCCATGCATCCCGCACTGAAAATCCAACTGAGAGCAGGGAAAGAGTGTGGGCTGTAGAGCAGGGCGTGGGCGCCATGCCTGCTCCTCCTATGCCCTCGGGCAGGCTCCCTCCTCTCACCCGCCTTCACTCCTTCCTCTTTAGAATGGGGGTAGCACCCACCTCAGAGGTAAGAGAGCACGTGTGTGATGGCAGGTACGTGAGTCTCTAGCTGTGATAAAACTGCATAGACCTATCCCCCACTGCCCCGCACAGATGCATACTTGCAAAAACTAATAAAATCTGAATGAGGTCTGGTCTAGTTGGTAGTATTACACCAACGTCAGCTTTGTAGTTTTAATGTTATCATTATATAGGATGCTGCTGTAAGGGAAGCTGGGGAAGGGCACAGGGACCTCTCTGCAGGACTTTGGCAATTTCCTGGGCATCTATAATTATTTCAAAAAATCTTAAAAAGATAGGACATATGCCTGGATGTGGCAGATAATCAGCGCCCACCTTCAGTGTGACTATTTCGGCGTCTCAGCGTCTTCTCCTCACCCCACACCCGCCCCCTCACACATACACACACCAAACATCTATTTCTCTTATGTGGTATACAGGGGAAAAAAATGGCAAATGTATTGACAATCAGGTGTTAAAGACCAAATGTGCTAACCTTGTCCCCCGGTACATGTATGTATTACTTTTTAAGAGGCGGCAGTGCTTAAACCTAAGACATCCCTTGTTAATGGTGGAATTTCACAGACGCTGTGCCAGATACTGCAGTAGGAAGAGAGCTAGACTCTAAAGGAGCTGGGCTTGAATCCTGGCTCTGCCGCAAAGGAGCCAGGTTAGCCTCTGAGCTCTGCTCCGGCATCTATAAAAGGAGGGGAATGTCCTTCCCTGCCTACCTTGCATGAGGCACTTCATAGGAAAGTGCTTTGGAAATTTAAACAAGCTCTACAGATGCCAGAGGCAGGAGATCTGCAACCACACCCTGCGGTGGACCCCTCCCTGTGTACCTTTAAACCCCATCCAGTGTCCAAGCAGCACCAGCCTCAGCTCAGACGAGTCCTGGGGTGGGGACACCCAAACCCCAGGAAGCCAGAGCTCACTGTTCCATTCTACAACCTCCCTTTGCTTCTTTTCAACCAAGAAGCTGAATTTTCATTTTAAAAGTTTCTGTGGCTGGGCACAGTGGCTCACACTTGTAATCCCAGCAGTTTGGGAGGCCAAGGCGGGCAGATCACTTGAGGTCAGGAGTTTGAGACAAGCCTGGCCAACATGGTGAAACCCCGTCTCTACGAAAAATACAAAACTTAGCCAGGCTTGGTGGCAGGCACCTGTAGTGCTAGCTACTCGGGAGGCTGAGGTAGGAGAATCGCTTGAACCAGGGAGGTGGAGGTTGCAGTGAGCTGAGATTGTGCCACTACAACAACAGTGCAACAGAGGGAGACTAGGCAACAGAGGGAGACTCCGTCTCAAGAGTCTCTGTTAGTGAGCATGTGCCCACTCTCCCCCTCCTACATGGTACCCAGTGCAGGGATCCCATTTTCTGGCCTTAGAGATGACTCTGGGGCTGCAGGCTCCAAGCTGATCTTGCTCACTTCACCTGGACGGGGTGACCTCAGGGACCTGCCGCAGTAGAGGAGGCAGGAGGCAGTTCTTCCCACTGCCCAAATATGCAGTTCCTCGTGCTCCGGGGCCCAGGCATGCTTCCAGTGCCTGCTGAGGTGGGAAGAAGGGGCTGTGCATGGGGGGTGCCAATGCCCTCACCCATATCTCCCCTGCAGGACACAGTGGGTGATGCCTGCATCAGGAGCATCAGTGACTTGTCACTGCAGCTCAAGAACCGGGACCCTGAGGAAGTCAAGATCATCTGCCAGCGGCGAAGCCAGCTCAACAACAGGCCAGTCCCAGGCTGGGGAGAACCAAAGGGCCGGGAAGAGGGGTGGAAGGCCACCTCAGGCTCCACATGACACCACCACCCCTTGGCCAGGTGGGCGAGTTTCCATGGCAACCTGCTCCGGTACCAGCAGCAGCTCGAAGGGGCCTTGGAGATACACGTGTTGTCCCGAGAGCTGGACAATGTCACCAAGAGGATTCAGGAGAAGGTACGTGGTGGAAAGAGGTCCCAGTGGGGGCTGTGAGCAAATGCAGTCAGGGGAGGGGGCGCTGCCTAGAGTCTCCCATGCGTCTCCCCCCTCACTGGCCTCTCCTGTTCAGCTGGGTACTTGGAGGTGGGTCCCAGCAGTCTGCACCAGGGACATCTGATGGGCTGGCCCTCGGGATCAACTCAGGACCATAGAAGCACCCATTGCAAGCTCAGTGGGGGATTCCCTGTCTCCTTTCTCCCCCAGATCTGGTCCCCAGATACATGGCAGGTCCAGAGGCCAGAAAACACACTCTCTGTTTCCTCCCATCCCTGAGGAAGCCCAAACCCTCGGGAGGTTTGCCCTGGGACTGTGTACATAACCACAGAGCCCCGGGCTGGAATCTGGCAGAGTTAGAACCCGGTCTAGGAAGCCCTTGTGTGAAACAGGTGCTGCTGCCTGTGCTGGGCATGCCTGGCTGTTTCCTCCGCTGGCTTCTGCCCTCAAATGACGGCACAGGCCTGTCTGTCCATCCTTGCTCTATTTTCTTTCTCGCTCCTCAAGGGATGAGAGTTGAGTGAGACTGTACAGGGAAGCAGCACACATGTGAGGTTCTTCCCTCAGAGGAGACTCCAAATCCAGAGTTGCTCCTCAGAATCGTCCCCCTCACATAAGGAAGAGATCTCTGGCCCTCAAAGTCGGGGCCAGGAAATCACGCTGGGGACTTGCTGTGCACACAGAAGCCACTGGTTGGGCCCTTTGCCAGGAAGGAGGAGCCGAAGCAAAGGCCCAGCAGGTAACTGGCCATGCCCCTCCTCCAGGAAGCCCTGATCCAGGCCCTGGACTGTGGGAAAGATCTGGAGAGCGTGCAGAGGCTGCTGCGGAAACACGAGGAGCTGGAGCGGGAAGTGCACCCCATCCAGGCCCAGGTGGAGGTGCGTAGCTGGCTGTAGAGCTGGGCCCAGGGCATCTCCTCAGTAGGACCCTGGGCACAAGTGGGGAGGAGGGGCTTTGGGATGCCAGGGTGGCCCAGAGCTCCCCTGCCCCAGCCTCTGACCCCGGCTTCCCCCACAGTCCCTAGAGCGTGAAGTGGGCCGCCTCTGCCAAAGAAGCCCTGAGGCAGCCCACGGCCTCAGGCACAGGCAGCAGGAGGTGGCTGAGAGCTGGTGGCAGGTCCGGAGCAGGGCCTAGAAGCGGTATGAACCCACAGGCCTTGCCCTTGCCGACCCATCCTCCAGCATCTCAGTCCCCACAGCTCCCCTCAGCCCGTGTTCCCCTAGGATTCCTTCTCCACCCTTCAAATAACTGTACTGTCCTCCCAGTAACTCCCAGCCCGTGGGCCCACCGTGGTTGAGGTGATTAAGGGACAGAAGACACCAGTGGGCATGGGGGAGAGGGGTTTGAAGGCGTGACGACTAGCTGATGAGTGCTGTGGGCAGGAGGGAGGCGCTGGATGCCTTGCACCAAGCTCAGAAACTCCAGGCAACGCTGCAGGAATTGCTGGTCAGTGCCCAGAGGCTGCGGGCTCAGATGGACACGAACCCCACTCCTCGCAGCCCTGTAGAAGCCCGGTGTATGTTAGAAGAGCATCAGGAGTGCAAGGTGAATGGGCAGCTGGCCCAAGCCTTTCCCAGGCTCTCAGCTCCGCCCTGCCCTTCCCTTCCTCTCATCTCCTTGCTCTTGGGCCTCCTGAGTGTCCCGCCCTGCCTATCTCCTCCAGCCTCCCACTCCTCAGCTGCTTCCCCACCTCTCTCCTGCCTGCTGGGCTGCTTCCAGCCCCCAGTGATCTGAGCCCAGTCCTGTTCCAGGCCGAGCTGGACTCCTGGACAGACAGCATCAGCCTGGCCCGAAGCACTGGGCAGCGACTGCTCACAGCAGGGCACACCTTCAGCTCCAACATTCGCCAGGTGCTGGCTGGCTTAGAACAGGAGCTGAGCAGCCTGGAAGGGGCCTGGCAGGAGCATCAGCTACAGCTGCAGCAGGCCCTGGAGCTACAGGCAGGCACAGTCCCATCCCCAGCCTGCATCTTGCCCCCCCGAACAGGGCCTGCGCTGACCCCACAGCCTCTGGTCAAGGCTAAGACTGGAGGGGCTGCTGTGCCAGGGACTTCCCCACCACTCACCACTCTTGCCTTCCAGGACCCTGGTTCCCTAACTTGTGCCACTGGAACAGTCACTCCAACTGCAGTGGCTGGACCCTCCACCGACTGTCTCTTGCCTTTTCCTTTGTTCTCAGCTGTTTCTGAGCTCAGTGGAGAAGATGGAACGTTGGCTTTGCAGCAAGGAAGACTCCCTAGCCAGTGAGGGTCTATGGGTAGGTGCCCAGCAGGAATGGGCAGGAGGGGGGAATTATAAGAGCAGCATTAGGGGTCAAACCAGCCAGTGCTGCCTGAGCTCCCTAGGCCAGGGATCCTCCCCTTCTGGGCCATCTCCCCACCCTGGGCCACATCTGTCACTGGGCAGTTACTTACCCGTCATCTAGAGCAGTTCCCATGCAGCTGTGGGCAGGCCCCACCGCGAACACCAAGGAGCTTCTAGAGTGCCTGTGTGGGCCTGACCCATTCTTGCCACCTCACCCCTGCCCTCCTCGCTTCCCAAATGCCTAGAGGTTGGCTTTTCCCGCCACTGCCCCAACCCTGAAGCAGACGAGTGTAACTTATAGGAGACCTCAGAGGATAACTGGGGACTAACATGGTCCTCCAGGGAGTGCAGAGGAGGGAGCTTTCACCTTACATGAAAAAGCTCTGCTTGCCTCAGAGATTCTGGCTCTTGATCCCTAATCCAAATGCCTCCCCTGGCTGGGAATCACTGTCCTGAAGCTGGAAACAGCCTTGAGGGATGTGAGGGATGTGTTTGGGCGGAGCAGACGCTCTGTGGATGAGCATTTGGTAGGATGGTTCTACGTGGGAAGGCAGGTAGCCTGGGATGGGAGGGGGAGGCTCATGGACAGTATTGGGTTCCCCACTCCCACCAGGACCCCTTGGCCCCCATGGAGCCCCTTCTGTGGAAGCACAAGATGCTGGAGCGGGACCTGGAGGTGCAGGCGGGAAAGATCAGTGCTCTAGAGGCCACGGCCCGCGGCCTGCACCAGGATGGGCACCCCGAGGCCCAGAGTGCCCTGGACAGGTGCCAGGCCATGCTTCTGAGGTAGTGGTGGCTCTGGGGTGAGGGGTGCTGTGGGCGGGCTGGCACAGGCATCTGGCATCCCGGTTCTTCCCTTCCCACCCTTCCACTACTTGGCCCAGGCTCACCAGCCTTGTCCAAGGACTGAGGTCAGATGCCGGGGGTCCCCACCACCCCTGGCCCTGCAATGTGTCTGCCTGTTATGGACATCAAACACCACGTGGAAAATCCCACTTCCTTCTTCATTCAGTTGAGATCAAAGGGAGTTTAAAGAGAGGCTTATGCTAGGAGACCAAGAGGAAATCATCTCACGAAACGGAAGGTCTCAGGGCACAGAGGTCAAGCATCGGCCTTCCAGGGTCACAGCCCTGAGTCCCTGTGCTGCCCACTAATGGCAGGACTCAGACAAGTTCCTCCTCACGGCAGCTGAGCCTCACATCCTGGGCTTTAACGGCTGTGATGAGGACGAAAGCACTGTGCTGGCCCCACAGGCAGGCTAGCAGAAGTCTTAGCTCATCTAACTGAAGTTCAGACACAGATGCATGTGACCTGCATGGCCCATGAGACCCCAGCTCTGCAGTTTTTTTTTCCCTGTAAAAGCTCATCGGGTTTGGCTGCTTCATGCAGCTCCTCAGACTTTTAGATCAAGGCAGGTACGGTCAAAAGCCAGATCCCAGACTGGTGGGGGCTTTTGTCCTTCTCAGAGAGCCGATCAGAGAGCCAACCAGCACCCACAAATGCCATGGCTCCTTGTGCTGGTGTCCTGGCAGTGGTCGGGGCCACCCCCTCTCCATTCTTGCAGGTGGACCACACCTGGGTACCTGTGGAGGTCTTTGAATTAACAGAATGCAAACTTTGCTTTGCTGGTCTCTGTCACCACCCCCTCCCCCAGTCACCTTAGGTGGTTCCTGGCAGGCTCAGCTTCCCCCAGCACAGTGCCACCCTGACTTCTAGCCCCTGGCTTCTGCCCTCCTGCAGGAGGCAGATCGTCCCCTGTGCTTGTGTCTGCCCCAGTTGCCTCCTCTCACAAGGTCACACTGGATTAGGACCCACCCATATGACCTCATTTTCACTTAATTACCTCTTTTAAAGACGCTGTCTCCAAAAACACTTCTGGAGTTAGGCCTTCAACATAAGAACTCAGGGGTACAGGCTGGGTGCAGTAGTTCACGCCTGTAAACCCAGCACTTTGGGAGGCCGAGGTAGGTGGATCATTTGAGGTCAGGAGTTCAAGACCAGCCTGGCCAACATGGGGAAACCCTGCCTCTACTAAAAATACAAAATTTAGCTGGGCCTGGAGGTGTGAGCCTATAGTCCTAGCTACTCGGGAGGCTGAGGTAGAAGAATTGCTTGAACCCGGGAGATGGAGTTTGCAGTGAGCCGAGATTGTGCCACTGCACTCCAGCCTGGGTGACAGAGTGAGACTCTGTCTCAAAAACAAAAACAAACTTGGGGGTACAAAATCCGGCGCATAACAGACACAAATACAGAGGGGGAGTGCAATGTATCTTTATTCCAAAGGAAACTCCAGACTCGGAGTATATTCACACCCGAGAAAGCCTAGGCTGGACGGGCACCCCACCTGGCCCCGGGGGTGGCTCCAGGCCCATGAGCCTCTCCTCCTGGCAGGAAGGAGGCGCTCTTCAGGCAAGCCGGGACCCGCCGCCATCGCCTGGAGGAGCTCCGGCAGCTGCAGGCCTTCCTGCAGGACTCCCAGGAGGTTCGCCTCGCTTGGAGAGGGAGGCGGTCATGGTGGGGAAGGAGTCGACCCAGGGAAAGGCCACCCTTCCTCTGGGGTATCCCAGAGGTCAGGGGAAGGGGAAAGCCCTGGACAGCAGGCCTGTCCTCCCCACGTGCCCAGGTGGCTGCGTGGCTGAGGGAGAAGAACCTGGTGGCCTTGGAGGAGGGTTTGCTGGACACAGCCATGCTGCCAGCACAGTTACAGAAGCAGCAGAATTTCCAGGCGGAGCTGGACGCGAGCATGCACCAACAGCAGGAGCTGCAGCGGGTGAGGCCCTGCAGGCAGGAGGGTGGTGGGACAGCTCTCCAGGCAGAACACAGGACAGTGCCCCAGAGCTGGTGCTGAACCACAGTAACGGTGGCCAGCGTTATCCAGTACTTTTTGTTTGCAGGCACCTGGCTAAGCGGTTGTTTAGGCAGAAGTGTAGTGAGAAGTTGCTTTCCGGCGGGGGGGGGGGGGGGGGGGGGTGGTGGGCACCCTCTCCAAAAATGGCACCTTTTCAGTAATTTTAAAGATAACATTTTGATGTGAACAGGACATAGCCACCAGTCCTGTGAGCGAAGGAGTCAAAACATAGCCACTTTGAGACAGGGTCTTGCTCTGTCACCCAGGCTGGAGTGCAGTGGCAAGATCTCAGCTCACTGCAACCTCCGCCTCCCAGGCTCAAGTGATCTTCCCAGCTCAGCCTCCCAAGTAGCTGGGATCACAGGCCCACACCACTACATCCAGCTACTTTTTTATATTTTTGGTAGAGATGGGGTTTTGCCATGTTGTCCAGGCTGGTGTCAAACTCCTGAGCTCAGGCGATCCACCTGCCTCAGCCTCCCAAAGTACTGGGATTACAGGAATGAGCCACTGTGCCCAGCATAGCACTTTTTAAAACATTCTCTTTTCCACCTGCAAAGGCAGGTCCTGACCCCAGGCTGGCTCCCTCTGATATAAATCACCCTGCTAAGTATTTTATATGACTTATCTCATTTAAACAAAATAACCATTATTTTCTCTATGATACGGATGAGGAAAATGAGGCTTAGGTAAAGAAAGTTGCTCAAGATCATGCAGCTGGACTGCAGGGACTCTGCAGCTCTAGTGCTGGTGGTCAGAGTCAACACAAGTGCCCTGGTACCGGCAGTCCTGAGTCCACAAGGTGTGTTTCATGTTGTGGCTGCAGGAGGGACAGAGGCTGCTGCAGGGGGGCCACCCAGCCTCGGAGGCCATCCAGGAGCGACTGGAGGAGCTGGGAGCACTCTGGGGTGAGCTGCAAGACAACTCCCAGAAGGTGGCCAAGCTCCAGAAGGCCTGTGAGGTGAGGTTGTGCAGGCCGAGGGTTGGCTGGCCGGGCTCCAGGCCACTCCCCTCCTGCCTACCTCACTTTCTACCCTAGGCCCTGCGTCTGCAGTGGAGCATGGAGGAACTGGAGAACTGGCTGGAGCCCATCGAGGTTGAGCTGAGAGCCCCCACTGTGGGCCAGGCCCTGCCTGGGGTGGGCGAGCTCCTGGGCACACAGAGGGAGCTGGAGGCAGCAGTGGACAAGAAGGCCAGGCAGGCTGAGGCACTGCTGGGCCAGGCCCAGGCCTTTGTGAGGGAAGGCCACTGCCTTGCCCAAGATGTAGAAGAGCAGGCCTGGCGGCTGCTTCAGAGGTAGATCCACCCGTGCCCTCAGCTTCTCTTCCCTGCCTTCCTGGAGGGACCCCCACCCCTGCCCTCTTAACTGATGTCTTCTCACTTTCTCCCCTTGCCCATGGTGAGGGCCACAGCTGGGTGATCTGTGTCACCAGGTATCCCTAATACTGACACCCTGGTCCCTGCCTCCCTTGGTCCCACCCTCCACCGCTGCAGGTTCAAGAGCCTGAGGGAGCCCCTGCAGGAGCGCAGGACGGCCCTGGAGGCCCGGAGCCTCCTCTTGAAGTTCTTCAGGGATGCCGACGAGGAAATGGCCTGGGTGCAGGAGAAGCTGCCTCTGGCCGCTGCCCAGGACTATGGCCAGAGCCTGAGTGTGGTGCGGCACCTGCAGGAGCAGCACCAGGTGTGGGCCCACCCGGGGAGGGCCGGCCTCGCACGTGAGCAGGGCTTCTCAGCCAAGCAAACGGCACTCTCTGTGGCCCAGCCAGGAACTCTCTGCCTGTGGGGCTTTTGGGATGCCCTGGATTCTTTGGGAGTCATGGGGACAGGGAACTCCTTGGGGACAAGTTAGTGGGGTCCCGTGAAACTTCAAGCACAACTGTGGGAGTCCCCCAAGGGTCAGCAACATCCGCATCCTCCTGCCTCCTCCCCCACAGAACCTGGAGAGTGAGATGAGCAGCCACGAGGCTCTGACCCGGGTGGTGCTGGGCACTTTGCTGCCCACGAGGTGGCCGCCCGGGTGCAGCAGCTGGAGAAGGCCATGGCCCACCTGCGGGCAGAGGCGGCGTGGAGGCGGCTTCTGCTGCAGCAGGCTCAGGAGGCCCAGCAGTTTCTGACTGAGGTAAGGGGAGTGATGGGCAGGGCACAGCAGGCAGGCCTGGAACACAGGGCGAGTGCGGCCGGGAGGTCACTCCGGGGCTCCTGGCCTGGGCACCTTTCGTCTCCTCCACTCAGTGGTCTCCTGCCCCCAAGGGCTTCCTTCCACATGTTTCCCAGAACACAGCTGCTGGCTGGGTTGGCTTTTGTCTTTTTTCCCTCTAGATCAGTGGTTCTCAACCAGGGCTTTACATGAGAATCACCTGGAACCTTCACTCGGACAATTATACCTCAATTACTTCACAATGGTGAATACAATTGTAAAGGAAGAAAAACTGAAGTAAATAGGCTAATAAATGAAAGGGAGAAACACTGCAAGGAATATTTGCTAAAACTTGGTTTTAAGTGACAAAATCTATGCCTATGAACCAAGAATAAAATGTCTATTTTGCATGGAAAAAAGCAATCACCTGGACCCTTTACAAAACACTGCCGCTCTGGCTGTGTTCTGGACCAGATGAGGCTGCTTAGGAGTGGGGCCAGGCCGAGGGAGCATGACAGCTCCCAGGTGATTCCCCTGTGCAGCCAGGCTGAGAATCGTGGCTGTAAATCCTGAGCCCTGGAGGGTGCCCCGGGAAAACGGATCTCCACTCTGTCACCCCCAGCTCCTGGAGGCGGGATCCTGGCTGGCTGAGCGGGGCCATGTCCTGGACAGCGAGGACATGGGCCACAGTGCTGAAGCCACACAGGCCCTTCTGCGGCGGCTGGAGGCCACCAAGAGAGACCTGGAAGCGTTCAGCCCACGCATCGAGCGGCTGCAGCAGACAGCAGCACTCCTGGAGAGCAGGAAGAACCCAGAAAGGTGGGCGGAAGCCACACCATCCGGGAAGGAGCAGAGAGAAGCCCCCTACAGAGATGGCAGGAGACTGCTCCAGCCTGGAAAGGAAGGGCTGCAGTCCAGACTGTCGCTCTCTTCCCACAGCACCAAGGTGCTAGCCCAGCTGCAGGCAGTTCAGGAGGCCCACGCAGAGCTGCTGCGGAGGGCGGAGGCCAGGGGGCACGGGCTGCAGGAGCAGCTGCAGCTACACCAGCTGGAGCGAGAGACCCTGCTCCTCGACGCCTGACTGACCACCAAGGCGGCCACCGCCGAGTCCCAGGACTACGGGCAGGACCTGGAGGGTGTCAAGGTGAGTTACTCCTGAGCAAACCTCACGGGGAGTGGGCAGAGGCTGAGGAAGGCCTGCCTTGGGATGAAAGGGTTGCTGGGGAGTCAGCAGAAAGGAGCCTGGAGAGGGTGTCCTAGGGAGGATCCTGATGGTTCCAGAACCTGGGCTGAGGGATTTCAGAGCCATCAGAGTCTGCTGAGCTCTTCATGAGCTTTGAGAGCTCATGATAACATCTCGAGTGACCCTGCTGGGCCTCATACCTTTGCAGGTGCTGGAAGAGAAGTTTGATGCTTTCAGAAAGGAAGTGCAGAGCCTGGGCCAGGCCAAGGTGTATGCCCTGAGGAAGTTGGCAGGCACCCTGGAGCGGGGTGCACCCAGGCGCTATCCCCACATCCAAGCCCAGAGGAGCTGCATTGAGGCCGCTTGGGAGAGGTTGGACCAAGCAATAAAAGCCTGCACAGAGGTAGGTGATCACAGGCCGGGCCAAGCTAAGGGGTGTCAGAGTCTTCAAAAAATCCCTCTAAGCCGTCCTTACCACAGGCTTTGGTTCCAACAAGACACACACCCTGATGGCCTCAAGTGAAGGCGTCTTCTCCCTCACCTGCTCAGCTTTCTTCCAGGAATTGGCTGCAGCCCCGGACATTCCATCTCTGTAGGTCCTGGGCTGGGGCTGCGTCCTGAGCTGACCCGGTCCCCCAGCCCCATGAGAGGCACTGCAGGTGGTACTGCCAGGGCCAGCCAGATCCCCGAGAACCGGCCTGCTCCCTCACGTGGACCCAACACCTCATGTCTGCCTTTCCCTGAGATGCACGAGGCCCTCTCCTCTCCCCGCCCTCCCCACCCCCTGGCCTGCCGCAGACTCATATCATCACGTTCACTGAGGGCTGCAGCATGGAGGATGGTTTCTGTACCTGGGGACACATCAAGCCCCATGGTCCTCCTTGTTCAAAAGGAGGTGGCCCAGAAGGCCATGTCTCCAGGGAGAAAGGAATCCTGGGAGCAGAGAACAGCCCTGAGCAGGTCCTTTCTCCTCTCCCAGAACTTGGCTGCAGCCCATGAGGTCCACAGCTTTCAGCAGGCAGCGGCTGAGCTCCAGGGAAGGATGCAGGAGAAGACGGCCCTGATGAAGGGAGAGGACGGAGGCCACAGCCTGTCATCTGTGCGGACCCTGCAGCAACAGCACAGGCACCTGGAAGTGAGGCCCACGCCCTGCAGCCTGCCTGTCTGAGCCCCTGCCCGAAGGCGGTGGCTGAGGGGACCTATCTCAGCCCTCCCACCCCAGCCTGCTTCAGCCTCTTCTCCAGAAACCCAGATCCTTCCCCGAGGGGCCCTAGGACTTGGCCCAGCTTGTGCAGCAGAGTGGAGGTGGTTCCTCAGAGAGGCCTGGTGCTCCTGAATGCAGAGCACGCATCGGCTCAGTTGGGGGACTGAGGCCTGATCTCATGCTCTGGTTGCAGAGAGAGCTGGAAGCTATGGAGAAGGAGGTGGCACGGGTACAGACGGAGGCCTGCCGACTGGGCCAGCTACATCCTGCAGCTCCGGGGGGCCTGGCCAAGGTACAGGAGGCCTGGGCCACCCTGCAGGCGAAGGCCCAGGAGCGAGGCCAGTGGCTGGCGCAGGCTGCACAGGGCCATGCCTTCCTCGGGCGCTGCCAGGAACTGCTATAGGTGTCCTACCTCAGCTGCCGGCTCAGCTCTACCCTGTGGGGTGGGGGTATGCTGGCTCTTGGGGGAGCTGGACCCTCCATCCCCTGCTCCCCAGCCAGCCCTGACAACAGCTCCCTTCCCTGCCCCACAGAGCATGGGCACAGGAGAGGCAGGAGCTGGCGTCCTCCGAGGAGCTGGCTGAGGACGTGGCGGGGGCTGAGCAGCTCCTTGGGCAGCATGAAGAGCTGGGGCAAGAAATCAGGGAGTGCCGCCTTCAAGCCCAGGACCTGCGGCAGGAAGGACAACAGCTGGTGGACAACAGCCACTTCATGTCTGCGGAGGTGTGAACTCAGAGGGTGGGCCTGGGGTTGGGCTCGGGATACAGCCTGATTGCCCAGGGCCTCAGGGCCCCTCACAGGCATGGAAACCAGCGGGAAAGGAAAGCTGGGCGCAGACAGGGAGAGAGGCTGGGAAGGGGCAGGTGCGGGTCTCACAGCCTTCCCTCTGCACTTCCATTAACACTTGGCTCTCCAGCCCTGCCCTGCCCATGGTGGGAGCCCTACCCAAGCTGTCACCCATAGCAGCCCCTCCCCACCAGGTGACAGAGTGCCTGCAGGAGCTGGAAGGGCGGCTGCAGGAGCTGGAGGAGGCTTGGGCCCTGCGCTGGCAACGCTGTGCCGAGAGCTGGGGCCTGCAGAAGCTTCGGCAGAGGCTGGAGCAGGCTGAGGCCTGGCTGGCCTGCCGGGAGGGGCCTCCTGCTGAAGCCCGACTATGGGGTGAGTGGGGGTCCTGCCCCTTAGCTGGCTACCAGGCTCTGGGCCCCCCCTAAGCTGGGCCTCACCTGAACATGCTTCTCCCCAGCACTCAGTGTCAGATGTGGAGTTGCTGCTGCACAGACACCAGGACTTAGAAAAGCTGCTGGCAGCCCAGGAAGAGAAGTTTGCCCAAATGCAGAAGACAGAGGTGACGACTGCCTCGGCTAGGGGCTGAGGGCTGGTGGGGGAACAGTCCCTCTCAGCCTGCAAGTCAGTGTCTCCCAGGGCACTGAGCCCTCACCCGGCCCTGCCTTACCTGCTCCTTTCCCTGGCCAGCTGCGGTGGTGGGAGAAGCACCATTGTGGACTGGGTGTGAGCCTCCAGAGCCAAAGCTGAAAGAGCTAGTGATGGGCAGGCAGGCCCCCTCTGACCGGGAGGGCTGGGGGAGGGGAGGTAGACGGGAACCCGAGGTGTGGCTGGTCTCCCTGACCTGGCTCACCTTGCCCACCTTGCTCACTCCCCAAGATGGAACAGGAGCTCCTGCTGCAGCCACAGAAGCTGAAGCCCGGGAGAGCTGGCAGCTCACTGACATCCTTTCAGTGGAGGCCCTCTGGACACCAGGGGCTAGGAGCACAGCTGGCTGAGACGAGGGACCCCCAGGCAGGTGTCCCCATGGGGCTGCAGGCACCCCCGCCGTGGTCTCCCTGGAGCATGCAGTGGGGCTGGGGCTGTGGGGGTGAGGGCCCACACCCTGGAGCCAGTGCTGGGAGCCCGGGCACAGGAGCTGAAGGTCATTAGGAATAAAGATGGCTGTCTACAGCCATACCACCCTGAACATGTCCGATCTCATCTGATCTTAGAAGCTAAGCAGGGTCAGGCCTGGTTAGTACTTGGATGGGAGGAATAGAGAGAGCCGGGGGCAGTGGGTGCCTTGCCCACCTTCCTGAGGGTGCTGGTCCTGACATTTCTGGGCCCCATCTTGCATTTTCAGGATGCAAAGGGTACCCCCACCATGGAGGGGTCTTTGGAGTTCAAGCAGCACCTGCTGCCTGGCGGGAGGCAGGTGAGTGCCTGGAGATTCCTTCTCCAGGCAGCTCCCCACTTGCAGCAGCGCTTGAGTGGCTCGAAGAGCCATCTGGGCCTGGCACCCTTGCACTGTGAACTTGGGCAGATGCCACCCCCCACCATGCTGTCCAGGCAGTTTGGCTCCTTGGGACCCTTCCCAGCTTCTGCCACCACCCCCACCTACCCACCCCCCCAGGAGGTGCTGGGATTCCTCCTCCCCACCTGCTCTTCCCCTTCTGCTTGGTTTCCCGTCAGAGCCCCTCTGTGGCTTCCCTTTCCCCATTGGGACTTTGGTCCAATCCACCGCTTTTCCTGGGAAGCTCCAGACACACGGTGAGGCGTGGACAGGCCCTAGCTCTGGCTTCCTGCGTGTGGCTCATGCGACCTTCCCGCCTCCTCTCCACAGCCTAGCTCGAGCTCCTGGGACAGCTGCCGCGGGACCTTGCAGGGCAGCTCTCTGAGCCTGTTCCTGGATGAGAGGATGGCAGCGGAGGTACCAGGCGGGGTAGGGGAGATGCAGACATCAGGGTGCTGGGAAACAAGGCAGAGGGGCCCCAGGACAGAGGGACCCCACAAGGAAAAGCTGAGATGGCCGCAGTGACCCCTGCCTCTCATCTCTCCTCAGAAAGTAGCTTCCATAGCCCTCCTTGACCTCACGGGAGCCCGGTGTGAGAGGCTGCGGGGCCGCCATGGCAGGAAACACACATTCTCCTTAAGGTGAGCGGAGAGACATGGACTCCGGCATCGCCCCCAGCAGCCACCTGGCTCAGCGGGGGCTGGAGGCATGGGGGTCCCCAAAGGGACAGTGGAGTTTGACCTGTGACTGTGTGGGTGCCAGGTTGACCAGTGGGGCAGAGATCCTGTTTGCAGCACCGTCCGAAGAGCAGGCTGAGAGCTGGTGGCGAGCCCTGGGCAGCACTGCAGGTGGGCTTCAGGGGAAGGATGTGGGGAGGGCGGCCGACTCCCTGGGCCCCAAGCTCCTGGGCCCCTAGTGTTTTATGCATCCTAGGGAGGTTTCACAGTTAGCATCTCTAACCTCCAAGAAGTGGGACTTATTGTTTTTTCTCAAAGAATTTAGGTCCTGGAGAGGTTACGCAACTTGCCCAAGATCACACAGCTAATTAGCAGAGATGGGGCCAGTTTTGAACCCCCAGCTGTGTCCTGGTCCTGTTCTGCCCCTTTTGGAGTCTGCCACTCAGACTGCCCCAAGCCCTTCCTGCCACAATCCTCATGGACTGTGTTCCTCCAAGGGCTTTCCAGGCTCTGTTCTTTCTGATCTGGGTGCTTCTCTAACCTTCTAGTCCTCAGACAACTTTGAATGTCACCACGCTTGAGTTGTTTTGCAGACAGTAAGCAAGCCAGGTTCTACTTGGAGGAATATATAGAGACAACCCTTTGGACTTTCTTCCGGGGTCAGCGTGCTCTGCTGAGGCTCCGTGTGGACAGTGTGTTCAGGGAATGTGTCTGGGCTCCTAGCTCTGTCGCTGGTTCCCCTGGACTCTCCTCCCAGGAGTCTGTCTTCCCAGAAACCCAAAGGGATCTTGAGTTGTTCGACATTCCAGAATCCCCCACCTCCTAAGAAAGGCTGAGCCTTTCTTAACTCATCTGTGAGGAGTTTCCTAAGAGGCAGGACGCATGGGGGAAAAAACCTGCCCACAGGTGCTCAGCCCACCCCACACCCCCACGTGGGAAGGGCCTGGCATGGCCAGGCTGCCTAAGGCTGTGCTGAGCCTCCAGAAGCTGGAGGAAGGAGCAGCCAGACCTGGCGCCTGCAGATGGTCTGGGCCGGGCTAACAGTGGTTATTCCCTTGCTCTGCAGCCCGGAGTCTGAGCCCAGAACTCAAAGCCAAACCTGTCAGCTCTCTGAATGAGTGCACGACCAAGGATGCCCGGCCTGGATGTCTACTCAGGTGGGACACCTGGGTGGGGGAAGCAGGGTGGGGAGCCCTGGGCTTCAGTGGCTAGCAGGCGCTGTCCTCTGAAGCCTGAGGTTCTGGGCCTCAGAATTACTCTGTTGGGCTGTAGGGAAATGCTTTTGGAACCCTCAGCTGCCCCTGCCCACTCTCAGCTGAGAGGAATCCAGGCCACAAAGCCCAGATTTCCACAGACTCGACAGTGGTCCCCTCCCAGGGCTCACTCCATGCTCTGGTGTGGGGACCCTGTAGACGAAGCTGCCCAGGCTCCCTGTGCCCTTCCTGCTCGGCTGCTTGTGGGAGGAGCGGCCAGGTTTCCCTCTGCCCAGTGCTGAGAGCCTGCCTGGGTTTGTTTCCCATGCACTCCTCACTTTCCTCCCTCCTCTCCCCTCTCCAAGGCACAGCACATTGGCAGGACAGCCAGACCCTGCCCCACCCTTCTTCCAACCCGTTCTCTACCTGGTCCTCCCCTGCTTTCCCCAATCCCCACTCCATGGCAATGGAGAGGGCCAGCACGTCCCGGCCTGCAGGCCAGGGAGGAGATGCGAAGGTGGATGTGCGGGGGCAGGAGGCTCTTACCTGGCTCCTCAGTCCCTCCTTGTAGATCCCAGCATCATTTCGATGCTCAACCCCCCTCACCCACATCTCCTTCCCTTCCAAACCAGAGGGCTTCAGGCTCTCCAGGGGGAGGGGACACCTGAGGTTAGGTGAAAGTGGAGGAGGGACTGGAGACAGGCAAATCCTCCGTGCATGGGCCCCATGCCAGGATGTGCCTAGACGTGCACACGCATATACAGCCGTGTGCCTGGAGGGCTCATACCATGAGGGGTGGCAGCCGCGGCTGTGGTCTCCAGTGTAACCATCTGCTCCCAGTCCTGCAGAGCCCAATATATGATTTGATTTAGATGATGTGTTGCTGACGGGACAGGCCTTGTCCTGGACACAGTGGCTCCTGAGGCTACCAGGACAGCCATTTTTTCTGCTGTCTCTAACCCAGGGCTGGGGCCACTAGGCCAGCTGACAGACGTCGAGTTGGGTTATGAAAGTCGAGGCAATTCCCACCCACTCACCCGTCACTGTGGTCGCTGCCGCAGCGCCTGTCAGCTCTGGAATCCACTCCCACGCTTATTCTAGGAGGCTGGCTGGTCCAGGGGAGGGCAGGGGCACCAGTGTTTGTTTGTTTGGAGAAGATTCTGGGGTGGCCATACCCTACTAAATTCATTCCGTTTTCCCAACAGGTCTGATCCCTGAGGTGAACCCCAGTGCAACACCAAACTTCAGGGGCACAAGCGAGGACACATCTAAGGGACCAGAATGGGACTCAGCTACAGGCAAAAGGGCTCCTTCCCGTGGCTGCTTCAACCCAGTTCCCCAGGCCCAGCTTCTGGAATAGACAGTTCCTTCTGGTTAGATGGGTCCTACCATGTGGCAGGAAACAGCCATTGCCTGGCCTCCCCCTGCATTCCTGTCTGGGTGAAGAGGAGACGTGTTACGGCAGAGCAGGTGGGCAAGGCCAGGGCTACCCCACGCCCATGTGGCCTCCTCCTTGCTTGGAAGGGGTGACTCTGAGCACAGGTAGACGCAGATGTGTGCAGAGAATGTGCTCTTCGGAGGAAGAACACTGATGAGCGAGCTCTGTACCAGCCCTTGCCATGTACAGCCCAGAGCCTAGAATGACATGGCCCTTCTCAGCAGTAATAACAGATGGTCTCAGCGCCTCACATTTGTATGAGTCTGTAACGTATCAAGTGCTCCAACTACTCAAGGTAGCGCAGAAGGGAAAACAGGCACAGGCCGGGGGGTTTTGGGTGATTACACAAATGGGCTTGGCCTCCTTACCCCACTGCAAACTGCTGAGGCGCAAGGGAGCTCCCAGCCCTCAGCCTGGACCCTGGGACAGTGCCACCTGAGCCCGAGGCTCTGAAGCACTGCGTGATGACAGTTCCCACCTGCAACTCAGCAGCCAGGGAATGAATGAGAGTTAGTTAGTTAGGGGTGGCAGGGGCCCCGGCCATCAGTGGGGCCTGCACTGCCGCCTCCGCTGCACTGCCTGGCGCAGAGCCTCCAGCAGCTGCTCCTGGTTGTTGCAGACATTGTAATGTGTCAGGTGCAGCAGCTTGTCCACGTCCTCCTGGCTGTAGGTCACCTTCGTGTAGTGGTAGGGAGAGTCCGATGAAGACAGGTTCACCTCCCCAGCTGCCGCCTCCTCGGGTGGCCGCCGGACCCCTGTGGAGAGAGTGCAGCCTGGCATGGGGAACACGTT
The DNA here is from genome assembly GCF_028858775.2 of Pan troglodytes. NCBI lineage: Eukaryota > Metazoa > Chordata > Mammalia > Primates > Hominidae > Pan > Pan troglodytes. The sequence continues at coordinate 14,251,135 of NC_072411.2, forward strand.
GTGGGGAAGACGGGTTTGGAGAGGCACAGGGGACAGAGGAGGTGTGGGGGACTGGGGCAGCAGGATGGGGAGGTGAACAGCAGCTCACCAGGGGCCGAGTACTCCCGGAAGGAGTCGCTGACCAGAGGAAAGTGCGGCACCACAGGGGCTCCGGGGCAGGTGGGGTGGGAGAAGGTGTGGCACTCCCGAGGCTGGAGCTGCTCTTCGGGGCTGGGCGAGATGGGCGGGAACGGGATCCCCTGCTCTTGGCAGAACCGGCCCAGGAGCTGCAACTGCTGCAGGGCAGGCAGAAGGGGCTTCAGAGGGACAGGGCCCCTGGCATCCTCAACACTGGGGCTGACGTAAGATGCACAGGACCTGGGGCTCAAATGCCAAAACGGTCTCCAGTGGGGCCTACGAAGCCAGTCGTTGGAAAAAACTCTCCACACCTGACAGGCCTCGGTGGCAGCTCCTCTGGGGCTAGACGGAGCCGGGTTACTCCCAGCATTCCAGTTCTGACACTGGGAGCCAAAGCAGACTCAGCAGGTGGGCCCAGAGGCCCAGGACCACACCTCGCAGGTCAGTAAAGGGGACCCAGATACCAGGAGAACCTCGCCAGCTTCCCAACTTCCGGAAAAGAATGAGCTCCTCTGGTGGCAAATTAAGATTCCAGTGTCCCAGTCACAGCTCCTAAAGGAAGCTGAACCAGACACTGGACTCCAAAGCCCCTCTCTTCAGGGGACAGGGGCCACCCACCGCCTCCCTGGGGGGCTGCCCACCCTTCCCAACCTGGAAGGCTCCGTGGAGGTTGTAGTCCAATGACAGGATGAGGTCCACGTCCCGAGTGGGCTGCAGGAGGGGCAGGCAGCTGGTATTGAGGAGGTAGCCAACATCCAGCAGGCACAGGTGGGGCTCCGAGGGTGTCAGCTGGTTGGGGAGCCCATCCAGAGTGGTAGCTGGAAGGTTGGGGAGAGCAGCAATTGTCACAGATACCAAGGGTACCAGATTCCTGCTGGAAGGAGAGACTCTGGCCTCTGGTCCCTGCTGAACCAACACCCCCACAGCCCTGCAGGTGGGCCCTGGGTCCCCAAGACAAGGAGAAAAAGACCCCTGTTCCAAGTAGTCCAGGCAATCAAGCTCAAAGCAGGAGAATGGGAGTGGACTGTGAGGGGTATCTGGACTGGGGACTCAAGGCTCAGGTGGCCATAGGAGGACTTTGGAGAGAAGCAAGTACCTTTCCATGTGGAGAAGTGAGGATGCTGAAAAGTAGTCTTTGTGGAAATGGAGGCCACGCAGGAAATTATGTGGGGCCTGGGCCAGTGGACGCCACGTCAGAAGATTGGTGAAAAACTCAGCTATCCCGCCGGCTGTTGAGGGTGGTTCTTCTATCTTCAGAAGGGGGACCTGCTCCTTGTCTACACAGGCAAGGTGGGGAAACAGGGACTCCTGCACCTTTATCCCCACCTTGGTGGTGACCCTGGAGGGGGAAGAGGTGTGAACCCCCCGCCCCCTGGTGCAGCCCCAGCTGGCTGCCCCTTGGCACCCTTATGAAGGGGGTCGGAGCACTTACCCAGGTTGGCCTGGTTCCTGACCCAGCGGTCCCAGAACTGGCTGGGCTCTGAGGCCCAGTATAAGCTGTCCTGGAGGTTGGCTGCATACAGGTTGCTCCAGATACCTGAAAGAGCAGCCGTGAGGGAAGAGGGCCCCCGACTCTTGTCCCAACCCTACCCTTCCCCATGGCCAGTCCTGGCCCAGGAAACTCTTCTGACCGAGGCTGCCCTCTCACCCAGGACCCATTTTCCCTGCTCGGCCCAGCTTCCCCAGCCTGCCAGTGCCCCTCACCTTCTAAGAAGCAGATGTGGGACTCAGGAAGCCTCTTCATCAGCTGCCCCATAAAGAACTCGGAGCCAAAGAGCTCAGAGGGGATGAAGGCCCCGTACTTGGGGAAGCCGACCTCGTAGGGAGAGAACTCGCACCACTCTGTGAGGAGTCCACCCCTCAGCCTCATGGTGCAGAGCCCTTAGGCACCCACACCCCCACCCCGACCCAGGGTTTTGCTTTAGGGCAGCTGAGGACCAGGAGGCCCAGGCCTTGTGGCCTGGGCTTTGTGCATAGGACCTAAGGCCCCTGCCTCCTTCCCAAAGGGCTGAGGGACCCCGGTAGGGTGCCGGTCTCCAGAAAGCAAGGGACCTGGCTCAGGAGAGGTGGGTGTGACATCTGCAATCTGCACACAGGCCCCGTCTCCCCTTATTCCACCAACTGCAAGGGCACAGGTCTCAGCTTTTGGGCCACTCACCCCCAAATTCAAAAGTGGTCAGGCTCTGCCCTTTGGTGTTGAGGGCACAGTAGATGGGCAGAGGGTTCTGGCCATGACTCAGGGCCTCCCGTTGATCTGAGAGCTTGTGATCATGGGGCTGGGGAAAGATGCGTAGAACCTAAACCCACAGCGGCCTGGGTGCCCAGGGCCTTTCCCACCCTGCTGTCCAGCACCGAGCCCCAGCTCCAGCCCTTGCCCTGGCTCTGCCCCCAGGCCGCAGCCCCCGCACCTCATCATGCAGCAGCGCCTCGTTGATGAGGGCCCACAGGTTGGTGAAGCAGCTTGGGTAGCCCAAGCGGGCACGCTCGGCCAGCTCCTGCTGGTACCGCTGCAGCTGGCTGGGGGCCAGCACACCCAGCTTGTTCTTGGTCACCTGGGTCTTCAGCAACTCAGTGGGCCCTGCCAGGTCCTTCTGAGACCACTCTGTGTCCTCATAAAGGTTGGCCAAGGCCCTGGGAAAAGCCAAAGCCAGACGGCTGTCACTGAAGGACCCCGTCTAGACCCCACGTGCCCCGGGCTTTCTAGGACAATGGCCTGGCAGGGACCTTCCCAGGGTCCCCTTGAGCACGTTTCTCCCTGGCACATTCATTCTCCCAGCCCTTCTAGTTTTCTCAGAGGCCTAGGAGAACCCTGGCACCAGCACCCCCTGCCACACAGGGTCCAGCATCAGCCTGCCCCCAGCTCACCAGGTGGAGCCCGAGGCCCCGGTGATGTAGGAGACGCAATCCAAGAGGCCCAGCTCCTTCAGGCCAGCCAGCTGCCCATACAGGGAAGTCATTGCCCGGATCCCACCACCAGTGGCCATAATAGCTACCACTGGGATCTGGAAAAGAAGAGAGCCAGGCCTGTAGAGGCCCTAGGGATGGGGAAGGCCAAGTCACAGGAAGAAGAGATAGCAGGTCAAGTGGCCACCCAGCCCACAGCTAAGGCCTGATCACAGGTCTTGGGACCAGTTCTGAGTCAGTCCTGGGGGCCAGAAACAGCCTTTTGAGTGCCCAGCTCCTCCAGTCCTAAGGGCTCCAGGAAAAAATGGCCCAGGCAAGTTCTGAGCCTCATCTCCTTGCCCTCAGCCCCCGAGCCTGATGCTCACTTTCTGGAAGCCCCAGGGCCTGCCTCAAAATTTTCCCAAATTGCCATCACTCCCCCAGGAGATGGCCCAGGCTAATATGAACCTCCTGAAGCACCCTGGGCCAACAGGCCTCATACCAGATATCTGTCTCCCTCCTCAGACAGGCTAGGCTGAGAACCAAGAAACAGAGTAGGAAAGCCAGCCCCATGAGGTAGCTCCCATGTGGGCTCCAGGTGCCTCAAGCAACACTCTGCCTGTACCAAGTCCCTGCTAACACCAGGTGAGAGGAAGCAGGGTGGGGACAGGCAGCTACGAGCTCTGGTCTAGATCGGGGACAAGCAGCTCCAGTGTTCAGCACCAGGAGCTAGGCCCAAGCAAGCCCGGGGACACCCCATCCAGCCCAGCCCCCAAACCTCATCCTCCTGCACGTCTCCATCCAGCTGCAGGGCCTGCCTCAAGGCCGCGGCCACCACCTGCTTCCTCCTGCTCAGGAAGGCCTGCTCCTCTGCACAGGGCCCGAAGCCCAGTCGCACGGCCAGCTCCCTCAGTCTGGCTGGGGAAGGAAGAGACTGTGAGACAGCTCTCAACCCTCCCCAGAGAATGGAAAGCCGGGTCTGCCTCACCTGTAATACCTACTGCCCTCCCTCTTCTCCCCAACCCTCAATGCCACTCCCGTGTCACAAGACTGAAGTTTGACACCTGGGGAGAGTGTGTCCATGTGGACATGCTTGGGAATGCAGCAAAGCAGACTGGCAGGACCCAGAATGCCGTGGCCGAAAGAGGCTGCTTGGGGTCCCAGGTGCAGACAGGCCCCCAGGCAGGCCCCATACCATAGATCCCCACCTCCAAGTCTCGTGTTCTGTCCCTTACCCACGGAGTTCAAAGCACTTTGGGAGGCTGAGGCAGGCATATAACTTGAGGCCAGGACCAGCCTGGCCAATGTGGGGAAACCCCGTCTCCACTAAAAATACAAAAATTAGTTGGGTGTGGTGGTGGGCACCCATAATCCCAGCTACTCGGGAGGCTGAGGCAGGAGAATCGCTTGAACCCCAGAGGCGGAGGTTGCAGTGAGCCAAGATCGCGCCATTGCACTCCAGCCTGGGCGACAGAGAGAGACTCCGTCTCAAAAAAAAAAAAAAAAAAAAAGGGCAGGGGGCAGGGCAGTGGGCAGGGCAGAAAAGGACCAATAATCCTGTGTCTGTGAGGTGAGAAGCCACTCTCTCAAGACAGAGGGCCAGGGTGGGCGACAACTCTACGAAGATCATTTAAGGTCCAGCCATAACAGCTTCCACCCAAAAGGGCGCAATTTCCCCTCTTCTCTCTCTTGGTTTTCCTGCCCTCTCTGCGCCCCAAACCATGTTACCATTTTCCATCCTCGCCTCCCTGCATTTTCCAGCCAAACATTTATCAAGTGCTCCCCGGGTGCCTGGCACTGGGCCGGTCACTCACCCCTCTGACCATAGGTGCTAAGACTCCTCCCAGTACTCCTCCCGGTACTTCGTGCCCCCCCGAGCGCAAGCCTGAGCCCCTTCAGGGAGCATGAGGATGAGGGGCGGCTGTTTCTCCCCCTCACTCCTCCAGGCCTCCTCCAGCCCCGCGCCCTGGTTGTTTTCCAGGGCCTTGCCCAGTCCCCAGCCAGGCCTCTCACCCTGCTTCTTTTTTCAGCTCCACTCTCATCAGGGGCTCCTGAAAACCGTGAAGGCCCCAGTCACAAAAGGTCGGCCACCTCCACCCAGCTCTGGTCCTCTTACCCTGATCCCCGGCGCACCACCCCCGCCCCGCCACTGTCTCCACAGACGCCAGGCCTGAAGCAGGAATGCTCAGAGGACACTCCCCAAAGAGCCTGGCCCCAGCACCTGCTCAGGGTGTGACCCACGGAGAAGCGGGAAGCAGGCCCCTCCCTTTGTGGCCTGGGTCCCAGCCCCATCCAGGCACCTTGCTTCCTTCCCTGGGAGGCCAGTTCCTGGGACGTGGGGAAGACAAGCCTCACCACTTGACCAGAGGGCAGGGCACTCAGGGGCACCTTTAGTTGCTCCTCGGGGGCATCCTGCAGGGGACAAAGAATGGAGACCTAAGAATCTTTACGCTTCCACTCCTAGCAAAGACCTCACCAAACTCCCACCGGCAGCCATAGAGGTCTGGGAGGGATGGGAAGGGGAGGCCAGCATGGGCCCACACATGCTGCCAGGGTGCCCACTCTGCCAGGTGGAGCAGAGGTCAGACTGGGAGGAGGTGCAGAGGGAGGGAGGAAGTTCTGGGGGCCCCACCTCGAGGGAGCGAGGCACACTACCTGCAGGTGAATACTCAGTTCCTGCTCCCAGCAGGCTGGGCAGTGGAAGCAGAAGGTGCCAGTGCCCACAGAGGCCTCCTGTGGACCCTCACAGGACCCAGGAACCACAAGCTGAACTCTGTGCTCTGAGGCTGGAAACAGGAACCAGAGCAGAGAGGCTGGGGACGGTATCTCTGCCCACAGAACCCATCTTGCTGCGTGGCCTGGAGGGCACCTCCCTCTCCCTGCTGAAATGGTCTGGTGGAGATGGATCCCCCACCACGGTCCCCCGAGAAGGCCTAAGGGGAAAGCTCAGGCCCCAGGGAGAATTGTCCAATGCTTAAAGGGGGAAGACAAGAGCTGAGAGCCAGGGGCTGTCCCAGTGGGTTGGGGACTCACACTTCTGGTCTCCTGTCTCCTCCAGTTGAACGTGCAAGCAGGAGAGCTCCCAGGCCTGAGTCATGAAGACAGCCCCTCAGACACTAACCCCACCCCCCATTCAGGGACCCCACCCTCGCAGCACCCCGGCTGCTGCTGGTCTGCACTTCATTACCTGGGCCCTTGAGATTGTATTCCCTTAACAAACTGAAATCCCAGGGTCCCCAGGCTGAGGCAGCGGTGGGCCTGTACCTCAAGTCGCTGGCATGAGGGAGTCCCGGGGACCCCAGACTGCCTCCCAGAGCACTGGCACACTCACCACCAGAACGCCATTGCTGACGAGCCACTCGCCACGGTCAGCCCTGGAAAGAGCCCCCAGAGCCCCCTTAGCAGGAGTCCAGGTTCCCACCCCACAGAGACCTGGGCATCCCCCAGGCACTAGTGCTGTCCTTCCCACATGGCACTCCCACCCAAACTGCCCCAGGCCCCTGACTCACAGACTCTGCAGGCAAAATTCAACTTCCAGGCGCCCCTCACCCTGGGAAGAGAGCCAGAAGTAAGTTAGAAAGGGTCAGAAGGAGTGCACATATGTCAGTGAGTATGAGACATGCGTGTGTGTGCATGTGTGCGCGTGGAGATTTCAACCCAGACACCAGCTAGGGCTGCCGTGGAAACACCGCCTTGCCTGAGGGCTCAGTGAGAAGCTCTCACGCCGGAACTCCCCAGCCCGCAGAGTCCCCGCATCAAACAGTACTGACAACACAGGGTCATCTCCGGTCACCAGGTCCCGGTCAAAGACTTTCAGTTCCATGACATTCTGGAGGGGAAAAGAGTGACAGGGCTGCAGGAGGGAGGGGACAGAAAGGTGAGCAGGGCAGCGGCAGTGGCTGGCGAGATGTGGGTAGAGGCAGCGCTGATGCCTGGCCCGCCTTGAGCTGCCTGTGGATCCTGAAGTGAAAGCTCTGGTTCCAGACAGGGCTGCTGCTGTTCTTGACCGTGCGTGTCTGGAGCCTGTGGCTGCAGGCCATGGGCAGCCAGAGAGTCACGTAGCAGACAGAGGGGGTCACTGCAGGAAGGAACAAGTGCCCAGCGGTGGACAAGAGCCCTTCCCAGCCGCCCAGACCCACTTCCTTCCATCACCTAGAGCCCCATGTGGGTTAAGACTGAGGGGGAGGGGAAGTGGGGGGAAGTGGGGGCCAGAGGCAGAGCCCCAGCTGCCACCTTCCACCCAGAAGCTCCTCTCAGCTCCCTCCTGTAGGCCCTGCCCACCGGCCCACCCGCCTCCACCAAATCCAGCCACAGCACCCTCCTCCTCAGCACCCTCCTCCTCCCTCAGCCCAGCACAGGGGCCAGGGCGGTGCGCACTCACCTAGGTCCTTAGAGGGTAGGCGATGGGCCTGCAGGACACGAACCGTGAGCAGGCAGGTCCTGGACACCTCTGCCTGCAGAGGTGGGAGAGGGGAGACCTGCTACGGGCTGATGAAGCCAAGGGTGACAGGGGCCACAAAGGAGGCTGGAGCAGTGCCTCAAGGCCTAATCCTGAACCCCAGGCCCATCCTCCATCTCATCAGAATCCTGAATCAACAAGAGGAGACATGATATCTCCATCACGACGCCTGCCAGCACTTACACAATGCTCTGCGCCGGCTCTGGGCCAAGGGCTTTGCATACATTAACTCATTTATCGCACAACCACCTTATGCACAGATACTATTTACGATGGCCCACTCCACAAGGAAACTGAGGCACAGAGAAGCAGTCACTTGCCTGAGGTCCACAATTGGGGTTGGAGCCCGGGCAGGCTGGCTCCAGATTTATGCCTCACACAGACCTGCTTCCACCTTCTTGGGCTAGTATCCTTTAGGCTCTCCACCCCACATCCCCAGCCCACACCCCAGCTAAGCAGCTTTCCGGCTGGTCTTGGGTGGCAGGGGACATAAGCTATCGAGGGAGGGGAAGTAGCACATCAGGGCCTTGGGCCCCAGGCTGAGCTGCTCTCGTACCCTCCCCCTCCACCCCGGTCAGAAGAGCATCCTGGAAATGGGCTCTCTCCTGGGCAGGGGAGGCGGCTCCTAGCTCAGACCCCTCACAGGCTGTCATGTCCTCCAGGTCCTGCCAGGTCAGGCTGAAGATGGTCCCCCGGTAGCTCCCTCCAAACCCATGCCCCGGGTTCTGGGAATGCAGCCTGGCAGGTGCACCGGGACCAGGGAAGCCTGTGCCAACTGCTTCCTTTCGGCCTTCCACCTGCCTCCGCAAGGACCCTAACAGGTCAAGTCCAGGGAGCAACCAGGTCCAGGGCAGTGCTGGAGGGCCTCATCCACCAGGGTCAGCCCAGGGCCCTCACACTCCAGGCAACTGAGTCAGAGGAGCATGGAGGAGCCACTTGCTTCCAGGGCCTCAGGGCGGCAGCTGGGAGCCTCTGAGTCTCCAGGGCCCAAATCTATGGTGCCAGGGAGCTCTGCCAGGAGCCCGTTCCCAGGACAGAAAACACTCAGGACGGATCCCTCATCCCCAAGCCTCCTTCTCCCCTGGCTTCTGCCCACTACCCTGGTCTTGTGGTCAATAAACTCCCCTCCCTACCCCTGGAGAAGACCACAGCTCCCATAAGAAACATATTAACTAGGCCCCAGGTAGAGACCAGGGGTCCCAGTAGGGACCCAGGGCCCTGCCAGGCCTTACCACAGCCATGAGACTGAGTCCTCAGGAGCAGGAATGATGGGGCAGTGGCCACAGGATCAAGGACTGTCAGCTTTCTAACCCAGAGCCAGGGATGTGATGTCCCAATTGGTCCCAAGTCCCTCCTACCCGCCGCCTCTGCTCCACCTAAGCTCCACACCCACTCCTGAACCAGCCACCTGTCCAGGAAATGAGGCACCCTAAGCCTATACTAGAGCTCCTGATACCTCTGTGGCACTCGCCAGCCTTTACCAGCTGGGCCTGCCCCACCCAGCCCTGCAATCCCAGCCTGGAGAGCTTGCTGCCAGGGGCTGAGCAGAAGGAAAGCAGGGGTGAGTCCCAGAACAGCAGCCAAGGGAAGAGTGGAGTTCCCTGTCACAGGCCTTTCGCAACTCTGGCACCTGTTGGACAGGAATGCCCAGTCTTGATGGCAGGGCTCCATCAATCTGAGATGAACACCCGGGCCCCCTCACGACAGGCAGGGGAGTGGCTGTCACATAAAACAGCCCTTGAAAGCTAGGGGCTGAGTGGCCAGGGATGAGGCCTGTGGGTTGGCACTCAGGGGCAGGGGGTTCTTCTGCCTCCAGGGCATGATTTGTGGGGGGGTCAGCGTGTGGAGACCAACTCTTTCCTCAGAGGGACAGCCCCAGGAGAGGCGGGGGCTTCCGTCCCTTCCTGCCTGTGCCTGTTATGGGAGAAACAGGGGTTATCCCCAGGGCACCAGGTCCCACCTGCTGCCCCTGAACTGGGGGAGGACAGTAACCATAGGAGAGCTAGGAATAGCTCTCAAGGTCCTGGGCCAAAGAGGTCCGGACCAGAGAGCTACAAGACTCAGGTCTGCTTGCTTGTCCCAGGGAGGGGCTGCGGTGGCTCTCATGGACAGCGGGACTTGGGCAGCGGACGGCTCTTTGGGCCCAGGCTGGGATCCAGCCCTCACCCCCAGTGAAGGTCACCCTGAAGTTTTTACCTGAACCTTCAGGCCCTCCTTAGACCACAGAAGGCAACTTCAAGAGGGAGGATCAGAACATACGACTCATAAGCCAGGCGCAGTGGCTCACACCTGTAATCCCAGCACTTTTGGGAGGCCGAGGCAGGTGGATCATGAGGTCAGGAGATCAAGACCATACTGGCTAACACGGTGAAACCCCGTCTCTCCTAAAAATACAAAAAAATTAGCCGGGCATGGTGGCACGCACCTGTAGTCCCAGCTACTTGGGAGGCTGAGGCAGAATAGTGTGAACCTGGGAGGCGGAGCTTGCAGTGAGCTGACATCACACCACTGCACTCCAGCCTGGGTGACAGAGCGAGACCCCATCTTAAAAAAAAAAAAAAAAAAAAGGACGTACGACTCACAGCTACCTTTTATTCAACATGTCCTGTGTGCCAGCTCCATGCTGGTCCTCATAGACATCATCTCCAAGCCCACAACAGCCCCGTGAGGTACAGCCATTATTATCTCTTTACTGACAGGACACCAATGCCCGAGACGCAGTGACTTGCCCAACATCACAGCGCTGGGGAGAGGTGCCGCTGCACCTGATCCCCACTCTGCTCACCTGTGTGGCAACTTCCTGAGAACCCTCACCCAGACCTGCCTGGCACCTTGAGTCCTTATAACCACATTCCAAGATCCTCCACAGCTGATCTCAAGCCATGCTGGACCCGGGGCCAGCAGCCAGCATGCACACTCCAGGCTCTCTCGAGAATTGACCCGGCCAGGGAGGGGCTGGCCCTGTCCCCCGAGGCGTGCTTGGTCGTGTTCACCAGCGCTCCATCAGTCAAGGCCTGAAGCCTTGGTGAGGGAGTCGAGCAGCTGGAAGTAACTATACTTGAGGTCGTATTCCATGTCATACCAGAAATTCACTGTGGGAAGAACGGGGATCTGAGCATGAAGATCCCTCTTCTGACCCAGAGCCTCCCAAGCCTCCCCCCAGAGGCCCTGCTGGACCTTGGCAGGGCCTGTCCCCAGGCGGCCTGGGCAACTCCTCACCTGCGATGCAGCCCTGGGACTGCTGGACGTGGTGGAACCACAGAGCCGGCAGATAGAGCATCTCACCGGCCCGCACCGTGCAGCGAAGGGCCTGGGCCTGACTGTAACTAGGGTACCGTGCTAGGTCTGGCGCCAAGGGGTCCAGTGGGATCCAGGGCACCTGGGAACACATCAGATGCCAGGGAGCAGCCCCGCAGACCCCCCAGGACTTCAGGCTCTGTCCCTTCCAAAGGTCAACACCACAGGCCCTGCTTGGCTCAGCACTGAAAGGCCTCAGACTTAGGGACTTTTCAGAGCAAGGTGCCACCTCCCCAGATCTTTTGCGCCTGCTCTTCAGAGTCAGGCTTCTGCCCTTCTCCCTCCCTAGAGCCCAAGAACAGGACAGACACCTTCTCCATGGCCTCTTCATCCACCACCTTAAAGGTGCCCTCTTCAGTTGGCTGGTAGGTTGCCGGCGTGTACAGCTCTGGAGCCCAAGGGAGAAGGGTGTGGGGGAATTGCAAACAGCCTGGAACTTGCCAGACCCTCCTCCACCCCAGCCAGCCCTGGGCAGGGGCAAGGGGATCAGGGGCCCTGGTGCACTGGGGATGCCACAGCCACACCTCAGGCCTGGGAACTGGCCTCCCAGGCTCTTGCTGCCTCCCTCCCCCTTGGGCCAGCTGTTCCCCAGCCCCTCCCTGCAGGCCACATCCCCTACCATAGGGGATGAAGGGCCGGTCGCTGGGCGGATGGAACAGGAAATGCTTCTCTCCTGAGACCACGCAGTAGAGGTTCTCATAGTGGTCCTTGTGCACTGCCAACAGAAAGAAGGCCCGGGGGCAGGGTATGGAGGGCAGGGGCACGGGAGGAGGCAAACCCTCATGCTGAGAGCCCTGCACCCCAAGACGGCCTACGACAAAAGAGAAGCACGCACAGAGCCAGTGGGCTGGAGATGCCAGGGGCTCTGATGGGCATTCTGGAACTCTGCCTACCAGGGACCTGATGCTCACCAGGCCCTGGACTCCTCTTCAACAAGAGGGGAAGTTCTCCTACACTTACCCCCTGGCCCAGCGGGCCTTCAGGGAGGTTTCTTTGGGTCTAGAAGAAACAATGCACCCGCCCCCAATGCCATGGGTCCATTCCCCGACCTCAGCTGTCAGGGGAAACCCTCTGTGGTGCCCGAGTCCTAGAAGCCAAAAGAAATCTTAGAGAACAGCCCAACCTCCACCCAGGGCCATCCCTCCACTCCTGGCCTCGTCTTCCCTCCCTCTGCCCCAACCTGCTCCTTCCCCACCTTTGTATTCCCCTTACACCTACAAGAAGTCACCGCAGCCGCCTCCCCCAGCCAGAAGTTCACAGCATCGGGCATCTTTCCTGCAGGGCAGAAGGCAGAGAGCAAGTTAGGAAGGCCAGGCTGGGGAAAGCTGCCATCCAGTGATGCCAGAGCCAAAACCTGGGTGAGCACAGAAGAATCCCAAGAAAGGGGTCAGGGAGAAGAGGCAGAGGTTGGGAAATCTTGGGGAAGGGGTCCTCCCTCCCTGGGGCAGAAGGAAGGACAACAATCTTTGGCAGTTCATCTATGATTAAGTCAAGGCCTGGGAATGTATTTAGTGAGCTGCACCAGATGCTGACAGGACCAAGCCCATAGGCCAGGTCATCACCTAAGGGCAAACAGGCTGACCCCCCTCCTTCCCATATCTTCCCTGTCCAGGGCCAGGACCACCCCACCTCCACTCACCCAGGGCTTCGGAGGCCCAGGGCACATGGGATTCCAGATCAGGCAGCAGCTGGGGCAGCTCGGTGGGCAGGTTGGAGCACTGCTTCTGCACATAGAGGACTCCAGGGTGCTGGGCCCGGCCCTCCAGCACATCCAGCATGAAGCTCAGGGGCAGGCAGCACTCAGCTGGCATCATGAAGCGATCCCCTCTCACGGCATCCGCGTAACCATCTGGGGTCACGGCCACACTCACCTCTGTGGAGCCCACTGTGGCTCTAGAGGAATGGACACTCAGCCCATGCCCAGATGCCAGTAATCACTGCTCACACCTGACCCCAGGGCAGCTCCCACCTGAAATAGAGGAGGGACCACTTCTGGAGGGCCGGCCAGTGCTGCAGAGTGTTCCGGATGATGCACGGCCTGTTGGGGCAGACCCAGTCCCGGCAGAAGTGGAGCGGAGTTGGGGGTTTGTCCAGGTAGGGCACAGCAAGAGGCACGCAGAGCTCTGAGAGAAAGAAGAAGACAGGGGATGGAAGGGCTGATGTCTGCAGCACCCAGTCCCTGCCCAAGAGATGCCATCCCTGGAAAGGCCGTGCTGTGTCACTGGGAAATGCTCGTTGGTGACCAAAGGACCCTGGACAACCAGTAATAGAAAGATGAGGACGGAAAAATGAAAGCAGAAAGCATCATGCACACACACCCACATGGGCCCCGACCATCCATGGGGCCAGAGGCTGCTACCCAGCCCATAAGCCAAATCCCCTGTGGGGCTGTGTCTGCACAGTGGACCCTATGCCTTCCCACCCTGGAGAGGCCAGCCTCCTAGCATCTACCAGGAAAGGCCACCATGAAAGTGGCATTGGGAGCTCCAGAATGAGTAAGGCTGAGGCCCCATGGCCACGGGCTATTCTGGGTGTTGTGTGGCTCTGGGAAGCCCCCTTTAACAGTGACATTTACTGAGCACCAGGAATGTGCTCAGAACTTGGCTTGGCTAATCTGGGGCTATCAGGGATGACACAATCATCATCTTAAGAAATTTACAACCTTCTTACCCGGGAAGACAAACTACCAGATGACACCAATGGAGGAAAAGGAAGGGCTCGGCTATGGTTTGGGTCCTGCTGAACAGCATCACCATCTCCAGACACCCAGGGCCACCACGTACACTTCAGCAGGCTGCGTGGTGTGCCGCCTGCGCAGGGGTCTACAGTGGCCCTGTGTCACCTCTAATCAAAATCTTTTTGACTCAGCTTTCTCCTTCACTCCCGTCATCCTACTGGTTGGCTCTGAGTCCTGTTGATTCTGTCTCCTATGTCTCTCAAACCCACCGTCTCCTCTCCTCCGCTGGCATCCACATTCCAGCTACCTCCTTTGGGTCCTCACTCAATTATCACATTGATAAGACTTCCTTCTCCGACTATACTTTCTAAATTTATAATCTGTCCCCCTGCCGCAAATCTTTATATTCCTTTCCGTATTTTTTCTTGTTAGCATTCATCACCATCTGACATGCTATATATTTTAGGGCTAGACGTGGTGGCTCATGTCTGTAATCCCAGCACTTTGGGAGGCAGAGGCAGGAGGATTGCTGAGGCCGGGAGGTCAAGACCAGCCTTGGTAACGTAGGGAGACCCCATCTCTACAAAAAAATTAAAAATTAACTGGACATGGTGGCATGCACCTATACTCCTAGCTACACTAGAGGCTGAAGCCAGAGGATCACTTGAGTCCAAGAGGTAGAGGCTGCAATGAGCTATCATCATGCCACTGCACTCCAGCCTGGGTGACAGAGCAAGACTTTATCTCAAAAAAAAAAAAAATAAAAATAAAATGAGTGTGGGGTTTGGCCACTGCGCACAGCTAGGCATGTGGGCTGCGGTGGGGCAGGCAGCTTCAGGTGCCAACACAGGCGCTGGTTTCCTGCAAGGCTGCAGCTAGACCAGGTGTACCATAAGCAGCTTCCACAGCTGACACTGGGAAGCATGGTGGTGCCTGGAAGCTTGCAGATACCAGGAACCGCAGAGCCCTAAAGAGGGTGTCAGAACCCCAGCTTGGGGAGCTCCTGGGTCTGGACTCCCCAAAGGGCCGCAGCTCTTCTTTCCTTCTGGTCACCCACAATGTGGCCAGCAAGACGCATGGTTCAGCCCTCTTCATGTTACAGCTCTTTTCGCCCTGCCACTCAGCAGGTCCCAATTCTTGTCCTGCATCCAGGAAGAATGAGGTACACACAGACAAGCAGAGGGTAAACAAGACAAAGAGGAGCTTTACTGAGCCATAGAATAGCTCAGAGGAGACCCACAGTGGGCAGCTCCTCCCCGCAGCTGGTTGTCCCATCGTCTCTTCTGGTCTGGCTGAGTCAGGGGCTTTTTATGGGTCTCACAGGGGAGGACGTACATGCCTATTGGTCCATGGGCAGCCACGGGTGCGCCGGAAAAAGCACCAAAAGTTCCCATTCCGGTCCATGGAACCGGCAGCCCAGCCCCCAGGCTTCAGGCCTTCCCTGGCTTGAAGGTCGGGCTTCACCGGGACCCGCCACCTTCCACCCAGGAACCTGTCTGCCTCTTGCCACCATTCACGGCACCCAAGCTGTTTGTGCCAAGGGGTGCCTGCAGGCCAGCACTGAGCTGCCCTCAGCCCCTCTTGGCCTCCCTCCCATGCTCGTTGGCACCCAAAGGCCAGAGGGGGCCAAGGAGGCAGGGGGCTGGTGTGTCAGCACTGCAATAGCACCCAGGCTCGGCCTCAACTTTGCTCCATGATCTGAGCAGGTGCTGACAGTGAGGAGAAGCCAGACAGCAGGATCAGGCACTTCCAAGCCTGCGGCAGCAGGAAGGGGCCTTCCTGGGTCCCCAAAAGTGCAGACATGCCTGGGTCCACAGCTGCAGCTTGGGAGGCTGCAGCTGCATCTAGGAGAGTGGGGCTCCTGCCTGCTCCTGGCTCCCAAGAGCACAGGGGTGCCTAAGTTGCAGTCCTGGCTTGGGTGGCTGTAATTGCGCCTAGGGAGCTCCCACTCTACCAACTTGGAAGGGGTGGGGCTCCCATTGTCCCCAGTTCCCGCCAGCTCTGTGGAACATGTGGCCCCAGCTGCCTCTCCTCTTCGCATTTTCCCCACAGCGGTGGCGGGCAAGGTGCATATGTCATGGCAGCTCTGACCACCCCAAACAAATGAGCCTAGTAGTCCTGTGTTCCGGAAACAGTGAAGAAGCCAGTTTGCAGGAGCAGGGTCTTTGTGCACATGTGTGAGTATTTTTGTACTCACAAGTACAAGTCCCTACAAGTCCCAGTTGCACCTTTGGCAGGGTGCTCGCAGGCTTCTGGGATGTGGCAGGGAGCGAGGTTCAGGCTGCAGCAGAGGGTCTGGGCTTAGGAGCAGGTCCTGCCCAGCCATGTGAGGGTGGGGGTGGTGCAGTCGGCTGCCTCGGGGATGCAGGGAACAGGGGACTCACTACCACCACTGCTGCTCCCAGAGCCGCTTCTGCTGCCCGACTTGTGCCTCCCCACTGCAGCCAGCATGATGACAGCATCTGCTTCAAACTGCCCGCCACTGTCATCAAAACTACTGGACTCAGACAATCCTCTTGCCTCAGGAGGTGGGACTACAGGCACATGCCACCACACGATGGTGTCTCACTATGTTGCCCACGCTGGTCTTGAACTCCTGGCCTCAAGAGATGCCTCCCACCTTGGTCTCCTGAAGTGCTAGGATTACAGGCGTGAGTCCTGCACACAGCCTGGGATTCTGAAAATGCATGGAAACTGCCATTTTTTCACCCTTTGGACTTCTGCAATTAGGGATTTGTTTTACTTGCTCACCATTTCCTTTAGAGAATGGCTGCTTTCCTCTCCTGGGGCTTCCAAGTGAGAAAATTTCAAAAGGGATCCAAACAATTGCTTTGACCCCATAACTCTGCTAAGAATTTAACAAGGCCGGGAGCAGTGGCTTATGTGTTCCATGGCGTTCCAAAACTTTGGAATGCTGAGGTGGAAGGATTGTTTGAGGAATCTGAGACCCGCCTTGTCTCTACTAAAATTCAAAAAAATTAGCCAGGCGTGGTGGCGCATGCCTGTAGTCTCAGCTACTCCCAGGTGCTGAAGCAGGAGGATCTCTTGAACCTGGGAGGTCGAGGTGCAGCGAGCTATGATTGTGCCACTGCACTCCAGCCTGTGTGACACAGTAAGACCCTGTCTCAAAAAATATAAAGAATTTAACCAACAAACATACTCACACATGTGCAGAAAACGCTGCTCCTGCAGACTGGCTTCTTCACTGTTTCCTAAACACAACAGGCACACTCCCACAGAGGGCTTTGCCTGCACTTACCTTCTAACCTACTTCTTCTACTCTACAATGTACTCATTCAGTACACCTGTGGTTAATTGTCCACCTTCTCACTTAGAATGTAACAGGACATAGACTGTAAAAGACAGATTTGTTTTGTTCAGTGATGTATCTCAAACACACTGAACAGAGCCTGGCACACAGAGATGCTGAATAAGTATTTGTTAAATCAATCCTCAAAGTATTCGTTGCAGCATTATTGAAAACAACGGATTGGACATGACCTAAATGACTAAGTGAATACAGCACTAGCACACAGACGTGAAAAAGACTGAGGTAGAGGAATGTGAAATGATCTCCAAGATACACGGTGCAGAAGAGTGTGTTTAGCAGGCTACTATTTGTACAAAAAAAGGGTAAAAAGTCGTGTGTGCACGGATATAAACAATCTTTCTGTAAGAATGCAAACTGGGGCTGGGAGGGAACCTCGCTTCATTTACATTGCGTACCATTGTATATTACATACCCATCACATACACATGAGCCTGTGTTGCTGTTCAGTGGTAAGAAATCATTTAAAAATAGAAAAAAGAAGGAAGGAGGGAAGAGAGAAAGAAAGAAAAGGAATAAAAACCAAGCAGGGGAAGAGCCAGGGACCATTTGGTCAGCCTGCAATCCTCCCAAAGTGCGACAAGGGAGTTGAGGTCGGAGGCGGCGCACGTGGGGGAGGAATCCGACCACCACCTGTGTGCCTTCGATGAGCTTTCAACAACGGCAACAGCAAGCTGCTCAAGACTGTAGGAAACACAGGGCTTCGCCGCGACCACGGTCAAGACGGCACCGGGCCTTGGGAATAACGTGAACAGAATCACCCAGGAAGCCGCGGAAGCGCGCGAACACGGGAGAAGGGAAGCAGGTTGCCACAGAAGAGCAACCCGAGCGGGGCCTCGGGGCAGTCGCACACACGAGGTTCCGAGCCCCCGGTGTCAGCGGCATCCCAGGGCCCCTCCCGTGTTCGGAAATCGCCGCAGCCTGTGGGAGAGCCACTCACCCCTTGCAGCGGCCAGGAATTCTCGTAACTCGCTCCGCGCGGCTTCCAAAGCCGCCTCCGCCATGGCTGCGTCAGCGCCGGCTGAGACCCCGCCTTTCCCCGACGCCCCGCCGCAGGCCACACCCCCAGCACTCGCCCCGCCCTTCCAGAGGCACCCACCGCAGGCCACACCCCCAGCACTCGCCCCGCCCTCCCCGCCACAGGCCACACCCCCAGACCCTCGCCCCGCCCTTCCAGAGGCACCCGCCGCAGGCCACACCCCCAGCACCCCGCCCCGTCCTGCCCCTGGACACATACCGGGTTCTGCCACCGAAGCGGTGGAGCGACTGGCAGCGCCCGCTTCGGCCTGCCCCACTGGGCCGGCATCCCAGGGTTAACAAACAATTGTGTTTATTGACAAGTTCATACATCAGTACAAACGGGCACGTTAAAAACAGCCCCCCCGCCCCATGCAGCCAAGGATGAGGCGGGAAGCGCCGCGACCTGCACAAAGTATAAAAGTTATAAATAAGGGGCTTTCAAAACAGGGCGGGGGCAAATCTGGAGTGGGGCGGCGGTTGCCGGTGGCCTCAGACATGCAGAAGGGGACGGGGCGCCGGCCGGGCCACGAGGCCCCCCACTCACATGGGGCAGAGGGCAGGAAAAGGGCGGCCACATTCTCACAAACTTCTGGCGAAGGGTAGCTGCCTCCTCGTGAAGGACCTGGCCCAGAGGGCGAACCTGAGTCCCACCTGCGGTGGGCGCGGCTGGTGTGGGAAGTGGGGACACAGTAGGCACGGGCCCGCCCCCGCCGCCGCGGGAGTTCCAGGGCCATGCGGGTGGCGATGCTAGAGGAGTGGGGAAGGGCCAGGTTTGGAGCAGCTCAAGCGCACTCAGGCTGATGCCCCGGAGCTGGGAACCTTTTGTAACCCTTTTTCTTTTTTCTTTTTTTTTTTTTTTTTTTTTTTTGAGATGGCGTGTAGCTTTGTCACCTAGGTTGGAGTGCAATGGCGCGATCTGGGCTCACTGCAACCTCCACCTCCACCTCCAGGGTTCAAGCGATTCTCCTGCCTAAACCTCCCGAGTAGCTGGGATTACAGGCGCCCACCACCACGCCCAGCTAATTTTTTTATTTTTAGTAGAGACAGGGTTTCACCATGTTGGCCAAGCTGATCTCGATCACCTGACCTCGTGATCCACCCGCCTCGGCCTCCCAAAGTGCTGGGATTACAGGCTTGAGCCACCACACCTGGCCCGGAACCCATTTCTTTATAAGCCTCTGCCTATGGCGCAGCAGGGCGGGTGAAGGGGCTCTCGTGGCCTGAAGCTGTGGTAAAGCTGCTCTGACTTACCTGCAGCAGAGGGGAGCAGTAGGGCCCAGAAAAACCTTTCCTCAACTCTTCAACTGCCTCACGACATGGTCCCACTCTACCTCCTAGGGTCCCCTATCTCCTTTCCCTCACCCCTAATTACTGCCCTTTTACATTCTAACTTATCCCCTCACCTCTGCCACTTACCTGTCCCATCTACCATTTTTCTAGTGTCTCCTTTGGCCCCAGCACCTCCCTCCTCTCAAACTCCAGTATCCAGCACACCCGTGGGTGCCCAGCACTGCCTTTGAGGAGGCTCCTTCTACCTAAACCAGGTGTCCTATGGGCCATCTCGTATCAGCTAGGCTGTGGACACCAAGAATCCAGAATCTGGGTTCACTTAGTGTACTGCACCCCTTTTCTGCTCCCTGATAGGTGTTCCACATAAGCCAGGGTGGTGAAGCTGAGGCAGGATGTGCCGGCAGGCACACAGCAGCCAGCCGGATACTCTGGCAACCAACACTCAACAGCGTGCTGTGCAGGTAGGTGTGTGTACATGTGTGCGCGTGCATGCGTGTGATCTCATCTGTGGCCAAGGTCCTCAGGAGGTAGGCCAGCGCCCTGTAAACGAGGGATGTTCCAACACAGGCTTCTGACTAAGCATCATTCAGGATGCAGGGAGAAGGTGGCCTCTGGGCTCCAGCAGCCGGCTGGGGTCCAGGGTGGAGGACAGGGAAGAACAAGGGGCTGAGGAAAGGAGGCCAGAGCTTCATGTTTGCCCAGGTGAGGGCTTACTGTCCTGCAGCAACGTCCCACAGCTGGCTCAAGTTCTGGCCAGGAGAGTAAGGGGTCACAGGGAAATACAATGCTGGGCCCCTCTTGGAGGGAGAATGGGAGTGGAATGTGCGGGCTCAGGTCCAAATACCAACTCAAGTCTCCTGATGGCTGGGGACACCCTGGACGGCCAGATGGCTCTGCCTTTCTGAGCTGCCAGGTATTGGGGAAAACCACCCTGCTCTGGCAGCCAGGGGAGTGCAGCTGGTGTGAGAGGGGAAGTGCAGGTAGAGGTGAAGGCCCACAGTTGGCTGACGGGCACTGAATACCACATCACCTCTCACCTCGACCCCAGAGTATCCTGTGTATGCTCCACCACAGGGAGCTAATCCCTGCAGTAATTTCAAATGGCTTCTAAGAGAGGGCCAGCCCTTCCCAGATTCCTAGATGGGGCAGGCTGCCCTCCTACCTCTCACAGCACCAAGATGACAAAGACCCAAGACCTGTCCCTGCCACTGGAGGGGCTGTGGAGGCAGGAGTTCCAAGGAAGTGAGGCAACAGTCAGGGAAATAAATTAATAAATACAGGCCCCCCACGAGGAGCGGCTGGGAAGGCTGCTTTGCCTCTGAACACTGCTCCCTGCTTTCCACTCCAAGCAGCCCCGCAGGTTTTGGTGAGGGGCAGAGGGGCTGCAGTTTGGAATCGCTGGGGCATTCATTCACTTGGGACAGGCTTCTAGAACTCAGAGTTTGCCTTCCATACGCCGTTCCATGGCTCGAAGCAACAGTTCTGAGTATTGCTCCAGCAGGGCCTGTGTCTGCTCGGCTCCCACAGCCCCAGGGCTGCTGCCTGGGCTGGACAGCACTGCCCCAGCCACAGCTTCCAGCTCCTGTCGCACTGAAGAGAAGGTGTCTCTGAGGAGCTGGGCAATCCGACTTTGCTCTGCTGAGGGCATCTTGCAGCCAGCCACCTGAAACAGCACCCCCAGAAGTGAGGTGGAGGAGCCTGTCAACAGACATATAAAAGGGAGGGGCCCCACCTGGGTCCAGCCTGCCTCAGAAGGGACTAGCTGGGAACTCTACCCACCAAGATCAGCATGTATGGCCAGGGAACATGGGATGCAGGCAGACTCTGGGGGTGACGCCCAAGGAGGAACCCATTGGATTGCAGAACCGTCTACATCTTATGAGCAACTCCTTATGACAACTCCGGCAGAATCTGCTTTCTCTTTCAAAGTTTGGGCCTTCTTGGACTGTCCCCTATGTCTAAGGGGGCCAAATAATTCATGGATATGAAAAAGGATGCCATTAATAATTACACTGGGACAACGACATAAACTGGGATTGTCCTGAGCCAACTAGGAGGTGTGGTCTCTTCAGGCCTCACCTCCTGAGGGAAGTCTCCAGCTCTTAACCAGAAATGACCGCAGGTGCCCGGTACAAGAGGCTAGCCTGGCCTCTAACCCCCTCACCTATGCTGCCCAAGATGTTCTTGAGTGTGCCATCCTGTCAGCACAAGAGCCTTAGCATACTGTTCTGGACATGGTTATCCGAAACACCCAGCACTACTGACGTGCCCACCCTCCTGCCGGGGGGCACCTAACACCCACCGAGTGGTAGAGCCACACTGCCTGGCACACGCTGCCGCGGAGCTCTGCCACCAGCTGCTCACACTGCTCCAGGCTCACCGCTGGCTCTGAAAGAGACGGATACAGCTCAGTGAGGCCCAGCATGTAGCCCTTTCAGGCCTCCGCACCCAAGACACTCAGAGCAGGAGAGACCTAGCCCTCAGCATTGCACCTCCCACTTGCCCTCAGTCCCTTCCTCTTGGCTTCTCTTCCAACGGCCTCCCCAACACCACACAAACAAGGTCCAGAGGAGACGGCCAGCCCCAAGTTCAGAAGCCACTGAATGGGCAAGTGAATCACAAGGAAATCATGAAGGTCAGCAGGAGGGTCTCACCATCAGGGGTGTGACTTACGGACCTGCGACAGGAGCAGACAGGACAAGAAACACCAGAAGCTGTACCCACAGAAATGGGATGGAGCCAGACAGCGGCCAACAGAGAGGGGAGAGTAAGGATGGGGCAGGAGATGAGAGCTGGGGAGCTGTGCACACCTGAGTCCTGGCTCAGGGCTGCCCCTGGCTTGGTGCATTCCATGGGGTTGGGAGTCTTCTCAGGGGGTGGGGGCTGCAAGTTTTCAGGGCCTTGGAAGAGGCTGCTGACTGGCAGTTGCTGGGCACAGGGGCTGCTGGGCCCAGGATGAGCCTGGCACTCTGTCCTAGGCTTGGGAGTGGTGCCCTCCCCCAAACAGGCCCATCTCTCAGTTGTACTGTGAGCTTTTCCTAGGCCCACCGGGTAGCCAGGCTTTTCTACCTCGCCAGGGGCCCGGCCTTTGGTGACAGGAGAGAATGCAGCCAGGGTAGGATGGTCAGGCAGTGGTTTGGGGATGTCCAGGACCAGGTGAGCCCGGCTGGGCAGGGCCAGCTTGCTGAGTGGTGAGACTCGGATGGGGGCATGAGCTTGAGGTTCAGCCACCAGGCCTAGGTTCTCCCCAACAGAGATACTGCAGGATATCTTGGCCATGGAACTGGTGGTGGGGTTCTGATAGGAGTGAGGCCGAGACGGACGGCCATCAGCTGGGGGCAGGGAGCCCAGACCATCCTGAGCTTCGATCTCCCGAGACAGCAGTGCGCCTGGTGAAGGGGCCTGCAGACTGGCCTCATGTCTTTCTGCAAAGGAGACAGAGGTATACACAGGTCAGGTGTTGAGGAAGGCATCCCAGGTGCCAACACCCAATCCCGAAGAGCTGCTGTTCCCCTCCACATGCCCATTAAGGGACACCTAGTGGCCAGCACAGTGGCACATCAGGGCCACACCAGGCCCTCCCTCCTCCAGCATGTACATGTGTTCCATACACCCTGCACCCTGGCACTGAACCCATCAGGCTCCTCACCCTGTGGCACCAGACTGTGCACAGACTGGGCCTTCTGGAGTCCAGAAAAGGGGCTGGCTGTGGCCACTCTCTTGGGAGCCCAGCTGCTGTCAGGGTTGAGACGGCATCGTGGCAACAGCACAGAGGCTGCCTGCTGGGGGCTGGGGTTGCCAGAGGACGGTTCCACCTCCGGGGGTGCTCCAGGGGGATTGGCACCATTGCCTCTCGGCTGCTCACCAGATGCCTGTGGCACCTGGGCTGGTCTCGACATCAGTGCCAGGCTTGAGGAGGACGGGGATGGTTCCCTACAGGGAGGAAATGTGGGAGAAGGCCCAGAGAAGGCTCAATGCTCCTCCCTGCCAAAATGGCGAGAAACTCATAGCACCAGGGCACTAGGAGAGAACCAGCACAAAGCCAGATAGGGCTGGGGAAAGGCCAGTTAGCCCAAAACCGGGAGTGCAAAACACCCCGTGCATGGAGAGACAGAACACTGGAGAGGAGAGGGCAGCAGCCCTGGGAGGCCAGGAGAGCCAGAGCTGCTGCTGGGGGGTAGGGGGCCTCTGTACCTGAGTGGGCGGGTCTGTACTTGCAACAGGAATCGTGAAGAGATACTCCGAGACTCTGACCTCTCTGGGACCTGCACTGGGGCCCCTACCAAGGTCAGAGAAATCATGAATTGGGGCAAAAACCAAGCCCTTGCCCCAGATTTTGCCTCCTTGAGACCCCCAGCCACAGCCTATACCCTGGGACCCTCCTCTCAGGTAGGCAAGGAGGGGAGAAGGGCAAATTGCAGGCACTAAATGCTGGCCCTCTGACCACACCTGGAGCAGCTCCACTGGCCAGAGTCTCAAAGTGCTGTTTTAGAAACTGCTCCTGGTCTGGAGTCTGGGGGCTGCCCTCCTGTAGCCCATAGGGGCCCATGCCTCCCTCCTCTTCTTCCTCTTCTTCATCACCCTCAGCTGGCTCTTCAAGGTCTGAGGAGATGCCATCCACACTGAGGGGCTCCGTGCTCTCAGAGTCTGGGTGTGGGGAGGGGAGAGAGGCATCGCACTGCACCCATCTGTTGCCAGAGCCTCCCCACCCACCCCCCATGGCCCCTCCCTCCAGGCTACAGCCTCACCTTCAGTGGGGTGCTCCGGGCTGGAAAGGCAGCTGCTGCTGTAATCCACAGAGCAGGCACTGTCAGGGCTGTGCTTTTCTGAGCTCCTGCTGCCTGGGTACACTCTTCCCAGAGTTCCCCGGGCTGGAGCCTGCACTTGGAACTCACTGTCAGGATTCCAGCAGGGAGAAGAAAAGGCAGTGAGCAGGGGTAGGCAGCAGCCCCGCTGGACTCCTGCCTGTGATCAGGGTGAGGGATGAGGCAGTGGTGAGCTGGAAGGAAAGCCCTGAGTATCCTGGGGGCCAACCCTCCCTCGACTAAAGAACACTCATAGGGAGGGGAAGACGGGGGCACGAGGTCTGGCTAGGGAAGGATCCTTGCCTGGTATCCATGGTGGGGTTGTCACTTGGCTCCGGGTAGACAATACCATCTTCAATGGGTGCAGGTTCCAGATCTTGGGCAAAGACCCCTTCCTCTTGTGACAATAATCGGATAATATGGGGATAGGAACAAGGTTGGGAAGCCTGAGGCCGAGGGGGCTTTTCATTCTGGGAACACACAAAGGGATGTTAACAGAGCAGAGGTGACAGATGAGGCAGTGGTAGCTGGGGGGTAAGCCCTGAGTATCCTGGGGGCCAACCCTCCCCTTGGAGAAGAGGTGGAGGTGAGTAAGGATGCGGTGTGCACTTATTCAAGGGGAAGCTGAAGGACAGACATCGAGAAGCCAGGCTGGGCTCCAGTTGCTGATGTGAGCTTCTGGATGAACTGTATTAGCACTCTGGGCTGCCAACCTCCAGCTACCACTTAATACCAAGAGTCCTCCAAGAAACCCAGCCCAGGGCAAAGGCCACTTTTGCCTCTCTACCCCAACCCCTCCCCTGCCTATCCTGATGACCAAACCATACAGACCAGCCACCCCCATCCTGGCTTTGCAGTTCAGGTTACCCATGTGCCACAGGGGCAGAGCAAGCATAGCTGGACCAGTGCTCAGGTCCCAGCTGGTGGCAAAGGCTGCCTAAGGCCCCTTGGAACTCTCTAGAGAGCTGGGAGAAAGCAGGCTCACCTGGCTAGTGAGTGAAGTCTCAAGGGCCTGCTGCCCATGCTTCCTGGGACCAGATGGGATGATGGCCAGCGAGTCCTGGCTAGGGTCCTGCAGGCTTGGGGCCAGTGTTTCCAGCTGCCGCAGATCCAGCATGGATCTAACGCTCAGTTCCACACCTGGCTGAACCCAGCGCCCTCTTCTTCTGGGTCCCAGGTTGGCTGCAGGAGCTGGGTCCAGGAACCCCACGGACTCCTGTGCCTGGTGGGAGGTAGGGGGTGGGGGAGGAGTAACAACAACCACACAGTCAGATCAACAAATATCCACATATCCCTTACTATGTGCCTGGCACACTACACATGCTAGCTTACTTCATCCTCACAGCAACCTTTTGAAATGGGCACTAGTATCATCCTTGTTTTACAGATGAGGAGACTGAAGCACAGGGGGCTTAAGTGACCAGTCTGCGTCCCACAGACAGTAAGTGGCCTGCAGGTTAGTCTGGCTCCAGAGTTCACACTCTTAGCTGCATTCCACATCCTCTGGCACAGGAACCCCTAGTCTCAGCCTTCACCTGGTATCGTGGATGCCTCAGAGCTGGGGGTCTCTAAAAGTCTCCTACTCTGAGGACAGCCCCAGCAGCAACCACTTACTACCAAGAGTCCCCCAAGAAACCCAGCCCAGGGCAAAGTCCACTTCTGCCTGTCTACCCCAACCACTCCTTTTGCCTCTCTACCCCTATCACTCCAATAGCTGGGGGCCCCAAAGTCCCTTCACAGCACCAAGGACAAACCTATAGCCCAGGCCTGAGACCCCTGGCCCGGTCAGGGTGCTCCAGAGACACCACAGCATCATCACTCTGTGAAACTGTTGCTGACAACGGAAGGTACTGGTGCTTGGGAACTTGCTCTGAACACCTTGATCCCCCTTTGGCCACCCCAGGGCAGTCGCTGAATTATGGGTCCCCTCATGGCCTTTTCCCTCTAACTATTCTGGAAGTTCTCCGCTTACCTCCTAACCGGGGTCTTTAGAACTGTTTCTCCAGATCTCCGCTCTTTGGATCCTTGATTTCCTGCATTTTAGTTCTAACTATCTGGCTTAGGGGTCCTTTGTCCTCTCCACCTTGAGCTCTTCTCTGATGATATTTACTTCCAGGCACCAGGCAGCTGAACAAGTGCCCCACCTCCCCAGTGCTGACTAACCCTGTGCTCCATCCACCCCAACTGGTCCACAGGAAGGAAATACCTGGGCTTTCTTCACCCCGCACCCAGGACCGGCCCAGCTGCTTCAACTTCCCCGACAAGCCCTTCCTTGGACACAGGAGTGCAGCATGTGGGCAGACCCCATGCCCCAGTACCCTACCAGGCCCAGAGAGCCCTGTTCTCACAGCTCCCTTTGCCTCCTCTAACCTTGGGAGAACATTTTAACAATGGCGACTCACCTGACTCATCTCCCAGTGGGACAGGCTTCGGGGCAAGGCTGGGCTGGGGACCAAGGCTAGACAGAAACAGGCAGTCAGAGGAAGTGTCTCCTGCCCCCCCGCCCCCACCCAACCCTGGAGCCCTGGCCCCATCAGCCCATACCCTGTGTGGCCTCAATGATGCCTCAGTTTCCTCAGCTCACACTGCTCTCACCCCACAGTCTCAGAAAAACCATATCTAGCCATCATACCAACTAGGACCTGTCTGCCCCCACGCCCAACTGCCACAGACCCAGTGCCTTCTTGGTACTCTTGGCAAGGACGGGCAGTGCTGGAAGTTCTTCTTCAGTCCCCTCATCTTCTCCCTCCTTGTCACTGTCTGATGAGAGAGCCGGTCCAGGAGACAGCATTGATGGGGCCTGGTGCCTGAGTCCGAGACAAGGATGGGCATGGGGAGAGGAGACTCAATAGGGGGAGAGGAGGCTCAATGGGGGAAGAAGGAAGAGGAGACTCAATGAGGGGAAGAGGAGACTCAATAGGGGGAGAGGAGACTCAACAGGGGGAAGAGGCTGACATCATGGATCCTTGTGTGAGAGGTAAGGTCTTGGGAGACAGAGTTGCTGAATGGCAGGCCCAAAGCATGGAGGAAGTGCAGTGAGGTCCCAGCAAGCCGTCTGCACACCCACCCATTACTTGCCCACATTCTGTTCTCACCGGTTGGGTCCAGAAGCCCTTCGGGGAGAGGATGGTCCTTGCTGCTTGCCGCCCCGCTGACGCTGGCGCAACTCAGCCAGACGGTGCCTCATGCTGATGGTCATCTCAGAGCTCAGGCGCCACACAAATATGCAGCTGGGGTAAAGCCACACAGTTGGCTGAAGGAGGGGCAGGTGGAATGGCTAGCGCCATTCGTTCCCCTTATCCATGGACGTGTATCAATTACTTGCACTTAGTTCAGAATCTTTAGCCACTCTATGTTCATGGTTATTTCATTTATTCAATGTAGTAACATGTTTAAACCTCTCCCGTCCTGGAAAAAAAAAGTCCT
The DNA here is from genome assembly GCF_028858775.2 of Pan troglodytes. NCBI lineage: Eukaryota > Metazoa > Chordata > Mammalia > Primates > Hominidae > Pan > Pan troglodytes. The sequence goes on from NC_072411.2 coordinate 14,278,437, forward strand.
ACATTTAACCCTATCTCCCTCTTTAGCTTAAAGTCATCTGTAATCTTCCTTGCCATTTATTTACTCCATGTCCCAGGTTGAACAGTATCCACACGCCCCCAAAAATTCATGTTCTCCCTAGGAATCTTAGAATGTGACTTTATTTGGAAATAGGGTTGTTGCAGATGTAATTAGTTAGGAGTGGACCCTTAATCCACTATGACTGGTGTCGGTGTCCTTAGAAGAAGAATAGAGGGAATGCAGAGGCACACGCAGAGAGGAGGCCATGTGATGATGGGGGCAGAAACTGGGGTGATGCATCTACAAGCCAAGGAATGTCAGGGCTTGCAGGAAACCCCAGAAGCGAATGGAAAGGCATGGAGCAGATTCTTCCTAGCATCTTCAGAGAGAGCATGGTGCTGCCAACACCTCGTTTTGAACTTCTAGCTTCCAAAACTGTGAGAGAAAAAATTTCTGTTGTTTTAACAAGACACCCAGTTTCTGGTATTTTGTGACAGCAGATCTAGAAACTGAATATACCCTTTAAACCACCACCGTTTTTCTTTTGGTTCCAAGATTCTTTCGTGTATGACCTGCGAGAGCCAAATCCAGTCTTTATTTGGCCTCTCTGGAGCATGTGCAACTCATTTATTCCTTATTGATGCTTCTCCCCCACATCCTTCTCGGCCTCTTTCATTGCTTCCTAATCTCACAGCCAGCTACCGCATACTGGAGTCCCTGGGTTCATCACCACCTTTTCCCACTCTGTTCCTGCTCCACCGCAATCTCATCCAAATACCAGCTCTCCTCCCACCCCCATGCTGATGATTCCCCAAGCCCTCTGGCCTAAGCCTCTCTCCTGAGATCTACTTTGAGTTCCCCACTGCCTCCTGGACATTTCCACCTAGAACTTGTACAAGCACTTCAAAAACTACATGGCTAAAATGGAAGTCATGGTCTAGAAGCCTCCTTCCCACATAAACCTGCTTTTCCTCCTGTAACCTGCATGTCAATGAGAGGCTTCACGTTCACACAGGGGCATAAGCCAGACACCTGGCATCTTCTTGGGCTTCTCCTCTGCACCCTTGGCCGTGGTCACTGAAGCCAAAGGACTCTGCCCATAAGGGTTTGGGGAATGTATCCTCTGCATCCCTGCTGCAGCTGCTTCAGCTCAGCCTCTTACCACCTCTTGTGGCTAGTGGAGACCTCCACTACACCAGACTTTCATGCTGCTCTGGGAGCACTTTCTTATACCACCTTGTTTTAAGCCATTCCCCTGCTTCGAATGCTTCAGGGTTTCCTGGTCACCTGCAGGATGCTGTCCTTAGCATTCCTCCACTTGGAATAACAACGCCTTGTAGCATCTGGCTTTCAGGAGTTTAGAGTGGAGGGGCTCTGCATTCAACTCCAGGACCTACCACATACTTGGTGCGTGGCCCTGGGCAACATACTTACTCTCTCTGTGCCTCAGATTCCTCACCTGAAAATGGAGATAATAATAGTACCTACCTCATAGGGTTGTTGTAAAGATTAAATGAGCGAATATGTTCAGAGTACCCGGAACTGTGTCCAGCATGTCGTAAGTGGGCACTAAATATTAACTGCTGTTGCTGTTAAGTATTACCTTTCCCCACTCATTTCTGTACAGCTTCCCATGTGCGTTGTTTTCCAGCCGATCAGAACACTCTTCCATCTTAGAAGAAAAAAAAAGAAGCCCCACCTGTGTTCCCCTGGCTCTTGGCCTTGACACACACTGTCTGGAATACCTTTCCCACCACCTCTCACCCCATGCTCCCTATGAACATACTTCGACTCATCTTTTCTAACCTAAGTGCCCTCCCCTGCAGTCAAGCATGCTCTTCACTGAGCCTTCGTAAGGACCTTGTGCTCACCTCTATTGCAGCACAGATCACACTGCATTATAAAGGACCATCTCCTGTCTCTCTGTCCATCTTTCAGAGTTTGCTGTATTGATCTTAGTGATGTCAGCACGTGGCACTCAGCTAGACAAAGAAAGCAGGCTCAATAAAGGCTGGTAGAATTAAGTAAAGAATTGTATAAAGGCATTAAATAGAGATGGGGTACAAATATGTCCCAGGCTGCCTGGGATAGTCCTGGTTTAGGCCATGGTCCTGATATAATTACTAACAACACCCTCTTTCACTGTCAAAAATATCTCCTTTGGACAATACATTATAAGGTCACTCTAGGTATTAGAGCTGTGATTCTCACCCTATCAGGCCCAATTTTCTCTTTGCTTAACAGCTATTTTAGAATACCCTATGCACTATCTTTAAATGGGATTGAGAGGCAATAGAAACTGCCAATAACAGAATTTCAAAAAAACCAATGTAATACCCTAAATAGAATGCTAAATGGAAAATGAAGGAGATTTTTTAAAAAGTGGCTTAAACTAAAATTATGTGTGCAGTATTTTGATGTGTAAATGCTTAGGTCTTACACTTCTGGCCAAGATGGAGTAACAGAGACCAAAATTACTTTCTGACCTAAAACAACAAAAATACTGGAGAAAATATATGAAACTATGGCCCTCAAGCAACAAAGGGAATCAATCACTGGAATCAAGCATCAAAAGGCAGTGATCCTCAAGAAATGAGAAACAAATGAGGCTAGCCCCACAATTGACCTCCCAAACACCTTAGAAAACTTTCCAGGCCACAGCACAGGAAGAAAGAATGCAGATGGAGCTCAGAGATCTTCCTGAGTTGAGGGGACAGAACTGTGAGTCTGGGAAGGCCAATGTGGCTAGAATTCATAGGGCAGAATATTGAGGAGGAGAGGGCTGTACAGAGACAGAGCTCTGGAAATCTGAAGATAATACTTACCCTACTTGACTGTTTAACAGAGTAGTGATCAGAGTATGCAGGTATGAAAATCGCCTGAGAGGCTGGACCCGGTGGCTCGCACCTGCAATCCCAGCAGTTTGGGAGGCTGAGGTGGGTGGATCACAAGGTCAGGAGATAGAGACCATCCTGGCAAACATGGTGAAACCCCATCTCTACTAAAAATACAAAAATTAGCTGGGTGTGGTGACACACGCCTCTAGTCCCAGCTACTCAGGAGGCTGAGGCAGGAGAATCTCTTGAACCTGGGAGGCAGTGGTTGCAGTCACCCGAGATCCAGCAAAGCATGGGCAACAGAGCAAGACTCAGTCTCAAAAAAAAAAAAAAGAAAGAAAGAAAAAAGAAAACTGCCTGAGAATGGAAAAAGAATCATCCACAAAGAGAGCCAGCCCCTCTTCCCCCCTGGCTCTTGGGACCCCGATCGCAAGGTGGGGAGGCACCTCGCGAGGCGGAGACTGAGAGCCAGCTCCTCTTCCCCCACTGGCTCTTAGGACCCCTATCGCAGGAAGGGGAGGCACTCCCCGCGAGGCGGGGACTGAGAGACAGCCCCTCTTCCTCCTGGGCCCTTAGGACCCCCATTGCAGGGGGAGGAGGCACCCCCCGTGAGGCGGGTACAGAGAGCCAGCCCCTCTTCCCCCACTGGCTCTTAGGACCCCCATCGCAGTGGGGGGAGGCACCCCCGTGAGGCGGGGACTGAGAGCCAGCCCCTCTTCCCCCGCTGGCTCTGAGGATCCTCCGTGGACTCACAGCCTCTTTACCATATTGTGAGTAATATCATCTCCCCCTCTGGAGATTACGAACTCTTTCACAGACGGGTGTACACCCATCTGTATTGGGAGTAATATTATCCTCTTCCTCCCTGAATATTAAGAACAGTATCACAGGGGCGTTTCTACTCCCTGTGATATCGCGTGTCATATCCTCCTCTCCCATGTTGCAATTAGAAGGAATATCAGTGGGGGCGTGTCCATCTGTAGGGAAAAGAAAGAGAGATCAGACTGTCACTGTGTCTATGTAGAAAGGAAAGACATAAGAGACTCCATTTTGAAAAAGACCTGTCCTTTAAACAATTGCTTTGCTGAGATATTGTTAATTTGTAGCTTTGCCCTAGCCGCTTGGCCCCAGCCACTTTGAACCAACCTGGAGCTCACAAAAACATGTGTTGTATAAAATCAAAGTTTAAGGGATGTAGGGCTGTGCAGGACGTGCCTTGTTAACAAAATGTTTACCAGCAGTATACTTGGTAAAAGTCATCGCCATTCTCTAGTCTCAATAAACCGGGGACACAATGCACTGTGGAAAGCCGCAGGGACCTCTGCCCTTGAAAGCAGGGTATTGTCCAAGCTTTCTCCCCATGTGATAGTCTGAAATATAGCCTCATGGGATGAGAAAGACCTGACTGTCCCCCAGCCCGACACCCGTAATGGGTCTGTGCTGAGGTGGATTAGTAAAAGAGGAAAGCCTCTTGCAGCTGAGATGGAGGAAGGCCACTATCTCCTGCTTGCCCCTGGGAACTGAATGTCTCGGTGTAAAACCCGATTGTACATTCGTTCAACTCTGAGATAGGAGAAAAGCTGCCCTGTGGCGGGAGGCGAGACATGTTTGCAGTAACACTGCCTTGTTCTTCTTTACTCCACTGAGATGTTTGGGTGGAGAGAAACAAATCTGGCTTACGTGCACGTCCAGTCATAGTACCTTCCCTTGAACCTAATTATGACATAGATTCTTTTGCTCACATGTCTTCTGCTGACTCTCTCCTTATCATCACCCTGCTCTCCTACTACATTCCTTTCTGCTAAAATAATGAAAATCATAATCAATAGAAACTGAGGGAACTCAGAGGCTGGTGCCGGTGCAGGTGCTTGGTGTGCTGAGCGCCGGTCCCCTGGACCCACTGTTGTATCTTTACACTTTGTCTCTGTGTCTTATTTCTTTTATCAGTCTCTCGTCCCACCCAACTAGAAATACTCACAGGTGTGGAGGGGCAGTCCACCACTTCATCCACCTTCTGTCATATTGAAAGTAACATCATCTTCTTCCCTCCAGGATCGTGGGAATAATATCCCTGGGGGGTTTCCACTTTCTGCCATGTATGTAGTCATATCACCCCCTCCGCCGTGGAATATTATTAAGGACCATCTCACACGGGGGTGTATACTTCCTCCGATATTGGGAGTGACATCAACCTCTCGGTCTCTGAATATGAGGAAGAAAATCACAGGGCGGGTGTACACCTCGTGCTCTATGATGGGGAGTCATATCTGTCTGTTATGGGGAGTAATATCATCCTCTCCCTTTCAGGATACTAATTACAATTTAACAGGCTGGGTGAACACAGCCTGCGATGCTGACATTATTATCATCCTCTCCCCCTCTTCCTCCCCTGGCTCTTAGGATGCCCATCACAGGGGAGCGAGCCGCCCCCCGTGAGGCGGGGACTGAGCCAGCCCCTCTTCCCCCACTGGCCCTTAGGACCCCCATCGCAGTGGGGGGAGGCACTCCCCGCGAGGCGGTGACTGAGAGCCAGCCCTTCATCCCCGCCCAACTCTGAGGATCCCCATCACACGGGGGAGGCACACCCCGTGAGGCGGGGACTGAGAGCCAGTCCCTCTTCCCCCCCTGGCTTATGACCCCCATCGAGGATTCTAAGATCCTTAGGATCGACCTGGAGGGCTGTGGGTATTAGGTGTCCAAGAAGAAAACTCAGATCTGCCGACGACCGCAGGTACCTTACTTGGGATTTACTATTCGACAGGTGTCCGAAAGCAGCCCGGGATCCGAAAGAAAGCAGGTCATTTGCAATCTTCCGGAGCCTAAGGGCAGAAGCCTGGTGAGAGAATTCCTAGGAGCTGTGGGGTTTTGTAGACTGCGGAGCCCAACTTTGCAGGATTAGCCACGCCTTTGTATGACGTCACAAAGGGGGGGGGACTGGGAACATTTGGAATGGGGATTCCAACAACAGCAAGTCTTTCATGAGTTAAACGAAAAACTTCTGGAAGCCCCAGCCCAGGGGCTACCGGATCTCACAAAGCCTTTTCCATTGTATGCATCAGAGAAAAGATGGCAGCTGGACTTTAAACCCAAACTGTGGAGCCCTGGCTGAGGCCGGTGGCCTACCTCTCTAAACAGCTAGACAGGGATTCGAAAGGATGGCCCCCCTGTTTGAGGGCCTTGGCAGCAACTGCCCTGCTAGTACAAGAAGCAAATCAGCTGACTCTTGGGTAAAACCAGAACATAAAGGCCCCCCAAGCTGTGGTGACTGAAAGCCAGCCCCTCTTCCCCTCCTGGCTCTTAGGACCCCCATCGCAGGAAGGGGAGGCACTCCCCATGAGGCGGGGACTGAGAGACAGCCCCTCTTCCTCCTGGGCCCTTAGGACCCCCATCGCAGGGGGAGGAGGCACCCCCGGTGAGGCGGGGACTGAGAGCCAACCCCTCTTCCCCCCCCCCCCGGCTCTTAGGACCCCCATCGCAGGAAGGGGAGGCACCCCCCGCGAGGCGGGTACAGAGAGCCAGCCCTTCTTCCCCCCCTGGCTCTTGGGACCCCCATCGCAGGGGGGGAGGCACCCCCCTCATGGCGGGGACTGAGAGCCAGCCCCTCTTCCCTCCATTTCTCTTAGGACCCCCATCGCAGGGGTGGAGGCACCCCCCACGAGGTGGGGACTGAGAGCCAGCCGCTCTTTCCCCCCTGGCTCTTAGGACCCCCATCGCAGGGAGGGGAGGCACTCCCCGCGAGGCGGGGACTGAGAGACAGCCCCTCTTCCTCCTGGGCCCTTAGGACCCCCATCGCAGGGGGAGGAGGCACCCCCGGCGAGACGGGGACTGACAGCCAACCCCTCTTCCCCCCCTGGCTCTTAGGACCCCCATCGCAGGGCGGGGAGGCACCCCCCGCGAGGCGGGGACTGAGAGACAGCCCCTCTAAGCTTTCTGGCTCTTAGGACCCCCATCACAGGGCGGGGAGGCACCCCCCGCGAGGCGGGGACTGAGAGCCAGCTCCTCTTCCCTCCCTGGCTCTTAGGATCCCCATCGCAGGAAGGGGAGGCACCCCCCGTGAGGCCGGGACTGAGAGGCTGCCCCTCTTCCCCCCCGTGTCTTGGGACCCCCATCGCAGAGGGTGGAGGCACCCCCAGCGGGGCGGGGTCTCAGAGCCAGCCCCTCTTCCCCCACTGGCTCTTAGGACCCCCATCGCAGGAAGGGGAGGCACACCCTGCGAGGCCGGGACTGAGAGCCAGCCCCTCTTCCCCCCATGGCTCTTAGGACCCCCATCGCAGTGGGGGTAGGCACCCCCTGCGATATGGGGAGTAAGAGCCACCTCCTCTCCCCCCCGAGTTATTACGATCCACGGTGGACTCACAGCCTGTTTACTATATTGGGGGTAATATCTCCCCCTCTGGAAATTATGTGCTGTTTGACAGATGGGTGTACACCCTCGGTGTGCAGAGGTTGTACACCCGTCTGTATTGGGAGTAATATCATCCTCTTCCACCCTGAATATTAAGAACCGTATCACAGGTGTGTTTCTACTCCCTGCGATATTGGGTGTCATATTCTCCTCTCCCACACTGAAATTAGAAACAATATCAGTGGGGGCGTGTACACCTTCTGTCATATTTAAACTAATATCATCCTCTTCTCTCCAGGATCATGGGAACAACATCCCTGGGGGGGTGTACACTTTCTGCGATAAATGTAGTAATATCACCCCCTCTGCCTTGGAATATTATTAAGGACCATCTCACACGGGGGTGTACACTTCCTGCGATATTGAGAGTAATATCGACCTCTCTGCCTCTGAATATTAGGAACAGTATCACACGGTGGGTGTACACCTCCTGCTCTATTATGGGGAGTAATATCTATCTGTTATAGGAAGTAATATCATCCTCTCCCTTTCAGGATATTTATAACAATATCACAGGATGAGTGAACACAGCCTGCAATACTTTAATTATTATCATCCTCTCCCCCGCGGGATACCAGGAACAATGTCACAGAAGAGGTGTACACTCCCTGCGATATTGGGAGTAATATCCTACGCTTCTTCCGTGAATATTAGGAGCAATATCACCGGGTGGCTGTACATTCATTGCTATGTTGGGAGTCATGTCATACTCTATCCCCTGGATATTAGGATCAGTGTCACAGGGTGAGTGTACACCTACTGAGATATTAAAACTAGTATCATGCTCTCCATCCCTGGATATTAGGAACAATATCACAGGTAGGTGTACACCCCCTACGGTATTAGAAGAAATAATATGATTAATTATTAAGCATCAGTCTTAATAATATTACTAATTATTAAACATCAGTCTTAATAATTATCAATGGTAATATTAATTAATAGTATAACGTTATTAATCATCAATGATTATTTTAAATATGATTATGCATGATTAAAATTAATTATTAGTATTGTCATTTTTCAATATTAGTTATTAATCTTAATATTAATTATTGTTTTATTACCAACATCACTTATTGATTTAATTAAGTAACATTAATTACCGATATCATTATGTTATTAATAGTGAGGTTGCTATTAATTATTAATAGTAACCATTAATATTTTTAATCCGTAGTAACTTTTACTATCTTTATAGTAATTATTTATATCGATGATTTCTATTAATTGTTATTATATTTATGAATATTAATACTTAATATAATTGTTCCCGATATCCGAGGGGTAGAGGATGTTACTCCCAATATCACAGAAAGTGTACACCCCTCTATGATGTTATTCCTAATTGCCAGGAAGTAGAGGATGACATTATGAAAAATATCGCAGTGGGTATACATCCCTTCGGTCATCTTTTTTCCTAATATCCTGGGTGGGAGAGGATGATATGACTCCCAATATCGCAGGGGGCGTAGACTTCCCCCGTGATATTGTCCCTATCATCCAAAGGTGGAGAGGATGATATTTCTTCCAGTTTCGCAGGGGATGTACACCACCCCTGTGATATTGATCCTAATATCCAGGGGGCGAGAGGATGATGTTAGTCTCAATATTGCAGGAGGTGTACACTCCCTAGGGATATTGTTCCTAATATTCAGGGACAGAGAGGATGATCTCACTCCCAATATAGCAGGGAGTGGACACCCCTTCTGTGACATTGTTCCTAATAGCCAGCGGGGGAGGGGAAGATATTACCCCCAATATCGCAGGGGGTGTACACCCCTTGTGACATTGTTCCTTATATCCTGGGAGGGAGAGGATGATACTAGTGGCAATGTCGCAGCGGCTGTACACACCCACTGTGATATTCTTCCGAATATCTCGAGGGGGAGAAAATGATATTACTCCCAATATCCCAGGGGGTGTACATCCTCCTGTGACATTGTTCCTTATATTCAGGGGGAGAAGACGATATTACTCCCAATATCACAGGGGTTGTACACACCTCCTGCGATATTGTTCCTAATATCCCGAAGGGGAGAGCCAAATATTACTCTCAGTATCGCAGGGGGTGTACACCTCCTTTGGAATATTGTTCTTAATATCCATGATGGGAGAGGATGATATTACTCCCAATATCGTAACAAGTGTACAGCCGCCTGTGATATAGTTCCTAATATCTAGGTGGAGAGAGGATGATATTACTGCCCATATCGCATGAGTTGTAAAACCCCTTCCATATTTTGCCTACAATCCCGAGGGGAGAGGATGATACTACTCCCAATATCGAAGAAGGTGTACACCCCCCTGGGACATTATTCCCAATATCCACGTTGGGAGACGATGACATTACGCCCAATATGGCAGGGGATGTACACCCACCCTGGGATATTGTTCCTTATATCGAGAGGGGGATAGGGTGATATTATTCCCAATATCGCAGGGGCTGTACACCCCTCCTGTGATATTGTTCTTAATATCCTAGGAAAGAGAGGATGATACTACACCCAATATCTCAGGGGGTGTACACCCACCTCCTTCAGATATTGTTCTTAATGTACTCCACCTCCCCCGACCAGGGATATTGTTCCTTATATCCAGGGGAAGAGAGGCTAACATTATGCCCAATATCGCAGGGGGTGTACACACCCTCTGTGATGTTGTTCCTAGTATCCAAAGGTAGAGACGATGATATTACTGGCCATATCGCAGGGGGTGTACACTCCTCTTGTGATACTGTTCTTAATATTTAGGGAGGGAGACAATGATAGTACTGTCCATATTGCTGGGGTCACAACACCCCCGTGATGTTGTTTTTAATATTCAGTTTGGGAGAGGATGATAATAATTTCAATATAACAGGGGACACCCCCCCCGTGATGTTGTCCCTAATGTCCAAGGGAAGAGAAATGATATGACTCACAATATGTCAAGGGGTGTACATCCCCTGTATAATATTCTTCCTAATATCCAGGGGGGATTAGAATGATATTACTCCCAATATCACAGGGGGTGTACGCGACCCCTTTTATATTGTTTCTAATATCTAGGGAGGGAGAGGATGATATTACTCCCAATATTGTAGGGGTGTACACCCCTCCCGTGACATTGTTTTTAATATTTAGGTAGGGAGTGGGTGATATTACTCTCAATATCTCAGAGGGTTTACACTCTTCCTGGGATACGGTTTCTAATATTAAGTGGGAGAGAGGATGATATTATTCCCAGTATCGCAGGGGGTGTACATGTCCTGTTATTTTGTTCCTAATATCCAGGTTGGGAGAGGATGATATTACTGCCTATATCGTAGGAGTTGTACACCCCATCAGTGATATTATTCCTCATATTCAGGGGAAAAGAGAATGACATTACTCCCAATAGCGCAGAAGGTGTACACACCCCTTTGATATTGTTCCTAATACGCAGTGGAGGAGACGATGATATTACTGGCCATATCGCGAGGGGTGTACACCTCCTCTGTGATATTGTTTTTAATATCCAGGGGTTAGAGGATGACATTAATCCCATGATCGTAGTGGGTGTACACCAATGCTGTGGTATTGTTCTTAATATCCAGGGAGGGAGAGGATGATATTACTGTCACTATCGCAAGGGGTAGACACTCCTTCTTTGATATGGTTCCTAATATCCAGGGGGGAGAGTATGATATTAATCCCAAAATCGCTGTGGGTATACACCCCTTTTTGATATTGTTCCTAATACACCGGGGGAGAGTCTATGATATTACTGCCCATATCACAGGGTGTGTACACCAGAACTGCTATATTGTTTCTTATTTCCAGCAATGAAGAAGTTGATATTACTCCCAAAATGGAATGGGCTGTAAACCCCCCATAAGATATTGTTCCTAATATCCAGGGGGAAAAGGATGATATTACTTTCAATGTTGCGGCAGGTGTATAATCTGCCTGTTATATTGTTCCTAATATCTGGGGTGGGGGCGGCGGGGTGAGAACGATATTACTCGCAATATCTCAGAGGGTGTACACTGCCCCTGTGATATTGTTCTAAATATCCACCAGGGAAGAGATTAATATTACTCCCAATATCCCAGGGGGTACACATCCCCACTGTTATATTGTACCTAATATGAAGGGGTGGAGAAAATGATATTACTCCCAATAGCGCCGTGTGTATACAGCCCTCCTGTGATATTGTCCCTAGTATCCAGGGGCTAAAGATAGATATTACTCCCAATATCCAGGGGATAGAAGTTGATATTAAACCGAATATCACAGTGGGTGTACACAACTCCTGTCACATTGTTCCAAATATCCAGGCAGAGAGAGGATAATATTACTCAAAGCATTCCTGGGGGTGTAGACAGCCCTCTGTGATATTGTTACTAATATACAGAAAGGGAGAGGATGATATTACTCTCAATAAACAGAAGGGTACAATTCCCATGTGATGTTGTTCTGAATATCTAGGGTGAGAGAGGATGATATTACTCCCAACATTGCAAAAGTTGTAAACACCTTCTGTGATATTGTTCCTAATATCCGGGGGAAAGAGGATGATGTTACTCCCAGGATCGCAGGGGGTTGTACACCCCCCTGTGATATTGTTTCTAACATCCAGAGGGGGAGAAGTTGATATTACTTCAAACATCACCGGGGGTGTACACCCCACCCGTGATATTGTACTTAATATTTAGCGGGAGAGAGGGGGGTGATATTACCAATAACGTAGGGGAAAGTCAACCCCCTCTCCCTCGCTGGATATTACGAGCCATATGACAGGGAGGTGTCCACCCCCCACCATATGGTGAGTAATATCACCCTGCTCTCCCCCCACCTCCAGCTTCTTTCTGCTAATGTCCCCTTGCCCCTCCAGGTGGCTTTCTTGGGCAGGGCATAAAAGAAATTACGTGGTTTTCTTGCTCAGATTTGTTCGCAAGTCCACAAGAAATACTCAGGGAGTCTTGCAAAAATCCGGTGTTACAGCAGCTAAGTCAGCCAGCTAGCCGTGCCCTACAGTTGAGATGGCATGCCATGATTCCCCTCTCTTTCACCTGCTGACTCCTCCTCAGCCTTCCGGACTCTGCTTAGGTGCCTCTTCCTCCAGGTCGTCCGCTCCCGTCCCCACCCTTCCTTACCTGCTCTCCTAATACCACGGGCTGATCCAGCGCAGCATTTGTCGCACATCTTACAGCTGCCTGCCTCCAGTCTGTATCCGGACTCCACAACCTGAAGGTAACGGCTGCATCTGCCTTGATCATCATTGTATCCCTTGCTCCTACAACAGCACCTAACACAGAGTAATTCCTCAGTCAACATTTTCTGGATGGGTGAACAAAAAATAAATCTACACATCAAGTGAAAATTAGGCTGAGCAGAAATGAAGCAAGTGATAAAGTACAAGAGAAGGTTATACCTGTTATTCTAGGCATGCTAATTCTAATTTTAGAATTGCTGTGGTTATTTCATGTTACTCTGCCAGGCTTCAGTGTTAGGCAAGGGCAATTCTCTGTGTAAGCAGGGATAGCTTTCTTGAAAGGTCCTGTTGGTCCTGGGAAGTGATGGTACATGTGACTTATCCCTCAAACCAGAAGGCTAAGCTAAACTAGCAGGAGAGCTGCAGCAGGAACCTTCTGGCAGGAAAGAAACAGCATGCTCTGTGTACTACCCGTGTGTGACCGGAAATAAAGGATGCCCACCATGTGAAGACTGACCAGGACGCAGAGAGGACGTCAGGCAAGATCCCGCCTGTGCTTCGGGACACATCATGTTTATTAGCATCATTAAGTACTAGCTGACGTGCATAGAGCATTGAGTATGTGCCAGGCACTGTGCTAAGCACTTCACATTCACTATTTCATGGGATCCCCACCATGGCCCTATAAGGTGAAACTTATAAATATCACCATTAGATATATGGGGAAATTGAGGCTTGGAGAGGTTAAGTTGTTTGCCTGAGGTCACAAAGCTGGTAAGCAGCAGAGCTGGAATCCAAACCAACAGAAATTCCATCTAGATACCCAACTCCCCACTGCCGTCTATCCTTGGAAACTAGACTAGTCTCCAAGGAAACATGAATCTACATTTTCTTTCAACTAATAAGAGCTCTTTCCTTACGGTAATTATTTAAATAGTTTTAATAAAAATTTAAAATCTATTTCAAGATTAAAGTTTCAAAGCCATCAAACATCAAATATATATGGAAATACATTTGTATACATTATAAACAGATATATGACGTGACATGAAGTGCTGGATCCAGTGCATCAGAAAATACACGCAAATATAAAATACCCGACAGCATTATGTAAAACATCAGCTGCTTGCCAAATCGGCATTAAATACTTAAGCACTGTGACCTGTTGCTTAAAGTATTACAAATCCAGCCTTATCTAAAAATCTCTATTTGTCTTAGGAAACTAATACTTTTTAAAAACAATAATTTGGTAATTTTAATAATATTTGGATCTATCTAAACTTAAAGCCTATATATTTACCACCCTTTTACATGCTTACCAGTATTACAGACACAATAAATTTTATCAGGTATTTTTGATAATGTGCTAGGAATTGTTTGAAATATAAAGAAGAATAAGATTTCGTTTTCACCATCTCAGAGATTCCAGATAGTGGTGGACACAGAAACCCGTGAAAATAACTGCAGGATGAAATAGATGAAATTATAGAAGCCCTATGTACCATGGAAAATTGGACATGGACATGGAAATTTTGTTTCATATGCATACTCGTTAAAGAAAGAAGAAGCCTAAAAAAGTTAGCTACCTTTGGCTTTTATTACTTATGTCTTACACTCAAGTGAACTTTTTTCTGTCTAATCTAATATCATTCAAATCCTGAGTCCTTTTAATTAAGTTATCCTAAAATGAATTTTCATGAACACAGAATTTGTGCTATTACTCTATCTGCACCTCATGGATATTACCACATTTTAGATTTTATGTTTTAAAACACAAAACAATATAAAACCTAAAGTTTTAACATAAAATGTCTTTGGATCTTCAACTAAAATACTAAAGATATAAAAAACTTTATTCTCCTCAAGATAAAACTAGATTTAAAATTGTCAATGAAATAGTTGATTGATCATTTATATTTCTATAAATATATGGAAAATAATCTATTTTTTAATTGTAAGACATTACAATTTTAGATTGTATTTGCATTTAGGAAAATTTCACATAATCTTTACCAGATCCATGCTTACTCTGATAAAAATTTGTTTTTTCAATAGTTGTTTCTTCAAAATATCTTGACTAATCCTTCTCCCTCTACAAACAATATTATTATTTGCCAATATTCAAAAGTCTGAATAAACGACCTTATCCCTGGGAATATCTTGCCAAAAAACTATTACCTGCAGCTACAAAGTCCAGAATGTCAACTTCTTCAGAACAAACAGTTCAGTTTCTCCCATAAAAAATGCAAGGGAAACAAAAAAAGAGGATTGAGGAAATCTAAAAGAGATATAATAGCCCATATCAACCAAACACAATACGTAACCCTTATTAGCATTCTAATTCAAACCGACCAACTAAACAAAAAGTTTTTAGACAATTGAAGACATTTAAATATTGCCTGGATAAACCGATGCTATTAATGGATTATTTAGGTGTGATAATGGTATTGTGGTTACATTGATGGGAATCTTCTTTTTTATAAATGGGGTCTTGCTATGTTGCTCAGGGTGGTCTTGAACTCCTGGCCTAAAGTGATCCTCCAACCTCTGCCTCCCAAAGAGCTGGGATTACAGGGAGGAGCCACTGCACCCAGTCTCATTGATGGAATTATTATCTTTTAGAGAAATATTCAAAAATACAATACAATGATAGACTATCTGGGATTTGATTCAAAATAATTCAGTGGG
Organism: Pan troglodytes; assembly: GCF_028858775.2. Classification (NCBI taxonomy): domain Eukaryota; kingdom Metazoa; phylum Chordata; class Mammalia; order Primates; family Hominidae; genus Pan; species Pan troglodytes. The sequence goes on from NC_072411.2 coordinate 14,293,545, forward strand.
GAGGGGACTGTCAGCAGATAAAGAAGACACAAGGTTGGCCCAGAGGAGAAGTACATACAGGTTAATTATACTAATATCTTTATAAACATTGTTTGAAATATGACATAATGTATCCTATACAACTGATACCTTGAGTAACACAATAATAGTCCCCTTAATTTTAGGAACTACTGGTCATAAATATGCCCTTACATATAGACATCTCCTCTATACATAGCAAAATCACATTATTTGACAAAAAGGAAATCTCTTAGGCTACGTTTAATCTTATTGTTCTCTTTGCCTGGATTTGGGAATAGAAACTGCTTCACTGGCTAGGTAAATCATAACTGTCCCAAAATATTCTTAATTACTGATTTCAATAAACATATCCCTTTGTTCTAAGAACAATTAAGAAAATGAAGTTTATGTTCAGGTAAACCTGACAATGTTAAGGTAGTTGAGTAACAGGGAAGTAATGATTGACTGAATTTCATACTGGATTCTCAAATCCTTTTTCTTTTTCTACTCTAATGTTTCCTTTGGATGGGGCGAATTCTAGTATTGTTAGCGATCACCTATGTAACTTTTTTGCAGGTGGTGTATATGGAATCAATGAATGCTTCAAACCAATTAAAAATAATTTCAGTGATTACATGAAAACACAGCTAGAAAAACTAAAGTATTTTTGTAGAGATTACGAGAAGGTTACATTAACAATCAGAATAAGGTTACTATTTAGACTGTAATCAGGTGTCAATGTGGAAAGAAATTTCTGAGCGTTTTTCCGGAAGGCTGGGGAGGAATGAGAATCATGACTCTCCACACTTCCACTAAAACGTGGTGAAGCACTGGTGCAAACTCTCAGAAGCCACCATTTGCTAAATCTCCCCGCCAGCCTTGTCAGTCCTTACCGCCGTTGGATTCCATTATTTTTCTCGTGGTTTCTGCTGTTTCTCTCAATTGTCTAACGACCGTTATTAAGTAAAAATGAATGAAACGGGGCCGTGTGATCTAGGCAGCCTGGAGATGAGATTTTGGAATCATAAGCTACCTTCCAATGTATAAACAGATTTTATGCATTTTGGATACTCAATGTACACAGAATCGGCACTGTAGGATGTGACTGCCCTGCCAGAAGGCACCTGCTTGGGACTTGCTGGCAACCGACAGTCCCCTCTGCTTGCAACCCTCGGCCAGCCACCGGGGACCCCTAGTCCACCGGTTCCTGGACGTTCTCTCTACTCTCCAGAGGCCACCGCCTCCACTCCCACCCCGATAGTCCCGAGCCTGCCGGCCCGAGGGTTCGCAGAGGGCCAGTCGTTGCGACGGCCCCGCGTCCCGGCCCCCTCGTCTCTTGGACCTTTCCCCCAGGCCAGCGCAGCCCAGCTTCCTGGGCAAGTTTCACGCTACCAGGATCCAATGCGGGGCGACGAAGTGGAGAGCTGCAGCGAGACTCCGAAGAGAGATTCCGGCTTCGCGGGGCGGCGCGGAGCCCGGAGCCGCCCACCTCCGCCGCCCGGGGAAGGCGGCTGGGATTAGAAGGTGGCTTCGGGCCCGCAGGGAGTCCGGGGGAGGGATTCCCGGTACCGCCGGCACCGACGTCGAGGGGTGCCGGGGTTCTTGGGGACCACGAGAGGAAAAAGAACGAAAATCACAGCGAGGAGGAAGGAAGCGCAGAACGCCCCCCTGTGAAGCAGGTGCTCTGGTCAGGCGTGGGCCGGAGCGCGGTCTGGGGGAGTCTGGTGGCGCCGTTGCCCGCACTCGGCAGAGGCTGGCAAGAAAACGCACAGCCCAGGGCGTGGGGCGGGGAACTGACCGCGCGACAAGAACACGCACAGCCCAGGGCGTGGGGCGGGGAACTGACCGCGCGACAAGAACACGCACAGCCCAGGGCGTGGGGCGGGGAACTGACCGCGCGACAAGAACACGCACAGCCCAGGGCGTGGGGCGGGGAACGGACCGCGCGACAAGAAAACGCACAGCCCAGGGCGTGGGGCGGGGAACGGACCGCGCGACAAGAAAACGCACAGCCCAGGGCGTGGGGCGGGGAACGGACCGCGCGACAAGAAAACGCACAGCCCAGGGCGTGGGGCGGGGAACGGACCGCGCGACAAGAAAACGCACAGCCCAGGGCGTGGGGCGGGGAACTGACCGCGCGAGTCTTTCGGCGCGTCTGGGTCTCGGGGAGAGAAAAGCGCTTCCTGGCACCGGGGGCGGTGGCACAGAGGCCAGGAGGAAGAAATCCGGGCCCTGGCCCAGGTCAGGCTTCCACCCCTGCGACCTGCAAGAGGCCCAGGCAGGAAAGGTGGCGCGCGCGAGTGGAGTTAGTGGTTCAGAAAGCAAACCTGGCCAGGTGCTACTGCCTGAGGGTCGTCGGGCGAGTTTCTTCATTTCCCCGAGTTCCTTATTTCTAGTCTGGAAAACGGAGAATTCCATAGTGTCTTCTTCAGTGAGTGCTGGGAGTGCTGAAGGAGGATCCGGTGCCTGGCAGACCAGGAGCAGGGGGGAAACAGTTGGCCGATACTGTTGCTATTATCAGCGTTATTAGCGGGCAGGACAGTGGGCGGGGGGGGGCGGGGGTAAGGGGCCTCCCCGCGCCTCCCAGCCCTTCGCGCTCGGCTCCAGCTCTTTGGCTTCCTTCCCTGGGCAGCTCTAGGCTTAGCTCTCAGCCATTTCTCAAGAAGACGATCCCGAGGGTCGAAGACCACCCTTGACCCTTGACCATGGACTCTTCGTGTAACTTGGAAGAGCCGTGATTTTAAAACCCAGCCTCAGGGTTACGGAAGCCCGAGATCTGGGAGGCGTCCGGGACCTCCCTCCCAGAACCGCAGGGACCCGGCCTGGGATCCAGAGTGTGGCCTCTCGCTCTGTGCAGTCAGGAAGGCGGCCAGGTCTGGTCACCGCGCCAAGCACTACGCACCCCTGGGACGCGTCGTTGCGGGGGGTGGGGGGGCTGGGGCGCCTCCACGACGCCTGGTCTGCCCGGCAAGTGCTTGGTGTCGTTGGTGGGTTCGTAGCTGCGACAGGTAAACGTCCGTTCCGCGAGCCGGGCAAGGCAACCCCTGCGGGTCGCACCCGAAGGCCGGACCTCTCCAAGCCGCCTGGGTGCTTCCAAACAGGTGGACCCGAAGCTCCTGTTTGATCGGAGAATAACGTTTAATTTACTCCGCCACTGAATTGATGGTTTAAATATTCATCTTTGGATATGGTTTAACATTAGGCAAAAATTAGGAGCTCGGAGGCGGTTCCGGTAAGGGGTCTGACCCTCAGTCACCCATGTTCGTAGCTGTGTTGGTCTGCCCTCGGGCAAGAGAAGGAAGATAATTGGGAGGGTGCCAAGAAAGCCTAGAGAAAGTCCCTTCTGGGTTCAGCGGCCGGCTGTAGCCGCTCTCCCAGGACGTTTGTTGACAATAAATGAAGGAAGGTCGGCCTGGAGACGTTTTCGCACAACGGACAGAGGGGAGTTGGAACGTAAACCAGCGAGAACCTGGCATGAAATAGGACCCCTCTATTCTCAGTTTGTTTCCAAACTCTTAGACTGCCCCAGCCCTGCCGGATTTGCTAAAAGTGGTCTATTTTGGACGCTGGTGGTGCTATGGGGCTGACGGCTACCCGTGCAAAGAAGAGGGAAGAATTGGAAGCTGGGGTCTGGGCAGCTACCAAAGGTGGGGCTTGGGAACTTTTCAGAACGTCCACAGAACCGCAGGAGCCAAAAGGAAATCTCCCGTAGGGGATCTCAGGTAGGGCATGCCAAGAAATTCCAAGAGACGGGACGGAGAAGAGAAGCCGGAGAAAAATCGGCCAATTAGACTACTGTAAAAATGTGTGTCTCCATGTTTGTCCTCCCTCCTGAAATAAGAAATTCATAGCTGGGGGTGGGGAGTAGACGGGGGCTGGGGGAAAAACTTTCTCACATTCACAGAGCAGCTTCCCTCAAAGCGGCACGGAATCGGGAACCCCACTCAGGACAGGGGAAAACGGCCAAGTTCCTAGAAATTTGTTTTCTTTGTGGGGAGCAATTCATGATGGGCGTTCTTGTCTGGTTTCCCCCCACTCCGTCCCCTGACGCCGAGTAACACTTAAACCTTTCTAGTTGCAAAGTCTTTTCAGAGTTTTTTTTTTTTTAAGAAATAAGTTTTGAAAATTCTAGTGCTTAAAAAATATATATATATATATTTATAGCCTTTTATTTTCCCTGAGTACATGTTGGCCACTACATTCCAAATTGATCTCAAATGGTTTTCCAGCTTGTTGGGGGGTGATGAAAAATAAATGGAGAATATATTTACATGCCCTCCTATTCTTTTCTTTTAGAAGTCTCATAAATAGTAAATTTCCTATTTTAAAAGCCAGGACATTTTCAACCTCAAATATTTGGAATTTTTAAAGGCCATATTAAAATGGATTACTTCTGCTATCTGTAATAAATATGAATTGTGAAAATAAATTGTTTGAGGGAAAATAATGTAGGTTTTAAAAAGTTCCATTTAGAAAGGGAAGAATGAGACGTAATAGAAAATAAACGATGTAGTGTAGTGACTTAGCATTTTATTTCGTCTCTATAACTAGGCTTAATTTTAACACCTTAATTTTAACATTAAAGATGGCACGTCAGACACACAGATAAGAAATCAATGTTCTGAAATTAATATCCTACTTACATTAAACATCCCTATCAGGAAGACACAGAGAGTAGAAGCATTTTGCACTAGACTTAGGAATAATACTTCCAGTTCCAAGGAAGTGAAGAAGGGGGAACATGTTTGGCATCGGAGGCTGTGTTTTTGTTTGCTTGCTTGTTTTTCTTTTAATGCCAGAACAAAATACCCCACTCACGTTCATAGTACCCCAGGAAATGTGCAAATCGGGAAAGCCATAGAAGCCACAACCGAAGGCAAGAAAAGATGACTTGACGCCCTGCGAAGGTTACGTTCAGGTGGTTTTTAGAGGAACGTAATCCAGCTGTTTCTTTCTAACCATTTTGCAGCGAACACAAGTTCGAGTTTGCTCTCCAGCGGGATTCAGATGCACACGCCCAGTATGGGCCGCGCAAGGTGGAATGAGCAGCTGCGGGTCGCTCCCCACTCCCACCTGGCTCTAGGAGGGCCCTGCGGAGTTGGCCAGGGAACTGGGCGTGGGCGATACTAAAAAAACTGGTGAGGTCCCCTCTCCGCCCAAAGGGGCAGCCAGCGATGTCAGCCTAGAGCGCTCTGCCACTGCCTGATACCTCAGCAGCGCCGACGCGGCCGACAGGTGCCCGCCCAGCACCGCGCCCTTGGTGGGAGCGCAGCCGTTGGCGCAGTCCTCCTCCTGATGCTGCCGCTATTGCTGCAAAATTGTCCGAGCAGCGGCGGCGGCGGACACTTGCAGCAAAGGGGCAGCGGTTTGGGGATGCAACAGGCTTGATGGTCGCTGGAGCAGGTGGCAGTAGCTCCACGCGGTCGGGGACAAACTCTGCGCAGCCCCTGTACCCGCTTCCCTGACCCCTTGCATAATACTCTCAATGCTGAAAGAGATGCATCCGCCTCCCGGTGGCGACGCCAGACCCTTGCCCTCCTCCCAAGGCTGAGGACCAAGTGAGGGCTGCAGCACGGGAAGGGTGCCGGGTCGCCAGGTCCGCGCCTTCTGCTTTCTTCGGTGCCCCGGCATAGGCGGGGGCCGAGAGCAGTAGGTAGCGAAGAGGATGCGGGTGCAGCAGAGCGTAAGGGCGTCTCCCGGGGGCGGTGTTGGGGTAGGCCCCCGGGACTGGCTGCGGCGGGGCAGGGGCCCCAAGCAGAGGGCCTGGGCGGGGGTTGTGCAGGGCGGCGTGTGCAGCAGGTAGAGGGAAGGGGTGGGGCAGGTGGGCTCCCGGGGTCAGTTGGTGGCGCTTGAAACGCTTCCTGCGCCGGAGAAAGCTGCCATTGTCGAACATGTCCTGGGAGGCGGGGTCCAGGCTCCAGTAGTTGCCCTTGCCTGGGTGGCCCGGCTCGCGGGGGATCTTGACGAAGCAGTCGTTCAGCGAGAGGTTGTGGCGGATGCTGTTCTGCCAGGCGGGGAACTTGCGGCGGTAGTAGGGGAAGCGGCCACTAATGAAGGCGCAGATGCAGCTGAGCGTGAGGCGCTTGTGCGGGCTTTGCAGGATGGCCATGGTGATGAGCGCGATGTACGAGTAGGTGGGCTTTGCCGGCTGCCGGGCATCTTCAGAGGCCGCCGCAGACCTTGGCGGTGCCCTGAACTTGGTGCCAAACTCTGAGGGGTCGCTCGGGCCGCCGCCGCCCTCGATGTGCTCTCGGGGAAGCGCAACCCCGCCCCACCGGGCCACCTGCAGCCCCGGCTGGAGTGACTGCTCTAGGAACTGCTGGCTCGCCTCCTCCTCCTCGTCTTCCACCTCGTCTTCATCTTCCTCCTTTCCCAGGACATCGATTTTACCGTCTTCCCCATCGGAGTCCCGGAGGCTGCGCTGCGGTGTGGAGCGAAGGCGCTCAGCTCTTGGCAAGTTCATGGCGGAGCAGGTGCTTTAGTCGCAGGGGATGTGGCGGCCGATCACCTGGCCTGGGGCGGGCTGAGCTGGAAGCCTGGGATGAATGTTGCAAGAAGCAGGAACGCTAGTGGTTACCCTTTGGGATGTTTTCGTCTGCTTGTTTCTACTCCTTTGCAACAACGTCCGGCAAAGATGCCTTTGCCCTTTATAAAAGCTTCTTCAAGACCATGTGTGGTGGACTCCCCCCTTTATAACCCTTCTTCCCGTACCTCGGAGCGGTGCCACTTCCTCCTAACGTAGTCCAGGGATGATGGTCTTCTGGGCAAACACCCGTCCGGAGAAAAGCCCAGCCCCCTCCTCCTCGCACCCACCTGCCACCAAGGAAGATGCTCTACTCATCCGGTGCAGCCAGACAGTTGGCAAGCCTTTGCACGGGTTCTGTTAAGGCGCATTTAAACCCGCGCAAATAAAAGCGAGGTAGGAAAGTATGATACTCAACATTCTATGACCACCTCGACATGCAGCCTTCCCTCCTGGAGAAAAGAAATGGTGGGGCAGGAGGCTGAAATGTACACGGTTGTTTGTAAAGGAATGTGTAACCGTAAAAGTATGTTTTCGTGTTTCACAGCTGGTAATCACCCATTTTCATTGGTAGAGTCTGTCCTTACCCAGAATGGTGAGCTGAATTATATTTAAGGTTCTGACAATATTCCCAGGCTTCAGGGGGGTGTTGCTTTGCTCCTTCTACCTTCCTTCCCACCTCCCCAAGATGCTCTCCCTGACCCAAATTTTCAGAAAAGGTTCAAATGTCCCAGCACTAAATTGTGTAAGTTTATTCAGGGAAGGCAGGAGAGCTCACACGGAGTCCTCTGTCCCCTTGTAGCAATGGTTCTCCAATTTCTTTGAATATTTAACCACAGAAATACATTTTATATCACAATCTTACACATACAGACATAATACATAACTAAGATGGCTTTCACGAAACAATATACTTACACTATAGTGATCACTGATATTTCCTTTAAAAAAAAAAATGGCCATAACCAACTAAATTGATTTCACACATACCAGTATGGGCCCAGTTTGAAAAATCCTGTTCTTACAAAGTGGCCCCACATACAAGAAATGCACCCACTCTATAAGGGCTTCTCTCTCTCCCTTTCCTCCTTCCTTTCTTCATCCTTTATAACCAATTCATTTTTAGAGACAGGGTCTATGTTGCGCAGGCTGTTTTTGAATTCCTGGGCTCCAGTGATCCTCCCGCCTCAGCCTCCTGAGTAGGTGGGACTACAGGCGTGCCACTATGCCTGGCTCTGGCTCTTCATTCTTTTTTTCCTTTTTTTTTTTTTTTTTTTGAGACGGAGTCGCTCTGTCGCCCAGGCTGGAGTGCAGTGACACAATCTAGGACCACTGCAAGCTCCGCCTCCCGGGTTCACGTCATTCTCCTGCCTCAGCCTCCTGAGTAGTTGGGACTACAGGCGCCCGCCACCACGCCCAGCTAATTTGGTTGGTTATTTATTTATCTGGGACGGAGTCTCGCTCTGTCGCCCAGGCTGGAGTGCAGTGGGGCGATCTCAGCTCACTGCAAGCTCCGCCTCCTGGGTTCACGCCATTCTCCTGCCTCAGCCTCCCAAGTAGATGGGACTACAGGCGCTCGGCACCACGCCTGGCTAATTTTTTGTATTTTTAGTAGAGACGGGGTTTCACCGTGTTAGCCAGGATGGTCTCGATGTCCTGACCTCATGATCCGCTTGCCTCAGTCTCCCAAAGTGCTGGGATTACCGGCGTGAGCCGCCGTGCCCGGCCTCTTCATTCTTTCAGAAATGTCAACATTAAGTGCTTTTACTGTAATAAAACTTGGGACTTCAATGAGGCAAGAAGGGGCTGCAGTGTTGCCTTTAAATCAGTGGGTCCTCATTCACTATCTGCACTGGGGAGGGGCAATATGACAGCACAACTGTTCATCTCACTCGCTCCACATCTTTAGAAGTAACATGATTTTTAGATTGGCTTCATGAAAATTAGCTCAGAGACTAAAGTAGCACTACAGAGGTATAAAAAAAATATTTGTTATATAAATAAGGATCTTATTAAAATACTAAGTAAGATACTATGCCACGGTATATATTCATAATTTAAAACCCACCTACTTGGGAAAACTTTGAGGTGCCATCTAATAAAAATGCAGCATGAAAGAATATTATGCCCTTGATAGTCATATAGTGTCTATAATTATGACAATGAATGTTCAGTGAGAAATCAAACGCCAACTGCAAGGGCAAAATATAATAAAAAAATAGCTTAAAGTAGCTAGTGCCTTCAGGATAAAATCTGGAAAAGAGCTTTCTTGCTGATCTTTTTTTGAAACTTTGCTGCTCCTGAAGTTTTTACCCTTTAAGGCTCCTCAGTTTATATGAAGCTTGGAGGACAAATAACAGACAGGTTTGAGCCTAACAGATTTGTTTGAATCCCAAATTTACCAATGACTGCTTGTGTGACCTACTAAACTAAGCTCCAGGAGGGCCAGGCCAGGTGTCTTATTCAACCACAAAATCCCAGACGCCTACTCCCCAGCACCCCCGGCATGTGAGGCACATTTCCTCCATCAGCATAGGAATCCGATGACCTGGGAAAGGGAGTATTGTTAGTTTTCCTAGCGCCAGCTTCAATAGGGATTGGGGTTATTTAAAAATACAGGAGAAAAATAAGGAGGCGCTCAAAAACAAAACACAAAACCGACATCGATGGGGGTATGTCAAAGGGGGGAACAGGAGATAACTGAAAGAGTTCCCAATGGTCAAAGCTGGGATAATTTGAGCAACAAAATAAAGTAGTATTAAATTGTAACCCAAAGTATAAAATATTCATGTGTCCATACTGATAAACATAAATGATCGAACTAATAAAGCGAAAGGGACAACTGTCCCTTGCAGAAGAATTTCAATTAATTATGTAGACCACTCCCAAGAAAGTACATTACAACTCCCCATTCCTTTAGTGTGGGCTGTGCATAGTGATTTCCTTCCAAAGAGCACAGTATGAAATGGGGGAAAAGAGTAACTTTACAATGGAGAAAACTGACAAACACTCCTTCAGCCAGGTGATCAGGTCGTCAACATCAACATCAATAACAGTCGTAACCTTTTATTTCATGTCATAAAATGGTGACACTTACTTGTGTTAAAAAAATTTAATAACAATGTAATCATTATATCTCTGCAATCAGCTGAAGTTCTAAGAAAAAATGACAATGTTGAAAGTTGTATCATCATTATTATAAACTTTCATGTTCAGTATATGTAAACTCCAAAGCCAATTTCAAAAGATATTTTTGTGAAATACCATTCTTTAAAAAAAAGGATATTATATATAATTGTATGAATGTTAAATGTTTTACAGTACTGATTTGCTACATTTTATGTATGCTGTAAAACAAATACCATTTTAAAGTATATTGGAATTCGTAACTAAAGTAATAAATAAATGCTTGAAATATACCCAGTAGAAACTTATTTTTATTATCCAATCCTTTTGATAAGAAATGCCTCTAGTGTTACGTACAAACTTGATCTTCTTTGAAATGTGTTGTTGAAGACAAACGTCTTAATAGCCTTTACATTATGTAATAATGTAATACAAATAATAATTTATTATTAGTAATAATGTGAAATTATTTACAGTACCCTAACCCTAACCCTAACCATAACCCCTAATCCTAAACCTAACCCTAACCCCAACCCCTAACCCTAACCCCTAACCCTAACCCCTAACCCTAACCCCTGACCCTGACCCTAACCCTAACCCCTAACCATGACTCTGACCCTGACCCTAACCCTAACCCTAACCCTCACCCCTCACCCTCACCATCACCCTAACCCAACCCTCACCCTCACCCTCACCCTAACCCCTAACCCTGACCCGACCGTGACCCTGACCCTAAAACCCTGACCCTGACCGTGACTGTAACCCTAACCCCTAACCCCAACCCCTAACCCTAACCCTGACCCTGACCCCTAACCCTAAACCGTAACCGTAACCCCAACCCTAACCCTAACGCTAAAACCCTATCCCTAGCCCTAACTACTAACGCCAAACCCGAATCATAACCCTAAACACAACCACAACCCTAACCATAACCCTAAACACAACCTCAACCCCAGCCCCAAGCCTAACCCTAACCCTAACTCCTACCCTTAGCCTTTCTTACCTTTTACATGTGTCCAGATTCTCCAGTAGAAGCAGGGACCCTTGGCAGGTGTGCACCACTGCATCTGGCACAGGACTCTGTATCAGTCCCCAAACAGGCACCTGAATGCTTAGAGTGCCAGCCATGCAGTGGAAGCCCAGGGTATTTTCTCACCTCCAGAACAAGGGCCCAGCACCTGCATCAGGCTAATCGGGACTACAATGAACTAGGGCACCAAAGGTCTTCATAAGACCAAGGCCATGTTGTGCCTCCTGTCACAGAGCGAGACGCAGCAGCCTTCCAAGTCAGGGGCCCTTCCCTGATGACACTCCAAGCTCAAAGCACTGGACTGTCACATAGTGAGGCTGCACACAGTATTCTGTTTACATCTCCACCTAGGCCACTGGGAGAAAGGGTGATAGAGGGACACTCGTGTTGCCCTGTGGTATACATGCTCTGGTTTATACGACTGTAAGCCATTTACAGGAAACTCAAGCCAAAACACTACTTGTTTCCAACGTTTTGTTTGCAGAGGATTTACAATTTACACTCCAAAACAAGATAGCCACAGAGCATACTACTTCTCCTCTGAAGTCGCTCTGAGGGCCTCCGCATCAGTCCTAGAATTGGAAGATTGGTGGACAAGAACTGGGATGTTGATGGCACACTGAATATTTGCTGGACACCAACCTCCTGTTACCTAACCTTACAGAGGGCCCAGATCTCACCTGCCCAAATCAGACATTTTAACACACACAGCTCTCAACAGCAGGACTTACAGACACAAAACTCTGAGGTAAAGGATTGTCTCAACTCCTTGGTGTCTCAACGAACTAAAACACTGCCTAGCACAGGTGCACCATCAACCTGATTCACTAAATACACCTCTGTATATTTTATTCATCTTTGATTGTGGAAATGATATAATCAACATAAAAATGTTTTATAGATTGGACTAAAGACCTTTGAGGTCTCTTCACAGGATCCTATCTGGCGGACCCCCAAATCTGCCAACACAGAGGTCATCCGTAAACACGTGCAGGACAGAGGCCAGACAAAACCATCTCTCTCAGCCTCAGAGTGGCCTGGCAGTCACATGTGGGGTCTGGCCTGTATGAGGAAGTCAGGCTTTCGGCTCCAGGCACCCTACTGCACCGCAAAACCAAGTTCTGCCTAACAAACAAAAAACAGCCTGCTCACTCTCCCTAATATCCCAGGTGGTAACCTAAGAGCATTATCTGCTAGACACCCCTCCTCCTCCACCCTCCATGTCCAAGCTATCACCAAGGTCCTAGCAATCTTACCTCCTAAATGTCTCCCAAATCCACTTCTCTCCCTTCACTGTCCAGGCCACCAGCATGACTTCTGCATGTGTGTAGCAGCCTCCGCGCAGGACGTAAAGATGCAAATCTAGTCGTAGGCTCTCTGAAAGGAAAATTTTGGGGACCCAAAATTACTAAGCGAAAGGAAAAGTCAAGCTGGGAACTGCTCAGGGCAAACCTGCCTCCCTTTCTATTCCAAGTCACCTATCTCCTCACTAAGATACGTGCATATCTGATTCCCTGCTTTGGAGAGGCTAATCAGAAACTCAAAACAATGCAACCTTTGTCTCTCACCTACCTGTGACCTTGGAAGCCCCCTCCCTGCTTCCAGTTGTCCCCAACTTTCTGGATGGAAGCAACGTACTTCTTACATATATTGATTGATGTCTCATGTCTCCCTAAAACCAAGCTGTGCCCTGACCACCTTGGGCACATGTCGTCAAGACCTCCTGAGGCTGTGTCACGGGTGCACGTCTTTCTAAATTACCTGAAACCATCTCAGATAGGGTTCACAGATCCCTTTCCCGAACCCTCCCAGGAGCCCCTCGTGGGCGCCCAGGTCCTGCGTGCTGTTGTGGCCCAGGCTCACCTGGAGCAACTCGACTCTTCGTTACAGCCTCGTGAACCTTTCAGTTCCTAAAGCTGTCTAGCCTGTGAAAGGAAAATGAATCTGGGGGCCCCAAAATCACTAAGCTAAAGGGAAAAAAGCTGGGAACTGCTTAGGGCAAACCTGCCTCCCCTTCTATTCAAAGTCACCCCTCTGCTCACTGAGATAGGTTAATATGTGATAGCCTCCTTTGCGGAGGCTATTCAGAAACCCAAAAGAATACAACAGTTTGTCTCTCACCTACCTGTGACCTGGAAGCCCCCTCCCTGCTTCGAGTTGTCCCGCCTTTCCCGAGGGAACCAACGTTCATCTTACATATATTGATGTCTCCTGTCTCCCTAACATGTATAAAAGCAAGCTGTGTCCCGACCACCTTTGGCACGTGTCAAGACCTCCTGAGGCTGTGTCACGGGCGTGCGTCCTCAACCTTGGCAAAATAAACTTTCTAAATTGACTGAGACCATCTCACATATTCGAGGTTCACAAGCCCATGCATGGGGACGTCCCCTGGGGTAGCGCCCCTCCTCCACTGAGCTCACTCGCTTCCTCCTTGTGTGTTTTCTTCAGAAGAAATTTCACAGCTACTTGGTCCACACCTGTCTGCCCCACAGGAACCTCTCTTGTCCACAGGCACATGGGCGGCGTACCTGCTGGGCTGTGTGGAGAGGACCGGGTTCCTCTCCTGATTCCTGCTCAGTTAATAACGAATGTCGACAAGTCGAGAAAATTGCTCAAATTTACCCCATCAAAGAATTAAAAACTGGTGAAAGCTTGACCTGCGCCCCCCACCCCTGACGTGCTCACCGCTCCACTCCCTCTAGGCGGGCGGCACCCGCTGAAGCCTCAGTACCACACCCACAGCCAGGAGCCCCAGTCCCGCACTCGGCCGCATGCGCACTCCCTGCGGCCCTCCCGCCAGGCGCCGCGCTGGGCAGCCAGCGCCCCGGCGGGGTCCTTCAGGCCTTCGGCCGGGCAGCCTCCCTCGGGGTCCTTGCGCGGTTGCCTAGCAGCTGCGAGGACGCGGGCCGAGCCGGAAGTGGAGTGCGCTGCGGCGCGAGCTGGGCCGGCGGGTGTGGTTCGAGAGCGCGCGGAGTCCAGACTGGCGGCAGGGCCCGAGGGGCCGACCCGCAGCGTCCCTGGTCTCTCCAGCCCTCACTCGGAACCGCACGTGAGGGCAAATCCGCCCCGGTGGCTGGCTTAGCACGCGGGGACAGCCCCTCCGAGGCCTCCCTAGCGGTGTGGGCGAGAGGGCGTCCGGGTCGGGGGAAGCACGGAAAGGTGGCATCGTGAGGCTGTTGTGGGGGACGGGACGGGCAGCCTGGCGATGCCTGGACATGGTTGGTGGCCAAAAACATTTATCGAAAGATAGCTTACCCACTTAGATGGCGAGGATACCGACAAGCAAGTCTTCGCCCGTAAGCAGTGGCTCACGCCTATAGTCCAGGGATGCCGAGGAGGGAGGATCGCTTGAGTCCAGGAGTTGGAGGCTGCAGTGAGCCGTCATCGCGCCACTGCACTCCAGCCTGGGCGACAGAGTGAGACCCTATCTCTAAACAAAAGAAAGAACGTCTTCAAGCATGGAGCCATGAAGCTGGATTTGGCTTTCTGTCGCTCTCTCTACAGGGTACAGGTGAAAGGGGGCAGACCCCTCATCATGCTTTCCAGGCATCTGCCACTTCCCAGGAATTGTCTCCCTGGATAAACAAGGCGAAGTCCCTGGCTGTGCGGAAGCAGTAGCTGTGTGGTGGCGCAGTCAGGAAAACTCGGGGGCCCTGTTGGTATTTTCTACCCCTGACCCGTGTGCATACTTCTGTCGTAGCTCTCACCACAGTAGACTCTGCTATCATTGTGTCTTCCATCCTCTGAACCCTGTGCAAGGTCTGCTCATGGTGAATGCCCAGTAAGGCTCACCTATTGCTGCTATCTCGTCATCATATCATTTCTATGTGCCCCCCTAGCTAAGAGTCTGGACTGTGGTTACATTCTCAGGAATGTTTACAAAGTCATATTTAGGTGTGAGGAGAGTAAAACAGAGCTAGACATAATGTTGCACACAGCCTTTGGCACTGGATGCCTGGCGAATGTCTTGTGCAAATGGGTAACGTGAGGAGCAGCATTTGGGGTGCGCAGGACTTAACTATTTGTGTATAACATATTATTGATGCCTGTGTGTCATACTCTGCTACTCCAAGGCTAGTAGTCAATTGCATACCATATCTCAGTCTGGCACTGAGGGAAGCAGTCTGGATGGAGGTACAGCTGGAGATTTGGTTGAGGGGACTTATCTCTGACAACAGCCTCTTGTTGATCTTCCCAGACAGTGACAATACCCTCCCCTCCCTTGGGCTGGACCCCTCTCTACAGCTAGGAGCCAATGGCAGAAGACAAAACCAAACCGAGTGAGTTGGACCAAGGGAAGTATGATGCTGATGACAACGTGAAGATCATCTGCCTGGGAGACAGCGCAGTGGGCAAATCCAAGTATGTTGGGAGATTAGGGAATAAATACCAGCCCCAGAGAGGGTCCGGGTCATTTTAAAAGTCCTCCAGAGGCAGAGGAGCATGGCTTCTTGGGGCTGGTGAAGGAGCAGTCTTGGCTGGAGCGCAGATGTTCATGGGGGAACGAGGGGAATCACGTGAGCCGTTGTGTGTGTCGGGTGGAGGGGGCAGGTCATAAGGACTGAGGAATTTGAATGTTTCCTCTGAGCCCTGAGAGAACGTGTGGAGCAACTGAGGACATTGTGTGTGGTTTGTGGGCTGAGGGGTGGCAAGGGCGGGGAGTGGGAATGGAAAGACAAAAGTGATTATGCCACCATGACAGATTGGGTAAAGGTGGTAAAGATGCTTTCTTGGAGGGACTCTCTGAAATAGAGAAAACTGGGTAGAACTGACGATTGACTATAATCATTGTGAAGACTGGCTTCTTCTTGTAATGAATTTCGGTGCCTACATGCCACCCGGAGAGGTGAAGGGAGGCTCTGCCGTGCTGCCAGCTTGTCTCCATGAGACGTCCTAGTTCTCACGCCTAGGACTGCTGAGGGCACATGTCCATTTCTGCCTTCATAGCATGACGGTACACTTGCCCCTGCCCAGAGAAGTGGTTACGTTTATCTCCCAAGTACTCCAGGCCCACCTTGGTTTCTACCTTCATTTTTATAATCAAGTCCTTTGACTCAGGTAGCTGTGAATAATTCTCTGGGGGCTTTGCTGGTTTTTAGGCCATCTCCATGACTTTGAATTCTCTCTCTCTCTCTCTCTCTCTCTCTCTCTCTCTCTCTCTCTTCCCCACCACACAATCACACACTGCAGCTCTGGTTTAGTTTTTTTTTTTTTTTTTTTTTTTTGAGACGGAGTCTCGCTCTGTCGCCCAGGCTGGAGTGCAGTGACGTGATCTCGGCTCACTGCAAGCTCCGCCTCCCGGGTTCACGCCATTCTCCTGCCACAGCCTTGCGAGTAGCTAGGACTACAGGCGCCTGCCACCACACCCAGCTAATTTTATTTTTGTATTTTTAGTAGAGACGGGGCTTCACCTTGTTAGCCAGGATGGTCTTGATCTCCTGACCTCGTGATCCGCCCACCTCAGCCTCCGAAAGTGCTGGGATTATAAGCATGAGCCACCGCGCCCGGCCTCTGGTTTAGTATTTTATAGTTACTTTGACCATCCTCAACAGCACGCCTGTACAGTAAAAGTGAGGGTAGGTGTTGTAGTTTGGGAAGGTTACCCAATAAATAACACCCCCTTTATCCCCACTCAAGTTTAAAACAACAAAGAATAGAAATGGCCGGCAGGTGTAGAGCAAATTGCCACTTTAATAACAAACAGAACTTTCGGAGAATGTATCTTGGTATACCCAGCTCCCAAGTTCAATGCTAGTCTCTTTATATGCCTCATTTCAAACAGTAACAAAAAATAAGAATCCAAGTAGTTAACTTGACGTCAAAGATTACCATAACATTGGCCTCCACAGACACAACAATTAGAAAACAAGCCAGTCTTCATCCACTAGCAGTATCTCAGGCAAAAGGTTGTCCCAGATACAATGGAAACAGTGCATCTGAGGGAAGGTGAGTGCATGAGAACACTGTGGTTCAGTTTTGATTGGACTCAAGAATTACTGCCAATTTTCAGTCTCTAACCTATGAATCTAAACTCAGTTGGGCTAAAACACCCATTAAGAGGTTAACACATCCAGGCTGTGGTGAGCTATGATTGTGCCACTGCACTCTAGCCTAGTGACAGAGCAAGACCCTGTCTCAAAAAAAAAAAAAAAAAAAGTTAACACTTGTGTTCATCATATCTGAAGGGCGTCAGTTGTACACGGCCTCATTTCTAGATAGCAATGTTGTGGCAGTGCGGCCTTCTTGCAGAGTTCAGAAATTTACAACAGTAGCAGCCCCAGTCACCAGGCTTTCTTTAAGGTGCCTTTTTTTTTTTTTTTTTCTCATGCAGCATGTTCATGCTTCTTGATTCCACTCAGGGCTCTGTTGGTGGGCTCTGATGACAGCTCCCCTACCCCCTGTGAACAGGTGTTCTCAGACCTGGGCACTGCCTCCTGTGGAAGGCTTTTCCTTTGCTCCTGCACATGCCACCTTCCTGAGCTGCCATTACAGGCGTGAGCCACTGCACCCGACCAGATTTCTTTTGACCCCAGGTGATCATACTGCTTAATAACAAGACATGGTGTTTTTTTTTTGTTTTTTTTGTTTTTTTTTTTGAGACAGAGTCTTGCTCTGTCACCCAGGCTGGAGTATAGTGGGGCAATCTCTGCTCACTGCAACCTCCGCCTCCCAGGTTCAAGCAATTCTCATGCCTCAGCCTCCTGAGTAGCTGGGATTACAGGCATGCGCCACCATGCCTAGCTAATTTTTTTGTATTTTTAGCAGAGGTTTTGCCATGTTGGCCAGGTTGGTCTGGAATTCCTAACCTCAAGTGATCTGTCTGCCTTAGCCTCCCAAAGTGCTGGGATTACAGGTGTGAGCCACCGCACCCGGCCAACAAGACGTGGCTTTCTGATTCCATCTTTAAGAGTAGTTAGGTCCAGATGTGTTGTCTTTTTTCTTTGATAGCTGTCTAACTTGGCCTTTAGGGTCTTCCATTCCCGTTAATGATTGCCTATCATTGTTGTACAAAGAGGGCAAAGGCACACCCCCCCCCACCCAAAACTAAGGCCACATGGTGTGAGTACAGACTAGGGTGATGGGGGAAACTTACAAGCAGAAAAGTCACACCATGTGACTCCCTGGGTCCCAAGCTCTCATTATCCTGAGGGAGTTGTGCTTAGGCCACCAGTGACCAGTGCCTACTCTAAATATTTTTGGGAAAAGAAGACAGGGAACATCTGTGTATGTGACAGTGACAGAGGCAGCTCCCTAGAGCCTCCGGAGGTAGGCCTGCTCTGTTTTTGAGCTCAGGCCTGCCGAGCTGGTTCTCTGCTAAGCTGCAGAATGTTGGGAGGGAATGAGTCTCTGGGGCCTCTTTTTCTCTCCTTCATCCTGTCTTCCAGAGGCAACTTTTCCTTAAGAAAATCCGTCTGTGCCTGTGTTTTTATTCTTTCACTGCTTCTGCTTGGATGAGGCAAGTTTATGGATCTCTCCTCTTCCTCCTGCACTTTCTGAGCATGTGCCCTCTCAAGACAGGGTTCTGAGCTTGAGTCTTTTTCATTTACCATCTTAACCTCTGGCCGCGGTAAATTCTTTGTGTAATTTTCTACGTGATCTAAGAAGATGATGTGTTTTCTTTATAGTAAGGGTGCTGTTTCTTTATAGTTATAAATAAAGTCTATCCTCCTTTTACAATTCAAGCTGCAGTTTAAATATCAGAAGTATAAAATCATGGTTAGAGTGTATTACACTGACAGACAGGCAAGCAGTGACCCTTCAAAACGTGAGGGAAAAAAGGTTGCAATGTCAAGAGAGTGGTCAGGGAAGGCCTAGTTGTAAAGGTAACATTGGGTCAAAGACTTGAAAAAAGCAAGGAGTAAGCCTTGCAGATATCTGGCAGGAGCATTTCAACAACAAAAGGAGGAAATGGCCAGTGGCTAGAACAGAGGGAGAGAAAAGAAATGGGAGAATTTGAACTGAAAGAAATGGGGAACCACTGGATGGTTTTGCAGAGAGGAGTGACCAAGTCTGCCTAATTTTTTCACAGGATAACTGACCACATTCAGAATTGATAGTCCTCTCAATAACCAATAGATCAAGCAGATTCTCCTGTCTCAGCCTCCTGAGTAGCTGGGATTACAGGCGTGTGTCACCACACCTGGCTAATTTTTTGTATCTTTAGTGGAGACAAGGGCTTCACCATGTTGGCCAGGCTGCTCTTGGCCTCCCAAAGTGCTGGGATTACAGGCATGAGCCACCACGCCCGACCGGGAAATGGCTTTTGAACGGAAGGCGCAGCTTTGGCCTGGCCTCTGTTTCCCTTTGCATAACACAAGGGTAATTGTATGTGCAGAACTGTGCTCTGGTGGAAATAACAGATTTGAGAGCTTCACATGGGCTGGTGTGTGTACTCATAGTGACATGAGCTGTTTTGTTATGACGGGTTAGTAATGCTGATACCCAGCTTCCAGACTTGACCCGGAAGCTGTGTGGCTGTGGAGTGAAAGGGGGAAGGGAAGCCACAGGTGGCTTCCAGGTTGTCAGCCTTAGGGTGCAAAAGTCTGGGACAAGGGAGAGATGGAGACGCCATCTGACCACCTTGCCTGTTCTGCTTACAGACTCATGGAGAGATTTCTCATGGATGGCTTGTATCCTTCAAGGTTTGAAGTACCCCTTGCTCCTGTGGGTCTTCCCACGCTCATGTATCAGTGTCCCACTGCCCACCCCTTTGTACCAGCAGCCCAGGAAGGAGGATTGGGTAAGTGAATGCACAGGTTTTGTTCCGCGCTTGTTTCTTGCCGATTGACCCACATGGCATTGCACAATCAGTGCTGTATATTTTGGACCTTACTCATATTTGGATTGTTTTATATTAAGAGGGCAGTAGAATGGCAAACAGCAAATGGTTTGGATCTAATGCCTGGATTCAAACCCCACCTCCTCCTCCTCAGTAGCTTCTGATACTGGCCAAGTCATTTAGCCTCTCTAACCTCAAAGCTTGGGCCTCCTACTATTGAAAAAAATCTCTGATATGAATGAACTTTGTAAAATAGGAGCTACCAGCCCCACCTTTCTCCCATGAATTGTTATATTGCATAGGTTTGGAGTGAGTTCCTCCCCGCAACTGGGAGATTTTTAAACAGCTTCCCAAGTGGATCCACTGAGAACCACAGGTGAGAGGAGCCCCTGGAGCCTGCTGCTGCCTGTCCTAGGCTCGGCACCCCAAGGCTCAGTTGCCTTAAGATCTGAGTATGTGTTACTCCACCTTCTACCAAGTGCTCCTGCACACCCAGCCCACCTGCGTCATTTGGCTCTGCTTTTTACACTGTCCGGCTTCTTGCAGCCTCGGAAGGTGTTAATCCCCAGAGTTTAACCCTTTTTCTCAGGGTTTCACACATAGGCAGACTCCAAATTGATTGACAGCTTGTCAACTGTATGGCTTGTGGGAGCTTTTGTCCCTGGAATGGTCATGTTGCTACCTAGGGTTAGGGTTTCCTTTCTAGCCTGTGAAAGCTCCATCCATGATTGAGTTGGGGTATCCACATTTGCATTTTCCAACTGCATGATGCCTTGTATGACACTTGTCTGTAAAATCCTGTTCTATGTTTTACCTCAGACTTCGATGGCCAGGACACACTCCCATCTCCTCCCACCCCTCACCCTTCCATGGAGCTTGTACCAGTGGTATGTGAAGCTGATCCTCTGTCTGCAACATTCATTTGATTTAAAATCTCAATAACTCCAAAGAGAAGAGGAGGGAGAGGATCCATTTCATCAAACCAAACACCCCTGCTCCCCACTCCTTCCTTACCTCCCCTTTTATTGATTTTGGTCCTTAACCTGAGTGCAGTCAGCCACAGCAGCTGTCCACGTACGCCCTGACCCTGTACAAGCACACAGCCATGGTAGATGGCAAGACCATCCTTGTGGGTAAGTGGCACAGGGCCAAGACATGCTGACCCTCAGGAAAGAGGAAATGGGAGACGAGGGGAGGTGAGGGAAGGTTCATAAGGAGAGAGTCCACAGGGAGAAAATGAGACCCCAGGCAGGGACAAGGGGTGCTAGAGAGAACCCAGAGAGCCAGGAGCCAGGAGGCCATGGAGGGTGGAAGGAGGCATGCAGGGGCCAAGTCCCAGCCCTCTGACCTGGCGTCCAGGCCAGCACCTGTGCAGGACAGGGTTCAGGAAAGGAGAAGTCAGGGGGCTGTACCCACCTCAGGGAAGAAGAATATAAGAGGCCTTCGACGAGGCAGTAGTTTTCCTAGCTTCAGGGGTTCTTACTCAGCCAGTTTGAAACATTATCTCCCACATCGGGCTGCGACCTTCCATCGGGTCATAATCTTCTCCTTGGCCGGGCACGCAGCCTGCCTGACTCTGTCTACCGTCTGTGGTCAGCGCACGTGAGAAGTTGGAATAGTTTGGAACTTAGAGGACCCTGCGTGTCACGTGGGAAACGGGGAACTATCTTCTCCCTCCTTGGGCTTCCAGTGTGTTGTCCTTCTTCCTGGCCCCTGACCCACTGTCTTCCCATACACACAGGTGAAGACACACCTCTCACATCACACTCAGGTACACTGTGTCTTGAAGACACACGTGTGGGGCTGTATGGTCTCTGTTTCTCCCTGTGCTCCCCATGTACACTCACACATGTGCTGTGGTTTGTGCCGCATGTGTGTTGTATCTTAGTGACTTGCACAGAAATGCACCAGGCATGTGGGTCTGTCCGTGTTCACACTGCAGACTTTTGGGACACGGCAGGCCAGGAGCGGTTCCAGAGCATGCATGCCTCCTACTACCACAAGGCCCACGCCTGCATCATGGTACGAGATGGTGGGGAGGTGGACAAAGGCACTGGGCAAGTCTGGCCTGAGAGGTGAGGGGCCTAGCAGCCCTGGGCCCTTGTAACCAAGTCTGGGTGTTGTGGGAGGGGGGCTTAGGGTCACCCGGGGATGTTTCAAACCACACCTGCTCCCCAGAGCTTCTTAGTGAGAAGGTGCCAGGTGAGCTCTCTGTAGGCGGGGATGGGTGGAGAAAAGGTGGAACAGCAAGCTCAGGGCTTCAACATCAGGTGTAGCATCCAAGAGGCAAACATATGCCTGAAACAGGGCCACAGTCCCTCTGACGGACCTAACCTGTCAGACAAGCTCCCAAGGCCTCCCTCCACTGTTGCCTGCTGCTTTTCCCTAGGGGGCACATGCTGGGACTGAGTAGATGCTGCGGGTCCCAGAGAACCTTCTCTCTCAGGCCAGCCCCTTGCCTCCCCCCGAGCCTTCCATTTTGTTGCCTAGGACGCAATCCTCACGGTTCCACCCTGGTGACCGGGGTGTGGTGAAGAGTCACTCCAAGAGAAAAATGCAGCCGAGGAAAGGGCTAAGAAAAGAAAAAGGAGCTCTGTAAACCTGTGTCCTATAGAAGTTCCTACCCGTGAATTCCCTGGCTTGGTTCTCAGGCCACCACTTTTAAATGCTGAAAAGGAGCATGTTTTTGTTTTGGGTCACTTAAAAAACATTTTCATGGCTGGGCATGGTGGTTCATGCCTGTAATCCCAGCACTTTGGGAGGCCAAGATGGGTGGATCACCTGAGGTCAGCAGTTTGAGACCAGCCTGGCCAACATGGTGAAATCCCGTCTCTACTAAAAATACAAAAAATTAGCCGGGCATGGTGGCGGGTGCCTGTAATCCCAGCTACTTGGGAGGCTGAGGCAGGAGAATCACTTGAACCCGGGAGGCAGAGGTTGCAGTGAGCCGAGATCACACCATTGCACTCCAGCCTGGGCAACAAGAGCAAAACTCCATCTAAAAAAAACCCACATTTTCATGAATATCAGCCATCAACAATGCAGAAAGTAATAGACTAGTCTTCTGAATTATTAACCCTAGCAATTGTCACCAAGTGAAAACCTCGGTCACTAAAACTTCTTGGAATAGCATTCAAGGTCTTGCTTTAACACAAAACCCCAAAACTTGGCGGTACAAAACAACCATTTTCTGATGGATCGGGAATCCATGTCTGAAGTCTCAGCTAAGAAGACTCCAAGGCTGGGTTCCAGGCTGGAACTGCCTGGGGCATCTCCCCACACACACAGTGGTACTTGGCTGGACCACCAGCAGGTTCTACTCCCCGTGTTTCTTTGCAGTTTGTCAGTTGGGCTGATTTGGGTTTGCTCACAGAGTATCAGCCAAGATCCCGAGATCAAGTATCCAGAGAGAACCCGGTGGGACTTATATTTCCTTTTATGGCCTAGCCCTGGAATATGTGGCATCTCTCTGTCCATAGTCACAGAGGGAAGAAACAGATGGCATCTCTCAGTGGGGAACCAGAATCACATGGTTAAAAGAACACATGGGATGGACAGGTTGCCACCATTGTTGGCATACATTAATAAAGTCTGCCATGGCACCCCATAGCATTTAGACACCCACCTTTCTAGCCCTACCTCCCACTTAGTGATTGTCTGTAAATATGCACGGCGTTACCTTGGCACTGAGAGAGATGCATGGCTGAGTAGGTGTCATCTCATCTGTAAGAAGCAATAGCAGAGGGGATGCAGAAGGAGCTGCTCTGTTCTGCTCATTGTCACCTGCTCCTCTGCACACCTTCCTTCATGCTCTTCCCTCGGCCTCTCCCCAGCTCACACCCCTTTATTTGAAACTCTGCTCATTTTTCAGGCCCTGCTTCAATGCCACCACCTCCATGCAGCCTCCTCTGATGTTTGTCATTAGCATAGCTCTTTCGTGTGTGCTCCTGCACCACTGATCCCTTCCACAACATGGACTGTCTGTGATGCACGTGTGCAGGATGCTGGGAGTGCCCAGGTGGAAAGACACACGTGCTGCCCCCAGGAACTGACTGACTGGTAGGCACAGTACAGATACCAGTGGTGAGGACAGTGAGGATTCTTCCCTTCTGACCCTTTGCAGATGGTAAAGGAAGGAACTCGTCACCTAATTCCCCTGACTGCCCCTTGAGAACAAAATCCCTTGAAAAATTCCAAAAGCTTTAACTCTGATAACTGTTAAGGTACTAAGCAAGAGGATGATGGGGCAAGGCAAATGGGGGCAGTGTAGTGCAGAAGTCTGACCCTCAAGAGCAGAGGAGCTTGCTCCTAGCCAGTTTGGTTTCAGGCCTACAGTGGCATTTGGTATTTTGAGCTCACCTCTCTTTTTCTCTTGGAGTGACTGCTTCCTGCATCTGATGCATCTCCGTGGGCTCCCCTCAGACCCTCTTCTGAAGGCCTGGGGTGTCTCTCCTGCCACCATGCCTGTGTCTGCAGGTGCCTGCCACCAGCCCCAGTCTGCTGCACGGGCCCTGGCGAGTAGAAAGCACTTGCCTTCTGACCACATGGGGAGCTGAGGGTCAGAGACGGAACCAGGGCTCGACCCTCCACCTTGAAACCTTGAGATGGGGATGCTCCTCATTCTAGCCAGCTCCTCCTCAGCTCTCAAAACAAGGAACGGATGCTCAGGAAACCAGACCTGGACAAAAGGCATCTGAGCCTGGTGTGAGGCAGATTCCAGAAGTTTAGTTACAGACATCCTTTATAAGGAGTCTTCATCGGGAATTCAAGACAACCTGGTGATTTCATTGAAATTGGCCTGTGAAAGAGAATCCACATAGACTTCCTGCCACCTCTTGAGATGTGACAGTTGCTGACCCTCCCGCCACCACACAGGGCGAGCCCCTAGCCCTGAGCTTGAACGATGTTGCTTGCACAAATAGCTGGGTGATTTAGAAGTGAGGTCAGCTGTGCCAGCAGTTACAGGGTGGTGGTTGTCTGTAACTTTAATCCACTGACTGTTGTACTAGGGCAGTTTGGGCTAGACACTTTGGAGGAGCTCCTGTGAAGGGCATGAAGGCTCACTGTAGCAGCAGCTCAGTTGTCTTTCAGAGTTCTGCCCTTAGAGCTGGTTTGCAGTGCTCATCCTTCTTGCTGATATTTTAAAATAGGTAGAAACAGGCTGGGCGCGGTGACTCATGCCTTTAATCCCAGTACTTTGGGAGGCCTAGGCGGGCAGATCACCTGAGGTCAGGAGTTCGAGACCAGCCGGACCAACATGTTGAAACCCCGTCTCTACTAGAAATACAAAAATTAGCCAGGCGTGGTGGCACACACCTGTAATCCAGCTACTCGGGAGGCTGAGACAGGAGAATCGTTTGAAGACAGGAGAATCGTTTGAACCCAGGAGGTGGAGGTTGCAGTGGCAGTGAGCCAAGATACTGCCACTGCACTCTAGCCTGGGCAACAGAGCAAGACTCCATCTCACAATAAATAAATAAATAAAAATAAAATAGGTAAAAACAAATTATAAAGTAATACAATTATGAACTGCAAATAATAAAACATAAAAATTACTTTAAAAAAATTTAAAGAGGCCGGGCACAGTGGCTTATGCCTGTAATCCCAGAAATTTGGGAGGCCGAGGCAGGAGGATCACTTGAGCCCGGGAGTTCAAGACCAGCCTGGTTAATATAATGACAGCTTATCTCTACAAAAAATAAAATTAGCCAGGCATGGTGGCATGTGCCTGTAGTTCCAGCTACTCAGGAGGCTGAGGTAGGAGGATCACCGGACCCCAGGGGGTCGAGGAGCAGTAAGCCAAGATTGTGCCACTGCACTCCAGCCTGGCTGATAGAGTAAGACCCTATCTCAAAAAACAAAAAGCAGAAAGAACAAAGAAGTAAACAAAAGCTTAAAAGTAAATCAGCCAGGTGCACTAGCTCATGCCTGTAATCCCAGTACTTTGGGAGGCCTAGGCAGGCAGATCACTGCAGGTCAAGAGTTTGAGAGCAGCCTGGCCAACATGATGAAACCCCGTCTCTACTAAAACTACAAAAATTAGCCAGGCGTGGTGGTGCGCACCTGTAATCCCAGCTACTCCAGAGGCTGAGACGAGAATCGCTTGAACCTAGCAAGTGGAGGTTGCAGTGGCAGTGAGCCAAGATAGCGCCACTGCACTCCAGCCTGGGCAACAGAGCAAGACTCCATATATGGAGATCCCTTGAGATCAAGAGTTCGAGACCAGCCTGGCCAACATGGCGAAACCCTGTCTCTACTAAAAATATAAAAATTAGCCAGGCATGGTGGCGCACACCTGTAGTCCCAGTTACTGAGGAGGCCGAGACAAGAGAATCACTTGAACACAGAAGGCAAAGGTTGCAGTGAGCTGAGATTATGCCACCACACTCCAGCCTGGGTAACAGAGTGAGACTCCGTCTAAAAAAAAAAAAAAAAAAAATCAAGGGCAGTTGTGGTGGCTAACACCTGTAACCCCAGCACCTTTAGAGGCCCAGGTGGGAGGATCCCTTGAGGCCAAGAGTTTGAGATGAGCCTGGGTAACATAGGGAGAGCCTGCCTCTACAAAAAAAATAATAAAATAAAAATTAATGCACGCATGCTACTTGGGAGGCTGAGGTAGGAGGATTCCTTGAGCCCAGGAGTTTTGAGGTTACAGTGAGCTGTGATTGAGCCACTGCATTCTAGCCTGGGTGACAGTGAAACCCTGTCTCTAAAAAGTAAATAAATAAATAAATAAAAGTAAATAGTAACTGAAGTAAAACTCTAGAAACATTTACGGTTACTACAGAGGAACTTTAAAACAGTTTAAGCAATAAATACAACAGTAGACTAAACACAAAAGTTTTTACAATTTCTAACAGACTGTATCAATTGGCAAATTGATTCCATTTATGATTGTTAAAATAGGTGAATAAGATTAGATGACAAGATAACAAAAAAGGAATACGTTATTTATTTGTTTATTTCAGACAGAGTTTTGCTCTTGTTGCCCAGGCTGGAGTGCAATGGCATGATCTGGGCTCGCTGCAACCTCCGTCTCCCTAGTTCAAGCAATTCTCCTGCCTCAGCCTCCCAAGTAGCTGAGATTACAGGCATGCGCCACCACACCCAGCTAATTTTTTGCATTTTTAGTAGAGACGGAATTTCACCATGTTGGCCAGGCTGGTCTCAAACTCCTGACCTCAGGTGATTGACCCGCCTCAACCTCCCAAAGTGCTGGGCTTACAGGTGTGAGCCACTGCACTGGGCCAAGAATAAGATTTTTAAAAACATGTTCGCATCTGGAGGCTCCAGGGGGCTTCCCTGAGAAATGGCAGCCTCTGTGGTCAGAGAGGCTGCAATTCAGAGCGTTCCCACAAACAGCACCGTGTGCTCATGCTTACCTGCTTGGGTGTGTGTGTCACCTGGAGATGGGGTGCAGAAACATTGACATACCTGAGCTATCTTTCTTCCTCTGCCCTTTGCAGGTGTTTGATGTACAGAGGAAAGTCACCTATAGGAACCTGAGCACCTGGTATACAGAGCTTCGGGAGTTCAGGCCAGAGATCCCATGCATCGTGGTGGCCAATAAAATTGATGGTGGGGCCATCCCTGCACCTGGGTGTTAGCAATTCACTGGGGACCTGCCCTCATACATTTCCTCCTCCATTCCCCGGGCAGGCAACCTTCAGTGATTGGTCCTCCCTCCCACGATAAGATACAACCCTTGGTTGCTTGCATTCTTCCCACCTTATAAAGAAGCCAGCTAAGCTGACCTGCCCTCTTTCCAAGACACAGATCCCTATTAACGGAGCTCTTTCTAGGACATGTTTCCCAATCATCCCTGCCTATCCCACTTTCTGGAATGGAGGCCTCCAGTGGCCCCCGCTCCAAACCTTCTTCCCCTCCCTTGACAGACAGACCAATGTCCTACCTTCTCTCTACAGCAGACATAAACGTGACCCAAAAAAGCTTCAGTTTTGCCAAGAAGTTCTCCCTGCCCCTGTATTTCGTCTCGGCTGCTGATGGTACCAATGTTGTGAAGGTGTGGTTGACTGCAGAGGTAGCTAGCAAGGTCAGGGCGCTAGGTGGTAAAGGGAAGCTGTGAAGAGAAGGGCTTACTGCAGGTGTGATGGAGAGAACCGGGACAGTGCATGGGCATGGGTGGCAGGGAGGGGAGGAGCTGATGGGCCTGGACTTGATGAGGCAGAAGTCCATTGACCATACGTAGGTCAGGGTGACGGGGAGAGGCAAATGGAGGGGTAAGGTTGCTGATTTTAGGAATGGAGTACTGTGTAGTCTCACAGTGGGGCCAGTGGGGTGGACTGGGCAGAGTCCAAGGCACTCTCATCCACCATCTCTACCTCACCCCCAGCTCTTCAATGATGCAATTCGATTAGCTGTGTCTTACAAACAGAACTCCCAGGACTTCATGGATGAGATTTTTCAGGAGCTCGAGGTAGGTCAGGTCCACATTTCGGGTGGGATGGAAGAAACGGCTCCTCTTCAGGGAGAGGGACTACAACCCAGTAGAGTGGCTCTTGCCTAAGTTTGCCCCAGTAAATGTATCAGAGCTGCGGTTGAGCAAATGCAGGGCCAGGCCTCACCTGCGACCTTGTTCACAGAACTTCAACTTGGAGCAGGAAGAGGAGGACGTGCCAGACTAGGAACAGAGCAGCAGCATCGAGACCCCATCAGAGGCGGCGGCCTCTCCCCACAGCTGAGGGGCTGGGGCTAGGGGTGGGTGGAGCCCTTTTAAAATACCCTTCCCTTCAACAACTCTCCAGCTCTGAATGGAGAAACTCTCTAGGCCATCCCCTCTTCTACCTCCTGCAACCCACCCATCCTATTAGCCTCCCACATTCAAGGCCCGTGATACAGGGATGAGGTCAGCACCAGCAAACTCTGGACTGGTGGAAGAATTCCCCACCAGATCTCCTTGAAGCAGAATTAGGGATCAGCATCATTAACACCTTCCCCACCCCCTCCCCCCAGGCAGACAGTGAAGAGAATCAGAAAACATGATTATGTGTCACTTTAATAAAGGAAATTTAGGTGTTTTTTGGTGTTTTTGTTTTTGTTTCCTTTCCAAAGCTCACCTCGGGGACAATTCTTTGGGCTTCTGCTGAGGTAATGATTACCCCCCGACCCACAGCTGAGTCTGTGAGGCCCCATCCTTTCCCTACGTTTTCTCCCATCTTTTTTCCTCTTCAGTCTCCCAATCATCTGGTTTGTTTGTTTCTTTGTTCGTTCTGAGACGGAGTCTCGCTCTGTCGCTAGGCTGGAGTGCAGTGGTGCAGTCTCGGCTCGCTGCAACCTCTGACTCCCTGGTTCAAACGATTCTCCTGCCTCAGCCTCCCGAGTGGCTGGCATCACCACGCCCAGCTAATTTTTGTATTTTTAGTAGAGACGGGGTTTCACCATGTTGGCCAGGATGGTCTCGATCTCCTCACCTCGTGATCCGCCCGCCTCGGCCTCCCAAAGTGCTGGGATTACAGGTATGAGCCACCGCGCCCGGCCCCAATCATCTGTTTTTAAACAATCGTTTTTGAGCAGATAGCTATTCATTCCAGATTTCTGTGTACCCACTCTGTTTCAGGAGCTCTTCTAGGTAAAGCTGAGATCACAGGAACAGCAGGTGACAGGCCTAGCTATAGTTAGGAATACACAAGCGGTAAAATCGAGTCCTTACAGCCATACCACAAGGTACATCCATTTGGACTACAAGAAGAGCTTCCTTTAAAGTTCCTATTTCAGCATAAGGAGGCTGTCCTTTTTTTTGAGGAATACTTTGGACCTTGTGCCTCCTGTGGGAGGCTGAGGACTGCAAGAGGAGAGCTAGCAGATATGCCTGTTCACCCCTCTCTGGTACTTGTGGCTTGCTAGTATGTTTTTATGATAATCTCGGGCATTGTTTGCATTGTGTTTATTAATAGGGTTTTGTTTTTATTGTTTCCTTTTTTACAGTAAAGGCTGAATTACATAAACATTGAGTAAATGTATGTGCTTTGTGGCTCTGAAGTGTGTTCGGAGCAAAAAGACAAAAGAATCTGCAAATCATCACCCTTATCAATGAGGGGTAGCTGCCTTGACCTGTTGCAGGGTAGCCCATGTTTACTCTCAATTCACTATATTGGAGGCCATTTCAGTGGATTTTAGTGTTTTCAAAAGAATTCAATTACCTATTAATTTGGGAGCTCAAGAACAAGCACATTTCCCCTTGAAATCAGCAATACTTAGATGTTCAACGTAAGATGTTTGACCTGACCAGGGGTTCCCAGGAACGTATACCCTGATGAGGTAGAACTTAAAAAAATGTAGTTACTGTAAATAACTACTAAGTATTTAAAAAAAAATACAACAGCCTTACTGAGATAGAATTTGCAGACTATAAAGTTCACCATCGTGTTGGTTTTATGGGCCTATTCTGTATCCGGTTCCTTAGAAGCTGACCCTGAGAAGGCCATGGTTCAAATGATTTAATTAGGGTCATTCTCAGAAGAGTGAGGGGGGCAGGAGACAAGAAGCTCAGCAAGGTTGTGGTCTCAGCTGGAGGCCGGCTTCACCACCCCACCCCGTCCCAGGGAAGCTCTGGAGGGCAAATTGCCCTCCAGAGTTAGTCCTACCTCAAGACCACAGGCCTTTTGTGCCCTTAAGCCAAGGGTGAGAGGTGGAAGGGGGCCTTCTGTTTCAGTAAGGTCAGTTCTCTGGGGAAAAGGGCAACTGTGCACTTCCAACTCAAAGCAATTGGAGGATGAATGTTTAGGCAGGGTGCCAGCAACATCCACAAGCCACCCATGTGTACATTGCTCAGATCCACCTGCTTCTTAAAGTTCATTCCATCCAGGTAGAGCTGCTCCATGTTTCTAACTGGTCACCAGTCCTGGGGGAATGTACAAGAGAAGGGTCAATGGGAAAGGACAAACCATAGCCCCTGCTATTGTAGTTGGACCCCATGCAGAGACGGATACTTGTCACCTCTCATCCTCTGGCTAGCACTTTCGCTGGTCTAGGTTGTTTGCCTGGTGGGTTGATCCTGCTCTTCTTGCCTAATGGGGTCTGAGCCCCTGCTTACTATGCCTTTATGAGGCAGTGGTTGTTAACACTTACATAGTTATATCTAAACATGCAAGTACCAAGAGACAGCATGAATCATCTGAGTACCAAATACATTGCTCCTTCCTATTATTATCTGGCAACATCTTTTCTTCCTAATGACGATTACAGGCAATCACCTCTTTCCAGAATGCTAACTCTGCTTGCCAGTTACAAGCGCATGGACTGTCTAGGAAGCAGCCATAGCTTTGTGTTTAGTGAAACTCTTACTGTATCACTTGGTGGAAATGCCTCCCCCACTCCCCACACTGCCACTCACAGAGTCCAAGACTTCAGCTCACAGAGCCTAAAGCTGTAGACACAAACACAGATTCCCCAAGTGTGTCACTGAGAGTGCTAGCGAGCGGGGCGCTCCTATGTCCACTCCTTGGTTACTAGACATGTTGGGGACATGAAACCATATAATGAATATTAAGTTGTGTATCACATCATGAAGGACCCCATCCTTACAGGGTATCATATCCGAGATCGACATCTCTGCTATCCACAAAGATAGGAAAGACTCAGAAGTGGAGTGACATCAGGAAAATGGCAGAGTAGACAGCTCCAAACTCCTGTCCCTCTACAGAAACATGGAGAAAAAGAAGCAGAAACTTTGCCAGAAATCTGGAAAACAGTAAAAGACTTATATCAATCAGGAAAGCACTGAAATGAGGAAAGGGCAACTTCAAAGTGACAGAAAAGTGCTGTGGCATTTTCACTTGCCCTTGCCCCACCCCTTCATCAGCTTGATGGTGATCTTGAAGATAGTAGTCCACTTTCCCAATTTAGGACCCAGGTCCCAGGTTCCAGGGGGAGCAAGGCAGACCTTATTCACAAATGACTTTGTCTATTCTAACCGGTCAGAAACGATCTGAAAGACTAAAATGAGGCATTTGTCTGTTTTGCCCAAGTCTGAATCCACTCAAGGTAGAAAAGGGGCAGGCATTGCTTGAAAACATTCTGAGATGACCAAAAAACCCACAGCTCCCTGGGACAAAAAGTTGTGGTTCAGACATACAATATATTACATAAAGCCTGGGAGGAAAATCTGGGAGAGTTTCTTTGGGAAATCAGGACATTCAAAAAATACTTGTGTTTATTGGGGATTTCAAATGTCATGCACATACCCAGGGCAGGTCACGCATTCAGGAAAGATCTGAGAAGACCCTAAGCTTTTTCCTTTGGAAGATCTCTAGGTCCAGGGTTATCAAGAAGTGAAGGCTAAGACAGAGTTGTTAATATCCTGGTTAGGTGTTGAAGGAATGCCCCAGCACAAAGCCAATCTGCAAAGATTGAAAGAGATGCTTAAAAAAAATTTTTTTTCAACCACGGATGAATACATAAAGAAAATGTGGCATATACGTACAATGGAACATCATTCAGCCTTTTTAAAAAAGGAAATCCTGGCCTGGCGCAGTTGGCTCACGCCTGTAATCCCAGCACCTTGGCAGGCTGAGGCCGGCAGATCACAAGGTCAGGAGATCGAGACCATCCTGGCTAAGGTGAAACCCCATCTCTACTAAAAATACAAAAAAAAAAAAAAAAAATTAGCCAGGCATGGTGGCGGGCACCTGTAGTCCCAGCTACTTGGGAGGCTGAGGCAGGAGAATGGCGTGAACCCAGAAGGCAGAGCTTGCAGTGAGCCTAGATCACGCCACTGCACTCCAGCCTGGGCAACAGAGTGAGACTCAGTCTCAAAAAAAATTAAAATAAAATAAAATAAAAAGGAAATCCTTCCATTTGCAGCAAATATACTAAGTTAAAGAAGCCGGACACAGTAGGACAAATACTACATGATCTCACTTACATAAGGAATCTAAAATATTCAAACTGAGAAGCAGAGAGTAGAATGGTGGTTGCCGAGGGCTAGGGGGAGGAGGAAATAAGCAGGCATTGCTCATTGGGTGCAAAGCTTCAGCTATGCCAGAGGGATAAGTCCTAGAGACCTCCCGTACAGCATAGTGACTATAGTTAACAACACTGTATTACATACTTAAAGATTTACTGGAAATAGATCTTATGTTAAGTGTCCTTATCACAAAACATAAGAATTAGAAATGAAGAGAGAGGGAGCAAACTTTTTGAAGTGATGAATATGTTTATGGCATTCATTGTGGTGACGTTTTTATGGGTATATACTTATTTCAAACTCATGAAGTTGTATACCTTAAATATGTATATCGATAAAATGGTTTTTAAAAATACATGAAGCAAATGCACATTTCTCCAAAGAAAATATACAAATGGCCGATAAGTACATGAAAAGATGCTCAACATCATTAGTCATGAGAGAAATGCAAATCAAACCCAGAATGAGATGCCACTTACTGATAATGAAAAAGATAATAGCAAGTGTTAATGAGGCTGTGGAGAAATCGGAACCCTTATACACTGCTGAGGAGGAAGTAAAATAGTGCAGGCACTTTGGAAAACAGTTTGGCAGTCCTGGAATGGTGAAACATCGAGTTAACCATATGATCCTGCAAATCTACTCCTAGGTATACACTCAAGAGAAATGAGAACATGCGCTCACAGAAAAGCTTGTATATGAGTGGGCATAGCAGCACTATCCATAATAACCAAAAAGCTGGAAATAATCCAAATATCCATAAAATGTGGTATATCCACATGATGAAATATTACTCAAAAATACAAACAAATGAAGTGCTAATACGTGCTACAACGTGGATGAAACTGAAAAAAAAGTATGTTGAATGAAAGACGCCACGTATAAAGCACCACAGGTTGTGTGATTTCATTAATATGAAATGTCCAGAATAGGCAAATCTACAGAGACAGAAAGATTACTGAACAGAAAGATTACAGACAAAAATAACAGATTAGTGGTTGTTTAGGGTGGGGGGTTGCCGGTGAAGTTGGGAAGGAATTTGGTGGGGGCCAGGAAGCTAAGGGTACAGATTTTCTTTTTCAAGTAACGAGAATACTTTAAAATTAATTGTGGGTGGGTGCAGTGGCTCACACCTGTAATCTCAGCACTTTGGGAGGCCAAGGCGGGCAGATCACTTGAGGCCAGGAATTCAAGACCAGCATGGCCGACATGGCAAAACCCCGTCTTTACTAAAAACACTAAAATTAGCTGGGTGTGGCGGCACATGACTGTAGTCCCAGTTACTAGGGAGGCTGAGATGAAAGGATCGCTTAAGCCCAAGAGTTCAAGGCTGCAGTGAGCTATGATTGCACCACTACACTCCAGCTGGGATGACAGAATGAGACCCTGCCTCTAAATAAAATAAATACATAAATAAATAAGAGAAGTCCAGCAGCATATTAAAAGGATAATACACATGACTAAAGTGGAGTTTATCCCAGGAGTGCAGTGTCAGTTAAACATTTAAAAATTATTTAATGGGGCCGGGCGCGGTGGCTCACGCCTGTAATCCCAGCACTTTGGGAGGCCGAGGCGGGCGGATCACGAGGTCAGGAGATCGAGACCATCCTGGCTAACACAGTGAAACCCTGTCTCTACTAAAAAATACAAAAAAAATTAGCCAGGCGTGGTGGCGGCCACCTGTAGTCCCAGCTACTCGGGAGGCTGAGGCAGGAGAATGGCGTGAACCCGGGAGGTGGAGCTTGCAGTGAGCTGAGATCGCACCACTGCACTCCAGCCCGGGCGACAGAGTGAGAATCTGTCTCAAAAAAAAAAAAAAAATTTAATGGGCCTGGGCACGGTGGCTCACGCCTGTAATCCCAGTACTTTGGGAAGTCAAGGTGGGCGGATCCCGAGGTCAGGAGTTCGAGACCAGCCTGGCCAACATGGTGAAACCCCGTCTCTACTAAAAATACAAAAAATTAGCCAGGCGTGGTGGCGGGCGCCTGTAGTCCCAGCTACTCGGGAGGCTGAAGCAGGAGAATCGCTTGAACCCACAAGGGGGAGGTTGCAGTGAGCTGAGATCACACGCCACTGCACTCTAGCCTGAGCCACAGTGTAAGATTCTGTCTCAAAAAAGAAAAAAAAGTATTGGAAGCAAGAAAAGGATAAACTAAATCTTGTGGTACTGGATAAGAGGTGAAAGTATTATTGTGAACTCTCATTTAGCTTTATATATATATAAAATGGATAGATACAAAAACAATAATAGATACATGTGTGTACATGGGTTAGTATACAACATATATTACCTAACTGTCTCATCCAGCTTTGAGGGCTTAGAAGTAATACATCTCAGTATTGACAAGCACACCCAGTGTCCAGATCTTAGTTTCTAAAAAAACACTTTCCAGTGAAAAAACCAGATTACTTTAGAGAAATGGTGGATTCCAGGGTTGAAGCAGGGGAAATGCAAAATGAGCCTGTAGCATCTTATTATATCAGAAAGTAAGGATGTGCTCAACAAATGAAATGAAGCCGGGAATGAATTTTTAATCCCCTTAGCCCCTACCTGTTCTTACCATCCAAGCAGCAGTGAGAGTTTTGTACATGCACTGCCCTTGGGGTAGGGGTGACATTGAAACAACAATGAAAACAATCCTGGCTTATTAGCCATTAAGACGATTTTTTTTTTTTTTTTTTTGAGACGGAGTCTTGCTCTGTCGCCCAGGCTGGAGTGCACTGGCGCCATCTCGGCTCACTGCAAGCTCCGCCTCCCGGGTTCACGCCATTCTCCTGCCTCAGCCTCCGGAGTAGCTGAGACTACAGGCGCCCGCCACCATGCTCAGCTAATTTTCTGTATTTTTAGTAGAAATGAGGTTTCACCGTGTTAGCCAGGATGGTCTCGATCTCACGACCTTGTGATCCACCCTCCTTGGCCTCCCAAAGTGCTGGGATTACAGGAGTGAGCCACCGCGCCCGGCCAAGATGACTTTTTAAGTCTATGGCAGAGCCCATAGTCTTGAAAGCCATGGTTTTTATTGTGAAGAGCCAGGTGTCTGAAACAGAAAAGGGTTTTATAAATCCCAACACCTTGGCGGGTTTTTTTTGAGATGAAGTTTCGCTCTTGTTACCCAGGCTGGAATGCAGTGGCGCGATCTTGGCTCACTGCAACCTTCACCTCCCGGGTTCAAGTGATTCTCCTGCCTCAGCCTCCCGAGTAGCTGGGACGACAGGCATCCACCACCACACCCTGCTAATGTTTTATATTTTTAGTAGAGATTGGGTTTCACCATGTTGGCCAGGCTGGTCTCAAACTCCTGACCTCAGGTGATCCACCTGCCTTGGCCTCCCAAAGTGCTGGGTAAATTACAGGAATGAGCAACTGCACCCAGCCGACACCTGGGCTTTAAATAACAAATGCTTAAAAGTCTGCAGGGACTCAAAACCCAATGGGAAAGAAGCAATACCCAAGCAATACCCTTCCAGCCCCAAAGCAGATGAGTTGAAGGAGGTAGTAAGACATGGAAGGTTTGAAGGGATCACAGGAGTTGGAGCCTGGGGGTTTCTTTAAGACTTGGGCTTATGGGTACAGGATGTGTTTGCAAAAATGAAAAACAAAAAAACCCCAAACAGAAACAGAGTGATCCTATTAGGTTTATGGGAATTCCAGAACAAAAAAGGTTTTGCATGGCATCCAAGATGTAGCTAGGAGACTACAATCCGTCTGAGTAATAGAATAGGACAGCAACGGTTGGCAGAGGGGACCCTAAGATCAGTCTCCCAGGAACATAGGGACCCCCAAGAGCTGTGGACATCATCAGACAGGGGACAGAGCATGGCAGGCTAGGGGGCTGGACAGAGGCCAGGGCAGAGCCATGGGTATCGGCAGCTGGAATAGAGGCTGTCACTCCAGGCCAGAAGGGGATGGCCACGTGTCAAGTGAGGCCAGTGAGAACAAGGACAGCTGGGATGAGACTCTCTTCCCTGAGGGACAGGAGAAGTGACAAACCTGTCAGAAACTTACACCACGCCCTCAGAGAAGGAAATAAGAGTTAAAGGAAGAATCCTCAAATTATTGACTTCTTGTTGTTGTTACCCAAAAAAGGCTGCGTTTTAGACTCATATGACTGAATTGCCTTGAATTAAGAAGCCTCATTATCCATTATCAAGAAAAAAAGAGATTGAGATGCACCACTTTTGGAAAGCTGGAAGTATAGGTCACATGCAGAGATCAAGTCCTACTGGGTCTTGTCCTGCTGGCAAAACCTTGCTGCTCACTGCTGCCATTTAATGGGGTCACCTGTTGCTTCTGGGATAAATGGTATCTCTAGTGTGCCTAAGTATGTAGGGAGAGGTGTCTGGGCCTCTCTGACCATGGAGTCAGTAAGGACAATTTGTTCTAGGTCACACGTGGGGCCCTCCGTGAGCCTGGTCTGGTATGGAAGAAATTCCCCCTACTGTTCTGGAACTCATCTGGTGTCAAGTGTGTCAGGTAGTGTAGGATGGGCAAGAGATCTTCTGGGAGCCAGGGGAGAGAGAGACAGCTTGGTTATGGACAGAGCTCTAGAGCGGCAGCTACACCCGTCTTGAATGGAGAGGTACCTGCCGGACACTCCAGGAAGCCTGAAATACAGGGATGCCTATGACCCACAGAAAGCCACACCAACCACCTGTCCCCTTCCCAGTCTACAGAGCAAATGTCAAGTAACTCGGATGGAGAGGGTAGATCAGGTTCTCACTCTCTCCCATCAAAATTTAGCTGCCTTATGTCCCAACTCCCTACGGTATTCCTACCTAAAAAAAGGAGGGGCAGCTAAGGCATTAATTGTTAGTAATGGCTTAATGGCAAGTCTTTAGCAAATCCATTTGCATTTTAATAGAGGTCTTTTAGGCCTTGGTAGAGAAGTTAGTAATGGGGGATTTGGGGCTTTTAGAGAAATAAATTAGGGCACCCCTGACATT
Organism: Pan troglodytes; assembly: GCF_028858775.2. NCBI lineage: Eukaryota > Metazoa > Chordata > Mammalia > Primates > Hominidae > Pan > Pan troglodytes. The sequence goes on from NC_072411.2 coordinate 14,330,872, forward strand.
TACCGCAGGGTCCTTTTCCTTGCTGGTTCCTTAAAGCTACGCTACCAAACACTTCCAGAAGTCTATTGTCGCCTGTGGCTTGACAGTCCTGGTAGAGGTTCCCTATTTTGACTGTGGCAGGCCCCTCCCAAGAGCAACTGAGCTCAGCACAGTTCTTTTCCCCTCCTTCCACCATCCCTCCAGTGACGGGGCGCTGAGACTGATGCAAAGGAGAAAGGCAAGGAGAGAAATGATTTGCATCTTAGACTGGTGCAAATTCACACTTTGTGGAAAATTAACAGGTTCCTCACAAGACACCCTCCCCAGCCACCGTGAGACCAGATGCTCCTTAGCCTCCCCAGGGTGAGTCGAATGCGATCGCATGAATATTGATATCCGAAACTCCCTAGGCCTAAGCATCCATTTGCCCAGTCAAGAATTTCAGTTCTCACAGTTTTTCTCCTCTGCTCCACATTTTCCTGGGAATCACCAGGATGTGTCTTACATGTGCCAACAGTGAGCCTGGGCTGCCTCTCACCCTGAGTCTGTGTTGCTGTGGAGGCACCACTCTGCAGCCTTGTTCCTCTCTGCAAGCAGGCTGCTACCCACACTGGCTTGGACCTCTGCCCCAGTCAAGGGGGCAGAGCTATGACACTAGTCTCAGAGTTTCAACAATGCCTGTTGGAAAGGAAAACCCACCTATTTATTGTATCCTTTCTAACTCACTTAGGAAGGATGCACAACATCTTAAATATTATGGGGTTTTGGGATCCAGTATAACAGAACTTTCAGGCCACACAAAGGTTTTTCCCATAGTTTGTTTCATGGTAGGTATCAGGATGCTACTCTTGGAACTGAAGATTAGAACATGCCATCCCAAAATATGCCATTTTCAGGTGAAGACAATTAAGAAACAGCCAATGCAGGAAGGGCTCTCTGCCCTCCTCCTTTCTGCCTAAAAGCAGTGCATAAATTTTCTGTGAGAAATTTGTCTTTCCAATACTAGGAAGAAGAAAACATTCTTATCACTGGAGATAAGAAGTCAACTCTGACATGAGTCTGCACAAATAAACCTTATGGAAATAACCCTTATTGTCCATTCACTTCTCCCATATATTTCCTAGGTTTTTCCCCCTCAATTTGCCACCCCTAGAAGCCCAAATGCCTTTTCTTTGTCTAGTCACTTCCTCACAATTTATTGCCCTTTGTTATGATGGTACCGTAAGCCCCCAAATCTCACCACTTCCTTGAGGTTTTCACTTTTTTTTCTATGAAGGCCCCCTTCCTGTGCCACATACAAATATAAATGTCAAATAAAATTTAAATGATTTTCCATTATTAATCTGTCTTTTGTCAGCTTCATTCATAGGTCTCAGTCACAACATTAAGAGGGCAGAGAAAAAGTTGTGTCCTCCCTCCCTATTATCAAGCCCTACTAAAGAATATGGCCTACCATGCAGGATTCCTTCTTTCTAGGACCCACTGACTCTCTTTTAATCTGATCTTCCATTCAGACTTCCCTCCCAGGCATTGTGGAGTTTCATCTGCAAGCTATTCTCTACACAGTATTTCTGAAAAGGATGGCTTCATTCTTACAAAGTGATGTCAGACTTCTAGAGTGAATTTATTTTGGAGGTGTTCGTCAAGACCAAATGCTGCCAGGGAGCCCCCCTAGAGCTCAGACTCATGTCCTCACGCAGGCATTGGAATTGGATTTGTTGTCAATGGCGTTTTACAAAACTCTGATTTTGTTTTTGTTTTTGTTTTTGTTTTTTTTGAGACAGAGTCTTGCTCTGTCGCCCAGACTGGAGTGCAGTGGTGCGATCTCGGCTCACTGTAACCTCCAACTCCTGGGTTCAAGCGATTTTCCTGCCTCAGCTGGGACTACAGCACACGCCACCATGCCTGGCTAATGTTTTGTATTTTTAGTAGAGACGGGGTTTCACCGTGTTAGCAAGGATGGTCTCGATCTCCTGACCTCATGAGCCACCCGGCTTGGCCTCCCAAAGTGCTGGGATTACAGGTGTGAGCCACCGTGCCTGGCCCGCAAAGCTCTTTCTTAATAAAAGCTGAGACTGGTCTCAGAGAATGCAACAGCAAGAAGAGAAAAATTCATCCCTGGTTCAAGGACCACACAGGCAGGGATCAAGGTGGAAAGAGATGGTTGTTGGAGAGAATGTCATAGAGACCCATGTTTAACTCATTCATGTCCTCAAGTTGAACAGTGCTTTGTTGTTGGGGGCCGAATGCCTCAGGTCTCCAGGATGTGCAGTTCAGATGCCCAACACTTTCCAGACGGTAGATTAACAGTCTCTGCTTAAATATTGAGGCTGGTGGCTCTGTTACTGAGAGCTGTACACTTAAGAGCCTCCAACACATGCTTGTGGGTGTCCCACAATAAAACACTTGCTGCAATATTCAACCCCAGACTTGGCTTGAAGAGGAAGATCCCTTCTGATGGTGAGGAGGAGGATGCCGAACCATCCAAGGTCAAGGTGGAGACCCTGCATAAGCTGTGCTAGTCAATACAGGCAGGACTCCTTGCACCTCAGATAATTATCTGATTGGGACTCCATAGGCCATAAGTTTAAAGAAGGTACTGCTCAAACCCAAGTGGATCATTTCTTGGGCAAAACTTAAAGACCCAATGAAGTGAAAACACCTATCATTTTGCTCTGGTGATGGGAAAGAGGATATCTCCTGTTAGCATACGGCAATGGTATACCTAGCAATTCAGATACTAGTTTGTCTGGGAGCAGTCAGGAAACACGAACAGGAAGCAGAAGAGTCACCCCATTCCCTTGAATAAATGAGCCCTGATGACCCTGGAGGATGGAGCTCTAAATGAAAAAAATGGAACAATCAGACTGGGTGCCAGAGGTCAGCAGTGAGACAGATGGTGAGGCCAGGTAAAGTCACATGCAGCACCCAACAACCTCTCTCATTCCTAATAAAAAGATAGTAAGGGCTCTTTTGACTCTCAGCTTATAAAGATTAGCCTACATCTGGCAGGCTCTCCAGAGGTGAGATTCTGGGACTCTGAGTCTGGAAAAAACATTACTGGAAACTAGGATCAGGGAAGAAGCTGTCCCCTCTCGTCATCCTCAGCCTTCATTCATGCTGCCACTGTAGAGCAGTCATATAGACTCTGAGCATGACATCCTCAGTGTTAGACAGAGCTTGTCTGGGGTCACAGCATGGTGAGAAAAGGAGCCAGAACTGGATAGAGAGGCGCTGGAGAGGACAGAGGGAGAGATGTTGGTTAACACTCAGTAAGGAGGCTGCCCAATCCATACTTGAGCATGCGAAGCCTGGCATCACCTCATATATAGAAATATGACCCTGGGGACAGAGTTCTGAGACACAGCAGAGCAAAAAACCATGTCGTGTTTACCTCCAAGAAGAAAAGTTTAAGTGAAGTTGGAAGAGACTTTTGCAGGTACTGTGAAGAATACACTAGGGAGAAAGAGAAATAAACATTCTCTGCACTCTCTTGGAGGCTTTATTCTTCCAGATGCTTAGATTGCAAGTAATAATAACCCAGACTACATTAACAGGAAAAAGAATAATGTATTAGCTCATAGAACTGAAAGCACAGGAATAAGTGCCTGTTTCAGGCAAAATTAGATCCAAGGCCTCCAACAATGTTTTCTGGAAATTGTTGCTCTGATTCTGCTTTCCTCTTGATGTGATTTGGATGTGTGTCACTGCCCAAATCTCATTTTGAATTATAATCTCCAATGTTAGCAGTAGGGCCTGGTGGGAAGTGATTTAAATCATGGGGGCAAATTTCTCATGAATTGTTCGGCACAGTCCCCTTGGTGCTGTCCTCAAAATAGTGAGCAAGTTCTCGAGAGATCTGGCCATTTAAAAGTGTATGAAACCGAGACAGTCAAGTGTAAAGGGGTCCCCAGAGAAACTCCAAATGGCCTGCGCACTGGGAGGGGTGCACACTGGGGTGGAGCCTCGGGAAGTTGGTGCTGTTTGCAGCGGGAAGGAGCCTGGCCCCTCCTCTTCCTGGGCGGAACATGGGATTCAGTCTGCGAGGCGGGGAGCACACTAGCAGGGTTCTGGCTTTGTAGAAGGTCCCTGTTGGGGTTTTTTTTCCCTTTTGCCCAATAATTTCCATTTATTCTCACCCTTCAAAGTGTCTGCAAGCCTGATCTCTCATGGCCATGTGACAAGAACCCAGCTCTTAGCTGAACTAAGGGAAAAGTCCTACAACAAAACCTCCCTCCCCACTCTCTATCTCTCTTCCTCCTGCTCCAACTATGAGAGAAGCCTGCTCTCCTTTCACCTTCCCCCATGATTGGAAGCCTCCTGAGATCTCCCCAGAAGCTGATGCTGGTGCTATGCTTAATGTGCAGCCTGAAGAACCATGAGCCAATTAAACCTCTTTTCTTATAAATTATCCAGTCTTAGGTATTTATTTATAGCAATGTGAGAATGAACTAATAGACTTCTGTATAAAGCTTCATTTTCAGGCAGGCTCCCACACCCCTTCTGGAGAACATCAGCTACTCTAGGCTTACAGTCTACAGTTTAACAATCCCAGGGAAAAAAACAAGACCCTTTTTCAATATTTCCAGCAAAAGTCCAGGCATTGATACCAATTGGTACAGCTTGGTCCTGTGCCCATCACTGGTTGGGCCGATTACTGTGCCTAGAAGGACATGTGGTCTGATACATTAAGCTCACATCATGACCTCGCCTCTGACACCTGTAGGAGGGATGAGAGCTCCCCTTTATAGGACTGAATTGAGAGGGGGAGGGCTTAGCTCTCCAGAAGAAAACAGGTGCACTGTTCCTCAAAGAAGGAGTGTTGGGAAGGTGAAACAAGTGTTCACTCACCCAGTGGCCTGGGAAGCCACTTCTGCCATAAAATTGCAATACGGGTAAATGCTGGCGCTCTGAACACAGGCAGGGGTGGGCTTGAGTCCTTATGACTTATTAGTATGAGCTCAGTGAATGATTTCACTCCTCTAGGCCTCAGGTTTCTCACTGTAAAGTGAGAATACTGCCTTCTTTGTCGGATACTGGGAGAGTGAAATGAAACAATATTAAATATTCATTCAAAGCTAAAACTAATAGTACCTTTTCCCAACCTCCCCTAGCAGCTTCAGCTTAGATTAAACTGAAAGTAGATTTTGTCTGCTTTCTTCATAACTATTTCCCTATTCTTTATAGAAAGTAGGCATCCTTGTATACAGTTGCCATAGTGTCAACATTTGCTGAATAAATGAATGAATGATGACAAAATTAATACATTTCTGGAGAATTCCTACTTTTCAAATATCAGCTCCCAAGCCCTAGCAAACAGAATGAATGATCCCCTCCTCTGTGTCTGCTGGTATTTTTAATTAACTCCTCTTCCAGCTCTTATCAGCCAGAATGTGAACCAGGACTGTGTGTGACTCAACTCAAGCTCCTACTGCCTAGCACCCAGCCCAGTTTATGTTGCTGAATAAAAAAGGTCAGCTAGTCCAAACGCCTCACTTTGCAGATGTTCTAACAGAGCCCCAGAGAGGTTAATTTGCCAAAAGCCCCACAGCTTACCGCGTGATCCATGACTTCGAGTCTATTCCTTTTTCTGCTTCATACTCAGGACTCTGTTTTCTTCATGCTGCCATGAGCAATGCACACTGCCAGGAATAAAGCGAAGTTCTTGGTCCTCTAGAAAGGAAGGGGCATCTTCAGTATGAAAAGTCATCATCCTTAAAGAGTGGCATCAAGTACCAGATGCAAGTGTAAGGGTCATTCACTTGCTTCATACCACATATAAACACATTTTTAGTTTCAACATTTTTGTTTTTATTTTTGTTTTTGCAACCTTTGCTTCTTTCCAATAACTCAGGCAAGGCTCAGCCATTCCTACCCATCCTCCCCACACATGCATACCCAATTCCCAACTATGGTTGGAGGAGGCCAACAGGCCTTATTCGGGCTGGAGACTGAATGCTAAGCCCACAGCAGTGTGTTGTTAACCTCCTCACACTATGCCATCCCTTTTTCTGTCTGAAGGAAGAGGTCCTAGCAGGTACTAAGCTAGCATCTCCCCTTCCCTGACTGCTCCTAAACCCAGTTTCCCAAAATCCACGTACCCTGCCCAGTTAAATTCTATTCAAACAGGATCCACCAGAAACACATTCAAGATTATTTATGCTATTTTCCTTATTGGAGACTATGAAAAGACATTTCTCTTATTCATTTACTAATTCGACAAACATTTTAGTAGATACCTGTACTATATGCCAGGCACTGAGCGTACAAGAACAAATAAATGAATCATGAAGAATGTATGCAGGGCTAAGGCAACTATGTAATCCCTTAATAGTTTTTGTATCAGAATCCCCAAAGCAGAACTTTCTCATTCACCAACCTCTCCCCGCACCCCTCCCCCCACAAACACCAATGTTTAACTCAAAGAGCATGTTGTTAATAGCTTTTTATTTAAGAGGAAAGTTTCTTTCAAGGTAAGCTGAATCTTTTGGCTGCAAAAAGGTGTTCTTCTTATAAAAATAAAAAAAAAACAGCAGGTAGGTCTCTCATATTGATAGAAAGAAGGTTGATGGTGATGTATTCACTGCTTCCTTAATACCAGGAGGAAGGGCTGAATCTAAACTCAAAGTACGTGGAATGTTTTGATGTGAGAAGAAAGCAAAACATGTAAGACTCCATCAAAAATCCCGTTTGGAGGAGCTCAGAGGAGCAAGACATTTCTCCAAGACTCAGGTGCACAGCTAATATATCTGAATGAATTAACTCGGCTATGCATATTTTTCTTCCTCTCTTATTCCTAATGAATTCATTCATTTTGAAAATTTAATGACCCTAACTTAGTAGTGTTAAGCCAGGCTTCTAGAATGTTCCCTAGTATTCCAAAGCTCCTTCCTTGCTAATTGTAAAAAAGTTTCCTTTTCAATTTATAAAAAGAGACATCTTGGCTTCTCATTTGTGCAAATATGTCATTTTCGAGTGAGGAAACTGAGACCCAGAGTGATTTGCTTAAGAGTACACAGCTAATTAGCTCTAGATCCAAGACCTAAGCCTCTTAACTACAAATTGAGAATTACACTTAAAGAAGTCCATTCGATAACTGTATTCCTTGAAATTTACATAACAGTCTACCAATTATTAAGGGTCTATTATGTACTAGGTACTTTACATATTTTTTTCTTTTAAGCCTCAAGTAAAACCTCCAAGATAGGGGTCACTAATGGATGCTGTTGAAGTGTTTAAATAATACCATTATATAGCACTTAGGGTTTACTGAATACTTCCTACATATTATCTCCAATTTGCACAAAAATCTTGCAAAGTATCATCAACCTTGTTTTATAGATACGAGACCTGGGTCTCGGAGGGATAAAGCAACTTGCGAAGCTCACGCAGCTAGGACATGAGTAGGGCTGCATCCAGATCTCAAAGCCTGTGTGCTACCACTGAAATGCTGCCCATGTAGGCAGCCATAGACCTATCTCAGCCCAAATAAATAGCATCAAAGACTCTTTCTCTCAGCGGGCCTATTGTACACCATAGAAACACTCCCCAGCATGAGGTAGCTAACTAGAGTGATGGTGCAACTGATAAGGTAGGTGACACTTCCAGGCAGGGCCGAGCTCTCAGCATAGTAGTGCCATGTAAGGGGACCTTGCATTATGGTTCTATCTGGGCCTTGGCTTGTCAGAGCCTGGAATTTCGCCCTAACATTTCATTTAGGGGTGGCCGGTATCCTTAAATTTTGTTTAATTTTAGCTGTATCACAAAACAACTATCATATAATGATTATAACGATGATGATGCTGATAACTACCATTTATTGAGTCCTATGTCACATGATGTGCTTTATGTACTTCGTCTCTAATTACTGTGGAGATTGACTTACCCACCTAAAATGAAGCCCATTTCTCTTTCAGGACACATCCCCCTGTTGAATTGTGGTGTTTAAGAGATTTTTTTTCAGAACTGTTGCAGACAGAGGTGAGTTCCTATCTCCTTCTGCAATTACCTGCTGAATATCCTTGAGTGAGAGGTCATTGCCATAAAAATAACTTGCCAAAAGTTAATTTTCCTTATGCATAAGTCATTGTTTTAGTCTGTTCAAGCTGCTATAACAAAATGCCATAGGCAGAAATTAGTTACTCATGGTCCTAGAGGCTGGAAGTGCAAAGTCAAGACATTGGCAGATTTGGAGCCTGGTGAGGGTCTGCTTCCTGGATCATAGATGGCTGTCTTTTTCTGTGTTTTCACATGGTAAAAGGGGTGAGGAATCTTTCTGGGGTCTCTTTTATAAGGCCACTTGCTCTTTTAAACAAGGGTCCCACGTTGTTGCCAAGTGTACAAAAATAGCAGAAAAGCTAAAATCAAAATGTTGGACTAAGATTAGATGCAGGAAAAGATGTAGACAGGATGTAAAAAAAACAAGTATGTAGAGTCATGAATGGCTCAAAGTCAGACACAACAGCATCACAAATAACAGTCTAAACACTGGTCATCTCTGAGATGTCTTCCACAGATTAATCTCACCCATTGCATACAGATGCTTCCATTTTATCTTAACATTTCGAGGTGATTCATTTTATTTTGAGGACCTACGTGCCATTCATTTTCTTCCACAGCTGCACCAACATACACACACATGCTCAAACATTAGTCTCAACCAAAAATTATATACACAAACAGACTGAAGCTGGGGATGCAGTCAGTCAGCCAGAAGTTGTTTGGTAAATTATCTATTCATTTGGAAGAAAAACAAAGTTAGATCCCTATCTCAAGCTACTGAATGAACAAAATTAAAACTCCAAAATGTAAACATTAAAAAAACTATAAACATACCAGAGATGATACTTCAAGTTAGAGCAGCCTAAAAAGGTGGACAAATTCTCTCCCCGCCAAAACAAATATAAAAGTATAAAGTTGTTTTGCTCACTTCAGCAGCACGTGAACTAAAATTGGAATGATACAGAGAAGATTAGCATGGCCCCTGCACAAGGATGACACACAAATTCATGAAGCATTTCATTTTAAAAATAAGTATAAAATTGTTTAAACAAGCATTTTAGGACTGGAAATCAACCAAAAGCAAATAATAAACTAAAAAGGGTCTATTCATGAAATCTACCCAAATGTCATATAAGAACAGCAAGAGTCTGAACTTACTGATTATTTCCTTCTATCATATCACATCTATAGACATAGATAGATGAGTAGAAATTATCCTTTCTGCAGCCAGATGAGGTGGTTCACACCTGTAATCCCTGCACTTTGGGAGGCCGAGGCAGGTGGATCACCTGAGGTCAGGAGTTCGAGACCAGCCTGGCCAACAATGATGAAACCCCACCTCTACTAAAAATACAAAAATTAGTCAGGCATGATGGCAGGTGCCTGTAATCCCAGCTACTTGGGAGGCTGAGGCAGGAGAATCACTTGAACACAAGAGGCAGAGGTTGCAGTGAGCCAAGATAGTGCCACTGCACTGTGGGCAACAAGAACAAAACTCTACCTCAAAACAAAGAAAGAAAGAAAGAAAGAAAGAAAGAAAGAAAGAAAGAAAGAAAGAAAGAAAGAAAGAAAGAAAGAAAGAAAGATAGATTATCCTTTCTGAAGAACACAGAGAAAAAAGGCTGGAGAAAAATGATCAGAGCCTCAGAGACCTCTGGGACAACATCAAGCATACAAACATACATATAATAGGAGTCCTGAAGGGGAGGAGAGCAGAAAAAAGGTTAAAAAAATTTTTTTGAAGAAATAATGCCCTGAAAACTTCCCAACTATGCTGAAAAACATTAATCAGCAGGTTCAAGAAGCCCCACAAACCTAGGTAAGAAAAACACAAAGAGATTTGCACATCATAGTTAAATTGCTAAAAGCCAAAGACAATTTAAAAATCTTGAATGCAGTAAGAGAAAAATAACTCCCATGTACAGAAGAACAACAACATATTTAACAGCTGAGTTTCCATCAGAATCAATAGAGGCCAAAAGGCAGTAGAACAACATATTCAAGACTCAAAGAAAACAGTGTCAACCAATATGTCCAGCAAAATCCAGCATATAAACAGAACCAAAGACAAAAACCACATGATTATCTCAATAAATGCAGAAAAGGCCTTTGACAAAATTCAACAGCACTTCATGCTAAAAACGCTCAATAAATTAGGTATTGATGGGTCGTATCTCAAAATAATAAGAGCTATCTATGACAAACCCACAGCCAATATCATACTGAATGGGTAAAAACTGGAAGCATTCCCTTTGAAAACTGGCACAAGACAGGGATGCCCTCTCTCACCACTCCTATTCAACATAGTTCTGGCCAGGGCAATCAGGCAGGAGAAAGACATAAAAGGTATTCAATTAGGAAAAGAGGAAGTCAAATTGTCCCTGTTTGCAGATGACATGATTGTATATCTAGAAAACCCCATCGTCTCAGCCCAAAATCTCCTTAAGCTGATAAGCAACTTCAGCAAAGTCTCAGGATACAAAATCAATGTGCAAAAATCACAAGCATTCTTATACACCAATCACAGACAAACAGAGAGCCAAATCATGAGTGAACTCCCATTCACAATTGCTTCAAAGAAAATAAAATACCTAGGAATCCAACTTACAAGGGATGTGAAGGACCTCTTCAAGAAGAACTACAAACCACTGCTCAATGAAATAAAAGAGGATACAAACAAATGGAAGAACATTCCACGCTCATGGATAGGAAGAATCAATATCATGAAAATGGCCATACTGCCCAAGGTAATTTATAGATTCAATGCCATCCCCATCAAGCTACCAACGACTTTCTTCACAGACTTGGAAAAAACTACTTTAAAGTTTATATGGAACCAAAAAAGAGCCTGCATTGCCAAGTCAATCCTAAGCCAGAAGAACAAAGCTGGATGCATCCCACTACCTGACTTCAAACTACACTACAAGTCTACAGTAACCAAAACAGCATGGTACTGGTACCAAAACAGAGATATAGACCAATGGAACAGAACAGAGCCCTCAGAAATAATACCACACATCTACAACTATCTGATCTTTGACAAACCTGAGAAAAACAAGAAATGGGAAAAGGATTCCCTATTCAACAAATGGTGCTGGGAAAACTGGCTAGCCTTATGTAGAAAGTTGAAACTGGATCCCTTCCTTACACCTTATACAAAAATTAATTCAAGATGGATTAAAGACTTAAATGTCAGACCTAAAACAATAAAAACCCTAGTAGAAAACCCAGGCAGTACCATTCAGGACATAGGCATAGGCAAGGACTACATGCCTAAAACACCAAAAGCAATGGCAACAAAAGCCACAATTGACAAATAGGATCTAATTAAACTAAAGAGCTTCTGCACAGCAAAAGAAACTACCATCAGAGTGAACAGGCAACCTACAGAATGGGAGAAAATTTTTACAATCTACCCATCTGACAAAGTGCTAATATCCAGAAACTACAAAGAACTCAAACAAATTTACAAGAAAAAAAAACCCCATCAACAAGTCGGCAAAGGATATGAACAGACACTTCTCAAAAGAAGACATTTATGCAGCCAACAGACACATGAAAAAATGCTCATCATCACTGGCCATCAGAGAAATGCAAATCAAAACCACAATGAGATACCATCTCACACCAGTTAGAATGGCGATCATTAAAAAGTCAGGAAACAACAGGTGCTGGAGAGGATGTGGAGAAATAGGAACACTTTTACACTGTTGGTGGGACTGTAAACTAGTTCAACCATTGTGGAAGTCAGTGTGGCGATTCCTCAGGGATCTAGAACTAGAAATACCATTTGAACCAGCCATCCCATTACTGGGTATATACCCAAAGGATTATAAATCATGCTGCTATAAAGACACATGCACTTCTATGTTTATAGCAGCACTATTCACAATAGCAAAGACTTGAAACCATCCTAAATGTCCAACAACGATAGACTGGGTTAAGAAAATGTGGCACATATACACCATGGAATACTATGCAGCCATAAAAAATGATGAGTTTATGTCCTTTGTAGGGACATGGATGAAGCTGGAAACCATCATTCTCAGCAAACTATAGCAAGGACAAAAAAACCAAACACCGCATGTTCTCACTCATAGGTGGGAATTGAACAATGAGAACACTTGGACACAGGAAGGGGAACATCACACACTGGGGCCTGTTGTGGGGTGGGGGGAGGGGGACGGATAGCATTAGGAGATATACCTAATGTAAATGAGGAAAGTTAATGGGTGCAGCACACCAACATGGCACATGTATACATATGTAACAAACCTGCATGTTGTGCACATGTACCCTATAACTTAAAGTATAATAAAAAATATATATATATAAAGAAGCTAAAATAAATTCATTCAAAGATATACAAAAACGGGCCGGGCACAGCAGCTCACGCCTGTTATCCCAGCATTTTGGGAGGCCGAGGCGGATGGGTCACTTCAGCTCAGGAGTTTGAGATCAGCCTGGCCAACATGGTGAAACCCCATCTCTACAAAAAATACAAAAATTAGCTGGGCGTGGTGGCAGTCACCTATAGTCCCAGCTACTCTGCAGGCTGAGGCACAAGAATCACTTCAACTCCGGAGGTGGAGGTTGCAGTGAGCCAAGATTGTGCCACTGCACTCCAGCCTGGGTGACAGAGCGAGATTCTGCTCAAAAGAAAGATGAACAAAAACAGAATCTGTAGCTAGCAGAACTGTCCCATGAGAAATACTAAAGGAAGACTTTCAGATTGAAAGAAAATGGTACCAGAAAATGAATCCGCAGAAAGAAATGAAGAGCAATGGAAATGATAAATATGTGGGTTAGCATAAAGGGCTGTATGAACAGGTTTTTTTCTCTTTTTTTATATGAGTTTGTTTTAAATGTTCTGTTTAAATATATATTTATAGATTATGTAAGTTCATATGATATATAAATATATATATACATTTGTTAATATAAAATAGTTTAAAATGTTTGTTTAAATATTATATGACTGCATAAGGCAATCACTCTATCACTGTTCTGTCGGATTTATGGCATATATAGGTATAATAAATATAGCATTAATGGCTCAAAGAATGGGGAAATGGAGCTATATTAGAACAAAGTTGTTATATTTTTCAAAATTCCCAGCATTAAGCTAAAGTAGATTGTGATAAGATATGTATTATAATCCCTAGAGTAACCACAAAGAAAATTAAATTTCAAAATAGTTAATAAAATAACCTAGGACTTAAAATGTCTCACACTTAAAAAAAAAGGATGTGTTTAACACAAGAGAAGGCAGCAAAATAGGATGGGGGAAAAAAGACATGGGACATACAAAAACAAATAGTCAAATGGCAGATGTAAATCCAAAGATATCAACAATTAAATTAAATGTAATGGATTAAACACTCCAATCAAAAGGCAGTCATTATCAACATGTACGAAAAAGCACGGTCCAATACAGTCGTGTGCTACACCATGACATTTCAGTCAATGACAGGCCGCATATAGGACGGTGGTCCCATAGGATTATAAAGAAGCTGAAAAATTTCTATTGCCTCGTGATGTCATATCTGCGGTAATGCTGCAGCACAAAGCATTACTCATGAGTCTCTGGTGAAGCTGGTGTAAACAAATCTAGTACCAGTCATATAAAAGTATAGCCCACATAATTATAGTTGCAGTCTCTAATGCTTGATAAAGATAATAAATGACTACGCTACTGGTTTATGTATACACCGTACTATACCTTTTTTTGTTGTTATTTTAGAGTGTACACCTACTTATTTTTTTTAACAGTAGAGCAGCCTCAGGCAGGTCCTTCAGGAGATATTCCCAAAGAAATTATTGCTGTCATAGGAAGTGACAGCTCCATCCATGTTACTGACCCTGAAGACCTTCCAGTGGGACAAGATGTGGAGGTGGGAAACAGTGATATTGATGATCCTGACCCTCCCTGTAGAGCCCTAGACTAATGTGTGTGTTTGTCTCTTCGTTTTTAACAAAGAAGTTTGAAAAGTAGGAAAAAAAATTACAAATTTTAAAAATAAAAATTGAATAAGGCTATAAAGAAAGAAAATACTTTTGTACAGCTGTACAATATATGCTTTAAGCTAAGTGTTATTGCAAAAAAGTCAAAAAGTTAAAATATTAAAAAGGATAAAAGCCAAGCTTGGTGGCTCATGCCTGTAATCCCTGCACTTTGGGAGGCCGAGGTGGGCAGATCACAAGGTCAGGAGATTGAGATTATCCTGGCCAACATGGTGAAACCCCATCTCTACTAAAAATACAAAAATTAGCTGGGAGTGGCGGCACGTGCCTGTAATTCCAGCTACTCAGGAGGCTGAGGCAGGAGAATCGCTTGAACCCAGGAGGCAGAGGCTGCAGTGAGCCAAGATCACACCACTGCACTCCAGCTTGGCAACAGAGCTAGACTCTGCCTCAAAAAAATAAAAGGGTATAAATTTAAAAAGTTGTAGTATGTAATGTTATTTTATTATCGAAGAAAGAAAACCATTTTTAATAAATTAAGTGTAGCCTAAGTGTACAGTGTGTATAAAGTCTGCAGTAGGGTACAGTCATGTCCTAGGCATTCACATTCAATCACCATTCACTCACTGACTCACCCAAAGCAACTTTAGTCCTACAAGCTCCATTCATGGGAAGTGCTCTATACAGGTGTTACATTTTTTATCTTTTATATCATATTTTTACTCTATCTCTTCTATCTTTAGAAATGTTTATATACACAAATAGTCATGATTATGTTACAATTTCCTGCAGTGTTGAGTACAGTAACATGCCGTACAGGTTTGTAGCCTAGGATCACTAGGTTATACCCTATAGTCTAGGTGTGTAGCAGGCTATATCATCTAGGTTTCTGGAAAGGTGCATTTCTGAAAACATCCCTGTCGTTAATTGACACATGACTACATAAGCTGTCTTCAAGAAAAGCACTTTTAATTCAGACAAAAGTAGTTACAAAGTAAAAGAATGGGGAAAATATAGCTGGCTCGTGCCTGTAATCCCAGCACTTTGGGAGGACCAGGTGGGCGAATCGCTTGAAGTCAGGAGTTCGAGACCAGCCTGGCCAACATGGTGAAACCCCATCTCTACTAAAAATACAAGAATTAGCTGGGCCTGGTGGTGCACACTTGTAATCTCAGCTACTCAAGAGGCAGGAGGCTGAGGCAAGAGAATCGCTTGAACGTGGGAGGCGGAGGTTGCAGTGAGCTGAGATTGCACCAGTGCACTCCAGCCTGGGTGACAGAGAGAGACTCTGTCTCAAAAAAAAAAAAGAATGGAGAAAATATATGTAAATCATACAAAATGTTACCATAAGGGAGTTGAAGTACTTATGTTAATATCAGAAAAAAACAGAATTTAAATCAAGAAATATTGGTAGGGATAAATAGCAACAATATTTCATAATGATAAAAGTATCAAAACATCAGAAACATAAAACAATTATAAAGACATAGGCATTGAATAACACATACATGCAGCAAACACTGACAGAATGGAAAGGAGAAATGGACAATTTAGTAATTGTAATTAGAAATTTTAAGTCCCTTCTCTAAGTAACTGATAGAATGGCTAGGCATAAAATGAATAAGGATATATAAATCTTGCACAACTGTCAACCAACTTTACCCAGCTAACATATAGAATGCTCCCACCCAACAGCAGGGTATACAGTCCTTTCACATCCACATGGAACATTTTCCAGGATAGAGCCTTTGCTGGATCACGAAACTAGTCTCAATAAACTTAAAAGGATTGAAGTCATCTGAAGTATGTCCTCCAACCCTGATGGAACTAAATTGAAAATTAACGACAGAAAGAAATTTGGTAAACCCTCAAACATTTGAAAAACATACTTCTAAATAACCATGGAGGCCAGGAGCGGTGGCTCATGCCTGTAATTCCAACAATTTGGGAGGCTGAGGAGGGTAGATTACCTGAGGTGAGGAGTTCGAGACCAGGCTGGCCAACATGGCGAAACCCCATATCTACTAAAAATACAAAAATTAGCCAGCATGGTGGCACGCACCTGTAGTCGCAGCTACTCAGGAACCTGAGGCAGGAGAATTACTTGAACTGGGAGGCAGAGGTTGCAGTGAGCTGAGACTGAGCCACTGCACTCCAGTCTGGAAGACAGCATGAGACTCCGTCTGTGAAACCCAGTATCTACTAAAAATACAAAAATTATCTGGCATGGTGGCACATGCCTGTAGTCACAGCTACTCAGGAGGCTGAGGCAGG
The DNA here is from genome assembly GCF_028858775.2 of Pan troglodytes. NCBI lineage: Eukaryota > Metazoa > Chordata > Mammalia > Primates > Hominidae > Pan > Pan troglodytes. The sequence goes on from NC_072411.2 coordinate 14,347,090, forward strand.
AGAATCACTTGAACCTGGGAAGTGGATGCTGCAGTAAGCCGAGGTCGTGCCATTGCACTCCTGTCTGGCCAATAAGAGCAAAACACCACCCCCCCCAAATAAAATAATAAATAAATAAATAATTTAATAACCATGGGTCAAAGAAAAAAAATCATAAGGTTAATTAGAAAACATTTCAAACTGAATGAAAACAAAACCACTGAAATCTCTGAGGGTAGCTAATGCAAGGCCTAAAAGAAAGTTTATAGCTTTAAATGCTTAAATTAGAAGAAGAAAGATCTATAATCCATAATCTAATCTTTCACTTCAAAAGGTAGAAAAAGAAGGGTAAATTAAACCCAAAGTAAATTGAAGGAAACAATAGCGATCAAAATACAAATCAATAAAATAAAAACAGTAAGGAAGAAAGTCAAAAGCTGATTATTTGAAAAGAGAAATACAGTTGATAAAATTTTCTCTAGACCGACAAAGAAAAAAAGAAATAAGACATAAATTATGAAAATCAGGAATGAAAAGGGAATGTAGCTACTGACCCTACAGAAAGGATTTTAAGAGAATACTATGAACAGCTTTATGCCAGCAAATTACACAACATAGATGAAATGTATAAATTCCTGGAAAGACAAAAATTACCAAAACTGACTCAATCAGAAATTTAAAATCTGAGGAGACTGATAACAAATAAGAAATTGAATTAGTAACTTAAAATCTTCCCACAAAAAAAAAAGTCTAGGCCCAGATGACTTTACTGGTCAATTGTATCCAATATTTAAGGAAGCAATCTTGCCAATCCTATACAAACTCTTCAGAAAATCTGTGTATTTGTTTATGAGGGCTGCCATCACAAAGTACTGCACTATGTGGCTTAAACTATGGAAATTTACTGTCTCACAGTTCTAGAGGCTACAAGTCCAAGACCAAGGTGTTGGTAGGTTGGTTCCTTCCAAGGACTGTGAGGGAAGGGTCTGTTCCAGGCCTCTTTCATTGGCTTGCAGAGTCATCTTCCGCCTGTCTTCACATTCTCTCCCCTCTGTCTGTGTCTGTGTCCAAATTTCCCCTTCTTACAAGGACACCAGTCGTATTGGATTGGGACCCACCCTAAAGACCTCATTTTAACTTGATTACCTCTATAGAAACCTCATCTCCAAATAAGAGCACATTCTGAGGCACTGGCACTTAGCATTTTAACGTATACATTTGGGAAGGAGGGCACAGTTCAACCGATACCAATAGGTGGGGAGGAAATATTTCCTAACTCATTTGATGAGGCCAGTATCATTACCCAGATACCAACACAATACAAAGATATAAGAAGTAGGAAAAACTATCAACTAAAATCTCTCATAAAAATAGATGCAAAAACTCTTTAAAAATAATACTAGCAAACTGAATACATAAACATAGATTTTTAAGTACACACCATGACAAAGTGGGAATTACCCCAGGAAAGGTTAGATTAACATCTTAAAATATATTAATATTACATACCATATTAATAGAATAAAGAATAAAAATCGCATGATTATCTCAATAGATATAGGAAAATCATTTGACAAAATCCATGATAAAATAAAAAGAACTTTCCACAAAGTAGAAAAAAGCAGAACTTCTTCAACCTTATAAAGAGCTTTTCTCAAGAAACCTGTATCTATGTGATATTTGATGGTGAAAGACTGAGATCAGAAACAAGACAAGCATGTCCATTCTTAACACTTCTATTGAAAATTTTACTGAAAGTTATAGCCAGGGATAGACCGGAAAAAAATAATAAAAGGCATCCAGACTGGGAAAAAAGAAATAAAACTGTCCTTAATCATAGAAGATGTGTGTAGAAAATCTGATGGAATCTATTTTTAAAAACCTGCTAGAACTAATGAGTAAGTTTAGGAAGGTTGCAGGATATAAAACCAATATAAAAAATCAATTGTATTTTATATGCTAGCAATGAACAATCTAAAATGATATTAAGGAAAAAAATTGCACTCACAATACAATAAAAAATAATAAAACACTTGGGAAAATATCAACAAAAGAAGTGTAAGACTCATACACTGAGAATTTCGAAACAATGTTTTGTGAAGATCTAAATAAATGGAGAAATATGTTATGTTCCTGGGTCAGAAAACTCAGTATTGTTCAGATGGCAATTCTACCCAAATTTACCTACAAATTCAAAAGCAATCCCTACCAAAACTCCAGTTAGGATTTTGTAGAAATTAGCAAGTTGATTCCAAAATATATATTAAGATGCAAAGGATGTAGACTAGCCAATGTAAGTTTGAACAAAACCCCACAATTCATATTACTTCATTTCAAAATTCACTGTAAAACTAGAGTAATCAACTCAGGGCGGTATTGGCATACAGACAGACATGTTGGTCAATGGAACAGAATAGAGAGTACAAAAATAAACCTTTACATTTATGGACAATTGATTTTTGACAATGGTGCAAAGGCAATCCCTGTAGAAAAGACAGCTTTTTTTCAACAGATAATGTTTATTGATATGGTTTGGCTGTGTCCCCACACAGAGTTCATCTTGAATTATAGTTTTCATAATCCCCATGTGTCATGGGCGGGACCCGGTGGGAGGTAACTGAATCATGGGGGCAGTTACCCTCATGCTGTGCTCATGATAGTGAGTGAGTTCTCATGAGATCTGGTGGTTTTATAAGGGCCTTTCCCCTTTTTGCTTGACACTTCTCCTTGCTGCCACCACATGAAGAAGGATGTGTTTGCTTCCCTTTCTACCAGATTGCAAGTTTCCTGAGGCCTCCCCAGCCATGCTGAACTGAGTCAATTAAACCTCTTTCCATTATAAGTTACCTAATCTTTGGTATGTCTTTATTAGCAGCGTAAGAATGGACTAATATAGAATTGAATTGATATACAATAAATGACTTTAGACCTTTATCTCACATCATACACAAAATTATTATTTTTTGCCTTTTTAATTTGTATTTTTATTTAATATTTTTTATTTCAATAGCTTTTGGGGTACAAGTGGTTTTTGGTTGCATGGATGAATTGTATAGTGATGAAGTCTGAGATTTTAATGCAAGCATAACCTGAGTAATATACGTTGTACCAAATACGTAGCTTTTTGTCACTTGCCCTCCCTCCTACCCTCCCCCTTCTGAGTCTCCATAGTCCATTATATCAGTCTGTATGCCTTTGCATACCCATAGCTTAGCTCCCACGGGTAAGTGAGAACATGCAATATTTGGCTTTCTATTCCTGAGTTATTTCACTTAGAATTATGGCCGCCGTCTCCATCAAAGTTGCTGCAGAAAACATTATTTTATTCTTGCTTATGGCTGAGTCATATTCATGGTATATATATACACCTTATTTTCCTTATCCACTTATTGGTTGATGAGCACTTAGGTTAGTTCCTTATCTTTGCAGTTGTGAATTGTGCTGCAGTGAATATATGCATGCAGGTGTCTTTTTTATAATGATTTTTTTTCCTTTGGGTAGATACTCAGAAATGGGATTGTTGGATCGAGTGGTAGCTCTACTTTTAATTTTTAAAGAAATCTCCATACTGTTTTCTATAGAGGTTGTACTAATTTACATTCCCACCAGCAGATATACACAAAAATTAATTTAAATGGACCATAAGCTTCAATATAAGAACTAAAACTATAAAACTTCTTTAAAAGACAGAAGAAAAATCTTTGTGGCCTTGAATTAGGTAAAAAAAAGATTTTTATATTTGACATCAAAAATATGATTCATAAAAGAAAATATTGATAAATTATACTTCAACAAAATGTAAAACTTTTCTTCTTCAAAAGACAGCATTAAGAAAGTAAACAGATAAACTATACACTTGGAGAAAATATTTGCAAATGATTTATTTGATCAAGGATTTATATACAGATAATGCAAAGAATTTGAACAGCTCAATAGTTAGAAGCTAATTAAAAATGTGTAAAGGATTTTAGTAGACATATCACCTAAGAAGATATATAAATGGCTAACACATGAAAAATGTTCCAAATAATTAATCATTAGGGAAATGCAACTAAAACCAGAATAACGTACATTCAGTTCATACCCACTAAAATGCCTATAATTAAGAGATTGACAATACCAAGTATTGACAAGCATGTGTTGGTAAGATTTTAAAATGACATAGTCATTTGGAAAATAGTTTGGAAGTGTGTCAAAAAGTTAAACCTGTACTTAACAAACGATCCATCAATTTCACTCCTAAGTATCTATGAAGAGAATTGAAGGTTTATGTCTACCTAAAAACGTACATGGGGGTGTTTGAAGCCACATTATTCATAATAAGTAAAAACTGAAAATAATTCAAATATCCATTAACTGGTGCATAGATAAAGTAAACTATCCATTAACTGGTGCATAGTAGATCTGTACAATGGAATCCCCAGCAGCAGCGAACCAAGGCTTCAAAGTTCCCTAGCGGTTTCTTTGCCCTCACTGCTGCATGCCACAAAAAGACCATGCTATGAAAAGACCAACAACTCCAAGCACAGCTGTAGATGACTTTGCTTTCACTTCTGGTTACAACTGAACTTACTCATTTCTTTGTCTTCTAAAGAAGCCATTCATTTCTTGAGAACTTTTCTGGTGTTTGGTTCCAGAATCTGTCTTTTAGATGACAATTTTTTTTCTTCAGAGTTAGACAAAGACTCCATGGCATTTTATTATATTTATAGTGTATTTTTTTATAGTTATAAAATCATTTTTTCTTTTTAATGGAGTTCTTTTTCAAGTTTGATTTTTTCTTTTTTCTTTTCTTTTTTTGTGTGTGTGTGTGTTTGTTTGTTTGTTTGTTGAGACAGGGTTTTACTCTGCACCTAGGCTGGAGTGCAGTGGCACGACCTCAGCTCACTGCAACCTCCACCTCCTGGGTTCAAGCCATTCTCCTACCTTAGCCTCCAGAGTAGCTGGGACTAAAGGTAGGCACCACTACGCCTGGCTAATTTTTGTATTTTTTTTGTAGAGACAGGGTTTCACCATGTTGGTCAGGCTGGTCGCGAACCCCTGACCTCAAGTGATCCACCCACCTTGGCCTTCCAAAATGCTGGGATTACAGGCGTGAGCTACTATGCCCAGCCCCGAATTTGATTTTATTATATCAATATTATCTTCTCCCCCTCCCACAGTTCCGCAATCACTTCTCTACACACTCTGGTCTGGCACAGTTTCAAATTTGTGGAGTTGATATCTGGGGCTCCTACTGGAAGGAGGATAAAAACAGAAGGAATTTGGCACTGGGCTCCTCTATCTTCCACACATGCGGCATTTGTTCTGAGAATGTCACCTCCCTCAGAGTGCATGTCAGAATGGCATGCCAGCATGGGCCTCTGGTGTAGCACACAGAAAGGGTGAAAAGTACACATGGTGACCATTGTCACTTTGCAGATTTCCTGCCTCCCACTCACATGTCTGAGACCAGTTTTGCTACTGTTGCACCGCTAACCACAGAAGCCAGAAAGGGAAACTACTTTCTTTCTTTTTTTTCTTTTTTTTTTTTTTTGAGATGGAGTCTCACTTTGTCGCCAGGCTGGAGTGCAGTGGCACGATCTCGGCTCACCGCAACCTCCAACTCCCTGGTTCAAGCTATTCTCCTGCCTCAGCCTCCCAAGTAGCTGGGATTACAGGCATGCACCACCACACCCAGCTAATTTGTGTATTTTTAGTAGAGACAGGATTTCACCATGTTGGCCAGGCTGGTCTTGATCTCCTGACTGTGTGATCCACCCGCCTTGGCCTGTCAAAGTGATGAGATTACAGGCGTGAGCTACTGCCGCCAGCCAGGGAAAATAAGTTTTCAATAGAGAATTTTCTATTAAGGAAGAGAGTGTTCTTTCAGCAAAGACAGGCTTTAGCCACACCTGTTTTTATAAGGATTTGAGGGGAGGGAAATATGCCAAGAGACAACTTCAGAAGTTTATAAAGACAAGAGTGACCTCTCCAAAACAGCTAGGAGAGTGGGTCTTTAGTGGTGAGGTCTTCATCTCTGTCTGATCTCTCTAGGCTGAAGGACAGATGTGAATTTGCTGTGAAGGGATATTCTTCTCAAGGACACTTACCGTCTGTTTCCTGGGGATAGGAAGGTAAATCATCAGTGTCAAGAACCTTACTGGTAAAACAATAAAACAATGTATTCATTCGGATTTGTGCTCTTTAAGTGAGAGGGGTTCTAGAACAGCCTTTCTGTCTGGACCCCTCGATGGTAAACCATCCCGTGTGAGGTCTGCTCTTTATTGTGTGGACAAGGCCAGGGCTGTTATTTGACATCCGTGGCCACAGCCCGCGGTCTAACGTCGGCCAGCTCCGGTGCGATTGTACTTAGTCACGAGAAAACTGGCTAAGAAAACACGGAGCTTCAACTGGAACAAAATGTTATACGTGCACCACCCATGACCGTGTGGCTGTTTTATCCCCATTGCTCCTTTCTTTTCTGCAGAAGGTTCTTTTTAAATTTTAACGTATATTTGTCCAATTGTTTGGTAATGCATTTCCATGTTTTCAGAAATAGTGAATCAAATCTGGACTGGAACAACACTCCCTCACTTACCTCCTGCACCCAGCGCCTGCCTCGCTGTGGGAATGCCCTATCCTTGGTGTCTTAAAATTTGCAGAGCTTCTTTACTTGTACGTAAGACATGTGCATATACAGATCAAAAATTCTGCATGACCTCACTTACGTGTGGACTCTAAAAATGTCACACTCACAGAAGTGGAGAGTAGAATGATGGTTACCAGAGGCTGGAGGGAGGGGCGGGCAGGGAAAGGGGAGAGGTTGGTCAATGGGTAGAAAGTTATCATCAGTTAGAAGGATTAAGTTCTGGTGCTCTATTGCACCGCGTGATGACTATAGTTAATACTAATGTATTGTGTATTTGAAAAGACCTGAAGGAGAGGATTTTCAGTGTTCTCACCACAAAGAAATGGTAACTATCGGAGGTGATGGATATGCTAATTAGCCTGGTTGTATCATTCCCCAGTGCATATGTGTATCAAAGCATCACACTGTATCCCACAAATACATGCAATTATTTTTTAATTAAATTTTTTTTAAAACTTAGGCCAGGCTTGGTGGCTCATGCCTGTAATCCCAGCACTTTGGGAGGCTGAGGAGGGGGGATCATTTGAGGTCAGGAGTTTGAAACCAGCCTGACCAACATAGGGAAACCCCCTCTGTACTAAAAATACAAAAATCAGCCAGGTGTGGTGGCGGGTGCCTGTAATCCTAGCTACTCAGGAGGCTGAGGCGGGAGAATCACTTGAACCCAGGAGGCAGAGGTTTCAGTGAGCCGAGATCACACCACTGTACTCCAGCTTGAGCAACAGAGTGCAGGCTCTGTCTCAAAAAAAAAAAAAAAAAAACTAAAAACTTCAAAAATAAATGTGTATCTTATTGTCCCAAATGTTTCGCACACCAAAAAACCATTCTGTTCTAAACCTTGTTTTTCTTTTCATTGAACAATATTTTTTGGAGAGCTTTCCAAAGCAGCACACACAGAAATTCATTTTTTGTAGCCCTATAGTATTTTATCTTTGCACAATTTATTTCAAAGCCTCTATTGAGGGACACGTGGACTGTTTACAATGCTTTACTATTATTAAAAAAAAAAGAATGCTGCAGTGAATTACCTTACACATATATCTTTTGCGTTGTATCTATGGAATAAATTCCTAGAAATAGAATTGGGAGAGATATACATTTGCAATAAATATCACCAGACTGTCCTTTGTAGGCTTTGGCTTATCACTTTATAACATAAAAATTTTTGTAAGATATATCCTTACCTCATACCGTATAAAAAATTAACTCAAAATGAAACAAAAGCCTACATGTAAGAGAATACACAGGGATAAATCCTGATGATCTCAGATTTGGCAATGGGTTCTTTGTTCTGAGAATCCTGACTCCCTCACAGTGTGTGTCAGAAGCTCAAGCAACAAGAGAAAAACATAGATGAAATGAATTTCAACAAAATTTTAAACTTTTGTGCACTGAAGAACTCTATCAAAAAAGTGAAATGACAACCCACAGAATGAGAGAATATGTTTGCCAACTGTATATATCTGTTCAGGGTCTGTCTAATATTGTCCTGTGATTTCCCAGATTTTTTTTTTTTTTTTTTTTTTTGAGATGGAGTCTCGCTCTGTTGCCCAGGCGGGAGTGCAGTGACACGATCTCAGCTCACTGAAACCTCCGCCTCCCATGTTCAAGCCATTCTCCCACCTCAGCCCCCCAATTAGCTGGGATTACAGGCACACGCCACCACACCTGGCTAATTTCTGTATGTTTAGTAGAGATGGGGTTTCACCATTTTGACCAGGCTGGTCTCAAACTCCTGACCTCAAGTGATTTGATCTCAAGTGATCTGCCCCCCTTGGCCTCCCAAAGTGCTGGGATTACAGGCGTGAGCCACTGCGCCTGGCCTTAAATTCTTTATGTCTATTTGGCATCTAGTAACTGCAAGGCCAGCAGACAAGTGTTTACCTCTCTCCTTCAAGAAGGGGCATTCCCCTCCAAGGATGGGGCATTCCCACACTGAGGCAAGGCTGGGTGCAGGAGGCAAGTGAGGGAGACTTGTTCCCGTCCACGTTTGATTCACTGTTTCCAAAAACATGGAAATGCATTATCAAACAATTGTACAAACATACGTCAAATTGCCTGGAATTCTCCTTTCGTGTGCAGACAGGCTGATCCAAGTCTGTGCCTCCACCTACCTTCTATATAACTCTCACACACCAAACCAATATTTCCCTTATCCTAAATCATCCCAAGGCCAGGTTCCAGGCAACTAGAGACCACCCCCTATAGCCCAGATTCACCCACGTTATTCTAAGTAGCCAGTCCTAAACTGATGGCCCGGCCCTGCCTTGCCTTTCCTGCAGAAACTCCAGTAAGGGCTGTGGCCCATGCCTTCTCACTCATCTTTTGCTTCTTGACCATCCTAACACTTTCGCTGTGGCCCTGTGTGTTGTGGCATGTCCCCTCCTCTCAGGAACTGTAAGAAAACTTCTTTCAGTAACATTGGCCTCTCCACATCATCATTCAGTCACCTCCATAAACTAAAATCCTGCCGTTACAATTTAGACAATATACATATTGTCTCAATATATAAAGAATATATAATATATAAAGAATAGTATAATATAATATCTTATATATATATTCTTTATAATATAAAGAATAGTATAACATATAAAGAATAGTCACAACTCAACAATAAAAACACAACCCAAATCAAACATGAGCAAAGATCTTGAACAGACAGTTGTCCAAGGAGGATATACAAATGGCCAGCAAGCCCAGGAAAAAGATGCCCAACACCATTAATCATCAGGGAAATGCAAACCAAAACCACCATGATGCGAACAATATGAATGTCATGAAGGCCGCTAAGCTGTACAATTAAAAATGCCTCAGATAGGCCAGGTGCAGTGGTTCACACCTGTAATCCCCGCTCTTTTGGAGGCCAAAGTGAAAGGATTCCTTGAGCCCAGGAGTTCAAGACCAGCCTGGGCAACATGGGGAGAACCCAGCTCTACAAAAAATAAAAAATTAGCTGGGTGTAGTGGTACATGCCAGTAGTCCCAGCTATTTGGAAGGCTGAGGTGGGAGGATCACTTGAGCCTGGGAGGTTGAGGCTGCAGTGAGCTGTGACTGCACCACTGCACTCCAGCCTGGGCAAGAGTGAGACTCTGTCTCACAACAACAACAACAACAACAACAACAGGCTAAAATTATAACTTTTATGTGCTGCATATTTTACCACAGTAAGAAAAAAATAATTAAAGCATTGTGTTAGTCAGGGTTCTCCAGAGAAATAGAACCAGTAGAATTTGTTTGTTTGCTTGTTTATAAGCTATTGATTGGCTCATCTAGAACCAGAAATACCATTTGACCCAGCAATCCCATTACTGGGTATATTATAAATCATTTTACTATAAAGACACACGCACACGTGTGTTTACTGCAGCACTATTTACAATAGTAAAGACTCGGAACCAACCCAAATGCCCATCAATGACAGACTGGATAAAGAAAATGTGAGACATATATATCATGGAATACTATGCAGCCATGAAAAAGAATGAGTTCATGTCTTTGGAGGGTCATGGATAAAGCTGGAAACCATCATTCTCAGCAAACTAACATAGGAACAAAAAACTAAACAGCACATGTCTCACTCATGAGTGGGAGTTGAACAGTAAGAACACATGGACACAGGGAGGGGAACATCACACACCAGGGCCTATTGGGGGTGGGGGGAAAGGGGAGGGAGAGCATTAGGAGAAATACCTAATGCACGTGGGGCTTAAAACCTAGATGACAGGTTGATAGGTGCAGCAAACCACCGTGGCACATGTGTACCTATGTAGCAAACCTGCATGTTCTATGCATATATCCCAGAATTTAAGTAAAATTAAATTAAATTAAATTAAAGAGATATTGATTGGATCACATCATTCTGGAGGCTAAGTCCCGCTGCGAACCACCTGTGAACTGGACCCCCAGGAAAGCCTGTGGTGTCCCAAAGTCCAAGAGGTGGAGAATCGATAGTGTAGATTCTAGTCCAGGTCTTAAGGCCTGAGAACCAGGAGTGGTGAGGGCTGGAGAAGATTGATGTCCCACCTCAGTAGTCAAGCAGAGTTAATTCAACCTTCCTCTGCCTTCTTGTTTTATTCAGGCCCTCGGTAGATTGATAATGCCCACCCATGTTGACCATCTTCTTTACTCAGTCCAACCATTCAAATGCTAATCTTTTCTGGGAACACCCTCACAAACACACCAGAAATAAGGTTTAACCAACCAGCTGGGTATCCCATCACCCAGTCAAGTTGACACGTAAGAGTAACTATATCAAGCATAGACCATAAAAACAAAACCAAAACATCACAGTGATACACCACTTCGACCTACGAGTAAGGCTGTATGAAAACAAAGCCCCTAAAAAACAGAGCATAACTAATGTTGTTGAGGATGTGGAGAAACTGAGACACTCATACATTGCTGGTGGAAAGGAAAAATGGTGCAGCCACTGTAGAACAGCTGGGCAGTTCCTCAAAGCATTAAATACTGAGTTACCATTCGATCCAGCAATTCTACTCCCAGGTATATATCCAGGAGAAATAAAAACGTGTCCACACAAAAACTTGAACACGAACATTCACAGCAGCACTATTCATAATAGCCAAAAGGTGGAAACAACCCGAACACCCAACAACTAGTGAATAGATCAACAAAATGTAGTTTGTCCACACAATGGAATATTATTTGGTCATAAAAATAGGCCAGGCGCGGTGGCTCATGCCTGTAATCCCAGCACTTTGGGAGGCTGAGGCTGGTGGATCACTTGAGGTCAGCAGTTCAAGACCAGCCTGGCCAAATGGGGAAACCCCGTCTCTACTAAAAATACAAAAATTAGTCGGGCATGGTGGCGCATGCCTGTAATCTCAGCTACTCGGGAGGCTGAGGCAGAAGAATCGCTTGAACCTGGGAGGTGGAGGTTGCAGTGAGCCGAGATCAAGCCACTGCACTCCAGCCTGGGCGACAGAGCGAGACTCTATCTCAAAAACAAACAAACAAACAAACAAAAACCGTAAGATTCCAACCTTTTGGGCTCAGCAATTACACTCCCAGAAGTCATGCCTCAAATGCACTTTTCTGTCTTCTAGGTCTTTTCTCCTCTCTGTCCTAATCTCCTCTCCATGCCTCAAGTGATGCCAATAAATGGGTAATAATTCCCTTAAACTCCGTGGAATTAATTTCTTTTTGACTACAGGAATTCACAGTTCAAAACAAAATAACCCCAGATTCCTTAATAAATAGAAACCTTAAAGTTCCTTCTAAAAAGATTCACGGCTATAAAAGTAATAAATGAATCGCCCAAAATACTGCACTGTGGGTCGGGTTAATAATCCTACTGGACAGGAGCTGGCATGACTCAGTTTGGGCGGCCGAGCCCAGACATCAGCATATGTGCTACTGTAGTGCCCTCTCCTGGCCGAATACAAAATCAAATTTATGTGGCCGCTTTTAGTCAAGTTTTCCACAGCTGCTTACAGGCACTGAGTTTCCTGCGACTTCCTGTTTATTGCCTCTGCTCTCCTCAAGTTCTCAGCTTTTTCTTGCATCAGCTAGGCTTGCCTCCTCCTCCTCAGGGAAGATCAAGATCCCCTGATATTCCTAATCTCAGCTCCCAAGATTTGCCCCTTCCACTACCCTGTTTCCTGGCTGTTTGCACCATAGCCTCCCACCTTGAGTAAGTCTAGTTCCATCTGTTCTCTCTTATCTATCTGCCTCCGTACTGGCCATTTACCATGTGCCCACGTTGCATCTGGGCCTCTGCACTCATGACCTACCTGCCGTTCCCTCACTCACTGCCCCATCTCACCTGCACTTGCCTGAGCACTCTCCGTTGATTCCTTGATCCGGGTTTTATAAAATGAGGTCTGTGGACAATCTACATTCTCTCCACCTGGCTGCTTGCTACCGGGCAGATTCCTGAGCTCCCTGAATCAGACCTGGAATCCTGGAACCCGCATTTATAATAAATACCCTAAATAATTTTTATGTACATGCACACACATACACACAAACACACACACAACATAAAAACCACCCTGGGCTGGGCACAGTGGCTCACGCCTGTAATCCCAGCACTTTGAGAGGCCGAGGCGGGCGGATCACGAGGTCAGGAGATCGAGACCATCCTGGCTAACACGGTGAAACCCCGTCTCTACTAAAATACAAAAAATTAGCCGGGCGTGGTAGCGGGCGCCTGTGGTCCCAGCTACTAGGGAGGCTGAGGCAGGAGAATGGCGTGAACCCGGGAGGCGGAGCTTGCAGGGAGCCGAGATCGCGCCACTACACTCCAGCCTGGGCGACAGGGCGAGACTCTGTCTCAAAAAACAACAACAACAACAACAACAACAACAACAACAACAACAAACACCCTGATGTTTTTGTTTGTTTGTTTTACTAAGCCATATTATCTTGTCCAGAAACTTGCCATGGCTCCAAGCCATCTAAAGATTTAAATGCAAAAGACTCAGATTGGCTTTCAAGGCCTTTGGTAAATTGTTTTATATATTTTTTGTCCTTTCCTGTAAGAGGATTATATTTCCCCTTTCCCAGGGATGGCAGGCATGGCCAAGTGACTTGCTTTGGCCAATGAAACGTGAACAGCTGTAACATATGCCACAGTCAAGCGGACACTACGAAAACCATTGAACAGTTCTCCCATATTTTCTTTCCCTTTGCCAGAATTGATGATAACCCAGATAGAAGCTGCCTCTGCAGCCTGACCCCAGAACAAAGGAGCCATGGAGCAGAGCTACAGATACCCACAAGGGAAATGTAATGTAAGAGAGAAATAAGCTTGTAGTATTGCTGTGATTTGGAGAGTCCTCTGTTACTGCAGTTTAACTGCCTAAGCCGACTGATACACAGTATTTCAGAATTTGCTTTTCTAACTCTATTTCCCATTATTCCCTAACACTTATTCCAACTCCTGCCAGACTGAACTACTTGCTTTTCCCCAAAGACCAACACATTTCTCCAACTCGATGCAGTTATTTGCTTCCTATCTCCTGCCTGCCAACAATACCTCTCAAAGTTTAATTTCAACCTTCAAGTTCATCTCAAGCGCTACTTTCTCTGTGCAGGGTTGTCTGATCTTTTGGCTTCCTGGGCCACACATAAGATACACTAACACTAATGATGACTGGTGAGCTAAAAAAAAAAAAAAAAAAAAAAAAAAAATCTCATAATGTCTAAAGAAAAGAGAGTTTATGAATTTGTGTTGGCCCACATGCAGCCTGCAGTACACAAGCTAGACAAGCTTGGTAAAAAGCCCTTCCCCATTCCTTTGATGCCAACTACTGTAACCTATGTTTATTGTTTTTACATATTTTCTTATCACCTCCTCCAAGAAAAAAATCATAAACTCCTTGACATTAAAGACTATCTTATTGGCCAAGTGCAGTCTCTCACACCTGTAATCCCAGCACTTTGGGAGGCCGAGACAGGCGGGATCACTTGAACTCAGGAGTTCGAGACCAGCCTGGCCAACATGGTGAAACTATGTCTACTAAAAATACAAAAATTAGCCAAGAATGGTAATGTGCTTCTGTAATCTAAGCTACTTGGGAGGCTGAAGCAGGAGAATCACTTGAAACCCAGGAAGCGGAGGTTGCAGTGAGCCGAGATCACACCACTGCACTCCAGCCTGGGAGACAGAGCAAGACTCTGTCTCAAAAAAAAAAAAAAGACTATCTTACTCACCACTGTATTCCTTGAAGCTTTGCAAATAGTAGGTATCCACTCAAATATTTATCAAATTAGCACATTCAATTAGAGAACTGCTGTTTAATATGTTTATGATTTTTTTACAGGAATATTTTAAAGAACATTTAACATACTCATTGGGGAAGCAAAATTAAGATGCAAGAAGAATTAAAAATCATAGCAAATAGCAAAGATTCCTACTGAGTAAAATATGGGCCAGGCACGGTGGCTCACATCTGTAATCCTAGCACTTTGGGAAGCCAAGGCAGGCAGATTGCTTGAGGCCAGGAGTTCGAGACCAGCCTAGGCAAAATAGCAAGACCTCATCGCTACTAAAAATCAAAAAACTTAGCCAGGCTTGTTGGTGTGCACCTGTAGTCCCAGCAACTTGAGAGGCTGAGGTGGGAGAATCACTTGAGCCCTGGTAGTGGAGGTTGCAATGAGCCAAGATCATGCCACTGTACTCCAGCCTGGGTGACAGAGCAAGACCCCATCTCAAATAAATAAATAAATAAAAATAAAGTATAACTCCAAGTTTAATGAATCTCTTTCTCTCTCTCTCTCTGTAAAAATAAGCATGTCTTGACCTTCATCTCTCTCCCTGGATATACTCAACAGATCTTAAAGTAAAACTTCACCAAAGGGAAACAATGTGTCACACGACTCAAGAGTTACGACCCCTATTGTTACAGTCCATATGCTAAAAGCAAGGATTTTTCTAATTATGGAACAAATTAGCTTATGTAAATTCTTAGGCGTAGGAAAAATGTATTTCCCTGCTTGTGATTAAAAGCCAACAAAATATAATTCCAATTTTAAAACAAATCCACTTACCAAACCCCAACAGCAAAGTGCTGCCCCTACAAACCTCACAGCAAATAGAGAGTCCTTATTCTCAGTGACTAGCAGCTGCCTCTTTTCTCACTCCTCTCCAGCTTCAATTAACCTAATGCCCTCTGAGACATTTTGGCAGTAATTGCAAAGCTTCTTCCGGTTTGGGAATCTAATTTAATTAGATCGGCGAGATTTGATTTTAGATGTTTCTCCTCAATACCAATTCAAAACTTAATACTTACTTTGCTTTTGTTTCCTGGTAATAACTGGTTTACGGCCCTGAGAAGAAAAACTGGGGCCAATAAAACAAGCTGGATTAGCCTGGTTCTTCACGACTCCACAATCGGCCTACCATTTGCGCAAAGTCCACTCCAGGAGAAAAATGCTTTGAAGGTGGGACTCTAACATCCTAATGCGTCCGGACTCAGTGGGTTCTTGGTCTCACTGACTTCCAGAATGAAGCCGTGGCCCCTCGCGGTGAGTGTTACAGTTCTTAAAGGCCTCATGTCCAGAGTTTGTTCCTTCTGATGTTCGGAGTTTCTTCCTCCTGGTGGGTTCGTGGTCTCGCCGGCTCAGGAGTGAAGCTGCGGACCTTCGCGGTGAGTGTTGCAGCTCTTAAGGCGGCGCGTCTGGAGTTGTTCATTCCTCCTGGTGGGTTCGTGCTCTCGCTGGCTTCAGGAGTGAAGCTGCCGACCTTCACCGTGAGAGTTACAGCTCATAAAGGCAGTGTGGACCCAAAGAGTGAGCAGCAGCAAGATTTATTGCAAAAAGCGAAAGAACAAATTTTCCACAGTATGTAAGGAGACCCCAGAGGATTGCCACTGCTGGCTCGGGCAGCCTGCTTTTATTCTCTTATCTGG
Organism: Pan troglodytes; assembly: GCF_028858775.2. Lineage (NCBI taxonomy): Eukaryota > Metazoa > Chordata > Mammalia > Primates > Hominidae > Pan > Pan troglodytes. Next base: position 14,363,077 of record NC_072411.2, read on the forward strand.
CCCCACGCACATCCTGCTGATTGGTCCATTTTACAGAGAGCAAGTGGTCTGTTTTGACAGGGCACTGATTGGTGCGTTTACAATCCCTGAGCTAGACACAAAGGTTCTCCATGTCCCCACTAGATGAGCCAGATACAGAGTGTGGATTGGTGCATTCACAAACCCTGAGCTAGACACAGGGTGCTGATTGGTGTGTTTACGAACCTGGAGCTAGATACAGGGTGCCGATTGCTGTATTTACAATCCTTTAGCTAGACATAAAGGTTCTCCAAGTCCCCACCAGAGTCAGGAGCCCAGCTGGCTTCGCCCAGCGGATCCCGCACAGGGGCCACAGGTGGAGCTGCCCACCAGTCCCGCGCCCTGCGCCCGCACTCCTCAGCCCTTGGGTAGTTGATGGGACTGGGCACCGTGGAGCAGGGGGCACTCTGGCCACACAGGAGCCCACGGAGCTGGGAAGGCTCAGGCATGGAGGGCTGCAGGTTCCAAGCCCTGCCCCGCGGGGAGGCAGCTAAGGCCCGGCGAGAAATCGAGCGCAGCGCCGGTGGGCCGGCACTGCTGGGGGACCCAGCACACCCTCCGCAGCCGCTGGCCCGGGTGCTAAGCCCCTCATTGCCCGGGGCCGGCAGGGCCCGCCGAGCCCACACCCACCCAGAACTCGCGCTGGCCCGCAAGCACCGCGCGCAGCCCCTGTTCCCGCCCTCGCCTCTCCCTCCACACCTCCCCGCAAGCTGGGGGAGCTGCCTCCGGCCTCGGCCAGCCCAGGAAGGGGCTCCCACAGTGCAGCAGCAGGCTGAAGGGCTCCTCAAGTGCCGTCAAACTGGGAACCCAGGCAGAGGAGGCGGGGAGAGTGAGCGAGGGCTGTGACGGCCGCCAGCACGTTGTCACCTCTCACTAATCCAAAGACTGAAGATTAATTGTTGGCCAATATTGCTTCCTTTGTGGATCCATATCAGTCTAGTATAGAGAACACTAGACTGACAGTCAGAAAATGTGAATTTTGTCAGCAGCCTAGATGTTAAGAAACATGGGGCATATAAGGGTGGTCAGGTAATTTAATGTCTAAACTATGACACTTTTGAAACTGAAAGGGGCACTATTCATGATTGTCCTAGGACAGCAGGTAGAAACTAGGACTGTCCTTGGCAAACCCGGACCCCTGGTCACCCTAGAGACCCTTGAAAAATGATGCTGTGGGCCGCGCGCGGTGGCTCACGCCTATAATCCCAGCACTTTGGGAAGCCAAGGAGGGCGGATCACGAGTTCAAGAGATCGAGACCATCCTGACCAACATGGTGAAACCCCGTCTCTACTAAAAATACAAAATTTAGCTGGGTGTGGTGGCGTGCGCCTGTAGTGCCAGCTACTCGGGAGGCTGAGGCAGGAGAATCGCTTGAGCCCAGGAGGTAGAGGTTGCAGTGAGCCGAGATCTCGCCACTGCGCTCCAGCTTGGGCGACAGAGCAAGACTCCATCTAAAAAAAAAAATGCTGTGATTAGTGAACTGATTTTAAATGTTTATCTCTAAAGGTTAGGATTGACAAATGACTAAGTGACTTTTCAAAATAATTAGTAGATGAAGAAAGAAGTTATAAGTAGTCAAGTAGTCAGATCAAGGCTTTAAGAACACTATCTCCTTAAGATTCTATTTTCAGTCTTTCAAGAAAAAAATTTAAGAAATTATTTTTACTCTTTCCCAAAGCTTCTATGAATACACTATCCTGAATGCTTTCATTCTTATCTTTTGTCACTGAAAAATATTTTTCATGTTTTATATATGTTTGGTTTTAAAGAGGCAATAATGTTCTTCACATTTCCCTTTAGCTCAGCTTGGGAGAAGAAAAAGGGAAAGGGGAGTAAGTAGAGGAGGGAAGGGATTCGAAATACTAGTCCAGGGCAGGTACTTTCCCCTAATTCCACTTTCTGGAGTGGACTTGACATGGATAAAGGTGATCTTGGTTCCAGAATATTTCTTGTACTGTGACATCTTCGCAGGCTGTGATTCTACTGTTGAAAGTAAGTGTTGTCCATACAATATGGTCCCCAGTGCAAATGTGCCAATTCTGAGCCTGCTTGACCTGAGGTCTGCGGCTCTGCTCTAAGTCAGGGGAGTCGACACCAGAGGGATACCACCAAGCTCCAAGCTCCTGTGCCAGCTGGCTTCCACTCAGCTCCTGCCACCGGGAGTCAATGGCAAAAAGCAAAGCAAAGCGAGAGTATTTCTTTCCCTCCTTCTTTGCCTCCAGCTGCAGCACCCTGAAGGCCCCTGTGCTCTGCTGCGGGGGTTGTGCTTCCTCTGGGTGACCCTGGCCTTGAGCTTTATGACGGCTTCCTCCCTCCACCCCACCATCCTAGGGATAGCATTGGCTTTCTGCTGTTGCTAATTTCTATTCCAATTTTGGAGGAAAAGTTCAATGGAAGGGACTTATCATGAGACGGAATGTAGATCTCTTATTCAGGACCCTCCCAAGGGCAATTTGATTATTCAAAAATTTCACCTTTTGGCTTTAGACCTTAACATGCATAAGATGCAACTCAGTGTGTTTAATGTTTGGTCTCCAAAGCTGAGTGATGTGCTCCACAAGAAGACCTACTTTATCAAATACCCGAGACACATCTTAGAGACTAAGGTGTGAAAGAATGAATGAGTGAAAATGTTTTAATAAAAGGAAACTAGAAATCAAATATTTGTATAAGGACAGATTTGAGGTTTTTCTGTACTTTTAATGAGCTAGAAAATGCATACTATAAATAGAATATACAAATGATTTTACACAAATGAAGCATTAAAAATCACAAATCTTATATTTGGTTATCCACAGTCTATAAAATAATGTTCCCAAATTATATAGTTTAAAATACACAATGTTTCAAGTTGCAGACAAAACCAGGGTAGTTTTGGCCCTAAATCATAGCTAACATAAGTAGGAATTATAATTAATTTTATAATTGTGTTTAAATTTTAAATACTCTAGAATCTGAAAATATTAAATATTAAATAGATGGAGGGATCAAATTATCAAGTTTTTTAACAAAATTGAGGTAAAAATCTGCATTAAATTACACCAAGGAAAACATTTCTAAAACATTGTTTCCATAACTCATTATAAATATTTCATCTTCCGAAAGTACTCTTTGATTACCTCTGGACTTCTGGGTCTGGTAATTAAGTTGACTTAATATTTGCACATAGCTACTGATTACTCAATACAGGCCTATCAGATAAAACTAAAATGCTGCAACTTAATCAGAATGATGCAATCTTGTCTTATATAAATATACAAATCACAGTATGCTGACACTAGATAACTTCAGCTTTATTTGCCAAAGGGGATTTAGAATATACTACAAAATTGTATATAAAATAACCCTTTACAAGGATTTACTAGGATGACTGCAAAGAAAGGCAAATTAAATATACCTGGTCCCATACAAGAACTGTTGCCTAACCTCATATACTAATTTGAATATGAAGACTCACTTTTTATTTATTTTTTTGAAACAGGGTCTCGCTCTGTCACCCAGGCTGGAGTGCAGTGGTGTGATCTCAGCTCACTGCAACCTCTGCCTCTTGGGTTCAAGCGATTCTCCTACCTCAGCCTCACAAGTAGCTGGGACTACAGGCGTGCACCACCATGCCTGGCTAATTTTTTGTATTTTTAGTAGAGAAGGGGTTTGTCCATGTTGGTCACACTGGTTTTGAACTCCTAATCTCAGGTGATCCATCCGCCTCGGACTCCCAAAGTGCTGGGATTACAGGTGTGAGCCACCGCACCTGGCCTGAATATAAAGACTCATTTTAAATTATACTAGTTGAACCTTTATACTACAATGTATCCTGGCACTTATTTTTTTTTAAACCATTATCAGATATTTCATGTTCTACTAGTAAAGGGAATTCGCATTTTCAATGTCCTGTCTGCATTCCTCCTAGCCTCTCTCTGCTCGGGTTTTGGAAAATAGATCTTTCAAATGCAATTGCAGTATCCAAGGAAATTCCTCCCACCCATGCCACCAGTGCTCATCCTGTGGGCACCCCACAGTCAGCAGTTTAAGACCATTCTGGATGAATGCAAATACTTGATTCAATTTTCCCAAATCCCAATCAACTAGCTACAGTTTTTATTGTATGCAATCTTCCCAACATTGCAGTAAAGCAGTCTAGATGGCTGGGGAAAGGTAAAAGAACCCTGGTTGTGATTATTTTTTTCTAACAAAATGGAATTAAAAGATGAGAAAACCTCGTAGTATTTTAGTCTGGTACTTTTAGCATCCCCAACTTTTAAGATTATAAATTCACAATAGTACACCCTAGTGACAACTTTTAAATAAAATACTGGATAGCTGGGCGCAGTGGCTCACACCCGTAATCCCAGCACTTTGGGAGGCCGAGGCGTGTAGATCACTTGAGGTCAAGAGTTCAAGACCAACCTGGCCAACACGGTAAAACCTCGTCTCTACTATAAATACAAAAAATTAGCTGGGCGTGGGGGTGCATGTCTGTAATTCCAGCTATTCGGGAGGCTGAGGCAGGAGAATCACTTGAACCCAGGAGGCAGAGGTTAGAGTGAGCCGAGATCGTGCCACTGCACTTCAGCCTGGGCAATGGAGCGAGACTCTGTCTCAAAAAAAATAAAAAATAAAAAATAAAATACTGCATAATTACATGCTATAGTAAATTAATCATACGCTCACAATTTTAGCTTGGATTTGTTTTGCAACTGATTTGATGCTGTCTGAAAATCAAGATCAAGCAGGTGATGAAAACTATACCTTTTGAACATGCATTAGGTAACCAGGGGGCAACATAGTAGGGACTAATAAGGCCAGCAACTCAGGGAAATTAGCCTATTCATCTGATATATTCGGCCTCCATAAAACTGCCATGGATTCCAACTGTACTCAAATATAATACAGCTTCTTCAATGCTGCTTTATAAATCTGACTGAAAACTTTTAAGGAGTCAAGATGCTGAACACCCTAACAAAAGCAAAAACAAAATTACGGCCTATGTGGTGTCACTGTTATCACCACTCTTTACAAAGCACTAAGTACATACAGGTGTTTGGCATTGTCTCTGGAACTACAAAATTAAACTTTTAGAATCACAGCATTTTACACCTGAGAGGAATCTTAAAAGATACTGAATTTCCCTCCTCACTTTATAGCTGAGAAGAGTGAGGGAAGGACGGACCATGGGAGTCAGCATTTTTCAAGCATCCAGGCACGCTGGGCCTGGTATTTCAATTAGAGTTTCTCATTCTCACAGTCTCAGGCAGATTGCATTAACCTCCACTTCACAGCTAAGTAAATGCGGATCTACCAGATTGAATAATCTCCCCCAAATAAATTCACTAATGAGGAACAGAAGGAATCCAACGTCAGAGTTAGTGCTCTTCTCAGAGTAATAATCTGCAAAGTGTGGTCCTGGGACCAGCAGCTGGGGCATTACCTGGACGCTTGTTAGAAAGGCAAATTACCAGGCCCACCATCCCCACCGCCAGACCTACTGAATCAGAAACTCTAGGGTGGCACCCAGCAATCAAGTTTTTGGTTTTGTTTTTTTAATAGACAGGGTCTCACTTTGCTGCCCAGGCTGGACTGCAGTGGCCCAATAATAACTCACTGCAGCCTCGAACTCCTGGGTTCAAGTGATCCTCCTGCCTCAGACTCCCAAGCAGCTCAGACTACAGGTATGCACTACCATGCCTGTTTGTTTTTTGTTTTTGTTTTCGTAGAGACAGGGGTCTTGCTGTATTGCCCAGCCTGATCTTGAACTCCTGGGCTCACGTGATCCTCCTGCCTCAGTCTCCCGAAGCACTGGAATTACAGGCATGAGCCTGTGTTCTCCCCTCTCTTCCAATAATGTGTATTCAACAAGGCCTTCAGGTGATGCTGATGCTGTCTGAAAGCCACTGCTCTCCAGCATGTGGTCTCTGAAACTTTACTTAGGAGTATGCATATTAAAATATATATATAACTTAACACTATGCTACTACAAAGGGCAAAATAATTCACTTTATTGTACTTTATTTTAGAATAATTAGGACAAGGATAGGCTTCAATTAAATTTTGCTTTGATGTTACATGGTCTGACTGACACTGGATTTCTTCATAAGAAAAATAAATGTGAAAGCTATTCCAAGTAAGCAAATGGTGGCAAAAACAATCTAAAGAATTGGTTTTTGCCAGGCATGGTGGCTCATGCCTGTAATCCCAGCACTTTGGGAGGCCAGGGCGGGCAGATTACTTGAGCTCAGGAGTTCAAGAGCAGCCTGGCCAACATGGTGAAACCCCATCTCTACTAAAAACACAAAAATTAGGCAATATAGCAAGACCCCATCTCTACCAAAAATACAAAAAAAACTAATCAGGAATGGGGGCACATGCCAGTAGTCCCAGCTACTCAGGAGACTGAGGTGGGAGGATGGCTTGAGCTTGGGAGGTTGCAGTGAGCCAAGATCCTGCCACTGCACTCCAGCCTGGGTGACAGAGTGAGACCCCATCTCAAAAAAAAAAAGAATTTCATCTCATGTCAAAAATAAGACTCTTGGACAGAAATCTTCTGCCTGCCTTCCAAGGACCCACTGAAATTAATGGATACTCTCACATGACTGACTTTATTATTAAATACTTGCTGTAATCACAACTAGGCATAGGAAAATCAAGTAGAGAAATACTGAATGCCTAGCATACAACGATCTAAGTGAAAGTTAATAAAAGTAGCTCTTCAGAAAGACATCTCATGTAAAATTAAATTTAAAACTAAAAATTTCATGAAGTGACCTGTTAAGAGTTTCAATTTAGAAGCTTTACTTTTCTAATTTTAAAATATCATGAATGAAATGGTGTCTTCATCTAGGTGCTTCTCCATCAAAATCCCTAGCTCAAAAATAAAAATCATGTTTGAGTCACCCCAGATTCAAAATGCTGTTATTGGAAATGTTACCATTTCACATGAACATTCCAGCAAATATGCATATAGAGGGTACTCATTACTTTAGGTTGGTAATTTTTCCTTAAATATATTTCAATGATTTCATTGTTTGACATTTTCATAGTTAACGTATACTGAATACAGAAAATTTTGTAGGAAAACACTATTTTTTAAATGTAGTAACATTAAAATATTAAAATATCCTGTTTATTAAAGGCTCTTAAGATTTAAAGAAAAATTTCCTGTGCACATACAATGTACCTATGAAATACTGTATTATTAGTTATTGTACAGGCAAATGAGGCTGTTACTATAAAAAAAATGTGGTGTCTAAAAATTGCAAGTCTATGTGAAAAATGAACCTCAATTTATCTAAATGGGATTTGGGGGACACGGCAGACTATTAAAATAGAACTCAAACTTCAAATTCTGTAAACTGAACATCTCATTAATGCCACTTCACCATTTAAAAAAGTCAGCACACAATGTTAGCTATGTAAGTTTATCTGCAGATGTTACAGGTAATTATTTCTGTTAACTCCTCCTAAAATATTATTTAGTAATAAAGAATATTTCAAAAGGAGAGTAGGTAGAAATGAAGCAAGATCATAACTATAATTACTTAATATGAAAATGACATTTCATTTATTTGCTAATATGTGGAAAAAAACATTTTCTAATTAATTCCTCCTTTATCCTTCTTTAAAAACATTTTATTTCTTCAACCAGCACACTGAGGATTAGTGCTATGGGTATTACCACAGTGCCCTATGAAAAAACTTGGCTTCCAGAGGAGTCATACCTTGCATACCTTGGAGTCATACCCCAAATTGGCTCTGCATGATTGATTTTACAGTGGGCATTAAAATTCTTCTGAAACAAGGCTGTGTACCTTTGAGAACATTCACATTTAACCTTGTGAGCTCACTTCTACAAGAACAATGAACTTATTTGTCAGCTGCCAGGGGGAAAATCAGCTTAATGTAAAGAATTAATTAAATCAGGTTGACAGAAGCCAATATCTCAATGTTTTTAAATTAAAATTTATTTAAAGGAATAAGTATGGGTGCATTACATAAACCTAATGGTTCTTCTAAGCTTCAAAAAGCATTCATTTCAAAAGTATTCACTTTTTTTTTTCTTGAGACGGAGTCTCGCTGTCGCCCAGGCTGGAGTGCAGTGGCCTGATCTCGGCTCACTGCAGGTTCCGCCTCCCGGGTTCACGCCATTCTCTCGCCTCAGCCTCCCGAGCAGCTGGGACTACAGGCGCCCGCCACATCGCCCAGCTAATTCTTTGTATTTTTAGTAGAGACGGGGTTTCACTGTGTTAACCAGGATGGTCTCGATCTCCTGACCTCGTGATCCGCCCGCCTCGGCCTCCCAAAGTGCTGGGACTACAGGCATGAGCCACCGCGCCCGGCCCAAAAGCATTTACTGTTAAGGCTGCCTCATTTTTCAGCTTTGTTGTAGTTGAGGTTCTGATGTTCACCTAACAAAGTCCCTGACAAAACAGACTTCCTTCAATCCAGGTCATAATTTGAAACGTTATACAATAATGAGATTTAAGTGATGAATGGAAAGAAAAGTAGGAGACTGAAAAGATATCAGAAATTTCTATTTGTTTTTAGATTCAGAAAAATATAATTACAGGCCAACATGGGTCTGACAGAGAGGAAGGACGTCAGCAGTTACTTGAATGTAACCCCTTCCCAGCATTTCCAAAGACCTGCAATGTGCTCATTGTGATCCAAGGGCCTTGTTACCTAGTTTCTAGGTGATCTACAGAATTGAAACAACCCAGCACAACTTTATTTCTTGAGAAGATGAACCCTTAACTATGAAGGTGCAGAAAGGAAGTCTTCAACTGCTCACTCACCATGGCTACAGTATTCAAATGCAACAATCATTCAGATAAATAAAACCTGTGAGAAAAAGCCAACAGGTGGGCAAGCAAAGCGGCAGTGATTCATACTTTCAGTTAACCAATTGAACAGTGCTGCTTCCTTCTAAAGAAGTTGTTCATTGATTTTTGTTTTTTAAGAAACAGAAAAGCAGCAGTATAATGAAAGAAGATTGGCTGAAGGTCTATCCAGCCTGTTAACTACGGCTTAGTACTTCCAGAATCCTGAGTAACAACACATGACCTGTGTGATGATAAGAGCACAGAACACATGAACAACCAAAAGATTCTAAGCTCAGCCTCTTTCCCTATAGTATTTACAGAATAATTTTAAATTTCAGTTTCACCTCCACTACTTCAACGATTTTACCCTGTAAATTGCTGAAGGTCTTTGTGAACTGTCGAACAGCAAAAACAAAAAGTAGAGGTATCTAGATTATAAACTTCAACCAAAAGTAGTCCTTGAGTAATTAAAATGTTACTTCATTATGTTCTTTTTAAAAGAAAATTCCTCAGAAGTCCACATTCTTTACATGCCTTCACCCTGTTGAGCTAAACAGGTCAAAAGTATAATAAACTCAACATTATTTTTAACTTGCGTTATTGGTGGTGCCAAATGAGAAAAGAGCTGTTTTTGCCACTTTGGGCTGGATGATTAAAAAAAAAAAAGAGAGAGAGAGCTGTTTGTATTTTAAATTTAATATCATAAACAATTTTTAAAGGTAATATAATATAGAAGTTCTCAGAATGAAACAAAAGGAAGGCTAAACTTCATTTTAGACTCATGGTAACACCAAAGCAATTTTAAGAATGTGAATAGGAAGCTAAACACTGCAAAGAGAATTCTTTTTTTTTTTTTTTTTTTTTTTTTTTGAGACGGAGTCTCGCTGTGTCTCCCAGGTTGGAGTGCAGTGGCGCGATCTCGGCTCACTGCAAGCTCCGCCTCCCGGGTTCACGCCATTCTCCTGCCTCAGCCTCCCAAGTAGCTGGGACTACAGGCGCCCGCCAACACGCCCGGCTAATTTTTTTTGTAATTTTAGTAGAAACGGGGTTTCACCGTGTTAGCCAAGATGGTCTCGATCTCCTGACCTCGTGATCCGCCCGTCTCGGCCTCCCAAAGTGCTAGGATTACAGGCGTGAGCCACCGCGCCCGGCCTGCAAAGTGAATTCTTAAAAATCAGATTAGTTAAGAAATTTTGAAGAGAACTAAACTCTTCACAGAAAACTTGAAAAGAATATTGATTAATCAAAAGCCTGTGAATCCTGGGACATACGTTTACTGATATCTATGGTGAATAGAGTCCGGGAGCAGTTGCATAATAAGTACATGTAAGGCCTAAGTTTAAGAATTGCAATTAGGAGTATTTTACATTTAATTTATAATCTTAGTAGAGGAAAAGTTCTGATGTGATTTTAAAAACAGAATCCCTTCTCACCTTACTTACTTGGTACTTTAACCATTACAAATTTGTTCAGGAAAACTAAAATTATTTAAAGAAGAGACATCTAGTTCTAGAGTAATCTGGCACATTCATATGTGAAAAAAATTAGAAATCACTTGATACATCTACAATACACAAATACACGTATAAACATTGTATTTTAATAATACTCTTTGTCACTTCAATTTAAATCATTCCATTATGAAAATTTCTTAATTGAAGGGAGACTATTTCTTCAAAACTCTAAATTAAACAGAGCTTTATCAATTAAGTTTACAGCAATATAGCCTTTAGAAATACATATTTCTTCATTTTATAATAATACTTCCCCTTTAAAAATTTGCCATGGTTTGTCACAGATTTAAAATACAAGGCACCTAATGCTATAAAAGAATAATACAGTAAATGTAGTGTAAGTGAACCAGATATTTTCTCAAATACTTATTCTTTTTAAAGTCCCATGAAATTTGCACAAACATGCTTGTTGCATAAATTAAACATTTTTTGTGTGGTTAATTTGCAATATTCTACAAAACCCAAAAATATAATCCACACTTATTACAGGTAGCTTATTTTAGCATTTTACCTGTCAGAAATACTGGTCTATGAACACTTAAGTGATTTCTTGAAAACATTTTCATAATATATTCCAGCATTTAACATGTGAAAATAAAGTCCCAGAACATTAGGATTTATTCCTTGATTAGTTCAAATGATTTCAACAGCTGAATTCCTTGAGATGTGTAAGGCAGGTTGGTCCTTTGGATGGACTGTAGACTGAAACTTCCTGTAACTGTAGTGATATGTACACAGCTACATAGCAAAGTGCTTCATTATGAAAATGAAGAAAACAGGTATGAGAAAAATATATTTTAGAGTTTCAAAGAACTGAAACTGTTATTTTTCAGACTAGGCACTGAAACATTTTTTCTACAAAAACTTGCCAGAGATTGTCTCTTCGCTGTATAGTTCCATTATCAAGCTAAAAACAGAAACCACAGAAATGTGATTAGATTATAATTTCACAGTTTTAGTTTTCTATAGTTTACATTTTAAAAAGCAAATTATCTTAAAATTGAAATACCTATTTTCACTGTATACATACTTAATAACTGGATACTCAAATTTGGAGTACTAAGAACTTATGAATGTGACTTCTATAGCAATGTCAAAAGCTGACCTCAACACTAAAGACTGTGTATTAGCAGTTAGTTGTACTCCTGGTATATTCCACCATTACTCCTGCAAAGACAAAGACACCTACCCAGTCTATTCTACTCTATTGCAATCCATCCTCTCTAGTCTTCACTCTCTTCTTTACACAGCTCTCACTTCTAAAAATACTGAAACCTTGCTGGATATGGGTAGGTTTAAGTGTGAGTATGAGAACAATGCACAGCATACCCAAGAAAAATAATGCATAAATTACAGCATTAAAAAGCTTTCAAGAATACAAAGTCCTCACTTAATGTCATAGGTTCTAGGAAACTGACTTTAGGTCCCCGAATAACATTTTTTCGTTCAGTGTTGTTGTTATAATGTTGATGCAAAAAAAAAAGTTTTGCTGTAATTTTGCTTAAAGTCACAGTTTATAAGAACCTACTGATGATGTTAAGTGAGGACTTACTGTAATTGTGTTTACGTTTTTTTAAATTTAAAGATGGCACATAAACATATATTTAGTTCCACTTGTTCTCCAAAACCTCACTAAAAAGGAAACAAAGGGTTAAAAAAATATGTTTTTTAACAGAAATAAGGTCTCACTATGTTGCCCAGGCTAGTCTCAAACTCCTGAGCTCAAGTGATCCTCCCTCCTTGCCCTCCCAAAATGCTAGGATTACAGGCATGAGTCACTATGCCCAGCCTGGAATTTTTTTCTTAAAAGGAATAAACCACATGGACAAAAAGAAAAGTAGAGAGATGAGAAAATAACAGCCAACTCTTGGTTAGCAATGGAAAAACAGGACCAGATATCTCTGTAAGGAGGGGTGAAGAAACAACTAAAAACAAGAAGACTGGTATAATGTCTATAGAAAAAGCAGACAGACACTCAGATGCCCTCTCTTACTTTTCACAGTTGGCCAAGTGCCTTTTCTCTATCCCAGGAGAAGACTTTAAGGTTTACTCTCCAAAAAGGGTAGTAACAGAGAATCTCTGGATAAGGGAAATACCAGGACGAATTCTACATAGCTCAGTTATAAGTAACAATTTTTTAGTGACAACAATATAAACACTGACTACAGATCTATCCAAAATTATGCAATAACTATACAGGGATGATGAGGAGGCAGAACTGATATGGAGACAGGAGGCATATGAGGTGGGAGCAGAGGAGGAGTAAACCTGAAAATAATCTGTCCTCATTGATCTTAATGGGAAAGTCAGCTGAAGATGCCTAAAACCGAGAACTCATGAAACACAAGTCGTAAGCGTGATACTTAGGGAGACAAGAAGGAAAATACCAAAAGAATCAGCTAAGAGTTTAATTTCCTCAGAGTGGGAAGAAAATGAAAGCGGGATGAGCAGGGCAGGGAAGGGCAGGGGTAACTGCCTTGTACAAAAAGTCTTGGAGAACTAGAGCTCAAACCATGTGCAGGTATAAACTAGATTTAAAAACAGCACACTAAAGAAAAACAGAAAACCAGGACCATTAGCTGTAGGTTAGAAGCAAGTTTACCATGAGGATAACGAAACTTAATCTTCAAGCCTAATATAAGTGTTAACAACTGACAGGAGTTGTACAATGTTCTAGATAGGGAGGGAAAACTCAGTAGCAATCAAGAAACATTTCAATATAAATTGCCTAAAGATGTCTTAGAAAAACTAGAAAAATTCTAGTAGTTTATTGTGATCTTTCATTCTAAATAATCACTTTTGTACCTGCAAAATCTGTATGTTACATTTAATTCAAGCTTTCATTCAGCAAAGTATTAAATGTCATGTACTCTATCATCGAAGACATATAAAAGACACTATTTCTTAAAATGTAAAAAATGGAAAAATATTCCAGAAGCATTGTTAAATGACAAAGCATTGTCAGAGAATGAGGATAAACACTGTGCCAGTTATGTAAAACACACACATAAAGACTAGTATTTTCCAACCAGTATATTGTACACCAGAATATTACATTTTTCTTTTATCATCAGAGAAAAAATATTTTTCTAAAGCATATTATTAAATAAAATGACCCTTAGCATGAATAAAAATGAGTTAAAACTTTCTGATCATTTGAGTCAGGCACTATTATACATACTTTATATTTACCAAGTATTTACTATTTTAACACCCTCATAAGGGAGGTTCTACTGTAATCCCATTTCACAAATAAGAAAGCCGGAGCATCAAGAGATTAAGAACCTTGCATAGGGCCACACAGCTAGTATGTGGAGAAGACGGAACTGGAGTCCAGGCTTTAGCCCCTTTAGCCTCTAAGGCTGTATTGCCTCTCAAACAACTAATTATAGAAAATCAACCCTTTGAATATCACACAGATAAGAACCTTATTCAATACTAAACCCAGCTCACATACAAACCTGGGCTACAGACAACAAACAGCTAACTAGCTCCATCCTCCTGAGAAACACTGTGCATAGAGATGAGACTCTCACACTGTTCGCTGTCTTCTGGAACTCTTAAGAAAAAAAAAAAGCAATAATTAAGGAAAGCTTTAGAGCTGAAAAGGAACCTCAAACCTTATTTATTCCATTGGCTGAAGCTATGTGGACAGGATGCAAGTCAGTGGCAGAACCAACACTAGGATAAAATTTCCCAAGAACTTGTCCCAAGTTAGCGTTTTTTGTTTTTGTTTTTTAAATAAGAGACAGGGTCTCACTTTGTCACCCAGGCTAAAGTGTAGTGGTGCTATTATAGTTCACTGCAGCCTTGAATTCCTGGGCTCAAGTGATCCTCCTACCTCAGCCTCCCAAGTAGCTTGGGACTACAGGTATATGCCATCGTGTCTGGGTAATTTTTTTTTAAATTTTCTTAGAGACAGGGTCTTGATATGTTGCCCAGGCTGGTCTTGAGCTCCTAGCCTCAAGCAATTCTCCCACCTCAGCCTCCAGAGTCACTGGAACCAAGTTCTTTTTATAGCAAAATGTAAAAAGCTTTCATTCTTAAAAAGAAAGAAATTGGAAAGAAAAACTGAGGCAATACTATTCTATCATGAATTATGTTCAAACCAATAAAAGTTTTCTATATTTAAGTTTGTTATGGCAAAACAGTAAACCTTTTGGTATTACCTGTGAATCATATATATTTTTTTTTTAATGTAGTTACTAGGCAGGCAAATCACTTGTGGTCGGGAATTCAAGGCCAGCCTGACCAACACGGTGAAACCTGCCTCTACTAAAAATACAAAAATTAGCTGGGCGTGGTGGTGCATGCCTGTAATCCCAGCTACTCAGGAGGCTGAGGCAGGAGAATCACTTGAACCCAGGAGGCAGAGGTTGCAGTGAGCTGAGATCGTGCCATTGCACTCCAGGCTGGGCTACAGAGCAAGACTCTGTCAAGAAAGAGAAAAAAAGAAGAAAGAGAAGAAAGAAAGAGGGAAAGAAAAGGAAAGAAAAAGAGAGAGAAAGAAAAAGAAAGAAAGAAAGAAAGAAGAAAGAAAGAGAAAGAACCTTATTACCCAAAAGATCTAAACAAATTATTTCATTTTCATCTGCCGTAACATATAAGTTATCATCTTTCAATACTTCCTCACAAAATCTCTAAAAGCTAGGCCAGCATGATGCAATTCTCAGTTATCTAGCAAACACTATTTTTAAAAATGTGTATTGGGACTAAACGTACCTCTGAATTCGATGTTTTCTGCATATAAAAGCAAATATTCTTCTGATTCCCACCATCACAGGATCCCAATTATTATAATGGCATAGGAGAGTTACAATAAAAAATGAAAAAAATACAGGGATAGCTCCTGCAAAAAACAACCAAGAAAACTGCACCTAAAAATAAAAGATAGAGGAAAAAACACACCCACAATTATCATTAAGGCAATTTTCCCCTTCAGTGTAAGTTTTCTATTTGTGAAAACTAGCAGGAATAAGAACAATGGGAAGACAAAATTAAACACTGACAATGTATTAAGTGTATTATTATTAAATAAGAATTCAAGACTTCAACTTACTATTCCATGTACCTAAATTACCAACAACAATAGTTCTTGCTTGGAAAATAGGCTAAAGGAAAGCCAAGAAAGCATACTTTCCATTTATAGGCATTGTACACTTAGAGTAGAGATATACAGTATGAAACTTTGCTCCTGCACACCATGTTGCTCATTTCTTCTTCACTGTTTGCTGCCTAGTCTCAAGTGGGTCTCTCTCCCTCAGTTTCTGAAGTCATCTTCAAAAAATGTATATTTTCGTAAAAAGTTACAGTTGTAGTATGCTGTGTATGCTACAGTCCTTATGACAGTACCAGAAACAAATTAAGTGCAAATTTGACACTCAAAACTCGCTTATCTAGTAATAAATGAAAAAAGCTCAAAATGAAATAATGGCCAAATAAAATAAAGAAAAAAATATAGAAATATTTTTACTAAGGAATGTTAGCCAGAGAAGACAAGCAACAAGACAAGCCTCATCAGTGATGTCAACAAGTCTGATCCTCCAATCCATCATTTATCAGGGTTGTCAAGAAAATAAAAAATATCTGTAAGTAGGGTGGAGGTATTAAAATCAAAAAGAAAAAAAAATAAGAAAAACAAATATATAAATAAAAAGAAAATAAAAAATAATGAGATGCCATCCAAAACAAAACTCATTCTTCCCTTTCACTAGTTCACTTTTACCATCTAGACTCAGCTAAAGATCAGAAACGATTGTCAAAGAAGCCTACACTGATCAACCACTGAGACTTAAGTGTAACACACAGGAGGTTTGCTTTAAAAATAATGATGAAAATAGTAACTTCTATCTATAAAATAGGGAAGGAAAACTGTGTTTGCCCTCTTTGAGAATTAAAAAAAAAAAAAAAAAAAGGGCATGGAATCATAGGTAAGACTCCCTCTGGTGGAAAACATATACTATTCCATGTCATAGCACCATTAGTCAGAGTAAACGAGTTTTGTGAGCATAATGTCTTTTATGAGGGAACTCACAATGCATAACACAAGAATAATAACTGACAATTTTTAACATGCATGCCCTATTTCTATGGTATTCATATACAATGACTGAGTCAGCCTAAGAACACCCCAGAAAGAATAGTCATTAAACTGAAAAGCCTTCATTTAGTTATGAAATTACCAATATATTTTAACATATTCCTGGAATATTTGCCAGAATGACTAATAATCAGGAAAAACCATGCTGCATTTAAATTATCCAAGATCAGAAAAGGTATTAAGAAGTTATAAATCATGCGATTAAAAATGTAGATATAGTTGATAGAATTATTTCATGAATATTCAACTAAAAACCTTATTTCATAACTGAATCAAAGCAAACATTAATAAAGATAGATAAAGCCCTAGAAGACTTTAGAAGGCAAGTTCACTTTCCACAATGTAGCTGTTTATATGTTGTCTCATAATAAAAAACTTCTAATTTGATTTCCAACAAGCTAAGACAAAAGAAATGAAGCCATTTATTACAACAAAGAAAATTACCTATGTAAACAAAAATTTTTTTTCTAATTCCTAAATATATCTGAATATCAAATAGAATATGATCAAGGATGCTCTCTATTATATAAAATGATTATAAATAGATTTAAATAACCAATTTGTTTCAAGCACAATGTTAATAAATGCTAACATTTCAGAAGCTATATATAAATACAGTTAGCTAATTAAACCTAAAAACCCTATAAAAGTAGATTTCTCTTATCATGTTTGTGTTACAGTTCTGGACACACACTGCTGCTTTTTCCAGATGGAATCTCCCTAACCTCAATCCTGACACCAACACACAGCCTGCTCCTTTAACTGACTGCCCAGTTCTAGATATGAAGACAATCAAGAACACCAAATCTTTTCTTGATTGTCTTCATATCCAGAACTGGGCAATCAGTTAAAGTTTGGTTATGTTTTTATAATTAATTGCATGTGCATACATTTCCCCATTTTGTCTTTACCCTAAAATACTTTATTAAACAAATTATAACCATTATTGTTTGTAATGATAATTATGAAATGACTAATCATTTAATACAATGAGGTCCCCTGTGACTATTTTCTTAAAAATTCCTGAACATTAAGCTGCAATTTTTTTCAATCTACGAAAGCTTTTGTTTTTAAAATATCAGTACAATAAAGATGATTTACACAGTAGTCTACCAAAATCCTCTAACAAGTAGCACCTTCCCAGTTTCACAATCAGTTTGGTTCATATTCAGGATTATGACCTGAAGATGAAGAAGGGCCTAGATATTACTTAAATCTATAAAAGAATGATGTGTAATAATGTGCAATGTTAGTGTTATATAGAATATCCACATTCTTTGAAAATGCAAGTTATGTAAGATAATTAATTCTCAATTAAGGAAAGAATCTCAGTTCTTTAACCATGACAAATAAGAATTTACTGACCATAAAACAAAGTTAAATATCAGTAAAGAATTATTTTATAAATAAAGAGGACATACAGCACTAAGCATATTTTGCTTTTATCTTTTTTTTTTTTTTTGAGATGGAGTCTTGTTCTGTTGCCCAGGCTGGAGCGCAGTGGCATGATCTTGGCTCACTGCAACCTCCGCCTCCCGGGTTCAAGGGATTCTCCTGCCTCAGCCTCCCAAGTAGCTGGGATTACAGGTGCACGCCATCACACCCAGCTAATTTTTGTATTTTTAGTAGAGACGGGGTTTCACCATGCTGGCCAGGCTGGTCTCGAACTCCTAACCTCAAGTGATCTGCCTGCCTCGGCCTCCCAAGTGCTGGGATTACAGGCATGAGCCACTGTGCCTGGCTAAGACCTAGAGAAAAATAGGTTTAAAATTTTGATTATTGCTTGTACACATTATAAGCCTTTGGGCCTTGAAGTATTTCCCTCTTCAAATTATATTAGACTAAAACACACATACACACACACACACACACACACACACACATACTTCTGTGACTTAGTAGTTGCAGTTAAAAGTTAAATGCCTACATATACTGAACTGTGTGATAAATGGCTATGCTCCATCTTTCAGTGCTGGGCAACAGCATACCTCTGTTCTTCCTGCTACACCCAGGAGCACTGAATAAACTCTTCCCTTCTAGGCTGCTGGCAGCAACATCCCAGATTCTCTTTTCTGTGGTGTTAGCATTGCCAATATTTATCACAAGAACCCCACATCCATACTAGGCCTTCAGAGAAAAGGGATGGGATACCCACTCTGCTGAGTCCAGAGAGAGATGGCTAACTTTTACTGCAAACAGCATGATTCCCATGCTGCTCATTCAGCACAGTGTGAAGGAGCCTGTGACAGGGTTTATCGCAGAAACTAAAATGCTTGTATGATAAAATGTGACTTACCAAAGAACATCTGGAACAGAAGCAGCTCAAAAACTGGAGAACTACATATGAAGATGATGCCCTTAACTTAGAAATTTAGGGAAAAAATGGAAAAGCTAAAAATGGAAATTATCTATTTCTTCGGTACTTTCTATATTTCTATGTAGTAAAGCACCTTGGGAGAGAAAGCATCAAGTATTATTTATGTTTGTATCCTTATAATTTAATCACATCTCAACTTTCATTAGGTTTGTTTTAATAACACACCTAAAATATCTATGAATAATAAATAGTTTCCTTACCTTTTGCATACACATGTCAGCTATTATGGACAGAGGTATTGTAAGGCTTAGTGCAAGTGTGCCTATCAATGATGAGGTAAGAAAGCAGCCCCTAAAAAAAAGAAAATATACATTTCTATATTTAAAAAATTAAACAACCAAAGAAAAACACTGAACAAAGACTTTCTATCCTATAATATAGGCCTGTGAGATCAGCAGCAAAGATAAGAGGCTAGGATGGATTGAAACATAAAATATAATAAAGTTATTAAGATGATTCTCAAAGTTTTTCTTCAAATATTAAAAATACAAATATATAAGTATAAAAAGCTCAAAATATTTTATGCTATTTTTAAGATCTGTTTGCAGATATTATTCAACTTTGGGTGTATGCTTATATTTCATTAAATTTTTTAAAAAACTGTTGAACAGTTATTACAGTTTTGTGATGATTTGTAGATAACAAAGAAAACAGCATTATTAACATTGCAGGACAATACTTCACACATAGACTTTAAGGATGTGATAAGCCAACATGTGATTCTGTCACCAAGCAAAAATATCTCACCTTCATGAACACTAAAATCATGTGTTACTCTTTTGATTTGGCTTGGCATAAAAAAAGAAAGACTTGAATATTCTTTAAAAATATTTTCTTGTTGTTTTCCATTTTTCTAACAATTGTCCTAACCAAAAGCTAAGTAAGCTCTTTATTTTCACCTTGAATTATCAATGTGGGTATGAAATTTTGAAATATCTATCTGCATACAATTTTGTTGAATTGAAAGAAAATATTATACCCAATGGAGACAGATGAGCCATTTATAAAGACTGATAATTTGGGCATATAAGGAGAAAATGAATTATAAGCCAAGATAAAACCATAATGTATATCGTTAGGACTACAGATCCATGGAAGTTATAGGCAAGTAAAATCTAGCTCAGTATATGTCAGAATTAATAATGCTGTCCTGCAATAAAAGGGGCTATCTCTCAATAAAGTGTCACTAGAAGTAATGAACAGAGGCTGAACAACGAGTCCTTATTGATGAGGTAAAGGAAACAAGTACTTGTGGTTCCCACTACTTAGCTGCTCTGTGAAAAGAGCATTCAGGGTCAAATACAGCATATGTTCTTGGATGTTTATCATGCAGAGGACTATAATAAAAAACCTGGGAGGTAGAATTATAAAGCCTGTTTGACTTAATCCAGCTGTTAAGGTGGATCCAATTTAGCTAAAGGCTAAAGCCTTTTGTCATCTGTTAATAGTTAAGGTTAAAAAAATCGAGTATCTAAAATGTACATAACTAAAGATGAAAAAATTAATGAGCAAATGGATTATGATTTTAGAGAATTTTAGATCAGCAAAGGAGTTTAGATAAGAACATAAATTACTACAATACAAAGTAAATCTTTAAGTATTACACAAAAGAGAGTGATATGGGGGATACCAAGAAAATAGGTATTTCTTAACTGGGCAAGGAGACACAGCACTGTAGGCAGAGCATTAAGGAAG
Organism: Pan troglodytes; assembly: GCF_028858775.2. Classification (NCBI taxonomy): domain Eukaryota; kingdom Metazoa; phylum Chordata; class Mammalia; order Primates; family Hominidae; genus Pan; species Pan troglodytes. The sequence continues at coordinate 14,383,598 of NC_072411.2, forward strand.
ACTCCACAAAAAAGTCTATTTCTGTTGCAGTCTTTTGCAAGGGAAAACTAGTTAACAGTTTCAATGGGTATGTAATAAAACTCATTTTATTCACTTATGTTTTATTCATTCTATTCATTTCAAGTTTCTATTAAATAAAAATAGGACTAAGTATAAAGCTCTGTTATTTGAAAGGTCTCTCAAACTCCATACATGATACTGTCTTCAAACTATTTTAAGTTTATTATCGCATATCAGTATATTGGATATACAGCATATCAAAGTATGTTAACATCTCAAATCAATCAGAGTTTAAGGTTTACATAGCTGGCTCACCCATATGAAAGGTCCTGAAAATAAATAAAACAAAAACACCTATGAACAAGCAAACAGATATTCCAAAGCCTCTTAAATAAGCACCATCTCCTGGATTCTCAACTAGAACTCATGCACTCATACTTGGCATACATACCTCATATGTTTGGATATCCATTAGATAATGACTACTTTCATTGCATAACACTCCACTTTCTAAAACATTTTTACAGATTTAGACCATTCATATTCATTCTTTCATTCAACAAGTATTTATTGAGCTCCTTCTGTGGACAAGGTACTACTCTAGAATGGGCACACGGAAGTTAAAAAACAAAGTCCCTGCTCTAGTGGAGTTAAAGTATTCAGTTGTATGTGTGTTGCAGAATGGGGTGCACAGGAAGGGCCACCAGCAAACAGACAAATATAAACGCTTAAAATATCCAAAAATTAATCAACTGATAATAATTGGAGAATAAACAGTACATACCACAACCACAGGAACTCTGAGAGTACTGTTCCAATAAGGCCATTAATGATAATGCACATTAATACTACTTTATTGGGAAACTCGAAGTCCTCAAATCCAGTATAATGAAGTAAAAAGAAACCTGGCCATAAGAGCAGCAGATTAAACAAACCTACAAAACCTGAACATGTATAAAAGAGACAAGAGTTAAAATTGATTTATTTCTATTTTCCAAGCTTATTAACTCTAAAATCAAAATTAGATTTTGCACAAAAGCACTCTGGGAGGTTTCCTTAGCTAAAACTTCTGTTGGTTTGTTTTTAAGTCAGTCCTGTGAATAGCTCAACACCATAAAAAAAAAAAACTGTCTGAAGCAACTGGTGATCACTCAGTTCAACTACCCACATTGTATGGGAGCAACTACTATGGAATAAACCACTTAGGACAACTCAACAAGAAGGGTTGTTAACCTTAGCTACTGATAATATAGTGCCCTAGAACTTAAAAGAAATAACTGGTATGTATGTGTTTGTGTACTCAGCCTAAATTAATTTTGAGGAATTAGATGGTTTGCTCTCTGATTCAATTATTTATGTCCAAAACACTTGTGCTTTGCGAGCAATAATGGAAGAAAGTTCCAAAGGAGATAAAACTCTTGGTTCCTGCATTCCCAGACCTCTAACTAGTTAGTGAGAAAGTATGTACACACAAAGAGCTATTCAACGTATGACCAAAGTACAGACTGACTAGTGGTTAAGTGTGTGCTCGGCAGTCTGACTGCCTGGGTCCAATCCCAGCTCTATATATCACTCAATAGTAGTGCAAGCCTTATACCTCTTTAAGCCTCAGTTTTCCAATCTATAAGCATAAAATAACATTTAATAATATTTAATTAGGTTGCTGGGAAGATTAGACAAAACACATAAAATATAGCATAGTATCTGGCACATGGTAAGCACTTAATAAAAGTTAGCTAATATTATTATAGAAATTAAGTTTATATATGACTATATACATGTAAAAGTAAAGAATATAAAGAAAAAAGATTACAATTCTATAATAAATTTTGTTGTACTTCCTATAGTTTATGTCACAAATTTGCTATATGATTTATGTAACTATATAGCTTTCTTAAAAGAAAATTAAATTACAGTAGATATATAATTGATACTTACTATGTCACCTAAATAATAAACCAGTCATTAGGATGCCTAGTTAAATCTTAACAGGGCAGGAGCACCCACTCTCTGTCTGATGCTAAAGACTCACAGCCACCCCACTTCTGTGAAGGGGGGCAAATAAGTCTGCCTTTCCCAGCAAGTGCCCACCTTCCACTCCACCCCATCTTCTGCAGCTCATGACTAATTGATGGAGGCTTTACGAGGCCAGCCATCACGACTCAAGGCCCAGACATATTAGCTGCTCTCCCTCTGCTCCCCGCCTCAGTACCTGCAATGAATTGGGCCAAACCTCAGTTATACTTGCGCGCCACAAGGTTCTTTCCCCTTCTCTATCTTGCTTCCTTCACTGCAAGTTTTTCCTTCAGTGAACTCCCCACAAAAAATCACCCACACAAATTCCCCATCTCATATCCTGTTTTAGGGAGCCCAACTATTATGGTTTGGCTCTGTGTCCCCACCCAAATCTCATCTTGACTTGTAATCCCCATGTGTCAGGGAGGGACCTGGTGGGAAGTGACTGGATCATGGGGGTGGTTTCCCCCATGCTGTTCCCATCATAGTGAGTTCTTACAAGATTTGATGGTTTTAAAGTGTTTGGCAGTTCCCCCTTCTCAAGTTCTCTCTCTCTTGCCAATGTGTAAAACATGCCTTGCTTCCCCTTCACCTTACGTCATGATTGTAAGTTTCCTGAGGCCTCCCCAGCCATGCAGAACTGTGAGTCAATTAAACCTCTTTTGTTTATAAATTACCCAGTCTCAGGTAGTTCTTTATAGCAGTGTGAAAACAGACTAATACACCAACTTACGTCTATTGATTAAAAAAACAACAACAAAAGAACACATATACAGCAAGGACACATGACCTAAAATGCTTAAATAACATTACAAAGTTGTTTTAATGAAACACCAAAATGTGGCATTACCAAGATCTAAATCTATTTTCTAGTCCCTGAAGTGCTGAGTCTATGAAATCCCACATAAATTAACATCCTTTGACCTAGAGACAAAAGTCCCAATGACCCCACCTATTCCCTCGACTGCCCAGAATCTGGCACCACATGCCTTTCTGTTCTTCTTCCACAAAGCGAAGTTCCAGCACAATCATTCAGATCTACTCACTGCTCCCTGTTAAGCCTCTGCTCACACTCCCTTGCCTGAAGAGCCCCCAACATCCCAATCCTAACTTCTCTGAATCCTGTCTATTCTAAAGCCCAGGGCAGATCAATATTGCTTTACATATCACATCACATATGAACAGGACCAACACAAGCCACATGTCTATATGCACTCTCCCTAATATGAGTAAATTAAGCAATTTTTCTTGCAAGTTGTCAATGTATAAATTTTTAAAAAGTACCACTGACCCAACCACCTACCTATAACACTAAAAAAAACTAGCATTTTATTCCATTCCAAATACAATTTTCTATGACTCTCAAATAAAATATCATTAAAATTATCTTTTCTTTTTTAAGAGACAGCATCTTACTCTGTTACCCAGGCTAGAGTGCAGAGACACAATCATAGCTCACTGCAGACTCGAACTCCTGGACTCAAGTGATTCTCCTGCCTCAGCCTCTCATGCAGCTGGGATTACAAACACATGTAACCAAACCTGGCTATTATGCTATATTTCCTGAATTCTATATTTAAAAAGAATTTAAGCAATCATTCAGCCTCATGGCTTTTCAAACATTTTATTTTTGTTAGTCTTTAGGTACAAGTATTTAATCTATTTTTAGTTTTAAAATAGTTTTAAAATAGTCTTTTTTTTAAAAAAAATTAAATAGAAATGCAGTCTCCCTATGTTGCCCAGGCTGATCTTGAATCCCTGGCTTCAAGCAGTCCTCCTGCCTCAGCCTCTCAAAGTGCTGGGATCACAGGCGTGAGCCACAATGCCCAGCCATAAGAAAAATCTTTACTATAAATTAAATTCTAATGCAAAATGCTCAACAAAGTAGAGCTGTTCCACAGGTGAAGCAGCAAAGGAGTCCAAGAACTAGACCCCTGCATGCAACTGTATTTCCTTCCAACCATCCCAGAAGCCTACCTATTCCCTAAATCACAGTTTAGAGGCCATTCATCTAGTCCAATTTCCTCATATTTCAGATGCCTATGAGATAAATAAAGTTACAACAGCTGGATTCCAGGTCTCCTGACTCCTTGTAAGCTGCACTTTGAACTCTTATCACGGAGCTTCTTTATCTATTTATATTCAGATATCTTTTGAAAGATTACCTTGTCAATGTGTTCTTCTTCTGCAGTCCTACAGATATCGCAAGTTCTTTCCTGAACTGATGTCAGGCAAAGGAAAATTTATAAACCATATCCAGAAACTATAATTGGGTAATTTGAGAATGAATCTATGTTATAAAAGTGTCTGTGTCTTAAAGATAAAATGCAAATGAAAAGCATTTAAATGGCCCACAATTTTTAATGTACATAAGTACATAGACTGCGACAGCATTAAACATATAATTCGGGGGCAGTCTCCCCAGTCCTTTGCTAACTATTCAAAAATGGCAAAATGTAAAATACAGCAGGTAAACTCTCACATGCTTATAAGAGCATAAATCTGTCCTATCAGTGAGATAAATATCTGACTTGCAGTCTGAAGACATCAATTTGAAAAAAGTGTTAGGAGTTTCTTTCTGTCTCACACTGAGGAGATGGGCACTCCCTCATAGGTGCACAACTATGCAGGATAAAGTAAGGAAAACATTGGGACTGGCCTTCATAATCTTTAAATGGCTTTAAAGAACCATACGGAAGAAAAAAAAAGGCTTCCCTATTCCCTCCGAAAAACAAAAGCAAAACCCTGTGTTAATCATTTAGAGTAAATAGCCTCCCAAGTTACATATATTCTTACCAAAGAACATTGGAATATCCAACTTGTCTTCTCTATCTACTTTTCTCTTAATCATAACAATATAGACAGCATAGAGCATGGCTCCAGCAAGAGACCAAATGGAACCTGTAAAAATGGACATGATTTAAAGCAATCACTCATTAGCTCATTCAATATACGCTTAAAATCCAATAATGTGTCAGATAATATTGCAAGAATATACAAAAGTGAAAAGATATATAATGATATAAATCACCTTTATATTGATATAAAGATATTTAATGAAAAGGTATAGCCTACCCCATCCAAGTCTTCTAGGAGTACAGGAAGGAGTTTAATGTGTTAACAAATAAATGCAAAAGCATTCACCTCAATGATCCGACCAAAACCTATACATATTATAATAATACAACTCCAAAGTAACACTTTGTTTTTAATTTAGAAATGCATGTTTCTTATTTTACCCTAACTAAACAATCTTGACACCTGGCATTTTCCAACTTAACAAATGTTTTTTTCCATCACTAAGCTGTTGCTTGCATTGTCTTCCTTACCCCCATATATCATTCTTAATATGTATTGCACTACCACTCCCATCTTAAAGGCTCTGTTAAAGTTCCATTTCTTCCACAAAGCATCCTCTTTCTAATCGGCTGTATTTCTGTCCTGTCTTCTGTTTTAGACAATACTTACTATTGTCAAGTATGGTATTAGTTTAATCCCTAGTAGCTTCATTTTATAAATCTCATATTGTTCCAAATCAAGAACTCCTTGAAAACTGCAAACACATAATTTATACTTTTTAATGTTCCAAAATAGCTAACATAATACAGATCTCACAGTACATGAACAATAAATACTGATTCTCTTTATTAACTCTCAAAAACATTTAAACTTTTCCAAACAGCTAAATAATGTTCTGCCAAGTGGTCATATTCAATACTTTAATCAATTATTCAAAAGACGAATGTTTTATTACATTTTTTTTATTATTTTCAAACTTTTTTTAAAGCTAAGGAAAAGCCTGTCAACAAAATCTTGCATACACATGCACATACCAAATACATACATTGTTTTATATACACAAAGCTGCTCTGGGTGAGAAAGAGGTGAGGAGGTTCAAAGCACAGCTCACTGGGTAGTAGCTAGGAATAATTCAGAAAGCATTGTTCTATTCAATAAACCTCAAATATCTAAAGAAGTATTCAAAGAGAAATAATTAATCTCGGTTTATTTTTTATTATGAGGTCTCACTATGCTGCCCAGGCTGGTATTGAACTCCTGGCCTCAAGCGATCCTCCCACCTTGGCCTCCCAAAGCACTGGGATAACAGGCATGAGTCACCATGCTCAGCCCAGCTAGGTTCTGATTACTTTTGTTTTTGTTAAGTCTAAGCAATGGATCAAAATCTAAGTGTTCACCATAGCAGTAACTATGAATCAAGAATCAAGAGTAAATGACAATATTCGTGGGTGAAGATATGACAGCAACAGGAAATTTGTATAGCCTCAAAGTATCCCCCACAAGATGCTTATTACTTACAGTGGGAAATATTAGTAACTTTACACTGGAGTAGGGTGGTTAATTTTAACCACCTTAAAATTAACATTACCAGCAACAGGACAAATCAATATCATGTGCCTTTTGGTAGAATGCACTGATCAGGAAACAATATCACTTCCATTATATTCTTACCAAAAATGCACAACCTCAATTTAACCAAAGAAAATGTCAGACAAATGCAAATTGAGGAACGTTCTACAAACCAACTAGGTGGTACCCTACAAAAGTGTCAAGGTCATAAAAGACAAGAAGACTGAGGAACACTTCTGCATTTAAAGGAAACTAAGGAAACACGACAATTAAATGCAATAAATGATCCTGGATCAGAAAAAGAACATTAGTGGAAAAAATGGCAAAATTTGAAAAGGCTTTATAGATAACAGTATCATAATCAACGTTAATTTCTGATTTTTATAACTGTATAATATTTATGTAAGCTGTTAACATTTGAAAAATCTGGGTGAAGGCTATGAGAATTCACTAAACTATTTACGCATTTTTTTATATTATTTCCAAAGGAAAAGTTCAAAAAAAAACCACCCTGCTAGTGCCTACCCTTTGTACGTTCATCTGTGCACATGAGCATGCACATTTAACTTTCTTGTTTACTCTAACAAAAAACTTTCTCATATACTCTAACAGAGAGAATCCAGAGTCAAGTACTTACCTATTGTATCTCTTCCAGCAGATTTTTCAGACCCTGACAGGTTTACCAGTACAACACCTCCAATGCTATGAGAATAACAGTCATTAATGATGAGCTAAAGAATTCTGAAAAGGCTAATCATAAAGATAAAAATTATTTATAAGTGATCAAGACTAATCTCAACTTTGGGTAAAACTATCAAATAATTTAGCAATTTCAATAATAATATCTAACAATATCAATATAATATAGCGTTATATTTGTATTAACTCATTTAATCCTCACAAAATGTACAATATTATACCTTATAAGGAAGTGTTATTACTGCCATTCCCATTTTACATGTGAAAGCTAATACACAAAGAGGTAAGGTAACTTGACCAAGATCACATAGCCGAGACTGAAATACAGGCAGTTCTACTCCAGAGTCCAGTGCTTTTATGTGCTATGCTATCCACTGTCTTTCAGTTAAGAATGAATTAACCAACTTGTCATCCCTTTCCAATCTTTCTTTTGGATTATACAAATATATCAAACCCATATAAATCCAGCAATGGTACTACTCTTGCTTATTGGTAAAATCTAAATTAACAGTAAAACTATCCTTACGTGCTTAAACAATTTCACTAATCTCATGATTTTAGTGGATAAAAATAAGACTGAATTAAGGATGTAGAGATATCAGAGGTCATTCATAAACTCAATTGTTATTTTCTGGGCATCTAATATGGGCAAAGCACTGGGTTACAGAAGTGAACAATACAGATGTGGTTCCTGTCCTCAGGGAACTCTTTACATTGTCTATTTCTATGAATCTTATAAATTGTAACACGTTTTCAAGTAGATGAGATATTGCTAATTAAAAAAAAAATTAGCCTAATTCTCTCACCCTGATGAGAAAGACCAGTGTGGCAGTGGGAGAGGAAGATGAAAGAAAATATGTATTCCCTTACGGAAAGATGTCATCAGAACTCAAGTGTAGTCCTTACACTAAATATGCAAACCCTTCAATTAAATCATCACAATTTTCTGTAATAATCACTGTTCATATTCAGATTCAGCTATTATTTATTGAGTATCCACAATATGTTAGAAACCAGGGATTTTGTTTCCATTTAAATGATGATGATCATGATAAAGGCTAAATATAGTGAGCACCTCCTGTTGTGTATCAGACATTGTTCCAAGCACTTTAGAACTTCTACTCATTTAATCCTCATAATAATCCTATGAGAGAAATCCTATTATTATCCCCAATATACAGATGAGAAAATTGGCACAGAAATGTAAGGAACTTGTTCAAGATCTCAAAACTAGTAATGATGGAGATGGGATTGGATTCCAAGTTGTTTGGCTTGAGGCCACACTCTTGTCTCTCAATTGATGAAATGAGATTTCTTTGCTTAGATTCTCTTCAAGATTGTTGCTATGTAAAATTCTTTTTATAGCCTCAGAAATTGAATCTCTTAGTAAAATGCCAATTCAAAACAAAATATTAAACAATGTTTAATACATAATTCTTAAGAACATATACTTACTCAAAAAATTTCTAAGTAACACTTTTTTTTAAAGGTACAGATAGTAAATATTTTAGGCTTCTGGGCCACATGGTATTGCAATTCAGCTCTGCCTCTGTAGTGCTAAAATGGCCATAGACAATTTGCAAATAGATGAGAGTGGCTGTGTTCTAATACAATCTTATTTACAAAACCAGCAGCTGACCCAACATAGTTTGCCAACCTCTGTTCGTCTACCTACTTTAATGAGAAGAAGTAATGTACTCTGTCAAAATACTTACAAGTTCAATATTTTATATCCATTTCCTTCTTTATCAAGTCTTTATTAAGATACCACGAAGAAAAGTTATAAATTAGCACATATTTTAAGTAAAGTTAAATAAAACCTCATTTACTTCTCCAATACAAACATATTTCCCTAATGCAAAAATTTGCTCGGCTTAAAACATTAGTAAACCATGTAAAAGAATAAATCCCTAGTGGCCATAAAGTCTAAATGATAAATTAGTTGGATCAACCAGCTGCCCATTGGAGCAACCGTGGTTAATTTACCCTCATAACTAAAAAAGAAAAACATTTAATATTAAGAGCTACCAGTCTTCTATGATTGCCCAATACCAGACACTTCATTGCTATTACCACTAAACTTTAAAACAAGGCTGCAAGGTAAAATAGATAATATCATTTTCTCAACTAGGAAACCCTTTCAGAGTTTAAGAAAACTGCCCCAGGGCAAACAGCAGAGCTCTTATTCAATTTCAGCTTTGATAACCAAGAAACACTACTCTCCATCAAATCATCCTGCTACCTTCTCTGATTTTGTTTCATAAAATAAGTTTTATTAAACCAACACATCTTTTTTCAATACTGTCTATGGGCAAAGCCCTATGCTAGGTCTTTGATGACACAAATATAAAACAAGGCTATGGCCTTCAAGGGTTTACAAACCAGTAGGGAAGACAAGACAAACATACACAAAGTTAAATTAAAATATTTAAGTATAGTTATCAGCAACACTCATATTATGCAGTAGTGCAAAACTGCCAAATGAATTATACAGAAAATAACTGAAACATCACCTGAGGCTTAGACAATTAGAGAAAACTGAATGTTAGCTTTCTAAGAGAAGTAGAAAAAGGAGAAATAAAAATCAAAACAAAGAGGGGAAATTGCCTTAAGAAAAAGAAATAGAAACTTGGGAGATTATGAGGATTAAGCTGCCACGTTAAGTGTGAACGTCAGTCCAATACTTGATGAGTCTGCAGACACATGAATGGGAACCAAAGCAGCCTTGGGGTTTTCCCTCTGGTTACCCTACCCAGGAAGGTTTAGAAACCTAGTGCAGGATGTGACAGGGCTAAGTAGCATCATGTCCACTTAAAGCCTTCTTTTATCCACATCTATCTTTGCTCTTACAATACAAACTACCCTGGTGCCACTATCAGAAATTGTAATATTGTATTTTTAAGCAGAGTAAACTAGCTATCACACTATATGCTTACCTTAAAATTACAGCTAATAGTTTAGAAAGGGTAAATCTATCTCCACTGTTACTTGGAAATACTGCAGCAAGGATTAAGGTAAAAAGTCCTATGAGGAGAAAAGAATTTAAAAATGGTACATGAGTTTAAATACTGTCAACATTTTTACTACCAACTTCATTGTTTAAATAAGCAAATTATATACCTACCTTTCAAATTATTTTTGTCACTCTTAACTAAGAAAATGACTGCAGTTAAGTAATGACTAGACTGAAATGTTTAAAGTTCATGCATAAAATAGCCTCCAAACTAAACCATGTTTATTTCAACAGTACAGATCAAGTACAGTCCTATTTATTTTAAACTAATAGGAAACTTAAATCTTATTCAGAGTAACATGCTGACTTCATCATAATCAAGCCTGTGTCCCTAAAGTTATTTTTATAGCTTTAAAAATACTTTTGTCTTCCAGATTTGAAAGGTGATTCAATCTTAAAAATAAAACACCTATCATAGGGCAAATTATAGTTCTGAAATAAGCAATTACATTTTAGCCAAAGGGTCTAGAAAAAGATCTCTGGAAAGGATGTGTGAAGGGAAAGGCAACTACAATACAAAAGGCCAGCCTATAAAACTGTAATATGTTGTTATATAAAAAATATTATAAAGTATTTGAAGGAACATAAATAGCACAGGCTAAGGCATGAAACTACAGTCATGCTTAACAACAGGGATAAATACAGAGAAAATGTGTGTCGTTAGGCAATGTCATCCTTGTGCCACCATCATAGAGCATACACACACAAACCTAAATGGTATAGCCTACTACACAGCTAGGCTATATGCTATAAGCCTATTGCTTGTAGGCTACCAACCTGTATGGCATGCTACTGTATTGAATACTGTAGGCAACTGTAACACAATGGTAAGTATTTGTGTATCCAAACATATTTAAACATAGAAAAGGTACAGTAAAAATACAGTATTATAATCTTATGGGACCACCATCGTATATGCAGTCTGTTGTAGACTGAAACATCATATGCAGCACCTGACTGTATACAGATTAAAAGGCAGTTATAATAGACTAATGTATATTAGAACTAATGTAAGAAGCTATAACAAGATAAAAATGTTGTACATGTACACACATATATACCAGAAATACATACACTGATTTATAATGCAGATTTTTAAAGACAAATTTCTTACCAGAAGTTGAAGATAAAATATTAACTATAGCAACTTGTGTGTCTGAAAGTGCTTCTTGATATGACAAATTTGCCAAAAACCACTAAAGAAAAAGAAAACCAAAGTGAACCCTAATGAAAGACATGTTTACATCTGTCATTACAATTCAGAATTCCCTTTTTTGTTCTCCTCCTAAATACCGTTCTCACAAGATGTTTTAAAAGCTGCTTTGTATTGAAAAAATCACAGGCTCCCGAAAAAGACAAACATTTATAATCAGACCTAAGACCATGCTACCCAATTGCCCTTAAAATTTAACAATAGTTGGTTAACAATTAGCATTCAGGTTTTTTTTTTTAATGAGTAAAATCAAGTATCAAATCAATTTAAAAATTTGCTTTATCTAGGCTGCGCGTAGTGGCTCATGCCTGTAATCCCAGCACTTTGGGAGGCTGAGGTGGGTGGATTGCTTGAGCCCAGAAAGACCAGCCTGGGCAACACAGTGAAACCCCATTTCTACAAAAAAAAATACAAAAATTAGCCAGGCATGGTAGTGCACACCTGTAATCCCAGCTACTCAGGAGGCTGAGGTGGGAGGATTACTTGAGCCTGGGAGGTTGAGGCTGCAGTGAGGCATAACTGCCTCACTGCACTTCAGCCTAGGTGACAGAGAGACCATTTCTCAAAAAAAAAAAAAAAAAAAAAAATCGCTTTATCTAAGTACTGCTGACACTCTGTTATCTAAATCATATTTAAATTTGAGAAAATTCTCCAACATTAGAATATATACAGATGAATACAGCATAATGAGAAATCTATTAAACCAGATGATGTGCATGGATATGGATGGACCTAGCTAGCTAGCTGGATTGAAAAATAAAAGGCTATATTCACTTTGGAAATTTAGAAATGTCCTATGAAAATGATAATTTATTGATTAATTGTGATTGCGTTTCTGAATCTCAGTTTGGAAACACAACCCAAAGAGTTCTCATAACTTTGGATACAGTGAAGGAAGTTTTCCAGCTATCAGGACTTTTTTAAAAAAATTCTTTCTTCTCTTCCACTTATCTAGGTTAGGATGGAGAATAAGAAATAATGCCTTTTTTGATGAAGGTTGGCAGGATGTGTGTGTGTCCAAAGTTCAGTAATTTTCACTGATAATTCATCCATTTTTTTGTGGCTAACACTTTTTTACTATCTGAAACAATGCTACTATGAATATCTTAATTCTAGTACACACCTGCCACCTGGTGCATAAGTACATGAGTGTCACCAAAGCATATACTAAGAGGTAGATTGCTGGGTCAAGCAAACTAAACTAATGGCTAGTTTTTGGTGTCTCTGTTACTTACACTGGTTGACTCGAAGAGTTATTCCACCAAATGACTTATCTCTATTAAGAGAAGGACATCTCTCGATCTCTTTCAGAGCTTGTGGCTGAGTAGTTTTACACTAGTATTTACATTGCAAAGAAGTAGTAGAGACACATGATTGTAGAGCACTACCAGAACGCAGCAGATGGCTGAGAGCCTAGTAGTCTCCATTCAGTCCATACTGTACTCAAGGCTAAAGCCAGAATGAAACTGTGGCAACGTGGTTCTGATTCCATCTGCAATCCTTTGATTTCCTAGATAATTTCACATGCCTATCTAGATAAAATGAGTTAACAATTGATGGGCAATATCAAACATATATGGCAAGAGAAGCCACAATCTGCATGCCGATGAAGTGCTAGAAAAGAAGATTTTACCCTTAATCTTATCTGTCAAAGATTTTCTCCATGAACAGATAATGCTCACAGAGTGATTATTAGCTTTCTTGACCCACTTCTCTTACTATTTTTATACTTAAATATTGTGCTCATTTTCCAAACAACCTCACTGGTCCATGCTAATGCAAGGTAAATAAATAAAAACAGATCACTTAGATAAGAAGCATTCAAAGGTCGTAAGAATCCTTCATTAGCTGTGAATTCTTTCCAGAATAACCTTCCCACTCTCTACCTCTCCCCAAACTCCATTCTCTGGCTCTTGTTTCCACAGCACCCTCATCACCAAAGAAGACCCATCTCAACCATCCTCCAATAGAAATTGTCCATACAATGTCTCCCTTCATTATTTCAGAGTTGAGGATAACCATTTATGAATAATTATAGCAAATAATTAATATATTTCATAATTTCATTAGTAATTCATTTTTAAATTGTCATAAAATGTTAATATTTGATAAAAAGTGTATGTTCAAGGTATATGACATGATTTAATATACACGACATTGTCTACTGATTACCATAGTCAAATTAATGAGCACATCCATCGTCATCCATAGTTACCATTTTTCTGCGTGTATATGTGATGAACACACTTAAGAATCTGCTCTTATCAAATTACAAGTAAAGAATATAGTACTGTTATCTGAAGTCTCCATATACATTAGTTCCCAGAACTTATTCATCTTATAATTGCAATCATGTACTCTTTGACCAACACGTCCCCATTTCCCTACCATTCTACTCTTTCCTTCTTTTTTAGGTTCTACATACGTAAGTGAGATCATATTTGTGAGTATTTGACATTCTATGCCTGGCTTATTTCATTTAGCATAATGTCTTTCAGGTTTGTCCATGTTGTTGCAAATGGCAGGATTTCCTTCTTTTTAGAGCTGAATAATATTACATTATGTTCAGCCATGAAAATGTACTATATATATATTCACCCATCGATAGACACTCAGGTTGTTCCCATATCTTGTCTATGATGAATATTGTAAAATAAACATGGAGGTACAGATATCTCTTTGAGATACTGATTTCATTTACTTTGGATATGTAGTAAGAGATATTCTTGATAAAGCCAGTATCACCTAAATTATATTTTACAGAAAAAAAAAAACCTAGTAAGACAAAAGATATTCAAAGAAGACTGGCAAATACAGTAATCATTAACTCCTTTTGATCTACACTGTCCAATACATTAGACACTAGCCACACATGGCTATTGAGCAATTGAAATTGGCTGGTCTGAATTGAAAAGTGCTTTAAGTATAATGCATACTGGGTTTAGAAGATTTTAGTACCAAAAAAGAATGTAAACTATCTCATCAATAATTTTTACATCAGTAACATGTTGAAATAATATTTTCACATATAGTGGGCTAAATACAAATATAATATTGAAATTGATAACATGTTTCCTTTTCCTTTTTTAAATGTATCTACTAGATAATTTAAAACTATGTTTGTGGCCTGCATTTGAGGCTCATGTGATATTTCTATTGAACAGCACTGCTCTTAACCTTATCTAAAGCTTATCATTCTATTAAGCTAGGTTTCCAAAAAGCTAGTTTTCTCTCAGTATCTGCAGGGGATTGGGTTCAGGATCCCAACCCCAAAGGTATCAAAATCCAAAGATGCTCAAGTCCCTTATATAAAATGGCATAGCATTTGGATACAACCTACACACATCCTCCCATATACGTTAAATCGTCTCTAGATTACTTGTACCTAAGACAATGTAAATAGTTGTTGTGCTATTGTTTTTTAATCTCTATTATTTTTATCGTTGTATTGCTATTCTTCTATTTTTTCACCTTCATTATTTTTGATCTGCAGTTGGTTGGATCCAAGGAGGGAGAACTCAAGGATTTGGAGGGCCAACTGTATGTCTGGACTATATTCCTCTGATTTCCCAAAGAAATGCCTTTATTTTAGTGATAACTTGATTAATAATATTCTGCTATGTAAATCAAAAGAAAATCTTTGGGATTTGTAGTATGATAATTACGTATGTAATAAAAATAGTTTAAAGTCTCACATATTCATGTTATTAGTTGGGATCTCTGTTTGCTTGTTTTAAATGAGTGTCAGGCAGGACTAAAATGTATTAATTATATGCTACCCAGTTTTCAAAGGAGATGTGTAATAAAAGCATCTATAGTTGACCCTTGAACAACATGGAGATTAGGGGACAAACCCTCAGGCAATAAAAAATCTGCTATAACTCTTGACTCCCCCAAAACGTAACTACTGATAGACTACAGGTGACTGGAAACCCTACTAATAACATAAGTAATGATTAACAGGTATTTTGTATGTTGTATGTATTGTATACTATATGCTTACAATAAAGTAAGCTAAAGAAATGCTATTAAGAAAATCATAAGAAAGAATATATTTACGACTCATTAAGTGGAAATGAATCATCACAGAAAGGTCTTCATCCTCGTCATCTTCATGTTGTGTAAGAAGGCTGGGGAAGAGAAGGGATTGGTCTTGCTGTTTTAGGTGTGGCAGAGATAGATGAAAATCTGTGTGTAAGCATACCTGTGCAATACAGACCCATGTTGTTCAAGGACCAATTGTAATACGGTAAAAATTAAAACAAGAGTAAAAAGATAAGAGCCAGATTAAATGGGTAATGGAGTGGGAGCTGGCTGTGGAACGTGATGATTGTATCAGAAACTTCAGTTTAAAGGAAGAAAGCTACTTCAGGTGAGCACACAACTCATCCGTAGGCAGAAAGGCAGGGAGGCAATAGGAAAACCCCTGAGTTACACAGCTTATTGTCTGTTAAAAGGAACTATCTCTCTTCCTTGGAAAAAGCAAACGTTTTCCTAACTTAAAACTCTGAGAGAAATGTACTATGTAAATTGTTATGTAATAACACTAGTCTTTATAGCAGATTTAAAGGTATGTGCAGATAATAGTGTTTTTAAAAATTATTTTTTGAAATTACAATATACATAAAATATACCATTTGGATCATTTTTAAGTGTACAGTTAATGGCATAAAGTACATTCACATTGTTATGCAACCATCACCCCATCCATCCACAGGATTTTTTTCTTTTTCTTTTTTTTTGGGACAGACCCTCGCTCAGTCACCCAGGCTGGAGTGCAGTGGCGCCGTATCGGCTCACTGCAACTTCCACCTCCTGGGTTCAAGCGATTCTCCTGCCTCAGCCTCCTGAGTAGCTGAGACTACAGGTGCACACCACCATGCCCAGCTAATTTTTGTATTTTTAGTAGAGATGGGGTTTCACCACATTGGCCAGGATGGTCTCAATCTCTTCACCTCGTGATCCACCCACCTCAGCCTCCCAAAGTGCTGGGACTACGGGCGTGAGCCACCCCGCCTGGCCAGATTTTTTCATCTTATAAAACTGAAATTATCTGTTAGCTCTCTGCTTTCACAATGTATTTTAAGTTGCTATTATTTAAAGACCATTTATGGTCAAAGTGACCCAAGCATCTATTGACAGAATAATGAATAAAGAAAAGATGGTATATCTGTACAATGAAATATTATTCTGCCTTCAAAAGAAAGGAAATTCTGACACAAGTTACAACCTGGATGAACCTGGAGGACATTATGCTAAGTGAAATAAACCAGTCTCAAAAAGACAAATGCTGTATGATTCCACTCAACATGAGGTACTTATGAGTAGTCAAATCCATAGAAACAGAAACAGAATAGTGGTTGCCAGGGGCTGGGGGTGGTGGGAAAGAGGAGCTATTGTTTAACGGATACTTTCAGTTTTATAAGATGAAAAAATTCTGTGGATGGATGGGGTGATGGTTGTGCAACAATGTGAATGTACTTTATGCCACTTACTGTACACTTAAAAATGATCAGGGCCAGGAGCGGTGGCTCATGCCTGTAATCCCAACACTTTGGCAGGCTGAGGCAGGGGGAATCACCTGAGGTCAGAAGTTCGAGACCAGCATGACCAACATGGAGAAATCCTGTCTCTACTAAAAATACAAAATTAGCTGGGTGTGGTGGCGCATGCCTGTAATCCCAGCTACTCGTGGGGCTGAGGCAGGAGAATTGCTTGAACCCAGGAGGCAGAGGTTGTGGTGAGCTGAGATCGCGCCATTGCACTCCAGCCTGGGCAACAAGAGCGAAACTCCATTTAAAAAAAAAAAAAAAAAGATCAAAATGGTATATTTTATATAATACTTTATTATAATTTCAAAAATTAATTCTTAAAAAGGCTATTATCTGCACATATCTTTAAATATGCTATAAAGAATAGTGTTATTAGTAGAGCCAGGGAATGGAGAAAAATGGGCTATTTTAATGAGTATGAAAGGCAAAATCATGACGTTAAAAAAATTTTATAATCAGGCTAATAACATTGACATTAGCATTTCATTGTTTAGGGGTTTAAGATGCTCAGTACAAATTTGAATCTTAAAGGCTCATATTTAAAAAACCTTGGATTAGGCTACTTCCAATGATGTACACATAAAATATCACAGAAATTCATTTTTTAAATTCTACATGTTAGAGTTCTAACTCAGACAAGTCTCTAATCCCAGCTTAGCCCAAAATAACAATACTTTATTTACTCCATCATTATTCGATGTGAAATCTTAAGCACATTTTTCAGTTTCTATCTTTAAAAAGAAACTATAAATAATACAACCAGAAATTCTGTAGAAATATACTGAGTACTTGACAAAATAATACTTAACCTCATTTATATGAATATAAAACTGCAAAACACTTATTTGAAAAAAATCAATGCATACAGTAAACTCTTATCTGGATATTTACTAGCCTTTGTATACACATATATCACAGTGTAAAATAACTCTATTCATAATTTTGAGCATGAGGCAATGCTAAATTCTGAAGAACTTCCCAACCTGTGTGTGTTCGTAAGTTTGTGTATATATGTAAATAGCTGAAGTGTTATAGGACCTATTGAATTCTAACTCTTTGAGGTATATCAAGCATTTATTAATTTTGATACCCTAACTTCCTACAGGTATCAAATAGCAGAGTTTAAAGTCATGATTAAACAACCTAATTGTCTCACACTTCAATCCTATATTGTTGGTATGTATACAGTCTTAAAATTCAAGTTTCAAACATCATATGCAAACATATCATAAAAGACCTACCACAAAGCAAAAAAAAAAGCTAATTTTCGCTACTTGAGTTGCAGTAAGTTTCCCCACAGTTTTCAGTATGGATTCTTGTTCTTTCACAGGATATGACATGCGAGACAACTTTGCTTCCAATGCATGACTTGACGGAAGCTGTCGAATCTCCATGATATTACTGAACCTCACACGAGACTTTTTGGGGGCTTAAAAGGAAGAGCATAATATGAAATAATTAAATAATTCCTCTCCAACAAAAGTCACAAGTTTTAATTTACTGATAAATGTATAAGTTCATCTATGATCAGAGTAAGACAGTCAA
Organism: Pan troglodytes; assembly: GCF_028858775.2. NCBI lineage: Eukaryota > Metazoa > Chordata > Mammalia > Primates > Hominidae > Pan > Pan troglodytes. The sequence goes on from NC_072411.2 coordinate 14,402,004, forward strand.
AGGAAACCAAAAAGAGGTATATCATTACCTGAGACAACTTTGTTCACTTAAAAGAGTTAAAAGGAAAAATGATTTCATCTACAAAAATGTTGTAAAAGGTTTAAAATGAGATCAATATTCAAACAAGGTTTCTGCAATTGTGTACTGTATATACATAACTGCCTATTTCAGGATTTTAGTTTGATTTACTATTTTAGTATTCCTAGTAAAACTTTATTTGGATTTTTCCTCACGCATACCCAATTTACGAGAATTAGTTTCTTGGGCAAGCACGCAGAACTATTCTCTATAGGTCCATTTCTTGCAAGGGAAATTAAGGATAAACACTGCACCTTATGTTAAAGGTGGCATTCTTTACTAAATTCACAGAATCAGCAAAACTCTTATAATTTGCTATTAGGCTCTTTGAGGGCATATTTAAGAGGATATTATTTGTTTATATATGAGCGTGTGATGCATGTGTGTATGTGTGTATACATATATATGATGAAACCATAGAGATTTATGGTATTTGGAAATTATTTCCAGTTGAAATAATACAAAAATGATTATACTATATTAGATTCACAATCCAGTCAAACTTCTAGAAGACTATAGGCTGAGTCAACACCACATGGAGCAGAACTGCTACATGTTTCAGTCAACCCACATCATCACTAAGTTCTGAAGTGGCTTGAATAAAGGTAAACTTTCTACCCATTTCCAAGTTTTGCTTACTTTTTTCAGTATCAATGTTTGTGCTCTCAGGTTTTTCACTTGGAAGATCGTGGAATTTCACAGGAACATACAGAGGTTCACTCTGGAATGTAACAGAAAAAAATATAAACAACAAATATAAAAGCTAACATAGTGGTTAAAATTTAAATGGATAGTATGTAGACACAAATACCATCTAAAACGTGGTTGTTCACCACAAAGTTTAAACAGCAATTTTCAAGACTTAAAAAAGGAAACTCAACAGATCCATACAGCTACAATGACAGAAAAGAATCAGTTTACAGTTTAGCAATGTAATATAACAGCATTGGCATATTATGATATCTAATATTTAAATGTCATAAAAACATATCTCTTTCTTAGCTAACAGATTCCATCTCAGCTAACAGATTCTCTCTCATTCCTTTTCATTCATTTAACAAGTGCTCATAGTAGGAGTCTGAGCTCCTACTATGTCAGACGCTGTTCTAAGTCCTGGGGATAGAAGGGTGAATAAAAGCAGTCTCTTCCTCAGTGATCATGCAGTCTAACAGGCAAGGCAGATAACAAACTGATAACCAGGTATATAGTATGTATTTATATTTACTAAATTGTCTCCTCTTATTATGTAAAACTCAATAAAAAACTAAAATTCTTGAAGACCTTTACACAAAATAGCTACTACTTACCAGTTCTTACGGTGTATTGAGTACCAACTCTAGAGCAGTTAAACATATATTTCTCATTAGTACTCACAATAATTTTATAGAATATGGCCGGCACAGTGGTTCAGGCCTGTAATCCCAGAACTTTGGGAGGCTGAGGCGGGCAGATCACTTGAGGTCGGGAGTTCGAGACCAGCCTGGCCAACATGGTGAAACCCCATTTCTACTAAAATACAAAAATTAGCTGAGCGTGGTGGTGTGTGCCTGTAATCCCAGCTACTCATGAGGTGGAGGTAGGCAAATCGCTTGAAACCAGGAGACGGAGGTTGTGCAGTGAGCTGAGATTGCGCCACTGCACTCCAGCTTGGGTGACAGAGCGAGACTCCATCTCAAAATAATAATAATATTTATACTTTTAGAGAATAAAGCTGAGGTATAAAGTAATCAGGTAGCAGACAAAACAATTAAAGCCAGGTTTGTCTAACCATGCTCCAAAGGTCCATATTTTTAGGTAGTTATAAATTCCTCAACTGTTTTTGCAAATGTTCTTCAGATGATCTATATTTAAGGTACAAATCTCCAACTAGGCTAATTCTTCAAAATTAACAGAACTTTTTTTATTTCTTTGATTTCTCTTTTAACTCCTGGTACAGAGCTCTACCAACAACAACAACAAAAAATTCAGTAAATGAAGGGACAGTGGGTCTGGAAACAGACATAATCTCTTTGTTACACTGAAGTTTTCATTACGGCATCTGGCCTAGAGCAATTTGACATATCCATCTTACAGATAATAGTAAGAATTAGTACAAGAGTAGCCAGAAGAGCAGGCTGCCATCTCAACTTTGCCCTCTGTACTGATAGAGACAAATGATATTAAATTATTTTATTGATGCTTAAGATCCCAGGAAAAAAAAATTCCTCATAGTATCTATTAACCTACTCTGCATGCCATTGCAGTTCTAAAAAACAGAGAGACAAACAAGAAACTGTGCTGTGAATAAGGTCACCAAGCCAGTGCTTCACAAATTGCTATTAAATTTTAGAGTAACTAAAATTTTTCTCAGATAAAATGCCATGTTTGGAAAGAAAACAAGTATCATTAAAAATACATTTTAAAGAGATGCCACCCTGAGCAACACAGCAAGACCATGTTTCTAGAAAGTAAAAATAAAAAGTTAGTGATGGAGTATGCTTGTATTTAGGAGGCTGAGACAAGGTGATTGCTTAAGCCCAGCAGTTGAAAGTTACAATAAGCCATAATTGTGCCACTGTACTCCACCAGAGGCAATAGACCAAAACCCTGTCTCTAAAAAGAAATCTAAAAATAAAAAATAAAAAAAGAGATGCCTGAGTGATCATCTTAAAAAAAGATTTTTATATACTACCTCTCCAACTAGATTACAAATACTTAAAATAAGTGACTATGTCAATTACTTTACTTGCTTATTACCTGTCCCCTCGCAAATACGCACACACTCACGCACTAAAACAAAGCTGTATCTTCAGAGCCTAGAATGTGTTTAACACAGATTTGTCACTGTAAAAAATTTGTGGAACAAACGAATAATTTGCCTATATAGTCTTAGTGTCAAAAATATTTGTTTCTAAGTGATAATAATAATGTGCATGAAGTGAAAAAGTCGGTTAGTAACAAAGGATTGTCCTTTATTATTTTCACTCCTGAACCAGTTTTCCCTTCCCCTCTCTCTTCAGAGGCAGCTAAATTGCTTACCTCTAGGCCCCAGGTACCCCTAAGGAGAAAAAAAGTACCAAATTACAATCCTAATGATGGGCACCCAATATTGAGCCATATCTATGTTGTAATACAGCTTTGCTGCCATCAAAACTGTTTCAGTTTTTCCTACCATGGCTCAACCCCACCTCTCTATTCCTGACAAGAAAAGAAGCACTTACCAAAGAACTATTCATAGTTGTATCTGTTGCGCAAGCAGCAAAGTAACCTTCAGCATCTGCAAACTAAATACAGATAACAAGATACAAAATTCAATGAAACTTACATTATACTGTAGGACTAGTCAGACATAACTCAGATAAATAGAAGCAAAAATCCAGAATCAACCTGTAAGACTAAAACTGTTACTAATAATAATAGCAGCTAATGCCACATATTCACCATTGTGAGGTAGGTATTATCTTCATTTTATTGATGAAAAATTTGAGGCTGAGAGATTTTTAATCCTGACAGTCAGGATTAAAACCCAAGTTAGTCTAAAACCAAAGCTTATGCCCTCTTCACAACACTACTATAACATTTCAGATAAGTAGGGAAAAGAGGGATGGGTTAGTTAAAAAGGCAAGTAACGGCCAAGGCTGGGGGATCATTTGAGGTCAGGAGTTCAAGACTAGCCTGACCAACATGGTAAAACCCTGTCTCTACTAAAAATACAAAAAAATTAGCTAGCAGTGTTGGCACGTGCCTGTCATCTTAGCTACTCGGGAGGCTGAGACAGGAGAATCACTTTAACTCTGAAGGTGGAGGTTGCAGTGAGCCAAGATTGTGCCATTGCACTCCAGCCTGGGCAGCAAGATTACGTCTCAAAAAAAGAAAAAAAAAAAAAAAGGTAAGAAACATCTTGGTATTATTATGAAATTAATTTTGACCTCAAAAACCTCTGAATGAGACCAAGCACGGTGGCTCACACCTGTAATCCCAGCAGTTTGGGAGGCTGAGGTGGGTTGATCACTTGAGGTCAGGAGTTTGAGACCAGCCTGGCCAACGTGGTGAAACCCCATCTCTACTAAAAAATGCAAAAATTAGCTAGGCACAGTGGCGCATGCCTGTAATTCCAGCTACTCAGGAGGCTGAGGCAGGGGAATCGCTTGAACCAGGACGTGGAGGTTGCAGTGAGCCGAGATCACGCCACTGCACTCCAACCTGGGCCACAGAGCAAGATTCCGTCTCAAAAAAAAAAAAACCCTGAATGAATTTCAAGGTCTGGATCACACTTTAAGAATCACTGCGCTAATGCTATGTAAATATGATTTCATTTCATATCCACAGCTAGTCTATCATTATCTCTGCTGAAAGTCTGAAGAGGTTAAAAAACTTGCCCAAGATCAAAAACTGGCAAGTGATAGAACAAGATTCAAACACTAGAGCCCATGCTGTAAAAGAACCCTAACAAATCAGTAACAAAAAGGGAGTCAATGTAGAAAAATAAGACACAGACAACACACACAAGAGTTCTACTTTCCAAAAAATATATGAAAAAGTAACCAAAAACATGCACATTAAACAAGCTATCATCATTGTTCACCTGTCAAGTTGGCAAATGATGGGATGTTGGTAAGGGTTCAATCATGAGATTTAATGAGTGTTTAACAAGGGTTTAATTATATACTGCTAACAGAGATAAGAATTAATGCAACCATTACAGACAGTAATTTAGCAATAAGAATTAAAAGCTTTAAAAATGACATTATTTGGCCGGGCGCAGTGGCTCACGCCTGTAATCCCAGCACTCTGGGAGGCCGAGAGGGGTGGATCGCTTGGGGTCAGGAGTTCAAGACCAGCCTGACCAACATGGTGAAACCCCGTCTCTACTACAAATACAAAAATCAGCCGGGCATGGTGGCGGGCACCTGTAATCCCAGCTACTTAGGAGGCTGAGGCAGGAGAATCACTTGAACCCAGGAGGTGGAGGTTTCAGTGAGCTGAGATCGCGCCACTGCACTCTAGCCTGGACAAGAGAGTGAGACTCTGTCTCAACAACAGCAACAAAAAATGAATGAAGTACAGAAACACTACAATATGGATTAACCTTGAAAAGAATTCCATTTTTGTTTTTATTTTATTTTTTTGAGACAGTCTCACTCTGTTACCCAGACTGGAGTGTAGTGGTTCAGTCTCTGCTCACTGTAACCTTCACCTCCCGACTTCAAGCAATTCTCATGCCTCAGCCTCCCGACTAACCGGGATTACAGGAGTGCACCACCACGACTGGCTAATTTTTTGTATTTTTAGTAGAGACAGAGTTTCACCATGTTAGCCAGGCTGGTCTCAAACTCCTGGCCTCAAGTGATCCACCCACCTCAGCTTCCTAAAGTGCTGGAATAATAGGCATGAGATACCACACCAGGCCCAATTCCATTTTTGTAAAAAATAAAGAATACACACATGAAAAGAATGGCAGGATATATGTCAAAATATTATCAGTGGTTATTCCTTGAATGGTAGCATTTATTTTCCTCTTTTTGTTTCTCTGTAGCTTCTAAATTTTCAACAATATACCTATACTAATACACATACAATTTATCCCTACATGTGATATTATGATGTATATATAATTTCTGCAATGTATATGTATTACTTTTGCAAAGTAAAAAAATACATACTCATATTTTTGGTAAGTTAAATTTATGTGTGTACATGAGTATACATTTGCAGGCTTCACCTACATTTAAAAAATTGTTTTTAATTGTTTTTTATTTATTTATTTTGAGACGGAGTTTCGCTCTGTCACCAGGCTGGAGTGCAGTGGTGCGATCTCAGCTCACCGCAACCTCTGACTCCCAAGTCCATGCAACTCTCCTGCCTCAGCCTCCCGAGCAGCTGGGACTACAGGAGTGCGCCACCATGCCCAGTTAATTTTTGTATTTTTAGTAGAGACGGGGTTTCACCATGTTGGCCAAGGATGGTCTCGATCTCCTGACCTCATGATTCGCCCCCTTGGCCTCCCAAAGTGCTGGGATAAGAGGCATAAGCCACTATGGCCCAGGCAGGTCTTGAACTCCTGAGGCTCAAGAGATCTGCCTGCCTCGGCCTCCCAACATGCTGGGATTACAGGCATGAGCCACCAAGCCCAGCTTTAAAAAACAATTATTGAAAGCCCCTGACTGCTGGGTGCAGTGGCTCAGGTCTGTAACCCCAGCACTTTGGGAGGCCAAGACGGTGGAATGCCTGAGGCCAGACTTTGAGATCAGCCTGAGCAACATAGTGAGACACTGTCTCTACAAAAAATACAAAAATTAGTGGGGTGTGGTGTTGCGTGGCTATGTACTCAGCTACTTGAGAGACTGAGGCAAGTAGACTGCTTGAGCCCAGGATTCAAGGTTACAGCAAACTGTGATTAAACCACTGCACTCCAGCCTGGGCAACAAAGTGAGACCCTGTCTCTAAAAATAAATTAATAATTTTAAAAAGGATGTACTTATTAGATAAGACAAGAAACAATACTATTTTAACCCACAAAAAATAATACACACGAAAGAAAAAGATTAAGAGAGACAGAAAATAATACAGTGGTTACTAGGGTTTGGAGGGAAGAATGAATAGTAGTTATTTCTAAGTCTGTGTACAGACTTTCGGTCTAGGATGATGAAAAATTCTGGAGCTGATGGTTGTAGAGCAAAGTCAATGCGCTTAATGCCACTACTATACATTTAAAAATAGTTAAAATGGTGTATTTCACATTATATATATTCTAACATAATAAAGAATTTTTTAAAAGGATTAACATAAGAAAGTTTTATAATTCTTCATTCTCAATTCAAAATTTCTACTTCTATAAGGAAGATATATCATTATATAAACTCATATTTCTTTCAACACTATGAATGAGCATATTATATTATATTACATCAATCAAAGAATATAATTTGATTAGCCAAACATCTAAAATACGTCTGGAAATATGATATTCTCATTTTAATACATAAAACTTTGAATTTTTTTGTTTCCAGAATCCACCTAACAATTAGAGGATACTCATCCAATCTGCAAATGACAGACTCTTGATATTCTTCTTATTCCTTACTTTCATCCTCATTGCCACATTAATTGATTTGGGCTAATTCAACAATTTTTAACAACTCAGAAAATGTCATGGAGTAAGAGTTCTCACACACTATTCTGATACTACTTAATTAGAAGAATAAATTTAAAATTTTGGACAAGAGCCGGTTTTCTTATATCATCTTCACTCACTTAACTGAACAACTTAAAATATGACTGCCCTTAAAGAAACTAATACATCTTTAAACTTTGAAAAAATGTATCTATACCCCCTTCCTAACAGACAGTTAAAATTAAAAACTTACAAAAGCAGCATGCTTTCCGCGAAGTCCTCTTGTACACTGTTGTCTCCATGGCTTCCAAATAATAAAGCCCAAAAGGTACAAAACAAACATAGATGTTTTTGCAAAGGTGCTGAAGAATGGTTTGTTGTACTGGGTAAAAACATACTGTAGAGGAAAAAGTTACACAGACAACTCTGAGATGACCTTAAACCTTATTACTCATCTCCAAAATAAAGTCACTACATGATTTTTAACTCTTCAGAAGTTCACTTGGAAAGAAAAAGTCAAACGGATTACAAAAATATTTTAGATTCACTTCTGAATACTGTATTTACCTTGCATACAAAAGGATATCACCAAACAAAGCAGCAACAACCTGCTAAAATAAGTTTGGTTTAACATTCGTTGAAACCTACTACGAAACAGTGCCTATACTAGGAGCTAAAGAAAAGTAAGACAGGGCCAGGCATGGAGGCTCAAGCCAATAATCCCAGCACTTGGGGAGACCAAGACAGGAAGACTGCTTGAGCCCAGAATTTCAAGACCTGCCTGGGCAACATGGCAAAACTCTGTCTCTGCAACAAAATAGAAAAATTAGCCAGGGTGGTGGCGTGCACCCTCAGTCCCAGCTACTTGGGAGGCTGAAGCAGGAGGATCCCCTGAGTTCACAAAGGTTGAGGCTGCAGTTAGCCATGATCAAGCCACTGCACTCCAGCCTGGGCAACAGAGCAAAGACCCTATCTCATAAAGAAAAACAAAAGAGAAGGAAGGGAAGTTATCCTGCCCTTGGGGAGCTTAACATCTAATAGAGGAGACATATATATGAAGAGAATACAGCATCATGTGCCAAGTAACAAGAGAGGGGTTCAGGATGCCACGGAGCACCAAAAGGAGACTGACAAATTTCAAGGTTATGGACGTTTCCCAAGGGAGAATTTTGTTTGTTTGTTTGTTTGTTTTAGTGTATCGTGAATATAAACTCACAATTTTTTATATCCTAAGAAAATTCCTAGTTATATCCACTAAAAAGGCATAGAAAAAAATGACAATCCAGGAGGAAAGTGCAACTCTAGGACGTAAATGGTGGTCCACGCCATTTTACACTAAAAGAAACAATGGCTCTGGCCAGGCACAGTGGCTCACACCTATAATTCCAGCACTTTGGGAGGCCGAGGCGGGTGGATCACTTGAAGTCAGGAGTTCAAGCCCAGCCTGGCCAACATGGTGAAACCCTGTCTCTACAAAAAATACAAAAATTTGCAGCACATGGGGGCACCCGCCTGTAATCCCAGGTACTCTGGAGGCTGAGGCAGGAGAATCACTTGAACCCAGGAGTCAGAGGTTATAGTGAGCCAAGATCATGCCACTGCACCATTCCATACTGGACAACAGCGTGAGACTCTGTCCCCAAAAAAGAAAAAAGAAACAATGGCTCCTATAATAAATGGCCAAATCCAGGTATGGAGCAGAAAATGTACAAGATGGGCCCAGGGCATCTTGTGGTGGAAAGAAAATGTTAAAGATTAATAAGATGTCAGGCACAGTGGCTCACGCCTGTAATCCCAACACTTTGGAAGGCCAAGGCGGGTGGATCACTTGAGGTCAGGAGTTCAAGACCAGCCTGGCCAACATAGTGAAACCCAGTCTGTACTAAAAATACAAAAATTAGCTGGGCGTGGTGGCAGGTGCCTATAATCCCAGCTACTCAGAAGGCTGAGGCAGGAGAATTGCTTGAACCTGGGAGGCAGAGGTTGCAGTGAGCCGAGATAGTGCCATTGCACTCCAGCCTGGGTGACAAGAGCAAAACTCTGTCCCATCTCAAAAAAAAAAAAAAAAGATTAATAAGGCCATATTAAAAAGACTTAAAGAATTCCAGCTAATAAATACAGAGGGAATAACTCAAAAAAAAAAATCACCATTTTGCAACCCCTAATGAAATACTTTATCTAGACAACTTAAACGTGGATATTCAACTATTACCTAAAAGTTGGTGAGGAATTTTATAGTACTTAAATTGGCATCATCTAAAGTGAGACTTGCAGTCATTATGTATGTCATGCTGGAATGTTACAGGAAGTACTCAGTACCCCAAAGTATTCTTTCCTGAAAACTAAACCTAAATCAAGACTTTACACCTAACTACCACTTTACAAGAAATAAGAGAAAAATAACAAGTTAAATGATACCCCAAGGAAACAATCAGCCAAATCCAGAATGTGTGATACATCCAATAGGAAAAATGACCCAGTTTCTCCAACAAATTTATGGTATTAAAAAAAAGGAGGGAAGATACAGTTAAGGAGTAAAAGATACCACAAATGCAATGCGTGATCTTCATTTAGATCCTAACAAACTTAATGGGAAAAAAAAGTCCTTGACACCACCGGAGAAAACTGGACTGGAGAAAACTGAACATAGACTGGATATCAGATGATCTTAAGGAATTACAGTTAATTGTGTTAACTATGTTAATGGCATAGTGATTATGTTTAAGAAAATTAAAAGTCCTTTTCAGTTTAAAGTAAATAGGAAAGAAATTGTGGGTGAAATGGCATGTGACATATGCTTTAAAATGCTCCAGGAAAAAAAGTTTTGAGGAGAGGTTGATAAGGTTGGCAAATTTGGTTAAGTGCTAAAGCTAAGTAACGAATACATGGAGACTCATTATAATATTCTACTTTGTATATGTTAGAAAATATCCATAATAAAAAGACTGATTTTCTTTTTGAAATACACACTTTATCTCCAAAGTTTGTTTTTTCTTTTTTTTTTTTTTTTTTTTTTTTTTTTTGCAAAGGAGTTTCACTCTTGTTGCCCAAGCTGGAGAGCAATGGCATGATCTCAGCTCACTGCAACCTCTGCCTCCCAGGTTCAAGCGATTCTCCTGCCTCAGCCTCCAGAGTAACTGGGATTACAGGCACCCACCACCACACCCAGCTAATTTTTGTATTTAGTAGAGACTGAGTTTCACCATGTTGGCCAGGCTGGTCTCGAACTCCTGACTTCAGGTGATCTGCCCACCTGATCTTCCCAAAGTGTTGGGATTTCAGGCGTGAGCCACTGCGCCTGGCCCTATCTCCAAAGTTTAATGAGCATAACTGGTTGAAGAAGTAGAGACATTACATATATTCTTGAATAATGAGATTGTAAAATATCCTCTTACTAAAATATTTTACTTTAAAAAAATTAAGGTAAGTTGAGTTTTTTCCTCCAGTTTCATTAAAGTACAACTGACAAACACCAAATATATGTATTTTGGCCGGGCGCGGTGGCTCACGCCTGTAATCCCAGCACTTTGGGAGGCCGAGGAGGGCGGATCACGAGGTCAGGAGATCGAGACCATCCTGGCTAACACAGTGAAACCCCGTCTCTACTAAAAATACAAAAAATTAGCCGGGCGTGGTAGCGGGCGCCTGTAGTCCCAGCTACTCGGGAGGCTGAGGCAGGAGAATGGCGTGAACCCGGGAGGCGGAGCTTGCAGTGTGCCGAGATCGCGCCACTGCACTCCAGCCTGGGCGACAGAGCGAGACTCCGTCTCAAAAAAAAAAAAAAATATATATATATATATATATATATATATATATATATATATATGTATTTTTTACAACACGGTGTTTCGATATATGTATACATTGTGAAATGGTTACCACAAACAACAAATTGTTTTTTCCTTTCTACTTTGCTTAGATATGGTTAAATGATAATTTAACCAGGTGCTATTTTGTCCTAAATTTTATTAACTAATATATAAAAACAAACTATTTATTTTAAATGAAAATAAAATTTAAAAGATAGGTTTAGTTCCCTGTCAATATCAAAGACATTTCTTTGAGGTAAAAGTACAAAATGTTCATCTAAAAGAAGATTAGAGAAGAGTTTTAAAGCAAAAAATATATGGTCTATTAGATTCCAGAGATTAATTCTGAAAAGCATAAAAACTTATATACTTGGCCAGGTGAGGTGGCTCACGTCTGTAATCCCAGCACTTTGGGAGGCCGAGGCGGGCGGATCATGAGGTCAGGAGTTTGAGACCAGTCTGACCAACATGGTGAAACCCCGTCTCTACTAAAAATACAAAAATTAGCCTGGCGTGGTGGGGTGCGCCTGTAATCCCAGCTATTCAGGGGGCCGGGGCAGGAGAATCCCTTGAACCCGGGAGGCGGAGGTTGCAGTGAGCCAAGATCGCACCATTGCACTCCAGCCTGGGCGACAGAGCAGAGCAAGACTCCATCTCAAAAAAAAAAGAAAAAAAAAAAAAAAACTTATATACTCATAGGATACAATGCCAATGTCAATATTTACTTAGCTACAATATGAGACCTGAGTATTAAACTGCTTCTTTTGAAAATTAGGTTCATTTTATAAATGCCAGTTTCCTGCTGTATATTCGCCTTAAAATTGCAACGTAGAAGTTGAAATGCAGACTTCTGAAAATAAAAGTTGCTTTTTATAGGGATCATTAACCAAGCAGAATAAAGTATACAAGTAGAAAGAAAAACTAGCTTGCAAATTCAAAATGCCACATTACTACCAATAGGTCATCAATAAAGACACAATTTAACTGAAGGAAACTGTCAAGATACAATTTAACTGAAGGAAAATTATGAGGTATACCATGCATCTTATAATAAGGTTTGAGTCAGCAAGCATAAATGTGGATGCAACCACTCATGGGCATTATAACAGTGACCTATACATGAAAACTCATTATTTTTACTCATTTGTCCAAAAGCACTCTGAACTTTCTACTAAATGGTGACATTGTTTTGCATCCTGACAGTTATTTCACTAGAAAATAATATTTACAGAAAGAATTTGAATTTAGAAAAAAAGCCACGAGTAACACTTTCAAATGTAAGAAAATATGCATAGTCTCTCTAAGTAACCCTCCCTAAAAGATACAAGAAAACTGTATGAAACAATAAAAAGGATCATCCTTTCAGTTTTAACTTCAAGTGGCAATAATTCAACGTTTTTAAAAAATTCAATAGTATTTAAGATACTGCTTTTAGGAAGCAGGAGATTGTAACGGCTAGAGTTACTACAGGTTAAGGGTAACATTGTGGCTGTAATGTAACATCATTCCTGGACCAAAGGTACATACCGAAGTAAGTTCAGAGGAAGCAACCCATATCACATCAACAAGCAGAAGAATAACAATCCCAAGAGCCATTCGCCTGCGCTGAGTGAAACCACTGTTCTGGGAATTCATTCGGTTCATGACAAATACACACACCATTTGCAGTCTGTTTTTTAGAAAATACAGATCACATTAGAGATGATTTTAGAAAAACAACCATTAAAAATGAGAACATTAGTATAACAGAAACATTTGACTTTTGTTAGCTAATGTTCAGTGTGAAAGTTACATAGAGGATAAACGTGGAATCTACCTTGTCTTAAGAGCCCTTCTGAGATCCTCAAGAGCAATGCCGGAAAACTTGGCAGATCTCAGTCTAAAAGGAGGTGAAGAACTCAGCACGCCTAAAAACAACCATGAAATTATGCTATGAAAACGTGAATAACGCAAGGTAAGATTCATCACATCGTTTTTTACTCTTCATCTTCAAACTCAAAGCAAATCAATGAAAAGGACCAAATTGTGTTAAACATACTTGCCACCTTTCTCAGTACTTTCATGGTATCCACTGCACGCTTCAGATTATACTTAGAGAGATACGCGATACGGTGCGGACAGGGAGGGGGAGTAATATACAACATACGGCACATTTAAGAAGAGTTAACTACTAGAAAATAGCTTCTCTGAGTTTCACAAATACGGAACTCCATTCACCTCTCCATCCAGAGGAATCCATCCCTGGGGACAGCGTCTAGACACTGTTTCTAAAAGTGTCTTTTCTGTCCCTGATCTGCTGGAGTGGAATTTGGTTATCGGAGAGTAAGTGATTTGCTGTGGGTCTTGAAGGCACCTTTCCAATCTCTTCAAGTGGTAAAAGAAAAGGATTCTCCATGCTCCTCCACCCACCTCTGTCAAAACATCCAGTCATTTAAAAAGAAACAGCTGGGAAAAGGAATCATCCTTCTGTTTTGGAGCGGGGAAGACAGTTAAGGCAGCGACGCCTCCCCGGGGAGCCGAGGCGAGGGCGCACGCACGGCTTCCTCAATTGCCAGCGGTGGGCGCAGGGCTCGGGCGCCCCTGTCAGCTCCCGCTCCCTCCGCCCCTAGAGACCTTCACGGTTTCGGTCAAGGCGCTCCTGCTGCCACCAAGGGCAGGAGGTGGTGCTGCTGGTGGGCACTCCGTCCCGGTTTGGGCTCCGGTGATGTCGGGGCCCTTCCCTGCCTGCCTACCTGGCCTTCCTGCCCCGCGATGGCGTCGTGGCGGCACCATGAGCGGACCGGTCAGGCCCCGCAGCCGCCCAGCGCCACGGCCGCGGCCTCGGACTCACAGAGCTGTCACCGCGCCTGACATCGCGCCGCACTGGAGGCCCAGCTCCTGAAGCCGCGGTGCCCCTCAGGGAGAGGCTCCTGACACCACCCAACTCCACTCGGCCCAGGAGGGCGTGGAGCGGGTGAGGGGAAGGGACGGCACAGTCAGCTATGGCCGCGGAGGCCCGGAGTTCTGCTCTGGCCCCGGCCCCGCCCCCGGCTTGCCCTCCGCGCAGCCCCGCCCCGAGTCCCCGGCCCGAAAGCGGTGGCGCGCGGGTGACGTCATAGAGGCGCGACGGCGGACTGCGCGTGGGCGCGTGTGCAGCGAGGCTTGGCGGAGCTGGGGGAAGTAATGCGAGGCGCTGGGCACCGAGCGAGGGCTCGCGGCGGCGAGGCGAAAGAAGAGAGAAGATAGGAAGAAGGGAAGTAGGGCGAGGTGGAGGAAGAAGAGGAACCGAGCGTGGGTGTCTGGGGCAGAGCAAAGGACGAGGGAGTGGCTAAACCTCCGCCCGCCTTAGAACGAAAGCTGGCCGTTCCGTTTCACAAACTGCGAACCTGAAACTTTGGATATCCCTTTCTCGATGACAGCCGAAACGCAAAGTGGCTTAGAGTACTTTTGATTCTTGAAACCTTTTGTATATAAACAAGATCTCAGCTCTAGGAGTTACAAGCTACATCCTAGGCCAAGCTACTTCAACTTCTCTGGTCCTCGGTTTCCTTGTCTACGATAATGATAGTACCTGCCACGTTCGTTTTTTGTGTGTATGCTAGGATTGCATGAGTTTACATATGTGAAGGACGTGGATCAATTCATGGCACATAATAAGAACCTCACAAACGTTAGCAATTTTTTGTTCGTTCGTTTGTTTTGAGACAGGGTCTTTCTCTGCCACCCAGGCTGCAGTGCAGTGGCACAATCACAGCTCACTGCAACCTCTGCTTCCCGGGCTCAAGCGATTCTCCAGCCTCAGCTTCCAGTATAGCCGGGACTACAGGCGCAAGCCACCAATGCCCGGCTAATTTTTATATTTTTTAGTAGAGACAGAGTTTCGCCATGTTGGCCAGGCTGGTCTCGTACTCCTAGTCTTAAGTGATCCGCCCGCCTCGACCTCCCGAAGTGCTGGAATTACAGGCATGAGCCACCACGCCCTGACAAATGTTGGCAGTTATTAAACTGTATAGATTTGTTCCTTAAATATTTTGACTATTCCATGAGAAAGGTTTGTCCAGCATCTTGATTTCTATCTAGAAAACAAAAACAAGACTAAAGGGTTCTGTAATTTAACATCTTGGTCAGATGGCGTGAAGAAATTAAATTTTCTTACTCCTGTAGTCACGATGTAGTGCACCTCTTACCTTTTAAGTCTCGTTTCACTGAAGTTGAATGCATATTCTAGCAACTAATACAACAATACCAATGAACATTTTTAATTGATCGAATCAGTTTCAAACTATCAGCATCAAACACCTCTAATAAATCATTCAGAAACCTATTGTGCAGAGTAAAAAAAAGAACTAACCAGGCCGGTCGCGGTGGCTCATGCCTGTAATCCCAGCACTTTGGGAGGCCGAAGCAGGCGGATCACGAGGTCAGGAGATCGAGACCATCCTGGCTAACACGGTGAAACCCCGTCTCTATTAAAAAAATGCAAAAAATTAGGCGGGGGTGGTGGCGGGCACCTGTAGTCCCAGCTACTCGGGAGGCTGAGGCAGGAGAATGGCGTGAACCCGGGAGGCGGAGCTTGCAGTGAGCCGAGATCGCGCCACTGCACTCCAGCCTGGGTGACAAAGCAAGACTCCGTCTCAAAATAAATAAATAAATAAATCCTTAACCAACTACTTGGTATTACTACTTAGGGGAAATTTGGTTGCAGACATTAATCACATTAGTCTGGCACCAGTTTGTTTTTTATTTCATTAGCATTCTTTAGGGTATCAGCCCATAATACGCCTAAGAATTCTTTATGCTACATATTTGATGTATAGTCTTAAAAAATAAGAGCATTATAAATCTCTCTCAGAATCTAAGAGTCAGGAAAGCTGGATACCAATGCTTAATCTGACTACAACTTGTTATGTAATCCTGAGGATTATTCCACTCTCTACTGTGCCTTAGTTTCTTCTATAAATATGGGTTTCTGAATTAAAATATTGTAAATGATAGTACTTTGTTAAGTTACCGTTATTACCACCTGTTTCCAGACCATCTGTCAAAGGACAAGCTGTGGATATTCTTGTAACGGATAAAGTAATTCCGGCAGACTGTCTTCAGCGAGTCTCAAAACACAGTTTAACTTCCATTAATGTCTTTTCCCTGTCCCTGGTTTCTTTAAGGGAAATTCCACTGGACTGCTGTAACATAGGCCCTAGTGTGCTTCTGTGCTTTGGCACCATCCTGAGCATCTCAGGCATTCCTTTTTTCGTCCTTATTTCTCTGTGTTACCCAAGGCTAAATCTTCAGCTGTATAATTTCAAAGATAAGTTCCACAACAGCAAGGATTTTGGTCTATTTTGTTCTTCACTATTATCCTCAGCATCTAGAATAGTGCTTACTATTCTCTAGCTGGCAGTCAATGTTTGTTCAATGAACTTGAACATCCTGCTGTCTCTTGATCTTTTCCTCATACTTAATTCCTTTCTGAAGTCTCCATTTCTGTCATTTAGTAGTGAGAAAAGAAAATTATTTTTATCTGAGGAATGTAGTTATTTTAAACTGTCAGGCCCAGAGGGACATTAAAAGGAGACAACAATCACATCCTACTTCTCCCTTGTGCTATGTATTCATCTCTTGAAACTACTTGCTTATGCCACAAGTAGCTATAAATTAACCTAATGTCCCATTGGACAGTATAACCCACATCCTATAGCTTAACAATGTAACCAATCACTAATAAATGTTATTTCCATAAACCAATAAGAATTTCTGTACACAACGTGGTATCAGCCCACTCCTTGTTCCCTTTTTTGCCTTTAAAGATTCCCTTGTGGGCCAGGCGCAGTGGCTCACACCTGTAATCCCAGCATTTTGGGAGGCCGAGGCAGGCGGATCACGAGGTCAAGAGTTCAAGACCAGCCTGACCAACGTGGCGAAACCCTGTCTCTACTAAAAATACAAAAATTAGCCAGGTGTGGTGGCATGCACCTGTAATCGCAGCTACTCAGGAGGCTGAGGCAGGAGAATCTCTTGAACCTGGGGGCGGAGGTGGCAGTGAGCTGAGATGGTGCCATTGACTCCAGCCTGGGCAACAGAGCGAGACTCTGTCTCAAAATAAATAAATAAATAATAAAGATTCACCTGTGGTGGCTGCTAATGGTGTGTATATTCAAGGCAACTTGAATATATGCTCCTAGGTTGCAATCTTCAAGCTTGACCCAAATTAACTCTACTTATATTAATTTTGCTTCAGCTTCTTCCTTTTAGGTCAACAGAGTAGCACTATTTTTCTAAGTCCCACAGGCTTAATCTTTTAATTTTATTAATTTCCTCTTTACTCTTCAAAGTTGATCACTCTTGAAATTTCTCAATAGCAGACCCTTAAGATACATAAGGTGTTAAGTTCAATGCCTTCAAAAATAATCCCCCAAAATACACTCTAGAGAGTATAATTTCCCCAGTAAGGTGCATGTGTCACAGTGTGAATATAAAAGCAAAGTCATATGTGTGTACAGGGCAGTCACTAACTGCCATATATCAGTCTCAAATAGTATAATTCAAATCCCAGCCCTAATAAAATTATAAATGACTATATCTTGAGTCTTTGGGGGTATAAATTAATAATTGAAACCACCTATAATAATTCTGTAATTCCAAGAGCAGAAATAAATGGAGAACACTCAAATGAGTACAAGCAAAGCATATTTATTCAAAGCTTGCTGTAGGAAAGCTGTCAGCCACCATCACTTGTGTTTTTCAGAGATCGGAAGGCAGGCAGGAGAGTGTGAAAGCATTATAATGTGAAAAAAGGAAAGACTTCAGGTATGCCCTGATTTGATGTTGCTGGCTGGAGGCAGGTTAAGTGGAAGCACGGCATCCTATGTGGTCAGTTGGGGATACATATTTGGCTTTCTCTGGTTGGTCCTAAGTTGGAAACAGGACAAAAACTAAGGAAACTGGCAGTTGATCAAGTCCTGGGATGATTAATGCAGAAATAGCTGTTGTCTTTCTGGACTAGTTCCTGGAGAGGTTGTAGGTCAGAGTTCTATTTTTATATATGTTCTGGTCATTGTCCATTTCTATATTCAGTCTGTCAGAAGAGTACTCTATATCATCTTATTTTCTGCAGTACCTACCAGAATGCTGGGCACATGATCAGCTTGACAAATGTTTGTTGATTTGATTTCCTTCTAAGATGTAATTAAATGGATTGAGGTTGACAATTTTTAAAAATTATCGTATATAAAAGACTTATTTTGAATTTGAACCTTACAACGTTTTTTTTTGTTTGTTTGTTTTGTTTTGTTTTGTTTTGAGATGGGATCTCACTCTGTCACCCAGATTGGAGTGCAGTGGCTCGATCTCGACTCACTGCAACCTCCGCCTCCCAGGATCAAGTGATTCTCCTGCCTCAGCCTCACGAGTAGCTGGGATTACAGGCATGCACCACTATCATCCGGCTAACTTTTGTATTTTTAGTAGAGACAGGGTTTCACCATGTTGGCCAGGCTGGTCTCGAACTCTTGACCTCAAATGATCTGCCCACCTCGGCCTCTCAAAGTGCTGGGATTACAGGCATGAGCCATCGCTCCTGGCCACCTTACTGCATTTTATGGAGTAAATCATGCTGTAGTGAACGTCATAAACTTGGGAGGTTCTGAGATATCTAAAGTATTAAGGGTTATTGCATGCAATCAAGTCATAAGTTTCAGGGGGTTTACTGGCAAGTTGGAGGAGTAATATATTCACAGAGATTTGAATAAAAGTTCCCAACATCCATAGAATAAGCATCCCTAGGCAGTGTTTGCTTGAAGGTGGCTGCTAATCAGTGCGTATATTCAAGGCAACTTGAATCTATGCTCCTCGGTTGCAATCTTCAAGCTTGGCCTAAATTCACTCTACTCACATTAATTTTGCCCCAGCCAACTATGTACCCCACTTGTTGTCATGCCCATGAGGGGATGGACCAGAGTCCTGGAGTGACCTATTCAGGTAGATACTGATAGAGAAGACTTTTAAAAAGTGGTGAAATCTGAGCTTGATTTCAGTGATGGGTAGGATTTTAATAAGGGGGGAAAAGGATTTTTTTCCAAGTGAGTAAAACTATGATGACCAAGACAAAAAAGTTGTGTTCATAGGCAAGTGTAAAACTGGTTTGGCATACATGTAGAGAAGCAGTGGGAAATAAGACAGGTCAGGTGAGTTCTGGGGAGACTGAAGCATGCTTTGGAAACTAGGCAAGAGAGTTTTTAATTTGTATGTGATGAAAACCTAAGGGCATTTAAGTAAGGGAGAAAAGCTTTCAGTAGATTAGAAAGTATTGGCTGGGCACGGTGGCTCACGCCTGTAATCCCAGCACTTTGGGAGGCCAAGGCAGGCTGATCACCTGAGGTCAGGAGTTGGAGACCAGCCTGACCAACATGGAGAAACCCCGTCTCTACTAAAAATACAAAATTAGCCTGGCGTGGTGGTGCATGCCTGTAATCCCAGCTACTCAGGAGGCTGAGGCAGGAGAGTAGCTTGAACCCGAGAGGCAGAGATTGCCGTGAGCCGAGATTGGGCCATTGCACTCCAGCCTGGGCAACAAGAGCGAAACTCCGTCTCAAAAAAAAAAAAAAAAAAACTATTGAGTGTCCACTTGATGTCTACCAGTGTGGCGGTATTGTGGAACTACTACAAAAGACATGGGGTCTGCCCTTAGGGAAATCATGTTATAGACAAAACTGATTATCAAATTGGGCAGGTATTTGCTAAGTTAGCAGATACCGAAACTAAATGCATTTCTCTAGTATCCTCCGTCAAAGTAATATATTTTGAGGTAAAATACTTTGAGTTCTTTCAAGGCCCACTATCTGTCATGTGATGCCATACTAGAGTCAGGCTGAAATTTGGTGTCTTATTGCTACAAAAAGTGTGTTTCATCAGTCTTAAGATCTCTATTTTAATGTTAATGCTGGTCAGCTGTGCCTGAATTCCAAAGGAGGAGGGTATAATGAATCATGTCTGACCCTCACTTCCCATCACGGCCTGAAATAGTTTTTCTGGTTAACTTTGGAATGTCCTTGGCCGAGAGGAGGGGTTGATTCAGTTGATCAGGGAATTTTATTTTTGGTTTACATCTCTTGGTACTCTGTACCATGCTGCAAACCAAATCAATGGTGATTTTGAAAATGATCTCACTTGGGTATCACTTCCTATTGTATCTTATTGTTGAAGGCATAATTGGTAGGGAATTGGATAAGAAAGCAAAAGGCCCATCTGATTGGCTCCTGAGCAATTTAAAATGGCACTGTCTATGCCCAACCTGTGCCTTCAAGCAGCTGACCAAGCCCCCTGCCAGATTAGTGGCCCATGCCAGCCAACCAGGGCATAGTAATGAGGAGCTCATTGACAGCCACACCCACTTCCCAATGTGGTCTTGACCTCAGCTTCTAACTTGTTCCCTCATCTCCCATCTTTGGTGGATTACTTCATTTTCACATTGCAATAAAGAACTACCTGAGACTGGGTAACTTATAAAGAGAAGAGGTTTAAGTGACTCAGTTTCACAGGCTGTACAGGTAACGTGGCTGGGGAGGCCTCAGAAAACTTTCAATCTTGGTGGAAGCTGAAGGGAAAGCAGCCACGTCTTATATGGCTGGAGTAGGAGGGAGAGAGCAATGGAGGAGTTGCTATCCACTTTTAAACAACCAGAGGCCAGGCGTGGTGGCTCACACCTGTAATCCCAGCACTTTGGGAGGCCAAGGCGAGTGGATCTCTTGAGCTCAGGAGTTTGAGAACAGCCTGGGCAACATTGCAAAACCCTGTCTCTACAAAAAACGCAAAAATTACCCAAGCATGGTAGCACATGCCTGTAGTCCCAGTGTATTAGTCTGTTTTCATGCTGTTGATAAAGACATACCCGAGACTGAGAAGAAAAAGAGATTTAATTGGACTTACAGTTCCACATGGCTGGGAAGGCCTCAGACTCATGGCAGGAGGTGAAAGGTGCCTCCTGCCTGGTAGCAGCAAGAGAAAATGAGAAGGATGCAAAAGTGAAATTCCCTGATAAAACCATCAGATCCTGTGAGATTTATTCACTACCATGAGAACAGTATGGGGGAACCACCCCCATGATTCAAATTATCTCCCACCAGGTGCCCCCCACAACATGTGGGAATTATGGGAATAAAATTCAAGATGAGATTTGGGTGGGGACACAGAGCCAAACCATATCACCCAGCTACTTGGGAGGCTGAGATGACAGAATTGCTTAAGCCTGGAAGGCAGAGGTTGCAGTGAGCCCAGATCATGCCACTGCACTCCAGCCTGGGTGACAGAGCCAGACCCTGTCTCAAAAATAAATAAGTAAATAATAAATAAACAACCAGATCTCATGAGAACTCACTTGCTATCACAAGATTAGCAAGGGGGAAGTCTCCCCCCATGATCCAATCACCTCCCACCCAGCCTCTTCTCCAACACCAGGGATTATAATTCCACCTGAGATTTGGGCAGGGACACAAATCCAGACCATATCATTCGCTCCTGGCCCTTCCCAAATCTCATGTCCTTCTCACATAGCAAAATACAATCATCCCTTCTCAACAGTTCCCCAAGTCTTAACTCATTTCAGCATTAATTCAAAAGTCCACAGTCCAAACTCTTATCTGAGAAAAGGCAAGTACCTTCTGCTTATGAACCTATAAAATAAAAAACAAGTTAATTACTTCCAAGATATAATGAGGGTACAGGCAATGATTAAATAAACTCATTGCAACAGGGAAAAATCAGCTAAAATAAAGGGGCTATAGGCCCTATGCAAGTCTGAAAGCCAGCAGGGCAGTCCTTAAATATGAAAGCTCCAAAATAATCTCCTTTGAATTCATGTCTCACATTGAGGCCGCACTGATGCAAGGGGTGGGTTCCCAAGGCCTTAGGCATCTCTGACCCTGTGACTCTCCAGGGTGCAGCTCCCTCAGCTGCCTTCATGGGCTAGCATTGAGTGCCTGCAGCTTTTCCAGCTGCACGATGCAAGCTGTCGATGGATCCCTTCTGGGTTCTGGAGGATGGCTCCACTTGGACTCTGTGTGAGGACTCCAAGCCCACGTTTCCCCTCTGCACTGCCATAGTAGAGGTTCTCCATGAGGGCTCTGCCCCCACAGCAGACTTCTGCCTGAACACCCAGGCATTTCCATGCATCCTCCGAAATCTAGGCAGAGGCTCCCAAGCCTCAACTCTTGCCCTCTGTGCACCTGCAGGCTTAACACTATATGGAAGCCACCAAGGCTTGTGACTTGCACCTTCTGAAGCAGTGGCCTGAGATGTATCTCAGGCCCTTTTAGCCACGGCTGAGACCGGAGTGGCTGGGATGCAGGGAGCAGTGTCCTGAGGTTGCTCAGGGCAGTGGGGCCCTGGACCCAGACTGTAAAACCATTTTTTGCTCCTAGGCCTCCAGGCCTGTAATGAGAGAGGCTGCCATTGAAGGTCTCTGAAATGCCTTCAAGGCATTTTTCCCCATTGTCTTGGCTATTAACATTAGGGTCCTCTTTACTTATGCAAATTTCTGCAACCAGCTTGAATTCCTCCCCAGAAAATTGTTTTTTCTTTTCTACCACATGGCTGGGCTGCAAATTTCTATCCTTTTACACTCTGCTTCCCTTTTATCTCATTCCAGGTCATTGCTTTCCTCATGAATATAAGCATAGGCTGTAAGAGGCAGCCATGCTATGTCTTGAACATTTTGCTGCTTAGAAATGTCTTCAGCCAGTTACTCTAAATTATCACTCTCAAGTTCAAAGTTTCACAGATCTCTAGGGCAGGGGCACAATGCTTCCAACCTCTTTGCTAGTGCATAACAAAAGCGATCTTTGCTCCAGTTCCTGGTAAGTTCCTCTTCTCCATCTGAGACCGCCTCAGCCTGGACTTCATCGTCCATATCACGCTCAGCATTTTGGTCACAAGAATTTAACAACTTTGTAGGAAGTTCCAAACTTTTTCTCATCTTCCTTTCTTCCTCTGTGCCCTCCAAACTGTTTCAACCTCTGCCCCTTACCTAGTTCGAAAGTCACTTCCACATTTTTAGGTATCTTTATAGCAATGCCTCACTCCTCAGTACCAATTTTCTGTATTAGTCCATTCTCGCATTGCTATAAAGAATGACCTGAGACTGGGTAATTTATAAAGAAAAAAAATGTTACGTTGACTCACAGTTCCACAGGCTGTACAGGTAACGTGGCTGGGGAGGCTTCAGGAAACTTTCAATCATGGTGGAAGGCAAAGGAAAAGCAGGCATGTCTTATATCACTGGAGTAGGAGGGAGAACTTCTAGAAGGTACTACACACTTTTAAACAACCAGATCTTGTGACAACTCACTCACTATTGTGAGAAGACCAAGGGGGAAATTGTCCCTATGATCCAGTCACCCCCCACCAGGCCCCTGTCCAACTGAAGATCACAATTTGACAAGAGATTTGGGTGGAGACACAAATCCGAACAATATCGTTTGACTTGTACTCTGCTCCTGATATCAGATACCACTCACCCAGTACAACATTGGCTCTTTCTCGTAATTTGCACTGAGGGAAACCAAAATATTTCACCCCAAAACAGAATTCTTTAACATATTTCAAGATGGCTATTCAGAAGGGCTGGAAATACGAGAACAGTTGAAAAGCTGTCTTTTTGTTGGGGAGAGTTGCATCTGTAGAGAAAATCTGCATTGATATAGCCAGGCTTTATCAGAGGCCCTCTCTTGTCCAAATCTAAGGAAGAGTAACTGAGAATCTGATACCTCTAAAGATCTGCAAGAAATATTTACCATCTATTCTCTCTGAGGGCTGCTATCTGTGAGATTTCCTCTACATAACAAGACTATCTTTTCTAGCCAGTCCTCTTCTTCCCCAACTATAACCTATTTTGCCACCAAAACCTGTTTTGCCACAATCAAACCCTCCATTCTTTCTGTAACCTTAAGAGGTTCTATAAGCTTTTGTGCCCCATTTTCTGCTTGGGGTAATCACTCTGTGATTCTTTACATTACCATGCTGTAGTCTGCTGGCATGGGCCACTCAAATGGCAGGCAGCTTGGTACATGTTAATACATTTGTATGCCATTTCACCTATTAACCTGTCTTTCGTGAGTTGATTTTTCAGTGAACCTTCAGAGGGTAAAGGGGAAGTTTTGCACCAGCACTTAAACGCCTATCTGCTTCTTGTCACTAAGTGAACAACTCAGCCTGAGCCTCATACTCCCTGGGACCAGTGAACATCCCAGATTGCCTTAAGCCCCAAGGAAAAAGATTTGGAAAAAAAAAAGACTGAGGCCGTGATATGTGTAACATGTTATTAGATATGACTTTTCTTTTCTTCTGCTTTGAACAGAGTCCCTCAAAGTACAGTGGCAGGACCAGCCCAAACTAGGTCTACTCTGTTGATAATAAAATGTTGAGTTACCTTATAGGTATAACAGAGCCAAAAACTGAAGGTCATGTTGCCTGGGCATGCACAGTAGAAAAAGCTTTGACCTTAACGATACCTGGAACCAACGATTTCTCTCCTCAGACCATCAAGACTGGGACATGACCTGAACCTGAATGCCATAATTTGGTAAATGGTCAAATTTGAAGCCTTCCAATCAGACCCTGCCAAGCCAACATTTCCAAATCCCTTTGCCTTGCTCTCTGAGCCCATAAACTTGCCCCAAACTCCAAATCAGGGAGATGGATTTGAACTTGGCTCTTATCTCCTTACTGGCCAGTTTGCAATAAAGCCTTTCTTTTCTCAAAAGCCGGTGCCATGGTTATTGGCTTCCATGTGCATCAGGCAGCAAGCCTGTTTGCTTAATAATGAAAGCACAGAACAAAAAATACTTAGCAAAGATAGTCATAGTGTAACGTGAGGTATTAGACTATCTATGTGGGACTTATAAAAAGTGTGTCTTAGCCAGCTTCACCATCAGCACAGCACGCATATCCAGCCTGTATATGTAGACTAAGAACCCATAAGAGGAGTTGAAGAGATGGGTAAGTATGAATTTATCTGAAGAGTTATCACATGATCTGAATATCACTATCAGTATCCCCACAGGGATTTGGGTGGTATGCTTCTTCCCTTCTCAAGCCAAGCAAAGCAGGAGGTGGGCACTTTGAGAGAGCATACAAAGATCTTGGCATATATTCTCTCAAGTTTAAGGGACACTGGTGCCCCAGTCTTGGGGTGAGGCTACAGCTAGAGGCTACAGGAGGCTTGCTACACTGACAGCAGGATAAGGAAATGGAACTTGGATGGGAACGGCCTGTACTTCCAGGCAGGGCAAATGAAGATGAATTTCTCATGGGCCAGAAGTGGATGTCCAGGCGTGACTTTCTGGACATTTTAAAACAATCTGCCTTAGTCTGTTTGTGTTGCTATAAAGGAATACCTGAGGCTGGGTAATTTATAAAGAAAACAGGTGGGCCAGGCATGGTGGCTCACGCCTGTAATTCCAACATTTTGGGAGGTCAAGGTGGGCAGATCACTTGAGCTCAGAAGTTCAAGACCAGCCTGGGCAACATGGTGAAACCCTGTCTCTACAAAAAATACAAAATTAGCAAAGCATGGTGGCACATATCTGTAGTCCCAGCTACTTAGGAGGCTGAGGTAGGAGGATCACCTGAAGCCCAGGGGCACAGATTGCAGTAAGCCAAGATCGCACCACTGCCCTCCAGCCTGGATGAAAGAGTGAGACCCTGTCTCAAAGAAAAAAAAAAAAAAAGGTTTATTTGGATCACAGTTCTACAGGCTGTACAAGAAGCATGGCATGGTACCAGTATCTGCAACTGGTGAGGGCTTCAGGGAGCTTCTACTCATGGCAGAAGGCAAAGGGGAGCCAGTATATTACAAGGAGAGAGAGGATGAGAGAGAGAGGAGGCAAACCTCTTTTTAGCAAGCAGTTCTTACGGCACCAAGCAGGTCATAGGGATCTGCCCCCATGATCCAGTCACCTCCCACCAGGCCCCACCCCCCGCATTGGAGATCAAATTTCAACATGAGATCTGAACAGAAAATATGCAAACTATCACCACCACAACCAAAAAAACATGCCCGAATAAATAAATAGACATTTATTAGTTATAGTCAAATTATCTCAAGTCAAGATGTAGCCATTTATGAATTTACTGAAGACTTAATTGTGAACTTTTCTATCTCTGTGTAGCTGGGGCTCTAGCTTGAGTCTAATAAGTCAATGGCTGGTAAACTGACACCTGTGGCAAAGGAAGACTGAGATTTTGCTGGAAAACGACTCATCCTAAGAAAGAACTAGGAAGCAATAGTGACCTATAAGAAAGCCTTGGTCCTTAGAAAAGAGGAGAAATTCTATGTAAAACATTGCATTGGTCTCATTCCTTTCGTCTCAGGCTTACTGAAGACCAGTGGAGAGAGGAAAGTAAGAAAGAAAGAGCTGCTTCCTTTGAAAATTTCTTACAGAATTTTCTTTCTTACTTTCCTCTCTCCACTCGTCTTCCGTGAGCCTGAGACAAAAGGAATGAGACAAATACAATGTTTTACATGGAATTTCTCCTCTTTTCTAAGGACCAAGGCTTTAAGAATACAACCCAAATCACAAAATAAGAACCACACAACCTGGAACCACAAGGTACCATCGAGGTCACTGGTGGGAGTGCCCAGGTGGGCAATAACGATGCCAAGAGGTAGACTCTGTGGTCCCCCATAATACAGTGGCTTCATCCAGGAAGAGAAGGCCTTGGTACATGTACAAACTGTTCATAGCAGCATTATGCAAAATAGCCAAAAGGTGGAAACAGCCCAAGCGTACATCAGTGGACGAAAGGATAAACAAATTGTGGTACATAAATACAGTGGAGCATCATTCAGTCATACAAAGGAATGAAGTACGTCTATATGCTACCACATGGATGTACCTCAAAAACATTATGCTAAGTTAAAGAAGTTAGACATGAAAGGTCACATTCTGTATGATCTATTTACATGAAACATCCCCAGTAGGGCAGCATAACTTGGTGATTTCCAGGGAATACGAGGAGGGAATTGGAAGAGGACAACTGCTTAACGGGTATGGGATTTCCCTTTAAAGTGATGAAATCTTTTGGAACTAGATGGAGGTATTGGTTGCACAATATTATGAATGTACTAAATGCCACTGAAGTGTTCACTTTCTTTTTTTTTTTCGAGACGGAGTCTTGCTGGTCGCCCAGGCTGGAGTGCAGTGGCACAGTCTCAGCTCACTGCAAGCTCCGCCTCCTGGGTTCACGCCATTCTCCTGCCTCAGCCTCCTGAGCAGCTGGGACTACAGGTGCCTGCCACCACGCCTGGCTAATTTTTTTTTTATATTTTTAGTAGAGACAGGGTTTCACCATGTTGGCCAGGTTGGTCTCCATCTCCTGACCTCGTGATCCTCCTGCCTCGGCCTCCCAAAGTGCTGGGATTACAGGCGTGAGCCACCGTGCCAGGCTGGTTGATACGTTATGCTAATTTAACCTCATAAAAATTTTAATAAAAATAAATTACTTTTTAAAAGAAGGCTTATATGCGAGAACATGTGAAGAGCATCTAGGGAATCCAGAAACAGTTGGAGGGAAAATAGGAGATCTTTGGAAGTCAGGCATTATGTGTGTGTGCAGGTGGGAGCGCAAACAGTGAAGCTAGAGCTACAGTTGCTACTATGAACTTGTACCCATTTGAAAGCCTGAGCAAATTCAGATTATAAGCAGAGGGCCCCTGAATAGTGCCCTTCCTATGAGCTGTCTGAGCTTTACAGTTCATTCACAAAAACTCACTTTGTCTGGTACCCATTTGACTTTTGAGAGCCATTTGTCAGGTAGAGGCAGGGTTATGGTTTGGAGACATGAAAAAGCCCCCACTCTCTTCTTTGATAAAATTAATTAGGTCATCAAAAGATTCAACCTACTAATACTAGGAACCCTGAGAAAAAGGAGAATTTTATACTTGGTGACCTTGCAAACAACTGACCCCATTTCTTTTTCTTTTTTTTTTTTTTTTTTTTTGAGACGGAGTCTCACTCTGTCACCCAGATTGGAGTGCAGTGGTGCGATCTCTGCAAGCTTCACCTCCCAGGTTCACGCCCTTCTCCTGCCTCAGCCTCCCGAGTAGCTGGGACTACAGGCGCCCACCACCACACTCGGCTAATTTTTTGTATTTTTAGTGGAGATGGGGTTTCACCATGTTAGCCAGGATGGTCTCGATCTCCTGACCTTGTGATCTGCCCACCTCGGCCTCCCAGAGTGCTGGGATTACAGGCGTGAGCCACCGCGCCCGGCCCAACTGACTCCATTTCTTAATAGCAGTTTTCCATGCAGCCTTCTGACCGTTTTAATTTGTCTAGTTTATTTCTGAAAGTGTTAGGTGGGTACAAGAAACAAACATCTCACCTCTCTACCTACTCTCAATCAAATGAGACAGTGCTTCCTAGGACGTGATTCTCTTGAAGAGGGCTTGCTTCTGTGGCCAAAATTACATCCCCTGAGAAATCCTAAGATGACTCTGGGACCTTTTGTTCAGGCAAATCTGCAAGGGCCTGGTTTTGCTCCTGAAGTCACAAAAAGACATGATAACAGCAAAGTTCATTCATGGATGTAATATTTTTAAGAAATATTTAGACTGAGCATGGTGGCTCACTCCTGTAATCCCAGCACTTTGGGAGGCTGCGGCAGGAGAATTGCTTGAACCCGGAGGCAGGGGTTGCAATGAGCCAAGATCGTGCCACCATATTCCAGCCCCAACAGCAGAGTGAGACTCTGCTCTGCCTCAAAAAAAAAAAAAAAAAAAAAAAAAATTAAAGTGCCTTCTTATGCACAGGACACTTTTAAGAAAGTGTTGCAATACAGGTTTGTGCAAACGTGTAGATAAATTATTTACTACCTTAAAAATTTTATACTATAAGCTTGTATCACTGTAATTCCTAGTAACTCTGAAGAGCAAAATTTTATAGAACTTAAAACATATTGTAGAACTCAAAACATATCATAAGTCTGAAAGGTATTGTTTTCTATCATGGGCCCTCATATGGCAACTGATCAAAACATATTTATTGGTGCTCTCTTCTATGACCAGCAAGCATTGTACTAGACAATATGGAGGATATATTCATTGGCTCTACAAATATTTGAGTGCCCGCTGTGTGTCATGTTCTACTGAAGGTACTAGTCTATCTTAGAATGGCCTTAACTTCAAGGCACTAAATATCTAACAAAAAGCAAAACAGGCCAGGCACAGTGGCTCGCGCCTATAATCCCAGTACTTTGGGAGGCCGAGGTGGGTGGATCACCTGAGGTTCGGAGTTCGAGACCAGCCTGGCCAACATGGTGAAACCCCATCTCTACCAAAAATATACAAATTAGCTGGTCATGGTGGCATGCACCTGTCATCCCAGCTACTCAGGAAGCTGAGGTGAGAGAATTCCTTGAACCCGGGAGGTGGAGGTTGTAGTGAGCCAAGATTGCACAACTGCACTCCAGCCTGGGTGACAGAGTGAGACTCCGTCTCAAAAACAAAACAAAACAAATAAGACTCTGACTTTCTAGAGCTTATATTCTAGAGGGAGGAAGTAGATAATAAATAAACAAACATGGCCAGGTGTGGTGGCTCATGCTTGTAATCCCAGCCGGGGCTACGGAGCAAGACTCCATCTCAAAAACAAACAAACAAACAAACAAACAAACAAAAATACTCTCTTGATCTGGTGCGGGATGTTGGTAGTGAGGAAAGTTGTGCATGTGTGGGGGCAGGAAGTATATGGGAGCTCTGTATTTTCTGTAAACCTAAAATTGCTTTTAAAAATAAGATCTATTGAAAAAAATATTATCTAACATTTGCTAAGATGTTAATGCTGGGTTTCGTGGACTCTATATTTTTCAAATTTTTCTATTTTGCATTTAACATTCTTCTCTTATACTTAATGACCTCAAAAGTCACACTGTCTCAGTGATAAAAGCTGCTCCAAGGAGACATTAACGAGGCAAACTCCTGCAGGGGAGACCTAAAGTTAAGGTCATTCCAAGATGAGTATTTTCTGAGAGATTTGGCTGCCTGGTCTTCTTACCATCTATATATTCATGAATTTGAAAGTACCTCTTTTATGTTATAATTGAACTGCAGTTCAAATCCCTTGAAAGCACAATAAAGGAGACTTGGCAAGGTGAAGCAGCACTCTAGGTATTTTAGATTTTGCAAGATTTACCTTTTAAAACGTAGCCTAATAGGCCGGGCACGGTGACTCACACCTGTAATCCCAGCACTTTGGGAGGCCGAGGCGGGCGGATCACGAGGTCAGGAGATCGAGACCATCCTGGCTAACACGGTGAAACCCTGTCTCTACTAAAAATACAAAAAATTAGCTGGGCGTGGTGGCGGGCGTCTGTAGTCCCAGCTACTCCGGAGGCTGAGGCAGGAGAATGGTGTGCACCCGGGAGGCGGAGCTTACAGAGATCGTACCACTGCCCTCCAGCCTGGGCGACAGAGTGAGACTGTCTCAAAAACAAACAAACAAACAAACAAACAAAAGGAGCCTAATAACAACTGCATATGCAGTAGCTTGCTGCTTCAACAAATGAGACCTAGAGATATAAATGTACCTTTTAGGGGGCAAATTAAGGACATTTTCTACAGGATTTATACTCCCCTATCTCCTGCAAGGTGGTTTTTTTGGTGGGTACATCCTATCATTTGTTGGTTCTTGACACATCCCATTTCCCAGCTTGCAGCAGCACTGTGTTCTGCTTTGTCACCTGTTACGCTTACCCTATGTCTCACCTGCCCCTAATCTGGAACCACTAGTTTTATCTCTGATATTCTCTAGTGGCTATCATAGATAACACACAGAATAGAATTTGATAACACTATTCTGCATTTATTGTTCAGTTCCTACATTTCTACATCCTCAACCAGTTTTTTTTTTTTTTTTTTTTTTTTTTTTTTTTTTGGAGATGGAATTTTGCTCTGTTGCCAGGCTGGAGTGCAGTGTCGCCATCTTGGCTCACTGCAACCTCTGCCTCCCGGGTTCAAGCGATTCTCCTGCCTCAGTCTCCCGAGTAGCTGGGACTACAGGTGCGCGCCACCATGCCCAGCTAATTTTTGTATTTTTAGTAGAGACGGGATTTCACCATATTGGCCAGGCTGGTCTCAAACTCTTGACCTCATGATCCACCTGCCTCGGCCTCCCAAAGTGCTAGGATTACAGGCGTGAGCCACTGCACCCGGCTTCAAGATAGTATTTTTAATGTAATGATTTTACACACAATTTTTCCATACCTCTCTTGTCTGACAAATATAAGTTAAATGATTGCTTTGGCTGGGTGCCGTGGCTCACACCTGTAATCCTGGCACTGTGGGAAGTTGAGGCAGGTGGATCACTTGAGGTCGGGAGTTTGAGACCAGCCTGGCTAACATGGTGAAATCCTGTCTCTACTAAAAATACAAAAATCAGTCAGGGGTGGTGGCACACACCTGTAATCCCAGCTACTTGGGAGGCTGAGGCACAAGAATCGCTTGAACCCAGGAGGCAGAGGGTGCAGTTGAGATCATGCCATTGCACTCCAGCCTGGGTGATACAGCGAGACTCTGTCTCAAAAAATAAAAGATTGCTTTTCACAGTGTGCATTTGTTACAGCTAAGATAAGAAAGGCCTCTGATAGTTCAGCATGAATGAGCCTTCAACCTTCCTCACAGACCAAGTGGATAACTTACCCAGAAGCATCAAAACCAGACCCCTGCATAATACACACAGGCTTTCCCTGTGTGGTGAATCAATTGCCTTCATCCCATCAGCTTCCCTGCCAGACTTAAACTGTCAGTGATCGTTTTTCTTTTTTCTTTTTTCTTTTTTTTTTTGAGATGCAATATTGCTCTGTTGCCCAGGCTGGAATGCAGTGGTGTGATCTCAACTCACCACAACCTCTGCCTCCCGGGATCAAGCAATTCTCCTGCCTCAGCCATGCAAGTAGCTGGGACTACAGGCACATGTCACCATGCCTGGCTAATTTTTGTATTTTTAGTAGAGATGGGTTTTCGCTATGTTGGCCAGGCTGATCTCAAACTCCTGACCTCGTGATCCACCCGCCTCAGTCTCCCAAAGTGCTGGGATTACAGGTGTGAACCATTGCGCCTGGCCTTTTTTCTTACATAAATAAAGAAACCTTCTAAAACTAACTGCATACTGTGCTGGATTTATGTATTTATGCTGTATAATTAGGACTTTGAACTTTGACTGAAATGCAGTTTCACCACAAGATTCCATGAAGCTAACCCAACCCTTCCTTGTTCAATCCCTGGGAAAACTTGTGGTTGATACAATTCAATACAAACATAGTAAGGATACTGAACAAATTAGCAGAAATCAAGTGCTTTGGTTGATTAGCTCTTTATCAGGCACCAACTCTGTGCCTGATATGGTACTTACCATGCAATAGTAAGTAAATCAGAAATCCTCTTTGTTATTGAGCTCAGTCTCAATGTAGTGGCTCTCGATTGGTTGATTTTACCCCTCAAAAGACATCTAGCAGTTTCTGCAGAAAGTTTTTGATTGCCACAGTGGGGAAAATGCTACTGGCATCTAGTGGGTAGAGGCAAGGGATGCTGCTACACCTCCTACAGTAATACACAGGACGGTCCCCATGACAAAGAATTATCTGGCTGAAGATGTCAATAGTGCTAATGCTGAGATGCCTTGGTCAATGAATATAAATACAATATTCACAGATGTGCTGCACGGTAAACTCAAGTTTCCCTGGATGGTTCTACCTGCCAGGAATCCTCACTTAAAAATGAAGTGCTTGAGGTCAAGGTAAACATCTCAAAACTGAAACAGAAATACATAAGCCCATATTAATGTATAAGGATGAGCACTGAAAATGATAAAACATAAATCATTTTATGTTTTAATTGGGCGCAGTGGCTCATGCCTGTAATCCCAGCACTTTCAGAGGCTGAGGCTGGAGGATTGCTTGAGCTTAGGAATTTGAGACCAGCCTGGGCAAGATGACAAAACCCCATCTCCACAAAAAATACAAAAATTAACTGGGCATGGTGGCATGTGCCTGTAGTCCCAGCTACTTGGGAGGCTGAGGTGGGAGGATGGCTTGTGCCTGGGAGGCAGAGGTTGCAGTGAGCTGAGATCATGCCACTGCACTCCAGCCTGGGTGACAGAGGGAGACCCTGTCTAAAAAAGAAAAATAAATAAATAACTGAAGAAGACACAAATAAATGGAAATACATCCCCTGTTCATGGATTAGGAGAATTAATACAGTTAAAATCTCCATGCTACTAAACATGAACTACATATTCAATGCAATTCCCATGAAAATTCCAATAACATTCTTCACAGAAATAGAAAAAAGTCCTAAAATTCATATGGAACCACAAAAAACCCCAAATAGCCAAAGCAATGTTGAACAAAAAGAACAAAGCTGGAGGCATCCTACTATCTGGTTTCAAAATATACTACAAAGATACAGTAATGAAAATGGCATGGTACTGGCAAAACAAACAAACAAAAAAACTGGATGCATAGACCAGTGGAAGAGAATAGAGAGCCCAGAAATAAATCCACTTCATTTATAGTTAACTGATTTTCAACAAAGGTGTCAGGAACACACAACGAGGAAAGGAGAATCTCTTCGGTAAATGATGTTAGGACACTCGATATCCACATACAGAATGAAAGTAGACCCTTATCTCTCATGTCATATTAAAAAATCAACTCAAAACGGATTAAAGACTAAAATGTAAGACCTGAAACTATAAAAGTATTAGAAGAAAATAGAGAGGAGGGGAACCAGGCACGGTAGTTTACATTTGTAATCCCAGCACTTTGGGAGGTGGAAGCAGGAGGATCGCTTGAGGCCAGGAGTGGGACCAAGACCAAGAAGTCTCTACAAAAAATAAAGAAATTAGCTGGGTGTGGTGGTACATGTCTGCGGTCCTAGCTACTCAGGAGGCTGAGATGAGAAAATCCCTTGAGCCCAGGAGTTCAAGGCTATAGTAAACTATAATGCATCACTGCATTCCAGCTTGGGCGACAGAGTGAGACCTTGCCTCAAAATAACAAAATAAACAAACAAAAAAACCAGGGGGAGAGCTCCCTGACAGTGGTCTGGGCAATGTTTTTTTGGATAGAAACCCAAAAGCACAGCCAACAAACCAAAAATAGACAAATAGGGTTATATCAAACTAAAAACTTCTGCACAGCCAAGGAAATAATGAACAGAGTGAAGAGACAACCTGTAGAATGGGAGAAAATATTTGTAAACCATTTATTTATGAAGGGGCTATATGCAAAATACATAAGGAATTCAAGCAACTCAATAGTAAGAAAACAAGTAACCTAATTAAAAAACGGTCAGGCTGGGCGCAGTGGCTCACACCTGTAATCCCAACATTTTAAGAGGCTGAGGCGGGCGGATCACCTGAGGTCAGGAGTTTGACACCAGCCGGGCCAACATGGTGAAACCCCAACTCTACTAAAAATACAAAAAATAGCCAGGCGTGGTTGCAGGCAACTATAATCCCAGCTACTCAGGAGGCTGAGGCAGGAGAATCGCTTGAACCTGGGAGGCAGAGGTTGCAGTGAGCCGAGATTATGCCACTGCACTCCAGCCTGAGTAATAAAGCAGATTCTGTCTCAAAATAAATAAATAAATAAAAATAAAAATAAATAAATAAAAAATGGGCAAAATGCCTGAATGGCATTTCTCAAAAGAAAACACACAAATGCTCAGCAGGTATATTTTTTAAGTGTTCAACATCATTAATCATTATAGAGATGCAAATTAAAACCACAGTGAGATATTATCTCACACCTACTAGAATGGTTGTTATCAAAAAGACAAAAGTTAACAGTGGTAGAGAGGATGCAGAAAAAAAGGAAACCCTCACCCACTGTTGCGGGAAATATAAATTAATACAGCCAATCATGGAAAACAGTATTGAGGTTTCTTAAAAAATCAAAAATAGAACTACCATATAATCTGACAATCTCACTACTGGATACATATCCATAGGAAATTAAATCAGTAGAGTTGCCCCTTGGTGTCCTCGGGAGATTGGCTCCAGGAACCCCTGAGGATAACAAAATTAGCAGGTGCTCAGTCTCTGATATAAAATGGAGTAGTATTTGCATGTACTTCTAAGTCACCTCTAGATCACTTCTAATACCTGTGTAAATCCGTTCTCACACTGCTATAAAGAACTTCCCTGAGACTGGAACATTGATCAAGGAAAGAGGTTTAATTGACTCACAGTTCCACGTGACCGGGGAGGACTCAGGAAATTTACAATCACGGCAGAAGGGGAAACAGGCACCTTGTTTACAGGGTGGCAGGAGAGAAAGAAGTGCAAGCAGGGGAAGTGCTAGATGCTTGTAAAATCATCAGCTGTCATGAGAACTCACTCACCATCACAGGAACAGCACGGGGGAAACTGCCCCCATGATCCCATCACCTCCCAACAGGTCACTCCCTTGACACGTGGGGGTTATGAGGAGTACAATTCAAGATGAGATTTGGGTAGGGACACAGAGCGAAACCATATCAACACCTAATACAGTGTAAAAGCTGGGTAAATAGTTGTTACACTGTATTGTCTTTTTATTTTTATTGTATTGCTATTTTTATTGTTTTGTCTTCTGAACATTTTTGATTTATGGTTGGTCGAATCCATGGATGTGGAACCCACGGATATGGAGGGCCAACTTTATGGCAAATACATATTCTGTGTTCCCATGTTCATTGCAGCATTATTCACAGAAGCCAAGATATAGAATCAACCTGTGTCCATCAACAGATGAATGCATTAGACAAGGTGGTAGGTATATACAATAGAATACTATTCAGCCTTCAGAAAAATCTGTCATTTGTGACAACATGGATGATTCTGGGAGACATTATGCTAGGTGAAAAAAGTCAGGCACAGAAAGACAAATGCCATATGATCCCTCTTATATGTGAAATCTAAAGGAGTTGAACTTAAAGAACCAGAGAAGAGAATCGTGGTTACCAGGTGCTAGGGGGAGGAAGGGTTGGGGAGCTGTTGATCAAAAAACACAAAATTTCAGTTAGACAGTAAGAATAAGTTCAAGCGATCTACTGTACAACATGGTGACTAGAGATAATAACAATGTATTATGTTATTGAAAATTGCTGAGGGTAGGCCGGGCGCAGTGGCTCACGCCTGTAATCCCAGCACTTTGGGAGGCCAAGGCAATCAGATCACAAGGTTAGGAGATCAAGACCATCCTGGCTAACATGGTGAAACCCCATCTCTACTAAAAATACAAAAAAATTAGCCAGGCATGGTGGCGGGCACCTGCAGTCCCAGCTACTAGGAAGGCTGAGGCAGGAGAATGGCGTGAACGCCAGAGACAGAGCGTGCAGTGAGCCAAGACTGCGTCACTGCACTCCAGCCTGGGTGACAGAACGAGACTCCACCTCAAAAAAAAAAAATTGCTGAGAGTAGATTTTAAGTGTTTTCATCACAAAAAATAAGTATGCAAAGTAATGCATATATTAATTAGCTCAATTTAGCCATTCTACAATGTGTACATATTTCAAGACAACATGTACATGATAATTAAAATAAATATCAATTAAAATAAATTTTAAAATGTTTTCTAAAAGGAACATTATAGAAGTAATTGCTGGAATTTGAATATGGACTGTGCATTAGATGATAATATGGTATCCAAGCTAAATATACTGAATTTTATCAGTGTTCTGTGGTTAAGTAAGAGAATATCCTTGTTCCTAGGAGACACATCAGGAAAGGGGAAAGGGTTATGGCATCTGCAACTTCGTCATCAAGGGTTCAACAACACTAGTAGTAGTAATAATAATATGTGTGTATGTATTTTATTATGCATAGATATAAAGGGATGATGGTAGAACAAATACTGCAGAATGCTAACAATTAGAGAATTGAGACAAAGAGTGTATGAGGGTTCATCATACCATTCTTGGCAACTGTTTTATAGATTTAAATTTTTCTTTCTTTTTTTTTTCTTTTTTTTTTTTGAGACCGAGTCTCACTCTATTGCCCAGGCTGGAGTGTAGTGTCGCAATCTTGGCTTACTGCAATCTCCACCTCCCGAGTTCAAGCAGTTCTCCTGCCTCAGCCTCCCAAGTAGCTGGGATTACAGGCATCCGCCACCACGCCCAGCTAATTTTTGATTTTTGTATTTTTAGTAGAGACGGGGTTTCATCATATTGGCCAGGCTACTCTCAAACTCCTGACCTCAAGTGATCCGCCCCCCTCAGTCTCCTAAAGTGTTGAGATTATAGGCGTGAGCCACTGTACCTGGCCTTATATTTTCAAAGTAAAAAAATTTTAAATTACATATATCCGGCCGGGCGTGGCTCACTGTAGCCTCCAACTCCTCAGGCTCAGATGATCCTCCCAACTCTTAACCCCCGAAACTCTAGATAAACCCTACTATGATCTAGAATGACTCCAGACTATTATATACTCTTATTATCTCATAATAGTGAAGACATAAACAATTGATCATCCTCATCACCCCAAGTTGGGAACATCATTAATTGTTTGATACATTCATTCGTTCAATAAACATATAGTGAGTGCTGAACCCTCTCCTCCACCAGCCTTTCATGATCTCAGTAAAGGAACCTCCAAGGCATGCTAAAGTAAGGAAGGGTCACTCTTTATTCACCTCTGTTCCTCACACCTTAGTACATCAACCAATTCTGCCAGCTCTTACCTTCCAAACACCTCCTGAGTCAAACTATTTTTCACAACTTCCACCTTGATACTCTGGTCCCAAACTACCATCACCCCTTGCCTTGACTACCAGAACTGCTCCTGATGGAATTGCTTCCATTCTTGCCCTATACAGTCTGTTCTCAAAATTAGAAATGTCTAGAAAGATCTTCTAAAAATGTGAATCAGATTACATCATTCTCACTCTCAAAAGCCTCCCACTGTTCCCAGCACAGTGAATAAAATCTATATTTCTTATTGAAGCCTTCAATAAGTCCTAAATAAACAGCCCTCTACCTACCTCTTCTCCCACTTAATCCCAGCTCACAAGATTCCAGCCAAAGCACCTTCTTGCTGTTCCTTCATTATTCCTTGCCTAGGACATTTGCATTCTCTTCTTTTACATTATTTCCAAAGTGTTCCAACATTACTTCCTCAGAGAGGTTTTTCCCAATCCACCCAATCTAAAATTACTTCTCCTGGCCGGGCGTGGTCACTCACGCCTGTAATCCCAGCAGTCTGGGAGGCCGAGGTGGGAGGATCACTTGTCGTCAGGAATTTGAGACCAGCCTGGCCAACATGGTAAAATCCTGTCTTACTAAAAATACAAAAATTAGCTGGGCATGGTGGTGTGTGCCCGTGGTCCCAGCTACTCAGGAGGCTGAGGCAGGAGACTCGCTTGAACCCAGGATTTGGAGGTTGCAGTGAATCAAGATCATGCCACTGCACTCCAGCCTGGGTGACAAGAATGAGACTCCATCTCAAAAAAAATAAATAAATAAAATAAAATTACTTCTCCCAGCCTAGCGTGCGCAGGTGCATGCCCCCACCCCCAACACACTCCCATCACTCTTCATTCTCCTACCTTCCCATAGTCTCTTTAAAATAGCACTTATGGCCAGGCATGGTGGCTCACGCCTGTAATCCCAGCACTTTGGGAGGCCGAGACCGGCGGATCACCTGAAGTCAGGAGTTCGAGACCAGCCTGGCCAACACAGTGAAACCCCGTATCTATTAAAAATACCAAAAAAAAAAAAAAAAAAGCCAGGCATGGTGGCGGGCGCCTGTAACCCCAGCTACTCGGGAAGCTGAGGCAGGAGAATCTCTTGAACCCAGGAAGTGGAGGTTGCAGTGAGCTGAGATTGCACCACTGCACTCCAGCCTGGGTGGCAAGAGCAAAACTCTGTCTCAAAAAAAAAAAAAATCTATCTATCTATCTATCAATCTATCTATCTATCTATCATCTTTAGCACTTATCCCTAACTGGAACTACTCTGTGTGTGTGTGTGTGTGTGTATGTGTGTGTGTTTTCCCACCAGAATATCAGCTTCATGAGGGCAGAAACTTTTTCTGTCTTGTACAGTGTTGTATTTCCAGCACCTAAATCAGTGCCTAAAGCATAGAAGGAGCTCAATTAATATTTTTTGTTTAATTTTTACTTTTTTACTTGTTTAGAGACAAGGTCTTGGTCTGTCACCAAGGCTGGAGCACGGTGGCACAATTACAGTTCACTGCAGCCTCAAACTCCTGGGTTCAAGCATCCTCCAGCCTCAGTCTCCTGAGTAGCTGGGACTACAGGCGCACGCCACCAAATCCAGCTAATTTAAACTTTTTTTTTTTTCCAAAGGGGTCTTGCTATGTTGCCCAGGCTGGTCTTAAACTCGTGGCCTCAAGTGATTCTCCTGCCTTGGCCTCCTAAAGTGCTGGGATTACAGGAGTGAGCCACTGGGTCTGACCTCAATTAATATTTATTGATAAAATAAATGTATGACAAGTGTTTCCTGACAGTTTTTTTTTAAAGAAGCCCTCTGCTCCGGTGTAGCTAGCTTCAATTGATGTTGTTGGAACCATTATCCTCCACTTTTCAGAGCTCTTGCTGTTACTGCTCCCTTGTCCTCCTAGGAGCTCTTAAGGGCCAGGAATATGAGAGGGCAGAGAGAGAGAGAGATTCAGTTTGGAGGAGATCCATTCACTTTTCAGCTTCGCATTACACATTGGTGACAGAGTAGGTGTCTGAACACACAGGATTATTTGAGACAACAGGAAAGGCAACTGTGATTTAAAAAAAAATACCTTCTCTCCTGGACTATCATCACATCGGAAATTCTACTCTTAAGGATTAAATTATTAAGTCATCTACATCAAGATATTGATTCTTCTTCAATTATTCAGACCATTAACCAGTTCTTAAGAAATGGTGTTCTCCCTTCTCAGTGCCTAGCACATGCCTTGCACAGAGGTATTCAATACATATTTGTTCAACGAGTGAACAGACTCCCCTTTCTGAATTTACTACCTTCTTTTCCTCACCATTCGCTCGAATCTCTATTCTGCATGTCACGGCTTTACCACTCTGAACTCTGATAGTTGTTTTCCACCTTTAATCATACTCCTAGACATTTTGCCACAATAAATATGCTAGCTATTGGGTAACAGCAAAGACCTTGGCAGCTGACATGAAGGGCACAGATGCTTTTCTGAAATCTAATCTCTCCAGTCTAACATTTAAACTTGCCAAGAAACTGATTCCAGCCCATGTGTTCCACACATAATCTGCCCAACTTCCTCATCAGAACCCTCTGTTCCAAGGTGGCTGGCCTCCTCACTGTCCTCCGAGGCATTTGTACCTCCACCTTTATAACTGCTTCCATGTTTCCTCACTCCTTTTCCTTCTTCTGCCCATGGAAATGACACCCATTCTTCAGGGTTTGGATCAGGGAACAACTTCTCCATAAATCCACCTTGGACCATGCTAAGCTAATGCATCTCATTGTCTTCTGAAATCCCACAGTGATAAGCATTAATATCACTTGTTTGAACACATAATTACTTATTATCCCGAGTCATAATTTAATTGTTCCCGCATTTATCTTGTTTCTTCATCTTGTCTGGATAAGCAGAGAATATATTTTATTTTTCTTATCTACTTCTTCTGCATTTCATATAGAGCCCAGCTGGTTGCTTTTACTCAATGCTAGAGCCCAGTTAGTACTTTTTAAAATTGAATGAACAATGAATTAAATACATTTGACTATAGAAGAGATGTAGCTGTTGTCACAAAGGTCTGGCTAAAGCCAAAGATGAATTCTAGTGATTGGCATTGATCGCAAGACGTCACATAGAAGAACCCTGTTTCAAGACTGAGGAGGGATGAAGGCTGATAGGGAACACGACAGAGATCTTTCTGTGAAGTCAGCCCCCACAAATATGGCCTGGCTTTCCTTCTGAAATACAGTAGAAATAATTATACTGCCAGATTAAGTATGTTGAATTTTTACAGCATATTTTTATACATAATTCATCCTGGTAACCAAATTACTTAATCTTTCAAAAGTAACCCCTTTTCAGATATACTAAAAAGTAAGTTGACCCTTCCATCACTGGATCTACCTCTACATTGTAACATTAAGTGCTGAATGCCTGATTTCAGGTCTGCAATATCCTGTCATACCAGAAGCAAGGAAGCTATCAAAGAAGACTGTGGTCATGTCAAAAAGATTCCGAAACCTCTTCATGAGGCTCCTCTTGGCAAAAGACGGAGCAGTTTTACCAATAATCAGAGTGGTAATTGCCATAGATTAAAATATGTCAAATATATTTAAAATCCATAAATTAATTTTTAAAAATACTTTAAAAACTCATTTGTCACCTTTCTGGGTTTTGTTTGTTTAAAATCCATAAATTAATTTTTTAAATTATACTTTAAGTTCTAGGGTACTTGTGCACAACTTGCAGGTCTGTTACATATGTATACATGTGCCATGCTGGTGTGCTGCACCCATTAACTCGTCATTTACATTAGGTATATCTCCTAATGCCCTCCCTCCCCACTCCCCCCACCCCACAACAGGCCCCGGTGTGTGATGTTCCCCTTCCTGTGTCCATGTGTTCTCATTGTTCAGTTCCCACCTATGAGTGAGAACATGCGGTGTTTGGTTTTCTGTACTTGCGATAGTTTGCTGAGAATGATGGTTTCCAGCTTCATCCATGTCCCTACAAAGGACATGAACTCATCCTTTTTTATAGCTGCATAGTATTCCATGGTGTATATGTGCCACATTTTCTTAATCCAGTCTATCATTGGTGGACATTTCGGTTGGTTCCAAGTCTTTGCTATTGTGAATAGTGCCGCAATAAACATACGTGTGCATGTGTCTTTATAGCAGCATGATTTATAGTCCTTTGGGTATATACCCAGTAATGGGATGGCTGGGTCAAATGGTATTTCTAGTTCTAGATACCTGAGGAATCGCCACACTGACTTCCACAATGGTTGAACTAGTTTACAGTCCCACCAACAGTGTAAAAGTGTTCCTATTTCTCCACATCCTCTCCAGCACCTGTTGTTTCCTGACTTTTTAATGATTGCCATTCTAACTAGTATGAGATGGTATCTCATTGTGGTTTTGATTTGCATTTGTCCATAAATCAATTTTAAAGATACTTTAAGAACTCATTTGTCACCTTTCTTGGTTTTGTTTGTTTGTTTGTTTTTGAGATGGAGTCTGGCTCTGTCATCCAGGCTGGAGTGCAGTGATGCAATCTTGGCTCACTGCAACCTCCACCTCCCAGGTTCAAGCGATTCTCCTACCTCAGCCTCCCAAGTAGCTGGGACTACATGCAGGTGCCACCATGCCCAGCTAAGTTTTGAATTTTTTTAGTACAGTCAGGGTTTCACCATGTTGACCAGGCCAGTCTCAATCTTCTGACCTCAAGTAATCTGCCTACCTCAGCCTCCCAAAGTGCTAGGTTTACAGGCGTGAGCCACCACGCCCGGCCATTTGTCACTTTTCTAAAGTGCTAAACATTAGGTAACCATTTTGAAAAACTTGTTAGTTTTTTCTTTCTAGAAATATTGTTGCTATTTAATAAAGGAAGAATAATAGTGGACTATCACTGACTCTGATAGATTATGATATTGACATAATTCTCCGATTTCAGTGTCCATGCCTCTTTCTTTCCTTTTTCTTTCGTTCTTTCTCTTCCTTCCTTCCTTCTCTCTCTCTCTCTTTCTTTCTTTCTTTTTCGACAGACTCTCACTCTATCACCCAGGCTGGAGTGCAGTGGCGTAATCTCAACGATCTCAGCTCACTGCAATCTCTGTGTGCTGGGTTCAAGTGATTCTCAGGCCTCAGCCTCCCGAGTACCTGGGACTACACGTGTGCACCATCACGACCAGCTAATTTTTGTATTTTTAGTAGAGATGGGGTTTCGCCATGTTGGCCAGGCTGGTCTCAAACTCCTGAGCTCAAGTGATCCACCCACCTCAGCCTCCCAAAGTACTGGGATTACAGGACTGAGCCACCACACCTGGCATGTAACTTTGTTTCTATGTAGCTTTCCCATGTAACTCCCTCCTGCAGAGCTGCTAGGTGTCAAGGTGGTCAGTTAGGACAAGACTAACTTAAAGTAACAATTAAGCCTTATTCACTTACTGTGACAATGCAGGCAAGAGACAGAAGAGAAAGGGACCATCTCCCCAGTGTCCCAGTTTTCCCAGTGAACATCACTGGACTAGGGTCAGGTGGGTACAGCATAGACAGTGGGAATCATTTCACTGCTGAGGAACCCTGAAAAAAATGGAGTAAGGGACTGGAAGAAGGGAGAGAGGGAAGGGCTCAGAGTGCAAAAGTACTGAGTCAAAGTACAGAAAAAGGCCTCAGTCAAGACTCCCCATAAGGGGATCTTGGAAGATGCACAACGGAAGTACCTTAGCTGAGGCCCCCCAATAAAGAAACCTTTGAATGGAGACACCTAAGTTAGGAATGCAGAATGTGTAAGGACATGGCTGGTCTGCAGAGAGGGCCATGGGTCCTTGACTGTAATTTCCTCCAGAGACTGCAATGCACTGGCTGTGCACCAAGTGTGGTGTGAAGAGGGCAGCTTCCCCCATGAGTCTTGCCAGGTAAAGCTTTCTAATTCCCCATCATCAGGTCTGGAAGATCATGCATAAGATTTTGGACTGGAAGCTGACTCCTCACCTTCCACTCGAGGCAAGATTTCTTTGCTACCTCTTGACTCTGGATTTGGCCATACGACTTGCTTCGACCCACAAGATGAGGTGAAGGTGATGGTAAATAAGTGAAATAAATATTTATTATTGTATGCTGCTGAGATTCTTCGATTCTTTTCTTATGCAGATATAGCTAATTAATACAATCTTCGTTCTGCAACCCAAATTAATTGATGGATCAAGGCAATGATTATCAATGGCTGCAAACATCATAGAACAAGAGACAATCTGATATGATGTGTCTCCTGATGGAAGTATACACCACCACTGTGAAATAGCCTTGCCGAAGATCAAACGTGAAATGGACCAAGGCTCTAGATCCAACTACCAACTTACAGGAGACACAGGCGATAGGAGAAGGTGTTAACAATGCTAAAATCCAGGATGGGTGCAGTGCCTCACACCCGTCTGTAATCCCAGCATTTTGGGAGCCTGAGGCAGGCGGATCACTTGAGGACAATATAGGAAAACCCTGTCTCTACTGAAAATACAAAAAATCAGCCGGGCGTGGTGGTGCATGCCTGTAGTCCCAGCTACGTGGGAGGCTGAGGCAGGAGAATTGCTTGAACTTGGGAGGTGGAGGTTGTAGTGAGCCAAGATCATGCCACTCCACTCCAGCCTGGGTGACAGAGCAAGACTCTGCTTCAAACAACAACAACAAAACAATACTAAAATCCAGATTACGGAAAATTCTGAGGACAAATTATATAGTTTCTTAAATAATTTGAAACAAAAAAAAGGAAGAGGAAACTATTAAAAGAGACTTAGGAAATATAAAAATCAGCGGGGTGTGGTGACTCATGCCTGTAATCCCAGCACTTTTGGGAGGCCGAGGAAAGCGGATCACTTGAGGTCAGGAATTTGAGACCAGCCTGGCCAACATGGCAAAACCCTGTCTCTACTAAAAATACAAAACATAACAGAGCACGGTGGTGCACACCTGTAGTCTCAGCTATTTGGGAGGCTGAGGCAGAAGAATTGCTTGAAACTGGGAGATAGAGATTGCAGTGAGCCAAGATTACAC
This sequence comes from Pan troglodytes, assembly GCF_028858775.2. Taxonomy (NCBI): domain Eukaryota; kingdom Metazoa; phylum Chordata; class Mammalia; order Primates; family Hominidae; genus Pan; species Pan troglodytes. The sequence continues at coordinate 14,446,711 of NC_072411.2, forward strand.
CACTGCACTGCAGCCTGGGCAACAAACTGTGACTCCATCTCAAAAAAATGTATATATAAAAATCAATCACCATGTATGGACCTTGTTTAGATCCCACTTAAAACAAAATATTCAAGATAATTTTGAAACAAAAACAATTATTCGTAGCTAAGCATGATGGCTCACACCTGTAATCCCAGCTCTCTAGCGAGCTGAGGCATTAAGATCTCTTGAGCCCAGGAGTTCAAGACCAGCCTGGGCAATATAGTGAGACACTTGTCTCTACAAAATAATAATAATAATAAAATTATTCCAAAAGATTAGTTGTGATTTGAACGATGGATATTTGATATTTTAGGGAATTATTGCTAATTATTTTAGGAGTGTTAATGGTTCTGTGGTTGTTCCATTTTATCTATTGCAGCATAATCGATAATCCCAAAACAGTGGCTTAAAGCAACGACCGTTTTATTACATCTTACAACTTTGTGAGCCAGGAATTTTGAATAGGGTTCAGCTGGATGGTTTTTCTGCTTCATCGTGGTATTCACTCGGCAGATGGGCAGATCTAAAAGGTCTAAGATGATTTAACTTACATGTCTGGTGCCTTGGAAAGGAAGACTGGAAGGCTAACCTCAACTGAGACTTTATACTAGAGCACTGACCTGTGATCTCATCAGCGCTTCAGGGTTTTCAGATTTCTTATATGGAAGCTTAGAGTTCTCAAAGGATGTATCCCAAGAGGTCCAGATGGCAGCTTCAAAGCTTCTTAAGACTTAACTTCAGAAGTGCCGAAATAATACTTCTGCCACATTCTACAGATCAAGCAAGTCTCTATGACCAGCTGAGATTGAAGATGAGGGGAATTAGACTTCCCCTCTCAAGAGGAGAAGTAAAAAACATGTAAGACCATCTATAATCTACCACCATGCTTATATTTTTAAAAGATTCTTTTATCTTTTAGAGGTGTATACTAACTAAAGTATTTATAGATGAAAAATATGTGGTCTGAGATTTCCTTTAAAATATTTGGGGTAGTAAGGGGATGGAGTATAGATGAAAAAGGATTGGCCAAGAATTTAACATAGTTGGAGCTGGATGATAGGTATATGGGGAGTTCATTATATTATTCTACTTTTATGTATGCTTGAAATTTTTCATTAAAAGAAATTTCAGAGCTGGACACGGTGGCTCACACCTGTAATCCCAGCGCTTTGGGAAGCCAAGGCGGGCGGATCACAAGGTCAGGAGGTAGATACCATCCTGGCCAACATAGTGAAACCCCGTCTCTACTACAGTAAAAAAAAAAAAAAAAAAATTAGCCGGGCGTGGTGGCACATGCCTGTAGTCACAGCTACTCAGGAGGCTGAGACAGGAGAATTGCTTGAACCCAGGAGGTGGAGGTTGCAGTGAGCCGAGATCGTGCCACTGCACTCCCACCTGGTGACAAAGCAAAACTCCGTCTAAAACAAAAACAACAACAACAACAAAGAAATTTCAAGAAAAATAAAGAGTTTTTCCCCCAAAAGCTATGTAATGTGAAAGACAAGGCCACCAGAAACACCTCTGATGCCATGAATTTGGTATATATCTTTACTGTTATTGAACATTTAGAGAGCCTGAATAAATTACTACTATGGTAGTAAGAATTTGAGGGAGAAAGTTTCATTTCCTTAAATTACTAGTATGCAATTATATATATGGTTTGAATTTACAGATGCTTTGTATTTGATATATTGTTAGTAATTTTAGAGTTCCATAAAATGCTTTCAGTACCTAATACAACACAAGCCTCAACTGGGTGCTGGTTATGTGGCTTAAAAAGTTTACTTTTAAATAGTTGCATTGGTCACATCCTTCCAGGAAAAGAGTCAGCTATTTTTCAGTTAAAAATTAACATGCTTTAATAACCACATTTTTCCTTAAGGCATGATACCATGACTGAATTTTTTTCCACTCTGGTAGACTTGCCACTTACGGTATCTCTAATCCAGGCACAACTCAAATGAATAACTAAATGAAAACAAGAATTGCATGACATCTGAATGCGTAAAAGGCATGCAGCACTTTCAGTTTCCCTAAACTCTGGGTAACCACTTATTTTCATGTTCACTGTGTCTATTGTTGAACAATGTGCCACTCTAAATAATCTGATTCTTGCTGATCTCTCTTTATGCATAAAAATAGACAGGCCAGGCCACTAACACTTACATTACTAACTATGTGACCAAATGCCCATAACTACCACTTCTTCCTTTCCAGTCCCTCTGGTATTCTCCACCATTTTCCTTTAGACAATTAAATGCTATCACTTTTAAGATTAAAAAAAATAAAAAGGCCGGGCACGGTGGCTCATACCTGTAATCCCAGCACTGAGGTCTGGAGTGGATCACCTGAGGTCTGGAGTTCAAGACCAGCCTGGCCAACATGGTGAAACTCCATCTCTACTAAAAATACAAAAAATTAGCCGGGCATGGTGGCGGGTTCCTGTAATCCCAGCTAATTGAGAGGCTGAGTCAGGAGAATCGCTTGAACCCAGAGGGCAGAGGTTGCAGTGAGCTGAGATCGTGCCACTGCACTCCAGCCTGGGCAACAAGAGCAAAACTGTCTCCAAAAAAAAAAGAAAATAAATTTGAATTACAAGGACATGAAAGTGACTTCTAGTCACCTACTAAATATTCATTCCGTCCTTCTTCTATTCCAAAAGAACCAAGATTTTATTCGCAGTGACAATGTACCCAGCTAAAAAGCTGTATTTCCTGTTCCATCTTATTACTAGTTATAATCTTGTAACTAAGGCCAATATTGTGACAGGTTATTTAGATATTCGGAGGTAAACACCAAAACAATCAGATGAAAGAGTTGAAATCACATTTTTCTCTGACTCTCTTGTCACCGTGTCTATTTGCTAGGCACACTTTTCTGTGCAGGTACCACACTTTTTCCAAAATGCTCTCAACTAGCTGTTGAATGTGGAAAATTTTGAAGGATTCATTCATATTAAAGCATTAATGGCTAATAGTAATATAATGCTTGCAACTTTTTAAGGATGATTGAACTTAATATGATCCCCCAGTCAAAAGAAGGAAGAGCTTAAGAAAACTTAATTTTCATATACCATAATAAAAATTTGATAACATCTAAAATGAAGGAATAGCGTAAACTGTGGCAAACAAAGGAAACAGCTAAAAGATGATAAGCATGGAACGAAGAGTGGCGAGTGGGGCAAGGTCCTGTTCTTAAGGAGACATCATTCCTATGCTATTCTAAACCTTCACATTTCTGCTGCTTTTCGCCGGGCACAGTGGCTTACGCCTGTAATCCCAGCACTTTGGGAGGCTGAGGCAGGTGGATCACTTAAGGTCAGGAGTTTGAGACCAGCCTGACCAGCATGGTGAAACCCCGTCTCTACTAAAAACACAAAAATTAGCTGGGCATGGTGATGCACGCCTGTAATCCCAGCTACTTGGGAGGCTGAGGCAGGAGAATCGCTTGAACTCAGGTGGCGGAGGTTGCCGTGAGCCAAGAACATGCTATTGCACTCCAGCCTGGGTGACAGCAAAACTCCTGTCTCAAAAAAAAAAAAAAAAATTCTGCTACTTTTGCTACCATTCAAAAAAGTCATAAGTACATTTTTTTTTTTTTTCTGAGATGGAATCTCGCTCTGTCACCCAGGCTGGAGTGCAGTGGCACAATCTCGGCTCACTGCAACTTCTGCCTCCTGGGTCCAAGCAATTCTCCTGCCTCAACCTCCCTATTAGCTGGGACTACAGGTGTGTGCCATCACGACCAGCTAATTTTTTGTATGTAAGTACATATTGATCAGATTCTTAAAATAATTTTTTTAAATAGTTGCTGTGCATAGTAATATCACAGGATATATCCAGTGCTTCTATATCATCTTTCCCACAACCGGGAGCCACTATTTATTAATAATATTCACAAATATCATAAAAATGCATTTATTAATTCAACACCTTAATTTTGTGTAGGACTGTGCCTGTTTCTACTTATCTTCACTTGTTTTGTGTCATGTGACCAGAGCTGAAACCATTTCCAGACCAAAGACAACTAGTTATAGGTTGAGCTGGCCTTGCCCAGAAGATCAACCCAACTGGAACATTCTGTATCAGAGGTCAACTCAGAGATTCAGACACATTTTCTCTTCAGAAGATACAAATGCAAAAGAAAGAATAATTGGGCTGGGCATCATGGCTCACACCTGTAATCCCAGCACTTTGGGAGGCCGAGGCTGGGGATCACCTGAGGTCAGGAGTCCAAAACCAGCCTGGCCAACATGGTGAAACCCCATCTCTACTAAAAATACAAAAAATTAACTGGGTGTGGTGGTGTGCACTTGTAATCCCAGCAACTCGGGAGGCTGAGGCAGGAGAATCGCTTGAACCCGGGGTGCAGAGGTTGCAGTGAGCTGAGATCGGGCTGTTACGCTCCAGCCTGGTGACAGAATGAAAGTCCGTGGAAGGAAGGAAGGAAGGAAGGAAGGAAGGAAGGAAGGAAGGAAGGAAGGAAGGAAGGAAGGAAGGAAGGAAGGAAGGAAAGAAAGAAAGAAAAGAGAGAGAGAAAGAAAGAAAGAAAGAGGGAGGGGGGGAAAACAGTTGAAATGGAGGTCGAGGACAGGAAGACATGAACAGAGAGAAAAGCTACATTGCCATTACGGTGAGGTCATGAGAACAGGAGTAGTATGTCTGCTTCTGAGGTGGCCACAAGCTTACTGGGCAACACAATTACTGTGCAACCCTCGATGATGTTAGATTTTACATGCAGTCAGTATGCAGAGCTGCAGAGAGGTTTCCTCGCCAATTTTGTAAATTTATAAGAAATGCCTCCTATCTGACATGTCTGTGCCGTAGAATATAGTGGATGCTGTTGTGGGATGTAAGATTCATCTCTCCCCTCACCTGGTACCATCTTTTCAGAAATACATCACTCATGTTCCTAGCTGCTGGGAGTATTGAAGGCTGACAGCTCTCAGCGGAATCACCAAAGCTGCCTCACTCAAGGTCACTGCCCTGGAGGCAGCCCTTATCTAAACATGGGAGGTGGGAGGATGAGAGGAATGCAAGCCCAGCATGCTTGCCTCTGCTGGGGACAACTTTATAGGTCCACAGTGCCTCCAGGGATCAGTTGAGTCCTTTATTGTCACTACACAGCAATTCATCATTTCCCTCTGCTTATTCCTGTGTCCTTCACTCCCCCTCATATACTGATGCCCAAAATACCCACCATGCGTCAGCCCCTATAGACTCCCTACATGCAAATCTCAGATTCCCAATGTCTGATTTTCAGGGAACACAGCCTGCAGCCCAGATTCACACACACTGGTCCTTATGCCAAATAAGACAAGCAGTCCAGCTGTTTCTGTCACCCTCCCACCAATATCTCTGAGAGCTCCTGCCAGGCTTGAATTAACAACCATCACGCTCCTCTTCCCAAATACAACTCAGTCATCAGCACTGGAAAGTACAGCCAGCTCAGCCTCAATAAGGTTCAACTCTAGAGCCACGGAAGGTATTTCCTGGATCATGCAATGATGCAGAAAAGCAGCCACTGCCTTCTCAGCTGCCTTTTCCAGGGTCCATCTGAGGCTCCATTACCACTGGCTAGTTAGAGATTGTGACTGTACAGCTGCACAGGGCACAGCAATTAATGATTCGGGTGTGGATGCCACAGGCCTGAAATGCTCTTCTGTCATGGGTGTGGCCACCAAATAAGAAGTCTGGGTGGGAATGGCTTTACCTGAGCCAGAGGTCTGCATTTTGTTTCTGGTTGTCATCTCTAGGGAGATGTCTGCAGCACTTGCAGCTGGAAGCCCAAACTGGAGAGACTCTGCTGCCACAAATAAGAATGGCAGACTGGCCATCTGACTGTGACCATGCAGATGAGCAGGAGGGAGATTCTTGTGGGATTCCAGCTAAATTCAAAATTTCAGTGCCAATGTGATGTGTTTAAAGGTAAGCCAGGAACTTTATCTCAGCCCCAAGCAGCAGACATTAACAGTGATGGCGTTAAGGAAGAGACATTGGCTATGTGTTATGAATGAGTCTCAGCGCACAAAACGAGTTATTAAAAAAAACTACATGTCTTTACGAGTGCAATGGCACGATCTCGGCTCACCACAACCTCCACCTTCCGGGTTCAAGCAATTCTCCTGTCCCAGCCTCCCAAGTAGCTGGGATTACAGGCATGCACCACCACGCCTGGCTAATTTTGTATTTTTAGTAGAGACAGGGTTTCTCCATGTTGGTCAGGCTGGTCTCGAAATCCCGACCTCAGGTGATCCACCCACCTTGGCCTTCCAAAGTGCTGGGATTACAGGTGTGAGCCACTGTGCCTGGCCAATATTTTCAAGACTGTTTTACGATCTACTTGGCAGACTACTTAACTTGCACTTAATATGAAAGGAGAAAAAACATAAAGCCATTCATACTTCTGCAAGTTGACCTTAAATATATCGTCAAGCCATAAATTGACTTCTAGAAGAGGACAAAAGGAAACACGCCTATAAAAATCTTAGGACAGCCTGTATGATTGTCCAATTGTGAAGATTAAAGCAACTCCATCTTGGACGCTAATCTGCTATGTTGACTTCTGATTGACCCCTGTTCCAGGAATGCCTCTAAGATTTCTCCTTTATCTACTGTTACTGTAAATCCTGCCCTTTGTTCAAAATGACCTTTACCATACATCCTGTGTTTAGGTAGATTCACATTGCCTTGTTGCCTTTCCCTGAGGGGTCAGCTTTAACTGTCCTACACATTCCTTCCCTATGGTATATACCCTGAGTCTGGGTGGAAATGGCCTGGGAATCTGCCATCTCTTCTGTGGCTGCCTAGGACATACCTTCTGTTCATAACTCCCTGTTAAATGTTTTTTTCTGAGGGAATGGATTTGTCAGCCTCATTCTTCAGACTCTCAGCTTCCTTGGCCTTTGGGGTTAGGTTTGCATAGACTTGCTCACTGTGGAACATCAATAAACCTACAAATTCACCTGCCTGAGTCGTATTGTAGGAATTACAGCAGATAAATGAACAGAACATTGTCAAATGAAATAATGCTCTGTGCATGATTAATTATTTTAACTAGGCATTTAGTATCTTTTTGTTGTAATATATAGTATACTGATAAAAACTAACAGTAGGATATTGAATGGGAAAGCCTTATTCAGCATAAAATTGGTATTTTAAAAAACCCTATCATATGTTTGCAAATATACAGGTGGAAAGCCTTTAGAGAATTTAAGTTGTCTTTTCAACTTCAATGTGTCCATGGAAATGTTATTGCTAATGACTGCAATTGGCCTCTTCTGTCAATAGAGTCAGCAATGTGTTTTTAATTCCATGAAACTGCTCCATTGTTTTACCCACGTTTATCCTTTTTGGTTACTGTGGCAGCGCCTCCTGATTACATTTCCTATACTTCTTTGCAGTTAGATTGACTATATGACTGAGTTCTAGTCAATGGAATGTGAAGTTATGTCTCCATTATGTTTTTTCTTTTCCCTGTGTCCCCATCAGATGGATACAACAGTGGGGAAGCACCAGAAAATTCCCACAGGATAGAAAAGCCTGAATCCCTAAATTACCCTGTGGAGAAAGCCATGTTCAACCAGGAACCCCTCATTGGACAGTTACATGCACAAAAAATAAATTTATATTATGTTACGCCATTGCAATTTTAGAGTTTATTTATGATAGCAACCAGAGTTACTCTAATATAGTGACCTAAGCTAAGGAGTTTCCCACAATACTGGGTAAAACACACACATATACACACACATTATATACACACACATACAAATATACACAAATACACAGGCACACTTTTCTTTTTTTTGTTTTTGTTGTTTTTTGAGACAGAGTCTTGCTCTGTTGCCCAGGCTGGAGTGCAGTGGTGTGATCTCAGTTCACTGCAACCTCCGCCTCCCAGGTTCAAGCAATTCTCCTACCTCAGCCTCCTGAGCAGCTGGGATTACAGGCGCATGCCACCACACCCGGCCAATTTTTGTATTTTTAGTAGAGACGGGGTTTCATCATGTTGATCAGGCTGGTCTCCAACTCCTGACCTCGATATCCACCCACCTTGGCCTCCCAAAGTGCTGGGATTACAGGCATGAGCTACCGTGCCCAGCCTCACTTTGCTTTTTAAATAGGGCTATAAAGTTCCACAAGCTTTCTGGAATACAATTTGACAGCACTTATCAAAACTTTTAAATTATATACTTACCTATTTGTGCTTAATTATGTGATTACCTTTGACCTACTTCTAGGAATTTATCCTGAGTAAACAATCACCATTGACACACGCAAAAGATTTAGCTCCAATGACTTTCAATGTGCATTTTTTTTGTTTTCGTTTTTGTTTTTTTTGAGACGGAGTCTTGCTCTGTTTTCCAGGCTGGAGTGCAGTGGTGCAATCTTGGCTCACTGCAACCTCCACCTCCCGGGTTCACGCCGTTCTCCTGCCTCAGCCTCCTGAGTAGCTGGGATTACAGGCGCATGCTATTAGGCCCAGCTAATTTTTGTATTTTTCGTAGGGATGGGGTTTCACCATGTTGGCCAGGATGGTCTCGATCTCCTGACCTCGTGATCCACCCATCTTGGCCTCCCAAAGTACTGGGATTATAGGCATGAGCCATGGTGCCCAGCCACATTTTTTTCTATATTATGAAAAAATTGGAGGCAACAAAAATATCCAAGACTAGTAGATGATCTGAATATTTTTTGGCACATTATACAAGGGAATATTTGAGATAATTAAAATATTATAGAAGATTACTTTAGGATAGAGAAAAGTGGCAATGATACATTGTTAAATGAAAACAGCAAGTGATAATATGTTATATTTGTATAATTTGGCCCAATGAATTGTTTTAAAGTGTGTATCTGTGTCTGTGTATATGCATTTTTAAAAATCCCCCAGAAGACTGAAAGGAAATCCCACAAAATATTATTAGTATTAATATCTAGATAGTGAGACTAAAGGTGATTTAAAAATCTTGCTTTTACTCCCATATCTTCTACATTTTCTTCAATGAATCTACACAGTTTTGTTATAAAATTATATATATTAATATATGTTTTATATATAGTACATAAATAACTAGGGGCGGGGGGATGATAATCCTCCTGCAGAACAGGCTTTCTCCCAGAATAGAAAATGAGGAATCCAGATCTCTGGTAGTAGTAGAGACTGAAAGAAGGAAGTGGTTTATTAAGAAAATAAAGAGGACAAAGAAGCACCCAGCAGAAATCATTCCACACTAAGTTGATTCTGCAAAGAACTACAGAGGGCACTAAAAGAACACTGAGTATTTTGTATTATAAAACTCTAAAAATTGTACTGGTCCCCACAGCACTCATGTGGTGATTCTGGCCTAGCATCCACGAGTTATTCCCCTCCTAACCGCTATTTCACAATACTGCAAAATGTATGCCTCTGTCCCGGAGAACAAAGGTTATCATGGCAAATGTATATTTTGTGTTTTAATATCCCCCCACTTCCTGCTTCTTTGTCCTTCTGTTCTCTGTATTTTCTCCTATTTTATAACAATATTTCATAAGTCATTTGAGACTTAAACTCTGCTAACCCTAGCTTCTTTCATATTGGACATATGATCTTGAGAAAGTCACTACACCTCTTGGGACGCTGTTTACCTTATTCAGTGAAGGAATTAGATCAGGGTCCCCTCCTACTAGAAGATATGGAGATTCTGTGGTAATGAATAATCATCTGATACTGATCTTGAAATTCACCCAAGGTCCTTTTTCCCAAGTCTCTGTTTCCTGCCCTAAAATATACCTAGTGCCCAAAGACCTGCAAGAAAGAATCTTCCTCTCTCCCTCCTTCTTTCCTTCCCTTCCTCCCATCCTTTCTTCTTTCCCTCCTTTCTTTCTTCCTTTTTCCCTTTCTTCCTTCCCTCACCAAACACTAAAAACAATGTGTGAGGTATCTGGTCAGATCTTTTGTCTACTTCTTAATTGGCTTGTTTGTCTTTTTATTATTGAGTTGTAAGAGTTCTTTACGCATTCTAGACATATATCACTTATCTGATAAATAATTTGAAGAAAAAATCCATTCAGTAGGTTGCCTTTCTAATTTTTTCTTTCTTTCTTTCTTTCTTTTTTTTTTTTCTCAGATGGAGTGTTGCTCTTGTTGCCCAGGCTAGAGTGCAATGTGGCATGATCTCGGCTCACCACAACCTCCGCCTCCCAGGTTCAAGCAATTCTCCTGCCTCAGCCTCCCGAGTAGCTGGGATTACAGGCATGTGCCACCATGCCCAGCTAATTTTGTATTTTTAGTAGAGATAGATTTCTCCATGTTGGTCAGGCTGGTCTCGAACTCCCGACCTCAAGTGATCTGCCTGCCTCGGCCTCCCAAAGTGCTGGGATCACAGGTGTGAGCCACCGTGCCCGGCCGTCTTTTTAATTTTTTATGGTGTCTTTTGAAGCATAAGAGTTTTAAATTTTGATTAAGTCCAATCAATCTCTTTTTCTCTTGTGGCTTGTGTTTTATTTGTCCTGTCTAAGAAACCACCACCTAATCCAAGCTCTGAAGATTTATGCTTATATTTTCACCTATGAGTATAATAATTTTACCTCTTACGCTTAGGCCTTTAACCATTTCCGGTTAATTTTTATATATGGTGTCAGGTAGGGGTCCAATTTCATTTCATTACACTTGAATACACAGTTGGTCTCCCAGCACCATTTGTTAAAACGGACAGCATTTTGTTTGGATTTATGTTGATAATTCAGTGGCCTATATGTGCTTTCTGTTGGCCAGTGGCCATCATTTCCCTTTGAATCCCCTGAAATCTTCTACAGTAGTGGTCTTGATTTTTTCTCTCAAACCTCTAGAGAAGGTCATGAAACTAACTTAGTGATTCATAACCAACAAAGTAGAATAGGAAATAGAATTTTAAAAATCAGGCCAGGCGCGGTGGCTCACGCCTGTAATCCCAGCACTTTGGGAGGCTGAGGCGGGAGGATTACTTGAGGTCAGGAGTTCGAGACCAGCCTGGCCAACATGGTGAAACCCTGTCTCTACTAAAAATACAAAAATTAGCCGGGCGTGGTGGCATGCGCCTGTAATCCCAGCTACGAGGGAGGCTGAGGCACGAGAATGGCTTGAACCCAGAGGCAAATACTGCAGTGAGCTGAGGTCGCACCACTACACTCCAGCCTAGGTGACGGAGTGAGACTCCATCTCAAAATAAATAAATTAAGTAATTAATTAATTAAAGTAGATACATAGGTATAAGCATTAGCATAGAAGTCTCCAGGCCAGGCACAGTGGCTTATGCCTGTAATCCCAACACTTTGGGAGGCTGAGGCAGGTGGAAGCTGCTTTAATGAGGTCTCAGTTATGAAACCATAATTCATTTATTAATTCATTCATCCATTGAAAATAAACTGAATGCCTACTTTGTGTCAGGTAGTCTTCATGACAAAGTCTCTGCCTTCAGGAAGCTCACTTTTAGGGGGGTGACAGAATATGAATTATTAATGAAAACTAATGATGAAGGTCTTGCAAAGATTATTGATATGGAGCAGAACTTTGGGTCTTTGGTTAATAAGCATTTATGAGTGTGGTTACACCTTTATAGATCAAAAATATAAGTGGAGTAGAGTATGACACTCCCAATTCCAGATCAGCTCATCTTCCTCCATTCTAGGTCCATTCTTCCTCCATTCTGCGCCCAGAGATTGGAAGATATTAAAAAGATTTAGTTTCTTCCTTGTCCCGGGGCTACTCTGTCTCTCCACATTGAAGGATTTAGTAAAGGAAAGTACATCATAGGCCATAGAATGCCTCAGATGAGTAGGAACCAAACTGCCTCTGTGAGTAGATTTACCTTTTTTTTAACTCAAAAAGGAAAAATATTTGTAAAGCAAACAGCAACAATAACAACAACAAACTGTACCCTCCCCCTACAAGTACCCTTTTTCATTTTGTCTTAACAATATCAACCACCCCTAGGAGGAGGGGAAATACTGATTAGTGACACTGTTGTTTAAAGAAGTGGCACATAGAACCCATTAGAAAAAGATTTTGAGCAGTTTCAATTGATATGGAAAATTTCCCACAACAAAAGAAACAAGTAACAACAAGCAAGCTAACAAAAAATTGTCAAACAGCTTCTCCAGTCCTGGCAATTCCAGAGGTACTGGTTTGCTGCATCAGTCTCTTAATAACCTCAACAGGATGAGGCTGCTTTCTTGAAAGGTGACTTAGCAGTGACTTAGGAATCAAGAAGCAAAATCAAAATTTAGTATTGAAAGACCATGATTACAAAAGCAAAGACCTATCTACTTTTCTACAGGGTTGAAATAACTGATGCATGGTAAACATTTTATACTGAGTTAGTTAGCAAAAGTATTAGAATTTGCAGAGAAAAAAAAAAATCTTCATTCCAGCCCTAAAAAAGGGATTTAGATTCCAGCCTTAAATCCAAAGATAATCCCTTGGATAGAAGTTACTGGCTCACACCTGTAATCTCAGCACTTTGGGAGGCTGAGGTCAGGAGTTGGCTGACCAACATGGTGAAATCCCATCTCTATTTAAAAAAATACAAAAATCAGCCAGATGTGGTGGCAGGCACCTATAATCCCAGCTATTAGGGAGGCTGAGGCAGGAGAATCACTTGAACCAAGAGGGCAGAGGTTGTAGTGAGCCAAGATTGTACCACTGCACTCCAACCTGGGCAACAGAGTGAGATTCTGTGTGAGAAAAAAACAAAGAAGAAGAAGAAGAAGAAGAAGTTACTTAAATTTACCAAGCATACAATTTTTCATTTATAGAATAAAAGTAATAATTCCTGCCTCATAGATGTGATGGAATAATATACATTGTTAAGTACATCATACAGGTACTCAGTACAGTACTGGGCATAGGACTAAGCAATCAATAACTTTTGCCATTAGAAATCACATCAGTAACAATAATAAAACAGATTCCCACTGGGGGAGTTAAATCACCCAAGTTACTCCAGACTCACTCTAGGAAGGGCTTCTGAAAACCTCACATAACTCAAAATACGCATAATTTCAGACAGATTTTTCCCTTAAGAATGAATGTAATGCAAGAAATAACAGCCTCCGTGCACATAAACCTAGGGCATTGTAGTGCGTTTCTTATAACAAACTTACTATTTAATGCAGAATGAACAAATTTTAGTGTGAGGAATTTACATTATTTCAACTTGTGTGCATAAAGTGAGACTTTAATAATATTTTTCATCTCTCACTGTTTCGAATTTGCTAATTCAAATTAGTGCAAAATATGACTGCACTGTTTATTCAGAGGCCACTCAATATCAGTGGCTATCATCTGTATAAGAAATGAGGCACAGGGGAGTGTATCATAGTATTCGGAAATATATACTCTAAGTAGAGGGGAAACAGTCAGAACTGTAAAACCTGAAACACCCAGAACTTAAATTATTGGAATTTCTTTTACAACTGGGAAGCCCATAAAAAGACACATTTTATCTGCAAAGAAACAAACAGAGGAATGCAAAACACTAAACTAAAACCCCTTCCTTCATTCCCAAGACACTTGCTGTGATGGGAGAGGAGAATACAAAAGCACGGGACAAGAGGGTCTCCTTACCAACTTCATGAGCAAAGCCCAATTTCTCGTAAAGATTTATGATTGTGGCTGCAAGGTTTGGATTTATGTGCTTACACTTCTGCCTCTTAGAGGTAGACGAAAAGCCCTACCTGGGACCTTGTGTCCAGATTCCACACTTAAAGCCAGATTTCCACTCACATGCTAGTCCGAAGATCACCATAGCGTGGTAAGGCTTTACTGCCGCAATTCCAATGTCAGAAACTGGAAAAGAGAGAGTTTGGGTTTTGTTTTTGGTTTTTATTGAGAGGAAGGATTTCTTTTAGTTTATGATTCAGAGGGCTGCGTATGGTGGCTCAGGCCTGTAATCCCAGCACTTTGGGAGGCCGAGGTGGGCGGCTCACTTGAGGATAGGAGTTTGAGACCATCCTGGCCAACATGGTGAAACCCCGTCTCTACTAAAACACAAAAATTAGCAGGGCGTGGTGACACACACCTGTAATCCCAGCTACTCTGGAGGCTGAGGTAGGAGAATCGCTACCTCAGAATTGCTCCCACAGAACCCAGGAGGCAGAGGCTGCTGTGAGCCAAGATCGCGCCACTGCACTCCAGCCTGGGTGACAGAGTGAGACTCCATCTCAAAAAAATTTTTAAAAAATTATGAGTCAGTCTTTGATCTTTAGTTATTCCTATTTTGGTTTTCAAAATGGGATGTGAATATATAATTTACATGGCAGTAATTATATTCAGGAGATAAGGTCCTGAAAACCTCATATAACTCCAAACTTGCCTAATTCTAGACAATGTATTCCTCCAGAGGAATAAATATAACATGAGGAAAAGTATTCTTGGAACACATAGGCCTATAACACTGTATAACATTTCTTAGAGCAAATATTTAAATGCTTAAAAAAATAAACTTCTCATTTTGGAATAATTTTAGACTTATAGACAAGTTGCAAACACAGTATAGAGAATTTCCACATATTCCTTCACCCAGTTTTCCCTGTTGCTGATATTTTACATTACCCAGGTACATTTGTCAAAACTAAGAAAACAACATTGATAAAGTTAACTGAACTCTAGATCTTATTTGAGTTTTTCTAATTTTTCTGCTTTCCCATTAATGCATCTTTTTTTGTTTTGGTTCTAGAATCCAATCCAATTTTAGTACTTTTGGTTTAAGGAGAATTCACATTATTTATAATTTGCACAAACTAATAACATTTTTATATAGCGCTGTTTCCAATTTGCGAAATTTAAATTGGTATGAAATGTAATTGCGCTACGTATCAAAGACTTTTCGTTGGTTTCAACAAAAGAGTAGTTGAAGAATTAGCCTACTACAGTGGCTTGAGCCAGTGGTGTTCAAATTAAAGTGGCAGGGGAGATGTGTTTTGTACTGGGTTTCAGCTGAAGATTCCATTGAAGAAAATCACCAGTAGAGAAAATCCAAGGAAACTATTCAAAATAATTTAAGAAATGCTAAAAATGAACAAACTCAAAACTGGATATGATGGCGTTATGAGAAACAATCAGAAAATTTTCTAGCCAGGGATCATTTTTATATCAATCGTTTAAGCTCTTTACTGCAAAGAACACACAAGTAAACTATGTAGTCATACATATTGCAAAATATCCTCCATTTATTATTACTATTATTAAAATAGTAAAAGCTCCTATAAATCAATAGAAAAATGGACTGAGGGTACAATCAGTTTATGACTAATAAGCATATGAAAAAATGTTCAAACTCATTTTCAAAGAAATGCATGTTAAACTGCAACACACATATTTTTTAATTTGTCAAACTGGTGATGGTAATTCACAGTGTGGGCTTCTGTTGAAAGAATAAGGCACTCCTATGCATTGCTAAAGGGAGTAAAACTTGATACAGCTTTATTTAATGACAGCTTGGCAATATATGTTTCATTTTATTGCTAATTTAAGAAACACTCCAGGCTGGGCGTGGTGGCTCATGCCTGTAATCCCAGCACTTTGGGAGGCTGAGGCAGGTGGATCACGAGGTTAGGAGATCGAGACCAACCTGGCCAACATGGTGAAACCTCGTCTCTACTAAAAAAATACAAAAATTAGCTGGGCATGGTGGTAGGCACCTGTAATCCAGTTACTCAGGAGGCTTTGGCAGGAGAATCACTTGAACCTGGGAGACGGAGGTTGCTGTGAGCCAGGATCGTGCCATTGCACTCTAGCCTGGGTGACAAGAGCAAGACTCCGTCTTAAAAAAAAAAAAAAAAAGAACCACTCCAAAATATAGTGGCTTCAATGCACAACAATTTATTATTTCTCATATTTCTCTGGATTGGTGAGGTGGTCTTCTGCTCCATGTAATGTTGGCCAGGGTCCCTAATACAGCTGTACTTAGCTGGGAGCCAGTTTGAGGCAAGAATGCCTAAGGCTCCTTCCTTTTCTACTTGTCCTTTCTTTCCATTCGGCCTCTCATCATTCATGAGCCTATCTTGAAGATCCTTCATGTTGGGTGGATTTCAAGGAAGCAAAAATGGAAGCTGACAGAGCTCTCAAGGACAAGGTCTGAGAGTGGTGACATGCTGGAGCCAATTTGTACAGGCTCCTGAAAGCCAGTTGTGCTTGTCTATTCCCAACTCCATGGTCAGAGATATCACGCTGATAGCTTGAAATCAGCCGTGGTGGGAGTATTTACACCACAGAAATAGGCAAGTGATATAAATTAGGGCTTTAACAAATTTTTTTATAGATCTGGTTTTCCAGAACACTATTGTCTGAAAGTCACACAGCAACTTTGTTGCCTTCTGTTTGTCCAAGCAAGTCACAAGGCCAGCCCAGAGTTCATGAGAGGGTGGGGGTGGCGGCAAATAGACTCTGTCTCTTGTTCAGAGAAGTGGCGATAAAACCATGACCATCTTGAGTCAAGTACAGTCTGCCCTCTGGCAATGAATTATTTACATTCTTTCAACCCCTCCCAACATACTGCAAAGTCTTATCCTATTAAAGCATCAGGCCCAGTATTCACGATCAGTTATATGTCCAGATGTGGACGTAGCTCCTCTGGTACAACTTTCCTGGATCTAAAGACCTGTAAACTGTTTTCTGATCCTCCCCAGATACCCCTAACTCCCTCATCCCCACCAGGAATGCAATAGTTAGAAAGGGAAAGGAAACCCACAACAGACGTTCCATTCAGTTGCAGCTGGAATATATAAAATCACTTCTCATCTTCTAGGGCTTCTCCAGGTGACCTCTCTTCATTCAGTAGTCCAGCCCAAAGTTCTTTATAGCATAGTGGCTGGCTTCTGGAGGGCAAAAGGAGAAACTGCCAGGCCTCTTAAGGCTACACCTAGAACTAGAAGAGTGTCATCATACCTAGGGTTGCCAGATTTAATAAATAATAATACAGAATGCCCAGGTACATTTGAATTCCAAATAAACAACAAATTTTTTTTTTAGTATAAGTATGTCCCAATTTTCTGTTTACTTGATATTCAAATTTAACTGGTAAAAGAAAAAACTATTTTTCTGTGCTACTCACACAACACTTCTGACACCAAATGTATGGGTTTTTTGTTTCCGCACATCAACCAATTCCTCAATTCTTAGTGGACATTGACTGAGCATCTTACAATTTTTTTTTTTTTTTTTTTTTGAGATGGAGTTTCACTCTTGTTGCCCGGGCTGGAGTGCAATGGCACGACCTCAGCTCACTGCAACTTCTGCCTCCCAGGTACAAGTGATTGTCCTCCCTCAGCATCTTGAGTAGCTGGGATTACAGGCCTCCCCCACTACACCAGGCCAATTTTTGTATTTTTGGTAGAGATGGAATTTCGCCATGTTGACCAGGCTGGTCTCGAACTCTTGACATCAGGTGATCTGCCCTCCTCTGCCTCTCAAGTGCTGGGATTACAGGCGTGAGCCACTGCGCCTGGCTGCATCCTACCATTTAACTCAATTCTGAC
Organism: Pan troglodytes; assembly: GCF_028858775.2. NCBI lineage: Eukaryota > Metazoa > Chordata > Mammalia > Primates > Hominidae > Pan > Pan troglodytes. The sequence continues at coordinate 14,464,233 of NC_072411.2, forward strand.
ACTAACTGCCCAGAGTTAGTGCAAACCCCATAGCTTAAGGGCTCAGTCCCACAAAACCGCCCCCATCCACCCACACTTCAGATGCCAATCACAAGTGATGGGCACTTATCCACAACTTCTGTATGACTTGGCTACAAATCAAAGGCTCCCACAACCACCTCTTCAGGTTCAATAATGAAACCACCTTTGCAAAATTATGAGAGTAAGAGCAATCTGACATAGTGTGCTTCAGCTAGCTTCTAACCTCCAAACTGTACTTGGTTATTCCTGGGTGTAGGCCAAGATAACTTTAGGAGGAATTTAGTTTATAGCTTAACCTTAAAGATGATAATAGCCTTTCCCAAAACTAAACCCCCTTTGTAAAACTAATGAAAGTCCACAAGGTTATGGTTATGAGAGAGGCCTGAATTCTGCTAAGATGTAAGCATAAACAATAACCAGCCATTGCTCCATAGGTCACAAGATTTGTAACCTCCCCAATTATTGCTGTAGATAACATCACTATTGTATTGTATTGTAGATCCTAAGATTGGTTTTTGAGATGTCTTTTCAGACTTTGGCATTTCTTTTTTTGTTTGTTTGTTTGTTTGTTTGTTTTTTGAGATGGGGTCTCACTCCGTTGACTGGGCTGGAGTGCAGTGGCACGATCTCAGCTCACTGCAACCTCCACATCCTGGGTTCAAGCAATTCTCCTGCCTCAGCCTCCCAGGTAGCTGGGATTACAGTTGCCTGCCACCAAGCCCGGCTAATTTTTGTATTTTTAGTAAAGACTAGGTTTCACCATGTTGGCCAGTCTAGTCTTGAACTCCTGGCTTCAAGTAATCTGCCTGCCTCGGCCTCCCAAAGTGCTGGAATTACAGGCATGAACCACTGCACCCAGCAGACTTTTGCATTTCTTATCCACCCTAACCATGGGATCTGTGGCCCTCACCCAAAGGCCACACCCATATCACCTTATCTTCAGCCAATCAACATTCCCCACTCCCTAGCCCCCAACACCAAACTATCCTTGAAAAACCCTAACTCTGAGCCTTTGAGGAGACCGATTTGAGTAATAACTCCACCTACTGCAATGCTGAAGTCTCAGTGAGTTGATTTTATCTGTGCACCCATTGGGCAGTTACAATAATTTGCTAGAATGGTTCACAAACCTTGGGAAAGCTTATTTACTATTCCTGATTTATTACAAAAGAAATTTTAAAGGATACATATAAACAGATGGAAGAGATGTGAGAAATAAAATAAAATCCTAATCCCTCCAATCAACAGAATGGACCCCCTCTTGGCCAAGAGAACCCCCAAGAAACCTTGAAAATTGAGTTTCCAGCGATGACTCGATGGGAGATAGGACACATCTCATTATACCCCCTTCCTTGCTAGCTGCCGTTAGGCTTTCTTCCCTAAGGGTTAAACAGAAACCAACCCTTTCAAAAGACTCTTTGCACCACTGATTTCAACCAACCATCTGACACTGCTCCTCCCTTTTTGGATTTTGACAAAGCAACTGACCAGCATTCCTTCCTGATAAGAGACCACTGACAACGGAGTAGTTCTGGCCAGTCTATGGAGAATGCACAATAAGGGTTTTCATGTCCCGTGCTTCACCTTTTGACATAAGAGGCCTGAAAACTCCATCCTCAGATTATGCTAATGAGGCCATTTTTTTGAACAGGGATCCCATGAAGGGACATGAAGCTCAATTGTGCATGCACACATTTCTCCTTTCATAAATATTCATGTCTCCTCCTATAACTTATTAAATATGTATATTCAGCCACCCTGCTCAGCATAAATTCATGTTCCTTTTCCCACTCCCTCAAAGTGTCTGTTTCCAGCTTCTGCCCAGATGCTACATTTCTCAGCCTGCCAGAATAGCCACCCTCAGGCTGCAGCCCTTTATAAAGAATAAAGCACTCCTTTACAAATTTATGAACCTCATGATTCTTCAGTTGACAGATGCATGGGACAAGGTATAGAGGTGGGGTATGCAGCTTCTATGTCCTCTCTGGGTTACCACTCTCCTAGCACCTCCATGTGTTCATCAACCTGAAAGCTCTCCAAAACCCTGCCACATAGGGTTCTCATGGAGGTCCATCACATTGCCATAGCATAATTAATGAAATCATTGGCCGTTGGTGATTGAACTCAATCTCTAGCCCCTCTCCCTTCTTTGCAGGTCAGAGGATGAGCTGAAGGGTCCAACTTGTTCAAGCCTCAATCACCTGGTTAGTTCCCTTGACAAACAGCTCCTCATTCTAGGGCTTTCCAAAAGTCTTTTCCCTTACAAAAGACGCTCCTTTTCCTCTATAAGAAATTTCCAAAGGTTTTAAGAGCTATGTGCCAGAAACTGGGGATGAAGACCAAATATATATATCTTATTATATCACAATATTATAACTGGGTATTTTATTTGGTGGCCCTACTTCCACCATATTCTACAGGCAAGTCATCCAGGGATAAGGGAGTGACATCACCTTTTGATGGGATGAGTGGCTTGCTTGTACAGGGAAGAGAGGAGTTAATGGTGTTCAACTTTGCAGACTACCACCCTATAGCAAGAGCCTTGAAAATGTATACTTCACTGTTAAACCAGTGATTCTATTTCTAGTGATTTACTTAAGCACATGAGTAAATATGAGCCAAAGATTTAGCTACATGGATGTTCATTGTAGAAGTGATTATAATAGTGAAAAATAGAAAACAACCTAGATATACAAAGAGACAAATTTATTTACTAAATTATAGTATATCCCTAAACCAATGCTATGTAACTGTTAAAAGTTATGTAGAGAGTATCCATCTCTTTATTCTTTTTTTTTTTTTTTTTTTTTTCTGAGACAGAGTTCCACTCTGTCACCTAGGCTGGACTGCAGTGGCATGATCTCAGCTCATTGCAGCCTCCACCTCCCGGGTTCAAGCAATTCTCCTGCCTCAGCTTCCCAAGTAGTTGGGATTAGAGGTATGCACCACCACAACTGGCTAATTTTTGTATTTTTAGTACAGACAGGGTTTCACCATGTTGGCCAGTCTGGTCACAAATCCCTGACCTCAAATGATCCACCCACCTGGGCCTTCCAAAGTGCTGGGATTACAAGCATGAGCTACTGCACAGGCCTCTTTATTCTTTCTTATAAAACAAAAAATGTATTGAGCTCCAAATATGTGTAAAGTACTGTGTTGAGCCTTGAGGATACAGTAAACAATGCAGCAAATTTCTGGCTTCAGGGATCATAGAGGCCAAAGAAGGAAGTTTGACGTAAAAGACATAATCTGACTAATTGACTATAAGTGGGATAATTACTCAGAGAGAAAACTGTTAGGTGTTATGAAATCATCAAGGGACCTAATGTACTGGGGGCTGGTCCAGGAATAGGGGCAGGAAATGAAGGCAAAGGATAGGGGGAGAGAGTATGAGGCAGAGGAAAGAGCAACAGGATTCTAAATGTATATTCATTTACACTGAAAGATGATCATAATATACAGTTTGGTATGAGATGCTAATTAGACACATAAGTACAGACGCCAAGTAGTATTTAGATATAGGGGATGCGACTCTGGGGAAGATTACAGTTTGATATTGATATAGTTTGGATCTGTGTCCCCACCCAAATCTCATGTTGAACTGTAATCCCCAATGTTGGAAGTCAGGCCTGGTGGGAGGTGATTGGGTCATGGGGGCGGATTTCTCAGAAATGGTTTAGCACCATCTTGTTGGTGCTGTTCTTGTGGTAGTGAGTGAATTCTTACAAGATCCGGTTGTTGAACATGCATGCAGCCCCTCCCTCCCCTCTCTTGCTCCATTCTCATCGTGTGATGTTCCTGCTCTCCCTTTGCCTTCTGCTATGATTGCAAGTTTCCTGAGGCCTCTCCTAGAAGTGGATGCCACTATGCTTCCTGTACAGACTACAGAACCACAAGCCTCTTTTCTTTGTAAATTACCCAGTCTCAGGTATTTCTTTATAGTAACGCAAGAATGGCCTAATATAGATATATACATTTGAGAGTTACTATCCTGTAGTCAATAAGTAGACAGTGCTATTAAAAAAATCAGGAGAGTGGGGTATTATGGAAGCCAAGATAAGAAAGAGTTTCAAGAGGTAGAAAGTGATCACTTGGGACAAAGGCAGCTGAGGTGTTGAGTAAGACAGAATCAGAAAAGTGACCATTGTATTTGGTGACATGAAGGTCACTGGCTAATCTCTTAGAAGTTTCAGATGTAGTGGGGAGGACAGAAGTCTAATTGAAATGGATTGAGGTGAGAGAACAGGTGGTGTCATGGGGAAGCCATTCATTCAGCAGCTAGACAGGAATGGGAAATCAGGAGCAAGTTTATTTGCTGGTGAATACAATCCCCTGGAGAGGGAAATCAAGAATGCAAGAGAGAAAGGTCGATTTGTAGGAGTAAAGTCCTTCATAAGTTACAAGGAGGTAAGATCCAGAGTAGAAGTGAAGGGTTGGCCTTAACAAGGAGCAGAGACACTTCCTCCTATAGAAAGAATGGGTCCCAATTCAGAATGCTAGAGAGATGAGAGAGTGCTTGTTTGCTTCTTTTTTTCGTGAATCATGAATCAAGGTCATCAGTAAGAAGGAGAGGGAGGAAAGGGGAGATTAGAAACATACCAGAATAGCTTCAGCCTGGGAGGCAGAGGTTGCAGTGAGCTGAGATCGTGCTCCTGCACTCCAGCCTGGACAGAGGGGGACTCTGTCTCGAAAGAAAGAAAAAAAAAGAAAAGAAAGAAAAAGAAAGAAAATGCCCCAAGTGTACTTTACATCTCGGGTTTATTACACTAATTTGAAAATAACACATGTATACAACACTTTCACTTACCCAATAAACTCTACAGTTTCTCAGGGACCCAAACAAGAGAAAGAATGAAGAGGAGGAGCGCCATCGTAAGTATCAAGAACAATAGTGCGCCAATCAAGATGAAGTTTTGGAAGAATTTTATTTAAAATCCCTAGGGGAGGCCGGGCAGGGTGGCTCATGCCTGTAATCCCAGCACTTTGGGAGGCCGTGGTGGGCAGACCACTTGAGGTCAGGAGTTCGAGACCAGCCTGGCCAACATGGTGAAACCCTGTCTCTACTAAAAAGTACAAAAACTGGTTGGGCGCCGTGGCTCACACCTGTTATCCCAGCACTTTGGGAGGCTGCGGCAGGCAGATCACGAGGTCAGGAGATGGAGACCATCCTGGCTAACACGGTGAAATCCCATCTCTACTGAAAATACAAAAAATTAGCCAGGTGTGGTGGCAGGTGCCTGTAGTCCCAGCTACTCGGGAGGCTGAGGCAGGAGAATTGGGTGAACCCAGGAGGTGGAGCTTGCAGTGAGCCGAGATCGCGCCACTGCACTCCAGCCTGGGTGACAGAGCGAGACTCCGTCTCAAAAAAAAAAAAAAAGTACAAAAATTGGCCGGCCGTGGTGGTGAGCCCCTGTAATCCCAGCTACTCGGGAGGCTGAGACAGCAAAATTGCTGAACCCGGGCGGTGGAGGTTGCAGTGAACTGAGATCGCGCCACTGCAGTCCAGCCTGGGTGACAGAGTGAGACTCTGTCTCAAAAAAAAAAAAAAAAAAATTCCCTAGGGGAATTTAATAATCACATGTTAAAATTGTATTATCTTAGTCTATTTTGTGCTGCTACAAAAAGGCCTGAGACTGGGTGGTACAGTTTGGCTGTGTCCCCCAAATCTCATCTTGAATTGCAGCTCCCATAATTTCCACATGGGAGTCACCGGTTGGGAGGTAATTGAACCATGGCAGAGAGTCTTTCCCATGTTGCTCTCCTAATAGTGAATAAGTCTCACAAGATCTGATGGTTTTGTAAATGGGAGTTCCCTGGCACAAGCGCTCTCTTGCCTGTCACCACGTAAGACGTCTCTTTGCTTCTCCTTTGCTTTCTGCCATGACTGTGAGGCCTCCCCAGCCACGTGGAACTGTGAGTCTATTAAACCGCTTTCCTTTATAAATTACCCAGTCTCAGATATATCTTTATTAACAGTTTGAGAACAGACTAATACACGAGGTGATTTATTTATTTCTACTTTATTCTTTTAAAATTTAGAGGCAGAGTTCCCAATGTGGCCCAAGCTGGAGTGCAGTGGCTATTCACAGGTGTGATCAGTGTACACTAAATCCTGGAACTCCTGGGCTTAAGAGACTCTTTCCACCTCAGCCTTCTATGTAGCTGGGACTACAGGCACCTGCTACTGTGCCCAGCTCTAAGACTGGGTAATTTATAATAAACAGAAATTGATTGGCTTGTAGTTCTGAAGGCTGGAAAGTCCAATATCAAGATGCCAGCATTTGGCAAGGGGCTTCTTGCTGTGTTACCATATGGTGGGAGGTGAGAGGGCAAGAGCAGAGGGAGAGAAACAGACAGACAGAGGAGGCCAAACTTGCCCTTTTATAATGGCACCAATCCCACCAGTGAGGATATAGCCCTTGTGACCTAATCGCCTCTTCAAGATTCTACCTCTTAACACTGTTGCGACGGCAATTAAATTTCAACATGAAACAAAAACAAATTTAACAAATAAATTTCAATACGAGTTTTAGAGGGGACAAACATTCAAACCATAGCATTCATTAACGTTAACGTAGCAATCAGGAAAACTCCTAAGTCATGGATGGAAGAAGTTGTCAAAGTCTTATTCAGAGTCATGCATTATAGAATGAACACAGACCCAGTGCAATAATGTCTATTTTAGTGACTTAACCAATGCATTAAATTGCTTATCTAGGCAGGCGTGGTGGCTCATGCCTGTCAATCCCAGCACTTTGGGAGGCCGAGGCAGGCGGAACACCTGAGGTCAGGAGTTCGAGACCAGCCTGGCCAACATGGTAAAACCCTGTCTCTACTAAAAAAACAAAAATTACCCAGGAGTAGTGGTGCACGCCTGTAGTCCCAGCTACTTGGGAGGCTGAGGCAGGAGAATCGCTTGAATCTGGAAGGCAGAGGTTGCAGTGAGACAAGATTGTTGTTAGAAAAGAGACTAAATAAATAATTAAATGATGTATTTATCATGGCCAAGGCAGACTAGACATGAAAGGACTTGTAAGATAAAGTCATTATGATTAAATGCAATGAACTACTGTAAATTGCACAAACTACCTGATTGACACCAAGAGTTGATACTCCTGGGAGTATTTTTCAGAAGCTATTAGAAAAAAAATGAAATTTGAGAAGAGCTTTTGGGTCATCAGCATCTATATTTAGAATCTTCACACAATCATAGATCGCAGCACTTTAGCACCAAGAGAAAAATGAAATGGGGTTATCTCCTCTTTTCATTGCTTTTTTCTTTTTCATTGAATACACTAGAAGTTTCTGTGATGAGACAAATCTAAGGCTTAAAAATAGATGTTACTATTTCCACATGGGGCTAAAATATGATCATTTAAAATGTATTAGTATTCATAGTGTAATACAAATGTTTAAAAGCATGGCCAGGCCTGGTGGCTCATGCCTATAATCCTAGCGCTTTGGGAGGCCTAGGCAGGAGGATCTTTTGGGGCCAGAAATTTGAACTCAGCCTAGGCAACATAGCGAGACTCCCATCTCTATAAAAATTAAAAATTAAAAATTTAGTTGGGCATGATGGCATGCACCTGTAATTCTAGCTACTTATGAGGATGAGGTGGGAGGATTACCTGAGCCGAGGAGTTCGAGGTTGCAGGGAGCTATAATCATACTACTGCACTCCAGGCTGGGTAACAGAGTGAGACCCTGTGTCAAAAAAAGAAAAAAAGCAAACATTTACTGAGCACTTAAGTACTAAACATTATTCTTGCTTGCACTTTTTTTTTGTTTTGTGTTTGTTTGTTTTTGAGACCAAGTCTTGCCCTGTTGCCCAGGCTGCAGTACAGCAGCATGATCTCGGCTCACTACAACCTCCACCTCCTGGGTTCAAGAAATTCTCCTGCCTCAGCCTCCCAAGTAGCTGGGATTACAGGTGTGTGCCAATATGCCTGGCTAATTTTTGTATTTTTAGTAGAGATGGGGGTTTGCCATGTTGGCCAGGCTGGTCTCAAACTCCTGACCTCAAGTGATCTGCCTGCCTTGGCCTCCCAAAGTGATGCAATTACAGGTGTGAGCCACTGTGCCTGGCCTGCTTGTATGTATTATTTTAAGTAATCTTCAAAACATCTAAAACATCTTTATGCTATTTACTATTACTATCTACATTTTGCAGAACAGGAAACTGTGGTTCATCAAATCCAATATAATAAAAACAGATACTTACAAATATTGCATAACTGTTCTGTGCCAAGAATATTACAGTTGTCCCTCAGTATTCTTTGGGGGATTGGTTTTAGGACTGCTGCAGATCTTTCAGGTCTGACTACAGGCAATTACGAAGGCAAAATCCAGGCATACCCAAGTCTTGCAGTTGGCCCTAGGGAAACTACCTGTATGAAGACTGGCCCTCTGTATCGTAGGTTTCACATTAGAACACTGTATTTTTCGTCCTCTTTTGGTTGTGGATGTGGAACCTGAGGATAAGGAGGGTCGACTATATTTATTGACAAAAACTCGTATATAAGTGGACGAGGATAGTTCAAACCGGTGTTGTTCAAGCTGCACTGTGTTCAGGGGATGCCGAAAGTCTGTTTGGAGGGTCAAAAAAGTTTCACAAAAGAGGTGTCAACTGAGCTGGATCTTTAAGGATAATAGCCAATGGGAGAAAGAAAGATAAAATAACTGGAGGCCGGGCGCAGTGGCTCACGCCTGTCATCCCAGCACTTTGGGAGGCCGAGGCGGGTGGATCATGAGGTCAGGAGATTGAGACCATCCTGGCTAACACGGTGAAACCCCGTCTCTACTAAAAATACAAAAAAATTAGCCGGGTGTGGTGGTGCTCACCTGTAGTTCCAGCTACTCAGGAGGCTGAGGCAGGAGAATCACTTGAACCTGGGAGGCGGAGGTTGCAGTGAGCCGAGATCATGCCACTGCACTCCAGCCTGAGTGACAGAGCGAGACTCCCTCTCAAAAACCAAACCAAACAAAACAAAAACAACTGGAAAAGTGTACAGCTGGGACAAGGTCCTGGTGTCACAGGAAACTGAGCATTGACTGCAACCTGAGCAGAAAATATGAAGTTAGGGAGTGGTGGGAAGTGAGGCTGAAGATGTAATGAGAGGCCGACTGTGAGGGTCGTATACGAAGCTGTCAAGGTTGGGATGAATCCTGCAGTGCCACACTGCGTCAGAGACATACGCACTGAGCGACAGGATCAGCTTTGGAGCAAAAGGGATGAGCTTTACAAAAAAGGTATCATTCATGAACGTAAGCAGAGAAGCCACATTTATGATATGTTTCTGAGCAAATGTATTAAGCTTTGAAATTTAATGACATAAAACCTGGATTTGTCACAACATATCTGCGTTATGAATTGATGCTGGCAATTACCAGATAGTATCACTGGAAGGTTTTCAACTAATAGACAACTACATCACAGCTGCCACCTGCTTGACAGCAATTACAGAATGCCATCCCAATATAAGATGCAATCTGATTTTAGATATGTTAAGATGTAAGGAGGGAAACATGTTTAGAATTAATGAAATGGGGGGGCACTGTATTAAAAATATATCCAAAAAGGCCGGGCACGGTGGCTCACGCCTGTAATCCCAGCACTTTGGGAGGCCAGGGCGGGTGGATCACAAGGTCAGAAGTTCAAGACCAGCCTGGCCAAGATGGTGAAACCCTGTCTCTACTAAAAATACAAAAATTAGCCAGGCATGGTGGCAGGCACCTGTAATCCCAGCTACTCGGGAGGCTGAGGCAGAGAATTGCTTGAACTCAGCAGGCAGAGGTTGCAGTGAGCCAAGACCGTGCCACTGCACTCCAGCCTGGGCGATAGAGCAAGACTCCGTCTCAAAAAAAAAAAAAAAAAAAAAAAAAATATATATATATATATATATATATATATATATATATCTCTCCAAAAATCCAACCAGCTCTCCCTACTTCCAGTCTCATCTCTCTGGTCCAAACCAACACCATCTCTTTCCTGGATTATTACAGTAGTCTCCTAGCAGGTCTCCCTGCTTCTGTCCTTAACATCCTCTCCTCTTCTCTCCCAAATCTGTTCTCAGGAGGGCATCTAGAGTCAGAGCATGTTATTTCTGCAAAGTCCTCAGTGGCTTCCCGTCTCACCCAGAGAAAAAGTTCATGTTCTTGCAGTGGCTACAGGGCCCTGCAAGACCTGGTGCCTCATTAGCTCTCTGTCTCCATCACCCCTGCCCCTCTCCCTTTGCTTGCTCCACTCTAGACAAACGGACTTCCACCTCCTGAAATTTTTACCTCTTGTACCCTCTGATTGACCTGCTCTTCTCTTGGGTAGCTGCGAGTCTCAATTTCTGAAGTGTTTCACCAAATGCCGCCTTTACAATGAAGCCTCGTTTGCCTGCCTTTGACTCAAATTGCTATCACACTTGTACTCCGTAACTCTCATTTACTCCCTGTCTGCCTTCCCAGCTTGCTTGCTTATTTATTTGTTTACCTTTTTTGTCAGCACTTACCACTAATATAGCATATATTTGGCTTGAATATTTATTATCTAGAATGTTAGTGAGGAGTCTGGCTTTTGCTTAAGCCAAATGTGTGATCTTTCAGACCTGACTACAGGCAATTACGAAGGCCTTACCTGGCAGACCTCACACAGAAAGCTGCTGCTCTCTGAGAGACATTTGGTGCACAGCCAGTGGGTCACGGTCTCTGAAGGAAGTTGCAGTCAAGGACTCAGGCTCTCCTGGTCAGTCAGGCTTTTCCTATGTTTACATTCCTGGCCCCAGAGTCTTCATTGCTAGTCTCTAGCAGACCTTGGGTAGACGTCCCTTTCAGATGCCTTTGCCAAGACCTCCTTATGCGGGGAGGAGGGAGACCTTGATGATACATTTCCCTACTCTGACTCATCACCCAGGACTTTTCCACTCCAAGCTCTCGCCGCTGCCCTCCTGCTTCAGGGTCCATAAAACTGCTTTAAGCTCTTGCTTTTACCATTGCAGTGAGTGATTAAAGGCTCGGTTCTTTTATATTCGGCTTGTTGCTATAACCGGCTACTCTGACAGCTCTCTCTCTCCCAGCTCAGCTGAGCTCCTGACAATTCACTTCACAAGGGTCAGGTTTGCTCTTTGTTTTCACTGCTGTATCTCCAGCACCTGGAAAAATATCTGGCACATATCAGGTGTTCAGCAATTTTTTGAATGAATTAGTAAGTGTCTGTTCAATTAATATAATTAATTAATTCTTGGAATAGATGCCTTGTTTTAAAATTTTATTACATACTGTTAAACGGACGTATTATACATAATGTGAAAGGAGTTATTACAATAGATTAAAGTTTCAAACAATTCTGATATTTTCATTGCCCATGCCTTAGCTTGGGCTGCTTATACCAAAGTCCCATAAACTGGTGGCTTATAAACAGGAGGCATTTCTTAGAGTTCTGCAGGTTGCCAGTTTGAGATCAGGGTCCCAGCATGGTTGGGTTCTGGTGCGGACCCTCTTCTGGGTTGCAGGTGACTACTGTCTTGTTGTGTCCTCACATGGCAGAAATAGGACAAGCTAGCTTTCTGGAGTCTCTTTTATAAGGTCATTAATCCCTCCACGAGGGCTCTACCCTCATGACCTAATTACCTCCCAAAAGCCCCATTTTCTATAACATTGGGGGTTAGGATTTCAACCTATGAGTTTTTTGAGGGGGATTGGTGAGGGGACAAAAACATTCAGCTCCATTGCAGCTCACAACTTTGTTTCTTCTTCCAGCCATATAATTACAGCTAAAAGGGCCATGTTTTCTAAACCGGAAAAAAACAAAAAAACAAAAACAGAATAGATACAATTTCGTTTGGTGTAGCCAACAGGAAGAAGCCTTGTGAATTAATATTCAAAAGAAGGGGGGCCAGGTGCAGTGGCTCACAACTGTAATCCCAGCACTTCGGGAGGCTGAGGCAGGTGGATCACCTGGAGTCAGGAGTTCAAGACCAGCCTGGCCAACATGATGAAACCTCATTTCTACTAAAAACACAAAAATTAGCCAGGTATGGTGGTGCACGCCTGTAATCCCAGCTACTCGGGAGGTTGAGGCAGAAGAATGATTTCAGCCCAGGAGGCAGGGGTTTCAGTGAGCCAAGACTGTGCCACTGCACTCCAGCGTGGGTGACAGAGCGAGACTCAGTCTCAAAAGTAAAAAAAAAGAGAGAGAGAGAAGGGGTAAGATCCTGGATCTTAGGTCCTAGAGTTCCATTTGTCACTAGGTTGTCATTTGAAGGATCTATACTAACAGAAACAAAATCCAGTGTGCAAGTGGCTTTTCTTTAAGGGTTTCAAAATATCAATGGAGAAACGGAAAGCAAACTACAGAAAAATTTCTGGGGAAACTAGAGACATTTGTAATATTGTAAGCTTTCAACCCATCATTATCATTGTTACAGTTCAAGAGTTGCATGTATTGGGAATGCACTCTTGCACTGTGTATGTAAGAGCAAGGAAACAAATACTGACAGACTCAAGAGCCTTTCACTTCTTCCAAGAATTTCCTGGGCTGCCCTAAAGCTCAGACTGTCCTAGCCCAGAGGAATTCAGTCCCAGGAGAAGTTCTTAAAGGACACTATAAAGTGAAGGACTCCTGGATTGATGCGCCCTAATGAAGCCTTTGTGTATTATTGGTGCATCATTCCCACAAGTCCCCCCCACAAGTCCCCTCCCTCTAAACGCAGCTTCTTCCTACCTTACCTTTCCTCGCGTTGGAGCGGCATGGTAAGGGATTGTCTGACAAGATCTGTGGTAGTCTGCAGTCTGGGTGAGTGAGAAAGAAACAGGATCGACAATGGCCATACCTGGGTGTGGTGACTCATGCCTGTAATCCCAGCCTGTAATCCTCGGCCTTTGGGAGGACGAGGCGGGCAGATTACCTGAGGTCAGGAGTTCGAGACCAGCCTGGCCAACGTGGTGAAACCCCCATCTCTACTAAAAATACAAAAAAATTAGCCGGGCGTGGTGGCAGGTGCCTGTAATCCCAGCTACTTGGGAGGCTGAGGCAGGACAATAGCTTGAACCCAGGAGGCAGAGGTTGCAGTGAACCAAGATCATGCCACTGCACTCTAGCCTGGGCAACAGAGTGAGACTCCGTCTCAAAAAAAAAAAAAGAAGAAATAGGCAATGGCCACAATACCCCTGCATCCCTTCTCTCCCTTGAAATGTGGCCCAGTCCTTTTACGCCACCTCTAGTCCCCTAAAGCTTTTCCCGATAAGACTCATCCATCACTCACTATTCCAGGACATTTCCTATTTCCTCCCCACACATCTGAACATTTTTTTTTTTTTTTTTGAGGCGGAATCTCGCTCTGTGGCCAGGCTGGAGTGCAGTGGCCTGATCTCGGCTCACTGTACCCTCCACCTCTCGGGTTCCAGTGATTATCTTGCCTCAGCCTCCCAAGTAGATGGGACTACAGGCACGTGCCACCACATCCAGCTAATTTTTGTATTTTCAGTAGAGACAGGGTTTCACCATGTTGGCCAGGATGGTCTTGATCTCTTGACCTCATGATCTGCCTGCCTCCCAAAGTGCTGGGATTACAGGTGTGAGCCACTGTGCCCCGCTTGAACTTGTTTACTCAGTATTCCATAATGTTTTCTTTCTTTCTTTCTTTCTTTCTTTCTTTCTTTCTTTCTTTCTTCTTTCTTTCTTGACACTGAATTTCGCTCTTGTTGCCCAGGCTGGAGTGCAATAGTGCGATCTCAGCTCACTGCAACCTCCACCTCCTGGGTTCAAGAGATTCTCCTGCCTCAGCCTCCCAAGTAGCTGGGATTATAGGCGCCCGCCACCATGCCTGGCTAATTTTGTATTTTTAGTAGAGACAAGGTTTCACCATGTTGGTCAGGCTGGTCTTGAACTCCTGACCTCAGGTGATCCACCCACCTCGGCTTCCCAAAGTGCTGGGATTACAGGCGGGAGCTATCACACCCGGCCCTCATAATGTTTTCTACTAAGCCAATAAACTAAATCATAGGAAGTGATTGAACAAAAATGGCTTAAAGCACTGCCTCCTCCAGGGCACTCAGTGGTCTGTATTCCTACCAGCTTCAAATGTAGCCAATTAAAATTGCAATGGTGGACAATAGGCTTCTCCTGCTTTCTCTTATCCTGTCTGTAGCTGACCTCATCTGCCCCCTCTTGCTGACTTGCCACTGGAGGAATAATTGTACTACATGCTCGGACTGACCCATGAGTGAAGGACCAAGGGCCAGGTTGACTGGCATCTTACCTGTTCTGCAGGAACTCAAAATCCAACCTATTACAAAAGTTGAGTGGAGTTGCTGGGTGAAGCATTCTGGATCTGTTTATCACCTCACTGCACAATACTTGGACCTGAGATAAGTCCCATGACAATTGTGCTGTCATCAGAAGATTAATTTATCTCAAACATGTCAGAAAAGGGGTTGCTCAGGTGACCTAAAAGTTCATCCGCTCTACAGCTGGAAACTTCACCTTATGTGAGGTGGGATTTTGTTTGATTTTATTTAGCTATAAGGAAGACAGCTTGAATACACATTTCTCCAAAAAAGACATACAAGTGGTCAGCAAGCATGTAAAAGGATGCTCAACATCAGTGGTCATCAGGGAAATGCAAATCAAAACCACAATGGGGCACCACTGCAAACCAATAGGATTTCTAAAATTGAAAAAAAAAAAACTGGGAAAATAGTCCCAAGTCCCTCTGGGGAATCCCCACAGTGCCAGGCAAATTGAGATGATTGCTCACCCGAGGGCCACGGAGAAAGCAAATGGACCGTGGAGAGCTGCTGTTTGTATTGATTCCTGTAACCAAAAGGCCACAGCGGGCAGAAGTGATTACAATCTCTTCTGCCATAGGAAATAGATTTCTATGTCTTCCCCTGGTGTCCTGGGGCTCAATGCTGCCTTTACCCACCTTGGAAGAGTTACCAGAGTCCAGAAACAATTCATGACAATAAATCATAATTCAGGTTTAAAAGCACCAGAACACACATCCCACTGGTGAAATTCTGTCTCACCCAAATATTAGCACCATGCTGGAAATTTACAGCAAAATTTAGAGTATATCGTACTGAAGACAAGCCAGGAAGAAAAAGAAAAAGAAAAAATATATAATATAAATAGAATTCCTGCCAACAAGCAGAGATTAAATAAATCATAAATTCTAACCTGAAATTAAAACTATTGATAAAAAGTGTTCACGAGAGATGAAGACTATCAAGATTCTATGTGCTTCCCTGGCTAAAAAATTTCCTAGAATCTTAATCACAGCTCTCTGAAACATCCATTTAATAAAATTTATAAATATACCCAACCTCAAATCCGATCTATCAGAATAAGCAATATAATATTAAAGGATTATCATTTTATCCATCAAAACTAAATTACTTGTGTTCCACAGGGAAGATATAACATCCATTTATAATCAGCTACCAATGCTTTTGAAAATACATATTTTCTTTTACAATGAGATACATTAATGTTTTGAGTTTGGGGAACCCCAGAAACAATGGCCATCAGAAAGTAGGTCCAAGCCCAGGCGATATAGGGAGACCCCATCTCAACAAAAAATTCAATAATTAGCCAGGCATGGTGGTGCATGCCTGTAGTCCCAGCTACTCAGGAGGCTGAGGTGGGGCCCAGGAGGTCAAGGCTGCAGTGACCTGTAATAGTGTCACTACACTCTAGCCTGGGTGACAGAGTGAGACCCAGCCCCTCCCCACCCTCACTTCCCCCAGAAAAGAAAAAGGAAAAGAAAATTCCTTCTCCAGGAATTTTATTCAGGCTCCTACATTCTATCCAAGAAACTATAAAGGAAGTGAACAAATAGTAGCAGCAAAGCTTTATGCAAAAGAAGTTACATCTCAATAGCAATAGCAATGATGTCGGCCTACCCTGACAGTTCCTTAGCTTCTGTGTAGCTCATCCAAGTGAGGTCTTACCATCAGCAGGACCAGACGGTTTTATAAAAATAAACTGATATGAAGACCTTTTCTCCAGGATTCATGCAAAGAAGATAATTACAATTTAAGATGAGCTGCCAAACTCTTCCTCTTCACATGATGAGCTTGTGGTTTCTTAGCTGTTGCACATAAAAAAGACATTTGACCAAAAATGACTCAATTTGTTATATAGCCTATAAATTTTTTTAAAAGACACCCCTTTTCTTCCTGCCTTCCTATCTATCTTTATCTATCTATCTACCATCTATCTATCTATCTATCTATCTATCTATCTATCTATCTATCTATCTATGTATCCTGACTTTCTACAAGAGAGAGAAAAATAGAGAGAGCGAGACAGTTTTACAATTGGCAGACGCCAAAGGCATTTTATGGCTTTGGAAGTCAAACACGTTTGTTACTCAATTGATAGATTCCACGTGACAATCATAGGATGAGTTGGTTGTTTTTTCCAAGGAGTCACTACATCATGCTTCTCCTCTTGCTTAAAACTGCTCAGCGTCAGTGGTGTCCCGTTCCTCAGCAATACACTTCTTTGTCATTAACTTAAAGCCAAATTCCATACTACTTCTATAATGAAACCTAAAAGAAAATCTTGGATTTCAGTGCATCCTGTTAAACTTCATTTGGTAAATGAAGGAGGCAGCTGCTGAGGAAAGCAGACGAGAAGAGGATGTGGGCTTCTATCATCTGCTACCACAACACCGAGGCTGGTACGCCTGTCAGGCCCAGGGCCCTCTTTCATTAAGCCGAAATAATAGGACTGCCTCTTTCCCTCTCACGTCCCTCTATTCAGGTTGTCTTTTAAGGACTTTTCCCCCTTCAGATTTGTTCTTAGAGATCAGATAAAGCTTTCTTTTTTTTTTTTTTTTTTTTTTTGGGCGGGGATGGAATCTCGCTCTGTTGCCCAGACTGGAGTGCAGTGGTGCAGTCTTAGCTCATTGTAACCTCTGCTTCCCATGTTGAAGCAATTCTCATAGCTCACCCCCCAAATAGCTGGGATTACAGGGGTGCACCACCGTGCCCAGATAATTTTTGTATTTTTAGTAGAGACAGGGTTTCACCATGTTGGCCAGGCTGGTCTTGAACTCCTGACCTCAGGTGATCTACCTGCTTTGGCCTCCCAAAGTGCTGGGATTACAGGCGTGAACCACTGCACCTGGCCAGATAAAGCTATTATTACCCAGATATAGTTTTATTTGATCCAGCTTCTCACAGCTTCAGAAACAGTACAGGATCCTGCTTTCCTTGAAAATAGATGGCTTTGAACCATCCACGTCCTAGGATAGATGTCACACTACATAATTGTAGTAACTACAAATTCAAAAATAGTTTAAGGTGCAAGAAGGCCTTGCGTGTTCCTCCCACCTTACTTTGGGCTCAAATGGATCAACTTTCCATTGTTTCAACTGTGAGTTTTTCAATGCAGGGAAAGAAGTTCCTCTCCTCAGGAAGGGAAAGTGTGGGAATACTTCCGGGGAGGAGTGGCGTGTCTCGTTGAAGAGTAGGGAGAAGGAACGGAGCGTGCTCAGCTGAGTCCCTTTGCTGTATTCTGTTTCTCTGTCCTGCCTCTCCTCAAGAACCCCTCCTTCTGAATCTCCATGAAGTAATACGCTTTTTATATCAGGATCTGGCCCTACAGTGGAGAGACCTAAAGTTTGGGATGGGTTGGATCAATTTAGAGGGAAGTTATTAGGGAACCCGATTTTGTCTAATGTCTATGCTTTATTCTCCAAACTAGCCCTTTCAGTAATAGAACTGGGCTTTCTTTTTTCTCCAAGCTGCCTGATTTTTCTGTTCACTTCCGAAGTGGCTTTTAAGTCAAAGGATTGATAGGAAATTATTACTTCTATAGAAACAAAGAATCCCCAAATCCTAATGGCTAAAACAACAAAGATTTATTTCTCACTCCTGATACATGTTCACTGGGGGTCTGATCATGTGTTTGACTGTGCATTGCCACACAGTGGGAGTTTAAAGTTCTTTTTTTTGTTTTGTTTTTTTGAGACACATTCTCACTCTGTTTCCCAGGCTGGAGTGCAGTGGCACGATCTTGGCTCACTGCAACCTCTGCCTCCCAGGTTCAAGCGATTCTCCTGCCTCAGCCTCCTGAGTCGCTGGGATTACAGGCGCCCACCACCATGCCTGGCTAATTTTTGTATTTTTGTAGAGATGGGGTTTCACCATGTTGGCTAGGCTGGTCTTGAACTCCTGACCTCAGGTGATCCACCAGCCTCAGCCTCCCAAAGTGCTGGGATTATAGGCATGCACCACCACGCCTGGTCCTTTTTTTTTTTTTTTTTTAAGAGTTCTTAAAGACCAATTTCAAGTATTAGCACCACTGAGTAAGACTTTATTAGAAAATAGAACTAGAAACAATTTTCAGATTTGAATCCTGGGATGTAATTACAAGGACTGTGCCAGAGTAGTGTTTTTAAACTCAACGCTTTCTATCAGGGAACCACATTTATAATAAACAGCAAAAAGAATTATCATCCACAACTGAATAGGCCTTTTCACATCCCCCAGATCTGCTGAGAATTATTTTTGGGAATACTTAATTCAGAGCTTTTCTTTCAGGGTGTTGGCACTTTCCCTTTTTGGATATGAGTTATACAAGACTAACCTCTATTATTTCTGGATTACATGTCAGTGATGGAAAATGAATTGAGTGCTTTGAGGGGGAAAGAAATCATTACCAGAAAGATGAATAGACCGATTGTACTGGATTACTAAAAGTCAGGGCTCTGGAAAGATCTTTGGTTTGATTTTCCGGGAAACGTATCTTCTTGGATACTCTTCAGAGTAGTGATAAATTCCTCCAGCAGCAGGTGGGAGGTAGGCCTATTCATACCACACTTTCTCCTGGCCCTGGGCTTCCTAGGCTGACTTCAAAGAGAGGCCTTTTCTTTGGTATGTGGTGTTTAAAGCAAAAAACTGCTTTGAACGCTCAGATTTCAGGCATTTGGGAGACAGTCAATAGCCAGCCAGATTTACATGTTTATCACTTTTGCCATAGGATGCAGAAAATTTTTTTTCCCTCACTCAGTGAACAATGGTATTTATCTGTTCCATAGGTATATACTATGTGCCAGGTAGTACTGTGTACTGATGATACAACAATGATCAAGTCTGATACAGTTGTTACCTAACAGATCTCTCAGTTATGGAGGAGGGAGGTGGATCTAGACAGGTAAACAGCTTACAATTCAGGGTGAGAAATACCATGATGAGGACATACCAGATGCTGTGGGAATCATACAGATAACAGAAAACCAAACACCACATGTTCTCACTCATAAATGGGAGTTGAACAATGAGAACACATGGACATAGGGAGAGAAACACCACATAGCAGGGCCTAATGGTGGGTGGGGGGCTAGGGGAGGGACAGCATTAGGATACCTAATGTAGATGATGGGTTGATGAGTTCAGCAAACCACCATGGCATGTGTATACCTGTGTAACAAACCTGCACGTTCTGCACATGTATCCCAGAACTTGAAGTATAATAAAAGGAAAAAAAAAAAAGAAAAGAAAAGGAGATCAGAGAAGACTTTCTTAAAGAAATGACTTGTAATTTTGATCTCAGGGATGGTAAGTCATAACTAGAGGAAGAGAGGGTGAGCAAAGGCCCTGAGAGTGGAGACAGCGTGCCATATTTGAAGGACTGAGGGTAGAAAGTATGTGTGTAGGTGAAGGGAAAAGACACATTTTTTAGGGAATTGTTGAATAGGAAAGGAATACGGTGTGAAGTTAAAGGTGTAAGCAAGTGCAAGGTCCTGGAATGTCTAGAAACACCTGTTAGGACTTGTGGCCTCTATCCTCAGGGAAAGTCACTGAATGGTTTTTAGCAGATAGGATGCATAATTGAATGTATGTTTCTGGAGACCACTTTGATTGTTTTATTGCAAATGGATTAGAAGAGACAAAGTCTGGAGACGGGAGTTGGAAAGACCAACGAGGCATCCAGGTGAGAGATGGTGGTAGCCTGAGATTATGTATTGGTGGTGGAAGGCACAGACTGGGTGGATTTGAGAAAAGCTTAAAGGTAGAATTGACAAGACTTGGTGACAGACGTGATATGGATAGTTTAGGAAAGGGAGGAATCTAGCATAATACTGAAAAGGCTCAAGGTTCTGGGTTGGCAGTGAGATCATTTAGTGAGGCAGGAAACCCAGGAGAAAGAGCAGTCTTGGAGGTTAAGATCATGAATTCAGTTTGGGGCATGTTGATTTGAGGTATTTAGTAGATACTGTTGATGACCCATTCATATCCCCTTGACCAACCATTGAAGCGAGAGGCAAAATTGCCCAGTGGCTGAAACAACAGGCTATGGATACAGTCAATGCATGTTATAAATCCTAGTTCTTTCAATTAACTAGCTGTGGGTCATGGTACAACTTCTCTTATCTGTTTCCTCCTCTCTAAATTGCAGACAGTCACTATGTCATGGGGTTGCTATACATATTAAATACCTGTAACTTATAATATAATTTCCCATGTAAACTCCATCATCAAGCAACATCTGAACTCTGCATGGGGGAAGGCTCTTCTCTCCTTGTCCACTAAGCACTTGATATTTGTGTTTGCAATTATATTACAGGTATTTTCATATCAGTATTGTCTTTATTGACATAAGCCCTCAGCAGTAGTGTATTAGTTTCCTACTGCTGCTGCAACAAATTAGCGCAAACTTGTTGACATAAACCAACACAAATTTATTACCCTGTAGTTCTGGAGGTCAGAAGTTTGAACTGGGTCTCGTGGAGCTAAAATCAAGGTGTTGGCAGGACTACATTCCTTCTGGAGGCTCTGGGGGAGAATCTGTGTTTTTTGCCTTTTTCTATTCCAATTTCTGCATTCCTTAGCTTGTGGCTCTTTTCCTCCATCTTCAAAGACAGCAGGTAGCATCTTCAAATCTCTTTCTGCCTCACTCTTTGGGCTCCCTCTTCTACTAAAAGGATCCTTGTGATTACACTGGGCCCATGCAGATAATCCAGGATAATCTCCTTATCTTAAAGTCAGCTCATTAGGAACCTTAATTCCAAGTGCAACCTTAATTCCTCCTCGCTACGTGTGTTAGTCCATTTGCATTGCTATAAAGGAATACCTGAGACTGGTTAATTTATAAAGAAAAGAGGTTTATTTGGGCTCTGCAGGTTGTACAGGAAGCATGGTGTAGGCATTGGTTTCTGGTGAGGGCCTCAGGAAGCTTCCAATCATGGCAGAAGGTAAAGGGGTGCAGGAGTGTCACATGGCAAGACAGAGAGGGAGCAAGAGAGGAAGGGGAGGTGCCAGGCTCTTTTAAACAACCAGCTCTCACAGAAACTACCAGAATGAGAGCTCACTCATTACCATGGGGTGGGTACCAAACCATTCATAAGGAATCAGCCCCTATAATTCAAACATCTTCCACCAGACCCCACCTCCAACACTGGGGATCACATTTCAATATGAGATTTGGAGAGGACAGGCATCCAAACTACATCACTATGCAACATAACATATTCATAGGCTCTGGGGACTTATGGATTCTTTTTTATTCATAGCTCCATTTTTCATACTGTCTTATCATTGCGTTGTGTCAAACTCTTCTAGGACTAACATTTCCAAATCTTGTGATATTCTTGTACATAATACATGTTGTGCAATAAAAATATATCTGGCCTGAAAGCAATAGTGATGATTTTTATTTTATTATTCATAATTTATATAAGAAACACAAAACTCAAACTTTCAAGTGATATACTAAATATGTGGTAGAAAATAAATATCCATAGGACATTTTCCCCAGTCTTCCTAACAGTGACAAGATAGCAGCTGGAAGATTATGAGAAAGCAATAAATATTAAACACCAATGGAAACAGTGGCTGCCTAAAGGCACCCAGAGCACACAGTCGATCTTTACTAACGATTCTTCCCCAGACTTAAAGTTCTCTATTGGCACTACCCCTATAAAGCTTTAATGACCTCTATTCCACTCTGATCTGGGAAGGGAGAAGTAAGAAAGGGAAGCAGAAATGTAGGTGTCATAAATATGAACAAAGACCCTGGAGTATGAGAAGGGCAGCCTCAACCACCCACCCAACCATCCTCTAGTGCAAGAGGCCAATTCACACAGGGGCCACAGCCCAGGCTGCCAGGCCGACCTGTGCTAAAAGAGGCGTTACCTGAAGGCTGCTGAATGGTCCCAGCTGGCCACAGCCTGAAACACTTCTTAATCTATCTGTCTCTAAGTAGAAAAGTCAAATAAAGTCATTAACATCTCTGCAATAAATAGTTTACAAGACTGATCGGCAGATCAGCAAAGGATCCAAGAGAATGGGACCCCAGCCTAGCAAAGAAGCAGGCAAAGTTCCCCAAAGGTGTGTTGTAGGTAACCCTAGGCAGGGTGAAGGAACCGTGCACCAAAAGCATTTAAATAACTTCCTGGAACCCCCCACATCCTCATTTGCAGATACATAAAATTGGCATTAACGACCTATCACATGAAAATTGCTTCTACTTTCTGAATATGAATTAAGCATCAGACCTGGCGCTAGGTACGTGATAAGTATTATCACTAGTTCACTGGGTTCCTTTCAGCACCTACAATGAACAGAGAGGGCCAATTGCGGTGGCTCATGCCTGTAATCCCAGCACTTTGGGAGGGCAAGGCAGGCGGATCACCTGAGGTCAGCAGTTCAAGACCAGCCTGGCCAAAATGGTGAAACCCCGTCTCTACTAAAAATACAAAAAATTAGCCAGGCATGGTGGTGGGCACCTGTAGTCCCAGCTACTTGGGAGGCTGAGGCATGAGAATCGCTTGAACCCGGGGGGTAGAGGTTGCAGTGAGCTGAGATAGCACCACTGTATTGCAGCCTGGGTGACAAAGTGAGACTCTGTCTCAATAACAACAACAACAACAACAAAACACACACACACACACACACACACACACACACACAGAGGGATCTGAAGCCAGAGAAGTTCAGTTACTTACCTAAGGGCACACAGCTGATACATTTCAGGGCTGGGATTCAGATTCAAGACTTCTGACTCCAGAGCCCTACCGTTCAACCAGGAAGTACCTTATACAGTCTTTTCCACAGATGGTTTCTTCCTCACTGGGGGAGTGATTCAAATCATCAGCTCATCTTGTCCTACGACAAGTGGCTTTTTCTAGGTTTATTTGGGACAAATGCATAAACTAAAAGCTATGCAAGAATATCAGCAAGGGAAATAATGAATGAGAGCTAGGTATATTGCTCCATTCTGCATCTCCAGAAAGGGTTAACTTTTGGCAATTTAGCTGAAATGTGGGAGAACAGATGTGTAATACTTTATATCAACAAATACTTATTTAGTGACATCGCCAGAAACAAAGATGGCTTCTGGCATTTCACACCTAGCCTTCGGGAAGGCCTGTTAGACTTGATTTTCCTCTCTGCCTTGGAGAGACACGAAGTTGCTAAGCTACCATGGGGAAGGCAACTTCTGCTGTAATTGCTTTCCCAGTTTTGGTGCTGCCCTAGAATCTTTGGTTCTCCACTTTTGCTGAGTCATCTTCACACCGGCACCTAGAACAATGACAACGAACTGTAAAAGCATGTCACTGGGTACGTCATGACCATCCACCAAAGTCTAATTAGCTGGTGCTTTCACATGGGAGAGTACTTACTGTCTATAGCCACTGCGTTCTTGTAAAAATAGGCTAGAATTACTCCCTCGCTCTTTCTGAAGGAAACAGGGAGAGGGTTAGGGTTATTGTGTTGAAAGAGAACAGGACAATCACGGCCACAAAATCAAATCACAAGCAAAACCTTGTTGATACAACTCTATTTGGGGTTTTTTGTTTGCTTTTTAAACTTTTTATTTTAAATATTATTAGGTAGTGGTTTTGAGTTTTTAAATTTAATTAATTAATTTATTTATTTATTTTGAGACAGGGTCTCACTCTGTTGCCCAGGCTGGAGTGCAATGGCATGATCTTGGCTCACTGCAACCTTCGCCTCCCAGGTTCAACCAATTCTCCTGCCTCAGCCTCCCCTGTAGCTGGGATTACAGGCATCTGCCACCATGCCCGGCTAATTTTTTGTATTTTTAATAGAGACAGAGTTTCGCCATGTTGGCCAGGCTGGTCTTGAACCCCTGACCTCAAGTGATCCGCCCGCCTCGGCCTCTGAAGATGCTGGCATTACAGGCGTGAGCCACCGCACCCAGCAGATCACCATGATAAGGATACAGAACAATTCCATCACTCCCTAAAAACTCCCTCCTGTTATCCCTTTATACTCACCTAGCCCTAGCTTCCGAAAACCACTAACCTGTTCTTTCTTCCTATAGTTTTGTCTTTGAGAATGTCATGTGAACGGAGTCTGACAGCCTCTAATCTTGAACACTGGCTTCTTTCAGTTAGCATAATGCCTTTCTGATTTATCCAAGTTGTTGCGGGTATCAATACTTCCCTTTCTGGCTGGGCACGGTGGCTCATGCCTGTAATTCCAGCACTTTGGGAGGTGAGTCAGGGGGATCACTTGAGGTCAGGAGTTCGAGACCAGCCTGGCCAACGTGGTGAAACCCAGTCTCTACCAAAAATACAAAAATTAGCTGGGCATGGTGGCACACACCTGTAATCCCAGCTCCTTGGGAGGCTGAGGCAGGAGAATCACTAGAACCCGGGAGGCAGAGGTTGCAGTGAGCTGAGAGCACACTACTGCACTCCAGCATGGGCGACAGAACAAACCTCTGTCTCAAAAAAAAAACAAACTTTCTTTCATTTTATTGCTAAATAAATTTTTTTGGTTTTAAACTTTTTATTTTAACTATTATTATATAGTAATTTTGATTTTTTAAATTTTATTTATTTATTTATTTTGAGACAGGGTCTCATTCTGTCGCCCAGGCTGGAGTGCAGTGGCACGATCTCGGCTCCCTGCAACCTCGGCTTCCCAGCTTCAAGCAATTCTCCTGCCTCAGCCTCTGCAGTACCTGGGATTACAGGCACACGCCACCACGCCCGGCTAATATGATGGCCGATGAATGTATCATCATCCTTAACTTCTTAAAAGTTAATGTATTTATTAAATTGAGGTATAATTTATATACCATAAAATTAACCACTTTACTTTGGTTTTGAAAAAGAAGAAATGGATCACGTGATAATCCTCAGCCTATAAAAAGATAACCTTTAAGCTGGAAACAGATTTCTGAACATGCCATGTTTGTCTAACTTTCTCTGGCTTCCTGCCCCTTGTTCTTCTGCCTTTGGAGAAAAAAAATCAAATTATTTCTATATTTGGAGAATTGTTCAGTACAAGTTCCTTCTTCATCTGCTTGCACTGATGTTATTAACTGATGTTATTAAAAAATGTTCACTCTTTTCTATTGATTTCATATTGGCTCTCTAACATTCTACATAGTATTTTTATTAATTAATTTTTTAAAATAGGAATACTCATATTTTGCACAAAACACAAAGTGAAATACTGGAAATACTGAGGTAAGTCTCCCTTACCCTCTCTCTTCCAGCAACTCAGTTCCTTTCTGAGGCCAAAATTTTCTCAACTTTCTTAGGCATCATTAGAGAGCTATCCTATTAATGAATAAATATATACATATACCAATGTATACAAATATATGTATATAAACATATACAGAAGTATACAAATATATGTGTATATGTGCATACAAAATATAGATAGGTGCATAATAAAATAAATGCATATACATACATACACATATACCTTTTCCCACACACAAATGAGGGCATATTCTACCGAATGTTCTATGCTTTACTTTTTTCTGTTAATAATAACCCTATTCTTGGGATTCTTTCCAGAAAAGTACATTTATAGGAATCTATTGTGTCCATTTTACTATATTTTAAAAGTATATCATAATTTACTTAAAACCATCCCATTACTGGCCGGGTGCGGTGGCTCACACCTGTAATCCCAGCACTTTGGGAGGCCGAGGCAGGCAAATCATGAGGTCAGCAGTTCGAGACCAGCCTGGCCAACATGGTGAAACCCCGTCTCTACTAAAAATACAAAGATTAGCCAGGCATGGTAGCGGGCGCCTGTAATCCCAGCTACTCCAGAGGCTGAGGCAGGAGAATCACTTGAACCCAGCAGGCGGAGGGTGCAGTGAGCTGAGACCGCGCCATTGTACTGCAGCCTGGGTGACAGAGGGAGACTCCATCTCAAAAAAAAAAAAAAAAAAAATCCCATTACTGTTATGTACATTGCTTCCAAACTCTGCCTTTACAATGTCTTTTTTCTTTTTTTCTTTTGAGATAGAGTCTAAGTCTGTCGCCCACGCTAGAGGGCAAAGGTATGAGCTCAGCTCACTGCAATTTCCACCTCCCAGGTTGAAGCGATTCTCTTGCCTCACTCTCCTGAATAGCTGGGATTACAGGTATGTGCCACCACGCCCGACTAATTTTTGTATTTTTAGCAGAGACGAGGTTTCACCATGTTGCCCAGGCTGGTCTGGAACTTCTGACCTCAAGTGATCTGCCCACCTCGGCCTCCCAAAGTGCTGAAATTACAGGTGTGTGCCACCACACCCGGCCTGCTGCCCTTATAATGAATACGCAATTTTACTTAAACCGTTTCACACATGTGAAACCAACTCTGTAGGACAATTGCTTATAAGCGGAATTTTTGATCAAAAAGTATGTACGTTTCTGCTTTTGAAGGGTATTGACAAATTATCCTTCAGGGAAATTGCATCAATGTGCACTCTGTTAGCAATGGAGCACAGAGTTTCTACATAGTCTATGTATACTTAGTAACTATTGTAACATAGTTTCAGACTAATTAATAATAAATATTCAATGATTAATATCAGGAAATTAGCATTAATGGTTTCTCAATCTTTATTTTCACATGAACATTTTTGAAGAGTGTTGGCCAGTTACGTCAAAGAATAGCCTTCAATTTGGGCCTGTTTTTTTCTGTAAAACAAAGAACGGGGGGGGGGCAGCATAAAAAACCAAAACAAAGAAACAAAAAAACAACAAACAGCCAACTGCAGGTGGGAGGCGGTGGCTCATGCCTGTAATCCCAGCACTTTGGGAGGCCGAGGCGGCCGGATCACCTGAGGTTGGGAGGTTGAGACCAGCCTGACCAACATGGAGAAACCCTGTCTCTACTAAAATGCAAAATTAGCTGGGCGTGGCGGCACATGCCTGTAATCCTAACTACTCGGGAGGCCGAGGCAGGAGAATCACTTGAACCTGGGAGGCAGAGGTTGCAGTGAGCCGAGACTGTACCACTGCACTCCAGCCTTGGCAACAGAGTGAAATCCGTCTCAAAAAAAAAAAAAAAAAAAAAAGAGAGAGAGAGAGAGAAAGAAAGAGAGAGTGAACAAGGACAAACAACTGTGCATGTGTATTTCCAGACCATTTTCAATTGGAATAAAAAATCCGACCTTTTCTGAATCCAAAGCCCTTCTTGACAATGAATATTCACTGTCGCCCTCCATATGCAAATAGCAAAGTTATATGATTATATGTATACTATAAAACAAAATTACCCTTCAAATTTTTTATTATTTTATTTATTTATTTATTTATTTATAGAGACAGGGCTTCACTATGTTGCCCAGGTTGGTCTCCAACTTCTGGGCTCAAGCAAGCCTCCCACCTCAGCCTCCCAAAATGCTAGAATTACACGTGTGAGCCACCACACCTGGCCTTGATGTTTTGATATATGTATCAAAACATATTGATACATATATCAATATGTGATTGTAAAATGATCACCACAAAATTAATGGACATATCCATCACCTCACATAGTTACCATTTTCATGGCTCACTCTGCAGCCTCAACTTCCTGCACTCGGGTGATCCTCCCACCTCAGCCTCCCGAGTAACTGGAACCACACATGCGTGTCTCCCATCCTGGCTAATTTTGTAATTTTTGTAGAGATGGGTTTTCGCCATGTTGCCCAGGCTGGTCTCCAACTCCTAGGCTCCAGAGATCTGCCCTCCTCAGCCTCTCAAAGTACTGGGATTACAGGTGTGATCCACTGTGCCCAGCTTCTTTTTTATTCTTGTTTTTACTTTGCATTCTCTTTCCTTTTGGATATTTCTTCTTTCTTTTCTTTTCTTCTTTTTTTTTTGAGATGGAGTCTCGCTCTGTCGCCCACGCTGGAGTGCAGTGGCATGATCTCGGCTTACTGCAACCTCCGTCTCACAGGTTCAAGCGATTCTCCGGCCTCAGCCTCCTAAGTAGCTGGGATTACAGGCACGGGCCAACATGCCCAGCTAATCTTTTTGTATTTTTAGTAGAGAAGAGGTTTCACCATTTTGGCCTGGCTGGTCTCAAACTCCTGAGGTCGTGATCTGCCCACCTCAGCCTCCCGAAGTGCTGGGATTACAGGCTTGAGCCGCTGCGCCCGGACTCTTCTTTCTTTTCTAACTTCTTGAATTGTATATTAAATGCTTAATTGACTTATCCTTAATATTTCTTTTTGGTGTAAACACATTTTAAGGCTCTATCACTCAAGATGAAACTTTAGCTGAGGGTGGCATAAAAGCAGATTTCCTGGGTCTGGATCCCAGCTCTTCACTTACTAGCTACAAGACCTTGGGCAAGTTATTTCATTGCTCTGTGCCTTGGTTTTTCCTTCTTGTTCAAATCACTTATTCTTTGTCCTTATTATGTTTTAAATACTTCATCCATCATTATCTGATGTGCATGTGTCAATTCTCCCAGTTTGAGAATTAACATATTCCAGGACATTTTTTCTTTTTTTAGTGCATACAAGTACATGATGATTCTATCCTCTTGGTGAACTGTTCCTTATCAGGGTGTTGTATCCTTCTTTATTTTCTTTATTTTTATTTTTTAAGACGGAGTCTCGCTCTGTTGCCCAGGCTGGAGCGCAGTGGCGCAATCTTGGCTCATTGCAACCTCCGCCTCCTGGGTTCAAACAATTCTCCTGCCTCAGCCTCCCAAGTAGCTGGGATTATAGGCACGGCTAATTTTTCGTATTTTTAGTAGAGACAGGGTTTCACCATATTAGTCAGGATGATCTCGATCTCTTGACCTTGTGATCTGCCCACCTCGGCCTCCCAAAATGCTGGGATTACAGGTGTGAGCCACCACACACGGCCTCCTCTTTATTCTTAATAATGCTTTTTTGTCTTAAATTGTATTTTTGCAAGTATTAGCATTTTTATACCAGGTTTCTCTTGTTCGGAATAGGTGTTGACAGGTTTACATTTTTTCATATCTTCATTTTCAAAGACACCCAGCTAGCGTGTGGCAAAGCCAGTTTTATTCCCGCATCCCCTAACCCCCAGTCTATTATTCTTTTTTTCCTGTCTCAGTGCCTCAGGTCCACCTTCTTTCATGATTCAACGTAAGTTGCTCTTCACTTTGAGGCTCCCCCAGCAACTCAGTCTATCATGATTGCTTCCTCTTCTGAGTGCTCAATGTCCACAGTACCCATTCGGTCCTTAAAATCTTAAAAGTATGCTACCTTGGTTTTGTGTTGATATCTATCCTGGAAGTTCCTTGAAAGCTACAATATGAATTATATCTCTTCTGCAGACTGCTCCAAAATTACTTTACTAAGGGGGGCTGGTGGTACAATCTGATTGGGAAGGGAGTGCCTAGGGGACTTGTCTGGAAGCTGCATTTGCATAGCAGACACTTCATTTTATTTGCAGTGATTGAGGGTGGGTGTTACAGAGTTTAGGAAGAGGTAAGCTCATGCCCCTGTATACCACTCTTTCAGCTGCCACCGACCTCTACCGGCTTGCCTACGATAGTGGTTTCCAACAAATTTAGCTGCCCTTCAAAATCACCAAGGGAGTAAGATTTTTTTAAGGACTTATTTTCAGATCTCCCTCCAGAGCCACTGAGTCAGAATCTCTTGAGTGGAGCTTGGGAACCTAGTGTTTAAGGAGCTCTGTTGAAATTCAAGACATCTAAGCACCTGGTCCGTAGGCAATAACTGCTTGTAAATACAGGATGGGTACCAAGTCGGGAAGCAGAAAAGCTTTAATTGACATTCTATAATAATATATAAGAAAGTGATATCTGTTTCCAAACTCCCATTGCTACAAATGGTTTAGTGTAAAATAAGCTCTATTCAATCCCATTTAGTAAGCATTTCTATATGAAAGAGGCATATAATAATAACAAAAGTAATATCTGACGTCCGCTGAGCACCTAATACACACCAGCACTTTGTCGAATGTTGTATGTACACTGTCTCATTTATTATTCACCAGGCTTCTCTGTGTGCTCTATAATCAGGGTCAACTTATCCATCAGGCTCACTAGGCACTATGTCAAGGGTCCATGATACTATTAGGGGCTCATGAAAATGTTTTTGTTTATTTTAGCATCAGAAAGGAAAAAAAAAGAACAGAATCCCTGTTGAATTATATTAGCCTTTTTACCAACACAGTCACAAAATATAGTTGGTAATCATTTTCATGGAGAAAGGGGCCTATGAAGGCAAAAGTGCCTTGGGCCTCTGAAAGTCATAACGCAAGCTTCACCATAATCATTCCCATTTAACAGCTGAGGAAGCTGAAGATCAATGAAGATGAAAATTTAAACTTGCCCAAAAGCCACATCTCTAGGAAACGGCAGAAGTGATCTTTGGACACAGGTCTGTGGGACTCTACTGATGACCCTTTCAACCACCACACTATATACTGCACAGCATTATTTAGCAAAGAAGCTCATACTAAGTTGAGAAAACAGGTTTGTTGTACATTAACCAGTTAGAAAATCCTTCAAGAAAAGAATATAAATTAATGTCTAAATTCAGGGACAGACCCAGATTGCGTGGGGCCTGAGGCTTTTACAATTTAAATGATCTTCTTAAGACAATACAAAATTATAAATAAAAATTAGGTATACCGTCTTGGAGGGGACTGTCCAAGTTAAGGGGCCCTCAAGGGTAAGCCTCCTTAGCAACATGGCCCATCCGCCCTTGCCTAAATGTCTTTGGCTCTAAAGAAAGCCAGGGTAGGAATCGGTGCAAACCAGGGCATATCAGCAAAGGACTCAAGGAGGAAGTGGGACTTTGCAGTATGGCTGTGAGTTGGGCACCCTGAGTGCAAACCCTGGGGGCCAAGTGTGAGCATAACATGTTTAGAGGAAAGCAGAGAACTCACCCAACTGAACCTACTGTGTCCGGGGTAGGGAGAGGATCCAGGGTTCCCTGAGGAAAGTGAGGCCTGTTTTGTTTAATTCATTAATTTTTTTATTTTTAAGACAGGGTCTCACTCTTTCACCTGGCTAGGTGCAGTGGGGCAATCATGGCTCACTGCAGCCTTGACCTCCCAGGCTCAAACAATCCTCCCACCTCAGCCTACTAAGTAGTTGGGAACTACAAATGGCTAGTTTTGTTTTTTGTTTTCAATTTATTTTTTGGTAGAGATGGAGCGGGGAGGAATTCTCCCTGTGTTGCCCAGGCTGGCCTTGAACTCCTGGACTCAAGCAGTCCTCCAGCCTTGGCCTCCCAAAGTGCTGGAATTACAGGTGTGAGCACTGTGCCTGTTTTAAATACCAGGATGGAGGCCAGTGGGAATCCTTATACGTATTCCTGGGTCTTATGTCATTACCTAATAGTAGGGCAAGACCCTTCGGAGGGTCAGGAAGAGTCAAAGAGGTCTAGTTGGAGGGATTAATCTGAGTGTGTTTTAATAAGCACCTGAAATTATGGTTGGCTGGGAGGAGGGAAGAGAAAAAAAATGAGTAAGCGTCAAAAAGGCTCAATCAAGTAGATAGTGAGGACTACAGGGGAAGAAGAGTCAGCGATCATTTACACATTTCGAGCATGGATCACTGAAGGAACGGTGTGAGATTGCCAGAAATGTAGAGACTGGTTACATTTGGTTCTAGAGAAGTTAAATCCAACAAAATAATCACAACAGAGAGGCATCCTGAACTAACTTGACCAGACCCGCTGGCCTTAGCGTTTGCTGTTGTTTTCCAGTTGCCAATGCCCCATCTGACTGACACTTGTTTTTCTCAGTTGTGTTAACAGCATTAAGACGTTACAGTCAAGGTCGGCCTCCTCTTCTTTCTGGCTAGGAAGCTGTGGTGTTATTTTATACACACACACACACACACACACACACACACACACACACATTTCCGTCCACAGTTCCTGGACCATATCTCCCAGAGCCCTCGTTACAACCTTTCGTTATAACGTTGGGTGTGTTAGGCCTCAGGAGCAGATTCAGAAAACAGAATCTCTCTGACCTTTTCCTGCCCTTCTTTCACCTTCCGGAAGGCAGGAGTCTAGTGTTACCCCACCTTTCTGACTACGGGTCTTAAGATCCTCTCCAGAGATGCTCCTGCCCTATAAGCCGGGGGAAGAAATGCTGATATCATGAATCTTCCACAAAAACCCAAGAGGAATGGATTCAGGGAGCTTCCAGATAGCTGAACACACGGAGGTTCCTGGACGGTGACCGCCAAGGGAGGGGATGGGAGTTCCGCGCCTCTTCCCCCATACCTCACCCTACGCATCTCTCCGTCTCTATCCTTTGTAATGCCCTTTATAACCAACCAGTAAACGTAAGTGTTTTCCTGAGTTCTGTGAGCTGCTCTAGCAAATTAACCGAACACAAAGAGAAGGTGTAGGAACCCCAGCTTGAAGCTGGGTGGTCGGAAGTCCCAGAGGCCCACATCTGCAATGGGTGTCTGTGGAATGGGCAGTTCTGGGGACTAAGCCCCAAGCCGATAGAATCTGATGCTATCTCCAGGTAGATAGTGTCGGAACTGAATTGCAGGACATCCAGCTGGTGTCTGCTGCTGTGTGAGTGGGGAAATTCCCCACATATTTAGGCAAAGAAGTCTTCTTCTGTGTTGTTGATTGCTGCTGTGGTGGTGTGAGGGCCAAGAGAAAACTGGGTTTGAGAGTATTTTTCGAAACAGAAGCACTTTGCCTTTAACGTGGCTTTTGTTAAACACCATCATTAGAAGATTAGTTATAATTCAACTCCCAGAGTTACAACCCTCTCCACTGCCTTTCCAGGTGAGCGGCCAGAGGACTAGTCGCAACGAAAATAGAAAGAGGAGAAGGGATTCAAGAGGGCATTACAGAGGTATAAAAATCAGAGGCCGGGAGCAGTGGCTCACGCCTGTAATCTCAGCACTTTGGGAGGCCGTGGTGGGCAGATCACCTGAGGTCAGGAGTTCGAGACCAGCCTGGCTAACATGGTGAAACCCTGTCTCTACTAAAAATACCAAAAATTAGCCGGGTGTAGTGGCGGGTGCCTGTAATCCCAGCTCCTCAGGAGGCTGAGACAGGAGAATCGCTTGAACCTGGGAGGCAGAGGTTGCAGTAAGCCGGGATCGTGCCACTGCACTCCAGCCTGGGTGACAAGAGCGAAACTCCACCTCAAAAAAAATATGTATATATAAATAAATAAAAAATCAAGGAATTATACAGAAATGGTGAAAGAAAGGAAAAAGGTTAGCTTGGTGAACAAAGTGCAAAGAAGTCAGCAAAATGAGGACGAGGCTCAAAACCAGAACTTGCTTTTTGGGATATAAATTTCTCTGTAAGGAATCCTCTCCTCGCGCCCCCCACAGGAAGTGGGGAACATCTTTCCTTTACCCCCTGTGACTCCCCAGGTTGCAGTCAGTGCTTCCCATTGCAGAGCCTACCAGGTTACCAGAGACCAAGGGAGCTGGGAAATGCTAGTTCCTTTTTATAGAGGAAGAGTAAAGAAGAGTTAACACACAGAGGGCTTAACTATCCTTTTGCTCCTGATTTGTAACTTTATTATATTGTGATCAGGGAATATGGTCTATATAATAATGACTGTGTTGTTTGTTGACTCACTTTGAGACATAAGACATAGTCAATTTTTGTAAACTTTTTTTTTTTTTCAGATGGAGTCTTGCTTTGTCACCCAGGCTGGAATGCAGTGGTGCGATCTCGGCTCACTGCAATCTCCGCCTCCTGGGTTAAGCTATTCTCCTGTCTCAGCCTCCCGAGTAGCTGGGACTACAGGCATGTGCCACCATTCCTGGCTAATTTTTGTATTTTTAGTAGAGATGGGGTTTCACCATGTTGGCCAGGCTGGTCTCAAACTCCTGACCTCAAGTGATCCGCCTGCCTCGGCCTCCCAAAGTGCTGGGATTACAGGTGTGAGCCACCACATCCAGCCAATTTTTGTAAATGTTCTAAGTGTTGTTGTGTATTCTTTATTTGTGTGTGTGTGTGTGTGTGTAGTGTTCCACATATTTCCGTAAGATTTGGATCATTAATTGTGTTATTTGCACAATAAAAATAAATGTTTTTGAGTCATATGACTATTTTGTCTGCATGAAGTCAGTTTTTGAAAGAGGTTTTTACCAGCCAGCTACAGTGGCTCATGCCTGTAATCCCAGAACTTTGGGAGGCTGAGGCAGGTGGATCACCTGAGGTCAGGAGTTCGAGAACAGCCTGACCAACATGGAGAAACCCCGTCTCTACTAAAAATACAAAATTAGCCAGGCATGGTGGCACATGCCTGTAATCCCAGCTACTCAGGAAGCTGAGGCAGGGAAATCGCTTGAACCTGGGAGGCCGAGGTTGTGGTGAGCCCAGAGAGTGCCATTACAAGCCATTACACTCCAGCCTGGGCGAAAAGAGTGAAACTCCGTCTCAAAAAAAAAAAAAAAAAAGAGGTTTTTACAAATCTCTCATTATGATTATGGATTTATCAAATTCATATGTCATTTATATGGAGAATAGTCTATAAAGGAACATTAATGGAAATAGTTGGAAGACTGGTGCAGTGGTCTGGGTGAGACATGGTGGTAGTTTGGCCTAAGATGGTAAGAATGTGGAGAGAACGGGAGAGAAAGCAATTAATCCTGATTCTTAGGTTTCTGTTGTGGACAAATGACTGCATGGTTGGTGGTACCAATTACCAAATGGCATGCCACTGAGCAATGTTTTTCCTTGAGCACATTACATAAACTCTCTGGATTCTATTTTCTTATTTATTAAAATGGATATAACAATAGATTGTATTTCATAGTGTTATTGGGATGGTGAGAAGAGTTAATATATGTAAAGTGCTTAGCACAATGTCTAAGTCATTGTTCAATGTGTGCTTTTGTTATTACCAATTAGGATATAGTTAAAGGAGGGAAACTTTGGGTTTGAAGTGGGAAATGAAGTTTTTCTGCGGAGGCTATGACATGTGAGTTGTTTTATAAATTATCTTTCAGTAAAGAGGGTCTGAGTCATCTTCGCAAATGCTGCCAGGGCTGAAAGAGAATGGAAGTGAGAGAAGACCACTGGAAGGTCAAAGGCAACTTTCAAGAAGTAGCAGAATGCAGAAAAGATTTTCTTAAGGTTGGGAAGGTAAATTATGGTTTCAGGCCGAGAATGGGGAGACGTTTCACAAAGAGATGAAATAGCTGACTCTACTTACTTTCCTTTTTTTTTTTTTTTCAGTGTCCCAGTGTGATTGATTCTGGGTACGATAGCCAGCCGTCCGCAAAACGCTGCAGGAGAGCACAACCCTGGGAAAAAATGACAGCCATTAACAGAGTAACAGGAACTTGCAGAACAACAGTAACTTACCTCGAGTGTGATTTATCATATGATTTTAGTAAACAGATTACGCTAGCGACAGTTGTTAAGAAGTCTGTTTTAAATTTTTGGTGCAAAAGGAAAAAGTGATTAACTTGACAAAGATTCATAAGCACATATGTTTCCAGCTCTGAGCTGTGGGGCAGAATGAAAACTGAAGTTGTGGATTCTATAGTATTCACTGCCTTGGCAGATTTCGATGTGAGATTATGCATGACTACACCCCTCCCACAAGTTTCCACAGGCTTAGGAATTTTCTTATTAAGGCTGTTATGCAACCTGCATTTTAGCAAGGGCATACAAACGCACGGAAAGAATATTCCCATACAGAAATCTTTTTTTTAACTTTTGTTTTTGTTTTTGAGACAGTCTCGCTCTGTCGCCCAGGCTGGAGTACAGTGGTGTGATCTCGGCTCACTGCCACCTCTGCCCCCAGGTTCAAGCTATTCTCATGCCTCAGCCTCCTGAGTAGCTGGGATTACAGGCATGTGCCACCACACCAGGCTAATTTTTGTATTTGTAGTAGAGACGGAGTTTCACCATGTTGGCTAGGCTGGTCTTGAAATCCTGACCTCAGCTGATCCACCCACCTTGGCCTCCCAAAGTGCTAGGATTACAGGCATGATCCACCGCGCCCGTCCCCCATATACAAATCTTGACTTATCTGTATGCCCCTTCACTGGGTTAATGCTGAGTTGCTTTTTCTTTTCTGTATTTTTAAGGAGAAAGACATTGCTTTAAGCCTACTGTAATTGAAGCCATCTTTCATTAACCAGTTTTAGATCTATCACAAATAAATTATAAGCTAGATTCAGTTATGAAGCCATTAACACACTTCCCGTAAATAGAAAATGAAAAGCAAGCTTTGCGTAAAGGTAGGAGACTAACATACAATTCTATTTTGTTGACTTCTGGAAATCCCAGTAAAACTACCAGTAAATAGATATTTTAAGGCTTAAACCCAATAGATGGAGAGAGCTGAAGAAGGGAAAATTTTGGAAGCTGGAAAACAGATGAATACATAGTGATAAAATGAGCAGATTTGAGAAATTTAAATCCCACCAGGCAGAAGAGAAAACTAAAAACTAATCTGATTTATAGCATATCTGAAGACTTGGAAACTAATGGCAGCAGGTCCCTGAAGAAGTGAGGGTAAAAGGGATGTGGACTAAATAAGGAGGATTGTTTGGAAGTATTCTTTAGGAGGAATTTGATTGGATCCCTAGCCTTCTCCCCAGATCTGTGTAGCATCCCAGAGACTGCACCTTCCTTAACTGGCAAAAGGGTGAAGTTTATTTCCAGAATGGGGTAAAATAGATGGTTCTACACTGGAAGAACACCAGTGCAGTTGAGTGTGAGAGAATTGTACTGAAAATAGTGGATTAAGTGAATTCATGCATATTAGCTTCTGGGATACCCAATACATATCCATCTTTTCCTTCTCTGGGCCAAGAACACTGAAAGTTAGACCTTCACCCTCCAGGCAGGACATGGAGTCTTCTCTGGGAAATATGCTTGGTCCATGATGAAAGACCTGACCTTGGAAGGATATTGACATCGGAAGTTCCCTCAGTAGACCCAACCCACCGTGATGCTCTTACAGTGAAACCCACATCAGACCAGCCCAGCTCTCATATTCTCAGGGCTTCCAGCCAGTGTTTCAGTATCTCATTCTTAAATATTATCAGATACAAAGATGATAAGATATGTGAGGAAAGCCTTTAACTTGGAAGATAGAAAATGAATAAAGAAAAAAAGTAATGTCAAGGAAATGAAGATAAAATAAAAGTCAAACATCTCACAAACAGAAGCTACTATAACCACAAGACAAGACAAGAATTCTACGCAAAAATAAACAAGCGAATAAATAAATGGAACAAAACACATACAGAAGATCTTGAAAATTAAATACATAGCTGAAAGGAATATTTTATTTTCTTTCTTTGTTTCTTTTTTTGAGACAGGATCCTTCTTAGTCACCCAGGCTGGAGTGCAATGGCATGATCATAGCCCACTGCAGCCTGGACCTCCTGGGTTTAAGCAATCCTCCCACCTAAGCTCCCTGAGTAGCTGGGACTACAAGTGCATGCCACTATTGACCATCATAGCTCTCACTAGAGCAAGGAGTAAATTCAGCTTTGTCCTTTTATTTCAGATATTAAGTGGCGGTCTCATCATCTTTTGGCATAGACTTTTAACTTGTGAACAGGAGGACTGGCTACAAAGCAACGGAGAAAGGTTTTCAAAATGTTAAGAGAAAATAATTAACGATCTAAAATTCTACTTCCAACCAAACTAGCACTTAAACACAAGAATCGAAAAAAATTAAAAAAAAAAAAAAGACATTTTCAGACATGCAAGATTTCATACAATTAATTTACTGCTCATGTACTCTTCCTTGGGAAGTCACTGAAGGAAATCAAGCAAGAGGAAAATGTGGATTACTAGAAACATGAGATCCAATACAGGAAAAAAAGCAGAGGACAGCCCCAGGATGATGGTAAAGAGAGATCCCAGCACGGTATCTGATTCATGCTGCAGCTTGTATCAATTACCTTGTGCTGCATAA
Organism: Pan troglodytes; assembly: GCF_028858775.2. Taxonomy (NCBI): domain Eukaryota; kingdom Metazoa; phylum Chordata; class Mammalia; order Primates; family Hominidae; genus Pan; species Pan troglodytes. The sequence goes on from NC_072411.2 coordinate 14,502,353, forward strand.
CAAACCAACTCAAATCCCAGTGGCTTAAAACAACCATCTATTTAGTTCACAATTTTGCTAGGCGGTTCTTCTGGCTGATCTTAGCTAGGCTCACTCATGCATCCGTGGTCAGTTGGCAGTTTAGCTGGGGCTGACTGGTTCCAGATGACCTCACTCAAATGCCTGACACGTGTCTTCGTGTTGGCTGCAGTGATGAGATGACTGGACTATGTTTCTCTCCTCATCAAGAAGGTGAGCCTAGTTCATCACATGACAGCGGGGGTCCAAGAGCCCAAACCACAAGGACTCTTCAAGCCTCTACTGTGTCATATTTCGTTGGTCAAAGCAAGTCACATGGTCAAGGTCAGAGCCAAAGTGGAAAGTATACTCAGAGTTACAGAGCAAAGGAACACAGACACAAGAAAGGGAATCATTGCTATTGTTGCTCTTGCTGGCCTCATTTTTTTTTTTTTTAAGTAAGGATAAGGTTTTGTTTTGTTGCCCAAGCTGGTCTCAAACTCCTGGGCTCAAGTGATTCACCCACCACGATCTCCCAACATGTTGGGATTACAGATGTGCCCCACCGTATTTCATGTTTATTGTTTTTTTCATTATTTCATATTTAGTTTTTTATTAGTTGTCTCCCCTAACAGAATGTAAAGTCCCATGTGGGCAGCCATATTTGCCCCCAGGTGCTGAAAAACGTTTCTTTAGAATAAATTAATGAAAACAAAAAATACACACAGAAAGGAAAAAAAAAACACAACTCTTTATAGTGGCTGCTTTGAGAGAGGAATTGAGAATTTGAGTGTCAGGAGTGGAAGAGCAGGAGAAATGGACTGACTTTTACTTCTTTAGGTCCCCCTGTCTCCAATCCCTACAGCTCCCCGGGTCCAAGTGGTGGTCTCCACGGCGCTGCACACCCACAGAGATTCATGAGAGTGTCGAAGGGAAATGTGAGAACATCTATTTATCTGCTATTTACTTTCATGTCAGATGGGCAAAATGTTGACATCATGACAAGGTTTGAGGATGGCACATCCCACACTTGAATGTGAACACCTAATCATCATGCTTATGAACTACAAAAGCATCAACATATTTATGTTTGCTTTCTTCCTAAGAGAAAAAAGGCATTATTTATATTTAATTTACAGATTTTTAGTACTTGCTTATAATTTATAAATTATATTCTAGATTGCATGCTCAGTGATTTTGCTGACAAGAGTATGGAATCAAAGACATTTGGTCTGAAGAAGTTTAGTTACAGACTAATAGCCCATAGGTCTTGTAAATGATGAACGTGTTTGACTTGTCTTGTACTGTTTTAAAATGATTTGAATAAAATCCAGAGATTTCACATAAAATTCCAGATTTCTGGCTGTTTTTTTTGTTTGTTTTTTTGTTTGTTTGTTTTTGAGACGGAGTCTCGCTCTGTCGCCCAGGCTGGAGTGCAGTGGCATGATCTCGGCTCACTGCAAGCTCTGTCTCCCGGGTTCACGCCATTCTCCTGCCTCAGCCTCCCGAGTAGCTGGGACTATAGGTGTCCGCCACTACACCCGGCTAATTTTTTGTATTTTTAGTAAAGATGGGGTTTGACCGTGTTAACCAGGATGTTCTCGATCTCCTGACCTTGTGATCCGCCTGCCTCTGCCTCCCAGAGTGCTGGGATTACAGGCGTTAGCCACTTCTCGCTTTTTGAGACACTAGAGGAGCTGGCATTACTGGACCTGTGATGTGCTGGAGCTGGTGAGCATGTGAACGTTCAGAGGTGTGTGGGTGTGTGTGTGTGTGTGTGTGTACGTGTACTCTTGTGCACCAAGGTCTTCCTAATGGCTTCCTGTGGGTTCTCCTATTCAGTTCACTTCACTCATTTATCAGCCTGGCCTTGCAGACATTTTAGTTTCTGGCCCTTTTCTGACAGTTTCTCAACATCAGCCAAATCATTGTGCCTGCTAGCAGGGAAAGTGATGAGATTTGCTAATAATGTAATTTTTTTTTCAAAAAAAAAATGATTGATTTCAGAGCTACTGCTACCCTAACACTACACTTACTCACTTTCAATCCTGGTGAGTAAGAATAATAGGGCATGTGTTGACACACCAGAAACCAGGCTTAAAAGGGGAGTGTGTCCTTGTGAATCACCATTACTCAGGTGCGTTCTGGCTGAAAGCAGGCTGACAACCACTGATCTGCAGTCCACAGTTTTGTACCTTGATATTCTAATTATGTGTAGTCCTCCTTTGTTACATATGTAACTATAGCTTCACAGGAACTTCTTGCAGGTACTGCTTTATCACATATATCACCATGGTTTGCATAGTGAAATATAGAGAGATGGTAAAGGAATACACACACAGATGTATGTACATAGAGTAAAAGCAGGAAGAGAATGTCTCATTTTTGTTTTGTGGTCTGTCTTTAATATCATTTTCTCATTCAATCCTCATAATAGTCATATATGGGTAGTTTTTTTCTTTTTATATTAATTTTAGAGATGAGAAAATGATGCTTAGAAAAGTGAAATAAGGGCGGGCATGGTGGCTCACGCCTGTAATCCCAGCACTTTGGGAGGCTGAGGTGGGCGGATCACAAGGTCAGGAGTCTGAGACCAGCCTGGCCAATATAGTGAAACCCCGTTTCTACTGAAAAATACAAAAATTAGCTGGGCGTGGTGGCGCGCTCCTGTAGTCCCAGCTACTCAGGAGACTGAGGCAGGAGAATCACTTGAACCCAGGAGGCGGAGGTTGCAGTGAGCCGAGATCGCGCCACTGTACTCCAGCCTGGGAGACAGAGTGAGACTCCATCTCAAAAAAAAAAAAAAAAAGAAAAAGAAAAGAAAAAAAAGAAAAGTGAAATTAGTATTCCAAAGCCCCATAACTACTAAATGGCAAATCCAAGATTCAAACCCAGGTTGAATTCCAAAGGCAATGGTCTTTACTAAGTAGTATCCCCTACATTCCAAAAAACAAAAAACAAAACATCCCTTAACAAGATATTGAAATTTATCCAATAATATATTTCCAACAAATGATTTGTCACTGAAAATAAACTATAAAATCAATATATTCTGCTACAGCCAATGGAGAAGTTAAAGATGTCTTCAGCCACATTAATAGAGGGAAAACTACAAAGGGTGCCCCAGAGCAGAATTCAGTGCAGGTTTAAGTACACGGCCAAAAAAAGCTAAAACCTTAACATTTAAAAATTTTTATCAGAGGTTAGAGATAACCTTGAAAAATAATAGACCATTTACTTGTTTCAAAAATGACAGATTGGTTCTTGGCCGCAACTTCTATTTACCAGAGAAAAAAAGTAGAGACTAAAAGAATTTTTTTAAATACAAGCTCAAAACTCCAGTTTCCTTCATTCAGCAGGAGGCTTTCCAATATGACCAAGTAGCACTGTTGGACAAAAGAGACATAAACAGTTTAAAGCCTCAGGCTCCCTCACAAGAAGTTTATCATTCACTAGAGGAGCGGAGGAGTCTACCTCTGGGTGCAAGAAAGTACTAAGTCAAGTGAGGCCCCATTCCAAAGGGTCCCGACAGCCAGGCAGAGAATTTTGGACTGACAGCTGTCAAAAAGGGAGTCTGGGGCAGCAAAGCGTTAAGAGGCCGCTCTGTGCCCAGGCTGCATTAAACTCGGCGTGTGTACTACTGAGAAAAAGAGATGTGGTAACCAGAGGCTTTCACAATGAGATGAGATAAGGTAAGAGGCTAAAATAAGTTAATCGAAATGGTTCTGAACATGATAAGATGTAGGGTTTAGATGACAGAGGGTGAGGCAGCTGCTGAAAAAGAAGAGATGTACATATTTCTCCAGCAGAAACAGGTTATGCAGTCCAGGGCAGCTTGTACAATGGAAGGAAAATATGTTAATTAGATGGAAAGTGGACTGTCTACTATGGGTGTGTGTGTGTTGGGGAGCAGAATTATAAGTGAAAAATCGAAGATGAACTCCTAAGCAGAGCTTTCATGGGGTGATATAAGGGAGGTTTTGGGTTTTTTTTTTTTTTTTTTTTTTTTTGAGATGGTATCTCGCTCTGTCTGTCGCCCAGGCTGGAGTGCAGTGGCACGATCTCGGCTCACTGCAAGCTCCGCCTCCCAGGTTCATGCCATTCTCCTGCCTCAGCCTCCCGAGTAGCTAGGACTACAGGCTCCCGCCACCACGCCTGGCTAATTTTTTGTATTTTTAGCAGAGATGGGGTTTCACCATGTTAGCCAGGATGGTCTCGATCTCCTGACCTCGTGATCCACCCGCCTCGGCCTCCCAAAGTGCTAGGGAGCCGAGGCATGAGACACTGTGCCCGGCCGGGAGGTTTTTTAGCTTACTTTTACAATTTTTCTATTTTTTTCTAATTGAATAACTAATACATGAATATATTTTCCTTGAAAAAGTTTCAAAATTTATAGGTCAAAATGAAGTCCCCTTTGACCATCTCTCAACTCTACCCTGCCAAATCCCAACACCCTCCCCAGTGTATCTTTTTTGGAAATCTGGAGTACAAGCATATGTAGTATTTCAGCATGATGAACAAAATTAAAAAAAAAAAAAAAAAAAACAGGAAAAGGAAAGCTTGCAGTAATCATAACACTAACACCCTTTTGTTCAGCAGGGGCTGTGTTAGACGGTTACAGATAAGCTATTAGCTCATTCAGCAAATGTGCTGTGAGCAACTACAAAGTACCAGGAGCTGGGAATACAACAATGACCTCGAGGAGAGCATAACCACTTCCAAGGTTGGCATCATTTCCCACAATATACTGATAAGGAAAGTGAGACTCAGAAAAATTACACAACTCACCCAAGGTTACTGCAAGTTGAGCGGTAGTGCTGGGATTCAAATTCTGGCCCTCCTTCTACAACTGTCTTCAAAGCCTGGCTCTCCTTCTACAACTATCTGATGGTTTTTAAACCATTTGTTACAAAAGCGGAAGTCTTTTTAAATTTTTTAATGAAAATATAATAAAATTACTATATTGTAGTTCAATATAGAGGAAACAAACGTAAAAGTGGATGTGCTCTGGATCATTTGAAGTGGCCTATGCAGAAAGATGATTTTGTTTTTATCAAGAGGACGGGAAGAGATCGCTTATATGAAATACCCCAAAGGCCCAAGTCTTCTATTGCCAAACAGCTTTAGGTGTAACTACCAGGCATCCTTGGTAGAGATCATCAGGGCCAATGAATTACACACTGGGCAATACCTGGGAATTACAGATTCCTATCTTCCTCCCACTACTTGTGACCCTCCATTGCTAATTTTGAATTCAATGGGATTCAGAGATCCATTGTAAAAGGGTAGTTAAAAGCTACCCTTTGGTGACTCTGATGATCAACCAGGTTTGAGAAGTAATTCTAGTACAACTTGTTGTTTTGCTTAATTCATCTCCTTTAGGGATCCTGCTTTGCCACCCCATCCTCCACCCTCTCTTTCCATCTAGAAACAACTGACGAGACTTGTGCCGTAGGGACACTGTGTGGCATGCCCAGCACTTGTGGATTACCATCCTGGAATGCCTTGGTTTCCTTCCTTCTGCTCTGAGTTTTTATTTCTACTCACCCTTCAGTTATGAACCACATAATCCTTTCTAGAATGATACAGGTCTGGTTATTCCTGGCCCTAGTCTAATCATTGCTTCCTAATTACTGCTTTAACTTCACATTTATCGTTGGTGAAGTTTTAAATTCCCTCCCATGTAATACCGAGGATATTTCATGTGGCATCTACACTTTTTTCCTGATGGTGTGTCCTAGTAGGACTCCATGTGCCTCTGCTGCATGAATCTTCCCAGATCAATCCCAGCTTCTGTACTCAGGACACTACTGTTTATTGCAGCAATCATTTTTATAATATCCCCCAATGAGCAGTTATTCAATGTCTGCTTATTTCCAATAATAGAAAACTCTTTTTATTAAAGAGCCTGTTCTGCTGTTGAAGAATAAGAACTGCTTTAAAGAAAGATTCCACCAGATCTTGAGCGAAACCTAGCTTTTCTGTACTTTCTGCCCATTGGTTCTTCCCTCCTGAACAGTGGTTCTCAATGTGGTTCAGCCCCAGCAGCAACAGCTTCACCTGGGAACTTGTTACGGATACAGCCCCCGAGGGATCTGATGGACTCAAGTTTGAGACCCTCTGCATTAGAAAGCAAAGCTTCTTCTAGACCACTGGTCTGGATACTTTTAGCCTGGCCTGGAGTTTGGGATCACAATGAGGCTACATGTGTTGTTGGCTCAATCCCCAAAAGACACTTTAGTTTTCCAATGCAGTTTATCTCTTGGTCTAAGGGCATAATATTGATTGTAGCCTTTGGAGGGGGTAGAAACAAGTGAAGCTTTCAGTTTTGTGTTTCTGACCATGTTTAGGCTTTCCTGGGGACAAAATATTCTTTAGGCTTTTTGACACCATTGACCAGGCACACAAAGCAGTCAATATATTTCCAGCATAAACACAGAATACTAGTTTTTGATACACAGTGTGTCTTGTATATATTTAACAGATAGATGGTTTGGAATACCTGGGAGCTATGAGGGTCAGTTTTGGTCAACATCAGGGGTGGTTAATCAAAAGGACTTCATGAGGGCCGTGAGAATTATGGTGAAATTTGATAGATGGAAGTAATGCAATTAGGTTATTAATTAGTTATGCTGGAGTTAATCAAAAGAGAGATAATCCTAGGTGAGCCTAACTTTTAGAAGATAACGTTTGGCCAGGCACGGTGGCTCACACCTGTAATCCCAGCACTTTAGGAGGCCAGGGCAGGAGGATTGCTTGAGCCCAGGAGCTCAAGACCAGCATGGGCAAAATAGAGAGACTCCATCTCTACAAAAAAATATTTAAAAATTAGCAGGGTGTGGCAGTGTGTGCCTCTAGTCCCAGCTACTAAGAGGCTGAGGTGGGAGGATTTCTTGAGCCTGGTAGGTCAAGGCAGCAGTGAGCTGTGATTGTACTACTGCACTCCAGCCTGGACAACAGAGTGAGACTCTGTCTCAAAAAAATAAAAATAAAAAAAGAAGAAGGTAACTTTCTTGAAGGTGAAGACTCAGAGAGACTCTGCTGGCATACAAGAAATCAGACAGTCCTTGAGAAGAGGTATGGGGAGCTGCAGGAGCCACTTGGTAAGAAGCTGAGGGTGACCTCTCAGAGTCGAAAGCAGTCCCTGACTGAGAGTTAGCAAGTGTTAGCAATGACCTTGGTCACTGTCTTAGTCTGAATGTGCTGCTATGACAAAATACCTTAGTCTGGGCAATCTATAAACAACAGAAATTTATTTCTCACAGTTCTGGAGGTTGTGACAGCGAAGATCAAGGTGCCTGCTGACTCAGTGTCTGCTGAGAGCCCACTCTTCATAGATGGCCCCTTCTCTTTGCAAAAGGGCAAAAAGGGCAAACAAGCTCTCTGTGGACTCTTTTATAAGGGCACTAATTCCTCCCTCATGACCTACTCACATCCGAAAGGCCCCGCCTTTTAATAACACGACTTTGGGAGTTAGAGTTTCAACATACACATTTGGGAGGGGGGAACACATAAATTTAGACAATAGCAATCAATGTACTGCAAGGAAATGAACTGTGCCAACTACCCGCGAACCTGGAAGAGGGCCCTGAGCCTCAGATGAGGTCATGGCCCCAGCTTGCAACTCCTTGTCTGAGCTGGTGAGACCCAGAGCAGAGGGCCCAGGTAACCCACCCCTGCACTCCTGACCCACAGAAACTGTGAGAGAACACATTCGTTTTAAGCCACTATGTTTGTAATAATCTGTCATGCAGCAATAGAAAAGCAATGTACTACACTTCAGCAAATTGTTGCAGTCAAACAGAAAAGTTTCCAAAGTTAGTTACCACTGTGCCCCCAAAACAGTGAATATTGAATAAGCCTTGACAGTAGGTGGAGGTTTGGATGACCATGTTTGAGAAAGGAGGGTGATGAGGGGCAAGCGTCCTGTTGAGAAAGAGGAAGTTATGTGCTGCTTTGTGAGAGGGCATGGTTAGTGATGTGCATGTGGCTGCATGAGAAAGGCCTCAAGCCCTGTGTTCTTTTAGGACCATTTAGGAATATTGGAGAGATGTTTCAAGACCCAGTGGTAGGAGATTGAGGCACCAGTGGTGGAAGCAGTCTCGGGTGAAGTGAAAACTGACGACCTCTGCAAGGCCACACTCATTGGGTCAGGAGGGTTTTTCTCCACTAAGGAAGATAAAATCTTGTCCACAGATCAACCATGGATCCTGACAATGCAGCAGTCAGTAAGAAGGGCTCCTGCACCCACTGAGTAACGAGGCAGTGTTTCTCCCTCAGACTCACCCGAGGTGCTGCCCTCCGAGCGGACGCCTCCTCCCTCAGACTCACCCGGGGCGCTGTCCTCCGAGCGGACGCCTCCTCCCTCAGACTCACCCGGGGCGCTGTCCTCCGAGCGGGCGCCTCCTCCCTCAGACTCACCCGGGGCGCTGTCCTCCGAGCGGGCGCCTCCTCCCTCAGACTCACCCGGGGCGCTGTCCTCCGAGCGGGCGCCTCCTCCCTCAGACTCACCCGGGGCGCTGTCCTCCGAGCGGGCGCCTCCTCCCTCAGACTCACCCGGGGCGCTGTCCTCCGAGCGGGCGCCTCCTCCCTCAGACTCACCCGGGGCGCTGTCCTCCGAGCGGGCGCCTCCTCCCTCAGACTCACCCGGGGCGCTGTCCTCCGAGCGGGCGCCTCCTCCCTCAGACTCACCCGGGGCGCTGTCCTCCGAGCGGGCGCCTCCTCCCTCAGACTCACCCGGGGCGCTGTCCTCCGAGCGGGCGCCTCCTCCCTCAGACTCACCCGGGGCGCTGTCCTCCGAGCGGGCGCCTCCTCCCTCAGACTCACCCGGGGCGCTGTCCTCCGAGCGGGCGCCTCCTCCCTCAGACTCACCCGGGGCGCTGTCCTCCGAGCGGGCGCCTCCTCCCTCAGACTCACCCGGGGCGCTGTCCTCCGAGCGGGCGCCTCCTCCCTCAGACTCACCCGGGGCGCTGTCCTCCGAGCGGGCGCCTCCTCCCTCAGACTCACCCGGGGCGCTGTCCTCCGAGCGGGCGCCTCCTCCCTCAGACTCACCCGGGGCGCTGTCCTCCGAGCGGGCGCCTCCTCCCTCAGACTCACCCGGGGCGCTGTCCTCCGAGCGGGCGCCTCCTCCCTCAGACTCACCCGGGGCGCTGTCCTCCGAGCGGGCGCCTCCTCCCTCAGACTCACCCGGGGCGCTGTCCTCCGAGCGGGCGCCTCCTCCCTCAGACTCACCCGGGGCGCTGTCCTCCGAGCGGGCGCCTCCTCCCTCAGACTCACCCGGGGCGCTGTCCTCCGAGCGGGCGCCTCCTCCCTCAGACTCACCCGGGGCGCTGTCCTCCGAGCGGGCGCCTCCTCCCTCAGACTCACCCGGGGCGCTGTCCTCCGAGCGGGCGCCTCCTCCCTCAGACTCACCCGGGGCGCTGTCCTCCGAGCGGGCGCCTCCTCCCTCAGACTCACCCGGGGCGCTGTCCTCCGAGCGGGCGCCTCCTCCCTCAGACTCACCCGGGGCGCTGTCCTCCGAGCGGGCGCCTCCTCCCTCAGACTCACCCGGGGCGCTGTCCTCCGAGCGGGCGCCTCCTCCCTCAGACTCACCCGGGGCGCTGTCCTCCGAGCGGGCGCCTCCTCCCTCAGACTCACCCGGGGCGCTGTCCTCCGAGCGGGCGCCTCCTCCCTCAGACTCACCCGGGGCGCTGTCCTCCGAGCGGGCGCCTCCTCCCTCAGACTCACCCGGGGCGCTGTCCTCCGAGCGGGCGCCTCCTCCCTCAGACTCACCCGGGGCGCTGTCCTCCGAGCGGGCGCCTCCTCCCTCAGACTCACCCGGGGCGCTGTCCTCCGAGCGGGCGCCTCCTCCCTCAGACTCACCCGGGGCGCTGTCCTCCGAGCGGGCGCCTCCTCCCTCAGACTCACCCGGGGCGCTGTCCTCCGAGCGGGCGCCTCCTCCCTCAGACTCACCCGGGGCGCTGTCCTCCGAGCGGGCGCCTCCTCCCTCAGACTCACCCGGGGCGCTGTCCTCCGAGCGGGCGCCTCCTCCCTCAGACTCACCCGGGGCGCTGTCCTCCGAGCGGGCGCCTCCTCCCTCAGACTCACCCGGGGCGCTGTCCTCCGAGCGGGCGCCTCCTCCCTCAGACTCACCCGGGGCGCTGTCCTCCGAGCGGGCGCCTCCTCCCTCAGACTCACCCGGGGCGCTGTCCTCCCAGCGGGCGCCTCCTCCCTCAGACTCACCCGGGGCGCTGTCCTCCCAGCGGGCGCCTCCTCCCTCAGACTCACCCGGGGCGCTGTCCTCCCAGCGGGCGCCTCCTCCCTCAGACTCACCCGGGGCGCTGTCCTCCCAGCGGGCGCCTCCTCCCTCAGACTCACCCGGGGCGCTGTCCTCCCAGCGGGCGCCTCCTCCCTCAGACTCACCCGGGGCGCTGTCCTCCCAGCGGGCGCCTCCTCCCTCAGACTCACCCGGGGCGCTGTCCTCCCAGCGGGCGCCTCCTCCCTCAGACTCACCCGGGGCGCTGTCCTCCCAGCGGGCGCCTCCTCCCTCAGACTCACCCGGGGCGCTGTCCTCCCAGCGGGCGCCTCCTCCCTCAGACTCACCCGGGGCGCTGTCCTCCCAGCGGGCGCCTCCTCCCTCAGACTCACCCGGGGCGCTGTCCTCCCAGCGGGCGCCTCCTCCCTCAGACTCACCCGGGGCGCTGTCCTCCCAGCGGGCGCCTCCTCCCTCAGACTCACCCGGGGCGCTGTCCTCCCAGCGGGCGCCTCCTCCCTCAGACTCACCCGGGGCGCTGTCCTCCCAGCGGGCGCCTCCTCCCTCAGACTCACCCGGGGCGCTGTCCTCCCAGCGGGCGCCTCCTCCCTCAGACTCACCCGGGGCGCTGTCCTCCCAGCGGGCGCCTCCTCCCTCAGACTCACCCGGGGCGCTGTCCTCCCAGCGGGCGCCTCCTCCCTCAGACTCACCCGGGGCGCTGTCCTCCCAGCGGGCGCCTCCTCCCTCAGACTCACCCGGGGCGCTGTCCTCCCAGCGGGCGCCTCCTCCCTCAGACTCACCCGGGGCGCTGTCCTCCCAGCGGGCGCCTCCTCCCTCAGACTCACCCGGGGCGCTGTCCTCCCAGCGGGCGCCTCCTCCCTCAGACTCACCCGGGGCGCTGTCCTCCCAGCGGGCGCCTCCTCCCTCAGACTCACCCGGGGCGCTGTCCTCCCAGCGGGCGCCTCCTCCCTCAGACTCACCCGGGGCGCTGTCCTCCCAGCGGGCGCCTCCTCCCTCAGACTCACCCGGGGCGCTGTCCTCCCAGCGGGCGCCTCCTCCCTCAGACTCACCCGGGGCGCTGTCCTCCCAGCGGGCGCCTCCTCCCTCAGACTCACCCGGGGCGCTGTCCTCCCAGCGGGCGCCTCCTCCCTCAGGCTCACCCGGGGCGCTGTCCTCCCAGCGGGCGCCTCCTCCCTCAGGCTCACCCGGGGCGCTGTCCTCCGAGCGGGCGCCTCCTCCCTCAGGCTCACCCGGGGCGCTGTCCTCCGAGCGGGCGCCTCCTCCCTCAGGCTCACCCGGGGCGCTGTCCTCCGAGCGGGCGCCTCCTCCCTCAGGCTCACCCGGGGCGCTGTCCTCCGAGCGGACGTTTCCTCCCTCAGGCTCACCCGGGGCGCTGTCCTCCGAGCGGACGCCTCCTCCCTCAGGCTCACCCGGGGCGCTGTCCTCCGAGCGGGCGCCTCCTCCCTCAGGCTCACCCGGGGCGCTGTCCTCCGAGCGGGCGCCTCCTCCCTCAGGCTCACCCGGGGCGCTGTCCTCCGAGCGGGCGCCTCCTCCCTCAGGCTCACCCGGGGCGCTGTCCTCCGAGCGGGCGCCTCCTCCCTCAGGCTCACCCGGGGCGCTGTCCTCCCAGCGGGCGCCTCCTCCCTCAGGCTCACCCGGGGCGCTGTCCTCCCAGCGGGCGCCTCCTCCCTCAGGCTCACCCGGGGCGCTGTCCTCCGAGCGGGCGCCTCCTCCCTCAGGCTCACCCGGGGCGCTGTCCTCCGAGCGGACGTTTCCTCCCTCAGGCTCACCCGGGGCGCTGTCCTCCGAGCGGGCGCCTCCTCCCTCAGGCTCACCCGGGGCGCTGTCCTCCGAGCGGGCGCCTCCTCCCTCAGGCTCACCCGGGGCGCTGTCCTCCGAGCGGGCGCCTCCTCCCTCAGGCTCACCCGGGGCGCTGTCCTCCGAGCGGGCGCCTCCTCCCTCAGGCTCACCCGGGGCGCTGTCCTCCGAGCGGGCGCCTCCTCCCTCAGGCTCACCCGGGGCGCTGTCCTCCGAGCGGGCGCCTCCTCCCTCAGGCTCACCCGGGGCGCTGTCCTCCGAGCGGACGTTTCCTCCCTCAGGCTCACCCGGGGCGCTGTCCTCCGAGCGGGCGCCTCCTCCCTCAGGCTCACCCGGGGCGCTGTCCTCCGAGCGGACGTTTCCTCCCTCAGGCTCACCCGGGGCGCTGTCCTCCGAGCGGGCGCCTCCTCCCTCAGGCTCACCCGGGGCGCTGTCCTCCGAGCGGGCGCCTCCTCCCTCAGGCTCACCCGGGGCGCTGTCCTCCGAGCGGACGTTTCCTCCCTCAGGCTCACCCGGGGCGCTGTCCTCCGAGCGGGCGCTTCCTCCCTCAGGCTCACCCGGGGCGCTGTCCTCCGAGCGGGCGCCTCCTCCCTCAGGCTCACCCGGGGCGCTGTCCTCCGAGCGGGCGCCTCCTCCCTCAGACTCACCCGGGGCGCTGTCCTCCGAGCGGACGTTTCCTCCCTCAGGCTCACCCGGGGCGCTGCCCTCCGAGCGGGCGCCTCCTCCCTCAGACTCACCCGGGGCGCTGTCCTCCGAGCGGGCGCCTCCTCCCTCAGACTCACCCGGGGCGCTGTCCTCCGAGCGGGCGCCTCCTCCCTCAGACTCACCCGGGGCGCTGTCCTCCGAGCGGGCGCCTCCTCCCTCAGACTCACCCGGGGCGCTGTCCTCCGAGCGGACGTTTCCTCCCTCAGGCTCACCCGGGGCGCTGTCCTCCGAGCGGGCGCCTCCTCCCTCAGGCTCACCCGGGGCGCTGTCCTCCGAGCGGGCGCTTCCTCCCTCAGGCTCACCCGGGGCGCTGTCCTCCGAGCGGGCGCTTCCTCCCTCAGACTCACCCGGGGCGCTGTCCTCCGAGCGGGCCCTTCCTCCCTCAGACTCACCCGGGGCGCTGTCCTCCCAGCGGGCGCTTCCTCCCTCAGACTCACCCGGGGCGCTGTCCTCCGAGCGGGCGCTTCCTCCCTCAGACTCACCCGGGGCGCTGTCCTCCCAGCGGGCGCTTCCTCCCTCAGACTCACCCGGGGCGCTGTCCTCCGAGCGGGCGCTTCCTCCCTCAGACTCACCCGGGGCGCTGTCCTCCCAGCGGGCGCCTCCTCCCTCAGACTCACCCGGGGCGCTGTCCTCCGAGCGGGCGCCTCCTCCCTCAGACTCACCCGGGGCGCTGTCCTCCGAGCGGGCGCCTCCTCCCTCAGGCTCACCCGGGGCGCTGTCCTCCGAGCGGACGTTTCCTCCCTCAGGCTCACCCGGGGCGCTGTCCTCCGAGCGGACGTTTCCTCCCTCAGGCTCACCCGGGGCGCTGTCCTCCGAGCGGACGTTTCCTCCCTCAGGCTCACCCGGGGCGCTGTCCTCCGAGCGGGCGCTTCCTCCCTCAGGCTCACCCGGGGCGCTGTCCTCCGAGCGGACGTTTCCTCCCTCAGGCTCACCCGGGGCGCTGTCCTCCGAGCGGGCGCCTCCTCCCTCAGGCTCACCCGGGGCGCTGTCCTCCGAGCGGGCGCCTCCTCCCTCAGACTCACCCGGGGCGCTGTCCTCCGAGCGGACGTTTCCTCCCTCAGGCTCACCCGGGGCGCTGTCCTCCGAGCGGGCGCCTCCTCCCTCAGACTCACCCGGGGCGCTGTCCTCCGAGCGGGCGCCTCCTCCCTCAGACTCACCCGGGGCGCTGTCCTCCGAGCGGGCGCTTCCTCCCTCAGACTCACCCGGGGCGCTGTCCTCCGAGCGGACGTTTCCTCCCTCAGGCTCACCCGGGGCGCTGTCCTCCGAGCGGGCGCTTCCTCCCTCAGACTCACCCGGGGCGCTGTCCTCCGAGCGGGCGCCTCCTCCCTCAGACTCACCCGGGGCGCTGTCCTCCGAGCGGGCGCCTCCTCCCTCAGACTCACCCGGGGCGCTGTCCTCCGAGCGGGCGCCTCCTCCCTCAGGCTCACCCGGGGCGCTGTCCTCCGAGCGGACGTTTCCTCCCTCAGGCTCACCCGGGGCGCTGTCCTCCGAGCGGACGTTTCCTCCCTCAGGCTCACCCGGGGCGCTGTCCTCCCAGCGGGCGCTTCCTCCCTCAGGCTCACCCGGGGCGCTGTCCTCCGAGCGGGCGCTTCCTCCCTCAGGCTCACCCGGGGCGCTGTCCTCCGAGCGGGCGCTTCCTCCCTCAGACTCACCCGGGGCGCTGTCCTCCGAGCGGGCGCTTCCTCCCTCAGACTCACCCGGGGCGCTGTCCTCCGAGCGGGCGCTTCCTCCCTCAGACTCACCCGGGGCGCTGTCCTCCGAGCGGGCGCCTCCTCCCTCAGGCTCACCCGGGGCGCTGTCCTCCGAGCGGGCGCCTCCTCCCTCAGACTCACCCGGGGCGCTGTCCTCCGAGCGGACGTTTCCTCCCTCAGGCTCACCCGGGGCGCTGTCCTCCGAGCGGACGTTTCCTCCCTCAGGCTCACCCGGGGCGCTGTCCTCCGAGCGGGCGCCTCCTCCCTCAGGCTCACCCGGGGCGCTGTCCTCCGAGCGGACGTTTCCTCCCTCAGGCTCACCCGGGGCGCTGTCCTCCGAGCGGGCGCCTCCTCCCTCAGGCTCACCCGGGGCGCTGTCCTCCGAGCGGGCGCCTCCTCCCTCAGACTCACCCGGGGCGCTGTCCTCCCAGCGGGCGCCTCCTCCCTCAGACTCACCCGGGGCGCTGTCCTCCGAGCGGGCGCCTCCTCCCTCAGACTCACCCGGGGCGCTGTCCTCCGAGCGGGCGCCTCCTCCCTCAGACTCACCCGGGGCGCTGTCCTCCGAGCGGGCGCCTCCTCCCTCAGACTCACCCGGGGCGCTGTCCTCCGAGCGGGCGCCTCCTCCCTCAGACTCACCCGGGGCGCTGTCCTCCGAGCGGGCGCCTCCTCCCTCAGACTCACCCGGGGCGCTGTCCTCCGAGCGGACGTTTCCTCCCTCAGGCTCACCCGGGGCGCTGTCCTCCGAGCGGGCGCCTCCTCCCTCAGGCTCACCCGGGGCGCTGTCCTCCGAGCGGACGTTTCCTCCCTCAGGCTCACCCGGGGCGCTGTCCTCCGAGCGGGCGCCTCCTCCCTCAGACTCACCCGGGGCGCTGTCCTCCGAGCGGGCGCCTCCTCCCTCAGACTCACCCGGGGCGCTGTCCTCCGAGCGGGCGCCTCCTCCCTCAGACTCACCCGGGGCGCTGTCCTCCGAGCGGGCGCCTCCTCCCTCAGGCTCACCCGGGGCGCTGTCCTCCGAGCGGGCGCCTCCTCCCTCAGGCTCACCCGGGGCGCTGTCCTCCGAGCGGGCGCCTCCTCCCTCAGACTCACCCGGGGCGCTGTCCTCCGAGCGGACGTTTCCTCCCTCAGACTCACCCGGGGCGCTGTCCTCCGAGCGGACGTTTCCTCCCTCAGGCTCACCCGGGGCGCTGTCCTCCGAGCGGGCGCCTCCTCCCTCAGGCTCACCCGGGGCGCTGTCCTCCGAGCGGGCGCTTCCTCCCTCAGACTCACCCGGGGCGCTGTCCTCCGAGCGGACGTTTCCTCCCTCAGGCTCACCCGGGGCGCTGTCCTCCGAGCGGACGTTTCCTCCCTCAGGCTCACCCGGGGCGCTGTCCTCCGAGCGGACGTTTCCTCCCTCAGGCTCACCCGGGGCGCTGTCCTCCGAGCGGGCGCCTCCTCCCTCAGGCTCACCCGGGGCGCTGTCCTCCGAGCGGACGTTTCCTCCCTCAGGCTCACCCGGGGCGCTGTCCTCCGAGCGGGCGCTTCCTCCCTCAGGCTCACCCGGGGCGCTGTCCTCCGAGCGGGCGCTTCCTCCCTCAGACTCACCCGGGGCGCTGTCCTCCGAGCGGACGTTTCCTCCCTCAGGCTCACCCGGGGCGCTGTCCTCTGAGCAGACGCTTCTTCCTCTGCCACAGACTTGAGTAGCATCTGCAGTGTCCCTCTGCCTGACTTGCAGCTCGGGTGTGTCCCGTGCTCAAAATTCCTCTTGCCAGCTGCATGGACTCCCTCACCTTCCCCCTGACCGTTGTCTTATTGAAAACCTCTTCCTGAACTGACCCCATCGAAGCCTTACCACTAATTTCTGCTGGTTTTGATCTAAATAGAGTCAACCTCAAACACTATCCACAACTGCTCTGATTTCACCAAACTGAATTCTTATTAATGTGACTGAATAGGACCCTTTTCAAAAGAACACGTTTTTTAGGAATTGACTGAAAACAATGAATGGGTGGACAGCTTTCATGTGGTTTGAACTTAGGAGAATCTGAAGTGGTAGAACATTGACTAAATTATTAAAATTACATACTGAGGACATACAACAAGCAAAGTGCTATATCACATACTATGGAGACTCAGAAAGTGGAAGGTGTGGTTCATCTTCATCTCATCTTATTTGGTAGATAAAATAGAACATAAGAAATTAACAACACAAACCACACATAATAATTTAATATGGCCAAACAGCAGGCTGATTACCAATGAATGATAAGAATAAAAACTTCGATACAAGTTCTACGAGGACCAAATCACTGTGAGCTCTTTGGATCAGGAAACTTCCTGGAGAAGAAGAAAAGAAATTCAAATAAAATTTTTTTTTAAAGAGACACAGTCTCACTATGTTGCTCAGGCTGAAGGTGAACTCCTAGGCTCAAGCAGTCCTCCTGCCTCAGCCTCCTAAGTAGCCTGGGGTGGTAGGTGTGTGCCTTTGTGCCTGGTAAGAAGTAAATTTTTGATCTGGATTTTAAAGGCAATGCTATGGGCTGAATATTGCCTCCACCCCCAAAGTTAGATGTTGAAGTCCTAACCCCTAGTATGCCAAATGTGACTGACTGTATTTTGTATATTTTAAGATAAAATCTGCTATGGTTTGAATTTGTCTCTTCAAAAATTT
This sequence comes from Pan troglodytes, assembly GCF_028858775.2. NCBI lineage: Eukaryota > Metazoa > Chordata > Mammalia > Primates > Hominidae > Pan > Pan troglodytes. The sequence continues at coordinate 14,519,442 of NC_072411.2, forward strand.
AAGTGTTGCCAATGTTATCGTATTAAGAGGTGGGGCTTTTAAGAGGTGATTAGGCCGTGAGGGCTCCTTCCTCATGAATGGAATGAGGTGCCTTCATAAAAGGGCTTGATGAAGGAAGCTTGTCCCTTTTTGTCCTGCTGCCTTCTGCCTGATGAAGGGAGTTTGTCCCTTTTTGTCCTTCTGCCTTCTGCCTGATGAAGGCAGTTTGTCCCTTTTTGTCCTTCTGCCTTCTGCCATGTGAGGACACAGCATTCCTCCCCTCTGGAGGTCATGGCATTCAAGGCACCATCTTGGAAGCAGAGATAGGACCCTTACCAGAAAATGAACCTGCCTGTGCCTTGATCTTGGCCCAGTGTCCAGACTGCTAAAAATAAGTTTCTGGTTTGTTTTTTTTTTTTAACAAATTATCCAGTCTGTGGTATTCTGTTATAGCAGCACAAACAAAGACAGGGTCTATAAAGGGATAATTAGGTTAAAATGAGGTCATTAGGGCGGGCCCTATCTAATATGACTGGTGTCCTCATGAAAAGCATAAATTAAGACAGACACACAGAGAGGAAAGACCCTATGAGGATACAGGGTGAAGATGGCCATGTACAAGCCAAAGAGAGGCCTCAAAAGAGATGAACCTTGTGGACACATCGGCCTTGGATTATAGCCCTCAGAATTGTGAGAACAACTTCTGTTGTGCCAGCCACACAGTCTGTGGTATACTCCATTATAGCAGCCCTAGCAAAGCAATATGGGAAATACCTGGTGACATTTACTCTTTTGAATATAGAGAATTAACTGATTCTATAAGGGAAAGAGGAGATAAAGGGAGCAACAGAAGAGACTGGATAAAAACAAGAAGATGAATTTCAGGAAATAGTGGAGATAGCAATAAGAGGATAAGAAAAAGTGCACCAGGGATCCCCAACATGAACTTTTGCTGAGGAAAGAAAATCAAGATTACTTACTCCAACAGGGATACCTTTGTCTTGAGACAGTGGAGAGAACTTCATGGGCTCAATGAGAAAAAGGCAAGGAAGAAGCAGGAGAGAACTTTAGGGAAGTGAATGGAATGAAACTAAAAGGAAGTGAGAAGCACTATGGAGATACCTCAGCTACTTAAGACAGAATACAGGAAGGGGAAGTAACATGAATCCCAAGACTAAAGAAAGTAAAACATGAAGAATGTGAGGGAGTAAAAGGAGTTTGAAGGAAAACTGGAGGAGCTAAAAACGAACCATACACATATGGGCCAAGTGTTATATAAGCGAGAAACAGGTCACTGAGATAGCATTAGATCATTCGAGCTTGGAGTCACAGTTTACAGGGATCAGAAAAAAAAAAAGGAAATAGGGTTTAATTTTAAGATAAGAAACAGGCTGGGCACGGTGGCTCACACCTGTAATCCCAGCACTTTGGGAGGCTGAGGTGGGCAGATCATGAGGTCAGGAGTTCGAGACCAGCCTGACCGACATGGTAAAACCCCATCTCTACTAAAAATACAAAAATTAGCTGGGCATGGTGGCATGTGCCTGTAATCCCAGCTACTCATAAGGCTGAGGCAGGAGAATCATTTGAACCCGGGAGGCGGAGGTTGCAGTGAGCCGAGATCATGCCACTGCACTCCAGCCTGGGTGACAGAGCAAGACTCCATCTCAAAAAATAAAAATAAAAATAAAATAAGAAACAAAGTTATATGGGAAGACTGGACTTGGACATCAACTTTTTAAACCTTTCCTGGATCCTGTGAGCCAATAAATTCCTCTTTTTGTCTAAGTTAGTTCAAGTTAGGTTACTGCCCTTTAAAATCAACCAACCAAAGTAATAAAAACTGTCAATGGAGGAGGAGTGAGACATTTCTTTTTGGCTATGTTGAATAGATGAGATATAATTTACCCAAAGTGTAGTTTACAGACAAGCCAGTCACCACACAGCCCATTTCTGGGGGTAACTGCAGAGCCTACAGGTCCTACTAAGAAGGTCGCCATGTTCTATGCCACGTTCTCTACCCGCTTCCAGAACCCCTCAGCCCCCAGCTCTCCCAGCTCAGCTGACTAGAATCAGGAATGTGCTCATGATCCAAAGGCCATCAATTTTTCTATGGGTTTATGGCCCACAAGGAGGTTTAGCATAGAATCTCTGTTTCAATAGGGATAATACTGAGTCAAACAGACATTATTGCCTAGAAATTTCATGTGGAACTGACAAATTGTGAATAAGCTGAAGTTATGAGTTATCAGAAAGGAGGAGTGAGCAGTTATGAACAAGCAGAAGCTATAGGTAAGCCAAAATCAAACGGTATTTATAGGAGAGTTGAAAAATTAGTAGAAATGGGAATGGTAGCAGTACAGTTGGAGGGATGCTGAGTCACTGCATTTATGGGATCCCTGAACTTGCCAAAGCGGCAAGAAGATGACTCAGATTGGTGACTCTTCCACTGGATGCTTCTAGTTCCTGAGTGACTTCCAGAGTCCAAGAGGCCCAGCTCGACGGCTTTTCTTGATATGCCAGAAGGTTCTTAAAGTCCTTATTTCCATAAATACCGTCACGATACCCCTGCTCCCATCACCCAGATGAACCGCTGTTCTTTGTAGTGAAATGGTCTTAACAAACATCTCAATAATAACATTGGCTAACACTTATTTAACATGTATTATGTGCTGAGCACTGAGATATTAATTTTACACATTGTACCTCACTTAATTTTCTCAACAATCCTATGAGGCAGGTACATATTATTCTTATCAATTTATGGATGGCGAAACCTAACTTAGAGAGGTTACCTTGCTTGTCCAAGTCACATCTTCTGTGGGGGAGCTAAGTCTGAAGCAGATCTGTGTAACTCTAGAGTCCAAACATGTAATTATATTTAACTTCTCTCAAGTTACTCAGTTCCCTTGGGATCATTTCGGGTGTAGATAGTGTAAGTAATTTAACTTTAAGTCATAAAACAAGAAATGTAGCAACCAGAACTAAAAGGGGAAAAAAGACTCATCATGAATATCACGTGTTATAAAATAATCATGTGTCTTGCTGAAACTTCATAAAAGAGAAGTTCTAGAAAGTTATCCCAAAGCAAGGAGTGGTGAATGGGAATTTATTACTAATTTTAGATACATAATATGTGCCAGATGTATTGTCCCATTTGAACAAATGGCTAAGGAAAATATGTATTCTTTGTAGTTTAATAGTGGCCTCAATTTTCCTAATTTGCTTCATAAAGTCTTACGCTCTTGACAGGGAATTCTCCTGCAAAGGGGTTTTTAGAAATCAACCATGGATGTAGAGAAGAGACTACTTTGCATAAAAAAAAGAGAAGTGAAACTGTAGAGTTTAAAAAAAAAAATGTGGCCAGGGACGGTGGCGCATGCCTATAATCCCAGCACTTTGGGAGGCTGAGACAGGCGGATCACCTGAGGTCAAGAGTTCAAGACTAGCCTGGCCAACATGGTGAAACCCGTTCTCTACGAAACATACAAAAATTAGCTGTGTGTGGTGGCGTGCGCCTGTAGTCCCAGCTACTCAGGAGGCTGAGGCAGGAGAATTGTTTGAACCCAGGAGGTGGAGGTTTCAGTGAGCTGAGATTGCACCACTGCACTCCAGCCTGAGCAACAGAGCGAGACTCATCTCAAAATAAATAAATAAAATAAAAAATGTATGTGTAAGAAAAATAAACTGTGAGATATGAAGTGTAAAATTTCAACTCTTCTAATTATGCTGAATTAATAACTAAAATTTATTTTTCAAAAACTGGAAAATTTAGCAGAGATGTAGCTATTTAAAAATGAATAATAATGTTGAATATGTGTTTGCTCCATGAGGGCATAGATTTTTGTATTTCCTTCACTACTGGATCCTTAGAAGCTGGAACAGACTCTGTTATATAGTAGATGTTCAATAAAAATCTGTTAAATAGAACAAATAAATGACTGAACTCAGAAAACTGAGATTATTCTCTGAATTGTATCTCTAAATGATATACGAGCAAGTCATTTAGCATATTTGGATGCAAGTTTTATTTATTTATTTGTGAGATTTTTGTGTTATAAAAGATACTGCAAGGAGATGGAATTTGTTCTACTAGACATAAAACCGAACAGCATGGTACTGGTTTAGGAACAGGCAATAAGTCAAAGGAACAGACTAGAAAATGTAGAGATAGACTTTGTATACACACACACACACACACACACACTCACACTTATTTAAACAACATCAGTATATAATATAAAATGAATTGTTTAGGACATCAGGCCATTGATTAAGATAAATAATATTAATTCCCTTTCAAGCCATATACAAAGCTAAATTCCAGATAGATCAAGGACTTGAACATGTTTTAATAAAAAAGCAAAGTATAGTCGGGCATGGTGGCTCATGTTTGTAATCCCAGCACCTTGGGAGGCCAAGGTGGGTGGATTTCTTGAGGTCAGGAGTTCGAGACCAGCCTGGCAAACAAGGCAAAACCCCATCTCTACTAAAAATACAAAAATTAGCCGGGCATGGTGGCACACACCTGTAATCCCAGCTACTACTCAGGAGGCTGAGGAATGAGAATCACTTGAACTTGGGAGGTGGAGGTTGCAGTGAGCTGAGATTGCACCACTGCACTGCAGCCTGGGTGACAGAGCGAGACTCTGTCTCAAAAAAAAAAGCAAAGTATAAAACTACTAGGAACAAAATTCACAAATTCATAGAAATGTTTTTTATAACCTTACCGTGGTGTATCCTTTGTAAGAGTAATGCCAGGCTAGGCCCAGTGGCACACACCTGTAATCCCAGCACTTTGGGAGGTTGAGGCAGGTAGATCGCTTGAGCCTAGGAGTTGGAGACCAGCCTGGGCAACATAGTGAGACCCTGTCTCTATGAAAAATAATAATAATAATAACTGGGTGTGGTGGTACATACCTGTGGTCCTAGCTACTTGGGAGGCTGAGGTAGGAGGATTCTTTGAGTCCAGGAGGCAGACGCTGCAGTGAGCCATGACTGCACCACTGCACTCTTATCTGGGTGACAAAAAGAGAACATGTCTCAAAACAATATTTTAAAAAAGAGTAACACCAAAGCCAAAACTAGAAATAAAACAGATTACAGTATGAACAATTATGTGCATTAGAGTGCAGGAGAAAATAAAAAGTGTTATGGAATTAAGAGGAAAACTTGGACGACTGAAGATGGTACCATACATCCAGGCTAATGATGTTACTTTAAAATATTTCTTATGCCTGTCACAGTGGCTCACGCCTGTAATCCCAGCATTTTGGGAGGCTGAGGTGGGACAATTGCTTGAGCCCAGGTGTTCAAGACCAGCCTGAGCAACACAGTGAGAACCTGTCTCTATGAAAAATAAAAAATTAACCAGGCGTGGTGCCATATGCACCTGTGGCCCCAGCTGCTCAGGAGGTTGAAGTGGGAGAGTCACTTGAACCCAGGAGGTTGAGGCTGCAGTGATCGCACCACTGTACTCCAGCATGGGCAACCGAGGGAGACCCTGTCTCAAAAATAAAATAAATAGAATATTTCTTAAATTATGAAACTTTTATCGCATTACCAAAACTTTAGGGAAATAGAAAATAGAAAAAACATCCCCTGAGTACAACACAATGACTATCATTTTTGTTTATTCCCTTGCAATATTTTTCATAGGCATTTTTTTGTTAAGATATTTCACATGCCATAAAATTCACTCCTTTAGAGTGTACACTTTAGTGGATTTTAGTATATTCACAAAGATGTGTAAGCATCACCACTCTTTTAATTCCAAAATGTTTTCATCCCCCACCCCAGAAAACATGACGGCAACCCATTAGCAGTTACTGTTCACCCCCACTCCCTCAGCCAAAATCTACTTTCTGTCTCTGTTTGTCATAGGCATGTTTTAAACCCATTTGAATTATAGAAGCCTTCTTTGTTTCATTTAAGTGTCTATCAGAAACAAGCTTTCCATAAGTGAACAGTCTTCAACCTTTTGCACAGAAAATCAACTCTAAAATGTTTGCAGAGGGCAAAATATAAAAGAAAGAAAAACAGAGAGAAAAAGGGTCATTCCAGGATACCTATTAAAAGATGAAAATGTACACAATTTATAAGCAAGTATACAACACAGGTCAAGAAGTGAATAGGGATTCTTTGATTCTTTCACTTTCTTAGTTTAAAAAAAAAAAAAAAAAAGAAGAAGTAAATAGGGCCAGGAGCGGTGGTTCACGCCTGTAATCCTAGCACTTTGGGAGCCAAGGCAGGTGGATCACCTGAGGTCAGGAGTTCAAGACCAGCCTGGCCAATACGGTGAAACCTCATCTCTACTAAAAATACAAAAAATTAGCCAGGCATGGTGGTGGGCGCCTGTAATCCCAGCTACTCGGGAGGCTGTGGCAGGAGAATCCCTTGAACCCAGGAGGTGGAGGTTGCAGTGAGCCAAGATCGTGCCATTGCACTCCAGCCTGGGCAACAAGAGCAAAACTCCATCTCCAAGAAAAAAAAAAAGTGAAACAGCACTAGGTCAGATTATTGAAGAAAGGAATCTTTTCTTGGGTCTGATGGTTTTACTATTGTGTTATCCTCAAAAAAAATTTTTTGACCAAGGCAGTACATGCACATATTTACAAAAAAGTCAACAATGCTGAAGAGCTTATTGTAAGAGGTAAGAAAGCTTTGCCAGTCCATCCCGCCCCCAACCCACCCCGTTGCCTTCCACTCAAGCCCTAGAACAAGTCTGACTTTTTAACGGCTACAGTTTTAAAAATTCTTCTGGGTGGTTACTTCCCTATCTCTAAATAATACAGTTATATCACCACTTCTTTATTTATCAGACAGACAGGCTTTATCTGTGGACTTCCTTCCTATTCTGATAGATGAGAACTTAGTTCACTTACACCCTCCTCCCTCCCAATATGGATGTCTCATTATTTTTAGTTCCTCTATTGTAATTTTAGGTAACTTATTTACTTGAATTCCTCTTTGTAATTTTCTTAATATATGAATATTTGCTTCCTGTTCTGCTAACTGTAACTTGTATCTCTCAAGTCCCCACTTTGTGTGGATCTTCTTCCCTTCTACTTCCAAAATTCTGTCTGCATGTTGTTTTCTATAAGATTTCAATAGACTAAGTGAAAAAGTTCAAAGGACCAGCACAATGGAATATGAAGTTTTAACAAATGACATTCAAAAAACTGTGAAGTGGTTCACGCACATAAGCAAGAAACTAATATAGGAACACACATCCATCCATCATTCAGCTTTTTCAAATCTTAACATTATCACATATTTGCTTCCCTTTAAAAAGAGAAAGCATTGTCAGTCCACTGAGACCCCATGTACTATTGATTGTACTTCTCTTTTACCTCAATGTTCATCATTATATCAAAATCGCTCTTATTAACTCAGCATTTACCATTCTACCACTTGATTTTTTACTTTTGACACATACTTTGGCATCCATAAACATTATATATTAGGCTGGGCATGATGGCTCACTCCTGTAATCCTAGCATTTTGGGAGGCTGAGGTGGGTGGATAGCTTGTGGTCAGGAGTTTGAGACCAGCCTGGGCAACATGGTGAGACCCTATCTCTACCAAAAATACAAAAACTAGCTGGACATGGTGGTGCACACCTGTAATCCCAGCTACTCGGGAGGCTGAGGCAGGAAAATCACTTGAACTCGGGAAGTGGAAGCTGCAGTGAGCCGAGATCGTGCCACTGCACTCAAGCCTGGGTGACAGAGCGCGACTCTGTCTCAAAAAAAAAAAAAAAAAAAAAAAATATATATATATATATATAATATACAATTTTGTATGTCACACTTAAAATTTAACATTTTTATTGACACAATTTCATTCATTAGACTTACCATTCCAAATATCATTTGATAGTGTGCCTATCATCCTAATTGCTTACTATTATAAATGATGCTGCTATAAGTACATTGGGTATTCTTAGCATAAATGGGGGAAGGGAATGCTAAGAAAAATTAGCAAATAAATTTTTAAAAGAAAAAAAGATAAATGTGGGATATTTAGAATTTACCTTTGGATTCAATGGAACTGGGTTCTGTCTCTTATACATTAATTATGTTTTAGCCTAACCTAATAGCTATGAAGTTCTGCTCACAGAATTAAAAAAAATCTGGAGACATTTATAAATGAGAAAAAGCATAGATGATAATAAAAAATATATGTGTACCTACAATTAATCAATGTTCATCACAGTTTTTTTTTTTTTTTTTTTTTTTTTAGAGGCAGGGTCTTGCTCTGTCACCCAGGCTGGAGTGCAGTGCTGCGATCATGGCTCACTGCAGCCTTGAACTCCTGGGCTCTGGCAATCCTCCTGCCTGAGCCTTCTGAGTAGCTGAGACTATAGATATGGGCCACCACACCTGGCTAATTTTTAATTTTTTTTAGTAGAGATGAAGTCTTGCTATGTTGACCAGGCTTGTGGGAGTTCAGTCAGGCTGGTGGAAAAAATTTTAAAGATAGTTATAAGAAACAGACACAAACCTTCTTGTAAGGCTGGAGAGGGTTTACATTGCTTCAGTAACAGATTTGGCTGAAAGCAGCCTAATCCTCTCTACCTTTAGCTGATAGGAAAAATGAAAATAACAAGGGAATGTGAGGAAGTTTATCTAAATAGCTTGCTTACTCATGTGGTCCTAAAACCAAACTTTGATCAACCTCAGGTGCATAATTGCTCTCTACTCAGGGGGTGAGCAATGTTAATTACCCTCTAGTGGTGTTTACTCGAGACCTTTGTCATTTAATCTGTATTAAATAAATGTGAACTTTGCTAGCTTATTGAGGTGATGCTCCAGATGCAGAGCAGAGCCCCTTAGCCAGACTGACAGGCAAAATATCTGTGTCAGTGTATGTCTCTCATCCATGACTGGTTCAGGGTCTGCGGGCTGGATTCCTGCACAGGCTGGTCTTGAACTCCTGGGCTCAAGCAATCCTCCCGCCTGAGCCTTCTGAGTAGCTGAGACTACAGATATGGGCCACCACACCTGGCTATTTTTAAAATTTTTTAGTAGAGATGAAGTCTTGCTGTGTTGCCCAGGCTGGTCTTAAACTCCTGGGCTCAAGAGCTCCTCCTGCCTTGGCCTCCCAAAGTGCTGGGAGTACAGGCATGAGTTATGGTGCCCAGATGGACATTTTTTTAAAAATAAAGGAATACTCCTGAAACGCTGAAGTCTTCTTTGTACCTCTCTGTGATAACATGAATAGCCTCTTAATGACACCAAGGAGCAAGACAAGTTAGTCCCAAAGTAGCTCACATAGATGGTGATAAAGGAATGAGGGGTGGGTGTGATCCATGCAAAAAACCCTTACTCTTTAATGGGTTGCTGTTTCCAACACAATTGCAACAGTACCCTACGTTGCTATAATGCATTATAGTTTTCAAAGTGCTTTTGTGGCCTCCATAATAGAGAGGTTGTGAGGTAAGCTTCAACCACGGCTGCCCCACTACCCAAGAGTGGACACACAATGATGAATAGGGCAATTTCTGCCTCTTAGTTTCTTAGCTAGGGAGGGGCACTTACTGGAACAGCACAGAAAACAGTCTTTGGCCCAGTTGGGGAATCTTTATCAGGTTATGCTACTGCAAGCTTTCCTCCCGTTAAATGTGAGAGGAATAAAACCCTGTTCCTTGGATCAGTGTGACTCTGAAACAGCTGGAGGAGAGACAGCTTTAGGCAGGTTGAAACAGAGAGCTCCAGCATATGTACTTTTTTTTTTTTTTTTTTTTGAGACGGAGTCTTGCTCTGTCACCCAGGCTGGAGTGCAGGCTCGATCTCGGCTCACTGCAAGCTCTGCCTCCCGGGTTCACGCCATTGTCCCGCCTCAGCCTCCCGAGTAGCTGGGACTACAGGCTCCTGCCACCACGCCCGGCTGATTTTTTTGTATTTTTAGTAGAGACGGGGTTTCACCATGTTAGCCGGGATGGTCTCGATCTCCTGACCTCATGATCCGCCCGCCTCGGCCTCCCAAAGTGCTGGGATTACAGGCGTGAGCCACTGCGCCCAGTCTTAGCATATGTACTATTAAGAGAAAAGACTCCTAAGGGCTAACAAGAGAGCAATGCTGGGCATGGAGCATCTCCTCCAACTAAAGAAAGCAGCACTTTCTAAAGCGCAAGCCGATTTGAAAGTTGCTGAATCAAATGGAGCTTTGAAAATAGAAACAGGGGCTACATATAATACGATAATACTGGGCTTGCTCAGCTCCCACTTTTCCAGGGATCCAGGTGCACATTGCCGGGTCCCAGGCTGGTTGATGCTGGCAAACTATAAGACAAGCATGGAGAAGAAAATACATGGTGAAAAGTAAAGATGGAAGTCTTAAAAAAGAAGAAAGAAAGATATTTTTGGAATTAAAGTCAAAGGAGTGTGTGTGTATGTATGCATATACATACATATATATAATAATAACTGTACAGTAAGGTGACCCCAGTTTCAGCTTATTCAGGGGAAATCACCAATTATATCTACAATGTATAACAGAAGAGGCATGGCTTCAAGCCCTTGAACATTTAAGCTAGAGAAGCAAGAATAGTCACAAAAGAAAGCCCAGTATTTCTTTTTATTTTATTTTATTTTAATTATTATTATACTTTAAGTTCTAGGGTACTTGTGCACCATGTGCAGATTTGTTACATAGGTATACATGTGCCATATTGGTGTGCTGCACTCATTAACATTTACATTAGGTATATCTCCCAATGCTGTCCCTCCCCCCTCCCCCCACCCCACAACAGGCCCGGGTGTGTGATGTTTCCCTTCCTGTGTCCAAGTGTTCTCATTGTTCAATTCCCACCTATGAGTGAGAACATGCAGTGTTTAGTTTTCTGTCCTTTCGATAGTTTGCTCAGAATGATGGTTTCCAGCTTCATCCATATCCCTACAAAGGACATGAATTCATCATTTTTTCTGGCTGCATAGTATTCCATGGTGTATATGCCACATTGTCTTAATCCAGTCTATCATTGATGGACATTTGGGTGGTTCGAAGTCTTTGCTATTGTGAATAGTGCCGCAATAAACATACGTGTGCATGTGTCTTTATAGCAGCATGATTTATAGTCATTTGGGTATATACCCAGTAATGGGATGGCTGGGCCAAATGGTATTTCTAGCTCTAGATCCTTGAGGAATCGCCACACTGTCTTCTACAATGGTTGAACTAGTTAACAGTCCCACCAACAGTGTAAAAGTGTTTGTATTTCTCCACATCCTCTCCAGCACCTGTTGTTTCCTGACTTTTTAATGATCGCCATTCTAACTGGTGTGAGATGGTATCTCATTGTGGTTTTGATTTGCATTTCTCTGATGGCCAGTGATGATGAGCATTTTTTCATGTGCCTGTTGGCTGCATAAATGTCTTCTTTTGAGAAGTGTCTGTTCATATCCTTTGCCCACTTTTTGATGGGGTTGTTCAATTTTTTCTTGTAAATTTAAGTTCTTTGTAGATTCTGGATATTAGCCCTTTGTCAGATGGGTAGATTGCAAAAATTTTCTCCCATTCTGTAGGTTGCGTGTTCACTCTGACGGTAGTTTCTTTTGCTGTGCAGAAGCTCTTTAGTTTAATTAGATCCCATTTGTCAATTTTGGCTTTTGTTGCCATTGCTTTTGGTGTTTTAGACATGAAGTCATTGCCCATGCCTATGGCCTCAATGGTATTGCCTAGGTTTTCTTCTTGGGTTTTTATGGTTTTAGGTCTAACATTTAAGTCTTTAATCCATCTTGAATTAATTTTTGTATAAGGTGTAAGGAAAGGATCCAGTTTCAGATTTCTACATATGGCTAGCCAATTTTCCCAGCATCATTTATTAAATAGGGAATCCTTTCTCCATTTCTTGTTTTTGTCAGGTTTGTCAAAGATCAGATGGTTGTAGATGTGTGGTGTTATTTCTGAGGGCTCTGTTCTGTTCCATTGGTCAATGTATCTGTTTTGGTACCAGTACCATGCTGTTTTGGTTACTGCAGCCTTGTAGTATAGTTTGAAGTCAGGTAGCATGATGCCTCCAGCTTTGTTCTTTTGAGAAAGCCCAGTATTTCTAATATATACATATCCCTGACACACATATGCATACATATATGTATGTATGCATACATTCACCCACATATATACACATATGTATACATATATATACACACATTTGTGAAATAAACATTTATGTTTAAACTGAAAAAATCAGCCAGGCACAGTGGCTCATGCCTGTAATCCCAACAATTTGAGAGGCTGAGGCAGGCAAACAGCTTGTTCTCAGTTCAAGACTAGCCTGGGCAACATGACAAAACCCCATCTCTACAAAAACTATAAAAAAATTAGCCAGGCATGGTGGCATGTGCTTGTAATCCCAGCTATTTGGGAGGCTGAGATGAGAGGATCACTTGAGCCCCGGAGGCAGAAGTTGCAGTGAGGCAACATCATGCCACTGTACTCCAGCCTGGGTGACAGAGCGAGACCCTGCCTCAAAAGAAAATAGAAGAATAAGGACAAACCCGAGCTTTCAGAAAACTCCATAACTTATTTCATTTTCACATAATAACTGCTGGCTAGATCCAACATGAAGACCCTAATTAGCATCTGTATTCCCCATTGTGTGACACTTTCTCTTTACCCCCTAGCTAGAACTGACCATACCCCCTCTGATAACCACAGAGGATTTTCATCTTGGCTGACATTTTAGCATGAACCACCATCATAATGTGTTAATATTTCATTTGTCCTTTCCCACTAGGCTTTGAAGTCTTTAGGATAAGAACCATGTTCTTACCTTCCCATCTCTGGCACCTGATGTGGTATTTGGCCAATGTAGGTACTCAGCACATCCTCACTGAGTCAGCACATCCACTGCCAGTCACAGAGAGATGGGTTGTGCTGTTGAAGCAACTTCTTCCTACCATCTCGTGCAGCCCTTGCAGCTTGTTCTCTTCTTTAAGCAGACAATCAACACTATGGTATCTAATTCACAGGGGTTTTCTTATATTTTCTCCCATGGGGGACTAACTAACATCCCTTTTCCTCCAAAGCTAAGATACAAATTCTTCCAATATGTTGTTAAAAAACAAAAAAGACTATTAGGGACCTAAGATTGTGACTGAAAGGAAAAGTTTTACTGCCAAGTGGGGAATCTGGCACAAATAGAGGCAACAGTCTAGGAGACCCTCAGGGATGAGGGTCTTTAAAACAGAAACACCGTAACTGTCTCTATCCCACATTATGAAAGTAAAATGTCTGGGTGATGTTGATTGGCCGGCGAGGTCTGGGTTTGTTGTTACATAATTCTGGGGCTCATTGGGCTGGTCACTTTGCACTATTGGGGCCATCTTGGGATTATGGTATCCAGGTGGACCTCAGGCAATCTGCCTGCCTCAGCCTCCCAAAGTGCTGGGGTTGCAGGCATGAGCCACCGCACCAGGCCTCACTTCTCTATTTCTATGGAGATCGCATCCTACCCTTGTCTCCTAAGCGGTGGGTGACTACTCTCTTTGGCAGTGCTCCTTTGATGAGACAAGGGAGAGAAATGAAACTCCTTCAATGCCTACTATATAGCAGGAACCCTACCGCACTCAGAAACTTACAAACAACATTAAGTGGATATCACCATTTACAGAGGACACCACAGAGCTATTAAATGGTAAATTTAGGGTTCAAAGCCAAGTCTAGTCTGGCTTTCAAACTTTGGGTGATAGCCCTGGATGACCTTCAACAGCCTCAATAGGCCACAGTGGCTCTCCCACTACCAATGAGTGACCGGGCAGCTGGCTATGACACAGGAGGCCAGATATGTATCCCAACCTAGACTTCTAGGTCTTACAAGTCCTGGTTAGTTCACTAAGTGAAGGACTAGCAATTTGCCAGAGTCAAGAGAACTGCCCAACAGCATAAAATGCTCTCTAGTCAGGAGAAAAGAGAAAGGAAACAATAAAGAGAAAACTGTGAAAGTTTGAAGTATTGAGGTTACAAGAAACTAATTAACTATGTTAACCAAATATTGGTTTTGATAGTGGAAAAAGCAGTATGTAAAAAACACATGGTATAGAAAATGCCTTTTATGCTAGACTGTACTGAAATTTAAATGAGGTAATGCACCTGAAAGTGCATTACTTTTTTTTTTTTGAGATGGAGTCTCACTCTGTTGTTCAGGCTGGAGTGCAATGGCACGATCTCGGCTTACTGCAACCTCTGCCTCCTGGGTTCAAGCGATTCTCCTGTCTCAGCTTCCCCAGTAGCTGGGATTACAGGCACACACCACCACACCCAGCTAATTTTTTGTATTTTTAGTAGAGACAGGGTTTCACCATGTTGGCCAGGCCAGTCTTGAACTCCTGACCTGAGGTGATCCACCTGCCTCGGTCTCCCAAAGTGCTGGGATTACAGGCGTGAGCCACTGAACTTGGCCAAGTGCACTACTTTTAAAAGTTAAAGTATTACGCAGCCATGAGGGAATATTTGTGCAAGAAGAAAGCTTTTACAAGAAAAACTTGAAACATTGGTATTTTTGCCTCCTTTTTAACAACTAGAGTCGTTTTGGGAGTTGTTTCTTGTCGAAGAAACAACCCATGTTTATTTTCCCAGTATGGCAGGACCATGTAGGAAAGCAAAATTACCCCTCAGGAGAGGAAATTCTCTGACACTCTATAAGGCTCCATAACCCTCCTCTGAACTGTGGCCAACAAGATTGGGTAGCACTTTTTAAGGTAGTTTAAGAAAAATAGGCTGTGCATGGTGGCTTATGCCTGTAATCCTAGCACTTTGGGAGGCCGAGGCGAGTGGATCACCTGAAGTCAGGAGTTTGAGACCAGCCTGACCAATATGGTGAAACCCCATCTCTACTGAAAATACAAAAATTAGCCGGGCATGGTGGCGGGCACCTGTAGTCCCAGCTACTCAGGAGGCTGAGGCAGGAGAATTGCTTGAACCTGGGAGGCGGAGGTTGCAGTGAGCCGAGACTGTGCCACTGCACTCCAGCCTGGGTGACAGAGCAGGAATCCATCTCAAAAAAAAAAAAAAAAAAAAAAAGAAAGAAAAATATATAGTGAGCACAATAAAGCTGTATAATCTAAATCAAACATGACTTGCATGCCTGGAGACTTTGCACTAGAAAAATATTTCTACCTAAAAAATCAAATTTTATTTTCTTTCTTACAAATATTCAATCTGCTTTCATCTCAGTTCTTCCTACCTTGTCAAACCTCTCCCCACATTTCCTATTCTTTTTCTCTCCAGCCTGATGTCTCTCATTATACTGCTTAAGAGAAATGTTATGTTACTATTCTTTTCTCCCAGAACTGTTTCTCTGGTTCTTTAAGGTGTCTGAGTACACACTGTGCCTTCTTCCTTTTAGCCCTCCCTTCTCCTTGTTCCCTGAGCCCTACCTTTACGACCTTAGAACTTCAAGTTCCCACTACAATTTTAAATATAGACTATTTTGCTTTTCCTCCTACTAGGGAGCTTAAATTGCCTCTAATTACACTGTTTTCCCGAGTCCTTCCTCTCCTTTGCAATTTAGATATAGCACAGAAGCACATTTTGCTTGACTGTCCTCTCAACTGTCATGCTGTTTTGATGTGGTTCTGTTGTCCAAGAGTCTTGGTTAAATAATAGCCCAGCACCCCACCTGTGTTTAAAAGAAACTGCTTCACAGGCAAATCAAAAAGCCCATGGATCTGAAGTCACAATGGGCGTTGCTATTCAAACAGCACCAGATTGCTATTCAACGCTTGGTTGAAAAATAAATTTCAGTTTCATTCACCTAATATATTTCCTTCTATTTTGTAGGATGATATGCTCTTACTTCAATTTGGACTTCTTCACAATTGAACGTTAACATAGCCTTATAGATTAGCCTGTTTTCATTGGTCCAGAGTATTCTCCAAATAAAGCAGGGTCTGTGCATTTTAAGCAACTCCCCTGAACAATTTCATGGGCATTCTCAAATTTGAGAACTACCTGAAAAGCTGTGTTGGAGAAAAGAACAACCAATGAATGTGGCAGGACAGAATATTGAACATCAACTTCCCTTTTCCTCTTCTCCCATCTGTTCTCTTCCATTATCCCTACCCGTCCGCTCAGTCTCGTTATTCAGGCAACAGTTATTTTGCCTTTATTTCCTCAAGAAAGGAACAAAAGTAAACAGAATTGCTTTCTGATTTTTTTTTTTTTTTGCATTTTAAAATGGACTTTGAAACCATAAGCAAAGAGGTGTTTAAGAGTCTTTCCAAAGCCAAAAATGAAGGTTTTGAAATTTCAAAGTCACTGCCTTGAAGAGACTCGAGGTTTGGAGTGTGTACAGTATGTCAGAGCTGGACTTTTCTCCTTCCTGAGACTAGATAACGGTCTGAATCCAAGACAGTTTTCATGATTTCAGAGGAAGTGGTCAAGTGGTCTGTGAGGTAGACCTTCTGCTTAAGAGCAGTCAGGAGGCCGGGTGCCGTGGCTCACGCCTGTAATCCCAGCACTTTGGGCGACCGAGGTGGGCGGATCACCTGAGGTCAGGAGTTCAAGACAAGCCTGACCAACATGCAGAAACCCTGTCTCTACTAAAAATACAAAAAATTAGCCGGGCACAGTGGCACATGCACTCCAGCCTGGGCAACAAGAGTGAAACTCCGTCTCAAAAAAAACAAAAAAAAGAGAAGAAAAGAAAAGAAAAGGAGCAGTCAGGATGTGTGCCTCCAAAGCTGAGGTAGACAGAAAGATACCAGAGTTCTAGAGGCCTGCCAGGCACAGCAGCAGCAGCAGAAGGAAGGTGTGGGGGAGAACAGGGCAGCCAGGCGTGTGCCACCTCCCAGACACAATTATTGGGAATGGAGGGCAAGTGGTGATGGGAGAAAATCTTGACTTAATTGATGTCAAGATTAAAGAAATGCCACCTGGTGGCATTTAAGTTCACACATAGGTAAAGAAAGTTATGCATTTACTGTGAAAGTCATCCCACTATTTAATAGAAACAGGAGATCTGGATTCTGATCAAGAGTCTCTTTTGCCAACTGTGGCACCACTGAGCAGTGGCTCAGCTTTTGTGAATCCTGGGTTCTTCATTATTAAAATGGGGACATTAGCGTTGGGTTGAGTATAAGAAATGGACATTTTTGCAGGTCAAAAATGGTTGAATATTTGCATTTTCATATGATTCAACCGAATACTTACTTCACAGGCATAAGGAAAAAAACAGAATAACATACTAACAACTGTCCCTGGAGTAAGTACGTAACAATACATGATTGATAAAGAAGACATGTGAAAGATATTTGTAAGTACATGATTTATAGAAAGATATGAAAGTATGTAAACGCTTGTGGTCTAATGGTCACAGAATAATCTGAGCTTAATATCCCTGCTCCCTACCATACAGAAGGCAAAATGCCTATTAGGGGTTTTCTCTCTTCACCCTCTCCTTCTTTTTCCTCCTCCTCTTGACTCCTCCTCATCCTCCTCTTTCTTCTTCCCCTTATTAATGTCTAAAAAGGGGCTGAGCATGGTGGCTCATGCCTGTAATCCTAGCACTCTGGGAGGCTGCGGCAGGTGGATCACCTGAGGCCAGGAGTTTGAAACCAGCCTGGTCAACATGGCAAAACTCCATCCCTACTAAAAATACAAAAATTACCCAGGTGTGGTGGCAGGCACCTGTAATTCCAACTACCCGGGAGGCTGAGGCAGGAGAATCGCTTGAACCCGGGAGGCAGAGGTTGCAGTGAGCCAAGATTGTGCCACTGTACTCCATCCTGGGTGACAGAGGGAGACTCTGTCTCAAGATAAATAATAATAATAATAATAATTTCTAAAAAGGTAATACAGTTTCATAGTTCAAAAACCAAAAGGTATAAAAGGAAATACAGTAAAAAATTTCCTATCATATCGCTGTCTAGAGTACTATTCCTTATATATTTTCCTGATTTTTGAGTATTTTAAAATGTGAGTGTTGGATATGAGTGTTGGATTTAAAAAGTTTTATGATAATTTGTGTATATTTGTGTGTGTGTGTGTGTGTGTGTGTGTATAGTAGTCCAAGACTATCAGTTTATGAATAATAAGAGGAGACCCATGGAAAACCAGTCCCTTTGACCGAGTTCACTCAGATAATCAGCAGCAGGGCTTGGACATTAATTACACTTATCCAACATCCTTTGAGGTCTCACATGACAAATTACAAATATGGAGTGTAAATGTAACCCACTTTGCTAGGCAAAAAAAGCCCTGTTTTTTTAAAAAATATATATTTTTGGCTTATGGGCAACAGAAGCCAGGGAGACGTACAGTCAAACCTCATTTCTCATGGCTTTCACATCTGCAAATTCTCCTGCTCATTAAAAGTTATTTGTAACCCCCGAATCAATACCCACAGCACTTTTGTGATCATTGGCAGACATGTGCAGAAAAGAAAAAAAAATCGAGTTGTTGATTGCACGCATTCCCAGCTGAATTTCAACAAAGCAACACTCTGCCTTCCCACTTCAGCTTTCTTACTATATGTGTGTCCTTTTTCTGTTTATTTAGTACCATGTTTTTCACACTTTTGTTCTTTTTGGTGGTGATTTTGCTGTTTAAAATGGCCAACAAGTGTAGTGCTAAGTGCTGCGTAGGGTTCTTAAGCACGAGAAGGCTATGAGGTACCTTATGGAGAAAATATGTGTGTTGGATCAGTTTCACTCAAGCATGAGTTATGGTGCTATTAGCTGTGAGTTCAATGTTAACAAATCAACAATATATGCTAAAGTGTCTTTAAACAGAAACACACATAAAACAAGGTTATATGTTTGGTTGGCAAAAATGTTATAACCAGAAGCTTGCAGAAACCTAACCCTGTACTTCCCTTAAGAGCAATGGTTCATTATTCACTAATTCAATGTTTACAGCAACTTTATAAACTATAACTACCATGAAAAATGAGAATTGACTATGTTTTAGATCATAATACCTGAAGTGAAGTTTTCCATCATGGTTTTTAGTTCTTAGAGTCCATTTAAGTTTTTTAAAAATATGATAGCTATCCTAACACATCCCACATTCTTGAGATTAAAAAATTAATCTTTTATTTGGTATAGAAAAGGCTCCTGCGTGCATTTTTGGAGGGGCTGGACCGCTGAGGAAGTCATGGTTGGCTCAAGTGGTTTAAATGTATTGCTAATTTCATAGCCTCTGAACCACTTATGAAACAATACTGATGATATGTCAGTAGCTATGTTTGCAGCTCCTTCAGGAATGCTTATATCTTTTACTGCTGGTAAAGAAGAAATTTATAGTAATAGATTTTTTTTTTTTTTTTAGATAGAGTCTCACTCTGTCGCCTGGGCTGGATTGCAGCGGCTTGATCACGGTTTACTGCAGCCTGGATCTCCCAGACTCTCCTACTGTAGCCTCCCCAGTAACTAGAGCCCCCACACAGGCATCACCACACCCAGCTCATTTTTTTATGTTTTATAGAGACAGGGTCTTACTATGTTTTCCAGGCTGGTCTCAAACTTCTGGGCTCAAGCAATCCTCCTACTTTGGCCTCCCAAAGTGCTGAAATTACAGGCATGAACCACTGCACCTGGTTTATGGTCATCTTAAGTAGAGACTTATGAGTGTGTATCATTGTATCACCAATCTGAGACTCAATTTTATCTTTCTGTTAATAGACAATGCAGTTTTTCTGTTAATTACAATGAAAATCAAGGGTTGCTTAGCAAGTTTTTACTCATAACTCCAAGTTTTGTGACTTACAGTGAGAAATGGGTATAATTCTTTGTGATTTGTTAAAATGCAGTATTTCGAGGAGGGATAACATATAAAATTTAACAGTTTCCTATCATTATTTTTATCCTTTTGAACCACTGTATACTACAGATAGACAAAGGCAGCTTTGGCCACTTACTCCTCAGTGTGACTAAGTTGACCAGATGTTTTCCAGACCACAGGTTCTGTCAAGAGACAGTGTGGAGAGAAATGGGTAGGCAGGTATGGAAAGAAGAGTCAGAAACAGATAGTGAGCTAATCTCTACAAATGGCTTGTTATGGGCTGAGCTGTGTTCCCCTCCCCGCAAAAAGATACGTTGGAGTCACAATCCCCAGTACCTCAGAATGTGGCCTTATTTGGAGATTCGATATTTACAGGGTAAGCAAGTTAAAATGAGATCACTATAGTGGGTCCTAATTCAGTACGACTGGTATCCTTACAAAAAAGGGGAAATTTAACCACAGATACAAACACACACATAGGGAGAGTGCTAGTGAAGGTGAAGTCAGAGATTGGAATGATGTAGCAGAAGCCTAGGAATGCCAAAGATTGCCAGCAAACCACCAGAAGCTGGGAGAGCCACATGGAACAGATTCTCCTTCACAGTCCCCTGAAAGAACCAACTCTCCTGACACCTCGATTTCAGACTTCTAGCCTCCAGAGCTGGGGTCAATGAGCTTCTCTCATTAAGCCATCATCCAGTGTGTGGTACTTTGTTACAGCAGTCTTAGCAAATGCATGGTTCCTCACTGGAACCATGCATTTCCATGCATTTATTTCATTTAAATAATAAAACGGATCCCCTTTGTGGCTTGTAGTTCTGTTCCATTTCAAAAATCCAGAAAAAAGATTTGTTCAGAAGCTAGACACGATGAACTGGATCTTGCCCAAGGTCATAAAATCACAAAACCCTTTACAGAGCACGAAAGTCTGATTTTTCAAAGCTTGTCTCAAAAGATGGGTCACTCCTTAGTCATTTAGGCCACTGACAACTGCCCTGGACTCTTTATTTATTTATTTATTTATTTAATTTTTTTGAGACAGAGTCTTGCTTTGTCGCCCAGGCTGGAGTGCAGTGGCGTCATCTGAGCTCACTGCAAGCCCTGCCTCCCGGGTTGACGCCATTCTCCTGCCTCAGCCTCCCAAGTAGCTGGGACTACAGGCACCCGCCACCACGCCCGGCTAATTTTTTGTATTTTGTTTAGTAGAGACGGGGTTTCACCATGTTAGCCAGGATGGTCTCGATGTCCTGACCTTGTGATCCACCCGCCTTGGCCTCCCAAAGTGCTGGGATTACAGGCGTGAGCCACCGCGCCTGGCCTGGACTCTTACATATAATAAGCTTGACTTATTATACAACTTATAATTGATGCTTTCACGTCATGGGAAGATCAAATTAATGCAGAGAGTGACTACATTTCTGGTGGGAGAGCAGCAGGGGTCTTGAGAGGAACAGCAGTGTTGACTGTTTCGCTACCTACTCTGGGTGCTGATTACATCTTTCTTTTGTGCAGGCAAATCCACTTGGAGCTATTTTGGGCTCACTGTGGGCATCATTCTTTGTATACTCTGCTCCTTTCCCCCGTAGTTTCTCTATTGATGGGGGATTACTAAAGAATGAAGAAAAGAACAAAATGAAAGTGGCTTTTGAAAAATTTTAAATGACTGTCACTATGTAACATATTCATTATTTCATGTCTCCACTGGACATTTTGGAGATGTGAGCCTTGCAATACCTACATGAATGCTTCTATGATTGTGATTATTGTTTTGCTCTTCGCCTAACAACTTGCCAAGTATTGTCAACCTCAGTGTGTGAGATGGGGTCCACTCAAACATCAGGGCCGAAGTCAGGTAGTTCAGTTAAGTGAATTTAATACCAGGAACTAGTTACGAAGGAGCTGGAAGGGCTGGAAAGCCAAACTGGAGAAGAAGGGGAACCCCAGAGTAACAATAGCAGGAAGCCTCTACCGTCTACCTCTAGAACTGGGGAGGAGCTGAGTTAACAGAGTCCTGGACCCATTGCTGGGGAAGAAGAACCCCAGTTGCAGAGGAAAAGTGGCCATTGTGAAGAAAGTGATGGTGGAGAAGTCGTCTGAATCAAAGGGGAGAGGATATGTTGGCTCCTTTATCTTTTTATCTTTCATTGTCCTAATTCCTTCTGGGCATGGTTAAATGAGCCCAGGAAATGCAGTTGGCAGGAATCAGCTTCCTGTGACATAGACAGAGTAAGAGAAGGACAAAAATAATGAATCTGAGAGCAAGCAGGCAAATGACCAGCACATTAAGCCTAGCATACAGTATGTTATACGGGATTTGGGGTAGCAAAAGATGAAGGCAGGTCAGAGAAGCCACAACTAGGGGATGGGCAAGGTCAGTGAGGTATTGTATACAGGAAGAGGGTCATAAACAGGAGTGGAGTCAATACAGGAGACTAACATAGACACATCATAAATATTAGTAGAGAAGCATAAAATAGTCTCCTGGAGATCAGGGAAACAGGAAATTATAGATTTTCAGGATAATTCAGCCATATCCAGGAAACACACACAGTGAAGTAACAAAGAGTCAAGAGGCTTAGAGTGGTACAATTCATTATGCACATGTAGGAATTCATTCCAAATAATAGGCTGAAATGTAGACATGAGAATCCAAAAAAGATGTTTTCTTAGTTTTTGCCAATATCTTAGCTACGTTTTTTTTTGTTCAACAAAGTAAGTTAACATTCATATCTGCTTGGAAATTGTATTTAGGCCAGGTGCAGTGTCTCACGCCTGTAATCCCAGCACTTGGGGTGGCTGAGGCAGGAGGATCCCTTGAGCCCAGGAGTTAGAGGCTGCAGTGAGCGACAACTACACCACTGCATTCCAGTCTGGGCGACAGAACAAAAACCTATTAAAAAAAGAAAAAAAAAAGGTTGGGCGCGGTGGCTCACGCCTGTAATCCCAGCACTTTGGGAGGTCGAGGTGGGCGGATCACGAGTCAAGAGATGGAGACCATCTTGGTCAACATGGTGAAACCCCATATCTACTAAAAATTCAAAAATTAGCTGGGCATGGTGGCATGCACCTGTAGTCCCACCTATTCAGGAGGCTGAGGCAGGAGAATCGCTTGAACCCGGGAAGCGGAGGTTGCAGTGAGCTGAGATCGCACCACTGCACTCCAGCGTGTGGAGACTCTGTCTCAAAAAGAAAAAAAAGGAAAAGAAACTATTGAAATAGCTGATATTAGTTTGCTTACTTGTCGTTACTCTTTTTCATGATGGATTATAAAGAAAAGTTATAACTATTTGAATTTTCTGCTGATTTGAAATCTCTATAAACAGTACATTCCTTTTTGGTACTCAGAGGGCACTTATCTGCAAGAAAGGCAAAGAAAATGGAAAAGTTAATGAAAGAGGAATCATCCAATCCACGAACAGAATGAAACCACATACACAGTGAAGAAACTTGTCTTACATTTTCTTCCTGATATTACTTATCATTCATGGTAGTGACTACTTTGGGGCTTGAGTAAAGCTTCTCTAATTTATTCCATGTAGCATCATATGTGAAAAAGACAAATAGATACTTTAGACATGATAATAACACTTTATTTTTTATTTATTTGTTTATTTTGAGACAGAGTTTTGCTTTTGTTGCCCAGGCTGGAGTGCAATGGTGCGATCTCGGCTCACTGCAACCTCTGCCTCCGGGGTTCAAGCGATTCTCCTGACTCAGCCTCCCAAGTAGCTGGGATTACAGGCACGCATCACCACACTCAGCTAATTTTTTGTAATTTTAGTAGAGACAGGGTTTCTCCGTGTTGGCCGGGCTGGCCTCAAACTCCTGACCTCAGGTGATCCACCCGCCTTGGTCTCCCAAAGTGCTGGGATTATAGGTGTGAGCCACCATGCCTGGCCCATAATACCTTATTTAAAAATAATCTGTCTGGATCCATACAACTTGTCTGAATAACTAAATTGAAAATTATTCCTTGTTTTAAAGTAATTCAACTGAAAATTTTTTAATTTTTTTGTTAATCAAGCACTTTTTGGTGGAATCTAAATTAACACATGTAGGAGATGGCTGTTTCACTAATTACACAGGCATCTTGCAGTAATTAATGTCTGGGAGGAAGGAATGTCTTTTGCTTACTCTCTTCTTCTTCACAAAAATGTGAATTTTGGAAAGTAATAATGGAAGCATGTAGAATTATAGAAATACAAATGTATATAATTATCACAAAAAAATGAGGCCAAAGGACTATTCAGATATAATTAGGCTATGGTAGCTGTAATTATCTAGGAAATTAATAAAATTCATTCACCTAGAAATTATTAGTGAGCATCAAATATGTGTCAGCACTAGGCTAGGGTCTGAGAACATACAGATAAATCATAGTTCTGGCTTCAGGGAGTTATATAGATTAGAGATAAAACCTAACTACAGGGGCTGGGCACGGTAGCTCACACCTGTAATCCCACCACTTTGGGAGGCCGAGGCGGGTGGATCGCCTGAGGTCAAGGAGTTTGAGACCAGCCTGGCCAACATGATAAAATCCTGTCACTACTAAAAATACAAAAGTTAGCCGGGAGGTAGTATGTGCACCTGTAATCCCAGCTACTCGGGAGGCTGAGGCAGGAGAATCTCTTGAGCCTGCGGTGGAGGTTGTGGTGAGCTGAGATCACGACACTGCACTCCAGTCTGGGCAAGAGAGTGAGACCCTGTCTCAAAACACAAAACAAAACAAACAAAAAAAAACCAAACCTAACTACAGGGCTATGAGAGATGACTACTGGCAAGGAGCCACAGGTAGAACAAAGGGGACGTGTCCCCAGGCAAAGGGTAGTCAGCAAGCCTGCAACCTCAGGGTTCCCGGATCTGAGCCTCTGGCTCTTGGCTAAGCAAGCCCCAAGCCTTGGCCTCCTGCCATGGCAAGCTCCAGCCTGGTCTCCCACCTTGAGCTAACATTCATATGTTGTATACACAGCCACGCTTCCTGCTTACCTGTCACTTCCAGTTCTCGAAGGCACCCTTTTCAAATTAAAATCCACCCCTTTTCACATCAAACAGCTCATCTGGTCCTGTAGATTACATTTCTCAGAAATGCCTCTGAACATTCGCCTCCTCTCCACCCCCACTGCCTCTGCTACAGTGCAGGTGCTCACCATTTCTGATTTGTTCTGTCACACACTCTCTTATCAGGTCTCCCCATCTCCTGTTTTGACATGCTGTAAAGCAATTTGCCACTGGAAAAAAGGGCTCTTTTTTTTTTTGAGACGGAGTCTCGCTCTGCTGCCCAGGCTGGAGTGCAATGGCATGATCTCGGCTCACTGCAACCTCTGCCTCCCAAGTTCAAGTGATTCTCCTGCCTCAGCCTCCCTAAAGTCTGGGATTACAGGTGCACGCCACCAAGCCCGGCTAATTTTTGTATTTTTAGTAGACGTGGGGTTTCACCATATTGGCCAAGCTGGTCTCGAACTCCTGACCTCAGGTGATCCACCCGCCTCGGCCTCCCAAAGTGCTGGGATTTCAGGTGTGAGGCATCGTGTCCGGCCTCTCTCTCCAAAGTATGTTATTATTTTTCCCAAGACCCTTTGATGGATCCTCATTTCCTACACACAGTGGTTCTCAAACTTGGATGTACTCCAGAATTACACAGGAAATTTTTCATTTTTTTAGACAAGGCCTTGCTATGTTTCTCAGGTTGGTCTCAAACTCTTGACCTCGTGTGATCCTCTGGCCGCAGTCTCCCAAGTAGCTGAGATTATAGGTGCGTGCCACTGAGCCCAGCTGGAAATTTTTTTAAAACACAGATTCCTCCGAATCAAAATTTCTAGAAGTGAGGTCTGAGCAATCTGTATTTTTAACAAGTTATCCAGATGGCTCTTTACTGTCAGTCTGGTTCCAGCTGAGGGAGTTTTAGAATTACAAGGCAAAGTCCAAACTTAGCACACAAAGTCATTCACATCAACTCTTCCCCTGTACACACCCTATGTCGTAGCCAGAGTTGTAACCCATTTCTTAAACACCCAGGGTTCTTTTAAGTCTCTGTGTCATTGCATGTTATTTTCTCTAGAATTGCCTTTAACCTCCTTTCCACCCTGGAAAGCATTCCCTAAGCCATCTTTGAAGCTTTCTTTGATCTCTAACTTAGAGTCCTCCTCTCCTTCTAAAGCCCTGTGTTAATCACTTGCCATGGTGTACTTTAATTTTTACTTGTCTGTTTCTCTTTACGGTACTTTGACTTCAAAGGGTGGGACTGCAAATTAGTCATCTCCTTAGAGTCCAGCCTTGTTCCTAGTTCCTAACTGGCACTTAATATAAACGAATGAATGAATGGACAAATGAAGAGAATGCTAGTTATGATAAAGAATTGGCTGTGTATGAGACTACTTCTCTTTATGAACTAAATAATTATATGCCTTTCAATAAAATACTATTACATGTAGCTAGCACAAGCTCATCAGCATTTGAGATGATATGGAAACCAAAATAAACAAATGCTACCACAAAAACATAATGACTGCTTTCCCCAGTGCAGGACTGATGGAATCACCAAACATTGAGATTAATGTAATGTTTGGCAGATGTCCAGTGTTTTTATTTTTCATTTGCCTTTGTGTTCATTTATGGACTAACAATATAATAAACACACACATACTCACAGTACATCTTTTTTTTTTTTTGCAAAGCCCAGTTTTCTTCATCGCATATCTTCGTTTTCTTCAAGTATCCCCTTACTTAATGTTGGTAGTATTTTTTTTAATGAAATATAAATCCCTAACCACTAAGCAAGAAATGAGACTCTTAATTGCATTAGTTTACAGTGCAATGTGAGTGTAAATAGTGTAAATTGAATTTTTAATGGACTTTTTTTTTCCCCCTGTTTTTGCTTGCCTTACATTCATTATCCCTCTCTGGGTAATAAACATTTATTTTTCCCTTTGTAACCACTCCTCCCCATCTGTCCATGTGGTTCTTTTTAGTGGAGCTGGTGGTAGGGATGTGGCATGAGATTCAAGCTTGGCCACCTGGAGTCACTGTGTTGTGCTCCAGAAGGACACCTGATCCAAGTCAGCCAATAAGAGTGAGCCCCAGGATTTTTGCTTGGACCACTGAGGAAAAGTGTACTCTGCCCTGTGGTGGATCAACCATTAGGATATAAGCCATTGTTGTCGCTGTGTGAGTCAAGCTACCTGAGAATGAGGACAACACAGTGGCAAGCAACACCAAGAGAGAAAAAGAGGCAGATTCTGATGACATTTTTGAGCCTTTGCATCCAGCTATGCCTGAATCCAATTTATCCCCTGGAATTTACACTTACTTGAGCTCCACCCACTTGAAAGAAAACATTTCTTTTTATTCTTAGCCTGATTTGAATTTGGCCTCTCTCATTTACTACCCAAAGTGTCTTGACCACTAGAATATTATGCCAGACTTTATAGCATCATTGAATTTGCCATTTTCCAGAAGAGTTGTGTGAATTTTCAATGTAGCTTTTACCTTCTATGAGTATCTAGAGATATATTTAAGTAGAAGTACTCCACTAGTTTGTTGTGAGATCTTAAGTCACTTAATTTCTCTGTACCCTAGTTCCCTCATTTGCTAGACTAGGGAGCTATAATATTCCTTCTGCAAAATTCTTATTTTGTGAAATATTCTAGAATGTCTAACTGATACACTGCTAGAAAAACTGACTGCTATTTAAGAACAGTTGACTGCTATTTAAGGATCATAATTCTCTAGGCATAAGTGCTGTGATGGCACAGCGTGTGCATCAGGGGCTGGGGGGTGGGGTGGAGCAGAAAGTAGGAGGAGAAAGTTTGATAAACTTCCTTTTGGATAAATTGAAAACAGTCAAATAATTTATAATTTATTATATTATCATTATTAGCTTCTTCTGTAATTAGGAGACTTGTTCCAAAATGTGAGAATTGTCACAAATTGTCAAATTCATCAAAGGAAGAAAATGGATGTCTCACAAAAAAAGTATTCTCGGTCCAATTTCTTCTCGTCACACTGGAACAAACTGAACAGTTTTACACTGAGATGAGAAGCCTGGACATTTTTCAAATATGTTTTGAAGAGAATGGCAATGCCTGAGACAGAAGTAGGAAAAAGCAATGAATATTTAAAAATCTGAGCTGGTGTAAAACTAGAAATAGTTTTAATAAGAACAATGTGATGTGCTACACTAAGTGAAATGTATACACTGGGCCACATTATAATCTAAAATAAGAATGTACTTTTATTCATCTTTTATTTAAACAATAATCAAGGTGGCGGGCGCGGTGGCTCATGCCTGTAATCCCAGCACTTTGGGAGGCCAAGGTGGGTGGATCATGAGGTCAGGAGTTCAAGACCAGCCTGGACAACGTGGTGAAACCCCGTCTCTACTAAAAATACAAAAATTAGCTGGGTGGGGTGGCATATGCCTGTAATACCAGCTGCTCGGGGGGCTGAGGCAGGAGAATCGCTTGAACTTGGGAAGTGGAGGTTGCAGTCAGCCAAGATTGTGCCATTGTGCTCCAGCCTGGGTGACAGAGCAAGAGACTCTGTCTCAAAAGGAAAAAAGAAAAAAAAAAAATCAAGGTACCATTTGTACCATTTCCTGGATTTTCTCCTAAGTGGCAAGGTCACATGTTTATACATTAGACTCCCAGTTTAACACACAGCAGACAATAACTTTTTTTTTTTTCTTTGAGATAGAGTCTCGCTCTGTCACCCAGGCTGGAGCGCAATGGCACAATCTTGGCTGACTGCAACCTCCGCTTCCTAAGTTCAAGCGATTCTCCTGCCTCAGCCTCCCGAGTAGCTGGGATTACAGGCATATGCCACCATGCCCAGCTAATTTTTGTATTTTTAGTGGAGATGGGGTTTCACCACATTGTCCAGGCTGGTCTCGAACTCCTGACCTCCTAATCCAGCCACCTCAGCCTCCCGAAGTGCTGGTCCACCCTTCCTTCTCTCCCTTCCATCCTTCTCCCTTTTATTCCATTTTTCTAAATATTAGACCATAGTACAAATCAAAAGTCACAAACTGATAGGCTGCAATGTAGATACAGCTGGGAAAATGTTTTGTTTGCAGAACACTGGGGAAATTTAACATGAAAAACTGGAAGATCTCAATCCACATGGCCACATGGTAATATTATTAATGTTGCAGGGGCTTTCCAATTCAACATGCCCTCTGCATCCCTACTATTTATACTGCCACTCATCCACCTTTCTATATTACTGGCCTATCACCTATACACGTTTGAGTTTATATTCTTCTGGCTTTGCTTAGCAACTTACCTTTTATATTTAACATTACAACATGGTATTATCAATTAGTATTCGATTCAGTTGCATATAACCAAAAATGCCAAATTATACTGGCTTAAACACTAAGGATTTATTTTTCTGTCATATAAAACAAGTCTGGAGGTGGGT
This sequence comes from Pan troglodytes, assembly GCF_028858775.2. Classification (NCBI taxonomy): domain Eukaryota; kingdom Metazoa; phylum Chordata; class Mammalia; order Primates; family Hominidae; genus Pan; species Pan troglodytes. The sequence continues at coordinate 14,548,566 of NC_072411.2, forward strand.
AGTCCAGGGCTAATATGACACTCCAGTGTCACAGGGTACCTGGGCTCCTTCTATTTATCTTTTTTTTTTTTTTTTTTTTTGAGACGGAGTCTTGCTCTGTAGCCCAGGCTGGAGTGCAGTGGTGTGATCTGGGCTCACTGCAAGCTTCGCCTCCCGGGTTCACGCCATTCTCCTGCCTCAGCCTCCGGAGTAGCTGGGACTACAGGCGCCCGCCACCACGCCCGGCTAATTTTTTGTTATTTTTAGTAGAGACGAGGTTTACACCGTGTTAGCCAGGATGGTCTCGATCTCCTGACCTCGTGATCCACTCATCTCGGCCTCCCAAAGTGCTGGGATTAGAGGCGTGAGCCACTGCGCCTGGCCCTATTTATCTTTTATAGGACATGGCTTCCAGTCTCAAGTTCAGTTTGTCACCCATAATGGCCAAAGAGCAGTAGTCACCTTACCTGTTTCAGGCAGGAAGAAGGGTGGAGGGCAAGAAACAAAATGGTGCTCCTCCTGATTGAGTCAGCATTCTTTAAAGATGTTTTCCAGATGTTCCACCCAGCCACGTATTTTTTTTTTTTTTTTTTTTTTGAGAGAGACAGGGTCTTGCTCTTGTCACCCAGGCTGGAGTACAGTGGCATGATCACGGCTCACTGAGGCCTCAATCTCCCAGGCTCAAGCGATCCTTCCATTTTAGCCTCCCAAGTAGCTGGAAGTAGCTGGGACCACAGGCACATGCCACCATACCCTGCTAATTTTTTCATTTTGTGTAGAGACAAGGTGTCACTATGTTCTCCAGGCTGGTCTGCAGTTTCCAACTCCTGAGTGCAAGTGATCCTCCTGCTTTGGCCTCCCAAAGGGCTGGGATTACAGGTGTGAGCCGCTGTGCTTGGCCAAGCTACTTCTACTTATATCTCATTGGTCATAACTTGATCACACAGCCACATCCAGCTACAATGGAGATTGAGAAATGTAGTCTTTTGGCTGGGTACACAGCATCTGAATAAAATCCAGGCATTGTTACTAAGGAAGAAGGAGTAAGTGTCAATCTCTGCTCCATAACTCTCTAGGTTAATACACACAGATGGAAGAGATTGCTAGTTGCCCCTCAAGATCCAGCCTTGCCTTCTGGGCTAAGAAAGCCCCTGAGATTTACCTGGCCATAGTGGCACTGGGAACAAACAATGTATTTCTAAATCTTCTGATTTTAAAATCTTTCAGAATCACGATCTCTCCGACATCAGTATTTTTATGTCTTTAGAATTCAACAAAATGAAATTCCTAAGTCTAATATATGTGAATATTAAGTTTTAGCAGATACTGCTACATAACTTTCCAGAAGGGTGTGGCAATTCACATCTCCACCAGTGATCAGCATGTTCATTTTCCATACAGCTCTGGATATTTTGTCTATTTTAAAATATCTTCTTCTAATCTATAATTTAAAAATGTAACTTAGTAGGAATTTAATTGTTCATGTAACCAAATCTTCCCATTAACGGCTATGGGTTTCTTCTTTTACTTCAGAAAGTCCTCCCCACCTTGAGAGTATATAAACATTTTTTTCTAAATTCCCTTCTAATTTCTTATAATTTATAGTTTTATTTTTGTTATTTGATTCATTTATTCTCTCAACAGATATTTATTGAGCACTTATTATATGTCAGGCTCTCTTCAAACTCTGGTGGGAGTATTTTCTAACTGGGAGAGACAACCCTAGTTGATAAGAAACAAACAAACCAATAAGTAAATAAGACATTTCCCCCAGATAATTAATACTTGGTGACGGGGGAAGACAGTGAGACAGGCTACTTTACACTGGCAGGTCAGGAAAGGCTTCTCTGAGGAGGCAAGTGATTCAGGATTAATTGATGACTGGTGGAGAAGTCCGGGGAGTGGATGCAGGTGGGAACAGCCTGGTGGGTGTGAACAGCAACAAGAAGGTTAATGTGGCTTCATGGAACAGGGTGAAGATGAGACAAGCTGAACACTGAGGTGGGCACCAGAACATGGAGGGCTTTGTAGGTCCCAATAAGGAGTATGGATTTTATTGTATACTGGAGATTTGTCATCCATCTAAAATCTGTTTTTATATATAAGAGAAGGTGTATATGTTTGCGCAAGTGTGTGTGTGTGTGTGTGTGTGTGTGTTTGGGGGGGGCGGGGTGGGGGCAGACAGGGCGTAACTTTTCTTTAAATTAGAGTCAAAATTTAATTAAACTATTCATTCTTTACAGGCAGTGAGGGGATTAGGATCTTATTCCACAGAATCTCACCTCATTTCAAATGTTGTACAGATATTATCTGAGATATATTTTCAGGCCGGGTGCGGTGGCTCACGCCTGTAATCTCAGCACTTTGGGAAGCCGAGGCGGGTGGATCATTTGAGGTCAGGAGTTCAAGACCATCCTGGCCAACATGGTGAAACCCCATCTCTACTAAAAATACAAAAATTAGCCGGGTGTGGTGGTACATGTCTATAATCCCAGCTACTTGAGAGGCTGAGGCAGGAGAATCGCTTGAATCCAGGAGGTGGAGCTTGCAGTGAGCCGAGAACACGCCACTGCACTCCAGCCTGGGCGACAGGGCAAGACTCTGTCTCAAAAAAAAAAAAGAAAAAAGAAATATATTTTCAATGAAATCAAGCATATAATGACTATTTTTATCCCAGTATCTTGGCTTCTTCAGGCTGCTATAACAAAGCATCCCTAGTGGAGCATCCCTAATCTGAAAATCCAAAATCCAAAATGTTCCAAAATCTGAAACCTTCTGAACACTGACATGACACCACAAATGGAAAATTCTACATGTAAATACACGTAAATACAAACTTTGTTTCATGCACAAATTAAAAATATTGTATAAAATTACCTTCAGGCTATGTGTATAAGGCATATATGAAATATAAATGAATTTTGTGTTTACCCATGGGTCTCATCCCCAAGATGTTTCATTTTGTATATGTGCATATTCCCAAATCTGAAAAAATCCAAAATCTTAAATATCTGTAGTCCTAAGCATTTTAGATAAGGGATATTCAATCCCTTATCCATAAACAATTTATTTATAAACGACACAAATTTAGGCTTTGTAAAAAATAGAAATTTGGCCGGGTGTGGTGGCTCACGCTTGTAATCCCAGCACTTTGGGAGGCCGAGGCAGGCACATCACTTGAGCTCAGGAGTTTGAGACCAGCCTGGTCAACATGGTAAAACCTTGTCTCTACCAAAAATACAAAAATTAGCAGGGCTTCGTGGCATGCGCCTGTTGTCCCAGCTACTCGGGAGGCTGAGGCAGGAGAATTGCTTGAACCCGGAAGGCAGAGGTTGCAGTGAGCCAAGATTGAGCCACTGCATTCCAGCCTGGGCAACAAGTGAGACTCCACCTCAAAAAACAAACAATCAAACACAATATAAATTTATTTCTCATAGTTCTGCAAGCTGAGAAGTCCAAGATCAAGATGTGAGCAGATCCACCTTTGGTGAAGGGCTGCTTTCCATTTGATAGATGGCTGTCTTCTTGTGTCCTCACATGGTGGAAAGGGTGAGGCAGTTTTTTGAGGTCTCTTTTAAAAGAGAACTAATCCCATTCATGTGGGGGTCTGCCCTCATGACCTAATCACTTTCCAAAGGCCCCACTTCCTAATACCATCACCCTGGGGGTTAAACTTTCAACACACGAATTGGTTGGAGAGTGAGAGAACATAGACATTCAGTCTGTAGCCCCCAGGGATGTAGCCACTGAATAAAATAATCTAGAACTTCATCTAGAGGCAGTTTATAAGTCACATAAGAAAACCAGTTTTACTTATAGTCACATAAAACTTTTGATAAAAAACAACCCTAGTTGATAAGCCATTTGTTTACTGGACTTGGCTCTGAAGAAATGACTTTTGGCTAATCCTCAAAATGAAATCTACTTACAGAGGGCAAGATCTGCCACCAGTGAAGACGTTGAAAACAATGTGCTGTAGGCTTTGAAGGCAAGTCTAAAGAAGAGCTTCTAAAAGTATTTTGCACAACGGTAGCGTTAAAAGAGTAGGCACATGGGCCCCGAGATAACATCTGTGAAGAGGAGGACCAGGGTGTGTTTCCTTTTGTATGTTTAAGTAATAAGTCAGTGATTACTTTATAATTAAACCATATTCCTCTTGGTCTGTCCATAATAAGGTCACTCTGTAATTTATAATAGGCTTCTCACCAAATTCAAGCTTTACAACAACCCTATAGGTTAAATATTCCCGTGAATTTTATAGATGAAGAAACAGAGTAAGTGAAAGAGTTCATACTCAATTCAAGTCTCTTGAGTCTAAAATCAGTGCTCTCTCTACATAAGAAGTTAGTTGCTAAGATCACACAACTTGAGAAGGGAGAAGACAGTTTTCACAGTCCCTCCCCTCTGACCAGTAGGCTGCTTGGGGTACTTTTACAACTTACCTGCTCTGAATTAAGGCTCTCTGTGAATCTGATTCATCTGCCAATTTGCAAACAGTCAGCCCTGTAGTACGTACCTAAGTTGATTTTTAAAATACTATTTCTCATCTTAAAATAATGGAAATTGAGTGACATAAATTTCCTGGACACTTTTTAAGATCCAAAGACAATTTGCTAATTTGTCGTTACAATCAAAGAGCCCCCCAAAAGGCGTAAGAACTGGATTTTGATTTGGACTCTGTTCCTTAGTTTCTTTAACATATTGGGGGCCGGGAGTGGTGGCTCACACCTGTAATCCCAGCACTTTGGGAGGCCGAGGCGGGCAGATCACGAGGTCAGGAGATTGAGACCATCCTGGCTAACACAGTGAAACCCCGTCTCTACAAAAAAAAAAAAAAAAAAAAAAATTAGCCGGGTATGGTGGCGGGCGCCTGTAGTCCCAGCTACTCGGGAGGCTGAGGTAGGAGAATGGCATGAACCCAGGAGGCAGAGCTTGCAGTGAGCCGAGATCGCACTACACTGCACTCCAGCCTGGGCGACAGAGCAAGATTCCATCTCAAAAAAAAAAAGAAAAAGATATTGGGAAAACTCACTTAAACTCTATGGGCTTCTGTACCACTAAGGCTTCTCAAATTTGATGCAAGTAATGAGAACTTGCTGTGGCTAACTTAAGCCACAGGAGAAGGATACTGCAAGACTCACAAATGCTTGAAAGTTTCGGAACAGGTTTGGAAATGGGTAAGAACCAAGGACCGGGTTGACCTGAACTGAAAGGAAATTGAGGTGCTATTAGGGACAAATATGAAATGAAGGATGAACTGTCTCTGACATCCTTTGCTTCTGTGTTTGGAGATGAGTAAGCAGGGAGGGGGTGCATATGCAAACAGGGTGGTCAGAAATGCTTTGGCCGGATGTGTGACTGAAGGCTATGTGCAGCTGAAGAAGGCTGGGCCACCACAGTAGCAGAGAGGCTGACCAATTTGGCATGCAGCAAGCAGGAAGTAGAAGGGATCTTAAGCAAGCAAAGTGTTTGGGTAGACAAGATTATGAGGAATGAGCACCAATGACATTTCCAACAAGCACTGAAAGCTTCCAAATGCTTCTAACAGTTACTGCCTTTACAAACACAGGACAGTCTTGACTATGTGAGACTGTGACAGTTTCCTCATGCCTATGAAATGAGAGATAGTACTTAGCACTGACATGAGCTTCATATTTGAAGGCAGCAAACTACTGAACCACATGTAGCTTCCGAAACCAAAAGATGCAAACTGGCAGGCCACAGGTCAGATATGACATGAAGAAAAAAATTAGTTACTATCTTAGCCTAGTTTGTGCTGCTTACAGAATATCAGAGACTGGGTAATTTATAGAGAACACAAATTATTTTTCATAGTTTTAGAGGCTGGGAAGTCCAAGATCAAAGGGCCATCACCTGGTGAAGGCGTCCCTGCTGTGTCAAAACATGGTGGAAGGCATCACGTGGGCAAAAGAGAGAGAGGGAAGCGGGGGCAAACTCCTTTTTATCAGGCACCCCGTCCTGTGATTCCTTCATGAAGACAGTGTCCTCCTGGCCTAATCACCTCTTAAAGCTCCCACCTCTCAGCACTGTTGCACTGGAAATTATATTTCTCACACAGGAACTTTGGGGAACACATTCAAACCATTACAGTGACCAAAGATAAAAATGCAGATTTCAGATTTCTCTTGCGGAAGAAAAAAGGCTCTGGCAATACCAGGGCTGTATTTCCACATGGCAACAGTTGTCTGTTGCCCTCTGTTGGGTTGTGGGCTCTCACATTGCCATACCCTCCTCACGGCCCCCTTCACTCATGACAGTACCTGCCTAGACCTCGAAGCACTAGTTTCCAACCCTGCTTGAGTTAACTACTTCCATGACAACTGTGCAAGGCCAGAGTGTGGGCAGCTACCTTGAGGGCCACCGGCATGGGCTGCCCAAGTGACCGAGGGCACTAACCTCTGCTCTCGAAACTTCTTTGGTAGGATCTCTTCACTCCTGACTTACTACTTGTAACTGCTGGAAACAACCATTTATTCTACCCCTACTAAACCACATCTGTCTTTTCTGTCAGAGCCAATCTTCAAGCATATGCTTCCTCAAAAGACTTTAATTACCAGGTAGTAGAAGCGGCAGCAAAGAGTCCCCATCTAGCATCTTCTAAAATGTAGTGGAGAAACCAACGACAACGAATCCGAGACAACCAGTTGTTTGACTTCTCTGAAAACAACCTCTAAAAAAAGCCTTCTCTCGTGAATAGCTGCAGACATGCTGGGCACTAATTGATGATGATGCCCTTTAGTGAGTCTCCTCTGCACATACCTGATTCCATTTGGATGCTGGCCCTCACATACTTCTATCGGCGAACTCCGGAACACAGAATATCATACAATGTATGATTCAATCTGGACTCGCCGGAGCCATTCTCTACAAAGCAGACACAACTTTTTCTTGCCTAAATCCTTTCAAGTTGCTTTATTTTTATTTTTAAACTAATTACCATAAATCTAATTTATCAAGCTGCTTTTAAGATAAACTTTAAAATGCTTAGAGCAGTCTACAAATTCTTGCACTGTTTCACTCTTCCTTATCTCTCAGGCTTCATCTCCCATTGCATCTTCTCTGTCTCTTTCATATGGATCTTCTTTCAATTTGTGGAAGAAGCCAAGCTTGTTCCTGCCTCAGGTCCTTGACACTTGCTGTTCACTCTCCTGGGAGACTCTTCCCCCCATCTCAGCTTTTAAACACCAGCTGGTCAGACTCCTTACCCGCCTTCCACCTTCCTCTCATTCTCCCACTCCTTGCCTTCATTTCTCAGAGTCCTCCGCTCTCTTCTTTCTATTGCTCTTAACACAATTTGTCTGTTTTCCGCTAATCTGTAAACTCTACAAGAGAACTTAACTATTTTGCATCCCACCGAATATTCGGAGTCAGCACAGACCCCGTCATAATAGAGTAGGTAAGCAATGCTTACCTGTCAAATGAATGAATGAAACACCCGATTCATCCCCCAAGCCAGCTTAATACCACATTAGATGATCTTATGGACTGAATAAGACATCCTTCCTTTTAAAGAATATTTTTATTTTAGCTTCACATCAGCAAACCCCGAACGGTTCATCCTAAGATAAGCCTGGTAGAGAGGAAAGATATTAACCTTCTAGGGTCCTAAAGTGGAACTAGGAACTTATTAGATATGCAAATTCTCAGGCATTATTTCAGATAGCCCAGTCAGAGAATTCTGGGGGTGTGGCCGAGCAATCTGTTTTAACAAACCTTTCAGGTAATTCTGATACACACTAAAGTTTGAAAGGTTTCCTTAAGGCTTTCCAGTTTTCTTTTCTTTTTTGGAGGGATGGGGGGGGGGGGTCTCCCCATGTGGCCCAGGCTGGTCTCGAACTCCTAGCCTCAAGCTATCCTATCCTCCCACCTCGGCCTTCCAAAGCATTGAAATTACAGGCATGACCCACTGCGGCCCGCCTCCGTTTTTAACTTAAAAAATTTTTCTTTGGGGGGGAGCCTTAATCCTTTCTATTATCCTGCTAGTAGAATCTTACTACTCCTGAGGGTAATCTTTGTCATAATCCAAAAGCCTTGAATAAAGGCCTATTTGTATAGTTATGCAGAATATATTCCTGGGAGGTTTGCCTTCCTTAGGAGCACAGGTCGGCCCTGGGAGGTGGGGGTTGGGGGGCAGGGCTACATTCTAAAGTCCTGTAACAACGCACAAGTACAACTGAATAAAACTCGGAACAAAGGCATCAGGGCCACGGTGCAAGTCTTTGTTCATCCGTTCCCCGACTGCTCACCCTGTCTGATACCGCTCTTTTCCACCCAGAAAAGCAGCCACTCAAGTTTTAAGAATGGATGTATGCCGCGGACGTTTTCGATTAGGCCGTTTTCTCCCAGGCACTGGAGGATATTCGTGGCTGCAGGAGGCGCTTCCACCCTTTCCTCAACCTAGCAAAGAAGTAACTGAAACTAACCCAAGGGTTACAACCGAAAAGCCCCTTCCAGCTTCAGAAGCAGAACTGGAAGCTCGGATAGACTTCTCCGCCTCTACACTCCTGGAAAACCCGCAGTGGATTTCACTAACTTCAGGATCGGAGCCCAGGCAGGCGAACGTACCTTATTGCGCATGCTCGCTAGCCCCTCCCGCTCGGAGCGGAAGGGGGAGCGCTGAGGGCCTGGGCCTGGCCTGGCCGGGGCGTCGGCACCGGCGGCCATCTTGGCTTCCCGGGGAAAGGCGGCGTGAGGGGAAGAAGTTGTAGGGTGGGGGCAGGAGTGAGGAGGAGGGAAGAGAGAGGGGGAGGAGGCCGCGGCGGGGCAGGGCGGGGACTGCCTGCCTGCCTGGGTTGCGGAAGTGATAGCCGCTGACCGAGCCTGCTGCTTTCTTGCTACTGCTTCGGCTTCCCGGCTACCCCCCGGACGGTGAAGGCGGCCCAGCTGTGGATGGTCAGATAGCCCTTGTCTCCCGCCGCCAATCTCTGGCCCCTAGCAGCACGGAGCACACGGCGGCAGCAGCAGCAGCAGGCGAGGAGGAAGATGGCGGGACGGCTGCCGGCCTGTGTGGTGGACTGTGGCACGGGGTAAGGGGGCTTACGGGCGGGGGTGGGGAAACTGAGGCGGAGGAAGGAAAATGGCGGGGGAGGGAGGAGGCCGGGAAATGAATGGTGCGGCGAGGTGCCGCCGCCGGCTGTCAGTCCTAGACCCGCCGGCCAGCGAGGGGTGGGGCCCGGAGCCAGGGCCTCGCGGGTCCCCTCGTTTCTCCCTCCTAGGACTGGGGCGGGGGCGCGGGCCCGAGATTCAACCCCCAACCCTCCCAGCGGCTTTCTCCGCGCGACCCCTCCCGGCCCTTCCCCCACTACGGTGGGCAGTGCCGCCCAAAGAGCGCTGGGGACGGTCGTCTTGGGGGTGGTCCCCGGGCCCGACCCATCCGGCTTTCCTTTCCCTCCGCGCCCGTTTTTGCCAGTCGGTTTGGGGACCCAGGGGCCGAGCTCGGGGACTGGCCTGGCAGGGGAGCTAGAAAAGAGAAGCGCGCCTGGTAGGTTTTGCAAGATCGCTGTGACAACATTCTGCCCAGGGTGTGGGTGGGGAAAGGGAAGAATCGGACTCTGCAAATGGGAACCTACAGTGGGGCTTTCATTTGACCACCCACCTTCTCCTTTCGACTCCTGGTCATTTCCATCTCCCTCTGCGTTTTAACCGGTGAACCAAGTCACATTTTAATTCGAGGGAGAAACATGTCATGTGTTACTTCTGGAGCCTGAAAAAAGTCCCCCAGTGAGCAAGCGCGCTGCAACTTCCTTAGTTTTGTCAAAGCCGCTTCCTGCTTTCAGTCTTTTATACCCTTATAAGGTAGTTTTTAGTTTCCAACCTGAGCACATCTTACTAGAACTTTTAAAATTAAGCAGGTTTTAAAGAGACTGAATTACCGGTGCTTGGTGTCCATTTATATGACTTAAAAAAATGTACTTATGTTTCATGGAGTGGGGGAAAGGAAGCACCCTGGAAAATAAACTAATTTAAGTTGTATTCGTTCATTCTGTGATGGTATCTTGAAGGAAGCAGGAAGGTATAGAGGTATATAGGAATGTGTTTAAGTTGCAAATAGTTACTCGTAGATACGTAGGGTAGTTTGCGAAAACGTAGAATGGCTTTAAAGTGTGGTCGTTCATTTTGTATTAATAGACATTTTAGAGAGTTGTACCACACTCATAACTGCATAGAGAATAGACTACCCTTATTTTTATGTAGAATCACTGCTTCACGATGACATATAGGAAAGTGTTTTTTTTTTTCTGTGCTGATTACATCTCTCCAATTCCCAGAACACTCCCAGTTTTTTTTTTTTTTTTTTGAGGGGGAAGTCAGTGAGGGGTGGACTGTCAGGCTTTTTTTTTTATTATTAATTATAATTATTGATTTCATTATTGTTACTTAAAAGATTGTGTGTCCTTCACTCTTTATGTGAAATTTCTTTAATCTTCATTCTCATAACTAGCTAGTGTGGCAGTTTCTAAAATCCCAGTTAGGTAGAGAGAAACCACCAACTTCTTAATATTCTCCTAGGAAAACACTAGCCTTGGAACTTCTATGTATTTTTTTGATGAACACTTTATTTAAAAGTTTTTCCTTAATTCAGTCTCATTTCTCTGAACCAATAATTTTTTTTATTTCTCCCTTCTTAGTCTAATTGGTGAGTATTTTTATGTCTAGGTTCAGTTTTAAAATTAGATTTGGCCTGAGTCAGTAGGATAGGACTTTTCAAATGTGTTTTGTTAAAGTGACGAATATTGCTACATAATTAATGCTTTAGAAATTACTGAGTTTTCAAAAAAAAAATAGTGTAAATAATTGTGGCCCTGAGAAATAATATGGTAACATCTCAAGTAGTATGTTACTTTTCTAATCTCCATTTTCCCCCTTTTGAAATAGTTTCGAATTAGTATACAAGATGTCTCATTGAGGTAAACTGTCCTTAAGTGACCTCCTTTCCTAAAGGGCAACCTTGAATTTAAAACATGCTGAATGACCAGTAGGATCGGGAAGAGGGGTTCAATTTCACCTAGGCTATTTCTGTTTTAAAATTACGATTATCACAATAGTATATTTTTAAGTTATTACATTGGTTTCTCCAATAAGGAGAGGTTATTAACTGCACGTTGATGATTTGAATGGAACTGATTAGGAGTCCCCTTGCCACCTCACTCTCTTTTACCATTTGTCACAATCTGAAATTCCCCCTTTAGAGTTTCAGTTATTTTGGTTCTCAAAAGGCTTTTTGGTCTTACAAGTTTCCAGTGGTGCCTCCTGGGAAGTTACACCTTCAGCTTTATTTGCACATGGAGGATAAGTCCTTGAGGTTGAGGACCCTGAGATAAACATCTCTAAGTATGGCCTTAACAGGGAGCTTTTACATTTCAAAATTCTGTGGTCCCCGAATGCAAATTGTGCACCTCTAATTTGTCTAATTTTTTTTATGCTTTAGAGAATGCATTCAGCTCTTAGGTCTCTAAATTACAATTACTCACTTAGTTTAAGTAAAAAGTTATAACCTGAATCAGGTTGCTCGTTTCATTCATTATATAAATTAGGGGAAAGGTGGCTGAAAAAAAAGTGGCCATCTGTAAAACTTGATCGTCTTAGATAGGAAAGCTGTTAAGAGTTAGGAAACTTGAAACTTAATCCCAAAACTTTTAGGGATCGTCCAGCAAAACTCAACATATGAATCACCTAGATTCAGGTCATAAAAGAGAATACTTATTTTGAAAACAATTTGAAAAGAAATCATTCACATTGATACCCTTATCTACACACTTTTTTGGTCTGTATTGGAAAGCATGGTAAAATACAATTGGGGCACATAGATTCCCATTGGTGGCTTGAAAACTAAATAACAGAACTCAAACCTGCTGTTACTGGTGAGAAAAGCATTTTCTTTAAAAGGCATTCACAAACATTTTTTAAAAAAACATTGTAACACTTGTACGATCATCCTAAGGTTTTTTTTTTTTTCTGGGCGGTGGAAGGGATCGTTTTTTAAATGTGTTTTTTGCTTTTTTTGGTTTGTTTGTTTGTTTGTTTGTTTTGAGATGGAGTCTTGCCCTGTCGCCGGGCTGGAGTGCAGTGCCACGATCTCGGCTCACTGCAACCTCCACCTCCCAGGTTCAAGCTATTCTCCTGCCTCAGCCTCCCGAGTAGCTGGGACTACAGGCACATGCCACCACATCCAGTTAATTTTTCTATTTTTAGTAGAGATGGGGTTTCACCATGTTGACCAGGATGGTCTCCATCTCCTGACCTCGTGATCCACCCGCCTCAACCTCCCAAAGTGCTGGGATTACAGGTGTGAGCCACTGCGCCCAGCCTTAAATGTTTTTTTTTAAATGCATGTTTTTACTCAAGTTTCTCCATCATTCAAGCCAAATGAGGGCGCTCCTTATTAACTCCTTGTTATATCGTAGCTTGGTTACAGAGCTGCATTGTGAATTTCCTTTTCCCTTTTATGTCTTTTTTTTTCCCCTGGTAAATAAAATATTGGTAAATTAGTTCCACTGATTATGATAGCAGAGGTTAATATAGCCCTATGGTCAAAGTCTTGGATATATTCATATCTGGAGCGGATTAAGGAATTTTGCTAACTGACTTCAACTTCTTAGCAATCTTAAAATGTAAGCTTAAATATCTTGTAGGAGTCAGTGAAAGAGGAGCATGTTCATCTTGTGGCCACAATTCAGCAATTAGTGCAGATAAGAATGATCTTGTTTGAAGAGCCGTGGGGAAAAGCTGGGTAAATGAAGGAAGGTGTATGTGGGAAGTTCATGTTTCTTCCATGAATTCTGTGCGTATTGTTTAATAATAATGCTGTTTCTTTTTTTTTTTTTTTTGAGATGGAGTTTTGTTCTCATCGCCCAGGCTGGAGTGCAGTGGCATGATCTTGGCTCACTGCAACCTCTTTCTGCCTCCTGGGTTCAGGTGATTTTCTGCCTCAGCCTCCCAAGTAGCTGGGATTATAGGCGCCCACTACCACGCCCAGCTAAATTTTGTATTTTTAGTAGAGACAGAGTTTCACCATGTTGGCCAGGCTGTTGAACTCCTGACCTCAGGTGATCCACCCACCTCATCCTCCCAGAGTGCTGGGATTACAGACGTGAGCCACTGCACCGGCTTAATAATGCTATTTCTTTAGCCATCTCCAAAGGCAGAAATATTCACAATAGCTTCTTAACCAAAAAGCACTCATTGAAATTCTTATTCCTTGATGAGTCATGCTTTGCATGCTGTTTGAAGTAAGTACAACAGACATGCTCCTAGTGAGAAGTCAGACTCTTACTTAGACTTAGCGGAAAACTCTCCCTCCTTTCCTGCCTGCCAATTTTGTGTTGAAATATTGACTTTGGATTGCAAATACTATATTGCGGTGAACGAACTTTCAGGCTTATTGTAAAACACAGTTCAGAATTTTAGGCACAGAACGGAAAGGTCCTGTGGAGGACCTGCTGGCCATGCTTTCTGTGACAGCTATTTTTTAACCTAATTTTATAAGTGAAAAAACAGAATGAGAGAATTTAAATTACCTTTTTGATGCCGTCTACCTGGCAGGTGGTTCGATCTGCTATTTGGACCTGAGTTCTTCTTTATTTAAGTCCTGTGTTCTTTCTGTTAACACTCCGGGGACTCCTGACTGCCTTTTCAGAACTTTATGTGTTGCTTCATTGTTGTTAGTAAAGTTAACTGTATTTCTGTTTAAAGAACTCTTACAAAAAAAAATCTCAGCCTTATGAATTTGATTCACCTGATTAGAGAAAACCCTCTGTGTAATCTTTACTTGGTTTAGGTCCCCCCCCCCACCCCCCCGCCGATATGTGAATGCCTAGACTATTTCCTTGTTACTTTGCTTAAATTTAATCTCTAGAAAAAAATTACTCTGTAGGTTGTGTTTCTCAGGAAATAATAATAGCTAGCATTTATCGAGAATTGTATGTCAGCCCCTGTGCTAAATGCTTTATATTATCTCATTAACTTTCACAACAACCTGGAAAGTATTATCTTTGTTTTATAGGCTAGAAAATTTAGTCTTAAGAGAGGTTAAGCTACTTACCCAAGATACTGTAGCAAGTAAGTATGGCAGAGCCACTACACTAGATCTTCCTTCCGTAGAAGATGAACGTTTGACATGGCTTGGTGCATAGTAGGAATTCAAATCTTTGTTGTATGAATGAATGAACAAGAATTAGGAGTATGGTTTTTAAAAAAACTATGCATCAGAAGCACCCCATACCCAGTGACTCAGAATCTCAAGGGTTGGACTATGAATATTCATTTACATAGGCTTCCTAGATGATTCTTCAGCAGCCCATTCAAGGGCTAACTTTGCAGAAATTCTGAAACCTGGTATTGGTGGTGGAGTTGGAGCAGAAGAGATAAGTTAGGAAAAGATTGTTTTTTTCCTTTCTTTTTACGTTTCTTCTGGCAGTTATATTTTGTGTTATTTTATTTACGGGTAGCAAAGGCTTTGTAGTTATCTGTTGTTGAGTTCAAGCTCTATCACTTAATAGCTATATGACTTTATACACTTCAACCTCTGCAGGTCTTATTTCTTCCCACCTGTAATTTGGAGATGATAGTGTATACCTTATAGGTTTTTTTTGTTTGTTTTTGAGACTGGGTCTCTGTTGCCCAAACTGGAGTTCAATGGCAAGATCATGGCTCACTGCATCCTCAAACTCCTATGTTCAAGCTGTCTTCCTGCCTCAGTCCCCCGAGTAGCTGGGACTACAGGCACATGCCACCATGTGTGGCTACTTTTAAAAATTTTTTGTAGAGATGGGGTCTCACCGTGTTGCCTCAGGCTGGTCTCAAACTTCTAGCACAAGTAATCCTCTTGCCCTGACCTCTTAAAGTGTTGAGATTACAGGAGTGAGCGACCATGCCCAGTTTTGTTTTGTTTTGTTCTGTTTTTTGATAATGCTTGAAAATGGTTCAGCACAGTGCCTGGCACACAGTAAGGGCACAATATATTTTAAATATAATAATTGGTTGGCTTTCTTTTTTTTTTTGAGTTTAAGTTCTTAAAGAAAGGAATACAGTGTGTTATGCTTATTTTCTTATCTCCTGCAGGCCTTGGCCTGCCTACCACACACAGTTCTCTGCACAGTCAAAATGTTTTTGCTGATTTGAGAGATTGAAGGAGGTATAGCTGGGACTTGGCAGTTGATTCCAGTGGATTGTAAATAGGCATCAATGAATAGTTTAAGATTGTAAGCCTGAGTGATTGGGACAATAAGGGAGTTAGTTTTAAGAAACTGAGTAAAATTGGAATTTGTTGTTGAATTTGGAATGATGATTTATAATTGGAAACATTCTAGAGGAAATTAGAAATACAGGACCTTTGGGAATGAAGGTGGATATTTGGGAATCATAATTTGTTAACTGAAGCTAATAAGATGAGAGCATTCAGAGAGAAAAGAACGGAAAGATTGACTATCAGTTTCCCTTCTTTAAAAAAATTGTGGATATGTGATCTAGCTTCTTGAGCATCACAGTGACTGATTGGCTCGTGGTAATTGATTGCTATGCTGACAATCTTATCTCCACCTATGTCATTCAGTTTTCTAAGAGGCAAAATCCTTAATCAGGAGGAGAGTTTAGCTCTAGCTAAATTTCCCTTGTCCAGCATGCTCCTGCTCCCCCAACTTGTGGAAACAGCTAAAGGATTGGACTAGGAGCAGAAGTTTGGAATGGTTAAAATGTAGCAACATGTGTTTCCTGAAACAAAATTCCACTATAATAAAAAAGCATTTGAATGCTCCCCTGTAATTCTGTTGGAGCTTGTCGCCTTTTTTATGACACAACCATAATCAGTGATAGACAGTAGCATAAAGAAGCAAGAGCAAAGCAATTAAGTAATAATAGCACTACAAAAATGTGTGCTGTAGCTTACCAAGCACAACATTTATGAATTATTAGGAGATAAGGTGCTGTTATTGGATTGTTTTAAATTTAGTTCTTTGAAATAGGATAGTGACTAATATTAGTTTGTGTGCTGATTTTATAACTTTATATGGGCCTTTATATCAGGAAACAACGTAACCTACATAATTGACTAATACCAGAGCAAAAAAAAGAAAAAAAATTCTAGTTTTTTTAAAGGACGATTTTGCAGAATTTTAATAATAATTTTGTTTCAGAATTTTCAAAATTCTTTCCAAACTGTCGATTTAAACTCAAGCCATTCTTACATACTCCTTGGAACCAGGAAAGGAATAGCTTGAATTTGTGTGGCCAGATGTATTTTTTTTTTGTTTTTTGAGGCAGAGTGTTGCTCTGTCACCCAGGCTAGAGTGCAGTGGCGTGATCTTGGCTCGCTGAAACCTCTGTCTCCAGGGTTCAAGCTATTCTTCTGCCTCAGCCTCCCGAGTAGCTGGAATTATAGGCACCTGCCACGACGCCTGGCTAATTTTTGTGTTTTTAGTAGAGACCGGGTTTCACCATATTGGCCAGGGTGATATTGAACTCCTGAGCTCAAGTGATCCACCCGTCTCGGCCAGATGTATTCTTTCAGCTTTCCTTCTGCTCCCCAACCCTAATACATACCTGAGAAGAATATTCATCTGTTCGGATACTCAACATGCCATCTTTTCCTCCTGCCGAAGGACACTGCCGAAACGTTTTATTTTTAAACATTTTGTCCTTGCTTTAAGACTTTGTGTCATTTGTGAAAATGCAATGCTCTTGGGAAGGGTTTCTGTGCTTTTCAGTATTTAGTGTAAAGGAGAGGTTACAATGAGGAGGAGAATTAGGGTGCAGAAGACCTTGTAGTTTAGGGTTGGCTTAATCTACTGTAAACATGTAAACCATGTTTTTAGTATTAGTGTATGACAGGACACAAGTGTTTGCCTAGTTATAGAGATTATTTTAGTTAAATCTAGTGTGCTTCTGCTATAAGCATTTTTAAAATTCAGTTACTCAAGGGTACAAATATAGCATTTAATGTGTATTTGTGAAACTTGCTTTAGTGAATTAAGGGAAATGCCTAATGACTCACACAGAATTATAGAGCTGAAAAGGGATTTTGAGAGATAATTTAATCCAGTCTTCATTTACAAATGAAACAGAGGCTCAGAGTTGAGAAATGTCTTTTGGGAGTGTTCCTAATTATTAATTGATAGTATTGTTGAGTTCTCTTAAATTTTCTTGTTGAGTTCACATTTATGAGTTAATAGTTGAAATTAAGTAATTGGAATAACATAATGTATTTTATTTATAGTTAAAGTAGTTTTGGTTGAGGCCTGCATCAGAATTCTTCAGTGTTTCGTTGTAATGCAGAGGCATACTGTATGGCACACATGAGAAACTAATTTTATGGTTCCCAATAATAATGTTTTAAACCAAGTTTAGAGATATTTTAAAAGTTGTGCTCTGTAGGTGCCAGGACAGATGACTTTCATAAAATGAATGCTCTTTTTAAAAAAATTTTTCTTTATGGTTTCAGAGATTTATATCTTTGGATTTTAATTATTAAAGATGTATTAAATGGGATGTGTACCAATCAGCCATTTCAAGGCCCTTTGCACGTTTTGTTTTGGATGTTATTACCTTTTCAGAAGCCCTGTGAGGTAGTTACTATTATAAATAATCCCATTTTAAAGATAAGTAGTAGATTTAGAATTTTAGTCCTGGGGTAGTCTCATTCCAGAGCTCACTGCTCTACTGTTCCCTAATTGAGATACATCCAAGGAGAGTGGTCAAATTATTAGTCCAGTTTTTAAGTGTCCATTTTATACATACTTAAACCCAAAGCTACTAATTTTTAGTACAAATATGAAACATATAGGGAGGTCTTAGTGACCAGTTCACTGATTTGATTAACCTGTAACACATTAAAGTGAAATATGGATTTGCTTACTGCTTATTTGAGTATTGCAAGGACTGATAATTGCTGATAAATTCAGGGCAGCTCAAGGAAATGATGCTAATTACATATATCTTCAAAAGGAAGGCATACATATTTCTGAAGCTGCAATTTGAAAATGAATAATCTCCACTGATGCATTACTTACTGTAATTATTTTACTCACTATGTATTATGTGCTCATTAATGACTGCACAAAACACATATGAAAGTAAAAAAATAGAAGAACTTAAAGTAATCAAGTATTTATTTCAGTCTCAGTTCTGTGCTGAACACTATGGTATATACAAGAAAACTAAGGCATGATTTTATACTTGAGGTTTACAGTTTAGTTTCAAAGATGAAACTAATATGTGTGAAATAATTATGGATGGCTTACTAGCATTTAATTGTTTGGGCAGATTAATAAGGGCTGTCGTATTTGGAGGATGATTTATGAAGAAGCTGAACTTGATCAGATCCTTGGAAAAGCATAAATAGGATGTGATAGATATATGGGAAGAAGGACTTCAAATCTAGGATGTGAGCTAAATTGAAAGCTCCGTAGTGGCAGGGATTATTTCTTTTTTGTTCATTCTCTATTCAAGTGATAGCGTCCTGCATAGTATTTAATAATGCCCAGCAAATATTTTACTGATAAAGGGAAGTCATGAAGGAGTTTCAAAGTATTTGGGGGATGGATCAGTTAGGAAATTGCCCTGCCTGGAATTCAGATATTTCTGTTGGAAGCTGCGGGACAGCAAGTAGTTTATTTACTCATCTTGCCTTATTTCAGAAGGATTTTAAATGGGGCAGAATGGTTTGCGATTTATTTGATAGACAGTAGTGGATTGTGTAGATCATTAAGCAAAAGAGTGATAAAAGGTAAATTTATGCCCTATTAGTCTGGGTCTAGTATTTTATTTTATACAGCTTTATTGAGTTATAATTCACATACTGTAAAGTTTACTCTTTTAAAGTGTGTAATTGAGTAGTTTTTAGTATAGTCACAAGGTTGTGCAACTATTTCCAGTCAATTTCATTTTTTTTTAATGCCTGGATGCCACTTATTGGAATCCAGTCAATTTTAGAACATTTTCATGACCCCAAAAAACCCCACACCCAGTAGCAGTCACTCTCCGTTACCTGTACCCTCAACCCTTAGCAAACACTAATTTACTTTCTGTCTTTATGGATTTGCCTATTTTGGCCATTTCATGTAATTGGAATCATACAATTTGTGGCTTTTTGTGACTGATTTCTTTCATGGGGCAAGTGCTGACTGCTGTAGTCGTTGTCTTCAGTGGTGATGGATGTATAGCAAAGGGACTGGGAAAACGTTGAGAATCTTTGAAAGCAAAATTAAAGGAATGGGTAGAGGGATAAAGGAAGGCCTATGGATAAAGGAAAATCATCTTGGGAAGGAAATGTTTACCAAATACTTAGTGAGTTTTATTCACTGTTAGGTCCTTTAATCCTTACGACAACCTCATGAATTTAGTTTTATTCCCGATGCATTAGGGCTAGTCTATGATCACAGGATCACAGGCTAGTAAATAGTGGAACAAGCATTCACTCATGTCTTTTTTATTTCAAGGTTCATGTTCTCCCCACTAGTGAAAAGGAGTTAAGATTTTAAGGTTTAGGCTTGAAGGGACCAGGAGAATGTTTCTGTTGACACACAGAGTAGGCGTCCAGGTTCTTCACTCAACAGTCCATCAGTATTTTTGTGTCAGGTTAAACATTGACTTGCATGTCGTGAGAAAAATGTTGGAGGGAATTGGAAAAGTTTTTTAAACCATTGCTGTTTATCTTTATAGCTAATATTGTCTTACTCTACTTGACAAATTTCCCTGTGAATCAGCCACTGCATTCTTGTTTTAAAAGTTTCTGGCTGGGCACGGTGGCTCATGCCTGTAATCCCAGCACTTTGGGAGGCCGAGGCCGCAGATCACCTGAGGTCGGGAGTTTGAGACCAGCCTGACCAACATGGAGAAACCCCATCTCTACTAAAAACACAAAATTAGCTGGGCGTGGTGGCACATGCCTGTAATCCCTGCTACTTGGGAGGCTGAGGCAGGAGAATTGCTTGAATCCAGCTACTCGGGAGGCTGAGTCAGGAGAATCGCTTGAACCTGGGAGGCAGAGGTTGTGGTGGGCCAAGATCGCGCTGTCGCACTTCAGCCTGGGCAATAAGAGCGAAACTCTGTTTCAGCAACAACAAAGTTTCTAACACCAAATTACCTTTTTGGGCTTTGGTATTGTATGACGAAAACTGGGTAAGCTGAGAATTAAGATATTATGGGAGTAGGCATTGGGATCAATTAGTAAACTCTATTTTCATTTGGGATTTATTTGGTAATCATATCTTACATAAAATTATATAAGATGTACTTTATTTTTATGATATGGTAAGAGTATAAGCAAGTCATTCATATTAGGATAGAATTATTTGAACTTTAGTGGTTGTCAGTGTTAAGGTTTTGGAAAGAGTTGTGCTAGATCATTAAAGTCTCTTCTATCCTTAAGCTCTGGGGTCTTATATTTATTTTGTTATATCATTTCATTTGTTGAACTATTGAAAGTTAAAACTTGTTCCGTATGTAGAGGCACAGGCAGAGTAGATTTAGCATCATTCTTAAGGGCCCTGTAATTTTCAGAATTGTAATGGAACATTGGCTTCAAAGTCACCACTGTATTAGCCCCTAGCAAGAGAGTGTAATTATACATGTTTTAATGTACAAGCATTTGCAATTTGTAAAATTAAAAATAATATCCAAGGCAAAGGATGTTAATGCTTTTACAATACAGGCATAAGTTGTTTTACTACTGAAAAAGATTCTATTAATGGATTTCTTTTAGGTAAGTACAATCAATAATATAACAGATAACTGCATTTGTTAGAATTATGACCCATCAACATTTAATTATACTTAATCTTTCTTGTTTTAAGGAACAAAAGAGCATTATTGATGACTGTCCCCAAATCCACTTCCCCTTTCCTCAGAGGCAGTTACTGTTGTGACAGACTCGCCTTTTTTTTTTGTATAAAACTCATCTTTCTTTTGCTGTTGATTTCTGCCAGTCCAGCCTCCTCTCTCACCTAGCCTTCTTATATTTCTACTATTATTCTTCTAGTCACCAAGGCTTTGATAGCTTCAAAAGTGCTTTTGAATTCTTTTCTCTATATTCCTTTCTCTAAGCAAGTTGTTTTTCTTTTTTTTTTTATGTAAAATGATGTATTATATATTTTATACAAGCAAATTGAGTACAGCTAAACCTCAGCTACAGGATTTTAGAGTACAATAGCAAGTTGTTTTTTAAGTCCCTTACCATCTCCCTTTCCCAGCCAAAATCAGCATTGTAGATTTTTTTCATTACTGCCATAGTAAGAGCTTTTCTATATATTTAACTTGTTTCTCTAGATCACAAAGAAACATTTTTGGTTTAGTTTTTTTTTTTCTTTTTGGAGACAGAGTCTCGCTCTGTCACTCAGGCTGGAGTGCAGTGACGTGATTTTGGCTCCCTGCAACCTCTTTCTCCCGGATTCAAGCGATTCTCCTGCCTCAGCCTCCTGAGTAGCTGAAATTACAGGTGCCCGTCACCACGCCTGGCTAGTTTTTGTATTTTTAGTAGAGTTGGGGTTTCGCCATGTTGGCCAGGGTGGCCTCAAACTCCTGACCTCAGGTGATTGCCCGCCTGGGCCTCCCAAAGCGCTGGGATTACAGGGATGAGCCACTGCTTCTGGCCACAACATGGTGTTTTGATATAAGTAAACCTTGTGTCAGGAGTCTTACAATCAAGCTAATTAATGTATTTGTTACCTGACATAGTTACCTTTTTTGTGTGATGACACTTAAGATCGCCTTTAGGCAAATTTCAACTGTAAAATACTGTATATTATTAACTGTGGTTACTATGCTATAGCTTAGATCACTAGTGTACTTATTCAGCTTATAACTGGAAACTTGTACACATTGATCAACAGCTCTCCAATTCCTCCATTTCCCAATACCTGGCAACTCCCATGCTACTTATTTATCAGGTTCTATTTTAGATCCCCATATATGAGTACATTGTTTTCCTTATCTTTGATTTTCAGTGGTTTGTGCCTAAGTGTGGTTTTCTTTATATTTATTCTGCTTGGGTGTTCTTGAGCCTCTTAAATCTCTAAATTTCTGTCTTTCCCTAAATTGGGAAAATTTTTAGCTACTATTCCTTTTTATTTGTTTGTTTCTGAGACTGAGTCTTGCTCTGTTGCCCAGGCTGGAGTGCAGTGGTGCAATCTTGGCCCACTGCAACCTCTGTCTCCCAGGTTCAGCGATTCTTGTGCCTCAGCTTCCTGAGTAGCTGGGATTACAGGCTTACACCACCATGCTCGGCTAATTGTCTTTTTTGTTTTTGAGACGGAGTCTCGCTCCGTTGCTGGGCTAGAGCGCAGTAGCGCGATCTCGGCTCACTGAAACCTCTGCCTCCTGGGTTAAAGCAATTCTCCTGCCTCAGCCTCCCATAATTTATTTTTAGTAGAGATGGAGTCTCGCCGTGTTGGCCATGCTGGTCTTGAACTCCTGGCCTCAAGTGATCTACCCACTTCGGCCTCCCTAAGTGCTGGGATT
This sequence comes from Pan troglodytes, assembly GCF_028858775.2. Classification (NCBI taxonomy): domain Eukaryota; kingdom Metazoa; phylum Chordata; class Mammalia; order Primates; family Hominidae; genus Pan; species Pan troglodytes. Next base: position 14,571,015 of record NC_072411.2, read on the forward strand.
ACAGGCGTGAGCCACCCCGTCTGGCCTGTCACTATTCCTTTTTAAAAATATTTTTACTACACTCTCTTCTCCTTCTGGGACCTAAGTGTGTCACTTTTTTTTTTTTTTTTTTTTTTTTTTGAGACAGAGTCTTACTCTGTTGCCAAGGCTGGAGTGCAGTGGTTTGATCTCAGCTCACTGCAAGTTCCGCCTCCTGGGTTCACGCCATTCTCCCGCCTCAGCCTCCTGAGTAGCTGGGACCACAGGTACCTGGCACTGCACCCGGCTAATTTTATTATTGTGTTTTTAGTAGAGACGGGGTTTCTCCTTGTTAGCCAGGATGGTCTCGATCTCCTGACCTCGTGATCTGCCCACCTCGGCCTCCCAGAGTGCTGGGATTACAGGTGTGAGCCACTGCGCCTGGCCGCGTGTGTCACCTTTTTGATATTGTCCTTGATGAGTCCCTGAAGCTCTTTCCTTTTTCTTTGTTTTCTTTCCCCCCGATTTCAGAATGAATAATTTCTACTGCTTGGCCTTTATTTTCATTTATCTGGTGATATTTCCTTTATTATCAATTACAGGTCTATGTTAATACTCATTGTTGATTGGAAGTCTTTATCTGATAATTCCAGCATTTGGGTCATGTTAGAATTGCCTTCTGTTGAGTGTCTTCTCCCAGGAGAATGGGTTATGTTTTCCTGGTTCTTCCTATGTGAAGTAATTTTGGTTTGTATGACTATAACACTCTTGTTTATTCATTCTCATGTTAAACATTTGTTTTTCTTCCAGTTTTGGGTCTTTATGAACTATTCTGTTGTGAACACACATGTACACAATTGTGTGGACAACTGTTTTTATTTTTCTTGTTTCTAGTAGATTCTAACTAGAGGTAGAATTCCTGGGTCAGATGGTAAGTGATAGTGAAATTGTTTTCGTAAGTGGCTGTATCATTTTGCATTCTAACTAGTAATGTTTTTTCTTTTGTTGTTGTTGTTATACAACCCTCCCTCCAACTAGTAATGTTTGAAAGCACCTCAGTGCACTTTTAATTTGCATTTTAAAAATCCCATGGAGTTGAGTCTCTTTTCATTTAATAACCATTTCTGTTGTTCTGGGAATGGTTAGTGTCTTTTTGCCTTTCCTTCTTTTGTTTCCTCCCTTCCTGTCCTTCCCTCCCTTGTCATTAACATCTAGGTACCCTTTATATGTTAAAGAGATTATATCTGTCTAGATAATTTGTGTAGATAATTTTTCTCTGTTACTCATTTTTCTTTTGGCTACTTTGGGTGTGTTTTTGTAAAGAAGTTTTTAATTTTTACATAGTTGAAATAACCTTTTATAGTGTATGGGTTTTAAGTTATAGTTAGAAAGTCTCCTGCACTCCAGGGTTATAAACTATATCACATTTTCTTTTAAACTTTATATTTGATACATTTAGATTTATCCTGCTTTAACATGTGCAGTAGGTATCCAGTATTATTTTCTTGGTGGTAACTGCTGAGGCTGGCAGGTCACGAGGTCAGGAGTTCAAGGCCAGCCTGGCCAACATGGTGAAACCCTGTCTCTACTAAAAATACAAAAATTAGCTGGGCATGGTGGTGGATGCCTGTAGTCTTAGCTACTTGGGAGGCTGAGGCAGGAGAATCGCTTGAACCCAGGAGGCAGAGGTTGCAGTGAGCCGAGATGGCGCCACGGGACTCCAGCCTAGGCGACAGAACAAGACTCCGTCTCAAAAAAAAAAAAAATTTTTTTTTTTGTGGTATAATACTCATAAAGTTTACTGTTTAACTATTTCTAAGTGTGCAGTTTAGTGGCATAAAGTACATTCACATTATTGTCTAACCATCACCATCCTCCATGATCCATAACTTTTTTATCTTCCCAAACTGAAACTCTGCCCATTAAACAGTAACTTCCCGTTCTCTCCTCACATGCGAAGTCCCAGGCAAATACCATTCCACTTTCTGTCTTTATGAATTTGACTTTTCTAGGTACCTTCTATAAGTGGAATTGTACAATAGTTGTCCTTTTGTGATTGGCTTATTTTACTTATAATGTATTCAAGGTTCATCCATGTTGTAAGCATGTATCATGTGTTTCCTTTTTGAGGCTGAATAATATTCCATTGGAAGTATATATCATATTTTGTTTATCCATTCACATGTTGATGGATGCTTGGGTTGCTTCCACCTTTTAGCTATTGCAGATATTGCTGCTATGAACATGCATGTACAAGTACCTGTTCAAGTTCCTGCTTTCAGTTCTTTTGGGTATATACCCAGAAGTGGAATTGTTGGGTCGTGTAATTACTGTATTTAATTTTTGGAGGAACTATTTTATAGTTTTCCACAGCATTGCACCATTTTAAACTCTCACCAGCATTGCACAAGGGTTTCAGTTTCTTTACATCTTCCCCAACATTTGTTATTTTCTTGATAATAGCCATCCTAATGGGTGTAATGGGGTATTTCATTCTGGTTTTGATTTGCATTTTCTTTATTATTAGTAAGGTTGAACATCTTTTCTTGTGTTTATTGGCCATTTGTATATTTTCTTTGGAGAAATGTCATTACAGGTTGATTGCTGATTTTTCAGTTGGGCTTTTTTTGGTTGTTGTGTTGTTCTTTATTCTGGATATTAATCCCTTACAGATAGTGATTTGCAAATATTTTCTCCCATTCTGTGGATTGCCTTTCCACTGTTGATAGTGTCCTTTGATACACAAGTTTTTAATTTTGATGAAGTTTTTCTCTTTTTTTCTTTTGTTGCTTGTGCTTTTGGTGTCATAGCCAAGAGATCATAGCCAAATTTAGTATCATGAAGCTTTTCACCTTATGTTTTTTTTCTAAGAGTTTTATAGTTTTAGCTCTTGTGTTTAGGTCTGTGATCAACTTTGAGTTAACTTTTGTGTATGGTGTAAGGTAAAGGTACAACTTCATTCTTTTGCATGTGGATATCCAGTTTTCCAGCACCATTTGTTCAAAAGACTGTCCTTTCTTCATCTTAGTAGTTATGGCATCCTTGTTAAAAATCATTTAATTATATATGTGAGAGTTTATTTCTGGGCTCCTGATTCTGTTAGTTCTTATGCCAGTACCATACTGTTTTGGTCACTATAGCTTTGTAGTAACTTTTAAAATGAGGAAGTGTGAGATCTCCAACTTGGTTCTTTTTCAGGATTATTTTGGCTATTCAGGATCCTTTGAGATCCATATGAATGTTAGGATGGATTTTTCTATTTCTGCAAAAATGTTATTAGGATTTTGATGGGAAATGCTGGAATCTGTGGATCGATTTGGGTAAATAGCTTTCAGATATGAAAGTTTGTCCCACGTCTGAATTCTGTACTAAATGCAATTATCCAGATGGCAAATTTAAGAAAAAATGAAGCCATTTAAACTTATTTTTAAAGCTTATTAGGAGGGAATGAGATCAGGTTGTTTACTAGCTGTCCAAAAGAGAGTTTTTGCTAAATGTAACTTAGAGCAGGGGAGAAGCTGCTTTTATGAATTACTTTTTTGTTTATTTTTTATTGTAATTTTATAATAATTTTTTAAAGACGGGGTCTTGCTCTGTTGCCCAACTGAAGTGCAGTGGGGCAGTCATAGCTCCTCCATGGCTCAAGTCATCCTCCCTGCCTCCCAAGTAGCTAGGACTACAGGTGTGAGCTGCTATGTCCAGCTGATTTTTAAATTTTTTGTAGAGATTTGGATCTTGATTTGTTGCCCAGGCTGGTGTTCACCTCTTGTCCTCAAGTGACCTTCCTGCTTTGGCCTCCCAAAGTGCTGGGACTACAGGCGTGAGCCGTCACACCCAGCTCATAAATGACCTTTTTGAATATCCAGGAAATCTTTACAGAAAATTGCAAGGGCTGTAGAAAAATAAATTATACTGATAGGATTTATAAATTCAAAGCAAAAATTTATTTTGGAAAAGTAAGGTTAAAAGTGGGTTGTTGGCCACGCACGGTGGCTCACAGCTGTAATCCCAGCACTTTGAGAGGCTGAGGCTGGCTGATCACCTGAGATCAGGAGTTGGAGACCAGCCTGACCAACATGGAGAAACCCTGTCTCTACTGAAAATACAAAATTGGCCAGGCATGGTGGCGCATGCCTGTAATCCCAGCTACTTGGGAGGCTAAGGCAGGAAAATCGCTTCAACCCAGGAGGTGCAGAGGTTGTGGTGAGCCGAGATCTCGCCATTGCACTCCAGCCTGGGCAACAAGAGCAAAACTCTGTCCCAAAAAAAAAAAAAAAAAAAAAAAAAAAGTGGGTTGCTGTGATACACTTGGTCAGTATCCTGAAGAACATCATTATTCTTTAGAGAGCAACAAACATGTGTATATGCTTAGAGAAATGCTTAATAGGAAAGTCATTTGAAACCTATTTGTATTATTACAAAAATATTTGAACTTTGTGTCACTGAAAAACAAGAGCCTTGAATTTAAAGATAGTGATTACATCCTTAAATTACAATTTAAAAAGTTCATATGTCAAATGCCAATTAGCTGTTAGCAGTTTTTTTTTTTTTTTGTCAAAGAAAAAGCGAGAGAAACTTCTACCATCTACTTGTACAAAACTTCTTCTTTATGGTGACTATCGATTTTTTAGAGTTCATAAAAATATCTTAAGGATAATATGTAGGTATTTCATGTGTAAAACTCAATAGAATTGGTAGGTTAATGGAGGCTAGTTTACATTTGAAAAGCTTTTATTTTGGAGTTTTAAATAAATTTAATATTTAATATACTTTCTAATTTTTTTCTTTTTCTAATAACAATTTTCAAACCTCTTCCTCTCCTTAAATATTTCTCATCTCACATATAAGCATTAAAGTAGTTTTATATGAGCATTAAAAAGTATTTTTTTAGTCTGAGATTTCTACGGTTGTGTTCTTATTTTTAAAATTATTGCAATGTATTTTCTGTACGCTTATTCTCTGAACTTTGACTTGTGTTTTTTTAAATTTTCAAATCTTAATTTTTAAAGTTTGCTAGTAGTATAAAGCGAGTGGTTTTAAAGAGTGATTTTTTTTGTCATTCAGCACTTTACTCCCTGCTGGAGAAAATGTGACTTTTTGAAGGTTGAGCCTTCAAAACCTTTTTTAAAGTTTAGGAGATAACTTTATTTTTTTAGATTGTGTCCTGTACCACATTTTTTTTGAGCCAGGAACCAAATTAGCTTTTAGAGTCTAAGCAACTTATGAAGTTAAGTAAACTGTGATATTTCCCCTCATATTTTTTAAGAATTGGTGAAAATATTGTTGTCTATGATTATTATCAAATGCTGTAATTTAGCAGTCTGCCTAACTAATGTAGACAGACTTTACATGATTTAGTTCTTTTGGGATATTTAAAATTTAAATCTAAGGTAGTAGAACATTAGTTACTGCTCCCCAAAATGTAGTAGATTATTTTGCTGTGGCATTTAAAATACATTAGAAGTGATTAAATAAATTATGGTATATCCATACAATTGGATACTGTATGCATTTATTCTTGTGTTTTGAGAAGAGCATTTTTGTTTTGATTACATATTGACTGTTTTGTATTAGGTTCATTTGATCCTTTTGGTGTTTATTTTGAAAGTAATTCATTGATGAATATACTCAGCCTAGGAAATTTGATTTTGGCCAAGAATGGGGTCTTGATCAGTCTGGTAAGCTGGTTAAATGAATGTTTCTTAAGGGAATTTCTACTGTAATGTGGTCTGTACTTCAAATATTACTGTAATATTTAGGAGATGATATTTACACACATAAAAATATGTGTGGCTTATGGTTGAAATGAAGAGTAGTCGAAAGAAAGGATGCCTGATAGTTAAAATGATCAGGAAAGACTTCCTGGAGAAGTTTTAAGTTGTGATAAAAGTTTTTTTTTTGTTGTTGTTGTTGTTTTTTGGGAGGGTGCAGTGTAAGCGTAGATAATATGTGAGGGGGGAATAGGGAATAGACAAGATATAAGGGAAAAAAGAGTAGCAGGTGTAGTATGCTTAGAGCTGGGTTTATGTAAGCAAGTGATAGCAGATGCTTATAAAAATTGGAAATGATTATGGAGAACTTTCATATTCAGCTGAAGGAATCAGAGAATGATATAATTGTTCATGTGGATGGGCCTTTAGGAACAGTTTTACAATGAACAATTTTACAGAAATGGAAACAAGCTTGTACTTAATCTTGTAGGCAGTAGAGCATCATTTGAAGATTTTTGAGTTAGGCCGTTTGAAATTGGGAAATATGTATTTGGTCTTCAACTCCATTTTCGGACATACAACTCCTATAATTCTTAGAAACTCCAAAGTGATGTCTGTTTGAGTGCTAATGGGATGACTGTTGGCTGGCAGCCCCTAGGTAACTTCAAGATGGGGCTGGTCACTTGAAAGACCAAGGCATGATTAGTGAGTTGGGACTTCCAGCCCCACCCTCCAGCCACTGGGGCTGAAGGTTAAGTTGATCACCAGTGGCCAATGGTTTAATCAATCCTGTCTATGCACTGAAGCCTCTATAAAAACCCAAAGGACAGAGTTTGGAGAGCTTTCAGATAGCTGAACACATGGAGGTTCTGGGAGGGTGGTACGCTCGAGAGGGTGTGGAACGTCTACGTCTCTTCCTACACACCTCACCCTGTGTGTGTCTTTATCTGTATGCTTTGCAATATTATTTATAATAAACCAGCTAATGTGTTTCTCTGAGTTTTGTGAGCCACTTTAGCAAATTAATTGAACTCAAGGAGGGAGTATGGGAAACTCATCTTCAAGCAGGTGAGTCAGAAGTTCCAGAGGCTGGGGCTTGTGACTGGTGTCTGAAGAAGGGGGGCAGTCTTGGGGACTGAGCCTTCAACCTGTGGATTCTGATGTTATCTCCAGGTAGATAGTATTGGAATTGGGTTACAGAACACCCAGCTAGTGTCCACTGCAGAATTGATTGCTTGTTTGTTGTTGGGAGAAACCCTCCACACATTTGGTCCCAGAAGTCTTCTGTGTTGATTGCTGTGGTGGTGGTGTGAAAGCAGAGGAAAAAACAATTTGAGCATTGTTTTTTAGGTATATTATTCTCTTGTCCTTTGTAGGAGTTCTAGAATTGAAAATACTGTTTTGTCCTGTTTTAGGGTATTGTTGGGTATAGCAGCTTGAATTGTGGTGGTGGCAAATAAGAATAAAAGTAGAGAGATTAATATGTGGGATCAGACCAAGGAATAGTTAGGTATTAATAATTCACTATTGGTTAGATAGTAGTAGGCTTTTAGGTAGAGTGTTTTGGTTCAACAGTTTCAGACTGCTTTGTATTAAACAAGTTTTTATTTTGATATAGTAGACTAGTCATTTCCATTTGTCCACTGGTAAGGTATTAAACTATACTGGATGGGAAGGACAGCATCTAATGTAGTAGGAGCAGTGTTAATAGTGGCTTGGTGGCATGAAATGAGTTGGAGTATTGAGAAATTGTCAGCTGTTTTTATGGTTAGGGAGTTTAATGTGGTGTCAGGGCAGCTGGGAGAGGTCAGAGGCCAAATAATAAAGGGACTTTTTTGTATACATTACAAGGAAATTTTTTGTTTTTCGTTTTTTTTTTTTAAACATGAACAGTGGGGAACTGTTGAAGAGGTTAGTCAGTAGACCAATATCACTTTTTTCAACAGTTTATGGTTTCCCCTTATTTTTAATGATTTACTCTTATTTGGCACACTTTTTTTTTTTTTTTTTTTTGAGACGAAGTCTTGCTTTATCACCCAGGCTGGAATACAGTGGCATGATATTGCCTCACTGCAACCTCTGTCTCACGGGTTCAGGCAATTCTCCTGCCTCACTCTCCTGAGTAGCTGGGATTACAGGCGCCCGCCACCACACCCTGCTAATTTTTGTGTTTTAATAGAGATGGGGTTTCACCATGTTGGTCAGGCTGGTCTGGAACTCCTCACCTCAAGTGATCCTCTCTCCTCGGCCTTGGCACGCTCAATTCTTGAACTTAATTTGGAGGCTAAAACATTCCCCAAAGATATTGTTTATTTATTTGTTTATTTTTTGAGACAGAGTCTCACTCTGTCTCCCAGGCTGGAGTGCAGTGGTGTGATCTCGGCTCGCTGCAACCTCCGCCTCCTAAGTTCAAGCGATTCTCTTGCCTCAGCCTCCCAAGTAGCTGGTATTACAGGTGCCCACCACCATGCCTGGCTAATTTTGTATTTTTAGTAGAGTTGGGGGTTTCACCATGTTGGTCAGGCTGGTCTCGAACTCCTGTCCTGGTCCAGTAATCCACCTGCCTCAGCCTCCCAAAGTGCTGGGATTACAGGCATGAGCCACTGCTCCCAGCCTAATTTCTATAGTTTTAGTAGCGAGGGTGTTTCACCGTGTTGGTCAGGCTGGTCTTGAACTCCTGACCTCAGGTGATCCACCCACCTCAGCCTCCCAAAGTGCTAGTATTACAGGTGTGAGCCACCACGTCAGGCCCCCAGTAGATTTTTTTTTTTTCATTTTATCTTAGAAAAAAGATTCTTCAGATATTAGAGTCCAAGAATGTCACAGCAATTACCTGTCTGCTATTTATCAGTGAGTTTGAATATGGAATAATATAAAATGTTACATTCTCTTTAAAGCCTGCTTATAGTTAATAGCTTTTCCCACATAGCTAAAAAATGCCCCACTATCTCCTAAGTAGCCCCCACATACTGCTTGTCAGAGCTCAGCTTTTATAATTTCTAATCCTTATTTATGTTGTTATTTTGTTAGAAGAATGTAGGCCAAATCTACTGTGACAAAACATTAAATCTTATATTTATTTTTGAATAGTAATTAATTTGAATGGTATGAAACAATGTACAATGAAAACAAATCTCCTTCTCATTTCTGTTCATCACGCCCCAGTTCCCTTTTTTGGAGACAACCAAAATTATTCTTGTGTAGTCTTCCAGAGATACGTTGTGCCTATACAAAATATTTCATATGTTTTTACTCCTCCCCATTACTTTTATACAGATATACCATACTTGATACATTGTTCTGTATCTTTGTTCAATAAGTAATATATTTTGGGAATTGTTTCCTATCACTATACTAAGAGCTTCCTCATTCTATTTTTTGTAGCTGCATAATATTCCATAGTATAAACTTAGCATATTTCAATAGTTTCCAGTTTGATTGATATTTAGGTTATTTCCAGTCTTTTGCTGTTAGAAGCAAGATTGTAGCTAATGACCTTGATTGTGTATTATTTCACATATATTCCTGAAGGATCAATTTCTTGAAGTGGAATTTCTTTTCAGAAGCTCTGTGCATTTATAATTTTGATAGAATTGTGAAAGTAGGGGTTAAATGAAGTGAAACTATGGAATTTGGTATATTATTTACCTACGATGGAATCTCACTTCATAACAAATGAAATTCTAAGAAAGAAATGTATAATTGCTAAAATATTAGTGAAATCTTTATAAATTATTTTGTTTTGCAGGTATACAAAACTAGGATATGCTGGAAATACAGAACCACAGTTTATCATCCCTTCCTGTAAGTATTTCTTTTAAGCCACAAATGAGCTGATTTAAAAGATCTCCTTCCCTAATAATTTAAGTAAAAGAAGTAATCAGTTCTGAAATCCTAAAAGAGTTAGTCCTTTTAAAAACATGATTTGCCAGGTTCTAAGTGTGGCCTCATTTTTGTGCGTCTGACTATTCATTTCAGCTTTATGTTTAGCTCCCCATTTGCCATGTCTACTAAATACCTCTTTTTAAAGAAAAAAAGAAATTAGCTGATAATGAAACAGTACCCCAATTTTTAGGGTGATATTGCAGTTAACAGTATGGGGGTATAACTAATTATCAAGTAGTCCATTCCCCATCATATACCTATGAAGACTGTCCTTTGGTTTGTGGATATGACTACTGTTTGTAGGGCCCGTATCTGTTGACGTCCTCACTAAGTGCCCATGTTTCAAAATATGGATGGAAGGACAATATCTCACTATCTCACCTTTAGAGATGTTGACCTCAGCTGTTTTCTAATATCCCATAACCATACTGTTGTATGTCTTTAGAGTATTTTTGTTTTATCCTATTTTTGTTAATCTTGCTTAAGCTTACCATTAACTTTCAGTAGTTTTTAAAAAATATTCTGACATTGGTTTGTTAGTGCTCGTTTGTTAGCACAGGTCTGTTCCTTGATTAACGTACTTTTACACTTTTGACTTGCAAACAGTTCACGTTTTTTGTACATAATATAGTAACACTTCTGATCTATTTGTCTTACAGCCAAATTAAAACTTTTGCATACCAAGTGACAAACCTTTTGAGCCGTTGCTTAGTGGTTCTCACTCCTAGACATTTTAATTTTGAGAGTGTCACTGATTTTTCACAATCTTATTTATGTGACTGAATTTTTTATATTTCATTGTTATTCATTTATGAAAATAAGAAAATGGAAAAATGAATATGTAGAGAGTAATGAAAGCAGTGTATGTTTCAGAATCAATGAAGTTGAGAATAAGATAGGAATTGTTAGGCTTTGCCAAAAACTGGATCTTTAGTATCACTTGAGCACTCATTGGACACAAGAGGTCAACTGTTTTGTCATTTGTGTAGTAAGAACAAAATTAAGTGTGTGGCATTAAAGAAACAACACTGTCTGGCCGGGATCGGTGGCTCACGCCTGTAATCCCAGCACTTTGGGAGGCCGAGGCGGGCAGATCACGAGGTCAGGAGTTCGAGACCAGCCTGACCAACATGATGAAACCCCGTCTCTACTAAAAATACAAAAATTAGCCAGGCATGGTGGTGCACACCTGTAGTCCCAGCTGCTCAGGAGGCTGAGGCAGGAGAATCGCTCGAACCCGGGAGGTGGAGGTTGCAGTGAGCTGAGATGGCGCCACTGCATTCCAGGCCTGGGGGGTGACAGAGCAAGACTCAGTCTCAAAAAAAAAAAAAAAAAAAGAAAGAAAAAGAAAAGAAATACACTTTCAAAATTGCACCTAAAAGGGGAAATGGTTTTAGGGTTTTTATCTACTCCTCACTTTCTAGAAACAAACTTATTTGACTTGTGTGTTTCTCCTATTTTGATATACTTTTCTAGGAATCGATTATGTAAGAACTTAGGCTACTGCCTAAATCTAATAACTTTTTTAAAACCCAGAATGGATTTTAGTTGATATTGATGAAACAGCTCATTCGTGTGTCTAGTGGCCTTTATTATTACCTTTTAAATATTTTATTCATGCATGTTTGTTATCTACTGAACATGAAGAATAGGTTTGCTTTTCTTTGTAGTTTTTCTCACATTTATATGTCAATACGTTGATTGTTTTTTGTCTGTTTTTAAGAATTCGGTGATACATGTTGGCTTTATTGCTGACTAATGTAGAGGTACTTTTTTGGGCTAGTACTTGACTTTAGTCGTATTTCAGTTTAGTGTTAGACCATCGTGTATGTACTTACTGGTTTCTTTAAGCTACCGTACGTAACACAGTACCAAAAATTGGGTGGCTGAAAACAACAGACACTTACAATTCTGGAGTCCAGAAGTACAAAATCAATGCGTCAGCAGGGTCATGCTCTTGCTGGTGTCTTCTGGCTTCTGATGTTTCCTCAGGATCCTTGGCTGATAGGTGCGTCACTCCAGTCACATGGCTGTCTTCTTGCTGTGCGTCTTTACATCATCATCCTTCTGTGTCTGTGTTCAAATTTTCCCTTTCTATGAGGACACTAGTCATATTGGATTAGGGGCCACCTTGATAACTTCGTTTTAACTGTGAAGACCCTATTTCCAAACACAGTTACATTCTGAGGTACTGGCGGTTAGGACTTCATATCTTTTTGGTGGTACACAATTCAACCTGTAACAATGCTGATGACTTTTAATCTTTTGTGTATAATCTTTTGTTATGATTGTATATTTCAGGAGACTACTAAAGTTATTTCTGCCATCTTAGCAAAATTGGTTTTGGTTATGTTCGTAAATGGCTGTGTTAACTTTTTGTCGGAGGCCTATATAATCTTGATTTTTTGAACCATTGGATCTCATCACTATTGAATCCATTTTTTATCTTATCTCTCTGCCAAAATATGAAGTCTCTGCCATGACTAGTTGCAGTATGTTAAAAATTCATTTGCCTGCTGTAAGAAGGTTTTTGATTTTTGAGTGTTTTTTCTCACCTACCCAGTTTTAATGCTGCAGGTACAGTGTTTATAATTAGCAGATAGAGACATTGCCACTGTCTTTTACTAATGAGTATTGATATTTGATCTGGAAAGCCTGTGCAAGTGGTTCAAGGTTTTTTTTATATACATGCATATTTATTTTTAGGAAATTTATAGTGAGCCACCTGGATGTCTATGTACACTGTAAGTAAATTGCTGGAGAGAATTTCTAGCATTTAGAAGGACTAGATGGTGGATTAAAAATTTTTTTCTTCCAGTTATTTTCTGCCCACTTTCTTAAGGATATAGCTGTTACTAAATGAAAGTAACAGTTGAATGCCAGATCAGTTTAAGTGCATTCAGACAATTATTTTGAATGAAGAACTGAACTTGATGGATTCGTACATTTATAACTTAATCTAAAAATACATAACAAGTTTTAGCTTTCAAACTGTATGCTGGATTTCTGCAGTTATTTAAGGATATTGTTGTGGGTTTCACCTAAATGAACTGAGATTTCCTTTTATATATGTAGTTTAACAGATCTGTATTACATTTAAATTACTAGACCACAATAGTAATTACTGTTACTAGACCCAATCACTATTACTAGACCCAGTAGTGATAGGGTAGAGATGTAAAGAAAGTTTAAAAAATTATTCTTGAAGTTTTTTTCTCATTCGTGTTTTTCAGTTTTTTTCTTTCCAGTTGTTCATCAAGCATATGTGGATTTGGTGGGATTACAGTTTTACTGAGAATCAAAGGAGGATTTATATAATTTAAAAAATATATATTTGAAACTTTCCCACAAATGTTGTTTTTCTGGCTTTTTGCATTTGAGGTCTTGTCTCCGAGTGGAAGTTGAGGTTTCGTTGTGTGAAATGAATTTTGTCACTGGTTTCTTATGACTTTTGTGAATTAGTTTGACAATTTAAATAGGCTAGGTCATGTTTTACTTTGTAGCACTTTGTAATGGGAGAAGTGTAAGGTAAAAGTCTCTCTCATTTGAAGAAAATGAATTCTTTGACATGTCTAACTTATTTTAAAGGTATTGCTATTAAGGAGTCAGCAAAAGTGGGTGATCAAGCTCAAAGGAGGGTGATGAAGGGTGTTGATGACCTAGACTTCTTCATTGGTGATGAAGCAATAGAAAAACCTACATATGCAACAAAGGTATGTTTTTATGACTTGTATAAATAACATTTTCAAAAAATAGTTTGTTCAATGCTTGTGCCCTCTGGAATTCACTCTATAATAGACTTTATTAATATCCTCAAACCTCTTCTCAGTAGAAATTTCTTTTTCCCTGTGGCATCCTTCCCTGTTGCTTTAACTTTTTTTTTTCTTTTTTTTAATAACCCCTAAGAGGAAAATTTTAGCCCTTTCAAATGAGCAGTATTTATTTTTCCACACCCACTGGATCTCAGGGCCCTCAATAAAATTAGCTTTACTTCCACATTGCTACTTCTGCAAACGTTTTTTCCCCATCTTTATTCAAACTGACACCATTTTTCTCTTTTTTGAAGTTTATGCCATCTGTAAGTGCTGTTCTCTTTCTCCCTCTTTTTCTTTTTCCCTTTTTCTTTTCTACCCTTTTCCCTCCCTCCTTTAATTGAGGTGTAAGTATGTAAGTGTTAATTATACAGTTCGAAGAATTTTTATGACTGTAATCATAACAGGTAAAGAAACAGAACAAATCTGGTAACCCTGAAGCTTTCCTTGTGCTTGTTCACACAGCCACTACTCCATTCCCACCAAAAAATAAATGCTATTCTGACCTTTATCATCTTATTTTTTGACATTGACTTTGTCTGATTTGCAAATATCCTCCTTTGTACTTCTTCCCTTCTCATAATTTATTCATTAATGAACAACTACCATGTGTAAAATACTTTGCCATGTATCGTGAGTAAAATGGTGTATAAAAAAATTTCCCCGACTGCAAGGCTATTATAATGTGGTGGAAAGGAAGACATTGAAGAAATAATTACAAGTGTGTTGGGGGTTAGAAGAAGGGAAACACACACACAGTGCTCTGTGCATGTATCACAGGAGTAGCTAACCTAGTGTGGGGAATCAGGAATGTCCTCGAGGAGTAAATCTTTAAGCTGAGGCTTGAAGAATAAAATAGGAGTTAGCTGCTGAGGTGGGCAGGCTGAGTTGTTTTAGGTAGAGAAACCAATATATGAAAAGGCTTTACAGTATGAGACGGACTAGAAGTGCATGACCAATATGCCTGAAGCATGGAGAACGAGGTGGAAAGAAGTGAGGAGGCTGTATAGGTAGGCAGGAAAGAGCACTGAAGATGTTGTTAGACCATGTTAAAGAATTTGAACCCTGTCCTATAGGCAACATTAATGAGTATACCTAGAGGAATAATTTTTGCGCTTAAAGTGCAAATATTGGAATCTGCCTGTTTGAACTTGAATCCTGTCTATGCTCATTTCTAACTTTGTGATATCATTCAGTGACTTAACCTTTCTGAATTTTGATTTCTTCGTCTGTAAAATGGAGATATTATTAGTACTTGAAGATTTTTTTCTTTTCTTTCTTTTTTTTTTTTTTTTTAAGACAGAGCCTCACTTTGTTACCCAGGATAGAGTTCAGTGGCATGAACATGACTCACTGCAGCCTTGATATCCCAGGCTCAAGTGATCCTCCTACCTCAGCCTCCCAAGTAGCTTGGAATACAGATGCATGCCACTATGCCCAGCTAATTTTTTGTATTTTTGGTAGAGACGGAGTTTCATCATGTTTCCCAGGCTGGTCTTGAACTCCTGGGCTCAAGCAATTTGTCCCCTTGGCCTGCCAAAGTGCTGGGGTTATAGATGTGAGTTACCACGCCTGGGCCAGGATTGTTATAAGGCTTAAGGAGATATGTATAAAGAAATTGTTATACTCTAGTGCTTTGAACATAATGGTTACTCAATATATGTTGGCTTATTTTACTTAGAAAAGATTACTCAGGCCACATAGACAATGAAGAGAAATTATTTGGGTAAGGTAAGCATGATTCTGGGAAAACCAGATAATTGACTATTGCTATAGTCTAAGCAAGAGATATTAGTGACGCCAGTGGGGATAGAAATGGAAATTGTGTATGTGCAATCACACACACAGACATTTAACTTTTATTGTGGAAAACTTCACATGTCAAAGAACAGAAAATAATATAATGAACCCCCATGTGCCTATCATACAACTTTGGTGGTTATAATCTATGGACAATCTCATTTTGTCTATAATCTTTCCACCCTCAACCTCCAATTATTTTAAAGTAAATTGTACATACTGTTTCACTTAACAAATACTTAACTCTTAAATATGAAGGCTTTTAAAAAAGGTAAATATGACACCTTAATTTAGTATGCAGTTTCTTTATCTGATATCTAGTCATTGCTTACATTTCTTTGATTATTTACTATATTGGTTATTCTGTTTGAATCAACATTAAAATGTGGTCTACTCATTGGATTTACTTGATAAATCTCTTAAGTCTCTTTTTATCTATAGGTTATTTTCCCTGTGTGTTATGTTTCTTTTCTTTTTTGTTCTTGCCATTTATTTATGGAAAAAAACTTGAGATGTCTTGTAAAATTTCCTATATTCTAGGGATTCTGATTATTACATACTCATTGGGTCATTTAACATGGTACCCTACTTCCTATATTTACTTTTTTTTGTTGTAAATGGTAGTTAAATATAAGTCTGATTAGATTTATGGGAGGTTTTTGTTTGTTTGTTTTGACAAGGAAAAAGTGGATAATTAAAGAGTAACAGGGCGTGATGAATGGGATATTGGTGATAAGCTAGATGTATCAATTGAGGGTAATTCCCAGCTCCGAGATAGTCTTATTTATCCCTTATCTGCTGAAATTGAGAATGTTAAAGGAAAAACATCTAAAAATTATTTTATTTTATTTTTTAAGACAAGGTCTCAACTTTGTCACCTAGGTTGCAGTGCAGTGGCACAATCACAGCTCACTGCAGCCTCAAACTTCTGGACTCGAGATTTTCACACTTCAGTCTCCTGAGTAGCTGGAACCACAGGCGTGTGCCACCATGCTTCGCTAATTTATTTTTATTTTTATTTTTATTTTTGAGATGGAGTCTTGCTCTGTCTCCCAGGCTGGAGTGCAGTGGCGTGATCTCACCTCACTGCATCCTCCACCTCCTGGGTTCAAGCGATTCTCCTGCTTCAGCCTCCTGAGTAGCTGGGATTACAGGCATGTGCCGCCACGCCCGACTAATTTTTGTGTTTTTAGTAGAGATGGGGTTTCACCATTTGGCCAGGCTGGCCTTGAACTCCTGACTTCAGGTGATCTGCCCACCTTGGCCTCCCAAAGTGCTGGGATTACAGGTGTGAGCCACTGCGTCTGGCCTTTTATTTTATTTTTTATAGAGACAAGGTCTCCTTCTGTTGCCCATGCTCGTCTCAAACTCCTGGGCTCAAGTGACCCTCCCACGTTGGCCTCTCTCAAAGTGTGGGATTACAGGCATGAGCCACTGTGCCAGGCTTTTAAAAAAATTTTACTTGACATATAATAATTGTACATATTTATGGAGTATGTAGTGATATTTTGATATGTACAGTGTGTGGTGATCAAGTCAATGTAAGTAGCATATTCACCTCAAACACTTATTTTTTTGTGTTGAGAATATTCAGAATTCTCTGTTCTAACTATCTGAAAATATATAATAATTAACTGTAGTCATCATATAGTGCTATAGAACACTAGAACTTATTCTTGCTATCCAGCTGTAATTTTGTATCCTTTATTCAAGCTCTCCCTATTCCCTTCTTTCCCCTACCCTTTCCCGCCTCTAGTAACCACTTTTCTACTCTCTACTTACATGAAGTCAATTTTTTTAGCTTTTGCACATGAATGAGAACATGCAATTTTTTATCTTTTAGTCCCTGGCTTATTTCACTTAATGTCCTTTGGGTTCATCTGTGTTGCCAGGAATGACAGGATTTCACTCTTTTTTTATGGTTGAATAGTATTGTGCATATATACTACACATATCCGTATGGACACTTAGGTTAATTTCATATTTTGGCTGTTGTGAAGAGTACTGCAATAAACATGAGGGTGCAGGTATCTTTGATATAGTAATTTATTTTCCTTTGGGTATATACCCAATAGTAGGATGGCTGGATCATATGGTAGTTCTATTTGTGGTTTTTTGAGGAGCCTCTGTACTATGCTTTATAGTGGCTTTACCTATTAACATTCCCTCCACAGTATATATGAGTTCCCTTTTCTGCACATCCTTGCCAGCATTTGTGATTTTTTGTCTTTTGGGTAATAGCCATTCTAACTATGATGAGACGATATTTCTTTCTGGTTTTGATTTGCATTTTCCTGATGATTAGTCATGTTGGACGTTTTTTTCATGTATTTGTTGGCCGTTGATGTGACTTCTTTTGAGAAATGTCCATTTAGATTATTTGCCCTTTTAAAAAAATCAGTGTTTTTTTTTTTTTTCTTGCTGTTGAATTGAATTCCTTATATATTCTGGATGTTAATCCTCTGTCAGATGTACAGTTTGCGGGCATTTTGACCCATTCCATAACTTGTATTTTCCCTCTGTTGATGGTTTTCCTCACAGAAGCATTTTAATTTAATATAATCCCATTTGTCTATTTTTGCTTTTGTTGCCTGTGCTTCTGAGGTCTTATTTGTAAAATCTTTTCCCGTACCAATGTTGTGAGAGGTTTCCCCTAAGTTTTCTTCTAGTACTTTTATAGTTTTGGGTCTTAGATTTAAATCTTTAATTCATTTTGAGTTGATTTTTGTATAAGGTGAGAGCTAGAGGTCTTGTTTCATAAGGAGAAACAGTTTTGACTGGGTAGTGTAGAGAGGAGAAAATAAGTTTAATTTTGAACACATTGTGTTTGAGGTACTTGTGAGACATCTGAGATTTTGTTAGAGTCAAATATGTGGATTTTGGAGGTAAGAAACAAGGCAGAGCTGGAGACAGAGATTCAGAAGGTGTCAATTACCTTAGAGGGGTTGACATTACCTAGGGGAACATATCACAGGGGAAGAGAACTAAGACAGAGCAGTGTGCCAGTTAGGTTTGAGTAGAGGAGGAAAAGTCTGCGAAAGAGACTGAGAATGCATGGGTTGATATGTAGAGGTAAGCACTGTAGAATGGTGCTGAGATGAGCTAGAGCCCATAGATAATTTGCTGTCTTTCGCTACAAGGTGGTGATTTGTAACCTGAATGAGAATAGTTTTAGAAGAGTAGTTGGGCTAGATGAAAGTAGGCTTTTGAGTGATAGGCCAGGAAAAAAGTAACAGTAAGAGTACTGTTCATTGAGTTTCAATTGTGATTGGGAGGGAGAGAGAGATGAAGAGACACATTTCAACGTTAAGATGGAAGACATGTCTGAATGCTAATATGAAAGAACTATTAGAGATTAAAGTAACAGGAAAGATAAGGTATAATCAAGGTCTCTGAAAAAGCTGGAGGGATGAGATCCAGAACACAGATGACTGAATTGACATGAGGAATATCTTACATTATAATGGAAGTAAATGAGAAAAAAGGCTAAGTATGGAATCCATTTTACAGATTTGGAATCCATTTTACAGATTTGAATTCCTGACTGTTGGCTTCTGCTGCTTCTGCGAAATATGTAGTGGCATCATCTGCTGGTCATGGATGTGGGGAGAAGGTGGAATCTTAGTGGTAGGGGCGGCGTTGAAAATCATCATTGTGAAGAGTAAAGATGAACAGAGTAGAAGAGCAAAGGCTTGCCAGGCAAGGTTAGGTCCATTTGAGAATAATGATTATGAATTCTTAGTTTTAGCACCCTAGTACAAATGTTTCTGCAGTATAATCAGCATTCTGGATATAGGCAAGTTTATGTTAGGGATATATGCTGGGTTGGATTTTGGTAGACAGGATGAAAAAAGCATATGTGAAATAAAGGTGATGGGTCAAAATCTAGACTGTGTATATTGATGGCTAGGGAATAATTAAAGCAACCAGTGGACCAAAAGTCTTAATTGGTGTTCAGAAGAGATCTCTTGAGGTGGTTGAGTATGCTAGAATAATAAGAGGTTGTGATCAGAGAAGGGTATACCTGCATTTCAGCGATTGAGAGGTGATAGTGATGATGATATAAGATCTACACTGTGGCCAAAATGGAAAAGAGATACCATTGAAAGTGATGAAGTCAGTCAGTCGAGAGGCCAGAGTTCCTTTCCACTGATTCGGTCCACTCATTTTAAACGCATTTTTAAGTCTTCTAAGTGCTACTAACAAACCAGAACAAAACTTCTCTCAATCTTTATTCCTACCTTCTGTGCTCAGCAATTTAGCTATTTTTCTCTTTCCTTTTAAAACGACACTTCTTAGTGAGTCTCAAGATATTTGATATGCTCTTTGTTAAATCCAATTATATGTAACAGTTTTCATCCTTCTTGATTTGTCTTTCTCTTGCAGGATTACTCTAATGGTTATCTTCCTAACATGGAATATTTGTTTGTTTGTTTGTTTGTTTGTTTTTTGAGACGGAGCCTGGCTCTGTCACCCAGGCTAGAGTGCACTGGCGCGATCTCAGCTCACTGCAGCCTCGACTTCCGGGTTCACGCCATTCTCCTGCCTCAGCCTCCCAAGTAGTTGGGACTATAGGCGCCCACCACTGTGCCCGGCTAATTTTTTATATTTTTACTAGAGATGGGGTTTCACCGTGTTAGCCAGGATGGTCTCAATCTCCTGACCTCGTGATCTGCCCGCCTCGGCCTCCCAAAGTGCTGGGATTACAGGCGTGAGCCACTGCGCCCGGCCTGTTTTGTTTGTTTTTATTTGTTGTTTCTATTGTCACTGATTTCTCCTTTACCCACTACTCAAACGTTGGTTTCTCCAGGCACTGCTTTCAGTTCTCTTTTTTTTTTTTTCTCTTCTCATAAAATGGGGTGACTCAATCTTTTATTCTTTCATTAAAGACTTTCTCTAGGTGATCTCCTCCATTCCTTTGTCTGCAACCACAGACCAGATCTCTACTTTCAGTTCCTTGGCTACATCTTCACCTACCTATTTCCTGGCTCTTGAGTTTTAGTATATCTAAAACAAAACGTGTTATATATACTCCACTCTTGTTTATTCCAAGATCAGACAAAACACAATTTTTATGTTTTGATTAATGGATCTGGTCCATCCTAACTTCAAAGCTGGAAACCTGTTGGCATCTTCTGACTTTTTTCTCTTTTTTTTTTTTTTTTTGAGACAGGTGTCTTGCCCTGTTGCCCATGTTGGAATGCAGTGGTGAGATCTTGGCTCACTGCAAGACCCTCCACAATCACTTTGACCCTCTGGGCTCAAGTGATTCTTCCACCTCAGCCTCCTGAGTAGCGGGGACTACAGGTGTGTGCCACCACACCTGGCTAATTAAAAAAATTTTTTTTTTGTAGAGACAGGGTCTCACTACGTTGCCTAGGCTGGTCTCAAACTCCTGGGCTCAAGCCATCCTCTCACCTTGGCCTCCCAAAGTGCTGGGATTATAGGTATGAGCCACCATGCCCAGCCCTTTCTTATTCTTATTGACTGAGAAATCTTCAGTGTGGCCCCTTGTCGTCCATACCACTATTGGTACTCTTGTTCTCACTTGGTTCTGTTAAGCTTCATTTGAGCTTTCCCAATGCTGCTATAATAGTCTTCCTAAAAATTAAAGCTGTTCTTATTCCCCTGCTTAAAAATTTCTCTGCTGTTTTATTTCTTATAGAATAAAACCTAAATAAAAGGAAAATTTTTGAGAATCTAGTCCCTTTGATCTAGAACTGGTATATCTCTCTACGCACCTTACTTCAAATCTTTTGGCACATAAATTTCTCATTGATAACTTCAGTTTTGTTTTTGTATACCATGCAGTGTTTGTCTTTCTATACATCTTTTTCTGTTCTCCACAAGTTCCTCCATACCTCTCATTCCCCTGCCAAAAAAAAAGCCAGAAAGCAGAACTGAGTTAAGACCCGGCTTAGATATGACCTCCTCAGCGAAACCTTTTCTCTCACAAAACAAGGTGGTCATCTTATTCAAGGAACTATTTATTTATTTATTTATTTATTTATTTGACAGAGTGTTACTCTGTTGCCCAGGCTGGAGTGGAGTGATGTGATCTTGGCCTGCTGAAACCTCTGACTCCTGGGTTCAAGAGATTCTCCTGCCTCAGCCTCCCCAATAGCTGGGATTATAGGTGCCTGCCACCATGCCTGACTGATTTTTGTATTTTCAGTGGAGATGGGGCTTCACCTTATTGGCCAGGCTGGTCTTGAACTCCTGACCTCAAATGATCCACCCACCTCAACCTCCCAAAGTGCTGGGATTACAGGCGTGAGCCATCGTGCGACTTTTTTTTTTTTTTTGGAGACAGAGTCTTACTCT
This sequence comes from Pan troglodytes, assembly GCF_028858775.2. Lineage (NCBI taxonomy): Eukaryota > Metazoa > Chordata > Mammalia > Primates > Hominidae > Pan > Pan troglodytes. The sequence continues at coordinate 14,592,505 of NC_072411.2, forward strand.
GTCGCCCAGGCTGGAGTGCAATGGAGTGATCTTGGCTCACTGCAACCTCCGCCTCCTGGGTTCAAGTGATTCTCTTGTCTCAGCCTCCCGAGTAGCTGGGATTATAGGCATGCACCACCACGCCTGGCTAATTTTTGTATTTTTAGTGGAGATGGGGTTTCACCATGTTGGCCAGGCTGGTCTCAAACTCCTGACCTCAGGTGATCTGCCTGCCTTGGCCTCCCAAAGTGCTGGGATTACAGGCATGAGCCACCACGCCCAGTCGGAACTTTATTTTTTTTAAAAACCTGTAGTGTAATATTTGTTCGTATATATTTCTTTTACTAGACTGAGTTTTTTGTATGCTGGATGTCTGCATCCTTACCATTTGTGCCAGTGGCTTACAGTAGGTACACAGTAATAATTGATGAATAAATAATACTTAAAACATTTGAATTTGTAAACTTCTAATAATGTTAAAAATTGAATGATAAAGTAAACTGCAATTTTTTCCTTCCTTAAAGCAAACTGGGGAGTAGAAGTCCTTTTATAAGTATAATGCCTTAAAAAGTAGTGTGGAAACTAGAGTAAGAAGTAGATGTTAGGGATTGATACTGCAAGGTATTTATTTCTTTGTTCATTAATTTGTTTAACTTTAGGTATTGAATGTGTATTATGTTCATGGAATTATATTCTGTTGCAGAGGTTCACAAACTTTCTCAGTGCCGTTAGTGTCTCAGTAACATTTTTCACTGTGCCACCTAGATCAAAAGAAATGTCTGATTGTTCTGTTTATTAAATACCTAGGTCCAGGCAACTTAGTAGCCGCTTGAAAAAAAATAAGACACTTAAATTGGAGAGATTATTTCACTGCTGAGTAATCACATTTCTGTTAGGATGCTTAGGCATTGCTCAGCTTCTCAAACCTGGAATCAGATGGGACATTGCCACCCTGATTTCTTGTTTTATATCGATGTTATTTTATGTGATAACTTGGTTTTTATGCCAGCAACTGCTGACAAACCAACTTCTCTAAGAAATAATGTCATTGAAAGGAATATATAATAGTTTGATTTATTGTTGAAACTGAATTACTGTGACTTGTAGATCATGCAGTGTCCAACTGATGTTGAGTAACACTATATTTCCCTGGAAAATTTAAAATAACTTTGCGGCGCCCTTGTGAATTTATGGTAGTACACTGGGGTGCTGTCTCAGTTCATTTTCTGTTGCTATAATGAATACTTGAGACTGAGTAATTTATAAAGAAAAGAGGTTTATTTTGGCTCGTGGTTCTGGAGGTGAGGAAGTCCAAGATGAGTTGGCCACATCTGATCGACCTCTGGTAAGGACCTCATGCTGCTTCATAACATGTTGGGGAATGGAAGAGGAAAGGGACAAAATACAAGGGACAACCTCACTTTGTAACAGCCTGCCTTCAACTCTCTGGAGAATTAACTCAGTCCTGCTGAGAACTGCATTAATTCCTCTAATGACCTGATGACCTCTTAAAGGCCCTACCACCTCTCGATACTACAACACTGGGAATTAAATTTTAACATGAGTTTTGGTGGGAACACACCACATCCAAATCATAGTAGGTATCTTAGCACACAGTTTTGGAAGCATGACTCTTAAACATTTATAAAACTTTTCTTATAACATTTTATGTGCTTGATTCTTACAATTATTCTAGGTATGTACTTACCAGGTGCACTTTTTATATTCGGCATACAACAAATACTTGTTAATGACCTAATGCATTAAAAATTAAGGAAATTGTGATAAAGTATAGTTTTTTAGGCTTAATTTTTGTAGGCTAACTTATCCTTTTATTACAAAACTTTTAAAATCTAGAAAGACTAGTACAATGGTCTTCCATGTAGATTTAACAGTTTTTAACATTTTGACATATTCACTTTGTTTTTATTGAACCATCCATCTGACAATGCGTTGTTGAACTAATTTATCTTTAAATCCTTAAGTACACATCTTTTAAGGATGTTCTATAGTATCACACCTATGAATATATCCTCATCTAATATCCACTAATGATCTGATATTTCCTTTTTTGTATTTTTATTTGTTTTTTGTATTAATAAGATTTAATTTGTATTTCCCTTTTTGTTTTAATAGTGGCCAATCCGCCATGGTATAGTTGAAGATTGGGACTTAATGGAAAGGTTTATGGAGCAAGTGATCTTTAAATATTTAAGGGCAGAACCTGAAGACCATTATTTTCTTTTGGTAAGTTACAAGTTATAATTTCACTGAGGAAATTTTTGAATACACTTAATGAGAACATTTTCATCACACTTCTTTGGTATACTTTCGTTATTAAATTGTCATATGTCTAAATGACTTTGTAATAAAGCTGTATCATCTTTAAGACCATCTAGTTATGGCTACAGGAGAATAGTAGTATGTCAAAGCACCACATTTTAAACACTTAAGAAGTGCTTTTGGTAGTTAATGTCTAATCTTTATGATAGGAACAGTAAGTAATGTTCAGAAAAATGTTGGAAACCTGTGGCACTTACTTTTTTGCTTAAAAAACAATAGTCTGATTATTATATCATTGGTATTTCTTCATAACAAAAGTACAATATAATCTAACTTTTTATTAAACATTTTTATTAAAGCAATGCATGTTCATAACTTAAAAAATCAAATGACTTTATAAGATTTAAAACAACAAAATAACACTTTCCTTTCTTACCTCTCCCAACCTTTGGTTCATATTCCCCGGAGGCAAACATTTTCAATTTTAACAAAGTTTGCCCTGCTAGTAATCTTTTAACATGTTTCTTTTATTTAACATTTTTTTTTATTTTTTATGTCTTTAAGAATATTATACATTATTTACCAACTTCCTAATAGGAAAAATGAGAATTTCCCTTTTTACCTTTTCTCTCCCTCAACACAAAATACCTATCCTTTCCCACTCCTCGCATTGTAGTTATATCACAATTTTTGGTTAAATCAATATTCTGTGTCTTTCGGTGATTGTGATGGACTGTAAAGTTGAAAGAACCATACTATGGACACTCATACACCCACAATCTGGATTCGATGATTAACCTTAACATTTGGCTATAATTGCTTCATGACGTCTATCCATCTTTCACTTCATTTTAGTTTTTAAATCACTTCAAAGTGAGTTGCAAATGGGAGTCATTTGACCCCTAAATACTTCAGCACGTATTTCATCAACTAGAGCTATCATTTGTGTATGGTTATTCTTTTCATATAAAATTTACATATCATAAAATCACCGGTCTGCACCATTCAGTGGATTTTGGCCAGGGTTTGGCAAACTTTCTAAAGGAGCAGATAGCAAATATTTTTGGCTTTGCAGGGGTTATAGTCCCTGAGGAAACTTAATGAGAACTTTTTATACGATGGTCCCTGTCACAGCTACTCAGCCGTGCTGTTGTAGCATGTTAGCAGCCATAGACAATACTTAAATTCATAGGTATGTCTGTGTTCCAATAAATTTTTTTTTTTTACCAAAACAGGTGGTGGGCTGTATTTGACCTGCAGGATGCATGATGTGATTTGTCCAATCTTTGTCAGTTACATACATCTGTGTAACCTAAACTCTTACCAAGATATAGAGAAATTACTATCAGCGTGGAAAGTTTTCTCATGCCCTTTTGTAATTAATCTCTGCCCCCGTGCCCTAGTGACAACCACTGTTTCTTTTTCATCTGAGATTAGCTTTGCCCATGTTTGAGTGTCAAATAATGGAATCATGCAATATGTGCATTTTGGTGAAACACTTTTACTTAGCATAATCTGGAGATTGAATTATGTTGCATATACCGGTGATTTGTTGCTTTTTGTTGCTGGGTAGTATTCCATTGTATAAATTTGCCTCACTTTATCCATTTTCCTGTTGATGAATACCTGGGCTATTTTTAGTTTTTTTTTTGTTTTTGTTTTTGTTTTTTTAAGACAGGGTTTTGCTCTGTTGCTCAGGCTGGAATGCAGTGGATCAATCATGGCTCATTGCAGTGTTGACCTCCCAGCTCAAACAGTTCTCCCAGCTCAGATTCCTGAGTAGCTAGGACACACAGGCCTGGGCCACCACACCTGGGTAATGTGTTCTGGTTTAGAGATGGAGTCTCACTTTGTCACCCAGGCTGGTCTTGAACTCCTGGGCTCCAAGTGATCCTCCCGCCATGGCCTCTCAAAGTGCTGCCACCATGCCTGGCTTAGTTCTAGTTTTTGGTTATAATAAAATAATTTGACCATTGTGAACCTTCTTCTACAAGACTTTTTGTGGACATATGTTTTCATTTCTCTTGTCTAAATACGTAAGTATGGAATTGCAGCGTCATAGGATAGGTACCTGATTGGTTTTTTAGGGAAACTCGTGGAAACTTTTCCCAAGATGTTGAACCTTTTTGCACACCCCCCAGTGATGCATTAGTAATCTGGTTGCTCTATTCAAGATTTGGCTTATCAATCTTTTATACTTTTTTTTTGAGACAGTCTTGCTCTGTCACCCAGGCTGGAGTGCAGTGGTGTGATCTTGGCTCACTGAAACCTCCCCGCCTCCCAGGTTTAAGGGATTCTTGTGCCTCAGCCTCCTGAGTAGCTGGGATTACAGGCATGCACCACCACACCTGGCTAACTTTTGTAATTTTAGTAGAGACAGGATTTTGCCATGTTGGCCAGGCTGGTCTTGAACTTCTAGTCTCAAGTAATCTGCCCACCTCGGCCTCCCAAAGTGCTGGGATTATAGATGTGAGCCATTGCGCTGCTAGCTTGTCAGTCTTTAAAATTTTAGCCATTCTGGTGGGTGTGTAAGATTTTTCATTTGCTTTTAATTTTAATTTTAATTTTCTGATAATTATGTTGAGCAGTCTTTCATGTACGATTGTTATTATTAGCTATTTGTATATTTTCCTTTGTGGGGTCCTCTGATTATCTTTTATGTAGATTTTTTTTCTTGGAGCTTATGATTTCACTGCCTTGGTTTTTAGTTTACTTAATTTTGTATGTATTCATCAGTAAATTATCTCCAGACTTTTCAACATAGCTCCAGAACTCTTCTAAAGAAGTTGAAACACCGCAGGGAGTTTAGCTTATAAAGGTTTTATGTAAGGTAACAGTATACTTAGTTGTTTTGCTTTATATTTCTTTTGAAATAATAATTTTAAAAATATTTAATTTTTAATGGATTCAAGTTTTATCACTTTTTCCCTTTGTGATTTGTACTTCAGAAATTTAAGGAGTTATTCCTACCTTAAGGTCAAAAAGAGAATTCTGTGTCTTTTAAATTTAAAAATTTTTCTTTTACATTTAAGTATTTGAGATACCTATTAGATTGCCAGTCAGACTCATAAGAATCAGAGGTCTTACCCAGTGTTAATCTTTAAAAATTGAAACAGTTTAAGTGATCATGAGGCATAGGTGAAATATGAAGTCCAAGACTGCCAGATCTCTGAGTCCTTCCTTGCCTCTTTAGAGTGTGTTCTGTCCCAGACTTAACCTATGAGGTTTCTAAGTGATGTATGCAGTCACATAAACAGAAGAGTGCTCTGCAAACATCTTGATTCTATGCTCTTAACAGGTAAATTAATATAACATTTTTCAGAAAGCTGTACCATTAGATCTGTAGAATCTTGGCTTGTTTACTGTAATCCTATATAGTTCGGGGACATTCATCTAAAAGCATTACTTAGATGAGGGCTCTCCCACTGGCAAATACCATTGATGTTTTTTCTGGAGGTTTGTCATTACCATATTTAAAGGATGATTTGACTGGACCACCTTTTCCCTACCTCCAACCCTCTCTCTCCCTGCTTCATTTCTTTTTAATGTTTAATCTGTATGAGTGGTATGATATAGGCATTCAGGGTATTTTTTTTTTAAATGTGAATTACCATACTGTTTTCATATATGTATGGATGTTTGAATTCTCTATAGTTTTCCTTTGATCTCTGTGTCTGTCTTTCTACTTGTAAATTTAATGCATTTTAAATAAAATGTTTGAAATAAATTACTTCTCATTTAAAAATTGTCAAGAAAGTTATCAAAATAATCTGATGTTATCTATTTAAAATGTTATTTATTTCAATAGACTGAACCTCCATTGAATACTCCAGAAAACAGGGAATATACTGCTGAGATAATGTTTGAGTCCTTCAATGTTCCAGGCTTGTACATTGCTGTGCAGGTAAGCAAGTTCATACTTTCTAAGTTTGATTCTTACATTTTAACCTAGTTTAATTTGCTGCCTAAAATACGTACTTTTTTTTTTTTTTCTGCAAATGTTTAAACATAATGTCAAAGCATGTTATACTTCTCTCCTGAATTGTTAATTTAGAAGTAATATTATGGGAAGTGGAGATATTTAGTCAGGAAAAGAGAAGTGTTAAAAAAGTAAGTTAGTGGTGTTTGGGTATTTCAAGGGCTTTCATAGGACAGAAATAAAGGAACTAATATTTATGGAGTGCTTTCTCCATGACAAGAACATTGTATATATATTTATCCTTGTAAATAATCGTTTATCATTTATCCTTATAAATCTTTTTGTCCTTTATTGTAGTCTTTTTTGATTGACTTATCTTTAGGTATATTTGACACCCTAATATTTCACTTCTCTTAATTTGTACGTTTATCTGTATGGAACAGCTTCTCTCCCACCCCTCAGGATCAGAGCTTACCTCATTTTTTTTTTCCTTTGTAGCAGAGGCAATCCCTGACATAACACAAATGCTTTATATGTGTATTAATTCATTATTTCTATTAAATGTAGATATTTTTGTTTCTGTTTTTTGTGGAGGAAGAAAACTAAAGCTGGAAGACACCTTATTCATAATTAAATGGTTAGCTGTGATACCAGGCAGCTGAGGTCTGTCTGACTTTGCTCTTTCTTGGGATCACACTGGTTTTTGTAACTCCACGGTACACAGAATCAATAAGTGATAATTATGGATGAATATTTTAACTTGGATAGCAAAGAACTTTTTAATGTTTAATGCAATCCATAAATTTAATGAACTGCCTTTTAAATTCTCTGCTGCTAAAAATATTTAAGGAGTCACTTAAACCTGTCATGAACTTTATAGAAGAATTCAGTCTTGAGTGGGAGCACCTTTTTTAGTTCTTAGATTATGAATAAAATGAGGAGTTGGGAAAATTCATCTTTCACTTGGGAGTTTTTGCTTCTCATCTTATAAACATGTTTAACCATACTGTCAGGTAAAGCTTACTTTAAAACACTGGCATCATGAGCTTTGTTTCATTCCTCTGGAGTCGTAATTTGGTGTTTCAGTGATTTCCTTAGTGGCCTCTGAGTGCTCTTAATTTCATTCTTTAATCTCTGTTCTGTTTTGTTGATGTTCAGTAGTCAATAACATTTCTGTAACATGATGTGCTGATACATATCTATTCTAGTTTGGGACCATAACTGTTTACAAAAGACTTGTAAAAGTGATCAGAGATAATTCTTGGTTGTAGATGATAGTTTTGAACTTACTTATAGAGGAAGGATATCTCATAATGAAGTCTAAACAGTATATATATATATATATATATATATATATAAAACTAGTATTAGGATGGAATTTTTCATTGTAAGATTGTCAAAAAATAATGTATAGTTCTGTTAGCCTATAGTGATTATGTGGTGATTGTGTTAATATGATCTTGTGTTCAGATAGGAGGGTGACCTAGATAGCTTTCTAGGTCCTTTTTAGCTATTACAGTCCAGGTAGGTAAAATAAGTCCAGTATAAGTTTACTTGTTTTTAATTACTAGTCATATACTTTGTTTGAGGCTTGGATTGTAAGAAATTTAGTTTTTTAAAAAATGAACTATGTTAATTTCTTAATTCTCACACTTAAAAAAGAATTGTGTTGTATTGTCTGTACCACGGTTTTTCATAGAAAAATTTTATCAACATTGCTCCATAATTAAATCATAGTAGTATTTGGAGGTGTGTGATGGCGTTTTCTGTATGTCATATAGTCCTAAACACATGTTACCTTAAAAAAATTTGAAGGTAGGCCTGGCACAGTGGCTCATGCCTATAATCCCAGCACTTTGGCAGGCTGAGGCAGGTAAATCACAAGGTCAGGAGTTCAAGATCAGCCTGGCTGAGATGGTGAAACCCCGTCTCTACTGAAAACACAAAAATTAGCTGGGTGTGGTGGTGGGCACCTGTAATCCCAGCTACTCCGGAGGCTGAGGCAGAGAATTGCTTGAACCCAAGAGGCGGAGATTGCGGTGAGCCGAGATCGCGCCACTGCATTCCAGCCTGGGTGACAGAAAGAAACTCTGTCTCAAAGAAAAAAAGAAAAAGAAGGTAATCTTTTAGTAATAGTTGTTTATAGCCATATATGTATTGAATAACTGGAGGTAGGGTGGTTGTGTACTTTTTGCCTTACATTGCAGTTTGTAATAGGCCAGCCCACGTGGACATAGTTTAAGTTTTGGCAAGTTAGTTCTATACAATTTTTTTTTTTTTTTTTTTTTTTTTTGAGATGGAGTCTTGCTCTGTCGCTCAGTCTGGAGTACAGTGGCATGATCTCGGCTCATTGCAAGCTCCGCCTCCCGGGTTCACGCCATTCTCCTGCCTCAGCCTCCTGAGTAGCTGGGACTGCAGGCGCCCGCCACCGCACCTGGCTAAGTTTTTGTATTTTTTAGTAGAGACGGGGTTTCCCCGTGTTAGCCAGGAAGGTCTCGATCTCCTGACCTCGTGATCTGCCCGCCTCGGCCTCCCAAAGTGCTGGGATTACAGGCAGTTAGTTCTATACTATTTAATGCAATCTTCCACATTTTTAGCTTTAGGACAGAAATAGCCTTTATAAAATATGTAAATCTTACAAATCATGCTCCTAAAAGCAAATGCAAACCTCTAAGTTTGTCTTAATAAAATGTAGGGAGTGAGCTATTTTATTGCATAATACAAAATTAATTTTATGTATTTTCTTTCCACAGATACTACATTTAAAATTGAATAAAGTACTCCAGGAAACTAGTTTTTTTTTTTTTCGATTAACTCTTTGTTTTTTTGTTTTTTTTTTTGTTTTTTTGCCTTTCTTCTGTCTTTGTGCTCAAGGCTGTTCTTGCCTTAGCTGCATCTTGGACCTCAAGACAAGTAGGAGAACGGACGTTGACCGGTACGGTAATAGACAGTGGAGATGGTGTCACTCATGTCATTCCTGTGGTAAGGCTATTTTACAGTTACTGAACAGAACATGAAATAACACATCTGGCAAAGTTAAATTATACGAATTAATGTTACTTTTAAAAAACTTTAAATGCTGCACTTTAAAATTTTGCTATAGTTTGGCCATTTGTTCAGTTATAGCTATGTTTTGCTCACCATTTAAAACTTTTATAAACAATTCAAAATGTTTCTTTTACTGTAGGTTTGTACTGCAATTAAGAAAATTACAAATTGCAATATCTGGAATGGAAGTATATTAATGGCTTTCATTCTGTTTTCCAGTTGGATGTGTGTTAGCCATTTGATGACCTCTTTTATTCATAATTAACAGATTTCAGACTGGTGTACAGGGTAACTGTATAACAGTTAGTTGTAAGTACATGAACTTTAGTAGATGCTTTATGATTTGTATTTAATAAAGCATATTAAGAAAAATGCATCAAATTAGATTGTCAGAAATAACATTTTTCTTCCAAGGAAGGCCGTTGTGCTTCAGTTCTTAATGATACATCAAGTTTTAAAAAAATTATGCCTAATGAATTCAAAATGACTACTAGAATTCATACTGTTTATTATTAAATGGGTATATAGAGAAAGGTTTATCTTTTAAAGTAATTTTTATATTATAATGAATATCACTTAAGGATTTACATTATTTTGAACTTTTTTTTTTTTTTTAATTCTCACGCCAGTGTTTAATGTATCAGGCAATGTCTGTTAAAGATTACATCCTCAGGGTGACTACCTTTGGATTAGACTCCTGGTCCTCCACCACTTTCACCCTCATGATATGTCATAATGGTTTTAGTAATAACTGCCATTGTTTAACGATAGCTTAAGATAGAATTCATATACCATACAATTCACTTCTTTAGAGTGTACAGTTCATTGATTTTTAGTATATTCACAAAGTCCATCCGTCCCCACAATTTTAGAACATTTTCATCACCCTACAAAGGAACCCTGTATCTATTAACAGTCACCACCCATTTCCCCTTGATTCCTTCAGCCCCTGGCAACCACGAATCTACTTTTTGTCTGTGTTAGATTTGCCTGTCCTGGCCATTTTATGTAAATGGAGTTAAACACTGTGGTCTTTTGTAACTGGGTGCTTTCACTTAGCCGAACATTTTCAAGATTCATCCATATTTTAGCACGTATAGTATTTCATTTCTTTTTATTGCCAAATAATATTTCATTATGTGGATATATGAGATTTTATGTAGCCTTTGGGAGGATTTTAGTAAGCTTGGAAATTAGGATGTGTCCAGCATTTGATAGCTTTTTTTAGTTTACTTGGCAGTTTATTTTTCTTTCTTAGTGGTACATAAAATAATTGTTCATCTTAAAATTATTGTTTAAATTTGAAAATCAGTCTGTGATAAATATTATATTTTTCTTTGAGTACCTCAGTTTACTCATTAATAAAATGCAAATAATTGACTTGCCTAAGGTCACCAAATAATAGGTAGTGAGGCTAGGATTTGACCTGGTTCTGCCTTTCTTCAGTCTTTTCTTAACACCTGCACATCTGAGCAGTACTATCAGCATGTTGATAATTAGAATAGGTAATTTGCAGAATAGAAGTTATCAATATGTAAAAGAATGAGTTTTAGTAAGGACGTTAAGAGTGGGTATTCTGGCTGGTATGGTGGCTCATGCCTGTAATCCCAGCACTTTGGGAGGCCAAGGTGGGCAGACTGCTTGAGCCTAGGAGTTCAAGACCAACAGGGCAACATGGTGAAACCCTGTCTCTACAAAAAATGCAAAAATTAATTGAACGTGGTGGTTCATGACTGTAGTCCCAGCTACTCCAGAGGCTGAGGAGGGAAGATAACCTGACCCTGGAGAGGCTGAGGCTGCAGTGAGCCATGATTTCACCACTGCACTCTCGCTTCTCGAGCTTGAGCAACAGAGTGAGACCCTGTCTCCAAAAAAATAAAAATAAAAAAGGTTGGGTGGGGGCTATTCCTGTTTATTGTTTACTTTCCCCGCCTTCTTTAGAATTAGTGGAGTATTTTTTATTATTCTGTTTTCTCTTTATTGACTTATTAGCTATGCTATATCTGTTGTCATTTGTTTGTTTTTGGTGGTGGTTGTTGTATGGGTTGTAGTAAACATCTTTAACTTACCACTGTCTAATTACAAATAACATTCTACTACTTCATAAATGATAATTATACAACAGCTTTGACCTTCTAGTCTTTGTTCTTATATTGTCATTCATTTTACTTTTATATGTTGTGAACTCAATAATACATTGTTAACTTGTTTCATTTTGAGTGGTGTATTAGTTTGCTAGAACTACCGTAATAAAGTACTACAGACTGGGTACCTAAAGAATAATGTACTTCCTCACAGGTCTGGAGGTTAGAACCAAAAATTGTGATATAACTACAATGTGAGGAGTGGGAAAGGATAGGTATCAGGATTTTGGCAGGGTTGGTTTCTTCTGAAGACTTTCTTCTTGGCTTCTAGATGTCCATCTTCTTTATACGTCTTCACATAGTCCTCCCCATACATGTCTGTGTCTTAATCTCCTCTTCTTAAGGACACCACTTATATTGGATTAGAGAAAGCAACCCTAATGAATTCATTTTAACTAGATACCACTTTGAATACCCTATCTCCAAAAAACAGTCACGTTCTGAGATAGAGATTAGGACTTTAGCATGGGAATTTGGTGGGGAGGAAAAACACAATTTACCCAGTAGCAAAAAGTTATCTTTAAAAGATAACTTTTTTGGAGACAGAGTCTTGCTCTGTCGCCGAGGCTGGAGTGCAGTGGTGTGATCTCAGCTCGCTTCAACCTCTGCCTCCTGGGTTTAAGCGATTCTTGTGTCTCAGCCTCCCGAGTAGCTGGGATTACAGATGTGCGCCACCACACCCGGCTAATTTTTTTGTATTTTTAGTAGAGACGGGGTTTCACCACGTTGCTCAGGCTGGTCTTGAACTCCTGCCCTCAAGTGATCCACCTGCCTTGGCCTCCCAAAGTCCTGGGATTACAGGCATGAGCCACTGTGCCCGGCCTTGAAATTGAGTTCTTTTATTCACGTACCATATCTAGTGCTCTCTATTCCTTTATGAAGGTCCAGATTTCCACCTAGTATCATTTTCCTTCTGTCAAAATGACATCCTCCAACATTTCTTATAGTGCTGATCTGCTGGCTTTGAATTCTTTCAACTTTTGTACATCCTTTGAAAAAGTCTTTATTCTCCTTTAGTTTTGAAAGATGATTTTTGCTTGGTATAGAAGGCTGACAGTTTTCCCCTGTAGATGTCACTCCACTGTCTTCTGGCTTACCTTGTTTCTGAAAATAAGTCAGCTGTTATTCTTGTGTGTGTTTCTTTGAATGTAATGTTTATTTGGGTGGCTATCTTCAAGATTTTCTTTTTATTCCTGATTCATTGGTTTTTAGCAATTTGATTGTGATGTACCTAAGTAAAGTTTTCTTTATGTCTCTTCTCCTTGGGGTTCGAGCTTCTTGTATATATAGTTTGTAATTTTCATCATATTTGGAAAGTTTTTGTCTGTTACTTATTACATATTTTTTCTCTTCCTCTTTTCTCTCCTTTAGGTACTCTAATCACATGTATATTAGACTGCTTCACAGTGTCTCAAAGATCATGATGCTCTGTACATTTTTTTTTAATAATCTTTTTCTTTTTTTTGGATAGTTTTTATTGCTCTGTCTTCAAATTCACTATTTTTTCTTCACTGTGTAGTCCACTGTAATCTCATCTAGTGTTTTTCTTTTCATCTGGTAGATTTTTAAATTTTAGATACTGTATTTTTTTCTTCAGAAGTTCCATTTGGGTCTTTTTATATCTTCCATTTCTCTCTTCCTCATCCTTATTGTTGACCTTCTTCATTATATGGAGTATATAGTTGCTGTTTTATTGTCCTTGTCATTCCTCTGTATTGTTTGGTTTTTCTCCTCGTTAAGTGTTGTGTTTTTCCGCTTCCTTGCATGCTTATAATTTTTGATTTGGCACTCTATACATTGTTGTGTACTGTATTTTTGGAGTTCTTTAAAAGTATTTAGGATTTTTTCCTGGGACATAGGTAAGATACCAGGAACTAGTTTGATCCTCTCAGGGGCTCCTTTTAAATGTTATTAAGCAGGTCCGTAACAGGTTTTTGTCCAGGGCTGGTTTGTCCCCATTCTTGAGGCAATATTCTTCTGAGGACTCTACTTCATGTCTTGTGTTTGAAAACATCTTTCAACTTTGGCTAGTGGGATCAGGAACTATTTCTGGCTATGTGTGAGCTCTGGTGGTGGTTCTGTCTACTTTTTTCTAGAGGTCCTTTCTCTCACCTTGATGGTTTCCTCACAGGAGTGTGCTGATCAGTATTCAGTTAAGGAGGTACTCTCTTCACATCTTCCCAGCTCTCTGTTGGTTCAACTCCTCCCCCTCCAATAATTTGGCCTACAAACTTCAGCCACTTTGGCCTTTCTGACCTTTAAATTCTATATCCCTAACTTAATGAGACCAGTTTGAGTTCTCTTTCCTATTGTTGTGGCCTAGTAACTCTCCCTAGGCAGTAGGATAGAGTGTAACATTCACGTTATTTGTTTCCCTTTTCTTAGAAAGTATCTCTGCCCTACTCTGCCGATTGTCAAATGTCTGAAAACCTTTATTTCTTATAAATTGTCCTGTTTTCTCTTTAAGTTGAGAGGGTAAGGTAAGTTCAATCCCTAATATTCTGTCATGCCAGATGAAGGCATCCTTAATATTCTTTCCTAATGAAATTTAATTTTGCCACACTATTTGTTATACTTCTGACACATCAGTAAATTTGTGAATCAGTTCTACAGAATTTAGTTATTTGGCATTATGATGGTGTGTGGAAAGCTTCAGGTTTGGGAAATGGATACATACTTGATTAGGAAAATGATAAGCACTTTGTCAAATTTCTTATGACACAATCTAAATTTTTTACTGAAATTATAAATGATTTAAAAATAGTACCATCTGATATAAAGTCTGCTATCTAAACCATTTGATATTTATATTTTGAAATTTATTATTTCTATATTGTTGAGTTATTTTAGTCATAGTTATAAACTGTCAATGGGAAAATAAATCTAAGTTGCTGGCCATTCTTAGTTATAGTTTCTGAGGAATAAAGGTAAATTCTGAGATAAAGCAGTACTTGAGACTATAAATACACTAACTTAATAAATTGGTCTTTATTGGTTCATATTTTTAGGTTATATTAATTTTCAAAACATTGAAAGTAAATTTGATATCTTTTTTCCCCTCTCTAGGCTGAAGGGTATGTGATTGGCAGCTGTATTAAACACATTCCAATCGCAGGACGAGATATAACATATTTTATTCAGCAACTGCTGAGAGACCGAGAAGTAGGAATCCCTCCAGAACAATCCTTGGAAACTGCTAAGGCAGTAAAGGTAAAAAGTGTGATAGAAGTGTAATTTAGTTAAAAATTAAAATCACATTTATAACATTAACGTGAGAAATTTTTAATAGAAGAAGAGTACTTGAAATAATCTTGTTAACCAGTTATAAATTGTTACCCTTAAATATATTTACATTTTCTTTGTGTTTCTTAAAAGAAAATTATTACAGCAGTTTGTCTGTTTTCTTCATATTTTATATTTGAGAGGAGTAATATAAGAACATTTTACCAAATGACATTAACATAAATTTTTGTGATTATTCTCTTTATTAAAAATAATTATTTCACTATAAAGTCCTTGCATCTCAGTTTCTTCACTGAATTCTTTATTTTAATTCTAAAAGCTTTTGTCATAAAAATTATTTTGATACTATTGATTCATTGTGCTATAGTATAGAAGCAGTGCTTGGCTCAAGTGATAGGGCACATAGAAGAAAAACATGAAGGCTATCTAAAGTATTTTATTAATTTTTTTCTGCCATGTAAGTATTATATCAGTGCTTCATGCAAACTATCAAAATACTTTAGCATCGTCTTTCAAACTTATTATTTGCCGCATAACCAAAAAATTTCATTGGGTTTCACGTGTTTTGAAAAGCAGAACTGCCATGG
The DNA here is from genome assembly GCF_028858775.2 of Pan troglodytes. Classification (NCBI taxonomy): domain Eukaryota; kingdom Metazoa; phylum Chordata; class Mammalia; order Primates; family Hominidae; genus Pan; species Pan troglodytes. Next base: position 14,607,708 of record NC_072411.2, read on the forward strand.
CAAAAGTAACTTACTTGTCTCTGTTTCCATGGTTTTTTTTTTTTTTTAATTACCTGTAAATTTTTAAAATTTTTAATTTCTTATTTTTATTGATTTTTTTTTTTTTTTATAGAGATGGGATCTTGTTCTGCTACCCAAGCTGGAGCGCAGTGGCACAGTCGTGGCTCACTGCAGCCTCAAACTCCTGGGCTCACGTGATCCTCCCGCGTCAGCCTCCTGAGTAGCTAGGACTGCAGATGCATATCACCATGTCTGGCTAAGTTTTTGTAGAGATGGAGGTCTTGCTATATTGCCCAGGCTGGTCTTGAACTCCTGGCCTTAAGCAATCCTCCTGCTTCGGAATCTCAAAGTGCTGGATGTGAGTCACCATGCCTGGGCCTCTTTGCTTGTTTATGGGATTTTCCTTGCTCGTCAGAGCTTAAGAATGAAAATTTATCAACTACTTCCTAGGTAGTAAATTAGTAAATGACTACCAAAAGTTACCCCAAGTTGGTGGCATAAGAATTAAATATATAAAAAGTTAATGTGAATACTACTGATTCAACATCTTTGGGAAATCTGTGAAATTAAAGCAAAACGAGAAAACACCAGAGATTTAAATCTATTCCAGAGAAGATTGATGGTCATTCTGAATGTCTTTAAAGGAATATCATTTCTTTGTCATTCTCACTTCCAAGGTTTGGAGAAGACCTCAAATAGTGTAATCAAATGTCTTTGGATTCCAGTATTTTTTCTCTTTGTGTATTTTGATTATTACTGGTAATATTTGCATCTATCTTGGATGGTGCCTGTGATGTGTAAAAATACTGGAAAAGGAAGTTTTTTTAAAAAAATAAAACAAATATTGGTTGGCAGTTGGGAGTTTATAAATTACAAATATGATGTTATAATCTATAATATATTTTTCAGTGTTTTTGATGAAAACTTTTACTTAGGTCATATAACCAAATATGGAACAAAATAGAGTAATTTATATTTTTAGCCTTTTTTCTTTGCTCTTTTATTTACTCAGACCGTAATCAGTTTTGTTTCAGATAGATATTAAGGATCTATATTAATTTGTGTGGTTATCACAATTATTACTTATTCTTCAGTTCTATATTTTATTTAGTCTCCTTACCTACAGCACAAGATTCATTATTACTGAGACAGAAAATGTTGAATGACATTAATGAACATTTTCAGGAAATAACATTGAAATAGTAGAAATCAGCTCTCCAGTCTCTCAAATACTGTTTATATTTAAAGTCAGAAAATATGTGTAGGAGATGAGTATGTTTATTTGTACTACACATATGATAATATCCTAACAAATTTTTCTTCCAGCTTAATTTCCTAATTTTATTTTCTGAAGAGTTTTTTTTTTTTTTTATTGGATTATAGTTTACTGAAAAGATGCCATTCTTTTTTACTGTTCCTATAATAAGCAAAAAAAGTTACTTTTGTTTCTTTGTTTTTCAGGAGCGCTATAGTTATGTCTGCCCAGATTTAGTAAAAGAATTTAACAAGTATGATACAGATGGGTCAAAATGGATTAAACAGTATACTGGAATCAATGCTATCTCAAAGAAAGAATTTTCTATCGATGTTGGTTATGAAAGATTTTTGGGACCTGAAATCTTTTTTCATCCAGAGGTAATTTTTTTTAACGGAATTGTTTAAAAGTATTCAGCAGCAAATATGAATTAATAGATATTCAGAGAGAATTAATCTCAGAAACTTTTATTAGTACACTAAAAGTTTGAGTTTTTATGAAAAGTTTATAAAACATTTTATGAACTTTTTAAAGAAAAAATTTGCTTTTGTTAAAATAAGCAAAATTGTTGCTATTTTTTGCAGATTTAGAAAAAACTTTTTAAAAAATATGTGTGGCTTATGGGGGGGTCATGAAAAGAGGGGAGCCCTTAAATTTTTTTTTTCTTCCCTCCATCATGGACTCAGGTAAAGTTTTGTAATTTAAATAAAATATTTTGGGAAAGGTTCTAGAAAGCTCCCCCCCTCCCTTTTTGTGTAAAATGACCATTATACAAAGAACCTTCAATTAACCATTAAAATATATAACTAGTAGCAAAATAGTCTTCTGTCTATGAAGTTTTAGCAACTTAAAGGCTTTATTAAATTAAGAAATACATACTTTTAATAATGGAAAATTCTTCTGGTAACTTAGTATCAGAATTGTAACTTTATTAATAGAATTACTAATATTACGTACTTACTCTGCTTATTTAATGTTAAGAATAGTTATTTTTAAAATTTTGTTTATTCACTCAGCAAATGTTAAATGGTTTGAATTTTCATGATCTCAGCTTAAGCACTGGGTATTCAAAGATGAAAAATTATTTTATCTTGCTCTTATTGAGCTCAAAGAATAAAAGAGATGAGTATTTAAACACGTAAGGTTATAGTTGCTTTAATGAGTGTATGTATCTGCTGAGGGCACAGGAACAAAGAGCATGTAAGTCTGCTTGGGAGAACATCTCAGGGGAGATAATGGTTGAACTGAGACTTAAAGGATGAATGGGTGTTTGTCAGTCATGTGTGGTAGGGGAGTATATGTATTTCTGTCAGAAGGTTAGCTAGGCAGAGGTCTTAGACAGGAGAGTGCTGGATAAGAAAAGTACAGAGGACAGATTGGTAGGAGAGGGATCCAGATAGGTATTCATGGACCCAGTCTTGAAGGGCAGATATGCTATGCAAGGGAGTTAGCTAGATTCTGTAGTCATGCAAAAATTTTAAGCATAGAAGATAATTGTGTACCATATTAGAAAGGTTACTCTCGCAGCATTGGTTTGGACGGGTTGGAACAGAGGTGTGAATTGTGTTGGAAATAGGTGGTTTTACTATAGTATTTTAGATATGAAAGATGAATAGTATTTGTGGGTCAGTGAGAATGAGGAAGGAGGTGAGAGAAAAATAGAATCAACATAATCAGTAATTGCTTAGATATGAGGGGAGTAAGAATATGAGGAATCTGTGATAATTCACAGGTTTGTAACTTGGGCAACCCAGTGTGCCATCCACTGAAATTTATAATACTGAAGGGGAGGAGTAGGTGAAATAGACAAAGATGAGTGTATTATATGCATCTTTTAAAAGGTTCAAAAACAAACACTTGGGTGTTGTAAAGTCATCACCCTTTGTGGGGCACAAAGGAAGAGGTTGGCTGAGAAGGGGCTGTGGAGTAGAAAGGTGAAGAATAGGGCCTTCGTGAACACAGACACGTGGACAGGCCGAGTAAGTAGAACCTGCAAAGAATACTGAAGATGACAGAGAGGTAGAAAGAAGCCAAGCTAAAGGATTATGGTCATAAAATTGAGAGAAGTGAATGTTTCAAGAAGTGAGGGTAAATAGTGCCAGTTGCTGCAGTGAAGTAACATTAGAGGAAACCTTAGAAGTACTTGGAGTTTTTCAGCATCTAGGTTATTGATGATCATAGGGGAGGCGTTTCAATGGAGTGATATGTTAGAGCAGCTTGTTACTTACCTCAGTGAGAGGTGAAGGTTTGCAAATCAGCAGTCTGGACGTTCTGAGAGATGGCTATGAAAGAAAAAGACAGTGGACGAGTAAGAATTCAGTTGCAAGAATAAGGCTCAAGATAGTTTTAAATTTTTAAGAGGGCTTACTCCAGTTACAGGAGGGAAGGAATTAAGTATAGGTACAGGAAAATGAACTAGGAAGGGCAGAAGCACAGGTAGGTAGTTGAAGAAGTTCATCATCATAGTTCATAGTTTTAATTTTTTTATGAGGTGGAATCAAGCTTATGTTTTGGGAGAAGGGACTGGACTAAAATTGAGGCCGAGGTGGGCAGATCACGAGGTCAGGAGATCGAGACCATCCTGGCTAATATGGTGAAACCCCGTCTCTACTAAAAAAAAAAAAAAAAAAAAAAAAAAAAATTAGCTGGGCGTGGTGGTGGGTGCCTGTAGTCCCAGCTACTCGCGAGGCTGAGGCAGGAGAATGGCGTGAACCCAGGAGGTGGAGCTTGCAGTGAGCCAAGATCACGCCACTGCACTCCAGCCTGGGCGACAGAGCGAGACTTCTTCTGGAAAAAAAAAAAAAAAAAAATTGAGGGCTTGTGAAGAATAATGACTTTCATATTTACTGTTGAGGGGAATTGAGAGGGTGACTAGTGAGTACATATTAATAGTATGGGGCATCCATTCTTTACTCAAGGTAGCAGGTTACATACCCAAAAACTTTTAGTTGTACAATAGTGTCCCCTCGCCTCCCCCAGACAGTTGTGGGAAAGGAGGAAAAGGTTTTGATAAAGCAGAGATTAAAGTATTACAGCATAGAGGAGAGAGCAAGTCCTGAAAGCTGAATTACCTAGGGATAGTGAGGGTACAGGGATTGGAGATCATGATGAAATGACACATAATAATTGTGAATTGGTAGCAGAGGAGTGAGCATGAGAAGGATAAGGAATTGTGGTCAGACTAGTATACTGGAGTGTGAAGGTTTTTGGTGGTACATTTTCTTTGCACTTTCTCAAAACATAAAGATTAAGAGGATGTATACACACAGTTTTAAAGGTCAAATAACACTGACAGACTTAAAATTAGCAGCTCTTCACCCTCCTGCTGCCATTGTGTTCTATAGAGCATCCACTAGCTTTTAGTTATTGCTCTTGGTAGTAACCCCCAGATTTCTAAATACTGTGATGGTATTGCAGGAACATGGATGGAGCTGTTTCTTGATATGTCACTGTTAGTGGTTTAAATGCTAGCCTCCTTTCAGATTAGTTCTTTCTAGACTCTCTTTTCTTCCAGCCTGCCAACATGTTAGGTTATTGTTATTAGGTAAATCAATAGTATTGTAATATTTATAGTATTATACCTGAGGCTGTTGTTCACTTTGGAGGCAAGTAGTGTAATGTGATTCTTTTCCCTTAAAATTCAGCTTTTCCTACACTTTCACCTTGTTTATTCATTTGCTTCATTTTCTTTTTTTTTAACTTTTAAGTTCAGGGGTACATGTACAGGTTTTTATATAGGTAAACTTTTGTCATGGAGGTTGTACAGATTGTTTTGTCCACAGGTATTATTAAGTCTAGTATCCGTTAGCTGTGTTTCCTGATCCTCTCCCTCTTCCCACTCTCCACCCTCCGATAGGCCCCAGTGTCTGTTGTTTCCCTCCGTATGTACATTTTTACTTATCATTTAGCTTCCACTTAAAAGTGAGAACATGCAGTAATTGGTTTTCTGTCCTTGCACTGGTTTGCTGAGGATAATGGCCCCCAGCTCCATGCATGTTCCTGCAAAGAACATGACCTCATTCTTTTTTATAGCTGCATAGTATTCCATGGTGTATATGTACCACATTTTCTTTATCCAGTCTACCATTGATGGGCATTTAGGTTGATTCCATGTCTTTATTTTTGTGAAGTGCTGCAGTGAACATACATATGCATGTGCCTTTATGATAGAACAATTTATACTCCTTTGGGTATGTGGGATTGCTGGGATGAATATTTATGTTTTAGGTTCTTGAGGAATTGCCACACTGTTTTCCACAATGGTTGAACTAATTTACACCTAATATACACCAAGAGAGTATAAGCGTTTCTTTTTCTTTCCAGCTTTGCCAGCACCTTTTTTTTTCTTCTTAAATTGTATTTATTTTTTAAAAATATTTTCTCTTTCCTTCATTTTTTAGGAGGGATGTTGTGAGAATATTTTTTGAGTTTTTAATAATAGCCATTCTGACTGGTATGAGATGGTATCTCATTGTGGTTTTGATTTACGTTTCTCTAATGATCAGTGATGTTGAGCTTTTTTTCTTAAGATTGTTGGCCACATATATGTCTTCTTTTGCAAATTGTTCACGTCCTTTGCCCACTTTTTAATGGAGTTGTTTTTTCCTTGTAAATTTATTTAAGTTCCTTATAGATGCTGCATATTAGACCTTTTGTCAGATGTGTAATTTGCAAAGATTTTCTCCCATTCTGTAGGTTGTCTGTTTACTCTGCTGATAGTTTCTTTTGCTGTGCAGAAGCTCTTTAATTAGATCCCATTTGTCATTTTTTGCTTTTGCCATCTTCATCATGGAATCTTTGCCCATACCCGTGTCCAGAATGGTATAATTTGCTTCATTTTGTTTGTACAGTCATTTATTCATTCATTTATTTATTGGGGTTTGAATTAACTTTCTTGTTATACAAGATCTGGAAGGGAACCGAGGAGGGTGGGTCTCATTCTATATAGAGGATTTTAACAGTTTCTTTTCCAAACAGGATTGAAATATTGTATTCATTGTTTTTTTGCCCCCTGATTCATCCTTGGTCATTTACCTTTCCTTTTAATTCTCTTGCTGTCATTTTAGCGGAGAGTCAAGAGACGGGAGAGATAACCACATGTAGCTGGAAGTTAGGACAGATTTTTGTATGGGCCATTTATATGTGAGTAGATTGATAGAAGTGTGTCAGACCTCATTTCATTTAAGGCACATCAATTAATTTGAAATTGAAATCTTAGAGAAGAATATTAAAGCTTCAAGTTGGGGACAGGAATTAGAAAATTGCAGAAGATCCTGAGCAAATGTCCTGCATGAATAGGATCATGACCACAAGATGGATAATAGCATGGGATATAGGAGATGAGCATTTGAATGGAATATGCTTGACAAATGAGCTTAGCTGATGCCTTGGCTTTCTTAAAAACCTTGAAGTAGGCTGGTTGTGGTGGCTCACGCCTGTAATCCCAGCACTTTGGGAAGCCAAGGTGGGCGAATCACTCAAGCCCAGGAGTTTAAGACCAGCTTGGGCAACATGGGAAGAGCCCGTCTCTACCAAAAAAATACAGAAAATTAGCTAGGCATGTGGCGTGTGCCTGTAGTTCCAGCTACTTGGGAGGCTGAGGTGAGAGTATTGCTTGAGCCCAGGAGGTCCAGGCTGCAACGAGCTGGCATTGCACCATTGTACTCCAGTGTGAGCAACAGAGCAAGAGCCTGTCTCATAAATAAATAACCCGAAGCTTTAGATATGTAAATAAAATGTGTTTCATATTGCTTAGGAAAGGTATAGTTGGCTGGATGAAAATGTGTCTTGCTGCTAATGTTTCATATATCATTTTTTCTATTAATTTGAATAACCTTTATTGTTTCATACACCAATTTTTCTTTATTTTTTAACTTTAAAACATTTTCTGTTGTCTATAGCTTTATGTTCCTTATAAGTAATTTCTTCTATGAGAAACCTGTTTCTCTTTTTAAAAAACATGTTTTGTTTTCTTTTTTTTAAAGGCTGTTTTTAAAAATCGGTTATATATATGCACATGGTTTAAAAGTCTTGGTCTACGTATCCTAACAAAAACTAGGGGTGCCCTGCATGTTTCTTTCTCTTGTTTTGTATTTCTAGAGGTAAGCACTTCAAACTCTTCTTAGTTGCTTCTTTTGCTGATTACCTCCTTAGCTATGAATTGCTTGGTTATATTGCAACTTCAAATTTTTTTTCAGTGTTAGGCTTTTTTTGTTTTCTTTTGGAAACAGGGTCTTGCTCTGTCACCCAGTGCAGTGGCTGAGTCATGGCTCACTGCAGTCTCCCCAGGCTCAGGTGATCCTCTCACCTCAGACTCCCAAGTAGCTGGGACTACAGGTATGTGCCACCACTTCCAGCTAATTTTTGTATTTTTCGTAGAAACAGGGTTTTGCCATGTTGCCCAGGCTGGTCTTGAACTCCTGGGCTCGAGCAATTCACCCATCTTGCCCTCCCAAAGCGCTGGGATTATAGGAATGAGCCACTGTGCCCAGCCCTGTGTTAGGCATTGTCTATCGAATTCCAACTATGGAAGAGGAAGATTGTCTTTTTTATCCTTCTTCTGTCATCACAGACAGGACCTTTCTATTCCCTTTTCATCTCATTTGTTACATTATAATTTCAAGTAGGTTGAAATTCAGTGCTTATGTTTTTGTGACCACCAATTTTGTTCATATCTGAGCCATGTAGTTAACCATGAAATCTTTTCCCTTCCTATAAGTAACTTTGTTTTCCAAGAAGTCATTAATAAACTGTTTGCTTAGTGCTAAAATAATTACCATTCATTCACCTCCAAACTCTCTTCAGTAGTTATATAAATCTCTTCTCAGGATATTCAGATGTATAGGGTTTATTCATCAGTTTAATTTTCTGAAGTGTCTTTTACATCCCAATCTGAACTTGCTTCTGTCTGTTCCCAGTATAGAGTTGCCATATTCCTTTACTATCATTCTAGGGATTCCCTTTCCCTCTCTCTTGTGTTGGATCTCTTTTTCGTATATCCTATGTCTTTTTCACTCCTACTGTCCGATTCTTTATTTTGGTGATCATCTTCCAATAGAGTTCCTTTTAGGGTGCATGAGAGAGGAAAATGTCTGAAGTGTATTCATTTTATCTTCACACTTGTTGATAGTTTGGGTATAGAATTCTAGATTGGAAATAATTTTCCTTCAGCATTTTGAAACCATTGCTTAATTGCTTTCCATTATAACTTGAAGTTAATAAAAGCTGATTTATATGTATAGGACCTGTTTTGTTTTGTTTTTCCCCTGTACAAATGCTTTTAGGATCTTCCCTTTGTCCCCTAGCATCTGTGTGTGTGTGTTTGTGTGTGTGTGTGTGTTTTGTCTTTTTGTTTTAATCTGTAGGTTATTTCTTCAACTTTACCTACTGAGTTTTCTATTGGATTTTTAAAATTTCTGGCAACATTTTTAATTCTCAAGAGCTTCCCCCACCCCTGCTTTTGAATATTCTTTTTTAAATGCTACCTTGTTCCTATTTCATTGTTGCCTATCTTCTGGCTCTTTAAGGATGTTAATCATAGGGTTGTTTTTTGTTTTAAGTTTTCTTCTTTCTATAGTCTCTTTCGAGTTGCTTTTTCTCTGTTTCGATTCCTATGTTTTTCCTGCTAGAGACTTTTGCAGGCCAGTCATTTAAGAAGGGGACACTAGGCTGGGTGCAGTGGCTCACGCCTGTAATCCCAGCACTTTGGGATGCCAAGGCGGGCAAATCACCTGAGGTCAGGAGTTAGAGACCAGCCTGGCCAATATGGCAAAACCCCGTGTCTACTAAAAATACAAAAAATTAGCCGGGCGTGGTGGCGGGTGCCTGTAATTCCAGCTACTCGGGAGGCTGAGGCAGAAGAATCGCTTGAACCTGGGAGGCAGAGGTTGCAGTGAGCTGAGATCGCACCATTGCACTCCAGCCTGGGCGACAGAGCAAAACTCTTTCTCCAAAAAAAAAAAAAAAAAAAAAAAAAAAAAAAAAAAAGACACTAAAAACCTGATTGGATGGCTGAGTTTTGTGGGTGGGGCTTGTTGACTGTTGCCTTTTCTTTGGGGGAATGCCATATATGTGTTACTTTAGGTCTTTTTAGGTAGTCTAGTTCCCAGAGAAGACTCCTGGCTGCTAGGTAAAGGCTGGCAGCCAGCGGGAAGAGACTTTGCAGGTTGCCTACCTTCATGTAAAACTCCCCTTTTAGTACTTTCTGCTGTGTATTAGAGTCCTAGAAACTCTTTTCTTCAGTTAAGAGAATAGGGTTAACCACTTTTCTCTTTGGATAAGGAGGCAGCATTTGATGCTTCTTTGGAGAGGATCTAGACCTTTAATAGCTTCTCAGAGAGACTTTCAACCCATCCTTCTTCCTGCCCTCCTTCCACCTCAATTCAAAGCTACCTGGGGCAGCCAGTTATTTGGGGGATGTGGAGAGGGAATTTGTGGTATAAAATAGCTTGGTTCTTAACTTGTTTTTACTGATGACTTATTAAGTGTTTTGGAGTGTTTGCAAAGTCTTGTCCATCTGCTTTCCAGCTTACCAAATTTGTTGCTGGTTTTGTTTTGCTCTCAATACTTTTATTTTGCCTTTAAAAAAAATTCTCAGGCTGGGCGCGGTAGCTCACGCCTGTAATTCTAGCGGTTTGGGAGGCTGAGGCGAGTGGATCATGAGCTCAGGAGTTTGAGACCAACCTGACCAACATGGTGAAACCCTGTCTCTACTAAAAATACAAAAAAAAAAAAAAATTAGCTGGGTGTGGTGGCGTGTGCCTGTAATCCCAGCTACTCAGGAGGCTGAGGCAGGAGAATTGCTTGGATCTGGGAGGCGGAGGTTGCAGTGAGTGGAGATGGTGCCACTGCACTCCAGCCTGGTGACAGAATGAGACTCTGTCCCAAAAAAGAGAAAAGAAAAAGAAAAAACAATTCTCTTTACTGGTATTTTTTCAATAGTGTTTTGGAAGAGAACAAAATTAGATACATATGTTTACTTCACCATGTTTTCTCAAAATAGACCTGATTTTTGTATTTTTTAAAGTGTGTCATACACACACCTTTTTATTTTATTTTTTGTCATTTTAAATGGATACTTCTGTGTCCTAGTTCTGTCATTTGAAGGATTCACTTGGTTTTTTGTTTCGGCTAAATGAAAGTGTAGGCATCTGAACTGTCCAATACTTCAGTGCTGAACATAAAATGTATGAAAGAATAAGGAAATTTATTTTTGTACTTCTATAAGTTCATCACAAATACTAGAAAGAACTGTTTTTAGAAAGAGTGGGTTTGAAATGTGGATTTTGTTTTTGAAAGGGAAATTTTTTGTTTTTTTTAACAAAATCATCCTAAGTTCTTAAAACTTGTGTAATGAGTTTCCAGGTACAGGAAAGATTTGGACTACTGTGTTTACTTGGGTATATTTGCTACTCCCTGTATTTTTTGGAGGAGAGAAAAGATACTCTTTCCTTGACAGTCTCTTCTAATGTTCTCAACATCAGGAGTCTTAAGACTTGACCAGGGAGCAGTTAGAGGCAGAACTGACTCTTTTGCTGACAGTGAAAGAAAAGGCCTGAAAAATTTTATGAGAGACCCTAGGTTGAATCTGTTAGTATTAAAGTATTGAATACTGTTAACAATTTATTGTCACTTTTTAAAATTGTTAATTCTTTTTCTTCTTCATTTATGTAAGTAAATAGTCATTGCTTGCTGCTTTACTCAATATTTTACCAGTTCTCACTTGGGGTTCTGTAGTCCAGTAGTCCCTATACATTTTTCAAATATATACCCAAGTCAGACTTCATTTTTTAAAATAAGTCAGCATTTCTGTGTGTGGATCTAGGGGATGTTAATATTTAAAAGTTCTGTATTTTTTTTTCTTCTGTGCATTCTTTTTTTTTTTTTTTTTTTTTTTTTTTTCTGTGACGGTGTCTTGCTCTGTCACCCAGCTGGAGTGCAGTGGCGTGATCTCGGCTCACTGCAACCTCCACCTCCTGGGTTCAATCGATTCTCCTGCCTAAGCCTCCCGAGTAGCTGGGATTATGGTGCCTGGCCTCTTCTGTGCATTCTTGGTTAAAAACTACTATAAAAAGGGTACAGGGCCTGGCGCGGTGGCTCATGCCTGTAATCCCAGCACTTTGGGAGGCCGAGGTGGGTGCATCACGAGGTCAGGAGATCGAGATCAGCCTGGCCAAAATGGTGAAACTCCATCTCTACTAAAAATACAAAAATTAGTCAGGCATGGTGGCGGGTGCCTGTAATCCCAGGTACTCGGGTGGCTGAGGCAGGAGAATCGCTTGAACCTGGGAGGCGGAGGTTGCAGTGAGCCTAGGTGGCGCCGCTGCACTCCAGACTGGGCGACAGAGCGAGACTTTAATCTAAAAAAAAAAAAAAAAAAAAGACACAGAGATACAGCACAGTACTGAATAACCCTATTCGTTACTTTTGCTTGAGCATGGTATAGCAGATAAACTATCTTATAGGTAGGAAAAGGACTATGGGAAGGTTCATGTGCGTGTGTGTTATTGTTTTGGGCAAATACTGAAGAGTATAGCCAACCAAGGACGACGTAAAGAATTTACAAGTTCTGTGTTAGCAATTTGATACAGTTTTAAAAATGAGTATTATGGAACACATTTTTGTCAGGTTAATATTCTCTGTACAGATTTTGGAGAAGTAAATTTTTTATAGTTAAAGTAAATGATAGGTTCTCAGGTTAAAGTGTCACTATGGGATCATAAAAATACAGTGGTTTGAGAACTGAAGGCTCTTTAGAAGATTTCACAGTCTGAAGCTGAAAATGATTGTCGAAGATCATGGATGTGTTCATGGGAAATAAAATTTTTAGGATTCTGATTCTGCTGCTCACTCCACTTAATCAGTAACTAAGTCATTTTCTGCCAGCACGTGAGCTTGTCTTTAAATTAGTTATAGAGCCAGCTGAGTTGAGCTCTATTCTGTTTTCCCTGACAGATAAAATTTACCCTAGTCTGTAGGTTGGGTTCTAAAGGCTCAGTATGAGCCACATTTTCATACCTAGTGTATATTCCTCTTAGAATTCCGTATGTACACTCCTCAGCATGCTTCAAAAAGAGATTTTGGCTGCCAGGTTCTTTTCTTTTATTATGATAATAAAGGTCAGTAGAATCTTTCTTAGTGATGTTTTTACATGATCTAAATGAAAAGATTTTGTATTAGTATGTGTCACTTTGATAACATTAAATCTCTTTTCATTGTATGCACAGCCTGTAAATAATTTAGAACTAATCTTAAAAACTGGAAAAAGGCAGGGCGTGGTGGCTCACACCTATAATCCCAGCACTTTGGGAGGCTGAGGCAGGCGGATCACCTGAGGTCAGGAGTTCGAGATCAGCCTGGCCAACATGGTGAAACCCCGTCTCTAGTAAAAACACAAAAATTAGCCAGGTGTGGTGGCGGACGCTTGTAATCCCAGCTACTCGGGAGGCTGAGGTAGGAGAATTGCTTGAACCCAGGAGGCAGAGGTTGCAGTGAGCCAAGATGGCGCCACTGCACTCCAGCCTGGGTGTCAGATCGAGACTCGGTCTCGAAAAAAAAAAAAAAAAGAAAAAATTGACACATGCCTAATAATTATCAATACAGTTATAGACTCAGTTTAATAAATAAAGGAATATTGTCTCTCAATTAGGACAACCTAATGATAAAAATGAATGGCTGAGGAGATATACAATATTTGTTTGTTTTTGACTAATTAGAGCTAGATTTTGATTATTTATTTAGAGACAGAGTCTCTCTCTGTCACCCAGGCTGGAGTGCAGTGGTGTGATCATAACTCAGTGTAACCTCGAATTCCTAGGGTCAAGCAATCCTTTTTCCTCAGCCCTCTCAAGTAGCTGGAACTACAGGTGTGTGCCACCATGCCTAGCTAGTTTTTAAATTTTTTGTAGAGACAGGGTCTCGCTATGTTGCCCAGGCTGGTGTCAAACTCTGGGTCTCAAGCAATGGTCCTGCCTTGGCCTCCCAAAGCACTGGGATTATAGGTGTGAGCCACCATGCCCAGCATCAAGTTGTTTTTTGTTTTTGTTTAAGTTAGTTTTTTAAAAAGTATGTTTTTCTTGAGTGCCAGCTGTTTGGAAATAGTAAGTTTATTTTGACTATGGTATATCATCGTTTGAATATATAGCTGATGTTTGTTATTCAAAGTAGATGTGCCAAAAAGTTCTTGAGAGCGCTGAATTAGTGAACACTGAGCTAGCTATTGCTCCTAGGGGAAATACAGTATTAGGTTTCTTTGAGCCTCTGGTAACATTTTTGTTATCCCATTAACGTATACCCTTGTTTCATGTGTGTTTCTTTTTAAAGGCACTGCATTTAGTATATCATTTTAGTATATTCATTTATATTCAATAGCACTAGAACACATGTCTGAACAAAGCTATCTAACTTGCTTTTTCTCTGTAAGACACATCACAGCCTCCTTGTGTTTACTAGCCAGCACTTGAGCAGTATGCTTGGGGGCCATTTTAAATAATGAAATCACTAACAAAAATATGAAAACCGTGCCACTAAATAGAACTGTGAAAAGGACACTTGTTTATAGTATGAGAGCTGAAACTAGATAGCAGAGTATCATCTTGTTCAACCTCAATGGGGAATGTGCACATCAGTGGACTCAAATTTTTGTTGCTCTACACATGTGCATGTCCATGAATAACCATATTTTGATTTGGGGAGTTATAAATATGTTTTAGCGATTAGGTAAATTCACAAATATGGAATCATGAATAATGAGATTAGACTACATTTATTTATTTCATCCCCTATTGATGGACTTAACGGGTTTTTCCTCTTAGAAACAAGGCTATAGTAAATATGCATATGTAATAGCATACATGTTTGGGGAGTTTCTTCAGGGTTTGTTCTAAGAAGTGGAGTTACTGGTATGTGCATTTAAAATTTTATTAGCTATTTGTATTAGTCCGTTTTCATACTGCTAATAAAGACATACCTGAGACTGGGCAATTTATAAAAGAAAGAGGTTTAATTGGACTTATGGTTCCACATGGCTGGGGAAGCCTCACAATCATGGCAGAAGGCAAGGAGGAGCAAGTCCTGTCTTACATGATGGCAGCAGGCAAAGAGAGAATGAGGAAGACGCAAAAGCAGAAATCCCTGATAAAACCATCAGACCCTGTGCAACTTATTCACTCCATGAGAACAGTATGGGGGAAACCACCCTCATGATTCAGTTCTCTCTCACCAGGTCCCTCCCACAACACGTGGAAATTATGGGAGTACAATTCAAGATGAGATTTGGGTGGGGACACAGAGCCAGACCATGTCACTATGTTATTATTGCCAAATTATTCTCCATAGTGGTTACATCAGTGTATACTCTCACAGCGTTATATGAAAGTTTCCATTTACCCAGATTTTTGCCAGCTCGTAGTATATGTATGACTTTACATGTTTGCTATTCTGATAGTTATAAAATGGTATATATCATCATAATTTTGAGTTTTCTCTGATTTCAGTGTCTTCAATCTGAATCTGTTAGAGACCAGTATTAGTGGTTTCTAAAAGGCCTTTTGTTTTTGAACTGAAAACTTTGTTTAACCTTTTATTGTGATATTTGTCAGTAGTGATATGATCTCTATTATATATCCAACTTATTTTTCAGTTTGCTAATCCAGACTTTACACAACCTATCTCAGAAGTTGTAGATGAAGTAATTCAGAATTGTCCTATTGATGTCAGACGTCCTCTCTACAAGGTATTTATAGCAAAATTGTTATTCAAGGTCTTACTTTAAAAAAACTTAAACACCTCTCATAAAAAGGATATAATAGCATTTCAGTACTATATATTATATCTTTAAACTTTTCTCTTTTTAAATATTATATTTATTTTCTCTCCACTAGAATATTGTCCTCTCTGGAGGTTCAACCATGTTCAGGGACTTTGGACGTCGCTTGCAAAGAGATTTGAAAAGAACTGTAGATGCCCGGCTGAAATTAAGTGAGGAATTGAGTGGTGGTAGATTGAAGGTTGGTTTTCCCAATTATTGGTGAGAAGGTTGAGGGTGCCTTCCTTGATTAGGATGAGAAATATTTGCCAGCATTCACTCTGATTTAGAAAAATAAGAGGAACCTGTCAGGTATTCTAATGGAAATGGTTAATGTTATAGATTTATGTCTGTGATACTCTGGATCATTTGATTCTTCTAGGATATTGTCTGTATTTCTGGAAAATAATTCTTAGTAATACCTGTGGAAAGACTTTTTTTTTTTAATACCTCTCTCATAGATAATTAATACAGTAGATTTCTTTGCATACACCAACAATCAAATTAATTATGGATCCACAAAATGTTTTATACTATAGAAGGACAGCAAAGCTGAGTTGAGATTGATGCCATTGTTGAGTAGTCTAGCCTGCTCTCAAAAACTGACTTTAGCTCCCACATAGCAACCTCAAAGTGTGCAGTCAAATCGGTGGTTTAATAAAGTAACCTTTGTATTACATGTCCTGGACCTTTAGGCTTGAGGTTAAAAAAACTCAAAATTAATTTAAAATTCTTAGATGTCTACTTTCTATATTTAGAGATAGATTCTTCATTTTTTTCATCCTTGTTAAATATTGAAGCAGAACGTTGATTTAGAGGAATGATATGGCTTTTTTCAAAGCTGTTTGAAAAAAGGTATTTTGAAAAAAGGTATTTCATGTGAATAAAATACCTTCTGCTTGGAAGATTACCAAGAATGAGGACTTTATCTGAGACTTCCACAATCATTCAGAATTACTTAAAAGTAAAGCACAACACTCTAGGGTTTGCTGATTGTTGAGAAATTGCATGATGGCTGACTGTTGTCAGTGCCTGTATTTTGATTATCTTGAGTAAACCTATCCCTAGGAATGCAGTAAAAAGTATATGTTTTGGGTGGAAGGCAAAATATTGAACTCTGTCCCTATAATGTCATGACTTCACACTTCAGGAAGTCTACTCAATAGACTTTTAAAATGTTGCGTTTGCTTTTGCATCCCCTTCCCAACCAACCAAACCACCAGCCCACCCCCATTCATCCATTCATTTGCACATCCATCTACTCCCCTTACCCACATATCTATCTACCCTACCTCCTACCTAAAAAAGAAGTCATTGGGTTTTGCAAGTATAAATTCTCTGTACTGAGAATCCTACTAACCACATTGATTATGTGAATGAACATAGTGCATGTTCTGGTTTTTTTGTTAGAATACTTAAAAGATTGAAGTTGATTGTCCTAATGGTATGGTTATGGATGTATTAAAGTAGCTGTTTAGTTTTTAATAACTCATTACAGATATATAAGTACAAAACAATGCTGTATGTTTCTGAGTATAGTATTTTAATAAAGTGAGATTGTTTAACATTTTTAAGCTCTTTTTACACTTGTAAATAAGAAATAAATTTACCTAGTGATCAGTACCGTATCGACATATTGAAAGAAACAGATTGGGTGTCCCTTTTTTGAATTGCTTCATACCAGAAGTGTTGCAGGTTTTGAGTTTTTCTGGATTTTGGAGTATTTGCATTATATACTGGTTCAACATCCTTAATCCAAAAATCTGAAATTGTGAGCATTTCCTTTGAACATCATGTTGGTGCTCAAAAAGTTTTTGGATCTTGGAGCATTTTGGATTTTCAGACTTGGGATGCTCATCATGTATAGGAAAAACCTTGTGTTTTGGAGGACTCTGCCTTCTTCACCTTAGTTTTACTTGCTAGTAACTTTTATAGATCTTAATAGCATGCCTTTATCTATCTATCTCTGGCTTTATTCTCCTTCAGTCTGTAATTTTTAATGGCAACCAAACAGTTTTGAAAAAAGCCATATCATTCTGTTTCTATAAATAGGTGTGTGTACACACACACACACACTAAATTGTAGATATGATGGTTCATTATCCCCAAACATTTTAGTATATTTCTAAAATCAAGAACATATTACAATTATCAAAATCATGAAATTAACCTTGATCCAGTGTTATCTAGTTATAGAACTGATTCTAATTTTACCGGTTGTTTCACTAATGTCCCTTATAACAAAAGGAAAACAAAATACCTTTTTCCCCCTTATCCAGGATCCAATCAAGGATTGCATGTTTCATTTACTTATTGTGTTGCTTCAGTCTGTTACATACTCAATGTTTTTTGTCTTTCATGAATGAATGTGACATTTTTGAAGAGTATAGCCATTTATTTTGTAGCATATCCTTCAGCTTGGGTTTGTTTAATATTTCTGCTTGAGTAGGTTCAGATTATGTACTTTTGGCAGTGATGCCACAGAATTGATATTGTATCATTTTTAGTGCATTGTATCAGTAGACACATGATAGAATTTGTCCTGTGTGTGAATTTTGAGCTTTTGGTTGAAGTTGTGCCTGCCAGGTTTTTTCACTATAAAGTTATTATGTTTTCCTTTATATTTAATAAGAATCTTATGAGGAGACACTTTCAGACTATCCTGTTTCTCTTTTAAGTTTCAGTCACTAGTTTTTAGCATCCATTGTGATTCTTCCCTAAAACAGTTATTACTGTGGTAGTTGCTAAATGGCGTTTTGCAATTTCTATCATTCCTTCTATGTTTTTAAGTCTTGTTTTACTATAAGCAAGAGTTTTCCCTTCTCCCACATTCATTTATTCTTTTAGTAATATCTATATGAACTCCTGATGTCTCATTTTGTGGTCTGTATCTTTAATATCACTGTAATATCATAATAGTAATACCACTCATCATTAATTTTAATCCCACATTTTTTTTTTTTTCAGATTTGACCAGTGGGAGTTATTCAAATGGCTCTTAGATTTTTTTTTTTTGATGCAGCCACATCTTTTTTTTGCCTACTTCTGTACTTCCCGGCACAGCAAGGTGTTTCAGGCTGATCTTGTACTTTCTCTTTTCTGGCCCTGGAATCAGCCCTTTTTTTTCTCCTTTTCTTTCTTCAAGACACCCTTGTCTTGTTCCTGTTAGTGGAGAACGTTGCTAAGAAACCAAGCTTTGTGCTCATTGCTGCTGGGGTATCACTGAGTCTAGGCCTTCTCAGTGATTAGAGCTAGGGGTGTGTGTGTGTCTATACATCTATATCTAATTCTCTACATAAATTAAAACCATGAATTTTTACAGATGTCTCCAGTTATAGAAGGTTCACTCTAGTTTTCTGCCCTTCCATATTGTAATGCCCTTCTCTGACAGTGAGAAACCTGGCTCCTATTATCTATAATATATTTATGTTTTTGCTTAATCCTGGAATATGTATATGATAGTTTCAGAATTGTTAATCCACACCACTGTGAAAAATAGACCCAAAATTAGAATTCAGTATTTGCTTATATTTTATCTTCAGCCTGAAGGCTTATAAGATTCAAAATACTATGCTCACAAGTTGCTTGTGTTAGTCCCTTTCCTCACCTTAGTGTGCTTATGTTTGAAAAAAGTACAATTAGTTTAATTTGTTTTTGTTGTACTTTGTTTTGCCCCAACCTCCCCTTCTTTTAAGGTGTTACTTTTTAGTATGTAAAACACTAACATTTAGATTCTTAAAGTCAGAACTGTATAAAACGTGTGCTCATTGCTATTTCCCTTCCATTTATTCTGCTCTGTTCCCTCCCTGTCTCTTCCACAGTGTTCCCAAACCCTTTCCTCTGAGACAGCCAATCTCAATTGTTTCTGGTTTGTAAGATACCATCTGAATTTAGTACAGATATTATTTTTGTATATGTACATTTAAGGTTAAATGACACAGAAGTTGTTATTTGAATTTACTATGAAGATGATCATACTATGTCTTTCTTTAGCCAAAACCTATTGATGTACAAGTCATTACACACCACATGCAGCGATATGCAGTTTGGTTTGGAGGATCAATGCTGGCTTCCACGGTGAGTGTGATGAAGCTTACTTTTATTTTATTTTATCATTATTATTTTATTTATTTATTTTTGAGGTGGACTTTCGCTCTTGTCACCCAGGCTGGAGTGCAATGGCATGATCTTGGCTCACTGCAACCTCCACCTCCTGGGTTAAAGTGATTCTCCTGCCTCAGCCTCCCAAGTAGCTGGGACTACAGGCATGCGTCACCACACCTGGCTAATTTTGCATTTTTAGCAGAGACTGGGTTTCATCATGTTGGCTAGGTTACTCTTGAACTCCTGACCTTGGGATCTGCCCACCTTGGCCTCCCAAAGCAAAGTGTTGGGTTTACAGGTGTGAGCCACTGCTCCTGGCCTTTATTATTATTATTTTTTTTTATTGAGATGATGTCTTACTATGTTGCCAGGCTGGTCTCAAACTCCTGGGCTCAAGTGATCCTTCCACCTCAGCCTCCCAAAGAGCGCTGAGTTTACAGGTGTGAGCTGCTGTGCCTGGCTGAAGCTTATGTTTAAATTTATATATATATATTTAAGATAGGAGAGTCCATCAATACTTGGAAAAGAACAAAGCAAATTCCTTTAAATTGTATCTCAAAATAATAGGAAACTTTGTATATATGTGTTTGTAGTATTTTAAAAATTGGAAGTAATTTAAATTTAATTGGAAGTCATTTGAATTTAATTTTTGTTTTTAGCTTGCTAGACATTATTTTAGAGTGACCATTTTATACTATGTTTTAAAGTTTATCTGTAGGGAAAGTTCTGTTAAAACTGGTAATTCAGTCATCAGAAGGTCCTTGTTTGTTCTGTTTAAGTATTTAAAAACATTAAGGTAAAAGTTAAGCTTCATTGCATAGAAAGTATGATGTTTTACACTGAATAAAGGGAATTATTCTAAGAATCCTGTCCCCAAATTAAAATGTCTTTAAAGCCCCCTTAAAAGGTGTTCTAGTGTTCTAATACCATGAACCTAGGAAGTATTGGTGCTTTGTTCTGGTAGTGCATGCAATATTAAAATGAAGGAGCTTTTATCTGAATTATTGAATAACTGTACAACTTTGGATTTAAAACCATTTCCAACATAAGAGGTGAAAGTTATTTTCTTCCTCAATTTTAGTCTTCTTCAATTGGGCCATATAACCTAGTTGAGTTTGTGACTTTGCCTTGAGAAATGAGGTAACACAGCATGGAACAGTCTATCTTTTCCAGACCTTGAATGAGGAAGGCAAATGATCTAGACATTTCTTAGAACTAGACGAAAAATAGTCATAGCATGACTAGGAGTAGTTTTATCTGTAGTTAGGCGAATGCCGCTTCTTTACATTATTGGTGCAATGAAAGTATGGGAAAGTCTCAACAGAACAGACTGGACATTTGAGAACCTTCCATTTTTCAAAATTTCAGAATCCTCGCAGCAGGTGTGTGAGACAAGGATTGGGGACAGGAGTTAATTCCTCTTTTGGAGTTCCGATAAAGATTTATAGCTGATTTTAAGTCATGGCTGCTAGAATTTCTAAGCTTTCATGCCATGAATGGACTAATAATAAACATTTTAGACTTAACATCTATTTTAAAGCATCACTCTTAAAGTTTATTTCAATATACCTTCAAGATGGTAGATTTTTGACCCTTATAAAAATATATATTTTTTGTTTTCAGCCTGAGTTCTACCAAGTATGCCACACCAAAAAGGATTATGAAGAAATTGGACCTAGCATTTGTCGTCACAATCCAGTGTTTGGAGTCATGTCGTAAAATTGGCTTCATAGTTATTGGGGTTAGGGAGGTGGGGAAGAGATAATCTTTCTGATTACCTGTTTTGTCTGGATGGCTGGTTTTGAGGTTTTAAACCTGACTTGAAATAGTAACACCAAACATGATTATACAGGAATATTTTAATAAGTGTATCACCATGCAGATGTAGAAGAGAGCGAAAGTGATTGTGTTTTTCTTTAGATTGAATATTTGAATCTTTATGTGTAACAAAAAGAAGTGGGTTTTAGTTCTTTCTGTGCCCTGATATTTTGTATATTAATGAATTATCCAAGATTCGATGGGATTTATCAGTGTGTAGATAGCTCTATAATGCTTGAATTGTACACTTCTAAGTGTGCAGTGCAAGAGCTTGTTTATATTTCATACTTTTTATACTTTGAGGAAAAAAAGTCAAAGAAAAATTGTATTTGAGGGAAAAAACCATGACCAAGTAAAGGATAAATTCAAAAAATAGCCTCATGAGACTTGGCATACACACTCGTGGGATTCCAGTTATTATGGAGTGCTTCCATCCCTCTCCACCCCTTCCCCCCAAAAGGTTTTCTTTGCAAGTGCTTTTGGAACTAAGAGCTAGTATCTTGGATTAACTGATGCCTGCTAGTGCTTTCTGATTACTCGCATTCTGTTTCTTGCTTCAAAAGAAGAGTAAAGACAAGAGTGTTGGACCAGTATTGCAGTTCTGTAGTGTCATTTCTTATAAAAAACAAAACAACAACAATAATTTATCAAAATTGGCATATTTAAAGCCTAACATTCTAATAAAGGCACAAATTTCTTTTTAATACTTGTTTCAGGCTCTTTAATCTCTTTATAAGTTAACTAATAAATCTATTTTCTTCAGACTTCTGCAATAGTTCTTTAAAATCACAACAGTTAGCAAGCTGACTTTTGTAATGTGCTCAATACAAATACCTGTGAACTTTTAATATGTTGAGTGCTTTCATTTTGATAACTGGATCTCCATTTGATATTTTCATTTGTATAACTCATTTGCAGTCTGAAAATTTTTTTTAGTGCCAGTCCCTGAACATATCATTGAAAGTTAATTTTCTTTGCATTTTAAAATATCTGGATTATGAAGAAAAAGTGATGAAAATAAATTAAAACTGAATTACCTTTTCTAATGTTTTTTTTTTTTTTTAAGTAATGTAATTCTATTTTGTTTTTATGTATGTGATATCTGTTTCTGTTGAGATTTGGGAGTTATTGAAATCTCTGTAATGTGTATGGTAGAAAATTTCTTGTGACCTTAAAATTTTACCAGTTATTTATAGAAAGAGAAAATGGGAAATGTTTTATAGGCTTTTTACTAGCAATATCAGTGAACACTTGAACTCCATTATTCATGAAAATAACACGTTAGGATTAGAATACGTCTATTCAAAAGTGAAAGAATATAAAGTGTTTAGTTTTTTGTTTTTACTCTAAAGATAGAATTGGGGAGTAAACTTCAGTTTTTGTTTAGAGTGGATCTGAATATTTAAAATCCTATAATAATTTTTGTGAATCCTCATTCTTTGAGTATGGGATTGTAAAAGACAAACTATATCCTACAGTAGTATCATCATCAGTATCAAAGGTCTCCTTTTTTTACTTGGAAAAGTAATTCACAAACATTATAAAAATACTATTCAAACAGTACCAAAGAGTAGATTAGCAAAAGTAAGTTTTTTTCCCTAGCCTGTCTCATTTTTCCACCATTACACAGACTACTTGGAGTGTCTTAGATGTCCTTGTATTGTAATTTTCTGTGTAGGTAGAAATAAACGTAGCTTTCTTATTTTACACAAATAGGAACTTACTGTATATACTGTTCTGCACTTTGCTTTTATTAAAGATCTTTTGATAAAGAACTATATTGATAAGCAGTAAAGATGTCATGCTCCTGGCCCAATAAAATATTGTTAGCATTGTCATAAATATGTCTTTTCCACCGGCGATGGTTGGGTAGTAAGTGAATAAGCTAGAAAGACATGTTTATAAAGCTATTTGATGACAATCTCAGGCATATTTATACAGAGATGTTCTTAACTGTTTGCTACAAAAACATGAAGATCAAAAACTTTCTTGAAGCTTACGCTTAACTTATTTGGGGAAACAAAACTCCAGCCCTTCTTGTGTATTTTCTGATATCCCTTTGCTCTACTTTTAGAGGAGTGAACCCTAATAGGATGGTAGCAGCATTCTTGTTTCTTTATATCTCTCCCCTGTGATTGTATACCGTTTTTTCAACTTAAAGCAACTTCAGTTGGAAATATGTAGAGGTTGGCCAAGGTGAACTAAATAGTCTGTAACACTGATTAGATATCAAGCAACGTGAGCGTGGTAGCAAAAGCACTAACTGAAGCCAGTGATTTAATTTTTAATTCTGATTCTGATAATTGATGATATAGCTCCTCGAACTTTGTCTTTTGTTAAAACTTGGAAAATATATTTGTATTATTTTGGACAAATTATTGGAACTCTCTGGACCTTGATTCAATTTATATATAAGGTAAAGGCATTATACTGGATTATCCTGCAATTTCTTTGAGTTGTTAGAATATAATGTAGCTTAATAATAGCAATATTAGCAGTGTAGTAGATTCTGACGGCAAAACCTAGCCTTTTCTATTGATTCATTAGTAGTAGTAAAGGTATTATCTGATTTATCCTTTTTAATAAGCAGTGCTTTGATCAAGTGGGAAATAGTAATGGACAAATAAAATCAATGATCATTATCTAACTTGATGCCTGCTTTTCAAAAAGTGAGCAAATTTCACATCTTCACCCTTAGACATTAATTCATGGCACCTACTATAAGTACTCACTCTCTTCTTACCTATCTTCTTTTCTATAGGAGATAAAGTGGTTATTCAGACCCCCCAATACAATTTTTTGGTTTGTTTTCACAGCTACTTAAAAGATTAAAATAACTATTCTTGCAGATATTTCTAGGAATATTTTTAGAAATAATATGAAATACAGGGATAATAGGCCAATTATGATCTTTATTTTAATTTCTACAGAAAAGTACTAGAGAATATATCTATAGAAACTTCTTTCAGATAACCCTAAAGATGATACTAGAATGTTTATAAAATTATTGAGAAGATTATTTGTGTTATAAAAGCTTATTTGTACCATAGTAAAGGATGTTTTTGTTCCTCTTCATTCTGGGCTAATCTGTCAATACTGAAGTCCAGTCTTTTCCCCCTTTTCTTACCAGCTCAACCTTGATTCCTGTGACCCATTCTTTCTGATCTTTCGTAGTTCATAGTCACCAGGCATGCGTACCTTGGATAGCCCTCTGAAGTCTGTTAGCACCCAGATTTCCAACTCGGGTTAATTGGTACTAATTCCATTAGCTGGTATAAATAATCCAAAATCTGTGCAGACTCTGGGAGCAAAATGTTCTACTCAGTTTGGAATACTGTGCCTTAAAATATATTTCATTGTAACAGCACCTCGTATATATAGTTGGCCAAGGACAGAGTTGTTACAAGTTATGTGGAACTTTCATAGCAAATCTTGACAGTAAATACTTTGTTCTTGTATTAGGTCTATATCCTGAATTGACCTTTAGCAAGAATCTTTAGATCTGCTGGAGGGCTGGGATGGCTTTTGGACTTCAGTGAAAAAGAATTTCTGCTACTCATTGTTGATAACGCTTCAGTACTGTATAAGTGTTTATCCTTTTCCACGTAATTTGTTTTCTATGATATGAGAACTTTTATTATAATTTGCCTCGGTCTTGATAGAATCTTAACAAAAATAAAATCTGTGGTCGTCTGAGGTATTCTCCATGCTGTAACCCAGTTTAGCGGATGCATGTGGAGCTTGGGTGCTGAAATTAAATGTAACCTATTTGGGTTGAGGATTTATGACTAGTGCTCCAGTGGTCACAGGAGCAATAAAAAAGGAACAACGATAGAAATACGTGATCTAGGAAAGGAGGCAGCTGAAAAGCCTGAAAGAAAAAAATGAAAGATTAAAAGTAGACGATATTCTATTTTGATTTAGCAATTACTTGTTTTCTAGTGTTCTGTCAATTTTTGGTGACTTTTATAATTACATTAAAACTAAGATGCTGAATTAAAATAAAGTTTCTCTTTTATTCAAGCACCAACATTCACTTATATTACCTATATATTGCATCAAGTTTTGAGCCTTCAATCCCAGAAGCATTGATTGACTGTCTCCTGTGGTTCAAGTACTGTGCATAAAGATGAATAAATATTCTGTCCTTGGCTTAGTCTAATAGTAAAGGCACTCTTAGAGGAGGGACAAATATTTTGCCAGATAAGATTTGAGAGATAGTAAGTGCGGAATTTCTCTTCATAAAAATGGTAGTGTTAGTTGTTTAGAGGGAGAAGTCCAGCTATGTAAGGTGAAAGTGGGGCTTATAAAAGTGGATCTATGGTTTAAAAATTAGTACTTTGCTCCTAAAATTTTTACCTAAATGTTACATCCAACAACAGATGAAAGTAATTCGACAGTAGCATCTGCTTTATTCATTTCATATTTCCAGTGCCTGACATATTGCTTGGCATATAGTAGTTTAGTGGATGTGTTTGATGAATGAATGAATAAAAATTATTTTTCATGTTAAAATAAAACTTTGAATTACATGAGTATACAACTTTTGCTCCTTCAAAATACCCATATTTGTCAAATATGACCGAATTACGACTTTTTTTCTGTTCCACTAGTTTCTACCTTAGAAGTGACATTCTGCGTAAGGTAGTGGGGGATTACTAAGTGATCATGACTTTTCTGAAGCAGGTCTTAAATAATTATCGAAGTCTTCAGTCATTTCAAAATCTCTGTAGTGTAAATGATCATAGGCCCTAAATCAGATTGTTGTACAAGGTAATTGACATGTCCTGAAATGTAACATTCAACATTAGCAGTAGAAACAGGCCTCATTTCTCCCTCTGGCTTTTATTGATCAATTTTGATATTGTCCAGATCCCATGTTAAACCACTTGATTTAGAGATGACTTAATTCTAAACTTCCTCCATTTTTGATTAATAAGATTCAAGGTTGCAGTAAATTGTCAATCTTATTTGGAATTATATTAGAAAGTCGATATCGGAATTGGAACCACACATCTTTTTCTTATTGTGGGTACATGGGATCTTTCCCAAATAAATTCCTGAGCAACAAGAAAATCTGAGACTTGTTTTAAATGCTATAATGATTAGTTGGAATAATGTATACATTCATGAGATGACTAAAGCACTAGTGGGGTAGTTTCTACTGCAGTAGACTGATTTTTCTTAGCCCAAACCTTGAAAGATGAATGTTTTAGTAGATGGAGAGTAGGTGGGGATGATATTTTAGATATGGCAGAAGCAACTTGAGTTAACAGCAATTGGGGAAGGGATTAGAATATTGTGATTAGGAGAAGTGAGGAGAAGAGTGGGAGAGAAGACTGAAGGGTATCTGACACCTTCAAACACACCCTCAAACACAAACATTGGCTAAAAAAGTTGATGCAGTTCAGGGTGAAATCACACACATGATTGACATAAATAACATTGTGGAAAAGTGACTTTGCAAAGACCACACAGGTAGTTGCAGAATAGAACTTATCGGTTATAATTTTTTTTGATATTTTACTGAATAGCATATGGTTTATTAAATTTTTTTTTCAAAATTAATTTGGCAACATTTCTTAGCTTCTCTGACTCATTCTATTGGGAAAGCTGATAGCAAGATTCCTGTGCTAGACTGCTAGAGGGAGGTATCAGATGACCAAGTCATGTCTGATACTATAGTTACCAGATAGTTACCAGGCTAATGTGCTGAACTAATGAAGGAGCCTAAAACTCAGCAGTCTTTTTGAGATTGGATTGGACTTTATGAATAGGCAATGAGCTCTTAAAAACGACATTCCATATACAGAAAAACTATGGGGATTTCAGACTGCCTAATTTAGCTTCTCCACGGGGCATACTTGAGGTCTTTCACATTTTGGCTATGTACCTCCACATTGGTGCTAAGTTTGTGTACCTCGTTTCTGATTTCACTAATGCTGAAAGTTCAACTTGCCAGTGACGTAAGTGGATCTTTTATGAATTAAAAAGTACCTCACTGGGCTTTTGAAGACTGGTAAAACATTTTTAGGCTACAAATAAAAGGGAAGTTTGTAATGATGTTATAAAATACAATGCTTGGCATGTGGCAGATGCTTAAACATTTGTTGAATAAAGTTATCTTCCTTTTAAGATGGTCCATTGAAAAAATGGAGCAGCCGTTATATGTCTATATATGTTTTAATGACCTCAAGCTCAGAAATCTGCTAGTGATCTCAGCTTTAGATAACATCTGAGTTGAATGTCTGTGGAGTCCCCTGCCACTGGTATATCTCAAAAGAGATAGCATTATTTGGTCTGGGCAGTACTGTCTTTGTCTATCTATCTTCACCTCTATAAAGTGGGAGGTTGCAACTCTGTGGGCAGTATTCCTCAGGGCACTAGAACAATGAATGAAATGGTGTTACGTATTTTCCCCTCAAGGAGAAATGACTTCTTAAACCCCAAGTGGAAGATTTTTCATTCAGTCATTAGTATTCTAGTATTCTTTTTGAAATTGAAGTAGCAACATGCCTTTGACCTGTTTCACAAAGTTGACGACTTTTTGAGACATTTAGCCAAGAGATGGAAGGAGTGGCAGATGTGGCTTCTGAGCTTACTCCTTCCGTCCACCCACTAGATGTCTCTCTTTTCTGCCCTTATCTGTAAGTGAATATATTTAAATGAGGCTTGCTATTAAAATCCAATTGAATCTGGACGATGGAAATGATGCATTTCATTTTCCTATTTAAAGCCATTTTCAGTGATACACCCATGACTTCAGTAAAACCAAAGATGTTCTTTAGGGTGTGACAGTAATTTGCAGTGGGATTTATTTATCAGCAGTATTGATTTGGAGCTTTATATATGCTAAGCACTCTTCAAGATGCTGGGGATAGTGGTGAATGAAATACGTGATTTTTTGCATTCTGGAACTTTAAAAGTATATTCAAGCTACAGCAGAGTAATGTTAAAATTTCAAAATCAGAAATAAGATTGTTTACATTCTTGCATTAATGAAATCCAGGAGAGGTAAAGGATTGAGTAACATTCTAAGATTTATTTATTTTTTTGCCCTTGAAATTCTTTTTACAGTACTTGCTAGTGTTCTCTACATTTTTTTAAGGTTAGACTTCGTACAGTTTCTCCAGTTGAAAAGATGCGAAGTTAATTGCATAATTACTGAAACGTAAGACATGTTCATCCCTTAATATTACATTACACATACATGATAACTGGCTTTAATTCATCGTGCAGATTTGAGGCACTCATAAACTGGCCCTACATTTGTCCATTGAAAATATATGTACTATAAATGAAGGTTTCTTCCCTGGAAGAGAAAGTTCAGAAACTGTTTCCATATTTGCAACATGTGATATAGAACTACATAAGTGGTACGTTTTTCATGTTTCAGTCTGAATCCTAAGTGATAGCATGGATTGGTTTAACCAGTTGCTGTTTATTATTTTAGCATAGAACTGACCATTGGCATCCCGCTCCCAAGATAATTTTCCTAAGGTGAGCTTTACCATGGAAGAAGGTGGTGATTTTGATTTTATATCCCAAAATATATTTACTCAAAGTATGCTTTCCTCTGTATCCTAATAATTTAAGTTGGCTATTTTCCACAGAAAATTTCAATAACTTAAAAATGCTCAAAGTTATAAAATTACGTTAAGAACTAACTCAAAATGTATGGTGTTCTGAGGTTCAGGCGTTTTGTGCTCGGGGTCCCTTACATCCTTGGCTGGATCATTACCCTTTCCAAAGCAGCTGGCCTCCTTGGGCTTATTATGAACTTACAAATGAGCAACTATAGAAGGAAGTAAAGTTCCTTAAGAAAGTGGATGTGGGCCATTTTAGCTTAAGTAGTAAGCAAACGAGCTGAAGCTACACTTATCAAGAAAGCAAGCAGCTTTCTTCCATGTGCTGCCAAATTCTTTGAGTATCCGTATAAAACCTGCAAAATGGACTCAAAATTGATAGCTTAAAGCTAACACTTATAAAGAAGATCCTCATCCCAGGTTGTGAGTTTTGGGGATAGCACTTCAGAATGAGATAAAAGCTGCCTGAGGTTAGATACCTATGAAGGCTTGTAAATATTTTGAAAAATGGAATAAATATGTGTTCTGACAGCACAAAAGTCTTTTAGGTAGCCTTGAGTTATTTTAGAGTGAGGGAGCTTTCCCTTCACATCTCATTGTGCCAAGTAGGACTCCTGCTCCTTTAAGATGTCTTACACACCTGGCTCTAAGCAGCAGCTGTAGTAATGCATATGTGATGTCGCTGCTGACCTCAAGAGGGGGCCCCACACATTGAGTAAAAACAAAGCAATCTTACATGGAGAGGCCTTCCTGACACTTGTCATCACTGCTGCCTTTGAATGTGTACTTTAGTGTCATCTCTGAGATAAGGGCCAGTTCTAATACATGTGGCTGATCAACAGGACATGGTTGAATACTTGGTAAGGACTTCTCTTTAGGAATGGTTTTCATGTATTAATCTAGTTTTAATTAAGTCATCTAAACATTGATGAACTTGATTATATTTTGGTGCAGAGCTGAACTGCTTTATCAGATGGGAAGTTTTGTCTCATGCTCACTAAATCCCAGTAAGTTTACCCTAGAATTATTAAAAACATAGAGAAGTTCTAGTTTCATGTCTTTCACGCTTCTGAACAACAACTTTCTGTGCTATCTGTTCTCTGATTTACACCCACCAGACTAATTTACAAACAAGTCCTTGCAGCGTATTAACATTTCATGATGAGATGAAGTGGAAAGTGTTCTGACACAAAAGCCCTTTACTCAAGGGGTACCGCAGGGTTGAGAACAGCTTTCCACTCCAAATGGTGTCATTATGTTCTCTATAATGGGTGCGATTGTTTCATAATGACATATTTGAGCTGAGATGATTGAGCATACATTATTTGAGTAATAAAAACTCAATAGGCTATGCCTTTTTAAGCAGTTAATGTGTGCCTAGGGTAAGATAAGACAGAAAAGGCTCGTTGTCATCCTCCATAAAAAGAGCAAAATCTTAAAGGTGCAGGTTTGAAAGTATATTTCTGTAAACGGGATTTACACAGAAGGCTATCCTGTGTGCATAGCTGTTTCCTTTGAAAAGTTCCCTTTGTAGGAGCAACTTTGTTGAATAGATTCCTATTGAAATCCTATTAAAATAATGTTTGTTTCCAGCTGAGGAGGAGTGGCTTGCCTTCAGTTTTGCAGGTGGGAAGCTCTTCTAATTTTAGGAGAGCTCCCTAACCTGCCACTTGACCTAACCTCTTTAGGTTGATGAACTTGAAATACTGCTGCTTCTTGGTAATCAGGTTCAGTCCAGAATTTTTTTCTAAGTATGTACCATATGAGAGACACTGTGCCAGACCTTGGCGGGAATACAGTGCACTTTGTATTTACAGTCTTGCATGGAGACAGCCCTGAATGTTACTAACCAAAATGCAGGACAGTGTGTGTTTAGTGTTGTAACGGAAGTGAGTGAGTAAAAATTAACTCAGACTGAGGAAGTATAAATCTGTCTTGTCCTTCATCACACACAGATAAAGCCAGGAGACAGTATTTCTCCCAAGGACCTGCTACAGCTATAACCTGCCATAACTCCCTTCGAGTGACTATTTCCCTTCTTACTCACTGAGAAACTTTCTTCTCTAAAATCATAGACTATCAGAAAATCTACTGTTGAAAGTTCTCCCAGTAAGAATGAAACATCCCACTTTTACATAATTCACTTTGACACAGAGAAGCAGCCTTGATTCCCAAAGGAAATGCAGAACTTCAGATAAGGATTCTTGGACACACATTCCACATCCATCTTAACTATAGTTTCCATGGATACAGGATCCTGGGCCACTTGCACACCTGATCCCTTTAGACACAGCCGTGCTTTGTTCTGAGCCTATGGAAATGCTGATTCATTTGAATTTTACCCTACCCTTAAATCTTAATTTCTGTGGTTCCTCTGTGTATAGTTTCCTTCATGACAATGGGTCATCTTTGTCAGACTATAGGTTTGTTAACAGTATTTGATACTGCAGACATGAGACCACGAAAACTGTATAGATTTTTTTATTTCAGTAATTCTCAATTTAGCATTATATATGTGTGTGTATTTACGTAATATGTAACATATATCCCTTTATCCTGTTTTTTCCACTTTTAATGGTTTTGCCTTTTTTTTTTCCTTTCTTTTTTTCTTTTTTTCTTTTTTTGAGACAGAGTCTTGCTCTATCATCCAGGCTTGAGTGCAGTGGCATGATCTCGCCCCACTGCAACCTCTGCCTCCTGGGTTCAAGAGATTCTTGTGCCTCAGTCTCCTGAGTAGCTGGAATTACAGGCATGCACCACCACACCCAGCTAATTTTTGTACTTTAGAGACGGGGTTTCAACATACTGGCCAGGCTTGTCTCGAACTCCTGACCTTAAGGGATCTGCCCAACTCTGCCTCCCAAAGTGCAGGGATTACAAGCGTGAGCCCCCGTGCCCAGCCAGTTCCACCTGATTTTTAAAATTGCGTTGGCCAGCATTGGACACACAGTAAATGTTTAATAAATACTTTCCACGTTGAGTCAAAGAAGTTTCCTATCTTAGCTATTTCCTTGAAACTTTCCTGAAGTTTGAAACCTAACAGATCATCAGTGACGTCCTCATCACAGTTTCACCTCTGCCTAATAAAGCACAAATTACTCTTAAGCAATGAGGCGCTGTGCAATTGAAGCCTTTTATAGCTCCATTTGTCTGCAGTCACCTAAATGTCAGTGGACAGATGTGTTTGTCATAGTGTGTGATAAGCGCAAATAACCGTTGTTAGTAGTGTCATTAGAGATGAAATAGATGCATAGGAACTAAGAGGTCATAAGCTGTGAGGTTTTACTCTAAGGAAATATAGAATGTCATTTGCACCTGAAAATGTGCAGAAGTAAATGGACAATTCTTCACCCCAATCTGTTTTTCAAAGCTTTGCATGTTTACATTTGTTCATCCACTACCTTAGTCACGGCATAGTGAAATAAACCATAAATTAAAAATAGCTCAGCGTACCACTGAAGAATCAATAGATCTGAATATAGTAGCGTAGAAAAAGCTTCGGTTTACTGGATGCACCTTCAAGGTGGACCATACCCTTTAGGTAGAGGATTAGTGGAGAACAGAAATCTCTGCCTCTCTATGGCTAGAAGTGGATCTATGTCATTGACCTACCTACAGTGGCACGTTTCCTTACTTGAAAGTTGGGTATACAGTGACCTCACCTACTCATAGAACCTGCAAAAGTGGGAATTAATAGAAAAAGGCTTTTGAGTAGCCAACAAGGATTTGATAAAGTTAATATTCTGAGTTAGCCTGTTCTCTTACCACATAGTATGTCTCCTCAGTTCTTGTTTGCTTGATGCAAAGTTCTGAAGCTTTGTTCTCTGGTATTTGTTCCCTAACAAGTGCCACTATATTATATTTTGAGCTAGTGACAAGGGACTTACCTTTGTCCCTGTTCCTACATCCTTCTAGGCTCTAACTGGGTTTGATGAAGCATGAGTAGCTCAGAGATTATACATGCCAGGAACGGCCTGGAACAGTTTTATTGCCCCTCCCCTGCCCAACTCATTGAAGGAAACAGGAGGGAGTGAACCCGTCTCTTCTGCTGAATCCATTGCAGTCCACTTTTTTGTGTTCTAATAAGTATATTAAAATTGCAGTCTGAAGTCATTTCAGAGCTCCTATCGTTTACTACAAGCTGACTTAGGTGGGACTGCTCCAGCAACTTGGGGCTAAGAGGCACAGGGTCTGACTTCTCTCCCTGCTTCCCTACTCCTGCTCCATTAAGGGTGAGAGGTTGGGGAGTTTGCTGTCCTCTCTGTGATGACTTGTTGCTGCCAATCTGATTCCTAATGCTATAGATTTATTAAGGCTAGATGGTGGAAGATTGGGCCCTGATGACAACGGAGCCATCCTGGGTTCCTCTGACCGTGATGAACCTCCTGGGAGAGGCAGCCACAGCTGAAGCACACACAGCTCCCTTCTGCTGTGGCAGCCCCACGAGCCTGCAAACCCCCATCTCATCACAGCCTCGGTTCTCAGCTCTGAGGCTGGCCAGACCTCCAACTGGTGGGTAAAACGCAGACATTTCCAAACACCAGGAAATATTTTCTTGGGTGGGTGGGAGTTGGGGGACAAACTGAATTTCTCCCTTGGACCATGAGAAGGAGAGAGAACCATTCTTGAGAAGAAAATTATTGTGAGGTGGTAATGCTCTCTCCCTCTGCAGCTGTCTTTATTGCCCCAGTTGGGAACCACTGTTTTATACATCACTATCTTATGTGTCTGCTGATGGAGTTTGCTGATGCTAAACAATGTCTCCAGGTCTCCAGGATGGTTTTCTTCCTGTCTGGGTCTCTTTCTACACCTTCTGCCAAGTCCTGCCTGCCCCAGTCCTTCTCTGGGGAATGGGTCTAGTTTTCAGGACCAGATGCATTGCCAGAGATTGTCAGACTGTGTCGAGCTCCTTTTCTCACATTTGATGGAAACAGTCTACACGCATCAGCAAGCCCTGAATGCACTGTGTTAAATTAAAAATAACTCAGCTTCCCAGTCATGATCTTAAGTCTGGTTTTGATCATTTTTCCATGAAAGATTATTTAATTAAGTTAAATTCTTTAAGACAAATCGGGTTTAGAAATGATTAATGAGAAAGTACTTGAAGGAGTACATCCGGAAAACAAAGCTGCCAAGTAGGTACATATAAAATTACTGTCAAGCACCTACTGTGTGCCAGGCAATGTTTTAGATATTTTGCATTTGATCCTGCAACCATTTCATGAATTAGCATTGCTAACTCCATTTACAGAGGAGAAAATTGACAGTTGGTAAGGATAAAAGACTTGACCAAGGTTACAGAGAGTATTGCCTAGACCCTTTTGGATACAAGTAACAGAAAAATCCAATTCCAATTATGAATTAAATAGGAATGTCCTCTCACATCAAAGCAGTCTATAGGTAGGTATCTCCAGGACTGATTGATTTAGTGGCCCACCAGCATCACAGGGGTCCCGTATTTTCCCACCTTTTGTTGTGTCATTCTCAGCATGGAGGCTCTGTCCTTAGTTTGTCTTCTCCCTTTGTTGACGGATGGTGGTTGCTATTTCAGGCCCAGACGTAATCAAATCCATGTGAAGAAAAGAGATTTCTTCCTGCGTGGCCCTTCGTAAGAGAAAGAAAATGTTCCCACAAGTCTTCCAGAGGAGTTCTTAATGGTGAGAACTGCACCACGTGTCTAGGTTGAATAGATTTCAAAGACAGGCTTAGTGAGGCACCAAGTGAAAGGGTGTGTCCTACTAGAACAAAACCAGTTCTCTGTTTGGAAGAGGTGGGGAATGTACACGTTCATTGTTGGATACACACCAGCATTGTCTGCTGCACACAAAGTAGAGCAGGGATTCAAACCCCATTGTGTCTCATCTCAAACCTGCGTCTGTGTCTCATTCCCTAAGTCACACGCATGTGGGGGCTTACTGTGTTTGGCTATTATGAAAAATAGGATTGTAATAAACCCCAGATTTTGAGCAATTTACACTTAAGATTATGTTTGGGTTAGATAAATATTAAAATTTGTTCACTTTCTCTGAACATTGGCCAAACGGTGTGTGGAACCAGTTATGGTCTTGCAGAGTGTGGCTTTCTAATATTTAAAGCATTTAAAATTTATTTCCTTCTATCTGGTGTTAATAATCTTTTTAATATAGTGTCCCTCTCTCTCTCTCCCCTACTGGGGAGTGGTGGCTAATGAGGTTGGAAAGGTAGAGAGAGAGAAGACGCCCTTGAATGTTAGGTTAAAGGATATAGATTTTCATGTTCCCTAAGGAATATGGAATCATGGAAAGTGTTATCCAGAGAAAGACATCACCCAAGCTATACTTAGGAAATTAATTTGTCGGAAGTGGATGAGAAGAATTGAGAGAAAAATTTGAGGTTTTACTTTTGTACGGGGTATGACTCTCAGTCACCTGAGTCTGTTTTGCAGGAAATGCCCATTTCCTTATTTTCTTCAGGTTGTGTTTCAAGTTCCATTCTGCTGGGCTTGCAGGAAATTCAGTCTGAATATCATGATTTGGTACTCCTGCTTTCCCAAGCATGTTCTCAAATACGGAAAGATGACTAGGAGTCTGGGAGTCCTGGGAAGGATTCCTAATTTCCATCCCATCATGGTTGCCGTGGACGTCTTTGAAGCTGGGAGGCCTCCTGTGGCTTAGGGCATAGGAGCTTGGTCTCTAGGGACCAGGCTTTCTAGAGACACCACACAGCCATCCCTTCTGAAGTAGTGCTGCCTCTTCGGGTCTGCCATCAGTATGGCTTAGGAGGTTGCTCTCTTCACCCTCTCAGTCTCTGACCTCTTTGCAAACTGCATTCAGTGAAATTTATAGATCTTATTTATAGTTTGATGTGCTCTGATGAATTGAATACTCACATAAGCACACCCCAATCAAGATATAGCATATTCTTGTCACTCTAGAAATTCTCCTGTGCTTCCTTCCGGTCCATCCCTCCCTACCTGAAAGCAGTCACTTTTCTAAATGTTATCCCCATAGTCTAATTTGCCTGTTCTAGAAATCCATATAAATAGCATCACGCAGGATACACTCTATAGCGTCCTGCCCCTTTTACCCAACATTGTATATGTGAGACTTGCCTGTATTGTAGAAATCAATAGTTCATACCATTTTGTTGTTTAGTATTTCTTTTCTGTTGCTGAGTAGTATTCCACTTCTTTTATCTTTAAGTCTTTCCCTCTCCTCCTGTTGTCCTCAAAAGCACTAAATGTGCTTTCTTCAATAAAAGCCAGGAAGCCTTCATCTGAAGCCAAGGATGCACAGGGTGCTTATTTTTTCATGGAATAGAGGAGGGAAAAGGCAGCACAAAAAACACAAGTTAGTATCTCAGGCAATTGGTCTGCCACATAATTATTCAGAGAAGAGACTATGAAGGCCTGGATTAGGGTGGAGCATGGGAACAGGGAGGAGAGGGGGCTATGAGAAGGCTAGGGCAGTGGTGGCATTGATGGGATTTAGGACATAATTAGACCTGGGGAAAGGCAGTGGAGGAAGGCCAATGCTGAGTTGTTTAGCCTGGGAGGTGACTGAGGTGACTGGTGTAGAGGTGAGGATGGATGTTGGTACAATATCTAAAATAAGAGGAGCCTATTTAGGAGGGAAAATGGTAAGTGCAGTTTGGTACCTGTTGATTTTGAGGGGTATATGGGAGATAATATCCATTATCTAGAAACGGATCGCTAGCAGAACTGAAAGTGAAGATAAAGAGTAATACATGAAGAGGTGAATGCTGAAACCTTGAGAAAGGAAAGGGAAAGGAGGGAAATAAGCCAAGAACAGGGCTTCGGGGAATGGCATGCAGGGGACCCAAGGAGGAAGAAGAGCCACAGAAGGAAGGAGGGGGTGGCCACAGTATTATGAGTGGGAGCAGGGTGTCCTGGGAACCAGGAGAGCAAAGGACATGAAAGAAATAGCTGGCAGAAATGCCAAAGCCTACAGAGAGATGACAAAGATAAAGACTGAATAAAAGGTCATTACATTTCCCAGTTGGAAGATCACTGGTGGCCTTTGAGGGATCAACTTAAGAAGGGAAATGGGAATTGAAGAGGATTGCAAGGAGACCTGGAGTAAGGGAGAATAATGAGACAGCTCCAATCATTGGAAACAGCTCTTGTTTTTTTTTTTTTTTCAAGAAATATGCACTTAAAGAAGGAAAAAAGCTCAATGGTTGCGTGAGGGCTGGAGGATAGGTTGGAAGCGGGTTGCTTGGGTTTGTTCTCCTGGAAGCCTCGAGCATACCTGTGCGCTGAGGCTAAGGAGGCAGAAGTGAGAAGGGGCGGGTTTTGACTCAAGCTCCCAGAGGAGGTAACAGATGGTGGGATGGAAAGTGAGAGAAAAGTGGATTAATTCTGGAAAAGAGTGAGGGGTCAGTCCTCTTCTTGGAGAGCAGTGGAGGAGAGGATGGGTGATACATTCCAGGATGAGGAGGGAGCAGTCCCAGCTCTGGTTGTTTCCAGCATGACCACAACCCCTCAAGAGATTTTTTTGCTGTATTTACTCTGAATACGTGCGATTTATAAAATGTGCCCTTTAAGGACCGGGAGGCAGGATTTTGAAGCAGCACCTATAAAGGAGGCCTTTTCCAAGCTCCAGGCAAGACAGTGGAGATGATCCCCCAAAAGTCAATCGGTAACCACTCTATCGTGTCCCCCAGAAGTCAGTCGGTAACTACTCTATCGTGTCCCCCAGAAGTCAATCGGTAACCACTCTATCGTGTCCCCCAGAAGTCAATCGGTAACCACCCTATCGTGTCCCCCAGAAGTCAATCGGTAACCACTGTATCGTGTCCCCCAAAAGTCAATCGGTAACCACCTTATCGTGTCCCCCAAAAGTCAATCGGTAACCACTCTATCGTGTCCCCCAAAAGTCAATCGGTAACCATTCTATCGTGTCCCCCAAAAGTCAATCGGTAACCAGTCTATCGTGTCCCCCAAAAGTCAATCGGTAACCAGTCTATCGTGTCCCCCAAAAGTCAATCGGTAACCACCCTATCGTGTCCCCCAAAAGTCAATCGGTAACCACCCTATCGTGTCCCCCAAAAGTCAATCGGTAACCACCCTATCGTGTCCCCCAAAAGTCAATCGGTAACCACCCTATCGTGTCCCCCAAGAGTCAATCGGTAACCACCCTATCGTGTCCCCCAAAAGTCAATCGGTAACCACCCTATCGTGTCCCCCAAAAGTCAATCGGTAACCACCCTATCGTGTCCCCCAAAAGTCAATCGGTAACCACTCTATCGTGTCCCCCAAAAGTCAATCGGTAACCACCCTATCGTGTCCCCCAAAAGTCAATCGGTAACCAGTCTATCGTGTCCCCCAAAAGTCAATCGGTAACCAGTCTATCGTGTCCCCCAAAAGTCAATCGGTAACCAGTCTATCGTGTCCCCCAAAAGTCAATCGGTAACCAGTCTATCGTGTCCCCCAAAAGTCAATCGGTAACCACCCTATCGTGTCCCCCAAAAGTCAATCGGTAACCACCCTATCGTGTCCCCCAAAAGTCAATCGGTAACCACCCTATCGTGTCCCCCAAAAGTCAATCGGTAACCACCCTATCGTGTCCCCCAAAAGTCAATCGGTAACCACCCTATCGTGTCCCCCAAAAGTCAATCGGTAACCACCCTATCGTGTCCCCCAAAAGTCAATCGGTAACCACCCTATCGTGTCCCCCAAAAGTCAATCGGTAACCAGTCTATCGTGTCCCCCAAAAGTCAATCGGTAACCACTCTATCGTGTCCCCCAAAAGTCAATCGGTAACCACTCTATCGTGTCCCCCAAAAGTCAATCGGTAACCACCCTATCGTGTCCGTAGCGAATGGCAGCAAGCCCTGGGTTAGGAACCGTACTGTGAAGCGTTAATAAGAGACACTGGGCACATGTCCTTTGATCAGATTAATCAGAGGCCAAACTACACGGCATTAACAATGGAGATTAGCATTGGCTGGGTAGGTTGGCAAGGCGAAAGTGGGAAATACCAGACCTTGGATTCAGAAGCACTTGTCTGCACTCATTTTCACAATTATATCTGCAGCACAAAAGGGACTCCCAGCATGTTGAATTGGCTTCACAATTAACATGATGCTTGCAAGCTCACGGTTTGCTCAGGCTTGAATTGTTCTGTGCTGCTTGAATGCACATCCGTTGGTGGCACACACAGGGGAGCAGTGATGCTGTGGTGTTTTCTACCTGACCTCCACAGGCCTGGCTATGTCCTGGAGGGCTCTGCTTGCTAGAAATTTGGCTACTCTGTAAAGGAATGTTACAGTTCTTGGAAATTCTAGTGGGTGTTCTCAGTATGCCCAGTGTAACAGGCCCAAATATACATCTATTAAACATACAGGAATGTATTTGTTGACCTTCTAGGGAGAAGGCATGGGTCCAAAGCTGCCCCACTCGCTCACATTGTGGTGGCTTCTGTATTCTGTATTACAGATTTTATCACTGATACCTCTAGAGAAAAGTGTCACTTCCCACCTCCCTTTCCCATTCCTGTGGATCTTGAGAATTTTTGTCAGTTTCTTCTCTTATCATGGTCTAACCCCAAATAACTTACAGTGGGTGCCACAGGTGTTAATATACAAAAGAATAAACAATATAGCTAGGATGATCTCTTCTTTCTGGAAGATTACCGTATGCAAAGACACTACTTTTTCTAAACATTTAGAAATGAATTCCTAGAATTCTGTCATTGCAAACTGACTGGGAACAATTCAGAAACTGAAGGCTGCAACGGTTTGTCTCCTTCCAACTTCAGCCTTCCTTTCCCTCTCCCACAATGACCCTGGCCTTTTTGTGTGTATAAATGACCTCTGTCTGGGGTTGGATGGGGCACTGCACTAAGCCTCTGGGAGAGGATGTGTTCTGGGCCTCCAGGAACTCATACTCTGTGACAGATGGTGGCAAATTAAACTGGCAGTTGAAAAAGCCAGAGTGTTTCCAGGGCTTCTGCTAGAGGAGTGGTTCCAGAGGGGTAGAGTCAGGCAAGATGAATAGCTGGAAAGTGGCCAAAAGCATTCCGTGCTCCGCATCAATTTGGTCAATAAGTACTTCCCGAAAACCTATGTAGAAGAAGCTATTCTGGACCCTGTGTGTGCACACAAAGATAAAAGAGACCTATTTCTGTCCTATAATCTAGTAAGATTGACAACACACTGAAGGGAGCAGGGACAATGCTAGGCTGAATAGGAGTAGGAACAAAGGTTTATATGAGAGTGAGCCGAAAATTATAGCTGTAGTGTGGAAATGTGTGTGGATGGGTGAGCCTTGAATGACATGATAAGAATGAGAGAAACTGAATGCTGGGGCTGGCCGGGACCCTAGGGATGACCTAGGCAATCCCCTAAATTTAAGCATGAGGAAACTGAGATCCCTCCCCAGCAAAGTGAAGTGACTTGTCCAAGGTCAGGGTCACTTAGGTACTTGATACTCAGTGATTAATAGCACAAATAATATAACCGGCGGCTAAGATGATCAAGCACCTATTGTACTCACTAGATTAATCACGTCCTCACAGTAGGTTATTTTCGCTTGACAGATGAAGAAACGGAGACAGAAGAGGGTATAAGTACCTTGCCCAAAGTCATGGAGCTGGTAATTGTTGGAAATCATGAGACTCGCACAGCAGTTGGGCTCCAGGGCCTATGCTCCTAACCTCTGAGCTACATGGCTCCTTGAGCCTCTAATTCCTGGGCCAGTGCTGCTTGTCCTTGAACCGGGCCTGGAAGGGGTTGGGGAGACACTGTACTCTCCTAAACAAGGGAGTGACCTGATGAAGGTGGCATTTAGTGATGCTTCATATGGCTTCAGTGGTCAAGGCGGACTAGAGAAGAAATGGAGAAGGGAGACCAGGTAGGACATGATCTAAATCCAGTTGTGATGCACATCTGGACTGCAGCAGGAATGGAGAAGATGGCACTGGACTGGAATGATTACTTAGCAGTCATTTATTCTACAGTGTGAATTAGCCTGTCCTGTTGCTTATCCTGTGGGAAAAGAAAAACAACTGAAGGAAGGAATGGAGAGAGGGGAGAAAATAAAAAAGAGGGGAGGAATCGTATGTAAAGGGAAGGGCAAAGGAGCAAAAGTAGAAATGGAACAAAATTGATGATGACTTCACAATATTCCTCACCTAGTCCCTGGCCTTTTGGGTATAGTTTAATTTAAACCATCTATTTCTGTCAATTTCTCATTGAAGGAACAGAACAAGAACAATGCCATCTCCTAGACAGCACGAGACCTTAACAAGGTAGTAGAGATCTCATGAGGAACCCAGCTGGTGTTCACAGATCAGGAACTCCCACAGGGAAGGACTTGCCACCCCACTGCTAGGACCCCATCGGAAGACAGCCCCATCAGCATGCAGCAGACACTGATAGGACCCCATTAGCAGACAGCAGACAGCTCTATGCTATAGAGACCCTCCTCATCCAAGGTCGCAGCCTTCGTGGGGCAACCCACATCCAGTGACTGACTGACACAGAAGGACAAAGCCAGGCCATTTTAGCCCAACATGGGCAAGCCTGACAGGCCATTAAAACTCCAAAGCTCCCTGTAGGGTGGGCCAAGGCTCCTGCTGTGCCCTCTCACAGCTCAACTCCTCCCTCTACCCACTCCTGCCTCATCTCCCTTCCTTCCACAGGTATGGATCAGAGAACACTCCTTAATAAATCTCCTGCCCACTGAACTCTGCTCAGAGTCGGCTTCTGGGGAGCCCAGGCAGCATCATGGAGATTCTCTCTGGCTGCCTCATCTCTCCCCACCAAAACTCCAACTTCCTTTTGGTTAGGGACTGCCTCCTTTCTCCTGCACCATGCACTTCCTCCACAAACCGTTTACCTCATGGGGGATGATCTTTCCTGTGGAGACAGCCTGCTCTTCAGCTGAGGCAGAGGCTTAGCTGAAACCTTCAAACAGGCTTGGGGCAGGTTGGTTTATCTCCCCGTTGACAGCAGGTGTATACGGAACATGGAATCCCCTGACATTTTTTTGATTAGAAGCATGTTTTTTTTTTTAAAAATTTCTGTGAGACCCCCTGGGTCAGGCTTCAGGATCTGCTGATAGACCTTCATCAGCAGGGGTGTGTGTGTTTCTGTGTGTGTATGTGTGTGTGTGTGTGTGTGTCTAAATGTAAGTAACCACCAGAGCCTGCTTCAGTAATCAAGGGGAATTCATTGTTATAACAGAATAACCCATGAAGTTCAAGGGCCAGAATGCAGCCCAGGGATGTGGACTGCCTCAGGGCATAGGCAGAAGGGCCTCTCCAGCTGTCTCTGCTCTGGGCTGGTACTCACTCTGCAGGCCAGGCAGGGCTGCTGCTTTGTGCACATGGCAGCAGCAGCATGCCCCTAAGCGCTGGGGTCCACCCCACCGCAGATCCAGTCGCACTTGTTTGTGGTTTCTGAATACTGGTTCCAGATCTCAAGAGAGTGAGAATCTGACTGCCCAGCTTGAGCAAGTGGTCAACCCTGTTCACCCTGCTGTTTGGGGGCTAGTCCCACAAACATGGCAGACACCCCCGGCCTCCTATAGGGGGTGCAGAGTCTCAGAGAGAGGGGCTGTGGTGAACAAAGGGGACAACCCTCCACAAAGGGCCCATGACACTGTGCGAACATGCCCACAGAGGGGTGAGTGCACCAATTAGAAAATGTTCGCATGAGATATGACTAGATTTCCCAAGAGACAACTCTCATAGATCAATGTGCCTGTCACGGAGGAGCAAGGAGTACGCTTGAGAGGAAGAGACAATGAGTAGCTATTTAAATTCATTGTAAACTGAGAAAACTGTAAACAGGGATGACGCTGCTTATGACATAGTCACATACACAACGTCACATAGTTAAGGGGATCAGCCTCACTGAGTGTGGATCTCTCCTCCTCTCGGAGCAACATTCCCATTGACATTCGGAGAGGCACGCTGCCCCCAGATGCTCATTTTCAAACACAGGACGTGAGCAGTTTCACAAATATCCACCAGATGGTACCTTCCTACCAGAAATTAGGTTTCAGTTTGTGAAAATCCAAATTGTTTTTCCATTCCACGGACAAGCTATAGAATTAGATGCCTATCCTGGCTACGGTCAGAGGAAAGAAAATGGGTGAGAACCAATTCCAGGGAACGACCCACGGTGTTTTTATTCTCAAGAATACCAACAGAACTTGCAGGGTCCTTTGTGTGGTGGAGGGAGGCAGCTGCTGTGGATGAGTCATGGAAAGGCCATGTGCAAGGGAAAGACCTTGAGGTTATCTCCTGAGAGGGGTTGGTTGTAAACATCCTCAATGGCACCTTTGTTTTATCCCACTAGTTGCCAAATACCTGTGATTCTGCACAGCGCTCCTGAAATGCTCAGAAATTATGACTGGTTACTCTGTCAAAGAAAGTCTTTGTTGTAGAAACTTCCTCATTTGTTCAGGCCTTTGGGTTCTAAGCCCTGAGCCACAGTCTCCCCGGGTTGTTTGCCTGTGTGGGCTAGGGAGGGTAACTGATGTTCACTATGGGGTGACCACCTTGTCCTGGTTTGGCAGCTGCCTTCCTGCCTTTAGCAGTGACAGTAAAGCAAACCCAGGCGGTTGGTCATCTCGGTGCACTGAGCTGTACACACCAGGGACAATGCTGGATCCTCACGCGGGTTCAATGAGCTGGGCGACTTGAGGTGGTAGGTACTATCTTCACATTATTAATCATTTTATTCTTGGCATTTTCTTAGCAGGTCCCCCTGCTTCATTTTGCCAGGGAGGCATATGTCAGAAGAGGTAAAGTTCTGGAGAAAGAGGTTTTTTCTTGGCTTTTGAGTTCAGGCCTTACAGAGGTGAAACCGAATAGATGTGGGAGAACATGTGGTAAATAGATACAACTTTCCCGGGATGGGGAGAGAAAAAGAGAATAGTGAAACTCCATCTCCACTAAAAATACAAAAATTAGCCTGGCATGGTGGCACGCGCCTGTAATCCCAACTACTTGGGAGGCTGCGGCAGGAGAATCACTTGAACCCGGGAGGTGAAGGTTGCAGTGACGCTGCTCCCTGCATTGGGAGTGCTCCCCACCTCCCCACCAAACTCTCTTAACAGACAGGGTGGGATCTGCGGGCTCCCTGGGTGGCCTGATTTCAACACCCTGTGGGCTGCCTTCCACTCTGGTACTTTCCTCTGCCTGCTGATGCTTGAAATTCCTCGAACCGGCCACACAGACCTGCTTTCTGGAATCAGAGCTAACACTGGAAAGGCAAGGTTTCCTGGGACGGGGAAAGAGTGATTTACATTCTTGCCGGGGT
Source organism: Pan troglodytes (assembly GCF_028858775.2). NCBI lineage: Eukaryota > Metazoa > Chordata > Mammalia > Primates > Hominidae > Pan > Pan troglodytes. The sequence continues at coordinate 14,651,548 of NC_072411.2, forward strand.
GTAAGCTGCGGATGGCAGGTTCTTTCCTGAGAACCGGCTTCCACTAGGAGGAGGAGGTTGGAAGCAGGACCCCGAGCTGACCTGTTGACCAGGAGAGGAGTAAGCAGAAGGGAGGGAGGGGGGGTGGAGGAGAGAAGGCGGGGGAGCCAGGATGGGGGTCGCTGCCCCCACCCCCGTGGTGCGGAGCTGAAAAAGGCAGTCTCCAAGTAGGATAATCCTTTACACTAGATGCATATAGCTTTATGGAGGAAAAATGACTGTTTTGCTGTCTTCTACCCCCTTTTGCCGCGATCCCATGAAAATGCTGGCATCCGGGCACCAACTGGCTTTTGCGAATCGCTCCCCGCTCCCCGCCCGGATTCTGAGGCCCGGAGCCGTTCACAGTTTGAGGCGCCAGATGCTGCTCCCTGGTGGCCGGAGGGCGTAACTGCCGCGGCTAAAGGGCGTCCCGGTGTACACACGGCGGGCCCGGTCCCGCCACACATGCCGTGCTTTTTGAACACCCGCCGTGGGCTAAGCATGGGACCCACGTGGGGTGAGGACACATGGCGATAAAGAGAGCCAGGCCCTTGCTGCCAAGGAGCTTTCCCGTAACACCGATGCTTCAAACAAAAGGTAGTAAAAGTGCCTGGGTTTTTGCGTTGAAATATCTTTCCCTTCAACTGCTCACCAAGGTGCTTTTACTCCCTGTCACCACCGCTGCCTGCCAGAGGCAGTGACCTTGGGTCCAGCTGGCGCCTGTCAACCTACACAACCACACAGTGAGAGGCTGCCTAAAGAAAGGCGTTTATTCAGGAGCAGAGCATTGCAACGGTAATACGCATGTCATAGTAAAATGTGCATATTCGAGGAGGCAGAGGAAGAAAGGAAGAGGAAGGTTTTCAAAGAAAAAGTAAGGAGGATTTCATAATTGTTTTCAAATGGTTACCCTTGGCTACAGAGATCAATAACAAGGGGCTGCCAGTCCAAGGTTAGACAGGCAGTTGCTGGGCGAATGTCCTTGTGGAGGTTTTTTTTTGTTGTTGTTTTTTTAATATATGTGTAAGGCTGTGATAGCCTTTGTGCAAGGTTGTGGTTTTGTGGAGCCTTTTGTGTTAGTTTTTGTTATCAGGCATACAAGTGTGGGAGCGCTTTCTTCTTAGCTTTCCCTAGCTCTATTTGTCAAGTTTTTTTTTGTTTGTTTTTTGTTTTTTTTCCCCAAGATGGCGTCTTGCTCTGTCACCCAGACTGGAGTGCAGTGGCGCGATCTCGGCTCACTGCAACCTCCACCTCCTGGGTTCAAGCGATTCTCCCGCCTGCGCCTCCTGAGTAGCTGGGAGGCGCCTGCCACCACGCCCAGCTAATTTTTGTATTTTTTGTAGAGACAGGGTTTCACCATGTTGGCCAGGCTGGTCTCAAACTCCTGACCTCAGGTGATCCGCCTGCCTCAGTCTGCCAAAGTGCTGGGATTACAGGCGTGGGCCACTGCGCACAGCCTGTCGAGTTTTTTTTTTTTTTTTTTTTTAAAGAAAAAACATTAGTAACTCCATTTTGATTCTTACAACTTCCACACCACCTAGCACTTTATCTCCAACCCTCGGGGACAGCTGGTCTTGTAGACTCTGGCAATTCTAGACAATAACCTCACAGACAAACCATGATTACTCATTTCCCTGGGGCATGGCTGCTCTCAGCCCTTCTACATCCCCGGTCCTACTTATTTGCTTATCTCCTGGCCAGGCAAACCTCCTTTCCCCATGAAGTCCTTCCACGCCTGCTCCAAACCCACATGGCTTCTTTATTCTCAGGACTTCTCTCTACCATTATTTTTTTCGTTTGGTTTTTTTTTTTAATTTTTATTTTCCAAGTAGACGTGAAGTTCCCCGATGGCTGAGGCTGTGTGATACCAATTTTCTACCCATCCTTCCTTCTCAAATTATGCCCCAGAGCTCCCAAGTTTCTCTTTTATTATGTACAGAAACTGCCTTCTTCCTTTCAAATACTGGGGCTACACTTAGGCCTCATCAACATATTCCCTCATCAGAGATGGGAAGTAGTTACGTCAGGATAGGCTAAGTTATTGGCAGTAACAATCCCCAATCTCTGTGGGTTAAAATAACAAGGTTTATTTCTTCCTGATGTTTCACGACTACCGTGAATCACTTAAGGATAGGGTTGCCAGATTTAGCAAAGAAAAATACAAGACATTCAAATTTGAATTTCAGATGATCGGCGAATTTTTTAGTATAGGTATGTCTCAAATGTTGCATACTAAAAATTATTATTTTTTCCTAAAATTCGGGTGTAACTGGCCATCCTGTATTTGAGCTGACAATCTTGCTGAGGGGTCTGCTCCGTCTCCTCACTCAGGACTCAGGCTAACGGTGCCTCCGCTCGTCAATATCCCAGAAGAGAGAAAGGGGATGTGGTAATTTGCACACTGGCTCTTGGAGTGTTTTTGGATGGAGTAATCTACAACACTTCCAATCGCATGTCTTTGGTCAAGGCTAGCCAGGAGGCCATTCCTAACCTGGAAGGGGTGGCGAAATGAAGTCCTACCCTGTGCTCAGAAGAAGTGAGCACTAGGTTATTGGTAAACAGCCCAAATCACTACCATGGTTAGAGGTATTTCCATAACTGCTGTTAGGAAAAACTGATTTCTCCATCTTATTAAAAGAAATTAGAGGTGAGGCTGGGGGTGAAGGCAAAAGAAAAAACCAGAAATTTGTATGAAGCATAATCTTTTTCCTTGTAATTTCTATCTAGTGGTTAACCATTGCTTTCTAGTGAGCAGAAAAAAGCTTTCCGTACCCACTTAAATATGTGAAAATAAGTAAATGTTGCATTCCCTTATCTTTTCTTCTCAGGATTAGGTGCCTCCCCATTTTTTTTTTTTTTTTACCACACTTTCCTCATACGATGTAGTTTCCAGAACTTTATTTACCATTGGTAATATATACTAACTGAATTGTAGCAGGCTGTATTCATTAAGTGAATGCAGTGGGAGAAAAAATTTAAAAAGTAGTTTCTGGTAAGGAGAATCCAAAGATGACTTTTTGCCTAGGCCCCTGAGTTTCTTCACCCGCATCGCCCGTAGAAGATCAGCAGCTTCTCAACCCTCAACCACAATGGAAGCACCTGGAGAAATTAATCAGCGCTGCGGGGGCTTCTCTACCACAGACTCTGACTGAACCGGCCTTGAGTAGGCCTGGGTAGCTGTATTTTTTAAACAACGTTCTTCTGTTATCTAGCGCGGCATAACAAGCTAACCTAAAAGTAAGGGTCTTGGAGCGAAAGTAATCATTTTATCTATTTATTTTTTTGAGACAGAATCCTGTGTCGCCCAGGCTGGCCTGCAGTGGCATGATCTCGGCTCACAGCAATCTCCACCTCCTGGGTTCAAGCGATTCTCTGCCTCAGCCTCCCGAGTAGCAGGGACTACAGGCGCGCGCCACCACGCCCGGCTAATTTTTGTATTTTTAATAGAAACGGGGTTTCACCATGTTGGCCAGGATGGTCTCGTGATCTGCCCGCCTTGGCCTCCCAAAGTGCTGGGATTACAGGCGTGAGCCAAACCGCGCCCGGCCTCATTTTATTATTATTTTGTGGTTCTAGATACAGACTAGACTCCAACATCGAAGAAAGCAATTTACTTTGTAAGAGAATTGCACAGGCAAAGGAGCCAGTGGCTGGAGTAAAAAGACTGTGCCTATCTGAGACTTAAAACAGCCTTTGGACTCCAACATCTGTAGGTGGGAAGCAGGTTGAAGGCGAGCTTGGCGCCCCAGGGAGTGCACAGTCTTTAAGGCCCATTTTCAGCTGCAGCTCAGGCAGGTAGGAAATTGACAGGCCCTCCCAGTGGGCAGAGCCTGGGGCCAGAGAGAACAATGGGGCGGGAAGTTTCTCCCAGGGAAAACAATCAGTGGGGCTGGTCAAGGAATATTCCCCACCCTTAGGAAAAGGGCTGCTTACGATGTCCCCTGGGGGGACTTTAAAACGACATGGCTCAGTGACTGCTGTGTGCCTCCCATGCTTCTCTTTCCAAGTGAGAGTGTTTATCGTGTCCCTGTCCCCAGTTGCATACTGGGTTTGTGTGTGGGAGCGAGTGACTTGCCTTGTTATTTCTTAGGTGTCCCCATCTAAAGGAGGCGTGTCCAAACCTGCTCTAGACAGGCTTGTGCTTTGGCACAGATCCTGGACTTTCAGTTCCAAGCAGTGCCTGGAGGGGAGTTTTGGGTTGTGTCCCTTGGGGAGCAGTAAGTGTGTTCCACTGTGAGAGAAGGGGAGAGAACTGTGTATTTGGTAACTAGAGAACAGACTCTGGAGGATCATATGAATGTTCACCAAATACTGTGTCACCCTCCTCTGCAGGGCTTCTCCCTGCAGCGGGAGGATTCTGCATCCTTGCTCTGTTGAATGCAGTGTGACCATTTGACTTGCTTTAACCAATGACACTCACACGTAAGTGACAGGTGTAGCCTCTGAGCAGAAGGATTAAGAATCACTGTGTTTACCTTCCCTTCTGTGATGGCAACTGGCACTGTCCCAGACAGAAGCTGCTTTCTCAGTCCTGGTCCTAAAGTAAAGATGATGCAGAACAAAGCCATAACTGACACACAGTGAAGGCAGCACATGAAAAGTTAACCTTTTGTTGTTGCAAGCCCTTGGATGCTCTCAATTAATGGGGAGGGCTTGGGGACCCTGAGAAACCTAAAAGGGCCTGAGTTCTTCTTGCACAGTAGCTATCAGCTGCAAAAGGACACAGCCTTTTCAGACACCCAATTTCCCTGTCCTTCCTGAGAAAATGGAGTTCCCCTCTGCATGTCAGCAGGCTTGCCATCAGGAAAACAGTAGTTGACAGAGAGCATCTGGGGGGCGCCAGCCTCTGGACAGCCTCCCATCCACAGTACAGGTCTCTGTGAAGCAGACATTGTGAGGAGTCTTTGGCTTTCCAGGTTCCAGGCTGATGAAAGGCAGCTGAACACAGCAGATATTTTGAGATGGTGGCAAGTCAGGGGAGCCTCTAAGTCCTACTTGTTGGAGTTTTTTGGTTGCCCTGTGACCTCTCGCCTTTGGCTTCCTCATTAGATATTAAAGACATTGGCGGTGACACTGGAATGGATGCGAAGATGGGAGAGGTCTACCCATAGCCCTTTCTACAGAGCAGAACTGAGGCTCAGATATTGAGGTAGATTAAAGATGGCTGCCAGTTCAGTGCTACTTGTCCCTTGAACTGTGAAGTCTTATCCCCCTCCTCGGGTCTGCACCAGCCTTGATGACTTGCTCACTGCACTGTGGTAGAAGTGATGGTGCATGACTTCCAAGGTTAGACCAGAAGAAGCCTTGAAGTTCCTGCCTTGGTCTCTTGAAACAACTTACCGTGTAAGAAGTCTGACACCCTGAGACTGCCATGTTGGCACAGTTATGGGTGGATGCTCCAGTAGACGGATCCAGCTGAGCCCAGCCCTCCAGTCATTCCCACCCCCAAACCATGGGTGAAACTGTCTTGGACCCTCCAGTCCAGCCCACTCAACATCTAAATACCACAGACCGACCTCAGCTGATACCATCACCCAGTTAAAATGTGCCTGAAACTGACCCACAAAATCATGAGATAAACTAAAATGGTTGTTGTCCTAAGCCACTAAGATAATAGAGCAGATATATATGCACTTAACACTCTCTCCTGGGGGTCTGCTTTTCCTTTCCCCATTTTGTGTTGCATGCCTGGTTGTTCTCACAGATTTCACGAGTGGGGAGGTGTGATGAGCCTGGGATATTCATCTTCAACAGAAACAATCCAGATAAACTCTTCATTCAAACAGGGTTTGGGCTGCACTGCAATTTTGTTGTCAAATTGGATTTGGAGTTGCTCAGGTTTAGCAAGCACTTCCATGGGAAAGAGAACTCTGTTGGATGGTAATGTAAGAGGACTCTGTCTACAGAAATAAGGTGAGACAGCTCAGTGCAGTTTAACAATTGTGCCATGTGCTTAACTAATCTCTTTCTTACAGTTACTCTTTGAAGTGAGTATTGTTTCCATTATACAGACAAGTAAATTGAGGCCAGGCAGCACAAGCAGTAAGTGCCAGATGGGATTTCAAACCAGGCTTGTTTACCAGATAGGCTACCATGAGGTTAATGCCCAAGAGACAGACCTAAACATTCATTTTATAAATGGGAAGACTGAAGACCAGAGAGATTAAGTAGTTTTGCTGCTGTGCTCTATAACTAACCACACATTTTCTGGCCAGTAGACTCCAGCCTGATCCTCAAGGCTCTCTGGAGTGTAGGCCAAAGCCATGCTGAGTGAGTGTCTTCGGGAGTGCTATTTTAGGAGGGAAATAGAAGAGATGATATCTGTACTTCCATTTCTAGTATGTTCCCAGAGAAAGCAAGTCCCTGATCACCTTCTGTTTCATTCGTGGCAGAAGGGTGGGGACTGTGATTTGGTGGATGAACAGTTGGTGTGTCCAAAATGCTGGATTGCTATCATGTGCTTTTCTCCGGAGAGAGCATCCTCTCATGAAAACATCCATCCCTGTGATCTGGCAGAGGTCACAAAGATAGTTCCATCTTTGCTCCAGAGCACGGAAAACGGAGATATAGTAAATCAGTGGAGCTATTCTGGGATCATAGGCTACTCAAAAGACCATTCCTGGCTTCTCTTGCATCTCTCAGGCTGCCTGGATGCGGGACCCAAGTCAGCATCCATCAGCAGCAGGGGAGTGGTGCAGAGGCTGGTGCGGAACATTACATATTTACAAATAGAACAAGGACCCGGTGTGACTTGGATAAAGAGAAGTCCAAATAGGGTCAGAAATTCTAAGTTGAAGTCACTCTGGAAATTAAGTATTTATGAAGCACTTTGTACCCACAAAATGAATTTGAATCATTTATCATCCAAACTCACAGTATCATAGTAACATATAAGTATCTGGGTTATGGCTAAGGACCCAAACTTGAACTACTACCTGTATGAAAAGGGGACATTTTTATGCACGTGGGTCCTGTTTTTAATGCTATTGTGGAGCAAAATCAAGAATTTTAAAAATAAATACCTGAGTCTTGATCCAGACCCATCATGACTGTGGAAACCTGTAATTCTCTCCTGTGACACTTCTGAAATGGTGGCTCTGCTGTCGCAGGCAGCAGTGAAAGGTGGATTCTTTCCGATGCATCTCTAATAACCCTCCCTTCTTTGTCTCACAACAGGATGATTTGCCTTGTGTAGCTCTTTATGTTCTGAGATGAGCAGATGACAGATTGGGATGCTGGAGATTTTGAATGTGCACACCGCTGGGAAGACCACGCCAATTGGCTTACACGCCGAATTCAAGGTGAAAACTGCTTTGCATTGTGGTAGTTGAAGCTGTTTGCAAAATCAGGAGCTGACTGTGGCTCTGCTGGTTATCCAGAAGCCTCCAGGAAGTCATAGTACATCTCATTTCTCCTCTGACTGTTCAAATGACCTCTTTTACAAAAATACTTCTCTACTTAATCTACCCTCTCTCTCCAATTGTCTAAAACCCCACTTTACTTCTTAGAATTATTGACCATAGGATCTAAAAGGAATTGTATAGATTATTTCATCCAACCTTCTTATTTCATTAATGAGGAAACTGAGAGTCTAAAATGTTAAAATAAGACTAGAATCCAAGTATTTCAAGTCTTCTTTCAATCTTGTAATGTTTGATTTTGTTAAACATGTATCCCACAGCTACATTGAATGCTTTTTACTTTGGATTCTTCTCCATTCCCTAGTATGCCTTACTCAGGGCTCATTCACAGCACAGAAATGTCTGATCAGCAGTTGACTGGTAGTGGCTGCCTGGAGTGCTGTGCTCAGGAGGAGCCAGTGGAATAGATCTCACGGTTTCTCTCCAAATGTGACCTCTACTGAGATAACTTTGATCACCCTAGCTAAAAAGTGTCCTCTGTCCCCGATTCCCTTAGGCACACATTATCCCCTTTCCTTACCTAATTGTACTCCTATCACCTCTCATTAACTAAAATTATTTTTCTTGTGTATTGCCTTATTTCCCCACGAGAATGTAAGTTCCAAGAGGGCAAGGACTTTGTTTATCTCAACCACTGCAGGGTCTGCTGTGCTTATGAGGTGCTGACATGTAGGAGTCACTCAATAAATAACTGTGGAATACATGGCCAAATGCTGCCATTGATTAGTGATGTCTGCCGTGGGCAACGGAGAGACAAATTACCGGGGTCAACGCAAAGCTTTTGTCACCGGTGGTTATTGGCCAACCAACCAATCCCAGATGCAAGACTGGTCTCCTTTTGACATTCAATTTAATTCAGGGCCATTGTGGGATAACCAGTTATTAGATACTCTGGAAGGAAGAATTCCCTGAATCAGTAGTTAGGCAACTTAAAAGAAGAAAGGCACATTTTCTGCTATCTCTTCTCCTCATTGTCTTATTCATCATGACACTTCTACAACGTTGCAGAATTCTTAGCACATAGTAGGCGCACAATAAATATTTATTCACTGATAATTTGTGCTTTCTCAATGTCATTTTAGGAGGATTTTGTAAAACTTTCCTGCTAATTTGAAAGAGCTGCACCACAGAACACAGTATATGGTTCAAAGTACACAGTACGTATTGGTGTGCCTGATTGAGACTCAGGTGTACAAAGCCATGAGCGAAGTTCAGGTAAATATCCAAATTAAACTGTTCTAAAGTAGGTTGAGCAGCATCCATTACCTTAGCCCTGAATATTGGCTGTTCTTATCCATCTTCTCCTTGAAGTCAATATTTGAAATAGGCTTTTATGAGGCAGGAGAGGCTTAAGAAAAGTGAAAAAACCAAAGAGGGATTTAGTGCTTAAATATATTTATGAATTCATCTCAATTTCTCTTTATCTCTTTTTAAAGAGCTGTGGTATATGTGAAAACGTTTGTAGCAGGTAGAGGTTTTTGAAAGTTGGCTCATTTTTAACCCAGTCGATACTGTTGTTTCATGTCAAAAGCAGGATATGATGCAGTGCCCTGATAGATCTGATTTAATATTCTCTAGGACTCTGGGGTCGTATACCATCTATACTCTCCCAAATTTGATGGTGTCAATATGACCTGACATTTAATTGTTTGCATAGCCTATTTAAAATTAAAATAGCAACAGGCTCTGAGTTCTTTTCAAGCTTTAATACACTCTCCCTTTAAAAATACATTTTTCATAAATTACTCTGCTGTCTGGCAGGCCATCCCATTCTTCAGTTCCTGTAATAAAAGGGGATGGTGTGATGTGGGTGTGAAACACAGAGGAGAGCACCACGGTTAAATAAGAGCGGACACTGATCAAGTCCATTAATCAAAGTGCCTTTTAAATCTCTGCAAGTTGAGAACTGTAGCATCCAGGGATTTGATTAAAGAGGAAACATAAAATGGCAGAAGAGGCCAATAGCTGCCTGGGCAGGTCAGCTCTCAGAGCCCCTGATTAATGGAACGTAATGGAACGTGGCTTTCAATGGAATTTGTTTTCTCTGGATCATCTTTTGGAGCTTATTTGCTAAGAAAAGGTGGATTTGAGCTGCAATATCTCCTTGTGGCTATTGGAAAAACACCAATACGGCAGAAACTTGAAAATCTCTTCAGGCCGGCCTCTTATGCCTTTTCCTCTTTGGATTATCCCAACTCCCCTGATTTCCACGTAACCCAAATAACTTCACAAGGGTAACATCACTGTCCAATTTCAGTGTTCTAAAGGCAAGGATTCCTAAGCACTACTGAAGCAGGTTTTTACCCTAGAGGTGAATACCTATTATCATCGGTGCCATTCAGTCGTTTGTTGGCTTGTTTGTTCATTATTTTATTTAATCCATTTATTCAGAAATACTTCTTGAACATTTATGTCTAAGCCCAAAATTATATGTCAGAAGAAAGGTGAAAAGCCTCCATGCCTGTCCTCTAAGTGCCTTCAGTGTGGTGGAGAGAGGTCAAGAAACACCTGCTATAAAATACTGCGAATTCTGGCTACCCTGGAGGCTATGCCCTGGAGGAATGATGGGAGCAAGTAGGAAGGAACTCTGAAACCTCTGGGGGGTGGTGTTGTGGAGTGTTCCCAGGGAGGTTCTCAATTGGAGAGGAGTTGGGAGGTTGGGCAGGGGGAGAGCCAGGGCGAGTGAAGGCACCTGCACTGAGTAGAGGAGAGAGCATAGAGTGCTTGGGAATGGCAAGTGCAGCCACAGTGTGGAGGATGCAGGTGCAAAGGTGTGGATAGGCCAGCAGGAGCCTGTGGGAGAGGACTTCTATTTCAGGAGGAGATGGGAAGCCATTCCAGGATTTTCAATGAGGAACATGCTAGAAAGACAGCTCCTGGGGCATTGTGGAGAATAGGTAAGAGTTGGAAAAGATTTGAGTGAGGGAGAAAACTAGGAGCTGTGCCCAAATCTTGGAGACAAATGGCTAGAGTATGAGCTAATAAGGGAAGTGGAAAAAGGAAATTTGAGATGTATTTGAGAAATCTACAGGATCAATGTGAGGCAAGCCAAATCTGGCGAGAAGTAGGACTTCACCTCTGTTCAAGGTTGCATTTACTTTGGTTTGCTTACAAAACCTCAAATCATCAAACTAATGCCATTTGTGGGATTAGAACAAAGACCTCCCACTGCCCTTCTTGTTTCTAGAGGTTTCCCATATTTTGCAGATGTTGGTAATCCACTTAAGTGACATGCCCACCAGGCCAGAGAGGTTAAGAACTGTGAGTTTTATGGGCTTGGTTACATTAGCACCTAGAATCACTAATAGTTCCATGCAAGGCAGGTCACACTCCTGACACTAAAGTCTGAATTCTGGGTCTTGAAGTTCTGGATTGAACAATTTTTCTTTTCTCTCCTTATGATTCTGGACCTGAACACTTCTTATCTATTTTGTGATCTTTCTCTGGGTAGGACTGGCCAAAGCTTATGGTACAAAGGTTTGTATCATGAAGGGAAGAGTGTAGGTGGTCTCCCAGGCTGCTGGTTCAGGTGAATGGGTACATGGTCGTGCCATTCATTCACCTTCCTGGTAAACACAAAGAAGAGATAGGATTTGATAAGGGAAGAAACTTTAAGGTGTGTGTGCTTGAGCTGTTTTTTGGACTCCAGAGAGGTTTAGGTCTGGAGTTGAAGTTTAGGTCTCCCTGGGATAGTAGTAGATATTTGAGATTTAAAAAAGATGTGGCAAAAACCATCATTGTGTGTGAAGGATGGAGGATGTGTAGAACATCAGGACAGAGCCCTGTGAAACATTCATATTTAATCAGAGGAAGAGAAGTGCTATGGACTGAAGGTTTGTGTTACCCTCAAATTCATAAGTTCAAGCCCTAACCTCCAGTTTGATGGTATTTTGAGATGGGGCTTTGAGAGGTGACTAGGGTTAGATAAAGCCATGAGGATGGGGCCTTTCTGTTGGGATTAGTGGACTTATAAGAAGGAAGAGGGAGAAGTCTCATTCTCTCTTTATGTGCATAAACTGAGAAAAGGAATGTAAGGACATAGCAAGAAGGCAGCCGTCTGCAAGCCAGCAAGAGAGCCCTCACCAGGAACCAAACTAGCTGGCACCTTGGTCTTGGACTTCTCAGCTTCCAGAACTGTGGGAAACAATTTCTGCTGTTTAATCTGCCCCGTCTATGGTGTTTCGTTATAGTAGCCCAAATTGACTAAAACAAGGAGCCTGTAAAAAAGAATAAAAAGACTAACAAGGCCAGGTGCGGTGGCTCATGCCTGTAATCCCAGCACTTTGGGAGGCTGAGGTGGGTGGATCGCCTGAGGTCAGGAGTTTGAGACAAGCCTGGCCAACATAGTGAAACCCCATCTCTACTAAAAATACAAAAAATTAGCTGGGCATGGTGGCAGGTGCCTGTAATCCCAGCTACTCGGGAGGCTGAGGCAGGAGAATCGCTTGAACTCTGGAGGCAGAGTTTGCAGTGAGCCGAGATCGCGCCACTGCACTCCAGCCTGGGCAACAAGAGCAAAACTCCTTCTCAAAAAAAAAAAAAAAAAAAAAAAAAAAAAAAAAACAAGAGGGCTAAGGGGAGAAGCAGGGCATAATAGCTCCATGGAGGTGAAAGAATTAGGCTGGTGTAAAGAGAAATGGCAGTTCAACTGTGTGAAAAAAAGATACAAATTTCGGGTGTGCATTGGGCTCATAGGTCTATTTTGTGCTTAAAGTTGTTGTCCGTGTGTGTTATATGCGGCACTTTCAGATAGAATAAATGAAGAAACACCCATTCTGATCACCAACATAGTTGTAATTAAAAATTTAGTTTTTTTATATTACAATGGTGACAACTATTTATTGTAGGAAAAAAATTAGGTTAGGATAAAAAAACCCAAAAATATGTAAAAGAAATATCTTTGCTAATATTACTATTCAGTGAAACTGCTTTTATTAGGTTGTTGCAAAAGTAATTGTGGCTTTTGCTATCACCTTCAATGGCAAAAACCACAATTACTTTTGCACCTACCTAATTAAATCTCTGGTTCCTGTATGCCCTTCCTTGCTCTTTTATTCTGTCTCTTCCACATTTACATATTCACACGTATATTTACACGTTCACACGTATGTATAATAAATAAACGGGATCGCATTGCTGTGTAACCTGCTTTTTCAATCTAATGAACGCGTTCTATGCCAATACATATTTATCCATAGAATAATTTTTAAAATGGCTATAACCAATCTCCTATTGTTGGACATTTAGGTTGCTACTATAAATAACATTGTAAGGACTATCTTTATAGCCACAAATTAATTCATATTCTTAATTAGTTGCTTGGGTTAACTTCCTTAAAGTAGAATTGTAGAATTAAAAAGCATTCACATTTTTAAGAAAGCATCGTTAATATCCAACTGTTTGTATGTTATATATATGCAATACTGAGAGATAGGCTTTAAGGCAGGCTTTGTTAACTTAGGTAATTGTTGAATTAGGTTATTGACTAATCCATTACCATTTTATTGAGACCTATATGCAGCTCACTATGCATATTTATGTAACATGAATACTAAAATATTTAGAGCAAATTCTGATGGCAACTTTTAGTTATTTTATATCAAGGAAGTGACTAGAATCCATAACTGGTGAGGCCAAGAGAATAATCTCTCTAAAGGCTATTTTAGATATTTTTCTGTTATCCATACGCTGCACTTATTTGTGCTAAGTTCTTAGTATTTACTTGCTCGCTTGTTCAATGTTCTGTCTTAAGGTACTGAATTTTTCTTAAATATTTTCGTTGGAGGATTTTATTGCTTGCTAGTTGCCTGCTTTTCTACAGATGAGAAATGCCACTGTGAGGTCTGTCTTCTCCCTTTCTAGGTAGAAGTTCTGTGCTCCCTGAGGTGATGAGTACTTTTGGGTACCATGATGGCTGAGGAGCACTTTAAATCTCTTCTGGTGGGAAGAGCTCTGTCTAGGTGGTAATCTGAGCTGAAAATGGATCCTTCACTTAGTAGTATTGCAGTGATTCCCGTGCAGGGCTGAGCACATGACTGCTTACCCACTTCATTCATCCATGCAGTAAATAGTTATCAAGGATCGGCCATGTGTTGGGCACTGATTGATGATGCTTGGGAGCAAAACAGACAGCACCTCTGTCCAGGCGGGGCTTTCGTTCTTGCAGGGGGCTCAGAATAAAAAAAAATCAGGATTGTATTACATGATTATAAGTGTCATGGTGGCAATAGAACATATTCATATAATAGGTGTGACCGGGGTAGTGGTAGGAGACTGTGCCATTGGATCGGTTGAGGAGTTAATGTTTGAGCTGAGAACTGAATAACAATTAAGAAGTAGCCAGTCTTGGGAAGATCTGAGGAAATGATACTTAGCGGAGAAGAATGTAAATGCAGAACCCCTGAAGAGGACTAAGTTGGGTATGTTTGAGCCACAGAAAGAGGGCCAGTGGGGCATTTTGAACACACAGAGGGTGGTTAGAGATGAGCTGCAGGCAGGTGGGGAAAGATGATGTGGAGTCTGTAGGCCACAGCAAGGAAAACTGGATACATCCAAAGTGTGATGAGAAGCTTTAGTGTGTTTTAAGCCAGAGAGTGACAGGACTGTTTTACATTTAGAAAAGTTTGTGGGAAATGGATCCCTAGTTTAGCCAGGAAATTGCCTGTTAGGAAATCAATAAGGAATTTTTAGAATATGAGAACGCTAAAACCGTGCTGAATTCTTCTGAAAGGCTAAGTAAGATGAGGGCAGAAAATCATCCTCTGGGTTCAGCAGGGTGGAAGCCATTGAGGACTTGGGCAAGAGGGTCTTCATTTCCGAAATGATGATGGAAAACTGAGTAGAGTGGGCTGAGGAGAGAATGGCGATCTGGGGGAAAACTGAGATGAAGAAACTCTGGGCCTGGGTCAGCCACACAGCTAAGGCTAGAAGCAAGGCGAGGTGGTGAAAAAGGGACCAAGGGAAACTACATACTGAGCAGGGCAACCTCCAGCGCCCTTGGCTTTCTCAGCAATCACAATACTGGCAGCCATCCCTATGTGTGCAAGGCAGGAGTCTGGGGGACTTCTGTCTGGAGAAACTGTCTAGTGAAGACAAAAGAACTCCAGATGCTGACATCTGACGAACCGAAAGAAAGGGGCCAGATACCCACCCCATGACTGTACAGTGAGGCACACCAGTCAGTATACTGCACTCCCACACCCATGGCTTCTGGCTGCCTTCTCATGCCTTACTTTTAAACATGTGCAGAAACCCAAAGAAGAACATACATTTGAAGCATCCTCTATTGTGAAATACAGAGACCAAACCTGACAAACAGGAAAAAAGAACCCAGAGAAAACAGAAAATGTAGAGATCAAACACTTCAAAACACCATAATTAATATTTTCAGAGACATAAGAGGAGATTTTACATACATAGAAAAAGAAGAGGGTACTATTGAAAAGGACCATTCAGAGAAAAAGATAGAGGATTGGAATTTTAAAATATGGTAGAAGAATTGGCACAGAAAGTTGAGGAAATCTTCCAGAATGTAAAACATAACAAGAACAAAAAGAGATGGAAAAAGAAAAGTTAAAAAATTGACATCACTTTGATAAAATAAAAATGAAAGAGAAAGCTTAGGAGTTTGTCAAAATCAAAATGTTAAGCTACTATAAAACAGAAAATTTTTAATGCTGGGTATTAAATGAAATGAAAAAAGCATATTTATTGACATAGAAAGGTAGTTACAATCGGCCGGGCACGGTGGCTCACGCCTGTAATCCCAGCACTTTGGGAGGCCGAGGCAGGTGGATCACAAGGTCAGGAGATTGAGACCATCCTGGCTAACATGGTGAAACCCTACCTCTACTAAAAATACAAAAAATTAGCCGGGTCTGGTTGCAGGCACCTGTACTCCCAGCTACTCGGGAGGCTGAGGGAGGAGAATGGCGTGAACCTGGGAGGCGGAGCTTGCAGTGAGCCGAGATTGCACCACTGCACTCCAGCCTGGGCGACAGAGCCAGACTCCATCTCAAAAAAAAAAAGAAAAAGAAAAAGAAAGGTAGTTACAATCATTTAAGTTAAAAAGTATGGTTTACAGAATAATAGCTGGTTTGTTAAATTAAAAAAGTTATATTCATGCAAAACAAACCATAGAATATGTACATCAAAATAAGCTTATCATTGGATTGTGATATTATGGGTTATATTATTTAGGGTAGGCTGAACTCTTATAACAAATAGACCCCAATATTTAATGGGCTCAAACTGTTTTCCAACAACTCTATTGAGGTATAATTCATATGCCATCCAATCACCCTACTTAAAGTGTACAAGTCAGTGTTTTCCAGTAAATTAACAGAAACGTACCATCATCACCATAGTCAATTTTGGAACATTTTGGCCACCTCAGAAAGAAATCCTGTACCCTTTAGTTATCATTCCCCTGCATTGCCATCCTCCCAACCCTACGCACCCACTGGACCTCTGTCTCTGTAGATTTCCCTATTTTGGATATTTTACATATATGAAATCATATGATATCTGGTTATCTTAGTTCAATTTCTGTTGCTTATCAGAATACTTGAAAGTGGGTAATTTGTAAAGAAAAGTCATTTATTTCTTGTAAATATGGAGGCTGAGAAGGGGGCCTCATCTGGTGAGAGTCTTCTTGCTAGTGGGGACTCTGGCTTGCCAAGGGGGCTGAGTGTGCTAAGGTGCTCTCATGTGCTAGCTCACATATCTCTTTCTTCTTTTAAAAGGCTAACCATGATAACCCATATAATCTGTCAATCCACAAATGGATAGGTCCATTGATAAAGGCAGAACCCTCATCATCCAATCACCTCTTAGAGTCCCCACCTCTCAACACTGCCACACTGGGAATCAAGTTTCAACATGAGTTTCAGAGGGGATATTAAAACCATAGCAGTGGTCTTTTGTGACTGACTTCTTTCACTCATCATAATATTTTCAATTTCATTCATTTTGCAGCATGTATCAGCACTTCATTACTTTTTATGACTGAGTAATATTCCATTGTATGAATACACCATATTTTGTTTATCCATTCATCAGTTGTTGGACATTGTTTATTCCCCCACCCTATTGGCTATTACAATGCTGCTATGAAGACTTATGTGCAGGATTTTGGGTAGACATATGTTTTTATTTATCTTGAGCATATACCTAAGAGTAGAATATATGTACTTAGGAGGGTCATATTGTAACTCTCTATTTAATTGTGTAAGGAATTTCCAGATTGTTTTCCAAAGTGGCTGTATTATTTAAAATTTTCACTGCACATGAGGATTCTGATTTTTTCACATCCTCATCAACACTTGTTATATGACTTTTTAATTTTAACCATCTGTAATCGGTATTAGGATTCTCCAGAGAAACAGAACCAATAGAATAAATATGTATGTATGCATATCTATCTATCTATCATCTATCTGATATAGACATATGAAAGGCAATTTGTCAGAAGAGGTGACTCATGTGATTATGGAGGGTAAGAAGTCCTACAATGTGTTATATGCAAACTGGAGAACAGGAAAGTCAGTAGCATGACTCCATCCAGCTTTGAAGATCTGAGAACCAGGGGAGCTGATGGTGTAGCTCTTAGTTCAAAGCAGAAGGCCTGAGGAACTGGGTTGGGGGGCACTGATGAAAGTCACAGAGTCTGAAGGCCAGCGAGCCTGGAGTTTTTATATCCAAGGGCAGGAGAAGATGGGTGTCCCAGCTCTAGAAGAGACAGAGAGAGAGAGAGAGAGAGAGAGAGAGAGTGAGCAAATTCTTTCCTTTGCCTTTTTGTTCTATTAGGGCCCTCAGCTGATTGGATGGTGCCTGCTCACATGTGGGTAAGGGCAGATCTTCCTTATTGAGTCCACTAGTTCAAATACCAACCTATTCTGGAAACAACCTCACAGAGAGACTCGAAATAATGCTTTGTCAGCCATCTAGATATCCCTTAACCCAGTCAAATTAACACCCAACATTAACCATTACAAGTTCACTCTTTGTCAACTTGGCATCCACATGCATCTCCTTAAGCCATACTTAATCTTCAAATAAAGACAATAACAAGGTCATAGTTCAACCTAACATGATACGCCTGAAAATGCCCCGAACCGTTCCTGAGAAGAGGAGGTAAAGCCCTTGAGTGACATTTACTCTTCTTCTGATAGTCCATAATTTAAATACTATGACATAAAATTAGCAATACTTAAATACTGATATAAAGTTAATACATCTTATATTACATGATAAAGGAATAGGAGAGGAAATGAAACAAAGATATTTGCTTAACATATGTATATATACACACAAACTTTTTTTTATACTTTAAGTTCTAGGGTACATGTGCACAATGTGCAGGTTTGTTACATATGTATACATGTGCCATGTTGGTGTGCTGCACCCATTAACTCGTCATTTACATTAGGTATATCTCCTAATGCTATCCCTCCCCCCTCCCCCCACCCCATGACAAGTCCCGCTGTGTGATGTTCCCCATCCTGTGTCCAAGTGTTCTCATTGTTCAATTCCCACCTATGAGTGAGAATGTGCCATGTTTGGTTTTCTGTCCTTGTGATAGTTCACACAAACACATTTTTTTTAACACAATAGGGAAAAATACTCATGACAGTTACAGTCCTTACTTCTGTAACTGGTCACATGATCATAGCTGGTAATGGTAATTACCTTTTTGTACTATCCATTCTGTATTCCCATTGTCTTCAACAAGCACCTTAGCTGGTGATGGTTTTCTCACCTGGTGGAGTGACCTAAACCTTCATTCCATTTGTAGTCCTTCATGGGTTGGGTTGTTGTATTTTCCCACTGACCTTAATCACAGGGCATAGTTATACAAAGAGATACCCTAAGGGATCTCCTCTATTCCAGACATACTCTTCCTTCCTCCACTGTGGAATAGTAGTCCAGTTTCCCAGTGGTAGTCTGGATCAATCATGCCAGCCAACACTGTAATTCCCTTCTTAGCCTATTGACTCAGAGACATGAAAATCCCAATGTGGCTGGGTGGCATCTTAACCTTCAGTTGAATGGAGTCATTGTTGTGTCACCTGATGGAAGCATTCTTCCTTCTGGAGCTAACTTCTAGGCTGGCAGAGCATAAAGCTGTGGGAATAGGAAGCAAAAAGTTTGCTAGAGGGTCACCAGGGATAATGGTGAGTGGTGGCCTTTCTATTTCCCCTCCTTGATTCCTGGACCCATGAATGCTGAGATGAGAGAAATAGTACCATATATTGGATTCTGATTCAGAGCATATTTAGCCGTCTGGAGAAATTTGTTCCAGCCCTACAAAATATTGTCACCTAGCTGCGCTGCATCTGTGACTTCAAAATGACATTCCACAATTTTAGCAAGCCAGCTGCTTCAAAACGATGAGAAACACGGTAAGACCAGTGAATTTCATGAGCATGAAATCATTGTCACACTTCTTTGGCTGTGAAGTGAATTCCTGTTCTCCTTTTCCCCTGCAAAGGGAAGTGATGGCTCAGGGGATCCTCCTTGGCAGTAGGATATGTTGGGGGTGAGAGTGTAGCATGTGATGATAGCATTGGGGTTCCAGGGTGTAGGTGTGTGTGAGGTGGTGTCAGGGCTGGGATGTGGGATGTGGCAACTCTGGCCCGAGGGAGGGTGCAGTAGCAGCTTTTGCTCAGGGGAGGGGGGAGCAGTGTGGACTCTGGGCAGCTCTGTCACTAGTACAGCTTTGACAAAGACTGTGGGGATCCCTGGTGATAAAAATTGTGGGTGTCTGTGGTGGCACTGCAGATCTGTGCCAGGTTGCATGATGGGGTGATGCAGGTAAAATGCTTCCTATGTTTTTCTACGTGATCACTCTCAGTTTATCTTCTCTACTGGGTTGCTGCAGCTTCCTCACTGTACTTTGGAGATTTCCTGGATTTTTTTCTGTTTGTGGTAGTTGTTAAATCATCCATTGCATTTGTGGTGGGATGTGGGTTGGGACTTCCTAGTCTCCCACCTTGCTGATGTCACTCTCTGTAGAAATAGTTTCTGAGGTCAGTGTTTAATATTTGTTCTAACATCAGGGCTCCCCGCAGTTGTCTTCTTCCCCACTTCTCTCCTATAAACTAGCCAGCCTACAATCTAGGCTGTATCTTCATTAGATCCATGAATCTCTTCCCACTACAATCTGCATTGTTCTTGAGAGTGCCCTTAGGCTTGAACGTCCCTAGCTCTGTTGCAAATAAAGTCAGTTCCTTTGGGAAGAGTTTAGAAGCTATTTGTTTTATGGCCAATTTTCCCTTCTAGGCAAAAATCTCTGAGTCAGGGCTCTGGAGCTGGGGGTAGGGACAGTGCCAAGCCTCTTTCTGAGTGACACCCGTACTCTAGAAGCTTAGGGGATGGGCTGCAGCCTAGGGTTCTCTCAGCTTGCCAGTCCTGGTGTGGAGCCACTGCCTCAGGAATGAAGGCAAGGGCTATCAGGGCCCCAGTATTCTCAGTGTGCCACATCTAAAATGAAGCCTTCATTTCATGGCTGGGAATTGGGAGGAAGAAGGGAGCACCCTGTATCTTGACTGCAGTCACCCAAGACTTGGCCTTGGCAACAATGTGCTAAGGGCAGAATAAGAAATGTTACAGTCTTGCCCTGTGTTCTTGGCTATAGTAGTCTGGAGTGCAGTTTCCACATCACGGAACAGGTAGGGAGGGAGATAAAAGGAGTCTTCATTCAAATACCACAGACCTTCACATTTTGTACTGAATTTTTATATATTCTCTTGAGTAGATGTTTCTTCATTGGCTTAGGGTAAACTCAAGTCCACTTCCAGAGGTCATTTATAGATCAAGACTAATATTGACTACGCCATTGTAAAAACATGGTTTCCAAGGTTGCTGTAGTCTTTGCTATTCAATTTTGCAGGAAGAAGAAAGAGTATAGAGGAGTGTCCACAGGGGATTTTATTGACCATGCCAGAAAGTGGGACACATCACTATCACTTATATGTTATGAGTGGGTAGAAACAATGTGTCTAAGTGTTCACCCCAGTGGTGAGGGAAGTTGGGAAGTGTTGTTAGCCTTGGGTTTAACAGTTTTGCCACATGGGTACTTTAAATTTTCTCTTAGCTTATTTGTATTTTCTGATTTTGCACAATGGATCTATATTTCCAATACAATGTAAATATAAATAAATTAATAAATAGAGAACAAGCAGTAAGGAAGTAAGGGTAGGGAGTATAGACAATCCCTTCTAAGAAGTTTTGCAGGTGCCATTACTGGAGTGAGAAACTAGGTTAAGAAAAGGTTTCTAAATATGAAGATTATGGCATATTTTTGAAAGAATTATCCAGAAGACAGGAAACAACTATTAAGTCTTTGAGTTGGTTCTCCCTAAAAGTTATATAGAGTGTCTCTTTCACTTGAGAGAGGAGAGGGAAATAAAGAAAGAAGGGTTTCAAAATGGTCACCCTTGCTATTTCTTCTCATTAGACTGTAAGGTTCAGGATTTCAAAGCTTTCCTTGGAACATTTGGAAGCAGAAAAAAAAAAAAAAAAGAAAAACCACCAACAACAAAACCAGTGCTTACTGAGCCTGACAAAGTAACAAATTGTGGAAATTTCCAAAGCTAATTATTGCTGTTTTTCTAAAAAATTACTTTGATATGCTAAGAGTTTTAATTAGAGTCATTAAACACAGAAACCCTTGGGTTGCAAAGAACATAGGAATAACCCACTGATGTGTTGATTATGGGTGGGTTGCTATTTATCAACAGAACTTAGCCGTGACATACAAAATGAGACTGTCATGCAGTGGGGCTGCCTTTGCAAACCTTCATGGAGTTAACTCCAATACCAGACAATCTATTGGAAAATTCTATGACAGATAAAAAGAAGGCACTGTGGGAACATATAAGGAGAGAAGTTAATTCTCACTGAGGGAATTGGGATCAGCTTTAGAGAGGAGATAGCATTTGAACAAATTCCAGAAGGCCAGTAGGGATTTAGACAGGAGATCTTGGAGAGAAGACATGCTAGTCTGGGAGTGCCAACATGGCTTGAAGGCAGAGGACGGGCAATAGGAGGTGTTAGGAGTTAGCTTGGCTGTGGCTGGTAAATGTGCAGAAGCACAGTGGAAGGTCAGTCCAGAGAGGGAGTGACAGCACAGCCTGGAGGATGGAGGGTGATGCATGCCAGCTTAAGAAGCTGTGTTTTTACTGTTAGTTCTGACCAGTTTTTAGAAAAACTAATCTACTAATAATATGGAGGCAGGGGTGAGGATGGAAGAAATATTGGAAGTCGACTAGAAGGAGGTGAGTGCACAGTTTGCTCAGGAGGTGATGACACACTGATTAGCGCTGGCAGAGAGATGTGGGGGAGATATTAAGACACCCCTAGAGTGTGAGGAGGACTTTTTACAGCTTCCGGAGAGGAAAAAGTGGTTATCATGGGTCTACAGGGCTCTTTGAGCCTTCCCCAGATGTGGAACAGAGAAAGTTTGAAGTAGATGCCATTTTAAGAGCCAGGACATGGATTCTCCCTCTCTGCAAAACATCCTTGCAAACTCTCGAGGGAAACCAGTGCTTCATGTTGTTAAAGTTTTACAAGTTATGGCATAAATTGTTCTTCAAGTGCCAAATGTAGTGACCAATAAATCACCGAGAGGATTCTCTGAGATTTGCAATTGTGGAATTATAGATTTTGTACCTAGTCTTGGATGCACTGAGCTGGGTCTACTCTGAGGCAGCAAGCTGCAACCCTGCCCTGTCCAGTCACCTCACTGTCACCTGGAAGAATCCTGTTCTTTAGTGGGAATAAGTCACAGACGTCCTCAAAGGTGAACGCTCCAGGTGCACCCCAGAGAGCTGCCCCATTAGCTCTGACTGGCTGATGCTGTGTTTGGCTCCAAGCACTTCTCGCTATAAATCCACCACAGGTGTCCTCACTCTCCATCACCCAGTCCTTTGTTCCGTCATTGCCTCATATTCATTTAGCAAGGCTTCACTGAGAACTTAGAGGCTCGCTGCTTCCCTGTGGGGCTACAACAGTAAACACCACAGACAGGCTCTGGTGGCGAAGACAGACAAACAGACCAGGAACTACAAAACACCTCGAAAAGTGCTCTGATGGGAGAAACACAGAGTGCCGAGGGAACATGTGGGAGAGGCGTTGGGGAAATTTCTGGAAGGAAGTGGCCAGGTGAGAACTTCAGTCATTTTGGATGAGTTCCTCTCCCTATGCTCCAGCCCCACATACTATCTTCGCTGTGACATCTACCAGGTCAGTCCTCTCCTTTCTATTATTTCCCATAAATAATTTTTCCAACAGCTTCTCTGGGAGGCAGAGTTAGGAACCCAGGCAGGCCCGGACATTCCCGCTGTGTGGCCTTGAGCAAGTCACCGAACCCCCCTCAGTCTCAATTTCTTCATCTAAAAAATGGGGACAACAACGCCTTACTCGCAGATACATCTTGAAAAACAAATAAGATAATATTTTAAAAAACAGCCCAAGGCCTGGCATTTAAAAGATAATCATTCCAGTTTCCTTTCTGAGCCTGCAGTCTCTTCTTTTGTTTAACATACTCTCCTCACAGCTGCCAAACTCATCTCCCCCAAACTTTAATCTTATCTCTCCCTTGCTCAAACATTTTCAGATCCCATAGCCTATGGAATAAAGGCTGTCAGTCAAGATCCCTGCAGAAATGACTGAAGAGAACAGAAGGAAGGAGAAAGGCAGGGGTTCCAGGAGCACAGGGCAGGGGCCTCGCTCACACAGGCCGTTGGACATCTGGAAGGTTCCCCGAGGAAGTGATCCCAGAGCGGAGAGATAAAGGCTGAACTAGGCAAGAAAAAGGTGAAAGGAGGTGTCCAGATAAAGGCTGTTAGGGAGGACGCAGCCAATAGGGCTGGAGTGCAGAGAGCAGGGAGGTGATGAGATGGACCAGGGCCTGTCCAGAACCCAGAGCCTGGTGGGTCGAGAGTTTGTCGGATTATTTGCCAGGTGTGAAGCAATGAGAGCCATGCCAGTGTTGTTTCCTTTGTTGTGTTTTGTTTTTGTTTGTGTTCGGTGAGACAGGGTCTTGCACTATCACTGGGCTGGGTTGCAGTGGTGCCATCTTGGTTCACTGTAACCTTGACCTCCCAGGCTCAAGTGAATCTCCCAACTCAGCCTCCTGAGCTACTGGGATTACAGGCATGCACCACAATGCCCTGCTCATTTTTGTATTTTTTGGTAGAGACGGGGTTTCGCCACGTTTCCCAGGCTAGTCTTGAACTTCTGAGCTCAAGTGATCTGCTTGGCTCGGCCTCCCAAAGTGCTGGGATTACAAGGTGAGCGACCGCGCCTGGCTGTGCCAGCATTTTAAGCTGTTGCTTGTTGACATATCAGTTTTTCTTGCTTGGACAGGATAATCTCTGTATGCCTTATGGTGAACACCACAGGTGTTCAATACATTTAACTGACCAGGTGAATGCAGTTGTAACTATAGAAATGCAGGGAGAGAATTCTGGTCACTGCATCTTCTGATTTTTCAGGTGAGAGTTCCTTGAAGCTTCACTGCAATTCCCCAGCCACAGAGTGTCTGAAGACTGCTGCAGGTCCAGTTTGAGTTGCTTTTACTCTCCAGGAACACACAGATGTGACTAAAAAAATCTGCATTCCCCTAAAGTAACAGCATTCATGCTACTCCAGAGACCCAGACAAAGGGGAATTAAGCTTGCTTGAACTTGAGCCTGGGGACCAGGATGCTGATGGAGGCTTTGCAGATTCTTGGGTCTCCATGGAGACGAACAGACTCTGGCAAAATTTCCTTCTTGGGAGAAAGGCAGTGTTGGCTGCTTTCTTTCCTCTGGCCACCCTGAGAATGCAAGACTCATAAAAGTGCTGTGTATAGATTCTCTGCAGACACGGGGCCATTTTGTACCATTTCTGGCCTCTTCAGAGCCCTCCTGAAGTGCTCTCTGGCATCCAGCATCCAGGGTGTCCAGCTGCCTCCACAAACAGCGAGAGCTCATCAGTAATGGGTGACACTAGTCACACAACAAAGAGCCATGTGTCTGGTTCATAGCACCTTATCCAAAGTGAATGCTCACTATGGTTTTTAGCAAAAAATGTGTGGAGAATAAAGAGGAATAATAGCCAACTTTCCAGGTGACTGTCTTCCTTAGAGCTGAGAAACAAAAACACATAGTTCAGGCTTCTCAAATGTTAAGGGCTTACACTTAACCTAAAATTAACCAGAGATCTGGTTATAGAGAAGCTTCTGATCTGATTCAATAGGTCTGGAGTGTAGTTGGAAGCTCTGCATTTCTAACAAGCTCCCTGGTGGTGCTCATGCTACTGGTTCGAGGACTGCCCATAGGGCCAACAAGGAAGTAAATGGGGCAGCCAACTCTCAGCCAAATTCTGAGCCAGGGCAACAGTCACACTTGAGTTTATGTGCATGAGGTCCAGTGTAGTGTTGGAAGATTCAATTCTTTTACACCCGTGGAAATATATGAGCATGCATACTGTCTTCGTCTGTTAGTGTTGCTGTGAAGAAATACTTGAGGCTGGGTAGTTTAATAAAGAAAAGACTTTTATTTGGCTCACAGATCTGTAGACTGTACAAGAAACATGGCACCAGCACCTACATCTGGTGAGGCCTCAGGCTGCTTTCACTCATGGTGGAAGGCAAAGGGAGCCAGTTTGCAGAGATCACATGCTCTGTGTGTGTGTGTGTTTGTGTTTGTGTGTTAGAGAGAGAGAGAGAGGGAGAGAGAGAGGTGGGGAAGGAGATGCCAGGCTCCTTTTTTCAGGAAGAATAGGGTAAGAACTCACTCATTACCTTGAGGATGGCACCAAGCCATTCATGAGGGATCTTCTCTCATAACCCAAACATCTCCCACCAGGTCCCACCTCCAACATTGGGAATCACATTTTAAAGTGAGATTTGGAGGGGTCAAACAAACCAAACTCTAGCATATACCAAGCACATGAGTTGAATGTTATCTTTACACCAAACAGACTAGTGTTGTGGGCAAGTCAATGTAGCACATGATTTTGAGTGACTTTTTAAATATTTCAGAATCATTGAATATTTTTAGTTTTTTTTTTGGTCATAGCTTCATTCCCTCAACAAGTATTTACGGAATATTTGTAATGTACCAAGCATCTCTCGTAGCAGTGGAAGGTACTCTTCCTATTCTCCTTAAGTTCCCTGTCTAGTGAGTGAGGCAGAGATAAAACAAATAATAATAGTATAACAGTGTCGTGATAGTTCACACCAGCATTGTACAGCAGCATTATGTGAGCCATAGATTTTAGCTGCCAATGTAATTTAGAATTTTCTAGTTGCCGTGTTTAAAAAGGTAAAACAACAACAAACCCCATGTGAAATTAATTGTAACGGTATATTTTATTTTAATCCACTGTAGTCAAAATTATCCTTTCAATTTTTTTTTTTTTTTTTTGAGACAGAGTTTTGCTTTTATTGCCCAGGCTAGAGTGCAGTGGCACAATCTCGGCTCACTGCAACCGCCTTCCAGTTTCAAGCAATTCTCCTGTGTCAGCCTCCCAGGTAGCTGGGATTACAGGCGCCCGCCACCACGCCCAGCTAGTTTTTTTTTTTTTTTGTATCTTTAGTAGAGATGGGATTTCACCATGCTGGTCAGGCTGGTCTCGAACTTCTGACCTCGTGATCCACCCGCCTTGGCCTCCCAAAGTGCTGGGATTACAGGCCTGAGCCACCGTGCCTGGCCTTATCCTTTCAATTTGTAATCAATCTAAAAAGGTGTTCGTGAGACATTTTGCTTTTTTAAAAATGCTAAGTGATAGAGGATATTTATCCCCTCCAAATCTCATGCTGAAATGTGACCCCCACTGTTGGAGGTGGGGCCTGGCAGGAGATGTTTGGGTCATGGGGGCAGATCCCTCATGCATGGCTCTGTGCCCTTCTCATGCTAATGAGTGAGTTCTTGCTTTATTAGTTCCCAAAAGATCTGACTGTGGAAAGAGCCTGGAAACTCCTCTTCTCTGTTGCTCCTTGTCTGTCCATGTAACATACCTGCTCCCCCTTCACTTTCCACGATGATTGGAAGCTTCCTGAGGCCTCACCAGAAGCAGATGCTGGCAAAATGCTTCTTGTATAGGCTTCAGAAGTGAGAGCCAAGAAAATCTCCTTTCTTTGTAGATAACCCAGCCTCAAGTATTCCTTTATAGCAATGCAAAATGGACGAATACACTAAGTTATCAGAATCCGGTGTGCATTTTGCCCTTACAAAACATCTGAATTTGGACTAGCCATGATTCACACACTCAGTAGCCACATATTTGAGACAATTGCAGTAGTAAACCACAGTGCAGGTCTATACAGTGGAGTCGGGGACAACTGCCTTTGCTGTGGAAGCTGAGGGGTGGGTCAGGGAAAGAGGTAATCTACTGCACTGCAGAGAAGGGTGGGACAGTCACATCTGAGGGGGTAGAGAAGAGATTCGAGAAGCTTCTGCTACCGGTCCCAAGGAATAGATGGGTGTGGTGGGGAGGTGGGTAGCCACTCCTGGAAATAGTTGAGAGAGCAGGCTTGGTGCTTAGAAATGGGCTCAGACAGAAACCTCGGTGCTCTTTCATCCTGCATCGCTCAGCTTCTCTCTCATCGGTGGCTGGCTGAGAGACTGTTGTGTCCAGGGGTGCAGTGTTTCTGGCTTCTTGTTCTAGCCCAGTGAATCTATTCTGAAGGGGTTCTGAGCCCAGGATGGAGCTAAGCCTTGTGGCTTCTGTTCACTGAAGGGTGACTATCTTCTTTTTTTTTTTTTTTATTGATCATTCTTGGGTGTTTCTCGCAGAGGGGGATTTGGCAGGGTCATAGGGCAATAGTGGAGGGAAGGTCAGCCGATAAACAAGTGAACAAAGGTCTCTGGTTTTCCTAGGCAGAGGACCCTGCGGCCTTCCGCAGTGTTTGTGTCCCTGGGTACTTGAGATTA
The DNA here is from genome assembly GCF_028858775.2 of Pan troglodytes. NCBI lineage: Eukaryota > Metazoa > Chordata > Mammalia > Primates > Hominidae > Pan > Pan troglodytes. The sequence continues at coordinate 14,678,912 of NC_072411.2, forward strand.
GGGAGTGGTGATGACTCTTAAGGAGCATGCTGCCTTCAAGCATCTGTTTAACAAAGCACATCTTGCACCGCCCTTAATCCATTTAACCCTGAGTGGACACAGCACATGTTTCAGAGAGCACAGGGTTGGGGGTAAGGTCACAGATCAACAGGATCCCAAGGCAGAAGAATTTTTCTTAGTACAGAACAAAATGAAAAGTCTCCCATGTCTACCTCTTTCTACACAGAGACGGCAACCATCCAATTTCTCAATCTTTTCCCCACCTTTCCCCCTTTTCTATTCCACAAAACCGCCATTGTCATCATGGCCCGTTCTCAATGAGCTGTTGGGTACACCTCCCAGATGGGGTGGTGGCCGGGCAGAGACGCTCCTCACCTCCCAGACGGGGCGTTGGGGCAGAGGCGCTCCCCACATCTCAGATGATGGGTGGCCGGGCAGAGACGCTCCTCACTTCTCAGACTGGGCAGCCCGGCAGAGGGGCTCCTCACATCCCCGATGATGGGCGGCCAGGCAGAGACGCTCCCCACTTCCCAGACGGGGTGGCGGCCGGGCAGAGGCTGCAATCTCGGCACTTTGGGAGGCCAAGGCAGGCGGCTGGGAGGTGGAGGTTGCAGCGAGCCGAGATCACGCCACTGCACTCCAGCCTGGGCGCCATTGGGCACTGAGTTAACGAGACTCTGTCTTCAATCCCGGCACCTCGGGAGGCCGAGGCTGGCGGATCACTCGCGGTTAGGAGCTGGAGACCAGCCCGGCCAACACAGCGAAACCCCGTCTCCACCAAAAAAATACGAAAACCAGTCAGGCGTGGCGGCGCGCACCTGCAATCGCAGGCACTGGGCAGGCTGAGGCAGGAGAATCAGGCAGGGAGGTTGCAGTGAGCCGAGATGGCAGCAGCACAGTCCAGCTTTGGCTCGGCATCAGAGGGAGACCGTGGGGAGAGGGAGAGCGAGAGCGAGAGCGAGAGCAAGGGTGACTATCTTCTGTCTTCCTTCAGGGCAGGCTTGCTGTGACCCTGTCCTTCTGCCTGTTTTTCTCTTGCTCCTAGAACTCCAGTGCTTCTCTGAGATGATGCCTCAGTGGAGCCTCTGGCCCTTCAGGAAAAGAAGTTGCTGCTCTCAGGAGCTCTTTCCAGTAGGCTCCCCCAGTCAGCTAGAGCAGTGGCCATAATCAAGGGGCACTCGTTCTGGTTCTGACTCAGACCATACAGGTGAGGCACTGTGCCAGGCTTTTTACAAACATTCCCAACTTATCTCCCCACTTTTTTTTTTTTTTTTTTGAGATACCACTCAGACTTATGTCCTCTCCCTCTCTCTCTGCCAGAGGAGGAGAAGGACAATCATCCATGGCAAAAGGTAGTTGCAGTGAAGCAACACCAAAAGCCGGCTTCACCTCAGGAGAGGATGCTGCACCACCACCCGGGGGTTTCCGGGGCTCTACACGTTCAGAGAAACTTCTCTAGTAGCAAACTACAGAAACAATCCCTGAAACTACAGTCTTGCAATTCATTCCTCTTAATAAACCAGTGGGCAGGTATTGTCGTGCCCATTTTACAGATGTGAAAACCACAATGTGATACCACCTCACTCCTGCAAGAATGGCTGTAATTAAAAACTGAAAAATTAATAGCTGTTGGCATGGATGCGGTAAAAAGGGAAGACTTCTACACTGCTGGTGGGAATATAAACTAGTACAACCACTATGGTAAAGAGTGTGGAGATTCCTTAAAGAACTAAAAGTAGAGCTACCATTTGATCCAGCAACCCCACTACTTGGTATGTACCCAGAGGAAAAGAAGTCATTATACAAAAAAGATACTTGGCTCACACATGTTTATAGCAGCACGATTTGCAATTGTGAAAATGTAGAACCAACACAGATGCCCGTCAATCAATGAGTGGATAAAGAAACTCTGATATATATACATATCCAGTGGAATACTACTCAGCCATAAAAAGGAACGAATTAGTGGCATTTGCGGCAACCTGGATGTGATTGGAGACTATTATTCTAAGTGAAGTAACCCAGGAATGAAAAACCAAATATCGTATGTTCTCACTCCTAAGTGGGAGCTAAGCTATGTGCATAAGAATGACACAATGGACTTTGGGAACTCAGGGGGGAAAAGGGTGGGAAAGGGGTGAGAGATAAAAGACTACTAATTGGGTTCAGTGTATATTGCTTGGGTAATGGGTGCACCAAAATCTCACAAATCACCACCAAAGAACTTACTCACATAACCAAATGACACCTGTTCCCCAAAAACCTATGGAGACAAAAAATTAAAAAAATAAAAAAATAAAAAAGAAAGAAAACTGGGGCTCAGGAGATGAAGGCACTGGTGGAAGATCCAATAAGTGATAAGCAGCCGAATCAGGACGGAAACCGAGGCGATTGTGCTTCCCAAGGCCCCTGCTTTCTCCACAGCACACTTCTGCAAACACATAGATCCCAGAGATGTGTGTCTTGTACTTTGTAATCAGTCAACAAGTGTTTATTTAAGACTGACAGATGGGGAAGAATGCTATGCCAGGTGTGCAGGATATTGTTCCCTCCCTCAGCGGCTTACACTCTAGGATGACATGCAAAAGCCTGTGATAGGTGAACAAGCAGTGAAATAGCAAAGAAACAAACAAACAAACAATCAAAATAGCTTCAGGATTAATTTGTGAGTGAGCCTAGATCCAATCAGCATTTAAATTCATAAAAGCTTTAACCTTGGCTGGAGGAGTGTCAGGCAGCAGCTTGGACATAGATGAGGCATATTTTGAGCTGAGGGCAAGTGGGCCTTCCTAGACTTCCTAGAATCACACTTATAATTTGCCCAGGATTTAAATCTTATTGTTTTCTACTTTTTCCAGGCAGCAGTGAGGATGCCAGAGTCCATGGGTTTCTAGAACACAAGTTTTCAACTGCAGATACAAACATCAGGACGTCAATGTATCTGATAGGAGACACCCGGACAGTGTTGAGAACACAGAACCTGGAGGCTAAACCCCCAGCTTTCTATGCCAGCTGAGAGTCTGTGGGCACATTACTCAGCGTCTCTGAACCTCATGCTCCTCCCCTGTGACATGTAGATTGCTAAACCCATCTCACAGGGCTGTCTTCTGCATTTAAAGAATAAAATAACACATGAGGGGTCTATCAATGTTTCTGACCTATTTATTTATTGTTAATCCTTTCCCTACACCGAATACTCTAACTAACCTTTTGGATTCTCACTTAATGAGAAAAAGCAAAATTAACTTGAGCAGCTTTGCTGTGAACATTTGCAAGTAGTTTCAGGTGGGAATTTGCCTTCATGGAGAAGAGTGAGTGGATCTACATGGCACAAACTATTTCTTGACAACTCAGAAGTCATTCCCAGTCTCCTTTCCCCTCAGGACCTCTTGCTCAGAGGCCAGAGCACCAAACGCTTGCTTGTACGGACCATGCAAGTCACTTCCGCCCCATCCATTCTCTCATGCTTCTATGCATTGCTCAACAGAGAGTATGAGGACATTTAGTATGTGCCAGACACTATTTTGGTCACAGAAGAGACAGACAGAAAGGAGAAATAGGTACAGTCATGCTCCACATGAAGATGCTTTGGACAATGACAGATGGCATATACAATGGTAATCCCATAAGATTAGAAGCCCATATTTTTACTGTACTTTTTCTATGTTAGAATATGTTTAGATACAGAAACACTTACCATTGTGTTATAATTGCCTATAGTATTCAGTACAGTAGCCTGCTGAACAGGTCTGTAGCCCAGGAGCAATAGGCCATACCATATAGCCTAGGTGTGTGCATGGTAGGCTATACCATCTAGGTTAGTGTAAGTAAAATCTAAGATGTCCACATAATGATGAAATTGGCTAACAACATATTTCTCAGAACATGTCCCTGTTAAGTGACACATGACTATATATGCGTTAGATAATGCTATGAAAAATAAAGCATAGAAGGGGTGGGGGAAGGGAAGTTGGAATGATGAATAGGAGGGTCAGGGAGGGTCTCACAGCAAAGCTGAAATGTGAGCAAAGGCTGAAGGAGGTGAGGGGGTAAACTGGGAGGTTAGAGGCAGACATCATGCCAGACAGAGAGAATAGCAAGTGCAAAAGCCTACTTAGGGAGCGTGCCCGGCCTGCGATAAAGCAGTGGGAGCCCGGGCTGGAATGTGCAATAGGAAGAGACAGGAATATGCAGTAGGGGTGAAGTCAGCGCAGAGATGGGGCGGCCAGATCACGCAGTCCTCCTAAGCCCCTCCGAGGAGACTGGACTTTACTCTTGAGTATGGTGGGAAGCTGTTGGAGGGTTTGGAGCAGAGGACTGGCATGGTCCCACTTTTCCTTCAATGTGCTCACTGTGGTTGCTGTATGGAGAATAGACAGAATCAGGGAAGGGAAGAAGGTGGGAGCCATCCTAGGCACTGGCTCATATGATGGCACCTCGGACCAAGGGTGGTAGTGGAGGTAAGCAGACATCAGCAGGAGGCTTCTCGAAAAGTTTTTGATTTCCTAATAAAAAGAGACAGACCGTGCTGAAATGGCCCTTCCACCTTTCCTCTTCTTCATGGCCATGACGCTCTGACTTGCAGCAGCCATTTTTGGCTAAAACACATGTAGAGACATCATCCAGATATCGTTGAACCATATCATCCAGGTATCATTGAACCTCCGAACTAAGGGCAGTGACTGCCTAGCTGCAGAGTTTTTCTTTTGTGAATGAACAAACTCCTGCCTGGGAATGCTCTGCAGTCAGGCTTTCTGTGGCTTGCAGCTGAATGCATGATCTTCAGTGAAACCATGCTCTCAAAGACTCCCCACTCTCCTGAACCCCTTCACCAAGACCACACCAACAAGAAAGGCCAGATTCGAAGCTGCCCATGAGGTACTCCAAAAAGCAAAAGGCCCCTGTGTGACTGCAGGGGGAAGGGATCTCAAACACATTCTCTCTTAATCCCCATTCATCTGAGCTAATCTCCAAATGGACAAAGTAATCAATTTAAGTAATAAATATGGCTTATTCCAAGGGCTGAATAAATGGCTGGAACAATTCCCCAAACTGTGGTTTCCATTGAATAATTGAAATTATGCAAGGGTATGGAAATTTTTCAACAAATAAAACATGTCTGAAAATCTATTAAAGATATGTCTGCAAAAATCATTTGAAAAGGCCCAACTCAGCAATAAAAAATAAATTACATTTCCATTCTTGCTGTTGCTCCCTTTGGGAAAGAGCCCATTACAATCCAGTTCGTGGACAAAAGAAACAGGCACATTTCGGAATAAACGACTCCCCATGTTCTAACCAGGAGGTTTAGACCACGAGATAATGATTCTACACTGGAAATAGGAAAACATCCCTTCCCTTCTTGTTGCTCCGATAATATATCTGCTGCTGTGTCTCATCAGTGGGGCTTCTGGAATCTGAGTTTTCTACCTGTGAATTTGAGTGACAGACAACTTTGCTCAGAGACGTTAGAGCTCGTGTGGGCCAAGTAGACCAGCCCTATGGGGACCAAAGAGTTCGTTGGAATCTCTTATTTGTGTTTTCGTCTTATCCTGAGCAACAGGGCTCAGAGGAGAAAGGCCCTCCAAAGGCTACACTGGAAAGTTGACCAAAGGAATGTAATTTTTGAATTGTGAGTTTAAAGGCCTTCTGGGTAATTTATTTCCAATGTGATGCAGCTTTGTGAGTTGGCTTCAAAAGTTGGTTGAGTTTGTGGCTCCATCAGCCTCCTACACTGTCCTCTTCATATTGGGTTCAAAGCTGCTTCCTTGACTTCTCTTCAAATAAAGACCACTTAGCTTAAAGTCATAATCTTTTTTGCTTCTGTTTCTTCTCGTTGGTTTTTACTGTTGCTCTGAGAGCTGGCCTGCATTTTGCTAAATGCCTTGGGCAAGGCATGATTTGTGGCTTCCCCTCTCCAGATGGGCATCAGCATGTAGACGCTGCACATTTGTGCTGGATTGGGCTGGCCATCCATATTTACCTGCAAGCAGATGTGATTCATTCTCTGGGAAACTTGGCATGGACAAGAGACATAACTTCTCCTCACACGAAGTCCAGACCGCCTCTCTACTGGGAAATAGCAGAGCCATGATTCCATTGCTTAAAGAAAGCCAGTTGCCTCTAGCCCCAAATTAAAAAAAAAAAAAATCAGTTGCCCACATGAATGGCCTGCTACATGGAAGGCAGGCTGTTCAGTGGGGGTGAGGTGATAACTAGTGGTTGAAGTAGGGCCGCTTCCTCCAAACACAGAGAAAACTACAGCTGTGCTACTAGCGTTTATCTTGTAAGCAAGGGAAGTGGATCTCTTAAACAAGACCAAGGCTCTTGCTGGGCGTGGGAAGGAAGGTGGAGAATGGTTGTCTTTTTTCTTCCATGGTGAGAGCAAGCCTACTGAAGATTAGAAAGAGAAGGCTGAGATGAGATGATTGCTTGAGGCCAGAAGTTTGAGACCAGCCTGGGCGACATAGTGAGATCTCATCTCTACTAAAAATAAAAAGATTAGGCCAGGCGTGGTGGCTCACGCATGTAACCCCAGCACTTTGGGAAGCTGAGGTGGGCAGATCACTTGAGCTCAGGAGTTTGAGACCAGCCTACGCAACATAGCGAAACCCTGTCTCTACTAAAAATACAAAAATTAGCCGGGTGTGGTGGTGTGCCATGTGCCTGTAATCTCAGCTACTCAGGAGGCTGAGGTGGGAAGGTCACCTGAGACTGGGGAGGTTGAGGGTCTGGTGAGCTGAGATGATGCCCCCGCACTCCAGCCAAGGCAACAGAGTGACACCTTGTCTCAAAAAAAAGCACCCCACAAAATTAGCTGGGCGTGGTGCTATGCACTTGTAGTTCCATCTACTCAGGAGGCGGAGCTGGAAGGATTGTTTGAATCCAGGAGATCTAAGCTGCAGTGAGCTATGATTATGCCACTGCACTCCAGCCTGGGTGACAGAGCGAGAATCTGTCTCTAAAAACAAACAAACAAACAAAAAACAGAAACAGAGTGCCTTGGTAGTAGAGTTGTGAGCACTTTCTTTTTTTTAGACAGTCTCACACTATTGCCTGGGCTGGAGTGCAATGGCACAATCTCAGCTCACTGCAACCTCTGCCTCCCAGGTTCAAGCAATTCTCCTGCCTCAGCCTCCCAAGTAGCTGGGATTACAGGCGCCCGCCACCATGCCTGGCTTATTTTTTTTGTATTTTTTAGCAGATAAGGGGTTTCACTATGTTGGCTAGGCTGGTCTCAAACTCCTGACCTTGTGATCCACCCACCTCGGCCTCCCAAAGTGCTGGGATTACAGGCGTGAGCCACCATGCCTGGCTGAGTTGTGAGCACTTTCTATCTGCCAGACACAGAGCCCAAAGACTTTATATATTTTAATTCATTCACTCAACAAAGCAATGTCATGAGGAACCTGCTCTTATTAGCCCCATTTTACAGGTGAGGAAAAGAAAGCTTAGGGAAGGCAAGTGCCCTGCTCTGGGTCCCCAGGTAGCAAGGAGGGTGGAAAGATTTGGAGGCAGGCAGTCAAAGCCGTCAGTCAGCCTGTACAGGACTGCTTTAAGGGCTGCCAGCATGGCTTCTGTAGATGCTCAAGGTGTGTAGAATTGAGTTTCTATTTCTTAGTGACCTGAAATCTGCTCTTTTACTCAGGTGTGAGCACCTTCTCCCTTAAATTCTCTCTCCCTGCCTCTTCCTCAATCGCCCCTTTATAATCCAATAAAAGGAATAGCAATGGCTACCCTGAAAGGGGAAGTTGCTTTGGGAACTTTCGGCTTACAGTAGTTCTCATTTATTCACAGGGGATCTTTCCCAAGACTGTCAGTAGATGCCTGAAATTGCAGATAGCACCGAACCCTATATATACCCTCTTTTTTCCTATACATATCTATGATAAAGATTAATTTATAAATTAGGCACAGTAAGAGATGAACAACAATAATAACAAAATAGAACAATTATAACAATAAGCCAGCATCAATACTCTTGTGCTTAAGGCCATTATTAAGTAAAATAAGGATCACTTGAACACAACCACTGGATACTTGGACAGTCAATTCGATAATTGAGACAGCTATTAAATGACTAAGGGGTGGGTGGCACAGACAGTGTGGAAATGCTGGGCAAAAAAAGGATTCCCATCCCTGGCAGGATGGAGGAAGACAGCCTGAGATTTCGTCGTGCTACTCAGAAGGGCATTCAATTTAAAACCTATGCATTGCTTATTTCCGGGATTTTTCACTTAATGTTTTTGCTTGACCGTGGGTAACTGAACCCGGAGATGAGGGGGGGACTCCTGCGCTTGTAGTGGAGCAGTGGCAGGCTGCACAGCTGACCTTGGCAGCCCTGGACCCTGGGACAGTCCATCAGCCTCACTGATTTTTCTCCCCTCAGTGGCAACCTGAAAGTAGCTTCACCTGTGGCTTGAATAGCATCCGGTAATTTCACTGTGGATTGTGGAGTTCACTGGCATGGCTGGAGGGGATGGCAGTAGAAGCATCTGTCAGAAGCAAGGCAGAAGCAAGAGAACCAGTAGGGAATACAAGGGACCATTTGCCAGTGCCCTGCTGCCACAATATCTGGTCTCCCAGGGTAGTCGGGCTGTTGACTGGGTAGATAACTGAGATTAATGTGACTTCTGGACCCCAGGAGGGTCTCTTTCCCTACCATCCATGTGCCCCATTCCTATCCTGATTTTTGAAATGTTATAATTAAACATTTTCATTTAAGGCTCCTTATCTTAAAAATCAATGGTGGATTAGCCAATAAAATGAAAGAAAGGAGAAAAGATTTTTTTTCCTCTTTTTTATTTTTTATTTATTTATTTATTTATTTTATTATTATTATACTTTAAGTTTTAGGGTACATGTGCACAATGTGCAGGTTAGTTACATATGTATACATGTGCCATGCTGGTGTGCTGCACCCACTAACTGGTCATCTAGCATTAGGTATATCTCCCAATGCTATCCCTCCCCCCTCCCCCCACCCCACAACAGTCCCCAGAGTGTGATGTTCCCCTTCCTGTGTCCAAGTGTTCTCATTGTTCAATTCCCACCTATGAGTGAGAACATGCGGTGTTTGGTTTTTTGTCCTTGCGATACTTTACTGAGAATGATGATTTCCAATTTCATCCATGTCCCTACAAAGGACATAAACTCATCATTTTTTATGGCTGCATAGTATTCCATGGTGTATATGTGCCACATTTTCTTTATCCAGTCTATCATTGTTGGACATTTGGCTTGGTTCCAAGTCTTTGCTATTGTGAATAATGCCGCTATAAACATCCGTGTGCATGTGTCTTTATAGCAGCATGATTTATAGTCCTTTGGGTATATACCCAGTAATGGGATGGCTGGGTCAAATGGTATTTCTAGTTCTAGATCTCTGAGGAATTGCCACACTGAGTTCCACAATGGTTGAACTAGTTTACAGTCCCACCAACGGTGTAAAAGTGTTCCTATTTCTCCACATACTCTCCAGCACCAGTTGTTTCCTGACTTTTTAATAATTGCCATTCTAACTGGTGTGAGATGGTATCTCATTGTGATTTTGATTTGCATTTCTCTAATGGCCAGCGATGGTGAGCATTTTTTCATGTGTCTTTTGGCTGCATAAATGTCTTCTTTTGAGAAGTGTCTGATTCAATGACATCCCCATCAAGCTACCAATTCCTTTCTTCACACAATTGGAAAAAACTACTTTAAAGTTCTTATGGAACCAAAAAAGATCCCGCATTGCCAAGTCAATCCTAAGCCAAAAGAACAAAGCTGGAGGCATCACACTACCTGACTTCAAACTATACTACAAGGCTACAGTAACCAAAACAGCATGGTACTGGTATCAAAACAGAGATATAGATCAATGGAACAGAACAGAGCCCTCAGAAATAACGCCGCATATCTACAAGTATCTGATCTTTGACAAACCTGAGAAAAACAAGCAATGGGGAAAGGATTCCCTATTTAATAAATGGTGCTGGGAAAACTGGCTAGCCATATGTAGAAAGCTGAAACTGGATCCCTTCCTTACACCTTATACAAAAATCAATTCAAGATGGATTAAAGACTTAAACGTTAGACCTAAAACCATAAAAACCCTAGAAGAAAACCTAGGCATTACCATTCAGGACATAGGCATGGGCAAGGACTTCATGTCTAAAACACCAAAAGCAATGGCAACAAAAGACAAAATTGACAAATGGGATCTAATTAAACTAAAGAGCTTCTGCACAGCAAAAGAAACTACCATCAGAGTGAACAGGCAACCTACAGAATGGGAGAAAATTTTTGCAACCTACTCATCTGACAAAGGGCTAATATCCAGAATCTACAATGAACTCAAACAAATTTACAAGAAAAAAACAAACAACCCCATCAAAAAGTGGGCAAAGATTTGCCAGTATTTTATTGAGGATTTTTGCATCAATGTTCATCAAGGATATTGGTCTAAAATTCTCTTTTTTGGTTGTGTCTCTGCCCGGCTTTGGTATCAGGATGATGCTGGCCTCATAAAATGAGTTAGGGAGGATTCCCTCTTTTTCTATTGATTGGAATAATTTCAGAAGGAATGGTACCAGTTCCTCCTTGTACCTCTGGTAGAATTCGGCTGTGAATCCATCTGGTCCTGGACTCTTTTTGGTTGGTAAGCTATTGATTATTGCCACAATTTCAGAGCCTGTTATTGGTCTATTCAGAGATTCAACTTCTTCCTGGTTTAGTCTTGGGAGGGTGTATGTGTCCAGGAATTTATCCATTTCTTCTAGATTTTCTAGTTTATTTGCATAGAGGTTTTTGTAGTATTCTCTGATGGTAGTTTGTATTTCTGTGGGATCGGTGGTGATATCCCCTTTATCATTTTTTATTGCATCTATTTGATTCTTCTCTCCTTTTTTCTTTATTAGTCTTGCTAGCGGTCTATCAATTTTTTTGATCCTTTCAAAAAACCAGCTCCTGGATTCATTAATTTTTTGAAGGGTTTTTTGTGTCTCCATTTCCTTCAGTTCTGCTCTGATTTTAGTTATTTCTTGCCTTCTGCTAGCTTTTGAATGTGTTTGCTCTTCCTTTTCTAGTTCTTTTAATTGTGATGTTAGGGTGTCAATTTCGGATCTTTCCTGCTTTTTCTTGTGGGCATTTAGTGCTATAAATTTCCCTCTACACACTGCTTTGAATGTGTCCCAGAGATTCTGGTATGTTGTGTCTTTGTTCTCGTTGGTTTCAAAGAACATCTTTATTTCTGCCTTCATTTCGTTATGTACCCAGTAGTCATTCAGGAGCAGGTTGTTCAGTTTCCATGTAGTTGAGCCGTTTTGAGTGAGTTTCTTAATCCTGAGTTCTAGTTTGATTGCACTGTGGTCTGAGAGACAGTTTGTTATAATTTCTGTTCTTTTACATTTGCTGAGGAGAGCTTTACTTCCAACTATGTGGTCAATTTTGGAATTGGTGTGGTGTGTTGCTGAAAAAAATGTATATTCTGTTGATTTGGGGTGGAGAGTTCTGTAGATGTCTATTAGGTCTGCTTGGTGCAGAGATGAGTTCAATTCCTGGGTATCCTTGTTAACTTTCTGTGTCGTTTATCTAATGTTGACAGTGGGGTGTTAAAGTCTCCCATTATTATTGTGTGGGAATCTAAGTCTCTTTGTAGGTCACTCAGGACTTGCTTTATGAATCTGGGTGCTCCTGTATTGGGTGCATATATATTTAGGATAGTTAGCTCTTCTTGTTGAATTGATCCCTTTACCATTATGTAATGGCCTTCTTTGTCTCTTTTGATCTTTGTTGGTTTAAAGTCTGTTTTATCAGAGACTAGGATTGCAACCTCTGCCTTTTTTTGTTTTCCATTTGCTTGGTAGATCTTCCTCCATCCTTTTATTTTGAGCCTATGTGTGTCTCTGCACGTGAGATGGGTTTCCTGAATACAGCACACTGATGGGTCTTGACTCTTTATCCAATTTGCCAGTTTTTGTCTTTTAATTGGAGCATTTAGTCCATTTACATTTAAAGTTAATATTGTTATGTGTGAATTTGATCCTGTCATGATGATGTTAGCTGGTGATTTTGCTCATTAGTTGATGCAGTTTCTTCCTAGTCTCGATGGTCTTTACATTTTGGCATGATTTTGCAGCAGCTGGTACCGGTTGTTCCTTTCCATGTTTAGTGCTTCCTTCAGGAGCTCTTTTAGGGCAGGCCTGGTGGTGACAAAATCTCTCAGCATTTGGTTGTCTGTAAAGGATTTTATTTCTCCTTCACTTATGAAACTTAGTTTGGCTGGATATGAAATTCTGGGTTGAAAATTCTTCTCTTTAAGAATGTTGAATATTGGCCCCCACTCTCTTCTGGCTTGTAGAGTTTCTGCTGAGAGATCCGCTGTTAGTCTGATGGGCTTCCCTTTGTGGGTAACCCGACCCTTCTCTCTGGCTGCCCTTAACATTTTTTCCCTCATTTCAACTTTGGTGAATCTGACAATTATCTGTCTTGGCATTGCTCTTCTCGAGGGGTATCTTTGTGGCATTCTCTGTATTTCCTGAATCTGAATGTTGGCCTGCCTTGCTAGATTGGGGAAGTTCTCCTGGAAAATGTCCTGCAGAGTGTTTTCCAACTTGGTTCCACTCTCGCCGTCACTTTCAGGTACACCAGTCAGACGTAGATTTGGTCTTTTCACATAGTCCCATATTTCTTGGAGGCTTTGTTCATTTCTTTTTATTCTTTTTTCTCTAAACTTCCCTTCTTGCTTCATTTCATTCATTTCATCTTCCATTGCTGATACCCTTTCTTCCAGTTGATCGCATCGGTTCCTGAGCCTTCTGCATTCTTCATGTAGTTCTCAAGCCTTAGCTTTCAGCTCCATCAGCTCCTTTAAGCACTTCTCTGTATTGGTTATTCTAGTTATACATTCCTCTGAATTTTTTTCAAAGTTTTTAACTTCTTTGCCTTTGGTTTGAATTTCCTCCTGTAGCTCAGAGTAGTTTGATCATCTGAAGCCTTCTTCTCTCAACTTGTCAAAGTCATTCTCCGTCCAGCTTTGTTCCATTGCTGGTGAGGAACTGTGTTCCTTTGGAGGAGGAGAGGTGCTCTGCTTTTTAGAGTTTCCAGTTTTTCTGCTCTGTTTTTTCCCCATCTTTGTGGTTTTATCTACTTTTGGTCTTTGATGATGGTGATGTAGAGATGGGTTTTTGGTGTGGATGTCCTTTCTGTTTGTTAGTTTTCCTTCTAACAGACACGACCCTCAGCTGCAGGTCTGTTGGAGTTTGCTAGAGGTCTACTCCAGACCCTGTTTGCCTGGGTATTAGCAGCGGTGGCTGCAGAATGGCGGATTTTCATGAACCGCGAATGCTGCTGTCTGATCGTTCCTCTGGAAGTTTTGTCTCAGAGGAGTACCCGGCCGTGTGAAGTTTCAGTCTGCCCCTACTAGGGGGTGCCTCCCAGTTAGGCTGGTCGGGGGTCAGGGGTCAGGGACCCACTTGAGGAGGCAGTCTGCCTGTTCTCAGATCTCCAGCTGCGGGCTGGGAGAACCACTGCTCTCTTCAAAGCTGTCAGACAGGGACATTTAAGTCTGCAGAGGTTACTGCTGTCTTTTTGTCTGTGCCCTGCCACCCAGAGGTGGAGCCTAGAGAGGCAGGCAGGCCTCCTTGAGCTGTGGTGGGCTCCACCCAGTTCGAGCTTCCCAGCTGCTTTGTTTACCTAAGCAAGTCTGGGCAATGGTGGGTGCCCGTCCCCCAGCCTCACTGCCGCCTTGCAGTTTGACCTCAGACTGCTGTGCTAGCAATCAGTGAGACTCCGTGGGCATAGGACCCTCTGAGCCATGTGCGGGATATAATCTCCTGGTGCACCGTTTCTTAAGCCCATCGGAAAAGCGCAGTATTAGGGTGGGAGTGACCCAATTTTCCAGATGCTGTCTGTCACCCCTTTCTTTGACTAGGAAAGGGAACTCCCTGACCCCTTGTGCTTTCCGAGTGAGGCAATGCCTCGCCCTGCTTTGGCTTGCATATGGTGCACTGCACCCACTGTTCTGCGCCCACTGTCTGGCACTCCCTAGTGAAATGAACCCAGTACCTCAGATGGAAATGCAGAAATCACCGGTCTTCTGTGTCGCTCACGCTGGGAGCTGTAGACCAGAGCTATTCCTATTCGGCCATCTTGGCTGCCCTCTGAAAAGTTTTATTTTAATGAGAAGATTCAGACTTTTGTAATCAGAAAATCTATAAGGAACTCATTTATATTACACCATACGTGTAAGCTATGTGTAATTTCAAAAAATAATGTTATATTTTGAGTTACATACATAAGCACCTGTGGAATGCCAAGGTCTTTTTATAGCTTTTAGTGTCTATTAGTGCTTTAGGTCTTAATATGGGCCTAGTTAAAATATAAGCACTCTTGAAAGATCAAACTTTGCATTAGTTTTCTATTGCTATGTAACAAATTACTACATATTTAGTGGTTTAAAACTGCCCACAGCTTGGCATGGTGGCTTGTGCCTGTAATCCCAGCACTTTGGGAGGCCAAGGCGGGCAGATCATGAGGTCAGGAGATCGAGACCATCGTGGCTAACACAGTGAAACCCCATCTCTACTAAAAAAAAATACAAAATTTAGCTGGGCTTGGTAGCGGGTGCCTGTAGTCCCAGCTACTAGGGAGGCTGAGGCAGGAGAATGGCGTGAACTTGGGAGGCGGAGCTTGCAGTGAGCCGACATCCCGCCACTGCACTCCAGCCTGGGCAACAGAGCAAGACTCTGTCTCAAAAAAATAAACAAATAAAATAAAATAAAATAAAATAAAATAAAACAATGCCCATGTATTTGCTTTGTAATTTTTGGCAAGTCATTTTCATTTTTGGACTTCAGGTTTCCCCTCTGCAATGTGAAGTGGGAAATTGGTGAGTTGGAAGCATTTGCTAAGGGCCTTGTCAGTTTAGACATTCTGAAACTTGGTTCCAAGATAACAGAATTCTCTAATTTTAGAAATTTTTGTCATTAATGACAAGGAAGAGTGACAAAAGGAATGAGAATGGGTCATGAAAATGGAAGCCTATGGAATAGCTACTGCTAATAGATCCCTTAGGGTTGCCTTGGTGTATGAAAAGAACTTTCAAATGGTACTTTATGTCAGAGAAGAAGCAGGCCAGGAGTGGCCAAACTTGTGTCTCACAAGTTAATTCATTCAGGCACTCTTATCCTCAAGCATCAGGAAGAAAACTCCATAACACACAAGTTTCAAAAATTAAAATAAAACCCAAGGCCAGGTGCGGTGGCTCATGCCAGTAATCCTAGCATTTTGGGAGGCCGAGGGAGGTGGATCACTTGAGGTCAGGTGTTCGAGACCAGCCTGGCCAACATGGTAAAACCCCATCTTTACTAAAATACAAAAATTAGCTGGGCATGGTGGTGCATGTCTGTAATCCCAGCTTCTTGAGAGGCTGAGGCAGGGGAATCCCTTGAACCTGGGAGGTGGAGGTTATAGTGAGCCAAGACCATGCCACTGCACTCCAGCCTGGGTGATAGAGTGAGACTCCATCTCAAAAACAAACAAAGAAACAAAAAAAACAAAAAAACCACCCCAATAATAGCAAGGCTTCTTATATTTAGGAGCAGAGAGTGAGAAAGACAGTATTTCCTCCTGTCCTCCTTTAGACACAGTAGGATTCTACTTCTCCCCTCTGAAGACGGACATTCTGTGTGATTTTTCTGTTCAGTGGAATGTGAGTGGAGGAGGGGCAGGTCACTTCTGGTTGGAAGTATTTGAGAGCTGGTCCTGGTGTGTGCTTCTCTTCCCTCCTGCAGTGACCCTGCAAGTAGGTGTTGTCTGGAAGGTGCAAGAACTTAGGTTATACTTTGCACGACTGAGACATAAACCATTGTTTTTTTAAAGCTTCTAAGACTTGGGGGATGTTTGTTACTGCAGCATAACCCAGCATATCCTGACTGATACAGCAAGAAACAGACCACACAGTTGACAAATAGCAGAGATGATGATCTAGAGAAATATCAGTTTTTGGAAGAGGAATTAAAAAAAAACTCTGATAATCCAAATTCCCAGACAAACTATTCAGATTTTCTTTTTCTGCTCCCTCCCAGGCTTGAGAGAGTTGCTGAAATGTTAGAAAGCAAAGAGCAGAGATCTGAAACAGATGGAAAATCAGTTTGATTCACAGACTGAATTGCCAACCTCTAGCCAACTGAGAGTTGCCAGTTTGCAAGCTTGATTTTCTTAGGATACACCTTTTACAATATCTTCTAAAGTCTTCTCCTGATTTGCTTGTTTTAGTTCTGGTGGGCTGCATGCAGTAAAGACATTGGAGTCCTGTCTTTAAACTAAATAATTTAGGATTTCTTTTTACACTGTTGCTATGTTTGTGCCAATGTGTTTCACCTGCTTTCTTAAAAAACTTTTCCTGCTGCTTCTGACTCAGATCGATTTCCTGGAATATTCCTCTGAGCTAACTCTTTGTTCTCTCTCTTTCTTTCCTTCCTCAAGAGGAGGCTCTGTTACAAGTCAAACATCAATCCCCAAATGTAAAATTTAAGTCTTCCCCCTACTGAAATTGAGCCTACATTAGTTTTCTCAATACCTCCCATCCCATGAGATGGTCATTCTCAAACCGCAGAAGAGATAACATAAAGTTCAAAAGTAGGTATAAGTAAGCTTAGAAAAAAATAACCAACTTATTTGCTTGTTTATTTTAAAATCAAGTACTAAACAAACTCATTTTCTTTCCTTCTTTAAATTTGATTTTTAATCAGCAGTATACTCATGTGGTTCAAAATAAAAAAGATGTAAGTGAACATTTAGTAAAATGTCTCAGTCCCACCTCCTTCTCCCAGATTCCCAGTGCCTCTCTCCAATATGATTAATTTATTATGTTCTTTTAGGAATATATATTATGCATAAAGGATACATTTATATCTTTTATATAGCCCTTTTCTCTCTTTTATACAGCTAGTATCATTCTATCCTTGTTGTTATGCTCCTTGTTGTTTTTGCTTAACAGTATATCTATCTTGTAGATCTTTCCACAGCAGTATATAAAGAGCTTCTTCAGCCCTTCAAATTCTGTTGAGTTCATTTAGCCAAATTTCATATTGATGGACATTTAGGTTGTTTTGAACTTTTGTTTTACAAACCGTGTTGCAGTAAATAATCTTGTTTCTAAGCCAGTTTGCATTCGTGTGAGTATGTCTGTGGAAATAATTTCTGGAAGTAGAGTAGCTGGGCTGTTGTGTTAGTTTAACGGTGAATTTAAGGCATGAATGGGTGAGACTTCGGTGTCTATGCTCAAAAATATACATATTCTCCCAAACTGCACTGGTCAAGCCTAGCATATATATTTGTTCATAATTTCCAAGTGTTATCATACCATACACCCACTAAATATTTACTTTGTGACTATTGTGTGCCAGGTACTAAATAGGTGCTTGAGAGAAAGCAATAAAGAAAATGTGTAAGAATGACGCATTACTAACGACTCATAAGGCAGGAGAGCAGTGTGATGATTAACTTTATGTGTCAACTTGGTCGGACTATGATGACCAATCGTTTAGTCAAACACTAGTCTAGATGTTGTATAAAGATATTTTTAAAGAAGTGATTCACATTCGCAATCAGCTGACTTGAGCAAAGCAGATTACCCATGACCGTGAGATTGGGCCTCATCCAACCAGCTGAAGGCCCAAACAAAGACTAAAGTTTCCCAAAGAATAACAAGGAATTTTCCTTACCACTGTAATATAGTAACCCTGCTTGAGCCTCCAGCCTGCTGCCCTGCAGAATTTGTACTCAGGACATCAACTCTGACTTGAATTTCTAGCCTGCTGATCTGCCCTACAAATTTCAGGCTTGCCAGTGGCCACAACCCCTTGAGCCAATTCCTTAACATAAATAGTTCTCCCTGTATATATCCCATTGGCTCAGTTTCTTTGGAGAGCCCTGACTAATACAGGCAGGAATGATGACCTCCACCCAACAGATGAGCAAGCAGAGGCTGAGAGGGTCCACATCCTCCTAGGAGCCCAGACTCTAAAACCAAAGCTCTTTCCGCTGCCCGGCCTTGCAATATTATTAAAACTCAAGATAGGATATTCACAGTGGTAATTCCATTACAGAATGTTAGGCATGTCTAATAAAGTGGCCAAGAGATGATTATAAATATTTCACTTTTTTTACTTGATTTCTTATTGAAATGGAAAAGAAGCTAGTTCTTTATTTTATTTCATTTTATTTTAAGTTCTGGGACACATGTGGTGAACTTGCAGGTTTGTTACATAGGTATACATGTGTCATGGTGGTTTGTTGCACCCATCAACCCATCATCTAGGTTTTAAGTCTCGCATGCATTAGGTATTTGTCCTAATGCTCTCCCTCCCTTTTTCCCCACCCTCTGACAGGCCCCGGTGTGTGTTGTTCCCCTCCCTGTGTCCATGTGTTCTCATTGTTCAACTCCCACTTATAAGTGAGAACATGCAATGTTTGGTTTTCTGATCCTGTGTTAGTTTGCTGAGGATGATGGTTTCCAGCTTCATTCATGTCCCTGCAAAGGACACGAATTTATTCTCTTTTATGACTGCATAGCATTCCTCACATAGTGTATATGTGAGGCTAGTTCCTTCTTATTACACAGTCACCATCTTGAGCATACTTTCCCCATCACTCCTCTTTCTAATGTCCTTTTCTAGGGTAGCAGATGTCTCTTGAAAGCCTTTGTCTTCTCCTTTCACTTCCTTATCCCTAAAAACTATCACCTGAAGCTTGAAAATTTTTTTTTCTCTCTCTTCTCCCTTTTGTCCTATTCAGAATCTCTACACTTGCAGACCTGAAGCTGACCTGGCTTGAAGGAATTCTTCCTTCTTAGAGGTCACAGTGAATAGTTACACATGATTCTTCATTGTTCTTGTTTTACAATAATATTTTCATTCCTATGAACTACAGTTATTGAGAATGCTTACACTAAACAAAAGTTTCTTAACTTTGAATCTTTTCACTGAGTTTCTTCAGTTCTATTTTGGGATTGAGCTTGGTGTGGATTAAAGTATTATATACTTGCCAGGGATTGGGGGATCAGAAGATCTGCTCCTATTGGATTCATCACCTTGGAAAAATCACTGAACACAAAGATTATTTAGTTGCTTGACCTGTAAAATAAGCAGGGATTAATTTCTGAGGCTAATTACTGAGAAGGTGATCTCTGAAGTGTCCGGCTTTGAAATTTTGAATAATTCTTTCTAGGCCTTAGGTGGAGGAGAGTGCTTGGCACCATCTGTGTTGCCTGAACAAGTCAACACCACTAAAGAAAGTTCCTTTTTTTAACATGATTTTTCAGTGCAAATGCAGAATGTTTGGTCTTATATTGAGTCATGAAACATGTCAAGGATGGTTTATCAGTCTATAACAAGCATAAAAACATTTTAACAGTTTTAAGGGACACTTCATTCATCCTGCACTTCTCGATTGTCATAGCTTCCTTTTCTTCCTTCTTTCTTTCCTTCTCCTTTTGTTTAATCTTTTCCATGGCAACTACAACTTGTGATTCCTAACATTGGCTGACTTTACTGTAACATGTTCCCACACTGCATAACTTTTCATGAACTATTATGAAATATTTCTGTAACGACATGAAATATTCATGTGTACATCAAGCTTCTACCTTGAGGTAACTTTTGTGTTTCAGTGTCTCCACGGACTTTTTATTTTGGTGACAGACGTGTTGAGATAAAATTTACATATCTCACAATTCACCCATCTGAAGGATATAATACAATGGCTCTTAGTATATTCCCAGAGCTTTTAACTATCACCACAATCAATTCTAGAATATTTTCGTCTCCCCCAAAAAACCTCTATGCCCCTTAGCAGTCACTCTCCTTTCCTCATTTCCCAACCCCAAGCAACCACTGATCTACCATCCATGTCTGGATTTGCCTAAACTGGACCTTTCATAGAAATGAAATCTTACCATATATGTTTCTTTGTCACTGGCTTCTTTCACTTAGCATGTTATTAATGTTCATCCATGTTGTAATACTCATCAGTATTTCATTCCCACTTATGGCCAAATAATACTCTATTTTATGGATATAGCATATTTTGTTTTTCCTTTGATGGACCATAGCTTTCTTCCCCCCACCCCTATCTTCCCAAACTTAGTCTGAGAATTCTGCTAAGAAATGTCAACCTTTCAAAAGCCATCAGACACGAAACCCACAGCTGTTTCCTTTACTAGAATCTGCCTTATCCATAGGTTGGAAGAGCACCCCCAAGCTGTTTGTGTGAAGAATACATACAAGCCAGTTGACCCTTTGTTAAGAACAGGAGACTTCTCAGGTGGCACAGGCTGGAATCGGCTTTATCACATACTCTCAAGCAACACTTAGCCTCTTTAAGCCTCAGTGTTGTCATCTTCAAAATGGGAATTATACTGGTTCTATGGCAGAGACTGCTGGTCAGCCCTACTTACCGCTCTCACTTACAAAGTTGATAGAACCCCATTTTTTGACTAGGCATATGGCTGTCCAGGATGGAGACTGCATTTCTTAGCCCCTCTTTTAGTTAGGCATGGGGCCATGTCAATACCTTCTGGCCGATGATCTGTGAGCAAAAGCATCATTTAGCAGCTCATAAGATCTTTCTTTAAAAAGCATCTTGAACTTGCCCTTTTTTTCTTTTTGACTTTGTCTCTTCCTCTCTCCTCTGTGGAAGCTGATACTGTAATCTCAGATCATGAAATCAAGGTCAAGAATACAATAGCTATGAAATAGAATCTGATCCCTGAAGTGGAGGCTATAAGTCACAGAACCTTAGCTTGTGACATAGGATTAGTTGAAGTGGCCAGGCAGTAGGTGTGAAGATACAGATATTGCAGGTTAACAAAAAGGAACCAGATTATGTCCTTTGTGGGGACATGGATGGAGCTGGAGGCCATTATCTTTAGTAAACTAACACAGGAATAGAAAACCAATTACTGCATGTTCTCACATGTCAGTGGGAGCTATAGGTTGGCACAGAAGCAATTGTGGTTTTTGCTATTAAAAGTAATGGCAAAAAACCTCAATTACTTTTGTATCAACCTAAATAAATGATGAGAACACATGGACACATAAAAGGGAACAACACAAACCGGGGCCTATCTGAGGATAGAGGGTGGGAGGAGGGAGAGGATTAGGAGCAGTAACTCATGGGTACTAGACTTAGTATCTTGCCAATGAAATAATCTCTGCAACAAACTCCTGCGACACACATTTACCCATGGAACAAACCTGCACGTGTGCCTCTGAACTTAAAATAAAAGTTAAAAAAACACAGATATTGCAGGCCGGCCAGCTGGTGAACCTTGCTAGGTGGTGGCAAAACTTTTGATAAACACTGTTCCTTGAGTGTGTGGGGAGCAGACCAGGACAGACTGGGTCTACAGCATTAGGAAACTGGTGGGAAAATTTTGGCATGCAGTGCTCGTCGGCTGGTTCTTGACACTTGACGTAACAGAGATGAACTCTGGCCAGAGTTGGTGGTGTCTGACAATCTAAGTCAACTGAGAGTCCGATAACCGGGGGCCTGGCAGAGTGGAAAGCACCCATTCCATTTGCACTGCAAACTGAAGCAGTGGCTCACGACTGAGGGGGCAGCTTGACCAGCAGATAAGTTTATGGCTGCAGGCTTTTCTTAAGCATCTTCTATTGAGAGTTGACTGGCAAACACCACCATCGGCAAAGTAAAAAGGCAAAAGACAGCTGGGCGCTGTGGCTCACACCTGTAATCCCAGGACTTTGGGAGGCCGAGGCAGGTGGGTCACGAGGTCAGGAAATCGAGACCATCCTGGCTAACACGGCGAAACCCTGTGTCTACTAAAAATACAAAAAATTAGCTGGGCGTGGTGGCAGGAGCCTGTATTCCCAGCTACTTGGGAGGCTGAGGCAGAAGAAACGCTTGAACCTGGGAGGCGGAGGTTGCTGTGAGCTGAGATCGCGCCACTGCACTCCAGCCTAGGTGACAGAGTGAGACTCCATCTCAAAAAAAAAAAAAAAAAAAAGACAAAAGGCAGCACAGATGAGATTGGGTGCTGCCTTCCCTCTACAAGCCTGTAGTTCAGATGGTCTCATGGTGGCCAGTATGAAGATGAAAGAGAAGGGTATGGCATGCAGGGGCTGGTGAGTGGGGTTGGCAACCCGGGCAAATCTGCTGAACAAATCTAGCTTGCCACTTGTTTTTGTGTGACCCTGAGTTAAAAAATGATGAAAAAAAATTTGTGGACATTTGTTTTCTCTCTTATTACATAAGTACCTACATAATATCCTTGATTTTGCCTTTTGGCCCAGAAAGCCTAAAATATTTACTATTTGGCCCTTTACAGGAAGCATTTGCCAACCTCCAGACTAGGGTCTTAGGTTTAAATATTAGGTCTAGATAGGATCTTGCACACAGAGTGACTGACTGCAGGCAAATACATAGGTAAGAAGTTTGAGGGAATTTTATTGCTATAAGCAACCGCTATCTTCCCTGCAAAAGCCTGTAATTGTTCCATCCTTCCAGCAATGCCCCTGATCCCCAACCTGTATCAGCAGAAAGTAGGCTATGCAAGCTGGCAGCCTCCAAGGACAGCACACTCTCCAAGGCCTTCCCCACTCTTCCAGCATGACACACACGGTGCCAGGTGGGCCACCAAGCAACTTCACAGCCTAGGAGGGGCCTTCTCAATCCTTGCCCTGTGGGATTTGAGAAACTACAATGACCAGTGACTGCCGTGTGCTTCCTGAGCCTCTCTGTTACTGACAGTAGTCTTATTTGCTGTTATTGAGTGTTACTCCATCATTGCACATTGAGTGTATGCATGTGTGTCCTTTAGTTTATAGGCCACTGAGCTATGGGCAGCCACATGTGTTCCTGATGGAAGGGACTGAGTATCTCCCAGAGATCCTGGACACGAGGAGACATGCTGTGAGTGGATGTCTGTAAGCCAGTCCTGAGAGAGAAGACTCTAAATCCAGAATTTCTTCAGGCATTTCAAACATTTCTATGTTGTGTGCATTATATAAACAACACCTGTATAACTTGTCTTAAGAAAATAAAAGCAACAAGATTAACTGATCCCTTGGAGTGCATATTGGGCCATGGGCAATGTTCACGGGCTCCCTTCAAACTCTAGAAACACAGAGGATACAACTTTTACATTTTAACACACAAACCTCAGGGGCTCCATCTCAATCTATAATCACTCTTGGGAAAGGGGTGAATTTGGTCACACTGTTTTATGCTTCTAAAGTTTTAGATTTTTTTCATTTTTCTCATGCAATATTTTAAGATAAAATATCTTTACTCTTACTTTTTCTCCTTTGAGGGACAGGTAATTCTCATTAATTAATTACACAATCATTAGAATTATATTTTAGTAAGTTTAGATATTAGAAAAATAGTACCATCAATGTGGCATTATTGATAATACCACCAATAATAACCAAAAATAATACCATCATATTGGTTCTTACATGACCTAACATCATTATTAGTAACATCAATGTTACTAACATCACTGTTAGGTCATGTAAGAACCACTGTGATTACTCAAGTCCTTTTTAATATTGATTTTTAATGGCTACAATCATAATATACACAACATTTTATGTATTTTTTAACTAAATATTATGAAAAATAAGCTATGTTTTTACATAGTCTTTTAAATTGAGTGTTTGAATGGCTGTACCTTGTTCTCTGCAGTAGAGATCTGTGCTCTAGGCATCTATTGCCATGCAACAAGCCACTCAGAACTTAGCAATTTAAAGCCACAACAATCATTGTATTATCTCTCCCGGTTTGTGTGTGTCAGAGGGTTAGGAAGAACTTGGCTGGATAGTTTGAGCTCACAGAGTTGCTGTCACAACTCTGGCTGGACCTGGGCAGCTGGGGTCTGGGGGGGCCTCCTCTCTTTTTATGTAATCTTAGAGCATCTCAGTGTGGACTTCTACATGGGCCAATTTGGGCTTCCTCACAACATGGCAGCCTCAGGATGCTGGGACATCTTATGTGATGGCTCAGGGCTCCAGCACAAATATTCTAGCAAGCCAGGCAGGTGGTGCATTGTCTTCTGTGACTTTCACATAGCACCACTTTGGCTGTACCCCACTGGCTAACTAGCAATCAAGGTCAGCCTTGACAAAGGGAGGGGATATGTCTCAGTGGTAGAAGGAAGGAAGAGTTTGCAGATATTTTAAAATTGCCACAGTTCCATAACTAGTTTAGGTGTTCTTTTTTCATTGGACATTTGTTTACTTGTTTTCTGCTATTAAAAATAATGTGACAAACATCTTCATGTATATAGCTTTTCCCATATTTTGTATGAAAGTAGAATTATTAAATCAAATGATATAATCTTTCATATGGTTCCTGAAATATATTGCTACATAATTTTCCAAAAGGATTATGTCAATTTATAATGCTATATGCAATGTAGATGACAATATTTTTGATACACAATTACTGGCAATATAAATTACCATTAGACTTTTATTTTGTTAATTTCATATGTACAACGTGTACCTTAATGTTTGTTTAATTTGCATATTTTTATAATTGACAATGTTTTCTTTTGTGTTTGTAAATTTATTTTCTTATTGTCTTCTGCTTTATTTATTCAGGTCTTAGCATTCATTGCAAGTTGCATTAACTTTTTTTTCACCAAGAATTCTGAAGACAATCAAAGCATTAACTTTTATGCCTCAAAAATATCAATCACTTCTATACTGTATTTGTCAAGTGTATTTTTTCTTTTGTTAATAATTTTCCTGTAGTGTGTGTATTTTAATTTTTCTATCAAATCTGTTCATTGTTCTAATTTATTTTATCACATATATAGTACTTAGAAAGTCTTTTATCCTCCAAACTTTCCAGATGTACTAAACTGTCAATTATGAGTGTCTATATTTGTATTTTCATGATTGTAGCTTTACATTGAACTTCTTAATTCATGTAAAATTTATTTATTATATTAATTGTGTCTAAAGTCATTCTTCCCCTATTGCTAATCAGCAAAACCAATATTATTGAGTATTTCTACCTTTATGTTTATTGATTTATGTCTTTTTATATGTATTATGTTAAATTCTTATTTTCTAATATAATCTAATTCTGGACTGTATATTCTATATAAATTAGTCTTTAAGTTGTTTTTTTTTTACTATGCTTACCTGTTTTTTTTGCTCTTAGGCAAACTTTAGAATTAATATGTACTAAGTTTGAAGAAAAAATTTGAGAATATGATTGATATTGCCTTAAAGCTTGAAATTCATCTTGGGAGGACTTTGCAAAATTTAGTTTGCACATACAGATGCATTGTGTATCTCCTCAATTATTAAGCTTGTAAAGAACGCTTTAATTTATAGTACTCTCTACCTGTGTCTACATGCTTGATTTGAAAACCAAGGTTTCTTCACTTCTTAAGGGCCAGCTGTAATAGACAGATACTGGACCGGGCTTATGCGTGATAGTCTTTTGATTGATGTTCATGCAGTCAGGTTTCTCTTGAGTAATCCTTTCAGTTCTTTCTTTCTTTTCTTTTTTTTTTTTTTTTGAGACGGAGTCTCGCTGTGTCTCCCAGGCTGGAGTGCAGTGGCGCGATCTGGGCTCACTGCAAGCTCCGCCTCCCGGGTCCACGCCATTCTCCTGCCTCAGCCTCCCGAGTAGCTGGGACTACAGGCGCCCGCCAACACGCCCGGCTAATTTTTTTGTATTTTTAGTAGAAACGGGGTTTCACCGTGTTAGCCAAGATGGTCTCGATCTCCTGACCTCGTGATCCGCCCGTCTCGGCCTCCCAAAGTGCTGGGATTACAGGCGTGAGCCACCGCACCCGGCCTCAGTTCTTTCTTTATTACTTCCTTCCTTCCTTTCTTTTTTTTTTTTTGCATTTTATTCAAAACACCTATATAATTTTTGTTTTAAAGTTTTTTTGTTACACCTGATGTTCAGAAGCCAAACAACAGTTAGAGTTGATGGGGCTGGGGAAGGAGGGTTTGCAGATTTCATTCTTAAGAAAGAAGAGAAGGCCAGGAGCGGTGGCTTACACCTGTAATCCCAGCACTTTGGGAGGCCAAAATGGGAGGATTGCTTGCATCCAGGAGTTCGAGACCACCCTGGGCAACAAAGCGAGACCCATATCTCTACAGAAAAATAAAAATAAAAATAAAAAAATTAGCTGGGCATGGTGATGCACGACTGTAGTCCCAGCTACTCAGGACGCTGAGATGGGAGGATTGCTTGAGCCTGGGAGATTGGGGCTGCTGTGAGCCGTGATTGTGCCACTGCACTCACCCTGGGTGACAGAGCGAGATCCTGTCTTAAACAACAAACAAATAAACAAAACAAAAAGGAAGGGAGGGAGCAGAGCTGGTAGAAGCCGAAACAGCGACAGTTGTCTGAGATTATACTCATGGGGTTCAAGATGCATGTGCAATCCATGTCTCTGTTGGGGCCAACACAGTATGTCATAGAAAACGACCACAACAGACATGCCCCATCTGGAAATTCTTGACAAGCTTGGAAGCCTGGGCCCTTTCCTCCTGCCATCCAAACAGTGAGAAGGCATTGATGCCGTCTATTGGGCAGAGGGGCCTGTAGGCTGCCCACATCATGGGATGTCAGGGCACCAGGAAGGGGCCACTTACTAGCCTGTCAAATTATTCCCCTTCTCCCTACTAGATCATACCTGAAATTTTTTTGAGGAGAACCTAAATATTTTACTCCATAGTCAGAAATGAGGGGCAAAATGTCTGGGAGAGAGGACCCTTAGATTGAAGTGTAGATAGTGGATAGTACATTCTCTTCTATCTCTGCAAGCAGGTGGGCGTTCGGAGTGTGAGGAGGGATTGGGTAAGTCAGGGTTATGATGAGAGGCAAAGGGGAACAGAGCGAAACACAGGGAGGACATACATCCAGTGCTCCAGATACACATTTGCTCTCACTGGCTGGGTTTGTGGAACTGGGGCATCTGGAAAGATGTGTGGGCAGTATTGAAGGCTTGCAATGGCTGATGGTCCTGCTGCCTAAGCCTGTGTTCATTTTGAATGTCCGGATCTCTGAAAGGCAGACACAGTCACACCTCTCCTCCAGCAGGATGACCCCACGGTGGAGCCATTTGAATTGACAATCAGTTCCAGTAAGCACTGAGAGGGCTAGAAGCCTTATCCAGGAAAAGAGAGAGACAGAGAAAAAAAGAGAGAGAGCCAGGAAAAAGGGACCAAAGTCGGAGGGAGGAAGAAAGGGGAGCATAAAAGTCTCAGAAGTTGCCAAACCAGCCATCATCGTTACTGTGCACTGAGGAAATGGGATTCACACTCCATGTCACCACCAAAGTCACCTCTGCTGAGTGTCACACTGAAGTCCGCGCTCCAGTGAAGGCCAGCCGAAGTCGACTCTTGTTTCAGGCAAAACCTCCCATTTAACGCTGAGGGAGCACATATATCACACACTATTAAAACTGCCAGTTTCCATCCCTTTCACACCATTAGTAGAATATATATATCATTAAAGGAAGTGAGTTACAATATAAAAATATGGTAATTCAGACTGGCAGGTCACAACTGACAGCACATTCAGGAGGCTGCTTTCCCGAGCTGTCTCTAGAGACCCTATATTTAGCAAAAAGACGTTTCCCAGAAAAGTTTTCATAAATATTCTCCATGGGGGAAAATGTATATTTATCACTTCATATAAAAAGAAATCTAAAACAAATGTTTTAGTAGCTGACTTCTCAGAAATTGGATGGATATTTTTAATCCATAGCTGGGAGAATTTTTCTTATAAACTTGGTAAGAGTCAAGAACTGCTATAGCCTGGGTACCCACAGTGTTATTAGTGGAATTATCCTTATTTTTTCCCCCTTCTTTGTCCTCTCTGCAGCCATACTGAATACCCCATGTTCTGATTCTGGTGTTGGAGAGTGCATTAATCATGTTTTTAATTCCATGTATTTTATGATGCTTTGATATCTTGGGGCTTTGCTGACTGGGGAGAGACTGCCCTCCTGGGGCTAGCTAATTCCTAGAGATAGCAAATGACTCCCCTGTGAGCACAACTTCCATATGCAAACCAATGAATCCAAAGCCCATATTCCCCAAACACCTACTTTATGAGGCAACTTTCCCTCTGACCTAATCAGCCCGGGGCCAGGTACAACTCAGACAACTCAAGACAGCCCTTAGGCCCCAGAGCCCACTGAAACGATGCAAAGTAGCCAGTCCTACACCTGCAGAGCCTGGACACCCTGCCTTGCCCATTCCCTCCCTCAAAAACCTAAGTCTCTCACCCACACTTTCTGCCTGTCCCCTCCAGCCTCTGGACTGACCTAGGGCATCCCCTGCTGCCCCCAACCCCCATGGTGTGGCATGCCCCTTCTCTTCAGAACTGTGAGTAATAAGCTATCTTTTCCATTACGATCATCTCCTTATCTGTTTGCCTCACTAGAATGGAGTAATAATAAAGCCGTTGTTTCAAAACAGAGAGGTGGAAAAAGATTTCACCAATCTGCTCTCCAATGGCTCACATTATTGGATTGAAGGATTATCCCTTAAACTGCATATAAATAATCCCAGCTTGCCGCTGCTGTGTCATATTTGGTCTCAGTTAAAATGAGACTTTTATGGCTCAGTGGGTCATCCTGCCTACTGTCTGAGGACAAACATACATTGATGAAAAACTTCAGAATCCAGCTGCTCCAGGAGAGAAGCATAAGGAAAATGAAATCCAAAAGGCTGATGTTAGATAAGGCAGGCCAGGCACTACGGGAAATTCAGTGAGAGAGAAGACTATATAGAAAGAGGCAGATTGGGGGAAAAAAAGAGTAGCACTTGCTGCAGGTGGAATGAGGTGGAGCAAATATGATTCAGCAGATTCCTTTTAGGCAGAGCACGGGGTTCTGATGAATGCCTTGCAAATGAGCTGGACCATGGGTTCGTTCCCAAGTGTGGCAGGCCAGGTCTCACTAATGCAGGCCTCCATAACAACTGGTTTAGTACTCACTGAGCAGGTAAGTGAAATATTAAAAGTTAAAAGAGCTAGTGCCCTTATACAAAGGCTGGAATATAACAAAAGCTCGCCAAGAGTTTTGCCCAGATCTTTCCTGGGCCTTAAACCATGAAAAGATAATGAAGGAATTCTTAACGGGACTATTTAGGATTAAACAAGTTTTATTTGGGGGTCTGAAGAAACTCCCCAGGCCTCCACAAACAAGTTTATTGGGGGTCTGAAGGAACTCCTTAAACCTGCAGGTTAAGCGTAATCACCTAGCACCTGGACCCATTTAGATTAAGTAAATTTACTGAGGCTCCAGGGGAAGGTCTTCAAGACTCAGACCTTAGCTATTGTAGATTAAAAGAAGCCATCACTTATGTCTTTAGATGAATGCACGCTTCCACGTAGACATGTAGCTTAGAAGGTATATAAGCTCTGGAAAACTTGGTAATTTTGAGTTGGTCTGGCGATATTTTCCGAGCCTTCTCCTTGTAACTGGTTACAGAAATAAAAAAGCTCTCTTCCTCCCTAGTTCATCTACATCTCGTTATCAGGCTGCAAGAAATAGCAGCCCGACCCTCACTTTGGTCCGGGAGCACAGGGACACAGGTAAAAAATGCTGAAGTGGCTATGTTAGGATGTCACGGTTTTTAGGGTAAGCATACATGGAGAATGGGCTTCACTGCCTTAGTGTGAGTGCCCCATGGGGTACATTTAGGGGCTATGTGAGCCTCTCTTCCAGGAGGCACTGACAGAGGAGTCATCCCCTAGAACCTGGAGGCATTTGCCTGGAGCAGCATACGCCGGAAGGGAGGTATTTTGAAGCTGGTTCCAAGGACAGCTGAGAGATTGTGCAAAGGTAAGAGAGAAAGGGAAGGGGAAGGGTTTACACAAGACAATTATATGTACAGATTTTAATTAAATTTTTAAAAATTGTGGTAAACATATAACATCAAATTTACCATCTTTACCATTTTAAGTGCACAGTTCAGTAGTGTTCAGTATATTCATGCTGTTGTTATAACAGATCTCTAGAACCTTTTCATCTAGCAAAACTGAAACTCTGTACTCATTGAAAAACAAATTCTCCTTTGCTCAACCCTCCAGCCCCTGGGAACACTATTCTGCCTTTAGTGTTTACAGGTTTTACTGCTCTAGTTACCTCATATAAGTGGAATCACACAGTTGTCTTTTTGCAACTGGCTTATTTCACTTAACATAATGTCCAACTTGTAACGTGACAGCATTTCCTTTCTTTTTAAGGCTGAATAACATTCCTTTGTATGTGGACACTAAATTTCCTTTATTCATCCATAAATGGACACTTGAATTGCTTCCACCTCTTGGCTATTGTGAATAATGCTGCAGTGAATGTGGGTGTGCACATATCTCTTTCAGACCCTGCTTCCTATTCTTTTGGATAAATACCCAGAAGTAGGATTGCCAGATCATATGGCAGATTTTCATTTTAAAGATCATTCTAGTGACTGGGTATAAAATAAATGGGATGGGACAAACATTGGAGGTAGGGAGACTTGATTGAAGAGTTTAGGCAAAAAATAACAGCTTCTTTTTTATGGTTTTTATTTTTTATTTTTTTACTTCAATAGGTTTTTGGGGAACAGATGGGGTTTGGTTACATGAATAAGTTCTTCAGTGGTGATTTCTGAGATTTTGGTGCACCCATCACCCAAACAGTGTACACTGTATCTAGTGTATAGTCTTTTATCCCTCACCCCCCTCCCACCCTTTCTCCTGAGTCCCCAAAGTCCATTGTATCATTCTTATGCCTTTGCATCCTCATAGCTTAGCTCCCACTCACGAGTGAGAACATATGATGTTTGGTTTTCCATTCCTGAGTTACTTCACTTGGAATAATGGTCTCCAATTCCATCCAGATTGTTGCAGACGCCATTATTTTGTTCCTTTTTATGGCTGAATAGTAGTCCATGGGATATATATATACCACATTTCCTTTATCCACTCTTTGATTGATGGGCATTTGGGCTGGTTTCATATTTTTGCAATTGTGAATTGTTCTGCTATAAACATGCATGTGCAAGTATCTTTTTTGTGTAATGACTTCTTTTCCCCTGGATAGATACCCAGGAGTGGGATTGCTGGATCAAATGGTAGATCTATTTTTAGTTCTTTTTATTGTTGTTGCTCAGGCTGGAGTGCAGTGGTGCAGTCTCAGCTCACTGTAACCTCTGCTTCCCAGGTTCAAGTGATTCTCCTGCCTCAGCCTTCCCAGTAGCTGGGACTACGGGCATGGGCCACCACGCCTGGCTAATTTTTGTATTTTTAGTAGATATAGGGTTTCACCATGTTGGCTAGGCTGGTCTTGAACTCCTGACCTCAAGTGATTTGCCCACCTTGGCCCCCCAAAGTGCTGGGATTACAGGCATGAGCCACCACACCTGGGCTACTTTTAGTTCTTTAAGGAATCTCCACAGTATTTTCCATGGTGGTTGTACTAGTTTACATTCCCATCAACAGTGTAAAAGTGTTCCCTTTTCACCTCATCCACACCAACATCTATTTTCGTTTTTATTTTTTTGATTATGGCCATTCTTGTAGGAGTAAGGTGGTATCACATCATGGTTTTGATTTGCATTTCCCTGATCATTAGTGATGTTGAGCATTTTTTCATATGTTTGATGGCCATTTGTATATCTTCTTTTGAGAATTGTCTATTCGTGTCCTTAGCCCACTTTTTGATGGGATTGTTTGTCTGTGTTCCTTGGATATTAGTTCTTGGATATTAGTCCTTTGTCGGATGTATAGATTGGATGTATAGATTGAGAAGAATTTTTCTCCCACTCTGAGTAAACAAAGGGTTGTCTGTTTACTCTGCTGATTATTTCGTTGTGCAGAAGCTTTTTAGTTTAAGTCCATCTACTTATCTTTGTTTTTTTGTTTGTTTTGTTTTGTTGCATTTGCTTTTGGTTTCTTGGTCATAAAGTCTTTGCCTAAGCCAATGTCTAGAAGGGTTTTTCCAATGTTATCGTCTAGAATTTTTATGGTTTCAGGTCTTAGGTTTAAATCTTTCATCCATCTTGAGTTGATTTTTGTATATGGTGACAGATGAGGATCCAGTTTCATTCTTCTACATGTGGCTTGCCGATTATCCCAGCACCATTTGTTGAATAGGGTCTCCTTTTTCTACTTTATGTTTTTGTTTGCTTTGTTGGAGATCTGTTGACTGTAAGTATTTGGTTTTATTTCTGGCTTCTCTATTCTCTTCCATTGGTCTATATGCCTGTTTTTATACCAGTACCATGCTGTTTTGCTGACTATGGCCTTACAGTATAGTTTGAAGTTGGGTAATGTAATGCCTCCAGATTTGTTCTTTTTGCTTAGTCTTGCTTTGGCTATGTAGGCTCTTTTTTTGGTTCCATATGAATTTTAGGATTTTTTTCTAGTTCTGTGAAGAATGATGGTGGTATTTTGATGGAAATTGCATTGAATTTCTAGATTGCTTTTAGCAGTATGGTCATTTTCACAATATTGATTCTACCCGTCCATGAGCATGGGATATGTTTCCATTTGTTTGTGTCATCTATGGTTTCTTTCAGCAATGTTTTTTTAAGTTTTCCTTGTAAAAGCTTTCATGTCTTTTGTTAAATATATTCCTAGGTATTTTATTTTATTTTTTTGCAGCTATTGTAAAAGGGGTTAAGTTCTTGATTTGATTCTCAACTTAGTTGCTGTTGGTGTATAGCAGTGCTACTGATTTGTGTACATTGATTTAGTATCATGAAACTTTACTGAACTCATTTATCAGTTCCACGAGCTTTTTGAATGACTCTTTAGGATTTCCTAGGCATATGATCATGTCATCACCAAATAGACACAGTTTGACTTTCTCTTTACCAATTTGGATGCCCTTTATTTCTCTTGTCTGATTGCTCTGCCTAGAACTTCCAGTACTATGCTGAATAGAAAGGAAATAGTAGCTTCTTAAGCTAAGGTAGGAAAGGTAGAAAGAGAGGAGTGAATGGATCGCCGGTAGAAAGATCGTGATTGTGCTGCCTCGTGGGTGAGTCAATAGTGGGGTTCAGGTTTCTGGTTTGGGTAGCTGGCTGGATCACCGAGTCTGTCATTGTGGTAAAAGCACAGGAGGAAGAGGTGGATTTGGATGCTAACTGTGTTTTGGCAGCAGTGGGGGAAAGCCTGGAGATGTGGAGGCCAGCTTTGCAGTCCCAAAGAGTGTCTGGGCCTTGGTGGCAGCAGCAGAAATGGAGAGGAGAGCCCAGAGGCCTGGTGACCTGTTGACTGAGGGGCCTTACAGGAGAGATATAATTTTGACAAGATTTTGAACAGATGGTTGGTGATAGGAGACTAAGCTGCCTAAAATATTTATAACAAAATTTTTATACTTTTAGATAATTTGGTTTTAAGATATCTGTGAAATATATACAGATATCTAGTTGAGAATAATAGAATACTAGTTTAGTACTTTTTTATACTTAAATAGTGTTTTAGTACTTAATTATAAGTTTTAATTAAAGCTTAGCACAGGGGTCAGGGCTAAAGATACGGATTTAGAAATCAGTCATCAACATGTAGGTGAGAAATGAGGTCACAGGATAAGTACAACTTTTTTTGAGGCAGCATCTTTCTCCGTTGCCCAGGCTAGAGTGCAGTGGTGCAATCATAGCTTGCTGTAACCTCCAACTCCTGGGCTCACGTAATTCTTCTGCCTTAGCTTCTTGAGTAGCTGGGACTACAGGTGCATACCACCATGTCCAGCAAATTGTTTTATTTTTATTTTTGTAGAGATGGGGTCTCACTATGTTGTTCAGGCTGGTCTTGAATTGCTGGCCTCAAGTGATCCTCCCACCTTGGTTTCCCAAAGTGCTGGGATTACAGGCATGAGCCACTATGCCCAGCCTGATAAGTGAAATTTAAACTTAGGAAGGCAGAATGGAGGGTTAAGGGTAAAGCTTGGTAGAACACCAAAGTTAGGAGCAAGTAAAGAAAAAAGAGCCAGAAAGGAGAATGGAAAGGGCCAGAAATGAAATAAAGGAGAGAGAGATGCTAGAGAAGCAAAGGAAGGAAAACAAAAATACGGCAAATAAGACTTTTGGGGTTGTGGCCAATTCTGGGCTAAGAGTGTGTGAATAGAGCTGACATACAGGGAGTGCTGTCCTATCCCTACCTTGAACCATTTAATTAGCCTGTAAACACAAAGTTTTTCCAAGTTGATGATGTCATATTTCTGTTTCTCTGTATAGACTAGTGGTTCTCAATCGGGGGGAGGTGTGATTTTGTCCCCCTGGATGATACATTTTTGGTTTTCACAGTTTGGACAGTGGTGCTATTGGCATGTAGTGGGTAGAGGCCAAGAATGCTTCTGAACACCCTATCATGCGGGGGATAGCCCCCAAACAAAGAACCATCCAGCTTAGCATATCAAGTGACAAAGCTGAGAAACCCTGTTCTAGACTTTGTTGGATACACTCATTCCACACATCTTTTTAAGGCTTCAGGCATTGTGTTTACAGTGAGAACTGTCTGCCACCACATGGCATCTAGCTCTTTCTAGTCTGTGGTCCATCCACGGGGCCTTTTTTGAAAGTGGGTATTTGAAAGATTCTAGCTGCCAGTCCACCTTTTCAACCAACTCGATCTGTACATTAGTACAGTAATTTTAGAAATACTTTTTAATACACGCCATAACAGACTTAAGGAAAATTTATTCAAAGAATCTAACATCTGAACTCAGCAAGATTGCTCTTTATATAGTAATCCCCCTCCCAACTGCTGCTGTAAGTGCACTCACTGTAGAGTCTAGGAGTGAAAATGAGTCTTCCTTGAACTCTCAGTACTCTTTGAAGCTTCAGTCCTGCTGATAGTCCCAGGCATGTTGGTTACAGAGCCCTACGTTCTCTTTAGCTTAGCTTATTACACTAGAGGGATTTTCTTTCTTTCTTTTTGAAAGCACTAGCTAATGACTCCATTTCCTAGAAACCAAATGGTATTAATTCCTACTGCTGGGTGGCCAAGCTTCCTGATTTTCCTACCGATTCCTGTGGGGCCTGTCCCCAGGACTCATTTCTGCTCCATCAGTGGCATGGAAGGGGTGCAGCAATGGGGGATGCTGTGTGTTCACACCATCTCTTGCCCATATGTTCATCTCCCAACTCTCAGAGCTCGAGGCTGGAGAGTCTGCGTGGGGCCTCTACAGCTGGGGTAGAGCCTGCTCTGCCACCTGTCTAGTGGATAACACATGGGCAAGTGACTCAGTATTGTTTTTTATGCTAATTTCCTCATGTAAGATGAGAATAACAGTACCTCTTGCAAAAGCTGTTTTTGGTAAATACATGTGAAGTGCTCAGAGCAGAGCCTTGCATGTTGCAAGTCCTCAAAATAATGGTAGTGACATTAGTTATTAGATACCGTTTTAGTTTCTTAGGGCTGCTTAAAAGTGTACTACAAGTTGGGAGGCTTAAAATAATAGAAATTTATTTTATCATAGTTCTGGGGGCTAGAAGGTCAACATCAAGGTGTTGGTGGGGACACGCTCCCTCTGAAAGCTCTAGGGAAGAATCCTTCCTGACTTCCTAGCTCTGCTGGTGGCTGGCAATCCTTGGCATTCTTTGGCTGGTAGCTGCATCCCTCCAACTTTTACATCTGTCTTCCTGTGGCTTTCTCACCTGTGTGTATCTGCGTAGCTCCATGATCCCCCTGCCCTTGTAAGGACCCCAGCTATTTAGCCTGAGGGCCTATGCCTTGTCCAGTGTAACTTCATCTTAACTAATTATATCTGAAAAGACCATATTTCTGAGTAGGTCATATTCTGAGGTTCTGGATGGACATGAATTTCAGGGGACATTATTCAACCCCCTATAGCACTATTAAGGTTAATCAACAAATTCATATTGGTTTAGCAATTGCTTCTGTTAAGAAAAACCTACTGAGATGTTTAAATTTTTTAGACACACTTTAAAAGCTGGTTCTTTGAAACACTCTGTCTGTGATAGCCTGCACACCATTCTGTAGAGATAATTTACAAAAAATCAAAAACAGTGTTTGATTCAGACTTTGTCTCGCATGAGAGCTGGCAAGGAGAGGTGGGGTGGGCAGAGGAGGCTTCCAATTCAGCCCACCACCTGTCTACTGACAAGGTGACAGACCTCCATGCAATCAGTTCAGGCCACAGCAGCTTCTGTAATGGAAGGAGTCACCTTTTTGGCTTATGCTAAACAGAGCTGGGCCTTTGCGTTCAGAACACTGAGCCCCACGGTGCCCCAGTGCAGCATCTGAAAGCGTGTAGTAAGACAATGGTGCCTGCCAATACTCTATTTATGAGCAGAAAAGCCACACATAGATCTCGTTAGGCCGGGTGTTCCCTCCCCCAGGTTTCCCACGTGGGAGAGACTGCCAGGCACACAGACTTATCTGTGCATTCCCTAGCATATGCTGCCTAAAGTTTCTCCCTGGTCCCAGTCCAAGGCACGGGCTGATATCCTTTTCATTCTTGTCGTGTGTGAGTCCCAGGTGATGCTTACCAAGTCATTATCTGAACAGTCATATACATAAATACCCATTTAACTTTCACAGAACACACCTGAGAGCATCCAACCTTTTTATAGTTGTTGATGATGGTCCTTACAGGCATATCTTCAGGAAGGGTGGTTTGTGAACCTCTATGTGCAACACAAATCACCTGGGGATCTTGTTAAAATGTGGATTCAATTCAATATGTCCCGGATGGGTCCAAGATTTTGCATTCCTAGCAAGCTCCCAGGTGATACTATGCTGCTTGTCTATGGCAGGAGCAATGGGTAGTTTAACTAGCAAGGCTCTATGCCAATGGCCCTACATAAAACCTTCCCCAACAGGTCTGTAGCCCAGTGAAAGAGTACTTGCGGAATAAAGCTCATGGAATCTGAGGGTGAGAAATATACTCACCGTCTGAGGGCTGCATCTATGTGTAGAGGAAAGAATGCCAAGGCAGACACTGGGGAGCAGGTATTGTATTGTCCCCGCTTTGCTACTGACTAGCTACATAATCTTGGATCCATCATTCTGCCTCTCTAACGCCTCAGTTTATGAACCCATGCAGTAAGTGTAATAGATGTAATATCATCTTTAACTACCTTTCATTTGGGGTTTTTGAAAATTAACTTAGGTGATGTATTTTCAAAAACATTGTGAAAAGTGCAAAGCACTATTAAAAACAAGTTATTATTTCCCTCTAGGCTGTCGAGAGAACAAGAAACTGGGATTGGTCCCAGCAGAAGAGCGCTGTGACCCAAACAGCTCCATTCCTGGTGTCATTACATGGCTCTTTGAGAAATGCACCCTTCAGAGTGCTCCAAGACAAAAACATGCTCAACCATAAAGCTTTTATGAATAATTTCTAGCAATTTAATGTATCTAGCGTTCACTCAGCTCTTTGTATGCACAAGACATCATCCTTGGGTTGTGGATGTATCAAGATAACTAAGGCAGAGCTCTGGCCCTGGGAGATTTTAAGCCCATGGTAAGAGACAGAGTCCAGTGCAAGGTAGAGAGTGGACCCATGTGTAATTGGGGTGGCATCTCCGCTGTCTAGTGCCACTGAAGTATCCTGCTGGCTTGCTTCTTCCACTTCCCACCACTGCTGCTTTTGTCCCCCAGCCCCCATTTCTGGGAGTCTTAGGTGCATCCTGGGTAATGAGAGGCAGTGTTGTACAGTGGTGGAAACCAGGGACCTGAAGCCAGACTGCCCATGTTTGAAGCTCAGCTCAGATTCTTTATTTATTTACAGGTTATTTAACCTCTTTGTGCCATGGTTTCCTCATCAGCACACTGGAGATGATATAGGAGTAAAACTGGCTCTTCACATTCATGGTATTCTGTATCCATGGATTCAACCAAGCATGGATCAAAAATATTTGAAAAAAAAAAGCAATACAAAATAACAATATGACAGTAAAAATACAAATTTAAAAATACAGTAAACGACTATTTATGTAGCATTTACATTGTATTAGGTATTATAAGTAATCGAGATGATTTTAAGTGTACGGGAAGGTGGGCGTAGGTTACATGCAAATACTGCACCATTTGATATAAGAAACTTGAACGTCTGTGGATTTTGGTATGGGGTGGGGGGTCCCGGAACCAACCCTCCAAGGATACCAAGGGATGACTGTACTTACTGCTGAGGGTTGTTTTGAGGATTTAATAAATAAATTAATATAAACACACAGTTGCACACACAACACAGTAAGCTCTATGGTTAACTAGTATCTTGATGTTGAATATAAAGAAAATCCACACAAGACAATGAGGGTGGGGCTCAGCTGGTGTTGAACACAGGCAGAGCACAGGCTGCTGAGGGTGGAAAACTCCAATAACACCGTGAGATAAACACCGAATGGGGCTTCTGATGTGGACAGCCTGGCACATTATGTGGTAATTCGTGACTCCAGGTGCTGGCTTGGCTTTCACCCTCTGGTGAGGCTCACCTGCCACTCCCTGGCACCAGCCATCTGGGGCCTGACTCCGGAGCTGCCCCTCCTCTCACCCTGAGCCCCCAGACTAGAAGGTGTATCTCTCCTCCTGATGTCTTTTAAGGTTGCTGTAAGAGGATGGGTCCTGAATGGCCTTGGCGTTTGCGGCTCCCCCCAACCTCCTGCTTACAGTTATCAGAATAACTGTAGAATACACTTAGAATGCAACGTCCTGAGGCGACGAAGAACTGTCGAAAACAGCTCAGGCTATATCCTCATTCCTCCTAGAACAGGATGTCCTGTACTGCTTGAGCTCAGTGATTCCAGTTATTCCTAGAGTATAAAATTCAGGGTGGAGCATTTTTGGGGTCCCTTAATTGCTATATAATGTGGGTGAGCACGGAAGAGGCCTCATCCACCCTGGGCAGTTTTCCTGAGCTCTTGGGTACTGGTTCAGTGGGTCCTAGGTTTTTGTTTATCATTGGTGCCTATCTGTGAGTAGTAAATTTGCTTCACCTGACATGTTGTTGCTTTTCCTGACAGGTTGTATGAATGTTATTTCTTTCCAGACTCATGCAAGTGGCAGAGAACATTTGCACTCACATCTCATGGCCCTCCCTCTTGATGACCCTCTTCTTGTCTCCCTGAGGATAGAATGAGTTGGAAATAGGGTGGTCTTCTTTTCTCTCTATTCTCAGTCCAATTCTATGGTGGTGCATAATACCACAATATACTTATCTCAGACCTTCTTATCTTGGATCGTCTGCTGTTTTAGCAGTAAAATTTATAGGCATTCATTCTCTCTATATAACAACCCTATATCTCAGGCAAAGTGGAGGCCAGGGGAAAAGACACATGCACAGATATAGGGACAAAACCACAAAATTCATATCAAGATATGAAGCCTGTACCTGTATGGCAGGAAAAGTACAAACACAGAAAAATTAGAGCAGAAGAGGGTGCCAGCAACCAACCAGCATGTATTTGTTAATTGTCATTTCCATGCAAGATGCTGTAGGGACAAGCAGGAGAAATTAGGTCTGCAAAGCCCAGGTCTCTCAGTGGTGTGTGACTAGGGACAGATCAACGTTCAGAGAATGTGAGAGTGAGGAATATGTTCACTAAGGGAAGGTCCAAGGTGTTGAAGAAAGAATGCCAGCTTCCTAATTGTCACCTCTTCCATAAGCCTTGTTAGCTCCACCCTGGAAGACTTCATTTATCCATCCATTCATTTACTCAACAAGGGTTTTTGGTAGACTTTGCTCTTTTCTATTATTTCAGACCACCTAAAGCTATTACAATGGCTTATACATTTCTCATTATTATGTGATAAACAGCCTACCTCCTTTTATGCAACAGTGTCAATCAACGTGAATGTGGCTTTCCATGAGAATTCCAAGCTTGACAAAATGAAAAGAGTGGCTCTACCACGTACTGGCTATATGATCTTGAGCAAGTTGCTTCATCTTCCTGAGTCCAGTTTTTTCACTCACCAAATAAGAATGATAGTAGTTGTATTAGGCAATTCATATTTCCATAATAAAATACCATAGACTGAGTGGCTTAAACAACAGAAATCTATTTTCCCACAGCTCCGGAGGCTGGAAGTCTCAGATCATGGTCCAGCAGGCTCAGGTTCTGGTATGGTGTCTTCCTGGTTAGCAGATAACAACCTTCTTTCTGTGTCCTTACATGGTAGAGAGAGAAGGAAAGAACTCTAATATCAGGTTAGGGCCACACCCTGTGATGTCATTTAATCTTTGTTACCTTTTTAATGCCCCAGTCTCCTAATATAGTCACATTGTGGAGTTAAGGCTTCAACATAAAAGCTCTGGGAGGGCATAATTTAGTCCACGACAGCATGCATGTGGCCATTTTCTGCAAGTGTCTTTCCCAGTGATGGAGGCAGATCTGGAGGGAATCGACGAGTGCCAGCCCCAGCCCTCCTCAATGAGGGACAGGACCTAAGCTGATTAATGCTCCCGGTGATGGCACATTTCTTCTAGGGAGCCTCAACAGCTGCTACCCTAGTCCATGGACATGTTCAATGACTTTAAATGCAACAGGCAGGGGCCTGGGCCCTACTCCCCAGTCTACCAGAAGACTTCTGGGCCCTGGGTTGAATTAGCAGATCCAAATGTAAACACCAGGAAAGGACACAGACAGACTTCTACCTCTCATAGCAAAGTTCTGCTCCTTGCTAAGACAAAAACATCCAGTTATACTCTTCTTCCAGAATGAATGGGCCCTTGCCTTAACCTAAATAATTTAGAGAGGCCACTGAAATGCTTCTTCACGAAACAACTATCTGCTCCAAAATGGGTTTTTTTGCTGCCGAGATGTATTAAATAATGGAAGGGCTGAGACTTGAGAAAGTCAGTTTCCTTACTACTAATTAAAAGCATAAATTCATATGTGATGAAGTTCTGCTTTGCTGGGCATGCCATTAAAATTCTTTTTTTCTTTTTCTTTTCAGCTTCCCAAGTAGCTGGGATTACAGGTGACCACCACATGCCTGGCTAATTTTTCTATTTTTAGTAGAGATGGGTTTTACCATGTTGGCCAGGCTGGTCTCAAACTCTTGACGTCAGGTGATCTGCCTGCCTTGGCCTTCCAAAGTGCTGGGATTACAGACGTGAGCCACCGTGCCCCATCTATTTTATTCTCCAGTTTTATTGAGGCTATTTTTTCTCCAGCTATTATTGACAAATATAAATTGTATATATATATAAGGTGTAAAACCTAATTTTTTGAGACAGGGTCTTTGTATCACCCAGCTGAGTGCAGTGTAATGATCATAGCTCCTCACTGTGACCTCGACTTCCTGGCCTCAAGCGATCCTCCTGCCTCAGTCTCCCAAAGTGCTTAGATTACAGGTATGAGCCACCATGCCTGGCCTTGATGTTTTGATATATGTACACATTGTTAAATGATTACCACAACCAAGTTAGTTAACATGTACATCACCTCCCATAGTTGCCATTTCCTTTTTCAAGATGAAATAAATTCAGCTTTTTTTTTCATTTGTATTTATTGTAGTTCTGATTGTTATCTGCAAGGCTTTTTGCTAGAAGGAAATATGGAGAATGTGAAGTGTGAAAAGCAAGTTCCCACTATTGGAAAGCTTCCAGTATAGCTTGAAAAACAAAATATACATATCTGAAAAGATTAATACAGTATGGGAGTTAATAATTCTTTAGGAAAACAAAGTGGGTATCCATCTGCGTTTCGCAGGGCCATGGTGAAATCCTAAATTCTTGAGTAAAAGTGAGGTGTTAAGGGCCTCCAAAATACTGGTTCAATAGGTGAATAAATGCATGCATGATAGCCAATGGGGATGGGACA
Source organism: Pan troglodytes (assembly GCF_028858775.2). Lineage (NCBI taxonomy): Eukaryota > Metazoa > Chordata > Mammalia > Primates > Hominidae > Pan > Pan troglodytes. The sequence goes on from NC_072411.2 coordinate 14,720,683, forward strand.
AGAAACTGTAGTAGCCAATGGGGGTGAGGCACGGGACACATGACAACCAATGGGATGGGACACAGGGGTCATTGCAGGCCTCTGAGCCAAAGCCTTGGAGAACACAGGCACTCAGCATGGTTGAGCTGAAGCTGCAGTTGTCAGTCACTCAAGGATCTCAGCGAGGCTCAGCCCGGGGACTATTTTGATCACCCATCAATTCATAGTGCTCATGGGCAAGAATGAATTGATTCAATTTTTTTTGGTCTTCCCACTTTTTGCTTTTCAATGGATAGAGCAGATGGAAATCTTGTTTCTCAATTATTCAGTGTCCCCATTTGATCTGAGTACATCTGGAAAGAGATTATTTGAATACATTTGCTTTTTAAAAATGAGAGTGAAAACAGACATGGAGTAGAAGGAGGGGGATTTTATCTTTTTCTCCCTGCCTGTCCCATCAGTATAGTTTCCCAAGAAAAACAAAGAAATAAACTCTTACAACATTAAGTCACAGCAGGGACTACTTCTGTTCCATTCCTCTCATCTCAAAATAAACTTAATTTATAAGGACTGGGAGGGCTACAGTGATATTCTGCAATGCAAATAAAACACAGCATGAGCACATACACAGGAAGAAAGTTTCTGGCCTCTGTAGAGAGGCATAAAAAGTTGGGGCAGGCATTAGAAATGATTACTTTGGAAATGAATTGCAATTTTCCATTTTTAAGGGAACATATGTTGCTACAGTTTTCTCTTCCTGGATTGACTAGAGGGTGGCCTTTAGCCAGCTTTTTTACCCTGATCGATTTGGCTGACTGGATTGGGTTTGAAATACCCATGACGATGCTGTTCTTTCAGCATCTTCACTCCCACTTATTTCTCGTCTTGGAGCCCAAGGAGTTCAGAGCAATGTCATCACTGATTGTATTTCAACTATTTATTTTATCTGGCAATTAAAAAGTGTGCTAACCATGCCACAACTGACATACCAACTGAAGCATGTCCAACCATCACTTTTCGGACGCTGCAGTTACAAGGCAACAGCAAAGACTGAAGGACAAATCTTTTTCTGACCTTTTTATTAAGTTAGATAATGATATTGGACAAGGCAGGGATCTAAGACTAGCTCTCAGCAAAACAGTGAGGGCAGAAAATTTGTCTTGGGCACTGGCTACCTTTTTGCTCTGCTGCTGGCCTTTCAAGAACTCTCTGCAGGTTTCATCTCCCACCATCCTTGTTCTTCCAGTTAGGCGGAGGGCAATCTGATGACTGCTCATGCCAAGGTATCAGAGACACAGTGAGCTACCCATTTTGAAACTATTCAAATGTATTAAATAATGTCTGCAAAGGGCGGGCTTAACTGCAAAACAAGTTAACAGTGGAATTTCAGGCACAGTAAATCTTAGGTTGGGGAAAATATTAGAGAACATAAAAGCTTTCTTGATATTTAAAAAGACACATATCTGTCCATCCATCCGTCCATCCATCCATCCGTCCATCCATCCATCTATCCAGATTTCATCTCAGTTTGTTATTTATGATACTAGCTGGCTATGCTCAGACATTTATGAGCTTGAGGTCTCTTTTAAGGTGAGGGCAGAGTACTCCTATCATACGCTCTACATTACGCCTGTGGAATCTGACCCCTCCTCCCTGCACATAGGGAAGGGTCTGGTTATGGGCACAGTTTGAAGGAACAACATTTGTTGCATTTGCTCTCTGTTTCCAACTCTTCTCTTCCCCAAGGGCTATTTGGGGACGCTAGGATGCCCTTTATTTCTTATATTTGAGACAAAATTAAGGTTACTAAGTGAGACTAATCACTAGAATGTGAAAAGTTTTAAATGGTAGCTGAATCCCAAAAGTAAATGGAGAGAAACTTACCATTATTGAACAAAATCAGTGAAGGGGACACTCAATGATTTAATTTAATGCTTTAAAATTATTTAGATTTATTTTAATGGCACATAAAAAGTGTTATTGACACTCAGTATTTAATGCAGAGTCATTGCCCCAGTGACCGTGGAGTAGTTTCTTAGACACTATGATCAAAGGAGCCAGTTTGTCAGGAGGCAAGAGCAATCTGGCTCTAGGGGTCTCCCTTCTGGCAAGGATCATACACTATTGACCATGGGGTCTGTTTAACAAGGAGATTGGACTGGTCACCACCTTCTTTTATGTCTCTTTGATCCTCCCTTGGGTCACTCCTTCCCCCCAACACATCATGTATTTTATGTCTAGTACTGTTTTGAGTGCGTTCCATAGATCAACTCATTTAGTCATCATAACAACCCAAGATGTAGACACTCTCATTATCCTGACCCTAGAGGAAACTGAGGCACAGAGAGATTAAATGACTTGCTCATGGCCACGGATTTTGTGAGCAGCAGTGAAGGAATTTGAGCCAAGGCAGTGCCTGGCTTCGGAGTCCGGGCTGTTGACCACTCCACCCCTCTGTCTCTTGTCACACTCTCTCGGACTGATTTATGTTTTTCGTGTAGCAGTTACCCCACTCTCTCCTCTATTGTGGTTGTATCATCATGTCCTCTTTTCCACCACAACACTATGGTCTTCCTGGGATTAGGAATTGCATCTTATATTATTCTCTGTGATGTGTTGCTGGCACATAGTGGGTAAAACACACGTGTTTGCTAACTTTATCACAAAGTAACGTTAGAGTAATTCTCTGGAAATACACCAAGTGAAAAAGCATGCTTGTGTATGCCCTGGGATTTTCTGCCTCTGTTGTCCTCAGCCCAAGGGACTGGGAGAGGAGCCAGCTTGGGCCTTTCTCCTAGGTTCCAGTGGGGAACTTGCTGAGACCTGGAGAGGGGTTCTTGGTGGGCTGGGATCAAGGTGGGCTTCTTGGGTTGATTATCTGTGTCCTAAATAATCTTACTGTTGCCACAATGCCATGGGTACAGATGGAGTGAGAGAATCTCTGAGTTGAAAGAGGCCCCTGGAAGGTAACTCCGGGTAGATGACTGTCTGGCCTGCGGGGCAGGTGTCTGTTTCCTTCTGGAAGATCTTCAGGGTGAATGATGGTGCAGTTTTCCTCAGTTACTCATCTCTGATTTCACCTTAATTTGGACTCCTCCTTGTGAAATAATGTGAGCTTTCATATAAAATTCAATATAATGTAGAAGAGTTGGGTTAAAAATAGCAGTCGAACTCACGCTTTAAAAGGAACAACAGGAATAGATGTTCCCAGGCACCTAGGATGTGCTAATTTAACAGTTTTTCATTGATCTTGGCTTCAAGCTTTCTACATCAAAACCAAAAAGTGAACTAAAATTACATAATTTTCCTTGTCAGATAAAAGAAATCCTTCAAAAATTTTGATAAATAATAAATGTTCCTTTGGATTAAACTCAAGGTGGAATTTACCCACAAGTTGCTTTAAAAGGAGCATTTAGTCATTAGTGAGCAATGTCTTTAAATATGAATGACAGCACGTTGCATCAGGCCTATCCCTGAGGCATACCTTACCAAGGACGTTTCCACAGGTATTTGGAGGTTTATGTTATGGTAGCAAGTTGGAGAGCAAGCATGCGAGGGTGTTAGCATGTGCACCCACACGTGATCGCCCTGACTCATCATAAGAACCCTTTGGAGGTCAGCAGCACAGGTATTAATGTCTTTATGTTTCATGGCAAATAAGTGGTAGTTCTGGGACTTGGAGCCAGGGCTTCTAACCTGAACCCCTTGCACTGTCTATGTAAGGTCCAAATCCTTGGCTTTCTGATGGTTGTCTATTACAGTGGCTCCCTCAATATTCAGTCTATTGACAATCAACTTATCTAGCAAATGTCTACAGCACTGATCCTTAGTATTATGAAAATTCTTCATTGTTGATTAAAGTGATTAGGGAGGACAGGTGTGATGGTTCACACCTGTAATCTCAGTGCTTTGGGAGGCCAGGGTGGGAGGAGCACTTGGGGCCAGGAATTCAAAGACCAGCCATGGCAACATAGTGAGACCTTGTCTCTACCAAAAAAAAAAAAAAGCCAGTCATGGTGACACAGACCTGTAGTCCCAGCTACTTGGGAGGCTGAGGCAGGAGGATACGTTGAGCCCAGGAGTTTGAAGCTGTGATGAACTATGATTGCACCACTGCTCTTCAAGCTGGGTAACAGAGCAAGACTCTGTCTCAAAAAATAAAATAAAATAATTTTAAAAATTTAAAAAGTGATTGGGGAGACAAGCTCACCATTCTGTTGAAAAAGTAACAAGCTTTAGGTCTTCACCCTGACAAAAGTTACCCTACGTGGCAAATGGGTCTTACATCCACTAGGTTTAAAAAGGCACAGGGAGGTGGTCTCCCTCTGGGCTGAGATAGGTCTGAGGTTGCACGTGAACTTGGCAGAGATGGTTGGTGACGGATGGTTGGGGAAAAGCAGTGCTGGCACGTGGGCCATGTATTAGTCAAACCAGAGACAGAAACATTTCTGTTAAAAGAAAAAATACTGCAGATGTAAAAATCATTGGCAAATGTATATGGTTTAGGCTCAAAGGTCTGTATTATTTATCATGAAAAAATTGAGGGCACACATTACCGGCCAAACACTTCACTCACCAAAGAAGGATCTTAGAATAATCTCCGTGAAATTTCTGACTTTAAATTTAGCTGCGTCATTGGAATAGGCCCACTAGGATGAGTTTTCCATGAAGTGCACTCTTAAGTAGACCATGAAATTACTTTATGGGCAAGCTTGTTTATGGGAAATTGGATATAATGTGCCAAATGCAACTATCTGAGCCCTTGTGCAATGAGAAGCTGAGCTGCTTTTTTGGACAATAACCAGCCAAAATGTTCGAGTACTTCTGATACTATTAGCGACATTATTTGAGCTTTCTACATGCTCCAGACAGTGTCCTAAGCGCCTTGTGAGTCTTAGGTTAATCTTCATAATCCCTATCTGGTGGGTGTTCCTGTCATTCCCATTTTACGGATGAAGAAGATGAGTCAAAATGAAGTTAATTATCTTGGCCAAGGTTACACAGCTGGTAAATGGGAGAGTCAAAATTCAATCCTGGGTAATCTAACATTATAGACTCTATGGTGCAAAGTGTAGCAAGAGGGGGCTTTGGAAGATTAATTGTATGACAGTTGTTTGATGCCCACACAACACCTTCCTCACCAAGGATGTCTGACTTGGGGTGGGAATCACAGAACAGGTGAGTTTAGGGTGGGGTTTTTATAAACCTGACTCTCTACTTCTAGGGTTGAGAGCTACAGAGTCTGATAGTGCTTCACTTGTCTCTTTCCATGACAGAGACATTACAGAGATACTGATATTTGTGTCACGTCTAAAGTTCTGAGGTGAGATGGAACTTGTAAGTTTAGGAGAGATTCCTTATCCAATTCCTCAAAATAAACTGCAGTGATGCTACCCAAAGAAGTGGAAAGATGCTGCTAGTTGGGAAACAGCACCTGTCTGCTACAGCATGCATCCAACTTGCCCAGCAGCTTAGCGTACCAGGAAAGCAGCTCATTAAATCGTCTCAGACATGGCCACGTTTAGCACCATTTACATCTGAGATTATTTCTGCCCTGGGACTATCACTCACTCTCTACTCAGATTTCAGCACCAAAATGTCAAACTGGCCTTTTCCCCTCCTATTTCAATTACCACTGTCCTAGATGGATCCCTCATTACTCCTTTCTCGGGTTATTGCAGTTGCTTTCTATCTGCTGTCCCTGTCTGCGGTCCCCTTACTCTTTGATTTTTGTCCTAAGTACTCATTTAATAATTAGCCTCTATAGCACAGATTCTATCCTGTTACCCTCAGCTGAAATTTAAGAATTTCTTTACTTCTTTTGAATGGTTTTAATGATTCTCTAAAACCTTTCCTTTGTCTATTTATCTAATTTTCTTTCCGGTGACTTCTCTTGACACATTAGGCCTCTCAGCTAAATGCTGAATGTTCTCTACCCCCTTGCTATTGCTTATACTATTTTCTCTAACTGGAATATTTTCAATTTCATCTCATACCAATTCTACTCATCTTCTGAGGCTTACACCAGATAATGAGTCTCTGAGATGCCTTCAGTAATCAGCTATATTTGCCCATATGGTGTTGCTGTGTTCTCAACTCCCTTTTATGTATTGTTTCTGTATTGTTTAGGATATTTTGGATTGCAGAAACAGAAACTAACTTTAGTTAATCTAAGGAAAAAGATAATTTGTGTACAGATATAGAGAGTGTCATAAGCCACAAGGGCAGGGATGCAGTTAGTCAATTGGAAGATAACCAGGAAGCAGAATATTTACAGAATCCCTCTCTGTCCATGTCTTTGTATGTACCCCATTCTCTCTCTTTCTCTGCAGAATGATTTTCTCTGCTTCTCTATTCAACATGCCAACCTTTCCAAATACAGCATTTGATAGGATTTTCAGTCCAATCCTTGATTCTCAGGAGAGTAATACAACTGGCCTGTCTTGAGGAATATGTCAGGCATAGGTCCAGTGGGCTGTGGCTAGTGAGGGGCGTTATGCAAACGTAGCTGTTGGGGACCATCTGAAAAGTGGGGAGTGGGGGTGAGTTTCTGAAGAGATGGGGCATCAGACAATTGGGGCAGATCAATAATTTAAAAAAGTTTCTGCTACAGTCTCCACTAGGTTTTCTTAACCTCAAGAATACAAACGATATTCTCTTTCTTATTTGTTTAATCATCTCCAAACTCTCATCTTCCCAAGGTCTAAATATGGCTGGTCATATAGTGGCACTCTGCAAAATAAGGCAATTTTCTTAAGGATGATACATGTAGGAGAGTAACAAGTTGTTAAATGTTATTCTTACCCTCATCTCAGATTTTCAGTGAAGATTCCAAAGGCTGAGAACAAACCATCTACTGCCAAATATCCACACTCATAAGACAGTGTGCTAGACAAGACCACCTGAGCAGAATGTGCAAGGAGGCTGTGAAGTTGCTTCTGTGCTCGCTGGCCTACCACCCACTTTCAGCAACTGTAGGGGGAGAGACAGAAGAAGAGTGGAAAGAGGATTTCTTCAGAGAGACCTGAGAGGGTTCTGTGCATTTCTTCCACCCTCATTAATACTTTTCACTGATTTTAAGCCAATGAAGAAGGGATTCAAGGAAATTACTCAGAAAGGCCGTCCACATTCCTTCTAATTTGGGATACTTAGAGATTGACATCTTATTCTCACCCAAAATGAATACAGGCAGGTGGCTGGGGCTGTGTCCGGTCAGCAGTCCAGATTCAGCAAAAATCTAGATAGAGATAGCTGAAGTGAGAGTGAGCTGAAATTCTGCCAATGGTGGGATAAAGGAATATATCATCTGGGAAGGTAAGTCTTAGTGGGGAGATGGCTTAGATGAATCCTTTTGGTCACCCAGGAAGGTCACCTGGAAGGTTGATACGACCCTAACTGAGAGATGAGTCCCTGGAAGCAGAAGTGGAAGTTCAAAGCAGAAAAACATTGCATGAGGCAACAAAACTGGAGTCAAAAGAAGAAAATCTCTGGAAAACGGCAAAGCACATCAGGAGAGGAAGAGTCCACTTCAGACACCTGCAGTGGCCGAACGGCACTATCTCCAGATCTCAACTATGCCAGCAGCTGGTGAGTAGAAGAGGAGGTGGAGCAGAGAAGAGAAGAAAGGTAGAGTTAACCACTGCCTCTTCTCCATGGCAGGCTTCCAAGCCTGAGGAAGGTGCCAGATGAGGGAGAGGAAAGGGCTACGTTAAATAGGAGTTTCCACATTGTATGGCCCTATATGGAATTTATGTGATTATACGATTAGACCTGGCTCATGTTCTGCTCCTATTACCCTTCATTGGACATTTTTATATCTGAAAGTGACCAAAGCAATGGGAATGTGCAGCAAACTTTCATCAAAGAGGTGGTAAAGTATAACTGTGTTGATCAAACTTATGGGGAAAAGTGATGAAAAATAAAACTAGTTTTTGCTTGTTCCTGATTAAGTCTGGTTTAGTCAATAAAACATTATTGAAGTTCAAAAGGAAGAGGGAATCACTGTGGGTGAGGATAATCAGAGAAAGTACCATGGAATAGGAAGGGCTTGAGCTGTGTTTTAAAAGCCTGGGTTGGATGCAGATAGATGTCTGACCTTGTTCTTACCTATGAAGTATTTATGACAAAAACTCATTTTCTGTGCTCATTGGTTCTTGGAAGCTCTGAAGATTCTGACACCAGTCAAATTGAGATGGAGCAAATGGACTGTGCAAATCTTATGCTATTTACTGACCACTGGACAGGAGCTAAGCTTGACAGAGGCTTAGCAGTGAGTCAGGAATGTTACTTGAAAGGCTTAGGCTGCATCTTGAAAAGTCTTGTTAAAAGGCAATGTTTGGGGAAACTTCAGCGAGAGGCCAACACCCAAGGCAGCATATCTCTATTAAATGACTTGGCATTGATTCAAAATATTCACATTATTTGAGCTCAGATAACTCAAATTTGGCCAGTCTAATACATATGCCACTGAAAGACTGAGATTGTATTTCTTCCAAAGAATTTTCACATCTGATCTCATAACATCTGTGTGAGAAAAGGAAGGATGAGGATTACTTTTCTCTTTTCATAAGAAGATTGCATGACTTGTTCATACTGACATCGTAACAAGCCATATCCATTAATATGAATTACATTATACTGGGAAGTTCTGTTTCTGGCAAGAGGTATCCGAACTTAACCTCTACTCAGAAGAAATTCTTCAATAGCTAGAACAGGCAAATTCTTATCTATTTCTATCACAACATGTAATAGACTACAAAAATGGCTGCAAATTATCCCCCTCCCTCCATCTACATCCCTTGGTAGTGTTACCCCACACTGACTCTGGCCTTGAGACTAGCTTTGGCCAATGGAAATTAAGCAAATGAAATACAAGTAGAAGTTCAAAAAACACTTGTGTATTGGAACTTTTTCTCTTGATGTGCCTGGAACACAGGTAAATGAGCCCATGGCAAACTGCTATGGGATGAATCATGTCCTCTATACATTCATACATTTAAATCTTAACCTCCAGTATGTTAGAATGTGACTGCATTTGGAGATAGGGTCTTTAAAGAGGTAATTAACGTTAAGTGAAGTCACGAAGATGGTTCCTAATCCAATAAGAATGATGTCTTTATAAGAAGAGTAGATGGGACACAAACACACACTGAAGAAAGATCATCTGAGGACACAGGGAGAAGATGGCACCTGCAAGTGAAGGAGAGAGGCCCTCAGAAGAAACAATCTTTATGACACCCGGATCTTGGACTTCTAGTCTTCAGAACTGCAAGGAAAGAAATTTCTATTGTTTAAGCCACTCAGTGCCTGGTACTTTTTTGTGAGAGCCGTAGTAGGCCTAGAACCAGCTTACTGGAGGATGAGATATCAGTAGAAGAGAACTGAGGCACCCTAGTGAAAAGCCAGCCAACTGCCAGACTCATGGTGAGCCAGGCTAGCCCACCCAGCTGCAAGCTGACCTTAGGCATCTGAGGAAGCCTAGCTGAGATGAACTGACGTCAGTGAGAGAAGACAGAGATTCCTGGATGCTTCTTTCATTTCATAGAGAGGCTTGCTGGGCACATGCTTGTGTTATAGGAAAGGGACATTGCCCCCCCGTTGTGTCCTCTTTTTGTAAGTAACTGGGATAGTCACTTTGTCAGGGAAGGGAAAAAGAGTCTACTTGGATGCTAGCTAGTCCAGAAATAGGTGCCAGATTTTCTTTTAGGAACTCTTCTAGAAAGTTGGCTGCCAAGCACCTGGTGACCTCAGGCCCATGGGAGCATGATGCCCCTTCTGCCAGGGGCAATATTGTTGTGGGAAGCTGAACGTGAGTGCATGTCCCCTACTGTGAGACGGGAGGAGCCCTCAGCATATACTGGCTCCTTGTCTGGGAAACCCCATGTGAACTCCAAGGACGTTTTCGGACAGTCCTTGTCATACCACATTTTGATGGTCTGTGAAAACCCAAACAAAGTCAAAGAGAAAGAAGAAGCGGGTTGCATCTTAGATTCTCACTGGACTTTCCATTGTAGAAAGGCAAATTCTTGGTTTTCTCACTAACAGATGGAAGAACCAAAGATAATGCTATGGAACTGTGTCATTCCTCATATATAAAGGTGATTTATTTTTCCAGTTAGTGGGATAGATCTGCCCTGAGCCATTTACTGATTCTTGCTAAATTTCCCTATTGTTCAGATGAGCACATTTTCTTAAATGGCTGGTTGGATTCAGGAGTGCTGTCTGTGACTGGAGAATAGATGGAAATGAGCTGAGTTAAATGGAGATCTTAGTCACCTTTATCGTATTGTTGTTAGCTTTCAGTAAGTTAAGCTAACCCACAAGGCTCTCTCCCAATGTGCTATCCTTATAGTGCCTGTTCCGTGTGGACTGTGAAATCTGAAGGAAAAAAAAAATTCATGTTTTAATTTGTCCTTTCACCTTTAGACTCAGATTTAGACATTGGTGCTCATAAAACTACTCATAAAAAATTCATGTTTTAATTTTTCCTTTCACTGTTAGACTCAGATTTAGACACTGGTGCTCATAAAAATTACTCTTTTGGACTATTTCTGCTCAAAATCAGCTCACAGAAAAAAAAGTACAGTATTATTTCAAAGGAGCTCACTGTTCTCCCTCCCTCCTTCCCTCCCTTCCTCCCTCCCTCTCCTTCCTTCCTTCCTTCCCTTCTTCCTTCCTTCCCTTCTTCCTTCCTTCCTTCCTTCCCTTCTTCCTTCCTTCCCTTCTTCCTTCCTTCCTTCCTTCCCTTCTTCCTTCCTTCCTTCCTTCCCTTCTTCCTTCCTTCCTTCCTTCCTTCCCTTCTTCCTTCCTTCCTTCCTTCCCTTCTTCCCTTCCTTCCCTTCCTTCTTTCCTTCCTTCCTTTATATTTTAAAGCACCATAGGATCAATAGGTAATTCTGACACTTCAAGAATAGTTCTTCATATCAGTTTCATTCTGATATCTGCTGGGACCAACATTTCGATTTCAGTGGGAGTCTTTTGAAACCTGCTTACAGATAATCTGTCTGAAGCCTTTGATTTGGAAAAGTGAAAAGGGGAAAGAGAAGTGACTAGGTTTTTAGAAGTTTTTGAGATCAAAGGATTTGGTTAATCCTTTATGATGTTTGCTATAACTTTATAAGTTTGGGTTTGCAAGATTAGTCTCCACAAGTCATTTCCTGCTGCTACTCTACCACTACGTGGATGATGTTTCCTGGGTTATAGGTTCGTGGAGCCCACAAGATCTCTTAGGTTTGGTTAAATTCATCGGTTCTCACCCTGGGCTGCATATTAGAATCACCTGGGGAGGCTTAAAATTTACAGCAGCTCAGAAGCCATCATTAAAGTAATAAAATCATATTCTCTAGGGGTGGGACTAGGAATCCGTACTTTTAAAACTCTCCAGGTTATAATGTGCAGCCAGGATTGTGAACCATTTAGACAACGAAATCAAAGAAAATATAATAACCATCCCCACAGAATTAATCTTTTTAAAAAAACCCCCAAAGCATTGAAGTGAACTACTAAAAACCAGCATACACATTACCTTTAAATAGGATGTATAAATTAGGTTAGATTGTAAAATTCAAAGAAACAGAAAGACCTTTGTATAATTAGGTGCCAATTTAATGGAATGGTCTATGTTTTTCAATTATTGTTTGACCTTCTCTAAAATTTTGTGATTTTTCACTCTGATTTCCTCAGTTTTGAACAGGTATTATACACTTAGAATCTTTCTGCTTATAGTCAAACATCTTCCTTCTCTGTAAATGCGCACGTATGTTCAAGATCTGCCAGTGAGCTTAAGTGTCTGCAGGACTTTTTTCTCTGTCACATGGTCAATTTACTCTCTTATCAGATAATGTTAACTAAAGTGTTGTTACCAGAGGTTGTGAACCAGCAACATTAGCGCACCTGGGAGCTTGATAAAAATTCAGAAATCCAGATCCTACTACAGATCTTATTGAATCAGAATCTGCATTTAACAAGATTTCACAAAATTCATCTGCACCTTAAGTTTGAGGAACATTGCCCTAGAAGAAAACCTAGGCATTACCATTCAGGTCATAGGCATGGGCAAGGACTTCATGTCTAAAACACCAAAAGCAATGGCAACAAAAGCCAAAATTGACAAATGGGATCTAATTAAACTAAAGAGCTTCTGCACAGCAAAAGAAACTACCATCAGAGTGAACAGGCAACCTACAGAATGGGAGAAAATTTTCGCAACCTACTCATCTGACAAAGGGCTAATATCCAGAATCTACAATGAACTCAAACAAATTTACAAGAAAAAAACAAACAACCCCATCAAAAAGTGGGCAAAGGATATGAACAGACACTTCTCAAAAGAAGACATTTATGCAGCCAAAACACACATGAAAAAATGCTCATCATCACTGGCCATCAGAGAAATGAAAATCAAAACCACAATGAGATACCATCTGACACCAGTTAGAATGACAATCATTAAAAAGTCAGGAAACAACAGGTGCTGGAGAGGATGTGGAGAAATAGGAACACTTTTACACTGTTGGTGGGACTGTAAACTAGTTCAACCATTGTGGAAGTCAGTGTGGCGATTCCTCAAGGATCTAGAACGAGAAATACCATTTGACCCAGCCATCCCATTACTGGGTATATACCCAAAGGACTATAAATCATGCTGCTATAAAGACACATGCACACATATGTTTATTGCAACACTATTCCCAATAGCAAAGACTTGGAACCAAGCCAAATGTCCAACAATGATAGACTGGATAAAGAAAATGTGGCACATATACACCATGGAATACTATGCAGCCATAAAAAAGGATGAGTTCATGTCCTTTGCAGGGACATGGATGAAATTGGAAATCATCATTCTCAGTAAACTATCGCAAGGACAAAAAACCAAACACTGCCTGTTCTTACTTATGAGTGGGAATTGAACAATGAGAACACATGGACACAGGAAGGGGAACATCACACTCTGGGGACTGTTGTGGGGTGGGGGGAGGGGGGAAGGATAGCATTAGGAGATATACCTAATGCTAAATGATGAGTTAATGGGTGCAGCAAACCAGCATGGCACAGGTATACATATGTAACTAACCTGCACATTGTGCACATGTACCCTGAAACTTAAAGTATAATAATAATAAAATAAAATAAAATAAAATAAAATTAGAAAGAAAAGAAACTCTTTTCGTATTTTTGCACATGCCTTTGCATCTGGCTTTTTCCTTCCTAATGCAGGCATATAAAGAAAAATAAAGGTTTCTATTAAGAACTCATATGTACATGTGTGATTCCTGCCTTTGTATTTTAACTGGAATGAATTCGCAGAGCTCCACAGTCACTTTTCTTAATGTTAATTTTTTGTTCATTGAAAGTAGAAGCCATGTCATTTTCAGGTGATCTACAACTTAAGTTTCTTTTTAGTGACAACAAAAATTAAACTGTGACTTGATGGACAAAGGTTGTTTCAGTGAAGATTAGGGGATGTATTCTGGGCATGAATTTTTAAGGAAGAGTGCCTTGGGTCCAGAGTCAAATCTTGGTTGATTAATATTGCTGTTCTTTGTTTCCCAGCATGAGGTACTGTTGCAGTCTGAAGTGCTTTGTAAACCTGAATTGCCTTGTTTAGTAAACACGATGATGATCTCAGTCCCTTCTGTCTTGGTATATTTCTTATTTACCTTCCCCAGTTAACAGGTCTGTTAACACGTTTTGGGCTTTGGGTTGATCTGTCAATCCTGGACATCAGAAGGACCACGGTGTCTAGTAAAGGCTGGTTCCAAGTAGAAATAATTTACTTTTCATGCTGACAGTCCAAGAGAAAGATAATATGAGACTTTTGAGAGCAGGCATCTCAAATTGAGGTGAAGTCCCCACTGATCGTCTAACCCACCTGTCTCTTCTGATAACACCCCTGTTTATCACAGAGGATGGTTGTCATCGTTAAGAGAGTGGTACGATGACCACCAGGGGACAGTGCATTGTTGCAATGAATGCCCCAAGGTTTGGTCCTTGGACATCTTTTCTTCTCTTTTTACACTCACTCTTCCCTGCAACTCATGGCTTTATATACTATTCATTCATGTGCTGATGACTTTAAATTTATGTCTCAATCTCAGACCTCTTGCAGAAGTCTAGGCTCATATATTCCACTGTCTTGACGTCTCTACTTGACTGTCCAAAATGCATCTCAATTGTCACAAGTCAGAAATCAAACTCTTAATCTTCTCCAGCAAACTCACTTCCTCCACATCTTCTCCACCTCAGTAAAGGGCAACTCTGCTCCTCCTGTCACACAGTCTAAAGCCGAGAAGTCATCCTTGACATGTCTCTTCCTTCTTACTCTACATCCAATTCATCAGCAAGTGCTGATATATTCCTTCAAAATATCCCCAGAGTCCCCCTAATTCTCATCACCCTCTCCCCCATCACCACTGCTTGATCCGATCCATCCTCTTACCTGGATTAGTGCTGTCCCCTGCCTGCTTTCACCTTTGTCCTCCTCCCTTCTATTCCCAACAAAGCAGCTGGAGGATCCTTTAAGTATAAATCAGATCAAGCCAGCTGTCTGCTCCTAACCATCTACAGCCCTCTGTCAGAGCCAAAGCCAAAGTCAAGGTTGGGTGCGGTGGCTCACACCTGTAATCCCAGCATTTTGGAAGGCTGAGGCAGGTGGATCACCTTATGTCAGGAGTTTGAGACCAGCCTGGCCAACATGGTAAAACCCTGTCTCTACTAAAAATACAAAAATTAGCCAGGCATGGTGGTGGGTGCCTGTAATCCCAGCTACTCAGGAGGCTGAGGCAGGAGAATCGCTTGAACCCAGGAGGTGGAGGTTGCAGTGAGCCGAGATTGCACCACTGCACTCCAGCCTGGCCCACAGAGTGAGACTCTCAAAAAAAAAAAAAAAAAAAAAAAAAAGCCAAAGTCAAGGGTGTACGTACCTTTCCGAACTAATCTCCAATTGCTTCCTCATTGCTCATTGTATGGCAGGTTGGGTTTTCCAGAAGCAGACACTGAGAGGGAGTTTGTTGTGCTGGATATTTATTAAAGATCAACACTTGTTTGCAGAAGTGGGGTAAGGCAGGATGGGGAAGAGGAGACGTGAACTTTGAAGTCAGTCCTATAAATCTGGAGGCAGCTCTGCAAGGAGCGTGGGTGCATATATGGTCTTTCAGGGTTGTCGCCCATCAGTCCCAAAGTTACTTTTCAGCCTCTCATCAGCCATGGGATGAGCGATGTCCTGGGAAGAGTGTGACATGGCACGAGGCAGCTGTCTGCAGCTTAGGCACCTCTTGAAGGACCAGACCAGTAGATACTGTTGCTGACCACCCTGAGCAGTGCATGCCCATGTCCACTGCGTGGTTGGCTTCCTCAAGCAAATCCAGGCCACTCTGCCCCAGGGCCTTTGCACTTGCTGAAATGTGCTTCCATTAGGTACTCTTCGTATGTCTTGCTCCTTCATCTCCTCAGGCCTCTGCTTAAATGCTATTTTTGAATAAAACCTCCCTCCCCCAACCATCCTATTAACAATGAAGACTGTCCCCTAACACTCATATTCCTAATACCCCTTTCCTTCTTTACTTTTTCCTTAGAATTTATTGCCATTTGATATACTGCATATTTAATCTCTGACTTGTTATTTTCTGTTTCTCCAGGTAGAATGTAGGCCTCAAGAAGGGCTTGTCACATGCTACTACATTTAGTAAAAGGTGTTTCTGGTATTGGTTTCACGAATTTGGACCTCCTGAAATTTAGAATTGATAATATTTTGAGATGCTTATATTTTCTCCCTAAAAGTAACAAGTGTCTAAGATAAATAATGTAGAATTATACATTATAAAGAGATTAATGTTTAAACTGTTAAGAAAAGTAAATGTTCTAGAAACACTTACTTGTATCTCCACTTTGATGTGTTGATTAAAAATAATTCTCTTTTATTAACTAAAGCAAATTTTGCAACTCTTCTTGGTAAATAACCTGGTAAATAATGTGGGCCTCTTGGATGTTTTTTGTTGTTTTTGGGAAGAAAGAGAAATGTATTTAAATTTTTTAATTTATATTTTTCCTTAGTCAAGACAAGTCATTCTATAATTAGTTCTTTGTTTTCTTGTTGTTTTACCAAACTTAATGTTGTATGGGGACAGGGAGACACCAGCCTGCAGTGTTGGGATGAGCTGAGGCATTTGATGGTGGGCTGTGGCATGCTGTTTGTTAATATTGTCTTTTTTTCTTTTCTTTTTGCATTTGATACACACAGGAAAAAATAATGAGCAGCTTTGGTTAAACAATTTCAAGATTCCTTTCAACTTGGCCCTGATTGTTTTCCTCTTGGAACTTCCCCTCCTTTCATCCACACTCCTTCCTGCTGCTTTCTCCTTAGATGACCCAAACTATTCTGCTCCATACCCAAGTCATTCTTTCTAGGGGAAAAAAATACAGTTTGGCCAGGCACAGTGGCTCACTCTGCTACTGAAAAGGGGTCCCCATCAGGACCCCAAGGGAGGGTTCTCGGATCTCCTGTGAGCAAGAATTTGGGATGACTCTACAGAGTAAAGTGAAAGAACGTCTACTAGAGAAGTAAAGAAACAAAAGATTGGCTACTCCATAAACAGAGCAGCACTGAGGGCTGGTGGTTGGCTGTTTTTATGGTTGTTTCTTGATTACACGCTAAATATGGGGTGGATTGTTCATGAGTTTTCTGGGGTTTCCGGGAACTGAAGTTTCCTCTTCCTTTTAGACCATATACGGTAACTTTTGGACATTGCCATGGCATTTGTAAACTGTCATAGTACTGGTGGGAGTGTCTTTTTAGCATGCCAATGCATTATATTTATCATATAACGAGCAATGAGAATGACCATGTTGCTTTCGTCACTATCTTGGATTTGGTGGGTTTTGGCTGGATTCTTTACCATATCCTGTTTTATCAGCAGGGTCTTTCTGACCTGTATCTTATGATACCAGTCCTGCAATCTCCTATCTCATCCTGTGACTGAGAATGCCTGACCTCTTGGGAATGCAACCCAGCAGGTCTCACCTTATTCAAGGTGGAGTCGCTCTGGTTCAAATGCCTCTGACAATGCCTGTAATCCCAGCACTATGGGAAGCCAAAGTGGGAGAATCATTTGATGACAGGAGTTCAAAGACCAGCCTGGGCAACACAGTGGGCTCTCGTCTCTATGTTTTATAAATAATAAAAAATAAGACTTGAAAAAGAGAAAAAAATCAATTCCGAATGCTTGGAAAACAGCCTTCCTGCTGGTCACCCCTGAATCTGATTGCAAGGTGATTCAGCATGTCTCTGTCCGTTGCTAATCATGTTATTGCTAGCATGACTTTTTCTATGAACTTTATCAAGAAGATCTTTTAAATATTAAGATGTCTTAAGATTTTCTAACTGGTCCAATTCTAGCTACACATCCATTATTAAAAAAAATAGAGACAACTTTGGAAGAACCCAGTGCTTTTCCAACAACCCCTCAAAAGACATTGAGTATGGATGTTGCAATGGGGAACAGGAATGCTCTAAATGCTGCCTGTGGCATGGTTTGAAAACCACTGAAATAATTTTTATGTTTCTTTCGTCTTAATCTGGCAGTCATTTATACATACACACACACACACACACACACACACACACGCAGACACACACACATTTGAAAGTATGATAGGCCTGGGGCGGTGGCTCATGCTTGTAATCCCAGGACTTTGGGAAGCTGAGGTGGGTGGATCACCTGAGGTCAGGAGTTCGAGACCACTGTGGTCAACATGGCGAAACCCCATCTCTACTAAATATACAAAAATAAAAATAAAAATAAAAATAAAAATAAAAATAAAAATTAGCCAGGTGTGGTGGTGGGCACCTGTAATCCCAGCTACTTGAGAGGCTGAGGTAGGAGAAATGTTTGAACCTAGGAGACGGAGGTTGTGAGGTTGCAGTGAGCTGAGATGGCACCATTGCACTCCAGCCTGGGAGAAAAGAGCAAAACTCCATCTAAAAGAAAGAAAAAAAAAAAAAAGAAAGAAAAAAAAGAAAAAAAAAAGCAAGTATGAGAAAGAATAGAAGGAACTGACTGTAAGCTTTTTAAAAGTCCTGTTCATTATTGTTCTCTCATCTATGTGGTGCCTGGCACATAAAGGCAGTTAATAAAAGTGCTTACAACACCAAGGCAAATCATCAACACCAGCATTACAGTCTTTATTTAATGCAATCCTTAGATATATTTAATATCATGTTACATTAAAATGTTCAGAATTTAAGAAACACAGAAGAACATTTAAACCAAATATGTAACTAATTTCAAATATGAAAATGTGTAAATATATTATAAAACACAAAGTAAAAATATAATAAAATGTAAATGATAAACATATGTCCATTCTAATTTGAATTATTAACAGTTAAAACTAATGCAATAAGGTAGCATAAAAAGGGAACCAAAATTACATAAAAAGCAAGAAAATTTATTTTAAAATAAAAAATTAGATGATTAAAATATTTTTGGAAAGTAACAACTTAAAAAAAATCAGCAAAGTGTATTAATAGGGTCATCACTGAGTCATTGACAAGTGAATTTTGTGCAAAATTTTCCACCTGATGAAATGACCCTTTTTGGACCCCATACTAGATAAAGGTGTGGAGAGGAGAAAGTTACGAGTTAACTTCAGATATTTTCTTCTGATTCCTTCAATTTCAAATAATTCTTTCCTTTATGTAAACATGTTGAGATCTTTCTGAACTTTTCTTTTTTAGGAAATGCACTGTGTTTTATTTTTACTAAGCTGTAGTTTTGTTTCAAAGAAGGGTACTCTGGTCTTTGTTTTCATATGTATAGTTGGAGATTCCTCCGCAGAGGGACTCATATCAATTTTAACACCATCACACTGTATATATTCTATTTACACAGAGAGTTTTTGATCCAGAATGGGAAATACTCTTACAATAAGTCTTGTGTTGTTCTTTGTCATTTTTTTCCACTTATGGGGGGAAGAGAAGTATGTTTTCTGATTTGTTCAAATTAAAATGTTAATGCTGTATATAACTTTTCAGATATATTTTACATTATAATTTTTAAATTTTTTTAAATTAAAGTTTTTGGTATCTAACCAACAAAATACCACATTTTGGGTACAAAAATAGCGTAGAAATTAAGCATGCCAGATACCAACCACAATCACTAATCAATATGAATTTGTTGCTTGAATTTGATAAGTGCTTAACCAATAGCCTGGGGCTTTAACTCTCAGAAAATGTTACTTCTGTTTTACAGAGGAGAAAAAAAGAGGTTCTCACAAATTATGGAATTTTCTAAGGGTCATAGAGCTATTAGAGAAAATGGTGCACTTGATGTTGAAACCTGGTTTAGCGTTCTGAGTCCAAGGACTTGTTTTCCTTGGCAGTGAGGGTGACCCTGTATAAAGTCCCGCTGCCTGTAGGGCAGGTGTTCCCAGTGACTAGGCATTCCTAATGACTCGCTCTCTTACCAGGAGGCAGTCACAAACACTTAGAGGAGGGGCTTCACAGGGGTGTTGGGACTCCTTCTTCCTTGGGCTCTCTCCTTCCTTCCCTCTATACCCTCCATTCTTACTGACTTTATTATGCCAAATTACTCCAAGTGCTCAAAGCTGAAGACCACTGTCCATTGCCCAAGAGGTTGAAGGTGGGGATCAGTTCTTCTGTGATCAATATTGGCCTCTCAAATGTCTCAGATGGACCATCTAAATAACAACACTTTATTGTGCTAATAATGTGTCCCCTGTGGCATAACGTTGAGGAGTTACTATGCTAATATCCACACACACAGAGACACACACACACACATACGGTGGGGGTGGCAGGGAAAGAAGGGCATAAACCCTGACCTGCCTCACAGCTGACCTTGCTAGTGACCATCTTTTCACTTGCTCTTGACCCAGGCTCCTGTAGTTGGCCCATGTGAGTGATGAAACAGCCCAGAAGGCCTTATTCTCCAGATTTTATCAACTAGCACATCTCTGCATATCACACAGGATTTGAATGAGAAGGCTGCAGGTGTCTAATATTGATTACTGTTTTAAGAGAGATGATAACAGCTTTGGCCAAACAGGCTAGAAATTCACATTGCTTAGCTGTCTCTGCAGCTGCATTTATTAGGAGGTGATGCTTGATGCTGCTCCATTCAGTCACTCTTCAATTCGAACCTAAGTCCCTCTGGTGAGGGAGAAAAAAATTCTCTGGGGTCCATATTTAAGAGATTTTTAAGCCATCTGCCTCTCAGAGACATGCCAGGAAGACTTCTCTCTCTGAATGTAAAGCCCCACATTTGGGTGTCATGGAGTTTGCAATCCCACTCACTGGGTTCCACGTTGCCTCTGCCTAGTGGATGCTTGTTTTTAAAAACCAACTTCTCTGTAAGGCTGAGCATGTTAAAGTCTCTAATGCCTTTATTTGAAATAATTTTCCAGATTTCTTTCCTCTGTGACAGGGAGAACTGGAAGCAAGGGGTGCAAGATTCTGAGGGGAAGGATGTAGTTGAAGTGAGGAAATGCCTGTGAAAAGGGACAAGTGAGAGCACCAAGGGGGGCTTCTTGCCTGCCTCCTGGATTTGCGAAGGGCCAGTGCTGACCTTTGGGGAGCACCCAGAATGCGCCACTGGCTGGGGAGTCATTTGATGTATTGCCAATGAGTTTTTCTTCTTACCAATAGTATCCATTCTACAGATGAAGAAATCGATGCTCAGAGACCCTAAGTGATTTCTTTTTCAAGCAACTATGCAGAGTATTCTGGAGCAGAACCAGGCTTGTTAATTGCCTATTTCAGTGCTGTCTTCATGATAACACCCTATTCATTATGCTCAATTTATGTGAAGGCATTTTAATGTAATCAATGGCTTCTATACATAGGAAAACACCAAAGCCTGAATCAGATTCCCTAAGAATTGGAAATAATGTTTCTGAGATATTTGGGTTTTAAATCTCAGCATTGGAAGCACCTGAACAGTCATCCAATCCAATCCAATCTCCTAGGCAATGTGCAAATCACATTCTGGCCATCACGGACACAGAGCCATTTTTTATGGTTTCAACCCTTCCAGGAATGGACAGCCCACTCCTTTGTCAGACTGGGAATGATCAGAACCTCTTCATCCTGTGCTGAAAACTGTCTCTCCATAAACTCTTCCAAAGACTCAAGTTCTTCTCTGGGTACTGGTGAAAAAATGCAATTAATTTTCCCTCTGATAGCCCTTTAAATATTAACAGAGAGTTACCATGTCTTCTCGTTTTTAAGGTTGAAGGTGCAGAGAACCTTTGATCACTCCTTACCTGGGTATTCTCTCAGCTTGGTCACCACTCTGTGGACATATTTTGGTTTTCAACATCCTGCTTAATACATGAAGCAGAACTAAAGGCAAGGACAGTAAATGTTGTCCAAACAGCATCTTTACTGGCCGGTATACAGGAGCCATGTCAACAATATTCTCTTCCTGTTCAAACAGAATCTTCCCTTCTGTATGTTTAAGGTGTTTCTTTTGTACCATGTGAACATACTGATGTATTCACGAATCTCTACATCTGGAAGCCTCGTTGACACAGGCACCGAGCTCCTGTTCTCCTACGCTGATTTCTACTGGTCAGTTTCCTCCACCAGCTCACCTGAAGATGCTGTTGATGGTGTCCATTTCAAGAACACTGGTGACCCTCCTAAGGGTGCTTCTTCTCGGTGTTTCTGAAGCAGTGGTCTCCAGTGGTCTGGGGGCAGGACTGGGCTGTGTGAGAGGATGGTGAGAGAAAAGCTTCTCCTGAGGGTGGGCTATGGGTTTTCTATTCTGTTGATGTCAGAGTCCCAGAAAGGTTCCCTTCAAAACTGGTTCTCCAGCAATTGGGCTTCACCCTCTAACAAAAAGAGCCTCAGTTCCAATGAGAGAGGCCATGTAGGGGGAGCTATTAGGCAACCTTCACCCCTGTATCATGTCTTCTCTCTCCCCTTAGCCTCCTTCTTCTTCTCGATCTTCTCTCTCCTTTCCAATTAGAAAAGCGTAATCAGATTTCAGGGCGGAGGCAGGCAGAGGACTTCAGGAATTGACTGCAAAGGGGCAGATGTGTACCGTGATGGGGAAGTAGTGAGAGAGAAAGGGACAGGGGCGAGGGTGCTGTCCACCCCTACAGTGCTGAAGCCCCAGATCTGCCTGGAAAAGGACAGTGATTATAACTGTTTAAACATTAAAATAATGCTAATTTAAATAACTATCTCTTAATGTTATTTGGGGGATTAAACTAGTATGTTAAGGACTTTGAACAGTGCCTGGTGTATGACAAACTCTCAGAGTTTGCTGGGCAATGATGGTGGTGATCGGCATTATTCCTGGTGCTTTTGAAACAGCAAACTTTGGGGAAAGAAACTTCCAAAACAAAAAACATCCTCAAATTCATATTCTTTCATGCCTGCAATAAACATATAAAGATTGTTATAATTTCTGAAAACTTTTTCTCGGTTTAAAGTTTTCAGGCAGTCTTCTATGATTTTCTATTGTGCTTGGTAGGTTTGTTTTACTTCTCCTGGCCACTTATTCCCTAAACAATGCTTCAGTCAAGCTTTGCAAAAATAATAGAATACTCACTTGGCTGAATATTCCAACAGACAGAGAAAGAAGATATTTTTCAATTTTAGTAAAAATATCAACTTTCATATTCTTTGTGTGTATTTATTTTCTTTATGCATACTTAGATTCAAATTTGAGCCTGTCTCCCATAGGTTTGTAGGAAATAGAATAGTATATATTTTGTCAAGACATATATATATATGTCTTAACATATATATATGTCTTAACATATATATAGTCTTAACATATATATGTCTTAACATATATATATGTCTTAACATATACATATATATACACACACACACATACAGACAAATGAGATTTGAGATTACATTTACATATTTTCTGGTAACTTGTTTTTTACATTAATAATTTATCTCTTTATGTGTTATCAAATACTTTTTATTTATTTTTTTGGTGGTTACATAATATTCTTTAGTATGGATGTTTTTAATATTTCAGATTTTCAAGTAGTTTGGTATAATCAGGTCTGAGCCTGTGCAGGTAGGGCAAATGGGAAACACTAGGAGCCAGAGGTGGATCTAGTGCATCCTTTGTGGGCAGGTGACCCTCACAAGTGATTTGAATTTCAGTAAGCCCTTCCCAAGGGTCCAGCTCTATCCCAGTCACGGCTGTGAGTTTCTCCCAGAAACTTCTGTACTAATGGTTTAAAAACAGATGGGAAGGGGGAGCACTGCAGATTCCTCATTGCAGCTGCATCCACTTGGCACAGGGTGCAGGGTTGAAATAGCACATCCTCACTAACTTCCTGGCTCTGCAGTTTTTGTTTTTGTGATTAATGTCCAGTGCAAAGGTGAGTAATGGAGCAATTCATTGTAGTAATTCGAGTTATGGAGAATATATGGACTCCTTCGCTCAGCATCCCTTTCTTCAACTCCTTGTCGCATAAAAAGAATCATTACGTTGGAGAATACGATGCCATCAGCCACAGGACCAAGCAGAGATACAATTCATGCGACCCAGGTGCTTCCACTCCCTCAGGTTAATAATTAACACTTACAGCCTTCCTTTGCAGGACTGGGGGATGCTAACTGGATGGAGAGGGTGAGGAGAAGAGCTACCAATGCCTTCTCTTTGGCCCTATTTTTTTTTTTGGCTGTGGCCCAAGGAGGACAGGTCAAGTATAAATGATCCACAACTGCCTCTAAATCAGTTTCACTCTTATGACCTATACCATCATCATTATTCCAAAGTAACCTTTGAGCCCTGGAAGAAGTCTGGGAGGGGGTTCAGGGAAAGAAACCACCTGATTGGCATAGAAGAGGGACCTCCTCCTCCAGTGGGTCCAGGAAAGTGTGGCCACTGCCCCTTTGCAGAGTGTGGGAGAGTGCAGGAGGAGCAGGTGTAATAGCATATGAGGGTCTTTGTGCTACCTCCCCGATTCAAAGGAACTGGTGGGACATCTGTGCACCTATCAGAGCCTGAGGCTGAGGACCCCTAACTCCACCAGCTTTGGAATGAAGTGATAGTGCATTGCCCTAGTGTTCCCATAACTGTATAGGTAACCACGTGGGGTGGAGGTGGTGGGGAATGCATTGAGGCTGGATTTCTTGCTATGGCCTATGGGGATGCAGTTATACTGTTTTGGGTGTTGATGTTAATTGAAGTATTTCCGAGCCCATTAGACCTCAGGTTCCTCTTTTATTTATCTAAAGTAGATATCTCAAAGTTAAATGGATTGAAGTGCACCTTGATGGGGCTGAACAGTATTACAATCTTTCTTGAAAAAAATTCTCCACTGGGGGAGAAGGTGTGCAAAGGTAAGCGAATAAAGGAACTGGCTCAGCCTGTAGTGTTTACTTGCATTTTGGCAAATAACTTTCTCCTGGTGTGCTGTATGAGCATGTCCCTCTGTGCTTGGGTGTGAGAAAGGAGAGAGGAGAACAGGAGAGGAGAAGGGGACATGCCCATCAAACCTACAGCACCACAGGGATTTCCTGCCATATTTGAGTGTTGGCCATTCCTGTCTCATCACTATAACTTCTTGGTGGGAAGGGGTTTAGGCCAGGGTGTGGACGAAGCCCACATCCTAGCTCTCTCCTTCATTGACCTTTCTGTCTTAGCACCTGGGGCCTGTCTACACAAATAAACCCAATACATTGGATCCTGACGCCAGATTATTATTCCCGAAGATATGTAAACAACATTATCCAACTCCAAGGAATGGCAGCTTATGTTATCTTTACAAAGTCTCTGTTCCATTTTGCAATGCCTAAATTTCAGAAAGAAACTTCACGTGCAATCTGTCTTTTCTGCTTCATATATTCCAACTCTAACCACACTGAGGCTCTCTCTCCATCCAGCATGTGTCTGATTGAAAATTCCATTCAACTCACTTCAAATATGTATTGAGCACCTTTATGTTGACAGTAAAGTGGTAAAAGCCATAGGGGATACAAAATAAACATAAAGCACAGTCTCCAGCTTCAAAAAGTCTGCTGTGCTATTGGGACCAACATGGAGAAACAGCAAGATACCAACATGAGACAGAATATATTTACTCATCAGAATGTGTTGTTCTGACATCAAGTGCATTGAATGTTCCAGAAAGGAGTTCTCAGTGAGAGCCAGAGTTGTCAGAACAGAAAGGTTTCTTGGAGAGGCCAGGGCTGATGTGGGGCTTTGAAGGATTGGGAGTGTTGGAAGATGTAGCAAGATCACATGCAAAACATTTTCTGTTATTTCAGATTCTCTACAGAAGCCTTAAAGTTGAAAACAACATGACCTAATTACTCCTACAGTCTAAAGAGCTCACCAAGGAGCTGTCAGACATAGACAGGGCTTACTCAGAGGTGGCCAGGACATCCCGTGATCCTCACTGCCCACTCCCGACTTCTGTACCCCCTACATACTCCTACCTGTTTATAAAAGCAGAAGATTATGAATGCTGCAAGAAGAGGCCCTTGCTGGGAGTTTTAGAAGTACACTGTCTGCCTAGTGAAAGTGGTGGGGCATGTCCTCTCCCATCTGAAAGAGGGAGGGGAACTACCCCTCCCCCAAGATGAGAGAGAAGAGCCCCACAGCCTCCTCCTGGGCTTGATGCTTGCTAAGCAATTGAAACCACAGGCCTGGTCCAAAGTTGCCCCCAAAAAAGAAGATAATGAGAGAGTTCTTGTGTGAACTTGGTACAAACCCCTGGAAGCAAGAAGGTATTATGAGCATAAAGACTGGTGCCTGCTTCTTGCAGGGGTAATTTTGAAGGTGGGTGCCAGTGGGAGCAGCCTGTGATGTCAGGACTATGAGACTGCCTGCATTCCCACCACTTGGACTGCCAGGGATTGGTCAGTTTCCTGGGGACCACCTGGATGCTGGGGCACATAGGTAGTCCTGGGCCATCACTGGGACAGACTGAAGAGGGTGGTCTGGCAGGTGAGGACTCAGCCACCAAAAGCTGTGTATGTATGAAGGGGTGAGAGGAGAGGGGAGGGAGAATACAGGAAGTCAGGAGGGGTTTCTCCTCCTTGTCCAGGTATTGTGTTGTGTAGAAGCCGTAGGAATTGAAATGGAGTCAGTTGTGCCAAGCCTTAAAAAAACGGAGTGGGGAGGCCATAAAGGAGGGGCTCTCACGCACACATTCCTGTGATAACAACTATTACGAGGAGTTTCTGAAAACCATAACCTTGAAGAAAGGCCACCACAACCTTACACAAAAAATACCTCTGAGAGGATGTCTGCCCCAGCAACTGCCTGTTCGATCTTGGACTGGTGCCACCCTTGCTATTGATCCTTGTAGCCAAGAATAATTATTTCAAAACAACTTACGTAACCTTCTCCATTTTGCCTCTCAAAATCCTTTCCTTCCCTTGCCTCTCTAGGTACAGCCACGGTCCCCCACGGGCTGCCATGGCACACATATTCCTGGATTGCAATCCTTCTTTCCATTCTGGAATAAACTCATTATCTTTGGCAAATCTCTCTCTCTTGTTACTTTAGGTTGACAGCAGCATAGAGTCCCCTGGGATCACCCCCAAAATTCACATGTAGCCCCAAAGTGGAACACTTGTCACGTCGAGGTGCTGCTGGTGAAGGAGAATGACACCAGTTAGGCAAAGTGTCCTGACTTTCTCTCACCTCCTCCTGGGCTCCTGATCTTGAGAGGAAGGGGGACCAGGTGGAGAGAGATGGAGGTGGAGGAAGAGTGAAGGGCCAGGCCAGGCTCTTTCCCTCCAAAGCTATAAGTCAGGCATGGACTGGGGCAATGAGAAAGCCTTTACATTGCGGGTGAGGTTTGATTTTAATTGATACTGGTCAGGGCTTTTCAGTTCCTGAAAGGTGAGTCTGAATGATTCAGATGGCACTTTTCTTATGCCTGAGAGGCCCTGGACAGCTGCGGTCCTAAGATGTCAAGGGGCATGGAAGGGAGAGGCTGCAGAGTTCCACCAAAGGGTGTTTTCCTGGCACCCAACAAGGGCCAGTAAACAGTTACAGAGACACAAGGATACTAGGAAGGGGAGTCTGGGAAGAGGGAGGAGCAGCAGGGAGAACGGGATAGGGTGGGCCTGAAGTGTTTGAGAACCTCCCCGAGTGCATCTGTGGAAGGAGAGAGGATGGTGGGGAACAAGGCTGAGAGGAAAACAGCATCTCACTGCAGAGGTCTTGATCTAGGACTTCAGCATTCTTTTTTTACTTTTTTTTTGAGGCGGAGTCTCGCTCTGTCGCCCAGGCTGGAGTGCAGTGGTGCGATCTCGGCTCACTTCAAACTCCGCCTCCTGGGTTCACGCCATTCTCCTGCCTCAGCCTCCCGAGTAGCTGGGACTACAGGCGCCCACAACCACGCCTGGCTAATGTTTTGAATTTTTAGTAGAGACGGGGTTTCACCGCGTTAGCCAGGATGGTCTCGATCTCCTGACCTCGTGATCCGCCCTCCTCAGCCTTCCAAAGTGCTGGGATTACAGGCGTGAGCCACCGCGCCTGGCGGACTTCAACATTGTTGAGGGAATAAGCAGCAACAGGAGATTCAAGCAAATGAACACAACGGAACATTCTACAACTCAAGCAGATTCCCTGGGAGGGGCTCATTCTCTGCAAAACAACCCTTCCTCCTGACTCCATTTTTTTAAGGCTTGGCACAAGTGACTCCATTTCAATTCCTATGGCTTATCTTCCTCCTGTCCTGAGCATTCCCTGCAGCCAGCCAGCATCTCTCCCTGACAGTGCTGATTGGGTTTGTTGTGCCAGGTGGGTTTGAGAGTCTGTCTTCTCATGATATTATCTAGTAGCTGTTTGGAAACAGAGACCCAGATGAGGGGGATTTTTGGGAGGAGGGACACTCTATTCCTATTTTTCCAGTCACCATGAGGGTGGGAAAGACCTGCTGATCTTGCCTTTGTGTATCACATTCCGGGGATTTGTACCAAGTATCTACTGTGTATCCAAATTGATTTAAATCAATTTGGACCCAGAGATGGCAGTGTAATTTTCAGTTTACAAAACAAATGAGGAACAAGTAGGAGAGACGAAGGTATTCTTGTTTGCAGAGTACTGAGAAGGATGATCCACCAAAGTTCCCTTATGAATGGATTTCCAGAGGGCGTTAATTATGATCACTAAGCTGGAGCTTGGGGAGACACACACTGCTCAAATTAGCAATCAATAGCTGTCTTGTTTATGTACTTCTGTATGCCTGGCTTGCATTTGCCTCTATAGAAGTTAAACATTTGATCTGCACTCTTGGTTGGGCGGGGGGGGGGGGGTGGTAAGAAGTGCCTTGTTTTTATAAATCAAATTTATCCTGACTTTAATTCTCCAGTGGGTGAGAAATTAGATCTCAGCCTTTTTTGGAAGACCACTCCATTTCCATGCAGGTACACAACGATCAGGGAAGTGGGAATGGCAGAAAGGCCTCTGGTCTGTGGAGTATCATTGTGATGGTTGAGAATCTCGTGGTTCAAGCTTATGTGCTCCATTTGGAGGTAGTTGGCTTCACTGCTTTCCTGTCGAGCATTGGCATGGCATCTTGGGCTGCTGTCCCCAAAGACAGCTCTATTGATGTGTAATCTCCCAGCATCCCTGAGCTAACTCTAGCACCTCTTCCAGCACTTTAAGAGGCCACAAACATAGTCTGCTTTTCAGACTCCCTTAAAAAAATGCCAGCTGCTCTTGATATGGCTGCTTCCACTTGCACTACCTAACCCAACTCCATTGCTCTAGGACCATTCAGTCTCATTGCTTTCATGAGCCGTGGGTCTTGGCTACAGAAGCCTTCATGGGGGAAGAGAGTGTTACCTCCCTAGTGCACATCAACTTTTGCTCCCTGCAACCCAAAAGCACACAAGAAAAGCCGACACGAGGCTTGAATTCCTTTTTGCATTTCTTAAGGTGGGGGTGGGGGTGGGGTGGGAGGGATACCTATAGTTAGAAGTGATAAGCCACACATATATCATTCTGTCACATCTGTCTAGTCCTTAGAGCACTAACAGTGAGTAGACAGAGGCACTTCCCAGTGAGGAATGTAGCTGTGAGCCATCAGCAGTTGACATTCTCAGCAATGCCAGGGTGAGTGTGGTGGTCCTCTGGAGGGTTCTGGACTGAGCACCTTGGTATTTACTACAGTGTATGCCAGCTAGCATCTACTATTGGCCCTCATTGCCCACCTCTGGATTGTTAAACTACATGGAAGCAGCTGGCTTTGACACCCTACCCTGTCAAAGAAGATAACTGAACAAGTAAGGAGACTGATTTTATTCAGGTTATTGCAATAGGGAGAGCACCCAGATCCAGAGATTAAAGTGTCTGAGCAAGGTGTTTTGCTTTAGACTTTTATGAGGAGGGGTAAGCATATTGCAAGAGAGATGGTTTATAGCTGGGATTGCTTTGCAAACAGGAAAGGTCTCAGTTATCTGGGCAGGATTTTTTTTTTCCTTATGGTTGGCTAGTCTCAGAGGCACAAACAGGTCTAATCTCAGCTAATAACTCATGAGATAAGGAACGTGAAGTTGGCAGGTCTGTGTTATAAGTCAAATTGTGTCTCCCAATATATATGTTGAAGTTCTAACTCCCAGTACCTGTGAATGTGACCTTATTTGGAAATAGGGTCTTTGTAGATGTAATCAAATTAAGATGAAGTCATGGGCCAGGCGCGGTGGCTCATGCCTGTAATCCCAGCACTTTGGGAGGCCAAGGTGGGTGGATCATGAGGTCAGGAGTTTGAGATTAGCCTGGCCAACATAGTGAAACCCTGTCTCTACTAAAATACAAAAATTAGCCCGGCGTGGTGGCATGTGCCTGTAATCCTAGCTACTTGGGAGGCTGAGGCAAGAGAATTGCTTGAATCCAGGAGGTGGAGGTTGTAGTGAGCCAAGATTGCACCACTGTACTCCAGCCTGGGTGAGAGAGTGAGACTCCATCTCCATAAAAAAAAAAAAAAAAAAAAAAAAGATAAGGTCATCAGGATGGGTACTAATCCAATACGATGGGTCCACATATAAGATAAGGAGAAGGCAGAGTTGCACAGGGAGAGGAATGCTGTGTGATAACAGAGGCAGAGACTGGAGTTACAGTTACAAGCCAAGGGATGTCAAAGATTGCTGGTGACACCAGAAGCCAGAGGAAAGCATGAAATAGATTCTCCCCTAGAGTCTGGAAAAAGCATTGTTCTTTCAAACTTCAAGCCTTCAGAACTGGGAGATCATAAGCTTCAGTTGATTTAAAACCACCCATTTGTGGTGCTTTGTTGCAGCAACTCTAGGAAACTAGTACAATCTACATCTGGCCTTAGAAACAGGGTCAAGCGAAAGGGCAAAGGACTATTCAGCCATGGCACAGGTAAATAAAACAGGCACCCAAGAGTCTTACGAGAGTCTTGAGAAAGAGTGGATGGCAAGTCTTGCTTAAGTCACGTGGAAGAGGATGTTTTTTTTATGGGAAGCCATTTCAGGAACACAAAAAGATGGGGGTTTCCTTAACCATCACTGTTTCCTGGGAGCACAGGGCTCAACATTGTCAACCCACATAAATCCATATATGGATTTCCATACCTACAAGTTAAATTCTAACCTGCCTGGTCTGATGTCCAGGAGTCAGACCTCCCAAGCTCATCAGCATTCTCTGCTTTGCTTGTCATTCTGGCGATGCTCACATACCTCATATCCGACCCTCTGTGTCACTCCGCAAACACACCTTGCTGTTTACTGACTGTGCCTTTGTGAATGTCATTCCTTCTGCCTCAAACGTTCTCTCTTTTTTTCCCCTTGTTTGGTTTCACCTGTCCTTCCATACCCATCTTTCCAAGGAACTCACCCTCACATCCTCCCTCCCAGGCCTCTCTGGGATTTCATGGAAACTAGTTTGGTGCCCACCTTCACGATGTGCTTCTCCCACGGCATCAACCTTCTCATTTCTCCTCTCTCCTTGTGGGCTCTAGCTTCATCCAGGGGTCGGTTCATGCATGTTCTGATTCTCTATCTTGCTGTGAAGCTCAATGCTTAGTGTAGAACAGGTGATAAATAGGTATTTGCTGAGCTGAAACAAACTCTTTCTCCTTCACACACCTCTCCCTGGCCCTTAGAAATGTTCCCTCTTTAACACTTCGTGTTATCTTTTCTTTTTTTTTCCTTGAGAGCTCCTTCACTGCTGTAAGTTCAGCTCTATCAGGTAGGTCAGGTCTGTACTTTCAGGTTTCACTGCCTTCTCAATGTAAGCATTCCATTTACAGCTTTAGTATTCTAGCCATAGCCAGAAAAAAAAAATCCTTTTTCTTTTCATAGGCTTCATAAATATTTTTTTCTCATCGCAAAAGGTATCGCATGCTCATTGCAAAAAAACAAAAAAATAAATAAAGTTTTGGCAAATAAGAAAAGCAAAACACAAACTCTAAGAACATATAAAATCATTTATACTTCTGCAACCCAGAGGAAACTATATATTAATGTCATATCACTGTACCAAATGAGCATCGTGCTGTGCATTCTATTTTGTAACCTGATTTTTCTCATTTAACACTTCAAGATGAATTTTCCATGTTAATAAACACTCATTTGAAATACCACAAATGCTTTTCAAGAAGGAGTATTGTTAGCATAGAGACAATTAATTTTTTTTTCTGGTAAGAAGGTCTCTCTGTCCCCTCCTTTTTTTTGGAGGCCAAACCTATTTGACTAAAAAAATTTACAAGTTTGAAGATGCGACAAGTATCTCTCATCAAGGTGATGTAGAGATTGGTGCTAAAAATAATAACCAAAAGGTAAAAGGGCAACATGTTTAATGTGGAGATGTAGCTTACCTTTTCCATCCCAAAGATGGACTTTTTAAGGGACTCAGGTATGTTCAGAATCTGAATGGTAGTGGTAGTGATTAAGGCAAAAAGGGACCCATCATCTTCCTATCACCTTCACCATCATCATCTCTCCATCACCATCGCCATCATCTTCACCATCATCAGCATCACTGTCATAACCACCAATACCACTACCATTTTCTCCTCTCCTCCTCCACCTCTGTCTTCTTTTTCTTCTTCACCTTCATCATTTTGTATCATTTTCATCAATATTCCCTTTCCAAGATTAATTTCTTAGAGATTTCAAAGTTATATGAATGTGAGGCACACGAGAGCTGAAGAGACAATTTAAAAAATTAGCGGAATATATTTAGGAGTTTTTCCTAAACTATTCTCACCTCCAGGGCTGATTGAATTCTCATATGTGGAAATATGACCCGTGAGATAATTCTGATATAAGAAGTTTTCTTTCAGTCCTATGAGTTTTTTTTTTTAAAATTCCAAAATAATATCCATAAAAACAAGCCAAAGAGAGTATTTTTTACTAGTCTATATTTATATTTATCAAACTCACCCATCTGCTTAATGCTTTAAGGTCAGGCTTTTAGGCAGAAATCTCACATGGAGTTCCCTGCATTATGTAGCAGTTTATCTGGCTAGATAATTTATATGATTTTTTTTTTTTACAGAAATTGTAGGGAATGCATTCCAAATCATAATATACAAATGGATGTTTACATTTTCTTCTTCAAAGAGGGAAGTAACCCTGAGAAAGATGTCAGAATACCACAGAGCAGACCCTAAGTAAGAGCACCTGGTGTCTCCAGTGGTTGAAATGATGTATTAATGAGTTCTCATTCTCAGTGAATTTTACCAGGAACCAATTAACCGTAGTAATTACATCTCTTCCACTGCGTGCTCTGAAATGTGGAGTGCACGGGTGTTGGGTTGCTGTGTTTGCTGAATTGTTTTTTTCTGTATGACAACAATTTAAACAAGTGTGACTTGTTTATTATGTTCCCTTTACCTTCCTTTTTTGTTTTGTTGTTGTTGTTGTTTCTGTTTTTGTTTTTGTTTTTTTGAGATGGAGTCTCTCTCAGTCACCGAGGCCGGAGTACAGTGGTGCCATCTTGGCTCACTGCAACCTCCGGTCCCCAGGTTCAAGCAATTCTCCTGTCTCAGCCTCGTGAGTAGCTAGGTACAGGCATGCACCACCACACCCAACTAATTTTTGTATTTTTAGTAGAGATGGGCGTTTCATCATGTCGGCTGGGCTGGCCTTGAACTCCTGACCTCAAGTGATTTGCCCGCCTCGGCCTCCCAAGGTGCTGGGGTTACAGGCGTGAGCCACTGCGCTCAACCCCGTTTACCTTCTGAGTATCTCAGCATAAAAGAAAATTTTGCAAATAATCATTTTTAGAATCACACAGAATACCGGTGCATGCAAATGACAACAACCAAGTACAACCAGAAAGCTGCACCACAGTGTGCTCTAAAAGGTGGCAGAAAACACACCGGGGAGAGAGCCCCTAATTAAGAACGGAGAGATAAAAGCTGCATGCTAAAAACCAGACTGCTTAGGAAATGAAAGACTGAGTAAGAGGTCCCGGACAATGGTCTCTTGTTGATAATGAGGTGAGTGCTGTTAAACAGAAAACTTTGTTGTTGTGTCAGAACTGCTGAAGATCTTTCTAAAGTTTCAGTTTTCTAAAGTAAGGGACCTTTCTATGCTTCAACTCCTTTCCTGCAAAATGGGAAACATGCCTCATAAGTTTGTTGTGAGGATACTTTAATATATGCGAAAGTACTTAGGATGCTGTCTGGTATATTGCAAATGCTTAGTAAATACCAGTTGTTATTTTATTAAGTCTAGTAAACTTAATTTGGCATTCTAAAATTAGGAACTTACAGAGCTATGGTCTCCTTTTTAGAAAAGAGCACTATTGTTTTTGTAAAACATAATATATCATGAGTAAAAATTAAAATAGTATACGTCTTAGTGTGTTCAGGTTGTTGTAAGAAAATACCATAAACTGTGTTGCTCAATAACAACAAGGTTATTTCTCACAGTTCTGGAGGTTGCTATGTCCAAGATGAAGGCACCAGCAGATTTGGCATCTGGTGAGGGCCCTTTTCCTGTTTCATAGATGGTAGCTTCTCACTGTGTCATCACATGGTGGAAGGGACAAGGCTGTTCCCTGGGGCCTCTTTTATAAGAATGTTAACCCCATTTATGAGGGCTCCATGCTTACTACATAATCACCTCCCAAAGGCCCCACCTCCTAATACCATAGCCTTGGGAATTAGTATACTCAAATAAAGAAGGAAAAGACACTAAAACTAGCTCAAATCTGAAAAAGATATGCACTGTTAAAATGCTTTACAGAATCCTTTCAGCACCAATCTCTCTATAAATAAATATGGATATATCACAGATAGATCTAATTTTATAGTGGATCATAATATATTCTGTAACTGATCTTTATCACTTACGCAGCAAATGTGTCCTAGATATTTTTTATGTTTAATATGACCTCCATCATCATTTTTAATGGCTGCGTAATATTCTGGCAAGCATTTGAATCATACTCCAATTGTCTAATCCTCCAGCAACGAATATTTAGATTGCTTTCATCTTTTTTTGCTCAATAAAATTCCTTATGTATGCCTCATGTTCCACTTATGCATTTAATTCCTAATTGTAAATCCACAGATATAAGATTTCTAGGTCAAATGGTTATACATTTTATATTTTGAATCATATTTTTCTTCTGTTCTTTTAAAAAGGTTAAACTAATTTGTACTCAACAAGGATAAGATTTGCTAGACAGAGATAGGAGACAGCAGAGAGGAAGGATATTTTAAGTGGAAGGAACAGTGTGAGAAAAAGGGAGTTGGGGAAATATATACTTTCTTGGGAGAGTCTTCATGTTTTTTTATTGAGCTTGCTATTTTTCACTCAAGAACATCTTATGGAAACCTCTTCATACAACTGATATTCATTCTTTCAAAAGGCGTGGTGTGGGTGAGCCCTAATTTATTCAGCCTTTTCACCACTATTAGTCATTCACTTTTTTAAACACCAGGTAACACCATCTCTCTTTCCTCCAGGGTCAGTTGTTCCTTGTGTTCATCTCCATCTTTCCCTCTTGTAGGGGAGCCCAAGACCTTCCCTGGCAGACTGTTCAATTTTGTTGGCAAATGTTTATCCAGCTTTATTCTGGAGTCTGTATTTCTGTTGCCATTTATTCTGAGTGCCGCATGTGGAGCCATCCTCTGTGGCTGCTTTGGACTATTGCATGTAAAGCCTTGTTTCTTCTCTTGCTTCTCACTTCACTCTTTGTGTCTCCTTACCGAGTGTGGTCGACAGAATAATGACCCCCAAAGATATCTGCATCCTAATCTCTGGAACCTGTGAATATGTTACCCTACAAGGCTAAAGGGACTTCACGAAGTATTATGTTAAGGATCTTGAGATCAGGAGATTTTCCTAGATTACCTGGGTGGACCCAATCCAATCACAAAGGTTCTTAAGGCAGCAAGGTCAGAGTCAGAAGAGATGTGACAATGAATACAGAGGTAGGAGTGATGTGGTCACAAACCAAGGAATATGGGCGGCTTTTAGAAACTGGCAAAGGCATGGAAACAGATATTTCTCTAGAGCCTCCAGAAGGGATGCAGGCTTTGATTTTAGTGTTGGGGTCTCATTTTAGACTTCTGAACTCCAAAATTGTTAGAAAATAAATTGGCCTTGTTTTAAGCCACTGGGTTTGTGGTAATTTGTTACAACTGTAATAGGAAACTAACACGGCAAGTCATGGAAGAACTGTGCAAAGGTGAAGGGGGGATTGCTTCCCCCCCGTACAGCCTTTCCCCTCAGCATACTCTGTGCTGTGGCTTCCTCCATCTAATTATCAACAAGGACACACTCCTTTCTCCTTTTCACCTTCTGGAAGGCTGCACACATGTGTTCTCGGTCAGTGATCCACCCTTCCTATCCTTAGTGCTCCTGTGAGCTTGCTCTCTTTTCTATCTTTTTATCATCACAGTAAATCTGGGGAAGGATAAGAGGTTCTCTTCATATTAGTGGTATCAGAATGTTTCAAAAAGTCACATTATTTTCGGCTGGGCACAGTGGCTCATGCCTGTAATCTCAGCACTTTGGGAGGCTGAGGCGGGGGTGGGGGGATCAACTGAGGTCGGGAGTTCGAGACCAGCCTGGCCAATGTGGTGAAACCCCGTCTCTACTAAAAATACAAAAATTAGCCAGGCATGGTGGCGTGTGCCTGTAATCTAATCCCAGCTACTTGGGAGGCTGAGGCAGGAGAATCGCTTGAACCTGGGAGGTGGAGGTTGCAGTGAGCCGAGATTGTGCCACTGCACTCTAGCGTGGGTGACAGAAAAAAAAAAGTCTTTTTATTTTAAAGTCACAGTTGACAAAAATGGCTCATCACAAGTAATGCTTCTGGCTTTCCCTCAGCCTCCCTGAGGCCCCACTTTAGCCCAACACAGGCATTTGTGAGACAGCTGGTAGAGATTAGCAGTGCAGACTCTGCAAATTGTGCGAAGATTTTCTTCATAGAAAGATAACAGAAATGAAACAGCAACCTTGGCCTTATAAGCTCCAGTCTCCTATCCACTGTACCAGTTGTGCAGCCATCTGATGCGGATTCCAGCCAAATCCTGCCTCACTCTTGGCCCTGGGCATGGCCCTACAGTCTTGCAATGAGAGAAAACATTGTTTTTCTCTAGGAATCTCTGGGAAGATAGTGGAAAGCTGAGCAGGCCTTCGTGGGAGCCCGCGTTGCAGAGCAGTGACTGACTGCTGGGCCTTGGTCTGTTCTGTGGCTGCAGGCAGGGAGCTTATTTCCCTGCAACGGCTCATTACTTGATTACTGGGCTCTGCTTGCACATTTCCTCAAGTTCTGAAGCTTTCTTGTGCTCCATAGAGAGGAGCAGGGCATCCAGTGGGTTGGCAGTCTTGGCTTTAATAAGAGGCAAACATTGACTTCCTCCCTAGCCTGGGCATAGTCCACAAAACATAGACTATTTTTTTTTTTTTAAACAATCATATCTGCGACTTGGAAGGTGAAAACACCAACTTTAATCATTTCACTGTTTGACTATTTCTACTGTATGAGAAAGTGTCCAGGTTGTAGAAGTCAGATAGATCAGATAGATAGATCGGAGACTAAAATTCAGCACTGCTGCTTTCTAGTCAGGTGATTATGGGATTAAATTGCCATAAGTCTCAGAGAATTTTTCTTTCCACTGTAGAGGTGGATAATATCTGTATCATAGACCTGCTGTGAAGATTAAATGAAATCATAAGCATGAAGCTGTTAGCAAAGGAATGTTCCTTCCCTTGTCTTCCACTATGGTAAGAACCAACAGTTGTATTTGGAGTTGCTAGCAAGAGCTGATAGTTCTCACATACTTTTTATATCATGTACTCTTTTCTGATTATGAACATTAAAAATGTATGCTCATATAGGTAATTTGAAAAAAAACCATGAATATTATAAATGAAACTCTCAATCTCACTCTCTAGAGATAACTACCATTAGCATTTTGGTATTTTTTTCTACTTTTTTTTATAAACAGTGATGGAGCAATTACTTATTTTGCAAGTAAAACTGCAACCTGCTTTTCTCACTTAATGTCACATTGACACTCATCTTGAGAGAGGGATTTCCCCTCTCATCAGCAGTGGAAAAGAGCCACGTTCTTTGTATATAGACTTGTTAGAATTGGATACAAGGAAGGTTAGACTGATGGTTTGGGGGTGGGATAAACCAGGGCCAGGAGATAATTTGGCCCCTAAAAGGCACCATTTTTGGAGTATGAAATGTGGCAAGTTCTGCAGTTTGTGCAACCCTACTAAGTAATGATTTTCGTGTTTAAAGTTGTCATGGTTGGGCTCTGAGAAGTTCCATAAAGCAGTTTCCTCTGAGCTGCTTGGACTTTACCCTAGACAGGCAGAAGACGGCACCATGACTTGAGCTAAATCGCACCCACCAAATGTCCTACTGCCTGACAGCTCTTCATAGACTTTGCAGAGAATACATCAGTTGGTCCTATCTAAATAAACCACAGCTTCTATAAGATGCCAAGGCCTCTGCAGTAGCACAAGGGCCCAGCATGTGATTAGGATTATGGTTAGTCACTAGAAAAAAGCCATTTAGAAACCATAGTCGGCCAGAGAATCCATATTGGGGCTGAAAGGACTGTCTGAGGATCTTCTGAAATTTTGTGTACTTACATTTTTCTAGGAAAAGGGTACAAAGATTTCATAAGATTTATAAGGAGGTCTATGCCCTCTCCCTAATTATTAACAGCTATTGATCTCAAAGAAAGGGTAGAGTGCATGTTCTTTAGGCAGTCATCCAGGAAAAATGATTTCTTATCATTGAGCTTCAGATAAGGATCAAAGAACAGAGAATTTGAAATGATGTTCTTTGGCAACAACCTGGAATGCAAATATTCAGTATTACCAAATAAGAAAAGACTTATAGACTTTATATCTACAACTATATTATTCCCCCAATCTTCCTCTCTTCCACCTCTCAATTTATCTGTCATCTGTGTATTTACTACTATTTCTATTGAGACACCAGTTTGGCCAGACAGACCTAAAAGTAACCAACACATTACTTATCTTTTTGTTGCCTTCTTTATCATCCATGTAAAATTGAAATAGCTTTTTACATTATAAGGTTATCGTAAGGATTAAACAGGATATCATATTTGAGGTAAAATACTTACTACAATACTTACTAAACATATAGTAAGTTCTCATTAAATATTTGCAATTATTATTATAATCCTTATTGACTCTTGATATATTATAGCTTTTAGGCCACTAGGTGCCCAAAAGAATTTCCAACATGTCTCACTCTGGTCTGTCTTCCTTGGCGTTGTGCTGTATTTCTGAATACTGAGTGTTAATGATTTCTCTATCATCAAATAGCAAAGCAATTTTCCATGCTTTATTTCTTTAAAAATCTGCTGTTTCTTAAGGATAATTCGTTGGCTGATTGTATATTAATTACCGATAGCAGTTGAGTGAAAATCTACCTTGTTTTGTTTGTGCAGCTCTAAGTATAAGCTGTGTTCTGCCGCATTAACAAAAGATCCCAAAAATCTTAGTGACTTAAAATGACAGGGGTTTATTCTGTGCTTCTGCCATATAATGTATAATGAAGTGTCATGGGTTCTGGTTGTGTAGCTTCACCCTGGTTGTCAGAGCAGCCACCATCTTGAATGTTGCAGGTCACCATATTAGTGGAGAGAAAGAGCTCTGGAAGGTTTCCCACTGGCTTTTAAATCCCCCAGCATGGGAATGCATGTGAGACTGCCAATTACCAATAATTGGTAAGAGCCAGTCACATAGCCACACCCAACCACAGGAGATGGAGTAAGAAGAACCATCCTGCCATGCACCTTGAAGAGTAGAAAACCAGACATATTTGGTGAATTTATCCATGACTAAAAAAGTTGATAATGATATTTTAGGTCGTATATGGTGATCAGTTTTGAATGTACCGGCTATTTGGCCATCCCCAATCATACTACATGGATTACTACATCATGCCACTTCCAGCTAAAAAATGTAACTACTTTGGAGGCCTATGGTGATATCCTGGGATGTTAAAGAAACAGAGAGAGAAGCAGTTGAATCTCTGCTTTGTTTTAGTCACCTTGCATTTGGGTTGAATGTGTCAAGACTGATGTTTATTATGTGTACAGAAAAGTCATCTTTGAGGCATAATATTCTCCTTGTATGGTGTTTGAAAAGACACTGGGAAGAGCCTTTTGCCCACAGACATGAAAAGTACCTGTTCGGGGAGGGGTTTTTTAGCATCCACCTGTGGTAGTCTCTTCTGAGGGGGAGATGTAGTAAATTTGTTTTTCTTTAGGTGACCAAAAGACATCCTATGTGAAGTATTACAAGGTGGCAACATATCAAGATAGCCTGGACTAGTTTTAGTTACACCAAGTCTTCCATGAGTTGAGAGTTTTCCATTGCACACGGCATCTTTTTCATTCATTATCTCTTGGATCTTCATAGTTATCACGTAAATTTGATAGAGGTTTTTTGATTCAAGAGAAGAAAGGAGAAAAAAGATGCAAGCTATTTAGTGAGTGCCTGTGTGTTCCAGGCATTGTATGAGACAATTTTGTATATGTGATTTCATTTTACTCTCCCAATAATTTTGTAAATCATGTATTATTATAGTATAATAAGGAAACGAGGGCTCAGAGTGTTGAAAGGGGTTGCATTCAAAGTGCATTCAAACCAAGTTTTCCTGATTGCTAACATCTACTTCTTGGGCTATGCAATCTCCTTTCTAGGCTTTGCTTGCGTTAATTGGGGTTGAAGGCATGTTTTTGAATTAGTGCTGCCTCTATTCATACTATTTCTACTTGACACATTCAATTTGACTAAAATGATTAAAGTAACTCTTCCATTTTGTTTGGTGAAGTTATTACTAGAGTTTCATAGAGAGGGCTCTGCATCAAGAGGGCTGACTGCACTGACATTCTAAACATGTCAATATAGCCTTAAGATTTTCTACACCACTGGATAAAGATTTAAAAAATTATCAATGAATCCAGCCTGATACTCAAAATCTGTTACTTTCATCTGTCTCTTTTTTTTTTCCAATTTCAACTGGATTTAATACAGATGACTTGAGTAATTTGTCAAAAAATTCCAAGATATCTGTTTACAGATCAATCAGGAGACACATTGTGTTTAACACACAGCAGACAATAACATCTTTTTTTTTGAGATGCAGTCTCACTCTGTCATCCAGACTGGAGTGCAGTGGCACAGTCTTGACTCACTGCAGCCTCTGCCTCCCAGGTTCAAGCAATTCTCCTGCCTCAGCCTCTGGAGTAGATGGGATTACAGGCACCTGCCACCACACCCAGCTAATTTTTGTATTTTTAGTAGAGATGGGATATCATCATGTTGGTCAGGCTGGTCTCGAACTCCTGATCTCAGGTGATCCACCCGCCTCGGCCTCCCAAAGTGCTGGGATTACAGGCAACAATAATATTTTTAAATATCAAGATGACAATATTTGTTTAACCAACACACACATACACATGCACACCCACACACACCCTCTCACCCTCACAGAGATCTTAGGGCTTTAGCTGGAGTTTTATTTTCCATTAGTTAGAAGTGCCTTCGGATTTTCTAATTTGATATGTATGTCTTTGATTATTTGGCAGAATCTCCAAAGGTTCAAAACACATAGTAATTTGACATTTTGTTGAAGTGTGAATTCGAACCACAGAGTTGTTGAGAAATATAACTGACTTGTGTAGTAAGATAATATAATTTGTTGAGTAAATTCTATAGCTAGAAGTGAGCTCAGCCCACAGCTCAGCATTTGTATGCCAACCTAGCTGTGTTTTGTCCCCTCTGTCTCATATATAGAAATAACAGAACAAATTATGCTCTGTAGTAGCAATGAAGAATTGGAAAATAAAGAAAGGTCTTTGGTCATATTCCTTCTTCTATTCTTGGGCAGTGACCTCCAAGAGGGTATGGGAAAATAGTTAGGACTTTTAGCGATGTTTATGTTTTAATTCAGAGGTTGGCAAACTATGGCCCCTGGGCTGAATCCACTCTAACCCCTGTCTTTGTAAATAAGGTCTTAGTGGAACACAGCCATGTCTATGGGTTTATATGTCGTGAATGGATAATTTCACGCTGCAAAGCAGAGTTAAGTAGTATGTCAAAGACACATGGCCTGCAAAGCCTAAAATATTCACTATCTGGTGCTCTAAAAAGGTTTGTTGACCCCCACTTTAATCTTGTCTTTTAAATTTTTTAAATGTTTCATACTGTAATTTTTATAGTATATAATGATAGTACATGTATATAATTTGTAAATAAAACATATATACATGTTGGAAATACATTTTAAAAATCATTTACTTATATAAGGATACATTCAAAAAGGTTCAGAGACCACAGTTTCAGGGCCTGCTGTTTAAGAAATACTTCCAAATGATCGCCTTTGTTGTGGTTAGTGTTCTTAAAGACACACATCTTTTTTTTTCTTTTTTTTTTAATGCATTGTTTGTAGTTTTGTCATCCAAATTCTGTGGAGAAAGAATAAGCACAGTAGCACATTAGGGTAGCACATTATGACCATATATATATAATATATATACATATATATGTATATACACACATATATATATGAGAGAGAGAGAGAGAGAGAACAAGACAATAAAAGAGAAAAGGAAGAGTGGAAGAAAAAGAAAAGAGAAGAGAAGAGGCAGGCTACCACGTAGCCAGTAGTGCCTGCTCATAGCTAGCCTACAATCTTGAGTTAGATTTGACGGTGAGATCAGCTCTAATCTGATTGCAATAGACAGTGGCCTGCATCTGAAGCATTTGAAAAGCTCCACCCTATGACCAAAAAAGAAAAAAATTCCTCTCAATTTTTCTCAAGGCTAAAAACTCTCCCATTAACCAATCCCTCACATTATGGGATTTGAGGCCCTCTTTAAAATATATTTCTACCCTGATACTCAGAGGGCAACACATTAAGCCAGCTTCAGCCATTAACTCATTTTATTAATTCGCTCATTAGATTACTTGGTGCTCAGTTGCTTGTTCGAAAAGTAGCTGAGAAAAATCTGAAAACAAAATCATTCTTTAGTTTTGGTAAGAATAAATCAACTGAAGCAATCCCTGCCTGCCTCAGGGATGGCAAAGACCTGAGATGCCAGTGGCTGGGAAAGACAGTGTGACAGGAAGTTTGTCCCAGGCAGCTCTGATCCTGGCCTATCTGCAAGATGGCTAGTCTGACTGTGGACGATCAGAAGTCGCTCCTCCTGGGCTTGAAGGTTCATTAGTCAGCAAGGTAATAAGGACTACATATTACCAAGGACCCAAGGCCCACTGAGAATTTCTTGTGTGTGTATTAATCTCGGCAGATCAAAGCCATTCCAAGCTTAAAACTAATCTGCATTAATGAACAGCCCCCTCAATTTCCATTTTTATGATGTGTGCAGCATGTTGATTTGTTTCTCCACTGCCTGAAATGGGATGGCTGACTGATGAATCACTTTCCCCGAGAAGCTTGTCTGTGAGCAGTAATGTTGCAAATGGGTGCAAACCAAAAAATCTGTTCTTACTTCATTAAAATTATGGCATAGGCTCCTACTTTCCAAAATTATGCCCTCTCCTCAAACGACTGACTGAAGTTTCAGTTTTGTTGTGTAGGTGGGGTGTCGAGCCAGTCTCTGTGCTAGTGCTGCATGTCAGAAGATGCGGCTACTTGGGAAAATTTTGAGACACATTCACTTTGCAGGTCAAGCAAGAGAGAAGGCTGTAACAATTACCAGGAGTAGATACTGTTATCTGGATTGAGCTAAATAACAGGGTTTAAAAGGAAGACCAGATCCAGAAAGGCTGGATCAGCAGGGAAGGGGGTTTGGGGAAAAAGAGTAGTGGGGATGAACAAGGTAGAGGGCAGATGGATCACTTTGGTGTTTGAAATTTAGGCTTTAAACCTGTGAACACAATTCATTCCCCAGGATGACACCACTACTACCACCACTACCACCACCATCATCATCAGTCTCGTCTTCTAGGCTGGCACGATGTTGATTGCCTTATATATCTTTTCTTATTTCTAATATTCACAGAAACATTTGGAGAGAGATGCTACAATTATTCTCATCTCTTTACCTGAAAAAATTAAGATACAATTCAGGAATCATAAAATTCATCCTTTAAAAATGTACATTTCAGCATATTCACGGAGTTGGGCAATCATCGCCACTATCTAATTCTAGAACATTTTTTTCATCAGCCCTCCCCAAAGAAATCCAATGAGTTACTCCTCATTCCTTTTTACTCCATAGCTTTGGCAGCTACCAATCTACTTTCTCTACAGACTTGCTTGTTCTGGACTTTTCATATAAATGGAACCATTCAGTATGTGGCTTTTGTTACTGTCTTTTTTCACTTAGCATGATGTTTTCAAGCTTCTTCCATTTTGTAGCATGTATCAGTACTTCATTCCTTTTCATGGCTGAATAACATTCTATTGTACACATATATCACATTTTGTTTATCCATTTATCAGTCGATGGCCTTGGGTTTTTCTACTCTTTTGCTATTGTGAATAATGCTGATATAAGCATT
This sequence comes from Pan troglodytes, assembly GCF_028858775.2. Taxonomy (NCBI): domain Eukaryota; kingdom Metazoa; phylum Chordata; class Mammalia; order Primates; family Hominidae; genus Pan; species Pan troglodytes. The sequence goes on from NC_072411.2 coordinate 14,764,640, forward strand.
CATGTACAAAATTTTGTGTGGACATAAGCTTTCATTTATTTTGGATATAAACCTAGAAGACAAATTGCTGGTATTAATAATTATATATTTAACTTTTTGAGGAACTGTCAAACTGTTTTTCATAGTGACCACCATTTTGCATTTCTGCCAGCAATGTATGAGGATTCCACATTCTCCACATCATTGCCAAGATTTGTTATGGTCCCTTTTTGATTATAGCCATCTGAGTAGACGTGAAATGGCATATTATTGTAATTTCTGTTTGCATTTTTCTAGTTACTAATCATGTTGAATATCTTTTCATGAGCTTATTGGCCATTTACACGTCTTCTTTGGAGAAATATCTATTGAATTCTTTACCCAGTTTTTAATTGGGTTATTTGACTTTTTATTGTTGAATCATAACAGTACTTTATATATTCTGGGTATTTGATTCTTATCAGATATGTGACTTACAAATATTTCCTTCTTTTTTGTGGGTTGTGTTTTCATTTTCTTTTTTCATTTCTGGTTTTTTTTTTTTTTTTTGAGACAGAGTCTCACTTTGTTGCCAGGCTGGAGTGCAGTGGTGTGATATCAGCTCACTGCAACCTCCGCCTCTTGGGTTCAAGTGATTCTCCTGCCTCAGCCTCCCGACTAGCTGGGACTACAGGTGCACACCACCACATTTGGCTAATTTTTGTATTTTTAGTAGAGACTGGCTTTCACCATGTTTTCTTTATAGTGTTCTTTAAACACAAATGTTTTTAATTTTAATCACATCAATTTATCTATTTTTTCTTTTGTTGCTTGTGCCTTTGGTGTCATATCCAAAAAACACTGTCTAATCCAAGGTCACAAAGACTCACTCCTATGTTTTCTTCTAAGTGTTTTACAGTTTTAGTACTTACATTTAGATCATTCATACATTTCGAGTTAATTTTTGTGTATGGTATAAAATAAGGGTCCAACTTAATTTTTTTGAAAGTGGATATTTTGATATTCAGAAGTCCCAGCCCTATTTGTTAAAAAGACGATTTTTTCTCCATTGAATTTCTTGGTTCCCTTCTTGAAAATCAATTGACCATAAATATATGCATTTATTTCTGGATTATGAATTCTATTCTATTAATATGTGTCTGTCATTATGCAGTGTTAAGCAGTCTTGATTATTGTATTAAGTTTTGAACTTCGGAAGTGTGAGCTCTTCAAATTTGTTCTTTTTCCAGGTTGTTTTGGCCATTTTAAATCCATAGTATTCCTATATGAGTTTTAAGATCAACTTGTCAATTTCTTCGAAAAAGCAGCTGGGAGTTTGATAGGGGTAATGCTCAATTTTCAGATCAAATTGGAAAGTATTGCTATCTTGACAATATTGTCTTCTACTCCATGAATATGGGATATGTTTCTATTTTTTTAGGTGACCCTTAATTTTTTTAATTAATAAAATTTATTTTTAGAGGAGTTTTAGATTAATACCAAAAGTGAGCAGCAAGTGAGCTTTTCCGTATAGCCCCTTTTCCCACACATACACAACTGTCCATACTATTGACATCCTCCACTAGAGTGGTGTGTTTGTGGCAATGTATGAACCTACACTGATACATCATTACCAGCAAAAGTCCCTGGTTTCCATGAGGGTTCACTCTTGATGCTGTACATTCTATGGGTTTTGACAAATGTATGGCAACAAGTATCTACCATTGTAGTATCATGCAAAATAGTTTCATTGCCCTCAAAATGCTCTCTGCTCTGCCTATTTATCCCTCCCTCACCTAAACACTTGGTAACTACTAACTTTTTACTGTCTTTGTAGATTGCTTTTTCACAACATCATACAGTTGGAATCATACAGTATGTTGTTTTTTCAGATTGGCTTCCTTCACTTAATATACATTTAATCTTTCTTCATATCTTTTTGTGGCTTGATAGCTCTTTTCTTTATAGTGCTGAATAACATTCCATTGTCTGAATGTACCACAGTTTATTTATCCATCCACCTACTGAAGGACATCTTGGTTGCTTTCAAGATTCTTTGGCAATTATGAATAAAGCAACTCTGTTCAGGTTTTTTTGTGGGCAAGTTTTCAGCTCCTTTGGGTAAATATCAAGGAACATGATTGCTGGATCACACAGCAAGAATATTATTTGGTTTTATAAGAAATTACCAAACTGTCTTCCCAAAGTGACTATAAAATTTTGTATTCCCACTAGTAGTGAATGAGAGTTTCTGTTTTTCCACATCCTGCCAGCATTTGATGTTTTCAGTGTTTTGAATTTTGACTATCCTAATAGGTGTGCTGTGGTATCTCATTGTTTTAACTTGCAATTCCCTAATGACATGTGATTTTTTTAATGTGCTTATTTATCATCTGTATATCTTCTTTGGTGAGGTGTCTGTTCAATATCTTCTGCCCATTTTAAAATCAAGTTTTTTGTTTTCTTATTATTGAGTTTTAAGAGTTATTTGCTTATTTAGGATGACAATTCTTTGTCAGTTATGTTCTGTAGTAATTCAGTAGTAAGAGGTGGGAGGAGGGGAATGTTTCTATAGTCCTGTTCTTAGTTCTGAGTCTTCTGGTGAGCTTGTGCCTCTGGACTGTGAACTTCACCAGTGTTTCTCAGTCCCCACCACTCCTACCTTTAGGAGGGGCAGAATGACCAGAGAGGGCTGGAATTGGGTATTTTCCTTCCCCCATGTGGAAGGACAGATGAAACTGGAGTTGAGTACTTTCATTCCCTCTGGTAGGTTAGGTTCTAATAAAACTCTAGAAGGTTCAGCTCTGGTAAAATTGTTTCTCCTGAGGGCAGAGTTGTTAGGAATAGAATGCTCTGGCATGTTTCAAAATGGTTTCTTTCCCCTTCCCCTGCCAGAAACTTTAGGAGCTATTTCTCCTATATTCACTCTGAAGACCTGGTAGAGCTTCTGGAGGTAAACTCACAAAAGTGTGGGGGGCCCCTGTGACTACATCCCCTGGGGTTTTTAACTCCCTGAGTTGTTCACACTGAGCCTCCAGCAATATACCAATTACAGTTCAGGTTTTCCTACCCCAGCACTGGTTCCCAAGGAAGTTTCTGATTGTGGATTTCTCCTTCAGCAAGTTGTGATTCTCTGTATCTGCCTGCTCTTCTCTCCAATTTGAGGGACAGTGGTTTGCCCTGTGACCTCACTTCTTGTATGCATTTAAGAAGGTTGTTGATTTTTCAGTTTGCTTAGCTTTTTCTTGTTAGAATGAAATGGTGGCTCTAAACTAAACTAGAAACTGGAAGTATTCCTTAATTTTTTCAATAATGTTTTGCAGTTTTTGATATGCTAATTTTCCACTTTTTGGTTAGATTTATTCGTAAGTATTTTATTCCTTTGATGCTATTCAAAATAGAATTATTTTATTAACTTCATTTTTGGATTGTTCATTGCTGAAATACAATTGATTTTTATGCATTAATTTTGTATCCTGTAACCATGCTGAATTAATTCGTTAGTTGCAGTAGTCTGTTTATTTTGTGGGTTTCTTAGGATTTTCTACATACAAAATCATGTTATATGCAAATAGAGATAGTTTTACTTCCTCTTTTTTTTTTTTGAGACAGAGTCTCGCTGTATTGCCCAGGCTGGAGTGCAGTGGCGTGATCTCAGCTCACTGCAAGCTCTGCCTCCTGGGTTCACACCATTCTCCTGCCTCAGCCTTCAGAGTAGCTGGGACTACAGGTGCCTGCCACCACACCCAGCTAATTTTTTGAATTTTTAATAGAGACGGGGTTTCACCATGTTAGCCAGGATCGTCTCGATCTCCTGACCTCGTGATCTGCCCGCTGCAGCCTCCCAAAATACTGGGATTGCAGGCATAAGCCACCACGCCCGGCCCCTCTTTTCTAATATGGAAGCCTTTTATTTCTATTTCTTGTCTCACAGTCTTGGCTAGAACTCCTAGTACAATGTCGAATAGAAGTGATGAGAACTACTGCCTTTATCTTTTTCCTGATCTTACAGGAAAAACTTTCAGTGTTCCATCATTAAGTATGATGTTAGCTATGGGTTTTCATAGATGTCCTTTATCAGGTTAAGGAAGTTCACATCTGTTTTAGTTTCCTATTGCTGTTGTTACAGAGTACCACAAATTTAACGATCCAAAACATTGTAAATTTTTTTACAGTTCTTGAAGTCGGAGGTACAAAGTGGATTTTAAGAGCTAAAATTATGGTGCTAGCAGAACTGCATATTTTTCTGGAATTTCTATGGAAGAACCCATTTCCTTTCCTTTTTTAGCTTCTAGAGTATGGTTGTATTTCTTAACTCATGACTCCTTCCTCTATCTTCAAGATATATTACTCCAATCTCTGATTCCACCATCTTATCTCCTTTTTCTGACTTTGACCTACTTGCCTCTCTCTACAACGGGCCTGGCCAAATAATACAGGATTATTTCCTAATCTGAAAACCTTTAATTTAATCATATCTACTATTTTCTAATACATTATTGAAAGTGGGGTATTAAATTCTCCAATTACTATTATTTAATTGTTTTTCTCTCTTTCATTCTGTACAAATTTTCTTTTTGTATTTTGTGTCTCTGTTGTTGGGTGCATACATGTTTATAATTATTTTGTCTTCTTTATGGATAGACCCTTTTATTGTTATAAAATGCCTTTCTTTGTCCTTAGTATTATTTTTTGACTTAAAGTCTATTTTGTCTCCCTTTGGTCATGTAAGGTAACATATTTCAGGTTCTGCAATAGGATGGACATCAATGTAGGGGCATTATTCTGCTTACTTCACCTTCTATTTCTGGTTTGTTTTGCATTTTCATCATAAAAGAGTGTTGGGTTTTGTCAAATTTTTTCCCTGTATCTGTTGATATGATTATATGGTTTTTGCCCTTTATTTTATTAAATTGATTGATTTTGTGTGTTGAAGCAACTTTGCATTTCTGGGATAAATTCCACTTGGTCATGTGCATAGTGATTTTTAAATGTTGTTGGACTTAGTTTGCCAGTATTTTGTTTAGGATTTTTGTATCTATATTCATAAAGATTATTGACCTGTGATTTTCTTTTGTGTGATGTTTTTGTCTAGTTTTTTTTTATTTTATTATTTTCTTATTATTACACTTTAAGTTTTAGGGTACATGTGCACAATGTGCAGGTTAGTTACATATATATACATGTGCCATGCTGGTGTGCTGCACCCATTACCTCGTCATTTAGCATTAGGTATATCTCCTAATGCTATCCCTCCCCCGACCCCTCACCCCACAACAGTCCCCAGAGTGTGATGTTCCCCTTCCTGTGTCCTTGTGTTCTCATTGTTTAATTCCCACCTATGAGTGAGAACATGCGGTGTTTGGTTTTTTGTCCTTGTGATAGTTTACTGAGAATGATGATTTCTAATTTCATCCATGTCCCTATAAAGGACATGAACTCATCATTTTTTATGGCTGCATAGTATTCCATGGTGTATATGTGCCACATTTTCTTTATCCAGTCTATCATTGTTGGACATTTGGCTTGGTTCCAAGTCTTTGCTGTTGTGAATAGTGTTGCAGTAGACATACGTGTGCATGTGTCTTTATAGCAGCATGATTTATAGTCCTTTGGGTATATACCCAGTAATGGGATGGCTGGGTCAAATGGTATTTCTAGTTCTAGATCCCTGAGGAATCACCACACTGACTTCCACAATGGTTGAACTAGTTTACAGTCCCACCAACAGTGTAAAAGTGTTCCTATTTCTCCACATCCTCTCCAGCACCTGTTCTTTCCTGACTTTTTAATGATTGTCATTCTAACTGGTGTGAGGTGGTATCTCATTGTGGTTTTGATTTGCATTTCTCTGATGGCCAGTGATGGTGAGCATTTTTTCATGTGTTTCTTGGCTGCATAAATGTCTTCTTTGGAGAAGTGTCTGTTCATGTCCTTCGCCCACTTTTTGATGGGGTTCTTTGTTTTTTTCTTGTAAATTTGTTTGAGTTCATTGTAGATTCTGGATATTAGCCCTTTGTCAGATGAGTAGGTTGTGAAAATTTTCTCCCATTTTGTAGGTTGCCTGTTTGCTCTGATGGTAGTTTCTTTTGCTGTGCAGAAGCTCTTTAGTTTAATTAGATCCCATTTGTCAATTTTGGCTTTTGTTGCCATTGCTTTTGGTGTTTTGGACATGAAGTCCTTGCCCATGCCTATGTCCTGAATGGTAATGCCTAGGTTTTCTTCTAGGGTTTTTATGGTTTTAGGTCTAACATTTAAGTCTTTAATCCATCTTGAATTAATTTTTGTATAAGGTGTAAGGAAGGGATCCAGTTTCAGCTTTCTACATATAGCTAGCCAGTTTTCCCAGCACCATTTATTAAATAGGGAATCCTTTCCCCATTGCTTGTTTTTCTCAGGTCTGTCAAAGATCAGATAGTTGTAGATATGTGGCGTTATATCTGAGGGCTCTGTTCTGTTCCACTGATCTATATCTCTGTTTTGGTACCAGAACCATGCTGTTTTGGTTACTGTAGCCTTGTAGTATAGTTTGAAGTCAGGTAGTGTGATGCCTCCAGCTTTGTTCTTTTGGCTTAGGATTGACTTGGCGATGCGGGCTCTTTTTTGGTTCCATATGAACTTTGAAGTAGTTTTTTCCAATTCTGTGAAGAAAGTCATTGGTAGCTTGATGGGGATGGCATTGAATCTATAAATTACCTTGGGCAGTATGGCCATTTTCATGATATTGATTCTTCCTACCCATGAGCATGGAATATTCTTCCATTTGTTTGTATCCTCTTTTATTTCATTGAGCAGTGGTTTGTAGTGCTCCTTGAAGAGGTCCTTCACATCCCTTGTAAGTTGGATTCCTAGGTATTTTATTCTCTTTGAAGCAATTGTGAATGGGAGTTCACTCATGATTTGGCTCTCTGTTTGTGTGTTATTGGTGTATAAGAATGCTTATGATTTTTGTACATTGATTTTGTATCCTGAGACTTTGCTGAAGTTGCTTATCAGCTTAAGGAGATTTTGGGCTGAGACAATGGGGTTTTCTAGATATACAATCATGTCATCTGCAAACAGGGGCAATTTGACTTCCTCTTTTCCTAATTGAATACCCTTTATTTCCTTCTCCTGCCTAAATGCCCTGGCCAGAACTTCCAACACTATGTTGAATAGGAGTGGTGAGAGAGGGCATCCCTATCTTGTGCCAGTTTTCAATGGGAATGCTTCCAGTTTTCATCCATTCAGGATGATATTGGCTGTGGGTTTGTCATAGATAGCTCTTATTATTTTGAGATATGTCCCATCAATACCTAATTTCTTGAGAGTTTTTAGCATGAAGGGTTGTTGAATTTTGTCAAAGGCCTTTTCTGCCTCTATTGAGATAATCATGTGGTTTTTGTCTTTGGTTCTGTTTATATGCTGGATTACATTTATTGATTTGCGTATATTGAACCAGCCTTGCATCCCAGGGATGAAGCCCACTTGATCATGGTGGATAAGCTTTTTGATGTGCTGCTGGATTCGGTTTGCCAGTATTTTATTGAGGATTTTTGCATCAATGTTCATCAAAGATACTGGTCTAAAATTCTCGTTTTTGGTTGTGTCTCTGCCCGGCTTTGGTATCACGATGATGCTGGCCTCATAAAATGAGTTAGGGAGGATTCCCTCTTTTTCTATTGATTGGAATAGTTTCAGAAGGAATGGTACCAGTTCCTCCTTGTACCTCTGGTAGAATTCGGCTGTGAATCCATCTGGTCCTGGACTCTTTTTGGTTGGTAAGCTATTGATTATTGCCACAATTTCAGCTCCTGTTATTGGTCTATTCAGAGATTCAACTTCTTCCTGGTTTAGTCTTGGGAGGGTGTATGTGTCAAGGAATTTATCCATTTCTTCTAGATTTTCTAGTTTATTTGCGTAGAGGTGTTTGTAGTATTCTCTGATGGTAGTTTGTATTTCTGTGGGATCGGTGGTGATATCCCCTTTATCATTTTTTATTGTGTCTATTTGATTCTTCTCTCTTTTCTTCTTTATTAGTCTTGCTAGCGGTCTATCAATTTTGTTGATCCTTTCAAAAAACCAGCTCCTGGATTCATTAATTTTTTGAAGGGTTTTTTGTGTCTCTATCTCCTTCAGTTCTGCTCTGATTTTAGTTATTTCTTGCCTTCTGCTAGCTTTTGAATGTGTTTGCTCTTGCTTTTCTAGTTCTTTTAATTGTGATGTTAGGGTGTCAGTTTTGGATCTTTCCTGCTTTCTCTTGTGGGCATTTAGTGCTATAAATTTCCCTCTACACACTGCTTTGAATGCGTCCCAGAGATTCTCGTATGTTGTGTCTTTGTTCTCCTTGGTTTCAAGGAACATCTTTATTTCTGCCTTCATTTCGTTATGTACCCAGTAGTCATTCAGGAGCAGGTTGTTCAGTTTCCATGTAGTTGAGCAGTTTTGAGTGAGTTTCTTAATCCTGAGTTCTAGTTTCATTGCACTGTGGTCTGTGAGACAGTTTGTTATAATTTCTGTTCTTTTACATTTGCTGAGGAGATCTTTACTTCCAACTATGTGGTCAGTTTTGGAATCGGTGTGGTGTGGTGCTGAAAAAATGTATATTCTGTTGCTTTGGGGTGGAGAGTTCTGTAGATGTCTATTAGGTCTGCTTGGTGCAGAGCTGAGTTCAATTCCTGGGTATCCTTGTTAACTTTCTGTGTCATTGATTGGTCTAATGTTGACAGTGGGGTGTTAAAGTCTCCCATTATTATTGTGTGGGAGTCTAAGTCTCTTTGTAGGTCACTCAGGACTTGCTTTATGAATCTGGGTGCTCCTGTATTGGGTGCATATATATTTAGGATAGTTAGCTCTTCTTGTTGAATTGCTCCCTTTACCATTATGTAATGGCCTTCTTTGTCTCTTTTGATCTTTGTTGGTTTAAAGTCTGTTTTATCAGAGACTAGGATTGCAACCCCTGCCTTTTTTTGTTTTCCATTTGCTTGGTAGATCTTCCTCCATCCTTTTATTTTGAGCCTATGTGTGTCTCTGCATGTGAGATGGGTTTGCTGAGTACAGCACACTGATGGGTCTTGACTCTTTATCCAATTTGCCAGTCTGTGTCTTTTAATTGGAGCATTTAGTCCATTTACGTTTAAAGTTAATATTGTTATGTGTGAATTTGATCCTGTCATGATGATGTTAGCTGGTGATTTTGCTCGTTAGTTGATGCAGTTTCTTCCTAGTCTCGATGGTCTTTACAATTTGGCATGTTTTTGCAGCGGCTGGTACCGGTTGTTCCTTTCCATGTTTAGTGCTTCCTTCAGGAGCTCTTTTAGGGCAGGCCTGGTGGTGACAAAATCTCTCAGCATTTGGTTGTCTGTAAAGGATTTTATTTCTCCTTCACTTATGAAGCTTAGTTTGGCTGGATATGAAATTCTGGGTTGAAAATTCTTTTCTTTAAGAATGTTGAATATTGGCCCCCACTCTCTTCTGCCTTGTAGAGTTTCTGCTGAGAGATCCGCTGTTAGTCTGATGGGCTTCCCTTTGTGGGTAACCCGACCTTTCTCTCTGGCTGCTGTTAACATTTTTTCCTTCATTTCAACTTTGGTGAATCTGACAATTATGTGTCTTAGAGTTGCTCTTCTCGAGGAGTATCTTTGTGGCATTCTCTGTATTTCCTGAATTTGAATGTTGGCCTTCCTTGCTAGGTTGGGGAAGTTCTCCTGGATAATATCCTGCAGAGTGTTTTCCAACTTGGTTCCATTCTCCCCGTCACTTTCAGGTACACCAATCAGACTTAGATTTGGTCTTTTCACATAGTCCCATATTTCTTGGAGGCTTTGTTCGTTTCTTTTCTTTCTTTTTTCTCTAAACTTCCCTTCTCGCTTCATTTCATTGATTTCATCTTCCATCACTGATACCCTTTCTTCTAGTTGATTGAATCAGCTCCTGAGGCTTCTGCATTCTTCACGTAGTTCTCGAGCCTTGGCTTTCAGCTCCATCAGCTCCTTTAAGCACTTCTCTGCATTGGTTATTCTAGTTATACTTTCGTCTAAATTTTTTTCAAAGTTTTTAACTTCTTTGCCTTTGGTTTGAATTTCCTCCTGTAGCTTGGAGTAGTTTGATTGTCTGAAGCCTTCTTCTCTCAACTCGTCAAAGTCATTCTCTGTCCAGCTTTGTTCTGTTGCTGGTGAGGAACTGTGTTCCTCTGGAGGAGGTGAGGCGCTTTGCATTTTAGAGTTTCCAGTTTTTCTGCTCTGTTTTTTCCCCATCTTTGTGGTTTTATCTATTTTTGGTCTTTGATGATGGTGATGTACAGATGGATTTTTGGTGTGGATGTCCTTTCTGTTTGTTAGTTTTCCTTCTAACAGACAGGACCCTCAGCTGCAGGTCTGTTGGAGTTTCCTAGAGGTCCACTCCAGGCCCTGTTTGCCTGCATAACAGCAGCGGTGGCTGCAGAACAGCGGAGTTTCGTGAACCGCGAATGCTGCTGTCTGATCATTTCTCTGGAAGTTTTGTCTCAGAGGAGTACCCGGCCATGTGAGGTGTCAGTCTGCCCCTACTGGGGGGTGCCTCCCAGTTATGCTGGTCGGGGTTCAGTGGTCAGGGACCCACTTGAGGAGGCAGTCTGCCCATTCTCAGATCTCCAGCTGCGTGCTGGGAGAACCACTGCTCTCTTCAAAGCTGTCAGACAGGGACATTTAAGTCTGCAGAGGTTACTGCTGTCTTTTTGTTTGTCTGTGCCCTGCCCCCGGAGGTGGAGCCTACAGAGGCAGGCAGGCCTCCTTGAGCTGTGGTGGGCTCCACCCAGTTGGTGCTTTCTGGCTGCTTTGTTTACCTAAGCAACCTGGGCAATGGCGGGCACCCCTCCCCCAGCCTCGCTGCCACCTCGCAGTTTGATCTCAGACTGCTGTGCTAGCAATCAGTGAGACTCCGTGGGCGTAGGACCCTCTGAGCCACGTGCGGGATATAATCTCCTGGTGCGCCATTTTTTAAGCCCGTCAGAAAAGTGCAGTATTAGGGTGGGAGTGACCCGATTTTCCAGGTGCCATCTGTCACCCCTTTCTTTGACTAGGAAAGGGAACTCCCTGACCCCTTATGCTTCCAAAGTGAGGCAGTGCCTCGCCCTGCTTCGGCTCATGCACGGTGTGCTGCATCCACTGTCCTGCGCCCACTGTCTGGCACTCCCTAGTGAGATGAACCTGGTACCTCAGATGGAAATGCAGAAATCACCCATCTTCTGCTTCACTCACGGTGTATTTGTCTAGTTTTAATGTTTTGATAATGCTGGCTTCATAGTATGAGTTGAGAAGTGCTCCCTTCTCTTCTAATTTTTGGCTAAGTTTATGAAAGATTAGTGTTACTTCTTTAGGCATTAGAGTATACCAGTAGAGCCCCCTGATCCTGGGCTTTCATTTGGGTGAGGCTTTTTGGTTACGAAATCACTTTCTTTTCTTGCTAGAGAGCTATTCAGAATTTCTGTTCTTTTTGAGTGAGTTTTAGTACTGAGTGATTTTCTTAGAAATTATCCATTTCATCTAGGTTATCTAATTTGTTGGCACACAATTATTTATAGTATTCTTTTATAATTCTTTTTATTTCTGCAAAGTCCAAAATAATGACCCCTTCCTTCTTTCATAACTACTAATTTGGTTTTTCTCTCTTTCTTTTCTTTGTCAGCTTAACATTTGTCAATTTTGTTCATCTTTTCAAAGAACTAATTTTTGATTTTGTTGATTTCCTCTATTGTTTTTCTATTTTTTACTTCATTAATTCTCACTGTATTTTTATGATTTCTTCCTTCTTTTTCCCTTGGGGTTAGTTTGCTCTCCTTTTTCTAGTTTCCTTTTTCTAGTTTTCTAGTTTCTAAGGGTGGAAACTTAGGTTATTGATTTAAGATCTTTCTTCTTTTTCTATGTAGGAATTTACATTTACACATTTTTTTTCACAGCACTATTTTCATAGTATGCCATTTGTTTTAGTATATTGTATTTTGTTTTCAGTAATCTCAAAATATTTTCATTTCCCTTGTGATTTCTTCTTTCTTTCATTAATTATTTAGAATTGTGCAGGTTAATTTTTACAGTTTTTGAATTTCAATTTTTTCTAATGGTTTCTAATTTTATTCCATTGTTGTCAGAGATTATACTTAGTATGATTTCATTCTATTTAAGTTTACAAAGGCTTTCATTATGGCCTATTATATGGTCTATCCTGGAGAATGTTCCTTCTGTATTTGAGAAGAATGTGCATTCTGCTGTTGTTGGGTCGAATGTTCTATACATGTCTGTTATGTTTAGTTGGTTTATTGTGTTGTTCAATTCCTCTATTTGCTTAGTTATCTCTGTTTTTCTAATACATTATACATTATCCAATTATTATTATTTAATTGTTTTTCTCTCTCTAATTGTGTACAAATTTGCTTTATGTATTTTGGGTCTCTGTTGTTGGGAGCATGCATGTTTATAATTATTTTGTCTTCTTTATGAATAGACTTCTTTTTTGTTATAAAATGCCCTTCTTTGTCCTTAGTATTTTTTTTTACTTAAAGTCTATTTTGTCTGGTATTAGAATAGTTATTCCCATTCTCCTTTTATTACTGTTTACATTGTATGTTTTTCCCATCCTTTCACTTTTAACTTACTTTTGTCTTTAATCTAAACTGGGTCTCTGGTAGATAGCATATAGTTGAATTATAAATCTCTTTTTTTATGAATCTCTTATTTGAATTTCTGCCTTTTAATTGGCATGTTTAATACATTTGTATATAATATGATTAACATAAGAATTATATCACCCATTTTGCTATATTTTTTATATGTGTTATGTGCTTTTTGTTCCATTTCCCCATTATTGTTTTCTTTTGCATTAAATTGATATTTTCTACTATACTATTTTAATTCCTACTTTTATTTTTAATTTTTATTATATTTTTCAATTTATTTTCTTAATGGTCACCATGTGGGTTACAATTAATGTCTTAACTTATAATAGTCTAGTTTAGATGAATACCAATTTAATAACAATATTATAGAAAAGCACTGTCTAGCTCTATTCCTTCTTCCTACCTTTATACTCTTATTGTTATTCAAATTACATCTTTATACACGGTGACCATGAACAGAGATTTGTAATTATTGTTTTATGTAATTGCTTTTTAAATCAGGAAAGATAAAATAGCATTAAAAATATATTTACACTGTCTTTTATCTTTTACCTGTGTACTTTTAACAGTGCTTTTAATTTCTTCATTAGGTTTGAGTTATTAACTATAGTCCATTAATTTCAGCCTGAAAGACAACATTTAGAATATCTGGTAGAGAAGATTCGCTAGTGATAAATTCTGTAAATTTTTGTTTATTTGAGAATGACTTAACTTTATTTTTGAAGTTTAGTTTTGTTGAATATAGAATTCTTGCTTGACAGTGTTTTTCTTTTGGCACTGTGAATATGTCATTCTTTAGCCTTTATAGTTTCTGATAAGAAATCAGCTGTTATCTTTTTGGCAATCCTTTGTACCTGATGAGTTGTTTTTCTCTTGCTGCTTTCAAGAATTTTTTGCCTTGGCTTTTGATGGTTTGATTTTATATGTCTAGGTATGAATATCTGAATTTATCCTACTTGGAGTTAATAAGCTTCTTGGGTGTGTTATTAATGTTTTTCATTAAATTTGAAATGGTTTCAGCTATTATTTCTTCACATATTCTTTCTTCCCCTTTCTCTCTTCTCTACTTCTGGAACTCCCATTATATGTTTGTTGGCCCACTTGATACTGGCACAAAGCTCTCTGAGGTCTCATTAGTTTTTTCATTGTCTCCCTCATACTAGATAATTTAAACTGATCCATCTTTATGTTCACTGATTTTTTTCTTCTGCCTGCTCAAATCTGCTGTTGAGCCTGTCTGGTAAAGTATTCATTTCAGGTATTATACTTTTCAACTTCAAAATATGTATTTATCTATGTAAAAAAGTAATTTCTTTTTATTGGTAGTTTCTATTTGCTGAGACATGTTCTAATACTATTCATTAATGCCTTAGACATGGTTTCCTGTATTTTAAAAAACATATTTAAAATAGCTAATTTAAAGTCTTTCTCAGTTAAGTCTAACATCTCAATTTTCTCAGGGACAATTTCTATTGACTGCTTGGGTTGTGTGTGTGTTTGTGTCTGTGTATGGGCCATGCCTCCTTTTCTAAAAAATTATTTTTATTTTTAATTGACAAATAACAATTGTCTGTATTTATAGGGTACAATGTGATATTTCGATACATGTATACATTGTAGAAGGAGCAAATCAAGCTAAGTAACATATCCAACACCTCACATATTTATCATTTCTTTGGGATTAGAACATTTAAATTCCACTTTTTTAGTGATTTTTGAAATACACAATATATTAATGTTAACTGTAGTCATTTTGCTGTGCAATAAAACTCATTTCACCTGCCTAACTGAAAGTTTATATCCTTGGACCAAAAATTCCTCTTTCTGTATTCCTCCTCCCCAAATCCCTGTTAATTACAATTCCTCTGTCTACTTCTATGAGTTGAACTTTATTAGATTCAACATATAAGTGAGATAATGTGATATTTGTCTTTCTGTGCCTGGCTTATTTCACTTAGCATAATGTCCTTTAGATTCATCCAGTTGTCACAAATGACAGAATTTTGTTCTTTTTAAAGGCAGAATAGTATCCCATTTGTATATATCATGTATTTAAAAAAATCCATTAATCTGGTGATGGGAACTTAGGTTGTTTCCATATTTTGGCTATTGTGAATAATGCTGCAGTTATCATAGGAATGCAGCTAGCTCCTTGAGAAGTTGATTTTAATTCCCTTTAATACATACCCAGAAGTGTGATTGCTGCATCATTTTTAGTTTTTTGGGGAACCTCCATACTATTTACAAAATAGCTGTACTAATTTGCCTCCTTGCCAACAGTATATAATGGTTGCCTCTTCTCTCCATCTTCACCAACACACATCTTTCATCTTTTTGATAACAGACCTTGTATTAGATGTGAGGTGTATTTCATTGTGGTTTTAATTTGCATTTTCATGATGATGAGTTATATTGAATTTTTTTTTTTCATATATTTGTTGGCTTTTTGTATGTATTCTTTTGAGAAATGTCTATTCAGGTCCTTTGCCCATTTTTAAAATAGGGTTATTTGCTTTCTTGTTTTGAGTAGTTTGAGTTGCCTATGTATTTTGGATATGAGCCCCTTAGCTCATGTATGATTTGCAAATACTTTCTCCTCATTTGAGGGTTGTCTTTTCATTCTGTCAATTGTTTCCTTTGCTATGCAGTAGCTTTTTAGATTGATGCAATCCAATTTGTCTCTTTGCTTTTGTTGCTTGTGATTTTGGGGTCATATGCAAGAAATCATTGCCCAAGCCAATGTCATGTAACTACCTCCTTATGTTTTCTTCTAGTAGTTTTATAGTTTTAGGTCTTATATTTAAGTCTTTAATCTATAATGAGTTGATTCTTATATAAATGGTGAGTTATGGGTCCAATTTCATTCTTCTGAATGTAGATAACCAGTTTTTCTAACAGCATTTATTAGAGAGACTGTCCTTTCTCCATTGTGTGTTCTTGGCACTTTTATTAAAAATTCCTTAACCACAGATGTTAATTACGTTAATTTATTTCTGGGTTCTCTATCTGATTCCATTGACTAATGTGTCTGTTTTTAAATCCCAATATTTTGAAGTTGGGTAGTGTGATGCTTCAAGCTTTGTACTGTTCATTCAAGATTGCTTTGGCAATTGGGTTTTTTTATGGTTTTATATAAACTTTAGAGTTTTTGTTCTATTTATGTGAAGAATAACATTGGAATTTTAATAGGGATTGCATTACATCTGTAGATCACTTGGGGTAGTATGTACATTTTAACATTATTATTTCGATTTATGAACATGGGATGTCTTCCCATTTATTTGTGTCTTTTTCACTTTATTTGAAGCCATAAAGCATTGATTGATCAATGCTTTATAGTTTTAGGTATACAACTTTTTTACCTCCTTGGTTAAATTTAGTCTTAAAAAGCATTTTATTTTATTTTTTGGTTATTTTCTTAGGGCCATGGCTTTGTGTTTGTTTGCCTGTCTTATAATTTTTTGTTGAAAATTGAATTTTTAAATAATATAATGTGTTGATTCTGGAAATTATATTTTTACCTCATCTTTTTTTATTGGTTGTTGTTTTTGTTTATTCAGTGACTTTCATAACTAATATTATTCTGTCTGTATTTTTTTGTCTTACATGGTTACTGAACTCTCTGCTTGGTTATGTTAGTGATCAGCTAATAATTGGCCAAATATCTTCCTAAATGACTAGAGCCAGTAAGTCTTCCAGTCTCTGCTGAGGGGTCTCTGTTCTCATGTTGGTGCATGCTTTTAACATTCAGACAGGCAGTTTACAGCT
Source organism: Pan troglodytes (assembly GCF_028858775.2). Taxonomy (NCBI): domain Eukaryota; kingdom Metazoa; phylum Chordata; class Mammalia; order Primates; family Hominidae; genus Pan; species Pan troglodytes. Next base: position 14,780,994 of record NC_072411.2, read on the forward strand.
ACACCTTAGCCTTTACCTCCTACTTGTGTAGAGTGTTAAGGTTATCCAGAGGTAAGAGCTTAGGTCCTTCTCATGTCTCTTTTGTGCATGTGTACAGCTCTACCTGCAAGCTTAGCCTACCCATACACGTGGCCTTCTGTATTTTCAGAAATATGTTAGAGCTGTTCAAATCCCTGCATAGACATCTTACTACCCAGATTTTCCTTCTAAGCTTTTTTGTCAGCCTATTGTTACTCTAACTGTATCTACCACTTCAGGCAACCACAGAGTTAAACAATTGCCTATGATGGTTTCTGAGAAATGGCCAAGAAGAAAAGGCTGTTCACAATGAGCAAGGTGCATGACAACCTTGCAGCTAGAGTCTTCCAAAGAACCACCAGATAGATTAAATCATTACAATTCTCTGTGAATGGAGCTTTGTAGGGGCCCCAACCTTGCTCTGCCCCTTCCATGGCTGCCATGCTGCTGGCTTGCACCATGATCATGGACTGCTAAAAGTCAAGGCTATACTGAAGCTGGACTGGGAAAGGGAAAGTTAAAATGTCCTAGAGCCCACTGACCTTACCTAGATTTAGCCACTTTTAATTTTTGAATAACAACTCCTTGGATTGATGTAAGCCTTTGGTTAGTTTCCAGTGTTCTGAGAGAGTTGATTCCGATAATTTTTTTTTCAATATTTCTCATTGCTTTTATGAAGGAGAGAATTTTCAGAGGGTCTTAGTTTGCCATTTTCACGAATGTCACCCCTATTATTCTTATTTTTCAGGGAAGAAAATAGAAGCCCAGAATGGTTAAGAATTTAGGTAACTTTCTCAAGCTAACACAGCAGGGCAGGAATTGAGATCAGACAGAATAAATCCAGTGCCTTAACTTTTAATCACTATTATGTACATGAATGCGCATGTTATATGCTCTGTTCAAGACTTCCAAATTTCTCACCAGCTACCCTGTCCAGGCACCCCTGAAATCTTCATTATTAATCCTTTGGATTGAGGCATTTTTAATTCCTGTTAAAGGGCAAAGCAAGATTCTTTTGTGGAAATTACATTCATTAACATGTCATCATCATCATTTGGTCAGTAACATTGGGTTGCATTACTTATATTTAACATAACAGAAGAACTCTACTTAGTTAGTAAAACAAAGAAATATGCATTTTAATTAGCAATCACAGTAAAGTGATTTTTGCCCCCGAGATGCAGATTAGAGGCTTTATCAGCATGCCTCACCAACTTGGAAATAACAAAAAAGTGTGTAGAGATTTGCATTGTGAGCTTTTATTCAAGAAGAAACTTGGGAATTCACCAGAAAAGTGAAGGTCACTTTAGATCCTGGGGAAGAGAAAGTCAGCAAGCAGACTTCATGGTGGTATTTGGCTGAGACCTGTGAGTGAAGCCCTGGTATGTGAGGAGGTGGAGAGTCTCCCTCTGTAATCCAGCTTTGTACTAGGGATTCCTACAACCCAGGCCATGGAAGAGCACCTTGTCCCTCCCACGCTTTGGAGGTAACTTGAGGAGAGGCCAAGAGACTGTGGAGGGAAAGGCACTGAGACAAAGGCTGCAGGCATTTTTCTAGTCCTGAGACCAATGGGAGGATGTCATTCTAAATCTGGATTTATCCCAAGCTGGGCAGTGTTCAGTGGCCTGGCAGCAAGGGCTGCTGCAGGAATTTGAGTCTCAGGCTAGAGACTGGAGTGCTTGGTCTGGAGTGGGGGAAGGGCTCCCACAGTCAGAATTGAGTGGCCAGTGTGGAATGCACTGCAGCCATAGGTGCTAGAGTTTGACTCTCTCCATTTGCAGGACTGGAATAGGAGATTTGCTGAAGATCTCCATACTGTGATTTTGTCTGCGCAGTGAGATTTGCAAAGAAGAACTACTTTGCGACCTGGGGCCAGTCTGCATGTGACAATGCTGGGTGCCTCAGCTTCCTCCCTTGATCGAATGGAGGAGTGAGCTCCTCTGGTTCTGAGGAGTAACAGGGATGTGGATCCCATACCCATTCACCTGGATTAGGAGCTTGGGCTGCCCTCCCTTCCTGTGCAGAGAACTTGGTGCAGCAGTGGTTTCTCCGCACCTCACCCGGTCATATCTCTAGGCGTTTAGTGCACCTGCTCGCCTGAATTAGGGGCTTGGGCTGCCCCTCCCTTCTTGTGTGGAGAACTTGATGCAGTGGCAGTTTCTCTGCTTGTGCCTGGGCATGTCTCTGGTGTTTGGTGGCTGTCCTTCAGACCTTCTCAGAGCTGGTGCTTGTGCCTGCCCTTGGGAGCCCAGCTCTCTGTGCATTCCGCAGACCACATTAGCAAAGATATGGAATCAGCCTAAGTGTCCATCAGTGGATGGTAGAATAAAGAAAATGTGGAAAAATACACTACTCAGCCATAAAAAAAAATAAAATAAAATCATGTCTTTTGCAGCAACATGAATGGAGCTTTGCTATTGTGAATAGTGCTCTGATAAGCATGAGTGCAGGTTATCTTTTTGATAGAATGATGTCTTTTCTTTCGGTTAGATAACCCAGTAGTGGGACTGGTGGATCAAATAGCTCTATTTTTAGTTCTTTGAAAAATCTCCATACTGTTTTCCACGGAGGTTCTTCTTATCATCATCATCTGTGTCTTCCTGTTCCGCTCTTTTGCATCAGCATCAATAGTGGAGGAAAATCTTTACGGCATCTAGGGATCAATGCAGTTTGTGGTAAAAAAAAAAAAAAAAGTGTTCTATTAACAGTTCACCCAAAGAAACCACCAGGAGTATCTTCGCCATTTAACCATATTGTGTCATAAGTTTTATATATATATATATACACACACACACAAATACACAGATATATTTATAATAAAATGCATATATATATCTATAATAAAATACACAGATAAAGCTAGATCTATTTTTATATCTTTCTGTGTTATTGACCCCACAGAGCTCTGCTTAGCTGACAGCTGTTTTTCTGGGAAAATATGCTTACGTTTCCTACTAATAGTGAAGGAGAATTTCCTGTAGCTTCAAGTTGATGATGATAAGCCCACGGTTTAGGGCTGGGGTTTAGCAAGGCAAAGATGGGAAGCAATTTGATTACACCCCCACACTGCCACACACATCCACACATCCACACTCATACCCACGTAACAGCTGAGTGTAACTTGGTCATGATTTGGGGGATATATATATATATATATACAATCTTATATAGTTTTGTATGTCGTCTTTTGAGAAATGCCTATTCAGGCATTTCATCTACCTTTCTGTTAAAATCTTCCTTCTCTTCCTGTCCTTCTGCAATGGAGTCAACCCTGAAACATGCAGGGTCTCACTAGACCCAGGAGAAACAGTAAAAAGTTGTACTCTGCCTTACAAAAATGTATGAGAAAGCCATGCCTGAGTCATATGCATGGTAACCATATGTATGGTGACCATATAATTTGTCACAAAGCTGGCAGAGATCTGAGAGTGAAAGGGGAAATTTTTAATAATTACAAAAAGGCAGCAGATGAAAGCTAGATGAAGAAAACTGAGACATATGGTCATGCTACTTAGAAGAGAAGATAATAAAGTATGTTTTCTAATATCCATTTTATAATTAGATTTGAATGCCAAATATCATTGATATTGCAAGTGTTTTATTATACCAACCCCTGTTGTCTGATGAAATGTGAGTCTCGATTTACATTCTAGCTTATATAATTCTGAGGAAGAGGTTCCAGGAGTGTTTCAATGTGCTCCCCCACAAAATAGCCTGAGATGTGTGTTTTTTGAGCAATGTGACACATTGATTTGGAGTTCCAATATGGTACTCAGAGATGCACTTCCTATTTTTTTTGAGGAAATATCCTGTCTTGGCTTAAGGTTCCTTTGATGCACAGGCCTCTGCTAAAGCAGCTTGATTTTCCAGATCAGCTCACAAGCCAGGATTTTAAACTTTTGAGAATGAGTAATAATTTGGACTCCTGTATATCTGGAGTCTGAAACCAATGGCTCTCATTTAACCATCAGCGTAGATCATAGGCAGTACTCAATTTACCAATAGGAGGAATGTCAAATATTCATTAGAGAGTTGGCTGTTTGGTACTGGAATTTATTTTCTCATGAAGAGATTAGTGATTAGATTCTAAGTCTTGGCAACAGAGTCCTTTAAAACCCTGAATGTGCCATGTTTTTGACCCCACAAGGTTCTGCTAGTGCCACTTAGAAGAGACAGTCTTTCTGTAAAATGTGGGCAAGGATTTCCTCCAGCTCCAAGTTCCTGATGTTAGAACTCGTGGTGTGAGGCTGGGGTTTTAGGAAGGTAGGACAGGGCCATGGGCTCTAGACTGCTGCATTTTTTTTCATCACTGCTGTAGCAAATTACCACAGACTTAGTGGCTTAAAACAAAAGCCACAAATTAACTATCTTACAGCCCTGGAGATCAGAAATCCTAAATGGGTCTCACGGTGCCTTAATCAAGGTGTTGGCAGGGCTGCATTCTATCTGGACACTCCAGGGAGAATCAGTATCCTTGCCTTTTCTGGCTTTCAGAGACTTCGGGCATTCCTTGGCTCATGACTCTTTTCTTCCATCTTCAAGTCCAGCAGCAGTGGTTTGAGTGCTTCTCATGCAGCCGTCGGTCTGGATCTCTCTCTTCTGCCTTCCTCTTCTATTTATAAGGACCCTTGTGATTACATCGGGCCCGCTGATTAATGCCGGATCAAGGCCAACTGGTTAGCAAACTTAGTTCCATCTGCAACTTCACCTCTCTGTTGCCATATAAGGTACCATATTCACATGTTTCAACAATTAGGACAGATATCTTTGAGGGGCCATTATTCTGCCAAAGATACCCAGGAGTAAGGGGTCGTGTCTAAGTATCACACCCAATTAGTTGCTAAGTTTTACCGATACTATTTCATAACTTTATGTAGAAACACCTCTACCTTTTACATCTCCCTGACTGACTTATTTAACATAATTGGTTATTTAGCACAATTATTTAGTATAAATGGTTAAAACTTCTTGGTCTAGTAAAGCATGCCGTATCCCGGCATCTTACTGACTCTCACCCAAGGCAATAGTTTTCCAATAAATTAATAACTACACAAGTCATAGAAAAAACAATGATTGAGCTTTTAGCAGTAAAAATTATTGAGTGCTAAAATGATCTAGGCAGACCTCATTGAAGGGGCTAGCCTTAAGGAAGAATGATGGATGCACAGGAGAATTTTCCAGAGGGTATTTCCTGGGATAAATGCAAAGATATTTGGTTAGTAAAGAGTAAGGTTAGTGTCAGGCAAGTGGTGTAAACTAAGAAGAGGATGCTGGAGGCTTTTGAGTTTCAACCTAATTATTTTAAACTTACCGGCACATGATTGAAATGTACATATTGGCCTTCCGAAGAGCATGAGATGAGGCTGTGTTCTGGCTAGCCTAATCCTGCCTGTGAAGAGGAACTGTAAGGCACTGATATTGCTCTGCTCCACTTCTGCCATGTGGAATGCAAATGCACGGTGACTGCAATTTCACCAAGAGCCTGCTAGGTAAGCCACCCTATTTGCAGCATCTCATTCAAGGAAACTCCAGTTCAGCATCTAATAATACCTGAAAAGTAATCTAAATTTTTTGACTTTGGTCTTAAGCTAATGCCAAAGAGGGATTACCTTCATCCTACAGAGCCAAATTTTCAAAGTCGCCATCTCTCTTAGACTCCCATACACAGCCAGGTTTCTGACCCCTCTTTCTCCCACTCAAAAGACCTTTCCAGCTACATAGATTTCCTGGTTTCTGCGTCTTTCTCACTCTCTTTCCTTTAATTTGTTTCTCTTCAATTTGGTGAAAATGCAGCTAGACCCTTGTTCTTCATTTATAAAAGCAAAGCCAGTTTCTTCTTAGCGGGTAGCAAGGGGACAGGCTGTTGATGCTCACACATTAATATGTTTTTCCTGCCACATTTAAATAGAGAGAGAGAGAGAGAGAGCAGAAAGGCCAGGATTGGCGAGTACTGCAGAGCTACCAGCAGGGCAGTCCCCAGGCAGCTGTGGCCTTCGCTGGGCTAATGGAATCAGTGTTGTGGTGCAGTGAGACTCCGCAGGAGCCAAACCAAAGCCATCACTGAGGGGGCTGCAGGAAGAGGAGAACCTTGCTGGGGTTTCACTTTAATGGATGCATTTTACAAATATTGGATTTTAGCTCACTTGAGAAACAATTCAACTCCAACTCTGGTTGTACATATTAAATTACAGCAGTGGTGAGGCAGATGAAGAGGTGCTTAGCAGATTTAAGTGAAGAATTAATAGAACAGATATTGGTAGCGTGAAACGAGTGCCGCGTCGATCTCATCTGGTGGCGCATTACACACAGCACCAAAATAGATACTGTGGTCACAGCACTTATCTTTCCTGTCGCACCTGATGGCTGAAGGTCTTAAAGAACTTTGCAAATTACCTTCTAAAGTAATTAAACCTCTGCCTGGAAATAGGGGTGGAGAAAGGAGAAGCCATCTGTAAAATAAAATGCAAAGACTCACTTTCTCTGGCCGTCTTTAACGCTGGCTGGCAGGATGGGTTTCTCTCTTGGCCTCCACGCGCATTTTTGTGGAGCTGATAGTTGATGAGCAACATTGGACGCATCAGCATTGGTCTTCCTTGGGACTACCATAAATCCCACCTTATTGGTAGATTCATTCCCATCAACCCTCCTAGAAATGATGACCTCTTCTGACCTAATGAAACACTTAAAACAAGGAAGCAAATACGAAGCACCTTGTTTTATTAGTGGCCTTACCTCCCCAGTCAAGTTCTTGTCTTTTTGGGAATATGGGCCGCTTTTATTCCTCTCTCTTTCTTTTGTTTTAGAAGCACCCAGCATGGTAGTTCACACATAAGTGGTTCTATGGGCAATATTCAAAATATTTAACAACTTGTACAAATGGGGTACCAACCAGTCAGAAAAGATGCTGGAAGCTGACACCCAGTGCAGCCATGCCACTGTGAACTCACCCAATTTCAGCCCTGTGGGACTCAGAATTATTCATTAAACTCATAAGATGGACCCAGGCTATGAACAATTTCTTCTTCTGGAGCAGAGGATGTTGCCAATGTGAGTAATGCTATTGGAAAGTTATAACATCGTTATTTTAGAAGTGGACAAACATTTGTAAGTAACTTCCTGAAAAGATAAGGAAGGCTGCAAATTGCATTGAGGTTTTATACATAATAACAATATGATGACACTAATAATGACATGTCACCAATTTTTATGGTCCTTTATAAGTAATTAAAAATGTTCACATTCATATTCTCATTTCAATTTCTTAGCAACTCTGAGCTGATAAGGTGTCTCCATATTACAGATAAGGAAATTGATCCTCAGGAAGATTGTGCTCTGTGCATGCTGGCATGAAAATACACCTCCTCACACACGTATGCATGCACAGGGCTAGGAAAGATGAGATGCTTGTGCCTAAGAAGAAGAGAGTCCAGAGAGCTGAACAATTATGGGATTGCTTAAGACTATATATAATGCACACAATGAAATTTCAGAAAATGTACAGAAATGGTGGCTAGCCTCTCAAGGGCCTGAAGCTTCCTAGCAGAGGAGTTATTCAGAACAGGAATTTTGAGACACTCAGAAGATGAAGCAACAACAGGACTTTGAGTGTGTATGTTTATACTTAAATAATTGGTTAAAACTTCTTGGTCTAGTAAAGCCTGTCATATCCTGGCATCCAATGGTGGACTTTCAGAAGGATCTCTGAATGGCCTGAAATTGTATCCAGCACTTTATGTATATGCAGAGGTGTGAACTTATCTGGGGAGTGAATCCACAACTTTTCACCAAATTTTCAAAAAATTTTCATCCAGAATAGTTTAATAATCACTCCTTCAAGGAGTCTCAATTATTTACCTGAAATGAGAAATAGAGTAATATTGGTTTAGGATTACCTTCAATAATTTGCAGACTCATAATGATATATAAGTCTAAACATTTTATTAACCCATACAATCCTCATGACTTAAGAATAGATTATCTTGTATTCCCAATCTACTTTTCCATGTTGCTTTTCTATTTATTGATTTTTTTGAGACAGGATCCCACTCTGTCACCCAGGCTGGAAGACATTGGCATGATCACAGCTCACTGCAGCTTCAATCTTCCAAGCTCAAGCAATTCTCCTACCTCAGCCTCCCAAGTAGGTGGGACTACAGGCATGCACCATCATGCCTGGGATTTTTTTTTTTTTTTTGTAGGGATGGGGTCTTGCCAAGTTGCCCAGGATGGTCTCAAACTCCTGGGCTCAAGCGATCCTCCCATCTTGGTCACCCAAAGTGCTGGGATTACAGGTGTGAGCCACCACTCATAGCTTGCTTTTCTATTTCTGCAATTTCCTGCTTCCTCAATCTGCTTTTCTCATAGCCTCGACTTTACAATTTTCTGCACCTGTAGGTAACTTTCCTCTTACTACTTCAGACTATCCAAAGAGCTTCAATAATCCCACTGGAGAACAACATGGTTCTACCACAAGCCTCCCCCTGGTAATGCCATCACCCAGACCCTCTGCTTCACACATAAATCTTCCTGTCCATATTATGCCCAAGAGTAAATTTTTTTTTAAAAAGCTATTTCTATAATATTTTTGCCATTACTTTCAATGGCAAAACCGCAATTGCTTTTGCACCTAATACGTAAATCATTATTTCCCAATTTATCAACTTGCTGATGACAGGAACGTATTGATTGGCTTGGCTTTCAAATGGAAAGTAATAGAAGTTAATAACCCACATTTGTTGTACCTTGTTAATAGTTCAGGCTATAGGGGATCATAGAAAAGACTGGAAATTGGGACATTTGGGATTCATTCCAGCTCTACCATCGCATGCTGGTAGCACAATGTTTAACCTTTTCTCACCTCTGAAATGGCCTCAGTTGTAAAAGGTCCTTTCTGACAAACCATTATGTGTTCTTTAATCGGCCACTTAGGCAGACAGACCATCATTTTAGAAGGACGTCCAACAAATCAAAGCTATCTCAGAGTTTCCAAAATGCTTTCCTCATCTATTGCTTCATCAGTGGTTTGTAAGAAATAACTGTGATTATCAAAGAACAGGGCACCACTTTTACAGCTTTCTTTAAGAACAGAAGCCAGGCTGTGGCTGGGCAAGCTCAATAAATCATTTGTATTGGGAATATATTTGTGAGTTTCCCTGCAGATTGTGTAATTATTGCATCCTTTTATTTCCAACACTCATAAGTGGGGATTAGAGCTGACATTTGGTAATTGAAAGAGTGTTCTCCCTTTCACAGCATAGTTAGTGGTAATTATTAAGAACTGTGTTTCTCTCTGGAGGGTTTTCTTTTGCTAGCTGCCTCAGAGCTCCTAGCCTTTCACATGATCTGCACTGGGTGGGCTCTTCAGGACATCTAAGACCACCACCAACGGCTGCTAAAACTCTTTCAGAAGAAGGAACAGGTTGCAGTTTGCTCCTGAGAGTTTGTTTAGTCAATTTCCGAGACGTTAAGAGACAAAGCGTGTTTAAGATTTTTATGTTTTAAGTTAGTAGGTGTCTTCCTTCTTCTGATTTAAAGGTAAAGAGGATGATGTGCTCTTTTCCTTCATTGTTCCTAATTGCTTACCTTGCCCAAAAGCATATTTAGGGTCCACATTCATTGGGCCCTCACTGCATGCCAGACTCAGTGCAGACTTGCACACGCATCACGATGACCCTAAATAGGACACAATGTTAGAGAACAGACACACAGACAATAATATTGTTATTATTATTAATATTATTATTATATATACAGGAGTGTGACCCTATCAGCTCAAAAGGAGTCTGCGTTTTCCCCTGGCGCCCACCCTATGGCTTCACACTTTCACACCCTTTAGAGAAATTTCTTTTCTCATGATTGTTAACGCTTTTCTACCTATAATGGCATTAGCGTTGATTGGCAGTTTTTCCAATGTCACTTAGGCTCACCCTCATCAGACACACATAAATGGGCACATACACGATGTCCTCCCCCTCCCAAACACACAAACACAAGCACAAACACATATGCATGTATATATATCATGGAGCTCCAATGCATGCGCGCACGCATACACATACTTATGGCATGCAAAAGCCCCAGAATCTTAAACAGTGCATATTTCAAGACCTCTGTTTTCTCTGGCCTTGGACTATGGCTCCTGCTGTGCTTTGAACCACCCCCTCCTTTCTCTGCCTTCCTCTTCTTGGGCAGCACATCCTATTTCCTGCATCTTCTGACTCCCGCTAATTAAGGATGGAGGCATATAGGGCTGAGGGATTTAGAACAAAGGCTATGCCTGCATGTGTGCAAGACGTTTTAGGCCAATAGAGGACTGAGATTAGGCATGAGGTTGGGCCTGGGACTTAATAATGGGTCCCTGGGGATACTTCGGGGTTCACACTGGGACATAAAATCATCCACTCAGAAGCTCTAAGTAAGAGGGCTGGTCTGGCAGCCTGAGGTGAGGTGCAGGCCTAGGGATTTGTGAAGAACAACCTGGGCTCTTCCCTCCACTCCTGCCCCACTCCTGCTCTTTACAGATGCTCCATGTTGACTCAGCAATAAAGACACGAGATTCACAATAGCGTGATTGTAGAGGCACACACTTCCCACACTAGTGGTTGGTGCCAGAAACTCCCTTTAAAATGAACCAAGTCTGACTTATCCTTATCCTTATCCCAAGTTTAAAGATACAGGGGAGGATGTGGATGTCCTGGGAGAGTGCACAGAGTGGCTTTCCCATCCTCCTAAGAAAGCAACGGTGTGACCTCAGCACAAGGGGTTAGAGCTGGGAAGAATGGCCTTGTCTCTTAGCTTTGTCACTGATCCACTGGGTGGCCTCAGCCAAGCCACCTCCTCTCTCTTGTCTCTTATCTATTTCTCTTATTTAAAATGGAAGGAGTCGCTTTAGAAAACCTTGAAAGCCTTTCCAGTGCTAACTTTCAGATATGTGTATTATGCTGAATTGACAGTGAAACATTTTTATGTTTTGATGGTGGGGCGGGGATGGAAGGAGAAGATCAGATAACCAGTACCTGAAAGGGACACAAATGAAGTAGGGACGTTGGTCCTAAAGTCTGTCCTGCTTACTTTAAACTGGTGCATAAAAGCTCTGCTAGAGGCATATTAGGTTGTGTGTGGCTGGACATGTTTGCACCTCCTTGTGGATATGGCTACCAAGGTTTCATGGGGGCAGCAATCTGCAAAGGTAAGAAAGGGAAAAGAAAAACAGCCTATTTCATAATTTCATCAGGAGTCTCCTGGGTACATGAGGTTAGGTGCTGTAAGAATTGCAGACATGTATGGCTCCTGGCTAGTGGTATCTCACAGGTTGTGTGACCCTAGGAAAGCTACTTAACCTCTCTGAGCTTCAGAAGATGCATTTACACAGTGAGGATGATAGTTCCTACCTGGGAGATTGCATGAGCTAGGGCATGGAAAAGAAGCAACTAGAAAGCAGGGCGTAGAAGCAGCCCTTTGTGAATGGTCTCACAGAGATACATCCATTGTCTGGACACTTGACCCAGGATTGTAACCAATTCCACAGAGCAGAGGACAAGAAGGGGTAACATTTGGCCTGGTTGTTGCTTGGAAAAGATTTGCTTTTAAATATTCCTACTTCCAGGAGGCTTTCTAAAGGTCAGCTCTTCATAGCTTATTAAGGAAGATGATTAAATCATCTGGCAGTTTAAGAAGAAGAAGCAGATGGATATAAGCAGCACTTTCCCCCACGATTAACATTTTCTTTTAAAAATCAAGGTGAGAGTAGGGGAGGGAAAGGGGAAGATGGTGACAGGTTGATCAATAGGTCCAAAGTGACAGTTAGATAGGAAGAATACATTCTGGTGTTTATGGCACAGCAGGGTGACTAGGGCTAACAGTAAAATACCGTATATTACAAAATAGCTAGAAAGAGACTTTTAAATGTTCTCACCACAAAGAAATGATAAATGCATGAGGTAATGGATACACTAACTATCTTGACTGGATCATTACACAACGTGCATACAAATCAAAACATCAAACTGTACCCCATAAATATGTACCACTACAATGTGGTCATTAAAAATAAATAAATAACTAAATAAACTTGAAGAATGAAGGTGAGATTGTTGGAGTCACTGTGTTATTCTCCGGGGGAGACCGTGGCAGTGGGCCGCAGCTCCAGTGGCTTGTTGCTTGTTTATACTCAGCTATTATCCTTGTTCCTGTCGCTACCAGTTACTGAAGAATCCATCATGCTGGTGACTCACGAGGGGGCTTCATTTCCGCTTCCCAAGGAGGAGTGGCAGGGGGCAGATAACTTCAGGAGGTGAGCAAATTGGATTGATTACCATCTGTATCCGGGGTGGCAGTTTTGGTCCTAATCCTGCTGGCAGGACTGCCTGGCTGTCTGATTCACTCAGCAGAGGCCCAGAGAGGACACTCTGGGTTAGGATTTCATGTGCTCACCCCGCGGTCTAGCAGCATTTCTGCATTGAGTCAGCCTTCAGAAACCTGGGAGCATATTCATAGCTAATAAAAACTCCACAGCCAAGGCTCTGGATTACGTGCTCTTCTCTATAATACGAGAGATAGGCAGGAATCCGTCTCTGTGTATCTATATGTGTGGTTTATGATATATGTTGAGATGTTAATTGACGCATTTTTTATTTTTTGTCCTCCCCTTCATGCAGATACCTGGCTGGGCACTTCCTTGATTCAGGAGAGCTACGTGATAGGGTAGAAGGTGGAAGTAGCCTGTTGGTCCTTCTGTCTCTGGTTTTTCAAAAGCTTAATTGCTCAGGAGAACCTATAGAGTTTGTTGAGGAGGTACAAGAAAAGGAGATTTGATTTTGGAGGTAGGGCCAAGAGTCTCAGAGAAGCCAGAGAGATCAAAGGACTCTTTTTACTGATCCCTACCCCCGTAGGCTGGGGAATGAGGGCAGAGAGAATAGTTGGAAGAGCAGAAAACTTACATACTCATCCTGATTTGTTCTGTGCATTTATTTATTTATTACTCCTGGGTGCCCACTTCCAGGTCTATACTCATTCCTTCCCAAGGCCAATGACATTGGCTATTCTCAAGAATGTACATATTGGCTGGGTGTGGTGGTTCACGCCTGTATTCCCAGCACTTTGGGAGGCCAAGGTGGGTGGATCACTTGGGCCCAGGAGTTCAGCACCAGCCTGGGCAACATGGTAAAACCCTGTCTCTACAAAAAATACAAAAATTAGCTGGGTGTGGTGGCACGTGCCTGTGGTCCCAACTACCAGGGAGGCTGAGGTGGGGAGGATCGCTTGAGCCTGGGAGGTCAAAGTTGCAAGCCTTGCAGGCTGTAGCAACTAAGCATGCTGGCCTGAGCAACAGAGTAAGACCCCCTGTCTCAAAAAAAAAAAAAAAAAAAAAAAAAAAGTATATATTACCTAGTTCTCCTGTTTCTGGTAGATAACAGTTTTGTGAAATATAGAAAGTCTCATATTGCCAAGGAAGAATACTCATTTTTTTTTTTTTTAGAGGAACCAGGGGGTCTGTATATAGCACTGAGCACTGCTGGGAATAGAACTAAAGACATGCTTTTAAAATAGAATTTTACTTTGAAGTAGAAGAAATAACAAGGTGTACAATGTTTCCTATGGACTCTGGCATTTCATTTTTATTACACTTTTATTGAATATTCAATAAAATAATATGACACCCATTCAAACAGTGTTCTTGTAACCTACTGCTATGAAGCTAATGAAGACAGATAGCAGATCTGTGCTATCAGCACAAGTGGCATTAAACTAATTCTAGAACTTATATTTTTCCTGTATTGAGCATGTCCTAAATGTACAGCATTAATCACCTTGGTTCCCGATAATAACTTAGTAATTTCACTTGCATATTTCACTGTGTTACATAGTTCAGCACTTCTATTTGAGAATGTTTGTGAACTTGCATTGGTGCTATTGCTGACTAGCAATGATAGTATTATACCCTTCATTCATTCCACAAACATGTATTGAGTAATTATTCATTGCAAGACACTGCATTAGGCCCTGGGGAGCGAGATGAGTGAAACCCACCACGTTCACTGTCCATGACAGTCTACCGGGCAAGACAGACTCAGTTCACTCCGCAAACATGATCCTTTTTCAGTTCTAGGGCCATGTTAGGCAGAAGTTGATAGTCATTCAATTCAGGGAAGACTTACTAAAGAAGAGGAGTAGAGGTTATCTAGGGGAAAGGGAACAAGGGGAACAGCATTTGAACAAAAAATGTTCAAAGACAGGTACATGCCAATTGGACATGACTATTTGACTCAGGGACATTTTCAGATTTCAAAGCACAAACTTAACTTTTGACTGATAAATGTGTGCGATAGGCAACTCCATCTTGGTATTAGCCTCACCCAGGTTTGTAGACCAGATCCTTTCAATTAAATCATGCCCCTTCTACATAGAAGGAGTGAAAGTACTCTGAAAGAAAATAGAGGTGTATGCAAAAATGCAGAATTTAACATTTTTGAATGATAATTATTTGGTTCTGTCTCTCTGGAAAATTACAGTACTTGCCTCACCAACCGGTGCCTCCGGGGAAATCTAGCTTTAGAAGTCTGCACTCAGCCCTCCTCCCCTCTTGTTGGGTGTCCTGTTGGGCTGCTGGGGCTGGAAATCATTCTTGCTCTGTTGCCCTTGGTCCTCCACAAGCCTGAAGTACATTTTGACTTCCTGATATAACTTGTCCTTAGACTGTCAAGGTCCTAGGAGCAAGAATCATGTTAATAGAATATTTTAAATGTAACCAAGATGCCAAGTAGGACTAACACGTGCATTGGATTTGGCATTTAGGAGGCTGGTGGTGAGCTTGACCCCAGCAGATTCAGAGAAGCCAGACAGGTGGGCTGAGGGATGAATGAGAGCTGAGGAGATGAAAATCATGAGTCGGGTCTTCTTGGTCAGGACTCGCCTTGATGTAGGGGAGTTGAAAGAAGGTGGATACAGAGTCCAGTGAAAGTATAGGGAAAACAGTTATAGATATTTTCATGCTACCTTTTGTACTTTTTTATGATCTTAAACCTGAAACTCAGTTAAAGAAATACAATGTTACAGTTCAATTTACCCCCAAATATTCACTGCTTCTCAAACAGCAAAACTTTAACACACTCTACCTATCACTGACAACCAAAAAGAAAATGCAGTTTATTTTTTTTCTCCCAATCATTAACAGTAATACTTTGGAAAAATTGTCACTGTCAGCTTGCTGAAACAGGCTGTTGTTCTGCAAACGAGCACCATGTTATTACATGCATTCATACTTTTTGCTCACCGGCAGAGACCCTCCGATGCCTGTTTCCGCAGCGTGTCTGTCATCTCTCACGAGACCTTCACACATCAGTGGCACCGATTATCTCATGTCACAGCCCGTCGGTTGGCTTAGCTCCAGAAGAATGTGAAATTGCCTAACAAGCCTCCAAATGTGAATGGCTCCACATTGGCCTAATTGCATATGAGGTTCGCCTGCCTCATCTGTTCCCATTCAGTGGTTGCAACTCTCAACTGTTAGACAGAAACAGCTTCTAGAGCCTTGGTTTGGATATCCCAGTTGAGAGGGGTTTTTATCCTCCTCTCTCAATTCCAGGATTGAGTTTCATGCAGGAAGTGCACCCTTCCTACTGCATCTGACCCTGCCTTTTCTTCCATTCTGTAATCTTTCCATCATCTCATGCTCTAAAATTGATCTAGACAATCTGGCAACTTGGCAAAATTATTTTGAGCACAGGTTTTTAACTGGGGTTTGGAGTAACAGGGTTTTTGAAAACTTTGGAAGTGGAGGCAGGAATAATGCACAAACCCATGTCTATATCAGGCACTCCCTTGATGCTCACCCTGCTCTGCAGTATGCGTGTACCAGGATCCTTGATAATCCACTGGCTGTCAGTAGAGACGGTTGTGGGCAAAACTGCCCCCTTTGAAGTGTTCATATTCTGTGAAGCGTCTACTGTGTCAGGCACTGTGGTCAATGCAAAGTTGAACCAAATGATGGTTCTGTCCTCAATCCAGTGGGGAAAGTAGTAAGGCAGAGGGCTATAAATTGTATCAGAGTTACATATCTTATAAAAATGATTGGAGAACTGGGGACACAGTGGCATGAAAGAAGCTAATGAACTTAGAAGACGAGGGTAAGCATGGCCAGGGTAGGACAATGCTTTGTTTGGTCCAGAGGGTTTGGGAGCAGCTGCTTCTTCATAGAACTTCAATTACCTACATATATTTTTAAAATTTCTGTATTCTTGGTGCTCTAGCATTTGTGCCCTTGCTGAGTGAAAGGACACTGCCCCTCTCAGGGCTAGACAATTCTTGGAGCTAGCAAAGGGCTCACGTTGCAGCATGTCTTTCATACACAAACTAACCCATCGAGAGCTCACACTCTGAACTACCTCCTTTATGTGGCTCTTTCACTCTAGCAGGCAATGTCTTCTGCCCTAAGCAGCCAGGGCCTTGCCTTTCCCACGGAAATAGCAGTAAGAGACCCTGGGTTTTGCTTTCTTCTCACCCTTTTGTCTTCCTTTTTATCTTTTTTATTTTTATTTTTATTTTTTCTGAGATGGAGTCTCACTCTCTCACCCAGGCTGGAGGTGCAGTGGTGCTATCTCGGCTCACTTCAATCTCCCACTCCCCGGTTCAAGCGATTCTCCCACCTCAGCCTCCCCAGTAGCTGGGATTACAGCTGTGCGCAACAATACCTGACTCATTTTGTATTTTTAGTAGGGACGGGGTTTCACCACGTTGGCCAGTCTGGTCTCGAACTCCTGACCTTAAGTCATCTGCCTGCCTCAGCCTCCCAAAGTGCTGTGATTACAGGTGTGAGCCACCGCACCTGGCCCCCTTTGGCTTTCTGAGCAAACCTGGTGCTTCCCTGCTGGGCCTTGTGTGGAGGGGCATGCCCCCACCTTCTGGAAAATGTAAGTAATAAACATCTTTCAATGCCATTAGCTTCTTAGTGTCATCACTCAGTCACAGCCATAAGTCAAAATCCCACAGATACTTTTTGAGACAAAAGTGGGCTCTGAGGAAGAGGGCGACTCACTCGATGGAAAGATGCTCTGGTCTTGAGCTATCTGCTTCTTAGGGATCATGGGGGCTGGGGAGAGCCTTTCCCCTTGTCATTAAATTCTTTATAAAAACATTATTTTTATACCATTTGACTCAGCAATCCCATTACTGGGTATATATCCAAAGGAATATAAATCATTTTATTATAAAGACACATGCGTGCATATGTTCATTGCAGCACTATTCACAATAGCAAAGTCACAGAGTCATCCCAAATGCTCATCAGTGACAGCACTATTCACAATAGCAAAGACACAGAATCAACCCAAATGCTCACCAGTGACAGCACTATTCACAATAGCAAAGGCACAGAGTCATCCCAAATGCTCATCAATGACAGCACTATTCACAATAGCAAAGACACAGAGTCATCCAAAATGCTCATCAATGACAGCACTATTCACAATAGCAAAGACACAGAGTCATCCCAAATGCTCATCAATGACAGCACTATTCACAATAGCAAAGACACAGAGTCATCCCAAATGCTCACCAATGACAGCACTATTCACAATAGCAAAGACACAGAATCAACCCAAATGCTCATCAGTGACAGCACTATTCACAATAGCAAAGACACAGAGTCATCCCAAATGCTCATCAGTGACAGCACTATTCACAATAGCAAAGACACAGAGTCATCCCAAATGCTCATCAGTGACAGCACTATTCACAATGGCAAAGACACAGAATCAACCCAAATGCTCATCAGTGACAGCACTATTCACAATAGCAAAGACACAGAGTCATCCCAAATGCTCATCAATGACAGACTGGACACAGAAAATGTGGTACATATACACCATGGAATGCTATGCAGCCATAAAAAGAATGAGATCATGTGCTTTGCAGGGACATGAATGGGCTGGAGGCCATTATTTTCAGCAAACTAATGCAAGAACAGAAAACCAAATACCACATGTTCTCACTTATAAGTGGGAGCTAAATGATGAGACCACACGGACACATAGAAGTGAACAACACACACTGGGGCCTATCGGAGAGTGAAAGGCGGGAGGAGGGGGAGGCTCAGGAAAAATAACTAATGGGTACTAGGTTTAATACCTGGGTGATGAAATAATCTGTACAACAAACCCCCATGACACAAATCTATTTATGTAACGAACATGTTGCATATGTACCCCTGAACTTAAAAGTTTTTTCTTAACATGATTTTTAGAGGTGGCACAATAGTGTACCTACATAGGTATAGAGTAATTTATTTGTTGTGTTATGTCCTCATCTGGATTATTATTTTCATTTTCTCACTCTCATAAATATTTTTATGGTAAGCGTACTTTTAGATAAAGTGTGAACATCCTTGCCTATTTACTTTAAAATTCTTAAATGTAAAATGATGGGACACAGAGATTTATTTTTGGCTGAGATGGGGTAAGCCAAGAAGAGATGTGGTTCCCAAACAATTCTGAAGGTATAGTCTATTTCTGGTTTTGTTTATGTTTTTTATTTTTAGAATAAGACTGAAAATCAAAGTTTCTTGGTTAAGATAAACAATTTCTGTGCTCTTCCTCCTGCCCCAACACTGGCCTAATTGCCTGTGGACAACTTTAAATGTCACATGTATTTTAATCTTTATACTTAAATCAACTGATGTAATACACAGCCATTTCCCACATGTTTATGAACACAGACATTAAAATTGTTAGACAGGGATTTCATCATTGGTTTCACAGTTCTTTAGGTTTTTCCTCATGCCTGTCACCATGCTTTGTCATGATCAACTAAGTCATCTTTCCCCACCTTGCCATTTGGTACAGACATTGCTGAGTGAGCAGAGAAGAAAGATGTCAATGTGGCTGGAACCCTGCAAATATGCAGAAATAAAGTGAGATTCAAAGAGTGACTAATGGCCTGGCACAGTGGCTCACGCCTGTAATCCCAGCACTTTGGGAGGCCAAAGTGGGTAGATCAACTGAGGTCAGGAGTTCAAGACCAGCCTAGCCAAGATGGTGAAACCTTGTTTCTACTAAAAAATACGAAATTAGCTGGGCATCATGGCGTGCACCTGTAATCCCAGCTACTCGGGAGGCTGAGGCAGGAGACTCGCTTCAAGCTGGGAGGTGAAGGTTGCAGTAAGCCGAGATTGCGCCCCTGTACTCCAGCCTGCCTGGGTGACAGAGCGAGACTCTGACTCAAAAAAAAAAAAAAAAGAAAGAAAGAAAGAAAACAAAGAGTGACTAACATGACAGCATACCTTTTGTTTTTTTTTTTTGGAAGTAGAAACACTAGCACTTCCACGTCCAGGTGAATCTGATATCTTCAGGGAGGTTCTTCAGTGGCTCCAGACACAGGAGAGTGAAGCTGCTGTGACATTTTGGGAGGGCCTCGATGGCCTTTCATACCTGTAGCCACATTTTCTTGATACTCTTCACTGGCAGCAGATCTTTATTCTTTGAGGATGTATTTGCTTATTGACAAATGTCATTTGTCGTTATGATGCCAGTTTGAAGTTGTTCCAGGTCAAAACAAACCATGAGTTCTTTAAGGCAAAGACACCACTTTTTTCCTACAGCCTTCTGGAAAAGGTAAGTCATAAACATCTATTCAACGGCATTAGCTTCCCAGTGTCATCACTCGGACACAACCATCAATTAAAACCCCACAGATACTTTTTGAGACAAAAGTGGGCTCCAATTTCTTCCAAAGTGGACGTTCAATTTCTTTTTTCTTTTTTTTGTTTTTTGAGATAGAGTCTTGCTCTGTCACCCAGGCTGGAGTGCAGTGGCGCGATCTCAGCTCACTGCAAGCTCCACCTCCTGGGTTCATGCCATTCTCCTGCCTCAGCCTCCCGAGTAGCTTGGACTACAGGCACCCACCTCCATGCCCAGCTAAATTTTTTGCATTTTTAGTAGAGACGGGGTTTCATCGTGTTAGCCAGGATGGTCTTGATCTCCTGACCTCGAGATCCACCTGCCTTGGCCTCCCAAAGTGCTGGGATTACAGGCGTGAGCCACTGTGCCCAGCTTTCAATTTCTTTAAAATTCAAAGTAGATAGAAAAATCCAGAGGAAATGATGTCTGGACATTGGGAGAATCTGGGTATGCTTAACAAAAGCTCTGAATGTTATTTCCAGTTTCAGAGCATTGTCTAAGTAAAATTCCTAAAGTTAAACTTTCTCAAGTATCACAGGAACCAAAGCACGCTTGAGAGGAAGAATTCGTGAGGAAAGAAGGATGCTCTCCAAGGGTGAGAAACCTAAGCTTGGGTTGAGCAAGGCTCTTCATGAGGGCACATTCCATCTTCCTGACGAGTCAGACAAGCAACTGCTTCATTGCACTGTTGCTTAAAAGAGTTGGTTGCATTCTTAAGCCAATTCTGGGGCATTAGTCCCAGTCTTGATGACCTCATGGTTTACATTTTTTTTTTTTTTTCTGAGACGGGGTCTCACTCTGTGGCCCAGGCTGGAGGGCAGTGGTGTGATCTTAGCTCATTGCAGCCTTGACTACCCCAGGCTCAGGTGATTCTCCTAACTCAGCCTCCCTAGTAGCTGGGACTATAGGCATGTGCCATCATGCCCGGCTAATTTTTCTATTTTTTGTAGAGATGGGGTTTTGCCATGTTGCCCAGGCTGGTCTTGAACTCCTGGTCTCAGGCGATCCACCTGCCTCAGCCTCCCAAAGTGCTGGGATTATAGGCATAAGCCAACACATAGGGTTATTTTAAGGGTCAAAAATGGTAATGCAGTGGCATGTTTTCAGTAGAAAACACGTTTTAAAAGGTATTCTATCTGCATTATTATAAGAAAGGTACGAGTTATCTCATAGCATGAAGGGTGTCGTATAGTCTGGGAAAGAGACTACTAGACTGTGAAAAGTCCACTTGAGTCCTAGAAAAGGTGCTAACAACTTATGGAGATCATATCAAATGTGGTTTAAGAGATGGAAGTTGATGGAACAGCAGCAGATGTTATGCAGAAACCTTTTCTCAGAGACCTGAAATCCATTCCCCAAGCCTCAGCCTTCTCTGGACCGCTCATGCCAGCCTGGCTGTCCTTGGCACCTGGATTTAAGGTTGAGGCTTGGGGATAGGGTGAGGGAGACTATTCTGTTTTGCTCTTGGGGCCCTGGGCCTGTTTTGTGACCTCTCGGTGTGTTTGCCTACATGGCACACTCTAGGACAGATTAAACTGCAGGAGATTTATGGTGCAGGGAAGAGCATAATACAAGTGGGAACTACTCATTCATAACGCAAACGTACAATGAGTCCTTATTATAAAGCATAGCACTAAAAGCTGGTACTGCAGATGGGAGCAGTAAGCAGGCAAGAAAATCAATGTAGATAAAAGAGCAGCTATTTAGAATAGAGGGTGCAGGTTGGGCCAAAAAAAAAATAGAATAGGAGAAATTCTCTCAAATCTTCTATCTCCCCACTACTGCCACCCCCTAGTCTAAGCCATTGTCATCTTCTGCTTGGAGTGTGAGCCCTCCCACTGATCTGCTAGCAGATGCTTTGGCCCCCTTCCAATCTGTTCTCCTCTTTGCACTCATCTTTAAAAAACCCAGGCTGATCATAACACCTCTCTGCCTGAAACCCTTTCATGGCTTCCCATTGTGAGATACAGACAAAACTCTTAAGCTCATGTGCAAGGCCTGCTGAGTCAGGTTCTTGTCCCCTTTCCACCTCATTTGCACCATGTTCTTCCTCCTGAGTTGCGTCTCCGCTACGAGCTTATCCTCCTTTTGTCCCTTGTGGTCACCACACTCCTTCCAGAGACAGAGGATCCGCACCTGTAATTACTTCTGCCTGGATCACTCATCACATATTCGGTTTCTACACTTCCAGAGTAAATGACCACTTCCTCTCAAGGTCCCTCCTTGCCTCCTTGTTTAGATCCAATCCCCAGTGATGGGTCTGCCATACCCCACCTTTGAGGCAGTTTGACATGTTGGACTGTGATATTTGCTTATGATTCTCTCTCTCACTAAAATGTAAATTCCCTGATGGGAGGGGACCTCATCTGATTTGAGTCTCTGTGGTGTTCTCAGCACCTGAAACACAGTAGCCTCTCAAAAACATACGTAGAAAAACAAATAAAGCAAATAATGAGAAATAAGGAAATGCCACTGTAAGACTGCCCAGAGAAATCTTCTCAAAGGCACTGTACTGACAGGCCATTGGGAGAGTTTACAAAATAACTTACCTGTGTCTGCTTTTCTGTTCTAGGTGAGCAGAAATTCTATTTTTTAACTACAACTCTCTAAAAGATATCAGAAGTCAATACTAATTTGGGACTTTCTAAATCTCTTTTATTAAAACAGCTTGAAATTCTGGGCAGAAAAACAGTATTTTTTTCTATGAAAGCAAGTAATCTTATTTAGATGTTATTCAATTTGGTCTGTAAACCAAGGAATATGCCCATAGTCTATTACACTAACTCAGGAAATCGTTGGTGGTCTTTTGTCTCCCAAGCTGTTTTTTTTTTTTTTTTTATTTGGCCTTATAGACGTGACTGCAGAAGACAATATGGCAATACAGCATAAAATCTATGTACTGCAAGCAGATTTAGCTGTTTTCTCACCAAATGTTGTTATGTTCATTAAGACACAGCTATCATCAAAACAAAACAAAATAGTTATTCAAGAAGCAGGTTTGAAATACAATCTGGTATTACATTTCTGATAACAAGAATAAATCATAGCTCTGATGAGTTCCATAAATAGATTTTGACTTCCTTTGTGATTTTTGAATGACATCCTTAATTTGTTGCTTACATGTGATTTATTTAAAGAGATTGCTACTAATGTATTAAAGACTCCAAGTTTGAGAATGTTTAATCATCTCCCATATCATCCATCACCAAGACAGAATGTTGTGGGAGGGCACATACTGGCTTCCAATCGACCTTCTGAAGGGCTGGAGAAGATGGTGTTTGCTCAGTTCCGTAAGCATCAGCTGTTACCATCAAATGGCAAGCATCGTGCTAGACAAAAAGAGGTATAAGCAAGAATGGTAGAAAGATCATGACTTGAAGTCACTTCTTAAGAATTATCTCACAGACCTGAACTTTGCTTTATTCTCAATGTTGCAGATTAGATTACACCAAGTTAGTACCCGAGGACTGATGGCCTAAAGCATGTGGAAGCGTCCAGCACAGTCCCTGGCACCTCACAGTAATACAAGTGGACCATAAGTGTTGAGAACGTGAATTTGTGCCAATTTCCCCAAAGTTTATTTTAGGGAGTTTTCTACTTAGAAAATCATATTAAAGGCCGTTTCTCTTATAAGTCAATTTCTCTAAAAATGAAAACTTGCAAATTCATATCTTTTTCAGGGCTTTACTTCCAAAGAATTATGATTTGCTCTGATGAGGGAGATCTTAAACATACAAAACTAATTGCAGACCGGATTTCGCAGTATTCACTGAGGTCCAAAGTTTTAAATCATTTTCATAAATTATAGTGGAATGAAGGAAGGGAAATTATGTGATAGCAGAGATGGTTATTTTTGTGACTTCTTATAAGAAAAGTGTTTTATTCTTCACAATTACTCATCTTTTGGGAGCAGGACCAATCCTTTATATGGGAAAGACAACCAATTATGGTGTCTGATTGGAAGGGCACAGAAAGGTCTCTTTTCTACCCCAATCAAGAAATAGCCTTCTGATTGGTCTGCCACTGTCTCTGACATTACAATTATGATGGCTTGGTCTAAAGACAAAAATCCACTCTAAAAATGCAAGTACACTCTCCAGCAAAGGTAATATTTTATATATGTACTAGATATTAACATTTTTAAAAACACTCAAAACTCTAAATTTGCTGAACCATTAACTTGTCCTTGAGGAAATGGGTACCAGAGAAGGTTCCAGTCCCTATAATATATTCAGTCACAACTGGATGACCACATGTTAGTGATATTACAAAGATGGCTGTCGCGCTGACCAAAGCATCACCTGGGATTCCATCAACACTGGTCTGGGCACTCTCTGAGGGCAGGGGCTGTGTTTTCCTCCTGGAGTGCCCAGAATGTGGGACTCTGTAGTCTTTTCTGTTTTTTTTTTTTTCTTTCTGTTTTTGCTTTTTCGTAAAGACACTAATCCCATTGTCCTTTTTACTGAAGTGAATATACACCTAATAGATTTAGTTGGCTTGTGCTATTATTTTTCTTTTTAAAAACATCTACTGCTTTTATTCAAACTTGTCTGTATGAGTACATATGATCTCCTATTCTTTGCCATGCTACACTTCTATGCATCAGACAAATTATAAAAAAATCGAAGTCACAAAATGAGATATGGTTAGAAAAGCTTGACAATGCTGTTATATTATTTGATACATACTTTGAAGTATAGAGTATGAACAGTGTGCCATCTATGCTGTTAGTTAACACCTGAAGAAATCTTATTGGAAACTCACTCTCCAAAGTTGATTCCTGCACATGCTTCAAAATATTGTTTTTCTACCTTCCCCAGAGAGTTTCATTTGCCTGGGGAGGGCCAGAAGTAATCTTTCACTGGGGAAATGATTTGTGTTCCAGGAATGAGATTAGACGGTAACTATAAGAATCAGCCAAACCCAAGAAGACATTTATGCAGCCAACAAACATATGAAAAAAAGCTCATCGTCACTGGTCATTAGAGAAATGCAAACCAAAACCACAATGAGATACTATCTCATGCCAGTCAGAATGGTGATTATTAAAAAGTCAGGAAACAACAGATACTGCAGAGAATGTGGAGAAATAGGAACGCTTTGACACTGTTGGTGGGAGTGTAAATTAGTTCAACCATTGTGGAAGACAGTGTGGCAATTCCTCAAGGATCTAGAACCAGAAATACCATTTGACCCAGCAATCCCATTACTGGGTATATATCCAAAGCATTATAAATCATTGTACTGTAAAGACATATGCACACATATGTTTATTGCAGCACTATTTACAATAGCAAAGACTTGGAACCAACCCAAATGCCCATCAGTGATAGACTGGATAAAGAAAATGTGGCACATATACACCATGGAATACTATGCAGCCACAAAAAAGGATGAGTTCATGTCTTTTGCAGGGACACGGATGAAGCTGGAAACCATCATTCTCAGCAAACTAACACAGGAACAGAAAACCAAACACCACATGTTCTCACTCATAAGTGGGAGTTGAACAGTGAGAACACGTGGACACAGGGAGGGGAACATCGTACACCGGGGCCCGTTGGGTGTGGGGGATAAGGAAAGGGAGAGCATTAGGACAAATACCTAATGCATGTGGGGCTTAAAACCTAGATGATGGGTTGATAGGTGCAGCAAACCACAATGGCACGTGTATACCTATGTAAAAAACCTGTGCATTCTACACATGTATCCCAGAACTTAAGAAAAAAAAAAAAAAAAAAGAATCAGCCAAACCCTGTAACACATCTCTTGTCAGAGTCCTGAATTAAAAGACCACCTAAATGGAAGGAAAAAAAGCAAGGCTTTACTCCCTGAGAGCAGGGGGTGTCTGAAAGGGAAACTGCCCTGTTTTCAGGCAGGTAGCAGAGGCTTTATACATTATAGGCTCAAAAGTTAATCAGGAAAAAAAAAAAGAAGACAACAAGAATGTGATGTATGGGGCAAGGTAAATTCTCAGTTCTCAGTTCTTAGAAGTCGATTGTCTACAAATAAGAAAATTTGGGAAATTACACTCTGTGGGTTCAAGGTTGGCAAGGAAATTGGGCATTTAAGGGACTCCGGGAGAGTGCATTTTGTGATTTTGGGTTTAGCAAGAAACACTTAGGTTAGGGTCTTACAAATCTTGGTAGTGGTAGTGGTTGTAGTAGGAACTGCAAATGTAGGTCTTATCCCTTTGCAGACCTGTGCCATGGTGTTTCAGGTCTGGATTCAGCTTGGTCTTGTGCCCTCTTCCTCCCCTAAATCTGTTACCTGATCTGACAAAAGGACTAGCAGATACTGCTTTCGGAGCATTGCTGAGCTGGCCTGGGAGTTCCACTTTTCATTCCAGGGGCTTGATGGTTTGTGTTAGGAGAGAAGCTGGGGCACCTTAGACTTATCACAACAAGTGGTGGGACTGATCTCGTGTTTCCCGTGTTTGTACGAGTGGCAGAATTCTATCTGAAACTTATAAAAATGATAGCAGAGCATCTGGTGGCAATACATCTGCAGGAGCAGATCTATTGCTAATCACTGGAGGCTCCCCGTGTTTAACAAACAACCTACACATGGGCTTAGGTCAGTTCACAACCAGTCTTGACAGAGAAAGGAAGCGAAGAGATACAGGGTATAGCTGGGGCTGACACCATACTTGGACTACTGGGGTCTTCATAATAACCCTACAAGATAAGAATTACAACCCCATTTTGTAGGTGAGGAAATCCGGACAAAGAGGTTAAGTGATTTTCCGAGGGTCAGAACCAAAGTTAAAATCTGAAATGAGTTCTGTTAAAAGTCTTTTATTCCAAAGCCTAAACACTTTCCACCAGGAACAAGTTCCCTCTCATTTTATAGAAGAAGGGATGTTTGTGATTTCATCTTATAGAATAATAGTATATGGAGAAGAGCATTTTAATTTAGCATTCATCCTTATTTTTCTAATATTTGCTCACAATGTAAATGACGCTATGAAAAATAAAGTTATAGTTAATTTCATGTTTGTCAGCTTGTGGAGATTTCCAGATGTGGTTAAAAAGAAAATGTGTTATTTTGCTATTTATGGTTTAAAATTTAAGCTCTTGGGGCAATCTGCATTGTTTGGGGTTTACAAAGCCCTTGCTTCTTTCTTGCTCATTTCCACTGGGTTTGAAATTGAGATTATCCAGAGCAGCAATAGCCTTGAAGTATATTTTGTATTCCCTCAAGAAACACAACATGTCCTTTCAAAACTTAATTGAGCAGCACAAAGCTAATTAGCTGTCCAAAGACACGCCATTTAATTCACAATCCAGCATTAATTTGTTCAACACAATGAGCTTATCTTCCATATAAATGCCTTTGCCCTATGGCTTCTCAAGCAGCTGCAATATACAAGAATGACTGATAACTTTTTCATTTAATGTGGTTGTTGCTTTTTATTCCCTCTTTCTTCATTTGGCCCAAAGAAGGATGAATAGCATGTCAGTGGTAATGAAAGTTGTTTTTTTTGTGTGTGTGGCAAATTGACAGAAAATAGATGGCTATAAGATCATAGCATATAGTTGTCAGAGAACTGCCAAACTGTTAGGGAATGCAGAGATTGTCTAATCCCAGTCCTACATTTCATAAGCTAAAAAACTGATGCTCAAGAAGTTCTGAGTGTTGTCCAAAGTCACTTAATAAGGTGTGACATAGATACAGTCCATACGTTTTTTCAGGAACAGAGAATTGATGTATTCTAAAATAAAGGTCTAGTTTGTTGCTTATCTTTTGGTAACTAGATAGGAGAGAATACTGAGAAACTAAGAAGACAGGTCCAAAAATGTTCACAGGCAGCATAGTGATGTCTATCAAATGCTGTGAGTTCAAACCTTACCCATCCTTCAAGCCTCAGTTCAAGCCCTCCCTAGTCTCTGGATCACAATTAATCTCATTTTCATAATGTTTTAACCACCCCTTTAGAACTTAATCCCAAATCCTTTAATAATTCAGTGTGTGTGTGTGTCTGATTTTAGGTGATATTTTGACGTTGCAATGCACATCATTGTAACAAATCTAGCTCAGTTTAGAGGAATAAGCTTTTGGCAAAGTTTTTATGTTATGCCCAAAACTCTTCATGAGTTTAGCATTTCACATCCAACCATAAGCCGAGGTAAGACGGAGTCAAAGAGCAGGTGCTTTCTCCTTATGCACCAGCAGTGCTGTGCTTGGCAGCGAAGGGAACATAAGCCTGTGCATGGCATTATCTATACAACCTTCCTACCCAGAGGGCACTTGCTTATTATTATTGAAGTCAACAATTACCTGCTGGTGGCCATATTCAGTGGAAATCTGTGATTCCTTAATTTACTTTTCACAAGTTGTGACTTTGTGAATAAGACTCCTGTAACAATATCATGGGATCTATAGTCCTCATAAACTCAGCATTCGGCACACAGTATTTGTGGAATTCAGCAAACTTTGAAGAAAAGGATACCTTAGAGTTTTTCCTCCATGGCCCATGGGACTGATGGAATGTAACAACATTTTATCAATGCGGCCTCTTCAAAGCTCAGTATAGGCAGGGCAGACAGATATTTGGATCATGCTAGAGAACTGAATTGTAGACCTACTAGACAAAATAGAGGGCTTGGTTTTGAGAAGGAACCAATTTAAAATGCACTGGGGATGACATTGTCATTAAATAACCTATATGTGGCAGATAGGTGACATTATGCTGCAGAAACCTCCTGAATCTCATCCATGCTTCACGTCCACGGCAGGTCAGCTGGTGGTCCTCTCCATGTCCTCACTCCGGAACCCTCCCTCTAGGACAGCCACTGTATTGAGTGTTGCTGCCCTCTCTATCAGAGAAAAATGAGCCCTGGAAGGTGTTTCACTGGCAATTACGTGCTCCAGCCTAGCGGTGACACATACCCCTTCTGGGTAGAACTAACTGGCAGGACTGGTCATGTGATTTTACCCAATATAAGCAACCAGAAAGTGTCAGCCTGCCCTGGGTCCAAGAAACAAAATTGGGCGATCTTTGTTAGCAGCAAAGTGCCTGCTGCCCTGGGTGCGAAGCTGATCGGCCATGGACTATAAGGTCCTCTGTACCTTAATCTCCTTGCCTCTGAATGAGAGGTAGCCACATCCTGACTATCACAGCTTTGCAGGCTCGGCTTTGACACCAGTGGCACCGTAGTTTTAGGAGAAGGGATGTAATCTAAGGATGTCAGAACCAATTAAGGCCAAGAGTAGAGCACTGGATGTGTTTGGTAGGACTACCATCCAAGAAAAGAAGCTGGCATTAGAATATAGGCAGAGCGAACAGGCCTGATTTGGGCCAAAGTCCATTACAACAGATTTGTGTTGAGGTCAAATGATATTAGAATGGAGTAGACAAATTATTACTACCCAAAGTTGATGTCTTTATGTTCCCTTATAAAATCATAGCAATATACTTGGTTATTTTTCTTTACATTAAAAATGCAAGTCGAGGGGCTTTATTGAAATTTCAAATAGTGATTGCAATTTATAGAGATTACATTAATATTTCCATAGTGAAGGGGGATAGATTTTGAATGTAGGTGTTTCTGAACCACTTAAATTTGAATGCTGCCAGTTTTCCCAGCACCGTTTATTAAATAGGGAATCCTTTCCCCATTGCTTGTTTTTCTCAGGTTTGTCAAAGATCAGATAGTTGTAGATATGCGGCGTTATTTCTGAGGGCTCTGTTCTGTTCCATTGATCTATATCTCTGTTTTGGTACCAGTGCCATGCTGTTTTCGTTACTGTAGCCTTGTAGTATAGTTTGAAATCAGGTAGCGTGATGCCTCCAGGTTTGTTCTTTTGGCTTAGGATTGACTTGGTGATGCGGGCTCTTTTTTGGTTCCATATGAACTTTAAAGTAGTTTTTTCCAATTCTGTGAAGAAAGTCATTGGTAGCTTGATGGGGTTGGCATTGAATCTGTAAATTACCTTAGGCAGTATGGCCATTTTCACGATATTGATTCTTCCTACCCATGAGCATGGAATGTTCTTCCATTTGTTTGTATCCTCTTTTATTTCCTTGAGCAGTGGTTTGTAATTCTCCTTGAAGAGGTCCTTCACGTCCCTTGTAAGTTGGACTCCTAGGTATTTTATTCTCTTTGAAGCAATTGTGAATGGGAGTTCACTCATGATTTGGCTCTCTGTTTGTCTGTTGTTGGTGTATAAGAATGCTTGTGATTTTTGTACATTGATTTTGTATCCTGAGACTTTGCTGAAGTTGCTTATCAGCTTGAGGAGATTTTGGGCTGAGACAATGGGGTTTTCTAGATATACAATCATGTCATCTGCAAACAGGGACAATTTGACTTCCTCTTTTCCTAATTGAATACCCTTTGTTTCCTTCTCCTGCCTAATTGCCCTGGCCAGAACTTCCAACACTATGTTGAATAGGAGTGGTGAGAGAGGGCATCCCTGTCTTGTGCCAGTTTTCAAAGGGAATGCTTCCAGTTTTTGCCCATTCAGTATGATACTGGCTGTGGGTTTGTCATAGATAGCTCTTATTATTTTGAGATACATCCCATCAATACCTAATTTATTGAGAGTTTTTAGCATGAAGGGTTGTAAGAAAGCTGAAACTGGATCCCTTCCTTACACCTTATACAAAAATTAATTCAAGATGGATTAAAGACTTAAACATTAGACCTAAAACCATAAAAACCCTAGAAGAAAACCTAGGCATTACCATTCAGGACATAGGCATGGGCAAGGACTTCATGTCTAAAACACCAAAAGCAATGGCAACAAAAGCCAAAATTGACAAATGGGATCTAATTAAACTAAAGAGCTTCTGCACAGCAAAAGAAACTATCATCAGAGTGAACAGGCAACGTACAAAATGGGAGAAAATTTTCACAACCTACTCATCTGACAAAGGGCTAATATCCAGAATCTACAATGAACTCAAACAAATTTACAAGAAAAAAACAAACAACCTCATCAAAAAGTGGGCAAAGGACATGAACAGACACTTCTCAAAAGAAGACATTTATGCAGCCAAAAACCACATGAAAAAATGCTCACCATCACTGGCCATCAGAGAAATGCAAATCAAAATCACAGTGAGATACCATCTCACTTGCCCTAACCAGATGTGCCACAGACAAATTAATTGTTAGAGTCCTAATGATTTAGTGGCATAATTCTGCAATGTCAAAACTTATTTTTTCTTTGTGTTCAGTTAATCCCGTAATGCTTATTGTAAATGACATTTGGCAATTGTTAAGTTTATTTGATTTTGTAGATCATCCCTTTCATCTTGTTAAACTAAATCCTTTTCACCCCTTAATCTCACTCACATTCTTTTTGATAATGCCTTAACATTCGATTCTCTGGGTTTTCCTTAGTATATGTTCTATTGTAATATATACCCATAAATATATATTATACTATATAAATTTGAACACATTGGTCTGTTGCCAACCCTTCTGTCATATTTATAAGTGCTTTGAACTTTTTCTCCAATTAGATGCTGAGCTTTGCAAGCTTATCTTCAGTTAGTCCCTTATCCCTTAGGGAACCATAACATTGCTCAATACACAGTGGAAGCTGGAGTCAGGTTGTTCAGTATTACTTCTAGTTGCAAGCATCAGATACTCTGGCTAACTTTGTCAGGAAAGTAATTTACAGCAAGCATACTTAATAGCTCAAAGAAATGCTAGAAAATGTGGAGGAAAAGGGTTGGAAATGCAGGAACCAGATAGCTTTGGGCTTCCACATGGCAGAAACAAGTCAATTGTCTTTGCAGAATCTCACTGCTGTAATGGATGAGGTTCAAACATTATTTTTTCATCTATCAAGATTTGAAGTCCTGGGAGAGCTCTCCTAATTATTCAAGCTCAGGACAACTACTCACACTTTTTTTTTAGGGGAAGGTGGGTATCTTGATTTATAAAACCCCCAGCATTATACACAGTGGTAGAGGAGAGAGGTGTGTCCCTCAGAAGAAAGTTGGGGTACTATTATCTTTGGAAAAATGGAACGGATCAAAAAACAACAAATGCCTGTTATAAAGAATGAGTGATTTAAAAATAAATGGTCTAATTTGACTGTACAATCAAAGTGAAAGGTCTACCCTCCTTCCTTCAGCTACGCAGACTGCACTAGGGAAAATTAGTGAGCTCTGGCCAAAGCCTGGTATTTGATTTTCCAATTGGCGAGAACTTCTATTGGTCTGTGATTTGACTTTACTGACACACTCCTGATAAATTTACATCAGTGACGGTAATATCCAGAAAGCTGAAAAGTTCCTCAGTTATAAATGAACACTTTTCATTAATATTTAGAGATTAAACTAATTTTTTATGAGCAGATGGAAACAAATGGTAATTTGGCCTTTACTGTGCAAAATTAATAGCAATTAATCAACGTTTAGGCAAATTTGAAGCAGGTTCTAAATGCTCAGATTTGTTGATTACCATTGTTTTTTTTTCTTAATTGACTTTTTAGACAACAGTAATCTATTTAAATGAATGTTTTCTGAGGATGTCCCTGCATCAGGGTCTCCGTTGTTTCCTGGAAACCACAGCTGTGTTGGCCCTGAGATTAATGAGTGGAGAGAAGAGTTTCCAGCAAAAGCCCTGGTGGGTGAGTTGGGAATGTCCTTCCTCTGACAGCAAACTTTAGATTCAAGGGTGGCTGACCATCATGAGTCCCTGAATCAGTGTTCTGGGCTGCTGCTTTTTATACTCAATGACAGTTTGGTGGCATTACTATATGCCATGTGATTTTTGGCCTATGCCAATCTACTTTCTCCACAGTCTTATCTGCTAACTCCTTTATTTAAAAAAATGGTTAACAAAAGTCTATTTTACTTTGACAGGAAATATCTTTGTAGGAATAGAAGCAACTTCCTGGGCATGTGACCTGTGCGATCACTTGGGGCTTTGTGGCTCAGAAGGTCCTATACTTGGTTTAATATTTTGCAGTTGCCATCTTAAAATTCTTAATAATAATTTTTTAACAAGGGGGCCTGCATTTTCATTTTTCACTGGGCCCCACACATAACGTCGTCAATACTGTTAGGAAGAAGAAAAAAATGAGCTCTGCATCCTTCTCTTGTGTTTTCTAGTTTTGATGTTTCTGCCAAACTTCTGCTTTTAAGTCTTCCCATTTTCACAGAGGAGTGTTCATAGGATTCCTCTCTTGCTGCCATGTCTAAATTGGGTCTCTCGAGTTTCTGAGGGTTCCTAGACTCCTTGGCCTATGGTGGAAATAGTCCTTCCCCTTTGTTTCAATTATGATAAAGCTTTGTTATGACTTTGGTTTTTGTTTGTTGTTTAGGGAACAAAGAAGTTATGGGAAAACAGAAAGATTAAAACAAAAGAAAGCAAAACAAAAGTTAACAGAAGATAAAAGAAACAAAAGATAAGATGGTGACAAACTATATTTTAGTCTGTTTGTACTGCTTTAACAAAATACATAAAACTGGGTAATTTATAAAAAAAGAGGAGTTTACTTTTTTTGCAGTTCTGGAGGCTGGGAAGTCCAAGGTCAAGGCACTGGCCGGTTCAGCACCTGGTGAGGGCCCGGTCTCTCCTTTCGGGATGGCACCTTGTTGCTGTGTTCTTCCATGACAAGAAGTGAAAGAGCAAAAAGGAGTTGAGTGCTCAGCACAGCCACTTTTATTAGAGACTTAATCCCATTCGTAAGAGAGGAGCCCTCGTGACCTAATCACCTGCTAAAGGCCCCACTTCTTAATACTATTGTATTGGAGATTCAGTTTCAACATGGGTGCTGGAGGGGACACAAATGTTCAAACAAGCCATCTATTCAAACATGGATGTAATCATCTAAGCAGATTGATATTAAAGCCTAGCTGCAGATTCTTGGGCTGGCACAAGATTTCCAGAGCATCCAGGCCCTATTCCTTTTCATCACACAGCAGTTGTTAGGGCTTCTCAGAGTCTTGGTGTGGGTACAGTGGCATCAGTGCAGTTAAGGTCTTGGGCTCTCATCGTAGACCACCCTGCCATTATATCCAGCTTTTTCCACCAAGACCAAGTAAAGTAACCTACTTACATCCACTTTTCTTACCTGGAAAATGGGCTTTTGTGAAATCACATGAGATAATGCAAGTAGACGGTGAAACACAATGTTATGCAGGTAGTAAGTTATTAAGGAATGGCAGCTTTCTTGTTAATTTTATTATTTTGGCCCTTTCCCTCCATTCATGTTTTTGTCTAAAGAATCAGATCTTCCCCCGCTTGTCCTTATGCCCTTACCCTCTTCTCCCTGGGCAGTCTCTGAAGCTTCAGGAAATGACAAAGAAACTGCCTTTGCTGCTATTTTCTTGCTCTTCTCTTGACTTTCTCTGACCCCAGTGCCCCATCCCTCTGTATCAAGAATCTTGAGAAGTTTGGTATAAAGCTCTCTGGTGTCTGAGCCAGGGTTCCGGCCTACTCAAATGAGGGAACTGTGTTTAAGGAAAGAACTGTTTTGTATAAATGTTCAGGCAATGTTAGGAG
This sequence comes from Pan troglodytes, assembly GCF_028858775.2. Taxonomy (NCBI): domain Eukaryota; kingdom Metazoa; phylum Chordata; class Mammalia; order Primates; family Hominidae; genus Pan; species Pan troglodytes. The sequence continues at coordinate 14,815,153 of NC_072411.2, forward strand.
GTCCTGCTCAGGGGCAGTGAAGTCATGTTGGGCTAGCACAGTGTGGGGCTGACACTAACCTTTGACCTGGAGGGGTGAGTGGGAAAGGGTGGGAGTGTTTAGTAGGGCAATGACCCTGCAGGTGCCATGGCCATGGGTGGAAGAATGCAGCTGAGTTCCAGGTGTTTATTGCAGCAACTCTTAGAATAAACACCTGGAACTCACCTTCCTGCCTTCCAATCTCCTGTATACGTCACCTTACAACAGGAAACTGGAAGGCAAGAGAGCCCATTGAGTCAGTCCATGAAAAGTCATCTTCAGGGCAATGACTATACTGACAGTGAAGGATGGAGACTAGGTCTGCAGGGGCAAGTCTCACATTTGGGAATAGCTTTCTTCTCCTTGGCCACCATCTTGCTTTATTCCAGACTCATAAACATTTTTAAAATATAAATTGTGAGAGGAGAATAAAGTAGCACAATTTTAAATTTAATTGCATTTGAATACATATTTTTTGTAATTTCTGCCACTTTTTACTATAGGTCAGAAGTTAATTTTTTATTAAGATATATTCTTGTGTGTGTAAGTGTGGCCAATTTCAGGTTACTGGGGTTAAGAAAAATAAAAGCAAGAGAAAAAACCATCATCACAACTTCCCATGAAGTACATATTTTTTCTACACATACTATTCTATTGAGTTGACTTCTGACTGCTTCTTGTTTTTTTGGAGAGGCCATAACTATTGAACTTTAAAGCTCAAAAAGATACCCTCAGCCAGGCACAGTGGCTCACGCCTGTCATCCCTGCACTTTGGGAGGCCGAGACTGGTGGAACACCTGCGGTCAGGAGTTCGAGACCAGCCTGGCCAAATGATGAAACCCCATCTTTACTAAAAATACAAAAAATTATCTGGGCATGGTGGCACGTGCCCGTAATCCCAGCTACTCAGGAGGCTGAGGCAGGAGAATGGCTTGAACTTGGGGGTCAGAGGTTGTGGTGTGCCTAGATCGTGCCACTGCACTCCAGCCTGGGCAACAAGAGCGAAACTCCATCTCAAAAAATAAATAAATAAATAAATAAAGATACCCTCCTTCTGCATTCCTCCATGGACAGCCTTGTAATCTCTGTGGAATCTCCTAAGTCCATTCAGACTCTCCTGGGACTGGCTTCCTGTCGGCCTCTGAGCCTCCCTCTCTGACAAGACTCCTCAAGTCCCTCCTAAAAGCTCCCTGGATCTCAGCCCTGAAAGCCGAACTTCGATCCCTGATCAGTTTCTAGAGGTTCAGTGAAGATGAAGAATATCAGTAGGTCTGTGGTTAAAACGGATTCTCTCCTTTTGTGAAGCTCCATTTCTGGCCTTGTTCTCTCAGGCTGGGTCTGGAACTGGTTTCTATGATGGTCAGGTAGTCGACACTTCCTCTTTAGTAAATTCCTATTCAAACCTTCATCTTAGTTTAAATATTACTTCCTAGGCAAGTCTTCCTTGATCCCCCCAAACTAAGCTAAGGCCTTTATATATGCTACAATAGTCCCTTGTATTTTCCTGTATTCACTGTACTTGTAGTTACACTTTCAATGTTTAACTGTTAAATATTTTAAGTCCATAAGGGTAACACCTGCATCGGTTTTGGTCTCAGTTGTATTCCAGCTGTCTTGGCATACTCCCGTAATTCAGCAAGTAATTGCGCTGTCTTGACTGATTGTTGTCTTCCGGATTAGAATTGAATTGTATCCGCTGTGCTCCTTGCCACAAGCAGAATCTTTATTTTCGCCTGTTTCAAAGTTGCTGCCCTTGCTAGACCCCCTCCTTCATTTTCTGTGTCTTGTTTGAGGGGCATTTCTACCTCAGCTCAAATACGGAGAAGACACACTGGATAAGTTAGAACTTCACTCCCAAGTGCCCTAGCCATGCTGAGCTTTACTGACTGGTCCTCGGGTCTCATCAGGTCCCATGCTGGGTTGGGATATGGAGGTCTAGTATTCCAGAGCTATCTTAACCATAGCAGATGCTTTCTACCAGAGTTAAGCAGAGGTATTATTTTACATGATTGCTGGGATGTGGAAAGAAAGTGGTTTTCTCTCATGCCAGGTGCAGTGACAAAAATGCCAAGCTGTCTCTCTTCCTTGTTTGACTGCTCCTAGCAACAGCTCCAAGCTTGTATGCTCAGGGCTCATTAGCTCCCAGTTCCTCAGGATGGCATTTTACTGGAGTAGCCTATTGTCTAATAAGATATTCTTAATTAAGATTACTTGTGACATAGATTTTCTGTAGGCCTTTCCAGACTGTCTCTAACAAGGATTAAGAAAAATGAAAGATTTATGAAGAATAAATAGGAAGCTACATTTTGGGGGAAGATTGTTCTGAAAGGGCACACTGTTCCATGGTTCCACTGCAGCACTCAACTGGTATTTCACTAATTCAGATGTTTGCATTCTCTATAGGACTGTGAGCTTCTTCAAGGCAGGGACCATCATGTATTCATCTTTGTTTATTCTAGTGCTCAGAATGTTCCTGGTATACAGCATGTGTTCAGCAAGTGCATGTTGACTTGACCTGAATTGAATTTTCAAAAATCAGACATGCTCATTGATGAAATGCCATTAAGAACAAAAGGCTCTCTAACTGTGTAATAATGTTTGCTTTTTTCAGGAGGTCTTTTTACCATTCTAGTACTGGGAGGAGAAAAGAGTAAGAGGGCAGATAAATTCAACCTTTTATAGTTGTGTATGCCTTTGAAATTTGAGTATGTTAAAAGAGAGTTACACACAGGAAAGCCTAGTTTTCTCCAGAGGCAAGATAAACAAGGCTCTTCCTCTTATGAGCTCCACCTCCCACGTCGCTACGTGGTCTCTCTACTCAAGGCAGTGTTGGAGAATGGCTGACATCATCAGTGCAGGTGGGATCATGTGTTTTCTTCCCCTTGGAGTGCTCTGCCATTTTATCTCCACCAATCCATGTCCAAGGTCAACCCAACTCAAAACCTCAATACTCCCAGGAAACCTTTAAATCACCTCACTTTATTTCATTCCTCATTTCTTTTGACCCTGCCTCCCAGCATTTAGGTACTGTATTTATTCATAAGTGCTAAAATCAGTATGCATACAAACACATCCTCATATGCATCTTTGTAAGGTTATTTGCCTTTTTAATGCATACATTTCTAATGGATTCTATTGGTTATGCTGAATATTGTGCCTGTTCTCAAGTTGCCAAAACTCCTCTGCTTATTGGCTTTTATCTCTTCCAGGATGTCTCTCCATCCATCTATTTATTTTTCCATGTATCCATTTATTTACCCATCCATTCAGCCATCTGTCTGTCTATTCATCACCAAACAAACAGATATCAGGAAGCTACTGTGTGCTGAGCACTGTGTTAGAACCTAGGGATATATTCATCTGCAATGAAACAATGTGTCCCACCCAGAAGCTTTGGAAGAAACTGCAGAAGTTAAGCTCTGATCTTCTGATGCCTTTTATGCCTATGGAAATTTTAAGTCTGCTTTCAACTTTCCCCTTTCATTCATATTTATATAAGAGGCTTTGGGAATTTCCTCCTTACTGTGGAAACGTCCCCCATTCCTACCCCTGTGCTGCATGCCGTCTCCCCCATGAGCCGAATTTGCCTAGGAACTGAAGGTTCCTAGCATAGTTGTGTTGAATGGAAGGAGGACACATCTCTGGAGTAGAGCAGGAGAAGCTTTTTCTTCTGGTATTTTCAGGGGAGCTTAATATTGTTTCTCTAGGGCAGTGGCTCTCAAATGTTTTAATCTCAAGAACTCTTTATGCTTTTATTAGATTAAAAATTAATTTTTTAAATTGACAAAATAAAAATTTATGGAGCACAACATGATGTTTTGAATTATGCATACATTGTAAAATTTCAAAATCTAGCTAATTATCATACGTTGTGTTACCTTTCATATTTATCATCTTTTGTGATGAGAACGTTTAAAATCTACTCTCTTAGCAATTTTCAAATATAGAATATATACCCCACACCACTCTCCCACTCCACCTAGCCCTGGTAGCCACCATTCTATTCTCTGCTTTTATGAATTTGACTTTTTAAGATTTCACAGTGGGCTGGGCATGATGGCTTATGTCTGTAATCCCAGCGTTTGGGAGGCCGAGCTGGGAGGATCGCTTGAGCTCAGGAGTTCAAGACCAGCCTAAATGGCTGTTCAAGACCAGCAACACAGTGAAAACTCATCTCTACTAAAAATAGAAAAAGTAGCCCAGCATGGTGGCACAAGCCTGTAGTCCCAACTGCTTGAGAAGCTGAGGTCGGAGGACCGCTTGAGCCCCAGCAGTTCGAGGGTGCAGTAATCGCGCCATTGCATTCCAGCCTGGGAGACAGAGTGAGACCCTGTCTCGAAAATAAAATAAAATAAAATAAGATAAAATAAGATAAAATAAAATATTAGCATAATGTCCTCTAGGTTTATCCATGTTGCTGCCAATGACAGGATTTCCTTATTTCTTAAGTCTGAACAGAATTCCATTGTGTACGTATACTGTATTTTCTGTATCCATTTATCCGCTGATGAGCACTTAGGTTCATTCCATGTCTTGGCTATAGTGCTGGAATAAACATGGAAAGGAGCTCTTTATACTCTTAAAAACTATTAAGGACACTAAAGGCTATACGAAATATACTGTATTAGAAGCTAAAATGCAATAAAACATATTTATTAATTCACTTAAAATAACAGTAAACTCATTACATGCAACATTATATTTTAAAATAAAGTAACTATATTAAGTGACTGTTAATATCTTTTCTAAAACAAAAAAAGTAGCAAAAAGAATGGCATTAATTTGCTTTTGTGTAAATCTCTTTAATGTCTGGTTTAATAGAAGACAGTTGTATTCTCATTTCTGCTTCTGCATTTGATCTGTTCAAGTATGTCGATTTGGTTGAATTATATAAATAAATCTGACCTTGCACAGATATGTAGTTGGAAAAGGAGAAATATTTTAATAGTCTCTTCAGATAATTATGAATATTCTTCTTTGATATTATACTAAAATTCTATAAGTGATCATTCTTAAAGTTTAGTTGCCATGTGAATTCTGAAACCATATCAGTGTTTAAATGTCAGGAAGCCATGAAGCTTATGGTGGTAGATAGAAATTCTTCAAAATTCTAATTTTTATTTTAAAGATGAAATTTAATTATTGGCAGCAAAGATATCAATTTTTTTGGAAGTATAAGGATCGCTTAATTCATTTTTTGAGAAAATGTCTACTACATATCCACATCTGGCTAATCACAGTTTTCCACTGTTCTTTCAAAAAACAGGTATTCCATGAAAAAAGGGGCTAGTTTAGCTTGCAACTGGAACAATACACATGAGTGTTTTTTTTTTCTGTAGACAACTATTGTCATTTGGCATATAGTATGTATATTTCCCATTTTATTATACAGAATATTTAAAAGATGTGTATTCAAAGTTGTGGTTTAATGAAATGTTTACTGCTTCATCATGGATGTTCTTAAGTGAAACTGGCACTTTTCTTTAATGTGAGTGAGTGCTGGGGAAGAATCTGAAGATTATCAGTACAGCATTATCGTATTGATTTGGGCTAAGGAATCAGAAGTTTTTAATCTACCATTGCTGTTGGACCATCAGTGCAATGTCGGTGTAATGAAAAGGTAAATAGAATCACAGGATGATTGTGAAAATAGTATTGACCTTGAGGACCCCTTGAAAGTGTCTCAGTGGTTTCCTGGGGTCTTTGGACCATACTTTGAGAACAATTTCTTTAAGAAAATAATTTTATCAATGTTAACAAGGTAGAGAAATTTTCGCTGAATCTAGAAAACTTATCATTCTATGTAACATATCTTCATGTGAAAAAAATGCACAGAATTCTCAACATCTGACTTATTAAGATACTTAGAAAATACACTCCATTTATAAGTGAAGTATGGCTTGCATATTTCAATGGTATGTATAGTGCACCTGTCTCCTAATTTACATGATGCTTAGTTTCTTGAAAAGAAGTAGTAATTAAAAAGCACTTAAAACAAAATGAACTTTTTTATAAGAATTAAAGGAAAGGAAAGAGATGCATTTCAGTGAATTAGACAAAAGGAAGGAGGAGATGCATTTCAGTGAGTTAGATAAAATAAAGTCTCGTCCTTTTGCTATAATGCACTATTCCCAGTAAATATTTCTAGACAAAGTAAATATAGTAAACAAGGATTTATTTATAAAGTAAACAACCACAAACATCACTGACAATGTTCATTCTAGCCACTCAGGGCATTAACCTGCAGGTGTTGTTAATTCTATTCTCCGTCTTTTTCATAATAGAAATTCTTGCAAGCCACATTTTTTCTTATTCCCAGTGATGGCCAAGATTTAGTATAGTCTTCAATCTTGACTGTATTATCTCACAGTATTCCCATTTCCCCATATTTAAGAGACACCTGTTGGGTATGTGCCACTTTTCATTTGAAAGTTTGATGGCATATATGATGATAAATCCTATTTAAGTAGCTTGTAGTGTAATTGGCAGCTGGACTAACATCATATATGGGCCAAAGAATATACAGGCTGTCAGGCTCATGCCTGTAATCACAACACTTTGGGAGGCTGAGGCAGGTGGATCACTTGAGCCCAGGAGTTCGAGACCAGCCTGGGCAACATAGGGAGACCCCCCGTCTACAAAAATTACAGAAATTAGCTGGGCGTGGTGGCTCAAGTACTTGAGGCTTCAGTAAGCTGTGATCACACCACTGCACTGCAGCCTGAGTGACAGTTCGAGACCCTGTCTCAAAGAACAAACAAACAGAAAAACATTTAATCTAAGTGTCATAAAACAAATTAAACTGTATATTTTCTATAGAATTTGGAAAAAGTAGTGCTGAATATATTTTTATCATCACTATTAATGAGAAAAATATATTAAAATAATGCTTCAGTCACTGAGATCTATCTTCCTGTGCCAAACTGCTGCATGTCTTACATATTTGTTGCCATTTCTTTGCAATTTCATTCACAGAAATGGAACGTATGTTTCTCAGTAATTGATAAGTTTAAGAAATAATAATCTCATGCATAACAATTCAGTCTGATATTTTCAGAACAGAATGTATTTATAATACATGCACATAAATAAAATGTGTATTTTTCAAGACCACGTACAAGGACTTCACATGAACAAGTGAGAAGGGTTTTGTATTTAGAGGAATCAGAGGGAATAAGTACATAAACAGACCATGAGAGAAGCCTCTCGTAGACTGTTGATAATGTGCCATCAACCAGGGACCATGGTTAGCTCACCCCTCTGCATGTGAATTCAAAACACAAATTTAACATGTTAAATAATTAGATATGGGCCGGGCACCGTGGCTCATGCCTGTAATCCCAGCACTTTGGGAGACTCAGGTGGGCAGATTACCTGGGTTCAGAAGTGCAAGACCAGCCTGGCCAACATGGTGAAAGCCTGTCTCTACTAAAAAATACAAAAATTAGCCGGGCGTGATGGCAGACGCCTGTAATCCCAGCTACTCAGGAGGCTGAGGCAGGAGAATTGCTTGAACCCAGAGGCTGAGGTTGCAGTGAGCTGAGATCGTGCTTCTGCACTCCAACCTGGGAGATGGAGCAAGACTCCATCTGAAAATAATAATAATAATATAATAATAATAATTAGATATGATATTTGCGAAGCTACAGGATTTCAGCCATCGATAACTAATCCCATACTGTTCTGGCTAGCTTTCGTGCCTGTGAAGTATGCAGACAATACTGGAAATCCAATTGCCTCTACTTTTTTTCACATTGTTTTAACAAATATTTTGTTATGTAAATTTTCAAATATTTGCAAAAGTATAATGAACTCCTTTACACTCCTCACCTCTGAGATTCAACAACAGTCAACATTTTGTCAAACTTGTTTCATTTTTTTCTTTCTTCCTCCAATCTTAATATAATTCCCATCTTACCATTCCATCCCTAAATCCTTCTGCATCCCTAAAAGTAGTATTTGCCTTTCTCAACGCACTGGATTAACACCACTTAAACATGAATAGTAAGTGTCTTTCACTGATTCTTTGTCTGGGACTCCTTGTGATGCCAATTGGTGTTCCCCAGGCATGTTTTTATTTAAAAGTAAAATACGCACCCACACTTGATAAACAAATGTGTTCATGTCATCTTGAAGAACCTGAATAGAACAGCGGATGTAGCCCCTGGTTAGGTGGATGGTGGCTAAGGGATCAGCCTGCATCATGCATGTGGAAAATGAATTGTCCCACAGCATTCTGGGTACATGTCCCTCCACTTCTCTTTTATTTCCTTAAATTAAATTAAAACCAGGTAGAATCCTGACAACCCAGATTAGTAAATGGGGGTGTTTATAGTTTGGCATGCCATGTTTCCCTTGATTTTCTTCTAGGACCCTGGATGAGTGGAGCTAACACTGTCCCAGGTGGCACGTACATCTGCCTCCCACCTCCAAGTGTAGAGACACTACTGTCTGAGCAGCCCACACTTCCAGCTGCCCACATGTTTGTGGGTGTGATTCTCTGTGGCTCCACCTGGCCAGTCAGTCTGTTGTGCCTGCTCCTCAGTTCAGCGGTAGAGAAAGGATGATCCCGCGCTAGAGGTGCCAGCTGTGATCAGGGTCCTCATTCTTCATATTACACCACATGAACAGTCATCATTCCTAAGGCACGAACATGGACTAGAGACTTGATATGGTTTGGCTTTTTGTCCCCACCCAAATCTCATCTCAAATTGTAATTTCCATGTGTCAAGAGAGAGAACTGGTGGGAGATGATTGGATCGTGGGAGTGGGTTCCCCCATGCTGTTCTCATGATAGTGAATGAGTTCTTATGAGATCTGATGGTTTTATAAGGGGCTTTTCCCCTTTTGCTTCTTTTTCTGTCTCTCCTACCCCCTTGTGAAGAAGGTACCAGCTTCCCCTTCCACCATAATTGTAAGTTTCCTGAGGCCTTCCCAGCCATGTGGAACTGTGAGACTATTAAACCTCTTTCCTTAATAAATTACCTAGTCTTGGGTAGTATAGCAGTGTGAAACAGACTAATATAAGACTCTCATAGCATTATTCCTGTGCTCTATTTTGAAACCAACTCAATATACAGACTCTATCTCTTTGAATCCAGCCTGGAGTTCCCTTTATTTAGATGTCATTTTATTTCTAGAGTCTCAAGGGCCTTCCTTGTCACTAAGGCTTGGTTGGAGAGCATATACTTCAGATTGCCTTGATTCCCCATGTTGGGATGTCAGGGGCCTGGCATATCAGCTTTTCTCTTCCAAATGCTACGTATTTACACTGAAATGAACCCTCTTTCTATAATGAACATCTGCATAGCAGTGATCTTAGGGTATAATAGCCTGATTGGGTCACAGAATATTTTGTTACACTCTAACCCCAGGATGCTGGTTAACTACTCATTCTTCCTTTGCCTTGGATGTTCCTTTGCAGGACAAAAGAAATTGAGTTTCTTTACATTAAAATGGGACATGATCACACATATACTTACAAACAAAAGATTGAGATAATCCAGTACATTTAAAGAACACATAATTTAAAATACGCTGAGACGAATATATCCCTTAGTGTATTTATACTGAGAGATATATACCTCTCAGTGTATTTTAAATTATTTGTTCACATGAACAAATCATGTGTTCATTTTAAATTATGTGTACATACACACACACATATATAGATGTAAAATATCTTCACTTGGCCGGGCGCGGTGGCTCACGCCTGTAATCCCAGCACTTTGGGAGGCCGAGGCGGGCGGATCACGAGGTCAGGAGATCGAGACCATCCTGGCTAACACGGTGAAACCCCGTCTCTACTAAAAATACAAAAAATTAGCCGGGCATTGTAGCGGGCGCCTGTAGTCCCAGCTACTCGGGAGGCTGAGGCAGGAGAATGGCGTGAACCCGGGAGGCGGAGCTTGCAGTAAGCCGAGATCGCGCCACTGCACTCCAGCCTGGGCGACAGAGCGAGACTCCGTCTCAAAAAAAAAAAAAAAAAAAAAAAAAAAAAAAAATATATATATATATATATATCTTCACTTGTACACATAGTATATGTTACCTGGATGGTTAACTCTTCAGGGATTGCTTGGAGCTCAGTCCTATTCCTTTTGAACTCCCTGTGGGGCAGCTCATGGTCCAACCCTAATAAACCTTGGTGACTGACTGCCTTTGGTGGTCAGCTTGTTACCTTTGAAAGCCAGAGCAGCTCTTTGATAACTCAGATACAATCTTGTTACTTACAACAAATAGCTCTGAAAGACCCACTGCTTAATCTGTAGGCAGTGGTTGCTAAGCAGCTGAAAAGCTGTGCACTGAGGGTTAGGCCCCTTGCCCCCATCTTCTCCAAGTGCTTCCTCGCAGCCCTCATGACTTTCCTGCCGTCTCCTAAACCCACATCTCAGTACTCATGGTTGTTTCAAAACCCAGATGGAAACCTCCACTCCCCTTGCTAGAATGAGGATTTCCACTCCCCTTTCTAAAGTACAGGGCAGATCTGTCTCGCTATATGTCCTTCAGGTTAATATATGTCATCTAATTATATTACCAATTTATTTTTTTACTGAAATTGTGTAATCTAAAGAATACAGTGTGATTTTTGATATACCTTGACTCAGTGAACTGGTTATGACAGTCAAGCTAATAACATATCTATCTCTTCACATAGTTACCTCTTTTTGTGTGTGTGGGGAGAACACTTAAGAGCCACCCTCTTAGAAAAGTTCAAGTCCATGTTACAGTATTATTACCTATAGTCTCCATGCTGTACATTAGATCTCAAGAACTTATTCATATTGCACAAATACAGATTTATACCCATTGAGCAATGTCTCCCGATTTGCCCCACCTCCTTAGCCCTGGTAGCCACCATGCTACTCTCTGATTCTATGAATTTCACTTGTTTTTAAACACCACATATAAGCGAAATAGTGCAGAATTTTTCTTTCTGTGTCTGGCTTATTTCACTTAGCACAATGTCCTCTGGGTTCGCTTATGTTGTTGAAAATGGCAAGATCTCCTTCTTTTTAAAGACTGAATGACGTTACATTGTATGTATATTAACAATTTCTTGTTTCTATTTTTCTAAATTTTCATTGGAGGTAGACTACATGATTCTTTCAGGTTTCTCCAAATTAGGGCTATATTAGAATTGTCAACTGAACAATGATGAGGTTTCTAAATTTGGAAAGGACAGCTTTCTTTCTTTCTTTTTTTTTTTTTTTTTCTGAGATAGAGTCTCACTCTTATTGCCCAGGCTAAAGTGCAGTGGTGTGATCTCGGCTCACTGCAACCTCTGCGTCCTGAATTCAAGTGATTCTCCTGCCTCAGCCTCCCGAGTAGCTGGGATTACAGGTGCCTGCCACCCTGCCTGGCTAATTTTTGTATTTTTAGTAGAGATGGGGTTTTACCATCTTGGCCAGGCTGGTCTTGAACTCCTGACCTCGTGATCCACCCACCTCAGCCTCCCAAAGTGTTGGGATTACAGGTGTGAGCCACCGCACCTGGCCTAGCTTTATTTCTTATAAAGGGTTGCAGCCTGCAGATGGACGTTCTGACAGGCTGGGAAGTGTAGCCTTTGGTCAGAAACCAGAAACAGACACTTTGAGGGAGAGACAAAGGGAAACTGGTGGTCAAATATACATATTAATAAGTTATAGGAGGATTCATGAATATTTATGAGAGGAGAAATACGCACATGTGCAATTGAGCTTCATGCTCCTTCCTGAGCCTCAGGTAAAAAAAACAGCAGAGTTAGCATAATGAGAGGGTAGAGTTTTCTGATGTCAAAAGGTGAAGGAGAGGAAATGAAAACCCTCACTGCATGTTCTACATAGACTGGCCAGAGCCACTCTGTGGTAAGTGGTCTCTTATCAGGCAGAAAAGGAGGGGTAGCATCAAGCAGTTGGTTGATATCAGTGGTGGAGTCCTTTGAAAGGACTGGTTTTAGTTTAATCCTTAGGGAAGAAAACCTAATCATGGTTAGCGAAGTAGTGGGTACAATGACATGCACCTGACCCCTGATCCTGTCATGACTGAGAACTCGTTTTTGAGGTTACTCTGGGGTTGCCTTGGCCAAGCAATGGTCTGTTTAGTCAGTTGGGGTGCTTAGAATTTTATTTTTAGTTTACAGGATCATGAAAATAGAACAAAACAGCATTTCTCTGCCCCACTAGAATTGCTGCAAATATACTCCTCTTCAAATCTTACAGGTAGTTCAAGAAGTCCTCAAAGGGTGTTGTCTATGTGTTTGGAAAAGTGTTCTCTGTGGCCTTTTATCTTCTGTCATTTTCTCCTTTCTTGCTTCGGATGTTGGGCTTGGAGATTGCTTACTTGCAGAAGGATTCCACAAGGACCCTTCTGTCCTTTGCTGGGTGGGTGGCCTCTGCTATGATTGAAACTGCCTTTGTGAAAATTATAACTGAGAAAATTATGACAGTGAAAAAGATCTGATCTAACCAACTCCATCTTGCCTCTAACCTCCAAGCTCTCCTTGTTCATTCCTGAGCATAGGCTGAACTAACTTTTGGAGGAACTTCGTTTACAGTTTGAAACAAAGACGATAACAGCCATTTCCCAAAAAGAACTCCTTGCTACCTGGGGACTACACTGCCTTTGTAGGACTAGCCAATTAGCCACAAGTTTTTAAATTATGGTTTAGTCATCATTCTGCTGGAAGCTGCAAGATTATCACCTTCCCCCTATTGCTCCTGGGGATAACATCACTATTGTAAAACCTAAGCTCAGTGCTTGAGATAATTTGCAAACCCTGCACTTGATGGATCAGCTGGCACCACCCAGATTGATAAACTGGCTCATCTGGTCTTGTGGCCCCCACCCAGGAACTGACTCAGCATAAGAGGACAGCTTCCGCTCCCCAAGATTCCATCTCCAACCTAACTAATCAGCATTCCCTATACACTGGCCCCCTACCCATCAAATTTTCCTTAAAAACCCCAATCCTTGAGTCTTTGGAGAGGCTGATTTGAGTAATAGTAAGACTTCAGTCTCCCATACAGTGGACTCTGTGTGAATTAACTCTCTATTGAAATTTCCTTGTCTTGATAAATCAGCTCTGTCTAGGCAGCAGGTGAGGAGAACCCACTGGGTGGTTCCATGAGACCTGCTGGGACTATGGAAACTTTTCCTAACCCCAGTATATGTATAACAAGTTTACACACAGGATGCTTTCTGTTCCCTGTTTCTTCACAGATATGAACCTATTGAAACTGTATACTTTGGTCTCATAATTGTGGGACATTCGAGTTGTTATTAGCTCTGGAATGGTGTCACATTTCCTGAAGTACAATTTCATAACCACACAGTAATATGAAAGCAACTCCATTTTTTATTTTTATCTACTGAAGAACATTAATCCCCAGCAGCATTTCTCATATCCACTTTCCTTTCCTCAGTTCTCTTGCATCTCACACTGCCTGGAGCTTTTCATTCGCTGTATACTTCGATCCGTCTGCCTTTATTGCTCTCATTCCTCCCCTTTCTTTGCTGTGGAGATTGACATAACATTCTTTGCTAAGACTTGGTCTTTCCTTTCATTTCTCCTCTAGGTCTTACCGGACTCTGTCTGGTCTCAAATTCTAAGAGATAAGATAATCTCCCTCTGAAGGTAAAGGCTGGAGCAAAGGAATGGTTTTGGCAATGATAGAATACTCTCGGGTGGGCTGGAGGGAGAAGAATATTTGTGGCCACGTTTGCATGAATACATTTCACTCTGTTAGCACAGAGATTGCTTTGGTGGTAAAGCGACTTGCAATAGAGGTTATGCGCAAGAGGCCTGGAGTAAAAAGTTCACCTTCAAGCCCTATCTCCACCATATGTATACATCAAGACTCTGAGCAAGCTCCTTAACATCTTCAAGTTTCAGTTTCCTCATCTGTAAGATGGGCTTTGGTGAGGTTGAAGGAGATAATTCATGTAAAGTGTTGATATAGGAGTTAAAAAGAAGTTATTTAGGCAGATAGCGAGGGTAAGAAAGTCCTCGGTAAGGTTTCCCTTTTAATAAAAAGCATCCCCAAAATAATTTCTTTTCCAATAAAGAGCAGCCTGTAAAATTGAGCTGCAGACATAGAAAGGCAAGCTAGAAGCTTGCACAGGTGAATGCTAGCAGCTGTGTGAATAGGAAAGGGGCTACCTGGGGACTAGGCATGTTCAAAATGGCGGCTCTGTCTTCCCTTTTCTTTGCCAACCACGTGTACAGTAAGGAGCAAGCAACATGGCGCAGGCCAAATAGATACCCCATTTGCATAATAAAAGAGTAGGGTGGGGCAGCCAGCTTCCTCCTGTGCTATGTAAATGTCACACCTGGTCCAACCAATCTTTGGGCCCTACGTAAATCAGGCACTGCCTTCTCAAACCAGTCTACAAACCCCCCTGCACTTCACCATGGGACCAGAAGTCCCACTCAGGTGTCCCTCTCTCTCAGGAGAGAGAGCTATCCTTCTTTCTCTTTCTTTTGCCTATTAAACCTCCGCTCCTAAACCCACTTGTGTCTCTGCATACTTGATTTCCTTGGCATGAGATGATAAACCCTGGGTATTTACCCCAGACAAATGACACCACTTCAGTATTCAATATAGTGTAAAGATACATGCATGAGTATGTTCATTGCAGCACTATTCACAATAGCAAAGACATGGAATCAGCCCAAATGCCCATCAATGATAGACTGGATAAAGAAAATGTGGTACATATATACCATAGAACACTATGCAGCCATAAATAGGAATGAGATCATATCCTTTGCAGGGACATGGATGGAGCTGGAAGCCATTATCCTCAGTAACCTAACATAGAAACAGAAAACGAAGAGGGCTCCACCCTTTTCCCTCAGAGGGAAAGGTTATCTTATCTCTCGGAATTTGAGACTGGACAGAGTCTGGCAAGACCTAGAGGAGGAGTGAAAGGAAAGACCAAGTCTTAGCAAGGAATGTTATGTTGATCTCCACAGCAAACAAAGGGGAGAAATGAGAGCAATAAAGGCAGATGGATCGAGTCATAGAAGTGAGCAGTGAATGGAAACTTGTACACCACCTGTTTTCACTTATAAGGGGGAGCTGAACAATAAGAACACATGGACACAGGAAGGGGAACAAGACACACTGGGGCCTGTCAGTGGGGCAGGGGGAGGGAGAGAATCAGGATAAATAGCTAATGCTTGTGGGGCTTAATTCCTAGGTGGTAGGTTGATAGGTGCAGCAAACCACCATGGCACACGTTTATCTATATAACAAATCGACATGTCCTGCTCATGTATCCCAGAACTTAAAATAAAATAAAATATTTTTAAAAAGTATTCAATAAATGTGAGCTGTTACATTTTTGGTTAACCATCTTCTTTTTCTAGATTCTGACAATTCTGGTCCAGCTGTGGCGAGGAGAAGGCATTAAGTGAGACCAGAGGACAATCTGAACAGCACAGGCCCTGCTGCACTTTCACTCTCTGCTTTCCTTTGGCCACGGCTGGGCTTCTGTGTGTCCTGTACTTCCTCTACCCCAGGATGAGCTGTCTCCAAGATCCTTGGACAAAGACCATGCCTGGGAGCAGAGGCTGCAGATCCCCTGACGGGACTGGGCCTCCGCTCTTCTGAGGCCTCCTGCTACAAGTGGGAAGACAATGGACAGGGAGTTCTGAGTTTGAGATTTTTGTTTTGGGTCTACACTGATTAAGTTGGGCAAACCATTTTTTTGAGCCTCAGTTTTTCAACTTATAAAATAAGTATGTAGGAACTAAACATTTATTAAACTCTTTTATCTTTAAGACAATTATAATCCTTGTTGTTATGGGAACCACTGGGCATGGATTCCACTTCCTGGTTTCCCTGTGGACTGTTGTTGCAATGTCTTCTCTTTGAAAAGGCTCCTGGACGTGAGTAGACCCCTGGGGCCGGGCATTCGTCACTCTGCTCCGGCTCACTCCTCCCTCCGAAGTTCCCCTAATCCCCAGCACATCATCAGAAGAATTGCTCTATGCATACATTTATGATCTATGAATCATGAACCCAGCAGCAATAACTGAAGACAACCCAAGAAGTTTTTATTAAGTGAGGAATAAAAAGTAATTTGGTGCAAAGCACTTTTTCTCCTGCTCCAATATTTCTCAGCCTCTGTCAGTTCCACTGGGCAAATAACGCATGCTGGCTCCTGCCTGCAGCCCACTGGCCTTAGTGCCTTCGCTCTGTCATGGCCACTGAAAACCGGCCACTGGCGGCTCCTCATTGTGCCTCAATTGTTACTGTGCCAGGAATAAATAATGTACAAGTAGAATGTTTTTTCTCCTCCAAATGGTCACAAATGGCCTGCCACGGTATAATAATGTACGTGAGCTTTCCCATAATGGACGAAAATAGGTGGCTTGAATTTTGCAATCAATACTTTGTTAGCTTGTGGAGTTCTACTCTGTTAGAACCCTTTTTCCAGAGGGCATTCTCTTCCTCTCAGAATAAATGCGTCACTTCTCCTTTCCTGCCCAGAGCTCATCCACAGGTTCTCTGACAACTCCGGCCTTCTTAGACTACACCTAAATTCAGTTACTCTGAATGTTATACAATTTTACACTGCAATCTATTCTTTCAGTCATACATTACTTTTTTCCTAAGCTTGACTGTCAATTCTCTGAGTAGGAATTATGTCTTCTACCTCTTGGTACTGGGTAGATGGTTGACAGCCAATAACTTCCCAGCTTACAGATAAAGTTTTGCATTCATAGTTATGGGTAACGGGATAGGAGACGAAGATGGTGTGTTGGTTAGTTTTTGCTATGTAACCAACAAACTCGGAATCTCAGTAGCTTATGCCAGTAGGCATTTACTTCCCTCTCATAGGTCTAGAGGTAGGCTAAGGTTTGGCTGATCTCTGTTGGGTTTGGCTGGGCCAGGCTGGGTTCCAGATCCTGGCTGGGTTGAGGTCTTCTCTACCTGTCTTCATTCTGGGGCTCAGTCTGAAGGGGACAAAACTGGTCATCCACTCATATTCCTTGGGTGGAGGGGGGAGGTGGAAATCATTGTACTTATACATTATCCTTCATCCATAAATATTCCATGGTTTAAAGCAAGTCACGTGGTTCAGATGAGATGAATGAGGCAGGGAAATTACTCCACTCACTGCGGGAAGCACTGCAAAATTCCCTATCAACAGGAAGTAAAGAGCTGGGGACAAAAATCAAACCACCACGGATGGCTAAGCCATTATCCTTTCAAGTGGACAAGACCCTGGAAGATTACCCACTCTAGGGCCCTGCCTCCTGGTGTACAGAACCTAAAACCTGCTGCTGCAAGGATGGTGCAAGGGCCAGCAGCACTGACATCACTGGGAAGCTTGTTAGAATGCAGAATCTCAGGCTCCATCTGAGACTTGCTGAATCAGAATAGTCTTTTTAATAAAATCTTCAGGTGATTTATATACACATTGAAATTTGAAATTGTCTAAAATAGCATTTAAAAAATTTGTTCCATGAGACTAATCGGTACTTTATGGGGAAAAATGCTTCTAAGGTTAAGTAAATTAGGGGTACTTAAGAACTTCTCAAAGCTTTCAACATGCTAATATACACTGCAGATCTCTGGACAGGAGGCTGCATTCATTTCCTACGGCTGCCATAACAAGTGATCACCAATTGGTTTGCTTAAACCAACATACATTTGTTCTCTCACAGTTCAAGAGGCCAGAAGTGTACCAATTTCTGGTGGCTGCTGATAATTCTTAGTGTTGTTTGGCTTGTAGCTGCATCACTCCAATCTTTTCCTCTATCACTACATGCCCTTTGTCCCTGTGTGTATATCTGGGTGCCCTCTCCTCCTCTTATCTGAATGCCAGTTGTTGGATTTAGGGCTCACTGCAATCCGGAATGACCTCACCTTAATTACATATATCTGCAAAGACCTTTCTTTCTTTCTTTCATTTATTCATTTATTTATTTATTTAGAGATGGAGTCTCGCTCTGTTGCCCAGGCTGGAGTGCAGTGGTGTGGTCTTGGCTCACTGCAACCTCCGCCTCCCAGATTCAAGTGATTCTCCTGCCTCAGCCTCCCTAGTAGCCAGGATTACAGGCGCCCACCACCACATCCAGCTAATTTTTTCGTATTTTTAGTAGAGATGTGGTTTCACTTTGTTGGCCCAGCTGGTCTCGAACACCTGACCTTCAGTGATCCGCCTGCCTCGGCCTCCCGAAGTGCTGGGATTACAGGTGTGAGCCACCGCGCCCATCCTAAGACCTTATTTTCAAATGAGAACACATTCTGAGGTTCCGGGTAGACATGAATTTTGGGGCGACACTATTCAACTCACTGCAGAGGTGGGTGGTTGGATATGGAATGCAGCATTCCTGTAACATAATTGTTCAGGGAGCCCTTTCTTCACAGAAAAGCTCATGGCACAGACTTGGAGAAATGAGAAAAAAACTATCGTAGATATAGGGTTGTTGATTTTCTTCTGAGAGTTCTTTAAGAGTGAAACACTACAGGCTTAGTTTGTAGCTAATTCTAAAGTGATCCCAGGTCTCACCTGTGTTTATTTATCAGGTGGAAAACTTGTAGTCTAAGGCTAAATATGGCACTCAGATATATTTTATTTGACTATCTCTTAAGATTGTATTGAAAAGTAGCTTTATTCTCAGATGAGGTTTTGATATGATTATGTATTTAGGATGACTGATATTTAAAAGAAGCTAAAAAGTTACTAGTTCCTTTTTTTTCACGAAAATCTTAATACTGGGAATTTACAATTAACTCACCTGTTAGTCTCTGATGGTATCTACTGTGAATCAAATTGACGGGATTAGAGAAGGGCAAGTTTGAACATTTAGTTTCTATTTTTTTAAACAAAATAGATAATAGGTTTCCAAATCAGAGGGCCAATTTTTCTGGAGCACTAAGATACAGTGCTGAGGCTTCCTGAACCATTTTTCTTGAATTATATGCTGTCTTGGAAATATAAGTTTTATTCCACTTAGCCGTCACTAACCATATGTACATTTTTTATTTGTAATAAAAAATTAATTGGTATGATCGGAAATTCACATGTAGTTGTGAGCAATAATACCGAGGGATCTCATGTATCCTTTAATCAGTTTCCCCTAAATGTAACAGTTCACAAAAAACTATATTACAATATCACAACCAAGACATTGACCTTGATACAACCTACAATCTTATTCAGGTTTTCAATGTTACTTGTACTCATTTGGGTATGCATGTATTTAGCCCTACAGAATTTTATCACATGGATGGATTTGTATATCTACCACCACAGTCAAAGTACAGAACAGCTCTATCACCAAAAGGAATCCTCATAATGCCCTTTTTGTATGTGCTTTTGTATTTAAATTTACCCAGCAAAATTTCCTGAGTCATCTATGCTCATGGAACCCTGGAAATTATTCCACTTGGAATGTACAACCTCCCTCATGAATTGGCCAGCTGGGAGTGCCAGTCAGCAGTTGTGCAACATTACAAAGTCAAACTGGACAGCACTGGAGGCAAACACAACCCATGCCCTTGGCCTCCTTAGCATCAGGCACTAACTAACTGAGCTAACTGGCCAGAGATAAGGACTTCATTTCAAATAACAAATTAACAGTTTCCCGTAACTCCATTAATGCATGGTTGTGATCCCACGAAATTGCATCTCTGACAAACTGGCTGCACTAAAATTTACTCTATGTAAAATGATTGTGCTAATTACTTTCTCTTTATGCTTTTATAATCAGCTGCCTGGCAATAACATTTGCAATGTAGTCATGCACTAATGAGAAAAGCCATCCAATCTGATACTGCAGGTCATTAGTAAATGGCTTTAGGGGTCAAAGGGTAATTTCCCCCTTTGGTGCAGTTGGAGATACTGATGGAGCAAATGTCTTTTCTTTTCTTTCTTTTCATTTTTTTGAAGCCCCAGGTGCTAACCAAATCTGGAGATTGGTAGGAGAGAAAGTTTGTCAAGGCTAGGGGCTTTTAACAAGCATTCTCAACATTTCCTTCTCTAGAAATGGGTCTCAGAAAGATTAATAGGTTTCTTCTAGCTGTTCTCCACATCCCATTCCATTCTTCCTCTTTCTACCTCTTCTCTCCCCTCCTTCTCTCTCTTTCTCTCTCTCTCTGTGTCACACACACACACACACACATGAGCCCAGTGCTTACTTGCTATTTTAGGGCCTGTTTATTTTGCACTCATGCTTCTCAATAGGAATGGTATTTTCTATATAGTATTTCAATTTTGTTGGGGCATGTTTTTGGACTTCACAATAAAAATGAACCAGGGCCAAGAATATTAGACATCCAGCTATATAGAGAGCTGTGTTGCACACCAATGAATTGATCCCCACTCTGTGCATCTTTCAAAGGCTCCACCAAGAGTATATATAGATTAAAAATATGGTTACAATAAACTCAACTTGGAACCTAACTTCATTATACTAACCAATATGAAGTATTTTTGCATGGTTTTATTTGACACTGACTTTTCCAGTAATGTAAGTGCTGTGTGTGTTGAAAAATGATTGTATTATATTTTGTTCTGGAATGTGAGTTGTCCAATGTTTTGGGCAACTCGCGTCACCATAGCAATGGCCCTTGAGGATTGAAATTGCTAACATAGCACGTTTATGTCTTCAGCATTTGGAACTGTCACCAGCACGGTGACTCTGGGTAGAGGTGCTGATGGCTTCATTATGTCCTCTACTGTAGTTGTGCTTGAGCAATGGCATTTTGAAACACATATGATCTTACTCAAAGTTACTTTTTCAATTAATTTTTTCCTAAAGGTGTAAGAAAGGTATGTAGGTAGGTTATGTTATCATTAAATTTTGCCTTGAGATAATAAAAGAAGTTTTATAAAGGATTTAATATTAAAGACGGTGCTGGGCTTTCTAGAGGCAAGAACTACTGCTTTAGAACACCTACGTAAATGTTAGAAATTAATAATAATGACAGACTTTGTCACCTGGGCTCCTCTAAGAGCTGCCAGACTTGCCTTCAACTTTAGTCTCATCTCTTTCCCAGCCCCTTACTCAGTTTCTGAGTGCTCTTTCTGAGATGCACATCTGATCTGAGCAGCACCTCCTTGCATCGTGGCCCTTCATCACCTTCAGGTATTCTTCATCTGGGGCCTTCACCTGGGTAGAATTGTATGGCAACACAACTGGGTTTCTTTGTAATTGTATGTTATATATGTATAAAAACATTTTTCTGAAAAGAGGTCCATAGGCTTCATCAGACTTCCAAAGGGGTCCATGGCAGGAAAAAGGGTAAGAATCTAGATCAAGTTCAGTCTTTTGTAAGGTGTAAACACCTTTAGTAAACTGGCCCTGCCCACCTGCTCAGCTTCGTCTATCACCCTTTTTCCTCCACCATTCACTTATTCCCCCTACCATACACACTGGAATAATATTCAGAGGTCCTGAGGAGACCATGTTGTTAGCCTTGTACACCTGTTGTTGTAGCCTTTGGAATGCTCTCCTGATCGCCCTCGCCTGCCCCAGGTATCAGCCTGGGTGACAGCCTTCGGAGGAGACTCTCTCCACTCACCCTGCACTGGTGCAGATTTCAATCTGAGCTGTAACCATGGTGTTTTATGATCATCAATCTGGAGCTGTTTTCCCAATAGAACGTAAGCTCTTTGAGGTTAGAGTTCTTGTCTTCTGACCCCTGAATCCTCTGAGCCTAGCAAAATGCTTGGCATGTAGTAAATGCATAATAAATGGTGTCAAATGCTGGTATAAATGCATTCATTTAGAGTAAGGTGTTAGTGATGGCGTGCCACAGCTCCTTGGATATAAGATGTGGCCAAAAACTACCAATAAAGGAAGGGAGTCTGAGACTAAAGCCTTCAGAATACAGGAAAGCAGCAGAAATGCCTTTGCCGCCTGGTAATGACAGGGTCATTTTGAAACCTAAACTTTCGGCTAGGGCATTTCTCTTTTCTAATATTCTGATATTTTATTCCTTCCCCTCCATCTTTTCTCCTTTGATTGACACTGTTATGTGTTACACTAGGGAAAGGTAAAGAGGAAGTGGGGAAGAAGTAGAGAATATCCAGAGTCACGACAAAGGTCACGTGGGACCTGTCTGTGTGATACCCAAATATTTAATTTTTCTAAATCTATGGGATCCACGGGGAAGGGCGGATTGTTGTTGGTAATCAGGAAAGGAGTCGGGGTTCACAGCTAGACTGATATGGGTGAAAACTAATGCAGTGTGTGGCAATGCAAAATCTCAGAGGCTGAGGGAAACGGCGAGAGGAAATTCTAGGCATTTGCAAAAGCTAAAAAGAAGGCCTGGGCTTCCATTAAGTCTTGGAATTGAGGTTTGGGTCAATTGCAACCAGGTCTGAAAGGGGTATGGGACCCTGCCTGGGTTATACATTGGGTTATAGAATTAAAAAAACACATTTATAATAATATCTTCAAGTACACTGTCAGAGGTGAAAGACTGACGTGCCGTTGGCACTTTTCCTTATACTTTCCTCAAAGTTTTTCACTGATCGTCTTTAGAGGAGAAACTCATCAAGACTATTCCCTCATTGTATTAGTCAGGGTAAGATGAAACTGTTCTCATAAAGAGATTCAATAATAATTCAGTGGCTTAAAAAACCACAGAAGTTGTCTACTGTATCTTGGAACAGTCCTGGGTGAACGTGCCAGGATGCTGGGCAGCTCTGTTCCAGAGATCATTCTGAGGAGTCCAGAAGCTTCTTTTCATCTGGTTTCTGTGACATCCCCTAGTTCAATGCTCCTCAAAATTTAGCTGCAGATCTATCATTTGTGGAACCTGTTAAATGTAGTTTCTGATTCTGGATGTTAGTTATTTGGCTGTTAGTTACGTGCTCTGTGGTGCAAGGGACACCTAGAAATGAAGAGCCTGTGTAGAAAGCCATGGTCCCAAGCTACAGACTGTGACTATGGGGGAGAGAAGGGGGGACATTGGTGGCGAACCTGCACATTCTGTTGCTCACTGTTTGCTGCATCCTTCTCTAGTAGCCAGTTCTGCAGAGACATTACATAGGACAACTAGCTGCCATTCTTTCACCTATGGTGTTATAATGTGTTGGTTGCTAATAATAGGTAGAATATGAGAAGATCCAAGTTTAAGAACACATCTAAATTTGTGTATGCAAACTCAAGTTTTTCCTTACAGTAATCTCCCTTGTACATGCTGATATGCCTCCTCGGGTAGAAGGAAAATGGGTGGAGTTAAAACTAGTGTGCCAATGTGGTGGGTAATTTCGTGTCAACTTGACTGGGCTAAGGGAAGCCCAGATAGCTGGAAAAACATTATTTCTGGGTGTTTCTGAGAGGGTGTTTTCTGGAAGAGATTAGTTAGCATTTTAATCAGTGGAGTGAGTGAAATGATCTAAGGCCCTTAGCAGTGTGGCATTATCCTTTGAGGGCCTGAATAAAGCACAAAGGTAGAGGCAGGGTGAATTCTCTTTCTTCTTGAGCTGGAACATCCATCTTCTCCTGTCCTTGGAGGTCCTGGTTCTTTGGCTTTCAGCTCCCACCTGGTTCTCTGGCTTTCAGCTCCCACCTGGTTCTCAGGTCTTTGGCCTTCAATTGAACTATATCCCAGCTTTCCTGGGTTTCCAGCTTGCAGAAGGCATATTATGGGACTTCTTAGCCTCCATAATTGTGTGTGCCAACTTCCATACTAAACCTCCTCATATATATCTGTATATAATCTATTGCTTCTGTTTAACCCATAGAACCCTGACTAATATAGCCAGCAAAACCACCTACAAGCCTCACTCATTCCTGTGACAAATATTTAAAGAACAACTATTTAAAAATCACTGAACTTGGTGTTGGGGATGTAGCACAGAACAAGACAGTTGGAGAAGACTGCCTGAGTTCAAATTCCGTTCCCACTATTTGGCATTGAACAAATTAGTTACCGTCTCTGCTACAGCTTCCTCATCTGTAAGATGGCATGATAATGATATCTCATAGGTTATGATGAGGATTCACTGAGATAATGTATCAGTCCCACTTATTATGTCTGCCTTCAAGAAAGTTACACTTTAACATTCCTCATTATGTGTGTCCCTGCAGAAAATTAACTGAGACTCACTGCTCCAGGGATTGTAGAGACCTGGACCCCAAAGTTATGTGCCCTCCTGAAAGCAAACAGTGGGGGTCAGCTGGCTCTGGCCTGGGGCTTGCTCCATTATTCATCACTTCTGTGGAGGGAGGAATGGTTTCTTTAGTAGGAACAGAGGTTCCATTTAATCACCAGCTTTCAGCTTTCTTTCTTTGATGAGGTATAAACATTTTGTCAACCTTTCCGCATCAGCTCAATTTTGTTTCTGATGTTGGAGATTACTCTGTCAACCATGGAGTGAACTTGCTAGTAGTTGGTGGCCCTTCATTTCTTGTATGTCCCCAAGAATTTCCTATTTACAGGAGTGAAGTGACCTTAACTTGCAGAGGTTTTCTTATTATCCATTTGAGCTCAAGGCTTCCCTATGCCACCCTCTCTCACACTGCCATAACTCTTCCTTCGAATTCTGTTCTACATGTCCTTACATATCATGACCCCAGTGATATGGAATTCTTACTTGGACTAAGGCTGCAAAATAAGCCCCCAGTGTTATGGTAGGTGGATCCTAAATGGAATGCTTCAAACTCATGTGTCAACTTTATGGCTCCTTGGTAATTTTCTGATTTTTTTTTCTTTCTTTCTTTGTTTTTACTTATTTAGAAAATAGAAGAAAAATGACAAGGAGGTTTAGAATATGTGTATGTGTTGGACACTGTCTTTTATGGATCATAGCCTCCTGCATCCATCTGATGGAATCCATGGTTCTCTTCCTTAGACATGTATACACATGCAGCAACAGACATAACTTTACAGAAAGTTCCAGTTGTTTTAAAGATCTCTTTAAGTCCATGAACTCCAGGCCAAGAAAATATCAAAATGGGACATCCTTAGAAATGCAGAGTTAGTGGCAAGTAGGTGATATATTTCAGCTTATATGCCAAAGTTTTATTTCAAGCAAAACAAGTCAACATGGATTTTATTGAAGGACACTCAACATTTATTTATTTCAGTCGTATTTTTAAGCAACGCTTCAAAACCCACTTTATTGATTGAGCCCCACTAAATAGGATTCTACCATTTAAGATCTCTTTTTACCTACTCAGGACTATAATGACTGAAGCCCATCAGCAGTGTTGTTACATATTATTACACATGATAACATTGGCAGATCCATCAGGAAATGTATTACCAGCTCTCCTAACTGGCTCATTTTATTGAATCATCTTGTTATGTTTCCTGAATCATATTCTCATCATCCAGGACTTTAATCAAGTGGCAAAAGTCATCTTCATGCATATGGTCACTCAGAGGTCTGTAAGCTTGTGCAATTAGATAACTTACAGAAATTTTGTTTTTGTGTATTTTTCTCTTCACATTCAAAGAAGGTAGATAGTATTTTGACCTCCTATGCCTTAAGAACAGAGTAGACAGTGGAAGTTGCCTTTAGAATATTTTTCCTTGGGTTTTGCATTCTGAAAGCAGGAGAAAGAGATGTATGTTGTAGGTAGGGGAGGTGAGGCAGACTGGGAGAGATTTCACCAAGAACTAGGGAGGTCTGCATGGCCACAGACCACCTCCCTCTCAGCACATGGAGAGAAGACAAGAGTTTGGATGACGAGGGGGTTGGAGAAAGGGGATGGCTGTTTCATCCATCTCTTGTAAGGACAGGTTTAGGACCCCCAGACACCTGCCCTGGATGGAGCTGGACTTTAAGGCATTATGTACATATCAGCATTAACTCTTGGGAACCCAAACCAGAGGCCTTCCAGAAATGTGTTCCTCATGTCTGGGACATTCATAGGGATCTAGGGGAGAAGAGTCTGAATAATGACCACAACTGAATTTCCTACCAGAACGGTCATGAAGGTGGGATGGGATGTTAGAACCAGACTTACTGTAATTTCAAGAAAATAATGTTCTATGGCATATCCTGTACACCGGCGTTTGTGCAGTAAGGTTCACACACAGAGGGATGCAGATGCAAGTCTTGTCTTCATGGTGCTCATAGTGAGCTAGGACAAGTAAGATATAAATACAAACTGAGAAAGCAGACATAAGAAATTATGGGAATTCAGGAGAAGGAAAAAAATATGTGGGCGAGATGAGGAAAAGTCCAATTGAAGAAGTGATTTTTGAGCACATTTTGAAAAAGTGGTACAATTTAGATATATGTAAATAAGAAAGAGATATTTCCAGGTACAGGGAGTTATGTGAGCAGAAGCATAAAAACGGGGCATTGTGACAAATAAGAGTAGCTCGGTTAAATTGTGGGTTGCAACAAAAAGATAGTGGGAATAATCTCTGAGAAGATAGGCTGGGATTATGCTGACAGTTTTTAGAGAAGACATGATGCTCCGATGGAAACATAGAGAGGGGATCCGTATCTTGCAGTCTATATGGACTTCGGTAAATTTCCTAATCTCTGAGTCTCAGTTTTTTTTAAACCTATGGAGTTGAGATAATAATACCTTGCAGGTTGTACTTAGAATTAAAATAATAATGATGACAACAATGATGATTGATGCCACTTATTGAGCATCAAGGAATCTGTGTCTGGCATGTACTGGTGTTCAATAATCGTGTCTGTTGTTCTTGTTATTATTATCACTCAGCTATTCAAAGCTCTGTACTAGAGTGTGAGGAATCTGTGGTACATACATTGTGAGTACTAGACATTGCTAGTATTAATCCAAATTTCTACTTTTTTCCTCCTGAGTACATAACTCCTTGAGATTAGGCATGGGCCTGGGACTCACAAAGACCAATAAAATGTGGCTGGAAACAATGTGCTACTTCCTTACAGAAGCATTTAGGCGATGGTGCACAAGTCTCCATTCTTTCTTTCTCTGCTCTGGAAAGCCTTGAAGCATTGCTTTGAGATGAAGGTTCAGGGGTGTGGAAGCTTCTGGCAGCCTGAGTACTTGAGTGATTATGATCAGCAGAGTCCCCATCCCCTGCTAACTAGTGCAGACGTGTAGTAGGAGAGAGATAGATAGAAACCTTTGTTCTTTAAGGTCATTGAGATTTGGGGGGATGTTTGTTACTATGACAAAACCTAGCTTGTCCTGACTGTTGCATCTTTGATGCAGTTTGTCAATGCAGATATACAGCATAGCCCTGTTTTGCTTAAAAGAAAGAGATAGTTGGCTTCTGTTTTTAGCTCAGTCCAGGTCAAGTATGAAGAATCCCTAAGGCCCTTCACTGTCACACAGTCCTCATACACTAAGCTTGTTTATCAATCTCTTGTTTTCCTACTCCCAGAAATCTTACCTTTATGGTTCTCATTCTAATACATCAAGCCCATTCTTTAAGCAGTTCTCTTTTCAACCTAAAAACCCATTCATTTCATCTTCTTTTCTTTCTCCTTAGCTATAGCACTAATCTGTTTCTATTTTGTTTCTTATTTGTCAGTTAATTGGTCTGTTTACAGCAAAAACAATGGAATTTGAGTTTCTCATCACTGGGAGGATTTCTATTAATCCAAACCAAAATGGTGATGACAGAAGCATTTATGGGATGTTCCCTATATAATAGGCATGTGCCAACTAAGCACTTGCCATGTATTACCTTAGTTAACCTTGACAACACCCCGTGAAGTAGGTACAGCTATTTCTCCCTATTTCATAGATTTTAGAGAAAATGAGGCACAAAGCAGCTAACACAGTTAGGAAATGGTGGAGCCAGGACTCACATCTAGGGATTTGGACTCTGGAGCCCGTATGCTTAAATGCTACATCATACTACCTCTTTGCAGGGTCCAGCTATTATTTTATCAAAAGAATCTCTTTCTTTGTGCATTCCTGTCAAGATGTCTCACCAGGTATTGTTCAATAGGTTGGTTATCTCTTTTCCTGACTCTTTCCGTCTTTCTTTTCTTCCAAAGATATTATTATGTTAAGCATCTTCCATGATTCATATACACTAAATTCTTTTTAAAGTCTCAAAGAAATTATAATCTATTTGAAGCAATTTCTATTACATTTTATGAAATTATTACAGATTGAGTTTCAAGAAAACAGCTGAGTGCTAAATTACCTGGTACAGCCTAAGTCTGAATGAGCTGGGGAACGGGCGGTCAGTGTGGCTTGGATTAAATAGGGAATGCTTTGGAGATCTGAGCCTAGAAGGATGGGAAGGAATAGGATAGTAGAAGGGAGGAGTCATAGGCAGGAATTAAATTGAATCTGTGATTTACGAGTGGATAATCCGAGAAGTTTTTGCTGAGAAAACATGACAGTAGTTAACTATCTCGGCACGTAAATGTGCTTGTGAGAATGATTTCTTTGAAACTCCTTTTCACTGTATCTTAAAATAACAACAAGGCTTCCAAATTACAGATACAGAAATTACAGAAATAGAGCTCAGGAAGACAGATTTTTTATGGGAAAGTATTATTCACAGAGAGTTAAAAGCTTTTATGCTTTATAGAAGCTCTTAGGGTTGAAGCAAATCTAGTGTTCATTTATAGCCTAACTCATTTATGCATTGCTGGGGGATTTTGGAAATGCAACCTCAATTCTGCCCTTCCCTGAACTCAGAGAATGCCTCAGGCTGTATTTGTTCATAAAGGTGAATTTCTTTTTGAAAAGCGATTTGATTTAATTTTTGTTTTTCATGAAGCCTATTACTATGTGTGTAAAATTTTCAAGCATCCATGGCTCTGTTTTCTCCTTCTGTAATGAGGGAACAGTGCATTCATCTGTGCTTCTGAGTGCCTGATTCCCAGTCACAGTCATGCTTTCGGAAAGAAAAAGCAGTCACCCTTGGAACCAAAATCTCTTTTGTGAGTTTCATCAAGATCTGCCAACATTTACCAGAATCCAATTGTCTCGATAATCCCAGTGTATTTACTGAATCACCAATGGGAGTCCAGTAAACTACCTCTTTCAATGCTCTACTTTTATTGAGCTTAGAATTGTAAGAGGGTCTTGGAAACCATCTGATTCAACCACTTTATTTTAAAGGTGGGACTCCAAGATCTGGGAGAGGTGAGTCCCATTTGCCCACGGCTAGTAGTGACAGAGATGAGGAGTTGGTTCTCTAGTCACCAGCCCTGCCTTTCCCATGCTCTGTGCTGCCTTGGGTCTCCTGGTGAGATTGTGCTCTGAGAATTATGAATGGATTAATGCCTGGTTAATTGTTAAAGACTTCCAAGGAAGAGGTAACAGGGAGGAAGCAGATTTCATGATCAGGAGCAGATTACACAATCAGGATTAGTTTGATCCTTCCACAAATCCAGCCTTTTTTCCTCTTGATTGGGTCTCAGTGGTGACTCAGAGCTAGATTGTTAGGGGAATATAGTAACAGCTTGGTATAAAATGGTATATGAATCAGCAAGCACCTACTGAGTATGGACTCTGTTTCCAGCCCTCTGCTGGGTGTTATGAGTCATGGTGAAGGATAAGCCATGGTCCTGACTCGGAAGGATAGGACAGTGTATTTTGGGGAGGCACAATTAAGCAATATCAAAGAAGAGCACATGTAATCAGAGTTTCAGTTATACGGTGTGTATGCTGTAGGAGTTCAGAGGGGAAGACTGATGTGGTTGGAACTGCGGGCAGCTTGGCAAATCTTCGTGGAAGAAATGGGGCTTGAGTGGCACCTATTGACAAATATCTAAAGACAGTAGTACTAGGATGCCCCCACCCACCCTAAGTCTTCTCTTTCCTGATTCTCTCATCCCCATGTCTACACCCTACCTATGTTCATGATTTCTCAGAACAGCTCTGGCTTCAACTAAGTTTCATTTTATTAAATTATGTAATTTATTGTGAAACCAAATGTGATTGTTTAAATTAATGTGACTGAAGACCTTTTATATACATTCAAAAGATTGAAAATCCCTTAGAACAAATAGGATACTTTCTTTTTGTTTGAAGAATATGATGACAATACTCATTATCTGTCTTCACCTATTTCTAATTCTAATATATTGCATTTTTACAGTTTATAGTTTGCACTGTGATTTCTCAAAAAGTATTTTATTTGATCATAAAAGTAAACTGTAAAGAAAATAGGATATTGTTAATATTCCTGTTTTACAGATGAAAAGACTGAGATTCAATGAGGTTAAGGGCTTTGCCCAAAGGTGTATAGCTGAGTGAATGCAAAGGGATTTGAGTACAGACCCTCTGAGTTCCAGCCCAGGGTTTCTTTCCATGCCTCCACCCCCAAATTGCTTGGTTAATTGTTTTAATTGGCATTTTTATTCTGTGGTTCTTATTCTTTTATTTCCCTGAAGAATAAAGATTAAAAATCAGCCAATATAGTACAGTCTTTGTAGCACTATTTGAAGTACATTTTTCAAAGTCTACAAGTGTCGATGAAACTTTTGGAATGACAAGAGCCCTGATATTTGGTTGGCTGTAGTCTACCAGAATTGATCCTTTTCTGTAACCTTCTTTTCAGTGATACCGAATCCAAGATGTTTTCCAATTGTGAATTTTCTGATTCTTTCCCATTTCATTATTTTTACCCAGGCTCCTAAGAAATTGGAAATCACTCATCACTTTTTGTATTCATGGCAGATGGTGGAACATTTTTATAGTTTTCCAAAAAATCACCAATGCTACATTCTGCAATGGTTGATATTACAGAAACGTGACATCTGAAGCTTTAAAAATTTGCAGCAAACCACCATGGCACATGTATACCTGTGTAACAAACCTGAATTTCTGCACATGTATCCTGGAACTTAAAGCATAAAAATAATAAAAAATTAACATCACAGAAGAATTGTGTGCTTTTTCAGTGTTCCTCAACATATATGATCTCTGAAGGCAATTTTTTTCTCTTGTGACAAAGTCATGAAATAGATTTCTTGTTTATTTTTCATGGCCAGTTAAGTGTCATGTTTCAGCTTTTTTTGTAAAGCCCTAGACCAGGCATTTATGTGTATGCGTGTGTGTGTGTGTGTGTGTGTGTGTGTGTGTGTTAATGGGGACCAGAAGACAAACTGAAAACATGGTCACTATTCTTGAAGAGCACTCAGTCTATTTGGGGACACAGGATATTCCCTTTTGCAAGTGTCATTAGAATTGGTAGTTACTACTTATGATGGTTAATTTTAAGTGTCAGTTTGGCTGGTCGTGGGATGCCAGATTAAATGTTGTTGCTGAGTCTGTCTGGGAGGGTGTTTCAGGATGAGATTAGCATTTGAATTGGTGGACTCAGTAAAGTAGATGATCCTTCTTAATGTGAGTGGACACCGTCCAATCCATTGAGGACCTGAATAGAACAAAGGGTTGAGGAAGGAGGAACTCAGTCCTTTTTTTCTGCCTCCCTTTTTGAGCTGGGACATATTGTATTTTGTCCCATCTTCGAGCTGGGATTTGCGTCATTTGGTTGCCTTGGTTCTTTGGCTTTTGGACTTGGACTGAATTATACCACCAGCTTCCCTGGATCTCCTGCTTGCATATGGCAGATCGTGGATTTATCAGCCTTCATAATTGCATATGCCAATTTCTCATAATAAATCATGTATATATATATAAGACTTATATATGTATATGTGTGTATGCATGTATGTGTGTATGCATGTATGTGTATATATACTTTTATATATAGTGTGTGTATGTATGTGTGTATACATGTTTATGTATTGTGTTTTCTATTGGTTCTGTTTCTCTGGAGAACTCTTATTAATATACCACTCACTTAGGGAGAATTCAGTCTTTCAAAATATAATGAGTAAGGCCATTCTTTGGGACAAAAAGCCATAAACAATGTTTTCTTTGACCCTCGGTGCTTATGCTCTGGGTGGATTTCTCATTCATTTCACAAAAGATTATGATACAAGGAAATGGGAGATAAGTGACTTAAGAGAAAACATGCTCCAATGAGAGAGAGAGCATTTCTGACAGCTAATCATGAAGGTATTCTTGGAAACATTTATATTTTAAAAATATCTTGAAGAATGGAAGGCTTTTTGATAGATAGAATTGGAAAAAAAAAACCTACTTGCCTATAGAAAATACTGAATGAATGAATGAAGAATGAATGAACAAATGGTGGACATCAAGGTATGCTCTGAGAACAACATGGCTGGGACAGAAGGTGTGTGGGGCGAGAGGTGGAAGAGAATAACAGGCATCAGAAGGTTTGCTACTCAGAGCTTTCTTTCACCATTCATGACTTCACTGTAACCAAAAAACAGTGACCAGATTTACGGTCTGTTTTATTTTTTGAGGACAGCGCTGCCCATAGGGACTGACTTGTTTGAGGATGGGTTGTGAGGGCTTGGTGAGGGTGAGATGGCATACATATATTCCTTGTGCTTACACTTTATGTTCAAATGATTCTATTTATTTACACATCTATTTGAAAAAGCTTCCAGTAACCCAGAAACTTTTTCTGTTATGGCCAAACACAAAAACAAGTTTTAATATGTTTACCTTCAGAAGGGCTCCATTCTAATCAGGTAATTGTGTGCCACTCCACATTGGGTTTCAAGGACATGTATATGAAGGTTGAGTGTTGATACAACCTTTTAAGGCTGGATGGCATCCGGAAGATATGCTCCAGGATGGCCGTTCTGACCAGTCAGTGCCCAGGGCTGTCAGTTGTATATTTTATAAATCATCCTCAAATGCAGGTATAAGTGAAATACTTTGTACTACTCTGGGCAAACCATTCAACTAAAGAATGCCATGTTGGTGATGTGTCATGATTAGTAATATGCCATATTATACTGAATGGGAATCATTTTCATTAAAATTCTGATTTTTCTATGGGTAAGTGCATTAGAAATTTACAGTGGTGAAATCATGCCTGATGTTTGAACAATAGAAGCAGCTTTTAACTTGTTATGAGCATAACATGACTAAAGTGAAGATAACAAATTAAAGAAGCCTCTCCCACATGTATGGCCTGTGGGAGGTTACATGATATGTTTGAGGCTCTGGAGCCAGATGAACTGGGTTCAAATCCTGACGCTTCCATTTGCTAGCTGTGTGACCTTGGACAAGTTTCTTAACTGCTCTGTAAAATGAGTATGACAATCATTTTACTTAAGGCTGTCCTGAGGGTTAAGTAGTGTAAATATGAAAAGCCCTTCAGGCAGTTTCTGGTACATAGTAAATGCTCAATCAATGTAAGTAATTATCATATCCTTATGATTCCATTCATTTATTTCGAGTACAACTAGGAAATACATTGCTCTAACACATACACACATATAGATAAGGAACAAGACATATTTTTCTTATGACACTTTTTATAAATACACCATCATTTTGGTTATGCCTGAAGATCTTACTACCAAAGTATACTTCCATTTTCATTAAAATTTTCCAACTGAAAGTGGAAAGTTGCCTTTCTAAACTTACCTTCTGACCCTACTTCCCATGGGTGCTGAGAGCTTGGCATTTTGCAAAATTGCTTTCACATTCTTTTTTAAAAATTTATTTTAATTTATTTTTATTTTTTGAGATGAAATTTCACTCTGTCTCCCAGGCTAGAGTGCAGCAGCGGGATCTCGGCTCACTACAACCTCCACCTCCCGAGTTCAAGCGATTCTCCTGCCTTAGCCTCCCGAGTAGCTGGGACTACAGGTGTACACCACCATGCCCAGCTAATTTTTTGTATTTTTAGTAGAGATGGGGTTTCACCATGTTGGCCAGGCTGGTCTCGAACTCCTGACTTCAGGTGATCCTCCCACTTTGGCCTCCCAAAGTGCTGGGATTACTGGCGTGAGCCACCGTGCCTGGCCCACATTCTTAAACTGTTAACTCACATTCACCAGATGTGGAAGGGGGTCTTCCCACCTCAAAAAGGGGAATCATAACGTTCTCTACCACTCGACATGGAACGCCAAGGTGGCTGACGTGGTGGCATGGGATGCCAAGGTGGCTGATGAGGGACACCCATGCCTCTGATTGGAAAGTGAGCTGGAGGGCTAAGCAACAGGTGAAGAAAGTGGCCAACTTTCCTTAAGCATGTTAGAGCAAAGCCAATCCTCTTTGGAAACCAGGTGATAAGGGTTCAATGTCTACATTAACTCTCAGTGACCTCAGTTTAATGTTTCTTTGGAAGGATGAGCATTCTAGGCAGAGGGAATGATTGTGCAAAGGCTCTGAAGTGGGTTGTTTTGGAACTTCAAGGGGTTCTTTGCAGTCAGAACGTAAACTAAGAGATTCAAGGGCAGACAGGAGGGAGTTTTAAAGTTGGCAGGGGCAGGCTGAAAAATAACACTATTGGCTGAGTGCAGTGGCTCACTCCTGTAATCCCAACACTTTCGGAGGCTGAGGCAGGTAGACCACAAGGTCAAGAGATCAAGACCCTCCTGGCCAACATGGTGAAACTCCATCTCTACTAAAAATATAAAAATTAGCTGGGCGCGGTAGTGTGCACCTGTGGTCCCAGCTACTCAGGAGGCTGAGGCAGTAGAATCACTTGAACCCAGGAGGCAGAGGTTGCAGTGAGCCGAGATGGTGCCACTGCACTCCAGCCTGGCAACAGAGTGAGACTCCATCTCAAACAACACCAAAAAACAAAACAAACAAAAAAACAACAAAAAAAACCCCCAAAACCAACCAACCAAAAAACCACCATTGACCAAATATTAATTGAACACCTACTATGTTCCAGGGACAGCATCAGTAAATAATGTGGTTATACTTACTGTTTTCAGTAAGCTTATGGAACTTGAAATACCTTGAGTATCAGGCTAAGCAGTTTGACTTTTATTCTGTGATGAAGGAAAATGATGAGGATATATTAAGTTATGGAATGATATGATTAGATCAGCATTTTTAAAGATCACTCTGATGGAAGGGCAGCCAAAGGAAGCCTCATTGGCTAGAAGACCACGGCAAATGTCCACACAAGAGATGGCAAAAACTTAAACAGCAATGATGCAAAGCATAGATATTTAGGAAGCGGAATTGACAGGATTTGATGGCTAATTTTAAGTGGCTAGTAAGGTAGAAGGAGAAAGATAAGATAAATCACAGGATTCTGTCTTGGAAAACTGGTTTTATACTCTACAAACATGAGGGGTCAGTGACACATAAAGCTTCTAGAAGCCCAGCACAGAGCTTATTGCAGAGTATGTATTCAAAAATGCTGGCTTTGGTCAAACACCTTGCACAGTACTTGACCCAGAGTACGTGCTTAATATCTGTTACTAAAGGGCAAGAAAATGTCATTCCAGACTTATTAAAGTAAGGCAGATCCAACTGGATCACAGACAAAGCTCACCTGCCATAGCCCAGCATTCTCAGAGGAAATAATGCAGCTAGAAGATAAATTGAAGACATGGTCACTATTCCTGAGGAGTGCACAGTCTAACTGAAAAGACACAATATACCCCTTTGCAAATGGCATCAGATGGTCACTACTCTATATCCTTGAGTAGATTTCAATCAGTTTTTCAAACTGTATTAAGTAAAGTCCTTCCACATGACCAAAAGCCATAAATATGCTCAGTACTTATAGGAGCTCAACATATAATTGGATCTCAATTTAAATCTGCTCATTATTGCAACTGTTTGATTTAGACTTTCTCTGAAGAACAGTATTTCAGGCCCCTCTTCCGGGTGTTGTACTTGCTAGTTCCCAGTACTTTTCTTTCTTGGACTACTGTACAATTCTTTTCTACCTGGAATGGTAGCCATTATTCCTCTTTTGCTTTAGAGTTCACAAACCCTTTCAGCCTCCACAAATTACCGTGCCACTCATTTGACAATTTTCTAACACCTGGTGATATCTCTTCCATCATTCCTTTGATTTTATTTTCAAAATTTTATTGTTATTGATTTTTCAAATGTTATCTTCTATTCACAATCAAACAAACAAACTTTCCTTGAAGGCAAGGTCATTCATTAGAAAAGAGGAATAAGTCTTGTGTGCTCAACTCGAGTGATGTTTTCTAGAAGTTTCTGAATTTTTCTATAATGCCACAGCTTATATTATAAGCCTCTGTTCTACCAAATGATGGAGACTTAATCTCTATCAACTTGAAGATGTCCCTGCATTGAGGGTCTAGAAGAGATAATAGGGTTCCTCTTGGCATTTTCCTACCCTGTCATCCTCTGAGAGGTCTACTGTTTGTTTAGTCTAGAGTTGTCAATTGACATAGGTTGTTGCTGCCTCTCCTATCATACTCTTCTATATGACCTCTCAAGTTGAGCTATTGTCCTTGAGTGGGACATGGAATTCAAGCTGCTACTCCCCTGCCCATACGCAGCACATAGTTATCACTTTCTGGCTTCTTGCTCACCTACCTAAACTTACACGGTGGAAGGAGCATAAGACTCGCTGTATTGTAGATGCCCTAAACTTGCCTGTCAAGCCTCCAGCCTCGCCCTGAGGTAGTGGGCAAGACAGATCATGGAGCTCCCTCTCCCAGATATACATAATTTGGGTAAATATACATTGCCTTGTTTTTGACTCTTCTTCCTGTACTAGCAGAATCTTGATTTAGTCTTTGGAACTCTAAGTTTTTCTCATCACGTATTTTAATTGAAAATCTAAAATCTATGCTCTGAGTTCTGTTTATTTGCATTTGAAGTCTTGGCTTTTGAGTTTCTAAAGAAACAGCTCCCTTTTCCTTCTTCCAGTTTTTTTTGGCATTGTCCACTTGCTGAGGTACCCCAACAAGGGGAAGAGAGACAGGGATACCTGAACATAGAAAGTTTAAAAATGTCTTGGTTAATATATCCAAATAGTATCTTGCCCCATTTGTCTTTCTCTCTATTCCAAGAAGCAATGGCCTGGTGACTAGAAAGGAATCTAGAACTGGTGGTGGTTTGGTTATTACACTGTTAAGATCTTTATGAAGCTGATGTGCTGAGTGTCTCTTTCATAAGACCCACAGCAGTGATTTTCAAATGCAGACGATTTTCAGAGACTCCAGGAGATGCTGACTTAGAATGAAGGAGGGAGTTTGGAGATCCAGGAATTTGCAAAAGCACCTTCCTGGATCTAGACCAGTAATACTCAACCTCCGGTGAATATCAGAAGTATCTAGAAGGCTTGTGAAAGCAGATTGCTGGACCACACCCCAGGGTTTTTGATCCAGTGGATGTGGAGTGAAGCCTGATATTTTACATTTCTAACAAATTCCCAGAAGATGCTGCTGCTGCAACTCTGAAACCCCTGTTCCCCTTCGAGAATTACTTCTCTAAGTGAATGGTTCTCATACTTTGATGCATTTTGAAATAATCTGGTTAGCTTTAAAAAAAACCTTAATTCTGAGACTACACCTCATCCCAAGTCTAGCAGAATCTCAGGGCGTGGGATCCTAGGCATCAGTAATGGTTCAAGCTTCTCAGGTGATTCTAATGTGCACCCAATTTGAGAACCAGTTCTCTACTCTTTTGATTTTTGAACTTCAGTGACTAGACATTTCACCAGAGTATTTGGTTAAAATGCAGATTCTGATTCAGTAGGTCTGAGGTGGGGGAGTTTGTGTGTTTCTTTTTCACTTCTCAGGGTATATAACTTACATAAATACAAAAAATGCACTATGTTTAAGTGAATGGTTTGATGAGTTTTGACAAACGTGTACACATATGTAACCTACCACAATCAAGATATAGAACCTTTCATTACTCTATTAAGTTTCCTCATGCCCCTTTAAAATCAATGAAGTCCCCCATTGCTGACCTCCCAGCCCCGGGTAATCACTTATCTGTTTTCTGTCCCTATAGATTTATCTTACCTCTTCTGAAATTTCACATAAGTAGAATCATACAATTCTTATTATTTTCTGTCTTGCTTCTTACTTGCTCAGTAGAGATTTTGCCTTTCTAATAAAATGTCAGGTTTGTAGACCACACTCATTTCTCCAAAGCAAGACACTGAAGGATTTAGAAATCTTTGACTTACAGTATTAATCTCAGACACTTATGCATGATTGATATTTATTAAATAGAATACACTCAAATGATTATTAATTTTTAAGATCAAATATTCAAAATCAGAGGCTGCGATAACTACAAGTTCTGTGGGGAACAAGGCAGGTACAGCCTGTCCCAGGCATGAGACTCCTGGGATAAGAGCAGGGAGACGAGTATTTAGGGAGGCCCAGGAGGGGGAGCAGCAGGGCTGCCGGGAGGGAGGTCAGGATTTGGTGGCCTCTGAGGTTACACCAAGGCTCTGAATCCACAACATGAAACAGGTTTGCTCTCGGTTTTGCTTTTTTATGCCTCTATATCCAAATGATAAGGTGCTCCTTTTCTTGGCTTTGACAATTTGGGGAACTGCAAAGCTCAGGAGAAGGTAAGATAAGATGTCTGCAACTGCATTTTAGAAAAATGATGTGTAATATCCACTTTATGGCATCTAAATGAGGTCTCTCTTCGCTGTTTCCCAGGGTCGTGCCCACTGCTAACTCTAATACACCCACATGCTTACGCTCATCTTTCATCATGTCACCAAACTTAAAGAATACTTTGCTTGTTTTTTATCTATTGTGTCCCTTGTTAGATGAGAGTATATTTTATATCTCTTATTAAATGGCAACAGTTATTTCTGAAGATTGATAATCTATAGCTTCACTACTAAGAAAAAAACTGCAAGAGGTTGGTGGGAGAAATAAACCTCTTGTTTTATTATGCTCCGGGAACTGATTATGGGCATAAAAAAATAGAACAACTCATACATCCACCAGAGCTTATTGTATTATCAGGTAATACACCTGCCTTTCTGATAAATAGGACTGAGTAGAACAGTTAATAAAATCCCGAGAGTTATTTGGTGCAGGAATACAACAATATAAAGCTACTCATATGCAGTCTACAGTGATTTTTTTTCATCATAAGAAAGGCCTTGACATTCTAACAGGCGATGCTTTCCACACCATCAGAACAGAGACAGGACATTTCATGTTTCACCTGGAATCTTTCGGAGACTCTAAGTCCCAGGAGCTGAATATTTTGCAAACACACAAAACTAACAATGCGCCCCAAATCACACTCATATGTGGCTTCGAGTCTTTACAAAGGCTTACATGACACCATCCCCCGCAACACATGCACACACACAATCTCTCTGGATTCTAACAATAGCCGTGTGGCTTAGGCTGTGTAGGCATCATCTGAATTTGGCTGATGGTGATGTGAAGCCCAGAGACAATAAGGGACTTACCCAGGCTCTCAGGCCACTGCAGGCAGAGCTGACTCCAGAACTCCACAGCTTGCCGCTCCTTCTACAAAGCAAGAAATAAATGATGTTTGTGATGAACTTGTGGCATTGTGTTTCACAAAATGGGAGATCACAAATTCTTGAGCTAGAAGTGTCAGCAACAGATGATTGTGACAGCCACTTTGCCAGCAGACGATGCCTGTCCAAATGTCCTGGGAAACTATTATTGATTTGGCTGTAGATGAGCTGGAGTTGTGGAGGCTCTTGGTTACTTTTGGTGATTCCTTTTCAAAGTTTTCTCCCCATTTTCTTTTGCCATGAAGTTCTTGATACTGACTGACATAATTTTTATTTATTACAGATATTTTCTCATTTCATTTTCTTGGAATTTGAAAAACAAATGCTTGCTAATGGTTTGGATGTGGTTTGTCTATGCCAAAACTCATGTTGAAATTTGATCCCCAATGTGTCAGTGGTGGGAGGTGGTGCCTAGTGCAAAGTGTTTGGGTCGTGGATGCACATCCCTTATGAACAGATTAATGCCTCCTGCAGGGGTGAGTGAGTTCTGATTCTTGGGAAGAATTAGTTCCCATGAGAGCAGATTGTTAAAGAGAGTGTGGCTTCCTCAGTTTCTTTCTCTCTTGTCATTTTCTTTGCACATACCCACTGCCCTTCCGCTTTCTGCGCTGAGTGGAAGCAGCATGAGGTCATCACTAGAAGCCCAGCAGATACTGGCACCATGCTTCTTGAACTTCCCAGCCTGAAGAACCACAAGAAGAATAAGCCTCTTTTCTTTATAAATTACTCAGCTTCTGGTATTCTGTTACAGCAACACAAAATGAACAAAGACATTGCTCATGATACTCCAAATACAATCCTTCATGTAGGTGAGGAAAACAAGGCCAACTTTGTGTATATACACAACATTTTCTTTGTCCATTCATCTGTTGATGGACATTTAGGTTGATCCTATATCTTGGCTATTGTGAATAATGCTGCAGTGAACATGAGAGTGCAGATATCCCTTCAACATACTGATTTCAGTCTCTGTAGATATGTACCCAGAAGTGGAATGCTGAATTATACGGTAGTTGTAGTTTCAGTTTTCTGAGGTACTGCCATGTTTTCCATAATGGCTGTACTAATTTATATTTCCACCAATGGTGTTACAAGGGTTTTCTTTTCTCCACGTCATCACCAAAACTTGTTATCATTCATCTTTTTGGTATTAGCCATTCTGATAGGTGTGAGGTGATGTCTCATTGTGTCATTGTATAGACATATCAAAACACCACGTTATACCTCATAAATTTATGCAATTATGATGTCAATTAAAAAATATTAATATCACAAAAATAAAATCAGGCCACCTTTAAACCTAATAGGACCCGACAGCTGCAAACATGCTTCATATGTCCTATGGTTTTAACCCACAGAACAGCTCCTTGCAGTGAACACTATTCTTTGTGCCCATTTTACAGATGTGGAACCCACAGCTGGAGAGGTCCAGTGACTTGTTCAGGATTCACAGCAAATTAATGCCTGTGATTCACCTCTGGGTTTTCTGTCTACAAACCTGTAGCTCTTTTACACTCCTAGGCTTTGGTTTCTGTTTGTTTGCTTATTTACTTTTTAAATTATTGTTTCCTTTTCACTGTTTGTTTTATTTGTAGTTCAAACAATGCCAGTGTTAAGCTCATGATTGTAGGAATTTATTTCTTGCTGATTGTTATTACAATTTTTTTTTCTTTTAGACCTTACGGTTTACACAGAAAGAGTTTCATGGCAGAAAAATGGCAACTGTTACATTAGTCACTAAAGGAAAAATAAAATTTAATTTAATTAGTGTGTAATTCCACTCCTAGAGAAACTCATGCAGAGCTGCACTAGGCTGGATGTGTAAGAGTGTTCATAGTGTCACATTGTTCATAGTAGCCATAAACTGGAAAAGAAATCCTGAATGTGCACCACTAGTGGAATGAATAAAGAAAGTGTGCTACAGTCAGATGATGGATTACTCTATAGAGTTATAACAATAGGTGAACTATAGCTACACACAGCAACTTGCGAAAATCTCATAAACAATGTTGGGCAAAAGATGTAAGATAGTCCATTTATTGAAAACTGAGGAGAAAATGGTCAAACTAAACTAAATTTTGTAGAGCTGAAAAGCATACAGAGGTGATAAAACTACAAATAAAACCCAGGCAATTATTACTAAAGTTAGGATACTGATGACCTCTAGGGAGAGACATTGGGTCTGGATCAGGGACGGCCACAGCACATGGCCTTAGAGAGCTCATTGTATGCCTGTTTTCTAGTTACATAGGTGTGGTCTTCATATGTGTACAGTCTTTAATCTCTATATATATGTTTTATGTCCTTTTTCTGCATGTTTAGTGTGCTAGCTTTCCTGAACGATATGCTAGTGACTGCTTTTCATGTATGCACACATGCATTCTTCCGTGTAAGTATACGTGCATTCATTTAATAGCCAAAGATCTTGCATGATCTCAGGGTCATTATTCTAAATATGTATAGTTTTTGTACAAAATGAAAGAATGTGTTGAAGACTGAATTGAAGACACTTAGACCTAAATCATCTTGTGGAGGTTTTATTGTTTCAATATATTTGCCATCTTTTTTTGTTGCCATTTCCCCTTTTTTTCCTAAAGCAGAGAGAAGATAGCAAATACTGAATAATGGTAAACTCGATTAAGCTTACGAGATTACTCAAATCTTAACATCTTAGACTTACAAGTAGATGAATACGAAATTTATTGTTCAAACTGGGATACTTTTGGAAGTAAAAGGTGGCACTACTGATTACATTGAATCAGACATAAACCAGAATCATCTATGGTAAATAAAACTGTACAGTCATGTTACCTGTGGAAATTAAATGGTCTAAACTTACGTGAGGAAGTAGTTCTCTTAAATCCAACAAGAAGTATGATTTTCCCAAAGAACGAAGAAGGAAGAGCTCATAAAGGAAGCTTCTTGTTTTTCTCCTTGATGACCCCCAGAATTGGCAACTCTGATGCTTATGTGGCCATTGTGCCTAGACTACTTGTATCAATTTCTTGGGTCTGTTCTGCTACTACCACAGACTGGGTGATGACAAAAATTTACTGTTTCATAGATCTGGAGTCTGGAAGTCTGAAATCAAGGTGTTGGTAGAGCCGTGTTCCCTCTGAAGCCTCTAAGGGAAGATTCTTACTTGCTTCTTCCAGTTTCTGGTAGCTCCAGGCATTCTTTGGCTTGTGACAGCATCACTCTACCCTCTGCCTCTGTTTTCAGATAACCGTTTTCGAGCGTGACTCTGTTTTCATATAGTTTTCCGTTTTCCTCTTCTTATTAGGATGCTAGTCATACTGAATTAGTGCCCACCTTAAGAACTTCATCTTAACTATATCTGCACAGATTCTATTTCCAAATAAGGTCACTTTCATAGGTAGTGCAGGTTAGGACTTCAACATTATCTTTTTGAGGGACACAATTCAACTCATAACACCACCTTTCGAACAAAAACCGTTTTTTCTTTTTTGGCTCATTGCTTCTTAGCACGGATTGTATGGGCTAATATTTCAAAAGGAACTTTAGTGAAATTTAAGTGGGAAGATAACAGTCCTATTTCCAAAGAATAATTTCCAAAGAACTATTTCCAGTAAAAGCAGTGAAGAGTTCTTTGTGTCAAGATAATCAGATTATCGTGGATAATGTCAAGGATGCTGCTGTACTCTCCCCATCTGAGCTCCTTGCCTGTTTCATAGATGAGACCTGTGGGAGCCATCTTGTTTTTCTAAGACTGGAAGCTCTTGTTCTTTGATGTATTGCCCTGTTCACAGTCAAATCCCAACTTCCCACACTAATCCCTTTTTCTCTTTCAAACGGCCTTTTCTAACTAAGACATTTCATTGAGTTCTATGAAAGGAATCTGTCTAGGTCACCATTAATTGATACACATAAGTCTAAAGTGGACGATCTTGCTTTTTCCTGACCCAAGTTATAAGCAAAGTTCCTTCTGGGGAGTTTTGAGACAATATGCTTTGTTCTTTCTCTTTTATTTTTCCCCAGCCCTTGCAGAGAAAGGTCTCCAATACAA
This sequence comes from Pan troglodytes, assembly GCF_028858775.2. Classification (NCBI taxonomy): domain Eukaryota; kingdom Metazoa; phylum Chordata; class Mammalia; order Primates; family Hominidae; genus Pan; species Pan troglodytes. The sequence goes on from NC_072411.2 coordinate 14,858,395, forward strand.
TATTACAGACGGTAGGCCCCCTGTTATTCAATGCAATTGGATCTTGTAGTTGTAATAAAAAAAAAGAGACTATAAAAGTGACATATACATACCATTTTTAGATAAACATATAAGTGTACATAAATTTAATAAAATAAATAATATTGCATTATTTAGAAGAGGAAAACTAATTTTTGTATTATGGTCCAATAATTTTTCAAGTTATGACAACATTAACTCAGATTTTTCAATGCAAAAACTAATTCTTGTGTATTTTTATTTACTATATTAACAATTTTTGGCTGCAGCCTTGATCCAATACATCTTACCCTTCTCCTTCTTTTTCATGTTTAGATTCATTTGTTTCTGTCATGATGGGATAATTTCTATATCATCCATGATTCCACTTTCTGACACATAATCTCCATTAATTCATTTGTTGTTATCTTCCTTCAACGTCACACATCAGGTGGACTACTCTAGAATTTCTCCCTGATAGTGCTGAATAAATGGATGTCATGCCTTTTTTCAACATAGACTTGTCCATCACTTATACAGCTTTTAATTTTTATACCTTTTTGGCATATGAATAATCTTTTGATTATATGGCCATAGATTTGTTCATTGGAGGTTCACTTTATCTTTATTGTATTTTCCATGCCCATAAATGCATTTTTTGTTATTTACAATTTGAGTTAGAAAGTGGATCTAGAGTTAATGATATTGTACCAACATCAGTTTCCTGGTTTGGACAACGTACGATAATTATGTAAGTTATTATCATGGGGGAAGCTGAGTGAGAAGGGTACATTGAATGTTCTGTATTATTTTTGCAAATTTTATGAGTCAAACTATTTCAAAATAAAAATTAGGAAATGGATCTGGAACTAGGAGACCTGTGTGAAGATATCCAAGTGCAGTATTATTCTGAATTCTTATATATTATTTTACACCAAAACTTTTACAGTTGTCGTACTTGCATCTATTTCAACAATAGTTTTTAGAACCTTGCTTTAATTTTACTGTAGAGACTCATCTAAGCATTTAATTTTATTTCTGAGAAACAACTTTTTATACTCACTAGTGTGAGTACTAATTATGTAATAAGCAATAATAAAAGTATAAGTAATAACTAATAAGGCTGCAATTATAGTCACAAGTACACTGGTGTAAATAGGTTTGTATACATCCAGAACTCAGCCTATAGCCAGGCAGGGGCTGGAGTGCTTGGAGGGTCTTGGTTTGCTTTGGCTTGCTGTGGGAATTTTTTTCATGTTTGGGCTGGAGTGTTGGCAGGTTCTTGATTTGCAGTGGTTTGCTATAGCAATTTATTCATGTTTTCCAAGCAAATAAAGAGTATAAATTTATCCAACAAGTTAATAACATGCAAGATGGTTAAGAAAGCTTCTACTATACCACAAGTGCTTAATCTTTCAATAGCAATTCCCTTAAGCTTACTCCTTTCACAGACAAGGAGGAAATGAGGGCTCCAAGAGTTAGAGTGACTTCCCAAAGACTTGGCAACTCAGAAGCTGCACTGGACTTAGAATGGAATTTTCCAGTCTCTGAGGTTATGTATATTCCCATCTGGGTATCCTTTTATTAAGGTCTTGGCTGAACAGTCCTACAGGAAGCATTAAACTCTTTTTCACCAAATTAGATTTGTAGGCTGGGTGACAACACTGACTTTAGCTTGAAGAAATTTATAAAGTTTTGTTTGTTTGTTTTGTGTGTGTGTGTTTTTCCTAGAAGATATTCACTTTCTTGCTTGATTAAAAACTATATTTAGGCTTGAAAGCTTAGATATTATAGAAAACTCTTCTCATCACACTGAAAATGAATTTTAAGTAGTTTTAAAGTCCATTGGCCTCCACATCAATTATTCTAGTTACCTTCCACTGAACATTAAATTTTCTAGCAGAGATGAATTGCCTCTTGTGAGATTTCACTTCCATTTTGTTTTAGTAGGATTTACACTGCTGCCTTCTCCAGGCTGTCAAGTTCTCCTTTCTGAGACTTTCCAGGAAGAAGAGTAATGGGACAAGGAACAGGTAAAATCTTGGGGATGTGAATGAAAAAGTAACAGGAAACACTTGTGTTTGAATAATGAGGTACTTTGCCCCCTTCTCAAAGGAATTTTGTAAAAACCAAGAATGTCTTACCAAAGAACATTACACAGGGCATTATATGGTTTGGCTGTGTCCCCACCCAACTCTCATCCTGAATGCTAACCTGAAATGTAATCCCCACGTGTCAGGGGAAGGACCTGGTAGGAGGTGATTGGATCATGGGGGCAGTTTCCCCCGTGCTGTTCTCATGATAGTGAGTGAGTTCTCATGAGATCTGGGTGTTTGATAAGTGTCTGGTGCTTCCTGCTTCTCTCTCCTTTTCCTGTCACCATAAAAGATGTGCCTTGCTTCCCCTGTACGTTCCACCATGATTGTAAATTTCCTGAGGCCTTCTCGGCCATGCGGAACGATGAGTCAATTAAACACCTTCTCTTTATAAATTACCCAGTCTCAGGGAGTATCTTCATAGCAGTGTGAAAATGGACTAACATAGGGCATTTTACCAAGAGTGTATATAGATCTTCTTGTTTATTTTTAGCATTGCTCCGACCTATTTACACATGGATTAACCATCATCCAAAAGTGAAAAATTCAGAGCCTTATACTAGATGTTCCAAGCATCTGGATGGAGAACAGAGAATGTTTCCAAGGTTTGAATTCTCCTCTCCCAATAAAGAAGCCTGCTGCATGGGGAAGTAAGTGTGGGAAACTGTAATTTAAACCAAATCCGAGAGCTGTCTGTGGTAGGACTTCTCCTAATCCTTGCCGACGCTGAGGTTCATTGGCAATCTCTAAGAGGAGTTTGAATTCTAAAGCACTTGTCAATTATATTTGGTCTGAGAACTTTCTGAAATCATTCTGCATCTCTCTTGGGATTTACACTGGAAAGAGATTAGTTTAGGAAATGCTGATTTTCAAACAATTCAAGGGAAATGATTTCTCTCCTCTCTTACCTGATCCTTTAAGCCTCAGGAAAAGAGGAAGAGAGGCAAATACATTGGAAATTATTTTCACAATTAATCCTTCCTTATAATTTCCAGTAAAAGTAAGTCATTATTTCTCACCTTCTCAAATGCAGCCACTATTTTTAAAATCTGCTTTTTGCATGACTTCTGGTTAATTAGATGGTACAGTTAATTTGATGTGGTGATTCATCAGTGTAATATTTTCTTTTCTGAAAATTACCTATCAAATGGTAATGTTTTCATTTTCAGAGTCTCACTCCTACCTCGTAACTTACTTTAAAGATAGTATTGTACATATATTTGCCAGAGCTTTTTATAAAAAGGTGATAAAAGTGTGCCCTAGTAAAACTGGGCTGGAATCTGTAAAAAACCAACATTCTTTTATAACAATGCTGCTGGGGGATAGTAATGGGATGGATATTGTCTATGAAGTGTTATTTCATAAGAGTATGTTTGGCAGAGTGGGGGTAGAACTGGGGGTTATTGTTTGACAGACCCTACAGTAACAGAGCATAATACTAAAAAGTTATCCTACATTTGCTTTGCATTTGATAGTTCTAATAATTTTTAAGAATCATCTATAATCATTTATAGTTGTTGACATTTTAAATTTCTTACAGTACAGGTGGAATAATGGGAATAGCAAGATGAATAAAGTGCTTGGCATATAGTTGGCACTCAGTAAAATGTCTATTTTCTGAAAAAAATTAATATGTTGTAAAGAACCAGTAGTGTTCCTGTACTCAAGGTTCTTCATAATGTATTAATTATTTCTTTCCTAAATTGGAGAAGTTTATTCTAAAAACTGCTAGTTCCACAAGGATGGCCTTGACATGCACTGAGAAAGGTGGTTTTAATTAAAGCTACCATGCATCATCATCTGAACTTTGTTTATTGCTTCATGGATCTGATTTAGGAAGAGCGGAGGATGAATAAATTCTTAAATGTGAAACTTGGGTTGGAAGAATTAGAGGGAAATTAATTTTAAAGTGTAACTAGAGCATAAACGTATTTGCTCTGTCTGTAATCAAATATAAACTTGATTTCTGCTTCTGAAAAAGCCAATGCCATTGCTCCCCAATGCCAACAGACCTGCTTGCCTGAGAGCATGACACTGGAACATCTGGATGACAGGGTAAGTTTGCAGCATTTCCAGCAGACTCAGTCCACCCATAAAATGTGAAAACCACTAGAACTAAAAATAGCACTCTTTGGTGTCACAGGATTTCTTCAAAATTTTTAGCAAAGCTTGACCAATGACCAATTTGGTTCCCTGTGATGTTTAAAATGTCAAAACACGTTGGGATTTTCAAAAAGTTGACTGCTTTGACTGCTTGCATGTTGTCTATGTGTTGACATTATCTGAATCCCAAGCAAAATGATTATGCGCACCAATTGTGTAAAAAAATCCAACCCTATGGGTTATAACCGTAGAAAAATGTGTATGTGTGTTTGTGTTTGTATGGGGATGTGTGTGTGTGTGTGTGTGTGTGTGTGTGCATATCAGATAAATGAAGAATGAAGCTCAAGATTCCAGGTCCTTTTCTTTTCTTTTCTTTTCTTTCTTTCTTTCCTTTTTTTTTTTTTGAGGCAGAGTCTCGCTCTGTCACTAAGGCTGGAGTGCAATGGCGGGATCTCAGCTCACTGCAACCTCCAGCTGCTGGGTTCAAGCGATTCTCCTGCCTCAGCCTCCCGAGTAGCTGGGACTTCAGGAGTGTGTCACCATGCCCAGCTAATTTGTTGTAATTTTAGTAGAGATGGGGTTTCTCCATGATGGCCAGGTTGGTCTCTAACTCCTGACCTCGTGATCCGCCCATGTTGGTCTCCCAAAATGCTGGGATTACAGGCGTGAGCCACCGCACCCGGCCGATCCCTGGTCCTTTCTACTAGCAGAGACTGGATCTAGGATTGTGGCTTGATTTCAGTCTCTCTGGTGTTGGAAGTAATGTTTCTGAGGTATTCTGCTCTGAACAGCAGAATTTTCCCTGGGTCTCCAAAGTCTTTAAAATTGTATTGTCAAGAATCCTGAGGGAGATTCTGTGATTGTGTTATTCTTTCCAGCTGTATTATTAAGTCGTCGAGGGAGAGGCTTCTGTCTTAATCAGCTCTGCGTATTCAGTGACGAGTTCGCCGTGTGACTCAACAAACATTTGTTGTGAGAATGAAGCACAGATGGCTGGGTGGTGGGAGAATGGCCAATCAATCCTATGGGATGGCAACTGCTTTCCCCACTGACCCTCGAGTATGGCGTTTCTCAAACCATGTGGTAGTTAGCATGGTCCAGGGGACACCTGTATCATTTGGGGACTTCCTACTGAAGCAGACTTTGTGAAGTTAAGCCTCAGAACCCTGCATTTTCAGCAAGCTCCTTCATACAGGTGATCCTCGCACAGATTGGTCTTGACAACCACTGTCTTTGTGGTTATGTACCTCTCCTTTCCATCTGTACACAAAAGCATCTTAAGGTCACAAAGCTGCCAACTGTGAAACAAGTTGCAGAGTCAGCTTTGTGAGTGTTAAATTTTCTACATTCACTGCCACCAGACAAGGAGAGAGTGAAAGGTCTGTACAGCTGTGATATCCTTCCACTGGGAGTCATTACCACGTGCGATCTGTGACCAAATCCTTTGGACAAAATCTCTGGTTTCTGTTTTAATCCAAAACATTACCAAATAGTTAAAAAAAGAGAAACACCTAATGTAAATGACGAGTTAATGAGTGCAGCACACCAACATGGCAATTGTATACCTAGGTAACAAACCTGCATGTTGTGCACATGTACCCTAGAACTTAAAGTATAATAATAAGAAAAAAAAAAGAGGGAAACAAAAGCGCAGGCCAGGCGCGGAGGCTCATGCTTGTAATCCTGGCACTTTGGGAGGCCGAGGCAGGCAGATCATGAGGTCAAGAGATCGAGACCATCCTGGACAACATGGTGAAACCCCGTGTCTACTAAAAATACAAAAATTAGCTGGGCGTGGTGGTATGTGCCTGTAGTCCCAGCTACTTGGGAGGCTGAGGCAAGAGAATCGCTTTAACCCAGGAGATGGAGGTTGCAGTGAGCCGAGATTGTGCCACTGCACTCCAGCCTGACAACAGAGCGAGATTACATCTCAAAATAAAAAAAAAGTTCAATTAAAAAAATTTAATGTATTTGACATAACAAATAAAAAGACTCTGATACATAGAAGTATTTTCCCCAAATCAGTCTGCTGCTTTTTATGAAAGTAAGAAGTATATGATTAAAAAATAGTGAAGAAATGCTTCTGTTTCTATGCAGTGTTACTTCTCAGATAACATCCCTTTTAGTCACTGTCTTTTGGGTCTGATTGTTACTTCTGTCGGCTGGGAGGTGTCTGTCCACAAGCAGTAGAAAACCCAACAAAAGTGGCCTCAACAATTTAGATGTTTATTATCTCACTCAAGAGAAGACTGAACAAAGAACATTCTAGGTCTTATCCAGCAGCTAAACAATTTTTAAAAACTGATCCAGTCTTTTTCTAGTTTCCAGTTTTTCTCCGCTTAATTCATTCTTTCATTATTTTTCTCGTCATCTCATGGTCCTTAGATAAACACTCCTACTCCATTATCATGTAAAGTTCCAGACAGGAAGAATGGCACAAAGGTCTTGTTTTGCATCTGAAATTTTTATTAGGAAACTAAGTACTCCTTCCAGAGAACCCTATTCGTCTTCCTCTTATATATCTCATTGGCTAGCACTGGGCTAAATGGCCTTAGCTAGGCAATCGTCAAGGGGAGCTTGTTGAAATCTGGCCTTACACTGGGACTTCTTAAGTGCTGAAAAGAAAAGAGAGGGTTTTACTCAGGATGGTGAAGTCCACCCTAACAGCTCAATTTTCAATTGTTCAGTTTATTCATTTTCGTTAGAGAGACGTTCTCTTGTACTGTTCTTGTCATGATGGTGTGTGTTTCTCCTGGGGATCTCCTGTCCGGTAGTCAGCTTGGGCTCCTAAGGACAGGCCAGTGTGTATGCATGTGCGTACATATGTGTGCATATCTGTGTGTACATGTGTGTCTCCGTGCATTTGCAAGGGACTGGGTAACATGGGACATTGACTAGAACAGTGGCCAGTAGATGGAGTTTCAGCTACCGTCCCCTCTTTCGGCAGCTCTTTCCATGTCCATTTTTCTTGCTGACTTAGAAACTGACATTTCCATTGGCTTTTTGGAGGACATATGGACTCTTTCTCTTGGTTTTAGCCCTCTGCATATTCTGGGCTTCCTAGTTAACATTTTACCCACTCACAGAATTCCATCCTTTTTCCGAGTTTTAGAAATTTGTTAACATCTCCTGCTTGCTGATAGTCCCCGCTTATTCTTTTTGTGTTCGGTTTTAATTCTGTCACTTTCATTTGACCGGAACCTCAGAGTAAGGTGATAGGGAACCTTTTGTGCTAATTTTCATTTTGAACTCACTATTATTCTTGAACTCTTTTAAATCATACTCGCCCTTTCCTTTTCTCATAGTAGCTTATGGTTTTTGACATAGAAAATTGAATACACTTGAACATAAAGATGGGAACAATACTCACTAGGGGCTACTACAGGAGCAGGAAGGAAGGAGGCGTGGGCTGCAAAACTATCTACTGGGTACTGTGCTCACCACCTGGGTGACGAGACCATCTGTACCCAAACCTCAGCATCATGCGATATACCCATGTGACAAAACTGCACATGTAAAATACTTTTTATTTTTTTAAAAAGTGAAACAAATTATCTGTTCCTTTTCACAGCTTTGATTCCTACTTTAACACAGGATAACTTGTCTTTTTCCTCTCACTAATTCCAATCTTCTTATTTACTCTCCTAAAAGGAACTTCCTCAATAATCCTCGCAGCCTACCAGGTAAAGTCCACACCACACGGCTGACCCAAGCCCATCTATTCAGTCTTATCTCTGTATTTTTTCTTTTCTTTCTTTCTTCTTTTTTGAGACGGAGTCTCTGTCTGTCACCAAGTCTTGAGTGCGGTGGCATGATCGATCTTGGCTCACTGTAGCCTCTGCCTCCTGGGTTCAAGTGATTCTCTTGCCTCAGCTTCTTGAGTAGCTGGGATTACAGGTGTGCACCACCACGCCCAGCTAATTTTTGTATTTTTAACTAGAGACGGGGTTTCACCATGTTGGCCAGACTGGTCTTGAACTCCTGACCTCAAGTGATCTGCCCACCTCGGCCTCCCAAAGTGTTGGGATTACAGGCTTGAACCACCATGCCAGGCCTTATCTTGGTATTTCTTAATAATCACTCTGCTGTCAAAACAAACGAAATCACTCATCTTCCCCCAGCATGCCTTGCTATCTCATGACTCACTGTGTTGTCATCTTTGCCTCAGGAGGCCGAGGTGCTCCCATCCTCCCCACAGCCTTAGCTCCTGCTCCCTCCTGGGGGACCCTTGCATACATCAAGGGCTTGTGAAGGCTGATTTTCTTTGGGGGTTATGTCTTCTCTCTTCTATATACCCGTGGCACCTTGTATTTTATGACATTTGTCAAGTTTTAAAAAATTGTTTATCTGTTTTCTTCCTAATTGTGAGACCTTGAGGACAGGGGCCTTGTCTTTTCTTTCTCTTGCTATGCTAGCTCAGGGTTCGCCTCACCATTTGTGCTTCTTCAATACCCATAGACTAAGTTAATGGCTGCATTCAATTTTTTTTTCCCAACCAGTTACATCTCTGCTCGGACCCAAGATAGTTTACTCAGTGAAGAGGATATGCTTCTGCATTTTTGCAGCTCTTCTGTTAAGTTACCTGAAAATACCACCAGGAGAAGCTTACAAAAACCTTGCCATTGCTGTTGTCACCTCCAGGTAGGGTGTCCCTTCATTGCTGCTGTCATTTTGCCAGACTTAACCTTTATAAGAAAACACATGCTAACCTCTATCAATCTTCAGCTTATTTCTTTAATCTACCTGCACTGGTCACATTTGCTTATTAAAGTACAGAAAGAATAATTAGTTTTTTATGGGTCTTAGAGTTATGGAAATGTTGAGCTTCATGGTACCTTAGAAATTAATGAGAATCAACATTTCATCCATGGATCACGAAACTGTGTGACCCAAGAGAAGGGAAACGGCTTCTCAGGGTCACACAGTGGGTCAGTGATAGAGCTAGAATTAGTGCCTAGGGCTTCAGATGCATTATTAGTGCTTTTTCTAATTTTTGTTAGTGCATTTCACTCACACACACACACACACAGTTTTCGAGCTATAGAATTCCTTCTAATGAAATAGAAAATTGCACAAAAGTTTAAGTACTTAGTGCTGAGATATTTGAATTTATAAAGCTCTTTGAATTTTTGGAGGTCTACGGGTGCTCCAACAGGAATTTTGTTAGAAGGTATAACATTAGCAATGTTAATGAGGGAAATTCTTCATTATGTGGGACTGTCTGGAGCCTTGCGGGCCATTTGGCAGTCTTGCCACCCCCAAATCCCAAGATGTTGTGACACCCCCACCCCATGCTTGCTTACATTTCCAAACACTCTTGATAGTGGCATTATTGCCCAATTGAGAATCACTTTGTGATTCCCAGAGCAAAAGAGGTATAGAGGGGTTGATTTATTCTGTTTGCTTGATGAGTAAACTTCTGCCTGGAACAATGAGTGAACTCAGCTAAATCCACAGACAGGGCTGTTAGTAACACTGGGACTGGGCTGATTCTTGCAACCACTGGTTGTATGCTCTTTTCATCAGATAATTGACTTATTTCTAACTTAGTCCATACTATGCCCTGCTCAGTGATGTCCATGCTTCACCAGGGATTGCTAATAGGATGGAGAGATGGGAGGGAAAGAGCAAGGACCTGGGGCTCAGAGAAGGAGAACACGTGGAAGAGGACTCATGAGGCAGCAAAACTCCACAGTCATTCAAAACACACCTGCAGGAATCTTTCCTGCTGCTAAAATTCCCCCAAGGTCTGAAAAGGATGGAACACACCAATTTGAGTTACAAAAATCTTTACAAATGCACATCGGGTACACCTCATCACTGCCAAACAATAGCGAATGCAGTGATGTGGCTTCTGCAGTACTTTGTTCTGTTAAAATTTATCTTCTTAAAAATTCGTCTTCCGAGTTGGCTTATAAATGCCAATTATTTCCATAGGGATGGAAACCAAGGCATCCCTTTTAGGTGGGAATGTGGAGAGATCATGATTATTTAAACAGAGAATTTTGTGGAGAGCTGGCATAAGGCTTGAGAAGTGTTGTTATTGCTCAAAGAACCTGCAAACTGCAGGGAGGATCTGCATCTGTGCAGGATAACAGATAATAGAGATTTTCGGTCCTGACTGATTTACTTGAAAGGGAGGGGGAGGCACAGGATGCTGGCTGCAGGGCTGGATGGCTTGGGAAGGGCACAAGGTGATGGGAGACAGGAATGGGGGGTTGCTCTTGCTCTGTCACCAGGCTCCATACATAAAAGCTTCCTGTATCATGAGCTTATTTCCAACATCTCAAGTGACTCAAGACCTACAGCATGAGTAAGGCCACAGAAGTGGAGTTATGTTCCACTTTCTTGAGAGTGAAGTATACATGTAAATTATTAGAAATCAGTCTGCATGGTAGATTTGTCTATTCTTACCATTAATCATATAAATTTATATTTGACTTAATGAATTAATATTTATATTAAATTTACGTAAAGTTAATATTTATAAGATCTTAGTATCTATAAGATCTTAAATGAATTATTTTCCCAATTAATTAAATCATACTGTACAGACTCATTTTATTTACTTTATATTTCAGGTAATAATTCAATACGACTTATTTTGTTGTTCTTTCTGTTGGCTCATGTGTCCTTTGTATCCCTCCATTATTGTGTTTTTTTAACAATTTTTTTTCAGTACTCCTTTATATTCTGGTACTATGAATTGCTACAGGTTCATCTTACATATTTCCTGACCCAGTCCTAGAGTCATTTCTCCTAGGAGCCCGTGTCCTTTTATTGGAGAATGATATTAGAAGCCAAGATTTGGATGTTATGTGTGTTCTGCCACTGGGATTTTGTTGCTTCTAGGCTACCTCGGCTGACAGAAAAAAGAAATATATGTGTGTATACTAAACTGTTTATATACACATATCTATAAATATCTCTAATGTAACCATCTGTATTTATATTAAATATAATATGAATTTGTGCTAATGTTTCTCACTCTAATCTATTACACATACACCATTCTAGCCTTGTCTCCTTGCATACTGCAACCTTCCACTTCAACAGTGAAAAATCTGGCCCTCACCATCTTCCATTTCATTTACCTAGTCATTCAATTGCAGCATATGTGAATAGTAGTTTCAGAAGTGTTAACCTGTACCTCCAGGGGAAATCAATTTATCATCGAGAGGACAGTGTTTATGTGCAGCTCCTTTTGCCTTAGTCTTACATGCTCCACTCATTTCCAGAGTTACATAGGTCAGCACCTTTTCCTCAGTCCCTTTCAGTGAGATTGTTTCATACATTTGTTACACAGTTTGAGTTTTAGGTCGCATCCTGCATTCCATCATTGCATTCCTCAACATCCTAAATTATGATATTTTCTCTTGCATACTTTAAAGTTCCCTCATGGCTTAAAATTCTATTGGTTTTGATAAATGCATAATGTCATATGTTCACAATTACAGTATTATACAGAATAGTTTCACCCCCCTAAAAAAACTTCCTGTGCTTCACTTATTCAACCCTATCTCCCCAAATCCTTGGCAACAACTGATCTGTTTACCATCTTCGTAGTTTTGACTTTTGTAGAATGTCATATAAAAGGAACTGTAGAGTATACAGCCTTTCCAACTGGCATCTCTTACTTAGCGGTATGCATTTAAGATTCATCCAAGCATTCGTGTGGCTTGATAGCTTATTCTTTTTTTAATGCTGAATGGTATTCCTTTGTATATATGTACCATAGTTTGTTTATGTATTTACCTATTGAAAGGAATCTTGGTTGCTTCCATTTTGGGGAATTACAGATAAAGCTGTTAAAAACATTCATGTGCTCTGTGTGTGTGTGTGTGTGTCCCTAAGTTTTTAAATGAGTTGAGTAAATGCCAAGAAGTGCAATTGCTGGATTGTATGGCAAGTCTATGTTTAGCTTTGTAAGAAACTGAAAAAACTGTCTTTCAAATTGGCTGTACCATTTTGCATTCCCACTAGCAGTGAATGAGAGTTCCTATGTATCTGCAGCCTTGCCAGAAATTAGTGTTATCGGATAGTTCCATTTTAGACATTCTAGTAAGTATGCGGTAGCATCTCACTCTTGTTTATATTAACATTTCCCTAATGACAATTGATGTTGAGCATATTTTTACATGAAATCTCAAGCTTTTTAAAACTATACATTCTTACTAAGAGTTGAAGAAAGATCTCTGGCCAGCTGGCTCAGCTACATCCAGCATGGGTGGTATCTGGACATTCAAATAAGTCTCTGAAGTCTGGAACAGTTGATAAGGATGTATTTCAGAAGCTGGAAACATGAAGGCATCAGGGCAGGTGGTTGGGGTAGTTGCACCATGCTGATTAAGAGTCAAGAATCAGGTCTAACAGGTAGGCACCCATTTAGGGCAATGTCCTGACTGTTTTTCTCACATCACATACATTTTCCATATCCTCCTTCTCCATTTCTACATATATATATATATGTGTGTGTGTGTGTGCGTGTATATATATATATATATATATATATATATATATATATATATACCTGTGAAGCCATCATCATGATCAAATAATGAATTCATCACTTCCAAAAATTTCCTCATGCCCTTTTATTGCATTTCCCTCCTACACTTTTCCTGCCTCTTGGCCTAGGCAAATATTTATTTGCTTTCTGTCACTGTAGATTAGTTTGTATTTTCTGAAGTCTTATACAAATGGAAGTAAGCAGTATGTATTTTTTTCTTACTTCCTTTACTCAGCATCATCAATTTGAAGATGAGCCATATTTTTGCATGTATCAATAGTTCATTATTTTTTGTTGCTGAATAGTATTCCATTGTATGGGTTATACTATAATTTGTTTATCTCTTCCCTTGCTGATGGACATTTGGTCTATTCTAAATAAAGCTTCTATGAAAATCACGTAAATTAATATATGCTTTCATTTCTCTAGCTATGTGTAAATACTTAGAAGTAGAAGGCTGAATCATATGATGGATATGTATATAACCTTTAAGAAACTGCCAAACTGTTTTCCAAAGTGATTGTACCATTTTACATCCCACCAGAAGTATATGACTTTCTTTTTCTCTACATTCTTGCCAAAGCTTAAAATAATTGTTTGCTTTAAATTTTAGTCATTATGACAGTTGTATAGTGGTATCTCATTGTGACTATAATGTTGAGCGTCTTGTCATATTTATTTGCCATCCATATATCTTTTTCAGTAAAATGTCTGCCTAAACTTTTTGCCCATTAAAAAAAAATGGATTGTTTCATTCCTTATAAATGAGTTTTGAAAGTTCTTTTTTTATGTTCTGGATTCAAGCTGTTTATCACAGATATGATTTTTTCTTTTTTTTTTTTTTAAGATGGAGTTTTGATCTTGTTGACCAGGCTGGAGTGCAATGGCATGATCTCAGCTCACTGCACCCTCCACCTCCCAGGTTCAAGAGATTCTCCTGCCTCAGCCTCCTGAGTAGCTGGGATTACAGGCATGCACCACCATGCCTGGCTAATTTTTGTATTTTTAGTAGAGACGAGGTTTCTCCATGTTGGTCTGGCTGGTCTCGAACTCCTGACCTCAGGTTATCCACCTGCTTCGGCCTCCCAAAGTGCTGAGATTACAGGTGTGAACCAACGCACCCACCCTATATGATTTTTAAGTATTTTCTCTCAGTCTATGGTTTGTTTTTTTGATTATGTTAACAGAATCCTTTGAAAAGAGAAGTTTGAAATTTTGGTGAAGTCAAATTTATAAATTTTTTTTTATGGATTGTGCTTTTGTTGATTTATCTAAGAAAACTTTGCCTAACCCAAAGTCACAAATAATTTCTTTTATATTTTATTCTAGAAGTACTGTGATTTTAAGTATTACAGTTAGGTCCACAATTTATTTCAAATTAATTTTTATATATGGTGCAAGGTATCGATCATAATTTTTTTTTGTACGTGGCCATCTAATTGTTCCACCACCGTTTGCTGAGTAGGCTATTCTTTTGCTACTAACTTGTCTTTTCGTGTTTGTCAAAATCAGTTGTCCATATACATGTAGATATAATTCTGGGCTATTCTATTCCACTGAGCCATGGAAAAAGCCATAGACAAATCCTTATGCCAATCTCATAATTTTTATTTTTGAAGCTTTGTAATAAATTTTGAAATCAAATGTCATTTTCTCTTCAACTTTATTCCTTTCCGTATCTCTCTTTTAGTGTGTGCCCACTATATTGCCATCACTTATTGACACAACTCTTTAACCTAGTAGGCCAAGAGCCCTTTGTAGGTGGGAAGCATGACTTACTCATTTTTTAAAACATAAATCAGACCATGCCAGCCCCCCACTCAACCTGCCAATGGCATCCTACTGCCAGCCCCCCATTCAACCTGCCAATGGCATCCTACTGCTCTTACACAGGAGCCGTGCCGCAGAGGGACTTATTGGCCAAGGTAAGGACTTTAGATACATTCTATCTCTCTAGTTTCACTCAGTTTCTTTGTGGCTGCTGCATACACACAAGCACATTCCTGTCTCAGTGACTGTGCACGCCTTTCTCCCTCAGCCTGGAAAGCTCTTTTCACTGAGGGGCATGTGACTTGCCCCTTCTTTTCACTGCTCGAACACACCCACACAGCCAAGGCTTTCCTGACTTCTCTTTCTGGAGTGTCTTTTCTGTGATATCTATTCCTCTACTCTGATTTTTTGTTTTTCAAAAAAAATTTTTATTGGATATTTATTAGTTTATTTACAGTTTATTTCCTTCAGTAGATGATGAAATCTTTATAAGTGAAAGTCTTTTGTCTGCTTTTTTTTTTTTTTTTCTGTATACCCAGCATTTGATACTGTGTCTGGCACATAGTGAATGCTTAAAAATAAATCTTTGGAACTCATTCCTTAGTACAATGCTTGCTGGATAAGAAAGTGTGATGAAAAGAATTGATTGAGGAAGACTGACTGCTTAGAAAGGCTTGTTTGCAGGGCTGGTGCTTGACTAGCATCTGGGAACTTGCATTTGGGGAGAGTCTCCACCATTTCCAGAACTGATAAAAGTGGCTTTTATGCTTAAACTAAACTGTGCAAACAATATGGCTTATGCTGAATACTTGCTTTTCTTTTGGGAGTCTTGGAATTTTGGTATATGCTAGTGGAGGGTTGCCCACGTGACCTGCCCACAACAAAAGCCCCTGAGCAGTAAATCTCTGAATGACTTCTCTGGTAGACATTTCACATGTGTTATCATAAGTTGGTGCTAGAAGAATTTAGCGTGTCCTGTGTGATTCTGATGCAGGACAGGAGAGTCCCAAAGTTGGGGCTTAGCCTGGGAGGGTTCCTGGCTTTGCCCAGGAAAGAATTCAAGGGCAAGCTGGTGGTGTTAGCAACTTCTATTGAAGCGGCAGTGTACAGCAGCAACAGAGGTGCCACTCCTTGCAGAGCAGGGCTACCCCAGAGGCAGTGTGCCAAGAGTAGCAGCTCAGAGGCAGTTCTGCAGTCACATTTATACCCAGTTTTAATTATATGCAAATTAAGAAGTGGGTTATGCAGGAATTTCTAGAAAAAGAGTGGTAACCTCTGGGTCATCAGGTCATTGCCATGGTAAGAAGTGGTAACTTCTGTGAGTTGCCATGGCAATGGCAAACTGATATGGCACACTGGTGGGCATGTCTTATGGAGAAGTATTTTCACCTCTTCCCTGTTTTAGCTAGTTCTCAATCTGGTCCAGTGTCCAAGCCCCACTTTTGGAATCTGGTCCTGCCTCCTACTTCAATTCCACAGACAGAAGACTCTTGGAAGTTTATGCCTGGTTTCCTCCAGACTTCATCTTATGCATTTTTCCTTTTGCTGATTTTGCTCTGTGTCCTTTCAGTCTGTTTATTAGTCAGGCTATGATCTCCTCCATTTAATGGCTGTATTATTTTAGGGATGTTGTTTAACCTCTCCATACCTATTTCTTCATATAGAATGGGAATAATAGCAGTGTCCACTTTATAGTGTTGCTAAGAGGATGGAGAGTTAGTTCCAAAGACAGCTTTACATGTGACCTATTATTTCAGGAGCACTAGGTGCTAGCACTGTGCTATACACTTAGCAGGTAAGCTGCAAGGTTGGCTTTGCCAAGCTGCTGAGAACTACACTGTGAGTTCTAGGTCTCCATGCGTCCTTCACGTGGGGGCTACATTTGCACCAGAGCCTGAAGTGGCTGAGTTTCATGTGGGGACTAAGGGCCCTACCTGGCTAGAACAGAAGGAGCAGGTGTCAAGGCTGCAACTTGACTCTGTGGGGGACATTCGAGATCAATGGAAGTCTGGGTCTTTCAGGTTTCTAAATTATTCTGGGAATCAATGTAGGGATTCATACCTCCTCCAGCAGTTGCCAATATGAATTTCTCCTTTCCTCCTTTCTTTAATGCTGAGCTCCGTGAATGACCACTTATATTTAAATTCAAATGTTTATATATGAAATCTTTATACAGGCTGATTTAATTTTTGTGTTGCTGGAAGAGTTAGGGGTGCAGAATCCTACATGGTGATGTAACTGAATTCTGCAAGTGGACAGTGTATTAACAAGATGGGTTGGGGGCCAGGGAATCTTGGTCTCTCCAAAGTTGTTCTGTATGGTAGTCAGCAATGGGTAGTTCTTTCCTGCCTGTTTATCTGCCCTGATGACTAAAGAATCTTCATACTGATATGGCAGACCCATTGGATTAAAGACTCCTGGACTGCAAAGTGCCTGCATAGAGGCCAGACACTCTGGAAAGCCTCCTAGTCCCAAAACAGACTTGTTTGAGTAAAAAGTGCAATAAAGTCTTGATGTGTAATTATGGAATTGTTTGTTATTCAGCATAGATTATCCTAGCATGACTAACACACTTGTTCTGCTCTATCTGTCCTGCTCCCCGTCCTCTCACCCCCATTTCACCCTCCTATACTAGGCCAACTATCCTACTGTCTTTCAATTGTCAAATTTTAGCAATTTTAACCAAGCTTTTTGTTAACCCCTTTGTCATAACGACTTAAGAAAGAAATTTTGGGCCAGGCGCGGTGCCTCACGCCTGTAATCCCAGCACTTTGGGAGGCCGAGGCGGGCGGATCACGAGGTCAGGAGATCGAGACCATCCTGGCTAACACGATGAAACCCCGTCTCCACTAAAAATACAAAAAAAATTAGCTGGGCGTGGTGGCGGGCGCCTGTAGTCTCAGGTGCTCAGGAGGCTGAGGCAGGAGAATGGCGTGAACCTGGGAGGCAGAGCTTGCAGGGAGCTAGGATCGCGCCATTGTACTCCAGCCTGGGCTACAGAGCGAGACTCTGTTTAAAAAAAGAAAGAAAGAAACATTGTTATGAGAGAATGTGAGGAGGGCACCTTTTATATCTTTTATTTAATTAGCATTAAAATTATTTTAAATCACCAAGTATGTTCTCTGGTCTGTCGAATGACTATTTAATTCACCCTCAAAGCAGTTGTACTCCTTTGAGTCAGGCAGAGTCCCCAAGAACGGCCTTCTTCCACAGGAGACAGCTCCCTCTTTCTGCCATTTGTTCACATTACTGATTTATCTATCATCTGTTCACATTATCTGCCCATCATCCATCCGAAGCGGAGAAAAGTGCCATCACCAAATTTGGTTTCTCTATTGTAGTGTTTTTTTGCTTAGGAACATTATAATGTTCCTAAGAAACATCATAATGAAATGAAATGAAAGAAAGCTCTCATTTTTCAGGGAGCTTTCTTTCAAATGCTAACAACAATAGATTAGCTTTAATAGCCTTTTTCGTTAATTGTCTAACCAGAGTAAAAATACGTCTTGGGAGACTGAATTTACTTTCATATGCCTCTATAATGTCAAGGCACTATGGAGTATCTTTAGGACTGAAGCCAATCCCAGAATCCAAATTGCTTTTTCTGAGCTATTTGACTCTGTTCTAGTAACTACAATCTCAGTATGTCAATTTTGACATTTTTGTCGGTAGACGCTGCACTTTAAAAATATAAGGTAGGGAATTATTAATGGTATTAAGAGGAGATACAGAAAAATCACCCAATGTCATTTACATCTATCCCATCAAAGGATGGATAACAATCTGTCATGGAAGGTTTAAGTGCCCTCCTGCTAGGGGCGAAAGCAGAGACAGCAGGAATGGTATTAAACTACATGACCCCTTAAGGCCCTGTTCACTTTTAGGAGCTATAAATGATGCCTTTCAGAGGTGGAAGTATCATTTCAGATAATCTCTTTATATATGAGAAGACCAGAGCCCATTTGGGGGTGATAACAACTGTTATGGTGAGATGAGTTCAGAATCCCTGCTTCATTCAAGATTTAGTAACTTTGATCACCTACCGTGTGCCAGGCTGGGGCTACTGTTGTCAAAAACATAGAGTACCTGACCACATGGGGCTCAGGCCTAGTTTTTCATTCATGGCTCTTTGTGCTGCAACAAAGTGGTTCAAATTTGGAAGTTGTTTTTCTTCTAGACCATTCTTCACTCTGAGATGCAAGAGTGCCCTAATGTCTTTTGGACCATGATATTCTTCCCTTAAAAAAATTTACTACTTTATTTTAAGTATTGCCCCTCCATTGGATCTTGTTCATCAATGCAGCAGCTCTGGGGTAGAGAATACATAAAATTCTTAATCCCTTGTTGACAATTGATTTATTATGTCATTTTTATAGATGAGAAAAATGAGGCTCTGAGAGCCTAAATTACATGCCTGTGACACAGAAATCCTAAGTATGTGAGATGAGATTCTAATGCACATCTGTATTAAAGAATCCTGGACTGCAAAGTGGCTGCATGGAGGTCAGACACTCTGGAAAGCCTCCTAGTCCCCAAACAGACTTGTTTGAATAAAAAGTACAATAAAGTCTTGATGTGTAATTATGGAATTGTTTGTTACCCAGCGTAGCTTATCCTAGCCTGACTAATACACCTGCTTCCAAAGCTTTTAACCATCTTCTCTCCAAGCTACTTTAATATCCTAACTCTGTGTATTCTTGGAGAATATGTTCTAGAAAATCATAATAAATAGAGATTCTGTTTCTTTTCAGATATTCCTTCTTTTCCAGCACACTTTCATTGGTTCTGATTAACTTTGGGAAATAGCTTCAGTGAAACATTTAGGGCATTAAGTCCTCTCAAAGTAGAAAAGGATGATTTCAAGGTGAAGGGGCAGGGAGTATTGGAAGCCTAGGGTTCAAAATCTGTGACTGAGAGGGATGACCAAGAAGGTCAGACTATTTTTTTTGAGAGCTATACTCAGTGAGTGAATTCTGAATGGTACAGATGAGGCTTGTTGCTATGACACCAAATGATTCCATATTTAGTGCAGTGGAATCCCCATTTGTGTTCTTAAAAAATTAAAGCAGTTTTATGGATATTAAATGTTTAAGTGGCTCTAGCAGCTAGAAAGAAAAATCACCTTATGAATAAAACAGACCAATGCCTCATTGCTTGCATGGAAAGCATTTGAAAAATGTGTTTTCAGAGTATGGAGCTTGGCAGCTTTTGTTTTACAGTGTGCAATGATAGGAGGAAATGAATGAATGGATATATAAATGATTGTAGGCAAACTATGGAATGAAAAAATTGTGGGAGAGAAATTAAGGTTACTTCAATACACTTTTTTCCTGAGCATTTATTATGAGTTCAGCAACATGCAGAGTGTTGGGGCATGCTAAAGCAGCCCCTTGTGTGGAGTTTGACTTTACTCTTCCTCCATTCATGTATTAGCTAAAATGACACTAGCATATTTGACCATGTACTAAATAAATTCCAAGATTCCAATGTCTTAATACAGAAGATGTTTTAATAATCAAGTTTACTGAGGAATAATTTATATAAAGTGTACAGTTCAATGAACATTAACAAAGATTTACAACTAAGTATACAGCACCACAACCAAGACACAGAATATTTCCATCACCCCAAAAAGTTCCCTTATGCCCCTTTGGAGTAGTTCCCTCCTTCCACCTCCAGAACTGAGCAACTACTGCTCTGATTTCTGTTCCTATGATTTTGACTTCTCCAGAATGTTACTTTAATGGAATCATTCACTATATAGCTTTTGTGTGTGTGCCTGTCTTTTTTACATAGCATAATGCTTTTTGAGATTCATTCATGTTCTTATATATATATATATATCTTTAACACATTTTTTATTGCTGAATGGTATTCCATTGTATGCATTTGCTGCAATATGTTTATTCATTTACCAATTAACAACCATTTGGGTTGTTTCTAGTTTTTACTTATTGTGAATAAAACTTCTTAATCTTGTACAGATCTTAGTGTGAATCACAGAGTAAATTTTTCTCACTTATGCAAATGTTCAATATGGGTTTTCTCAATGGACAAAAACAGCTTTTTGTTTTTTTCCCACACAGTAACTTGGAAATCTAGGCTTCTTTTGTCTTGTGGCTCCCTAACCATCCAGGGCCTTGGACTTGTTTGTTTCTAGGCATTGGAAAGGAAAAGGATCTACTTCAAGTACTCCATCTCAGAAAGGAACCAAATCACTTCTACTTATATTCTACTGGTAAGAACTAGATATGTGGCCACCCCAGGATGCAAGGGGGCTAGGAAATTTATTCCATAAACAACCCTATGCTATGGACAGGGGTGCATTGATTTTGGGTGGACCAATATTTTCTGATAACACAATTTATTTGCTCGCCAAATATTAATTGAGAATCTACCAAATATCAAGTACTGGGAGATAAAGCAAGGACCAAACAAATAGACCAAAACAAATCCAGGCCTTAACATCTTGTGTTTATAGTCTGGATAGATTTTAGGGAAGTATAATATGTATCTTCATCCAGAAAACAGTCACTAGGAATAAAAGTGCCATATCAGAAATAATGGAAAATGGAAAATATATGAAAATTATAAAATAATAGATGAAGGGAAAATCATTGGAAATGGGGGAGGGAAATCTCCCTGGAGGAGATAAGATTTCATTTGGGCTCTTAAAGATGCAAGACATGTGGGTAGGTAGATGGCGGTGGAGTGGGAATTTCAAAAGAAATAAATAATCCAAAAAAGGAAGTGGAAGGAGCCATATGCCTTGGGTATGCCTTGCTTGGGGGTGGCAAAAGAAATTTATCTGACTTCCCTGCTTTGTTAAGCTGCCACATGCTGACCTTCCAGCCATAGTGCATTTAAGTTCCTTTCTAAGGAAGTCCTATTCAATTTGACTGCTTAATGGCTGCTGCCATTTTATCGATGGTGATTGAATGTTTCAAAACGTGGAATTGCATACCCCATGGTGAAACTTCTTCATAAGATGAATAAGTAGTGCCATCACCTTGAAGGAGTTTTCTAAATATTAATAGAATTAAATAAATTAAGACAACAAGAAGAAAGCTACTCCTTTTAAAGAACGGTTTGGAGCTAGATCATGCCAATTACAAATTAAATCCTTGACTGTTTAAATCTACAGCTCTATTAATACTCTAATATGCCATATTATTAGTTCACAGATGCCGGCCCCATGGCACAAGCAGGTAACAAAAAAAGAGGACTGTGAGTTCTGCCACAACTGGCTTGTTTGCTGCCACAGCCTCTGAAGAATGCCTTGACCTCCACTTACCTCTCAAATCTCAGATGAACTGATTTCACATACACAGCCTCAATTTCATTCATATTCCTAGATCCAAGAGAGTCTAGGAAATGTAGATTTTAGTCTTTTAGTGTTTCTGACTTAGGACATGGAAGGGCTAAGTGGCTATCATTGCTAAACCCCAATTGGCAACAACTAGTCCAATTAAATTTCTTTTTTGGCTCCCTCACTTTTTTTTTTGTCTTTCTGGCAGTTGAAGAGAAAGAGTTTTTTTGTTTGTTTGTTTGAGACAGAGTCTCGCTCTGTCGTCCAGGCTGGAGTGCAGTGGTGTGATCTCGGCTCACTGCAACCTCCACCTCCCAGGTTCAAGCAATTCTCTGCCTCAGCCTCCCAAGTAGCTGGGATTACAGGTGTCCGCCCCCATGCCTGGCTAATTTTTGTATTTTTAGTAGAGACGGGGTTTCACCATCTTGGCCAGGCTTGTCTTGAACTCCTGACCTCATGATCCACCCACCTCGGCCTCCCAAAGTGCTGGGATTATAGACATGAGCCACCGTGCCCAGCCGAGAAAGAGTTTCATATAAACATGCCATAGAAAGAGAGACATTGAGACATTATTATTCTTTTAAATAGGAGAGTTCTTGTATTTTTATTTGATTACATTCTTATAAAAACCAGTATTAAAAGAAAACCAATTTTAAAAGAACACCAATTAAAACCAATTACAATTCGGATTGTCCATGGAAATTGATATCACATAGTACTAGGACTTCTGCATCATGGACACACTAGACTTTCTATGCAGTGGCTGTGTTCCTCATACATCTTTGCTGCATCTCCCCTCAAACAATTTTATTTTACTTTTTAAAAAAGGTGACTAAACATTTTATTTTATTTATTAAGTTTATTTTTTAAAATCTTTAAAATTGTTTTATTTTCATAGATTTCGGTGGTACAAGGGCAGGTTTCTTACATGCCTATTGAGAGGTGAACCCAGCTGGGCTTCTGGGTTGGGTGGGGACTTGGAGAACTTTTCTCTCTAGTTAAAGGGCTGTAAATGCACCAATCAGCAGTCTGTGTCTAGCTAAAGGTTTGTAAATGCACCAGTCAGCTCTCTGTGTCTAGCTAATTGGGTAGGGGATTTGGAGAACTTTTCTCTCTAGCTAAAGGATTGTAAATGCACCAATCAGCACTCTGTGTCTAGCTAAAGGTTCGTAAATGCACCAATCAGCACTCTGTCAAAACAGACCAATCAGCTCTCTGTAAAATGGACCAATCAGCAGGGTGTGGGTGGGGCCAAATAAGGGAATAAAAGCAGGCAACTCCAACAAGCAGTGGCAACTCGCTAGGGTCGTCTCCCACGCTGTGGAAGCTTTGTTTTTTTGTTCTTTGCAACAAATCTTGCTGCTGCCCACTCTTTGGGTCCACACTACCTTTAAGAGCTGTAACAATGAGCTGTAACATTCACTGTGAAGGTCTTCAGCTTCACTCCTGAAGCCCCTGCGACCAAGGAATGAACAACTCTGGACACACCGCCTTTATGAGCTGTAGCAATGAGCTGTAACACTCACCACAGGGGTCTGTGGCTTTATTCTTAAAGTCAGCAAGACCAAGAACCCACGGGAAGGAACCAATTCCGGACACAGTATGTTGCATGGTGATGAAATCTGGGCTTTTAGGGAACCCATCACCCGAATAGTGACATTGTGCCCAAGAGAGAATTTTTCAACCCTCACTCCCCTCCCACCCTTCCAACTTCTGTAGTCTCCAATGTCTACCACTCTATTCTATATGTCTATGTGTACTCACTGCCCCAAACAATTTTAAGTCAACAGTTCATGAAGCATAGGTATTTTATGAAAGATTCAGTTATACGATGGGGAAAAGGCTTCATATCATATCCTACCTCATAAAATTGCTTGTTCCCATCAAAGTTCCTCTTCCCAGCCTACTTCATTCCTTCCCAGGAGCTCAAGGAAATTATCTTTATTGTGTCAATAAATTCAGCTGCCACTCTCAGCTTGCTTATGTATCACTCAGCAAAAACAAAAACTAGGTAGTTAGCAGAGCCATCTTTATTAATGACTCCTCAAGAATGGCCTCTTGCCAGAAGGTGGGCATATAATGGAATGAGCTTTCTTTTTAACTTGCACCATAAGTGGCTTTTCAAAGTATTCACCAACAAAAGAGTATATTCTTACAGTAAAATTCTATCTTAAGAAAATACATTTTACATTAGGGAAATGCTTCAGGATATTGGTCTTGGCAAAGATATTTTGGGTAACACCTCAAAAGCACAGGCAACAAACACAAAAATAGACAAGTGGGATTACATCAAGATGAAAAGCTTCTGCACAGCAAAGGAAACAGCAGAGTAAAGAGATAACCTACAGAGTGAGATAAACTATTTGCAAACTATCCCTGTGAAAAGGAATTAATAATCAGAGTATAAAGGAACTCAAAGAACCCAATAGCAAAATAAAAATATGATAAAAAATAGGCAAAAGATCTGAATAGACATTTCTCAAAAGAAGATACAAAATTGGTCAATGGCATATGAAAAAATTGTCAATATTGCTAATCACCAGGAAAATGCAAAACAAACATAATGAGATAGCGTTTCATCCCAGTTAAAATGGTTTTTATCAAAAAAATTAAAAAATTACAAATGCCGTCCAGGATGCAGAGAAGGGGAACCCTTGTATGATGTTGGCAGGAATGTAAATTAGTACAGCCATTATGGAAAACAGGATAGAGGTTTTTCAAAAAACTGAAAATAGAACTAGCATATGATTTAGCAATCCCACTGCTGGGTATATATCTCTAAAAAAGTAAATCCATTATTATGGAGATGTCCACACTCCCATGTTTATTATAGCACTATTCACAATAGCCGAAATACAGAATCAACCTAAGTGCCCATTAGTGGATGAATGCATAAAGAAAATGTGGTATACATACACAAGAAAATAGTATTCAGCCATAAAAAATAATGAAACCCTGTCATTTACAACCACATGGGTGGAACTGGAGGTCATTATGTTATGTGAAATAAGCCAGGCATAAAAAACCAAATATTGCGTGTTCTCACTCACAAATAGGGATTAAAACGTGGATCTCATGGAGATAGAGAGTAGATTGCTGGTTACTAGAGGCTAGGAAAGGTGGGAAGGTGGGTGGGGTGAAGAGAGGTTGAATATGGGGTACAAACATACAGTTAAAAGGAATAAAATCTGGTCTTTGATAGTATAGTAGACTGACTATAGTTAGCAATAATTTATGGTGATAAATATTTGAGGTGATGGATATTCCAATTACCCTGATTAGATCATTATACATTGTATGCACGTATACATATCACATGTACCCCCAAAATATGTACAAATATTATGTATCAGTAAAAAGCTGTATGAATATCCATGCACCTACTGTTTGTTCAGCAATTAATAAATGTCTGTTAACATAACAAAAGTTTTCTTTTAAAAAATACAGTTATTATAAGGATTTATTTTGTAGAACAAGAGCCCAACAGTCAACATTTTAGAGAACTCTTACAAATTATAATTAATATTATGCAAGAAACAGAAATGGGATAGGATAAAGCTTTATAAAGTACGCATTAACTAAACAGGAAAATATAAAAGTAATTAAAATATGATTTAACTTAGATACTATGACATGTTTATATTTGATGCTTTTCAGGTTTAAAGCACCTCCTGTCCCTAATTTTATTTGAACTCTACAATGATGTCACAAATACACAGGTCCAATATTTTTCTAAAGCTCTGTGCTTTGAAGTGGTGACTTCTAGGCTATAAAAATTGTGGCCAACTTATTTCCCTTGTTGTTACTATGGAGTATTACTAGGCACCTCCTCTATATATTTCTTCTTTATATATCATAGCTGATAGTTTCAACCCCATCCAATTCCATTAAAATAATAAAAACATACAACTTTGAGTGCTGGGTTTGTGCTATTTGCTTTATAGACATTACTTCAAATTCTCATACTGTTCCAAGATAGTATATGTACAGTCGTATAGAACATTGGTCCCCAACATTTTGGGCACCAGGAACCAGTTTCATGGAAGGCAATTTTTCCACGGATGGGGGGCAGGGGGAGATGGTTTCGGGATGAAACTGTTTCACCTCAGATCTTCAGGCATTAGATTATCATAAGGAGCACGCAACCTAGATCCCTTGCATGCACAGTTCACAATAGGATTCATGCTCCTATAAGAATCTAATGCTACTGCTGATCTGACAGGAGGTGGAGCTCAATGGTAATGTGAGTGATGGTGAGTCGCTCTCTTGCTCGCTGCTCACATCCTGCTATGCAGCCAGGTTCCTAACAGGCCACGGACTTGGACCAGTCTGCAGCCTAGGGTTTGGGGACTCCTAGTGTAGAAGATTATTTAACTTTAATATTAAAGATTATTAACCCAAACGAGAACATTGGTAAATGCTGGGAATACCATTCAAACTCAGGGTTTGGGCTCCTTCCTTTCTCTATCTTGTTTCCTATGAGTAGAATCCAGAACCAGAATGGTTTGCTTCAGTTTTAAAAATATTAATAGTTATTGAATGATAATGGCTACTTAATTTGTGAGTCCCAGGTCAAAATGAAAATGCAAGGCTCTTTGTTAAATTATGAAGAATTCCAAGATAATGACAGCAGAGCAAAACACCAAGTGCAGGGTCCTTCCAGTCCCTGAGTGGCTGCACAGCTCACTGCCCAAGAAGCTCACCCTGGGATTTGGCTTATGTGACAGCTGCTGTACCAGGCACTGTGGATACACATCAAAATAAGGTATCTTTCTCCTGCTTGGGGAGCTTCCAGTGGTGGAGGCTGTGGAGAAATCTCTCTTTTGGAATTGTCTGTAGAGTCAGCATCAAATTCTTTTGAATATCTTCAGAGTGGCAAATCTTTTCTCTCTGAAGGATAGGATTTCTTGAAATAGCCAAACTCACTCTGTTACAAGCCTTGTCAATAACCTGAGAGGACAGCCTGGGTAATTAGTAATGGAGCCTTTGGTTCAAACCAAGGTGTGGCCATGAAGAAGGAAACTTGATTATCTTGTGAGGCTTTTGACCTAATGCTGGATGGATATAGGTACAATAAAAAGGCTCCAAAAATATTGGCGACCGTGAAGCATTCTCAGATGGGCTGACTACATTGAAAGCAGTGCTGATTTGGTCTCTGCTAGTCAGCAATAGAAATTAAAGAGTATAGTCAGCTTCAATACCTTAAAGTCATGCTTTCTATGCTTGGTAGACTGCTACTTTGGTATTTTCCTCAAAAATAAAAAATTATCCTTAGCACTACAAACTTTGATAACCAAGCTGCACTAGAGATTTGTAATAGTAGAAATAAACTTGAATTCAGGAAAAAAGGTGAATGCATGAATCTTGTGAAATGATGAAATGATAGAGTCGGAGAGCATCCTTCCAAGTCATCTGGGCAAGGCTTTCAAGACCATCTCTCCCTATCAAGGTCATGAGGATCAAATGAGAACGTGTGTTTTAATGTACCTTGTAAAGTGGAGAATGAGAGAAATGTAAGAAATTACATAGCCTCTTCATTTTACAGAGAACGAAACTCCTCTCTCTGGGCTTGGTCATCTGTCTTCTGGCTCTCTTTGTTTCTCGAGGTCAAGCTTTTATTGGTTGGGTCTCGCTCAACAACCGTGGCTGGGACTCTTAGTTATAATGCAGCTGCTATCTTCTCACCACTACAGTAGCAGGGCCCTGTGTAATTTCTGGGTGATGAATTAGACCTGCCTAATCCTTTGGCTTCCCCACTTTCTTCCCTTGAGTTAGAGGCTAGATGACTTACACGTATAGATTGGGTCTGCTATGAACAAGGTATGTGCTGGGAAAATGAAATGAAGAATGGACTCAGTTATTTGAAGGTTTATTTTCCCAACCAGGCAAAGGAGAACAGTTTCTCTAAATAGGTAGGCTTGGGTAGCTGTCAACTCTAATCACTCTGTAACACAGGGTCTATCTATAAATGACTAGAACCTGGAATCTCATGTCATCCAGGGAATCCCAAAACAGAAACCATCACTCCAATTATGAGGCGTTTTCTCTCTCTCTCTCTCTCAACACTTTGGCTAAATTAGGCTGTGGACTGAATGATCAAGACTGTTCCTTTGTTCCTTTGGTTACTTCCTGTATGTTCAATGGTGTGTGTGCACCTGTTTGCATGTGCATGAGCGTGTGTGGGTTTGATTTTCATAGTCTAGGGGAATGTGCAATTGCTTAATCAGTTGAAAGAAAACTACCTCTTCAACATCTTGTTATTTATTTCATTATTAACTTTGGGTTTATTTATTATTATTAAGTGTTCAGAATTGGAATTTCTGAGGTGAAAATGCAATGTCCATGGACTCAACCTTAAAAGTACCACATGTGCTAGAATGCACATATATATGGTTAAAAATCTGGTCTGCAACAAGTCTTATCATCAGTTTACAAGCTTCTCCCCAAAAACGCTTCTATTTGTAAAATTTCTCTTCTATAGCTTGAACCAATGCTTTAGATATATATTTTAAAAACAGGATTTAGCTCAGTACCCTTGGTTTTAAAATTTCTCATCTTTGTGATGAAGGATTCAAATAACACCAACTTGGAAATGTTAGCTTTGAGGATTTTATTTTTAATAGAAAACAGCTAGCTGAATGATGTCCTCTTTTTTCTAAATAACCTGATTTCTCAGGCTATCTTGAGAGTTTTATTTCTCTTTGATTTCCCTTACCACTTCCTATCTTATCTCTCCGGATAATCAAATCCCCGTAAATGTAAAACCCTTCTCCTTTGAAGCTGCTGCCATTTATAACATGACAGCCTTCTTATCTCTCTTCCCTGAGCTGCTTCTTCAGCTCATGCCAAGTCTCAATTGAAATGTATCTTTTCTTCTTCTCTGTTATGATCCAACATTCAAGTTACATTGGATAATATTTAGGGATATGAAATGTGTGTATATTTCATTTGAACTTGCACATTTTGCTACACTGAGTTAATAGCATCACTGATAAGGATTTTACATCAATCATTCAGAAATATTTACTTAGTTGCTGATACGTATAAGGCTGGGAGCTAGGTCACATGTAAGGATACATGTAATGCATGGTCTTCCGCTGCTTTCAGGAAACGTCTGCATTCTAGCACAAGTAAACTTAGGGCTTTGAGATGCTGCCCCACAGAAAGGAGACTACAGTGGATCCTTGAACAATATGGAGATTAGAGGTGTCAATCCCTACACCATCAAAAATTTGTATAGAACTTTGACTCCCCCAAAACTTATCTATTAATAGCCTACTCTTAACTTGAAGCCGATTGGTAACATAAACAGTTGATTAATGTATTTCATGTTACATGACTTATTCTGTTTTCTTATAATAAAGTAAGCTAGAGAAAAGAAAATGTTATTAAAATCACAAAGAAGAGAAAACATATTTACTATTTAGTAAGTGGAAATGGATCTTATAAAAGTCTTTATCCTTGTTGTCTTCACATTGAGTAGGCTGAGGAGGAGGAAGAGAAGGGGTTGGTGTTGCTGTCTCAGGGGTGGCAAATGAGGGAGAGAATTCACATGCAAGTGGACCTGCCTATTTAAAACCCGTGTTGTTCAAAGGTCAACCGTGTTTGCTACGTTGCATGACTTGTTGTGCAGACATTGACCTGAACTTTGCTTCTGTTATAGCATCTTCACCCACTGTGACATTTGCTGGTAGTTGGTTCCTCTCCTTGCACTGCCCACTTCCATTTATCTTTGGATGTTCAGCAGAGTGCACTGCACATGCAATAACTTTGTGAATGACTGATGGAGGAAATGCATGTCTAAGTATTCTTCAAGGGCCGCTTTCCCCTAGTTCTGATCTAATACTGTTTGTGTAGAGTCCTGTTAAATTCTAGTGCAGCATGATCTCTGTCAGATATTAAATTCATGGTTTTGTCTCCATTCCCGAAAGAGGTGCCAAGGGTTTTTCTGGTCTGCCTTTACGTAGAATTACTTTATCACACCTATCCTTCCTTCTTCCCCACCCCAAGGTAAACAAGCTTATGTTTCACAGTTTATTCTCCCTTGGAGAAATCAAGCTCTACTGTTCATAGACCAGGATGACCTGAACTGTTTTGGATGTCATGACCCACGGGGAGCAGTGTGTGGATCTTGAGAAGGATGGAGGGAAGAAAGGTGATTGGAGCTGCACTCCTCACTGGGGCAAGACTGCTGAGGCCATCTGGTTTTGAACCTGGTTTGTAACCCAGGGCGTCTGGAGGGGGACAGTGCTGCGGTAGCAGCACAGCCCAATGCCCACCCTCCAGGTGATATGGGGCCTCACCCCATACTGTCTTCTAGGAACGGCTCCCTTGGCCTGTAGTTTGAGCCTCAGTTGTGTCTGTGTTTTGAAGAAGGTGACTGCTAATCTGGCCACTTCCTCCATGCTGAGCTGTGGTGCTGACCCCTGTGAATTGCTCCTGTTTACTAAGTTATAGCGTCTGCTTTATCAGTATGCTTTTCATTTATTTGAAGCTACTTCTCACCAATTTCATGTTCCATATGAGACCTTGGGGCAGGGATTTCAACCTCCTATTCTGTGGGGTGAGTGAGGCATAAAGGTAAATTTTGAGTTGGAGAAACATGTGGTAGATAGTAATTCCTATTAAAATAGGACCATCTCAACTCAACAGAACAAAAAGACAGACTTATTTCCTGCAGCAAAATAAACCCACATGTGAAGATACGATCTGCTCAGGCCCCCAGATGCTCCTAACAAAGGGAGCATTAGCCTTTAGTGTCCAGATTGCCAGTGTCCTTTCTGTAAATCTTTTCTCCTCTGTATTTACTCTTCAGCACCTCCATATTTTCCTTATTTCTTATTCCTTTTATTGTCACATTTGCTCACAAGAAAGGGTGTAATGTTTGTTGCTGTCTGTTGATGGAGGAAACTTCAAACTGAAGCATCTCTTCTAGGGGTCTGTCTTTTAATAAGCACAGGATTGGTAAACCAAAAAAACTAGAACTCAACAAATGAATTAAAGTGTTGGCCAGAAAGGCCTAAGACATTAGAGTCAACAGACATTCTTGGTTCTTCTGAAATCTGAAGTGTGAGGACTTATCCACTCCACCATAATGGTTTGGAACATCACTGGTGACAGCCATCTTGTTTAAAGCCTTTATTGATATCAAAGTATATTTCACAGGAGTTTATGGTAAGTATCACCCATGATGCAAACCTCCAAACTAAAGAATGGGACTTGAAGTGAATCTTTCTGGAAATGGCAGTTATAAATCTCCCCTCTCCTCTTTGTCAGCATGCCCAGTGGTGGGAACTGAAGCCTGAGAGGTTCCCAACATTTCAACCTGATGTTTACGTTTGAACCCATCTTGACGTCATGAAAATCCACACTTCTTTTGGGTAGGAGGGACTGAGCAGCCTTGCTGCTGGCTTATACTTGAGTCTTCTCGTATTAGGGACATTCAGTGGTACAAGGAGAGGAAAGCAGGGAAAATTGGGAGGAGAAATCCGTAACCTAATGTCTTCATCAACCCCTTTTGCTCACTGGGACCAGCCACCATAAAAAGTCTGTTCCTTTCTGCTTTGTGGAATGTCTCCAGGATGGTCAAGGGGAACCTGTTTATTCCATCCATTTTGTTTGTGTTCACAGACTTGGCTGAGGATTTAGTTCTTGCTGTTCATAGCCGTCCCAATTGGACCTGAAGCTTCCAAGAGTGCCTTTATGAATGAAGAATTCAATTACCCACATACCCCAGCCCTAGCAACCAGACCCTCAGCCTGGATAGAAACCTGGATCACCACTTAATGCAAACAGAGAGGTCAGGAAGCAGAGTAGGGTAGTTGTATTAGTTTTTTTTTTTTTCTTCATAGCATACAAATTTAACAGCTTAAAACAAAAGAAACCTAATTTCTCATAGTCTCCGTATGTAATATTCTGGGCTTGGGTTAACTTGATCCTTTGCTCAGGGTCTCAACTGACTTAAATCAAGGTGTTTTCTGGGGCTGCAATATTATTTTAGTATCTCATCTGAGGGCCCTCTTCCAGGCTCACTAGTAGTCCGAAGAATTCAATTCCTTGTGGCTGTAGGAGTCAAGGCTGCTTGCTCCTTCAAGACCAGTAGATGAATCTCTCTGACTTCCGTGAAGAACTCAGCCTTTCTTTCAAAGGGCTCACTTAATTGGGTTAGGTCCACCCATGATAATCTCCCTTGTGGTTAACTCTGCAAAATTTCTTTTGTCTTATAACGTAACATAATCACAGAGTGACGTTCCATCTTATTAACAAATCCTGCTCATACTCATGGAAAGGGCTTATAGAAGATGTGCACATCAGGGAATGATGGCAATCTTAGGGGCCATCTTAGAATTCTGCCTACCAAAATAACGAAAACAGCATGATCCTGGGAGACAGACCGTGCTGGGTTTCATTCCTGTTCTTGGCTTTTACTGTCTTGTCAGGTAATATTGGGATCTGATACTTCATCTGTCAAATGAGGCTGATAATGGCTACTGTGCAGTCTTACTATACAGATTTAAGGTAATGTGTATAAAGATCTAGCATGCTGCCAGCCACACAGTGAGCCCTCTGTAGTAGTGATACTATGATAAGAGGAGAAGATGCCAGACTTGGCTAAGGAGGGAGAGGTGGGGTATGTGCAGCTGCAGTAATGCTGATATGTTATGGGCCTAATTATTGCTGAAAAACTTTTGAAGGATTTTGAAATATTGAGGAACATCTGCAAGTCCATGTAAAGAGTGGGGATATGCCAAGTGATAACTGGGTAGTTTCACATTTATTTTTATGTTTCCAATTAGTTCAGCCTCAACTACAAAATTCAAACAAAGAAGATGTAAAAATCTGGCCCAGACCATGCATCTGATTATAGGGGTAGGTAGAATGAAAGTGATTTCTTTACTTTTATAAATAAGTTTAATTTTTCTATTTATAAAAGTAATATATGCAAATTATAGAATTTAGGGACCACATGTAAATATAAAGAAGACAACCACTATTAACATTTGGTTTATTTCTTTCCGGTGTTTTCTTCTTGCACAGCTCATGTCATATTATTGGTACCTTTCTATACCTATAATTATAGATCATTCTTAATCATCTTAACATTAGATCATAGACAGATTTCTCTGTTTTTGGACAATTTTTAAATTAAAACCATCATTTTAAATGTCTGCACCCTTCAGAGGTTGCAGTTTTATGTTAGCCTGTGTGATTATTTGATTAATGTCTTTCTTCCTCAACTGGAATATAAATTCCATAAGGAAAAGAACCAGCTCTCTTTTGCATCATTGTTGTATCCCCAGCAGCTAATAGTGCCTGGCACACGATAGGTAAACAATAAATATTTGTTGAAAGGCTGAAAGAATAAATAAATGGCTACATCTTGTGGATGTGCTATAATTTACTTTCTGCTCTCTTGTTTTTAACATTTTTTCATTACTATAAATGAAACTGCAGAGGGCATTGCACATAAATCATTTTCCATGTGTAAATTGGTTGCTTCTCTCCTCAGTTTAGAGAGCAAATTGCATGCTCCAGTTCCCAAAATGCAATTTATGAGTATCCACACATGAATACCAGCAGAAAATACAGAGGACTAGTCTATTCTTGTACAAGTGACCAACCTCTCTTCCTACAGGTGTTAAAAAATAGGTAAGTGTGTGTACTTTTTTCAATGACAGGAGCCCAGTCTCATTGGATTCCTTTGGGTTATGGATTATAACAGAGAACATACTGGCTGTTGATTAATAATTGAATTTGACAAGTAAGACCCGAAATGGGTAAAGGTCGAAATTGTCCCCTGCTTTCCTTCTGACCTCTGTCCTTGGGTGGCATTTGATCTAGCAAAAAAGATGCTTTTATAATGAGACTACAGTAGGCAAAATTCTGAAAATGGACCCCAAGATTTTATACTTTAATCTCCAAAACCCATGCAGATAATGAGCTAGTACTCCCATGATTATGTCAGGTTAGATACCACAGTTGACTTTAGGATAAGATGATTATCTGGGTGGGCCAGATCTAACCAAGTGAACTCCTTTGAAAGCAGAGACTTTTTCTCCAGCTAATGGCAGAAGAAGTCAGAGAGATTTGAAGCACAAGGGGAATTTGATGTGCTGCTGCAGGCTTGGAGATGTGAAGATGGAGGGACTGAGTGAGAAGGAATGCAGTGGCATGCAGGGGCTGAGAGAGGCCTCTGGCTGACAACCAATGAGGGAATGGAGATCTCAGTCTTACAACTGTGAGGAACTGAATTCTGCCAACACGCTGAATGAGCTTGGAAGCAGTTTCTCTCCACAATGTCTAGATGAGGGTCCAGCCTGGCCGGCAACTTGCTTTAAACCTCGTGATAGCCTGAGCAAGAGAATGTAGTCATGCTGATGTCTGACCTATAGAACTGTAAGCTAGTGAATGGATGTTGTTTTAAGCTGCTCAGTTTGTGGCGATTTGCTCCACAGCAATAGAAAACTATCACAAGTACCTACCCTAATGTTAAATCCAGTGAAGCAGGCTCTCAGTTGTGTAAACTCTTATAGCTACTAGTTCTATATCAAAATTATCCAGGAATCTGGCTTCTAGGTCTTAATTCTTAGAGCTTTGCAATATAACTTACCATTTTACAGGAAAAAATTCCTGATTGCTATTTTCTTGAGGTATCTCCAGTTACTAACTATGAAGACTTTTAGCTACTACAGTCTCCTGCAATGCCCAGAGAGGACGCATTCAAAATCAGAAGAAAGTATTTGAAACCAGGCCTTGGAATTACTTCTTTAAAAATGGAACATTGAAGTGGTTATGCAACCCACCGGCAGATAACAATTATAAAAACTGTATAAAATAAAACAGGAAATGCTGGAAAGCACCCAAAAGCAGAGAGAAGCTAAGGGAGAATTTGACCCCCAAAAAAGAAAACAAACAAACAAACAAACAAAACCAAACAACCTGAAGAACAGGAAGAGACAAGAATTTTGAGTTCAGGGCTTCCTTGGCTGATGGCATTGCTCATGGCTACGGCTCTTTCCTCTACTGTCTTAGAAGCTAATATGCTTAAAGACTAAAGGAATGAAGCTGAAAATTGTAAGGAGGAATCATGAAGGATATGAACCACAAAAAAAGAAGAAATTAGAGCATTAACTGCCCAGATCTGTGGCTGACAACTAACTAAACATGCCCTGAGGGAGCCTTTCAGGAAGCATGGCAGAAAAGCAGTCAGAGACCAGAGATAAATCTGCTCTTGAAAGATAAAGCTATGGAGAGCCAGATCTGTGAATTTCATGCTTTTCTTAATTTAATACGTCTCCCAGCTGCTCACAGCTTGGGAGGCAGAAATACTAAAGGGTCAGAGAACAGAGCCAAAGGCTAGAAATTTGGGCAATTCTTAGAAGCAAGGAAACTACAGAGGGATGAACTCTATTTCTACCCAAATCCTTGGCTGACAGCCAAATTTGATAGGCACAGGAGAGAACTAGGAGGTTCAGAATGAAAAATCAGCAATAAGAGGACATAAGAATAAGAAATAAGAGCTGTATACCACGGGAAAGAAAATATTGGTGGTTATATTCCAGGCTGCCTAATAGAACAGAAATCTAACAATTTTTATTAACACATGGCAGAATCCAAGTTGCTATCCTGTATTATCTGTGATGTCTACTTTTCAACCAAAACTACTAGATGTGTCCT
Organism: Pan troglodytes; assembly: GCF_028858775.2. NCBI lineage: Eukaryota > Metazoa > Chordata > Mammalia > Primates > Hominidae > Pan > Pan troglodytes. The sequence goes on from NC_072411.2 coordinate 14,893,856, forward strand.
ATTGCTGTACAACAAATTACTTCAAAACTTAGCAGTTTAAACAACAACAAACACCTATTTTTAAAAATCACATTTATTTTCTGAGAATCAGTATCTTAAAGAGGCTTAGCTGTGTAGTTCTAGCTCAGAGTCTCATAACATTGCCATCAAAATGTTTACTGGGGCTGCAGTCATCTGAAGGCATGACTGGTGCTGCAAAAATCACTTCCAAACTCAGTTATATGGTTGTTGGCATGCATTCTCCAGTTTCATTTAATCTCCAGTTTCCTCCAATGGTGGTAGGCTTGGACAATAAAGGGCAAGTTCTGTACAAAACCCAGACATGGAATATGCAAGATCAGAGCCTAAGTTAGTTGTGAACATCAGGGTGCCTCTGTTTACTTCTTTATAACACTTTAAATTGTGTGTTTTAATGGAGATGAAATTAATATAATATGGGAATAAAATTAGATTACTATAATACAAAAATACACATATATGTATGTATATTTATATGTATATGTGTGTGTAACGTTAGTTGGGATTATGGAATGTTACAATGTTAAGGGTTTTAAGGATTATTAAAAAATTTAATTAATATTGGCCAGGCATGGTGGCTCACGCCTGTAATCCCAGCACTTTGGGAGGCCGAGGCGGGTGGATTACCTGAGATCAGGAGTTTGAGACTAGCCTGACCCACATGGGGAAATCCTGTCTCTACTAAAAATACAAAAAAATTAGCTGGGCATGGTGGTGGGTGCCTGTAATCCCAGCTACTCGGGAGGCCGTAGCAGTAGAATAGCTTGAACCCGGGAAGCGGAGGTTGCGGTGAGCTGAGATTGCGCCACTGCACTCCAGCCTGGGTGACAAAGCGAGACTCTGTCTCAAAAAAAAAATAACAGTAATAATAATAATTTAATATATTGCCAACATTTAATTTAGAAAATCAATTTGTGAGTCACATAGTTTAATTTTGTAATTTGAATTCCCATAGTTCTGGCACTTAAATTTCTTGAGTCTGAGGTTATGATCTCTGAGTTTACCTCAGAGATCAAGTTCTTAAGAAACTACCCCCAATATATTTAGAGGAGAAGAAGGCCTCTGCTATTTACTGTATGCATGTATATAACTTTGCCGAGTCCTGGTTTCCACCTCTGTAATATTAGAATAATAGTATCCACTTATAAAATTGATAGGGAGTTTTAGTGAGATATCATGGGAAATAGCAGTGCATGTGGAACATGCCAGACTGTACAAGGAAAAGGTTCAATTAAAGCTAGTCTTGTTTCTCAGCCTCCATATCCTTCTCACGGTATTTGCTTCTCAGTATAATTTTTCTTGTTTCTCTATGTTGCACAGCAATATGAAATGATTTAGGACCATATCTGATCCTATTATTCCACATCTATCTCAATTATGCATTCTTGAGGTTACTCAGAACCCCTCTCTTAGGAAATGGTGGCATTAATGGGATATTAAATAAAGTACGAAATATTTATTCAGTGGGGGTATTTAAAGCAATTTCCAACAGAAGCAGAATGAATGTTTATTAATTAACTTCTAAAAATAGTAGCTTTTCCATGTGGTACCGCTAGTTCTCATTACTGCATTCTTGGTATTGCATACCTAATCCCTGAAAATATTGATGCGATCGGACTTTACTGTCTTTTCTTATTTCTCATCACCAATGACATTAGGTTTGATTACAATGAGGCTGGATTGTCCACTCCCAACCCCTGCGGAGATCGCTTCCATTCTGTGTCACTTCTTAATTTCCTAAATCACATTGTCTCTAGTTCCCTTACGTGAGTGAGGCACAGGCCACTAGAAGCTTAGGAAACATGTATTTTTTTTCATAAAAAGACCACTCATTTTTTCCCTTTGGACAATGCTTGTTTCTTCCTCTAGCCTTTCTCATTTGCATACACATGTAACCACCAAGGTATGCGCAGAGAGTCTCTGTCCTCTGATCTCCCCCCAAAAAAACGTATGAGAAGAAAACACAGGGCAAGTGCCATGAACAAATTTGAAATTTAGCAAGAAAGACAAGAAACCAAGCAGTTGGTTCCCAATAGCCCTTCCCTACCTGGATAATGTGAACGTGAATAAAAGAAATAAACATGCTATTAGAAAATGGATATGCCCTCCCTGTTACCCAGAGTCCTAAAGAAATGAAAACTCAACTTTGAGGCTGAGTTTAGATTATCTTCGAGCTTGTCTTCCTCTTGTTTCCTTTTTCCTTTGCATCTTTGAGAAGGAGGGATTTGTGGTTGTAAATAGTTGTCATAACATCAGAATGGCTCTGACAAATTTGTCTTCAAAATAGGATCCCTCTTCACCTCCCCACCTGGACTGAGAGTTAAGCCTCAGGTTGCCCCTTGTATCCTGACACCTCAGCTGAAGACAACTCATTTCCTGGAGGGAATACAACCAGAAGATAATGATTCTGCCTGGGGCAGCCCAGCTGGCCCCATGATCCAGGGTGTCAACAAAATGGCATTTACCCAGGGGACTTTGCCAGAGCTCATAATCTAACTTCCAGCCATGCAGGCTTAGAGAGTAGCTTTTGTCTCCACACTAGGAGTGGGTGGAATCACAATAGCCAACCTGTAGAAAATGATGGATGAGCTGCAAATGGAAAACGTTCATGGGTAAAAGGGAAACTTAATTAAAAGGGAAAGTGTTGAATTTCAAGGATGAAGAAAGAATTATAAAAGCATCACGGCATTAAAACAATAATAACAATCAACCAACCAACAATAAAAACAAATATCTAAGAAGGAAAATAAAAATCTGGACGGCCCTCAGACTTCTTTGCAATGTTAGATGCCAGAAGATAATGAAGCAATGATTACAGTAACGAAGCAATGATTACAACAGCATGATGGAAAAGGTTATGCCTCCACCTTCTATCTTTAGCCAAACTGTCATTCATCTGAAAACAGCAAAAAAGAATGCATGAATATGAAAGGACTCAGAAATAAAGCACTTAGGCATGTTTCTTAAAAACAAAAATATTTTAAGAAGGAAGAAAATAAATCAACTATTCAAAATAAATAAAAAAGAACAGCAAATCAAACATTAGGTTGGTGTGAAAGTAACTTTTGCACCAGCCTAATACATAGAGATAGAAGGAAAGAATTAATATAGGTTAAAGCCCAGTTTTATAAATTAGAAAACAAAAAAGAATACAATTTATATTTAATTGCAAGAGTGTATTTTGTGAGAAAATAGATAAAATATTAAGTGATTCGAAGAGCTAAAAATGCAAAATTGACGATGCAATAAACATATTACATCAATTATACGAAAATACTTTGTACAATTCTAGGCTAATGATCTTCAAAGTATCATTTGAATATATATATATATATTTTTGTCAGATTACTAAAATTGGTAGAAATAAGATAGAAGATATCACTATATAAATATCTTTTAAAAAATCAAAATCTTGTCTGAAGAATTAGCTCCAAGAAAGGTGTTAGTTTAGATGGTTTCCTAACTGTTTTGTGGTCCTTCAGGGGATAGATAAAGGATGTTGATTATCTAACTTTACAGAGCACAGGAAAGGAAGTCCTTTGCAATAATTCTAATTATTTTTATATGGATAGTGTAAGTCTGGTAGCCCAAACTTGAAAAAGTTGGCATACAATAAAAAACAGACATCTGACTAATTTTTTATTTATATATGAAGTAAAGAGCTTTAATAATATGTTAGAAAATCAAATCTGGGAGTGTATTCAATGAATAATTCACCATGACTAAGTGGGATTTATTCCAGCAAAGAAGGGATGGCACAACATTGAGAAATCTATTAATATAATTCATGATATTAAGAGGTTAAAGAGGAAAACATTATTTCACAGTTGTCAAATATGTATTTGATAAAATTTAAGATTGTGCTTTAAAAAACAAGATCTCAGTTCCTTGGAATTAGATATATCCTTCCTCAAAACAAGGGGCATGGTGGGGCATCCATCTCCAGCCAACATCAGTTCCTGGCTCGCCAAAGATACACTGGATTAGATGAGATCAGATGAAATAAAGCAATAATACCTGCTGTCATCCCTACTATGTAAGGTGATTTTGGAAGTAGTAATACCTACCGTCATCCCTACTATGTGAGGTGATTTTGGAAGTATTAATACCTACCGTCATCCCTACTATGTGAGATGATTTTGGAAGTATTAATACCTACCGTCATCCCTACTATGTGAGGTGATTTTGGAAGTATTAATACCTACCGTCATCCCTACTATGTAAGGTGATTTTGGAAGTATTAATACCTACCGTCATCCCTACTATGTAAGAGGATTTTGGAAGTATTAATACCTACCGTCATCCCTACTATGTAAGGTGATTTTGGAAGTATTAATACCTACCGTCATCCCTACTATGTAAGGTGATTTTGGAAGTATTAATACCTACCGTCATCCCTACTATGTAAGGTGATTTTGGAAGTATTAATACCTACCGTCATCCCTACTATGTAAGGTGATTTTGGAAGTATTAGTACCTACCGTCATCCCTACTATGTAAGATGATTTTGGAAGTATTAGTACCTACTGTCATCCCTACTATGTGAGGTGATTTTGGAAGTATTAATACCTACCGTCATCCCTACTATGTAAGATGATTTTGGAAGTATTAATACCTACTGTCATCCCTACTATGTGAGGTGATTTTGGAAGTATTAATACCTACCGTCATCCCTACTATGTAAGGTGATTTTGGAAGTATTAATACCTACCGTCATCCCTACTATGTAAGGTGATTTTGGAAGTATTAGTACCTACTGTCATCCCTACTATGTAAGATGATTTTGGAAGTATTAATACCTACCGTCATCCCTACTATGTAAGGTGATTTTGGAAGTATTAGTTTATAAAAGTAGAGATTAAAAAATAACAAACAAAAGAGACATGATAATTGGAAAAGAAGAAGTAAGTTTATTATTTACAGGAGATATCATGAGTAACTGTCTGGGAAACCTAACACAATCACCTGAAATCAGCTATTGGAAACCCTAAGGGAAGTTCAAAAACGTTTCAATGATTGTTTTACTGTATAGCAATAATCATTAACTAGAGAATAAATTGGAAAACAAACCTCATTTAGAGTAGTACCCAGAAGAAGGAATTACTGGGAAAAAGCTTACCACATCCTAAAGCCATAGTGTGATTCCACTATGTGGTTGGGTTCAGCTTTGGTAAAGGACAGACAGGTTACAACTTCAGATCTTCCTTTTATTAGTAGTGTGGCCAGTTAGCTAACCCAAACTTGCATTCTCCTCTGTAAAACCAAGAGAATAATGTCTCACGAGAGTTTTATGAAGATCAAATGAGAAAATGTACCCAAAATGCTCAATGAAATGCTAGCACGTAAGATTATTATTGAGAAAATCCCAAAACTCTCCTGGCACTTGGTAACTAAATTGATCTCAAGAAAAGCTGATTACCTGCATAAATGTGTATGCATAAAGAATATGTACAAGTATGACCTCTGTGGGTTTTTTGTACAGAAAAATTAGAAACAATTATATGTCAACATAGGTGATTGAGGGAATACATTTTATACATCTAAAACGTGTGATATTTGTGTTGATTTAAAAATACAATATGGCAGTATATTTATTGACCAGTAAAGATTGTCATAATACATCCAGTGAAAAGATGAGCAAAAATAGAATTTATAATCCTATTTTGGTAAAAATTCTGTATATAATCATATGTATTTAACTGAAAAATAAAAAGGACTAAGATATATGCTAAAATATTAGTAATGATTTCCTATGGCTTATCAGATTTCTTTCCACTGATGTTTTGTTTAGAAAATTGGGGTTTTCTAACAATTCTGTAACAAATATTAATTTCTTACATTAACAAAAAAAGTAAGAAACAGGTTGCTTGAGGTCCTGTCTTGCACACTGAAATCACTTGTCAAATCCTAGAGGCCAAGACCCCCTCTCTCCTGATAGGGTTTAGGTGGACAGAGCTTAGGTTGTCCACACTTATCTCTCGGTCTTTTTTTTTCTTCAAATCTATGTTCTCTGTTGGATGAAACCATACCACCATATGACTGACATGTTTCTTTATATATGTCAATATCTTTGGTCAAGAATTGCTTTGACTTGGGAACCGCTCTGTCTGTGATGTGATTTGTACACCTAAGCTCTCACGTTTCATTCAACAAATGTTGACCGAGCATCCAGACATTTGGCTAGGTACTCAATATGAGGTGTTTGCTGGGGGGCCTAGGGAGACCAATAGACAGCACGGCTCTTTCCTGAGTAGGTTCTGAACCAACGGAGAAAACAAAAGAGAGGGCAGATGGAGAAACAAAACGTGTGGGTAGTTTCTTACATGAGGAGCAGCTCAGCTAAGGGAAGTTGGGGTCTGAAGAGCGATCTTGCTCTCCTGTGTCATCGTCATTGCCTCTCACGTCCCAGTGGAGTGGGAAAGGGAGTCCACATCTCCTGCGCAAGAGTGTGGCTCTGGTAGTGACTCTTGCTTGAGAATCATGGATAAAATGCTCTCTCTGGGTAACCTTTTCTGCCTCTCCTAAAGAAGATTGAGGAAACCGAGTGGAAAAAAATTAGGAGGATGATGCTAAAACTCTTTTCTCCCTTTGAAAGGAAAAGGCCAGGGCTATGGATGTCCTCTGTGTGGATGTGACTGCAGTCTCAAAGGAAATCTGCTCCTAGCTGCAAAGACGTTCCCCCACTCCTAATTACTGCACTTTTCAATATCTTTTGGGACGCCTTGTGGGCAGCACTGATTTTACCCCTGGATGATGCTGACATGGGGGAGAAGAGTATATTAATTAAATTAAATTTGAGGCTACTCAATAAGGTTTGGCTGCGTCCCTACTAAAATCGCATCTTGAATTGTAGCTCCATAATTCCCATGTGTCACGGGAGAGATCCCATGGGAGGTAATTGAATCATGGGGGTGAATTTTTCTTGTGCTTTTCTCACGATAGTGAATGTCTCATGAGAACTGATGGTTTTATAAAGGGGAGTTCCCCTGCGCATGCTCTCTTGCTTGCCACCATGTAAGATGCACCTTAGCTCCTCCTCTGTCTTCTGCCATGATGGTGAGGCCTCCCTAGCCATGTGGAACTGTGAGTGCATTAAACCTGTTTTCTTTGTAAATTACTCAGTCTCAGGTATGTCTTTATTAGCAGCATGAGAACTGACTAATACACTACTCTATCCCAAAAGCTGAAAATTCATTCTTAGTTGCACTTACCTTTCCAAATTATGTCTAGCCATATTTTCCAATATAGCCCACCAGAGATAATACAATAAAATTAAATGACAACATTGAGATATTCTCAATAATAAAATGTCAAAAACATAGAGATACATCAAATTGAGTATAAACATCCTCTTATGATCAAATTCCTGAGGAGAAGTTAGTCCAAAAATTACACTGTTTTGCAAGTTCAGGTGCAAAAGAATTAAAGTCAGAAATTAAATTTGCTTGCTCTTGTGAATTAAAGGCCTAATGGAATCAAAGTTCTCTCCCGTTTCTTATTTTGTTCATTTTTAGCCAAAGATGGTCTTTTAGGTGGAACTGAGGTTCTTTCAGTAGCTTTCTTTGGGAGTGATAATGATCTCTTCAGGACCTCAGAAGATGAATTACTCTAATGCCAATCTCCAATGAGCTTCACCTTTAAGACTTCAAATGTATTAGGGCATTAATGTTTCCTAGTACTGACCCCCATCCCCACCACATTTAGAAAGCAAGCCAATCCCCAGCCCTGACAGCAATTGTTTCAGGCAAAGCTTTGTTTTCAGAACACAGTGCTGGATGCTGCCTGAGTCCACGTGGGGACCCAGTGATTACTAAGGAGGGCGACCAGAAGTGCCAGTTTCCTTGGGACAGTCCCATTGTATGCATCTTCTCCCAAAGTAATGATTGATAGCAGCCATTTTTACTCTCAAAATTGCCCTGTTTGGAAAACAAATTTTATGGTCATTCTACGATGAAAGAAATCTAGATTTCAGCTTTGTCAGGAAGGCACTCACTTACTCCGGTTTTTTTGGAGTCTACCACCTGTGGATTAAGCTCAATTGGAAGAAAATCTTCAAGTAGGAGGTTAATTTGGGTAATATGGTCCTATCATATCCTAGGGTAGGGGGGAATCTAGCTACTTATACTGTGTCCTCTCCCAGAGAGTGAATTTGATACACTGTTTCCTTCTCATTAGGTTTAGAAATTTGTGGTGGTGGTAAATCCAATCACTGGGTCTTACTTGAGGTTCCTTTCTTTCCCTTCAAATATTATTTTCACTTCTGAATATTCTTTCCCCTTTGCCCTGAGTACAAGCATTTAGTATTAACAGTATAAATTTAGGCATTACCTTTGTAATGTCTGTAAAGCAGAACATGACTTATTTGCATTTTAAGAGCAGCAAATATTGTTGGCTCATAATGTCTATCTGCATGACCTGTACTGGGAAAGATTATTCTCCATTGCTGACTTTTTTGTTTTGTTTTGCAGGGTCGATAAGATTTATTTTGTTTTAATTTTAATTTCAATAGTTTTTGGGGGAACAGGTGGTGTTTTGTTACACGGATAAGTTCTTTAGTGGTGATTTCTTGGATTTTGGTGCAACTGTCACCTGAGCAGTGTACACTGACTTTAATGTGTAGTCTTTTATCCCTCATTGGCCTCCGACACTTCCCCCCAAGTCCCCAGAGTCCATTATATCATTCTTATGCTTTGCATCCTCATAGCTTAGATCCCGCTTATAAGTGAGAACATACAATGTTTGGTTTTCCATTCCTGAGTTACTTCACTTAGAATAATAGTCTCCAACTCCATCCAGGTTGCTATGAATGCCATTATTTCATTCCTTTTTATGGCTGAGTAGTATTCCTTGGTGTATATGTGTGCATGTATATATATATATATACATATGTATATAAAATAAAATATAAAAATAAAAATATATATATATCTCATTTTTTTCTTTTTTTTTCCTTCAACTTTTATTTAAGATTTGGGGTATATGTGCAGGATGTGCAGGTTTGCTACATAAGTAAATGTGTGCGTTTGCTGCACAGATCTATCCATCACCTAGGAATTAAGCCCAGCGTTCATTAGCTGTTCTTCCTGGTGCTCTCCCTCCCTCCGTACCCCTCAATGGGCCCCAGTGTGTGTTGTTCCCCTCCCTGTGTCCATGTGTTCTCATTGTTCAGCTTGTGTTTAAAAAAGATAACATGTGGTGTTTGGTTGTCTGTTCCTGTACTAATCTGCTGAGGATAACGACTTCCAGCTCCATCCATGTCCCTGCAAAGGAAATAATCTCATTTTGGTTTTTTTTGGTTTTTTGTTGTTGTTTGTTGTTGTTGTTGTTTTTCTTTCATGGCAGCACAGTATCCCTTGGTGTATATGTACCATATTTTCTTTATCCAGTTTATCACTGGTGGGCATTTTGCTTGATTCCATTTCTTTGCTGTTGTGAATAGTGCTGCAACAAACATATGCATGCGTGTATCTTTATAATAGAATGTTTGATATTCCTTTGGGTATATATTCAGTAATGGGATTGCTGGGTCAAATGGTATTTCTGCCTCTAGGTCTTTGACGAATTGCAACACTATCTTCCGTAATGGTTGAACTAATTTACATTCCCATCTACAGTGTAGTAAAAGTGTTCGTATTTCTCCACAACCTCACCAGCATTGGTTGTTTTTTGACTTTTTAATAATCACCATTCTGACTGGCATGAGATGGTATGGTATGTTATTGTGGTTTTGATTTGCATTTCTGTAATGATCAGTGATGTTGAGCTTTCTTTCATATGTTTGTTGGCTGCATGTTATGTCTTCTTTTGAGAAGTGTCTGTTCATGTCCTTTGCCCACTTTGTAATGGGGTCGTTTGTTTCTTTCTTGTAAGTTTGTTTAAGTTTTTTGTTTCTTGTAAATTTGCTTTTGACTCTGGATATTAGACCTTAATCAAATGGATAGATTGCAAAATTTTTTTCCCATTCTGTAGGTTGTCTGTTCACTGTGATGACAGTTTCTTTTGCTGTGCAGAAGCTCTTTAGTTTTATTAGATCCCATTTGTCGATTTTTGCTTTTGTTGCTATTGCTTTTGGCATTTTCGTCATGAAATGTTTGCCTGTGCCTATGTCCTGAATGATATTGCCTAGATTTTCTTCTGGGGTTTTTATAGTTTTGGGTTTTACATGTAAGTCTTTAATCCGTCTTGAATTAATTTTTGTGTAAGGTGTAAGGAAGTGGTCCAGTTTTCATTGTTCTGCATACGGCTAGCCAGTTCACCATTTATTAAATAAGGAATCATTTCCCCATTGCTTGTTTTTGTCATTTTTGTGGAAGATCAGATGGTGGTAGGTGTGCAGTCTTATTTCTGTGTTCTCTCTTCTGTTCTGTTGGTCTATATACCACATTTTCTTTATCCACTCATTGGTTGATAGGCATTTAGGCTGGTTTCATATTTTTGGAATTACGAATTGTGCTGCTGTAAATATACGTGTGCAAGTGTCTTTTTCTTTTCTTTTCTTCTTTACTTTTCCTTTCTTTTCTCCTCCTCTCCTCTCCTCTCCTCTTTCTTTTCTTTGACAGAGTTTCACTCTTCTTGCCCAGGCTGGAGTGCAATGGCGCATGTTGACTCACTGCAGCTGCTGCCTCCCAGGTTCAAGTGATTCTCCTGACTCAGCCTCATGAGTAGCTGGGATTACAGGCATGTGCCACCACGCCTGGCTATTTTTTTTGGTATTTTTGGTAGAGACGGGGTTTCTCCATGTTGGTCAGTTTGGTCTCCAACTCCCTACCTCAGGTGATCCACCTGCCTCGGCCTCCCAAAGTGCTGGAATTACAGGTGTGAGCCACCGCGCCCAGCCACAAGTGTCTTTCTCATACAATGACTTCCTCTGTGTAGATACCCAGTAGTAGGATTGCTGGATTAAATGGTAGTTCTGCCTTTAGATCTTTCAGGAAGCTCCATACTGTTTTCCACAGTGGTTGTACTAGTTTACATTCTCACCCGCAGTGTAAAAGTGTTCCCTTTTCACCATGTCCATACAAACATCTATTATTTCTTGATTTTTAAATTATGGCCATCTTTGCAGGAGTAAGGAGGTAATTAGTGATGTTGAGCATTTGTTCATATGTTTGTTGGCCATTTGTATATCTTCTTTTGAGAACTGTCTATTCATGTCCTTAGCCCACTTTTTTAATGGAATTGTTTGTTGTTTTCTTGCTGATTTGTTTGAGTTCCTTGTACATTCTGGATATTAGTCCTTTGTTGGACACATAGTTTGTGAGTACTTTTTTCCCAGTCTGTGGGTTGTCTGTTTACTCTGCTGATTTTTTCTTTTGCTGTGCAGAAGCTTTTTATTTTAATTAAGTCCCATCAATTTATCTTTGTTTTTGTTGCATTTGCCTTGGGGTTTTTGGTCATGAACTCTTTGCCCAAGTCAATGTCTAGAAGAGTTTCTCCAATGTTATCTTCTAGAATTTATATGGTTTCACATGTCCTTCGATAGCTCAGTTGGTAGAGTGGAGAACTATAGGTGTGTGGAGCTAATTTGTATGGTTTCAGGTCTTAAATTTAAATCTCAGATCCATGTTGAGTTAAATTTTGTACAAGATGAGAGCTGAGGGTCCAGTTTCATTCTTCTATATGTGACTTGCCCATTATTTCAGCACCATTTGTTGAATAGAGTGTCCTTTGCCCACTTTATGTTTTTGTTTGCTTTGTCGAAGATCAGTTGGCTTTAAGTATTTGGCTTAATTTCTGGGTTTTTTACTCTGTTCCATTATTTTACATGCCCACTTTTATAAAAGTACCACGCTGTTTTGGTACCTTTGACCTTATAGTATAGTTTGAAGTCAGGTAATGAGATGCCTCCAGGTTTGTTCTTTTTGCTTAGTCTTGCTTTGGCTATGCGGGCTCTTTTTTGGTTTCATATGACTATTAGTATTGTTTTTTTCTAGTTCTGTGAAAAATGATGATGATGTTTTGATGGGAATTGCACTGAATTTATAGATTGCTTTTGGCAGTGTGAATGAAAATATCTTGGGTCCCCCATATCACTAAGCTAAAAGGAAAACTCAAGTTGAAAACTGTGCAGGGTAAAACCTGCCTCCCCATTCTATTCGAAGTTGTCTCTCTGCTTACTGAGATAGATGCATGTTCTAATTACCTCCTTTGGAAAGACTTATCAGAAACTCAAAAGAATGCAACCAGTTTTCTCTTACCCACTTGTGACCTGGAAGTCCCCTAACTGCTTCGAGTTGTCCCCACCTTTCTGAGTGGAACCAACATCCTTCTTACATGTATTGATGGATGTCTCATGTCTATCTAAAATGTATAAAACCAAGCTGGGCCCTGACCACCTTGGGCACATGTTATCAGGACTTCCTGAGGCTGTGTGTCACAGGCATGTGTCCTCAACCTTGGCTAAATAAACTTTCTAAATTAACTGAGACCTGTCTCAGATTTTCTGGGTTTACAGCAGTATGGTCATTTTCACAGTATTGATTCTACCCATCCAGGAATATGGGATGTGTTTCCATTTGTTTGTGTTGTCCGTGATTTCTTTCAGCAGTGTTTTGTAGTTTTCCTTGTAAAGGTCTTTTACCTCCTTGGTTAGGTATATTCCTAAGTATTTTATTTTTTTGCAGCTATTGTAAAAGTGGTTGAGTTCTTGATTTGGTTCTCAGCTTGTTTGCTGTTGGTGTATAGTAGTGCCACTGATTTTGTATCCTGAAACTTTACCGGATTCATTTATCAGTTCTAGTAGCTGTTTGGATGAGTCTTTAGGATTTTCTAGGTATACGATCATATCACTTGCAAACAGCTACAGTTTGACTTCCTCTTTTCTGATTTGAATGCCCTTTATTTCTTTCTCTTGTCTGTTTGGTCTTGCTAGGACTTTCAATACCACATTGAATAGAAGTGGTGAAAGTAGAATCCTTGTCTTGTTCCAGTTCTCAGGGGGAATGCTTTCAACCTTTCCTCATTCAGCATAATGGTGACTGTGGGTTTGTCATAGATGGCTTTTATTACCTTGAGGTATGTCCCTTCTATGCCAAATTTGCTGAGGGTTTTCATCATAAAGGGATACAGAATTTTGCCAAATGCTTTTTCTGCATCTACTGAGATGATCACACAAATTTTTTAAATTATGTTTACATGATGTATTACATTTATTGACTTGCATATGTTAAACCATTTCTGTATCCCTCACATGAAACCTACTTGATCATGGTGTGTTATCTGTATGATATGCTGCTGAATTTGGTTAGCTAGTATTTTGTTGAGGATTTTTGCATCTATGTTCATCAGGGATATTGGTCTGTAGTTTTCCTTTTTTTGTTATGTCCTTTCCTGGTTTTGGTATTAGGGTAATACTGGTTTCATAGAGTGATTTGGGAAGAACTCCCTCTTTCTCCAGCTTCTGGAATAGCTTCAGTAGGATTACTACCAATTCTTCTTTGAATGTCTGATAGAATTCAGCTGTGAATCCATCTGGTCCTTATTTTTCTTGGCAATTTTTAAATTACTGTTTCACTCTCGTTACTTATTATAATTATATTTTGCATTTCTCTAAGTCTGTCTTTCATTTCCAGAAGTTGTAATTGTCTTTTCTTTATAATATCTATTTCTATGGAGACTTTTTCATACATGCCCTGTATTGTTGCTTTTTTAAAAATTTCTTTATGTTTGTTTTCACCTCTCTCAGGTACCTCCTTGAGTAGCTTAATAATCAACCTTCTGAATTCTTTATCTGACAAATCAGAGATTTCTTCTTGGTTTGAATCCATTGCTGGAGAGCTAGTTGATCTTTTGCAGGTGTTACAGAAACTTGTTTTGTCATATTACCAGAATTACTTTTCTGGTTCCTTATCATTTGGTTAGACTGTTTCAGTGGTAAGATCTGGAACTCAAAGGCTGCTGTCCAGATTCTTTTGTCCCATGAGGTGATGCCTTGATGTGGTGCTCTCTCCTTTCCCCTAGAGATGGGGTTTCCTGAGAGCTGAACTGCAGTGATCGTTATTGCCCTTCTGGGTGTAGCCACCCAGTGGGGCTATCGGGCCCTGGGCTGGTGCTGGAGGATGTCTGCAAAATCTCCTGTTATGTGATCTGTCTTCAGGTCCCCGAGCTATGGATATTAGCACCTGCTCCAGTGGAGCTGGCAGAGGAGTGAAGTGGACTCTGTGGGAGTCCTTGCTTGTAGTTTTGTTTAGTGCACTGGTTTTCTTGAATGCTGATTATTCTAGCAGTGAAGTTGTCACATGGACAAGATTCAGGACCTCTGGTTAGCCAGGATGTTGCAGATGGTGGAATTAGCTGTTTGTTTTCTCCTTACTTGGAGCAGGGTTTTTCTGTTATGAGTTGCTGTAATGGCTTGACTTGGTTGGCCTCCAGCCAGGAGGTGGCACTTTCAAGAGAATACCAGCTGTAGTCGTAGAAGGGGGATATAAGCTTACCCTATGTTGGCCAGGATAAGTACCCAGGTTTCTCAGGCGATGATAGGTGGAGCCATAGAGCTCCCAAGAGTTTATGTATTTTGTCTTTGGCTACTGGGGCAGGTAGACAAAAACCATGAGGTTGGGGCAGGGTTAAACGTGTCTGAGCTCAGACTCTCCTTGGGTGGGGCTTGCTGCGGCCACTATGGAGGATGAGGGGGTGGTTCTCAGGCCAAGGGAGTGTTGTTCCCAGGGGGATTATGGCTACCTCTGCGGCATCATATAGGTTGTCAGGGAAGTGAGGGAGAGCTGGCAGTGACAGGTCTCACTTGGCTCCCACACAGTCAGCAAGGCTGGTCTCACTCCTGCCATGCCCCACCAACAGCACCAAGTTAATAACCAGGCAGCTGGTGAGCAGGGCTGAGATCTTGCCCCAGGCTGTAAGCCTTCCCACTCAGAAAGCAAGCCGGGTTCACAGGCCTTGCCCTTCCCCACCTGCCCACATCATTGGCAGGGGCTTCTGTGTTCATATCTGAACTTCTCATCATCCCTCCAGATTCTGCTCAGGAAAATTAGTTCTCAGTCTAAATTATTACAAAGTTCATCTAGGAGCTTCCTTCACTCTGTGGCCCATCCCCAATTCTACTGACTACCTTCCCTTCCCCAAGAACCCCTGTGAGAGAAAGCCAGGAATGGCTTCCCTGGGATGGAGCTGGGGACTGGGAGTGCCTACAGGGTTCTTCCTGCTGATTCTTCTACTTTTATATTTTGCTTGACTCCCTAAATCCACTTCAGCTCTAGATAAGCTTAATCCTTCTCCTGTGATCTGCAGTTTCAGGTCCCCAATGGAGGTATGTGCTCAGAGGCAGACTTTTCCCCCATCTCACACTTCAGGAACTCAGTTTTTCAGTTGTCTTGTGGAGTTTGCAGCAGCAAGCTGCTTCTTTCAAAGGGTCTGTGAATTCTTTTGGCTTTTCTAATATGTTCTCATGGTGGTTCTTGGAGCAAAAGTTCACAATGTAAGTTTCTGAACGCTGTTCTGTCCTTCCAAGTGGGAGCTGCATGTTAGTCCTGTCTCCTATCTGCCATTTTACTTGATCCATTGCTGACTTTTTGTTGTACATATGACTGTGTAGGAAAATTTGGGCCAGTGTAGCTCAGGAAAAGCTGTAGCAGCTACACCCTGAGCTCATGGAACTTGCTAAAGGTCTAGCACTCAGCCATATTTTGCTAGACCCACAAGGCCAGCATCTGTGGAGATTGTCTTTTGAGTCACTGCTTGGATAAGCACCTCTCTACCCTCACCTGCCTGGTTTAAAGTCTTGCTTTTATAGCTATGCCTTTCCCAAAACAGTTCTCATCTGTGGACCAACCCACCTTAAGCTTCAGACACCCAGTAAGGTGGAAAGGCCAAGGTCCCTGGCTCCCAGCTCCAGCAGAGGTGACACAGTAAGAAGTCAAATGCTTAATGGTGTGCTGGTAAATACTTAAAAACCAGCTCTCTGTGGTAGGGACAGGAGACGGGAGTCCCCAAACCTGATTTATAGTGTTTGCCAATTTCTGTGGTTGATTTTAGTTCATGCTTTTTGTGTCCTGTCTGATAAATTTTTGCCTAATCCAAGGTAACAAATACTTCTATATTTTATTCTAATTTTTTTTTTTTAGTTTTCAATGTTCAGTTATTCCAGCACCATTTGTTAAAAAGAATATCTTTTCTCCATTGACCTGCTGTTTACTTTTATCAAAAACCAATCACCCATATATGCATGGGCCGACTTCTGTGAATGCTATTTTGTTACATTGATCTATATGTCTACCTTCATGCCAACACCACACTCATGATTACTGTAACTATAGAGTAAACATTTGAAACCAACTAGTAAGAGTTCTCCAAATTTGCTTTTTTCTTTCCAAATTGTTTAGACACTTGTAGGTCTTTTGTTTTTCTACATAATTTTATAATCTACTTGTGTTCATTCCTTTTTCTGCTCATTTCTCAACATCCCAGGAATTTGGAGTTGAAGCTCATCTTCTCCTAGAATGCCAGACAAGGCCTGGTCTTGTGATTTGTTGCCTGGAGGAGAGTAATTGTGAACTCCCAACTAACGTTGGGAGCAGTCTCCCAAGAAAGAGAGAGAGGAAGGGCTGGTTTTAAGTCATGTGGACTTCTAGATCAATTTCTAGAGTTAGGTAGATTTACACAATGCACTGGATCAGGCAGGCCTTCCTCCACTTCCAGAGGACAGACGAATTCATCTTGTTCCAAAGAGACAGAGAGAGGAAGGGCCTCAGCTCTGCATGCTCTTTTACCATCTTCCCTCAAACTCACTAACCACTTGTCTCCTGAGGGGGTGAGGAATGGCTGAGAACAAGAAAGTATAATAATGTCACTGCCATGACATGGAAGGGCATGTCAGGAGTGGGGAAGCTGCATTCTCTCCACCAGCACTGACTCTACCCATTAGCATTGAGTGGTCAGCCTTATTTCCCATTTCCATGTGCACAGGGAAACCTAGCTAGGTACTGTCACTCACCTAGCTAGGTTCCCCTGAGCACATGGAAATGGGAAATAAGGCTGCACTGTAGAAAATTTTATGTGATCTAGATTCAGCTGACTTCATAGGTCAATGCCACACAAGAGGAGTTGCATAATTTTTTAAGGAGTCTTTTTTTTTTAAAATAAAGCCTAGCTATAAAATGGCAATAAAATGTCAGGATTAATTTTTTGAACATATACACCAACTTCTATTTCCAAAAGAGTAGTCATGGTGGGTTCATCCTCTTATCCCAAATCAGTTTTGTTTCTTGAAGCACATCTTTTCCCTGAGAATATCTCCCCCAGTTATTTCTGGCCTCTGGTGGGTGCCTGACATGTCTCTGCTCCAGCTCCATTGGTGCTTTACCATTTCTCTGTGAAGATGCCAAACCTGGGTGAAGGGCTCTGTCCTTGGGTGCCCCACAGCTGATCTTCCTGGTACAGGATTCCCCATAGCATAGGGACAGTGTCTACCCTGAACTTTTTCTTCTTGGGCCCCGAGGCAACCTTTCTGTTATGGGGTTCCCAAAGATTTTGTTTGTTTAAGTCAGCTCTTTCAATCTCAGAGTTACCTTTGTTTTACACAAGCTCTCCACATACTTTTCTCTTCTCTCAATACAACTCAGCTCTCCTCAACAAAATCCCTAATTGTCATGGACAGGTTCTCTCCAAATAGAGCCTGCAGGTTCACCGGCACATTAGTTTCTAAAAATACTTTCTCTTTATGCTTGGATGAGACACTCTGCTATAATTTCCCATCTTTTCCTACTCTCAAAATAGAAAACAACTAACGAACTATAAATGTGTTGATTTGTGGACAATTTATTTTTCTATGGCAGTGTACTCTCACTAAGCTTGGTACCTCAACAAGACATTTGCATTTTATGCCTCATCGCAAATTGAAATAAAAGATCATTTCTTGTTCTTATGTCTTTAAGTGGCCTATGGGTACAGCTGTCTGCCAAAAAACCCTGGAAAAGGCTCATTCTCTGCTGATGTAGGTTTTGGCTTCAACTTCTTTCTGCAACATGAGAAATTTTGGGGGCCTCAGACATAGGAAAGAAAAAGAATTAATATTTGGGAGATTTTACTGGAGATTGAGAAATTACAGCCTATTATTTAGTGCTTACCAAGTGCCAGGCACTGAGTTAAGTGCTTTATAATCAATTTCTCCTTTCCTGCTTCATTTTTCTTCATAGAACCTATTGCTCTCTCAAGTTATACTACATATGTTTATGTATTTATTCATTCTTTTTTTTGTTGTCTGTCTTCCCCTACTAGAGTATAAGCTCCATGAGGACAGGGATTGTTGTCTTTTTAATTATCTGCTATATTCGTAGTTCCTAGCTCAAGGGAGTTGCTCGAGATATTTGTTGCATTAGTAAATCTCTTATCCCATACAGCAAGCTGTATGATTATTTTCATGTATGAGAAAATAAGGGCTTAAACAGGTTTTGTAACTTTTCCAAGGCTTTCAATTTGGTAAGTGGTAGAACCAAGAATCAAAGCCAGGATTCAACTCATGAGTCCATAGTTGTACCATTTATCTACATTACCTCCCATCTCTTTCAATCCTGACAGCAATACGCTCTAAAGTAGATACCACTCTTATTTTAATGAGAAAATGGAAGCCCAGAGAGGTCAAGTAACCTGGTTCAGGTCACACAGCTGCTACATAGATAACAGAAGTCCCAAACTCATATTTTTCGACTCCAAAGTCCATATACTTTTCTATATACCATAGTGTATTGGTTGAGAGGCATTAAAAATTACTTGGATTATGTATTTCAGGCTCAAGTTATGATGATGTTGAGAGTAACAAACATTCATATATGGCAGAAAACACAGGCAAAACATAGTTTAAATCAAATATGTGAGGTCCTCATGTTTCATGACTCAGAATCTGGATTTTCTGGGGTTCACCTCTTGCCGTGTGATGTCTCAGGTAATAAGGAGCCTGTAAGCCCTCCTTGCCTGCTCACCGCCCCTTGCAGCAGAAATATATCCTCCCATCCCACTACAGTTAGTGCCACCAAAGACAGATTTGTTTGCTGTCTATTTACCACATTGACAAATCATTGATCAGAGTCCAGCTGGGAAGACTGTACACTAACCAGACAGAGCCATGAGGGTGCCTTAAAAATGATGAGGGAAGTCACTGGAAGCCCTATTAGTACCCGGAAGGTACTAAGGATGAATGCTCTGTATTCTGGCTTTGTACTCTCCTAAGCATGGAAGATAAATATCAAGTGCTGCTAAAATCCACCTGTCCAGATTCCAGCAGACACAAGCTCTTTAGGGAATATGGTGCTTGAGAAGTTAATAATATTTAGAAATCCCTGGGCCTGTCAGAATAATGAATGCAGCTAATAAACATTCTAATTAGTTAACCTGGAGAAAAATCTTTGCCACTGTAGAGTGGACATTTTCGTATTATCCTGAATGTAAACATTACCTTATCATAGACGGCTGTTTAAATGTTACTCTATATCTTTTCTTGGGTTTAGACACTGTTATTGACTATGCAAAAAGCAGCAAAAAAGAACTTAATAAAAAGTGACAGCAGGCAGCTCTCCCCGCCAGCAGAGATTAAGTGCTTAGCTCTTGGCATTTCAATTACCTAAAACTAATGGAATAAATATTTTACAATATTATTGCCTTTTGGGGGGTAAAGCACTCAAAGGAAAAAATATACATGAAATGGGATTCTGTTCTTTTCTTAATGAAATAATTGAAAATGGATTTAGTATCTGAGTGTGATCATTACAAAAATAAAGATACTAGAATAGTATCAGTGTGAAGAGATCAGGACATAATTTCTTGTACACTTGGCCTTCACTGCTGTCATTTTGCCTCTAGCATAATTTTAAAATAATGCCCTCTAACTATATCCATAAAACCATTTTAGCTGAGCTCAGATGATTTTACGATGGCATAAATTTATTAGGGTAATTTTTTTTTTAAAGATGAAGCTAGTCAAGAATTTCCGTTCCTAGAGAATATTGTATTCTGGACATCATGGGGTTGAGGTGTTATTAAGTTTACTTTTTGAATTGGCTCTCAGTGATGCTGGTTTTTTGCTTTTTCTTGTCCCTGGATCATTTAAGGAAGGAAACACAGGCAAGCAACGGCTGCCTGGAGAATGTACTTTTTCAATGAACTGATACTTCTCTATTCCTAGTACAGAGGCTTCCATGCAAAGATAATAATGGCTTTTGTCCATTTATAGAAAATAGTAGGACCTAAAGATAAATTAAATACTGCTAATTTCAGTGTGTGAGGTCTTTGGATATAGGGAAATGGTCTATTTCCCCTTTAGGTACGTCATCATTTTCACTAAAGTTAATAAAAATATCAAACCTGAATCTGCAAATGGCTTGCATACTCTATAATGTCACATTATGTCTGATGGGGCCCATTAGTTTATAGTGATTGTTTATAGAATTTTCAGTGCTGTGTGTATTTGTTTGTGTAAGTAGAGAAGTTTTATAATGAAACTAAAAATTCAAAAATATCCATTAAGTTTTAAAAGATCTTATTCCCTGCTCAAATGATTTGCCCTATGCACATGATATTCTCAAGAGACATCCCTTTGGAGACATGAATTTTACATGTCTTTTATAATTGTTATATCGGTGATAATAGCAGATAATTTATTCAGTGAAATGCATCTATATATGTGGCAAAATACTCATCACTTCGAAAGAAGGCATTTGCTATTTTATCTGTTTTTCTAAATGTGATGATTTATGTATACTGGCAAATATGCATGGAATGAGAACTATCTTTAACATTAATTATCTGAAAAGATTGCTTGAGGTTTTAGAAAAAATATATACTGGAAATAAAAAGATTTTTTTAGACATGGAAAGGCTGAGCAAAAATATTCTCACCATAGGATTTATTAAATTTTGCAAAATAATGTAAATTAATATTATGTAATTTTAATCTATAGATTAAAAATGATCAATATATGGCTCTAGATTGAGGAATCACCTCAAATAACTTGCCTAGAATCAGTGCCAGAATCCAGGTCTTAATAACCTAGAAATCTAATTCATTAGCATGCCTATTGAATTAGATTCCCAAGTCCATCCACTTTTCCATGACTCCAGTTCCATCAGTCTAGTTCAAAATTCTATTATTTTTCTTCTAAGTCACTGTAAGAAATGATCTTAGCTATTGCTCTTCTAGAATCATTTCTCAACACATTTCTCAATAATACTTTAAGTGGTCAGTTAAAGATGGAAATGAACCCTGTAATTCTCTGGCTCAGACTTTCCAGTGGCTTCCTATTACTTCAAAAATTAAATCCAACCTCTTAGCCTATAGGGTCCTTCCTGCTATTTCTGCCACCTCATGCCCTAGCACTCTCCACCTCATTCTTTTGAACCATTATCCAGCCACCTTGCCCCACCCACCTGGAATGTCCTGCTCTAGACATTGGATCCCCAAGCCCCCTTAGTTCTCTACATCCTCGGTCCACACCCCATCTCCTCTGGAGGCCTTCCCCAACACAGACATAGGCACATTTCCTCCTAAAACTTTTCAATACCTGATGCTTTATTTGTTGATTTATTGTCACACTTCTACTGTACGTTAAGTTCTGCAATGCAAGCACCTCACCTGTTTTATTCACAACTCTGCATCCAGTTCTTAGAACCGTACCTAACACTCTAATGGTTCTCAGTGTTTGTTTATTCATTTATTTATTGATTGAAAAATGAAGTTTTTTTCTGCTGTTTGATGACAGTGCAACCTATTCTTATCTCAAATAATTAAAATGTACTCTCTTTTTTGACGTTTGGATCTGAGCACTAATTTTCATCCAATTTAGAGTGGCTAATTGCAAAATAAGAGAGGATGATGTGATAAGTTTTTGTGGTATTTAAGATGAATAACACTTGTTTATTTTTAGTGACATGATGAACAAAGAATTATTCAAGACGTGCCCTAGATTTCCGCTGGTAGCCATTACCCTATGAACAGGGCACCCCGATGTGTTTTATTTAAAAGCTTCACATTGGACCTCATGATCACGCACTAGATTCATGGTTTATTATCCCACATTAACTGACCGACTGATAAGATAAACATTGTGGAAAGGATTCACTCCCAGCATCTCCCCAAGGTGCAGCCATATATGCTGGATACAGATACCCCTTGTTTTTCTTGTTTATATTTATAACCCAGGTACTTAGGCACTGAGATTTCTGTCTGTTTTTCCTTTCACTTTTTCAAGGCATAAGCTATCTTCTTAGAACCTCCTTCCTATTCTCTGGTCAAGGTTTGAATAATACCCACTTGTTTCTAGAAATGTCCCTCATACACACTTCCATGCTTGGAGCAGCTGGTAGCTTTTTACAACAGTTGATTCTTCCCATTCAATACTGAGCATATGGGTTGGAGTCTCCTTCTAAAAACTGAGTGTCTGGGTTTTCAGAAGTTCCAGGAAATCTGTAATGTAAGACAGAAGCACAAACTCTTTGTGAAGAATGAAGGAAATAAATGGATCTTGTATAAGAAGTTTTAGGAAATATCTGTATGGATGAAGCATTTGAGGAAAAAAGATGATACTCTTGAAATAAGATTTTATTTTAAGCCCATAGAAAATCTAAAGATAGTGTTAAAGTTCTGGAAGGGTTTTGATGAGAATTGTCTGATGGGTCTCATCATATTGCATAATGAATTAAACAAGTTTTGCACCAACTTCATTTATTGACATACATAGTCCTTAAGACTCCTTCTCAAACTCAGTAAGAACTTCTTTATCTTTAGATGGCTTTGTTGACATGATTTTCTAACCCTGTGGTTTCACTTGGTCTTCTTTACATCCTTGCGTGTCAACTGTCTTCCACTTTCCTGGGTTCATTTCATCACCCTGAGTCTCACAGGACTTGTTAAAACTTCTTGAATACTTCCAAAGAATTCATTGATATTAAAATATATTTAAATTATTAATAACCAAACCATGTGGTTCTGGAATAGTAATAAACTGTGTGTTAGTCTGCTCTCACATTGCTATAAAGAAATATCTGAGACTACATAATTTATAAAGAAAAGAGGTTTAATTGACTCACATTTCTGCAGGCTGTAGAGGAAGCATGTTGCTGGCATCTGCTTGGCTTCTGGGGAGGCCTCAGGAAACTTACAATCATGTTGGAAGGTGAAGGAGCAGGCACATCACATGGCCAGAGCCAGAGCAAGAGAGTCAGGAGGGAGGTGCCATATGCTTTTAAATGACCAGATCTCATGAGAACTGACTCACTAACATGAGAATAGTACCAGGGGATGGCTCTAAACAATTCCTGAGAAAACTGCCCCCCTAATCCAGTTACCTCCCACCAGGCCTCACCTCCAGCATTGAGGATTACAATTCGACATGAGATTTGGGCAAGGACACACATCCAAACTATATTAAATTGATAGATAAATGAAACAAAGCACAGATTCTAGAAAATGTTCCAAGAATATTTGGGAATATAGCATTTAAGTCAGTGGAGAAAAGATGGGTTATTCAACAACTAACGTTGGAGTAAGTGGCTAGACACTGAAAAAAAGCCAAGGCCTTAAAATAATTCTAGATGAATCAGTAGTTCAAATTTTAAAGTTATACCATATAAATACTCTATGAAAATGCGGATGTTTTGGTGATTTGAGAGCTGAAGGTTTTTTAAGGTCTAACATCCCAGCTAGAAACCACAGAAGAAAAAAATAATTGATTGACCACTTAAAATGATAAACTTTAATATGGAAAATATGTCATTAGGCAAAGTTTGACGAATGAGAAAGTGAGGAACATATTTGTACTGTAGATCAGGATTAATATCTCTAAAATATATATTTTAAAACTCCTACAAAGCATTGAATAAAAGATTAATATTCCCATATAGAAAAAATGTGCAAAGGATGTAAACAGATAATTCACAATAGGATCAATAAAAATGGCCAATAAACATGAAAATATATATAACATTCCAGATATTCTACAAAAACAACAGCATTTTTTCCCCTCATTTATTTGATTTGCACACAACAATCTTGCTAACACAACACGTAAATAAAATACAGGGAAATGGGCCGGGTGTGGTGGCTCACATCTATAATCCCAGCACTTTGGGAGGCCGAGGTGGGCGGATCACGAGATCAGGAGATTGAGACCATCCTGGCTAACACGGTGAAATCCCATCTCTACTAAAAATACATTAGCCGGGCATGGTGGCAAGTGCCTGTAGTCCCAGCTACTCAGGAGGCTGAGGCA
The DNA here is from genome assembly GCF_028858775.2 of Pan troglodytes. Classification (NCBI taxonomy): domain Eukaryota; kingdom Metazoa; phylum Chordata; class Mammalia; order Primates; family Hominidae; genus Pan; species Pan troglodytes. The sequence continues at coordinate 14,918,082 of NC_072411.2, forward strand.
GGAGACTCGCTTGAACCTGGGAGGTGGAGATTGCAGTGAGCTGAGATCACGTCACTGCACTCCAGCCTGGGTAACAGAGTGAGACTTTGTCTCAAAAAAAAAAAAAAAAAAAACACAAAAACAGAAAACAAAAAACAGGAAAATGGACACTCTTATGCACTGTTGTACAATATTTCTCAAAGGCTGTTTGGTAAAAGGCACCAAAAATAGAAATTCAACTTCTAGGAAATTATTTTAAGGAAGGAATGAGCTTGTGTGTCAAGAGATAAATGTTAACGATCACTGTAGTTTTGCTTGTTATATTGGCAAAGAAAGTAAAAAGATTCAAGTTCAGCATCCTAATACGGTTCCTAATATGGAAACGAGCATGACTTATATTTCTTATAGAATAGTATGCAGCTGTTAATTGGGGTGTCAGTCTACCTTAATTGTAATAGAAAGACAGCCACAATGTTATTGAATGAAAAAGTTGACTACCCCATGTCATGTATAACATGATACCATTTATTTAAAAGTGTGCACATTTACATTTATGAACTCAATATGACCCATTACATGGGCTTGCTATTCAACATAAAATATCATATCACCTTTTTAAAATTTCAAATTAAAAGGCCCAAGTCACCAAGTTGCCTCTTTTCTCTTTCTAGGGCTTACTCTCATGATAGTCCATGATGGTCTCAGCAAGTTATCAAGGTGCTGTCCATAGGGTCAGTTCAGACTACTTTTGGCTCATAGCTGGAGTCAGATATTAGCCACATTCCCTTGATGCTGGAGATCACCACAAATACCACTTAAACCTGGTTCCTTTGAATAGCATCATCAGTTACCCAGCCAAAGACTTGGAGGTTGCAACTTCACTCTGCCTGTTTGACATGTCCAAGTCCACAGCTGAAGAACAGCATAATTCTCATCAAGTCCGAATGGCATGACCAAGTCTGAGCCTCTGTTTCTGGTAGTCACTCCTGGCCCTAGAGCAGATTCTTTCAAGAAAGCACAAGTGGTCCTCTGATGAATGAGGGAGAAATATTATTGTGACCCAACTCTGTACACTTCTCAAACTGGGTCTGCTCTCTCAATGCTTCAGCTTTACAGATTGTACCACTTCTGTGCCCCCTACCCTAACCCCAGCTGCTTTCCCAGGGGGCAAGACAGGTTTGATGGATTCCAGCGTGTACTAATCATAGGGCATAGTGCATGGAAATGCCCACCCATCTTGTCTTTCTCTATCTCTATGGGGATTTCTTTACAGAGAGGTCTTTTTGATCAAACTGGATCTACCCAATACATTTCTGTATCTTTTAATATTAATGAAAATGGCTGGTCTTTGCAACTTCTCCTCCAGAAGGTCTGTGTACTCCATTTGTAGTGTTTCTCTTCATATATCTCAGCAATATTCAAACTCAGAGTACCAGCAGTATGTTTGGAAAACAGCAAATTAAAATTTAATTTTGCTTGACACCACCTCTCCCAATAGTATGTTTGGAAAACAGAAAATTAAAATTTAGTTTTGCTTGACACCTACCTCTTCCACTGGGAAAAAAATGGGTGTTACAGAGTGAGAGACAATAGAAATTATTTAGGATGCATTTTCAGCAACATTTCAACTTGGCTATTTCCAGGCAATAAGATTTAAGGTGATTTGTCTGTAATTTTTTCCTTCATTTTAGTGTGGAAAAGAGCATGTAACATTTTAAAAACAAGGTCAAAAGCTATTTATTTTTGGAAAAAAAATAATTTCTCAAATCTCTTTGTGCAAACTCTTGCTATTAGAGCTTGGACAAATTATTTAATGTTTGTAGGCCCCCTTAACCTATATGTGAAATGGAAGAGTATGATTACTTACCTTTAGTCGAAAAATGTTCTCTTATTTTCCTAAAAGAAATAATTCACAATAGTACAGAGGAGGTGACACACTGTGCTGTGTTTTCACTTTAAAAATGAGAAGTTGATGAGATAGTCTTTAAGGTCTATCTCTGCTTTAACATTCAGTGAGCTTTGGAAAAATTAATGACTTAGAAGACACACGAGACAACACTTGGAAGAGGTTGGCGCCGCTAACTCTATTGACTTAAATGATCACATTTAGTTGGAGCTCCTTCAGAATGAGATCTCTTATTTACCAATTGCAGAGATTTATTTCCTTTATTTGTCTAGTTAAAAGGCACTGGGAAAAATGAGGCCAGTCCCTCACTCTTCAAGGGAGCTCTTATTTCCCTGCACTGCTTATTAGACTGGGGATAGCTGAAAGTTTTTCATTGCTTTTACTTAGGACACGTTTGTAAGGCATATTTTACGAAGGTTGCGTCAACAAACTTTTCAACCCCCTCGGCAACCATTCGCTCATTCTGCTCTTTTGCTTAACATTGTCCTTTTTTGCCCTCATGATCTGAGACCACATTTGGCTGAGATGAGTTGATTTGTCTGGCATTCCTCTTCTCTGTTTCACTCATATTCTCTCACAGGACTTTCTTTCCATGATAATTTGTTGGGGTCATTCTTTAGGTTTGTAATTTTCAACAAATGTCATTCAAATGTTTTATCTTATTCATGGATTTGCCTCTAACACGCATATAATTACCTATTAAAGCATAGCATTTGAACTATTCTAAAGCAAAAGATCTTGTAAATCACTGTAGTACTGTTAGGATTGGAACTCAGAAATCAAGTCTCAAGGGGAAACACGTTGCTTGGTTAGGATAGTTGTCCATCCTGCCAGAATTCAGATGTAGCTGCTATGGAACTGAATGTTTGTGCCTCTCCCCACTCAATTCATTGTTGAAATCTTAAAGCTCCAAAGTGATGCTGTTAAGATGAGGGGCTTTATGGGAAGTGAATAGGTCATGAGGGTGGAGCATTCATGAATGGAATTGGTGTCCCTGTAAAAGAGACCCCAGAAACCTCTCTTGTTCCTTCTGAGATGTGGTGACACAGCAAAAAGACAGACATCATTTATGAACCAGGAAGTAGTCCCTCACCGGACACTGAATCTGGCGGCACCTTAATCTTGGACTTCCCAGCCTCCAGAACTGTGAGAAATACATTTTTGTTTATAAGCCACACAGTCTTTTGTGTATATTCTGTGATTGCAGCCTGAAAGGATTAAGTCAGGAGCTAAATCTGGATCCCAATTCTGTGCTCTTTTCTACCTCTATTCTCCTCTCCTCCCTCTCTTCCTTCTTTTTTCCTCTAGATTGTTTAACTTAAAACATTTTAAATTACAAATGACTAGAATAAAAATGTGAAATCCCGCATCAGAGAATTCCACCCTCACCCTCTCCTTTTTAGTTGTAGCCACTATTTTGATTTGTCTTACTAACCATTTTTATATGTGGGAGATTTATGTATATATGATATACATATATATGTCTCATATGGAGTTTTTCTTTTTTGTGTGAAAGTGAATTGTGATATATGCATAATTCTGTGACTTTTTTAAAAAATGTAATAAGCTCTGGATATATTTTTGGTTAAGTAGATCTAGTTCTACATTATCTTTAATCCAACCATGATAAGTGAGGACGATAATATATTTAACCATTTTTCTATTAATGATCTTTCAGCCCCTTTTAAATATTCTTTATAAAAACAATGCTACAATAAATATCTTTTAAACATATGTGCAAGTATTTTCTCACAATTGTGCAAGATCTAGTTTATGTACTTTGTCAAATGTACTTGGTCATAGTTTTCTGCTGGGCGTGAAAGAAGATAGCCTGGCACTGACTACATTCTTATTGGCCCCAGAGGGGAGCTTGATCAATGCCAAACAGGGGATATGAGGGAGCTGGCTGATAAATTACTCTCCCTCCACCTGATAAGTTGTTATGAGACACAGTGTTTCCAATGCCCCTTCAGGAGATGGGCTGTGTAGGTGAGCAACCAGATATGGTTTCTAATGAGACCACAACCAAATTAATTATATAACATTTTGTATTTTATTTTTCCCTTTCCCTCATTTTCTTTTTTCCTTACTCTAGCTTCCTTGCGATTATACTCCTCATAAAACTTTCTGTGTAAATATGGTCTCAGCCTTTGTTTTCTAGAAAATGCGGGCTTAGTAAAAGATATATATTGAAAAGAAAAATTATTAGGTCAGAGGGTATGCGAGTTTGGGCCACGCTACTTTTTAATCAGGTACATGCAATTACAAATATGTAGTTATCTTTTCTTTTATTTTCTATTAATTATCAATATTTCAATTATGAAAAGAACTATATTATTATTATATACATTATATAAAGTAATATATTGTTACATTATGAGCATTCAATCTTAGTGAAGAACCTCTCTGTTTGGATGTATATTCAGGTAAAATGTTACACGAATTCCTGTTAAGTGATGAGAATTCCAGTGCTTTAATTTTGCAGCTAAATAAAGCAAAGCCCAAAGCCTGAATTAATTCTTTATTCTTCTCTATATTACATCATAAAGCAGTTATTCCTCCCACAGAAGCCATCTCTCAGAAAATATGAAGTGGTTCAAAAAAACATCATTAGGACACCCTACATTACATGTTGCTGTTGGGAAGATTTTATACAGCATAAGCTTTCATAAGTTCATAATGGGGAGATAACTTGATTAACCTTTTGCCCAAGTTTTGCCATAATATTGAAACAACAGAGAAATTAAAGAATATATATATATTTTTTTCTATTTGGTTTTCCAGGAAAAAGTGGTTGTAGGTTAAGTGAGAAGTGGTTAGCATCTAGAACAAATAGGATTTCTCGCAACTTGGGGAACTGAATCTAATCTCTGGCTTGTCAACTTGCCAAGGTGTTCTTAATACCATCGCCAGAAATCCTAATTCAAACTCACATTTTGGCTTCTGGCAACTGCCTGGCAACAGCGAACATGTAGCTCACTCCACCACATCCATTATGTGGGAGTCCCTCTAGGACTGTATTTTCAAATGAGCACGTAATTCACAATACTCCTTCATCTGTGAGAATGTGGGGGAAAAACAGATAGCCCTTAAATCATGGATTGGGAGCTAGAGTGTAACTTGCTAGGTCAGGCACACCCCTTCATATACTCATCCTGTATTGTTGGCCATTCATATGGAGATAGGTTCACAGAGGAAATTTCTATTGCCCTGTTAATGAAGGCCCTCTTTACATCTTTTCATCGATTCACTGTGGCTGTTCTTCTGACCTGGCTGCACTGACAGGACCTTGAGGCTTAATTATGAGTAGGAAGAAGAGCCTGAATTTTCCTGGAGAGTTTCCAAGGGAGATGCTTGTAGCAACAAATTCCTATTTAGATCAGGAAATTCGAGAAAGTAGGTGTTAAGTAGATATATGAGAGTTGTGTTGGCTTTCCATATTTGCTTAAAGTGGGAAAATGGATTGTGTGGCGATTTGGATAACTCCTGAAACCAATGTGCTCAGCCAAATGTAAATGTGGGGTTGCAACACTGATGTGAGAGGAAAGGAAATTGTTGATGGAGTGGAAATGCTTCAGCTGTGCTTAGATTGCCAGTGAGCCAGATACACCTGTGTTGGCTTGGCGTGAGGACTGCATGGATTTGCGAAATGAAAACCTCACTTACATTCTAACCAGATTAAAGACACTGATGAAGTCAGGCCAGTTTTACTCTGCAATTAGGAAAACTGAGGCTCTTTTCAGTAGTCATCTCTTGAAGCACACTGCTTTGCAGTGCTTTGTTGAAGAAGTGGTATTTATCTAACGCCTATCAGCCTGGAAACCGTATCTTGAATCCAGTGTTGCCACTCCTCAAATTGCAGCTTCCTGGTGGCAACTGAACAAGCAAGTTCATACAGCAAAGGCGAGAAAACTAAAAGGTCATAGCATCCCTTCCATGATTAGCATTCTGTCTTTGACCACCTCTAGTTTCTGAAATAAACAGAAACTTTGTAGTAAAATCTTAAGAAAATGTTTTAATTTTTTTCAAAGTAACTCATATAAGTAGTTGCAGAAAATAGAAAAGTATAGAAAATCTTATGATGGAAAACAACACTCTTCTTTGAGGTGTTAGGGTCTGTTAACTATTACAGAATAATTTAATATATAATATGTTACTTGGCTGTATGTATTTTCAGCACTGTTGGTATGGTTTGGCTCTGTGTCCCCACCCAAATCTCACCTTGACTTATAATAATCCCCACGTGTCAAGGGCAGGACCAGGTGGAGATAATTGAATCACGGGCGTGGCTTCCCCCCATGCTGTGATAGTGAGTGAGTTCTCATAAGAGCCGTTGGTTTTATACGGGGCTTCCGCCTTCACTCAGCGCTCATTTTCTCTCCTGCTGCCCTGTGAAGAGGTGCACATCCCTGAGATTGTAAGTTTCCTGAGGCCTCCTCAGCCACGCAGACTGTGAGTCAATTAAACCTCTTTACTTTATAAATTACCCAGCCTCGGGTATTTCTTCATAGCAGCGTGAGAATGGACTAATACAACTGTATTTTAGGAAACGTGCTACATTAAAGATGGCTGCTAATTGATGTGCGTGTGTGTGTCTCTCTCTGTGTGTGTGTGTTGGCGGGGTCTATGTCTATAACTCGTCTCTTTAAATTTGGGTGGCTCTGTGAGTGTTCTGACCGAATTTGAATATGCAGACATGATTCTACTCCAGTTTTATGGCTTAGGCTTTAGGAGACTATAAGCTGCTTCTTCCTGTCTCTTGGATATTTACTTGTGGAACTCAGTTTCCATGCTGTGAGAAAACTCAATTATTCCAGTGAAGAGTCTCAGGTAAAAAGAACTAAGGCCCTCAACTGAGGACAGCCTCAGCTGAGCTTGCAGCCAACAGCCAGCACTAACTTGTGATCCTGAGTCAGCTATCTTGGAAGTGGATACTCCAGTTCCATGTAAACTGCCCAGCTAATACCACGTGGAGGAGAATTGCCTAGCCATACCTGCCCAAATTCACGACTTGCAAAATTGTGTCATATAATAAAATAGTGGCTGTGTTAAGCATTGGATTTTGGGGTAATTGTTATGCAGAACAAGAAGTTAGCTATAATGGAAGCATACAGAACTTGCAGACTTAGTGCCCTGGTTTCAAATTCTGGTTCTAACATTTCATAGCTATGTAACTTTGGGGACAGCTATTAAGCCACCGTCAGCCTTAAAGAAAAGTTTCCTTATCTTTAAAATGGCAGTAAAAATATATCTCTTAAAGGCTGTGGTGAGGATTAGAGACAAAATATGTAATATGACTATTACATTTTCTGGAAAATGATAACAGCTTGACATAGTAGCAATTATTTGCTATTCACCAGTTAACCCACTTCTCTGTACCTTCTTCTTTTTAAGCAGATCTTCCAGACCAGGGTATTGCTGAGGAGAATATCTTTTTTGAAAACCAACTTAGTGGAGTAATTTAAAGATCTACAATGTTGATATATCTTTCATTAAGTAATTTTATTTTATTACTGTATTCTAAGGAAATATTTCTAAATACTGGCCATAGTACGTCTATCCAGGAAATAAGATGCTTATGTATGTTCCTGATCTCTATGCATCGCTTTAAAAAATTTTGCATGTTCATTATTTTGAAGTGCAACACTGTGTTTTAGACACACCAACCAAGGTGTTGGAAGGCAACGGCTGAATCTGCCTCAAGATAACACCATCCCCAACATACTTAGGAACTATCAACAACAATTAGGGAGGTTATGTATATATGAAATAATTCAATGAGGAAGTGTAACTTTTGAGAAGTGCCTTTTATTCTACAAATATTTATTGAATAGCAACAAAGTTCTAGATTCTGGGCACAATCCAGGAGAACAGAGATGAAACCACAGCCTTTGTGCTTTTCTAGAGAGTCTGATGAGTTGCCGTTCTGGGCAGAGTCAAGACTGCTTCTCAAACATTCTATATGTCTCAAACATGTCTTCACCTCCATGCTTCATTGTTAGTCTTTCTTCTCAAAACCATCTTCCACTTTATCAGTCAAAACATTTTGCATGACTCAATTTGAGCTCCACCTCCTCCAAGCAATCTTCCTGGATCTGTGCTATACAACTTCTAACTCCAATCTGTCCCCTGTTGCTGACTTCTTGTAGAACTCAATGTGTTCTCGTTTCTGGCCACTCTGTGTGGCTAGTTTTCTTTTTTAAATGTCTGTATTATTTCCACAACTAGATGAAGAATTCTTCATCAGTGCATCTCAAACATGTTTCTTATGCACATATGAGATACTTAGGGGTCTTGTTAAAATGCAGATTCTGATTCTGTAGATTTGGGGCAAAACCTTAGATTCTTCACAGTTAACAAGCTCCAGATGAAGTCCCTGCTGCTAGATCTCAGACTACAGCCTGAGTAGCAAGTACCTAGGTTGTAGAGGGCAGAGACCACCCTGTTACTCTGTTTCTTTACAGTGCCTTGGGCATGAAAGAGGTTCAGTGATTGTTTTTGGTGGTATAGTACACAGAAAAGTATGCAGACTGGTAAAGTTTTGATATTTGTCCCCTCTAAATCTCATGCTGAAATTTGATTCCCAGTGTTGGAGGTGGGGTCTAATGGAAGATGTCTGGGTCGTGAGGGTGGATCCCTCATGAGTAGTTTGGTACTGTATTCCCAGTAATGAGTTCTAACTCTGTTAATTCCCTCAAGAGTTTCCTTCTCTCCACCCATGAGAACTGATTGTTAAAAATATCTTGGCACCTCCCTTTCTCTTCCTTTCTTTTTCACCACGTGATGCCTACTTCCCTTTGCCTTTTGCTATGAGTGGAAGGAGGTTGAGGTCTCAGCAGAAGCAGATGCTGGTGCCGTGCTTCTTGTACAGTCTGCAGAACCATGAGCCAAACTTATTTTATTTATAAATTACCCAGCCTCAGGTATATTCTTTATTGCGATGCAAAGGGATTAAGACACAGGCCTTGGAACAATTTTGACCTAGGTTACAATATCAGTTTTACTACTTAATGATCTGGATGATTGTGAGCATTTTATTCACTTATAAAGCACACTTACAGAGTTTTTGTGAAGTCAAAAGTAACATATATTTTAAAGCACTTGGCATAGTAGTCATAGATAGCAAGGGACTGACGTATAAGATATATTTCCTGTTAATGGCACTGAACAAAATCCATGTGTTTTCAGGCTAAAATATTTCTTCACTAGAGTTGATCTTGATATTGTGCAATAAATATCTTAAGAGGAAAGAAGCTACTAATATAAGCTTTGGCTTGAGTTTTAAATTTTATTATATGTGTATTTTATCAGTTCTAATGTATATACCAAAAAATGTAGAGAAAAAATCATGCCAAGTGAAAACGGGCCAAGTGTAGCCACATGTTGCTTCTAGTCTCTTATAGTATAAAGCTTCCTTGAAGATAATTAAAGCTGATCAATAATAATTAAGGAGACAGCAATGTCACTCTTCCTGCTACAATGGTTTCTACCCAGCCTGTTTGTCAGAGATAGTGTCTAGGTGTTCTGCAGATAAAGCCCTGACAAAGACCCTCAAGAAGATAACTCAGAGGGTGAATACAAGAAGGGTTGGCTGCAAGCATTCAGTGCTCAAACAGCTGCATTGGGAAAAGCACTGATTGCTGAAGATAGCCCCGTGCTAGACCTCCTGAGTCAGCTCTTCTTGTCCACTGGATGAAAAAGTGGTTGCAATATCTCCCAGGTTCTGATAGTTTGTATTTCAAATGTGAGAGATTAGTCATTTTTCTTTCATGGATTTCATGTCGGAGTAGCAAAATAATTGGTAGAGGAAAGTTATCTTTTGAAAAGAATCACAGCTAATAAATGAGAAGAAATGATAGAGAAAATCACATTTGCAAAACTTAATATGTCTAGATAATGGTCATTAATAGTTGCTAAAACTGTTAGATAAGAAACATTAGATGTTAAATTTTATAATAGATGGATCAGGCTGACATGACCTGAATTCACTAATTAATCTTTCCATTACTAAAAGAGGAACAAACGGGACATTATTTTTATTTTGATGTAAGGCAATAGAAAGCATACAGAGACACTAAACAGTGTTTAAAAAACAACACATCTAGTCAGGCCTCTAGATCTAACTCCCAGTTTACAAAAAATATGAGGATGGAGGGTCATGTTAAATGACATCACAATGCTTTGATCAGTCAAACCTAGATATTCCACAAGACAAAGGATTTAGTTGTTTAAAGAAAAAGAACAAATAGCACACAAAGAGGAAGAATTATAATATTTTAAGAGAGACTTGTGATACACATAATCTAAATGTAATGTGTGAACCTTGTTTGGATCCTGATTCAAACAAACTAACTTTATTGTTAATTTCATAATACCTCTACTGAAGTCATTTTTTTAAAAGTTCTATCTGTTGAGATACTTATTGAAGTATTTATTGATAACAGATGACCACCTTTACTAGGAATCTGTGACATACAGATTCAAAGAAATAAAATATCTCCCCTGTTAGAGTAGCCAAAATTAAAATGTTTGTGCTGACAATTGCAAGCAAAAGTGGGAGTGAATAAAAACTCATGCATTTGGTGAGTGTTTAAATAGTAGAATCATTTTGGAGAGCAATTTTGTGGTATTTAGCAAAGTTGAAATTGCATGTTCTTTATGTCAAAAGTTTCAGGAATTTCCAGAATTCCCTTTCTAGTTCTGTGAGTCAGCTGATTTAGGCTGGTTGGACAACTTCATCTCCTGCTTATGGATCTGGCTAGGCTAGGTTTCTTATTTAGATTTGGACTCAGGCCTATCCCGTGTTGTTATATTTTTTTTAAAAATTGATAGACTTCATAGTTTTAGATTGACAGAAATAATACCAAGACTTAACATAAACCACTCTCCTCCTGCACAATTTCCCCTAGTATTATATTAGTACAGTACATTTGGTACAGATATTGAATCAATATTGATATGTTGCTATTAATTGATATCCATAATTTTTCTCGATTTCTTTAGGTTTTATGTATTATCTATTTTCTGTCCCAGGATCCCATCTGAGATATCATAGTACATTTAGTTGTTATGTCTTTTCAGTCTCCTACAGGCTGTGACAGTTTCTTAGGCTTCCCTTGTTTTCAATGACCTTGACAGTCTTGAGGAGTACTGGTCAGGTATTAATATTTTGGAGGATGCCCTTATATTAAAATCTTCCCAATGTTTTTGTCATTATTAGATGGAGATTATGGATTTTGATACACAGGATCACAGAAATAAAGTGCAGTTTTCATCAAATGATATCAAGGGTACATACTATCAACATGACTTATGATTGTTGATCGTATAATTGTTTACCTTAATCGTCTGCTGAAGCAGTGCTTGTCAGGTTTCTTTACTATAAATTTGCTGACTCCAGCTTTCCATACTGTAGGCTTTTCCTAGATTCCACATGGTACAGTATGTGCAGCCTGCACTTGAGTGGGGAGTTACGCACTTCCTCCTTTAGGATAGAGTATCTGAATGACTTATTTGGAATTCTTCTGCATGGCAGATTTTTCTCTTCTCTCCGACTTGTTAATTTATTCAATCATTTATTTATATGAGTATAGGCTCTTTGATTTTTAAAATATCTGGGGTTACAATTCAAGACTATTTATTTCATTGTTTATATTGTTCCAATTTTGACTACTTCCTTTTGTCTCTTGTGTCCCTTTGACATATCTGTGTGTGTGTGTGTGTGTGTGTGTGTGCATTTTTCTCAAGCATTTCTTAATGGGCTGCAAGATGCTCCAGGCTCATTTTGTATATTTTGTGCCCCCACCCTAGAATCAGTCATTTGTCTAAGCAGCCTTGTTTCTTTATTGAAAAATAGTATTAGAAAACAGGATCTGACTGCAGTGTGTGCTCAGTGCTCCTACAATGTCACTTCTTATGGGCTTGCTTGGCTGACAGAGCAAAGAAATATTTACGTATACTAATCCATATTTGTCCAATTATCTATAAACATTTCTATATATAAAATGAAGTGCATCTATATTAAAAGTTAAACATAAGTTGTTACAATTAGGTACAATTAATAAATCATTAATTGGTATGTCTCTAACTCTAATTCATTACCACATGGGTCACTCTAGATAAGTTTTCCTTTCTTGTTTGGAATCTTCCGTTTAACAATGAAAACCAGCATCCACCATCCATTTACGTAATTGTTCATTATTAGTGTACACATACAGCAGTGTCAGAATTGTTAATCCATACCACACGGGAAACAATTTTATTAGCCAGAGTACAGTGTCTAGGTGCAGTTACTTTCACCTTTAATCTTACAAATTCCACTCATTTCCAAAGCTACTTACTTCATCACGTTTTCTCCCTAACCGTCTTCAGTGAGGCTCTTTCATACATTTGTAACACAGTTAAATTCCTCTGTCACATTCTGCATTCTTTCCTGGGATCCCCCAACCTCCTAAATAATTTAATAAATTTGTTATACATGAAGGTTCATTCTTTGTGTTGTAAAATTCTATGAATTTTGATAAATGTGTAATGTCACGTGCCTTATTACAGTATTATACAAAATAGTTTTACCATCCTGAAAATTCCCTGTACTTCTCTCCTCCTCTTTCTCTAAACCCCTAGCAAGCAATGAATGTTTTACAGTCTCTATAGTTTTGTCCTTTCCAGGATGTCATATAATTGGAACTCTAAACTATATAGCCTTTTCGTACTGGCTTCTTTCACTTAGCATTATGCATTTAGGATTCCTCTATGTCCTTTGTAGTTTGATAGTATGTTTCTTTTTTACCAAAGAGTAGCATTCCATTGTATGAGGTACCACAGTTTGTTTATCCACTCACCTATTGAAGGGCATATTAGCTGTTTTCAGTTTGGGGTGATTATGAATAAAAGTACTATAAACCTTTGTGTGCATATTTTTGTGTAGATATGCATTTTCAACTCATTAGTATCAACAACTAGAAGCAATTGGTGGATTGCATGGTAAGACTATGTTATCTATGTAAGAAACTACTAAATTGTCTTCCAAAGTGGCTGTAGCCTTTTGCATTATCACCAGCAATGAAGAGGACCATTCCCATTGCTCTGCATTCTTGCAAACATTTGGTATTGCCAATTTTTTTAAGCTATGCTAATAGGTGTTTAGAGATATCTCATTGTTGTTTTAATTTTCAGTTCCCTATTGATGAAATATATTGAGAATCTTTTTATTTGGTGATTTGTCACTTGTGGGTCTTTGTTGAGATGTGTCTTCAGATCTTTTGCTCACTTAAATTTTTTTTAATTAAATGTTGAGTTTTTAATACAGTTTAGATATAAGTCCTTTATCAGGCATGTGTTTTGCAAATATTTTCTCCCAGTCTGTGTGGCTTGTCTTCTCTGTCTCTTAACACTCATTTTATTTTTACTTTTGGGAGTAAAGATGAGGGATGATCAGCTTCCTGTTCTTCTTCTAATAATAATGGCAGAGCCAAGAGAGAATGCATCAACCTTGTAATCCCATTGGAAGACCCTGACTGTGTCAAGTCTGTTAATGTTACATGGAGTAAACAAAGTCACATGGTCAAATCCTACATTAATGAAATGGGCTAGTATATGCAGTTAGGGGATGGGGAATAATAAATGCTTTTTAAGAATAATATAATCTGCCATGCCATCTATGAGCTGATACTAGCTTTCTACTAATTTATTCTGTGGTTTGTTTAATGTTGGAATCTCTCTGGAAGATCCTTCAACCTTCCTGGGAGACTCTAATCTGAGAAAGCCATTAAAAACCCGTTTCTTTTTTTTGGCATAATTTAAATTCTTAGACATCATTCACATTTATTAATGTCACATACATAAGAATTTACCCACCATATTCCTCCTTGAGTCCAATTCAGTATAAAAAAAATGTTGACTTCTCCCCAGTATCTCTTCATGGTTTACAGCATGAAATTCTGTTCTATAACCATTTTTCACAATTGTCTAACAATGTTATAATAGATTGGTTGCTTACTACCAATTTTTTAAAAAGTCATGGCTTCTCCAGTCATTTCTTGCTTATCAAAATTATTTCATGAGGTAGTTTAGGCCTTGCATATTTGAATATGGTGTTTGCTCCTTTCTACTTAAAAAACAACTTGGATCACACTGTCTTGTCCTGATAACTTGGTAGAAGTTGCTTCATCATTGTTATTCTTGTTGTGGTGGTGGTTATTAATATTGTTTCATATTCTATTTTAAGAATTAAAATTTTAAAGAAGATCAATGTATTTGAGTATCTTCCAAATTCCAGTACATTTTTTAAAAAAGTAACTAATGTTATCAGCTTTGTATGTTTAAAAAGAAGTAACTAATGCTATCAGCTTTGTATGTTATCACTCAAGACTATTTTATATGTCTTTAGTTAAATACGCGTGTGTATACTGTGTATATATTATTCCATTTCTTCTAGAAGAATTGATTTTTGAACAGAACTTTTTCTTTTCCCAGATGTCCCCTCCTTAGGAATCTTTCATTGATCCTTGAAGTTTGGTAACATCTTCAAATGTGTATATCTCCCTGTTAATTATTTTATGGCATTTTCCTGGACATTTTTATACATTTGTATACTTAAAATGAAAGAATAATGTTCCAAAATATGGTAGAAGAAAAAATTCTTTTCTTTCAGAGGTTTCCAACACATTTTATTTTACAGATAACTGATTTGAAGCTTTTGAGGACCAACATCTCTATCAATTCCTATCAAATGTCCAATTAGTTTCAGTCACATAGCAGGCTGTTCAGTACTGCACACCATACTATGGCTGGTGGTCAGGTCACACATGTATAAAGGCTGCCCACTGGTTCCTGGAGCACGGTGTGGCCAAGTGAACGCCTCTTCCAGGGAGCTTCGTTTTCCCAGGGGTGGTTTCCTTTGGCAAGAAGTTGGTCAGTTTACACATGTGGCTTTCCTGCCTGTGAGCAGGAAGTGTCTGAAACTTGCAGGATGCTCTGCTTTTTCTCTTATGAAGACAGACACCTGAGAATCCAGTGCCCTTATGCTTAATGACAGGAATTCCTCCTCATTGTTCAGTAGGTTAGGATATAAGAAAGCCTGTTTTTAAGTAACACAGATAATCTTTTTAGATTGCTTATTTATTCTAGAACTATAAAATTCAAGAAAATATAGGTCCCATGAAAGATTTAAGAGTTTTAAAAAACTAAAATCTAGTTTCTCCCAGCAAATAGTACTTCAGGCAAAACCCTTCCAATGTTTCTAAAATAATACTAAAAGGGCATCTGATTATACCAGAGCAATTTAAGGAAGTGTATATTTATTTGAATAATAAGCTTACATTTTAGCTGCAATTTTGGCAATGCAGATTTTTAACATGGATCGCAGAAAATGTGCACAACAAAAGTACTAGTGCAAAGGACTAAACAATGCTAAGAATTAGACTAAATACAGCGGCTGCATTTAAGAAAACAAAAGCCTGAAATCACTATAAAAATATAAAATGTATTAAACACTACCATCCATAGAACGGTCTTTATTATTAATTATGTTTAAAATTATTTGCATAGTTAATTATACATTGAATTGTAAATGAGTATTATACACGAACATCCTTTTTGAAGGGAATTCTTTGTTGCATTATGAAATGTCTAATGACATTATATTGCAAAAAGTATCCTTTTTTTCTATTGATAAAGAAAACCATTAATGGTATTACTGTAAATACAAGGAAGGCTACAGAAAAAGAAATACAATTTCATTTTTTCAAAGTGTTTTTCATGCAGTGAAGTACTTGCTGTGTTGAACCGAATGCAGTAGTGGAGAATGTCCTGTGTCTAAGATGCTCTTGAATGACAAGACAAGGCTTTTCAATTCAAAGACTAGAAGTAATCATGTAACCCTCTTATGACTGGGATACCGTCGTGTGCCACTCACCAATGCTGTCTTTGCAGAAAACCATTCAAGACACTTAAAAAACCATAAGACTTACCTGATAAATAAACATAAAATGAAAAGACATCAACTGCTATTTGACATTGCTATTGGTAATGTCTGTCCTATGTGAAAGCACTTTTAAAAAGAGAGCACCTATGTGTAAGAGATAAGTGTCTAGAGATTCAAAATAAATCAACAGTGTCAGGTAACAATATAATTCTCAACTCAGAAGCTGACTCAAGATTAGGGGCAATTTCAGTTAATGTAACAGGAAAAGAAGACAACGGATTTTATTTTGTTAATGTATCCACTCACAAATTGACTTAGGGTCACCAGATGTGTAGACACAATGAGATTTTTATTGTTTATAGTCTTTAATTGAAGCGATGATAAAGGAAATAGATCTATTTTAAAACAAAACCAAAAAGCTATTTCTGTCTAGATTAAGAAGTGGCCTCAGGTGTGGGATTCACATTTTGAGTGGCTACTCGGGCAACCTCAATGATCCAGGGTTGGTCTATGATTCCAGCTGCATGGCTGCCCTTCTCTACAATCCCAATAATCCATGCTTGGTGGCCTCCACCACATTTGGGGGAGTTTATCTCTGCACAGAACCAAGCTGCTTGCTCATGTGGTAAACAGATCAGAATGCCTCCTGCTGTCTCTGGACATGTTCCCTGCATGAGGCTGAACATGTTTCCACAGGCCTTGCTCATCACAGTCATCTTGGCCAGCACAGGGGCCGTTGTGAATTGCAAAAAAACCATTCCTCTGCTGCTTGGTCAGGTTCTGTGTATGACCCCAAATCCTAATGCCCATGATGTCCGTGGCTGCATGGGCACTGAACGTGTGCATGATGAAGCTTTCCTGTTGAACTTCACCATGTTCATTATTGCTTCTTGGTATGTCAACTCTACATCTTCGTGGGTGACCACTAGTTTAATTTTATTTCATTTTTCAGGAATATCCAGCCACTGCTATTTGACACAAGTGGCAGTGGTGCACAGCCACTCCACTTCTGCCCCCAGGGGTTTTGTGGACTCCAGCACATCCCCTGGCACTGTATTGTCTGGCATGATAAATTGATTGGCCTGTAGTTGTAGTGACTCCTCCCAAAACAATCCAGGGGGTTAGCACTGTTTGGCCACAAGTTACAGACATTCCTGCTTCCTCGGCTGCATCTTTAAAACCCTGTATAATCAGGGGCATCACTTTATCCCTTTCCCTGTCAGCTGTTTCATTATTGATGAAAGAAAAAATGTATTCAGATTGATTTGTTTAGTTCAGAAAATGTTTCTTTTATCGAATCTTCGGGCATTTTTTTCTTTTATTGTTCTGTTTCCTTTTACTTCAAAAACACCTATTATGTATATACTGGATCACATGTTCTACATATATTATCCTTCTTAAACTTATGAATTCTTTTTCCAATTTCATGTTTCTCATTTTAGTTGTCCAAAGCCTGTTTCAAATGTCCCTTGGCTGTTTTCAGCGGGTTCAATTCTACTTCATACTGACTACAAATTGTTTTCATTTCCATGATTTTTTATTATACCTTCCATTTATTTACGGATATCTGCCAGCTTCGTATTCATTTCCTTACTACACCTTATATTTCTTTTTTTGATTGGTTTATCTTTCATTTATATTCTGATTTCAATGAGGTCATACTTTCTATAATTTATAGAATGTCATAAAAATCTTTTAAATGTTCCCCTGCTTCCTGGTATGACCTTGAAGAGCAGTCTTTATATGCCTTCTGTTTGTTATTATTATTTTCATTCTTTTTACTTGTTGTCCATACTGAACCCTAATGGATTATAAATTATATTTGTGGTGCTCATTTTGGGGCTAGCTGTTGGAGCAGATATGATACAGGCTGGGGAAGTGAACCAGCAGAAAGGCAGGTTCATCCAGGCTTGTTGTTTCTAAGCACCTCACCAACTCTGCCCCAGGGTGTATGTGCTCTGTGCTCTCAGAGTGAGACTAGCAGCCCCTTGAGAAGTCAGGAATCTCTGTGCCAAATTGTTCAGTCCTGTATGTCACAAGTCTCTCTCTCTTTCTTTTCTTTCTCTTTCTCACTCTTTCTCTCCCTTCAGTATTTTATGTGTTTATTTTCCTTCAGCTGATCGTAAGAGGCAGCTGCAAGGCAGAAAACCTACCCAGACCACCCTAGAATCTGGCCCCTTGAGCAGATAGATGCCTGCAGATTTCCTCATTTGTTCCTCTTGCCTAAACCTTACAGAGGTGAGAATTCAGTGCTGGGTCAATAGCTCCTCAAACCCTTGACCTTGCTCTCCTAAATAAGGGAATTGTACTTTGGACTCTTCAAGTCCTTGCTACATAATGTTAAAGGTTTTCTGTCATGCGAGAACATAAAGGTACATGTTATCATGTTTTATCCTTGTGTCTTCCATAAACTGTATACATTTAACATATGGATTGTGGATATTTTCTAACTTTAATGAAGATGGAACTCTTTTTCTCTCATTGTGGTGTTTTCACTTGGTGGTATATGTGTCTTTATCTCACCATTTCTAACCATATGTCTTTCTAAATTTTAAGATATGTTTTTCTAAGTCAAGTAGGGTAGCATGTGCCTGTAGTCCCAGATGCTTGGCAGGCTGAGGCAGGAGGATCATTTGAGCCCAGGAGTTTGAGTCCAGAAACATAGTGAGATCCCTCTCTTAATGAACAGCAGAAAAGAGAAAATATATAGGTTTTCTTAATTTTAGCAGTAACATACTCTATATAAGAAACTTGGAAAAAAACATGAAATCATACAGCTAAATAAGTAAATACATGAACAAACAAATAAATAACATGACCCATTACCTACCACCTAGATATATCAGTGCTTATCAGCTAACTTTTATTTCTTCAGTGAATTTCCATGGCCTTCAAAGTCATCAAAGCCCTATAGACAGGAAACCCATTCAATTTTCTTTAATCAAATATCTAATTGTTTACCTGATGACAATAAAAACACAAAATACAACCAATTTCAAAAGTTGTTAGTTAAGTGATAAACCAAGAAATATTGATTAAGACTATTAGTTGGTGATATAATAATTATTAATAAAAACAACTGAAAAAGGTAAAGGTAGTTGCCTCATGTGTGAGGAAGTAGGGAAGAGGAAGAGGCAATGTGAGATTTGCTTTTCAACTTAAGCTTTTATTATTTGCTATTTTCTAACTATGTAAATGGGTTACTTTGAGATAAAAACCATTCATTAAAAATAAATCAAAATAAATTACATGTTACTGAAAATGTGTTTTTTGTGCAAAATTTTTACATTTTGTTAAGTGATTCTCTTATCACAGTCTTTAATTTTCAACCATTATGTAATAGGAATTAAATAAGGAATAATACTTAGATCACTGTTTTGGTTATGTATGTAAACATCACATTTCTTGACTACGGACACACAATGCCTATTTCCTTAATGCTTTCTGATTCTTTGAGTTCTACATCACATGACTTACCTCTTATGTCTTTGGTTATATGAGCAAAAATACACAAATTTGTCATGAGATCATATATATTTCATTGTCTCTTTCTTATAGAGTCTGTTAGGGGAACACGGAAAGCATCCTCATGCCCCCTGGGTGTTCTTATTTCTGGATTATAACTCGGCTTTCAGAGTCTTCCTACTACTTCTCTCAGCAGCTGTAAGAAGCAAGCCCTTGTCCTGCTCCTTGTCACCCAGTTGGCAGACTCCTGACTTAGGTGGGGAGAAACAAGAGGCAAGTGACACACTTTCCAGGTCCAGATGTCAGACGAGCTTTTGAATCTCCTTGGGCCAATTTTTTCTCATCCACATATCCAGGGTGTCAGACTGAGTAACTGGGAAGGTTTATTTGGAATCTAAAATGTTCAGATTCCACAAAAGGGTGGAATAGTATCATTTGTGTCACATAATCCTTATCTAGGCAGTGATGTCAGATGATTCCAGGCCTCTATCTCATACCTCTGGTTGCCAAACACCTATAGGAGTTCACACAGATGAGCCCCTATGGAGCACTTGAAATGAGGGGGGCAAGCGGACCTGGGTTTCGCTGAAGAGGGAAAATGCAGAAGCAAATGATTTGGCTACTATCACATTTTGAAATATAAAGATGTGAGAGTACGTGGGTGTTGCTGGAGTTGGAAAAATAGATGAGTTTTAGCTCACAAATCCAATCTCTTTAAATACCTGGAGAGACTCCAAGCTTCCTGCAAAAAACCAAACCAAAACAAAACAAAACCACTTTCTTAACCTCCCCTTCATTTCACGAGCATCGTAATGAGAGCAAGGTATGCATAATGAGGAGCTCTGCGAGGTCAGATCCATCATCAAAGCAGGAGAAGTTTAATCCCCGAGACCCTGCAAATAACTGTGGCAGGAGGCTGAGGCCATCTTCCCACAGGTTTAGAGAATTCATTTATTCTTTTGATCCGAATTTTAAGTTCAAAGGATTCCAAAAGCAAAATAAAACAAAAGGAAAAAAAAAACCCCTTGGGATTTGCATTACATTTGTTTTGTATGGTTTATTGATTTTATTTTGTTCTCTCACACACCATTTGAGGCAGGCACAAGAAGGATCATTTCCCCCATTTCATAGCTGGGGTGGCTGAGGCACAGAAAGATTGCGTGACTTGTTCCATATCACATAGTGATTTTTCAAAGGTAGGACTCAAACCTGAGGTTTCTGACTCTTTGGCAATTTCTCCTGCCTGCTCACTGTGCTGCTCCTCAAAGTCTTTGACACAGGTGGCTCAGGAGGTAACATATACTAAGTACCCTGTGTGGGGCCTAGCAGAGAGTAGATGCTTAAGAAACGGTAGCTACTCCCTTAGTTTTAGCCACTCCATTTTAGGCCCTACATTCTGTAGTGCAGGACCTTGTTTTTCTTAATGATGTAAAGTTTTTCTTAATGATCCCTGCCATGAGAATGAAAAATTAGACTTACCAAGCACTGTATTTGGAAAACATGTGGATTATGAAGTCTGCAAAATTTGCACCCAGGGCTAGCACAGCTAACTCATTTTTTGCCAGCCTTTTGCTCTTTCTTTCTATTTCAGTAAAACTTCCGTCAAGTATATTCAAACAAGATATGACTACTGGCATTAACATTAGTGAAATGTATTAAAATTTGTCTTCCTAAGTAAATGAGAGAACTCTAGTCATGATTCTGCATTGCTGGAATTTGCAGATAGTTTAAAATCAGCTTCCAGTCATCTATGCTCTATATGCAGGGCACATGTTTGTTTTATTTTCTCTTTTTTTCCCTCAATTATTTTATGTTGGCTTTGAGGCTCAGGAGTCAGAACACTATTGCGTGATTAATTTTGTGCCTCTATTATGATGGAGTTTTTGTGAAATTAACTGTGCTGTTTCCTTCCCAGTAATGTCCTCTGATGAATATTTTATTTCTCTCAATTGCTGTGTGGTCTGCCTTGCTTGATATTTTGAGGTACATTTACAAATAACAAGAGCCTCTGCCCCTCAGAGTACTATGCCTTTGTAGGCAATCCAGAAGTCAGCCAAGAAAGCTCTTCCCTTTAAGAGCACAGAACATGTCCAATTTTTGTGCCCACAGGAAAGCAACAAGATTTTCCTCACCTCCCAAAAGCCATCAATTAGAAATTACAACAGCATCAGCACAGAAAAGGGGACATAGTTGCATCTCGCCATCATGGAGATGTGTTACCAGGCCAGTTGAGTCCCATGTTTATCTGAGACTACAGAGAATTCCTTGGGTTTCCTATTTATTCTCCCCTGAGCACAGTGATGGCTCTTGAATATTCGATATAGACTCCCTCCTGGCAGCTCCAAGCCTTGTGCAGCTGCCTGTTTTTCTAACGAGGGCATAAGTTCAGGAACAAGAAAAAAAACATGCTGAAGGAGTGACAGGTGCAGGTGCAAGGCAAGAGAAAGGGGAAAAACGGAGCAGCTACTGATTTCCAGACACTGTGCTTGGTGCTTTAAAAATATTACCTCCTTAATTGTCACAATCACCTGGTAATGGGGTTACGATCTCCAATCTACATATAAGACCTCTGGAGCTCAGAGAGGTTAAGTAACTTGTCTAAGGAGCCTGGTGTCCAGCATTCAAATATTTGTTAAGTCAATCATGAATGAATAAATGTTATACAGCCAGTGCAAGGAGTGAATGAAGAGAGCCCCTTTTAACTCTGTTTTATAGGAATAAATATTCTCTGTGGCAGTGGGAAGACCTAGCAGACTGGGCATGGGAGCTTATGAAGCAAAGTAGTTTGAATGAATTGCTGGCAAGATAAGGACAGTGATGTGTCTCTGTTTTCCCAGTGTGCACTCTGTAGTCTGTAGTTTTTGTATTGTAGTCTTTGTACGAAGTCCTGAGTGATGGCTCTGGCCATTCCATGTCCCACTCCATCCTTGATTTGCCAGAGTCATCAAGAGGTCCCCAGCATTAGCTGAGCTACTTTATGTGATCTCGTTGTACATAATCCTGCGTATGGCAACTAAGAACTGGAAACAACCATCAAAGTCCTAAAAATTTTCTGCCTTTTGGGGCACTTGGAAGTAAGGTAAAGAATGAAGCACTTTGGGGTTAGACAACAAACATGGTTTTCACATGTAAGTGACATGGGGTGTGCCCTGCAATCCTGCTCATAAACTTATGTCTTTTTTCAGGCCCTGTTTCTACTAAATCTTGTGATTTTCCAGATTTCACTGAGAGCAGATTTTATACCCCCTTTGAAATAATTTGGTTTCTGCATTCAAAACTTCTGTTATTGTGATGGTCTGGAGGGCAAGCTGCAGAAAATGCTTTCTTCCCCATGAATTAAATGCTCTTAGGCAAGAGGAAAGAGGGTGTGAGATTGTCGTGCCTGCCTGAAAGGCAGGTATCTCCAGCATCCATATCAAAGCCTTCAGTGCTCATGGTGACATTAATAATAAATGACGAATTTCTTGCAGGCTTTCAATTCAGCAACATTGCTTTTCCTGTGGTTAGGTCAGTTCCAGTATGTTTGGCTCTAGTATTTCAGAAGTCTCATGCCAAACAAATGCAAAAAGAATTAGCAGCGTGCAATGATTTTGCTTTGCTCACCATAAACAGCCTTTTAGCTTAAAAAGAAATAAAGGTACAGTTTTTCAAGTGAATCTTGGTTATTAAAGCTTCTCTGAGGATTACTAATCTAAGTAACTGCTAGCGTGGTCTTGAGTTCTCTTTTCTGATATTGATGGGCCAATTAGATGGAACTACGTGACAGAAATTGGGCTAGTTACCCAAGGTGGTACTAGAAACAGTGTTGGTGGGCTTCACCTCTCTGCCATAGCAGAGGGCAGTTGGAAAACAAAACAAAACTTCCACTAATTTCTCTCCATCCCCACTGGACCTGCCAAACCACCACTCTTAACTCTCAAATGATCATGCAGAAATCTAACTGCTCTTTATGCTTCCCCTTTCTGCTCCAATTTAGAAAGCCATGGTGAGCTTTTGAAACAAATGCCAACTTAAGCAATTGATTCCGTGGTTGAAACCTTCCAATGACTTTCTATTGCACTTGGTATAAAATCCAAAATCCTACCATGGCTCGTAAGGGGCCCAGCAGTGTCCCTGGGCTCATGTCTGTGGCTCTCTTGCTCCATTACTTACTGTTATCTAGCCATGCTGGACTTCCAGAAAACCCTGGGACTCAGCGGGCTCTTCCCTCACTGCAGCAGCCTCTGCACATGCTATCTCACACCTCTGCCTTCACTGTCTTCCTCTGTCTCTGTCTCACCTATACTTTCCCTTCAGGTCTCAGTTTAAAGTTGCATCCCCAGAAAGTCTCCCTGATTAAAATAAAAATATACATTCATACTTAGGACTTAAGATGAGGACTGTTTGCTAGTGTATATTTTACTTGAGATTTTTTTAAAGCCTGCCTTCCTTCTGGTTTATAAACTCAGTTAAGCAATAATCAAGGCTGTTTTATATACCACTATATCCTTAGCACCTAACAGAGTGCCTGATACTTAAGAGGTGTTATAAATATTTATTGAATGAATTAAAAAATGGCATCTTGTGCCCTCTATCAATTTTATTTACCTTTATTTTTAAAGCCACTGTATGGGATACCCAGTTTCAGCCCTCAGATAAACGGGCATAGCTTTGCTGGGTGTTCATACTGCTTGATGGGCTTGCTGGCTGCCGCCCCACAGCTGAGCATGTATTTCATGTCCTAACCCAGGTTTGACCCTTGCAAGCTGACCTCAGACCCGTTGTTCTAAATTTGATCTCTGATTGCCCTGCCTAGTAGTCTGAGCCTGTGCTCAAAGCCTGTTTTAATGAAAGCTTTCAAATCTTCAGTTTTAAAAATCTGTAGTATCCTGATAGGTCTCTCTGTAGAATAGCTGTCACTCTTTATATACAGCTCTAAGAGAGTCAGACCAAGCCTAATTCGACTTCTTGTCTTGGCTTGTATAACTTTGAAGGCTAAGTGGAAATATTGATAAATTAATCAGCATTGAAAATATAGTGGTTGTTGGAATTTACAAGAAGTCAGGCCTCTGGAATTTCCTGAAGCCATAGAACTTAAGAATGTAAAATAACATACTTTGGGAATAAAAGTATAAATAGAAGTCTGATGGATATACCAACTGTGCCTTCATCTAACATTTCCCTTACTGCTACTGTCATGTGAAGTCAAGAGGAAGCCCATTGTTTTATAGAGATATCATTCCAAATTCTGTGAAGACTTCTCATATATTTCATTATACCATGTTTTATTTTATTTTGATAAGAACACAGCATGAGATCTATCCTCAACAAATATATAAGTTGAGTTGACTATAGGTATAATGTTGTACAGCAGATGTCTAGGGCTTATTCATGTTGTTTGAGACTTTTTATCCATTGATTAGTGACTCTCCATTTTCTTCTATTCCTAGGCCTTTGTCACCAATATTCTACTCTTTGATTCTATGAATTTGACCATTTGAGACACTTCATGTAAGTGAAATCATGCATGATTGGTATTCTTGTGACTGGCTTATTTTACTTAGCGTAATATCCTCAAGGTTCATCCATATTGTTGCACATAGCAGAATTTCCTTCCTTTTCTAAGGCTGCATAGTGTTCCATTGTATGTATATACAACATTTTCTTCATCCATTCATTCATCAATGTTTTCACATCTTGCTTATTGTAAATTGTGTTACAGTGAATATGGGAGTGTCAATATCTTCTCGAGATTCCTATTGCAATTATTCTGTAGAAATACCCAGAGGTGGGATTTGTGAAAATTAAAAACATCTTACCCTTGACTCTCCAGACTTCTTACTTGACGCTGACTCTCTAGAGGAGTGCAACTGCATTTATTCCCGAAGTGTTTCACAAATACTGTAGCATGTTTAATACCGATACCCATCAAATATACTGATTCTGTGGCAAAGAATTCATCAAAATCTCAATGCATCATAAGGAAAGGGACAATGATACAGAACATCTAAGAATTCTACTTCAATATCTTCTCCTTTAAAACAACAAAAAAACCAATCCTCAACCTCTCGTTAATAAATGCTATGTCCCTGATAGAAAAAAAGACTTTCGGGGCTGGGTACGATGGCTCACGCCTGTAATCCCAGCACTTTGGGAGGCCGAGGCAGGCGAATCACTTGAGGTCACGAGTTTGAGACTAACCTGGCCAACATGGTTGAAACCTCATCTCTACTAAAAATACAAAAATTAGCTGGGCGTGGTGGCATACGCCTGTAGTACCAGCTACTCGAGAGGCTGGGGTGGGAGAATCACTTGAATCCGGGAGGCGGAGGTTGCAGTGAGCCAAGATTGAGCCATTGCACTTCAGCCTGGGCTACAGAGCAAGACTCTGTCTCAAAAAAAAAAAAAAAAAAAAAAGTCAAAAGACTCTCTGGCTCTCCTGATGGCATTTTTTTTTTTATCACTGTAAACAAAATACCAGTGAAAGGTCGAGTCTGTCCATGCCTTCCCTCTTACCAATTTACAAAATAAACACTTACTGATTTGATCATTAGAGTTTAAACTATTGAACTGAAGACATAAGCTCTTTGAACAAATATTGAAGAGAAGAGACTGATCAGAAATTCTCATGAGGCCAAAATTTGATACACTGATGATTATAGCTTCTCTTACGTGTCAGGGTCTTTGGAAGAAAATATGGCTCTAGATTTTCTGAAGACGCATCCAGCGTACACCAGCCAGCAGACTTTGGGCAATTGTTTCCTTGGGTGTTCTTCCAGTTTGTTAAGCAGTAAATCAGTTTTGAGTTTTGCTTTGTAAACTGAACTTTCCAAACAAGGGTATTGAAGTGATGCATAACTGAAGGCCTAAGTGTCCGTTCATTTTCG
Source organism: Pan troglodytes (assembly GCF_028858775.2). Taxonomy (NCBI): domain Eukaryota; kingdom Metazoa; phylum Chordata; class Mammalia; order Primates; family Hominidae; genus Pan; species Pan troglodytes. The sequence continues at coordinate 14,944,222 of NC_072411.2, forward strand.
GGATTCAATAAGCATTATTTTGAAAACAAACCAACTTAATCAATGTTAGCCCTACCCAAAATGAGTTTACACTAAAATCAAATTCTTCTTTTTTTAAATCCACCTGAAAAAAATCAGTGCAGAGAATTATTAGGAAAAAATCAGTGCAGAGAATGAGTTTTTTTTTTTTTTTTTTTTTTTCCCCCCACTGGAGTCAAGCTCTGAATGCATTGAGAATCTCAGGAAAGTGTAAGATGTAGTCTGGGTGGTGATTTCCTTCGGGGCTGAGGGTCATACTAAAAAGCAGGCTTGGTTGGAAAGGTTGATTGCATACAGTGTGATTGTAAGCTTTGTGCCTCACCCTCACTGGTTACAATGAAACCCCACTCAATGTTAACACATTTTCAAACTCTCTTTGCATCTAACATTTCACCATAAAAGCCCATTACTTTGGGAAAGTCATTTCTTGGTAGTCATTCTGGTTGAAATCGCCTCCCTCAAAAAATCACAAACAGGATATGTAGGGATTGGTGACACTAAGGTACAGAAACTGGAACAGGAGAAAGGGAGACAAAAAACTAGAGCTGTATCAACCCTATTTGGGCTAAGAGAGTGGGAAGGAGCAAAGGACTATGCCAGTGAGTCAAAGGCCCCTGAGGGGTGGGCTGGAAGATGAGAGTGCACCATCCACAAGTTCTGCCTCTTTCCTGGCTTCATTTATACCAAGAACATCTATCTGGGTAAGGCAGAAAATTAATGACACCTTTGGTCCCCTAAATATGCTCTAGACAACCGACTATGTCAGAAGAAAACACAAAGAAGAGAGGTTACCTAAATGAAGGGTAACTGAATTTTTCATTTGGTATAGAGCTTTATACACAATTTTACCAAACATTTAATGTGAAATTTACTGTGTAAAATAGCAGTTTCTTTTGAGGCCAAGGCAGACATTTTCTGGCCACATGTGTATAACTTTCAAAGGACCGTGAGAGACACAGAGAGAAGAGGGAAGAGACACAGTTAGACAGTGAGAGCAAAGGCCTACCTGTAGCTTTCTCTGAACCAGACAGAGAGTGGACAATTTGGAAAGAAAATGCAGAGCCAGGAGTTAAGACAAAAAGTGAAGTTTTCTGAGTTTCCCTCTTTCTCTTGCTCTTCTTCCTTTTACTTCTGTGAATATTTGCAGAAAATTACAGTCCTGTTCTACGTTTTGAGAGAGGATGTAGATCTCCCAACTCTGAACTTGTCACAGCCGCCATTTCCCACTGCCAACCACCTATGGATTTCCTATAAGCAGAGTTCATTCATTGTGAAAATTAGATAATTGAAACAATCTGTCTGCTTCAGGCTGCTGGCTTCAGGGGTGACACTCACCCGTCGCCGTGACAAATAATTTTCAGAGTGAGATTTTAGCCACCATAACTCACTGAACAATATGTTGTTGCCCTGTTCTGTTTATCAGGAAGAGAGGATTTTTTTTTTCCAAAATGAAATTAATTAATTATTTTTATTGGCTCCTGGAGATGATAAAGCAACCTCCTGCCAATTCATCTTCCAGCCAGACTCCTCCCTTTTGCACTATGATCCTCTCCCTTGCTCCAAAAGAAGACACGATAAAAGAGTGCAAGGCTGTCGACGGTGCTTGTCTGGGTTCATTCAGTCACACTTTCCGGGTGGCAGAATATTGATTATGGTGCGAATCCTGAAGGGATTAAATCAGATCAGGAGAGAAATCCATACCTCCTGTTGCCTCACAAATTTGCATGCAGCACCCTCATCCAGGGGTTAATTACATTTCTGTATCTTTCTAATCAGAAAAGTCTTCAAAGGAGAGGGGCACAGGCTTGGAATAATCTTCCTCTGAATTTCATAGGTTTAAAAGCAGTCAGCAAAGCTAGGGCTGTGAAGCCGAGACCTCAGCTGCTGTTGATCTCTACCTAGTCTCTATGTCTGGAGGGTGTGTGGCCCATCAGGTGCACTCAAGAAATAATTGCTGAACAAATAAATGAATGCCTGAGTGAAATGACTGTCTCACTTCACTTTAGACACGTTGAATTCCAGTGTCCTCCCCTTTTTCCTTTTCATCAAAATCTGCTCTTACAATTCTGTTTCCATTTATGCATAAGTGCTTGAAAGCTTAAAGAAGCATTTCCCAAAGCATGAGCACAAGCACTTCTAACCTGTTCCACGGAAAGAACGTTGTATGTTCACATGAGTCTGGGAAATTGTGCATGCTAGATTCTATTCTTGGTGATTGAAATACTTACAGGAATACTAAAGGCTCTTCCTCTTGCAGATAAAAAAAATCTGGCTGACTCTGAGGAACTCAAAATTTCCTAAACTTTATTAATTCACTTCACTTTATTTTATTCAATAAACATTAATGAAACATCTACAATATGTCAGGAAATGGTCTAGGTACAGAGAGGGAACAGTCAGATAAGTCTCTGCCCTGTGGAATTTACATGCTAGTGGGAAAGACAGTGCACAGTAAATAAATAAAAATCTGATGTATCAAATCATGATTAGTACAATGGAGAAACACAGAGAAGGATAGGAAGGTTCTGATGGGGAATCACCCTTTAAGAAAATTTTTGAGACAGGGTCTCACTCTGTCACAAGATTGGAGTGCAGTGGTGCAATCATGGCTCACTGAAACCTCAAACTCCTGGGCTCAAGCAACCCTCCCACTTCAGCCTCCCAAATAGCTGGGACTATGGATAAGTGCCACCACACCTAGCAGGAGTTGCCATTTTAAGTTGAGTGGTTAGTGGTTACTCTAAGGTGATGTTTGAGCAAAGACCTGAAGGAGGTGAGCAAAGGATCCCCTGGGGGAAAAGACATTCAGGTGAGGGAAGCAGCAAGTGCAAAGGCCCTGAGGAAGGGACATTTCTGGAGCATGTGAGGAAACCAAGATGGCCAGCACAGTTGGTAGATCCAGGATAGGGAGAAATATAGGAGAAAGGTCAGCGACGTGACAGTGGAGGGGGCTAGGTTGCATAAATTGTATTTAACTACAAAAGTGTTTTCCTTTTTCTTCAAGTATAATCTCTTAAAATGCTGACTGAGAAGTGTTGCCCTTGCTCTGAATCCTCTTTGTCCTCCTGCCCAGTAAATCACACAATTAAGAAAAGAAAGAAAAAAAAACATAAGCAAGAACCTATTTCCTCATCTGTAAAAAGGGGAAATATAATATTATCTTCCTCTCAAAGTTATTTGAAGGATGAAATAAAATAAATTTTATATGATGACAGATATGTGGTTACAGCTCAATAAATGTTAGATCTCTGCATCCTCTCTCCTTCTCACTTCATCTCCCACAAACCTCATTGTCAAGCTGCTGTCATCTATAAGCACCAAGTGCAGAATCAGGAAAGTCATAGCAGGCCGGGTGTGGTGGCTCACGCCTGTAATCTCAGCATTTTGGGTGACTGAGGCGAGCGGATAACTGTCAGGAGTTTGGATCACGAGGTCATTATCACGAGGTCAGGAGTTTTACCAACGTGGTGAAACCCTGTCTGTACTAAAAATACAAAAAAATTAGCCAGGCATGGTGGCACACACCTGTAATCCCAGATACTCAGGAGGCTGAGGCAGGAGAATCACTTGAACCCGGGAGGCAGAGGTTGCAGGGAGCCGAGATTGCGCCACTGCACTCCAGCCTGGCAACAGAGCGAGATTCTGTCTCAAAAAAAAAGTCATATCAGAGCAACCATTGAAGGTGGACAGAAACAAACCAAAACTGTAGTGCACAATATGCAGTAGATTTCACTAATTAAAGATGAGGAGAAAAAAATTCCAATGCCAAAAGAATGAAGAAAAGAGTAGATGAGCCAGCAGGGATCAGGCCTGTGGGCTGTGCACGCAGCACGGTGTTTCAGAACAAGATGCAGGGGAGCCACAGGGCACAGAGAGTGAGGATGACGCCTGGCATTTCCAGAGAGACTTCTTGGAATGGTGAAGGTCAGAGGTGTCTGAGGGATTCATGGGAAGAAGACTGGGCGTTTTTGACATCTCATGTTGAACAGTATTAAATGCCCTAGCTGGAAATGTGGGTATATATAGATTCTGACAGCAAAAGACTGGCAACCTCAGGTAAAATTAGAGTTTCTGTTTACTCATATCATAATGAATACATTATAAGACTCTGTCAATCTGACAGTTATGAAAATGTACCTCATTGATATTTTATGTGATACCTCCCCAATTAATGTCATTGAGCATCTTGTCGTGTTTGTTGGAAATTGGTGTTTAATTCATTGACATTTATTGAGGTTACTTATATGCCTGCTCTTATTTCTTTCATGTAGTGCTTCCATTTTATTTCACTCTTGCTCTGTTGATAATTATTTTTATTGTTGCCAGTCTTTTGGTATTACAAGCAATATTTCAATGAGTAATCTCCCATCCATGTCATCATGTACATGTTTGGGAATATTTGTTAGATAAATCCCTAGAAGCAAATAACTGGAGCCAAAGTATGTGTATTTATAATAATTTTTAGGAAATGTATTTTATTCTGTAGTAGGCAATAGAAGAACATATTATATATTTTTAAAAGGATCAAAGGGTTAAATTGTGAAAATTAAGTCTTCAGTCAACCTCTTCTCACCTAGCCACCAGTAAATATTGCTAACAGCTTGTAAGAAATCCCTCAGAAATATTCCATGCATATATAAGCAACTGTGTACACTCAAGAATTTATTTCATCTTGGTGGATTTGTGTTTTCTTCTGCATTGTAGTTTATAGCAAAGCTATATAGCTCTTGCCAGGACACTAAATAAAGCAGAGACTCTAGGCTTTGATGTGAATGTTTCTGATAGGAACATAATTCTTTGTTATCTTGTCATTTAGTATTAGCCATTCACTGTCATCATGATGCATGTCACCAATAAAGTGATTATTTCTTTAATTTCAGTGTGCCTAACACTTTACTCTGGAGGAAAAGCTGGCTGTCAAGATGAGGCTGTGGCCACACATTTTTTAACTTGCTTCAATCTGGATTGCTTACTTGCTGTATTTGGTACACATAAGTTATTCTGGGATCCTTTGTTGCCACCATTTTGGGAATTTTCTTTGCTTCTTACTTTCCTTCCTCATTTTCATGAACTTCTAGTAGTTTTCAGACAAAGGTGTGTATAGGAGATAAACAACTTGAGATCTTCTTAGTTACAACATAGTTTCAATTTATTTTTATTCTTGATTGATAGTTTAGCTGGGTATTAAATTCTACCCTGGTGATTGTTTTTCTTCAGACTTTTGAAAGCATTAATACAGCTTCCAGTGTCACTTTTGAGAACTCAGAAGACACTTGTCTTTGTTTCCTTTTATCTTGAAGTGTTTAAAATCTCTCTAATATCTCCAATAAGCTAAATTGTCACAATGTTATGCCTTCGTTTATTACTCATTTGCTGGGTTTTTGTGAGACTTTTATTTTCTTTTTTTCTTGAGACAGAGTCTCACTCTGTTGCCAAGGCTGGAGTGCAGTGGCTTGATCTCAGCTCACTGCAACTTCCGCCTCCTGGGTTCAAGTGATTCTCATGCCTCAGCCTCTGGTGTAGCTAGGATTACAGGTGGGCACCATCACACTCAGCTAATTTTTTCTATTTGCAGTAGAGGGTTTTGCCATGTTGGTCAGGCTGGTCTCGAACTCCTGGCCTCAAGTGATCCGCCCACCTCAGCCTCCCAAAGTGCTGGGATTATAGGCATGAGCCACAGCACCGGACCTTGTGAGACTTTTCAATATGAAAACTGTCTTTTAATTTGGGGAATTTTTTTGAACTAGTTTATTCATGATTCCTTCTTGTCTATTTTCTTTATTTTCTCTTTCAGGAATGGTTATAACTTAAATTTGTTTTTCTGGATTGAATCTTCCGTTTTCTAACCTCTTGTTTCTTAGTTTTATGTTAGTACTCTATTTTCTGGAAATTTCTTCAAGTTTATATTTCATCTCTCTGTAAGTTTTGATTTCTGCCACCATACTTTTGATTTCTAAGAGTTGCTCTAATTTGTGTTCTGAATTTTCTCTTTTAGAACATCTTATTCTTGCTTCATTTGCTTTAGAATTAACCATCACACTCTTTTTTATCCTCTTTATAGAAAAAATGATCTCCAGATTTCTACTTGGTTTGTGAGGGGCCATAATTGAATGACGTAGAGTTGGAGATGATATTTAGAGACATGATTACTTTTTGACTTGATTCTTCCTCATTTTAAGTGCCCCCCTTTACTGCTAACTTCATAAATATCTGATGCTGTCAGTTCCTGTGACTTTTGAGGATTATCTGGTATAAATTAGGCTGATTCTTTACTTTCTTCACTGTAGACTCAGAACTTTGTTGTCTTTAATTAATTTTCTTTCCAGTTTCCAAAATATTTTTGCTTTTGCTAATTTTTTTATTCTCATTTTCTTTGTGGTTACATATCTTTTTATCCTTTTGTTTTAAATTTAGAGTTGTTTTAAGAAGGTGTTATGACTGAATGTTTGTCTTGCCTAAACTCACATGTTGAAGTTCTAACCTCCAATGTGACGGTATTTGGAGGTGGGAACGTTGGGAGGTAATTAATTTTGGACAAGGTCATTAGGATGAGGTCCCAATGATAGAATTATAAAGTCCTTATTAAAAAAGGAAGAAAAACCAGGACTCACTGTTTTCATGTGAGCATACAGTGTGAAGACTGCTATCTGTAAGCCAGGAACAGGTCCTCACTAGTTACTAAATTTCTAGCACCTTGATCTTGGACTTCCCAGTCTCATAGTCTACCCAGGAATGTGATGAATGAATGGCCACCCAGTCTATGGAATTTTGTTATAGCAGCCTGAGCTGACTAATACAAAGGATGTAAAATTAGATTTGTATTTTTAATCCATCATCTTAACCTGGAACCTCCTTGACATCTTGGTTTTTGGGGGGAGAGTGGGAATTGAGGAAAGTCCAGAGCATAAGATACTGCTGAAAGGAGAACACTAAAATATGTTTAGGGTAGGTGCACCTGGGGAGTCCAGGGGAAGCATGAAGACCCTTGTTATCTTTCTTTTTTTTTTTTTGGTGGGGGGACGGAGTCTTGCTCTGTTGCCCAGGCTGGAGTGTAGTGGCGCCATCTCGGCTCACTGCAAGCTCTGCCTCCCATGTTCATGCCATTCTCCTGCCTCAGCCTCCGGAGTAGCTGGGACTACAGGCACCCGCCACCACGCCTGGCTAATTTTTTTTGTATTTTTATTAGAGACGGGGTTTCACTGTGTTAGCCAGGATGGTCTCGATTTCCTGACCTCGTGATCCACCTGCCTCAGCCTCCCAAAGTGCTGGGATTACAGGCGTGAGCCACCGCGCCTGGCCGACCCTTGTTATCTTTCAGGGATGAGAAAGAGCAACGGGACTCATTGAGGGTAAGCATCACCTGCTTCAGCCTTTGATATCTTAGCATTCCCGAGCCAAGGTATGGCCTCACGACATTCAGAAAAGTGAGGGAGACAGGATGTTTTCTGCTGTGAAGATGCATCAAAGAAGACTCCATTGCCAGTTTTAAGAGTGGCTAAATTTAAAATGGGGTGTATTCTGTGTAGGCATGTGCTGGTAATGAATGTCTCAGCATGTAATTGCACAGTTCCTTGTGGCATATTTTTAAGTACTCTATTTGCAGATGACCTTTTACAGAGGTAAATTGCATATAAGGGGCTGTAAGTGCCACATTTAATAATGCTTCAGGGACATTAGGAAGAAAGTAACAGTTATTATTCGGCAATAGCCTGCCATTATTAACTTACAGGCAGGTTACTGAGCAGTGACCAACACTCAGCAACAGATGTCTCCTTCTGCAGCTTTAAGAACTGATCACAACTAGCCAAGGCATATGCAAGATGTTAAGGGAAAAAAGTAGAAAAAATAAGATAGGAAAAGAAAAATGTCTGGACTAGGAAAATCTAAATGACTCACCTTAAAAACATATACTGATAAATGTTTCACTTTTACAAAGACACAACAATCTTTGAACTGGCCTGAGGTGTAGGGAATCCTAGGTCTGTACCTGAGTTGGTTCATTTCCAGTTTTCTCCATTACACACACTGAGGGTCATTTTTCTGAAGATTTCCTATTTAGCTCATCTCATATACAGTAACTAAATTAAAACATCACTGTCATTACTAGTGAAAAACTTTGAAGTGGCTTTTTTTTTCTATCTAGAGAATTAAGTGAAAATTCTTTGATCTCATCATCAAGACCCCATAGTGTGAACTTTGCAAGACGACACCCCCGACTCCCCACTCCTTACTTCTAGGGGTTTCTGTTTAGGGCAGATTGCTCTCCTTTTTGTCTTTTAATGTAATATGTTCATTCCCAATTTCCTACTTTTGTTGTAATATTCTGACCTTCCTTCTGAATTATTCTACCCCAGGCATCAACAAACTTCTGTAAAGGGTCAGATAATAAGCATTTTCAGCTTTGTGGGCTACATGGTCTCTGTTGCAACTACTAGATTCTATTTTGCTGTTGTATGAAAGCAGCATAGATAACATGCAAACAAAGGGGTGGGGCTGGATTAGATTTTTAGTTCTTATAGTTTACTGACCTCTGCTTTAGCCTCCTGAATCTTGCTATTCTTGCCATGAAAATCCCAAACTCCATGAACTCCATGAGACCATCCCAACACATCTTCTTGTCAGGTCCCTGAATGTGCCAAGACTTCCACATCATTGCCTTGAGAGTTGCTGCCCAGTCTCAGCCTGGCTAGTGTGCTTCCCTGACTTTCTTTTAAGGGGTTTCTTTTTCTCAGTTTCCTGGTCTTATGTCGGTAGCTGAACCAGGACTGGAACTGAGGGTTCCTTTGTTTGTTTCTCTCTTGTTGTCTTTCCTATAGTATTTTCTTTACCCTATCATGATGCTTAAATATATCACACTAGATCAAATCAAAGACAGTTTATGAGCTTGGGTCACTACCATCCCAAGTCCATTATTATTAGTTCTCAGTTCAGCATTCTTTCCTCACTTACATCAGACCCAGAGAGACACAGAAATAGAATCTCCTTGGGGTTGCCAAAGATTGGCACAGAGATCAAGTCAGAGATGGAGGTGGGGAAAAATTTAGGTAAAGATTTCTCTCTTCCTTTCATCATCTTTCAATTAAACACCACCAACAATAAAACAAATATGAAGTACACAAGAAAATCCTCGCTAATCTATTTTTGAAATAATGCTTTTCTTCTATGCTTTCTCCTGCCACCTGAGAGATAAAATGATTGAATTAATGAATCAGTAGAGACCAATAGTAATCATGGATGTGTTTAGTCAGATCTGGCTTCTTTGCAATTCTGGGTTTCTAATAAAATATTCAGGCTTATTTTCCCATTCTGAGTTCTCATATTTTTATGTGACATCTTGAGTATTTGGACTCAGGTAGTAACAAATGTTATGTTTGCTGGGTGAGATGTTCAATGTGAGTAGTCATGGCCGGGAAAACCTTACGGTTCCATTTTTCCTGTTAGCGAGCTCTCTAGATATTCTATGAGAACTTACAGAAAATAAATTTCAATAGAGACATCCACACCCACGAGGTTTAAAAACATGAAGCATAAACATATGAGAGTCAATATGATTTATTCTTCACTTTAGCTATTAGATAAAATGTGAATATGAAATTAGCAAATTAAATTAGATTGATATCTCATCTGGTTAGTAACATCATATTAATAGTTCAGTTAAGACCGTTAATTATTTTTATACCCCATATGACTAGTTCTTGTTTATAAGATGGCCTCTAAGGAAAGGAAATGTAGAGTCATCCATTACCAGCAGGCAGAGAGTGTGTGACTTTTTAAGCACCCAGTGGTGTCTGTGGGCCACATGAACACTTGATTAGGAGTTCAGGTCATCATTAAAGTCACAGAGACAGGGTGTGCTGTACAAGAAGGACAGCTGTTATCGTAATAGTTAGAACAAGGCACAAGAATCCCTCATCTGACATCCTCCTGGGTGTTTTCTATCACAACTCCCGCCTGCTGCCTCACTTCTTATCATATCATTACTTAGAAAAATGTAATGTGACTTGAGGTGAAGCCTTTTGAATTTTCATTAAAATAAAAAAAATCATTATAAAAGAAGAAAACACATTGTATATTCAGTGATACCTCTCTCACTTTTTCTTGAAAAGGACATGAATAATTTGGGAAAAATAAATTCATTATGTCATACTGGGATTTCCATATTAAATTATATTATTTTGAAACCATATGGAACTGCCATTTAGACAGTCAAAAAGAGTTGAAAATTAGCAATTTCATATGGTTCAACTTAATAAGAGCTGTTACTCATTGATCATTGTTTGTGTCAGAAAATCTATGAAAAAATCCTTATTTCCTTATTAATCTTCATAATCATCACAAGTAGTGATAGTAAATCTCCATCAGTTCCCATCTTCCTACCTTTGCCAAAGCCGCCGCACATGGACCTTCTTAGGCAAATGAAGTTTCAAGATCTGTCCTCCATCCCATTCCCCGCCCTGCACTTCCTACCCTAGCCCACACTTAGAATTGCTTCTCCTAAGCTCTCTTTTATGGAAATATTTGTGATGGTACTGCCTAAGACACAGGCGTTGTTATCGCACACGCTTAACAGATTGGGAAATGGAGGCTTAGGGAATCAGGAAGGAAGACAGTTGGAGCAGAAATTAGGTAGGATTTGAACCCAGGTCATCTTGGCTTAAAATTCTGAGCTGCTTCAACAATTGCCATAGTATCTCTATGCTTGATGACTCAATCACCTGATATAAAGCGCTGCGAAGGTGACCTAACACATTTGGGCCAAATTGCTAGAATTAACCTTATTCATATAGTCACGACAGATCAATAGAAATATTACTTTGTCCTTGTCCTTATGTAATGTCAAAGATCGATGAAACCTCAGAAATGACCTGATGGTTCAGTGTCCCTAGGGGAATTTGCTACAAGTGAAATATTCCGGACCCCTTCTCCAAAGATTCCAAATCTAAGTCAGGGATAAGTCCACAAAGATTTACTTGTCTATAACCACCTCAGGTGAGCCCAGTGAGAAACTTCAGGAAAATCTTGGATAAATGTTAACCTAGTCCAGTTGCCTTATTTTATTTATTTTTAAAAAATCTTTTTCACTTAATATTTTTTTCTTCAGGTCAGATGGGTAATGTGCCCATTCCAGGGTGGCACATCTCACACACGTGCGTGAACACCCGATCATCTATGCTCATGAACTACAAAAGCATCGATTGCCTTATTTTATAGATGAAGAAAGTCACTTGAGATGTGAAGCTATTTAACTCACTGCTCTGTTGGTACCATTGGTACTAGGACTAAATTTAGGTCTCTGAACTCATAATCAAGTGGACTGATTCCTAAACTTTAGCCACAGACCCCAGAAATGCAGGTGTGTGGTAAGCATTATTAAAGGTTAAATAAATAACATGAGTCACACACGCAGTATTTATCAACAAGCACAGCAATGGCCTTTTGATTGAAAGTGGATCTGTTATTAGGCCTCCACTTGCCAGCTAGCCTAGCTCAGCTGGGGACACCAGAAGTCAGTTCAGGCCTAAAAGTAATCAAACTGAAGACTGGATGAAACTTCTAATGAAATCTTCAAACAGAACCTTCCCCAGAAGTCTAGTCTAGTTGTTCCAAACCAGACTAGTCTGGGTTGGAAATACCAACTTCAGGTTTTTAGAGTAAACATGTAAACAATGTCCTCTGTAGAAATGGACCTAAAACAAGCCTGATCTTTGGACCTCGTAAGGGATGCTATGTGTTTGGACAAGGTCTTGGATTTATCCAATCAAATGCTTACTTGAGTGGTTTTGTAGTAATTCCTTGTATGTGGTGAAAAGGCGGAGTGAACAAGAATCTCCAGATCAGAGATATGGGGGGGGGGGGACAGGAGAGTATAATAAATTCCCTCCTAATACACACTAGTACCATGTGGATGGCAGCTGTGAGCTCCTTGCACTTGGTGAAATGGTCATTTGGTGTGTGATACAGTACCTGCACCTCCATGCAAGACCGTAGACGTGGGGAGCCTCTACTTCCATCTGGGAGCATGCTATATTGCCTCTGTCAATAACTATCTCTATAAATTTTAAAGTTTCGGTTCAGATATAACTTTTGCATCCTTTATCTGTGGCTGTTGGTGTCTTTCCATCAATCATGTCCCATGGCCCTGTTGTGATAACCATGCACCCACAGTCCTCAGTTCATGTAAGCATACACAATGAATAGTAATGAAGATCATGCTTTGGACATGCCACTTCTATTTCTGCAAGTCTCTATAAATCCAAGGCAAGGTCCTAAGGTGCCTGCAGGTGCCCCACAGAATTCTCTTCTGAAGCCAGTTCTTCAGCCTCCATATCTATTTAGTCTTTGTTTCATCCTTCTCTGCCCTCTTGATGTTGTTAGTCTATTTAACAGGCATCTATTATTTAGGCATCTAAGCCTCCATTCCATCTGGAAAGCTGTCTACGCTTTTGTGAAGACCTGGATGATCCCTGTCCACTGCCCACAGTCAAGGGTGAGGGGCGGCTCAGCAGGCACATCCCTGCTCTTACCTGCTGCCTCCTTTCCCTGCTTGTTGGTTGATTGTGCTCAGTGCCCATCGAGGTAGGGCTCCAGCATGCCCTGATGTCCGCAATTCTCTCAACCAAGACTTCAGCACAGCACAAGGAGTGTTTCGGTTTGTTTTTTGTTTGTTTGTTTTTGAGATGGAGTTTTGCTCTTGATGCCTAGGCTGGAGTGCTATGGCATGATCTCAGCTTATTGCAACTTCTGCCTCCCAGGTTCAAGCGATTCTCCTGCCTCAGCCTCCTGAGTAGCTGGGATTACAGGTGCCTGCCACCACGCCTGGCTAATTTTTTGTATTTTTAGTAGAAACGGGGTTTCACCATGTTGGCCAGGCTGGTCTCGAGTTCTTGATCTCAGGTGATCCACCCGCTTCAGCCTCCCAAAGTGCTGGGATTGCAGGCATGAGCCACCACGCTCGGCCAGCACGAGGAGTTTTGAGGTATATTTAAAACCAAAAAGAACTAATACAGGTGCTCACAGAATCAACTGTAACATGATTTTATCTAAAAATCTGCCCTTTTCAATTCCAACATTTGATTTTCGGGCAAATCAGTTATTTCTTATGAAATTAAAAACTGAATTCTCATAGGATTTCAGAAATGACTCTGATTTCAAAGTGCAAACTGCTTGAAAGCCTGAACTAACCACTTAACATGAACTACATCCCAAAACTCTAATTCAGAAATATTATGTTATCTCCTTTGTAAAAATCTTCCTGTGGTGTGGTACTTAGCACTGGGGTCACTTCTGACCACCAATATGGAGAAATGAAACATTTTTTTATGTGATTATCTTCTTTTCCTCATCCTTGCTCTTAAGCGCTAAGTTTCTCTTTGATGCCCTGTTTATTTTAGATCATTTTCCAAGTCTTTTAATGTTTTCTAATCCTGCCCCTGCCCTCCTTATGTGACTATCTAAAACAAAACAAAACAAAGCCCACCTAATTCATATTAAAATGTATTGCAGACAAACGACTTACCCATATATCAAGGAATTATTATAGAATAAAATATATAAACATAAACAACTCAGATCTGGTAGTCTTGGATGGATGATAAGGCATTATTTTGATTTTATGTGGCCTGAAATGATTATTGTGAGCACTAATGATCATTTTTCTAATATTGGGTGACAACATGATTACTTGGTTTTGTTGTATGCATCGTAAACAGATCCTTTAAAAAGCAAAACCATGCACTGACAAAGTGAATTAGACAGTTTGTAAGTATGAAAATAAAGAAACATTTATATAGCTTAAAATATCCCTAGTAAAGAGCCTATTTCTGAGAGAAGGGTAAAAATTTTTGAGAACAGAATTCTTTGAAAAACATAATCGTGCTAGGGAGGAAAGATGCCAGATTCTCCGGAATTTTTGAACTCAGATATAAACTGACTGATCTAAATATAGGGAGTTACTTTGTAAATTGAAAATGCATTAGGACATGTTACCCCCACTCCCATGGGAATGCCTTGTCTGGAATAGATGTGCATAGGGCCATATTTTGTTTGGTTTGAAAGGAGCGTGAAGATTGAAGGGCATTTTGGTCCTGCTTTGATTATTGTAATGCCAACACACTTTTGTTTGATGCAAGCCTGGTGACTCCTGGCGAGAAGGGAATTATGCTTGTGGAATGAGAGATTTTCTGGATGAAGAAAAGAACATGACAGTCTCAGTTTTCTGTCACATTCTGAATTAAATGTAAAAATACATGTTTGTCCTTCCTAGAATGCTGCATCAACTCCAGGTGATTTAGATACAGTTTAGAGAAGACCCTTCAAATGCCAATGACCTTCCAGAATGCATTACATCTTAATTTAGAGTAACACTAGCAGACATGGAGAAAAATTAGTTGGGTTTACAAAATAACCAAACCAGGTTACTGGGATCCTGATGGGCAACAAAAAGCCCTGGCTTTGCCTTCATCTTAGTTTACACAACACACTCCAGTTTCATGGATCTATAAATACCATTTGACTTTCTCAAATAATAAATTAGCGGCTCCCAAGAGGAAATGAAAATAAAAAAAGTCAAGTGATTCTTTTGCCTCAGCATCCTGAGTAGCTGGGATTACAGGCATACGCCACCACACCCGGCTAATTTTGTATTTTTAGTAGAGATGGGGTTTCTCCATGTTGGACAGGCTGGCCTCGAACTCCTGACCTTGGGTGATCCACCTCTCTCAGCCTCCCAAAGTGATGGGATTACAGGTATGAGTCACTGCGCTTAGCCTGAAAATTAAAAGATTTTGAAGCTTCTCATGGAGAAAGAATTATCAAAGTTCAAAGCTAGAAGGGGAAAAAAGAAACAATACATTGATTAGATGCAACTAGCACAGATCAGAACCAATTCTTGTTTAATTCTCACACCACCCTCCAGCTTCATGTTGCTATCCTCCTTTGGCCAATGAACCTGAAGGTCAGAGTGGATTTCCAAAAGTCACAGAGCTATTAAGCATTGCAGACGACCCTTCATTTTCTACTACCTCTGTCTGATAGGACGCAGAATTAAGAGACACTCCCAGGGCAGGGTCAAATATTTCCACCAGGACTGCTGAGAGCCTTGGTTTCCTCTAAAACAAATACACTGGCTTTTCACAGCCAAACAGACCTTGTATTCAGGGCTAAGAGATGAGTTCTCAGTATCTGTGTGGTCCCAAGCATACCGTTTTCTGGGTGGCCCACTCAACATGACAGAGTTTCCAGCGAAGTTTCTCTCCTTTAATTAAGTTCATTAGTTTTGTCTGGTAGTCTAGTTCTACCCTGTGGACTATTTATGGGGTCCTGGTTCCTGTCTAACTCTTTCCCCTATCTCATCCCCAAGGGACCCTAGGGCCTTTGCTTTGCTAATTCCCAACCACCCCCACATTTCCACTGAAGAGCTCAGAATATCTTGAGCCCTTGTCTGAGAACCTCAAATACCTGAATGTCTTCTCCTCCAATCTCTGTCATTTAGTCCACTATGCTTGAAAACTTCTTAATTCCTTTCAGAAAGTAAGACCATGCATGTTTGAACACTCTGACCTTTAGAAATTGCATCTTTATATCAAACCCAAATCCTTCTTCCTGTGGCTATTACCTAAGTGGTCCTGGTTCTTAAATTGACTTTTTTTTTCTTTTTCTGAAGGCTCACAGCAAGTAGGTGACCAAGTTAAGCGCCATTTCTTACAGCAAATGAAAAATATCTGGAATTGATTCAAGTTCCTAGGCTCAAGATGACATTCATTCATTTATGCAAAATACATTTTTTTGAGTGACTAATAGTACCCACTGTCCACATCAGTGGGCAAAAGCCATGAGAAATAAGTCTGATCTCTCTTCCCTAGGAAAAAACCTTTAAATCTTTAAAGAAGACAGTTATCTTTTGACCATTGAGTCATCTCCAGGCTTACAGGCTTCATGTATCTAGTTCTTTCTGTCTGTGGTATGACCTCTTCTTTTAGAGGAAGTCTCATTAGAATGTAAGTACCAAAAAGCTATGGACTGCATTGTGTTCCTCTTTACATACACTGTGGCTAGCAAATTGTTAATGCTTAATACGTAGCTTTAAAAATAATATGAATACATCATGATTATTTCTGGAACTCTTCTAATCTGAGCTGAAATTTGAACTGAGTCTCTTTTAGCTAGAATTTACAAACTTACTTCCTGAATGAAATGGAATCAGTGAAATAGAAATCATTTTACATTGAAAGGGTAAAGATTGATCATAACGTGATGTTTTAAGGAAACAACAACAAAATTAGAACATAAATGGTCTAATCAGGTCAGAAGTAGGCATTACAAGAAAAAGCAAGCTTACAACTGCAGGCAAATCAGAGATTCTGGGACACATAAGTATTAGGCTGATTTTGCATTGCTATAAAGAAATACCTGAGCCTGGGTAATTTATAAGAAAAGAGGTTTAATTGGCCCACAGTTTTGCAGGCTTTACAAGAAGCATGGTGCTGGCATCTGCTCAGCTTCTAGGGAGGCCTCAGGAAGCTTACAATCATGGCAGAAGGTGAAGGGGGAGCAGGCACATCATATGGCGAAAGCAGGAGCAAGAGAGAGAAGTGGGGGCGTGCCACACACTTTCACATGACCAGGTCTCACGAGAACATACTATTGTGCGGACAGCACCAAGGGGATGGTGCTAAACTGTTCATAAGAAATTCACTCCCATGATCCAATCACCTGCCACCGGGCCCCACCTCCAATACTGGGGATTACAATTCAACATGAGATTTGGGTAGGAACCAATACACAAACTATATCAATATCTAAAATAATCAATGAATCCAGGAGCTGGTTTTTTGAAAAGATCAACAAAATGATAGACTGCTACCAAGACTAATAAAGAAGAAAAGAGAGAAGAATCAAATAGACGCAATAAAAAATGATAAAGGGGATATCACCACCGATCCCACAGAAATACAAACTACCATCAGAGAATACTATAAACACCTCTACGCAAATAAACTACAAAATCTGGAAGAAATGAATAAATTCCTCAACACATACACGCTCCCAAGACTAAACCAGGAAGAAGTTGAAACTCTGAATAGACCGATAACAGGCTCTGAAATTGAGGCCATAATTAATAGCCTACCAACCAAAAAAAGTCCAGGACCAGACGGATTCACAACCAAATTCTACTAGAGGTACAAGGAGGAGCTGGTACCATTCCTTCTGAAACTATTCTAATCAATAGAAAAAGAGGGAATCCTCCCTAACTCTTTTCATGAGGCCAGCATCATCCTGATACCAAAGCCTGGCAGAGACACAACAAAAAGAATTTTAGACCAATATCCCTGATGAACACTGATGCAAAAATCCTCAATAAAATAGTGGCAAACCGAATCCACCAGCACATCAAAAAGCTTATCCACCATGATCAAGTGGGCTTCATCCCTGGGATGCAAGGCTGGTTCAACATATGCAAATCAATAAATGTAATCCAGCATATAAACAGAACCAAAGACAAAAACCACATGATTATCTCAATAGATGCAGAAAAGGCCTTTGGCAAAATTCAACAACCCTTCATGCTAAAAACTCTCAATAAATTAGGTATTGATGGGATATATCTCAAAATAATAAAATGGGATATATCTATGACAAACCCACAGCCAATATCATACTGAATGGGCAAAAACTGGAAGCATTCCCTTTGAAAACTGGCACAAGACAGGGGTGCCCTCTCTCACCACTGCTATTCAACATAGTGTTAGAAGTTCTGGCCAGGGCAATCAGACAGGAGAAAGAAATAAAGGGTATTCAATTAGGAAAAGAGGAAGTCAAATTGTCCCTGTTTGCAGATGACATGATTGTATATCTAGAAAATCCGATCGTCTCAGCCCAAAATCTCCTTAAGCTGATAAGCAACTTCAGCAAAGTCTCAGGATACAAAATCAATGTACAAAAATCACAAGCATTCTTATACACCAATAACAGACAAGCAGAGAGCCAAATCCTGAGTGAACTCCCATTCATAATTGCTTCAAGAGAATAAAATACCTAGGAATCCAACTTAAAAGGGCTGTGAAGGACCTCTTCAAGGAGAACTACAAACCACTGCTCAATGAAATAAAAGAGGATACAAACAAATGGAAGAATATTCCATGCTCATGGGTAGGAAGAATCAATATCATAAAAATGGCCATACTGCCCAAGGTAATTTATAGATTCAATGCCATCCCCATCAAGTTACCAATGACTTTCTTCACAGAATTGGAAAAAACTACTTTAAAGTTCATATGGAACCAAAAAAGAGCCTGCATCGCCAAGTCAATCCTAAGCCAAAAGAACAAAGCTGGAGGCATCATGCTACCTGACTTCAAACTATACTACAAGGCTACAGTAACCAAAACAGCATGGTACTGGTACCAAAACAGAGATACAGACCAATGGAACAGAACAGAGCCCTCAGAAATAATGCCACATATCTACAACTATCTGATCTTTGAGAAATCTGACAAAAACAAGCAATGGGGAAAGGATTCCCTGTTTAATAAATGATTCTGGGAAACCTGGCTAGCCATATGTAGAAAGCTGAAACTGGATCCCTTCCTTACACCTTATACAAAAATTAATTCAAGATGGATTAAAGACTTACACGTTAGACCTAAAACCATAAAAACCCTAGAAGAAAAACTACGCAATACCATTCAGGACATAGGCTTGGGCAAGGACTTCACGTCTAAAACACCAAAAGCAATGGCAACAAAAGCCAAAATTGACAAATGGGATCTCATTAAACTAAAGAGCTTCTGCACAGCAAAAGAAACTACCATCAGAGTGAACAGGCAAACTACAGAATGGGAGAAAATTTTTGCAATCTACTCACCTGACAAAGGGCTAATGTCTAGAATCTACAATGAACTCAAACAAATTTACAAGAAAAAAACAACCGCATCAACAAGTGGGCAAAGGATATGAAGAGACACTTCCCAAAAGAAGACATTTATGCAGCCAACAGACACATGGAAAAATGCTCATCATCACTGGCCATCAGAGAAATGCAAATCAAAACCACAATGAGATACCATCTCACACCTGTTAGAATGGCAATCATTAAAAAGTCAGGAAACAACAGGTGCTGGAGAGGATGTGGAGAAATAGGAATATTTTTACACTGTTGGTGGGACTGTAAACTAGTTCAACCATTGTGGAAGTCAGTGTGGCGATTCCTCAGGGATCTAGAACTAGAAATACCATTTGACCCAGCCATTCCATTACTGGGTATGTACCCAAAGGACTCTAAATCATGCTGCTATAAAGACACATGCACATATATGTTTATTGCGGCACTATTCACAATAGCAAAGACTTGGAGCCAAGCCAAATGTCCAACAATGATAGACTGGATTAAGAAAATGTGGCACATATACACCATGGAATACTATGCAGCCATAAAAAATGATGAGTTTATGTCCTTTGTAGGGACATGGATGAAGCTGGAAACCATCATTCTCAGCAAACTATCGCAAGGACAAAAAAACCAAACACCGCACGTTCTCACTCATAGGTGGGAACTGAACAATGAGAACACATGGACACAGGAAGGGGAACATCACACTCTGGGGACTGTTGTGGGGTGGGGGGAGGGGGGAGGGATAGCATTAGGAGATATACCTAATGTAAATGACGAGTTAATAGGTGCAGCACACCAACATGGCACATGTATACATATGTAACTAACCTGCACGTTGTGTACATGTACCCTAAAACTAAAGTATAATAAAAAAAAGAATTAAGGATATCAGGAGCTTTAGGTTTATTTATTCAAATGAAGAATTTCCCAGAAGGTGATTTGATTCTTAGCAGCAGCATAGCTTAAAGCTCTCACCAGTAGAACCCACCATTTTCCTATGGATATTTTTCAAATATGTATTTAGGTTTTTTTGGGTTTTTTTTTTTTGGGAAATGGAGTCTCTCTCTGTCGCCCAGGCTGGAGTGCAGTGGCGTGATCTTGGCTTACTGCAAGCTCTGTCTCGCGGGTTCACACCATTCTCCTGCCTCAGCCTCCCAAGTACGCATTTAGGTTTTTACCTTTGAACTCCTAGAACTTTGTGCCAATGCCAATTAGTTATGAATTTTCTTTTGTACTATCCTCTGGCATCTCTTAAACTATCATTTCCTTTGTTTGTGATATTTTACTTTTCTTGCATGTATTCTTTGTTTCTTTAAGCAGAGTAAAGTCATTTTTTGTAAGAAGTGCAATGTCTTTCACTTCTTTATGTATCTCATGAAGTCCGTAAGAATGCTATTCTACTAGTCAGACCGGGCAAACATGCTGTGACACGTAGACTCACCGATACGTATTGGCTGAAATGTAACAGAAGTTTAGATCTTACTCACTTAACCAAGGCTGGCATTCTTGTTCCTGTTCATGAACAGCTTTTCGCCACGTGTAGACTCAGAGCCAGCTCCTCTCAGTGTGTGGTTCTTCCTATCTTAGGATTTTGTGGTTTTCTACATCGAGCTTGGAGAAGCTGGAAGAGCCTGAAGAGCCAACTGGTCCTTTTTTTTTCTTTTTTTTGAGATGGAATCTTGCAATCTCAGCTCACTGCAACCTCCGCCTCCCGGGTTCAAATGATTCTCCTGCCTCAGCCTCCCAAGTAGCTGCGATTACAGGTGCCCGCCACCACCCCTGGCTAATTTTTGTAATTTTAGTAGAGACAGGGTTTCACCATGTTGGCCAGGCTGGTCTTGAACTCCTGACCTCATGATCCACCTGCCTCAGCCTCCCAAAGTTCTGGGATTACAGGTGTGAGCCACTGCGCCTGACCCATGGTCCTATTCTTAAGACTTCGCTTACAAATGCAAACATTATTTCCAGTCAGTGTTATTGGAGAGATGAGTCATATGGCCACACTAGAGGCATAGGAGACTGGGGATGTGATACAGTCCTATCCTGGGCAATCATTTCCTAGACACAGATTTATACCCTGAAATACAAAACTGGATTTTGATGGACAGCTAGCTATCTCTGCTAAGCACAAAGTCGAGTTTAACAAATATTTGTTGATCTATTTATATTAGCGGTAAAGATCAAATTGCTTTTATTTCTCCTTGGAACAGTGCTATTAAATATCTCGGAAATTTTAGAAAACTCTGTAATGATGTGCAGTAGATTATGCATTTCTTCAACAATGATTTGAAAGATTGCTGATGTTTATCTAGGGAGATGTGAAGCAATTTAATATTATTAATTACTAACAAACGGATAAGATTTACAAGAATTGTCAAAGCTTAAAGCTCCAAATAATCATTTCTCACACAAGAAAATTTATTATGCCATTATGCTTATTTCTATCAGCATTCCTATAGTGCGATCACTGTTTGCTATTAAATTTTTATTGCACATTTAATTTATCTTTCCCTCTAGTGGGGAAACATACTAGAGAATTCATTTGACACTAGTATCATCTCCCCTTCTTTTTTTTCTCACCACTTCTGCACCCCCTGAAATAGATAGGAATATATTTGTATCTTGGTATTAATTTTACAAGAGCTGAAGAGAACAACGCCTACTGCTGCTGGAAGGGAATTACCCAGCCCGAATTAGCTTTATGAAGAACCAAGTGGACTTCTGTTATAAATACCCACTTTCGGTGGTTGATAAAGAATTCTGGGAAAAAATCCATTTATAAGCTAAAGCTTGGTTTTCAGCGATTAAAACAGAAAGCAATTTTGGTTTTCAAGTATTAAAGGCAGACTGCTTGTTAAAAGTTGGGGTCGGGGGGCTATTTAGTTTATAAAGTGCTGTATTGAAAATGACGTTTTATGTTTCTGAAGGTATGCGTTTTATGTGCAAAGCTTAACAAACTTGTTCCCCATCCCACTCCCTACCCCAAGAGTTGAATCAGGAGGAAAACAGTGATATAGGATCTGAAAACGCGTTTGTTGTCACCAAGGCCTTTCTCTTAACAGGGCCAGATTCAAGGGAAACACGATCAGCCCTGATACAGTGGAAGCCTTCTCTTGATTTTCAGAAAGATTTCTAGCTCTTGGGCCTAATTCACTAAGACAGAAGTCAGATTGTGTTATTGATTAATCTGAAGCTTTAGTCTCTCACAGGATTTGATAACACACCGCAACTGTTTTCTTCACACTGAACAACTACCAACGTTTTGTTTGTATTTTGGGTAAGAGGCTGAACTTGACAAAATATCAATGATCCCATTTCTAGTGCCTCAGTGAGGCTATATTTTTTCCTTTGACTTAACAGTGCGGCCTGAACATCTGGTCTGCTGAACTCAGGAGGGAGTGCATAGAAGTCTTACCTCTCCCGGGAAGAATCTGCGAATCCTTCAAAGAGTTGTCATTACAACTTCAATACACCCTTATTGTCTACTCCTCTAAGAGCACTTTTCCCCTCCATCCCACCCTATGTATTTCATCTACATATTTGCCAATGACTATGTTTGTCTGTTTCCTTACAGACATTGACACGAATGCCCTGAAAGACAATGAAATTAACGGTCCAGAAGAACTAGGATTTAGAGCTGAAATTTACAGAGTTTCCACAGTGGATAGTAGATCAATCAGGGCTTTAGGTGTTGCTGAGTAATTTTTCCAACTTTCTGTTGCTACCTGGATGTAACAGCCAGATGAGGAAGAGTGACAGCCCCACCAAAATTGAGCTGCCTTCCTTACTCACCTTCTGACATCACCGTCCTGGAACCTCATGCATTACCTTCAGCCTTGGCACATTATCTGCCTGGCTTCTGCATTGGCCATGGCATACTCATGCAGCCATACGCTCTAAAGTCTCCTGTCAGCCTCGGAACCACCAGTGGGGCAAGCTCTCCCTTCCATTACTGATTGCTATAGTATTAATAGAATGCCTGGGCTCCTGGCATCCCTGGCCTAAGGGACTATACCTCTCTCCACGACCCGGTGCTTAGTAGGTGCTCAATAAATGTTGTCTCCATGTTGTTTAGCACTTGGATTGATCTGTTCCAAAGGCGCCAGCCCCTTCCCTTGAACTGATTTCCAAGTTTCCTCCGCTGTGTGAGAATTAACAATAGCAATGCCATTTTTCTACCTTGGTGACTGTGTTTCCTACCTTGGTGACAGTGTTCCCAAAAACAAAGCAAAGGTCAACCTCACTCATACCTTTAACAGAGCGTAAGAACCCTGACCACAACAAAGCCTGACTGGCCCTGACTGCATCCCTCCCCAGCCCCTTATGGTTCCAGCCTGCCAGCGCTTCCCCAACCCCTCCCCTATAGAAACTGGATTATAAAAACCTCAGCTTACAGCCAATCAGGATCTCAGCCAGATTCCTGGCTGGGAATCCTCACAGGCTTATTCTTGTAAATACACCTATTTGGCCATTGAGTTGCCTTGTCTCTCATTTCCTTCCTTTAAAAATCTCCCTAACACTCTGAGATTTTTCAAGACAGACAGACACACACATACACACACACACACACACACACACACACACACATCAGTCTTAAAACTTCCCACTGGTTATAAGTAACTGCAGTGTATTCGGACTAGTTCAAAGTAAAGGCGATGATAGGGAAGGAGGTGATTGGTTTAAGAGGAGAACCAGCCACACAAAGGGGCAGGAAGTGGAGAACCAGCCACACAAAGGGGCAGGAAGTGGTGAACCAGCCACACAAAGGGGCAGGAAGTGGTGAACCAGCCACACAAAGGGGCAGGAAGTGGTGAACCAGCCACACAAAGGGGCAGGAAGTGGTGAACCAGCCACACAAAGGGGCAGGAAGTGGTGCATCCATAGCGGAGCCTACTCTCTCCATCGTCCATGGGGCCTGGGAACTCCCTTCACAGGCTTTCTCAACACATTTGTTTCTTTTCTTCTCTGAAGACCATCTCTCTCTCTCTCTCTCTCTCTCTCTCTCTCAAGCACACCCTCTCTGCTTCTCAATTAATTTAACTTGCAAGTAACTTTCGTTTGCGTAATACTGCCTGAAGCCTCGACTCTATACATGAATGTTTGGCTCAAATACACTTCATCAACTGTGTTCAGTTTTTATGTCCTTTTGTTCAAATGGTTAAATTCAGGCAATGCCGCAAATCTGTCACATGCCAACTGACAGTCTTCTGTATTGAGGACCAGTTAAAATTCACTGATATTATGAAACTAGTACTGTCATTTACTAGGAATAGGTGATTTACTTTCTTATTCATTTATTTATTATTAAATTTAAATCATGAATAGTTCCATTAGTTTAAAATTTATAAAATAAAAATAATAAGCACAGAAAGCAGGAAAGATTTTTACCAATGTTTTCAAGTGGAAACAAAATAAAAGAATTTTTTTTCTGTTTTTCATGTTTCTGAACAATTTTCCTGGGTAAAATGTAATTTATATTCTGAATTTAAATTAGCTATACAATTTGTATAATAGAAAATGTTTTTCTCTTCTTTTCTAAATAAATGTAGAATAAATATTTAAGGAATATTGATTGGAAAGGCCATTGAATGACAACTGTTCTCAGAGTGCCTGCATCTCTTATGCTGGCCACGGCTCCCTTGACCCTCAGAGCAAGTTCTGCCACCACATTATCTCCAAAAGCTGTGTTCAGGAATTTGTCCAGCTTCCCAGGTAAGGGCATTTAACCTCGGCTGCACTGGACTACTGGCTGTGTCTGTCCCCTGGTGAAGGGAAGCCTTGGATGGAAGAGCGGCTGTCACAAAGAGGGGCAGGACAGGCATCGGAAGCAGCATTTGTCTTTGCCTCTTTGTCTCTCTGCCAGGATGATAACTGGCAACCACGTAGCCACAGAGGACAAGAGACCCCTGCATCTGAGCAGAGGCTGATCCTTTACTAGGCTGTTTTGCTTTTTAATTTGATTTCCTCCCAGCAAGCCACTTCCCTGCAGTCATGTAATGCCATTCTGATTTGGTTTGGCAGCGTTAATCTAAGGAACATGTTTAATAGCTCAGGCATGGTTATTTGCATGATTTTTTTTTTTTTTTTTCTGATAGCCGCTGTTCCTTTTTAACACTGGGGTCCTTGAGGTTGCCAAGGCCTTGCTTTAGCCTGGAGCCCAGATTTCTCCATGGAGCTGCTCTGTGTCTGCCGTTGCTACTCACCCTGTATTGTGCACTTGGAGGTGTTCTAATTCAGGACAACTGTCTGCTCTCAGTGAGGAATTAATGCATGTGGCCCGACAGTGGAAGGCAGCAGCACCTCTCGGCAAGCTGTTTTCCTTGCTAACTCATTGTATGCCTGTGGGTCAGATTCCTTCATTCCCCAGGGCAGTGATTCTCCAGGCGGGACCTGTCTCAGTGTCTAAGTGATGGATTGCATTGTTTGAAAATTCGTGGCCGAAGCTGCTGTCAGATGTACTGAGAGCAACTGTCATTGTGGAGGGAGAGCGAGCAAAGGGCTCACCTTAGAAGCTGTACGCTTTCCTTTCCAGATTTTGCGTCACTTGCTATTAGCATCAACAGCCCATGTCCATAGAACCTCTGCCTCTCTTGACTTCCCTGATTCTGTCCAAGGCTATCCAAGCAGCAGTTCATACATGCAGTCTTGCTGCCCTCTTTAATTTTCCGCTTTCCCACAGACTTAGTACCTATAGTCACCCTCAATTTCTTCTGTACAGCACTACTCTCTGTACAGCGTTCCCTTCCTTAGCTAGAGTCTTCATCCCACCTAGCAAGCACTGAAATCTAACAGTGGGGAGCCAGGAAGAGGACATTTTTATGCAAATAAGTAAATATCTACACTTCATTTACAGTGTGACTCTGAAATAAAGTCTTTTTACCTAAAGGAAGTGAGTCAAACTATTTTCACAACTAGTCCTGCATTGATTTCTCTGATGATTTGCATGGGGGTTTCTCGGGGCACTGCTACTGGGTACAGAAGTTCTTATCACTTGTAATTCCTCAAAACTTGAAGCATGCCCACGAGAAATTCGGTATAGGAGAATAAAATAAAACAGACAACAAAGAGAGGATCATTAAAATGCAAATCCCAGCTGCTCTATAGGGTTCATTTTGTCTCATCTTCTCTGTGAAACCTTCATCTACTGCTCTAGCTCCATACACCGATAGGGTCCTCTTTAATGTCTACAGATCCTACAACTGTTCTGTGAAATATGTGACTAAAATTTGTACAGTGTTAGGTCAGTTTCTGGGTCTTTAAAAACTGCAAGCTTTTTCTCTAAATTGGGATGAAAACCAAACTCTATAGTATTTAAAGAGGCTTATTCTGAGCCCGTATGAGTGACCATGACCCAAGAAAGAGTTTCAAGCCATCCTGAGAAAGTTGCCTAAGGTGGTCGGGTTACACTTTGGTTTTATATAATTTAGGGAGACAGAAATTGTAGGTAAAATCATAAATCAATATGCAGAAGCTATATAGTGGTTCAGCCTGAAGAGGAGGGATATCTTGAAGGGGCGGATGTGAGGTCATTAAGTGGATTCAAAGATTTTCTGATTGGCAGTTGTTGGAAGAGTTAAGCTTTGTCTAAAGACTTGAAATCAGTAGGAAGAAATGTTTTAATTAAGATAAAAGAGGGTGTCAAGGCCAAGGTTCTTGTTCTGAAGCCTCCAGTTAGCAGCTTTCGGAGAGAATAGATGGTAAATGTCTCTTTTTAGAACTTAAATGTGTCAAACTCTCATTTAATTTCTCCTAGCTCTGGGAAAGGTCCGGAAAGGGAAATTCTGGCTGCATTAATGGAGATTCTCTACAGATCCAAATTTCCTCCTAAAAAGATCACTTTGAAGAGCGATTTCAAAATATGTCAAAGAATATATTTTGGAGTAAAATATTTTGATTTCCTTTAGAGTCTGCTGTCTGTCACATGATGCTATACTAAAGTCATGATGGAATTTGGTATTTTATTTCTACAAAGAGTCTATGTGGTCAGTCTTATGATCTCTGTTTTAATGTTAATGCTGGTCAGTTGTACCTAAACTCCAAACAGAGGGGCTATAATGAGGCGTGTCCAACCTCCCCTCGCTGTCATGGCTGGAAATTTAGTTTTTTCAAGTTTCTCTTGGGTCCCCTTGGCCAAGGGTTCATTCAGTCATTTGGGGGGGCTTCAGATTTTATTTTTGGTTTATAGGGTGTCAGGGCCTTTGGGGTGAAGGCCATGTCTTATCTGGAAAATGCCTAAAAATGGAGTAGACTGGGCCTTGAGCAGTTTTTCAGAGGTTCAGTTGCAAACTCTAAAGCAAGCATGAGAAAAAGCACATTATTGGAGTAAGTATGATTGATGTTGTTATGAAGAGTATTATTGATTTATTCGCATCTGCAAATCATTCTAGAAAGAGAATTGAGACAGCTTATCTTATCTATCTTTCTATCTGCATGCATACAATAGGATAAATGGAGAAAATAAACGTGAGGAAATGGCAGCAACGGGAAAATGAAATCAGGAAAATAGGATAAATAGAGAGGTTTGATAACACATAATGAACACCATAGGACACTATTCAACTGCTGGAGAGGAGCCCCAAATTTGGTTGTAAATTTACCAGCAGCCACAACAAAGGGGAAACACAATCTGTGGCAAAAATTATGGGGCCTGTAAATTGAAAACTCAGCTAAGGCAGGAAAACCTGTTCTTTCTGGTTCGGTGAGTCCAGTGACCCAAGACTCACAGACTCGTGATTCCTGAGAAGAGGCACTGACTTGCTGCTGTGCACAATGTCATTGCACACATTTTTAAAAAGAGTCAAGGTTCTCATAGCATCCCCCAAGGCAGGCTAGTGGCATGCACTTCAACAGACGTAGTTCAATGAGGCTCAAAACTGTACATCATGCAGTAGTATTTCTCTTGAACTGAGAGTGCAGAAGTGCTATGTTGTTTGTATATCAGTGTTGCAGGACCTTCTCCTTAATTCAGCTAAAAACAGGGTCCTTGTCACCTGACCATGAAGATTAGGCTTGAAGACACTTTGAAGGGTGAGAAGGGCAGGGTTTATTGGGTGAAAAGGAAAAAAAAGGGAAACAGGGATTCTCAGCAAAACGAGAGTCCTGATTGAATCCCAGGGACCACCTCGGAACGGGAGGGGCCAGGCTCCTCCCCACTGCAAACAGCAGAAACTTCTGGAGGCTCCACCCCTGTGTGCACTCCTCTCAGTGTGCAGGCTGGTTGGAAGTTCTTCCAGGAAGCCCTTGTTACTTGGCTGTCTCATCAGTAAGCACTGGTAATCCATCCAGTGAAAGCAGTTTTGACAAACTGTCACTAAACTTACAGATGTGTACCTCAGAAGAAGATAATAAAATCTCTCTGAAAGAGGAAATCTGAATATGTAAATATATAGGTAGGAAAAATAGCTCATTTGAAATTGTAAATGTTGTAAATATATAGGTAGGAAAAATAGCTCATTTGAAACAACTAAAAAGTGATTATAATATAAAGATTCATGACCACATCTTTCATACTAGCAAATGAGAAAAACAGGATCACATTTTATCTGTAACTGCATATCTAAAATCTCAAAGGAAAGAATAAAGAGGAGAAAATGCTTGCAGGTGTCTGTGAATCCACATCTAGGAAATAAGGTTAGGAGTTTTATTTGTTTTGTGTTGACAATATCTTGGTAGTGGTAGTGCTGGGTAGCTATCCCACCTCTCAGAATGCAGGTGTGGTAGGGGCTGGGAAAGGGGCACAACATGGAGAATATTCATGAACCAGGGTGGGCTGAGGGAAATAGGGTATTTGCTAAAGAGAAGGGGGAATAAGCCTGATGACAGGAGAGCGGGAGAGAAGGAGAGTGGGGAAAAAGGAGGAAGAGAACAGACAAAAAGAACGAGAAAGTCATGCACAACTGAGAATAGAGAGAGAAAGCGGGAAGAAAAAAGACATTTCTGAACCTTAAACAGTAATTACCAACTTGACTTAATGGCAGAAAGCTGTTGAGAATAAGAGGCTTCCTTTTCAGAGAACAGGAGTTGAAGAGAAATGAGAGGACTTTTCCCTTTCTCTTCTTAGTCAGTCTTCTTTCTGCCTTACAGGTTTTTTCTGTGCCCAGAAACAGTCCTCCAGAAGAAGAGCAGGAGACAAGAGTTAGTGTCCCAGAAAATGAAGCTGAGGCCCAGAAAAGATAGATGACCCATGGCCTTATAAAGTCTAATAAAGACTAGGTTTCCTTTCATGATTGGTGTGGCTCCACTGTAGGCTTTTACATAGGTGAGCACTAGAATTAGATTTTTATTTCAGAAATATCCCTTTGGAAGTATTATGGAGGGTTGATCAGAGAAGGCAGTTGCCTTAATTCTGCCTCCAGATTGTTGGTGATGAGCCCTCTGATTTCTGGTGTTTCATGCTACTCTGAAGTGGTTAGCACTCTCAGTCTGTCCACGATTTCTCCAAGAATGGTCTTATACAAGGTACAATGTTCACAGTGACAGACGTCAAAGAGCAACGTGCCAGGCTACTTTCTCTAATATACTTCTGACATCTCATTTTTATTGAGTTATTCTCTCCTTGAAGACTTTCACTCCTCATTCCCTGTAGGAGATGGCTAACTCGTTGGCCCGCTCTCCATGGCCTTCTCCCTCTGGTGTCTTCTGTACTTGAAGAATTTCCCGTCTATCTTTCTCTGACTCTCCTCTCTGTTCAAATTAATCTACTTATTTCCTAAACAGGCTTGTTTTATCATTGTTCTTTTCTCTTCTTGAAAGGGGCTCTCCACTCCTCTTTTCTGAGCCAAACACTACCTAAACTTTAAGGTCCACATAAAATGTTTCATGTCTAAGGAGGTAAAACATATTAAGGTCTGGTCCCTGGGTTCAATCTCATGCTTGCTGCTTGCCAGCTAGTAGTACAATGTCACAACCAGAATATTGACCCTGATGTAGTCAAAATACAGAATATTTTCATCATTGCAAGGATCCCTTCTGTTACCATTTTATAGCCATATCTATTTCCCTCCCCCCCTAACTCTATCCTGGGATCTCTGGCAACCACTAATCTGTTCTTCGTGTCTATAATTTTGTGGTTCCAAGAATGTTATATAAATGAAAGTATACAGTATGTAACATTGTGGGGTTAGCTCTTTTCACTCAGCATAAGCTTCTGGAGATTCATCTAGATTGTTATTATGTCAGGAGTTCATTCATTCCTTTTTATTGCCAAATATGTATTGCATGGTATGGATGCACCACAGTTTGCTTAACGTTTGACCCATTAAAAGACATTTATTTCCAGTTTAGCTGTTAAAAATAAACTACTGTGAACATTTGTGTACAGGTTTTCACATGAACCTATGTCTTCATATCTTTGAGATAAGTACTACCCAAGCGTATAACTGCTGGGTTGTTTAGTAGCCTGCTTTGTTGTTGTTGTTGTTGTTTAGAAACTGCCAAACTCATTTCCACAGTAGCTATATGCTTTCATTTTATTTTTATTTTTTATTATACTTCAAGTTCTGGGATACATGTGCAGAACGTGCAGAACGTGCAGGTTTGTTACATATTTATACACGTGCCATGGTGTTTTGCTGCACTCATAAACCTGTCATCTACATTACTTATTTCTCCAAATGCTACCCCTCCCCTAGCCCCCACCCTCCGACAGGCCCAACAAGCCCTGGTGTGTGATGTTCTCCTCCTGGTGTCCATGTGTTCTTGTTGTTCAACTCCCACTTATGAGTGAGAACATACGGTGTTTGGTTTTCTGTTCCTGTGTTAATTTGCTGAGAATGATGGTTTCCAGCTTCATCCATGTCCCTGCAAAGGACATGAACTCATGCTTTTTCATGGCTGCATAGTATTCCATGGCGTATATGTGCTACATTTTCTTTATCCAGTCTATCATTGATGGGCATTTGGGTTGGTTCCAAGTCTTTGCTATTGTGAAGTGCTGTAACAAACATTCTTGTGTGTTTGTCTTTATAATCCTTTGGGTTTATAAAATGATTTATAATCCTTTGGGTATATACCCAGTAATGGGATTGCTGGGTCAAATGATATTTCTGATTCTAGATCCTTGAGGAATT
The DNA here is from genome assembly GCF_028858775.2 of Pan troglodytes. Lineage (NCBI taxonomy): Eukaryota > Metazoa > Chordata > Mammalia > Primates > Hominidae > Pan > Pan troglodytes. The sequence goes on from NC_072411.2 coordinate 14,975,197, forward strand.
GCCACAGTGTCTTCCACAATAGGTGAGCTAATTTACACTCCCACCAGCAGTGTAAAAGCATTTCTATTTTTCCACACCCTCTCCAGCATCTGTTGTTTCCCGACTTTTTAATGATTGCCATTCTAACTGGCATGAGGCTGTGAATTCATCTGGTCCTTGTTTTTTTTTGGTTGGTAGGCTGTTAATTACTGCCTTGGTTTCAGAACTTGTTATTGGTCTATTCAGGAATTCAAATTCATACTGATTTAGTCTTGGGAGGGTGTATGTGTCCAGGGATTTATCCATTTCTTCTAGATTTTCTAGTTTATTTGCATAGAGGTGTTTATAGTATTGTTTGATGGTAGTTTGTATTTCTGTGGGATCAGTGGTGATATCCCCTTTATCATTTTTTATTGTGTCTATTTGATTCTTCTCTGTTTTCTTCTTTATTAGTCTAGCTAGGGGTCTATCTATTTGGTTAATCTTTTCAAAAAACCAGCTCCTGGATTCATTGATTTTTTTGAAGGGTTTTTTGTGTCCCTATCTCTTTCAGTTCTGCTCTGATCTTAGCTATTTCTTGTCTCCTGCTAGCTTTTGAATTAGTTTGCTCTTGCTTCTCTATTTTTTTTTATTGTGATGTTAGGGTGTTGATTTTAGATCTTTCCCACTTTCCCCTGTGGGCATTTTAGTGCTATAAATTTCCCTCTAAACACTGCTTTAGCTGTGTCCCAGAGATTCTGGTATGTTGTGTCTTTGTTCTCATTGGTTTCAAATAACTTATTTATTTCTGCCTTTATTTCGTTATGTACCCAGTAGTCATTCAGGAGCAGGTTGTTCACTTTCCATGTAGTTGTGTGGTTTTGAGTGAGTTTCTTAATCCTGAGTTCTAATTTGAGTGCACTGTGGTCTGAGAGACTGTTTGTTATGATTTCCATTCTTTTGCATTTGCTGAGGACTGTTTTACTTCCAATTATGTGGTCAATTTTAGAATAAGTGTGATGTGGTGCTGAGAAGAATGTATATTCTGTTGATTTGGAGTGGAGATTTCTATAGATGTCTATTAGGTCTGCTTGGTCCAGAGCTGAGTAAAAGTCCTGAATATCCTGTTAATTTTCTCATTGATCTGTCTAATATTGAGAGTGGGGTGTTAAAGTTTCCCGCTATTATTGTTTGGGAGTCTAAGTCTCTTTGTAGGTCTCTAAGAACTTGCTTTATGAATCTGGGTGCTCCTGTATTGGGTGCATATATATTTAGAATAATTTGCTCTTCTTGTTGCATTAATCACTTTACCATTATGTAATGCCCCTCTTTGTCTTTTTGGATCTTTTTTGGTTTAAAGTCTGTTTTATCAGAGACTAGGATGGCAACCCCTGCTTTTTTTTTTTTTTTTCTGTCCGTTTGCTTTGTAAATCTTCCTCCGTCCCTTGATTTTGAGCCTATGTTTGTCTTTGCATGTGAGATGGGTTTCCTGAATATAGCACACCGATGCGTCATGACTCTTTATCCAATTTGCCAGTCTGTGTCTTTTAATTGGGGCATTTAGCCTGTTTACATTTAAGGTTAATATTGTTATATGTGAATTTGAATCTGTCGTTATGTTGCTAGCTGGTTATTTTGCTCGTTAGTTATGCAGTTTCTTCATAGTGTCAATGGTCTTTATAATTTGGTATGTTTTTGTAGTGGCTGGTACAGAGTTTTTCTTTCCATATTTAGTACTTCCTTCAGGAGCTCTTTTAGGGCAGGCCTGGTGGTGACAAAATCAGCATTTGCTTGTCTATAAAGGATTTTATTTCTCCTTCACTTATGAAGCTTAGTTTGGGAGGATATGAAATTCTAGATTGAAAATTCTTTTCTTTAAGAATGTTGAATATTGGCCCCCATTCTCTTTTGGCTTGTAGAGCTTCTGCAGAGAGATCTGCTGTTAGTCTGATGGACTTCCCTTTGTGGATAACCTGACCTTTCTCTCTGGCTGCCCTTAACATTTTTTCTTTCATTTCAACCTTGGTGAATCTGACAGTTGTGTGTCTTGGGGTTGCTCTTCTCGAGGAGTATCTTTGTGGTGTTCTCTATATTTCCTGAATTTGAGTGTTGGCCTGTCTTGCTAGGTTGGAGAAGTTCTCCTGGATAATATCCTGAAGAGTGTTTTCCAACTTGTTTCCATTCTCCCCGTCACTTTCAGTTATACCAGTCAAATGTCAGTTTGGTCTTTTCACATAGTACCATATTTTTGGAGGCTTTGTTCATTTCTTTTCATTCTTTTTTCTCTAATCTTGTCTTCATGTTTTATTTCGTTAAGTTGATCTTCAATCTCTGATATCCTTTCTTCTGCTTGATCGATTTGGCTATTGATACTTGTGTATGCTTCACGAAGTCCTCCTGCTGTGTTTTTCAGCTCCATCAGGTCATTTATGTTCTTCTCTAAACTGGTTATTATAGTCAGTAATTCCTCTCACCTTTTATCAAGGTTGTTAGCTTCTTTGCATTGGGTTAGAACATGTTCCTTTAACTCAGAGTTGTTTGTTATTACCCACCTTCTGAAACCTACTTCTGTCAATTTGTCAAACTCCTTCTCTGTCCAGTTTTGTTCCCTTGCTGATGAGGAGTTGTGATCCTTTGGAGGAGAAGAGGTGTTCTAGTTTTTGGAATTTTCAGCTTTTTTGTGCTGGTTTTTCCTTATCTTTGTGGTTTTATCTACCTTTGGTCTTTGATGCTGGTGACCTTTGGATGGGGTTTTTGTGTGGACGTGCTATTCCTTTCTGTTTGTTAGTTTTCCTTCTAACAGTCAGGCCCCTCTTCTGCAGGTCTGCTGCAATTTGCTGGAGGTCCAGTCCAGACCCTGTTTGCCTGGGTATCACCAGCGGAGGCTGCAGAACAGCAAAGATTGCTGCCTTTTCCTTACTCTGGAAACTTTGTCCCAGAAGGGCACCTGCTAGATGTCAGCTGGAGCTTTCGTGTATGAGGTGTCTGTTGTCTCCTGTTGGGAGGTGTCTCCCAGTCAGGAGGCATGTGGTTCAGGGGCCTACTTGAGGAGCAGTCTGTCCCTTAGCAGAGCTTGAGCGCTGTGCTGGGAGACCCGCTGCCGCCTTCAGGGCTGGCAGGCAGGAAGGTTTAAGTCTGCTGAAGCTGCACCCACTGCTGGCCCATCCCCTAGGTGCTCTATTCCAGGGAAATGGAAGTTTTATCTATAAGCCCTTGACTGGGGCTGCTGCCTTTCTTTCAGCGATGCCCTGCCCAAAGAGGAGGAATCTAGAGAGGCAGTCTGGCTACAGAGGCTTTGCCAAACTGTTGTGGGCTCCACCCAGTTCGAACTTCCCAGTGGCTTTATTTACACTGTGAGGGGAAAATTGCCTATTCAAGCCTCAGTTAAGGCAGACATCGCTTCCCCACCAAGCTCGAGCGTCCCAGGTTGACTTCAGACTGCTGTGCTGGCAATCCCTATTTTGGTAGGGATTGCAGTAGATCTTAGCTTGCTGGGCTCTATGGGGGTGGGATCCACTGAGCTAGACTTGGCTCCCTGGCTTCAGCCCCCTTTCCAGGGAGTGAATGGTTCTGTCTCACTGGCATTCCAGGTGCCACTGGGGTATAAAAAAGAAAACTCCTGCAGCTAGCTCGGTATCTGCCCAAATGGCCTCCCAGTTTTGTGCCTGAAACCCAGGGCCCTGGTGGTGTAGGCATGCAAGGGAATCTCCTGGTCTGGGGGTTGTGAAGACTGTGGAAAAAGCGCGACATCTGGGCCGGAAATGCAGTATTCTTCATGACACAGTCCCTCATGGCTTCCCTTGGCGAGGGGAGGGAGTTCCCGACCCCTTGTGCTTCCTGGGTGAGGTGATGCCCCACCTTGCTTTGGCTCGCCTTCCTTGGTCTGCACCCACTGTCTAACCAGTCCCACTGAGAGGAGCCTGGCACCTCAGCTGGAAATGCAGAAATCAACCACCTTCTGCACTGATCTTGCTGGGAGCTGTGGACTGGAGCTGTTCCTATTGCCACTGCTATACCCTTTTATATTTCCACCAACAATATATTAGTGATCCCTTTTCTCCACACCCTCACTAGCATTTGGTGTTCTCACTGTTTTTTATTTTAGCCATTCTGATAGTGATAGAGTGAGATCTCATTTTGGTTTTAATTTGCACTCAGCAAATGGCTAATGATGTTGAACGTGTTGTCATGTGCTTATTTTCCATCTGTATATCCTGTGTGGTGAGATGCCTCTTTATAATTTTAGCCCATTTTCTAACAGAATTGTTTTCTTTTTTTTTTGTCAAGTGTTGAGAATACTTTATATATTCGATTCGTTTGTCAGGTACGTGGTTTGGAAGCATTTTCTCCCACTCTAGTTTTTCTTTTCGTCCTCTGGACAGGATATTTCACAGAGCAAAAGTTTTTTTTTTTTTTTTCTTTTTTCCTTTTTCTGAAGTCTAATTTATCAAGCCTGTCTTTTATGGATTGTCCCTTTGGTGTCAAGTCTAATAACTAGCCCTAGATCCCAAAGATTCTGAAGTTTTTCTTACATGTTTTAAAAAAAGTTTTATAGTTTTGCATTTTATATTTAAGTTCATGATTCCTTTTGAATTAGTTTTTATACAAGATTTGAGGCTTAAGTTGAGGCTCTCTCTTTGTTTTCTTTGTTGTTGTTGTTTGGTTTTATTTTGGATCTCTAATTATTTTAGCAATTTGTTTAAAAATCTATCTTTCCTCCATTAAATTGCTTTTGTACCATTTTCAAAAATCAGTTGGGCATATTTGTGTGGATCTATTTCTGAGCTCTCTATTCTGTTCTATCGATATGTGTGCCTATTCCTTCATCAATACCATATGCTATTGATTACTAGAACTATATATGGTATCTTGCAATCAAGTAGACTATTGCCATGCTATTTTTTTTTTTGCTTTCAAAATTGTTTTTAAGCTAATCTAGTTTTTTGCCATTTCATATAAATTTTGGAATAATCTTGTTTATGTCTATAAAAATATTGGGATTTTGACAAGAATTGTGTTAAGCCTGTAAATCAATTTGTGGAGAACTGTCATCTTTAGTTTGTTGAGGCTTTCAATCCATAAACATATTTCTTCATTTATTTAGATCTTTGATTTCTGTCAGTAGTACTGTGAAGTTCTTAGCCTACAATTCTTATACATGTTAGATTTACATCTAAATATAGTTATTCCTTTTTCAATGATTATAAATTGTATTGTCTTTTAAATTTTGTTTTGCACCTGTTTATTATTACTATATAGAAATGCAATTGACTCTTGTGTGTTGATCTTGTATCTTGTGACTTTGCTGAACTCATTTATTAATTTCGGGAGTTCTTTTGGGGCACATTTCTTGGGATTTTCTAGGTAAGCAATTATGTCATCTGCAAAAATGCAGTTTTACTTCTTTGTTTCCAATTTGTATGCATTTTATTTCTTTCCTTGCCTTATTGTTCTGGGCAGAACATTCAGCACTACTTTGAATAAGACTGGCAAAAGTGTACATCTTTGTCTTGTTCCCAGCCTAAGGGAGAAGGAATTCACTCTTTCACCATTATGCACAACGTTATTTGTAGGTTTTTAGAGATGCGCTTTATCATGTTCAGAAAGTTCTCTTCCATTTGTTTCTTTCTTTTTAAAAAATCAGTGGGTGTTGAATTTTGTCAAATGCTTTTTCTGTATCAATTGATCCAATCGTGATTTTTTTTTTCTGTTGGAATGGCACGTTATACTAACAGATTTTCAAATTATCCATTATTCCACAAATATACAAACTATCCATGATTCCCCCAGTTTTGTTCATTTTGCTTAGGATAGCTGTGGTTATTTTGGGTCTTTTGTGGTTCTATATAAGTTTTAGGATTTTTTTTCCCATTTCGGTGAGTAATGTCATTGGTATTTTGATAGGGATTGCATTGAATCTGCAGATTGCTTCGGGTAGTATGGACATTTTAACAATATTGATTCTTCCAATTTATGAACATGGAATATCTTTCTGTTTTTTGTGTGTCCTCTTCAATTTCTTTCATCATTGTTGATAGTTTTCACTGTAGAGATGTTTTACTTCTTTGGTTTATTCCTAGGTATTTAATTTTATTTGTGACTATTGTACTGGGATTACTTTTTAAAATTTCTTTTTCAGATTGTTCATTGTTGGCATATAGAAATGCTACTAATTTTTAACATTTTTTTATTTTTTTGAGACAGAGTCTCACTCTGTCACCCAGGCTAGAGTGCAGTGGCATGATCTAAGCTCACCGTAACCTCCATCTCCTAGGTTCATATGATTCTTGTGCCTCAGCCTACTGAGTAGCTGGGATTACAGACATATGCCACCACACCCAGTTAATTTTTGTATTTTTAGTAGATATGGGGTTTCACTATGTTGACCAGGCTAGTCTTGAACTCCTGGCCTCAAGTGATCTGCCCACCTCAGCCTCCCCAAGTGTTGGGATTACAGGCATGAGCCACCGCACCTGGCACTACTGATTTTTGTATGTCGGTTTTGTATCCTGCAACTTTACTGAATTTATCAGTTCTAATAGTTTTTTGGTGGAGTCTTTAGGTTTTTTTCCAAATATAAGATCATATTATTTGCAAACAAGTATAATTTGACTTCTTCCTTTCCAATTCGGATGCCCTTCATTTCTTTCTCTTGTCTAATTGCTCTAGCTAGGACATCCAGTATTACACTGAAGAACAGTGGTTAAAGTGGGCATCTTTTTCATGTTCCAGATCTGAGGAGAGGCTTTCAGGTTTTTCTCCTTCAGTATCATACTAACTGTGGGTTTGTTGTACATGGCTTTTATTATGTTATGTTCCTTCTATACCCAGTTTTTTTTTGAGAGTTTTTATCCTGAAGGGAAGCTGAGCTTTATCAAATGTTTTTCAACATCAATTGAAATGATCATATGGTTATTATTCTTGATTCTGTTTTTATGATGTATCATATTGATTGAGTTGTGTATGTTGAATCATCCTTGCATCACAGGGATAAGGCCCACTTGGTCGTGATGAATAATCTTTTTAATGTGTTGTTGAATTTGGTTTGCTATTATTTTGTTGAGGATTTTTGCATAAATATTAATCAGAGATATTGGCCTGTAGTTTTCTTTCTTTGGTGTTTCTTTGTCTGGTTTTGGTATCAGGGAAATACTGGCCCTATACAATGAATTTGGAAATATTTCCACCTCAGTTTTTTGGAAAAGTTTGAGTAGAATTGGTATTAGTTCTTCTTTAAGTCTTGGTAGAATTCAGTAGTGAAGCCATTAGGTCCCAGGCTCTTCTTTACTAGGAGACTCTTTATTATGGCTTCAATCTCATTGCTTGTTAGTGGTCTGTTCAGGTTTTGGATTTCTTCCTGGTTCAATCTTGGTAGGTTGTATGTGTCTAGGAATTTATCCATTTCTTCTATTTTTTTCCAATTTGTTGGCATATAGTTGCTCATAGTAGCCACTAATGAGCCTTTGAATTTCTGCAGTATCAGTTGTAATGTCTCTTTTTTCATATCTGGTTTCTTTTAAAATTTGGGTCTTCTCTCATTTTTTCTTGGTCTGACTAAGGGTTTGGCAATTCTGTGTATCTTTCAAAAAAACAACTTTTTGAGTCACTGATCTTTTATATTGTTTTCTTTATTTCAAATTCATTTATTTCTTTTCTGATATTTATTATTTCTTTTCTTCTAATTTTGGGTTCAGTTTACTCTTGCTTTTCTAATTCTTTAAGATGTATTATTAGGTTATTTATTTACTTTTTTTTCTTTTTCTTTTTTTCTTTTTTTTTTTTTTTTTTTTTTTTGAGACGGAGTCTCGCTCTGTCACCCAGGCTGGAGTGCAGTGGCGCGATCTCAGCTCACTGCCTCCTGAGTTCAAGCCATTCTCCTGCCTCAGCCTCCTGAGTAGCTGGGACTACAGGCCCCCGCAACCACTCCTGGCTATTTTTTTTTGTATTTTCAGTAGAGACGGGGTTTCACCATGTTAGCCAGGATCGTCTTGATCTCCTGACCTCATGATCTGCCCACCTCGGCCTCCCAAAGTGCTGGGATTACAGGCATGAGCCACTGTGCCCGGCCTTTTCTTTTCTTTTCTGATGCAGGCACTTATAAATTTTCCTCTTAGTACTGCTTTTGCTATATCTCATAGGTTTTGGGTTGTTGTGTTTATATTATCATTTGTTCCAAAAAATTGTTTCAATTTCTCTCTTAATTTCTTTATTGACCCACTGATCATTCAGGAGCACACTGTTTAATTTCCATGTATTTGGATAGTTTCCAAAATTCTTCTTGTTATTGATTTCTAGTTTTATTCCATTGTGGTCAGAGAAGATGCTTGATATTATTTCAATTTTTTGAATGTTTTAAGACTTGCTTTGTGACCTAACATATAGTCTGTCCTTGAGAAAGATCCGTGTGCTTAGAAGAAAAATGTGAATTCTGCAGTCATTCAATGAAATGTTCTGTAAATATCTATTAGGTCCATTTGCTCTATAGTGCTAATTAAGTCCAATGTTTCTTTGTTGATTTTCTGTCTGGGAGATCTATCCAATGCTGAAAGTGGCATGTTGAATCTCCAGCTATTATTGTATTGGAGTGTATTTCTCTTTTTAGCTGTAATAATATTTGCTTTATATATCCGGGTGCTCCAGTGTTGGGTGTATGTATATTTATAATCATTATATCCTCTTGCTGAATTGACCCCTTTGTCATTACATAATGATCTTCTTTGTCTCTTTTTATAGTTTTTGTCTTGAAATCTATTTTGTCTGATATAAGCATAGCTATGGTTTCCACTGGTATGAAATATCTTTTTCGTTCCTTTATTTTCAGTTTATGTGTATCTTTATAGGTGAAGTGTGTTTCTCGTAGGCAACAGATCATTGGGTTTTGTTTTCTCATTTGTTTAGCCAGTCTATGTCTTTTGATTGGAGAGTTTAGTCTGTTTACATTCAATGTTATTATTGATAAGTAGGGACTTACTTTTGCCATTTTGTTACTTGTTTTCTGGTTGTTTTGTGGTGATCTTCTCTTTTTTTACTTCCTTTCTGTCTTTTAGTGAAGGTGATTTTCTCTGGTGATATAATTTAATTTCTTGCTTTTTATTATTTGTGTATACATTGCATTTTTTTCAACTGGAGGTTATCATGAGGCTTGCAAATACTATCTTATAACACATTATTTTAAATTGATGACAACTTAACATTAATTGCATAAACAAACAAATACCAGTACAAAAATACAAAAAGAAAACCAGTAAAAATTCTACAGTATAACTTAATCTCCCCCACTTTTTAACTTTTTGTTGTTTCTCTATATGTCTTTTTATATGGTCTATGTCTTGAAAAGTTGCTGCAGTTATTATTTCTGATTGGTTCATCATTTACTCTTTTTACTTAAGAGTAATTTACACATCACAATTAAAATGTTATACTATTCTGTTTTTCTGTGTGCTTGCTGTTACCAGTAAGGTTTGGACCCTCAGATGATTTCTTCTTGCTCATTAACATACTTTGCTTTCAGATTGAAGAACTCCCTTTAGCATTTCTTGTATGACAGGTCTGGTATTGATGAAATCCCTCAGCTTTTGTTTGTCTGGGAAGATCTTTATATCACTATGCTTAAGGACATTTTAGCCAAATATACTATTCTGGGTAAAAGTATTTTTCCTTTAGCACTTTAAATATGCCATGCTGCTCTCTCCTAGCCTGTAAGGTTTCCACTAAAAAGTCCAGATGCATTGGAGCTCCATTGTATGTTATTTATTTATTTTTCTATTGCTGCTTTTAGGATCCTTTCTTTATCCTTGACCTTTAGGAGTTTGATTACTGAATGTCTTAAGGTAATCTTCTTTCCATTAAATCTGCTTGGTGTTCTATAACCTTCTTGTACTTGAATATTAATATCTTTCTCTAAGTGTTGAAAGTTCTCTGATATTATTCTTTCGAATACACTTTCTACCCTATCTCTTTCTCTATTTTCTTGTTAAGGCTATTGACTCTTAGATTTGTCTTTTTGAGGTTATTTTCTAGATTCTGTAAGTGTGCTCTTTTTTTTTTGTCTTCTCTGTGTATTTTCAAATAATCTGTCTTGAAACTCACTAATTCTTTCTTCCTCTTGATCAATTCTGCTATTAAGAGACTCTGATACATTTTTCATCGTGTCAATTGCATTTTTCAGCTCTAGAATTTCTGCTTAATTCTTTTTAATTACTTCAGTCTTTTTGTTGAATTTAACTGATACAATTCTGAATCCTTTCTCTTTGTTATCTTTAATTTCTTTGAGTTTCCTCAAAATAGTTATTTTGAATTATCTACCTGAAAGGTCATATATCTCTGTTTCTCCAGGATTTGTCCCTGGTGACTTATTTAGTCCATTTGGTGAGGTCATGTTTTCCTGGATGGTGTTGATGTTTACAGATATTTGTTAGTATCTGGGCATTAAAGAATTAGGTATTTATTGTAGTCTTCACAGTTTGGGCTTGTGTATGCCTGTCCTTCTTGGCAAGGCTTTCCAAGTATTTGAATGGTGTGATGGTTAATATTGAGTGCCAAATGGATTGGATTGAAGGGTGCAAAACTTTGTTCCTGGGTATGTCTGTGAGGGTGTTGCCAAAGGAGGTTAACATTTGAGTCAGCAGACTGGGAGAGGCAGACTCACCACCCACCCTTAATGTAGGTGGGCACTCTCTCTTTGGCTGCCACTACAGCTAGAAAAAGCATGCAGAAGAAAGTGAAATAAGCAGACTTTCTGAGTCTTCCAGCCTTCATATTTCTCCTGTGCTGGATGCTTCCTGCCCTTGAACATTGGACTTCAAGTTCTTCAGCTTTTGGACTCTTAGACTTATATCAGTGGTTTGCCAGGGGCTCTCAGGCCTTTGACCATTGACTGAAGGCTGTACTGTTGTCTTCCCTACTTCTGAGGTTTTTGGGACCCGGACTGGTTTCCTTGCTCCTCAGCTTGCAGATGACCTATCGTGGGACTTCACCTTGTGAATGTGTGAGTCAGTATTCCTTAATAAACTCCCCTTCATATATACATCTGTCCTATTAGTTCTGTCCCTCTAGAGAACACTGAGTAATACAGATTTTGATACCAGGGTATCAAAATTCTGTTCTAGAGGAACAGAATTTTAAGGATGGATTCCTTTAGTTGGTTTTGGGGTTTCTGGAGTTGGCTGCTTAATCTGGGACTCTACTTCTAATAGTATGGAGGACAACTGATACTATTTGGCATGAACTGTTTAGAGTTATGCAAAATAGATGCATTTGATACTCCCAATTCACAGGCAAGGAGTTTAGTGACTCTATACATAATACCTTTAACCATATATGGATAACCGAGGAATATAATGAAGTTGGTTGGTTGCTCCTAAGTTTGCTGGACAAAGTGATGAAAGAAAATGATGAGCTCAGAGATTCTAACTCCCAGCTTCAGAACCACATACTGAGCCTCAAATCTTCTAAGATTGCCCTGAGTGAGAGTCTTATCTCCTGTAGACAAAGGGCTGAAATTGTGGAAAATCGGACACAAGCTCTTATCATGTGAGAAAGGTGCATGCACAGCCACACCAGGTGTCTACTGTTAAAGTGAGGATTGATTGCAAAACAATGTGACCTGAAACTTAGAATGGGGACTTGTGGGAGGATGCTGCTGAGGCTGGAGCCACTGAGCTCCTAAGTTCTGATGAGCCCTTTTGTTGCCAGAGAAAACAGCCTCTCCATCCCCAGTAGTGGCAACATCACCTTCCCCACCCATGCTGCCATCAGCCTTTCCGCCTTTGTCTGAGGAGATTAACCATCCACTGCCCGGGGCAACAGTGATGGCCTCCCTTGAGGCAGTTGCCAGGCAAGACAATGCTGATTCTCTTCAGGACCCACCCGCAATACCCCTGTTTGCTTCTAGACCTAAAACTAGACTCCAGTCCCAGCAGGCCCCTAGAGATGAGGTTCAGAGTGTGACCCATGACAAGGTGTAATACATTTCAGAAGAACTCCTTGTGTTTTTAAATTTATATAAGCAGAAATCTGGAGAACAGGCATGGTAATAGATATTATGGCTGTGGGCTAGTGGTGGAAAGAACATAAAGTTGAACCAGGCTTAATTTATTGATTTGGGCCCACTAAGCAGGGATTCTCCATTTAATGTTGCAGCTCAGGGAGTTAAAAAGGGTTCTAATAGTTTATTTGCTTGGTTAGCTGAAATATGGATCAAAAGATGGCCCACTGTAAGTGGGTGTAGCTGCCATAATGGACAGCAGAGACAAAGCAGCAAACACATAGTCTGACTTTTGTAGCGCTCTGGCGTTGGCTAATCACAGTGTTCCTAGAAGTGAAATTGATAGGAAGCCTATTGCATTCTTACTTAATTTGTATAAGCAGAAAAATTCCATGTAGAGTGGACAAAAGACTAATTTGAATTATATAAAAAGAGAATCATAGCCCCTCAATAAATTTCCAGACTTGAACCAGTTTATAGACCCAGAGCCCCTTGAATGAAGAGGAGGCTGGCTCCCCTTGAGAAAAAAATCCCACTACACTACTGACAATTATACTGTTAATTTTTCTCTCATCTTTCCTCAATAAGACACTCAGGCTTTTACCAGGGTAACCGCACTGGGGAAAGGGAAATGGTCAGAACTTCGGGGGACTACAGGACACTGGCTCTGAGCTGATGTTGATTCCAGGGGACCCTAAACGTCACTGTGGTCCTCCAGTTAAAGTAGGGGCTTAAGGAGGTCAGGTAATTAGTGGAGTTTTAGCTCAGGTCTAATTTATAGTGGGTCCAGTGGGTCCCTGGATTCATCCTGTAGTCATTTCCCTAGTGCCGGAATGTATAATTGGCATAGACATACTTAGCAGCTGGCAGAATCCCCACACTGGCTCTCTCATTAGTAGGGTGAGGGCTGTTATGGTGGAAAAGGCCAAATGGAAGCCATTAGAGCTGCCTCTACCCAGAAAAATAGTAAATCAAAACCAATATTGCATCTCTTGAGGGATTGCAGTACCATCATTACTTAAAAGATGCAGGGGTGGTGATTCTCACCACATCCCCAATAAACTCTCCTACTTGGCTTGTGAACAAGACAGACAGATCTTTGAGAATGACAGTGGATTATTGTAAGCTTAACCAAGTGGTGACTCTAATTACAGCTGCTGTACCAGATGTGGTTTCATTGCTTGAGCAAATTAACATATCTCCTGGTAACTGGTATGCAGCCACTGACTTGGAAAATGCCTTTTTCTCCATTCCTGTCCATAAGGCCCACCAGAATTAATTTGCCTTCAGCTTGCAAGGCCAGCAATGTACCTTCACTGTGCTACCTCAGGGGTATATCAACTCTCCAGCTTTGTGTCATAATCTTGTTTGCAGAGATCTTGATCACTTTTCCCTTCCACAAGATATCACACTGGTCCATTGCATGGATATTAACCTGATTGGACCCAGTGAGCGAGAATTAGTAAATACACTGGACTTATTGGTGAGATATTTGCATGCTAGAGGATAGAAAATTAAACCCAACTAAACTTCAGGGATCTTCTACCTCATTGAAATTTCTAGGGATCCATTGGTGTGAGGCCTGTCAAGATATTTCTTCTAAGATGGAGGATAAGTTGCTGCATTTGGCCCCTTACGCAACCAAGAAGGAGACACAATGCCTAGTGGGGCCTATTTGGATTTTAGAGGCAACATATTCCTTATTTGGATGTGTTATTCCCACCATTTATCCAGTGACCTGAAAGGCTTCCAGTTTTGAGTGGGTTCAAGAACAAGAGAAGAGTCTGCAATAGGTCCAGGCTGATGTGCAAGCTGCTCTTTCACTTGGGCCATATGACCCAGCAGATCCAATCATGCTTGAAGTGTCAGTGGCAGACAGGGATGCTGTTTGGAGCCTTTGACAGGTCCATATAGGTGAATCACAGTGGAGGTCTCTAGAATTTTGGAGCAAGGCCCTCCCATCTTCTGCAGATAACTACTCTCTTTTTGAGACACAGCTCTTGGCCTGTTACTGGGCTTTGGTTAAAACTGAATGTTTGACTATGGGTCAAGTCACCATGCGATCTGAACTGCCTATCATGAACTGGGTGCTTTCTCACCCATCTAGCCATGAAGTTGGGTATGCATAGCAGCATTCTACTATCAAATGGAAGTGGTATATACATGGTCAGGCTTGAGCAGGCTCTGAAGTCACAAGTAAATTACATGAGGAAGTGGCTGAAATGCCCATGGTCCCCACTCCTGCCACCCTGCCTTCTTTCCCCCAGCCTGCACCAATGGCATCATGGGAAGTTTCCTATGATCAGTTGACAGAGGAAAAGAAGACTGGGGTCTGGTTTACAGATGGTTCTGCATGATATGCAAGCACCACCCAAAAGTGGACAGCTGCAGCACTATAGCCCCTTTCTAGGACATCTCTGAAGGACAGTGGTGAAGAGAAATCTTCCCAGTGGGAAGAACTTTGAGCAGTCCACCTGGTTGTGCACTTTGCATGGAAGGAGAAATGGCCAGAGATGTGATTAAATACTGATTCATGGGCTGTAGCCAGTGGTTTGGATGGATGCTCAGGGACTTGGAAGAAGAATGATTGGAAAATTTGTGACAAAAAAATTTGGGGAAGAGGTATATGGATGGACCACTTTCAGTGATCACAAACTCTGAAGATATTTGTATCTCATGTGAATACTCACCAAAGGGTGACCTCAGCAGAGGAGAATTTTAATGATTAAGTGGATAAGATGACTTGTTCTATGGACACCACTCAGTACCTTTTGCCAACCACCCCTGTCATTGCAATGGGCCCCTGAACAAAGTGGTCTTGGCAGCAGGGGTTATGGAGGTTATGCATGGGCTCAGCAACATGGACTTTCACTTACCAAGCCTGACCTGGCTAAGGCCACCACTGAGTGGCCAATTTGCAAGGGCTCAGCAACAGGGACTTCCACTCACCAAGGATGACCTGGCTACGGCCACCACCGAGTGGCCAATTTGCAAGTAGCAGAGACCAACACTGAGCCCTCAATATGGCACAATTCTTTAGGCTGATCAGCCAGCTACTTGGTGGCAGGTTAATTTTATTGGACCTCTTTCATCATGTAAAGGGCAGCAGTTTGTCCTCACCAGAATAGACACTTACTCTGCATATCGGTTTGCCTATATTGCACTCAATGCTTCTGCCAAGACTACCATCTGTGGACTCATGGAATGCCTTATCCACCATCATGGTATTCCACACAGCATTGCCTCTGACCAAAGAAGCATGGCAGTGAGTTCATATTCGTGGAATTCACTGGTCTTCCCATGTTCCCTATCATCCTGAAGCAGCTAGATTGATAGAACGGTGGAATGGCCTTTTGAAGTCACAATTACAATGCCAACTAGGTTACGATATTTTGCAGGGCTGGGGCAAAGTTCTCCCGAAGGCTGTGTATTCCCTGATTCAGCATCCAATATATGGTACCATTTTTTCCCACAGCCTGAATTCACAGGTCCAGAAATCAAAGGGTGGAAGTGGAAGTGGCACCATTCACCGTCACCCCTAGTGACCCACTAGCAACATTTTTGCTACCTTTTCCCGCGACATTACATTCTGCTGGCCTAGAGGTCTTAGTTCCAGAAGGAAGAATGCTGCCACCCGGAGACATAACAATGATTCCATTAAACTGAAAGTTAAGATTGCCACCTGGCCACTTTGGGCTTCTTCTACCTCTAAGTCAACAGGCTAAGAAGGGAATTACAGTGTTGGCTTGAGTGATTGACCCAGACTATCAAGATGAAATCAAGCTACTACTTCACAATGGAAATAAGGAGTAGTATTTGTGGAATGCAGGAGATCCCTTAGGGTGTCTCTTAGTAGTACCATGCCCTGTGATTAAGGTCAATGGGAAACTATAACAACACAATCCAGGCAGGACTACAAGTGGCTCAGACCCTTCAGGAATGAAGGTTTGGGTCACTCCACCAAGTAAAAAACCATGACCCACTGAGGTGCCTGCTGAAGGTAAAGGGAATGCAGAATGGGTGGTAGAAGAAGGTAATCATCAATACCAGCTGTGACCACGTGACCAGTTGCAGAAACAAGAACTGTAATTGTCACGAGTATTTCCCTCTCATTTTGTTAAGAACATATTTGTGCACGTATACACTTGTACTAAGAAAATATCTTCATTTTATTTCCTTTCTTTTTCTTTTATTATGTGACATAGATTGATTGACTTTATATAAGCATTTAAGTGTTGTTAACTTTATGTAATAGCATTTAGGTTAAGGATTAGTGCATTTCCAGTTGTATGAAGGATAGCTGTATTATCTTAGGTATAATTATGACATTATTGTCTTTATTTGAAGATTATGTATTATTTCAGGAGATGTGCAAAAGCACTCTTATAGCCTCTCCAGCTGGTGTTTTGCTAGGTCATGTGTGACCTCAGTTCACTGGCTCTAAGCCCAGCCTTTCACTAGGAGTTTCCTAGGAATTGCAGTCCTTGTGTCTTAGACTGCTTTTCAAGTTTACCTAGGACCCCAAAGTACTTCAGCCCATGCTGGCAAGGTTTGCTGAGAAACTCAAATTCTGACTGCTGGAATGGGGCAATTCCCCTCTGGCTAGGGCTGGTCCAACTTCTTCCATGCACAGGCACTGGCTGATCCCAGTATGGCTTTATTCTGTACTGTGACAGGACATTACTGAGTTCAATGTGAAGTCCCCCAGTCGCTGCGCTCTCCTTCCCCAAAGAGCACAGATTGTCTTTCTGCGCTGCACAGTCATTGTCCAGAGGTGGGAGAAAGGGCATTGGCAATTCAAGACTGTCTCTCTTGCCCTCCTCAATGCCTCTTTTGACAATATGAAGTTAAAACCAGGTACTGTGATTGCTCACCTGATTTTGGTTCTTGTGATGTTGCTTTTCTGTGTGCAGGTAGTTGTTAAAATTTGGTGTTTTAGCAGGGGAGAACAATGGTGTAGGCTTCTATTTTGTCATCTTGCTCCATCCTCTCTCCTTGGGTATTTTACATTACAATTTAATTTCCATAGAAATTATAGGGCTGTTCAGACGAGATCGGGCACATTCAAGGTGGTATGGCCGTAGGCTATAGGGCTATTCAAATGGTCTATTTCATATTGGTGAGTTGCGATAGTTTTTGTTTTTCAAGGAATTGATCCATTTTATCTAGCTGTCAAATTTATTTGTCTAGAGTTGATCACAGTATTTCCCTTTTGATGTCTGCAGGGTCTGCCGTGATATCTCCTGTTTCATTCCTGCGTCGTTAGATATTCTGGCATCTCTGGCATCTTGATGTTATCATGTATGAATTTTTTTTTGTCGTTTAATTTGAGATATTCCTGGTTCTTGCTGTGATGAGTAGTTTTTGATGGAAACTTTTCAATCATCAAACAATACATTTTCATATTTTGTTATAAGGTTCTGGATTTTATTTGAGCTTTTGGTTTTAGTTGGCTTTATTTTACTACACTCTGTTAGAGGAAGGGACACTGCCTCATTACTGCCAGGTGGAGGGACAAGTTCAGACTCTCCAAAAGGTCTGCATGAACACCATGGCAGGGGTGGCTTTTATTCTGGCTGATAGGATAAACGTCCTTGCTCCTGCCTTGCCTTCCTTGACATACCCTTGTTATATCCTTCTGTGTGTGGAAGCCTAGACTCCCCATTTGGCCTTTGTTGGTGGATGTGGAGGTGAGACCACAACTTTTTTTGTAGTGTTTGGCTGGAATAGAGTGGTTATTGTCTAAAATTTTACTATCTTGCTAAGCTACTCTTTTCCTTCTTATTTGGCTAGAGGATTTTGAATCTTGGAGCTTTTGGTTGTTTTGTCTATGAGTGTTAATATTTCTGGGTTACTGACATTTTCAGCTCCAAATTTCAGTTATTAAAAAGACAGAAAAGAAAAGAAAACCCAGGAGACTTTCCACTGAAATGTTCCTTGGATTTTGAGGTCCTTAGGTGGTCAGTCTTATTTTCTCCATCCTTCAGTATCTTCTTATGCTTGTTTTATATAAAATATCCAGAGATTTTTGTTGCAGTTAGTGAGAAGACTAAGGAAAAATATATGTATTTTATCTTTCTGGAAGTGTATGTACTCTATGGCAATATACATGAAGTGTTTATCAAATAGGAGCTAAACAAAAATGTGGCAGAATCATTTAATGAAATATTAACTTGTATTTCTTTTTACTGTATTTCCTTTTTTCCCCTCATTTCTATCGGACGCTTTTCTTGTCAGATCACTAAGGACACCACAGCCTTTATATTTATGAACTGTAGTGTAAAATTCAGGATGGGATCCAGAAAGGTGTTTGTCTGGAAGCTGGAAGATTAACAGCAAAGCACCAGACCAAATTATTAGAATGGGGCTTGATTTGCAGCGTCACATTTTTAAAATCACTAGATTTATTTGGTTAATGGCAGTTGGGGAAAACTGACATAGATTTGACTACTCATTTTTAAAAAAATTACCACCAATTTTTCCCCATTCTCCTGTTTTCATGGTTTCTCTTGCCAGCTTTTCTAAAAATTTAGAAATGCTTTTCTGCCTTTTTTTAAATCTTATATGAATATCACCTTTGCTGCTGCTAAAGAGAAGAGATCCTTTTCTGCTCCAGTATTGTAATTTAAAATTAATAGAGTAAACTGATTAAAGTTATAAAATTATTAGAAATGTATGAGATAAAGGACAAAATGTACAGGTTGAGTAATAGTGTTTTTTTTTAATGGCTTGTCTTTACTGAAGAGTTTTTTTCAGTAGAACAGATACAATTATGCAGGGCATTACTTATGCAAAAATCATATAAGCAGCATCTATTTTTCTGTGTATCTATTCTAATTCAGTATCTGCAATTTAAAAATAATATTATTTCTATTTAAATTATAGATACTGTATATGTTCATTGTGAAGGATACAGAAAACACACAAAGGTACAAAGAGAAAATGTGAAAAAAGTCAAATAATTTTACCAACAGAAAACCAATGTTAACGTTAATGAAATTCCTTTCTGTTTTTAAATCGCTGTGTATGTATGTACACATGCATATTTTGTAGTCTAATTTCTGTTAAATTGGTGTGTGAATACATATACCGCACAGACATACACACTTAATATTGTATTGTGAGCATTTTCTTATGTCTATAAACTTTAAAAAAATAATTGTATTATAGGGAATATACCATCTTTTTGTTCAATCATTTTCTTAATATAAATAACAATTTAATACATTTAATCTTTGTTAAAGTGTTTGATTATTTGTCAAGGATAGATTTTTTTTAAGGATATCAATATCTTGGAACATAGAAACTTTTTAAACCTTTAGTGCAGCATTACGACATTTATTGGCAAAAAGTTGTGCCAGTTTGCAAACTCGTGAAGATTTCAAGGCACCCGTTTACTATACCATCACTAACAATGAGTAGTATTTTTTTCAATCTTTGCTTTAAAATTGTATGCTAATATAGGTAAAAGATGATACCTTTCTTTTTAATTTGCCTTAGAAATCATTATTGAGATAAAACATTTGGCCATTTGCATTTCTACTTTTGTGACTTATGATTCACATCATGATTCTATTAGAGTTTTAATTTTTTATCTTACTCACTTTAAAGAAATCTGTATGTATTGAGGACATTAAACTTATGTCATATTTGTTACAAATGTACTGTTTATTACTTGGCTTCTAAGGTTGTTATAAGATTTTGACATTCAAAAGTTTTAAAAATTGTTTAGTGAAATTACCTTTGTTACTTCATCCATTTCTACTATGATTAGAAACTGCTTAGATCTGATAAATATCATCTGCCTTTCTTCTATATGTAAGTGGTTGTGTTGTTTATATTGAAATCCATATCTTTCTGGAGTTCATTCTTGATGTAGGGTGTGAGATAAGATCTAGTTTAATTTTTCCTATTAGTAAGCAATTGCTGTTAATAATATTTCCCTTTCATGTTTATTGAAATGTCAGTTTAAACTTATTTAATTTAGACATATATTAGTTGCTCTTTCTTAATTTTTATTCTTCTTTCTGTCCATCTATGTTTATAATAGAACAACTCCAATTGTAACATTTTAGTAGTATTTTTTATTATACTAATAGATGGTACTAAAAATTGTTTTAAAATTGTATTAGCCTTTCTTGGATGTTAATTCTTTCAGATGAACTTTAAAAAATACTTTATTAATTCTTTGTCTCCCCCTTATAAAACAAAACAAAATGAAACAAAAATTAAAGCAAGCAAGAAAACAAACCAAATCCCCTGGGGCTTATTTAATATAGTTGCACCAATCATATAAGTTGTTTGGAGGAATTAATTGACACTGTGATAATACTCAGTCTTCATTTCCAAGATGATGACATCAATCTCTGTTTATTCAAGTCTTCCTTCATCTTTCAGCAATGCTTTAACTCTACAGGCAAAAGGAGAGGTTTGGGCGAGCAGAGGTGGCAGATGACTTCATGCAGAGGCCTGCAGGTTACTCTCAGGACCTCTCCCACAGTCTAGCCCTCATCCTTGAAATGATAGGCACTTGGTTTTGTTAATATGCCAAGAATGGGTCTGTCAGGAAGAAATTTAAATAAAACATTCTCAGAAATGTGATGGATAAAATCAGAATGTCAGTAGATTGATTTACAAAGATAAATAAATGTAGAGGAAATAGGCCCCTCATGCATTGTAACCAGAACATTGCCTCCCTGTTGGTTCCCATTCAGGGGAAGAAACACAGGAGCGGAAGATCGCTTTGTGAGCCTGGAGTCAGAACAAATGATTTGAATTATGTAATTTAATTACTGAACAAAATCAGGTTACACCAGTCTAAGTCCATCCTTTCTATATATGTACACCTGCAAGGTGGTAAGGAAGGCAGTTTTTTTTGTTGTTGTTGTCTTTGTTTTTCTATATGGACTATCTTTCTGTGTTTTGTTTTCCTTTACACATTTGGGAAATATCATCTTAATAAATACTATACTTTAATATTTTTTATTTTAAAAATATACTCAAGCTTCCCTCCTTTCTGCCACCTCCATTAAAATTATAGTAAAAAACAAAACAGGCATAGAGCCAGAAGAGCAAAGAAAGCAGCAAAGAGGTCCATCCACTTACGAGAGAACTGAATAAATAGCCAGAAGACAGAAAACAAGGGAAATAAATGATGACAAAGTAGAGAAAGAGACCAACTACACAAAGAAGTTTGCTTCCAAGGTAAGCATCTTTCTGCCTGGCAGAATTCCAAGAAAGCACCATGTTTTGAGACTTGGGAGGTAAAGAGAAGTGAGGTGTGTTGACAACAGTGGGTTTGATGGCCAATCTATAGGATTTTAAAATTGGCATCCTTCATTCACAACTGGTGTTCAGAGTGAAGGCAAAACTTCCATTTCCCTGGGAAATCCTTCTCCAGTGACCAGAGGAATGACCAGCTCCCCACCTTCTCACAGTCCAGCAGTCCCTGCTAACCCACAGGTATGTGCTGATGCCAGTTCACCTACTTCCTCACCTGTGAGCACAGGTCACAAAGAGGGAAGATGTTGAGGAAGATTTGAAGCCTGAAGGACAGAGGGGGACAGCACATTAGGAATTCTAGTGAGTTAGTTTAAATTCCTCACTTTCTCAGAGTGAAGTTAACAAACAATACCAAATATTTGAAAAAAAGCAAGCAGTAAAAGTGTAAGCATTATAATTCAAAATACATAAGTTGAAAACAAGGAAAACAACATAAATGATGAAAAATAATTGCTCCTTCTCCTTGATATTGAGATCAGAGAGTGACGATAGGGTGATAAGACATTGCTTTAAAAAAATTCCTTATGTACTTCTTGATTTAAAAAAATGTAAGTATTATTTGGGATTAAAAACAAAGGAAAACATTTAACATGCAGAATGAATTTATAAACAAAAGAAACTATGTTAAACCATTTTCATTTATATTGTTTTATGTTTTCAATTTTAAAAATGAACCACCTTTTGTATAAGGAGCACCCAACAAAATATCTGGCACTTAGCAGTTGCTCAAAAAGTACTTGTTGAATAAATAAACTTTTTTGCATTTTTAAACTTTTTTCCTTCATTCGCCTCATTCTTAGTTTTCGTTTAAATAATTTAGAATTCTAGATTTACATTATTATTGTTATTATTATTCTGTTACATATACATCTTATAACTCATATTAGTGACCGTAGCCCATCCTTTTAAAACCACAAGAAAAAACACAACTTCCTTATTCTTGAGTGTTTAATTTCAAATGA
Organism: Pan troglodytes; assembly: GCF_028858775.2. NCBI lineage: Eukaryota > Metazoa > Chordata > Mammalia > Primates > Hominidae > Pan > Pan troglodytes. The sequence goes on from NC_072411.2 coordinate 14,997,385, forward strand.
CGTTTTTACCGGCTGGTCTACATCTTTCAGTAATTTTCTCAGAAAGAATATTTGGGAATTAGACTTTTTAAGCCCTTAATGTCTGAAAATAACAATCTGTGGACTTTCCACACAAGTGATGATTTGAATGAATATAGAAATCTCTAGTTAACTGCTTTTGATCTAAAATTCTACATTGTCCTTTTTTTGTTGTTTCTTCTTCCATGTTGTGAAAGGGTAGTCTGATGAATTTGGCCAGAATTTGGTCCCTTTATGGTTTATCTGTTGATCCTTGGCTACCTGTAGAATTCCTTTCCTGGATCTGAAATTTAAAACTTTTCAGGAAGTCTATTTTCATTAGATTTTCTAATTTTTTTGTGAACACCTTTTGATTTGTCGAAGTGAGGTAGAACAAAACCGAATATCACCAGCTGTTCATCTTCTTAACTTGGAAGTTCCTTCTTTTTTTACTCTAGAGAGAGAGTGTATTTTTGAGTAAGTAAAAGTAGTTTTCGAATGCATTTGGGGTAAAGCATCATCAAATGAAGGATATAAACTCCATAGATACATCACTATGACTTACTAACAGGACAACTTTTCCTTTAGTTAACTATCCGTGGGAGAAACCAATATGTGAAGAATAGCTATAATTTCTTGTTCCATGGAGTTTTTTCAAGTTACCCCGAAGAATTTGATAACATGTCATCAAGTGAAAGATATAAAGAACTCATGTGTAGTTTCACAGGACTGTGCTTAGGATACTCTATTTTTAGTTTGAGTACCCCTAGTGTTCTTGGTACTTTTCAATTATCTTTTTGCCTCTCACTGAGTCAAAGATAAATTCAGCAAAGGCAGAGACAATACCCACTAATTGTCTGCATCCCACATAGTGGGATACATAGAAAGTGCTCAGTTAGCTTTGATTGACAGATGTGCTAATCATCCACTTGGTTGGTAGTCTTACAGCTGTCCCTGCTTGAACCCAAGCTATATTTACCTCTAATTCAGACATGTTTTGATTGTTATGTGGGTAGATATGATAAGCCTTGCAGGCCTTTTTACATGAAGTACCTAGGGCTTTTCTGCTCAGGGTGTGGTTTGGGAACCAGGAGTATTAAGGCTATCTGAGAACCTGTTAATGATGTAGAATCTCAGTTCCCCTCATGTTTACTGGTTTACATACATACATTTTGAGAAACACTGCATTTGGAGATTCCTGCACTAGACACAACCCAAAGAAATAACCGAGGGATATACAGGATATGGTCAGAGGGAACTCTGGACACCCTCTGGCTGTTCTCATGGGTTGAATATGATGAGCTTAATAAAACAGCCAGTGGATATTAAAATCTGTGTGGGCTTTGAGTTAGCAGTCTCCTGCAGCTTTGGTGCATGCAGCTTTGGCAACTACAGGAGATAGCTGCGGAACTCTTGGCAGTGCTGCAGTGCCCTTAATGCTGGCATTGGTGGCCTTGATGGCATCTGCACTGGGTATCATCTGCATAGCTGCCACTGGGCTTGCAGCAAGAGGCTTCAACCCAGCAAGCTGGAGCAGGAGAGAGGAAATGTGCTGTCAGCCTCTTATTGCCAAGAGGGCTAGTTTTTGGAACACATCTCACTTCATACCAGATGAAACGGAGCCATCAGATAGCTGGCCTGAACTTACAACATTACTTTCATGGCATCCATTCTTTCCTTCTTCTCTTCTGTTACATTTAGGTTCTGCTTCTATGACTTCATGCTTTCTCAAGGATCACGTTATCATTTATCTTTTTGATCTCCTATATCTTTAATGTCTCTTTTGATATGGACATCTTCTAATAAATCCTTAAATATGATCAACTATTTCTCTCTTAAAAAAATAGCACCTCTGATGCCACCTTCTGCACCAGCTATGCTATCTTTAACCATCTCTTTAAAGATAAACTTCTTAAAAAGTTGTTTACAGTTATTGCTTTCATTTCTTTATCTTCCATTCATTTTATTGTCACAGATTTTTTATGACAACTGTCACTGATTTTTTAAAGCTGTGAAATATAAATGCAGAACGATTACAGAAAATACCTGTGTATAGTTTAACAAATAGTTAAAAAGCAATGCAAGAGTAAACGCCTCCCTTCTCGAGAAATAGAATATTACAACCACTCCAGAAGCCTTCATGCATCTTCCAATGTTATCATCTCCTTCCTCTCTGGGTATAAACATTTTTATCTTTTGTAAATCCTTTCTTTATAGTTTTATCCTCTTCATATGTATGACTAAACAATATAATTTTTCCTGTTTTTCAGCTTTATAGAATATAATCATTCTGTGTGTATTCATTTCTGTATCTATATCTCTCTATTCAAAATCTTCTTTTACTCAATGTTATGTTTATAAGATTTATCCATAATGTTGGGTGCAGCTGTAGTTCATTTTCACCGCTGTATGGTATTCTGTTGCATGAATACATTGCAATTTACTTATCCACTCTACTCTAAATAGACATTCGGGCTGTTTCCAGTTTAGAGCTATTATGAATAATGTTTTTACTTACATGTTTATTCGAGTATCCTGGTACACATATGTAAGCATTTCTGTAGGGTATATTCCTGGGAATAAAATTCCTGGGTTATAGGTCAGGTATCTTTAATTTACTAGATAATGCCAAACCTCTTTCATTCCATCAACCATGTTTAGTGGGCTCCTTCTCTTGACATCCTCAACAATATTTGATAGTGCCAGACATTTTACCCTTTGCCTATTAAGTGTGATGTGCAATGGTATTGAGTGTGTCATGGCATTTTAATATAGTTTTAGTTTTTATTTTCCTGAGTGTTAATGTGTTTGACCACGTTTTCATATGTATATATATAGACTATTTAGAATTCATTCATGTAAGTTGCTATTAAACTCATTTACCTGTTTTAAAAAATGGATGGTCAATTTCTTATTAATTCATAGATATTTTTTATATATCTTGCATACTTGATTTTCTAGTTATTTTTTCTGCAAACACCTTCTGCCAATCTGAACTTGTCTTTTTATTATCTTTGTGATGACTTGATAAATATGAGGTCCTAACATTATATATATATATATATGTTTTGTTTTGTTTTGTTTTGTTTGAGAGAGGGTCCGGATCTGTTGCCTAGGCTAAAGTACAGTGGTGTAATCACAGTTCACTGCGGCCTCAACCTCCCGGGCTCTAGTGATTCTCCTGCCTCAGCCTCCTGAGTAGCTGGGTGGTGCATGCCACCAGGCCTGGATAATTTTGATTTTGATTTTGTAGAGACAGTATCTCACTATGTTGCCCAGACTGGTCTCTAACCCCTAGGCTCAAGCAATTTTCCCACCTTGGCCTCCCAAAGTGCTGGGATTATAGGCATGAGCCACCATGCCTGGCTGAGTTCTTAATTTTAATGGAGCTCAAATTTTAATGGACTTAAAAATATTAGTAATTTTCTTAATTTATAGCACTTTTTGTGTCTTATTTAATGAACTATGTTTTTAATCAGAACTTCTGAGGAATTGTCTTGTATAATCTTTATAATTTATCTTTCACATTTAGGTCTTTAATCTACCTGGACCTGATGGTTGTGTATAAAGTGAGGAAAGGGTCCAATTTTTTGTCTTTTTGTATGAATACTCAACAGTCTAACAACTATTCATTGTAATATCTGTCATTTTTCCACTTGTCTGCAATGCCACCTCTGTCATCTATCACGTGTTCATTATAGGTAAATTTGTTTTTCTGTTCTTTATTCCATCTGTCTACCCACATTTTGTTACTATAGTTTAAAAATAAGCCTAACGTACGGTAAAGGGCGCTCTTCCGGCCTGTTTTCTTCTTTGAGAATGTCTTGGCTATCTTTGGCCCATTTGCACTTCCATGTAAATTTTAGAATATGCTTTTCAAGTTTTGTACAAATAACCTTAGTAGGATATTGTATGGCATTGCATTAAATCTATAAATCAGTTTTAATATAATGGACATTTTTAGTGGTGTTTTAATCCATAAACATAATATACCTCTCCATTTATTTAATATAGCTCAATAAAGTTTATATCAAAATATACAATATTTGTTAAAGCATTGCACAGATATTTTTGAATTTGCTTCTAGATTTGATACTACTATGAATGCCATCATCTTCAAAATTTTATTTTCCAATAGTTTGCTCTGATATATTGAATACTAGTTGTTTCCACAAATTTATTTTGTATCTGGCAATGTTGTTAAACTCACATATCATTTTAAATAATTTATCTGTAGACTATTTTTGAACTTTATACATACACAATCATGCCATCTGTGTATAAGATACAGTTTTCATTTTTCTTTTCAAATTCTTATAAACTCGATTTCTTTTTATTGTCTTAGTGCATTGGTTTAGATCTCTGATAACATGCCAAATTAAATGGTGACAGTGGAAATCCTTGTCTTATTTCTGGTGATGAAGGTAAAGATTTTAAATATGACATTTGATCAAATATTTTTGTATATACTTTTATTTGGATTAAAGAAATTCCTTCCAATACTGGTTTCTAAAGCGTTTTTTTTTTTTCAATAAATGTGTGTTGAATTTTAGTGATCTTTTTTTTCTGAAATCACTGAGATTATTACTCTGATCTGTTAAGGAAGTGTATTGATTAATTTTCTAACATTAAAAATAAAAACTTACCTTTAAACCTGAATTATTTTCATAGTGATGTGTTTGCTTTGTTAGCATTTTAAGATGTTTGCATGCATATAAATAAGTAAGAGATCTGTAACTTTTCTTATTATGCTGTCCTTGTTAGGCTTTTATTTCAAATCTATGCTGTTCCATAAATGCACTGAGAGCTATTCCCTTATTTCCTATGATTTTTAACTCCTCTTCTATACTTACTACATAACGTTTAAATTATTGAAAATATGCTTAGTAGAATTCCTTGATAAAGTAATTAGGGCATTGTGATTTCTTTGTGGAAAATTTTAAAAATTACTGATTCATTCACTTTAAATGTCTATAGGGCTATTGAGATTTCCAAAGGTTTTTTGATTTTGTTTGATATGTGACTTTTTTTTCCTGGACTAGACACATTTGTTATAATTTTTAAAAGATACTTGGAAGGAAGTTGATTTTGATATCTTTTTATTATCCATGTCATGTCTCTAGCCTCTGTCGTGATATTCCCTTGTTGGTTCTTTGTATTGCTAATTGTGTTTTCTCTCTTAATTTTTTCAATAACTCATACTAGAAGTTTACACAGTTTATTAGTCTTTCCAGAAAACTGTTAATCATCGCTTTGCAAGTTAGTTTTCTTCAGTCTTTTCTAGTCATTTTAAAATTATTTTCATTTATAACTTTATTGCATTTATAACATTTATTTGCTTTGTGTGTTGTACTTTATCTAATTTGAGATGGTTTCACAGATTCGATTCTTCAATGCAGACACTGAGGTGAAGTTGGTGGTGCAAGATGAGAGGAAGCTGGCTTACGGCACAGGGAGAAGCTGAACTTCGGTGCAGCTCCCACAGACCTTAGCCAACTTGGTGGGGAGCTTTGGTGCCGATATTTCCTATTGAAGTAGTCCTGTCTTGGACTTCTCAGCATTGTACTAGGCCCTTAAGCACCCCCTTCACTCAGTTACTAGATACAAGACAGCTCAGGAAGACCGTAGCATTAGGACAGGCAGCTCTCTGCAGCTGAGGCAGCCCCGGTAGGAGCTGACAGCTGAAGATTGTCTGGAAACTGTACCACCTACCACCACCAGGCAGTGAGTCCTTCTCCGAAAAAGGATCTGGGTCAGATGGATGCTCATTAACTTTCACGCACCTTTGCTTTCTCACATACACATCAAGTCTGTGAATGTCCTTCTAATCTCTGCTTTATCTGTATTACACAGTTCTGCGATGTGTTTTTGTTAGTATTCAGCACAAACACATTTAAAAACATTTGTCACTATGATTTCTTTTTTGACACATAGATATAGTTAGATGTATTTTTCTTAACTTCTAAAATGTATAGTTTTTGCTAGCTATATTTTTGTCATCAGTATTAGTTTAACTACAACATGATGATAAATATAATCAGCGTTTCACAACATGCTTATAAATATAATCTGCAGGATTTCATCATTTTAAACTTTATTGAGACTTGCTTTATGTCCCAATAGTCAATTTTGTAAATGATATTCCTCAAAAAAATGTGTATTCTGTAGTTGTTAGGTGTTCCTATTCGAGAGGCTGTAACCAGGGTCTCCAACCACCAGAAAGGAATGCTGTCTGCTAGTGGCTACTGTGGATTATTTTTTCATTATCCTCCTTTAAAATGCAAATATCCTTTGGAGTGTTGAGTAATGAACGTCTTAAAATTGGGTATGAGAATGAACTGAATTACCAAGGGAGTGGGATTTGTGGGAAAGGACACACAGACTCACACACACACCACTATTTTTTGCAGGCTTAGTAACATGCAAACTGTATTGTGTTCACATACATTATTTCACTGAATCCCCACAATAATTCTGAGAGAAGGGTATTCTACCCATTTTATACATAGGAAGCTGAGGCTCAAAGAGTTTAAAGAGCTTGCTAATATTTGAACTCAGAGGTATCTGATACTGGATTCCATGCTCTTAATTGCTATGTGCCTATCTCCCCATAACTAGCCTCAGTCCCTTTAATACACTAATTTGGTCATCTGATTCACAATGCAGTTATCATTATATTTGTAAAGGTTTTCTCTGATTCTAATGGATATTGAAAAGATAAGTGATGGCAGAATCACTTATTCTTTAATTTTTAAGCATTATCAGTGAATCATTATGTAGACGGCTTATGCTATGAGCTCAGGATTATGTTATGAGCTCAAGAAATGCAAAGATAAAGAAAACACAGTCCAATCCAGTAAGATTGGGAGACAGACATGTGTACACACAATGAGAAGTCATGAAGGGAAGGTGGGCTGGCTGTGGAATTAGTCACCTTTAAGTCTGTCTAAGGAGAGGGCTGGTATCAGGGTATGGACATTTTACATTTCTATCACAGCATTGTAGTTGATCTTAGAGATTCCTACCGAAGTTTGGGGAGAAGAGAGGTAATACAGGGATTTATTTTAAATTTCTTCTTATAATTAGGTCAATTCTAGAATATGAGGAATGAACAACAGTTCAAACACAGTGTCTGAAAAAGGTAACCACATTTTGTAAAGATTCCTTAAATCAATAGGTTGAAATTCCAGTAATAGAGCTCCAAAATTTCAGGGGAGCCTATCCTATGGGAAAGCAGAGCCCTGTTGCTGGAAATCCACTAAGCCATTTACAAGGAGTAAAGAAGGGCTTTCTGAAATGTTGACTTAGGGACACAGAGCTTAAACTCAGAGCACTTATTTTCTTCTCTGCTCTCCGGCTTTCTGTCTCTGGCTGCATCATTATTCTTTATTGACTATTTCATAAACTCACATTCCCTCAGCTAGGTTAAGGAAGGCAGTCTTTAATCTTGGCGGAGCAGATAAGGACAATTAAGTCCTGGGCCTGCTTCCTGACACAGATGACGGGGCTGCCTTCCTGGAACATCATCTTCATGTCATGGGTTCTGCTGTCACTTATTTTGTTCAGAATGTGTCAGGACAGCTAGCATGACCTCAGCATTCCCCTCAGGCTGGTGCTTCTTTAATGCTGAATAAAATGTTCTCCTGGACTCTTTCAGGGTGGATTTGAGACCCAGCCCTGTGGGCTGAAGCAGGATGGGTGCAGGTCTCTGAATCTCTTCTTAATCTTTCAGCTAGAAATAACTACTCCTTTCTGTGGTCCTTTTGCAATTTACTCATGGCTTCTTTTCTTTTCTTTTACTTCCTTTATTTTCTTTTATGATTGTTCTTACAATAGCCTGCTTTGATCTCCACTACGTCTGGTTATTGGAGAATACATCAACTGTTTTGTTGACTCAGCAATACTTAATCAATTCTAATTTCAGCACTGTTTCTTTTGAAAATTCCTCTCACCTACTTTTGCCAGTATAGTAAGGCTATCAGTTTCAGCAGTAGGTTTCTTTGATCTCCAGAACAGGTTTAAGATCCAGGTTTGGCCCATCATAGTACACCATTATTTTGGCTTCAGTGATTGGCTCCTCAGTGAAATCATGATCCTAAAGTTGACCAATCAGAGGTTTTTCCTGGGGATTTTTATATATAGATACTGGGGACAGATGGTATTTTTTTCCTCTTGTAGTGCAAGCTGAAAGAATGTGGTTACAAATCTAATTATGGTGATGTCCTTTAACTTATGGATGGGCATAAGGGAGTGAGGCCAAAATGCAACTTTAAGCCAAGCGAGAGATAGAGAGATGGAGACTGCTAGTCGGGATGCTGTTCGAATCCCTGAATGCAGTCTTTCCTGAGACTAAATTATATTTAGTCTTTTAACCGTAACTGCTAAAAGTAATTTTTTAATTTTAAACTTAGAATATAAGTTTAATGAGTGAAAGCAGAGATTTTTCTTTACCTTTTCACTGCTGTAATTCCAAATGCCTAGAACAGTGCCTGTCACATAGTAGGCAGTCAATTAATATTTGCTTAATGAATATTTGCAACTGAATGAAACAGGATAATCAGAGTATGCATGTCTTCCTAACTGTTTTAAGGGATTCTTGGGAAGAAAACCCAGGGAGCAATTATCATAGAGTTGTTGGAATTAAAGCTAGTTTGTGGGACTGTCCTGGGAATTTATTGTTATTGAAATTTTTTTAAATTTTGAAGTGTAACACACAGAAAAGTGCATAAAGCACAAATAAGCAGTGTAATGGGATTATTTATAAAGTGGACCCATGACCACTAGGTAGTTCAAGAAATAGAAGGCTTCCAGCCTTCCAGAAGCTTCTCATATTTCCCATCTGGAATATTTCCCTCTGTACCAGCCAGAGGTAAACACCATGCTGAATTTTATGGTAATCACTTCATTGCTTTGTTTTATAATTGTAGCCCCACTATATGCATCACAGGACAATGCTATTTAGTTTTGAATTTGTGAACTTAATAAAAATAAATTTCACAATACATATATTATTTTGTGTCATGTTTCTTTAACACTACATTTTTATTATTCATCCAAGTTGGACATTGCATTACTTTATTTTCATTGCTCTGTTTTATAAATAAAAGATATTCTGCTGCTACAACAATTTTTCCCAGTTTTGGCTGTAAAAATCTGTGCTGCCATGAAAGTTCTTAGACATGTATCCTAGTACCTATGTGTCCCCGTTTTCTATGGCATATTTACCTGGAAGTGAAATTGCTGAGTCATTGGGTATGCCTATTTTGAACTTTAGCTAATAATGTTTTATATTGTCCTTAATACGAGGCTTTCTCTGATTTTTATTATAGCCAATTCAATGGTTGTATAGTTTTATCTTGCTATAATTTTTATTTGCATTTTTCTGATTACCAAAGAAGCTGATCTTATTTTGTTTATTGGCCATTTGAATTTTTCTCTTGTGTAAAATAGCTAGTTATGTTTTTGGCCCACTGTTTATTGATTTGTCTTTTTCTTTTCAATTTTAGTTCTGAGTGTGTTCTGGATACAAGTCCTTTGAATGGTAATATGGCTAAAGATAGCTTCTCACATTCTGTGGCTTGTTTTCTTCTCTTTCTTTATAATATGGTTTAATAAATAGAAGTTCTTAATTCTATTGTTGTCAAGTACAACATAATTTTTTTTCTATGAATAATAACTTCTGTGACTTTTATGACTTAATTACCAAAGTTTCACACCATCACTTTGCCATGTTCAATTTATTAGACAGAGTCACTAAATACAGCCCGCAATTAAGGGAAGAAGAATTAAGCTCCACATTTTCATGGGAGGAGTCCCCCCAAAATTTGTAGACATCTTTCAATATCATCACACATGATAAAATCAGGTGAAGGTTTTTGAAGAGACTGGGATATATTTAGAGGAAAGAAGGCTCAGATGAAAGAAAGAAATCATAGATGTTGGAGAGAGGTGAGATTAGAATACGTGTGTTTTGTCTTTCATAGGTATTTTCTTTTTGTGCCCCAGATCTTTGCAGAATCTGTGCTTAGTAGTGATGGACATATAGTTGGTGTGTGCTAAGGACTTATTCACTGGCTGATTTGTTGTAATGGATAAATTCTCAACTCCTGACCAGGTTTTTATTATCGTTTTCCCGGTTAATCTGATTAGTTATCTGATTAGTTCAAAATACTGGTTGGCTTGCCCTAAATACTGAATTTAGGGTCAGATCTTTTTTTTTTTTACTATTATTGTACTCTAAGTTCTAGGGTACATGTGCACTACGTGCAGGTTACATATGTATACATGTGCCATGTTGGTGTGCTGCACCCATTAACTCATCATTTAACATTAGGTATATCTCCTAATGCTATCCCTCCCCGCTCCCCCCGCCACACAACAGGCCCCAGTGTGTGATGTTCCCCTTCCTGTGTCCATGTGATCTCATTGTTCAATTCCCACCTATGAGTGGGAACATGCGGTGTTTGGTATTTTGTCCTTGTGATAGTTTGCTGAGGATGATGGTTTTCAGCTTCATCCATATCTCTACAAAGGACATGAACACATCATTTTTTATGGCTGCATAGTATTCCATGGTGTATATGTGCCACATTTTCTTCATCCAGTCTATCATTATTGGACATTTGGGTTGGTTCCAAATCTTTGCTATTGTGAATAGTGCCACAATAAACATACGTGTGTATGTGTCTTTATAGCAGCATGTTTTATAATCCTTTGAGTATATACCCAGTAATGGGATGGCTGGTTCAAATGGTATTTCTAGTTCTAGATGCCTGAGGAATCGCCACACTGACTTCCACAATGGTTGAACTAGTTTACAGTCCCACCAACAGTGTAAAAGTGTTCCTATTTCTCCACATCCTCTCCAGCACCTGTTGTTTCCTGACTTTTTAATGATCGCCATTCTAACTGGTGTGAGATGGTATCTCCTTATGGTTTTGATTTGCATTTCTCTGATGGCCAGTGATGATGAGCATTTTTTCATGTGTCTGTTGGCTGCATAAATGTCTTCTTTTGAGAAGTGTCTGTTCATATCCCTCGCCCACTTTTTGATGGGGTTGTTTATTTTTTTCTTGTAAATTTGTTTGAGTTCATTGTGGATTCTGGATATTAGCCCTTTGTCAGGTGAGTAGATTGCAAAAATTTTCTCCCATTCTGTAGCTTGCCTGTTCACTCTGATGGTAGTTTCTTTTGCTGTGCAGAAGCTCCTTAGTTTAATGAGATCCCATTTGTCAATTTTGGCTTTTGTTGCCATTGCTTTTGGTGTTTTAGACATGAAGTCCTTGCCCATGCCTATGTCCTGAATGGTATTGCCTAGGTTTTCTTCTAGGGTTTTGATGGTTTTAGGTCTAACATTTAAGTCTTTAATCCATCTTGAATTAATTTTTGTATAAAGTGTAAGGAAGGGATGCAGTTTCAGCTTTCTACATATGGCTAGCCAGTTTTCCCAGCACCATTTATTAAATAGGGAATCCTTTCCCTTTCCCCATTGCTTGTTTTTGTCAGGTTTGTCAAAGATCAGATAGTTGTAGATGTGTGGCATGATTTCTGAGGGCTCTGTTCTGTTCCATTGGTCTATATCTCTGTTTTGGTACCAGTACCATGCTGTTTTGGTTACTGTAGCCTTGTAGTATAGTTTGAAGTCAGGTAGCTGATGCTTTCAGCTTTGTTCCTTTGGCTTAGGATTGACTTGGCAATGTGGGCTCTTTTTTGGTTCCATATGAACTTTAAAGTAGTTTTTTCCAATTCTGTGAAGAAAGTCATTGGTAGCTTGATGGGAATGGCATTGAATCTATAAATTACCTTGGGCAGTATGGCCATTTTCACAATATTGATTCTTCCTACCCATGAGCATGGAGTGTTCTTCCATTTGTTTGTATCTTCTTTTATTTCCTTGAGCAGTGGTTTGTAATTCTCCTTGAAGAGGTCCTTCACATCCCTTGTAAGTTGGATTCCTAGGTATTTTATTCTCTTTGAAGCAATTGTGAATGGGAGTTCACTCATGATTTGGCTGTTTGTTATTGGTGTATAAGAATGCTTGTGATTTTTGTACATTGATTTTGTATCCTGAGACTTTCCTGAAGTTGCCTATCAGCTTAAGGAGATTTTGGGCTGAGATGATGGGGTTTTCTAGATATACAATCATGTCATCTGCAAACAGGGACAAATTGATTTCCTGTTTTGCTAATTTAATACCCTTTGTTTCCTTCTCCTGCCTGATTGCCCTGGCTTGAACTTCCAACACTATGTTGAATAGTAGTGGTGAGAGAGGGCATCCCTGTCTTGTGCCAGTTTTCAGAGGGAATGCTTCCAGTTTTTGCCCATTCAGTATAATATTGGCTGTGGGTTTGTCATAGATAGGTGTTATTATTTTGAGATACATCCCACCAATACCTAATTTATTGAGAGTTTTTAGCATGAAGCGTTGTTGAATTTTGTCAAAGGCCTTTTCTGCATCTATCGAGATAATCATGTGGTTTTTGTTGTTGTTTCTGTTTATATGCTGGATTACGTTTATTGATTTGCATATGTTGAACCAGCCTTGCATCCCAGGGATGAAGCCCACTTGATCATGGTGGATAAGGTTTTTGCTGTGCTGCTGGATTCGGTTTGCCGGTATTTTATTGAGGATATTTGCATCGATGTTCATCAGGGATATTGGTCTAAAATTCTCTTTTTTTGTTGTGTCTTTGTAGACCTACAAAGAGACTTAGAATCTCACACAATAATAATGGGAAACTTTAACACCCCACTGTCAACATTAGACAGATCAACGAGACACAAAGTTAACAAGGATATCCAGGGACTGAACTCAGCTCTGCACCAAGCAGACCTAATAGACATCTACAGAACTCTCCACCCCAAATCAACAGAAAATACGTTCTTTTCAGCACCACACCACACCTATTCCGAAATTGACCACATAGTTGGAAGTAAAGCACTCCTCAGCAAATGTAAAAGAACAGAAATTATAACAAACTGTCTCTCAGACCACAGTGCAATCAAACTAGAGCTCAGGATTAAGAAACACACTCAAAACCACTCAACTACATGGAAACTGAACAACCTGCTCCTGAATGACTACTGGGTACATAACGAAATGAAGGCAGAAATAAAGATGTTCTTTGAAACCAACGAGAATAAAGACACAACATGCCAGAATCTCTGGGACACATTGAAAGCAGTATGTAGAGGGAAATTTATAACACTAAATGCCCACAAGAGAAAGCAGGAAAGGTCTAAAATTGACACCCTGACATCACAATTAAAAGAACTAGAGAAGCAAGAGCAAACACATTCAAAAGCTAGCAGAAGGCAAGAAATAACTAAGATCAGAGCAGAACTGAAGGAAATAGAGACACAAAAAACCCTTCAAAAAATTAATGAATCCAGGAGCTGTTTTTTTGATAAGATCAACAAAATTGATAGACCGCTAGCAAGACTAAGAAGAAAAGAGAGAAGAATCAAATAGATGCAATAAAAATGAGAAAGGGGACATCACCACCAATCCCACAGAAATACAAACTACCATCAGAGAATACTATAAACACCTCTATGCAAATAAATTAGAAAATCTAGAAGAAATGGATAAGTTCCTCAAGACATACACTCTCCCAAGACTAAACCAGGAAGAAGTTGAATCTCTGAATAGACCAATAACAGGCTCTGAAATTGAGGCAATAATTAATAGCTTTCCAACCAAAAAAAGTACAGGACCAGATGGATTCACAGCCAAATTCTACCAGAGGTACAAGGAGGAGCTGGTACCATTCCTTCTGAAACTATTCCAATCAATAGAAAAAGAGGGAATCCTCCCTAACTCATTTTATGAGGCCAGCATCATCCTGATGCCAAAGCCTGGCAGAGACAAAACAAAACGATCTTAACCAATTAATTTCAAATTACTTTTGACTGTAGTCAGAATGATTAGAAGTTCATGTTTCTCCTGCCTTTAGACATCTTAATACATCCTCCTACTTTTTCTTACTTTTTTTTTTTTTTTTTTTTGAGTCAGAGTCTTGCTCTGTTGCTCGGGCTGGAGTGCAATGGCCTGATCTCGGCTCAATGCAACCTCCATCTCCTGGGTTCAAGCGATTCTCCTGCCTCAGCATCCCAAGTAGCTGGGATTACAGGCATGCACCCCACATCTGGCTAGTTTTTGTATTTTCAGTAGAGACAGGGTTTCACCATGTTGGTCAGTCTGGTCTCAAGCTCCTGACCTCGTGATCTGCCGGCTTCAGCCTCCCAAAGTGCTGGGATTACAGGTGTGAGCCACCACGCCTGGCCTACATCCTCCAACTTTCTCTTCTATTTCTTCCTTTTGAAAACTAGCCATCTTATTTTCCTATTCCCATCCTATCTGTCATATTTAGAGAGATCTGTCAAATTTATCCTTGATGCAGACTTATGCTTAATAGCTTAACAAAAAATTACTACATCCATTTATTTTTTGCATTTTAGTAACATATTTTGGAGATAGAAAACTTTAATATAAAATAATTACTTTCTTATTAGTACAGGAACGTAGTGTTCATTCATTCATATACGTGCTAGTACCCCAATAGTTGGCACAAAGGCCATGAAAAGACATGAGCTATTCTATCCACAAACAAGATTTCCCCATCTAACTATATCTAGCTCTGCCTGCTATACTTGTTTGCCCTTGAATTTATCCAGACCCGAAGCAGCAGCATATTGGCTTTGCACTTGTGTTTTTGTTCCTTCTGTGACTTTCCTTCTCTTCGCAATTAGCCACTGTTCTAATCAATTTAATCCATCTCTGACAGCAGGCCATATTTTCCTATCTTGTTGATGAGCATGTCATGTGGAACAGAGTCAGAAGCCTCCCTGATGTCAAAATATACTATGTCTGTCCCTTCCTTCTTGCATACAAGGTCTGACACTCTGTCAGAGGAGGCAATTGAATTGGTCTAACATGAGTTGTTGGTCACAAAGTCAAGCTGGTTATTACCTATCATTCTGAGCCCTTCCATATGCTTGCAAATTGATTAGGCATCTTGATCTTGTGGTTAATGCACTTTTTGTCATTGTTTAGAGTCTGGGACACTTCAATGCAATCTTGGGCTACTGTGAGAATACATTTACCATCTATTCCACTTTCATTAAAGGTAAAGAGGTCATTTGCTTTTATAGCTCAGAAATTCTAAGAAAAGTTAATGCTCTCAAGGACTCTTGGGAATCTTAATAGTAGCCTAGATTTGGCATCACAAGAGTTAAAATGAAATCAAGTTTTTTATCCTTATTACCAGGAAAGACAACACATGTTTGTTGAGTCCCTGCTATGTAAAAGGCATTTCTGCTGCTTGGTTATGCGATAGATACAATGTTGTGTAAGATGGTCTGAAATCTTGTGTTGTCTATAGAGAGCATGGACACATGAAAAACTAATTGACACCAGTATTTTATGTGAACAATGGGGAAAAAAAGACCATACAGCTTTTTGGTTGGTTGTATGTTATTAGGAATCACAGTTTCTTTGTGCCTGATTGTCTAGCTAAATCATTTAAAATAATAATGCAGACATATTATTTGTATATTTCTTTTTTAATTTAAAATTTTAAATGATACATAATAGATATACATATTTTTGGTGTTCACGTGATATCAGTACAATCATATAATGTGTAAACATCAAATCAGTGTAACAGATACCCATCACCTTATATTTATCTTTTCTTTTTGATTTGACTGCTTCCTAAATTTCTACTCATCTTTTATTTATCTACATCCTCAAAATGCCTAGTGGCAGTGAGGCTGATTTATTTATATTCTTGGTGTCATTACATGTTTCCTATTGTTTTCTTTGTCTTTTTCTTTTTATCAGTTTTATACTTATGCCCAGTTAAGGGCTTGTAGGTATGTTCTTCCACGGATGGGAATATTTTCCCAAGATTCTTGATCGTAGGGTGTCTTGAGAACTCTCACTGTTATTGTTCAATACAGGCTTGGTAATAACATATTATCACCATCAACAAAATATAAAAAATATAACTCCTTGTATTTATAAGCATATTGATAAGAATCAAATTATTAATGAAAGAATAACAAAAATGCTTGGCAAAAAATATCCAATGACCACCTTTTTTATTTTGCTTTTTTTCCAAACAGATTTATTTTAAAATACAATTCTGAATTAAAAAAATTAAAATATTCCAGGACAAAACATTTGTCACTATACTCAGCTACAATCCTTTGAGGAAATACCTTTTCTATTGCTTATTGATAGGCTTCTGTCATTAAAAGTTTCAGGTCTCAAGAGCTGGAAAATATTAGGATATTGGATGATATCGGATGATATTAGATAATTATTGATAATTCTATTAGGTGTGCTGAGTTACTTAGGAAATTATTAGTTCTCAGAGAAGGATACTGTTCTACTTAAAGTGTAGTGCTATAGGTAAATTCCTTGGAAATGTTTGGCAATACATAATACATGTACATAAATACAATACATATATGTGCATATACATGTAAAATATCTATTTGAAGTCTCAGGTCTTGAGCCCAGAAGAAGCTTCTTGGAAGCTCTTTTCCCCCTGCTTCTTCTGATCACTGCATTTTTTCATGGCTTTATGACCCCACAACCATCACCTTTACTTTTTCTCTTCTATGCCACTCTTACTGGTTCTAATGTATTTTCCCAGTGTATGAAAAGGGAATCTTATATTATATCATCCAGTCAATATTTTGAGCCTCACAGTGTTCTGCAGTCTATTCTTTTTAGCCAAGTGAAAATGAAAAGGAGGCAACAGAGAGAGATGCCCATGTCTGCATCAAAACCTGCAATGCGCACACACTCCTCATCTGCTTGTCTCCTCCCTTGAAACACACGTAGGGTGTGACAATGAAGATCTGATAAGCAAAGTAGTAAAAAAAGATCAATAAATAAATTCTTCAGACAAGTGGCCCTCAAGACAAGTTTGCTGAATCTGTAACTTAGACATTTAAAAATCTGCCAAAGTCTCTCCTTGCTAAAGAAGTATCATAAAAGGCTCTCATAAAAAGGCTGATGTTTTCTCCAGACATAAAAGGACAGAAACATTTCAAAAGAGTTATGATACAACTTGGCTTTTTTCTTGGCATAAACAACATTTCCTTGAGGTTAAAGGGTTGAAGTAGATCTAGTAACTTTAGAATTTTATTTCAATAAAGCAAAATCAATCAGTAAGATGTATTCTGTTGAAATCCAAGCAAACTCTGGCATAGTGTAATTGCACAAAAGTGTCTGAGAAAAAAGAATGTAGATCAATAATTGATTTTCTCTCATTTAAATTTTTTATTCTCTGTCGGTCAGGATACAGACTAAAGGGAGTGAAGGCCTTTTTAAGCTCCCTGCTTATTTGAAGTGTGCAATAGATGGATAAAAGCAAGCTTCTTCCAAACACAGTTCTCTTGCTTTCTCATCATTTTGAATCTGTGGATGCAAAGAACAATTTTTGAAGTACATTAAAAACAATGACTACAGAAAAGATCAAGCTCACATTAATAAAAGGATGTATGGGCTAGTGCATACATTTGCTGCATAAAGCACATGGAATATACTTTTTCTGATTCTCATTCATTCAAAATTTTGAAGCAGCCTAGAGCTGTAAGAACTTCGGGGGTCTTTTATTTTGGCTTTCCATCTTTAGAACTCCTAAGTGGTGGTGGCCATCTTATCTCCAGGTGCTGGGAAGACTCCCACTGCATGAAAGCTGGGCCTTTCTATCATTGGGCAGGTTAAATTCTAAGAAATCTTTCAGTTTTATTGGATACAATCTATTTTTCACTGATGGATTCTGACTTTGTCTTTTGCAGCTATGAGTAATAGCTAACAAGGGAGGCAATAGATTGTAGAAAAGTGCCTCTCAAGTGTGGTTCCTTCACTACCAGCATCAGCCTCATCTGGGAAGTAATAACAAATACAATTACAAGGTTCTACTCCAAAGAGATCGAATCAAAAACTCTGGGGGTGGGACCCAACCGTCCATGTCTGAACAGCCCTCCTGGTGATTCTAAAACATGCTAATGTTTAAGAATCCCTGCTTTATCTATTCGTCTTATAAATAATGAGTCTCATTCTAGGACAGTTTCTAGAACTGCCTATTACATTCCTCTGAACAAGGTATGGGTTGAATAAGCAAACCCAAGTGTACCCCTTTTTTGAAAACAGTCTAAGTCAAACTATCCAAATCCAATTCAAGAAGCAGCAAGCCCCTACCTTGATTGATCAGATCAAAGAACACGAATAAAAGAATAGGTTTGTCATCTCTGCAAGGTAAGTAAAGATGCATTTTCTGATTATTAGCACCATGTAACAGAAGCTGCGAGATGGAACAATTCCAAACAACAAAAACAAAAACTGGTGGTGAAATTTTTCTTTTTCTTTCTTTTAAAAATAAATTTGGATTTATCATTTCTTTTATGATGCTTTAAATGTCAGGGAAAGCCTATCCACAGTGTGCACAAGTCTAATTAGGATTATAATAAGTAACTGCTGGAATGATTTTGAAATTGGCGCTAATCTACTCTTGTTACTCCGTGCTTGAGGAAACTGAGACTTAACGTAGATCAATAATCCATCCTCATAAAATTTAGTTACATGCAGACAGTTAGTAGCAGATTCTGCACTCGGAAACAGTCTCTGGATTCCCGATCCTCCAGGCTTTCTCATCCATGTCCGGCTGCATTTCTTTTCTTATTCTGGATTTATTCTTGTTACCATGGAAGCTACAGATATAGAATAGTATAATATAGGACTTTCAGATTTAGAGCAGTTCAGGGCTGTGAATGTAGCTTAGCACACCATGGTGCAAACATAAAATTAAAAAAAAAAAAACCAGCCGGGCACGGTGGCTCACGCCTGTAATCCCAGCACTTTTGGGGGCTGAGGCGGGTGGATCACTTGAGGTCAGCAGTTTGAGACCAGCCTGGCCAACATAGTGAAACCCCATCTCTACTAAAAATACAAAAATTAGCCAGGCACGGTGGCATGCGCCTGTAATCCCGGCTACTCGGGAGGCTGAAGCAGGAGAATCTCTTGAATCCAGGAGGCGGAGGTTGCAATGAGCTGAGATTGTGCCATTGCACTTCAGCCTAGGCGACAAGAGCAAAACTCAGTCTCAATAAATAAAATTTAAAAAACATGAATAAGGACACAAAAATGCATCGTTCCTCAGTTCATTTGTTTACTTATTTATTTACTCATTCAGTCATTCACTTCCTGTGTTTAATAATTTATTTCATAGGCATTTTCTTGGGACTCATTCATTATGTGCTCAATTTTTTTTTTTTTTTTTTTTTTTTTTTTTTTTTTTTCAGACGGAGTCTCGCTCTGTCGTCCAGGCTGGAGTGCAGTGGCGCGATCTCGGCTCACTACAAGCTCCATCTCCTGGGTTCACGCCATTGTCCTGCCTCAGTCTCCCGAGTAGCTGGGACTACAGGCGCCCACCACCACACTGGGCTAATTTTTTGTATTTTTAGTGGAGACGGGGTTTCACTGTGTTAGCCAGGATGGCCTCGATCTCCTGACCTTGTGATCCACCCACCTCGGCCTCCCAAAGTGCTGGGATTACAGGTGTGAGCCACCGTGCCCGGCCATATGTGCTCAATTTTTACCTGGTCACTGTGTGAATATTGGGTATTATTAACAGTTGAATGCCACTTCTATGAAGGTAAGGGCTGGGTTTTATACAATTTATAAGCTTAATAGTGATTAGTTTACTGTCTTAAAAATGTCAGTATTTATTTGGTCAATCAGTGCAGAAAGCACAATCAAGAAAAAGAATTTATAATAAATGTCCTTTCCCCACCAGAAAGTGGAAAAGTCAGAAAGAGCTACCATGATCCAGAGAAAAGGGAGCAGATGTCAGCAGAGGCATCAGGACTGGGAAATCATGAGATGAGGGGGCATTTGAAGGAATTTCGGAATCAGGGAAGTGATTTTAGGCTGCAGAGCACGAGTAAAGCCTTCTTGTTCGGAAGAACCAGTGAGGCATTTGGGTGATATTGAAGAGGAAGGTGTTATTCTTCTAACATTATAATTTGGGCTCCTTAATTTTCTTTAAGTAATAAAACCTAGAAAATTACACAACTGAATTTTTTTTTCAACTTAGAAATGGCATGAAAACTGGATTCACGGGTGAGGAAAGTATTTGTGTAGGAAGAGAGGATTATTAGGCTATTTTCCAGGCTTCTCCCTGCCAGAATACTTGGCTTTCTGGTTTCCATTACTGTACACTGCCCACTGTGTTTATCTGTAAAACAGTCATCCACATTCATTTTCTGAGCAACTATAATGAACAGGAAATTATGTGCTTAGAATGAGAAACAAGATAATTGTAAAAACTGTTGACTCAATTATTT
The DNA here is from genome assembly GCF_028858775.2 of Pan troglodytes. NCBI lineage: Eukaryota > Metazoa > Chordata > Mammalia > Primates > Hominidae > Pan > Pan troglodytes. The sequence continues at coordinate 15,017,746 of NC_072411.2, forward strand.
CCCAGGCATAACCCCTCCGGTAGTACCTACCCATCTTTATGTCTAAGTGGTCTGCCCTAATTAGATGCATGTCGGTAGATTATGGAGAGCTAATTAAAATGTTCATGAGACCAGGCCAGTAAAGCAAGAGAATGAAGCAGGTGTAGGTGGATATTCTCGTATTGAACACCTGGAGAAGGTTTGCCTTTGTAAACAAGACACCTGCTTCCAGAGACCAAGCTAGTCACTGCCATAATACAAATGTCAGTCAGTTGCTATAAATTCTGATATTTTCTATGAAAAGCCAAGAGTACCATCAATTGATGAATGAATAAAGAAAAGATGATATACATACCCAATGGAATATTATCAAGAAGGAAAAAGAAAAAAGGAAATCCTGTCATTTGTGACAACTTGGGTGAACCTGGAGGACGTTATGCGAAATAAAGTAAGCCAGGCACAGAAAGAGAAATCTTACTTAAATATGGAGTCTAAAAAGTCAAACTCATACAAGTAGAGAGTAGAATAGTGGTTACCAGAGGCTAGGGATGGGTAGGAATGGGCAAATGGGAGATGTTGATGAAAGGATATAAAGTTTGAGTTAGACAGAAGGAATACATTTTAGTAATGTTTTGCATGGCATGGTCACCATGGTTAGTAATAATGTACTGCACATTTCAGAAATAAAGGGGTAGATTTTAAATACTCTCACCACAAAAAATAGTAAGTAGGTGGGGTGATGAATATACTAATTAGCTTGAGTCAATCATTCCACAATGTATACACGAAGTAAAACATCACATTGTACCCATAAATATATACAACTATCATTTGTCAATTAAAAATAAAAGAAAAAGAAAAGCTAGAGGTATGAATTTCATGTGAAATCACCCAATTTTTAAATAGTTATACAGCACTTTCAGCCACACAGAACAAGACAGCAGCCCTCATTTGGACCTAGGCATCAGTTTGGAAAGTTGACAGGTAGATAAATCTCAAGCGCTTCCAGGAGGCAAGTCTGCAGAGGAAGAGCTGGATATTTGGTCTGGAATTTTGTGATCTTTCCCACATATTGTAACTAGCCCCTGACTTCTTAGGAGCTCTTGTGTCTGAAGGCAAACAATACATCACTAACTCGATGCTGTACCAAGTCTGATTTGCAAAATTTATGTTCAGTAAGCCTCCTGTTAGGGAATTTGATTTGGCATATAGCTCCTTCCAGACCTCAAACTGTCTTTCCAGCCAGACAATGTACTAATCATACCCAAGATGTTCACTAATGCTGCTCAAAAAGTGTGAGGATCCATTGAGGTTTGAATAAAAATGCTAAGCCTACTGTTATGAATTGGGAATATTTACCAGCTCTGATCCAGATAGTAAAAGGAACCAGTTGTGCATTGTGAAAATGCTAGAATGAAATGTAAGCCTGGCATTTTGTGGCAGGAGCAGGATGAGACCTCATACAGTGGGCCCTTCTGCAGCTTCTGGAACCTGTGTGGAAATCACAGCAGGAGTATTTATTATGCATTGTTTCTTTATTATATATTTATGTCTTTGGGTTAGGCTGATTATAAAGACAATGGTCTTATGCTTTACAAAATGATCATTTCCTGCAATGTCTTTAGAGTGGTGTTTCTCAAATGTTTTGAACCATGACCAAACATGAAATACATTTTTCATTGCTACCTAGTATACACACACACACACACACACACTCAAGCAAAATTCCAGGAAACAGTGTTTACTCTTACTACGTAAAATCCACTGTGGTATTTTATTTTCTTTTTATTTCCCTTCTAGACTAGCCTAGGCGAAACTAATTTATTCTATTCCACTTAATAAAATATGTAAAAGATGTTACAATCCATTAATGCGTTGCAACCCACAATTTCAAAATCACTGCTCTAAATTATGTTAGAGTTTATAGAGATCCTTGGGCACTCAACCTGACTGCCCAAGTCTAATGATGAATATATCCTTAAATTCCCTGTAACAGCAGCAAGAAGAGAGAAAAATAAAAAACAAAGAGAAATAAAGGAGACAGAGAAAGAGAGAGGGAGGAAGGGAGGGAGAGGGAGGGAGAGAGGGAGAGGGAAAGAGGGGGAGAGAAAGAGAAGGAAAGAGGGGGAGACAAAAGGAAAGAAAAGAATCAATTTCAATTGATGATTCCAATTCTTTAGTTCTTTCATTTATTATCTGAATATCTATGATTAATGGAGGACATATTAAGTGCAAGATGGGAGTAGTATTAGGTGTCTCCAGTGCAATGTTTAACAAAGCACTCAGGTTCTTAGAGATGCCCCAAAAGTAAAACTTAGCTAGTCCAACAAACAAATAAATTGTAAATTGGCAAGAGTCAGGGCAAAATCGACAGAATTGTGTTCTGTAAAACAAGATGGTATAAGTAATTTCAGGGATACGAACTGTAGAGTATTTGGGGCAGGCAGAGTGTTATACTAGGATTTGGTATAGAATAAGAATGCAGTGTCTGGTTCTTGAAACCTGGAAAGTCTAAATCATAGTGTGATTCATTTCTCTTTTTGTGAGAGTTGTTTTAACTAGATCAGTTCTGGATAAAGCTGATGTTTTTGCTATTGTTGATGATACTAAATATGATAAATATGGTAGGATTTATAGTGCCAGACACTAGACAAAGGAATTTGAATGCGTTCAATCATTTAGTAGCTTGTATCTTCATTCTTCCTTCTCCACTTGGCTGGACTATTCTTCCTTCACATGCAGACAGCTCTCTTTCCACTTGGTCCTGAATGATCCTACAACTAGTTTCTTTGCAACTGACTTCGTCAAGTGCTCATTGAGGGCTGGTTGGTGGAGACAGAGTGAGTAGTGCCAGGATTATGCTTGCTGTATTCATTTTCGTCGACCATCTATGTATTTCCAATCTTTGTACAGTGCACTGTAGGAACTAAAGAGCCAGGGGCATACTTAGCTAAGTATTTCCAAAATGTTTCACATAAGTACTGTGGATTATCTATAAGCATCAACACATAATCCGGCATCATTTCTCACTCCTCATCTAACTTGAGTTATAGTTTATAAAACATTTTCTTCGTTTCCAGGATGGCTTAGGGTCCTGCTCATCTTATTTTTCTACTTCTACCTGCTTAGCAGCTTCTTGTTTCTTTTTTCTCCCCTCGTGTACTTGTTCCTTCTTACCTCTCTGACCTCTAAATGTTAATGGGCCCCAGAGTTCGGTTTGTGAATGTCCATCCACTGTTCCCCTTAGGAGACCTTAGCTAGTCTTATTACTAAGTACCATCTTTATGCTAATGAATCCCAAATGCATATCTTCAGCCCAGGATTTTCCCCTGAATTAAAAGTGTGTATAGACAACTTTCTACTTGATATCTACACTAATATGGCTAAAGGGTATTGTGTAGAAAAGAGTTAAAACAGCAAACCCGAGACAACGATCTTAGAAATGTTTGCTTGAATGGTTGACCGTTGGTTGTCACTGGAAGTTGGCTTTCAAAGTGTTCCCAGTCCTCAGTTAACTGGTAAGAGTGACTCGCTGTGTCTAAATTGTTTGTACAAACAGTGTGGTTTATACTGAACACGTAATTTCCTTTTGGGAGTCTAGGATTTTGGTACATGCCAGGCAGAGGGTGCCTGTATGAACAGCCTTCAGTACAAATGTTGGGCATTGAGCCTCTAATGACCTTCCCTCATAACAACATTTTGCAAATGTTGCCGCAACTTGTTGCCAGAGGAAGGAATTAAGTTTGTCCTGTGGGTTTCCACTAGAAGAGGAGTGGTGCTGATGGCGGTTTTTTTTTTTTTATAGACAGAGTCTCGCTCTGTCACCCAGGCTAGAGTGCAATGGTGCGATCTCAACTCACTGCAAGCTCCGCCTCCTGGGTTCAAGAGACTCTCCTGCTTCAGCCTCCCGATTAGCTGGGATTACAGGCGTATGCCACAACGAGTGGCTAATTTTTGTATTTTTAGTAGAGACGGGGTTTCACCATGTTGGTCAGGTCTGGTCTCAAACTCTTGACCTCGTGATCTGCCCGCCTCAGCCTCCCAAAGTGCTGGGATTACAAGTGTGAGCCACCACGCCCAGCTGAAGAGGAGTCTTAGAAACTTGCACCTAGTTGCCTCTGGATTTCATTCCATGTCCCTTTTCCTTTTATTTACGTTACTTTGTATCCTTTTGCTGTAATAAATCCTAGCCATGAGTATAACTATATTCTGCATCCTGTGAGTTCTTTCAATGAATCTTTGAAGCTGGGGACAGTCTAGAGGACCCTGGCACAGCCATCTTAACAATAAATGTCCAAAACTGAGCTCTTGATATTCTTATCACCAACCAAGCAAATAAAAAAAAACCATCTAAACAAATAAACCAGCAAATAATAATGATTTTTCCTACATTTTTTATAATCTTCCCTATTTCCTTAATGGCAATTTTATTCCTTCATGTTACCCAGGCCAAAAATCTTATCTTTGATATTGTCTTAGTCCCTTTTGTGCTGCTATAATAAAATACTTAAGACTGGGTAATTTATAAAAATCAGAGATTTATTTCTTACAGTTCTGAAGGCTGAGAAGTCCAAGGTCGAGGGGCCCATAATTGGCAAGGGCCTTCTTACTGTGTCTTCCCATGGCAGAAGGCAGAAGAGCAAGCGAGCATGTGTGAAGAGAAAGGAAAGGCAGAGGGGCTGAGCTTTTATCCTTTTATCATGAACTCACTCCTGCAATAATGTCATTAATCCCTTCATGGGGAAGGAGCCCTCAGGACCTAAACACCGTTTTAAAGTCCCATCTCTCAACACTACTGTACTGGAAGTTAAGTTTCCAACATACAAATTTTAGGGGACCTATTCAAACCATACCAGTCTGTTTCTGGCCCAATTTTTGTCCTTCTCACAGGCAAAATATATTCATTGTATCCCAATAGCTCCAAAAGTCTTAACTTGTTCTAGAAAATAAAAATTAAGTCCAAAGTCTAGAGTCTCATCTAAATCAGATATGAGTAAGATCAAGGCATAATGCATCCTGAGGCAAGTTTTCTGTAAGCCCATGAAACTAAACAAGTTTCATATATTTTCAAAATACAACAGTGGGACAGGCATAGGAAAAACATTCCTGGCTGGGTTTGGTGGCTCATGCCTGTAATTCCAGCACACGGGGAGGCTGAGGTAGGAGGATCACTTGAGGCCAGGAGCTTGAGACCAGCCTGGGCAACATAGTGAGACCCTGTCTCTACAAAAATAAAAATATAAAAATTAGCTGGGTGTGGTGGCACATGCTTATATATGTCCCAGCTACTCAGGAAGCTGAGGTGGGAGGATTGCTTGAGCCCAGAAGGTCAAGGCTGCAGTAAACCATGTTTGTGCCACTGCACTCCAGTCTGCTAAGTGACAGAGCAAGGCCCTGTCTCTCTAAAAACAAAACATTTCCATTTTAAGAGGAAGAAATAAACAAGAAGACAGGAATAACTCATCTCCAGTAAGTCCAAAACCCAAGAGGGAAAACAATATTAAATCTTGTGACACCAGAATAATCTCCTTTGACTCCATGACCTGAATCCTGAGCACACTGGGGTAAGAGTTGGGCCCGCAGGGCCTCAGGAAGCCTTGCCCCTGTGGGTTTTCTTGGCTCAGTCTACCGAGCACCTCTCACAGGTTAGAGTATCATGCCTGCACCTTATCAAAGCTGGAGTTGCCTGCTGGTGGCCCTACAGTTCTGGGATCTTGGGGGCTGCCCCACTCTCATAGTTCCACTAGGCATTGCCTTACAGGGGACTCTTTGTGGTGGCTCTGTCCCCATGACAAGTCTCTGCTTGGGCTCCCAGGCTGTCCAAGATATCCTTTGAAATTTAGGTGGAGGTTGCCATGGCCCCACAGCTCTTGCATTCTACAAAACCTGCAGAATTAGAACCACATGGATACTGCCAAAGCTTTTGGCTTATACCTTCTAGAGTGGTGGATTGAGTTGCACGTGGGCCTACTTGAGCCACAGCTGGGGCAGCTGAGGAGCGCTGCACTGGAATTTGGGGAGCAGAGTTCCAATGTGCAGGTCCTCGAATGCTGAGGTCCTGCAGATGTCTCTCTGGAAACCTTGACCTCAAGGTTTTAGCTTGCCTTGAAAATCTCTGAAATGCCTTTGGGGTCATTCTCCTATTGTCTTGATGAACAGAACTTGGCTTCCTTCTAGTCATATTAGCGTCTTTAGCAAATGGTTGCTTGGCTACACCCTTAGTGTCCTCTTCTAAACAAAATTTTTTATTCTTACATGGTCAGGCTGAGAGTTTTCCAAATCTTTCCATTCTGCTTCCCTTTTAATTATAAGATCTGCTTTTAAGTCATTTATCTTTTATCTCATTTTATTGTAAGTGGCAAAAATAAACCCTGCAGCACCTGAATGCGTTGCTGCTTAGATGTTTCTTCTGCCACATATTGTAGTTCATTGCTCTTATGTTCTACTTTCTACAAAGTCCTAGGACATGGGCATAATTCCACCAAATTCTTTGCAATTCTATAACAAGGATGGCCTTTACTCCAATTTTCAATACTTTTTTTTCGTGTTTTTAACTAAGACATCATCAGAAAGGCCTTTACTGTCTGTATTTCTACCAAAATTCTGATCACAACCATGTAAGTAATCCCTAAGATTTAGTCTCTCCCTATAGCCTTTGTCTTCTTCTGAGCCATCACCAGAATCACCTTTGACTCTCTGTTTATGGCAACCTAGGCTTTTTTCTAGGCTGCTCTTCCAAATTTTTCCAACCTCTACCCATTACTCAGTTCCAAAGCCACTTTCACATTTTCAAGTATTTGTTATAGCAACAACCCTCCTGTCAGTACTAATTTTCTGTCTTTGTCCCTTTTGTGCAACTGTAACAGAATATCTGAGACTGGGTAATTTATAAAGAATAGAGATGTTTTTCTTCTTCACAGCTCTGGAGGCTGGGAATTCCAAAGTCAAGGAGTCTACATTTTTTTGAGGGCCTTTTTAATGTGTCATCCCACGGTGGAAGGCAGAAGGGCATGAAAGCACGTGAGCAAGAGAGGGAAACCACTGCTGTGATAACAGCATTTGTCCATTTGTGAGGGCAGAGCCCTCATGACCTAATTACCTCTTAAAAATCCCACCTTTCCACATTGTTCCATTGGGGAGTATGTTTTTAACACATAAACTTTGGGAGACATTCAAACCATAGCAACATCTATTTTTATCACAACCCACACCTGCTCTGTCAGCACAGCCTGTAGGGCCAGGTTCTAAATATAACTAGAATTCTTTTCGTTTTCATCAACCTCACTAGTACCACAGCTCCTAACTGTTCACCTAGGTTACTCTCAACCATCTATTTTGTTAAAGAAGTCAGGAAGCATGAATCAGGTTATTTAAATCCTCTGCTCACCAGCCTCTAACGCTTATTCATTGCATTTCTGAGTAAAAACCAAATCCTCACTATGGTCTGTCTGATCTGGACCACTTTAAACTTCACCCCACACTCTAATGCTCTCTCTGTCGTCAGGCCTTTCCTGCTATGCCTCCATGTAAACCAGAGCTTTTGTGAGAAGTAAAAGAAGAACTCTCATGTGAAGTACCTGATACAACTACTGATATTGATCTAAAAAACATCACAAATTTTCCCTTATAACTAGTCTGTGGCTGAATCAATAGATTAATCTAAATGCCTGTAGAAAGTCTACTTTTCATCTTATTAGACAAAAATTATTAGGCATCAGCCTGGTATGCTTGCTATTGACTATTCAAAGCTGTACTTTCTTTTAGTCATTCTAACTGACATTTTTTAACTTTAAGGGATAACCTTAAAGCCGATATAGTCCAGGTTTTAGTGACTCAATTTATTTCTACTGTATTTGTATCCTTCATGATGCCATTGAGTTAGGCCAGAAGGCTTCTCAGTTTTCTATATTTGAACAAAAGAGGCCTAATTTCTAAACATCAACATAGAGGAAAGTGAATGCTCTTGATTCAGTGCCATACACCTGGAAAATAACTGAGGTATTCCCAGCAGCTGCTGGTAGCCTCCGATAAGTCCAAGTGAAATATGGGCATCTAAATGCCAAGACAGAGGCCCTGTCCATTCAAAGTCCCACAAATCAGCCTGTAAATATGTAGGCAGCTATGTGTTTGAATATTTATTCTTGTATTCTATGCAGCTTCTTCAATAAGAATTAGAGAAGCAGGTTAAATTTGATGCAATGTCTTAGGCATTAGATTCAATTTACAGAAATACATGCTAAAGAGAAATAAGGTTTTTTAAAAAAAATTTATTTTATTTTTAACAGGAAATTAGCTTAAGCACTGCTTTCAGGTAAAACCATTCTATAACTGACATCATTTTTAAGTGCTCTATATTGATTAAACACTTTAGCTGGATTTGTAAGTCTGATCAGAAAATATGAGTTGTAAATCAGGATATGATTTTTCCTTTGATCCCATTTAAACATTTTCTCCTTTGGATCAGATGATAACTTCTGATAAAATTCTGGAAACTAAAATCCATTTAATTGGTAATGATGTTTCTTGCGAAAACGCTTAACACACAATTTTGTTAAAGTGCAGGAACATGAATGTATTGGTATCTGCTTTTCTCAAGAATAAAATTGATTTCTTCATACTAATCATCTCTTCAATAAACTGTCCCTCTTCTAGTCAAGTCATTAAAATGATTCTTTCTCAGACACTTTTTAATCTAAGTTATAACTGTCATTTTAGAAAGAAAATTTCAAAATGATTAAGATTTTTTGTTTGAAAGGGGCTTGATTTCTCCTTTACACTTTACTAATAGAATATGAAGTGAGGATCCCAAGGCAGCTTACATATTTCTGCAGTTTTGTTTATTATATTTTCTGAATTCAGATAAATCTGAACAGGCACCTATAAAACCTTTAAATATAAGAAGAACATTCAGTATTTGGAATACAACACCACATTTTATTGTGGCAATGCAGACATTGTAATGGTTTGGGTTTCTATCTCTCCAGGCCTGGTGGACAACTGAGAAGAAGAATTGATCGTAGAGTGGATGAGTGCACAAAGCCATTTCGTAAGGTGATATTTGATGCCTGCATTACATGGGACTCTACATTATTTCTCTCTTCTGGGTCTAGATTTCATAAGCCACTGCTTTCAAGTAGACTGAAGTTGGGAACATATTATCGACTATTATAAAGGCTAATATTCTACTAAATATAAGTACCATCTAAAGATGTGGAACACAGGCGAAAAGTTGGAATTCATCCTTCTAAGTGTCCTCCTTTCACAGGTGAAGTGTGTAGCCTAAGGTTATGCAACTACGCAGTAAAATTAGCAGTAGATCCCAGGTGTTCTTATTCCCTGAACTGGTGCTTTTTCTACTCTATGAAAGGAAAGGTAGTTTTGCTAGTGGGTAATTTGGAGCAAGGAGACTCCTAAGTGAAGGAGTAAAGAGGTTGGAGGGAGAGGCAGGGCAGTCTGTTCTTCTCCCACCCCTAGTGTTGCCTACGTTTCTGCTCTAGGGATGTATGTTTAACAAAAACATCAAAGGTGGACTTGATCAATGGACTAGAGAGCTGAAAGTTTTATAGAACTTTGGCAACCCAAGGGAGCTGCAGAAAGAGGAGGGTTTGCAAGCTAATGGCAATTCTGTTTTATCTCTATCATCTTACCTCACAGCAGTCATAGGCTTCTCTCTAGCCCATCCACCAACCCCACACACATACAGTATAACTGGACAGCCCCACGGTATCTATAACTATGCCCTAGGTAGCCCACTCCCAAGCTTGAATTTTCTTTGGGAAAATATTCCCAGTTAGAACATTTTGGATTGCCCTTATCTTCAGCAAGTCTCAATCCCAATGTCAGTTCAAAGTATCAGAGATAATCAGCAGAACTCAGTTTAGGCATGTATAAGGAATGAGCAATGGACAAAGGGCATTGTCTAAAAATAATCCTATTTTTGTCAGAGAAAGATAAACCAGATGGAACCAATTGGGAGGCAAGTAATATTTTAAATATCATTATAACACATATAGTAAAAATAAAGTTCAGACTATTATACAATTGTAAAATAAAAATGAGTCTTTTTCTTACCCTACATTCCAGAGGTAACCATCATTTACTTTCTTAGGCATCCTTCACCAAATGTTCCATGTATATTCATGCATCTATGTATCATCTTTCTGTCTGTCTATCTATCTATCTATCTATCTATCTATCTATCTATATCTCTTCTTTTTTTTTTTTTTTTGTTTTAAGATGGAGTCTTGCTCTGTCGCCCAGGCTGGAGCGCAGTGGCACGATCTTGGCTCACTGCAAACACCCCCTGCAATCTCTGCCTCCGGGTTCAAGCAATTCTCTTGTCTCATTTGTGCGTCAGCCTCAGGCATAGCTGGGATTACAGGCGCAGTTCACCATGCTCAGCTAATTTTTGTATTTTCAGTAGAGACAAGATTTCACCATGTTGGCCAGGCTGGTCTCAAACTCCTGACCTCAAGAGATCCACCCACGCTGGACTCCCAATGTGCTAGGATTATAGGCATGAGCCACTATGTCTGGCCCTATTTTTTAAAAAAATAAAAGCAAATGGGAGCTTACTATTCCCATGTTTTTTTTTTATTATACTTTAAGTTTTAGGGTACATGTGGACAATGTGCAGGTTTGTTACATATGTATACATGTGCCATGTTGGTGTGCTGCACCCATTAACTCGTCATTTAACATTAGGTATATCTCCTAATGCTATCCCTTCCCCCTCCCCCTACGCCACAACAGGCCTCAGTGTGTGATATTCCCCTTCCTGTGTCCATGTGTCCTCATTGTTCGATTCCCACCTATGAGCGAGAACATGTGGTGTTTGATTTTTTTGTCCTTGCGATAGTTTGCTGAGAATGATGGTCTCCAGCTTCATCCATGTCCCTACAAAGGACATAAACTCATCATTTTTTATGGCTGCATAGTATGACATGGGGTATATGTGCCACATTTTCTTTATCCAGTCTATCATTGTTGGACATTTGGCTTAGTTCCAAGTCTTTGCTATTGTGAATAGTGCCGCAATAAACATACGTGTGCATGTGTCTTTATAGCAGCATGTTTTATAATCCTCTGGGTATATACCCAGTAATGGAATGGCTGGGTCAAATGGTATTTCTAGTTCTAGATCCCTGAGGAATCGCCACACTGACTTCCACAGTGGTTGAACTAGTTTACAGTTCCACCAACAGTGTAAAAGTGTTCCTATTTCTCCACATCCTCTCCAGCACCTGTTCTTTCCTGACTTTTTAATGATCGCCATTCTAACTGGTGTGAGATAGTATCTCATTGTGGTTTTGATTTGCATTTCTCTGATGGCCAGTGATGATGAGCATTTTTTCATGTGTCTTTTGGCTGCATAAGTGTCTTCTTTTGAGAGTGTCTGTTCATATCCTTTGCCCACTTTTTGATGGGGTTGTTTGTTTTTTTCTTGTAAATTTGTTTGAGTTCATTGTAGATTCTGGATATGAGCCCTTTGTCAAGTGAGTAGATTGCAAAAATTTTCTCCCATTCTGTAGGTTGCCTGTTCATGCTGATGGTAATTTCTTTTACTGTGCAGAAGCTCTTTAGTTTAATGAGATCCCATTTGTCAATTTTGGCTTTTGTTGCCATTGCTTTTGGTGTTTTAGACATGAAGTCCTTGCCCAAGCCTATGTCCTGAATGGTATTGCCTAGGTTTTCTTCTAGGGTTTTTATGGTTTTAGGTCTAACATTTAAGTCTTTAATCCATCTTGAATTAATTTTTGTATAAGGTGTAAGGAAAGGATCCAGTTTCAGCTTTCTACATATAGCTAGCCAGTTTCTCCAGCACCATTTATTAAATAGGGAATCCTTTCCCCATTGCTTGTTTTTCTCAGGTTTGTCAAAGATCAGATAGTTGTAGATATGTGGCGTGATTTCTGAGGGCTCTGTTCTGTTCCATTGATCTATATGTCTGTTTTGGTACCAGTACCATGCTGTTTTGGTTACTGTAGCCTTGTAGTATAGTTTGAAGTCAGGTAGTGTGATGCCTCCAGCTTTGTTCTTTTGGCTTCGGACTGACTTGGCAATGTGGGCTCTTTTTTGGTTCCATATGAACTTTAAAGTAGTTTTTTCCAATTCTGTGAAGAAAGTCATTGGTAGCTTGATGGGGATGGCATTGACTCTATAAATTACCTTGGGCAGTATGGCCATTTTCACGATATTGATTCTTCCTACCCATGAGCATGGAACATTCTTCCATTTGTTTGTATCCTCTTTTATTTCATTGAGCAGTGGTTTGTAGTGCTCCTTGAAGAGGTCCTTCACATCTCTTGTAAGTTGGATTCCTGAGTATTTTATTCTCTTAGAAGCAATTGTGAATGGGAGTTCACTCATGATTTGGCTCTCTGTTTGTCTGTTATTGGTGTATAAGAATGCTTGTGATTTTTGCACATTGATTTTGTATCCTGAGACTTTGCTGAAGTTGCTTATCAGCTTAAGGAGATTTTGGGCTGAGACAGTGGGGTTTTCTAGATATACAATCATGTCATCTGCAAACAGGGACAATTTGACTTCCTCTTTTCCTAATTGAATATCCTTTATTTCCTTCTCCTGCCTAATTGCCCTGGCCAGAACTTCCAACACTATGTTGAATAGGAGTGGTGAGAGAGGGCACCCCTGTCTTGTGCCAGTTTTTAAAGGGAATGCTTCCAGTTTTTGCCCATTCAGTATGATACTGGCTGTGGGTTTGTCATAGATAGCTCTTATTATTTTGAGATACGTCCCATCAATACCTAATTTCTTGAGAGTTTTTGGCATGAAAGTTGTTGAATTTTGTCAAAGGCTTTTTCTGCATCTATTGAGATAATCATGTGGTTTTTGTCTTTGGTTCTGTTTATATGCTGGATTACATTTATTGATTTGCATACATTGAACCAGCCTTGCATCCCAGGAATGAAGCTCACTTGATCATGGTGGATAAGCTTTTTGATGTGCTGCTGGATTCGGTTTGCCAGTATTTTATTGAGGGTTTTTGCATCGATGTTCATCAGGGATATTGGTCTAAAATTCACTTTTTTTGTTGTGTCTCTGCCCGGCTTTGGTATCAGGATGATGCTGGCCTCATAAAATGAGTTAGGGAGGATTCCCTCTTTTTCTATTGATTGGAATAGTTTCAGAAGGAATGGTACCAGATAGAATTTGGCTGTGAATCCATGTGGTCCTGGACTTTTTTTGGTTGGTAAGCTGTTAATTATTGCCTAATTTCAGAGCCTGTTATTGGTCTATTCAGAGATTCAACTTCTTCCTGGTTTAGTCTTGGGAGAGTGTATGTGTCGAGGAATTTATCCATTTCTTCTAGATTTTCTAGTTTATTTGCGTACAGGTGTTTATAGTATTCTCTGATGGTAGTTTGTATTTCTGTGGGATCGGTGGTGATATCCCCTTTATCGTTTTTTATTGCATCTATTTGATTCTTCTCTCTTTTCTTCTTTATTAGTCTTGGTAGCAGTCTATCATTTTGTTGATCTTTTCAAAAAACCAGCTCCTGGATTCACTGATTTTTTGCAGCATTTTTTTGTGTCTCTATTTCCTTCAGTTCTGCTCTGATCTTAGTTATTTCTTGCCTTCTGCTAGCTTTTGAATGTGTTTGCTCTTGCTTCTCTAGTTCTTTTAATTGTGATGTTAGGGTGTCAATTTTAGATCTTTCCTGCTTTCTCTTGTGGGCATTTAGTGCTATAAATTTCCCTCTTCCCGTGGTTTTGCACCTTGGTCAAGCGTCTGGCTTGTGAAAGACACTCAACGATGGGCCCGGCGAGGTAGCTTACGCCTGTAATCCCAGCACCTTGGGATGCTGAGGCGGGCAGATCACAAGATCAGGATATTGAGACCATCCTGGCTAACATGGTGAAACCCTGTCTCTACTAAAAATACGAAAAATTAGCCGGGTGTGGTGGCAGGTGCCTGTAGTTCCCGCTGCTCGGGAGGCTGAGGCAAGAGAATGGCATGAACCCAGGAGGCAGAGCTTGCAGTGAGCCGAGATTGCGCCACTGCACTCCAGCCTGGGCGACAGAGCAAGACTGCATCTCAAAAAACAAAACAAAACAACAACAACAACAACAAAAGACTCAATGATGTTGTCCATCACTATTACCTGTGGATTTTGGCTATGTGTCTGAATCTTCTTTCTGATCTAAGACAGCCGTTGGGTCCTGTATCGTGTTAATTTCTCTCAGTCGCCTGTCCATCACTTACTTCTGACAGTCATAGTATTCGACCCTTTGTAAAAGCAAACCTTGGCATGCTTTAAAGCAGTGGTCTCAGCCCTGACTGCACTTTAGAATCACATGGGGAGCATTTGAAAACTACTGATGCCTGGGCCCTAACCCAGATTAATTAAATTAGAGCTTCTGAGGATAGGTCCCAGGCATAGCTGGTCTTTTAAAGCTCCCCAGCAGATAGTAAGGTACAGCCAGGGTTATGAAACACTGGTCCAGAGATTCAGCTTGTAAGAATCACTTTGGATCCCAATTCTGGTTTGTAGTGTTTTAGCAGTGTTATGCATAAATTTGATAACCATGCCTGCTGATTTCTTCTTTCTTTCATGGGCAAGAAAATCTCTGTTAATTGTTCCTTTTTGTTTTTTGTTTACTTTGTAATTCAACTATTTTTCTCTAAAATTAAATATTAGAAGTTCTAGTCAAATTGGAGGTTTTGGGGTTAATTTCATTCTGTACAACTGAGGCTTTATGTATTAAGAAAACAGCATGATTTCAGGTGGTCAATATGCTTCTATGGCCGTAGCATCAGTTTCATTTACAATGATTCCTCTTGATCTCTCTTTCTCCTTCTCTTGAAAATTTCCATGCTAGGTTTCTATCTTTTCACTGTTTTACTCGGTCAGACATATGCCTGCATAAACATTACCCAGCCATGATAACCAAATTAACGAAATCCTTACCAGGGCTTTGGATCATTGGTCATTTTTCTAGGACTAATAGATTTACTTGCAGTGTATATTGTCTGTGTAATACCAGGAAGACTTTCCATGGGCAGCCATTTAAAGTGAGTTAAGAATATTTGACATGATTTTTTTTTTGAAAGAGAAAATATTTTGGCAAAGTTGTTCCTGGAGGAGTCACATAGACAGTATCGAGGCCTCATATCTCCTTTATCTGTGATCTCATGGGAAGTCTTGAAATTGCAATAGAGCAAGTTCTGACTTTTACAAAATGCTGTTTCTGACCGTAGTCATTTTGGCAGCATATACATGAATGCTTCACAGTGGTATTTCAAGTCAGATTGGTGAGCGGCTAAGGGTGACTGACAAATTATCCCTAATTGCAGAGGAATTACTAAGGCACTGTTCATACAGTGCCATGTACTCTTTTGGACTGATTTGGAAGGGACAATGAAAAATGTGGCAGATGACAACTGAGGCCTGAAAATGGTTGAAGGGGCTGGGTCTTATACATTAGCATTAGACTGGATTTTTTTTTCCCCAAAAATACTAATTCACAGGATTCCCTTGGATATCAAGTTTTCTCTCACTTCTTTACCTCCAAATGATTTACAATCAAAGGATCAGTTTTATTGGTTGCAGCAGAGATCTCAGCCCTATCAAATCAACGTACCATTTTTCTTTTACTTTTAAAATTGACGTATAATGATTGTACATATTTATGGGTTACATGGTAATGTTTTGATGTATACAATGTATAGTGATCAGATCAGGTAATTAGCATATCCATCATCTTGAACATGTATCATTTATTTGTGTTGGGAATATTCAATATCCTCCTTCTAGCTATTTGAAACCATATATTATTGTTAATTACAGTCATCCTGCAGTGGTATAAAACACCAGGATTTTTTCCCCCTATATAGCTTTAATACAGCTTTAATTTTACATCCTTTCACAAATCATGCCATTTTTAATAAGAAATATTGTGTAAAGTCCTCTTTACTTTCCTGAAATGCATATATGTGTGTATATGTGTATATGTATGTATAAATAACTACACGCTAATTAAAAGAATAATTATAATGTCTCAGATGTCCTACAAAAAGAACAATAAAAGGAAAGTAATTTGGTGAACTTCTAATGTCTTTCAATACATAAATCCTCAGGCAAACTCAGGAATAGATCTTAGCATACAAAATGAATAGTCATTCCTATAGTCATTTCTATCCATGGAAATACTCTGCATGTAGCGAATGCAAACTAGTACAGGGATGTTGGTTTTGTTACAGACTCAAAGACCAAGAGTGATGTTGCTGTCTAAGTGAACAACTCTTGGCAGCTTAAAATATAATAGAATCCAGTCTTCCCTTTGTTTATGTAATGGTTGGATTCCAGGAAAAAACAATCATGAATATTAAACTCTTGCAAACATACTACTGTTTATGAGCAAATGCTTAGAATTGAGTGTATCCACCCATAAGAATGGTTAAACAAAAACCCAAACCTAACAATACCAAGTGATAATATAGTGCAATAGAATTCTCATACATTGCTGATGGGAGTGTAAATTGATGGAGCAAGGTTGACTAAAGCTGAATATTTGCCTGCTCCATGATCTAACAGCCCTACTCCCAAGCACGTACACTTAGCAGCAAGCAGCATACATGTTCACAGAAATTATGTGGAGAAATGTTCATAGCATTCCTAAATGAAGGCAAGTCATTGTGTCTATCACTATTAGAATAACAATTTGTGGTATATTTATGTAATATAGAATATGCTATAACAATGAAAATGGACCAACCATACCACTACATGCAGTAACATGGGTGAATCTCACAGAAAAAATGTTAAACAAAAAATAATCACAATAGAATACATAATGAATGATGCCATTTGAACAATTTAAAAGAGGGCATCTAATCTGTTGTGAGAGAAATAAAAATAGTGGTTAACTCTAGGGGGAAGAAAGAACTTAGAATGTTTCTAGAGTGTTGGTCATGCTCTATGTAGTGGTCTGGGCAGTGGTTACACAGGTGGTTCCATTTGTAAAAATGTATTTGGTTATGTAATTAAAATATGTAAATTTTACTTTAAAAAACATTTACAAAAACAAAACAGAAGGTTCATCTCTGTACATGTCTAGTGGGACATTCTTTTGAGGTAGAAATATTACTTCGATTGCAAGACTTCTGTCACCTTGATTTCTGCATACTAAACACCTGTATTATTACAACTAAAATGTTGGCACAAAATGTCCAGCTGTATCCCAGGAGGCAAACTATCCCTGCTGGACACTAGGTTTGAGACGTAGTCTAAAGAAAGCTTCTCAAATTTATTATTTTCTCATCTTTAATATTTGATTTGCCTTTTAAATTTAAATAAACATATTTTTAAACAAATGTTATTGTATGCAAGTCAAAAAATCAGTCTTATTTGGCACGAATAGATATAAATTTTAAAAACAAATGAAATGACACAACAATAAGCCAGTACTGTCACACACACAGCCTCCTAGTTAGCTTTTTTTTTTTCTGGAATAGTGTTAACCAATATTAGGATATTAATGGCAGAAAGATTCATCAAGCCGAGACTTTCTAATTGACATAACCAAAAGGTTTGAAAAATAATTGCAAGAATTCTCACTACAGGACTTTTTAAAATATTACAATTTGTTATGTGGATGGTGAGCTGCTATACTTGTATGTATCCTCAGCCATCCTGCCCTTTCTGGGATCTCTCATGACTATTAAACCATTAACCTTGGTGTCTCTCCCTAGGTAAATAGATTTATAATCCCCTACCCCAGCTTTGCAGAAAATGGTTTGATTATTTTCTAAAGAGTGAACCAACACACTGTTAATTTAGTAGTTATACCTGGTTTGGCATGAGTGAGTATACGCTGGGGGATGAGTGCTGTAGACCCAAGTCTGCCTACTAACGTGGCCACTGCAAAGAATGCTAGGAAAACTAATACAAAGAAATAAACAAGACTTCTCTAATTCTGTGTTGATTTCAGGTAAGAAATCACAATCAAGAACCTCCTCCATAGAGACAAAGGTTATAAATGACCATATAGAACACTGATTCACCTGCTCTCATTTTTTTTTTTTTTTTTGGTGCTCCCAAT
The DNA here is from genome assembly GCF_028858775.2 of Pan troglodytes. NCBI lineage: Eukaryota > Metazoa > Chordata > Mammalia > Primates > Hominidae > Pan > Pan troglodytes. The sequence goes on from NC_072411.2 coordinate 15,035,790, forward strand.
TTCAGAGATGTATCTTAACATAGTGACATGATTCAATATGATTTAATCCTGTATATGGATACCATAAAAATAATCACATGAATTATCAGAATCAGGTGTAATACTTCTGTAACATGTTGGAAAGTATGACTCTAGAAAAAATGGTCTAAGTTCCTGTTATGGTTTAGATCTGTGTGCCCATCCAAATCACATGTCAAATTGTATTCCCCATTGTTGGAGGTGGGTCCTGATGGGAGCTGATTGGATCGTGGGGGTGTATTTCCCCTTTGGTGCTGCTATATTGATAGTGAGAGAGTTCTTGTGAGATTTTTCTGTTTAAAAGAGTGTAGCATCTCCCCTTCTCTCTCCTGCTCCTACTTTGGCCACGTAAGACATACTGGCTTTTCTTTCACCTTCTGCCATGATTGTAAGTTTCCTGAGGCCTCCCGAGAAGATGAGCAGAAGCTGTTATGTTTCCACTTCCTGTGCAGCCTGCAGAACCATGAGCCAATTGAAATTCTTTACTTTATAAATTACCGAATTTCAGATATTTCTTTGTAGCAGTGTGAGAACAGACTAATACAGCTCCAAAACATACGGGAGAAATTACTTCAGTATTAGGTTAAACTACATATAGTTGGAGTTTCTGAAGATCCAAAATATTCAACTGTTGGCAATTTCATATTTTTCAAAATAATAGCAGCAATGGTCACGAATTTATTTATATACAACCATAATGCAGTGTGGTCCTGCTGATGGAAGGAAAATCAGACTATGTGTCATGATCCAGGAACAAGCTCTACCGTTAAAACAGTGTAATATTGGGCAAATTAGTTCTCCTTGGGTACAGTTTACTCTTGCATGTGGAGAAAACATTAACTCGATTTATGTTTCCCAAATGTGCACTATCAGCCCCTGTGAGGCTGCGGCATTAATTAAATAGGTTATTGAATTTGTGTGCTCATCAAATATTTTCTGTAGAAATAAATTATATCTTGCACATGTATATATGATTCCATGATGATAAATGAGTATAAATCAATGCATTCAATTTATAGTAGAATTTTATAATATCATTATCTATTTTATAATTTGTAAGTTTTAAAAGTATAACTATGACATTTAAAGAAGAGTCTCACTTGATTGGGGGTCTGTTTTCAGCGTTAAAAGATGTTTAACGCTGAAAACAGACCAAATGCATGCTGGGCTTAAAAACACGAAAACATTAAAAACTTAAAAACATGAAAAACATGAAGATGTTTTTCCCATCTTCATCTGATAAAAGATAATATTAAAAAATACTTTGAGCAACAAGGGCCAATTACAACTCAGAAGAGGGAAAGAGCAAATCAAGGTTGAAGCCAGAAGTCTCTCTGTTTATTGATATGATGCCTGGTAAATACTTTCATTTGGACAAAGTGGATCATGGAAAATAGACTAGGGTTATACTCTCATAGAAGTTGGATAAGCTCAAGGTGACTGAGATTAAGTCTAGAGAGACAGAACAAGGCCAATCTGGAAAATAAACATAGGTGTGGCTTTTTGAATTTAGGATTGAATGGAGTCAAATGAAAAAGAAGTCACTTCATGCTTTGAGAATGTTATATGGCCAGAAGAATCCCCAGTTTTGATTCAATACGTTTGTGAATGTTTAAAACTTAATATGATCTTTGGAGCTTCAGTATTCTACAAAGTACATAGCAGACTGAGAAGGTTTTTCACCCTTTTATTAAGACTCTAGTGTTGTCTTCATTTGGAATCAAGGATAATAAAAAATTAAGGGATTACCAGAGAGAAGAGCCAAGAATTTCCACTGGGGCCTCATAATTCCCAAACCCTAGAATAGTGGGTTTTTGCAACATGATTTCAGAATTGTTTTAGACAATTGTCCAGCATGATTTCAGAATTGTTTTAGACAATTGTCCAGCATGATTTCAGAATTGTTTTAGACAAGTGACTGTGGGTGCCTCCAATTCTTTCTGTATAGGGTTGTTTATTGCAATTCTTCTATCCCTCTTCTACCTTGTCTGTTGGATGTATGAGGAGCATACAACTTGTCTCTTTAGTTCAGAGATTTCCAAGAGAAGAGAAACCACATCTTCAGTCCAGATAGGACTGAAGGTACAGGAAGTCACAGGATTTGAGTCTTATACTGCAATTATATGAGACTTTGTCTTTTTTTTCCAGGGAAAATGAATGAATATATTTTAGGGACATAAGGGAAGAAAATGTATATTTATGATGCAGAAAATGATCTGTGGCAGATTGTATATTTCTTTCAATTATCTGCTGCTCTCCTGCGAGAGTATTATCTTTTCTTCTCCTTTAGAGTCAGGCTTAGTCATGTGACTTGCTGTGAGTGTTATCGTGTGAGTGTGCCATTGGTTTTATTTTTTTTCTCTGCTACCACAAGAATAGCATAGCTCAGATAGAAGCTGTTGCTTAAGCCTGTCTATCATTTATCCAGCCTATCATTGATGGGCATTTGGGTTGGTTCCAAGTCTTTGCTATCATAAATAGTGCTGCAATAAACATAGGGAATATCATACACTGGGGCCTTTTGGGGGGTGGAGGTCAAGGAGAGGGAGAGCATTAGAACAAATACCTAATGCATGCAGGGCTTAAAACGTAGATGATGGGTTGATAGGTGCAGCAAACCACCATGGCACATGTATACCTCTGTAACAAACCTGCATGTTCTGCACATGTATCCCAGAACTTAAAAGAAAAAAGAAAAAAAACTCATTGGCAGGACACACATTAATATTATAATATTAAGATATTTGCATAGTCCATCAAACTATACTTAGGACTCATCTACACAAGCAAGTCAAATAGAAAATGGAAGCAATTGCCTAACTAACTTCTGATATCCCTTGCTTTAGTTATCTAGATATTTAAAGGGAAAAAATTCTTAAATTATTCATTTCTACTCTCTTGGATTTCAAGCTTACTTAGGTATGGACTTAATCTCAAAGTTTCCTAATTTGCACAAAAGACAGTTTGAAGTAAGATAACTCTTGGAGTGGAACATCATATAAAAATGGCCTCTTTCTTTTCTCACCTGAGAACAGTATTCCAGTGAAATCCTGACTAACTAGAAATCCTTGCACAGGGTTCAAAGCCACAAATACATCATTTCATGAAATAGTCTTAAGTTATCACACATCACTGCCAACTTCTGAAATAATACAGCAGGACCATGTTGTAGTGTCTGACTTGGAGATATCATTTAATCGCTTTTATCTCCCATATGAATTGTCTTGTTCGGTGGAACTACCATAACCACTCTTTTCTCTATGAGTTAATGAGCCTGATGTACCAGGTTTTTTTGTTTGGAGGTAACTGTAATTTGAGCATACTCAACCTCAACTGTCCTTTATTAAGGCAGAAGGTCTCTGCTCCGCAGCTGAATCTGAAAGCTGTTTGGGATGAGATTCTGTCCTTATAATAAATTCTGGTATACAGAAATTGCCACTTGGCCCATAAAATGTTTATTGGAGGAAAAATGTAGACACACGTATCAGTTTTTTTTCCATCATTCCTATTCGATTCTTTTAACTTAATTGTCCCCACCCCCTAAAAGGTAATTTTCTTTCTGTTTGCTTCTCACATTTTAAAATAAAGTTGTAGCAAAATATGTTCAAGAATCCCTGGCTGTCCAGAGAACAAAGTTTCTATGACTTATTTTCTGAATGAGAAAATAAGAGAAAGAAAATAAAAGAAAGAAGGAAAGCATACAGTGTCTCAAAAACAGAACAAATTTTCCCTAGTGTTTGAGTATAATTTTTTTATTATAGTTGTGATTCAAATGGTGATGGTGAAAACAGGATCACTGAGCTTCAAGAAAGCCAAGTTCTGCTTTGAGTTTCTCAACTAGCTAAGGGCATAACCTGGGGCAAATCTTTTCATCTTTTAATTTCTTTATGTACAGATTAAAACTTCTAGACCAGTACTGGTTATCCCTGTTTTTAGGTGCAGCATTAGTTATCTCTGTTTTCTGTTTCAGGTCACCTAGGTTTCAAAAGAAATCACTTCAGGAAGAGGTATCATTCAGTGTAAACAAGGGGCTTATCCAGTGTATGTACCAAGAGACAGACTGTCTTCATGAGTATCAGAGGTGTTTCTGTCAAAACTGCCAAAAAATTTAGAATATAAAGAAAATCTAACTATTTTCTAAGTATAAGGCAGTGTTGAATGTTCCAAATGCTGCTGGGAGTACATTGTTACTTTAATTTTTTTTTTTTTTAAGAGCTCAGCAACCCTTGTTGGAAACCTCTTAAATAACCTTTTCCTGGCTCCATTTTAATTTTGTTTTTCTCAGCCCTAGAATTGTCAGCCACCAAGCATGAAATGTAAGGGTTCTTTTTTTGTAAAACATTTTAAAGGAATTATACCCATTCTGAACATTTCTGGAGAAAATGACCTCTTACCTACAGAATTACCAAGGCATTTGTGGTAAAGATGTATTCTTTTCTCCTGGAGGCAATTTGGTATATTTTGATTTATGCCTTTGACATGTTTTAAAGGGTAGGAAAATGTTCAATGTGTTTCTGCTTCTAAAGTTAAAGTAGTCACTTCCTCAGATATGGCTGCTTAATGTTCAATCCTCTTAAAAAATAATTTGAAGGCTGGTGTTGGTGAAGGAACAAGTTCAGTTTTTGCATTAAGTGTAGTAAGCAGAACTGCTGCTGACACAAATAAAATATTGTTTGGGGAAGCTGAGGCAGCTTTAGGGAAAGAAGTAAGGCGAGGGTGGGAAGTGCTTGAAAAGTCAAGTCCTTTCTCTTTTGCCCTTCTCCCTGTTGGGCTGAGGATCTTGTTTGACATTCAGAAGATGGGTAAAATAAGGATGCACTCTGTAAGCCACAGCTTTATCAGGAATTTTCATTATTCACTTGTGCAAATCAGGAAGAACCAAGCAGGAAGAACCAAGGAGCCTAAGTGAGAGCCGTGCTGTTGGATTTTTAACTTCTTTACATTATGAAAATCAATGATGAGTTTAACTGAACTAACATCCAAACTGTACCTTGAGTTTGACTGGCATTGAGTCCAGTTATGAAGATGTGGTGACATAGAAGAGAAGAGCACTAGACCGTGCTCTGTCCCTTTGGGCTAATCCACACTAGGCAAGCTAAGCCACTTTTGTTTTTTCTCTCTCTCTGGCTCTCATTTTCCCACTCTGAAAATGAAGGTTTTGGACTAGTTGTTTTTTAGGGTGCCTTTTGTGCCACTTCTCAGTTTGTTTTTGTTTCTTTACTCAGCATATTCTTCTTGTTTTCTTGACCTCTAGAAATTTCCTGACATCCTGCCCTCTCATGTTGGAAGAACCATGTAGTGAATGGTTACTTATCGCTACTTTCTTAAGGTACTTATTTTTTTGTCATTGTTGCGTATTCTATTTTTAATTTCACATTTAAAACCATAAAATTTTGTAATTATCAATTTATGTCAACATTAAGCTATATTTACCTACATTTTTATCATGTCTTTGCTCTTTATTTCTTCTTATATTTCAAGCTGTCCATCTGTAATTATTTTTCTTCTGCCTGACATCTATGCCTGTAAACAATTTTCTTTAGCTAGGCTCTGCTACAAGTTTTAGCTTGCTTGAATATGTTTCTAGTTTGTCTCACTTTTCAAAAACATTTTTGGATATAATAATCTCGATTAGTAGTTTTGTTTTAGGACACTTGAAGAGATTCCACTGTCCACTGTCTTCCATTGTTGTTCTAAATGTGTTATCTGTCACTTATAAATGCCGCTTCTTTGAAGTAATACCACTTCTCTCTAGCTGCTTTCTCTTTGTCTTTCTCCCTCCCCTTCTCTCCTTCTTAATCTGCATTTTCATGACAATGTGTTCAGATGTGGGTTTCTTTTTATTTATTTATACTTATCGGGTTTCACCAGATTTGTTACATTTGTGGATAGCTATTTTTCATCAGTCATAAACTATCTGAGCTCTCCGCTCTTCAATCATTTTTTCTGCTCTAGTTTCACCTCTTTACTTCTACAAATATGATTATTTGTCTGACGGCAACTTTTCATTCAATTCTTCATGCCTCTTAATCTCTTTTGTCATATTTTCCATCTCATTGTCTCTCTGTGCTCCATTCTGGGTAATTAATCCTGATCTGCATTTCAGTTGTTCAGTTAACTTCATAATTGGGTTAAACTACCATGACTTAATTAATGTGAACTGTGCTATAAATATTTACGCATTGGTTTATGGTTACATCTTTTAGAGTTTTATTTTTTGTTTAGGTCTGTTCAGTGCTGTCTTTCCTGAAGGGGAACAAATGGTTGAGGAGAATTTACTTTTGCATCAGACTTTTGTGGAACACTTTGAGATTCCAGCTTTATGGGTGTTGAAATTGTTCTACTAGGAAAAATTGCTTTAGCAGAGCTAGGGCTTTGTTCCTCATGACAAAAACTAAGGTTCATATTTACCATGCTGGACAAAATCCCGCAGGGCAAAGCAGTTTTGTGTTTCCATTTACCTTTCTTTGTTCTTGCTTTTCTTAAATTTTAGTCATTTTTAGATATTGTCTGGTCTCAACACCTTAAAGAATGTGTGTGTGTCTGTGTGTGTGTGTGTGTGTGTGTGTGTGTGTGTGTACATCTTTATAATACTATCTTATGGTTTTATATTGTATCTTTCACTTCTCATTGTTTTTGGTAGAGGATGAAAAAAGATATCTAGCCCACCATATTTCTTTCCAAAATAATTTTTCTCTCATTTGTTGTTTGTGACTGCTCTCTACTGAAAGTCCTCCTGACTCACTAGCCTGGCTTTCTTCATTTCCACTTCAGGCTCTACTATCTATTTCTGGCTACAAGGCTCAGTCCTCACCCCACCTCTTCATCTGCCTCTGCTTCCCAGGGGATTGTATCTAATCCCAAGGTCTTACATATCATTCATATGCTAATAAATTCCAATTTTATGTTTACAGTCTAGACTCTCGCTGATTCTCAATTATATTTTTAATCATTTATTAAACAGTTTCATTTGGGCATTTATTTGTTTTCTCAAATTTAGAATGTTTAAAATGGAACTCTGTTTTATTCATTCTGAATTTATTTTTTCATCTTAATTCCCCATTTCTGAAAATGCTGCCACCATTTTCTAGAGTTGCTTAGCCCTAAGACCTATAAGTCACCCTTGATTTTTCCTCTTATTGATAACACGTCTAGATCCATCTGGAAATTCTCGTTCCACTTCTCAGATATACAGATGCTCCTCAACATACAAGGGATTACGTCCTGATAAAACCACTGTAAGTTGAACACATCAATGTCAAAACACATATACTACCTCAATAAAACCATATTATAGTTGAAAAATTATAAGTCAAACCATTGTAAATTCAGATGCTAAACTTACAATGAGGCTACTTCCTGATAAAACCATTGTAAAATCAAAAAATTGTAAGTCAAACCATCATGAGTCAGGGATCCCCTGTATCTGCAATCTGATCATTTCTTACCATACCCACTCCTAACATCTTCATCCAAATCATTGTGATTTGCAGTGTGATCCAGTGTGAATTCTGCAATAGTCTCCCACCTCTGTCTTTGTTACGTCACTTCCTTACCCACCAATATAAATAAATAACATAATCAGATATAATATAATAATATATTATAAATGATATAAATCAGATTGTTTCTGTCCTGCATTTATAACCTAAGAGGGCTTACCATATCATTAATATATATATTTATATGTATATTTTTATGTATATAAATGTTTTTATATATAAATATATGTTATATATATTTATATATAATACAAATGTCTTATATTAATATTTATATATATAATGCATATGTATTATATAAATATGTATTATACAAATGTTTTATATAAATATGTATTATATAAATGTTTTATATAAATATGTATTATATATAATACATATATAATTATATATATTTATATATACATATTTATATATAATACATATGCATTATATATATTTTGTATATATGTATTTGTACATATGTATTATATATATTTATATAATACATATGTATTTTATATAATACATATTTATATAAAACATATTTATATAATATTTATATAATACATATGTATGATATATATTTATATATAAAATACATATGTATGATATATATTTATATATATAACATACATATGCATGATATATATTTATATATAACACATATATGTATGATATATATATTTATATATATAACATACATATGTATGATATATATATTTATGTATAACATACATATGTATGTTATATATAAATATATATATCATACATATGTATTATATATATATTTATATACATAACATACATATGTATGATATATAAATATATATATCATACATATGTATTATATATATATTTATATACATAACATACATATGTATGATATATAACTATATATATCATACATATGTATTATATATATTTATATATATAAAATATGTATTATATATATTTATATATATAAAATACACATGTATTTTATATATCTGTATATATATGAAATACATATGTATTATATATGTATATATATAAAATACATATATGTTATATATATAATGCATATGTATTATATATTTATATATAATACATATGTATTATATATAATACTATATATATAAAATATGTAATATTTTATATATCATACATATGTATTATATATAATACACTATATATTCATTTATATAAATATATAAATAATTATATATTCATTTATATAAATATATAAATAATTATATATTCATTTATATAAATATATAAATAATTATATATTCATTTATATAAATAAATAATTATATATTTATATAAATATATAAATAATTATATATTCATTTATATAAATATATAAATAATTATATATTCATTTATATAAATATATAAATAATTATATATTCATTTATATAAATATATAAATAATTATATATTCATTTATATAAATAAATAATTATATATTTATATAAATATATAAATAATTATATATTCATTTATATCAATATATAAATAATTATATGTTCATTTATATCAATATATAAATAATTATATGTTCATTTATATCAATATATAAATAATTATATGTTCATTTATATCAATATATAAATAATTATATGTTCATTTATATCAATATATAAATAATTATATGTTCATTTATATCAATATATAAATAATTATATGTTCATTTATATCAATATATAAATAATTATATGTTCATTTATATCAATATATAAATAATTATATGTTCATTTATATCAATATATATTCATATTGATTTTATATTCATATCTATTTATAAAAATTTATTTATAAAAATGAATAAATATATAAATGTATATTTATTTATACAAATATAACTTATTTATATAAATATATATTCATATTAATTATATATTTATTCATATTTCTTTATATAAATATATACATTTATTTATATATTTATTTATATAAATCAATATATTTATATAAATATATATAAATAAATATATAAAGAATATAGATTCATTTATTTAAATATATATATAAATATATAAGGAATATATATTCATTTATTTAAATATATATATTTATTTATATGAATATGAATAATTTATATTTATATTTATATATATTTATACATATATTTACGTATATTTATATTTATATATATTTATATTTTTATATTTATACATGTTTATTTATTTATATATAAATATGTATACATATATAAGTATTTATATATAAATATTTATACATATTTTATATATTTATAAATATGTACAAATATTTTTATATATGTATAAATATTTTTATCCATTTATATATTTATAAACATTTATATATTTATGTATTTATATATAAATTTATAGTTATATATTTTATATATTTATATATTTATATATCTTTATATATATAAATTTATATTCATATATTTATATATTTAATTTATATTTATATATTTGTTTACATATATTTATATATAAATTTATATTTATATATATTTGTATATATAAATTTATATTTACATATATTTGTATATATACATTTATATTTACATATATTTGTATATATGCATTTATATTTATATATATTTGTATATATACATTTATATTTATATATATTTATATTTTTATGTATATTCATATATATTTATATTTATATATGTTTATTTATATTTATAAATTTATACATGTATTTATATGTATAGATTCATATATGTATAGATTTATATAAATGTATATGTAGATTTATATAAATATATACATTTATATTAATCAATATATATAGATTTATATAAATATATATTGATTTATATAAATATATATTGATTTATATAAATATATATTGATTTATATAAATATATATCGATGTATATAAATATATAGGTGTATATAAATATATAGATGTATATAAATATATACATATTGATGTATATATATTCATTTATAGAAATATATTTATATATATCGATTTATATAAATATATATTTATGTAAATATATCGATTTATATAAATATATATTTATGTAAATATATCGATTCATATAAATATGTATTTATGTAAATATATCGATTCATATAAATATGTATTTATGTAAATATATCGATTCATATAAATATGTATTTATGTAAATATATCGATTTATATAAATATGTATTTATGTAAATATATCGATTTATATAAATATGTATTTTTTGTAAATATATCGATTTATATAAATATGTTTTTATGTAAATATATCGATTTATATGAATATTTATTTATGTAAATATATCGATTTATATAAATATATACGTAAATATATGTAATAAATATATGAATATAAATGTATATATTTATGAATATATAAATATAAATATATATAAATATAAATATATAAATATAAATTTATACATATAAATATAAATATATAAATATAAATTTATATATATAAATATAAATATATAAATATAAATTTATATATAAATATAAATTTATATATATAAATATAAATATATAAATATAAATATAAATATATGAATATAAATTTATATATATAAATATATGTAGATATAAATTTCTATATATATAAGTATATAAATAAAAATTTATATATATAAATATATACATATAAATTTATATATATAAATATTTAAATAGAAATTTATATATAAATATATATAAATATATATAAAATATAAATATATATAAATATAAATTTATGTATACAAATATATATAAATATAAATTTATATATATAAATGTTTATAAATATGTATAAATATAAATTTATATATATAAATATGTATAAATATGTATAAATATAAATTTATATAAATGTAAATATAAATTTATATAAATGTAAATATAAATATAAATATAAATATAATTATAAATATATGTAAATTTAAATATAAATATATAACTATAAATATAGAAATATATAAATATAAATACACAAATTATATATAGAAATATTTAAATATATATAAATATAGAAAAATATATAAGTAGATAAATATATTTAAATACATATGTAAATACATATTAAAATATATAAATACATATAAAAATGTATATAAATACATATATAAATATATAAATATATATATATTATATATATATATTTTTTACCTGCAAGCATATTTCAATTCAACCACTTAATAGGTTTCAAAACTCTGACCAATTATGTAGTTTCTATGCTCTTAGCTTTTTTTCTTTTTAAAATTGTAGTAATGATAGCAGCTATCTGGGGTGATGTTGGGGGAGTTGCATGGTGAACTTAACTTATACATTTAAGACAATTAGAAAAGTCACTGGAACATGGTAAGTGCCATATTAATATGTCATTGCTATTACCTGAAAATATTGAATTTGTTTACTTATTTGTTTAATTTCTGTATACTTCACTAAAATATAGGTCAGTAGCTCAAATTATCATATTCCTCATTGTCCTCTATTGTCATATCTACTGCATAGCAAATTGGAGGTGCTCATTTAAGACTTAATGCCTGAATAAATTTGATCTTCCACTCATTCTTTTATTACACACATGTTGAGTAAGTGTCCACTGTGGGCAAGATGTTGTGCTAGCTTTTGGAACTACAAAGATAAATAAGTCTCCGTCTTTGAACTAGTGGGGCTAAGTCTGTCTTGAAAAGACAACTAAGCAAAGATCTCATTGAGGTGCAATGTGGTAAGTGCTCTATTAGGAGAAATCTCTGATAATTCCTGAAGTCTGGTGATATGGAACACCATTTGGAGAAATACTTGTGCTTTCTTTTAGATAACGCTTTACATTATAAGATCGACTCAACATTTTGGCTTCTGGGAGTTATCATGGATAGGTTAGAAAGAGATGTAGAATCTTGGTTATCTAGCTCTCCTGGATCTTATCAACTTTCTGCAATGAATGGAAGGTGAATTGGTGAATCCACAGGCATAAGACTATTCCACTGAATTTAATGAATTGGAAAAAATAGCCTGAAACAAAAAGAACTGCTATTTTGAGAGTGGCTGCATTGTCCTCCACAGCATAATGATCATGGATGGTCAATACTTCAGGTTATGATGAAGGTACTTTTAGTTAAGCAGAGACAGAGCAATATCCTTGAGGGAGTTTTTCTTTAAAGATGAAACACCTTACTGAACTTCCATTGGAGGGACTTTGAAACAGATTTTAAGTAAGAGGAAGAGGACAGCAATCATGGTGTGAAGAAACAAGCCAGAATTTTGAAAAAAAAAAAAAAAGTATTGACTTCTAGCTGCTCGTTATATCAGGATTCTCCAGAGAGACAGACCTGATAAGATGATAGATAGATAGATAGATAAAGGGGTGCTATAACAGGAAAATTTCCTCATGTGATTACGGAGGCTGAGAAGTCTCACCACAGGCTATCTGCAAGCTGGAGACCCTAGGATGCCAGTTGTGTGGCTCATCCAAGTCTAGAAGCCTCAGAACCAGGGAAGTTGATGGTGTAATTATTGGTTTGATACTGAAAGCCCAAGAACCTGGAGAACCAAAGGGACTTCTGGTGTTAAGTCTTGCAATCAAAAGGCCAGGAAACCTGAAGTTCTGATATCCAAGGACAGGAGAATAAGAATCTCCCAATTTCAAGATGGAGAGAGAGGAAAAAAAAATCACATTTTCCCTGCTTTCTTCTTCCATTTGGGCCCACAGTGGATGGGATGGTGCCTGCCCACATTGAGGGCAGATCTTCCCCACTCAGTCCACCAACTAACACACCAATTTCCTCTAGACACACCTTTACAGACACACCCAGAAATATTGTTTTACCAAGTCTCTAAGTATTACTTAATTCAGTCAAGTTAACACCTAAAGTTAATTAGAACAATTCCAACCCCTATCAAATTGGTACCCATATTCATTCCTCAGACCATGCTTAATCTCCAAGTAAAGACAATAGTAAGGTAAATAGTTTCACCTAACATGATAGAACCACCATATGAGCAGCCCAAAATGCACTAATCCCTTCTCAAGAAGAGGAGGTAAAGAAAGACCTTGGGTAATGTTTATTCTTCTCCTGAGATCCTATAACTTAAATACTATGATATAAGGTTAATAATAATAGTATATCTTATGTTAGATATTGAAGGAATAAGGGAGAAAGAAAAACAAAGATACATGCTACACACATACACACACACCCACACACACACTCAATGTATTCTTAATAAAATAGGGAAGAAATGCTCATGACAATTGCAGTCCTTGTTTCCATAACTGGTTCACCTGGTTGTAATGTAAGGTATTTATAATTACCTTCTTCCACTACTTATTCTGTATTCCCTGTGTCTTCAGCAAGCACCTTAATTAGTTGTGATTATTTACCTAGTGGGGTGACCAAAACCTTTGTTTCTGAAGGGTCTGGGTCATTCGTAGTCCTTCCTGGATTGGGTTGTTACAGTTTCCCATTGACCTTAATCACAGAGTATGGTAAAACAAAAATATGACCTAAGGAATCTCCTGTATTCCAGACACACTCTTCCTTACCTCCATCGCGGAGTAGTAGTTCAATTTCTTCTTGGTGGTCTGAAACAATCACCCCAGCCAACACTGTTACTTCTTTCTTAACTTTTTGACTCAAAGGCACGAGGAACTCAAAGTGGCTGGGTGGCAGTCTTAACTTCCAGTTCCATAAAATTATTTTTATGTCTTCTGGTGGCAGCATTTCTCTCTCTGGAAGTAAGACATCTAATCTATAAAGTCGTGTAAAGTTGCAGGAATAGGATACAAAAACTTTGCTAGTGGGTCACTAGGGATAACGGTGAGTTGTGTCATGCCCATGTCTCCCTTTGATTCCTGGACCATAAATCTTGACTATGCCATACATTTGACACTGATTCAGAGCATATGCAGCCTTTTGGAGAACCTTGCCCCAACCCTGCAAAGTATTATCATTTGGCTGGTGCTGTAACTGCAACTTTAATAGGCCCTTCCACTGTTCTATCAAGCCCACTGCTTCAGACTGATGAGGGACTTGGTAAGACCAGTGGATCTCAGGATAAGCATGGGTCCGTTGCCACAGGTGTTTGGCTGTGAAGAGATTTCTTTGGTCATGGCAACACCGTGTGGAATACCATAATGGTAGATAAGGCATGCTGTAAGTTGATGAATGGTAGTTTTGGCAGAAGCATTTTGTGCAGGGAAGGCAAATCCATATCCAGAGTGTCTTTTTTCCAGTAAGGACAAAACACTACCCCATCCATGATGGGAAGTGGTCCAGTGTAATTAATCTGCTACCAGGTAGCTGCTAATCACCCCAGGGCATAATACCGTATGAGGGGCTCAGTGTTGGTCTCGGCTGCTGGCAGATTGGATATTCAGCAGTGCCTATAGCCAGGATGGCCTTGGTGAGTGAAAGTCCATGTTGCTGAGCCCAAGCATAACCTCCATTCCTACCACTATGGTTACTTTGTTCATGAGCCCACTGGGCAGTAACAGGGGTGGTTGGGGAAAGAGGCTGACTGGTATTCACAAAACCACTTCCATGTGATGATGGAATGCTGCTGTGCGTTCCCAACTTTATAGCTTGTTGGGTAAGATGACACTAAGTTTATGATAGGCAGCTCAGGTTACATGATGAGTTGGTGGCCCATGATCAAGCGTTCAGTTTCTACTGAGGCCGAGGAGCAGGCCATGAGCTGTCCCTCAAAGGGAGAGTAATTATCTGTGGATAATGGCAGGGCCTTGCTCCAAAGTTCTAAGGGTGTCCCTTGAGATCACCTATGGGGGCCTGCCAAAGCCTCCAAACAGCATCCCTATCTGCTACTGACACCTCAGCTACTATTGTATCTGCTGGATCATATAACCCAAGTGACAGAGCAGCCTGGGCCTGTTGTACATCCTTCTCTTGTTCTGGGCCTCACTCAAAACCAGCAACTTTCTAAGTCACTTGGTATGAGCCAGAGTAACACAGCCACATAAGTAATGTATTGCCTCCAAAATCCAAGTAGGCCTACCAGACATTATGCCTCTTTCTTGGCTCTAGGTGTGGCCAGATACAGCAATTTATCCTTCACCTTAGAAGGACATGTCCCATACCACTGGATCTCTAGAAACATCACTGAAGTAGAAGGCCCTTGAATTTTTGATTTATTTCCCACCCTCTGCCATGCAAATGTCTTATCAATAAGCCCAAAGTAATTGCTACTTCATGCTCACTAGGTCCATTCAGCCTAATATCATCAGTGTAATGGACCAGTGTGATATTTCATGAAAGGAGAAGATGATCAAGATCCCTGTGAATTAAATTATGGCATAGGGCTGGAGAGTTGACATACCCCTTAAGAAGGACACTGAGGGTGTATAGCTGCCCTTGACAGCTGAAAGCAAACTGCTTCTGGTGGGCCTTAGAGACAGGGATAGAGAAAAAGCCATTGGCCAGATCAACAGCTGCATACCAGGTACCAGAAAATGTGTTAATTTGCTCAAGCAACAGAACCGCATCTGGTAAAACAGGTGCAATTAGAGTCAGCACTTGGTTAAGCTTGTGATAAGCCATTGTCGTTCTCTGAGACCTATCTGTCTTTTGCACAGACCAAATAAGAGATGTTACTGGGAATGTAGTGTGAATTACCACCCCTGAGTCTTTCAGTTTCCAACGGTGGCACTAAATCTATGTAATCCCTCCAGAGATGCGGTCTTGTTTTTGGTTTACTGTTTTTCTAGGTAGAGAAAGCTGTAATGGCTTTTGTTTGACTTTTCCCACCACTCCGTAGGTTAGGGAACTAATGTGAGGATTCCACTAACTGCTTGGTGTGTCCATTCCAATTACGCATTTTAGAATTGGGGAAATGACCACAGGATGGTTTCAGGGAACCACTGGACACACTTGGAATTGGGCCCAAGCTGAAACTCCATTGATCACCTGATCTCCATAAGCCCCTAATTTACCTGGAGGACCACAGTGATGTTTCTGATATCTTAAAATCAATGTCAGTTCAGAACCAGTGTCCAGTAGTTTCCTAAAGTTCTGATTATTTCCTTTGTCTCAATGCACAATTATTCTAGTAAAAGGCCATAGGTCCCTTCGGAGAAGGATGGGAGAACCATTAACCATATAAATGTTCAGTAGTGTAAAGGGGTCTTTGCTAGAGGGGACCCAGCCTCCCCTTCATTTAAAGGGTTTTGGGTCTGTAAACTGCCCCAAGACTGGAAATTTAGTGAAGGGCCATGATTCTCTGTTTTAGTGATTTGAGTTACACTTTTGTTCATTTGACCTGAAAGTTTTCTGCTTATACAGATTAAGTAAAAATTTAGTAGGTTTACTATCTACTTTACTTCTAGAAACACTGTGAATAACTAGTTAACACTATAGGTTTACACAAGTCAGACTATTCTGATTGTTGCTTTGCCTCTGTTACCCATAAGAGTAACTTCACCCATCTTGCCTTTGATGATTGAGGGCCACCACTTATTCCTGCAGTCCTGAGATCTAATTATTTCCATAGCATCTATGTTTTTCAGTCATGTGACTGTGGCTTCCACTGTGAGGTCCAACCTCCAGAGAAGGACCATCATGGAGCCCTTCAGGAATGCTGGGGCTCCCCTCCCAAATTTATTCTCAAAGTATTGTTGAAAAGTATGTCTTCTGGACCCTCCCAGTGTGGTTGAGTAGGTTTTAAGTGACAGATCCACTATAGCATTCCAATCTTCCTAAGCCTTTTAATGTTTTTGAATTCCTTCCTCTACATTAAACCAAGGGAGACCAAGCATCTCCAACTTGCTCATGATGGGACACCTTTTGATTTATGTTTTAGCCAAACAACCAAACTATTAGCACTTTCCCTAACTCCCCAAGCTACCACATGAAATGCAGAATCTCTTCTTAGTGAGCCTATATTAATAAATTGGGCCTAATCCAATTTTGTGTTCTTTTCACTATGACCTCACATCCTTAATACCTATTCCCACACATGTTCTTTGGATTTCTGATTGTATAAATTAGAAAACTCAAGTAGTTCTTTTTTTTTAAATTTTATTATTATTATACTTTAAGTTTTAGGGTACATGTGCACAATGTGCAAAGTAGTTCTTTTGGAGTGTAGTGCACCTCCTCATGGGCCACCCTTTGTGCCTCACCTTTAGGAGCCTGCTGGGACTTGAGTCTAGTTATATGTCTAGAAGCAAAGAGGAATATTGTTGGTGGGTTCTGAGAAGAATCAGAATTGTCTTTCTAGGCAACTGTCTCACAGGAGCTCATTACCATTTCTTTAGGCAATGCAGGGTTTATCCTGTCAGGCAGAGGTATTAATATAAAGTATGGTACCGTTGTGGGAAGAGGTACAGCTGCAGCCACTGGGGGTGAGGGTGGGAGGTCACTTTTTCTGGCAAACAAGACTCATAAGAATTTAGGGGCTTAATGTCACCAGCCTCATCAGGGCCTTTCTACATGTGTTCCCATCCAACTTACAGAATCCCATTTTTTCCCCCAATCAATACTGCCACTTTAACAGTAGACACCCTGCAAGGCTGACTTTAGCTTTCATTATAATTCAGACAATCATATGGTCAGTGCTTGTGTTTGATTTTCAGCAATTTCAGCCCTGTGGATGCAGGAAGAAAGATTCTGACCAGGCACATTTAAAGAAGCCCTTAGGCTATTTATGCCTATTTGAATCCCTGAGCTAATTCTTTTTTTTCATAATTTTGTCCAGTGACATTAGAAGAAACCAACTGAAGTCATTATGTTTCTTTGTTTTCCACAAATGTTCGAAAGTGTCATATACAAAGTCACCAGGTTCCTGTCTTCTTGCATGTGTTTAATTCAAAGTGTCAAATATAAATATTCTGGGTATCTATAAAAATCCTATGCCATGGATTCTCAGTGCTCTCTGTACTATTAGAAGTAGAGCCCTGAGCATTTTTAGATCTAATCAGATTACAGAACGAGTTCCAGAAGCTCCAAAATCAGTTAATAAAACTCATCCTTAAAGTCCTCTTTCTCTAGAACCACTCTGGTAGCAAGATCTGTATCAGTCAGGTTTCTCCAGAGACAGAAACAATAGGATGGATGGACAGATAGATGATAGATAGATAGATGGATTATTTATAGATAGATAGATAGATAGATAGATAGATAGATAGATAGATGATAGATAGATAGATATGTGTGAAAAGAGATTTATAAGGGAAATTTGCTCACACGATTATGGAGAGTGGGAAGGCCATGACAAGCTGTCTGTGAGCTGGAGACCCTGGGATACTGGCAGCATGGCTCAGTCCAAGTTCAAAAGCCCCAGAATCAGAGAAGCTGATGGTGTAATTCTCAGTCCAAGGCCAAAGGACTGACAACTGGTGGGCTGCTGTTGCAATTCTTGGAGAGCCTGAAGTTCTGATATTTAAGAGCAGGATAATAAGACTGTCCCCATTTGAGGAGAGAGAGAAGAGAGAGAAAATTGCCTTTTCTCTGCCTTGTTGTTGTTCTACCTGTGTCCTTGGCTGATTGGATGGTGCCTGTCCACGTTAATGTTGGATCTTCCCTACTCAGTCAAACTCACATGCCATTTTCCTCCGGAAACATCCTTACAGACACACCCAGAAATAATGCTTTACCACTTCTCTAGATATTTCTTAATTCAGTTAAGTTGACACCTAAAATTTACCATTACACTTCTCTACTTCATAGCTCTGTGATCTTGGATAAGAGACTCAACCTGTCTGAGTACCTGTTTCCTTGTCTTTAAAATGGGGCTAATAATATCTACAAATTTGTCATAAGCATTGGAAACAATGTACATAAAATACTTGGTACATAGTAGACCTTCACAGTAATTATTATTCATTTTTATTATGAAATAAATAGGCATAAAAAGAATGTAAATTAATCTGTATATTAATGTGCAAATATGCTTTTATTCATGTGTGACTCTTTCTTTGCTGCTATTTTTTATTATTGCTGGTAGTTAATGCCTCACATGCTAGCAGCTTTTATGCCTTTAACAATCAGAAGCTTAGCAGCTCTACCTTGTTTATATTCAGGTTAACGTATTGCTGCCTATGTGAAATTGTGTGAAGGGATTTCAGAAGTCATGGATAATTTTCATCAATTGCTGAACTCTATCCTGGAGGTTGAAATATTTTCACAAAGGCAATGACCTCCTCCTCCTACCCTGCCCCATTAAAGATAAGGCTTAGATACTACATCTCTCTTGAAAATCTTTCTGCTCTTTCCTTCTCCACATTTGTCACTTTACCATCTCCCATGCATGCCCTCTAGACAAAATTCATCTCTTTCCTCTCTATGTAGTTTGAACACATTGCTTACATTTACCATAAGTTGTGAAAACTAAAATATTGTTTTTTGTGATACATGGCACCTAGGAGTTTGAGGCTGCAGTGAGCTATGATCATGGCATTGAACTCCAGCCTGGGTGACAGAGTGACACCTTGTCTCAAAAAAAATTACAATGTGAAAAAGTATGAAGTTGGTGAAGATGATGAATTTCAAATTAGGCTGCAAGGTCCAACTTGACAAAACTCTGGGTTCATTGGGCAAAATCTATTTCAGAATGTTTTTCTATGGCTGATTTTGATATCTAGGGTTGGAAGAGAATGGAGAAATCATGAGGACATTTAGAATTATGAGGTTAGTGCCTGCTAAGAATGAAAAGGGGAAATTTATGCAGAGAAGGGAGATGGTCATAAGACAATACAAACACCACCAGTGTCCAACTTTGATGAGTACTTTTCTTATTAAGCACATATTTACCGACTTTATTTTATAACATCATCAAATAATATGATTTTCTATACTCTCCCAAATCACTTATTGGGGAACATTTTATGCACTTGAAAATGTGATTTTAGATAGAAGAATCCCAATGCGCTTAAGACTCAAATGCAAGACAGCATGTAATCATGCCAATGAATTCATTTTGTAAATAGATGCTTATAGCAAATTATAAGTAATTATAAAGTAATTATGTAAATTATTAAGTGACAATGAATTAATATGGCACATATTTATAAGGAGTGAGTTATTGTTGAGCATTTTGCAATGCCAATGTTAATTAACAAAGGCTGTATTAAAGTTTGGGGGGAAAGCTTTACTAACCCAAGCCTGAGGATATCTGAAGTGAATGAGAAATGTTAATCTGCAAGCCATTTGTGTTAGATATATAATATTTTCCTGATTTATTAATATTTTCTAAAAGATAAATTAGATTAGTTCAGCATAGCTTGTTCTTTGTGAGCTCACACTGGTGCCTTATGACAATTGTTTTTCTTGGCAGAATCTGGCAGGGATTATCAGCTATCACGTTAAACCATCCCCCAACCCCTCAAGTGACCTTTTCCCAACTATGAAAACCAGAACCACAATTACTCATTTTTGGGCCATTGACAGTTCTCATTATTTCATCATTTCTCAAGGTTCATTAATATTTGTGTCATGATCAGTTTTGCATGTTATTTTAATTTCCTGAGATAAAATTATTGTTGGCTTCCACACGTATTCTTTTAAAGCAACAAGCTGCTTTCATCCCAGTTAAACTTGCCAAAACTTTCCCTAGTAACCCAAAGTCCTTAATCTGACACCAAACTCAGTGCACCAAGTTTGGTATCAGATTAAGATAATTAAATCATTATCTTTAAGAGTGATTCCTAAATCTCAAGGGGTTCCTTCCAAAGGAGATGCATCAGAATCTACTGCACCATTGAGCCTTGTGTGATAAAGCCCTCCACAAGATTTAAGGAATCAGAAGTAAAGCCTTGGGAGGATGGGCATACAATTAGGCCCTGCATAAGGAAAATGCATATAACCAGGAAACTTGTTTTAATTAAGCAGAAGTCTACATGCTAACAAAGAGAAGAAATTAAGGAACTCTAGCCAAAACCAGATTTATCATAATTTTCATACATCCATTTTGTTTTCTCCCTTCTGTATCTGTGATTATGCAAAGCTTGCCTGATAAATGATAATTGGGATATAATCGAGAGATAAATAGGGGTTAGGAGTTAACCATGTAAGAAGTTAGAGAAGGCTGTTCAGGCAGGTAAAATTGCATATATGAATAATGTGAAACCCACTGTGGGGATGTGATTTTGCCTTGGAGACATTCAAAGGTTGTATTAGTCTGCTTAGGCTGCTATAGCAAACTGCAAAAGACTTGATGGCTTAAACAACAGGAATTAATTTTTTTCACAGTTCTGTGGGCTGGAAGGCTGAGATCAGTAAGTCAGCATGATCAGGTCCCGGTAAGGACACTATTCCTGGCTTGCAGATGGCTGTCTTCTTATAATGTCTCTTCACATAAGGGCACTAACCCCATCATGAGGACCCCACCCTCCTGACTTTAACTAATCCTAATTACCTCCCAATGGCCCCATCTCCAAATATCATCCCATTAAGGGTTAAGGCTTCAATGTATGAATTGTGGGAGGGGACAAACATTCACTCCATAACAAAGGTCAAGGAACCTGGAGAGCAAGAGAAGATGAATATGAGATGAAGATGAAGAGCTGACTAAGGAGGTATTTTTAGAAGCATGATAATGGCAGGTCATGGGGCTGGAAAGCGAGGATACTTCCAGTAAGTCAGGAGAGTAGTCAAGGAAGTGACGATGTCTTTGGGACACCCCAACTGTGGCGATCTTACAATCAACAAAATAAGCCTCAGCATTCACACTGTAGTTAAGTTCATTCAAGCAAAGCTATCTCCAGTAGGGAATTTCCCCCATGAAGAGCATGAACATTTTGATTTTACCTGTTGTCAAGCTGATCCTCATTATTTGCTCATCTTAATAGTAAAAAACACAGCCTGGGTGGAGATTTAAGCTAATGAGACATGTGATATATGAACAAGCATGCACAACTACTGTGCATGTCCACCCAGGGGACCACCCAGAACACGCATACTAGCAACACCTCTTACCATGCCCTTATGAATAACCATGTAAGACTCCCATAAAGGAAGTCTCCCTAGTCTCATTTTTTGCTGTCTCAACCTTACTAGCACCCCACCCTGAATCCTCTCACTCTCGGGGGTACTGTCTATTCTGCACCTAACTTTCAAAATATTGTTTCTCCTTTGCAATATGTAGTGACATATTTTTATTTAGCAGTTTTGAAACACTCTTTTTGTGGAATCCGCATGTGGATATTTGGACCGCTTTGAGGCCTTCGTTGGAAACGGGAATATCTTCACATAAACACTAGACAGAAGCTTTCTCAGAAACTTCTTCACTCTGTGATGCATCTCCTTTGCTCTATGCGTCTCGTTTAAATTGTTTTAAACTGTGAAGACAAGAACTGAGGTCTCACAACAGCTGTCAACACTCAGTGGTGAAGAGCTGTGTGTTAAATGCCACGGGACTTAGATCACGTGCAAAAGATTTTATAAGCATTAAACTCCCAGGCAGAGTACTCTTATTTCAGAAAAATCACCCTGGGGGTAGCATAAAGACTGGGTAAGAAAGAAAGAATCTGTAGGTGGGAGGACACCTAGGGCAGGAATGTTCATTATGGGACACTTGTAGTAGTCCAGAAGAAAGATGGCAGGAGCCTGAACCATGACAGTGAGTGAGATGAGGGAGCTAAGGGAAGTTCTGGGTATTCAAAGGAAATAGTTGTAGTTCTAAGCCTAAAAAACAGAGGATAGGTCACAGAAATAAATAATAGGGGCATATTGTTTCCCTAAATCTCTTCTGTGAGTTGTGCAATATTTTAATTTTACCACCCAAATTCATATGTCCATGCATAATGGAATTCATTGAGGCAGTAGTGGCAGTCAATCATTGCTCCAGTGCAGAAGTTCAGCTCGTGCTGGGGTTATTTTTATGATGTTTTTGTTCATTTTCAGTTGCTATAACAGAATACCAGAGACTGGGTAATTTAGAAAGAAAAGAGGCTTATTTGGCTCACATTTCAGCAGGCTGGGAAGTCCAAGACTGAGGAGCTGCATCTGGTGAGGGCCTTCTTGCTGTGTCATGACATAGTGGGAGGACATCACATGGCAAGAGGCAGGGAGTGTATCAGCTGAAGTCTCTCTTTCATTTCTTATAAAGCCACCAGTTCCACTGTGGGGGCCCAACCCTGATGACCTTATCTAATTCTAATTACCTCCGAAAGGCCCTACCTCCAAATGCCATCAACATATGCATTTGGAAATTAAGTTTTCACCAAGTAAAATCTGGGGGATACATTCAAACCATAGCTCATGGTCATGACAATTTCGCGGATAGTTGTGCCATGTGTCTGGACTGGGACCATTGAATGGTGGTTTTCCATCACTGAAGAAATAATTAAAGTGACCCAAACAAAGTGAGTGAGTGAGCGTAAAAGTGTCCAGGGCTAGGACCTATAAACGGTAGGTCACCTTATTCTCAGTTGGGCTGAATTCTCATGTTGGGCTCTACTTTAGTAGAAGGCAGTTGGGAAGTGCCTTCTTACCAACATCAGAAAGAAGTCAGATAAAATCCTGACTTCTTTCTGACTAATCTGGGACTCCTATGAGAAAAAGAATTGGTACCTTTTAGTTAAAAGAAAGAGATCTCTTCCTGAAGAGACCAGCAATAGGAATATTACACTGCTTTATCTCACATCTAACCCCAAAAGAGCCAAGAAAATGCACACAATATGGAGAGAAGCAAATGGATCAAAACTGAGATTAGGACATAATCCCTCAGCAGCCAGACAGTCCTTAGGAAAGAGAGGCAGTGCTGTGGGATAGGTCCAAAAGGGGAAGTCCAAAAACAGAAAAAAACTACTTTTAAAATTTAGATTTATTCCAGAAAGAATTTAAAATATGTCAAGCACATACATTAATTTAGTATGCTTATGATTATCCTTATAGTTTATAATACTATTTTTATAATTTACTGTATTTCCCAATGCTGATATTCTGCTTTCTAGCATATGCTATCATTTTACATATACATATGCATACACACGCACACACACACAAACACACACTCCCCAGGATGTGTGTGCTAGGATAAAAGGCAGCAAAACCAAATGATGCACTTGCTTACAGGCACTGCAAGCAGCATAATCAAGGATGTCCACGAAGGAGAGAAGCCTAGAGCTCAGACCTGGAGAGCTGTTTCAGTGCTAAGCACGAGGAGTTGGTAAATAAGGAGCATGCCTGGAAATAGAGTGCAAGATGAGCCAAAGGGAATGATTTAAGATGGAGTCTATGAATGAAGTGAAAGTGTCAGGAGCCCTTTCTTACTGATAATTGCTTTGTGGAGATAGGTTCACCTGCAACCTAAAGTCACGGAGCACGTTCAGAAAATAATAGCAATTTGCCATGTTTGTTGGGAATAAATAGAAATCTGGAGAAGTGATTCTCAAAGTTTGTTCTCTGAACCATCAGCATCAGCATTATCTGGGAACCTGTTAGAAATGCAAATTATTGGACCTCTCCCCATATCTGCTGAATCAGACACTCTGGGCTGGGATCTAGAAATCTGTTTTAATAATGTTTCCTGATCTAAGGCAGTGTGTGTACATGTTCCTGTGTGTGCACAAGTGCATGAGGGAGGTATTGAAGAGGACAAAGGCAGGGACAGGTTGAGAAGAGCTAAGTATTGTTTTAAGCAAAGTCTTTCTCCTTTTGGTATAGGTGACCTCTACTTCTCCTGGTCTGACTCTGTAAGGGGTGAAAGAGGATATAGTAGGAATCCCAGTCAAACAATCTTGAGGTTATTAAGGTGGTATGATGGAATGCCTTTCTTAAGAAATTATCAAGATGGACCCTACTTTGTTATTTTGCCCCCACATTCTTTATGCAAACCTTCATTAATTAAATTTTTAAAACTTGCTAGGTTGTTATTGATGGAACTCTGCTCAAACACTGCTGATTAGTATAATCACCTTGGACACAGAGGCCACGGAATTCTAAGGGGAAGAACACCTTTCATGTCTTCTCAGCCAAGGAAACCTAATACCTCTGAACTCTAGCCCCTTAGCCCTTCTGAAGCTCTTTAAATAGCTCATGGGGGTTTAGGAAGATTTTTCAAAGTACTATCTGAATGATATTAACTTGGAATATTTTCTTTTAGCCCCCAAAGGGTTCATTTTTAAAAAATGCTGCTTGATCATTAACACAACCAGTGTCCTCATTAATAATCTGAGCTGCCTACAACCATGTCCTGGTTACCTCTGTGCTCTGCTGTTTACAAGCTGGTCACAAGGAGCTCTTGCAAGTCATTGAATATTAATCAATTTGCTTTGTTTTCCTTCTAGATTCATTAAATTGTCTTCCAGGATGCCCATTAAACATGCATTTCTCATCAACTAAGTGGTTCAGAATGAGAGCCTTTGAACACTTCTAATTAGCTGTGTAAAGTTTAGAACAAAGTTAACAGAGACCCCAAAAGACTATTGTTGGGAGTTTCAGCCCACGGTTTGCTAGTTGCCAAGTAATGCAAAATCAAGAGTGCAGTTTTTACCCCCTTAAGATCTCTTTGGAAAACCAAGATAAAAGGAAGTACATTATTTACAGTAGTTGTCACATTTGTGGCTAATAATTGTTATTTAGGTTAACTCACATGCATACGAAATGTGTTGCCTCACTTGGAGAGGAATGGCTCGGTTTTGCAAGCCCTGTAGGCGTTTTCAGAGACCTGAGCCAAGGGAGGTCTAACATCTAAGAAAGATTGTTATAGTACTCCAGAGCTTAAAACTCTTTTTTCTTGGATGAAAACACTGTAAAATTAACTCTTACCTAGCTACAAAGATTGGAGGGCATTAGCAAGACTACCTGCGAGGTATTTGAGAGGCATATGGAGAAAATGGATGATCTCTCAGAAATATCCTCTTAGAATAGCCGTTATCAACCTTGCCTGTGCGTCTGAAACCCATGGAAAGCTTTGAACCAATGTTGATATCTGGGACCCATCTCAGACCAATTACTTAAAAATCTCTGCTGGTGGTATAGCCAAGACAGAGTCATATTTCAAAAGCTGCTCAGATGATTTTAATGAGAAGCCGAAGTTGAGAGCTATTGTCTTAGAATCCATCAGTTATCACTTTCTGGTCCCTGAAGAAGAACTATGGGACCTATATGGGTTAAAGGGATGCTCCTCCCCACTTCCTACTTATAAAGGAATAGCTGCTCTTCTATTTTTGTCAGAGCAGTAGCATAGATTATCCAAAAGTCACTTGTGTTTTTTTTATTGTTTTAAAAAAAATCTTAAAAGAATCATCTAGTTTAACTTTGTATTAATAAATATTAAAATTTGTTTGCACTCAAACTAATCCAATAAGCATTCATTTACTAAGCATAGAGATGGATTTTGGGGGATATGAAGGCTACTGACATTGAAATAGTCCCACAAAACACAGAGCAGATACACAGTTGAGAGTGAACTTTAATTAAGCTGTAAATATTTTGAGCTCTATAGATTTTTCTTAGTATCTTCAGGTTCTAGAGAGTTAATGTGGAAGAAGCACACCCATATAGGTAAATTAGAGAGAGACCACAGCATGGCACATGAAGCTTCCAAGTGACTTTCAGTTGTGGCCTCAGATAATATTTATTGTGAAAAACCCATTGAAATCCTTAAACCTTGGTAAACTTAGAGTTTGGTAAATTGTCTTAGAAAGTCAAATCATCCATATTGGTTGGTTCTTTGTACAACATAACTGTAAAAAATTATTTAGTGGCTGGGTGTGGTGGCTCATGCCTGTAATCCCAGCACTTTGGGAGGCCGAGATGGGTGAATCATGAGGTCAGGAGTTCGAAACCAGCCTGGCCAACATGGTGAAACTCCGTCTCTACTAAATATACAAAAAGTATCCAGGCATGGTGGTGGGTGCCTGTAATCCCAGCTACTCGGGAGGCTGAGGCAGGAGAATCGCTGGAACCTGTGAGGCAGAGGTTGCAGTGAGCCGAGATTGCACCACTGTACTCCAGCCCGGGTGACAGAATGAGGCTCCTTCTCAAAAACAAACAAAAAAATTATTTAGTTTAGGAGTTGCAAACTGTCAGCTATATTTTGTTTGGCCAACTTTGTGTTTTAAAAGCATAGGTCAGTGGAATTCTTTGTGATTCCACTGTGATATAAACAGAAGGCAAGGAATTACTGGGAAGAAGACAGTAGGTAGGGTCCCTGGTGAGGGCTCCACCCTCAAGCCTGGGCCCATCACCCTAAATGAGAACTTCACATTCCTGTTTTCCGGCCTGAATGTTGCTTTTTGGCTCACACTGCCCCCCTATCCTGTACCTATAAAACCCCTAAACTCCACTGGCAGAGTAGCAGAGCGGCATGGCAGAGAAGGAGAGAAGAGAAGAAGCATCTGAACGCCAAAGAGGCAGCTGGATGGTTGGAAAGGAGTTTGGCTGGTGATGGCCAAACTCCAGGGGGAAGATTATCTTTCCACTCCATCCCATTTCCAGCTCCCCATCCCACTGAAAGCCACCTCCATCACTCAATAAAACCTCTGCATTCACCAACCTTCAAGTCCATGTGACGTGATTCTTCCTTGATGCTAGACAAGGACCCGGGTACCAAGAGGGCAGGATGTGGTGTAAAAGGCTGTTATTCTGACTCCTCACTGAGTTGGTTAACACTTAGCCATCTGTGGATGGCAGTTGCTAAAAGAGCATTAATTGTTACACACCCCTAGATGCTACCATGGGGCTGGAGCCCAAAAGCACTTCCCCAGCCCCAGCACCCACTCACCTGCCGTGTTCCCCCTCCCACAAGGGGTTTGAGTGTGGTGGCCGAGGAAGCAAGCCATACCCCCTCTCACAGGTTCCATGAAAGGGTCCAAAGAACTCTCCCATCTCAAGGGTACTGTGAAACAAAAGCCACAGGAGTTGATCTGGTATTATTCTGACTTTTGTTTAAAGTGGTCTTATGGGAACTAGGTCATCCTAACACATTTTTCTCTTAGCAGGGCAAACCAAGCAATATCTTGTACTATGTTTCTCCTCCAAATCTAGCAGATGACTCTCTTAAGATCAGGACAAATGTGTCACTAATAAATATTTCAGGGCATGTTTTATTGTCTTATACATTTAAACCTTACTTCTTCCCTCATGTAGGTTCTGAGTCCTATATAGAGAAGGACCACCTATACTTATTTTGTACTTCCCTCATTACATGAAGTGTAATATTTAGACACATCATGGTTATTAAACACATGCAGGGTGATAAGTAGTGTTATTCAAATACATATAGAGTTTTGTGTGTGTGTGAAACACATATGGTAGATATAAATGACATATACAAGTGTGTGTATATATATGCATATGTGTGTGTATATATATGCATGTGTGTGTGTGTGTGTGTGTATGTGTGTATGTATATATATATATATATATATATATATATATATATATATTTGGAATGCCTATTTGTAGAGAGAGGGGGATTTGAGAGGAAGAACTGAAGAGCATTCTTAGCATTTTATGAATATGATCATTGCCCTGCCAACAGAGCATTTCACCAAGTACAGAAACAGAACCATTAAACAAATAACATAGATAGAAGAGTATGGATGTTCTAACTGAATCAGATGCCCTAACTTTGCAAATTCTGCCAGATGGGAGGTGAGTGCCCTGAACTAACATCTGGTAATGAATATTAAACAAAGAATAAAAACAAAAATTAGTAAAGGCATTTTTTTTCTTCTTGCTTCAGGCCTTGGTTTAAACTAATTTCATCGGATCCTCTTTTCCTTCTTATGATGTAGAATTTTATTTTCCAGGGAATTGAAGACTCTCTAGAAGAGCATATTAAACAATTATTCTTATCACTGAAGACTGCTTTTTGACAGGTACACTCAGAGACAAAAGAGAAACACCTTTCCCTGGAGGAAATGGGAAATAAGGAGAAAGAATACAAAATGCAATTCTAATGTGGTACAGTCCAGCCACACTAGAAAAAGGTGATGAATAATTCAGGAGAAAATAAAGTACAAATTTGGAACCTTTTGTGAGCATACTAGCAATCTCAGAAAAAGAGATAAGTAGACTTGGAGCAGAATTCAGTTAGATCATTGGATGTTGGCTTAGAATTCACCTTTGTTTTGTCTGAGTAGTTGGTCAGGCTCCAGTTGAAGCTGAGCGTGGCTGAACAGTCAGAGAGGGAAAATGAGGCCATGAAATCAGATATAGTGACGTAAAGCAGTGTAAAGCACATCTCTTCCTTTGCACAATAATAGCAAATCTGATTTTTCTCTCTGTCTTAATCATAGTGCTATTTACCTTGACACTTCTGGCATTCTTGGTAGGACCACATCCTAGACTCCCAGAATTTTCTTAACCTTGGAGATAAATTTAAGGTAGAGAAGATGATAACCACATAACCCCAGCATCAGAGTTCAGCTCTGCTTGTTTCAATAGTGCTTTGGCATTCCAGTTTCTAGTCCCTCCTTGCCATACTAGGCCTGTGAAACTGGCCTTGTTTTAGCTACACACTGTAATAGAAAACCATGCCTATGAGACAGATTCTACTAGTATTCATGAAACTCCTTCTAGTTAGCTTTATTCTAACTCTTATTCTTTCATACTCTCTCCACTATTCCCTCTCTAGCCCTGACAAATCATGACAATATTTCTTTCTTTTATCTTTCTTCTCAAACTCAGTGCCCTGTGAGAGTCTCAGACTACTTCCACTCTTCTGAATTCTTCTCTGTCAGTGATGGTTTTGGACTTCCCTGTTGTTTCTTTATCTTCATTTAGACAGACTGGAATTACTATGAGGTTGGCCAGTGACTCAGTGATTCAAAAAGTTGAAGCTGTATGTGATGTTGTGTTGGATGCCTTCTTGAATTCCAGCCTCTATTGGCCAATTAGAAAGGTCAGTTCTCATGCATTGTCTAGGATGCCTTCAGAAATCGCTGTCACTCAAATTCATATTGTAGCTACCATAAAATATGCAACTTGGATAGAATTATTCTCCAAGAGCATTTCTTCATGAAATCATGTATCAAAATGGCATGCTATTTGTGCAAATTTAAGGTGACTTATGAATATTTTGAAACTCTTGTGACCCCCTTCTGTATGGAATATGTTCTAAGTTTGAGAGGGGGGGTATATAGACTGTCATTTTATGTTAAATGGCAGTGTGAAAGAGAGAAAAAAACAGTTAAGTGTAAGCCAACAATAAATTTGAAGCCTCCGCCTGACTGAATGGACCCCCTCTTGGCCCAAAGGACCTCAGAGAAATCGGAAAAACCTGAATTCCCAGATTGGACATGCCTCCTTATACTGTCAGCCTTTTGGAGTTTAGGCACAGCTGACAAGCATTAAAGTTAAAACAGATATCATAAGATTGACACAGCAGACTCTTTGTGGCAATAAGATATCAAATTATAAACCAGACCTAAGGCCATGCAAGGCAAGGGTTAAATCACACCCTACAAACCATAACTTCTCATGACGTGGATTCTTAAAAATGATCCAGGTACAGCATGGCTCACTTTCCACACTGATTCTAGTGTAGTATCACATGACAGATAGCAGACCCTAAAGCAAATAAAAACATTTTACTCTAAAATATATTTGGCATATTTTGAAATGGCCCTGCAAAGCTGTCTTTTGTGGAGAAAATTTGCGTCTGCAGAGAATCTCCATTAATGCAGCTAGACCTTCCCTTTCTAGGCCTTTTCTGGCTCTAGAAGAGAAAATTAGTCTGATACCATTAGGTCTCAAAAGAGACATTTACTGCCTGTTCTCTTGGAGCTCTGTTACCTAAGAGGCTTAATCTAC
Organism: Pan troglodytes; assembly: GCF_028858775.2. NCBI lineage: Eukaryota > Metazoa > Chordata > Mammalia > Primates > Hominidae > Pan > Pan troglodytes. Next base: position 15,066,925 of record NC_072411.2, read on the forward strand.
ATAACAAGGGCCTTGGTCCCCACAACCCCTTTATTTTAACTCAAGCATTCATTTCTACTGACTTTAGGTCCTTAGACAATAGCTTAACTCTCTCAACCAATTGTTAAATAAAGAATCCCTAAAACCCACATGTGACTTACAAGTTCTCACTTCAAGAAGTCCTACCTTTCAGGCCGAACCAACATGTACCTTGTACGTATTGATTTATGTCTTTGCCTGTAACTCCCATCTCCCTAAAATGTATAAAACCAAACTGTAACCCAACTGCCTTGGGCACACTTTCTCAGGATCTCTTGACATTGTGTTTTCTGGGTCATGTCACTCATATTGGCTCAGAATAAACCTCTTTAAAATATTTTACAGTTTGGATTTTCTGTTAACAAAAGAGGGAAAAATGGGAAATTAAACTATAAAGAACCAGTAAAAATAAATGTAATTGGCTTTATATCTTAGAGGAATATATGTATAAAAATGTATTTTGTTGTTATGTTTTGCTGTTCCATATGTTCTCTTGCTATTGTGATTTTACAGACTCTCTACTTTCTCATTGGTTGTTCTCTGGCAGCTCATTTATAATGTGGATTTTGATGTTTGGTGAATATAACAATGTGTCAATGAAAAGAGCCAAACTATAAAATATTTACAGAGATTTATTCCGAGCCAAATATTAATGACCATGGCCCGTGACACAGCCTTCAGGAAGTCCTGAGAACAGGTGGCAGCTTGGCAAGCCAAGCTTGGTTTTATACATTTTAGGGAGACATGAGACTTCAATCAAACACACTTAAAAATGCATTGGTTCAGTTCAGAAGGATAGGACAACTAGAAGTGGGGGGCTGGGGTGGCTGCCCTGTGGCAGGGGCTTCCAGGGTATAGATGGATTGAAATATTTTTTGGTTGAGAATTGATTGAGTTTATCTAAAGACCTGGGATCAAAAAAAAGAAAGTATCTGGGTTAAGATAAAGGACTGTTCTTATTTGTAGAGGAAGCCTTAGCCTTGAGAGAGAATAGGTTGAAAAATGTTTCTTATCAGGCTTAAAGTCTGTGTTGGTGTTAATGCTGGACAGGTATAATGAGGCATCTCTGACCCACACTTCCCATCATGGCCTGAACCAGTCTTTCAGGTTAAACTTTAAGAGTGCCCCTGGCCCAATCAGGCAAGAGAAAGAAATATAGCGTATTCAGTTAGGAAAAGAGGAAGTCAAATTGTCCCTGTTTGTAGATGACATGATTGTATATTTAGAAAACCCCATCATCTCAGCCCAAAACCCCCTTAAGCTGATAAGCAACTTCAGCAAAGTCTCAGGATACAAAATCAATGTGCAAAAATCGCAAGCATTCCTGTACACCAAGAACAGACAAACAGAGAGCCAAATTATGAGTGAACTCCCATTCACAATTGCTTCAAAGAGAATAAAATACCTAGGAATCCAACTTAAAAGGGCTGTGAAGGACCTCTTCAAGGAGAACTACAAACCACTGCTCAACAAAATAAAGGAGGACACAAACAAATGGAAGAACATACCATGCTCATGAATAGGAAGAATCAACATCGTGAAAATGGCCATACTGCCCAAGGTAATTTATAGATTCAGTGCCATCCCTATCAAGCTATGAAATACTTTCTTCACAGAATTGGAAAAAACTACTCTAAAGTTCATATGGAACCAAAAAAGAGCCCGCATTGCCAAGACAATCCTAAGCAAAAAGAACAAAGCTGGAGGCATCAGGCTACCTGACTTCAAACTATACTACAAGTCTACAGTAACCAAAACAGCATGGTACTGATACCAAAACAGAGATATAGACCAATGGAACAGAATAGAGGCTTCAGAAATAAAACCACACATCTACAGCCATCTGATCTTTGACAAACCTGACAAAAACAAGCAATGGGGAAAGGATTCCCTATTTAATAAATGGTGCTGGGAAAACTGGCTAGCCATATGTAGAAAGATGAAACTGGATGCCTTCCTTACACCTTATATAAAAATTAATTCAAGGTGGATTAAAGACTTAAATGTTAGACCTAAACCATAAAAACCCGAGAAGAAAACCTAGGCAATACCATTCAGGACATAGGCATTGGCAAGGACTTCGTGACTAAAACACCAAAAGCAATGGCAACAGAAGCCAAAATAGACAAATGGGATCTAATGAAACTAAAGAGCTTCTGCACAGCAAAAGAAACTACCATCAGAGTGAACAGGCAACCTACAGAATGGGAGAAAATTTTTGTAACCTACCCATCTGACAAAGGGCTAATATCCAGAATCTACAAATAACTTAAACAAATATACAAGGAAAAAACAACCCCATCAAAAAGTGGGCAAAGGTTATGAACAGATACTTCTCAAAAGAAGACACTTATGCAGCCAACAGATACATGAAAAAATGCTCATCATCACTGGTCGTCAGAGAAATAAATGCAAATCAAAACCACAATGAGATACCATCTCACATCAGTTAGAATGGCCATCATTAAAAAGTCAGGAAACAACAGGTGCTGGAGAGGATGTGGAGAAATAGGAACACTTTTACACTGTTGGTGGGAGTGTAAACTAGTTCAACCATTGTGGAAGACAGTGTAGTGATTCCTCAAGGATCTAGAACTAGAAATACCATTTGACCCAGCAATCCCATTACTAGGTATATACCCAGAGGATTATAAATCATACTACTATAAAGACATATGCACAGGTATGTTTACTGCAGCACTCTTCACAATAGCAAAGACTTGGAACCAACCCAAATGTCCATCAATGATAGACTGGATTAAAACAATGTGGCACATACACACCATGGAATACTATGCAGCCATAAAAAGGATGAGTTCATGTCCTTTGCAGGGACATGGATGAAGCTGGAAACCATCATTCTGAGCAAACCATTGCAAGGACAGAAAACCAGACACTGCCTGTTCTCACTCATAGGTGGGAATTGAACAATGAGAACACTTGGACACAGGGAGGGGAACATCACACAGCGGGGCCTGTCATGGGGTGGGGGGCTAGGGGAGGGATAGCATTAGGAGATACACCTAATGTAAATGACGAGTTAATGGGTGCAGCAAATCAACTTGGCACATGTATACATATGTAACAAACATGCACATTGTGCACATGTACCCTAGAACCTAAAGTATAATAATATATATGTAGAAAATATATATGTATAAAAAATATATACATATATATACATATATACATATATATACACACATATATACGTATATATACGTATATATATACACACATATATATGTATATATGTATGTATATATATACACACACATACATATAAAAGAGTGCCCCTGGCCAAGGAGTAAGTCCATTCAGATGGTTGGGGGGCCTTAGAATTTTATTTTATTTTTTATAGATGTTATACATAACAATGATATCCCTGTCCTATCCACAGGAGCCTACTGAATTTACAGAGTAGCTAAAATATTGCATGTTTGCAACATAGTGAGATCTTAATGTTTATTGAGAAGAGTTATTTTAATTAAAACCAAATTGAGAGGAAATAGATGTAGACTTTTAAACAATTCTGAAAGGACTTACGACTTTTTTTATTATTATTATTCAGGCATTTCTCCACTTCTACTTTCTTTTTCTTTTTTTTGTTTTTGAGACAGAGTCTGGCTCTGTCGCCCAGGCTGGAGTGCAGGCTCGATCTCGGCTCCCTGCAACCTCCGCCTCCTGGGTTCACTCCATTCTCCTGCCTCAGCCTCCCGAGTTGCTGGGACTACAGGCACCTGCCACCACACCCGGCTAATTTTTTGTATTTTCAGTAGAGACGGGGTTTCGCCGTGTTAGGCAGGATGGTCTCGATCTCCTGACCTCATGATCCGCCAGCCTTGGCCTCCGAAAGTGCTGGGATTACAGGCATGAGCCACCGCGCCCGGCCTCTACTTTCATTTTTATAGGAAACGATTAAGACCGTTTTTTGTTTCTGTTTTGGTTGATAGATATGATGGAAGATGTGGGGATGAGAGAAGGAGACTGAATTGGAAGAGAGATTTTTCGTGGTATCTTTAGTGTTGTTGGAAAAAACAGAGGATTAAAAAGAAGAATAGGTATGTGAGAAAAGGAATTCTTTTTCTTTTCTTTTTTCTTTCTTCTTTTTTTTCTTTTTTTTTTTTTGAAACGAAGCCTCACTCTGTTGCCCAGGCTGGGGTGCAGCGGCACCATCTCCGCTCACTGCAACCTCTGCGTCCCAGGTTCGAGCCATTCTCCTGCCTCAGCCTCCCGAGTAGCTGGGACTACAGTCGTGCACGCGCCACCACGCCCGGCTCATTTTTTATATTTGTGGTAGAGACGACTTCCCAAACTGCTGGGATTTCAGGTGTGAGCGACTGTGCTCTGACATAAAAAGGAATTCTTAAGATGTCTTTATCGAGATTGATAAGAGGAAAACAAAAAGCCAATTTGGCCATACAGGCAGGTCTTACTTGACACAATTCTGATATGCGTGGATTTCAGTTACAAACAAATGGTATTAAGTAACCCTAGTCCCAAAATATGGTTCAAATTTTGATTACCACAGAATATTAACTGTGAATAATTGCATTATATACCAACATTGCCGAAAGCTCTTCGTGCACAAACCACTTAGTAAATAATAGACTGCTATCATGGTCAATGGCCAATCGGGTCACTTCTTTCAAGGTCTATGGTGATTGGTTACTGCACGTCTATTATTCCATTCATGCAGAGACAACAAAGCATGTAGTTGTGTTATGTCCTTGTCTGTCCCTGATTAATCCACATGCCATTTTACAAAATTAGACAATCAAAACAGAAGTGACCCACAAAGTTCAAAATGGAGTAAAGAAAGTGAATGTGCTAATTCTGGAAAAGAAATTAAAATTAAACATAAATGAAGTTATAGAATGGCTGACCTTGACATTGCCATCTTTCGAGAATCTCTGCACATGCAGCCAGATACACTGAGTGAAGAAAAACTTATTTATTTTATTTTATTAGGGAAACTTATTGACATAAAGTGGTTGTGATAAAGAGGATGAGGATCACTTTGGGAGGCCGAGGCGGGCGGATCACGAGGTCAGGAGATCGAGACCATCCTGGCTAACACAGTGAAACCCCGTCTCTACTAAAAATACAAAAAATTAGCCGGGCGTGGTGGCGGCCGCCTGTGGTCCCAGCTACTCGGGAGGCTGAGGCAGGAGAATGGCGTGAACCCGGGAGGTGGAGCTTGCAGTGAGCCGAGATCGCGCCACTGCACTCCAGCCTGGGCAACAGAGCGAGACTCCATCTCAAAAAAAAAAAAAAAAAAAAAGGGTGAAGATGTCCTAGAGGAAGTGATGCCAGCAAAAACTTTCAAATTGAAGGAACTTGGAGATATTTCATAATACTGAAAGTGCAAAGGTTAAAAATGTTGGAAGCTAATACAAACTTTGGAAGGAATGTGACAGTTTGCCAAGATGTGAAAAGAAGCTTGCTCTATATTGTAAATTACACAATGAGAAGAAAAGGGAAGCACTGTTCAAAGAGCTTATCAAGAGACAAGTTTTTTTTACAGAGAAATATGACGTTTTAATTCTCACTGCCTCTAATGTTTTAAATTACAGTGTACTAACAAATAGTTTTACTGTTTTTTCCATCACCCTATACATATATAACTGATAGTAATAGGGTTTTTAATATTTTGACAAAAGATTTAAAGGTCACAGAACAATTTAATTTTCCCTAGTGATTACTAAAGATTACTTTGCACAGTATCAGCTTGCACAGTCATTTTTATGAATACTGCCTGCTGGGCAAAGTGAAGACTGTCTGCATTCCCATGAAAAGAGAAAGAGACATTGATCAGATCTTGCCCTATACACAAATGAGATGTTAAGATTGGTCCACAGCAGCTTGATTGGCAGTCTTGAGTAACCTGGGAACCCATGCATTCAGGACATATGCAAATTACAGTCCTGGAATTTGATTTTACTCTGAAACGACAGAAATAACATTCTCTCTTAGACCAAATTCTTAATAGCTTGGAATCATTGACACTTAGATTGGAAAAGGATATTATCTGGTTATAGTTTACAGGTAATGACGTTGAGGCCTGTACAGGTAAATGAAGTGGCTCATCTGAGAGCACATGCCTGGTTAGTGACAGAGGGATTAAAAAGAATTGAGATCTCTTGACTCCTGGTCTACCCCTTCTTCATGGAAAGAAACCAAAGCACATTCTTTATGAGACCACCATGGAAGATGTTGCAAGGCCTTGGGAGTAGGGGACGATACCTGTTCACCGCATGGCTCCTGTAGACATAACTAATAGCAGTATTGAAAAAATGCAAGCTCCCAGTGAATCTCTGTTTCCTTCTAATGCTGCAGTTTGTTTTCTGGCAGCCTGTTAGCTTGCCTCAGAAGAACATTTGAAGTAGGGCTAGATTTCCCTTGACATTGTTAAATCCAGATCCTTTCAAAGTAATTTCTTGAAAGCTATTTAAGTTGTCCCACTAGATGAATACCTGCTGATGACTGTTCTATTCACCAACTAATTCCTGAGCTTTTCATTGCTCCATTGCCTATTTAGTTTGTGTAATTTAACACTTTGGTGTCATATTTGTCTTAACTTTTTCATTTTTATTTTCTTCTTACCAGAGGCAAGCAGAGAGACAAGGGATAATGATTTATGAACCTTTCTAGCTTGAAATTGTTGGCCCTTTTTGTTTCTCTTTGGAATTTGAATAATTTGAGATGTATAGAGGCATGAATAAGGGGTGGTTATACAGATTTAATTTTGACTTTTTTGAAATTCAGTACCAAATAACATGTTGATATTCTCATGAATTCAATAATACACTTCAACAAACACATTTCGTGTTACCCTATTTTGTTATTTATTGTGTGATGACTTTCTGAAATTGTTATTATAATAGCTATTTACTTGCAACTTTTGTTTTTTATTTACTAATAGCTAAGCTACAGTTAAAAGGACCTGAGATGAAGCTGGGAAATAAAAATAACAGTACAAATTAGCATATTGTAAATATCAAATAGTCTTATATATCCACACCTTTGCCCACTGTATTCCCTTGGTTTGACTGCTCTTATTTCTCTGTCTGATTTACCCTATTTTTCTACAAGATGCAATGGGGCCCTTTCCTCCTTTGAGAAGCCTTCTCTCACCTCCTAGACTGGCTAAATGACCCATCTCTCTGCTTTTAGAGAGCCTTGTTCCTCTCTTCTTACCACAGAACCCCTTGTGCTTTACTGCCAGTAGTGTTCTCCTGCACACCCAGTTTGGCCTTGGAGATGTCTTCCTGGGAAGAGTTACTTCAGTGCCTCAGGTATTTGGGTTCTTATCGTTGCTAAACTGTACATTACCAGCATTTTAGGAGGGGGTTTTTTTCCTCTTCAAATTCCCTGAAATAATGATGTGTCTTAGACCTGTTTTCTTCCATCTACTACGTGTCAATCCTTCTAGGTCACGGGTACATTTTTGATAGATGTCATAATGTCATTGTACCACCAACCCCCTTCTACCTGCCACACTTTAGCATCTGTACTTTGGACCATTTATTTGAAAACAATTCCTTGAAGAGTCTCCAGTGGGACATTTTTCCTTGTGTGTATGTGTGTGCATGTGCGTACAAGTGTGGTTGGCTTGGTGCCATCTCATATATATGGCCTTTACGTTCTGCAACATTGCCCTTTAATGAAAACCCCAGTTCATGGGAAAACAGTTTTTCCTTGTCAGTCTGCTCATAGTTCTCTAACCAGGCCTTTTACATTATTTCTTCTGCACTTCTTCTCTTCCTGGCCTCCTTCTTTAGATAATCTACATCCTTGTTCTGTTCTTAAAACAATAATATTCATCCTTCAAGGCCCAAATCAAGCCTCATGCCCTCCAGAATGCTTTCCTCCTAATAACATGCATTCGGAAGGACAGCATCTTCCTCAAATTCCTGCAGCCGACTTCAGGGTGCCTACTGTGAGAGAGCCAGTGTAAGAACTGGAAGCAGCGAGATTAGATCCACTATGTATTGGATAGATATGTAAGTAACCAGATGTTATAGACAGAATAATTCTCTCCCTCACCCCACCAAAGATGCCCATGTCCTAACCCCTAGAATTTAAGAATATATCATTAGGTGGCAAGAGAGAATTGTTGAGGATGGATGTGGAGTCGGGATTGCTAATTAGCTGACCTAAAAATAAGCAGATTATGTTGGATTATCTGGGTGGACCCAGTGTAATCACAAGTGTCCTTGAAAGTGGAGGAAAACCGCAGAAGAGGAAGTCAGACTCAGAGTGGGTCTTGAAGATGCCACACTGGTGGATTTGAAGAAGGTTTGAAAGCAGCATTTAGAAACTGAAAAAGCCAAGGAAACAGAGTTTCCCCCTAGAGCCACCAAAGAATGCAGCCATACTGACTCCTTAATTTTAGTTGAGTGAAAGTTATTTTGGACTTTATTCTATAGAACTGTAGATAATAAATTTGTGTTGAGGTAAGGCACTAAATTTGTGGTAGTTCGTTAGAATAGCAATAGGAAACTAATATATCCAGCTTAATGCCCAACGCCATTTAACTCAATTATTTTCTAAAATAAGAAGAGATAATATATATTGTGTAACTTATCATAAGACATTTTAATTTATGTTATATGTAAATGTTACTAAGCATTCTCAGCCAATGAGAACTAGGGAGACAGAGTAAACTGCACAATTCTAGACCAATGAACATTAGCAAACTACACTGTCTCTGCTCTCAGCCAATGAGAGTTCTACTTTGCTATTTTCAGTGAGTGTACTTCGCAGCGTGGTTCACTCCACCAAGAAATTTACGTTGGCCGTTTAGTTTATGCAATATAGAACAATTTTGACTCGTAATGGCTGGCAAAAGTTTATAGCACTTCTCCTTGCTTCTATACTCATTCATTTCTTAGTAATCACAGTGATCTTTCTAAGCCGTAAATGAGATTATGTCATACCTCATCTTAATAGCATTCAATGGCTCCCATCTGCCTTCAGAATAAAGTCTAAATTCTTTAGCAGTGCCTCCTGTGAATAGCTACCTCCTTAGCCTCATCTCTTATTATTCCCCAGTGTCAACTGTCTACTTGCAATTTCCACTGACTGTTTAATACCATCATTCTCCCAGCAAATACCCACTTGGAATCTGCTTTGTGCCTTTGCCTGGGATGCTATATTTGAATAAAATTCACTCATCAACTAAATACCCCCTACTCAATTCCTTTGCCTGTGATCTCCAATGCTATAGAAAACCTATGTCTTTCTTCTTGGCCTGGTAGAAACCACCTTGGCCAGGGCATGGCATGGCCAGTATATAACTGATTCAATGAAAATAACATATTCAGAGCATTATCTCTAGGGGCAACCATGAAAGGGAGAACTGGCATCAGTGGAGCAGATGGTTTTTGCATTTGCACCTGGGTCAGCCTTAACTTCTGCATTGATCCTCCGGGTTATATTCTCAAGGTCTGGATTTCTGAAAACCTTCCCTTTCCTCAGTCTTCTTTCATAAGTCTGGCAGCTTCGATTAACGCTTTTGGAAACTCAAAACAGAGTATCTGATTTTGCTTTAATTTCTGAAAAATGAGAATAATTTCCCTCATTCCTAAGAGTACCTGGTCATTTCAAATTTCTCTATGCTCTCCTCTGGCATAGAATTTTATCTGGAGTCTAGATTTAAATATGATTGCCCACCTAGGTGTGATTTCCTTGGGACTTCCAAGTGGTATTCTAGCACTGCCCTTCCCTGAAGAGAAGGAACTAGGCAATATTCTAGTTAACTTGGCTGATCTGAGCTACATAAGCCACCCACAGAAAGGGGCACAGAGAGGTTGCTGCAGTTTGAGCTCAGCAGGACACATTGGCTTGGTCTGCTACATTTTCTCTGATGGCTTGTATTGGCTTCCATTCTTCAAGATGGCATCTCCTTGGAATTTTTATAATCTTTCTTTGCCTACTCACTAGTCTAATGTCTCTAGACTTAGCAGCCCTTCAGTAGGTATGAGTCCCCCTGTATCATCTGGAAATTGTCATATGTGAAGGCAAGTGTTAAGTTTAGGAAGATTTTCTTCCCCATTAGGCAGGTGCTGATGAACTGACAGGCTGGGGTTTCTCCATTAAGTGTATGTTTCTTTAAGAGTAACTAGGGTCCTTTCCATTTCCCAGCTTCTCTAGGTATAGGTGGGGGAGTGCAATCTTCTCTCAGCCAAATGCAAAGGGAATCACTTGAGCACCTCTGGTCAGACTTCCTTGAGGGTGGGTGGCTGGCGTGGGCAGGATGAGAGCTATCTACATGTAGGAGTAAAAATAGTTCCTCCTTGTGTCCTGAGGTATCTGTGGTCGTTGTGTAACTTTCTGCCTGTATGTGTTTCCCTTCTTGTATTGATAAGCTTAGGAATTAATTCTTTGGCACAATTTTGATACAAGTAGTACAAGAATGCTGAACTCACCACCCAACCTAAACACTCTCTACACTGTTGAAGAGCATGACTTTGACGCTAAACACCATTCTCCCTCATGGACAGATACTGACTGGATGTTTATTTCACTGGATAGATTCCACCAATCACAATCTGTTGCTGAACCCTAGCACAAGGGTCTAGAGTTTCTTACGTACTACCTGCTTTGTGGTTTACTTGCTCTAACTGGGGCAGAATGAAACCTGCAGTTGTTAGAAGACAGCTTGGAATGGCAGGAGATACCAACATTGCTAAAAATAGCCATCACTTAAATGGTCAGCCAGATTAATGCAGTATATATAGCCACAGCTTATAAAGACTGTCTTTGGTTATGAATTATTTAAATCATTTCCTAGAATATTGAGGTAGATTTTTGACTCAAGCCATTGCAATACAACTTTTATGAGCCTTCTTCCACATGCAAAAAAATGGTTGATGTTCTCAAAAGCCTATAGGCTGGTAAGGCAAAGACTACTTTCTTACTGAATGTAGCTAAGTTTCTTATCTATGGCCTACCATATGGAGAGCATTAGACAACTTTTGCATAAATCTCCATTTTTCTTAATGGAAGTTGAATATTGGCCTTGGAGGATCCCTGACAAATCAGGCATCATCTGTTTATACCATTCTTCTGAATGGAACTCTTGGACTTGAGCTGTTTGGTTCCATAATGAGTTGCAGGTGCTGAGAGGGATTGATGAAGCTCTTCTTAATTGCTTGTCACACAGATAATCTGATGAGGGGGCATCAGTGCCAGCAGCTGGCAACTTTCTCACCCATGACCTGAGGCAGATTCTTGGGTTAAGAAGGTTGTGAGATAAAACAGTAAGAATTCCTCTCTTATAAATGTTTCTAAGGACATTAGTTGGGGCGGGCGGTGTTTCTGGCTTAATTTCGAGAATGCAATGAGAACAAAAATTTTGTATTTCAAAGATCATAGGTTTTGGTATGGGAGAGTCCTAGGTGAGCATCCTAGTTTATTTTCGTTCATTGTGTGCCCTCAGGCAAGGTATTAAACTTTTCTGAGTCTTGGTTTCCTCATTAATACAATGAGAATAAAAATATCTAATGTTACAGGATTGTTAGAACTCGTGTGAACCTAAGGGTAACACTAAGTGTGGTGGGGGCCAGTGCTTCTCAAAAGGTGAGGCTGGACCAGCAACATCAGCATTGCCAGGGAGTTTGCTAGAAAACACACATTTTTGACTCTCTCCCACTCCTCCTCAGACCTGCTGAAGGAGAAACCCTGAGGCCCAGCAGTCTGGTTTAACAAGCTCACCAGGTAATTGAACTAAAGTTGGAAAATCCTGATGTAGGCTTTCAAAAAGTGATTGTGAAGGTGAACAGAAGGGAGCCAATATTCAAAATGCTAAGTGATCACAAGAAGTCAGAAGTCAAGGTCTAGCCCCAGAAAGGGTGAGAAGAGCTGATGAGCAGGAAAGACTGGGGAAAACCCATCCCGTAAGGAGCATAGTGGGATTCTGAGGACACAGTTGAGCTGTCCAGACAGGACAGCCTCTGGAGCTCCAACAGGGTTGCAGGCCAGCCTGTGAACCCTTGTTCCCTTTCTTGCTCCTCAGTGAAGCCTAAGTTTACCTTCCTTCATGTCTGACTGCTTGCAAATCTATCGAATCTTGTGGAAACTCTTTTTTTCCCCCAAATAAATAATATTTAGACTTAAAGTATTTAGAATCTAAACATAAACTTTTACAATGAATTAAGTGTATAAGATCCTATTGAAAATAATGGAAAATATTTTCTATTCACATAGGTTATCCGTGAAAAAGAGTAATTGCTATGTTATAGTTACAAGCAGTATAAATAGACCTGCTTTTATGCTTTTAATGAGGGTTTTGAATATATTTGACCAAGGTATTAGGAATTATAATACAGCAACCTTTTCAATATCAGTAACAATATCTAAATCTTATATTGCTTTTTACAGATTCCAATGTTTTCATGTTTATTCACTCAATCTGATTTCTACACACAGCAGATCAAAAAAAGTTGTGAGTTCAGCTTTCTCTACTGTTTGGAGGATACAGCTTTAGAGAGGTGTGAAGCTGAGACCATTGGCATTTGGACATCAGTGGACACTGTGAGGTGCTGCATCATTTTAAGACTGGAGTCCACAGCACTTGTGAGGAGGAGGATGACAAGCATCATCTGTCCAGGCTCAGTCTGGAAGAATTTCTTCAACACTCAGCTGGGGCGCCATCCACAATCTCCTGGAAACGCTCCAACCCTGTAATTATATTCTGCCTCTCAAAATCAGACTTCGTTTTCTAATTCAATAATGCTCCATTTTATCATGCTCAGTTTAGATACTTTCGTCTCTCATTTCAAGAGTTTAAATAACAGACAACTATCACGACTTTGGGAGGAGGTAGGTGAGGCAGAGCAGTGCTCCAGAATTAGGTCCCACCCCCGAGGCCTCTCTCAGCAATCAGGCTAAGACACCCCACAGGCTGTCTCTTTCTGCCTCCCCTTTCCCACAACACAATCACCAGCTTCTCCAATGCATCGCCTGGCCTGAATGCATCGCCTGGAGCATCGCCTGGAGCATTGCCTGGCCTGAAGGGCAGCACCACCCCATGGGACCATCCTGGATGATTAGGAAAGAAGAAACTATTTCTGCCAGACTTTCTTTGTAGTTTCGTTTCAGAAACCTCATTTAGTTCTTCAGCTGTTTTAAGCAATGTTTCTGAAAGAAAAAACTATCGTTTAGGAGAATCATTCGTTGATGCTCATATGTTGCCTTTGAGTGTTACCCCTTCACAGTTGCTATGGGGAGATACCAGCAAAACAAAACAAAACAATACAAAACACAACAAAACCCAGTAGATTTAGTTCCTCTTATTACTCATTCCATTAATAACCCTTGAGTACTTATTATATACAAGGCAATGTAGAATATGAATCTTGAATCACATCTAGAATTTGTCTATAAGAAACATAGGCTATAAAAATAGGCTCTGTTTACTAGGCTGATGACAAATCCTTTCTAAAACTTATCCTACATGAGGTAAAATCAATGCAGAGGTCAAGAATCTCAAGTGGTATACAGTCTAGGTGAGGCCATAAAGATGAATCTCAGGACAGACCTGCTTCAACTGAACTAGACATGTTACTATTAGAATAGTTCCACTGGAGAACTGGTTGTCTAACAGACATTTCAGACACAAATCTTTTGCTATATAAAGAAAAGAAGACCCCAGATTTAGAGTTACGTCTATTGTTAAGTGCAGAACAGCTGCATGCTATGTAAGGGTTGTTCACTTTCAATCCCCAGGGCACCATTTACATAGACTGGGACATGGCCTGCAATGTGCAGTCTACGCAATTGCATGCAATAGCTCTATATGAATGTTTCTGGAAAAAAATAGACTTTATCTGAAAGGATGACTTATACCTCCTAATTTAACTATTCACATTTTGGGATTTGCTTGGAGCCAAACCAGATTTCTGGCTTTTTGCTGCCAAACCAGATTTTAGGAAAATCCTGCAAATATGGGTTCGACCAAAGTTTTCTACTCTCAACCTCCTGCTAAAATGGTCTAGTCCCCACTTTTAGTAACAATCTCACCCCCACCATCACTCTAAATATCCTAACTGGGAAAGCTACCTCTGGACTTTTCTCTCTGGTCAATGATTATGATCTTTTCCCTTTTTTCTTTGCAAAACCTTTCTGTTTTCTGTTCTCTGCTTGAAAGCTGAAAATATAGTTTATATTCTGGGTTGAAGATGTTAATGTGCTTTATAATTACTTCAGATAATATACATGAATTGGACAAATGACTGTTTAACTCCCTGTCCTCAGGTTGTGGTTTTTGGCAAGAGCAATTTTTTTTTCATAACCTTTGTCTTCTGACCCTCCATTAATCCACAGTTTACACCTTCCCTTCCTTACCCTTAGGTCTTTTCTTTCTTTTTTTTTTTCTTTTATTATACTTTAAGTTCTAGGGTACATGTGCATAATGTGCAGGTTTGTTACATATGTATACATGTGCCATGTTGGTGTGCTGCACCCATTAACTCGTCATTTACATTAGGTATATCTCCTAATGCTATCCCTCCCCCCTCCCCCAACCCCAGGACAGGCCGCGGTGTGTGATGTTCCCCTTCCTGTGTCCATGTGTTCTCATTGTTCAATTCCCACCTATGAGTGAGAACATGCGGTGTTTGGTTTTTTGTCCTTGCGAGAGTTTGCTGAGAATGATGGTTTCCAGCTTCATCCATGTCCCTACAAAGGACATGAACTCATCCTTTTTCATGGCTGCATAGTATTCCATGGTGTACATGTGCCACATTTTCTTAATCCAGTCCATCATTGATGGACATTTGGATTGGTTCCGTCTTTGCTATTGTGAATAGTGACACAATGAACAGCGTGCATGTGTCTTTATAGCAGCATGATTTATAATACCCTTACATCTTTTCTCACTCTAACTTCCCCAGGACTTCCTCTCAGTACACATCTGTAAGTTTAAGTCATTCCTACTTCATAGCCCTTCATAATCCTTCATCCACAGGTTGGATGAAAGTATAGATTGGTAAAAGGAGACAGGAGGATCCGTGATGGCCTTTGGAACTCCACGTCCTGTGGAGTAGAGGGAGAGGAGTAGAGATGAAGCTGAGGTCTTTAAATTTAGATGGGGTGGAGGTAATACTTCAAGTGCTGTGATGCATTCTCATGAAAGTAAGATGTAGAAAGTCTCTTGATGACTTCAACTTTGAAATGCAACTTTTCTATCAGATGTGTATATAGACTCTTTATGCACGTAAATACTCATTTCCCAAAGGAGACGTTAATCTTTGTCTAAGCCCTAAAGATGGAGATACTTTTCTTATTCATTTATTTACTTATTTATTTTTTAATTTACTTCAAGTTCTGGATACATGTGCAGAACGTGCAGGTTTGTTATATAGGTATACATGTGCCATGGTGGTTTGCAGCACCTATTAATCCATCATCTAGGTTTTAAGCCCCACATGCATTAGGTATTTGTCCTAATACTCTCCCTCCCCATACCCCCCGACCCCCGACAGACCCCGGTGTGTGATGTTCCCCACCCTGTGTCCATGTGTTCTCATTGTTCAACTCCCACTTATGAGTATTTTATTCTGTTTGTAGTAATTGTGAATGGGAGTTAACTCATGATTTGGCTCTCTGTTTTTCTATTATTGGTGTATAGGAATGCTTGTGATTTTTGCACATTGATTTTGTATCCCGAGACTTTGCTGAAGTTGATTTTCAGCTTAAGGAGATTTTGGGCTGCAGTTTTTGGTTTTCTGTCCTTGTGATAGTTTGCTTAGACTGATGCTTTCCAGCTTCATCCATGTCCCTGCAAAGGACATGAACTCATCCTTTTTTATGGCTGCATAGTATTCCATGGTGTATATGTGCCACATTTTCTTGATCCAGTCTATCATTGATGGATATATGGGCTGGTTCCAAGTCTTTGCTATTGTGAATAGTGCTGCAATAAACATACGTGTGCATGTGTCTTTATCGTAGAATAATTTATAATCCTTTGGGTATATGCCCAGTAATGGGATTGTTGGGGCAAATGGTATTTCCAGTTCTAGATCCTTGAGGAATTGCCATACTATCTTAATAAATTTGTTATTTGTAGATTCTGGATATTAGCCCTTTGTCAGATGGGTAGATTGCAAAAATTTTCTCCCATTCTGTAGGTTGCCTGTGCACTCGGATGATAGTTTCTTTTACTGTACAGAAGATCTTTAGTTTAATTAAATCCCATTTGTCTATTTTGGCTTTTCTTGCCATTGCTTTTGGTGTTTTAGTCATGAGGTCTTTGCCCATGCCTATGTCCTGAATGGTATTGCCTAGGTTTTTTTTCTAGGGTTTTTATGGTGTTAGGTCTTACATTTAAGTCTTGAACCCATCTTGAGTTAATTTTTGTATATGAGGTAAGGAAGGGATCCAGTTTCAGCTTTCTGCATATGGCTAGCCAGTTTTCCCGGCACCATTTATTAAATAGGGAATCCTCTCCCCATTGCTTGTTTTTGTCAGGTTTGTCAAAGATCAGATGGTTGTAGGTGTGTGGTGTTATTTCTGAGGCCTCTGTTCTGTTTAATTGGTCTATACCTCTGTTTTGGTACCAGTACCATGCTGTTTTGGTTACTATAGCCTTGTAGTATAGTTTGAAGTCAGTTAGCATGATGCCTCCAGCTTTGTTCTTTTTGCTTAGGATTGCCTTGGTTATTCGGGCTCTTTGTTGGTTCCATATGAACTTTAAAGTAGTTTTTTCCAATTCTGTGAAGAAAGTCTTTCGTAGCTTAATGGGGATAGCATTGAATCTCTAAATTACCTTGGGCAGTATGGCCATTTTCACGATATTAATTCTTCCTATTCATGAGCATGGAATGTTCTTCCATTTGTTTGTGTCCTCTTTTATTTCATTGAGCAGTGGTTTATAGTTCTCCTTGAAGAGATCCTTCACATCCCTTATAAGCTGGATTCCTAGGTATTTTGTTCTCTTTGTAGTAATTGTGAAAGGGAGTTCACTCATGATTTGGCTCTCTGTTTGTCTGTTATTGGTGTATAGGAATGCTTGTGATTTTTGCACATTGATTTTGTATCCTGAGACTTTGCTGAAGTTGCTTATCAGCTTAAGGAGATTTTGGGCTGACATGATGGCGTTTTCCAAAGAAACAATCATGTCATCTGCAAATAGGGACAATTTGACTTCCTCTTTTCCTAACTGAATACCCTTTATTTCTTTCTCTTGCGTGATTGCCCTAGCCAGAACTTCCAACACTATGTTGAATAGGAGTGGTGAGAGAGGGCATCCCTGTCTTGTGCCGGTTTTCAAAGAGAATGCTTCCAGTTTTTGCCTGTTCAGTATGATATTGGCTGAGGGTTTGTCATAAATAGCTCTTATTATTTGGAGATATGTTCCGTCAATACCTAGTTTATTGAGAGTTTTTAGCAAGAAGCGCTGTTGAATTTTGTTGAAGGCCTTTTCAGCGTCTATTGAGATGATCATGTAGTTTTTGTCATTGGTTCTGTTTATATGCTGGATTACGTTTATTGATTTGTGTATGTTGAACCAGGCTTGCATCCCAGGGATGAAGCCCACTTGATCATGGTGGATAAGTTTTTTGATGTGCTGCTGGATTTGGTTTGCCAGTATTTTACTGTGGATTTTTGCACCGATGTTCATCGGGGATATTGGCCTAAAATTCTCTTTTTTTGTTGTGTTTCTACCAAGGTTTGTTATCAGGATGATGCTAGCCTCATAAAATGAGTTAGGGAGGAATCCCTCTTCTTCTATTGATTGAAATAGTTTCAGAAGGAATGGTACCAGCTCCTGTTTGTACCTCTGGTGGAATTCAGCTGTGAATCCATCTGGTCCTGGACTTTTTTTAGTTGGTAGACTATTAATTGTTGCCTGAATTTCAGAACCTGTTATTGGTCTATTCAGAGATTCAACTTCTTCCTGATTTAGTCTTGGGAGGGTGTATGTGTCCAGGAATTTATCCATTTCTTCTAGATTTTCTAGTTTATTTGTGTAGAGGTCTTTATAGTATTCTCTGATGGTAGTTTGTATTTCTGTGGGATCAGTGGTGATATCCCCTTTATCATTTTTTATTGTGTTTATTTGAATCTTCTCTCTTTTCTTCTTTGTTAGTCTTGCTAGCGGTGTGTCTATTTTGTTGATCTTTTCAAAAAACCAGCTCCTGGATTCATTGATTTTTTTTAAGGGATTTTTGTGTCTCTATCTCCTTCAGCTCTGCTCTTAGTTATTTCTTGCCTTCTGCTAGCTTTTGAATTTGTTTGCTCTTCCTTTTCTAGTTCTTTTAATTGTGATGTTAGGGTGTCAATTTTAGATCTTTCCTGCTTTCTCTTGTGGGCATTTAGTCCTATAAATTTCCCTCTACACACTGCTTTGAATGTGTCCCAGAGATTCTGGCACATTGTGTCTCTGTTCTCATTGGTTTCAAAGAACATCTTTATTTCTGCCTTCATTTCATTATTTACCCAGTAGTCACTCAGGAGCAGGTTGTTCAGTTTCCATGTAGCTGAGTGGTTTTGAGTGAGTTTCTTAATCCTGAGTTCTAATTTGATTGCACTGTGGTCTGAGAGATAGTTTGTTGTGATTTCTGTTCTTTTACATTTGCTGAGGAGTGTTTTACTACCAATCATGTGGTCAATTTTAGAATAAGTGCGATGTGGTGTGAGAAGAGTGTATATTCTATTGATTTGGGGTGTAGATTTCTGTAGATGTCTATTAGGTCCACTTGGTGCAGAGCTGAGTTCAAGTCCTGGATATCCTTGTTAACCTTCTGTCTCATTGATCTGTCTAATGTTGACAGTGTGGTGCTAAAGTCTCCCATTATTATTGTGTGGGAGTCTAAGTCTCTTTGTAGGTCTCTAAGGACTTCTTTATGAATCTGGGTACTCCTGTATTGGGTGCATATATATTTAGGATAGTTAGTTCTTCTTGTTGAATTGATCCCTTTACCATTATATAGTGGTCTTCTTTGTCTCTTTTGTTCTTTGTTGTTTTGAAGTCTGTTTTATCAGTGAGTAGGATTCCAACCCCTGCTTTTTTTCTTTTTGCTTTCCATTTTCCTGGTAGATCTTCCGCCATCCCTTTATTTTGAAACTGTGTGCATCTGTGGACATGAGATGGGCCTCCTGAATACAGCATACTGATGGGACTTGAGTCTTTATCCAATTTGCCATTCTGTGTCTTTTAACTGGGGCATTTAGCCCATTTACATTTAAGGTTAATATTGTTATATTTGATCCTGTCATTATGATATTAGCTGGTTATTTTGCCCGTTAATTGATGCAGTTTCTTCATAGAGTCAATGGTCTTTACCATTTGGCACGTTTTTGCAGTGACTTGTACCAGTTGTTCCTTTCCATGTTTAGTGATTCCTTCAGGAGCTCTTGCAAGGCACGTCTGGTGGTGACAAAATCTCTGAGCATTTGCTTATCTGTAAAAGATTTTATTTCTCCTTCATTTATGAAGCTTAGTTTGGCTGGATATGAGATTCTGGGTTGAAAATTCTTTTCTTTAAGAATGTTGAATATCGGCCCCCACTCTTTTCTGGCTTGTAGGGTTTCTGCTGAGAGATCCACTGTTAGTCTGATGGGCTTCCCTTTCTGGATAACCTGACCTTTCTTTCTGACTGCCCTTAACATTTTTTCCTTCATTTTAACCTTGGTGAATCTGACAATTATGTGTCTTGAGGTTGCTCTTCTCAAGGAGTGTCTTTGTGGCATTCTCTGTATTTCGTGAATTTGAATGTTGGCCTGCCTTGCTAGGTTAGGGAAGTTCTCCTGGATAATATCCTGAAGAGTGTTGTCTAACTTGGTTCCATTCTCCGTGTCGCTTTCCGGTACACCAATCAAACTTATATTTGGTCTCTTCAAATAGTCCCATATTTCTTGGAGGCTTTGTTCATTTCTTTTCACCCTTTTTTCTCTAATCTTGTCTTCTCACTTTATTTCATTAATTTGGTCTTCAATCACTGATATCCTTTCTTCCACTTGATTGAATCGGCTATTGAAGGTTGTACATTTGTCATGAAGTTCTCATGCCTCGGTTTTCAGCTCCATTAGGTCATCTAAGGTCTTCTCTACACTATTTATTCTAGTTAGCCATTCATCTAACAGTTTTTCAAGGTTTTTAGCTTCCTTGTGATGGATTAGAACATGCTCCTTTAGCTTGGAGAACTTTGTTATTACCGACCTTCTGAAGCCTACTTCTGTCAACTCGTGAAACTCATTCTCCATCTAGTCTTGTTCCCTTGTTGGCGAGGAGCTGTGATCCTTTAGAGGAGAAGAGGTGCTCTGTTTTTGGGAATTTTTGGCTTTTCTGCTCTGATTTCTCCCCATCTTTGTGGTTTTACCTACCTTTGGTCTTCGATGTTGGTGACCTACAGATGGGGTTTTGGTGTGGATGTCCTTCTTGTTGATGTTGATGCTATTCCTTTCCGTTTGTTAGTTTTCCTTCTAACAGTCAGATCCCTTAGCTACAGGTCTGTTGGGGTTTGCTGGAGGTCCACTCCTGACCCTGTTTGCCTGGGTATCACCAGGGGAGGCTGCAGAACAGCCTGATCCTTCCTCTGGAAACTTCATCCCAGAAGGGCACCTGCCTGTTTGAGTGTCTGTTGGCGCCTACTGGGAGGTGTTTGCCAGTGAAGCTACACGGGGGTCAGGGACCTGCTTGAGGAGGCAGTCTGTCCTTTCTCGGAACTCAAACGCCATGCTGAAAGAACCACTGCTCTCTTCAGAGCTGTCAGACAGGGACGTTTAAGTCTGCAGAAGCTGTCTTCTGCCTTTTGTTCTACTATGCCCTGCCTCCAGAGGTGGAATCTATAGAGGCATTAGGCTTTGCTGAGCTGCAGTGGGCTCTGCCCAGTTCCTGCTTCCCGGCCTCTTTGTTTATACTGTTGAGCTACTCAAGCCTCAGCAATGGTGGACAACCCTCCCCCATCCAGCTGCAGCATTGCAGGTGATCTCAGACTGCTGTGCTAGCAGTGAGCAAGGCTCCATGGTCGTGGGACTGGCCGAGCCAGGCACCGGAGGGTATCTCCTGGTCGGCCGGTTACTAAGACAGTGGGAATAGCGCAGTATTTGGTCAGGAGTGAACTGTTTCTGCAGATACAGTCTGTCATGGCTTCCCTTGGCTAGGAAAGGAAAATCCCCCAACTCCTTGAGCTTCCTGGGTGAGGCGACGCCCCTCCCTGCTTCGGCTCACCCTCCAGGGGCTGCATCCACTGTCCAACCAGTCCCAATGAGATGAACCCAGTACCTCAGTTGGAAATGCAGAAATCACCCACCTTCTGCATCAGTCTCACTGGGAGCTGCAGACCGGAGCTGTTCCTATTCAGCCATCTTGGAAGTGACTACCATGGTCTTCTTTATTGACTGTGGAACTTACCCTTAGAACAGTTTCTCAAATCATCTTCTGATTGACTGCATTTGTGCATCTGTTTGTAATTTTTATTTTTATTTATTTTTTATTTTTTTGAGATGGAGTCTCACTCAGGCCCTGTTGCCCAGGCTGGACTGCAGTGGCACGATCTTGGCTTACTGCAAACTCTGCCTCCCAGGTTCAAGCGATTCTCCTACCTCAACCACCTAAGTAGCTGGGATTACAGGCGTGCACCACCATGCCCCGCTAACTTTTGTATTTTTAGTAGAGACAAGGTTTCACCATGTTGGCCAGGCTGGTCTCAAACTCCTGACCTCAAGTGATCCACCCACCTCGACCTCCCAAAATACTGGGATTACAGGCATGAGCCACTGCTCCCAGCTTGTTTGTGAATTTTTTAAAAAAGAGGGATTCTCAACCACTTTTAACTGAACTATTTTGTATTTGAGAATGCCAAACTGTTGTCTTTAAATTTGAGAAACATTGGTGACTATTTTTCCCCCAAAACTCAGAGCCTTTGCCTTCAAGTAAAAGACGGTTTCATTTTTCCTGTTACAGTGATTATATATATATTTTTATTGATTTCCAGATGTTTTATGATTATTATCTCCTTAATTATATTCTCACAATAATTCTGCATGGACTATACTGTCTTTCCTATTTCATTGGTCAAGAAGTTGAAGTTAAGAGAGGTTAATAATTCATAAGGTCATACACATATAAGTAGTGAAGTCTTGATGTGTGCGTAGGACCCCTTGTTTCCAGTGTCTTCCCTCTCTATTCTCTGCCATATGTCTTCTCCTGGATGTAGAGAATCAGGGAATGAGGTAAGAATGAGGCTATGTGAGTTGTAGTCAGTTTGGGGGATCAGAAAGAAAAAGCTGATTTTTGCCTTCTGAATTCTATTACCAGACATGTAAGAAAATACTATTTTCAAGAATCCTGAAATCAAAAGTAAATAATGCCATTGAAATTAGAGAATATTTCTTAGCCCTATGCTCTACGGGAAGATTTCTTTTGAGGTTGACAGTTTCTTGGAATTCTGATGGCTGGGCATAATGCACTTTGCTCTGTCATGTTACTGTAAAAAATGTGTTCTGTTTAGGAAAATTAAAGGCATTACATCAAGATCCATAGTCTTATGTCAGCTCCATTATCTTGAATCATATTTAATAGCAACATGATATTTCTACTTATGAACTCTCCTTTGGTTTGGTGTTTAAAGTATGTCTTAAGCCTAATCAATTCTTGTGACTGTATATTCTACAAAGTCAGGTTTCTTGAGTCAAACGGTGAAGCAGTGAGCATCTAAGAGCGGAGCCTAGAACAGCTAGAATAATGATCACACACGTGTGTGTGTGTGTGTGTATATATATAATCTGATAAGAATTAATGGTTCATAGATCACAAATGGAATACATAACCCTGGTGATCATTTCATTACTTGTGGTCTCCAGAAAATGCAGAGAAGGGATGTTAAATTATATGATGTATGAAAGCCAAAAGGATCTCTTTTGCACGGAAAACTCAAGTTGCAGGTTCTGCCTCTGAACTCTACACATTCAGAAAGGGTGGCCTGGGTCTTCAGAGTGAGTTTGAAGGCAGCCTGACATGCCATGTCCCTTCAGGACCTTCCACAGCACGCTTCCTCTCTATTACTTCTTGGCACCTCATAAATTGGTGACATTAATTATTTAATTGATTAACTTCTTACTTATTAATCTCTACGAATAGAATTTTGCTTTAAAAGGGACCATGTATACCCTATATATTGTATAGTTCTTGGCACATATAGGCATTCAAAAATATTTGTAAAACATTATGTTTTCTGTAAGTCTTGTCTTCTGAACTAAATTATAAACTACAAAAGAACAGAGTTTATAGTTGATACTCTGAATGGTCCATTGGACACAATAGTGCTGAGCTGAGAGCAGGATCTCAAGGGCAGTTTGTTATACTGAGTTGAATTAAACCATATGGAACTACCCACATGAAGGTCTGCCTTCCCGGCTTCTGGCTCTGTGCTTCCATAGTTCTTTGTACATGCTTCTTTTATAGCCTCTAATCAACCTTTTTTTAATT
Organism: Pan troglodytes; assembly: GCF_028858775.2. NCBI lineage: Eukaryota > Metazoa > Chordata > Mammalia > Primates > Hominidae > Pan > Pan troglodytes. Next base: position 15,090,386 of record NC_072411.2, read on the forward strand.
TTTTGTTCCTACATCTGACTGCCTCTCAATATTTTGTGCTAAGAGGCATTTATATCTCCTTTCTTCGTTGATAATTTTGCACATTGCAAATGATGAATAAGAAAATGGAACTAACATTGTATTAATTGGCTGCTATGTCAGGCATGCGGCTATACTATGGACTTTACAGATGTCAATTCAATTAATCCTCAAAATCCTATGAAGTTGGTAGTTTAATCTTCATTTAATAGTTAAAAAAACTGAAACTCAGGAGTTGCTTGCCCAACATCATGTATCTGGCAAGGATCAAAGCAGAGATGGGAGCCCAGTTTTTTTCAATTCTGAAGACTTTACTGACTCTTCTACTGCGCTAATCTGTTTTTGCATTAATTAATGAGTTAACAAATAGCAACAGCAGTGGTAGGTAGCAGCTAAAGCTCTTGTGTTCATTAACAATGGAGCTGGAATACCCAATGTGTTCTTACAAGGGAATCGTTTTCATTTCAAACTGATATCTCTAAGCGATACCCTTGGAATCATTTGCGTTGCCTCCCTTAGAACAGTCATGTTACCTCTGAATAACAGGAGGTCCTTCTCCCATCTTGTTGAGGGAAGCTACATCTCAACAAGGTGGGAGAAGGACCTCCCGGAGTCACTGATGATAACGTTCTTTGGGAGGTTTAGTGAGAAGCTTCATTGCTGAGGGAGAGGGGGTGTCATTAATTCTTGGGTTTTAGGAGTTTAAAGGAGGTATTATTCCAGAGAGGGATGGGGAAGAGTCAGACATGAGGCTGTCCAGTGATGGGTGCTTTACAACAGCAGTCTTTAGACTTGGTCAGAGTTACTTGTGGACATACTTTTTAAAAAATCAGGTCCAGAACCTTAATTTTCATATTTCATATTTACCTGAAGTTTATCTCCCTGATAACTTGCTTGCATTTAAAACAGAGCTTTTTCTACTTTAAAAAAAAAAAGATGTTTCTTCATCCATCTCAAATCTTACAAAAGTGCACATCCTCCCAGACATCTAAGAGGAAGGTTTCTTTCATAAGTAAGTTGCCATATATCCTCAGGGCTTTTAGTCTTTCATGCATTAAAAATGTGTTAAGGTTGATGTACTTGTCAGAAAGAGAGTATTTGGGTGCTGTATTGGGATTTCTGATTTCATATCTATGGTAGAGTAAGAGAGTGGACTAATGACAATATTCACTTAGTCATGTTTCCTCTTTCACCCATCACCTATTGTCAAGTAATGCATTTCTGTTAAGGCAGTGTATTAGGCCTTTCTTGTATTTCCGTAAAGAAATTCTTGAGAGTGGGTAATTTATAAAGAAAAGACATTTAATTGGCTCATGGTTCTGCTGGTTTTACAGGAAGCATGATGCTGGTATCTGCTTGGCTTCCAGTGAAGCCTCAGAGAGCTTTCAATCATGCAGAGCTGAAGCAGGAGTAGGCACTTCACATGGCAAAAGCAGGAGCAAACAAGAGAGAGTGGGAGAGATGTGCCCCCCGCCACCCAACTTTTAAATGACTAGATCTCATGAGAATTCACTATCACAAGGACGGTACCAAGCCGTGAAGTATTCACTCCCATGATCTAAATACCTCCCACCAGGCCCCACCCCCAGCATTGAAGATACAATTCAACATGAGATTTGGACAAATATCTAAACTACATCAGGCAGAGTCCTGTAAGAGTGAAGAAAAAGACTCAGTAAGAAACACTGAATATGAAAACTGGCTTTTTCCCCATTTTTTTCCCAGCTCTGGTTAATACTTATTTTCATGACCTCCAATGTGCTAAAAAGAAAAATATTTTCAAACAGCCAAAGAATTCGAGGTTCTTTTAAGGAATTTGGACAGTGTTCTAGAATTATCAAAAAAAAAAAAAGGTAGGTGATATTCAATTAAATCAACCAATTTAAAAAATTACATATGTTTTCATGTTGGTGTAATGTAAAAGCTCTAAAGCTTATTTTTGAAATCAAATTACAACATTTTCTTCCAATTGCAGGTAATCCTAATTTGGTTTAAATTTTCTACCTGCTATTGACAAGAGGTAAATTTATGTGCCAGGTGCCAGACCTATCAGTTTTTGGTAATATATATCTTTCTTTATCATAAAGTATGCCCCAGACTAATCTATCTTTCATAATGTGATCTGCAATTTAATCAGTTTTTACAATATTCCTCTGAATACATGTTAACATATTTTTGAGTTAAAAATTATAGTTGGTTTGTGGATTGGTTTGAAAATGAGGGCTGGCTTAGCCAACAAGGTTATATGTTAGTTTATCCAATATAGTTAGGATATGTTAATTTATGCCCATGAAGTGACTGAGCCAAATCATCAGTGCCAAGGTTTATACAAAATATACTTAAAGCATTTGAAAAGATAAAATATTGCACCGAAGATATTGTTTGCAAGATATGTTGCAAATGGAATTTGCAACATTTTAATATTCTCAAAACTTTCTAAGATTAGAAAGTTATCCAGGTACCTCTAAGTGAAAGAATAAAAGGCAAAAACAGTAAGTCTTGCTAAAATGAGGTAATCAAGAAAATGGCAGAGAAGCAAATTCTTTTGGTTCATCAGGTCATTTTTCATTTATTTCAGCAACAAGCAAGTAGGATACTGACATATCCTCTTATAAGACAGTTAGATTAATTAGGAAAAGAAAAGAGAATTGGCTGTGTTTGCACTCTGAGTTAGCAGAGTACCAGGTATTCAGTTACAGAAACAGAGAGTTGAATTATCAGTGAATCCACTGGCTTCATGGAACAAATGGTTTCTAAATATTCAAATGTTTTGGTACCTGACAAATGCTTAAGCTAGTTTTTAAAAATCAACTTCAATCATTAATTTAAAAAATACCTTAAATGCTGCCTATACAGAGGTGTACCCGGCTCTGGCGAGGAGCATTGCACAAGTCAGACACAACCTCAGTCCTCAGCCACTTATCATTTAGTGGACAGTGTTCAACAATACACAGAAGAGTAAATAAATAAGCTGATATAAGACTGTGATATTCATTGTGAACACAATAATCCAAAGGAATATGGTCAGCATTATCTGGGTGAGGACAGCAGGATTGCCTTAGCATAGGCAGCCAGGGAAGTTAAAAACTGGGCTGAAGTGACCCAGTTTTTACTTCTGTTTCATCTCTGTGACCTGAAGTGGCAGCCCCGTGAGAATCCCCAGGTGAAGGTAAGATGCAGAACGCCATGAGGTGGGGATGAACCTGGACTCTTAATTAGCCCTGCATCTCAGATTATAAGAATAATCTTCCATTTTAATGGGTCTTTACAACTGAGATGGGCTTTATAGATGCTGAGATTTCTGAGTTCCATAGTTTGTCTTACGTGTTCATTCTGCAAGAATTAGTATTTCTAGAATCTCTACTGTGCATAGACTCTCCAACTACAAGTTTTCCTTCCCTGTGGTCTGCTCTCAAAATTAGAGATAAAAAATACAACTTTTATTTTTGTGTAATCATCAGGTAATAGATGTCTATTGTGAACATGCTCGTGGGAAAATAAATACCAAAAAGGAAATAATTAAAGCTTATAAGAAAATAATACTGAACTATGCCAAATAATAACAAAGAAAATATAATAAAAAATATAAAAACAAAAAGAAACACCAGATGGATTTCCCATTCTTGAAATGAACCACTATTAACAGTTGTGTGATTTTCTTTGTTTCTAATCTTCAAAACAAACATATACACCCATACAATTACACATATACATATAATGAACAGTGCATTTTTTCCCTTCAATTTCAGTTTAACATATGAATCTACTATCTCTCTATCTATCTATCTATGTATCAATCATCATTTATCTATTTATCTAACATCACATCACTTCTCAACCTTTTGGCTAAGAACAAGTGTAGTATCTGTTCTTATCAGTTTAATATCTATCTACCTACCTACCTACTTATCATCAGATATAAAAGTGGAGAAGGTAATGGCTTACTTGGTGCCATTATAGGAACAACAGATGTCTTGGACTGCTTCTTTGATTAGGCCTAATATATTGACAATGTTGCTTCTTTGTTTAGGTTAAGGCATTAAAAATTTATTCATAAAATAAATCAATCTATTCATAAATAGAAATAGTCTTTTTAGAAGGCATCACTTTAATGCATTATAAGTCACCCTGTCCTCACCTAGAATGATCTTTTTATATTAGTCAGCCGGCACGACCCTGTCAACATACTTCTGAGCATGTGACACAGACATTGGACACGAATATTATGGGACTAGAACAACTTAGGAAGTGTGTGAGCTATAAAGCCTTTATTTTTTTTCTTTCACCTCCCCTTCCTATTTCCCTAGAAAGATTTACCATTTCTTCCTTTTTGTCTCCACATATGTTTCTTTGATGGCACATATGTCGTCTTATATTTATTTGAGTGGCAGAAGTAAGTTTCCTACGTAAGAGGCGGTATAGAAAACACCGAATTTCTTAATTTTCAAAATCAATCTAGATCAACCCTTGCTTGAGAGAGTATAGAACTAAATCAGTCTCCTTTCCCCTTTCTGCTTCTCCCTGTCCCTGTGATAACAGAAGCACCTACTGCTTACCTGAGAAAGGTGGAAGGACGTCTATCATGCCAGCCACTCATTGATGTGCCCATTTCCTGAACCCTTTTGGGCTTCTCCAGGGCATATGGCGATTTCCAAGCAGGCAACTCCATTTTCTTAGTGTCTACTATGAACCTAGAACTCTTTCACCAGTGGGTTATGGTCTCATCATTTCCCACCAAAGCTTTTCCTCCTCTGGTGAGAAAGACATTGGGTATTATTCACAGAAACCCCCAAACCTAAAACCATTGTTCTTTGCCATGGTCTTCAGGTATCTTTCCTCTTTTAAAACTCCAGCTTCGGTTTTTCTCAATGGTTCTAGACTCCTAAAGAAAAATGTGGGTTAAAAAAGATGAACAATTGCCCTGCAACTTCTGCTTTTGTCCCAGATACCAAGTTTTTGACAATTTTCCAAGGTTATGAAAGTAGCAATATGAAGAAAATTATTTCAACTTAATTTCCAGTTGAGATGTGAGAAAACAGCAAGAAGTTAGCATCACAATAAATAATCTAGCACATTTGTTTACATGTCTATGCCACTCTACAGCACTGCAACCCCACTAGCTCTGGGTCCCTCAAATGAACATAGAGCTTAGCAAATAGCAATGTGTCCCTACAAATGTTCGTTGAATAAATAAACACATTCATTATTATTTACAGCTTAAAACCACAATAAAACACATTTTGAAATTTCCTTGTCTCTCAGTGACCTACAGTTTGAGGATGAAAGCCCTACATCTGGCCAAGTCAGTTTTTCCCACTTTCTAGTGAAAGTGGAGAGTAAACCAAACCTTTGTACATCAATATTTTCACTGTGTAGGTTCTGGGAAGAATAATAATTTGAGAGCCTGAAACAGTACGGAATATCTGGGTAGCTGATTATTTTCCTTGAGAAAGACCTTATAGGCAGGCATAATTTATATCAACTTTATGAAAGCTTCTCACATTGAAGAATTAGTTGATGTGAGCTATGGCTGAGACCTCAAGGAGAGCTGAGACATCGTGGTGGGCTGGTGAGGAGGAAGCAGCGGCATCTGGGGTGGGAGGAATTTTCAGTGCTTTGTGCTGACCCCTTGCATAGGGAAGGCAATGGGTAGTTAGCAACCAAATAGGTGTTGAAATGTCTGAGAAAACTCAGGGTGGCTCTGGGCTTACCTCAGTTGGTTTCCTAGGTAAGCTGATCCTGGGGGTGGGGACTGGGGCAGGAATTTCTAGTGGTGACAAGGATCTTCTGAGTTATTTTGAATGTTGCAGGAAGGTGATTTTACAGATAGGGCATTTATCAAGTAAATTTTAATTCAGTATTCAAACTACTAATGTTATAAAGTTCAAAACCTAGATTTTAAAAGCCTTTAAGTCTGCATGTAATTTCTTAACTTCTTTAAATAGATAATTAATTTGAGTGGTATGTTTCCTTTTCGTTTTAGAATTTCAGTGGGAGCCTTAAAATGGGGGAATGATAGAAAAGTGCTGGAGTCGTCTATATAGGAGTTAATAGAAAATATCAAAACTGGCCCTGGGACCCTCATCCCCACTTCTTCATCAGTCCATGTAAAAGAGGAAAATAAAGGCCGGGCGCAGTGGCTCACACCTGTAATCCCAGCACTTTGGGAGGCCGAGGAGGGCGTATCACAAGGTCAGGAGATGAAGACCATCCTGGCTAACACGGTGAAACTCCGTCTCTACAAAAAAAAAAAAAAAAAAAAAAAAAAAAATTAGCCGGGCGTGGTGGCAGGTGCCTGTGGTCCCAGCTACTCGGGAGGCTGAGGCAGGAGAACGGCGTGAATCCGGGAGGTGGAGCTTGCAGTGAGCCGAGATTGTGCCACTGCACTCCAGCCTGGGCGACAGAGCGAGACTCTGAAAAAAAAAAAAAAAAAAGAGGAAAATAAAGTATGGGAAGACAGAATGAAGGGAATTAATAGTGGTACAGAGCCCTTAGAATTTTTTCCTTCCTCTACTTGCCCTATCTAACTGAAAAGGGCTCAAAGAATTCAGTCGTAGAGACTGAAGATGCCTGTAAGTGGGTGGGGCATTGACATCTTACCCTCTGGCTGAAAGTTTGCTGAGATGCAGATAGAGCCCACTGCATGGTGAGAGAGCGCTCTCGGGAGAACCAGACATATGTACCTAGTGGGTTGGAAGAATTCTGAAGCATGGAGGTGAGTTGTAGGGACCCATGATGCCGGAGCAAGGAGAGATGACAGAAGTCGGAAAAAGCCTATACTTCCACAGTTTGACAAGGCAGGAATGCATGCAATTCCCTATGCAAAAGGAATGTTTAAGGCACACACTTGGCTGAAGCTAAGTTGAAAGACTTTCTGCACAAGAAGTCGGTCTGCACAGCAGTGCCAGAATCCTGTGCTTAAGCTGAGGTTGAAACTAATTTACTTCACCACTTAATTTTATTTAGGTACTCTTTTTATTGACTGTATTCTACAATTCCCCCTAAAATAACTATACAATTCTCTAGTCATCTTCCTAACAAGAATCACAAAGGAGACTGTAGTATAGTTTCAAATACCCTTCAGTTTGAAGCAGAATCTTAATCCTGCAGCAATTAGAGAGGGATTAACCCACACAGGGAGGAACTGAGAAGAACTAGGTCATGTATCCTGGTGAACCTCAGGGAGGAAGGCTGGGATTCAGGGGAGTAGAAGAGTATATCTGAGGCTCTGGGATAAAGTGATACAAGAAATTTCTGGTTGGGCGTGGTGGCTGACGCCTGTAATCCCAGCACTTTGGGAGGCCAAGGCGGGTCGATCATGAGGTCAAGAGATTAAGACCATCCTCGCCAACATGGTGAAACCCTGTCTGTACTAAAAATACAAAAATTAGCTGAGCATGGTGGTGCGTGCCTGTAGTCCCAGCTACTCGTGAGGCTGAGGCAGGAGAATCGCTTGAACCCAGGAGGTGGAGGTTGTAGTGAGCTGAGATCATGCCACTGCACTCCAGCCTGGTGACAGAGCAAGATGCCATCTCAAAAAAATAAAAAATCATAAAGAAATTTCTTACATAGGAAGGTTGTGGTCTTCAAGCCTTATCTTTCTCCTCTTCCTCCTCCTCCTCCTCCTCCTCCTGCTTCTTCTTCTTCTCCTCTTCCTCTTCCTCCTTCTCCTCCTCCTCCTCTTCCTCCCCCTTTTTTTGTTGCCCAGCCTGATTCTGATTCCAACATTTTACTCTTAAAATAATCTTGTCTAATTGAAGATTTTTTTTGGAGAGATTGGTATAACAATGACTTTATTAGCTTTTCTTTGTCAGCAGATTTACGTTGCTTCTAAAGAGCTGTATCAACTATTCCTTAGTTTAATGATGAAAATATGATTGCTGGAATAAGTCAACACCTCCGTGGGTGTAACCTGAACATAATCAAAACATTGCTGGGTTCTGACTGAATGAAAGCAAGGTGTGGTCCAATTGCTCTGAATATCATATCAGTGTTGAAAATCCCAGGTGTGGCCTGATATGACAACTCGTGACATAAAATGATTTTACCTAATAGCACATAAATTTTAAAGATCTGATAATAGTCACCTCAACAGGAAAAAGCTAAAAATATGTGTGTGTATGTATGTGTATTAGATATATATTAGATAAAAATATGCGTGTGTATGTATGTGTATTAGATAACTTATGCAAACCACAGCTATATGAATAAAATATGGATAGTTTCAAATCAATAGAGTGTTCTGCGGTCTTATGTAGAATTTGGGAGTAGGGAAAGGGAACGTTGTTCAAAGTCTATCATGACCCTATGCAAGGGTCCTTTAAAGTAGACCTGTTTGTAAGACACTAAGCATGTTTACACTCAGGGGCTCTGGGTTGTCAAAAGGTTGGTAGAAATAAGGTTGAGGAATAAGGTTACTTACTGTTGATAGATACACAGGAACACTTTATAGACTTAAGGAAACAAGACCAGTTCCACACTCTATAAAATGGCTAGGCTTGGTCTTTTCACATATTGCCAAGCAAAGCTTGGATTGCGTTAGTGTCTGGCTACAGCTGGACCATGCCACGGAATTCCTCTGTGATGGCAGCCAACCACAACTGGGAAAAGAGAGGAACTATTAGACATAAAAAAAGAACTGGAACTAGCACATAGAATTAGTGAGAGAGCAAGTGACATAGCAGATAGAGTTATAAAAGCAATAGAATTATGTGACTCTAGTTTGAATTCAGTTTCCTTTATCACTGTAAGAGGATTGGTGCCCTTTCCCAAGATAAAAGAGGCAAGTGAAAAGTTACTCAACTGGAGACAATAACTAGGATTTTGTACACTTGAAAGGCTTTTAAGATTTTCTTGGATACATATTTATGGCAGAAAATATTTGTTTTGCTCAAAGTTTTCTAAGCTTTTGCAAACCTGAAGTCATTGTATTAATCAAGAATGTTCAACTACAAAATATGGAGCACATGGTTTGTCCTAGATTAAAAACCTAAAGCTACATATGCCACACATAAGAAGAAGGCTGGCAGTAACAGTCCAGGGCAGTGGGTTTAGCAATGACTCCAGGGACCCACGCTCCTCCCATGTTTCTATGCCTCATTCTTAGTGTCTTGGCATTTATGCTTATGTATGCTGCTCTGTGGGCACTGGAAGTTGCCACATCTCTAGGCTTTGTGACTGCATTCCAGACAGAACAGGTTGCTTCAGCAGATTTCTGCTTATATCCCAGACCTATGTTATATGCCCACACCTAGCTGAAAAGGGAACTAAATAAACCTGTTTCCCGCTTTTAAGTCCTTGAGAACAGTCAGGAAAGGAGAAGCGTATTGAAAGTGCAAATTGAGGCTGGGAGCGGTGGCTCAGCCTGTAATCCCAGCACTTTGGGAGGCCGAGGCAGGCGGATCATGAGGTCAGGAGATCGAGACCATCCTGGCTAACACGATGAAACCCCGTCTCTACTAAAAACAGATACAAAAATTAGCTGGGCGTGGTGGCAGGCGTCTGTAGTCCCAGCTACTCCAGAGGCTGAAGCAGGAGAATGGCGTGAACCTGGGAGGCGGAGCTTGCAGTGAGCCGAGATAGTGCCATTGCATGCCAGCCTGGGCGACAGAGCGAGACTCCATCTCAAAAAAAAAAAAAAGAAAAAAAGAAAAAAAAAAAGAAAGTGCAAGTTACATTACCCAGCCTGTAGTGTTGGCCCCCAGCCATTCCAAGGATGAATATTATATAAGCAATTATTAGATCACACAATATATACTGAATTATTAACATTTCTCATCTCCTAAATATAGTAATATGAGAGCTGGTGGTTTTAAATCTTTCTTGCTTTTAGTCTAATTTATCTTAGCTTCAGCCCAGTTTCCCCTATACCTGGGTCTGTGGCTCTGTAAAGAAATGGCAAGCTGAGTTATACTCAGGCAGAGCAATTAAATTCTATTGTGCATGCCAGCTCCAGTCACTGGAAAGGGCTGGCCAGGCTGCCACGTAGAAATGAATTCTGAAGTTGCCTAGAGGCCTGGCAGGAAAGCGGGGCTTGATGTTTGCCATGAGAGAAAATGGAGACAATGTTTTCCTGTCGGCTGAGTGTGTGTTCTCCTTTTTCATACAAAATTCAGTTATATTGTAGACATTTCCCTGGAAAGTGTACTAGTTTTCCTCTTTCCTCCTGTAATTCTTTTAACACCAATATTTTTGAAGAAAGGGAAATGGATGCTTTTGCTTAGTAAACTGAGTTCAATTGGGAAGCCCTTATGTTGTAGAAAGGAAGGCCAGGTTGACAGTCAGCTACACTTGTTTCTTTGAGTTTAAGAAATTTACCTGGAGGTATCACCATAAATTCTATCTTCTAAGTGATGTTCAAAGAAGTGATGGTAGCCACATTAATTTTGTTGCAGTTTGTGCTATGATTCTTATCACCAATTATCAGTTGGAGCAAAGCTTTATGCCCAAATTAACAACCTTAAATTTATCTACCCAAAGCTATTTTTGTTCAAAATGACTTATTCATATAAATGAAGTCATATGCCTTGTATTAGTCTGCTCGGCTGTCATAACAAGATACCACAGACTGTGTGGCTAAAACAACAGAGATTTATTTTCTCACAGTTCTGAAAGCTGGAAAGTCCAAGGTCAAGGTGCCAGCAAGATAGTTTTCATTCTGAGGCTGCTTCTCCTGGCTTGTAGGTAGCCGCCATCTTGCTGGGTGCTCACATGACCTCTTCTCTGTGTGTGGTGAAAGAGAGAAAAAGCTCTCCATTGTCTCTTGTTAGAAGTCTCTTCTTCCTATTGTATCAAGACCCCACTTTTATGACCCCATCTAACCTTAATTACCTCATTATAGGACCTATGTCCAAATACAGATTAGGACTTCAATATATAAATTTGGGGAAACATACATCAGTTCCTAACATCTCTATAAAATAAAATTATAGGGAAGTTATAATTCTAAAACAGAAGATATATTTTTTCATTTTAGATTCAATAAAATATCTTTTATTCTAACCTGTATCGTAAGTCATGATATCCTTTGTCCACAGAAAGTTCAAGGTCTTTAGAAAGATTTGTGAGGAAGCGTGAAAAGCAATCCAAATCCGCTTATTTTATCAGAGTCTTATTTTCAGCCAGAATTATTTAGCTTGAGAGGTCACCAAGAATAATAAATACCAGTAGTCCAAAGGTTAAGTTATTTTCTTCCACACAAACTTTAATCAGTTTTATGATTTTTAATTCTTGTTTTAATTAGAAATCAGAGAATATTGAAAATCCCCTCTAATGAGCTTTTATTTTATTTTTTTATTTTATGGGAGATGATTTAAGTAATAGGGCTTGCCAAATGAATATCAGTTTTTGATCAAGGAAATAGTTCTGAGCTATTCAAAAGAGTATTTAAAACTGAGGACGGAAACAAGCCTCAAATTGGTATATTTATTGTTGTGATTTAGATAAAATAATTGGACTAGAAGTTTAGAAAAAAACAACAAAAAAACGGTTTCACTTCTGATTGTCTCTCATCTCCTCGAATAAGTCCCAAGAGAAGAATGCCTCGTACAAAACTGACCAGTACTTTGGACTGGAAGGAAGAATATCTGGGTTTGACTATACCACCAATACTTGCCAGGTGTGTGACTTTGGACAGAAGATTTAACTCTTTTGAGCCTCAACTTCCTTATTCATAAGGTGGGACTATGAATTTCTGTCTAAAACATACGAGTATATATATATTTAGAATTGTGCCAGTCATATTACTGGTATGCAGTAAATTTGATGAGAAGTCCTTTGTGGATAGATATCTATAAAACTCATAGTTGTTTAACTCCAACACACTTTTAATTTTTGGTTAAATATATAGGCACGCAAAGAATATTTGCTGAGTCAATGAGACAATCTATTATAAACAAGTGACTTATCATGTCATTGCCTTTACTCCAATATTCAGAGTTTTCCCCAATGGATCGTCCAGCCTTGGTAGTTTATGACATTTTGATACAGAATAGAATTGAAATCTACAATTTTTAGGACTGGCGTCAAGGAGCAGCAAATAAAAATCTCATGTTAGTCAAGGCAAAGTTTGTGTGAATGAATAAGCCATTAACACTCCAGAAGTGTGAGCAACAGTTTTCTTTTAGGATTTCTTTTGTCAAAATTACAAAAGTAGTGCATATTTGTTGGAGTAAAATTTAAACAAATTAAATCCTCTATAGAATTCTAAAAAATAGAGGAAAGCCTGGCTTTCTTTCATTCTTATACTCCTTCTTATCCTACTTCCTAGGATTAAATGATGATAAAAGTTTGATACATATTTTTATCACAGCTCTTTCTCTCCGTGTCTCTCTCTCATATATTCATGCAAAGAAATTGACAGGTAGGGCTTTTCTTTTAATGAATTATATTGGACAGTAAGTAGATTTATAATTTATAAAGAAGGGAATACAGAGAGGCCTCCCAAAGAACAACTCTACATTGTTTAATTTGCTGTAGTGTGAAACCTGAAGGGTGTCTGGGACTGGGCCAGATGAATCAGTTTTTGCCCAGAATGGCTCTTCCTGGTTCACCGCAATTGTATCACACAAATGACCACCTTCTCCACATCTATCCTGGCTGGCTTGATATTAATCGGTCTAGTTGAGGTCTGCTCCTTTTTACTAAACCCAAATCTGACATTAAATATTGAAACTGTTCAATACATCAATAGGACAATCGGAGAGGTTTGGGTACTTCCTGGATTGGGCATTTGGCATAGTTACTAAAAGAGAGCTCACATATGGTTTCAGAAAGTGTAGCCTTGAATAGGATAAAATTCAGCTATGTTTCATTATTTTAACACATTTTTCTCTTTTGAACAAGTAGATATCCTGCCTTTGGGCATCTGGGCCTCAGCACCTTTGCTGCTAAGCTGAATCTGGAATTGAAGATCTGGGACATAGCTGTACACATACACTATTTCTCAAAAGATTGAAATGTATACATTCTTCATAATTATTGTTATAAACTGTAGCCATGTTCTAGAAGGTCTACCGTTTTGAGATTTGAAATCTTCCCCAAGGTTGGTTACACATGGAACTGTCACAAAAGGTCTAAACTCATCACTGTGGGCCCACATTTCTTATTTCCACCAAAATATCTGTAAGTTTCTGTAGAAGACGAAAGCAGGGCAATGCTTAGCAGGAGTAGGGAAAGGATAAATCCACGCCAGCTCCTGACACATCCATGTGACGCTGTGGAGAAGTCCTGACCCTCACTGGGCCATGGGCCTCCAGTTCCCCCCACCCCAGGTCATCAGGACAACTCTGCGCCATAGACAGAAATCCAAGAATTGTGTCTTAGTCTATTTGGGCTAATATAACAGAATACACAGGTTGGGGGGCTTACAAACAACAAATATTTATTTGTCACAGCTCTGTTGACTGGGAAGTCCAGGATCAAGGTGGCAGCAGATTCAGTGTCTGGTGAGGGCCTGCTTCCTTGTTCATAGGCACTTATCTTTTCCCTGTGTCCTCATATGGTAGAAGGAATAAAGGAGCTCTCTGGGGTCCCTTTTATAAAATCACTAATCCCATTCATGAGGGCTCCACCCTCATGACCTAACCACCTTTCAAAGGCCCCACCTCCTGTACCCATCCCCTTGGGGGTTAGGATTTCAACCTATGAATCTGGGGTCGGGAAGGAACAATTATTCAGTCCACAGCAGATTGCATGGTATCAAAGCACGTCAGTTTCTATAAAAAGAAACTAAATGACTGATGTATTCTTAGGAAGCTAAGTTTTGGTAAAAGAGGAGTAGCAAAAAGGAAAATAAGGGATAGAATAGATTCCATATGAGTAGAAACAATTTTGTATCCAATTTTGGTAAGAACAGGGCTGATATTCAGCCAATACGTACTGCAACTAGTTTACACGTATTTAAATACTTCTCTACTGGTAGGGCATTTTTTCCATGGCTCTGCCTGTGGTGCTCACATCTTTCTGGGCATGGAGAGGTGTTGGGGCAAACACAGCACCTAGTTGGTACCAGACAGAGAAAGGGAAGACACACTAAACACGTTTTCAAAAGTTTTGATGACTTTCTTCTTGAAAGGGGAAGATATTTCAGCACCTGAGCTGAGAGGATAGGGACAAGAGGACTCAGAGGAAGTGTAAGAGAAAATCCCAAAGACTGAGAGAAACGGGGACAGGACAAATCGCTCCTGTGCATATGAGGGCTCACCTAAGTGTCAGGAGGCAGGGTGGTAATTAAGCTTTGTGGATTAAAATGCTTCTGAAACATTCAGCCCAAGCTTACTCTGCAATATCTCTATTCCTTTCTACATTAGTTGCAGATATCCGCCACAGCCAAATCTGTTCTGAAACTTTGTAACCCATTAGCAATAATAGTTGAGTAGCTATTAACAATTCTCAACCAGCACTTATTTATTAGTAGTAGATATCAAGTCAAAAGCACCATTATCTGCTTCCTTGAAGGAAAAACGACATCAGAGACGAACTGCAGAGTACGTGTGGAGGTAACAGGCACAGTGCCTGGACAAGGCGGGCTGGCATTCAAGTTGCGCCATTTATGAGCATCTCAGAACTTTCTTTTCATTCAAAGCTAGTGTTATTGTCTTCTGCCTTCTACTTACTTCCTATTTCTGATCACTTCTCAGCATCAAGGCACTCTGAAATACATTCTCTTATCCATTCATATAACAAATACTTATTGACCTTCTTATCCATTCATATAACAAATACAAATGACAAGGAATAGGTGATGCTGAGGAGCTCACTCTAATTTGCAATTACTGATGGAAAAGACTAAGTAATGGGGATGGTTTGGTTATTAAGCAAACCTAGTGTTCAGTACTGACTCCAGTGTTTAGTATTTCTGATGTTTACTAGTCCTCAGGCAAATTAACTTCTCTGAGTCTCAAATATTTCATTTGCAAGATTGGAGCAATTTTACTTGATAAACCTTGTATGGTTACTGTAAGAGTAAATAACGTGTACAAAGGGCTGGAAGAGAGACTGATTCATAGTCATGACAACATAAATGTTTATTTTTTTTCTTCCTGTCTCCTAATCAATATAAGGGTCTACATCTGGACATGAAATGGCATAAGGGATGGACTCATCAAATTTAGTTAATAGTTTTGCTCACAGCGAAGTTCAAAGTCTTGAAATAATTTGTTTACCTCCTTTAAGATCTCAATTGCCCTGTCATTTGGACAAATTTCTGTGGAGGTGGGTGGGATGGGGGTTGGGCTGGCAAACTTGAGAGTGAAGAAGCAAAGGAAAACCAATAGACCAGGCATTTTGCCAGAGAGAGAGGGAGAGAGTCTTCTAGAATTTGCCTTTCTTCCTTGATGTTACTTAATCATTGTAGCTTTACTGGAGTTCTCCAGTGGGCATTTATTATTGATATTAGGGCTGTTCTTTTTACTTTGCAGTTCCCGGTGACACAGAACAGCTGAAAATCTGATCACAACATGCTGTTTTGAGTTCACTTAATGTTCCCTATCTCCTAGGCTCCATAAATAAAGAATCAGTGTTTGGAGAGTGATTTCAGAGTCTCGTCCATCTTCAGTGTCTTTAAGGATGGAAAACCTGAATTGCAGGGTTGGCAACATTCCGCAGTCTCCCGCCTGAAAGCCAAAAAGAGTGAAGAGATTCTCCCTAAATCTCAGGCCTCTCTCTGGCTGGGTGTTGGGCACAGATTTTAATCACTGGGTGTCGTCGACCCTTGAGTGCCATAACCTCTGTGCGGATGAAGACATCACTTTTGGAGGGGTAACAGCACGTATCTGCTCACAGTCTTAGGTCTATTTTTTGGTGATTCCTGTATTTGAGAAGCTCCTGCTATGTCAGAATCATAATAATTTTTCAAGGACATTTTATGTTTTCTAAGGTTTGAGTCCTCATCAACCAGGATTAGAAGAGACACGTCAACTTTCACTCCCTTGCTGTTTTCCAACACATTTAAGATAATGCTTTAGAAAGAGTTTTCACAAACGGTAAACATCTGTATATAATGGGGTCGACATTATTCCTGACTTTTCAACAATAGCCTAGTCAAAATCCTTTATCATCCTATGTTGTTCAAATTACTAGCACCAATTTCTTCTTTCACTCCTCCATGTTTTTCCTTTTTGGGTTTCCATTGATTTGATGACTTTTCTTAGCTTTTTGTTAGTTGCTTGCTCCAGTCTTTTTAACCTCTTCTAGAGACTGCTCTAGAATTTATCCAGAAAACCCTCTTTGCTCTTCTTTAGTATAAACACCACTCTTATCTTCAGCTTTTACAATTACAACAGAATAGCTGGACATCACTACAGAATTTTTTTTTTTTTTGGTAGATTTTCTCATCTGGAGTCCTATTTGAAAACGTACTTTTTGTATGGTCCCTACTTTAGATCCATTGCTTAAGAAGTTTTGGATAAGTGATTTCCAAGATGATTGTAACATTTAGAGAGAGTTGGCCACAAGTGTGCCGTGCTTTTATTTCTTAATTTAACAATTATTTATGAAGACTTTACAATGTGTTATCAAGCCCTGTCTGAATCCAGTTTTTTTCAGTGAAATTGCCAACTACATGTTTGGTCCAAATTAGAGACCTCTGATGTGATCTCTCAGGTTGCCAGCTGAAGGCATGTGTACAGGCTTTCTCTGCCGCCATGCTCTGTGCCTTGGCAACTGCTCTCATCAGGCAAATGCCAGGACTTTATGTTCTGCCTTTTATACTTTTACCATCCACTCTGTAGCTGTACTTCATCATTATTGGAGTAGGAATTATATACATGTGCACATTTTTCCTGAAACATGGTCACTAGGTTGCAAAGAATAAAAACCCATTCAAATAAATAAAGCAAAAATTGATGAATCAATGGGAACCTTCTGAAGCTAGGCATCACAGGGCCTGTAACCAGGAACTGGAGGACTGGGGCCAGTCCCACCCCTCAGTGTTTCTCTGCTGATCTTCTTGTCTCTCCTTCAGCTGCAATTCACATTGTCTTGACTTTGGCAAATGTTGGGCCCAGGTGTGATTGTCTTAAACCCTACCCAGCTACTCAGTTTTACCAATTTTAAGTTTTCAATAGAGACTGACTAGTTTTCCTTTTTTCCAAATATAACTTTCAGAAAGAGAAGTTTGTTTTGTTTGTATCTCTATACCTAATTCCATTAGCGGAAACTGGGGGTACTGGGCTCATGGGGTCTGTTGATTTCTTAATAGAGGCTGTTGGAACAAGTTTTCTGAGAAGGAGTTAAGAAAGCTGGAAGGACAAGATTGCTGCCTCTAGTACAATTCTATACACACGCACACACCCCACATATGTACATATATATTATCTGTTCATAAAAAAGATATGCAGATTACAAAATGGAGGTTGAGAAGCCAGCATAATACAGAAGAAAAAGCCTTGGAGTGGGAGGAAAGAGTCATGAACGCTTGAACTAGCTTTGTGAGTAATTGCTGGAGTCACTTTCCCATTTCTGAATTTCATTGTCCTAATTAATAAGTGAGGAATGTACTAGTAGTTGGTTATGCACCTTAACACCATTTTAAATAAACAATTTTTAAAAAATGAATGGCCCTTATACTACATTTCTTCTTTTTTCCTATATTAGTGGTTCTCAGACTTTTTGGTCTCAGGGACTCATATCCTTAAAAAAACAAATAAAAGATTGAGGAAATCCAAGAGCTTTTATTTATATGGGTCATGTTTATTAATGTTGACTGTATTAAAAATTAACACTAACGTTTAGAAAAAAGTGTTTATTAATTAATTTGAAAATCACAATAATATGCTAATTGTGTTTTAACGTAAGTAACATTTTTATGAAAAGTAACTTATCTCCCAAACAAAACACAGTCTCTTCAATGTCTGCATTGAAAGGAAAACAGATGGATTTTCGTAACTATTTCTGCGTTCAATCTTTTACAGCTTGTTGTTTTCACTGAAGTGCTTGAAGAAAATTGACCTTATGCAGAATTGTAGTTGGAAAAGGCAGAGATATTTTGTGGCCTTTTTAGATAATTGTGGTTCTTTTTCTTTGGTAGCACACCACAACTCTATTAAAGGTAGTTTCTTAAAGGTTAGTGGCAATATAGGATCTGAAACCATATCTATTAACTTTTTACTATGAAAAGTTTATTAATCTATTTCGTACTCTTTTACCCATGCACATTTCTTGAATGTCATCCGTTGGTCATTTGGAAGATGCTGACTTACCTACTAATTTAGATCTTCCAAATACCGACAATTTTCACTATACAACGTTGAGAAATCATGCTTGTTAATACAGTTAATACAACCACACATGTCATCAGAAAAGTCTAAGTATTGGAAAGAAGTTAAGCTCCCATGACAGTTAGAAATTTCCCGAATTCTAATTTTGACTTGAAAGTTCCAATTTTAACACTGGCCACAGCTATTGTCAGTTGTTTTCCTTAAAGCGTTAGGCTCACTTTGTTCATTTTAGAGAATGTATCAGTCAAATATTCAAGTGTGAATAATCACAGTGTGTCTGTCAGTTGTTCTTTCACGTAAAAGTGTCATTTCATTAAAAAGCAGCTCATCAACTTACAACTTCACTGTACAACCATTGTACTTTGATTCGTAGTAGAAGTGTTTTATGCATTGTTTCACCAAGAACAGGCTTTTGACGAGTTCATCTACAGAGGCATTACGAGAAAGGCTGTGTGGGAGGTGAATATTTTGTGATTTGCATGTCTGAAGTTAATTTTATTCTATCTTCTTATTTGATTGATAGTTTTGCTAGTTACAGAATTCTGTTAGAAATCATTTTCCCTTAGTGTGTTGTTCCACCCAGCCTGCTAGTTTCCAGAATTGCTATTGAGAAACCCATGGCTCCTCTGATTTCTTATTGTTCATACATAACACTTTTATTTTTCCTCCACGAAAGTTCTTAGCATCTTTGTCCCCAGTGCTCTAAAATTTCAGAATGGTGTTCCTCATTCAGGGTCTAGTTATACTTTTTGTGTTGGACATTCAGTGGGCACTTTCAATCTAAAAACTCTGGCCCTTCTATTTCTAGAAAATTTAAGTCATTATTTGGTTGATGATTTCTTCCCTCCTGTTCTTTGTTTCCCTTTCTTTCTAGTACTAATATTTAGGTATCAGACCACTGCAAACAAGTCTTCTAATTTTGTTATCTTTTCCATCTCTTTAAAGACGCACTTTTTATATGGGTTTCCTCAACTTTACGTTATACTGATCAAAAAAATTCTGATATCACATTTTTAATTACTAGTGTTTTATTTGAATTCTCTTTTATTTTTTAAAACAACATTCTAGCCTTGTTTCATGGATATAATAGCCACTGTTACTACTCTTAATAATAGTTTCTTTCATTTTTTTTCTGCCTTCATAGTCCTTGCTTCCTCCAAGGACTTTTTTCTATTTATTTGACTTGGTCTCTACCTTCCTCCAATGACCTTTTTCTATTTGTTTTACTTGGTCTCTATATTAAAGATATAGAATTTCCTCGTGTCTAATAACCCTCAGTTTTCTGCTCATGATTTAGAATAGAAATGTAAAATGTAATCGAAACCTCTGGGCACATGAATAGGGTTTGCAGACTTTGGTCTCCTTGGCAGGGTGATCAGGGTGAGTTGTTAGAGTTCTTTGATGTTAATGTCTTTGGGCTTTTCCTTGGAGCAGACTCTTCCAATCTTTTGTATTGAAAATACAGGTCTGCCTACCAGAGTTTTGGAAATAAAAAACAGGAAAGGGGTAGGTTGGTCAGCATTCCATAGTCACTTGGCCACATCATCTCACTGTTCTTAAAAGACTGTCTAGGTTTTCAGATGAGTCTGGAGTCCTTTTGTGCTGATACCCTCTATTTAGAGTCTCCGGAATTGAACCTTCCAGAAATCTTTTGAGAAGTCTCCAGCATTTTGCCAGAGTGGAGGATGGGCAGTTGTCTATGGGCATAGAGTGGGGAGGGGTTCCAGGGATCTATTTTTTTTTCTCAAATAATGTTAAACCAATTATCATCGTTCTCTTCATCTAAATTATGCTTTGCTCCCAGTTCCAGAGATATCTGGTGCTGTCACTTCCTGTACCTTTTGATGATTCTGCAGTGCAAATGTGGTTGTTTCTCAATTTTCTATAGTACCAGCTTAAGCTTGGACTGATTAATTATTTAATTAAGTCTGCTGAATTATTCAATACTCATCTTTCAGTCTTCCAAAAATTTGTTGCTGTTAAATCTTCTCTTTTTATTTACATCCTTATAAGTTTATGTCTTCCAAAAAATATTTACTTATCTAGTGGGTGTTTTCAGGTACTGCCAAATTAGATGCATGTATCCAATTGGCTATCTTTTCCTGGTTTTGACCTCTCTTACATTTAAAAGGAGAACTAAAATGACTTAGGCACCTAAGTGTTGGACATTTCAGGTCACCAGCAAGAGCAGGACAAAAACTTGAAACTTTGGCGATCTTTAACCATGGAATTCAGGATGATGGTTCTCTACCAAGTGGGCTTTATACTCTTCTCAAACAATTATTTAACTCTACTTCTGTGACCTTCTTTAGCTAGATCCTTATTTCTCTAGAAAATCATTTCATTTCTCTTTGGTTCATTTGTGCTCAATTCTTCTCAGTAACAGTTTTAATCTTCCACTACTCTCTTCTAGCCCAATCCCATGTCTCATTCGTTCTCAGAAAATTATGCAAACTCTTACTTAATTTGGAATCTGTTCATGTACCTCTAGTTCTCACCTGGATATCTAGACAGATCTGCAGCTTGTAGCTGGCCTCACATGAACTTCCTTATTTCCAGTCTCAGAGGAAATAAAAAGCTTCTTCCTCATAGAGACTGATCTTACCACCAGAAGTCTGAACCCCATCTCCTCAGATTTCTCCTGAAAATTACTGCATTATTATTTCCACTTTATTCCTATTTCCACTTTTCTACCTCAAAAACTCCCATGTCTCACTTTTGATGACCCAGCTCATGCTTCATGTCCTTTCTGAAGCTTCGTTGACCGCGTACACTCAGAGGTGGTTGCTTCATACATGGCACCACCGTTTGACCTCATTGCCCCCATACTTGAATGTGAGCTCAGTGAAGAAAAAGATCGTTATTGCTCACTTCTGTACTGCTAATGCCTAACATGTTTCTTAAAACATAGTAGGCACGCACATTTTTCTCTCAATCAACAAATGAATGCTTTAACTCTGGTGCTAAGAGCTGGAAACTTTTTGAGTTCAAGCAGTATTTTAATCAATATTCTTTAGTGAGAAAACATTATTAGAATATTCTAATTCTAAATCATTGTTTAACTTAGGAGCTCAAAAAGAAAAAAATACTAATGTTGAGCTATCTTGCCACCTAAGTACAATGACCTTTTATATTGTAAAAGTGAGAATACCGTTTTCCGCAAGTATAATTTCTGCAAAATTCAGAATAAAATGCAGCTTTTTGGTGTTGTTTCCCCCCTGTTGCTGTTACTCCGGACAGTACGTATTTTGCTTAAATTTTCTAATCAGGTCAGTAGTACATCTGCTGTTTCATTCCCATGCTGACTCATATCTGATAGATTTGTTTAGGGGAAGAATACAGAAAAATTTAGTAATATTTTTAGAGGAAAAAATAGTATTTTCTATAGAATTTATGATTTTATAATATCATAACTTTTATTTATATGGGGTTATTACCTTTCCCAAGCATAAATTTGCCTCTTCACAGCCAAGTTTCTTAACAGTGGTTTATATTCCATGTGCCATTTTTTTGCCTTTTATTTACCTTTTGATCCATTGAAATCTAGTATTTCTTTTACCTTTCCACAAAACTGCTCTTAGCAAGGCTAAATGTGACCTAGTTACTGCTAAACTCAATGAATAGATTTTGGGTTTAATTAAAGAATTAAGTAATATAACCTGCAGTTTGTTGTTAATCTATATGCATGTGCTGAAGTGTTTCACGTTATATAAAGAATTTTGAACCGTAATCTTATCCCTCAGAGAGCTTATGGACAAGCTAATACACATAAGAACAATACAGAACTAAGTTACTAAAATCAGAATGTGATTAGTACCGTAAAAGAGGCAAAGATAAAATGTGAAAATATCAGGAAGAAAATTTGAGGAAAGAGGCAACATTTAGATGGGCATTGAATAATATGTAGTAATTGGGGATGGCAGGAAGGGAATAAAATGAGCACTTTCCTAACCTTATTTTGTTTTCCAGGAGGTCAAAGTCAATTCTTTTAGCTTTGATTTTAAAGCCTTCTTTGAATGAGGCAGTGAAGAGGCTGGAAGAGATATTTTGAATTTGGGTACTTTACTTGCCTTTTCCAAAGACTACAAACATTTAATTTGTTTTAAGGCTGCTCCTTGAATTTTTATTCCAGAAGACTTGTCTTATGACCATAGTTTTGTAAGATAGAACAAAATTTCCAAACCAGCACTTTGTTCTCTTATATAATGTACAAAATGCTGAAGTTACAAACCACACCTGCCATGGCACCTCCTTAATGCTGCCAAGGTAGCAGTCAGCCTCTGAGCTGGGCACTATCTGCAGTTGAAGACTGTTTACCACAGGGAAAGGAAGGGAACTGAGTCCTGGCAAACGCTGGTTCTGCATTCCACTGCTTTGGACATGTGGGATGCGCAGCAGAATCCAGGACTGAATGACTGCCAAAGCTCCCTAAAAATTATAATGATTGTTTTATTGGGCTCATCAATTATCTACCTTACATGTGAACTCCTTTTCAGGTCATAAATGTTGTGACAACACTCAGAACAGGAAGAAATGAAGGCAGGAGAAATGGGCAATCGGGGAGCAATGGTCAAAATTCCTAATAGGCAGATCTTGGAACCTTAGAATAGTATAGGCTGTCTTGGGGGACTGCTGTCACTAATAGCTGAACTAGATGAAGTAGTCTGTCCCTGATGTCTGGGGAACTATAGTGCAATGGATTTTATGTGTGCATTCTGTCTTCACAGTGATTTATGACTTTGGCCATAGAGAAAATTTATTGAAGGCATTTGTCAGGGATTGTGGAGCAGATTGTTATGCTTACATAAAGAGTTACCTCCAGTGTTTATTTCTGTGTGTTCATGAAAGCATCTGTATCTAGAACTGAACATTTCTAAGGCACTTTTGGGGGTCTTGTTTGCTGAGTTATTTGCAACTGGAGAACTGAGGGTGAGGAAAGCTCCAAAAATCCCTTATGAGGAAATCATGGCTGTCTATTTTAGTGTTTGATAAATTTAGGATTTGGATCACATTTTCAGCTGGAAGTTTTTGCAAAAGAGAATTATTCCAGAAAACATAAATGTCACCATTAAAACTGTGTAAGACAATGACAGTAGCAGAGATAATGTTTTGCTTTTTTATGGATGTGGAACTCCACTTGGGGCAACTGATAATTTTTGAGATGTTTGTGATTGATTCTGGTTAGCAAGCAGCAGGCAGTGGAACCTGTCAGGAATGTCAGTCAACTGGATCTGTGACAGTCGGTCACCCTGAGGTTGGTCTGCATCATACAGACTATATATCCAGTGTACTTGGAAGCAGGCAGTCTCCAGGATAAGAGCAAATTATAGTCAAGGATCAGCTAAGAGCACAGTTTGAAAAGTTTGTGGTGATGATCAAGAGATGAATAGTGGAAAAATCAGGAAGCCAAATCCAGTAACGGGAGATGCAAAGAGGGGCAATTCACACTTGTCAATGAGTGTAGGTCAGTTCTTATTGGGTACGGGAATGGCAGCCAGCTCTAAAGCTGGACTGGCATAGGCTAGTCAATAACTTCACTTATTTGTCAATTCTAATCCCTGCTCTCACGTTCTATGTGGTTTTAGGCAATACCTCATGAGAGAAAGAGTACAATAAACTACTTCATTAATTAATTTGGACGATAAATTGAAAATGTAGAGCGAGCACTTCCCACTTTCTATGTGTTTGTGTGTTTGGTTGGAATATTATGGGACATAAGTCTGGAGAGGTGGCTTTCAGACAGTGAATCACACAGTAGTTGATCATCTAATGTAAAAGCGAGTTTAGATATTTGTGTTCTTTTTCTCATTAAACTTACATTTTATTGCTACTTGAGAATTCATAATACTATATTTGTTTTTTTTTTCAGAAAGTCCTTCAAGTGATTACTACTGAAAGAATAAGAAAATGTGAGTTTTACTTTTTGTTGTATTAGTACAGTTACAACGGTTAGTAGGATAAAATAACTTTTTTTATTCGTATAGCAGAATAGTTAAAAGTATGCACTCTTATGTAGTCAGACCTGCCTGCTCTGCCTCCTACCAATGGCCCTGGCCTTTGCAGAGCTCTGTGTGTCCAGCAGGGGAAATCCTCATAGCTCACATTCAACTCTGGTATTTCCCCATATGCAAGTGTTATTATGGGTCTGTATCCTACTCCTGAATAACTCAGGAAAAGATATTAGGAAAGCCCTGTTGATAACAAGACACATAGGATAAAGACGTTCTGTCTTATATTTACCTGAAGTAGCTTTGAAATGAACTTGTCACAGTCTATGGACCATTAAATATAAGCATGTTGGCATCTTAAGGCTGGATGGCAGAGATAGGCATATATCTCTGCATATGAAAAATGAGCAGCAGTAGGGTTACGGCTATCATTAGGGTTACTCAGAATGCTATTCTGATTTTACTGCTACTCGGGTGCATGCTGCACGTCACTTTCTTGTTACCTAAACTTGAACGTAGCCATGAGAGTGGCTTTAGCCAATGGAATGTAAGTAGAAGTGTTTTGTGTCTTTGCTGGGCATAAGCCTTTAAATAAGAGCATGATTTTTCATGTTTCTTTCCTTCTGCCTTGTTGATTGTGAAAGCTTGTATTAAGATGGGGCCTCTATCAGCCTGGATCCCTAAGATTGAAAGAGCCTCACATGCTCTTCCTCCCATGCCAACCAGGTATTGGCATGCTGTATAATGAGAAAGAAACCTTCATTATTTTAAACCACTGGGATTTAGAGATTACTTATAAATGTATTTATTTATTTATTTTTAGTTTTTGAGATAGAGTCTCCCTCTGTCACTCAGGCTGTAGTGCAGTGGCACAATCTCAGCTCACTGCAACCTCCGCCTCTGGGGTTCAAGCAACTCTCATGCCTCAGCCTCCCGAATAGCTGGGATTACAGGTGTGCACCACCATGCCAGGCTAATTTTTGTACTTTTTTGTAGAGATGGGGTTTGCCATGTTGCCCAGGCTGTTCTCAGACTCCTGGCCTCAAGTGACCCACTTGCCTCAGCCTCTCAAAATGCTGGGATTATCAGTGTAGGCCACTGCACCCGACCTTGGAGGTTATTTGTTATTGAACCATAACTTTGCCTATCCTGACTCTGCAAGTGGTTTCCAGAAAAGATCAATTCTTGAAGACCGTGAAGCCACAATTAGACCAGAGACATCCACCTGGGTGAATCCCGGGAACAATCTGAAGCATAGAAGGTGTTACAAGCAGGGGTCAGTCATGAAGAAAGATGTGGCAGGCAGGAGTTAGGTAAGGGTCAAGTCAAAAAAGCCAACCATTAAAAACCATATTCCAGTTCCAGTAGGAAATGCAAATGACTCAGTGGATGGGTCATGAGAAGACCAGAACACAGATGGTAGGTGTTAAGATGAGGAGATGATCCCTCAATGGTCATGGAGGGATTTGAGTTTTCTACAGTAGATTCCAAAAGAATCAGGGAAACAGCCCAACATCCTTTCAGATACCATTCTTATTGACTAGAGGCCTGGGCATTCCTAACTTTGCAATCTGTAGGTCATCACTGTGACCAGCTAGTTAGGGCTTGCGCAGATGGGACTTGAAACAAAGAGACGGAAATTGGTAGTAGAATCCATCTGACACTTTTTTTTTTTCTAATGGGATATTTTCATTAACCCCATCCTAAATTTCTATTTCCCAGATCAAATGATAGCTGGTCAAGGAACATCGTGGGTTATATTTTCTGAAAGTATTAGCCGTCTTAATTTTTTTTGTGGGAAAGGTGGAAGGGACTCACTCCTAACTTTTCCCAAACTGTTTGACAACAACATATTTTTATACGGTTATCATAAGTGTTGATTACATTTGAAATTGGTCCTTTGGACTAAATTGTCTAAATTTTCTAGTTCAGTATGATTTACTGTATAGTGTTTCTTCAGCAGATCTAAACCTTAAAAAAAAACTACTTCCATGTGACAAACCGTGATGCAATTTTGCAGCTGTTTTCATTCTAAACATATTGAGCCCAATATATCCCAATTAGAAGAAATGTATATGAATTATCCTTATTAAGCGGTATTTGTAATTCTCTAGCACTTGTCTAAATTTCTTTGGTCTCTATTTTCTTCTAGTTGTACATTCCAATTGGCTACATTAAGATACAGCAGATTTTACAAAATAATGAAAAATTTATACATGTTTTAAATAGAAATGTTTAAAAATTACTATGGTTTTCATTTCCTTGATTCATGAAATGATAATATAACAGAAAGGGAAAACAAAATCCAAAATGAGATTTGGGTCATATGTTTTGCTCTGAACACTTGATTTTTCTTTGGAACTTGGAGTTTGATATAATGTGGAGCCTGGAAAGGGAGCATATGGTGTATACGAGGCACTCTTTTCTCTTACTGTGATTTTTCTCTATTTTCAAAATGCAACTTTGGGAAAAGATTTTAGGTGGATTCTGGCCACCTACCTATAAATGGGAGTGTCAATATCTTTCTTGGATCCTGCTGCCACCCAGGTGGGGGTAGAACCTTTTTGAAAATTTGTAGAAAAGGGCTGAAGTCTCATGTGACTATAGTTGTAGAAATCCAGCAACTCATACCCTCTTTGTGGTAGGCATATAAATGCTGTCTCTATCAATGTGCATGGAGAGGGTTCCTTGAAGTACTAGTGGCTCCTTCCATCCTGTACGGTTCTTTGATGGGGATGGGATACTCTGAACTCTTGGACTGCTCTCCTCTTCCACTCTTCCTCATTCTCCCTCCCTGGGCTCCCCAGATAATTTAGTTTGGAAGTTTCTTAGATACCTAGTACAAAGTGCTATCTAAGAAAGGAATTAAGCCATTTCTACTGGTATAGAACATTCATTTATTCAGAGATTATCAAACTGTAAACCACCTGATGAAATGTTCATGGGTTTTTTCATTGAGTATTTTGTATATTTTTTACTTCATTACTTTCTTCCCTTCTCTTTATTGTTTCCCCCCTATAATTTATTTGAGTTTATTTTGCCATTCTTTTTCCAACTCTTTGATATGAATAATTAACTTATTAATTATTAATTTTATGCTTTTCTGCATTTCTGGTATAGGTACTTAATTATATACATTTTCCTCTAAATATTGATTTAGCTGCATACTGCAAATTTTCTGTGTTGTTTTCATTATTGTTGAATACAAAATGTTTAAACATTTTTAATATACTCTTTTTGTGATTTATGAATTATTCAAAGCAATGCTATTGAAGCAAAATACAAGATAAGCCACAAATTCCAGTCACATTTGTGATTTAGAATTGTAAACTTCGAATCATGAGATTTGTTGGCCCTATGGCTGCCTCTGGTTGTGCTCAGTATGATGCCTGGATATTGCTACACCAGATTCTTGGACACAGCCTTTTGCCTGGTTCTTATTGGCTCCATCTCTTTTCCCACGATTCTCCTGATTTCTCCAATACTCTTGCCATTAACTTTTGTGGCTTCAGACAGTCTGATCTTGCTTCTGTCACATCCTTACCTCCACTATGCTACTTAGAACTATAACCTTCTGAAACTTAGCCATCCTCAAACATGTGCAGACTACTTTGTCAGAATGTTTAGATCCCTTTTCTGTTTTACAAGAGAAAATGTGTGTTTACAATTATGTATAAATTAATTTCACCAAACTTATTAATTTATTTCATTTCACATTAAAGTTTATCTGTAATATTTTAGGCTGTTCATATAAGCCTCCTGAATGTAGTTCATTAGTTCAATCTTATAAACCTAGCATTTCGTTAGTAGGATACATTTCTGATGAATAAATAGTGTTGGTTTTCAACATCAAACACTTTGCAACAAAAGTTGGAAAAGAGTGTCCTGCATTTACTCAAGACTACTGGATCTTATTTCCAACCAGGATATATTTATTCTAGTTAGTGTTGATGTGACAATGGGGACTGGTGACTCAGAAAACTTAATTTACAAATATTTATAATTTATTTTGCCTGAAATGACATTAGGGACAGAGAGGTGACCATTTGGGGAGTTAGACTGGCATGAGCTAACTACCAGTTTGTCCCAGGCAGTCAAAAAATACGGCTTCAAGGAAAGCAATGGTCAAAAGTAAAGGTTAAAAAAAAAATTGTCTTGCTTTGGTGCGATATCCAAAAACTACAATAACTATTGTATTTGAAAACTTTTTAAATATACCTTAGGCTTTCTGCCACCTTACAGAAAGGACAGTCTCTTGGCTGCCTGTTATGGCTAAATTTTAAAAATATCCATAGGGAATATCAGTCCTTCAACCTATAGATATAAAACCCCCAAATTCTGAAACTGCCAACAGTCTTTTTTTTTTTCCACAGCATTTACTTGTGTTTTGATTGCAAGAAGTACCCAGGAAGGAATAAAATTTAGTAACAGAATGAGGATGTTATGATTTTTTTTTAACTGGGTTGGGGGTGGGGAGAGGGAGAGAGAGAGAGAAATATTTTGTGCTGGAAAAAGTATAATCTGGAGAGACAGAGGAGTTGAGAGTGCCCCTTTAAACTGCAGGACTGCAATTGATCTCTCTATGTTTTCTGGTTTTCGTCCCTTTGAAAGGGGAATGAGAGCCAGGATCATTGGCTGTACTGTGGAGCTGTCACATCTCCGTACTGAAAAGGTACACTGCAAGTGAATTTAAACCGTTTTTGGCTTTCTATTCCATATTGCCAAGAGCTTTGAGACTGATGAACCAAGTAAATGCTTTATTTAGGGCTAAGTGAGATACAGATTCCTCCAATCTGACAGCGTTTCAGCCTTCAGAGTGAGGAAGCAGCAGAAACAGAAGCAGCAGAAGCAACAGCAGTAGCAGCAGCAGCAGCAACAGCAGCAGCCCCTACTGAAGTCCAACAGAGGAGACTTGATCTCTAGTTCATTCTGGAAGTCCGCCTGGGATTGTGCACTGTCCAGGGTCCTGAAACATGAACCAAACTGCCAGCGTGTCCCATCACATCAAGTGTCAACCCTCAAAAACAATCAAGGTAGGATCTGGTTTTTCCCTCTGTTTCTGCACATGTGTCTTCATTCATCTACCTAACACATGGGCGTTGATATATCGGGGTACTGACAGTGAACATACCTACTTGATTTGAGTTTGAATTGAAGGTTGAGTCGCAATAAAGCATTTGGCTCTGCATGTGTGTGTAGACTGGAAAGAATAGTTTCCACTGAACACTTCTTTCATCTTCATGACTTTTTTTTTTTTTTTTACTGAGAATCTATCAGTGGTATATTTCCAGAAGAAAGTTTAGTGAGTGTCTAGAAGAGTTTCCAGTCCATGCCAATTTTCTTGATAGAACTGGGGAAGAATTTGCAAACTGCTAGAAATAAAGAGCATCAAATTGACTACAAATCTGATAACAGGATTTCATTGTCATATGAATTTTGGATCTCTTATCCTTTTTTTAAAAAAGCTCATCCTTCATTGTGAGCATTGAACTGGTGGTTATACTGAAGTGATTATAGTGAGAGGTGATGAAAGACTAGAGAGAGAGTATAAAATCACATGTCTTTATTTATATCACCATGTAACTCAAAACCAGTGAGATGATTGGAGACACTCTTCAATGCAGGTGTTGTTTAAAATTTGAGGCTTTTCTGACAGCACATGGTTAAAGGTAAAGAACAAACTCACTATTTCACTCTTCTGTTTTAGTTTCAAGTCATGCTTATACCATTCTCTTTGTTTTTATTCGGGATGCTCTTATTTCCAAGAAGGCTTATAAACGACCAGACTTCCAATCAAAGTTTACTATATTTTGCCATTTACTTGAATTGTATTATTATCTATGTGGATATTTTGCATCTTGAGGGAAAGTGATGGATTCGTCTGAAACTCTTTTATGAAAAAAAAAAACTAAAACAAAAAACGTGATATCCTGACAGGACATCTTTAGTTACTGCAATCTCTCATTAACATACAAGTGCATACCTTTTGCTACTATTCCTGATAAGCCTGACTTTTTATGATTTATATTATGTTTTGGTTTATGTCTCAGGCCTTTAATAATATTGCATAGACTGTAATTACAAAAGGAATATAATTTTCAACAATGTCTCTTCTTCATGAATTTACCTACCGTTTGCCAGAGTGTTTCAGTGATAGATAAACCATAAACTAAACATGTTCCTCTATTTATTAGCAGTGACTTTTAAAAGCAATGGGGTTTCCAGGGTATATTAAATGATGCATAATTAGATTCCCATCATACATAAACATAAGGAGTTAACTGAAATCATGCAGAACTCATTCAGATAATTTACACCACCTCTAATAACAGATATGAGAATCTTTTTCAGCATTAGATTTTCTGTGCTGCATCTAAGTTTAGAAATAAAAAATGTTGAGCTTTTGGTATAGTTTTCCTCTGTGTATCAGTTTCCCACATACATCAATTATCTAAGCATATCACTGAACAAAGCCAAAATAGTAAATACATGACACTCTACATTGGGATATATAAGCTCTAGTGGGAAATATGTATTGAAGCCTAAAGTGGGATAGAGTTACAAACTGGCTGCCTACTGCTAAGTATGTCTAGAATGCTATAACAAAACCAGTGGTTTTCTGTTTAAGAGTTTGAGGTCACAGGAATCAAGCATTTATTTTCCCTTTTCTTTATTGAGTAAGCATAAATGACTACTACTTTCTGAGACTTCAAATCACTTCCTTTATTAGTGCTCTGGCATTGACTGCCCGCAAACAAACTGTGGAACAGAAAAAAAAAAAAATGTTTCTAGTGTAGAGGTTTTACATCATCTTGCTGATCTTGCAGATGCTGTTTTTTCCTTCTAACTGCAGCCATTGAATTGAAATGAAAAGCATCATAAAAATTGGACAACCCACCACTTAACAATGTATTATATTAATGGCTTAATGAAGGAATCTTGAATCAAAGCCCTGGGTAATTTGGTTAATTGTACAAGTTAAATTCTTTTGTGCACCCCATTCCCAATATTGCTCTGGGGAGCAAAAAAATGCTTGTGATGTTCATAAAATATATATAGTCGCAAGCACTGAACTATTAAGGGAGTAATTACTTGAGTATTTTCCAATTTGCAATAGTGAAAAGGGATGAGTGGAAAATCTCTCTTAGTTCAAATTATGTGCTCAATTATGAAACATTTATGGCTTTTTGAATTTATACTAAAAATGGCTATCTATATTTAGGAAATGCATTAGCCCATGAACAAAATGCAATAACAATCTAAAGAAAAACTCTAAGATGAGAAGGTTTTGGGAAGCTGTGGGACATTGGAGCTCAAAATACTCTTTGAACTATTAGAATTTTAGTTTCAAGCATGGTTGTTTAAAGTTAATTTTATTCCTCACTCTTAAATTTACTATCAATTTACTATCAGATAATTTTAAGTAACCCTCCCTCATGGAATCTGGTTGGCCTGCAGGTAATGATAACCCACTTTGAGGATCTGGAAATAAATAACTTGCATATTGCTCCATTTTAGAAATTCAAAAACCTCTAGAGACTTTTCTCCCAAAGCTCAGTGTAATAACCTCTAGAGAACTTTTCCCCCATCAGTATAGTAAATGCTGACTGTTTCTTCTCTCAACAGTTAAACTACGGCTAAAAAGAATGCAATGGGAATGAACAAAAGTGAAATGCATTGCTAAAATAGCTGTAAAGGCCAAAAGTGTGCAGGAGGAGAAAAAACAGCTGTGTGTGTGTGTGTGTGTGTGTGTGTGTGTGTGTATGTGTGTGTGTTTTCTCCTCCACTTGAAGTTCAAGAAGTGATGAAGTCTATAGTGGGTCAAATTCAGCAATTGTTGCCACTGAAGGCTGTTTGTGGCCATGATGTGTCAGAATTGGAAAAGAGGAAATTGGGAGAAGTTATAATGGAACAAGATGATCAAGAGTATTCAGGTTGCTTGACACTTGCTTTGGTCGTTCTGGCCATTCTTTAGCTCAGCCAGTTACTGACACACTTTTCCTGGCATACTTGGGCAGGTATGTTCCTATCGTCAAAACCAGTAAGGGAGAGAAAAGGGAGTCAAATAGGGGTGCCAAGTGTGTTCTCAGATCACTTTGGGTGAAATGCTGAATGCAATTCACTCTGAAAACTTTCCTCTATTTCAGAGCTTGTAAACGAAGAAAGCTTTTCCTGATGTGATTACAAATCTTCCTGTGAAAGTAGCAACATTCTTTTAAAAACAATCTTTTACTCTGAGATGTTTAATGCAAAGTTTTAGGAAGTATCTGGGAATGCTAAATAGAGATCAGATCTTTGCGTTATTATAAACGTGATTTCTGAAGAATGTCCCCCACCATGGGTAGCAAACTTGAGTTTTTCCTTCACCGTTATGGCTTCTCTTGGCTGCACTGAAAGTAAATTAAACCTTTCAACTAAATCTCTGATCTTGGTTTACTTCTTTTGCTAGTGGAATTGCAAACTTAGAATTTTGCCTCTAAAATGTGCAGATTTTTTTCTTATTTCTTTCACATTTGAATATCAGTCTAGTATCCTTGTGTGTCTAAAATGAGTAGAGAAAATCCTTCATCCTTTTTGAAGTTATAAATTGTGAGTAACTTATCTGGGGTGGTGATTCCTGGATCAAGAATTATATGTATTATATTTTATATGGTAACTCTGAAATACAGTACACAATATTTCTTTACCCTTCCCGTGTAGTGACCGGTCTTCCTCTTTCTCTTTCCTTTTTACAAGGCCTGCCTGATTTATTTTAATACTGCCTTCACACCCAGGTTTTCACTTCCATTTAGAAAAGAGTCTCAAGGTCTACAAGTTCTAGTTACTTCCTACATAGCCCTGCTGCAAGTTTTTACAAACTATACTTAAAGGAATCTTTAAGATTTTCATTGCCTTCGGAGTACATCTTGAGCTGGCAAACTTTTTCATGGTGATTTTTACTGCCTTTTATGTTGTAATATTGATGAGTCATTGTGCTAATAAAGACCTTTTCCCCCTTGCTACTTCTAATCCATAGCCTCAGCCAAATGAGGCATAGGAAACAGAAGACAAGGGGGTAAAAGAGGATGAAAATCTTATCACAAGTATGTATTGTTAAATATGTAGGCTTGGAACATGGTGGTTAGGAAATAATTTCGTTAGCAAATTGGTATTTTGGAGTGTAACATTGCCATGAATTGGCATGATGAGATGGCTTGGACCTACAGCATTGCAATCTCACTGGTTGTTAAATTTTTTTTTTTTTTTTTTTTTTTTTTTGAGACGGAGTCTCAGCTCACTGCAACCTCCGCCTCCCAGTTTCAAGTGATTCTCCTGCCTCAACCTCCCGAGTAGCTGGGACTACAGGCACCTGCCACCACGCCTGGCTAATTTTTGGATTTTTAGTAGAGACGGGGTTTCACCACGTTGGCCAGCATGGTCTCGATCTCTTGACCTCCTTATCCACCCCTCTCAGCCTCCCAAAGTGCTGGGATTACAGGCATGAGCCACCGCGCCCGGCCCACTTGTTGTTAATTCTATACCCCTAACCTAAATGCCGGACACTGACAAACCTGCGTTTCACATAGTACTTGAACTTGAATTGCAAGTTATTCTTAAAGGGTATTTCATAATTAAATATATAAATTATATCCACAAAAATTTAGAAATGCAAGGAATGTTTAATAACAAAAAATCTACCTCTGTGTGTCATTGCAATATGCAAAATGGAAGGTTCTCCAGTTTCATTATTACAGTATATGAAATTCTAAGTGCAAAGATTGTTACATACTTCTACATTGTACCTTATCTTAGAGAGTCTTCCTATTCCTAATCCTAAGAACTTTACTCATAAGAATACATAAAAAGAAACTTTATAAAATTATCGACTCAACATAGATTCATACACACTAAAGAAAGAGTTACCACTGGTAACTCTACAGCAACTGAATTCACCAGTGAGTTCTACACTTCCATTTAGCAAGGTACAGATTTTTCTTCAGCATTAGGATGAATCATTCTAAGTGGTGGTAGCTAAGGAAATCAAAAGAAAAAACTTACAAAAATTAGAAATAAGGATATTGTATGTGTGTGAGAGAAAACTTTTTTCTCTTAGCAATGGTCTACATATTTTTAATTATTCTGACACAGCTTCCTTATATGCTTAAGGCAAAATCACAGCCTGTGATAAACAAGAATAGGACCATCTGCTAATGACAAATTTATCACCATTTACAATTTCCATTTATGGCCAAGTATTTAAATCTTAAATAATTATAGGACAATTTATTTCAAATTACTATAAATTCAGCTGTTTTTAAAATGAAGCATTATAGTTTTTTCTTTTTAATAAAGAGTGACTATAATAATTGGCCAGCTTTACATTTTATAGCTTATATCTTCATAAAATCAAAAGTTTCTTTTTCCTTTGACATTTATAGTGTTTGAATGTCAACTTTTACTTTGAAGAAGTATTCTTGTATAATATAATTTCAAGGTAAATTTAAACAGTTTTATGAAGTATTTAGTATTTATTTTATTCTTGAAAAAGTAATGTGTTAATACTTTTCTAGAAATTCATGTTTTGGTCAGTTAGTGAAGACATTCTTGATGGTAAATTTGTGATGACCAATTACTAACTCTCACTGAAAAGACATTATGGTTCTACAAATGAAGCATGGAGGTAGTAAGCTAAGATATGGTCATCAAAGTGCTGTCCCTAGACCAGCAGTATCAGCATCTCCTGTGAACTCATTAAAAATGCAAATTCTTGGACTCTACTTAGACCTACTAGGTCAGAAACTCTTGGGGTAGGGCCCAGCAATCTTTGGTGGGTGATTCTGACGCATATTGATGTTTTGGAACCACTGAGCTAAAGAATTACAAAATAAGACACATCTGTGCTATTGTCGGCCTGTAAGAATTGTCTGAGTATCACAGAAGAGGTCTAAACATCTTCAGAATGATACTTAGGGTTATTAAGTAACATGAATTCTATGACAGCCAAAATCTCATCATTAGGTTTATCTCTTTTATTCCTCACAGGGATTACTTGATACTATGCCTTTCACCCAGTAGACATTAAATATATATTTGTTGGTTATTAATGACTGTTAAGGTCATTTAGTAGAGATGATGCTCTAAGAGGACCTAAATGATATTGTAAGGCGTTACTCAACACGTAAGCAGGTTAGAGGCCTTGCTTTTTGTTTTAAATTCATAGAAAATTTCTCAAAGAAGTATACTGACATTTTGGCTTTTGATGGTTTTGTTCTCTGATCTTGGTTTGGGGCCATCTGGTAATCAACACATTTTGGTAACTAGGGGGATTTAGAATCATACTAATTTTTTGTCCAGAAATTGTGCTGGAAAAATGTCTCCCTTCTTGCCAGCTGTATCTGAAAATTGGCAATCAATGGTAGGGAGGAATATCATCACATTAGCCTTTCTCCTTGCCTTTATGAATGTTCTTTGGCCCGTAGATATGTGCCAGGTTGGTAGGGCATAATTGGAAGTAGCACACAACTGGAACAACATGAATAATTGTGAACAAAGCTGGCCTTCCATGGACAGACACAGCATAATATTACATTAGCAGAACCAGATTTAAGCTGGGGGATAAGCTGTGAAATAAGGAAATTACCTCCAAACAGGCTTATTTCTTGGAAATTCTTCATAGCACTCTGATGTTCTTCTTTTTTTTTTATAGTTACCACTGGGAAGAAAAGTAAAATGCATGCAGCCTACCCTACTACCTGCAAACGGATATAAGGCAGATCGGATGGCTTTTTCTTTAGAGGGGCATCCTTAAGTGGAGTTCTCACTCTCCCTTTACCACATGAACCATGAGGACTTGGGGAAGGCAATTAACCCTGTTAAGGATTTCTCCCCCACTAACAGAAGGGCAATAAACTTAAATTATCTGCCCAAACAAAAATGCTATGTAAGTGCTTTGTATTATGATTTGTTCTAGTAGCAATTTTTAAGGATATGACATTTTCATAAAGAGTTGTATAGTGAGAATCAATTTTTATGACATAAAAGCTGAGAATTTTATTTGTAATTATTATTAACTATAATGATGATAAAAATTCATTTTGAAGTCACCCGGGGGATGAAAAGTATCTTCTAATATTGTAGTAACATCTGCAAGATTTCATCATGAACCTTTACCAGGGAGGTAGGGGAAGAAGATTACATTCAAATGTCATTGAAAGAACTGATTAATTCAGTAAAAAAAATGCAGTTAGTCATCCCAGTGCTGTGCTACCAAAATGGAAAATACCTGGGTAGCTGCATTGATGGTACATATGGTTGCATTGAGGAGGAATTTTATCATGGAATAAATATAGTCTTCATATGATCTCTGTGCTTCTAGACTTGATACTTCCTTTGCCTCACATACCTTCCCCATCCCCCAAACCCCAAAAATGGTTCTTTTAGCAAACTCCTATTCTTACTTTAAATCTTATGCAGAATTTTCTCAGTGAGAATTTTCTCACAATCTCCTAGTCAGACTGTTATGTTCTTACCTAATCGCCAATGTTCTCATATAGTCTTCTGTACCTCTTTAATAACAATTAATCTTTTGAGTTATAATTATTTGTTTCCATGTGAGTCTCTCTACTAGGTATTAAAGTGCTCTGATTTTTTTTTACTTTTGTTAATCTCAGTACCTATCCTAATATCTGCCACATAGCAGGAGCTCAATTAATATTCTTTAAATAAAAGAACAAAAAGAACAAAGAAAGCTATAAATTCATTTGCCTTCCCAAGAAATGTAGTTTGACTTTTGAGTTCAGAAATATATTGGTCTTTGTTGAGCTAAGCAGAACTAAACCTGTTACTTTGAAATATGCAAACAACATTTGAAGGAAATAACAAGGTTCCTCAGGGATTGTGAGAACAATGTGCTATTTCTCTTGAGGATAAGTGGCTTCTGTAAGTAAAAAAAAAAAAAAAAAGGTTTTGCATTATGAGCGTTTTTCTACATTAAGGAAGTCCTGTGACCAAACAGAGACAACCCCTGTCGTTCTTCTTTGGAGCTTGCATTAGTATAGTGGACACAGGTTACTGCTGATTTCAATAGGTAGGGCTTTTCAGGGGGACTGTTTGTTCTGGCACTCTAGTGAGGCTTTTTATAATCAGAAACCTTAATTTCCAAGATGAATCATTGCTGACGGACTGAAAAACACCACTTCTCCCAACTCTGGTTTCCAGAATTTTGCCCTAAGAAAAATGAGTTCCACTTCATTTTAATGGAAAGTAAATAGCATAAAATTACTTATTGTATTTAAAGATCGGCCCTTTATTTGATTTTTTTTTGATTCAGTGAAAGAATTAGGACAGAGAGACGATGCAAGGCAGGCATTTTTGATCAAGGATGGACAGCTATGGCAAATTTTTTCCTTTAGGTGTATCCTCTGAAGGAAATAAAATAGAATGAAAGAACAAACTGAGAACAGTTGTTGGATGACCAGTGAGCACAGCATGGTGTGAGGACTAGAGCACTGGACTCGTTCTCTCATGGTTACAGTCATTCAATATTTCATGAAAGAGAATTCAAATGTTTGGAGGGTGATAGCTTTTGTTTTTGAAGAGCATGGCTATGATATAAATTAATATGATTACAATGTAAAGTGATGAGTATTAAGTGGGATAAATACTTAGGTTTGTCGTTGGTGGGAAGGGAGGCATTCACGAAACCCAAGCCAGAACTCTACATAGGAGTTAGATTGATAAAGAAAGGGAAAGAAAATAGTTCAGAAACAGAGAAAATGTGCAAAGATGAAGAAAAAAGGCAATGCAACTGTCATGAAAGTATTTAATAGTTGAGACCAACTAGATTACAGAGGGCAAATGATTAGGAGGGGTGAGAAACAAGGCTGCAAATGCATACATGGAGCTGGACTTTGTGTTGTTTTTCAGGATTTGGCTGTACTCTGACGGCAAAGCTTAAATGCAATACAGCAGGGACAAGATCTTGGGATCTAAATTCAGGACACAGTTCTATGACCCTGGGAATCATTCCTGAGGTTTGTGTCTTCAAGTAAAATATAAAGATGGTAACACGTTCCTGGTCCGTCTTTCAGGATAATCCAAATATAAGATGTTAGTATTAGCCAGACAGGTTTTACGGAAGGTAAATCTTAACAAGAACAAAAGGTTTGTTCATTAGCTTCATTTAGAAAGGTACCAGCTACTTTCTTGAAGGTTATTAATAACTTATTAATATATGGTCTTTAAATACTAATTTAGTGGTAGCCTTATAATCTAAAAGTATCTTTTTTGACTAATGCCAATCATTTAGCTGTACCAAAGTTTTCCTCTTTAATATTTGAAAATAATATACTGACAATCATTCTCTTGCATATTTGTTACTGATTCATTATTTCAACAATGCCTAGTAATACATGAATGGCTTCTGTTAATAGCATTGTGTATAATCTCGAAGAATACCTGGAAATTTCAGGTGTAGAGATGTGACAATTATTTTCTTCCTCATTCTCTGATTACATATCCTATATGTTGTCTTTAATAAAGATACCTTGTGTTTTTTGAAAGATCAGTTCCAAGTGGTCGGGGGTGATCTCTCTTGATGGCTCACACCATTTTCCAGAAGATACAGGAAAAATTAAAGTGCATTTAATGTGCTGTGTTTCTATAACCATAAAACTTTAAATATTTCTTAGAGATTTCCTAGTCTAGACTCTCATTTTGCAGACAAGAAAGCCAAGGATTAGAAAGGAAAAATAGGCAAACATGAGCATTGTCCATTCGCTCCTTTAAACAGGAACCACACTTATGATCATGGTCTTTTGAGATCTGGGGTAAGTTAAAGAACATGTAAATTTTATTAATTGAGATGCTTTTCATTGAAAGCATCAGAAAATAACAGAAAAATTTAAATAAATTGGCTAAAAGATTAAGAAATTATAATTTCCCAAACTGAAAAAGTCCCTTAGTAGAACACCTCCAGGGTCAGCTAAATTGATGCCCAAATATCATGGCCTAGAACCCAGCCTCTTTGTGTCTTTCTGCATTGTTTTTCTCAAACCAACTTCTGCCATGGTGATTACATGGTTTCTTCAGTTCCATAATTGGCCTGCAGACATGACAACTGACAATGTCCAGTAGACAAAGAGTGGTTTCTTTCTTTGAGTTTCTTTTTAAGAAAAAGTACCCCACAACACTTGTTGGTTAGAACTAAATCTTGCACCAATTCCTTATCTAACTGCTTGATGATACACAGGGTTGAGTGGAGAAAATAGAAAAGTAGGTGACACAAGTAAATATTGGATCCTGTTGAAAACCATCAGGGAGATTGGATGGTTTGAAAGTAGAAAACCAAAAATACATACCACAGAGATCAGCAAAATAGATTTTAGAATCTGATAGACATATGATTTGCACCACACTGTGAAAAATAGGCAATGCCATGATCCAAGCACATTTTCAACAAATGTGTATTAATTTAAAATATAACATTGTCCCCGATTGCTTCCTTTATAGCAGAGGCTTCTTTGATCACGTTTGAGCAAAAGGGCAGGTAGAAAGAAGTCTCGTCTCCTTTCATATTAAATGACTCAGTTTCCAATCAATTTTCATTGTGTTTTCTTTCCTTCATTTCTTGTTTCTTTGTTAACATGTCATTGGACTTTCTTCTATTTGGGGAGCATGAAACAAAATAATGGTGATATTCCTCATCAAATAATTAGGGTTCTCAGGGTCTATCACAATTACCTCTTCTCTGCTACATCTAGGGACTGAAGTTCTTATACCTTCAGGAGCATTGTTCTCAAACCTTCATTGTAACACCCGCATGCCCTCATGGTTAACAGGAGTAACATGAAGATTGTGGTTAGACATGCAACAGTTGACACTGTGATGACTGGGATGAGCAAGCACTCACCTAAAGACATACCAGAGCAAAACCCATTCCCCCTCCAAAGAAATACCTTGATCTTTGACTTTTGTTTGCTATATTCACAATCAAAAACCTTATACTAAATGGCTTCATTTTATAAAAGAGCCTTTTAAATTGTGTATTCTGATATTTTGTCTATCCATATGTTAATTCAACAAATGTTAATTGGATATACAATAGATATTAAGTTGCACACATGAGGAGACCAAAAGGGATAGCACACAGAGCCTGTCTTTAAAAAGCTTACAGTCCGACATCTTTTCTCTTCTCTCCTTGCTTGGGATGAAGGAGAAAAGCAAGGAAAAGTAAGTCATTGATGACCATAGCGTATGAAAAGTGTCATGACAATGGCAAGAAAAATGTGCTCTGAGACAGC
This sequence comes from Pan troglodytes, assembly GCF_028858775.2. NCBI lineage: Eukaryota > Metazoa > Chordata > Mammalia > Primates > Hominidae > Pan > Pan troglodytes. The sequence goes on from NC_072411.2 coordinate 15,130,850, forward strand.
AGGGAAGGGGCTCCTCACCCCAACTCGCAGATGAGTTTGGATCTTTGAACTGAAACTTGATGGGCAAGCAATAGCAGCTTGGTGAAGAATCGGGAGAGAAAAGAATACTCCAAATGGTGCCATATGTGAAAGTACTCAGGTAAGGGAGGGTACCACCACTACCATCCTTGCTGTCATCATCATTATTATTTCATCACTACCATTGTTAAGTGCCCAAACCATGATACTTTTCTAGGTACTTTTATGAGCTATCTCTAGTTCCTACAGTGACTTAGTAGTAATTATTGTTCTTATTTTATAGATGAAAACATTCACTTGCCCAAGGTCACCCAGACTGTAAGAGGTGGAGATCATACGTGAGTTCAGATAAGCTTACTACAAAACCGAGCTGACTGCTCATGCTTTCTGCCTCCTATTTGAGTGTCTCCTAACTCTCAGGTTTCCGCCAGCTCTAAGGAACTAGTTTTTGCTACCCAAGGTCCCCTGCTATTTTAAGCCTCTCAATTGAAGTTTCCTGTTTTCTCTCATGAGAATGCTTCCTGTTCCTTTTTATCTGGCTGGTAGTTACTGCTCCTCGTTCGGGCTGAATTCACAGGGAATTTGCCTCCTCTTGGAAGATTTCTCAACCCTTTTTTTTTCCAGCCTCAGGAAGATGACTTGCTTTGTCCCTCCCTCCCTCTGCAAACAACATCACATTTACGTCTATGTATCTTTGTTATCCTATCCCTTCACCCTCTCTCCTACCCTGTCTACCTTCCACTATATATTGAATCCACCGCTAGACTGCAAGCTCCTGGAAGCCAAGGCAGCCTCTCATTTGTCATTGTGACTTCAGTGTCTAGCATTATTCTTGACACGGAATGAAGGCTCAAAAAGAACTTGCTAAATAAATGAGTGAGTGAAGGCCATCCAATGTGGGGAATGCTATGTTACTACTCCAGAATATTCTTTCATAGTATTAATGTTTCATTTTATTTGATATACAATCACATGGCTTTTATTCCAGAAGACGATATCACTATGAGAAAGGAAGCTAAATACATTGTTGGTTTTTTCAAGGGATTTTCTTTCTATTGTGTGTGTGTGTGTGTGTGTGTGTGTGTATGTGTGTGTTTGGGGGTGGTGGCATATGTATTTAAGACAATAAGATAGAAGAGATAAGAGGTGGGTTTTAAAAACGTAAATACAGGCCAGGTCCAATGGCTCACGCCTGTAATCCCAGCACTTAGGGAGGCCAAGGTGGACGGGTTACCTGATGTCAGGAGTTCCAGACACGCCTGGCCAACATAGTGAAACCCTGTCTCTACTAAAACTACAAAAATTAGCCAGGCGCGGTGTCTCACGCCTGTAGTCCCAGCTACATGGGAGGCTGAGGCAGGAGAATCGCCTGAACCTGGGATGCGGAGGTGGCAGTGAGCAGAGATCATGCCACTGCACACCAGCCTGGGTGACAGTTCAAGACTCTGTCTCAAAAAAAAAATGTAAATACAGCTGTAGTTCGCTTATTGCTAAGTTATTTCATTGGAGTTTGGCTGAAAAGGTTTAAAGTGATTTCAAGTTTGGAGAAGTTACTTTTTTCCATAATAAGAAGAAAATATCTTCTAAGCACCTACTCTGTGCCAGAAAGTCTCATACCCACAAATTCATTTATTTTTTTTACCATTTTCCTGCTCAGTAAAGTAGTAAAAATCAACAGCTAACCAGCTGACCTTCATCTAGCCCTCTGTATTCAGTATTTCTTCTAATATTTCCAGATAGGCATTATTCTCATTTTACCAAAAAATTTTAAGGGCTTAATTTTTTGAATGCAAAAGAGGTAGAACTGGGCCTACTACTCAGTCGTGCTTTGACTCCTTATGTCATGGAGGCAAGCCCGTTGCATCACACCACATGGCAATACTGCTTATGAAAATATCTAACTTAAGGGTACTTCCTTCTAAAATATACAGGCACTTGACTATCCAATCATTATATGCTGACAGATGGGTCTTTTCAGAGTCTCACGTTTTCACGGTCATCACCCCATTCAAGTCCTTATCATGTATTACTAATGGAGACTGTAAGGGGAGGCCAACCTGGAAACATCAGAACTGGGAACTCAGACCTCAGTGAGGCAGGAGAAATAATAGAGAATCCAGATAGTGCATCTAATGGGAATACTAAGCAGGACATAACACCATAAACTAATTTCAAAGGATAGCTTAGGGTCTGGGAGAGATGGAATATTGAGGAGTAAGGACAAGTTTGCACAAATCTGGATGACCAGTGATTTTAAGTCCATTTGGACTAGTGACTTCTTAACATTAGAGGCCCAGGCAGAGGCATCTGTAGCAATCTTGGTCTAGCCAGGGTCAGGGTAAGAATATTAACAATAGCAACCATGTCAGAAATATATATGGGATTCAAGTATTTGCAAAACATTTTAGATTTTTTTTGTATTGAATGTCAACCACAGTCCTATAAGACACACATACGTATTATCGACAGGATATGATAACATGAAGAAGGAAATGTATGTTGTTGAATAAAAATAGCAGTATATAACGAAGTATATATACACTGTATAGTTTTATAAATTGCAACACATTTTGGAAAGGCAACTGCTTAAGAGAGTGGTTGTGATTACACGTACAAAATATTTCAGGCATTTAAAGTACTGGGCTGAATTTTTCCCAGTAATTAAAATAGGGCATAAGAGGCAGCGTATGTTCTAGAGATCACTAGAGTACAATAAGCCAAGGGCAAATATGAAGCCAGCATAAAGTGGGGCAAATATAGGAACAAATATCCTATTACAGTGTGTGTGGTCTATTCCTGGACACTGTGGTTATAGAGTCCAAGTTCTGCTGCCAATGCTGCAATAAGAAAGCCACGGACAAATGTAGAAAACAGTTAATAAAAGTGATGCTATCTATGCCTGATCTAACTCCAACTAGTGAGAAGTTTCGAGAAAGAGTTTGAGTTGAGTTTGTGGAATAGACTAAGAGTAAGATCAAGGAGGGTAGACTTGGATATATAAGTAAAAACTGAGTTCATTGTTAATGTTCAGGAGAGAACAGATCCTGCGTCTGTTGTATCTTACGCAGACTCTGTTGGTCAATACAAAAAAACTATATCCATTTGGTTTCACTTGCTCTAACTTGGGATTTCTCAACCTCAGCGCTATTGACATGTTGGGCCAGACCACTCTTTGCTGTGGGTCTGTCACTGGCATTATAGGATGTTGGCAACATCCCTGGCCTCTACCAGTCAGTAGCCCCTTCCCCAGCTGTGACAATGAAAGGGCCTCCAGACATTGCCAGTGTCCTCTCGGGAGCAGAATTAACCACTGGCTTACATGGTAGCTGTTGTTGCAGGTGAGGAAACTCTGGGACTAGGAGTAGGTCTGGGTCATTCTGGTCTCATGGCTTCTGTGAATTGGGAGCCACTGTAGCCGTCTGTTTTTGGGCCTTTCTGAAACAGGATGGTTGAGCCACCCAAAGAACACTCAGAGGATGCAGCGTTTGTCAATCAGGATTTACAGATGGAGGAATTTGGGCGGAGAGTTGGTAGTCTGCCCCCAAATCACATGGAAGAACTGATATTTATACCCCTGGGATAACATTCTATACCCTGTCTCTTTTCTCTATAACAGGTGATTTTTATTTTATGCTTTGCAAAGCACCAACACTTAGGTATTGAGTGAGAGGCAAAGCAGGAAGGACGCTCCTGCATTTCTGCTCCTATCCCTGCTCCTGTCTTGGCCAAAGTAGCACAGCTATCACCATTCCATGCTGAGGATGGTTAGTGTTCCTTTTAAAATAGTAACAAATAATGTTCTCTGAATTATTCCTCTATGCCTGCTTGGAACAGAAGACAGACCAGTGTTAACCCAGAAAGCAACACAACAATATTCCTTATGTGCTGTCGGAACTCTCTTTTCAAGGGTAAGGCAGGCTGAGGCTGCAGGGTAAATCTGAAAATCAACAAGGTAGGAAGATACAGAGACTGACTCAAAAAGACCATTTCATCATCCATTCCTGGTCTCTTTCCAGAACAGTCATCTTCTTGCCTCCATATTTCAGTCTTCCAGGCTATCCTGTGCTATTCTGCCAGAGTTTCTTTCCTGGCAAAGCCTTAACAAATAGTACCCCGTTCTTGAGAATCTGAATTCTCATCCTGATAGCATCTTGCTTGGCAATCTTCAAATTCTATATTAATCTAGGAACTTCTCACTCTACCCTTTTTCATAAAATAGGAAATCATCTCAGGGTAGGAGAATCACAACTTGACCACTCATCTCTCCCCTATTTGCCTGTCATGAAATCTAAGATTCTGCATTTTGAGATTGATTTTGTTTTAAATAAAGAGGTTGACTGCTCTAGTTATTTTCTTAAAAGCAGATGAACTTGAAAATTTTGACATATGTATATTTTGTCAGCCAAAGACATACCATCTATTTCAGGAGGCAATATTATATCCTGGCTAACAATGTGCGCTTTGGAATCGAACTGCCTCAATTCATATTCCAGCTTGCCGCTTTTAGCAATATTATCTGAGGCAAGTTTTCAAAATCATCTGAACCTTCTTTTCTCATCTGTTAGATAGGATAATAATGTTCTCTATATTACAGTTATAGCAATTAAATGACATGATACATGCAAAGTATTTTTAAAAATAATAAAAGCCATCTTCATTATTATTACTACTTTTTTTGAGGGGTCATTGATAAAAGCAAATGCACTATTGAAGAGATCATTAATAAAAGTCAATACAATGTTGAAGGTCATCTTGTCCAATTTCACAATCATCTCTGAGTTATTGGGAAACGTGTTATAATGAATAGATCAACAAAAATATAACTACAGTAAGGCAAAATAATATGAAATGAATTACAAAGACTAAATCACTCTGATAAGAATCAAATTCTCACTGTAGTAAGCCAGTAGAATTTATAAATTGGACATTTAAAAATGTGATTTATTTTGTCCCTATTATAAACCCAGCCTTAAGTGGATCTGTAGGCTTCTAATGGAATTTATGCCATCTTGTTTGATTGTTACTTATAGAGAACTAGGGATTTCTGAAAGAATTTTGCCTTATGCATTAAAGAAAACTTGAAAAAAGAAGTCCTAATGTGTTACTGAAGGTTATACCAAGCATTTGATACTTTAGATCTGAAAGAGTTTTATAAAATCTGGATAAATTAGAATATTTACCTAAATGTCTTCTGACTGATATTTTACTATATTCCTAATATGGGTCTTAGAAAGAGGAGAATAATATAGGCTAATTGCTACAATCTTCATCAATTAAGTAAATTTCTAAAAATGTTAAGGAATGTATAACACAAAACGAGCTAAAGAATTGTTTGCAGAATGAGTGTTGAAGATGCTGGGTTTGTCATGGTTGCCATTCCCTATATCATGCTGTTCTTACCATTGCTGTGACCTTCTTCTCTTGTTCAGCAGGACATTGACATGCAGCACGTAACATGTACTACTAGAAGATGTAACCAGTGATCTGGCTCTTATGCCAGGACAGATTTTGTTCTAGGGTCCTAAACTGGTACTACCTCCATCACTGATTATATCGGTCAGTGGTCCATGCTATTAATACAAGCGGCATGGCAATCTTAGGGGTAAGAAACATGTTACAGTTTAGAAAGATCTGTACAAGGTCTACTTACAGAGACTGGTGTCAAAAATTTTTATGAGACTTGGGAAAATCATATATATTTTTTCCTTTCCTCTTCCCTGGGTTTTCCTTATTCCTTAATACATGCAAAGCTGATGGGGTCAGTTTGGGATCTCAAAGGGAATTATCTCCTCTGTATTACAAGAGGCCTCATGGTGAGCTATGCTTTGTTCAAAAAGGATGAAAGCAATTTAAATTAAATAACAATGGATAATCATCTAGTTTATTATGAGGTATTGCCACTTGAATACTACAGTTTTACTATAGAATCTGTTTCAATAGTTGTTTTTTTTTATATGTGACTTAGTACAAGAACTTACTCTGTTATTTTAATGTAGCTATGTTTTTAATTTTTCTTGAGTAGTAGTAAAGAGGGTTATGTCCTGTTCATGGTGACTTACCCCTGCCATCCATTCCTGGGGAACTTGCTTGGCTGCTATGGTCCGTGTGGTGACAGGTTATTCCTTGGTAGACATGAAGTGCAGAGGGTACAGTGACATTAAAGCCCTTTTCATTACCTGAAATCTTGTTACAAACCATCTACCAAGGTATGTTAGACCAAGAAAAATGTCTTCTATTTTCTTCTACAGATTATAACCAGCAATATGCTGAGATGATAATGGGGCCGGATATGAAAACAAATAGAGTACTTTACTTTCTGAAAATCATTCCGTAGCAACCAAATGCATTTGGGATGACATCTATCTATCTATCTATCTATCTATCTATCTATCTATCTATTCTAAGAGCATATGTTTGTGTTCAAATGTCTGCTTTTGTAAAAAAGTATTTTTGGAAACTGACATATAAAATGATCAGTACTAGTAATGCTCAATCCTTTCTCGTGTTTTGGTATAGTACTGACTTTTTATAATCTATAGACATTTTGTATATAATTTCAGATTAGCTGATATAGCTAGGGTTTAATTACAATTACTTCCTAGAGAAAAAGCTCCTTTGTCTGAACAGTGATAATTCTGAGTATATGATTTAGATGTGCCTATTATAACTGCATGATTGAAAAAAACTACGGAGTAAATTCACAATTTAAACAGGATAACACAAGGTGTACATTTAACTTATTTATGACACAAATTTTTTCAAGTCTCCATTTTATGGAAAATATGGAATACTGTGTGTTACTTTTATTTATTCATTATAGGACTATTTTCTTTTGGGTCCTTCTTTACCTACTGTAAGCTTTGTAGCTTAATTTGCGTTACTTTCTGTATATAAACTAATAAAGAGGCATATTTTTCAATAGACATGAGCCTTTGACTAATTCAGAATGCCTATTTCTTTAATTAGGACAAATTAGAGATTATGTTTTTCTCTGAACAAAATGCATTTTTATGTCAATTAAATGAGAGTTTTTGATGAAATGCTTCCTGACAGAGAGTAAGTAATTGTGATATAATTGTTTGTAGATGAAAAATAACTGCCACATTCATGGCAAATGTGAGTTTAATGCAGGTGATTTTCGGGACTATGATGTGTTTTATGCGGCTTTTTATACCCACTGTTTTGGAAGCATTCATAGTACCAGTTAAGGCAAAACCATCTTAATGTTTGTTTTAGTGCTTGGCAACAAATACAGTCTATAAAATATGTAGTAGTTAATATTAAAAGCACATGCCAGATTGTAACATAAAGAGTTTATTCAATCTCTTTAAAGTCATCAATTTGAAGCTTCATCTGAATGAGTTAGCATTTGAGTTCCATATGATTTTCAGCAGGTGAGATCTTGTGAAGTTAGGAATTGGCTACCCCTGCGAGCCCCCACTGGCACAGCCCCCAGTTTCTTAATGAGCTTGCCTCATTGCTGAGTGAGCAAAACACTCTTAACAATGTTCCTCTTGAGCCATCTTTGTTGCAGGGGGAAATAAAGAGAGGCGCCAAGCCTGCAAATTCTTTCCCGATCCCATCGGTTCACCAGGAGAGAACAATTCTGTTTTCCGTGGTTGCGGTTTTTCAAGGTTGCCTTTACTTAGGATTTGATTACCTGTCTCCCTCAACCAATCAGCCTCTCCCACGCACTCTCTTGCCTCCAATAATGATCAACCTCCTTTTCTAAGACCAGCCTCCTCTTTATCATATTGCTTAAACACTTGAGGAAAGAAGACCTAGAAGGCTTTAGGAAAGACAGAGTAATATTTTGCTGGTGTAGAGGGCCTGCTCTTCCGAGACAAGTACTTGCTTTTCATTTTGATCAGCCGTCTGCACTTAAAAGCCTCCTAGCTAGGGACATGTTAATTAAACAGTCTGGGGCTCAGTGCTGCCATCCGTAAATGGGAGGATTAGAGAAATAATATACACAAGTACCTGGTACATACCAAATATGATAGAAGATATCTTCAACCTTTAGCTATAAGAAGAATGGAAAATGAAAAAGAGACAGGTGGAGAGACGGAGGGAGATGAGAGCTGCATGGAGCTGGTATGCTGGTTAGGAGGTAGGAAATAATGAGGCCTCGACCATCTGAGATACAGAAGTCTCCCTGCTGAATCGAAAGGAAGTGCTACAATATTCTTTCAAATTCATCGCAGTTGAGAGAAAACTGGAGCAGAGTGTCATATCAAGAAAGGGCTTCACCAGGATGATCAATGCAAATGGATATGGAGCTTTATTGGAATGAAACATTATCCCGTAACACCAGGTAATTTTCTTTTTTAAAAAATACACATTAAAGTCTTAGAATAGTTTGATATTTACCGACAAGTTGCGAAGATCTTACAGAGCCATATATATACCACCCTATTGCTAATATTTTACACTACTGTAGTACATTTGTCACAATGAGGAATAAACGTTGTGGCACATTACTATTAACTAAACTCCATACTTTATTTAACTTTGTTACTTTTCCCCTAACCTCCTGTTCCAGGATCCCCTCTAACACATGACATTTAGTCATTATTTCTCCTTAGCCTTCTCTGAACTGTGACAATTTTTCAGACTTTCTTTTCGACAACCTTGGCAGTTTTGAGAAGTACTGGTCCCTGATTTTGTAGGATGTGACTCAAGTCGGTTTTGTCTGATGTTTTTCTCATAGTTAGACTGGGGTTATGGGCTTTGGGGAAGAAAACTTCAGAAGGGATATACTGTTCAATTCCTGTCCTAACAAGGGTCTATGCCATCAACGTGACTTACCACTGATGCTGTTAACCTAGATCACTTGGCTAAGACAGTGTTTCAGGTGTCTCCACTATAAAACGCTCTTCCCCCTGCTTAGCACACCATACTCTCTGGCAGCAATAGTTGGCACCGCCTACCCTTACGTGGTGGGGAATTATTCTCTATCTCCTTGAGACAGGGCAGGTATCAACATAAATTATTTAAAATTCTTCTATTCGGATATCTGTCTCTTTCTCTTCTCCCTCCCCCTGTTGACTTTATTCAATCACATATTTATTCGATCACTTAGCTCCTGCATGCTTTTAGCCTACACCTATCATTTTTGTTTTGTAAGCATTTCCTGACTTTCTGATACCATCAGAAGCTCCAGGATGATCTTGTATATTCCCTGCCTTGGCCCTAGAATCAACAATTTCCCCAAGGACTCTGGTTTCTTTCATTGGAGAATGGTTTTTGAAACCAAGATCTTGGTGCTGGGTGTGCTGGTCACTACAGGGGATTCATTGCTTCTAGGCCCTCTCAGTGGACAGAGCTAGGAAATCTATGTGTGCATACTAACCCATGTATGTATACATATCTATAATTATTTCAATAGCCATCCATCTGTGTCCATATTAAATATTTAAGCATGAGTTCACAATGATGTTTCCTACTCTAGTACTGTACCACATGGATCATTCTAGTCTTCCTCCTTTGCTTGTCTGTAACCCCCCATTTGAAAACTGAGAAAATTGGATCTAACTCTTATTGGTTCATTTACTTACTTTTTCCATCCAGGTATACATACATGAAGAGTGGCTTCAGGACTGGTAAGTTATGTTCCTTTGAAAAATAGCTTTACCAACTAGAGGACAGTGCTCATGTGCAGTTCCTTTGCCCTTTTATCTTCTACTTTCCAATAATTTCCAAAGTTACTTAGGTCAACAGTTCTTTAACCCACCCTCTTCAGTGAAGTTATGTTATATACTTAGCATACAGTTAGAGCTTTTTGTCGAAGTGTGCATTTCATCCCAGGATCTCTTGATCTACTAGTTATTTTAAATTTGCCTATGTTAAATTTATTCTCTGCTCTGTAAAGTTCTATGAATTTTGACAAATACACAGTGTCATATATTCATCACTATGGTACTGTGTGGAATACTCTCGCCGCCCTAAAAGAATCTCCTGTGCTTCACCTAGTCAACTGTCTCCCTCCCCAAACCCCTTCAAATCTCTGATCAGTTTTCTGTCCATGTATTTCTGCCTTTTCCAGAATGTCATATGAATAAGATCATAGATTATGTTGCCTTTTCAGATAGGCTTTTTTTCATTTAGTAATATGCATTTAAGATTCATCCACATTGTAGCATGGATTAATAGCTCATTCTACTTTATTGCTAAGTAATATTATCTGTGGATGTGTCCGTTTGTTTATCCATTCACCTTCTGGAGAACTCAGTTGCTTTCAGTTTGGGGTGATTATGAGTAAAACTTCTAGAAACATTCAGGTGCAGGTTTTTGTGTGGACATAAATTCAAGTCAATTGGGTAAATACCTAAAAGTGCAACTGTTGGGGGATATGGTAAGTCTAAACTGTCTTTCAAGGTGGCTATACCATTTTGCATTCTGACCAGCAGTATGCTTCACCAGCAGTATGGATATTGTCTTTTTATTTTTTTAAGATTTCAGTCATTCTAATAGGCATGTAATGGTATCTTCTTGTTTTAATTTGCAGTTCTCTAATGACAAATAATGCTGAGTATCTCTTTTATATACTTATTTGCTACCTGTATATCTTCTTTGGTGGGACTTTGTTCAGTTATTTTGCCCATATTTAACTGGGTTATTTATTTTCTTATTGTTGATTTGTAAGAGGTTTTCTAAAGAAATATTTCAGATACACATCGTTTATTAGATATGGTTGTTGCAAATATTTTCTCCTAGTCTGTGGCTTATCTTTTCATTTTCTTAACAGTGTCCTTCGCAGAACAAAGGTCTTTAATTTTTTATTGTATTTATATCCTCTTTTTGTCCGTGGTTATATCCTCTGCTATACAGAACTGTTCCACTTACTGTTAGAGCAAATTGCATTCATTTCTGTTGCCCTAAATAATTGTCCATTGGCTGAGAGCTGTGGCTCATGCCTGTAATCCCAGCTACTTGGGAGGCTGAGGTGGGAGAATCACTTGAACCCGGGAGGCAGAGATTCAGGTGAGCTGAGATCATGCCACTGCACTCTACCCTGGATGACAGAGTGAGACTCCATCTCAAAAAAATAAAAAATAAAAAATAAATAATTATCCCTTATATTGTATTGAAAAGAGCTGCTATATATGGCATGATACCACTCATTATGTTAGTTTTCCCCGTTCTCCATAAAATGACCACTGTGTCTGTCAGAGCTGTCACACAGAAGTCTCTAACCATCTAAACCCCTGAGCATGCCCAGGACTGGAGGGGAACTATTGCGTTCTGTATAGAGTACAACAGTCATGGGCGTTGGACTCAGAGACCTCGGTTCAAATTTTGCTCTTAACATTTCCTGGTTGTGTGAATGTAGAAAAGTAACTTAAGTTTTCTGAACTTTGGCCTTCTCACCTATAAAATGAAGACAATATCGTCCACGTGTCTTAGGTGCTATTAGAAGGACACATACAAAGTGTTTAGCACAGGGCCTGACAGAGTGCAGCACCCAGTAAATGTTAGTGCATACTTGCTTTTGCCCCTTGTGTTCCACGTTTTCTTTCAGCCTCCTGATTTTTCCCAGTGGAACTCTTTACCTTGCATCCATCATTTCTATTGCAATGCATTTCTATGCCTTTTCGAGGAGCTTTTCTATTCCATCTACACTGAAAATGGCTCATCCTATTGATATAATTTCCCTGCTCCCAGCCAATGGCTGCTGCAGCACTTCCTGATATCTAGATCACAAAGTCCCTGATCAGGTTAGGGTAGCACATGTTAAAAAAACAATATACCTGCAAGTTCACCTTTCTCTTACTTCTCATTTCCAACCTATCACCAAGCCCTGGCAATTTGACTTCATAAGATCTTTTCAATGAGCTTACTCTGATTGAATATAAAAACAATTTTTAAATAATTCAACCTAAAATAATAGAAGTATTTTTTGCTTTTATTATTATTTGTAATTAAGTTATAATAATTGTACACATTTATGGAGCACAGTGTGATATTCTGATACATGTATGTAATGTGTAATGATCAAATCAGAGTAATTAGCATCTCCATCACTTCAAACATTTGCCATTTCTTTGAGTTGGGAACATTCAAAATCTGTTTTTCTAGGCATTTGAAAACATACAAGAAATGTTGTTAATTATAGTCACCTACAGTGGTATAGAATGTTAAAATGTATTCCTTCCATCTAGCTGTGCGTTGTGTTGTTAACCAACCTTTGGCTGTGCTTCCCCCTACCCCTACCTGCCTCTGGAATCACTATTCCACTCTCTACTTCTGTGAGATAAACTTGGAAAGAAATAATACTATTAGGATGATAATTTCCCACACATTCATCTATAAATTTATTGCAATTCTAATTAAAAATCCCATATGATTTATTATGGACCTGTCATACTAAAACTTGTTTGGGAGAGAATATGCTGGAGAATTGCCAAGAAATGTATCAGAACATTCTATAAAGCCACAATAACTAAGGCAATCTGATATTGACAATGTGTATTTTATCAATGGAAAATAATAACATAAACATATATGTATTTATGTGGTTTGTTCATATATATGTATTGTGTATGCATAGTTGTGTGTATATATAGTATTTATATGCATATATTTAAGCATAACAATTCAAATCATCACGGAAAGGATGGACCATAGCAAAGGGTCTTTATTACACAATAGTTGTGAGCACTGGCCCTGGCACCAGACTGCTTGCTTTGAATCTCGACTCTGTTTCCGGGATTTGAATCTGTCAGAGCTATGTGACCTTAGGCAGGTTGTTTAATTTCTTGGAGCATGGCCTCAGCTTTCTTTTGTGCTGAATAAGAAAATAATAGTACCTAACTCCAAAAGTACTTAGAAGGGTTAAATGAATTAATGTAGGTAAGGAGCATAGAATAGGTGCTGGCACTAAGCACCAGCGAATGTGAACCATTCTTATTATTATCATCCATAATATAGAACGTAAGCAATTGTCTGTTTGCTTTGAAAAGTAACCCTTGGCAGGGCGCGATGGCTCATGCCTGTAATCCCAGCACTTTGGGAGGCTGAGGTGGGTGGCTCGCTTGAGGTCAAGAGTTCAAGACCAACATGGCCAACATGATGAAACTGCATCTCTACTAAAAATATAAAAAACTATTAGCTGGGCATGGTGGCAGATGCCTATAGTCCCAGCTACTCCGGAAGCACAAAAATTGCTTGAACCCGGAAGGCGGAAGTCACAGTGAGCAAGATAGAGCCACTGCCTCCCAGGGCGAGAGAGGAAGACTCCGTATCAAAAAAAAAAAAAAAAAAAGTAAACCTTTAGTGACTAGTTTAAAGCCCTACACTGACAGGTGCCTATCCAGTTGCTGATTTCTTGTGATGTGGATTTAGTTTTACTTCATGAAATAAAGAGGCAACCTTACACTTTGTTATTAAAATAGTAAGTGGTAAGGAACCCTTTAAGGGATATGGTTTTAACATATTATTCAAAATAGGAATTGCAAACTCAATTGCTTAGAGAGGTCAGCAAGTAAATCAATGTACTAGACTGGGTAGAGCGTGTGGTGAAATGAAGGCCTTCTAGACACTTAAGAAGACAACCAGTTTTCAACACCACCCAATTATTGCCCGGCAGAAACATGCGTGCACATTTTTTAAGATTTTTATTTTCATGCAATATTTTCTGGCTTCTAAATGTTGACAACAAATTCAAAGTTTGAAGCATTGTGTGGATCAAACAAAATAGATTTCTAGAGATCAGAGTTGGTTCATATTGTTTGTTGCAATCTGAGACTTAGAACCTCCTTTAGATTACACTACCCAGTCTTTCTCCCAACCTGTGTACCCCAATTGTACCTTGCACAGTGCTGCCCAGGTGATAAGGGCTCAATGCTTGTTTTTTGTTGAATTAACTTGATTTTAATTCTGAATCTTTCTGATTCCAATCAATGCTTTGAATTAATTATACTAGCTCCCGGCCAGGCACGGTGGCTCACGCTTGTAATCCCAGCACTTTAGGAGGTTTAAGTGGGTGGATAGCTTGAGCCCAGAATTTGAGACCAGCCTTGGCAACACAGAGAGACCCCATCTCTACAAAACAAAACCAAACAAAACAAAACACCACAAAAAAACATTAGCCAGCCATGGTGGTGAAGTGCTGTACTCCCAGCTACTTGAGACGCTGAGGTGGGAGAATCACATGAGCCCGGGAAGGTTGAGGTAGCAGTGAGCTGTGATTGCAGCCACTGCACTTCAGTTGGTGCCACAGAGTGATACCCCATCTTAGTAATAATAATAATGGTAATAGTAATAAAAATGATAGCTCCCTCTGTTAGCCATTTATTTTAAATATCAGGTGCTGGCAGGGACTTTACACATATCCCTCTGATCATTACAATATTCCGTAAAGGTTGCTTTTCTCACTTTATAGATGGGAAAACTAAGAGGTTCAGTTACCTTTCTAAGGTCCAAGGCTAGTAGAATTAGTGATATGACATTGTCTAGGTCTGCCTTTTTGAGGGAGTGAGAAGTCAAAAGGAGTTGCAAGAGGTCCAGATCCCTCTAGGGTGTAACGTTTCCTGGCATCAGCTAACTGGGAATACTGATCACGTCTTGTCCTGGAAAAACTTTTTAGGGCCATTTCATTGGATGACCTTGTCAGGCTTACAATGCAAAAAAAAAAAAAAAAAAAAAAAAAAAAAAGTTACAGGATAAAAGATAAAAGATGTCTTCCACTTACAAATGGCAAGTGATAGCTATCCAAAGGTTCATTTGTAAATCAGTTGTTTGAAACTCAGAATTCATTTTCCTGCAGAAACAGTTACAAATGGTGGTTATGTTTCCCCTGAGGCTCATCCACAAAAGACCATTTAGCCTTAATGCATCTGAAATAGTGTACATTTGCTGTGAAAATGTGTAGAAAATAGAACTCTTGTAATTCTAGTAATTAAATAAAAGAAAAAGTAAAATTGAATGAGAACTTTAAACTGCATCTTGAATGCTGCTTCGAAAGAAAAGCAGATTTACCCAGAAGAGGATGCAGAACTTTGAAAATAATTTTGTGTGGATTTTAAAGGGGGCTTCTGAATACTTTCACAGCACTTGAGAAGTTAATGAAATCATATCCTTGAAATATCGCATTTCATTTCGTGATTTCTAGATTTTTAACATAATCTTTCCATGATTAATGCTATTTCTAGTGTTCTCTTTAGAAGAAGAAGAAGAAGGGAAAAAAAGGGTGGAAAAGGAAAACACAAATGAAAATGGGCTTCCTAATGATGCAGAAGTTGACAGAGATAGCATGTGAAAGAAAATTAAAGATCATGTTTGTTTTTCGATAGGCATGCAAGAAGCAAAAGTAGCCATGAATTATGAACAGTGGAAGGAGGAAAACATAGATTCTGATTTCACTTGAGAGAGACAAAACAATGCTGGTGGCAGAGATCTTTTCTCTGAGAAATTCCAGAAACTGTTACTGTTTTATTCCATCATCTCAGGGCATCATACTTCATGGCAAATGTAGGATGGGTACAGGATTGAGATCAAGAGTGCAAAAGTTGCTCAAATGGACTAAATGTTGAGAATACCAAGTACTTATTAAACAAGAGAGGATTTGTTCTCAAACAAAAGTAATTATCATTTTTTATTGTCTAGGTTTTATCATTCATCTTGTTTAACCTTCAGCCAGGAGAATGAAAGATAGAAGTTTTTAAAATATATATATATATATTGTGGGCGGGGTGTGGTGGCTCATGCCTGTAATCCCAGCATTTTGGGAGGTGGAGGCGGGCAGATAACCATACAGGAGTTTCAGACCAGCTTGGCCAACGTGGCAAAACCCCGTGTCTACTAAAAATACAAAAATTAGCTGGGAGTGGTGGTGCATGCCTGTAATCCCAGCTAGTCAGGAGGCTGAGGCAGGAGAATGCCTTGAACCCAGGAGGCCAAGGTTGCAGTGAGCTGAGATTGCACCACTGCACTCCAGCCTGGGTGACAGAGTGAGACTCCATCTCAAAAAAAAAAAACAAAAATACCAAATATATATATATTGAATGGCCAAATGGTTGAACAGGAAATTGAGGAAGAATGAACAACCTCCCAGACACTTCCACCGTGAGTTTGCAAGGAGCCTAAAAGCTAGCTGCACAGAGCAGAGGCCCTTCCTGCCAAATGTAACCTTCTTTAGAAATAGAGAAGAGAATGACAGTTGGGGGACAGGGGTTATTATGGATATAGGACAAAAACAAACCAGGGTAAAGAAACCAAAAACCAACAAGGCCAAACCAATGGACACCTTGAGGTGATGTGGGCAGACACAGAGTGTTTCCCTTTGTTGTTCTTTGGAGAGTAAGATAGGCTTCCACCACAGACCCTCTTGTCAATAAATCTTCCTGGGTTAAGTGGTTAGTCAGACTAAATTGCTCTTCCACCAATTTGAGCTGACAGCAGCACAGAACCATCAAAACCATTGCTGTGTTGTCCCCATAGCCAAAGAGTGTTGTTGATGTATTTCTGTTAGAGGAAAATTTTAACTTGCCTACCTTTATTTTTTTTAATCATTTGAATTTAAGACACTAGTTCCCAGTAGGATTCACTATGACAATTTTCAGTGATGAGAAAAAGCATCAAGGGTTTCTCGTCTCTGAAGAATTGTGTTCTTTTTGGCCAATAAAATTAAAATGAAATAGATTTAAATTGTATTAATTCCTAATTTAAAGCTGAAGTTTCAAGTCACCTTCCATTACTATTGTATGGGATTTCTACATAAACCCATTGGGACCTGAGACAGGCTAAGCCTTACTAAATTTCCTGGCTACAGGGATATTTCTTTTGGGGATTGGAGATGAGAAGGGGTAATATCGACAATCTCATTTTCTCCTTAATTCTTCCTTGATTGAACTGGTGTCCATTTGCTTAACTTATTCGCTGTGTGTTATAGAAATTTACAAGTTACTTTGCAAGTGTAGCTATATTCATGTATGTGCTATCTTTTCTTTCTTCAATTAAATTGTGAGCTCTTTTAAGTAAGGAATTATATTTTTTCTTCTCCCACAATGACCAAAGCCAGAGTGTCTTACTTAAGACCCTTGAAAGTGGAATACAAAAAGTATTTTCATGCAGTCCATACTGCCTTGTTTGCTAATTGCTGTACACATGCAGACATCATCTCACCAACTATGCCCTAAGCACCTCATTGGTGGAGTCTTGTTTTGAGGTAGCGGTTGTAACAGTTTGGGTCTTTTATTAGTGCATTGTAAGGGACAGAGTAGCCTCTCAACAAATAGTTGTTTGTTAAATAGTCAAGTTTGGAGGGCAGTAGATGAGACAAAGTAGAAAATGAGAGCTTTTGCATTAAACTATGACAACTAAAATCTATATTTAAAGTTTACAACCTAACTGTATGTTCTTTTTAGTACATACCACATCATTAAAACTTGATAAATAATGTTTCCTCAATACTATTACTTAATGAGTAATAAAAATATGACGCTGGCAATAAAAGCTGTTATATTGTTCCTGCCTTACCTCCTGGTTGGTGAGCAAATGCTAGAAAGAAAAAATGGGAAATAGTTTAAATTTGAGAGTTTTGGATCATTTTCTTGGCAAAGTCAAGAGACCATTTGCTTCTTTTAAGCAGTCTAAAAGGTGTCAAAGGATTAGAAGCAAAGGAAATATCAGCATTGCTGTGCTGTTAGACAGATTCCTAGAGAATCAAATAGGGATGGTAACAAGATTGAGCAACCCATCTCCTTAGAATTTTGCTTCCCTTTACACCGACAACCTCCCTATTTTATTTTTAATTTCCCATAGAAATAAACAGGAATGCTAAAATATTTTTTGAAGATAAATTCTATAATCATTTCAAGTTTGATTGTTGCTAAATATGATATGGATGAATATAAAGAGTAGATTTTCAATATGAAAAAAGAGTCTCCTAAAATGACGTGGGTTGTAAATTAGAGATGAATTTCTTATTAGTTTTAGTGCCTTTTGTGTCTCCTATTGTCAGCTTAAATGGTCTCACACAACACATCTGTTGCTAGGCTCATGAGATGGAGCAGAGTTCAACAGGTACATTTCAAGGCCAGGAAGGCTGATAAACTGAAGGTTCAGTAGGTAAGAGAAGCACTAGAAACATAATGATGAGTGAAATTGAGAACTATCAAGAGGCTAGAAATCCAGTTAGAAAACAAACCACAGGATTGGTAGGATCTGAAAGTTGTCACAGCTTCAACAGTCAGTATTGCCAAAGAAAATAAAATGGGGCACTTTTTAAAAGCAGTAAACTTCGATTTCACTCAGGAATAACTATTGCAATGTGGGAGAGACCTCAGCATAACAGCTCAGTCCAACGAAAGGCAGGAGACTGTTTAAATGCTGGGGTGTACCCAAAGAAAGACATTAAGGGAGAGATTGGTCCATGTGATTAGGCTATCTGGGTTTGCTAACTAGTGTTCACCTAGAGGAGCAAACTTCTCATATCTTTTTGACAGAAATTAGTGGTGCAAGTTGGAGCAAGGCATCCACTGAAATTAGGTCCTTACTGTCCTACAGGGACTGGGAATGAGAACTATTGCCTTGAATGTTTGTATTTCAAGGAGATGGCTCTCATGTCCTTGAGGAGCCACTTCTGGATGGTAAAAGATTTATTTCAATGGGGGCAGAGAAAGGATTTATAATTGCAAGCTTTCTAAAATAAGTGCTTTAAGAGGGATTCAAGGGCCTATTGGCCTATCACCAGGTTTTGGCTGGAACAAACAGTAAATTCTCCTGGCAGCATTGAGCTTTCTCAGAAAGTCATTTTAAGGGGAGTTAGTGCGAGAAAGACTGAAAAAGAAGTTGTCCCAGAACTGTTCTCACCTTCGATGCAGGCTGCATCTCAGCCTAATATTTGTCCTGATATTATTATCTCAGGGGACTCACAGTCAGGAAGAGTTGGTAAAGAGGTTGTCAGACTTTAATCTCCCCCAACTTCTAGTAACTTACCAGAAGATGCCACAAAGTTTAGTGGTGATGGAGACCCCTCTAGCTAGAAGAAACTTTTGGTATTTGTTTTTATTCTATTTGTGATGTGTTCTAGCATTGTGAAATGAGGCAAAAAGAAATGCTGAAGCTGGTTCACAAAAGTAAGTTGGTGTAAAATCCTATGTGGTCCAGGTTTATCTCAACAATACAATCTCCTAATGCCGTTCTACCTTAGCCAATCTCTTCCCACCACCATAGCAACCACACCTTATAATATGTGATTCCAACTTAGAGTGCCTCATCACTGCCCTTTGTACATGCAGATTGGGAAAGATGGAAGAGAGTGTTCTTGGGAATAGCACACAGCAATCTGGGCCAAATCTGGGTGGTGTGTGCCCCACTATTTGCCAAGCTTATTATCATTTTTTTTTCTCCTTTGGCCTTATTCAACTAGAAGTCCTCTGCATCTATTAGAAGTCACTACATATATAGCCCCAATCTTCTTTCTTTTATCTCTGGCAGTGAACAATAGAAGGCATTTAAGAGCATGAAAAAATAAATAATAAGTGCAGTATGAGGTGTATGGTAGCCATTGCTATTAAAATTACTCATTCACTTTTCTATGATGAATGAAACTCTAGTGATAAATAATAATGGTGCCCCTGAAAAAATTAGGTTTGCAATTAGGACAATTTCTGCCTTGTAGACAAACTGCCTAATATTATGCTTCAAGACAGTTATTTACCATAGTTATAACCCAATGTGTTCTGCTGAAATGGCTTGTTTTTCCTACAATGTTAAGATTTAATTTTTTGAAGATCAGTTTGTTTGAACCAGCAGCTGTACTTTTAGGAACATAACCTGAAGAAATGTAGATGTAGATGGAGGTTCAAGTGAGTTCATCACAGGCGATCAAAGATGTAGTTTAAAAATGTAGAATTGTTGATAGTGGTAAAAATTGTGAACAGTCCCAGATACTGAACTTTAGAGGACTGGTGAAGTTACACAAGGTAAACACATGCAATAGATACAATGTAACCTTTAAATTGGTGGTAACTGTATAATATTTTTGAAATGGAAAGATTTTATGATACATTTTTAGTGAAAGAAGTAGCTTGCAAGTAATGTAAACACTGACATTTAGTTATTAAAAGATACATATACATATTTGTATATATTTATACTTACATACATACATAAATACACACACTTATATACATTTGGCTGAACAAAAGCCTAAAAGAATGATTTGTAATTTTGTGTATGCTTTTGTTATTTTTTGTTGTTGTTTTTCTGAGATAGAGTCTCTCTCTGTCACCCAGGCTGGAGTGCAGTGGCACAATCTCGGCTCACTGCGACCTCCGCCTCCCAGGTTCAAGCTATTCTCCTGCCTCAGCCCCCCGAGTAGCTGGGATTACAGGCATACACCACCATGCCTGGCTAATTTTTTTATATCTTCAGTAGAGATAGTGTTTCACCATGTTAGACAGTCTGGTCTCAAACTCCTTACCTAGTGATCCACCCGCCTTGGCCTCCCAAAGTGCTGGGACTGTAGGCATGAGCCATTGCGCCCAGCCGCTTTTGCTATTTGATAATTATTTTCCTAATAAAATCCTATACTAATGGTGTAACAACCAAAATAAAAAAGAATGAGGAACATAAAATTGCAGTTTGCTTTTCTTATTCATTATGTCAACAAAACCTTAGACAACCACACTGGCCCTTCTTCTTTTTCCTGGCCAAGTCAACCCTATTCCTATTAATGATAACTGGAGAAAATGTGCCCAGTGTTGGGAACAAGGATATGTTGGTGTATACCTACCATGGTATCTTTCTCAGGGGACTGAGTAAATGCAGGGCTCTATGCAACACAGGAAGAATTCTTAAGGGGCACCTCAAATTCCAAAATTTAGATCCTTTAAAGAGAGAGGGAAAATCAATACTGCCCTCTGACTTGGAGTGAGAATATACCCTGCTGTGAAGGGAGGAAGGTCACCCTAAGGTGGGAAAAACCAAAGGTAAGTACTGTACATATGTCTGGGACACAACTTTGACCTTGGGCGGAGAAACACACCCATTACTGAGTAGCTTTGTCCTCCACTTATAAGGCATTGGATAGATGTTCAACAGGGGGAGCTGTACCTATGAAACTTTTGAAAATCATGGTAGGGGCTATATTCCAGAAGGGCTGCAAACCCTAAGAGACGGGTCATCTGCATTCTGAGACTTGACAGTGAACTGAAAGAGTGGTCACCCTCTGAGGAACCTGGAGGCCTTGCCATGCATGGTGCAGGGGCTTCTGTGCATCAGCTATTTGTTCTTGAAGCAATCTGGTCAGCTTGAAGAATGTGAATATCACAGAGGGAGAAAGGCTTCTATAGAGCATTAAAGCTTGTGACCTGAATTCCCTATGTTTGCATTTGTTGGTTTATCCTGAAGAAGAGAACTTAAATAAGATCATCCGCACGGCAGAGTTTACACACAAGCATGTCATTTTTCTGTTTTCTCTGTTGCACTCCCAGATTTTTAAAAAACTCTTACCATGATATCCTTCAGGACTCACCTTTCCTGGCACAGAGGTGTTTATAATAAATAGTAATGGAATGAATGAGTGAGGGTGCTATATAATATTTACTGATATCCTACTTTTATATATCAGGCCTCATATTATGGTGCAGGGCAGCACAATTTATACCCAGTTGTTATTGCCATTTATATTCAAAAGTATCAAGCTTTGTCATTTTGCAAAAATGCTTTTCAGTCTTGGAATTTTTATTTATTTAGACTGGTTGTCTCTCTCTCTCTGCCCCTCTCTCTCTGTCTCTGTTCTTCTCTTTTCTCCCAGGTCTAATGTATCAGAATCATCTGGGATGATTGTTAAAAATGCAGAATTCAGGGATCCAGTGCCCAGTCATAATCTCTAGGGCTGGGATCTGAATATTAACATTTTTTAAAGACTGCAGCTCATTCTCATGGACACGAAATTTTGAGAACCATTTGTAGTTAATCTATTTAAAGAATCACAGTTTTATACATCGTCCGTCTGAAAATGCAAGGTATCACCTAGAAACTTTTAAAACAACTTTTCCTCTCCTAGGAACTGTAAAATAACAAAGTAGACAAGTGGAGAGTAAGGGTGATAGAGGTGGGTGGATCAATAGGAACTCTCTTTCCTGTGAGGGTAACTTGATAGTGACTAGGCGGTGCAGTTGGAGTGAATTGATTTTGTTCAAACAAGTTTTCCTGTTTCTCAGAGTTCTCAGTGAACATTTTTCTGCAGGCTTCTTGCAGTGTGCTGTTTCACAAACTATCAGAGGCATTTAGAAGGGCCAGGGTTTTTGTTCTAAGGCTTAAGAACTTTAAATCTCTTAGGTGGAAGTAGTTTTCAGTGAATTGTTTGTTCTTGTGATATAAGACATAGTACCACTAACCCCTTGAATCTATCATTCCTACTTATTGCTTTAAAGCCAGGATAGTATCAAGTTCTCGATGTACTTTACGAATCATGGCTTTCATTTTCTAGTGTGTATTTAATGGATATCTATTCATTTATCATTCTTAAGTACAGAACACTAAAGAAAGGATACTGTAATCAGAGATGTTATCAGGCTCAATTATTTTAGATTAACTGGGTATTGTTATGACAATACTCTGTGATATCCCTATCTTCAAGTACAAAGTAGGCAAGGAAAAAAATGCACATCAAATAAAAAGTAGTTGGCAAAACTACCTTTTGATCCATTTTCTCTCTATTAGAAATATGAATGGCTCTCAAATGTTTTACAAAGATTGTACATTGGACACCAATGAAGCTGTTCAACACTAAGGCCCAAAAAAGAAACAAAAATATATGGTGGCTCTTTTTGAGAAACAATGAATTTCATGTCTTTCTAGTAAAACACACTATAAAATAGCTCTTCTTGTGTTTGCATTTATATAATCATTGAATCATATGCCACAGTCCCTGAAAGTTCAAACAGGAAATAGTGCATGTGTGTGAGTGGGGAGCTACTCTGTGGGACTGGTGATGGCTTGGTGGATATTATTTTTCTTTTTTAATCAAAGTATAGCAATCATACAGAAATATGTAGGCAATTACCAAACTCAGTGAAATGTACACAGATACCCATGCCTGTATAGTCAGCACCCAGATAAAGAAACAGAACATGAAAAGCACCCCAGAAAACTACCCTTATGCCCCCTTTCAGGGACTAATTCTTAAAACCATTGTCTTGACTTCTGACATCATAGATTAGTTTGCCCTTAAGTTCTTTATAAAAATTGATTCTTTTTTTTTTTTTTTTGAGTCAGAGTTTCACTCTGTTGCCCAGGCTGGAGTGCAATGGCATGATTTCGGCTCACTGCACCCTCTGCCTCCCCAGCTTCAAGCAATTCTACTGCCTTAACTTCCCAAGTAGCTGGGATTATAGGTGCACACCACCACACTGGCTAATTTTTGTATTTTTAGTAGAGGCATGGTTTCACCATGTTGGCCAGGAAGGTCTTGAACTCCTGACCTCAAATGATCCAAGGCCAAAGCCTCCCAAAGTGCTGGGATTACAGGTGTGAGCCACTGCACCCAGCCAAAAATGGATTCTTATATGCACTCTTTTGTGACTGGCTTCTTTGCAACATGTTTGTGAGATCCATACATACTTTTGGGTGTACTTGTGGTTTGTTTATTCCCATTGCAGTATATTATTGAATTTTATGAAATACTACATATATATTTATACACACATATACACATACATACACATATATATATATATACATATATGTGTGTGTATATATGTATATATATATATGTATATTGGAGGCCTTGGCCTTGGATCATTTGAGGTCAGGAGTTCAAGACCTGTCTGGCCAACATGGTGAAACCATGCCTCTACTAAAAATACAAAAATTAGCCAGTGTGGTGGTGCGCACCTGTAATCCCAGCTACTCGGGAGGCTGAGGCAGTAGAGTATATGTGTGTGTATATATATATACATATATACACATACATATATGTACATAAGCATGTATAGGTATATTTATACATACATATGTATATATGTGCATATACATATATACATATGTGTGTATATATGTATGTACATAAATATATGTATGTATAAATATATGTATATATGTACATATATGTGTATATATGTATGTATTTCTATTGATGATAGATTATTGAGTAACATCTAAATTTAGGCAGCTAAAAATGCTGCTGCTACTCAATTCATTTCATACAGCTAATATTACCCTGAAAACAAAACCACACAGACAGTATAAAAAAGCTACCAATAAATACTTCTTATGACCTAAATTTTCAACAATATGTTAGCAAATCGAATAAAAATGTATAAGAAGAATTATACAGTATGATCAAGTGAGATTTATTCCAGGTATGAAAAGCTGGCTTAACATTCAAAAATCAATGCAATTCCTCTTATCAACAGGGTAGGAAAAAATAGAGGATTATATCAGTTTACCTAGAAAAATAATTTAACAGAATCTGATATTTATTTACTGCAAACACGCACCACAAGTTAAGAATAGAGAGTAATTTCCTTAACTTGACAAAAAGCATCTACAAAAAACCTAAAATTAACATCTTAGATGATGAAAGACTCATTATTTTCCTCCTAAGCTTTGTAATAAAGCAAGAATGTATTCTCACCATTCTTATTGGATGCAGTATTGGAAGTTCTAGCCATTGCTACAAGGAAAAAATAAATAAGGAAGGAAGGAAGGAATGAAGGATGAAAGGAGAAGGCATACAAATTGTAAAGAAAATTATCTCCATTTACAAATTTCATAATTACATAGAAAATCTGGAGAGATCTACAAAAAAACTTACATGACAAGTGGATGAGTTCAAAAAATCATAGGATGCAAGATCAGCATGCAAAATTTTATTTTTTATACCAACTGTGAACATACAACAATCAAAATTTGAAATACCATACAAGCTAAAATTTTTCCAAAGAAAATGCAATCTATTTGTGTATACTTAATAAAGCATGTACAGAATCTGTATGCTGAAAATGACAAAATGCTGATGAAAGAAATCAAATAAAATGTAAATGATAGAAATATATTCCATGTTCATGGATTGAGAAGCTCAAAATAGGGAAGATGTCAATTATTCCCAAGTTTCTGTTTTGTTTTGTTTTTACACATAGACAAGCTTATTCTCAAATCTACATAGAAAGGCATAAATCTTGAATTAGCTAAAACCATCTTGAAAAAGAAAAATGAAATATGAGGAATCATTCTACCTGTTTTAAGGCTTACTGTATAACTACAAAAATAAAATTATTGTGGTATTGATAGAGAGATACATACATCAATGAAAAAATGAAAAAAAAAACAGAACTATTCAAATATGCCAAACTGATTGTTGATAAAGGTGCAAATGTAGTTCAATGTAGAAAAGATAGCCTTTTCAACAAATGGTTTTGCAGAGATATAGACCAATGGATCAGAACAGAGCCCTCAGAAATAATGCCGCATATCTACAACTATCTGATCTTTGACACACCTGACAAAAACAAGCAACGGGGAAAGGATTCCCTATTTAATAAATGGTGCTGGGAAAACTGGCTAGCCATATATAGAAAGCTGAAACTGAATCCCTTCCTTACACCTTATACGAAAGTTAATTCAAGATGGGTTAAAGACTTAAATGTTAGACCTAAAACCATAAAAACCCTAGAACAAAACCTAGGCAATACCATTCAGTACATAGGCATGGGCAAGGACTTCATGTCTAAAACACCAAAAGCAATGGCAACAGAAGCCAAAATAGACAAATGGGATCTAATTAAACTAAAGAGCTTCTGCACAGCAAAAGAAACCACCATCAGAGTGAACAGGCAACCTACAGAATGGGAGAAAATTTTTGCAACCTACTCATCTGACAAAGGGCTAATATCCAGAATCTACAATGAACTCAAACAAATTTACAAGAAAAAAACAACCCCATCAAAAAGTGGGCGAAGGATATGAACAGACATTTCTCAAGACATTTATGCAGCCAAAACACACATGAAAGAATGCTCATCATCACTGGCCATCGGAGAAATGCAAATCAAAACCACAATGAGATACCATCTCACACCAGTTAGAATGGCAATCATTAAAAAGTCAGGAAACAACAGGTGCTGGAGAGGATGTGGAGAAATAGGAACACTTTTACACTGTTGGTGGGACTGTAAACTAGTTCAACCATCGGGGAAGTCAGTGTGGTGATTCCTCAGGGATCTAGAACTAGAAATACCATTTGACCCAGCCATCCCATTACTGGTATATACCCAAAGGATTATAAATCATGCTGCTATAAAGACACATGCACACGTATGTTTATTGTGGTACTATTCACAATAGCAAAGACTTGGAACCAACCCAAATGTCCAACAATGATAGACTGGATTAAGAAAATGTGACACAGATACACCATGGAATACTATGCAGCCATAAAAAAGGATGAGTTCATGTCCTTTGTAGGAACATGGATGAAGCTGGAAACCATCATTCTCAGCAAACTATCGCAAGGACAAAAAACCCAAACACCACATGTTCTCACTCATAGGTGGGAATTGAGCAAAGAGAACACATGGACACAGGAAGGGGAACATCACACACCGGGGACTGTTGTGGGGTGGGGGGAGGGGGGAGGGATAGCATTGGGAGATATACCTAATGTTAAATGACGAGTTAATGGGTGCAGCACACCAACATGGCACATGTATACATACGTAACAAACCTTCACGTTGTGCACATGTACCCTAGAACTTAAAGTATAATAATAATAATAAAAAGTACACCCCCCAAAAAACAAAAAAAAAAACAAAAAGTTTTCCAGCAAGTGGACATCTATAGACAAAAAAGGAACCTCTACTTAAACTTCTTACTGTTTATAAAAATCAACTTAAAATGAATAATGAACTTACATATAAAACATATAAAGCAGTTAGGGGAAAAAAAAAACCGGAGAAAATCTTCAAGATTTACCATGAGACAAATGGTTTTTAGATTTGACACCGAAAGCATGATCCAAAAAAGGAACAAATAAGAAATGTACTACATCAAACTAAAAAAAAAGTAGTAGAAGTATTTGCAAACTACGTATTCAATGAAGGACTAGTGTCTAGTATATACATAGAGCTCTCTAACCTCAAAGGAAAAAGAAAACTTCAAAAGAACAGAAGACATAAAGAAACATTTCACCCAGGGCTATATACAGATAACAAATAAATAAATGAAAAAATGTTTAACATCATTAGCTATTAGTTAAATGCAAATTAAAACCACAATAAAATATCATGATACCCCTACCACAAAGCCTAAAATAAAAATAGAGACAACACCAAATGCTAACAAGAATGTTGAGAAATGGAATCATTCATAGATTGATAATCAAAATGTTAAGAGGTACAGCCACCATATAACTAGCAATTGTACTCTTTGGCATTTATCCCAGAGAAATCAAAACTCATGTTCACACAAAAACCTGTACACAGTAGCTTTGTGTGGTATAAACTTATGGAATACTATTCAACAATGGAAAGAGATGGACAAGCAACAACTTAGATGAGTCTTCAGAGAATTATTCTGAGTGAAATAAGCCAATCCAAAAGGTTACTGTATTAGTCCGTTTTCACGCTGCTATAAAGATACTACCTGAGACTGGGTAATTTATTTAAAAGAAGGAGGTCCAGTTGATTCTCAGTTCTGTATAGCTCAGAGACCCCTGGAAACTTATAATCAGGCAGAAGGCAAAGGAGAAGCAAGCATGTTCTTCACAAGGAGAGAGAGAGAGAGAGAGAGAAGAAGGAGAAGAGAGGAGAGAGGAGAAGGGAGAAGGAGGAGAAGGAAGAGAAAGAGGAGAAGGAGAAGAGAGGAGGAGAGGAGAGAGAGAGAGGAGAGAAAGAAAGAGAGAGAGAGAAGAAGGAGAAGAGAGGAGAGAGGAGAAGGAGGAGAAGGAAGAGAAAGAGGAGAAGGAGAAGAGAGGAGGAGAGGAGGAGAGGAGAGACAGAGAGAGGAGAGAAAGAAAGAGAGAGAGAGAGAAAGAGAAAGACAACCTAGGGGAAACTGCCACTTTTAAACCACCGGATCTCATGAGAACTCTCTCAGTAGCATGAGAACAGCATGGCATGATCCAGTCACCTCCCACCAGGTCCCTTCCTCAATATGTGGAGATTACAATTCGGGATGATATTTGGGTGAGGACACAGAACCAAACCATATTAGTTACAGACTGTATAATTCCATTAATATAACATTTAAAAAATGCCAATGTTTTAGAAATGGAGAACACATTAGAGCTTGCTAGGGGTTAGCTGTGGGGGACACAGAAAGTGAATGTGGTGATAGAAGCCTTTTATTATATGGAATTGATTGAATCTATTTTTGCCTATTTATTAAAACATCATAAAGATAGAATGTTTTGAGCTATATGCCTTGTAAATTCCATCTTAAGTGGAAATAACAATTATGAGAATCAAATGTATCAGTTTTCCATTGCTAAGTAACCACCTTAAATCTTGGTTGCTTAAAACAGACATCGTTTATTACTTTCCATAAGCAAAAGTCAGTCGGGTGGTTCTGATCTGGACCAAAGTCAGCAGATTTTGGCTAGGTTCATTTACATCTGCAGTCATATTTAAACAGAGGTAGACTGAAGATAAAAGTATGTCAAGAAAAGAACACAAAACAGCCAACAGTAATTTTAGTCAGATTTTCTTTTATGGAAAAGTCTTGTTTATTGCTATTTCTTTTCTTGTTGACAAGCTTCAGATAGAGACTCTTCAGCTTTATTTTGTCAGAGATTGCTTATTAGCCAATGCATATCTTGTACTTCATATGATTACTGATAAATGTCTTGTTGAGTTGTATTTGAAGTCCTGGAAAAATAAACCTCTTGCTCAGTCACCTGGATCCACAATAACTTCAGTCACCAAGTTCACTCCTTGAGTAAGCAAAGTCTCCACAACATCTGCATATTTGTGGCCACACAAGATTGATTATTTTAGTTTAGTCTGACAACTTAGCAAGTGTAAACAAGTTAATGAAACAAATTATTATGCCTATGGGTCAATTAAACAATGTTTAGACTAGTTTTTCCATTTTTTCAAGTAGCTGTTTAGTAAACGTGACCCAGGAGTTGAATAAATGATGTAAATGATATCTTAACAGAATTGGTTGAATATTTTGTTGTCACCAGAGCCAGTCAAAACCCCAAAATAATTAACTGGAAATTAGTGAGATCCTCTGACAGGGCCAGTATCAGTTTACTTTTTTTTTTCTCAATATTCTTCAGAATACTGAACTTGGCAACGGGGTGGAAGATCAAGGAGAGGTGAGTTTGTTTCTGTGAAAAAGAAGAAAACACAGCGTACATCTGTTCCACTAGGTTTTCTTCCTCTACCATGTAGACAGTTTGAAAATGTTCAATGGCCATAGCATTCAGCTTCCCTGTTAAAACAAGTACCATAAAGTATTCATGAATAACAAAATAATCGTACTCTTTTTTTTTTTTAATGTAAGAGAACAAGATGCTAACCAGGAACCACATCGATCCTGAAAGCGCTTTTTGGACAAATCACAAGCCGGTGATTAACTACAAAGAGCTTATAGAAAGCCAGAACTTTCAAAATAAAAATAAAAATGTTGACAAAGATTATCAAAGAATACTGTGCAATATATATATTTTTTGTCATTAAAAAAGGAGTGCTCACGCTAGCTGATCCTTGAATTTCATTAGAAGCCAGGATGGCTGCCTGTGGAATGCAGTCCTTTTTCTGGGGCTTACAAACTGGAGGACCTCACTCAGGCCTTGTTAACCAGCACATGTTGTATATTAAATAAGATTCACATTTTTAAAAATCTTGATTTCTACTTCTTCTGAAAAGTCTCAATATCTGCTTCTGTGCAGTCAACAGGCCTGCATTTGTATATCGTAGAATCATCTGGAGCTGAGCGGTGGCACTGTCATTTTGTCATACTCCCCATCAGTCCCTTTGAACACTGGGGACGACTTTACTCATTTGCATGAGCTTCCAAGTCACCGTAGACTTTTGAGTCCGAGCTCTTTGTGTCACTCTGAGACTGGACCTTATTTCTTTTGACCAAGGCAGATACCACTGAGGGTAATAGTGATTGTGGAGCTCAAGGGAGTGACTCCAACTTTGGAGCTGCTGAACTCCAATAATGGCATGCAGAGGCTGTGAGCCTGTTCAATACCTAAGCCAGGTTCAGGTCCTGGATCGAACTTGAGGTATCTCCGACAACTCTGAATCTCCTGGGATCTACTCTAGACTTGCGAGACTTGCAATTAGATTTAACAGCACGTTGCCTTTAGAATCATGGAGCTCAAAGAATCAGAATGTAAGTGGAAACTGAGGTTGAGAGAGCTTGAGGACTTTCCTGACCTTCTTGACATTACCGAGTTCTGAATGGGGAATTCATTTAATTAGGTGAGAAGTTTTGTAGCTCATTAATCAGTTCTTACTATTATTTTAATTTTTGAGGTCTTAATAACAGCA
The DNA here is from genome assembly GCF_028858775.2 of Pan troglodytes. NCBI lineage: Eukaryota > Metazoa > Chordata > Mammalia > Primates > Hominidae > Pan > Pan troglodytes. Next base: position 15,161,327 of record NC_072411.2, read on the forward strand.
AGTAAAAACATACTTTCTTTTATCTGCCACGAGTTAGCCCACAGTAACCCAGTACTGTGCTACCCAATGTGTTAACTATGTTGTTTTGTGGTCTTTTAATGTAATGTTTTGTATTCATTCACTGTCCTATGATTGTATGTATGTCAGGGCCAAGGTCTAGCAGCCGTGGCTTCGTCTAGGAGTTTGCTAGAAATACAGCCTCTCTCATCCCACACCAGAACTCTTCAACAGGAATCTCGAACAATATCCCTGGGTAATTCATATAGCGTTCGTTAGAGTTTGAAAGGCATTGACATCTATACAATCATATAATACTTAAATGAATATATAGCATAATATAAAAGGACCACAAAATAACATAGTTAACAATTGAAATGTCTTCAGGTATAGAGGTTTTTGCAGCTACTTCCATGCTTCAGCACAGAATGGTATGGTATTTTTCTGTTTATTTCATTGGGCTGCTTCAAAGATTTTTTTTTTTTTTTTTTTTTGAAGAACGGGTTTCAAAGGTTAAAAAATACAAAACAAGTTAAAAACAACCTGTTATTTTACTAGCACAAACTGAGGAGAGAAACTAGAGGAATAAGGTTGAATTAGCTAGACAAAGCTCTGTGGAGTGGGTTGGTAAATTTGAATGGCCTTTGTTGATATTGAGAGGCACAAGCTGGCCATGAGGTCTAATTGGAATTATAACTTGAATCCTAAAGAGCTTGCATTGTTGTAGTTGTCAAAAGACAAAATTACAACAAACTTAGTTATCGTTCTTACTCACATTGGTTCTTACTCACAATTCATGAATCAGGACAGCTGCTGTTCTACAAAATAGAATGAGAGCTCCCACTGGGCACTGGCAGAGCAGTGGGTTTTGTAAGGTGGGGACAAAGAAATGAAGCAACAGTAAAAAGCTGACTGGTTAATGTTAAGTTGATTTTTAAATGAAGGTTAAATCAGAGAGGATCCACTTATTACACTGGCTTAGGGAGCCTGAAATCTCCTATTTTCAGGAAAAACTGTTTTTTTTTTTTTTTTTGCGGGGAGGGGATCTATCTGCTTCCTTAACGTTTCAGTTTGATTATGTGTCATTCAGCATGAGTCACTCCATTTTGGTTTGCACTAGTGTGTTGTGGCCTAATGTAGGAACTCAGTCCAAAGCAATAGCCTCTCATGATCTTTGATTAACAGGTCTTTATTGTGTCTCTTCTGGCGTGTCTGGGCTCCTCTCTTCTTCAGCTATCTCCTCCCCTATCTCCTCCTCCTTTTCTTTTCCCTTGCCTTATTCTTCTGTGTTGTCCTGCCTTGCATTACTAAACTATCAATCCTACGTGCCTGACCAATGAGCTGATCATGTTAACCCACAATTAGCTGAACTTCCACCAAGGGAAAGCCTATATACCCTAGGATTAGAGATGGGAAACGTGCCTGAGATGAAAATATTTAAGTAAGGAAGAAGGGTTGGGGCTAGGGTTCTCCTACTTTGTTCCGCACTACCCACACACATGTAGTTAAAGTTAAAAAGGTTGCTTGTACTCTCTGATACAATTTGGGAGAACACTGAACTTACGGGAAGATTCATTAGTGCCACATGCAGTCACCAGGTTAGGCATAGAAGGAACAGGGCCTTAATATTAATACATTGGTTATTTCCTATGTTAAGAAATTCTGGAAATTCAAGGCTATAGTACTGCCATCCTGTGTAGATCAGACTGACTAGGCCAGGATTTCCAAAAGTATACTTTTATGAGTGCGTGTGATGTTGATACAGCATGGTATTGTACACTGCATTTCAATTTCTTTTCATATCATTTGGGGACATCCATATGGGTCTTGTTGGAAAAAAATTACATTTCCTTGTGGCCAAATTACAAGAAAAATAAAATACAAAGTTTTAGGTAAGATATTAAATAGATATTAAATATTGAGTTTATATAAAACATCCAAATAATTTTTTAATAATATTTTAATAAGCTTCATTTTATGAGAATACTGTTTTGTATAAGGTTTTCTTGCTTGAACAGCTACAAGTAATTTTTGAAGAAGGCAATTTAATGGTGATCCCTTCTAATTCTTTATTATCACAAATAGCATTGGATATAAGGAGTGTGTATATTACTGTTTTCTTCATTTGACTGCTTCTTTCTTGCTAGCAACCAGAATTTAGTTTCTATAAATTATAGGTCAAAGGACTTGTAGTTCTGTAACTCTCATGATTTTGATTTGTTTTTTTTCTTTTCAGTGAAACTATAATGTTGAAAATGTTTGCGATAATGCATGCATATAGATTTATCACTTTTTTATATTGTTTTCCAAAAATAATGATGATGCTTTTCTTCAATTATAGTCAGATATTGTTCTTCTAGTGTTAAAAATTTTCTTTCAGAATTCAAATAAAATGCTGGTTTAACATAACCAATCAACCACTTCAATCTCCCTTTTTAAAGTTGAGTTTTTCTGAATCCATATAATTGGTCATTAAATATTAACATAATTTTACATGTTGTAATTTACATTTTGCATAATTCACATTCTTGCAAATTTCAGCTAAGTTCATTCCAGTGCTAAAAAAATGAGAAGTCGATTTTTGAAAGCAAAGATGAAAAGTACTTTGGATCTAGTGATAGTGTTGTGCTTTTATAACTAGCCTCTTGAACTCCAGCTAATACTGTTGTAAATATCTTATAGAAAATTTTTGTTCCATATCTTGCCCTTGCACGCATTTAAAGTTCAAATATTTCCTGTGATGGATAGATGCTTTTGACAAGGTACCAGTGTAGTATGTGACAATTTGTTTAATACCTTTGCGTGCAAATAAATAGTAAGTTTGGAAGAAAAAGGAAGTATCAGGGCCCACAAATAGACATTTGAGAGAATCCTCATGTTGCTCTTTAGACATGTCAGCTTCTGTGGTGGATTCTTCGTTTGTGTTATAAATCTGGTGACTTCAATTTTAATACACTCTTCCTAATTGTGGTGGGAAAATAAATGTCAAGTAAAAATTAAATCTGTTTAAGCATAAAGTTCTCAACAGAAATGACAATCTTTACAAATTTAGCAAATTAATTTTCTGATTATTAGACTATTAAGTTTCAGTTAATTGAACAATTAAAAATGTTTAACCTTTATAAAATGTGATTTTAAATTTTAAAGGCCTACAGTGTCTTTAATAAATCAGTTTAAATGAATTAGGCTCAATTATTTTTATGAGAAATAAAAATTCGCTGAAACAAACAATAATCAGTTTAAAATTCCCTCAAACCCACTTTGGCTAATTTTAAATATCAGAAGCTGATAAAAACATAAGTAAATCCAGAGATTTTAGTCTAGAAAATTAACAGCATCCGTTATCTTCTAAATATCAATATCTAAAAAGAAAAATGAGAAACAGCAACAGCAATCAGAAGTGATTTCTAGATGAGTAATCACAAAGATAAGCACGTTAAAGGGAAAGAACAGGAAATAAGTTACATGCACTAACAAACAGAAAATGTTTATTCTTGAAAAGTAAATCACAGAGCAGTGGAGGTGATTGAACAGGTAGATGCTGTGTTTTATTCCAGTAAAGTCTTCATCTGCTGAAGTAATAATTGTCAAATTCAGAAAGTTACATACAAATAGTGTTCAAATGTAATTTCAACTATTTAAATTTTGGAATAATTGCAAAAATGGCTTTAAATTTTATCACCTCACACATTTGACAGCTATCAATATGTCAGGGCCCACCTGTGCCTCATTTGTTGCCCCTGGCTGAGTTACTCTGGCCTAGTGGGGAAGCAACGGGACAGGGGCGTGGGACTTCCTGGGTTTGAAGCTAGGCTCCGTGGCTTATTTGTTAGGTGATCTCAAGTAAGTTACTTTGTGCCTCACTTTCTTTATCTGTAACGTGATGATAAGAGCCTACTACACTTTTGGCTGGCATGAGGATTAAGTGAGGACACACATTTCATCCCTGAACAATGTCTAATGTAGAGTATGTTCTCAACTAGGGTGGCTCATTTTGATCCCTACTACCACTAGTAATAGTAATCCATGAAAATAGGGTCTGTGGTCAAATGACAAATGTTGAATTAGGGCAAAAGTAAGCAGCTGTTCTAATTACAGACTTACTTATAGTACTTAATATCCTTCTAATATGCATTGTGAATCTCTGAGCGGTGGCAGAGCTATAGTGTATAGTGTTTTCTAAATTTACATAGCCGTACAATAATTATTTTGGCCCAAGGATCTCATGTGGACACTGCTGTGCAGAAGACATTTTGGAAAACACCAGCCTCGTGGCATCCCCAGACTAAATGAGCCTCTGCAACATCCTTTTAATAAGAAGGTCCTTTCCAAAGTCCAGTCCCAGCCCTGGCCCAGATCCTCCTATTTGGAAGCATAGGCTTATGCTCTGTGTCAAGGCTGATTTATCAGATGGTAAAGCTTGATAGAACTATAATAAACACTCTTCTTGATCATGCTAAGTAATTTTAAATCATCTAACACTTTAAATCAGCCTCAGATTTTTCTTGCTTCTTTGAAGACCTCTGCCAGAGAGAACATTTGGAGCACTGGCTCCCTCAGACACCCTTTGGGTTGCATGTGAATATTTCCATCGTATTTGAATCTGTTTTCAAAATAAAGCCTGATTAGAAACTACTTTAAATGTCTGACCGGAGTCCAAACACCCTCAGAAGTCTTTGTGAAATGTCATCCATGCCCGGATCCCTTATGTATTTATAATGTTCCTGCTGTATCTTTTCCCCCTGCACTGTTACGTTTTAGATATTCATCCCCTTCTCTCCAGGAAGGAGTGTGCAACTAATATTAAACACAGAGACAGCCTTCCTGAGCAGCTGCCAACAGATGCACAGCCCTTGGGCCAAGTTCAGCTGTCAAACAGCCCTGGCCCATGAGACAAAGGGCAGAAGCTTCCCAACCACATGCGGATGAGCAGAAACAGCTGCATTTGCTGTAGCCAGGGGCCCAGCATCCAATTCCTGCGATTCTTAATAAAAAAAATACCAAGCACATGGAAAGGGAAAATTAAATACTATTCTCACAAATACCATAATTGCTAACATCATCTCCCAGGAGGGCAGCATGGCAGATAACCCCTATTCATGAGCCTTTGTCCCATTGCGACAATCAGTGCTCAACACACTGCATTTTAGCTTTTTACTCAGTCAATGGCCTGGCAAGAGAATTGTCTTTTTTCCTGGAGCTTGAAAATGGAGTATATAAATTTGGGAGCATATGAAGTTGGTAGGACTAGCTCCTGGAGGTAAAAGTACCTCAGATTATACATAACAAGTGATTATTTTTCAATCAGCAACATCTACCGTAAAATACATAAGCCTAAGGGCACTTAAGAAAGCATATAAACCTGGGTTTGAATATGGCTGTAGCACTCAGCTGTGTCCTTCAGCAAGTTTGTTAACCCATCAGAGAGTTAGTTCTCTCAACTGTGAACTGGGCTGATGTGAAGATTGAAAGAAATAATACCTGTAAAACCCTTAACAAATGTCTGAATACAGTGAAAGCTCAATAGGTGTTATTTTTATTATATATCTATTTGCTGGCCCAGTAATTTTTATAAGACCAGTGTGACTTCTCCACCAGAGACTGACCAGGAAAGAATGCCTTCTGAATGACCTCCCTTGCAGCAATAGCACGGTAGGACCTATGTTTTCCTCGAAGGGTTAATTTCTCATTCTCTGGCTATGTCTAGCACTAACAGTTCCATTAGAGAATCTCTTGCCCTCAAGATCTTGTTCTGCATCTGGTAAGCTCCCCACATTTGTTCCCCTCTTCACATGTCTTTTGCAAAATGAGCTTTCTATTGGTGGTTGGCTCTGCCCCACACTTTCTTGCCTTTATAACTCTGTGTAGGCATTTTCCATTCTACTTCCTACTTCCATCAGCTATAGAAGGCCCAACACCCATTTCAGCTCTACTCCACTCTAGCACAGTAATTGTAGCAGGGGTTTTCCTAATTTCCTTGAGGGAAGAAGGAGAGAGAAAGCAGAGGCAGGTAAAGGGCCCTTGAGAGGGCTCCCTCACGAGCTCCACACCTGTAATCAATGCCAGAAGACTCAATGCACATTCAGAGGCCACCGGTGTAGACTGGAGGCAGCCGAGAAAGACTTTGTGGAGGAGGCAAGATTTGAAGAATTGATAGAACTTGGCTTATGGAGAAGCAAATGGGGAGAAGAGGGAGAAGGTGAGGAGAAACAATTCCTGAGTATTAGAAAAAGGTCTGAATTTGGAGCTTTAAGATCTAGGTTTGTGATCTTGGGCAAGGTACCTAAAAACTCTGAATTTTAGTTAATCCATGATGTATATATGGGCGGGGGGGGGGGGGTAATGTGAACTCAGAAAACTTGTGTGAGAAGGTGCTTAAAAATTAGTTGAATTGAATTTTATAGAAGAGACACTAGTAGACGTATTTAGTTGTAAGATTTTTATTGTGATATTAATGCTGCCATGCTAATAGGGTTTAAAGATGTAGTTGAATCCTGTTATAAAACAAGCATCATGTCAGATCCATAATTAGCATTAAAGTATTCATTGAGTGCCCATTATGCCCTGGCAATCTCATACCTCAAAATTGTGTTCTTTTACTTACATATGATTTATACTAGGGTGTTTTATGACTTTCAAAGAAATTTACCTTATCAAGGAAACCAATTACACCTGGTGGACTCCTGCATACTCATGTTTTTCAATTTAAAATTATCTTTGATTCTACTGATGATCAGAAAATTTGTGAAAATTTTAGAAAGTCCAAACTTTTAAAGTTTGGAAAATACAATGAAGAAATAAAAAATCAGAATGAACTGTTTCCTACTCGAATTTTCATTCATAACATAATCTTTGGAATATTATTAATGGATTTATATTATTCCAAAGTGTGGGTATCTTGTAATTTATGAATATCTCATCTGTTCCAAGCTTTTGCTATTGTAATTAAACTTGCAATGGATATCCTTTGTATAAAAATCAGTCTATAATTACTTCCTTTCTTTCCATCTCCATGAAGGGAGGAGAATGTTCCTTCCTCATTTATAGGCTCAACAGCCCAACTTGACCCTCCAGTTTGTCACACACATCTTTTCTGCAGGATAAGAAATATCAGTTTCCTTGCACACTAGCAGAAGTGGTTTATTTCCACTGGAAACTTACCAGAGGCATTCTCCACCAGATACTGCATTTCCTTAGGAAAAGTTTTACCTATTTTGCTGAGAAGATTTTACTCACTGAAGAATAAAAATACATGCTCTCAAGATGAATACATGTCAGGTAAGTTCTAGAAGGATTAATTTTCAGTTATTTAATTCTGGAATTTAATTAGATCACCTTGGAAGGCAAATTAAAGAACATTCTTAGACAAGGTATTCATAATTCGAAAAGGATTTTCCTAAGAACGGATAAGCATGGTGGTGTCTTTCCCTTTAGTGCTTTTTCCTGGGGGCATTTAGAATTCAGGGAAAACAGTTGTCAAACCTTAAAAAAATGGACTAATGAATGAATATAAGCTCAAAAGATGGACTAATGAATGAATATAAGCTTTTACTCAAGAATTAGGAAGGATTAACATCCTTTTGCTCATTCTGTGACCAGATATCTTGTAGAGGGTTATATATATTTCATTTCTGTTCCTCTGGTTAAGGGCATCAGTTGAAAGTGTTTGTTACAGCTGAATTGACTTGTGCATTCATACTCCAAATATTATTTTAAAATATCTAATTAATATATTATTCACCGAGCGACTCTTTTTTAGTAGAAGCTATCACATCAGAAACTCTTTATTCTGACAAAGTGACATATTGTATAATTTTATTCCCGAAGCTAATTTTTTTATTTTAAGACATTTCATGAAATGTTAAAAGCCCCTAGTGAAGACTGTTAAATGAGCCATTAAGGTTAGGTTATCAATGATCAACTAACCAAACTATCTTAATTTTCTTTTGATTGAATAATAGTAACAGCAACGGTAGGAACACACATATGTGCAACTAAAAAATAAATAAAAGTAAGGACAAACTAAAAAATAAGAATTATGCAATGGGCATTATTTAACTTTGAAAATGTCCTATAAGATTTCAAGGGAAAAAGTAAATAAAATGTATATGCACGTGCTTACATTTTCTGGAAACTTCTGGGAGCAACTATTTTGCATTTCAATATATTTTTATTTAATATAAAACTAAAAAGTTGTCTTAAATAGAAGTTAAAAGCAGGTTGCTTTCCATATGCAATTCATTATATCAAATTGGATAGTGTTCTTGGCTCAGTCAGCAGCAGCAGCAGCAGCAACATTGAGTGCCCTTGGGTGTGGCTCTGTATTAGGGTACAGCTACTAAAATTGTCATTTGAGACAGAGAAATAGTGTCATCTCTTAAGAAATATGCTATTTTCATTTAACAAATGTTTGTTGGGCATCTGTAAGCTGTCCAGATGCCATGCTAAGCACTGGGGACACAGGTATGAGCAGCATATACACGATCCTGGCTTTCCAGCCCTTAGGTTCTAGTGGACACTAAGACAAGCACACAGGTACTATGAGAAATTGTAGAAAGCTCCTGTGCTCCAGGAAATTAGAACTGAAAACAGTTTGTAGTGCCAAGTAGACAGGTGGAAAATGTTTGTTTAATAAGGAATTAGCATAAAATATAGAGATACACTCAGTGTGCATTCCTATACATTCAAATACAGGAATGCACAGTGGCAGCAAAGTGTGGTGGTGAGCAGATGAACTCTGGGCACAAATTGCCCAGTTTCAATCCCAGCTCCACTATTCCTATAAGGTAAGTGGAGCAAGTTACCTTTTGCTCTGGAAGCCAGGACAGGGATGGTGGGCAGAGAGACAAAGGGCCAGAGAGCGGGAAGTGAGGACTGCTGGAGTATAATTAAAGCAAAGCAGGTATAGTGGTTCCAAGAAGAAAAATTTCTTTCAAGAAGAAAAATCCAGAAGAATGGCTTGTGCAGCAGGTGGCGTTACACAGCATGTAAGAGAGGGACTTACTTTAATGCTGGTAGGAACTGGTAAGAGGACATAGAAACCCAGAAAGATAAGGGTACTTGCTCAAATCTCTCAACCAACAAGTTCAGAAATCTCACGTAGGACATGGTGAGGTTTATCAAAATGGGGCATGGGATGCCATGAAGTAGCAGAGACACTCAATAATTTCGACTTGGAAAGATTGGAGGATTCAGTCATTACCATAAAAAAACTGAACATGGGAAATGAATTATAATAAAAATATAATGACTGGGTGTTTAGTTTGAATAAAGAATAGAACATCACTGTGTAATAATTGCTGAGAGGTTTACAGGTCAAATGGAAGATTGCTCTGCAAGAGAAAAGAAAGGTAAACACTGCAAGCAACTACAGGCCATGAACGATGGTAAAATCGATGTGGGAGACAGAGCACTGAACTGGGAGTCAGGATACCTGGTCTCTATTGAATTTTTAGCAAATAACAGACTTTTCCTGCACCCTAGTTTCCTCAGCTGTAGGCATTACATAAACAAATATTTTCATTTATGTTTCTGTGAGCTCAAGAACATTGCCTGGTATTTCATATTATTAAGTGCTTAATTTTCTATTTTAGTGAAAGTATGCTGCAAGAATTTAGAGACACTGGGAGGTAAATAAAGACAGCAATAAGGCAAAAAAAGAAAACCCAGCAAATTGTCAATAAAAACAGTAGTTAAAAGCTGATTTCTGGAGGCAGACTGCCTGAGTTCAGATCCTGGCTCTCTGCAGTGTGATCTTGGGCAAGTTACTCAACTTCTTCTGCCTCATTTTCCTCATTTATAAAATGGGAATAATAATATTATCTTCCTCATCGTATTTGTGGAAAGATTAAGCAAGTTAATATCTATAAAGCTGCTTAGAGCAGAGCCTTTTACATAGGGAGTGCAACATTGCTATTAAGCTTCACTGAACAGATGAAACTAACTTGAGCTGGATATTAAAGAGAGAAAGGTTTGAAGAGATATTTCAGGCAAGGGAAGCAGCATGTGAAAAGAAAGAAGCAAGTATGAGTTTGACAATTGTGCATGGAAGATAATCATGTCACTTTCTAGGGGAGAAAGAAACCAGGATGAATAATGGAGAGCATTTATTTCTAGTACAGAGGTTCCTGCTACAAGGATTAGGAAATCCAGTCATACCTACATTGTGCCTATCTCCGTAAAGAGACAATGGGACAATACTGGAGGTTTTCAAAAGGGAGTGACATACCATGGCTTTGGAGTAGCTGGGTCTGATAGGCACATTCTGATTGAGTATACATTATTGAGGTCATTTGGCCAGGGTTTTCTGCAAGAGTAAGGCAAAAGATAATGAATATTTTTAGAAAACAGTAGTTTCAACATACTCCAAAAGGTTTGGTATTAGTGATAGAATGGGCCAGGGTTTAAGCCATGAAAGAAAAGCCTTCTCTTTGGGCCTTTTCATCTAAATTACAGGTGGTATTGGGGTCCCTGGAGAGAGTTCATTTTGTAGTGAAATGCTATGTTTTGTGTGGAGAAGTTTTCTATCAGCGCTTTTGTGAAATTTGGAGGTCTTTAAAAAATCTGTCTAAGTAAATGGTAACTAGGTAATTTGGGAGAGGAACAAGTATAGTAATCTCACTGAAAAAATTACAGTTTTATTTACTAAGGATTATAGAAATAGTAAAAAAAAATGTGAACGTTTTCATGGGCTATTACATGTATGTCTTTGTTATAAAATTTTATTGCTTAAAAGATGTCCTCACTGAGCCTGTGCAGTGCTAGTATTTGAGCAGATGCTGAGTTTTCATTTTGCTTCAAAGTCCATTAATTCAGAACTCTTTAAGAGTGCCTTTAAAAGTTCAACCACATTTAACTCATCTTATCTACCTTTGCATTTCCCATCCCGGTTGACTAAAGTTTTTTTATACTATAAGGGATCACATGTTAAGTAAGATCTGTAAATACTGCTTTAGCTCTGGGAAATTGTTTGAAAGCACTTTAAAACATGGAGTCTTTCTCCATTATTGTATTTCTTTCTGTATTTATTGCCTGTCATCTTAAAAAAAATCTGAAAACTGAAGCTATGACAAAATAATGAATTTGAACATATCACAAGTTGATGACTAAGATAAAGAATGTTCTTTTATAAGACATTGCAAAAGGAGGTTTTATCCTCTGTAAGTATGCCAGAATAATCTACTTGGTCTCAGGTGTTGCCATTGGATGTCAACAGTGATAGGCCATTTAAAGATGAGGCCATAAACTGATATCTAGAGAACATTTGATTAATTAGCAGCTGGAGGATAAATGCAAAGAAGCTTCTTGAGTGTCTAGATAGACTAAAGTTTGCTGGATGAGGTAGATAGAGACATCCTTCTGGTGGTTTCTCTATTGTCTGAGAAGCAAATGCTAACTGAACATATAGATGGACATTACACACACACAGAAATTTTTACCTTCTCTCTTTTCACAACCTTGCTGTTGCCCTTTGGCAATTTCTTCTTCCTTTATATTGGACAAGACTGATCCTGATATCATTTGTATTAGTCAGTGTCCAGTCGGGAAAATATAAACCATATCAGATATTTTCACAGAGGAAAGTTATTAGAGGACATTGGCCAAACAAGTACTGAAGGACTAGATTTGAGATTTTACAGAGCTAGTTAAGAAGGAAGCAGCTACCACTTCTAAAGTGGTGGTGGGGTGGGAGTGGGCAGGGAGCGAAGATGTTTGGGGTTCTTAGGATCAAGAAACCTGGAAAAGGTGCCTGTGAAACTGAAGTCCAGACCTTTGGATGGAGGGGCTCTGTTTAGCTGGTAGCACTATATCAGAAGCTCAGAGAAGGGACACTACAGAATTGGGGCCTACACCTCTGATGAGAGTGTTGCTTATACTATTTTGGGGATGCTGCAACAAAATACCTTAGACTGGGTATCTTGTAAACAAGGAAATTGTTTCTTACAGTTCTGAAGGCTGAGAAGTCCAAGATACAGGTGTCAGCAGATTCAGTGTCTGTTGAAGGTCTGACTCCTGGTTTGTAGATGACTGTTTTCTTGTGTCCTCATAAGGTAGAAGTGCAAGAAGTCTCTCTCGGGCCTCTTTTATGAGGGCACTAATCCCATTCATAAGGGCTCCATCCTCATGATCTAATCACCTCCCAAAGGCCCCACCTCCTGATATCTTCACCTTGGAGGGTTTTGAACATATGAAACTTAAACTCTGGATTTTGGAGAGACACAAATATTTAGACCATAGCAGGGTACTTTGCCACCACTTCAACTATCTATGAGGGGTCACAATGAGGCTGGTTTGGGAACACTCAATGAGACGCAGGAAATGGAACCAACTGCTATTGCCAGGATGAAAGGCCATTGTTGAGGTGACACCTGCAGGAATGTGAGCAAAACTGGAAGAAACAAGTCCTTTTTTTCTCCTCCAGCCTCTAATAGGTTAATTACAGCACAAGAATTTTAACTAAGTGTTACTGTTATCAAAGCATGCTGATAGAAGGACCTTGGAGACCCTCTCACCATACACAGACATATATATACACACATATATATGTATATATGTGTATATATGTATATATGTGTGTATATATACATATATGCATACACATACATATACACATACACATACATATACATATACATGTACATGTGTACATGTATGTATACATGCACACGTGTATACATGTAGGTATATACGTGTATACATGTAGGTGTACACGTGTATACATGTGTACGTGTATACATGTATATGCATGTGTACATATACGTGTGTATGCATGTACGTGTGTATACGTATGTATGCATGTACGTGTGTATACATGCACATGTACATATACATGCACATGTACATATACATAAACATACACATACATATACACATACATACATATGCATATATATATATATATATATATATATATATGCATCTAAGAATAGGGTCAGTGGTGAACCATAAACTAGAATGATGAGTATGATTCAGGAAAAAAAACCAAAAACTAACATCACTCTTGTTCCCATTATGGGTCTATAATTTTATTAAGTTATTCAGAGATAGCATCTCAGTTAATAATTCTCATTTAATAATCCCAACAGCCTTGTTAGAGAAGTGGGATAATTTCCATATCGAAAATGAAAACAATCAGACTCAGAGGATTTAAGTAATTTCAGTCAGTCAGTAAGTAGCGGATAGGATTCTGACCAAGGTCTATTTAACAACAGAGGACGTGTTTGAACTCTCTCCCCTTCAATGGAAAATAAGGCAAAGCCAAGAAGCCAAAAGTACAGGCACCCAACAAAGTGGGAGGCACAGAACAAGGGAGAGGGCAGGTATGAACATCCAGAGCGACTTTGATTCTAGGGAGATGCTCACTCGTCTACGGAAGGTGTATTGTATTCAGTTTCTGTACTTCCGGTCTTCACTCTAGCCTTGCCTTCTGGATTGTTCTACCAAGTACTTTGGCTTTTCTTATAGTCTTTCAAAAATTGTTAATATTATTTGGATTGACCAGTCATAATTGTACACATTTAAGGGGTACAATATGATACTGTGATATATGTATACAATATGAAATTATTAAATCAAGCTAATTAACATATCCATCACTCTAACTACCTATCATTTTTTATGGTAGGACATTTGAAATTTGCTCTCATTTTGAAATGTGCAACACATTGCTGACTATAGTCACCCTAATGGGCAATAGATCTCAAAACTTCTTCTTCTTCCTGTCCTATTTGAAACGTGGTACTCTTTGAACAACAGCTCCCTACTTCCTCCCTCCCCCTCCCCTGCCAGGCTTTGGTAACCATCTTTCTATTCTCTACTTCTGTAAGTTTAATGTTTTAAGATTCCACATATAACTGAGATCTCCAAGAAACTGAAATCAATATGTCAAAGGAATATCTTCTGTCTTAGTCTGTTTTCTGCTGCTACAACAGAATACCACAAACTATGTGATTCATAGAGAAAAGAGATGTATTTGGCTCACAGTTCTGCAGGCTGGGAAGTCCAAGGTATGATGCCCATATCGGGTTGGCCTGGTGAGGTTGTTCTTGTTGCATTGTCCTTTGGTGGAAAGCAACTGAGCATGTGAGACAGGGAGGAAATTGGGCCAAACTAATTATTTTATTAGGAGCCTATTTCTGTGATAACTAATCCCATGATAATGACATTAGTCCATTCAGGAGGGTAGAGCCCTAGTGACGCAATCATCACCTAAAGGTCCTACCTCTCAACATTGTTAAGATTACAGTTAAATTTCCACATAAGTTTCAGAGGAGACACTGAAGCCACAGCATCTGCATTCCCGTGTCCATGTAGGTATTCACAATAGTCAAGACGTGGAACCAACCTTAAGTGTCCATCAATGGATGAATGGATAAAGAAAATGTGTTATACATATGCAATGGAATACTATTCCGCTTTAAAGAATAAGAAAATCTATTATCTAGCACAACATTTATAGATCTGGAGGACAATATGCTAAATGAAATAACCCAGGAACAGAAAGACAAATCCCATAGTCCTGAAGTCAAATTTTTGCTGCCACAAACTGATGCGTCCGTGGTGGCAGCTATCCCTGATCTCTCATGCTATTCATGGGTACGATACAGCAGTGGCCAACTTCATTCTCATGCTTTTCGCTTCTTGCCTCCCACCTTGGGGGTTTTCAATGACTGCTAAGATATGAGACACCAGGGCACATGCTCACTCCTCATGCATGTGTAATCCGGAAAGGGCAGGGAGTTAACACCCTTTGGAGTGAACTTTGAGCAAGGGCTGTTGAATGTGTAGATGCATTTTTCTCCCTTCCTCTCCCTGGATGAACTCTTCACATTTATAATAACGTCAGTTGGCCTCTTTGAAGATGTCCTGCAAGGCTAGGCAAACAGCTTCGCTAAGCTGGACAACTCTATAGTACACTCCATTATATTTGTTTCCCCTTACACTCCTTTTCCTTCACTCCTGCTGTTTTGGGACTGCGCCATCTCCCAATAAAATGTTAGCATGAGATGCTTTTGCAAAGGCTTTTTTTTTTTTTCTGGGTTGAGAGCAGGGACTGGGCTGTGAAGGAGAGCCATAGGCTAAGATGATAGGACCCACATTTTTCTTAGTGTCTGGTAGTAATCCCAAGTATCCGTCAGTTCCGGAAGGTAGGTAGAAACTATAAGTAGATTAAAACAGGGTCGCAAGAAGGACTTGCGAAAAAGTAGCGAGAATAGGTCTGACAGCTTCCACCTTTATGGAATGAAAGCTTAACATCCTGTAGATTGGTTCTGGTGATGCTTATTTAAAATAAATTTCCTTAAATGAGGCCCAACATGAACCAATTCTCCACCCCTGTGAAAATTTTCTATTGCCAGTTTGAACTTCTATGGGTGATCATACAATCGCATAGCTTCTGAGGAGCTAACTTTCACTCGGAACTTAGGATTCATCTGTTGTCACCTCCTCTGGGGAGAACTCACTGGCCCCTCTCCTTTCTGCCAGCTGTTGAGAATATTAGGGTTCCCTCTTCTGTGTTTCAGAGGTATTTTCTCATTTCTATCATGGCACATATTATGCTGTTTCTGCACAATGCAGAGAGATCCTGAAAGCAGAGAATATGCCTTAGCCACTGCTGAATTTCTAGAAACTAACAGAAGCCTGCCACACAGTAGCCACTTAACATGGATTGATTCCATTGACTAAATTAAAGAATTCATGAGGAGCTCTGATCATGGCCTGAGGTTTGTAGTTACCCTATTGAACAAATCCCAGAAGAGAATTTGCGGAATTAGGTCTACGTGTAATACACATTTACCCACATGATGAAATAAGATGACAAGAGCTTTGTGGTATCAAAATATCTATGTCTCTGACAATTTTCACAACTTAATTATATTAGGGTTAAGTATTGGAAAGCCTTGATACAATGCTAATTTGGAAGCATTATACCAAAGTGTTAGATCAGATTAGCCCCAGTTCTCTTCTAAATAGTTCCAGAAACCAGATTTGGACCCAGTCAGCCTAATGGCAGTAAAAACTAAGACCTGTCTATCATGCTACACTGCTTTCTTCAGATGACAGGGGCCTTAAGAACAAAGTCAGATATTGATTGGCCTCTAGGATCCAGGAAAAACAAAACCAAACCAAACAAAAAAGCCAGAAAGAATACAAGGTGAAGGCAAGACTGAAAGGAAAATAGTTTTGATGTACTAGGAAACAAAATCATTGAATCTGAAACACTGTTGTCTTTGGAATATCCTAAGAGAAAGGAGCCCAACACAGGTTATTTGGCTGGAAGGAAGATCAAGGCAGGAGTCCTTCTGGTGCATGGGGTTCTCCATGGGAGACTGTCAACAGCTAAGGGCAGTGGAGGGCAATGATGAATGCCTCAGAGCTGAGGGCCACAGAAGAGGCACTGGGAACACTTTCCATGCACTTCATACCTATGACTGAGAGAATGGCCTAGGCAACCTGCTTTAGGGTGGAAACTATAGTTACAAAGATGAGCAGTCACTTAATTTACTAATGAATGGCCCCAGGTCTCATAGCTTTTCTTTAGGAAGGATTATGTAGTAGTTAAAAAGTGCATGGTTCCCAGATATAGAAAAATCTGGGTATTCACCTTGGCTATACCATTTACTGTGTGAACATCTCAGGCTACTATCTTTACCTCCATTTGTCTCAGCTGGCACCTCCTTAAAGCAAAAATAATAATATTATTACTTCAGAGGGTTATTGTGGACATTAGAGAAATATATGTGAAACACCTGTCCAAGTAGCAATGGTGAGTGTGCAGTGAATACTAGTGGTTCATCATGTGATTATTAGTCTAGTTCTTGAAAATTTCCCAGCCTTTGTGTTTCGATGAACAAGAATATATTTTTTAAAAATTAAAAAAAATTGTTGTCCTCATAATATAGACATCTGCTCCCTGGGACCTAAAAAGCAATCCGTAATTTTCCAAAGCTGCTAAAAATCTGCCATGTTCTAAATGACCTTTATCAAGCGATCTCCTAGTCTAGAGAGGCGGAGGAGTAACTTGAAGGTGAAATACCCCGTTAGCAATCCCCCAGGTGAATGGAAAATTTAAAATAATATTCTAATGATTCATTGTACATTACTACGCCCCATTAGGTGTCTACGTTACATCTTGGGGCACAATCAATATCTGTCATCCTGCTTATGGTTTTGGTGCTAGAGCGGTTCAATTTCATTTTGCAACTCTCATGCTCATGAAGCTGTATCTCAGGTGTCATATGATAAAATATTACTCAGAAGTACATATTCAGTCCTAAAGCATAGTGGGAAATAATTGATGAAGAAAGTGTCTTTCCATCTGGTCAAACACCATTAAAGTGAGGATACGATTTATATGAGAAAAAACGAAGATTGATATTCCTTTTTTTTTTTTTTTTTTTTTTGAGACAGAGTCTCAATCCATCCCCTAGGCTGGAGTGTAGTGGTGCAATCTCGGCTCACTGCAACCTCTGCCTCCTGGGTTCAAGTGATTCTCCTGCTTTAGCCTCCCAAGTAGCTGGGATTACAGGCACACACCACCACGCTCGGCTAATTTTTGTATTTATTTTATTTTTTTAATTTTTTTAGTAGAGACGGGGTTTCATCATATTGGCCAGGCTGGTCTTGAACTCCTGACCTTATGATCTGCCTGCCTTGGCCTCCCAAAGTGCTGGGATAACAGGAGTGAGCCACTGCACCCAGCCAAAAGACTGATATTTTATGAAACTTTTTGGTAAATCCACGTGAGAGAGAAAGTTTTTATTCTGTACTCAACATAGTTCCATTACAAGCATTTTTCAAACATTTAAACTGGATTGCTACTTACAAAATTTTAATATAGATAAGACTAGTTCATGAACATATCTCCTGTATAAATACAGGTACCAGTATGTAGACATATATTTCTTGTGTTTAAAATTTAAAAAATCATACTACATTTTAGGATATGGCAAAGCTTAAGAGATTCCAAAACAGTCATGGATAAGTAATAAGTCACTTATCATTGTTCTAAACAAAATTAGTGAATTAGTTAAGTAACCTATGTTTTGAGCTGTTTTCTTTCGGAATTGAAATGCCAAACGAGTGACCCTCTTTTTCTCATGTGGGTGCACACAAGCATACTCCAATCGAAATATCTTCCCCACACATTCTAACATGTGGTAGTACCTAGTAAGTACTAACCTACTCACTAGGTTAGTAGAGACTTGTATTAGAATTCAGACATCCTTGGGAGGGTTAAACCCAGGATCAAGTGACTCATACTTTCACATGAATTTTTGAAAACTTTAAATGTATGATTTCTGTGCAAATTGAGATCAGACTAAATGTGAATTCTACTTAAAAGAGAGGATTTCGGAGTACTGTGGAATAGGACACGCCAAGGCCCTTGCCACAGCTTGAGACAGACAGAAGATGACATAAAAGTGCGTGTGTAGTCTGTGCAAGTGTGCGTGTGCATACGTGTGAAGTATAAAGGGCCCATGGAGGGCAATAGAGATAGATGGGTAAGAGTTGAACAATGGATTTAACTTGGACTGCTCTTCTGTTCAAGATGCTTTTGGCTGCTGCATCCTTTGCAATGGCTCCGGAAAATCACCAATAGCATGGGGCTTCATGCATAGATGCTCTAAGTGCTACTCGACTTACCCAACTTTATAAAAGGAGGGATGTGCACAGCTAGTACATCTGCGATATTTGCTTTGGGATCAGAAATACTAAGTGGGACAGTGGTTTTCTTTGATATAGGGAGATGTTCATCTTAAAAATGACTGGGAAAGTGGCTTGATTTGGTCTTCAATATCTAATCATGAAATGGATATACTTTATAACCAGGGTATATAGTTTGGGAGTTTTGACCGATTATAATTTATGTCATTTCTTTTAAAAGGTTGAGAGATTCAAATGCCTTGATACTGATATATCAGTGACACATTGGAGATGCACTTTTTGGGTTTTAGCATACTGAATTGACAGTCAGTCAATAGAATATACATTGATTCCAGGGTAAATGTCCCAAATTTGAGAAAAGAGGTTATCCTGAAAGGGGAGAAATTATCTCACGGTCCCAAACAATAGGTTGTTTCATTACACTGTTTGTGGGACAAGAAGGGAAGGGGGTTGGATGCAGGATTAAGGCAAGTGAAACTGTCACATAGAAACATGAACTCTGGTTGGGACAATCTCAAAATGCTGCAGGTGTTTGTAAAGCTTGCTGAGATTGACTGGGCTCTCCTATTACTTACTTTTGATGCTGGATTTTGTCTGACTTTTGTCCCATAAAAAATAAGACACTAGAAAGGCTTTTTGGTTTTTATAATTATTCATCAGTTTCTATTTTCACATAGCTTTGGAGCACTGTAGAGGATCCCTTGTATATTTTAGAATGTCTATGTGGGGGAAAGAATCACAAGTAGTAAAGAGCTTACCTTGATTTTTGGAATAGATATGTTTTAACCAAGTGTAGTAAAGTGAATATTCTACTTTCTAGTCATTTGTTACAGAATCAGGCACTACTACCTCCCTACTGTCACAATAAGTAGCTGTAGTCTTTCTATAACTTAGGACTGGTGTGGGGTGATTTTTGATGGGTAACATTTTCAGCCTTCTTATTTCAGTCCTGACTTGTAGAATTTTGTTGACATACACAGGATTCTTCAATAGCCTTCTATTTAGTCTTCTATTTGTTGCCACTTCTTATTTCCAACTCATCTTATATGTTACTATGAGACAAATGTTCCTTAAACATTACTTTTGTTTGTTTTTGAGCAATTGCTTCTTGAAGTGCCAATTTTCTATTGCTCTTGTGTATAATTCACTTTTCTCTTTCTGGATTTGAAGGTCATCCTCAGTTTTGCTCCACTTGATCTCATGTTAATTTCCTGCCCCTCCTTATCATGAAAAGTACTCCAGCCTGTAACTAAGCCCTCTTCCTCACCCTCTATCGTTGTCTCTATGCCTGCCTTATGCTATTGCCTTTCCCAAGAGTACCCACCCCACCCTCTTCTTCCTCCTTTTTATACCTTACTGAGCTTTAAGTTTCACCTTAATTTCTACCTGTATAATAACAAAGTAGCTTGCATTCATTGAGACTCCACAATAGGCCAGCCACTATTCTCAACACATGTCATGTATATGTTGTTAAATGTTGATATCACCCTGTTGAGGAGGATTCTTCCTCTACCCTCTAAGGGTCTCTGGCAGTACCTAAGAATTAAATTAAACTGAGGTGGCTGGGCGCGGTGGCTCATGCGTGTAATCCCAGCACTTTGGGAGGCTGAGGCAGGCAGATCACAAGGTCAGAAGTTCGAGACCAGACTGGCCAATATGGCAAAACCCCATTTCTACTAAAAATATAAAAATTAGCCGGGCATGGTGGCGGGTGCCTATAGTCCCAGCTACTCGGGAGGCTGACTCAGGAGAATCGCTTGAACCGGGGAGGCAGATGTTGCAGTGAGCCAACATCGCGCCACTGCACTCCAGCCTGGGCAACAGAGTGAGACTCTGTCTCAAAAAAAAAAAAAAAAAAAAAAAGAAGGAAACTGAGGTAACACAGATCAACAGGAGAATATCATACACAATTTGCTAAAATTTTACATATATGTGGAAGTCCTTACAAAAAAAAAAATGTATAGACCCAAAGAAGTGACCAAAACAGATAGCTTATATACCTTTTAGACAAAGAAAGGATAAATTTTTAAAGAAATGATAAGACAAAGGGATTTGGGCTAGGGGCAATAAATTGTAGGGAAGTAACTAACAGATATATTGGGGAAAACTAGTAGAAGATAAAGGTTATTTTAGCAAGCTTGTTTGAACAGATTCATTTCAGCATTGATTCCCAGTCTCTGGTGATTGGAGTGTTCCTCTTTTCTTGGTACAGGGAGAGCAGCTTTCTCAAATGAAATTTATGTGTTTTTTTTTAATGGCCCATTTTTAGGTAGCAAAGGGGAGGTCAGAGACCCCTTCCTGCATCTGCTGTTCCTCAAGTATCTCCAACTCAAAATAATCAATATGCCCAAATAGCACATTTTGAGGTGGCATGTCCTGAACTCCTTCAAACTGTATAAGGTAGTTCTACATCTCCATTTTACAAATAATGGCATCAAGGCACAAAGGAGTAAACTCACTAAGGGACACAGTTGTGAAGTCACTCCGCTGGGACACAAAGCCAGCTGCCTGCCCCACACCCTGTTCTCTCTGCCACTCTGCTGCCCTTCCCTTCAGTCTTCTCGGACTCTCCAGCTCATTCTGCTTTCCTCTATCTATGAACTTATATGGTAGCTGTTTTCAAAACCATACAGTTTATCATTTCATTGTGACGAGTTCATGCATGTTAGTTTTTTCTGAGCAATTACATAGCAAGATATCTTGAAATGATTTCTATGCCTCATTCTACTTTCTTTCCAAAGCAGTCCTGGCTCCTGGTAAGAACTCATTAAGTACTTTGTGATTGATAGATAATACAAATAATAGAGATAGGAGGCAGGGGAATTCTGGGCAGAAGAAGGCGGGTCCCCAGCAAGGGCCCCAACCTCAAGCCTGAAACCACAGCCCAAAGTGAGAACATACATCCCTGTTTTCCCACTCAAATGTTGCCTTTTCCAAAACCACCCATGGCCTGTCCCACTCCCAATCCTGTGCCCATAAAAACCCCAGAACTCAGCCAGCAGAGAGGAGAAGCAGCTGGATGTGGAAGACTATGGTTAGATGTCGGAGAGAAGTGACTTGACTTCAGAGGGACAGCTTGATGGCATAGCTTTGGAGAGGAATCTGGCTGTTCCTCCTCCATCCCCTTTCCAGCTCCCCTTCCTGCTGAGAGCCACTTTCATCGGTAATAAAATCCCCTGCACTTGCCATCTCCAATTTGTTCCTGTGACCTTATTCCTCCTGGATGCCAGACAAGAATTCAGGTGCCATGAGTGCGGGTACAAAAGGCTGTCACACTGACCTTCCACTGAGCTTTTAACACTTACGCCATCCAGCCATCCACAGATGGCAAAGTTGAAAGGGCACTGTAACACTCCTTCTAGGGCTTCAGGTGTTGCAGGCACCCCCCTAGATGCTGCTGTGGGGTCTGCACAAAGTTTTGCTCCTGCCGGCACCCAAAAACACTCACCCTGGCTCCTGTGTCCACTCACCTGCTCTCCCCCTCCCACAAAAGGTGGAACACAACTGGGCCAAGCAAGTGGAGTCTGACCCTGCCAGCACCAAAGGAGCCAGCTAGTTCTAGCGCCATACACTCCAGTTCCTGCCTGTGAAGGTGTCAGGGAAGTATCATGCTTCACAAAGACAGCTCTCCTCCCCTCCTATGATACAAATAATTGTATTGATTTTTGTAATTCACTCTGACTATATAGACCAAGTGCCTTCAAGCATGGTGACATACTAAAAAGTATACATTTCATGTGACTGATCTACAAAGTAGCCCTCAGCTTAGCTGAGAGTTGACTAGCATCCTGCAATGGTTTCTGAGTTGGGCTCCAGTGGGTCTGAATTATTCAGTTTTCTTTTTTCTCTTTTTTTTTCTTTTTTTTGAGATAGGGTCTCACTCTGTTGCCCAGGCTGGAGTACAGTGGTGTGATCTTGGCTCACTGCAGCCTCCACCTCCTGGGCTCAAGTGATAATCCCACCTCAGCCTCTCGAATAGCTGAGACTACACGCACGCACTACAACACCCCAGGTAATTTTTGTAGTTTTTGTAAAGACAGAGTTTTACCATGTTGCCCAGGCTGGTCTCAAATTCCTGGGCTCAAGCCATCCACACGCCTCAGCCTCCTAAAGTGCTGGCATTACACGTGTGAATCATTATGGCCAGCCTTCAGTTTTCATTTACATTGTTCTGAAACAATTTTTTAACATTCCATGTTATACAAATATCACACAAACAAGAAGATTACACCATTTGTGATACATACGCAGTTGTAGTTCACATAATAGGAGACACTATTCAACTACCTTAAAATCAGCTTACCGAGCACCAGAAACAACATGATTCATATGTTGGCTTAAAAGTCCAGTATCACTGTGATTTTGCTGATTTTTCTTTTTTTTTTAAAACCGTATGATGATTATGACTTGAAGTTCTATCCGGGATTGATACTGGAATAATTCTTGAAGGTTGGTGGTTGGGGACAGAGACCTGGTAATCAGGCAGACCTGATTTGGAATCTCAGCTGTACCACTGATTAACGTGGCAATTTTAGCAAGAAACTTAGCTTCTCTGAACAACTACTTCTTGATATCTAAAGTGGGAATAATAACCCCTACTCTGCAGGGTTGCTATGAGAATTAAATTCAATAATGCATATAAAGGAATTATACTTTCTACCATATGGTAGTTGCTCAATAAAATGTTTTTATTCGTGGTAATCATGTATCCATAAGCATAGTAATTGATATATGCTGACTCACCTGAAAAAATGGCAAGTAGAATTTGGAAATGACAGCCTCTTTTCTTCCTTTTTTCCTTCTTTGCTTCCATCCTTCCTTCCTTTCCTCTTTCTTTCCTTTC
Source organism: Pan troglodytes (assembly GCF_028858775.2). Classification (NCBI taxonomy): domain Eukaryota; kingdom Metazoa; phylum Chordata; class Mammalia; order Primates; family Hominidae; genus Pan; species Pan troglodytes. The sequence goes on from NC_072411.2 coordinate 15,184,833, forward strand.
TTCTTTTTTCCATCTCTCTCTCCTCCTTTTCTTTCTCTCTTCGTTTCTTTCTGAGGCGTAATTTACATACAATAACATGTATTTATTTTGATGTACAATTTGATGGATTTTGGTCATTGTATGCAGTCAAGTAAACGTCCTTACACTGAAGCTATAAAATAGTGCCATCACCCTAAAACATTTCCTCATGTCCTTTTGCAATCAACTCCTCACTCCCATTCTCAACCTCAGGTAACCACTCATCTGTTTTCGATCACTATAGTTTGGTCATTTCTAGAATTCCATATACATGGAAACGTAAATTATATGGTTTTTTACATTTGATTTCTTTCACTTAGCATACTTTTTGTGATTGACTCATGTTAAGTGTAATAATATTTTGTTTATTTTTATTGCTAGTAATGTTTCATGGTATGAATATATCACAGTTTGTCTGTTCACTAGCTGATAGACATTTGGGTTGTTTTAATTTTTGGCTTTAGGAATACTGTTGCTATAAACACTTGATTGCAAGCTTTCGTGTGAATTTACTCTCCTTACAGGGCTTAGTGTGCCCAGAAAAAGGACACTGGGTTACAACGGGAAGTACAGCACATCAGAGCATCTAAGTTGTGTCTTCTCCTTGCCTCTAGCGATGATAATGAGAGTAATAAAGCCGACTTTCATTTATCTAGCCTGTTTCCTCCTCTCAGAGAGGCTGCTTTCACAGCCCCCACTGTCCCCAAAGAGTCAGGTTAGCTTGTCCCCATCTCTTCACTGGTTCATTGAGCTGTGGTAGACACGTGCCTCAAACTGGACCAAATGGATTTTCTCCCCTGAGAACGTGAAATTCAGAAACAGGGGCTTTTAAAATTAATTATGTATGCCTAAACTAGAGGTAAGGTAGACTTAGCTAGGATGGGCAATTTGAGTCGAATACCAAGACAACAGAGATCTCCAGTGTGAGGAGAGAAAGAGACAGCGAGAGTGAGAGCGAGAAAGAGAGAGAGAGAGAGGGAGAGAGAGACTGAAACTGCAGATAAGCAATGAAATCCAGAAATAAGAGACTAGATTTCAAGACAGAGAAGTGAGCTATATTTATTTCACCCTCTTTCAGTACTGTAAGATGCCACAAAATCCTTTAAACTCTGTGGTTTTGCCAGATGCTCTGAAAGTGTTCCAGGGAACTCTCTCTTTGGTTTGAACTAGGTTCAGCAGGCTTTTGTTTCTGACAAATAAAATAACCAAATAATCCCTGACTGAGACAAATCATAATTGTTATGAAGATTTGTTGAATCCTAACTACCTACCTACTTTAATAATAATTCTATTAATCCTTTCTTACATTGGATCACCAAAACAACCCTGTAAGGAAGGATTTTTCTTTGAAGGAACTGAACTAAGAAATGAGTTCAGTTAGTAGAGAAATTAAATAATTTGAATAAGTTTACATGTTTGGAGAGTAGCAGGCCTGGAGACTAAATTCTGAACTGCTTTTCCCCAAGGTCTCTGATGGAAATAGCAGTCCCATGCTGGACCCTGGGTGTGACATGAAGGAGATAGCATAGGGCTCCATACAGCTCCCCCAGCTTGGTGATCTCTCTTTATGTATCTAAGGAAGTGAGTGGAGTAATAGGCATTGAGAGGGCTCCTGTCTATGGACTCCACTTTCTCTGTGAATCTAGATTATTTGCTGATAATAAGGGAAGATTTGATAGTGTTGGATATTTGAAGGAAGTCATTTTTGAATGCTATCAGATGCCAATTTGGAAATGCAGAAAGATTATAAGCCAGTATTGTCCTATAAGGACTATATTTCATGTAAGTAAAGTTGAGAGAAATAGAGACATTTCCCTCTTAAATGTTTGCCTGTTGGTTTGTTCTTACACTCATTTTGTGGAGGAAACACATGACTTTAAAAAAAATGTAAACTATTTCTGTTTCTTCTTATGAGTGAATCGTGGTGGGAAAGACTTCATGGACAGAGTGAAAATGAAAGAAATGCTTTCTAAAGCAAAACACTGAAAAGGAGAAAGCTGGCTAGGGGGTGATAAGGAATATGAAAAGACTCCACGAGTTATAAGGGAGAACTCAGAAGTTACAGTGATTCCCCTGCCTGGTGGGCTTCAGAAGCATTTGTAGAATGAGTGGAGCATAAGTTTTAGTCATGCAATTTGGATGTGAATAGAGACTTTGCACTATCTGGCCTTTCACCACTTCCTTATCTTTTCTCAACTTGGGCCTTCTCATCAGAAACTGAGGATTGTTACACCTCACAGGCTAGTTGTATCAACTAAATGGGCTGTCCAGGAGTGGTGGCTCACGCCTGTAATCCCAGCACTTTGGGAGGCCAAGGTGGGTGGATCACGAGGTAAGGATTTGGAGCCCAACCTGACCAACATGGCGAAAACCTGTCTTTACTAAAAATACAAAAATTAGCTGGGCATGGTTGTGTGTGCCAGTAATCCCAGCTACTCAGGAGGCTGAGGCAGGAGAATTGCTTGAACCCGGGAGGCAGAGGTTGCAGTGAGCAAGATTGCGCCATTGCACTCCAGCCTGGGTGACAGAGCGAGACTCTGTCTCAAAAAAACAAAACAAAAAAACAAAAAACTAACAAAAAACCTAAATGGGTTAATGCAAGTAAAATACTAAGCCTGCTGATATAGAGCAGGTGCTCAATAAATATCAGTTTTCCTATCACCACTTCATACTGTTCTTTGAGACATTCATTGGTTTTTCAACTGCTTGCCTTTAGGAGGATTTCTTCTGGTCTGGACAATCGAAGAGGTTCACAGTGATGCATGTCATTTCCTGGCCTACAGTGATGCATGTCATTTCCTGGCCTACAGTGATGCATGTCATTTCCTGGCCTACAGCGATGCATGTCATTTCCGGGCCTACAGCGATGCATGTCATTTCCTGGCCTACAGTGATGCATGTCATTTCCTGGCCTACAGTGATGCATGTCATTTCCTGGCCTACAGTGATGCATGTCATTTCCTGGCCTACAGTGATGCATGTCATTCCCTGGCCTACAGTGAAGTGACAATTGTACACTCAAACACAAATTTAGATGTAAATATCACAGACTTATTTGTAGTTATTAATTTAAATTGGTTAAAACACCTTCTTAGTTACAGATACCAAAGAACTTAAGTATGTGGTTTAAAGCATTACACGCAAAAGGTATTACAGCTTTGCATGGTTCAGGGATGATGGGTATCCCCGGATCCTAAGGCCTAGTGAATGGTCTCTTCTGTAGAAGACAGAGAGGATAAGAGTGGGGACTAACAATTCAATCTTATACCAAAGATAAATAAGTCTGTATAGATATCAACATAGGTATATAGGTATAGATAAATAGGTATAAATATATATGGATATAGTTCTAAAGCATACTACTTTACACTCTGCATACAAAATATATTAGTTGATTGCTTTTTATATTTAGCCTTGAATATTCTTTTGTGCAGAGAGACTTTATAAAATCAATGTGACTCCAAGAACGTATTAGCAGGAATTCAGGCCTTGACAAAGACAAGCTTATGGAGCAGGTAAAAAGTTTCATAATTGGGTCCTCAGTGTTGTGCTAAATACAGACAGAACTGTCAGAGTAGGCTTTTGACATTTGCCCATTTATTCTTGCACTAAAATGAGCAATTTAAAAACAGTTGGAAAGAAATCAGTGGCTATTTTTGAACACCATCCTCTGAAAGTACAGCAGATAAAAACAAAACAGAACAAATATATGGAAAAATATGTAGCTGATATCAGGGAAGCCCAAAAACCACCTTAGAGTTACACATTTTCCAAGATCTCAACTGAGCTTCTGAACCACTCCCAGTCAAATCAAACTCAATTATTTGTAAAGATGCTGTCTAATGATCAGTAGAAAGTGAAGACACACAGGATATGTCTCCATCAGGTCTTAACACACGTTGGCTCCCAAACCTTACAATAGCTCAAACTTCTCCTGCAAGTTTGATCCACAAAGTGATCCTGAACTAACACGAGCAGCCCAGGCACGATGGCATCACCCCAGCACAGGACACTTCCTCCAGGCATACATTGTCTGTGAGCTTCAAATTGCTTCTTGTCCTGTATTGTTTCCAGATGATGAGTTTTCCATAAATGTTGTCTCTTGCTAGAAAATGTTATATTCCAGCATCTACCTTTAAAGGCAACTATCAAAACAGTAATCTTTAAAGATCTGCAGGTGCCTGTGGAGATGGGACTCATAATTACTCTGATGAAATTGTTGTCTTTGAACATAGCAATGAAGAGTTATTTTTATTTGGGAAAAAGTGTAGAAATAAGAAAATAGCATAGTAAGGCTGCTCTTGACTTTCGTACAGCTTCAGCCTTTTCAGGAAACATAACTCAGATGATCTTCTTCTGAATTAGTGAACCCTGATGTTAGTTATATAACCAGGGGACCACGGTGTCAGCCTTGTTATTTTAAGGGTCTTTTCCAGTCTGCAAGACCCAACCAATTTCCTTCACCTTTCACATGTGGACTTCTCACTGTTACTAAAATAACCATCCCTTCCTGCTCATCTCTACACATACTTTAGGACTTATTGATTTCATGGACGTTCATTTGTCTCACAAACTTGGTGATATAGAAACTGCATTTTCTGCTTTGATGCACCCCTTAGAGAGCCTAGTGTGGTTCAGACAAACCTGACGAGATTCACAACTTGGAGGTCTCGATTTTCTCATCTGTAAAACTGGGCAAGTTGTTATAAGGATTGTGATACTATACAGGAAAGTGCTAAATACCGCAGGCACAGATGAAAGGAAATCTTTCCCTCTCCTGGCACAATGCTATGGATGCAAACAAGTACATTGTTTTACCTTTACATATCATAAGTTACCCAGAGTTTTCTCCTTCATGTATGAAGGGAGTACTAATTCGTCATCACCAAAGCATGAGCATATTTAGAACTGGATTTTGAGTTTTGTAAAGATGTGCAAACTTCCCAGGTGCCAGTAGCAGGCCTGTGTAGATGTTGTCCTCATCAAGGATCAGGGACTGCTTGTTGTCACGTTCCTGTTGAGGAATGCCTGCACCTCTGACCAGCCTCAAACACTGCTGTAGAGGAAAGATTAGAAATAGAAATTATGTAAAATGCAGATCATGGACTGAACATTTGACTGTTCAAGGAGTTGCATTTTACTGCTTGGGATACCTTTTAAAGTGAAGGAGAAGAAAAGGAGGAAGGGGGAGGGAAGGGAGGAGAAAAAGAAGAGGAGGGAGGTGAGAAGAGAGAAACTTGCTCCATAATTTACAAGGCTCTTTTTTTCACAGTGGGATTATTATTTCCCATTATCACATGAAACAGTCTTCATTACTTTTCTTAATTCTGTCTTCATTCTCACTTCGCCTTGCCCTTTTATATATGTTCTCTCAACTTGGGAATAAGAAACTGGACCTTTACAGCTGGGCACGGTGGCTAACGCCTGTAATCCCAGCACTTTGGGAGGCCGAGGCAGGTGGATCATGAGGTCAGGAGTTTGAGACCAGCCTGACCAACATGATGAAACCCTGTCTCTACTAAAAATACAAAACTTAGCCTAGTGTGGTGGTGGGCACCTGTAATCCCAACTACTCAGGAGGCTGAGGCAGGAGAATTGCTTGAAACCGGAAGGCAGAGGTGGCAGTGAGCCAAGATTGCACCACTGCACTCCAGCCTGGGCAACAAGAGTGAAACTCTATCTCAAAAAAAAAAAAAAAACTAGACCTTTAGTAGACCAAATATATCTGAATATCTGAGGCTTTAGAAAAACAGAAGAAAGGAAGGAAGGGAGGAAGGGAGGAAGAGAAAGAAAGAAAGAAAGAAAGAAAGAAAGAAAGAAAGAAAGAAAGAAAGAAAGAGAAAACAGACAAAATAAAAGCTTTGGAATTGCTATAGAAAGGATTAGATTAGATGACTAGCTAAGACCTTTTCTCGTGTCTGTATTTTGGGAAGAGAAGGCATGAATTTCCCCTTTTAGTTAGGTAAAGCATATTTTTATATTGAGAACCTCTTGCATAAGGACAGGTGAATTAATATACTCATTGAAAATCAAATGACTTCAGAGCTCAAAAAGATCTTGAGAATATCTGGCGCAGTGTTTTTGAAACTTTTAGGAAATCAGCATAATTATTCCCCCCATTTATATTTCAGTTAAGTAAAATTGACTCTAAGTGCATAAAATACGGGAAACCTGGCTACTAGGGTTTGAATCAAAAGCAGGGTTTGTGTTATCCAAGGCATCTTTCTTCCCCTTCACTGTCCTTCTCTTTCTCCAAGGTTAAGTCTGAGGAGTTTTCTAGAAAACCTCAAATTCAGTGGAACACATTCTACCTCCATCATAATGTGAAAAGAATCTGTGGTCTAATCTGATGAAATAATTTGCTCGTGGCTAGCTGATAAAAAGCACTTGTAGCTAACATATATTGAGTGATGAACCTGGACTAGATGCATGAAGTACCTAATCTCCCCACTGACTCTGTGATGTACACACTCTTACGACACTAATTTTATAGAGAAGGAAACTGATTTCAGAGAGCTTAAGTGATTAGAAGCAAATCCGTGACTAGACCTTGGTGTCCTTAACCCTCAGGGCAATGCTTTGGCACTCTACAATCTTACCTCCTAGAAACACCTTCAAAACCACCCTATAATTAGAACTGAATTTTAGCATCTACAAAAATTCACAGTTCACTTTTAGTTCTCTATTTTCCTGGGTTCTTCCCAGGAATTTAAGTTATTTTGAGACCAGAGAAGCTTAAGGCATTGACATTCCACATGCCCTCAGGATTTAACTTAAGCTCCAGGCTGTTTCAATACCAAAGATTTTGCCTCAAACTTTGCCACCACTGAGAACTTGGGGATGTGAAAACCACTGAGGCAGCAATGGCAAAGAGAAGAGTGGGAAAGGCCTTTCCAGGATCCATGTGCAGAATTAGATTTGTGTACCACCTGTGATAACTGGAAAAGATCTTTTTTTCTGGTTTTTTTTGTTCCTTTTTTTTTCCATGTTGGAGGCAGGAATAAAGCAGGTGAGGGTTCCATCAGAGTATCTGCCCTAATTTCCCGTAACAGCAACAGGAGTTACCCATTACTCCTATTGCCAATAGATATCATGGCTTCACTCCTAAACCATACTCAGAGCATTCACTTGTTGCTGTTAGTAAGGAAAAGCAAGTTGTGCATAAGCAGTATTATACAGCATGCTTCAGTACAGTCTGTAGCTATTTGCTTAACTGAAATCTAGGTACAAGCCTCTTCAAATAACAGATCTTCTTTTTCTGTATGTTCCTTAAAGAGAAAGAGGAAAGAGAAAAAGAAACATGCCTGGAGTGAGCATTTATCACCAAGACAATCTCCAATTTCATCTCACGATCAGGTTTACTTCCCAATATTCTACAACCGTACCATTTTATCATGGGCATAAACATTGAGAATAATGACTCTTGTGTCTTTTAAGAGCCTAATTTGTGATGAGAGAATTTTAATGTTGGAAACAAACTTTAAAGGTACCAAGGTCCAGACATCTAATATACCCTAGAATCTCTCTGCAGCACGTCGGCAGCAGACATCTGGCCCAGCTGTGATGCTCTAATAAGTCCAGGCAAGAGGACCATAGCACTTTAGAAAGACATGAGGCTTACTGAAGATATGACTTACAAATAGAGCTTTTGGTACAGTGCAGTCTGAAACTGATTTTCCTAAAAATAAAATGCTCACGTAGGTCTCAAATAAAGGTGCCTCGCTCCTCAGATAGATAGAAAATATACAACACCCAACCTAAATAGTCAAAATAAAAATATTGTGTATCCAAAGAAAAGTTTTAGAAATGTATTTAGTTAGCACTTGGAGCCAGAGGTAGTTGCCAACCCAATTTCATTGTAAGTGAAATTTCTAGGGTATTAAAAATGGCTCTCCTCTTCTTCTTCCTCTCCCTTTTCCTTCTTCTTTTTGTGTTGATTTTTTATCATTTAATTTTGATCCACAATTCTGTATAACATCTACATCTCATATCAACCTTTTTTTTTCCTAGAATTATTCGACTCCCTGGGTCAGTCCCCAAGATGTTTAACTTCATTATGGATCTCCTTAGCGCTGGTGCTAAGGTTGAAACATTAATTCTCCGCATGCTGAGAGTTACTTAGCTCCATGGTGAAGTCTCTATCTGCCAAAAGCCTCTGTTCAAATAAATATGTAACTGGTGATTCTACAGCATGCATTAGAATCATGCAGAGGGCTTGTTAAAACACAGCTTGCTGGGCCCCACCCTCCTAAGTCTCTGATTCAGTGGATCTGAGGGAGCCCAAGAATTTGCATTTTTAGCATCTTCTCAGGTGCTGCAGATGTTACTGGCTCAGCAACAACACTTAGAACAACTGTTCTAGAAAGAGAGTCCCTAGAACTGTGGCATTCTAGTTAAAGATGGTGGGGATGGGAGGAAGACATTGCTCTATACCAGGCTGTTATGGGCAAATTCGGGAGATAATTGTGATGAGGTTGAAAGGTTTGAATTTAATCTCCAAATTTCAGTCAGAGAGTAAGATTCATTAAGGCTTTTTTTCCATCCCCCTGCAAAGTCCATTCTTCCAGCCAGCTCTTGCTCCAGCCCTGCTGTGATGAGACTGCTGTTTTCTGTTTTAGCTACTTCTGCAGCTCTCCCAACCCTGGAAAAGATGAAGAAAGATCATGATTTTGTTCTCAGCTCTTACTCTTTAGCCTTTGGACAGCCATCAAAAGTACATTTTAAGGAAAAGGGGGAAAATACGTATACTAGGAGAAATGCCTTGTATTAGACTGGCTCTATACTTAGGTCCCCATGGAAACAGGATTATATCAGTGATTTGCTTTTACTTAATGTAGTATTGAGGAGAAAATGCCTCTCTTTTATTATTCAAATGCTTTGCTTTTACTTTACCAAATTACAAGAAAGCATACCAAATGCAGGCTTCTAAATAGTTTAAACTGGTTTACCACATTAAACTCAAAAGAGAGTATTTCATTAAAAAATATAAATGGACTGGAGCTGTTTTCTGACAATACACTGTTGGGCTTTTTTTAAACTTCTACTTTTGTTTTATGAACCGAACTACTGGTGTTTAATACTCAAAGATGCTCAGCTTTTAGGTAATATTTGTTGTAGGAATTCTTAAAAGCCACAGATACTGCTAATGGAGAAAAAACAACTTTTCTTATGTTGAGGTTATAGCAACTTTGGTGGATAACAGTTAATACAGTTAGTTTTTCCATCAGTTTCTCTAAATGCATTTTTTTTTTCTAACTAACTTCAGGGTATTCTGTATCCTTGGCATTGATTTAGTGAGATCTTCATTACATGGCATTTCACTTTAGTTTCCATTGCAGATTGATATCACAGGTAATAACTGAATCTTTAGGGTTTGAAGAAGCTGACCTTTCTTTAAGAGATCTAATCATTTCACGGACAAGTTCCAGTGGTATTTCTATTAAGAAATCAGGGTATGGCTGGGCACAGTGGCTCATGCCTGTAATCCCAACACTTTGGGAGGCCGAGGCGGGAGGATCACCTGATGTCAGGAGTTCGAGACCAGCCTGGCCAACATGGTGAAACCCCATCTCTGCTAAAAATATAAAATTAGCCAGGTGTGGTGTCACATGCCTGTAGTCCCAGCTACTTGGGAGGCTGAGACAGGAGAATTGCTTGAACCTGGGAGACGGAGGCTGCAGTGAGCTGAGATCACGCCACTGCACTCCAGCCTGGGTGATATAGAGTGAGACTCCGTCTCAAAAACAAACAAACAAAAAAAAAGGGTCTGTCTTCATGGTAAGATAATCAGGACTTTAAGGAAGTGTGTAAGACATTTTACTCATATTTTTATTACCAATTTACATTATGGTTTCTAAGGCCATTATGTGAATCCAAATACCATCTTGAAATGAAAACACATTAAGCTATTTTTAACCTGCAAATTATTTGATCAGCTGCCTCAGATACATGAAGAATCTGATGGCAGGGGCACAGAAAAGCTAAAGTTTAATGGGAAAGCTGGTACTATCCAAGTCAGTGAGGTGAACACCCAGCTGCAGAGTGGAGGCTCAGAAATGGTGAGTGCCAAGATGAATCAAGCCACAAAAGGAATGTGGAGGACCTCTGAGGTTTAGCTTCATATATTGGGCAATGTTTCTATAGGCAGTCATTGGCCTTTCGTCTTCATCTTCTACACCGATTCACTCATTTCATTTGTAGAGTCTTCCTCAACATATTGTTTAAAAAAATTCAAGATTTTTCAAATTTGGTGTTAGGATTTCAAAAACAATCAGGACTAGTATGAGCTATTCCTTTTTTTTTTTTTTTTCAGATAGAGTCCTGCTCTATCACCCAGGCTGGAATGCAGTGGCCAATTTCAGTTTACTGCAACCTCTGCCTCCCAGGTTCAGGTGATTCTCCTGCCTCAACATCCTGAATAGCTGGGATTATAAGTACCCACCACCACGCCTGGCTAATTTTTGTGTTTTTAGTAGAGGTGGTGTTTTGCCATGTTGGCCAGGCTGGTCTCAAACTCCCGGCCTCAGGTAGTCCACCTGCCTCGGCCTCCCAACGTGCTAGGATTACAGGCATGAGCCACCGTGCAGGGCCTATTCATTGTTTTTTTGTTAATTCTCTAAGGATTAACTTTTGGGCCATGTTGGACTGACAGATTCTGTCCTTTGCTCTGCTTATATTTTCCCTTCTATTTTTCAGGTAGTGATTAAGATTGTGAAGACAGAAGGTCTGAATTAGCAATTTTTCAGGCAGCTGACTTAATAATTTAGACTAAAACTCCTTCCAGGATGCTTGCTCACCTCCTGCATGTGGTGTCCTAGAAAGCCTCTTATTTCTCCAGCTGTCCTCCCCGGCAGCATTGGCATCACCTGGGAGATTGCTAGAGATGCAGATCCCAGGCCCTCTCAGATCCATGGAGTCATCACCTGCATTTTAGCAAGAGTTCCAGGTGATTCGCGTGCACATTACAGTTTGAAAAATATTGGTAAATATTATTGTCATCATAGCGGGTTATCCAACTACTGGTTTTAGCTCTGCCACTATCTAATTGTGTGACCCTTTGCCAGTCAGCTCAGCTTTTCAAACTGTGTTTCATGGAGCTGTATCCATTCAGTTTATTACTCAGAGGCTGGGTAGTAAGGTCAGCGGCTCCCATCTGAGCCCTGAGCGACTCCAGTTTTATTAGTTTTTATCTGTTAGGCTTTAACTTAAGACACTGTTTGAAGAAAAGGTTTGCCTGTGAAAGAGATCGAAGGCCTACTGTCTCTGATGAGTCTTAAAGTCATTTCCTCATCTGAATTTTCTATGATTATAATATCATTCATGGATAGGAATTGTTTCCTTAACGAAAAGGAAAAATCTCTTCATTTCTATACATGTGCCAGGTTGACATTTGTCATGTACTGAGGCTGACAGACAGTTTAGCTACCTTTGGGAGGTTCCTTGATCAAGATAGAGAAACTTTGCCAGCCACTGAACTTCTCACTGTTTTCCTCATCTTAGCGACTTAATCCAGGCCTCACCCCATCTGTCACTACAGAAGAACTGTTTACGAGACCTCACTTTACTAGCTTTTATTTATTTTATCAGTGTTGGTTATTTGGGAGCAAACTGACCCTGAGCTATCCTTTGACCAGTGCCATTCACTTTGCATACATTGATCTAAAAAGGCAATTGGGTTCAGAGGTCTGAGATACCCAATGATATTCTACATGTGACAAAGACATTTCCAGTCCTGCACACCCTGGTAACCTAAAGAAGGCCAAGCATCTCAATTAATTTTCAGTTGACAGTTTCTGCAGCTGAATCCCCAAGGCAGAGTCCCTAAACAAAATTGTTTGCATTCTATAGGAAAATAGGACACATTATTAGCCCAGTTCTAAATCCGGTTCCATCTTTCCTCAAACAACAGCAAATGTTCTTCTCAGATTCATAGCATGGAGCATCATCCACTTTTAATGTTTTCCATCCACATAGCTGCATTGCCCTGTTACTTATTTACAAATTTATTGGCTTTAGATGGCATATTTTCTCCAAAGAACTCAGGCAATTGAATGAGTTGTTTTAGAAGTCTACAAAATATACCCTTACTCATTCACCTGTGGGATTTACATGAAGTTATTTCACATTCCTTTTCATGTATTGCGGTGGGGTTGTTATAAAAATACTCACACCTTTAAATCTTCCCAGGAGCACATATATTCTGCTTTCAAACACAACAACCAAGAAAAAAGAAAATTCTACTGAAACAACTGACCAATCTTCTTTCCTTAGAAAAATCAATCTCATCAGTAGCTCATGAAATTCAATTTCCCTGGTCAGGAACAAAGCAGATACTCATCCCCTAATAATATTTATGGATGATAGAAATGCAGAGCAAATAAAATTAGCCTCTAAAACTATCATCAAGTTCCTTGAAACTTTTTTCTTTATCTCAAGGGGATTTATGGAGTAATGGTAAGTGTGTTTTTCTCCATTTCTATTTAGGCCAACACACATCAGAGGCACTCAATAGATATCTGGTGAATGAATGAGGAGTGAGTAAATGAATAAAGTAAAATACAGATGACCCTCAATTTGGACATAATGCATTCCTAGAGACTGCTTCATAAAGGATATTGCTTAAAGGCAAAACACCGACTGCAAGAATGCCACCACTTTTGTCTGTAAAATTCATTACAAATTGACAGCAGATAAAGTAGCATATATATCTCTTCATTAGGTAACAGCAAATAAATGGAAAGGCAAAAGAGGGCCACAATGAAGCATGAACAATGTATAGAATTCTAGTAAAAGATGATTGCATAAGGACATTTTTACCTTGCTTCTCTTTATGAAAGTGTACATCAATATGAAGAAAAAGAAGAGAAGAACCACCATCTTCTCCATGCCAGCATGCCTAAAGCTAGTCTAATCTTCTCTCTGTCTTGAAAGGTTTTATGGATCCTCTGAGTCTGCTTATCACAGTCATTTGAAGAGAGAAACAACAACTGCCAATCATGAAACAGAAGATGTGTGAGATATGGGCTTGCTGTGAACCAAGATGATCCAAAGGGGATGCTGAAAGCTTAGCAGAACCAAATACTCAAATAGAAAAAATGTGGCTGATTTGCTTCAACAGCTTTCCAAGATAATATACCAAAGTGGAAACTGATAGCTTCTCCAGATCATACTTGCTCATTCTGTCCCCGATTCTTGGGCAGAACTCTGGTCTAGAGAGAACTTTCCTTATTCCGAGAAGCACCATGAGCAGAAGACCTAAAACAAGACCCATAGAGTAAAGGGGCATGGGAAACAAAATGGCAAATCTGACATCAGAAAAAAATGAAGAAGAAAATAAATAAAAAATATAGCCTTCATACTTTTAAATAAAATGAATGTAAGCTAGTTGCAAAAGACATAAAATTAATAAAAGATACCAACTTAATAAAAGATATCAAATCTAATCTGTCTCTCTCACATGCATAGACACATACACACACACACACACACACACACACACACACACACACACACAAAGTGTTGAAAGGATAATCAGGCAGGCCGATTTTAAGAAATAAATGTAAAAATAAAGTCATCAAAAACTGTCACCGCATTAAGAACCTAAAGGATTAAGAAAGACAACATAGAAAATAGCATCCATGAGCATAGAAGGCTTGAAATAATCACAGAAAAAGAAATGAAACAAAAAAATTAGAAAGCGATTAGATACAATTTTATAGATATGGAAGTCAGACATAGAAGACACAAATTATGATATAAATTATAGTCTAAAAAGAGAAAAATATAACACAGGAAAATTTAAAATATTTGTTAAAATAACATCTCCTGAAATCAACTAAAACCAGAATCTTAATGTTAAAAAAAGGCCTATTGTGTTTTAGGAAAATTTTATGTGAAAAGTCTCCTGATGAATAGAAAGTCTGTGGCCATCCAAGCAGAAAAATCAAGCTAGTCTAAAATTCTTCATGGCAGAATTGAATGCCAGAACACAGAGGAAAAATTGTATAATTATAGATACTATTATCCAAGGTTTTTATACCCAGTCAAGCTGTTCTTCAGTGTAAAGGCTATATACTAATAAGCAATCTAGGCTATAACACCCATGATCCTTCAAAAAACAAACAAACAAAAAAACCAGCTGATGAAAGAACCTAACCATAGAAGATAAATCAAAGAACTCTGGGTTAGAGAACTCATTGAATTGGTATTGAATCTATATATACTTAGAGATAGGACTAAAAAAACACTGGGAATTATGATAATAGAAATATAAATATTACAAATGTATTACTGCATCTTTATATTTTATTTTTCAATAATTATATAATCAGCAACTGGGGGAAGCAGTTAAGACTAAGTTTGGGGAGAAATGATGCCTCTGATTGGTCTTTTTGGGGTGTATTAATCCATTCTTAAGCTGCTGATAAAGACATAACTGAGACTGGGCAATTTACAAAATAAAGAGAGGTTTAATAGACTTACAGTTCCACGTGGCTGGGGAGGCCTCACAATCACGGCAGAAGGCAAGGAGGAGCAAGTCACGTCTTACATGGATGGCAGCAGGCAAAGAGAGAGAACTTGTGCAGGGAAACTCCTCTTTGTAAAACTGTCAGATCTCCTGAGACCCATTCACTCTCATGAGAACAGCATGGAAAAAACTTGCCACCATGATTCAATTACCTCCCACTGAGTTCCTCCTACAACACATGGGATTTCAAGATGAGATTTGAGTGGGCACATGCAGCCAAACCATATTGGGGGTGTCTTAGGTTAGGTTCTCTTGAAACAGATCCTGAGACAGGAATTTGGGTACCATGGTTATTGAGTGAGTGCTCCTTAGAGGAAGGATGTGGATAAACAGGATGGGGAGACGTTAAATGAAGATGTGGTCTCAGCTTGAGTCCAGCTTCAGAGTGATCCCATAGAGAGTTCTGGAGCAGAAATTGAACCACAGTGCTAGCCCCACTTTGAGGTGAGGGGCTGGACTTTTGTTCCCTCCTTTCAATCAGTCATTGACTGCAGGCTGTTCAATAGGGAAGGGATAAATAGGGGTGTAACTTTAGAGCTAGATGGCTCTACTTCCATGCTGGGTAATTCCCTGAAAAAGAGAACAGCTGGGGGCTTTAGCACCAGCACCCACAGCAGCAGGGGTCTGGGTGCATCAGTCTGTGAAAGCGAATCTGGGCAGTTTCCCAATGGTGTCTCCTGTAGAGCATTGATAGCTCTGGTTGATGTTAGCTTTCCCTGTCACTGACTGGTCCTTTGTTATCCTTTATTATGGCTTATAAATGTCAGTTTTCAGTGTCTGAATGCATTTCACTGAGAGAAGGAAAGAAAAGAGGCGCTGTAGAGAGAAAAGGAACTGTGGAAAAGCCTAGACTTTTTTTAAGGAGAGGAAATGTGCCAGTGAGCTTTGTGGAAGTTGTTTCAGCATGGAGCAGTTATACATGTTGCCAGATGTGGAGTCTCAACAATCTCAGAGGGTCAGCCTCTTTAGCTATGAAGTGTTGCTTTATGCCCTCCAGAAATTATCCCTCTCTCCCCTCCACCTGCTGCTCATCCCATCCCCCTTTTCTCTCTACTCACCCTAATGATCCATCTCACAAGAGATGGCATGTCTCAAATGGCAAGAACAGGAAGTGACAAATATAGACAGTGTTGGTAATATCGAAATGAAAAGAAATAATTGTCTCTGATTAAGATGAGACTAGAAAGACATTGAAATTGCCCTTTGTAGCATGTACTAGGGAGCACCCAAATCTCTAAGAGAGGACTAAAGTGTGGCATTTTGCAAACTTACTTTACAATTGTACCCATTGTCTGTTGACTATTCAGTGGGAATAACATTCTATAAAAACATTCTTTAGCAAATGTGGATGTAGGCAATGAGATCCAGGGGGTTTTCAAGAAATACAGGTGAAGATGACATTTGTGCTTTAGCAATAACTCTTAAAGAAATGTGGAGGATGGGTTAGAGAGGAAACAGAATGTCAGGGAGGCCAGTGAGGGCTATTTCAGTAGTCTAAGTAAAAATATTAAAGTCCTGAACTAATCTTAGTAGTTATTAAAGCAACCTCCCAGATAACGCAGGATCCCATATCCCTGACAGAAGAGCCACTGATGCTTCTGTGTCCATGAAACAGCTAATAAAAACTGATGTTTGAGCCTAAGCATTAAGAATGTTTTCCTGATAGGGAGCTAAAATAATCTTTGAAAATCACACCCAAAATATTAGTCCTGCCCTTTGAAGCTATGCAGAACAGGTTGCTTGTTCACTAAGAAAAAGATGTATATATCAAGTGCTGTCTTACAAGTGGGAATACAAAGGTGAGGAAGACATAGCCCTAGCTCTCAAGGAGCTGAATATCTAGTGAGAAGAAAAAGACATACTCAAGTTTTGTTGCAATAAATTTCAGCAGAGGAAAGCTATAGGGATTTTAGAGGAAGAGGTGAATGACTGTCCAGGCATGCTAAGAGGATTCATGGTGCCTTTATGAAATAATCCTTCTGATATAGGAGGGAAGGAATCAAGTCCATCCTACCCCTACCTCCTGTTTGTTTGTTTCTCAGTTTGCCCAGTTCTTGAACTTGTTCTTTTATTACATGAATCTAAATTTCATTGAATCCCATTCCTTCTTCCTCTGGAGATTTTGTACTTTTCCAATGTTTTTCTTTAAATGTAGGCTTCCAATCATTGGTCATTGTCTCAGCTGTGATCTGAGGAACGTAGAATTCAGCATAGTGTGCTGGGAAGTGGCAATGTACCCAAAATGTGTGTGGAAGGCTTGCCAGTATATTAGCAATACCTTCTCTCTACACTTTGAGTTCTCCTTAGAGGTTTAACTCACTTTCTAAGCCTCCAGAAACTGTATCCTATGTTCCTTTATAGTGTATTAGAAATAAAGAATTGGTTAAACTCAAAATAAATAGATGTTAGTGCATTAACACAAGCCTGTACCCATTATAAAAATGTATTTGGCAAAGAAGGTAATGTTTAACCCAAAGAAATATCCTTTAGGGAAGGGATTTTAGGCACCTTAATGTAAAATACACATTTGATAAAGAGGCCCTCTTCAGTACATTTGAGTCACACCATATATTCAATTTCTGACTTCATAACAGGCTAGGTCCTGATAAAAATATTGAAGGAACACATGTGTTAAAAGTGTAGTATAACATCTACTATTATTGGATGCTACATAAAAAGCATGGAGCTAAGCAATTCTCCATGTATTATGATCATGCAATTTCAACAACCACTCTATAAGATATATGCTATTATCTCCATTTTACAGATGAGGAAACTGAGGCTTAGAAGTATTGTTCGAGATCGAGTGAAAGAGGCCTATTTTTCAGATCAAGAAGTTTGATTCCAGTTTTGATTTTATCACTTACTGTGATTTTCGCACAAGTCATGTTACTATGTTTAACCTTTTGTTTCTCACCTGTAAAATGAAGGAAGATGACTAAACCATTTCTTGGGGCTGTTCCAGTTGTATGATTTTATGAACATCTCCATGAAAGTATCTTTATTTAGCAAGTAGCCAAATCTGAGAAAAAGGCAAATTTATTAGTCTTTCTAGAACTCTTTAGCATCCTATCTTTACCATGAAGCGTTACTCCACATTGGCTGGCCTGTATTCTTTCCAACTCCTAAACAGTAGCTCTTCTTTCAAATGTCTCCCTCTAATAGGCACAAGCAAGGTGCTGAAAAAGCATGAGAAATATGAGCATAATACAAGGAAATCGATAAGGTTAGGAATCTTCACACGTTTAACTTAATCATGTCAGACACTGAAAACAAAGTCATATTTTATTGCCAAAGAGAAATGCTCTTTGGCAAACCATGATAGTAATCTGATTGTGAACAATGCTTATTCATCATTTCTGGGGCACTGGCTGCTGTGCCAGCCAAGGGGACAGCTGACCTAATGGGCTTGAAGTTGCATTCCTCAACATTAGTTATGTTGTTGTGTGCAATCACCAACACAAAGATAGTGTACATTGGTCAATCAGAAAATATGGGCTCCTTGCTTGTTTCCCATTCTGTTTTTATTGACGATTGGGGGAGAAATTGCACAATGATAGCCAAGAGCATAAATTTTCTTTGTACTTTTATATAATCTTGTTTCTCATTTTACAATATCTGTATTTATTCCTAAAGTTGAGAAGAGGATCAGACATTACAAAACAATCTGGAAAAGATATGGCAATAATCTAAAATATCCCATAGAAAACACCTTTATGTGTTGCCCTAGGTCACTGAGGCTGTTATAACAAAAAATACTATAGACTGGATGGTTTAAAGGAAAAAACAGTTATTTCTTGCAGTTCTGGAGACTGGGAAGTCCAAGCTCAAGATATGGCAGATTTAGTGCCTGGTGAGAACCTGCTTCCTGGTTCATAGAAGTCTGTCTTCTTACTGTGTCCTCACATGATGGAAGGAATGAGAGAGCCCTCTTGGGTCTCTTTTATAAGAGCACTAATCCCATTTATGAAGTCTCTACCCTCATTACCTAATCACCTCCCCAAAGCCCCCATCTCCTGGTACCATCACTTTGGTAAGAGTTTCAACATATAAATTAGGGTGGGGGATACAAATATTTAGTTAATTACATGTGTATTTATGTCTCAGAGATGAGCAGGTCTTAGTTTCAAATAGTTACACCTATGCAATTATCATTCCAAACTTAACTTTTCCTGTAATCCTCTCCTTTTGATGTCATATCATTTGTCCACTGTGTAAGCAGTTACTCTGGGACATAGTCCATAATTTACACTCCCTTTTCCTTAATTTTACTTTGAGGCTCCTTCTCAGGGCTTCCTTTGGTCTCTGTGGTTACCTCTATCATAACTCTTATCACATAGAATGAGATAAAATTATGGTTGTGAGATCAATCTTTAGACAAGAGTTTATTGATTGTTTATGACTAGCTTTGTGTTAAATGTGGGGTCACTAAATCCTGCATACACTTCTTTTCAACCAGGTATTGTTTCAATAATTCCCTCTATCTCTCTATAAAAAATTGAATTCCTTAAACCCGGGAGTCCTTATGGATCAGAGCAAGTGAGCAGCACATCGCATTCTACCAATTTAGCTTTTTTACAGAATCCCAGTCCAAATGGGACTATTCCGTAATGTTCTGTGGTCGTAACTGTTGTCCAGTGTGATTGGCCTGGTTTTCTCAGGCATGAGACATGATGTATTAATTATGATCTGAACAGTGAGCCAGGAGTTAGTGTATCTAGTTTGACAGTATTAACATTTATGGCACATAGTTAAACAAGGACTTTTGATTCTGAGGTAGGAGGAGTTGGGAAGATATGAGCAGAATTTTTATACACAGGGGGATTCTGATTAGAGGATCAACAATTACAAAGTATAGTTATGCACCGTTTAATGACAGAGATATGTTCTGAGAAATGTGTTGTTAGGCGATTTTGTCATTATGCAAACATCACAGAGTATACATACACAAACCTAGATGGTATAGCCCACTACACACCTAGGTTATATGGTACAGCCTATTGCTCCTAAGATACAAACCTGTACAGCATGTTACTGTAATGAATACTGTAGGCAATTGTAGCACAATGACAAGCACGTATATAAACATATCTGAACATAGAAAAGAAATAGTCAAAACATTGTGTTATAATCTTATGGGACTACCGTCATATATATGGTTTGATTTTGTCCAAAACGTCTTTCTGAGACACATGACTGTTGTCTCACACAATAAAGAGATAGAACCTTCATAAACGGAGAGTGGAGTGTCAATGCAAAGTGGGATTAAATCAGGAACTTACTTGAAGATGGAAAGAGGAGGAACACCTTCAGCACCATCTCTCGCATCCTTATCCCAAAACACTGATGACTTTGCAGCCACCTCCCATGCACACTGCAAGCACAGGGCACTGCAAGAAGTTGTGGTTACAGAGGAGACACTGGCTAAGGGATCAGTCTGAGTGCCACTGGTATCTTGTGGAAATACAGGCCAGGGACTATCATAGTCAATGGAAGAGGATTCGTGTTAATGTCCCACAGTCAGCCAGAAGTGCTTGTGACTCTATTCATAGGCACAGTGCCTTTGAAAATTGACTTTCAATCACTTTGTGAGAGTGAACACTGTTACTGCAGGGTCTAGCTGCTCCACCCGTTGTTCTAGATGGGAGATGAAACAGCCTAACTCTAGCTGGATGCTCAATCCAAACTCTAGGATGAGGGTCAAGGCAGGGACTGCACTATTCATTCATGTTTGCTTTTCTGGGACTCCTATAACTGATGCCTTGGATTTGTGGGATGGTTGGTTATGACCAGTGGCTACACCTGAGGAACTCACTGTAGCTTGATGGTTCATATAGATTTGAGATTACCAAAATGTTATTCAACATTCATACTAGATGGTCTTGAATATACTTCAAATTCAGCATGTTCTGATCTGAACTCACATCTGAACATCACCACACTGTCCTTTTCCTTTTTCTTATATTTTCAGAGTATCAGTATAAATCTCATTGCACCAGGCAGAATCTGAGGAGAAATCCTTGCAGCTCCTTCTTCCTGATTCATCATCAAAGCCTATTGATTTTGCCTCCAAACCATTCACTTCTGTTCCTCTTTGCATATGGACAATGGGAGGAGCTGGCTAACCACTTGGGCTTGTCAGTCTGTGTGACCCCTTTCCCCAGATGTATTCTTTGTCCTCTGCCCTATTCTGCCTTGACCTTGACTTATGCCCTCCAAGTGGGTCTGGCTGAGAAATAACTGGCAAGAGATGGGCATTGGGAAGGGGAGATAGGAAAATGTTTATCTCCATCTCTTGCTTTGTCAGCTCTTCTGGTTGCTACTGCCCCTACCTGCCAGGCTTTGGTAAACTGCCCCTCTCCTTGTCCCTTCAGGCTATGATGTGGTGCGCCAATGGCTGCGTCTTCCTTTTTGACTCCTGAATTTTGCTCATATCTGTGTAAGTGACTCCTTTGCTACATTTTCTTTAGGCCAATCACTTTTTTTCTTGAAGAACACTGGACAACCCACTATTTTTCCCATACTCATGTTGCCCACTTCAAAACTGCTCTTCATCCTCTAGAGAGTGGTCTTTTAAAGGGTAAATTTGACCATCACTTTTCTGATTAAAACTCTCCAAGGGGATCTTGTTGATCTTAATATTGACAGAAATAGCTCTAATGTGGCCCACAGCCTGTATGAGCTGACTCCTGTCTGCTTCTCCATTGTCATCTCTTGTCACAGTCACTGGGTTCCAGCCATGTTGCTCTTTTATTGTTCCTTGAAATTGCCATGGGACCTCCAGTTTTGAAGGTCTTCCTTAATTCTTCTGTTTTCAGAA
The DNA here is from genome assembly GCF_028858775.2 of Pan troglodytes. Lineage (NCBI taxonomy): Eukaryota > Metazoa > Chordata > Mammalia > Primates > Hominidae > Pan > Pan troglodytes. The sequence goes on from NC_072411.2 coordinate 15,206,198, forward strand.
ATTCTCTGCTCCTTTCTTGCCTCCTCCCATCCCTAGCCTGCAATTTTATAGGAAGTGTTACATTCCTTTTTAAAAATTTTTATTTTAAATTCAGTGGTAGATGTGCAGGATGTGCAGGTTTGTTCCATAGGTAAATGTGTGTCAGGGGGGTTTGTTGTACAGATTATTTCATCACACAGGTATTAAGCCTAGTGTCCATTAGTTGTTTTTCCTGATCCTCTCCCTCCTCCCGCCCTCTGTCCTCTGATAGGCCCTGGTGTGTGTTGTTCTCCTCTACGTGTCCATGTGTTCTCATCATTTAGCTCCCACTTACAAGTGAGAACATGTGGTATTTGGTTTTCTGTTCCTTTAATTTGCTAAGGATGATGGCCTCCAGCTCCATCTATGTCCCTGCAAAGAACATGATCTCATTCCTTTTTTATGGCTGCACAGTAGGAAATGTTACATTCTTAGAGAAAATCTTCCTCTTCATGACACTTGATGACATTTCTGCCACAGGAGTTTGATTCTATAGTTAATATGTTCTCATAGCACCTTATATCTTTGCTCCAAAGCATTTATGATGGAATATAACTACATAGAATTGTTTCATTGATATAAAATAAATTCCAGTGTGTGTGGAAGGATGTTCTGTGCCTTGTTTTTCATTTTATCTGTAACAATTTGCACAACTTGTGGCAAATGATTATCATTTTATAATAGTTATTGGGTAAATAATTAAAAAGTATCTCTAGCTAAGGCCAACCAGGATAGCAAAAATAAAACTAAAATGAAGAGCACTTGAATGAGACAGCAACAGCAGTGAAAGTAGCCTTCCATGATTATTATCAAAATATCTGTTGGGAGTTTAGCTGAAAACTGACTTGAGGAGTTTGGGAATAAACACAGCCCACAGTCAGAGGAAGGGGCTCATTCAAAAACATTTAGTTGCTCTCAGGTCAATGATAGGTCTCAAATTCCATTTTTCATGAGCATCCACAATAAAACCTCAGAGCACAAGCCAATAACTCAAGTATTCAAATGCCCTCCAGGGTTCCTTCCAAGTTGCTCTGCTGACCTGAGCTCATTACTTTTATATAATGATTGCAGCAGAAGCATCTATGGAAGTACTGTCTTCAATGAGATAGTCAAAAAATACTAAGGAGATAATTACAGTATTAATTCTTAAGTTTTGCAGAATTAATGAAACATAAAAAATATTCTTTTGGATCATCAAGTTTGGATATATGGTGACAAAACAAAACCACTGCTGGCCAGTGAGAACTTCTAGGGAATCTATATTATACATTTTTACATTATGTGAATTTGCATAAGTAAATTATCCAGAATAATTTACTCATGTCAATTAACAGATAAAAAACGTGACTTAATTAAAATCTCATTACGGGAACTCTCTTCAATCAATAATTCTGGAAAGTGACAGACAAAGATGGTCCACAGGGGGATGCATGAGGACAAACATAGCTTTAGATAAGACTGTGTTTGCACCATGGACTGGAATGTCTCTTCCTCAAACATGTATTAAGCCATTCCATTTACTGAGCACCTACTATATTCTAAGAACTGTACTTGTCATCGTGGTGGGGGAAGGGAGGAATAAATAAGCTGTGATACTTGGGACAGGACAACCAAAACCTAGTTTCCTTCAAATAGGACTTGAGTCACTCATAGAAGTCTTTCCTAAATATTCCGGTCTTCAAGAATTTCTCTGAAGACTTCTAAAAAGTACTGCTTATGTCACGTGTGAATCCTTTCTTGATGATGATGATGATAGAGAAGTATTTATTATGAAAGAAAGAAAGAGAAAGAGAGAGAGAAAGAATTGACATGAGCCAATTCCCAAAATAAATCTTTTATATATATGTATATATCTCTCCCTATATATATCTATGTATACCATATATATATATTTATATGTTACAGATAAAATGAATATATATATGTATTCATATATATATTTATATGTTACAGATAAAATGAATACATATATATATATATATATATATATATATACCTATACACACATATCTCCTATTGGTTCTGTTTCTCTTGAGAACCCTGATTGATACATAGATAGAAGAGTGTATGTAAAACGGAAGCAAATAGATCTTCATGGAAGATCAGTTGGGTATGAAAGCAAAGAGCTATGAAAAGTATATGATGCTTATTTGCTTATTTTTACTTGTACAGATTTTGATATGTATTATTGCAATGATTACTTTTATGTCAACATGACTGAACTAAGGGATGCTCATATATCTTGTGAAACATTATTTCTGGGTGTCTGTGAGGATGTTTCTGGAAGAGATTAGCATATGAATGGGTAGACAGCATCAAGAAGATTGCCCTCCCCATTGTGGGTAGGCGTCATCTAATCCACGGAGGGGCGAAATAGAACAAAGAGGCTGAGGAAGGGAGAATTTGCTTTCCGTTTGAAACATCCATCTTCTCCTGCCTGTAGACGTGGGTGCTCCCAGTTCACAAGTTTTTAGACTCGGATCAAAATATATGCCATCATTTCTCTCAATTCTCAGGCCTTCAGACTCAGACTGAGTTACACCACCAGCTTTCTTAGTTCTCCGGCTTGCAGAGAGCAGACTGTGGGACTCCTTGGCCTCCCATAACTGCACGAGCCAATTCCCATAATAAATCTCCATATATATATATGTATATATATATATATATACACACATATATACACACACACACACATACCATATATATCTCTCTATATATGTATACCATATATATATGTATATATACACACATATTCTCTTGAGAACCCAGACTGATATATAGATAGCAGAGTGTATGAAACGTATGCACAGTCTATAAATTATATAGTAATCACCTATCTACCCACTTACCTACCCACTACCCAGGTAAAGAATTAGAATATGGCCAGTGTCTTAGAAACTTTCTGTATGTCTGTCCTCGATTACATTCTGTTTTATCCCACCCTCCAGAAGTACTTACCATCCTGTTTTTATGTTAATTACTCCCTTGCTTATACTTATATTATCAACAGTGTAAATGTTTTCAAATAATATGTGGATTAGTTTTGAAATTTGAATAGCTGTGTAAGAAAAGAGCAATATTGCCACTATTACACAATGCCTCCCAAGAGAAGAGAAATAGAAGTCTGAGAAATCTCATGGTCCCAACTTCATGGAAAGTTTACATGGATGAGTCTCCTCTAGGCATGTCAGAGGCCCCACTCAGACCACGTGGTGGGGTTAAGGTGTGTACCATGTACTGGATATCCAGCAGGGATATGATCAGGGGTATTCTCTGCTTCTGGACTCATCGTTCCCTACCTACAGCTCTCAGAGTGGGTCAAAGCTGAACATTTCTGTGAAGCAAATTGAGTGTCTTCAGCTGATTCAGGAAGCATGGCAGAGTCGACAGGATATTTATTAGCACATTGATAAGACAAAGTCAGACCAGCTACTATTGAGAATCATGCTTACCAAGGAATTTTATTCTCTGGTAAAAAGTTGGTATGAGGTGTATATATCATGGCATTGGGCATCTTAGCGTGTATAACTTTCAGTGCATCTGACTCTTGGGGTGCATTGGTCCAAACTCTGGGTTGCCCTTGAATGGGGGGAGCTCTGTCCTTCTGATGTAACATTTTATGGTGCTCCATAGATTCTCACATCCTTTCTCCTATGTTGAATGACCTGCTTCCTGTGTCTTGTTCTTTGTTGGCTTATTATTAAGTATTATTATTATTACTATTATCGTAGAGCTCATACTTGAGTCACTTCTTAAGAAAGGAAAAGGAGTGAACAATGAGAACACATGGACACAGGGAGGGGAACAACACACACTGGGGCCTGTTGGGTGGTGGGGTAGGCACAGAGAGAGCATTAGGAAAAATAGCTAGTGCCTGGTGGGCTTAATACCTAGGTGATGGGTTGATAGGTGCAGCAAACCACTATGGCACACATTTCCCTGTGCAACAAACCTGCACATCCTGCACCTGTACTCCTGAACGAAAAATAAAAATTAAAAAAAGGAAAGGATAAGAGGGAAGTGAATTTTTGAATCTTGAATGTTTGAAAATATCTTTATTGAAATATCACATTAATTGCTAGTTTGCCTGGGTATAGACTTTTAGATCAGAAATAATTTTCCTTCAAAATTTTACAGGCATTTTTCAATGTTTCCTTTCAGGGTTATTTTTGAGAAATCTGATGCCATCTGAATCCTCAATTCCTTACTCCCTCATTTGAAGCTTATAGAATTGTGTGATTTCACTGAGCTGGACACTCACTAGGTCCTTTACATCTAAAAACTCTTGTCATTCACTTCTAGGAACTTCTCTTGAAATATTGCAGTGGTAATTTTCTCCTTTCTCACTTCTGTGATATCTCTTTCTAGAACATCTGTTATTTGGATATAGGATGTTCAACATGCTTTGTTCTACTTTATGGTATATTCCCTTAACTTTATCTTACAACTCTTCAATTGATATTTTCATTTTATTTCCTGCTTATGATTTGAATTTCTAAGAACTCATTTAAAATGATGGGAATTTTTTTTATATATTATCCTCTTTTTGTTTCTTGCCTGCATTACCCTATCCCTCTGAGACTATGAATCATAGCTTTATGTTCTTCTTTTGGTCTTCTTTTGGCATGGTCTCTATTTTCTCCTAATTCCTCTTTGTTCTGTTTGTCCTTTGGGTCTCTGTATTCTATTTTAGAGTGGCTTCTTTATCTTAGAGGCTTTCCTTTAACTCTGATATCTGGTAAACCTAGGTACCTGTTCATGATTAAGAATGAACTACTCAGAGGTTTATTTGAAGCTCTCATTGTCTGGTGTGTTGTCAACTTTCAGATTCCCAAGAGGAGAATGCTCCAGTGTCTTTGGTAATTTTTCCTTGTGCTGCTCAGATTTCCCAGAAAACCCTCCCACTCTTCCTCCTGTAACAGCAGAAATCTGACTGCCAGAGCAACTGTCTTGGAGACTAAACAGTCAGCATTATTTTTACATAGTTACTTATTTCCTTTGTTTTCAGTATGGTGCCCACACCCTCGACTGTGCTTGATGTCCCTAGAAACCGTCTGTTTTGCTTTTTACTTTTTTTTTTAAGGGAATATGTATCAACAATTTTATGGTGCAGCAAACATCTTTTAGAGTCATGGAGTTGAAGAGAATGGCAACTAGTGGTCTACCTGATTCTTAGATGGCTTCACCCAAATATCTGTTACTTTGACCTCTTCCTTCCCTTTATCTGCCTCTCCTAGTTCCAAACATGACTGGGATGCCCCCTTCTGGGGCCCCTTGAGGATTCCATGGTGTAACTTGTGTTGGTTTTCAATTTTCTTTGATACTGACTTGTAATTTAACTTTCTCGGCTCTATCAAGTTACTTCTTATCCACTTGCTTTTCGGCTTCTAGAATTCGGTTGCTGTTGTTTTCTTTTCTTTCTTCCCATTTGCAAGAGTTTGTTTCTACAAAAAAAAAACATTATTTATAATGAATTTAGTGGGTTTCATGGGGAAACAAAATTAATGTATGTGTTTAACCTGTCATCTTAACCAGTAACTCAGCTGGTGTAGTTTTAATGTTAAGCTTTCACCTATTTAACAAATATTTCTTGATCTCTGTGGAGTGAAGAAGAACATCATCTTGCCTCCATAAATTCTAAGACAATTACTTTTGGCATCATTTAGATACCCTTTCCTTATTAAGTTTAGGATAGTCAAGCTTTCAAGCACTAAAAGTGCTGGGTAATAATGGTAATTAGCCAAATTGGGAAAATAATAAGGCCATCTCTCTACCTCGTAATTTCCTTTTTTCCCTCTAGGTTTAGCAGTACAATTTGAATTAAGACAAATTCAGATGTTCTCTAAACATATTAATCCCATTGCACCCCCAAATTATACACTTTTTCTTCTTCTAATGTTAAAATAGTTACTAAACCAGTGAATTTTCCTTAACCACTCTTATCCTACCAGCCCCTTATCCAAACATTCTCTCAGTTTGGATGATTTCACCTCCTGAATATCTCCTGCATTTTTTCCTTTTGTATTTTCCCTGCTGCAAATCTCTCAAACCTACCTCTTTGATTGCTGTCAGACAGTTTTTTCTTTCTGAAATACAAATATGACCATGTCACTTTCTTTTTTAACTCCCAAATGAATCCGTATTGCTTTAATAAAGTCTAAACTTAGAGCAGCATCAAAAGCTCTCAAAGATGCCCTAACTGCCCTCGTATTTTCAACCTCATTTTTCACCGTGGCTTTCCTGGGTGCAGCACTTCAGTAAGAACACATGCAGGTGTGTGTATCCATGGCAGACTCCAGGCAATTTCATACTGCTGTGCCCTTACACATGCTGCTCTCTCTGCTTGGAGCATCCTCCTTGTGCTGTCTCCTCTGGTGACATCCTTCAAAACCAGGTTGGATGCCTCTAGGAATCTCTCACCAGCCCTCTTGAGGTTGGGCTCAGAGCCCCTTCTTTACCCATGGAGAGTCCTCTGCATTGGTGCATCCTGCATCGACACGGTTTGCCTGAGCTTCCGTGCCCTCTTGGAGCCCCATGATTTTATTCCTCATGTCTTGCATGCTGCCTGACACAGTGTAGAATGTTTCCTACTGTGAGAATATTGAATCTGAGGGCTGCCAACAGTTGAATCTTTTCCCTTAGAGGAATGTTTTACCCATTTCCATAATTATTTCAGCCATTTAGATTTAAAATTCACTCACTGGCCTAGGATGAAGGTAACTTTAGTGTATTCCTTTTTTTTCTTTCCTTCTTTCTTTCTTTTCTTTTCTTTTCTTTTTTTGTTTTTTGAGACGTAGTCTCGCTCTGTCACCCCGGCTGGAGTGCAGTGGTGCCATCTCAGCTCACTGCAACCTCTGTCTCCCGGGTTCACACCATTCTCCTGCCTCAGCCTCCTGAGTAGCTGGCACTACAGGCGCCCGCTACCACACCCAGCTAATTTTTTGTATTTTTAGTAGAGACAGGGTTTCACCATGTTAGCCAGGATGGTCTCGATCTCCTGACCTTGTGATCCACCTGTCTCGGCCTCTTAAAGGGCTGGGATTACGGGCGTGAGCCACCATGCGTGGCCAACTTTGGTCTGTTCTTCATGAGCTGTTTAATTTCTCTGGGCCTCAGCTATGTCATTTTAATCATTATTTGTTTAGATTCATATAATTTAACTCTAGCATTGTCATCTTTCTCAAAATCCTTCTGTCTTTTCCTGATACTTGTCCCTCCAGCCCCATACATCCTTTTCTGGTGTCTCCTACGTAAAGTTTGCTGCTAGCAAGCTCTCAATAAGTTCACCCAAGGTTTAGCTAATAATTTCAAATACACTCCCAAATGGATTTGCATTACTAGAAAGGGTTCTGGATGCTTGAAAAGTCTTATAACTCCAAAGATTAAAGCTTCCTATGGATGGGAGATTTCAAAGTGCTCATTAAGGATATTGGGTGAAGGGGCTCTACTCTGGGTCTTCTCCTCCCACCACCTAAATAACTGTACCACATGCCTTTAGGAGGGTGTGTGTGTGTGTTACAGAACATGGTCTCCAATTCTTTTGCTTTTATTTCCAGCCAATGAGCTCGGGGATGTGAGTTGGATAGAAACAGTCGGCTAGACTACCGTGAGATCTGAAGGATAGGTGTTTATTTTAGTACGTTTATTCAGAGAATAGCAGGCACCTAGGAAGGAAAACCGATTACAGAGATAAAAAGCAGTTAGGATCTCTCAGAAGGATAGGAATTCATGTGCATTCAGAAAGAAAAAAAACAGTTGTTCCTGTGTGTGTAAGGAAAATCATCTCTGTGGAGATAGGTTGTTTACGTTTTCAAGTCGGCAAATTCCCTTCACAGCCACACCACGTATCAAATAGAGAAGGGAGACTTTTTTTTTGGTCCCTGGTGTGCACAAGGAAGATCCCCTGAGGTGCATCCTCGTGGAGCAGGAAAGATCATAATAGCAATAATGACAACAATGCATCAATTGTTCTCAAAGGCATCTATGGGGCAGAGTATGCTTTTCAAAGGACATTCACTTCTATTCCATCCCATTTGATCATTATGACAACCACAGGAGGGAGATAAGACGGGTTTCATTATCACCATTTCACAAGTAAGCATCCTGAGATGTGGACAATGTAGAGTTATTTTTCTGGAATCACAGAGCTAGCTAGTGGCAACTTTGGAGCCAGAGCCCAGTTTTTTGTAAGAATTTCTGTCACATAAATGGATTATGTGTACTGCATGAACACAGAAATGCCCAGGACGTGGAGAAAGCCCAAACCTCTCTCTTACTTGGAAGTCTGGATCAGTGGTTCTGGGAATTTGCAGATTTGCCTGACAGTTCTCTTAAGAGGACACAGAAAGGCCAACTGGGAAATCCCTTAACACTAGTTAAGTGATACCTTGACTATCTTAGCCAGGAGAATTGGTGTTTTTATTTTCCCTGGCTAGCTGTTGGGTTTGTAAATCTCCAGAGATAAATTAAGGATTTGTTCATTGGCCTTGAATGAATCATGAATTGTTTCATAATTGTTTCTTTATGCAAAGAAGAGCAAAAGGGAGTATTAGTGGCCTGGTTCCTTGGACTGTGTGTCTACTGACCTGGTATCCAAGGGATGTGTTTGCTCTGCTTGATGAACAGAGAAGAAAGAAGAGGAAAGGAAAGCAATGCTCAGCTCTTCCATGTAACACAGACTACTCTGCATTTGTTATCCCATCACCTCAGAATGTTAGGTGGCGAGGGTTTTGGACATCTAGTGCAAACCCCTCACTCAGAGAAGGGAATTGAGACTCACAGAGCTGAAGTGTCCACCTAAAGTCCAGGGAACCAGTTAACAACAAAGCTGAGACTGGAATAAAAAAGCCAATAGGACTAGTTTCTAGCTACCATTTTCTTAGAATCTCCTTTGTGCTTGCTACAGTGATGCACACTTGTGTATCTGTTGCTCTATTGTTTCTTACATTCCCCAAAATTGAGTCCTATTATTCCAGTGTTTTAGTGAGGGTAAGTTAGGCTAGTTTGAGGTAACAAAGTAGCACTGCAATCTCAGGATCATTAATATAACATAGATTTATTTATTGTTCTTGCTACTAATTTAGCGTAGATTAGTGGGTGACAGATGCAGCATGTGTGGAAGTGCTTCTTCTTGTCACTGCCACCAAAGGACCCAGACTGAGAGAATGTCCAACTTGCAGTAGGTGCACCCGAGAGCACACATCTCTGGGTTTGCTAGGGCAAAAGAAGAGAATTCCCTTCTCTGTAGTTAGGCCTGTAAGAGCTTCACATCACTTTTTCTCATAGCCCCTTGATCAGATTAGTCACACATACCCATCCAACTGCCAAAGAGCTGAGAAGTCACTGTCTTCCTGTCCTTCAAAGGAGATGAGGACAGACACTGAGGAACCTGAGAGATGACAGCCACTTTGATCTTCTTGCTTCTACTCATAACCTTTAATTGCCACATAGCAGACAAAATGATGTTTTTAAAATAAAAATTGTATTTTATATATACATAAATATATTTATAATTATGTTATATTACATGTTTTATTTATTTATAACTATATTACATATAAATTATATTTATAATTATACACATAACTATATATTGATACAATATATAAAAATATATGTTATAAACACATAATTACATATATACAATTATATATAGCTTCTAGGAAAAGTAAATTCATATATATACATACACACACATATATATATATACATAAATTCATTCTTATTTCACAGCTCTGATGGAAGTTCCTTCCGACTGTATTTCCTTCCTATCATCTTAAGATAAAAGACAAGCCACTGTGCCATAAGGCCTCTAGGCCTGTGTGGCCTGGCCTTTTCTATTCTCATGCTTCAGTCCCCTAAACGTGTGCTGCAGCAGGCGTGCTTTCTTCCAGTTCTTGCATATTCCAAGTGCTTTCTTTGCTCAGGTTCTTGACCCCTGCTTTCTTTTTGCTTGGCTAATTCTTATGCAGCTTTCACGTTTCAGCTTCAGTGTCATCTCTGACCAGCTCTACGTTCCATGCATGTAGAGAGCATGGGTATTTTGTTCTCCATTATAGATTCAGCACATCATACTGCACCTGGCACAAAGAATATACTCAATAAATATTTGTTTATATTAATTAACAAATTAATAAATATTTGTTAAATGATTACACGCAAGAATGAATGATCAGAGGCCTCCCATATACAACACTGTATGTAGTCTTCTAAAGCACATTGACATAGCCATAACAGATAAATCAATCACTTAGAAGTGCAACCATTTACATTCTTAGCAATATTATTATGATAAAGATGCCCACATTGCAGGTAATGATAATTCCAAGTATTCGCAATTCATCACCTGCCTACTGGATTTTCAGCATACAACATATTATTATTTTTAGTATTAAAGTACATAATAGGAATGGAAACCTAAGGTTTGAGTAACAGGAAATGTGCAACATATTTTCAAAGACAGATACCACCAATTCAGCCTTTCTCATGAGACCAATGGAGTGATATTTTCCAAATAAGGTATCAAATGCAAAGTGACAAAGGATTTTTGCATCATTTCCAAATGTGGACCAGTACTTAAGAAGAGTAGTTTTAACTCCATACATTGACATAGCTAAGGCAATTTGATGGTTCGGAAGGACAATGGCATGCAATATGTATAATTAGAACTGTCATGGAGAATCTGAGACAGATTGTTGTCATCTAGTCAGATCTCAACAGAAAAAAAGTGATTGGAAGCCTGATATACCTATTTTAAAAGGTACAATGAGTGGTATAATTTAAAATGTTGGGTATAAGCTTGATGAAGTTAGCAGATACTCATTAAAACCATTTCAGTAATTCCTATAATAATACTGGCCATGGTTTTAAAGTCACCTCGTGAAAGTCATCATATTGAAATAATTAAAGAAAAACTTCATATTGTGTTTCCTTGGCAATAGAACATTCAGATGGAGCCACACTAAATATTTTTCTATTTATTGCAGCCATCTCCTTAATGACACTTTTCAGCACATATTATACATTAAAATTGTTTATGATATTTTGTTATTGCTGAATTTGATTTAATTACATCAGGGCTTAAGGAAAAGGAGTCTAAACTGAGAGAGTTCATGAAGACTTCGTTTTCTAACAGTTTAGCGGAAGGTCTTTCAATTCCCTTGCCTCTGCTTATACGCCTCCTGCTCCCCACTCCTAAAACCATACATAAAATGGTATTGTCCAATCTGTTCTTAGTCTTACCTTCACTAAAGGCTGTGAACTGCCTTCAGAAATATACTCATAAAACTTACACAGCCTCTCATTAGGAAGCTGCTACCCTCCACTCCCGTCACAGCTTAACTCCAATCTCTTTGGTCTTTTAAATACCTTGTTTCCTCTCCATCTTTAAGAGACAAATAGATATATCTTTCAAGAATGTTTCAAATGAGAACTCATAACTTTCTTGAGGGAATTCTCTTGCCCACTTGGAAAATAGCTTCTCTGGCAGGGGTTGTGATTTCTGATGGGAGCGAAGTCACGGCTTTTTGCAACTACTCTGTATTTTTGTTTTAAATGTACAGGAATCTCTTCTAAAGTTCAGATATAGACTTATACTACCCTGACATACTCGGGGGGTCTGGATATTTTTGGAGGTTGAAGCATTCATATTCCATCCAGTGGTTTGTATGAAAGTAGAGTCAGGGTGATCAACACTGGACACTGGGAGGTGACTCTTGGACAGCCAAACCTCTCCTTTCTGTGCCAGCTTCCCCCTTAGGAAGACCCTACTATACCATTGTCAGGAATTCCGGAATTCCATACTCCCTTCCTCAAACCCCCCCTTTTTCCTGAAACCCACTCTCAGGAAAACAGGTAAGCTCCTTTCAATATACAAATGAATCATCAGATCTTATACTCTAGCTTTCCTGCAGATATTTGAGTAATTGCAGAAGGCTAAGCTTTAAGTTAAAGAAGTTAATCTTTGTTATTTACAATAGAAAAAAATAAAAGCAAATGACTAACAGGGAAGAAATTAAGTAAGTTATTACTTATACCTGATGGCATGTTACCAAAGCACATTGACAGAATGTTTAAATTTTTTTCCTGTAAAATTATTAAACTTTAAAACTTGTAGAATATTAATGGCAAAACATGCTTATGCCACATGTTGAGCAAACACAGGAGGAAAGAGTATAATATGATAAAAACTATTTAAAATGTCACAGAAAAAGACTAGAAGTGAATAGTTGCTTTTGAGTAATGGGATTATGGTTTTTATTTTAATTTAAAACATCCCTTTATTATTTTTTGTAAGAGGGAAAAATGTAAGTGTAAAATAAAGAATGGATTCTCAATGGGAGATTTTTTTAAAAACCAGTTTCTGCTTGAATATATATACATACAGTTTTTTTTCTTTCTTTCTTTTTTTCTTTTTTTTTTTTTTTTTTTTTTTTTTTTTGAGATGGAGTCTCACTCTGTCTCCAAGGCTGGAGTGCAGTGGCGCGATCTTGGCTCACTGCAACCTCCACTTCCCGGGTTCCAGTGATTCTTCTACCTTAACCTCCTGAGTAGCTGGTATGACAGGCATGTGTCACCATGCCTGGCTAATTTTTGTATTTACAGTAGAGATGGGGTTTCACCATGTTGGCCAGGCTGGTCTCGAACTCCTGACCTCAGGTGATCCACAAGTCCCAGTCTCCCAAAGTGCTGGGATTACAGGCATGAGCCACCGTGCCTGGCCGAATATCTTTATCTACGAACACCTACACTCCTTATTTGGTGGGGAATGGCATACCAGTTCTCCCCACATGCTTTCCAGAAGGCTGATTGAGTGGAACACTTGGAGCTGATGACTTGGATTTACATAAGTCTCATCTTACTAACACATCAAGGCTTTTGGATTTAAACCTCTTCAGCATCCTCTGTATCCCTAAGGAATGCAGTTTCTGCCCCTCTTATCCCTGAGTATAGAGGAGAATAAAGCTTTGGCATCAAATCGCCTTCAGTTGTGGTTGAATCCACCATTTGCTAGCTGTGTGACCCTGGGTGTCTACTTAGGCAAGGAAGACAAGCTTTCTTGTCTGTAAGGTGGTAATCTGGTGAAATAAAAATGAGAAAATCTATGTTAAAAAATTCTTAGCACAGATTCTCAAACACGAATAGTTACTTAATATCTCATGACTCATCATTGCACTATGCCTCCAAAACTGAATGTGCCTCATAGTGTGGGTTTTATCAAGATTGGGATCTGCCTCTCATTTCTTAGGATGAGATCTTTCTTAGGAATACCTGTGGCTCTATTTCCTCCTTCCCCAATCATGCCTGAAACCTTGGATTAGCAAAGTCCTGCTTCATTCAAATAAGCCCTGGGTTTGCTCAAGAGACCAGTGGCTTATCTTTTCCAAGTTAATAGAATAAAATTTAAATTACGTTTTCACCACAAAGACTGGGTTAATCCTGCTAGAGCCTTTTTCTATTTCCTGACCAATACGATTTGGCACTGGAGGAGACTATGGCATGTTAATAACAGTATTAATTGTTAAAATTCACTTGTTACAAAGTTTTCATTGTCTTGGTATCATTATAATTTTCCTTTTATAAGGAGAATCGACTTAAATCACTTGGCTGCTCTTTTTCTTCCTGTTTTCTAAGCACTGGCGACGTCTTGTTTTCAGCACTTAACTGAGTGCACAGCTCAGCTCTCACCTAAAGCCTTTGCCAAGGGGCTAATTTCCAACATTGACAGCATCCTCCACTCCTGCGTCCCTGAAGCAAAGCTAAAGAAAAAGTAGGAAATAGCAAGAGGGAAGAAGTAATTTCCTTCACTTCTTTCTGAGTCTGTTCATTCCTTCTTGGAATTCAGTTGAGGGTTAACTGTCTTCTCCTTTCCTGCGAATGCTTCACGCCGCGTCCTGGTGGCCAAATAAAGCCATACTTTTTTTGCTGTCTTTGGAAATATTCTTCATGGCCCCTGTGGGCTGTGGGAGCAGGAAGTCAACAAGAGATAAGGTCTCAAATCTCTTCAAACAGTCCTCACACTTGCTCTGCTGCCAAGTCATTAAGCAAGCAAACTCCTCTCCCATACGGGCTGTTAACTTTTATTTGTGTAGTGCTGCTTTTAAACATGGCTGGCCTGGACTCTTTTTTTTTTTTTTTTTCTCCTTGTATTGAGAAGAAACTGCCCAGCATCTGCTTTGATCACTGCAATGTCTGCTAGCCTACTAGACTTTTGGCCTATCTCAGATGACTCTTTGAATGTAGCTTGTTTTTTTTGTTGTTGGTGGTGGTGGTGGTGGTTGTTTTTGTTTGTTTGTTTAGCCTCATTCATGTATTCATTCATTCAGGATTCATTTTTCTAATTCAACAAATTTATTTTAATCAGCTAGTATTTGACCATTCTAGATGTTAGGTATATATCAGGGAATATAGCAGTTAAAAAAAAAAAAGAAAAAATCCTTGCCCTTCTAAAGCTCACTGTCCAGTAGGGGAAGGGAGTAGAGAGTAAGCATGCTATGCAAATTACTGCATATAGTGTGCCAGAATGTGGTTAAGTGCTTTGGGGGAAAAGTAGAACAGGATAAAGAAGATCAGAAGAATCAATGGGAGAGGTCTATCATTTTAAATGAAGTGGTCAGGATGGGTTCCATTGAGAAGTGAATGTGAGTCAAGACTCAAGGAACTGCAGGCGTGAGCCAAAAAGCCCCACGGGGCAAGAACGCTTCAGATCCTGTGGGAGGAAACCAAGACATAGAAGCTTTTGTTCATATTCTTGGCAGTATGAGTCATTGGGGGAACACAGACTAACAAAGTATGTTTCTTGCCTTCAAAGAGTTTATAGTCTAATATAAGAAACAGGTCCAAAATAGGCAATTTCAGTAGACTGTGATTGATAAAACACTTGGCTAAGGATGCTTTAGGGGCATAAGATGGTCTGAAGAAGGCGATATTGTTAATGGCTTCTCTTTGTCAGCATTTGTTAAATGGCCTTTTATAGAGTATAGACCACTAATTACAGAAAATAAGAGTCATTGGGGGGACTCAAATTTGTTTAGCAAGGTCTATATAAGTTAAATGATATAATAATATATTAAAATTTATACATTAAGCATAATAATTAAGTGCTCAATTTATTGATTATATTTATATAAGCTACTATATATCAATATATTATTAATTTATATTCAGATTGATTGTCTCAATCGGATTAATTCATAAGTTGATTATTTTAATGTATGGATTATGTAAATGTACATTATATTTATGTCAATATATTAAATTTTTTTTGAGGCAGAGTCTTGCTCTGTCACCACACTGCAGTGCAGTGGCGAGATCTTGGCTCACTGCAACCTCCGCCTTCTGGGTTCAAGAGATTCTCCTGCCTCAGCCTCCCAAGTAGCTGGGATTACAGGCGCCCGCCACCATGCCCAGCTAATTTTTGTATATTTAGTAGAGACGGGGTTTCATCTTGTTGGCCAGGATGGTCTGGATCTCTTGACCTCGTGATCCGCCCACTTCAGCCTTCCAAATTGCTGAGATTACAGGTGTGAGCCACTATGCCAGGCTCTCAATATATTAAAATATTTGTTAAGTAATATGAAATTAATGTATTTTGTAAATTACATCATTAAATAATTGATAATGAGATTTTATGTATTACATTTTATATAAGTTAATAAATTTTAAATATTATAATTAATTTCACTTTCATTTTAACTACTTTTACAGTGGCTACTAGAAAATTTGAAATTACACATGTGGCTGACACTTTATTTCCATTTGTCAGCACTGGTCTTGATTCACTGAGCAGATGGCTGGCTTCCTAGTTCCTTACCTCTTAGCATTCCAGAATGAACAAGGTTACCCCAGGTCACTGAGGGACACTGTTGAGGAGAAAAAGTTGGATTCATTGAGATCAACATACAGTGTCTTTCCAACTGCCTTACCTTCTTCTTAGTAACCTGATGAGTACTTCTCATGCAGGGAATTTAGATAAAATTTTCTTAGACTTTCTGTGTGAACTGTTAGCAAGTACATGAATTTATGTGATTGTTCATTCTTTTTGCAAAAAAATAGTCTAAGTTTTACCCACTCTATAAAGTCTGTTCTCTATTTTTCAGCCCCTTGTGGTGTTCATTTACCATTCAACACAGGTTAAGCACTGCTACTGCTTATTATTATAATAATTATTATTTTGCAATAGTTTTGGTTTTACCTGCAAGAAAACTCAGTCTAGTTTTGGATTTCTTTATACCGCAACCCATGGAGCAAATGTTACTCATGTAAAACTCTCAATGAGTGTCTTTTATCTTTGCTGCTGCCATTTCATTACCTGGGACATTTGTGCCTTGAATTGTGTATGAAATTCTACTTTAAAACAGATTCCTGGTTTATATACTCATATTGATGGTCTCTATTTTATTCCTTGGAAGCAGTTCTGTGTTCTGTTTCCTCTGTCCCCACCCACACTATACAGTTCCATCATTCCATTCTTGAGAGTCATAATTCAGCATTCCCCCTGTATTAGTCCATTTTTTCATTGATATAAAAATACCTGAGACTGAGTAACTTATTAAAAAAAAAGATTTGTAATTGGTTCACAGTTCTGCAGACCGTGCAGGAAGCATGATGCTGGCATCTGCTTCTGGGGAGGTCTCAGAAAGCTTCCAATCATGGCAGAAGGTGAAGGGGGAGCAGGTACATGACTTGGTGTTGAAAGCAAGAGCAAGTGGGGAGGTACCACACAGTTTTAAATGACCAGATCTCATGAGAACTCACTCACTATTGCTAGGACAGTACCAAGACGGATGGTGCTAAAGCATTCATGAAAAAATCATGATCCAATCAGCCTCTGACCAGGCCCCACCTCCAACATTGGGGATAACATTTCAATGTGAGATTTGGGCAGGGATAGATAGCCAAACTGTATTACTCATGCAGCCAAACACCCTCGCTGGTCAATCTCCTTACAGTGGGCCTGAAGCTCTGAAACGTTTTTCTGGTCTGAAGATTTTCAATTTTCCCTTGACAGAACAGTCAAGCCATACTACTCAATTTTAGTAGCTTGACAGCCAAGTGGCTGGTGACATCCATATCTCCTAAGGCAAAGTGTTCTAGTTAATGATTTGCCACTTCTGCTAGGTGTGCACACTTAATTGAGGCTCTGTATGAGTCTGATGCTGAGATTAGAAGTCCAAAAGTCACCAGAAATTATTACCTGGCATAACCTCGTTTTCTTAATTACAAAGAAAAACTAAATATCTTCTTTCCTTGGCTAACAAAATAGAGAATGTATGTGGGCTATAGGCCTGGGAAATTTAAGATGTGATCTGTCTGTTGGATTTTATTCTTATTCTGATCCCCAGACTTCTCACTAAGGAGAGAGAAGTCCATTTATTAGCTCTGGAAGGCAACATGATTCTGTGGTAAAAGCATGGATTTTAGAGTCAGATACATTTTAAATCCCAGCTTCATTGCACACAGCTGTGTATCAGCCCCGCATCGTGTGTGTGGTAGCACAAGGCCTCATCAAAACAGGCAGTGCTCCTGTGGTTTAATGCCCTGCAGTTGCTGCTTTGAGATTCTTCATAATTTTACTTTCGAATTTGTGGTTCATAAGTGAAGCCCAATGGGATGCTGGAGCAAGCCCTGGGTCGCTGGCCTTCTCACCTCCTGCTACTTCCACCCCTCCAGGGAACCACTTTGCTGCTCCCCCGCTCCTGCCCAGTCACGGCTGCTGCTGCTGCCCCTGCAGAGTCTGGATGCAGGCATGGGAGGCATCGGGGTTGGCACCTGCTCCCAGGGAGTGTGACATTAAATAGCAAACAAAAGCACACCATGCAGGTCAAGAGGGAGACCACAGAAGAAAAGAAATAGCTTTTTTTTTTTTCCTTTTTGCATAAAGCAGCTGCATTTTGATTTTGTCCTGGGCATCACAAATTTTGTAGCTGACCCTAGCTGTACAACTCTAGGAATGTTCCTTAGCCATTTGATTTTCTGTGTATCCATCAGAGTAATGGTTCAAGCAGAAAAGCACCCTAAGATATGCCTGTGTGTATGTGTTTATAAATATATAAATATTTGTATGGATGTGTACTTATGCATATATGTGAGTCCAGTGCATACACAGGTAACATAAGACTTCAGAGACTGTTTAACTGCTTACAACAATAGTAGTATACCTTTACCAGCACAGGACAGAATGGCTGTAAGAACTTCAAGGTTGCTGAACCTGTCACTGTGGAAGAGTGTAGAAATGGACCACTGGGCAGATATTCCCTCTTTAGGGGAGCACAGCTACTGCCACACTTTGACCCAGCAGGGGTGGGCTGGTGGTTGCATTCACTGACTTTTCTCCTCTGATTCTCTCATCTCATGCTGGTGCCTTCTTCTGATAGGAAAAGGACCGGCAGCCCCACTGCAGGGACCACAGTTGATGTGGTCCCTGGAGGCCAGCCTTCCAGGGATGGAGTGGGGTGAGGAGGTTGGCTAGTAGATCTGTAGGGCAAATAAAGAATGCCCAGCTCACCTTTAGCAGGGTTGCTT
This sequence comes from Pan troglodytes, assembly GCF_028858775.2. Taxonomy (NCBI): domain Eukaryota; kingdom Metazoa; phylum Chordata; class Mammalia; order Primates; family Hominidae; genus Pan; species Pan troglodytes. Next base: position 15,224,738 of record NC_072411.2, read on the forward strand.
TGAAGATTACATGAGATGAAATAAGTAAAACCCTTTATAACTGGAAAGACAGAGGCATCTATTAGTACTGCTAAGATGATTCATCTCTATGGAGAAACTGGAGCAAGTTTGAGTTCAGGTAGTGGGATTGGAAGAGTAAAGAAAGTTCTGCGGCATTCCTGATTCCGTCATAGCACCATGCTCAGAAACGGTGATGTCATGTTAAGGTACAAAATAAAATTCCAGTGACACAGCCTCAAAATTAGTAACACAGAGATGGGGGTGTTGTGACATCTGGGTTCTCATTCTGGCTCTGACACCTTTCTGCAGAACAACCACACAAGTCACTTGCCTCCTCTCCTCCTCTCCTTACTCGTCTTTGAGAAGGGCGGGCTAGTTACAGGCTGCTTGTGAGGATTGGAGAGATATCTAGAAACTGCTCTGATACAAGCCACAGCTTTCGTACACGAGTCTTTTCCTGGGCCAAGCATGGAAATCTAGGTTGGTGGGTCTCTGAAGCAGTTGGTTGTCCCTAAACAGCGACTTCATTTCCGGAGCTACTTTTTAAGTGTTGGTGAAAACACAAATAACTGGAGACTGTGAAGTCTTTAGCGCTGGGACCTGTGGGGCAGTAACCTCCAACAGGTAGAATGAAATGACATCCTTTCTCTCCACGCCTGAGTGTTCCTGTGGCACCAGTTGCTTGTAATGGGTGAAGAAAAAATTGAACTCGTTTCTCCTGAGACACACATATGAAAGCTGACTCTAAGAAAGAAAAACTGAAATGTGGACCATCTTATTTAGTTCCAATTAAAGAGAGATGCGTTTAAAGCACTCTGATGTGTGGCCTTAAAAAAGGATGGGGCTGCCTCTTAAGGCAGAATCACACGAGCACATAGAAATAAAAATCAAAGCAGTTATCATATTTAATTTTCTTACTGACTAGATTCATTTTGCATTAGCAGGGGATGGCGAAGGAGAGGGATTGGGAATGCATTATGTTCTTATTTGGGTCATTTCCTTGTGCTTTGGGGAACTTTCTCTTGTCAGCGTGCATATGCATGCAGGGGGTGGGCGTGAGCTGGCCCCATGCACTCACTGGCTTCTTTCTCGGTGTCGTATGACCCAGGAGGGAATCTGCAGCATGGGGTGATTCTCCACCTAGAGAGTCATTCACCACTCTCAACCCCGTCTCCAGGTACTTCCTGTGTTCATTTGAGAAGAGGCAGCTGACTTAAAGCCTCATTTCTAAGCAGACTGTTAGAAAATATGTCCGCATAACCTGGAGCGGCAGCTCACGCCTATAGTCCCAGCATTTTGGGAGGCCAAGGTGGGCAGATCATGTGGTCAGGAGTTCAAGACCAGCCTGGCCAACATTGGGAAACCCTGTCTCTACTAAAAATACAAAAATTATCTGGGCGTAGTGGTGCGCACCTGTAGTCCCAGCTACTCAGGAGGCAGGGGCAGGAGAATCACTTGAACCCAGGAGGCGGAGGTTGCAGTGAGCTGAGATTGTGCCACTGCACTCCAGCCTGGGCGACAGAGTGAGACTGTGTGTCAACAAAAAAAAAAAAAAAAGAGAGAAATAAATAAAAAAGAAAACATGTGCGTACAAACAGGAAGAGAGAGGGCGAGGGGGTATCCTGGTTGGAGACAGCTGGACTCACACATGCACTTTGTAGCCACTCACCATAAAGGCAGCCCCAAAGGCTCTGAGAGCTGGAGGGGGAGCAAGAGATTCTATCCTGGAAAGCTCCCATTTCATACACAGGCAGACAGCCTGTGAGGTGAATGGGGTGATGTGGGGCTGGAAGGGAAGGGCAAGGGTCAAAGGAAAGCATTTTACCTCCTTTAGAAACCATCATACCCCCAAACCTAAAACTTAGGGACCACCGCTGCCTTCCTCCATTTGTCAGCTAATTCTCTAATATTCCAGTCTTAGTATCTTTTGAGCCCATTTTATTCTTGCCCTGTCTATTGCCACTGCCTTAGCTTCTGGCCTCCCTCATTTTTCATTTAAATGACTGCAAGTCTTCACCCTCAGCTTTCTAAAATGCGGGTCCGGAGACTTTACTGTTCTTGTTATATTTCCTCAACATTCCCACACCATTCTCAAGACAAATCCTAAGGGTGTGAGCATAGGACAAAGGGCCCTCTCCATGATTTAACTGGCTTTTAAGACTCCAGTTGCACCACATTACGTATTTGCCAGGCACAGTTCTAAGTTCTTTACAAATGTTAGATCATTTACTCCTCAAATAACCTTGGGTGATGTGTATTTTTATTGTCTCTACAGAGGAGAAAACTGAGACACAGAGAGGTTAAGTGATTTTCCAAAGGTCACACAGCCGGTAAGGAGCAGGGCTAGGACTTCGACCAGACATCTGCTGGCAGAGTCGGTGCTTTTAGCCCTGGCACCTGCTGGTGTGGAGTGCTCTGTATGAGTCAGCCCCTTCCTCACCTCTGGCACTGTACACAGGCTGTTTCCTCACTTGGAAGCAACCCTTGCTCCTTTCTTTGCCTGAGCATATTCTGTTTGTTTTTCCAGATTCACCTCAAGTACCACACAGTGTCTTTCATAAAACAAGACCCTGTCTTACTTGGTTTCTGTGACACATTATACCGGATTGAAATTCCTGATTAATTTGTGTTTCCCCAGACAACCTGTGTGTCTCTCAAGGTTAGGGACAGTTTCTACCTTTATCTCACTTGCAACTGAATCATGGGGGCACGGAGTGAAGGATGGTGCAAATGGTCTTTCAATTCTTGTCTCTGACTGTTCAGATCAGACGAGTTACTTATCTCTGAGATGCTTTTTATAATAGAGGTAAACAGAGTTCTTCCTGCAGCACAGCTATTGTGAAAAGCAAGTTAAATGATGACTATAAACCCATAGCCCTGGTCTGGCACATAATAGATGCACCACAAAGCCCCCTCTGTTGAGTCAGTCTGGTGTCCTTGCAATCCATCCTCCACTACACTCATTTTTTCCTAAGCTCATTTCTCCATCTGGACTCATGCTTGCTATCAAAGATGATCTCCCCACTTCTACCATCACAATCATAAAAATTCAAAGTCCACCTGTCCACTAAGCCTTCCTTAACTGTGTAGCTCGCTTTGGTCTCTCCCTGTTTCCTAAAACATTCTCAGTGTCAACATTCTCCGGAATGGTCCCCATCATGCCCGCTGCCCCCCTGCCTGAAAATTTTGACTGTGGATTTATGTCTCTTATATTCTCAATGAGGTTGTATCTTCTCAAGTGATCAAGGCTATAATTTTTAGTTCTTTACCATATTTACAACTCTAGGGGAATGACTCGTGTTCTCCAAATAGTAAATACTTGCAGAGCTAAAGTGAATTGAAGTGAATTCCTTTCCCAGGTACTTTGCTGCCTCCTAGTGTTGTGGTGAGGCTCCAGGCTGAGAGAAGTTTCCTCTGAGCTCCAGCTCAGCCAGCACCCTTCTGAGTGGTGAACACTGTTGCAGACCATAGACCTGAGACAGCTGGCTGCGGCTTGACACAGTTTAGAAGATGCTACTATATCAGAGGCCTCTCTTGTCCATTGGGTCCCTTGTAGTGGACCCCATTGCTTTACTTCTGAACTGAGTCTCAGTAGGGCATCTGTGCAGGGCTTTTAAAGACCTCTTTCCTCTCTCAAATACCTCCCTTCTTCCCAGCTTCTGACCTGGTTACTGTTTGGAGTTTTTAATTCCCTCTGATCTTAAGGTTATATTGCAGTTCATGTTAACATTCAAATACTATTGAGAAAAATAAAACACAACTTTTCCAGTTATCTAGATTGTAAATGAATTTATGATCCTGACGAGAGAAAGGCACGAAAGGTACCCACTCTATGAAAAAGTAAAACGGGCCACGTTAACGAGACAGAAAGCGCAAGAAGCAGAAAGCCTTGTGTATGTCATAGATTAACCAGAAGTTGTTTCCACTAGGTACCGGCAGAGACAACATGGTACAGTGGAAGGAACATGGATTTTGGTGTAAACACTGAATTCAAATCCAAGCTTTTTCAGCTGTTAGCTCTGTGATGTGTTAAGTCTCTCAGATCCTCAGTTTTGTTGCCAGTGCAGTAGGGCAGCGATGCGTAGCTCAGAGTGTGTCATGAGGATTGGATGAGACAATATATGCCAAGGCAATTAATACAATGCTAAGGGGTTTGTGTTTTTGAAATGCAAAGAGTGTAGTTTTCCATTGATTCCCATTACAAGTTTGCTCCTGTATTTTCCGGCTGTCTAGTCCATTCACAAATCTTCATCTCTTAGGGAAAAGACATGGTGTCTTTAATGTTCTCTGAATTAGCACAGTGCCTGGCACTTAGGGTTGTAGTAACAATTATGGAGTAAATGTAATGCCTACAGCTAAAGATGCTGAAACTTTGTGACTTTCCATTATACATTCTTTTTTCTTTCTCTTTTTCTTTTTTTTTTTTTAGACCAAGTCTTACTCTTATTGCCCAGGTTGCAGTGCAGTGGCCCCAACTTGGATCACTGCAACCTCCATCTCCCAGGTTCAAGCAATTCTCATGCCTCAGCCTCCAGAGTAGCTGGGATTACAAGTGTCCACCAACACACCTGGCTAATTTTTTAATTTTTAGTAGAGATGGGGTTTCACCATGTTGGCCAGGATGGTCTCGAACTCCTGACCTCTGGTGATCCACCCACCTTCGCCTCCCAAAGTGCTGGAATTACAGGTATGAGCCACTGCACCTTGCCCATTATACATTCTTTCTATTCTCAGTTTTTATCTTTAATATTTTAGAGTCAGAGACTAATGACTCCCACATCAGCACCCCAATTAAATAGACTTTTTCCTGTTTATCACCTTTCCTTTAATTTCCTCATTCAAAGCGTTATTCAATTGTCCTCTCCTCTTGCTGCTTAAGCCTCTCACCAGCTCTCAGTCAATGCTCCCAGATGCAGCTTTCATTGCATGTGATGTTGTTTAATTTCACTTGTCTTATCTATAATCACATCCAGCCATTTATTTGTTAATAGGCTGTTTGGTGGCTTCACAGTTGGAATTACTGTACATCACATTTCATTTCCACAAGGACATCCTTTATGCCAGTCTGCCTTATGTGGCATTCGTCTCTTCCTCTTGCCAGGCTGGGCCAGCTTCTCCCGCTGTACCTTCCAAATCAGCTGTTCATTTTCCCCCTGCTGCTGTCACTGATCATTTCCAGGTTAAATCTTATAAGTGGAAATTGGATCCACAGCTGGAGTTGAAACACAGCTCCTTGGAGTTATTACCACAGTCTGTTCCCGGGTAGATGGGAAAGTTGAAGATGATAGATTTCCAGTGCCTGGGAATAACAATGCTGTCCCTCTAACCACAACTAAGGTGAGATTACTTTCCCCTGGGGAGAGCGATATTTTTACCTTTTCACTCTGAGTTTACATCAGGGGGATTCAAGAGAGGTGAGTGGTTTTTCAGTAGTTTTCTGTTATTTTATGAGAGATGAATTAAAGTGATAATGTAGGCAGGACAGCAAATAAGTTATAAGTGATTGACCAGCCTTTTAGGCTGTCAGCTATCTCCAATAGAGGCTTTCTTTATTTTTTTTTCCACAGTAGAAACATTTGATTTATTTGATTCAAACAGTAGAAGTATGAGCGGATCAAATAAATAGGTTTGTTCAAGAAAAAAATATATTTTAGTATTTCATGCTTTCAAAGCCTGTGCCATAACCTTTGAATTATTCAGCAATAATTAATTCAACAACTATTTACTGAGCAGCTTCCACTGTTTCAGGACTGGAAATATCAGCGCAATAGAACACACAAGATTCCATCTTTTTGAAGCTGGGCTTCTAGTGGACAAGACTGATAATAACGTGACAAAAGATATATAAGATGATTTCCAATGTACTAGGAAGAAAAGAAAACAGGAAAATGTGAGACCATCTTGGACGAGATCATCAGGAACAACTTTTCATAGGAGAGTTGATGTTAGTGAATCCATAATTGCTAAAGGAGATTTGAGTAATTAAAAGGGGTCCGGGTTGATCTATATCTCTATTTCTTTTCTCTCCATCCCATGCTTTCCTCTCTGACCCACCCCAACCCCTAGTAACCATCCTGAGGTCAGAAATCTCAAGATACCTTAAGGGGCTTTCTCCTTAAGATGTCAACAACATCCACTGAGGACTGAATAGAAGATGCCAGCACTTGGCTCAGGTGCAGGGGATGGCAAGAGCTGAGCTCTGGGCTGTGAGGAGTTCTGGTTCTGGTCTGGCCTCATCACTGGGGCTGTGTCACCTTGGGCAGGTCTTGCCCCCTTTCTGGGCCTTAGCCTTCATTTTCATTTGTGAAGTCAGTGTGATCAGATGATGTATGAAATTTCAGAATCGTATAGAAGATAACCTGCCTGTTACCTTAAACAGTCCGCGTGGGAGGAGAAGGTAGCAATAGTTGACGTGAGGTTGTGAGGGATCAAAAAGAGGCTCTCAGTGCTACTCTACACCCCTCAACTTTGTCACACTGAATCTGACTTGGAAGGTACATGTAGGGACAGTTTCTTATAGAGAACACACTATCTAATAAGTGGAGACATGGCATGTCCTCAAAACATCTCCCTTATTGCCCATTCCGGGCTTTAACATCTGCCCCTTCCAATTACTTTGACTCTTCAAAGGTTTTCAGTGCACCTTAAATGGTTTGTACATCTTCTGCCCCCTTGGATACAACAGCATGCACAGACATTTGCTTTTCTGATTAATCCCTTTGCTACCACCCTCAACTCAAAGCATTACAGGTAGGAAAATGGACTCAAAGATATACAAGTTAATAAAGAGAAGAGGGGAAGAGCCAGGGGCACAAGCAGTGTCCACGGGCTGCTGGTCCCAGCCAGTGAGTGAGCAAACATGATGGACCTGGGCATCGAGTTTGGGAGAATGCTGAAAAAGAAATGCCAAGGTCAATTTAAGCCATGTTATCCTATTTCCTGGGATTGGTGCTGGGTACTGAACAGAGGCTCTCAGCCAACCCCTACCTCACCCAGAGCACAGTATAGAGTGTAGACTCTGTCTTGTACACACTCAGAATACAATAGTGATGTGTTTCTGTGTGCAGCCCTGGACTGTGTGAAGTGGATCCTCCTGGACATGTCAACTCTCCTTGCTTGTCGCAGGACATCAAAATTGGTCAGACTGAAAGTGTCTAATGAGCTGCTCCCATATGCCAAGCACTATTTTCAGCAACAGGGACTCAGCAGTGAACAAGACTGGCAAGATCTCCACCTTCAAGGGTCTTATATTGTAGTGGAGAAGACAGGAAAAAATAGGCACATAAAGAAAAGCAAATCAATACATTTCAGTTGCTGATGAAGAATGTAATGTGGATAAGAAATAACTGTATGGGTATTTGTGTTGCTTTACCCTGCATGATTGGGAAAGTCTCTCTGAGGGATAGATATTTGAGTTCATTCATTCAACAGAGATAATTAAGTACCTTCTATGCTGCAGGCCCTTTTCTAGGCAGAAAGGATTCATTAATGAATAAACCAAACAGCCCCATACACAGGGAGCCTTCTTTCAGCAAGAAGAGACAAAGAAAAAATATTTAAAGTGTAATTTTTTACAATAGGTATAATAAACTTCGTATTTAATGATGTATAACTGATATATAGGAACAGTAATCATTCTTATTGCTTTATTGAACAATGCACATCATATATATAAGTGTAGTTGTAACCCAAATACTAAGAGGGTGGAGTCACTTAAAGATTTGGATAAAGCACGTCCCAAGAAGAACATAGTATCCTCAAGGCACAAGTAACATCCTATGTGATGGAACACTTGTGCCAGGGAGGCATGGATGGGAAGATAAGAGGTTGAAGAGAGAGACAGGAGCCAGATCATCAAGTCTGGATTTCATCCAAGTTTCAAGGGAAAAGCCTGGGAAAGTTTTAAGGAGATGGCCGAAGGAATTGGAGAGATCTGATTTAAGGTTTAGAAGATTCTCTCTGGCAGTTGGTGGAGCATCAACTTAGGGACAAGAAGGGCAGCAGGGAGATGGGTTAGGGAGCTGCTATAGAGGTCTAGAAGAGAGAGTGTGGTGACTTGAACTAGGGCTGTAGCAGGAAAAATAGTGATACATAAATGATACATATATATATATATATATATATATATAGAAATATAGGCAAATAATAGATGATAGATGAGTAGATAGATAATAGATAGATAGAAATAAGTAGATAGATAGATGTAGACCTGACAGCGTAACTACTGAATTGGTTGTAGGATGGGACGGAAAAGGAGAAATTAAGATTTTTCCCTAGGTTTGGCCTGAAGAGTTGGGTGAATGTTGGGGCCATTTATAGAGAGAAGGAAGACTTTGTGGGTAGTGAAGAGGGAATTTGGAGGACACAAGTAAATAAATAGCTCAGTGTGAGCCTTTTACAGTTTGACTTTATACAGTATGCAAATGAGGATGTGAAGTAAATAGATATGAGACTACAGTTTTGAGGAGGGGGCTGGTATTTGGAAGGCATCAGTGGTGAAATGGCATTTAAGCTAGGGGGAGGATGAGAGCAACTAAAGAAAGTGTATACATAGAGAAGAGGTTTGAAGACTGAGTTCTGGGACATTTTCAGATTTGGAGGTCTAATAGATGATGGAGTCCCAGCAAAGGAGGGCAAGAAAGAGTGGATTTTGACAGAGGAAGAAAACTGAGTGTAGCATAGTAAAATTCTAGATTCATGGGAAATGTTGCTGAAAAGGTAAGATGACAGAGAATTAAACATTTTCCTTGAGAAGGGATACAGTTACTGATTACCTTTAAAGAGTGTGGTGGAGGACCAAAACCATCTGGAGTGGGGTGACGGGAAAAAATAGAAATTAGGGAGTGTCAACAGATAGCAAAGACAGCTTTTTTTTTTTTTTTTTAAGAATTTTGCTTAGAAGTAGAGAAAAGAGCTATTTGTTGGATCTCTAGTTGGAGTCAAGAGTTAAAATAAATTATAGAACAATATGTAATCATAAAGAGGTGAGAAAAGTGTGGATGAATGCTGTGGCTTCCTTTTTCTCTCTAGTAGTAGTCCCTAGTTGGTCTGCAATGAACTTTTGCAAGAACGAGAGTGGGGAAGACTCTTCGTGAGGCTGATAGGCTGTAGCTCTCATGGTTTGTCTTTAACCCACAGGTAGTGAGCAAGCCATTTGCTCTCAGGGAAAATGTGGCTTTCCTGACAGCCCCAGATGCTCCATCTGTCTCTGCAGCCTATAGGTGGGGCATATTGGAAACAAAGCATTTAATAAAATGTAATAGTTGTGACTCTGGACATAGAAGAGGCAGATTGAAAGAGAAGTGGAGACCAACACGCCATCTTTCCACATAAATGGCTTCAGAAAGCTGCAGACTCAGAGTGGATTTGTTCATACAATCCTCACCTCTCCTAGTAGTTAACAAGTCGGCAAGCCAGCAGTGAGGGTTTGGTTTGTACCCTCAGTTATTAACCATTAGTATTTGTGTCATGTGCTTTTGCCTGGGAAGGTGTCCAGAGATTGGAGAGTAGTGTTCAGTCTTCAGTGGGTAGAAATTGATCAACTGTAGAAAGAAATAAGTTATCATGGATATGTACATCAGCTGTGTCTTGTTTCTAATGGCTCGGCTTGCGACTAGCTGAAGCAAAGAAAGGAAAAACTGTGGGTAATTTTCAAGTACTTGATGTATTTGGGGCTCATGTAGGCCACAATCATGATAGTCACCTAATTTGATCCTTATCTCAGAGCCAAACCTTCTCACAGAGTTGTTCACATGGGATGCATTTTGATCTTGATTATGGAGTCTTGAATTCTTTTTCCAAATGTTCATTCTTCTCCCTCTGTATGTCCCTCAGCACTAGATTTTATCATCAGGCACAGAACATCTTTCTGAGTAATCTCTTCCATACTCCAGGTGGCGAATTAAAAACTATGTGAGGATGACTGGAAGTAAAACATTTAGGCAAAACATTATTGCTGCTCTGGAGACATTCAAAGAACAATAAACACTTCTAATGTAGTATTTACTGACCTCCAGAAGTGATAGCTGATAGTGAAGACAGAGTGCCCGGGCGCTCCAGGCTATTGCTCCATATTGAGATTGGCTGAGAGGTCTTCGGAAGTCCTCAGATTGAATGGTAGGTTCACTTTAAATCAACCAAAAATTGTCATCAAAATTCCTGACTCTCTCCTACCCCAGCTTTCCTCCAACTAATTGGGCTCTCTTTCTGGTCTTGAATGCATCGAGTTTTTATTTGTCTCAGTGCCTTTGCACTTTCTGCTCTCTCTACTACAAAGCTCTTCCCAGGGCCCTACACATAGTTGGTTAGCACATTCTCGTCTTTCTGGCATCAACTTAAATATCGTCCCCATAAGGAGATAGTCTTTGAACAATCAATTTAAAGTAATCCATCCATGCCTTTTATTTTCTTTATGACACTTATCTCAACTTTGTTCATTTTGTGTCTCTTCCATCAGACAAAAAGCTCCTCTAAAGCAGAAATGTTCATCCTTCCTGCTGTATGCTGAGTGCCCAGCCCAATGGCAGACACAGCTGATGCTCAGTAAATATTTGTTAAACAAAATGGCAAGTGTGAGTGCTGTAGAGTATTATATGTTTAAATATTAATTTCAAAGATTTTTAAGACTTTTGTTGACTTCTTCAACACATTCTTCTCCCATGCTATAAGCATCTGGGGGCTCTTTTCCACCTCTTCCCTCTCCCATCACAATGTCTCACACATAACAGATACTAAACAAACATTTGTGGTATCCATGAGTGATTCCAAATTAATTTGTATTGGGTGTTTCAATATAGTCATAAGTACATCTCCATGTCCAAGTATATCTCCATGCCCAAGTATATCTCCATGTCCGAGTACATCCCCATGTCTAAATACATCTCCATGTCGACATACGTGTCCATGTACAAGTACATTCAAGTACATCCCCATGTCCCACATACACCTCAGGATACCGAAGCTTAGTGTGGTGGGCAGAATAATGCCCCTTCCTCATAGATGTCTATACCCTAGTCCCTGGGACCTGTGCACATTACCTTGTATGGAAAAGGGATTTTGCAGATGTGACTCAGGTAAGGATCCCGAAATGGGGGGATTATCCTGGATTGTACTGTTAGGTACAATATAATCACAAGAGTCCCCGCATGAGGGAAGCAGGAAGGTCAGAACCTGAGAAGAGGCAGAGGTCAGAGTGATGCAGTTGCTCCCTGGAGGACACAAGTGAAAGAGTGTGAACAGCCCCTAGAAGTCAGAAAAGGCAAAGAAATGAATTCCCCCGTAGAGATTCCAGAAGGAATGAAATCTTAATGACATTTTGATTTTAGCCCACTGAAATCCATTTTGGACTTCTGACCTTCAGAGCTGTAGATAATACATTTGTGGCATTTTAAGCACTAATTTTGTGGTAATTTGTCACATAAGCAACAGGAAACTCATACACTTAGTTCCTCACATTGAACCCTACCCACTCTAGCTCTCTCGCCATCCCTGTTCCCTATTAGCTAGATTCCCCAATTCACACACCTGGAATCTCCAGAGAGGGAGTTCTAGAGTGTGGGACTCTCCCACCAATCTGTGTGGATCATGAGTAGGTAGATCAGAGATCCATGGAAGGCCATCAAGACCATCAGTGGTTGGAGTCATGAACGTGATAGGGCCTTGAGGGTGAGTAGTTACTCCTCTCCCAATTTGGTAAAGAATAAACTTCTTCCAGGAAAATCACAGATATTGTCATAGACTGCAAGAAGAAAAAAAGTAAAAACAAAACAAAACAAAAAAAAAAAACAAAGGAAGGAAAGAAGAAGGAAAGGACAGAGAGAATTATGACTGTGTTGTGTCTTTCTCTGATACACACTCCTGGAGCTTCTCCAAGCCTGTACTTGCCTTCTATGCCATATGCAAATGCTGTAGAATGATTTCTTTCAGTGCTAACTTTATTTAATTCTATCATCATGGTTTTTACTTTAGGAAATTTTGGTTCCAATAGTTTAAGAATAACATGGAACTGACCTTAGAAATTGTCTAATCCATATTGTGACTGGCATTATGAAAAAGCTATTATTGGTGAACCATGGACTGCCCTGTGGGAGTTGGGAGGAGAAGGAGGGCAGTGGGGCAGAGTGGAAGAGGAGAAGCATTCACAGATGAATTCAAGGTCTTTGCATAAATGTGAGGTTTCTTACCACTATAATTTTTTTAAATAAAATTAAAGAAGCAAGCAAGCAAACAAAACAAAGAGAAGATGGTTCCTGAGGACAGGTGTTTTATCTAAGACATGTTGGATGCCCAGGATCTCCTTATTAGGACTTAGGATATTAGGCCACAGAAACCAAAGATTTGTGAGGGAGAAGTTGGGGACCAGCGTCAGGTAGTCAGGCCTTTGCTGGTAGGAAGATGGGGCTTACATACCCTATAGCCACACAGGCTTGGCACTGGTCCTGGGTGAGGAGAGAGTGGGGCCCAGGTATAGGCCGGCCAGGCTTCCCCAGACGATGGGTCTGTACTTTCCAGTCTCTCTCTGCTCCCCTCACCACCTCTCCACACAAGCCTCAGTTCTCAGTCACTAAGCAGCATTGAGAGGCAATTACAGGGTGCAGAACTCTGCCCAGGCTCCTGGAAGAAAAGAATATGTGCCATACTGTGCTAATGCAGGGTCTTTTATCATGCCTCAAATAAATGGGTCCAATAAATAAATGGGTTCTATAAATGGGTCCACAAGCGTATGTTTGATTCACTATACTTCATGTAGTCATTTTCGCTGGCTCCTTGGTGAGAAGTCTCATGCTTCAGGGAAAGGCACGATTCACCAGAAGCCCCACCTCAAACTTCCTTTTTGTTTTTGTTTTTAAAAATGAACTTTTGTGTTCTCACAGCTCCATCCAGCAGGGAATCCTAAGGAAGCTCTGAGGAGAGCCACAGCACCCCCTTCTCCTGCCTGGGTGTCTCCTGTCCCTCCAAACCAGCTCCGTCTGCTCCTTTAGTTTGGAATATTTCCTTAACAGACCTGTAGGCCCTGCCTCCCTACTCCCTCCTAAGCCCTCATCCGCAATCCACATGTCTGACCTCTCCAAATAGATTACTAGTTCAGTTGGTTGCTGGACATCTTAGCTCTCTTGCTATCCATATGATAGTGGACAAGGAGAAAGACAGGGTTTTTGTTTGTTTTTTTGTTTAAGGAGAAAAGTGATATAAATGCCCCTAGTCCTTGTCAAGTTTTATGTTATTTTCCTTTCCTCAAAATAGAGCACACATGCACACACCACATACACATACCACAAACATCTGCACACATGTGCACATAAACACCCACACACGTACACACCACATACACATACACACACGACACACCACAAATACATGTGCACACATATACAGAAAGTTTTTGCTGTAGATATGTCATTCCTTTAGCAACTATTTTACACTTTTTGGAGTCTTCTCTCACTATTAGAAAGAGCTTTCCAGTTTACTTTTAGAGAAAAAAATCCACCTCCTCCTTTAGCATCTAGTCATCAGTTGGGAGACAGTTTTTTTTTTTTTTTTTTCCCAATTAGAAGTAAAAAAATTCCAAGTCTATTTTAGAAAAGAAATAAATATTCTCTTTCTCAAAATGCATTTTCAGCCAAAATATGCCATCTGGGGGATGTTAGAAATTTCAGTCAGTTTATCTTTATAAACCATTGAAGCTGCACCTGTTATAAATGGCCTCTGACACAAAACATTCTAGAAACTTCGAAAACAACATTGAACATGACTTCTTGACTACAGATTTAAACTTATTTCATCATATGTGCTTCACAGACAGTGAGCTATAAGGTGTTTAATTAGGGCACAGCAGTCATTTAATTTAGCAGTTAAATAACTTCAACTAAGATAACGGGTTAGTTTTGAGGAGAGTGATAAACTCCACTCCCTAGGTCTTGTTTTATTGGACTATGGGGCTTGGCCCTTAGCACTGGATTGGCTTGGGAATTTATTTACTGATGAATTCAACCAATATTACAGGTACTTTTTTAAAGGCAGTCAGCTGAAAGTTGGAGGAAATTCTGTTTCAGATTCTAAGAAAATAAACAAATCTGTTCACCTTCCACTCTATGCTACCTTTTCTATTTTGAGAGAATAAACCTCTAAATCTTTAGACTTTTATGAAGAACACTTACCATCATTTGAATGTCTCTCTTCATTTCCAGTCTATTCTGAAAGTATCTTCCTCCTACCACTAGGCTTTAGTAAATATTTATAACCCAATCATCTCAAGTCCATTGGACTCCATCACTGGTATGTTTCAATTATTTAAAATCAGAATAGCATCTTCTGGGCAGCTAATGACGTCTCGATAGATATACATTATCGAAACATATTGTTATTTACTTAATAAATCAAGCCTGTTGGGGAAAGTAGATGCAATTCAAGTACCAGAAATGAGGAATAATGATGGCATAGATCATTTCTGAATCACTCTAGCCCATTTTACAGCCTGTAAAATACACTGAATTCCATAAAAGTGACAAATGGTACAATATTGTAATAAATAGCTATAGTTTGTGCATTGTGAATTGGAGCTTAGATTCATATTGAAACTCTCTGTCAAAAAAGAAGAAGACGAATTAAGTATTAAAATCATACTCTGTAAAAGGAATTATATATTTTCCATTTATCTTGATTTATTATATGACATCATGTGCTTAAGTATATGTAACCTTTCCAAATTGAGTTGATTTAATGTGAAGGGAAAAAATATTAAAAAAGAAAATTTGGTGTATGTTTAGAATTTTCTTTATTTTCCTGCTATATTTTTATGAGACTTTCAACATTTTCATGGAAGCTTGATCATATTACATTTTTTAAGTTGAATTCCCAGAAATATGCAATAACATCTACAGGGTTTATTAAGAACAAATGTGCTAAATCACAATTAATATGACTGTTTTTCATTCAAATTTCAATGTTTGCATATTAAGAATACATAAAACTGGCTGGGCGCAGTGGCTCATGCCTGTAATCCCAGTACTTTGGGAGGCCAAGGCGGGCGGATCATGAGGTCAAGAGATGGAGACCATCCTGGCCAACATGGTGAAACCCCGTCTTTACTAAAAATACAAAAATTAGCTGGACATGGTGGCCGGCACCTTTAGTCCTAGCTACTTGGAAGGCTGAGACAAGAGAATCACTTGAACCTGGGAGGCAGAGGTTGCAGTGTGCTGAGATGGTGCCACTGCACTCCAGCCTGGTGACAGAGCAAGACTCCATCTCAAAAAAAAAAAAAAAAAAAATCCAAAACTTTCAGTGAAATATTAGCTGTATGAAGAGAGTGACTACACTGAAGGGTGAATCTGGACTTCCAAAATGATGGACCGAGGAATGGCCATGCCTTGAATTTTTCCAAATTTCCTGGAATTTAAGTGATACATCTACCATTCTATTTATCATTGAAAAATAATTGTTAGAGGAATAAGCACATGTAAACAATATTCTATTGACATCCGCTATTTATTCCCTCAACTTAACAATACGGCCACAAAATGATTAAGATGAACAAACCCAACTCTTACTGCATTGCTTCCTAAGGAGATGAAGTGGTTTTTCTTAGGCATGTGCATTGGCTCCATTTTTTTTAAAGTTGGTTTGCAGCACACTTCAGGAGGCCAGAAGCTAAACAAGCAAGTGTGAGCGTTAGCCTGTAGGAAAGGCAAAGGCACAAAGTGAGGAAAAGAAATGTGTCTTGGTTACCCTCACCTTTCCCGGTGTCCAACTGACATTACACTATCTCTCTGTCCTCTGCTAATCTGCCTCTTGCATGTTGCATTCTTGAAGCCTTCCTCTGTCATTTTGCTAATTTCTGGGATGGAGCTCGCAGCTCACCCACTGGGATAGAAGGAGAATGGGTGTGAAGTATCAAGAGCTGGGTTGGCCACAACGTCCTCCTTCACCTTCCAGCGATCGATGCCTTTGTGCTCCATTTTTTCCAAATGTATCAATTGGATCCAACGTTGTCCTGTGCGGAGTAAAAGAGGTATTCTAATGATATTCTAATGGTATTCAAATGATATTCTAATGGGAGGTGTAATTTTATGAATACTTCTTGCATCTCATCTCCACAATTAAAGCATAAATTTTTTGGTTTGAATTCCATCAACAGAGACTATTCACTAGGCCCCTTCTCTACACAAGGCTAAGTTGCTATATATGTCCTATTTTATATAATTATCTAACCAAGCAGAAACGTAAATATATATCTTCATTTCGCTTATGAAGGAAATAATTTCCAAGCTCACTAAGACCATAGCAGAGGAGAAAGACTCAAGACCATGGTGGTCTGATGGCAAAGCACCTACTCTTCCCCCTATTTCATATTGATTCTCGTTAACAACTAAAGTTATTTAGAAACTATATGTTCCATGATATAAGGTACCCGGCAGATCACAGGCCTTCATAAAAGTTTTAAGTTAATAAATCAACCACTGAGGGAAAAAGTTTTTTCTCTGAAGTCCTGGGTTTTCCACTGGTACCAAGGTATTAATAGTATCTTATACATAGTAGACATAAAGGAAAGGAAAATAGAGGAGAAAAGGAAAAAAAATTGGGGAGAAATGAGGTAGATGAGTGAAGGAAGATGAATGAAAAGAAAGACAAAAGGCAAAGCAGGGAAGGAGAAAGAATATCTCAGGTACGATTTCTGTTCCAACCATTGATAAACTGGTACAAGGATTCTACTGCTCTCAGGCTGTGGTGCACTCTTTGTTTTGTTTTTGAAATTATAATGAAAGAAGAGAGAGATTTAAAGATCTTCACTCACCAGAAAAGTTTTGTCTCCTTTCATCCATTAATAATTTTATTTAATTTCAATCACTTAGAGTGGTGTGGACTAAGGATGCTCTTATTGCCTTCAGGGAACACTGCAGAGGCCTGGAATGAGTTATATAAGCAATATACAAGCAAATGTCAAGTGTAAGCCTCCTCTAAGCTCAGTGGGGCCTCGTGTTGGAGGTTATAGCAGGAATGGCTGTGAGCCTCTGCTTCAAGAAGGGTTAATCCGGGCTGTGTTCCTGTTCTGCCGAGACAGGAACTCTGTCACTATCTCCTTAGCCTTAGTGGACTACAGCATTAGCTCTTGTGTTTTCTTTTGCACAACAGCTGCCGGGCTTCTCTTTTAGGCCTCAAAATGCCTGGTATAGTGCGTGACATGAAATAAGTCCTCAGCAAATGCTTATTGGATTGGATTGATTAAGTGGGAAAGAATGGAGTAATGGCTTTGTCTTACCACATTGCCCACCTGATCTGTTCTTTCTTTTTGTCCCAAGCACTTAAAGCATTCTTATTGAGTCATGGTGACAAGCTACTCTCTGGATAAGGCTTCTTGAAATGGATTTTAGTCAAGCTTAGCACCAACGGCCATTAGGAAGCCAACAACATAACACATTTCTCCTCTGTACTTAGAAGATTATTTAGTGAACTCAGCCATGCTTCCCTTGGAGGAGTGAAAACAGACATGGAAACTGGGGTGAGGCACACAGTGCAGCATACTTCTGTCCTGGTGTGGACCTCTGCATGAAGAAATGTGATGTGCTAAATAAATTCCCATCCCCAGGAGGCTTGTCTTCTTATCTCAGACCTACCACCTATAAACTACGTGACTTCCTGGTGTTATAATTTAATCTTCTGGTGCCACAGATTCCTTATATATAAAGTGGATATTTGCTAAGTGTCTGCTGTGGGTCAGGTGCAGTGCTAGGCACACATGGACCCTTAACTCATAGAATAGATTCATTCATTCATTCATTCATTCATTCAATGTATATTATTAAGTACCTCCCTCTGTGTTCCAGACACTATTCTGGTTACTAGAAATACTGCGATGAACAAAACAGATAAAAATAAAATATCTTTACCCTTATGGTGGTGGATGGCTATAAGTCAGACATATGAGAAATGGACTCTGTGTTCAATAGTCATGAATACTAAAGAGAAAGAGAAAGCAGGCGAGGGAGACAAAATTTTCAGGGGTTCAGGTTCAATTCTCAGAAGCGTCTTTTCCTTATCTCTTGTCTTTAGATAGCCTGCTTGGGAGACAATTCACTGAGCAAGCCATGCCACTGTCAGGAAGAACATTTTGGGCTTAGGGACCAGCAAGAGCAAAGGAGCTCAGCCAGATTGACGACTGTGCCAGGGTATTTTACTACACAGTGAAAAACACTGTTTAAAATAATGAGGCATTATCACAGAAAAAGAAATGATCACATTTAAAAAAATAAATTTGTAAGTAGAAATAATTTTATATGTGCAAGAAGGTTGCAAAGACAGTGCAGAGAGTTCTCACATGCTCCTCGACAAGCCTTCTTTTCATTAGCATTTTGCGTTATCATGGTGTATTTGTCAAAACTGAGAAACCAACTAAATTATGATCCTGCTGGTTTCTCCACTAATGTCCTTTTTCTGTTCCAAGATCTAATCCATAATACAAAATTATATTCAGGAAAGTCCATTTTAAACTCAGGTGTGAAGTTTTATTTTTAATTCTGATTGAATGCTATTTCCGTGTACCAGGTAGCAGTTGAAAGGCAGTTGGCAAATACTTGTTAGGCCACCAAGTCTCCCTTAAGTGAGTCACACACAGCAGGAAGGACACCAGGCAGGTGGTCTGGAGTCCTGGGTCTTCATCCCAGCTTTTCCTCAACCAAACATGTGTCCTTGGACAAGTCTCCGTCTGGAGCTGAGGCAGATTTCTTCTGTACAAAATTTAGAAATTTAGGTTAGGTTTGTAAGATCCCTCCAACCTCTTAAATTCTGCCCTGGCATTATCATGGCATCAGTATCTTCGTACTCAGAAGCATCAAAAATTATGTGACTGATTTCCCTAATGCCAAACAGCGGTTCATTACAGAACCAGAGTGGGCTGAGAGAGCTTCAGCACAACCCTTGCCTCTGACTACCATACTCCACTCCAGGCTCCATCCTTCCTATCTCCCATCCTCCAACAGCTGGCTCCAGACAGTAGGTGTTAATGGCTGAGATCACTAAATGAATAGGAACTATTCTTAGTATTTTACTTGTATTTCTTATAAACACCCTTATGAGGCAGGTACAATTTTTTTGGCTTATCTATCTTGGTAGATAGAATAATAGTCCCCTAAAGATGACCTTGTTGAAATCCTCTGAAGCTGTGAGTATGCTGTCTTACAAATCTCACATCTGCAAAGGGATTTTGCAGATGTGATCAAAGTAAGGATCTTTTTTCCTTAGTTGGAGATTAGAATATGGGGAGATTATCCTGGGGAGATAGGGAGTTATTCTGGTGGGACTGATATAATCATAAGGGTTGTTTTAAGAGGGAGGCAAGAAGTCAGAGAGCAGAGGAGAGGCTACATTGCTGATTTTGAAGATGAAGCAAGGGGCCATAAGCCAAGGAACGTATGAGGCATCTAGAAGCTGGAAAAGGTAAGGAAACAGATTCTTTCCTAGAGTCATCAGCTTGTGACATAATAAAATTACATTTTTTAAAGCTACTACATTTGTAGTAGCATATTGGCATATTGGTTTCTACATTAGTAGTAATTTGTTACAACCTCAATAAGAAATCAATATGCCCATGAAAGTTAAAAGAATGTGTCCAGAGCTGGAAGGCATTATCCCCAGCAAACTAAGGTGGTAACAGAAAACCAAACACTGCATGTTCTCACTCAGAAGTGGGCACTGAACAATGAGAACTCATGGACACAGGAATGGGAACAACACACACTGGGGCCTGTGGGAGGTTGGGGACTGGAGGAAGGGAGAGCATCAGGAAAAATAGCTAATGCATGCTGGGCTTAATACTTAAGTGATGGGTTGATTGGTGCAGCAAACCACTATGACACATGCTTACCTATGTAACAACCTGTACATCCTGCACTTGTACCCTGGAACTTAAAATTAAAAAAAAAGAGAGAGAGATACTGTAAAAAAAAAAAAAAATGTGTCCAAAATTGGGTAACTGGTAAGTGGTTCAGTCTAGATTTGAGCATAGGCCATACTGCTTCACTAATGTAATGAAAAGGCCTTCCCCATAGTATTTTTTCTTTTATTGATACACACTATTTTATATATTTATGGGGGCACATGTAAGTGTTGCAAGCATAGAATGCATGATGATCAATTCAGGGTATTTGGGGTATCCACCACTATGAATATTTATCATTTCTATATGTTGGTATAAAGTTCTAACTTCTGGTTACTTTGAAATAATCAAAATATGATTGCTGAGTATAGTCACTCGTGAATGGAACTGGAGGTCATTATGTTAAGTAAAATAAGCCAGGTCTATAGGCTTTTTGTGAAGCTTGAACGAACTACACAGAGAATGCAATGCTTAGAACACACAAATATCATTGAGTTTTGTAGTTACCACAACAATTTGTGACTCTAGTCCATGATTTCTCAATCCTGTCACACTCACCCACCCATCCCATCATCGCCTCAATCCCGAGCCTCTGTCCTTGGATCTGACCTGTTTGACTTTTGTAAGACGACAATCAGAACTACAGTGTCAAAAATGACCTCATGCAATGGTATAGCAACTTATGCTCTTCACCTTGCATAAGTAAACACGATCATATTTAGTTTTGAGTCAAACATCCTTGGGAATGAGTTAAAGAATGATTCGCCTTTGCTGTAGGTGTACCTATCCCTCTCTCTTGCTCTTTCTGTTCATTTGCCTTCTGCATTCTACCTATTCTTACATGTTTGTCTCTGTATCACCAAATCTGTTTTGGTCCCTTCACTTCAGCCTATTTCTTGTTTTTGTAGCAGTCCAGAACAAAGCTACAATTTACTATTGAATACATAAATAGAATTTATGTGTTTTTAATATAAAGATCAGAACTGTAGGAGGTTTTATATTTTCCTTAAAACTCCAGGCAAACAAGCTTTTTGACTAAATTGCTTTTTTATATATGAGTCTGCTTTTTCTCATCTTATATGTTAATAGTCTTGGGTATGAAAAGTACTTAAATTTAGAGACATGGTAATTTAGAGACAGAGGCCTGGTTTAGATACGCTGACTTTTTAACACTGAGAAAGTCTCTTAGAGTCCCTGAAGATAAAAGTGTAGATTTTAGTTACTAATTCACCTCTTGTGCTTGTTGTCCATATGAGGAGCTGGTAAGGGACAAATCCTGCAAGAGTGAGAAGAAGCACCCATTTTTCTATTTGCTCTACATTTGGGCTTAAATTGCTGCTAAGTCATTCCCCGAGGGAAATCTGGAGTGCGTGCATGTTACACATAAACACTCCCAACTTTGCTTTCCACAGCCTCAGCATTTTCAGCTCCGTAAGAGATGCTCTGAACAAGTGAATGTGCTTTTAACTTAGCTCTAAAATATGTCCTGATAGGTGGGAGCTATTTTTAAGACAACAGCAAGGACCCGGCAGACTGATATTTGCTGGAACCCAAATTGCCTCACATCTTCTCTGACTTTGCCCAACAATGAGGCCCATCAAGTTATTATTGTCCCCTGAGAAAATATATTTTGCACTGCACTGTATGTTACTGCTCCCCTTGAAGATGTTGGACATTTTTAAGCTGCGTAAAGAGGAAGAGAAAGTGGGTGGCAGGATAAAGAAGTGGGAAAATGGTAAAGAGCCCTGCATGAGAAACAAAGAAATCTTTGCAAAGTGAAACAAGAGCAAAAGAGTAAGATAATTTAAACTAGAGTGATAAATCACACTCACACACACACACACACACACGTGTGCACGCCTATCAACCTATCAGCCATCTGTTAATCAATTATTTATTAATTATCTATGTAGCCATCTATGTCAACTGTCAATCAATGTATCATTTATTTATCTGTCAATCTATCATCTACCATGTAGGAGGCAGGAGGGAGAATGCTATATTTGAACTAAAGCAGAATAAAACAGTAAAACTAGTCTCTGTGTTTCTTTTGTCAAAGAGGGTGAATATGCCATGAAAGTCTAGTGGGGGATGAGAAGTTTGTCTCTTTCTCTTCTTTCCTCTCAGCAGCACCCCCTTTCCCACTTCAAGTCCTCCTCAAGGCCAGGTGCTATATATTGAAAACAGGTTTATAAAAACTATTCAAAATATTCCTGAGAGACCAGGTTTGTCACCAAAGACTTCCCAAATGATAACAAATCATTTTGTTATCATATTCTGAAAAGCAGAAAAGGTGGACTGGAAGCCAGGAAACCTGGAGTGTAGTCTGGGTACTATATCTCACTCAAAGATAAATGGGAAAGGGCAGTTCTCCAACTTCAGTATCACCGTGGGGCCCCCAAATCCAGCCAACATATCTAGAAGCTGTCTGACTAGATGTTCAAATATAACTCAGAACAATCCAACATAAGATCCCTTAGGTAGGAGCCTTGGCAATGTGTCCACAGTAGGCAGAATGATGGGAGAACTTGAAATTATGATATGAAAAGTAGATGAAGGTGGCCGGGCATGGTGGCTCACGCCTGTAATCCCAGCATGTTGGGAGGCCAAGGCAGGTGGATCACGAGGTCAGGAGATCAAGACCATCCTGGCTAATGTGGTGAAACCCCGTCTCTACTAAAAAAATACAAAAAAAAAATTAGCCGGGCGTGGTGGCAGGTGCCTGTAGTCCCAGCTACTCAGAAGGCTGAGGCAGGAGAATGACATGAACCCGGGAGGCGGAGCTTGCAGTGAGCAGAGTTTGCACCACTGCACTCCAGCCTGGGTGACAGAGTGAGACTCTGTCTCAAATAAAAAAAAAAAAAAAAAGAAAAGTAGATGAAGGAATTAGAGATGTTTATCCTGGAATAGAAAAAATTCATGGATGAACTATATAAACTCTGTGAAAGGCTGTCATGCACAGGAGGAATTCGATTTGTCCTATTCTATTGTAAACTGGTGGTTCTGACACGGCTTCCACGGACTCATCTACTGGATCATAGTTAGACCCATAAGTAAAAATGACTGCTAGCTGTATGCTGCTTAAATAAGAACAGTCTGGGGTGATACTTGATTTTGTTTGGATTTGTGCCCCACCCAGATCTCATGTTGAAATGTAATCTCCAGTGCTGGAGATGGGGCCTACGGGGAGGTGATTGGATCATGGAGGTGGTGTCTAATGGTTTAGCACCATCCCCCTAGTGCTGTTCTCCTGAGAGTGAGTGAATGAGTGAGTTATCGTGGGATCTGGCTGTTTAAAAGTGTAGCGCCTCCTCACTCTCTCTTCCTCCTGCTCCTGCCATGTGAAGTGCTGGCTTCCCTTTTGCCTTCCACCATGAGTGTAAGTTTCCTGAGGCCTTCCCAGAAGCCAAGCAGATGCTGTCATGCTTCCTGGACGGCCTGTGGAACCGTGAGCCAATTAAACCTCTTTTTATAAATCACCCAGTCTTGCATATTTCTTTATATCAATGAGAGAACAGACTAATACCTTTAACATACCTGTAATGCCATCCCCTTTCTCTCATGATATGCCACTTCACAGAGGGCAGACGCCACCGCTAAAACTTACGGAGGGAACCAGAAAGTGGTAGGGTACGTCTCTACAGAAAAATGTGCTTTCTATCGATGAAAATTCTGACAATTAATTGAATTGCTGTGGTAGGTAGTAAACTCTGTCACTTAAGGTATTCAAGCAGAGGTTTGAATGAACTCTCTGTCACTCAAGGTATTCAAGCAGAGGTTATTAATTAATATAATACAATATTTATACTACATATATTGTGTATCTATTCTGTATATGTAGTATATAATTATACTACATATATTGTGTATATATTGTATATATAGTATATAATACAATATTTATACTATATATTGTATATATAGTATATAATACAATATGTATACTATATATTGTGTATATATTGTGTACATGTAGTATATAATATTTATACTACATATATTGTGTGTATATTATGTATATGTAGTATATAATACAATATTTATACCACATATATTGTGTATATGTAGTATATATATAATATATACAGTATACATATTGTATTATATTAATGAATAACCACTACCATCCAAATCTGTCTCTCACAAACACAAACATGTATGCACAAGGAAGAAAATAAACATCATGAAACGGCAGGGATCCTTTCTCATTATAAAAATAAACATCATCCTTTGTAAACAATTTAACTTTCAAAAGATAATACAGTTGGAAGTAACCAAATTGTGACTCTATAGTTAAATACTTTGAATTGATCTAATAATATAGAATGTAAGGTATTACCTAGATGAGTATGAAAACAGAATGAAGCAAACTCACCAAAACATGAAATAGGCCCCCCAAAATAATACAACTTGTTTATGGGAAAGAAAACACATTGTGAAGTAGACGAAAAGATCGTATCTATCATTCTATAATAATCACCAAAATTAATTTCTCAAAATCTCAGAGTTGGTAGTGGCATGAAGATAAATAAATGCCTATTAGAACATGAAAGGTTCAGAAATATGAGAAACATGATCAGAAGAGGCAGATCTCTACACCCTATTCAATCTGTCCAGCTCCCGTGACACGTGCTAAATGAGAACTATTGCATGAGCTTTCAGGGAAAGGAGTAAACCTACAGCGAATGATAAATGTCTCCAGATATTTGAGGTTAATGAAGGGGAAGGAGGAGGAAAAACAACATTTGTGGAGAGGCTACATGTGCCAGCCATCGTGATAGGCTTTTAAAATGTGATATTTCTCAAAACTGGTCCATGGGGACGACACTGTTATCTCTTCTTACAGATGAAGAAACTGAAGTTGAGTGGTCATGCTGAGATTCATATCACAGCTTTTAGAAGCAAAGCCTGTGCTCTTTCTACTCTACCGTTCTCGAGAATTTAAAGTCGTGTAGAAAACACAGGCATGGAACCCATAATATTTAATGGACAAACAAGTGTATTTTACTTTTTCATTTAGTCTTTGTTTGTTTGTTTATTTCTGAGACAAGGTCTTGCTGTGTTGTCCGAGACTAGAGTGCAATGGTGTGATCATAGCCCATCACAGACTTCACCTCCTGGGTCTAATGATCCTCCCACCTCAGCCTTTCAAGTAGCTAGGACTACAGGCACATGCCACCATGCCCAGCTAATGTTTCCAGTTTTTGTAGAGACAGCATCTTGCTTATGTTGTCCAGGCTGGTCTTGAAATCCTGACCACAAGCAATATTCCCACCTTGGCTTCCCAAAACATTGTGACTACAGGCAAGAGCCATCACACCTGGTTATATTTGTGTTTCAGAAATTAAGAAGGTTTGAGAAAAAATAAATAAATGAAAGATCTTCATTTGGTCAAGTCCAAATGAAGTCATAACTTACAGGCATCTTGGAGTGTGAACAAAGAGAAAGCACCGATAGTTCCACACAATCAAAAGGGGATTTGGAAAGATGATCCTGAAAAAAACACCTGGGCAGGGTTCTTTATAGGTCACTTTGCAGAACAAGAGAAGTACAAGGAAAAGAGAAAGATATGGTCACAAGCTATCAAACGACGAAGCAGAAGATAATCCAAAAGCAGGTTTCTCAGCTCAGGAAAGCAAGAACATGAACAGTCTCTTCAAAGGGAAATAGATCTTGGGCCAGCTCACCTAGTTCCTGAGTTCTAGAGAGTTTTAAGGGCTGCTAGGAAAGCTGTCTTGATCTTGTTAGGGCACTACCCCGGGGAGAAAGCACTCACATATGGAAGAAATGCAATAGCTAATTCTCGACTAACTGATTGATAGGATGGGAACAATGAAGGGAATGAGGGTGAGAGGCAACTAATATTAACTAAAAAGTAATTGCTGTCTTTTCATCAGGAGTCTGCTGCAAAGGTTGCCTTACTGCAAACAAAGTGGCTGAAAACAGATAATCCTTTGCTAGGAAATCTCCACTTTTCCAAAGGATGGAGGCATCAAAGAATGATTATTACATTTGATCGTGGTGAAAGAGGAATCATGACTAATACCAAGAGAGGCTCAAGCAGATAAACTGCTGAAAGAAGTATGGCATTTTATTCCAAGTGGATCAGAAATATCCTGTTTTATGCAATGATGGGGAAGAAAATGAAAGACTCAGGACATTTCTGGGCAAGGGACAGTGGTGTCTGTGAGAAGGGGCAGACCATTTTACCACTTTATATTACCCGCCTCACGTGACTAGACCCAGTCTGCAAGCATCAGCACAGTGATCCAATAATCTGTTACAAAATTCATAGGCTTTTCCCCCTCCCATTCAAAGTTCCCCTGGGGCCCCCTATGGAAAGAAATAGGAAGAAGAGAGCAAAATCTCCCTCTCTAGCAGGGTCAGCATCCCCGCCCTGCACAGCGTCAGCACCGCTTACCCACCACTCTCCTAAAGACCCGTCATTATGAAAGGAAAAGAGAAGCTAATGGCTGACTTGATGGAAACATTCCTGGCACTGTGGACAGGCCTGCTTTGAGGCCCTGTCTGCCGAGCCTTGGGAATGTGAAGAGGAAAGGTAGCTGGTTAACATTGTTTAACACAGAATTAAGTCATAATCGCACCTGAGGCATATTCCAGATCTTTGTCCCCTCAGCACCTGTCACATTTGATTTAAAGATTTCTCAAAGTGAAAAACAGTCTCCATAAGATAAAGACAACTCCCCAATAGCAACCGCAACACAAAACTGCTACTTACCACGATTTTCCAGGGAAACAAGGAAAAGGGCTAGATTATACAGCAAGCATTATGTGAGAGAATGCAACTCTTTTTCTTATACATTTGAAAACATTGGAGGGAGGCAGTGAAAAGTTTCTCCAAGGGCTTTACTGGGAGAACATGAAGTGCTGGGAGACCCAGGATTTCCATGAGTCCATTAGGCAGGGCACAGCGAGGCAGGCTGCCTATGTGGGTTATACCTGCTCTTAAGTAAGGCAATGGAAGGTAACAGAAACCAAGAAACAGGATCCATAAACTGAATAGTTCTCACTCCTCAAAGCCCAACTAAATAGCAACAGCAGGGAGAGGAAGGGGCTTGAAGAATAAAGATGAAAAATGCATGCTCCATTTATTAGTATTTGAGTTTTCAAAAGTTGTATGAAAAGATGGGAAGCAATGGGACATTTGATGACACTGAAAATGGAAAGTGGGGATTTCATCGGTAAGAGTGATTGGTATGCAATTTAGGAGAGAAAACCGGAGAAGAAGGAAGCAAAAGAAAAAAATAAAGACAGGAGACAAAAGAATAAAACTGTCATGGCTGGCATTAGAGGGGAAGGCTGGGCTGGCATGTCACAGGATCATGTTCCCTCTATGTTGAGATGTGGGTGGCTCAGTCTCTGGGGATCATATTCATAACCTATATAGAAAAATAAGGCAAAGTCAATCAGAAAGGGCATTAACCTCTGGAAGATGCGGATGTGGATGAACTATATGCTATTATTGTTTGGAAGTAATGCATTTGCACCTCAACTTTAATGACAGAGGATGACAAAAATTAGAAAGGTAGTTCCTAGTCTTTTCCACTGTAGTAAAGGACTGATTTCTTATAGGGAAGTAATTTCTCCTGACACATTATATTAGGTAAAGATTGCATCTTATATGAATTAATACATTTAAAAACAAAGAGAACTATTCACCTTTTTTTGATTTGTTTCAGTTTAAGGGGCTAAAATCTGTTAATCCACTACTATGTGCTGTCTCCTTTGGTTATTTTATTTGCTCTTAACCACAAATTTGGGGTGGTAGTCTTCTGAGATTGGTGGAAAACTCACGATTTTCTCAAAGTCATGGTGTTCATACAAACACTCAGAAATCACCCTCATTGGGTTCAGGGAAAGGTAGGCAGTGTTTCATTCCAAGCCTGGCCACTGGCTGATTATCATCCCCACCCCCTCCACTTATTCTGCCTCCAGACAATAAACTTAAAGGTGAAGGCAGGGAAAGGGGAATGAAGAGTTCAGGAATATCAGAGATGCGTGATAAAATAATAACAGATGAACTGGTGATTATGATATCAAAAGCACCACTACAATTGTTCAGGAAGTAAAAGAACTAGGATAAAGTAAAACTTCTTTATCAACAAACTGCTGGTTACCCCCAATGTAGAGTTATAAAAAGGAAGAGACGGCAGTGCCAAGATGCTGGTGGTGGGATATCAAAGTCCTAACAGTAAATAAATGGCACATTCAGTGAGCTTAAATTAAGAGAGTTATACTGAATGGACTGTTTACAAACATGTGGGAAGAGTTAGAGGATAATTAAACATCCAGGGACCAGTAATAGTGAGAAATCCAATGTTTCAAGGGGCAAAGATATTAAAAAATGATTATCACATTTGTTTGTGTCACTACCTGTGGTCTTGAAGAAGGAAGAGGAGGGAATCGTAGTACTGGAATTTAATGAGAGCTATTGCACCAGGAGAAAGGTGGCTGGAAAGGAGCTACATTCTTAGAGGGACACAGTGAAAATCTGTGCCTGGCACGAAGGAAGCCTGGGGATGCGGTGAACAAATACCCCTATCTCTCTGTCTCTCTTTGATCCAACCTTCTGGTTTTCTTACAGGGGGACAAGGGATTTTGAATAAACAGCCCACAGAAATCACCCTCTTTGGGTACAGGAGAAGGTAGGGAAGAGTGGAGAAAAAGTCTGGAGTGGCAAGCAAACAAACAAACAAAAACTAGCCCACAGGACTGTGACTGAGCTAATTCGCACACCACTCCTTCCAGGCCACCCTACAGAAGCCAACACTAAACAAAAACACAGCATCTGCTCTGCAAGGCAGACTCAAGATATGTTCTTTGGCATGTCTTTCCAACAAAATTACTGCCTCTGGGTCATCCTGTGTAGAAATTCTGGAGCTACCAATGAATTGGGAAGAGTGTTTTTTGTTTGTTTGTTTTTTGTTTTTTCATAGATGGATGAGTAAAGAAATTTCACTTGTTTTAGACAAGAGGAAGTCAAGAAGACATAGTTAATGGGCATGGCATGGTAAAAGGAGTACAGAAATTAAGAAGAGCAGGCAAATAGATGTGATGGAGAAAAATATATGGTATTTTATCAAGAGGAAAGAGAGAACAACGAATCATGATTTGGGAATAAAGTTGGCAGGACTGCAGAATGGTGATATGTATGTTTTCTCCCTCATCTGTGCAGCAGCTTTCAACACTGAATTAGGAAAAAATGTGGACGGTGATGTATATTACTTTATTTACACCTCACAATAACCTTGTGAGATAGGTTATCCCCATCTTATAAATAGGGAAGTTAAGTAATTTGTCAAAGAGCACACACTTGGTGATAGGGAAAGCCAGGAACCAACCTCGCTTTTTTTTTTTTTTTTTTTTTTGCGAGTTCCCTTGGCCAACCGGCCTTCCTGTAGAGAACATTGGGAGGATATATAAATTGAAAGCAGAGTGGAGGTGGCCAGTATCACATACCTGGGACCCACCAGGCACATGGGCTTCCAATAAGAGTTACCAGAGGGGTCCACAGAAAGTCAGAGCTGCTGCCATTGATGATGAGGCAGGAGGGGCTCTTTTTTGCCATACTTTCTTAAAGCACCATGGCCCTATGCTCTTAAACATGTCTCTATTTTTTTTTTAAAGTAACAGGCATGACAGCGACTGTATTGGTTTACTAGAGCTGCTGTAAACCACACTCTGGGTGGCTTATACAACAGAAATTTGTTCTCTCACGGTTCTGGAGGCTGCAAGTTTGAGATCAAGGTGTTAGCCAGGTTGGTTTCTCCTGAGGGCTGTGAGAAGGAGCCTGTTCCATGCCTGTTCCCTAGCTGCTGGTGGTTTGCTGGCAATCTTTGGAAGAAGCATCACCCTGATCTCTTGCCTTTATTATCACGTGACATTCTTCCTGTATGCCTGCCTCTGTTCCCAAATGTCCCCCTTATGAGGACACTAGTCATGTTGGATTAAGACCTAACTTAATGACCTCATTTTAACTAATTATAATAGTAACAACTCTAATTCCAGGTGAAATTACATTCTAAGATACTGCAGGTTGAACTTCAAAATATAAATTTTGGGGGGGATATAATTCAACCTATAATCGCAACCTATAAATTTGTCAACAAGTTCTAAGATAAATCGGCAAAAAACATGATAGATCTATGGTAGATACCACAAAGGAAAACCATGGACATTTAGAACACTGCTAAGAACTATGATAACCAGTATCTCTACAAATGTAATTGGCTCTGGTGTTGAAGAATCAATTATACAAATATATGTAATGCGCAAGTATATTTTATCATAACCTCTGAGAATCAAATGAAATACCATATGTGACAGCACTTTACAAGCTGTGTGGTATTCAAATTAAGGCATTAGTTTTATTGCTATTACCATGTCTTTATTTATATAGGTAGCTTATTTTTATTGTTACATTGAGCATTTGACATTTTTATGGTCCATTTCTTTTTATTTCAGTTACATCCTAGATTAATATCATCTATGTCTATTTCTTCTTAGGAAACTGAGTTTCTCCATTCCTTTTTTTCCTTGGTCATTATAAAGCATCTTTCCCAACTCCCATTTAAATGCAAAATGGAGTCCTGGCACTGGGTTGCTCAAATAGCCAACTCCATCTAAACTTAGCTCACAACAGAAGGAACTTAAACTGTCGGCAAAATCAGCACACTGACTGCAAACCAGTTCTCATAGAGATCAATTATAAATTGAGACGGTGTCCTGGATGCTTTAGTCAGATTTGGCTGGTACCCCAATGATCTCTGACTCTATTTCTTCAGATACTAGTATGAATTTTCATCTTCAATTATAACCTGCTACCAGGATGGCATATACCTGATCCTTTTCTATTTATTATGTATTTTGCAGAAAATAAAAATAGGAAAAAAACACCCTATGTTTGTACTTTCACATTTAACTCAAAACTCAAATATTAGTGCATTCCTTTGATTTATGTGAAAATTAAAGTTGGATCTAACATAGGCATCACAGCCTCCTTTTTTTGACCTTTCGTCATACTCTCTTTGCTAGTCTCAAATTTGGTCACCCCACACTGGAGACTGGTAATTTGCAAGTTAATTCATTCATCCAGAATTTATTGAGCACCCATGATTTATCTTGTACTCAGCTAGCAGCTGTAGAGGAGATAAGGCTAGTTGGTAAGTATGGGATTTGGTGAATTTAATATTATTGTTTTGATTAATGACTGGGCCCACTGGTTTCCGATACGCAGTACTTTGCAATTTTGAGAGGCACTGACTTGACATATGCGCTGGGCTTTGAGTGGGAGCCCTTTATAAGTGAGGGAGTGGAGTGAACTGCTCAGCACCCACGGCTCAGTGGCTTGATTGTTTTCCACTTGCCACAGCCTTGGCTGTCCTCAATTTTTAATTTTCTGAATTTTATAGGGGGAAATAATGTACTGTAATGGTAATCATGGAAAGCCTTAAAGTGTGTCTCCAAAAACACTGAAACTCTCTTCTCCTGTATAAAATAAAAGAGGTTTGCAATCTAGATTCAGAGTTTAGAAATAAGTACCTTGACATTTTCAGCCCCTAAGAGAATCTTTTTCCCCCTAAACTTTCTGTAGAATTTATAACCTATAACCAACAAAACACCAAGTTATTTCTCAAGCAGCCATGCAGGAGCTCTTCTATTTGGAAAGGGAATTAACAAAATCAGTATAAGACTTGGGAGCTTTCTGCAAGGAGTTTATAAATCTCGTCGGAGAGAAGGGACAGGTTTCTTTTTATAGCATCAACACAAGTCAGGAAAGCAGGAAATGATAAGCCATGTTATTTGTTCCGGAGTCTTTAAACTCAGACTCTACATCTAATCACCATCATAAACATGCCTTTTTTTACCTCCAGTTTTATAGAGAGGAGCCTCAGAGTGGGCCATCCTGGAGGAGTGCACCTATCAGTTGAGAAATAGGGATGACAAGGATGTAGGCAGCTGTTGAATTCTAAAATGTGAATTTGTTTTGTGAAAGCCTTTCATTAACAAAATTATGTGCCGAGAAAGGGCAATGACAAAACTGACCAAATTCCTTCCCTTGTAGGTCAGATAACATTTAAGAGCTTTATATGTCTAACAAACTTGAGGTTGCTCAAACTGGACAAAGGAGGAGATTAAAACACTTTCTGTGATGACATAAAGCAGTGCTACGGGTAAGGCCTCAGTCCTCCTGCCAGCAGAAGCAAATGTATTTTCTCCATTTAAAAGAGTTGCCTTCTTAGCCGACACTTCCCCATGCGTTCGGTCCTGATAGGGCTTGGTTTGACTGATTAATTGTAATTCTGCTCCACACAAGGTAGACAATGATGAATTGATACATTAAAGATGTGATTAATGGTTACTTTCTATTCAGTGTAATTATCAGGTGATAGTTTCAATGAAAAATGCTGGAAAATGAAACTTTTCACTCCAGATAACTATCCACCCTGTCTGGAAAGAAAAATGGTTCTCTATTTTCAACATTTTACTCTAGATCAAGGCCAAGAGAGACAGACAGAACACACTGGCTTTGTGAGTTTTATAGAATGAGACAGATTTGGAATAATGCCTGTCTTTAAAGAAATTCTTAGAGAGGAAATCTCTGGATAATAAAACTTTAAATTTTATCTTAATCCTGGGTTACTTTGCCAGCTCCTGCCTGGTCTTTCTGGTCAATTCTGGCATTTAATCTATCCTGAAGATGGTTTTGGATTAATTTCCCTAATGCGCTGCATTAATCATATCACATCCGTTTTTTTTTTTTTCTGTCAGAAACCTCCAACAACTTCCCACTTAAATTATAGGAAGAACAAAACATCAACATGACCCTCAAGACCCTTTGATAAAAGGCAAACACTCTTTGTCAAACTGTTTCAATTCCTGTGCTGTTCTTTCGAGGCTGTCAGCTCACTGCCATCTCAGCTGGCCATGATCCCCCCAGGCCATGCTTTGTTTTGCCTCTTTTTCTACATGTTTTTAGCTGGTAGAAAAAATTGTGGACGACTTAAAAAGGGACCAAAAGATTACCAGGTTTCCTTAATGGAGAAATTTTGTACTGTTTAGAATGCATCCTCTGATTCATCTGATTCTGTAGGGTTTTGGCATTTCATTGTTTTGGAACTATTATATAATTTTGTGGAGTTAGAAGTTAACTTGCAGAAAATTCATAGAAATATAAAACATCATTTTCTTTTTTTTCTTTTTTCTTTTTTTTCTTTCTTTTTTTTTTTTTTTTTGAGACAGTCTCGCTCTGTCGCCCAGGCTGGAGTGCAGTGGCATGATCTCTGCTCACTGCAAGCTCTACCTCCTGGGTTCACGCCATTCTCCTGCCTCAGCTTCCCGAGTAGCTGGGACTACAGGTGCCCACCACCACGCCTGGCTAATTTTTTGTATTTTTAGTAGAGATGGAGTGTCACCGTGTTAGCCAGGATGGTCTCGACCTCCTAACCTGGTGATCAGCCCACCTCGGCCTCCCAAAGTGCTGGGATTACAGGCTTGAGCCATCACGCCCAGCCGAAATATAAAACATTATTTTCTATATACATGCAGATAGGTTCTGTCCAATGGAGATTCCATGGACTTTTCTAACCTGCTGTGGAAGAAGCCAGGTTTTTCTGTGTTAAGCAAATTCATGTTGGCATTTTTGTTGGCCTTTTATAGTTACTCTTTGGGATCTCCTTTGAACTTAGGACATGTTCATTCCCATCTTCCTAACTAATGAGCTAAATAAAATCTTTGACATGTACATTTTATATCTGTGTAAACTCATACTCATGATTTACCTATTTTAAAAATGATCCTTTAATATAATCTACCCAATTTAAAACTTAGAC
This sequence comes from Pan troglodytes, assembly GCF_028858775.2. Classification (NCBI taxonomy): domain Eukaryota; kingdom Metazoa; phylum Chordata; class Mammalia; order Primates; family Hominidae; genus Pan; species Pan troglodytes. Next base: position 15,258,461 of record NC_072411.2, read on the forward strand.
AAGTTTTTAGAGCAGTTTTAGGTTTACAGAAAAACTGAATGGGGCACACAGGGAGTATGCATATATCTGCCACATCCTTTCCCAGTTTTCCTTGTTATCAACATACTGTACCACACCAGAGAGGTACATTTATTCCAATTGATGAACCTGTATTGACACATCATTATCGTCCAAACTACATAGTGTACATTAGGTTTCACTCTTGGTATTGTACATTCTGTGGGTTTCGATAAATATATAGTGACATGTATCCACCCTTCTGTCTCCTACAGAATAGTTTCACTGTCTTAAAAATCCTCTGCACTCTGCCTATTTATCCCTCCTTAGCCTCAACCCCTGACAACCACTGATCTTTTTACGTCTCCATAGTTTTGCCTTTTCCAGAATGTCATATAGTTGGAATCATATGATTGGCTTCTTTCACTTAGAAATATGCATTTCAGTTTCCTCCATGTCCTTTCATGTATTGATAGCTCATTTCTTTACAGTGCTGAATAATATTCCATTGTCTAGGTGCGCCATAATTTATTCTTTCACCTACTGAAGGATATGTTGGTTGCTTCCAAGTTTGGGAAATTATGAATAAAGCTGCTATAAATATCAGTGTGCAGGTTTTTGAATAGATATATGTTTTGAACTCATTTTGTAAATACCAAGGAACTGGATGGCTGAATCATATGGTAAGAGTATGTTTAATTTTATAAGTAACTGTCAAACTGTCTTTCAAAGTGGCTGTGCCATTCTGTATTACCATCACCAATGGACAATAACTCCTGTTGTTCAATATCTTCACCAGAATTTGGTGTTGTCAGTGATCTGGATTTTGGCCATTCTAGTGCGTATGTAGTAGTATCTCATTTTGCTTTTATTTGTATTTCGTTGATGACGTATGATGTAGAGCCTGTTTTCATATGCTTATTTGACATCTGGATGTCTCCTTTGATGAAGTGTCTATTCAGATCTCATGCCTATTTTTTTAATCAGGTTGTTCATTTTCTTACTGGTGGACTTTGATATCTAACCAATTAAAAAATTTGAACTCAACTTGGCTGTACATTAGAATCATCTGTAGAGCTTTCAAATAATACAGGTTTGACTTGTGTACGTCCTTATTACTCCAGTAAGTCACATATCACTGGAGGGCTGGTGATGGCATACATAGCTAAGTCCCATGCTGAGAACTTCTGATTTGTTGGGGCCTGGGAATCTGCATTTCTAACAAGTTCCCAGGTAACAGGAAACACTTTGAGAACACTTGCTCTGCTTAGTATGGATTACTAGTAGTACAGTTTGTTAGGCTCTCTTCTTTCTCTATATTAGCCTGTTTTAAATTTAATTGTATATCCCATATTTTGTTTACAATTAGCTATCTAAGTATATGTGCTTTTGTAATCATAGCTTGGAATTGCGTTTTCTAGGTTAGTTTTCAAAATAATGCTTATATTCTGCTAAGTCCCTGCCTTGTATTTTTGTTAACAGACTGACAGAAATTGGTGCCTGGCCTATGGCCTAGTGGTCTTCAGAACTGTTCTTCCAAAAGCTTTTTAACTAAGAAGACAAAACTCCACCATTTCTACTCAACTTAGCTATTATCCTTTTAAATAAAACTTTTTGTAAAAATATCCCAACACAAACAATAAGATTAAACGAAGGATCATAGATTTCTCCCTAGGATTATACTCTCTATTAAGCACAGAATTGAATATATGTATAATCAGATTTTAAAATGAGTTTGGGTCTGCCTAACCTAAAATGTAGATGAGTCTGCCTCTTTCTAAAATTTTAAATCATAGTTTCTTGCAGAGAAATCTGGGGATGTTTAACTGAAACTTTGACTTTTTAAATTGGAATTTTCTGAGGTTGCAGTTGATAATATTTAAGGTGAATTTATTTTGCTATAACTGAATCTTTGCACTAAAAGAGAGAAATACCTGCTATTTTAAATAAATCCAAAACAACATATCTGCAAAGCTGAATAAAGTCTATTTTCTCTCATATAAGATAACGTATTTCAAAGATGATGAGATACGGAGTAACCTCTTGATAGCATTTGGTTCCCTCCTCATTGATGTTCCACTGTTATGAATCCTTGCTTAATATAATGCTCATTCTCCTTCTATGCCTTTCTTTTATCTCACTATAAAATATTTTTGAAAGCAAAAGTCCTTCTGGAGTGAACACACACGTATGTTAAGACTTTAAGGTATTTACCTGTTAAGAAATATTTTTTTAAAAAAGAACAAACAGAAAGCAAAAAGAGAATCATGAAAGATTCAAATGAATATTTCTTATTCATTTCGAAAAGCATGAAATTTCTATCTTAGCATTCATAGATAGTATTCTGAGCATGCATTTTACCCTTTTGTGTGTTACTTTAATTTTGCTTTGAGACAAAAGCTGAAAAAGAAGTATAGTATATGTGTGCATGTATGTGTAGTTTTTTCTCTTTTTGTAGTTAGTGAAAAGAATTTACAGATAATGGTATATCAGTTAAAACCAAGCTTAAATGTAGTGATCACTGAGGGGCAAATTTCTGCTTTGCTTAGAGTTGTTAACAACCTCAGGTCACCTGTTACATACCTTTATTTATTTGTTTATTTATTTATTATTATTATACTTTAAGTTTTAGGGTACATGTGCACAATGTGCAGGTTAGTTACATATGTATACAAGTGCCATGCTGGTGTGCTGCACCCATTAACTCGTCATTTAGCATTAGGTATATCTCCTAATGCTATCCCTCCCCCCTCCCCCCACCCCACAACAGTCCCCAGAGTGTGATGTTCCCCTTCCTGTGTCCATGTGTTCTCATTGTTCATTTCCCACCTATGAGTGAGAACATGCGGTGTTTGGTTTTTTGCCTTTTTTTAAATTGAGAAATCAATTATGAATATTTACAACACTAGGCAGCCAATGACTCAGATAAACTGCATTTGAACTTGTCGTGGCCTGACAAATGCAGGCTTTAGACTTTATTGTTAGATATTAAGAATGGTTCACTTTTATGAGTGAAAAATGGGAACCATCAGGAAACCAGAAATAGTCTAGGCTAGAACCTTAGCACCACCATGAAGACTTGAACATTATGTGAAGGGGAAAGTTTGGATCTCAAAGTGGATTGAGCTAGAAGCCCATCAGGATCCAGGTTCAGCATCTGGGCTGTGAAGAAAAATTATCAGACTTAGAACATTAACTAAGAAAGCTTGTGTTAGCTTTTTATTTTTGCATAACAAATTACCACACACTTAACTTTAAAACAATGAGCGTTTATTAGTTCACAGTGCTGCAGGTTAGAATTTTATCACTGCATAGCTGGGTTCTCTCTTCAGCGTATCACGAGGCTGGAATGAGAATATCATATGACCTACACTCTCCTTTGGAGACTCTAGGGAAGAGACCGCTTCCAAGCTCTTTCAGATTGTTGACAAAATCTAGTTTCTTGTGGTTGTAGGACTGAGGTTGCCAGTTCCTTACTGACCCTCAGCTTCTAGAGACTGCCTGCATTCTATGCCATGTGCCTCCAGCACATTTCCCTCTCGTTGACTCTCTCATTCTTCTACTCGCTTTGATTGACTTATCTGTGATTGCCAGATTCAGACTTGAAGGGCTCATGTGATTAGTCCAGCTCCACCCCGATACTCTCTCATTTTTAAGGTCAACTGACTTGGACTTTTGATAACATTTGCAAATCCCTTTCCAGCAACACCTAGATCAGTTTATGGACTTTTAATAACATTTGCAAATCTCTTACCAGCGACACCTAGATCAGTTTAATTGAATAGTGGGGAGTAGGCAGTACATCAGGGGCCAGGGACTCTGGAGCCATCTTTGAATTCTGCCTATCACTGAGCTACAAGTTCAAACTCAACTGGGCAGCAACCTGTCGAGCTGGCAGACACCCAGATCAAGGAAGCATTGCTGCAGAGTGGACATCTGATGGACAGTGGAATCTTCAATATTTCAACAGCTACACAGTGTCCCATTAGAAATGATGGTGGCGATTACCACCAGAATTGGATTTTCTCTCAACTTGATGCCCCTAGAAGGTCTGAACATTTTTGGATGGAGTATGACACCAACATGTGGGAGCAATTTCAGGTTGGTAAAGCCTCAAGAAGGGATAGAGAGTTTCCTGACAAAAGGACACATAGAAAATTGAGAATGATGTGACTTTGTATTACAAATACACAGAGGAATTCATAACATATAAACATTGTTTTATGGCCCAGTATGGTGGCTCACACCTGTAATCCCAGCCCTTTGGGAAGCTGAGGTGAGCAGATTGCTTGGGCTCAGGAGTTCGAGACGAGCCTGGGCAATGTGGTGAAACCCCATCTCTATAATAAATAAAAATTAATTAGCTAGGTATCATGGTGAGCACCTGTAGTCCCAGCTACTTGGTAGGCTGAGATGGAGGATCACTTGAGCCTGGGGAGGTCGAGGCTCCAGTGAGCTGGGATCACACCACTGCATTCCAGCCCGGGTAACAGAGAAAGACCCTGTCTCAAAAACAAGCAAGCAAGCAAACAACAACAAAATACCCACACTGTTTTATTAACTTGCTATAAGCTCTTGCCCCACATCAACCCTTGATATTTGCCATATAATATGGGAGACATATGATTAACAGCATAATGGGGTTCAGCATCCCTGCGTCACTTCTTACTCACTGCATGATTTGGGCAAATTAATCCTAAACCTTAGTTTTCTTTTCTATAAATTGGTAAATAAACTAGCACCAGCACATAAATTATGAATAGTAAATAAAATACAACATGTAGAAGGCTTACAGCAGACTTTAGTTAAGTGTTTGATAAATAGTCACTGTGTTGAGATTAAGTTGTCTGGTTCCTAAAGTTACCAAGCCATTGCTGTGGTTTAGATACGGTTTGTTTGGCCCCACTGAGTCTCAGGTTGAAACTGGATTCCCACTGTTGGAGGTGGGGCCTGATGAGAGGTGTTTGGGTCATGGGATGGATCCTTCATGAATGGCTTGGAGTCCTCTTCAAGGTAATCAGTGAGTTCTTGCTCTCTTAGTTCCCATGAGAGTTCCCAAAGAACTGATTGTTAAAAAGAGCTTGGCATCTGCCCCATCTCTCTTTCTTCTCTCTTGCCATGTGATCTCCACGTACTGGCTCCCCTTTGCCTTCCACCATGAGTGGAAGGAGACTGAAGCCTTCTCCAGAAGCAGGTGCTGGCAACCATGCTTCTTGTATAGCCTGCAAAACCATAAGTCAAATAAACCTCTTTTCTTTATAAATTACACAGCCTAGGCCGGGTGCGGTGGCTCATGCCTGTAATCCCAGCACTTTGGGAGGCCGAGGTAGGCAGATCATGAGGTCAGGAGTTCGAGACCAGCCTAGCCAACATGGAGAAACCTCATCTCTACTAAAAATACAAAAAAAAAAAAAAAATTAGCCGGGCATGGTGGCACGTGCCTGTAATCCCAGCTACCTGGGAGGCTGAGGCAGGAGAATTGCTTGAACCCAGGAGGCGGAGGTTGTAGTGGGCCAAGATCATGCCATTGCATTCCAGCCTGGGCAATAAGAGTGAAACTCCATCTCAAAAAAAAAAAAAATACACACACACGCATACACACACACACACACACACACACACACAGCCTCAGTTATTCCTTTATAGCAACACAAAATGGACTAAGGTAGCCATGTAGGTCTTTGATCATTTTTAAACTGATTTTTTTTTCATAGAATAGGATCTAAGTTGAGTCATTCATTTACTGTCCATTTGTTCATTCAGTTATCTAAGTCATATTTGTCAAGCTGCAAACAAAGCAACTGAGATGCCAATTTAAATGAGAAACAAATCCCTGGAGCTTGTGGTGCTTACAGCCTAGAGATTCTAAAAGGAATCATTTGCACTCTCACTCCACTTCACTCTCACTGAGATTTAAAGAAAAACTTAAAGGGAACATAATGGCAGTTTTAAAATAGAGCAATAAAGCAATTTTCTCACATTCCCCCAAACACTGTAAACTCTTGCAATTTAGAGACATAATTTTACACATTTTTGATTCTACCTAAAATTAGCATGGTGGGAGCACATAGTTAGTACATTGATTTAAACTAAAAATACTAGAAACAGGTATTGTCTTTAGGAGAATGAGCAATAATATTTGAGAGTACCAGTGTCTAACGATTAGGCATCATCTTAAACAAGAAACATATTGATTTATTACATCAAGATTACAGGCCTAACACAAAAGTCAAAATGAAACAACATTTACTGCACTCTATGCTTTTAAGTAATGGCTCTCAACAAGGTCCCAGGTGTTTTAGAAGCTGTGCTATTTTAGCACAAAATAATATACTGCTGACTTTTCCTCATTGCTTTTGAAACAATATGGATCTACTTTTGTCTCATTTACAGAACAAATAAAAAAGCCCTAGATTCAGTGAGTCAGTAAATAAGACCCATTTTTAAGAGAAAGCTGAGTTCCTCAGAAAATAATTGGAGAGAATGACAGGGGTTTATATACAAAGGCATACCTCATGACATCAATAGTATTTGTAGAAAATTACAACTTAACTACATCACTAGCAAAAGAGAAGTGGTTAAGTAAATTACCAAATAGTCACCACAGTGCCATATTAGGCAACATTTACGAATGTTCATGAAGAAATTTTATTGGCATAAGGAGAGGCTTAGGGCAACGTTAAATGAAAATAAAAGCAGACTTTAGTCGTATAGCATTGCAGGATGACTATAGTTAACAATAATACACTAAATAATTTCAAATAGCTAGAAAGAGGATATTGAGTATTCCCAACACAAATAAATGATAAATATTTGAGGTGATGAGTATGCTACTTACCCTGATCTGATCACTATATGTTATATGTATGAAAACATCACTATGTATACCATAAATATGTACAATGCCATTTAAAAAATTTAAAAAGAGTTGAAAATACACATAATATTTGCAATTATCATAATCATATTTAATTTTTTTCCTATACAAAGGGGCTACTGGTTATTCCAGTTCAGCCAAACATCACTTTAGAAAAACAGTTGGTGCAGTGGTTGAGTGCAAATTGAAGGATGCAGTAAAGGTCTCCATAACCATCTGGCTGAGAACAGAAATGATTTAGTTACGGATTTTTGTTGTATGTTGCTGATTGGCACTCAGCATCCAACCCCATCTCTTTCAGTTGCGTTCTATAGAAGTAGGAAACCTGAAACTCATGTATCTGATTCTCTCTGGAAACTATGGCACTAGATGTTAGATTCTACAAGTTAGATATACAATTATGCTGTCTGGTAGAGAGGCAAAGTTTTTTTTTGGGGGGGTGGGGGACGTACTGTTTATAAAAACTGGAAATAAACAAGATTTTATTGTAGCACCTTACTAGTGAGCATCCTGTACATTTTGTGAGTGTTGAAGGCAGGGGAAGTTTCTTGAACCAGGCATTCCACCTCAGTCTAAAACCAAGTGATGGCTTGAAGCAAAGGAAAAAGCCCCTCAAGTAGGTCAGTTTTATAAAGTTCTGGGAATAATTCCTGGAGGCCCAGCCTGTGGAGTGTTCCTCCTGTGCCCCAGTGAGGCTGTAGGCACTTGCTGCTCGGTGTTAACCCCCTTCCTGCTGAAAATACCACGTGGTTTCTCTTTTCTATCCTAAACCAAATGAAGACAAACAGATATAATGTGAATTCTGCTATTACAGGGAATATTGTACACCTTTCTGTAATGTCATTGATTATGTTTTTGTCATGCATGTGTTTTCAGCTCCTTTTCCATAAAAAAGTGCTCATGGTAATCATATACAAGAATACACATTTGTGGATATGAGGAGTGAGTAGAAAGCATGCTTGAGGGTGGTTATAAGTGCGTCTGCTACAGACTCTAAAAACCATTTCAAATATTTTCTTAAGTGAGCACTAACTATATATACCAAGATAATACATTGAATAATTATCTTCTGGTTACCAAATTTTTCATTCAAAAATTAATAAAGGAGAAATAGGTATATATTCTGGAACATTATTACCTTAACCAGATACTCTCTCTTTCTCTTTTCCCAAAACTAGTGTGTTGTTCTCTAGTTACCCTGGCCAAGATGAGAAAAACTCCAACTTCTTGGTGGTTGCAGAGGCCCTCCATGCCTAAATATTAATAGTTGGAAATACAGTCTTTGTTTTTACTCAAGCCAGCAAGCATTTATCAAGTATCTACTGGGGATAAAATAGATGCTGGAGATCTAATGATGATTCAGATATGACCCGAATTCTTTAAAAAAAATATTTCAATATCTTGTGAAAGACACATACCATGTAGTAGTGTACTGGTAAATGTTTATCAACCAGTTTTCTAAGAAAAAAATGTATGTGCATATATATGTGCATATGTTTATTATAAATATTATTATAAATAATTGCAGCACAATTTACAAACACAAATAAAAATAGAATCCTCCTTATTGTAAATTTTACATAATGAATTGCTCCTCAAAGTATGTTTTCATCAATTTTACTGAAATCTTATATCTGTAGCCAACTGATGGTTGCAATTGAGGAATGAGTGTAGTCTAAAAATGAATGATAGTTTATGTTGTTGTGTATGTTAACACTATGCTAACAAGTAAGATGAAAGGGAAGCAATTAATATGAATCAGATCTTCACTCATTCATCAATGACATGAGCAACTGCTTTTCTGAATTGGGTAATAATTTCTAAATACTGCAAAGCATTTTCTGGATTTTTTGTGTTATTCACAATGTAACAGCTAAAGGCACAATACATGTTAAGTTTAATGTGAAGTGTTAACATTTTCTTAATCACTTTCTTAAGTCTATACTAACAATATAACAGTAATCAAGTTCTGCTTTGTAATGTTTGTCAGTTTCAATGGTATAAATACTCCCATCATGAACAATTGCAAGCTGCTAATGGAATGATACTGAATAAGGAGTTGGAAAGAGAGGCACAGTACAGTACCTCATTATTTTAGTATTCCCACCACACAAATAAAATAGAAACAAGTAACTTCAAAGGCATATATAATAGTAAAATGTAGTAAGCTAATTAGGGAGTAAGGAGTTTTGAGCATTTATTTAATTTATCTTTAATACAATTTAACTGTAATTTCATAGAGTTTACTTTTAAATAATGGCTGTATTTAACAATTAGCTTTTGAAATTCACTAAAATGTAAGGAATGGCTCTTGTGAGCCTATAAGGGCCATCTCTAGCACAACACTGGATATGTGATTGGTGATAAAGGTGGAACGAAGCATGAGGAAAAAATAGTCGTCTGTATTTGGGGAAAATCAGGAAATAAATCCTGAATAGGAGCCAGCCAGGCAACACTGGGAGGTGTAGTGAGGGGACATCCCATGCAGAGCAGGGAGAAGGGTTAGTTGCAGAAGGTATCACAGCCCACTTAAAACCTTCCCTCATCTCTTAGCATTCGAATGGGGTAAGGTCTGCAGAAGCCAGATTGACAATGAACCTTCTAGGTCAAACTGAGGTGTGAGACTTTCATCTTGTTTAAGACTGACAGAAGTTTTAAAAGCAAGATAATGCATTTGCATTTTGAAGCAATGACTCTAGCAGTAGTATGGAGCACAGAGAGTAGTAAAGCAAAGTCATAGGTGGGAAGGCCAGACTGGTCCATCAACGCTGATGTTGGTCCTCTTGTTTGTCTTTGGTCAGCATCCTTGTGCTTTCCCTTTACTGTCTTTTTCTAATTTGATCCTCCCATTAGCAAAGGTCAAATCCCAAATAAGTGAGAGTTTTTCCACCCAGCCATCCAGACTTAGAAGGCTCAGAATGTACCCAATCTCTTCCTATTCTTTTTTTTTTTTTTTTGAGTTGGAGTCTTGCTCTGTCGCCCAGGCTGGAGAGCAGTGGTGCAATCTTGGCTCACTGCAACCTCTGCCTTCCTGATTCAAGTGATTCTCCTGCCTCATTCTCCTGAGTACCTGGGATTACAGGTGTGTGCCAACACATCTGGCTAATTTTTGTATTTTTAGTAGAGACAGGGTTTCACCATGTTGGTCAGGCTGGTCTCGAACTCCTGACCTCATGATCCACCCACCTTGGCCTCCCAAAGTGCTACAGGGGTGAGCCACTGCACCTGGCCAACCTCTTCCTATTCTATGTTGACTTTTTACAGCTACATCCAAAGTGAAGTTGTTAACCAAAACATCATTACAGTTACAAATTTAGGAAGAAAAATCAAATAATATTTGATGTTATTAGGAAAAGTGATACTAGAGACTTGAAACATACTACCCTCAATGACAATAGGATGCATGCAGACAGTGTTGAGAAACTTAGAGAGTCGATGGAAAATTTAGTTTATTTTAATTTAGGCTGTATGTAGCTCAAACATATGCTGAGCTTTTATAATTAAATGGAGTTTCTTTCGAAAGTGTGACAGCTCTTTGCTTTCTTTCTACAAGATTGAAATTAGAGATGGAGGACTTGTGACTTCTGAGGACAGAGAAGAATGTAAGTAGCAGAAAGTTTCTGGGAAACTTTCTAGATTATGATTTGAGGCGATTATTTCACTGCCTATACCCCAGACACCTGCTACTTCCTGTTTGATGGTAAACTTTTCCCTTCAGTTTTTATAAAGAGATATGGCATCTGGGACAATTGCTTGGTCACATGAATTTATCTGAGGGAGGTCAGCATTTCTAGACAACTTTGATATTTAGGTGATGGAATGAAAGTCAAAAAAACCAGCATTGAGATTTTAATTTGAAAATACTGAGTTAAGTCTTTAGTGTTAATAGAGCTATGTTTCCCAGTTTTGAGATTTCATGAGGAATATGCTTGCAGAGCTGAGGAATGATACAGGCATTATGAACAGAATTGAAACAAACCATATAAAAAAGCTCTCATCAAAAGAAAGGAAAATAGCAACAAAACAAAACAAATAACTCTTCCCCCTGAAAAAAAACCCTCAAAACGCTTGAAAACATGTTCATGCTGAAAAATAATCAAATACATTGAAATTAAAACAACAATGAGATATTCTTATATATATTCTAATGAGTATATCAAATTGAAGATTCACTAAAATATATACTCTCGTCTACTACTTTCATGGTGAACGCTTTTACCATATACCTTAAATGTTTATGTGTCTTGAAGGTACACCAGTCTCTAGAATTCATGTTCATAACTGGTATATAATACTGCCTCTTTCTGTAAACCACTATGTGTTGTTGGTCTTTTTGTGATTGGTTTATTTAGAATTTCATTTGTGTTCTACACCCTATATTAGATCTTAGTCTCTTCCAGATAATACAAAACAAAACAAAAAAATGCTTTTTCTCTCACTTTTCTTTTAGTAATGAAACTTTTATCAACAGTTAAACATTTATTCACCCCAACTTCATTCCCCAAACCACTGGAGGCAGCCTACCGCAAAATCAAATAAGTTTAAAAGGACAATAAAAGGATGAAAGTTTAGGAACAAGAAAAAAATGAATCATAAGAAGAAGGCTGCAGCATGAGAAGAAAATTAAAACGGTAATATAGAAACTGTAAGGAACTCTACCAATGGAACAGCAGAGCCACGCAATTAATAGACTGGGCTTGGAAGTCAAAGGGAAGGAGCCTTGACCAGCTCCACTGCTTTTATTCACTGAGGGCAAAGAGCAGCTTTGCATAGGACGCTCCACGAGGAGCTGTGAAGTAAGATGTAGACCTGAGGACTGCCATAGGGTCCCTTGAGGTAAATGCACTAACGCGTGTCTCTGAAGCTGATTTCCTCACTTTAGAACTTCTAAATCCCCGCAAATCTCCCTCCAAATTTCATTCTGTCTCTACTTTCCAATATTCATCGCAGTCGGTCTTTTAAAAATATTTTTTAAATTTTATTTTATTTTTAATTGACAAATAATAATTGTATCCTTTTATGGGGACACAATGTGATGTTGTGATAGATGTAGGGTTCACATCCATTGCCTTTTGCTGTAGCCTAGCAAACGGGTCTAGCTTTCCAGCACCAGAGCCAGAGGAAGCCTTGCTTTGTGTGGGGGATTGGCGGGGAGAAGTGAAGAAAGCAATGGGGATGCATTTGGTCTCCTCTCCAAGCTCCCTTCCTTCCTTACTTTATAGCATGCCCACTTGCAACAAGAATCAGCCTAGGACACCCAAAGTGCCTTTGCCTCACTGCTGTTTCCTGTGGTTGTCATCTTTCTCACTGGAGTTGTGAAAAAGCAGAAAGTGAGCCCTCAATGTGTCAGGCCTGCTGAGCTACTGTGATGGTTAATACTGAGTGTCAACTTGATTGGATTGAAGGATACAAAGTATTGATCCTGGGTGTGTCTATGAGGGCGTTGTCAAAGCAGATTAACATTTGAGTCAGTGGGCTGGGAAAGGCAGACCCACCCTTAACTGGGTGGGCACCATCTAATCAGCTGCCCAGGAATATAAAGCAGGCAGAAAAATGTGAAAAGGGGAGACTGGTCTAGCCTCCCAGCCTCCACCTTTCTCCTGTGCTAGAGAATTCCTGCCCTAGAACATCAGACTCCAAGTTTTTCAGTTTTGAGACTCGGACTGGCTCTCCTTGCTCCTTAAGCTTGCAGACAGCCTATTGTGGGATCTTGTGATCATGTAAGTTAATACTTAATAAACTCCCTTTTACATATATATATATGTGTATATATAAACTCCCTTTTACATATATGTGAATACATATATGTAAAAGGGAGCTTATATGTGAACACACACATATGTAAAAGGGAGTTTATTATATATTATATGTACATATATATTATATATATACACACACATATGTGTAAAAGGAAGTATATATTATATATACATATATACATATATATCTCATATATATAAATATATATCTCATATATATTTATATACACATATATATTTATATACACATATATATATCCTCTTGGGGAGAGGTCAAAAGAAGCAGGGGATACAAATCTGACTGCAAAAGGATTGAAGGACAGTCTTTATTGAAAGCCTTTGGTGGGGATACAGAGGAGTGAATTATATTGAGAGATAACTCAGCTGAATTTTCTATAAATTCATTGTTGCTATCTTCCATTTTCCTAACCACCTGCTGACTTAACCTGGGGTTCTTTCTGCATTTGCTCTCTGACTCTGCTTACCTTTCCTGACTCTGTGGTGCTTCTCGGTCTTTCTCTCACGTTCCTTCCATTAGTCTGTCTGTCTGTCTCTCTCTGTCTCCCCCAGCCCCCACTGGATCTTCCTGCATGTTCTCTCCTTCCAGATTATTCTCTCTTGGTGTTTGTTCTATGCTTTCTTGTAAAAAAAACATGTTGGCCTCTCTGGGCTTTTGTACTTAATACATCTGGTCATAGGGGAAAAGAATGATTGTAAATGTTACTTGTTTTTCCCTGACATGTAACAAATTTTAGTTTTCAGTCTACCTAAAGTCCAGTCTCCAGTTTGAATTCACCACTCTTGCTGGTGGTTAGATAAGCAAGCAACAGACAACGTACACACAGACCACATATTGAGAAAGAAGACAGCCTATTTGAAATTGCAGAAATTAAAACAACAACAAAAAAAGATGCATAAGGAGCTTTCTGAGGAGTACATGCGCTACCCACCACCCCACTTCAACTGGAAATCTGTTTCCAGTCAGCAGAAAACTGACCAAAGACCCATCATCAATTATACTTTGTGAGGATGGTTGTCTCTGGAATATGCAGAGTGGCCCAGAAATTGTAGAAAAGAAAGGTTGGGAAGGTCCATGCCTATAAAGCCAACAAGACACTTTCTGCACCTCAAGAAAAGTAGTCTCGCTGTTATTGTATTCTGTCTGATCAATTGTCCTTATTTTAATGACACATAGTTTTCATGTTTTGTAACATTTTTCTCATCGCACATGGTAAAAAGCCAACCCATATAGTCTGAGGTGGAGGATGGGAAAGCATAAGACATTCATACAGTGACCCTTCAAACAGTCACAGACGACGTGGTTCCTGGACAGTGGGGCATATCTCCCAAATGAATTTCAATGAAAGCCGTTCTATAGAGAGCAGAGACCACTGTGGCCTAAACAAAGAGCTTTTCAGTGACCCAGGAAGAGCCGAGTATACTACTTCAGGCACCTGGAGCAATGGATGACCTCAATGTCCTCAACACAATCCTGGATCGTTCTCTTTACTTTCAACCAGATTCTGATAAGAGGAGAGGTCGTCAGTGATTTGTAATCCCACAGTGGTTTGCCAGTGGTTGCTATTAGCAGGAAATCAATTCAGAGATGTCATTTGAGGATGAAGCTCCTCGGTATTTTGATGCCTTTTTAGGAAGCTAAGAGGCGCTCCACTACCAGCTCTTCAGAAAAAATCTCCTGAGTTGCCTAATTTCACCTGAATTTTTGGAGCACACATTTAAAAATTACTTGTGAATCAAATTCAATTTGAAAAGATGCAACTTTTTTTAGCTCTTGCTTTCTCCCTGAGCTATTTCTTGAAAATTGTGGAGGAATTGCTTCTGCTCATTGGGCCCATTTACATGAATTATTTATTTTTATATGTATTACATATTTGTCTCTCCTCCCTCCTACAAGCTGTTCCATAGCAAGACCTCTCGTCCCTATATATATTCATGGTGACATTACAGCCATCTTCACCCTCTGATGTCTAAAGGAAATGGAAATTCTGAGGGTCTTCGAAAAGCAAAAAGCCAGGTTTCCTTTATTCTAGATTTCTAGAGGATTTCATAGCCACTAAATCTGTAATAACCAGAAGTAACATACATGCATGTACCTGGGAAGTTCAGTGATAAGATAAACGCATAGATGTCTTTACCCATGAGTATATAATGCATCATTTTAACTATATTTTTCCATTTTTCGGTGTTCATTTTGTAGTCATACAAATACTAGCCATTGCTCACTGAGTACTGTATGTCAGGAACTATGCTATGCATTTGTATAAATCATCACATCTCTTTCCAGTTATCCTGCATAGTATTGTTACTCCATTTTTTTTTTCCTAATGATAAAACTGAGGCAGAGAGAAGGAAAGTAACTTTCCCAAAGTTACAAAATCAGTAAGTCATGATTTGGAAACTACCAATCTGGGCCTTGTAACTCCACTCTGCTGTTGTTACATTATCCTTCTCTTGCACATTTAAGCCATATTATTTCAATGAAATTCTGCAAATACTTATTGAGCACTTGTTATATGTAGCCATTGTCCTAGTTACTGCGGTCACAGAATGAAAAAGTGGAGCCAAATTATAAGGAGGTTAGATTCTAGTAGACAAGTCAGAAAGATGAACAGATGAATGTCCTACAGGGCAGTACAGGTATAATAAGTGTTTACCACTTAACTAAAGGTGGCTCAGATCAGAGAAAGACTTAGTACATTATGGTGCTTCAGGATGCTCACTGGTGGCCAGGCAGAAAAGAGTAAAGACAATGGCATTCCAGCAAAAGAGAGAGGCATGGGCAGTGTCACCTACTGGTGAAATAATGTAGACAAAAAACCAAGAAGAGTAATTTGGTACTGTTGGGCCATAACAGATACATAGGGGAATGGTGGGAATAAGGATAGAAAGTGACTGGGGACAGACAATAAACATAATTCAGTCTTACAAGTTTGGATTTTTCCATGTAAGTTACAAAGACCCATTCAAGGAATTTTAAGCAGAGAAATAATCAGAACAAGTCATGCTCAGAGTAATTATAGGACATCAAATTGTTTATCAAGAAAAAACAGTGTTTTTTATTATACTTTTTGTTTTACTGGCAATGACATATTCAATAGATCTCTTTTTATCTCAGTTGATATTAGACATTAGGAATGAAGGCTGCGGCTATATTTTAAAATGGTAAAGATCTTCCATCTGTCTAGATAACATTTTGTTCAACGTTTCAGTCACTTAGGTGATGGAAATTTGGCTCTCCTCCATGAATCCCATTTTCCTTGACTCCTTCCTACTACAATGTCAATTCTCCTGCCCTTTCAAGGTACAGAAAAGTGTTTGTAGTCTCAAAGATACCAGATGGTATCTTTGCCTCCTTTTGAAACTCATGGCACTTATGTTATTCCACTTTTCCACTCAATGTCTTTGTCACCTGTCTATATCCTAGTTGCTACCAGTGTCACAGAAAACTCTGAAACTTGATCCTTGATCCTCCTTTCCATTTCAACTCCCACCATCATTTTTGACCACATCAATATCATTGTATGCAGTACAATAATCTGGGAGTTTGTAGAAGGAAAATGGTACTTTTGACTTTGGGGATTAAGAGCAGTTTTAAGGGAGACATGTTCTGTTGCTCTGCTCTTCCAAAGGTAAATGAAACTGGAATTATTAAAAATTGGGAGCAGAGGCCACATTTCCTAGTTGGAAGAAACAGCACAAGCAATGGCATCATATGAAAAGGGTGGCAGGAAAGCACATAATCCTGTGTGATTGCATCATAGAGGATATAAAAAGGGGCAATATGATACAGGGCTAAAGTGGCTAACTTGTTCTACATTTTAGAGAACCTTGTTTTAATAACAAGAGAAGGAGACTGAATTTCATTTGGCTGGCAGTGGTGGCAGGGAGGTGGAGATTTTTGAGAAATGTAATGATCAAACTGTGCCTTAAGAAGGCGAATGAATAATTTTTTAGGATGGGAAAGAGGATGGAGAGAGGGAGAAGATAGAGTGCAAACTGCTGCTAACTCTTTTGCTTGTTGTCCAAAGTGTGTCTAAGATCATCTAGGCAGAGGGAGCAGGAAGTAGAAGGGGCACAGTGTCTATAACTGCATTTCAAGGAATGCCAACACTTAATAACTGAATAAGCTTGGGTTGGTATTCAAGTGAACTTGAGGAGGAGTGCCTGACAGGAAGGAGGGAAACCAGGGAAATACTTGGCAGTGGCAAGTAGAGAGAATATACTCTAGGTCAGAAGCACCAATAGTGTTAAATGAAAACAAGAGGTCAAATAAGATGTGAACTGGACAGTAAATATTAGTTATAATAACATGGAGATAAGTGATAGTCTTAGCTGGTTATTAGATTATTTGTTAGCTTCATTGGGGGCAGAATCTGGGAGAATTTGGTAGAAGGAAGTCCTGCAAAGTGGGAGACTCATGAGGGAGATTTTTAAATAAACACTGTTGGTATAATTAGGAGGGGCAGATATACATTCAAATCCTGCTTCTCAATTAATTTTATGTGTGGCCTGACTTCTTGAAATCTTAGTTTCTTCCCAGTGGATAAGAGAATGGAAGCCAATGGGTCATTATGTAGAATAAATGAGATCGTAAGTCAATTATTGGATGAAAAGAGTTCTGCCTTTGCTTGATCTAAGTATTCAATAATGGTGGCAATTACTATATTATTTGAATCTGGACAATTGTTACATATTGGAGGAGGAGCTTACAGGTATATATATAACTTGTTAGTTACATTTTGACTGAGAATAAAACCGTTATCAAGAAAAATGGGGAAGTCAAAAAGATAATCTAAAGAACAGAATGAAGTAGATTGGTAATTTTTTCCCTTTTAAAAATATGCATACAATGAAATGTGCAGATATTTTACATTTCTGTGGGTTTTGGCAAAAGCTTATACACATTTAATTCACAACCTTTGAGGCTACACTCTATTTCTATTACTTTAAAAAGTGCCTTCATTTTCCTTTGTAGTCACTCATTCTACCACCGCCTGTGGGGGCAACTACTGTTTATTTCTATAACCATAGATTAGTTTTTTCTACTCTAGGTTTTTTGGAGTGATATAGTACATACTTGTTTGTTTCTGGCTTGTTTGAATATACTACTTTTTAAATTTATCCCTGTGGTTTGGGGCACTGATAGTTTGTCCTTTTTTTCATTGCTCGGTTTAAATATACTAAGTATACCATATTTTGTTTGTTTGTTTTGAAATCTATCCACTTGTTTATGGACATTTTTGTTGTTTCTAGTTTTGTGCTATTTTGAATAAAATTTCTGTGAACATACACCTTGTATAAGTTTCACTGTATAAGAAATCATCACATGTCCAAGCCATGTAGGTAGTTCCTTATGTATTATGTTGTTTTCCCAATAAACTTTATAGTCAGCTTTTATGTTTAGAGCGGGTATTCATGTAGATTTAATTATTGTTTGTGGCTAGAATTCAGTGTAGTTCATGCTTTTTTTCTATATTAATATTAACATGTTTCAGGGTAATATTTGAAGTATTTTTCTTTCTCCATTGAATTACTTCAAATATTTTTATAAATTTGTCTTTTGTTTTTAGAAATATGACTATTATGTATCTAGGGTCTATTTTTTTAATGTGTATTCTGTTTGGGATTCATTGAGCTTCCTCTAGGGATCAATTTTTTTTTTTCCCAGATCAGATTTGGAAAGTTTTAAGCCACCATATCTTTGGATATTTATTTCTCTGCCAATCTCTTTCTCTTCCTTCTGAGATTCCAGTTACACAGATGTTAAACCACGAAGTGACCCAGGGGTCACTTAGATTCTGTTAATGTTTAAAAACTTTTTTCCCTCTCTGTACTGATTTTATAATTTTTATTTCTGTGTATTGAAGCTTACTGATTGTTTCTTCTGTAATATCCCATTTTCTGTTAAGCCCATAAGATAATTTTACATTTCAGATATACTTTTTAATTCAAGATTTTCCATTTGGTTCATTTTTATGGATTCCATTCATTTGATGAGAATTTCTATTCGTTCACTCATTATAATATCTGTCCTTTCCAAAATCATTGAACATATTTATAACAGCTGGTTTAAAGTCCTTCTCTATTAATTCAAATATATGTGATTTCTCTGGGCTTGTTTCCAATGGCAATTTTTTTCTCTTGGTTATGAAAGAAATCAAGGGACTTTATTATCATTGGAACCATGATATAAATATTGCCGTGATTTGACTTGACACAGCCACAAGCAATTTTGATATGCCTTGGCATCATTAATTTATTCTAATTTAGTGTTTAATGTCCCAGTAATAATATTTCTAGCCTAAGTTGGTGTAGAATAGAAACCTCAGCTCTTATGCATTGGAATAGAAAAACACGATTACACATGATCATGAAAAGCAATGATGCCTGAATATTTGGATTTGAACTGTTTTATCTCACTTAAACTGAGAGTGATAGGTTAAAAGAGTAGTGCTGCATTGAGTAAAGGCTATTTTGACAGAATTTGTTGAATCTGTGTTTAGAAGTTAAGAAAGAGAGGAAGAAGAAACAGAAACACTTTAAAAGAGTTGATGCCAAGGACAGACACATAAACAAAGAAGATGAGATGCTTTTCCATTTCTCTCCCAACTTACCTTAGAAGGCTGTGCTGTAGCAAATGACTCACATTTCCTATGTAAAGCCTGTTAGAAACTTTTTCAGACCACTGAATCGCCACAAAGAGAGCAAGGTGATTTTGTATAACGTCTTATTCAGTATTTACTAGATAGCTGATACATGCTTGGCACTCTAATGACGTTGTAATGGGTGGGCACATCCATGGTTCTTCATCGAGTTTAGAGACTGGTTAGTGTATTCTTTTATGCTGTTAATTTTACAGTTGTGTAGGTGCCACCAAGTCCTCTAATGAACCACCTTTGCTTTCTGATTCTAGACCAAAGATCTTCTCACATATATCTATTTCTTACATCTATTTCTTATTCCATAATCTCTCAATCTCATGTTCTTTCTGTAAGGAATGAGAATGGAGATGGAGTTATATAGAGATCATAGAATCTTGGATGTGGCTTTACAGTTGTGTTTTTTCTTCTGTTTTAAAGGGATTGGGGAGGGAGTTCTTATAAGTATATGGTGTTTCACAGATACAACACTCTGGGATTCCATTTCAAGTTTTAATGATAGTATAAGCAGTACATTGAAAGACAGCCAATAACATTCATCTCTTGAAATAAGTATGCTGCAGGGCTGAAATAACTTTGGCTTTATTGCTTTTAAACTTCGTGAAGCTTGGGTTAAGCTCTTGGCTATGTTACATCTGAGAAATACAGACCTCATTTCACCTGTTCCACACTACAGCTGCCGTTTTATTTGGAAAATTGATGAGGGCATTAAGTTCTGAACTCATGTTGATTCTAATGTAAATAAATGGTGTCATTACTTCATAGTTGGGAGTGCCACTAATGCAGACCTTAAAATTAAGGGTTATCTTGTTGATTTGGGGAAAATTAAAGTAATCAACTTTCAAGGCTTTAATAAATGAGATTGCGCACTTAAAAATCATTTTCAAACCAGCTTTAAAAGTAGATGACTAGAAAATCAATAGCAATAATACATACCTATGGAAACAGAATGGGCTATATTTATTTTTTAAGGATAGTTTCTTGTGTTATTTGGTTTGAATTTATTAACAAGGGGTTTAAAAGTAATCATATAAAATATTAAGTATATTTTCATAGGAAAATACCAATGGTATTTTTTGTGGCAGTTGATACACATAGAGCCATGAAAGTTGAATTTTCCAAAAGAAAAAAATGATGGTACAGGTTCAGTACACCTAATGTAAATTCATGAAATCAAAGGATATAAAGGTTTTTCTAGGAAGTTAGAGGTACAGAGGGCTCAATTCTATTCCTGTATGTAATACTTGTTAATGTGTGTGTGTGTGTGTGTGTGTGTGTGTGCATGTGTGAATTTGTGTGTAGGGTTTATTACATTATAAAATATAGTATATAACCTTCGAAACTAAGCTCTTTCCAATATTGGAATATAAATTACTTTAAATATTTGGACACAATCACTACCATCACTATTATTATCATCATCATCCCAGCTCAGATTTATGTAGTCTGAGTCTGGGCCAGAGAGATTCCGTGCTAAGTCCTATTTAGTATGAAGTGGGCTCTCAACCTATATCTGTGAATTAATCTTTGTGTCACCACAAGTGTCCAGTAGGCTGATCTGAACAAAATCAGTACTCAGGATGTGCTTTGAACTGTTAACACCAGAAGGCAAGGGCAACTTTCACTTTTACACACATAAGGGAGAGTGTATTCTTCAGTTTCATGAGTAGAGAGTGGTGTACGTGAGAATAATTTATAAAGTGATGTCATAAGTCCCTGTGTGCCTGGGAAACACAAACCTGCCTACTCCAGACAACAACTGGGTGGTTTTTATTATTGTTGTTTGCTTTTACGTTTGAAGCAGACTTGTGTGGCACTTCAGAAACAATATGAGATATTTAGCAGTGTATAAATTTGAGTTTGGAGTTGATTCAGGTAGAACTTTCAACAGTAATCTGATGTATATGTAATGGGATACATAATTAGTAGTGTGCTGTATTGTAAACATGGCAGAAAAAATGTCAGAAGACTACATGCTAGACAGTCCTCATTGTCTGTCTTGCCATCCCCAGTTCCTGGGGCCCTGGACTAAGCAGGCACAGAGGGTCTGAGCCAGAAAAGTCCCCATTGTAAGTATAATCATAGTCATTGTAATAATAAAAATGATTTCCACTTGTTTCAATTTACTACATGCCAGACTCTATATTACATACTTAACATGCATATCTCATTTTAATAACAACCCCGAGAGATAAATAGGTTCAATTTTCATATGAAAAAAATGGAGGCTGAAAACTTGGAAGTGAGAATGATATGATATAATGAAAATAAATGAAATTTGACATCAGATAGGCAGCATTTCAACTCATGATTCACCATCTATTATGTGATCATGGGAAAATTACTCAACTTGTCTGCGTTTTAGGTTCTTAAACCATAACATCGGGATTACTTTTGTTCTCCTATTCTGAGGATGCATTCAGATATGTATGTAAAACTCCAAACATAGTACCTAAGACATAGGAGGGCATTTGCAAATGTTGGTGGTCCTGACCTCCCACCATTCCTTATTGACTCTGCAGAGTTAATGTTGACCTGGGAAGTTTTCACCCTGGCTCCAGTAAGGAAAGTGAAAATGACTAATGATTTTCTTTATCCAGTAAAGGATGTGGAGGATGGGGCGGTAAACTTGGGTACTTTTCTACATCCTCCTCTTTTCCTGGCAAAGTCCCAGTAAATACTTATGATAGCTTTGTGTAAAAACAGCACCTGTAGCCAGATATGGCACCATGGAAGGCAGGTTGGTGGGCAAATGCCCTCTAAGTGTAAAAAAGAAAGAGTGTTGTGGGTCCCCAGATCACCCACCAGATTTGATGATTTGCTAGAAAGGCTCACAGGACTCATCTTGTAGTCATATATATAGCTACAATTTGTTACAGCAAAAATATAGAAAGCAGAATTAACAAAGGGAAAGGTACATGGGGCAAAGTTTGGAGGAAACTGGGTGTAAGCTTCCTAGAGTCATCCTCCGGTGGGGTCACACAGGATGTGCTTAATTTCTTCAGCAAGGAGTTGTGACAACACATAAATGCCTTCCAGGGAGTCTCACTGGAGTCTCAGTGCCTAGAGTTTCTATAAGGGGCTGCTCACGTAGGCAACCTCTCCGTGTACCAAATTCCAGACATCCTGAAGCGTTCAGCATAGACCATATGGTTTGCATAAACAGGCAAGGCACGAGGAGCCATTCTTATCAGGGAATGGTGGGAACTCTCTTCAAATCCCACTTTCCAGACCTAGCCAAGGACCAACTTTGCAAGCAGACCTTTATATGGATAGCAGTCTCAGGCCTTCTCAGTTTATATTAACTCA
This sequence comes from Pan troglodytes, assembly GCF_028858775.2. NCBI lineage: Eukaryota > Metazoa > Chordata > Mammalia > Primates > Hominidae > Pan > Pan troglodytes. The sequence continues at coordinate 15,281,083 of NC_072411.2, forward strand.
TATTAACATAGTCTTAGGGTGGGTTACCTCTTACCTGCACAGAAAGACATAGTTGCGTGCCAGGACACAAGCATAGCAGAGCAGGAAACAGATGGAATTTTGCCCTGACCCATCTGCGTGTACAGATACCTTTAGGCAATGAACAATCTACCAAACCATGGATGGCTTCCCTGCCTACTAGAGAAGCCTCACATGGAAGAGCACGCTGTGTATGACCTCATTCTGCCTTCACTCTCTGGTCCTTTAAATGTTGATTGATCAGCCTTTTTTCACTGACCCAATTTGCCTTCTCTGAAGATGCTTTTTGCAAATACAGCAGGTTTGATGAATGCTTAGCAAGAAGTTTGGATGACTTCTGCACTGGTTTCTGTCTATTTGGGGCTGATTGGAAAACTTAAGACACTGAATTTATCTTATACTTGAAATTCTGTAACCACTGTTATTTATGTCTCTGTGTCTGTCTCTTTCTTTAATCTTTGTTTTGTTTTTCTTCAGTAAGCAGTTCTGTGAGGTAGTTAGGACTATGATTGGGTAGTTGAGGCTCCATGTGGTTAAGTAATCATATCAGAAGAATTTGTTGGAAAGACGCAGACCAGAATACAGATATGCTGTTTCTTGAATGAGCATCTCTTCTGTTGGATCAAATTAATACTATAAAAGTAACTTCATGGAAAGAATAATCATAAAGAGGCAATATCAGTCCAAATACAGAAAGGCCTTGCTTTTCCGACTTTCTGTAGTAGTAGCAAACCCAGTGGAGTTCTGAAGAATGTGGTCATTGCTATGGATTGATGTTAGAGACCAGAGCTAGATTAGTCAGACTGGTCAACTATTCTAGAGTGACTGGAAAGTTAAGCATCTAAGAACAAGGGCAAATCAGTACAAATACAGTTAACCCTTGAACAACGCAGGTGTGAACTGCATGGGTCCACCTATACATGGATTTTCTTCTGTTTCTACCATCCCTGAAATAGCAAGAGCAACCCCTCCTCTTCCTCCTCCTCTTCAGCCTACCTGACATGAAGATGACAAGAATGAAAACCTTCATGTTGTTCCACTTTCACTTAACAAATAGTAAATGTGTTTTACTTCCTTATGATTTTCTTAATAACACATTTCTTTAGCTTGTTTTATTGTAAGAATATAGTATGTAATACATATAACACACAAATATGTGTCAATAGACTGTTTATGTTATTGATAAGCTTTCCAGTCAGTGATAGGCTACTGGTAGTTAAGTTTTTGGGGAGTCAAAAGTTATACTCAGATTTTGAATGCACAGGGTTTTGGTGCCCCTAACCCCGATATTATTCAAGGGATAACTGTAATCAAGACCTGACAAGTCCTGTCTAGTCATCAAATCAAAAGTTCATGAGTGAGGAGAGATGTAGGAGAAGAACTTAAGGATGACAGAAAGAATACATTAAGGAATAAAGTAGCAAGTAAGGAACAGACTTCAAAGTAAGGATGAAGGTCCAATTGTTTTGCCAAGAACTGGGCTTGGGTGTTCACTTTTCATCTCTAAGTCTGTTTTATTTTAGCCCATATTTTCTCCCTCTTATTTGGATATAAGATGTCCAGTAAGTGGGTAACTTGCCTGTTTGGAAGCCACTACCTGTTATGAACAAGGCTTAACTTGTTCATATTTCATTCAGTATCTCCCAAATGTTGAAATAACGATTTGGGCAGGAGAGTTAGTTTTATAAAGACATCCCACCGTAAAAGATATTTAGTATTCAATAAAGCTTGCAGTTCTTTACCTTAATGTTGTGTCTTAATATATTGACTCAGGTCTCACTGGAAATCTGAAACATGGGTTCCATGATCTATACACTTAATAAGCCTTTAAATAATGAAGCAGGATATACTTGAAGGGCCAGCTGTCTTTGTTTCTATTTTATGCCTGCATTTTATGGGCTTGATCACTAGGACTCAGACTGGTCCTTGGCAACATTGCAAAGTTAGCGAAGATCTTTCCAGCCCTTTCCTGACTTCTTGCTACATGGAAATTTTTTCTCTGACTGCCTGATGCTCTCATGCTGCTTGTATTTCAGTGTCTGCCTTATCCTTAAAGGATTTGCCTGCCCTAGAGTTGTCTTATGTACCAGATCTAGGTTTATCAATATTCTGGGAGTCATTTGTTAAGTTCTCAATGTATTCCTTCTTATAGAGAAGGCTTTTATTCACAGTCTCATATATTCGGACCAGTCTAGAGTATAATGAGTGGGAATGACAGTCTGGAAGGGGAGAAGACAAATGCAATACCATCTGGTGCCCAGAAGAACTTCTGCATACTCAATCAGACCCCAAAGCCTTATATCATCAGCAAAGTGGGAAGCTTAGTATCTCACATTCACATAATTTTTAGAAGCCATCTCATACCTTATAAATTTTGTCGCATTTCAGCAAGAGTTCTTGATATGTATTTAAACCTGGACTCTCTTATCTAAGTGCTGTCATTGGGAAGGACACAAAGTCTTACTGGGTATTTGAGACTTAGTGTGGTTAAGCATATTGTTGAAAAGATGGGACCATACTCTATAAATTGTGAGAAAAATCATGACTTCTCTATTTCCCTGCCTGGGATATTCAAGGAGAGAGTGCTAAAATGCAAAGTACCGTAAAAGCTCTGGAGTAGCACTGACAGGATGATGGAGACATCACCATGGTGAAGGTTGTCCTGGGTTGTGAGATACCCTTAATTTGATATCTTCTTCCTAAAAGATTAATTCTTACAAAGTTTGTCTTTCTCCAAAATACAAGGGCCCTAATATGGATCAAACAAATAACAGGGTTCTCACTGGCTTTTATAGAAGAGATAAAATGTCACTTGAGAATGAGAAGTCCAGAGGGAACACAGTTCTCCATGCTGGAAACAGAAGACAGCAAGAAAGAAAGACAAAGTGTGATCTAAAGGAGGACACACTGCTCCTGTTTGTGTGGATAGATACAACTGAGGGAAGAGACAATTTGTAACTGGAAGGATAAGGCAGATTTATGGGTGTTTATGTGCCTATGTGACAAAAGGGACCTTGGGGTGTAATGGGCTAGATTTAAGTATGAAGTATGACTGCCTCATGAAAATGTTCATTCATGGACCTTAAATCTTGCACATAATGAGGACAAGAAACTGTAGCTGATTCATGCAAATGTCTCCTTATATATTTCTTAATATTGACCATTTTCTTGTTCACTGGATATGTGAGACTCTGGCTTCATCATCTCATCCTAGTAGTCAACAGATTCCTTCACAGCATTTACTGAGTCCAGCTCTGGGAATATGCAGAAGGCTGAGGTAGGCCTTCTTTCAGTCTGTCCTCATAGTCATCAAACCTGAGAGGGAAATACCTTTTCTTCTTTGCCTTGTGTTCTCTGCATCTTACTGAGGAGATGTTGTAATGCTATGCTTTTGTTTGATTTTGTTTCCTCATAGAGACTTTCAGACTCCCCCTATGTGGTTTGGACACGAAGTCAGTCTGAGTGCCACCGCACCAACCCCAAACTATTGTTTCTGGACCCAGTGTGGTCCTTTCCTTCAAGGAAGAATCTTGTCCGTCCAGTGCAGGGGTTGGAGGATTACAGAAGTTCTTACGTATTATGACCCCCAAGCTTGTGAGCTGGTCATGACCCTCAAGGTTTTCATCCACTTTCCATCTCATTAGGCTTTCAGCCATCCATGCAAATAGCACCATCTTCCTAAAGCCCTGGCCATTACTCCGTAACTCTCCAAACACAAGTGTTTACTGGTCCTGACTAAGAGACTTGGCTTATAGGGGATCTGAGTGAGATGTTGGCCCTTATTCTTAGTGAGTTACAATCTTCTGAGCAGACAAATACGCAGGAAATAATAAGAGACTAACAGAAGATAACCAGGTGGTTTGGATGATCAGTGCCATTTCAATCTCTGCTCAAAGCTGACATACTTACCACTAACCCACCAAGTACAGATTTGTTCTCAAAATTCAGAAATGAACAAATAATTAAAAATAATGGTAAGATGATCCCAGAAAAGATTAGTGTAGAAGGAGAGGGGTTTGAGGAGACGGTGGTAACAGCAAATAATTTGCAGCTCGAGAAAGATGATCATGATGATTTCACATTGATCCAATTCTATTTCTATCATATTTATATGAATTATCTCATTTGATCTTCACAACCCTAAGATATAAATAATCATCTTAACACAAGAATGTACAGTTTGGAATCATTGTACCAAAAAGACACATACACTCATATGTTCATCACAGCACCATTCATAATGGCAAAGACATGGAATCAATGATGCACTGGGTAAAGCAAACGTGGTACATATACACCATGGACTGCTACACAGCCAAAAAAAAACAGTGAAATCATGTCCTTTGCTGTGATATGAATGCAGTTGGCGGGCATTATCCTCAGCAAATTAACACAGGAACAGAAAATCGAATACTGCATGTTCTCACATATAAATGGGAGCTAAATATTGGGTAGTTAGGGCATAAAGATGGCAACCGTAGAAACTAGGGATGACTAGAAAGGGGAGAGAGGAAGGAGGGCAAGGGTTGAAAAACTAACTATTGGGTACTATGCTCAGTACCTGTGTGATGGGATCATTTGTACTTTAAATCACAGCATCACGCAATATACTCAGGTAGCAAACGTGCGCATATACCCCAAGAATCTAAAATAAAATTTGAATAAATAAATAAAAGGAAAAAAAAAAGAATGTAGAGCTTGGAAGGTTTGATGAACCGTCACTTTCATCGAGAATACAACTCCAGGAAGTGAGAGTGAAGTTTCCAGAAAACAAAGCAGAAAAGCAGCAAGAGCCACAATGAGGGTATATTTTGGAGTGGCGGAGACCTATTCATTGCTGGATCAATGGAAGCATATTTCTCCCCAGGAATCTGTATAATCTTTATCTCAGAACTTTCTCCCAGGGGTGGAAAAAGAGATAAATATCCTTGACTTGTGTCTCCCTAGGCCAACATTTATCCCCTGGGCCCGAACTGCTTCCCTGACAGTCAATTCATTTGCAGGTTCCCAGGAGCCACAATAGTCTGTAGGGAAGCCTGGGATGGGAGGTGAGAAGCAGGGGGTGGGCTGCTCCCACCGGTGCCTGTGTGAAGTTGGTCTGACCCCACACACAGATGGGACAAGAGTCAGGAGGTGAAGCCAAGAGGATTTGAAACGATGCAAAAGTGATATCTAGTCCATTACTGTTTTCTTTGTTTTACAAGTGAGGAAATCTCAGGCACAGAAAGCCAGGTAAGTTGTCTAAAGTTGAAATCTGAGATGTGATAGGGAGGAAAATGTAAACACAGAGATTCCAAACTATCGCATCCAAACTCCCAACTACTAATTCCTAATGGAAAGGTTCCTCTTGAAAACTTTCAGAGAATGACCCACTAGGTGACATAGACTAAACCTTCAAAGAGCATCAAAAAGAATTGTAAGAAACTTGTGAATGAGAAGCACTTACTAAGTTACCAGAGGACAGTGGGAACTAAGAGGGTGTCTTTAACCTGGAAAGCAACCAGTGAAGCCAACCACAGCCTTCAATCCCACATCCTTTGATGCCCTCACCTCTCACGCACAATAGAGATCTGAGCTGCAATTTGGCACCCTTAAATGTACTTGGCTATGTTCCAGAACAAAGAAAAGGCAATGTTCGTATCTGTTTCACGCTTGCCTCGTGCCAGAGACTGCTCAGTATTTCACGGGAACAACACTTCAAGGAAGTTAATAGCATCTCCATCTTACGGATGATGAAACTGAGGCTTGGATGGGTAAAGGGTGTTCTTTGCTTCCCCACACTGTTTTTCTGGTATATATCACAGGCGTATGTTTTGTTTTGGGTCTGTATTTGCCTTCTAGAATGATATTCAAGAGGTGGGGTTATAAACCCTGGCTGGGCATTAGAATAATTTAGGAATTTGTTAAAATTACAGAACCCCAAGCTCTACCTGAAACCTAAGGCATTAGGCCTTTTTAACCTAGGGGAACGGATATCCTAACGTGACCATATTTCACAGGGGATCTGATGGGAAGCCAGGGTTGACACTCGAAAGAATGGACAGAAAATAGTGAACATGTTCCTGAGCTGCATGAAAGAAATACGCAAGATTCAGAACCAGGGCTGGGAGAAAAGACAGTCCTGCTCTTCTTTGTACAAATCAAATCACCTCTGAAGAGGTGCTTTGAATTTTGGGTAGCTTACTTTAAGTAGCAGAATTGGAAGGAAGAACTGTACTGGGGAATAGGACTGTGTCCAGGGCACCAAGACAAAGCCAGACATAACCCAAGAGGCTGACAATCTGGGGAAGTCTGGTGACGGCAACTCTCTCACCCACAGTTAACAAACAAACAAGAAATATTTTCTCCGGGCTCAGTCTCTGTAGTTTTGGCAGCAGGGAGTCAGCGTCCTTTCTGAAACATGCCCTGCTGTGTTGCTGCCCAGTCTTGCCAGCAGCTCAGTCTGCATCTGGGCTTTTCCCCACCCTCTGTTGCCTAATCCACAGCATCCTTATCCTTCCCCTCAGGCCACCACCACCCCCCTTCTCCCACGCACCCAGGCTGTGTTTTAGCAGGACAGCTATTTTCTGCCATTCAGCACTGAGTGATCATCATCAGGTACAGCTTCCCAAACACACAACTGCGCTGCTTGTGTAGCCTCAGGTATAATTATGAAGGCTGTCCCAGCACTCGCTGCCTACACTGTACTTAATGGGGAGGGGTGGTCTCTTGTTCTCTATTAAATATTTTGAAAGAGAACCCGTAGTCATGACAAGGTTCAGGCACCAAGCAGAAATGGGAATCGGAGTGCCCCTGCTCTGACAGGCAAGCACAAGTTTTAATTATCTACTCATCCAGGATTTAAAAAATTTTCGTTTTACTATAAAAAGCAGAAAAGGATGACAACATGATTTCATGTGCTTACAGGAAATGAAATTGGTTGAGAATATTGTCTGCTGTCACTTCTCTCTTATTTCTTCCTTTGTAGTGTTTATTTTTCCTGTTCTATGAATGATAAATACTGAAAATATAAAAATTACAGAAATGCATAAAGATGAACAACTTATGACCCCACAGTTCAGACAAAACTTCTATTAACATTTTTATATGTTTTCATCCAGTCTTTTTCATGCACACTCACACATACCCACATAGAGACAAAAGAATTGATTGTATTATGGTAGTTTAATATTCTAATTGTTTTGTTTTGTGTTACATTGTGAGAAAATATTTATGCCAATGGATACATTTGAAAAACAACCTTTCTAATAGTTCTATATTTCATGTTTCACTCTGATTTATTTCACTTTATTTTCCTGTTATTGGATATTTAAATTATTTCCAATCCTTTGTTGATAACTCTTAATAAATCAATAAATCACCCAAGATATTAATCAAGCTCATCCTATGTGTTGTCACTGTTCACGTCAGCATTGTATGAAGAGTGAATGGGCTTTGGTGACTGAAATGATAGGACTAAATACTGATTCTACCACTAGCTCACGGCATCTAGGAAAGTCATTAAAAATTTACTCATCTGTATAACAGAGCTCACGCTAACTGCTTTGCTTATTTTTCTAATTTTGTTCTCTCCATTTCCTAGGACAAACAAACAATGTCAGATAATCTCTTTCTACATATTCTTACTCATTCTGTTTCTCTGAAGTTGCAACTACACATATACTCACACAATTCTTTTGTTAACACTACCTCATTCTCAAGGTCAAATCCAAATCCTACATCAACGTCTCCGTCCACTGGTTTTCTTCACCTCTGACCCTTCTTTTTCCAGGCCCTGCATGGATGGCATCAAGGTACTTTCATTGACTCTGGCTCTTCACCTATGACTTCTTATGCCTTTGAGTCTGCCATTTCTTTTTCATGGGATTTTCTCTTGACATTCCTGCATCCCTTTTTATCCAGCTCCTCCTCATGACTGAGAAATCATCTCTAGCCTCAACTCCTCTTGGAAGGATTCCAAATCCCAAACCACAGACAGCGCTAAGCAACCCTCCTTGCTGAGTCTTAGGGCTGAACCATTTACTCTGAGTAAAAGAGATGCTCTATTTTGAACTTTCTCAATTTGAACGTTTGGTGCTTTTTCCCTCATTTCTGGCAACATTTCAATGTTTCTTTGCTTTCTCCTTACTATATCTCTAGATATTTCTTCAGCTATACATGGTCAGATGACTGGAGTTTACTTAGAGGTAAGGCTATCCTAAACCTCATTATTCTGTGATATCTATTGACAGCGTATGAATGAGTCTGTGAGGCTTATTACCTAATATAAGAAATAAAATAAATCACCGAAAAACTTGAAGCAAAGTAGTTAGCAGTTCATAGAAAAATCCTGAGTTAGATTCCTGGCTCAGTCTTTTACCAGCCATGTGGCATTGACTGAGCCTCCAAGATGTATGTTCTTTATCTGTTTACATGAAAATAATATTTGCTAATTCTTGAAGTTATGTATATAGAGTTATTTCTAAATGACATACAATAATCACTTAGTGATAATTTTATTAGAAACTATTTTCAGCTACCTGTTATTTTTACAAAAGAATCACATTAAAAGATTCTGTTAAAACTCTGTGAGAATACATGAGATATAGGTGGTTATTACTATTTGGCATTCACACCCAAATATCTAATCACTAAAATTATTATTAATAATGAAAATGAGGCAGATGATCATGGCATTTATCCCCAAATCTCTAGCACCTTGCACAGTTTCTGGTACGTATTTAGCTCCCGGAAATAAACACTGAATTGAATTTATGGTAAAATAAATTTTTAGAGGCTTTGATATTCCATTTTTTAAGCATCAAATCTATTCTACACACACTCATATTAGCATATTTATGTGACAATGAAACTGTTGCAAAAAGAGAGAAGATTATTAGGTTATTGATATTAAGTTAATGGGGAAGATATAAAATATTGAATAGCTTGGGCTAGACCGCATCTTTTAGAAGAAGAAACTGAGGATGAAAAAATTTCCATGAACTGCCAGGACACAAAATTTGAAAGGGGCAGAGTTGGAATTAAAACCCAACCTTTTCTCAAGCCAGTTAGAATGGCAATTATTAAAAAATCAAGAAACAACAGATGCTGGTGAGGCTGTGGAGAAATAGGATTGCTTTTACACTGTTGGTGGGAGTGTAAATTAGTTCAACCATTGTGGAAGACAGTGTGGTGATTCCTCAAGGATCTAGAACCAGTAATACCATTTGACCCAGCAATCCCATTACTGGGTATATACCCAAAGGATTATAAATCATTCTATGATAAAGACAAGACAAATGCACACGTTTGTTTATTGCAGCACTATTTACAATAGCAAAGACTTGGAACCAACCCAAATGCCCATCAATGATAGACTGGATAATGAAAATGTGGCACATATACACCATGGAATACTATGCAGCCATAAAAAAGAATGAGTTCACATCCTTTGCAGGGACATGGATGAAGCTGGAAGCCATTATTCTCAGCAAACTAATACAGGAACAGAAAACCAAACACCACGTGTTCTCACTCATAAGTGGGAGTAGAACAATGAGAACACATGGACCCAGGAAGGGGAACATCATACACCAGGGCCTGTCGGGGGTTGGGGGCCCAGGGGAGGGAGGGCATTAGGAGAAATACCTAATGCATGTGGGGCTTAAAATCTAGATGATGGGTTGATAGGTGCAGCAAACCACCATGGTACATGTATACCTATGTAACAAACCGGCACATTCTGCATATGTATCCCAGAACATAAATAAATATTTTATTTAAGTAATAAACATAATAAATAAATATTTTATTTAAGCAAAATAAAATAAAATAAAATAAACCCAAGCTTTGCCTCCCTAACACAATTTAGCTTTCCTTCATACTTCACCAGACTGATTTATCTACTCCACATCACCGGATTTTTGCAGGTCTTTCAAAATCTCATTTATGCATCTAGGATAAACATAAATTTAAATTTAATTTTATGTTAAGCATTGCTCAAACTTGCAAAGTCCCTGTAAGTATTGTGTTGCTATTGTTATTGTTGTTGCCCTCTCTCCCCACCTCTAATCCAAATTCCTAATGCTTGGTCTTTTTTTTTAAACAAAGAACTTGTTTTCATAGAAATGAATCTCTTGTGGATTTTTATGTTATATGTCAAGCTCCCTTATGAATCTATCCAAAACATCCAAAGAATAAATCCCAGGACAGGAGGAACTTGTATTCACACATCTAACTAACCTTTAATTGTCTATTGTGACTGCTTTGCAGTTCAATAGTTGCTTGATTTTTGTTGCCCGCCTAATTAGTGTGGTTAAAGTGGCTTTTTATGTCAGATTTTATTATATCAGTTTACTTACGCAATTTCGGGATACTCCGGGAAGTACCAATAACATTGTGATTCTTAAGTGCTATATATGTATACACATTTGTTGTTTGTTTGCTTTTTCTCCTCAGGAAAAAAAGTGCTTTGACCAATTTCTCCCACTACAGTGTATGAGTAGTCTATGAAATTCCTTAATGATAGCAAAAGCCTTTTCATTAATTGTGCATAAATTATCAACACAGCCAGTCAATTCTAGTTAATCATTTTTCTACCCAATAAGCCACCAGATTGACGGATTTGGAATTCTGAAACAAGGGGAGCAGTGAAGGAAACCCCCCCAAAATACTGCAATTTAAGGCAAACTAACATATATGCACATCTCTAAAAATCAGATTCTACAGCTGTAATTTATTAGTGAGTCCATGGAATGTAGCTAATTGAGTATCCGTCTATCAGGGGATGGTTAAGATTTAAAATAATCAACTAGATGTACAAATCTTATTGCATACCATGGATCTTTTTTCTTCTTTTTGTTTGCTGTTTTATCTTCTAAGTAAAGAATAAACTTGCCTCCAATTATATAATTTGTATTTTCATATGTTAGCATTCTTTTCTTTTTCCACAAACTTTCTAAATTACTGAAAATTATCATGAATGCAATTTAATTTTCTACATACTGAGCACTATGGTTGTGTCTAATATTGGCCACGGTTGTAGTTTCCCTTAGACTCCCTGAGCTCTTGCTTTATTTTCTTTGTCTCTATTCTCTTGGCTTTAAAATAGAGTTAAGCAGTTTGAATTATTTCTAGATCTCTGTCTCTCTCTGTATTGGAGAGACGAAAGATCTAGTGCTTAACAGAGTCCTCAACTCATCACTAATAGTCAAAGTGTTCAGTGGCAATTGCCCTGTGTATGAAAACAGCAGTGCAATACAGAGTAAAAGTACTGGGGCATGCTGTCTCTTGCACAGAACAGGAACCAAGAGTAATGAGTTCTATTCCCCACTCTCTGTTTGATTTACTGGTTAGCCTTGGGCATACGATGCTTCTTACCCTTTCAATGCGTTATTCTTTCCATCTGGAAAACAAAGATAATTGTACTTGTAGGGAGGGAAAAGGGAGAACATGACATAAATTAGTTTGGATACAAATTATTTGCAAGATTCAAAAATGATTCTGAAATGTAATCCATTCCACATTTATTGGGCATTTCCTATGTTCTAACAATTGTGCTGAGTGCTAAAGAATACAGAGTTTGCCATTACATTGGTGCTCATTATCTGATAAGGTGTAGCCATATAATGGTAATTATAACATAATGTGAAAAGTTAATATTGATGAGCTCAACTGTCTATTTCTAGCAGAGAGAACTGAACTAAAATTTATTTGAAACATCTTCTGTAACTGTTGGCTCATCATAAATCAAAGTGAATTGCATTTATAAGGATAGTTTGTCTATTAGTAATCTGAAGGAAGACAGGGAAAGACATCTGGAAAATTACCACAGTAGACTGGATTATTGCTTGTAACTCTTTCTTCCCCATTGTGAAAGAATTACACATGAATTGTCTTTATCACTTGACTTTGTAGCGACTCCCATTACAATTGACAGAGTGTGCATCCGTCTTCCATTGACTGTGGTTTTGGTGTAATGACTTGCTGTACCCAGTGGAATACGTTGGGCCAATGAGGAGACATTGCGCCAGTTCTGAGTTGAGCCTTGAAGAGTCATGGGAAGTTTCTGCCAGCCTGATGGGATTTCCTACCATTTGCCAGGACAAGATCATGCTTCAAGTAGCTTTGCTCCTTGGCTTATGATAAGAACAAAGAAATGCTGCACAGACTGAACTCCACCAAAAGCCTGGATTCCAGTCTAACCCAGATGATACCAGGTCTAGACCAGCTGACCCTCAGAAACACTTAGGAGAACAACATAAATGCTGTTGCTGTAACCTTTGCAGATGTGGGGACTGTTTGCTCAGAACATTATCACGGTTAAGGAAAGAAGCTGGTTAATAAAACATCTTTTTATAAACTCAAACAAAATTATTGACTAAGGAAGTGGTCATCAATAAATGATAAAACTATTAGGTGAGAGGTTGATGGGAAATTGAGTCTTTACATGGTGTCAGACTGTAACTCCACAGTTTCTTGCCAGGCAGAGAGAACAGACATAACATCAATGGAGAGATCAAGCTTTCACTACCTTAGTACAGTGAGTCACTAATTATGTGACAACCAGACACCATAATACAGCATATGATGACACATCAACTTCTCAGCGTGACCTATGAAGTGTTTTTGCCAAAAATGATTAACCTGAAATTAGCAGAGTCCTAGGTCCCAACTCTCCCTTTACAGGAAATACAAGGGATAGAGATAGAAATTAAATACCACCAGTTAACATCAGAAAAATTCATCAAGCACACGTTCTATGAGACAACTGACTGGTTACTTCAACAAGTCAATGTTACAAAAAGAAAAAGTGACAAAGGAGTGGAAAAAACCATATTACAATGCAATGTGTGATTCTACAGTGGATCCCAGTTTGAATGAAAACAGCCGAGAAAGACACTGGAAGACAATTGAGGACATTTACATGTGGGTCAGCTTTTAGAATCATTCAGAAATTATTATATGGTTAGGCTTAATATACTTAATATAGTATTGTAGTTAGTAGAAAAGTGTCCCAACTTTTAGACATGTATAAGGAATTATTTAGAGTTTATAGCTTATATGTAAATAATTGACTTGAAATTACATAAAAATAGATACTAAAATTATGGCAAAGATGTTAATGCGGATTAAATTTGGAGAAAAGATATTAAATGTTTATGATTCTATTCTTTCTAAATTGTATATGTTTGAAAAATTCTAAAATAAAAATGACCAGTGGCAGTGTACTTAGGACTCATGCTAAAATCATTTGAGATGTCACTCTGTGTGCAATCTGGCCCTATGTTTAGTGTTGTTTTTAGTGTTATCCAATTATTTCACTCATTTAAAGGCTGTATCCAGAAGGGGTCAGTAAGCTGCATAAAGATAAGCACCAAGTTTTATACTTGTTTTCACTTAGCCCAAACACTCAGTGGGTATGCGAGTAAATTCATTCCATTAAAGATGATAGAAACGACTTTCTTTTCATTATTTGCTATTACATTATGTGACTATTTATTGCCCTCCTTTGTTCGTATCACAGGAAGCATAGACTCTGGTTGTGTGTCTCCTTATCCTATGAATTAGTTGATTAAATCAGTCCAGGCAGTGCCCACTTGAAGCCATCATGAAGCCAGTCAACCGGCTGGTTAGAGCTAGTCAGAGATCACCCACCACCACTGCTCCAGATTTTCTCTACATGTCAGATAATACAGAATGGAAGAAAACAGACTGTGTGTTTAAATACCAAATGGGTCCACGCAGTGTATTTTTTAGGTCTCCATGATGGGCCAAATATATTTAGAAAGGAGAACATTATGACTTAAATGTGTATCAAGAAGCTCACAACCTTGGTTTCAGTAATAAAAAGGTGTCCATCATGTTAATATCAATGGATTAATTGCACCGTTTTTTTGAATCCTCTAATCAAATGTCTCATGCTTGTCATGTAATTGTTGAAATACCAGACTTGATTGACAGATATTGCAAATTCCCCAAGGGTAAATGTTTCAAAAGGAAAACATAGTCATTTCAATACAGCAATTAATTATAAACAGTCATTAATGACAAGTACACAGGTCTCTCTCTCAACACCGAGGTCAGAAAAGTAAGGTTTTTCTTGAAAGAGATGAAAAGTTGTGGTTACCATCATACAGATATAATTTTTCAAAATATTAATGAAAATGATACAATCATTTATTTTGTACCCACCACATTTCAGGAGACACACTCAATACTCTAAGCATATTTTTTCACAGGGTTGTTGGTGTGGGGAGGCGGTGCTTTTGACTAAAAGTCTTGTATGCTAGCAACATTATTTTAAATAATAATACTAATAATAGTTCAGGTGGGGATTAAAATATAATCAAAACAAAAGTAACAAATCAGTAAGTTGGTAACATGTGAACTGAAGCCTTACATGGAAGACTACATTTTTCAATGGTTTTTTTGTTTTCTTGGAAGGGCATTAGGTAAATTTAGCATCAGATGTCATCAGTATAAAATAATGTAAAATGTTGAATCAAATACCCTGAGAATTCAAGGCAGAAGTAGCACTATATACATATATAAGAGAAAGAAAGGGAGCAGGGTGGCTTTGCCTTGTAATTGTCTGGATGAAAGTCATAATTTCTACATCACTCTTAATGTACAGAATTAAGGTCCAGAGTCAAGTCTGGACATTATCAGGAATCACCACTACTGATTAGGAATAATATTTAACAAGGAAGCAATGGACCACACATGGGAAAGGAAAGACACTGTTGTGAAATGTTGACAGGAATTTATTTCTTGTCAGCAAAACTGGCCAAATGATTTATATATTGTAGTTAGGAATGAGACGAGAACCTTATGACAATTGGGAACAGTATGGATTATGATGAGGAAACAGGAAGCGTTTCAGAATATGTTATCCACATGTATTATAAGGGTGACTTTTAAGGAAAAAAAGAAGTAAACTTTTCAGTCGCAGTTTAGAAACAGTTGAAAACATGCAAATACAGTTAACAGTAAGCACAGACATATTTAAGACAAAGCTAGAAGTATTTTAAAGAATCTAAATATCTATATGTGTGTGTATATATATACGTGTGTGTGTGTGTGTGTGTGTGTGTGTGTACACACACATATAGTGAGAGAGCCAGGTGAAATCCAAACATCAGAATGTCTTCAACATTTTTCCAGGCATCAAAATTCTCGAACAATTTTGCCTCATCCATCAAAAATAAGAATTCTATCTTGTCTCTCTTCCCACTCCAAACCACAACTCTGAAAGCATTTTCCAAAAAATTGCTTTTATCATGTTACACCTGAGCCAGATAAAATAAAAATAAATTAAAATAAGCATTGATGGCAGCATATCTCACCACTCTACCACATCAGGTCTATGATCGCCAGGTAGGGCTCTATTCCAACATGCTTGTCAATATATGATTCTCTTAAACTCTATATGAATACATTTTCTTTAGTTTCTACTTGCAGTTCTTCTGCAGGGGGCTCAGATTAAAGGATCTGGGTGGAGGGACAATTTCTATAAATATCATCTTTATCACCCCATCTTTAGCACCCCATCCCTACTGGCACCACATTCACTCCTGTTACTACTAATACTACGATCATGAAGCTTACTTTTAAAATTTGAACTAGCTTTCTCCAATCCTTTCAACTTTAGCCAAAAATGAAACCCTCATAACAAACTGACCCATTAGGGAGGTTCATCAATTATTACTTAAAAAGGTCCTAAAAATCTCGGTTTAAGTTGGAATTCCTTCTACAACTTATTATGTTAAATTTAATTGTTGACATGCTCATCTTTTCTTATTAGACTATAACATTTCAATGGCAGAAATTATGTGTTGTTAATTTCTCTTCCTCAGTGCCCAGCTAATACTTAGGAAAGCATGTTATATAAAACAACAAGTCATCAACAGGCGTATATGTTACAAAAAAACTCAAGGCAAGGAAAATAAAGAAACACAAGTGGGTTTTTGGCATGTCATTTTCAGGGAAAAAGCAGTGAGTAGATCGGTTTTTCTAAAATGAAGCCTTCTGAGTTGGCATGTAGAGAGAGAAAGAATTGAGGTGGCTGTTAGGATGTTGCCTACAGGCTGTTAATTATCGCCTTATTTGAAATCATCATTTTACTATTCAGAACATTAATTTAACTAATTGTAATGGACTGACATTATGATGGTTTAATTGAGGTTAAACAGTGAAGTCTTATATTTAATTAAAAGTAAAAAAACCTATTATAGAGTATTATAAAAACCCTGTATGTGCCTGCCAATTTTTACCCCAAGAATTACCTAGAAACTCTCTTTTCAATTGACAGTGAAAATTTGTTCTGCAATATCTATTTGGTTTTATGTATTTGTTTTAAAGAGTATATTCAGAGAGTTTCAGAGAAAAGTACTAGGCCAATTAATTGGCAAATTCAAAACTTCAGAGTTTTGGCCCTGCCCTTCAGCCCCACTGCAAAAACCTTTATCTATACTTATAATGGACTTTTCACTGCAGCTGAACAAAAATGCCGCATCTTGGTACCTTATGCATGATTTTCTTATCCTAAGATATCTGTGTATAGCTTAGAAACTTTGTCTTTTGACAGTAACTACATGACATTCATCGAATCTAGTGGAATTGGTAAAATAAGAATATTGTATCTCTACCAAGAGAATATCAGTGACTAAATCTTATTTTTCAATTTTAAGTCATTATTAAGATCCTAAGCAAAGCCCAGCCAAAATATGGAGACAGATAAGAAGCTCTGTGGGGTTCTGAGAGAAGAGATGAAGCTGGCCCAACCATTGTCTGATTTTTTTTGCTCTCCACTGAGAATGAAACACATGGAAATAGGATTGAAAATGAAACAATCAGCATTGGACTAACACAGCTGGATGTAAGGCAAATGCTTATTATGTGTAGTGTTTACTTTTCCAGAGGAGAGGTAGACAGTTGTAATACTTAAGAACCAAACTTCTAGAAATCAAACATAATTCTATTTATGCTTCTTCATCCCCCAAACAGTAAAGCTCACCTTTGCTAATGTTTCTTGCTTTCTCAACTGTGTTTCTTGCACTGTGCTAATATGCCTTTTATCTACACTATGTTATTTAATTCTTTTATCCACCATGTAAGTCCCTCACTACAAGTTCTATAAGGCTGTGTAATTTGCCCAAATTCACACAGATTCTAAATGGTGAATATTGGGCTCATATCCAGGTCATTCCCCAAAGTCTAACCTCTTAATGGCTATTTCACCTGCTAATGAATATTCCTACATTAAATTATAATACTTCATTGCAAGTAGGTTTTTTGTGTGTGACTGAATCCAGTGGAGTTAAAAGGGATCTTCAAAAGGCACTCCGAGCACCCTTATAGTTTCAGCAAAATGACATGAAACCTCTCTCCTTGTACCTCTCAAAACTCTCCTCCTACCTCTCAAAACTCTCCTCCTCTCTAAATAAATAAATAAATGGACAGAGGTTTTTTCATTTTATAGCACAACTTTCTTTAGTTAACCATTCCAATATTTATTACCTCTTCTGCTTGTGCCTGCCTCCTTGTGTGTAATTCAATACCCTCAAAATGCAATTTGATTCAAACAGCTGGTCCAGGGATGCAAAGTGCCTGTCTTATTCTGGGTTGAGCGAGTGACTAGCCCTGGGCTGGCTGCTGTGGCAGGGCACAAAGAAATGACCTCAGCCCATAAGGAGCTTAAAAACTAGTAGATAAAATGAGGCATTTACACATTCAGCATATAGAGGCTATATTGCCTGTGTGTAATGAAGTGGTAAGTTGAGTAATAGACTAATACTAACCAGATTTCAGACAGCCCACTTGAAGAGACAGGAGTAGCTGAGGGTGTCTTCCTAAATGAGATGAACCCATCGTTGGCCTTGAAGAAAACTAGCTTTTATTGAATGCTCTCTATTTGGCAGAAAGCGTGGTATATGGTAGATACTTCACTTATACTTGCTTATTTGATCTTCACAAAATGAGCATTATTATCTTTTTATAGTTTACAGAAAATGCGGTTCAAAAGAAAGTATTGACTGTGTAAATCCACACAGTAAGTTTTTGAATTAGACCCTGTCCAACTTATCTGAATCTGTCCATCTATCCATCCATCCCCATCCATCTATCTTTTTTTTTTGCTTTTTGCATTACTTTACAATTGCCTCCATGATTGCTATATCTTGTGCAGTAATATTTACAATTTCTTGCACAGAATCCGTTGCTTTTTTGCTAATAGCTCTTCTGCTTTTCTTTGTAGGACTGTCCCACCCCAGTTCTCAATGTGTGTTCTTCAGGTAGGGCTGAAATCTTCCCATCAACTCTAGGGGTGAACAATCAGCAAAATAAGCCTCGCTGAACACAGCGATTATTTCAGATGGTATAATTGGTCAGTTATGTGTGTTGAGAGAGAAGGGCCTTCTTTCTGTTAAGGATCTCAACTCTGAAAATAGGAGTCCATGGTTTTTAGTTGCCACCTTGCTACCGAAAAATGAGAGGGTATTTGAGAAAGACATCATCAGAGAAAAAGCAAATGTCAAGTGACAGGGACAGAAAGATTTGGGCACTAGCATTTGCTTGCTTGGCCATGCATAAATTAACTTTTTATTTTTGTCTCAACCAGTTGGATTTGATGTTCTGCCATATAAAATCAAATGAGCCCAGGCTTACATGAAGGGTATTCCAAGAGGGGTTGACAATTTGGAGGTGACAGGATGAACCAAAGTTAATGATGAGGAAAATGACACGTTTTAAATGAAGGCATTAAAAATGTAAGGCTAAAGTGAAGTAGAGGTGTTACATAGGAGACAGTAGAGCCCAAATCCCTTGCACTAGCTTTCATTCTTTGCAATAAAGGAGAATTCGGTTGACCCATGAGGATGGTGCAGTGACATTTAAAGCACCACAGCAAAAATGCACTGAATATTAAATGCACTGTAGAAATAATGTGCATCGTATGTTTGTGATAAAAAGAAAGATAAATATAATTGTAGAGACTCTATCACAAATAGAAAATCTCCTGTGAAATACAGTTGTAGAAACGGTCAATGTTTTATGCATATTAAAACATTCTCCAAGATGATACAACTGCCAGCAGCACCATAGTTCATTTTAAAAGACAAATACATTCTAAAAATAAAATAAAACTAGCAAACACATTATGTGTTCAAATAGTATTTTGAGGTCAACCAAGATGCACTTCTAGTTCCTTGCAATTTGAGGGATTTTTATAAAACTGACTTTCAATTGAGATTTTGAGAAACACCAAGGCAAGTTAAAATCTTCATGACTTTATTCAACAAAAAAGTGGCAGCAATTTTTTAAATTTTGTGTGAAAAGTCCTACAACAGCAAAAATGACCTAGAAAATAGTTCAAATAAGAGCCTCATGGCAAAATGACTTTTTCATTCTCCTAAGAAAAGTCAAACAAAGTATAAATCTATTCAAACAGATGGACTTAAATTACAAGCATTAATTCAATTCAAACTTTGGTGCATTGTCTAAAAATCGCTGTTGAGAAATAGCTTTAAGTCTGAATTATCAAAATTAGTAATTAAAATTCCTAGAACAATCCAATTCAACAGTTACTGAGCAATTACTATGTGCCTTACTCTATTTAGTATTTAAAATACAAATAAAATTCATCCAGTCCACCAAGGAATGGCCTTAGTATCCTCATCTGTCATATAGGAATGATGATGGTACTCATAGGATTGTTAGAATGAGTAAATTAGTTTAATATTCATAAAACACTTAAACAGTGACTGGAGCTTGACAAATACTCTTTAGAGGGTCATTATTATTGCTCTGTGAATAGGTATATTCACAAAACTGTGGAAGCATTGAAGAGGTAATGGTTAGTTCTGTCTTGGGACTAGAAAAGTCTTCACCAAGAAGAAAGAATTTAACTAAACCTTTAAGGATGAGTAGAAGTTCACTAAATGAAAAAGTGTGGGTGGCCTCTCTAGGGAGAGACTGATGGGTCAAAATTCTAGAGCCACAGTAGAACTTGATGTGTTCAGGAAGTGATGAACAGGCTGCATTTGATTTGAAAGGGTGCTGGAATTTTATTCTCTAGGGCATAGGGGATAATCAAATTTGTCTTTTATGGCAGACTAGTGGTATAATAAGAATTAGTTTTAAAGTTGCCCCTAAATTATCATGTGAATATTATCGTGTGAATATACATGAGTAGCATCATATGAAATTAGAAGCACCTGGCTTCAAACCCCATCTGTCATTTAGTGACTTCTCTTTCCTGAAAATATAAATAATAATACTTAATTCAGAGACCTTTCACTTAAAAGAGACATTTTTAGACTCCCATCATGTGGCAGGCACTCTGTAGTGCTTTTCTATATATATGGTGATAAGTATATAAGATTTATATATTATAAAAGTGTCAGACAATATGATTACTAATGTGTTAATATCCATTTTAAAGTTTTTTGGTTTAATTAATAAACATCAGGCTTGGTTACACTCATTAATGAAAGAAAATATGAAGCATAACATAAGCAATTAAAATAGTATAACAATAGGATAATAAAGCACATCATCCACCTTCAACAGCCATCAACTCACACCAACCTTGTTTCATCTGTTGCTCCACTTACCTTCTTTACTTTCTGGATTAAATTGAAGCAAGTTCCAAAGAACTATTGATTCATTTGTAAATAATTAAATATGCATCTCCAAGAGATAATGATTCCTTGAAAATATCCTAATATCACATCTAATAAAGAATTAACAATAATTATGTAATATTTTCAAATATCCAGATTCTGCTCAAAATTATATTAAATGTATTTGTCTGAATCAAGATTCAAGTAAGATTCATATGGTAGTTGGTTGACATTGCTAAAGTCTTTCTTGATCTTTTCATCTCTTGTTTCTGTGAAATTTTTATTTTGTTGTTGTATTGTTGAAGACACGAGGTTGTGTGTCCGGCAGTTTCACCAAGGGCAGATTTTGCTTATTATATCTTTGAGGTGTCTTTAACAAGATCTTCTAGCCCCAATACTTTCTGTCAGTTGTTGGTTAGATCTAGAGGTTGGATCAAAGTTAGATATGTCTTTTTAAACAGGAGTACTTGACAGGCTTTGCTGTGTATGTTTATCAGGAGGCACACTATGTTATTTGATCTTTAATCTTGAGATGACTGGTAATTATCATTTAGGACTGACAAAAAAGCAATATTTTAATTCTATCATTTCTTCTTCATTTAAGTTGAAGTACTTCTATAAACAGAAATCTTCCCTTATCAGCTACTTGGTTGAGATACAACAGGTAAATTATTGATAATTACCCTTTATTTATAAGCTTTTAAAATCGTATGTTGATACCTCAATAGTCTCCAAACGTAATCAAAGAGCCTTTTAAAATATCATTATGAATGAATAAATTGAGAAATATCTGAGAACGCCAAGCTTACTAGAGCTCAGATATTTTTCATCTTTGGGCAGTGAAAGCTAAGTCAGGTAGGCTCTTGAATACTTTTGGGAACTTTCTTGTCAACATATTAAGATATTCCAGACTCATGTCATATATTTCCTTCTGCGGACCTAGAATTCATTATTTCTCCAAGAAGCCCTGTTTCCTTTTAGTGGAAAATAGAACCTATCTAGAGACCAAGATCTAGGAGTGCAGAATGCTTATTGCTATTGGGTTGTTCATTATTTCTAGGTCTTTACATTGACAGAGCAGAGGATACTTTTTTTTTTCAGAAAATAAAATATATTATAAATTTATACTGATGACTACAATTCAAATTTAGGGTTACAGTATTTTAATTTACCCTCATCAATCCTTCATTTTTTTTTTTACTTCTATGTCAAAAATCTTGGTTTTCAGCAACATAAATGTGATTACTCATTTGCCTTAATCCACACTACATATAAAACACTCACTACAAAATTACCACCACCAATATAATCACCAAAAACACAGTTTATGGTTTATAGTTCCTGAAGTTTATTTCATCCTTAGGGTATATCTCAGTGTAGATATACAGTGAAAACACTTCAGAAACTGCTCAGATCATTTTTGCTGCAAGAAAAAGTACACTACCAAGTAATATTTTAATAGGTATTTATTTCATTGGAAATTTTTAAAAATCAGCCACAATTTTCTTCCACCTTTGTGAAATTTTGCATGTGATTTACGAGTTGGCATTAAGAGATCACTTAATACTTGCTGTTCTGCCCTATTCTTTGGCATTCTATCATAAACATTTTCCGTGTGGTAGCATATTCTTCCTATTTTCATTTTAATGGCTGCATACTATTTCATGGGGTGAATGGACCTTAATTTAATTAGTCTGCACTACCGTAAAATTTAGGCAGTTTTCCCTTTTTCTTTTTTTTTTTTTTTTTTTGCTGTTACAATTATCTTCCAGTGAACACGTGATGCTCCATAAAAATAATTTTAAGTGCTTTGCTTTAGCTGTGGCAGCAGTCGCAAGTCGTATTTTTGATCATCTGGGTGCACAATACTTTACCAGGTCTTGCTCACCAGTTAGATAAAATATTTGCTAGTTATGATGCGAGGAAGAGCAAAAATAGTAAATATTATTTTGAACCAGCTGCCAAGAGAACAGATGGAATCCCACAGTATCCAAAACATTTGACCTGAAGTTGTCCTCTGTGACCAGATCCATTTATTCTCAAAATACATTTTTCAAGTAGTAGTTCCCTGATCAGTAGAAAATGCTGCTTTTATCTTTCTCTTCTTTTGTAAATCATACTGTATGCTATCTTGTTAAAACACCCCATGCCAGAGAAGTATGAATGAATAAATCTTCCTGCAGATCTAGGTTTCCTTCAGGCATAACTAAACCTGGCAAACACACTGTTAAAACGACCAGCCACAGCACTGGACCCCAAGAGAGCTCTATGGTCTTACATAATAACTGCACAACAATCAAAGAGGGCAATAGAGGGGGCGAGCTGGGATATTTTTTAGGTAGGGGGAGGGAGCAGAAGTAAAAACAGAAGAAAATATGAGCTGCAGGGCTAATTGGATGTAATTTGGAGATTTCAAAGAACACTGACTACAAGGTTTGAAGAGGTGCAGTATTTTTGAATGATGAGGCACCAGAAACTCCCTAGGTAGCATTTTGAATTTAATTTAAATGAGAATCCAGTATTTGTGCAAACCTGGGGCTGTTAGGATGCAAGACTATCTTGGGATTGGCATTGGCAAACCATGCACAGGGCTGTGATGAAGAAACCCTGTCAGAAGACGGTGCATTATGGCTTTAGAGAGTGAATTTCTAGACAATCAAGGTTGTGTGAAATGGGGTACTTTCAGCATCCCTAGAGATGATGTCTCGGTTGGTTGGATCTTGGATTTTGCAGATTACTGATGAAAACATTTTTTGGAGATATAAGGGACTGAAGGCGTAATATGAAATCTTACTTTCAAAAATTTCTATCAGTTAAGTTCAAAGAGTCATTTTGGGGCTTATGGGGATTTATAATATAAGTTTGTGACAGGTGACATTATTTTCTTATACTGGGCCTTGAATTAGATTGAATAATTAACTGTGATTTAAGATGTGAAGAGGCCAGTATTTTCTAAATACTAAAACAATGGTTTTGGACATTTTATGCTTCAGAGATTTAATTCCTGCAAGATTAATTTCTTTGTAAACCCCAAAAAGTATCTATATTTTGAATCAGACATCCAGATTCTTTAGGAAGCAATTTTTCACCAAAGATAATTCCTGCTGAGATTTAAATGGATAGAATCCTAGTCACCTTGGAGCATGAAACATGTCTAATTGTCCCATCATTTTATTAGAATATTATTTTATTTAAAATTTTGCCAACTTCATTAAGACATAAAGACCAAGTGAGAAAGAGCAATTCATCTAAAATAATTAGCTGGAATTTTTCATTCACGGGTCTTTTGCCAACCTTAATCATTAACCTGGACTTTAACAACTTGTGCATTCTTGCGGACAGCCTGACTCTCATCTTGAACTCTCCAACCCAACTGAAATTTTTTTCTTGAGATAAACTGCACACTGACTCTTCAAGTATCTGAACGGCAGGGGAAAGCTTAGACAAATAGAGTAGTAACAATGCTCAGGTGTGTTGAGAAATGGGCGAACGGCTGTCCTTGACTAACTCTCTGGATGCTCAGAGAGACATTTTTATTGTTTCGTGGAGTCTGAAATACACTGCAAAGTTGACAAGACAAACAGTGGAGAGGTGGAGGTCTTATTTCTTTGTCTTTGTGGCAAATGTCAAATCTCACTTTTTCCCTAAGATTCCTAGAATGCACAGCTAAGAGGAAACATGAGAATTTATCTAGAATAATGGCTTAACAATTATTTCATCATGACACATGAGACAGCTGGTGGATCATGTTGTGCACCTCCCATGGGTTATTTTAAATAGATCCTCAGGTGTTTGGAACGCGCAGCCAAATTTGTGAATAACTGGCTGGTGGAAAGAAGATGGCACCATATCCTCGTTGATAAGATAAAAGCTTTAGAGTAGAAAATTGCTATCATTACTTTAATTTTCCTTCAAACTTTTTCTGCCCCCTCTTGCCTCTAAGTCAGATCAATTGTCAGCCTGCTTCTCTGCCTTCGCTGAATTGACAGTTGCTAACACACTGCTAATGGCTAACTGGGACTTATTGATTACAGAAAAATGTTTGGCTCATTCAAAATCAAAGTGATAACATGTTTGAAAAGATGCTTAATATATGTATTTAAAAACAGCTCTCACAAAAGATTGGTTAAGGGCTTTAAGATACAAAGAACTGTTATTAACAAATAAAGTGGACTTGGGTCATTAATGGGTAATGTATAAGAAAATTAAAATGGGTGATAACATTTTAAAAGAAGTTTGCCTTTATTAATAATAAGATAAATATAATTTCAAACTATAACAGCATAGCACTGTGCATTAAATCTCATTTAATTGGCAAAAGGGCAAAAATGCCTGGCAGTAGTGAAATAGTGAGGTTTCTACATTGCAGAGGTGTTGCTAATTGGCACAGCCACTCTAAAGAAAGATTAGACAATATGGACGTAAATTCATTAAAATGTGTATACCGTTGAAGCAGCATTTCTAGTAGTTAGCATAAGAAAATAATTTGTCAAATATTCAAAGATGTTTATACACAAATGTTCATAGTAACTTTTTAAAATATTCAAAATAAAAAAAACCCTCAGTGGACACCAATGAATAAGTTTTGAATATCCTTTCAAAAGACTATGAGATAGCCATGAAAATCAATGATACAGACGCAAGTGTATCTGTATAAATAAATCTTTAATAAATATACAGTGTTAAGTAAAAACACCATACTATAAGACCATATGTATGTACGTATATGTACATATATACAAATATACATACATATCTATGTAACTTGATAAAACTTGGACGATTATAAATGAACATATTAGCAATATGCTCCCAGAGATGATCGTTTTTTCTCTCTCTAGTGCTCTATATTTTATAATTCACTTCTAAAATTTTAAAAGAACACATTATTAAATTTCTGAAAATGAAAAATTCCTTTACTTTAGACAAATGTAACAAGAAATTATACTATTTCAAAACTTACTGGTCGTGACCTCTTACGAGTTTATTTCAGTGTCTTTGAAAAGCTCAGAAAGACAACTGGAACTACAAATATAGGCAGGGATTTTTTATTCTGTCCAGTTCAGGATAATACTAATAAACCTAAAATAATTCCAATGTTATAGGACAAGCAAAGTCTGATTTGGAAAGGTCACTTTATGAAATGAGAGTCGAGTTAATATCAATTCTCTTCCCCCTCACCCCATTCCATTATAATTTGATCATTTAAATGAGAAGACAAATATATTATTATTAAGAAAGATGTTATTAGGATTCTTCCCATCTCAAGCTTGGTTTAAACCCCAAGAGAATAGCTGCCAACCACATCCAGATTCCAAAGAGAGGCCTGTGGGTGCCAGATTACCAAAGCAAGGTTTACCAATGAGATAGCCAAGAGCCACTGTCCACCTCTGATCTATAGAAGGGATTTGACAGATTGAGAGAATGTGGTGTAGATTACAAAAGAGTTTTAGAAAAGATTTGTAAGGATACTGTGTGCCCCCTAACCTCTCTGCCCTTCTGGTCCCCACCCCTCCCTACCATGTTGGAGGGGTGAAGATGCTTCTCCCTAATTTCAAGTCTAAAAATGGGGGTCTCGATTGAACTATCTGGAACATTTGATATGTGTCTCCCTAGAGCTAGGGTGCTGTTGCATTGGTATCTAGTTGATGCCTGAGAGATCAAAAGGCTTGAGATTATGGCTGGCCAGTTATTCTCATGCAGGACAAAGATTTGCTGCAAGGAAAACTGCTTGAATGCCCAGAGTTTATCAGCATATAGTTTATGTTTTTTAGGGACCAAATGTGACCAAGATGGGAGGCGGGGAAGGAGATTCTGGAGTTGTTTTAAAGGGGGTGAGAAAACCTCAACAGAAAGAGACCTGTGTTGAATGCCTAGGGCTGCTGAGCAAAGACTGAGGAGCTGGAAGAGGTCATTTGCCAGCTCGCAAGTAAGATGCTGGAGTTTCCGACAAACCCACACATTTGACCCACTGTGAGTCCCCTCTAAAAGCATGCCTCCTTCCGAGACAGCACCACTCACTGCAGGCCACGTTCCCCTGCTCTACCCCACCTCTATCCTGAAGAAACCTGTGAATGAGGGAGGAGTTAACAGGAGAAAATGAGGAGTGTTTCCTCAAGGCCAGAGCTGAAGGAAGAGACATGGTTTCACTTTAAACTAAGTTGAGCATTTGGATGACTCTGTTAATGATCTGAGAGTACTTTTGAGGACTAAAGGGACTGGAGAAATTTTTATGATCTGAGAATGACCAGAAAACTCACAGGGCCTGCCTGCGTGTCCAGTGTCAGGAAAAAGACTAGCGAAAGACTCTCTCTCCTTTATTTGTATTTATCATTTAAACTAAATCATACATATCAAGACACTTCACTTCTAAAATGTACCATGCACTTCTTAAGAATAGGGACAATTGCTTTCAGGACCACACTACCATTATTGGGACTAAAAAAAAAATCAATTATCAATAATTTTCAATCATCTAGTGTCTGGTATATATGCAAAATTTCCCAAATGTTGCACCAGTGTCTTTGTAGCTGTTGTCATTTATTCACTTATGTATTTAATTAGTATCTAATCTGGTTCTAATTATGTTTCTTTAGTCTCTTTTGGTCTAGAATATTCCATCCATTGCTTTTTATTCCACTCCATTTTTTAAAAATCCAGGATATTCTTTTTATAGAATATCCCATAATTTGTATTTGGTTGATTGTTTCATCTTGTTGCAATTATATATCTTCCTCTATCCCTTATATTTTCTGTAAGCTTAAATAAGTTAGCTTTGGGTTAAATATTTTTTCTCTGTCTTTTCTGCAAGAATAGATAATTGGGAATGCTTTCTTATTATGTCATATCAGATTGTTCTGATATTAGATATCTAAGTGTATCCACTTGGCTAATATTGTTACTTTACAGTTTTTCCTTTGTAGTTGATAAGAAATCTAATTTTGTGGTTGGGGAATTGTGAGTACTCTGCTCCCGAACCATTTCTCAACTAATGGTTTTAGCACTCATTAATGATACATTCTTAATAAATTACAATACTATGGACTTGAAAAATGGTAATTTTATAAGTACTATATATATATTTATATTTATCAGAGAGTTTTTCTGTAAAAGAAGTTTCCTTTTTGTTTTCCTTTTCTTTTGTTTGAGCATAACTATGGACTTAGGGTTTTTTTTTTGTTTTTTGTTTTTTTTTTTGGAGAAGGAGTCTTGCTCTGTCACCCAGGCTGGAGTGTAGTGGTGCAATCTCGGCTCACTGCAAGCTCTGCGTCCTGGGTTCACGCCATTCTCCTGCCTCAGCCTCCTGAATAGCTGGGACTACAGGCTCCCACCACCACGCCCGGCTAGTTTTTTGTATTTTTAGTAGAGACAGAGTTTCACCGTGTTAGCCAGGATGGTCTCGATCTCCTGACCTTGTGATCCACCTGCCTGGGCCTCCCAAAGTGCTGGGATTACAGGCGTGAGCCACCGCGCCCAGCCAGGGGGTTTTAATTTATATCAATGGGTTTCAATTAATTACCATTGTGATTACTTTTGCTGCTAAAATTATCCCAAATTTGACAAGGAATGTTCCTTCAGGCTGGCTCTTACATCCATTTTTGAGAGGCCTAATAAATACCTGCTCTCTCACTTATTCCAGGATCTCCTTACCTTACAAACCTCAGCCATAGAATTAGTTATTTCTCCATATAGCTCTGGTTCTTTTCATGGGCAATCATATTTAGAAAACAAAATCTGGGTGCTAGATGTGCTTACTGCTATTGGGATGTCATTGCTTCTAAGTCTTTTTAGTGGGCAGAACTAGAAGATATATTAAAATGGAAATTAATTACTTTGCATTGATATTTTCATTAAAAATTTAACATTATAGATTTGTTTTCTCCTAACTTTATTTAT
Source organism: Pan troglodytes (assembly GCF_028858775.2). Classification (NCBI taxonomy): domain Eukaryota; kingdom Metazoa; phylum Chordata; class Mammalia; order Primates; family Hominidae; genus Pan; species Pan troglodytes. The sequence continues at coordinate 15,309,597 of NC_072411.2, forward strand.
TTCATATTGGTTTTTCTTTTTCTTTTTTTTTTTTTTTTTTGACAGAGTCTCGCTCTATCACCCAGGCTGGAGTGCAGTGGCACGATCTCGGTTCACTGCAACCTCCACCTCCCAGATTCAAGTGACTCTCCTGCCTCAGCCTCTCGAGTAGCTGGGATTACAGTCATGCACCACCACATCCAGCAAATTTTTTGTATTTTTTTAGTAGAGACAGGGTTTCTCCATGTTGGCCAGGCAGTCTCAAACTCTTGACCTTAGGTGATCTGCCTGCCTCGGCCTCCCAAAGCGCTCGGATTACAGGCATGAGCCACCACACCCGGCCAGATGGTTTTTCTTTTTATTACGCTGAAGATCTAACTTTTTGTGGATTTTATTTATTTTTATTTATTATTATTTTTTGAGATGGAGTGTCATGTGTCACCCAGACTAGAGTGCAATGGTGGGATCTTGGCTCACTGCAACCTCGGCCTCCTGAGTTGAAGCAATTCTCCTGCCTCAGCCTCCCGATTAGCTGGATTACAGGTGCACACCACCACGTCTGGCTAATTTTTTTGTATTTTTAGTACAGATGGGGTTTCCTTATGTTAGCCAGACTGGTCTTGAGCTCCTGACCTCAAGTGATCCGCTGGCCTTAGCCTCACAAAGTGCTAGGATTACAGTCATGAGCTGCCAAGCCCGGCCTTTTTGTGGATTTTAATTGTCTTAATGGGTTACAATTTGCTTTATCCTAATTGTTCATATGTGTGTATTACTATTAAATTTACTGAGTGAAATTTAGATACAACATCTTCTTGGAATACAAGCTTTGCAGATACATTTAAAAATATACCCCACTAAAATGTAGAGGTAATACTGTCCTCAACAGATATTTGAAACAATTCTTTAATCTGCATGGTCTTATCAATTAAGTTCATTTGGTAAACCAAATGAATTGATAAAACCATGCAGATTTTGGCACTTCTGCCTGTGTTTTATCATCTGCTATCTTTTTCTTTTAGGTAAGATTTTGTTTCTCAAATATGAAAAGCTTTTACATAGTTCAAAAGTTAAATGAATATAAAAAGTATATTCAGAGAGGTCTCATTCCTATCCTGTCCTTTCTACCCAAGTCCCTATCCTTATACAGAGCCATTTTTTAAAGTTTTTTTTATTTGTCTTTTCCTATTACCCTATCATTAATTGGTGAATGAGGCAGAGGAGTTATTTGCCTGAACACACATGGCCACAGAGTGGAGGAGCTAGGATTTAACCCAGAGCAGTCTGGTTGCAGAAATAAACCCTTAGCTGCTTTGCAAACGCCCTATTAAAGTAAGACTGTGAGGGAAGACAGGCTTTGAAATTAGCAGGTTTTATCACTTGCTATCTGGGTGACTTTGAGCAAATTCCTTAACTTCTCTGAGGTTTATTTTACCCACTTATGAATTAGGGATAATAATGTTTACTTTGCAGAGCGTAACAAAGAATAGAGATAACGTAAGCAAATTAAGTGGTAGATTGTCAGGCACATAGCAATTACTCAGTGAATGTTACCCATTATTATAACTAGTAAAACTATAATAGTATGACTCATACAGAAGAACACTAGAAACTTTTATTGTTCAGTTGTCACTGAAGTATGTGTTGATCTGATCTATGTTATTTAGTAAGATTAAAATTTTCTAAGAATTGATGAACTTGAACAAAAAAGCAAACAAGCCTGGGTTTGATAATTTATGGTTTCAAAAATGTTAAAATAATCTCAGAGGGCTTTGCTGATTTTGGTTCATTTTTCAAAATAGAAGTTTCAATATTTTAGTGGAAAAGAATGTTTTACTACTACTAGAAGTCATATAGAAACAATAAGGTAATTTCTAGCTGAAGTGAGTTTTACGTAAACTTGTTTAACTTCCTCATTGTTTTTTTTTTCTGTTTGCAGTATAAGATATTCTTATGCTCCCTATGTTTTAAAGAATTTTTATTCTGTGTTGAACACAAAGAAGTTTGAACCATGCAGAGGTTGAATTTAATTTGTATAAAATCCTCTTAATGGCATGGTCTAATTAAGACACCCATTGCATTCATGGAATGCTAATTTAATTTGGAGGGAAATGTTGTTGAGCACTATTGGATTTACCATAAAATTATCACAGTGGACATGAAATGGATGTGCTTATTAGATATTGTTATCAGAAATATTATATGAATGAAAATCACAATACTGCTATCTTGATGGAAATAATTGTTTTACAGAATAAGGCATACTGTGTGATTTACTAGCATAATTTATATGAAGCTATATGAGCAAGACTGTTAGTGACCGCTTTTCTGAAGACAAAGATTATTCAGTCGTTTTTTTCTGACATTAGTAAATGCCTTGGCTCCTGCCTTAGAGAGTTTGTTATATTGGTGAAATTTATCATGGTAGATTGAACACATTGACTTGTATTAAGGCAGAAGATCTCAAACTTTTTATCTCAAAATCTTTATACCCTTAAAAATTGTTCAGGACTCCAAAGACTTTTTATTGATGTGAGTTATATCCATTGCTACTTACATAAAAAATTAAAATGAAGACATTTTAAAAATATTTTTAATTTATTTAAAATAGCAACAATAAAACCTCATATATTAGCATAAGTAGCATAGTTTTTTAAAACATGAGGATATTCCAAATGTTGACAGACTTCATTGTAAATTGTAAGAAAATTACATTTGTTAATATCACATTCTTGAACATCTATAATTACTGAGAAGCTTTCAATGTGTTGGTGAAAGACATACATGTTTCAGAATTTGACTTTTTGCTTAAAAGCTGCCAGTTATTTTCTTCAAAGTGACAGATTCACTCATTCATTTTTTAAGAAAGTGTCTGCTGAGTACTTGAGTCTAACCATAGTTTATTAGTCATTCTTTCAATAAAAATCATGTTAACGTAAAAAGCAGATAGTTCATTTCACAAGTCAAACATTTGCACAAATATTTTTCCTTGAAATAATCACTGTGCTTTGATATGCAGCAGAACTGCTTTATATAAACTTCCCATTTTGTCACAGAGAATATTAAAAAGATGTGCAACAAGTAGTTGATATGTAAATAAACCTAATAATTTTTATAACTTCAACAAGAACATTCTTATATAACATTGGCATTTTCTCCTGCCTGCAGGCGAGGGGCCTTGAAAAATACCTTGATTGCTGGAAGAGTTCAGTGCCAAATATTTGGTGCCAAAGACACTAGCAGTTCTACCCAAAATTCCTTTTGCATGATTGGCACCAATGCCAATACAGTGAAAAGGTCAAATAATGTCCTAGAATTATTAGGAAAACGGTTGAGACCTTGAGGAACACTACAGAGTGTCTTGGAGATCCCCAGGGCTCTGTGGACTATACTCTGGGAACACTGTGGTAAGATCCATGTTTGCTCAGATGTCCTTGAATCAGGACAGAGAAAGCATTTACAAAGAAAGGTGGCTCTGTTTCTGCTATGGATGCAGACTACTCTCCATGCTCCCTGAGAATCTGGGGTACTATGAGCCTTTGCAGGAAGATGCAAAACTTTTCTGGCCCCAAATCCCAACAGTATACCTCCTTAGTTGGTTTTTGATATAAGACTTTTGTGTCACAAACAGTCCATAAAGAGGGATTCACTTTGAAGATTTGGATGGTGGAGGAAGTGAGGGTGGGTAGAATATGTAAAGAGGCTCAAATCACAAATCACACAATGGTGGAACTTTTGCTATTGCCACATACTTGGAAAGATGACTGGAGATACAAATATAGAAGGAACCATTTGCAAACTAACATAGTACAAATTGTACTTTTCTTAATTCTTTGGATTTTATTATTTATTTTTTGAAGAACATTGTTTTACTTTGGCTAATTTGAACAAGATATTTGTTACAAATGGGATGAGATTCTAATATCTTGTATTTTAAGATCCCTAAATAAGCAAGGTTTTGTTTCAAATATTTAGCCTTGGAATAAAACGTTAACACAGTATAATATAAATAATTATATTTCGTTAATGCTTTTTACCACATAGGTGATGATTAAGGGATGAAAAGGGATTTTCATTCAGGATAAGCTGTTTACAAGATTGAAGACTTTAGGAGGATCATCTGATCTGTTACCCTCACTATTGTCCTCCAATCCACACAGGAATTGGTTGAGCATAATTCAGAGCAGGCTGTCAGGGGAACGACTGGGGCCCAGAAGCTAATTAATACAAATCACACTTAAGATTTTATTTCAAGTGCTGTGCAGAAGCTCTTTAGTTTAATTAGGTCCTACTTGTCAGTTTTTGTTTTTGTTTCAGTTGCTTTTGAGGACTTAGCCAAAAATTCTTTGCCAAGGCTGATGTCAAGAAGGGTATTTTCTAGGTTTTCTTCTAGAATTTTTATAGTTTGAGGTCTCACATTTAAATCTTTAATCCATCTTGAGTTAATTTTTATATGTGCTGACAGGTGGGGGTCTAGTTTTATTCTCTTGCATATGGCTAGCCTGCTATCCCAGCACCATTTATTAAATAGGGAGTCCTTTTCACATTGCTCATTTTTGTCAACTTTGTCGAAGATCAGATGGCTGTATGTGTGAGGTCTTATTTCTAGGTTTTCCATTCTGTTCCGTTGGTCTGTATGTCTGTTTTTGTACCAGTACCATGCTGTTTTGGTTACCGTAGCCCTGTAGTATAGTTTGAAGTTGGGTAGGGTGATGTCTCCAGCTTTGCTCTTTTTGCTTAGGAATACTTTGGCTATTCAGGCTCCTTTCTGGTTCCATATAAATTTTAGAATAGTTTTTCTTATTCTGTGAAAAATCATATTGGTAGTTTGATAGGAATAATGTTGAGTCTGTAAATTGCTTTGGGCAGTATGGCCATTTTAATAATATTCTTCCAATCAATGAGCATGGAATGTTTTCCATTTATTTGCATCATTTCTGATTTTTTTCAGCAGTGTTTTGTAGTTCTGCTTGTAGAGATCCTTCATCTCCTTGGTTAGCTGTATTCTTAGGTATGTCCATTTTTTTGCGGCTATTGTAAATGAGATGTGTTCTTGATCTGAATCTCAGTTTGAACATTATGCGTCTAAAGAAATGCTACTGATTTCTGCACAACAGAAGAAACTGTCAATAGAGTAAACAACCTACAGAATAGGAGAAAATATTTGCAAACCATACATCTAACGAAGGACTAAAACCCAGAATCTATAAGAAACTTAGGCAAAAAACAAATAATCCCATCAAAAAAATGGGCAAAGGGCATGAACAGACACTTCTCTAAAGAGGACATATAAGTGGCCAACAAAAGTGAAGAAAATGTTCATCATCACTAATTATCAGAGAAATGCAACTCAGAACCACAGTGTGATACCATCTCCCACTAGTCAGAGTGACTTTTATTAAAAAGCCAAATAATAACAGATGCTGGCAAGGCTGTGGGGAAAAGGGAATGCTTATACACAGTGGTGGGAATGTAAATTAGTTCAGCCACTGTGAACTAATTTGTAAACTCCAGTTTGGAGTTTTCTCAAAGAACTTAAAACAGAAGTACTGTTAGACCCAGAAATCCAATTACTGTGTGTATATCCAAAATAACATAAATTTTTATACCAAAAAGGAACATGCACCACTTTGTTCATCGTAGCACTATTTACAATAGCAAAACCATAGGAGCAAGTTAGGTGCCCATGAGTGGATTGGATAATGAAAATATGGTAAATATATTACCATGGAATACTACACAGCCATAAAAAGTAATAAAATCATGCTCTTTGAAGCAACGTGGATGTGCTGGAGACCCTAATCCTAAACAATTTAGTGTAGGAACACAAAACCAAATACTGCGTGTTCTCACTTATAGTGTATATTAGTCTGTTCTCACACTGCTAATAAAGACATACATAAGACTGGGTAATTTATAAAGGAAAGAGGTTTAATTGACTCACAGTTCCACGTGGCTGCAGAGGCCTCACAATCATAGCTGAAGGTGAATGAGGAGCAAAGTCATGTCTTACATGGCAGCAGGCAAGAAGAGTGTGTGCAGAGAAACGCTCCTTTATAAAACCATCAGATCTCATGACCCTTACTCCCCATCGTGAAAACAGCATGGGAAAGATCTGTCCCCATGACTCAGTTACCTTCCACTGGGTCCCTCCCATGACATGTGGGAATTATGGGAGCTATTCAAGATAAGATTTGGGTGGGGACACAGCCAAACTATATCACAGTAGAAGCTAAACACTGGGTACTCATGGACATAAACATGGGAACAATAGACATTAGAGACACCTAGAGTAGGGAGAGAGGGAGGGGGACATGGGTTGAAAAACTACTTATTGAGTGCTGTGCTTAGCACCTGGGTGACAGTTTCCATACCCCAAACCTCAGCATCATGCAATATACCCATTTAACAAACCTGCACAGGTACCCCTTTATCTAAAATAAAAGTTGAAATTATATTAAAAATTATTTCATAAAACAAGCAAGTTGTCAATTTGCAAAGAATATTTCAAGTTTAAGGCCTTTATTCTGTACTAGGATCTTCAAAAGATACTAGACAATTTATTTTTTCTTTTATCAAGTTATTACCTTAACACAGATTGTTTTCTTAGTTGTGAAATCATTGTAAATTCCATGTATTTCTTTTGGGAGATAAATAAAATTTCAAATGGATTTCTATTGGAATCAGTTGACATCTGGAATTAAAATCTTGCTGAAGTTTCTGTGATTCCATCTAAGATACTAGATTTTCTTTGATTTTTTTTTTTTTGTTCTTCACTGTTTCTAAAGCAATTATGGTAGATACAAGACTAAATGATAGAAGATAAATGAGACAAATAGGATGTAGTTACCAGAACACTGGATTGTGCAAAATGGAACATTTCAGCTGCTATTTCTATCACTAGAACATTATGACTTCATGTGGATTTTAGAAAAGTAATAGGTAAACGATTCTCAAGCTCAAGAAACTCTGAGGACAGCTGAAGGCCTGGAAACAATAACTAGAGGGATTCAGATGGGTGCTGGGCTTGCTTGCTGAAGCGTGCTTGGCTGTGTCCTGGAACGCTGAGTAGAGTCTGAAGCTGGTCAGAGAAGGTCATACCCTACTTGACTTTTGCTGTTGTAATCTTAGAATCATGTTTTCCCTTATTCTAACAGCTTATCTTCTTTGCCCATTTTATTAGATGCCAAACTCATATAATTTTTTTAACCTCTAAATATCTACTTGTATAAGACAAAAATAAACTTTCATCAGCCATAGTGTATGAAGGAGTATCTGTGATTCTTCCATAGTGTAGATAAAGAGAACTAGAGAGGATACACCTCGTCATGCCTCAGGTCAACTCAGCCTCCCCTAAGGCTCTAGTGGCCATCGGATTGTAGTGGTTATTTCCTGTTCCCTCCTGTCTCTGCCCTCCCTCCCCTTCATCAGGGCAGCCTGCTGTTCCTTGACATCATGGATGTTGATGGTAGCCCCGGCTTTGATTGTCTTTCTACCAGTCAACCATGCAAAGAAGGAGGGAGAAAACTCTTTTGGAGAATTCCTTGGCCCAATGGATCAGGCATCTCTTTTCCTCAGCTAAGCTTTCCTTCTTGGTATGTTACAGGGAAAGGGGAAGCAGTTTGCCAGATAGCAAGTCAACCCGGTCTTGGAATGAGGGGAAGGAGGTTTCCCTCGGTCCCAGTAACACTCTAGCAGGGCCAAGCATTGAAGGAGTCTGCATTCAACTTGCAGAATCTGTTTAGCACTTTCTACACCTCCATCAGGATGTATTTTATTCTCTGGTTTTAGTTTCCTATCTGGTTTGAAGAGGAGAAAAATAAAAGTCATGAAACATATAGCAAGCACCTGCTCCCTTTGACATAAGTCAGCTTGTTCAATTCTCACAACAATCCTATAAAAGAGCTGCTATTATTCCCATTTAATAATAATAAAACAGTGGCTCAGAGAAGGTAAACATTTTTCTAAGTTCTTATACTTAATAAATCTAAATCCAAGTTTGTTTTTCATTCTTCTTTCCATATCACACTGCTATATAGTTACTATATTATCATCTCACAATCACTGATCAACTCAGACCTTTGTCTTTTTTCCTGATAAGTCACCTTGTTCTTGGCATTGCTTTCCATATTCGTGGCTAGCAGTGTCCTTCCCAGGGTTAGAGGCAATGATGAGTTCTTTTTCTTGTGATTGCTCAGTAGAAAAGGCACGAATGGTGCTGCAAACCTAAGACACCTCCAAACGTTATACACTTTTGCTAATAGCAGGAAAAATGACCTCTGGATGCTGCCAAAGTGAGCACTGCCTTTATGTATGATAGAAAATACAATTATACATTTTAAAATGATCTCACAGTCTTGCTTTCTAACTTGAATTCACTGTCATTTAACTGATTTATAAGGATTCTTGGCCACAACTAAAGTATATTTTAAACTTATAAGTATTCTCTAATGAGGAACTTTTAAAAGTCCAGATAAAAGCCCACTATTCAGTAGTTAGAATAATTCAGTGAAATTAACCATGTAAATGCTCAATGAAGCAAATGATTAAAGAAGGAATGAATAAAAATAAAGATTAAAGTGGATCAAATTATATTTTGTCTTTTTTTATGCTGCTTATAGATCATAATTAAATAGTGGTGGCTCAAAAGCACAAAACCAACCTCATCACTTACCAGGTGTGAAAATAATGTTGATGTGTTTTCTCAGTTTTAGAGTGACAAAGCAGATACACTTTTTCACTTTTAAAAAAATCACTCAATGCATCATTCTTTAATATTTGCTTTTGTGATGATCACTGAATATAGAAAGTCTTTTGATTTTAGAATAATTTTAAGTCTTTGCCTGCTGATAACTTCAGACACAGACCTGCAGCCAGAATTGGTTGAGAGTTCTGCTATCTTCTCCAATGAAGGATATTTGAGTATATACTAAATAATCATATTTATATACTGGCATTTAAAAAACCAAATATTCTCATAGTTCTCTTCAACCTCCCGAGCTCCTTAATATAGATAATATAGATGGCCACATTTTTATCATTATACAGTCATGAAAAGAAGCCTATGTAGGTCTCATCCACATTTACAAGAGAGGAACTGAAGATCAAAGAGGTTAAGTGACTTTCTTAAGTTCCTCAGATAAACATTTTGAAACAGCTGAGATGAAATACAGGTAGGCTGACTTCAAAACACAAGTTCTTTTCTCTAGAGTGCACTACCCCCAATGAGTTGACAAAATTAAACAAAAACTAAGCAGAATTATATTTTCTTACACATACTTCATACAAGTAATCATTAAGCAGCTACTTGGTACTAAAGTTTCTCCCAGCAGGTTGCAGTGCAGATGGGTAAGTAAGCTGCTGTATGTGCCCCCAGGCCATAGGCATGTCAGCAGCTATGGATACCACAGTAAAATAAATGGCTATCGAGAAAGCAGGAGGAACAGCTCACCAGGGGAGCACAGTGATGAAGTGAAAGCTTCACCTTTCAGGAATTCTACACAGCCTATAAAAAAAAAACTCTCTCCCCTCCCTTTCAGAGTGTTTCTTAACAACTGCTTAACACAGAAATCATCAACGTATTGTTGTAGATACTGGGATTAATATGTGCGGAACTTCAAACAGAACCCATATCTCATGACTCCAAGTAGAGGACCTGTTCCGATAACCCATGAAAATAATCACAACATCCTAATCATGTTTTCATCCCTGTTTTACTTTATTAGCTGTTAATAGGTCCATTGGTCACTGGGACACCCACATGGGGGTTATATACCTGTTCATACACAAGCTATGAGTCTTTGAAGACAGAAGCATATGAGGTCCTGATTTTGCTCTAGTATGAACTCAAACAAATTTTTTTTCAGACTAGTCACCCTCATCTTTCAAAACATCAGATCATTTCAGAGCTGCTTCTAGGACATGTGAACCTGGGCAGAGAGAATTGCTTTTTCTTCACTGTGTTACTGTAGTGTACCAGTCACATGGCTATTCTAAGATCTTTAATCCTCACTTCCTTGTCACCCTCATGAAGGGTCCTTCAAACTTCTTGATGACAGCCAGGGGCAGAGAGGGCACTCCAGGCAGCAAGCTGACACAATTTACAAAAGCTGTTTTCTTCTCTCCCGTGAAGCAATGCCGCCTGGTAGAACAAATGGTGCAATCCATGCACATTTAGTTTATCCACCTTGATAATCTAAGTGTCAAGGACAGAGCAAGTACCATTCCTAAGACTCTCTGGAGCATGCAGGATACTGACAAGCTTTTTATTTATGACCCAGGGTTTAACCCATGTGAGCTCATTCTTTGTCTTCTGCTAAGCCTTCCATAGCTCCATCTCAAGTCCTCCTTTAAGGTGAGGGTCACTGGACTGCATATCATTCATTTCCCAGCTAGTTTTCTCTTCATTTATCTGTGATTTTACTCAGATTATGATATTATTAGTTTAGAAGGGGTTGCTGTAGTCAGGACAATCAGTAATGCACTTCTGAATACTAGGTAGATCCTCCATTCTTTGTGGTTAAACTCCTTCCAGGTTCTAGTTTGTTTGTTTATTTATTTATTGGAAGATTCATACACTTTGCCTTTCTTTTCACCACCTTGGTTTGGTTTACAAGAACCAAAGCTAGTTTCTCTAAACCTACTTGATTAGTGTGTGTTTGTGTGTGTGAGTATGTGTGTGTGTGTATGTGTATATATATATGTGTGTGTATATATATATATATATATTTTTTTTTTTGAGACAGAGTCTTATGCTGTCATCCAGGCTGGAGTGCAGTGGCATGATCTCGGCTCACTGCAACCTCCACCTCCCAGGTTCCAGCGATTCTCCTGCCTCAGCCTCCCAAGTAGCTGGGATTACAGGTGCCCGCCACCATGCCCAGCTATTTTTTTTTTTTTTGTATTTTTAGTAGAGATGGGGTTTTACTATGTTGGCCAGGCTGGTCTCAAACTCCTGACTTCGTGAACTGCCTGCCTCGGCCTCCCAAAGTGCTGGGATTACAGGTGTGAGCCAGCGCGCCTGGCTTGATGAATATATTTTATTTCTACTACATCAGACACAGATTCTTTTTGCCCAGCATACATAACCATGTAGTCCTACCTAATATAGTTTCCTCTGTGTGTGTCTGTGTGTGTGTGTGTGTCTGTGTGTGTGTATTATATATACAACTAGTAGGAAACCCCACATATCCACATATCTTTGTAGATATCTTATCTCCCTATTACAAAACTCCTCTCTCTTGATTATTACACTTTATAATTTTACTCCCTATGTCATCCAAAGTGGGATTCTCATTGCTGATGGTCTAAGTCAGTGAGACCCTGTTGCCTTGGCCATATCAGAGTCTCTGGATGCAGGGCCCTGGAATCACCATTTTTTAAAAGCTATGCAGTGATGTTACTGTGAAGCCAGGTTCACATTTTCAGCCTTTAGAAAAGGCCTGTTGACCTAAGTTGGAGAATGCTAGCCTTGTCCCCAAAATTGCCTGTCTTCTGTAGTTATTCAGTCAATATTTATTGGCAACGATCATGCAATAATCAACTCAAATGAAATATCCTGGCTAATGTGGGACCACTCTGGCAGCTCTGAAGTTAGAGGACATGCTACTAACGTTGATCATTTCAGATCTTTCTGATCGAGTGGGTAAAAAAAGATACTGGACCATTTTAGTTGCTATTTCACTGATTCTCTGAGACTAGGCATACAAATACACAAAGTTTTCTCCCTCCTTCTGTGGTTCAGTCATCACAAGGAAAAATTAAGGCCTTTGTATATACTGAGCAAACTGTTGGGGTAAAGTTATAAAAATGGCAGACAGATCTTACTTTGCCAAATTAAGACATTTAGCAAGTATTATAAGTGTGATGAGTAACGGGAATAAGTGCGGGACACACTTGCTTTGTTTAACAGATGTACTAACCTGATTTTGATCTGCCAGAGTATAGGATTCATTCTTTCCAGGTGCATTATTCCAAAGTGCTTTTGGCTAAAAGGCCTCTTAAAACCTCAATTTACTGTTCTCTATATAGTATATTTCTATTTGCCATCTCTCCATTATTTTCACAGCTATCTTGTGTCGTAAGTTGGGCCCTAAGAAAAACAAACTGTCCTAAACCATAGGCCAAGATATCTGAAGAACTGAGGTGGTAGGGCATGGATTTTGGGAAAACTTTTTTATGGAAATCTCTGTCTTGGCGTTTCTCTCAATTAGCAGTTCTTGTACTGTTTATAGCATGAGAACTGAAAGCATAACCTGCTTCTCTTACGAGGTAAACTGCATATTCTGGGTGAATGTTTTCTCTCCACAAAAGCCATTTCACATGTTTCCAGATCAATTTTGAAGTTGTTTTGACACTTTACACACTTTATTTTAACCTTTTGTTTCTGAGTGTAGTATCCTCACCCGTCTACAGCATGAGGAATTGAAGGCTCTACCCTGTCTGTTTGCCTGGCAGAGCTGGGGTGACTCTGCTGCTTACACACCAGCCTTCCCACTAGACTGAAGCTCTCCAAGGCAAGGGCTCTGAATGTGGAAGTGTTTCCCTTTCCAGGGCCCTAAATATTTCTAACTTGTATGGCACCTGGGAACAAATCAAATTATCTTCTTGACTCCAAATGAACCTCCAGGCCTTCTTAGAAAAGCTGAAAGAGGAATTAAAGGGGGATAATGGCTCATGCCTGTAATCTCAGCACTTTGGGAGGCAAGGCAGGTGGATCATGAGGTCAGGAGTTTGAGACCAGCGTGACCAACATGGTGAAACCCTGTCTCTACTAAAAATACAAAAACTAGCTGGGTGTGGTGACATGCACCTGTAATCCCAGCTACTCAGGAGGCCGAGGCAGGAGAATTGCTTGAACCCAGGAGGCAGAAGTTGCAGTGAGCTGAGATTGTGTCACTGCACTCCAGCCTGGGTGACAGAGCGAGCCTCAGTCTCAAATAAATAAATAAATAAATAAATAAATAAATAAAAAGGGGGAGAGGGGATCAAAAGCACTAGTCTGCATCCATTCAGAGCTATGTGTGCAGTGGGGAGTAAAGCCAGCCTAGAACCTGTGCATCATCCCAGGTGTGTTTCCAGTCCTCCCTTCCCATCATCAGACAAAATGAATGGAGACAAATTTAGATCCTCTAAAATGAGGATCCAGAACAGGAGGCCAAAATGGTGGGAATATATAAACGACAAGGGCACATATCACTAGCTTTACTTTAGTCCTGAGATGCCCGAGGCCAGACTCCATGGATAAGTCTTGGGGCACTTTTGGTCCCACTCTCTTAGCCATCTCCCAGTTCCTGCAATTCAGAGGAACTCCCCAAATTAATTAATCTGATGAACTCTGTTCTCAAGATGACAGTTATCTCCATATTATCTGTTCCCGAGTTTCCTTTCAAAAGGGACAAATGAACAAGGAGGAGACAGCACTAAATCCTACTCATTTCCAAGTAAAGCATATATATGCTATTTCCCAGCTTGGGAGCAGGCTGGGCACCCTTTCAGTATTTTATGTCTGCATCTTTGAATGAGTCTGGTTGTTCTCTCAAGGGAGTTTTACTTTATGGCTGAAAGGAAACCTGAAGCTGATTTCTTGGCCTTTCTCTTTAACTCATTCCTCTTTCTCCCACCAAGGTGTCTGTAAAGATTCTCTTTGGAATTGCCTCGCTTCCTAAAAGATATTTTAAACACTAGGAGTAGTGAATGCCTACTCATTTTATCAAGGAGGAAACTGAAATTCAAATCAGAGGAGGGCCTTGACTAAAGTCCCATGGACAGTTAGTCACAGTTCACACAATGGAACTCCAAGCCCAGTTCACTTTCTGCTACAATGCCTTGCTTGCCATAACATCATCTTTCAATTAGCCGTGGTCGTTGCCTCCTATGTATACTCAACAGAATCCTGAAGAAAGCAAGCTGAACACATTTCCAAATCAGCGAGAGCAGCTCTAAATAAGAAGAAAATTCATGGTAAGTTTATGGGATGGCTCCAGGTGTCCATCTTTCTATCTTCCCTTGTTATCACTTTCCCTGTTTTGGGTGTAGGGGGAGAAAGAATTTCCCATTGGCTGTCTCCTGGGGTGAGCAAAAACTGAATGTGTTTAATCTAGGTTTTCCTCAGATTCCATGACTTGTAATAAGCACATCTTTATACTCTTACCTCTCCAGCCGTTCTCGTGCAAAGCTGAACTAACTAAAACTGCTGAAAATGCCAGAGCTATTTAGGGAATTTCCCTAACTGCTTCAACATTCTTCAAGTGACTAATTTAATTGGATTTATAAGGCACTACATAATAATGATATCCTTTGGCTATGTTCTTAGTGGGTTCTACACCTGTAATGAAATCCATAATGAAAAGGAAAATAGAAGTACATTTGGGATGCAAAACCACTTAGTTTCCTGGACAGCCATTAAAAATGTGGCATCCTGTGCAATACCTTAACTTTGATTTTACCTTCAGACACCTATGATGATGATTCTGGTTGGTTGTGGGACATTAGAATAATTGTGTCAGAAGAAATTCCCATCTCATCCTAGATTCACACAGCATTTCTCTTACTGGAAACCCAATTCATTAGTCATCTGAGTTGGAAAACTGGGACTCTAGCACTGGATGTTGATTTTATTTATTTAATCTTTTGTGTTCTGGTCTTATTTCTGTTGTATTTGGGGGGTCCTATCTGCTATCTCCTGTTCCTGGTGTTGAGGTGTAGTGTTCTATGGCATTTCTGCATGTCCTTGGACTATTTTCCAAGGAATATTTGTTTAACAAACATCCTTCAAAGATAGAGGCAGTATAACCATGAAATGTCTCCCTCCAGGGCAAGGTTAGACAGGTTTGCTTGAAGCTCCCTTCATAGATTGTTTTCTAGCTTTGGGATTTCTTGGTTTTGGCAAAAAATCTATTCTGTGAGTTGCATCACCCTGAGCCCCCTTCTACGTGACTCCCACTCTCGTCCTCCCCATGACACTTGAGCCACAAGGGCAACTGATCCAAACAGAAAGCTCATGCTGCCTCCTGTGTTCTCCTTAATAAAGTTCATTGTCTCTGATCCAGGAGTCTCATGTCTTCTGAGATCATCTATGAAACTAGCAGGCTAACTTGTTGGCTAGCAAGTAGGGTTAAATCTCAGACCCTTCATAGTTCTTGACACCAAATTTCTTCTTTTTTGGAGCCTTAGCCTTAGATCTAGATGATTAAGTCCTGCTACATGATCTTCATCCCAGTATTTCTCCCTTGCTTAAGTGGCTCAGCCCATATTTCCAGTACCAGTTCCCACTAAATTACCCACTAAATGTAGTTCCCTCCCTGTGGTCACAAGGAAATAGAGAATTTTTGTAGTTCTCTAGAATGGGCAGGACAGACATATTTGAACGTATTTGCCCATTGTGATTATTTGATAGTGACAGTCTAGGGCTTATGATGGAGGGATTCAGTCGTTGTATCTAAATTCAGGGTGAAAGGATTGCATGATCAATAGGTAGGTATAAGAAATGGTCTAGATACTTAAAGTCCAAAACATCTGCATCAGGGCTCCAGAGTCAGGTGCACCCAATGCTAAATGATGTGAAGAACTGGTAATTAGAGTGGTACATACATACAAAGTGAGCTATTTTTGATGATAGTGAAGCCACTATCCATTTAAGTAGGTAACTACTCTGGTTATCACAGAGGAAAATGTGGGAAAATATGCCAAATTTTCTCCAATCCTTTCTGTAATTCCTCTGTAGACGTGCAAGTATGATCCTTCTCATGAGGTTTAAGGGTGGAAAAGCACAACTAACGTGGGCATTAGTGCTATAAAGCCACTGTTAATTTAACAAGTTTATAGAATGTGCTGGTAATTTACAAAGTTTAAAATGGTGACATTTCTGTCTATTTTCCAGTACCAGGAAAATCTGTAAGTCTCCTGAACATTTAACTTTTTAAAAATAAAAACTGTGGTACTTGTTATTAACATATTCTTTGCTTTGCCTGTTAGAAAACCTAGGAGGAATTTTTTCTATGAACCAGAAACAGTTCTCAAACTCTGATACACATTAGAAACACCAGAAAAATCTTAAAATTACTGATACTTGGGTTTCGCCACCCCAGATTCTCACTTAATTGGTATGTAATGGATCCTGAGATTTTTTTTTTTCTTTTTTTTTGAGATGGAGTCTTGCCCTGTCGCCCAGGCTGGAGTGCAGTGGCGAGATCTCGGCTCACTGCAAGCTCCGCCTCCCGGGTTCACGCCATTCTCCTGCCTGATTCTCCCGAGTAGCTGGGACTACAGGCGCCCGCCACCACGCCCGGCTAATTTTTTTTCTGTATTTTTAGTAGAGACGGGGTTTCACTGTGTTAGCCAGGATGGTCTCGATCTCCTGACCTCATGATCCGCCCGCCTCGGCCTCCCAAAGTGCTGGGATGGATCCTGAGATTTTTTGAAAGCTCATCATATAATTAAAATATGAAGCAATGATTTGAAAACCACTATTTTATAGGATTTTAAACTGTCTAGAATTCAGTTTTGGTATATAGTAGGGATCAAACTTTTATTTTCCCAAATAGCCAACTTTTCCAATGTTATTTATATCTTCTACTTTTATTTAGTAGTTTTTTTTTCATCATTGATCTTTAAAATGATATCCTTATAAATTCCATATATCTTACTCTGTTTCTGGATTCTCTATGTTTTCCACTTGGTTTATTTGACAACTTTTTAACCAGTATCACACCATTTAAATTACTGCAGATGTATGGAGTGTTATAATAACTAGGAGAACAAGTTTTGCCTTATTGCACTATTTTTTCAAAATATTATTGGCCATGTTATACATTTTATTTTTCAGAGAAAAATGTAGGAGATTTCGATCAAGTTCCATCATCTGATGTTTTGGGCCATAGGGAACCAGTCAGTCTCTGTATTCCAATTTGTGAAGTACGGTGTTTTGATTGGTCACACCTGAGTCTTATGATCTAACCTTGGAGCACCGTCTGAGAGCACATGATCTGAGATCAAGAAAGGTGGTTTTGGGAGATAGAATGTGGTGTCAGAACTATAGAGTGAGAAAAATTAGAGAATGGGGATCCTGTTACCTTGAAGGGCAGGGATGCCTGTTTTGATGCCTGAAGCATCCAAACCCAGCAATATCCCTAATTTTATTTTGCTTTTATAGTACCAAGAATGAGTCCAGGAGATAATTTTAAATGGTAGTGCTCTAAAAAGTGATACATATCCGCTACATGAAGTGGTTACAAATGAACTATTGTTGTTCATGAACTCCACATACCCATCATTAAGTGTGCTTTTCAATACTACATTACTGTGACTGCCTTCAAGATTGTGCTGTAAAATTTCCCTACATTAACTTTTCACTTATTCAGAGCATCCCATTAGTTTACATGAGAGAAAAGGAATTAGAAAGATAAGGAGTCTAAGAAACCTTAATAGATGGGAGAATTCTATTAAGTAAGCATAATCAGGCAAGGAGTCTCTTGGAATTGAATTGGAATTTCAAGGTCACAAGTCCTATCAATCCGCTCCCTCTAAAATCACCTTCTCATCATCCTAGCAGATGAGTCCTCCGTCCCCACATCCTACATAACTGCTTCAATAAACTCTCATTAAGGATTCCATTGAAGATACCATGTTTTTTCCTATCTCAGGGCCTTGGTACATACTCTTTTTACTGCCTAAAAATTTCCTCACCTTCTGTTTTTCCTTTTGTCTAGCTAACTATAACTCATACATTCAATATTTTCCTGCTAGTATTTTCTTAGAAATACTTAGGGAGCTTAGAGTGACATTCAAGCTCCCTCATAGTTTGACTACCACCTATGTATTGTTTTGGTCTATCTCCTAGTAAGCCAGGCTAGTCGCCTAAATGCCCTCCTTTCTCCTATTATTTATGGTTGTGTCACTTGCATACATTACCTGCTTGTAGAGCAGCCCTCCCACTCAGGAGTAATAGGTTTTATTCCTACGAACTAACATGCACTTGACTTGTACTTAGTCACATTTTGACTAGAATTACAGGGACTTGAAGGTATCTGTTGTGTCTGGATCTGCCCATATGTTCAAGGTATTTCTTCCAAGTAAGTTTGCATTACTCCAGGGTAAGCGCCAGACTTCCTCATTTTTCTACGTTTCATGGAACTTTTGCGTGAGTGGCAAGAAATACTCAATGGCAGTGTTTCTCAAGCTTTACCCTCATCAAAATGACCTGGAGACCTTGCTAAAACACGATTGTTGCAACCCACCCCTCATACCCTGCACCCATCAAGCCTAAATCCATCTCAGATGGAGCCCAAGAATTTGAATTTCTTATAAGCTCCAGTGATATTTAGGCTGCCGGTGCTAAAATCACACTTTGAAAACCACTATTCCGTGACACTGTTTTAAAAACTGGTTGCATGTTAAAATCTCCTAGAAACGGTTAATTAAGTTTTTTTTTTTTTAAAGACTGTGCTTGGGCTCCCCTCTAGACAAATCAAGATCTCTGAGGATGCCACTTTTCTCATGAAAAGAAAAAAAATTCAACAATCCGCAACTGTTAGGAGATTTTAATGTGCAGCTAGTGTTGAAAATCACTGTTCATACAAATGGCAGATGAGTAAGCAGAGTCATGAACAAGAGAGCAGGCCTGCTGGGAGCCTAGGCCAGGGCAAATGTCATAACCTCCTGAGGCAGCGTGAGTTAGGGCATGCATCTCACATTTTAATGTGCTTGCCCGGAAGAGGACAATAGTAAATCTGGGATGTCTCTGAAATGCTGCTGGTCTAACAAGCTCCCAGATGATTCCTATCCATGAACCCCACTCTGTTTAGCAAAGTTGGGATATCCATGAAGAAAAAAGGGTCAGTGCATGCAAGGGATGACAAAGGCAGGTGAGTGAAATGGGGCTTGAGAGCCCACATCCAGTAATCCTTTAGAATTTCAAACATAAGAAAGAAGGGGAAGTGCTGGGGGGTGGGCTCCCCTGTGGAGGAACTTACTTCTAAGCCATCAGTTTAAGACTTTAAGTGAATTTCTGGGGAAAGCATCCAGTTTTGATAAGTCTGGCCCAGACTAAATATATAATTTCTAACTAATTAAGGAGGCAGGCACACAGGCAAAAAGGTAAATGCAGCTTCTGGAGGCACATCCTAACAGAACCCCAGAGAAATTTTATCAAAGCCTGTGGGCTTTCTCCATCTTCTTAGCTGCCTTCAGTGAGAAGTAAATTTCCATGGGAGAAAATTAGGATTTTGCTTCATTCCCAGTAGCTGGCATTAAATTAGTCCTCTAGAATGTGTTTGGAGATCATGTTGATGAGCAGAGATTGTCTAAGCAGCAGGTGTTACGAATTCATTTAATCATTTAACCACACACCCTGCACATATTTCAGCTTTCTTAGGTTGACTTTTATTTGCAAAACACCTATCTGAAGGTGTGTTATAGTGGATGTGTAATTGACGGTGCTTGTCGAATTTTATGCTCTATAAATGCCAGATACATTTTCCCCAAGTATGCTCTTTCTTGATCCATTTCTCTAAAGTAAACATTTGAAACAAATTTAACTCTTGAGGGATTCTGGCAGGACTCACTTTCTCACTGATTTTAGAGCTTGTGTTCAGGTTGGGGAGAGAGCATTATAGTTCCCAGACTCAGCTCAGTGTGAAACCATTGTGCCCAGACAACTCACTTAAAAGGAACAGGAAAGTGCAGTTAGAGAGCCTTTACTCCACCCATCCAGATGCCAGGCTACCACCAATGGGCATCTTGTCTTCCCTCTTTTCTCTCTCATTGGAAGAGAGAGAGAGAGAGAGAGAGAGAGTGTGTGTGTGTGTGTGTGTGTGTGTTTTACTACCTGTAGTAGTTTGAATGGTGACCTGGTGACCCTCAAAAAGGTATGTCTGCATCTTGAAACCTGTGACTATGACCTTATTTGGAAAAAGTGTCTTTTGCAGACATAATTCGAGATCTTAAGACAAGATCATCTTAGATTATCCAGGTGGATTCTAATTCCAAGGCTAACTGTCCTTATAAGACACAAAAGAGGAGAAGGCCACATGATGCTGGAGGCAGAGATGAGAGTGATGCACCTGTAGCCCTGGAAGCCTCCAGACCTGGAAGAGGCAAGGGATGGAATTTCCCTGGAGCCTCTGGAGGAGGAAACTTTGTGGAGCCTGTGGAAACCGATTTTGGACTTCTATCCTCCAGGATTGTGACAGAATAAATTTCCATTTTTCTAAAAGTCACCCAGTTTGTAGTAATTTGTTAGAAAAAACCCTAGAAAATGAATATACTATGCATCAGCTTGGGGTCGGGAGGTGGGGCACAGAAAAAGAAAACAAGTTCCCAGGCCCTCCTAAAAGTCATTTTGTTTAACATTTGATCCATGCATTTGTCATGCCCTCCAAAGGGGACTTCTGCAGAAAAGTTCTCAGTGTCCTTCAATAAGATAGAGCCTTTCTTTGCTCCTACCCTAACCTTGAATCAAATACAGCTTGGTGGGGCCTGACGCTAGAGGAATTCTCAGTGGCTGGGCTGGCAGAGAGCTATCTATTTGTGTATACAGTTGCAGCCAAAGTCTTTAAACTAAAACTAAAACCCTGTGGATTAAATAAAATACTGGACATGCAAAAGAAGATTCTCTTCGGAAATCCCTGTATACTAGCCCCTCTGTGTAGTGAATGCTATCACTTTTTCTTCTCGCTTTTCTGGATAGGCATCTAGAAAGGTGTTCAGTCTCTTGGGGGTAATCCATAGGCCTCCAGGGTTATTTCCAAAAGTCTTGCTGATGTTGTCAGTGTTAACACAGAACCTCTTCTGATTAGTGTTCAATCTTACTGTGGAATAGCTTTTTTCTCTCAAATATTATTAGAAAATTAGTAAAAAATTAAAATGATCAGGTTTGGCCAGTTTTACCCCTACTGTCCTACTGCTATTCAAAGACCTAGCACTTCTGTACATACGAGTAAACTGCAGTCGAAATGGTATTCTCTGTTTCTGCTTCTACTTAGGTTCCAAGGCAGGTAAGCCGTCTAACGAGACGACAGGTGAGCGATCTGAGGTGAAGTGACTTCCCATTACATGACTTTTGACCCCCATTGTTGTCTTGGAAATACTTTATGCTAAGTATTAGAAAGAAGGAAAACCTACTGGCTGTTGCAAACAATTTAAAATAACTTAAAGTGGGAGAAAGAAGAAAAAAGCAGAGTGAAATTTTATGGGGTGGGGAAAACCTGGAGGAAACTTTCCTTTGAAAGCCAGGAGTCCAAACCATAGATAGGATAGTACAGAAATTCAGCAATCCCCAAGTGTTCTAGCAGAATTTAAAACAGAGGATGAAACTTGGAGAATTCTGGGCTAGTTGTGACCTTCAGATATACTTTAAAAAAATCAACTAATATTTAAAAATCAGTATTTTCACATAAGATTATGACTTTTTTTTCTTTTGAAAATTTTGTAAGATCTGGCAGCATTGGGCCTTTATTGCTGCATTGTCAGGAACTGGGCTATGGGTGTTCCTTCCAGTTGAGGGCTATTTGAGGTCCACTCTGTCATCTACCTGGCCAGTCCCAGCAAAGCTGGATGTAGTTAAATATGGAAGGCACAACTGGACTAGGGGAATTGGATAAGTCCTTGAACAAGTACCTGAGTTAAAACATCATAAGTTAAAAGGAGGGGATACCGGTGTGAGTTCTGTTTGTTAAAAATGGGTGTGGAGTTCTAAAATTAATGTTAATTTGGGTTCCATTTTTTCCAATTTCCCCACTCTCTGCCATATTGTATTCTCTGACTTAGCATTAGACTTAGATAAGTTAGTTAATATTCCTGTAACTTCGGTGCTTCATACACAAAATGGGAACAATTATAACTACCTCCTAAGATTTTAGTAAGACTGAATAAGACAATGGATAACAACGACACAGCATAATGCCTGAAGCATCATAAGCACTTAAATGTTGGTTGCTATTATGATTGATATTCTTTAAAAAGTGCTATTACTTGCCATTATTGACTTTTGAAATTGGAGGGTTCAAACAAACAAGATGTTGAGAGGCTCAGGCAACCAGTATGGTTGGAAATAATAAGAAAGTTAGTTACCTACCGTGATACTACACTAACCCTTGAAAAAACGTGTGGCGTTTAAAGAAATTTCTGCTAAATTTCTGTTTGGCTTCAGCAAAACCTCGTGTTCCATTTTCAGAGCATGAAAGAGGCAGTTAAGGCAAGAAAAGCGCATTTAGAAGTTTAAAGAATGCAAGTATCCTATGGGTTGAGAAATGAGATTAATCCTTCCTTGACTAGTGCTCTTTTTACTGGCAGGATAAATTCCTCAGGAAAAAGAGTTATGCTGGCTGTGGAAGTAAATAGTGACAGGTGTTCTCCTGTTTATTTTCTATTTATTTTTCAACCCCAGGTCCATTTTATTCTCAAATGTACCTTCTTTTCTTAGTCAACCTGCTTTTTGGTAAAATTGTTCTTAAAGCATTCAGCTTACATAATTAAATATGGTTGTGTGGTTACCTTTTATATCCCAATGTAAGGACCTCCATATAATCTAATTATTTTTTCCATTAAAAAAAGATATTTCACAGACACAAGCTATAGGTAAGGATTCATTACAAAGGAATCTCATTGTTTTAAATGAGCAATTCCATTATTTTTGATTCTGCTGAGAGTGGGACCTAATTCTGTCAAAGAGAGAAGGTTGTTAAGATTTGGTGGTCAGAAACACATGACTTCCAATCAAATTTAGCAGTCCTAACTATTAAGTTAGGTGTTGTAAGTTTATGTGGGCTTTCCTAAGGTGAATTGATTACAGGGGGCATAGTTCTATCTAAGGAATAATTAGTTATGTTGAGATTCAATGTTATTTGCATATTTGTGTCTTTGAAATTCCTCTGAAAATGAGTAATTTTTAGCAATTATTCTTGGTGTTTGAGTCCATTGAACTAGTCAAAAATTTATAATTGCAAAAACTTTGGCCAAATTATCAGATAGAGCTAAGATTCGGTTTGGGGTCTTAGGAATTCCTATTATCTCCTTGAACTTTGGGACGTATCTGTTGTTAGAATTTAGACAGTCAACGAGCTTGTCGAAATTTTTTTTGGAACAAGATCAGTGGAATGAAGGGAAAGAAAGAAGGGCATCTATTTGTAGAGGAGGAAAAGGAGTGATTTGCAGAAGATAAAAAGGAAGAAGATAAAGGAGAGGACGGAAGGGGAAAATAAAATTCACATGAATTGCTTATCACTGATATTATGGAAGAAAACTATTTTATAACAATATCTGCAATTTATTGTTCACATAGCCTTCAAAGAAGGAAAGAAATGAAGCAGTAAATCAGCTTGCCTCAAATTATAATTTTCCTTACTTGTGCAATATTTATTGAGCAATTTTATGCACAGTGTTGTGTTTAGTGGTGAGGATATGTAGCAAATAGGACAAAACTTCCGTTTATACTGGTATAGTATGTTTGTGCACATATGTGGTGATGGTGCCAAGTGACTGTTGTAGAAGAATAGTGAAGAATGAACAAATTAGAAAGTAGAGAATTACAATAGAGAAGGAAGGCACATGAGCCTCTCAGGAGAGCTTAATTCTATTGCTACTTTCCATGGACAATAATATTTTCAAAAGGTATTAATTAATAACTTCAATACAAGGAGTCTTTCAGCCTAAGTAGTCAAACCAAGTTAAGAGAAAAGGAAAACTAAAAAAATAAAAACTAAGATCAACTTTATAAGCAGCGTTTTGAGCTCAGATCTTTGTGGTAAGGCTTGGGAAACAGGACTTTGCATATGGCAAGATCATAAATCTGGGCCTGTTGGGGATTTGAAGAGCCCGTAAAAGTCAGTACTAGGTGTCTCTGCTGTGCTCCGAATCTGGAAGATTAATGGGTAATTTCGACTTCCTGCTAATTCTTTATACAACCAGGCCTATACCTTTTAAGATCCAAAAGATATATTACCATAAAAAGTTTCTAAGAAAATGTGTAATATAACCTATTCTCCTTCTATTTTCACTTTCTTTCTTTTTCTCCTGTAGTCATCATCAGACAGTTAAAAAGAAATGGATTTTTGTCAACTTTAAACTCAAGCTTGAATAACCAGAAATAGGAATCTTCCCCATTATGTTTCAAAATGATTTTCAGTGTACCCTTTCCTAACTAGTCGTAATTTAGCTTGAGAATTTCAAATATTAACATATTAGTCATTAGTTGGTATTATTTCAATTTTTTATTCTTGTTTAAATAAATTCAGCTTGTCAGCTCTATATACTAATTACCGTCAATGGCTTTCTTTTCTCTGTAATTTAAAGTCATAAAGTAGTAATAATTTAGTTCTTTATACATAGTTTGAGCATAACCCATCGTGAGAAGGCAAGGTATAATTATTACTAAACATATTTGTTTTTACTAAATAACAGTTTCTAAATTTGAAAAACTTCTCTGTGGGTGATATGTGAGGCTGACACATTGAGCAACGCCATCAGCAGATGTAGTAGCACGTGAAAAAATTGGTTAAGCTTCTTGATGTTTAATGAAATTTAAGCACAAAAAATATATTCATGTATAACTACTTTTGGCTTAAGAATTCATGCATTTATTTGCCTGTAAATACTCTTTAAATTTCTGTTATGTGTAAGATATCATCCTAACTGCTATAAAGCTTATAAAGGTGAATCAGGTTCAACTTCTTTCCTTAAATAATTTACAGTCCAACCTACGCATGTGTATAAATAATCTACCACCAGAAAATGCTAAATAATCTAAATGGGGCATTTTTAAAATGTTGTGTGATTTAAATACGTATTTGTGTGTGTGAGAGAGTGTGATATATGCATTCATATATTTGAGTTGAAAATATATACACATTTGTGAGACAGATTAGATATAAGCTTAAAATGTGTATGTGTGTGCACATGTGCATAGGAGTATATGTGTGTAAGGGGGTAACAAGGCGTTCACAAATTTCATTAAGAGACTACCATTTGAGTTGACTTTGAAGCACAGATAAGATTTGGAAGTATGGAGATAAAGGATATTTGACAATTTGACGTGGTGGAGAGAGTATATGAAGGTATGAGCAGAGTCCAGCAGGCTGACAAATTGGGACCTGTTGAGAGGACAATGATAAGCTGTCTTGGCTAAAAGATAGGAGATTAATGAGAAAGAATAGTGGCAAATAAGTTTCAAAAGTAAGTGTGTTTCAGATGTTAAATTTTTATTATAGAAATTTGATCTTCAGTTTATTGGAATGGAGTTCTGAGTAGGAGCAAAGGAATACCGTAAAGGCTACAAAAATGCTCTTAGTTAAAAGCAGGATCCACTAGGGTTCGGTTGGAACTGAAATAGGTGTTTAAATTTTCAGTATCTTCAGTTTTGTTTGTTTTTACTGTGCTTAGACTGTTGGATCACACATATAAGACTGCAAAGCGCTCATTAAAGTGAAAATATATGCAGACGTTTATACCCGGTATAACAGATAAATTGAGCATCTCTCTACAGGTGTATCCCAATTTTTTGCTGTATATACCCTTAGTGGATACCTGTGATTGAATGTAATTATTATATCTTCTGGAATGTGAGCATACACTGATTGATGTCAGACATTTAGACTATGCTATGGTTTGGCTCTGTATCCCCACCCAAATCTCATCCTGAATTGTAATCCCTGTAACCCCCACATCGAGGGTGAAACCTGGTGGGAGGTGATTAGATCATGGGGTTTCTCCCATGCCGTTCTCATGATGGTGAGTAAGTTCTCATGACATCTGATGGTTTTTTAACATTTGACATTTCCTCCTACACACTCTCTCTTCTCTCTCACACTTCTGCTGCCATGTAAGACATGCCTTCTTCCCCTTCTGCCATGATTGTAAGTTTCCTGAGGTCTCCCCAGCCATAAGCCAGGTGTAACTGTGAATTAATTAAACTTCTTTCCTTCATAAATTGCCCAGTCTCAGGTATTTCCCTATTGCAGCATGAAAACTTACTAATACAGACTGTGGCTAACAATAAATTGTATGTGGCAGGAGGGTTTCAGAGTCTTGTCAGATAAACAGATATGAGAAGAGGCCGTGGATAATTTAAAATTGCATAGCAAGCAAATTTTTTTTAAAAAAGATTCAAAAATGAATTGTAAGAAGGGGCGATAAAAGGACCACCTCACTGGGGACTATTGCTTAATCTTTGCATTGGCTGTGCATTGCCTCACACATTGGAGACAGAGCATTATTTCTGACTTTAAAAAATTCCCCACACAAAGCCAAGTAATGGGGTTTAGTATTAGGCCTACTTCTATTTTTATTTTTTCCTCAGAGTTTGCCAAATATTTGATTTTCTCAGAAAACAATCACCCAAGAGTGCATTCATTGCTTCCTGCAGAAATGTGCCCTTTATTAAAAATAGTTTATCTGGGACCTGCAGTGTGTTGAATTGTGTCCTCTAGAAATACATGTTGAAGTCCTAACTTCTGGTACCTCTGAATGTAATCTTTTTGGAAATGGATTTTGCAATGTAAAATGGATTTTGCAATGTTAAAAAATGAAGTTATAGTTAATTAAAATGGGCCCTAAATCCAATGACTAGTTTTGTTATAAGGAGGGGGAAATTTGGAGACACTTAGATGTACATACACACAGAGGGAAGTGAGCTGTGTAAAGACAGAGGGAGAAACTGATGCAGCTACAAGCCAAGTAATATCAAGTGTTGCCAGCAACCACCTGAAGCCAGCAAAGAGGCATGGAACAGATTCTCTCTCACAGTCTTCAGAAAGAGCATGGCCATCAACACCTTGATTTCAGACTTCTAGGCTCCAGAGCTGTGACAGAATAAATGTATGTGGTTTTAAGCCACCTTGTTTGTGGTACTTTGTTACAGCACAAAGAAAGATGGTACAGGAAGGAAGCTGGTAGAGCACAGAAGAAGCTGGTATAGGAAGCTGGTACAGGAGCCAAGAAATAGGGAAGGAAATAGGTGGGCTATATCATGTTTCCTGCCTGATCATTATCTCCAATAAACAGATGTGTATATTAAGAGCCTTTGTAACAAATATGCTTAATATTTACAGGATGCATATATTAGCTGGAAAAAAAATTACACTTTTTTTTTCTAAAAATATTATGTTCTATCCTTGACACCTGCTCAGAGCTTCTGCAGAGAGAGATTTGTGGGAACCCTGTGTCTTACCAAAAATCAGCAATCACACAAGAGGTCTAGTGTCCTCCACAACCCTAGTTTGTGGGCTTAAGACCAGGTGCCCTGATTAGATCTTGGACATATAATACTAGAAAGACTCACTCAGTACTTAGTATGGCTTGTTCAAGCGTTTTATAGGAAGTGCAAAGGGCTTAGAAACAATAGAACTTACTTGATTCCTAACTTTGAAACTCATTAGAAAGTGACCTTGTATTGCTGAGGAAACTCTCCAGACGTCATTGGTAATAGGAGAGTTTTTAGGAGGTGAACTTTAATGTCCCTTTTAGCTCTGTGATTCAATGACTTAATAGATGAATAATTTTCCTAAAATAAGTTATAAAGAATCCGAATAATAGAACTAGAATTTACAGTTTACTTGGCAGTAAGTACTGGCTTTCAAATAATTTTAATTAGTTCTTGTTGAATTATGAAGTTTATTTTATTTGTATTTTATTATAAATGAACTGCAACTCTTACTTTTAGATGATTTTGCTAAGAATAAAGGAAAAGGAAGTAATTTGAATTTCAAATTTTTAGCCCATCAAATGTGAAATGAATATTTAAAGGTGAACAATAAAATTAGGCTGCATTTTTGAAAAATATTTCTGCTTGCTAAAATCAGAATTATACAGCCACGACCTTTAAAATAAAAGACAGAGTTTCAGATAAATGCAGTGGTTGTAGATTATAGTTTCTGGAGAATTCTGCCCCAAATGATATATGCTCATTCATCTTTCCTTTCAAAGAACAACAATAAAAAAAAATCTTTCAGTCAGTTGAGTGTCCTGGAATGCTAAAATAATATGAATGGCTTCCACTCTTCCATGTTAAAGTGAGTCCCCCAAAGGTTTACAATCTTTGATGTCCAGCCATGCTTGACTTGACATTTGAAAATTCTCTAGTAAGGAATCAAGGTAAATGGAGCATAAGTTTCTCTTAGCAAATTTGGTTTTGTAGATGTCATACTACATGCATGTAATATACATGACAATTACTCCACAGATTGGGGCACATGTGTTAATGTCACGAGAGCATCAGTGGGAAAGAACCTAAATTTTGTAATGTAATCGTAGTGGGATGGCAGAATTATCACATAATTTATATGATAAAGCAAAAGGAAGGCCGTGTCCCTGTAAGGATTCAGGCCATACAAGTCCACACAGAGCATTTCTCCATCTTAGACATCTTTGCACATCTTATTTCATCCACATTCATTAGCTAAGTAACTTAGGGATCTCTGTCTTTTTTGTTGCTCTTTGTATGTTCTATTCTGCTGCCCCAATCTTTAGCTGATACAACAAAAGTATGAGTAAGAAACAGGGCATTTATAACCCACTGTAGACTCCATGGCATTTGGACACTCAGTAATGTGTTCTTGGTACTTTATAAGAATGTGCACAGTGATGAGGTTTTTGCTTAGCCAAGGTTTTGTTCTTTCAGCAACATCATGAAAACGTCTTCTCCTTAATAAAATAATAACACAGGAATGAAGATGTCTGATACATAATGAGCCCAGGGGTTGACAAAGGAACTTAGTCTTTTATGAACTTGGGCTCTCCGAGATCGCGCCGTTGCACTCCAGCCTGAGCAACAAGAGGGAAACTCCGTCTCCAAAAAACAAAAACAAACCTGGGCTCTCCAGGCCGCGCCCCGAGGCCTCAGGTCGGCCGGCTGCCCCTCCCTCTGCTCTGTTCCAAGCAGGGCTGGAAAGGCCTCTGCCGCTCAGTGGGGATCAGGCCAAGGAAAGCCAAAAATCAGGTCCGGGGGAAGAGCGAACGGTGCTTGATGGAGGCTCCGATGGGGAGCAAGAGGCGGAGGTCGTACAGTGTCCTGAGGGGGAGACTGGAAAAGCAGACACGCAATGGTGGGAAGAAACCCAAAGGAGTAAAGAACTCAGAGCGGAAGTCCAAAATCTCATCGGCACGCGGGCCTCTCCGCGGGGGGGAGGGCACAGCTGCACGGGGAGCTCCGGGGCTTCCACTCTGCCTGCGCTGCCCTGAGAACAGGCGATGGGCCTCGGAGGGAGGCGGCGGAGCAAGACGCCTACGGCTTGGACCTCGATGTGAGACTTCGCAAGACGCAGACAACTTGAATGCGTGTGTCAGACCTGCGACTACTACAAGACAACGTCCCAAGACCCCGCCCCGGAAATGAAGAAAGACACTTCCGGTTTTCAGAGGGAGCTGTTCTTCCCTGAGAACAGGGTCCAGGAAGGCTGGATGGCCACCGTGTCCACTGAGAGAGCACTCCAGGAGCTCCAGAAAGAACATGACCACAACGGGCAGAAACCAAGCTGTGAGGCCAAGGTCCAGCCTTTCCTGCATGGCGCTTTGGCTCCTGGGGTTCTGCTTGCAGCCCACAGGGGCCCTGAAGTGCCAGGGGGGACCTTGGGCCACCAGGAGCGAGGTAGGTCACGATTTGAGGGCTTAGGTCCAGAGCACCTGCTGGTTTGATGCTGTTTCCCTTGTAGCCGGGTCATGAATGCCCAGAGACTCGGCAGAACATCACCTGGTGCTGCTCGCTTTAAAGCACTTTTGATTGAGTTCTTGTCAGTTTAGCTACTGTTCATTAGTTTATGCGGAAATTGTTCTTATTGAAGTTTGATGAACGGTGTTAGGTTTGTAAGGTACTGTTTTTCAAATAAAGACACATATATGTGTAGACATATACATATACATATATATATATGGTACAGGAAGGAAGCTGGTACAGCACAGAGGAAGCTGGTATAGGAAGCTGGTACAGGAGCCAAGAAATAGGGAAGGAAATAGGTGGACTATATCATGTTTCCTGCGTAATCACTATCTCCAATAAACAGATGTGTATATTAAGAGCCTTTGTGTGTGTGTATATATATATAATACACACACACATATGTATACATATACATATATACATACAAGTATATGTATGAAATGAGTGAGCTCTGGTTTATTTATTATCCGATGACTGGCAGTTATTGAATAATCCATCTTCCCCTTGTCTATTTGAAATACTTGCTTTCTCATATTTTAGTTGTCAGTGTGTCTTGGATATATTTAGACTTTTGAAAATTATTTTCCAGTGATTTATTCTAGCCCTGCCCCAACAGCACCCGCTGTAATTTTGGTTGTTTTATTATACGTTTTAGTGTTATTTAGGACAAGTCCCTGTCATTATTCTTCTTTTGTATACATATACGTGTATGTACATATGTATATACATATATGTCTCTATATATACATGTACATATATATATATATATATATAGAGAGAGAGAGAGAGAGAGAGAGAAACTGACTGACTTGGGCTCTCTAGAGCCACCCTACTTGGATGCAACTCCCAGATCTGCCACTTGCTAGCTGTGTGACCTTGAGCCATTTACTTAGTCTCTCTGTATACTGCATGCCATAAAAAGTAGAATTGGAATGGCAAGAGGATCTTCCTCTGAGGACTGAGTTAATACATATAAAGTATGTAGAACATCACCCTTAACATAATAAGCACTTGATAAATCATAGCTATTATTATTAATGAGAGCTTAAAGATGGGTAACTGGAGAGACAATCTGGGGAAGGAGCGTAAGTGTGCATCATCTGCAGACATCACAGGGAGCAATTGTATAAAATGCTACAGTTGAATCCTCACAGTTTGAATATTTTAAACTTGAGATATGC
Source organism: Pan troglodytes (assembly GCF_028858775.2). Classification (NCBI taxonomy): domain Eukaryota; kingdom Metazoa; phylum Chordata; class Mammalia; order Primates; family Hominidae; genus Pan; species Pan troglodytes. The sequence goes on from NC_072411.2 coordinate 15,340,398, forward strand.
AGATTGAGATTCTCATTGTGGTTGGCCAATCCAGAGCATGAGAAACTGAATTTCAATTATTCATATTTTTGCACTCAAAACTAGCTCTTTCAGAGCTGCTCTCTGGAACTCAGGCAAAACATTACAGTTAAATTCTGAACTCCTTTCCCTTCTTCTCACTGAAGAGAAAATTAACAAGAAGCATGTGGATAAATGTAAAGCAAGCAGAAGAGTCATAACACTTGGAGAGACTCAAGAGTATAGTTCAGTAGAAAGTCGTCATGTCTGGCCAGGCGTGGTGGCTCATGCCTGTCATCCCAACACTTTGGGAGGCCGAGGCGGAGGGATCACCTGAAGTCAGAAGTTTGAGACCGGCCTGACCAACATGGTGAAACCCCATCTCTACTAAAAATACAAAAATTAGCCGGGTGTGGTGGTGCGCGCCTGTAATCCCAGCTACTCAGGAGGCTGAGGCAGGAGAATCACTTAAACCAGGGAGGCGGAGGTTGCAGTGAGCCGAGATTGTGGCGCTACACTCCAACCTGGGTGACAGCGAGACTCCGTCTCAAAAAAAAAAAAGAAAAAAAGAAAGAAATTCATCTTTCTTTTTTTGCCACATGAGTAGCCACAGGCACAATCGGGGATGGAGAGGAACACTGGCATAGAGCATCCAAAAGATGGCATAGAGCATCTAAAAGATGGCATAAAGCATACAAAAGATGGCATAGAGCATACAAAAGATAGCATAGAGCATCCAAAAGATGGCATAGAGCATCCAAAAGATGGTATGGGGGTTGCTGAGGGGACTCTGGAGTCCCCTGAAATACAATAGGTCTCCTATAAATTCATCAGTACCTTATATTACAACATAGTGGTCAAGGAAAAAAATGTATGCTGAAAAGTATATTTGAATGTTGCCACAGTAAGTTGCTTTCCTGGACCTAGCCCTGTGACTGGACCCCGGTAACCAGAGAACACTGCACCCAAGTTAAAGAAGGGAGATAGTACAATTAGTCCACCATTCTTGAGCTACCTGCCTAACAGCCTGGCCTATGCAGCTTTTCTACATCCCTACACATCCTTCTCACCTACGCATTATCTCTGCCAGAAGGGAAATCAGCTTGTTCTTTGCATGCACCCTTTTATCTTTTATCATTTTTTTTTCTTGTAATGCCGCCTATGACTGCTACAAGAGAAAACATGACATGAAGCTGCTGTCTGTTGCAGGTTCCTTGATTTTGAGCAAAGGTGGAAGGGACCCATAGCTTCTTCACATTCGTCAAAGGAGGGAAAGGAAGCTGTCATTGGAATGTCAGACCTAAACATAAACAGATTTCACAGAAAATCTTTCATACTTCTCATTTAGGGGAATTAGTTTGGATTGTCTGAATAATAGATATACTAATATTGTTATTGTAAACTGAAATTTTATAGAAATATAAGCCCTACAATTCCAGATGACCCCCAAGAGAAAAATGTGTTGTGCATGGGAAGAAAAACAGATCAATGAACTGGAGGAATGGTGTGACCCAACCACCTTCACTCATAGAAATTACTGTGCTTCATTCAGTGCATAATATATATTTACATTGCAGGAAAACAAGGTCTGGGATGGTTAGCTTTGCTCCAGTAGCCTGGAAAAAGTAGACTTGCCTATACTTGCAGTTCTGGCTATGATAGACTCTGTATGTCTCTAAGCTTGAATGTAATTAGAAATCTTAATATACAGCCCATCAGGTCACAACCTCCAAGGGATGGATGGAGACACACCAAGTACCATCATTTTTTTCTGAGTTTTATCTTAAATATACTAGTTATTGGTACTTACTTTATATCTTCAGAACTTAGAGTTTTACCCATCACTGAACACTTCATCAAAATGTAAGATGTTATCTTACTCCCTATTCCTAATGCATAGCTCAGTGCTAGGTACATAGTAGTCATTTAACACTGTTTTAATGAGTAGATGAATGAATACGTGGATATAAAATGTGTGTTCTACTTATATAAACATCTCAATGCACAGGTTAAAAACTTTCAAAGTAGGAAAATTTAAACACATTTATTTTCCATTCTATTTTATTTCTAACATTGATATAATATGGCTTCTATAAAAAAGAATACCAAAGGGATGAAAATGTAGCATTATCTCCTTTTCACATAGCTGAACAGCCGCTCATTTCTTTTTCATATGAAAACATGAAGACCTAGACCTATTAGTAGGAGCCATATCATGGGTATTTAGCAAATGCCATTTTCATCTGCAGGATGAAAATTTAGAATTTGATCTCTCAGCTGCCCTCAGCCATGTTAGAATTAAATAAGTGATCATATAGGCAACCTCTAAAGTCCCATGTATATGCAAGACTGAGACAGAGAGACATAGAACCAGATAGGGCAAGAGGTTGAGGCACCTTAGAGGTTATCTAGAGGAGTTTTCTTAGGTCTTAAATATAGAAACTTGGACCCAGAAGGGGCAGACACACAACATATTCACTCAAAATAATACTGTTACAGCTGTTAGACTAGGAATGATGACCTGGTCTCATCGTAGAAAAAGGCATATGATGGTAAATACATAGTAGAATACTAAATGTTTTATATGTCTTAATCGTAACTATATAATAACATGCTCATTAAAACATGACTAGTTACTTTTTACTTTTTTCTATTTTCAAGCATTCTCTTGTCTAGGAGTTAGGGAACATTTTCTGTAAAGGGACAGATAGTAATTTGTTTAAGTAATTGGTAATTTCTTTACTGGCAAAGAGGCCACATACTTTGCCTTTGTAGCGTGAGAGTAGCCATAGACACTATGCAAATGTGTGAGTGTGGCTGTGTTCATGGGCTCCAAAATAAGGCATGGCTGGATTTGGTTCAATGGCCTCAATTGGACTACCCATGCTTCATGCTTTTAATTAATGTTCATCGGTTAAACAAATATTATGTACCAGACATTGTGTTATTTGCTGGGATACAAAGGTGAATAAAAGCTAATTTTCATTTCATTATATCATGCCTTAAACTATAGTCATTGCCTTTTTTTAAATTAAAAGTTATTCGTGAATTATTAGCTCTCTAAGGTAAGAAAAATCTTACTTTGTTGGTATCTTTCTAGTTGATGTAACCTGAAGGATAAGCTCCTTCTTCTAACATGCCTTAACCAAGGGAAGAAAGAAATGCAAATGAATTAGGTATGCTTTGAGTTTATATGAATATAACTGACCTTCTTAATATACAGGGCTTAATATTATTGCTTAGCTCTACAAAGGAAGAACAAAACTCAGTGTTTCTGTTGAAATTTGCCTTCAAAGAAAATGGAGTCAGTGAACTACAGAATCCTTGAGATCCTTTGTGGAATATTCATGCTTGGCAAATCCCCCTCGGGTGTACTAATATTGCTCAAATAGAGCTCAAGGGATATTGAGTAAATGCTGCTACAGAGGGGATAAGACTTCAGAAAAGAAGAGTACAAACAGAAACTTATGTTTTTACAAAGAACTAAATTGTGTGAGTGCTAATAAGAATGCAATCTAAGTTTAATCAGGAGTGGCTTGTAGAAGTTAGGTAAGTACAAATCTGAAACATTCTGATAACTGTAACAGAGAATGTTCTACATGCTTGGACTTGGAAAAAAATTCCTATCAAATGAAGTTTTGAGTTTTACAAATATTCAATAAGTGTAGACTGATTGAATATCCTTTGTATCTTTAGGTCAGTGACCTCTTGAGGCTTAAGAGAAAGAAAACATATTTTTTTTTTGCTAAGAGGTGGCCCAGTGGAAATTTAACAATCTAGCTTATAAAGTATTGGTCATAAATTCTCCAGAGAAACAGAATTAACATATGAAGAGATTTGTTATGGGAATGGGCTCATGTGATCGCTGAGGCCAAGAAGTTTCATAATCTGCCATCTACAAGCTGAAGAAACAGGAAAGCTGGTGGTGTAATTCAGCCTGAGTCTGAAGCTCTGGGAACTTGTGTATAACTGGGGAGGCTGGCAGTGGAGGATGGAACTGGTATAAATGCCAAAGTTTAAAAATGTGAGAACCGGGAGCTGTGTTATCCAAGAGAAGAAGAAGATGAATGTCCTAGCGCAGAAAGAAAGAGAGCTCTTCCTCCACCTTTTTATTCTCTTCAGGCCTTTAAAGATTGGATAATGCCTGCCTACATTTGGGAGGAAGGATTTTTGTCTTCTCAGTCTACTGATTCAAATGCTAACTTCTTTCCAAAACCCTCTGATAGACACAACCAGAAATATTATCTTACCAGCTATCTGAGCAGCCTTAGCCCAGTAAAGTTGGCACATAAAATTAACATCACACACTATGAATGAAAAACCTCAAAATTAAACCCACACTCAGCAAAAATGAAAAGTAGCCTAAGGTAAAACCTGATACTTGTTTATAATTTTCACCACCAACTGTTGATATGGGCAGAACTAATGTATTTTGCTATGGAACATGGCTTTCCTTATATGTGTGAAAATAAGAAAGTTGTCTTTGCTGACCCTTTCTTTCTCTGTGGAATGTTCCCTCCTCTCTTCTCTGATAGGAGACTTTTTATTGCATTTCAAGCTTCAGAAGTTATGCCCTTTATTATTTTCTCTCTCTCCTGTGTTTTCATCATTTTTTACATACATGTAATGAATCAGTTATGTTCTCTCGTAAATGTCGTGTTCTCATGTAAATATCATGTTCTCTTGTCTATTTCCCTGTCTTCTACAAGACTCCATCCAGGACGAGGGCCATTTCTTAACATTGCTTGAGTCTGATCATCCACTTAGTATTACTTAAAGCATAGTGATTAGCTCAAAACACGTTTGTTTAATAAACATCAAGGTTGCATCTACTTTCTTGTTGTCACAACTGTTCCCCACTCATCTCTAGTGATGGCTATTTTAAAATTCTGATTCATTTTTAATATCAAAAAGCCTATAGATTTTAGTGTAATACTTGGATTCCTAGTATCCCTAGCTTGAGATAACAACAGTATCAAAGGCTATCCTAATTTCAGCAATGCTTTTAATAAATGCATATGCAAAAAGCATTTGTGTAATTTTGAAAAGCTAATAATATATGTAGGTGTATGTGTGATTGTTCAGCCTGCAGTAGTCAGTGTACATGTATGTTTCTATAATAAAAACCTGGGAATTAAGCTGTTGCGCTTAATGGGGCCTTTGGTACTGTGGATGGGGAAGACTGCCTTATGTCAATGAAGGAGTTATGTCTTTCTGTAGAAATTTTGTCTCTTTCTCACTACAGATCATCAGGTTGACAGTATTGAATTGATGGCACCCTAATAAGGAATAGCAATTTTCATGTAAATAGTTTTATAAAATACTTTCTTTTTGCTGCTTACTACTTACACAAGAGAACAAATCAGTTCTATTACCTAAAAGACATACTAATATTATTTAGTAATTTGTCATTTGGGCTACCTTAAATTGCCAGCAGTTTTGGTAAGTGATATCAGCTTTCTCTCATAAAAATGGCCATTTTTTTATTATTACAAGTAACATGACTCATTTCAGGGAGAAAAAATATAAATTTAAGTCACCTCCTTTCATCAACATTAGGCTTTTCCTAGTCAGGGACCCCATTTAATGTCTGCAAAATTTAAAATTATTTTTATGCAGCCAAAAGACACATGAAAAAATGCTCATCATCACTGGCCATCAGAGAAATGCAAATCAAAACCACAATGAGATACCATCTCACACCAGTTAGAATGACGATCATTAAAAAGTCAGGAAACAACAGGTGCTGGAGAGGATGTGGAGAAATAGGAACACTTTTACACTGTTGGTGGGACTGTAAATTAGTTCAACCATTGTGGAAGTCAGTGTGGCGATTCCTCAGGGATCTAGAACTAGAAATACCATTTGACCCAGCCATCCCATTACTGGGTATATACACAAATGACTATAAATCATGCTGCTATAAAGACACATGCACACGTATGTTTATTGTGGCACTATTCACAATAGCAAAGAGTTGGAACCAACCCAAATGTCCAACAATGATAGACTGGATTAAGAAAATGTGGTACATATACACCACGGAATACTATGCAGCCATAAAAAAGGATGAGTTCATGTCCTTTGTAAGGACATGGATGAAAGTGGAAATCATCATTCTCAGTAAACTATCGCAAGGGCAAAAAACCAAACACCGCATGTTCTCACTCATAGATGGAAATTGAACAATGAGAACACATGGACACAGGAAGGGGAACATCACACTCTGGGGACTGTTGTGGGGTGGGGGGAGGGGGAGGGATAGCATTAGGAGATATACCTAATGCTAAATGACGAGGTAATGGCTGCAGCACACCAGCATGGCACATGTATACATATGTAACTAACCTGCACATGGTGCACATGTACCCTAAAACTTAAAGTATAATAATAATAAAAAAGTTATTTTTATCTAATCATAAAATCTACATATGCCAACATACAGATCATAAAGAACAAGTTGTATTTATATTTCAAGGGAAAATTATGTTTACTCTATTACCTATCATAATAATGCTTGTCTGTTGTTGTAAGCCATCCATCATCTTAGAAGTAAATAATTGTTGTGCTGTAGGAGAACACATCAATATAGAGAATGATGATGGTGTGATTATAATAATTATCACACATATCATAGGTAGTTACTACCATTTAATTCTGTTTTAACATATTATAGAGCTAGTAAGGTCACATTAAGGAGAAGATACAAGATGAAAGACCCTTAAAGAATTCTTGTTCACTGGAAATTACAAGAATAAAAGTCTGAAGCAAATTTGGTTGACAAGTCTTTTTCTGGCTAAACTATAGTTATTGATATCTAGTTATTGATATTATGGGTTTAAGAGGGATTAAAATAACTTTAAGTTGGGAAGAATGTTGTAAGTAGTCATCTAAAAGATGAGAAAGTTGAAAAGACTAAAGACTTAACATTGTATGTTCCCCAAAGTATAATAATTTGTGTTGCCAATTATCATTTTCTTTAACTAGACCCTGGATTATTCAATGGCAGAAATTACATTATTTCCAGTTTTGTTTTTTCTAATGCCTAACAAAGTATCTGGATTGTTTTCTAATCCTTGGTGTCCTGGGTTGGACTCATGCTGGTTTGCTAGAGTTGATTGTCAATGTTCAGGAATTGTGCGAACTGGTTGGCAACACACTGGCAGCTTGAAATCAGGCATGATGGGAATATTAATACCACGAAATTGGCACAGAAAAGGCTTTTTCTCCTGAGAGAGCAGGTTATTAATCATTTACTAGCATACCAGCAGAAACCATTCAATAACTGTTGAATGAACAGTGAATGAGTAAATGGTAAAAATAACACATTAATAATCTGAAATAATAAAAAGGCATGCGAAGCACACATGTAATAAACACCCAGCATTAAATAAGGTGAAATATCTGTAATCTGGTATCAAGCAGGCTTCCAGTTCTAATTTGAGCTTTAGCATTGTGTGTTCTTATACAGGATATTTACATTCTTTGAGGTTTAAGGGACTTGCTTAATGGTGTGTGTGTATATATGTGTATCAAAAATGGTGGTAATAATGTTCACCATAGGGAAATATAATGGAGATTGAATACAGGGATTGCCTACATATGTAAGACTGAACCATAGGGAACTGACGTCTTTATAGATCAAAAGGGTTAAGGGTTAGCAGTTTTCCATAACTTTACCTTAACAGTAGCTGTGCAATTTGAAGGGAGAAAGAAAGGCAGACAAATACAATAGGTTAGAAAGAAGGAATATAGAAGATATAATTTTTTTTAATGAGCAAAATTTATGTATCCATCCACATCCTGCCCAGTCTTCTAGTTCACCATTATAATTGGTGACTAAAGTTACAAAAAATTTAGACTATATGTTTGGGGCCAAGTTAATTAAGAAACACTTTAAAAAATCTATTCATGTAGCTAGTTAGTTAATTTTTTGAAAGCAATATATGTTCTTTATAAAAAGAAATCCTAACCATCTTGAAATTGAAAATACCTGTGTGTCAAGGGGAACGCATGTATTAATTAGAACCTAAATCACATCACACTATGCATCCTGTTCTGCAGTCCACTTTTCAAACTAACAAACATGCCATGGACATCTTGCTATTTGAATGAATAAAGATCTATTTTATGTCTTAGAGTGGGAAATGGTAGGCAAATGAGATTTTCCATTTAACGTTTACACAGGCTGAGTGCATTGGCTTATGCCTGTAATCCCAGCACTTTGACAGACCAAGGCAGGAGAATCACTTGAGGCCAGTAGTTTGAGATCAACCCGAGCAACATAGTGAGACCCTGTCACTATAAAAAATAAAAACTAGCCAGTTGTGGTGACACACACCTCTAGTCCCAGCTAATGGGGAGGCAGAGGCAGGAGGATGGCTTCAGCCCAGTAGTTCAAGGTTACAGTGAGCTACAATCATGCCACTGCACTCCAGCCTGGGCAATAGAGTGAGACCCCACCTCTAATAAATAAATAAATAAATTAATTAATTAATTAATTTGGACAAATACAGCTAATTTGTTATCTAAAAGGGTTGTGCTAATTTATATTTCTCCAAAAGTGTAAGAGAGTATCTTTTATGCATATATTCAAAAATATTTTGTAAATCATTTTTGAAATATTTACAAGTCTGATAGAAACAATCTCTTTATAATTTTCATTAACTGATGATTAATGAGGACAATCATCTCCATATGTGTTTATTATTTTTAACATTTTTCTCTATATTTCCTATTCTCATTTTTTAATTTTTTTGAGTGTAAGGATTCTGTTGCTTTTAAAGTATATATATTTTTTCTGTCAATATGTTTCAAATGTATTTCACGATTTTTATTTGTTCTTAAGTTTCCTCTGTACTATTTTTTACTACATCAACTTTTTAAAATTTCGTGTAGTAAAATCTGTCAATAGTTGCTTTAAAGATTTGTTAAACACACATATAAATCCTCTCATTTTTCCAATATTTTGTATATGTTTTTCTATTTAAATCTTAGATCTGTCTGGAATTTGTTTGGTGAAATGAGTGAGCTCTGGTTTATTTATTATCCGATGACTGGCAGTTATTGAATAATCCATCTTCCCCTTGTCTATTTGAAATACTTGCTTTCTCATATTTTAATTGTCAGTGTGTCTTGGATATAGTTAGACTTTTGAAAATTATTTTCCAGTGATTTATTCTAGCCCTTCCCCAACAGGGCCCTCTGTAATTTTGGTTGTTTTATTATATGTTACAATGTTATTTAGGACAAGTCCCTGTCATTACTCTTCTTTTGTACAATTCATCTGGCTATTCTTAAAATTTTCTTCTGAATAAATTGTAAAATATTTCAACACATTGCAAAATGAAACACAGACATAAAAAGGCACACACACATGTTAGAACTTTCATTGAGCCTACATGAAATTTATTGACAGTTTAGGGAGAACTGACATAGCACAAAATTGAATTTCACTATCCAAGAACAAAGTTGCTTTCTCCATTTATTTAAATCTTCTTCTTGCTTCAGTAGAGGTTTTTATAACTTTATTCATATGAGTCCAGCATATTCTTGGTAAAGTTATTTCCCAGAGTTTTTTTTTTTTTGCTGTTGCTATTGTGAATAGGATATTTAAAAAATTGCATTTTCTAACCTATTACTATTTGTGTGGTAGAAAAACAATGTATTTTTGCATGTTTATTTTTCACCTTGCCACTATTTTAAAATTCTTTAATATTTCTAATACCTTTTTTGATAGGTTCTCTTTGATTTTTCATTTTTTGCTAATGTTTTTCACTTATTGTTTATTAAATATTTTCTATCTCTCTGGTGTAATGGCATTGTGAAACAATTTTAGAATGATAGCAGGAAAAGCAGGTACAATAGTCCCCCATTACCCACAGGTTTGTGTTCAGCAGTTTCAGGTACCCTTCATCAACTAAGGCCTGAAAATATTACCATTTTTTGAGAGTGAGAATAAGAGAGAGAGAGAGTGAGAAAGAGAGAGAGAGAGAAAGAGAGAGAGGGAAAGAGAACACATTCACATAACTTCTATTAGAGTATATTGCTATAATTATTGTATTTTATTATTAGCTATTGTTATTTTTTAATTTATTTTTATGTTTTTTGAGAGAGTCTTACTCTGTCGCCAGGCTGAGTGCAGTGGCACAATCTCGGCTCACTGCAACCTCTACCTCCTGGGTTCAAGTGATTCTCCTGCCTCAGCCTCCTGAGTAGCTGGGACTACAGGCACCCACTACCACGCCCAGCTAATTTCTGTATTTTTAGTAGAGACGGAGTTTCACCATGTTGGCCAGCATGGTATCGATCTCTTGACCTTGTGATCTGCCCGCCTCGGCCTCCCAAAGCTATTGTTATTAATCTCTTACTATGCCTAATTTACGAATTAAACTGTGTAGTATGTATGTGTAGAAAAAATAGAGTACAATCATGCACTGTCAATGACAGTTTGCATATACAGATTGCATATACAATCGTGATCTCATTGATTACAATATTTTTACTGTACCTTTTCTATATTTAGTTATGTCCAGATACATACATATATATCATTACATTACAACTGCCTATGATATTGAGTGCAGTAACATGCTATTTTTTTTTTTTGTAGCTGTTTGTCGTTGGTTTGTAGCATAGGAGCGATAGGCTCTACCATACAGCCTAGGTGTGTAGGAGGCTATACCATCTAGATTTGTGTAAGTACGTTCTATGAAGTTTGCACGATGTCTAAATTGCCTAAAGATGCATTCCTCACAATGTAACACTGTTGTTAAGTGTCATGTGACTCTATAATACCTAGGAGATATAGTTTGGATATTCGTCTCCTCCTAATCTCATGTTGAAATGTGATCTCCAATGTTGGAGGTGAGGCCAGTGAGAGGTGTTTGAGTCTGCTTGTTTCTGCCTCACCAGGAGCAGATGCTGGCACTATGCTTCATGTACAGCCTGCAGAACCATGAGCCAAATAAACCTCTTTTCTTTATAAATTACCCAGCCTCACGTATTCCTTTATAGAAATACAAAACTGACTAACATAATAGGATTTGGTAATATCATGGTGCCAAGCATCCACTGGGGGTCTTGGAACACATCCCCCTTGGATAAAGGGGGAATTACTATCTCTGTATCTTATACCTGACTTAGATGGCAGGGCTTTCAGGATTTTGCCAGTAAACATAATATGTAAGGGCTGCTGGGTTGTGTTATAGGTATTTTATCAGTTGTGTTGTATGTGTTTATTCGTACAGAATCCATTGGTTTCTAGTTTCTTGTTTCTGTTATTTAAAAAAATATATTAAGCATCTACTAAAACTTTCCAAATACTTTTCTTTCTTTTTTCACTTTTTTGGAGGGAAAATAATCATATTTTCTCACATTCTACTGTTGTTTTAATAAGGTACTAGAATTGATTTGCTAAGACTTTGTTTAGAATATTTGCATATTGTAAGTGGGATATACTTGTAATTTTTTTCTTCAGTCCTATATTCTAAGTTTCCCTCATGGTGCTATTATGATTTTGTAAGAAAGAATTGCATATATTTCTTTCTTAATTTATATAATTGATTCCCAACCTGGGCTGCATATCAGAATTTTAAAAGCTAGAAATGCAAGAAATTACTAAAGCCAGGGCCCTACCCTAGATCAATTACATGGATGTAGAGTGTCTGTGATTTCAGTTTAATACCGTCTAAGATTTCTTCTCTTTTAACTTTTCAAAAGAAGTAGACAAAAAAGAGCACTTGGAAGAAAACAGGGTTAACGGAAATAATGTCATATTTTCTTCCTGCAAGTTATCCCTTTTTGTCTCTTTCTCTTTCTCTCCCCATTTCCTTCCCATTCTCCTACAAAGAAGTGTTTGGGCAATAAATTAGGTGGCAGTACTCTGCATGAGTGAATAGTTTGCATTGATACTCAGTGCTTACCTATTTGTGTCAATACTTTCTGAGTATGTTCCATCTGTAAAATTTGAAATCACAAGTTCCTTCTCAGCTCCAGGAGATAACAGATGAAATATCAGGCAAGAAATGAGAAGGATGTGATGCTGATTGCTTTCTGGAAGACTCAATTTGTAAGCTGCTGGGAATCCATATCTTTCCCAGTTGACCTTTCTTGTTATACCTTCTGTACATTTTTTTCCTCTAACATAAATATTATCATGGGGATTCGCAGGAGATTGTCTGATTCTTGAAACTGCATTTGTTACTTTGTGCAATTTATAGCAGCTTTCCACAAGTAATTTATCAGTGCTTGTTGTTTAGTGCCCTGTGACAGATCTACCAGTTCACACTCTCACGAGAGCACTGAGACCCTTCTTCCATATGCAGATTTTCTTTCTTGATTACATTTAATTCTGGTTCTGGGATATTGCTAACAGTGATGTCAAGCTGCATGGCATGGTGTCTCCCCCATGTTCTAAGGCCCTCTCAGCTCTAATAACATCTTTCTGTTGTATTAACCTGCTGTTCAGTGAATTCTTAGCCATCTGCCTCTGGCTCAGGACTGTGATTTGAGTATTGTATCTAGTGGATGCAAAGGGTAAGAAGATAGATGTTAAACATTCTCTTTCTCTGTGTGCTACTTAATTTGCTTGACATATTACAACGTGTAAGTTCCTGTGTCTGTCAACACATCCTCACCACCTCCAGACTAACTTGCACAAGCCTCAGTGTGTTGTTGGCTTAAATCCTTGCTCCCTCCATAGTTCCACCCAGTGCCTAAGACGAGCGAATCGTTTCCAGTTCACATGCTGATTGATAAACATCACAGTTGATTAGTCATAGGAAATGATTGTGTTAGAAAGAATCCCGAAGCCATGTATTTCCTACTCAGATCTCATCCAACAGGAAAGATTTAGTGGCTATTTTTATTCCCTTTTTCTTTTTTCTTTTCTATTTTTTATTTGTTTGTTTGAGATGGAGTCTTGCTCTGTCACCTAGGCTAGAGTGCAGTAGCAGTGGCTCAATCTTGGCTCACTGCAACCTCTGCCTCCCAGGTTCAAGCAGTTTTCCTGCCTCAGCCTCCCAAGAAGCTGGGTCTACAGATGCACACCACCTCATCTGGCTAATTTTTGTATTTTTAGTAGAGATCGGGTTTCACCATGTTGGCCAGGCTGGTCTCAAACTCCTGACCTCAGGTAATCTGCCTGTCTCGGCCTCCCAAAGTGCTGGAATTCATTTCCTTTTTCTAAGTGTTATGAAAAACACTACTTTTCATATATATAACATGTTCTTATTCTATGAAATACACTAATTTACTTATAACAACATTAGATTAGATTTTTTTAAATCCGCACTAAAACTAAATTCATTAGTGAGTTTATTGTGTATTAATACTGCAACTTATGGATACTCGAACCTGAATTTCTTGAATCTGTTACTTTCCACTGTAATGTCTCAGGAAACAAGGGATTTTCATGAATTATTTATACTCTATAAGACTGAAAACAAAAGGTGTCTTGCCTTAGTTTGAATTTAAACTTAAAAATCTTTTCATTTTATGTTTCTAATAATTAAAGTTAGTTATGAGATATATTGGAAAATTTGGAAAATATTGAAGGAAACTTTAAATGGAAGAAAAAAGACTTTACATGATCCTATCCTCATTGTTAAAATATTTATATACATTCTTCCAGGTTTTTGTTATAATACATGTTTTTGTAATGTAATTAAAATTATCCTAAGTAAATAATATATACATATATATCCTATTTGTTTCACTTATCATTATAATGTAAGTATTCTCTAATATTTAAAAACTATCACATTATTTTTAGGGGCTCATAATATTCCATTAAATGATGGTGTTTACTTAATCTAACCATTCCTAATATTGTTTATTTTCATTGATTTCTTGATTTTACCATAATTAGCAATGCCACAATGATATATTTTGGATTATTTTATTTTACCAGAAATTAAATTCTCAAAACGAAGGAAAAAGACATTATTTCAAGGCTATTACTAAATTAAACCTCTTTTTAAATAAACAACTGAATATTATAAGATATGTCTGTGCAATGTAGCTTTTAAACTTTGTCATTTTCCTAAAAGCGTGAGTCACGGAGGATGGTAGCAATGATGACCCCATCCTGGCAGGTAATAAATTTTTAAGTGACTTTGCACTGGAAAGATGGACTAGATGCACTATTGAGATCTGTTGTACGATATGTGCTATGAGGAAGGGAAAAATACAGGAAATCTTCAGAGGGTCATTGATCCCAGTGAAGTACTGCATCAGACCACATGCTGTGTAAATGTGCCCACTGGGATTTCATCTAAAAAAGAAGGAACTAAAAATTACCAAAATAGTTTAACTTGAAATTTAGAAAGTTTAGATTACAGTTAAGACTATATATGATTATCAGAAGCTTACTAAAAATATATCTCACTTTTTCAGTATATTTTTCTGACAAAGTTCAAAGTTAGTGTAACCCTTCACTTCATGGGTGACCTGCATTGTGTTCATAAAAAGAGTCTTTTTGGCAGAAATCTTGCAGTATGCCAGCAGTTTTCCCAACAGCCTGTCTTAATGTTTTGAAATTCAAATTTTTCTTCTTTGAACTGTCATTTTATATCCTCCTCATCAGTTTCCTGATCTCTTCCTCTTGTTAACTGGTCTAACTCTGCCAGGAAGACATTCATGAGTGGCTTTGTATGTGGTTCTTCAGCATCACTTTTATGAAATCCTGGATAATTTGCAGAAAAGTAGTTTCATAATTCGACCCACTTGCACTTCTGTCTTAAAGATCTGATTTTTAAAAAAATGACAGAATGGAAAGAAATAGATGTCTTTTGTAAAAAGAGAGAAATGTTTGAGTGAGGATTGATTTGATAAATTGTCAGTCAATTAGCAAATATTTTGTATTTTGAGTTCTAACTAATGTTACAACCTCAAGATTGTGGCTAATAAACACGTGGGTAGAAAGGCCATCTATGTGCTCTGCTCCTTCTGCTCAGTCCTGTCTTCCAAACACATGTAAGTGTTTACATTTCACGATAACAAATGAACCACTTAATGAAGATAATGTCACACTAACCATGAAGCTTAGCTCTACAAAGAACAATGGTTCCCAGTATTGGCTTCATATTAGAATTGCCTTGGAAGCTTTTAAAAAATGTCCATGCCCAAGCCTTACTCAGATAAATCAGAACTTCTGAAAGAGAGTCCCAGATACCAGTATTTTTTAATGTTCTTTTTAAAAGGAAAGTATAAATATGTATTTACCATTTTCTGCATCTCCCATCTTTAATAATTTTTTTTTTTTGATGGAGTCTTGCTCTGTCACCCAGGCTGGAGTTCAGTGGTGTGATCTCAGCTCACTGCAACCTCCACCTCCAGGTTCAAGTGATTCTCCTACCTCAGCCTCCAGAGTAGCTGGGATTACAAGCATGCACCACCATGCCTGGCTAATTTTTGTATTTTTAGTAGAGACAGGGTTTCACCATGTTGGTCAGGCTAGTCTCAAACTCCTGACCTCAGGTGATCCGCCCACCTCAGCTTCCCAAAGTGCTGGGGTTACTGGCATGAGCCACCATGCCCAGCCCATCTCTAAGAATGCTTATTAACTGTATCTGAAGATTTAGTGCCTGAGATTCTGCACTTATAATTAATCCCTATATGACTGTGATATAAGTTATTCTGGGGAACAATTTGAGACAATGCTGATACATGCAGATAAAAAGTAGTAGAAAAAAATGGTGGATTAATCTTATTCTATGGACTAGCAATTCTCAATTATTTCATTTCAGTTTTTACTTTTCATTTCCCAATGAATATCATAAATGCCTATTTTCAACTCTCCATAAGACAGTGGCTACTTCTGTAGATTAAAAACGAAAACTAGCATATCAATTGTATCTGTTTTGTGGTGAGGATTATTGGTAGTATAAGGATTTTAATTCAGCTAATCAAACATTGGCACATTGGTGTGTGATACTTTATGTTTTTTCCAAAACACAGTGTCACAACCATACTTATGGAACAATTACCATTAAAGTAATGTCTAGACCAGTGCTTCTAAAACTTGGTTGTGCATTCATATTATCTGGGGATATCGCTGTATGTCAGATTCCGATTCATATGACTGGAACAAGGCCTAAGAAATAGCATTTCTAACAAGCACCTATATTTTGATAATGTTCCTAAATCTTGGACCAAAATTTGAGTAGAAAGTCTGCAGCCTACACCATATAAATATACATATATGTATATATGTGTATGTATTAATATGTATTCTTTCCCACAAGACTAGATCGTATAGGGTAGATTCTTCTCTGGAAATTGAGCCCTTATAACTTCCCCATAATTGAATTCAATTGAAAAATATATTTACTATTTATTAAGGGCCTTTTATGGACAGAGCACTTTAAACATCAAACACGTGATGTTATTTTGTCACACTCACTTAACTTATACTCAAGGAGAAGCAGTAATTTGCCCAAGTCCGCATCATTTGAATTGACAGAACTAAAGTTTATGCTCATACTAGTGTGGCCCCAGAGTCAATAATCTTAGCTACTAAGCAATGTTATCCTCCCCGGCTCATCAGTTTCCTACCGCCTCCTTCAGCCCAGTGTTTTCACTTTCTTTTGTTTATTTCTGATAATGATGAAAGATTGTTTCAGCTTCATCACAGGCCATGTAGTGCAAATTGAAGACGGCTGTCTAGGCAAGGCTCTTAACAATTAACATTGTGGAATACACACACAAGAAAAATCCACAGTTGTTATTGTACATTTAGCACCTCCACCCATACTCAAGTTATTATTTTATACTTAAAGAATTTGGATTTCCTATAGGGAAATGACATAGCCATCATCTCCATTTTTGAATGAAAAAGTAGAGGAAATAAATGGCTCATTACTGGGGGGCTGAAATACATCTCATAGCAGCTCCTGTAAAGGAAAAATAACTAACATTTATTGATCTGCTTTTCTATGCTGGGTGTCGTGCTAGCCACTTCACACATAGATCACCCTACTCAGTCCTCACAACAGTCCACTGGATTATTATCTTCCACATGTTACAGATGAAGAAACTGACAATCAGGGATTAAAGAAAGACTTGCCTGCAGTTAACAGCTGCTAAATGATGGAGGCAATGTTTGCCTTTCCAGCGAATCAATATAGTTAAAGGAATATAGTGTTTGTTTCTCTACACGCTGCAGATAACAATTTTGAATGCATTAGATGAATTTGTAATATATTGTGCTAAAATAGATGTTTTTATTTTAGAGCAAAAGAAAACATGTTTAATCTGATGATCACTGCAATAACTCTAGCCTGATTGAGATTCGTGAGAGTAGTTATTTATATGAGGAAGATAAACTAACATTTCTCAAAAGGCACACCCAACCACCAATATGGTTTACATGTGATTTATAAAATAAATATTCCACAAAGTGAAAGATATGGAGTGTTTTCATTATTCTTGTATTTTAACATTTGTAATATACTATAACATGATAAATGAATTAGGTTATATTGATTAGGTTTTTGCTGCAGTCAGTAATCATTTTACTTTCTTATCACTTATGCCTGAGAGTAGAAATTAAACAAATGGCTTAATTACAATGAGAGGAAATATCTTTTTCTATTCCAAGTAGTAGCTCTGAAGATAAAAACAGACATATTTCACTGATGTCTAACTTCTAATTGATGATAAAACCATGAGTATGTCATTAAGTCTGTGTTTGTCTTGAGCTATTTCTGGATTAGGTGACTTTTTCAAATATCTGAGTGGTTGTTTCTTTTTCATTGCTATGGTTTGCTTTTCCCTAAATATTGCTTTCATTCTAACCCTATATTTCCATAGGAGTTTTTGTTCTGTGGGAAAAGTTCTGTGGGGAAGTTTTATTGTTCTATGGAAAAGTTTGCAACTTTACTAATCCTGCCTTCACTTGCCTTACCAACTAAAGGTGAGTTTACCAAAATCTGGTCTCCGGCACATGTGCTGGTCTTGTCTCTTTTTATTCTCCCCCTCTCTGCCTTTATTTTATTTCTGTTCCTATACTGTGATTATTTATTTACAAAAGTTCTCTATTACATGTAAGCTCTTGAGGGAAACCATTATTTTTTTTAATCTTTCAAATTCCAGCTATAATACAGGGTTTAGCACTGAATAAGCTCAGTAAACATTGGTGGAATTAATGATTATTAAACACCCAGGCAGAAAATTAATTGATTGAATATTACTAACAAACTTTCTCTAATTTGAGCTAGACAATATTAAAATGGCAATTAACTTTTCTTCTCTACTTATACTCGCAAATTTATCATCATGATTGTATATTCTCTAAGAAAATTAACTCCATAAGATAAAATTAGTCATTTTAAGAGGAATTCCTTACATTTTCATTTGGATCAGACACGTGGATGCATCTCTTTGAAGGAAGTCTTCTTTTCTCAGCAGGTTGTTTCTGCCTAGAATCCATTTGTATCCAAACAACTTGAGACCCTCGTTCTGCTTTAGCGCACAGACTTTCCTAGGAGCAGTCGCCATTCCAATGTTGTCCACGGAGCTGGAATGTGATTTTCAGACAAGGTCTGATTACACCCCAGTGGTTCATGAAACTCTAATGCATGGCAGTTGTTTGAGAGGATTTTACTAGTGAACACCTCAAACAGGATTTCAAAATTTTATTTTTGTGGGGTAGAGAGTGAAATACAGAGAGGTGGTGCTGAGCTCTGTTGTAATACAAAAAAGCCTCTTGGCTTCTAATGCAGACACTACTTCCAGAAAGAATGATAATTTAGTGTGTGTAAAATCATTTCTACCTAGTGTAATACTAGAATAATTGTTTTATAAAAGACCCTGCTGTTATTGTAATGGCACAAACTGGTATGCATTAGGCCCCTCTTGTTTATATTAGAATATTTATTTAGAACTAAATATTAGAGGACTCTTAGGCTAGAGATGCAATCCAGGAGGTGAGTTGCCTGTATTTTTTGCCCAGTTAGCTTTCTAAGAAAGTAGAAAAAAAATCTTTGTTGTGTTCTAGGAAAAGCCTGATGTGGAAGAATAAGGGTCTGAAATCTCATACAGCTGCCCCACATGCAAGTTGTGTGTCCTTAGGTAATTTTCATAAACCCTTTGATAATTAGAACTACAAGAGAAATTTAGATAATCTATCATAAATTACTTATTGAAGATATTTCTGCTGGAATACATTTTTGAGAAGGATTTATTAAATCTCACCTTAGGGCTTTCTCACTGATTACAAGAATGCTTCAAACTAATATTATACAGTCTTAAAATTTTTAAGAATTGAGATGGCAAACTTCTACTACAGTACCCTTATGGAGCAAGGACTGGAGCTTCAGCATAGAAAACCTCTAGCTAAATAAGCTCACCGTATTCAAATGTGTTGACAAAGTGCAGGATATAGGAAACCATTCTGCAAGTCATGACAGGATTCTCCGCAGGTATTTTCCCCTAGGATATTTAAAATAGGATGTAATTGATGGAAATCAATTTGCAGAATCTTATCTCGAACACTTCTGTTGGCACATCTGTACTTTTATAGAATCGTCTCTTGAGGTTTATCTATTTCAGTAAAGTTTCTAAATACTGTAACGTCAGTTTCTAGGCTAAAGATATGGAGAGCATCTAAATTTAAAATAAGAAAGAGTGCTAATACGCAGGTATTAATAAAAACTTTTCATGTTCCTGCTAGTGATGTCCCTTCTGCGAAACTCATGCAACATTATTTCATGATGTTTATGATTTTGTAATCACTCTAAACTACAGAGCCATTTTCTCACTTTCTGAACGTGTTTATTATCAAAACAACATTATCTGATCTTATAAGACTGGGTCCTGTATTTTTTTAAGAGCTTTGAGAGTAGATGGCAATAATAGGTTCTCTCACCACTCTGGTTTCACATTGTTCCTTCTGTCTTAGAAGTGTAATTTATTCCCTAAATTCCTACTTTTTAAGAATTCAATATTTTGGCCGGGCGCGGTGGCTCACGCCTGTAATCCCAGCACTTTGGGAGGCCGAGGCGGGCGGATCACGAGGTCAGGAGATCGAGACCATCCTAGCTAACATGGTGAAACCCCGTCTCTACTAAAAATAGAAAAAATTAGCCGGGCGTGGTGGCGGGCGCCTATAGTCCCAGCTACTCGGGAGGCTGAGGCAGGAGAATGGCGGGAACCCAGGAGGCGGAGCTTGCAGTGAGCTGAGATTGGGCCACTGCACTCCAGCCTGGGCGAAAGAGCAAGACTCCGTCTCAAAAAAAAAAAAAAAAAAAAAAAAAAAAAAAAAGAATTCAATATTTTGCCTTTCTTCTTTAAAAGCTAATTGTGCATCTCTTCACTCTGTACAATGTTGTCAATTGAATAAAAACGTGTTAAAAGGTTAGTACAACCTGATGTTTAGGAGTCCTACGAATATAGTGAAATAATTCTTCATAAGTATAAAGTACAAATGGCCTAATGAATATAGTCCTGAAGAAAATGTAGTAAATTGACTTTTGAAAATAAGTTCACTCTCTTCAAGGTTGTTTTCATAGGCTATTCAGACATGTATTCAGGGAATCAGCCAATCAACCAGATTACAATTGAACTAAAATGATGAAACAAGCATGGTGTCAGGACCTAGAAAAACCATGTGACTAATACATGGTCCCATAATCAAAGGCACTTATTTAGAAAAGAGATGATTTTGACTATTACCTGATAGAGTCCTCCATGTAACATGTACCTATTCCATGTTTTCTCATTTAAGATTCTCTTTTCATATTGTCCATATTATAAATAATATACCATTTTGTTCTGTATTTAGGTCATAATAATTAGTTTTTAATTAAGCTGATCTTCTCCAAAAATATCCTACCCAATTCTGCTCCAACTATTCCAGTTCTACCCCTTTTGCAAATTCCAACCTAAATCTTGCTTTTTCTGAAGTCTTTTTCAATGTTCAATCATATTAGCCTATCATGTTGCTTACTTTGAATTGCTCTGACATAATTTGTTTTTAAACACCATCATGCCATACAGTGCATAGTCCATTACAGTCTAATTTATGGATACGTTTTGCTTTACTAGTGATTCTCCTGATTCACTTAGATTCTTCTACTACTAACAGTCTGGAAAGGAAATCTGCAACTCTCAAGCCAGTTTTCAATTCCCTTTGCTTTATCTTGTGAACATGATAAAGTTTCCTACTTCTCTGATTCTTGATATTTTCTACTCTTAAAATAGCATTTATCATCTATTTCATAGGGACCAGATAGAGCCATAAGTTTACAGGAAGAAAAAAAGAATTGACTTTGTGTTAGTTTCCCAGTTCAGAGATTCTCATTACAACTGTATTCCTGATTGCCAAAAGGCCCTTTAAATGAAATGCCTCCTGTGACAAAGGGAGGCTCTGTGTGGGCTGACTTTATTATACAACAGCAGGGAATATCTGTGCATTGAAAAAAAGAAGAAAATGCTTTGAAAGAATACATTTTACAAAGCCGGTAGTAGATCAGGGGAGCCTTTGACTGACTCTACGTTAGAGTTTTTAAATTGCTTTTGGATGAGGACAGCCTATTTTTATTTCTTTGTCATCCAACATTGTTATGATAAATAATTAATTTGCTATATTTTATGTTTCTATCATAATCCATGTTGTGAGACAGAGCTGTGGCATTTTGCTATAATGATAAGAAGAAATAAATGGTGCTACAATGCTTAGGAAAGATTATGTAATTTCCAGTGATGGACAGTCTGGGAAACTTAGCAAGTGGCTGTCCTGGGTCTCACCTAGTAGAAAAAGCTCAGAAGAGATGAGTTAAAGCATTGTCAATTGTTCAGTCCCATCCCTTCAATGGAAGTGCTGAAAATTAAGGCACAAGTCCTAAGCCCTGCTGTAAGATTGTATAATTCACAACATTTCCTAGACCCGGCAACATGACTCAGATTGGTGCTGTCTCTGTCTCTCTCACCACTTACTCTCTCTCCCCATCCTCTCTCTGAAGGGCAAGACTCCTTCAGAACTGTTTTTCTGTGTAGCATGGATGGAACTGGAGATCATTATGAATTTGAAATTAGCCAAATCCATTCTTGAATACCTCAGACTGACATACATCTTCCAAAGATTCAAGTTCCAGCTGGCATTTGAAAACATGGCTTTAGAGGCTCATTCAACCCAGAGATTCTGTGATTGCATGATATTCTAGTTTACCTTCATCTTTTCCATTTTTTCTTTTAAATGTAATAATGCTTCCAGTGTATATTAGTCACTGACAGCTAATTAACTGTAAAACATTTTCTTATGCTTTCCATAGACCCATAGCTAGAGATGTTGACCCAGTGATTAATTCTAAATTGCAATCGATGGGTAATTATTATTATTATTATTATTATTATTACTATTATTAGGCTTTTGAATAATATTGAATATGTCCCTGAAGTTAGAAATTTTTCCCCACTTTCAAAGTGAAAGCCTGGAAAAATAGTTAAGTTGGTTCAAAAGAGCCAAGGATTTTATTCTTTCTTATGATACTATCCTCCGAGGTAAGATTTTATATCTATCTATCTATCTATCTAGATATAGAATCACATATAGATACAGATTTAATATCTGCAATTACTTGCAGAAATTCATGGAGTGCTGAGGTGCTGAGAGTATGTAAATAGTACAGCCTACCGCTGTTTAACCTTGTGGTGAAATCATGTGCACTCTTCAGGTCATGTTCCAGTACTTTAATCAAGTTTTCCATTTGGTAAACTGAAAGACCCTGTATTTCTAATGCTTTGCTAATCACTATAGGAGCAAACATTTATTGAATGTGTCTTATGGACCAGACACTGGCGATGATAAGAACAATTGTATTTATTCTGTTTCCTTGAATCGTCTTGGCCATACCTTATCGAGGTACAATATTTGCTTTCATTTTGCAGATGAGGAAACATAGATTATGAAATGTTAATCAACTGACTCAATGTATGGTAAATTCTTTCTATCTTACTTTCTCCCATTTCGTTTTTTTCTTTCATTTATTGAACAAATATTTATTTAGTTTCCATTATGTACCAGATGCTGTGCTAAACATGAGGAATACAGGGATGAATAAAACAGAAGTGGTCTTGTCAAAAAGTAAGTGACGGAAATGGAATTCTCACCCAGGCCCACTTTACTCCAAGGATAAACTCTTCACCACCCAGTGTGCCTTTCTCCCTTCCTTCCAGCCTCCTTTCTTTCCTTCCCTTCCCTTCCCTTTCCTTCCCTCTCCCTTCCCTCTCCCTTCCTTCCTTCCTTCCTTCCTCCCTCTCTCTCTCCCTCCCTCCCTCTCCCTCTCTCTTTTTCTTTCTTTCTTGCTTGCTTGCTTGCTTGCTTTCTCCGTGTGACTCTTCCTATATCACAACAAAGAATGCAATCATGACAGTGAATATGAGAGAAGGTTTTCTTCATATCTGATTGACTAACTCCCTTCTACTACTTGAAGACAGTGCAGCTCAGCCCTTCTCCCCTCCCGTCTTAGATTTTCTTTCCCCTGCCATCCTAGCTGCAGAAAGCTCAGGGACATCAGCCCATTCAAATGGTGATATCCCATCTTTCAAGATTTAACCCCCTGTATCTTGCAAACCATCTCACTTTCCAAAGCCCCTTATTAAATTGTCCAAACTCGCTGTTTAAGTAAGACATGGCCATTTCCACATGACAGAATATAAACTGCTGATAGTTTTTGTATTGTATTATGGGGTAAAGGGACAAATCTACTGTGACCAGTGACAATGCACTCAAAGATTCTCACTGCCTCAGGCACTTTCTGACCACCCTGCTCAGGGACAATCCATGTCTCCATACCCAGTAAGTCATGCACAGCATTCCAGATAGGGAAGATTCTTTGTGTTAATTCCAGTGATGGCTGGCTTTAGTGGGTTTTATTTTTCAGGTAACCCTGAGCCAGGCCCTGTGGGAATTGAAATACAAGTAGACCTTCCTGTGAGTTACATACAGAGATCTCTCAGGAACTTGTTCTTTTACCTTCCGGCCACTCTATGATAAGTGGAAGTTAAAGGAGTTGGTTTCACTCTACCACTACTTCACTGTGGTGCTCAGTGTGACATGTTCACCTGGTGTTCAGAGGTCTAAAAGAAATGAATTCTGCAGTACAGAGAGAAATTTTAAAAGGGAGAGACAAAAGGGGAAAAAACAGGATGAGGTTAGCATGTGAAAGTGTTTTCTTTCCCTCCCTTTGGGCTGGTTTTACAATGCTAGTGTGCTAGTAGAATGGCTGCTTTCTTCAGCACTTTGTTAAAGGTCCCTGGTTGGGTAAGAAACTTGACTGCACTAGGACACATCAAACAACCAGCCAGCCTTTGGTCTTACCCAGGCACTGAAAAGCTGAGCCCTGTGCTCTGCTCTCCCATTCGCCACATTTTGCCGGATGAGTCTGGTATGCTTCAGACAAGCAGTTACACATTTCACGAAGGAAAGAGGTCGGTGGATGGAAAATTACTGTCATTTTTAGTGGGTGAAGGCAAAGAAGACCTACCTTCTCTTCCATTGTGAGATACTGTGCAGACACCTTCGATTCATGTGCGTAGGTCTGAATTCTGTTTTCAGGATACTTAGTGTTGTGTTTGTAGAATTGAGGAGATGCTACCTAGGGGAGACCATGGAGATCCACTGAAGTGGCTGCGGCTGATTGTGATTGAATTTTTAAGCATTTACTGAACATTCCTAATTTGTCTGTATGGAGGTTAACAACAATTTCCTACCAACTGAGTCAAAAGGACATATTTTATTTTTGTTTGTACATGAACTTTCTGCATTGTCTGATGAAGACCATTATCCCCTCTTTCCAGATACCCTCATTTTCTTTCTTCTAAATGTCTGGTTGCCCTTTCTGAGAATTTTTCATTGATTCCTCTTTCTCTTCCTAGCTGTGAAATATTGTACCAGGTTCCTTTCTCACCCTGCTCACCAACTCACTCCTTCCAACTTGTGTGTTAATTTCCTCACTCCCGTAACTCATGAGAAAAACAACAACAAACAACAAGATTTGAATGTGTTAAGCTGTACCCCATGCTGGGATAGTTATTTTGCCACTGACTCTTAGGAATCACTGCCTGATCCCTGCTACTCTAAATTCCTGTCTCAGTTTTTGTCAATAATTAAATAATTAACTTTTGGTTATGGAAAAACATAGACCTAAGACCTATGTTTACCCCAAAAGGGAACTAATGGCGTCCATTTCTCTCTCTGAAGCCCGAGACAATTTTCCGGAACTCCAGAATTAGCTATGTGCTTGCTAGTGTTTCCCATTTGATATCCTATAATCAAATGTGCAAAATTGAACTCATCTTTTCTTCACCCTAAACTCGCAATTCTGCTTATATTTCCATGTTTAGCAAATGTCACTATTAGCTATACACATGCTCTAATTAAAATATGGAAGTCTTTCCTGATTTGTTTCTTCTCCTAATACATTTTCTACCCAGTGACTGTGCTCCTGGTAATTAGTTTATTGACTTTGGCTCTGTCCTCTCCATCAATTGCCACTTGATTAAGACCCCATTATTCCTTGTCCGTGTGATCACAGAAGTTTCCTATCCGGTCTTCTTGCTTACACTGTTGGATTCTTCTAATGCATTATTCCCACAGCAGCTGCCAGACTTGCTTTTCTAAGGCATAAATATAGCCTATTTATCCCTTGATTTTGTTCTTTAATATTGTTCTCATAAGTAATTATTACAGCTGGCTCTACCAGTACACTGTATTTTCTTCCCTGAGTGCTACTTCCAGTTTCCAGTGTAGGACATGAGCATGCTCTTCTGACCTGGAACACATGCAGGCTGCTTGCTTTCTCTACCTCACTAACTGCTAATCATCTTCAGAAGGCAAGGTGGTGCAAGGAAAAGAGAATGCACTCTGATTATAGCCTCAGACTGAATTTCCAATCCCAGTTCTAAAACGTCTGAGCTAAGTGACTGAAAAATTACCTAACCTTGTTTAGTATCAATTTTTGTATCTGTTTTTCAGATAATAATAATAATAGTAGCTACTTTAAAAGGTTAGTGGATTGAGGTACATATGTAAAGTTATCTATTGGTTTGACTTCTTCAAGCAGCCGCAACTAAGTTCCAGCAAACCGAAACAAACAATTTATTAACAAAACTCTATGATACTTCACAAAATTAAAGAAAAGAATGGCAAAACCAGAATATATCTATAGATGTAAAGAGCTAAAAATGAGGACATCATAACCCTAGGAATCCTAGGGTTTTTATCTCTGCTTCTAAGTTGCTTTTAATTCTTCATCTCCATGGCTCCAAGAGATACCATATACCTAGTTAGCCCCATCAGAAAAACTAGGGGCAATGACTCTGAATGGCCGAGCTTAAGTTATGTGGCTAACATTAGACTCATCCCTATGACAGATAGGATGAGGAGCATTAATTATCTCATTTTGGATCACATGTCTATCTGTGTGGTAGAAGACCTGAGCCAGGAAAAAACGCAATAATTGTAGTCAAGAGCTTCTTTGTCCAATGTACAATACATTCTTCCCATACAAAAAATTACAAGAGTCGTTCTATTTAACATAATTCAAGTATCATACATGCATTCATCCTCTCCCAAGTGGTAGAAAACTTAAAGTCATATCCAACTATTGCAACCAGAACCAAGTTTATAGTATCTCTGGGATGTGCATTCCTTTTAATTGTTTGCTCATATGTTGCTCATTACCTTGCAATATATGAACAAAATCTATATGTTTAACCACATCTCAGACATGCATTATACAACAATGTTGAGAAAAACAAGAAAACAGCAATAAAAATTCCCACGTAGGATAGGGTTACAGTGGAATCCCCATACATCTGTCACTGGTTGAAGAAAATAATATATGCATGGACAAGAATAGTAAGGAGCAGTCATTGGTTGGCTTGAACCTTTCCAGTTGAGTCACCATTGCTTATTTTCCCCATCTGACCTTTATGGTACTTCTTCTGAGCATTATTCTTTCTGGCTGCACCTGAGGGGGTCTTTAGGAAAGACTCCCTGGGGACTGTACATTTTTCTGTGCTTCTCTAGTGTAGTCACAAGGTGCTAACAGTTACTTTAGAAGTTAGCAGATGTATCTTAGAAACATGTTGGATTTATTTGGGAATTCAATTACATAAAAGTCAAATTGGCCACCTAATTTGGATGTTTTTATGTGGGTAGATCTGGTTTGTTTAAAAATCAAACAACCAGAATTCTTATTCAGTTGTAAACTTTAAATCTGAACCCTGACCTTGCAAATTCTAACCTTAATAAGGCTCTTCATGTTTTGCCCATTTCACTAGGACTTATTTTAAAGCTTTCAACCACAGAATCCTAGATTGGATACTAAGAAAGGATGAACAACTGTTCTGAAGCTGGGAATCCCTGAGAACTGGGCATTTCAGTTGAAGGAGTTATAATCTCTTTCTGATAAGTCACATCCCAAGAAAAGATAATGAGAGCCTGGAGCAAGGCTTCCACCATTTCTCTGGCTGCTGCCATGTGCTAGACTCTGGTCATTTTCATGGCATAGACTCGAGTGCAGGTACTAGGCCATTCCTACAACCTCACCTGGTGACACACAGAGTCCCGTCTCTTCAGAATGCCCTT
Source organism: Pan troglodytes (assembly GCF_028858775.2). Lineage (NCBI taxonomy): Eukaryota > Metazoa > Chordata > Mammalia > Primates > Hominidae > Pan > Pan troglodytes. The sequence continues at coordinate 15,367,990 of NC_072411.2, forward strand.
TCCTTTCTTGTCTGTTATTCATCTGTCATGAATTCTTCTTCCAGGTAGAACATTAGTTTTTCTGTAATGAAAACGTTTCTTCTAATTCTATCTAAAACAAAACATTTCTCTACTTGTAGATGATAAATTTAGCACTTTGTCACTCAATATCTTGTGCCACTCTTTGTTCCTATGTGTGAGTCATGCTACATCAAAGAAATTCAAAGGGAAGAACATGTTACACAATTCTATTTTCTATAGCACCCAGTTCAAGGTTGAATATTTATTAATTCACTTTGATCTAGCATATAAAAACTAAAAAATGATTAGTCACATGGAGAAGAGGGTGGGGCTAGCCTGTGGAAAGTCACAGAGATACAATATACTCATAACAAATCTGCACTTGTATCTCCTGAATCTAAAATATAAAAAACATTTGAAACAATCTATAATGCAATTCTGTAAAAGTAGAGTAATAATTCTCTTCTGTTTTTTCTACCTAGATGTACTTGAGTACATCTCCATTTTGCTGCCTTGTACAGTGACTCAGGCAGTGGTGATTAATCCAAGAGGGGTGGTGGAAGAGGCTGTGCATTCATGCAGAAATGCAACAAAACCACCAAGCCTGTGTTTGGCTAGAAAAGCTTCTTAGGATGTTCTGATGCTTGGTCCTAGGAGACAACACTTTTCCCTTCTATACTAAGCTAAATGGCTGGATTAGCATGGAAAACTGAAAGTTAGAACTACAAAGTACCTCCCTTGCATTCTGGAAATGCAGAAGAAAACAAGCTGTAATCTCGGCATGTGAGGAATCCACAGTCTAAGTGACTGACAAGTGCACATGTGAGGACAAACCATGATAGAGATGGGCACAGAGTGTTATGGACTAGAATAGAGGAGTTAGGTAAGATTTCCCAGAGGAAGTCATGTGTGAGATGAGTTTAATCAAGGATGCTACATGAATCATTACCATCAACAACAAAGGAGAAGTTAGGAGGACATATTTTTCATTGATATTTTTACATGGTTAACAGTGATTGGATGTGGGAAGTGTGTGCATGTGTGTATGTGTGTGTGTCTGTGTCTGTCTGTGTCTGCATGTATCCCGAGATGTCATTAACATTCCAGGTTAATACTCATTCCTGTATTTATTGCTCAGTCCAGCTTCCCCTCCATGTTTTTTTTTTTTTAATTTCTAGTTTTTTTTTCTTCAACTGTTAAGTTCAGCGGTACATGTGCAGGATGTGCAGGTTTGTTACATAGGTAAACATGTGCCATGGTGTCTTGCTGCACAGATCATCCCATCACCTAGGTATTAAGCCTGTTAGCTCTTCTTCCTAATGCTCTCCCTCCCCCAGGCCCCTTACCACCCTGCGACAGACCCCAGAGTGTGTTATTCCCCCCAACATGCCATGTGTTCCTGTCACTCAGCTCCCACTTATAAGTGAGAGCATGTGGCGTTTGGTTTCCTGTTCCTGCATTAGTTTGCTGAGAATAATGGCTTCTAGCTCCATCCATGTCCCTGCAAAGGACATGATCTCATTCCTTTTTGTGGCTGTACAGCATTTCCATGGTGTGTATGTACCACATATTCCTTATCCAATCTATCATTGATGGGCATTTAGGTTGATTCCCTGTCTTTGATATTGTGAATAGTGCTGCAATGAACATATGTGTACATACATCTTCATATAGTATAATTTATATTCCTTTGTGTATATACTCAGTAATAGGATTGCTGGGTCAAATAGTATTTCTGCCTCTAGGTCTTTGAGGAATTGCTCCACTGTCTTCCACAATGACTGAACTAATTTACACTCCCACCAACAGTGTGAAAGCATTCCTTTTTCTCTGCAACCTCACTGGCATTTGTTGCTTTTTTGGCTTTTTAATAATAACCATTCTGACTAGCATGGTACCTCACTGAGGTTTTGATTTGCGTTTCTCTAATGATCAGTGATGCTGAGCTTTTTTTTTCATATGTTGGTTGGCCACGTGTATGTCTTCTTTTGAGAAGTGTCTGTTCATGTCCTTTGCCCACTTTTTTTAATGGGGTTGTTTGTTTATTTCTTGTAAATTTGTGTAAGTACCTTGTAGACTCTGGATATTAGACCTTTGTAAGATGGATAGATTGCAAAATTTTCTCCCATTCTTTAGGTTGTCTGTTCACTCTGATGATAGTTTCTTTTGCTGTGAAGATGCTCTTTAGTTTAATTAGATCCCATTTGTCAATTTTTGCTTTTGTTGCAATTGCTTTTGTTGATATCATTATAAAATCTTTGCCCATGCCTATATCCTGAATGGTATTGCCTAGACTTTCTTCTAGGGTTTTTATAGTTTTGAGTTTTACATTTAAGTCTTTTATATGTCTTGAGTTAATTTTTGTATTCTGTGTAAGGAACTGGTTCAGTTTCAGTTTTCTGCATGTCGCTAGCCAGCACTCCCAGCACCATTGATTAAATGGGGAGTCCTTTCCCCATTGCTTATTTTTGTTAATTTTGTCAAATATCAGATGGGTGTAGGTGTGCAGTCTTATTTCTGAGTTCTTCATTCTGTTCCATTGTTCTGTGTGTCTGTTCTTGTACCCGTACCATGCTGTTTTGGTTACAGTAGCCTTGTAATAATATAGTTTGAAGCCAGGTAGCATGATGCCTCCAGCTTTGTTCTTTTGCTTAGGATTGTCTTGGCTATTTGGGATCTTTTTGGTTCCATGTGAATATAAAAATATTTTTTCTAATTCTGTGAAGAATGTAAATGGTAGTTTAATGGGAAAAGCATTAAATCTATAAATTACTTTGGGTAGTATGTCCATTTTCACAGTATTGATTCTTCCTATCTATGAGCATGGAATGTTTCTCCATTTATTTGTGTCCTGTCTGATTTCCTTGAGCAGTGGTTTGTAGTTCTCCTTGAAGAGTTCCTTCATTTCCTTGTTAGCTGTATTCTTTTTGTAGCAGTTTTGAATGGGAGTTCATTCATGATTTGGCTCTCTGCTTGCCTGTTGTCAGTGCATAGGAATGCTAGCATTTTTTGCACATAGGTTTTGTATCCTGAGACTTTGCTGAAGTTGCTTATCAGTTTAAGAAACTTTCGGGCTGAGATGAGGGCGTATTCTAAATATAAGATCATGTCATCTGTAAATAAAGATAACCTGACTTCCTCTCTTCCTATTTGAATACTGTTTATTCCTTTCTCTTGCCTAATTGCCCTGGCCAGAACCAATACCCTGTTGAATAAGAGAGGTGAGAAAGGGCATCCTTGTCTTGTACTGGTTTTTCAGGGGAATGCTTTCAGCTTTTGCCCATTAAGTGTGATATTAGCTGTGGGTTTGTTATATATGGCTTTTATTATTTTGATGTATGTTCCTTCAATACCTAGTTTACTGAGAGTTTTAAACATAAAGGGATGTTGAATTTTATTGAAGGCTTCTTCTGTGTCTGTTGAGGTAATCATGTGGTTTTTGTCTATAGTTCTGTTTATGTGAGGAATCACAGTTATTGATTTGTGTACATTTAACTAACCTTGCATCCTGGGGATGAAGCCAACTTGATCGTGGTGGATAAGCTTTTTGATGTGCTGCTGGATTTGGTTTGCCAGTATTTTATTGAGGATTTTTGCATCAGCGTTCATCAAGTATATTGGCCTGAAGTTTTCATTTTTGGTTGTGTCTCTGCCAGGTTTTTGTATCCGGATGATGCTGACCTCATAGAATGAGTTAGGGAGAAGTCATTCAATTTTTTGAGAATCATTTTCAATTTTTTGGAATAGTTTCAGTAGAAATGGTGACAGCTCTTCTTTGTACCTCTGGTAGAATTCACCTGTGAATCTGTCTAGTCCTGGGCTTTTTTTGGTTGGTAGACTATTTATTACTATCTCAATTTCAAACTCATTATTGATCTATTCAGGGATTCAATTTCTTTGTGGTTCAGTTTTGGGAGGATGTATGTGTCCAGGAATTTGTCTACCTATTCTAGATTTTCTATTTTATGTGCATAGAGATGTTTATAGTATTCTCTGATGGTTGTCTGTATTTCTGTGGGGTCAGTAGTGATATCATTTCTTATCATTTCTGATTGTGTTTATTTGATTCTTCTCTCTTTTCTTCTTTATTAGTACAGCTAGTGGTCTATCTATTTTGTTAATTGTCTCCAAAAACCAGCTCCTGGATTCATTTATTTTTTGAAGGGTTTTTTGTGTTTCTATCTGCTTCAGTTCTGCTTTGATCTTGGTGATTTCTTGTCTTTTCCAGCTTTGGGGTTTGTTTGCTCTTGCTTCTCTAGTTCTTTTAGTCGAGATGTTGGGTTGTTAACTTGAGATCTTTCTAGCTTTTTGATGTGGGCATTTAGTGCTATTAAGTTCCCTCTTAACACTGCTTTAGCTGCATCCCAGAGATTCTGGTACATTGTTTCTTTGTTCTCATTAGTTTCAAAGATCTTCTTGATGTCTGCCTTAATTTCATTGTTTACCCAAGAGTCATTCAGGAGCAGGTTGTTCAATTTCCATTTGATGGTGTGGCTTTGAGTGAATTTCTTAATCTTGAGTTCTAATTTGGCTGTGCTGCTGTCTAAGAGACTGTTTGTTATGATTTTAGTTCTTTTGCATTTGCTGAGGAGTGTTTTACTTCTGATTATGTGATCAATTTTAAAGTGCCGTGTGGTGATGAAAAGAATGTATACTCTGTTGTTTGGGGGTGGAGAGTTCTGTAGGTATATATCAGGTCTGCTTGATTTAGAGCTGAGTTCAGGTCCTGAATATCTTTGTTAGTTTTCTGTCTCAATGATCTGTCTAATATTGTCATTGAGGTATTAAAGTCTTCCACTATTATTGTGTGGGAGTCTAAGTCTCTTTGTAGGTCTCTAAGCACTTGCTTTTTGAATCTGGGTGCTCCTGTATTGGGTGCATATATATTTTAGTATAGTTAGCTGTTCTTGCTTAATTGAACCCTTTACAATTATGTAATGCCCTTCTTTGTCTTTTGTGATCTTTTTGGTTTAAAGTCTGTTTTGTCAGAAACTAGGATTGCAACCCCTTCTTCTCTGATTTCTATTTGCTTGGTAAATTTTCCTCCATCCCTTTATTTTGAGCCTATGTGTGTCTTTGCACGTGAGATGGGTCTTTTGAAGACAGCATAGTGATGGGTCTTGGCCCTTTATCCAGCTTGCCTTTCTGTGTCTTTTAATTGGGGCATTAAGCCCATTTACATTTAAGGTTAGTATTGTTATGGGTGAATTTGATCCTATCATCATGATGCTGGCTGGTCATTTTGCAGAACTGTGTATGTGGTTGCTTCATAATGTCACTGGTCTGTGTATTTCAGTGTGGTTGTTTCGTGGCTGGTAACAATTTTTTCTTTCAATTTTCAGTGATTCTTTCAGGAGCTCCTACAAGGCAGGCCTGAGGGTGACAAATTCCCTCAGGATTTGCTTGTCTGTAAAGGATCTTATTTCTCTTTCACTTATGAAGCTTAGTTTCACCAGATATGAAGTTCTAGGCTGGAAATTATTTCCTTCAAGAACGTTGAATATTGGCCCCCAATCTCTTCCGGCTTGTAGGGTTTCCACTGAGAGGTCCACTGTTAGTCTGATAGCTTTTCCTTTGTAGGTGATCTGGACTTTCTCTCTGGCTGCCCTTAACATTTTTTCTTTCATTTCGATTTTGGAGAATCTGATGATTATGTGTCCTGGGATTGATCTTCTCATGGAGTATCCTACTGGAGTTCTCTGAATTTCCTGAATTTAAATGTTGGCCTGTCTTGCTAGGTTTGGGAAGTTCTCCTGGATGGTATCCTGAAATATGTTTTCCAACTTTATTCCATTCTCCCCATCTCTTTGAGGTAACCCAATCAGTCGTAGGTTCTGTCTCTTTACATAATCCCATATTTCTTGGAGGTTTCATTTACTCTTTTTTATTCTTTTATCTCTATTCTTTTCTGCCTGTCTTATTTCAGAAAGATAGTCTTCAAGCTCTGAGATTCTTTCCCCTACTTGTCTCCATTTTTCTCAGGAGGTATTTTAACAAAATTTAAAGGGATGTACCACACTGTTTACAATTACTGTGTATATTTGTGTTTATGTGTGCATGTGTGTGTACGATGAACCCAAGGAAAGCATATTCTAAAAGAAGGACCAATAATATTATTTTCTATGATTTCTTCTTAGTACTGAACCCAATAAAGGAATATCAAGAATGTTTCAGGCAGTAGACTAAGATAGAGATAAATCCTACAATTGCCACTTATAATCTGGGTAACTTTGGGAAAACTACCTTTCTTTGAACTTATTTTATTAATTTTTAGAATGAGAATAATAAAAATACCCTCCTCATAGGACTGTGGTGAAGATTAAGAGAATTAATTAATATAAAACAGCATGGAGCCAAGCATATGGTAAGACCTTAAAGAACTTTATTTCATTAATTATAAAAGACACATTTCTCCCCTACATTTTAACATCTCAGTAGAGAAAGTATGTCTTACAATTTATATTCTTATAGTTGATGGAGCAAGTATTCTTATTTAAATATGATTTATAATTGAAACATAGTTTTTTGTTTTAAAATGTTAGAAATCAACACTATGAACTCAGGTACCAATTCTCTCAGTGGGGATAGTTTGCAGTGAAGGAAGTAAAATGGAGAAATTTGCAAATTAGGACAAAATTAATATGTGTTCTCTTTATTTTGAGTTTATTAATATTTATTCCACAAACATTTGAATGGATAACCATGTGCCAAATTCTGTGTAGGACAAATTTCACAAGATGAATAAAATGTAATATTTGTCTCCAAAGATCTAACACATGTTCATGGAAGACAACAGAACCGTAGAAGTACAGCATCAGTTATAAGTACCTAAGCTAATTGTTTACATAGAAGAAAGACCTAATTCATAGGAGAGGAGAGGGTGGGGAAAGACAAAATGAAAGATGTGATTTCTAAATTAAGTCTCAACAGACTGGTAAAGTGAGCCAGGTAAAAGGTGAGGGGAAGTAAGCTCTAGAAGGAGGAAATACAAAAGGACTTGAGGGAAGAAGAGAGAAGAATCTTTCTTGTCCAAGAAACTACATGATATTTAATTTGGATGAAATATTAGCAGAAGGAGTAAAAAATCTAAGCTAGAAGTTAAGAAGGGTCAGCTTACGGAGGACCTTGCCTAGTTATGCTGATGGGCTTGAACTTTAGCAGGAGTTAAATGAAAATACTCTGAAACAGTTTAAAATGGAGGGGGTGATATACTCACAATTTTATTTCCAAACTGTTGTTCAGAATGAATTAAAGTGGATAGGATCAAAGACAAAGAGGGCAGTTAGGCGCTTATTGTGATCATCATTAATAGTGGTATTGGAGATGCAGTGAAATGGGCAGATTTGAAAGATTATGAAAGTGATAGAATCTATAGGACTTGATGATTAATGGAATGTGAAATAGAGATAGAAGTTAAGTTGTAATAACCACATCTCAGTTCAAATGATAAACAAATGCCATGCAGATCTAGAGCGGGGTCCATTTGCCTGAGCCATTGTGCCTAACACCGTGCTGAGTCCACAATAAACCAATACTAAACAGTTGTGCATTGACATATCATCGATTCCTCTGGAAATTCTTTGAGTACTTCACACACAGATGTCCATATTGAATTAATACATAATTATCAAGTGAAAAAATATCCCTGAGTCAACATTCTAGAAATGTTCGAGTGTCTAGAGTGGATTTTCTCATTGTCCTTTTCCATAACAACACAGTGACTTGGAATATAACATGACACTAAGAAATAGAAGAATAAAAAGGATCTTGAAGCAATTCCCTTTTATCTTGCTTTATTCTTAACAGCATTTCTCTGGTCTAATTCTTTTATGGTTCCAGGGAGAATTTCATTTCAAATTCCATAATTGCACAGGAGAATTGGAGTCTTGTAAAAACTTAGAGTACTTCATTCAAAGGCAATTTTTATTATCAACTGAACCTATGCTGTGATGCAGCCAAAGAAATTGTTTAGAGCATCATTAAAATAACCTTTTTAATGTGACTGCTTTCTCTTGAAAAAATGTAGCACCCTCTTATTTAATATTACCATATTACAATTGACTATATATTGAAAGTCTTATAGTATGGTATTTAGTGTATTGAACCAGCACAAAATATACATGAACTTTATCAGTTTTCATTTTCCCTTTACAAACCAAGAACAATATTAAATGACATTTTATGACATTTGATAGGTATTTAAAATTTGTTATTGAGGCTCTTCGGTGAGCCATAAAATACAAGTGTAACAGTATGGCTGTGCTTTCATTATGAGAAATGCAAGCAGGAAGCATTTAAATCAGCATCATTTTCCATCAATGTCTTGCACCTGATTCTCTGCCAAGTTCATTATCTCTTCTGTGCCTAAATTTGTCCATATGAAAAATTAGGAGAAAAAAGAATAAATTAATACCTGCCTCTAAAATGATCTGAAATCCAGGTATGGAAAATCTTACACAAGTTTAAAAGACTGGTTTATTCACTACTGTCCTCATTTGTTTGAACACACTACAATGTTCCGTGGGAGAGTAGCTGAGAGACAAGCAATAGTCCTTTTCACACCTTCCATCCGTAAAGACAATTCTTTTATTTGCAGCTGAAGCTATTATATCCAGAGCCTATGGCTGTTTGGCTCTTTTAACAATGGAAATTTTAAAAGAGAAACAGCAAATAAAATGTGAAAATGTCCTCTGGGATATTATTTTATTACTACATGTCCCTTATCATTTAGCAAACTAGATGCAATATAAAAAATTAAGTCAGTTTGTTTGGTGCCTGGTTGGCAAAAAATCAAATAACAGATACTAATGAAATAATGGTGAGCTAACCTAAACTCTGCGTGTGTGTGTGTGCGCGTGCCATAAAGCCAAGGTGGAGAGGTGAATGAAAAAGTCATTAGAGGAGAGGCAAAAGCCATATCGCTTGAAAAAAGCACCATGGTATCATGGTCGAAGAATGGGCTTTAGACGCTGGCAAGCTTGGGTTTCAATTATGGCATTTTGCAGTGTGCTATTTATTTCCGAGCATTAATTTCTACAATGAAAAAATACATAATTAATATCTCATAGGATTTGAAGGATCAAGTGGGATGATTGAAATAAAGTATGAATCAAGATGTCTGTCATGTTAATTCTCTCTTTTAATCATGGGAGCTATTGACAATGCAAAAGGTACTCCGTATAGCACTAGAATGATAGTGTACCTCCCAAGATAATGTGTAAGGTCCTTCGCTATCACCTTTTTCATAGGAATATTGTTGAGCTGCCTTCACACAGATAGAATATCTGGGTTACAACCACTTTTCAGAAAAATTACCAGATATAGATTTTTGAAATTTTCTGCCTGGGTTAAAATTACAGTCTTGTAGTAACTCTTTGGTGCGTATTAGTAACTGCTGAACTGTGTGGTGTTGAGCCAATCACACTGATGGGAAAGGAAATTTAATGCATCAGACAAGGGAAAGTTACCACGGTTAGTTAGTAGACATAGAATGCTCTAAGTTAGTAAATTCATGGTAAATTATGCAGTAGAAGAGATCATAAATAACTAAATAACAGGGAAACTGCAAAAAGACTAGCAGAAGTTGGCTGGGCACAGTGGCTCATGTCTGTAATCCCAGCACTTTGGGAGGCCGAGGAGGGTGGATCATGAGGTCAGCAATTCAAGACCAGGCTGTCCAACATGATGAAACCCCGTCTCTACCAAAAATCTAATAAATTAGCCAGGCATGGTGGCAGGCACTTGTAATCCCAGCTACTCGAGAGGCTAAGGCAGGAGAATTGCTTGAATCCAGGAGGTGGAGGTTGCAGTGAGCTGAGATCGCGCAACTGCACTCCAGCCTAGGCAACAGAGTGAGACTGTCTCAAAAAAAAAAAAAAAAAGACTAGCAGAAGCACATCAGTTATTATTATTCTGTAGGAGGTTCAACCAGAATGTATCTCTTTGCTCTCTATTATCTATAAGTCACCTTCTAGATCTTACAGCAGGGGCAGAAGTACACCTCTCTGAAATATCCTTCTTACAGTTGTAACTTACAGATTTGGTTTGGTGTCTACATTGCCAACATTACTTAAATATTTACAATTCCACTGTGACCTGTTGTCACTATTACATTTCAGAGATGTATAAAAGAAATGTCCTCTTCTATGCAGGAATATTTGTATTTCATGTTGGAATTAAAACCCAGGCATGTTTTAGTGTACAGATAGGTACCCTTCTAAAATATTAAATCATTACCCCACAGCATGAATTAACCTTTGTGCTTCTGCTCTTATAACATCATTAACATAATCATGATAGGATATAAAACACTCGTAGTTACCCTCACCCCTGCTCTTGGCTCTCTCTGAGGGAAGCCAGCTTCCATATCATAAAAAGAGGCCCATAAGGAAAAAAAATGGAGGCCTCTTGCCTGGAGCTAGGAGAATTAGCTGTCTGGGAAGTGGATGTTTCAGTGTCAGTAAAGCCCTCAGCTGACTGCTGCCCCATCTGCCATCTTGACTGCAACCTCGTGAGAGACCACAAGCCAGAACAATCCCAGCCAAGACTCCCCAGGATGCCTGACCTCAGAAATTGTGTGAGATAAATTGGTCATTTTTAGCTATTAACTTTTAACATTATCTGTTATGCAGCAATAAATAATCAATACAGGAGGGTCAAGGGGTCAAGTGTTTCTTGTCGATACCCAGAACACGTGAGATCAGGGAGTAAGTAACAGACCTTCTAGAACAAGGGTTGATTAAATCTAAGTCAGGAGAACAAGGCTCAATCAGTCAAGGGATCTTGGAAAGCAAGTGAAAGTTTGGAGAGTTGAGAACAAGGCCCTTAGAAGTGACTCATGGTGTGAATAAATTCCAGAGAGCAAGAGCAACTGCCTGCCTGGCTTCTTGCATTTTCACAGCTTGCATTTGGAAAGGGGGGCTTGGTGCATTCAAATGAATAAAAACAAGATGGTCATAACATATTATGAATACTGTCTGTATAGTCAGGCACCTTTCCCAAAGTAATAATTTGAAATAAAGATTCCATTGGTCAGTAACAGGCAATTCCCATTTTAGAGTGCTTTCATGATGTGTTCAATATTCCCAGTTATTACTTCCCAGGCATTATGCTTTATAGACAAGTACCTATTTTTTAATGACTGGATAAGCTGGGCCTTACAATCCACTTCAAACCTGTTGTTCTATTTGTCCATGAGTACACAGGCTGCTCTAGGCAGGAGGACATGAAACTACAAACCATTAAATGGTGATAATCTAAAAAACCTTAAGTAATTGTCTTGCAGACATAAACTCAGAATAACCTGCTATATACATCTTGGAGGTACTATGAAGGCATGGCCCAAGCTGTATATATGTATGCATTTGTATAAATATACATATGCATGCAGTCATATATACATATGTGTGTACGTGTGTGTGTTGAGAGAAAGAGAAAGGAGAGATACCTAGCACAAGAACATATTTTGATAATTTAATTCACAGGCATAAAAAGGAAATGTGGACACTTAAGAGACTTTCATTTGAATGATATTGCTCCACAGTGAGGCCTTTGGGGAAATCTCTGCACACACTGCAAACACTGTTATGGTAGGAGGAAGCTTTCTTCTCCCTGTTACTATTAGAGAGTTTGTCACCTATCTTTGAGGCTCTTGGCCCGTATCTAAGCATGAGGAAAGAAACCTTAGCAGTCTTTGATAGGCAGAGGATAACATTGTAAACCCTAGAGCTGTGTTTTAAGAGGAAGTTAGAGCACCGGTAAGAGGAAGGTTTACATGTTAAGACAAACAGATGAACCAGCTGAGTAAATGTGGGACTTGAAGGTTTCCCAATACTTTCCAGCTCCAAGAAGAATGGACTTAATTAACTGAGAGCTGAGACCACACCGTGTGGGAAGAGCAGAGGAACCAGAAGGGGCAAGGTCAAGGGAGTGAATGGAAAGGAGAGATGCTGCTGGACTCTGTTGAACAAATGGGAGAGTATGTGTCTATTTTTGTAATCTATTAGTTACGATACTCTTAGATACAACAAGGAAAGTCAAATTCAGGTTTGTTGAAAGACATAGGAACTTTAGTGGCTACCGTGAAAGGAGAGCCCCGTGGTAGATGGACATTAAGGCTGTACTGATTCTGTGGCTCAAAAGTATCACTAAGAGCCATATTCATTTTCGTGTCTTTGTCCTGCTCCTGCCTCCTATGGAACCAGCTTAATCCTAAAGCCTGGATCCCCATCAGAGTCACAGAATACAAAGCATTTGTATGTTGTATGGAGGAGGAGTAACTGTTCAAATAAAAACTGGGGAAGTCTCCAGGCGGGGGGGAAAGCAGCTGTTTTTGTTGGAGAATCAATCACCTCCCCACACCACCCTCCACCTTCTCCTGCCACTGCCCCAATGGCTGTATCATCCTATGGAGATACCATCTGCATATCCAATAGACAGAGTAAAACAAACAAACTCCTAGGTGTAGATTACTTCCCACCTTTCCCGGTATTAAAGGTATTTTATAGAAATATGTGTGTATGTATCTTTTCCTGAAAGAGAGTAAAAATATTTGTCAGGAATTGAAAGAAATCGGTGATCCTAAAATGTCAAAAATCACAAAATTTTAGGTAAAGTTTCAAGATAAATTGGTTCTTACTTCTCTTCTATTGTTTCCCCAATTTACATCCACATCACAAACACAAGAACAACTCAAACCTTTTCCTTTTGTCATCCTACACCATGTCGTGCCTCGGGTCATTTGACCACGTCACTTCCTCTGCCTCTTCTGCCTGGTAAGCCTTAACTCTGCCTTTATGATGGAGTTCATGTACAGCCTCTTCACTGGAGCTTTTCTTTATTGCTTTCTCTTTGTGAACAGCAGATCCAGCTCTTTTGTACGGTAAACGTCCCCTACCAATAAGCACATACTCCACAACCTTGGTACTTTTTGTTTGCCTGTCCTACTCCCTAATGAGACTGTGAGGAATTTACACCCAGGATCTGTGCCTTTCCTTTTCGTCTTTTGGTGAGCTGTGCTGGCTTATGAAGCTGTTGTTCAGTGAACACACAACCATTGAGAGGTTTGATTTTCAGCAAAGTGGCAATAAGAACGTGTAGGAGCTTTGTGATGGTGTACTAGTATCACTGTTATTATTATTATTATTCAATGTAAGAGAGGTTTTTCTCCTTGGTTAGGACCTGAAAACCTACAGGGCAATATGATAAAAATAAATCTCTAGATGAATGATGTGATCTTCTTTAATCTTGGGGATTCACACATCATGCCCTGAAGCAAGCTAATGAATGTCATTCTTAAGTGCTAACATTTGTGGAGTGCTTTCTATATGCCAGGTGCCATGCTTAATGCTCCACATTCATCATTCCATTTGATCTTTACAGAAATCTCAGGAGATGGGTTCCATTATTATTGGTCCCATTTTATAGATGAGAATGCTAGGATTTGCAGAGAGTATATACATCATCCATGTCACACTATCTGTTCATTAGATGAGGCAGGATTTGAATTCAGGGCCCTCTAGCTATAATTAAGCCCTTCAGACCAGTTAAAGATTATGCTTTAAGGTGCTCTGTGTGCAAGGCAAAGCGCTATATAATTTATTATAAAATATTCTTTAACTCTTAACCATAATCTTGCAAGGTAGAAATTATTGCTCTCATTTTAAAGGTGGGGAAACTGAGTTTTAAAGAAGATAACTACATTTGCCTAAAAAGTATAATCAGTAATGTTAGTGCCACCCTTTGACAGAAGTTTCTTTAATTCCTGAATTCATGCACCTTTCAATCGAAACCCAGGAAAAGCGAGTGCCAACTACATCCAAGGAATTGTTGATGGGAATGGGGGGTGGGCAGTCCAGGAAAGCTGAGGCTGTTATGAGAAAATGTCTCTGCCTTGTGGGGACTTATGACACTGTCAAGATGGTAAAATCTGGTATTATAAAACAGGAATAGCATTTGAGGTCATCTATGAAAATAATGTGAAAAGTTAACTACAAATGAAAAATTTAAATAGCAAATCAGCGCAAACCTAGAGAGATACCTCTGGATAGAAGGTGATTAATTCTCTAGTAAATTAGATGAATAATTATTGATATAGCCACTAGAGGGAGGGGGATTTGGGCTCCAAATTTACTCACTGTCTTTGAAGAAGCTGTTCCTCTGAGCGTCTGTAAGTTACCTCACTGCAATGTAATGTGATTGCCAATGTATTTATAGATCAACCACATTAGACTGTAAGTTACATGAGGGAAGGTGGGGCCATGTATTGTATTTTTGTTCTCAGAATTTGACCTAATTTGTTGTACTTAGTAGGTATTCAGTACAAATTTATTGCATGAGTCTACCGTCACTTCAACCGGGGGGGCATGGTCAGAAGAACCATCATACAGGAAGCAAGTTTTGAAGTGAGGAAATGTTTTTTTTTTTTGACAGTTTAAGATAGTATGGGAAGTCCCTTTAGGTGGATGAAATGGTGTGAGCCACTTGATGTTGTTGGGAGAGCATCACAGTGGGCGATCTCTATTCCTAGCATCTGCCTGGTCCACTGGTAGTGGGTGGCCATTGTTCTCTGGAAAGGGACCTGCAGAGAGGGCACAGGCACCAGGAGATATCACAGTGGCATTATATAATTTAAGATATTTAGCCTTGATCTTGAAAGGTCACATGCTGCCCTGTTACCTCGTATACTTGGCTCCTTCTCCCTGGTCCATGAGGCCATTTGAAGACACTTAAAATGCCTATTTCATTCCTCACTGCATCTATGGCTTTATATTGCCTTGTCATATTCAACCCTGATGCTGTGGTCTGCACACATATAAGTCACAAGGATGCCTTCTGGCATTTATCAGGCGCAGGTTTCTTGGATCCATCCTGGATTCTGCCTCTTTCCTAAGAACAGAGTATGGCTCTGAAATGGATGCTAACCTCAGACCAACCAGCCAAGTGGATGGAAAGGAGCCAAAGGAAAACCCCAGAAGATAGTCCAGAAAGAAGATGGAGGCTCTTATATCTGTGTGGTTCACATCAAAATCTTCACTTTCTTTGTACCTTGAACAATTTGGAGTCCACTTTATCTTGAACCTACATCCAAATACCTCTGTATTAGGGTGAGCAGGGTGGGAAGAAGGGGAGGGGATATACATTGGCAGAGAGATGATCTTCTCCTGGAGGTTGTAGGGTGTCACCCAGAAAGTCATTGCATTGCTGGTGAGATTCAAATAATTAAAGTATATGTGAAATCACTTTCAAAAAATTCTATATGGAAAGTTATATGTTGTAATTAAATGGTTTTATTGACATAGAGTTTTACATTAACGAAGCATTCTTTTTCAAAAAAATAATATATCTAAATCTTTTTCTCAGTTAAGAACTATGCTTCTTGTTCTGGGGAAAACAAACCACTTTTATTTACAGGAGAAACAAATATACTTTTTAAAAATCCAGAAAATTGTAAATAGGCTAGCAGAGCTGCTAAACACGCATAAGATCACAATTGTGATTTTACAATACATCTTAATAAAAAGAGTAAATTACTTTTCATTTTCACAGACATAAGTTTGTTTTTAGGCTTTCCCAAGTGGATTGATACACTTGTTTGAACGTGATTTCCATTTACCTTTATATTAAAATAAATGGAAGTGAAAAGGTCAAGTTTATTCAGAAAATTGTTAGCTATCCTTGGGAAAAAATAATTCAGCATGTGTGATTTTAATCAATTTTCATTCATTGTTAAGGTTCACACAAAGTTTAGCTTGATGTCCATGGGAAATGGAAGTGGTGACTGGTATATCAGGCACAATAAGTATACCAAATCTGAAGTTCTCTAGATAGTATGGTTAATAAAGCATATTTGTCTGGTTCCATAAAATAGAACTGTTGAAACTAGAAGAGCTGCTGGGTTAATAGGAGCATTTTCAATTCTCAATCTTCATTATTCTCAATGCCAAGAGGGAAAATTTGACTCAAACACACTGTTTGGGCTGTAAATCAGAGTAGTTACAGGGTGACTTGGGACCAGCTATGAAAGAAAGAACCCAGAGGTGGGTGATATGGGGAAATATATGCCCCAAAGAAGGGATTTGGGCCTTTTTCCTACTGCCTCCCACAGAGCCGGGCTGTACCACATGCTTTTCCAAATTTTCATTTAGCTCCCTTTATGTGCTAGGGATCATCAGGGCAACAGGGCAAGGCTGGATGATGTTATGGTGTTATAAAGGATAGGAATAAGGCAATGCTCAGAATGATGTATTTCAGAAAGGACTACATGCCCATAAATGCAATCTAGATAAAGATGGGATTAGGCACTGAAGCTGTAATTGTGCTGGTGATAGACATGCCGGCAATAGCAGTGGTGTTGGTGATAGACAATCAAAGATGGAAAGGATCCGTGTGGCCTGAAATAAGATAGATTGGGGAGAAGGAAGGTCTTAGTCTGATAGTGAAGTAAGGAGAGGGATTGAACAGGCTGATTGAATGATCATTCCAGGCCTCAGTAGGGATGCAGAGATAGGGATGCTATGTGATAGATGTGTGTAGATACTAGCCTATTCTGCTACAGCCAGTAGGAATGTATGTTTTGACGTATTTGATTGACAGATGCAAGTTGTACCAGACTACACAAACCAAATAGTTAATAGTTATCTCAAAAGAGGATGTTGACAGATTTCAACCATTTGCAGGGTCATTATGGCCCAACCTTTGGAAAATTACCATTGGTATCCCTCAATAATATTATTTTGCAATTTGGTTTTTAAACACTCTCTCTCCCTTTTAGGTAAGTGTGTACAGGTGCAAATGATAGATTTCAAATGTGAAGTATACCTACAGGGTGAGAAATGTAATGGACAAAATGGGGGGTTATGGACTGAATTGTATCCCCTGAATAATTTATATGTTGAAGCTCTAACCTCTGATATGATTGAATTTGGAGATAGGGTCTTTAAGGAGGTAATTAAGGTTAAATGAGGCTATAGTGGTGGAATCCTAATTCTATAGACTGGTGTCCTTATAAGAAAAGGAAGAGAGAGTGCACATCTATAGGAAAGACTATCTGAGGACACAGTTAGAAGGTAGCCATCTACAAGCCAATGAGGGAGCCCCTCCCCAAAACCAACCCTGCCAATGCCTTGCTCTTGGACTTCCAGCCTCCAGAATCTTGAAAAATGTAATTTATGCTGTTTAAGTCACCCAGTATATGGTATTATGTTATGGTAGCCTGAGCAGACTAGAACAAGGGGCCATGGTCAAATAGTAATTCTACAATGGAAGAAAATCAAAAGCCAAATTGAGCTGGACCTTTTCTTAGACCCAACTGGAGAGCCATGACTTTGTCAAGAGAATGGAGAAAATTCTTATCTTAATATGACATAATCTTTTATCCCAGTACCTTTTAAATAGCCTTGTTATACTGGATGTACTATAAATTTATCTTAAATTTATCACTTTTGGGGGAGGATGTTCTAAACTACATTTTTTCATAAGTTTATGAGAACAAAAGGAGTAGAATATGTAGATAAGTATATATTCATAAGATGTATATTATGTATATATATGTAAGAATATGTATGTGTATATATTTGTTCCATCTTAACTTTTCCATAAAGAATTTATAACTTACATCTGTCTTAATTTACTTTCCTTGATCACCGTGTCTATTAGTTGCCAAAAGGAAATGGAGAACACCAATATATCTTGTTATGTTTATACTGAGAATATTCTGTCAAATTGGTTGGAAAAAAACTAGAAAATACAAAGTCCTACAATATCAAGGATTTAATAACTATTGAATGTATAAATGATAAAAATAAAAAGAGACCGTGAGGACAAAAAAGGGAGAGGAGAGTATACCAGCTAGGATGCTATCAGTGGCAAGTAATAAAATATCCAGTATAAGCAGGCTTAAATAATATAAGGCTATATTGCCCTAATTACCAAGAAGATTGAAACTATGCTTCAGGTGTGGGTTGATCATGGTGGCAATTCCTTATCTATATTATTTGCACAGGTCCATGTATCAGCTTCATCCTAAGGCTGGCTTCTCTCATGGTAGCAAAGTGGCTCTATTTGTTCCAAGGGTTCATATGAATATTCCACACTGACAGGAGGAGAGAGTGTCATTGTTTAGTAGGTTTATGGAGTTAACTATGCTGCCCCCATGGGCCATTTTTCAACTTTATGCAGACTAGCCTTCTAAAGAACCTAGCATATTTGAGGAGTAACTTAAATTACAGTGCAAGTTCTAAGTCAGTGAAAGAGCTGCCTGGCCATCTCTTTTGATTCCAAAGTTCTGTAGGACAGAACCAGCACATTTTACAAATTGGTTTAGAATTATACAAGCCTGTCTGGTGTATTATGGGGAGAGGTGTCCCTGATGGGGCCTAACCTGGAAAGAGAGACAATAAGATCTTGTATCGGCACCCAAGTTGCTGAAATAAATGACCAAAACCTTGATTGTTTAAAATAACAGTAATTTACGCTTTCACAGTTCTGGAAGCCAGAATTCAAAAATAAAGGTGTGAACAGGGTTGGTTTCTTCTGAAGACTCTAAAGGAGAATATATTCCATGCCTCTATCTTAGCTTATGGGTGATTTTGGTAACACTTGGCATTTTTTGACTCGCAGATACATCCCTGCAATTTCTGCCTTCATCTTCACATGGCCTTTCCCTCTAGGTCTCTGTGTCTTCTTTTATATCTCTTATAAGAACATTTCATTGGATTTAAAGCCCATTCTAAATCTAGAACCACATAATCTTGTGATCGTTAACCTGATTATATCTGCAAAGACCCTATTGCAAAGTAATCTCACATTCACAGGTATTGAGGGGTTAGGAATTGGATCTATCTTCTAGTATCCACTGTTCAACCCACTACAGATCTCTTGGAGAAAATTAGCGTGAGTGAAGGTCCAGGCAGTGGAGGAGCAGAGTTTCTAGGCACATCTTAATTCTGGCAAAAAGAAGAGTGTCATTTAAAGCAGCATTCTCCCAAGGAGGGGGATGTGAAAATATGTTGGAACTTCTCTTTATAATTTTCTTCATCTAAGGAAATAAGAAATAAATAATTTTTCTAATATTGGGCATATAGATGGATACCATGGCCCTCCCTGGGTCTGTGGGTCATGCAGGTACATGTCAGGTACAAGAGGCATCCTGACTTTGGGAGGGGGATGCCACACAGATATGGGGCTGACCATCACACACTTTTTCATCCTTTTGTTTTCTGTGTTTCAGGATCCATTGCTGTTTACATGGGCCCATTAAATGGAGTTATGACTATTTTCTAGTTTATGTAAGTTGACCTTCACAAGATGAACGATTACCTTTAAATATTGTTTCTGACTAAAGACAATACTAAGAATGCATTAGTAATAGAGAAAAAATAGGAAGAGCTGACACTTCTACACTTAAGTGGACTCTTATCAGCCCAAGTAGCAGGTAAAATTATGGTAATCTAATCAGATATAAGAAGCATTTAGATAACCAAATTTCAAATTATTAGACAGCTAATATTTGTATTATGAATTTATATCCACTGTTGTTAGTTGTTACCATCACTAAAGTCCATGATATGTATCGAGACAGTAGTTATTAAATGTACATATTTGGGGAATGTGAACTTAAACATATTTTATGAATGGAGCAAAATTTTTAAACTTTGGAGGCCATTGGTTTCATGGAAATAACCATGCATCACTTGGGGCTCAATAGCTTTACTTGAAAATCCCACTAAAAAGTGAGTCATGAGAGTATTGCTAGCCCTTTGGGTGACAAGAGAACAGAACCACAGGTTAGCAATGCAAGGTAGGTCAGAAGTTAGGTGCCCAGCTTAATTTCTGTTCTGCTTAGCTGCTGTCTGTTGTGCTATCCCATGCCAATCAAGTAGAGCAATGGCCAGAGTAGTGGACCAACAGATTCTACTTGTATGTGATAATTCACCATCTCCAGCCTCTTAAGCAGAATTCTATGCACCAGTGTCAGTTATGGAAAGGGGAACACTGTATACAAATTTCCAATCCCGGGGGGGACTCTAAAACCTCACCAGTTTCTACAAAGGTTTCTAAGTGTGGAAGGAGGTTTTTCACAAACCCAGCTGCCAGAATTCTACAAGAGTTCTTGACTCTGGCAGGGACTCAAAGGGGACACGGCTGCTTCAGGAGTCATACCTCTACTACTTGCATTCTTAGCTCCAGTTTGGTAAGAAAGAATAATCATAGGAGTCAGGCAAAGCAACTTTATTATTCAAGGATAGGCAGCTAAAACAAACAGAAACCTAGAATCCATGCTGAGTCAGTTCCCCGAGTCTCAGGAAGGTTGCCCAGGGCAGGTGGAGCCTTATCTGTTCATGCCCACTTCATACTGCAGCTGAGGGACACCAAAAGCAATCCACTATGGGTTTTACACCCTGGTTGCCCCTGGGTTGCTGAGCACAAGCATTGCAGGATATCCTGTTCCAGGAGGGATGACAAAGCCTGGGCTATTCTAGGTGGTTTCTCCTTATGTCAGGGCACTGTATCCTCAGCACATGCTACAGTTTTCCCAAAAACTACAGCAGAAGGGGGAAGAACTGGGTCAGCCAAGGCTCTCTGGGGCCCTGTCTTCCTGCACACATTCTTCCCCTGTTCCCACCACCGGCACTTACTAATGGACACTATAGACAGAAAACTGAGCACCTTGGTCTGGAAGGAGACAGTGCTCCAGAGGAATGTTTTGTAGTTTGGTTGCAACTGTGGCTCAGGTGTACATCACTGTGGTAAAAGAAAGGAGGAAAGAAAAGCAAGAAAACAGAAAAGGAAGAACGTGAAGCTAATGTTGGGTGTCAGAAAAGTCCTAACAGCATTCCTTTAACTCGTTTACTTTTGTTTGTTTGTTTTTGTTTTTTGTTTTTTGTTTTTTTGAGATGGAGTCTCACTCTGTTGCCCAGGCTAGAGTACAGTGGCACAATCTTGGCTCATTGCAACCTCTGACTCCTGGGTTCAAGCGATTCTCCGGCCTCAGCCTTCTGAACAGCTGGGACTACAGGCACACTCCACCTTACCCAGCTAATTTTGTATTTTTTAGTAGAGACAGTGTTTCACTATGTAAACCAGGCTGGTCTCGAACTCCTGGCCTCAAGGGACCCACCCGCCTCTGCCTCCCAAAGTGCTGGGATTTCAGGCTTGAGCCACAGCGCCCAGCCCCATTGTTTACTCTTTCACTGCTCTACCTCTTATCACAAGAAGCTGGCCCTTCAAGCCAAGCCAATTCCCAGGCTCCTATGACAGCTGCTTGCATTTGACCAAAGGGAGGCATTGGCAGGAGATTGGAGGGAAGAAAGACAGGAGGAGCCTGGGTACTTTCTTCCCCTCTCTGAGTCTTAGGTGGCCCCTCAACAGTGCTACATCTCTTCCGTGATCTACCTGTTGACATCCAGGTTCATTTTGATTTCATTGGCCTCTTTCCTCTCTCTCTCCAGCCTAGGTGTGGAAGCAGCCTTCTGCTATTTCTGATCTCTAAGTGACTTCCCTGACTCATTTTTGGCTTGTCAACTTCTTAATTCCCTGTGTAAAAAATGCCCTTAAATTTCCTTTATTTCAATACAATAACTAATTTCTGTTTTCCTGGTTGGACACCAACATATCCTTTAAGGTAGAAGTAGATAGGTGATCATCATTCAAATTTTATATTTTATTACTTAATTGCATGGTGTTTTCCATTTGCCTATGATTTTATCTTTTAGCTAAGATATGTTCTATACCTTTTTCCCCTTTGCCTTATGAAACTGCCAAGAACTAATTTCAGTTTTGATGTCCTGAAGGGATATTATTAGAAAAGGGATGGAGCTGATTGATAAAGCAAAAATACAAATTTATAATTGGTGAATTGCAGATCGATCTATATGATGGGAATACGTTCTAAGAAGATTTTTTCCTCTCATTTCCTCCTTGCAGATGGATCCCTGAAAGCCTATTATCTTTAATATAAAATTCTTATTTATTATCTTTTAAAGGTTTGGAAGGATGAGAGCTTTAAGGGGAAATTGAGTAGAGAATGAGATTAGGAAAGGATTTCATGCAGAGAAAGAAAGATATATAATGCAAACCATACTATGGTCTTTGCATATGCAAACAAAGCATCTGACCTACTTTCAGGAGGCCACACTCTTTTGAGCTTTTCCAGTAATTCATTCTCTCTTCCCGCCAACTCTACCCTGTTAGAATGCAAATAGTTAGGACTGTAATGTGGGGCATGGTATAGAATAGATGCTGACAAACTACTAAGGCCTGTGGGCCAAATCTAGCTCACAGTCTGCTTTTGTAAATAAAGTTTCATTAGCACATACCTATGCTTGTTCAAGTGCTTATTGTCTACAGCTTCTTACATGCCACAAAGGCGGATTTGAGTAGTTGCAATAGAGACAATGAACCTGCAATGCTGAAGATATTTACTATGTAGATCTTTATGAAAAACTTTGCTAATCCCTGCTATAGAATAAGTTGCTTGCTTTTAAGAGGATTACTATGATCTTTTTGCTTTTCAGGTGAAACATTTCTGGAGCACCTACTGTGTGCCAAGTACTGGCTAGATGCTTTATAGAATAAAAGCACAGGCCGGGCACAGTGGCTCATGCCTGTAATCCCAGCAATTTGGGAGGCCAAGGTGGGTGGATCACTTGAGGTCAGGAATTTGAGACCAGCCTGGCCAACATGGTAAAACCCCATCTCTACTAAAAATACAAAAATTAGCTGGGTGTGGTAGCACATGCCTGTAGTCCCAGCTACTTGGGAGGCTGAGACAGGGGAATCCCATGAACCCAGGAGATGGAGGTTGCAGACAGTTGAGATCATGACACTGCACTCCAGCCTGGGCAACACAGCAAGGCTCCGTCTAAAAAAATAAAAAAAATTAAAAGCACAGATATGCAATGCAATTAAATTTTTCATGTAGTAGGATAAGAATGACACCTGCAAACTTAGGTTAGACAAGGGAACAACATGGATGCTTAGAAGATACAGACAAGGGTTGTTCCAGATGACAAAGAAACTGCTTTCGACTAAGATAGAGAACACAACAGCAGGGGTTAGGATTTTACTTTCTTTTCAAACCAGGAAAGACAAGAGAATGCCATCCTCCTGTGTGTATGGAGAAAACAAAAGCTGAACACAGTTATTTGTGCTTTAAGTTCAGCCTGTTGGACTTCATATACTTTCAAGGAAAGCAGGGCAAGAAAAAAAAGATTAAGGTCAAGAAAAAGGCAGTTTTTGGATGATCATCAATTCATTTATCCATTTACCCATCAATATTTGAGTGCCCTCTCTTCCAGGCATGGTATGACATGCTGGGCATAGACAATAATTGTGGCAGAGGAGGTTCCTGCCCCCAGAAAACTTTTATTCTGGTGGGTGGCACAGGGTGAATAGATATAATACATACTTCCAGCTCAGCTGACTAACAAGGATTTTTATCTCAGAAGAAGATTTAGGAGGATCTTTAAATAAAAGTGCAAGGAGAATGTGTTGAAGATTCAGGAGAGTGGAGAGTTTGAGAAAATGGGTTCAGGATCCAGCTGCCTGGGTTACAATGGGTGGCCCTTTAGGGTGTACAACTCCCCTTTTTGGGAAGTTACTGAGTACCTCTGTGTTTCAGGTTCCTCATCTTTAAACTGGGATGATAATAGAATGTACTCATAAAACTGTTGTAAGCATTAAATGAGGCCATGTCTGCAAAATGCTTAGTCAGTGCTTGGCACATAGTAGGAGCTATGATGTTTACTAATAGAAGAACCAACCTGACCCTTTGTTTTTATTCTGAGACTGTCCACGTTTTAATTATTATTTTTTTTTGTAATAGTTCCAATAGGATAAGTGAACAAGTCTAAGAAGAGAGAACTGTTTTGCTCTTTATTTATATTTTAAATGAAAGTACTTGAGGGTCATAAAATGAAGCTAGCAAGAAGTTATAATTTAATTAGCATGCCATTGTTTATCTACTTCATCTGGAATAATTAACTTCATGTATACGAGACTGCTGCTTCCAAAGATCTCAAAATATTTTCTTTGAAAAATGCAATTTTCCACTGAAATATGTAGAATAGAAAGTCAAATTATAATAATTATCATCATCAAATATTTATCAAATGGTTATGATATACCAGTCACAGAAAGTGGTCTTACACATTCTGGCTGGGCACGGTGGCTCACAACTGTAATCCCAGCACTATGGGAGGCCAAGGTGGGCGGATCACCTGGGGTCAGGAGTTCGAGAACAGCCTAGCCAACATGGTGAAACCCTGTCTCTACTAAAAATACAAAAATCAGCTGGGCGTGGTGGTGCATGCCTGTAATCCCAGCTACTCGGGAGGCCAAGGCATGAGAATTGCTTGAACTCAGGAGGTGGAGGTTGCAGTGAGCCGAGATCATGCCACTGCACTCCAGCCTGGGCGACACAGTGAGACTGTGTCTCAAAAAAATAAAATAAAATAAAGTCGTCTTATATATTCATTTACTCTTTTCCTTAATTTTGGAAATCCATAAAGCTGATATTTTATCCCCATTTTTCAAATGAGAAAGCTCAGATGGGCAAATAGCTCAGACTGTATTCCTAAATCACACTAGACATGAGGTAGGACTCCTTCCCAGGGCTACCTGACTCCAAAGTGTGTGGTCTTTCCTCTTTCTTATGTGATATGGTCTCAAGGACACATTGAAAGTTGACATTTAGAACACCTACTACATCTTCTTTCAAAAAGAAAGCATTAGTAGGCAAAATTGTAAAATGTATCTATCATTTTATCAATCATAAAAGCATTACATTTTTATTAAAGAAATTTTGAAAAGTTTAGAATACTATGAAATAGATATACATCAGCCATTACCCTAGCCACTAGAAATATCCATTTTAATTATTTTATATATTTTCAAAATTTCTTTTTATACAAACACATACACTTCTAAATGGTTTCCTACTACATTATATGGTAAGTCAGACTTCAAATTTAACATGCCATTTAGAGTTGTATAATATTATTTCAAAGTCTACATAGAATATTTGTATGGCTGTAGTACAATAACACTTAAGCAGATACCTTGAGTGCTTCTAAGTTTTTACAATTATAAATAATTTTGTAACCAAATTCTTTTTTTTTTTTTTTTTGAGTTTTGCTCTTGTTGCCCAGGCTGGAGTGCAATGGTGTGATCTCAGCTCACTGCAACCTCTGCCTCCTGGGTTCAAGTGATACTCCTGCCTCAGCCTCCTGAGTAGCTGGGATTACCGGTGTCCACCACCACGCCTGGCTGATTTTTTGTATTTTTAGTAGAGATGGGGTTTCACCAGGTTGGTCAGGCTGGTTTCAAACTTCTGACCTCAGGTTATCCACCCCCTTCAGCCTCCCAAAGTGCTGGGATTACAGGCGTGAGCCACCGTACCCCGCCTAATTTTGTAATAAAATTCTGATGCAGTCTTTCAGTCTTTTATTATTTCCTTAAAATAAAATGACTGGGTTAAAGGGTAAAATTATTTTAGAATTGCTGATATGTATAGACAGACTGTTCTCCAGAAAGAATACAACTAAGTCAATGTCAACTTAGCTAAAGCCCTATCGGAAAATAAAAACATCGATATACTTTCCTCACTTAACCATTAGGCACCTTACTAATTTTCAGGTTATATTTGGCACTGAACTGAACAATACAAAAATACTTTGAGCAGCATGTCACTCACCTTCTAACTTTCAATGATATATGATCCAAGATAAAATCATTCAATCTATGATTCCCACACTCAAGAAATGTTTGCTTGCCCATCATTTTCAAAAAGAAAAATAATAAGGATGGGTGCTAAAAGTACAAATTTGGCTGGGCGCAGTGGCTCATGCCTGTAATCCCAACCCTTAGGGAGGCAGAGGTGGGCGGATCACCTGAGGAGTTTGAGACCAGCCTGGCCAACATGGTGAACCCTTGTCTCTACTAATAATACAAAAATAGCCGGGCGTGGTAGCACATGCCGGTAATCCCAGGTACTCGGGAAGCTGAGGTGTGAGAATCTCTTGAACTCAGGAGGCGGAGGTTGCAGTGAGCCGAGATCGCACCATTGCACTCCAGCCTGGGCTGCAGAGAGAATTCGTCTCAAAAAAAAAAGAAAAAAAGAAAATAAAATAATAAATAAATAACAAAAGTAAAAATTTTAGACTTTGCATGTGTTCCTGAGTGGATCTGTGTGTGTGTGTGTGTGTGTGTGTGTGTGTGTGTGTTTGCGTGCACGTGCGCTCATGAGTGTGTCTGTGTGTGTTGGGGAAGGTTGAGGTGTAGTGATGTGGAGTATTCTCGGGAGTTTCCTAAAGTCATGAAATCTATGAACATGACAAGCATGCTGGGTATAAAGGCATCTCCAGCAACATAGTGGCAGCCAAAGTTTTTTATAGGAAAAATAATCTGCTTCCCAAAAAGTAGAAATTAATTTCAAAGCAACATTTTATAATTCTACACTTTATTAAATTAATACTTATACCTTGGAAATAGATAATCAAGTTCTGAACCATGTAGCACTGAAACACTAGTGAGAGCTGATGATGACAGAGGAGGGCCTTTGCCTTCTGTGACAACAAAAGCAGGAACAAAGAGAAGCAGAGACAAAAGAGTGAGTGATTCAGTCACGTCGATGGCTCTAAACGGAGAAAAGCCTAAACAACACTCTTAGGAAGGAAATGAGGATGAGCTTTCTTGGCCCAAAAACCTGGTCTGGCTCCTTGAAAGTTCTTGAACCAAGTTCTAGTTTCTGAAAAGCTCATGGCATATTTAGGGTTTGGTTATTTTTCTGAGACTATTTGTAAGGTTCTCTCTGGGTTTCTTTGAGACCTAGATTATGTTAAATCTCCATTACTTGACACAATCTGAGTAAGTCTATGATTTTTTTTTTGTTATAAAAATAAACTAATACAGCAAAATGATTTCTGAGGGTTCTGAAGTATCAGACTTTTCCACATCATGTGATATTAGATCATTAGGAAGACTGGACAAATAAACAAAGAAAGAAACAAAAGAGCAGCCACTGAGAATGAAAAAGAGAAAAACATTGATCCTGTTTCATAATTGGGTTGCTGTCTCCCTAGAAAGACAAAAGTCGCTTGAAAGAATCCTTTTCAAGTTAAAATCATGAGTGTATTAATATTATGGCACATTTCCTAGTCTCTACCTATCTGAGCTCCTGAGAACCATATAGAGATTTGACAGCAGAAACAAAAAATTACAGGACCATAAATCTTTCTGTTATCTGTGAGCAGGAAACAGGCTCTATGAAAGGATGACAAGAGGCCCTGATCCCACTTGAAATTAAGACAGTAATTAAGCACCAAAATAAAGGTAACAATTGGGAAGAAAATGTCCTCTAGTGGAAAATTCTCATTAATTCAATTTGTATTGATATAAATAATGTTCCTCAACTTTCTTTTGAATGATATATAGTCTTTTAATGGCCAGGTTGTCAGTGGAAGGAAAACTAATGCTTTATTCATTGAAGAGGTTCAAATAAGCAAGGATCATCCTCCATGGTTGAAAATGAAAAAAAATCAATATTGATGTGTTTAAGACACTCTTTTCCACGGTTTTTGAAATAACTTTGAATGTCTCATAAAAGACAAATATTTTATTCTAGGAAAAAATTCTAAGACCTTTTACTACAAATAATCTGAAGAATATTAAGCCTAGGTACCACTATCTGCGTACTGAACCTCCCTGAAATAAAAAAAAAAGTACATGTTGAAAATGAAAATTTATTATTAGAATAAAGCTACTGTTAATCAGAATGCAGCTAATCAGAATTTTTAGTTAATTTAAGAAATTAGTTTGTTCCAGTACAAAAAAGCAGGGTACACAGTCACACAGAGACACACACATCCAGACATCACCTCCCACACACAAAAAGATATGGCTGGCATATTGATTAATGGATGACTATTAATATATAACTAAATATTTATATATATCACTAAATAATATACAAAATGAATTAAAGTACTTTGTCTTATGATATGATCAAGGACATAATAAATATGAGTGAGTGAGCAAAATTAAAAAGCAACTCAAGATGCTACCAGATTACCAAATAAGTGGTGTCAATACCTGGTTTTTATACTGGACTTGAAACACATCAAAAATAGTGTGCTAATATTAGCAAAATTTCTAAAGGAAATTGTCTTTTTTTTAAAAAAAAAAAAAAGCACTTAAGACTTTTAGAAAATCAGTCAATCATCAGCTGGCCTCCCAAATATTTAGGAAAATAAATTTAAAGTGAAGACATGAATGCTAGGAAATATAAGAAAGAAAATTTAAAAGGAAAAAATAAGAAATTTTAAAAAATGAAATAAATTAGAATTACAGCTAGCCTGCTTAAAATTGCATACCGAAATGTTTGATATAAAGACTAAGTTTTTGGTCATGTATGACTTGGTGAAAGTTTAATGCCTTTAATATAAACAGCAAACACTATTCCATGTGAAGACGTGAACTAAAACACATCCTGTGTCAACCACATATTGGGTTGTCTCTTTCTTAGTCTTCTACATCTAAACCCGAAAACAATAATGTAATACCCTATAGCATCTTTTTTTATCCACTAGAACTTTATCCATATACCAAACTGTACACAGGAAACTGGGCTTTGTAAAATACTTTATGTAGGACAAGAAGGAAAGTAGACCACAACTCAGTTACATAGCAGTTTCACTTAATTGGGCAGTCCTTCTTTGGGTGTTCTAAGCAACATCTTGCTGTATACAAATAAAACTACAATCTTGATTATGTTCTTAACTGGTTGATCTTCCTTGTTCAAAAGATAGAGTTAAAGTAGATAATTTGTAAGATCTCTAAAAACCATAGTATTTTAGAAGTGTAAGGTTGATCTTCCCTGTTCAAAAGAGAATGGGTTAAAGTGGATAGTTTATAAAGTCTCTAAAAATCATAGTATTTTAGAAGTGTAAGGATCCACTATTTGAGGAAGGGTAACCAGTTATTAGCATCATTAACTCCATTTTATACTTGACCCAATATATTGAAGACAGTTGCCTACCATGGCACAGCTATCACATTTCTTCAAATACAAGACGTACACAGATTTAAAACAAAGAAACAAAACTGCCACTTGAGAAGCGGAGAAGACTTGTTACAGAGCCAGTGCTGCCTGTGCCTTTGGAAGTAAGCCTTGCACAGAGGGTTCATTCAATCATCAATGCAGTTAATTTTCCTGGCAGAACCACAGTTATATCTTAACTTAAAATTGTAATGGAAATGTACATTCCCGTTAAGATTTCTTCAAAAACTTCCATTAGGAGACGACTTTGCAATAAAAGGTGACTGCATATGGAGAAGACAGCATGCCACATACCAGGCAAAACAAAGGCCATAGAAAGTGTCAGATCCTTCAGAGTAGGTCTGCGAATTCTCAGAGACTGTTCTGTGATTGATCTATGTGTCACAAAAGACTCTCACTTAGACACAGAGCATCTATTTGTCAAAAGCATTTTGCTGCTATACCAGAAAAGCTATTTAACTTAATTTTTAGAAATATATCATTAAATCAAAGAAAGACAAATGAAAGTAAAAATTTTACCAACTAGGAAATGAAGAGGAAACCCTGAAATTTTTCAATACAACATTACTTTTAAAGCAGTTGAAAAGGTAAAGATTTATAATTTAGGAGACTCAAAAACAGATTGGCTCCGTAAACCTTTAAAAATAATGTGTAAGATTTGCTAGATTATATTCTTGGAGAATTTTTACATACTTGATGTTGCTACAGAAAATAAAAATAGTAGC
Source organism: Pan troglodytes (assembly GCF_028858775.2). Lineage (NCBI taxonomy): Eukaryota > Metazoa > Chordata > Mammalia > Primates > Hominidae > Pan > Pan troglodytes. Next base: position 15,397,771 of record NC_072411.2, read on the forward strand.
CATGTAATGAATGCCATAATCAGCTAAAGAAACACCCATTACCTCCCCACCAGTACCTCCCTTCTACTGATGCTATTATTAAATTGATGGTGAGTTTTACATAAAATAGTAATTTAGGATTAGAGAAAACAGTACTTGATGATAAAGCTGGAACTAGAAATTCAGGGCTTCAAATTTCACATCCAGTGAACTGCTAAAGACTTTTATAACTACTCTGTATTTACAAAGAATCTTATATACATATCTCACACTTCTGATGAGACATATTGTAAGAAACCATTGCTATTTTTTAACAAACTTTTGATATTTGCTTAGTTGTATTTATTACTATTCTGATACATAAAACTAGAATTGGAGAAATTATCTCTTTCTATGTTTCTGCAAAGGCTTGTACCATCTCAGAATAGTTTGTTATCTAAATTAATAACAAAAAAAAAAACAGGGACTCCACAGTTCAACATAAAAATGAAAGTTAGTGGTTTTCAAATATTACATCTCTCTATAATAGCTATCATTACCTTTTGATTTCCCTTTGTCATTTGTGTAATATATATCTCCAGTCCTACAGCCTTCAATATGATAGCAACTAGCCATATGTGGCTGTATAAATTTAAATAATTGAAAGTAAAAATTTAATTCTAGCTGAGGCAGGAGAATCGCTTGATCCTGGGAGGCGGAGGTTGCAGTGAGCTGAGATCACCCCGCTGCACTCCAGCCTGGGCGAGAGTGAGAGACTCTGTTTGAAAAAAAAAAAAAAAAAAAAAGTTCCTCAGTTGTGCTAGCTGCAGTTTCAGTCCCTAGTAGTCACATGTGGCTAGAGGCTATTGTATTGGATAGATATAGATTGTTTCCATCATCACAGATAGTTAGTTCTATGGTACTCTTTTATGACATAAGAACCAATGTTTTTGGTCACAGGTAACTTGGTAAGAGAAGTTTGACACCTTTAGTAGCAGTAAACGGTGCCACAGTTTCGTTAAACAAATCTGTTCAAGGATTCTTGGATGCTATTCAAAATGAATGTTAAGGAAAATGACCTGCCTCAGGTTGTAATCAGTAGATGTAGATACATGCATGCTAAATTTGTAAGGTGAGCTAGTCATAGAATTGTATAGCTGTAAAGACCCTAGGAGGTAACATAATTCAACTCGTCTTATTTTATGGTTGTGGAAACTGAGGTGCAGAGAGGCTAAGTGTTCTCTGTAATGTCACAGGGGATTTTGTGACAAAGTTTAATCATCAGCATTGGTAGTGACACACATTCTCAAATGTTGAAATAAAGAAAACAAAATTAATTCTTGCACTGAAACCATGCAGTGTTCCCATCTGAGCAGATCAAGCCTGGCTTATATGCCTCAAAGAGACCAAATTCAAAGTTCTAGTCTGAGATTGGTTGATGTATTATTTTCATTTGGTTGTTCTTACTATTCCCATGTTTGCCTGATTCAACTAGGAATATCCTGTAAATGTGCCATAAAATACTTGACTTAGCTTTAGCAAAACATTTGACTTTTGTGAGGTTTCTATTTAGCTACACCCGTGGCTGGTTGAGGGCTGAGCATCTACAGAGTACAAGATTATTAAATCTAGTAAGTTCCAGCCTAGGCACTCCTTCTTCATTTTTCCTCATTTGGCTTGCTACTGAGGTGTCAGGAAATTGTACACTCAAGTCTCACCTTGACATTTACTAGCATTGTCACCTGGCACAAGATGAGACATGTCCATTGCAACCTGCCCACCCACCCCCATTTCCGTGGCAAGTTGTTCTGCCCTTGCTTCTGCAGAAGTCGTGCTCATGTCCACTGCTTCTCCACCTTCTCTAACCAGGACCAAAGTGGTTTGCATGCAGGTAGATGCTTGATCCACAGACAGCTGATCCATAAGTGGGCCTTTAACACAGGGCATACGTGGCCTGGTTCACAAGAATGAGCCAGGTAAACAGTATTTTGAAATTTGCAACTAAGATGTTGTAGGGGCCAATTTCCCCTTTGTCTTTTGAAGGGTCACTGAAAATCAAATGACAAAAGGCATATTAATAGGAGAAAAGACATATAAGTTTGATAATTTGAATGGGAAGAAAAATCACAGAGTGATTATCCCACCACACAGTGGGGTATAAATGGCTATATATTCTTCTTCTTAGGGAAAGGAGATGAAGAAGTGAAGATCATTTAAAGGGGTTAGCAAATGATTTTTAGGAGCATTCAATAGCAATGGACTTGAAGAACATACAGTGGCCTGGGATAAAATCTACTGGGCCTGCAGAGCAGACAACTGTTTGTGACAAAAGTCTGTCAGGTGTGTTGACAGACTTCAGTCTTCCTGCGATTTGAGTTCGGTTGATGAAAACTCAGAGGAGGAACCCAGAGTAATTGTGGAGTTTTTTGTTGTTTGTTTTGTTTTGTTTTGTTTTTGGTAGGTTCAGACTTTACACAGATAAGGAAACTTCGGAGAACAGCTTCATTCAGTGCTTTAGGAGAGACAGAGGATTGAGAGACAGGAGGTGGGGAAGATCAGAGAGAACTTGCGAAAATTCTGAAAGTTTTGAATGAGGCCCAGTTCCAGTTTGTCAGAAGTTTGGCTTTCTGATGACTTTCTATTGAGCTTCCATGAGCACTAGGTCTCTTTAATATATTTTTGTCTTTTTAGTTAAATAACTTATTTTCTGTAATTTGCAAATTAAACATACATACTGAAACAAGAGCTAGTAGTGACAACCTTAATAGTTTACTGCCACGGTTAAAGGATAAAATAAAGATATCATCCCCCAGAAATCTGTCAATTCTTCTTAAGGTCTTCAGTTATATTTGGAAAGAATGAAGCTAACTAAAACACATTTTCCTAAAATTATTGGAAACAAAAAATATTTAGAGGTAAGATAAATATTTGAGTTTTCTGAAATGCTCAATTTGTCTTCTACAATTTCCACCACACATTTAAAAAAATGCTGAGAGAACATGAGCCTGTGGAAAGAACAATTGTCTAAGTACCAGGAAACCTGGGTGTTAGATCCACTTCTGTAGTAGAAATGACTAGTGCTCACCCATATCTGGTTCTCCTCTACTTTCTGGACACATGAAATATACATTTCTTGGACCCTTAATAAGGACCCTGTTACACTTCTGGCTGGTAGACTGTGAGCAGAATTTATACATGTCATTTTTGAGCTGCAGCTATGACTGGCCTGGCAACCCATTCACATTCTCCACCTATCACAGTGTTTCTGAAAGGTACAGGTAGAGATGATGAAGCTGCAAGATGGAGAATGCAAAGCTGTATAAAGTCATGTCTTGGAAAAGAGCTGCCCTAGAAAACTACCCATATTGCAGCAGACTTTGCATTAACAAGAAACACTTTTGAGGGCTAAGCCCCCGTGTATTACAGTTTATACGTTACACAGCATAACCTATCCCACCCTGACTGGGTAGATTTCCAGTGCCTAGATAAAGAAGTCACTGCTTTTCCCTATGCTCTGACTTCTTCAAGCATCTAAATGAAGAAATTGGACTTCATTGCCTCCAGTGACTCTTTTAGGGTGTGCATTCATTCTATCATTCTTCTCTGATGCCTGCCCTACTTACTTTGCAGATTTGCTGAGAGGGTGCTTTGAAACACCCATTGCATGGGCCTTCCCATTGCATCCTTATAAACAAAAGATTTTGTCAAAGTTGACCGCTTCCAAAAGAGATCTTGCTATTTCTGAATTAAGCATTTGGAGTGACGTCAATTTTAATTTTTAATTTGGCTATGTGCAAATCTTTATCCTTTTTGGTGGGAAAATTTGAATAGACTTTTCTCTTTGTTTTGCCATTATTCAAAAGCACAATTTTGAGAGTGCAAAGAAGCATAACTGACTTAGCAAGTCTGTTAGCTCTGCTCTCATTCTTCTTGACCTGCTTCTCTTCATCACCCAATTGTGAATCTTACCTCTTGGTCCTTAGCTACTATCCTGATTCTACAGATCAGCCCTGCCCAAAAGTGCCTGCTGATAGTCACTGCCATGACTTGTAGGCATGCTTCTGTAATAATGTACACATATGGTCTTGACAGGAAATAATCTGCTAGATCCTTCACACTCAGTATCACATGATTCCAGATACAGACTAAAGATCAAAATATTACCTTGGAAATCACAGGTTAGAAAATAATAGCTGGTTGGTGAGAATATTTAATGATTTGCATCCAGAGAACTTCAGACTCTAGTTCTGAATCTGCCACTTCCTATCTGGGCGACTTTTGGCAAGTTACTTAATTCTGTAAACTTCAGCTCTCTTCTTTGTAGTATGAGTTAACAGCAAGTACATTATAGTGTAGTTGAGAAAATAAAATAAGACAGCTTATGTAAAGGACCCAGAATAATGCTTAGCTCCATAACTAGCTACAAATGCCAGTTTTTTCATTTATCTTATATGAGGGAGGTAAGGGAAGATTATAGATGTTACTGACCAAAGGGAAAGGCCTGGATAGAGGGAATTATAGGAGTAAAGCTATCATAAAGACCCTGAATACGGAGAGGAGAAACCAAGAAGAAAATGTATAATTCTCTTCTAAATAAAAATGGTAATTCTTATAAATTATCTATTTATAATTTTGCCCTAGACTAGCACTACACTATTTTTATCAAGAATGATGATTAAAATTTCTTCCATTGGCCTCATGCTTTTTACAGATTTTTCCCAGTTGAGTTTCAGGTAGAGAAGATCTGAAGAATAGAGATGGAAAATATCATTCTTTTTTTTAAAGAGGAGTTCTAGAGAATCTAAAGTTTTTTGATTGTTCAATAGTTAGTATCCAAACCATTAGAAAAACTCAGGTCTTAAAACAGCTAACCAGTCGGGCGCGGTGGCTCACGCCTGTAATCCTAGCACTTTGGGAGGCCGAGGCGGGCGGATCACGAGGTCAGCAGATCGAGACCATCCTGGCTAACACGGTGAAACCCCGTCTCTACTAAAAATACAAAAAATTAGCCGGGTGTAGTGGCGGGCGCCTGTAGTCCCAGCTACTGGGGAGGCTGAGGCAGGAGAATGGTGTGAACCCGGGAGGCGGAGCTTGCAGTGAGCCGAGATCGCGCCACCGCACTCCAGCCTGGGCAACAGAGCGAGACTCCGTCTCAAAAAAACAAAAACAAAACAAAACAAAACAAAAAAACAACTAGCCAATAGACTATTCTCACCTGTAAATCGTTCTTTTCACTAGATATGGTGGTGTGTTGGTCATCAGGTACACAGATTAACAAGATAATTCCTGCCCTCAAGGGGATGAAAACTGGGTAAGAAAAAAAATTTTTTTTCAGTCCAGCTTATTAAATACCATATAGGAGATAAGCAAAGTTGTCAGTGGAACTCAGACATGGGGCACTTAAGCTATCAAGGATGGAAGTGCTCCATGCACATTCATGAGATGGAGGTGGGAAGTCAGACAAGTCGTTCTGGCAGGGACATTCCCTAGCTCTGTCCAACTAGTTTAGTATTAGCTGGCTTCTCACATTTGGGTGAGGTTTATGGTCATCGAACTTCCTAGCCTCCATTAGGAAAGGTATGAACAATCAGTCTGTGCTTCTAAGCTTGATGCCTTTGGACTTTAAGTGTTTTCAGTTTCATGAGAACTTTGTTAAAATGCAAATTCCTCATGAATGTTTAGCCTTATCAGTCAGCACCATATTGGGAATGAATAAGCATTGTGGGATGTCTAAAGGAAGGGAGTTAAGAGAGAGGCTCAAGCAAGGAGATGGTGGTAATTGGAAAGATGTACAACAGTTCCAAAGACAAACTATATTAACTTCTCTTTGTGGACCAAGGTTAGGCAAGACTTCTGTCGACCAGTTCATGGAATCTTTGGCTCACTTCAACCGTAACTTCTCTATAATAAAAAGTAAGAAAAGTAAAGAGTTCATTAGCTCAGAGCAAGTTAATCAGAAAGGATTAAAGCACATCAATCTATTTTCATGTTTGATAGTAGCCCTCATTGAGGCTTGTGGGATAATGATCAGGTCCTTATTGAGCCCAGCAGAGAAGGAGGACCCAATCTTGCTTTATTTCTCCCCCTACCCTCTTTAGTGCTTTTTTTTTTCTTAAATTGCCCTTTCCTGTGTTCAGTTCTTCATCTTCTTTGACAAGGAATTCAAAAACTCTCAGAAATTTTAATAAATAATTTACAGTACATATTTATGACTTAATATGTCATGTCTAAATAAATAAAGTGTTAATGACTAAATCAACACAACAATAATGTTAGTAATTGAATGTTGGAAGTCATAGACTTCAGCCCATAGGTAAATCTCCCCTCTGCACACCCATATAAAAGGATAGGCCCAACAAAAGTAATGAAACTGGGCATTATAATGGGATCTTGTCCATGAGACACGAGGAAAAGAAAATATATTTTTTAAATGGGTTGACGGATGTTTCTATTTATACCAAGCACTGATGTTGGAAAGCCAAATGAGAAAAGAAAAGAAAGTTTTTATCTAAGAAATGTGAGCCCCTTTAAATTATCAGGCCCAGAGAGGCATTAAAATGTGACAACAGTTGCATCTTACTTCCCCTCTATGCTAAACGATTACCTCTTGAAGCCACTTGCTCCATAGGCTCTAGATTAACTGATGCCAAGTAGCCATAAAATGCCACACACTGGACACTATAACTTATAACCTATAGTTCAACAACGTATAATCAATCGCTAATTGGTGTTATCGCTGTATTGTCCAATAGACCGCCAGGATGGCTAAATAGTATAAAGGAGAGCTTTATTGGCAATATCAGTTTGCAAACCAGGAAGAGACAGTCTCTGGCATGTACCTAAAGTGCTTTCTCTTCAAAGAGGTAAAAGGCAGGTTGATTTTTATACCTCACAGTCTGTATTACACAATAGACTCATACATACTCAGCAGGTTTGGGGGGTATGAGGAGAGTCAAGCACATGCACAAGGGGTAAACATATATGTAACATACTTCCCATGTTCACTTTGAGGTAGAGTTTTAGCATTAAAACAAGCTGGAATTTGGCTCTTTACATCAAAGGTGAACTTTAAGGCACAAAGAGAGTTTGTGTGCAGCCTCTGAAAGCTGACTGAAGCTGGATTAAAGTCTGGAGTTGCTTAAGAGGGAAGAATGTTTGAAGGCCACTCCCCTGTCCAATCAGAGTTATAGTGATCTGGGTTATAAATAAGAGGTAGAAAGGGGGTAACAATTTGCTTGATAGCTCCTATTGTTAGGAAGTTTAGCAAGAGTGTGGGGTTTTTTTTTTTTTGAAGCTGTAGGAATTTAGGAAGTTGCTATGCCAGCTGAGCTCTGAATTCTGCGCCCATAGATAATATTTATTTTCTTAACCTTGGGGTCTGTCTTAGTTGATAAAGGAGCATCTATTTTGGTTTCTCAGATCACATCTATAAACCAACAAAAATTCCTGTCAAACAACTTTGTAGCAGCCCACTCTTTTTTTCCCTTTTCCCTTTGAAAACCTGCTTGTAACAAGCCAAATGCAGCACTTCCCAGGGCAACTTGGACATGTGTCCCAGCCATTGTCCTCACTTTGGCTAAAGTAAACTCTTCCATTAAAATTATATTTGATGCCTCAGCTTCTTTCTTTAGGTGGACATAAGTCATTTTGAACTCCTCTGTATCCACCGTGCTATGCACATTCACATTTTTTCCATGTTTTTCCAATTTTGAGTCTGATATGCTTCTTGAATCAGTTTTTCACCACTTTCCATCACCTACCACCTCTGCTCTGCATCAAGTTGTCTTCTGCTCAAATCAGTAGAATATTTCCTTACACGACCTTCTTACCTTTAGCCTTGGCTCCCTTAGATCCATCTTCCCCAAAGTTTCCAGGTTTCAAAGGCAACATCTGATGATGCAAATTCTCTTTCAGTAGCTCCACATCTTCTTTAGATGGTGCTCAGAGCTTCTCTCCAGTGCATCCAAAGCTTTTCATATAACGGTGATGAAGACGGCTAAGTTTTACTGAGCATTACTATGTTCCAGATACATTGGATCAGATCTTTTCATGGACATTACTTACTCTCTCAAAATAGTCCCCTAGAATAGATGTGATTATCCTCCTTATGTCTCTTTTACAGAAGAAGAAACCACTTTCAGAGTTTATTTGCCAGGCTAGGAAGTATTGGAGAAGAGATTTGGTCCAATGCCAGTCATTAAGTCTTCCCCTGAATATGTGCTCACAACTAGTATATTACACTTCCCTGCATCTCGTAAACCGAAATGACAAACCAAAACATTGTAGAGACCCAATGTGTAAGAATAATTGAATGGAAGTGATTTCAGCAAAAGTTCTTCTATAGGCTGGGTGCAGTGGCTCAAGCCTGTAATCCCAGCACTTTGGGAGGCCGAGGCGGGCAGATCACGAGGTCAGGAGATCGAGACCATCCTGGCTAACACGGTGAAGCCCTGTCTCTACTAAAAATACAAAAAAAAAAATTAGCCGGGCGTGGTGGCGGGCACTTGTAGTCCCAGCTACTCGGGAGGCTGAGGCAGGAGAATGGCGTGAACCCAGGGGGTGGAGCTTGAAGTGAGCCGAGATCGCACCACTGCACTCCAGCCTGGGCGACAGAGCGAGACTACGTCTAAAAAAAAAAAAAAAAAAAAAAGTTCTTCCATAATTCAGTTGGGAAGAGCTAAACTAGCCAGCCATATGGTTCAGATGAACCAGTGATCTCCTCAAATTGATGTCCAGTGCCCCACTCCCCAAGGTAAATAGCAATGAGGAATGGTTCTACTGACCTCCTTAACTTGTCATAAAATTCACACTTGTATTCGTTGTGGAAGGACACTTTTAATATTTCTTTTGTAGAAGAAATCCAGGTTTCCAAAAAGCCACTGACAAACATTTCAAGTTAGGCCTGGTGGCACTGCACTTAAATCAGTAGTTGAATTTAATCATATTCATTTTTGCACTGAAATATTTGTTTCTGTAACTATTGAAAAATTTCACTTTGCTGTTTTTTTCTCTAAATGATCTTTTATTTCAATTATGGAAAAATAGAAAATAAAGCTTCTGAAACCTATATCTGTCAGAAATAATCATGGAAATCATTGGGCATGTCAATAGCCATGTTTTAACATCAACTGAATGCCCTTTAAGCAGGCCACCTGTAGTTTGAATTGTGCAGGAAAAAGAAAATTGCAAGGATAAGCTCATTTTTTCCTGGGAATATTTCATAGAAAGTTGTGCTCAAAGATCAAAGTATGATTAGAATTTTTAATATTAAGCTCTGGGAATGGAAATTCTCTTTTTATCATATATAAATATAGTTTGAATTATGCATAGTCTATCTTCATGCATGCTTTCAGAAGGACATTTCTCAGAGACAGGAAGATGCACATGGCTTTCTAGGTTTTCCGCCTGGAAAAGGAAGAAATTCGAATGTTTGGATCCCAATTTTCCCAGCATCATCCTTTTCGTGTCCTTAAAATCTCACTCAGAGAAGCTATTTCTTTTTCACTCCTGATAGCAGCAGCGTGCTGTTGGCCTGGAGCTTGATTTGCTGTAGAGGCAGTAGGCTGGGGCTTCTCTGGGGAACACTGATTAAGCAGGAATTCTGGGAGCAGGCGATGGCTGGCAGAGTGGTGGAAGCGAGCCTGTGAGGGCAGCAGCAGCACACAGAAGCTCAGTGTGCTTCTGGTGACAAGGTCTTCAGAGACTCTTCCTCGAGGCTGGTTTGCAGCTGGGAACATCAATCTCTCTCCTGACCAGGGGCTTATTAACATTCTGAGTATCACTTTCAATTAAATTTCTCCAATGCTCATTTAGTTTCTAGTTAATAAGGCAGGACTGGATGTCATGTATGATCCAGCAGTTTGTTTTTAAAGGATAAAAATAAAAGGAGCCCTGGGATAAGTTAAAGCGTCAGGCACTGTTCCTGGGCCAACATGTTGCCCAAACCACTGGCCTCCGTTGGCTTTGCAGGTGGCCTCAGGGCATGTTTTTTAATGTACTTTTCCCTAATGGAGGATTTCAATCAGGTATTCACTCTTAGGAAAACCAACACGTTTTTCCCCGATGGCTGCACAAATTCAACCAGCTTTTTTAGTTCAAATTATTGTGTGTTTTGTGTAGTAAAGAACTCCTATAAACAAAGAATGGAAGTAGTTTCTAGGAGGTACCACAAATAGAATTCGCCAGCCTCTGAACAGCTTTTTTGAGGTGATAACGCTAATAATGAAAATAATTGCAGTGAGAGTCACTACTTATTCAGTGTCTATTAGCTGTCTATCACTGCGGTCAGCACATCACTTAAAAACCCTCATTTAATTATTACAACAATGCTAAGAGGATTAATGTCCAATTTTGGATGGGGAAACTGAGACACAGAGCTTAATATCCCCATGATCAAAGGGCTCATTTGTGCTAATAGAGAAGTGGCAACTGTGTAAATAATAATCAGTCTTTCATCTTCAGACTTTTCCTTCTTCTCTTTTCCATCTACTTGAAAGACTTAGAACAGTGTAGAATAGTCTTAGCTTCAAAACAGGTCTCCATAGACTTCTTGGCGAACAGACCACTAAGGTAGAAGGGTGATAAAGTGGGAGGCAGGCAGGGAGAAGGAACATAGCCCCCTTTCCTATGGGAGGAGCCAGGAGGAGAAGATGCATACAATCAGCACTTTCTGCTCTAGGTCAAGATGCCCTGCTTATTCTTCTAACCTGGGACAGCGGAGACTTGTCAAGGGCACCAAGATTTTGGAGTTAAACCCTAATCTGGGTCCAACTATGCCCTTTTCTAGTTATGTGACCCTGGGAGACTGACATTATTCTGAGCCTCGGGTGTTTGTAAAGGCATGACTTTCCCACCATCTGGTTAAAAACCTTAACCCTAGGTCACAGGAGTAGGTACATGAACCATGATTGGTCATTCATAGTGTCTGTCCCATTCTCTTGGACACATAAATGACTCAGAAATGGACTTTTGACTTCTGCAAGCCAGGTCTGTCCAGAGAAGCGGACTGCATTTGGAGAGGGTTCACTAGATAAGTAAGATTTTCAACCAGCCTTTGACCCTACTCTACAGGGTAAAATTACAGAATTTGATTAGATTACATTCTGTCTACGTCCAATGAGCTCTAATAGTCTATTATTCCATCTGAAGGAAAATACACATACAGTGTCTCATTCAGTATAGTTGGATTATATAAAATTACACGTATGGGGGTGGTGCTTGAGGCAAAATCTGTTAGGTAGTAATGAATAACTAAACAAAGAAATGCTTTAAAAGGAGTTTTGCAAAATGGCTCTCTGCACTAGAGTTTGGAGGTCTCTTTTGAAATAATGTTTGAAAACCAACCCACTCACAAGAAACTTTGTAATTTTTGGTATTTTTCTTTGGCACGTGATTCCAGACCCATAATGGGAGGGAGGTTTAACGGAGACAGGGTTTATAAAATGCTGAGCGGCTGTGATTAGAGCACAACGGCTTTGTATAGAAATGTGCTAACAAGAAACAATAAGTGGCATTTGAAATAAGAGGCCCAAGGGAGAATAGGAATTCATGAAGAAAAGAATGTTAAAATAAATACTTGCTGAGTACCTAATGCATTCAACCAAAAGCAAAACTTTTAATACACATTTCCAGTTGAAAATCAGAAGGTGGCAGCACTGCTTACTGAATAGTTTCAGATGAAGCCTCCAAGGAAACCTGGAGACAGAATAAGCCATTTTGTAGGTTATAAGCGCAGCTAATTTATAGCTAAAAATGAAATGACTGTGGCTCATATGCACCCCTGAAACCTCTGAGCCTCTTCGGGGGTTTGGCATATTGAGTCAGTCATGGGTGGGTTTCACCTCCAAGGATGCAGTGAACCCAGAAACATGCCAAAATGAAGAGCAAGGCCCTGGCCAAATTTCTTTCCATCTGAAATGAAAAAGGAAAAGCCCAAAGTTTGGTCCCCACGACTGAAACATCAAAGTCCCCTGGGAATTTGTCAGCAATACTAGTTTTCCAGCCTCTCCTCAGATCTACTGAATCAGAAGTTTTGAGAGTGAGGTCCAGAAATGTGGATTTTCTAAACTTTCCAGCTGATTCTAGTGCTGGCTTACATCTGAGAACCGTAAGGAGAGGTATAGAGACTATTGTTGTGATCTGTGTTTCAAAATGTGGAACACGTCCTGAAACAATATCTTGCTATAGATATGTAGACTAACTTCGTGGTCCTATTTATAGCCTCAGTCATATTGAACAGAAAGGGTGGGCAAAAACAGACGACTTGCAAGAAAGTAATTCCTTCAAAATGGACCAGAACAGGCAGTAATTGATGAAAGCACAAACTAGAGGTTTTCCCCACAACATATTGAATTTCTGCCTACTTGTCAATAGCTCAGAAATCTTCAGAAAAATAACTTGTTTTGCTGTGTGTTGTTCTATCAGACAAATTTACAAGTTATTAAAGAGAAATAAAACTTTGAAAATTATTTTTAAGCATTCTCTGAATAAATGCATAATAAAAATATTATTTGTTCTTACTGTCCAAACAGAAAAAAAAAAATGCTGGAGGTGAGAAGTCAATTACACTTAAAAAGCATAAAGACTCTTAGAAGTAATTTTGCCACTTTAATAGGCATTGACTAAAGCCTAGTCCAGAAAAATTCATGCCTGTTTTATTAATTAACTTTGTGGTTATACAGTGGAGAGTAGATAATAGGGCCATCATGTCCATTAAATGAAAGAACAAGACCACAGAGGGCAAGACCACAGACAAACCACCCAAAGTGGTGGCTGGCTATTCTCAGAGGGCTTCAGGAGGGACAATACTTTGGTGTGGTCATGAATTTCCAAGGTTTTATTTTAATTTGGCAGATTTATAAAGTTCATTTTTGCCTGGCATGCAGAGTTGATCAGTTTTGCAGAGATAGTCTTTTTGTAAAGAAACCCACAATAGAGTCATATCAATATCTACCATGGGTTTTGTTTTTTGTTTTTTTGTTTGGTTCGTTGTTTGTTTGTTTGTCTGAAACAGTCTTGCTCTGTCATCCAGGCTGGAGTGCAGTGGCAGGATCTTGGCTCACTGCAACCTCCACCTCCTGGATTCAAGCGATTCTCCTGCCTCCGCCTCCCGAGTAGCTGGGACTACCGGCATGCACCACCAGTCCTGGCTAATTTTTGTATTTTTAATAGAGACGGGGTTTCACCATGTTAGGCTGGTCTTGAGCTCCTGATCTCAGGCAATCCAACTGCCTTGGCCTCACAAAGTGCTGGGATTACAGGCCTGAGCAACTGCACCTGGTCCAGCTTTTTTTTTTCTTTTTTTTTTTTAAACTTGCTGTGAGCCACAGAAGAGCCAGCCAGAAAGTCTGCTAGCTGATCCACACATAGCCTTGGCAAATCTAAATGGAGGGTCAAATCTGGATTGGGAATGGATGTGAAGAACACAGTATCGGGTCACAAAAAAATTATCTGGGGCATCTTAATACGCTAATTCATTCATCTCCACTGTGGATAGAGACCTGTCTCTCTATTTGGGTTTGGAATTCACAGCCTCGTTACTCCTGGACGGTATGTACTCAGCTTCTCTGACTGATTTGTCCATGCTCTGTGCCAAACCTCCCCTCTCGCTTGAGGCTTTTTTTTTTTTTTGAAGTATGTTAATATCATTTATTGAGATTTAGTTATATGTCATTAAATTTCCAAGAATGCCTGGTCATGGGCAATATTTTGTCTTTATTGTCCTTGATTAACAGCACTGTACTTCTACTCCTGCTAATAATAGTGTCATATTTTTCTTTTAATTTGGTTTCAAGGTCTCTCTCAGGAGAGCAGCTGTAAACTCTAGCCCTGCCCTGACAGTGCTCTTGGGGAGGTGGTTGTGGGTGTTTACAGTGTACCTTCCGTGGGATACTTCTTTGTTCTGGTGGAAAACCTGATGCCTAAGTGTCCACCGTGTGACCAGATATCCCTCTCACAGGAAACTGACTTACACTGGCAGATGCTTAAGGTCTTGTGTGACCTATGTCCAATTTATTCCTACAAAGATAGCCATTCTCTAGGAGAACTGACTGGGAAATAGGTTCAGGTGTGTTGGTCAGAGGAGGTGGCACAACAAAACACATGAAATAGCAGAAGCAGCATATTACTCACAGGTCCCAGAGAAGAGGAGCACCAATGAGCACCAATGAGAAGGTTGTGGGGACACCATGCGCAGCCAACAGGTTGGGATTTCTAATTGGTGGACTTAGAGCAAGCAGACAAGGATCACATGCATTCGTGTTATAACTTAGGAGTGATCACTACAGCCTCTGAGCACATTCCATGTGGAGTATGGGACTCAGTAGGATGAGCCTGGTCGATTGTGATCTATTTTTCCCATATGAAAGTGGATACCAGGAGGTGATTTTATAGGGAAGACATCACGTCTGGATGGAATACAAGAAGAAACTGGGAGGAGGAAGACAGCTGGAAACTGGGTCAAAGGTGACTAAGCTCTGCTTCTGGTGTGACAGTTAATGCTATATGTACTAAAAATGAATGCCAAGGCAACATAAAATTACAAGTTTTCCCTATACATAGCTATCATGAGAGCTCCTAGGTGCCAGAGCCTGGGAATATTCGACTGCTTAGTTCTAGACCTCCTGAAGTTTACATTGCAGTTAAGAAAACAGGAAACTGGACACACGACTACAATTTAGTCATATGGAACATGCAAAGAGGGGAAAGTTGTGGATGCCAGCGCATAAGAGGGAGAGTGGTCCTTAATTTTGAGGTCAGAGAAAGCTTCCTCTGGCAGGTGCTAAACTCCAAACATTAGCAGAAAACAAGAGCTTTTACAGACCAAATGAGTTCACATGGCTTTGGCACACACTGTATGGGGATTGGGGGAGAGAGTAAAATGGGGAAAGATCACGCTAGAGACATAAGCTTGTGTGAGATCAAGAAGGATTTAAATTAAGTTGCCGAAGAGTATTTTATGTTGGTGGTAATTGTGAGACAAGTAATAGTTTTGAGCAGAAAAGTGACTACACATAATTTGCATTTTAGAAAACTCATTCTTATGGAGAAATTATACTATGGATTGAAAAAGGGTAATGTTTGAGGGAGGAATGCCTTGGGTTTTCTTGTTTTATTTGTTTTTCAATATAGATGGCTAATAATGGCCGATAGTATACTCTTACTATATGCCAAGCATTTTACTTGCATGTTCTCATTTAATTTTTATAATGATGCTGTAACATAGATTGCACTAGGAATTATCCTAATGGCACAGAGAAGAAAAGAAATAGCAATAGGAAGTTTATGTAACTCCCCCAGGGTCACAAAACTGGTATGAGTTAGAGCTGAGATAGAAACTCTATCTGACGTCAGAGTCTATGCTCTATTTCACTGCACCCACTGCTGCCTCCAAGCTAGAGAGAAGATAAGCTGAATTAGGGAGCTGCATCCAGAAAGTAAAGAAGAGGACACATTGGGAGCTATTGCAGAGCGAGAAAGGGCAGGTCTTGACGACTGCTTGGAGGTGGGTGGTGCGAGCAGGGAGCTGGTAAGAAGAAGTCTTAAGTTTGGCTCAAGATCATTACTAATTTTGCTCCCAACTTCAGTAACTTCCTCTATATCCTTGGACAGTCTTTTCACTTATTTCCTGGTCCCATCTCTTTTGCTTCACAGTAGCAATCCAAAAATTCCTGCTTTCTTCTGCAGACACCATGCTACTCCATCCCTCCTCAGCATCAATGGATGATTACACCTTCTGATTGTTTTGGATCTTTGGCTGGGAATGGTGGTGATGTCCTTCTTTGTGCCAGGTCTAAATTAAAGAATTGGCTCTTTATCACAACATTTAGAGCATACTATGAAAAGAAAGAAATCAATGAAAAACAGGACCTCTTTATTTCCTACTCATAATAATATCAAGTAAGAACATCTATTTACAGAAGTAGTTTTTCAGCCTTTTGCTAGAGAGAGTTTGTTCTTTTGTTTAAAACGCCTGAGCTGATAAGGTTCCCAGCCTCAGGAGGGACAGATAGAGAGGAGAAAAGTTATTTTCCCAGAAATGGCAGGATGCATTCTGACCCCTTCCTTTATGTTTTAGTTGACTGATAGTGATAACATCTAATAGCAACTTTTATTTTCTCATTTAGGGCCAGTAAGGCTAGCTTTTGCTGTTTTCAAATGTAATTATTATAGAGTATTGAATATAATGATCCAGAGAAAGATCCAGATGTTTCTATTTTCTTCCATAGAAATAACTCATCTAAATAATCTCCTTAGATATAATAGACAGTGCCTTGTGGTACAGCAGTTTAGGAATATCACTTTACTAAGTTCATCTCTTCCCAGATGCAGGAAAGTGAGGACTAAGCTCTGATTTTTTTATTTGCCCAAATTTCTATCTAAGGGGTCTAGGGACTAATGACCTACAAACCATAAATTCTCATCAGATAGGTTTTATTTAACCCTATATATCATGGCTTACTTTCCAATCTGACCCTGGCATAACATTATGAGACAAGGAAGAAAATAAAAGTATTTAACTCCAAAATAGATTTCCTTGCCATACCTTGAAATTGGCCTGCAGAGTCTTTGATGGGAAAAACCCACATTCTATAGAGAATTCCACTTCCCTTTTGTTTTCCTTCCTTCCTTCCCAGATCCAAGAGATAATCAACTAAGAGCCAGGCACCCTTTTAGGTCCATAAGAAATATTTTGCAACCTGCTCTCTCTCTCTCTCTGAAGTCTGCTACCTGAGAGCTCCCTCTGCACAATAAAACTTGGTCTCCACAACCTTTATCTTGACCTGAACATTCCTTTCTATCAATCACAGGTCTTTAAACAAACTCAACCAATTGTCAACCAGAAGATGTTTAAATTTACCTATAGCCTGGAAACCCCCACTTTGAGATGTCCCGCCTTTCTGAACAAAACCAATGTATTTCTTAAGTGTATTTGATTGATGTTTCATGCCTCCCTGAAATATATAAAACCTAACTGTGCTCTGACCACCTTGGACACATGTTCTTAGGACTCCCCTAGGGCTGTGTCACAGGCCATGATCACTCATATTTGGCTCAGAATAAATTTCTAAAAATATTTTACAGAGTTTGACTCTTTTTGTCGGCAAAAGATTATCACAGAAAAATGTCTGAAATGGTCTCTTAAAATAGTCTGTCTCTCAGTTCTAGTTGTTATTTGGAACAGATGGAAATACTAGTCTTTGTGGCATGGTTCAAGTATGAGTTTGCTAGAACTGCCATAGAAAACTACCACAGACTGGATGAGTTAAATAACAGAAATTTATTTTCTCAAAGTTCTGGATGTTGGAAGTCCAAGACCAAGGTGTTGGCAGATCTGGTTTCTTCTGAGGCCTCTCTCCTTAGCTCATAGCTGGCCACCTTCTCCCTCATGTTCTCACATGCCCTTTTCTCTGTATGTATTCCTGGTATCTCTTCCTTTCTTATATGGGTACCGATCAGATTGCATTAGGGCCCACCTTAATGACCTCATTCACCTCATCACCTTTCTGCAAGCCCTATCTCCAAATACAGTCAAATTCTAAAGCACTAGGGCTTAGGATTTCAACATACGAATTTTAGGGAGACACAATTCAAAGCACATAATTGTATTTACTTTGCTGTTATCCAAAAGCAATAGCAACAATGAGAAAAAGCAGAAAAAGAGCTCTGGCCTAGAAGAAATATAGAAGTATTACAAGAACACCACCCAGTCTGATAATATTTCCCAGCTTGGGCACCAGAGAATTTTTACTGCTTGCAAAAAGGCAGGCGTGAATTTCTTCTGTTGGGGTAGCCCTATTTTGGTTTCCCTAAAATAAGCAAGAGTTTCAAAGTTTCAGGACTCTGGAAAATGTAAAAATCTTTCAGACGGTTTTTACTGCCATTCCTTCTCTGTTTCAAGAGCTAATAAACACACTGTTATTATCATATTAGTTTTATCCTTCCACTTATGAGATTTTCTTTCTTTTCCTTTTTTCTAATGACCAAGCAAATCCCCTTTCTATGAGCATAATGAAGGATTTTGCTTACAATCAGGCGTCACCCTCAAAGAGGTGAAATATCTTGGCTCTTTGACAATCTTTCATGATCACTTCCAAGAGGAACTTTGCAGGCATTTGAGTTGCCAGACGTAAAATTTGGCTTTCTGAAAAAGAAGCACATGTAACTAGCTCATAAGCTGCAGTTTGTTAATTATTTTTTTCTAAATAAAGAAAAAATATCATTGACCAGAGGGATGAATAGGAGACTTTAGGACTCTAAAGAGGGATTTTCTTAAGGTTCACTCTCACTTCAACCCTCCCCTTACGCAGAAACTTCTCTACATCTACTTGTATATTTGTTTCTTCACTACTACCATGTAAGTATAGTAGAAACTACTACTAAGAAGGTACTAAGCTATACTTGCTTCTACTATACTTAGATGCTAATAGTGAAGAAATAAATATACAAGTAGATCTAGAGAAGTTTCTGTGTAGGGGGAGGATTGAAGTGAAAATGAGCCTTGGAAGAAGCATCTAAGTCATTTCCAACTCCTCTTCCACTACTGTGAGGAATCCATGTCCTCCTTTCTCTGGGCCTTTGCATTTCCAACTATCCCCTCTCTAAGCAATGCCATGCTCCTCCCTCCACTGCTTTCCTCTTCTTTAATTCTGTGCGTGCTCATGCCTCCTCCCAGATAAATAATATTATGATATATCTACCCACATTCGGGTTCAATTCTGAGTTTCTCAAGTGCAAAGCTATGTCATATCTTTGTGTTTCCACTGCCGAGCACGATTCCGCGCTTATTGTTATTTCTTGACAAGCATCTGATGAATGAAGGAATGAATGGATGGATTTACATGCATACAGGGCAAAACAGCAGAAGTTGATTAGTCAAGTAAACATATTTTAATGATGGCAATAATTGTTTATTGTTTAGAAAAATAAAATAAAACATTCAATTTCGTAAAAGACAGAATCTTTAAAATCAGAAAAATTTATAGTTAATTATCTGGGTAGTAAATTTTCTAAAAATAGGCAATGTTGATAATTTAGGTAAAGCTTACTGTCTCCTTCATTTTTCTGAAACAGAAATAGAGGTTTGAATGATTTTCAAAGATGATCCAACTTTCCTCTTGCTTTTGGCTATGTTCTATACAGTGGAAAGTGAGAAGATAAAACCTAAACATTTCATTGTAGTTTGTCTGCGTTCATGATCACCTGGATGTTTTGCATGGTACAGATGTAGTCAGGCCTTAAGAGACTCTCTCAGAATTTTCAGGATTCTACTTAGTAACCCTAGGCTTGCTAGCTATTTAGTGGGTTAGTTTTTTAACTGCTAAATATTTTCTGAGCCCTTACTAAATGTACAGTAATTGTGTCAAGTATTAGGAAGAACATAGAAACATGTATAAATGTACCTTCTGTAATTGCTGCCATCTACGGTATTATCCAAGACAATAG
Source organism: Pan troglodytes (assembly GCF_028858775.2). Classification (NCBI taxonomy): domain Eukaryota; kingdom Metazoa; phylum Chordata; class Mammalia; order Primates; family Hominidae; genus Pan; species Pan troglodytes. The sequence goes on from NC_072411.2 coordinate 15,417,172, forward strand.
ACACTAAATTAAAACAAAATAGTAGAGAGGAAATGCTTATGATCTTTAGGAATTGTTGCTAATTGAAAAAACAAACAAAAGAAATTCTTAACGTTGGCATGTTTAGTGGTAATTAGGACCTGTTTTTATTGCATGCTGGATATTAGTTGTTATGTGCTTATTCTCAGCTCATTGGAATACAAGCAGACACATCTCCAAAAAGCAGAATAATCTCAGGAAGACCTTGCCCTCTCCTGAACTAGGTAGAAGGTCTTGAGCTGTAGCCTGAACTGGTGTCTGATTGAAGAATGCGTGCAGGTGCCTCCTCCATCAGTCTGGTCCCAGAAGACATCTTGCAGTTTACTACAAGTTTTTAAGAAAGATGCAGCGGTCTGTGAAAAGGCTAACATTTCTGCAGGAGAGAGAAATCTGCCTGACAGATAAACATCCCTCCAGCCTTTCCTAAGCCCTATTTGTAAAGAAAGCTTGATGGAAAGGGAATTCTGTACAACTTCAAGGAAAAACAGTGGAGAGATTGAATCAATAGGAAGCATCCTCCTTACTCCCATTTCAGGAAATCCAGAGATCAGTGTGCTCTTATTTCAAGAGGCTGTCATCCAACAGAGTCACATGGTGATCTGAAATCACCAAAGCCCCAGAGGATGGCACAGGGCAATGCAAAAAGCATGAGGCTGAGAGTCAAGTGACATGGGTTCTGTTCTCAGTTCTGTCAAGGTTTAGCTACATGACCTTGGGCAAGCCACATAAGCCTGCTTCCTCAGCTATATGACCCAGATTGTTTTACCTTTGTCTGGCAAAGCTTTTACGAGAATGGAATGAGGTATAATATGTAAGTGGACCTGTATTATTCAATTCTTACATTGCTATGAAGAACTACCTGAGACTGGGTGATTTATAAAGAAAAGAGGTTTAATGCGTTCACGGTTCTGCAGGTTGTAGAGGAAGTATGGCTGGGAAGCCTTAGGAAACTTACAATCATGATGGAAGGTAAAGGGGAAGCAGGCATAGTCTCCACATGGCCAGAGCAGGAGAGATAAAAAGAGAAGAGGGGAGCGCTACACACTTTGAAACAACCAGATCTCATGAGAATTCACTATCACAAGAACAGCAAAAAGGAAGTCTGCTCCCATGATTCAATCACCTCCCACCAGGCCCCTCTTTCAACACATGGGGATTACAGTTGGACCTGAGATTTGAGTGGGAACATGGAGCCAAATCATATCAGTACTCAACTCAGTGCTTGGCATATGATAAGAACAAAACCACAACCATACCTAGAGGCCTTTCTCGGGCATGAGCAGGCTGCCTGGTTGGAGGATTTCAGGGAGCCTGAGTGCACTTTACCCATTATTCCTTCTCTTACTGCTATGGGACACCCCCCAGATACATAGCTTCTCAGCTGATTGCTTCAGTGACTTAATAATGGATAAACTGCTTCTTCTATCTCTAGTGGAAAAAATAAAGCCTGGGACACAGAGTGGCTCAAAGGGGAGCACTAGCCTGTGTGGGGAGCACTAGCCTGTGTGGGGAGCACTAGCCTGTGTGAGAATCCCTGCTCAACTCCTGCTCAGCTCTGTGAACTTTGGGTGCATTCATTGTTTAAAGCCTCAGTTTCCTTATCTGTAAAACAAGGGGGCTAGAAATATGGGGTAGAACATTTGAGGCGGACTAAGATGGAAAAGGAGAATAGTAACTTCCCACTGACCTGTGGCCCTTTCAGTGGCTGCTCTGCCCAAGAGCCATATACTCATGACTTCTGATGGGGACAAAGACCTAAAGCGCTTGTGGTAATTGTCCTGGAATCCTTCCGCAATTCTATTCTTTCTCCTCTTCAGTCGTTTATTTCTTCCAGATATGTGGGGTGCTTAGGGTGCCTCATGGAAGCCCAGAAGCCCACCCCTGAAATGTCTCCCCTATCCTAATTCAAGACAGGTATGGCCTGCAGTTCCCAGCACTAGAAATAGAGTTTCCCTTCAACTCATCCCCTATTTACTTTGCCCATTTCCTAGTTTGAGGTTTCAGGATCTGAGTTTGCTATCAGGATTGAAACATCAAAGTACCTTAATTTTTTGTCACATTTGCTAAATGGTTGTCATTCTACAAAATGGTTTGTACATGTTAGGAAAATGATAATCTAAATAAGGGAATTACCATGGAGGAGTTTCTTTGAGAGATTTAGGTGCAGGGGATTTTCTAACACCTCTTTCAACCCCTTTTCCACCTATCCATAAGCCCTCTTAGGAACAAGGCAAGCCATCATTTGTCAATTTATATAAATATGATTAATTGTATGAATGACGACTGAAAGCTAAGGTCAATTTCTGATATAGAATCTATGTTCTTGGAACGGTGGCTCACACCTGTAATCCCAGCACTGTGGGAGGCCAAGGTGGGCAGATCACCTAAGGTCAGGAGTTCAAGACAAGCCTTCCCAACATAGCAAAACCCCATCTCTACTAAAAATACAAAAAGTAACCAAGTGTAGTGGCACGCACCTGTAATCCCAGCTACTTGGGAGGCTGAGACAGGAGAATCGCTTGAACCTGGGAGGTAGAGGTTGCAGTGAGCCAAGACTGAGCCACTGCACTCCAGCCTGGGTGACAGAGCAAGACTCCATCACACACACACACAAAAGAGAGAAAGATATCTGTCAGTTTTACCTGCCAGGCATTCATTTACATTCTTCTGGTGGCAACGTTTAGACTTTCCTTTACGGAACTTCTCCATTGCATGCAATCTCATTGTTATTTTCAAACTAAGAGCCCCTCATTCTTAAGGAGTGGAAGGTAACCCAGTCTAAATCAGACTATCTCTTCTCAATACATGTATTTTCAGCAAAGTGGCTCAAAAGTGTAAACTATCACCAGGTCATTCATTCATCATAAAAACTGTGGAAGTCAGTGTGGCGATTCCTCAGGGATCTAGAACTAGAAATGCCATTTGACCCAGCCATCCCATTACTGGGTATATACCCAAAGGACTATAAATCATGCTGCTATAAAGACACATGCACACGTATGTTTATTGCGGCACTATTCACAATAGCAAAGACTTGGAACCAACCCAAATGTCCAACAATGATAGACTGGATTAAGAAAATGTGGCACAGATACACCATGGAATACTATGCAGCCATAAAAAATGATGAGTTCATGTCCTTTGTAGGGACATGGATGAAATTGGAAATCATCATTCTCAGTAAACTATCGCAAGGACAAAAAACCAAACACTGCATGTTCTCACTCACAGGTGGGAATTGAACAATGAGAACACATGGACACAGGAAGGGGAACATCACACTCTGGGGACTGTTGTGGGGTGGGGGGTGGGGGGAGGGATAGCATTAGGAGATATACCTAATGCTAAATGGCGAGTTAATGGGTGCAGCACACCAGCATGGCACATGTATACATATGTAACTAACTTGCACATTGTGCACATATACCCTAAAACTTAAAGTATAATAATAATAAAATAAAAATTAAAAAAAAACCTTAAATGTACTTCTATTCTTGCTCCCTAGATATTCAGAGATATCTTGTTTCTATCCTTCCTATGATCAGGTTGTTCAATAATTCCTCCAATTCTGTGGGCTATCCCCTTCCAATAAATTTATTTTTCACTCTAAGCCAGATGCATTTCAAGTGCCTGCAACCAGCTAACCAGACTAAGTGAAAAACGAAAGGAAAATATAGCATATTTTTGAAGGTCTGATGTTGGAGGCAGAAACAGACTATGGACAAGTGATTAGGTTGCTTTCCAAAAGTTTGGTCCTATTTCAGTCGTTTAAATTTGGGGTCCATTTTCTTCATGGGATAGTTTCTGTAGTATATACTGTACCTGAAATATAGACTTCATGATACCATAGTTTAGAGTAATTTTGAATAATGATTATTGTGAAATCTGTTCAGAGTTCCAAATTTAAAAAACATTACTGGGTTCCAAATTAAATAGTTTATTTCCTGTGGGATATGTGGATAACAGGTACTTTATATTTGTGGCATTTATGTTATTAAAATAATTTTACAAGGTAATTTTATCTTCATTTTTCCGTTACAAAGAACTTGAAGCTCAAATGGGGAAGAATCATTGAGCTTATAGAAGATTTGGATGGGAACCCAGCTGTCCTTTGTTACAAAGCCTGCACTCCTACGTCTGTCTACCAAAGCTACTTACCAGGCATGCATAACCTTTCTGTACCTTATCCCAGAACCAAAGGAGAATATCTGCCTATCAGAAGAAAGATAAATAATGTGAGTTTCTTTCCACAATTATTCTTGCAGTCCAGGGTAATTTCTGTGCAGTAGCAAAGACTAAGAGAGCAACATAAGAGGAGAGCTGGATGGGTGCTGATGATTGAGAGAGTGTCAAGGAGAAAGGAGGTGTTGGGAGTAGGTGCTCTGGCTTAAAATTCTTGGAGGAGAGTTCACTCCTATCCTCTCCTTGTTTCTCATCTTGGCCTATAGGAACAGGAAGAGAAAGCAGTCCGGAGTCTAGCCCCCTATTATATGTTCAGTTGTGTTCCCCAAAAAGATTTTTTGAAATTCTAACACTTGGTACCTATAAATATGACCTTATTTGGAAACAAGGTCTTTGCAGATGCACTCAAGTTCAGATGAGGTCATTAGGGAGTCTCTAATCCAATGTGACTGGTGTTCTTATAAGAAGAGGAGAACACCACGTGAGCATAGAAACACACAGGGAGAGGGGGAGGAGCCAAGATGGCCGAATAGGAACAGCCCCGGTCTACAGCTCCCAGCGTGAGCGACGCAGAAGACGGTGATTTCTGCATTTCCATCTGAGGTACCGGGTTCATCTCACTAGGGAGTGCCAGACAGTGGGCGCAGGCCAGTGGGTGCGGGCACCGTGCGCGAGCCGAAGCAGGGCGAGGCATTGCCTCACCTGGGAAGCGCAAGGGGTCAGGGAGTTCCCTTTCCGAGTCAAAGAAAGGGGTGACGGACGCACCTGGAAAATCGGGTCACTCCCACCCGAATAGCTTTTCAGACCGGCTTAAAAAACGGCGCACCACGAGACTATATCCCACACCTGGCTCGGAGGGTCCTACGCCCACGGAATCTCGCTGATTGCTAGCACAGCAATCTGAGATCAAACTGCAAGGCGGCAGCGAGGCTGGGGGAGGGGCGCCCGCCATTGCCCAGGCTTGCTTAGGTAAACAAAGCAGCCGGGAAGCTCGAACTGGGTGGAGCCCACCACAGCTCAAGGAGGCCTGCCTGCCTCTGTAGGCTCCACCTCTGGGGGCAGGGCACAGACAAACAAAAAGACAGCAGTAACCTCTGCAGACTTAAGTGTCCCTGTCTGACAGCTTTGAAGAGAGCAGTGGTTCTCCCAGCACGCAGCTGGAGATCTGAGAATGGGCAGACTGCCTCCTCAAGTGGGTCCCTGACCCCTGACCCCCGAGCAGCCTAACTGGGAGGCACCACCCAGCAGGGGCACACTGACACCTCACACGGCAGGGTATTCCAACAGACCTGCAGCTGAGGGTCCTGTCTGTTAGAAGGAAAACTAACAAACAGAAAGGACATCCACACCGAAAACCCATCTGTACATCACCATCATCAAAGACCAAAAGTAGATAAAACCACAAAGATGGGGAAAAAACAGAACAGAAAAACAGGAAACTCTAAAATGCAGAGCGCCTCTCCTCCTCCAAAGGAACGCAGTTCCTCACCAGCAACGGAACAAAGCTGGATGGAGAATGATTTTGACGAGCTGAGAGAAGGCTTCAGACGATCAAATGACTCTGAGCTACAGGAGGACATTCAAACCAAAGGCAAAGAAGTTGAAAACTTTGAAAAAAATTTAGAAGAATGTATAACTAGAATAACCAATACAGAGAAGTGCTTAAAGGAGCTGATGGAGCTGAAAACCAAGGCTCGAGAACTACGTGAAGAATGCCGAAGCCTCAGGAGCCGATGCGATCAACTGGAAGAAAGGGTATCAGCAATGGAAGATGAAATGAATGAAATGAAGCGAGAAGGGAAGTCTAGAGAAAAAAGAATAAAAAGAAATGAGCAAAGCCTCCAAGAAATATGGGACTATGTGAAAAGACCAAATCTACGTCTGATTGGTGTACCTGAAAGTGATGCGGAGAATGAAACCAAGTTGGAAAACACTCTGCAGGATATTATCCAGGAGAACTTCCCCAATCTAGCAAAGCAGGCCAACGTTCAGATTCAGGAAATACAGAGAACGCCACAAAGATACTCCTCGAGAAGAGCAACTCCAAGACACATAATTGTCAGATTCACCAAAGTTGAAATGAAGGAAAAAATGTTAAGGGCAGCCAGACAGAAAGGTCGGGTTACCCTCAAAGGGAAGCCCATCAGACTAACAGCGGATCTCTTGGCAGAAACCCTACAAGCCAGAAGAGAGTGGGGGCCAATATTCAACATTCTTAAAGAAAAGAATTTTCAACCCAGAATTTCATATCCAGCCAAACTAAGCTTCATAAGTGAAGGAGAAATAAAATACTTTATAGACAAGCAAATGCTGAGAGATTTTGTCACCACCAGGCCTGCCCTAAAAGAGCTCCTGAAGGAAGCGCTAAACATGGAAAGGAACAACCGGTACCAGCCGCTGCAAAATCATGCCAAAATGTAAAGACCATCAAGACTAGGAAGAAACTGCATCAACTAACGAGCAAAATCACCAGCTAACATCATAATGACAGGATCAAATTCACACATAACAATATTAACTTTAAATGTAAATGGACTAAATTCTCCAATTAAAAGACACAGACTGGCAAGTTGGATAAAGAGTCAAGACCCATCAGTGTGCTGTATTCAGGAAACCCATCTCACATGCACAGACACACATAGGCTCAAAATAAAAGGATGGAGGAAGATCTACCAAGCAAATGGAAAACAAAAAAAGGCAGGGGTTGCAATCCTAGTCTCAGATAAAACAGACTTTAAACCAACAAAGATCAAAAGAGACAAAGAAGGCCATTACATAATGGTAAAGGGATCAATTCAACAAGAGGAGCTAACTATCCTAAATATTTATGCACCCAATACAGGAGCACCCAGATTCATAAAGCAAGTCCTGAGTGACCTACAAAGAGACTTAGACTCCCACACATTAATAATGGGAGACTTTCACACCCCACTGTCAACATTAGACAGATCAACGAGACAGAAAGTCAACAAGGATACCCAGGAATTGAACTCAGCTCTGCACCAAGTGGACCTAATAGACATCTACAGAACTCTCCACCCCAAATCAACAGAATATACATTTTTTTCAGCACCATACCACACCTATTCCAAAATTGACCACATAGTTGGAAGTAAAGCTCTCCTCAGCAAATGTAAAAGAACAGAAATTATAACAAACTATCTCTCAGACCACAGTGCAATCAAACTAGAACTCAGGATTAAGAATCTCACTCAAAGCCGCTCAACTACATGGAAACTGAACAACCTGCTCCTGAATGACTACTGGGTACATAACGAAATGAAGGCAGAAATAAAGATGTTCTTTGAAACCAACGAGAACAAAGACACAACATACCAGAATCTCTGGGATGCATTCAAAGCAGTGTGCAGAGGGAAATTTATAGCACTAAATGCCCACAAGAGAAAGCAGGAAAGATCCAAAATTGACACCCTAACATCACAATTAAAAGAACTAGAAAAGCAAGAGCAAACACATTCAAAAGCTAGCAGAAGGCAAGAAATAACTAAAATCAGAGCAGAACTGAAGGAAATAGAGACACAAAAAACCCTTCAAAAAATCAATGAATCCAGAAGCTGGTTTTTTGAAAGGATCAACAAAATTGATAGACCGCTAGCAAGACTAATAAAGAAAAAAAGAGAGAAGAATCAAATAGACACAATAAAAAATGATAAAGGGGATATCACCACCGATCCCACAGAAATACAAACTACCATCAGAGAATACTACAAACACCTCTACGCAAATAAACTAGAAAATCTAGAAGAAATGGATAAATTCCTCGACACATACACTCTCCCAAGACTAAACCAGGAAGAAGTTGAATCTCTGAATAGACCAATAACAGGAGCTGAAATTGTGGCAATAATCAATAGTTTACCAACCAAAAAGAGTCCAGGACCAGATGGATTCACAGCTGAATTCTACCAGAGGTACAAGGAGGAACTGGTACCATTCCCTCTGAAACTATTCCAATCAATAGAAAAAGAGGGAATCCTCCCTAACTCATTTTATGAGGCCAGCCTCATTCTGATACCAAAGCCTGGCAGAGACACAACCAAAAAAGAGAATTTTAGACCAATATCCTTGCTGAACATTGATGCAAAAATCCTCAATAAAATACTGGCAAACCGAATCCAGCAGCACATCAAAAAGCTTATCCACCATGATCAAGTGGGCTTCATCCCTGGGATGCAAGGCTGGTTCAATATACGCAAATCAATAAATGTAATCCAGCATATAAACAGAGCCAAAGACAAAAACCACATGATTATCTCAATAGATGCAGAAAAAGCCTTTGACAAAATTCAACAACCCTTCATGCTAAAAACTCTCAATAAATTAGGTATTGATGGGACGTATTTCAAAATAATAAGAGCTATCTATGACAAACCCACAGCCAATATCATACTGAATGGGCAAAAACTGGAAGCATTCCCTTTGAAAACTGGCACAAGACAGGGATGCCCTCTCTCACCGCTCCTATTCAACATAGTGTTGGAAGTTCTGGCCAGGGCAATCAGGCAGGAGAAGGAAATAAAGGGTATTCAATTAGGAAAAGAGGAAGTCAAATTGTCCCTGTTTGCAGACGACATGATTGTTTATCTAGAAAACCCCATCGTCTCAGCCCAAAATCTCCTTAAGCTGATAAGCAACTTCAGCAAAGTCTCAGGATACAAAATCAATGTACAAAAATCACAAGCATTCTTATACACCAACAACAGACAAACAGAGAGCCAAATCATGAGTGAACTCCCATTCACAATTGCTTCAAAGAGAATAAAATACCTAGGAATCCAACTTACAAGGGATGTGAAGCACCTCTTCAAGGAGAACTACAAACCACTGCTCAAGGAAATAAAAGAGGATACAAACAAATGGAAGAACATTCCATGCTCATGGGTAGGAAGAATCAATATCGTGAAAATGGCCATACTGCCCAAGGTAATTTACAGATTCAATGCCATCCCCATCAAGCTACCAATGACTTTCTTCACAGAATTGGAAAAAACTACTTTAAAGTTCATATGGAACCAAAAGAGAGCCCGCATCGCCAAGTCAATCCTAAGCCAAAAGAACAAAGCTGGAGGCATCACACTACCTGACTTCAAACTATACTACAAGGCTACAGTAACCAAAACAGCATGGTACTGGTACCAAAACAGAAATATAGATCAATGGAACAGAGCAGAGCCCTCAGAAATAACGCCGCTTACCTACAACTATCTGATCTTTGACAAACCTGAGAAAAACAAGCAATGGGGAAAGGATTCCCTATTTAATAAATGGTGCTGGGAAAACTGGCTAGCCATATGTAGAAAGCTGAAACTGGATCCCTTCCTTACACCTTATACAAAAATCAATTCAAGATGGATTAAAGATTTAAACGTTAGACCTAAAACCATAAAAACCCTAGAAGAAAACCTAGGCATTACCATTCAGGACATAGGCGTGGGCAAGGACTTCATGTCCAAAACACCAAAAGCAATGGCAACAAAAGCCAAAATTGACAAATGGGATCTAATTAAACTAAAGAGCTTCTGCACAGCAGAAGAAACTACCATCAGAGTGAATAGGCAACCTACAACATGGGAGAAAATTTTCGCAACCTACTCATCTGACAAAGGGCTAATATCCAGAATCTACAATGAACTCAAACAAATTTACAAGAAAAAAACAAACAACCCCATCAAAAAGTGGGCGAAGGACATGAACAGACACTTCTCAAAAGAAGACATTTATGCAGCCAAAAAACACATGAAAAAATGCTCATCATCACTGGCCATCAGAGAAATGCAAATCAAAACCACTGTGAGATATCATCTCACACCAGTTAGAATGGCAATCATTAAAAAGTCAGGAAACAACAGGTGCTGGAGAGGATGTGGAGAAATAGGAACACTTTTACACTGTTGGTGGGACTGTAAACTAGTTCAACCATTGTGGAAGTCAGTGTGGCGATTCCTCAGGGATCTAGAACTAGAAATACCACTTGACCCAGCCATCCCATTACTGGGTATATACCCAAATGACTATAAATCATGCTGCTATAAAGACACATGCACACGTATGTTTATTGCGGCATTATTCACAATAGCAAAGACTTGGAACCAACCCAAACGTCCAACAATGATAGACTGGATTAAGAAAATGTGGCACATATACACCATGGAATACTATGCAGCCATAAAAAATGATGAGTTCATATCCTTTGTAGGGACATGGATGAAATTGGAAACCATCATTCTCAGTAAACTCTCGCAAGAACAAAAAAACAAACACCACATATTCTCACTCATAGGTGGGAATTGAACAATGAGATCACATGGACACAGGAAGGGGAATATCACACTCTGGGGACTGTGGTGGGGAGGGGGGAGGGGGGAGGGATAGCATTGGGAGATATACCTAATGCTAGATGACGAGTTAGTGGGTGCAGCGCACCAGCATGGCACATGTATACATATGTAACTAACCTGCACAATGTGCACATGTACCCTAAAACTTAAAGTATAATTAAAAAAAAAAAAAAAAACACACAGGGAGAATATGATCACATGAAGATGGAGGCAGATACTGGAGTTACGCTGTCACAAGCCAAGGGGGGTACCCAGGACCACCAGAAACTGAAAGAGGCAAGAAAGGATTCTTTTCTAGAGACTTCAGAGAGAACATGGCTATGTAGATACCTTGATTTTAAACTTCTTTCCTTTAGAAATGTCAGAGAATAGATATGTTACTTTACGCCACCCAGTTTGTGGTACTTTGTTCCAGCAGGGGATTTACCTAACGCCATAAGGAGTCAACAAACCAGTTGCCTAAAGAGCCAACATCTCAAAAATTTTATCTTTCATAAATGCAGATGCACAAAAAAGGTATCTCTTCTTTACTGAGAAAATTTTAACATTTTTACATATGTGCACAATACTTACACAGAAAGTCAACATTGTATTAATTTACTTTCATGGAGTCACATTTGCAAAGAAACATATAAAACTAGAATTCTCTAACAGCCTTTCCATAATTTATACCTCCAGTACAGGAAGTGATGCAAAGATGAAATACATAGCACAGCAAATTGCAAAAATTAATGTTGACTACTTAAAATAGTGAAAAAAATTAAAAAGGAAAAAGAAAAGGAGAAGAAGAAAAAACTAAAAAATATTTGGCATATGAAAAGTATAATGCAGGAATAGATTATGAGCAATGGCACATAGATAGTTCCTAAGAGCTGGCTGATTTCACAATCATTAACTATATTTTGAAATCTTGCGTCACAATTAATAGCTGCTTTTTTTTTAATACATGCTTTCCTTGGAGAATACATTCACATTCATTTTTTTATGTGGCGCTGCTTTTTTGAAATTCTTCTGTGATTCAGCATATACTAATATGAGCATTCCCTATTACATTTTCCCATCTTTTGCACCTTGTTTCTACGTTGTTTTGGGTATGCAGAAATCCATTTTGCATGCACTCAAATACAGACCACACATTTGAAAGAAACAATACTGGTGATCAAACAGCAACACTGTGTGTAAGTGTCTTCTTATCCTACCATGTACATAATCATTTTTGAACCAGTCCATCAGCAACTTTGCTGGCTTCTTCAGGCAAATGCAACTTTAATACATTAAAATCTCCTGGAAGTCATCAGCTAGAAGAAATGCCAATGCAGGCAAACGAGGCATTTTTAAACTGAAGTTTTAGTCCTTGCCATATCGTGTGGACAATGCACACATTTGAATTTTTTGACAAATGCATTGAGCTAAATGGAAGAAAAAAAATTTTAGTAACACCTTGAAATTCACTTTTAGAAGTCTTAATCACACCTAATTCCAAATGCATCAGTATGGTTCAGAGAATCAACTGAAATCCATTTTCTTCTGCGTAAAGACAAAAGCAAGGTAATAGTTCTGCCTAACATGAAGCAATATTCCTGTGACTGTGATTTTTGGAATTCAGATGTTAGAGATTTTAGATTTTAGGGATTTTGATCTTTAAGGATTTTGGTCTTTCAGGCTTTCAACATTTATAATTATGGTGTTCGAGAGTACATCTTTTGGGATTATGATTCAAATCCTGATTCCCCAACTGTCTTCGGGAAGAAGGCAGTATCATGTTGTGAGTTTATGGATGAATGGAAAAGGACCACAGTAAAGTTGAATTTGCTTGAAGTTTCTTTTTTTTTCTTTCATATCCATACCCTTGCATGGAAATAGAAAAAAAAAAAGTAGCTCGTAAAGTTAAGAATATGGATAAAGGCAGGTAAAATGGAATTTTTAAATTTTGAGAAATCACAGATACAATTATTACAACGTCTATAAGTGAAAATAAGCAATATTCCCCAATCTACAAAATGTGAATCTTGTAAAAGTGTATCAAGAGCTCAGCATCCTTAGCCTCTCTGTTGATTTTGAGTGTCAACGCTGCAGCCCACTGGTTGCATGATCTCTTTGTGACTGTTTTCTCACCTATAAAATAATGATTGTATAATGAACTGAGTTTGCTCATCTCTAAAAGGTGAGGTTGTAAGGATTAAATGATTTAATACTTATAAAATGTAAAACAAGAAGTTTCATAGAGCCACATGGGAAGTGCTTAATACGTGTTAGCTATTGATAGTGGTATGTCCTATAAATAAGATTGCCTGTCTTGTCTTGGTGGTGGATGTGATCGGGTTCAAAAATAAATTGGGTTTCGGTCTTGTCCTCAGGTAGTTTGCTAATAAGCAACTTTATTTCAAGATCGAAGGTTATAAGTGTTCTAAGCAAAACCCCAATTTCTAGGCCACAGATACTGAAAAGGATACTTCCCAGCAATGGTGGCATTTGAAGTGGACTTGAAGCAAACTGATATTTAACCAAGCAGAGTTCTGAATACATGGAGGGATTGGCACAATCAAAGCACAGAACAGTGTAAAGTTCCTGATTCGGTTGAGTAGAGGACACAGTGATTGGACATGCAACATAGCTGGACAGATCTGATGATGGCATGCCCTGTTGAGGATTCTGAACCTTATTTCTATGGGCAACAAGGAGTCATAGAAGATGTTTGAGCAAAGAGTAATAGGATTATAGCTTCAGCTGTAAAAAGGCACACACAAAATCAGTTTATCGAAGGAGACTATTGGAAGTGTGGGAAGTTAGAGAAGAAAAGGCCAATTTGGAAGCTATTTTCAACAATCAAATAAGAGGCAAAAATCAGTGAAGACTGAATGGTAGTTGAATTTGTCATTGGGAGGAGTTAATGATTTGTATCAGAAGTTAGGATGGCCTGTGCTAACATTAGAACATAAAGATCAGAGAGGGAGTGATTCTGAGCAGGAAGTAGAAGAGAATGCTAAATAAAGTGAGCTATCTACACCGCCAAATAAGTTTGAAATAGAGGCAGTTATGCGGAGAATGCAGGCTACAAAATGGTGTTACATGTAGAAGAGGGATAGGCGAGCTATGGCCTGGTGGGATCTTGGCTGATGCCTGTGTTTGTACAGTTCTTTGGCTGCTTTTGCACTATAAGGGCAGAGCTGAGAACCTGTAACAGTGACCATATGGCCACAATGCCTAATTTGTTTTTTTTTTAGATGAAGTCTCACTCTGTCGCCCAAGCTGGAGTGTAGTGGCACAGTCTCGGCTCACTGCAACCTCCACATCCCGGGTTCAAGCGATTCTCCTGCCTCGGCCTCCTGAGTAACTGGGACTACAGGTGCCCATTACCACACCTGGCCAATTTTTGTATTTTTAGTAGAGACGGGGTTTCACCATATTGGCCAGGCTGGTCTCGAACTCCTGACCTTGTGATCTGCCCACTTTGGCCTCCCAAAGTGCTTGGATGACAGGCGTGAGCCACCGTGCCTGGCCACAATGCCTAAAATATTAATTACTGAGCCGTTTACAAAAATTGTTGCTGATCCCTGATCAAGAATATCTTGATAATTGAAGTAATATTTGAACTCAAATTAGCTAATATAACTGCCTTGTTATTCCTTTTGAAGTGTTTTGAAAACAGCTTCAGAGGTTTCAAAGACTTTACTAGAAGCTTGGAAACTAGCAAGCTTCTAAAAGGAACATGTGGATGGAGGAGGTACCCGCTTCATACCAGAGTTTACTACTTTATTGACAAAAGGTCAGCACACAAACATATGCAAATAATATATTTTGTTTATTTAATCTATCAAACATATGCAATGATAGATTTTGTTGTATTTCTCCAGGAAGAAGAAAATAAAAGGAACATATTATCAGATTATTTTAATTCAAGGTCAGAATTTTTTTAATTAAAATTGGATTCTAGTCTGCAAGTGAGTGCACAGAGAGCAAAAAGAAATACATGGTATGATGGCTGCCCTCTAGAAATTTTTAATTTTCCACAAACAAATATCCATATATAAAAATAAATGAAAATAATATAAGGAAATGCTGACTGTACTGAAGGAGAAGTAATGTGATAATTGATTTCCATTTCTTTCCTGCTTTCCATCTGTTTATAGAGTTACGGACAAAGACAAGTGTCTACAGAGACTAAATGTTTTGAACATCAGGACACTTTAAATACAAATCCAGAGAAGGGGCTTCTCTTTAAATATCACAGGAACTGGCAACAGTTGGCTTGCAGACCTCCCAAGTCAGGAGGCCTCTGGAACTGGCCGTGTGAGCCTCTGTTCACGTAGTCCCCACTGTCCATTCTCATCTCATGCTGAGTCAGCTTTCCTAATTTTTATTTCCCATTGGTCTTTCAAAGCAATTGACTTGTAATCCTTGCTTTGGAAGTGCTATCAACTTCATCCTGGTTAACAGCAGCAGAGAAGGGAGCCCCTAACAATGTGCCTTGCTGTTAGTTTCTTGACTACTTTTGTGCCATTTCCCACTGCACTTTCATTTTGTCTCTCCTTTTCTTTATTTCCATCCCTAGTTTTCCACCAGCAGGAAATTGCCAGAAAAGAATTACACAGCTGACCCTCTTTCCTAGTCCCTGTTTCCTTTTATTCACCTCTCTTTCATCCTATTCCCTCTTGTTTCAATCCTTTACCCAAATGTCTTTTGAAATGCCAATAGAAATAACCATAGTGACACTTTGCTCAATAGATGTCCCAGTGGTTCAAAGAGCAATCCTCTTTGGCCTCACCCACTGGGTTCTATTTCTGCTGAGCCAAGTACATTTAATTCACTCATTCATTTGCTCTGACCCTGTTATCAGTCTTATTTTTTCTTTCTTTCCTCTGATCCTAGATCAGAAAAATCAATACATTTGTTAACAATGTAAAAAAATTAAAAATCAGTCAAAGAAATCAGGGAACTAAAGTTTCAAATAGGTAAGTGACTTGCCCATAGCTGCGGAATTCAGTCTTGCATGATCAGTCCTCAGGAGATAGAAGTCTGGACTTGATGTCTCTGGAGCCTAGGGTGATTGCAGGGATGGAACATAGGGCTATGAAAGGTTGACCTGAGAATGATGCTAGAAAAAGTGAGCTTCTTTCTGCCTTTGCATTTGATGAGCAAACCCCAAAGGAGAGCCAGGAAACAGATTGTTGTTTAGAACTCTGAATAAGGAATCAAAGCAAGCTGCTCTAGGAGTTTTCCAATGACAAAATGGAAATGGAAGCCTGAATGAGTAATCACAAGGAACAAGATGCTATTATCTTTCTTCAGCTGCCTCATGCCCCCTCTTCACTTAAGCATAAAATGGATAAAAATCAGAAAAACAAAACCTGTCAATGAAACATTGTTTCTAAAACTCAGGTTGAAACATAAAAGAGACTTCCCTAGGCTAGTCACTATATATACACTGATATATACATATATGTGTATACATTCTTAGAATACTCTCTAAATATCACTTAGTTCTGAATGATGTACTGTGCCATCTTAGACTAAAGGTCAAGTGAAGGAGAGTTCTCTGTTTCTCTCATTAAGTAACTGATATATAGATAAGAGAAGAATTGAGGGAGAATGATGAGTCTGCCCTTTCCCATCCCCGGTTCTCCACATTTAGATGTTAGTCACACACACAGTATTATTCCTTTAGGATGCTTCTTACCTGATAACTTTCCTTTAAGAATAATAAACTATTGTCCTTCACTATTAAAAATGGAACTTTGGTCTGTCTTCCTTTTTATCAGTCTTTTATCCTTTGTAAGTGTGATAACTATAAGATCCTTTATTTAAGGGCTGTTGAAAGGATTTTTAGACACAAATACTATACTTTTGAATATAAATATACCAAAGTCACCTCCAATGTACATTTTCCATCACTTAGCTGCATTCAACTGTGTTGATATAGAAGCATTTGTCATATACAGCATTAGCATACACATGTATGTATGGCATTTTAAAATGATAAAATATATAGAAATACAAAAAATGTATGAGCACAGTTTAACACATGGTTGTAAGGGGAAAACCTGAAACCATTCCTAAGTCAGAAATTAGAACTTTTCAGAAAAATATGAAATGCTTCATGAGTTTCCCATTCTTCACAGTTTGTTCTTTCTTCTCTGGATCATTCCAGTTGTAGATCATGGACTTCTGTATTTTTAGTATTATTCCTGGTTACTACAGTCCCACTCGGTTATTTCATTCAATTCCTAAAAATACTTATTTAAACTTTGCACTTCTGTTCTAAATTTTCTAGGGAACTTTTTTTTCTCATGTAAACACTAGATCATCTCATTTAGCTAATGCATTCCTCGGAGAATGTGCTCTAAACCAGTGCCACTCAAATTACGGTCTATCAGTGCCAAGCTGTAAACTGTTGGTTACTGGCCCCCCATGAAACTGAGTGTAGAGACTGAGAGTAAGCTCTTAAAATATTTATAGCAATTTGTCAAAGAAATTTTATGACTTGAATCTAGTAATACAAAAATAGAAACTTGCACATTTTATCTGTCATTTTTATTTTATTTTTCTAGACATTTATTTTTATTCCATTTTACAGAAGTATATATCCATGAAAAACTGGAAGTAAAACAAAATTAAACAAAAATCTGTTTTCATTTTTGTGTTTTTGTTTTACCAGAATAGTTTGAGAAGTGCTAGTGTAGGGAGCAGAAACTGCTTGCAGGCTGCATTTCCCTCAATGGACCCATGAGAAACATGCATCTTGAGCATCCAAATTTGTTCACATAGGACAAAGGGAATTTTCTAACATGAGCTGAAGATCTGGAGTTCCCAACCAGGTCCTTTTTAAAGACTCAACTTCCAGAACAGAATGGGTTGCTTTACTTCTATGTTTTCACCAGCGCCTTTCTTGCCCAATGACTGCCAGTCCTGTGCCATGTACCTCTTTTCTTACCCATCAATAGTGGCTAAAAATTATTAGATTTAAAAAAGGTATATAAACAAAGACTTATTCTAGCACTGCTTTTATTTTATTTTATTTTATTTTATTTATTTTTTGAGACAGAGTCTCACTCTGTCGCCCAGGCTAGAGTGCAGCGGCACGATCTTGGTTCCCTGCAACCTCTGCCTCCTATCCTCTTGCCTTGGCCTCACAACAAGCTGGGATTACAGGCATGAGCCACCACACCCAGTCCAAGCACTGCTTTTAAATATCAAAAATACATGAACGCCAAAGAGAAAAGCCTTAGTACACTAAATGATGCTGCATACAATGATGGCACAACTGCAATCATTCCAAATTATGTTGTAAATTTGTCCTAGATC
Source organism: Pan troglodytes (assembly GCF_028858775.2). Lineage (NCBI taxonomy): Eukaryota > Metazoa > Chordata > Mammalia > Primates > Hominidae > Pan > Pan troglodytes. The sequence continues at coordinate 15,435,033 of NC_072411.2, forward strand.
CTCCACATAATGCTGTGTTAAGGAAATAATTTAGGCTACAAAGGAGTATATTTAGTGTGATAAGTTTTTGTAAAGAAAATATATGTGTTCAGATGCAGAGAAACATGGGCATAAAAATGTTCTCAATAATTATCCTTTAGTGGTAGAAATATATGTATTTTCTAAGTTTTTTCCTTTGTGCTTTTCTGTGTTTTGTATCAAATACTTTTTTATATGTTTGTTTAAAGTACATAAAAGAAATGGGAAAGAATAGGAGAACTGTGAAAAAAATGGAGAGTCAAGTAATCCAAGGCAAAACTGTAATGAAGGCAAAGTATGTTGAAGGCTGAGTGGAGGACAGGAAACGACTCCATGCAATGGCACCAGAATTTTGGAAGTTGTTAAAAAAAAAAAAAAAAAAAAAAAAAAGATAAAAAACTGGTCTCACCCCAGACCAGATTAATCAGTATTTTAGAGGGGAGGGGAGAAAACATCAAATTTTTTTTTTTTTTTTGAGATGGAGTCTTGCTGTGTCGCCCAGGCTGGAGTGCAGTGGCACGATCTTGGCTCACTGCAAACTCTGCCTCCCGGGTTCACACCATTCTCCTGCCTCAGCCTCCCGAGTAGCTGGGACCACAGGCGCCCGCCACCACGCCTGGCTAATTTTTTGTACTTTTAGTAGAGACGGGGTTTCACCATGTTAGCCAAGATGGTCTCGATCTCCTGACCTCGTGATCCGCCCGCCTCAGCCTCCCAAAGTGCCGGGAATACAGGCGTGAGCCACCGCGCCCGGCCACATCAATACTTTTAACACTTCCTCAAGGAGTCCAGTGTTCCTCCAGGTTTGAGAGTCATTGGGTAGATGCCAGCCAGCCTATTCTACCAAATTAGTCCATGCTGGCTGGCTGGCTTTCAGGAATAGGAGTTACATTATTCCAAAACAGAAGGCTAACAATAAAAATAACAGGATTCGTCTCTCACAAAGCATTTTATCCCCTCAGCATTGGTGGCATAAAGCTGAGGATTATTTGTATGTGATTACAAGTTTTGGAGACACCAGTTGAAATAATCTAAACATTCTGAATATTAAAACCTAAGTATTTAATGTGATAAAACTATGATCTGGAAGTTGAATGGAGTGATTGCTTTGCGGGTATACAGAGCTGCATCTAAGTCAACCCTCTTGAAAATGTTAATTAGCACCAAACAAAGAACAATGGAAGATGTCTGCTTTTTTCCTTGGAGACCAAGATAGGGACAAGTCGTTTTGCATGTGCGCAGAATGTGGAAATGGCAAAGAGGTTTAAATAACGAATTTTAATAAGTGTCATCCCACTGGGAGAGACACTTCTGATTATCTGTGACCTATACAAATTATCATGATTCTCCCCACTGGCCTACCATAATTTTAATAACTAATCAAACTAAGCTTGAAGGTTCTGCAAAATGCCAAATATATACAAGTGCTTTTGCTAGTTACAAAGCTAGTACTTGCTACCTGACCTTTTTACAATTTCTCTAACTACTTATTCACACCCCAGCCACAGGTTTAAATGCTCAGCGTTCATTTGGTCCTTATTGATCCTAGGCTGCTACCTGTTTGGGCTGAGAAATGACCTTCTGTGGACATCTAGGGAGTCTTGCCCTGCTGTGAGAAGAATTTCAAAAGAAGTTTGGCCAGAAATTTAATGCAGATCTGAAAAGGTTGCTAGCGAAGCTACATGTAGTGGAATGAGATACAGTAAGTCCCTAGTGATGGTCCAGGCCCAGGCAAGTACCTAAGCACAATGGCGTTCACCAATGAGCTAGCAGAAGGTTAATGAGGGCAGAGCATATAGAAACAGGTGCTTCGGGCTCCTGGGAGATTTCTTTACCTCTCTCCAGGTTTCAATCTATTTCCTCACTCCAGCCTCACTCTCCAAATTGTAACTTACATGTTGGGAGCTTAAGCTGAAAACCTCATTAAAATCTTGTTCTCTTCTCCTGCCCCGTGATTTGACTTTTGCATCCTTGACTCTACACCAGTACGGTTTAAACTTTAATGTGCTTACCAATCGCCCAGGGATTTTATTAAAGTGCAGATTGTGAATAGGTCAGTAGATCTGGCATGGTGCCTAAGACATGAATTTCTAACAAACTCCCAGGTGATGCTTCTGCTATTGTGCCAGACCACAGCATGTGCAGCAGGGCCCCAGTTACTAGTTCCTACCCCCAGAATTTATGAGGCAGTTGTCTGGGGTGGGGCCAGGAATTTGCATTTCTACTTAGTTCCCAAATGATGCCAATGGTCAGGGTCTACACACTGAGAACCACTGCCTTAGCCTGCTGCTCCCAACTGATTTGAGCTGTCACTACTCAGAAGGGCAGGTTGCTGCCCCTTCCCCTGCCATGTGCTGGTTCCCCCTACTCTCGTGGCAGTTTTTTCAGGGATGTGAGTCGAAAGATAATCATCTTCTTACACTTCAGGTATCTGTAAGATAGAAAAAGAAATCCTGCCAAAGTTGAAGAACATCTCCCAACCTTTTAGACACTGAAATTCTATAGAAATAGAGAAGAAAAAATGAAACAAAGCAAAAGAAAATGACCCAACTACTCAGATTAGAGCCTCGAATTAAGAACTGATAGACAGGCTGCTTTACATCATCCTAAAATTACTTGTGCCTGGTCTCAGACTAAGGCTCCTGCCTATAGCTGTACAGTAAAGATATCAGTTTGCTACTCACTGCCAAGAGCCTGAGGAGGCAGGACTCACCGTCCTGTTCACAGCAGAGCTTCTCACTGTGTAGCTGTGTAGTAAAGATATCAGTTTGCTACTCACCACCAAGAGCCTGAGGAGGCAGGACTTAAGGTCCTGTTCACAGCAGAGCTTCTCACTGTGTAGCTGTGTAGTAAAGATATCAGTTTGCTACTCACCGCCAAGAGCCTGAGGAGGCAGGACTCACGGTCCTGTTCACAGCAGAGCTTCTCACTGTGTAGCTGTGTAGTAAAGATATCAGTTTGCTACTCACCGCCAAGAGCCTGAGGAGGCAGGACTCACGGTCCTGTTCACAGCAGAGCTTCTCACTGTGCTCACACTTGTGCAGGCATCAGACTGTCCTGCAGGGCTGTTAAAATGACTCTTGGTCCAGGGTGGGGCCAGAGAACTTGTGTTTCTAAAACGTTCTGTTACTCATAGGACTGGCACCAGACCACACTTAGAGAACCACTCAAATCGAAGGACACCCCTGTTTTACTTGCTTCCGTTTTCCACCAATTAAGAAATGGCAGTCACAGGAAAGGAAAGTAAAATCATAGGTTTGCTGAAGAAGCTGAAATGGGGAAATGTGGTATAGGCAGAGATTGTCAATGGATTTCTTAAGGCTGAACCCCAGAGTTAGACACACATGTGCACCCACTCACGGGCAGCACTGGATCCTGTGAGCATCCCTTGATGGGGACCTGCCCATGGAAAATGTAAGACATGGAGAAACAGAGTGGGGACACATGCTTCCTGCAGGCAGCTAGCTCCTGAAGAGAATGAGGAGAGGAAGGGGAGGAGGTAGGCAAGCTCAGTTCCTTCTATCAAACCCATCAATCAGGTAAAACACTCCACACTCCCAAATAATGCAGGAAATGAGGGACTCAAGAAAGAGCAGGTAGGATGAGCTAGGCTAATGGATGTCCCTCCCTTAGAAACAGGAATAGTCAATCCATAGCCCTCCTCCCAAAGAAACTAATGTCCAAGCTTGCCAACCCCCTCCCACACCAAATACCAGGCTTTTTGCCCCAATGAGTTTCATCAGTAACTAAATTGAGTTCAAATTCTATCCCCGCTTAGACTGGTTATTCAGCCCGTATGAGCCTTAGTGTTACGTCTACAACATTGGGATAATATAAGTCTTATCTCCAGCGATCGCTGTGAGGATTAAATGAGCTATCACTTTGTATCTAGGAGGGACTCTCCATATAACAATTTTCCTTCCTTCTCTGTCTTCCTTCATCTCTTAGCCTTGTGACTTGATATGATAAAATATGTTATATTGTACTTGCTCTTAAAAAACCTGCAATCTGGAGAAAAAGTATAGAAATATGAAAATGGGCCGGGCGCGGTGGCTCACACCTGTAATCCCAGCACTTTGGGAGGCCGAGGTGGGCAGATCACGAGGTCAGGAGATTGAGACCATCCTGGCTAACACGGTGAAACCCCGTCTATACTTAAAATACAAAAAATTAGCCAGGCGTGGTGGTGGGCGCCTGTAGTCCCAGCTGCTTGGGAGGCTGAGGCAGGAGAATGGCGTGAACCCGGGAGGCAGAGCTTGCAGTGAGCCGAGATTGTGCCTCTGCACTCCAGCCTGGGCGACAGAGTGAAACTTTGCCTCAAAAAAAAAAAAAAAAAAAAAAAAAGAAAAGAAATATGAAAATGTTAAATACAGCGTAAGGCAATGTTTTGAAACTATGAAGAGAAAATAGTGTGAAGACTAAAGCAGATGATACGTAAAATGCTTAGTGATTAGTAGTTGCTTAGTTTAACATTTTTCTAAAAATCGCAGTTCAAACTGGAAGATTGGGAAAGAAGCTAGAGTTTTCTATAGTGGCTCCATAGGAAATTTGTGGCTTTGGTTGGCTTCAGGAGGAAAGCCAACTGCTAATCATGGGAGAGGGTAAGGATAGTTGAGGGATGGAGAACAGCATGGGCCGAGGCTTAGTACAAGGGACCCGAGAGACAGGCAGACACACCTGGATGGGTGGTCACTTGTTCTGTTCACAATCAGTTCTGGTCCTGAGCCAATCACCAGACTTAAAAGGTCCCCACGCTGTATAGTCTTTTATATCATTGCCCATTCAGTTTGCAGGCATTGAGAGCATAACTAGTAGCAATTTCTCTGCCTTTTATGTATAATGACTCGATTGATTTGAATGTCAGGGCATGTCTCTAAGTCTAGAGGGTAAGCAGTCCATCCTGTGAGGGAGCATAGTTATTTTTCTTTCTTTAAGTCAATGACTCTCTTTGATGGTGGCTGCACATTCAAATCACCTGGGAGCATTAAAAATAGTAGCAAAGCTCTACCGTTTATCAATAAACTTCAAATCTCAAAGGGTGGAGGCTGGCATATATATTTTCTTAAGAGCTCTTCATATGATTCTAGCGTGCAGCCTAGGTCAGGAAAGTCTGTGGCCAAGGCAGCCTGTTCACTTGTGTGGAAATGGCATTTCTAGCATTGATTTTTCTCAGGAACGATGAGGAAGCAATTAACAATTAACCAGACTGTTAGTATGCTATAGATAAGCACCAAACCTGCATGGGATTATGAAATAAAATAACCAAGAAAAGCATGTTTTTCAAATGTAAACTGGGATACTGTTTTACATGCAAAATAAATGGCCTGGCAAACAAAGGGGCTATGTTTATATAAATGGTTAACTTTTAGTCATGTCTCTAAATCACACGTTATTTTGCAATAAAATAAAGATTATGAAGACAGAACAACTTAATAAAAACATGTACTTGACTATTTGAGTTGAGTAAGATCATATTTATCTTTTTTTATGACTAATAGCTAATTGGATATTTTGTTTCTGAAGTGGTAAGCTGTTTAAACAAATATAAAGGAGAAATCTTATTTTGGTTAGCAGGACCAGGAAGTGAATCTGTTAGTGTCCAGTTTCCATTCATTAACTTATTCATTCAATAAATATTTATTGAATTTCCTCCATTGTGTACCTAGCATTAGACTAGAAAGTGGTTACACTGTTTGTTTTGTTGCTGTTGTTATTTTTAGAGACAGGGTCTCACTCTGTTACCCAGGCTGGAGTGCAATGGCACAATCACGGCTTACTGCAAACTCATCCTCCGGGGCTCAAGTGATCCTCCCCCCTTCACCCTCCAGAGTACCTGAGACTAAGGTGTGTGCCACCATATCCGGCAACTATCAGTATTGTTGACTACAGCAGGTTTGGTTTCTGAACTTCTGTTTTAGGTACTTATAATCTAATGGAAGAAAGATGATAATAAATGATGAGATGTGCTAAGTGCAATGAAGAAAGCAAACAGGATATAGCAATTGAGGAAAACTGTGTGTGTGTTTTGTGAGGTGTTCTACTGTGACAGAATCTGAAGATCCTATCCACTCTTCTGAACCAAGAATGCAGAATAAAGTGGAGCCAACTTTCAGACTTAGAGCACTGTAAGGCAGAAGGCCCAGGCAAAGAAGAATTTAGCCTGTGAGAGGCTCTGAAAGATAAATGTGCTAAAATAGGGAGTAGTCACACACATGCCTTCATGATAATTATTTTTTTCCTCAGTTTGTTCTTTTGCATATCTTTATTTTTCCTTTTTAAGACCAATTGAAGTCAATATTTATTGAGTATTTTCTATGTGTCAGTAGTTAAAATAGTCTGAGACAGTGCTAGGAAGAAATTAAAAAAAAAAAAAAAAAAGAAAGAAAAACCTGATGGGAGAAACAGCCCTGACCTAAGAGAGGCAGATTGTACTTGCTCTTAAAAAAAGTGCAATCTTGAGAACCAGTATAGAAATATGAAAATGTTAAATACAATATAAGGCAATGTTTTGAAACTATAAAGAGAAATTAGTGTGAAGACTAAAGCAGATGATATGTAAAATGCTTAGTGATTTGTAGTTGCTTAGTTTAACATTTTTCTAAAAATCATAGTTCAAACTGGAAGAGTGGGAAAGGTAGAGGTGTCTCTAGGAAAGACATGCAGACAAGTTATGAAAGTGTGTGCAGTCAGAAAAAGGCAAAGGAGGGTGTCTAGCTTTCCCTGGGGGATCTGCAACATCAGGCAGGAATTCTTCCATGAAAAGGCCCTCATAGACCCCAGGGAATCATGGAGGTGATCCAAGGATGTTTGGTTGGCAACAGTTAAGCTGGTGAGGATGAGCACATTAATTAGTTATGCCTAGATAAGAAAACTGGAGAGTCAACTCAATTCAGCTTTCCAAATCAGTCATCCAATCCGAATGCTTCTAAAATAATTAACAAAAGTAATTTCACACTGGTTCTCAGTTCCAGCTGCACTTTAGAGTTACCTAGGCATCTTCCTAAAGCACTAGGGCCTAAACCCCACTGCAGACAAATGACACAGTCTCTGTAGGGCAGGTCCAAGAAGAGCATGGGACATACATTTACGAAAGATGATGAACTACTGCCTCATCCTCATAGGACCTCAGTCTTCATAAGTAGTGCCAATTCAATACGGCAAGACCACAGTCTCTCCCTTAATCTCGACTTTTTTTTTTCCTGTCTGAGTAAATTTACTCAAAGAACCAGTTCAAATATTACCTCTAAAGTGAAACATTTATTTATACTCCTAGGAAAAATTATTTCTTAGCAAAAGAGTTAAGGAAGCCCCGTTGAGGTATTTCGCACATTGATTTTCCTGTGATTACGTATGAGGTTACACAGTCCTCAAGGGTTTGGTTGCATTAAAATACACAGCACCTAGCCTAATGCTCACAACATGTCAAGTCTTGAATATAGGAAGGAAGGAAGGAAGGAAGGAGAGGGAGAAAGAAATGAAGAAAGGAAGGAGGAGAGGGAGTAAAGGAAGGAAGGAGGAAGGGAGGCAGAAAGAAGGAAAAAAAGGAAGGGAGAGAGGGGTGGGGAGGGAGAAAGAAAGGAAGAGGGAGGGGGTAGGAGAAAAGAAGAAAGAGGGATGGAAGGGAGGGAGAAAAAAGGGCAGGAGGAAGGGTGGGGAAGAGGGAGAAAGGAAGGAAGGAAAGGGAGGAGAGAAAAGGAAGGAAAGAATGGGGGCGAGAGGAAGGAAGAGGGAAGGGAGAAAGGAGGGAAGGAAAGAAGGAAGAGAAGTAGGGAGAGGGGGAGGGAGGAGGGAAGGAAAGAAGGAAGAGAAGTAGGGAGAGGGGGAGGGAGGAGGGAGAAGTAAAAGAAGGAAAGGAGGGAGAGAGAGAGAAGGAAGGAAGGAAGGAAAAAAGATTCATAAATAAGAATGATTAAATTAGTTTGCATACCAGGGTGTGCCTCTGGCAGCTGAGGGTGTTCAGGTACCAGAGACCTAAGAGAAAGGGTACAAAAAGGAAAGAGAGAAGTGCCAGGGAGACTACTTGTATGAGGGCTTCAGCAGCATTTTTAACTTACCATTTGATGTTTTTAGCTTTAGAATACTTTCCTCAAATATATATAATAGAAATTAGTAGCCTTAAGTGTGGTCCCCTGACCAATAGCATCTTGGGATTTGTTAGAAATGCAAATTCTCACAACCTACCCCAGACCTACCACACCAGCGACTCTGGGGTTAGGGCCCAGCATTCTGATTTTGCAAGCCTTTCCACGTGTTTCTGATGTGTCCTCAAGCTTGAGAACCGCTGGTGTAGATAAAAGTCGACTTACTTTGGTTGAAACACAGCTAGTAAATAGCTGTCAATTCCTACTCCCTTTCCATGCAAATACACACAAATACAGTCATGTGGAGGCTGTCTCCATAGAGTCCCCAAGTCCTCACACAACGAAGTTGAATAAGCTGGTCTTGCAAGTGTGAGCCTCCCTCTATGTTATACACAGTCTCAGTGTTGCCTGACTCCAGAGTTCCCATGGTTCTCCACATGTGAACTTCAAGAGGAATTATTTCTCTTGATGACTTTTAGATTCAGACTTTTGCTAATTCACACAACCCCAAATCTAATGATTGCCAGAACTTTGTCTGAGTAAAAAAGAAAAAGTCAGTTAAAGCAGTTTTCAGTTTGGTATATGCAGCCTACCCAACTCTGTTCACTTTCTACCAAACAATCCTTCCCTAATATTGTGACCTTCAAGAGTGGTCCCAAAGCCATCCACACTTCTGTAGGCACCATTGACATAGCATATGCTGAGCAGATTCCCAAGCTGCCATTTCACCCAATCATATTTTAGACAGTTGAAGTCTTTATTTGAGAAGCATTCCGATCTGAGGGTTTTTTCCCTCGTCTACTTAAAATTTCATAGCTGTGTTAATTTATCACCCCTCCTCATTGCGTAGCTTCTGAGTAAGTTATATAGTAATGGTGAATGATAAATCAGAGGGCCAGGCCTATATTACTCATGACATTGTAATAGTATTAATCTGAGAGAGCTTTTAATTGTCCGTTCTACGGTCTTTAATGCTAAGAAGATATAGAGGTTTCCATTATTCTAATTGTATTTCAAATAAATGTATGGGCTCAAATTTTTCCTCTCTGTTAAAAAAAAGGCTAAATTAGAGATGTCTTGCATATAAAATGAATTATTTTACAGCAAAACTTTGATTAATCACACTGAAAAATAGCAGAAATCTCAACTGTATGTATGTTGTCTGCCCTTAGTTTGTCAGAAAATGACAAAAAGGGTCAGAAAATAAGGTTTCATCGTGAAATTAAAAAACAAAATTTTAAAAAACTTTCAAAGCAACTCCCTATACCTTTCATATCTGTAATCTAGTTAAGTGAAAATGGATGTTCAGATAACCTGTGGTCCTTTTAGCTATCAAGCAAAAAGTGGATTATTTTCAAAGGCTTCATTTGCAAGATAAGAAATGGATTAATGCATTTTCAAAGTACTTTCAACAAGACTATTGAGACAAATTAGGTTAATTTTGAAGTTATTGAAAAGACCACTTTCCAAGTATTCCAGTCAATCAAACTTTAATTACAGTAACTACATATATTGATCATACTTAGAAGAAAAAGGCAGTTACCCAGAAAAGTGAAATTTCCTGGTAATTGATGCTTTCCATATGAAGCACCAAAACATTTGGATATGAACTATTGTGGTTGTAGTTAAACCATTTGCGGTCTGACTAAACAGAGAACAGTGACTGTCTTTAGATATTCCTCATGGCATTTGTATCAGTTGGCATCATTCATACGAGCACAGTGAATAAAGCAGGAACTGGTCTATAAAGCATTCTTATCTTTCAGACAGTGGAACTCAGTATATTTACTTTCTTCTACATTAAGGAGTCCAAGACGGGTGCTGTAAATCTTTTTTTTTTTTTTCTTTCAATAAACTCTTTAGTTTTATCTTCCCCTCCTGCTGTCTCTTGGTGGCCACTGCTAAACTAATGTCTCGAGCAAGAATTTCTATGGAGTTCTTTGGGTCCATGTCTGAAAGTGGCCCTCTGTCTATCTTACTTCACAACCAGAAGGTTGTGGGGACAAGGCAAGTAATTTGGACCAGAAAAGCAGATCACAGAAGATTTATAAGTGTTTAGGCAGCAGTAGGTCAGATGCCAGAGGAATAAATTGAGATCAAGAGTACAAAATGAGAATTCCCAAGTATATGTGATTAGACAGAGCCTGGAAAATTGCCGGGAACTGGTGGGGGTGGGCAGTGATGGGGGGTGGGTCAGCACAAAATGATGTCCAAGTGCCAGGCCAAATAGCAAGTAAGAGATCTCTGGAAATTGAAGCAGACGGACAAATTTGAAATAAAATAAAATAAACAGAATTTGGAATCAGTTATATGGAGAAGACACAAACAGAAGCAATTGATATTTTAGCTTCAATATTTCTTACTTCTTAAATCGTCAAGTCACCCACTTCTCACCACCTGCACCATTACCACCCTAATCTGAGCTATCGTATCTCTTCCATAAACGCTAATACTGTAGAAGTCCCTCCAGCTGGCCTCCACAGGCAGGCGATGCCATTGCTGGCCCACCCAGATCCTCTTTACCAGGCAGGTGCGTCCATCCCCCAGCAGCTGTGAGCATTGGCTGCTAATAGTCCCCAGCTGCATCCTTCCTCTGAGAACCGTCCTAGCATATAGGAAAATACCTGGGAGAGTAGCGCACCCTCCCTTTGGCATGCATCCCCCAGCCAATTAATTAATAACAGAAATCCAAAGGCTGGCTCCTCAACTTGAGGTGAGATAAACCTGTGGTACCATGCAGACTCCAGGTATTCCTGTAGGATCAGGTACAGTGAGAACAGATGTCAGTTAAAGCAGGTCTTCATTGAACAAACTTCTAACCTGGAAGTACAAGTATTTCATTTTTCTCAATTCCTTACTGTTTTTTATCTATATATTAAATATATATATATATTTTCCTAGGCCCTCTCCCACTTGGACAAGTACCTATCTCTCAAACCCTGCTTCTGGGAAGCCTTATAGAAGATGCACTGTCTTCACATTTGCTGCCCTGTAGCATAAGTAAATACAGTTGTTTAACTTAGGATAATGCCATATGATTTGCCAAAATCGTATTTTGAATTTTATTCTAGACAGAAGAAATTTTATATCATTAAGATGAGTGAAATTCCTATTAAAAAGGATAAAAGCACAACTCGATTTCTGACTTCATAAAGATTGAATATTGTTTCTTACTCATTCTACTTGGAAATAGTCAAGAAACTCTCTGAAAGTAGAATATTTCAAAAAATTCTGAGAAAATTAAGATATTTAGAAACAAAAAGGATAGCTGTTTTGAAAAATAAGTAAAGTAAGGGAAATCAAAAAGTTTTTCTTGACTACTTTGACTTTACTGGGTACATCACATACATTAATAGATTCTAATAGCACTTCAGTTTTTTGTTGTTTTCTCCGTGTTGCAGCTAAAACATTGGGTCTCAGTTGACTTAAGAAATTTGCCCAATGTCGTATAACTAGCCAGTTTTAAGTTTGACCTAAGGTATCTGACTCCAAACCCTTTGTGCTTTTCTTTCTGCCAGTGTACAGTATTCCAATGAGTGCTAATTAAGCATTTAAATAGCAAGAAAAGCAAATAAAAAAAAGATGGCGTACTTTCAGTAATTTAAGTAAATCTGGGAAATACTATATATTATATCCCTGTTGGGAGATAATTCTCCCTGGATCTCATATGTTTCTATAAAGTCTGAGTCTTATGAGCAAAAGCATTTATAGTCAATTTAAGACTGTATAAGGAGGCATTCCAGAATAGTAGAGGCACTTTTCTCCCCTCCTTAAAGAGACTCGCTCGTATGCTTGTATTCCTGGGTACTACAGATAATATCTCTCTCTGTAGGGGAAGATAGATGGGTTTGCTAGCCGTGTTGTAATAAGATGGGGAATTTCCTAAGCTCAGTGTTCTCAGATGTAACCTAGACCCCTTTGTGCAAAGCATCCTTTGGGTCCTCTGCATATCACCCCCAGGGGACTTGAGGAGCAGCGGGGAACCAGTGAAAGCGCAGAGCTCAGGATGCCTCCTGTGATGAAAATAACAAACTGTCTAAATCTATTTGAGCTCACTGGCTCCTTACCAGCCAAATCTGTGGAAGTATGGAAACCACTGCAGACACTTCCCACCATATTACTGCTAAGAAACTACTTTACCATTTGACAATCCTCCTCCTAGGAATTCCAAACTCCAAGTGAGGGCTCTGAGAAGACTTCAGATAAGGAAACCCATTGATTTTTCATTTTACCTAATATAACTTGTTTTCCTCTCTTGGATGTTAATAGGAAATGCAGCTCCACAGAGACAGAAAGCCAGGCAGCCAAGCCAGTGTGGGGTCTCTGAAATAACACTGTGCTAGCTGCTACTTTCCCTGTCTCATTTGAAGATTCACTCTCCCCCTGTCTAAGCACACCCAGAAGAAATTCATGAAGCAGATGCTACGCCTCTGAGTCACTGCTTTTATTTGCTTCTCCTGTATCCACCACCTTCTTAGCTTTAATTACATGGTTTGGCACATTCTTAAGGTAAGGATAAATTCATAACAGAGATTTTCTCCTCTTAAAGAGCAGCTCTGGAGGAAGCCTTAAGCATTAGATCAAGAATGCTCTTAGATGTCTGTGCCTCTTCTACATCTCTTCTTCTGCTTACTCTAATTGCTATGCAGTCCTATCTAACCTCTAAAAGAGTCTGACTTTCTTCTCCCTCCTGTTGCATTGCTTGATATAATGGTATAAACAACTCAGAAGCTGAAATAATATGATGTGAACTTTCCTAAAAGCCAGTCTGAGAATTCTGCAATAGGAGCTACTAAGTAATAAAAAAGAACTCAGCTGGAAATATACATTGAAAAAATACATTGGAAGATGGCTTTAAATGCTTTTGAGTAGTCCCATGGAATATAAAAGGAAGCAGAACACAGAAAATGATAAACAAAACTTTCAAGACTGACTCAATAAGTAGCTCTTAAAATAGCTATGAGTTTCCCTCCTAACACCCAGCAGGCTGCCAATAACCAGACAGACAAATCGAACAATTAAATGCTATGAGGCAGCATCAGAAAAGATCCATAACAACATTCTGAGCAGAGCCTTAACCACTGCCTGAATAAAATGGTGCCAGGCACAAGAGGTTGTTTCTGACCTGGACAAGACAGTGAAAAGGCTGTGAAATGTATTCTTTTACTGAGCATCTGTGATGTGACTGATAATCTAATGTGTACTGGGAATGTTGAGATAAGAGACACAGACTTTTTCAAAATGTAGGGAAGGAAACAGATGAGTAGAATAGTCAATAAAATATGGTCCAGTAAGGTTATGATATATATATGTCATATGTCATTGGGAGATTGGGGGAAAAGCACTTCACTCAGATGTGGGGTGTTTGAAGGGCTGAGTCCTGAGATGAGACTTTCTAGGTGAGGAAAAATTTTCCAGGTTGAAAAAAGATCAGCAAATAGAGATTCTAGGAGGACGTGGTGTGTTCAAGGGCATCAAGCCATGAAAGGGCTGGTGCTTTGGGAGATACCGCAGGCCAGTCTGGCTGGAGTGCTGAAAACATGTGAGGACAGATTGTGAAATGACTCTGGAGCTTGAAAAGAGGTAAAATCATGAAAGGCCTTTTGTGTCACGCTAAGGGACTTGGATTTCATCCTGAGAGTGAAGAAGAAACCACTGACACGATTTATAGTCAGGTCTCACTCTTTTTCTTTTTCCTCTTATGGCCTTCAGCGGGCGCTAACACTGGTTGACAGAATGGCCAATTCATAATTTATAGATCAAAGTATGTACTTCTCACAAAATGAATTCAAAAGTGGTTAACTTTTTTAATATACTGTGTTATCACATCCTGACTTAATTTGTTTTTCTCCTGGTTTAAATTATGTTTCTGGATGTACAAAGTAAATCTTTGCATTTTACAAAGATTTTTTTTTAAAGCCAATATAAGGAGACTTCATGGTCTATTATATATGATAATAAGTTCCAATTGGAAAGAATCTGGTAGTGTTAATAAAGAATCCTTAAAACCAAAGAAGGGACCTTGTTTAATTGGAACATTTATAATGCACATATCCCAGTAGCAATTAGAATGGGGGAGGGAGAATCAGCAACAGATCCATGAGAATTTGGCATATGTGGCCTCTAGCTTTACATAGGCTGATAGATTTTCAGTCAAGCTTGAATATGGAAGTCTTGAAAACTCTTTCCTTCATCCTCTGTTTCCTAGAGATTACTCTTTCAAGTGATCTCATCATTGTCAGCCTCTCTGATAAGATCCTAGACCCTGGCTGCAGTTTGACTCCAGAGTACTCTTTCCTTTATATTATCTCCACAGACCTGGCTCTTTTGCAGAAAGAAATTTTTAAATTTGGGACACTGAGAAGAGCACATCAAATACTGAAAACTGTTTCATGAGGATCAAAAGCTTGCTTTCTTTATGCAGCTACTTTTGGTAAATACTGCTTAAATAGTTACTAGGAAGTCTTCAACTGTATTACTAAATGATATAGCAGTGAACATCAAAAATGGGAGGATAGTTCATTTAATCTGAAAAGCTGCATATTTTTATATTATGTATACTGCAGTGCTTGACATAGCTCACTGTTCTTCATTTCCTTGCAACTGCTGGCCTCTTAAATTGCCTTTTTTTTTTTTTTTATCATGTTTCTGTTACATTCAGGCTCTTTCTTGCTGAGTTATTTTGAAGAAAAACAGAAAAAACAGTTTTGATCTCAAATGTACTGATATTAAGATTTATCCATACAATTAAAAAATTTTAAATGTAGGCCTAGAAAGACATTAGAATTGTTCCAGACTTTTTATAGCATCAAATTTCCTCAAGTCTCTACCATTGCTTAAATTTGTCACCCAGCTAATGTGTATGAGGTCAGTAAAATGGAAGTACTGGCATTTCTATTTGATGAAAAGTTCTATTTAATTAATTATATTTGTCCCCATGAAGCCTAATAATGCATCAAGATTGAAAAAAATTATATGTATACAAATATATAAAGAAGATAAATTTATAATATTTATTTTGGGTTAGAACACAATGTTGCCCCATATAAATAACATTTTGATGTGTTAAGAAAGAAAGAAAACAACAGTTAAATAAACCACCAGTTAGATTGAGTGGGAAAGTGTTTCCTTCCTATACCTATGCATTTAATATTTTGGCTTAAATTTGCAATTTATGAATGCAATTTTAGAGAAGGAAAAAACTTCATTTATACTGAGTATGGTAAGAATGTTGCAGGAAAAATTCTAGTTGTTGTGACCTTGAGGGGTTAGGCTATTGTAATATGCCACATATTACATATGCCACTCTGTGTACAGTGTAGCAGTAGAATTCCAGCTTTTGAATGAACATGGTTTCAAATGATTGGTCCATATTGGGGCCATCATTTCAATCAGGAATTACCAGCTCTGTATATTCCAAAGGTTATGAGGGGGCCTGTAACATGGCACATTTTCATTTTTTCTTCTGATTCTTATTCTTTCAGAAGTAGCTACCTTTTGACCATTATCAATTTTTAAAAATTGTACTTTGCACGTTTAATCCATTTTTAACCATACAATAATTACACTCGTGTGGTGGTAAAATTATGTGTCGTTGGGGAATGCATATAAAAACTTGATGTTAAACATACCATAGATTCACTCAATTTTTTGATGGGAAATTTTCTGAGCAAAGGCTGTCTAAAAATGATTCTGATATATCCCAAAGAGGTTATGAATTGCATCATTTATCTAATTAATTTATTCACTCTTGCTCATTCATTCATTAAGTGAGCATTATGTGAACAAAGAGGCACTACTAAGGCACAAGCACAACAAATACGAGAGATGGAGCCACGAGCATATGCTTCAGGCATTGTGGCCGAGGACAGGCTTCAAAAGACACTCCTACTACAGTCGGAAAAATCTGAGATCAATTATAAGTAACATGCCTTGTATTTTAGAACTTTTCTGATATTTCAAAAGAGAAAGGAAATTTTCCAACGGCCTAAACACACAATAATTAGCTAAAACTTAAAATAATAATGTAATATCGAGCAATTTGGAAATTCCAGCTTACTGTGGTGCATTTATTGCTATCAGTGCTGAGACTGGGAAGCTAACTTGGGAACTTCATTGAAAATATTGGAAATGAAACTGAGACTCTTACATGTGATTCAGATCTTCAAAGGCCAGGATAGTTTCATGTCAGTAACAACCTCTGGCTCCAAGCATAAGTAATAAAAAAATCCTAACTGGAGGAAATCTTATTCTTTTTTGCCTCTCAGGGGTCATACAGATTAAACTCAATCAAATGTGACTTCACAATAAAACTCAAAGCAATAAATGTAATATGTAAACCACCATGAGTGAGTGTTTGCAGAAATAAGAAACGTATTTAGACTCTCAAGGACTTAAGAAATTAAAATTATTATATATAGAATATAAAATAATATATGAAAAGATCAAAGAAATAAAAGCTAAAACACAAAAATGAGCATGGAATAAAAAATTATTTTAAATAATTAAACAGATTTGGAAAAGACCTAAATGGAACTCTCAGAAACCATCATCACTGAAACTAAAAATTCTATGAGTTACTGCACTCCCATTTCATCAGCTAAAATAAAAAATAAAAATAATACCAAACGTTTTGCAAGGATTAAGAGACCCTGGATTTCTTAGACATTTCTGGTGGGAATTTAAAATGATACAGCCACTCTGGAAAAAAGTCTTCATCTTCTTGTAAAATTAAATATGCAATTACTATTTGAAACCCAGCAATCACATCCTTGGACATTTATTCCAGAGAAATGAACTTTTATTCACACAAAAACCTGCCTCCTAACATTTATAGCATTTTTTTTTTTTACTGGAAACAACCCAAATATCCTCCAGTGGGTGAATGGTTAACAGGTTCCAATGCATTCACACAATGGAATACTACTCAGCAATAAAAAGGAACAAACTTTTGCTATAAGCAACAACCTGGATGGATTGTAAGAGCTTTACACATAGTGAAAAAGTCAAATTTCAAAATATTACAAATTGTATAATTTCATTTATGTAACACTCTTGAAATAACAATAATATAAAAACCTGTAGATATGGAGAACAAATTAATAGTTGCCAGGGGGGCAGAGATAGGGGTAGGATTTGAATATAAATAGAGTTCTTTCCTGTGATGAAACTGTTCTGCATCCTGATTGCAGTGGTAGTAACATGAATGAAGTTAGGCTGAAACTGCATAGCACCACAGACACACACACACGCACACACATACACACACGAGAGAGAGAGAGAGAAATGGACTCAGGTAAAAATGGTGAAAAGTGAATAATGTCAGTTATCTGTTTAACAGTGTGCAAATGTCAATCTCCTAGAGCGAAACTAGTGCAAATTTCATGGGACTCTGAGTACTTTTGTTGCAACTTCCCATGGATCTAAAACTACATCAAAACTAGAAAAAAAAAAAAAAAAAAGCTTAAAGCTAAAATTAAAAAACAACAACAACATACCGAAGTATCAAGACCATAGTTAGCCAATGCTCAGGTAGGATAAAAGCCAAAAAAAAAAAAAAAAGGTTTTAAACCGAAAGAGTGAAAGATAGATTTGAAGGAAATAGCCAAAAATAAAGATATATAATATATATATAGAAATATATAATATAGAAATATATAATATGAAAGTGGTGCTAAGAGACACGAATGATAGAATAAAAAGGTCTAACATAGACCTAATTGATGAATGGAGGAGAGGCGAAATTTTAAAAAATAGTAATTTATAGTACCAAAAAATGATGAATGATATGAATCCACAGATAGGAGTATTAAAAGGATGCCCATGATGTAGACATGTTATAGAAAAAGTAGAACACCAAGGGAAAGACAGAAAGGGAAAATACTAAAAGCATTCAGAGAAAAGAGAGATCACCTAAAAAGCCAAATCATTTAGACCAGGGGTTGCTAAAGAGGGCTGCACATCATAATTTCCATGAGGTTCTTTTGACTATCAAATGCCATACTCACCCCGGTGAAATCATGGTCTTTGGGAGTAGGCCTAGACATAAGAACTTTTAATACTCACCATGTGATTCCAGTGGTTGAGAACCATTAATTTAGCTTGTGAGTAAGCTTTTCTAGTAAATAGGCAAGACTACCAGTGGAATACTATCTTCAAAGTTCTCAGAGAGGCCAAGCATGGTGGCTCATGCCTGTAATCCCAACACTTTGGGAGACCGAGGCAGGCAGATCACCTGAGGTCAGGAGTTTGAAACCAGCCAGGCCAACATGATGAAACCTGAAACCCCATCTCTACTAAACATAGAAAAATTAGCCGGGCATGGTGGTGGGTGCCTGTAATCCCAGCTACTTGGGAGGCTGAAGCACAGGAATCTCTTGAACCCAGGAGGTGGAGGTGGCAGTGAGCCGAGATTGTGCCACTGCACTCCAGGTCGGACGACAGAGCAAGGCTCTGTCTCAAAAAAAAAAATCAATCCAGAATTATATACCAAGCAAAATGGGATTGATATAAAGACGTTTTCTGGTAGATAAAAGCAGAGATTGTATCACAAAAGACTTCCACCAAAGGAATTTCTAAAGGATATGTTCCAAAAGGAGAAAAATGAGATTCCCAGGAGGTTTGATAGTTAAATGAGAATGGTGAGTAAAGAAATTGGCAAGTGTGTAAGCAAATATAACAGGCATTGTCCTTAAGAATAAACGATCACGACAACAATAATAATCTCTGTGTGAGGTTTAGAAATGAATATATGCTGAATAATGTTTCATGTAAGTCAGAGAGGTGGATCAGTGTTAAAGTGTTTTAAAGTACTCAAATCATCTGGATTTGAAGTTGGTTCTCTAATTTTAAGGGCTCGTGTTATTAGATTGGATCCTCCTGGATAAGTCAGGATACTTTCCCCATCTCAAG
Source organism: Pan troglodytes (assembly GCF_028858775.2). Taxonomy (NCBI): domain Eukaryota; kingdom Metazoa; phylum Chordata; class Mammalia; order Primates; family Hominidae; genus Pan; species Pan troglodytes. The sequence goes on from NC_072411.2 coordinate 15,454,043, forward strand.
GGTCGTACCCTTAATCACATCTGCAAAGTCCTTTTTGCAGTGTCACATTTTCCAGGTATCTGGATGTGGATATATTTGGGAGCTATTATTCCGTCTACCACAGGGCCACCTGTCAGAAAGAGAGGGTCAAATTACAGAACACAGGATAATGCAAGTGTTCCCAGGATCTGTCTTAAAGGACTCCAAAATGGGCAAGGTCGTTGTACATTCAATATTTGATAAAATATTGAATGTTCCATATTTTCATATTCAGATAAATTTCACTTTGTCTGAATCAGATTAGTGGTAGGGCAGGGGCTATGAGATGATAGTGGAAATCACATTTCAGATCCTGAAAGGCATTATAAGGCACTTTAGAAGTTGGCATTTATTCCCAAGGGCAATGGGGAACCTCTTACATATTTTTATGTATCAAGAGGAAGACTAAATTAAGAGTGGAATCGTAGGGTCATCTCTCTGCTTGCTGCTTAGAGAATGCATTGACAGCATAAATCTAGAGGACGGAATTAAGAAATACAGTTTGAAGTTTTAGAGTAGATTAAATGAATGAGGGAATCACCTGAAGAGGCACAGTGGTGTGGCCGATAAAACCCAGGAATCAGAATACTTGGCTTGGATTAGTGGCTGTTTTGCAGTGGATGTTGCTTGATAACAGTTTGAATTCTCTGAGCTGGTGGTTAACTGTTGGCAACTTGTCATCAACTACAGCGGGAGTATTTGTACCAGAAAATCTGCAAATGCTCTCCCACTCTTCCCCCAGAGCCAGAAGCCTCCGCAAGCTAGTGGTGGTGTGATATTGAAAAAAATAAAACCCGCAAATCCTCCATCCTCGATACAGGGAAGCTAGTATCAGTGAGGCTCACTTCATAAGGTTGTTTTAAGGTTCAAAATGAAAATAGGTAGTATGCATGAGGAAGCAAGGTGATCAGAAGTTGCTGAATTTTGTTTTGATGCTTTTGCAAAGTATTGTTACTAGCAGGGTCCTATAAACAGAACCTAAGTCAAATTACATGTTTAACAATTTTCAGTAGGTCAAATGTGCTCTCATTACTAGAGTATGATTCACTTGGATTATTACAAATAGAAATGTAAATAACTATGTAAAAGAACATATATTCCTCATATGCAAATGTATACATATACATCCAGGCATGCACACAACACACACACACATACACAGGGAGTTAAGGTGACATACAAATGTCTTTTTATCTTTCAAGTTTATACCCAAAGACATTGGAAAAGAGAGACAGATGAAGATTAGAATGTCAGTGTCATTTTCCTGAACTCATTGGAAAATTAGGTTTTAGCTCTTTGGCCAAAGGTGTTTGCTGACTCCACCCCTGACACAGACCGAAACAACTAACTGATCTCAATTTCAGGCAATGCTGGAAAACCACAGTTCTCCCCAACATGAGCAAAGCCTAATCCCCTGTGCACAGCAGGATGGCTTTAAAAGATGCCATTTTGTTGTTGTTGTTGTTAGCAAGCTGATTCTAAAAGACAAAGAGAAAAAATATAATACCAAAATACCCATGCAGGGTTTCTTCCCCTAAAGGCAGCAGTTGTGTGGGAAGCATTCCTGCCTCTCTGGGGAAGAGTGAGCCAGGAAGAGGGATCAGGGTTCTAATTCCATGGTTCGGTGCTAGCTAAGGGGACCTCATACCTCTAGAAGGCTCCTAGTAATAGCGCAAAGGGAGGATTTATATGATTGAAGAGAAGAACAATAACAACAGTACTGTGGTACTGTTAATTTATTTTTAGGAATTACATTACTTTTTTACATTACTATAGGAATCCATATACATGCTAGCAGTAATACTTCAACTAGATGGAAACATGAGAAATGGGGACATTCACACAATGGTGGTAAGAGATTGAACTGATCCTAACTTTTGCAAAATAAAAATAGCACCGTGCCGTAAAACCAAAAATGTGCTTTCTCCTTAATTTAGTAATCTCAGTTATAGGAGCTTAATTTATATTTAAAGAGCAAATAAACACTAAAGGAAGACATGATACTTGCACGTTTATATAACTGGGGTGGAGGGAGCACATGGGCTACAAAATGTAGAAAAATCTTATACATCAAGCATAATTTTGGCCTTGAACAGTAATGCCATTGTTTAGCTCTGAATTTCTTTTATACCTTGAGTCCCGCTATAGAATTTTTGCTATTGTTCTTTCATCTGTAGGTCACTTCTCTACAAGGAATAATCAGGATTCCAGGAACTACTCATATACTCAAAATTTTTGAAATGAGTTTTATGTCTTGGCCACATCTCCTTGATATCCTTCAGCAAGAAACATGTGGTTATAAAATCAAATGGGAAAAAACGACTGCAATCGTGGAAAAGGTTTTATTGTCAGATACACTAAAACACTTTGGATATGAATGTTATGTTTAATTGATATAAAAGTCTAAACACTTACCCACTATGCTGTGATTATGGCCAGTGTCATTCTTCAGAGCTTATTCATTTAGAATATGTTAAGAAAAATCCTGTGAGCATCAATAATTGAGGAAAATTGAACTCTTGAACTTTTGCCAGATATTTGGCTGAATGCATTTTATGTGTTAACTGAGAAGAAGCTGACAACTTGCTACATTCTGAAATCGTCTCAGTTGAGATTTGGGTTGCAGGAGACATTAGCCGTTAGCCCAACTGCAGGGCTATTCACTGTGGCCGTATCATACCAGTGCTCAGGAGACAGCAGTCACACCTAAGAAGTATGTCCTTCCTCACCTGGACTGCTCTCATAGCAAAGCCACCTGAACATCCCTCGTTGTTTTACCAATCAGATTCATCATCTGCTTCCTGATTCGGCAACGAGCATCACCTGTTACCTGAGGGAGTCCATCCTTGTAAGAATAAGAAACTAGACTAAGCAAAGTTAGCGTGTGGTTGCGTCTTCAAAGAGCACAAACGAGCTTGTGAAGGCGATTGTTTGGATACCAAGAAAGATAAGGATCTCTTTCTATCTTTAGTGATAGCACCCATAGGTGAATAGAAGGAAGGAGGCTCCGTCTTAGCCGGGAGGAAACTCACTTGTTCAACATCACTGGAACTTCTAAGTTGAAGTGGAAAAGGGAGCATGTGATTTTCAACACTTCCAACACTTCCAAGAGTAGCATGTTTCCATAGTCATGCATAATCTCAGTCTGATTTGAGGCTAAGAAAATATTAAAAGTTTCCAAGTCTTAAAAAGTATAGGAGTCCCACGGCCTGGACACATAGTAAAACACTTAATAAACACTTTAGATTTTTTTTTCCAAGGAAGCAGATTACGTCTTGAAACACCCTTTACTCTCAGGCAAGTATGGTACGGTCAATAAGAGGTATCAAGTAAAATTAACTATTGAAGAAAATTCTTCATTCTAGAGTCTAAATAATTTCTCCTGAGATAATCTTTTTCCACAGTTATTTTATTATAATGGGATTACCCTAATAGTCTTTGCTAAGATGTAAAATCATCTTTTAGAGCTGAGATACATAAAATTATTTTTTCATAGTATAGAGTTCTAAATCTTTATGTCCTTATTTTATTTATTAATATTATTATTAATATTATTATTTTTGGAGAGAGAGTCTCACTGTGTTGTCCAGGCTGGAGTGCAGTGGCATAATCTCGGCTCACTGCAACCTCTGCCTCCCAGATTCAAGCTATTCTCCTGCCTCAGCCCACCGAGTAGCTGGGACTACAGGCATGCACCACCATGCCTCACTAATTGTTTTGCATTTTTAATAGAGATGGGGTCTCACCATGTTGACCAGGCTGGTCACGAACTCCTGACCTCATGCGATCCACCCACTCGGTCTACCAAAGTGCTGGGATTACAGGTGTGAGCCACCGCACCCAGCCACCTTATTTTATTTTCTTTAAAAATCAAAACAGAACATATTTGACTTAGGCCTTTATCAGACAGAGAGAAGGATGCACATACCTAGGCTGGTAAATAATTATGTCATCCTCATTTACAGTATAGGAACTTTCTCCGTAACTATTGTACTTTGAGGATTAATTTTCCATATCTCATGTGTGTTCCTTAAGATTTCCACCGCATACCTTTTTTTTTTTTTTTTTTTTTTTTTCAGCTAAAGCATAAATGTATTGACTCAATCTCAGTTTAAGAAGCAGGGTCAACAGAGCCTTAGGACCATCTCCTGGTGGCTAACCATGAATTGTTTCCTTTCGTGATTTTTTTAAGCACATGTTGAGTTAGATGCCAAGATTCTGAAACCAGATGGAGCTGACTCAATGAGCTTCCATTTATGTTCCAGCATGCCAGCATTAGCTGGGTTCTAGCAGATACTTAAGTAATGAGATTTGAGCAACATCTTCCCCAAAGTATTATCTTCTTTAGCCTATTGTAGTTTATGAAATTTGGGGGATTAAAACCTGGCTTAGAGAGAGTAGGTCACTTAAATTCTCAAAGCCTTCATTTTCTTATCTATAAAATGAAAATAACAAAACCTACTTCATAAGGTCTAGTAATGATTACATTAGAACATCTGGTAGAAGAAGCCAGACAAAGTGACTACATGCTGTGTTATTTCTTTTATATGACATTACTGAAAAGCCAAAACCTTAGGAAAATATTAGATCCATATTTGCCAGTGACTGGTAGTGGGAACAGGAGACAGACTACAAAGGGGCACAAGGGAAATTCGGGGAGTGATATGTTTTTTGTCTATCTTAATTGTTATGGTAGTTACACAACTATTTACATTGTCAAAACTCATCACGGACTTTTAGTTTATATAAATTATAACTCAATAAACCTGACTTTTTAAATGAACATATGTAATGGGTTTCACACACAATGCAGACTCAATAAACAAGCCCTGCTCACAACTTCTCTCAAAGGAGCCAAGCACAACAGGTACTTAAATTAATGTCCTTTACATTGAAAGGTATTATATAAAACCAAAGCAAGCATTTTCCATTTTTAACACATTTCTAAGGCTTTTGCATTTCCATAAAGAAGGCAATGATGACTCATTATGTGATTTTAAGAATCTGAACTTACTAAGGTCCCTTGAAAGTAACCACAAAAAGGCTAAATCTAAAATATATTAAAATCCATATACAATTAATTGTAGAGTGATTCATATAGATACAGTCTCTATTTTGTATTGCTTCTTTTTTAAATAGTTATCTGCTAGTGAACAAAAAATAAATATATACTTTTTGATATATCAAATAGATATCAAAAAGTATATATTTATAGCTTTTGAAGTATAACTTTTAAACTTCATCAAATATAAAAATATAGATTCTATTTGCTATATATGTATGTGTATGTATATATGTACATTTATTTGGTATATATGTATTTGAATAGAAATAGAAAGTGAATACTAGTAACCTGATGGCTAAGAATGATCACATATTTATATGTATTCATTCAACACATGCACTGTGGGTTGTGTTCTGTGCCAGGAGATGAGGATGCAGGGATGAATAAATAGTACTTCTGTCCTCAAGAAGCTCATACTTTATAGTGATTTAGAGACATGTATGATGAAATTGACACTCTAATGTGAGTCTGAACAATTTTTAGGCAAGCAAATGCTCTTCATGCACTACATTCCATAACCAACCTATGCACAGCAGTAAGTGGAGTCTTTTGGGCTTGGTTTTTGTTACCACGTTTGTTACAGAATGCCATATTTGGACCTATGACACACAAAAAAGTAATCTTAAGTCAGGCTTGCTTATTGGAGAATAAAATAGAATCATGAGGTAGGAGATTTGGAGGGACTCTGTTACAGTCAAATAATTTTATTTTAAGGAAAGCAGATTTACTCCTTAACACTGTCTTAAAATCAGGAGAAAATGTAAGAAACTTTCATAAAATATTTAATATAGTTTCAAAGTTGTGAGTGTATCACTGTTCAGAAGTTACCTGCAAAACAGAGATGACTATATTTGCCATAATTATCAATAATGATATATATATATATATATATACTCTATAGTTACATTGGGATGAGCATTAATGCATTGGTAATGAATGAACAACAGCAATGATTCAACAACATTAGTTGGCTAAAGCTTCACAAGAATAAGGAAAACACACCAGGAACCTTATAGAGGTAAGTGAAGCATGAAATTCAGTTACGTCTTTGACCTAATAGCATTAGGTCAAAGCCTTTCAACTTTATCTCTTTACTAATTATGGAACGAACCCTGTTTAAACTCTTCATACCATATAATTCTCTAAGCAATTCTTTGTGGTAGTTATTATTATTCACATTTTAGCGATGAGAAAATTGAAATCCAGATAGATCAAGTGACTTATCTAAGATAACCCAACCAGTAAGTGGCAGAGATGGAATCTGACCTCAGCCAGTCTGGGTCCTGGTCCCCACCCTTGACTCTGTATGATACAGTGTTACAACAAGAGCATGGGTAGAGATGCAATTAGAAGGTAAGCATTATATCTGCAAAATCTTGATTAGTCCTAACAATAATAATTTAGTCACTACTGTTAACCCAACTTGATGCGGGCTAATAGCTAAAGGTCATAAAGTGTCCAAAGAAAGATTTAGTAGTAAGTACAATATCCCAGGAGAATCTGCCTCTAGAGTGCAAGTCGTTATACTACTCAAGTTGATATCTTCCAATGTAGGTGTCTAAAAGCCCTTTCTAGTTCTGAATTTCACTGATTCTAAAAGGGAGTTTCTGGTTAGTATAGCTGGTGGGGGTAGACTTACATTGCTGCCAAGTGCAGAAATACACTGAAGCCATGCACAGCAACTCAAGGGTCAGCATTTTTGTCCCGCTTCTGGGCATCCTGAAAATCCTTTCTTCTTCTTATCAGCTTCCTCAAAATCTTGTATAAACTCGGCTTAAACTAGGTAGATTTCAGCTGGAGGGAAAGTTCTAGCAGGCTGAGGAAGCCTAGAAAGTTTGTATTCTCTAAGCAATGTTAGCATGAACTCTTTGTACTCATTACTTCTTAGTATATGGCAGCAGCTATCAGAAAGGTGAGTCAGGAAACATTTACATTCCCAACAATTAGAATGTCACCACTCTTTGTTCATTCTTTTGAATTATAGTCAAGAAGTGTCTTATTAATTCAACACAATGCATAAATATATCTTGAGTATCTCCAATGAATCATGTACTGTTCAAGCCTCTGGCAATACAAACAATAAAAGACACTCCTATGTCTCAAGGAACTATCACTTTGGGTGGCAGAGAGAGACATCTAAACAAATATACTTACAATGTTGGTAATACATTCATGGAGGCACATGGGAAGGACCCAGAAGCAGAGGAGGTTCACTGTGCTTGGATGCAGATAGCAGGAGTTAATATGGAAGCAGTCAAGAGTGTCTTCCCAGAGATGGTGAAAAACAAAATGAGTTTTGAAGACATGATGAGAAAATACACTGATTTTTAGATATAGCTCTAGATAAAAGTAAACAGACAAAGTGTTACAGATAAAATTAGCTGCAGATACATCTTAGTTGTCATGGAGTTGATCCAATTGAGTGAACAATTGAACAACAATTAGAACACAAACAATCCTCCATGATCTGAGGCCTGCTGAACTCTCTTTTCTGACAGCCCTTCCCACTGCACGTTGGATATAGAATGATGCCATGGCATTCCATGCATCCATGCCTTTGAACACACTATCTCCTTTGCTTGAATGACCTTTGCTGCTTATGTAGAAGGAAAAAACAGTTACATTCATACCTAAGGTTCCAGAGCTTCCAAGACCTTGTCAAAGAAAATAGACTCCTAGCTTTTCTATACTGAATGCAATCTCCGTTATCAGGCCATAAGCTCCTTAGGAGCTGGCGCTAGATCTGAGTGAACACTGCCAGTAGTGTGATGAATTTGGCTTTTATAGGCTCAAAAGAAATATTGTTAAATGTACAACATTTTTTGAGCCATTTGTTAAATTTTTGGCAGCTTGAAGTCATCTATGGTGGGAGCTGACAAACATTACATTAAAAAAAGATCAAAAAATTTGTTGGATAAATTACATTAGAGTAATTTTTAAAGTCACATATTCAAGTTGTAATGATTTAAATTAAATAAAGTTAGTGCAGATTATAAGAATTGATGAGTATTGAATTGATGAGTATTGGAAAAGGGGATGAGTGGAGACACCTCTCTGAGCAGTGTGAGTTTTGAAAAGGAAATCAAATTATCAGAGAAGATAATGGTAGCCAAAAAGACTTTCTAAGGATCAGTGTTCTCATAATTAAAAAAAAAGAAGGCATAAGAATTTCTGCCAAACATACTTTTTCAAAAATAAAAAAGATATATGAAAATGTTTTATAAACCATATAGTACATAACTATATAATATATACATTATATAGTGGATAGTTGCAGTTATTGGACTAAAAGCAGTTAATACAGGCTTTACATTTGTTAAGACTTTTATTCAGAAGTAAATGAAATGTACTCTTTGAGAATGGGTATATTTTATTGTTTTTTATAACCATATTCTCATTTATTTTTGAAACTCTTCTTAGAATAAGAAAAGAGTACAGGAAGACCAACAAGTCACATTCAAACCTTATAATTCTGCAGCCTAGGAAACACTGTCTTGTGCTGGAAATGGCTTCCTTTCTTCCTGGTCCAACTTTTTTGAACTGCCCATGGATTTTGCACTGTACAAATCATAATCCTTAGAAATATATTACCCACATACATTTCTGAAGAGGGTTTTCAGGGCCCTTTTTTGAGTATTACTTTTGGATATATTATTCCTACTAAATTATATTTCTTCCAGAAAAAGTTTTGAAAAGCTGGCAACCTCCCCATTTCAGTCCTTCATATTATGCCACTTGTTACAGTCATAAACAGCAAGGAAAGAAAGAAGTTTGACCAAATGCAAATGGCTGGGAAGAAGTAGCCCTTTCAGAGTTGCTGCATGTCTCGTGTGAAAATGCTTTGTGGCTGAGCTGAAGAAATAAATATAAAGTAGTATTTAAATCCTCATCTCAAAGCTTCTATCAGTAATAGATCTGAAGCCCAAAGCAGTAAATATTTAAATGACTACTTTACATCTCTTAAATGCAGTGTTATGTCCTGGCTGTATGGTAATGACATCATTAAACAGAAATCCTTTGAGCCGCAGAACCAAGATGCTTTATAGTAAGTTCTATGAAGTTACATAGTCAAAGAGTTCACTGTTCTTTAAGTTAGACTCATATCCGCAATTTTATGACAGGTTCTGCTTAAATAATTGTAGGGTAGTGGTAAAGCATGGACTTTAGGGTCAATAATCTGAAGATCTAAATTTGAATTTGTCCTGTCTTTCATTAGTTAGCTGACATTCTGGATTTCAGTTTCAAGACCTTTAAAATGGGAATAATAGCAATCATCTTAAACATGTCCAAGAAAGAGTGAGACAATTAAATAAATACATTACTAATAAGGGCTATAAATGAAATGTTATTATAGATATTAGCATCATCATTATCATTCATTACCCTGATCATTATCATCTTTAAGCAATATTAAGGGATGACACTTACAAATAGACTGAGTCTTATTCTCTGGGTCAAGAAGGTTATTTCAAAATGCAAGTTACTAAAGTATATTATATATGCAAAACATTTGGCTTATTAAAACTCAAGTGTCATGGCTCATAGCTGAGACCTGCACTTTCATATAAATGTGATTTGATCATATGTATCATATTCAAAAATATCTATTAGTCCTATAACGTTAGCCACAGTGGCTAATTTCTATAATAGCTTCACATTTTAGTTACTTACCAACATAAATGTTTATTTCTCATTTATGTTACAGTAAACTTAAGTTTGCTTGGGTGGAAGGTTGTCTCTTCTTCACGCAATTATTTAGAGTTCCAGGCTTCATCCATCTAATGGCTTTGTTAAAGTCTAGAGTCTTGGAGTGTACCACTGACTCCCTTAATCTGACCGGCAGATAAAATAGTAAAGAAATCATGGAAGCTTGCAAGGAAAGTACATGAACCAGGCCTGGAAGTGATGTATACCACTTTCATGAAAAATCCCACTGGTTTAAAATCGGTCGCATGACTGCACCTAATTCCAAAGGAAGCCAGAAAATGTAGTCCACCTATATGCTCTGATGGAAGATAAAATGGATTTGATGAGTCTTGCCAGCCTCTGCCATAGGGTTCTAGCATATTACAATAAATTATGAATTTAATTGACCGAAAGACAAAGTGCAATTTAATGGTGTCACAATCCCATGTTAGTTATAAAAAATAATGTATAATCTATTCTCCCCTTTATTGTTACTGTAAAAATTAGTAGCACCCTAGTTAATTCAATGCCAGAAAGCAGCTGTCTTGAGAGTTCATGGTCTTAAGCTTTACATGCCTGGGCTCTATTTTTGGTCCAGTGGAGTTGGTACCTCTGGGGCCTGAGTCATCCCGTGTTGCAGCAGACAGAGTTCCTCTGCTGCAGTCAGGCCTTCTCATCAGTGTATACCCCTGTGAAACTTCCAGACTACACAGAATAACCTGGCTTTCTCTCCTGGATGGGGATGTGGACACTAAATGCTCTTCATCTGAACGAAGAGGTTTGTGTTTCATAAAGATTAAGCTAACTATGAGGAAAAAACAGGCAACCAGACTCTTCTGAGATTTTCTGTCTGCATACAGACATCGATATAAACATAGGTATATGTTTGTTCAGTATGGCTTTTATTATTAACAGAACAAGAGCCAGCTCCCTGAGAGCTACCCAAGGTCCTAAACCACCTCTGATCAAAGTTATCTCATATCTAGGGTAGCAGAGGACTCCTGATCTTCCAGAGGACCTATTCCCGTCATATCTTATAAAATGTAATGATTGACTTCTTACATACAAGCTGCTAATTTTGATATGGCCTAAGCTGATATCAGTTTACGCCGAGGACTTTTTCATATCCCAACATAACTTGACCTTTCATCCCATTTGATTGCATGGTCTGTTCATGACCAGCCCTGACCTGTGATAACCCTCCTTTATAATATTCTGGTGTTAAGGATGCCCAACCCTGCGCTAAAGTAACCTGATAGACCCAGAAATGCTGCCAGTACGGCTATTTTATCAGGTGGGATTTAGATATTTATGCTTCTGTGATCATGTTTATCAAAAATTCCAAGAACATTTTCTCATGAGGATAACATAGGAAAGGAGGGAAGGGGCCCAGCATGGTGGCTCAAGCCTGTAATCCCAGCACTTTGGGAGGCCGAGGCAGGCGGATCACGAGGTCAGGAGATCGAGACCATCCTGGCTAACATGGTGAAACCCCGTCTCTACTAAAAATACAAAAAATAAGCTGGGTGTGGTGGTGCATGCCTGTAGTCCCAGCTACTGGGGAGGCTGAGGCAGGAGAATGATGTGAACCCGGGAGGCGGAGCTTGCAGTGAGCCGAGATCGCGCCACTGCACTCCAGCCTGGGCGACAGAGCGAGACTCCGTCTCAAAAAAGAAAGGAGGGAAAGGAGGGAAGGAAAAGAGGGATGATTGATTTTCCCTGCCTTACTCACAGGATCAAATATGATAATGCAGACTAAACTGTTGTGATGATATAGAGTATTTTTGTCATCTAACTCATCTAACTCCATCAAATAATAGGATAGCTTGGTTTTGAGAAAACAAGTGACAAATTATCATACTTATTTTTCTCATGAAATATCCTTCATGTGTGATCTTTATATTCTTTGGAAAATCTAAAAGACTTACAGTTAGTCAAAGTGAGCACCAACCTAAGTTCCAATCTAATTTCAGAAGTCTAATCATTATTTTAATTCTTTAGGGTACTGGGAGGAATTTAGGTTCAAGATAGCTGTGAACAATGTGTTTATATAGTAAAACAAGATTTATTTATTTCTTGTCACTAAATTCCATTTAAATTTTACAATAGCTATTATTACAATAACACACTATTAAATTACAACTGCATTTATGTAGATACAACATTTACAACATTCCTCAAAAATGTTGTTTGGTATTTAAAGGGCATTATTATGATTATCAGAAAGAAATTTTGTTAAATTGCATTTAAGATATCTTAAATGTTTATCTAATTGATTGGTTGATTTATTGACATGAGTGGAATATTTTAAATTAGTAGGCTACCTAGTTAAATTAATGAATTTTTATCTTTGGTATCATGAATGAAAATTTTGCACATGTTGAGAATGGATATGAGACAGTCTTTAAGTCAAGAGAATTACAATCTGATTGGGAAGATTATTCTATTGAATATCATTTGTCAGTTACTGTGAATAGAATGGTGAATGAGACATTTAATTTGCATGTACTTGTCATATCTTTCCTACTAGGATATAAGCTTCAAGTTTCAGAAGATGAGAAATGTGTTTAACATCTCCCTCTCTCTCTTTTTGTACAACTCTTGATTGTCACAAAGTCCTATGTGCTTGTAGTTAGCAAAAATAGTTGGATAAGATAAATAAATGAATGAATAAATACACAATAACATTTTGCAGAGAGGATGTAATAGATCCTAGGAACTTCCATTTAACCTGTGAAATCTCTCCACACATACAGTTCAGAGGCAAAATGTTGTGGTTTTCTAAATCCTCGTGATCACATCACTGTTGTCAGTTTACCTTAAAGAAAAAGTTGGAAAAGCTCATAGAGGCTAGTTGCTTTTAGCTGTGAATCTCCAAATACTTGAACATTTCAGAATGAAGCCAAACACTGTTTAAAATATCAGCAAGTGGTTATCCATGGATGGTGGGATTCACGGCTTAATGTTTGTTTATGTGTTCATTTATTTATTGTTATTTTGCAGAGGGGCACAGATAGATCCATTATTTGTGACACATGGTATAGGCATTTGAAAAGATTCATTGATAGCAACATCACAGCAAGTAAGACAGAAGTCCATATTGTTTTTCCATGAAGAGTTAGGCTGAAACTAGCAGACCTTATGCTATGAAAAGCCCCCTGGTAGAGAACCTCTTCACCCTAACAGCCTACATATGCAGGAAAGGGAAGCAGGGCATATCTAGATGAGTATATAATTGCGGGAGCATCTTGAGAAAGACAATGATCTTTTTCAAAAGGGCCAAGTCTCATGAGCTCAGCCTCTGGTATCTGCCTGTTCTTCCAATGAGTTCTCTCAGGTCTGCAGAGCTAGCTGCTTGCTCATTTATTGAAAAGGACAGGAAGGAGTGTCCAGGGCCATCTGCATTTGTCTCTTCTCATCTGCGTCTTCTAAACTTTCCACAATCATCATGTTCGTAATAAAAACATATAATGTGTTTTTTGTTTTTACAAGGTAAACTAAATTGTGTATGATATTTTTTATTCTTTAAATGTACACAAATGCATCATCGCACTTTAGCTTTAGAATAACTAAAATTGGCCAACCCTGGGTATTATCCTGACTAACAATGGAAGAAATTAAAGAATCATGAGTCTTCAAAGTCAGCTTTTGAAGTGAGCCTCAACCTACTTAATTACAGTTGTGCGTGTGTGTCCATGTACGTTGCATATTTTTTAATGGAATCTTCATACTAGTCGTGAGAATGGATAGTCTCCTATTTTTCTTTTAATTTTGCGTATAAGGAGGGATGGAGATTATGATAGAATAAACAAGTTGCTGAATGAAGGACACACAGTTAAGAAGTGACTTAGTCTTACCTCCAGTGAAACCTGTGGAATATATATATATATATATATATATATATATATATATATATATATATATGGAATATATATACACATATATGTATACTGAACTTTGCAACAATTTACTTGATTTACATTTGGCTCTTTTACAAAAAGTCAGAGTGAGAAAGAGAAAATTCCATAGAATTAGAATATTCTAATTCTAATTTATACAAACTATCATGGGTTTATAGCATCTGAAGGCACCCATTTGAGTAGGGGGGTGTTACATTGACTAATATTGACCTATTTCTGAGAAGACATGAAAGTTAAAGGGTCAATTGAGTGTTGTTGTTTTCAAGACCAGTTTAACTCCTCTTTTCATTTTATAGTCACATTTAGGAATTCATAGCATTCAAAGCCATGATAAACAGGTTATGCAAAAGTAAGTAAGTGGATAGTGACTATAGTTGCATTTTATGTTAACTGCATCCTTAAAATAAACATTAGCATATCACAGCTTTTCTAGAGAATAATTTCAGTGATTTCAAATTAGCTTGTTTCAGTAATTTCACATAATGCAACCCACAGAGTGCAGTGAAAAGAACAGAGTGAGGACCACCAGACCTCAGCTTAGAAACACTCCTCAGCTTTTCGTTACAAAAAGAGGCAGGTAGTGTAATTCTTCCTTGTAATTTCTACCATTCAGTGCCTATGTAATAATAAAATGAGAAAGAATTGATAGAATATGCTAATCCAAAAACATAAACCATTATCTTTATAAGGAAAATTAAAATACAGATTAGAAACAAAAAATATCTCTGAACAAAGTCATTAAAATTAAAAACTAATTTAACAAGGGTTTAAAGATATGTAACGATATAGCATAAAAGCTAAATTAAAGTATCTAAAAGTAAACAAGTGTTGAAAAGATCTGTAACTCAGTTATTGGAAATATAAAACTGCATCAAAGCGAAAATAGTGTAAATAGCTAATAGAAAAAGGAAAGGTGCTTAAGGAAATGTAACCTAGAAACAAATGATAAATAAAATGACAGCAAATATGCATCAGAATTAAAATACAAACAAAAATAGTTGAAATTCGAAGGTAACTATTTTCTGTACTTTCCATCTCTTAACACATTTTCACCCTCTATAGGGTCAAAGACAGAACAGATATAAGAAGAGTGAGTTAAAACAATTTGCCTGTTCTCATAGAGACAGGAAACAGTTATTAAATAACTAAACATATAAACATAAAATATTTGCATTTTATACTTCTTTTGTGTAACTTAAACTGTTTCCCATCTGCCTGGCATGGTGGCGCACATCTGTAATTCCAGCACTTTGACAGGCCAAGAAGGGCAGATCATTTGAGCCCAGGAGTTTGAGACCAGCCTGGACAACATGACGAAAACCCATCTCTAAAAATGCAAAAATTAGCCGGGTGTGGTGGCGCACACCTGTGATCCCAGCTACTTGGAGGGCTGAGGTGGGAGGATTGCTTGAGCCCAGGAGGTCTAGGCTGCAGTGAGCTGTGTGTGCGTCACTGCACTCCAGTCTGGGTGACAGAATAAGACGCTCTCTCTCTCCTCCCTCCCCCTATATATATTCCCCATCCTACCTCTTGCTCTAGTCACTGCTGTAGTGATCAGCTTTTCCCCTAGACAGAGCCTCCTTTTGTGCTCTGTAAATCCTCCAATGACCCATTTCTGCCTCCTGCCTTGGGGTTTCTGTAAGGCTGTGGCAAGTAATGCCAGAAAAACCCGACCTGCGCATGTACAACCAAAACTGGAAGCACAAGGGAGTTAATGCCTGTGAGCCTATCCTTGAGCAGTGGGGGTGGGACCTGATGTGAAAAATCTGAAATATAGTATATGCAGGTTCACAGAAGTCCCACTGGGATCAAGAACCTCCTGTAGTGTCGACTAACCTGATCAAATAACACTATTTTGGCTTTCTTCCCATTCATTTTTGACTCCCTCAGCTATCACTCACTTTATAGATAAAGTTCAGAGTTCAAACAAGTTATATAACTTACTCAAGGTCACCCTATTTGTAAGAAACAACAGCATCTGTCCTCAATGCCTTTCTTTAGAACTGAAGGCACTTAAAAAGAGGTAGGTTTAAAAACCTGCCTTCTGTTCTTTCTCCCCATTCAGTGACTTCAAGATATGCATGCCCCCGTCTGATGTGAAGATGTCACTGGCGACTGCCTATTACATAAAACCTTCTCAAATATGTTCCCATAAAAAATATTATTCCAGAGAGCACATGGTTGATCCAAACGGGCTAATCTCTAATGCTGGAATTCTAGGTTTCTTTGTGCCTGAAATTGGTCAAATCTTTTCCCCCAGTATCCATAACCATAATATGCAGTTTGTCACTCAGGGAACTCCGCACAGGCACCTATCGCAGTTCCCTGGCAATAAAAATTAAGAATATAGTTGCTCCCATCTTGGGTTGGTTTCAAGTACATCAATAGAACAACTTATAGAACTGTCATATTTTAGAGAAAATTGCAGAAAGCAGTGTTTCCAGTCATTTGCTAACTGAGCTAGAAATTATAATGGCATGCCAAATTAGACTGAGCTGTAACAGGAAGATATTCACATTACTCTTCTCTGCCCTCACAGTATGCATAAGACACTGAGAGGCCTGCAATTCTTATTCTCTTAACTAAACGTTTTTCAAGTCTTCCCCATTCTGGGTGTTGTATTTTGCTCCATTTATTTTGCCTTGCGTCCAGTCACCTTGCAGCTGTGATAACTTGTTGGCTCTCTAGGGAAAGTGGGGTTGGAGTCCCTTCTGGTCACCGGATGGTTGAAGGATGTGCACGGCTGAACTGTTTACCACACCTCATCCCTCCTCCTGTTCTATTTTTGAGAACTGTGTGTTTCATAATTTTAATAAAAATAGAGATCGCACTGTTTATTTGGCAGAGGCGATGAGAACAGGGCATGCTTTGCTGGATTTTTTTTTTTCTTGAAGTTTTCCTTCTCACACTGCTGCCTGGTCTAAGGTGAGAAGTGGCTGTTTCTATGTCTTACTGTCTTAGGTGTCCCTCTGCCTGCTGTCACATAAGCTGTTTCTGGCAGCTCTGCCTGTGACCAATTCTGCTGTCTCCTGCTGGGAGGCTGACACCTAACTGGACCCTTTGTTTTCCAGAGTGGAAAGAACCTGGTTTATGCAGGCAAGAAGATAGTATCCTGAGAATGAAAAGTTAGATACCGTCTTTGAGCCACGTGAAGTGCAAAGACACAAACAGTGAACAGCTCGTTAAATTAGGAAATCTAAAACACAGGCCTCAAATGAGAAGCATTTGTGTCCCCAAATCTCAACTCCTATGCTCAGGAGTTTCACTGAAGATTTACTGTAGAGGCAATGTATAGGGGCCCTGGGAGTTTAACAATGAATATAATGTAGCCCCACCCTGGAAACAGTCTAAGGGGGAGCTGAAGACTTTGTACAATGGATTTTAAATTCAGAATTTATTGTATTTTATTAATTAGTTTTGGGGTCTAGTTATTCCACATTAACCTGTAAAAGTTGCCTTAAACTATAAAGAGGTAAATAAACAACTAAGAGGAGTAATATAAAATCTGTATTCTGGCAGCAATGGAAATGTGGAAGAAGGTAATCACGTTTTCTTTTCCTGACCTCCAGACCAAGAAGTAAGATTTAAAAATGGCTTGTTTCAGCACACACAGCCCCGTTTTCGTTTTCACCTATCTCTGGCCTTCTTATGCCAATACCTCATGCCCAGATACTCCTATTTGGAGAACAAGAGCAGCAGCTTAATCAGATAAAAGTAATATTTTTCTTCTTCTTTCTAGCAAAACTTAGATTCTCATAGAGCAGAGTCTCTCAGCTGTGTATTAGGGAAGAAATAAACTGATTGAGCTAAATTATTCTATAGTGTGAATGACTGATAGAATTTTTGTTCTAGAAACATTAGTGTTTTAAATATAAGCCTTCCTTTAACTATTTCCCTTAATGATTTGTGTTTGGTGCAACTTATTTCTTTAGAAGGACACATATTCTCAAGGACTCCTAAAAACACATCTTTGCACCCTCCAGGGTAGGACAATAATGGATGGAGAAACATTGCTCTGCCTCAGTGATTTTCGAGAAGCGAGAGAAAGGTGTCTGCCCAGATGGTGAGGCATTTTGAAATGGAGCCATGGTGTATTTTGAAAAGAATTACAGCAATACTGAAGTGTAACATCATGTGTAGAAAATGAAGCCCAGATATCCACAATTCTACAATCCAGATTCTCTAAAGTAAAATTTTACTTTAAAAAGTCATTGTGAATATGTAAAAAATACAGAAATTATCAGGTAGAAAAATGTCTCATTAGGAGCTCATCCAGAACCTCCAGGTGTTTTAATCGTATTAAAAGTAATATAAACCAGTATTGAGCACTGATCTGGTTACTGGTAATTTAGTTCATATCAAAGTGAAGTAAAGCAAATAAGCAAAACAACCAAAGCAGTGCGGTGTTTTGGTCAAAAAAGCCACCTGGGCCAGCTCTGGCTGGGCCTCTGGAAAATTGGGAATCCATGGGCTCTCCATCATTTTATAGCCGCTGCCCTCAACCATTCTAATCACACAAGTGGAACAATCCCGACCCCTCCCCTGATGTCCACGGTGCTTCTTCCACAGCATATTGAGCCTCTCTGTGCCAGACACGGTTTTAGGAACTGGGGATACATCCTACTCTCTCTCATGGGGTTCACATTTGAACCACAGGAGACAGACAAAAAGGAGAGTCAGATGCTGATACGCATTGGGAAGAAAACTTAAGAAACAGTGATGTCATAGAAAATGGCTGGGGTAGGGTAGGGGATTATTTTATTTGGCTGGTGGTTGGAGAACTCTGAAGAGGTAACATCTGAGCCCAGGTTAAATGACAAGTTTCCAGCCTTGCAAATATCAGAAGAAAGAGTATTCCTGGCAGAGAGAACATCAAGTGCAAAACCATGGGGGCAGGAATGAGTTTAGTCTGTTTTAGAAATGGAGAGAAAGCCAGCGTGAACCTTGGAGTGTGATCCTGGAGAGACAGGCAAAACGTGGAAGCCATAGAGCTTCCTAATCCCTGGTTGGGAAACTCATTTTACTTCCAAATGCATTGGAAAGCACTGGAGAATTTTGAGCAGGGAGGTAAGAACAGTTTATCATTTTTAAGTATACCTTTTATAATAAGTTAAATGCTAATAAATCAATGACTGCTTGAATATTATTTGGATTCCTTGAGAGAACACATGGCTAAGGAACAGACCTGTCTTGCTGCTCTCTAAAGCAATGAAGCGGATGGAAAACTCAGCTTTGCTGTTCAGCACACCGTCACCACGTCACCCTTTACGTGGCTTGAGCCAATCTGTGCATGTGCCTCTGAGACTTCTGAGACCAAAACCTCTCCTTCTGCCTACTTAGCATGCACACCACCATTCCTCTGAAGTGCCTGGGGGCTACCCGCTTTGCTGCGATCTCCTTTTAGTGTATTTTAATGGATTTTAGAAGAGTGTTAAATCTCTGCTTTGTAAAGCCTTATTCCTATCCTCAAATTATCTAAATTCATTACCTTCTTGCTATAATAGTTTAATTGAGTATAGGATATAAAGCTAATTTATTTCACATTTTTGCTTTTAATAGTTTTCACTTTTCTTATTGAAAAAGTAATTACTGAATTCCAATACAATAACTGGAAATGACTTTTCTAATAACACATATTATCATGTCATCATCAGAAGAAAATTCTTTGAAGTACCCTCAAGGTAGAAAGCCCTCCATATGTGTTTTCTATGTTCATATATACATATATGAGTGCATTTTAATGATGTGCTGATATTCTATTATTTTGCATGTACTATAATTAAATTGAACTATATAAAAATGACTTTTTAGATCATAGATAATCAAATACTTGTTTATGGTTCAATCTAATGTAACAATTTTCCATTTTAATATTTTGTTTTTAATTTTTAATATCTTGAGAAATGCCATTTATACTCATCCTGTGTTTATCTAAATATATGTATATAAATTATACTTGCACACTAGCCTAGTAATTTCTTTAGAATAAATTCTCAGTAGTTGAATTATTGCACATGGAAAAGAACATGTACTTTTTTTTTTTTTTTTTTTTCTTGAGACGGAATCTCACTCTGTCACCAGGCTGGAGTGCAGTGGCACAATCTCAGCTCACTGCAACTTCTGCCTCCTGGGTTCAAGTGATTCTCCTGCCTCAGCCTCCCAAGTAGCTGGGACTACAGGCACCCACCACCACACCCAGCTAATTTTTTTGTATTTTTAGTAGAGACGGGGTTTCACCATGTTGGCCAGGAGGACATGTACATTTCTAATGCATATATTTCCAAATTTATCTTAAACTTGTTTATACAACAGTATTATGAGTAGTAATACTGGATATGATTGTTTTAATTTTGGCCGATCTTTTTGGTAGAGAAAAAAAGCTTACTTTCGTGTGCATTTCCTTGACTTACCAATTAAAGCACTGGAGCATTTTTTATAATATTTTTCCACCACAACTGTCCCTTCAATCTTTTTTAACTGCATCCTCTCACATGCTGCTGTTAATTCATGTACTTTGTTTAGCAAGCAAAGCATTTTCAGCTGGGGGTCATTCCTGAGGATAAGAAAGTGGATGAGGTAGGTTCCATGGGACGATGATATCAACTCCAAGGGTTAAAAAGGTTCACCATTATATCTTTGGAAAATTAGCTTGCAGTTTGAGATTTGCTAAAAGCCAGCCCACAAGATGATCTTCACCAGGCTCTTGTCTAAATGCCCATCAGAGACATTCTGGAAATACTGTTTACTGGGTTAAGGCGTTAAGACATCTGGGTTAAGCACCATCACATGCAGATACTCGGGGATAGTTTTTCTGAAAAACCCAAAAACATTTATAGGGAAGAAAGATAAAGAACAAGAACTGTTTCCTGAGCAATATGAGAAAACACTGGCATGTTGGAGTCTAGTCCCATGAACTCATTCACAGATGGGGCCCTCTGTCCCTCTCTCATAATCAAGAAAGTGATCAGGAATGGAGAATAAATGATTGATTCTAGAACTGTGGAGGAGTTCACTTCTCAGAATGCGGTTTCTGAGCCAGTAGCATGGCGTCAAGATACACCCCAGGCCTGCTGATTCAGAATCTGCATTTTAACAAGATCCCCAGGGATTCACAGCACCTTAGAGTGTGACAAGCCCTGATTTAGAAGATACTATTTGCAGAGCCTGAAGTACGTGAGGTATGGAAAGAGAGATGACAGAAAAAGAAATCACCAAGTTTCAGCCTTCTGATAAATAAATACATTGATTAATAATATGGTACACAAAGGGATGGAGATGGGAAGTTAAATAATGACCCAAGGCAGTGTGATATACAACACATGAGTGTGCAGTCCCAATTCCTTGTGACGCAGAGCACCAGAGAAGAATAAAGTCCAGTGAGTCGGATTAGTTTGTCTTTGATCCATTCAGAAATGTTAAATTAATGTTCTTGACATTATGAAATAAAACAACACATCTCAAGTGCTTACAATGATGTTTAGCACATGGTGTGCAGACAACCAACTTTAGCTAGTGTTATGGCTGTTATTTTTGTCAGCATCTTTGTCCTTTGTCAAGTAATTGGACTACTAAAGGAAACAGTACATATTAGAGAAGAATATCGTGCTAATAAGTGTGAGGTATGATTATATAAGGCCACCTTAATTACTGGAAGAAAAGGAAGAGAAAAAGTTGTCACTTTAAAAAGCTCAGCAACAGAATATCCCGCATCAGCACTTAGTGGATATGCTTGCCATTAAAGCCATGGTGTGGAATTCCTGATTACTCAGCTTTTGCAAATTGAAAGAATAATAAACAGCGCAAAAAGGAAAATGGTTACTTCTTCTAAGATGTATAGAAACAAACATCTAATTTTCATGTTATGCTTGTTTAATTAGGTAATTTACTGTAACATATATTTATCAGACAAGAGTACAGATAAGATGAGGCTCTTTTTCCCTTTATATCGTATTATGAGTATTAATTTATACTGCGCAAAGGACTTACTGATTCTTTTCATGCGCGTCCGTGTGAAGAGACCACCAAACAGGCTTTGTGTGAGCAACATGGCTGTTTATTTCACCTGGGTGCAGGCGGGCTGAGTCCGAAAAGAGAGTCAGCGAAGGGAGATAAGGGTGAGGCCGTTTTATAGGATTTGGGTAGGTAAAGGAAAATTACAGTCAAAGGGGGTTTGTTCTCTGGCGGGCAGGAGTGGGGGTCGCAAGGTGCTCAGTGGGCAGGAGTGGGGGTTGCAAGGTGCTCAATGGGGGTGCTTTTTGAGCCAGGATGAGCCAGCAAAAGGACTTTCACAAGGTAATGTCATCAGTTAAGGCAAGGACCGGCCATTTACACTTCTTTTGCGGTGGAATGTCATCAGTTAAGGTGGGGCAGGGCGTATTCACTTCTTTTGTGATTCTTCAGTTACTTCAGGCCATCTGGGCGTATATGTGCAGGTCACAGGGGATGCGATGGCTTGGCTTGGGCTCAGAGGCCTGACAATTCTCACATAATGATGTTGGTGATTGAGATTTACAGGCAAAAGACAAAAGCGTGACTATAGAATATAAGAAACAAAAGGAGGGGAGAAACTATATATTTAAGAAGAATGAAGTGTAACAATAGGAGACATAAAACCCCTATTCTGATATAATATAGTAGCCAATTCCATATTCTGGGAGTAAAGAAATAAATTCAAATGTTAGGTCATACCAAACAGCAAAGAAGGCTTGTACATGTGACCTACCCTTTCTGGGACTTATTTTCTCCATTTCTGAATAGAGAAGCCGGGATCAAATACAGATCACCTGAGAAACAGTGGAGAAGCTCAATATTGCCATGTTTTGTTTCAGGCATAGGCTTTGGAGTCAGGTCAACTTTCATCTGCTTTGCCCACAGAACTAGCGCTGTAGACTTGATCAAATTAACTTATTTGCATATTAATAAACAAATGAATGCTGGAATGAGTAGAGGAAATAGTGCTTTGATTAATTTCTAGAAATCTGCCTGTCTCACTCAGGAGCTGCTGGGTGTGGAAAATGAAGAGAGGAAGTAAGCGCAGTGTTGAGTTTTCCCAATTTGTCGCTCTTCTGAAGCTCTCTTTTTCACTTTTCGCTTGGGCTTTCACTTAAAAGTTGGTTTGAAAATAAGTTTTCTCTGGAAAAAAAAAATCTTATGTAAGAAGTCTTCAACCTTCTTAAACATGACAGCCATCCGCCTTTATTGGGGAGAGGTAGGTGACTGTAGATTGCTGAATAGACACTGTGGCTTGTGTTAATGACTCATGAACATAGTTAACAGGGAACAAAAAGGACAGTGAGTATTTAAGTGGAAGAAAACATCAGAAACTTGCCACTCCATTCCAATATACATAGGAGGTGGGCATATTTAATGGAAAATGCAAACACGTTTAGCATTATGACTATGATTTAGAATGTTAGGAAACAATTTCTCTGATAAAATGCTATATATCTGTATATTCTAAATAGTTGTATCACTGAATCAGCCTTTGCACTTTTCTTCTAGCATTTGATGGCACCCAACCACGTCTTCAAGTTGTGATGCCTGTTTTCATTTCTTTATGAGACACGAATGTTGGCAAAAGAAATTGACAATTTTAAATTGACATAGCCTGTTTCCTTGGAATTTTAGAAAATTTTAACCTGTATTGCGAATTGAGATTTATCTTTGGCTTATATGTTTTTTATCATAGCCTATGAAATAAAATCTATTATTATTAATATTATGAATAAATAAACAGAGAAAATCTTTAAGATAGTGCATCGGTGTGGGAATATAATGCATGGAGCACCATTTGAACTTGATGAATATTAGCAAGTAACACAAAGGTTCATAATGGCTGATAATGCAGGTGGTAAAATGACTCATTTTATGTTGTAAATAAGGCACCCCTCTGAAGTATACCCACTTTGGAAAGATACACACAATCGAATTAGCTAAGAAACCTCCAAATATCTTTCTAGGATTTTTCATCTCTAGAAAAAGTCAGATATTCCTAAGAGGGAAATAAGTAGAACTGTTCTACAAAAAATAGTTAACACAGCAGGCCTGAGTCGGATATCTTCAAGCCTGCTTGCAAGGTTGGCCCTTGGCTGCCATCTGGGAACATGTATTTTGAGATAGTCCCCATTTTTCTCTGATAAGAATGCCTTATTGCACCTAAACTGTTTACACAAACAATATTGTTTAGGCTGAATACCTACTTTCCTCTAGGTATCTAGAATTTTGGTAGTCAAAGTTGGGTGGCAGGGGTGCCTATGTGACCAGCCACCAATAAAACACCTGAGCTCTCAGCTCTAATGAGCTTCCCTAGTAGACAATATTGTATTCGTGTCAGAAATATTTCTGGAACAATGAAGTGTGTCATATGCGACCCCACTGGGAGAGGACTCTTAGAAGCTTGTACCTATTTTCTTTGGTCTTCATTCCATGTGACTTCTCCCCTTGCTGATTTTGCTTTTCATCCTTTCACTCTAATAACTCATAGCCATGAACAGGACTATCAAACTTGGGCTTGGTCTTGTGGACCACCAAGGCAACAGTATTATTGTGTGTGTGTGTGTGTGTGTGTGTGTGTGTGTGTGTGTTTCTATTAATATCGTTGTTTATTTGATGCTCATATTTTCCCAGTTTTATCAGTAGAAGCCCCTCCAAGGCAGTTCCCATATCCTTTTGACAGATTCCCTTAATTTTTTTATGTTATTTGATTTTTTAAAATTATACTTTAAGTTCTGGGATACATGTGCAGAACGTGAAGCCTTGTCACATACGTACACACGTGCCATGGTGGTTCACTGCACCCATCAACCTGTCATCTACATTAGGTATTTCTCCTAATGCTATCCCTCCCCTAGTCCCCCACCCCCAGACAAGCCCCAGTGTGTGATGTTCCCCTCCCTGTGTCCATGTGTTCTTATTGTTCAACTCCCACTTACGAGTGAGGACATGTGGTGTTTGGTTTTCTGTTCTCGTGTTAGTTTGCTGAGAATGATGGTTTCCGGTTACATCCATGTCTCTGCAAAGGACATGAACTCATCCTTTTTTATGGCTGTTTTTAAAATGTTCACCTAAAAAACAGATATTAATCAATTGCCTACTGTGTATCAGACAGTGTTCTGGTTACTGGGGATACAACAGTGTTTAAAACAGAAAATTCCTCTGCCAAAACTAGAAGATGTCATAGTTAGTCTTAATAGAATGCTATAATGTCCTAAACATTGTTTAGGCTCAAAGCGCCTACTTTGGCCATCTGCAAATTAGAATTATATCAGCAAATTAACAAGATATCCCCTAAAATACCCTTGATGCATGCGGAGACTTCCTCTATCCATTTCTTATACCATGTTGACCCCCTCATTCTCCCTCCCCTTGGTGCCAATTTATTATGACCACACTATGTAATGTTGCATGAATTGTTTTGTAATTACTCTCTAGTGCTTCAAGTGGGTATATTTCATCTTTCCAGTAAGTAGAGAGCAAATACAGTACCTCTTTTATGGGTTATTTTCATCCTAAGGTTGCTCAGTCTGGTGTCCTGCAGACAAAGTGTGCTTTCAAACATTTGATAATTTTTTAATGTATCCAAGGCTCTGAAACTATTGCTGCATTTCTGTCTTTGAGCATGACTTTTTTTTACCTGATAGCCACAACAAGTTCATATTATATTTTACTTTTGGATTTTCCCAAAAGAGCTATGACTAGAGGATAGCATTTCCACCTGGGGCTTTGTCTGACTTGTCCATGACTGGTAATTACAGTTTTTGTCTAGATGTGACTTTTGGTCCAGTCCCTGAGCCTCCAGCAAACCATACATCTTCGATAAGCCATGATGCTTAGAGAACTCATTGTTTCAATCACAGAGCCATGAAAGAGAACCACCGACATTTGTCTCAAATGAAAATGGAGCCAAAGTTCATAGGCAAAGTCACTCTCCCACAGATTTCACAGAACTTAGAGATTCAGAGAAAGCGAGGGTGTTCCGTTCCATTGTTTTTGCTTGTTTATATTTTCCATTGATCCAAAAATAATTTTAGCCTGAGAAGACAAGGGAGATCAGTGAGTGGCAGAGACATTTTGGGGGTGACATTCTGGCAAGGGAATTCAGACGTTGAGAAGCTCATCAAAATGATTTGGGAACGTTTTGTACCCAAATTAACGGGCAAAGTGTGTCTTTGTCAATAATAGGATAATCTATTTTTCTACTAATCAATACTCGAGCAAAAATTATGATTTCAAGTACTACCTTATTGTTCCAGCAATTCTATGCCATTGATTGATAAATGAGATGCATCCATTTTAGAGTCGCTCCTACAGAACAATCAGTGCTTTCCTGGGTTATATTTATAAACGCATTCTCAGTTCTGTGTCAAAAATACAGTTTTACATTACTTTTTCATTCGCGTTATTAAACATTATTTAACCTCAGAATGATGAAATGCATTAATAATATGTCAAGGAATGATAGTGTAAGCTCTCAGTACATTGCGTGAGGCACATATCACTATTAATAATCTAGAATTGTATGGCAGTCATTAATACTTTTGTTTTAATCCTGTGATGCTGTCAGATTATTTTGTATACCATTCGTCTTTTACTTTCAGGGTCATGACTTGAAATTTTTTAAACTTATTCTTTACGGTATATTCCGGTATTTAAAAGTTCAGTAGAAATGGGATGGAACTGTTAAAATGTAGAGCTTTCCTCTCTTGGATAAGGAGACCTTTTTCCAGAATTCTAAGTGAACTGCTATGGCATGATGAAGACTAGCACTCTCAGGCCAGGTGCAGTGGCTCACGCCTGCAGTCCCAGCACTTTGGGAGGCTGAGGTGGAGAGTTTGAGACCAACCTAGCCAACATGGTGAAACCCCACCTCTACTAAAAAAAAAAAAAAAAAAAAAAAAATTAGCCTGGCATGGTGGCAGGCATCTGTAATCCCAGCCATTTGGGAGGCTGAGGCAGGAGAATCGCTTGAACCTGGGAAGCGGAGGTTTCAGTGAGCCGAGATTGTGCCATTGCACTCCAGCCTGGGCAACAAGAGTGAAACGTCATCTCTGGGGAAAAAAAAAAAAGGCTAGTGCTCTCAATGTGCTGAGTCTTTTGTCCCTGACTTAATCTAAGTATAGTGCACCGTTCTCAATTCATAAGCACAGTTGAGCCTTGAACAACAGAGTTTTGAACTGTGTGGGTCCACCTATACACAGATTTTTTTTCAATAAATATATTTTTAAATGTTTAGAGATTTGTGACAATTTGAAAAAACTCACTGATGAACCACATAGCCTAGAAATATCAAAAAATAGGAAGAAGTTAGGTATGTCATGAATGCATAAAATGTACGTAGATACTAGTCTATTTTATCATTTACTAATTACCATAAAATATACACGAATCTATTATAACAAGTTAAAAATTATCAAAACTCATGGACACACACTTACAGACCATGCATGGAACCATTAACAGTAGAGAGAAATGTAAACAAACGTGAAGATGTAATGCTAAATCATAACTGCATACAATTAAGTAGTATGTAACTGTACTACTATAGTAATTTTGTAGCCACCTCCAGTTGCTATTATGGTGAGTTCAAGTGTTCCTACTGTCCACTTAAAACTCTGTGTGACGCTAATCACCTCCTCCTGAGCAGTTTGTCTCTCCAGTAAATTGCCTAGTACAGTAAAAAGCGATCTCTCACGATTCTCACTTAATTTTCACTGTGTTTAGTGCAATACAGTAAAGCTTGAATAACACCATGGGACGCATGCAAAGTGCCACTAGTGATGCTGGAAGTGCTCCCAAGAAGCAGAGAAACGTCATGACATTACAAGAAAGAGTTGAATTTCTTGGTAGGGACTGTAGATTGAGGTCTGCAGATGGAGTTGCCACCATTTCAGACAGACAATCCATTTTGTAAACAATGTCAACTTATGGTATCAATAAATACAGTACTGTACTGTAAGTCTATTTTTTCTTCCTTATGATTTTCTTAACATTTTCTTTTCCCTTGCTTACTTTATTGTAATCATATAGTATATAATATATATAACATACAAAATATGTGTTAGTCAACTGTTGATGTTACTGGTAAGGCTTTTGGTCAACAGTATGCTATTAATATTTAAGTTTTTAGGAAGTTAAAAGTTATACTCAGATTTTTGACTGTGCAGGAAGGGCTGGTTCCCCTAACTTCCATGTTATTTAGCTGTATAGCATTATATGCTTACTGTACATATTTTGTATACTTACCCCAATAGGAGCATTTTGCATGTTCCTTTTAGGAAAATTGTGTTGACTCATAACCATAAATGGCTGTTTCCTATGTGCAAGTGATAGATTCTCTTGTGACTATCTCTAACATGGCAGTTCAACCAATCTGACTTTAGGTCCAGTGTTTTGGCCAGCTAAAAACAATGCCTGTTTAAATGTGTAACCGAAGGACCAGAGTCTCTGTGAAGTCACCTTCTAAAAATTAACCCCTTCTCTTGGCTGAAAATTGTAATGCAGACAGAAATAGGCAGAGGCTTAGGTGGTTTGATCATAGAACTCTACTTGAAGAGCTACATAGCTCAACAGTCTAGATACCTAAGAGGATACAAGAGAATGAGAAACAAAAAGCAAGTCAAGATTAGTTTTCTATGACCTCACCATGCCCACAAGAATACCAAACTGGCAACAGAGCCCAGAGCTTTCCCTGTTTTAAAATTAATTTTAACTTTCAAGGTTAATGTAAATCTAGGTAGCCAAGAGTCTCCATCCTATGTCCAGAGGAACCAAGACCAGAAAGCTGTTTCAGAGTTGAATATCTGATGTTTAGTGATGAGGTTGTCCTTGCTTGAGTCCTGGACCTTAGTTATCCCTAAGTTTCTTGTGAGGCGTGTGATGTATTGACAAGAACTTAAAGGTTTGGTCATCAGGGTTTCTAGGTCTAAATATGAGTTCTACCGTTTACTCCCTGGGTGATCTTGGGCAAGGTACTGAACTACTGTAAGCCTCAATTCTACTTTTTAAATGACAATCAGCATTACCAGATAACGTTGGAGCATTAACAAGAATATCTGTGTCAAAAAGTAAGGAAGTAGTCAATAAATAAGTAAACAGGTAAGGATAATAGTATGGCAAAGGGGCACCAGAATTTCTCAACAACCAAAGTTTGAACAACTAGAGCAGCAAAATAAATAACATAGTTCTAGATTATAATCTGAAGTATAAATATACATGAGGCCATACTGATGTAAAGAAACGACTTCATAAATAAATAAATAAATAAAATAAAAGTGTCAAGTCATGCTTACAAGGAAGATTCCAAACAACAGCGTAGGTAGATTCTGTCCCCTCCAGTACCCAGGAGATGCGATATAATTCCTGTGTTCCTTTCTTAACATTGACTGGGGCATGTACTTAGTGACTCGTTGTCAAAGAATATGTAAGAAAGGGGGAGAAAGGGTATTTTTATTGTGGAGAAACTAGGTAAATACTACCTTAACCAAACCAATAAGGATTAACATCTCCAGCATGTTATGTGGATATCACGGGCTCCTTGTCATTCTGTGAACTTCCCCTTTGAGATAGTCTCCCATAACCTATAATTCCAGTCTAATCATAAGAAAAACGACAGACAAACATAAATTGACAGTCTGCAAAGTATCTAACCAGTATTCCTCAATCTGTCAAGGTCCTGAAACCACTGAAGGCCAGCCAAGTCTAAGTAAACATGATAAGAAAGTGCCAGGTGGTATCCAGGATGGAGTCCCAGGATGGGCCAAGGGGTGGGGTGGGGATCATTCACGGAAAAATTAGTGAAATATGAGGAACACCTGAAGTTTAAAGTAATGGGTCAATGTTGGTTCTTAGTTTTGATAAATGTGTCATGGTAATGTAAAATGTTAACATTAGGAAAAATCAGAAGGTGGTATACTAGAAATCACTGTACCATTTTTACATCTTTTCTGTAAATCTAAAGTAATCATACAATTTAAAAGTTTATTAGAGAAGAAGAATAAGAATTGGACTTGTAACTAAGGGGTGTGTTGCCCAGTAAGTGACAGAAAAAAAAATCAATTTGTTTATTCTTCTTTTTCTTACCTATACTGAGAATAAGGGCTCTCAGGCACTGAAGGCTGCACATCTTATGATTGCATCTGCATGAAGGTCAATAATAAGCAGAGCTAAAGTGCAGTGCTGGAAGTCAGGAGGGCAGGCACCCTTAAAGGGCATGACAGTGACAGGGGTGGGGGCACGAGGAGGAGAATGCTAAGGTTACAGACATGCCCTGCTTCTTGCTCTGGATTCTGGTTACATAGATGTGGTCACCTCGTCGAAATTCATCTTACTGGAAAATTAATATTTCTTCACTTTTCCATTTTTGTGTTATACTTAAATTTACAAAAAAAAAAAGTTTATATTATGGGGCTGGGCACGGTTGCTCACGCCTGTAATCCCAGCACTTTGGGAGGCCGAGGAGGGTGGATCACCTGAGGTCAGGAGTTTGAGACCAGCCTGGTCAACATGGTGAAACCCCGTCTCTACTAGAAATACAAAAAATAGCCAGGCATGGTGGTGCACACCTACAATCCCAGCTAATCGGGAAGCTGGGTCAAGAGAATCGCTTGAGCCTGAGAGGCAGAGGTTGCAGTGAGTCGAGATCGTGCCATTGCACTCCAGCCTGGGCAACAAGAGCGAAACTCCATCTCAAGAGAAAAAAAAATTAAAAAGTTTATATTAAAGAATAAATGTCAGAGATACATGGAGAGTACAGGGTTGCAGTTCATTTGAGGATTGCATTATCTCTCTTTCCTAACGTTCAATTTGTGTCTCAACTGACTGCATCAAAACTAACCCCAACGTCTTTTCAAGGTCATCTATAACACACACAATGCATGCTGCTCTTCAAGTCCTAGGAGAAAACAGAATTAGTAGGGCTGCCTTCTCATTCACAGGATCATACCTTAACTATTCAGAAATTGACAGTTCATTGTGATCACCACCAGGTGTACAGTATTTAGACTAAACAGACAGTAAAGACACAGTTCCAAAAGCTTCATGATAATTCCATTTTCATGTATCCATGTATGTTTTCTTTCAAGTTTCAATTGTGTTTAAATTTTAGGCTGGGAAAAAATAGAGAAAAGACATTTGCCTTTTTCTGAGCAATTTAATTATGGAAAGGGGGTACTCATTTTTTAGCACAATCTGGTTTTATCTGAGGTTCGTCTGTGATCAGTGGCAAGCAACTAGATTTTGTTTTTACACAGGGAAAAATATGGAAGCAGTTTTTGACTCAAAGGCCCTACTCACTTTGAGTTGGATGTCCCCTGAGAAATACCTAAGAAGTAGCTTTAAAATAAATTGGAAAGCAAAGTAGGAAAAAGGTAGGGGAAGGAAGAGGACTGAATGAAGAGTCAGCAAATGAGCAGGTTTCCATTTGAAATTTAAATTGGCAGCTGGCACTATTTGAATCATTCTTCATTTAATATAATTTGAATGAGGTAGATGATAATCTTGCATTTTGAGAAGGCAAAGCAAAACCTTGAATATGAGGAATGTACAAACCTCTGTTATTTTGCACAGCTCAGTTTAACACACTTCCCTTCACTATGCTTAGAAGAAAATGAGGTGTAGGTACTTTAGTTGTTTATTTCTTGTCAGCACAATGCATAAATGATGTAAGCGCAAGATTCGAACCACATGGTATGTGGCTATACACGATTAAATGGAACTATTGAAACAAGGGGCAAAAAGAAAACCTTGAACTTGTGATTGAGTGAAAGGAAAACATCCATAATGTTGAAATTAAGGTGGGATTAAAAGATAGTCATTAATAACAAAGTTATCATGCTAGTAGAGGTTAATCAGTTAGGAACAATATGAGGAAAAGAAAACTTAATTAACTACAGAAATATGTAAATTACTTTTTATACATTCCAGATAATGTGTTTTATTTTTCTAGAACACTGATTTTGTATACTTATTTTAATCAGCATTCTGAATACAAACATCTCAAAAATACAAACACTTCACATACAAGGAATGCTAAAATTAGACTAGAAAACAGCCACAGAACAAAGAGAATAGCACAAAAGAGTCTTACAAGGAAGACATTCTGACAGACCCATGAAAATACACACAGTGTCCTAGACTGGATGTATTATATCATCTCACATATTAGAGAAGGGGACTGATTGTTATTGTTCTTCTACAGAGAATGTGCATTTTGCCAGCCTGATCAGATTTTATCCTCATGATGTTTAGAGGTACATGTTGCTTCTCCGGTTTTATACATGAAATAATTGAAGCTTGAAAAAGTAACTTTAGGCTCAGGTAGTTATAGAAACCATCAGAATTTGAACCCAGGTCTTGTGTGATCCTGAAGCTACTGCCCTTGGTTAACATTTTGCAGACATCTCCATTTTCCTCAGTGACAACCAAGGAAATCATATGTATTAGAAAAATCTCAGGGAAATTTTAGATATATTTAGAAGCATGAGGAAAAAAATGGGAATTAAAAAAAAAATCACATCTTTACGAAAGGTACAGAAGAATGGGCCGGGCACGGTGGCTCACGCCTGTAATCCCAGCACTTTGGGAGGCCAAGGAGGGCAGATCACGAGGTCAGAAGATGGAGACCATCCTGACTAACATGGTAAAACCCCGTCTCTACTAAAAATACAAAGAAATTAGCCGGGCGTGGTGGCAGGTGCCTGTAGTCCCAGCTACTCGGGAGGCTGAGGCAGGAGAATGGCGTGAACCCGGGAGGCGGAGATTGCGGTGAGCCAAGATTGTGCCTTTGTACTCCAGCCTGGGTGACAGAGCGAGACTCTGTATCAAAAAAAAAAAAAAAAAAAAAAAAGAAAGGTACAGAAGATAGAAGAAAACAAAACAAATGATGAATGATTCTAGGAGGTGTAACTGATTCTAAAGGAGTTGGAAACTACAGGCAGTGACATCTGGACCCCAACTCCCCTTCAAGAGCACCTCTGGGGTGTAAAGGGGAAAACAGACTTGGGAATTAACCTACTTGGGGTTTGGAGTCTGGCTCTGTAAAACTATTTGTGTGACTGCCTGCAACCTCTTTGTGTTTCTGTTTGTTAATTTATGAAGTAGGAAGGATAACGTCTGCATCATTGAAGTTTATTGTGAATATTAAGTTAGATGATACAAATAAAGAACTGAATATACCTAGAATCCATTAAGCTCTCGGATGTTAGTTCCTTCCTCATTTCATAATATTTCTCTTCAGTAGAATACAGAAAAGGGCCCACAAGGGATGGATGTTATTTGCTCTGCCTATGATAAGAAAGAATTTTAGAGTCTTGCCAATTATTCGGCCTCGTGTGGATCAAGCACATAGATATTAGGTCTATTCTTTTCCTTTTTTTTCTGTCCAGATGCTTGGATTCATGTACATGAAACTGCTTGTTGCATAAGGACCAAAGACTGAAATATTAATAATGGAACTGCATTTTCATGTGGACTCAACTTATCAGTTCCCAAATTTCTACCTTGCTGTGCAAACAGAGAACATGTGGAAACGTCTCTAGGTGTCTGCAGTTCACTCAGTTTCTCTAATTCTAATTATTAATATGGCATTAGACATAGAAGAGTTAAGAAGCTCAAGAATCAGTCTAGGATTACTTGCTTGTCATTTAATGTGTCAGCCTGGTAAAGACAAATATTTTATGCAAATTCAACAAGAAGTAAAAGAATATAAATTATCTAGTGGCCAATAGCTTAAATACATAACCTGGGAATATAATCAGCCATGAGATTCAGGAAGGGTGTTTCACAGTTGTGCATAATTTATAATGGGAGGGCAGGTATAAATATAGGTAATAAGGGATGAAGGTATTTATACTTTTTAAATATTTAAATGTAGTTTGATTACATCCCCAAATAACTTTTTCTGCCCTGTCATCTGGTGTAACTAAATATAGCCTGGCATTCTGGTAGATCAGAGATGTATCTTCTCTGTGGATAATTAGCCTCTTGTATTAAAAATAAAACCTATAAATATCACTTCATTAGTAGGATTCTATCCTCTTCCCTGCTCTCTTTATGATCTGGAATAACCCCCAGAACATTTAGAAGTCTAATGGCCGGAACGAAATAACCAAGTTTGGTTTTCGGGGCTGTTGAGTGTTGTGGGTCAATAATGAAAACGGACTGCTCCTAGGTTTTAGATCAATGAGCTCTCAAGGGAAATAAATGAAATGAAGAGACCATGGGAGTCAGGAATTTGCTAGTTGCCTCATTTCCACTTTTTGTATATTCTTCTTAGTTTTCCTTGTACATTAAATCATTATGCTCTCACCAAGGAGAGAATGATAAGTACCTGATTCATAAGATCTTCTTTTCTAAGTAAGTTCATAATTTTTTCAAGGGTAAATAATAATAATTTAATTCTTCAGTTCTTCTAAGCGTCATCTATCATGAGTTCAAATATGGTCACATTAACATAAATGTTCAAACTATGATAGCTCTTAACCATTGAGGAACTTAACTTTTCCCCTGGATTTTTTTCAGGAGTCACTGAATGAAATGAGTTGGCTGTGTCCCCACCCAAATCTCAACTTGAATTTTATCTCCCAGAATTCCTACGTGTTGTAGGAGGGACTCATGGGGAGGTACTTGAATCATGGTGGCCGGTCTTTCCCATGCTATTCTCATGATAGTGAATAAGTCTCAGAGATCCGATGGATTTATCAGGGGTTTCCACCTTTGCTTCTTCCTTATTTTCTCTTGTCACCACCATGTAAGAAGTGCCTTTCACCTACCACCATGATTCTGAGACCTCCCCAGCCATGTGGAATTGTAAGTCCAATTAAAGTTAGTCCTCTATTTCTTCCCCATCTTGGGTATGTCTTTATCAGCGGCATGAATACAGACTAATACAGTAAACTGGTAACAGTAGAGTGGGGCATTGCTTAAAAGATACCCAAAAATGTGGAAGCAACTTTGGAACTTGGCTAAGAGGTAGAGGTTGGACCAGATTGGAGGGCTCAGAAGAAGAGAGAAAAATGTGGGAAAGTTTGGAACTTCCTAGAGACTTGTTGAATGGCTTTGCCCAAAATGCTGATAGTGATATGGACAATAAGGTCCAGGCTAAGGTGGTCTCAGATGGAGATGAGGAATTTGCTGGGAACGGGAGCAAAAGTGACTCTTGTTATGTTTTAGCAAAGAGACTGGTGGTATTTTGCCCCTGCCCTAGAGATTCATGGAATTTTGAACTTGAGAAAGATGATTTAGGGCATCTGGCCGAAGAAATTTCTAAGCAGCAAACCATTCAAGAGGTGACTTGGGTACTGTTAAAGGCATTCAGTTTATAAGGGAAGCACAGCATAAAAGTTCAGAAATTTTGCAGCCTGATTATGTGGATAGAAAAGAAAAACTCATTTTCTGGGGAGAAATTCAAGCTGGTTGCAGTAATTTGCATAAGTAGCAAGGAGCCTAATGTGAATCCCCAAGACCATGGGGAAAATGTCTCCAGGCCATGTCAGAGACATTCACAGCAGCCCTTCCCATCACAGGCCTGGAGGCCCTGGAGGAAAAAGTGGTCTTATGGGCCGGGTCCAGGGTCCCCGCGCTCTGTGCGGCCTAGGGACTTGTTGCTCTGTGTCCCACCTGCTCCAGCCATTGCTGAAAGGGGCCAGTGTACAGCTTGGGCTGTAGGGGCTGTGGCTTCAGAGGGTGCAAGCCCCAAGCCTTGGCAGCTTCCATGTGGTGTTGAGCCTGTGGGGGCACAGAAGTCAAGAATTGAGGTTTGGGAACCTCTGCTTAGATTTCAGAAGATGTATGGAAATGCCTGGATGCCCAGATAAAAGTTTATTGGAGGGGTGGGGCCCTTAAGGAGAACCTCTGCTAGGGCAGTGCAGAAGGGAAATGTGGGGTTGGAGACCCCACACAGAGTCCCTACTGGGTCACTGCCTGGTGGAGCTGTGAGAAGAAAGAGGGCCACCATCCTCCCAGAATGGTAGATCCACCGACAGCTTGCACTGTGCACCTGAAAAGCCACAGACACTCAATGCCAGCCTGTGAAAGCAGCCAGGAGGCAGGCAAAGCCACAGGGGTGGAGCTTTCCAAGACCATGGGAACCCACCTCTTGCATCAGCGTGACCTGGATGTGAGACCTGGAGTCAAATGAGATCATTTTGGAGCTTTAAAATTTGACTGCCCTGCTGGATTTCAGACTTGCACGGGCCCTGTAACCCCTTTATTTTGGAGAATTTCTCCCATGGAAACAGCTACATTTACCCAATACACATACCCCATCGTAACTAGGAATTAACAAGCTTGCTTTTGATTTTATAGGCTCATAGGCAGAAGGGACTTGCCTTGTCTCAGATGAAACTTTGCACTCTGGACTTTTGGGTTAACGCTGAAATGAGTTAAGACTTTGCAGGACTGTTGGGAAGGCATGATTGGTTTTGAAATGTGGGGACATGAGATTTGGAGGGGCCAGGGCGGAATGATATAGTTTGGCTGCGTCCCCACCCAAATCTCAACTTGAATTGTATCTCCCAGAATTCCCACATGTTGTGGGAGGGACCCAGGGGCAGGTAATTGAAGCATGGGGGCTGATCTTTCCCATGCTATTCTCATAATAGTGAATAAGTCTCAGGAGATCTGATGGGTTTATCAGGGGTTTCCACTTTGGCTTCTTCATTATTTTCTCTTGCCGCCATGAAGTAAGAAGTGCCTTTCACCTCCTGCCATGATTCTGAGGCCTCTGCAGCCATGTGGACCTGTAAGTCCAATTAAACCTCATTTTCTTCCCAGTCTCAGATATGTCTTTATTGGCAGCGTTAAAACAGACTGATACACAAAGAATATGTACATTTAGTAGTTGCCCTTCATGAAAACTCAAGAGCATTGCTTCTCAAGCACTAGGCATTCTACTACCTTCTCCTTTGGACACACGAGTGCTCTTCAGGAAGCCGCTCTTGTGCTGAAAGGTCCCAGAGCAGTACTGTGAACTTTGGGGCAATGGAGGAGGTTTGGGCAACTTCTCCTCTTAACTAAGTTGTTCTTGGTTACCTGTCCCCTGCAGCAGATGCTTGGCCCGGACACATAGAAAACCTAACATAAACAAACACTTTCAGTACTTAACCCTAGCCCTTCTCTCATATATCAACTAGGTCTGGCTAAGTTATGCTACCTGCAAATCTCAGTGGCTTAAAACCAAAAAAACCTTTGTTTTGTTTTGTTTTTCTCCCACAAAATGCCTCTCAGGGCTTAACAAAGGAGCTCTGCTTGTGGGAGACACTCAGAGACCAAAGTGAGTGGATTAGCTCTCACCTCAAATTCTGCTGCTTCCTATGCCAGAGAGAAAGGAAACTATTTCAAGGACAATTAAATGCTTGACCTGAAAGTGACACATTGCACTTTCCCTTACAACTTATTGGCCATAATTATCATATGACCCCACTTAGGGGCAGGGGAAGGTCCAGGAAGTACAATTCTATCATGTACCCTCATGGAGGGGAAACTGGAGACTTTTGGTGGACACAACAATCTCTTTGTGAAAGGGCTCGAAACCTGGCTGAGTGAGAACCATTAAAAGCCTATCTTTTTTATTCTCCATGATTTCCAATCCCCTCCCACCTATGC
Organism: Pan troglodytes; assembly: GCF_028858775.2. Classification (NCBI taxonomy): domain Eukaryota; kingdom Metazoa; phylum Chordata; class Mammalia; order Primates; family Hominidae; genus Pan; species Pan troglodytes. The sequence goes on from NC_072411.2 coordinate 15,491,330, forward strand.
CCAGGCACTTCTATGCAGACCACTCCTCAGGAAATAAACAAAATTATCCTTCCATCTCGGGGAATTAATTGATGCAAACAGATACCTTCAGAGTTTCTTTACTTTTCATATTCACTAGCAATCTAATTTGGACTCAGCTAAGATACCTTACAATAACATATTTTTATTTTTGAATGATGTCGACATTACAAGCTATTTTACAGGCTGATTTGATTCTCATGAAAATGTTTGCAATTGAAGCTAGCCATGTATTATTTTCCCCATTTGATATTATAAAGCTACATCTCAGAAAGTTTGAATGGCTTGCTTAACACTACCAAGCTAGTTAATGGTAAAATTTGGTTTACAATTTTAGAATCCAAGCCTTAACTATTCTTTTCTTACTAAACCATTTTGATTTATTCTCAGCAAAAGGAATAAATTGAACTATACCTCAGAAGATACAGGGAAGTTTGCTTATTTCTTTTCATTATATTGCTTTTTTGTCGTAATACCTGGGAATGATACGTGTCAATGTGAGTCAAAGAACTTGTTCTTAGATCGTTATGAGTTATCAGGAAGATATTAACTTGTATTAATAATCTGAGCAAGTTATCACCAGACTTTTAATTTTACATATTTCCTAACCCCAAAAGCACATATCAGAAAAATTTGGCATATTACAATAAAACCATATGCTAGTTGGTAATATTGAAATGAATAATAATGTCAGTCAATAGTGTCACAATCCAACCATTTGCTTGAGTCAAAAACTTATAATCTTCCTTGATTCTCCATTTTTTTTGTTGTTTATTGAACTCTCCAGCCCTATCTAACCCAACAGGAAATCCCATTCTCTCTTCTTCCAAAATATTTTAAAACCAGTCTCCTCTCACCGTCTGCACAGCTAGTACAAGCCGACAGCATCCTTCCCATTGAGTACAGAATCAGTCGTGAAACTAATTTCGCTACTTCCTCAGATTCTTGTGGGAGTCATTTTTTACCCAGCAGACAGAATGATCTTTTCTTAAACATTTTTTAAGTTACGTAACATAATGCACATATGAGAAAGTGCATAAAACATAAATACACTGCTTAACTAATTGTTGTAAGGTGAACACTCGTGTAGCTATTATCAATGAGCTCAATAAATAGAACATTATCTTTACCTAGAAGCAGGAGGGACAGGTATTTCTGATCAAAATCATTTTTTCTTTTGTACATGTAACTGTGTTGGTATTTTATTGATACATAATAGTTGTATGTATTTGGGGGGTACGTCTTACATTTTCATAACAGTATGCAATGTGTAATGATCAAATCAGGGTAATTGGGATATCCATCACCTCAAACATTTATTTTGTCCTTTTGTTGGGAACATTACAATTCTTCTCTTCCAGCTATTTTGAAATATGCAATAAATATTTTTTAACTATAATTTCCCTGCTGTGCTATTGAATACTAGAACTTACTTCTATGTAACTGTATTTTTGTTATGGTAATAACTTCCTTATTTGGTTTATATGTACTCACAAATAATATAAATTTTCTAACTTCTTTTTGAATTTTCTATTAAAAAATTATATCATTGTTTATTATTTTTGTATCTAACTTATTTTATGATATACGTATCCATGTTGCTGTGTGTTTCTGCACATAGTTTTGTTGATATAGTTGTTCCAGTTCTCTGTTGCTATGTAACAAACCACTCCTCACTGGCACAGAAAGAACTGTTTTATTATGTTCATAGATTCTGTGGGTTGGGAATTCAAACAAAGTATAGCTTGGAGATTTGTCTCTGCTTCATAAAGCCTGGGGTATCACCTGAAAAGGCTCAGATGTCTGGGGACTAGAATTACCTGGAGTCTTCCTCATTTACATGTCCAGCAGCTGGGCTAAGGTGACACAGCAAACACTACAAATCAGCGTGCCTGCAAGTGTCTATTAATATAACTTGGGCTTCCTTTAAGCATGGTGGTGTCAGAGGAGTCAAATTTCTTACAAGTGGCTCAATACTCCAAGAGTGAACGTTTCAGCAGCGCTGGACAGAAACACATGCCCTTTTATGAACACACGCCCTTTTATGAATGAGGACACGTGGCATCATTTTCGCCAAACTTTGATGATTAGAACTGGCACAATCCCAAATGTATTCAAATGGTGGATCCATGGATCCACCATATTTTAAACAACAAAATAGTATTCCATTGTGTTAATATACTATAATTTAATTATTCATTCTGTTCTTAATAGATATTTGAGTTGCTTCCATTTTGAACTATTATGAACAATACTTCTGTAAACATTCTTTGGTGTGTATTCTGGTATAGGTCAGCATGCATTTCTGGAAGAAATACACATAGGAATATAATTGCTAAGTCTTAGAGTATGCAATATTCAGCTTTATGAGATACCATCAAAATGTTTATCAAAGTGATTATACCAACTTACACTGCCCCCAAACATAAAAGTGGGAACACTCTTGCCAACAGAAACTGAGATTTTTAGAATCTAAATTTTTTTTTTTTTTTTTTTTTTTTGCTTAATGTCCCTTGGAAATTCCAATAGCACTTGACATAAAAATGAAACCGTTTACCGTGGCCTACAGGGCCTAGATGACCTGGTCTCTGCACTTCTCTGTGGACTTATCCTCACCTTGCCATAAGGCTGCAACCTCATGAGCCTCCTTTCCAGTTCTAAAACAAGACAAACTCATTCCCCACCTGGGACCCTTGTACCTGCTCTTTCCTCTCCTGGAAAGCGCACATCCCCCAAGTCCAATATCTGTTCCTCAAGGAGGACTTGTGTGACCACCAATATAAAGTGCATTCCACTCCCCACCCCTAGTTTCTGCCTTTAATACTATTCTGTTTTCATCAGATCACATAAGCACCACATAAAATTATCTTTTTTATATGCTTGTTTATCTATATTGTGTCTATTACCCCTAGAATTTATAGTGTCTTGAAATGTGTAAAAGACTGCTTTTTGAATGAATGCATTTTTATAATTAATTAAGTAATTGAGTAAACTTACCTAGCTGTGTGATAATAGGTGTTATGTTTTTTATTCTTCTTATGTATTTATTTATGTCGAGCACAGTGCTTGGGACTAGTGGATGTTCAGTAATATTAATAATTGAAATAATTTGGCTCACATTAATGTTGAAGTGGAAAGAAATTTTGTGTCCTAGATTGGCTAAGTTTTAAGATGGGTTGATCACTCTGGGCTCTGAGAGATTAGAAAGAACTATGTTTACTCCTCAGTGTAAGAAGGCCATTTAGATAACCTACCTGACTGTCCTCATTATCAATTTTCTCCTTTTTATTTATTTGGTTTCTTTCTATTGTCTGTTCACTCACCCTTTGATGGATAATGCTCAGGCATCTTCTGCAGGTTAGCCTGACACTAAAATTTAACTCTCATATTTTTGAAGCTTCAATAAAAGTAGTCGATGCTGGAAAACTGTCTCTGACACAGTGAGCAGCTCTTTGTTTTGCAGTAAGTGGAGTCTTTAAAAAGATTGTGATTTTTATTGTCCCTTTCTTTGTGACAATCGTGTGAAAGGGTCAGTTAATTATGCAAATTTGGAACTTCTGAGAGGAAGCCAATTGAGAAGCAGTGAATGAAGCAACCGAATCACCCTGGAGGCAGAGATACCCCGTCCTCTTACTTGGAGGCTGTCTCAGCTCAACTGAGTGCAGTGACTCTTTACCTGCATACGGCTTGTGAAACCCACTCAGAGTCTATTCAGTGGATCTGCAGCAGGGCCTGAGAATCTGCATTTCTAACAAATCCCCAGGTGATGCAGATGCTGGTGGTCTGAGTGCCACACTCAGAGAAACACTGCTATAAGACGAGCTGTTCTTTTCCCCCCGAATATCTGAATTTGTCCTTTTTGAACTTCCCCTTAGACCCCAAAGGCCTATACTCAAAACTCCAGTTGTATATCCAGCCCCATCTTCTTTTTGGAGTGGGACTCCCATGTCTCTCAATGATCACTAGACATTTCCAACTAAATGAGATTTTGATGGTTCATGCTCAATGACCTTGGGAAGGTGCCCTAAAAGCCAGCACCATTTCCTCTTCCATATTTTGAGAAATAATGTGCCTTTGTTTCTCAAGTTACCAAGACTTAAATATTTTTCCACCGTTTTACTTCTCAATCTGAACTCATGGTTTACTTTATTATCATAAATATGAAGAGTGATTTCTAGCTAGAGTAATAGCTACTGATGACAGATACATTTATCATTGCGGACAAAACACCTACGTCAGCTCTTTCTGAATTCTGACGCACAGATCAAAGCTTGGTAAGTCTTGGTAGTCTGAACAAGAGCCTTCTGGAGAAGTTTAAATGTAAAACAAAGATTTCCAAGTGCCATCATGGGTTAATAATTTTGAATCAGAAATTGTGAGAATGATGCCCAAGAATCAGCATTTTTAATAAATAAGCCTTGGGCCAAATTTGCAAGCCACTGACTTAGATCATCATACAATAAGATATTTTAATGCCACTTGGTTAAGTCTGGAATAATTTAATCCTTCTTTTATACTTAAGGGACTAAATCAAAAGGCACATTTTCCAGCAATATTAGTACTTGCAACTCTTCTTTTTCCAACAGTGCCTTGATGTGTGTGCAGATCAATGTTAGTTTTATGTTACTATATTGGTGTTATTTTCTTTATTCCCTGCTGATACCCACTTTGGGACTCTGCGTGCAAAGTGCCTGGATAATGATGTAACACAGAGAAGGGTCCTCACCTTGGGTTTTCCTCTAAGGCTCCTCTGCTAGCATTCCTCAAGCTTGCCAGAGCAGTTTATGCACATAATTGATCTAATCTTTATTTATCAATGAATCTAGCCCTGCGGTTTTTCCCAGAAGACTCTTTGGATAACACAGAGGCACAACAGAAAGGGCACCATGTTAAAAATAGAATAGATAATATTTTACAGCCAAAATGATTGTCACCACCTGTTATGTCTTTCTCATCTCTGGGTCTCTCCTTTAGATGCATTTTTTCCCAGAGATTTCTTCTAAGGCAGAACCAGCAGGGAAGAATACAATCAAATGCTTTGCAGCCTGGAGTAAACTTTCACAGAACAGGAGAAGATGTGAGATTCTCAGGTTCTCCTCCCAATAAAAACAGCAGCAATGGAACAGCACCTCATATTTAGATTTCAATAGACTGGAGTAGGGACAGGGGACAGAAATTTTGCAAACGATGCAGCTTAGTCAATGAATGGCAACATTTCAGAAAGCTTAAATTCATATGATGAGGGAGGAGATATGTCTGGGAACGAAAGACTAGGGAAGAGTCTAGGTGTTTATTCAGCATCTTCACTGCCCCATCTCTGCACACAGTTTTTGCTCCATACCTTCTTTGCCACCAACACTACTGCCCAACTAGTTGCTTCTACCACATTTACCACCACCATCACCTCCACCATCTCCACTGCCACAACCCCACCATCAGCATCACCCTCTCCACCACCATCCGTTCCACCATGACAATAACTTCCAATTCCAACTCCACTCTCATCTGGACTTTCAAACCTGCCACTTCCATCATCATCACCTCACCATTATCACCACTCATGCCACCACCCTCACCCCTCATGTCACCATTATCACCCCTCACCCCACCACCATCACCCCTTACTCCACCACCACTACCCACCAACCCCAGCTTTCCAGCTTCTTCCTGCTCACCTTCACATTCTCTCTGCTGAGCAGAGGAGCTTATTAACACTGGAGTTTAAACAATTGATGAAACATCATCCATGTGTTCTCTCTACAATAGAGTAGAAAAGATACAATTTCTTTTTTGGACTCACATGAGTAATGCATATTTCCCATTTGCCTAGGGCCAGGTTTTCAAGAACAAAAGCTCTCAATAGGAGAGGCTGTCTGGAGACCTTGTATCTCTGCTCTGTATTTCCATCCCCAGCAGGAAGGGTTCAGGGCACTGCTTGGCTCTGCCCTGGGTTACCTTCTCCTCTATGCGAGTTTCCAACCTGAAGTCAGATCTGTTTAAAATAAAATGAAAGCCTCTGTCAGGGAGAAATATCAAAGGATGACTCTTGCCTAGAGGTAGCACCTACTTTTAATTTTTAAGTATTTTATAGAGAAACATGTAAATTTACACAATCTGCAGAATTGTTATTTGCAGGAACCTATGGTCTCTTCAGAGGGAAATTAGAAGTTAGAAAGTCTTAAGACCTTGGTTTGCTGTATTTTAAAAGGTTCAGTTTTTCTTAAAATGACGGTGTGAATCTTTTACTCAAGAATTATGACTAGGCTGGTCACGGTGGCTCATGCCTGTAAGCCCAGCGCTTTGGGAGGCCAAAGTGGAAGGACTGCTTGAGCCCAGGAGTTCACATGGCAAGACCTCATCTCTACAAAAAATTTTTAAAAACTAGCTGGGCATGGTGGAATGTGCCTGTCGTTCCAGCTACTCAGGATGCTAAGACGGGAGGATCACTTGAGCCTAGGAGTTTGAGACTGCAGTGAGCTGTGATTGCATCACTGCACTCCAGCCTGGGCAACAGGGTGAGACATTGACACACACACACACACACACACACACACACACACAATTATAATGAAAAATAAAAACAAGTAGTATCAATGTCTTTGTTCTCACCTCTGTGTCTCTACAACCTCCTCCTACTCCGACTTTCACCTCCACAGTCTTTATGTTTGTTTGTTTGTTTGTTTTTGTTTGCTTGTTTGTTTTTGTCTGTCATAAGCATTCCAAGATGAAAAACTGAGTGCCTGTCACAAAACTGAAATGAAAAAGTTCACAGCTCTGATCTCACAAATACATGGTTTTGGGGTTACATAGGCCAGATATCTAGTTTATAAAACAAAGAAATATAGGCTTGGCTAATGCCCAAGGATAGAACACCACCCATGATTCCGTATTTTTTAAGATGCGATGGTTTCCCTGGGCAACAGTGTTGAATTACGTACATGCATCATGTACAGCTGTATACAGCGTGTGGTCCATACAGAATTAAGCCCACGAGGACTGATTCCATACAGGAAGCTCCTCTTCTGCGTTTCCCTACTACATTTATCATAATAACAATTCAAATGGTCTGGATACTAAACATAACAATTCCTGAAAGGATCTTTCATTTTAGACTGCTTGAAACAATGATTTTTTGATAATGAATGAGCACTCTGAATTGAAAATGATATACAATTTACTGTAAATAATCATACACTAAAAACATATATAGGAAGGAAGGAATTAACAAACTGGCTATAAACATATTTGATTCTCAATCCTAAGAGGACCACAAATTATATATATGAACTTTGATGAGTTGGGTTATCTGAGTTTTATTTTCTTGATTTGTAAACAGGAACACCAAAATTATAGACAATATTTGCAAAGTGCTTGGCTCCTGCACTCAGTAAATAGTGTCTCTACATACTTTGGCTTGTGCTCTTAGTCTTTAGTTCCTTCTCAACAATCCTGTGCCTAAGAAATAGGTAATGCTGGTTGGTATCTGCTGTACTGTATGATCTATGTTCTTTGCTCTTTGTTTCAAAACCTTACTACCTTATTCTAGTTTGGAGTCTTTGTGAGAGGCACAGGTACATGGTCTGATAACATTTTGAGTCTTTAATCCAAGTGCTTGTCACCATTGTCTTTGGCAGAAGCATTATGTCTATGGAATTAACTTTTTTTTTTTTTTTTTCACCGTACAGTTTTAGAGTAGGAAGGGAGAGGAAACCATTTTCAATGGGATCAGGTTTACTTGGCTTTGAGAAGAAACTGAATATGGATTCCTCATCAAGAATATGATTGTAACACTAGTAAATATTTCCCTAGTAACAATAGCTGGGAGGAGGAAATCATGTTTAATAACTTAATGCCAAATAGCCTGTGGCTTACAGTGGCATGCATGAACACACACACACACACACACACACACACACACACACACACACCATGAGCTGGCCATTAGCTCAATAACTGTTTTAAAACTCTATTATTTATCTCATTTTAGTTAATCGGATAATCAATGTTTATCGATTATATTCATCACCATTTTGGTAGACACTATGACGGATAACAAAAAGTAATAGGCATAGTCTCCACTTGGAAAGCCATTACAGTATTTAACAAAGCAAAACAACCATTTGATACCAATTAAAAGTAAGTTTTGGTTTGGAATGGTAGTAACTTCCAGTGACGTGAGCTTTCAGAGGATGGCAGCTAGTTAATATAGTATTCTCTTTGAAAAAGACAACTGTTGATGTGTGGAGTGTTAGCTATGTTCAAATTGAGAACATGAGTGAAGACTTATTATTCCCCTTCTGTTAACATCTCATCTCTTCATCTTTCTGGATCTTTGGCTTTTTTTTTTTCCTCGACATTAGTACTGTACAATTGTAATATGTAATTTAAGATATTCTAATAGCCTCATTTTTAAAAAAGTAACAATAAGTATCTGGAATTAACTATAATGATATATTTTGTTTAATTTGATATATCCCAAATATTACCATGTCAGCATATTGCACTGGCACGTTTGAGGCACCCGATAGCTGCATGTGGTTAGTGGCTACCGTAGTAGATACGGTGGCTCTCGAGGGTCCTCATGCAGTGGCTGCAGGACCTGACCTGAGCTTCATCACATCTCTTATTTTAGAAAAAAAAAGCTGACTCCGTTGATGGACGTTCAGCATTGTGTCAAGAACAGGGAATTTCTCCTGTCAAAGCCTTCTTTATTGTTTCTTCTTCAATTTACCCACAGCGGTCCTGACTAGGATCCTGTCATGGTTCTCAGTCCTTTCCTCTTTCCTTCAGTTGCTGCTGTTGCTGTCCAGCTGAAGATTAAGGTAGAACCAACCGTGGAGGAGCTGCCATGGGCTTTTGTTGTCTACGGGTTTGGGGATGGGACATCCAGAGGGGCCTGGCAGGAGTTTAATTAGGATTACAGATGAGGGAGACAGAGGAATGAAATGGCAAGAGAAGGGGGCAAACCTGAACAGAAGGTTCCCTCCACCCTTCTGCTCCCTCTCACTTCAATGCTGCAGTAATAGGATCTGCCAAATCCCACTTTCCCCACCTGGGATGGTGCTGGCAGGTGGTAGGGTCAAAGAGTAAAGAGAAGCGAATCTCATGTGGGCATTTTCATTTCCATCACATACTTTTACTTACATTTGCATACAGGTCAGAGTCAAAAATATTCTATTTTGGTACCTGATCTGAAATTATTTGTAAATAAGACATTAAATTCATTTACTCCAAAACCATCACCTCAACATCTGAAGAATGCCCAGCATTGAGCCAAGCACTCATGTACTAGGAAAGGTAGGAAGTGGCCCCCGTTCTCAAGGGTCCCTGTCACACATTAGCTAGGAAGGTTGGAGGGGTCATCAAACTGAAACTTTCCAGAAACATCTGTCTGCATTGAGGGTATATTCAGGGCAGAAGGGTTATAATCATGTCTGCTTCATTTTTACTTGTATGTAGTATACTTTTTAAGTTGCTTTTCAAAAAAGTTAGTACCTAAGTGGACAAAATTAATAGGAGCAATTATAGGAGCATAACCTAGGTAGAGCTGCCTAATGGTTGACCTTCTAACAGTGGAATTTCAGTCATCACTAAATACATAGAAGACGCATTCAGGGAATACACTGTCTTTCTACTCCCTCAATAATGTCACTGCTTTATCTGAGAGCAATGGAGTTGTGTAGGCTGGTGCACTGAAAACTGTCAATTGGGAGTGAAATATCTCTGATTTTTCAAGTAGTAGCCAGCCTCTGGGGTTTGAGCAGGTCCCAGTTCAGCCACCTGTTTTTTGTTTAACTTTGGCCAATCACTTAAACTTTCTTAGTTTTTTTTTTTTTTTCACTTCTAAAATGAGACTAATAATTTTATCTAGTTACCTATCAGTTGCAAAGAAATGAGATAAAAAAGCTATCTATGAAGACACATCTCCTCAAATGTGTTTGGCATCCCAACAGTAAATATAGATCATGTTACTCTTGAAATAAAGGCCAAAAAATGTCTTCACTCCCCTTGTAGAATAAAATGCCGTCTGCTTATTACAGTCTTGACCACGCACACTAAGGGCACTGTCTCCAGCTGACACTGTGCGGCAGTCACGTTGGCCTCTAAACATGTTCCTCCCTTTTGTTAGCCCTTTTTTATCTTTGGAATGTTCCTCCCCAAGGCCAAAGGTCAACAAACTTTCACTCTAAAAGGCCAGATAGTAAATAGTTTCACCTTGGGGGCCATGAGGTTTCTGTCACAACTACTCAACTCTGCCATCAGAGAAGAAAAGCAGCCGTAGGCAATACATAAACAAATGAGCAGGCCTTTGTTTCTCTGTTCCAACAAAACTTTATTTACACAAATAGGTGATGGGCTAGACTTGGTCCACGGGCCACCATCGTTTGCTGACCCCTCCCTAGACCTTTTCATAATGGCTTTTCTGATCACTTTAATCTCAGATCAATTAGGATCTAAGGCCTTCCTTGACCACTCTGTTGAACATCTCCCCACCCCATCTCTTGATTGTGTTGCTCCGTTTTATTGTTTTCTTATTATTTATAACCTAAATTATCTAATGTATTCATTCGCTTATTGATTTATTGTACACATCCATTTTCTGTACCACCATAATTCTAGTTCGAAGGGCAAGGTCTGGAAGAAAGTAGATGGTAGGTGCTCAATAAATGATTTGTTTCATATGTGAATAAATAATTGCCCAAAGAATAAAATTCCAGAAGGAAAATTCTGAATTTTAGTGATAGGAAGGCAAGAACGCTTGGGGGTAGTCAGAGGCACAGGAAGATCAGAAACTCCTGCAAACTATGAGCCTTCCATATAATCTTTCACAAATGAAGCTTCTAAAAAGCTGACCTGTATGAAACAAGGTAGTTTTTTATTGTTGTTGTCTGGGCATGATATAGACTGTTAATATCTCACTATTTTCTGGCTATAAAACAAGCATACTGATAACAGTAAAAATCAAAGGTATAAATAACTGGCCCATTAGCAGGCTGTATGCTTGGAAATGGTTTTGAGGGAGACTTTTAAAGGCAGCTTTTAATAAGACCAGCCATTCATTCCCCATGCAGTTCATTCCCCATGCAATCAATCAGCATTCTCAATCAAATGCCAATGGCATGCCTTTGTGGTTGCTACTGAGGCTAATAGCAAAATGAGGCAGCCTCTGTCTTCTCAGCCATCAAGAGTAATTATGTAATGCCATATAGACAAAGATTAGACCTATAGTGATAGGGGGATATCAGCCAGTGTCCTGGCCAAAAAAAAAAAAAAAAAAAAAAAAAAAAAAAAAAAAAAAGCTCACATGAAAGGATTTAACCAAAGAGATGTTAATGAAGCTATCCCACTCTTATGTACAGAGGTGAGGATGAGGCTAAAGAAACCATCCAGGAGATGTGAGGGACCCTGGGTCCAGCAACAGTTGGAAACCACTCTAACCTGTAGGCCGGAAGTCTTAGGGAAAAAATGATATTACCAGAGTCCAGTGAGAACTGATGCCTGAAGGAGGGGCCAGCCAATAGGAGCTCTGGCCGTAGAGAAATCTGGCTCTTACTAGAATCTCATCAAGACAAGCTTTCTATGCTTCCACCCTGCCTGACATAACAGGAAGTCAGAGGGTAAGAGAGCTGGTGTATGCAATTCATGGGAGTCAGGCTTTCAGAGCACCAAGTAAGGTGGAGAAATGCATGTGACATTAAGAACTGAGAACAAAAGAAACATAACAGGCACAGTAGTAAGAGTAGGGAAGCCAGGTGATAAGAGAGATTGCATTTTGGAAGTCTATATTTACTCCATTGATTTTATTTACTTTGCAATATGTGAATGCAGCAGAAAATAAGGGATTAAAAAAGCTTTTAGAAATGTGTATTTTTTAATACTTAAGGATGTAGGCTAGAAGAGTTCCAGGATTATTGGCAGAGTTTATCTAACTCAAGCCAATTCATGTGAAGTCAACCCAGAGTCTTGAAGGATTAGAAAATACCTTTCTAGCCTGTTGCCTGGGGAAGAAACATTCCGAACTAAGGATAATCTTTTGCCTGGGAAGAAGAAACCATAGAGTAAAATTCGTCACCAAGATAACATTGAATCTTCATTACTGCCCAAAAAAAGAGAGAGAGAGAGAGATTTAACATATTCCTGGTAATGAAGGTCAATCACTTATAAGCAATAATTTCCTTTTTTTTGACCATTATCAATAAAAATGAAATCTCTCTTTAGCCTGCCAAAAGAAAAAATTATAAAAACAGGACCTGTTACAGGCTCTATTACAGAACTTTGAAACTGGTATCTTAGGACTATGCTCTCTAACAGGGGTCATTTCTTCAAGTAACTATATGTTGAACTCTTATTATCAAATGATGAATTCCAGTCTCCCAAATTACTACTTGCTTTTGTTAATTGAGTTAGTGATGCGTTACCTCATTTTGTTGCATAGTTTTTGGTCCACCAAGTGGCTGCACGAAAGAAGGAAATGAAGTGCTGGGGATTTCCTTAGGCGATTTCAAGAAGACAACTTTTAATATCAAAGTATTTATCATTTATGATTTTCCTGGTTGTCTTGCAGTGATCTAAGCAACTTGTTTTGTGATTTATTATAGATCTTATTTAGGTCTGTTTTTTTAAAGAGAAGTTTCAAGGAAAAAGGAGCCTCTATAAAATAATTTCAGTCGGTGTCGCTGTCCAATAGATGGCATCTGCTGGAATGAATATGGTCTAGATGCTGCTCCATCTCCTTTACAGATTGTATGCTTGCCTAGAGGATGTATGCCACATTTTATCCATGAACCTTTTCTACCACATGCAACATTCTTTATCCCCATGCCCCATTATTACGCCAATGCCATTCCCTAATAAATGAATGTGAGGGGTTTTAATTATTTTGTGCCAAATTTCTTCAAGCAACTATATGTTGAACTCTTATTATCAAATGATGAGTTTGAGTCTCCAAAATTACTGCTTGTTTTCATTAATTGACTTAGTGATACGTTACCTAACTCTGTTGCGTAGTTTTAGTCCACTAAGTGGCTGCAGGAAGGAAGGAAATGAAGTGCTGGGCATTTCGTTAGGCGATTACAAGAACACAACTTTTAATACCAAAGTATTTATCATTTATGATTTTCCTAGTTGTCTTGCAGTGAACTAAGCAACTTGTTTTGTGATTTCTTTATTGGAACTTACTAAGCTTTTTTTTTTTTTTTTTAATAGATGTTTCAAGGAAAAAGGGAGTTTCATAAAATAATTTCAATAGATGTCTCATTAAAATTCAAGTTGATTTCAGTGCTATTCTGACCTAGCTACCAGCTAGCTTTGAGACCCCAAACAAGCCACTTACCCTCTGTGATCCTCAGTTTTCTCATCTCTAAAATGAGGGGGATGGGCTAAGTTGTCCCTAAAGCCCTCTAAAGTGCTACATGCTGTAATTATGAGTCTATATTATTCCCGGAAATATCATGAAAAATAAAAATAAAATTGATTGAGTTGAAAATGGTCCAACAGTTACAAAGAAATATTTGATATTGTAATCATGCATCAGTTAGTTTCTGGCTCTTTAATTTTGAAAGCAGATGTTTGATTGCTTGTTTAAAGCCTGTGTAAAAAACCCCAGACAAACCTTGCAAAAGCTCAAAATATTCTTAAGCAGGGATATCAATTGCATAATTTCCTAGACCTTGCAGATTGGTTCAAATTAACCCACAGCATATTTGAAAGCCTTTTTCTTTTGTGAGCATCTAACCAATTCCCCATTGCTCTCCTCCTGGGTATCTATTCGTTATCAAAACCAGAAGCACAGTGTGGCATCCAAATTGGAGTTCAGTGTCAGCAGAGGTTACATTTGTACATTTCCCAGAAAAGGAACAATTATTGTCACAGGAGAGGATTAATGTACGGCCATTTTGGGTCTTTATTATAATCTTTTCTTTAAGAATGAGGAATTGGAATGTTAATGTATTCAATAATCTATGAATTATACAGGTATGCTATAGTGCTTTGACCTTTTCAACATTTGGTAATTTTGATTGAGTGGCTGTTCTGAGCCTGTTCTTTTTAACAGCTCTATTATCCTGTGGAAAAGAGGAAGGCTAGCCAAATTTCAAAAACACATTTATCCCGAAGCAAGAATAGAGGGAATTAGTTACAATGTGCCAGAGAGAGTGCAAGATGACTTACAGACCTTCTCTGATGTAACCTCAACAACATCTCATGAGATAATATTATTATCACCATTTTACAGATGAAGAAATTGGGACCCAATGCATGCCTCATGGGTAAGAGGCAGAGGCAATAATAATCCCAGTACTATATGATATCAACATCTATACACTTGCACAAAGGTAAGAGGGAGAGGCAATTATTACCCCTGTACTATATGATACCAAATTCTATACACTTCCTACTCAACAGGTCTTTGATTTTTGAAAGTAGTAAGTGTATCTATTAAGCAATAAATACCTGTAAACATCCTGCATTAGACTGTTCTCACACTGCTAATGAAGACATACCTGAGACAGGGTAATTTAATAAAGGAAAGAAGTTTAATTGACTCACAGTGCAGCATGGCTGGGGAGGCCTCAGGAAATTAAAAATCCTGTTGGAAGGCACCACTTCACAGGGCATCAGGAGATGGAACGAGTGCTGAGGGGAAGGGGAAGCCCTCTATATAAAGCCATCAGACCTTGTGAGAACTCACTCACTATCACAAGAACAGCATGGGGGAACTGCCCCTGTAATCTAATCACCTCCCATGAGTTCCCTTCGACAAAACATGGGGATTATGGGAACTACAACTGGCGATGAGATTTGGGTGGGTGCACAGCCAAACCATATCATTCTTCCCCTGGACCCTCCCAAATCTCATGTCCTCACATTTCAAAATGATATGTCTCTGATGAGTGGAGGAACACCCAGTTCTTCATCTTGAGTCAAATTAGATAAAACAACATGGATACACATGGAATGGTTTTGAGAAGTGGAGAGTTTAATAGGCAAGAAGGAAGTGGGGAGAAAGAAAGAAGCAGATCCCTGGTACACAGACAGAGGGAGGGAGGCTCCAAAGCCAAAAGAGGGAACTTCAAGTGCCAAGGATACCAGCTAGTTTTATGAGTAGGCTGGAGGAGGTGGTGTCTGATTTGCATAGGGCTCATGGGATTGGTTTCACAAGGTATGTCGTTCACATAGCCCGCGAAAAAGCTGGCCCTCTCACCCTAGCCTGTTAATATGCAAATGCAAGGCACCATGATGTTCTACACACTGGGGATATGGGGGGTGGCTATGCTGCTAGGCATATGTGAGGGCAAGGATAAGAGGACAATGGTGGTGAGAATTGCCATGTTTGATGGACTCAGTTTCTAATGGCTGGCATTTGCACATCAAAGATCACCTGCCAGGCTCTAAAAGTAGGGGTTTTCCTTCTAGACAAGAAGCATTTTTGCAGCTGCTTTAAAAGAAATGAAAACTTTTTCTATCTGCCTAAAATAATTTCTTAATAACTCCTACCACAAAAACACAACCCCACTTTCCCAACAGTCCCACAAAGTCTTAAGTCATTCTAGCATTAACTCAAAAGTTCAAGTCCAAAGTCTCATCTGAGGCAAAGCAAGTCCCTTCCACCTATGAGTCTAAAACAAAAAGGAAGTTAGTTACTTCCTAGATACAATGGGGTACAGGCATTGGTTAAATACATCCTTTCCAAATGGGAGAAATTGGCCAAAACAAAGGGGCTACAAGCTCCATGCAAGTCCAAAATCCAATAGGGTAGTAATTAAATCTTAAAGTTCCAAAAATGATGTCTTTCGACTCCATGTCTCACTTCTTCTGAGTCATGCTGGTGTAAGAAGTGGGCTCCCACAGCCTTAGGCAGCTCCACCCCTGTGGCTTTGCAGAGTACAGCTCCCCTCTTGGCTGCTTTCATGAGCTGGAGTTGAGTGTCTGTGAATTTTCCAGGTACGTGGTGCAAGCTGCTAGTGAATCTACAATTCTGGGGTCAGGAGGATGGTGGCCCTCTTCTCACAGCTCTACTAGGTCCACCAGGCAGTGCCCAGTGGGGACTCTGTGTGAGGGCTCCCACCCCCCATTTTCCTTCCACACTGCCCTAGCAGAGGTTCTCCATGACGGCTTTGCCCCTGCAGCAGACTTTGCCCCTGAACATCCAGATGTTTTTTTCCATCCTCTGAAATCTAGGCGGAGGTTCCCAAACCTCAATTCATGACTTTGGTGCACCCACAGGCTCAACAGCACTTGGAAGGTGCCAAACCTTGAGGCTTGCACTCTGAAGCCATGACCCAAGCTGTACCTTGGCCCCTTTTAGCCACAAATGGAGCGACTGAGAGACAGGACACCAAGTCCCTAGGCTGCACACAGCAGGGGGCCCTGGGCCTGGCCCATGAGACCATTTTTTCCTCTTAGCCTCTCGGCCTGTAATGGGAGGGGCTGCCACAAAGGTCTCTGACATGCCCTGAAGGCATTTTCCCCATTGTCTTGGTGATTACCATGTGGCTCCTTGTTTCTTATGCAAATTACTGTAGCAGGGTTGAATTTCTCCCCAGAAAATTGGTTTTGCTTTTGTATTGCATTGCCAGGCTGCAAATTTTCCAAACTTTTTTTTTTTTATGCTTTAAGTTCTAGGGTACATGTGCACAATGTGCAAGTTTGTTACATATGTATACATGCGCCATGTTATGCTCTGCTTCCTCTTGAATACTTTGCCGCTTAGAAATTTCTTCTGCCAGATACTCTAAATCATCTCTCTCAAGTTCAAACTTCCACAGATCTCTAGGGCAGGGGCAAAATGCTGCCAGTCTCTTTGCAGAGCAAGAATGACATTTACTCTAGTTCTCAAGAAGTTCCTCATCTCCATCTGAGACCACCTCAGCCTGGACTTTACTGTTCATATCTCTGTCAGCATTTTGGCCAAAGCCACTCAACAAGACTCTAGGAAGTTTCAAATTTTCTCACATTTTCCTGTCTTCTTCTGAGCCCTCCAAACTGTTCCAACCTCTGCCTGTTATCCAGTTCCAAAGTTGCTTCCATGTTTTCAGGTATCTTTACAGCAGCACCCTACTCTACCGGTACCAATTTACTGTATCAGTTCTCACATTGCTAATAAAGACGTACCCAAGACTGGGTAATTTATAAAGGAAAGATGTTTAACTGACTCACAGTTCAGCATGGCTTGGGAGGCCTCAGGAAAGTTACAATCCTGGTGGAAGGGATCTCTTCGCAGGGTGGCAGAAAAGAGAATGAGTGCCAAACAAAACGGGAAGCCCTTTGTAAAACCATCAGATCTCATGAAAACTCTGTCATGAGAACAGCATGGGAGAACCACCCCCATAATCTAATCACCCCCCACGAAGTCCCTCAAGCAAAACATGGGAATTATGGGAAATGTAATTCAAGATGAGATCTGGGTGGGGGCACAGCCAAACCATATCCCATCTTAAAATTTTATCTTATTCCACATTGAGCTTTCAAGCATTGATTAGTACTTATGATGCCCTGTAACCTTCTGTAGCTGGTAGAATGATGAAAAAGACCAAAATTCCCCACCCCAAAGGAGATTATAGCTGTGGAGTATATTGACTCAGGGTTATGGGAACACAAAAGAGATGGTGAAGCACCCGGAGATGAGTGATACTGGTGAACTGGTATGTATCACTTCTGCTCAAAGCATAAGGAACAGTGGAAGGAAACAGTGTTACCAGGGCCATGTGGAAATTTGAACAGTGGATGTAGGACTACCCAGTAGGAGCTACTTCCAAAAATAGTATATGCTATGGCTAGAAAGGAGGGAAATAAAATAGCCCATTCTCTCTGTTGTTCTCTGTTCTCTTACCAGTGTCCCCCATTAGCTGAATCCAGCCAGATGTCAGCCATCACAAAAACTCAGTCTCTAAGGGTTTGACTCAGAGCAGGGCAAGGATGGATGGAAAGGGATTGGGAGGAAGGCATGTAGAATCATCAACAGAAGGGCTTTCCAAAACTAAAGAATAATGTGGCTTGAAGATAAAGTCACGTCTCCATTTCTTTCAAAACAGAGTAACTACCAGCAATTTTTAACTGATTTTTTCCTCAGCTTCTACTCACCAAAATTCTCTGGAGTTTTAACCAGAGCAGTCTTATGTGTGGAATGCAGAGGGGAATAAATGGTACCAAGGATAATAGGATGAGCTCAAATCAGTCTGTGCTTATGACCTAAGTGTTAACACTGTGAAATGAAAGAAATATCGTCATTTCTCATTTTGGTGTAGAGATGCTGATTCTACACTCCTCTTCAAATTACTGAGATAATAGTATGTGACTGATGATGAATTCCTAGATAACACTGGGCTGTGTGCCTTTGAAATATTGAGAGAAAAACTCATGATATTGATAGTCCATTAGACTAGAAGATGAGATTTCAAAATGACAATGGTAATGAGGGTTCGTTTTTGGCAACCACCTTGATTCAGTTCTATAAAAGGCAAAGAAATAAATACACGACTCCCCTGAGTGACATTTAGACAAAAGGTGGTTCTGTGCCATTGTCGGATAGCTTTCAAAATCAATGGATTCAGCAAGTTTTGTTCATTTCAGATATTTGGTACATCAGAGTTCCATGTTTTTTTTTTATTTTAAGAATTAATTATTAGAAATAAATGTACTTAGAATATTGGAGAGAGGAAAGAATATTAGGAAATTTTGTTATTGCTAGGAAGAATCTAAAAATAGCGTTAATTGATTAAAAAGTGAATTATTGTGTTAGAAACTTTGTCTTTTAACAATTACAAACCAAAATTCTAAAGGAATATCTAAAAAGCTTATGTAATAAAGTTTCAGAAGACTCGGAAAAATAGCCTTATAAGCTCTAGATCCTCTCTAACAGAGATACTGTTGTAGGTAAAGGAGACACATGCTCCAATAATAAGATGAAACCCTGGTAACCCTGGAGTGGCATCCTCTAGCAAACAGGAGAGTAGGCTTTGGTTTGATTCACTCAACAAGTGCTCATTGAGAATCTTCTCCGTGCAGTTAACTCAATGCTGTGGAAGGTATAAAGTTATCATAATATCAGCTGTAGACAAATGAAAAGGAATGCAGTTATCAAGAACTTCAGAGAAGTGCACTTTTTGCTGAGAGCTTTGGTAACCTCATCTGTCAGTGTAAAATCAATCAGGGATCTTCCCTGTAGGCTCCGAGAGTGACTATATATTTCTCCCTTCAAAATGTTTTATCCAAGATAATTAGTTTAACATTTAATATCTGGGACTTCCTCACAGGAGGAAAATGTCACGAAAGAGGAAAGCACTGGAATCTAGAAAGTGATAATATAAAAGTTGAAAGAGGCATATTTAGTCTGCTTTGCCTTTGAGAGGAATTGTATGCCTGTGAGTTCTATTTCTTTTACCTTCGTGTGCTGGCTGGCAGAGTCACTGGGCAACTGGGACCCAGGGTATCCACCTGACCAGGTATAATTTCAATCATGCATACTGTTGTCCCAGGATTATCTTGGGTTATAGAATGTTTTCTAAACATAAAGAAGCTATCTCTCTTGCTTCTCTCCCGAAGAATTACTTTCTTATCAGCTTAGGCATAAACCGAAAGGATGCTCAATTATATGTGCATAAAATAATGATTCATTGAAGCATTCTATGAATTTTATGTCCCCCCCCCCACTCCAAACACAGACCCAGAATATGAGATAAAGAGACATATGCAATTTAATATTATTTAATGCGTGATGAGTCTGATGGAATAGATATTCAACTCGGTGACCTTGAAGTATAGAGTGGCTAGTATGAACAGTTTGCATGCTACACTCTATAGCCTAAATAACAGAGGGTATAATAAAGTAAAAACTGTAAAGTTGTGATCAGCTTCTACTGGTGAGGGAAAGAGATGATTAATGGTATGATGAAGAAATTATCATGGTGTTTCTATTTTCTACAAAGCTGTTTTCAGCTTCAAATTAGAAGTTACTCTTTTTGCCAAAAAGAGTGGGGTATAAACCACATTCCAATTGCTGCAATAATTCTGACAAATTCAAAGGCAGATAACAAAGCATCTGGAAATGGGCAGATCAAAATGTTGTCTTGAAAAATAGAAAAACAACCTTTCCAATGGAAAAATACCTGGTTTGTAGCATTTTGCAGCATATGTAATGTATAGAGTAAAATGTATGCCCTGGGTAGCTAAGAAGAGAATAAAAATGAATTAGGAGAACGTAAATAATAAAATAATGTTGTTTTCACAATAATATATAATGGGAACAATTTATTTACTTACTTCATTGAAACATGATGTTTCAGAGCGTTTAATCGGCATGTGAAATGTTAGAATTATTTCTGTCTCAAAATATGTAAAAGTATGGTGGAGGAGAAATAGTAATACCTTTTCCTCACCCAGGACCCATGGAAAAGGTCATGCCTGACACCTCTAATCCAAAAGATAGACTGGCAAATTAAAAGCATAAAAAGTTTATTTATCAAAATTCCATGTGGCATGGGAGCTTTTGGAATTAAAGTTGCAAAGGGCCAGAGAAAATTTTTATTTTTTTTTTTGAGATGGAGTCTCCTGTGTCACCCAGGCTAGCGTGCAATATCATGACCTCAGCTCCCTGCAACCTCTGCCTCCCAGGTTCAAGTGATTCTTCTGCCTCAGCCTCCCAGCTAGCTGGGATTACAGGAGCATAACCCCATGCCTGGCTAATTTTTGTATTTTTAGTAGAGATGGGGTTCACCATATTGGCCAGGCTGGTCCCATCCTCTTGACCTTGTGATCTGCCTGCCTCGGCCTCCCAAAGTGCTGGGATTACAGGCGTGAGCCACCGTGCTGGGCCAAGAAGACTATTTTTATTGCTAAGTCTGATGAAAGAAATGGGTAGTTGTAGAGAAACTTGATTGGATAACAGGAGTATGATCTAATGGTAATGAACTGGAGACGACTTCGCAAGGCCAGATTCTTCTCTGTGTTTCTGTAAGCCATTCATTGCCCCTGGGTATCAGGAAACACATCTGTCACATGAGGATCTGGGAGGTAGTGAACGTCAGAGAGTGATTTTTCTAGGTTTTATGGCTTGTTTGGGGGTCAGGAGGGGGTGATTTCTGGTTCCTGTGACCTGCTTGGGGGAGAAAAGGATGTTAACTTCTCTTATGGGAGTTTGCAGATACTGTTTTGACTCTGAATATAGAGACTTTATAACTAAGCCATGGTCCTCAAATCAAAAGTAACCCGTATGTGGTAATCTGGAGAGGTGTGTAATAATTATTCTTGTAGATTAGACCATCCTAACCATAATCAATGCTGGGCAGGTAATAGGAGATGTTTTATGGCAAATGATTCAGTCATGTTCCAATTATTGAAGCTCTATGTAGGAGAAAGACAACTGTAGATACTGGTTTGTCTATAGATCCATTGAAAAAAACTGGGGTACTAACTTGTTGACCATGACTCATGGGGACAAGACCACAACTGCAGCTTAGTATCTAATTATGGCCATAAGCCACCAACTACTTAATAATTGTCTATATCTAGTAAATATGGCATATATGTTTACGGTATATACCTGGACTCCTAGTATTCTCTTTGAGCCACTTTTTTGATTTATTAATTTTTACTTGCTTTGTGTGTGTGTTTGTGTGTGCATGCATGTGTGTGTGCATGTACAAGTGTTTAATCCATTAAAGTCTCTTAGCATATAAAAATGTTTTTCTTGTAAAAAGATGCCTACCTATTTAGCCTGTGCAGTGGAGGAAGCTGGGGGAGGTAGGTCAAGTACAACTGAGAATTTTGTGAGGATTCAAAGGCTCAACATTTTTACTTCCTGGTGAGCCTTTCTGCCTTGCAAAGCTCAACACACTCACGTCTCTTCCCCCTCCAGCAATAGTGTTTTCAGATATGAGCAAAATATTTTACCTTGAGTTTCACCATTTTCTTTTTTTACAATAACAGAAAGCAGATTTTTATTCAGAGTACACTTACAGTGGCTTTGTTTTTCTTGCTTTGTAGAAAAAAACAGCATTTATTTATTTATTCATTTTGTTGTTGTCAAAGTCAAAATGTAAATTTCTTCTTCCATTTACTTTGACATTGCACTGTATATGTACTATTTTTGAAAAGAGTGGCATATTCTGTGAACAGGTCTTTCAGAGACAAACGAAGTAAAACATGGAGAACAATGCAAGTTTCATCCTCTGATAATGGGTAGATGGTCTACGGCCATACCACCCTGAACGCTCCCCGTCTCGTCTGATAACGGGTAGATGTTCTCAAAAGGCGAAGTATATGAAAAACTTTAATGTAAGAAGAACAGAACATAACTTTTGTATACAATTATATAATTCAACATAACGTTAATCATCATTATTTTATTAGCACTTTTTTATCATTGTTAGATACAGAAACATAGATGCATTAATATATACATAAACACGACATATTTCTACATGCACACAAATGTGGAGTTAACGCTTGTTTAGAATCTACTAATATGCTTGTGGTAGAACTACAAAGATGAATTATATGAAAATCTTATAGTTTAGATGGAGGTAACTTAAACTACACATAAAATTCCTGGAATAGCACCTTCCATGAACAAGGCACTCAAGGAAAATTTGTGCAATAAATGAATACATAAAACAAGTACAAAGCAGCATGTGCTGGTTGGTAAGCTAAAATGCACCAGAAGGTTCAAGAGTTAAAAGACATGGAAGAAGCCTGAAGGCAATGAAACTATTGATGTATTTGCAGAGAAGTTAGTCATTGAAGTGTCCAAGCAGGCAGGTGCACATGCACTGGGATGCAGCTATGCAGGTTGGAGGAGGCAGCCTCCGCAGATAGGGAGAGAAGAAAGTGGT
Organism: Pan troglodytes; assembly: GCF_028858775.2. Lineage (NCBI taxonomy): Eukaryota > Metazoa > Chordata > Mammalia > Primates > Hominidae > Pan > Pan troglodytes. The sequence continues at coordinate 15,514,177 of NC_072411.2, forward strand.
GTATCTGATTTTCTTTTCTTTTCTGTTTTTGGAGAGAGATATTCAAAGTGAATAAACAGTCCAGGGCATAGAAAAGTTTGTGCAATAGGGGAAAATAAAGTAAATTCAAGGGCAAATAATAATCTAAGGTCTCCTATAAAAATAGTCTAGTTACTAGGCCAGGTGCGGTGGCTCAGACCTGTAATCCCAGCATTTTGGGAGACCGAGGAGAGTGGATCACGAGGTCAGGAGTTCAAGACCACCCTGGCCAAGATGGTGAAACCCCATCTCTACTAAAAAACTACAAAAATTAGCCAGGCACCGTAGCAGGCAACTGTAATCCCAGCTACTCGGGAGGCTGAAGAAGGAGAACTGCTTGAACCGGGGGCAGCAGAGGTTGCAGTGAGCCAAGATCGTGCCACTGCAGTCCAGCCTGGGCGACAGAGTGAGACTCCATCTCAAAAATAAATAAATAAATAAATAGAGTAGTTACTAATGAGTATAGCTATTTACAAAGGGACACATAGGACGTTTTTGTTTTTTGTTTTTTGAGACAGAGTCTCGCTCTTGTCACCCAGGCTGGAGTTCAATGGCAAGATCTCGGCTCACTGCAACCTCCGCCTCCCAGGTTCAAGCGATTCTCCCGCCTAAGCCTCACAGGCGCCTGCCACTAGACTCAGCTAATTTTTTTGTATTTTTAGTAGAGAGGGGTTTTCGCCATGTTGGCCAGGCTGGTCTCGAACTCCTGACCTCAGGTGGCCCTCCCGTCTCAGCCTCCCAAAGTGCTCGGATTACAGGCGTGGGCCACCGTGCCCGGCCGGACGTTTTTTTAAGAGAAGGACAGAAGTCAAGTTATGTATCTTCTTAAATAGGGAAATACATTTTACTTCCTCTACAATTATTACTATTTTTTCAAGGTTCCTAAAATAGTTGTCATTTTACATAATGTTTTCAAACATCTATTACAAATATTGAAAGCGTAACTATGCGTTTCCTTAAAAGAACATCCATTTCAGAATCCGTGTCATCTCTTTTTCTTCCTTTTCCACTTCCATGTCTATGCGATCAAGTTGGGTTCAAGCTGCCGCTGTGGTCTGTCTTGGACCCATTTCCTCTAATCTCTGCTGCCCTCGGCCTGCTGACTCCTGTCCTCTCACTGTCTTTCCTGCTGTCCTCTCCTGGGCTGATTGCCGAAAATGCCTCCTTTACGGGCTCCTCACCCTAAGTAGGTAGGTCTCTCCTACCTTCCATTTAATTTTCACAGTCCCATCAGAATTCTCTTTATAAAGGCTGGTATGACTACGTAAGTTCCCCTGTTATTGCCCAGAAGATAATCCCAAACTGCCTAATATGGTATTGACAGCTCTCAAAATGGGGCCATCGAGTACCCCTCTTACGCTATCTCCCATTCGTTTATCCCATCTACACTGAGATTCAGTCAACCTGCTTTGCTTTTCCCAAATATTCAAATATTACGCATGTTTGCCATCCTCTGCTCTGTGCTGTTCATTCATGTTTTTTCCTTGCCTGGAGTATCCTCCTTTCTTTTAGTCAGAAAAGTTCTATTCACATTTCAAGATCCAATAAAATGTCACGTTCTGTTTACTCACTTATTGTAAAAACTTGTACTCTCTTAACTTCGCCTTTCTATTTATACACCACTTACATGTACGTAAATGTGCCTTCTCCCCTCCCCGTTACACCCAGCACACATATTGCCTAGCACACAGTAGGTTCATCAGAACTGTTGAATGAAATTTTCAAATCGAAGCAGATATAACAACCTCTTATTTTTTTAAAACCACTTTTGTCAATTTATTCAGCCTAATGAATATTTTTCTATGTATCTGCCATATGTATGGAAAAGTTTATACATAGTTTCTTTATCAGGCCTAACAGAATAACTTTTACTGTATTAAATAGTAACTTACTCAACTGGTCAAGCTGGACAGGCAATTGATTTGAGTATTAGCTCTTTAGATTGCATCAACCAAACTGATTAGTCATTTTTAAATTTATCATTAGTTAACATTAAAAAAAAAGTTAAAAACAAGCATTGCTCAAGCCACCTGTTTCGTGTTTGGCACACTGCATAGATTTTAATAAAAAGTTATTTTTCAACCTGCAGTGGAATATTTAAACATCCATGCAAATATTTTTTTTTTTTTTTTTTGCTAAATTTTCAAAGAACATCAGAAATGTTGTATTAAAAAACAGATGATGGGGCAATAAAGACTTTTTTATTTGGTAGTAGAAACATATGGGGAAATAAAATGTATTAATGTTGTAATTATAACATTCCAATGTTTCTGCTTTCTCAAATTTTTATGCTAAAAATCTTTCAGTAGAACGTAACTTTAAAGATATTTTTCTTTATACTAGGTTCATGCATTTGTGTCCCACATTTCACCATAAGGGATATTTGTAATATATTTCTGGAATGGGAAATGGGTCAACTATCTAGCTGTCCAGTATTTCACATTTATGAACAGAACCACCAAACTGAAAATTAGCCTTGGGTGTTTCATAACTTAGGGCCAACTCAGAAATGTAGGCTTTGGAAAGCAAATAACTGTGATCCAATTTTCGGGAAGCATGTTTGTCTTTTACGGCAAAGAAGAGTGATCCCAGTTTTAATTACAGGCATTGAGTATCCCTAGCCAAAACTCAGTCTGAGGTGTTTCAGCATGGAAGATCATTTGGGAAAGCTGGGTTCGCAGAAAGCACGAGCAATAAAGACATAACATATAAACAGATATTCTGCACGTAGTTTGCAAAATCTTAACCTCATCAAAAGAAGAGATCAAAATTCTATTTAATGCAATTGGAGATTAAGTTGCAGAGTACAGTTTAACTGAATACAGTACCACATTCATACTTCAAATGGTTTATCAAAAGAAAGACTAAAAAAGACTGGTTATGTGTCTATATAAGGTTTGCTCTTCTGTTTCTCTCTCTTTAATTAAAAAAAAATATATATATATATATAATATATATGTATATATATAACCAAGGCAAAAAATAAGAGGTTGATGCTCTCTGTCCAAACCTCTCTTCTCTCTCTTTTTTTAAATATATGCTTAATATATGCCTATCTTCCCAATATTTTAATTAAGAACAATGTTTGCACACATTTAAATGAGTGGCATCTTTGCTTAAATTTGTTTTTGACGAATTATTTTCCATGCGTTTTCACCTTCCAACACTACCTTAGTCCTAAGTTATGAAATACTCAATGCTCTTCATAAAATATCTTGAAATAACTTTTTATTTCAAAATTAAAATTAAATCACATGAAAGTATGTTCTTAAATAGACTATAGTTTTCTTAGATCTTGTTCAGATTAAAAACAAGTGTGATCTGGCCCTGGCCGGGGGCGGTGGCTCACGCCTGTAATCCCAGCACTTTTGGAGGCCGAGGCAGGCGGATCAGGTCAGGAGATCAAGACCATCCTGGCTAACACGGTGAAACACCGCCTCTACTAAAAACTACAAAAAAATTAGCCGGGCGTGTTGGTGGGCTCCTGTAGTCCCAACTACTCAGGAGGCTGAGGCAGGAGAATGGCCTGAATCTGGGAGGTGGAGCTTGCAGTGAGCCGAGGTGGCGCCGCTGCACTCCAGCCTGGGCAACTGGAGCGAAGCTCCGTCTCAAAAAAAAAAAAAAAAAAAAAAAAATTGTTATCTGCATCACTCTATCATTGCCATAGTAAAAGAGCCTCTTTTTGACAAAAAGAGGCTAGAAAAGGTATTTCAAGGTGTTCCACCTCATACTACTTAAAGTTACAACTTATTAACTATAATAGAAAACTTATCTAATAATATTTAAGATTATTTTTCCCTTTGATCTCTGATTCTGCCTAAGGAGTGACTTTGTTTTCAGTCCTAACAATAAATTACCTTTCAGCACTCTGGGAGGCTGAGGCAGGCGGATTGCCTGAGCTCAGGAGTTCAAAACCAGCCTGGGCAACATGGTGAAACCCCGTCTCTACTAAAAATACAAAAAAATTAGCTGGGCATGGTGGTGGGCGCCTGTAATCCCAGCTACTCAGGATGCTGAAGCAGGAGAAATGCTTGAATCCAAGAGTTCGAGGTTGCAGTGAGCCGAGATCGCACCACTCCACTCCAGCCTGGCGACAGAGCGAGACTCCGTCTCAAAATAAATAAATAAATGAATGAATACATAAACAAATTACCTTTAACTTAGTATGACCATTTTGGATTGCTGTAAAATATTCCATAAAATAGTAAGAGCCTTCAAATGTAACTTAGAGTAAATGGGCAAATATTATTTTTCCTATTTACAGAGATATCTAGTAGCCCAAACAAATACTTGAAATCAAAGTTATATTTGAATGCATTTCTGAATAGATGAATGGATAAACAGATAGTAATATAAAGGAGTTCTGAAATGCTATGTCTATAGACCTCATGCCAAAAATGGGGACATGAGTCAAGTCTACCTAACATGTTTCTATTTTCTAAAAAAAAAAATTTAAGTACTTTAAATGCTTATACTTTGAATAAGAATAATTGCCATTTCAAAAAATGTAACTAAATATGTATGCATGCATCTGTGTGTATACAGAGACAAGCAGTGATTTATAATTTTGAGAAATACGATATTCTGATTGTGATTAAAATAGCTAAAATTCACAAATTCAAAGTTGTGAAACGAAAAAAGAATTTTTTTTAGACTTGTGGATTAAAATCTTGGCATTCTACTCATTTAACTGTATTTATCTATGGCATTTTCATTTGGCATAATTTTCATATATTTTGTAATAATATCACATTGGCTGCATAATATGAAGTCCCTTGAAAGAAACTTTAGATTTCAATTCTGTGGAAGAAATAATTTATGGTGTCAGAGTAGTGATTATACAGCCAATATGAGTTAATTCTTTAAAAAAAAAAAAAAACTAAATTGATCAAGCAAAAAAATGTACTCACTTGTTTGAGAATGTCAATCATTTTCAATTAAATTATCTAGATGTTTCCCAGGTTTCAGCTCATATATTTTTCTTAGGAAATAATATTTTATCTCATTAAATTATTTCTCTTGAATCCAAAAAAATCTTTATTTAGCCATCAGACCAAAAATAAATGAATAAATAGGGACAGCTCAGAAGCAGTGAGCACAGTTCTTTCTCTTCCAAACATACAGGTGGAACGTATAGTGCTAACAAGGAGTATTCTGTGGCATCATAATTTTGGGCACTGAATTTTGATTGCAGTGTGTTCTTCAGAGTCAGGCACCTCCAAGTCTGCCTCTTAATACTGCCAGTTGATGCCTCTAAGCCTCAGTTTTCACATCAGCCAACGTGACCACTATTACGTATCTCACTGTGCTACTGTCAGGATGACATAAAGATGCTGCATAGAACACGTTTAGCCCAAAGCCTGGCACATGATAAGAATACAATAAACTATACCTATAGTCAGGGCAACAGAAAGACAAGAATTGATATGGTCAAAATCATAAACCCGCTTTTTGTCCTACGGAAGGCACAGGCAAGAATTTTGATGACACATGGTGGTGCTTCTGCCCTTACTAGTGACCTAAAACCAATCTGCCAAAGTATAATGACTGAGTTTTGCAGAACTGTTGCTAAGAGATATATAGGTGTATATGTACATGTATACGTATATAAACATATACACACACCTATTTATATATAAGCCATATCTACACACCTATGTATATATAAGCCATATCTACACACCTATGTATATATCAGCCATGTCTACACACCTATGTATATATCAGCCATGTCTACACACCTATGTATATATCAGCCATGTCTACACACCTATGTATATATCAGCCATGTCTACACACCTATGTATATATCAGCCATGTCTACACACCTAAGTATATATCAGCCATGTCTACACACCTAAGTATATATCAGCCATGTCTACACACCTATGTATATATAAGACATATACACACACCTATGTATATATAAGACATATCTACACACCTATGTGTATGTAAGCCGTATCTACACACCTATGTGTATGTAAGCCGTATCTACACACCTATGTGTGTGTAAGCCGTATCTACACACCTATGTGTGTGTAAGCCGTATCTACACACCTATGTGTGTGTAAGCCGTATCTACACACCTATGTGTGTGTAAGCCGTATCTACACACCTATGTGTGTGTAAGCCGTATCTACACACCTATGTGTGTGTAAGCCGTATCTACACACCTATGTGTGTGTAAGCCGTATCTACACACCTATGTGTGTGTAAGCCGTATCTACACACCTATGTGTGTGTAAGCCGTATCTACACACCTATGTGTGTGTAAGCCGTATCTACACACCTATGTGTGTGTAAGCCGTATCTACACACCTATGTGTGTGTAAGCCGTATCTACACACCTATGTATATGTAAGACATATCTACACACCTATGTATATGTAAGACATATACACACAGCGATTTTCTATCACATTCGTTTTTAATCAAATAATATTAGTGAAAAATAAATACGTGTTTGTTTTATTATTCCTTTGCTTAGTTCCTGCCAGTACTATCTGGCTTTTCTAGTGGAAGGCTGATCACTTTTTCCATAAATCCATTTAATCCAATCAGTCTTGGCAGGATTGAGGCATATTCTCAGTGGAGGTCAAGATCTTGTTTCCTGGTCACTAAGAGCGTGGGATAATAGTAAACTCCAGAACCACTTGTAAAATACTGTCAGTCAGACAAATCCAAATACCTGTCATGTGCCCAGTAAGTTATTGAACTTTAAGAGAATAAAATATGACCCTTATTATTGTGTTTCTAATCTTCTCAGAAAGGGAAAAAAGACTATATATAATTAGTGCTCAGCTGTACAATTCAGCATATAAGTAGAAATTATTTCACTATGAAATCAGATAATTGGGACAAAACTTTTAGATTGAGTGAGTAATAATAGCCTTATCTTCTTTTGCCCTTTATCCTCTTCCCACATTTAAACTAGGAAGAGAAATGAAACAAGTCACCTGTGGATGTTATTGGACAGTATTGGATATGATTCTTTGCTCTTACCTGGTGCTCTCTTTTCACCCCACCCCTAACTTTCTCCTTAACTCTCTGGCAATTCCATGCAAGGCCACCTAAAATACCCCTTTCTCAATAAAGATTTTCCTGAATTCCCACCTAAAAATAATTTCTTCCTTCTCTGCCTTTCGTAGCACTTTATGTGTGCTGCTCCATTTGTGACCCATGTGTATTGTGTTTTAGTTATTTATCAGGGGAAATTCAGCCAGATATCGGGCAAAATTCACCCTCGATATTTCATGTAGGTTCTTTTCTACTTTCCCTAAGCATTGGCCAGTTTGGGAAATAAAGAGACAGAGTAGAAAAGAGAGAAATTTTAAAGCTGGGCGTCCGGGGGAGAAATCACATGTCGGTAGGTTCCGTGATGCCCCACAAGCTGCAAAACCAGCAAGTTTTTATTAGTGATTTTCAAAGGGGAGGGAGTGTACGAATAGCGTGTGGGTCACAAGAGATCACGTGCTTCACAAGGTAATAGAATATCACTAGGCAAATGGAGGCAGGGCGAGATCACAGGACCACAGGACTGGGGCGAAATTAAAATTGCTAATGAAGTTTTGGGCACCCATTGTCATTGATAACTTCTTATCAGGGGACAGGGTTTGAGAGCAGACAACCGGTCTGACCAAAAATTTATTAGGCGGGCATTTCCTCGTCCTAATAAACCTGTGAGCGCTATGGGAGACTGGGGCTTATTTCATCCCTACAGCTCCATAAAAGATGGCCGCACCCAAGGGGGCCATTTTAGAGGCCCTCCCTCAGGGATGCATTCTCTTTCTCAAGGATGTTCCTTGCTGAGAAAAATAATTCAGTGATATTTCTCCCATTTGCTTTTGAAAGAAGAGAAATATGGCTCTGTTCCACCCGGTCACTGGTGGTCAGAGTTTAAGGTTATCTCTCTTGTTCCCTGAACATTGCTGTTATCCTGTTCTTTTTTCAAGGTGCCCAGATTTCATATTGTTCAAACACACATGCTCTACAATTTGTGCAGTTAACGCAGTCATCACAGGGTCCTGAGGTGACATACATCCTCCTCAGTTTACAAGATGACAGGATTAAGAGATTAAAGTAAAGACAGGCATAGGAAATCACAAGGGTATTGATTGGGGAAGTGATAAGTGTCCATGAAATCTTCACAATCTATGTTCAGAGATTGCAGTAAAGACAGGCATAAGAAATTATAAAAGTATTAATTTGGGGAACTAATAAATGTCCATGAAATCTTCACAATCCACGTTCTTCTGCCACGTCTTCAGCCGGTCCCTCCGTTCGGGGTCCCTGACTTCCCGCAACAGCTATTTCATAATATTAGGGATTGTATGGCTATTCAGACGTCCTTCTTGAGGGCAGACTCTTTATCTTTTCCTCACAACAGTTAGCAGTGTCATGGAGATAGCAAGTATTTTATAGAAAATATTGAGTGAGTCCATGAATACGTTTTAATTATTTGGGTACTTAAATGTAGAAGGTTAGTTGCTTTAACTGTGCTTATATAATGGAAACCCTGTTCTCTGTCAAAAAGAAAGTGAAGATCTTGAAAAATGTGGAGAAACTGGGGAGCAGCTAAGTGGCTCTGAACTAGTCAGATTAGGCTCATCTATGCTGTAGTAACAAACAAGCCCCTAAACCTCAATGGCAATTGATATTTATTTCTCATGTGATCTGCCTCACAAATCATTGCAGGAAATAATGTTACCAATGTTTTGGCTCTTCATAAAACATTCATTATTTTCTCTGTCTTTTATATCAGTTTTCTCACCCACCTCTGCTCAGCCCCTGTGCCAATGTCCATCTATTGCAGGTGGTGGATACCACAGCAGCCCACTTATGGTATCAGTTTATGTTTCAGTCAGAGTAGAATAAGCAATGCTGTGGAAGAAAATAAATGCTAAAATTTCACTGGCATAACAAATTAATGGTTAATTTCTCAATCATGCAAGTCCAATGAAAGTGTACTAGGTGGCTTTTCTCCATCTTATGGCTGTGCCATCTGAAGAATGTGGCCTTAAGATCACCACACATGGAAGGAAAGACCTGAAGGACCATCTGAATAAAGGGCCAGATTGGTCTGTGGCCATATCACCTCCACTAAATCCATTGCCCTCAATCCAGTCACATGCAGCCTAACCTCAAGGAAAACTGGAGAAGCACATGGATGGATACCTGGCGAGAACTAATAGCATATGCCACAGATTCTACAGTGACATTAGAAGTTCACCTAATTCTTAAGTCTTGTTTTTATTTATTTTATTATTTATTTATTTTTTGAGGTAGAGTCTTCCTCTGTCACCCAGGCTGGAGTGCAGTGCCACTTGGCTCACTGCAACCGCCACCTCCCGGATTTGAGTGACCCTCCCACCTCAGCCTTGGAGTACTTAGGATTACAGCTGTGCGCCACCACGCCTAGCTAATTTTTTGGATTTTTAGTAGAGATGGGATTTCACCATGTTGGTAAAGTTGGTCTTGAACTTCTGACCTCGGTCTCCCAAAGTACTGGGATTACAGGTATGAGCCACTGTGCCCCGCCCTAATTTTTAAATTTCAAATTTTTAATTTTTAATTTTTAAATTTTAAAGTCTGATTTTTAAAATACCGAAAGGTATAACCTCCAATTTCTCCCTAGGAATATGCCCTGTGTTAGTCCAGAAGATGCTGAAGGCATATTTGAGGGGTTACCATGGGGACATTCTTTCATCTGATCACTGCAGATTTCTCCTTAACTCTGTCATGTCTCATCAGTGTAGACTGACCCACACTTTTCCACACCATTTACCTCTCTGGATTGGATTGACTATTCTTTATCTCATTTTTAACCTCTCCTCATCTGTCTTCATGGAGATGTAGTTTTGTGTTTTAACATCTCTAAGAATATGTTTTGTTAATGTAAATTATATTTTACGTATCCTCTGTACTCTATTTTATGTATCATATCCTCTGTTTTTTAATATTATGATGCATGCTATAATGCCTCTTACATGATCTAATTATAGAATTTTGACAAGTACACTATTGAAAATCAGCCTCATAATTAACAGAGATATTACTTTATTTTGCTGCAATTAATTGTTGCCTGCTTTATCTTAGCAATTATTTCCTGGATGGCAGAATTGGATAATCTGTGTTGTCACATGGGAATATCTATGTAAATGGCAATTAAATACATCCTATTAAAGTATGGTGTGAAAGAGATAGATTTAAGTTGGGAAATAACTTCCCTGTGACCTTAGAGAGTTTCTGGATTGATCATCAGATAAGTCTACAACAGATGCCAAAGAAGGTAGTATCAGTTTAAGAGATTTCATTCAGCTAAACACATATAATAAGGAAGACTATTTCCAGGAGCTACTGTGTACATTAAATTCTATTAGTGATCATCAACAAAATTTATTAACATAAAAATAATAAAGCCATCTGAAGAATAATTGCTGCCTATTGGGAGAAAAAAATAGAACCATGAAGAAAATAAACTCTGCCAACTTAGTGATTTTCGTTAAGTAACCAAACATTTCTACTTTGTGTCTTCCAAGGAAATTCTTTCACTTATCAAGTGTTATACATATTCTTTGTTCTAAAACTGCTCTATTCAGCTGTCATTCTATGATTTTGTTTTCAAGGTTGACCCTTCTCTCCTTACTCATTTTAATTCTTTTCTCTTTGTACTTAGATTAAAATAAAGTCAATTTTAGGACTGTGAGGTAAGAAAGGAAGAATTTGAAAGATGCAACGTCCTTGTTTATAGTAGATATTTCAAAGAAAAAATGTAAAATTCTCGTTAATCTAAGAAGACTCAGAGAATATATAAGATTTAAAGAACTATCTTTAATAAACTATTGGGTAGCATTGCACACTCAGGGCTTACAACTGAAAAAAGAATCCGGCAATTTTATGCATGAAAAAAGCAAGAGTAAACTAATGGTCTATATAGCATTTCAGGAGGTAGGACGGTTCTTTCCAGGTTCATGTAAAGCTGAATTGGGGTAATATTTCTCCCCTCCACAAACATCCCCACTGGGCCTTCACAAAGCCCGTAAAACAGCAAACAGTTGTTTTCCTAAGTAAATCAGTATGCAGTATCAATTTTAATGAAATCCTTTAAAAATATTTATAAGACATACTTTGTGAGCTGGCTCTTGAAAAGTGATTAGGGATTGAATATGTGGAGAGAAGATTTTTCATTTTGTTTTATGTTTTTGAAAACTAATGAGAACAATGTTTGAAAGGAAGAAGGAGTAAGGTCAGCAGAATGGGAAGATAAGGAAACCCAAAACTCATCAAAGAGCTAAGCAAATGGAGGGCGAGGGGCATTCTGTTTGGCCTGTTCTCTTGGATAATTTGTGAAGTTCAAGTCACAGAACTGGGAATAAACTCCCAAATTTTCAGGCTCTGTGACCCATTCTCTTTTCACTCTGCTCCTCTCCTGCCAACTAAAAAGACCTCGAATTTTAAAATATAATCAAAACCCCCCAAAACTTAAGAAAGTGTATTCTCCTTTCAGCCATTTAAAATAGGAAAACAATGAAAAGAAAGCCTCCCTTAAAATCTGAACCTTCAAAGCTTTCAGTTAAATTTATAGATTTATTCAAGAAGAGTTGTCATTCTATTAAGTTAGAAGTTGACTGTTGTACTGCCTCCTCCAACTGTATTTGATACCAGAAGTCACAGAGTATTTACACTTTGTGGTTCTTCTGTCTGTCGCTAATCCACATAAGAGAGATACGTATTGTCACTCTATTAAACAACTTATTTGATAAGTTTGTGGTTTGACTGTGATTTTCCCTGAACCTTATATGTGTTTCCTTTCATTATGGTTAGAATCTTGGGCAGATGGATTTTTTCTTATCCATCCCTGCCTCTGTTCCACAGGCACACAATATCATCCTTACATATGTAAAACACATTAAACAGGCAAGCTTCCCTACCAGACTGGACCCTGCAGGGAACAGGGTATGTGGCATGCTTATTCCTGTGTCCCTCACTAAACCTAACAGAGGACCACACAGTAGAGATTCAACAGAAATTTTTGAATATGTATTATGTTTTTTAAACCACATTGAATTTAAGTAATTGCTTATTATGAAAACAATAATTATTAACTACAGATAGTTGCACACCAAAAAGGGAAAAAGCAATCTTTTCAAAACTGTCGTATGACTAAATTAAAGTCCTAATCTATTTTCCCCTTCATGTTGGTTCATAGATGTATTCTCAGATCAAATACTATTGAGATTCAGGAAAGCTTGTGTTTGGCAAGGTGAATCATTGACTGCATAGGGCTGGCAGCCAAAAATAAAATAGTTGATTGCAAATAAAATGATAGGCTAAGAAATCTCACAGTGCACTTTTGGGGTAAGACTATGGTTTGAGGAGAAATCCACTGGGAAAAGTCAACCTGGGCATGATCCAAGCAATGAATGCCTTTAGTAGACTAGATTCAGCAAATGAAACTGAGTGATTTCAAATGGAGGTTCAATGTGAAAGTCAGAGATGGGGGAGAGATTGAGTTTATATTTTTCATTTCCAGCCAAGTTATGGATTAGAGTGTTTCCCAGGAAGAGAGGTACTAGCTGGGGTTGAGAATCAACTTCTAGGACTGAAAGAAACTTGAAATACTAGGCAAGTTTTATGGTAGACAGATCTACCATGAAGTTAAGAATCAAAGTGGAAACTCAATTCTGTGAACTTACCCAGCACAGGATGGGGACATGGAAAGCCATGATTGGGAGCTACACAGAAATCTGGGAATTGCTGTGATCCCTCAGATTGAGGTTTCCAAGACAAAGAAGAATTGGTTAGGTGGAGAGAAGTGGAGACACCCGGCACTCATGCTGGGTCATGCTAAGTTAAAAGGACCATGGCTTCATTCCAAGTCTGACTCAATGGTAAAGAAACAGTTGTACCATTTCCTAGTCAGGCTTTGCATATGAACTAGACTAGAGCTAGAGTAACCATCTTATCTGTTTTACATACCAGTTCTCTTTTGAATATAGAAGAAATCACCTTAATAATTATGTCTGGACCATAGTCAAAAGCTTGGATTTTCTAGGCAGACTGAGACATATTTGTCACCTAGAGCATAGTCTATAGAAGGTAATGGGGGCTGAGTTTCAGGGATCTTTCTGAAAGGACTGGAGGTGATAGAAGTAGGAGAGATTGGGTTAGTTTTGACAACAATTATGTCTTATGTACATGTGAAGGCTATTTGGCATTCCTTACCAGAAAGCACTAATGGCTAGGTTAGGTGGCAAAAGATAAAGACACCCTGCCAGTGGTTTTCTGGAGGACTGTAGTGGAACCACAGGAGGAATATACTGGAATGAAATTTTTCACGGGCATATCCTTTTGGATTTCTTAGTCAATCATGAATTAGAGGATCAGGAGATGAGTGACTAAGTCTATAGGATGAGAAGAAAGAGACCCATCAAGATGCACGGCAACTCCCCATGATTAGAATCGTGGAAAACTAATGCATATAGATCAGGGTACAGAAGATAAGACGACTTCCCTTCCCCAGGAAAATCCCTAAAGTGACCAGAAGAATGTGTTTTCTCCAGTCTTAAGAATATATATTTAGGGAAATGACATTTGTAGATTTTCCACCATTGCCACTCTACATAGTCGAGAAAAAGCACCAGTGTTATCATGTATTTTATTCACTGAAAGAATCACAGAGATTCAATGGCTTGTGTTTCCAAGCATTATGGGAGACTGCTTAACAAGTCCAGAAATGCTGAATAAAATATCACAAACATTCTTCAGATGAGATTCTAAACAGCTAGAAAGTAAGGGACCTCACCAGAGACAAAAAGGAGAGAGAGAGTTGAAAACCTGAGGCACACAGCACATTCAACATCAGACTGGGCTTTGAGCAACGGACAGGAGAGATTTGGGAATGAGGCACTGCCCATAACATCAGAGCCCATAAAAAGTGACGTGCTCAGTAAAAGGGTTGACTTGAAAAAATTTGTTCATTGCCAAAAAGATAATAAAGATGTCTGGACTGGGGTAGGTATCAAATAAACCAACTAAAACGTGTTTGAGACTCTTGCTATGAATATGACCTCATGGCATTTGCCATCTTAATTTATACCAAATCCCTTGCATGACTTTGAACCCCCCAAGATGAGAAATGAACCGAAAAATAATCCCAGGATGGTACTACTTATGTGATTCTTGGCCAAAGCAAGCACAAAATCTCCCTGGAGGAACGAAGTTCATAGGACTTTTAAACAAATGCCCCTATTACTCATGTTTCTACCAGGGGTCCCCTGAAGAAATAAATGTGCAGCCTCAGGAACACTTTATGAATTGCAATTTTAATTCTGGTTTGAGTCCCTATCTTCTTTGCATAATATCTTTGGCTCCACACCTTCCTGTGCTATGATTGCTCAATAAAATAAAGATAATTTAGAAGTGGACAGAGTATGCAGGGGCTTACTGAACAACAGAAAAAGTAATATCCTTCTATCTATGGCTTATTTTTAGAATGTGTCCTTAAATTTCAGTGTTTGTCATTATCATTCACAGAGCTTATCTATATTGACCTTTACTATCCTTTTTAACATCTTAAAAGCTTCAATCATATCTCTGCTCTTCAGTGTCTTTTCTTCAATTGTTGTAATCTCAGTTTGTCTGGCTCTCAGAACTAATATAACCTTCTTTCCCATTTATCATTCTGGTCCCGTCAATCCCTTCTGCCTCCTCAATGTCTTTCCTGTGACATTATTCCTTTCCCTACCGAGGGAGATTGTCTGAAATGGTAAGTCACTGAGTGTATTTAATCAGCTACCATTACAATGTCTGGCTTCCCAAGACATGTTTGTAGCCTATTTCATAAATTTATTGTTCTTAAAAGCAAACCTAATTTCACAATGAAACTACCCAATCCCCTTTTCATCGAAAACCAGGGTAAAAAATGTCTTTGGTGTAAACAACACTGTTCAGCTACTGTGATCTAATTGGAGTTAGTTTACACTGTGCCTTCTCTAAAATCATTCCTCTTGGAATTCTTATTATAGTGAGCACTGCTTTGATCCCTTTTAGTCTCTTTTTGTCCTCTATTTCTTCCCTATTTTGTCCTTTCTTTACTCCTTAGAGAGTGCACATTCCTGTAACATAAAGCAAGCTGTTGGTAACTACCCCTGGTATTCTGTGCACAATAATCTTTGTGCAATGCTTTTATTCTTCACGCTTGATGCATGGAACAACTCTGTGATTTCTGCTAATGCCCAAATAATAGTTTCCTCACATGCTAAATGCCTTGCTCAAGCTAAGATAAGACGACAGCGGTCAGAATAAGAGCTCAGGTCTTCTGATGCTTACTTTTCTCACTAAACCAAGAACCTTAAAACTAGAGATCTTTTTGACAACTTAATCTAGTATGGAGGTATTACCAGGTTCTTGCTAAGGTTGAGAAATTCCCTTTTTGTGAATACAAGAACTGTATTTGTGTGTTATTTGTATATATTTGCATAATGATTTCAAATGTCCAGTATTCAAGTACACAAGTTGAAATGTAGTAAAGCTACTGAAGTCTACATGATTCTTTTAAGAACTTCCTTTTAGAGCATCTAGGAACATCCTCATCATATGACTCCTGAATTTCTACTTTCTATTTTTATTTCTACTTTCCCTATGATCTCTCTTTAGCAATATTCCTTTTTTTCTCCTAGCTTCATAGATATATACTATCAACTTATATATTTATATATTTAAATTGAATATTCAAGCAAGATGAAAGGACTTCAATTCTGGTAAGGAACTTATACAAAACTAATCTTACATAGAGTTAGGGGTGGGAGAGAATAATAGCAGAACGATAGTGTTCACTAAGTTACTGACCAAAGTCTGTACTAGGTATATCACATACCCATTCCCAGTAGACACCTTCCCTTCTAACAGTCATGAAAAGTAGTAATATTTCGCTTATTTTACAAGAAGCACAAAGAGATTCTGAAGATAAAATGTAATTGTTAATAAATTTAAAAGGCAGGATTGAAACCCAAGTATGTATGATTCCAAAGCTAGTGCCCTTTCCACTGTATCAGGCTGCGTCATGTGATAGGCATCGCCGCATATGACCTGGTCTCAAGGAGCTGAGAAGGCCTGGGATCCTGATCAGTCAACCAACATGCATTGGACTCAACCCACATATAGGATGCTAACGGATGAGACTCAATCTTTCCAATCAAGAAACTTACAATCTCATTAGGAAAACAAGTATAGCAGATATGATATGATTAACAAACATTGCATGATTACTTCATAATATGCATATGTGGGGACAGGGGGTATATAAGAACTCTTAACTTTCTGCTTAGTTTTGCTGTGAATCTAAAATTGCTCTAAAAAATAAAGTTAGTTTAAAAAAATCCATCAGAGTTGAGTGTTTGTTGGAATTCTTACAACTTCCAAAATAAGTACCCTCTCGCCAATCAGTAATACAACCCAATGCATACAGAACATCATTTTAAGGCAGACAGGGCCACCACATACAGCCTGTGATCTAAGCAGTTTTTAAGAGGACTTGGTTTCTCAGCAACTTCAGTGTCGGCACGCTCCCCTAAGTGTTGTCTCACTCAGCTGGATGGCATGTGAACCACAAAATGAAGTGCAGCAGCTTTGCAGGTTGACTTCTGCAAGAAGTGTGAAGAAATATCCGTGGATTTGCAAGAAGTGTGAAAAATATCGCAATCGGAATATTGTCAATCACTTCTAAATAGATACTTTCTCAGGAAACTTGTTTCCTTTCTTGTTTCTCACTCTCTCTTGTGGCTGGGCAAATGTATAGTAGTTTAAGGTGTTGCAAGAGGCAAACTCCACCTAAACCTCTTTATTTCCCTAGCTGAGACTTTGAAGAATAGACCATAAGGAGCTTGGGGAGTTACGTGCTATTTAGTTTTCTTCCTGACATCTTCCTTTTGACTTACTGCAGATTTTTTTTTCTCATGCCAATATATTTTTGTATGTTGGATCTCACTGAGGACAAACAAGAAACAGGCTGTGCTAATAGAACCAAGCTAGGGGATATTTCAATTCAGTGTTCAACTAATAGATTTAGCATAATTTATCATAGGCATAATGTGCCTCCGATTGTATATAAATAAAATTAGTCCTTATATTGAAAAAAAACTGTTATAGTATATGTGTACCTTGCATGGAAGCTAAGAACCCAGTTTCACAAATGCTGTCTCACCCCAATGACACATTATATTGAAAAATCCAAATACTAAGCCATGACATTCAAGTAATTTTCATGAATTTAAATATGCTGATCAATTACTCAAAAAATATTCCAGAGGAAGACTATGGGGTTCTGTTTGATTATAAAGTGTCAGAAATATGGATCTTTAAGAAACAAAAATCACCCCTCAATTGCAACAATAAATCTGAAATTCTGTGAAATTCTATGGCAGAATAATTTGCAGAAAACTTAATTGTGCTTCCATCTCTTCCTTCTCTTCCACAACATAGACCCAAATAGGTAATGTGCAGTTTTACTGTTTCCTAAATGTAAATTCCATACTCAGATTCTGTTTTTTTTTTCCTGTCTTAAGATGAGGATTTGAAGTTGGCCAAAGTGTTAATCTTCTAGATCCTTTCCTTCACCAGCAAGAATCTGACTGTAGCTGACCCTTCATGAACGCTGCCTGATTTCATCCACCATCACATTCTCTATCAGTAGGCTGCAATTTGTGAGTTGTTCATAGAAAAGTGAAGGAGATTAAACAAAAATCCTACTGATCATCCTGGCTACTTCCAATTAGGCTGTCTCCAAATTGTGCTTCATTGGGGTCCAGAAGAGGAAATCAACTATACAATCAGATATTTGGGTGCGATAGTCACAGGAGCAAAGGATTTCCTCTAAAACACAAAATCTGATTGTGCAATTCCCTGCTTAAATTCTTTCATTAGCATCATCACCCCTGTTTTCTTCCCAAGCCCTATTATGGTATGGTTTCTAGTTAGTTTCAGTATCTAAATCTAGATTCTTCTGAGGCAGTGGTGCTATCGTATCATATCATATCATATCATATCCTTGAAACCTGGAACTCCTGGGCTCAAGGGATCCTCCGGCCTCAGCCAACCTAATAGCTGGGATTAAAGGAGTGAGCCACATTGCCTGGCTCAGTATCTCAATTCTTGCTGAGCTTTGCCTGAAACTCTGCTCCCGGCACACCAATTTCTACAGGCTCCTTCACAATTTCACACCTGTTTTGTCTACCTCCCTGTTCCTCAGCCCTAAATACTGGTCACCCTGATCTTCTCCTGTCCATGTTCCTAAACTTCCAGTTCAGCAATCATGCTTGACTTTCCTGAGCACCTTTTATCTCCAGGTAAAGGTGACCCTTCTTCCTTGTGCCCTAATTGCTGTTTTTGATCAGTGATCATTGAGCCACTTAATTTGTAAATTTCTTGAAAATAGGGACACATTCTTAATCATCTTATCCATCTCCGTACTTCCAACTCTTGTAACAGCGCCTAACACATTAGAGGTAGTGAATAAATATTTCTATAAACACTGTTCCAATGAAGGAATAAGCAAAGAAGCAGTTCATCTATAGAAAGCAGAGATTACGTGAGTGTATCTAGAGACAGCCTTTTGCATGAGTGAAATAAGGAACTGTCTCCTTTACTTACACGGTATGATTTTAATAGTCTTGATAAAAGTTTATCTGCATAAAAGTTATCTTCTTCTATTTTATTTCAATAATCTTTCCTTTGTGTAAAGGCATTAGTTTCAATCATTAAAATGCACAAAATAAATGATAAGACAGTGCTAAAAATGGGGAAAAGTACTGAATAATGGTTCAGGCAACAGGGCAAACAGACCTTGCGTGTACCCACCAATAATGTAATAATAATAACAATAATGACATCTAGAAGACTTTAAAGACAGTGACAGGAAACTCAACAGGTGTTGTAATTAGGTCAACATCAAAGTAGTTAAGTTCACTTACACTGCCAAAAGTATCAGTTTTATATGTCTGGAATTCTAAAGCCCTAAGGGGTCAAGGTATATGGCCTTACACCCAGGGCAGGTGGGAGACTGAAACTGATTTGGGGCTTTTTAAGGATGGCCTGAGTTTATAAAACAGAACCTAGATGAACTTGGCCAACAAGTAGAAGATGACAAAGAAGCTTGTCATCTACCTCACTGTTTGTGCAGAAGCAATTTCTCATGAGAAACTTTAACTCCCTGTCTGCCGTTGTGCATGGAAGTGAGATCTGGATTTGCTCTATACCAGCCAAAGCTAAGAATATAATAAAGATATGAGTCCAAGATTCACAAAACCCTGGGACTCTAGCAAAAGCAACTTAAAACTACTCTACAGGGACACTTACACAATCCAGGGCACATGGCTCTCAAAGAGTAAACAACTCCAACGAAAAATGACTTCTAACAAAAATTACATTCCCCTCGTGGAAGTAAGTCACAATAAGAGAGAGTCAGCAGATGCAAAAGATGAGAAAAATGGTGCCCCAAGGACAATAAACAATAAAACTGATATTTCACATTTTCGAGATTCAACGACATTGAATCAGATAGATACCACTAGGACTTCCATTGAAGAAAAACTTGCTGTGAAGTTGAAGATGAAGTTACTGTGATACATAACATGCCCCAGTGATTTCACAAGGCTTGGCTTATCAGAGGTTTGTTTGATTCAAGGGAAATTGAGAAGGTATGTGTTTCAAAGGAATAGGTCAGAAAGCATTTGCAGCAAAAGTGCCTACTTATGATGACCTCTATGGGAGTCTGTTCAGGCTGCTATAACAAAATAGCTTACACTGGGTGGCTTATAAACAAGGGAATTTATTTCTCACACTTCTGGAGGCTGGGAAATCTAAGATCAAAGGTCTGGCAAGTTCAATATCTGATACAAGATGACTTCCTGGTTCACAGCACATTCTTACTGTGTCCTCACATGATGGGAGGGGCTATCTGGGGCCTCTTTTATAAGGGCACTAATCCCATTCATGAGAGCACTGCAATAGCAACCTCAAAGACATTTTCCAATAGTGGCTGCATGATATTGGAATAAGTGGAACTTCTTAGTGCCCATATTTACTTTTGCCTCCTCAGCCCTGGATTAACTGGATATGGCTTCAGTTTGACTCTTCACCTACACATTTACTCAGACTACCAAGTTTTTATTGATTGATTTCCACGTGGCTGAGTGGTGCCCCAGCCCTTGGCCTCTCTAAAATAACTGTTCTGGGTCTATATTCCCTTTGCTTTGCTGTCTTCTACGAGTTTATGTCTGCAGGGTAAGATAGGAGGCTATATATATATATTTTTAATTTTATTTTATTTTTTGAAACAAAGTCTCACTGTGTCACTCAGGCTGGAATACAGTGGCACAATCATGGCTCACGGCAGCCTCAACCTCCTGGGCTCAAATGATCCTCCTGCTTCAGCCCCCTGTGTAACACACACCGCCACACCTGGCTAATTTTTGTAATTTTTAGTAGAGATAAAGTTTCACCATGTTACCCAGGCTGCTCTTGAACTCCTGACCAGCCTGAGCAAGACTCAAGTGATCCTCCCACTTCGGCGTCCCAAAGTGCTGGGATTACAGGAGTGAGCCACCGTGAGTGGCCAAGGGACAGGAAGATTTATAAACATCTTTTGCTTAAAGGTACTTCTAAATAAAATCCATGTTCCATAGAAAAGTGGATATCAAAACACAGGTAAATACTATTTCCTAATAGCAACAGCCAAGAGATGGTTCAGGTACATCATTATGTGTAATCACAACATGCCCAGAGTAGTCTAGATAATCTGACAATTTTTGCCTTACCACACATGGCTCTGATCTCAGGCACCTTTTATATTTAGGGAGTCAGCTGCTTTATCCCAATTTTTTCTTTTCTTTTCTTTTCTGTTCTCTCCTTTCCTTTCCTTTCCTTTCCTTTGTTTCTTCTCTTCTCCCTCCCCTCTCCTTCCCATCCCCTCCCCTCCCTTCCCTTCCCTTCCCTTCCCTTCCCTTCCCTTCCCTTCCCTTCCCTTCCCTTCCCTTTCCTTTCCTTCCCTTTTCTTCCCTTCTCTTTCTTTTTTTTTTCTTTAAGAGAAGCAGTTTCTCTATGTTGCCCAGGCTGGACTTGAACTTCTGGGCTCAAGTGATCCTCCCACCTCAGCCTCCCAAGTAGCTGGGAATATAGGTGCACACCACCGTGCCTGACTAGTTTTTTTGTGTGTGTTTATTGAAGAGATGGGGTTCCACCACGTTGCCCAGGCTGGTCTCAAACTCCTGAGCTCAAGCTCTCCTCCCACCTTGGCTTCTTGAGTAGCTGAAACTACAGGTGTGTGCCACCACACCCACCTTTGACATTTTTAAAGGAAATTACTCAAACTTATCTAAAAAGAAGAGAGAAACTGAGAGGTTATTAATATTCTTTCTTTTCATGGAAAAAATCCCTTGTATGTGAATTATAAATAGAATTAAACTACTGCCAGTTATGTTTTTAATGTGCATTGCTTGATACAAATCATTTGTAAAATCATTATTATCATACATCATTAGGAAGGCATTTTATTATTCCCAATCATAATTCTTTTTTTTTTAATAATCGCTGAGAGTCACAATTCAGATCCTGGAGATTAGCCATGAGAAGTTGGGGGTTGGTATGAACTTTGTGGAGGACACTTAAGTTGCTCCTCCCCAGTTTCTGCTTCCAGACTTGAGAATGGTGAGTCCACTTCTCTCTATAGATACCATAACCAGTTCAAAAAGGAACAATGCACTGTGCTGAAGGGACCTTCTTTCACTAGAATAAGAATTCCAAAAGACTAATACCCCAGACACTTTATATTACTGTTTACTGCATTTAGTCTTCAGAATTTTTTTTTTTTTTTCCTGCATGGTACCCAACAATGTCATGTTAGTGTGTATTTTCTTCCATATGTTTTTTAGTTTCTTTGGAAACCTTCTAGATGCTGCTTTGTTTAGAGTGTTTTGTAGGAAAGGAATTTACACCATTTATAATAGTTAGAACAAGAAATGTTTATATGATGTGAATGAATTCTCTAGAGAGAATTTTACATAACTGCTTCATTTTAATTTAGTACCTTGACTCATTTTTTCCTCATTTTTTAATTATAGACAGGATAAAATGCCAGTGAAAGATCAAAAGCTAATTAAAAGTAATCAAGAAATTTTCTTTCTTTACATTTATTTCTAACAGCAATTTAGGCTCATATCATTTGTAACTTTTTGAAAATCAATGTTTAGCAAATTATTACCCTGATTCTCATTTAGGGTTTAACGATTTCCTTATAGATATTGTTATATGGGAGTTTATGTGTGTTACTGAAGGCAACCCTAATACAATTAACAACTAAGATGCACTGAATATTCTGTATTATGAAACATCAACTACATTAAATCTATAGTTTAACCCTCACTGTAACACTAAGAAACAAGTATTGTCATTCCATTTTATAGGAGCTATTTGCATTTTGGATTGCTAATTTCATTTACTCAACAAGATGTTGACCACAAAATATACCCCAGGCACTGTGCTAGACTTTAGAAGTTTAAATAAAAATAAGGAAAAATCTTACACTTAAGATTCTCAGTTTATTGGCATAGAAACAAAATACAATTTAAGCATTCTAGTATAACTAAATTTCTTTGTAAACAACTATTGGGCTTAGTAACACAGCAATTTATACCATTTTATCTATTGCTTCAACCAACATTAATGATCCTTACATGCAATGGTTTTCAATCATGTAGGTCATGTACCTCAGCTCAGAAAAAAAGCACATCCCCATCTCCAGAATACGCATGCCTGTCTGTAACTAGCACAGTTGCACACGCATTGCCAGGAGACTTGAGGACCCCTAGAATGTCATCTGCACAACTCTGCTCACATTTTCTCCCGTTTCTAATTCATTATCTTTATTTCTCTTGGAGTTTTTTTCATGAATATCTGATCATGCCACTTCCTTTCATAAACACTGCAAAGGCTGTTGAGGCCTATAGGGTAAAAAAATAAGCTCATAACCATAGTGTATAGAGGGATTCATGATCTGAATACAACTCACCCTTGCAGCCTCGTCCTCTATCCCCGTCTTTCCACTTATGCCATCCCACATTTGCTATGCCTATTATTTTTTGGGAAATTTTTATAGCGATTGCATTCTTTTTTTTTTTTCTTTTTTTCATAAAATGCCTTGCCTACAACCCTAGTCTCTTTATTGAACTATTTACTCCTACTGAGCCCTCAGGGAATAGTTCAAAAATCACCCCTCTGGCCTTTCAAGAGAGTTAATGTTCCCTGCTCCTGATTGGCTCACTTTCATTATAGTACACTCAGTTCTCCATATCCATGGGTTCTGTATCCGTGGATTCAACCAACCACAGAGAGAGGGAAAATATTTTTTTAAAAAATGGATGGTTGCATCTGTACTAAACATATAGAGACTTTTTTCTTGTCATTATTCTCTAAATAATACAGTATAATAGCTATTTACATAGTATTTACATTTTATTATGTATTATAAGTAATCTAGAGATGATTTAAAGTACACAAGAATGTGTGTAGATTATATGCAAATACGATAGCATTTCATATCAGAGACTTGGACATCTGTGGATTTCAGTATCCGCGGGGGGGGGGGGGTCTGAAACCAATCCTCTATGGATATCGTGGAACAACTGTATTTGTGATTTTGTCTTGTAATCATTCCTGAATCAGTGATCCAGAGCTGCTTTTGATCAGAGACTATGCCTGTTGATATCTGCATTTCAATTATGTATTCTAACACCTGGCACATAGAAAAAACACAGACATATTTATTTAATTTATTGATATAGGCAAAATGTTCTTTATCTGGAAAGCAACTTCAAAGTTTTGCTTTTCCTCCCAAATACGCAACTCTTCATACTACTTCCAAGAAGTAATGCCTGATCTCTCAGAAAGTTAATATTTTGTGATAAAAATTCCGAACACCTGTGCAGGCTGTGTTTGATCAGATGACCTTGTGCTGTCTGGACTCAGGATAACTGCTCACAGACTTAAAAGTAAGGTATTTTGAGCTAAAGAAGCCAGAGAAATAGACTTTCATGGTATGATTTGTATAAATAAAGTTTGAAAACAGGCAAAACTAATCTATGGTGATAGAGGTCAGAATAGTGGTTATCTCTGGGGGACAATGATCTCTGGTAAGGGGCTTGAGTGCGCTTTCTTGGATATTGGAAATGTTTTATAACTTGATTGAGGTGACTGTTAAATGGATGAAAACATATGTAAACATTCCCTGAGCTACTAATGAAATACTATTAGAACTATAACTACTACTAATTTTTTTTATAAGTAAAGCTGGCTCTGAGACTTTCACTATGATATACATCAGCAAGACCATCATTCTGATTCAGCTCTAGAATGGGGAAGTGGCTAGTGGGCTTTTAAAAGGCTTGAAATCCATTTTTGCAAAATTTGAGGCCCACCAAAGACCCACTGAAGTTCACCCATGGCCCATGCACTATTAATTTTTATAGATGCTGTGATGGTTTAAAAGATGTTCTCATATCCAATTCTTTGAAAGGCCATCTCTGAAGAATAAGGTCTAATTTACCTCTACTTAAGTGGGGGCTGCACTTTGTGACTTGCTTTTTTTATTTAATAGATAAAAGCTAGTGAGAAATGATGAAGTGCAACTTGGGAGACTGTGAGGTACCGAGGATTATGTCTCATTCACTCTCTCTTGGATCACTGGTAGTGGAGAAAGCTAGCTGCCCTGTCATGAAGACCCCTAATGGAGAGGGCCACATGGTGAGGTACTGAGTCCTCCAGCAGCCAGTTGTAAATCAACAAAGCAGTCTTCCCTAGACCATGTGGTTGTTAAACCAGGTGACTGAGCTTGCGAGCAGATTTCCCAGCCCAGATGCTGCCTTCAGCTATCTTCCGCCCTAGGCAATATCTCTACCATAACCTTACTGGAGAGCCTAAGCCAGAGCCACCTAATTAACCAGCCCTGGATTCTTGACTCTTGAAACTATGTAAGATAATAAATGTTTCTTCTTTTCAACTATCAAGTTTTGGGATAATTTGTTATACATCAGTAGATGTTTAATACATATGGAAAATTAAGACCCAGAGAGGTTAAGTCACTTGGGTGGGATCACACATAGAGTCATACTTG
The DNA here is from genome assembly GCF_028858775.2 of Pan troglodytes. Taxonomy (NCBI): domain Eukaryota; kingdom Metazoa; phylum Chordata; class Mammalia; order Primates; family Hominidae; genus Pan; species Pan troglodytes. Next base: position 15,539,360 of record NC_072411.2, read on the forward strand.
AGATTAGAATCCAGATTCCTCTCCTATAATGCCTCACTCCTAAAACTGTTGTAAATTTTAGAAGAGATATATTTGTAAAGCATTAGAAAAGTTTTTATACATAGTGAGTTGTCAATAATGTTAGATTTTAACTTACTATTTATCCTTCACAATTGACCTCTACTAATTACAACCCAATATGAAATAAATATTAGAGTTTATATCTTCAACTCTAGTCTCGTCATTAAGTATGTTGCATAAAAAAATGAATAAAGAGATCTCCCATCCAGTGTTCAAAAGCCTGAGACTATCCACTTTATAGAGAGCTGATTGAAAACACAAAGCACCTCTGGCAGAGAGGTTGGCATTACACTCTCTGTCGATGCTCAAAAGCTTCAGGAAGAGTTTACCATCTCAGAGGAATGAGAACAGGTATCATAGTCAGAGGGCATATATCACCTTGGGAGGTAGAGAAACAGGGTTTGAGGAAGCTCTCAAAAAAGAAAGGCTTGTCCTTTTCTTTGTTATGGAAATTGTAAGGAGTTGAAGGATAGAGCTCCAGAATATTGCCATTGAACAAATAGTAAAAGAATAGAATTAGGTATTGGCTAACCCATGGGGCATCAGTGGCACTTTCATTTCTTTTATTTTCTTTAATTTATTATTGAAAATAAATCTATTCTTATTTAATTTGAGAAGGTGGAAGTTTAGGAGTGGATATTTAATTGTTTTACAGTGTGAGAGTATGTACACATTTGTGTGTATGTGCATTTATAGAACCTTGTCTCAACCTACAAATAACTGAATTCAGAAAGATCACAATCTGTGTGAAATTGCTGGTCTACTTCTACTCCTCAGGCCTTCAGTAAGTTCACAGAGAGAGAAAAAGATGAAAAAGTGTCTTTTGATGTACAACAAACTCTTCTTCCCTTCCAGGTAGATTTGATTTGGATTTGGGTTCAAAAGAGGGAATGGTGGGGAGAAAAAGGGAAGGGAAGGAAAAGAGAGAAAACAAAGAAGAGGAAAGAAAGAAGGAAAAGAGAGAGAGATGTTGGAAGGGAATACAAAGAAAAGACATATTAGAGCAAATGGTAATAACACATATCTCAATTGTAGAACCTTATTGAGAATACCAAGCTCATTTGACATAAGGCAGGCATACATTTTAGAAATCTCTTTCATCTAATATATATTATCCAAATTAAAATGTGCTTTTTTAAATTCCCACAGACTTTATTCTTAAAACACAGAAATAAACAATAAAGATAACAAATACACCTTAATAGCAAATCCACTTAAGACATATTCTTATACTCCAATTTTATTTTATATTTTATGATATTTTCTAAACAACCCCTGTGGCAGTTCGAATTATTGTTCCACTTTTTAAGACTTCAAAATTTCAGAAGGTTTAAAAAGAGATTAACTATTTGTAGCCTACATATGAACACAACTTCCTTCTCTGTATGACAACATTAAATGTGTGTGTGTGTTCTTCACATACAGCCTAAGTTGATCCTATCATCTAGTTCACATTTGGTGAACAAAGCTGAGTAGAGACAAGTAGAGACCCTACCACCAGCTCATCTCCTACCAAAAGATCAGCAACTTAGACTTTAGAAATAATTTACAAGAGACAATTTTAAAATCCCATAAAGCTAAGCAATGTAGGGCTTTGGCGGGGAGGTCATTTCTAGTTGCTTAATGGCTTATCTTCAAGCATTGTCCTCGGTGGGATGCCCTGCTATCTTGGATCTGACATAAACACACTCTAGCCAATTTCTTGAGTATTTGTGTTGCAAGGAGCATTTGACCAAAGATCCCATCTTCAGGCATCCCTCAGGCTAAAAAAAAAAGCCACAGAACAAACCGTTAACATTTTTCTTCAATTGTCAAACAGTTTATATACAGAATATATTTTTTAAAATTTAATAAACCAGCCACAAAAAGGCTATAACAAAAAAAGAAGAAAAATAAAGAGAGATCTGCACACTGGACCAGGCATTGCATGTAAGAAAGTATTAAAATTGGAAATAAATATATTAAAACGGATTTGACTTTTTTGGTTATCAGTGTGATAAAAATTAAAATCCCATGAGATATCATAATATGCAAACTACAATGGCTGACTTCTTAGAACAGTTGAAAATACCAAGTATTAGTGAAGATGCAAAGACATAGGAATTCTCATAAGATATAAGTAGAAATGTAGATGGAAAAAAATCCTCTTGAAATTGTCTTTCAGTGTCTCCTAGAATTAAATATGTACGTATCTGTGACCAGTGATTTCATTTCTAAGTTTATGTAGAGACAATATGTCAATATTTCAATGTGTCAGTATGTCATCTGTGACAAGCATGAGAATTTTCAGGACAATACTAAAAATTAGAAATATTCCAAATGTTCATTAACATTATAAATATCCATTTAAAATAAAATACTATATAGCAATGAAAAAGCATAAAGTACTGCTTGTGCTGTAGATTTCACGAGTATAATATTTTATGAAAGAAACTAAATACAAAATAGGACATAGCTGCATAAATTTCCACATTTGTAGAAATTTCAAAAACATGCAAAACTAATCTCTAGTATGAAAAACCAGAAAAATGACTACCTCTGAGTTGGAAGGAGAGAGAGCAGGAGAGTTGCTTCTGTTTTTTATCTTAGCGGTGGCCATATGGGTATATTTACTTTGTTATAACTCACCTAGCTATATGCTTGTAATTTGTGCACTATTCTATACTTCAAAGTTCAAAACTCAGTGGACAATGACAATGATTACAGTGATAGTAACTACCATTTTTGAATGTTTCATGCCTGTCCATTACAATAAATACAATGAATTAGTAAATTCTTATAATAATTTTGCTGGAAACATATTATTACTCCCTTTTGTAAATAAAGATACTGAGAGTCAGAAAAAAAAAGATGTAACTGAGAATCAGAGGTAACAGTTCAGATCTCCCAGAGCTGAAAATTGGCAGGACCAGAATTCTAACACGGGTTTACCTGAGTCCAAATCCTTTCATTTTTCCTTCCGGCCTCATTGTTAATAGACATGAATTTAGTTTCTAGTGCATCCAATAGAGCTTCTAAATTGATAAAAGATCAAGCTATAGACTATATAAAACCATAACATCCTTTACTTGACTGTAGTATAGAAAAACAAAATGCACCTGGGTGTTTTATGAGGGAAGTTATTCCACCTCAAGGAGAATATGTTTGCATGGCAGCATTCTTTACAGAGCCCTCCTGCCTTCTCATCAGATGGCTGACCCCACCTGACCTGCTAATCAGCAGGGACCTACATCCTCTAGAGATGTTAAACCATATAAGATATTGGTTCAGACCCATTGGATTAATGCTTATTCAGGCTGTCTTCTGGGCTCAGATTTTCTCCCAATTCATGTCTCCCTTCGTGGATGTTGGCTCCATGCTCTGTAGTTCACTTCCCTTGCTTCCTCACAACCATCCTAGGCTCTGGAAATCTTCCTTTGACTTTTCTGGGAGAGGATTTTGGACTAGAACTAGTAATAGTATTCATATGCTACTACTAGTATTCGTGGTTACTTTTAATGGCAAAAACCACAATTACTTTTGCACTAATGTAATACGAAGACTTATAGGAAGAAATTGGTTATTAAACGTAGGGTGCTTGACTGAAATGAGCCCATAAAGGAACTTGGAGGTAAAAGTGATGAACTCTCCTAAGAAGCAATTGTCCTTACTTTAATCAGCATTCACTGTGTTAAAATTCCACCCTAGGTTGATAGCATATTTCTGAGTTTTTGTGAGGCAGGTAAAATGTAGTGAAAAAATTCTGCCCACTTATTGCCCATGTGACCTTGAGAAAGCTACTTGGCATTTTTTTATTTGTTTGCTTTTCGTTTTGTTTTGTTTGAGATGGAGTTTTGCTCTGTCACCCAGGCTGGAGTGCAGCGGCACTATCTCAGCTCACTGTAACCTCCACCTCCCGGGTTCAAGCAGTTCTCCTGCCTCAGCCTCCCGAGTAGCTGGGACTACAGATGCACGCCGCCACACTCGGCTAATTTTTTGTATTTTAGTAGAGGCAGGGTTTCACCGTGTTGCCCAGGCTGGTCTCGAACCCCTTAGCTCAGGCAATCTGCCACCTCGGCCTCCCAAAGTGCCGGGATTACAGGCCTGAACCACTGCGCCCCGCCGCCGCTTGGCGTTTTAAACCTCAATTTCCTCATATATAGAGTGAGGGTAAGGATGTCTAATTTTTTGCCTCTGTAGCAATTTAATATCTAATTCTTATCTCTGTAATAATTTAATGAGATAAAGCATGTAAACATGCTTTGGAGTATTTTATGTTTTCATGAGTCAATTCAACATGATCTGTCAAAAGAGGTTGATTGCACTTTCTCCTAGCCAACAGATTTCTAGTGAAGTGTACCTTGATTGTATCTGAGGCTGAGCATTTTCTTTTGAAAAGAGCTTTGTAAAAATGGCAATATTCTTTATCCTTTACTTAACAGCAGTAATTGAAACAGAGTTTCATGATCCATTGAAACTCTGAAAATGATCAGCTTATTCTGTGGGTGTTATAGTTGTGCGTTGAGTTCCAGTTAGATTTTATAATATATAGAATAATATTAGTATTACTATCATACCTACCATTCATGGACTTTCTGACTATTCTTATTTATTTCTCAAAACGATCCTAGGAGGTGCTTTTTAATATTTACATTTTACAAAAGGAGAGGAATTTGGAATCCTGCGCAAGAGAATTTAAGGAAATTGGGCAGCTAGTGAGAGCCAGAATGGGATTTATATTGAGTTTGTGTGACTCTTCCCACATGGAGTCTATCTGCATATCCCATCCTTTGTTTGTTACAAATCTCAATAGGAGTAGCATCTGAAGACTTACCTGTGTGTATGCAGTGTCATGATAACTAGTTGAGAAATAAATTATTGGCCAGACGCGGTGGCTCACGCCTGTAATCTCAACACTTTGGGAGGCTAAGGTGGGTGGATCACTTGAGGTCAGGAGTTCAAGACCAGCCTGGCCAAGATAGCGAAACTCTGTCTCTACTTAAAAAAAAAAAAAAGAAAAAAAGAACAAACAAACAAACAAAAAAACCGCACAGAATTAGCCAGGAGTGGTGGCACATGCCTGTAATCCCAGTAACTTGGGAGGCGGGAGGCAGGAGAATCGTTTGAACCCAGGAGGTGAAGCTAGCAGCGAGCCAAGATTGTGCCATTGCACTTCAGCCTGGGCAACAAGAGTGAAACTCCGTCAAAAAAAAAAAAAAAAAAAAGAGAAAGAAAGAAAGAAATTATTTAGTTAATCACTAGGTTATTAAGTGTACATATGACCATACCACAATTTTGACAGATTTCATATTTTATTCAAATTGAAAGTGGGTTTATATTTATATTCTGACAAACCAATTTGATTCAACAGATTATTCACGGGAATAATCAAACTAGTAATTTGATTTAAGAATAGCAATAATATATTTGATTTGAAATGGGACTCACATTTTCTAAAATCAGTGCCAAACGTTTCTCCCACAGTACACAAATATGCATCTACAAATGTCTCACAGTGGCTCTCTTTGGATCTCCTGCTTCTCTGTGCCTCTACCAATCCACCTATCTGGGATCTTTTTCCTCCCCAGTGACTGTGGGCATTATTCTCTTCTCAGCCAATTGTTTTGACATAACCTAATAGATATTTAACTGAATTCCTGAAACTCATCTCTTGTTTTCCCATCAATTACCATGATTTCAGGGCTAGGCTAGACCAGGGCTTCTGAAGCACTAATTATACATATGCATCATCTGGGGATCCTACTAAAATGTAGGTTCTTACTCAGCAGACATAGGGTGGGGCTCAAGCTTATGCATTTCTAATACAGTTTTATGCGATACCTTTTCTACTGGTCCTTAGACCATACTTTGAGAAGCAAGGGTGTACACACACCACATTAAGTAATAGACCAATTCATTATAAAGAACTTTGATTTGATGGCTGAGAAACCTGGCTTTTTATCCCAACCTGCAGGAATTAACCACATAAGCTAATTAAGCCACAAATAATTAAGCCACAAATTCCCTAGGTTTTCATTTCATTAAGATTAAATGTGGGCTCTATCTATCTTAGTCACTTTCCCTGCTCTAACATGGAATTTTCACATTAAATATAACACCAGTACTAGTTACACTAAGTTACTGAGTATCTACCATATGCCACATATTGCACCAGAAGCTACGCCTGTTATTTCTTTTTCATCTTCAGGAAGACTCTGTAACATAAACTCCATGGCATCATTTTAAAATAGGAGCATTGAGGATTACAGAATAAACACCTTTTCCAAGGCCACAGGGTGATTGGTGCTAGAGCCAAAATTTTACTTGAATGATTTGTAATTTTCCATTTAAAATTATATTTTATATGATTTATTGCCTAGTTTGTAAAGGCATTTTTGTATAAGCATATATATTTGATCTTAATGTCACATATTTATTTGTTAACATCTTGGCCACCACTTTTTCACTTAAAAAAGCTGAAATTCAGCATTAAAAATAAAATTTGTCCAACTTTAACTTTGCCTGCATAATGAGACAGAGAAGATAGCCTGCGATATTTAGTGACAAAATTAATGAATATTATCATCTTCTTTTTGCTTCAGCTCACATCTTTATTTTTCCCTATTGTTTTTACTTTTTGGATGACAAGGCATTCTCTGGATTCAAAATTCAAAGCTCATTTAAAGAGTATTTAATAAAAAGAATCCCTCTAAATCCTGTCCCTGAGCCACGAGCTGCTCCTCTCCAGAGGCAACCAATATTTGACTTTAAATTCATCCTGAAATACCTTATGCTTATATAAGCAAATCTTTTTCTTTTTTTATCTATTCATGTGACTCTATGTTTTTACATGAGGAGCTAGCCGTTAAACCCAGGTCTCTTTTCATCAAAGGTCCACGCTTTCAATCTTTACAACATAAACCCTCTTTCTTATGAATATGCAATTTGTGTGTAGATACTGTATTACAAAACAAAAATACTTAGGTCCAAAGAGTGCCTGTGACATGAACTCCACTCGTTGCTTCAGTCCTGGGTTGATGGGATGCAAGGCCCTGCCAGAACAGAGAGTAGGCAGACTGTACCCCTCCCTTCTTAGCACACTGCCCACAAGCAGGTGGGCACAGAGTCTGCAACAGCAGAGGCTGCACAACTCAAGGAAGTGATTCTGCCCAACTCCCACATGACAACCACACCAAACCTCGAGTACCATGGCTCAGCAGTCTACACCATGAAGACTATGGCGAAGACTTTGAGGTCCTTTTCTCACAAAAGTTAAGAATATCACTCTCAACTGAATGAAAAGTACCATATATTTTCTAAACCACCAACAAATGCATTTGATTTACCAATAAATAAAATATTATAGTGGCATTTATTTTTTCACTCAAGTATCAAAGCTACTCAGTGCATGAGTTTAAACAAGTTAAATTTTGAACTACATTTATGTTGAATTTTAACTCAAAACACAGGAAAACAGTGCCAGATAAGGTTGAATTAACAAGCCAACTGATTTATTTTTCTAGCTTCTGGGGCCAGTTGCTGGTGGCTTTGTTCATCCTATAGGTTTGCAAGTATGATATACTTCACTAAGCAGGATCTGGTTTGTATATCTTTTATTTTTTCTGATATAACCTCTTCCACAAAATAGCAAAGTAACATTGGGCCAATTTCTTAATGGCCAACTTTCTGTGGTCATTCTTTTCAGCATGTGTAATACAAGGTGCTTAAAGTATGGATTTCGTTTATAAGGAAGTAAGAAACCCCGAGAAAAGAGAGATTTTGTCTCCATCACAAAAACAAAACAATGAGTGAATAGTTTTTTAAAATCAGTCAATTCAAGTGGTACATATTGCATGAATCCAAGTGTTTAATTAATATTTTCATCATCAGCCCAATGACCTTCAAATCTTTTATTAAAAATACCAGTAAATTCACAGTCAAACCCAGAATTTTATTACCCATTTCAAAATTCCACTTCACAATATAACATTATTATAGAGGGAAGCACTAGACAGAGATTGCAAAGTCAGTCCAGAAAAACAAAGGTAAAATAAAATGGGCTTTTAAAACTCTGCAGATACAGTTCCATCTGGAAAGCCATCACATACAACTGTCCAAGTGGAAAAAAAAATAAAAAAAGACTGAGCACTCCCTACTCATATAAGATAAAAGAAAATTCTTTTTCTACCCTAAGATTCTGAAATTGCATTTTGCTATTTCCTTCCAATGTTAGAACAGTGTGATCCAGTATTGGTGGCATGTATGCTAGCAGAGTGGAAAAAAAAACCCTCCAATCTCACACTCGGGAAGCTGATGCTGACAACATTTTTGGCAGATGGACTGTGATTTTCTCTCCTGTGAAACCAAACATTCCAATTAAAATGGTTCTCTGATTTTTGAGCAATGATAAAAGAGAAAAGAAGCTACATGAGGAGCAGACAGAAAAGTTAAACCTAAAAAAGAGCAAAAAGGAAAGAGAGATAAAGACAGGTGAGAAATATATATCAGAAATAAATGTGAAAGCTATACAACAGATAATCAGATGGAAAAGGAGTAAAAGGAGAAATGTAGGCTGAAGATTATTTAAATAGAAGCAATGTAGAAGAAGCAGTGATATATGGCAAAAGTCAGTCTACAATACATGAAGTTTATTTACTCTGGAATACACAAATTTCTCATTTCACTAGCTGTTTTAAGCCCAGTTGTTTGGTAGTGTGTGTTGAAGTTTTCATTTTAGGACCAAAAAAAAAAAAAAACCCTCTTCTTTTATTTTATGGATTTATTGTGTGGTTCTCTCAGCTATTCAATAATCATGAATTAAACACTTTGTATATGCCATTGACTCTGTGGTAGAATTCGCAGTACATATGTGTTTGCCAGGGAAAAAGAGTGTGTGTGTGTGTGTGTGTGTGTATGCACACGTGCACATGTGTAGGCATGTAAAGAACATCTTAAAATCAACATATTTTTCTCGATTTTCTAGGTTAACTAGGAGTTCTCAGTGCTCTATGTGTCCCCTTGAAACAGGTATTCCATGCCTTGATGGCTAAGAACTCTCAAGATAATTGACCAACTTCATGGGTAAATAGCAAGGAAGAAGTTAGCCAGAATCTGATTCCTCCTGGGAGAGAATGCTGAATTGTTGTACTGTAGACTTAATTATTCTGGGAAACACATTTCTAGGAATCCCTTTCCTAAACGATTTTCTTTATTTCTAGGGTTAGAGTCGATCAAAAGTAAAGTTGGGTGGGACTGGGGAGATGAAGTGAAGTATCAGACGTCGTGTTCTGAAATTCCCATTAGTTAGTGGTGGTGAGAGACTCACAGGGAGGTTTTGGTGGGTTCCCGTATCTTCACTCTTCCATTCTCCACTACCAGATCTCCTTCCCAATTGCCATCCTGACCAATAACGATTGGTCTCAGATCCAACACCAGACACGTGGCTGCAAACTCGTAGAGGCAGAAGCCGCGAAGCACCAAAGGCTTTCATGGACTTCTTCATGTGTGATTTGACACAGGATGAAATAGAATTAAAGGGCAACTACTTCTTTAAATACTGGAAGGCTGTGACCATGGTTAAGGATAGCACATCTGCATTTCCATCTATTTGTTTACAATTAAAAGAAGAAAATAGTATTTTTATTAGCAGTGCAATCCCCTTTCCAGTGCTTACCTTTCCCTGTCTCTGCCCCTTGCACACTAAGGGAAAGATATGAATGAATAATTTGATAAACTGCTTGGGACAGGGCCTGAAAGCCTCCAAGTCGAGCCTGTGTCATGCAACTGGCTGCTAACCTGTCTTCTGGAGAATGGAGGTTCAACTAATTGAAGGACCTTTGTTTTGTTTAGGGGATATTGTATTTGGAAACCATTAAAATGCTAAGACAATAGGGGATATTGAAAATAACATTTTTGAAGAAATGCAATGAAAATAAGGAAGGTCTCTTAGAGAAACATAATGGAGGAACAGAAATGTCGAATACAGATTTTATTAAGTTGTTTGCAGTATTCTATCAGATATGACCTCTCTTTTTTTCCATGGAAACCGGTAAAATCTACATTTCTCACTCTTTGGTGGTGTAGATTTACTTTATCCATGTGAAATTTGCAGTGAATACAAGGATGGATAAACAACTCTTGAGTGCTTATCCAGGCACTGCTCCAGCTGGGAATATGGTGTTGACCAAGATGGCCACATCTCCCTGTCAGTCTTACAACCCTGAAGACTATGAATGGAGACAACAATATTAACAGCTCACAGTGCAGGCATAAAACAAGTGTTATTAAAGGAAATAGGGAAGAAAATCAAGAGAATGCACCTAGTCCCACTAGCTCTTACCAGCCCACTGAGAAGTGTGCTTGATCACATCACCATGAAACATTCCATGATTGTGATCCTAGAAAGGGAACTCATCTCTGTGCTTCTTTACTTATTTACAGGAAACTTGGAAAGAGTCAGGAAGCATAAAGCCAGCAATCAGGTAACTGGGGAGATGTTTGGCCTGTGAAACAATTTGCTAGAAAAACAAATATCCAGGGCTTGAACCTACAAACAGATTCACTGGAGTTAAATTCAGAGGAATATATTATGATGTCCAACTGCACAGTGGACCTAACCACTAGGTGATTATGAAAGTCCCCTATATTAACTGTGGAAATTTGGCTTCGGTACTACCTAGACAAATGGTGCTTTTCCATGGGTAGAACCTTGCCAAGATCTTCACAAAGCCATTTTCACAGTTTCCCCTTGGGAGACAACGGTAATCCTAATAATAACGTAAAAGATCTCTTTATGAAAAAAAGGTTTCTGTCTAATAGGGCAGGTCATTCTAGCAAATAGTAAAATCTGGGGAAAACATACAAAGAACAGTAATTCACCTAGATTTGAAAAGTGGGGATGGGCACGTTTTACATTTATTCTAATCGTAAGCAAAAGTTGCAGGACATCTGATACTATGGAAACAGTGACAGATGCTAGTAAAGTTGTGCTGTGATTATAAATTGTATTTTCATATTGAAGACCTCTAGGTGTTTACATACGCTGGTAGAGTTCAGTTTCACTGCAGGGGTCTCAGAAGTAGGGTGAGGCATTAAGTCCTGAATATTTTAATTGGTCTCAATATACTAATTGGTCTGAAAATGACAGTTATGTAAAAATCGCAGGGTCAGAGATCTGCGTTATTTACTGGTGAAACAAGCTTTCAATTCTTTAACTAGAATAAAGAAATGAGTATTTGCTGCATGACTTGCTTGCAGAAAAGTTGAGATAAATTCATAAATAAATCTGTTACAAAGCTTGACTGAAAACGAATGGCTTACTTTACACATTAGGACTTAAAATGCAGCACTCCATATGGGAAAGGCATTCTTAATCTCTTCATTGTTATTTAATTTAACATGTGGAGCAACAGGTTCATTAATCACTTCATATTAATATTCAAGTGAGAGTGAAGATGCTGGGACACGTTCTATTCCAAATAGCGATTCTATTTGGCTGGGCGTTGTCTTAGGCATGATGGAGAGGGAACAGGAAGGAAGATTAACTTTCTGCTACACTTATTTCTGCTTCATTATCCTGGAAGTCTTTTATGAACCATTAGTAATACTTAACCAGGGTAAAGCCAATCTTGATGTCTGCCCAATTTAATAAACAAAACCTCTTTAATTTAAAGCTTATGTGTTGGCCAGACACGGTGGTTCACACCTGTAATCCCAGCATTTTGACAGTCCGAGGTGGGTGGATTACCTGAGGTAGGGAGTTCAAGACCAGCCTGACCAACATGGAGAAATCCCTTGTCTACTAAAAATACAAAATTAGCCGGGCGTGGTCGTGCATGCCTATAAACCCAGCTATTCAGGAGGCTGAGGCAGAAGAATCGCTTGAACCTGGGGGGCGGAGGTTGCAGTGAGCTGAGATTGCGCCACTGCACTCCAGCCTAGTAACAGAGTGAGACTTTGTCTCAAAAATAAATAAATAAATAAATAAATAAATAAATTTATATGCTTGTTTATTCAAAACAGTCATATTTACAAATCATGATAAGAAAGAATGATCATTTATTTCATCCTACATTTTCTCTCATCTTTGGAGGCATATGGTAGCTAATAAGAAAAGAAAAGACAAGAAAAACTACAATTTATTGAGATCTTGAGCTAGGCCTTTGCTTTTTATTTGCATTGTTATCTAATAAGTTAACACACATGTGAAAAAAAAATCTTCTCTTCTAATATACTCTCTGAAAACTGGAATACATATAGTGAAACATAAGAAAAGCATTATATAACTTACAATAGTTAAGTTGCCTGTTGAAAGTTTAGATTGTTATTGGTGAATATTAAGCTTTATGAAATATTAATGGTAATGTGTTGTAAGCTTTAGAAAGTTAATCTTATTTAATTCTCATGATGGCTGTATGAGGTAAATATTTTTATTCCTATTTAATAGTCAAGGCAGCTGAGGTTTAGAGATGTTAAGTAATTTGCCCAAGGTCACACAACTAATAAGTGTTAGAGGTGAAAAATAAAATGCAATGCTTGTGCTCTTATACATGCAAAAAATTGCATAAGTAGTCTCTTCAGTAAATTTACTATGCAGCATTTAGTAGCCTGTAACCTAAAAAAGTAAGAATATGCTGTGCTTAAAGTCCAAGAATTTTCCAAGACCTCTTTGGTTGTTCGGTGAAGCCTGGAGAACCCCCTCAAGTGTATCTAAGGCTAGTTAATAGCTCAAACAGGATCATATTCACATAATGCAGGGTTTATCTTTTGCTGCCTTGTTAAGATTCAGTTTGAGCAGCCTTCCAGGTTAGGGGAGGTTGTCATTGGTTCTTGCCTTGACCTGACATATAGCCATCGTTCATTTCCAGGATGAATTTCTGTTCTGTATTAATGAACAAGGTGCAGAAAATGAAATACAGGACTCATTACATTTCTTGGTTTTCTTCAAGATCTTTGCTTACTTCTGGCTTAAATCAAATGAAATTGTTTTCCTGGGTCTTGGTGACCCTCTAAAATAAGGAGATTCTTTGGGAAGCTCAGTTGGCAGTCTGGGTTGTACAGAACTTTTAGCTCACTCCTGCCTGTCATTTTCATCACAGAAGATCCTCACCTTTTGAGCATCTTATTCAATACAATTTGAGTTATGGGAACTTTTTAATTACCCTTTCTGGAACCCTTTGTTTGAAATCTTCATTTTCGTTTTCAGAAGATAATGCAATCAAAACTGGACTTATTTTATTTTAAATATCTTCCTAAGTCCCTTCTTTTTAGTAACACCAATACTAGTTATGCTTTTTAGCTTCTTCTGCCCTCTAGGTAGAAGGTGTCATCCAATTATGTCACTACAAGTTTCCTTATGTCTCTTTCCTTATAAGTTAAAATCTCATTAGATTTTATGAAAAGTTTCAGTAATATGCAGTGTATTGCAATTACGAGCCTTGGCATCTGTCTTAATATGATCTTGCTCGAACTTTGAAAATACTTATTTATAGCTGTTTGCCTCATTATGCACCAAGCTGAAGCTTGCTAAAACTGAAACCATTTTCATGCCTCCACGATGTCATGGAAGGAAGTGAGGATCTCCTAGTAGATTTCCTTTTTTCCTTCTAAAGCAGTCAAGAGCACAGCAAGATGTTGCTGAAGGTATTTAAAGGAAAATGAGGTCATGGTGTCACCAGAAAAGGTCATTGGGCTGGCTTCCGTGAGTCTTCACATCTGACACTCAGCTCCTCAGGCTCAGAAGCTCAGTCTTGACAGGGGTAGCCCAGATTTGATTAGATCTGAATATGGAGTTACATTACACTTCTCATGAAATGATTTTCAAAACAAGAATGACAAGAAATTAATTTGCAATGAGGTAGATAACTGCCAGTGGAATCAGACACTCACATCTTCTGGTAGATATTCTCTTCTTGTAACATAGTAAATGAAAGCCAAATCATGGTCAAAAGTTGCTTAGCATTTTAACAGGTGCATCATTATGATTTGAATGCTTAAGACCCTCAAGATAGCACAACCTGATGCATTTATGTAAAATGTGCTTGTTACTAAGACCATATAGGCTGAATCCTTGATTAGGCCTCCTTCTCCCAGGGCACTGCTTAAACAGACATTGCCAGTACTCCCATGTTCTAGTACTAACCAATCCATTCTTCTGCCCTACAATTGATTTAAAAAGTAGAACTTTTTGGGACCATTATATTTTAAGTGGTTTTTGTTAAAAGGACTATTGTATCTTAAAGTGACTCTGACCTCATCCTTAAGGTGTTCATTTGTAGTTATTCCTCTTAAGAGTAATTTTATTTCCCCATTTCACCACGTTCACCTCCAATTCAGTGCATGATGGTGCACTGGAAAGAGTTTATCACAACAGCAGTCATGAGGCCAGCTCCAAGAGACAAGGAATACATATACAAGGACACACACTTGGTACGGTCAGACAAATGACAGAATGTTTCACTCTGTATTAAATTAACTTGGGATAATTCCCAAGATCCAAGGTAGATCTCAAAAATGAACCTTCTAGGAAAGAACAAAAGCATCTACTGGAACCTGGCAGGAATTTCAGGGACGCTTGTTCTAGGACTCAAGATAAACTTTAAAATGGAAGTAAAAAAAACAATTCTTTTTAGGAAAAGAATTGTTAAGTGAATCTTAAGGCATCAGAGCATGATGCTTATGATCATGAGTTTTAGGGTCAACCAGAGCTGGCTCTGCCACGTCTTAACTGTGCGAATTTGATTAGCTTCAATAACCGGAGCCTGTTTTTCTTTATCTGCAAGACTGGGGAAATAAGAATGCCTACCTCACAAGGGCAGGAGGGTTAAAAAAGGCAGTTCATGAAAAGATTGAATTCAGTATGTGTACTGCAGACAGCACTCAGTAAGTGAAAGTTGCTATTTATTGGATTAAAGGGTTGGTTTTATTTTATTTAAGAAGGATTATCAATTGATGGCTTCAGAGCAACACTGTACTTCATTTACAAAATAAAAATATGCAATTGGGAATTAGTTTCAGCCGTTACGAACTATGAAATATTGTGTACATATATATACATATATATGTATATATAATGCCTGTATGTATATATATTATGTTTATGAGTGTATACCATACTTAATTGTGAAATGCTCCTTAACTAATTGTGAAGCAGGTTTATTGTGCACTGTTTGTTGTTTATTGTGCACTGGCTCCCAGCTTGTCTGAGTCTGGGGAGACAAAACACACTCATATGCAACAAGTTATATGAAGTGGATTCATTTCTTACAAATAGGCAGCAAGAGACAGCAGATATCAAGGATTCATTGTGAAACAGTCCCCCCAGGTTCAGAAAACTACCAGGAGAGGTGGAGTCTCAAGTCCACTGGCACCATTTATACTGCTAAAGAGGGATCCTGAAAGGCAGCCCACCCTAGGTTATGTAACTTGCGGTCACAGGAATCACTGGGCTAAAGCATTGTGGACATCCTCTTTTCAGGTGGGATGACTGGAATGGAGGCCAGACTGCCCCATCTAGTTCCTCCCTATCTCAGGGCATTGCATTCCCAGCACATTCTACAATTATTCTTGAGAACTACAAGTGAGAAAGGGGAAAGAACAGGGCTCTGATGCCTTAAGATTCACTTAACAATTCTTTTCCAGTTCACTTCCATTTTAAAGTTTATCTTGAGTCCTAGAACAAGTGTCCCTGAAATTCCTGCCAGGTTCCAGTAGATGCTTTTGTTCTTTCCTAGAAGGTTCATTTTTGAGATCTACCTTGGATCTTGGGAATTATCCCAAGTTAATTTAATACAAAGTGAAACATCCTGTTATTTGTCTGACCGTACCAAGTGTGTGTCCTTGTATATGTATTCCTTGTCTCCTGGAGTTGGCCTCATGTCTCCTGTTGTGATAAACTCTTTCCAGTGCACCATCATGCACTGAATTGGAGGTGAATGTGGTGAGATGGGGAAATAAAGGTCACACAGAGAACTGCCTAGTTGCAACAAACACGTGTGCCACAGAAATGAAGCAGTTTAAGGGACGGCCTCCAGAACCTGAACGCATGCTTTTCAGTGCTGTCTTCTTCCCTTACTGGCTGTATGGACTTGGGCAGCTTATGCGGTCTCTTTGGACATATAAAAGGCTTGTATTTACCCTCTACGTTTCTAGATTTGAACCCTGTAAAATGATCACCAGGTAGGAAAAGAGTCACAGTTACATAAGAACATTCAGAATTACATTCTCTAGTAATCTAAATTAATCTTATCTCTATTTGATAGTTTTCTGGTTCTCTCTCTATACTTGGGGCATGGCTCTCAACAGAAAATACTGCCTCTCTGGGCACATGATGTTTGTTCTTTACAATAAGATACAGCATCATGGCTGACTTCAATTCATTTTCCAGATATGCCTTATTGACTTTGTGACCTTGGACAGACTTCTCAAAACCTTGATTTTCTTTTTAGTAAAATGGTTATAATAATAATGACCCTTTCATAAGGTTTTTGTAAGAGGTAAATGGTGTAATGCATATAAAACATTGAATACATATTTGACCTGGAGGAAATATTCAATGAATTCTATTTTTTATTTTAGTACGGAACATACAACAGTGATTGTAAACAGTATTGAGTATGGATGGAGAATGTGTAGTGTAAAAAAAAAATCCTCCATTTAGTAATAAATTATTTTATCTGGGGAAAAAAATCAGGTATATTTTAAGGGCAATAGAAGCTACAAAAAGTAGTCAGGTAGAAAGGGGGAACTCTTGGCTGAAGGACACATATAAAAGGATGCAGAGACATTAAAAGGTGAAGATGTCACCCTAGAAGTGAGTGTTACAGAATCTCAAAAAAAAATATTTTGATAATATCACAAAAGAGGATGAGTTTCTGTTTTTACTAAAAAAAATGATTCCAATGGTCAGGTAAGATAAGATTTACAAATAATGGAATATCTTTATTAACCCATGGAACGAATGCAAAGTTCAGTTTTATTTTAGATAAAGTGCCCATTTTACACAGATTTCCTCTTAACAGAGAACGTCCATCGGGATCTTTTCATGAACAGATAGCTTAGCAAGCTTAGCTGGGCCTGTTGTAGAACTTGTTGATTAAATGACTGCGAATCCTAAAAGCGTTGGGGTAGTGTCTCCGCATGGTCAGAGGTGTCAGTGACATCTACCCTCTTTTTCTTTTCTTTTTTTTTTTGTTACTTAATTTAAGCAGCATCCCTCTGCTTTTCTTTGTCTTTATTAATTGTCCTTTGAAAGATGGTAAATACATGGCTTCTCCAGTTGTGGTCTTTGGTGCTTCTTCAGAGAAGACTGGTATTTACCCTCTAGCTTTCCAGATTTGAACTATGTCAAATAATGACCTTGCCCCAGCCAGCTCTTTTTCTTTTTTGGAGAGGTTGTCACCATGAGCCCCTTTGGAAAAAAATCCATCTTTCTCTATTATTAGGGGGAAAGAACACTGGAGAAACAAGACTTTATTCCCATGAAAAATTTACAAAGAAAATCAAGAATTTTTTTAAAAATTTGAATACTTTCTAATCAAATGTACTATACACATCAGGAAAAGGGAAAATTAAAGTGGATCTATTAGGTTGGTGCACAAGTAATTGCAGTTTTTGCCATTAAAAGTAATGATACAAGTAATTTGCCATTACAAAAACTGTAATTACTTGTGAACCAACCTAATAAGAGTCTTAGAGAAGATCTAATAAAGGAAGCAAAACTTAACTTCTACTTTGAAAGATTAAAAAATGCTAACCCATTATGCTTTGAGTTCTTAAGATGTTAGGATGTGTCTGGATTGTACTAAGTACTTATGTTTATTTTTTTTAAATAATTTCAACTTGTATTTTAGATTCGAGGGGGTACATGTTTAGGTTTGGAAAACTACAGAGCCTCTTTGATATGGATGAGGGGTCCCCAACCCCCAGGCCATGGACCAGAACTGGTCTTTGGCCTGTTAGGAACTGAGTCACACAGTAAGAGGTGAGTGGCGAACAAGCGAGCAAACTTTCATCTGTATTTATAGCCACTCCCCATCACTTGCATTACTGCCTGAGCTCCACTTCCTGTCAGATCAGCAGCGGCATTGGATTCTCATAGGAGTGTGGACCCTATTATGAACTGTGCATGTGAAGGATCTAGGTTGTGAGCTCCTCATGAGAATCTAATGCCTGATGATCTGAGGTAGAACTGAGGCAGTGATGCTTGCGCAGGGGAATGGCTGCAAATACAGATTAACATTAGCAAAGAGCTTTGACTGCACAGAGACCATAATAAATCATTTGCTTGCAGATTGTTCTAGTTCATTTTCATGCTGCTATGAAGAAATACCCAAGACTCGGTAATTTATAAAGGAAAGAGGTTTAATTGACTCACAGTTTCACATGGCTATGGAGGCCTCAGGAAACTTACAGTCATGGTGGAAGGGGAAGCAAACACGTCCTTCTTCACATGGCAACAGGAGAGAGAAGTGCTCAGCGGAGGGGGAGAAAAAGCTTTATAAAACCATCATATTCCAAGAAAACTCACTCACTATCACGAGAACAGCATAGGGAAACACCCCCATGATCGAAGTCACCTCCCACAAGGTCCCTCCCCCAACACGTGGGTATTACAATTTGAATTACAATTCAAGATGAGATGTGGGTGGGAACAGAGAGCCAGATCGTATCACAGACTCATATCAAAACCCTATTAGTAGGTGGCAGGTAACAATTAAGCTGCCCCTGGTGGCAGGCTTTATAGTGGCAAGTGAGTTCAGGTACTTCAATTGTATAGCTACATCTCATGGCAGGCTTTATGTCAGAATCTGACATTTATTTTAGTTTGCACATGGCCCACCCATTATTTTACTTACCACTTTCATGTACATCTCTTTTTTCCACTGTGCACTCATCTCCAGCACACTTTTGGTAAGCCCACAAGCTAACCCTAGCCAAAATGGGTATAGAACAAACGTCACTGGAGATCTTCCTTGCAAAGGGGGAAAGACCAAATAATGAGAGAGCAGAAGACTCTAAGACTGCCAACAAAAAGAAAGCTGCATTTAAAGGAAAATACCAAGGGTCCTACATAAATTACACGTTCATTACAATAGTTGATTCACATTCTCCAAGCCCGCTTGGTATAATATGTGGGGACTAGCTATCCAACAAAGCTGTGAACTCTTCAAAACTGCTTCGCCACATGGAAACCAAGCACCCTGTATTAAATCACAAGACTTTGGAGTTTTTCAAAAGAAATAAACATGAAAACAGAGAACAGAAGCAATTATTGAAGGCCACCATTTCATCAAATGTGTCTGCACTGAGAGCATCATTCTTAATGGCTAACCACATTGCTAAAGTAAAGAAGTCCTTTACTGTTGGTGAAGAGTTGATCCTGTCTCCTGGTAATAATATTTGTTGTTAAATTTTAGGAGAGGCTGCAGGTCAAAAGGTGGCACATGTTCCTCTTTTGGCTGGCACCGTAACTAGATGAATTGATGAAATGGCAGAGGATATTGAGGCACAATTGCTAAAGAGGATGAATGAGCCACTGTAGTATTCAATCCAGGTTGATGAGTCTACCCATGTTGACAACAAGGTAACAATGCTCGTTTTTGTGCAATATGGTTTTTAGGAGGATGTGCGTGAGGATAAGTTATGTGCATTTTGTTTTGCCAACCAACACTACAGCTGCACAACTATTCAAGTCTTTGAATAATTATGTATCAGGAAAACTGAATTGGTCATAATGTGTCGGTGCGTGCATGGATGGAGCAGCTGTCATGGCTGCATGGCTTTCTGGTTTCACTGCTTGGGTCAAAGAGGTTGCTTTTGAATATGAGTCTATGCACTGCGTCCTTCATAGAGAAATGCTGGCTAGCCAAAAAAACGTCAGCCGAACTTAACAACATTTTGCAGGATGTGATTAAAATTAACAACCACGTTAACCTACATGCCCTTAACTCACGTCTGTTCATGCAGCTCTGTGAGGAGATGGACACAGAGCAAACACATCTCTCAGACACAGAAGTGAGATGGCTTTCTATACGTAGATCCCTGGCCAGAGATTTTGAGTTATGAGAGCCACTTCAGAAATAGCACATTTCAGTGACACAGAATGGGATACAAAACTTGCTTACTTATGTGGCATATTCAACCTGCTCAACGAACTCAATCTGTCGCTTCAGTGGAGAATGACCACTGTGTTCAAGTTGGCAGATAAAGTGGCTGCATTCAAAGACAAACTGGAATTATGGGGCAACAAGTGAACATCAGGATTTCTGGCATGTTGGAAACATTAGCAGGGATTTTGGAAGAGATGGAGCCAGAGGCTTCTTTCTCCCAGCTTGTGCATGATCACCTAATTCAGCTTACAAAAGAATTTGAGCATTACTTCCCAACCACAAAACACCCCCAAACTGGGAAGGAATGGATCCGTGATCCATTTGTGAATAAGCCAAGTGAATCGACTTTGTCTGTGCTAGAAGAGGATCAACTGCTTGAGATCACAAATGATGGTGGCCTTAAAAAGTATGTTTGAGACAACTTCAAATCCTAATCATCAAGGTCAAATAGGTGTGACAAAAGCATCTAAAAGCCTGCTTCCATTTCCAACATCCTATCTTGGTGAAGCAGGGTTTTCTGCAGTGACAGCAACCAAAATGAGATTACGGAGTAGACTGGACATAAGCAACATAAGCAACACATTTCGGGTGTCACTGTCTACCATCACCCACAGATGGGACCATCTAGTTGCAGGAAAACAAGCTCAGGGCTCCCACTGACTCTACATTATGGTGAGTTATATATTTTCTTCATTATTATATATTACAATGTAATAATAATAGTATAAAGTGCACAATAAATGTAATGTACTAGAATCATCCCCAAACCATCTCCCCAACCCCTGGTCCATGGAAAAAATTGTCTTCCATGAAACCAGTCCCTGGTGCCAAAAAGGTTGGGGACTGCTGGTATAGATTATATTACTGCCTGGATTTTACAGACAAGGAAATTGAAGCTTATTATTGTAACTTGTGTCTAAAGCTTGTGAATAGAGGAGCAGGCTTTTGAACTTGGACATTTTGTATTTAGCCACCTATTCCTAACATCTCCCTTATACTACTAGAGAGAAGGCAAGTGGTTTCTTTGCTGTTCAGCTATATGCCAGGTTCAACAGTTCCCAATGTTACCTCTTTATGAAACAACAATGGCAACCAAAACAAAAGCCTTATGCCACAATTATTCTGTCATCTGGATGTTGTTGTATTCTTCCGTGCTAAAAAGGTAGCTTTGTGATATAAGTTGGAATTTTGTAGCTTGCCTTTACTTGTACACTCAATGACCCTGAGTCAGAAGAAGTAACTATCAAAGGTTTGAGAGTTATCTGTGCCAATGATATAATGCTTTTCTTCAAGGTACATTCATTCATCAGATATGTATTGAATCCCATAATGGGAAGGGCATTATAAAGTTGGGTGGGCATAGGGAGAAATATTTGATGTAGTTTCTACTCACAAAGACCTCATAGCCATTTGGGACAGCAGACCACAAATGAATAAATTACAACCTAGCATAGTGTGTGCCGTAATGTAAGCTGCTAGATACTTTTTTTCTTACTTCAACTTATTGCAGAACTAAAACCAATATCTTCATTTTGGCTCTGACTTGGAATAAATCTTACTCTGCCTCCTGGGACAGTGAAAGCTCTGTTGAGAAACTAATAAGTTCGGCCCAAATTCTCAGCAGTGTGCTTGATGAAAAATAACAAATTTTGAGAAGAAGAAAAGAAGTAAGGCAGTTCAGCTTACTAGAACTTGATCCAAATATTCAGAGAAAAATTCAGGCTTTGGTTATCTAAACAAGCAGGTGGAGACAGTTAAGAAATTAGCATAAGTTAAATAATGAAACATTCATTATTTCACAATTGAATTACTAAAATCCTTGGCATAAACATACTTCTATGTCACATGCTATTTTATTGTTGCTAATAGAAAACAGTCATGTATAATTTAGAGAGATACTTTAATTAGAATATCAATTATTTCCAAATATATATAAATAATAACAAATAGACAAGGGCATCTTTAGAGCCCTAAATTTCAGCAGCACTGTATGTTTAGTGGAATGTGACACTTTAGAATGAGTTTTCAGACATTCCAATATATTTCTATACTTTGGATTTTTATAGAGTGGAATGCCTTGGTCATTTTTTAGAGTTTTGATAGTATATTCAGTATTCTTGCAAACTACAGATAAAGTAAATGACTGTTCAAATATTTGACAAGCACTTTATAAAGAAAAATATGAATGATATAAAATAGAGAATATAGTATAATGAAAAGGCACAGCAAATACCTTCTGTTATATACACTCATATTTCTCAGTCTCTATAACGATCCTCTAAGATATTATGCAATATTGGGAGAAAGATGAATTGACAAGAGATAGTGAAAGCGATATTTATACTGGCATCACCAGCAGAGCAGGAAAAGCCACAGAGCAGAGCAGATGGGGAATAAAGTTCTTTGTTCTATTCGGTGGACTTCCATTCACAATTTTTCCCATAATTTGTAGGTGGACCTCATTCAGCCTGCAGCTTCCCTCTAATCATAGGAGGCAGAGTAGCAAATTGGACAAGCTCTCTGTGAATTCCAAAAGCTTTGGATCTGAACTCTGGCCCTGCCTTTTACTAACTTGGGGATTTGGGACAATCAGTTTCATCCTTCTTTTACAAAATGAGAAAAATGACGTATGCATAATTCCTATCATTGTTGTAAGGATTAAATTTGATGACATAGGCCATGACAAGATTTTTCTCCCTACTTTACCAGCTACTCAAGCTCTAAACCAGCTGTCTCCAATTTCTCATCTTTGCTCAATGTCCTCATGTAATCCACAGGAAAGTCCAACTAACTCTGCTTCCAAGACAAATCTTGTATCTGTTCATTTTTCTCCATCTTCCCTGATACCTTCTATACCAGGAATTCTTAATCTTGGAACTATTGACATTTGGAGTCATGATCAGCTACATAATTCACAAGACCCATTGCGAAACGAAAGTGTAGGGTATCTTGTTCAAAATGAAGGAAAAATATGACCCTAAAGGTACTAAAGTGTCACGACTTTTCCTTTCCTCTGCAGTCTCTCTCTTGACTTGTCATCAGGTTAATTTGCTATTCAAATATAATTCTAAGTTTTAAAAAATGTTAAATTACTAGCATGAATGTTATCATTTATCTTTATATTATACAATGCCAGCTTTAAATGCAAATATATGACTATTTAACTTGCAAGCAGAATCATCAAAATTATACAATTAGTATTTCATAGCTTGTGTATGTATATGTATTTTGTTCTTACCAGAACAGTAGAAACACTGCACAAAACTAATTCAACTGCTTTCATTTAACTTCCTGATGTGTGCATATTCTAAATTCACTCTGATTAAGAAAGAAGAAAAAGAAAAAGGAAACAAGGGTTATCCTATCTTTCTTCCACTTTCCTTCAATATTATTATTTTCATAGTAAGTAGTTGGCTAACACAGAGAAGTAACAACAAGTAAGAAAGGATACATAAGGTTCCTAAGTATGTGTGTTTCTTCGAAAGCCTTGGCCTACTTTCTCCATTGGAAGCCATTTCAAGCAGAAAACATAGATACTTGAGGCCTCAGGTCCTGCTTACTCAATCACAGATGTAACATAGTGACATTGAACTCACTGTGAGCCTTGTAGAAATCCCACAGACCATAGATCCGCTGGAATTCTGTGCTCATTGTTTATGGCCAACAGTGAACGGCAGACACACACAATGCCTCTGTCTCCATGGCGTACAGGCATGCTTTATTGTCCCAAAGGATTTCACTTACAAATCATAAGTTCCATGATAATAATTTTTATGAAATGTCAAGATGACAATAGCATCACGATAAATCTAGTGTGGCATCTTTGAGTGTGGGTGGGACCCTGTGGAGTTGCACGGGTGGCAAAGCCATGAAGCTGTCCCCGTTAACATGGGGAAATTCTTTTTGTGGGGGGCTCTTCTGCACACCGTATGATGTTTAGAACCATTCCTGGCCTCCACCCACTAGATGCTAGCAGCAGCTCCCCACCTGATAGCCCGCCAGTGATAACAATAAAAAATAACTCCAGACATTGCCAAGTGTCCCTTGGGGGAAAAATGCCCCCCGGGTAAGAATCACTGTTTCAGACCAAATTACACTGGTCTCTTGTTTGGTCCACAGCTTAGGCACCTAACCAGCCTCCCTGGCTTTCAGGACTTTCATCTCACATTTCAGTCACTACATAAAACCGTGCTCCTTTAAAAAGAGCCTGCCATTCTTCTGCTTAAACACTCAGTGCCTACAACTTCAGCTTCCTCATACATGCGAACACAGCCATCCCCGTGTCCCTGGCTTGAAAAGCTCTTTGAAAGTATTTCCCTGACTACCTCTCCTTCAAGTGCCTCTGCTTTCCTCTTGCCTCTTGAACTCAGCTCACTAGCTTTTTTTAATGTTACTCAATATACCAAGCTGGTGCCTACATCAGGACCCGTGTCCTAGGATTTTCCTAGGCCAGGATGTTCTCTGTTGATGACTTCCTGGCTGGCTTCTTATGTTTCAGAATTTAAAAACTACTTTCTTCAAGTGAGTTTTTTTGACCCTCAGAATAATGTAGCTAGTCAGTCATTCTCAATCATTGTATTTGTATTTTCAGTACAACTCTTACTCTGTTAGTTTTTCTTGCTTAATTATCTGTCAATTTTCCCTTTTCCTTCCTCACTAAAATAAAATTCAGTAACAGCAGAGACGTTATGTATTTGCGGCTTTCTCCACAATCCCAGTGCATTGAACAGTGTCAGGTACCGAGTCAATGCTGAAGAAAGAGTTGTTGAATGCCCGTAAAGTAAAAGTGAAAGGCCTGCTACATAGTAGCTGTTGAATATATGAAAAGTTAGAAGGTTCTATCTCCTTTCTCTCTTCTCCCATTACATAATTGTTTTAGGCCCACCAGTTTGAAATTTGAACTCAGCTCATCCCAGAATTCTTTTCTATTCCACAGACTATGATGGCTGCTGTTGATACGTTTTATTGATTACTTAGAAAGCTATCTTGTTTCACCTTTTAGCTTGTGCTAAAAGCTCAGGAAGCTACTCTACTCTACTGTTTCCCTAAACACCAAATTCAATGTTGCACACACTATTGGAAACTTAGCTAATATTTATGCATCAAAGATATTTTGTTGTTATTGTCATAAACAAAGGACACTAGACTGAGAATCAGGAAATTTAGGGTCAAATTCTTGGGTTTGCCATCTATAGCCATTACATTTAGAACAAGCTTCTTATCTTTATCTTTATTTTTTCAGAAGGGGTTCCTAGGGGAACTTTTATCTTTAAATAGGAGCTAAGTCTTTAAAATCCTCTAAGTTCTACAATTCTGTATCATGTAGAAAATTTACAAGCATTGTTTTAAGATAAAAAAATTTATAAAATTATCAGAAAGGTGCTATGGTAGGAAAATAATAAGAAATATTCTCGAGTAATATGTTTGTTTTTTTAATAAAGTCCACTAGAGTTGTAATGGTTTATAAATCTTCTTTAAAAATTAAACCTTTGCAAAACTCTTTCAAGAAACAATATACCTAATGCTAGATGACGAGTTAGTGGGTGCAGCGCACCAGCATGGTACATGTATACATATGTAACTAACCTGTACAATGTGCACATGTACCCTAAAACTTAAAGTATAATAAAAAAAAAGGAAACATGTACCTCAAACTAAAACATTAATTAAAATATGTCAGATATTTCAGAGTAAAAGCAAATTGATCAACTTTCAAAATCATCTCCTTTTTAATGACCATATTGTTGGGAAAAGCTATTTGGAAAGACTGTTCTTGGTAAAGTAAACTTTGAAAATTAGATAAATAAAATCTTACCTCCAATATAGTTCTCCAATTGCAGTGTGTTTGAAGGGGAAGAGAAGTATATTTACAAATGGATTCTTCCAACCCTTAATAAAGGCGAGATGTAGTGCTTGCCCTTGGCAAAATTGTGGTTGACCGTTCACCCTGGTGACATTCTGTCAATCCTCCATCACCCCAATCTACCTTCCATTTGCTGACCATCAATTCCCACTTGCAGGACAAGATTTAGAGTTGACAGAAGACAAGCAGCCTGTTTGAGGTGGTGCTGCAGGGCCATAGTTATCATTCAAGAAAAGAAAAGAACAGAGGAGGTGGCTGGCATTGTTCAGCAGGGATTGCTGTTCTGGTCTTCTCTCTCTGCTCTTCCCTCACCTGATTGTGTACCTGGTTCTTATATCAGCACCCTCCTAGAACTCTGGATACAAAAACCCCTTAATAGACCTTTGCTGATGCCTCACCAACACCACTACTATCCCTTGCTTTCTCCCTCTTGTGTTCCTTCTTGATCATTGATGTAATTGAAGACTGCCTGTGGGTTATTGATGAGGGCCAGAAGTGCCCTCCAGTTGCTGTGTTTTCTATTTGTCAAGGCTCTCTGATATTTGTCACAATAAATTCATGGATGGTTTTTTGGAGGTCATTTTTCCAAAGCCTTACCCAGTGCAGAAATCCTCTCTATTACATCTCCAAAAGATAATCTGTCTTACAGTTTCTGTTTCAACAGCATTTAATGGCAGAGAAATCATTAGATTTTGAGGCAGTTCATTCTACTGTTAAACATTTCTAATTGGTAGAAGGTAGTTTCTTATTTTCACTCAAACTGCACTTACCTCTAACTTCCATTCACTGATCTCAGTTCTAGCCCATTTTGAGGCAGTTCATTCTACTGTTAAACATTTATAATTGGTAGAAGGTAGTTTCTTATTTTCACTCAAACTGCGCTTACCTCTAACTTCCATTCACTGATCTCAGTTCCAGCCCATCTGAAGCAACACAGAATATGTGGTTTCTTCTTTTTTCCTAGAGCATCATGTTAGATATCATGTTCCTCTGAAACACAGGTTCAAAACTAGTGTCATGTAGCATAAATAAAACTCATAATTGTGCCTTTTTTGTATACAGTGACGCCCCTACTCTGTTTTTTAACATTTGATTGACTTATTCGTATTTAGCCATCATTCTATAGTACTTACTATGTGTCAGTAATTTTTAAAACATTCTATAAGCAGTAACTCATATGCTCTTTGTAACAACCCTAATAAATAGAGTTCTATTATTCTATTATTATCAACTTCTTAATGATGTGAAAAGTAAGGCACAAACAAGTTAGTAGAGGTGCTGGAATTCAAATCCAAGCTAACTGGCCCTAGTCATGATGCCTTGTTGTGTCCTTTTAAATATTTACATGGTACAGGGTAATCTTGATTTTTACTTTCTCTTGAAACATGGGATACTCTACTTATATGGGTCTTACAGTCCTATAAGGCAAGAAAACTGTGAAAATGTGAGGACTGACTTCCACATTTAGATGGGGAAATGGGCTGCTCAAGTTGCCATTATTTTAAACTATTCTTCGGTACTCCCCACCCGACCTACTTGTTGATGCTTCATATCATCTCAAAGCATTCAAGTTTATAAATCGGAACCAAATTTTTGTCATTTCTGTGTTAAATATGTCCTTTTCAACCACTTCTCATGGGCTCAGAGTTTAAAGTTATTGGATGAAGAAAGATGGTAGGAAACAATATAAACAAATGAGGTTTTAAGAGGCCCACTTGTGTTTTCTTTTTGTGTGTTTGTATGAAGGCTCTTGAGAGGAAAAAAAAATAGGTTAACCTGATAATAAAGCAATTCATAAAGGTCAGGGTATAAGAAAGAAATTGAGGCCATATAGAATTTAAAATGTTTGAGTGCATTTTAATAATGTCAATGATTTAAGATCCTGTGGGGAACAGGGCACTGTGAATATGGTAAAGAATCCTGGCTAGACATTTCATCCCAGACAGGGCAATTCTAAAATTTTGCTATGTTGAATAAATGTCTTTGTCGTTGAGAATGAAAGAGGAAAGAGGAAAAAGTGGCTTTTATAAATGTTAGGAGAATATATGACTCAGTCACAGTTAGTTTAAATGACTTTAATCAATTAGTTGAAGGCTTATAGAATTATCCTTGCCTGACCCAATCAAAAATATGTATCATATACTGAATATTTACAAGATAGTTAAAAGCACTGTGCAGGAGAAAGGGACTGGCAATTTCCTTGTTTAAAGTATGGGCAAATTTCAGAATAATTCCTTTAAAAACACAGAACTTTAGTCTTTAAGAACTCACAATTATTTTGTATGAATAATTCTAGAAAAAAAGCTGAATATGTATATACCATGAATTGATGTGTAAAAATTACTTTCACATATCCTTCCCTCTGATTCATACAACAAGCATTTGAGTAGATAAAATAAATAGCATCAATGCCCCATTTTGTTATGTGGGGTTTGTTTTATTATCGTTCAAAAACTCTTCTCATAATGGCCACAGTATTGCCATATATGCAAAGCATTGCAAGTATATGAATTCTGACTCATGAAATTACTCCAGATTTAGCTTTCTTCTGGCCTGTTCTGAGCCTCTTAATGAACTGACATCTCTCATTGCCCAAACCTCTTTGGCCCCAAATCTTTGATTCATTTCTTTAAGTAGCCTATATAAATGGAAATCCTAGTTTTGGACTATTTGCATTGGATCCTATCTGGCATTCACATGGGACATTAAACCCAGAGATTAGACCTCTCCTGATACCCATGGTCCAGCTCAGCCCAAGATATCACTAGACTATGGCTACAGCCTTCCTCAGTCCCAGATTGACAAGGCAAGAGACCGGAGAGTATAAGAACAAAACAAGTTAAATTATTCAGGCCATGCTCAGTACAGTGAATACAGATTTATAATTGTGTTGAGCTACAAGTAACAAAAAAA
The DNA here is from genome assembly GCF_028858775.2 of Pan troglodytes. Classification (NCBI taxonomy): domain Eukaryota; kingdom Metazoa; phylum Chordata; class Mammalia; order Primates; family Hominidae; genus Pan; species Pan troglodytes. The sequence goes on from NC_072411.2 coordinate 15,568,283, forward strand.
CTGCGAATAATATTTACTTAATCATTAAGGATATGACCAGAGATTGCTTGTTTAGGAATAGTGAGGCTCAGGGTCAGGAGACTAGGCTCCTTCTACCTATGGATCCATCATCCCTGCTCCCATTCCCAAGGTTATCTCAGGATCCAAGGTGGTAACTAGAGCGTCAGTGATTTCACTTGCACTTCAAGTTTGCAGAACAGAGAAAAACAAAACAAGAAATCTCTGGCCCCTCCATTTAGGAGCCCTTGTATAGACCTGAAGTTATGCTGAGCTGCAGTCCTTGATTCTCCAGCCATGTGTTCTTAGACGCATCTGTTAACCACTCTGAGCCTCACCTTCTTTATCTGTAAAATCAGGATATAAATTTATCAATATAAAGGGAGGGTTTTTTTTCACATTTCCATTAAATCAATTAGTTTAAGGCTTGTACAATTATCCTTGCCTGACCCAGAAAATCATTAACCTTATTATCATCAGATACCATCATTACTATTGTCGTTATTATCAGCTGATTAGTTGTAAAATTTTCATAAACTCTAATATCTTATATTTTACTTTACGTGTATTTAAGAGTTACTATAGTTTAAGTATCTGCAATAAGTTAACAATATCATATTCATTCTTCTTTTAATGCCTATTTAGTGACAAGCCTGTTCCTTCTCCTCCTTTTTTGTAAGTATTTTTGTCCAAATATCACCCTACCTTCATCTGCTCATGTGTATTTCTGACCAAAGGCGGATATTTAAGGAGAGAAATGTTACAACTCCAATGTCTCTTTGGCCATTTTTAATACTGGAATAGTCAAAGATCTGGAGAAAGAAGGCTGCAGGGAATCAGAGTGCCCCACTCTCTACTTATGTCCAGATGATAAATTAAAATGGAAATAACATTACCAAAAAAACTTTAATAACAAGAAAAGAAGAAATAAAAGCCCTTAAGAAATCAATCAAGAAAGACTTCAGAATAGGAAACATCAAGATGATTTTAAAATGATTTAGTCAAACATTTGCCAAGTGTGAAAAAAGTCACTCAAACTGATTGATGAGCTGAATTTATTTAAGACAGTTGAGCTCATCTCCTCTTAGACACAATCTAAAGATCCATTATACACTCATGTTTTTTAATAGATTCATTTATATTTTATTGATACATAATAACTGTACATAGTTATGGGGCACATATATTCTGATACATGCATACAAAGTGTAATAATCAAATCAGGTATTTAGGGTATCTATCACCTCAAACATTTATCATTTCTTTGTGTTGGGAAATTTCAAATAGTCTCTTCTAACTATTTTGAAATATTCGTGAAGTTATTCCTAATAATAGTCTCTCTACTGTGCTATAGAACACTACAACTTATTTCTTCAGTCTAACAGTTGCACGTTTATGCCTATTAACCACCTCTTCATCATCCTCAGCCCTTCCCACACTTTCTAGACTCCAGTGTCTAACATTCTACTCTCCAGCTGCATGAGATCCATTTTTTTAGTTGCCATATATGAGTGAGAACATGAACTATCCATCCTTATGTGCCTGGCTTACTTCACTTAACATAATGACCTCCAGTTCCATCCATGTTGCTGCAAATGAAAGGATTTCATTCTTTTTTTTGTGGCTGAATGGTATTCCCTTGTGTATATATGCCACATTTTCTTTATCCATTCATCTGTTGATGAACACTCAGACTGATTCCATATCTTGGCTATTGTAAGTAGTGCTACAATAAACATGGGATTGCAGATTATATATTCATTTACAAGACAAAATATACTTGGCCCCCTTTATTTGTAACATATATACCTGAAATTTTCATGTGAAAGGAATGGGATTTAAGAGAAAGGTGTGTGATTATCTTTTCTAGGAGTTAGTGACAGTTTGGCAAATAAGTTTTTCATCTAGAATACTGACTTATTTATATCCTTTGGATTTGAAAGAAGATTCAAATAGTAGATGACTTCACAGGTAAATTCTTTTTTTTTTTTTCATTTTTTTTCTACATTTGTCTCCCTCCCTACTTCTTCTCTGAAATTAGCATATATTTATTAAACACTACAGTCAGGTAGGGCATGAGTGCGAAATATTTTATAAGACATAGTCCCTACCCTCAAGGAATTTACTATCTAGCTATGATTCATGTTTTTGTTATTTCACTAGTTTTCTCCTCAATCATCTGTCACTATCATCACTCCTATTACCATCTCATGAATATCCTAATTTCCCTTTAGCACTATATTACAAACCTATTGGACCAATTTATCTCAACTCTTTTAAAACTTTCACTTAGTAGTCTCCAAGAAATTTCAGGACTTGAGAATAATGAAAATTAATATCTTTAAATTTGCAGCGTGCCTTTTCTTTCACTGCAAAAGCAAACTGCACAATTTTCGAATGATTTCAAAGTGCAAACGGGAAAGCTGCAATTGTAATGAGGAAAAAGAAATCAAATAGGATTCAAATATTGTCAAGTAAGCCTTCATCGTGGTGGGGGCCTGGGTGTCTTTGTGGTGATTGAAATACTTGACAGAAAATTGAAAGAAAAAAAACAGAAAATGTGATTGAGAATTGATTTAAGAGGGTGACAAACTCAACAGGACTTCTAAGTCATCTTATGTAAAATGCTGTGGAAGACAGTGACCACTTCCTCTCACTGACAGGCGGTTCCCTGTGCTGTCAATGAGCTTCCCTCAAGGCTGGATTAAATAGACTCTGGGAACTTTTGAATTAGGCAGGAGAACCTGCTCAGTAATTTAGAGAATTTAGCACTAATAAAGACTAAGATGATTGTCCATAATGGGATTGTAGGATTTTAGCAATCCTGGTTTAGATGACAAATGCTACCACATAAAGCGTTTTATGACAACATGTTATAAGAGATTATACTTATTCCCTGTGGAGTTTTTTCACCTCCATTTTACCTACTCTTAGAATCTGTACTGAATAAGGGAAATAGTTGAGGCTGTGAAATTTGATTCTTTTCAAACACTATGGGGAAAATGTTGAATAAATCTGCATAAAAGACATCCACAACATAAAGTTGAGAAGCTTAGCTTACGTGTTAATCATTGCTTTGTGCTGTTTGCAAAACAACCACCAAATTTGGCCCAAGACAAAGAATATTGCCTCATTAACAAATTTGGCAACGCTACAGTGACAGTAATCACATTTTTATTCTATTTTCATATTCGAGACTCCAAAGCAGCTTAAAAAATATTCATTAACAAAGCAGGTTGCAGCATGCCAACCAGTAGCTACATCAGCATAGTCAGATATAATTTTGTGAGCTTTATCTAGGAGGGCAGAGTTTAGCTATAACCACAGGAAATGTACACACACAAAGAAACATGTTAGATAAGATTAATGAAAATGTTCTCTTAAAAATAAACGAGTTTCTCAATGAAAGGGGAAAAAATCCCGCAGCATAATTTGTCCTTTGGATTTTAAGTGGTGTGGTCAGTCATTAATGAGAAACATCATTTAAGAAACTTTACAAAGACTGAATTGTTGCTAAATACAAATATATAAAATGGCGAGGAAATATACAAAATGTGTCAAGTTTTTCAAACGGATTCAAAAAATTATCAAGTGCATTAAAACATTCAATTACAAAAGTAAAAAATGCAATAATATGAATGAAACAATGAGAGAAATCAATTTCAAAACCCAGTGCGATGCGGATGTGGTGGAATTGTATGCATTCGTATTGAAAAGGTTATGAAAGTGAGAAAATCAGAAACTGGTGTCTCAAAGAAGATTGAGGCAAAGGGCTAGACTGGAGCAAGGACACGAACTAGCAGCTGTCTTAAGTCAGTACTTGCTTATCTTTCTGATGCCAGTGTGACTGCAAGTCTGACCCAGGTTACCTAGGTTTGTGTACTCAATCCCGTATGTCTGAAATGAAGCCAATCTTACCTGTATATTTTGTGGGTGATGCATTCATCTATACACATAAACATGAAGATCTAGGAAATGATTTATTTTGGCTTCCAAATTAAACCAGAAGTGCCAATGTAGAGGAGGATCAGTAGCCCACTGTGCTCTTGATAATGGGTGATGTGCCTCACTCATAGGTCTGGCCATTGGCTGGGGCAATGGGAGCTATTGGGGTCCCATGTGGCCAACATCTGGTAGATACCTTAGGTTTCCTCAGATAACATTCAGATGCCAAAAAATCATGGTCCTTTAGTACATTTGTTGTAACTGATTACATTGAATCCACTCTGAGCCATTTGAACACCTTATCTACCATTTACCTATCTATCACCTATCTTTACCTATCTGTCTGTCTGTCTGTCTATCATCTATCTATCTATCTATCATATCTGTCTGTCTATCTATCTATCCATCTATCTATCCTATCTATCTATCTATGTATCATCTATCTATCTATCTATCTATCTATCTATCTATCATATCTATCTGTCTGTCTGTCTGTCTATCCATCTATCCTATCTATGTATCTATCTATCATCTATCTATCTATCTATCTATCTATCTATCTATCTATCTATCTATCTATCTATGCTACCTATGAACTAACAGGTTTAGTTAGTGAAATGAATTAATAAGACCTGAGGAATAATTATGTGACCTAGACTAGGGTCACATTAGATTATAGAGATCATGAAACAAGTTGTTTGCATCATTGGATATGACTGTTTCTCAAAGTTTTTCTAATGTCACAGTTGGTGCTGGAAATGTTCTTAGGTGAATTCAAAGAGACACCAGAGATCTTAATAGTCCATAATGTATATGCTGAGAGCAAATAAACTGAGTCAGTAATGTACATAATGATCATCAAAATCCAAACATTGACCAGATAGCTCAAGGTGTTCTAAAGCTATAATAGGCATGTAATACATTTTCTCTCCTGCAACAAGTATGTAAGTATGTGTGTTTATATGCATGTTTGTTTTAAACAGTGTATCTTTTTAAATAAAAGACTTGGAGTCATTTATAAGTAATGCATATAATGAAATAAAAATAAATAAATAAATAATAAAATGAATGCCATTTGATCTAGCAATCCCACTACTAGGTATCTACCCAAAGGAAAATAAGCCATTATATGAAAAAGACACACACATATGCTTATAGAAGCACAATTAGCATTTGCAAAAATATGGAACCAAATTAAATGCCTATCAGCCAGCAGGTGGATAAAGAAAATATGGTATATATACACCATAAAACACTACTCAGCCGTAAAACAGAATGAAATAATGGCATTTGCAGCAAGTTGGATGGAGCTGGAGGCCATTATTCTAAGTGAAATAACTCAGGAATAGAAAACAAAGTAGTGTATATTCTCACTTATAAGTGGGAGCTAAGCTATGGGGATGTAAAGGCATAAGAATAATGTAACGGACTTTGGAGACTATGGAAGAAGAAGAAAGGTGGGAAGGGTGGGAGGGGAGATGAGGGCTAAATGACTAAATATCAGGTATAACTGTGTGCAGTGTACACTGCTCAGGGGACAGGTGCACCTAAATCTCTAAAATCACCGCTAAAGAACGTATCCATGTAAACAGAAAACCCCTGTACCCCAAAAACAATTAAAGAAAAAAATATGAATGCAGGCAGAGATATCTACCTCATAATCTAATGCCAAGACTACTGGCTAAATATAAATACATAAATTTATTTTGTCTAAAAAAAAGAGAATACCTAAAATATAATGAAGCCAAGACTAGGAAAAATATGAATGAAATAAAATGCTAAGTAAAAGAAAAGAGAAAAAAACAAATCTTATATGAAGGATGCCAAGCATTCACAATTTCTATAGTTTACTTTCCTGATGTCTAAAGCTAAAAGAGAAAAACCAGCTCTATTGGGCTATTCAGTTCTAAAATGTCAAATTTCATTCTTACATCCACTCTGAGAAAAGAAAGGCAAGTTCTTACTTCCAAAACTGTAAGTGAAAGAAATGCAAGCACAGAAAAATCAGATGCCAAATACAGAATCACACAATTGCTTATTGAAAGATTTGGGATTAAGACCAAGCATATCAGTTCCTGGCCGAGTGTGTGTTTCCTAATGTCCCAGGTTAGCTAGGCCAGTAGCTACTACGCATTATCTGGGGTTAGCGGAGACTGGTTTTGCTTCCCAAATGGCAAGTGATACAGCAATGGACAATGACACAAGAGCTCTGTGCTTGTGTTTCTTATAGTCTGTAGTCACAGGATCACACATGGCACCCAGAGAACACTCGGGACTCAACAAGTGTTTGTTGATTAATTAAATACAGTTTGCCTCCTACAGCATTCATGATTTCCAGTACAAATTAACAGAGTAGAACGCCGTGAAAGAATATCATCCTTCCAGTAAGCAGCTAGACTTTTATTCTCATTGAGCTAGGAATGCATATGAATAAACATATTGTTAACCATTGAAACATGCTCATTTCAGTTCATTTGGCCGTGACTCTGGCTCATTTTTCCTGGCCTCTTTCAATGTATTAGTAAAATCCCGACTTATTCATTTGACTGGGGATAGCATACTCCTGAGAGTTATGTGTTGATGGAAAATAAAAAACAGATGTGTATCTACATTACTAATCCTGCTATTAAAAAGCAACTGAACACTGAAGGATGCCTTAAGATGTGACAAAAGCCAACCTGATCTCACCTGGGCTCGGGCTGGGGTCTGAGATGGCCTCACTCACAGGTCTGGCATTCAGGTGGAGTGATGGAAGAAATTGGAACCCTCATTTCACCAACATCTAGAAGTTAGTTTAGTGTTCCTCACATGGCATTTGGATTTCAGAAACATCAGGAGTATAACAAGCAAAAAATAAAACAAAACCAAGAATTTTCAAACTTCCGTGTACAGAATGATTGCTAATGGGAGAAATTAGAAATACTGGAGCCATTTTTGTCTTTTTTGCAGTCTTCTAGAATACTAGTTTAATTTCACTTTTTTTTCTAATTGCCTTGTAAAATACAAGTGAGTTATTAAATTAACTTGGTTCTTTTTCCTGTTAATGTATTAAAGATACCTTATAAATCAAATGAATAAGAATGTAACGAGGCACTATTATATCTAGCACTAGGTGATAGCAAGAAGGAAAAAGGGCCTCTACTGTTTTCATTAGTTTATCATACATCATGGTTTCCTTGATAAATCATGAGATTGCTGTCAATATTTTTTGTTTCTTGTTTTCTTTTTCTTAAAGAGCACACATTTATTATCTTACAGTTCCAAGTGTTAGAAGTCTAAAATAGGTCTCACTGAGCTAAAATCAGTGTATTGGCGGGTTTGCATTCCTTTCTAAGGACTCCAGGGGAGAATTCTTTTTCTTGCTTTTCCAGCTTCTAGAAGCCCCTTCAATTCCTCCAGGCCACTTCCTCCATCTTCAAAGCCAGCAATGGCCAGCCAAGTTTTTCTCCATCACACCAATCTGACTCTTACTCTTCTGTCTCCCCCTTCCACGTTTATGTTTTATTATTTCAATAGGTTTTCGAGGAACAGGTGGTGTTTGGTTATATGAATATGTTCTTTAATGGTGATTTCTGAAATTTTGGTGCACCTGTCACCCTAGCACTGTCTACTGTACCCAATGTCTAGCCTTTTATCCCTTACCCTCCTCCCACCCTTCCCCCAATTCCAAATTCCCAAAGTCTATTGTATCATTCTTATGCCTTTGCATCCTCATAGCTTAGCTCCCACTTCTGAGTGAGAACATACAATGATTGGTTTTCCATTCCTGAGTTACTTCACTTCAAATAACCGTCTCCAATACAAGTTGGAGAGATTTTTTATCAAAGAAAAACTACTGCTGCAAACTGTTCTCTTTAGACCTGGGTGACCATCGCTCATAGAAAGGATGAAGTAACAATGTTGACAAGCCTTTGTCAAACCAGAGCTACTGCTAGTATTGGGGTTAAGGCCAGGATCAACAAAACGTATATTCCCCACAGGTGGCTGCCCCTTGGTATTTGGCTGTTCTCACACTGCTCCAAAGAAATACTTGAGACCGGGTAATTTATAAGGAGAAGAGGTTTAATTGGCTCATAGTCCCATAGGCTGTAGAGGAAGCATGCTGCTGGCATCTATTAGGCTTCTTGGGAGGCCTCAGAAACCTTACAATCATGGCAGAAGCCAAAGGGGGAGCAATCATGTCACATGGTGAGAATGGGGGGGACAGAGAGTGTGGAGGCGCAGGTGCCGCAAACTTTTAAATGTCCAGAGCCCACAACCCACGAGGACAGCACCAAGGGGATGATGCTAAACCATTTATAAGAAACACACTCCCATGATCAAATCACCTCCCACCAGGTCCCACCTTCAGTACCGGGGATTACAATTCAACATGAGACTTGGGTGGGGACAAACATACAAACTATATCACCCTTCACTCTTATGCTTTCTAAGTGTTTAACACTTAAAGAGCATGGAAAGAAACTTATTTTCTATTAGAAAATTTTTATCTTTATTAAAATATGAGAGATTTATTACACACACTCAGTGTAACATGGCCTTTGAACTTAAGTTTGCTGTCATTGTTCTTTCTTCATTGTTCATAAACTGAGATTGTTCATTACTAATACCCTAGATGATTCTAGTCACCTAAATTCTTTATTTAAAAAAAATGGAGGAGGTATAAAAATATGTTCAGGAAATACATTCATGCTACTCAGTGAAGACTGTAGAAAATTACAATTTAGCACATGGAATATAGAATTGACTTCCTAGTTGCAATCCAAGTTCTTCCACTTGCTATTTGTGTCACCACAAGCAAATTATTTTAACATTCTTAAGCATCACATTTCTAATTTGAATAATAGAGATGATAATTTCAACCTCCAAATATTGATGTAAGAGTTTTAAAATATAATGTGCAAAGAGTTCTTAACATAAACTCACCATTCAATAAGGTGGAGCTGTTATCATTAATGTTGTTTATGAGACTGTTATTTCCATTATAAACTTATAGGTCTTTAGATCTATGAATTTAATCAAATGATCTTACTTTTGGACAAATTTAAAACAACACTGAGGGGAGATGAAATAACATTGCTGGAAGAATGTACACTTTTATTTTTAGAACTGCATTTTTAAGAAATATGCAGAAAACATAATTCTGAATAAGTAGATGAATATGTCTCTGATGTTCTTTTGAAGTATGAACTCCTCTTCTACCTTCAATTTTAACTCTTACATTTCAAGTAAAAAACAAGTCATCCAAAGCATCCTTTATGTCAGACACAACACTGGCAGCAGCAACCCCTATTACTAAGCTCTATTAGATACTTTATCATACAAATATTTGAATCTCATGTTGCCATTGAACATCTCATATTTTTGTCGATATGATGATATTTTAAAACCCCCATAATAGTGCCTACAAGATAGATTCACTTTTAATAGAATTTATCTATGCAGCAGCTAATATTGTGAAAAGTACCGCGATCTACGGTATTTGGGGGTGGAAAGGTTGAAATACCTTTGTCTGGCATTGATTATAAAATAATTTGCCTATTAAAACTATAGAGATTTATTAATCTGTGTTAGCATCTGCTGTTTCATTTTTTAAATATTTTATTTACATAAATTATCAAAAGTCTGTTATGGATATATTTGCCTCTGTGTATGAACTCTCCTCCCTGAAGAGTCTTGTAATACTTTTCTCTTTTTTCTTGTGCAATGCCTGTTCTGCAGTCATGTAGTCGAGGCCTTGCTCTGGCTGTACTCACAGGGGCTACCTGGAAAAGTCATTCAGTTGCACGTAATACTGAGTTGTGTCAATAAACGCTTTCTCAATAGCTTTCTTTTCTCCTCCTGCCACCTGCCTTCCCACTCGACCCCCTAGTCTGACATTCTCAGGTTGCATTAATTCTGTCTCACGTTCTCTCCATTAGTGTGAATTATTTGTTATATTTTGCTTTAACTGCCATCCACTGTAGTCTTTTTTAACTCTCTCCGTCCAATTTTGTCCATTCCACCTTCATTATTTCTACTCTTTTCCCAAATCTCTCCCAAGGCACAGATTCCCCAGGCTCTCCCTTATTTTGCTAGAACATTTAGTATGTTTCCTTTAATTTTTAAATCCCAGTAATGACTGATGTTTCTGAACACTTTGGATATTGGGATTTTAGGTTAAAGATGATTCATGGTATGAATTACAAAGAAATGATTTAGTTCAAAGTGACTGGATTAGTGATTTAGAGAAGACTAAAATTTAAGATTACTTAAGGTAGGCTCGGGAGAAAAAAATACAAAACTAATCATAAAATTTTGCCTAAGGATTATGTCCTCTTTGAATATGTTCCTTATTCCCAAAACATCCTTTGGCTGTACATATAGATAATTCAGTTTTATAGTTTTACAACTATTCAGTTAATTTACAACTCCCTAAAAGTGAGGTTAGTGTCTTACACTCACTGAGAAACATCCCCAAAGTCTTGAGATTTCATCTTCTGTCTTTCAAGATTTATTTCATTATGAAGCAGGTTGCTCACCTTCCAAAAGTGGAAATCCTTCATCTGTAAAACAGTGTTAATGATGTATACCTCAGAGTCTTAGTATCTAGGGATCACAGCAGCAAAATCAGGGACTACCATAAATGCTACTAGCATTTGGAGAAAAATATTCCACAGTGTATTAGAAAGCAGAGGTGTTGGTGTTAGTGAAAGGTGGGTTTGAGTATCAGCTCATGGGACATACTAATGGCCTGATCTTACATTTGTCACTTATACCATATGACTCTGTTCTCTCATCTAGAAAATGAGTATCATGGGTTAGGCGCGGTGGCTCACGCCTGTAATTCCCGCACTTTGGGAGGCCGAGGCGGGTGGATCACGAGGTGAGGAGATCGAGACCATTCTGGCTAACATAGTGAAACCCCGACCGTCTCTACTAAAAATACAAAAAATTAGCTGGGCGTGGTGGTGGGTGCCTGTAGTCCCAGCTACTGGGGAGGCTGAGGCAGGAGAATGGTGTGAACCCGGGAGGCGGAGGTTGCAGTGAGCCGAGGTCGTGCTGCTGCACTCCAGCCTGGGCAACAGACCGAGCCTCCGTCTCAAAAAAAAAAAAGAAAAAGAAAAAGAAAAAGAAAATGAAAATGAGTATCATAATAGCGCTGTATTAGAAGACACCAACGCCTGTACTCAGCAGAGCAGTGGCATCCACATTCTCTTTTTGTGCATGGTTTTCCAGCACAGAGTAGAACGCACCAAATGTGTTGATTAACTGATTCCTATAACTTTGAATGTATCATTAAGGAACACAAACTAAGTAGGTCAGAAGACTACAGTAGATAAAAGAAGAAGAAGGTACAATTAATAGTGATATTGACACAAAATGACAGTTCTCAAAAAAAAGTTCACGAATCTGTATAATGATCAAGATTAAAGAAAATTTTACTTTGAAAACTAAGTTTGGTAATTATATTTAGCAGCAAAAAAAATGATGATCAAAACACTTCCAGTTAACACAAAGAATTTAAAGTTGTGATTAGCTTGTAGATAGAACTTGAATTTCATTTTGAGAATGATTGAAGTTTGGGTTAAAGATGGAACTCAAAGAACAGCAATCTGCCCACTTAAAAAGTTACTGTTTCCTTTTTTCATATTAAAGTGTTTTATTCTGTAATGACGTACTGAGAGACAGAAACTCACCCAGCTTGGGTTAAAAATCATACAGGATCCCCATGTTTCTCTTTTCGGTTCCTCTTTAGAATGGGCATTCCACTATGAGATAGCACAGATAACTTGGCTGAGAACTCTTCATTTACACACAGGATGCACAGCCTGGAGGTATCTCATAGCCCTTGTCATGGACTGAATTGTGCCCCTCCCAAATGCGTATGTTGAAATCTTAACCCTCAATACTTCAGAATGTGGCTGTATTTGAAGATCTGGTCTTTAAAGAGATAAAACGAAGGCATTAGGGTGGGCTCTAATCCAATATGACTGGTGTCTTTACAAGAAGGCATTAGGATGCAGACACAAAGGGGAGATCATGTGAAAACACTAGAGGAGGATGGTCATCTACAAGCCAAGGAGAGAGGCTGCAGAAGAGCTACATCCCTGACAACAACCTGCTCTAGGACTTCTAGCCTCCAGAACTGTGAGCAAATAAATTTCTGTTGTTCAAGACATGCAGTCATGGTATTTGTTATGACAGCCTTAGGAAAATAAGACATCCTTGTTCACACTGTCTCCAGCACTGGATGTAGGAAAATCTCTTTTATTATCTTATTCCAAAATTTGCTCAATATCTGAAAGGTAATCTTCAGATTCAGATCTGTGTGACTCTAAACAAATTTTGAAATTTTATACATATTGAAATTTTATACATTATATATGTATAAAATATATACATATATATTGCTAATAGTAAAACTATTACATGAACCTAGCCAAATTATCACTTGGGCCTACCATTGTCATTTTTACTACTAATATTGTAACTTTTAGGATTGAATGTACCAACAATGCTTTTAAACTTTCTATATAATATTGCAAGCAGTTAATTTTGTTGGGTAGTTTCATAAGGCTATTTTTTATCCTCCTATAAAATATTTGAGTTTTTAAGGGAAGCCCCCCAAAATCGCTGTATCAGAAAAAAAATGGTTTTCTAATTGTGTCTCTAACTCTAAAATGGAATATTAAAAATGACGGATAAAATTTTCACAATAGTACTTTAAGACATCTAGAAATTTGACAGATGATTGTCACGATTCAATCCCTTTTTCTTCATGTTTTGCAGTCTAAAGCAATATTTTAATTGAGAAGCATTTGACGAAACAGAAATACATGCTGTATACCTCTTTATGCATCTGTTGAGATGTTCTTAAAGTCAGCATTGATTTGCAAAGGCCAAGTTCCCCACAGCCCACCGGAGAAGACTAGATACAATTCCACAAATGCTTATTACTGTGTCGAAATTTGTAGCAGTTGCTCTGATTTTAGGTATGGATATGCAGATGAATAAGTCATGTCTCCTTTCGTCACAGATTTTACAGTCTGGTGGAGAGACAAACATGTTTAATGTTATTTAGCACAGTATGTGCTATGAGAGACACCTGTATATATCCCAGTGTCGATCACCAAGTGAAAATAAGTGATCTCAGGTTGACTGATACCTTAGCACAGAGTAAAATGAATTTGAGGCAGGAGCACGTTTTCTAAATGTTTTTGTGTGCTACAAGGCAAAGAGAAAACATACTGCTCAAGAAATAGGAGATAGTTGGGGAAAAGGCAATTTTACATGAAAGGTATGAGAAGCAATTCTGAAAGGAAGATAGAGATAAGAAATAAGGCATAAAACTACCACCCACTAATCGCCTTTCCCCCAAAAAAAGAATAAACAAAGATCAAGATCAGGGGCTTTGAAAAGAGAAATGCTTGAACTAGAACATACACAATAGGTAAAACATATTTGCATTGGATCCACAAGTGCAGAACAACCCCCGATATCCCCAAGCCAACTTTTCAAATTTTTATAAAAATAGACTAGAATTAGGCCAATTTAAATCATCACTTATTTGTTGTTGCAGCCAACATTTGGATAGTTATTAGCATCATTCATTCCTGAAGCATGTATTGAATGCCTACTATGTTCCACACAATTCAATAACAAATAAAATCAAGCTTACAGCCAAGTGAGGCTCTAATAACTTAGAAATGACGATATCTTCATCTATCCTATTTATTGAGAATTGTCTATGTTTAGAGCACGGTAGCAGGGTACAATATAGCCAAATGCTGTCGCTCTACATAGGAAAACACACTGAGTTTTATCTGGTACTGGTTTTCAGCTGCCAGCAGTTCTGGAAAATTGCATCCTAATGACAGATGCTACTATTTAAAATGAAAACTGATTTTTTTTTTTTTGGTAAAAGAGACTGAGAGAAAAACAAGTTTTAGACAAATTCCAAAGCATGAAAGAATGCTCATCCCAACCATTTCTGTGGGAAGAATATCTAGAATGTGGTTGGGAGCCAAATAGCCATATAACTGTGTAATTGCAAGCGGAGTAGAGAAAGAGACTAGCGTCAAGTGGGAGATATTCCAGGGACAAGTAGAAATTCAAGGGAAAAATGCACCGTGGGGTCACAGAATAAGTCTTTTCACAAATCCTGTGACAAATGCTGTTTGCCACATGTACTTAATATCTAATTGGAAAGATAATTCTGGCTGTCTTTAGCTCTCAGGGCTCTTAGGAGTTTGATGTGACATACAGGTGTTAAAGTAAGTAAAAAATGTTAAACACCAGATAAATGGAAAGGTTTGTGATTAAAAATTAAGTTTCACCGCATTGAGAAATGCCACAAGTAGGCAGACTTGCAGAAGTATTGTCTTCAAAGATGTGGAATGAGCTATGTGGAATGAACCAAGAATAAAACATTCCTCATAATTGTGCCCATGCTTAAAGCCATTGCCACCAGCAGTAACTTTATCGAAAGAGGGCATGATCAGTCAGAAGCAAACAATTTCAAATCACTGCAAATATCATGTGACCTATCCGAAGAGCCATTTTGCCACATCTTTAAATGTGTTTTTCTCCTGATGGATGATTAAATAGACAGTTAATGTCCTTTTTCCTTGAGTGATTGAAGGACACTAAGTCAAAATTACAATTTAGACAAGACAAGGAATTCTGCACTGATGTTCTAATAGCACACGATATTTGAAATGATGATTTATACTCCAGTCCTCCTTGACAGGATGCGCCTCATGTTGAGGATGTCTGTCTTTCTGTCTGTCTGCCTGATTCATTGGCACATGTCTTTTTGTCTGGACTTAGTACTGGTTCTCCATGAAGTAGGATCCTTTACAACTAGAAAACTTACCCTTACCCCCACCATCTCTCTGGACTGAAAACTAATAATCCCACCAAAATTGTGGCCAGAGTTGTTGGAAGAATCTTTCTATAATTAATGTCCTATAAACTTAATTCTCTTCAACAAACATTCATTAGATACTAACTCTCTTTGTTAAGTACTACAGATTACACACCACACAAGGATAAACCTCCAGAAATTTATCAGCTGCTAAGAGAGATAAACCATGTACATCAGTGTGGTAAGATATTTTGTATTAACCATCTGCCTCTGCTACCCCTCCTCCTGGGTCCTCACACCCACTCTGTGTACCCAGTTAGATTTCATATGCCAATTTCCTTGGAGAAGCACTCCATGGAGAACTGAGAAACAACAAAATGAAATGCTTTGCTCTTAAGTTCTAATGATGCAATCCATGGAGATCTTGATCCAAATAAATAATCTATGATCCAGCTTGTTATCTCCCAACTGAAACTACACAAAGGATCTACAGAGCAGGTGAAAGAATGAGGCAGTGGTCCACATTAACTAAAATGGGCTTGATAAGGACAGACCGCTGAGCCGCTTGGCAGGCGCGTCAGTAACCAGCATCAGGGAGTCAGTGGAACTGTTCTTCTCCTACGGAACCTCAGGTCTTCATGCAGATAAGCCCTGTACATTGCCTGTGAAAAGAAGTTCTATCAGCTTTCCTTCTCTTTGTCATTTGATGAGGCTTTTTAATCACTTTAAACTCCCAGCTCCCATCACCGTATCTTTTTTATGTGGACAAGCCTCCTTCCAAAAACCCAGGACACAGGATGGAGTCCTGGACCCCCCAAAAAATGGCAGTGATGGGAAGGGAAAAGTCCCACAACCAAGAAAGATGGGATTTAGCAGAAGCAACTAAAAATCTTCCACTAGTTGAGGCAGTGCTAAAACCAATGCTCATTTGACACAAATGTTTTCTTAAGCGTATTCCATGGACCACAAATATACTGTAAGGTGAAAGTGTCTTTATTATTAAAAATTCATAATTCCATAGTTAAGCAAGCTCTCAAATGTTTTATATTCTAAATCCTTACATAAATGTCTCAAGACTCCAAGAAACATATAGTAGGGGAAAATTACAATTTCCCAAATTTAAACGATCACAAAATTCTTTGTCAAGAAACATCAATCTTATAGTACACTAATGTTCCATGGACAACAGTCTTGAATAGATATTATTTACCATGAAATATATTGCATATCTATTATGAGTTAAATACGAATCTAAAAGAATAAACTAGAAAGCAGTGTTAACCTTGCCAGAGATGCAGATTAAATGTTGCAGAGATTCAAAGGAAAGAAACCTCATTCCTAGCCAAGACGTATAGGCGGTGATTTCAGGAACATGGCATTTAGGTATGGTCTTGAAAATCAGGCAGCTTTTGAATATTGGGAGGTGGATGGGGGAAAGTTATGCTGTGATGAGAAAATAGCAGAACAGGTATACCATGGGGAAGAGAACCAGCATGAAGAAGAGAAAGTAGCTTTTCTTGGCTGTAGAATAGGAAACCCAAACAGATTAACAGATATGACAAGGCAGAAGAGGCTGATTGGGGCCAAATATGGGGAGCAGTGATTTCAAAACAAAGTTTGATCTTTACTTCATAGAAATAACCATGACCTGCTCCAGGTTAATAAGCAAAATAATCACACTTCTAAAGCTTGACTTTCACATCATCCAATTAACATATTCATGATGAACATATTATCATATTGCATTCATGAGTAACGCAGAGTTAACTCTCCAGTTAAAACTGTGAGACAGAAAAAACATATTTTTTGTCACTACCCTTTTTTTCTGCTCTGTGCAACTTTGCTAGAATTAACTGTGGTCCTATCTTCTGAGTACATACTAATTAGCTTCCTGCCATGTAAGAATCTTTGCTATCCTCATTTTTCTTCCTCATGGATATTTTTCATTTTTCCTCACCTCTCTCTGCTATTATCTATGCACCTCTCCACTTTTCAATTATTCTACATATTTAACAAGTTCCCAAGAGAGAAGAGTGTCCAACTGGTGCATTTTATTTGACAATAGCTGGTATTTATGTAATGAGTGCTGCTATGTGGCAAGTTTTTCTTGCATACATTTGTTTTTAAGAAACACACATTAATAATTCCCCTGAGCAAGAGATGAAGGTAAGAGGTAATAGTAATTTGCACAATACAAACCAGAAGTTCCAATTTATGCCTGTCAGACTACAAGGTGCATTCGTAACTCTGGTAACAATTTATTTCTGGGCCTCCAGAGACCCAGAAGGAAGGTAAGGTTGCTTACCTTCCTAAGTAACTCTAATTAAAACAACAACAACAAAGTTCAAAGGAGGTTGAGGATGAAAATTTGGCCTTAGAAAAAACCAAGGATTATCTAAGGTTTGCCTGTTCCTTCCATTCAATAGGCCACTCTGCTTAAAAATTTAAGAATTCGCTAAACCTCAGTCCACTCTGTTAACTATATTCCTTGGAATATTAAATGATTATTTATTTATTTATTTCTGTCTAAAGGATATTTGGGAAGTATACTGTATCAGAGCAGCAGAAAAGGAGCTGTAATAGTTACTTTTCAGAGTAATACTAAGCAGTTAATTTTTTTAAAGAATGATTTCACGGATTTTTAAATAACCTGATTTTATAAGGTAAGCAAAACCTACTTAATAAATGAACCAAGTCTAAAATCTACCTATAATTTACCAGCAGAAAACTTAAAAATAACTACATTATTATATTTCAAAATATTCTTAAAAGCTTGAATTAGCCTCTGTAAAACTTTAAAAATACAAAATAATTGATTAAGGAATAATGCATAAAAGATGGGAAAGGACATAGCTTATGAGAAGAAAAAATTAAATAGAGAAAAGAAAATAGTGTGATACTAATTCAGTTGAGTAAAAATTCAGTTATTCATTGTTTTTCTTACCAGAAATATGACAGTTAGGCAAACTACTTAAACTCTGTGTTTTAGCTTTCTCATCTACAAAAAGAGATATGAATAGTTCCTACTTCCTATATAGTTGTTGAGAAGTTACAAGTAGTTCATAATTGTCAAGGGTAGAGGAAGTGGTCAGGATGTAGTATGAGCCATTTAAGTATTGACTACTATTGTTACTAAAGGGACTGAAAATGACAACTATGAGTATTTTGCATTTTGCTTGAAAAATAAAACGACGTGTGGATACAAACATATTAAATATTTGCAAAATTCACAATCTATGAAGAATTACACAAATGTGGATGATAATGGCCGAAGAATTGAAGCACTATGGTGATCATTAGAGACTCACCAAACCCCTTCCTTCTCCTTGGGCACACAGTAGGATTTCATTTCTCAGCCTTATATTGCAACTAGGTGAGTCCACGTGACTTGAGTGTTGTCCATTGGAACATGCACAAGAGGTATGTGGGTCACTTCCAAATGTAAAATGTCAAAATCTCCCACAGTATCCTTGGTGTGTTCTCACTCTTCATATCCTGGGCAGATGCCAAAGGAGATTTCACTGGCGTTGGGAGGTCTCAGAGACAGAGAGAGCCTGGGTGCTCTAATGACGGTGCAGTGAACAGCCTCCACTTCCCAACTTGCCATCTCACATTTTGATCATGTCACGAACATTTTTTGTTTTAAGCCACTTCGGTTTCGAACGTATTTTTCACAGGAATTAGCCTACTATAACTGACAGAGTAACAAAAAAGTATTCAAACAGGAATTGGGACACTTGTGTCCAAATTGCCTTTCTCACCTTTACTAACTATGTAACCCCAGGGATTTACTCAATCTCTGAATTTTCTTTTCTTTGCTGTAAAACTCCTATTATAAAAGTTGTAGGTCTTTAATCCATCTTGAATTAATTTTTTTATGAGGTGTAAGGAAGGGATCCAATTTCAGCTTTCTACATATGGCTAGTCAGTTTTCCCAGCACCATTTATTAAATAGGGAATCCTTTCCCCATTGCTTGTTTTTCTCAGGTTTGTCAAAGATCAGATAGTTGTAGATATGCGACATTATTTCTGAGGGCTCTGTTCTGTTCCAGTGATCTATATCTCTGTTTTTGTACCAGTATCATGCTGTTTTGGTTACTGTAGCCTTGTAGTATAGTTTGAAGTCAGGTAGCGTGATGCCTCCAGCTTTGTTCTTTTGGCTTAGGATTGACTTGGCGATGCGGGCTCTTTTTTGGTTCCATATGAACTTTAAAGTAGTTTTTTCCAATTCTGTGAAGAAAGTCATTGGTAGCTTGATGGGGATGGCATTGAATCTATAAATTACCTTGGGCAGTATGGCCATTTTCACGATATTGATTCTTCCTACCCATGAGCATGGAATGTTCTTCCATTTGTTTGTATCCTCTTTTATTTCATTGAGCAGTGGTTTGTAGTTCTCCTTGAAGAGGTCCTTCATGTCCCTTGTAAGTTGTATTCCTAGGTATTTTATTCTCTTTGAAGCAATTGTGAATGGGAGTTCACTCATGATTTGGCTCTCTGTTTGTCTGTTATTGGTGTATAAGAATGCTTGTGATTTTTGTACATTGATTTTGTATCCTGAGACTTTGCTGAGGTTGCTTATCAGTTTAAGGAGATTTTGGGCTGAGACAATGGGGTTTTCTAGATATACAATCATGTCATCTGCAAACAGGGGCAATTTGACTTCCTCTTTTCCTGATTGAATACCCTTTATTTCCTTCTCCTGCCTAACTGCCCTGGCCAGAACTTCCAAAACTATGTTGAATAGGAGTGGTGAGAGAGGGCATCCCTGTCTTGTGCCAGTTTTCAAAGAGAATGCTTCCAGTTTTTGCCCATTCAATATGATATTGGCTGTGGGTTTGTCATTGATAGCTCTTATTATTTTGAGATACATCCCATCAATACCTAATTTACTGAGAGTTTTTAGCATGAAGGGTTGTTGAATTTTGTCAAAGGCTTTTTCTGCATCTATTGAGATAATCATGTGGTTTTTGTCTTTGATTCTGTTTATATGCTGGATTACATTTATTGATTTGCATATATTGAACCAGCCTTGCATCCCAGGGATGAAGCCCACTTGATCATGGTGGATGAGCTTTTTGATGTGCTGCTGGATTCGGTTTGCCAGTATTTTATTGAGGATTTTTGCATCAATGTGCATCAAGGATATTGGTCTAAAATTCTCTTTTTTTGTTGTGTCTCTGCCCGACTTTGGTATCAGGATGATGCTGGCCTCATAAAATGAGTTAGGGAGGATTCCCTCTTTTTCTATTGATTGGAATAGTTTCAGAAGGAATGGTACCAGTTCCTCCTTGTACCTCTGGTAGAATTCGGCTGTGAATCTATCTGGTCCTGGACGTTAGACTAAAACCATAAAAACCCTAGAAGAAAACCTAGGCATTACCATTCAGGACATAGGCATGGGCAAGGACTTCATGTCTAAAACACCAAAAGCAATGGCAACAAAAGCCAAAATTGACAAATGGGATCTAATTAAACTAAAGAGCTTCTGCACAGCAAAAGAAACTACCATCAGAGTGAGCAGGCAACCTACAAAATGGGAGAAAATTTTCACAACCTACTCATCTGACAAAGGGCTAATATCCAGAATCTACAATGAACTCAAACAAATTTACAAGAAAAAAACAAACAACCCCATCAAAAAGTGGGCAAAGGATATGAACAGACACTTCTCAAAAGAAGACGTTTATGCAGCAAAAAAACACATGACAAAATGCTCACCATCAATGGCCATTAGAGAAATGCAAATCAAAACCACAATGAGATACCATCTCACACCAGTTAGAATGGCAATCATTAAAAAGTCAGAAAACAACAGGTGCTGGAGAGGATGTGGAGAAATAGGAACACTTTTACACTGTTGGTGGGACTGTAAACTAGCTCAACCATTGTGGAAGTCAGTGTGGCGATTCCTCAGGGATCTAGAACTAGAAATACCATTTGTCCCAGCCATTCCATTACTGGGTGTATACCCAAAGGACTCTAAATCATGCTGCTATAAAGACACATGCACACGTATGTTTATTGAGGCACTATTCACAATAGCAAAGAGTTGGAACCAACCCAAATGTCCAACAATGATAGACTGGATTAAGAAAATGTGGCACATATACACCATGGAATACTATGCAGCCATAAAAATGATGAGTTCATGTCCTTTGTAGGGACATGGATGAAATTGGAAATCATCATTCTCAGCAAACTATTGCAAGGACAAAAAAACCAAACACCATATTCTCACTCATAGGTGGGAATTGAACAATGAGAACACATGGACACAGGAAGGGGAACATCATACTCTGGGGACTGTTGTGGAGTCGGGGGTGGAGGGAGGGATAGCTTTAGGAGATATACCTAATGCTAAATGACAAGTTAATGGGTGCAGCACACCAACATGGCACATGTATACATATGTAACTAACCTGCACATGGTGCACATGTTCCCTAAAACTTAAAGTATAATAATAACAAATAAAAAAATAAAATAAACGTGGTAGGAAATAAATAGTATATTTTCAGGGCTTGGAATGAAGTGTAAATATTGTAAAGGACAGTTAAATCTAAATGTAGCAGTAATTTAGTCAATACTTACATAGCACTGAAATGTCTATATTGGGTAGAACAATTAGTAAAATCATATTTTAACAATAATAACAACTATTTAGTTGCCTGAATATTTCACTTTTCAGTAGCTGATTTCACAAGAATGCAGCTCTCAAAAATTTTGTGTTGCTTTTAACCATTTTCTCCAGATACATGGTATCAATATATTCAAGAAAAGAACAGGGTTTTATTTTCTTCCTGATGTCTTTGCACCAATTTTCCCAATTTCTTTTCTAATAGAGTAGCTTGTATTTAATATGCACAACTGCAGGTCATTAATTCTCTGAGTCTTTCCTAAATCAATCCTCTGGATGTGGACTAGAATCTTAATACAGTTTTAGTAGTTGGGAATCTCATCTAATTTGTTACATGGAGAGAGGTATGACACAGGAAAAATGCATATTAACTATGTAGATGAATATGGTTTTTTTTCTTTCCAGGTATCTGTTTTCTTTTCAAAATGATCATGAATAGATAGCTACCTAAGGAAGGTTGTCACATTAGCTTAATCAATATAGAAATTCTATATATGAATATATATATATGAATATAGTATTATGCATGCATGTATTTTACAGCTAGTTGTCTCTTTTCTAGAGGCAGCTAGACAGTGCTGAAGAACAAGTTTCAGCTTTGAGTTTTTTTTTTAACTTTTTATTGGGAAATAAAATATACAACCACGAAAAAAATGCATTAAACATTGATGTAAAAATTAACAGTTGGATACTAAATAAACTGTCGTACAACTATCACATATAACAAGAAATTTAACAACAGTACCAGCACCTCAGAAGCCCTCCATATGCCCCTTCTCAATTAAAATTCCTCCCTGTATCCGATGAAACCACTCTTAACTTTTGTCGTAATGAATTTCTTGCTTTCATTATACTTTTACCACCTAACTATGCATCCTTAAACACTATAGTTTAATTTTCATGGGTTTTTGAAGCTTATGTAATGAAATCATCAGTTTTATTCTTTTCTAATTTTTTCTTTAACTTAAAAATACTTTGTAAGATTTATTCATGTTAGGGCCGGGTGCGGTGGCTCACGCCTGTAAACCCAGCACTTTGGGAGGCCGAGGTGGGCAGATCACGAGGTCAGGAGATTGAGACCATCCTGGCTAACATGGTGAAACCCCGTCTCTACTAAAAATACAACAAAAAGTAGCCGGGCTTGGTGGCGGGTGCCTGTAGTCCCAGCTACTCGGGAGGCTGAGGCAGGAGAATGGCATGAACCTGAGAGGCAGAGCTGGCAGTGAGCCAAGATTGCACCACTGCACTCCAGCCCGAGCGACAGAGCGAGACTCTGTCTCAAAAAACAAACAAACAAAAAAGATTTATTCGTGTTAATTTATGTAGCTGTAGTTTGTGCATTTTCAATGCTGTATAACCATTGTTTGAAGATGCCACAATTTTTATATCTGTTTTACTGTTGATGGACATTTGGGTTATTTCCAATTTGGGACTATTATAATTGTGGTGCCATTAACATTTTTGTGATAGTCAATAACAACGTACACTTAAATTTTTGTCAAGAGGGTAGGACTTCACATTGGGTTCTTACCAAAATAAAACAAGGTAAAATAGTAAAACAGAATAAAAATTCTTGTACATGTCTCCTGGTGCTCTTAGTGGTCATGTGCACATCTGCTATTGGATGTTGCCTTAGAGGTAGAACTGTTGGCTTAGAAGTATACGATTTATATTCCTACCAACAGATTATGAGTAAACCAGTGGCTCCCCTTCCTTACCAATGCACGAGCATTCTGGTGAGTATATTATACTATTGTAGCTTTAACTGTCATTTGACTGATTGCTAAGGAAATTGAACACATATTTATGTTTCTCAGAAATTCGGATTTTCTCATTTGCGAAGCAGCTTTGAAGTCTTTGCTCTTTTTTGACTAGGTTGTTTGTGTTGTACAATTGCTGTGTACATTCAGCATATAGTGTTTTGTTCATTTACGTGTTGCAAATATTTTTTCTTTCATTCTTTAGCTTATCCCTTCATCCTCTTCAGGTTTCATTTTCATTTGATGAACAGAAGTCCCTAATTTTAATATAATATAATTTTCCAACTTTTTCTATTATGGTTATTACCTTTTGAGACCTGTTTAAGACATATTTTTCAAATGTGAAGGTTAAAAGTTCCCCAAAATACTACCTATGTAATCTTCTTTAAACTTTGCAGCTAAATAGCTTTAAAATTTAGGTGTATGAGGTATTTTCAAAAAGTTCATGGAAAATGCATATTATGAAAAAAACTATGCATGTATTTCAAAAGTTTTTGCACCAAAATAAACTCAGACTAACTTATTAAAACATGCCTAAACAGGATCTAGTTTGAGGCACTAAAAAGGATAAGGTATAACTTATAAAAGAGCACCTATCAGAACAACATGAATTGTGCTAACATTGAAGCAAGAACAAACATCAGATTTATAATTAATGGTGAAAGAATGGTGAAATCAGTGATGGTTTACAAAAAGTCTATGGAAAAAATGCCCCAAATAAGTCAGCAGTTCACAAATGGATAACTCGTTTTTTTTTTTTTTTTTTTTTTTTTTTTTTTTTATACGGAGCCTGGCTCTATCACCCAGGCTGGAATGCAGTGGCATGAACTCTGCTCACTGCAAGCTCCACCTCCTGGGTTCATGCCATTCTCCTGTCTCAGCCTCCCGAGCAGCTGGGACTACAGGCGCCTGCCACCACACCTGGCTAATTTTTGTATTTTCAGTAGAGATGGGGTTTCACCTTGTTAGCCAGGATGGTCTCGATCTCCTGACCTCGTGATTTGCCCGCCTTGGCCTCCCAAAGTGCTGGGATTACGGGAGTGAGCCACCGCGCCCGGCCACAAATGGATAACTCGTTTTAAGAAGGGATGAGATGCTGTTGAAGATGAAGCTCATAGTTCCAGGTCATTCACATCAATTTGTGAGGATAAACTTTATTTTGTTCATGTTCTAATTGAAGAGGACTGAAGATTAACAGCAGAAACAATAGCTGACATCACAGACATCTCAATTGGCTTAGCTTACACATTCCTGACTAAAGAATTAAAATTGAATGTGCAAAACGTTTGTGCCCTGATCAGCTGCAGACCAGGGCAGAGCTTTCAGTGAAAATTTTAAAGAAGTGGGATCAAGATCCTTAAGCTCTTTCTTCAAATAATAATAATGGTAGATAAACATGGCTTTACCAGTACTGTCCTGAAGACAAAGCATAATCAAAGTAATGGCTACCAATAAGTGGTGTGGTCCAGTCAAAGCACAAGCAGACCAGTCAAGAGCAAAGATTATGGCAACAGCTTTTTGGGATGCTCAAGGCATTTTGCTTGTTGACTTTCTGAAGACCCAGAGAATGACAACATCTGCTTATCATGAGAGTTCTTTGAGAAAGTCAGTCAAAACTTAATCAGAAAAGTGCCCAGAAAAGTTTCACTGGCAAGTCCTTCTGCACCATGAAGTGTTTCTGTTCATTCCTCTCGTCAAACAAGAGCCATTTTCTGAGACTCTTTGATGGAAAAATCATTTATCATCCACCTTCTGGTCTATATTTGGCTCTTCCTGATTCCTTTTTGTTTCCTGTGCTATTGAAGTTGATTTATTTATGTAATGTGATCAGTATCAAATTTCATTTTTTTCAAGTGGATGTCTAATTCTTCCCACATCATTTATTGAAGAACTGTCTCTTTGCTACTGTGCTTCAATGGTACCTTTGTCGTAAATCAAGCATTTAAAAATGCAACAATCTATTTCTGGACTCTGTGATCGTTCAGTTGTCTGTTTTCCAATCCTGGTACTAATATCACATTTTCTTGATTGCTATTGCTTTAAAATAAGCCTTGATGTCAAGTTAAGAAACTCCTCTCATGTTCTTTTTTCAAAGGAATCGTGGCTATTATTGACCTGTTATTTTTATGTGCATTTTAGAACCAGCTCGTTAAGTTCTACTGCATCCCCAAATAAAAAGCAAGCTGGTATTTTTAAAATAGACTTTATTTTTTAGTGCAATTTTGGGTTTACAGCAAAATTAAGAAAGTACAGAGACTTCCCTGATACTACGAGCTCCCACACATATATAACCCTCCCCATTATAAACACTCCCCACCAGAGTGGCACATTTGTTACAACTGGTAAACTTACATTGACATACCATTACTACCCCAAATATATTGTTTAATTAAGTTTCACTCTTGGTGGTTGTACATTCTATGGATTTGGACAAATGTGTAATGACATGCATCTATCATTATAGTTTTAAACAGAATATTTTCGCTGGCCTAAAAATCAACTGTGTTCCATGAGTTATCCCTCCCTCCTCCCTCATTCCCAGAAACCACTAATCTTTTTATTATCTCTATAGTTTTGCCTTTGCCAGAATGTTATATATTTGGAGTCATACAATATGTAGACTTTTTACTGGCTTCTTTCACGTAGTAATATACATTTACATTTTCTTCATGCCTTTTTATGGCTTGGGAGCTCATTTCTTTTTAGTCATGAATAATATTCTATTGTCTGATGTACCACAGTTGGTTTATCCATTTACCTACTGAAGGTCATCTTGGTTGCTTCCAAGTTTTGGTAATTATGAATAAAGCTGCTATAAACATTTCTGTGCAGGTTTTTGTGTGAACAAACCTGTGAGTTTATACCAAGACATTCAATGAATAATATGGTAAATGTATGTATAAGCCTTGTAAAAAATTACCAAACTGTCTTCCAAAGTTGTACTATTTTGCATTCCCACCAGTAATGAATAAAAGAGCTCGTGTTGCTCTAAATCCTTGTCAGCATTTGATGTTGTCAGTGTTTTCAATTTTGGTCATTCTAATAGATGTGTAGTGGTATATCATTGTTTTAATTTGAGTTTTCCTGATGAGATATGATGGGGAGAAGAGATTCTTTGCCATCAATATCTCTTCTTTGATACAGTGTCTTTTGGTATTTTCAATTAGACTGCATTATATCTCAAGA
The DNA here is from genome assembly GCF_028858775.2 of Pan troglodytes. Lineage (NCBI taxonomy): Eukaryota > Metazoa > Chordata > Mammalia > Primates > Hominidae > Pan > Pan troglodytes. The sequence goes on from NC_072411.2 coordinate 15,594,658, forward strand.
TGAATTTGGGGATAATTGTGACCTTCGTAATATTGAACCATCTAATCAATTATCATGTGCTCCAGACTGAATTTTGTCTCCACAAAATTATATGTTGAAGCCGTAACCCTCATTGTGACTGTACTTGGAGATGGTGTCTTTGGGAGGTTATTAAAACAAACTGTGATCTTAAAGGTGGTGCCATAACCGGATAGGATTTGTAGCCTTATAAGGGGAGAAAGACTGTATCTCTCCATGCACATACATCAAGGAAAAGCTGTGTTAGAACACAAGAAAGTGGCTGTCTGTAGGCCAAAAGAAGAAGTCTCAGAATGAAACCTGCCTTACAGGCATCTTGATTTTGAATTTTCCACCTTTAAGAGCAGGAAGAATAAATTTGTGTTGTTTAAGCTACCCAGTATATAATATTTTGTTATCACCATCTGAGATGACAAATAGATTTTGGTACCAGAAGTGAAATACTGCTACAACAAATACCTAAAAAGGTGGAAGTGACTCAGGAACTGGGTAATGGGTAGAGACTGAAGAAGTTTTGAGATGTATGCCAAAAAAATATGGACATTAAGAGTGGTTTCAGTTAGACATTAGAAAGAAAAGAGGAGAGCTGGAGAGAAAACTTCCATCTTTTTAGAGAATATATAGCCATGAAAAGAATTTGATAAAAATATGAATGTTAAAGGCCACTCTCGTGAGATGTCAAATGAAAATGAGGAACATAGTATTGGAAATGACAAAAAGTGAGACTTGTTATAAAATCGCAAAGAACTTGGCTGAAGTGTGTTTGTGTTCTAGTGTTTGGTAGAAGGTAGAACTGGCAAGGATTGAAATTAAATACTTAGCTTAGGAAATTTCTAGGCAAAGTGTCAAAAGAGCAGCTTTGTTTTTCCTGACTGCTTATAGTAAAAAGCAAGAAGAGAGAGATGAATTGAGGAAGACATTATTAAACAAAAAGGAACTGGAACTTGAAGATTTGGAAATTCTCAGCCAATGTTGATGATAAAGTATGTACTGAGGACAACACCAATGGTGTGACTGGACTATCACTTGATAAAATGTATATAAGATTATACTAACAGAAATACAGCAAGTATGAACTGAAGGGAACAAAGATAAGATGAAATGAATGAAGGCCATCAGACTCATTAAATTTCACAGGATGAGTAGATAGAACAATTTGGCTGCAAATGTATTCTATCCTTTAAAAAGAGAGAGAAATGGCCCCAAGGTAATTTAGAGATTTTCAGGGCCACTACCTTGGTTGCAACAAGCTAGATAGTTGGGGGCAGAACTCGCTAGCAGAGCCTTGGCAGCAGGTTCTTAGGGATGAGGTTTTAGAGGCAGGAGCTTAGGGATGAGACCCCAAGAACAGGATCAACTGGCAGATTTTATAGAGCCATCAAAGCCAAGGGTTTCTATTTCTAGATATTTTTTATTTCAGTCTTTTCACATATGATATTTACATGGTAAAATTTTATTTACTGTTTATTGCTGGAATTAGATATAAATTGTGTTTGCTGACTTTTGCCAGCAACCATGTCAAAACTCTTATTAATTCGAATAATTTCTTTATATTTTATCATTGCATTTTAATACACACTTTAGTATTATCTTGCCAATTTCTGCAAAAAACTACCTGAGATTTTGTAGGATTGTGTTGAGTAGACAAATTTGGGTGGGGAGGGGGTGGGTATTACATTTTTAACAATAATAAATATCTTGATCTGTTAATATAAGTTGCTTTTCTATTTATTTAGATCTTTAATTTCTTTAAATAATGTTTCCATTTATGGTGAGACATCTTCACTTCTTTGGATTAATTTATTCCTAAGTATTTTATTCTTTTGATGCTGTCTTAAATTGAATTATTTACATTTTTAGTTTATTTTATTGTATTTTTAACTTTTATTTTAAATTCGGATTACAGATGCAGGTTTGTTATCTAGGTAAACTTGTGTCATGGGGGTTTGTTATACAGATTATTTCATCACCCAGGTATTTAGCCTAGTACCCTTTAGTTATTTTTTCTGATCCTCTCCCTTCTCCCACCCTGCACCCTCCAAAAACAAATATCATTTAACCTAGCAATCCCATTACTGGGTAGGTACCCAAAGGAATATAAATCATTCTATTTTTTTATTTTTTGTAGAAACAGGGTCTCATTATATTGCCCAGACTGGTCTTGAACTCCTGGCCTCAAGTGACCTGCTGGCCTCAATCTCCCAAAGTGTTGGGATTACAGGCTTGAGCCACCAGGCTCAGCCTGTATATAGATTATATAATTGATTTTTGTGTATTGATATTTACATCCTGCAACATTGTTGAGCTTTTTTATTAGTTATAATAGCTTTCATTGTATTTCTTAGGATATTCTGTATATATAAAATCATGTTAACTACACATAGGATAATTTACTTCTTTCTTTTGTATCTGAATGTCTTTTATTTTATTTTCTTGCCTAATTGTCCTGGTTAGATTGTTTAGTACAATGTTGAATAGAAGTCGTGAACCTGGGCCAGGCACGGGGGCTCACACCTGTAATCCCAGCACTTTGGGAGGCCAAAGTGAGCGATTGCTTGAGGCCAGGAGTTAGAGACCAGCCTGGCCAAAATAGTGAAACCCCATCTCTACTAAAAATATATACAAAAAAATTAGCCCAGTGTGGTGGTGCATGCCTGTAGTCCCAGCTGCTAGGGAGGCTGAGGCATGAGAATCGCTCAAACCTGGGAGGTGGAGGTTGCAGTGAGCGGAGATAGCACCACTTCACTCCAGCCTGGGCGACAGAGTGACTTCTATCTCAAAAAAAAAAAAAAAAAAAAAAAATTAGTGAACCTGGACATACATTCTTGTATTGTTCCTCATCTTATCAGGATAATGCATAGTCCTTCACCATTTTTAACGTGATGTTAGTTTACATTTTTCACAGACACCTTTTATTAGTTTGAGTAAGTTCACTAGTTTTCCGTGTTCATTAACTGTCATAAAAAGAAGTTTGTATTTTTCCAATGGTTTTTCTGTAGCTATTGGGATGACCATGAGGTTATTGTTCTTTAACCTATTAATATAATACATTATATTAATTGATTTTCAGCTGTTGAACCAACCTTGCATCCTCAGGATAAATTCCCACTTGGTCATATTATATAATCCTATTTATGTGTTGCTGGCTTTGTTGTCCTAGTATTTTGTTAGGTTCTCTATTTGTATGAAAAAGAGATATTTATCTGTAGCTTTCTTATGGTGCTTTTGTGTTGTTTGGTATCAAGGCCTCAAAGAAGGAGGTTGGATATATTTCCTCATTTTCTATGTTTTGAAAGTTTGCGAGAGAGAGGTGTTATGCTTCAAATTTTGTCTAGAATTTACTAATGAAGCCATTTGGGCATTTATTTGTGGGAAGTTTTAAGATTTTTAATGTATTCCCTATGATTTGTTTCAATCCATTCAGGTATTTTAATTTTTCTTGAATCAGTCTTGGTAGTTTGTTTCTAGAAATTATTCCCTTTCATATAAGTTATCCTAATTTTGACTTACAGTTTTTTATAGTATTCACTTTCATATTTAAAAAAAATATTTCTGTCAAGTCAGTAGTAATTTTAGCAATGTAAGTCTTCTTTATTTTTTTTCTTGGTCGGTGTAGATAGCGTTTTTAATTTATTCATCTTTTCAGAGAATCAAATTAGATTTTCTTGACTTTCTCCATTGTTTTTCTATTCCATTAATTTCTGTTCTAACTTTTATTATTCCCTTCTTTATACTTGCTTTGTGTTAAATTGTTTCTCTTTTTCCTGTCTCTTAGCAAGAAATATAACGCTATTTAGTTGGGATCTTTCTCTTTTTTAAATATAGAATTTACAGCTATATATTTATCTTAAAGCGCTGCTTTTGCTGCATCTCATAGAATTTAGTATGTTGTGTCTTTATTTGCATTTATCTTAAACTATTTTCTAACTTCCTATCTGTGAGCATTGGTTACTTAGAAGTATTCATTATTACTTTTAAATATTCCTGCATATTCTTAAATGTCCAAAATTTCCTTCTTATTGATTTCCAATTTAGTTTTATTATGGTTGGAAAACATGTATGATCTCAATTTTATAAGAATTTTTTCAGGCTTGTTTTATGAAAGCACATATGTTCTATTCTGCAGAATGTTCCATGTGCGCTTGAGAGGAAAGTGCATTTTGCCTTAATGGCTTCAGTGTTCAGTACGTATCTGCTATGTCTAGTTGGCTTATAGTGTTGTTCAAACATGTATTTTCAAATTCTTATATTTCCTTGCTGATCTTCTGTCTAGTTGTTCTACTTATTATTGGAAATTGAGTATTAAAGTTTCCAACTACTATTGTTGGAGTGTCTCTCTCTTTTATTTTGTCAGTTTTTTATTTATATAATTTTGGCTTCTGATATTAGTGCATATATGTTTGTAATTGTTACACCTTCCTGATGTATTGAGTATTTTATCATTATAAACTATTGCTTTGTATCTCTGGTAATATTTATTTTTTGTTTTAAAGATGATTTCATCTGAAGTTAATGTAGGCACTCTAGCTCTCTCAGGGTTGCTATTTGTATTGTATGACTTTTGAAATATTTTTACTCAAGCTAGTTGTATCTTTGAATCTAAAGCATATCTCCCTTCCAAAGTGTATAATTGTTTTGATGGTTTTTATCTAGTCTAATGATCTTTCACTCTTGATTGGATTATTCAGTCCATTCACATTTAATGTTATTATTGATACTGTTGGATTTGCATCTGCTAGTTTTCTTTTGGTATTGTATGTCTCATGTCTCTTTTTGTTTCTGTGTTCCCCCATACTATTTTTTCATTTAATAAACATTTCCTGGTATTAATTTTAAATATACCTTTTATTTACTCACTTAGTGGATGCACTAGGGTTTATAATATATACCTTACGTTATGAGGATTAGCATCAGACTTATACTATCTTAATTCCAGTGAGCTGGCTAAGTTTTAATCTTATAAAGCTCTATTCCTTCTTTCTTCTTTTTGTGCTACTATTGAATATTTTATCGCCAATTATGATGTTTTCTCTTAAGCTTTTTTAGGAGGCGAGATGGACAAGCATTTCAATAAATCACTATTTTTTTAAAAATCTGGAATGAATATTAAATTTTACCAGATGCTTTTTCTACATTTATTGAAATAATTATATAATTTTATTCTTTATTCAGTTAATGTGATGAATTATCTTGCTTGATTATTTTTTCTGTATCAACTTTGCATTTCTGGAATAAGTACATATTGATCCTGATAATATTATTATTTTAAAATATTGTTGGCATTAGTCAATTAATATTTTACTGAGAAATTTTTATCTATATTTGTGAGTTTGGCTAGATGATTCTTGTCATATTTTAGTACTGAGTTTACTATATTGCCAAGTTGAAGTTAATTAATTTTTTATAATTTCTTAAAGTTTTTTTTCTTAAGTTTGAAAGAAATCACTGCTAGGAATATATTTATTCCATCTAAGTTTTCAAATATGAATTTCAAAATTTTGGAATTTGAAATTTCTTCTCAATAAACTATATTATCGTTAAGCAGACATGAGTATGAATCTGGTTTCACCCACCTATCAGCTATGAGAACTTAGAAAATTCAGTTGATTTCTCTGATCTTCAGTTTTCTAATGACTAACATATGGATAATTAATAGTACCTATTGCATTTCTGATAGCAAATTTTCTATATGGACTACTCCTGATGGTACAAATTATTTAAAATTCCAGATAAAATGTATAAATAATTCTTTAGCTGGAAGAGAAAGCAGAAAAATCCTCAAACAGTATAAAACATCAATACAATGCTAACTTTGGCCTTGAGGCATCTGTGAATCTCCAGTAGCTTACAAATTAGGCTTACAAAACCTAAAGCCAAGTAGGATAAGACTCCACAAAAATCCAGATTCCCTAAAATGCAATACTCTTGATAGAATCTTGGGAAAAATCTTGCCATTCAGTAGGAATGTGTGGAGATGTATAGCGTTCTTAGTCTAGATCCTGAGTAAAGTAGAAAAAAACTAGTGCTCTCCAAGAAGTCTTAGCTACAAGTCAGAAGTCAATCAGTTGGGACTAGAATTCACAAGATTTTTGTGCCCTAGAAAAAAGAAAACAACTGAAGTCAATTTCTGTTTAAAGTTGTTCTGAGTTGGCAGTGTACCCAGGTATCTGGAAAGAACAAACACAAATCTTCTTTATAGGAAGCACTTTCAGTCTGACCTGAATGAGTTTACAGAGAAAGTTTAAAAGGACATAAATATATGCACACAGCAGGAAACATCTAAAAAAATAAGCCGCTATAAGCAAAAGTCAGCAGACGTAATGAACTACAGACTCAGTCTGTAGGGTCTGCATATGCTAGGTCCTAGAATCATCCAATACTGAATTACATATCTATGTATCTATATCTATATATAAACGTGTGTGTGTGTATATATATATTTATATATAGCTGTAGATAGAATTAAGACTTTATGAAGAATAGAGAACTACTGTAGTATAATTTTGGTAGGCTTTAGGCACTTAGGCCTTCCTGCATAAATAAATAAATAAGATAAATAAATGTATACACACACGTATAATTTATATTTTATGACTGTGCTGGTATAAGCACAAATATATTAATATTACATATCAAAACCTTTTCTTCAATCCAAAGGTTATTTTATTTCTTCTAGTTTTATAATAATTAAAACATTTTAAGGAAATGTGCCAGGAGCCCTAGGCCTTGTACCTAATGGATAATTTGGCCCTTGGAGGAAGCAATAAGACGGTATTGACAGCCAGATTTAGAAAGTAACCAAATAGAATTTTTAGACTTTAAAATATTCAATTATAAAAATTATAATTTTAATAGTGGCCTAATAACAAATTCGACACAGCTGAAGAATGAATTGTTATAATAAACTGAGAGATTTTAAAACATGTTTTCTCATTTCTAATCTAATAATATTTTTACTACATTCTGATTTCTATTTACTAAGCAGTTTGTGGTCATTGGCCTTATTTTGTGCCTAGAACTGTGTTTTGTGGGATTAGGGTGTAAAACAGAAAAGCTATTCACATATGTAATTCCTGTGATTTGAAAATTCCCAAAAGTTTTGTGCATAAGAAATCTGGAGCAACGATCTTTAAAATAGACTCCACATATCTATCCTTTAAAATAAAATAGTTCATGCTCAAAAAAATCCAGCACTATTTGGAATATAGGGTTTAAATTTTGATACATTTTTTTCAATTTTGTTTTGAGCTTTATTTTCTAAAATGATCTAAAGAATCATTTCCTTTGACTTCTTCCCACTATGCAGGGAAGTAAGACTTTGAAGAAGTATATGGCTTATTCTTGTTCTTTAACATTCAAATGTGGCTCTTATCCCCACTATATCTAAACACTTTTTATTTTTATATGTGCACCTCAGTAAGTAGATAGTAAGTACTCTTAAATGAAGCAAGATACCAGTGCAGTCTCTTTATTCCTTCACGTGACTAATATGGTCTTGCCACATGGTATATGTGAAATCAATACACTTCTCAATGCTTCTTGTTTATACAAAATCCTCACTTTGATTTTATTTTTTGATTTTTTTATGTTCTCTTATTTTTTTTCACTTCAATTTGTCTTTTATAAGTGTTTTGAGTATTCTTACGGTATCAAGTTGACAAGTACTAGCATTCAAGAAATTATGCAATCTGCTTTTGTATGACTTTGTTGGTAGAGCCCTAAGGAATCCATTTACTCATCTATTCTATTGTTCCATAGAAATTTATTAAGGATCCACTCTTTGTCAGTCATGGTGCTTAACACTAAGCATAAAAAATTTTAAAAGACAGAAGTTCTCTGTCCTCCCAGATCATAGATGAACAATAAACAGGTAACAAATGGAAGGATCGATTCATCATTGCAAGATTCATAAGCTGGGTATCATCATGAAGAATAGAAAAATACAGGTATCTACTTTGGATACAGTTTTCAGAAGGGGGCTCTCTGGAGCAGTGACATTAATCTGGGGCAAAGGATGGAAGAAACCAGCCAAGACAAAGCTTGGCAGAAAGCAATCCCAGCAGAGGGAACAATTATGCCAAAAGCACTATGTGGGAAGTAAGTTTAGTGGCCAAGGAACTGAGAGAAAGATAAATCATACTGAGCTTTGGGGCCATAGGAGGTAGACTATTACAGTGAGAAGACTCTGAGGTTTTGTTAAGCAGATGAGTGAGTGAGATTAATGTTTACATCAGTTACACTTGCTGCTCTGTAGAGAATGAATAGGAGAGGCAGAGAGGGAGAGAACTTAGGAGGCTGGGAGAGCAGCCTCAGTTAGAGATTGTGAAGGCTTTGACGAAGCTCCAGGGGAAATATTTTTATGTTTCTGCACATTCAGGGCTTTTTGAGTAAATTTTACTGGAACTTGGGACATGGCCTTAAAGAGTAAGATTTGGAAGTTAAATTGCAATTGATTGAATAATGATATGCCGTTCAGAGAGATAGTCCTCCATTGCACAATTATTTTATCCTCATCTTAGATACATACATTTGCACTCACACACACACACACACACATACACACATACATGCATATACATTTACATTTCAAAGAGTAAGAACCAAGGAGACTTCAAAAGTTGAATTTGTTTATTTAAGGAGTAAACATTTTCTCTCCATTTCTCAGGGGAGGAGTGAGGACAGCTTTCCCTCTACTATATAACCACTGTGATTCATATTTTCATGATTCCACATCTACTATACAGATCCTGCCTTGTACGATGACATCTAGCTCTCCAAGAATCAGAGCAAAGAATATTCAGTGCAGTTCGCTATGAATAATAACTAACCTGTATGTGCCTCAGGAAACATCATGTTTACATTCATAATAATATTACTAAATATAGATGTGAAAAACTTAGCACTGTGAGAAGGGAGGCAAGATGGCAAATTAGGCATAGCCAAGAAGAGCTTCTCCCACCAAGAGAAACAAGACCATCAAGTAGACTAGCATATTCCAAACAGATCTTTGAAAACAAGGCATTGAGAGTGGATAGAAAGAGGGTACAGACCTGGGGCTGAAGCAGGAGGAAGCTGAAAACCCTGCAAGGGGTTGCTGAGCACCAGGACTCATTTTGGCCCCAAGCAGCTCCCGGGGAAAAGGTGAGTTTGAATAGGCATAGAGTGGCCCCCTCTCATCACAGACCTCCAGAATCTTAGCTGCAGCAGACTACATGATTCTCATGGATATTTGAGCTGGCAGGGAACTGCCCAGAGAGTTGATGGAGACAGAATTGTAGCCTGTGTAGAGCCCAAAGAGTTTGACATGGGAACGGCTGCAGTGGATCATAACCTTAGGATCCCATCCTCCAAGGCTTGCCATGCTCCTCTAGGTGGCTTTAGCCTGTGTTGGCTGCTAAACTTGGACAGAACAGTGCTATCTTGTCCATGGGATGTGGCCAATATGATATGAGTACCCCTCTGTCTTCAGATCTATTATGGGGTCCCTGGCTGGGTGTATCTGCTTGCAGCGCAGCCTCAGCTGCCAAGCCAAGATGCTTACCGGCAGCCACCACCATAGCTCTTTTCATGGCAGACCTCTCCTAACAGTTGGATAGCTTCTGTAAGTGGGCATCCACCAGCTAGTACCCATGCACAGCCTTCCCCCATCGGCGTGCACTCGCCTGCAGCCTCCTCCTGCTGCTTTTCAAATGGATACATGCACATGGGTCCTGCCGTCACCTACCACCCCCACACTGAAGCACTTTTGCCAGCATCCCCCATCAGAGTGTTGTTGCAAGTGGACTGGGAACACCTTGGGTCCTCCAGTGCAGGAAGTGCATAACCTCGAGGGACCAGAGAAAAAAGCCATGAGACTGGTCCCAGTCCTTCAGGGTTAGAGCACAAATCCTAGGATTGCTGAGCTGAGCCTTGACTCCGTGAAATCATCCAGAAATAAAGCCAATCATCTAAATTCGACTTATACCACAGCCAAAAGCAAAAAGCCCCATCCAAAGTGGCAATTTTAAAGATTAAGGAAACTTCAGCCCAAATAGATGAGGAAGAACCAACATAAGAATTCTGGAAAGTCTAAAATCCAGAGAACCTCCAAACAACTACAGTAGCTCCCAGCAATGGTTCTTCCATAGACTAAAATGGCTGAAATTACAGACATAGGATTCAGAATCTGGATGACAATGTAGATTAATGATATTCAGGAGAGAAATGAAACCCAATCCAAGGAATCTAGGGAATCCAGTGAAATGACACAAGCAACACAAGAGCTGAACGATGAAATAGCCATTTTAAGAAAGAACTGAATTGATCTTCTAGAGCTGAAAAACTCACTACAGTAATTGTACAATGCAATTGGAAGTATTAACAGAATAGACCAAGCTGAGGAAAGCTTCTCAGAGCTCAAAGACCACTTCTTCAAATCAACTCAGACACAGACAAATTAAAAAATAATTTTAAAAAATGAACAAAACCTCTGGGAAATATGGGATTATGTAAAGAGACCAAATCTATGACTCATTGGCATCCTAGAAAGAGAGGGAGAGGCAAGCAACTTGTAAAACATATCTGAGGATATTGTCCACAAAAATTTTCCCAACCTCACGTGCAAATCTAGAAAATTCAGATAAATTAAACGAGATGCTATACAATATGACCATCCACAAGACACGTAGTCATCGTATTCTCCAAGGTCAATGCAAAATAAAAAATATTAAAGGCAGCTAGAGAGAAGGGGCAGATCACGTACAAAGGGAACCCTATCAAGCTAACAGCAGATATTTTAGCAGAAACTTTAGAAACTAGAAGAGTAATGCCTATATTCAGCATCCTTAAAGATAAGAAATCCCAACCAAGAATTTTTTTATTCAGCCAAACTAAGCTTCATAAGCAAAGGAGAAAAAAATTCTTTTTGGATAAGCAAATGCTTATGGAATTTATTACCACCACCTGCCTTACAAGAAGCCCTTAAGGGAGTGCTATACATGGAAATGAAAGACCATTACTTGTCACCACAAAAAGAAGTATACAGCCCACTAGACTATAAAGCTACTGTACAATAAAGTCTACACAACAAACAGCTAGCAACAGAAAGACGACAGGATCAAATCCGCACATATCAACATTAACCTTAAACACAAATGGGCTAACTGCTCCACTTAAAAGGCAAAGAGTGGCAAACAGGATAATAAAACAAGACCCAACTGTATGCTATCTTCAAGAGACCCATCTCTCATGCAATGACATCCATAGGCTCCAAATAAAGAAATGGAGAAATATCTATCAAGAAAATGGAAAACAAAAAGAGCAGAGGTTGCTATTCTTATTTCAGACAAAACAGACTTTAAGCCAAAAATGATCAAAAAAGACAAAGAAGAGCATTACATAATGATAAAGGGTTTAATTTAACAAGAAGTTTTAACTATTCTAAATATTTGGGTACCCAGCTCTGGAGTACTCAGATTTATAAAACAAGTTCTTGAAGACTTAGTTAACTACACTGTAACAGTAGGAGACTTCAACACTCCACTGACAGTGTTAGATATCATCAGGCATAAAATGAATAAAGACATTTAAGACCTCAATGCAACACTTCACAACATGGAACTAACAGACATCTACAGAACAATCCATCCAACAGTAACATAATATACATTCTCATCTGCATATGGTACATAATCTAAAATCAATCATATGCTTGGCTATAAAGGAATTATCTAAAAATTCAAAAAATGGAAATCATACAAAGACACTATTGGATCAGAGTGCAATAAAAATAGAAATCTATGCCAAGAAGATCTCTCAAAACCATATAATTACATGGAAATTAAACAGCCTGCTCCTGAATGACTTTGGGGAAAGAATGAAAATAAAGCAGGAATTAAGAAATTATTATTTGAAACTAATGAAAACAAAGATATAGCATACCAGAATTTCTGGGACACAGTTAAAGCAGTGTTAAGAAGAAAGTTTATAGCATTAAATGCCTACATCAAAATGTCAGAAATATCTCAAATTAACAGTTCTAACATCATATGTAGAGGAACTAGAAAAACAAGAGCAAACCAACCCCAAGCCTAGCAGAAGAAATAACCAAAATCAGAGCTGAATTGAATGAAACTTACACATGAATCCATAAAAAAGATAAAAAAAAGTTGGTGTTGTGAAAGCATAAATAAGAAAGACAATTAGCTAGACTAATAAAGAAAAAAGAAAATTCAAATAAATGCAATCAGAAATGACAAAGGTGACATTACCACTAACCCCACAGAAATACAGAAAATCCTCAGAGGTTTTTATGAACAGCGCTATTCACATAAACTACAAAACCTAGAAGAAATGGATAAATTCCTGGAAACATATAACATGCTAAGATTGAACCAAGAAGAAACAGAATACCTGAACAGACCAAGAATGAGCTCCAAAATGGAATCACTAATAAAAAATCTCACCAGAAAAAGCCCTGGATCAGATGGATTCCCAGTCAAATTCTTCCAGATGTATACAGAAGATCTCGTACGAAATCTATGGAAACTATTCAAAAAATCAAAGAGGAGGTATCACTCTCTAACTCATTCTATGAGGCCAGCATTGTTTTGGTACCAAAACCTGACACAGACACAAGAACAACAGCAAAAGCTTCAGGCCAATATTCCTAATGCATATAGAAGCAAAAATCCTCAACAAAATACAAGAAAATCAACTGGAGCAGCACATCCAAAAGCTAGTCCACCACGGTCAAGTAGGCTTTATTCCTGGGATACAGGATTGGTTCAACATATGTAAATAAATAAACGTGATTCATCACATAAAGAGAACTTAAAAACCACATGATTATCTCAATAAATGCTGAAAAGGCTTTTGATTAACATTCCACATCCCTTCATGATAAAAACCTTCAACAAACTAGGCCTTGAAGCAATACACCTCAAAATAATACAAGTCATCTATGACACCCACAGCTAAAACCATACTGAGTGGGCAAAAGTTGGAAGCATTCCCCTGGAGAACCAGAGCAAGACAAGAATGCCCACGCTGACCATTTCTATTAAACATAGTACTGGAAGTCCCAGCCAGAATAATCAGGCAAGAGAAAGAAGTAAAAGTCATCCAAATAGGAAGAGACGAAGTCAAACCACCTGTCTTTGCAGACAATATGATTCTATACTTATTAATTTCCATAGTCTCTGCCCAAATGTTCCTAGAACTGATAAACAACTTCAGCAAAGTTTCACAATACAAAATCAATGCATGCAAATCAGGAGCATTTCTATACACCAATAATGTCCAAGCTGACAGCCAAATTAAGAACCCAATCCCGTTCACAGTCCTCACCAAAAGAATAAAATATGTAGGAACACAGCTAACCAAGGAAGGGAAAAATCTCTACAAGAAGAGTTACAAAACAGTCCTGAAAGAATTCAGAGACGATATAAACAAATGGAAAAACATTCCATGCTCATGGATAGGAGTCAATATAGTTAAAATTGTCATACTTCCAACAGCAATTTACAGATTCAATGCTATTCCTATCAAACTACCAATGTCATTTTTGACAAAATTAGAAAAAAGCTATTCTAAAACTGAAACCAAAAAAGGAGCCTGAATAGCCAAAGCAATCCTCAGCACACAAAAAAAGCTGGAGGCATCACCTGACTTCAAACTATACTACAAGGCTACAGTAAGCAAAACAGCATGGTATTTGTGTAAAAACAGACACATAGACCAATAGAACAGGTCAGAGAACCCTAAATAAATCTACACACCTACAACCATCAGATCTTTCACAAAGCTGACAAAAACAAGCAATGGGGAAAGGACTCCCTATTAAATAAACAGTGCTGGTATAACTGGCTAGCCACATGCAGAAGACTGAAACTGGGCCTCTTCCTTTCCCCACATACAAAAATCAACTCGAGATGGATTAAAGACTTAAACATAAAACCTAAAAGTATAAAAATTCCTAGGAGAAAACCTAGGAAATACTATTCCAGACATAGGCCTTAGTAAAGATTTCATGACAAAGACCCCAAAGCAATGGCAACAAAAACAAAAATTGACAAATGGAATCTAATTAAACTAAAGAGCTTCTGCACAGCAAAAGAAACTATCAACAGCATAAACAATCTACAGAATGGGAGAAAATATTCTCAAACTATGCATCCAAAAAGGTCTAATATCAAGTCTATAGAGAACTTAAACTAATCAACAAGCAAAAACCAAACAATCTCATTAAAGAAGGGCAAAGGACATGAATAGACACTTCCCAAAAGATGACATGCATGTGGCCAACAAGCATATGAAAAAATGTTCAATATCACTACTCATTAGAGAAATGCAAATCAAAACAGCACAATGAAATACCATCACACACCAGTCAGATTGGTTATTATTGAAAAGTCAAAAAATAACATGTTTGTGAGGGTGCAGAGAAAAGGAAATTGTTATACATTGCTGGTGGGGATATAAGTTAGTTTAACCACCATGGAAAGCAGTTTGGATATTCTCATAGAAATGAAAACAATCTACCATTTGACCCAGCAATCTCATTACTGGGTACTTACCCAAAGGAATATACATGGTTCTGCATTAAAGACATTTGCATGCATATATCCATTGCAGCACCTTTCACAGTAGCAGGGACATGGAATCAACCTTGATGCCCACCACTGTTAAACAGCATAAAGAAAATGCAGCATACATACACCATGGAATACTACAGAGCCATCGAATGAATGAAGTCATGTCCTCTGCAGCAATATGGATGTCCCTGGAGGTCATTATCTTAAGCAAATTAATGCAGGAATAGAAAACCAAATACTGCATGTTCTCACTTATATGTGGATGCTGAACACTGAGTACACATGTACACAAAGAGGGGATCCATAGTCACTGGGAATTACTTAAGGGTGCAGGGTGGGAGGAGGGTGAGGGCCGAAAAACTACCTATCAAGTAGTATGGTCACTACCTGGGTGATGAAATCATTTGTACACCAAACCTTACTGACACACAACTTATCTATGTAGCAAACGTGCACAGGTACCCCTGAACCTAAAAAAAAGAAAAAGTTGGAAGGAAGAAAAAAAACACTGTCATTGGAGATGACAAAAAGTTGGAAAAATTAAAATATATTTGTAAAGAGATTCCAAAAAAAAAAAAAAAAAAGACCTTTCTGATGGATTAAATGAGGGTTGGGGGACAAAAGAAAGGAGTCAATGATCACTCCAAGGTTTATTGAGATGAGGAAAGACTGAGGCAGGAGGAGGTTGCGGATAAAACAATAAAATTCTGTTTTGGTCAACTTAAGTGTAAAATATATATGAGGCATAACATCAAGTTTTTAATTATGCAATTGGATGTGCATATCTCTGGCTAGAAAAAAAATCAACTTGAAGTCACACTTTCACTCTTTTGTCTCACTGAAGGCTATAGTTATTCACAAGCATGTTATGCTTCCTAAACGACAGAGTTCAGTGACTACTCCACTAGTTTAATTGACTGAAGAGGACTGAAAGAAGATAAGAATTCCAGAAGTAGCTCACAAACTAGTCTTTTGACATTGAAGGTGTTAGACTGGAAAACAGTGAATATCTTAATCAACTCTGTAATTCTGTGATTCTAATTATTTTTTAAATTTTTTTCATTAATGAATCCACGTTGGTAATATAATGCAAGTTGCAACTGTATCCAAATTGTTCCTGTAAAGTTAAACTCAATCTAGTAGACTTTCTTTCTAAGAAGAAATAATCAGCCAAAGTTTGCAGACATCAACAGTTCTGGTTAAAAAATTATTTCTAAGAAAACACCTCAATATTTCACTGGCCTTCAATAACTATTACAATCAACTATTATTCTGATAGTTGACTGGCATAACTGAGTAGTTCTCATTTGATTTATTGTGTAGTTGCATTCTGATGATGTTTTGAGCTGAAGGCATCTGAAGATATCCTCAATCACATTTTCAGTGCCTGGGATGGAATGATTAGAAGAGATCGGTGCTAGTTGGTCATCTCTCCCTCCACCTGGCCTTTTCATATAGCTAGCATGGATTTGCTAACAGCCTGGGGATCTCCAGACAGAGGCTTCTTTCATAGAAGGGAGAAGCTGAAGTGACTCCTCTTATTTAGTCACATAAGTCACACAGCATTAATTTTATAATATTTTACTGGTCTTAACAGTCATTGGCCACTCCACATTCAGGGAGTTTTGAGAAATAAACTCCATGTCTGAGTGGCAGAATGGCTAGCTTCAGGAGGGGTGGAAAGGACTGACAGTGGTTATCTTGGAAACAATCTAGCACATCCCTCTGATCATCATCTGGTTTGAATGAAAAACAATAGTTTTTTCATATCTCAGCCTCCAGTCAGGGGTGCTGACCAGATGGAATAATTAGTGGGCTGCTAACCAGAACACATGTTCTAAGGAAGAATGTATAAGGCTGATTCTCTCATCCAGCTGTGACTCATACCTCTAAAAAGCACTCCGAGGCTGGCATACCTGACAGCACCCTACTTTGGTCATGTCCTCTCCCATCTCCATACGTGCTAGCACCTTCAATGTCAAAAGACTGATTTGTGAGGCAGTTCTAGAATTCTAATCTTTCAGACCTCTTCAGTCAATTAAACTAGTGGAGGAGTCACTGAACAAGTAGGAAGCATACTATCTTGTGAATAACTATAGCCTGTGGTGAGATAAAAGAGTGAAAGTGTGGTTTCAAATTCCCTTAAGACTATAACACATTGTAATTTTTTTTTCTAGCCAGAGATGTGCACATCCAATTGCATAAATGAAAACTTACCGTTATGCCTCATAAACATTTTACAAGGAACGGAAACCCTACCATATTTGCAATTCTGACCTCCCCTGTGGCTAATCATGGTTTTTCCACTTTTATATTTTTGAGAATTCTAGAGCACAGAATCTCCCCAGTCTACTCAAGAACAGTAGTCCTTAAACTGTGGTTTGGGTACACATGGCAATACAGGAACCAATGGTGATACAGGTAACCATGGTGACACAGAAAAACTTCTCATCAGAGTAATTGCAGGAAGAGTTTTAAAGGAATCCATTTCCAGATCCTTAACATCCATATATGCTCTTTGTAAAATTTATCTGCTTGAGAATGAACCAGCATTAATGAATTCTTTCTTTTAATTTACCAAAAATAAATAAATGATACACTAACAAATAAATAAAGTTCTTCACCCACGCTAAATCTTACAGTGATGTTGTAAAATCCACCAGGGCTTCGAACAAAGAAGAAATGGAAACGTTGGCTTAAGGAACATTTTAGTATTTAATTTCAGAAACATAAATATGCAGGATTTCCTGACTTGATATGTATTTTGGTGGGGGACAAAGCTTGCTGTAAGGCATTTTGGCCTATTTGTCGGTGCTGTAAACTCACATAGCTTAAGCAGCATAAGTTAGTGATTCTTTGAAACGTAGTTGGAATGCTTTAAAGAACCATCATACATTCCAAAGTACATTGTATAAAACACATGGGTAAAATTTTACATAATGCATTTCAAATATTGTGTGTTTAACTCAATACACAGGTGAAATCATTTTTCAAATTACATTATAAAATGTTCATCCCAGTTATATACATTCGTATTATTTCATCTTGTAATAGTTTCTGGGTATCATAAATAAGTTATATTAATTTAGACTCATAATGAAAATATTTAGATGTCAAATTAAAATGTGTAGAGAATATGTAGTTTTATCAAAATTCTCTTAAGGGTTGTATAAACTAAATGAGATGCTACTTATGCTCTATTTCTTATCACTCTATTCATCTGGCTTTATTGAATTACTTGTTATTAGTTTGACTTCACCTTTGGACCGTTGGTCACCTTACTGCGAAGATAATATCTGTCTATTATGGCTGTATCCAAGATGCCTACCACAAAGCCTCAAATTACTAGACATTCAGTGAGTGAATTGAATATAAGCATGAATGAATGAGTGAGTGCATGAGCAAAGCAGCAGATACATAAAACACAGCAGCCTTTTCCCATGTTTAAACTTTTATTGATTATTTTCTGAGCCACCTACTCTACTATTTTTTGAGGTTTAATGCCTTTATCATAATATTATGTCATCTATTTTGCAAAGTGCTATAATCATATTAGCTGAAGAGTGTATATGTTAAATGCTATTTGACTATTTGACTTTTTAAAGAGCAGTTATATTGAGATATAATTTACATACCATAAAGTTAGCCCTTTTAATTTTCAGTGTAAAATTTAATGTAAAATTCAGTGGTTTATAGAATACTCTCAGAATTGTTCAGTGATCATTACTATCTAATTTTAGAACACTTTCATTACCTGAAAAAGAAACCTTATAGCAGCAGTCACCTCCCTCTCAGTTTAGGCAACCACTAATCTCTGTTTCATAGCTTTGCCTATTCTAGACATCTTATTTTATTTACTTATTTTTGAGACAGTTTCACTCTGTCACTCAGGCTGGAGTCCAATGACATGAACTCAGCTCACTGCAACCTCCGCTTTCTGGTTTCAAACGATTCTCCTGCCTCAGCCTCCTGAGTAGCTGGGGTTACAGGCATGCGTAGCCATGCTTGTTAATTTTTCCATTTTTAGTAGAGACGGGGTTTCACCATGTTGGCCAGACTGACCTAGAACTCTTGACCTCAAGTGATCCACCCTCCTCGGCCTCCCAAAGTGTTGGGATTATAGGTGTGAGCTACAGTGCCCAGCCTAGACATTTTATATAAGTGGTACTACAGTATCTGATCTTTTGTGACTGGCTCTTTCACTTAGCATAATACTTTCAATATTTTTTTTCATGTTGTACCGTGAATCAACAATTTGTTTTTTAAAATTGATGAACAATATTACATTTTATGGATTTATCACATTTTGTTGATCCATTAATCAGTTGATGGACATTTGGGTTGCTTCTACGTTTTGACTACTATGGCTAATGTTGCTCTGAGCATTTATGTACAAGTTTTAGAGGAACATATGTTTCTATTTTTCTTAGGTGTATACCTAGGAGCAGAATTATTGGTTTACATGGTAACTGTATGTTTAACAATATGAGGAAACACCAACTCTATTCCAAATTGGCATCACTAATGAATATAATTTTATGGACTTAATGACCATTTATAACACCTTTTTTGGGGAAATGTTAATTCAAATCCTTTGCTCCCAAAATTGGACTGTCTTTTTATTGTTAAATTATAAGAGTTCTTTGTATATTTTGGATACAAGTCTGTCATCAGTTATATGATTTATAATTTTTTTTCCCATTCTGTATTTTTTTCTTTTCTTTTTTTTTCTTTTTTTTTTCTTTTTTTTTTAGACAGAGTGTCACTCTGTCACCCAGGCTGGAGTGCAGTGGCGCAATCTGAGCTCACTGCAAACTCCACCTCCCAGGTTCAAGCGATTCTCATGCCTCAGCCTCCCCAGTAGCTGAGATTACACGTGTGCGCCATCACGACCAGCTCATTTTTGTATTTTCAGTAGAGGTGGGGTTTCACCATGTTGGCCAGGCTGGTCTCCATCTCCGGCCTCAACCTCCCAAAGTGCTGGGATTACAGGCGTGAGCCACCACGCTTGGTCTTTTTTCATTTTTTTTTTTTGACAGAGTCTCACTCTGTCGCCCAGGCTGGAGTGCAATGGCGTGATCTCAGCTCAACGCAAGCTCCGCCTCCCGGGTTCACGCCATTCTCCTGCCTCAGCCTCCCGAGTAGCTGGGACTACAGGCGCCCGCCACCACGCCTGGCTAATTTTTTGTATTTTTAGTAGAGATGGGGTTTCACTGTGGTCTCGATCTCCTGACCTCACGATCCGCCCGCCTTGGCCTCCCAAAGTGCTGGGATTACAGGCGTGAGCCACCGCGCCTGGCCTTTTTCACTTTCTTGATGGTGTACTCAATAGCAAAATTTTAGACAATTTGGATGCAATACAGTTTACCTATGTTTTCAATTATCCCTCATGTTTTTGGTGTCATATCTAAGAATATTATTTAATTTGTTTTTTATTTTTATAGAGACAGGGTCTTGTTATACTGCCCTGGTTGGTCTTGAACTCCTTGACTCAAGCAGTTCTCCTCCCTTAGGCTCTCAAAGTGCTGGGGTTACAGGTGTGAGCCACTGGGCCCAGCTTGATTCTTAATAATTACTGTTGAAAATAAATATAAGCATTGCCATGCTGATTAACTTGCTTTCTGTGGCTGCCCTCACTTACAATGCAAATTTTACAGACTTCTCTAGACATTTAGCTGGAACTGCCATGTGTTTTCCCTAAAACCAGCTCATAATAGAGCTGGGCTCACCATAAATCCATTTCCTACTATTCGGTTGAGATCTGCAGGCACTTTTACTTTGTAAAACGGTCTTGCTCACGCCTGTAATCCTAGCACTTTGGGAGGCCAAAGGCAGGTGGATTGCCTGAGTTTGAGACCAGGCTGGGCAACATGGCGAAACCCCATCTCTCTGAAAAATACAAAAATTAGTCAGGCATGGTGGTGTGTGCCGTTAATCCCAGCTACTCTGGAAGCTGAGGCATGAGAATTGCTTGAACCTGGGAGGCAGAGTTTGCAGTGAGCTGAGATTGCACACTGCACTCCAGCCTGGGCAACAGAGTGAGAATCTGTCTCAAAAAAAAAAAAAAAAAGAGGAAAAAGAAGGAAAAAAAAGCCCTTAGGGGAACATAAGTACTGAGAGTCTTAGCAAGCAAAGAATACATGTTTTGAGATGAAATTGAGGGAAAATAGAGAGTATAGTGTATTTCGGAAAAGGAAATAAGACTGGTTTGTTGGAGGACACGCCAGCATGATCTCTTTCTTATTATCCTCGGGATAGATTTCCCAAATGATATTCTAGCCCCTCAGGGCAACAACACAAAACACAGCAAAAAAAAAAAAAACCCAAAAAAAAAAAAACAAAAAACAAAAACAAAAAACAAAAAACTCACAGCATTTACAGGAGTAAAACTAATTGTAATCATATGATTCAAAAGAGCAGTGCTTTTATACTTTCATATGTATACAGATTACCTGTTAAAAACATAGGTTGGCTGGGCGTGGTGGCTCACGCCAGTAATCCCAGCACTTTGGGAGGCCGAGGGGGGCTAATCACGAGGTCAGGAGTTTGAGACCAGCCTGGCCAACGTGGTGAAACCCCGTCTCTACTAAAAATACAACAAATTATCTGGGCTTAGTGGCGGGTGCCTGTAGTGCCAGCTACTCGGCAGGCTGAGGCAGGAGAATCACTTCAACCTAGGAGGCAGAGGTTGCAGTGAGCCGAGATCGCGCCACTGCACTCCAGCCTGGGCAACAGAGCAAGACTCTGTCTCAAAAAAAAAAAAAAAAAAAAAAAATCAGTCAGGTAGTGATTAAGCAGGTATGGAATGGCGTCTTCAAAAGCCTACATTTTTAACAAGCTGCAGGTAATGATGATGCTGTTGGTCAGGAACCAAACTTTAAACTTTAAATGCCAAAGTTGCAGAAGGCAGAAGGGAGCAAAGAGTTCATTCCCTCCTTCAGAAGGGGAGAAACACTCACTTTGCCATCAGGCTGTGTTCATCAAGGTGACTGACATGTTTTGCATGCGTTCAGACTTAAAGGTCAGATCTGTTTTCTTCTCAGCAGCTGCGTGGGAATTGCTTATCTCGCACTTTCTGTATGGGGTTTGATTACCTAAGTGAACCGAGAAGTTTCACAACGTTTTGGAGAAAAACACTTCTAGTAGCATCCAACATGCAACATTTTAAACCAGCTATGAAATGGCAGGCTTACAAAGTCAACTTGGAATCACATCTCTGGTCCAGGCAAAGGGAATGAGAACCCAGAGACTATCTCCCCGAGAGCCCTGTAGCTGTGTGTGAATGTGTACGTGCAGGGATATGGACTGTAGACCCTGTTACAAATACTAAACATCTCTTTGGAAGAAGGCTGTCCTCAAATGTGCTGCTAAAATCATCCACAGGCCAGTCTTAGGCCAAACTGTAAAAGGAAAGAAGCCTATCCTTGGCAATTATTCAAGCAGACAGACTGACAAGCTTTCCTGAGTGTCTAGTACATACTAAGCACAGTATTCATGTCCCAGGTACAGAGATTAACAAGTCTCTGATCCCTAATGCACATGGCTTGATGGGAAGGCTGGCATTGAAATAGACAATTGCAACATTGTAACGTGTGTGGTATAATAGAGATACACACAGGCTGGAGAGAGGTCCAATTCAGCCTCTGGAGGCAGAAAGCTCAGGAATAACTTCTCAGATGTGATGCTTGAACTTGTTGCCCATTTTTTTAAATTTTTCCTCCCAAGTGCCTTTATACCGTTTAAGGGACTCTTCTGCAAAGAAGACGGAATTTAAGGTAACTCCTTCACTTGGTGTTATTGATGGTGGCATATGATACTTGGTCCAGATAACGGGCCTGAATTTCCAAAGGTATTCACCACTGCGAGCTATTCTTAAAATCTAAGAATGAATTGACAATAATAGAGTTTCACCTACTAGGAAGACGATCATTTGGGGGCTAGAGTGCTTATGTTCTAATCCTTAAAAGTCACATCGCTGGAATGACTCCTGACGTTTGTCAGAAGCTGGATCAGATCACGAAAGCCCTTCCCTGGAGCAAGAGGCCTCCTCCAGGACTGAGCTCATTTACTTGACCTGACCCTGAATTTCCGTAGTGGAGACAAGCCTCAGGAAAATACTAACTGCCTGCTGTGTTGCCAGACTACAAAAGAGTGATCTGTAGAAGTGACAGGTACTTTCCCCCTCTGGGAGAGAAAGGTCCATGTGTTCTCCTGCCTGGACCCTCTAGCAAGCTACTTAATATGGAATCACACCCCTGGAGGAGATAGGCAAACCCTTGAACAGCCAGGTCAAATCTAAAAGGCAGCTGACTGTAGCTGCAGAGGCAGGTGGCAGCTTAAAGTGGCACCAAGTCATAAACTGATTTCCCTCTTGAGCTTGGGGGAAGATACAATTTTTTTTTTTTTTTTTTTTTTTTTTGAGACAGAGTCTCGCTATGACCCCCAGGCTGGAGTGCAGTGGTGCGATCTCGGCTCTCTGCAAGCTCTGCCTCCCAGGTTCACGCCATTCTTCTGCCTCAGCTTCCCGAGTAGCTGGGACTACTCAGGCCCCCACCACGCCCAGCTAATTTTTTGTATTTTTAGTAGAGATGGGGTTTCACTGTGTTAGCCAGAATGGTCTCGAGCTCCTGACCTCATGATCCGCCCACCTCGGCCTCCAAAAGTGCTGGGATTACAGGCGTGAGCCACCGCACCTGGCCAGGGGAAGATAAATTTTTAAGCAGCATTCCAGGCTAATATGGGAGTACATGGATGCAACACTGTATCTCATGCTGGATTAGCAGCCCTGGAAACCAGAGCTGTCTCTTAATCAACACTAGGTATTGTGAACCCAGATAATCTGAGGCAGGTCTCAGTTAATTTAGAAAGTTTTTTTTTTTGCCAAGGTTGAGGACGTGTCCATGACATCTGCCCAAGGTTGTCAGGGCATAGCTTGGTTTTACACATTTTAGGGAGACATGAGACATCAATCAATATATGTAAGAAGTACATTAATTCATCCAGAAAGGCGGAGAAAACTCAAAGCAAGCCTCCCTCCCCACCCTGAGGGACTTCTATGTCACAGGTAGATGAGACACAAATGGTTGCATTCCTTTGTGTTTCTCATAAGTCTTTCCAAAGAGGGCAATCAGAATATGCATCCATCTCTGTGAGCAGCAGGATGACTTTGAATAGAATGGGAGGCAGATTTGCCCTGAGGAGTTCCCAGCTTGAAAGGGCCCAAGACATTTTCCTTTCACAGTATCTTCGTCCATTTTGTGTTGCTATAAAGGAGTATCTGAAGTTGGGTAATTTATAAAGAAAAGAGGTTTATTTGGCTAATGGTTCTGCAGGCTGTACAAGACGCATGACACCGGCATCCATATGCTCAGCTGCTGGTGAGGGCTTCAGGCTGCTTCTACTTGTGGCAGAAGGCAAAGGGGAGCCAGTATGTGCAGAGATCACAAGGCAAGTAGGGGGAGTAGGGGGAGGTTCTAGGCTCTTTTTATCAACCAACTCTTGTGGGAACTAATAAGAGTGAGATTTCACCAACCCTCCCCACCAGGGAAGGCATTAAGGTATTCACATAGGATCCACCTCCATGACCCAAACACCTCCCATGAGGCCCCACCTCCAACCTCCAACTTATGAGGTTTGGGGAGACAAACATCCAAACTACAGCATTTTGCCCCTGGCCTTCCAAATGTCCTTCTCACTTTGCAAGATAAAATCATCCCTCTCCAATAGGCCTCCAAAGTCTTAACTTGTTCCAGCATCAACTCAAAAGCTCACATTCCAAAGTCTCACCTGAGACTCAAAACAAGTTCCTTAGAGCTGTGAGCTGTAAAATCAAAAATAAGTTATTTGCTTTCAAAATACAATGATTGTACAGGCATTAGGTAAAGATTCTCATTCCAAGAGGGAGAGATGAGCCAAAAGAAAGGGGTAACAGGCCCCACACAAGTCTGAAAATCAGTAGGGCTGACATTAAATCTTGAATCTCCAGAATAATCTACATTGACTACATGTCCCACATCCTGACACACTGGAAGAAGAGGTGGGCTCCCAAGGCTTAGGGCAGCCCTGACCCCATGGCTTTGCTGGATGCAATCCCCCTGGCTGGCTGCTGTCATGGGTTGGAGTAGAATGCCTGTGGCTTTTCCAGCCTGAGGGTACATGGTGCCAGTAGCTCTACTATTCTGGGGTCTGGAAGGTGATGGTTCTCTTCCTGCAGCTATACTAGATGTGGTCCTAGTACAGGCTCTCAGTGGTGGCTATGCTTCTGCAGCAGGCTTTTGCCTGGGCACCACACATTCCAATACATCTTCTGAAATCTATGTAGAAGCCTCCAAGCTTTCACCACTCTTGCATTCTGGACATCTACAGACATAGCACGAGGTGTATGCTTCCAAGGCTTCCTGCTTACACACCCCAGAGTGGCAGTCTAAGCCATGCCTGGGGCTCTTTGAGCTACATCTGGAGCTGGAACAACAGGAGCTATCGGGGGAACCAGCCCCCAATATTTCAACATAGGTTCTTTTCTATTTTCCCTAAGTGTCAGCTGGTCTGAGAAATAAAGAGAAAGAGTACAAAAGAGAGAAATTTTACAGCTGGGCCTCCAGGGGTAACATCACCTATTGGTAGGTTCTGTGATGCCCCCTGAGCCACAAAACCAGCAAGTTTTTATTAGGGATTTCAAAAGGGGAGGTAGGTACAAACAGGGAGTAAGTCACAAAGATCCCATGCTTGAAAGGACAATACAAGATCACAAGGGCAGAGAGGCAGAGCAAGATCACAAGGCCAGGGCGAAATTAGAATTACTGATGAGGTTCCACGTCCTGCTGTGCACACATTGTCATTGATAAACATCTTAACAGGAGTTCAAGAGCAGATGACCAGTCTGACTAGAATTCGCCAGGCTGCAATTTCCTAATCCTAGCAAGCCTGAGGGCATTGCAGGAGACCAGGGCTTATTTCATCCCTTGTCTTCAACCGCATAAGACAGACACTCCCAGAGTGTCCATTTAGAGGCCTCCCCCTGGGAATGCATTCGTTTCCCAGGGTTGTTCCTTACTGGGAAAAGAATTCAGAGATATTTCTCCTATTTGCTTTCTGCAAGAAGAGAAATATGACTCTGTTCTGCCTGGCCCCATAGGCAGTCAGACCTTATGGTTATCTCCCTTGTTCCCTGAAAATCGCTGTTATCCTGTTCTTTTTTAGGATGCCCAGATTTCATATTGTTCAAACACATATGTTTTACAAACAATTTGTGCAGTTAACGCAATCATCACAGGGTCCTGAGGCGACGTACATCTTCAGTTTACGAAGATGATGGGATTAAGAGATTAAAGTAAAGACAGGCATAGGAAATTATAAGAGTATTGATTGGGGAAGTGATAAATGTCCATGAAATCTTCACAATTTATGTTCAGAGACTGCAGTAAAGACAGGCATAAGAAATTATAAAAGTATTAATTTGGGGAACTAATAAATGTCCATGAAATCTTCACAATTTATGTTCTTCTGCCACAGCTTCAGCCAGTCCCTCTGTTCAGGGTCCCTGACTTCCTGCAACAGGGAGCAGTATCCCAGGGAGGCACAGGAAGTTGGAACCCCAAACATGTCCCCAGAATCTATTCTGTCCTCCTAAGCCTCTGGGCTTGGGATGTGGGGGCAGCCTCAAAGATTTCTGAAAAGCCTTTTTGACCTTTTTTTCTATTGTTTGACTATTAGCACCTGACTCCCTTCAGTCACGTTCATCTCTTAGCAAGTGGTTTTACTGCAGTACCCTTGGATTTCTCTCCTTAAAATGTTCTTCTCTACTGCATAGCCAGGCTGAAAATTTTCTAAATATTTACTCTCTGCTTCCTTTTTAATTATAAATTCCACCTTTAGGTCATTTCCTTGCTACCATATCAGGTTGTAAGCAACTGAAAGCAGCCATGTCACTTCTTGAAGGCTTTGCACCTTAGAAATTTATTTTCTCAGATACCTTAGAACAGCATTCTTAAATTTGTCCTTTCATTAATCCCAAGGGCATAAATGCAATGCAGGAAAGTTCTTTGCTAAGGCTAATAAGGATGACCTTTGCTTTACTTTCCAGTAAGTTCCTCATTTCCATCTGAGGTGCCATCAGCATAACTTTTACTGTCTATATTTCTATCAGAATTTTCGTCACAACCATTGTCTTAGTTCATTTGTGTTTCTATAAAGGAATTCCTGAGGCTGGGTAATAAATTTTTTAAAGTTTATTTAGCTTATAGTTTTGTAGGCTGTACAAGAAGCATGGCAGTGGAATCTGCTTCTGACGAGGGCCTCAGGCTGCCTTCAATCACAGTGGAAGATGAAATGGAGCTGTTGTGTGCAGAGATCACATGGTGAGAGAGGAAGAATAAAAGCATGGAGATGCCAGGCCTTTTTCCACAACTGGCGCTCATGGGAACTAATAGAGTGAGAACTTATTAACTACCGCAAGAATGGCGGCAAGCAATTCATAAAGGATTTACCCCCATGTCTCAAACACTTGCCAAAATGCTCCACCTCCAACAATGGGGACCAAATGTCAACATGAGGTTTGGAGAGGTGAAATCTCCAAACTATACCAACCACTTAATGAATCTCTAAGAAGTTTCCAACTTTCTCTTGCCTTATTGTGTTTTCTGAGTCCTCCAAAATCTTACAGCCTCTGCCCATTAACCAGTTCCAAAACCACTTCCACATTTTTAGGTATCTTTATAGCAACATTTCATTCCTTGGTACCAATTTTCTGTCTTTGCTTGTTTATGTTGTTATAAAGGAATACCTGAAGCTGGGAAATTTGTAAGGAAAGGGGGTTTGTATGGTACATTGTTCCACTGATTGTGCAAGAAGCACAGCACTAGCATCTGTGTCTGGGGAGGGCCTCAGGCTGCTTCCACTCATGGCAGAAAGTGAAGGGAAGCCAACATGGGCAGAGATCACACACTGAGAGAGAAAGTAAGAGATGCAGTGAGGCCATGCCTTGCTCTTTTTAACAACCAGTTCTCATGGGCACTAATAGAGGGAGAACTCATTACCATGAGGACTGCACCGAGCCAGGCCAAGCCATTCCTGGGGTGTCCGCCCCCATGACCGAAACACCTCCCATTTGGCCCCACCTCCAACATCAGGATCAAATTTCAACATGAGATTTACGGAGACAAACATCCAAACTATAGCACTGGGTAACTGGGTGGCAAAGAGTGTGTATGATTGGAGTAGAATAATCAGGGGACTTAGGAGTATAGACCAACATTAGAAATCTGCTGCCATTTACTAACTGCCTGATCTTTGACAGTAGGTTAACCAAGCTGCATGTCAGGATCTTCTGTGAGAAAAAAGGAGTAATAGCTGCATCAGTTAAGGTTTCCCAGTAAAATGTTGGAGGTCCAGTTAAATTTAAAGTTCAAATAAAGAACAAATAACTTTTTCACATAAGTGTACTCCAATTGTTGCATGGGACATAATTATACAAAAATTTATTCATTGCCTTTGAAATCCAAATTTAACAGGGACATTGCCTTTCTGTTTGCTAAATCTGACAACCTTAGAGTTCATCAAGATAGGCTAGTTTAAGCCAAAGTAATATTTAGTTTTAGAATCTTGCTGGCAAATTCTATTAAACAATTTGTGGTTCTCTAAGTGTCGTCCCCAGAAAAGCAGCATCTGTGTGTCCTAGAAACATCGGAAATGCAATTTTAGACCTACTGAATTAGCAACTACGGCTATAGAGCCAGGCGATTTGTTTTATCAAGCCCTCCAGGTGACTCTGATAGACTAAAGTTTGAAAACTACTGCACACATTTGCAGAACATCTAAAAGCTAAACATTTTTCTGTCCTGTAGCCCAACAATTTCATGACTAAGTATATACCAAGAGAAATGAGTGCATTATTCACTAAAATATATGAATGGAGTTTTCATAACAGCTTTATATACATCATGGCCCATGGCTGAAATAACCCAAATATACATCAACAGGAGAATAAATAAATTGTGTTACTTAGAACACGGCACAACCCTAAAAAGAACAAATTTTTTATATGTGAAACAATCTGGGTGAAAATTTACAGACAATATTTTGAGTAAAAGAAACATGACACAAAAGAATATGTATGTTCTATGTGATTTTATTTATACACAGTTCCCAGATCAGGTGAATCTAATCTATTTTAATAGAAATCAGAATAGTGTAACTGGGGTTGGGATGGGTGGCTGTATTGACTGGCAAGAGAAATGAAATCTTCCGAGGTGCTGGAAATGTTGTACATCTTCACCTGGTTATGGTTATACTGGTGTGTTTAGATGTATACATTTATACATGTGTTCATTTAAGATTAATACACCTTATATATGTTATGCCTCAAAAAGAGAAAAGACAAAATAACTAATGAAACAAATCTCAGTGCCTAAAAGAATAAAAAAGTATGCCTCACTCCTACTGCTTACTACTTTAAGCTTCCATCACCTAACCCAGGCCAATCATTTGTGTGGCCTTATCTATCTTTAAGTGGGAAAAGCAGTACATCCTTCATAGAGGGAGAAAGAGCAGAATAGTTATGAACTATCTTACTGACTCCAACACACCTACTTCTTCAAGTTCTATGTAATAGACATAGTCTCACTTATTCATCCTCTTTTTTAAAAAAAATCTTATACTATGAACAAAGCACTGTGTTAGCCATGTGAGATTCAGTGATAAAATAAAATGGTCTTGCTCTTAGGGAGCTTATATTCAAAGAAGAAAGACATTAAAAGAGATTACATAAATAACTAGTTAGAATTATGATAGATCCAGTAGGATTTTGACCACTTGCCTTCATCATTTTCTTAAGGCACTGGTGCTGCCTGGGTGCCTCTTTTGCAACCAGGCAACATCAGCCAAGATATACATGACGCAATCTGAAACATCCTTTCTCACCCTCTTCAACACCTCAGCAGCTACATGAGCCATCACCAGTTCATAAACGGGGTAAAGAGTAGAACTGACCTAGCCAGTAGTTTAGTGGAAGACACTGAGATTCTAAACTGCATTAGAAGCTGAATGCAAAATTCAAAATAATTCAGCAGGCAAAAGAAAGTCAAACAGGGCTTAACATTCACTACTGGTCCTCTGAAAGCCCATGATACAACCAACTATTGCAGTTGATTGACTAAATTTGCAAGAGTAGAAGAAAGAGAAATGTGAAGGCAGAAAAGCAACAGCAACAATAAAAAGTATCAAAGGGTGAGAGCTATATGATAAAAATAACCAGAAGAATAGCCAAACATTTGGAAGAGAGGTTCTCTTACTTGGTCATCCATCAGAATTGCCTTGGGGACTGTTTACAAAGGTTGTTGGGCCCTACCCACAGAATTTCTGATTCAGTAGATCCAGAGAGGGGCCTAAGAATTTTCACCTCAATAATTCTCAGGTCATGCTGGTGTCGTTAGTCACCACACATTGAGACATTGCTGAACACACACTGAGAATTGCTGATCTAGAGGAAGGAAGGAAATGTAACACTGAACTGCTCTCACTTTCCTTCTATTTTGAACAAGCTGGTATTATTCTGAAACAGAAAACTTAGACGTTCTGCCTACTAATGCTATTATTTTTTCAAATTCACCATTAAGATGTAGGGATGTGGTAACAGCTGTGAAACCTCTTGCACTACACTGGGTCTTCCTTGAGTCCACTACAAAGAAATAAATCAGTGACTCTTTTCTTCTTTATTCTTCAGTTGACCCTTGAACAAAGAAAGGGTTAAGGATGTGAAGTTCAGGCTCATCTCTGAGGTAAAAATCCAAGTATAACTTTTGACTCCCCAAAAACTTAACTACTAATAGCCTCCTTTGACTGGAAGCCTTACCAATAACATAAACAGTTGATTGACACGTGTATTGTGGGTTACACTTATTGTATACTATATTCTTACAAAAAAGTAAGCTAGAGAGAAGAGAAAAGAAAATATTACTAAGAAAATTATAAGAAAGAGAAAATATTCTTACTACACATTAAGTGGGAGTGAAACATCATAAAGGTCTTCATCCTCATCATCTTCATGCTGAGTGGGCTGAGAAGGAGGAGAGGAGGGGTTGGTCTTGCTGTCTCAAGGATGGCAGAGGCAGAGTAAAATCTACAAATAAGTGGACCCCTGTAGTTGAAATCTGTGTCATTCATGGGTCAACTCTGTGTGTGTGTGTGTGTGTGTGTGTGTGTGTGTGTGTGTGTATTAATTCGGTTTAGACTACAAAGGGCAACCCGCTCTCCAGGAACCAAGACTGATGCTGGATGATGCCATATATACAAGATGGCATATAGGAGGTGATCATGGAGGACCTTCAGTAGCAGAGGCTAGGAACCACAGGGTTGAGGGGAGGAGGTAAGTGAAATAATGGGGCTAGGCTAGAATAGAAAGTAGTATCATAGGGTTCATTTTTATATTGCAAATATCTTTTCTCCATGCCCTTATAAAATAATATTTAAATGTGTTTTTAATCAGTCCTAAGTAATTGGCAAATTATTACATCATCATCATCATCATCATCATCATCATATTTTCTCATTCATGGAAAAGATATTTACTGAGCCTTTAATGAATGCCAATCACTGTGCAGGTTTTAGAGATTCACTCGTGAATGAGGTAAATCTACTCCACGTACTTAACTGATAGAGATTTAAAACTATACTCATGTAACCATGTCATTCATTCATTCCCCTGTCAGGACAACCCCGCTGCTTCCCATTTTCATTCCTCTACACTTAATTACAACCCGGTCTTCTACTCTAACCTCTCCCTGCGATCTTGATCTATGAGATACTTGCCCCTTCGTCATCCTTTCCCTTCTGTTGAAAGCAAACCTCCTCTCAATGCCTGTAAGCCCCATTCACCCTTATCCATTCTATAAGGATCATTTCAGCCCTTATTTTTACTGAAGCCTCTTACCTCCACTTTAGTCCAAAGTCGGAACTCTTTCTAATTTTCTGTAGGACCTAATGTGCCCATTAGGCATTTAAATGTACACATTCAGTATTGATTTGTATTGAGCCATGTTATGTGTAAGTAGTATTGTCCCTTTGCAATTTTCATCTATCAGAATTATGGATAAGATTTGCTGTCCCTTCATAAAATTGTGTTTCCATGGTAGTGTCATTTAAAGGTGAATCATTTTCTCATAGGCACTATGAGTGCAATTTGGTGGCTGCCTTTTAAAAAATAGGCTAATTCAGTCATTCTCAAATGCAGTCTTGATCAGAAATAATCCTTTCGGTTATTTGCTCAAGGGTGTGTGTGTGTTCAGGTCCCAACCCAAGACCAACTATCTCAGAATTTCCAGGTAATCTCAGAATTTTGAGATACCATGGCCTGAGGATCTATCTTTTAAACAAGTGCCTCCAGGGAATCTTATGAAGAAGCAAGTTTGGGAACCTTCTGACTGCACATTAAACTAAAACACTGAAGGTTTGTTTTTTTTTAAAATCAATATCCTAGAATAATTAACTCAAAATCTCCAAAGGTGAGGTTTTCCTGGCATATTTTCTTTTCTATTTTTACATCTTTCTGTGGCATTTATTTATTTATTTGTTTTAATTTATTTTTTATTTCAATAGGTTTTGGGGGAGCAGGTAGTGTTTGGTTACATGAATAAGTTCTTTAGCGGTGATTTCTGAAATTTTGGTGCACCCATCACCCAAGCAGTATATACTGTACCCAACATGTAGTCTTTTATCCCTCACCTGCTTCCCACCCTTTCCCCAAGTCCCCGAAGTCCATTGTCTCATTTTATGCCTTTGCTTCCTCATAGCTTAACTCCCACTTTAAGAGTGAGAATGTACAATGTTTGGTTTTCCTTTCCTGAGTTGCTTCACTTAGAATAATAGTCTCCAATTCCATCCAGTTGCTGTGAATGCCATTATTTTGTTCCTTTTTATGGCTAAGTAGTGTTCGATAGTGTATATATATGTGTGTGTGTATATATATACACGTATATACACATATACACATATATACATATATATACATATATATGTGCGTATATATACACATATATACGCACATATATATACATAAACATATATATTTTTTTATCCACTAGTTGATTGATGGGCATTTGGGCTGGTTCCACATTTTTACAATTGCCAATTGTGTTGCTATAAACATGCATGTCCAAGTATCTTTTTAATATAATGACCTCCTTCCTCTGGGTAGAAACTTTGACATGGGATTCCTGGATCAGACGGTGGATCTACTTTTATTTCTTTAAGGAATCTCCACACCTTTTTTCACTGTAGTTGTACTATTCACTATACACTATTACAGTGTAGAGGTATTAACTTTTTACTGCATCCATGCCAACATCTATTATTTTCTGATTTTTTGATTATGGCCATTCTTGTAGGAGTGAGGTGTTATCACATTGTGATTTTGATTTGCATTTTCCTGATCATTAGTAATACTGAGCATTTTTACATTTGCTTGTTGACCATTTGTATATCTTCTTTAACGAATTGTCTATTCATGTCCTTAGCCCACTCTCTGGTGGGACTGTCTGGTTTTGTTCTTGGTGATTTGTTTGAGTTATTTGTAGATTCTGGATATTAGTTCTTTGTCGGATGTATAGATTGTGAAGATTTTTTTCTCACTCTGTGGGTTGTCTGTTAACTCTACTGATTCTTTCTTTTGCTGTGCAGAAGCTTTTTAGTGTAAGTTCCATCTATTTATCTTTAGTTTTGTTGCATTGGCTTTTGGGTTCCTGGTCATGAAGTCTTTGCCTAAGCCAATGTCTAGAAGGGTTTTCTGAAGTTATCTTCTAGGATCTTTATGGTTTCAGGTCTTAGATTTAGGTCTAATCCAACTTGAGTTGATTTTTGTATAAGGTGAGAGATGAGGATCCAGTTTCATTCTCCTACATGTGACTTGCCAATCATCTCAGCACTATTTATTGAATATGGTGTCCTTTCCACACTTTGTTTTGTTTGCTTTGTTGAAAAAAAGTTGCCTGTAAGTATTCGGCTTTATTTCTGAGTTCAGAAAGTGGGGGATGTGAAGGAGCGGGAAAGATCTGCAGGACTGTCATCAGGGCCAGACTCGCTGCCCAGTTCAATCCTCTGGAAGGCTGCACAGACCCCACCTGTTTACCCTTAAGGTTTCACGCCCTCTTGAACTCTCTCTTCAAAGTTCTTTCCAACGTTCCCTTGTGGCACTGGTTGACTATTGGTCTTGTGCCGGTCTTTAGCTTTAATTGGAGTTTACCACCAATTAACTGCATCGGGCTGCATTCCCAAGCAACCTGACTCCAGGAAGATCTGGGCTGGTTCACTTTTTATGGCCGCACCACTCTGAACGTGCCCAATCTCTTCTGATCTCGGAAGCTAAGCAAGGTCGGGCCTGGCTAGTACTTGGATGGGAGACCTCTGCCATATTTTCTAAAAGCCGTCTATGTTCCGAATGGGCAACTAAGTTAACAACCACTGCATAGTGTAACTTATGAGCAAGATTGCTGAACAGTCAGTGAAAACAGGGAGTTTACTACAAAGTCTCTTCATGTATATTTCCTCCATAGAAGATGTGGGAGAAACTTAAATTAAAAGAATACTCACCAACTGCCAATTCATTTCTTATAAGTAACATATACACATTTTAGACAAGTTGGAAAACACTGAAAAGTATAGGAAAGTAAATAAAGTCACTCATTAAGTCGGCATTCCCCATGAACACTGTAATCTATTTCATCCTAACCATTTTATCCACAGACTGTATATACATCTCCCAACTGTCTGTTTGTAACAAAGTTGGTTTTATATTTGTGTACTATTTTAACATACCTCTTTCTATTAATATAGAATATGTATTTTACATGTTATTTTTTTCTAAAATATGATGTTAAAGAATATCCATTATTAAATGGGTATAAAAATTGTTTAGCTAAAACCTATTTCTGTAGGTTTTTCCATTATAATTAATGCCACCATAAATATTTGTACATAGGGTTTTATATACGCCACTGGTCATTTTCCAGCATTATTGAAGAAGATAAATATAATAAAACATACAACTCTTTGTCAAGTAACCAGAAGTGGATTACTGAGTTAATAGATGATCAAATAATTTTTATTTTCTCTTCAGAAATATAGTAGCAGCTTAGCAAAAATTCATGGAGATATCTTTTTCCATTGCTGTAATGAACACAATTTATTACAAATATATTTTAATTGGCTAATTTTCCAAGTGAAGGAGTTGTACTTAATTGATTTAATTGGTATGACTAAGAAGTGACAGTTTTCCTTAGGCATTTGTCTAATTCTTCCTTTTGCAAATTGCCCATTTACACTTTGTCCCTTTTTTTTTTTTTTTTTTTTTGGTCAGAGAAGACTTTTTGCCTCATTAATTTGTAGGAAATCCTTACTTAGTAAGTAATGGTAAGCTTCTTTTCCCTTTTTTGCTCTCATCATCATCCGCCCACTTTTAAATCTTTTGTTATTTTTTAAACTTTAATCAAAGTTATTAGTCCTTGGGGAGAGATTGCTAGCTTTTGATATTATATTTGCTTTTCTTAATCCAAATTCAGATACTTATTAATTCATTTACTTTCTAACTTTCCTGTCACTTCATATGTATATTTCCCATACTTATGAGTGTGTATACAGAAATACATACGTGTGTGCTTTTAATTATTCTAGAATGTATTGCAATAGACAAACGTCTACTGTATACTATATTCTTACAAAAAAAGCTAGAGAAAAGAAAACATTATTAAGACAGTTATAAGAAGAAGAAAATATTCTTACTACTCATTAAGTGGAAGTGGAACATCATTAAGATCTTCATCCTCATCATCTTCATGTTGAGTGGGTTGAGGAGGAGGAGGAAGAGCAGGTGTTGAAAGGGGGGGGTGGTTAGGCATCCTCTTGTTCATTTTTAGAAATATTCATTTCCCTCAGTGGTATTTACAAAATAATTTCAACTATTTCGCTAAGTTGTGTACTGCCTTTATTATATACTAAATTTTTAAAATTCTTTTTTCCTCCATTTACTATCTCGTTTTATTGACCTGTCTTATCCTGACACCTGTTTCACATTGTTTAAATTATTGTGACTACCTTAATTTAATACAATTAAGGTATTACAATTGTACAATTGTACAAATTAATACAATTAAGGTATTAATAAATTAATACAAAACCTACCTACTTTTGCTTTTATAATAAATTTAAGCAATTTTGTGTCAAACTTAAGATATGACTTACAGTTAAAGATAATGAAAGAAAAACCCAAGATATAGTTAAAATCTGTCCATTTTAATTGATATCACCAATATTTAACTGAAATTCTCTTAATTTTTAAGAAACTTACTTCACTTTTGTCCATTCATGTTGTATAAACACCATAGAACTTGTGTTCACATGTCTTTGGATAATTTCTGTGATTTCATTCATTTCTTACCCTGTCTGCTTAGAGGGTGGCTGTGGACTTTACAAAATACTTTTATTTATAGCTATGGCTCATACCAAATATGTTTTAGTGAAATAAATATTTGATTTCAGTTTGTATATCTTATATAAAAATATAATCCATACCAAAATTTTCTAGAAGACATTTATTGCACAACTGAAGCATATTAGTCTACAGTGGATCATGAAATACAGGCCTATAATAATCTAATTGCTATCCATAGTAAGAGACTCTTCTCTGGTCTCTTGTAGTGTGTGCTTATCTACCTTGTTTATGTATTCTGCCAACTTCTTTAAGTCTGTATTTTAATCCCTAGCAGTTGGGTAAACATTCATAACGTGTGTGTAACAATTATTTCTGAACTGCTCTCCTTTCAAAAGCATTGATAATCAAAGGTTAATGCACAATCGAATTTTTTCCTTCCTGGATCAAGCCTATAACCGTAACACTGTGAAACTCTCAGAAATTGCTCTATTACACCAAGAAGCTTACACTGCTCTTTGACACACAAGACTTTGGATGGTCTGACTATCTTGTTGTGTTCCAATTGCTACAGTAATCACTTAGAGGCCAGACACATGTTTTATTATAAGAGCAAACAGAGAGCATCTGCTCTAGGGATCAGAGAGAGAGAAAGATACCAGATTTGACAGCAGCAGACTTCTAAAAACAGACTGACCTGAAATATAAATTTCTGGAGCTAGAGTAGTTAGTGTTGTGACAATCAGTTTACATCTAAATAACAGAATCTACACCAGAGACCACTCAGCAAAAAAAAAAAAATGGTGTTTTAATAAGATTCTTGCAGGTTTGCATTTGTTCAGCCAATACACAGCATAGCAAACCCCAGATCAAGATAAGAAACTTTGTCTTTACCTTGTGTTGAGAGAATATCAATTAGGTGGAAAAGAAATGAAAACGTCAGGCTTTGATAATATAGCATTAAATGATAAACTGAACTGCCGAGACAGCAAAGCCATTATGTTAACAGAGTTGTGCATTACTATGACTTGTGTTTACTCCTGTGCTGCACACATTTTATCCTGCCTGTGTATTCTAGTCTCTGGCCTCTTAAAAAGATTAAAAGCTGTAATTTTTTCTTGAATATATCTCCTAAGTCACTAATTACATTCCCTAGACTCTTACATCCTTATTCCTGTGACCATTTCTTGTATTTTACAATGGGACTATTGTCAGCTTAACAATCTAGCTGTAATACCCAGGGAAGGCCACACACTCTCAATGCTAAATCACATTACCGAATACTTTTTTCCTAGAACTTGTTTTATCGACCACTTGAGAAAGGTTTAATTGTAAAAGTGCTAAATGAGAATCCAAAGAATTTGTTCTTTTTTCTTAAGTAAATTTGAAGTTGCTTTGCTTAAACTTGTAATGATGCCTGTGATATGCATGGCATCAAAATAATGCATAGACACTATTCAAATCTCTGAGTGACATGTGTCTTAGGTACCAATCTTGTTGTCAAATATTCACTCCCAGGGTATTTGCTGAAAGGCTTGGATTTCATTTAGGGACTCAGTTCCTGTTTTCTTCTTCTCAATTGGATACCATTCAGTTCTAAAATCTAAAGATCAAACAGTTACCCAGAGGAGCTTCTCCATGAACAATCACTCTTTATTCCATAAATGAGCCAGATGCTCCCAGGAAATTAGTTATTCCTCGGATATTACAAGTTAAGTGAAAGATTATTTTCTAGGTATTACACTATTGGGGATACATTGCTAATAAGCATAATAATATTATTTAAAATATCTGGAGGATTTAATGATCTCCAGTTCATTTTAAATTTTTATATGCAGGAATAATATAGTTCAGTGATCCTGAAAGTTGCCGTATTGCAACAGATGTTAAATTGTTGAGATTAATTCAATGTCACGAAAATATACTCTTAGTAGAAAACAATTAGCTGCCGTTCACTTACCATCTATACCAGGTAATAGACTCAGTGTTGACAAGCAATCAAAAAGGCACATTCCTAGTTGCTATTATGAGGCTTGTATTCATTCTGTCACACCTGTGATGATCTCTATAGGGGTGCTGAGAAACATGAGGACGTGGTAAAATTTCAGAACTATGTATTCAGAAAGGCTTTGGGAAAAACATGAAATCAATACGGAGACTATGATAAATGTAGCTCATATGACCTCTGTTCTGAACATTTTGTCAGATCAAAAAGTATGATATCTTGGCCGGGTGCGGTGGCTCATGCCTGTAATCCCAGCATTTTGGGAGGCTGAGGTGGGCAGATCACGAGGTCAGGAGATCGAGACCATCCTGGCTAACACGGTAAAACCCCGTCTCTACTAAAAATACAAAAAATTAGCCAGGTGCGGTGGTGGGTGCCTATAGTCCCAGCTACTCGGGAGACTGAGGCAGGAGAATGGCGTGAACCCAGCAGGTGGAGCTTGCAGGGAGCCAAGATGTCGCCACTGCACTCCAGCCTGGGTGACAGGGCGAGATTCTGTCTCAAAAAAAAAAAGTATATATATATAATATATATATATATAATATATTTATATATATAATATATATATTATATATAATATATATAATATATAATATATATATTATATATAATATATATAATATATAATATATATAATATATATTACTGGAGTATATATACTCCAGAATATTATATATATAATATATATATAATATATATAATATATATAATAAATATATATAATATATAATAATAATTATATATATTATATATAATATTCTGGAGTATTCTGGAGTTCTGGAGTACACCTGCAGAACATGCGGGTTTCTTACATAGGTATACGTGTGCCATGGTGGTTTGCTGCACCCATCAACCCATCACCTACATTGGATATTTCTCCTAATGCTATCCCTCCTCTGGCCCTCCACCCCCCAGCAGGCCCAGGTGTGTGATGTTCCCCTCCCTGTGTCCATGTGTTCTCATTGTTCAACTCTCACTTACAGGTGAGAACATGCGGTGTTTGGTTTTCTGTTCTTGTGTTAGTTTGCTGAGAATGATGGTTTCCAGCTTCATCCATGTCCCTGCAAAGGACACGAACTCATCCGTTTTTATGTCTGCATAGTATTCCATGTTGTATATGTGCCACAGTTTTTTTTTCTTTGAGACGGAATCTCGCTCTGTCACCCAGGCTGGAGTGCAATGGTGCTATCTCAGCTCAATACAACCTCTGCCTCCCAGGTTCAAGTGATTCTCCTGCGTCACCCTCCTGAGTAGCTGGGATTACAGGTGTGTGCCACCACGCCCAGCTAATTTTTATATTCTTAGTAGAGATAGGGTTTCACCATGTTGGTCAGGCTGGTCTTGAACTCCTGACCTCGTGATCCACCTGCCTCGGCCTCCCAAAGTGTTGGGATTACAGGTGTGAGCCACCACACCCGGCCATGTGCCACATTTTCTTTATCCAGTCTATCATTGATGGTCATTTGGGTTGGTTCCAAGTCTTTGCTATTGTGAATAGTGCTGCAATAAGCATGCATGTGCATGTGTCTTTATAGTAAAATGATTTATAATCCTTTGGGTATACTGTTTTTCTGATTATAATTTAAGTCACAAATATTATAGAAAATACAGAAGTTATAAAAGTATTTTAAAAATCAGCCATCACTCTAAAGAAAACCATCATTAAGATGTTAACATATTTCTTTTCATTGTTCTTAAAAATTGTTGAGACTATGATATATGAACAACTGCCTCACTGCAGTTACATAAAACTTTATAGCACAGCGTTTTCTTAGGTTGTTATTATCCGACTTTCAACATAAGATGTTATGGCTGCACAGTGTCCCATTGTGTTAGTATGTGGTAATTTAGTTAGCTTGGTTTTTTATCTTTTTTGCTATCATAATATAATTCTATGTTAAATATCTTAGGGTAATTTTTTAAAAGTTCAATTTCTTTATGTGTAATAGTTTGTCAGGAGTAGGATACTTTGAATTTGTGTATTAAACATATTCTTGAACCAAGACTGAAAATTTTCTTTCCCTGGGTATGCACATTTAAAGAAGATATTTCCTTGATGTTGCAAATAATGTAATTTATAGACATATTTCACATTTATAGACCCTACACTATTAACAATATGATTCATTATTACAACAGTAGTGTATATAGATTCCAAATCCATTTCAACCTTTACCAGCTTTGGATAACTGGTCTAATTTTACAGGAGAAAAATGGTACTTTCATTTCGTAAGCATTTCTTTTCTCTGATACTAGTGAATTTGATTCATGCAGTTGTTTGTTAAACATCCACCTTTCATATCTTTAAATCAGTTATTTGTTTTCCATCCTCTACATTTTGGGCGTTCCTTCCCTTAATAAGGTTTGTAAATTATATTTTTTCTTATCCAAACATTGAAAATATATGGGTCATCATACTTTTAATCAGGCATCATTTGTTTTATTAAAGGAAACTTTCTTGAGCCTTAGGACAGTGTTAAAGACTTGTCTGTTTCTATAGGAACCATATAACATAACAATGACTATCACTGAATGAGCGCTAAGGTTTTTACATTAGGCATTTTACATACACTATCTTTTTAAGTCCTCAAAACAGCACTACAGAATAAATATTGAGGTTGAAGGACGTTTAATAGCTACAGGATTTTTTTTGTTAGGCTTGATTTTTTAAATATTCTTATCCAGTTTCATAATCAGGAGTTTTTGCAATGACTTAGGTGAATTTAAAAATGTCCCCAAGAATAGACATAAGTTGCTAGAACAAAACAGCTTAGAAATAGATCCACACAAGTATAATCAACTGCTCTTTGAAAAAGGAGCAAAGATGTTGCTGCAATGGAGAAAAGGTTAGTCTCTTCCACAAATGGTACTGGAGAACTTGAATGTCCATATGCAAAAACCAGAACAAAAGCATAAAACAAAACACCTAGACACCAATTCAAAATAAATTGTATACCTACAGGCTACACGTAAAATGCAAAACCAAAAAATTCCTAGAAAAGTGTGAAGCAGAAAATCTATGTAAATTTGTGTTTGGTGGTGATATTTTAGATACAATACTAAAAGCATAATCTGTAACAAATTGATACGTTGCATTTTATTAAAAGTAAAAGCTTCTGCTCTCTGGAAGATAATGTTAAGAGAATGACTAGAAAAGCTACAGACTGGAAGAAAATATTTGTAAAGTATGTATCTGATAAGGGATTGTATGCAAAATATACAAAGAAATCCTACAATTCAACAATAAGGAAACAATCAATTTTTTTAAATGGGCAGAAGATCTGAACAGACATCTCACCAATGAAAGTACACAGAAGGCAGGTAAGCATATGAAGACTCTCAACATCATTTTATTGGAAAATTGCAAATTAAAACATTTGTAGCTTTGGCCGGGCACGGTGGCTCAAGCCTGTAATCCCAGCACTTTGGGAGGCCGAGGTGGGTGGATCACCTGAGGTAAGGAGTTAGAGACCAGACTGGCCAACATGGCAAAACCCTATCTCTACTAAAAGTACAAAAAATTAGCTGGGCATGGCGGCGGACGCCTGTAATCCCAGCTACTTGGGAGGCTTAGGTGGGAGAATCGCT
Source organism: Pan troglodytes (assembly GCF_028858775.2). Taxonomy (NCBI): domain Eukaryota; kingdom Metazoa; phylum Chordata; class Mammalia; order Primates; family Hominidae; genus Pan; species Pan troglodytes. Next base: position 15,636,254 of record NC_072411.2, read on the forward strand.
TGAACCCAGGAGGCAGAGATTACAGTGAGCCGAGATCCCACTATTGCACTCCGGCCTGGGCAACAAGAGGGAAACTCTGTCTCAAAAAGCAAAAACAAAAACAAACACCATTTGTAGCCTCACAATGGAGAAACCTCATAAACATTAACTTAGCCAGGTAAACAAGATCATAATCAATAGTAATGTCATATTGATAACATGTACTCTAAGCCAAGTCCAAACATGAGAAAATATCAGGTAAATCCCAGATGATGACATTCTACAAAACACCTGACCAGTACCACTCAAAATTGTCAAGGCCATCAAAAACAAGGCGTCTGAAAAACTGTCAGCCAAGAAGAACCTGAAAAGACGTGTCAACTAAATGTAATGTTGAACACTGAATGGATCTTGGTACAGAAGAAAGAACTTAGGTATAAAACTAAGAAAATCAGAGTAAAGTATGGACTTTGCTAAACAATAGCCTATTGATATTATTAATTGTAGCAAATGTATCATATTAATGTTAAATGCTAATGATAGGGGAAAGTGGGTGTGGACTATATGGGAATTCTATATAGTATCTTCACAATTTTTCTTTAAATTTAACACTATTCTTTAAAAAGTTTTTTTAAAGGAGGATCTAATGGATATGGAGTTTTAGTTTTGTAAGATGAAAAGTTCTAGACCTGTTTTACAATGTGAAAATATGTAACACTACTAATTTATACACTGAACAAATAATTAAGATGGTAAATTTTCTGTTTTCTTCCACAATTAAAACTGAAAATAAAATATTTTAAAAGTCTCTAAAAAACAAGTAAATAAAAATATCCCCTATTCATGTAATGTTTCTCTTTTATACTGTTAATGCAGTGAATTATGTTTTCTGAGTTTTTAGTGTAAAACCAATCTTGAATCCTAGCATAAATCCATGTTTTATTATCCTTTTTATACATCAATAGATTTTTCTTGTTTATATTTCATTTAGGATTTTTTTTGTTCCTATCTTAATGAAACATAGGGAATTTTGTTCTTATTTCTCGGAAGGTTCTTGTCAAAGGTTTGTATCAGGATTATTCTAGCCTCATAAAATGTATTGGGATGTGTTCCTTTCTTTCTTTTTTGCTGTAAGGGTTATACAGAATTGGCATTATTCTTCCTTTAAATATTTGGATTACTTTTCCAATGAAGACATGAATTTGTAGTTTTATTTCTGGGAAGAATGTTAAATGTACATTAAATTTCATAAACATATCTAGAAATATTTACATGTTCCATTTCTCCTTACGCCAGTTTGGTTAAGTGGTACTTTCAAGAAATACTAACATTTCATCTAAACATTCAAACGTATTGCATGGTTTTTATCTGTTTGTTTAACCACTTAAACCTAGAGAGCTGTGTCAAAATATTCAAGTGAATTTTTTTTTTTAATTCTATGTCCTTTTTAGTTGATCATTTGCTGCTTCATATATTTTGAGGCTAATCAGCAACCTGCATATGTGACCTGGATTGGTGATTCTTGTTCCTTTATGTTAGCTTTATTTATCAAAATATAATGTCCACTTTGATAACACAAATTTTAATTTTTTTTCTGGTAAGCACAATAATCTAACATTATTTTCCATATTGGCCTAATACACAATTTTTTCCATCGATGAATCTCTTGGTGTTTTTTTTTTTTAATTGATCATTTATAAAATTATTTGAGAGTCAATTTTTTTATGTGAATTTGAGTTTCAGGTCTGTCATAATTGCATAGTCGTATTTATTACTACTAGTTTATTTCCCTCAAATAAAATAAGTTCCTTCATATTGGTCACTACCTATTCTCCATCCTCATTCCAAAACAAGATTTGTTGAAAATCTCTTGTCATTGTTTTGGTTAACATTACAATTTCAAAAGTTAATAATTTTTTATATTCCTCATATTTCTTTGTTTTTAACTGTAGTGATTTCTGATAAAAGGCCTTTCAAAGAGGGCTTTAGTTAGATGACATTTCTGAGTCTGAGTTACGTCTAAAAACCCACTTATGTTTTTAAATAATTTTGATAGATACACATTTTAAGTTCAAAGTCTGCTTTTTTTCCTGGACATGTACTTCTTGTTTGTGGCTGTAAAGCTCTTTTCCTCAGGAAGCTTTTTGAATTTTCCTTTGGCTTTTTGTGTTATTCAATGTAATTTGATATGTTCATAAGTCTCCCCTCCCCACCTTATCTTTTTGTTTCTGTATACTCTGAATCATTTTAATCTAAGATCTTATAGCTTTCTTTAGTTTTAAAAAATTATTGGTCATTAATCCTTCAAATATTCTTCTCTTTATATATTTTTCCCTCCTGGACTATTATTAATTCAATACTGACATTTCTATATATATATTCTCTACATCTCTTACCTTATGTTTCTTCTATTCTTTTTATTTCCTTATCCCTTCCAGTTGCATTCCGGGAGCGTGCTTTGACTTAGTTGTTCAGCTCACTCGTTTGTTCTTTAGTTGAATTCATTTGACAGTTCAATCCTTCAGTTAGTTACTTAATTTAATTTTTAAATGCTTTATACCCAATGTTTCTATTTGTTTTTTCTTTAGAAATTCTCATTTTTACTTGACATTTCCAATATTATTTCTTAACTCTACAAAGATAATTATTATTCCTCTTTAAAATTTTATATTTTCCTGCATCTTATTTTACCCTTATATAGTTTGTCTTAAAAATCCTGCTCATCAGCTGTCTTGAATTGTTGTCCTGTGGTTCATTGTCTCTGGGAGGTCACAGTCACTTATAATCCTCTCAATCTGGGAAAATGTGAAAAATTCAGACCTTATTTTTCCCCCTTTTATAATTTTAAATAATTAAACATTTCAAAACAAAAATCTAAAATATCAAAATGTAGACTGAACCACTTCTGCTTGTCTGCCTCATACCACTGACCATCCTTCTTCCTCAGGGATCTTGCTTGTTTTTTGTTACTATCTTGTCGAGTACCACCATTCTTTCTGAGGAAGGAGAGAGTATATTAGTCTCTCTCCTATAGTTTTGACATTGCTATAAAGAACTACCTGAGACTGGGTAATTTAGAAAGAAAAGAGGTTTAACTGACTGACAGTTCTGTGTGGCCGAGGAGGCTTCAAGAAACTTACATTCGTGGTTAAAAGCAAAGGAGAAGCAAGCACCTCCTTCATAAGGCAGCAGAAGAGAGAGAACCAACAAAGGGGGTAGTGAGACACTTTGGTTTTTTTTTTTTGAGAGCGAGTCTTGCTCTGTCGCCCAGGCTGGAGTACAGTGGCACAATCTCGGCTCACTTCAACCTCCGCCTCCCAGGTTCAAGTGATTCTCCTGCCTCAGCCTACCGAGTAGCTGGAAGTACAGGTGTGTGCCACCACACCCGGCTAATTTTTGTATTTTTAGTAGAGACGGGGTTTTACCACGTTGGCCAGGATGGTCTCCATCTCTTGACCTTGTGATGCACCCGCCTCGGCCTCCCAAAATGCTGGGATTACAGATGTAAGCCACCGCGCCTGGCCCAGTAAGACACTTTTAAACCATCAAGTCTCCTGAGAACTCACTCATTATTAGGAGAACAGCATGGGGGAAGCACCTCCATAATCCAGTCACCTCCCAGCAGGTCCCTCCCCTGACCCACGGGGATTACAATTCGAGATGAGATTTGGATGGGGACACGGAGCCAAACCATATCAGAGAGTATTGCTGGAAGCCACTAGTACCTTGTTAACCACTTTCTACCCCAGCTATTATTAGCTAGGCTGTAAGACTTCTCAAACTTGAGTGTTTTTCAGAAGTACTTGGCTAGCTTATTAAAACACAGATTATTTGGCTTCATCCTCAGAGATTTTGATTCATTAGGGCCTGAGTGGTGGGCCCCAAGGGTTTGCACTTGACACGGACCCAGATGTTGCAATGCTGGGTCTGAGTCTGGAATCACACAGAGAATGTTCACATTTATTACCCCAAATTCTCTGTCTTGGGTTGGGTTAGCCCTGCTGTTGTTGCTTCTGTTTGCTCTCTCTCAGTGCTGGTGATTGAAAGAGGCATCACTTCACCCAGTACAATGGGGTGTGATGGGGAGGGAGGAAACAATGTGAGAATTCTTCCCCAGCCTCAACTCTTAGCTGCTAGAGCTCTTTCTGCCATGCTGGCATTCTATAATCTTTCCAAGGGTTTTCACAGTTTTAATTTAGTAACTAGAACCCATCAAATTCCTTGTTTCTCTGTGGCGTCTCCTTTAAGATAGATTCCAGAGTAGAAAGCCACCAACCTATGTTGGTTCATCATCTTTTCAGAAATTTGAAGTCTAATGTGACTTAAAAAAATTCTTAAAAAAACTGTTGAATAATATGATTTTCATATAGCTATATGCCAATTACTTTGATAACTTCTTGTGTTTAAGATTATCTTTCCTAACTAGCTATGACTATAGTAATGTGATGCAAGCCTATCTTGTCTAAACTCAGACAATGTATTTCAGTGATATGTTTTCCTTTATCATCTTTAGAAGCTTTTTTTGGTCATTAATGTCAAAAAATAATGAAACCACACCTTGCTTTTTTTTTTTTTTTTTTTTTTGAGAGGGAGTCTTGCTCTGTCCCCAGACTGGAGTGCAGTGGTGCAATCTTGGCTCACTGCAAGCTCCGCCTCCTGGGTTCATGCCATTCTCCTGCCTCAGCCTCCTGAGTAGCTGGGACTACAGGTGCCTGCCACCACGCCCAGGTAATTTTTTTTTTTTTTTTTTTTTGTAATTTTAGTAGAGATGGGTTTTCACGGTGTTAGCAGGATGGTCTCGATCTCCTGACCTTGTGATCTGCCCTCCTTGGTCTCTCAAGATTTTTTTTTTTAATACAACATCTTGAATAACTTTTAGATTCTAATAGCTGTAAAACTTAGAACACCTTTGGGTTTCCTATCTTCACAGTGTACTTATAGGACCCTATCTTGTTATTTAGGTTTTAAAGGGACTGTATTAACAGAAGAAAGATATGTGTCTCCAGAGCATGAATGATTTTGTCAAATCCAGAACAGGGTTTCAAACACTGAAAAATGTCAGATTATTTTCAAATGCTAGAAAATAAATGATATGGAAAAACAATATATGACAATGAGGCAGATAAGTGTTCATTTCTGGTAATGAGGGCCCCTGGACCACTTATTTGGTAGGTTGGCCTAACATTTACATTTATGTCAATTCTTTGGACTATAAGGAAAGCATCTCTTATGGGGATGACAATAGCAAGATACAGCGCTACAATGAAATCTAATTGTTATTCACTATTGCACTGGAATGTCAATGAGGGGATGCATTGTTCAAAAGCTGGCATTGGTAAAGTTATTAAATTGATTGGTTCATGAGGGAATATAGTACATTAGTGAGCTACTCAGCTGTGACCGAGAGTATGTATTAGAAAGCATGCCTTCATAAGTTTCCAACATCATAAATCAAGGCAAGATTTAGTACACAACACTGGCAGGAAGCGGCAATCATATATTTTACAAGGCTCAGCTCAAGAAAGCTCAACCTTCAATCATATTTGGGTCAGTATTTTATATTTATAATTTGCTCCATACTATTGTCATGTTTATTATATTTGGTTCTTGTACAAGGAATTTATAATATGAATATGATTAGAACTGAGCGACAAAAAGACAATCCCTGCAGATTTCTATTGAGTTTCCTCTATGCTTGGTAAATAAAGTGTATTTTTTTGACTTTTAATTATATATGTTTAAAAAGTGATTGTAACCAACTTTGCATTCATTCCCACGTTGCTTCCATAAGTAATTATTCTAAGTTATTAGATATAAATCTAAATATTGTAAAACACCCTAAAGCTAGAGTGAAAAAGAAGGTTTTTTAATAAGAAGAACAGATATTTTTAAGCAGTAAAATTAGAATTTTATTTTCACATTTATACTATTCTAGCCCAAATATCTGCTTCTTTTATCAAATCTTATCTGGTCTTTCTTATCTGAATGAATATCACTTCTCTGGATTTTATTACTTTGTTTTAAATGTTTTAGCACTCCTAACTAATTTCACCTCGTATTAGAGTTTTACACATATCCACTTCCTCTACCTATTCTGTCTATCTATTGACAACAAAAAGCATATCTAGTTAATTAAAATACTTCCTATTCTTTCCCCTAATACACTTACAGTCATTTACGAGTTTAATGTATTTTGTGAATAAATTAATATTTATCTGATGTCAAATATAAGAATTCATAAACATCAAACAAATGTTTTGGCTTAGCAATAATTATTACATAAGTACTATATTTTATAAATAGTAACTAATATAAGTAGTTTACACATATAATTTCGGTGCTAGAATTCAGTATATAATTTTATTAGTTACCAAACTAACATATTAAAATCTCATATTAAAATCTCAGAAGATATTTTTAGTGTTATAAAATAATCTAAGTAATTAATAAATGTGTGTTGTGTATGATAAAGTTTCCATGCATAAGTTTACAAATACAAGTGCTTATATATAAATTATATTATTAATGATGCATATATGCAAATAAATTCTGGGAATACATTTACATAAAATGTATACACACGAAACCAACCTTCTTATATTCAACAATGCTTTCCCACGCAAACAAATGTAAAAACACCTGTAAACATTCCTGTATTGTTTCTCTGATAAAACATTAACATGTTAGATACAGTATGATGTGTTAGGATGCGCAGTAGCCACGTGGATTGATAGTTGGGTTCTAGACTCAGCAACACCAAGAGCCACCACTCGTCATTTAGGAAATAGCCTAACTTCTCTGGTCTTTTCTAAGCTGCCTTGTAAAATGAGTGTATGAAACTTCGATCTCTAAAATATCTATGCCAAATAGAAAAATCTGGCCCTAAATATAGTCCTAAGGCTACCGTATTTTTAGCAGTATTAAGAGCTCCTGGTGTCTGTCTGTGTATAGACATTTGTGTGAATACAACATATGTTGGGGAAGGGTGAGATCGAAAAAATACACACAAGATATACTCTATCCAGGAGGAGGTAAAATTTGGCCAGCGTAGGTCTAGGTACACAGTAGTTGATGAGCAAACAGTTAGGACATGCCTGGAGTTCTTTAAATTTGCTAGTCAGCCACAGCCCTGTGAGGAGGAGTTGTCATTAAACAGAGAATTAAAGGATAGAAGAGCCAATTCTGTCCATTAGATATAGCCTTTCTGGCAAATGAAACAAAAACTGCAAGTGTGTAAGGCCAAGCAGAGCTTGCTCTTCTCTTTTGAGGCTTTTTTTTTTTCTGGGTGTTGTTAATTTGTCCTATGTGTCTGTAAATCATTAGGAGAGAATGTGTCAGTACCCAGTAATCCAAAAATCTTTTGTAAATACCATTAAAATATTAAATAATATATGCTTTAAAATCCTTCAAAAGTTTAAAAAATCTAATTTTATTTTACATAATCAAATAATAGAATCAGAGAACTGAAGGAGCATCTTTATAAATCTAGCCCAGTGGTTTTCAAATTCTGCGCTATAGAACCATTAGGCTCAGTTTAGCAATCCCATAAGGCACTTAGTTAAAATTACGTTAATAAAGTCTATCTTTTTTATTATTTTTGAAGTTGTAATTTTAAATGGGAACAACTTCAAATGTCCTATAAACCAAAGTATTAATTAACTGGATACCATTAATATAACTTCTGCTTCAAATCTGACTTTTTGTTTTCTGAGTCTGAGGACTATGGAATAGTTTTTCTTGCTCTCACGTGTGTATGTGTGTGTGCGTGTGTGTGTGTACATGAACATGTATGTCATGTGTACTAAATAATTATTTATTAAGGTTGTAACTCAGTATTGTTATTATTCTGAGTGAAGGTCTCCACGTGCCTACTCCCATTAACTTATAAAGATGAGTATCCTGTTACAGCATGTGCATGTCATACTTAATTGAATTTTATCTAAAGTTAGGACACATATTTCTTGCTATGTGCTATAATTATGGTCAATAATAGATTGTGCAACAACAAGAAAATAAAAAATATTTTCTTAATGGTACCGTATTATGAATGTTCTAATTTTTAAAACTACTGATTATTTAATGTTTTGTTTGTTATTTATTATACTTTGATTCAAATTTTGAGTTTATGATAAATACTGTGATTAGTTTTTGAAATTTTGAAGCAACAATTTCTTCAAATTTTTAGAATCATTTTAGTGAAAACTTATGCTACATATAAAATTGCTTAAATTATTCACACTTACTTATTTGCATGGGTCAGGACTTCTTGGAATTGTTCAACCAAAACAAGATGTAGAAATAAAATAATTGTGCCCCAGAAAAACCAATGAGTTAAAGATGAGATTAAGAAGTCCTTTTTTTTTTTTTTTTTTTTTTTTGATACAGAGTCTCACTCTGTAGCCCAGGCTGGAGTGCAGTGGTGCTATCTCGGCTCACTGCAAGCTCCGCCTCCCAGGTTCTTGCCATTCTCCTGCCTCAGCCTCCTGAGTAGCTGGGACTACAGGAGCCCACCACCATGCCCGGCTAATTTTTTTTGTATTTTTTAGTAGAGACGGGGTTTCACCGTGTTAGCCAGGATGGTCTTGATCTCCTGACCTCATGATCTGCCCACCTCGGCCTCCCAAAGTGCTGGGATTACAGGCATGAGCCACGGCGCCCGGCCAAGAAGGACATTTTTAAAATAACTTATGACAAATGAAAATGGAAACACCACAGACAAAAACTTATGGCATGGAGCAACAGCAATTCTAATAGGGAAATTTATAAGTAAGTAAATCAAAAAAGAAGAAAGATCCCAAATAAACAACCTAACATTACACCTCTAGGAATTGGAAAAAAAAGAATAAACCAATCCCAGAGTCAGTAGAAGGAAGAAAATAATAAAGATAAGAGCAGTAATAAATGAAATGGAGACTAGAAAGACAAAGGAAAAGAACAATGAAACTAAGTGTTTGTTGTTTGAAAAGGTAAACCAAGTTGATATACCTTTAGCCAGACTAAGAAAAAAATATATAGAGAGAGAGAAAGGACTGAAATAAATAAAATTATAAGTGAGAAAGGAGATACTACAACTGAAACCACAGAAATACAAATAGCTATGAGAGACTACTGTGAACAAATATATGCCAACAAATTGGATTACCCAGAAGAAATAGATATATTTCTGGAAATGTATAAACTACCAAGATCAAATCATGAAGAAACAGAAAATCTGAACAAACCCATAACAAGGAGGTTGAATAAATAATAATCAAATGTCCATCAAAGAAAAGCCCTGAAACAAATGGCTTTGTTACAGGAATAGGGTTCCAATCCAGACCTCAAGAGAGGATTCTTGGACCTTGCATAAGAAAGAATTAAGAAAGTAAAGGAATAACAGAATGGCTAATCCATAGACAGAGAAGCCCCGAGGGCTGCTGGTTGCCCATTTTTATGGTTATTTCTTGATGTGTGCTAAACAAAGGGTGGATTATTATGCCTCCCCTTTTTAGACCATATAGGGTAACTTCCTGATGTTGCCATGCTTGTGGGAGTGTAGCAGTGAGGACCACCAGAGGTCACTCTCATCACCGTTTTGGTTTTGGCCGGCTCCTTTACTGCAACCTGTTTTATCAGCAAGGTCTTCATGGCCTGTATTTTGTGCTGACCTTTCCTATCTCATCCTGTGACTGAGAATGCCTTCACCGTCCGGTAATGCAGCCCAGTAGGTTTCAGCCTCATTTTACCCAGTTCTGTTTAAGAAGGAGTTGCTCTGGTTCACAGGCCTCTGACAGCTTCACAGCAGAATTCTACCAAACATTTAAAAAGAAACTAATACTAATCCTCCTCAAACACTTCCAAAATATTGAAGAAGAGTGACCATTTTCAAACTAATTTTACAAGGCTAGCATTAGCCTGCTATCAAAACTAAATAAGGACTCTATGAGAAAATAATATTTCAGGCCAATAACCCTGATAAACATAGGTGCAAACGTCCTCAACAAAATATAGCAAACCAAGTTTAACAGCACATTAAAACAATTATTCACCATGATCAAGTGAGATTTATGCTTGGGACGGAAAGATGGTTCAACACACAAAAATCTATGAATTTGATACATTGTGTTAATAGAATGAAGGACTAAGCTATATGATCATTTCAATAGACACAGAAAAAGCATTTGACAACATTTAATATTTTATCATATTAAAAAACTCTCAACAAATTAGGTATGAAAAGAATGTACCTCAACATGATAAAGGCCATATATGATAAGCCCACAGCTAACATCATCAAACTAAATGGTAAAAAGTTGAATGCATCCCTCTAAAATCAGGAAAAGACAAGGATGCCCACTCTCACCACTTTTATTCAACATAGTACCGGATGTCTTAGCTAGAGTAATAAGACAAGAAAAAGAACAAAAAACATTCAAAAAGGAAAATAAAGAGTAAAATTGTCTCAATTTGCTGATGGCATATTCCTATGCATAAAAAACACTAAAGAAACCACCACAAAACCATCAGAACTAGTAAATTCAGTAAAGTTGCAGTATACAAAAGCAACATGTAAAAATCAGTAACATTGCTTTATACTAACAACAAACTACCTGAAAACCAAATTAAGAAATCTATCCCATTTACAGTAGAATAAAGAATAAATTAAAAAAAAAAATGTAGGAGTAAATTTAACTGAAGTGAAAAATATGTGTATTGAAACTTTTAAAACATTGATGAAAAACATTGAAGAAGAGACAAATAAATGGAAAGATATCCCATGTTCATGGATTGAAAAAGTTTATATATTTTAAATATCCATCCTACCCAAAGTGATCTACACATTCAATGCAGTCTGTATGAAAATCAAAATGTCATTTTTCATGGAAAGAAAAAAGTGTCCTAAAATTTATTTGAAACCATAAAAGACCCCAAATGGTAAAAGCAATCGTAAGCAAAAAGAAGAATCCTGGAGGTATCATGCTACCTGACTTTAATACCTATTGCAAATTTATAGTAATTGAAACAGAATAATACTGGCATAAAAACAGACACATTGACAAATGGAACAGTATGGAGAGCCCAGAAATTAACCTATGCATTTATGGTCTATTGATTTTTGGCAAAGATAACAAGAATATGCAATGGAGAAAGGACAGTCTCTTCAATAACTGGTGTTTGGAAAGCTGGAGATGAAAATGAAGTTAGACCCTTTTCTCACACCATATAAAAAATATCAACTCAAAATGAACTAAAGACTTACATGTAAGACCTAAAACTCTAAAACTATTCAAAAAAAAAAAAAAAAAGAGAGAGAAAACTGCATGATATTGATCTGAGCAAAGGTTTCTTGGATATTAGCAAAAAAACACAGGCAACAAAATAAACAACTAAGAATAAGTGAAAATAAAAAGCTTCTGCATGGCAAAGGAAATAATAGAGTGTAAAAACAACCCAGGAATTGGGAGAAAATATTTGCAAACCACACATCTAATAAGGGGCTAATATCCTAAATATTTAAGGAGCTCAAACAACTCAATAACAAGAAAATAAATAACCCATTGAAAAATGGGCAAGGGATCTGAACAGACATTTTCCAAGAGAAGACATATATATTTTGTAATATATATTTTGTAATATATTTTGTAATATATCTGATGACTTCCAAGAGAAGTCATCAGATATATTACAAAATTCTCAACATCTCTAATTAGCAGGGAAATGCAAATCAAAACCGCAATGAGATATCACCTCACATCTGTTAGAATGGCTATTATCAAAGTGACAAAAGATAAGTGTTGAAGAGGAAATGGAAAAAGGGGAAACTTTGTTGTTGGTGGAAATGTAAACTAATACAATCATTATTTAAAACTCTATGGAAGTTCCTCAATAAACTAAAAATAGAGCCACCATATGATCCAGCCATTTCACCTCTGGATATAGTTCCAAAGGAATGGAAATCAGTATGTTGAAGAAATGCCTACACTTAAGTGTTCATTGGTGCCTTATTCACAATAGTCAAGATGTGGAACAGACCTAAGTGTACATCGAAGAATGAATGGATAAAGAAAATGTAGTGTACATATATCAATTAAAAATGTAGTGTACATATATCCTTAAAAAAGAAGGAAATTCTGCTATTTGCATCAATGCAGATGAACCTGGAGAAGATTATATTATGTGAAATAAGCCTGGCACAGGAAGACAAATATCACATAATGTCCCTTACATATGCAATCTAAAATGTCAAACTCATACAGGTAGAGAGAATGGTGGTTACCAAAGACCGGAGAAGGATTGGGAAAGGGGAGACGTAGATCAAAGGGTATGTTAAAAGAAAAACTTCAGCCGAATTAAATTTAATGGGGTTTAATTGAGCAATGAACAGTTTGCAAGCTGGGCAGCCCCCAGAATCACAGCAGATTCAGAGAGACTCCAGGGATGCCTCATGGTCAGAACAAATTTATAGACAAAAAAAAGAGACATGACCTACAGAAATCAGAAGTGAGGCACAGAAACAGCTGGATTGGTTACAGATTAGTGTTTGCCTTATTTGAACACAGTTTGAACACTCAGCAGTGTATGAGTGGTTGAAGTATGGCTGATGGGATTGGCCAAGACGCAGTATTGTTACAGGAACATACTCTTGAGTTAGGTTTTCAATCTTGTCTACCTATTAAGTTAGGTCATGGTTCAGCCACAAGGACCCAAATATAGACGTACCAAGTCCTTCTCAGGCCATATTTAGTTCACTTTAACGGGTACAAAGTTTCAGCTGGGCAGGAGGACTACTTTTTAGTGATCTACTGCACAGAATGGTGAATAGAATTAATGCATTGCATCTTTTAAAATTGCTTAAAGATTAGATTTTAAACGTTTTCACCAAAAAAGTTGATAAGCATGTGAGGTGATGGATATGTTAATTAGCTTGATTTAATCATTCTATAATGTAAGCATATATTGACACATCACATTGTACCCCCAAAATATTTACAATTATTATTTGTAAATTTAAAAAATTAAATTGTTTTGATGGTGTATTATTGATGCTGTCATACATTACTTTTGGCTTTAAATATTGGTAGATTAGAATAGCCTCACTGTTTAATTGAATGTTTTTATAATAAGCCAGTATAATAGATTCGATATTATGAGATGAATTTGAAGTTATACATGATTTTTCTGCTTTACAAATTTGTGTTATATACAAGGTAGGCTTTTTACATTTTCCAGGGTTAAACAAAGGGTGTAAATCATTGATGTAGCTCACTCTATTATTTCTCCCAAGCTTGTTAGAGGTACAGCAAATGATTTTCAGATGGAGAATAAGATTCTCTCAGACTTCTACAAGCTAGTTGTTTTGATTGGTTGTTTGTTTGTTTGGTGGTTTTTTTGGTTTGTTTTTGTTTTTGTTTTTGTCTTTGTTTTTCTCTGAGATGGAGTCTTGCTCTGTCACCCAGGCTGGAGTACAGTGGCCCAATCTCAGCTCACTGCAACCTCCACCTCCCGGGTTCAAGCAATTCTCCTGCCTCTAAAACACAGTTTTATTGTGATAAATTTACGTTTTATGTAATGACCAATTTAAAGTGTACGATTCACTAGTTTTAAGTATATTCACAGTCACTAGTCTGTCTGAGTCCATAGATTTGCCTATTCTAGACATTTCCTCTGAGTAGAATCTTACAGTATGTGGCCTTTTGTGTCTGGTTTCTTTCAGTTAGCATATATTTCCAGGTTCATCCATGTAACATGTGTCAATACTCTGGTCTTTTTGTTTTCAAAGAATATTTCATGGTAAGGATATCACACATTTCGTTTACTCATTCATCAGCTGATGAACATTTTGAGTTGTTTCTTCTTTTTGCCTATTATGAATAATAACACTGTAAACATTTATGTATAAATTGTATTTGAACATAGGATTTCATTTCTTTTAAATATATACCTAGGAGTGGAATCACTGGGTTTAATAGTGACTCTATTGTTTAACATTTTAAGGAACCGCAAAACTGTTTTTTAAACTGGATACCACACTGCCAACAGCAATGGATGAGCATTCCGTGTTCTCCACATTTTCACCAGCACTTGCTATTCTCTCTCTTTTTCAATGTAACTGTTCTGTGGGATATGCAGTTGAATGCTATTATGGTTTTGGTTCACAGTTTTCTAATTACTAGTAATGTCAAATAGCTTTTCGTGTGCTTATTGGCCATTCATTTATCTTTGTTGTAGAAACATCCATTCAGATCCTTTGCCTAGTTTTTAGTTGGGCTATTTATTTTTTTATTATCAAGTTGTAAGACACCAGCAGTGTTTGAGGATTCTACAAACTAGTTTAAACCTGTGGGCATCATTCTGGCATAACATACATAACTCCATTTTTAATTAGGAAAAAAAATTAACCAGGTTTCTGTAGCTAAGCAATGTTCATCTTGTATGTGAATACCCAGTCAGATAATATAACTTACTGATACTACTATTTGAAGATTTAAAAATACATAATTTCATCTCCCACCAAACCCATTTGCTAGCTGATATTTTAGTGCCTTTCCAAAGGCATGACAATTATTTTCCTATGAACTTTCATTTTGAAGAAGGAAGTTGAAAACAAAGAGATGTTACTATGGCTCTCATTACCAAAGTCTATTTCCAAAAGAAAATGATAGAGGAATATGAATTTAGAAAATATCTCCTATGTCTCTGGTTGTACAGAGTGTATGTGCATATACATATATATATATATATATATATATATATATATATATATATACTTTTGTTGGATGGAATATGACCAGTGATCTGTGGAAATAACTGCTGGAAAACCAAAAAATTGGGATACTATTTGTAAAGTTAACATTTTTACACCTGTTAATTTTACTCATTTAAGAAAGTATAAATAATTTTATCATGCATTCATTTCCAGTGCCTGGAACATGAAAAAACTAAAATATAATTTTACGTTTTTTGCTTACTCAGGTAAAACCTCATTATCTAACCTCAAGACCACTGAAATGAAAATCCAGTTGTAATCATAATAACACTCGCACAGTGGTGATAGGTTATATCCATACAGTTTCTGCTCCAGTGAAATTCCATTTTAAGAAAATACTCTATGCTATTCAGTCGCTGGACATTCATTGTAATGAGATGTCATTTGTATAAGCAATATGAATTGCATTCTTCTGTCAAGTGGACATAAGTTCAAGTATGGGTGACTTTGAGAAAGATTCTATACATGGTAGCTGACCAATTTGTTTTGGTGGCTATATAGCTTAAATATAACAATGGTTGATATTCTATGAAAAATAGACAACAAAAAAATCCAATTGTCATTGTTTAAATTTAAACAGATAATGTCAAAACTCCAGAAAATATGTGACATCTGCTAAGTAATAATTCTCTACATCTCTATACGCTTTTTTTTTCTTTTTTTTTTTTTTTTTGACAGAGTTTTGCTTTTGTTGCCCAGGCTGGAGTGCAATGGCGTGATCTCAGCTCACCGCAACCTCCACCTCCCGGGTTCAAGCAGCAATTCTTTTGCCTCAGCCTCCCAGGTAGCTGGGATTACAGGCATGCGCCACCATGCCCAGCTAATTTTGTATTTTTAGTAGAGACGAGGTTTCTCCATGTTGGTCAGGCTGGTCTCGAACTCCCGACCTCAGGTGATCTGCCCACCTCGGCCTCTCAAAGTGCTGGGATTAAAGGCATGAGCCACTGCGCCTGGCCCTGTATGTGCTTTTTTATAGCATTATCTTATGAAATGTAATTGGAGCATTCATCACATTGTAATTGTACCTTTGTGTGTGTTTGTGTTTGAATGTGTGTGTGTGTGTGTGTGTGTGTGCGCGCGCGCGCACATTTCAGAGAAACCTGAGAAATAATTAAGGGTATGGAAATAATTAATGGTATCTTATGAAATGTAGTTGGAACTTTTATCACATTGTGATTGTACCTTTGTGTTTGTGTTTGAGAGTGTTTGTGTGTGTATGTGTGCATTTCAGAGAAATCTGAGAAATAACTAAGGGTATGGAATGTATGCTTCATCTTCATTTTGCCAGTACCTAGTACAATGTCTGACATATAAAAGGTACTCAGGAGGCCGAGGTGGGCGGATCACCTGAGGTCAGGAGTTCGAGACCAGTCTGGCCAACATGGTGAAACCCTGTCTGGACTAAAAATACAAAAATTAGCCGGGCATGATGGCGAGCACCTGTAATCCCAGCTACTAGGGAGGCTGAGGCAGGAGAATTGTTTGAACCTGGGAAGCAAAGGTTGCAGTTAGCTGAGAGCATGCCACTGAACTCCAGCCTGGGCAACAGAGCAAGACTCCATCTCAAAAAATAATAATAATAAAAAATAAAAGGTACTCAGTTCCAATTCATTAATTAATTACTATAGTTGCTGCTGTTAGATTGGCTGCTACTGCTGCTGCTACAAATACTATCTCTGCTATTGCTCACTATTATTTATTGAGGGCTGATTATGTGCTATACTCTTTTTACTTCTTCTCACTTCATCATCATAAGTATGTGGTACTCTTGTATTGCTTTATCACTGAAAAAAATAGGGTCACACAAAAAAATAAAGCTGGGGAGAGGTTAAAATTATTTTATCAAGGTGAGTATTTTGGTCTGCTTTGTTTTTGTACATTTGTTTCCTTGTGTGTTTTGCATATATAATTTCCTCAGAAAATGTGACGGTAAAAGAAACTAGGATCCAACATATGTTTCCAAATAGGTCATAGTGAATGGGATCAGACACGTGAAAATTCATTCAGTCTCTCATGGGCATGGGGCAAGGGAAAGGGACATGGGGTTGTACATGTGATATCTTTAGTTCAACCACCTAGGAGGAAAAAGTGTGCTTTTTTTTCTTGTTTTATTTGCCTCTCTGCCACAAACCCATGTTTCAAAGCTTGTTCAAAATGAATACTCAATAAACATTATTGATAGGCAGCCTACCTGCCACACATCATCTTTGATAAGTGAATTATAATGACAATACTTTGGGTTATGATGTCTGCCCTTTGAGAGAAAGAGAATTTAAAGTAACCACGGCCTATCTCAGCTTGCTGGAGATATGAATCTCTTGGCACCTATTAGCATAATCTACTTATGGAAGAGACATAAATGTGTAGGGAAAGGGTTGCAAAATGATTTGCTGGGTACTATTGTTGAGCCCTAATTTAAATCACTTGGTTTTCTCCATTATTATTCCAAAGCCTCATCTGAATCCTTCTGACATTGAATGTACTTTATAGGAACAATATATTCCTATAACTTGTAAAATCTTTAATGTAAGAAAGATTTACATTATCTTCAGTAAGATGGATGAGAATAATTACTTTGAGTCTTGTTAAGTTCCTCAACCAAAGCTGTTACAAATTTGTATAACAGAAAGAATTAAAATGTCACAAGATATATTTCTGAGCATAACAATCACAGCATTTAAAAATATTCTTAAGCATAGTATTTTTAAACAAAATTCATGGATTATCTTTGCATATACTTATACACGAGGACAGTATGGTTTTCTTGAAAACATTAGTTACAACCAGCTTTCAGGTTCATTTTTAAGTATGGGCCATATTGCTGTATGTGAAAGCTGACGTTTCACCAGAGCCACAAGGACGTTAAAGTTTAAAACAGCAAATGTAAAATCATGCCACTGGTCATTTGATAAACTTGAAAAGAGAGGACACAAATTTCAGTATCTGTCAAAGTAAACACAATTCACTTTTTTATTCATAGCAGGGAAAGTCATATGTCAAAGGAAAAAAGGATAATTTGCTGTGAGAAGAATGCCAAGGAAAAGGACAAAATAACATTGATTTGGTAGTTAGATTGAATATACAAGAAGTAAGGAAAAATGTGTATTAACACATATATATCAGAGATGTAAAATTTATATGAGGTACCAAAACATCATGTTATAGATTCCCTTCTCTACATAACCAGGCGGATGCTCTGTGCCAATGTAAATAGGCCCAATTATTACCGTTTCTAGTGCAGCAGAAAGCAAAGAGATTCAGAGAAAATACTGCCTTAGGCTGTCACCACGGTGGTCTCAGCAGGGGCTGAGCTAAGCTTGAGTCTACAGGAGTGACCCAAGGCTTGAAGAAACCAATGAGGGAAAGACTTCACACAGAGGGTCGTGTCGCAAGGGATTTGCTAAAGATCAAATCCTGGTGACCAAGAAAAGCCCAATAGCTAGATAAGAAGTGAAGTGTTTGAAGCACACCTAGCAGAACAGAACTAGAAGAGGAGTTTTCCAAGGTAAAAGTCTGCAAATATTCTTTGAAGCAAAGGTACAGAGAAGATGAAAGATTTTATAAAAGCATTTTTGGCTCCTTCCATGGGGATAGAAGGAGTTCTTTATGGTTGAAGAAGTAAGTAGGAGACAGGACTAATAATACTAAGAACCCACCCATAGACCTTTCACTAACTTACTCGATTTCCATTGCCTTCAAGTAATATATTTGATTTCCTTATTTGTAAATGTGATAGCTAACTTGTCTTCCTTACAGAACACCTGTGAAGATTAAATGTGACTATGAACATAAAAGCACAAAATTAAAATGTATTTACAAATGGGGAGTTATTATTGTGCTAATTTTCTTTTATTTTCCTTTCTTTCTTCTTTTCTTACATTCAACAAATATTTCATGAGCATCTAGCATGTACCAGACATTCAATGCCCTAAGTGAACAGTCAAATCTTCTTCCTCTAGGGAGCTCACATTCAAACTGGAGAAACGTAAAACAAAATGCTGCAGTAGATGGGACTAGTGCTACAGAGGACAGTAAATAAGAAAAAAAGAACTGGAGCAATGATAAGAAGTGTGGGGGTATTGAAATTTTGACAGAGTATCCATGGAAGTCTTCCCCGAGAATGTGACATTTTATGCAAGACTAGGAGACATGCTTCCATTAGGAAGCATTCAGAACAGAGGAAAACAATTGATAATTATTGGAACAGTGCTATGGAGCAAGTGAGAAGGCATGGATCTGGTGTCCAAGTGAGTTGTCCTGAGATATGTTAGGGAACTCTGCTCTGTGGAAGCAGGAAGGCCAGCAGAGTGTGGGGACACAGATGGATTTTTGGGTGAATGTGGTGCAGAGAGACTGCAGAGGCTTTCTTCTGAGTGGTCTGGATTCTCAGTGAAATTTGAAGCTAAGAGGAAGACTGGCATAGAGGGTTGGGCTGAGGCAGAAGTGGTATATCAAGATAAGTGCATGGAATTGGGGAACGGGGGACAAGGCAGGGAAAGTATATGTGAGGAAATTACTATGAATGATCATGTAAGCAAGGTAAAAAGGAAAATGAGAAATGAATGGTGCGGCGTGAAAGTGAAGAATAGTGAAAGACTGGAAGGTTTATATATCCCAGGGAGGTATGTTTTCAAAGATTCTTATTGGTCGTGAGACCCAAAAGTCTGGGTCATTCCATCTGCTAAAAAGTCTTCAGTTTCTTTGTATCCCTATCGCCTCTGCCTTATTTAACATTATCATTATCATTATTATTATTCCCAGGGCATTTTCCTTGCCTCTTCTAGAGTGCTAACCAAAATATCACAGAACAGCATCATGAGCATCACTTGGGGGCTTATTAGAAATGCAAATTCTCAGGCCTCGACTTAGGCTTATCGAATAAAAATCTCTAGGACTGGGGCTCAGGTGATTCTTCTGCATATCAAATGTAAAAATCTCTGCTCTTACTGCATATAACATACAAAAATCTCTGTCCATACAGCCACCCAAGGGATTTTCCACATAAGCAAACCTCATTATGTTCTACTTTTTCTCAAAAAAATTTGAGCCTGCTTTACCTAAAGCATAACATCTAAAAATGTGTGCTTAGCTCATTCCCATATTTACACCTGTGCTCTCGTCTTGTTGATAATATCTTCATGTCTTAGCCTCTGCTGTTGTTGGCTCTGAAAGGTATTCCTTATCTTGCTATACAGGCAGAAAAAAATTTATTCAGTTTTCACATTTAAGCTGAGACCTGTTCTCATTCCTCTTGGTCAGCTCAGATGCTTTTACCCTATGCTTTCACCAAACTTTATATAGACTTCAATTTTAATAGGCATATCATTATATTATTAATTTTTACATGTATTGCCCTCCACTAAACAGAAAGCTCCTTGATGGTAAGTATATTTTTCTTTTATCTTTGATGTCCAGCATCTCAATCAGTTATTAGGCATTCACTATATGTTCTTGGAAGATGAGTAACTGAATAAGATATTCCAAAGTAAAGTGGTTTCTGCATTTAGATGCTCTGCCATGTCTGAATGTGACTTACAATAATTTATTATATGTTATACACATCCAGAAATAATGAACAATCTGTTTATAAAATCTATTTCCTTATACCAGGTCATTTATTAATATGTTAAATAACAAGATACTTATAATACTTTCATTTTTCATATGGTAAAGCCAAACGTTTACTAATTTTTCAGCAAGACTTTGTGATTTGAGTGAATTATTTTTCTTGACCTATAAAGGATTTTTCCAACCATTCAGATTCTTTCCCCAGAGTCCCTTGCAGTACCTGACAATATTTGCCTATTACTTTGTCAAGGCAATGTGAGTGTTTCTGTGGTTTTGCAACAGGGTTTGCCAATTTGAACAATGATTGAAGTCATGATAATGACCTCATCAATTTCACATTCTGGACTGAGCCAACCAATTCCGTTCAGATTTGTTATGCACTTCATTTCATGGGGCCATACTAAGCAAACACTTTCCTGTTAATCTTTGACAGGTGGGCCAACTGACACATTTAAACAAATGAAGTCTTTTTATTTATTGTTGGTAGATTAATAGAATCATCTGATAGGTAAAACCCCAAAAATTTTGGTGTAGTTTCAACACTTCTGGCTGATGTCATATACTTGTCACACAATAATGCAGACTCATATTACTCTTGAATTATTACAGTAAATGTGTGACGTGGTATAAAAAACAGAACTACATAATACTCTAAAGTATTAAAGGCATATGAAATTTTTGGGAAGACTACTTGTTTTGGAAGAGCATTACTAAGTTTACAAAGGAATTTACATAGCTTCCTTTAGTATTTTGACAATATAAGGTCATTGTTTAAATTTTGTTTTTCTAAATTATACAGAGATTATAGCAGGAAATGTATATGTGTGTGTTTGTCTATGGTGTGTGGATTCACACACACTCATACACACTAAATTAAAGGAATGAGTCAAGAATTCTTTTACAAAATTATAAACCCCTTGGATTGATACTTCCAAGGATAATCTGCTTGACTTTTTGAAATTCTTGACATCTGTATTCTGTCTTCCTTGGCACATGCTAGACCGCCCTTTCCAGCATTCCTACAGCTATGTGTGATGATGTGACTGAGTTCTGGTGAATGCAATGTGAATGGAAATGATATGTGGTTCTTCCAGGCAAGAACCAACCAACCAACCAAACAAACAAAAAACACACTAGCCTACTTTTCCTGTCATTGGGCTGAATGAACAAGAGTCCAAGCATCTAAAGGATGCACCTGGCTCCAAACTGTTTCAATAGAGAAGAAAGCCCCCCCAACTCCAGTCCCCACTAACCCTCATTAAATTACGATCTAATCAAGATATTTGCATTGTTTTAAACCACTCGGATTTTAGGATTCATCTGTTATAGGTGCTATTATTATTTGCCTTAATTATCATCACTGGAATCTACTCTCAATAGCCAACAGTCAGTCTTATCCCACCCTTTATTCTGCCCTAGGTATGGTTTAATGTCTAGGTTCTGCTTGGCAAAGATGATTTAGACAATAAAGGAGAAAAACTGGAAACTTGGACAGCGATCAAGGCAGAGGATGGCCAAGCTTAGCCTGGAGCATGCACAAGTTTTCAACATAATTGCAGGCTTAGTTATGGCCTTAGGATGAAATAAGTGGAAAGCTAAAATGGAGAAATAAATTAAGACAAAAATCTAGATATGACTTAAGTAAAGGTGAAGTCTGTGACAATGATGAGAACTTGCTCCAGAGGTTTTATAGCACATAGGTTTACTGGTCAAAGCGATATTTTAGCAGCTCTGATTCTATGTAGCTGATTCATATTTTAAAAGCCCCACCTTATAAGAGTAAAAACTATTTTCTGTATTGGTAGTATTTTTATTTATCGAACTCTTCCAATATGTATTTGATGAAAATGATAGGTTGTTTGCCACATTGAGGAGAAATAGGGACACATCATATGCAGGCCAGATAGTGGCTAATCTCCTAATAATTATCAGATTGTCTCTGGACAAGGGATCAAGTTTATCTGAACTTTACCTACAACCATGCCAGCTAAGCAGAACTACTCATGGATTTTCAGTTTTTTCATTTAAATTTGTATATTAATATGTGATCCTAAGTAATGATGTATCTAAAGCATCTTTGTTTACTTTACACTAAATAAATTAGGATTTAACAATACAGTTGTACAATTTGTTTTTTTGTCCAACCCCAAGATTATTGATCTCCAGGAACTGAATCCCCAGTGCTCAAGTGATTCAACACTTAGTAGAATAGACAAGCAAGTAATGGATGACTGAGTTAAACACAAGGTAGAGAGCACATGGAATATGCATCTAACTGGTTTAATTAAGTTAGTTCCATCTAACTAACTTCCAGACTAGGAAGTTGAGGAGCAGCAACAAGAAGACTCTGTTTAGAGGGTCATTAGTAAGGAATAGACAACTCAATTGGGTAATCCAGGGAGATACATTTTGTAACATGTGTTTTATAAACATAGCTCAGCTCAATACATACCCGATTGAAATAAAAGAGTAAAATGTGAGCACCTCTTGTGTGTCAGTTGTGATGCCTCATGTTTTACTAGTGTTATCACATTTAGAGCTTAGGGCGGTCTTGCAAAATTGACAAGTATTTGAGAGATAAGAAAACTAATTCAAATTTTGAGGTCACATTTGGATACTATGATTTATGGCTTGCTAGTCACTTTCAGAAAGTGATTTTTTACAGCCATAATTTAACTTTCTATTTTTTTAAATCGATTTACCTCTTGTCTTGGCAAAGAGGTAAGCTAGATTATAATTACATGGTACCATCATAGGTTCCCCAGAAAAGGGTTTTTTTTAATCCTCTCAAAATCACCACCACTTGCTCACTTATATTTTGAATCTGTTTTAGAAAACATGAAACTTTCTTTCTATTATTAGAGCTCTAGCTTTACATGTAAAAACACCTTTGGAAGAACTGGCACATTAAAATCGTTTCACACAGAGATGTAAATGGGTGCCAATCTTCATTTAGTTTGCTGTGACATAAACAAAATTATACTTTTTCTATATCGTGACTAAAAAGTAAAAGAGTGAAAGTAGACTAACAAAATGGAGAGAAAGATGCCATAAGATTTCACAAGAAACACAGGAAAAGGGGGGCAAGGGATATTAAACCAAAATATGAGATTAATTTCCACTTTTTCTAAGGCACAACTTCTTCAGATGTTTAATTTTTCATTACTAAAGAAGATAACGATCAACCTTTAAAAATAGTTGTTTTTCCGTATTATCTTTATATCTGTTTTTTATAGTGAGACATTCATGTTTTGTTCATTCACTTCCATGACGCACACCTTGCACTGATAAAATGACCAAGGCACCCTCAGGACTCATCATGGATGGTGACGAAAATCAAGCCTGAAAACTTGGATTCAGTGTGTCATCCTTTATAGTAGCGCAATTTAGAAACAAGTTAGACTATTATGAATAAGTTGTTTCTCCACAGATTATTTTCTGTTTTGTTAAAACCCCATTTAGAATGAGATTGATTGAATGGTAATCACAACTATTCTAGTTGCCAATCACTCTTTGGGCTTCACTTTTTGTTATTGTCCTAGAGGGTCAGCAGCTGTGAACTTGTTCTCATTAATTTTCCTGACAAGCGCTAGTTTACATAGAAATGGTTGAGTCCAAACTCAGGACCAATTTGAATTCGTTTGAAGTTAGGGAAACAACTGATTAGGGCAGACCTCTAAATTCAACAGATGTTACATTCAGTTTTGAAAACTGATGGAGATTGAAGATCCATGGCCTCAGTTGTTTATAATTGCACTCTAGCACACAATTGATTATTGTATATTATTTGTCATTTGTATGGTATGAAAGCCTGGAGCCTTTGACTCATAGATGACTATGTCAGTGAAGATGCTTTAGGTACCCTGCTCAACCCACCCTTATACACAAAAAGACTTATTTACCTAGCAGGCATCTAGAAACAGGGTGGATCTCAGGATGATGGATCCATTGATTCCATGCCATTGAGGACTGCAACACATATTTCCTCACAGTGCCAGTTTCATCCTGTATTGACTCTCATGGTGAAGAATGGTTACTATCAGCAATTGGACCTACATGTTTCTTTGTATATATCTAAAAGCTGAGAAAGAAGGTTTCTCTTCAGTATTCTAATCAAGAAAGTGTTCTATGATTTAGCTTGATTGGATTGTCTAAGTCACATGTCAATAGTTAATAGTGACTGCAACTGGGGAAATATAATGTGATGGTTACATTGCACTAATGCACATGAGCTCCATAACGGAAGAATAGACGCATTGCAGTTCTTTTGGAAGGACGAAGGGGTCAATATTTGCTAATCACACAACCAAAAATATCAACGATAGCCTCTGTCCAGCATCCAGAACACAGTCAGGCTTTGTTCTTCATTTCATTTTTGCATTGCATTTTGTAATTTTGTTTATTTATTTTTATGTTTGCAGTTAATGAATAGTAATATAGTCATATACCACATAATGATGTTTTGGTCAACAACAAATTTCATGTATGATGGTGGTTGCATAAGATTATAATGGAACTGAAGAATTCCTATTGCCTAGTGACATCACAGCTGTCTTAATGTCATAGCACAATGAATTTCTCGTGTGAGTGATGATGATGCTGTAAACGATCCTGCTGTGCTGCCAGTCATATAAAAGTATACCACATGCAATTATATATAGAACATAATCCTTGATAATAATGTTACTCGTTTATATATTTACCATACTAGATTTCTTATGGCTATTTTAGTGTGTACTCCTACTTATTAAAAAAAAGTTAACTGTAGGCCGGCCACGGTGGCTCACGCCTGTAATCCCAGCACTTTGGGAGGCCGAGGCGGGTGGATCACGAGGTCAGGAGATCGAGACCATCCTGGCTAACATGGTGAAAACCCGTGTCTACTAAAAATACAAAAAAATTAGCCGGGCGTGGTGGTGGGCTCCTGTAGTCCCAGCCACTCGGGAGGCTGAGGCAGGAGAATGGCGTGAACCCGGGAGGTGGAGCTTGCAGTGAGCTGAGATCGCACCACTGCACTCCAGGCTGGGCAACGGACTGAGACTCCGTCTCAAAAAAAAAAATAAAAAAGTTAACTGTAAAACAGCCTCAGGCAGGTCTCTTAGGAGGTATTTCAGCAGGTGTTGTTATCATAGGAGATGACAGCTCCATGCATGTTACTGCTGCTGAAGACTTTCCAGTGGGACAAGATGTGGCAGCAGAAGACCGTGATGTTGATGATCCTGACCCTATGGAGGCCTAGACTAATGTGTGTGTTTTTGTCTTAATTTTTAACAAAAGCTTTAAAAAGAAAAAAACTAAAATAAATAAACTTAAACATAGAAAAAAGCTTAGAGAATAAGGATATGATTAAATAAGATATTTTTGTACAGCTGTGCCATGTGTTTTAAATTAAGTGTTATTACAGAAGAACCAGAAAGTTAAAAAATTTAGTTTATAAAGTAAAAAACTGCAGTAAGCTAAGGTAAATTTACTACCAAAATTTTAAAAAATGAATTTAACAAAGCCTAGGTGTGCAGTGTTTGTAAAGCTTACAGCAGTGAACAGTAATGGCCTAGGCCCTCTCTTTCACTCACAACTTACTAAGTCCTGCAAGCTCCATTCATGATAAGTGCACCATTGTTTGCCTTTTACAGTACTTTTAGTGTACTTGTTCTATGTTTAGGTATGTTTAGATACACAAATACCATTGTGTTACAACTGCCTGCAATATTCAGTAGAGTAACATGCTGTTCAGGTTTGTAGCCTAGGGGCAATAGGTTATTCCATATAGTCTTGGGATATAGGCTAAATCCTTTTTATCCTTTTTTTTTTTTGAAACAGAGTCTCACTCTGTCACCCAGGCTGGAGTGCAGTGGCAAGATTTCTGCACACTGCAACCTCCCCTTCCTGGGTTCAAGCGATTTTCCTGCCTCAGCCTCCCGAGTAGCTGGGATTAGCCACCATGCCCAGCTAAATTTTGTATTTTTAGTAGAGATGGGGTTTCCCTATGTTGGCCAGGGTGACCTTGAACTCCTGCCCTCAAGTGATCCACCCGCTTAGCCTCCAAAGTGCTGGGATTACAGGCGTCAGCCACTGCACCCAGCCGGGATATAAGCTAGATCCTATATAGAAGGTAGTGGTCTATACACCTTCAAGGTTTGTGTAAGTAGGGCCTATGATGTTTGCAGGAAAACAAAAATCACCTAACAAGGTGTTTCTCAGAATGTGTTCTCCTCATTAAGTGATGCATAACTGTAAAATGATAGTAAGAAATATACATATATAATAATATATAAAAAATCTGTCGTATCTATAAAAATTAAATGGAATGTTTTGAGAGGCTTGACACAATTAAGTGGTTAAAAACTCTTGTAGAATTCATGTTAAACAAAAAAATATAAAACTGACGGGTGAGATAGGAAAATATCTAGAAGGATTTGCTTTTTTTTTTTTTTTTTTCTGAGATGGAGTTTCGCTCTTGTTGCCCCACCTGGAGTGCAATGGCGCGATCTCAGCTCACTGCAGCCTCCATCTCAGCCTCCTGGGTTCAAGCGATTCTCCTGCCTCAGCCTCCCAAGTAGCTGGGGTGACAGGCGCATGCCACCACGCCCAGCTAATTTTTGTATTTTTAGTAGAGATGGGGTTTCATCATGTTGGCCAAGATGGTCTCAATCTCTTGACCTCGTGATCTGCTCACCTTGGCCTCCCAAAGTGCTGGGATTACAGGCGTGAGCCACCGTGCCTGGCTGAAGGATTTGCAATCACATTATTTTGCAAACATTTTAAATGTTTTAATGTTTTACTCTTCTTTTAAAAAAATGAAATTAGAGACCATAGGAAATATATTGTGGCATGATTATTCTGAAAGGAAAAATTTGAACTTCATCTAGGGGCTATGCACTCAAAGAAGAAACATTTCTCCTACATCAAATAACTAGTGAATGGTGTCTAGTAAAAATATGTTTGTGCTAATACAAAAATGTTAAGATATGCTTATTATTTCTATCTTAGCATTTTTAAAATCAGTGAACAATTGCTTTATTTATTTATTCATTTATTTATTTATTTGCGATGGAGTCTCACTCTGTCACACAGGCTGGAGTGCAGTGGTGCAATCTCAGCGCACTGCAACTTCGACCTCCTGGGTTCAAGCAATTCTCCTGCCTCAGCCTCCTGTGTAGCTGGGATTATAGGCATACACCACCACAACCAGCTAATTTTTGTATTTTTAGTAGAGATGGGGTTTCACCATGTTGGCCAGGCTGGTCTCAAACTCCTGACCTCAAGTGGTCCACCCACCTTGGCCTCCCAAAATACTGGGATTACAGATGTGAGCCACTGTACCCAGCCAATCAATTGCTTTAAATAAGAGGACATTTAATTTTAAGTTAGAAGTTTAAAATAAATTTAAAATAAACCAAATAAGTTGTACTTGATTTAATGAAAGTGAAATAATTTGAAGTAGAATTCTGAACTTTGCATAAATGCTTATTATATGAATTTTTTAAACGCTCAACAATGTTTAGAAATTAAAAATCATTAAAATGTTATAATCAATTTAAACTACGTATTTCATTTTTACAGCATTAGTTGATTCTTTGCTGTGAAATACATGATTACAACTTTTTCCCCTCCCTAATTTTTTCTTCTACCTTCCCTCTGATTTTGTTGCTTTATTCAGCATTTATATACCATTCTATAGCTATAATTTTTCTATTGTTTTGTCTCTTATATTTAAATAGATTCAATGCATACTGCAACTTCTACCATGGTATCTCCATTTCGTAGTTATTTTAACGTATTTCTTGGCTGAATTTATCATTGGGCAGGTAATTTTTTCCCAAGAAAAATGTGAGTGCAATATTCCTTGAAGGTTTTTCTTGTTCACATTTGAAAATGTCTGCCTGTTGCCTTTTTCCTCAAATGATAATGTAACTGGAAATAACACAGAATTGTTGAATCACACTTTCCTTTTTAAACTGTGGATAGTTTTACATTGTTTTCTAGCATAGAATATTTCAGTGGAGAAGTTTGAAAACAGCATGCTTTTTCTCCCTTGTAAGTAACTTCTCTGCAAAAAAGTATTTCTTCATCCTTGAAGTTCAATGAAAGATGAATTAGGATAGATATGCATGCTGGTGGTTCAGTGATAAATTCTCCTAGTATTTTATTTATTGTGCCTATTTAGTTTGCAGGTTCAATGATCTCTCATTTCAGGAGTTTTTTCCTATGTTACTTTCCTCATTACTATTTTCCATTCCATTTGTTGGATTTTCTACTTGGAGAGCATCAATTATCTTTACCTTCAATCTTCTTTGTCCATCTTCCATATCTATCATCTTCTAATTGCTTTGTTCTCTCGGTCTTTTTCTTCACGTTCACTCTGATTAATTCCCTCTATGCCAGTAGCTTGATAGTCAAGAATCCTACTTTGTTTATTTTGGCTTTCATTCATTTATTATATTAATATCTGTAGCAAAATTGTTTTGATATTCAGTTTGCTTTGATAATGTTTATTCTGCTACTTATTAACATTTTTCTCTTTTATTGAATTCATGTTTATATTAAATATGTTTACATCTTGTGCAATTGTCTCTGTTGTTTTATATTTTGCGTGTTGTGATCCTCTCAACACACACCCTACCCTTGACCAAACACGCTTGCAAAGTTATATGCCATTTTTAAAATCTCATTCATCATTAATTTGGGCAGCTCTGTCCACACCTTCTATTTACTTTGTTATAACGTAAGTGAATGAATTCTTCACACTTTCACCATCTTATCTAGTACCTTTGTTTTTCCTTTGAAATTATTATTTGAACGG
Source organism: Pan troglodytes (assembly GCF_028858775.2). Classification (NCBI taxonomy): domain Eukaryota; kingdom Metazoa; phylum Chordata; class Mammalia; order Primates; family Hominidae; genus Pan; species Pan troglodytes. The sequence continues at coordinate 15,665,350 of NC_072411.2, forward strand.
TGGATACTAAAAATAATCTACTTTTGTATACCTGAAGTCATGAAGACAGCTTTATCTTGGATAAAGCTGAGACCATTCCTTGTTGGAGCACATAGCTCCATTCTCTTCTTCGAAATTGAATGTTTTGTACTAGAGCCAACTCTCCTAGACAGGTAGGGGTTCTGCAAGTCAGCAACCTCCCACACCTGTCCCCCACCTCAAGAAAGCAATCACTCTGAGTTTTTCTACCACTGCCAAAGTCCTACATTGCTGTGTAAAATCCTCCAATCTCAAGAGCTATTTTCATTCTAAAAATTGTCCCTGGTTTACTTCTAGTATTCTTAATATATTTCTCTTCAAACTGGAGAAATATTATTAAGGTTATCAGGTAACTCCTCTTCTTTCCTCGATACTGTTGTACCCAATTCCAGAATTTTCTTTTTTCTTTTTTTTTTGATTGCCACTTTTTGATGTTTATGTTTATTTGCTGATGGTGAATCTTATCAAATTTTTTAACTGGTTTTGTGCTTTTTTGGTTTGCAAATTTGGGAGGGAGATTTTGCAATACTGCCTCCCTCTGACATCTTAATGCAAAATCATCTGATCTCTAAAATTCTACCGGACATGACAAAAATGAAGTAAAAGAAAAGAAGTACAAGTGAGTGAGGGTATTAGCAGTTTTTCAGTAATTAAAAGTAGCATGATGAATTTAGCAGTTTGGATCGCTGTCCTGACATTGGCAACGTTAATCAGTAAAGTTTCTACGATGATGGAAATGTTCTATATATTTCCTGTCCAATATGGTTACCACTAGCCAAATATGGCTATTGAGCACTTGAAGTGTGACTGGTGTGAGTGAAGAACTAATATATTCTATTATATTTTAAGTAATTTGAATTAAAATAAAAGAATTCAGTAGGTCTCATTCAGTAGGTCGGGGAAATGACCAATGACCTGATACTGCCTATCCAGGGTACCACATTTTGAAAAGCTCTCCTCTATATAACCAACGTTTCTGTACAGATTAAAATCACACTGTTGATAAAATTGTGCAATCACAGGGAAAGTAGTAGTTGGTGCAAAATACTTGTCTATAACAACATAGGGATTCTCAAGAATCTCAGGACATAATCTCCAGTAAGAGACAAGACACTACTCTTTGTTCTTTCCTCACAGAAAATAACTACCTTGTCTCTTTCCCATTCCTTTCAATTGTTACCTGGTGTCTTGTGATAATAATAGAATCACAAACTTCCAAGTCCTGGTTTCAGCTGTAGAAGACCCTTTAAATAGGAGTTGGGTTCATTCCCAAATAAAAAATGACACTAATATTTTAATATAGGTATATATCCAAATGATTTCTTCATGACATTGGTAGATAATTTTATAACTCACTAAAGGCAAATATTTTAATGAAGAGGAATGTTTTATGTCATGCATGCTTGTTACCATCAACAATGTCAGAATTGTAGTTATTTCCTTCTGTAATTCCTATCCCTAACACAGTCTTGACATTTTCCATGCTGGACCGTATAATTCAGTATGGCTCCTCTCACACAAATTAGGACATTTTGTCATGTTCAAATACAGAGAAAGACATAGCCTAGCATTTCCTAGAGAAGAAAAATTGTCAGCATTTTCTTCCACTGCACAATCTCACCATATAGTTTCATTGATCTAACAGCTGATCATATTTTCTAAATCAGTTGAATTTTGGAACCATTTTCAGTAGTGTTTTACAGAGATATTTTCTCTAGCTTGAATATTTAAAATGGTAAATATTGTTATCTGACTTTATTAAAAATGTTAACCAGGCTCATTGGGGAAAGAGAATCAAGATAATCAGAACAGCTATTCTATTTTTTTAAAAAATTTAATTAAAATAAATTTTAAAATTCTCCTAAAATCTTAAATTTTTTAAAATTATATGACAGATCCCATCAGTTCTTTCCATCAGTTTTGATGTTTCCTATCATTTTGTTACTGTTTTAACAAACATGTAATAAAAATCATGATGTTTATTATTATTGTTTGAGTCTATTGTTTGGTAGGCTTTCTCTATTCTTGCTATAGATTTGTAGTCAGTTATCTTAAATTTCTGTCACTAGTTGAGTGAAGATATTTGATATTTAGTGGGAATTACTAAACAATCTGTCACGTTTGATAATGTGTAAATATGTTGGACATATAATCTTATATTTTGAAAACTTGTTATTGCAGAAGCTATACTTTAATCTTGAAAGCAAATCACCAAGTGAGATTTATTCAGGGTTCATTTTACATTTTTGTAGCATTCATGGATGAACTACTTTGAAGATTAAATTATAAGCAATTAAAATTAATTTATTACAATAGTAAATATACCAGTAAATTAGTAGGAAATAATCACTTAAAACTTAAACAATACAATTTTAATTATGTAGAGTCCATGTTTAGATATATTTTCTTTATGATATACATGGGCCACAATCAAGCATATTAATTTTCTGCCTGCTGGCGCAAAAGTCGGTTGGTATCTTCCTAAGAAAATTTTGTCAGTTTCTATAGTCTTTTGCAATCGTGTATATTCTAAGGCTTGTTTTGTTTTGAGTGTTAAGTCTCTATTAATCAAGTATAATGAGGATAATCTCTCTTACATTATTTTAAACAAGTAATTTTATTTCCCTACCTTCCATCATTTTTCTTTGTTTTAGCTTTATCAATGTATAACTGACAAATAAAACTTGTTTACAAGCAGGATGTACAACATAATGTTTTGATATGTACATACATTGTGAAATGTCTATTATTTTTCTTGATTCCTCAATCAGACAGCCTATACGTGAGGGCAGTGATGTGAATATAATTTGTGACTGTGTGTGTTTTACTTCTTTATCCCTGCTAAGAAAATAGATAAGGAAGTTAAGTGGAGAGAGTAACTTTATATGAGTAACTATGAATCTGATCTTATTTGTCTTTTAATAATAATATAGTCACAAATCTTCTGTTCTCTAACACTATCTATAAATGCCTATTGACACTTTTTTAATATCCCTGTAAAATTACGTTGACACTCAAGAATATGGTTAAGAGGCATTTCTCTACTGAGTTACAAAGATTTTATAAACAAATTTAAAGGGCAAGTGATACATTAGGAAAAATTATCTGTTACCTATATGATGTACGAAAAAGAAAAAGTCACACTTGATACAGTTTCTAGAAGTTAGAAGGAACAAAAAGAATCTACTGAAAAAAAAAAAAAAGAATACAATTCAGAAATTCCCTGAACTAGAAATCCAAATGGCCAAAACACAATCCCAGGTTCAATTAACAAATCCAACTCTTAACAATAATGATACCTCCCAGAGTGCTGCAGTTATAAGCATGAGCCACTGCATCCCACCTCCACCTTTCATTTTTAACTATCAATTTCATATGCCTGATTTTTTTTACAATAGGCATGTTATATTTGTAATTTTTCATTTAACTTAACGTCAATAACATTTTATACTCCATAGTACAGAAAAATATAGTATACCTATTCTTTTATATTTAAAGAAAAAAAATTTTAAATTAAATGCAGTTTTATCGAAATATGTTGTGTCTTTTTTTTTTTTTTTTTTGTCCAAAACAACATAGCTGTTCTGCAGTCAGTGTATAGAGACAGGTGTTATCATATACTATTGATAGGAGACTAAATTGGCCCAGTCATTTCAGAGGGCAATTTGACTGTATTTCTCAAAACTCTAAATGCTCAAATCCAATAACTGATAAACTCTATTTCTAAGAATATGTCCTGAAAAGACTTTCAGCTGGGGCTATACGATGTCTGTGCAAAGGGCCCCCTACCACATTCTACGACATTTTTATGTAACAGTAAAATATTGGAAAATACCTCTGTATCCAAGTGTGGTAAAATAATTTTGTTGAATCAATATAATGGATTACTTGTAGCCAATAAAAATAAGAAGATGTGTGTGAAAAATGTATCTTTTACTGAATAAAAAAGCAAGTTGAAAAAACAAAATCTAGTTACAATACTTTTTTACTTAAAAGATATACACATAAGTGAATACGTATGTGCATGTATAAATGTATGAGCCCATATGATCATAAGAAAAAGATCTAAAATGGTATACTCTAAATAGTCTACTACTGGGAATTCGGACTGAGTGGCTAAGTGAGACCCCTTTCTCTTTCTCTTTCTCTCTCTCTTTCGAAACAGGGTCTCTCTCTGTTATCCAGACTGGAATGCAGTGGCACAATCATAGCTCACTGCAGCCTGGAGCTCCTGGGCTTAAGTAATCCTCCTGCCTCAGTTTCCTGAGTAACTGGGACTACAAGCTCATGCCATCATGCCCAGCTAGTTATTTTGTTTTGTTTTGTTTATTTTTTGTTTTTTGTTTTTTTTTAGATAGGGTGTCTCACTATTTCTCCAGGCTGGTATCAAATCCTGGCCTCAAATGAGTCTTCTCCTGGGTCGCTGGGATTACAGTGGTGAGCCATCGTGTTCCACCTTTCTTTTTATTTTTGAGACAGGGTCTCACTCTGTCTCCCAGGCTCCAGTGCAGTGGCCCGGATCTCAGCTCACTACAACTTCCACCTCCCGGGTTCAAGTGATCCTCCCACCTCAGCCTCCTGAGTAGCTGGGACTACAGGCACACACCACCATGCCCAGCTAATTTTTGTCTTTTTTGGTAGAGATGGGGTTTCACCATTTTGGCCAGGCTGGTCTCGAACTCCTGACCTCAAGTGATCCTGTTCTGTCCTGTAAAAAAATAAAAAATAAAAAAACACTTTCAATAATATGCAGCAAGCTTTTGTTTGGGAGGGGAGATAATATGTAAATTTAAACTATTAACTTTTCTTTAAGCATTACTACAAAAATAGATTTTAATTCCTATCATTATGGACTATTAACATTTTATATTCTACTATTTCAAGCAGTTATGCTAATTTATTTTAGATATTCTTCAACTCTTCTTTTCCAACAAATATTTTATAATGATCTATAAAGATAAAAAAAAAACAGAGCCAGTAAATTATGACTTTCCTGTTATACTAATGCCACACATTTTACGATTGTAGTGACAGAGGTGTCTGTCATGAAACAATGACTAATTGTAGGAAGTACAAGCCTTCTTTAAAATTAATGAAGCTTCCGCAAAATAACAAAATATGAAAAAAATCAAAATTATTTTTTACTTCAAATATACATTTTTTTCTTTTTTTTTTTTCTTTTTTTTTTAATTGACACAAGATGTCACTCTGTCACCCAGGCTGGAGTGCACTGGTGCCATCGTGGCTCCCTGCAGCCTCTACTTCCCAGGCTCAATCCATCCTCCCACCTCAGCCTCCTGAATAGCTGGGACTATAGTTGCATGCCACCATGCCTGGCTAATTTTTGCATTTTTTTTTTTTGTAGAAATGGAGTCTCGCCATGTTGCCCAGGCTGGTCTTGAACTCCTGGGCTCAAGCGATCTGCCCACCTGAGCCTCCCAAAGTGCTGTGATTACAGGTGTGAGCCACCACGCCCAGCCAATTTTTCAAATTGAACTTTCAATTATAAAAGATTATTTGTCTTACTTAAGCATTGTTGTCCTACTAAAATATTATTTCTATACATTAATTATGCCTTGGCGACTTTAGGTTTGAAATCAAAACCCATTTAATTTTATATAATATTAAGAACACTATTCAGAGCTAAGATGCATTATAACTAATGATGCATTACACACTTGATTATTAATTTTGCTCTGTAAGTGAATAGGAAGAGTGGATGTGAAGAGAATGCCCACAGTCCTCATTGCTGTGGAGATTTGCTTTCCACGATTTTAAATCAGGGTTACCAGAAAAATCCAGTTTCTCCCTAGAAAGGTTTAATTAGTTACATTTGTTGAAAAGTTTGACACATTCTAGATGCTTTATATTTCAGACTGTTTTATAATTAAATGCCATATTATGAAAGCTCTTCTTGCTTCTGTATTAACTTATTAATGGCTATTGAATTAAAATCATAAAACTTAATCCTCACTGTTGAATATTTCTTAAATCTCAACTAATAAACAGTTGGCATATGGACATTCTTATTGAAATATAGGACATTTTTACTGGTGAATACATTTTTCCACTTAAAAGTTTTTATGCTGATATAATATAATTGGTTCCATTAAGCTATTATAATATAAATTGCATTCCCCTAAGGTCATTTTAGCCTTTACACATGGTTAAAGGCTTTCATGAGTTATATAAAACTCAGAGCTGTCAATGAATTTACTATTGAGTAGCAGACTGCCGAGTAGACTGAACAACTGAAAAAGGGGAGAAAAAGCAAAATAATGATAAAAGTAGATAACATTTGTATAGAGCTCACTACAAGTCAAGCACTTTTTAAATTGTCTCATCCATATTAATTCATCTAATTCTCAATGATCTTGGAGGTTGATCCCGTTATCATCCCCACATTGCAGAAACTGAGGCCTGGAGAGGTTAAGCAATCTACCTGTTGTCATACAGGCAGTAAGGAATTAAGCTACAGTTTGACCCCAGATATTCTGGCTCCAGAGCCCATGCTTTGACTTAACCACTCTTACACCGCCTCTCCATGCAAATTGCTGTTGGATGGTTGAAATGGTATGGGTGCTTAGAATCAAGTGACATATAAGGCTGTAGACAAAGGCAGACCTAAGATTTTATCATTTTAATTCACTACCACTAAACAATGGGCCAGAACTTGGACTTTCTGGCCCTGTACTTATTTCTTTCATAGTCTACACCAACATATTTGACATGATTCCATTCTGCTGCCGCAAGTGTTAGACTGTAAAGAGAAGTAGTTATTTGCTTCTAATATTTTGCCAGATAATTACTATAGAAAATGATACATTTTTCTCATCAAATGCACCAATGCATTTTTCACTGGAATATGAACCCTGGTTTGCAGAATGGGGCTAGTCTGGGGCACATTCGTGACTGCCGCCTTGGGTTCCAAAGACCAGGCTGACTCAGGAGGAATATTACTCAAGGTAACTACAGTTTGTAAAACATGAGCAAAAAGAATAAAAAAGGAAAAAAAAAAAAAGATCAGAGCTGCAAGTCACTGGAGTATGGCAATCCTGCAGGCATGTTAAGAATGAAAACTTCTGGGTGCAGTGGCACGCACCTGTGGTCCCAGCTACTTAGGAGGCTGACACAGAAGGGTGGCTTTAGGCTAGGAGTTCAAATCCAGCTTCGGAAACATAGCAAAAACCTGTCTAAATAAGTAAATAAATAAAACAGGATTTAAATAGGAAAATGACTAGTGAAGGAACCCATCAGGCACCATTGTTCTAGTCAAAACTTTAGCATTATCCTAGCTGGTTATTTCCCTCACTTCTCTACTGTGATATCAGAGCCTTTAGGAAGCCTTGAGGTTCATTTCCAAAACAAAGTGAGACATGCCCATGTTTGCCATTTCCATGACTCCTGCCCGCTATTCCAATCTGTGGTCCTCTCTTCCCAAGAGCTCAGCCTTGGCCCCAGCTATGTGTCCATTTCCATGGCTTTTACACTTGCCCTCTCCTAGGTTGTATCCATGACACACAGCAGAGATTTTTAAATTAGAAATGAGATCATATCACTCTCCTGCCTAAAATTCATTTCAGTGAAAATAAGAAAGATTGATATATTCCCATATATGTTAGAAGAAAGTTCAAACTCCTTGTCAAGGCCCAAAGATTCTAAATAATTTTGCCTTTCTCTAACTCCGTCTCATCTCTTCTCCCACCTCCTCCCATCATGCTTACTTATTTCCAGTTATACTGTTTCCCCTTCAATTCTGCAAATAGCCACACTGTCTCTTGACTTTGTACTTTTTTTCTCCTTCTGTCTTGAATGCTCTTCCCTAGCTCTTCAAATGCCTGGCTCAGTCTCACTCAGTGCTGGGCTCACTGTCACCTTTTAGAGAAACCTTGCTGATCAGTTATTTAAAACAGGGCTCCTTATTTATTTTCTATCACATCACCATATTTATTTTCTTCACAGCAGTTGCTACAGTCTAAATTATCTTGCATACTTATTTGATTACCTGTGTATTGTCTGCTCCAGTAGACTGTAAGCTTTACCAGAACAGCAACTTATTCTGCCTCATTTGAAGTGTGCACCCTATGTTGAGCAAAATGCCTGGCATGTAGTAAGCAAGTGGTAAATGTCTATTGCATGAATAAAACTGATGGTGAATCAGTGTCCACAAATAAGCCAAGGAAAATGGCTCAGGGCTGAGACCATGGGCAATGAACAAGTTCTTTGCACTGTTTGTGAGAATAGAAAGGCTGGACGCAGTCACATTGGGGTTGAGTCCTCAAACTGTAATAATCACAAATAAAATGATGAAACATAGTAAAAGATTGACTGTTCCCTGTCCGTCGATCTATCAATCATTTATCTATTTACCTTTTGCGTGTGTGTAATGTCTACAGCTTTATCCTTCCATAAAATGCATCTGTATTTGGTAATTTTCAAATTTAATCATTATATGAGCATAATTACAATATAGATGTTTACATTTCATTTTAAAAATAAACACAAACAATTATGAGTTTTTAGAATGCACATTAAGTGGAATATCTTGATTCTCAATCTCAGATTAACTAAAGATATACTTTGTGATGCGGCAGTCAATTTATATGGTTAAAAAGTGTATCATTGAAATGTTTGCACATAATATGTGTAACAACGTTTGAAATAATGAAACCACAAAAGCAAAGGAAATAATTTTGATTAAAAGTGAACATGTCTTTTTGGAAGTTAAAATAATCAAATGGTAAAATATTACTTCTAATAATTGCCATAATTATTTTTTGCCTTCCTTTTATTTAGAGACTAGTAAACCTATCCCACAAACTTCTAAAAGCATACAGATGTGAGAAAAACTGAAACTGAAATGGTCATTACTTCTAAGTGCAGGTTTTCTTTTCAACTAGGACTGGGTTTTGAGCATATCTTAATTACCAAAAAACTTAAAGAAAGCTTAGCAAACTTTGAAGGAGGAGGTCATTGCATTAATGTTCTTTCCACAATTCTCAGCAATATCATTTACACCTGCTTCCCTGAGGTGTTATTCCATATGCCCCTTCTGGATATAACTATGTAGGGAGTGTAAGAATCTTTGCAAATTGCTTCAAGAGGATGATCATGATTTTAACTGCCACTACCAATCAAATGTGAAGGTCCATTTATTTAATGAACATGAATTCATTTAAAAAAGGAAATTACCAAACTCATCATTTAATAACAAAAAGGGAAACAATACAAATAAATAGCAAAAGGCAATGAGAATCCAGGCATTTTGAGTATCTGCAAAAGGCTAACAATGAATTTTACAAATTAATAGTTGTAGGACAGGTTTTTTTTGCTTGTTCTTTTCTCAGGATGTAGTCTCACTCTGTTGCCTAGGCTGGAGTGCAGTGGCGCAATCTTGGCTCACTGTAACCTCCACCTCCCAGGTTCAAGCAATTCTCCTGCCTCAGCCTCCCAAGTAGCTGGGGATTACAGGCACACACCACCAAGACTGGCTAATTTTTTTTATTATTATTTTTAGTAAAGATGTGGTTTCACTATGTTGGCCAGGCTTGTCTCGAACTCCTGACCTCAAGTGATCCTCCCACCTCGGCCTCCCAAAGTGCTGGGATGACAGGCGTGAGCCACCGCGCCCGGCCTAGGATAGTTTTCTCATTGCCATTCCATTAGAGTTTTGAAAAGAAATCTATTGAAAATCTCATTGAACTACACACTTATATCAGTGATTTTTAAGGCATATAAATTACACATCAGTAAAGTGGCTAGAAAAGTTATATACCAAAACTTTTTTCCAACCATATCTCTACTCTGCGTCTTCAACTTTGTTCAGTCTATGCCATAGCACTTTCTCCTGTATCCACCATGTATTGCGTTACCCAACCTTCTGCTGAACCTAAATTTCATCACATTTTTAAATAAGTAACTCTCCTCTTGGACCTTAGGCTTGAGATAAATTTTCCACTTTTGAGGGATTTTTTTCTAAACTATAACTTCATATAATTTCACCCCTTGATTTTTCTATCCTCTCTTCTTGTCTCCTCTCATGTCATCTCATTTCTTCTCTTTCCTTCCTTGCTTCTTTTATCACTTTTATTTCTGGCTATATAGTCAATTCATTTACTCAGAATGTCACCCATCCTAATGCATATAAACTGTGAAGGACTGGCACTTCTCTGAGGCTCTGAGGTTACTCTTACTTTCGAATGGAAATTGGAGTTATTAAGCACTTTCTTAAAGCTAAAATTAGTAGGAATGGCTATTCATTTCACTCACGTGAAAAGTGTCAGAAATATCTTGGATCTTATTTAGGTTTTATTTCTCACTACTAGTACAAGACTATACTCCTTGAGTATAGTGGAGACTGAGTCTTTTTTTTTTTTTTTTTTTTTTAGACGTAGTCTCGCTCTGTCGTCCAGGCTGGACTGCAGTGGCCTGATCTCGGCTTATTGCAAGCTCTGCCTCCCGGGTTCACGCCATTCTCCTGCCTCAGCCTCCCGAGTAGCTGGGACTACAGGCGCCCGCTACCACGCCCGGTTAATTTTTTGTATTTTTAGTAGAGACGGGGTTTCACCGTGTTAGCCAGGATGGTCTCGATCTCCTGACCTCGTGATCTGCCCGCCTTGGCCTCCCAAAGTGCTGGGATTACAGGCGTGAGCCACCGCGCCCGGCCGCCGGAGACTGAGTCTTATTCATCTTCATGTGCATCTCCCATAATTGAATGTCTGGCACAGTGCTCAAAAAGTAGTGTTCACCAAATTTTATGTACCCAAGAGTTCCAGAGAAGTTTCTTGTTTTTATTATTGCCCTTGTTCACTGAAGCAATCATTCCAAATGCCAACATAGAATCCTACCTACTTCTTATTCAGTACCGAAGGTCCACATCTATGTGGTATCAAATGATCATTTTGTAAATAATATGATCTCTGTCCCTTTACTAAAAGGATAAATAAGCTGACCACATATGTGAGAAGGAGGAGATGGCGAAAAGCCAAGACTCTTCCTTCTGCTTCCTTGCTCCCAGACTCTTCAGGACCTTACCCCATAAATTATCATTTTTTTTTCTCATCTACTGCTAATTGATCCATCTTCTAAGCAAACAATCATACTCCAAACACCGCTTTTAAAAACAATCTCTCCTTAGGTCCTTTCCCCAGGATATAGTCATTTTTCTCTTTTTGTAGCCCTTTTTCTCATCTATCGTTCATCAACAATTTATCATCAATATGATCTATGCTTTATATCCATCAGCTTCAATCTAGCTTTTTCTTCTACCGCTATTATGACACTTCTTGTGAAACGAGCACATATGACCTCTTAATCGTTAAATTATAGAGTTTATACATTGTTTCTTGTATTTTGTTTACACTGAATAAATCTATAGAATTTGTAATAATTGCTAAACGGGTGAAATCACTGTAGCAATTTCAGCCTTGCTTATTTTCAATGGCAAGTAAATCTCATTCTGCATTGATGGTGAATTCGAATGCAAAGATATTTATTAACCATCTGCAATTAAGAAAAAAAGGTATAGGGGAAATACAATGAAAACACCAAACAGTATTTTTATCTAAAATTACTATAGAGTGGTACAAACAACCATACATCATCAACTACATTATGTTATGAAACGGACTGTGATGGTGGAAATCAAGTGTATATTAGACAGAAGGGTTATTCTAACTGGAAGGACTGAGGGGTGAGGTCAGGGCTGGTTTAAGTTTTTTTTTCCTGATTTTTTTCCCTGCCTTTATTTTTCTTCTTTGAGCTATTGTTGTTTGAGTGGTTAATAACACTTCTCAGTTCATGGGACACTGTCATCAGGGGTCTATGCAAGGTTCTCTTATATTTTATGAATGTATTTACTTCCTGTAACTTCATTCTCCACTGGAGAAAATTTTATACAGAAGATCACGTAAGACCTGGACCTGCGTGGATGAATAATAGGATGTCCACAGAGGAAGTGAACAGTGCTCCAAAAAGAGGGAAAAGGGGAACATAGGTACCAAGAAGTGATCGTTGCTTAAGTCTGGGGTTAGTGGCAGCATATATGTCTGGAAAGATTGTTGCAGCAAGTTGTAAAGGCCTTGATATCCTCAGTTATTACAACTGTAACACAATGACGAATTTTGAGCAAATGGGTTACTGGATCTGGCTCATGTGAGATCATTCTAACAGAGGTATAGAGAATCTATTTTAGAAACTGGGTAAGAACAAAGATAACTGAGAAAGAACATAGAAGAAACTGGACTGGGGAGATTACTCTGAAGGTGGTTCGTTATCTAAATCATAATCACAAGTAAGATTTAAGGTAACATTTCCCATTGATACAGAAGTTTAAAATAAGACAGACGTCTATATGCACTTGATCTTTTCTTCCATACTGGTCCTACAGACCTGATGTTAAATGCTTTTTAAAGTGCTCTTGTTATCCCTATAAACATTGGAGCTTGGTTTCCTTGGGAAATATAACAGCAGAGTTTATGAGTCTATTCATTCCTAGTACTAAAATTTAATGGATCCAGTGGTAGAATGAAAGATTCGGTTTCCTTAACTTGCCATATATCTTTTATTACATTAGTGATGTGTTTTCCTGCTATTTGTTTCCTTGTAAACTGTACTTTTCTCTCTTTCTTTGAATTAGTTGCCATCAAGGTGAATAGCTGAATAATCTTGCATTAAGTATTAATACTTCTTATGCCAAAGCTAATGAATGGTTTTGCACAATTTAAATAAACGACAGTCTTATATAAAGAAACAGCTACTTTCTTTAGAAAGCTAACACATGTATAAACATATGGTCATAATTTGAACATATTAATAATGTAAGTTTCCAACACAATCATATGAAGAGATTAGAAACAAAGAGATCCTAAGTCTTCTATGATGGCATTCTATTAAAATCCAAATTGAAATGTGTGAAAAAAGTCACTTAAATATATGTGCCTATAATCTATCTATCTATCTATTATATATCTATCTAATCTATCTATCTATCTCTTTTCAGCCATCTATCTATTTATTTTACTGCCTTCATTACCTACAATTTGTTTGTGATTCTCCAGATTCCTTTTTTTCCATGTTATATTTATCAAGAGTTTTGATTTCGGTCTTGGATTTACTGCGATTTCTTTATTATTCTACATTTAATTATTTTTATACCCCAACAGTTAATGTGATAACCTTTTTCTATTAATATCCCTTTCTCCATTCAACTATTTATTTTTCTCTTTCCTCCCTGGCATTTCTCTATGAAGGAACCTTGACAGCTTTCTATCGTGGTGTCTTTATGGTGATAGCACAGACACCCTTTGAAGTTAACATCTTGTTTTCTCCTGAAGATAGTTTCTACTCCTTCTTTATTTTCTTTGACCCCAGCCCAGACTTCAATAATGCATTGAACTTGCTGTCGCTGATAGTCCTTCTGCTGATATTTCATTGCTGTCTCTCTTGCTCAGGGTCAGGGACAAACTCTCAGCTATTCTCACAAGATTTTAATAGGCTTTTACTGGCACTTAACATTTATAAATAGCAAACAACAAATGACACTTCTGTTGCATGTGCTACCAAATAAGGTTTTTGTACATTGAAGAACATATTTCTTAAATAAAAAAATTAAATAATGTCTCTATAACTATATAACAGATAATAAGACCAAACCATAATTATATAAATTAATATTATTTGGAAACTTTTTAGAACATGTTTTATATTTTTATGAGTACATGTAGGCTTGGTTATGCTGGAGTAAAATATCAACAGGAAAACACCAGTGTCTTAAAGCAACAGTTACAGCCCTAGCCAACTGTCCAGGGCAGCTGTCATCTCAGTTTTTGGCTCACTAGTTCAGACTCCGTGATCATCAAGAGAAAGGTAGAGTGTTCAGGAGGATCCACACCAGTAGTGTAAGGCACTGGCCTAAAAAGGAACAAAGTTACTTTCTCTGAAAAGCCCTTAATCAGAATTGTTCACAGGTTTTTACCTAAGTGAAAAGAAAAAATGAAAAAGACACAAAAGGGTAATTCTCTTAAATAGCTACAGAAGTAAATAATCAGATATGGATAAAGACTAGAAATTTCTCCCACAACATGATACAATAGATTTCTATTTTACTGCCAACAACATATTAATTCTACTTTACTCCGTGGCTACAAACTTTGGAAGATGTTAAGTTATTAGCATGCATTAGAAGAAGAAAGAGCGATAATTTGTTATGGACGAGGCATTCAAATCTTGATAAATATAAACAAAGTATTTGGGACTAGAATAAATAATGCAAATACAAGGTAAAATAAAAAGGATACATCAGTTAGAGGACAGAACCATTTTGAGAGCTTTTTGGAGATGAGTGTGGAAAGAAAACAGAAAAAGTGGCAGAGAGGGATTGTATGGAGGTTGTGAATGGTGACTATTAAAAACACTAAATGCTGATATCCACATATGCTCATGTCCAGGCAAGTCCACAGATGGAAAGATGCTTAGCTGGAGCAGAAATAAGGAATGGGCTGTGAGGTTTACAGGAGCAGACCACCCAACACCTATGTGAAATGAAAACCTGGCCAAGGACCACAGTCATGAATTCAACTTCATTGTCCAGAAAACTAACTCATGCCTCATAGAAATATTATGGAAGCATCCATTCCTTTTTACATAAAGCCCAATTTTACCGTACGCAAAAAATTTACAGAGCATGCATATGCTTGCAAATAATTCATTTTCTGTGCCCTTTATTTTACTCATAGGTTGAAGAAGTAAAGAAGTGTCACAAAGGAAAGATCTTCTGGGTCCTAACAGGACTAATATCAGTGCCCAAAATGCAAATGCATTCTTCTGCATACCTAGTTACTGTTTCGGCTGGTGTTTCTTACTTACACTTAATAAAATGTTAGACATCCCTCTAGTTCACAGGTTAGCCACCCCGGCTCCCCATTCAGAGCTCCCTAGTGGGAAGCTGTTGAGCCTAAAATTCATGATTGTCAGCCTCCAACAGAGAACTTCCACAGATTGCTGCTGCTACAGCTTCAGGATCCAATCCAAGTCCTGCTTTATGCCAGTCTGGTGTTTAACACTTAGTCTGGTTTATTACTTCCAATCAATCCTTTTTGGGGTTATGTTAACTGAAATTAGTTTCTGTTGTTTGCAACCAAAGAACCATAATTAAGACTGCCCTCTCCACTCCCCACACAGCTGAGATTTTTGCACCCAAGTTGACTAAGAAACTCCTGAAAATAAATAGCAGGTTTAAGATCCTGTTCTAGAGAGCTGAATCACAAGTCATTTAAAGGAGGGTAAACAGGGTTCATTTACTGAATTCCTTTATTGGAGAAAATAGTCAAAAAGAGAAAAAGCAAACATAACTAAAGAGTTTTAAAATCGATGACATCAGAAGAATGTGATATAATCAATAGTTACAGGAAGTTAGCCTGTGAATGACTTGTGGACAGTCAATGGTATTCACATATGCATACGCTTCCATAAACCTGTTGTTCTTTCTCAGCTATTCCACAAATGGAATGGACATGTGACTCCTTTCCCTCTCCTTTATTGATTTTCCTCGTGGTCACTATTCCAACTGCACTCAGCTATTGGTAGTTGTCTTAATATGTCATACCCTTTAATGTGTACGTATTTGTGCCCAAGTTATTTCTCCTTCCTTGGAGTGACTTTTCTCCCTTGTTTGTCTGTCACTTCTTAGAATCAGCTGTCACTCTTTGAAATCTCAGAGTCAATAACAAGAACAACTACAAAAATGATCACTCACTCTCTACTTTCTCCTACAGTTCCCAGAACCTACTCCTAGTATTCCATTTGTCAAAATGCAGTTTATTATTTAGTTGCGTCTGTTATCTTTAATCCACTGTGACTTCCTAAAAGTGGGGCTGTGACTTACTTGTCATTGCATACCTGGGAGGTACTTGGTACTTGGCACAGGGTGAATAATACTTTTTTTTTTTTCCACACAGATGAATGAATAAATTAGTGATCTAGGCTTAAGATTTTTCCACCTCAAAATCTGACACATACACAACTATTTACAAAACCTTATAGAACCAAGTTTAGATAAAATTAATAAACTGAAAACTATCCTGTCCTTTTATATTTAGGTTGTAAATTCAATGTAGATAATGGATGGATTCTTATTATGTGTGTGTGTGTGTGTGTATATATATATATATTTATATGAATTTATTTTTTAACAGAAGCATCCAATCCTTTTTACATAAAACCCAATTTTACCCTATGCATAAAATTTACAGTGCGTGCATATGCTTGCAAATAATTCATTTTCTGTGCCCTTTATTTTACTCATAGTTTGTACGACTATGTACCCATGTGCATGTATGTATGTGTTTTTTTATACACATAGATGTGTGCACACGAGTCTACATGTTTGAATAGATTTTGAGAAGCAATTGTAATACACTATTATAATTGAAGCCCAAATTGACTGCAACTATGTCAATGAGTGCTGAATCACCAGCCTCACTATTTCCTCCTTGAATAGCCTTTCCGTCATCTCCATTTTCTCGAGCAATGCTCCCTAATCCTACACTGTACCTTCACTCCCTTATCGCCTTCTTTCCATTAAGTTTATTCTTCACGGAACTGACATCGACTTTATTTTCAAACAGTGACTTCGTTTTCAGTAAACCAAGCTAGAAAACCCAATTCTGTATGTATTCTGGGCTTGGTTTTTGCTGATGTTAATTCACCATATTAAGTTTTTGTCTTGGCTCTGCACAATCTGGTGGTTAGCATATATGTATAAAATAGAAAAAAGCTTTTATATTTAATGTACTTCTCATGTGCATTGAGACTCTGGGCAGAAGATGTGGGGTAAATGCAATTACTGTGTAGGGTAGCATGGTAAATCTCAAATTACATGAGAAATTCACCTAGAATTAGATCAGATACATAGATGATAGGTAGGTAGGTAGAGAGATAAATTGTATTTAAAATGATCGTCATCAGGAGTGAATCTCCAAAACATTGTGAAGCTGTAGAACTTACATTGGGTATTTCTTTGGTTGCCTGTGCTCATCCATTCTTCCCTTTATGCAAGCATTCCCCTCTGGACCTCTCACTCTTCCTCCTCCCACCTACCCTAATGGGAATTACCCACCATGACTGCAGGCCCTCCAGGATGTGGTTCCCAATTTCCTGTCCCTCAGAGCCTCAACTGCCATTCTCTAGAGCTTGTCCCTGACACCTATACTTGACATACTGTCATGTGCTGTCCTAGAGTTCTACTTACTCATTATATTCTTTTCAGGTATTTTCTTTTCGCAGGGTCACACTATGTGAAATGCTCTTATCTCCCCTGGGAGCCTGAAAAATGCAGCTTTATCTTGAAATCTCAGTTCTTCTGAGATTACCTGCTCCAGAAAGACTCTTCTAACTACACAGTGGTTATTTAGATGAAATTACCTCTATTTTCTGCCTTATCAATTCTAATATTGCACTTGCCATACTGCATTTATTTCTGCATAGAATTTTTGTGTGAGACAAAAGGAAAAAATGAACCCAATTCTCAAGCACTCCCTGTATTCTACAATGTTCCTTCATGGTGTCTGGCCGTTTTGACGCTGAGCTTGACCATGTGACTCACTTTAGCCAGTGGGATGTTAGCAAACGTGAAGTAAGCAGGGGCTTGAAATGAGCTTGTATATTGAGGCTTCTTTGCTCTTGCCTTTTGCCATTGCCAGGAAAACCTGCCCAGAGGAGCCTGCTGGAGGATGAAGGACACATGGAGCACAGCCATGTAGCCCTTGTCATCTCAGCCGTGGCCATCCTGGACCACATGCTCACCTGCAATGTGTTCATTATACTTGTTGTGGCAATGCATAACCAGTATGGTTGCTTTGCCTGTATTTTGTGACCTCTTTGTGAGTGAGACATCTATGTCTTGAAAGTCTCTTTCCCGCATTCCTAGAACAGTAGTTGATCTATTACATTTTGGTTCAATTGAACCTGTTGAATGCCCTTATTGTTCCTTTCTCAGAAAAAAAAAAAAATGAGTGCTGTATCTTATTTCTAACAGGTTTCTAAACAGTTTAGAACCCCTGCTTAAAGGAATTCTACAAAAAATATTGAGAACTGCATAACCTCTTTAGAGTAATCAACATATGCAAATAGCCAATTTATCTACCTCTTTAGTGAGCCTTTAACTTTGCAAGAGTATAAAAAATTATATATTTTTTCTCAATAGTCTTCATGTAATTTTCTGCACTTTTCTAAAATTGGTTGTGGAAATTGTGCCCGGTTTTAGAGTGGGGGGAACCAGCAAGTTTGGAAACATCGTCAGCGTTCTTGTTTTACTCGTCTTTTAGTAAACACATTAGGTCTGGACAAAGTCTAATGTATATGCAAGTTCAACATAAACTGCATGGATCAATTAAGTAATCTCTCCTTTTCATGTACTTGATAAAGTACTATTTCTCATATACATTTTTAGAACAAAAATGACCCATAAATTTGCAAGATCGGCAGGTATAACCAGATAAAGACAGTTTTCACTTTTGTATAAATAATGAAAGTCATACACTCAAGGTAGGGACTGTGGAAAGACTAGGAATTCTAGGATTCAGCATATTTCAGAAGATTGCTCTGGCCCCCCTCATGAAGGACTTTTCATTCAAGCTTTGAAAGATTCAATCTATGCAAGGATATTTCTCTAAGCTGCTAGTCCAAAAGTAATAAACATCAAGCTTACAGACGGGTGTGGAAACTGAATGGCTTTGCTTTTCTTCTGAGGGATTTAATTTATTTTTAATATCACAGGTGGCTTGAGGCGAGGTGTAATCATCTGTCACTCTTCAGTTAAATCGTATCACCTCACTTCTGAAATATTCTTTGATCTCTCTACCTGTAAATCACGTTCTACTTTCTCTACTATAGACTGTAGCATATAGATATAATAATGACATTACAAATTACCAAGAGCATGGAGAGTATGTCTATTTAAAAGATGATTGAAAAACACACACATGCAAATACTAACCCAGACATTTACTTTTTAATGGTTTTCTTCTTTTTTGAGTTGTTACTAGAATATAAAATTATATGAAACACATACTGAAGACAAGTTTTAATTTTTTTTTAATTTAAAACACATCAGGCATTTCTTTTTTACTGGCTTTATAGTTTAGGCAATATTAATACCTTACATCTGTAATTTTAGCATTTTGAATACACAGTTTTTAATGTACATTATCCATCGGGCAGATCCATAGAACAAGCTAAAACTTTCCAGATTCACATTACTTTAAAAATATTTTGATTTGCTGGGCGTGGTGGCTCACGCCTGTAATCCCAGCACTTTGGGAGGCCGAGGTGGGCAGATCACGAAGTCAGGAGATTGAGACCATCCTGGCTAACACAGTGAAACTCCATCTCTATAAAAATACAAAAAATTAGCTGGGCATGGTGGCACACACCTGTACTCCCAGCTACTCGGGAGTCTGAGGCAGGAGAATTGCTTGAACCCGGGAGGCAGAGGTTGCAATGAGCCGAGATCGTGCCACTGCATTCTAGCCTGGTGACAGAGCAAGACTCCATCTCAAAAAAAAAAAAAAAGAAAAAAAAAAGAAAAAAAATGGTTTGTAGTCATATGTCTTAGTTAACAAATTTTCTGAGGGGGTCATTGGGTAAAGTATGCCTCACTAGATTATGTTAGGAAAAGTGATGGGACATTAATTTGTGTTATTCCGATATAAAAAGGGCCTCTTTCCTTCCCCCAATCAATCTAACTATTAAATCACTTATAAGAAACTTAAATATCACAATAAGATATCAACTGTCTTGAATAAAAGTCATAGATGCACGCCTGTAATCCCAGCACTTTAGGAGGTCGAGGTGGGTGGATCACGAGGTCAAAAGATAGAGACCATCCTGGCCAACATGGTGAAACCCCGTCTCTACTGGAAAAAAAAAAAAAAATTAGCTGATCATGGTGGCATGCACCTGTAGTCCCAGCTACTTGGGAGTCTGAGGCAGAAGGATTGCTTGAACCCAGGAGGCAGAGGTTGCAGTAAGCCGAGATTGTGCCACTGCACTCCAACTTGAGTATAGAGTGAGACTCCGTCTCAAAAACAAAAAGAAAAAAAAAAAGAAAAAAAAAAATTCATTCATGGAATGCCTTTCTAGGAAACATTACCTTAAAAAATTGTAATATTATAATAATCAAAATAGCCAAATTCATATAATTTTACAAAAAAAACAAGATTTGCTGAAATGGTAAATCAAAGAAATCATTGTGAAAACAGCTTTAGCTGCATAAATGATAAAATCTAGAAATAGGGATGAGTGTTATTGAAAAGAAGGCTTCTCTTTATATGAAGAAGGAAGTCTGAAGAGATAAGGGCAAGTGATATACTGGCTGAGTGTCCTTTATGCAAAACCCTTAGGACCAGAAGTGTTTAGGATTTAACATTTTTTAGATCTTAGAATATTTGTATGTACCTAATGAGATATCTTAGGAATAGGACCGTCATCTAAAGATGAAATTCACATATGTTTCCTATACACTTAATACACATAGTTTGAGGGTAACTTTATGCAATATTTTAAATAATTTTGTGCATGAAACAAAATTTTGGAAAGCAAAGGTTCCACTGTCTCCACAAGCCATGTGGACAGTCTGTAGTTGATTGGTATCACCATGATTTCTCACTCTGAATTTATACACTATTGATAAGCCATCATCTTCTTACACTTATTCGCACATAAGTACTTAACAGCAAAAAAATGTGACATGGTATTTTCAGCTTATTTTCTAATAAATACTTATTAGTCACATAACTGCTATCCTAATGTTTATGTTGTTAGATCAAAAAAATGGATAAGTATGTTAAAGGACCTCGGACTTCCAAAATAAATTGGTGGGCATTATTGATGTTTTATTTCTCTGAAGCCTACCAATTCCATTTCCTGATTCTTCATAGGACTTTTTGACATATTGCTTCAAACTCTTAGATCAATGACATATTAATCCCTAGATTTAAAAGAATTATTGCTATATTAGGCAGTATGCATTTAGTTGCAAGTAATAATTTTTTAAAAGGAGCTGATCAAAAGGGAATATGTATTATAAGGATACAGTCATAGTGGGCAGCAATATACTTAGGCCTCTGGAATGACCTGAGAGAGAGGACTGGACAGAAGTCTTCTCTCTGTCCTTGTGTTTCTTATCTGAATTCATTTGATTAATCAGTATCTTGATCAAAAATAAACAGCTTACTCTAACTGAGTAATTTGGGCAGAATAAAGAGACATCTTATACAGACAAGGTATAGCACAGCTCCCTGGCATAAGGAAGACCAAGGAGTCGTTTCCACATCTAGGTCTAGAGGAGAAGGAGCAGAACAGAAAACGCACAGAGGAAAACTGCATGGGAAGGACACCAGCAGGTTAGCGCTGCCCCTGTATCTCAGAACTAGCAGCAGGAATACTCCTTAAGCTGCCATTTTTTGGATCTTTCTTCCATTGTCTCGTATCTCTTTCTAACCGGAGCTGGGAAAAGTTCTCCACTTTTCAGGGTTCATGTGATTTGATTGACCACACTTAGATGACCCAAGATAATCTCCCCATCTCAATATCATGTATTCCTTTGGGTTCTGTAAAATGCAAATTGTCCTGGAATAACTAATGCTTGAAGCACTTTTTTATAAAGTGTGGTGCAGTTGTAGTGTAAGAATTTAACCCCCATGAGAGCAGAGACTGTTTTCCTTATCCTTTGTTTTGCTGTATCTTCAGGATTTAGAACAGTATTTGGCACATAAAAGGAGCAAAGTAAATATTAGTTGACTGAATGAGTGAGTGAATGAGTGGAGAGAGCAATGCCGAGAGAGATCTGTAGTTTTGAGAAGTAACATATAGGCAAAGAGAGGGGCTTCATCAATACAGCCCCTGCCATTATCTCTCTCCCGGATTACTTCCAAGAGTCCCGCTGAGTTTTTCTGAATTGCATTAATCTCAAATCCATTCCTCATTTTAAGACTAAAATGGGATTTCTTTTGCCATATCGAATTATTCACTTCCTTGGTTAAATTCCAACTGACGTTTCCTTTTGCCTGTTGTATAAAATCAAGTTCTTACAACACCCTTGAAGATTGGCCCTGAGTACTTTTTCCTCACATTGTGCTCTGCAGCTGCCTTACAAATGTTCTCTTTCCTTGCTCACCTCCTGTCCTTTCTTATCTTGAGGCCTTTGTTGGTGCTAATTCCTCTGCTTTGTATGCCCTGCCATCTTGAGACACCCTTGTCTGGCATCTTTGTTTGTTCTTAATACTAAAAACAGGTGCTCCACCCTCCACAAAGCTTCCCTTGACACTTAAACTCCAAGTTTGCTCCTAGAACCTCCTCTGTATAGTTTTCTACCACCCCAGAAGATGCTGCATCTTGTTTTTTGGCTCTGTCTCCTATCAACTTGATGTGGGGAAAAGCAAAGCAAAATAAAACAAAACTTTATTAGTGCCAGAAAAAAAGAATCATCAAAAGGATCACCCTTTAGAACAATATATTATACTTCCTGCTAATTCATTCCACTTTTCCCTGAGGAAATGCTATGTACACATGCATGTGTATAAACCCATTGTTATGTTAATTCAACCAATTAGTTTTTTTTTATTTATCAGTCTGCTTTTTCCTCATGACCATCCCTAAACTCAGAATCAAATTTCCAGCTCAATTATATTTAATCTGGTATATTTCATGGTCTCTACATTTATGGGCTTTTTTTCTCCATCTTTTCTACACAAGAACCAATCTAGCATTGGGCCCTCATTTTAATTAGATTTTTATCTTGTTTTTAATAATTCCTATATATGTGCTTTTTTGTAAATTGTCTAAAACAATTTGTAGAAAAATAAAGGCACACAATTTTAAAATCTAATTCATTAAACTTCAAGTTAGTGCTTTTTGAACACCTAGGATTGCCATAAAAAGAAACAAACACACATAAAAAATTGGGGGACATAGTTTCTAGAAAGGAAAATTCTTACCATTGATATTTTTTCTTTTCCGGGAGTCAATAACTCCAGCAAATAAATGCTTCCAAAAGAACTGTGTTCTGTAATGTGGAAATGAAAAACAAATCTAGTTAATTCATTCAGAAGATTTTTCTGTACCTGTATTTAGGAATAAATTTGCGTCTTTTACATTGGTTCCTTTTGTCATTATTGTAAATAGCCTTGGATGGTAATAACCCACTCCATTGCTCATAAAACCCATTTGATCTGTGTTTATCACTTGCTCTATAAGTAGCTCTTCATTTCTGTTTGTTGCTATCATGGTTATAAAATATACTACTATAATAGTTCTTAAACATACAATAGCACTATAAAACAGTATCTTTGGTGGGTATTTAAACAATTTTAATGCTGAGACAAAATAATTTAATTTCCTACCCATATGTTGAACGTTCCTTAAGGCATTAAAAAAATCTCTAAAATCCATACGCTTGAAAATATCTAAATTTCTGCCAAACTTAGTTCAGGGTTATTAGTAATTCCAAACGAGTGAAATCATTGTGATTATACAGGAAAAAATTGATTAAGGTATGGCAGCTTTCTCTACTATCCACTATTTCAGAGCTGAAAACAATACGTATATCAGATCTTGGTTCTGTGACATCTAAAAGTATCTACAACATTTGTGAGCAAGAAAAAGTAGAACCTATCAAATAAACTTTGGGAACCATTAACTTGTTTTACTCTACCTGTAACACTCTCTGTAGAGCTAAATTAACATTCTTTGTATTGTATTGTCATTTCAATAAAAATGTTACGACTCTTTTATAGTTAAAATCAACTTTTTAAATTTTCAGTGCTAACCATTATCACTCAATAAACAGCAGTTAGATTTTGACACCTTGATGTATTTTAAAGAAAAGTTAATATCCATTGAGATGTGAATTTTACATAAAGAGAATAAACAAAATCAGATGATTATCTTAATAGATGCAGATAAGCCTTGATAAAATTCAACATCTCTTCATGTTAAGAGCCCTCAATAAACTAGGAATTGAAGGAACATACTTCAAAATAATAAAAGCCATCTATGACAAACCCACAGCCAACATCATTCTGAATGGGCAAAAGCTGGAAGCATTCTGCTTGAGAACCACGAGACAACAATAACCTCTCTCATCACTACTATTCAACATAGCACTGAAAGTCCCCGACAGAGCAATCAGGCAAGAGAAAGAAATAAAAGGTATCCAAATAGGAAGAGAGGAAGTCAGTCTACCCCTGTTTACAGACATGATTCTATAGCTAGGAAACCTCATAGTCTCTGCTCCCAAGCTCTTTGCTCTGATAAACAACTTCAAAAAAATTTTTAAATGTACAAAAGTCAGGTGCAATTCCAAACACTAGCAACATCCAAGCTGAGAGCCAAGTCAAGAATGCAATCCTATTCACAATCACCACCAAAAGAATAAATCATCTAGGAATACAGCTAACCAGGGAGGCGAAAGACCTCTACAACAAGAATTACAAAACACTGCTCAAAGAAATCAGAGATGACACAAACAAATGGAAAAACATTCTATGCTCATGGATAAGAAAAAAATCAATGTAATTAAAATGGCGATACTGCCCAAAGCAGTTTATGGATTCAATGCTATTCCTACCAAACTAACAATGACGTTCCTCACAGAATTAGACAAAACTATTTTAAAATTCATATGGAACCAAAAAAGCCCAAATAGCCAAGGCAATCCTAAGCAAAAGGAACAGAGCTGGAGGCATCATGTCACCTGACTTCAAACTATACTACAATGGTATAGTAATCAAAACAGCACGGTACTGGTAAAAACAAACAAACAAAAACAGACACAGAGACCAATGCAATAAAACAGATCACCTACAACCATCAGATCTTAGAAAAAGCTGACAAAAATAAGCAATGGGGAAGGGACACCATATTCAATAAATAGGGCTGAGATAACTGATTAGCCATATGGAGTGGTTTGAAAATGACCGCTTCCTTATACCATATATAACAATCAATTCAAAATAAATTAAAACTTAAATGTAAAACCTAAAACTATAAAACTTCTGAAAGATAACCTAGGAAATACTATTCTGGACATAGGACCTGGCAAAGATTTTATGACAGAGTCCAAAAGCAATTGCAACAAAAACAAAAATTGATAAATGGCATCTAATTGAACTAAAGAGCTTCTGCATGGCAAAATAAACTATCAATAAACAAACAACCTAAAGAATGGGAGAAAATATTTACAAACTATGCATCCAACAAAGGTTTAATATCTAGAATTCCCAAGAAACTTAAACAAATGTACAAGAAAAAAATAACCCCCCTAATAAGTGGGCAAAGAACATGAACAGACACTTACCAAAAGAAGACATTCATGTGGCCAACAGGAATATTAAAAAATACTCAATATCACTAATCATTACAGAAATGCAAATCAATATGACAATGAGATACCATCTCACGCTAGTCATAATGATGACTATTAAAAAGTCAAAAATTAACAGATGCTGGCAATATTACAGAGGAAAGGGAATGCTTATATACTGCTGATGGGAGTGTAAATTAGTTCAGCCATTGTGGAAAGCAGTGTGGTGATTCCTCAAAGAACTTAAAATGAAATTATCATTTGACCCAGCATTCTCATTACTGGGTATATACTCAAAGGACTATATATTGTTTTATCATAAAGGAACATGCATCTGTATGTTCATTGCAGCACTATTCACAATAGCAAAGACATGAACTCAACCTAGATTCCCATCAACAGTAGACTAGATAAAGAAAATGTGGTACATATACATATACTATGTAGCTATAAAAAAAAAACAATGAAATCATGTCCTTTGCAGTGACATGGGTGAAACTGGAGGCCATTATCCCAGGCAAACAAAGGAACAAAAAACCAAATACTGCATGTTCTCACTTATGGGAACTAATAAATGAGAACACATGGACACAAAGAGGAGAACAAAAGATTCTGGGGCCTACTTGCGGGTGAAGGGTAGGAGGAGGGAGAGGATTAGAAAAAATACCTATTGGGTACTATGCTTATTACATGGATGATGAAATAGTATATACACCAAACCCCTATGACATGCAGTTTACCTATAGAACAAATTTGCAGATGCACCCCTAAATCTAAAATAAAAGTCCAAAAACAGACCAAAAAAAAAAAAAAACAGAAAAGAAGTAAATTTTGTGAAGTCTTTAGTTTATAAGTTAAATATGCTCAAAACATAAAGAAATCAAGAGTTCTAGAGTAATTATGTCATTTATACAACATGAACAATGCAAACATAAATTTGAAAGCTTACATAACTCTCAAAAGAACCACAAATTATTGAAAAAATAAACATTTTCTATCCATGTAGCTATTGACCAAAATTTTTATAGAAAGAGATCAGTGAATAAACTTAAATTGTAAAAGCAATCTATTGACATTTCCAAACCTATTGACTTGATTTATTCCAGTACTATAACAGTATATAAAATTATATATTCTATTTATAATAGTACATGTAAATATTACATACATAGTATTAGTTTACTACATAATGCATACAGTATTAGTTTATTATGTAAGCGTATATAACTATACATATGTAGTTATTAGTTTATTCACCAATTCAAGTATTCATCAAACTTAACAAACATGTATTTGCTTACAACTTACTCAACATGTGAAACTGCACTTTGTATCGAAGGTATAAAACTTAGCAAGGTCAGTTTTGCCTGCCAGAGCTCTCATTCATATATGGGAGCTAAACGAGTGGCTCTCATGAAGATTGGTGATCACCAGAGGCTGGAAAGGGTAGCATGAAGGGAAGGTGGTTAATGGTCCAAACACAGTTTGATAAAAGAAATAAGACGTGGTGTTTGATATATTAGCAGGGTGACTATAGTTTACAGTGATCTATAATACATTTCAAAATAGCTAGAAGAAAATAATTTAAATGTTATTAGCATATAGAAAAGACAAATATTTAAAGGAATGGATATCCCTTGGGCTATGGGAGGGATAGCATTAGGAGAAATACCTAATGTAGATGACGGGTTGATGGGTGCAGCAAACCACCAAGGCGTGTGTAAACCTATGTAACACACCTGCACGTTCTGCACATGTATCCTACAACTTAAAGTATAATTTTAAAAAAGTGATGGATATCCCAAGTTACACTAATATGACCTTTATACATTATATGACTGTATTAAATTACCATGATGTACATTCACTACTCATTAATACAAATTTTTTAAAGAAAATAAAATAGATATTTAAAATGTGGTATGATAAGTACTGTAACAGTGGATGGTAGATCTTCCAAAACTTACTAGTTCCTTTTCAGTTTGGCATCTACTTCTTCATTTTGTTAAAATAAAACATAATTGAATATTTTTGTGTTTATCTTAATGATATTGTAATTTATGATTTTTACAAGTATGCAACTTTATGATTTTAATAAACCTTACTTAAATATTATTGTAGCCAATTAAGTAAAGCTAATCCAGTCATCTATGCATCAAGTTTGTTATAGGTGGTGACACACTGTAAAAATGTGTACACATTTATGTAACAATGGAATTAAGTTTTTAATTTATTCCTGCTGGTGGATAATAACAGGAAGTCAGGGAGATGGAGGCACAGTTGCTATCTATCCAGTCACATATTGTTTGCGACTAAGCACCGTTCAAGAGACCTTCTTTCTGCCTCATTAAATAAGTTAATCATGTAAATCACAGAGAAAATTTGAGAATATATGGATATAGTTTACACATAAATGATGTATTTTTATTGCTGAGAATAAAAACAGATGTGACAATGCCCAGGTGTCAGTCACAAAATATTATCATTCTTTAGTATCTAATATGAATGAATGGAAAATTAAAAGGTCAAATTGAGATATATATATGTATGTGTATATATATATAATCTGTAGAACATAATCACCAATACAAATCATTCTCCATAATTAAAATAAGTCTAAATAGCTCAACTGCTGTGATAAGAATTTAAAATGAGCCACATATCATATCTGGAAATGGCATTGAGAGACTTTTTAAACAGAAGCTCCAAAAATCCATCATTTTATAAAAAAAATGTCTATTAATATAGGTTTAGTGAGTTCATGACTCATGTCATGGCTAAATCCTTTTTATTTTTCACAGTCCCTCAGTACTCCACAAACCTTCTACTGTTGCCAGCAGTATTCGTAGTGTGGCCAGACAGAGGATGCAACACCTGAAAGATTGATGCAGAACAACTAAATAAATGGAAAGGCAAATGTAAACATGATCATTTCAAAGCAAATAATTACAGTCATGTCTCTGGAGGCAAATATTGGCGCAAATTTGTCTTTTCAATCAGTTTAACATGCTTTAAAAAACTTCTCTTTCGATTTTGTTTGATCCATGTTTATTTAGGCATATCTTATTTAGTTTCAAATATCTGGGGATTTTCCACATATATGGTTACTCATTTGGAAGTTAATCATATTGTGGTCAAAGAACATACACTGCATAATTTTAAATGTTTTAGATTTGTTGAGACTTACTTTGTGGCTTAGAATATGGTCTATCTTGGTAAACGCTTTGGGTGCCCTTAAAAATAGTGTGTAATCTGCTGTTGTACAGTGGGGTGTTCCAGAAATGTCAGTTAGGACAAGTGGATTATGTTGTTGTTTACCTCTTTTATATCCTTACTGATTTTCTCTCTGTCCTGTCAGTCATTGAGACATGAATCTTGAAATCTCTAACCGTACTTGTGGAATTGTCTGTTTCTCATTGCAGTTCTATCATTTTTGACCCATGTATTTTTCTTAATTTTTAGGCACATAAGCATTTATCCTCCTGATAAATTGACCCTTTTAACCCACGGTAATATTGTTTGCTGTGAAATCTACTTTGTCTAATATTAAGATAGCCCACACAGCTTTTTGTTGTTGTTGCTGTTTAATGCTGGCATAGTTTGTATTTTTTTTTTATTTCTTTAATTTTAACGTATTTGGGGATAGCAGATTAAGATGGCAGATAGGAGGCAGGACTGGCCTTGTAGCTCACGCTTGGAGGAACAGAGCAGGATGTGGAGGCTCACATCCTCAACTTTTGCTCCAAGAACTACTGCAAGAATCTACCAGGAAAGCTAAGAGAATCCACACACCCTTTGAAAGAATTGGATCGTTGCTGCAGGCTCCCTGAGACACTGAAAACCTGTGAGTCTGCTTTGCTTTTTCAACGGGGAGGTTCCTGGTCTGGGGCCAATCCTCAGCGCTGCTCACTGGTTGCCTGGAAATAGACTCGGTGCTGCTGTGGGGTCACGGTGGGAGTGAGACCAGCCTTTAGGACTGCAGGCTGCTGGGAGCAGGGTGAGGCCTGTCACTGCTGGCTTTCCCCCACTTCCCTGGCAACCTGGATGAGTAAGCAGAGGCAGCCATAATCACCCTCGGAATATAACTCCATTGGACTGAGAACCACACCCCGTCCTCCACAAGAGCTGAATGAAGCAAGCCCCGCCCAAGGAGAGACTGAATTCAGATATGCCTATCCCTGCCCCCACCCTGTGGTCTTTATCTACCAGCCCTGGTAGCTGAAGACAAAGGTCATAATCCCTTGGGAGCTGTATGGCCCTGTCTACCACCTGAGGAACCTGAATACTGAACCAGGTGTCCCTAGGGCAAGTTTGCATCCTGCCCACAGGACCACAGATAATTGGCTCTCGAGAGCACCACCTCCTGGCTGGAGGCCGACCAACACAAAACCAGCACATTAAACAAAAACACAACCAAGGACCCTCACAGATTCCACTTCACTCCCCTGCTGCCTCCACCAAAGCAGGCGCTGGTATCCACAGCTGCAAGACCTGAAGGTGGATCACATCACAGGGCTCTTTGCAGACACGCCCCAGTACCAGCCTGGAGCCCAGTAGCTCCGCTGGGTGGCTAGACCCAGAAAAGCAAAAAGTATCACTATAGTTTGGCTCACAGGAAGCTCCATTCCTAGGGGAAGAGGGAGAACACTACATCAAGGGAGCACCCTGTGGGACAGAAGACTGAACGGCAGCCCTTGAATCTTAGATCGTCTCTCTGACATAGAGAAGGAACCAGAAAATCAATTCTGGTAACATGACAAAACAAAGTTCTTCAAAACCTCCAAAAGATCATGCCAGCTCACCAGCAATAGATCCAAAGCAAGACAAAATTTCTGAATTGCCAGAAAAAGAATTCAGGTCAATTATTAAGTTAATCAAAGAGGCACCAGAGAAAGGCAAAATCAAACTTAAATCAAAAACATGATATAGGATATGAAAGGAAAATACTTCATCCAACTTACCAGTCTTTGTCTTTTAATTGGGTCATTTAGCCTGTTTACATTTAAGGTTAATACTGTTAAGTGTGAATTTGATCCTGTCGTTATGGTGCTGCCTGGTTATTTTGCCCATTAGTTGATGCAGTTTCTTCATAGTGTCGATGGTCTTTACAGTTGGTATGTTTTTACAGTGGCTGATACTGGTTTTTCCTTTCCATATTTAGTGCTTCCTTCAGGAGCTCTTGTAAGGCAGGCCTGGTGGTGACAAAATCTCTCACCGTTTGTTTGTCTGTAAAGGATTTTATTTCTCCTTTGCTTATGAAGCTTAGTTTGGCTAGATATGAAATTCTGGGCTGAAAATTCTTTTCTTTAAGAATGTGGAATATTGGCCCCCACTCTTTTCTGGCTTGTAGGGTTTCTGCAGAGATATCCGCTGTAGTCTGATGGGCTTCCATTTGTGGGTAACCCAACCTTTCTCTCTGGTTGCCCTTAACATTTTTTCCTTCATTTCAACCTTGGTGAATCTGATGGTTGTGTGTCTTGGGGTTACTCTTCTCAAAGAGCATCTTTATGGCGTTCTCTGTATTTCCTGAATTTGAATGTTGGCCTGTCTTGCTAAGAGTCAAACACAATGGTGGGCTGTATTTAGGAGACCCATCTCATGTGCAAAACACACATAGGCTCAAAATAAAGGGATGGAGGAATATTTACCAAGCAAATGGAAAGCAAAAAAAAAAAAAAAAATAGAAAAAAAGAACAGGGGTTGCAATTCTAGTCTCTGATAAAACAGACTTTAAACCAACAAAGATCAAACAAAGGCTAAGAAGGGTATTACATAATGGATCGATGCAAGCAACAAGAAGAGCTAACTATCCTAAATATATATACACCCCATACTGGAGCACCCAAATTCATCAAGAAAGTTCTTAGAGACCTACAAAGAGACTTAGACCCCCATGTAATAATAGTGGGAGACTTTAACAGCCCACTATCAATTTTAGACAGATCAATGAGACAGAAAATTAACAAGCATATTCAGGACTTGAACTCAGCTCTGGACCAAGCAGACCTAGTAGACATCTACAGAACTCTCTACCCCAAATCAACAGAGTATACATTCTTCTGAGCACCACATCACACCTATTCTAAAATTGACCACATAATTGGAAGTAAAACATTCCTCAGCAAATGCAGAAGAATGGAAATCATAACAAACGGTCTCTCACACCACAGTGCAATCAAATTAGAACTCGGGATTAAGAAACTCACTCAAAACCGCACAACTACATGGAAACTGAACAACATGCTCCTGAATGACTACTGGGTAATTAACAAAATTAAGGCAGAAATAAGTAAGTTCTTTGAAACCAATGAGAACAAAGACACAATATACCAGAATCTCTGGGACAAAGCTAAAGCATAGTTTAGAGGGAAATTTACAGCTCTAAATACCCACAGGAGAAAGCGGGAAAGATCTAAAACTGACACCCTAACATGATAATTAAAAGAACTAGAGAGACAAGAGCAAACAAATTCAAAACTAGCAGAAGACAAGAAATCACTAAGATCAGAGCAGAACTGAAGGAGATTAGAGACACGAAAAACCCTTCAAAAAACCAATGAATCCAGGAGCTGGTTTTTATAAAAGATCAACAAAATAGACCAGTAGCCAGACTAATAAAGAATAAAAGAGAGAAGAATGAAATAGACACAATAAAAAATGATAAAGGGGATATCACCACTGATCCCAAAGAAATACAAACAACCATCAGATAATACTATAAACACCTCTATGCAAATAAACTAGAAAATCTAGAAGAAATGGATAAATTCCTGGACATATACACCCTCCCAAGATGAAACCAGGAAGAAGTCGAATCCCTGAATAGACCAATAACAAGTTCTGAAATTGAGGCAATAATTAATAGCCTACCAACCAAAAAAAAAAAAAAAAAGCACGGGACGAGACAGATTCACAGCCAAATTCTACCAGAGGTACAAAGAGGAGCTGGTACCATTCTTTCTGAAACTCTTCCAGTCAATAGAAAAAGAGGGAATCGGCCCTAACTCATTTTATGAGGCCAGCATCATCCTGATACCAAAAACTAGCAGAGAAACAACAAAAAAAGAAAATTTCAGGCCAATATTCCTGATGAACATCAATGCGAAAATCCTTAATAAAATACTGGCAAACCAAATCCAGCAGCACATCAAAAATCTTATCCACCACAATCAAGTTGGCTGCATCCCTGGGATGCAAGGCTGATTCAACATATGCAAATCAGTAAACGTAATCCATTACATAAACAGAACCAATGACAAAAACCACATGATTATCTCAATAGATGCAGAAAAGGCCTTCGATAAAATTCAACAGCTCTTCATGCTAAAAATTCTCAATAAACTAGGTATTGATGGAACATACTCAAAATAATAAGAGCTCTTTATGACAAACCCACAGCCTATATCATACTGAATGGGCAAAGGCTGGAAGCATTCCCTTTGAAAACCAACACAAGACAAGGATGACCTCTCTCACTACTCCTATTCAACATAGTACTGGAAGTTCTGGCCAGGGCAATCAGGCCAGAAAAAGAAATAAAGCGTATTCAAATAGGAAGAGAGGAGGTCAAATTTTCTCTATTTGCAGATAACATGATTGTATATTTAGAAAACCCCATCATCTCAGCCCAAAATCTCCTTAGGCTGATAAGCAACTTCAGCAGTCTCAAAATACAAAATCAACATGCAAAATTCACAAACAATCCTATACACCAATAATAGACATACAGAGAGCCATATCACGAGTGAACTCCCATTCACAATTGCTACAAAGAGAATAAAATACCTAGGAATCCAACTTATAAGGGATGTGAAGGACCTCTTCAAAGAAAACTACAAACCATTGCTCAAGGAAATAAGAGAGGACAAAAACAAATGGAACAACATTCCATGCTCATGGATAGGAAGGGTCAATATTGTGAAAATGGCCATACTGCCCAAAGTAATTTATAGATTCAATGTTATTCCCATCAAGCTACCATTGACTTATTTCATAGAATTAGAAAAAACTACTCAAAATTTCATATGGAACCAAAAAAGAGCCCATATAGCCAAGACAATCCTAAGCAAAAAGAACAAGGCTGGAAGCATCACACTTCCTGACTTCAAACTATACTACAAGGCTAAAGTAACCAAAACAGCATGGGATTGGTACCTAAACAGATATATAGACCAATGGAACAGAACAGAACAGAGGCCTCAGAAATAATGCCACATATCTACAACCATCTGATCTTTGACCAGCCTGACGAAAACAAGCAATGGGGAAAGGATTCCCTATTTAATAAATGGTTTTTGGAAAACTGGCTAGCCATATGCAGAAGACTGAAACTGGAACCCTTCCTTACACCTCATACAAAAATTAACTCAAGATGGAATAAAGACTAAACATAAGACCTAAAACAATGAAAACCCTAGAAGAAAACCTAGTCAATACCATTCAGGATATAGGCATGGGCGAAGACTTCATGACTAAAACACCAAAAGCAATGACAACAGAAGCCAAAATTGACAAATGGGAGCTAACTAAACTAAAGAGCTTCTGTACAGCAAAAGAAACTACCATCAGAGTGAACAGGCAACCTACAGAATGGGGGAAAATTTTTGCAATATACTCATCTGACAGAGGGCTAATATCCAGAATCTACAAGGAACTCAAACAAATTTACAAGAAAAAAAAACAACCCATCAACAAGTGGGCAAAGGATATGAACAGACATTTCTCAAAAGGAGACATTTATGCAGCCAACAGACACACGAAAAAATGCACGTATGTTTATTGCGGCACTATTCACGATGGCAAAGACTTGGAACCAACCCAAATGTCCAACAATGATAGACTGGATTAAGAAAATGTGGCACATATACACCATGGAATACTATGCAGCCATAAAAAATGATGAGTTCATGTCCTTCGTAGGGACATGGATGAAATTGGAAATTATCATTCTCAGTAAACTATCGCAAGGATAAAAAACCAAACACCGCACATTCTCACTCATAGGTAGGAATTGAACAATGAGAACACATGGACACAGGAAGGGGAACATCACACTCTGGAGACTGTTGTGGAGTGGGGGGAGGGGGGAGGGACAGCATTAGGAGATATACCTAATGCTAAATGATGAGTTAATGGGTGCAGCACACCAGCATGGCACATGTATACATACGTAACTAACCTGCACATTGTGCACATGTACCCTAAAACTTCAAGTATAATAGTAATAAAATTAAAAAAAAATTAAAAGAAAGAAAAAAAAATGCTCATCATCACTGGCCATCAGAGAAATGCAAATCAAAACCAAAATGAGATACCATCTCATCCCAGTTAGAATGGCAATCATTAAAAAGGTGGGAAACAACAGGTCCTGGAGAGGATGTGGAGAAATAGGAACACTTTTACACTGTTGGTGGGACTGTAAATTGGTTCAACCACTGTGGAAGAAAGTGTGGCAATTCCTTAGGGATCTAGAACTAGAAATACCATTTGACCCAGCCATTCCATTACTGGGTATATACCCAAAGGATTATAAATCATGCTGGTATAAAGACACATGCATGCATATGTTTATTGCGGCACTATTCACAATAGCAAAGACCTGGAACCAACGCAAACGTCCAACAGTGATAGACTAGATTGAGAAAATGTGGCATATATACACCATGGAATACTATGCAGCCATAAAAAATGATGAGTTCATGTCCTTCATAGGGACATGGATGAAGCTGGAAACCATCATTCTCAGCAAACTATCACAAGGACAAAAAACCAAACATCACATGTTCTCACTCATAGCTGGGAATTGAACAATGAGAACACTTGGACACAGGTAGGGGGACATCACACACAGGGCCTGTTGTGGGGTGGGGGGAGTGGGGAGGGATAGCATTAGGAGATATACCTAAAGTAAATGACGAGTTAATAGGTGCAGCACACCAACATGGCACATGTATACGTATATAACAAACCTGCATGTTGTGCACATGTATGCTAGAACTTAAAGTATAATAATAAAAAAAAAAAGAAAGAAACAACCCCATCTAAAAGTGGGCAAAGGATATGAACAGGCATTCTCAAAAGAAGACATTTATGTGGCCAACAAACATGAAAAAAAGCTCATCATCACTGGTCATTAGAGAAATGCAAATGAAAACCACAATGAGATACCATCTCACACCAGTTAGAATGGCGATCATTAAAAAGTTAGGGAACAACAGATGCTGGAGAGGATGTGGAGAAATAGGAATGCTTTTACACTGCTGGTAGGAGTGTACATTAGTTCAACCAATGTGGAAGACAGTGTGGTGATTCCTCCAGGATCTAGAACAAGAAATACCATTTGACCCAGCAATCCCATTACTGGGTATATACCCAAAGGATTATAAATCATTCTACTATAAAGACATATGCACACATATGTTTATTGTGGCATTATTCACAATAGCAGACTTGTAACCAACCCAAATGTCCATCAATGATAGACTGGATAAAGAAAATGTGACACATATACATCATGGAATACTATGCAGCTATAAAAAGAATGAGTGAAAAAATATGTCCTTTGCAGGGACATGGATGAAACTGGAAACCATCATTCTCAGCAAACTAACACAGGAACAGAAAGCCAAACACCACATGTTCTCACTCATAAGTAGGAGCTGAACAACAAGAACACACAGACACAGGGAGAGGAACATCACACACTAGAGCCTGTTGGGGGTGTAAGGGGTAGGGGAGGGATAGCATTAGGAGAAATACCTAATGTAGATGATGGATTGATGGGTGCAGCAAACCACCATGGCAAGTGTATACCTATGCAACAAACCTGCGCATTCTGCACATGTATCCCAGAACTTAAAGTATGATAAAAATAATTAAATAAGTAGAGTTTGATCAGTAGTGGGAGTGGAGAGTGGACCTCAGAGAGCCCTGAGCAGCCCCACTGCTGCCGCTGGTCTAGTTACCATCACTCCCGGGGAGGAGCCACAGCTGCTGCAGCAGGCCCCAGTCACCATCACCACACCCATCAGCAAGGCAGAGACCCAGCACCCACCTTCCACCCCTCCCCCACCATTCTCACACCCCCGCCCCTGCCACTCAGCTTCACCGACACCAAGCCCAGCAATATGGGGAGTGGTGCAGGGACTGGTGAGATTTTTAAGAATTTCATTTTTAATTTGTACTAAAAGCTTACAAATTGGTGATTTTTTTCAAAAAAGTCAGCAAACTGCAAGCACCTGTTAATAAAGGTCTTAATAAATTGTCAAATAAATAAATAAAATGGAAAAAAAGAAAGGAACATTCTTCAGTGAAGTAGATAGCATAAACAAAAAAAAAATCACAACTTCTGGAAATCAAAGACACAGAGAAATGCAAACTGCACTTGAAAGTCTCAGCAAGAGAATCAAATAAGCAGAAGAAAGAACTTCAGAGCTCAAAGACAAGCCTTTTGAATTAACCCAATCCAACAAAAACAAGGAAAAATGAATTTAAAAAAATGAACAAGGCCTTCAAGAAGTTTGGGACTATGTTAAACATCCAAACCTAAGAATAATTGGTTTATTCAGAAGAGAAATATAAAAGTTTGGAAAACATCTTTGAGGGAATAATTGAGGAAAACTTTCCCAGCCTTGATAGAGACCTAGACATCCAAATACAAGAAGCTCAAAGAACACCTGGGAAATTCATTGCAAAAAGATCATCACCTAGGCACATAGTCATCAGGTTATCTAAAGTCAAGACAAAGGGAGAATCTTAAGAGCTATGAGGCAAAAGCATCAGGTAACCGATAAAGGAAAACCTATCAGATTAACAGCAGATTTCTCGCAGAAACTCTATGAGCTAGAAGGGACTTGGGTACTATCTTTAGCCTCCTTGAGCAAAACAATAATTAGTCAAAAATTTTGTATCCAGTGAAACTACGCTTCATATATGAAGGAAAGATACAGTCTTTTCCCAGTAAACAAATGCTGAGAGAATTTGCCACTACCTAGCCCTCACTACAAGAACTGCTAAAGGAGCATAAAATCTTAAAACGAATCCTCAAAATAGAACCTCTTTAAAGTGTAAATCTCACAAGAGTTATATAACTAACACAGTAGAAAAAAACCCCGAGGTATTCAGACAACAAACAGCACAATGAATAGAATAGTACCACACATCTCAATACTAACATTGAATGTAAATGCCCTAAATGTTCCACTTAAGATACAGAAAGGCAGAATGGATAAGAATTCACCAAACAAGTTTCTGCTGTCTTAAGGAGACTCACCTAACACATAAGGACTCACATAAACTTTAGGTAAAGTGGTGGAAAAAGATATTCCACACAAATGAACACCAAAAGTGAGCAGGAGTAGCTATTCTTATATCAGACAAAACAAACTTTAAAGCAAAAGCAGTTTAAAAAGACAAAGAGGGACATTATATAATGATATAAGAAATAGTCCAACAGGAAAATATCATAATTCTAAATATATATGCACCTAACACTGGAGCTCCCAAATTTATACAGCAATTACTACTAGACCTAGGAAATGAGATATATGGCAACACAATAATAGTGGGGGACTTTAATACTCCACTGTCAGCACTAGACAGGTCATCAAGACAGAAACTCAACAAATGAACAATGGACTTAAACTATACCCTACAACAAATGGACTTAACAGAAATTTACAGAACGTTCTACCCAACAATTGCAGAATATACATGCTATTCACCAGCACGTGGAACATTCTACATTCTCCAAGATAAACCATATGATAGACCACAAAGCAAGTCACAGTAAATTTAAGAAAACTAAAATTATATTAAGTATTCTCTCAGACCACAGTCGAATACAATTGGAAATCAACTCCAGAAGAAACCCTCAGAATCATGCAAATACATGGAAATTAAATAACCTGCTCCTGAATGATTCTTGGGTCCACAATAAAATCCAGATGAAAATTTAAAAAAATTTGAACTGAATGATAATACTGACGCAACCTAAAACCTCTGGAATACAGCAAAAGTGATGCTAAAAGGAAAGTTCATAGCATTAAATGCCTACATCAAAAAGTCTGAAAGAGCACAAATAGACAATCTAAGGTCACATATCACAGAACTAGAGAAACAAGAACAATACAAACCAGAACCCAACAGTAGAAAAGAAATAACAAAGATCGGAGCAGAACTACGAAATTGAAACAAACAAACAACAACAAAAAAAGATAAATGAAACAAAATCTCGTTCTTTGAAAGGATAAATAAAATTGATAGATTATTAGTGAGATTAACCAAGAAAAGAATAGAGAAGATTCAAATAAACTGAATTAAAAATGAAACGGGAGATATTACAACTGATACACAGAAATACAAAAGATTATTCAGGGCTACTGTGAGTGCCTTTAAACGCATAAACTGGAAAACCTAGAGAAGATGAATAAATTCCTGGAAATATACAACCCTCCTAGATTAAACCAGGAAGATATACAATCTCTGAATATACCAATAAAAAGCAGTGAGATTGAAATGATAATTTAAAAATTGACAAAAACTGTATGTGACCAGATGGATTCACAGCTGAATTGTATCAGACTTCACAGAAGGATTGGTACCAATGCTATGACACTATTCCAAAAGATAGAGAAAGAGGGAATCCTACCTAAATCGTTTTATGAAGCCAGTATCACCCTAATACCTAAACCAGTGAAGGATGCAACAAAAAAAGAAAACTTCAGACCAATATCCCTGATCAATGCAAAATCAATGCAAAAATCCTCAAAAAATTATGACAAATCCAACAGCTTATCAAAAAGATAATCCACTGTGATCAAGTGGGTTTCATACCAGGGATGCAGGAATGGATTAACATCTGCAAGTCAACAAATGTGATACACTACATAAATAGAATTAAAAATGAAAATCACATGATCATCTCAATAGTCACAGAAAAGCGTTTGACAAAATCCAGCATCCACTTATGATTAAAACCCTCAGCAAAATTGGCCATAGCAAAATAGGACATATCATAAGGTAATAAAAGCCATCTATGACAAACCCACAGCCAACATTATACTGAACGGGGAAAAGTTGAAAGCATTCCCCTAAGAACTGAAACATAATAAGGATGCCCATTTTAACTACTTCTATTCAACATAGTACTGGCAGTCCTAGCCAGAGCAATCAGACAAGAGAAAGAAATAAAGGGCATCCAAATTGGTAAAGAGGAAGTGAAACTTTGCTGTTTGCTGATGATATGATTGTATACCTAGAAAATCTTAAAGACTTGTACAAAAAGCTCCTACAAAGGGTAAATAAATTCAGCAAATTTCAGGATACAAAATGAATGTACGCGAATCAGTAGCTCTTCTACACACCAACAGCAACCAAGCTAGGAATCAAATCAAGAATTCAACCCCTTTCACAATAGCTGCAAAAAAGTAAAAATACATAGGAATATATCTAAACAAGGACGTGAAAGAACAACAACAAAACACTGCTGAAAGAAAACATAAATGACACACACAAATTGAAACACATCCCATGCTCATGATGAGGAGAATCAATATTGTGAAAATGACCATACTGCCAAAAGCAATCTATAGATTGAATGTAATTTCCATCAAAATACCACCATCGTTCTCCACAGAACTAGAAAAAACAACCCTAAAATTCATATGGAACCAAAAAAGAGCCCACATAACCAAAGCAGGACTAAGCAAAAAGAACAAATCTGGAGGGATCACATTACCTGACTTCAAACTATACTATAAGGCCATAGTCATCAAAACAGCATGGTACTTGTATGAAAAAGGGACACAGACTAATGGAACAAAATAGATAACCCAGAAATAAAGCCAAATACTTACAGCCAATTGATCTTCAACAAAGCAAACAAAAGCATATAGTGGAGAAAGGACACTCCATTCAACAAATGGTGCTGAGATAATTGGCAAGCCACATGCAGAAGAATGAAACTGGATCCTCACCTCTCACCTTATACAAAAATCAACTCAAGATGGATCAAAGACTTAAATCCAAGATCTGAAACCAGAAAGATTCTAGAAGATAACATCGGAAAAACCCTTGTAGACATTGGCTTAGACAAAGACTTCATGACCGGGAACTCAAAAGCAAATACAACAAAAACAAAGATAAACAGATGGGACTTAATTAGACTAAAAACCTTCTGCACAGCAAAAGAAATAATCAGCAAAGTAAACCGACAACCCACAGAGTAGGAGAAAATCTTCACAATCTATATATCCAACAAGGACTAATATCCAGAATCTACAAAAAACTCAAACAAATCATCAAGAAAAGAAACAAACAATCCCATCTAAGAGTGGGCTAAGGACATGAACAGACAATTCTCTAAAAAAGATATACAAATGGCCAACAAGCATATGGAAAAATGCTCAATATCACTAATCATCAGAGAAATGCAAATCAAAACCACAATGCAATACCACCTGCCTCCTGCAAGAGTGGTCATAATGAAAAAAATAAAAAAAAAAAATAGATGTTGTTGTGGATGTAGTGAAAGGGGAACACTTTTATACTGTCGGTGGGAATGTAAACTAGTACAACCACTAGGGGAAACAGTGTGGAGATTCCTTAAAGAACTAGAAGTAGATCTGCTGTTCGATCCAGTCATTCCACTTCTAGGTATCTACACAGAGGAAAAAAGTTATTATATGAAAAAGATCCTTGCACATGTTTATAGCAGCACTATTTGCATATTTGCAATTTCAAAAAAATATTAAATCAGCCCGAATGCCCATCAATCAACGAGTAGATAAAGAAAATGTGGTACTGTGATATACATATATCCCAGGGGATAACACTCAGCCATAAAAAGGAGCAAAATAATGGCATTCACAGCAACCTGGATGGAATTGGAGACTATTTTTTAAGTAAAGTAACTCAGCAATAAAAAACCAAGCATCATATGTTCGCACTCACATGTGGGAGCTAAGCTATGAGGCTGCAAAGGGATAAGAATAATACATCGTATTTTGAGGACTCAAGGGAAAGGTGGTGGGTGGTGAGGGATAAAAGACTACACACTGGGTACAGTGTACACTGCTTGGGTGATGGGTGCACCAAAATCTCAGAAATCACTGCTAAGGAACTTATTCATGTAACCAAACACCACCTGTTCCCCAAAAACCTATTAAAAAAATTTTTTTTAGAACAAAGAAAAACCAACAACATATTTGGATATTTATATTTCAGGTGGGTTTCTTACAGACAGCATATAGTTGAGTCTTGGTTTTTAATCTTAACAGTCTCCTATTTTCAGTTGAAATTTTTAGGCCATTTCTATGTAATGTGAATATTGATATGGTTGCTGTTTGCTTTCTATTTGTCCCATTTTTTTCTTTGTTCCTGGTTTCCTCTTTTTTACTGCTCTTGAATTAATTTTGTTTAATGATTCCAATTTATCTCAATTTTAGCTTATAAATGATAACCTTTTTAGTATTATTTAGTGATTGCTTAGGATTTATAGTGCACGTACATATTTTTCTTATTTTTATTTATATATAACAGATGCACATGATTTCAGGGTACATGTGATAATTTGATACATTCATATAATGTATAAATATCAAATTAGGGTGTTTGGGATATACATAACCTTAAATGTATATATGTACATATACATACACACATATAACCTTAAATTTATATGTATATAGAGAGACAGAACCTTAAATAGATATATATTTATATATATAAATATATATTTGTTATATATATATTTATATATATAAATATATATTTGTTATATATATTTGTTATATATATTTATATATAAATATATATTTGTTATATATATTTATATATATAACATATATATATTTGTTCAATATATATTGTTCAATATATTTGTTCAATATATATTGTTCAATATATATTTGTTATATATATTTATATATAAATATATATTTGTTATATATATTTATATATATAAATATATATTTGTTATATATATATTTAAGGTTGTGTGTGTATACATATATATGTTTAAGGCTGTATGTCCATATATGTGTGTGTATCTATATATATATATATTTGAGGTTATGTATATTCCAATTACCCTAATTTCATCTTTATAACCTTTAAATATATTTTATAATCTTTAAAATGTATATTAATTTGTAAATCTAATTATGAATCTTTATAATTTGATCTTTAACATATACGTATATTTTAATGCTAGGAACACTTGAATCATTCTTTTCTAGATATTTTGAATGTACGATAGATTAATGTTAACTAGAGTCACCTTACTGAACTATCGAACATTAGGTCTCAGATCTTTTATCTAACTGTATATTTGTCTTTTTAATCAACCCTCCTCCCCCTCCCTTTCTCAGCCTCTGGTAACCACCAATCTTCTCTCTCTCTTCATGAGATCTATCACTTTAGCTCACACATATATGTAAGAACAGGCAATATTTGTCTTTCTGTGCTTGACTTATTTCACCTAGCGTAACAACTCCCAGTTTCATCCATGTTACTTCAAATGACAGGATTTTATTCTCTTTTATAGTTGAATAATATTCCATTGTGTATATATTGCATATTTGCTTTATCCATTCATCCATTGATGGACACTTAAGTTGATTCCCTTTTTTTGGCTGTTGTGAATGGTGCTTCAAAATACGTGACTACAGATATCTCTTTGATAGATTGATTTCCTTTCTTT
Source organism: Pan troglodytes (assembly GCF_028858775.2). NCBI lineage: Eukaryota > Metazoa > Chordata > Mammalia > Primates > Hominidae > Pan > Pan troglodytes. The sequence continues at coordinate 15,708,429 of NC_072411.2, forward strand.
TAAATATATACCTACTAGTGGAATTGCTAGATCATATGGTAATTCTATTTTTAAGTTTCTGAAGAAACTCCCTGCTGTTTTCCATAATGGCTGTACTAATAATTTACATTCCCACCAACAGTGTACCAGGGTTCCCCTTCCTCAACATCTTTGTCAGCATCTGTTACTTCCAGTCTTTTTCATAAAAGCATTTTAACTGGGGTGAGATAATACATCACTGTGGTTTTGATTTGCATTTTTTATGATCAGTGATGTTGAGCATTTTTTTATATATACCTCTTGGTCATTTGTATGTCTTCTTTGAGAAATGCTTTAGATTTTTTGCCCATTTTTAATGAGATATTTTGTGGGGTCTTTTTGGGTGTTTGTTTGTTTGCTATTGAGTTTTCTGAGCTCCTTGTGTGTTCTGGTTATTCATCCCTTGTCAGGTGGTTACTCTGTAAATATCTTCTCCCATTCTGTGGGTTGGTTCTTCACTTTGTTGATTTTTCCCTTTGCTGTATAGAAGCTTTTTAGCTTGATGTGATCCCATTTGTTTATTTTTGCTTTTGCTGCCTGTGCTTTTGAGATTTTACACAAAATATCTTTGTCCAGAACAATATACTAGAACATTTCCCTAATGTTTTCTTTTAGTAGTTTCATAGTTTCAGGTTTAAACTTAGATATGATTTTTAAATACATTTTGATTTTTTATATGGTGAGAGATAGGGATCTAATTCCATTCTTCTGCTTATGGTTATTCAGCTTTTGCAGCATCATTTTTTGAAGAGACTGTCTTTTCCTTATTGTATGTTCTAGGTACCATTGAGTTGAGTATAAATGTATGGATTTATATCCAGTTTCCTTATTCTGTTCCATTGGTCTATGTATCTGTTTTTATGCCAGTACCATACAGATTAACTATAGCTGTCTTGTATATTTTAAAGTTAGGTAGTATGATGCCTGCAGCTTTGTTCTTTTTGTTCAGGATTGCTTTGACTATTCTGGGTCTTTTGTGGTTCCATATAATTGTTTTTTCTATTCCTTTTCTTTGTTTTCTTTTTGAGACAGACTCTCACTCTGTCACTCAGGCTGGAGTGCAGTGGTGCCATCTCGGCTCATTGCAGCCTCTGCCTCCTGTGTTCAAGCAATTCTCATGCCTCAGCCTCCCAGTGTAGCTGGGATTACAAGCATGCACCACCATGCCTGGCTAACTTTTGTAATTTTAGTAGAGTCAGGGTTTTATCATGTTGGCCAGGCTGCTCTCAAACTCCTGGCCCCATGCAATCTTCCCACCTCCGCCTCCCAAATGCTGGGATTACAGGTGTGAGCCACTGTGCTCAGCCTGTTTTTTCTATTTCTGTGAAGAATGTCCTTGGTATTTTGATAGAGATTACATTAAATCTGTAAATTGCTTTGAGTAGTATTGTAATTTTAGCAATATTCAGTCTTCCAATCCATGAGCTTGGAATATTTTTTAAATGTTTTATGTCCTCTTCAATTTCTTTCATCAATGTTTTAAACATTTCCTTGTATTGATCTTTTACTATTTCTTTGGTTAAACTGTTTCCTAGGTATTTTATATTCTTTGTAGCTATTGTAAACGGGATTGCTTTCTTGATTTGTTCTTCAGATTGCTTTTTGTTGGCTTATAGAAATGCTACATTTGTATGTTGGTTTTTATATGTTGGTTTTTGTATCCTGCGACTTTGCTGAATTTGTTTATTGATTCCGATGACTATTTTGCAGAGTCTTTATGTTTTCCAAATATAAGATTAAGTCATCTGCGCATAAAGCCAATTTGACTTCTTTTGTCCTAATTTGGATGCCCTTTATCTCTTTCTCTTGCCTAATTGGTCTTGCCAGGACTTTCAGTATTGTGTTGAAAAAAAGTGAAAGTTTTGATAATATGATGTATCTCATTTATTGACTTGCATATATTAGACAATTTTGCATTCCTGGGATGAATCTCACTTGACTTATTTCACCTGGCATGAATATCATGGTGAATTATCTTTTTAACATGCTGTTGAATTCAGTTTGCTATTATTTCATTGAGGATTTTGCATTTATTTTCACCAGTAATATTGACCTGTAGCTTTCTTTTTTTGTGGTGTGTTTTTCTGGTTTTGGTATCTCAGTAATCCTGGCCTTATAAAATAAGTTTAGAAGTATTCCCTCATCTTCAATTTGTTTAAAGACTTTGACTAGAATTGGTTCTGTGTTTAATGTTTGGTAGAATTTAGCAATTAAGCCATCAGGTCCTGGGCTCTTCTTTGATGAGAGACTTTTTATTATGACTTCAATCTTGTTACTTATTATTGGTTTACTGAGGTTTCCTATTCCTTCATGGTTCAATCTTGCTAGGTTATATGCGTCAAGAAATGTATTCATTTCTTCCAGGTTTTCCAGTTTATTGGTTTATAGTTGTTCATATGTCTCTAACGATTCTTCGTATTTCTGTAGTTAGTTGTTATGTCTCCTTTTTCATTTCTAATTTTACTTAATTGGGTCTACTCTTTTAATCTTAGTATAGTTATAGGTTTGTTGATTTTGTTTATCTTTTCCAAAAACCAACTTTTCGTTTTATCAACCTGTTTTACTTTTTGTCTCAATTTCACTATTTTTCTGCTCCGATTTTTATTACTTCTTTCCTTGTACTAATTTTGGTTTTGGTTTATTATTGCTTTTCCAGTTCCTTAAGGGCCATCATTAGCTTGTTTATCTGAAGTCTTCACTCTTCTTTGATAAAGTCATTTATGGCCATAAACTTCTATCATTTGTTGTATCCCATAGATTTTTGTATGTTGCATCTCCATTTCCATGTGGTTCAAGAATTTTTATAATATCCTTTTTAATTTCTTTATGACCCATTGATCATTTAGGAGCATATTGTTTACTTTTTATGTGTTTTTGCAGTTTCTGAAGTTCCTCTTGTTATTGATTTCTAGTTTGAATCCACTGTGGTCAGAAAAGACACTTGTTAAAATTTATACTCTTAAATTTTTTGAGACTTGTTTTGAGGCCTGATATATGGTCTATCCTGGAGAATGTTCCATGTACTTATGAAAAGAATGTATATTCTGATACAATTGGGTGAAATGGTATGGGTCTAGTGTGTAGTTTAACTCAGATGATTATTTGTTGACTTTTTTGTCCACTACTGAAAGTCGGGTGTTGATGTCCCCTACTCTTACTATACTGAAGCCTGTCTTTGCTTAACATTAGACTTACTAATGTTTACTTTGTACACATGGATGCTCCTGTGTGGGGTGCATAGATGTCTATACGAGTATATCCTCTATCTGAATTGATCCCTTTATCTTTATATTCTGACTTTCTTTGTCTCTTTTTACAGCATTTTACTTGTAGTCTATTTTATCAGTTGTAAGTATAGATATTTCTGCTATTTTTGGTTTCGACTTTCACAGAATGGCTTCTTCTATCTCTTCACTTTCAGTCTGTGTGTGTGTTTATAGTAAGGTAGGTTTCTTCTAGATAGTATTTAGTTGTCTTTGTTTTTTATCCAGTTAATCACTCTGTGTATTTTTATTAGAGAATTATCTCCACTTATATTCAGTGTTATTATTGATAAATAAAGGCTTATTATTGCTATTTTGTTGCTTATTTTCTGGCTGTTTTATAACTCATTTTTTCTTTTCTTCCTTTTTTACGGTCTTCCTTTGTGGTTAAGTGTTTTTCTCTGGTAGCGTCTTTTAATTTGTTGCTTTTTATTTTAAATCTGTTTTAAATTTGTTGCTTTTTGTTTTCTCAGTTTACTTATTTTATATTGCCTATCTCTTAATGGTTGCTGTAATTATTACTGTTTTTGATAGATTAGTTTTTTCATCTTCATAGTAGAGTTACAAGTGGATTGCTCATCACAATTACAATATTAGAGTGTTCTAGGTTTGTCTGTGTACTTAATTTTACCAATGGATTTCTACCTGTATTTTTTATTTCTTTTTGCACATTAGCGTTTTTTTTTTTTTCTTTCAGTCTGAAGAACTACCTTTAGCTTTTAAGACAGGTCTAATAGTGGTATATTTTCTCAGCTTTTGTTATCTAGGAAAAACTTTATTTCTCACTCATATTTGAAAAATAGCTTTGCTGGATACGGTATTCCTAGATGGCATTTTTTTCTTTCAGTGTTGGTTCTTATAGGATACGTTTGCTTAGAGATTATTTGTAATTTTTGAATTTTTTCATTTTTATCATCTTGGGATTCTGGATATTTTAGTATTAATATGAATATTATTTCAGTTCTGAGATACAATTAAAATTATTTGCAAACCAGTTTGATCTCTTTGCATCTTGCTTTTAAGTTTTGTTTAGCAGATCACAGAAGTGCTTAGTTTCAGTCTAATTTTTCCCCAATATGGACACAAAATGTTATGAGGACTCCACTCAATGACCTGTGAATTATGAGGCATGGTTCTTTCCTTAACTCAGGTAGTTTTGTTGGGTAAAGACTCAAAGGGATGCTCTTCAGATCTCTGGAGTGCTCTGCCTATGCAGTCTTTCCATTTCCAGTACTCTGCCCTATAAACTCATGCTGCTTTCACTTTCCATGACTTTCAACAATGAATTTCTTCAACTCAGAGATACCTCAGGATCCTACCTAATATATTGTCTCTTCACCATGTCCTAGGGAATCTCTAGCCAGTAAGATCAGGCAAACTTGAGCCTCAACTAATTTTTTTTTTAATTTATTTCTCAGAGCAGTATCCTTCATTGGCTTATATTCAATGTCTTAAGAATTGATGTTTGATACATTTTATTTGGTTTCTTACTTTGGTTTTCATTTTGCTTTTTATTTTAGTTGTTTTAGGCATAATGGTAAGCCTAGTCTCTATTAATCTTGTCCTGAAGTGGATGCTTGAAAAATCATTGGAATTGTGTATCAATCTTAAACTACATTTTGTCTCCTAGAGCAGAGTTTACTTATGGTTATTCATTTTTCAATTATGAGATTCGATTTGTCATGTAAGGAGTGATTTTCTTTTTTCCCAACTTTTATTTTAAGTTCGGGGTATGTGTACGGAATGTGTACATTTGTTAGTTAAATGTGTGCCATGGTGGTTTGCTGCATAGATCATCCGATCACCTAGGTATTAAGCCCAGGATTCATTAGCTATTTTTCCTGATTCTTTCTCTCCTCCCACTCCTCACCCTCAAACAGGCCCCAATGTGTGTTGTTCCCCACCATGTGTCCATGTGTTCTCATCATTCAGTTCCCACTTATAAGTGAGAACATGCAGTATTTGGTTTTCTGTTCCTGCGTCAGTTTGCATACTGGTGAGGTTGTGGAGAAAAAGGAATGCTTTGACACTGTTGGTGGGAGTGTAAATTAGTTCAAAAATTGGGGAAAACAGTGTGGCAGTTCCTCAAAGTGAAGACCTAGAGGCAGAAATACTATTTGACCCATTACTGGGTATATACCCATAGAATGTAAGGAATTATTTTCTAATGGTTAATCTGAGTACTATTTTAGGATGTAGCCACACAATTCTGGGAATTTCATTTTTATTGAAAACCTTTTGACATGTAGTCCCTAAACTGGGAGTTCCTTTTGCACAAAGAATTTGACACTCTTCTCAGACATTTTTTTCTTGAGAGCTGTCTAAGCACCATGCAAGAGGCTTATTATATACTCAAAAGTCACAATATGCCTCATAATTTTTTTTCTCAGGAAAAATATTTTTCAAGGTGTCAGTCTTAGAAGAGTCATTCAGGGAGAATGATTTCCTCTGTCAATTCAATGTATATTGAAAAGAAAAAAAAGAGTGTGATATAACTTGAGAAGATACAAAGTGTGGGCAACATTTATGTGGCAACATGGCACTGACTATTCAATCTTTATTGATAGCTAATGAGTTTTACCGGATGTCTACTTGGCTTATCATAGATGATTAGAGTTGGCTTGGTTTATTGTGTCCAATCAGGATGGATTTGCAATCTAATTAATTTGTTCCTCACCCCTGTTGACCTTCAAGGGAATAAACAGAAGGAAATTCCTAAATCATTGAATCACTGCTTTCACCACTACAGAGTCATTCTTCTGCATGCAGATTGAATATTAAAAAATAAACAGCTTCACAGGTGTTTATTAAGGGTGCTGTGAAAGAAACCAAGAGAAGAGCTAAGGAATTTTTCTGTTTATCCTTTTCTCCAATAATTTCATGGACAGGTAAATCTTTAAAACACCTCTCAAAAACACCTTAATTTTTTTTTTTAAATAATGTGACTATGCAGCTTTTAGTTATTTAGCATTTCTAATCTTGCAATCTGACTTAGTGGAAAATCACTTTGTTTTCTTCATCTCAGGTTTCAAACCAAAAATATAGCCATAATGTGTTCTGCTTTTGTACAGACTGCATAAGATAATATTTATAAAAATCACTGTGAAACACAGACCACTCATCCTATATATAATATACTACGACAATAATAGGTGTTGTTGCTGAATTATTCTATTTTCAATGTTTACTATGACGGTTGAACACAAAGCTTGAGGCTATTACATATAATTTTTTTATAAAATACTCTAAAAGAAGAATCAATACATGAGAAAAAAATTACACTTTGAGTTCAACATAGTCTGTATGACAGTGAGGATAAAATGGCTAAAAGATAAAACAAGCGATATTTGCTAACAATAGAAGAAAATATCCTGGAATCCATTTTTTTCCTAGCAATAGAGGGTAACTCTAGAAGTTTTTTTTTTTCTTACCAAAATGCCAAGAATATACAGCAGAGCAAAAAGCATGCAAAGCACGGAAGCCGCTTTCAGAGTATGTCACAGCAGCTGCCTTTTGAAAAGAGAGTTGAAGAAGAAAAAACCTGAAATTTTAGTATTACCCATCTCTATATAGTTATAAGAGTTAATCATAATTCTCTTAAGACTGTAACTTGAACTATTATACAGAGAGATTTAAAAGTCTTTGAAAATAAATATTTGCGAACAGTGTGATTCAGAATACAAAGAAAGATATTTATTTTCCTTTAGCAGTAATCAACTGAGTGTTAATAGTCCTTGGAGAGGCAGAACATTTATAAATTCCTTCCTAGAATATTTTAAAAATAATAAAAGCAAGTTCCATCTATACTTAGAATACAGGTTCATTGGCCGGCTGTGGTGGCTCACTCCTGTAATCCCAGCACTTTGGGAGGCCGAGGTGGGTGGATCACCTGAGGTCAGGAGTTTGAGACCAGCCTGGCCAACATGGCGAAACCCGGTATCTACTGAAAAAAAAAAAACAAAAATTAGCTGAGTGCAGTGGCAGGCGCCTGTAATCCCAGCTACTTGGGAGGCTGAGGCAGGAGGATCCCTTAAACACGGGAGGCGGAGGTTGCAATGAGCTGAGATCGCGCCATTGTACTCCAGCCTGGGAGACAGAGCAAGACTCCGTCAAAAAAAAGAAAAAAGAAGAAGAAGAAGAAGAATATAGGTTCATTATAGGTTCATTGTTAGGTAGACTTTATAAATGTTTTTTATCCCTTTGCTCTCTGTTTTCATCATAAGAATTAGTGATCCTACTCCTTTCCACAGTGACTCCTTGCACTTCTCTCTTGAATATAACAGTCAGTCCTTGCAGGGCACTTACCCAGCAGTCAGGTGATCTGTTCTTCACAAGTTTTATTTCACTTGAACCTCTCAATAACACTGAGGCATTGATAGTACTATTATCTCCCCATTTGGCAGACTTGACACTGAGGCCAACAGAGACTAAGTAATGACTTGGTTCATGCAGTTGAGTAGTGGGAGAGTGAGGATTAAACCACAAACCCTGTGGTTATAAACACGATGAGATAACGCTTTGTTATATAAACCGAGCCTCTCACTCTGTGACCTTTCTCAGACCTACTCCATCCATAATTGTTCTCTCCACTCTCCTGACCTTCTGTCACTCTCTGTCCCTTGGCTTTCTCCATCTTTAGTGGCTCCTTTTGCTCAGCCATATATTAAAGCTTTTATGTTTTTCAAAACTGCAGTAATACCATCGTTCTTACCCTCCAGCTCCAACTCCTTCCTCTGTGCCAAGGTCCTCACAGCAATGGTCACTTGGCCTCCATTTCCACTCTTCTCATTTATTTTATCTCACCCACCATGAAACTGAAAGTGTACTCTTAAAATAGAGTAATAAATTTCTAATTTCTAGTTTTATTTATTTTCAGTTCACATTCTACTCTAATTGTATACAAAATTTGGCAATTTTTACCGCAATATCTTCCCTCCTTTTTTTTTTTTTTTATTTTTAGAGATACGGTGTTGCTCTATTGCCCAGACTGTAGTGCAATGGCTCAGTCATAGCTCTCTGCAGCCTCAAACTCCCGGGCTGAAGGGATCCTCCCACCTCAACTTTCCAAAGTGCTGAGACTACATGCGTGAGCCACTGTGCCTGGCCAATATCTTTCTTTTTCTTTTTCTTTTTTCTTTTTTTTTTTTTTTTGAGACGGAGTCTTGCTCTGTCACCAGGCTGTAGTGCCGTGGTGCAATCTTGGCTTACTGAAACCTCTGTCTCCCAGGTTCAAGGAATTCTCCTGCCTCAGCCTCCAGAATAGCTGGGACTACAGGCATGTACCAGCAAGCCCAGCTAATTTTTGTATTTTAATAGAGACGGGGTTTCACCATGTTGGCCAGGATGGTCTTGATCTTTTGACCTCGTGATCTGCCCACCTCAGCCTCCCAGAGTGCTGGGATTACAGGTGTGAGCCACTGCTCCCGGCCTGGCCAATATCTTTCTCTAAAGTCTCTTCTTCCTTTCCTTTTTACTCCTGATTTTCTTTCTATGTCAGTTCATTCATTTTTATTTTTTGTCCTCTCTCTCCCCTTAAGTGTTTATGTTTCAAGATTTCTGACCTTTTTTCTCTCTTCTCTTCTTGCTCTATCAAGCATCATTAATCCACAAACAAGAAGAGTCCTAAATTTCTATCTCTAGCCCTGACTCTCACCTCAGCATGGGATTCGTATTACAAACAGTACAGTGGACATCAGCACCTGAATGCTATGTGGTCTTCTCAAATATTTCCAAAACCAAACACATGATCTCCCACTGCCCTCAGAAATGTCCCTTTCTTCTTCATTTTCTATGTATATGAGAATGACCATTCAGTTATCTAAGCATAAAACTCAAGACCCTTCTCAGTTAGTTAAAATATTTAAAGTGTTTAGAAAAGACCCTGCACATTATAAACACTCAATAATTCTTAGTTAACAGTAAAATTGCCTTTACTAGTTAACAGTACTATTTGCCATTGACTTCTCACTCTTCCTCACTTACTATATCTAACTGAACTCCCGTCATGACAGTTCAATCCCTACTAAGTCTCTGGACTTTTGATTTCTCCTTCCTTTTTCACTGCCACTGCTTTAGTTCTTTCAGGCTGTCCATTTTCAAACACCAGAGCTGGTCTCCCTGACTTTAGATTCTATCCATTCCCATTACATTTTCTCACTGCCTACAGAGTTATCTTGCTAAAACTTAAGTGGGGTCAGGCACTCTCTGTGATAAGTTCATGTAATTGTACCATGTAAGGCCTTTCCCAATCTAAACACAAGCTACCCTGCCAGTCATGCCACTTGGCACTTAGCCGATAACACCTTCCATGCTGTGCTCCAGTTAGAACTGCTTCTCAACCCTAAGACTGACCATGCCCCGACATATTATACTCTTTTTATACCTATGCTCTATGCCTTCTCTTTCTGCCTGGAAAACTCCTACTTCAATCTTAAATCCTATTAAAACTTTTAACTTTTAATCTTGATTTTAAACATTACTCTTTCCCTACCTAGCTCCCCGTCCGCTTCCATCCCTACCCCCGTCAGGCAGAACAGGGTACTGTCTCCTCAGGGTTTCTATTTTGTAAATTTGTAGAAGCCCATTTTTATAACACAAAATCTTAAATAATTGTTTCCACAATATCATATTTTTACAATATTATGTTTATTGTCCAGTAATTATGTAATAGCTAATCATAACTCCAACGTATCATGAAGGAGGAGCTTCAGGTTTGTTTATATTTTTATTTTCAGAACCATTCTTATATTTGACACACAACAAATTCCTAAAAACTGCTTGTAAAGTGAATGAAATAAAACAATTCTTACATTTCACTTTCTCAGCCAACCTACTCTTTGATTATAATTATGGTAGATACTGCTTTTATAACCCACTTCATTCCTCACATCCTTTACATTTATACCCCAAATATAAATTGGTAGGAATTCTCTAAACCGTTCAGTGTCTCATTTTCCTTACCTGTAAAATGCTGAAACTATAAGGTTGTCATGGGATTTATACCATTTATATACAAAAAACGAGTAGAATATAACAGGTATCTGATTAGCATCTAATACAATTAACTATTACTATGATTACTCTTGTATTTGAATGTTCCTTTTTCCTCTGATACATTTGTGTGCAATGCTCCCTATGTATGGATGATAATGTTTACTTAGTTTTCCCACATACAAGGGAGAGATCAGTTAATCCCTTTATAAGATAAAAGACATATATAATTATATTAGTCTATTCTCACAGTGCTATAAAGAAATACCTGAGACTGGGTAATTTATAAAGGAGAGAGGTTTAATTGACCCACAGTTCTGCATGGCTGGGAGGCCTCAGGAAACTTACAATCATGGCAGAAGGCAAAGCAGCAGCAGGCACCTTCCTCAAAAGGGGGGCAGGACAGAGTAAGTGCAAAGAGAGGAAATGCCAGACCTTTGTAAAATCATCAGATCTCATGAGACTCACTCACTATCACGAGGACAGCATGGGCAAAACTGCCCCATGATCCAATTACCTCCACCTTGTCCTGTCCTTGACATGTGGGGATTATGGGGATTACAATTCAAGGTGAGATTTTGGGTGGGGTCACAGCCAAACCATATCAATAATTAAGCCCTAAAATGCTCTTTGGTTAGAAATGATGAGATTTGTTCTTAGGGTAGTAAGAATTATTCTTATATTATTATTTTGTTATTACAAGAGCAAGAATTTTTAGTCCAATTATTACAGTCTCCTTTTAAACAAACACTTTATAAATGGGTTTTGATTATCGCACAATTGTAAAGGGATACCAAAGGAAACCTGAGGATAAGGAGCGAGATGCTTGCTCTTATTTTCACACTGGCACCTAAACAGATAAACTACTTTCTGCTTTTTAAGTGGTCCCCAGTTAAAGCTGCATGTGAGCACTATTGGTTTTTATTTGTTTGTGTGTTTTACTTCACTGTTTTTTTCAAAGTACTTTATGCTCATTAACCTATTTTCTATGTGGATATTCCAATTAAATATTAGAACAAAAAGTTGTTTACTTTTAAGTTCCTTTTAGGAGAGTGAAAGAAACTCCCAAATTTCTGCATTAGAATCGAATTAAAATATAGAAAAGAAATTTATCTGTGAGTTCCCCCAGCTCTGCAAGATACGAATCATCTCTCATCACTCACTTTTTCAGGCCTCAGGATCAAACTAGTGCCAGAGGAGGACCAGGTGACTTTTTTTCTGAGGGAGAGAAGTAATGGGAGCCATTGTCATTCCTCTCACTTTTTAAATGGATTGACCTGCCATGGGAGCTATTTGTCAACAAAAACAGACCAGAACTCATTAGTTAAATATAGATCATGTGAGATTCAGGGAGCGGCAGATGGAGGGGTATAATGACAAACTTAAAAACAGCCATTTGGTTACAAATTGTCTTAATATTAATAGTTACATTTTATCATTTAGTTACTACTTCCTAAATACTGCTACTTACCCATAATACATAGTAAAAAACTAAAAGATCGCGAAAGGAGGAGAGAAACAATGAATATACTAAAGTTGTTATGGAAAATCTTCGTAGACTTACACATATTACACACATATGCATGTGGCAAAAATACTTTTTTCCTTTCTGTCCACGTTGTTTCAAAACTTTCAGGTGAAATTTTCATTCATTCATTCATATTTTTTTCTTTTATTCACAAAACAAACATACATTTTGCAGCCATTAAGTTCCAGGGACTCTGGCAGGCAAAAGAAACTAAAGGCCAATAAAATCGTCCTCGAGAAGCTTGTATTTCTTATGCAGTGATTTTCAAAGCATGTTCGTTAGAGCAACTGCATGAGACGTACCGTGGGAATTTGTTAATAATGCAGGCACCTGGATTGACTCCAAATTATAATTTCCGTGCATGAGCTTCCAAAGTCTTTATGTTTAACAAGAAACCTAGTTAATTCTTTTGCTTTTAAAAAATTTGCACACTGATCTAACTGCTTTGCTCCACTAAGTGTGGTCTGAGAAAGGACAACGGTATCTACATTTCTCATTCCAATTATATCCAAATTAGAGTCTTTTAACTTGTCATCCAGTGGTTCACAGGTACTTCAAAGTCTAAAGAGTAATAATCTAGTCTATATGATTTCTGCAGCCAACCATATAATGATATTATGTGGAATGGTTGGTGTGTGCTGTGGGAGACACACCTAAAAAGTTCTCCGGAACTTGAATCCTACCATCACACATTATTCTATTTTTAACATTTCTCAGGTGAATCTGTTTCAACTACTATATTTTACTTGGGTTTCTTATTTTTGTTTGTTTATTTCTATGGGCACTGAAAATTTAAGGGATAGTGATATGTAGTTTAAGATGGGTTATCGTTTGGATATTTGCCTGGTGGAGGGGCATATGAACAATGAATATGAATTGATACAAATAAGGGATACACCACAAGTCAGAGTTAGCACAACATATCTTCATTCATCCACTTCTTTATTTTACTCAGCAAATATTTATTTATTTATTATTTTATTTATTTATTTATTTATTTATTTTTTGAGATGGAGTCTCGCTCTGTTGCCCAGGCTGGAGTGCAGTGGCGCAATCTCGGCTCACTGCAAGCTCCGCCTGCTGGGTTCAAGCCATTCTCCTTCCTCAGCCTCCCGAGTAGCTGGGACTACAGGCGCCTGCCCCCATGCCCGGCTAATGTTTTTTTTTTTAACAGATTTTTAGTAGAGAAGGAGTTTCAACGTGTTAGCCAGTATGGTCTCTATCTCCTGACCTCGTGATCCGCCCACCTCTGCCTCCCAAAGTGCTGGAATTACAAGCGTGAGCCACTTCACCCAGCCTCAGCAAATATTTATTAAGCTTCTTCTTTGAGCCAGGGATTTAGATAGTATTTAAAATAATAATAAAAGCAAATATTTACTAACCACTTTTACTATGTATTGATGAGTCTCCTTAATTGTCACATAAGTTACTGCATTTAACTGTCACAACCCTGTAATGGAGGGACAGTGATTACTCTCGCTTTACAAGTAAGGAAGCTGAAGCCCAGAGAGGTAGAATAACTTGCTCAGAGTCACCGAGCTAGAATGGATTTTATTGGGAACTTGAATACATATCTCTTTCATCAGAGCCCTTCCTTTTAACCTCTATGCTATCCTAATGCTCAGATTTCTGGGACTCAGATCACCGAAGTCCTTAATCAAACAAACCTGTGAAAAATGTATGGTGAAAATATTACATTTGAGGCAAACAGGAGGGTCAATGGAAGTATGGAAGGAAGCAAGAATTCACGAGGAGACAGAGAAGGCCAGAAGATGCTTCCAGGGCACATGGATAGAGAAGGACAGTGGTATCCTAGCCTTATGGAGCAGAGTGCACAGCAGCAGAAAGCATGAGAGAACACACTGGGTGTAGGGAACTTGACATTTCTTGGTTTTGCTGGAGGGTGAGTTTTGAGACAGGGGAGAAATGGGAAATGATGGACAGAAAGTAAAGGATCAGATATTGAAGAGAATGATATGTCCTGCTAAGTATCTGACGTTTCTCTTATAGGTGATACAAGTATATTGAATAATTTTGAACTGATAAATTCTTATATTTTGCTTCAGATAAATTAATTGTCAAACATAGTGAAATCTTTTAAATAACAATAACTCCAAATGGTTTGTTACTGCAAATTGTAGTCTTCTGAGGGAACATATAAAAGAAACAGCTGTGTTTCTGAGAGAGTTTGTAGGCATTCTGACCCCAAGGAAAGGGTAAGCATGACATGTTTTCTTATACCAGAGGTCAAGACCTTCCCAGTGGTTTGTTTTTGACCTGGAAAATTTCGTGTGCACATTTTTTTCCCTCAGTCAGTGACATTATTCTTGCAGACCAGGTGCGTTCGAAAAATTATTTTGTGTTAATCTTTTATAAGCATGAATGATTTTTAAGCCATCATTTAAAAAATTATTCCTAGGTTTTTTGGTAGTTTTGGGTTCTAAAGACTGCATATTGTTAGGCACAATAATTAATTGTGACGCACTCTACCCACAAAGAAATGTATACACCCATCAGCAAGTCTCCATTGGGCCATCAAGTCATCTGCCTGCCTCAGCCTCCCAAAGTGCTGGGATTACAGGGGTGAAACACCACACCCGGCAGCCTCAGGAAACTTTCAGTCATGGCAGAAGGCGACAGGAGAGCAAGCTCACCTTACATGGCCCATACAGGAGGAAGACTAAGGGAAAAAAATGTGCACACAAAATTTTCCAGGTCAAAAACAAACCACTGGGAAGGTCTTGACCTCTAGTGTAAGAAGTAATTTTACCAGAAGTAATGCTTTAATAACAACACCAACTCCAAGTACTCAACAACATGATACTTATAAACCTTTACCTGATTAAGCCATCCAATTAGCCGTTCAAAAACTGTGTAAATACAGACATAGATGATGTCTGGGGGTTACAATTTGACATGAGATTTGGGCAGGGACACAGGTCCAAACCATATCACCAGGTGATCACAGAAAACCAAAAAAGAGTAGGAATATTTAATGTAGACATGGTCATCTGTGGGTAGAGTCCTTCTTCATATCCTATTTATTTAACCCTCCTCAGAGTTAGCAGGGTTAGTCACACACTCATATGTACCTTTTTCTAGAAAAAAATAAATATTTCTAAAAGTTTGAATTAAGTGAACTAAATTATAGTTGACTAATTTTTAAAAATAGAGTAAACAGTCACAATTTGGAGCACAAACCAAGAGGAAAGAAGAAGGACTTTACCCACAGCTGACCATGTCTGCGTTAAATATTCCTATTCTTTTTTGGTTTTCTGTGATCACCTGGTGATATGGTTTGGGCCTGTATCCCTGCCCAAATCTCATGTCAAATTGTAATCCCCAGCATTGGAGGTGGGGCCTGGTGGGAGGTGACTGGATCTTGGGGATGGATTTCCCCCTCAGGGTTGCTCTTGTAACAGTGAGTGTGTGCCGTGAGATTTGGTTGTTTAAAAGTGTGTAACACCTCTCCCCTCGCTCTCTTCCTCCTGTATGGGCCATGTAAGATGAGCTTGCTCTCCTGTCGCCTTCTGCCATGAGTGAAAGTTTCCTGAGGCTGCCGGGTGTGGTGTTTCACCCCTGTAATCCCAACACTTTGGGAGGCTGAGGCAGGCAGATGACTTGAGGTCACAAGTTTGAGACCAGCCTGGCCAACATGATGAAGCTCCGTCTCTACTAAAAATACAAAAATTAGCCGGGCATTGTGGTGGGTGCCTGTCATCCCAGCTACTCAGGAGGCTGAGACAGGAGAATCACTTGAACCTGGGAAGCAGAGGTTGCAGTGAGCCGAGATCAGGCCACTGCCCTCCAGCCTGGGCGACAGAGCCTAGCTCAAAACAAACAAAAAAAAGTTTTCCTGAGTTCTCCCCAGCCATGCTTCCTGTACATCCTGCAGAACCATAAGCCAATCAAATCTCTTTTCTTTATAAATTACCCAGTCTCGGGTATGTCTTTATAGCAACGCCAGAATGAACTAATAATACACCTGGCGAATGGAATTAAGTTACACGATGATGCAATTTAACTAAATTTCAAGGGATACGAACCCTGCTCACATTGATACGATTTCTAGTATCTACTACTTGTAGCATATGAAACAAATAATCATTGGCTTCTTACTTTGTGGTTAGCCTGGCATTAACCCAGGAGAGGAGGGTTCTTTGTCATTCTTCCTAACTATGAGATATTGCTTATGAGGTAGCATAAAGCAGAGATCTCCAGCTTAGTGATTTTTTTTATGACCCAAATCAGGATACCAACTTAAGCATTTCAGCCCTTATGCATTAACAATCTGTATTCTATGTACATTTTTCATAGTAACAGCAATTTTGTGGTGTTTCCTTATTCTTCCCTTTTGTATCACAGTGGAGCCCATTCACTCTGTTTGTTCCACGCAGTGTATCTTTCTAGGTCACACCCTTGCTGCCTCAAGAATTTTAACAAGAGTTATAAATCTACGGTGTCCAGATACCTGGAAATCTCTTGCTGACCTGATCCTTCATCATTTTAGCATGAGAATTTGGTATGACTTTGAGTAATGGTGTGGTTTAAGAAAGCATATTATAGAAATAGGTGGTGCCCTTCGTAACACAACAAAAATGCCATGAGCCCACAGGCCCTCTGTCAATAGGCCATTCTGTTGGTTGTTGGTTTTCCAGCTGTAGAGATGTCATTAAGATGCTTCTACTTCCTTTTCTCAAATTAAACTGTTTTTCTATCTTATCTTTTTTTTTTTTTTTTTTTTTTTTGCAATCAGTAACCTGTGTTTTATTGGAAAGAACATAGGAAATCAATAAAATTTAGGTTTGAATTCAAGCTTTGGCACCTACCTGCTAAGTGATTCTCAGATTCCCAATCTGTAAAATGGATAAAACAAAGCCAGTTTCAAAAGATTGCTATGCATTTTAAATTGTGCAATACAAGTAAAATGCTAACATTTTATCTGCCATAGAGTTGGTCCTCATAAATATCTAGTGTCATTGCTATTGTAATTTTTTTTTTGACAGGGCCTCACTGTGTTGCCCAGGCTGGGGTGCAGTGGTGTGATCTTGGCTCACTGCAACCTCTGCCTCACGGGTTCAAGTGAGTATCGTGCCACAGCCTCCCAAGTAGCTGGGGATTCAGGCACCCACCACCACTGCTGGCTATTTTTTGTATTTTGAGTAAAGACAGGTTTTGCCATGTTGGCGAGGCTGATCTCAAACTTCTGGCCTCAAGTGCTCCACCCGCCTCAGCCTCCCAAATTGCTGGGATTACAGGCGTGAGCCACCACACTTGGCCTAATATTTTGAACACATTTTACTCTTGGCTATTGATGCACGGAGTGTTAGAGCTGAAATAGTTCTTAATTTTGGTCTCTCCTGCTGCAGATCAGGAAGGCAAGAGATAGAGAGGACAAATGAGCTATTCAAAGAGCAGAGGGTCACAAATAGAACTAGCATTCTCCTCAAGCCATCTTGATCCATCAGTTTCAATTCATGCTATAATCTATTGTATAGTATCTGCTCTATGTTGATATTTCCTTACTGGCAGCAGTATTCCTCTTCCCACCTCATAGTGTATACTTGTATATCATTTTGAAGTTGCAGCTAATAATCAAGGACTCTGTCTAATGTTTCATGTGAAACCCTTGGACTTCATGATATTTTGAATGTTAAATAATTTCATCATTTTAATAGTTTATCTCAGCAATGGCGTATGCAAAATTAGCTGGATGAAGAGTGTTATCTGACCAAGGCCAAAATCTGTAGCCCAGAGACATAGTACATTTTCCCTGGCCCAGTGGTGCTGGAATATATTTAAGCCTTTACAGCAAACTAAAACAATTCATGTAAGGAATTATGAGAGCCAAACTATTTTTTTAGAGTCTCCAACTGATACTTCATGTGCTAATAGAGAAAAATATTATGATGTCAATGTTTTTCTCTTTAAAATATAATGTAATGTGGCATGACTGATATAGCCAATCTTGAATGTTAGAAATGATGCATCATCACCTCATTCATCAAAATCAATCTTGAAAAGGTCAGACTTACTTGAAAAATAAGTTGATTGGCCTTAAATGAACATACTAAGATCTCAAAATTAGAGAGAGACCTCGTGGTTTTGCTAAGTTGTTTTTTCAAAGTACCCTCATCACAAAATTTAGGCATGCAAATGTCAACAATTTGTGTAGTTACGCATTTAAAAAGTCTTCTTCAATGGAAAGACACAAAGTTTCATAACTTTCAGTGGCTGATGCCTACCGTAAATAACTACCACAGATTACGTAGTAAACTCTTCATTAGTCAGGGATTGACCAGTCAGTTGGTAAATTAACTGCGTTCTAGATTTTTTAATTCTCTCTCCTCATTGCATGTCTGCTGGTTACATCAGTACTCACTAGCAAGTCAAACATCATGAAGGAAAAAAGCTAAAGAATATCCCATTGATTTTAAAAATTATGGAGAAAACGTTTAAAAATTGGCTTTCATTTGAAACTTTGAGTCTCTGTACACATAATATATCAAAGCTCCTTCTCTTTACTATTTATACAAGGCACTGTCTTGCGGTCAGTTATATATTTTAACAGGTGAAGAGCAGAGGCAATAATTTTTTTAAAAATTTTTCTAATTTTTAATTTGTATAGGTATATAGTAGGTATATATATTTATGGGGTACATGAGATATTTTGATACAGGCATGCAACGTGTAATGATCACATCAGGGTAAATGAGATAATCATTGCCTCAAGTATTTATCCTTTCTTTGTGTTACAGACATTCAATTATACTCTTTTAGTTATTTTTAAATGTATACTACATTTTTGTTGACTGTAATCACTCTGTGTATTAGGCCGTCCTCACACTGCTATAAACAAATACCTGAGACTGAGTAATTTATAAATAAAAGAGCTTTAATTGACTCATGGTTCTGCAGGCTGTACAGGAAGCATAGCATCGTCTGGGGAGGTCTCAGGAAACTTACAATCATTGTAGAAGGTGAAGGGGAAGTAAGATGTCTCACATGGCCAGAGAAGGAGAAACAGAGAGAGAAGGGAGAGGTGCCACACACTTTTAAAAGACCAGATCTTTTTTTTTAATTTTATTATTATTATACTTTAAGTTTTAGGGTACATGTGCACAATGTGCAGGTTTGTTACATATGTATACATGTGCCATGTTGGTGTGCTGCACCCACTAACTCGTCATTTAACATTAGGTATATCTCCTAATGCTAACCAGATCTTACAAGAGCTCTATCATGAGAACAGCACTGGAAGGATGGTGCTAAACAATTTGAAACTGCCCCCCATGATTCAATCACCTCCCACCTGGTGCCCCACCTCCAGCATTGGGGATTACATTTCAACATGAGATTTTGGGGAGAACACAGATCCAAACCATATCAACCTGTTATACTATCAAATATTAGATCTTATTCATTCTATCTAATTATATTTAGGTACTCGTTAACCATTCTCAGTTTCCCCTGCATCTCTCACTACCACTACCCTTCCCAATGTCTGATAACTATCATTCTATTCTCTATCTCCATAGGTTCAATTGTTTTAATTTTTAGATCCCACAAATAAGTGACAGCATGCAGTTTGCCTTTCTATTCCCAGCTTATTTCACTCAACACAATGTCCTCCAGTTCCATCTATGTTGTTGCAAATGACAGGATCTCATTCTTTTTATAGATGAATAGTACTCCATTGTGTACTGTACCAGATTTTCTTTATCCATTCATCTGTTGATGGATACTTTGGTAGATCCCAAATCTTGGCTATTGTGAATAGTGCTGCAATAAATACAGAGTGCAGATATCTCTTCAATATACTGATGTCCTTTCTTTTGGGTACATACCGAGCAATGGGATTGCTGGATTATATAGTAGTTCTATTTTTAGTTTCCGGAGGAATATTCTAGGATAAAAAGATTTTTGTTTTCTTTCAGCACTTTAAATATGACATGCTATTCTCTCCTGGACTGATATATTGATATATTTTATATAGTCTGCTGCCAGATATATTGGAATGCCTTTGTGTGTTATTTTTTCTCTTGCTACTTTTAAGATTCTTTCTTTATTTCTGACCTGTGTGAGTTTGCTTATTAAATATCTTGAGGTAATCTTATTTGGGTTAAATCTCCTTAGCGTTCTATAAATTTCCTGTACTTGAATGTTGATATCTTTCTCTAACTTTGGAAAGTTCTATCTTATTATTTCTTTGAATAAACTTTCTACTTCTACCCAGCCGAATTCTGCCCTGTGTTGCTTTCCACTGTGACCAGGGAGCAGTGAGTTCTAATGCAAAGTCCCACAATCACTGCACTCACCCTCTCTCAAGTGCACTGATTTTCTTTCTGTGCCATGGGGTCCAGACCAGGGGATGCCGGAGGGATGGTCTCGGTAATTCAAGACTGTCTTTCCTACCCTCTTCCATGCTTCTTTTCTTGATATTATGTTAAAACCAGGTATTGTAATCACTCATCCAAGTTTTGGTTCTTATGAAGGTGCTTTCTTGTGTGAATAGTTGTTCACTTTGGTGTTGCTGTTGTGGAGTCGATCACTGGAGGGTTCTATTTGCATGTTGCTCTGCAGAGGCAGTAATTTTGATTTCTCAATTCTATTAGTTTATAGGGGTTTTGTTTGATTCCTTTTACTAATCTTATGAGTAATTTTCTCAAACTTGTGTTTGCATAAGAGAGCCATTTTGTGTGTGCTGAAAGGCTGTGTGTGTCTGTGTGTGTGTGTGTGTGTTGCTTAATGTCAAATAGATTCAAACTATTGGTAATTTTGAATTGACCAGCTGTTTTCATGTAAAAGCAATGATAATCAACATTTTGGTGAGATCGGGAGGTAACTTAAGATTCTAGTAATTAACCAAGGTGTAAGCAACTTAAAATTATTTCCATCTGTAAAATTATCATTTCAACTAATTATATTGTTTTAGAGCAATGACCATGTCAGCAATGACAATGACAATGTAGCAATGACAAGGACAAAGTTAATTCTGGTTACAAAAGAAATAATTCTTGTTTAGTGAATCAAAGATCTCCACTGAAAATCACACCATTTGAATTCTTGCAGACTTTGAAGCTTAAATAGATTCTTAGCCTTCACAACCCCTGGGCATTTTTAATAAGAAGCGTAGAGTGATTCTCTGCTTGGGTAAGGAAATAAAACAGAAATTTTTCTCGAGAGGGCCCTAAGGTATATTACATCCAATTAGTTCTATCTTGACTCTGTGAAGTTGTCCCAAATAAGAGTGGGTGATAACTGTTTGTAATTTCCAACCAGAGAATTCACCTTAGTTTGTACTTTGAATAGTTAATGCTTGGCAGTAGCAGCTTACTTTAATATAGGGGACATCTGGAAAATACCTTGTAAACGATGAAACCAAAACATTCAATTGTCCAAAAATATTATGGAGTGAAGAACACAACCACATATAATTAACTTAAATGTACAGAGGCATTATATTTGTTAAATAATTTATTAATAATATTATTTTTCAGTTCTTTTCATTCTTTGCAGGAAGTTATTATACATCAATTTTAATTATTTTAGTTTTATATTTTCTGTTGTCTCCTGTGATTATTTAAATCAGAATTGCCATTTCCTAAACATAATTGCAGATTGAAACGTGTGACTGTATTTCTTATTTTAATTTTTTGTTTTATAAGCTTCATCTGGTACATATTAACCATGAACCTTACTCTCATTCAATTCAGCTCGTGGTCAGATACCACAATTGAAGCAGTATCACTCCTATAATATTTTTACCATTTATTATTGAAAGCAGTTGAGAATTAATGATTTTAACAGAAGTGACGTTTGTATACAGTTCCATTAAACAATTAAGATAATACTTGATCCACAGAATACATTGGAAACTTTATAAATTAGAAATACGCTGAATAAATAGACAACTCATGCTGAGAATAAATGTTGAATAAATCAAACAAATGTTTCATCATACTTGAATTCTTCCAATCAGTTATCTAATTTCTACAAATGTATTTTACATTTATCCTTTTAAGTCCATTTATAATGTCATCGCTCTTTGCCAACAATACTAAATGTTAATTAAATTTTGTATATTTCAATCACTATTACATTGTGATTGAAAAAAACAGTGTATTCAATCTAATTTTAATGTGTCTCAACCTCAGAAAATATTTTTCTCTGGTCATATTTTCATGAGTAAAAATTATTTCCAATTATATTTTAACCGTGTCTTTTTCATTATTTTAAACAGTAAAATTTTAATATGTTTACTCCCTTCTTGTTTTATGAGTCTAAATGCTGTAGAATAACAATAGCCAATGTGAATTACGCAAGCATTTTAAAATGTGAAAAAAAGCACCTTGATATGAAAAGAAATGCTCAGTTGTACTCTCAAGACAAGAATTTAATAATAAATACTATGCTTAATGAGGACAGTTTCTAAAATTAAAAAACCCCAAAGTGATACATAACACAGATATTAGTAACAAAAAGAGAGGCTAGATTACTTCTTGCTGATTCTCACCTACACCAGCCCCCAATAAATTTCTTTCTTTTGAAACTGCTTTTCACCTGCTTATCTAAATGTGACTTCTATCTCTCTATCCCTCAGTCCTCCATTTGTCATGAATTGTTCTCTCACCTACTGTTCCCACAGTTCACTCTCTGCCCTGAAAATTGTAATAGTTTCTGTGTTCATAACTTAGTCTTACTCTCCAATGATTTCTCATATTTTATGATTACTGTTACATTAAATGTTTTATTTCCTTGACCACATTGTAAAGTCATGGAGGACTGGAAGCATGTTTTATGCTTTCGGATTGTCCATTATATTGGATACAGTGCCACGGTCAACAGCGTATTGTATATGTACATTTATATGCTCCCAACATATGTAACCCTCTTCCCATCATCAGCTTCTTTTCCCTTGTTTCAATGTTTCTCAACTGAGTAGCTCCAGCATGCCTACCAGCGGCCAAATCAAATTATCAGTATTTTCCCCAATCTAATAAATCAGTAAGTCTTATCTAGTATTCCTTCTCAATATATCTTGAATTTATCACTGTCTCCCATTGACACTATCGTAGGTCAAGCCATTGTTAATCTATAACTTAGCTTGCACTGGCCTTCTAACTGGTGTAACTGTTCAAAATTGCTTCTTTCAAAACACTTGCTTATTCAGTAGCCAGAGTGATATTTCTAAAATGTAGACATAAGCTAATTTCCTGCTTAAAATCACCAGTTGTTTTTTATTTGGCTCATGATAAAGTCCAAGCTAAGCAGGGTAGCATAAAAGAACTATTATGATCTGGGGTCTGTCCACTTTGCCACCTCATGCCAAATAGCTCCCTTCATCACTCTCAATGTCTTGTTATACCAAATTATATCAAATACCTTTCCATTTTACATAACAGTGCACTCTCTACATGTATCTCCTCTTCTTCATATATGTATTCTTCACTTTACCAGCATGTGTTGATCTTAGATCTTTTTACAAAAGGCTTAGATGATTTCTCCTCCACTCTTGAAAGAAATATTTTATGTTCTCCAAATTTGCTTGCATAATTTCTTTAAATTTGCATGTATAATTCATTATGTTTCTCCCTATTTTAACAGTTGTCATTTACTGATGTTGTAAGTATTCTTCTGTTTGCCCAGTCATCTGTAAGTAAATTACTTGCAGAGGGCTATGTTTTCCCATAGTTTAATCCCAAATACTTAGTAAAAATATGTTTTTAAAATATTTTTAAATGAGTGATGGGTGGTTTGGTAGATGGATGGTTAAAAGAACAATTTTTTAATACATAATAAATATGAGTTGAACAATGAGAAATGAAATTTATAGAGCACTGGTACAATAATGTGTAATTTTCCTT
The DNA here is from genome assembly GCF_028858775.2 of Pan troglodytes. NCBI lineage: Eukaryota > Metazoa > Chordata > Mammalia > Primates > Hominidae > Pan > Pan troglodytes. The sequence goes on from NC_072411.2 coordinate 15,732,095, forward strand.
TAAAATGTCTTTAAAATTCATTTAATAACTCATTAATTTTATTAGGATACAAATAATAATAATGATGAAGTTGGGCAGCAAAGGTAATAAGGAGTTACATTATTGAGCACTTAATGTATGCTAGATAGTGTGCTATGCCCATTTATATTACTATTATACACGCCACTCTTAATTGCTTATTTTCTTAGGAAGCTTGAGAAAAGAGTCAATCAGACTGTAGTGAGCCAGCTCTAGTTTCTGTTTTACTACCAAAATGATCTACTTTATAGCCTTTCATTTCTTGTCTTTATCTATGCAATGGAGACAATATTTGCTGACTTTATAACAATATAGTTATGGGAAGTGAAGCAAGATGTTGAAAATTATTTTAAACTCAGACTACAGAAATTTGATATAAGCCATTCCTTTTCTAAATTGTAACTTATGTTCCTTCAATATCAGAAAATAATATTGCCTTCATTCATATCAAAAGTACTCCGTATCTGAATCTTTCATTCCAGCCAATCTGATATACTCACTATATTCCAAATAGTTCATGATGGCATGTGTGAAGAAAATAGTACATTGTGCATTTCTGCACTCTTCTTCCTAGTTTTAACCAACAATTTAGTTCTCATGGTTCCCTTTTCTAACACCTTTATCTTTATAGAGTTTTTTAAAGTGACATTTGAACATATGTAAGTTACCTCAAATCTTTTTTGGAATAGGCTAGGGAGAAAATGAGACAGAAATTGTGAAAATAAAATGCCAGTCATAAGATAACTGAAAATAAATGAAGATTGTCTCACCTATCAGGTTATAATAATTTTTTTAACCACAACATTAGGATTCCATAAGTCCATAGGAAGAATTATTTCAAAAGAAATTTCCAAAAGGGCAAAAAGGGCAGAGCAGGAAACTTGAAAATTCATCTCCTCATAAAAACAACACAAAAGCTAGCCAAACAACAACAAAAATCTTGTCTAATTTGACTTTTCTAGAATTCTGAAAACTAACTAAAATGCTGGAGAAATTGGGAGACCATTTATTGAAGAAATACCTACTGAATCTTGGTAAGAACAATGAGCTTTGAGGTATTTACACTTACCCTGGTTCCATCCCATACTCCTCATCTTAGTGATGGTAGTCATGAAAATGTACTGTATTTCTAGTACAGGTAATCAGTGCTGGAGGGAGCAAAACAGACCTCACTCACAAATAATTGTTTTAGCCCACCTGGTAGCTCCCTGAAAGACCTGCTTAAAGTCAAGCTAAAAGTGCTTGCCTTAATGTCTCATAACTTGGAACTCTCCCAGTGCTGAGGTTGCTACCCCAAGGATGTTTGTCAAAAATGTTCAGAGGCAAATATAATAGTCACTGTTTCCTGGGGGAGTGAATAAAAGTTGGGGCAAAAAAAAAATAGATTAATTAAAAGCTTAGGATGAAAGGCTGGAGATTGAAATGCTTTGGGGAATAAGGGCTTTGAAAATTTCACATATTCTGGGAATCCAGAGGGCCACACGTAGGTACAGGGCAGTGCAAATCCTCAGGAAAAACCGAAAAAGGCATTAATCTCTCGCCACTGACTAACCTTCGGTCTCTGCGCTGGCAAGAAGTGAATGCTAAGGCAGGGTTGGTACACGGCCTCACTAGTGTTTAACACACACAAGCCCATCTCCAAATTCTGGGAGATGTTTTTGGTTCCAGGCAAGTATAGAAATCTCTGTCCAATCACTAGCTGACTACTAACCTCACAGAAAAGAGATGTTATTGACCACACATGACAAAGAATACAGACTTTATGATATTAATTCAGAAAAGTCACTAAACAAACAATTACCATAACAAGCAGAACATGAAACTCTGGAGAAGAGAAAAACCTGAATTCCATGCTTGCTACATTATAATTCTCAAAATGTCCAGTTTTCAACAACAAACACAACAGGCATTAGACGTGCCAACAAACAAGAAGGTATATTCCATGCACAGGAAAAGAAGCCATTCATATAAACTGCCTCTGATTAACCTGAGACATTGGTCTTAGCAGACAAATCCTTTAAATCAGATATTTTAAGTGTGTTCAATGAACTAAAGAAAATCTTGCCCAAGGAACTGAAGAAAATAATGAGAACAATGTATCACCAAATAGAGAGTATCAATCAAGAGAAAGAAATTTAAGAAATGAATCAAATAGAAATTCTGAAGCTAAAAAGTACACATTTAAGGTACTGAAAAAAAAACTCAACCAAGAAAATAAGCCATTCCATAATAAATAAAAACAGTTTTCACTAATAGACTTGTCCTAAAAGAAATGCTAAAGGGAATACTTCAGACTGAAACTAATGGACACTAGACAGCTACTTGAATCCACACAAAGAAATTAAGAACATGGTTAATAGTAAATAAATAGACATTATGAAAGTATTATGTAAAAGTCCTTATAAATGCATTTATTGTTTTAACTCCTATATTTTGCTATCTGATTTAAAAGACAATAGCAAGAACAATAATTATAAATCTATGCTAGTGGACACACAATATAAAAAGACAATTTATGGCAGTAACATAAAGTTTCAGTTAGGATGAATAAGCTCCAGAGATGTAGCATACAGCACAGTGACTATAGTTAGGAATTATGTATTGTACACCTGAAAATTGGTAAGAGAGTAGATCTCAAATGTTCTCATAACCAAAAAAATGATAAGCATGTGAGGTAATGAAGATGTTAGCCTGATTTAACCATCTTACAATATGTACATATATCAGAACATCATGTTATACACCGTGTATGCATACATATACAATTTTTGTCAGTTGTACTTGTAAAAGCTGAGAAAATTAAATTAAATAAAGAATTCGAGTTCAGAAATAAATCCTAGTACTTATGTTCAATTGATTTCAACCAAAGTGCTGAGACCACGCAGTAAAGAAAGAATAGTCTTTTCAACAAACAGTGCTGAGACAATATAATATCGAAAAGAAAAACAATGAGTTTGGGCCTCTATCTCTCACTACATAGAAAAACTAACTCATAATAGATCAAACACCTAAATGTAAGACCTAAAACTACAAAACTCTGAAAAGAAAATATACGTGCAAATTTCATATATTTGAATTAGGCAGTGGTTTCTTAAGTATGACTCCAAAAGCACAAGCAGCAAAAGAAAAAAATGGTAAACTAAATTTAATCAAAATTAAACTTTTTATATATTGAAATATATTATTGAGGGAGTAAAAAAATGACCCATGAAATGAGAAGTAACGTTTGCAAATAATATATCTCATAAGGGTTTAATATCCAGAATATGTAAAGACCATAAAACTCAACACTGATAAGATAAACAACACAATTGAAAAATCAGCAAGTGATCTGGATAAGCGTTTCTCCAAAGAAGATACACAAATGAACAGCAAGCACTTGAAAAGATGTTCAGCATCATTAGTCATTAGAGAAATGCAAATCAAAACCACAATGAGATACCACTTCATACCCACTAGAATGGCTAAGAAAAATGGAAAACAGGCTGGGCGTGTTGGCTCACACCTATAATCCTAGCACTTTGGGATGCCAAGGCAGGCAGATCACTTGAGGTCAGGAGTTCGAGACCAGCCTAGCCAAAATGGCGAAACCCCATCTCTACTCAAAATACAAAAATTAGCCGGATGTGGTGGCAGGCACCTGTAATCCCAGCTACTCAGGAGGCTTAGGCAGGAGAATCACTTGAACCTGGGAGGCGGAGGTTGCAGTGGGCTGAGATCTTGCCTCTGCACTACAGCCTGGGTGACAGAGGGAGACTCCATCCCAAAAAAAAAGGAAAATAATATGTGTTGGTGGGCATGTGAGAGAACTGCACCCCTGATCCATCATTATTGGGAGTATAAAATGATGCAGCCACTGTGGAAAACAATTAGGCAGTTCCAAAACCTAAACGTAAAGTTATTATATGACACAGTAATACTACTCCCAGATAAAGCTCAGGCGACTGAAAATAGATGTTCATAAGAAAACTCATGTTTAGAGCAGCATTATTCACAGTAGCCAAAAGGTGGAAATAATCCAAATGACCATCAGCTGATGAATGGGTAAACAATATGTGGTATGTTCATGTAATGGAATATTATTCAGCCATAAAAAGCAACACAGTACTAGCACATGCTACAATATCCATGAACTCTGAAAAATTATCCTAAATGAAAGATGCCAGACACAAAGGTCACATATTGTAAGATTCCATTATTGTGAAATGTCCAAAATAAATAGACAAATTCATGGAGACATAAAGCAGATTAGTGGTTGCAAGTGGCAGGAGCTGAGAGGAATTGGTAGTGACGGATTAATGGATTTCCTTCCAAGAGTGATGAAAATGTTCTACAATTAGATTGTTGTGATAATTAGACACCATTGTGATTTTACTAAAGACCACTGAATTTTACATTTTTAAATCGTTAAAATGGTAAATTTTATCCCTGTTTTTAAACATTTACAAAAAAAATTTCCAATACAAGTTTTCAATATACATACTAATATGGAAAACAATGAGAATATATTTCATGGCTTGTTGTGCATTCTATGTGAGGTTTGTTTGATGAAAACACCTTTCTTTTCAACTATTGGTCTGAAACTCACAATCATGTTAAATCAGGTTTTCCCAATATCCATTTGTAGAGTCTAGTACAGTACGTTTTTACTAGGATATAAGCATTTTGAGGATACAAATATTTCTTGTTTAGTTAACTGTTTGCAACTAGCTTATTGACTTACAAATAATGAGCATATCAATAAGTAGTTGTTTAATGAATTTATTAATTTCCTGGCTTGGGGGAAGGAAGGTAACATATTATCATTGGCAGTGCTTTGTCGAATTCTTGCCTTCAGATTTGAATACAAAAAATATGATTTATTGTCATAGCTACAAGTAGGATAGAGCAGCTAATATGTTAGGTTCACAGAGATCAGTCAATTGATAAATACGATATTATACTAAGACTTGAATTAACTTAATCTTCAGAAACCCGTGGAAGCTTTACTTTATGTAATATGATTATTATTATCATCTTTGATTTCAGTATTAAATGTTTTGTGGCTCCTTAGAGTCCTAGAACAATGTAAAAGAAGGTAGACAGGAGGTCCACTTTCATATAAGTGAGAATTTTTAGCTGTCAGATAGTTGACATTAATGAACTTCACATTTATCTCTTCCTAACAGCAATTTTTAAGCATATATCTGTTAATCTAGGTCTTTCATTATTTCCATACATAAGCCCATTGCAGAACTCACCAAATGACACAGTAGACTGTCCCTTCAATAATATTATTAGAAAAAAGTGCACTGTTGGGTTCATTTTTTGTAGTTTCTTGTAGCAACCTTAGTTAAACTAAAGCTGGAACTAAACAACTAAAGTTTACTTTCACTTGCTTAATTTAACCTTCAGTCTATGATATTCTCATGTCTGATCTTTATTTTAGAAATACATATTATAGGCCCAGGGCGACGGCTCATGCCTAGAATCCCACCACTTAGGGAGGCTGAGGCAGGTGGATCATGAGGTCAGGAGTTCAAGAGCAGCCTGGCCAATATGCTGAAACCCAGTCTCTACTAAAAATACAAAAATTAGCCAGGCGTGGTGGCACACGGCTTGTAATCCCAGCTACTAGGGAGGCTGAGGCAGGAGAATTGCTTGACCCTGGGAGATGGAGGTTGCAGTGAGCCAAGATCACACCACTGCACTCCAGCCTGGGTGACAGAGCAAGACTCTGTCTCAAAAAACGAAAGAAAAACATATCATACCTGCTATGTACAATTTCTTTTCACAATATAATAGGTTTGGATTTTACCTTTTATTATATTTCTTTCCTCAAATATTATTATTTTATTTCAGCACTCCTTTTGAATTGCCCACTCTGCTTTAACAATAATGCTGTTGTTTATTTGTATGGTGCCTGAAATAAACCGTGCTATTGGTCTACCTTGGCTGCCATTTCTTATTTCTCATCCAACCTGTTTTCTTTCAAAGAGGCTAGCTCTTATTAAAGAAAGATGACACCAGCTAGTAATGTTTTGTCTACTTTAGACTCCTGAAAACTGTGTTTTCCATCATTCTCTTGAACTTCCATAAAGCTTGTCCTGGTTTTAATCTAATTTTCATAAGTTACAGAGCTATGCAACTCAACACAAGAAGCAATACTAATAAAACTTACTCCAAAGACTACCACTGGAAATGTTTTGTTGTTTTGAAACTTACTATGTCATTCTTGGAAAAAGTGGCTTTCATTTCCAATGAGAGTAGATTTCACTTTGTTTGAAAAAGTGGTAGAAGAAAACAGGCGAAGAACCACTTAAACAGGTCACTTTGAAGGAGTTCTTTATACTTGAAATTCTATTCTCTCAAGTTCATAATTTTTATAATTGAAATATAAAATATTGTATTTTCATAGTAAACCTCAAAAATAAAATTAATATCTCATGAGCAAACTATCTGAAAATGTTCAGGTATTGCTAGTTGTCCAAGAGTAGTTTGAAGATGACTCATTGCAACACTTGTAGAACGGGCATCATTTGTCTGCCACCCAATTCTAGAATGAAGAGCTGACTGCATTTTGTTGCACCCAAGACACTATGAGGAAGGATTTGCTCATAATTTTGTAATTGAATTCATTAAAATTTTTACTCTCATAAATATTTGCTATCATTTAGAGTTTCCTGTTATATAAAAAATGTAGAGTTTTGAAGATACACCAAAAATGTGTCATATTGGACTCACTCTTAAAAATTAATTAATCATGCAGCATGTAAAACATATAGAAATTATAAAGGATGTAAAAATGAAAACAAAAAATAGAAATTATAAAGGATGTAAAAATGAAAACAAAAAATAGAAATTATAAAGAATGCAATAGTCATATCTACTACCTAGCTTAATAAATAATATATTGCAAAAGGTCAAAATATTTGTTGTTTCTTTCTTCCTGAACATCAGCCCCTGGAGTAAACTTGTTTCTGTATATGACTGTCTTAAATTTCCCTGCATGTTTATTGCATACATACGGATCCTTAAACAACATCCGGGGGTTGGAGGGTGAGGCAGGGCATATAGTCTATAATTTGCAGAAAATATGTATGAGTCAAGGATACTATTGTGTGGAGACCAGCATGAGCAAAAGAATAGACCCAGAGTCACTGAGGTACTATTATGTGTAGGGTCTGGTAAACATGGGTCACTGAAGGCACACCATGATTATAGGTTCTGAATACCTTTTTTTTCTTCTTCTTCTTCTTTGAAGAGACAAGGTCTTGCTCTGTTACTCAGGCTGGAGTGCAATGGCACCATCATAGCCTGGGTTCAAGTGATCCTCCTACCTCAGCTCCCTAAGTAGCTAGGACTACAGGTGCATACCCCCACATCTTGCTATTTTTTTGTTTTTTTCTAGAGATTGGGTCTTCTGTGTTGTCCAGGTCTGTCTTGAACTCCTGGCCTCAAGCGATCCTCTAATTTAAACCCTCAAATGTGCTGGGATCAGAGGCATAAGCCACTGGACCTGGTTTACAGGTCCTAAATATCTAAGAGCAATGCCAATGTAAGTCCAATGCTACACATCCTCTCTCTCCAAATGGCTCAAAAGGGAGGCAAAGGAGTGGGACTCCAAGACAGAAGATGTGAGTGAATTAGAGGAGGAGGAGAAACAAAAGAAACAAATATGGGGATATCGGCTTATAGCCATGTCTACATTTACAACAACTCTGCTCTTTTACCTGCAACAAAATAATCTAAAACAGCTTATTAAAAATAGATTAGTTTTGTTTTATTACTATGGCATTAACCAGTATGTGTTCACAAATGAAGGCAGATTGGGAATAGACTTCGCTTCACTTTCAAGGTTCCTTTCCTCAATTAAGTCTAAAAGAGGAGAACTATTTCCCCACTCCCTCATCCCCATGAAAAACAAAATAAAAGAAAAAATTCTGTATCTTTAATTTTTTTCTACCAAAGCTGATACCTGAAAATCTTTTACAGCTGCATCTGCTATTTCCTGCTCAGCCCTTTCTTAACTCTCTTAGATATGAGCTAAAAGAAAATATGCCCAGATACCACCTTACCCTAGCAGCATATTCTCTACCTGCGTTACCCACTCTGTGTGCCAACCCACTTGTTCTGATGCCTGAGGTAGAAATAGTAGAGTTGTGGCTGCAAAATGCTTTCTTCTTGCATTTATTATAGATGACAAAAATATTTTGGAGTTTAATGGTGAGATGGAGGGATTTTTTTTAGGTCTTATATTTGACTAAAGATTTGTGTTTCTTGCTTTGTGAAAATTTAATATTTTAACTGTATTCCAGCAGCCCTATGAAAGTAGGTAAGGTAGATGTACCAAACCCATTAACATGATAAGGCAACCAGAGGCTCAGTGGATTGCTAAGATGGTGAATTGCTTTTTTACTAGGTGAAATTATATTTTTATGGAAAGGACAGAAGGAGCAGAGTTTGTTTTGGTATTTTGCTTCGTTTTTTGTAAATGTGCATGTGTTAGCAAAAACACAAAGCAGCAAGAAACCAAGGATGTGGTAAATTATTCACTTTATGACTTCAAAGAGCTTCTCTTTTATAACTAGCAGCCTCACAGATCAATAGATAACGGGTGTAAATAAGAGTCATAGAATTTAGGAGTTGGACAAGGCTTTGAAGGTTATTGAGGACAACCCCTCATAAGGAGTTATGTTGGTCCAATATCGCTTGGAAAAGATGGGCTAGGCCAGAGCTTCCAGTCTAGTCTGAGTTTGAGTTTGTGTGAGAAGTTTGACTGGAACTAGGTACAAGCCTACTTTTTCTTTGATTTACTTACAGAGTAGGAAATAAGAAGGGCAAAGATTGCCAAAGAACTAAGAATGCTTTGAGGGTTAAAATTTCTGCTGCGTTCGCACTGGGGCACTCTTGTACCTGCGATTGCTCTGCAGGGCTTAGGAGATTTCCCATATTGCCCAGTATGGGCAGAATCGTCCACAACCTGCCACAAGAACTAACCCAGACTCTGCGAGAACATTCCCCCACAATGGGTAGTTGATATCATAGAGCTTTCTTTCTCACCGTAGGAAACCCTAATTTGTCAGCCTTTCTTCTACTGCTTTATATTGAAAGCAAGGCTAGCTTTTAATCATAAAGGGACAAAAAAAAAAAAAAAAAGCACACTCCTAGTGAATACCCAGCTTCTACTGCTCTTTTAGAAGTCCCTTTGTTTCATGGAGACCAGAAAAAACCATTTACATTTCCAACTCTTTGTCTTATTTTATTTTATTTTATTTTTCACTCGGTCTCCCAAACTAGACTGCAGTGGCGCGATCTTGGCTCACTGCAACCTCTGCCTCCTGGATTCAAGTGATTCTCATGCCTCAGCCTCCTGAGTAGCTGGGATTACAGGCACCTGTCACCACGCCCGGCTAATTTTTGTATTTTGAGTACAGACGGGGTTTCGCCATGTTGGCAAGGCTGGTCTTGAACTCCTGACCTCAAGTGATCCTCCCACCTCAACCTCCCAAAGTGCAGGGATTACAGACGTGAGCTACTGTGCCCGGCCTCTTTGTCTTATTTTTGCAGTCTGAAACAAACAAAAAGTCAACAATCTTTTTTTTTTTTTTGCAAGCCAGCCCTTCAAATACTTAAATGAATTATCTCTATTTCACAACCATTCACAGCCTTGGTCTTCATCTTTGTTTTTTGTTTTTCTTGTCCCCAAATCCCGACACATCTTCTCCCATGATACAACTCCCTATTCTGTTGAGTGCCTTCAGCGGAACATTCTCCAATGTGTCACTGCCATTATACAACGCAGATCTCTTAGCTGACCCCAGGTGAATCCCAATCCTTCCCCCTGAATAGCACATTTCAACTAGGAATCCATTCGTATCTATCTTGGTCATCCTATACAGTCAGTCATTCCGCTGAGGGCTCCACCTAAAGGTGACCCCAAACGAAGGGAGGGAGGAAGGAGAAAGAAAGAAAACAAAGGTGAAAGAAAGAACAAATACAGAAATATAAGGAAGAAAGAAAAAGATGAAAAGAAAGAAGAGGGAGGAACAGAAGGAAAGATTTAAAAAGAAGAAGAAGAATGCATTTACTTTAGCATATTTTCTTACTAAATCACGCAAGTTTTAAAGAGTTCCCCTCTTTTATCTTCTAAGGTCTCACAAACTATTTGATAAACATTGCAGTAGATATTTCTTTTTTTTTTTTTTTTTTTTTGCCTATATAATATGCACTCTCTTTTTTCTCTAATACCAATATCCTAATTTCCTAATGGATCCAGGCTCTGTCACTCCTAGGACAAGTGCTTTGTTTGGCAGAGCTGTGTCCAATGCTAGCTTTGTAGACACATGTTATGCTGTTCTGAACAATCAGATCACTTTATTTCTCCAACCATGACAACTGGTTCAGAGATGGACATCTGACCTATTCAGAGCCATTCAGAATTAACCTCAGAATTTTTATTGAGAAAAACAGAATAGATTCTATTTCAACACGATTTGGAAGAAATCTTGGGAACATTAGTGACCTCAACAGGAAAAAAAAAAAAAAAAAACCAAATGTGGAAGAAAAATAAGCTGATGGCGGGGACGGGAAGGAGCCAGGAGATAAAAACAGCTTCCTGATAGCTGGAAATAGACAAAGCAAGCTGAGGTTAGTTCTACTAGAGACGTTTTCCCTTACTGATCTTTTTTGTTTAAGCCTCTTGTAGCTGAGTTTCTTTTATTTGCAACAGAGAGAGACATGTCTAATATTTATTTTCCCAAAATACGCATCAAATTTCACTTCTTTCCAAATTGATTATTTCCAATTTAAAACATGAGGATGATGCGTGCACATCTTTAGCACTCTCAATTTTTCCAACCCTTATCTTCAATGTAATTTACTAACAATTGTTTAAAGCTCCCTCTCTCACTGTTGTAAGCTACACGAAGGCAGAAAGCATCACTTATTTTAATGACCCTTATAGTTTAGTGCAGTGCCAGGCACTTAGTTAACACACCATAAATGTCTAGATAGATAGATATATAGAGGTAGGTGATAAAGAAATACATATATATACATACACACTATATATATAGTATATATAAAGAAATACATATATAATATATGCATGTGATAGAACGAAAGAAAGGATAGGTAGATTTATCGATAGGTATAAAGCCCGTGGGCTGTGACTTGTGCCTGTAATTCTAGCAATTTGGGCGGCCGAGGCAGGTGGATCACCTTAGCCCAGGAGTTTGAGACCAGCATGGGCAACATGACAAAACCCTGTTTCTATAAAATATACAAAAATTAGCTGGGTGGGGTGGCATATGCCTGTAGTCCCAGCACTCGGGAGGATGAGACGGAAGGATCCCTTGAGCCTTGAACTTCGAGACTGCAGTGAGCGGAGACTGTGCCACTGCATTCCAACCTGGGCAACACAGTGAAATCCTGTCTCAAATTGATAGATAGAATAATAGAAATAATTAAATGAACATTATGTCAACTTCCCTATGGTCTATACATCTTCAGCCTTTAATAGCGTTTGCTTTGGGAACTCATTCACAACATCTTTTATTATTCTGGCAGGTTTCATTGGATCACGTTCTCCTGAATGATTTTCCCCTTCTCCCTTTATCCTGGGTTATCAGTTTTTCTAACTAAAGAATGTTCATTTTATGCTAAGAAGCTGAGTTCAGAGAGATGCTCCTCAAATTTTTAATCTTAGAAAATTTTCTGGGAAACCTATGGACAAGGTGCTCGCCTCGCTTGCAAGAACAAGCTTAGTAAATTCACAATCATACATTTCATTGTCTCTCTGAGGGTCAATGTTTCTTGCTGCAGCTCATAATGGATTTGAAAATCCTTGTAATGCCTAACTCCCCTTTAAACAATTAACCAGAGTCTCTTGGTTCCCTTGGAGACTATTCTAAGACTTAAAATTGTTTTTCTTCTCCCCTGCCCACACTGCAGCTAAAAGCTATGAATTACCACAATAAACAATATTGAGAAATGTCAAAAATCATCATTTCATCTCATGGAAAATAATCAAAGAGCAAAGATAGAGATTCCCTTCCTATTTATGCACTTGTTTAAGAGGTGCCTGACCTCTGTGGGATCTTCTGGGAAAACTTTGATATTTCGACTATTCGTTATTAAAAATTCATAGATAGAGATGAAAATGAATCATTTACTTTTTTTTCAATCATACCAAAATTGGCCAAATGGCTTTTGCAGCTGACAGTTTCCAGTTATTCTTTGCGATGGAAAAGGGCTATCAATTTATGAAGGAGGAGGCATGATAGTGACATCCATAATAAAATTTAAGCAATAATCTGTACACAAATAACATATTTATCATCCCTCATGCAAAAACTAAGCCATTTGCAATTTGTAAACTTACATTAAGTTCAAAATAAAGAAATTTTAAAAATGCATGCTAGTTAGATAAAATGCACAGTGTTTATAATTGGGAAACATAATATCAATAATGATGATGGTAATGATTATAGATAGAACTTATATAGGTTTAGAAGTATGCCGAGCCCTCTAATAAGTGCTTTATGTAAATTGATTCATTTACTCCTTCCAAAGATCATTTGAGGCAGGTACTCAGCTAGGAAAAATATTCTACAGAGTACGCAGTAGGCACAGCAAGTGCCAAGGATCTGAGGTGAGAATGAGCACAGCATGTTGAAGAAGCCAAAAGACAGTCAGAGTAGATAATATGTCTTTTACATAACAATATTTTATATCAATTTTCATTTCCTTTCTAGTACAAGATTATTTAGAATATTAAAATTTTCAGTTAAAATTGTTTTTTTTCCCTTGGCTATTCTTTTCTGTTGTTTTTTTTTTTTTAATATTTTGTTTCCATAATGTGGACTCAATTTTCAGTTTCATATAATTTGTTTTTATTTTAATTTTGAAATAATATATTAAAATTTAAAATATTCTTTCATGAGTGTTTGAAAAACTGTATTGTTGTTTTAAGATTACAGTTCTCTCTCTGTGTGTGTGTGTGTGTGTGTGTGTGTGTATGTGTGTGCATGGCTACCAAATCAAATTTTTAGTAGTTTGAATTTTGCTATTCCTCTTTGAGTCTAATGTCAAATAAATTTTGTATGAAGTATCTTTAAGGCTCTAACATTTAAGGATCAGTAAATTTGTCTTTGTATTTCCATGAGCTTAATTTTGTATATTTTGATGCTGCATTTTAAAAATAAGTTACACTCAAGTTTTTTTTTTATTGTATTTTAAGTTCCAGGATACATGTGCAGAACGTGCAGGTTTGTTACATAGGTAAACATGTCCCATGGTGATTTGCTGTACCTATCAACCCATCACCTAGGTATTAAGCCCAGCATGCATTAACTATTTTTCCTGATGCTTTCCCTCCCCCTGCACACTGCTCCCACCCCTCAACTGGCCCCAGTGTGTGTTGTTCTTCTCCCTGTTGTCTACGTGTTCACATTGTTCAGCTCTCACTTATAAGTGAGAACACGCAGTGTTTGATTTTCTGTTCCTGTGCTAGTTTGCTGAGGATAATGGCTTCCAGCTCCATCCATGTCCCTGCAAAGGACATGATCTCATTCCTTTTTATGGCTGCATAGTATTCCATGGTGTATATGTACCACATTTTCTTTATCCAGTCTATTATTGATGGGCATTTGGGTTGATTCCATGTCTTTGCTACTGTGAATAGTGCTGCAATGAATATATGCACGCATGTATCTTTATAACAGAACAATTTATATTTCATTGGGTATATACCCAGTAGTGGGATTGCTGGGTCAAATGGTATTTCTGGTTCTAGGTCTTTGAGGAAACACCACACTGTCTTCCACAATGGTTGAACTAATTTACATTCCCACCAACGGTGTAAAAGCCTTCCTATTTGTCCACAGCCTCCCCAGCATCTGTTGTTTCTTGACTTTTTAATAATCACTATTTTGACTGTTGTGAGATGGTATCTCATTGTGGATTTTATTTGCATTTCTCTAATGATCAATGATGTTGAGCTTTTCTTCATATGTTTGTTGGCTGTGTAAATGTCTTCTTTTGAGAAGTGTCTGTTCATGTCCTTTGCCCACTTTTTAATGGGGTTGTTTTTTCCTCATAAATTTGTTTAAGTTTCTCATAGATTCTGGATATTAGGCCTTTGTCAGATGGAGAGATTGCAAAAATTTTCTCCCATTCTGTAGGTTGTCTGTTCAGACTGGTGATAGTTTCTTTTGCTGTGCAGAAGCTCTTTAGTTTAATTAGATCCCTTTTGTCAATTTTTGCTTTTGTTTCAATTGTTACCAAAAAAGAGCCCATATAGCCAACACAACCCTAAGCAAAAAGAACAAAGCTGGGGGCATCATGCTACCTGACTTCAAACTATACTACAAGGCTACAGTAACCAAAACAGCTTAGTGCTGGTACAAAGACAGACTCACAGACCAATGAAACAGAATAGAGGACTCAGAAATAAGATTGCATGTCTATAACCATCTGATCTTCCACAAATCTGACAAAAACTAGCAATGGGGAAATGATTCCCTATTTAATAAATGGTGCTGGGAGAACTGGCTAGCCATATGCAGAAAATTGAATCTGGACCTCTTCCTTACACCTTATACAAAAATTAACTCAAGATGGATTAAAGACTTAATGTAAAATCCAAAACTATAAAAACTCTAGAAGAAAATCTAGGCAATACCATTCAGGACATAGACAAGGGCAAAAATTTCATGTTGATGCTGTATTTTTTTATGTATATAAGGTTTTATGATTTTACTTTTACCATTGTAAAATACGATTAGCTTGTCTCATTCATCTTTTTTTTCTGGTATTATAATGGGTTTCACAGTGCTGGTTCAATGCCTGCCTTTTGTTAAAATTTGCCCAATTTACTTTTACCATCATTTTATTATTATACTTTATATTATCGAATTTTTAACTTTCTCACTTTCACACAACATATAGCTAGATATGGGATTGTTGTTCATTTGTTTTCTCTTCTTTCTTTTTTTTTCTTCTTTTCTCTGCCTAATGTTAAAGCCTCTGATTTATAAGGAAATATAACTTATGTTTATTATGCCTACAAACATACTTAGTATTTCTTAGGTTGAGATCCCCAGCAAGTGGAGCCTGTGGCAAAGGCTGGTGTGCTTCTGCTCCATTAGAGTGTGATCCCAGGGAGAAGTACTGAGGTCAAGTACAGCAAAGCAGGGAAGAAGGGAGAGCCAATAGAAAATGTGCCATGGGGCTGAGTATTACAAGGTAAAGCAGATGTTTGGCCTTCAGGATCTCTTCCCCCAGAAGCTACATGACTGTGGCTCAGAACCGTGTGCCCAACGGAGACAGAGGGGATAATTTATCTACACACATCTGCTGCCCATCGCTCAAAAGTCCAGCTGATAGGGGGTTAATTCTGCCCCACCACCCACCCCTACACACACATATTTCGGTTGGACATAGGTGGGCACTGACGTAGATTCTTTGCTTCCTGTACTTATATGTGAAAAGCAAAGTGTTGAGAACTGGAAGCATGAGTGAGTGACATGCAAGGAACTGACATTGAAGTAAGATTCTGTGAGGGTGAGGTTGCATTTGTAGAAAGTGGTTATAGTCCACTTAGCAATGGTCATCACAGAGGTGGCTGAGGGACCAGTAGATGGTTCTGAGAAGGTAAGTGGATGCTACCTAGGTTTGTTTAGTCTTCTTTCTAGCAGGGTTTCTGATTGGGTTTCATTTATTTTATTCTCTTGTACTGAATTGTCTTTTCCTATTTTTCTTTTTTGTTTTAAGCATTATTCATCATAGGCCTAATAGTTGCCCACATATATTTAATGTGTATGTTTATATTATAATTTTTGAAGGATAATTTGAATTATTATCCATTTAGAAAATGACCATAACATACTTTCACATTTCTTGTGCTCTACCTTCTTCACCTCAACTAGTCACCCTTTATATGCTCTGGGTTTCATATTGAAAATATATTTGAAATATTCCTGGATCATTACACATAACTCTGTAACATATTTATTTTTTAAATTCTGGAGAAATCTATTCTTGAGCTCACTAGTTTCCTTTATAAGTCTATCCATTTCTCAATTCAACCCACTCATAGAGTTTTTTAATTACCTTTTTCAATTAAAAATTGAATGTTTAAATCTAACCCTTTTAAAATGACCACTGCTTAATATAAACTGGGAAGAGATAAGGGAGTCATGGCCCATCTGTTCCAGTAATCATCCAGATGGACAACCAGGTGGCCTCTGCCTTGCTTACAATCATTAACTGTGAACCTGGAGGACTGCTACAACCAACCTTAGCAGAAGATCTGAGGATACAAAAGTTTAGGGCACCAGTTTCTTATGTTCATTTTTTTTCTTTATAATTCTTTTAATCTTCTCTTTATGTTTCAGGGATTCCTCAAAATTTACAATTGGTTGATGGCACTCTTCATCTTTCTGATGTTCATTTAGAAGTGGTATGTGTGCGTGTGTATGTGTGTGTAGTGTGTATGTAGTCACTCTTACCAGTAGTGCACACCTCCCCCCCCCCCCATTCTCTCCTCTATCCTACTTTGTTCTTTTGATTTTTTTCATTTCAAGGGATTTTGGAAAGTAGAAGAGTAAAATTGTATAGTCAATCTACACCCTTTGATACAATCTCCAGTGCACTAATTAATTTTACATTTTTATCATTGTTAGTTTTTATTGAAACACGCATGCCAAAAGAAAAAAATCCACCCAAGAATAATTGAATTAGTGTATCTGAGTTTGTTTGGTAGATAATCTTTTAAATCTTAAATTGTGTTAATCTCAGCATTTGCAGAGCTATTGCCTGCTATCCTGTAGTGAACCCAGTTTCTAAATCAGAGCAATCCTTAATTAAAATGGTACATTAATCAACAGCAAACTATTTGCATCTACCATTATTCTAAATTGTGTGACTTGACAAGATCCACATTATTGCCTAAGATAAACATTAAATATGTAAACTTCATAAGGCAGAAGCTGTTTATCTTAGTCTTATCTAGAAAAGACTTTACAAATAAGGCTTCATTAACTTATTCATTTTATATATATGTATGTTTTTCACGTTATATATATGTATATTATTCTTTGCCAATTATATTATAATTATATGCTTGTTAGGATTAAATAACAGTTGTAATTTTTTGTCACACACGTGCCTGCATGTGTAGGCATTTTATGCATATGAACACATTTATATTTCTTATTTATACATCAAGATTATGCAAAAAATGAGAAAAACAAAAATAAAAATATGAAAATGCTTAATTCAGTTATTTGCGCAACCTAAATATAAAATTAGAGCATGCCTCCAGGATCTAATGGGAGTCTTAAGGGTCCATTAGACGGCACAATTGGTTTAAAATTGTAATATCTCTCAAATTTTTAAAATTAAAATTTGCCTTCAATGTAAAGCAATGGTAACAACAAACTGTTAGAATAACATATGGCACTAACCAAATTGATTCTAAATGGCCGCCTGTCCCTAATATCTATGATTTCCTCCACAGATAATTATTGGGAACCTGATGCTCAGTACCGTATTAGGCATTAAAAGGATGAAGATGACAAAGGGAACAAAATAACAGCTTAGAATAATTCTCTCCTTTTTAGAGTTTTTCCCGAACTTTGTCAAAGTATAATTAAAAAATTAAAATGTCTATATTTTCAGCATACAATGTGATGTTTTAATATACATCTTCATTGATTACCACAGTTGTGCTTATTAACATATCCATCACCTCACAGGTTTACATATTTTTTTTTGTGGTGAGAACATTTAAGAATACTCTCTGAGTAAATGTTAAGTATACGGTACAGTATAATTAATGATAGGTATGGTCTATTGGATTTCCAAAACTAATTCATTCTGCGTAACTGCAACTTTATGTCATTTTACCAATGTCTCCTCTTTTCCCTCACTCTCAAGACACTGGCAATCATCATTTTCTCTCTGTTTCTATGAGTTTGACTTTTTAAGATTGTATATGTGACAGTATGCTGTATTTGTCATTCTGTCCCTAGCTTATTTCCTTTAACATAATGTTTTCTATGGTCATCCATGTTGTTGCAAATGACAGAATGTCCTCTTTATTTTTTTATTTTTATTTTTATTTTTTTCAGACGGAGTCTGGCTCTGTCGCCCAGGCTGGAGTTCAGTGGTGCCATCTCGGCTCACTGCAAGCTCCGCCTCCTGGGTTCACGCCGTTCTCCTGCCTCACCCTCCCGAGTAGCTGCGACTTCAGGTGCCCACCACCGTGTCTGGCGAATTTTTTGTATTTTTTGACAGAGACGGGGTTTCACTGTGTTAGCCAGGATGGTTTTGATCTCCTGACCTCGTGATCCCCCCGCCTCGGCTTTCCAAAGTGCTGGGATTTACAGGCATGAGCCACCACACCCAGCCAGAATTTCCTCTTTTTAAAAAAAGAAAAATGGCCGAGCATGGTGGCTCACGCCTGTAATCCCAACAATTTGGGAGGTCGAGGCGGGGGGATCACGAGGTCAGGAGATGGAAACCATCCTGGCTAACACGGTGAAACCCCATCTCTACTAAAAATACAAAAAATTAGCCAGGCGTGGTGGCAGACGCCTGCAGTCCCAGCTACCTGGGAGGCTGAGGCAGGAGAATGGCTGATCCCAGGAGATGGAGCTTGCAGTGAGCCGAGATCCTGCAACTGCACTCCAGCCTGGGAGACAGAGCAAGACTCTGTCTCAAAAACAAAAATAAACAAACAAACAAAAAAAGATGAAAAATATTCCTGTGTGTGTGTGGGGGGGTGTGGGGGTGTGTGTGTTTGTGTCTGTGTATCTTCTTTGTCCATTCATCTGTCTATGAAAACAGTTG
This sequence comes from Pan troglodytes, assembly GCF_028858775.2. Lineage (NCBI taxonomy): Eukaryota > Metazoa > Chordata > Mammalia > Primates > Hominidae > Pan > Pan troglodytes. The sequence continues at coordinate 15,750,950 of NC_072411.2, forward strand.
ATTCCGTATCTTGGCCATTGTGAATAATGCTGCAGTGAACACAGAAATGCAGATATCTCTTCAACATACTGATTTTATTTCCTTTGAATGTATACACAATATTGGGATTGCTGGATTATATGATAATTATTTTTAATTTTTTAAGAACCTCCATACTGTTTTTATAATAGCTGTAACAATTTACACTCTCACCAAGAATGTACACGGGTTTCCATTTTTTCACACCCTCACCAACACTGATTATCTTTTGTCTTTTTGATAATAGCCATTCTAGCCATTCTAACAAGTGTGAGGTTACTGTGGTTTTGCAATTCCCTGATGTTTAGTAATGTTCAGCTTTTTTTTTTTTTCATGTACCTATTGGCCACTTATATGTCTTCTTTTGAGAACTGTCTCTTCAGATCCTTTGCCCATTTTTTAATTAGGTTATTTGTTTTTGCTGTTGAGATCTTTGAATTCCTTATATCTTTTGGATATTAATCTCTCATTGTATATATGGCTTGCAAACAATTTCTCCCATGTAGGTTGCCTCTTCATTATGCTAATTATTTCCTTTGTTGTACAGAAGCTTTTTAGTTGATGCAATCCCATTTGTCTATTTTTGATTTTGTTGCCTTTGCTTTGGGGATCATATCCCAAAATTATTTGCCCAGACCAATGTCAAAAGGGGTTTTTTCCTATGTTGTCTTTCAATAATTTTATAGTTTCAGATGTTACATTGAAGTCTTTAATCTATTTTGGGTTGATGTTTGTAGACAGTGTGAGATAAGGGTACAATTTCATTCTTCTGCATTTAGATAAGCAGTTTTCCCAACATCTTTATTGAAAAGACTTTCCGCATTGCATGTTCTTGTCATCTTTGTTGAAGATCTATTGACAATAAATGTGTGGATTTATTTCTGGGCTCTCTATACAATTCCATTGGGCTGTATGTCTATTTTTATGCCAGTATCATGTTGTTTTTATTACTATAGCTTTGTAGTATATTTCAAAATCTGGTAGTATGATGCCTTCATCATTGTTCTTGTCAGGATTACTTTTGACTGTTTGGAACTTTTGTGGTTTCATATGCTTTAGGATTTCTTTTGTATTTCTGTAAATAATATCATTGGATTTTTATGGGGCTTGCATTGATTCTGTATTTGTTTTGAATTTTTAACAATATAGATTCTTCCAATATATAAACATAGATTTTTTTCTTTATTTGTGTCTTCTTCAATTTCTTTCATCAATATTTTAAAGTTTAACTGTACAGATCTTTTATCTCCTTTGCTCAATCTATTCCTAAATCTGTTTTAAATGATACAGTGAATGGGATTGCCTCCTTATTTTCTTTTTTGGGTGTTTCATTGTTAGTGTATAGAAATGCCACAGATTTTTATATGTTTGTTTTGTATCCTGCAGTTATACACTGAAGTTGTTTATTAGTTCTAACACTTTTTCAATAGAGCCTTTAAAGTTTTTCCATATATACAGTCAGGCCATCTGCAAAGAGACAATTTAACTTTTTCAGTCAAGATTGTAATGGATATCCTCCAGACTGTTCAGTTGTTTCCTTACAGAAATCACAGTTTTACCCTCAGTAATCTCAATACAATTACAAAGACAAATAAAAGGATCAGTATGTCTTTGATTTTGTTGGAAATACATTAACTCAGCTTTTACTCAGTTTAGCATAGTGGTAAGATGTACAGGTTTTGACGTTAGACAGATCCAAATTCCAATTCTGCTTCCTCAAATCGCATGCTGATGAATTTAGGCATGTTACTTAACCTCTCTGAGAAGCTTTCCTTTCTTTTTTTTTTTTTAATTTGGTGAGTGAGCATAATCATCACAATAATCGAATAGGCTATTTTTCAGGTCTATCTATATATATATGTATACATATATAATATTTATATGTATGTATAAAACATTTAGCGTAAAAGCATTCAATTGATTTTAATCTCCTTACCTGTAAGTGTTTATTTTGGTGTGTATTAACACATTGTGTGTATGTTTATGTAGTGTCTGCATTTAAATAAAATAGATTTAAACTTAATAAGCTGGAATGCTAGATTTATATCATCACAATTTATTAGGTTAAAATGTGGGTGCTGTAAAACAAACAAACACGATGCAACCCCTCAGGCTCATGAAAGTAAAATGAGAAATACATTATGTGGTGATAAGAGCTAATACTTCATGCAAATGTGACATTACACATCTCTTTGTGTTTAGGACTATGCTTGTCAGCTATGCAAATGCTAGCCATTATTTCTTAACACACTCTGGTCCTTAAATAGCACCAAGAGGAATGTTCTATATTTCACTCATTTAGTACATTATTGTATTGTAATTTTTAAATAAAACTAAAAAGAACTAGACCACATAACCATCTTTGATCAATGTTCAGAACAAATATATGGCAGAGAATTATTAAACAGTACCTCAAGCACGCTCTTTCCAGAGGGCAATGGATTATTTAGTACCATGTCAAATCACATAAACTAATTCAAAAATGATAAATTACAATGAAAATGCATGCTGATGTTTTGTCCCTGAATTCTAATAATGGGTGTAAAACAGTGTTAACTGTCATTGATCAGACACATTTATTGGCATGCTAACCTAACAATTACCATAGTATTGACTATCAAACAGCCATATGATTATAGTATATGATGTACTATATCGTATATGATTATAGAAAAGATATAGCATATGGGTTCATTTACTCTAGGAATACCAATTATAAATATAAGTGTAGAATACTAATTTGTTAATTAAATAAATATCATTTTAATTCACAACAGTTGACACTCTGGTTCTCCTTGACTCCCTGAGTTTTAAATAAGAAAATGTATTAACTAACTTAGAATTTTCTCAAATTTATTTATCATTGCACTTAGCCTTCACCTAATAAAAATGTTTATTTGGCTTCAGGCGTGAAATTTCCCACATAGTCAAAAACAAATCTGCCAAATCAATGCCAATAATCTTCTAAGTATTTTGAATATTAATATTTATGAAGGACAAAAGGTTACTTTTGTGATGTTGCAATTAAATGTCTATTTTCTCTCCATAAATAGAAATTAATGAATCAATGTTTATGCAACTGACTGCTTGCCAATTAAACACTTATCTTAGGAATTCATAAATGTCCTTTCTCTTCAAAGAGTCAGCAATAGAAAATTCTTTCTTTTTTCTCTTTTTTATAACCTTTCTTCTACCTACTTTTTTCTTATTCTCCCTGCCTATTTCTTGTCATTCTCTTTGTTCTATACTCTTCTTTCTTTGCTCTTCATCCTCCTCCATGTCCCATGCAGTGTATGGTGTTAACTCATACAAAGCAGTGCATGTAGAGACTATGTTATTAAAACCCCAGGGGTTTGGTCTAGGTTCCATTGCTCACTGCACAGAAAGCCAATCACTGAGACAATGAGTGTTGCCTGGGAAGAGAGATGGGAGCCAAAGCTCAAATCTATCCCTCTCACCCAAGCAACATTGGGGGTTTATATATCAGGGAAGGAATTTAGCTATGTACAGAAAGCAATCATGACAAATGAGGGTTCTGGCATCTGTCTGGATTCGGTGATCAGGTGAGTTTCGGTTCCTTCCTTGCCTGAAGGTTAATTTCCCTAGGGAGGAACTCAGAAGTGAGTTTCAAGTTTTAAGACCAGAAGGGGCAATTTCTATATTTATTTAAAAAAAAAAAGTAAACATGAGCTCTACGGAGCATTTGGGCTTGTTTCAGCCGTAGGTGAGGGCGTGGCTGAGGCCTGGCAGGGAAACGATGTTCACAAAGCCTGATCACCTTAGTTTAAAACATTTAGAAGCTGAGAGGAAATTTCCTGGTCAATAATTTAGGCACCTCAAAAAAGTTTCCATTATTTTTTTTCAAATACACAGATAGTTTCTTGGCCAAATTTCTTGGCAATGACACTGAGGCAAGACCAGAAATGAATGGCTTGAAAGAATGAGAACAGCAAAGAAGAATTGTCCAGTTGTTGAAATGAGAGAATTTCAGCCCACAGTTGAGGTAATGATAGCAGATCTGGAAAAGACAGGGACGATAGAGGAAACTATAAAGAAGAGGGACACTGTAGAATTCAGCAATAGGTTGAAGAAAAGACAGAAATGAGTCACAGATTGGAAATGGAATAAATGCACATTGATGCCTTCCTTCCCCACTGTTTTTTTTAAAAAGCACATATATCACCTGATGGTTATCTGAACGAGAACCCAACTGAAGAGGCTGACAATCAGACTAAGCCAAGCAGACAAGTAAAATAGCTATAGGGAACAGTCCTAGAAACAGGTTTTACAGTTTAGCATAGATATGTCTTTTTTCTTAAAAGAAACAATCTTGGCTTATATTTTATTCATAAAAGCTATTCTTTACTCTGTTGCCTTGAGTGGTTTTGGCTATGTGTAGATGTGAGTATAGCAGCTTTAAATTCACCTGTGCCCTTGAAACAGCAGCCTGTAGTACATTCAACGTCGTTGCACTGACTGCTGCTATTCTGCCTTCTTTGTGAGCCAATTATGAATCTATCTTCAGAAAATTGTGCTCCAGTGCTATTACTGAATTAACACTTTGCTTAAGTGTGTTAATTCACAGACACCCACATGTGTGCCTACATACAACCTCAGAGAAAATGTGTAAATAAGTTTAAGAGTAGCAAAAAGGCATGCTTTTTATGAAAAGCATTTAAAGTGTCTAAAATTTTCTATTTATCCTGTTAAGAGAGAAGGGTGCAGGGATTTATTAATATTGAATGAAATGATGTATATTGAATAGAAAATATATTTTCTTTTTTTTTGAGACAGAGTCTCACTCTGTCACCCAGGCTGGAGTGCAGTGGCGTGATCTCAGCTCACTGCATCCTCCATCTCCTGGGTTCAAGCAATTCTCCTACCTCAGCCTCCCAAGTAGCTGGGTTTACAGGTGCCCACCACCATACCCAGCTAATTTTTGCATTTTTAGTAGAGATGGGGTTTCACCCTGTTGGCCAGGGTGGTCTCGAACTTCTAACCTCAGGTGATCCACCCGCTTCAGCCTCCCAAAGTGCTGGGATTACAGGCTTGAGCCACTGCGCCCAGCCAGATTATATTTTCTTTAAGATAGAAATAGTAAGCATAATCTTCCTGATCTTCCTGATTTTGTCTTCCATATTAAAGAACATTTATTGTCTGTCTAAAATTTAATGTTCATGTGTACATGGAATTTAAAGACAAAAGAATACATTCCCAAGAAAAACTTAACTTGTATTTCCAAGTCCTATCTTTACATCAGAACACCCTGTAGAGCTTTAAAAGTTCTAAAACCTGAATTCCACCTTGAGAAGTTATGATTTTAAAATCCCCACTGGTCAATTGCATGCATAGCCAAAGTGGAGGATCCCTGTATTAGGGCCTGCCTGTCGCTGGGCACAGGGGGTGGCAGCAGGGCACAGTGGAGGTGGGTGTGTGGTGGAAATCACTTCCAAACTTACCTAGCTCTAAGATGGGCTGTTAGAGGGCAGGTCCTTCTAAACTTTAAATCTGAAATCAACTGTTCAGTTTATGATTCTGTTACTGTATAACCCTGACCTTGAATTTGTCTGGGTCACCTTTGCTTTGAGAAAACAGCCTGTCTAGAAGAGCAGGGATTTTGTAATCAGAGATTTGAACTGCAGTCTTGGCTCTGGCCATTTACTACTGAGATACTTAGGTAAATTACTGAATCTCTTGTAACATCTGTTTCCTCACTCTATAAAGTAGAGTGATTAAAAATATACTCAAGAGTTCCAAGGCTGTTCAAGTTCAATGAAAGATAATCTGTGTAGGATTGAACACACAGGAAGTGCTCAGTGTGCATTAATTTCTTTCTCCTTTACTGAATGGTAGCTTTTTTATACTCATTTGTGCTCCTTATAAAATAGGCAAAGTTAAGGGAAAGTGATTAAAATCACAGGAGCCTGTTCTCTATTTGGCTGTATCTCTGTAAAGAGTGAGAAGAAGGTTGGCTGTTTTAATTTTTAAGACAGGAAAATGATTTTTTGATTTTGTTTTGATAGAGTCTTGCTCTGTTGTCCTGGCTGGAGTGCAGTGGTGCAATCATAGCTCAGTATAACCTTGAACTCCTGGATTCAAATGATCCTCCTGCCTTAGCTTCCCTAGTAGCTTGGACTACAGGCACACAATACCATAACCAGATAACTTTTTTAAAATTTTTTTTCAGAAATAAGGAATCTGCCCAGGCTGGTCTCAAACTCCTGACCTCAAGCAATCCTCCTGCCTCAACCTCCCAAAGTGCTGGGACTACAGGTGTAACTACCAAAAACGGCAGGGAAATGATTTTTTTAAACACACATAGCAAAATGTTTTTGTCTTAATATGTGATGCCCAACTTAAAATAGTTACCTTTAAGAGCTGAGAGGTTATTCCAAAGATGCTGCACTGAAAAAAACATTCATAGCCACACATATGAAATTGTCTTCCAGAATTTAGGGTATGTGAAGCAGGATGGAAATGCAATCGCAAGGTCCTAGGGATACAAACCTGGGACAAACAAGCAAGTTTCCTGACTCTATAGAATTTACCTTTCAGAGGTGGACAGATGTTGATCAAGTGCTCCTACAGAAAACTAGGACATGTAAAATAACTAAGGATGGGAGGGGAGCAAATGTAGAAAATGGTAAACCATTTCCAAGGTAATGAGGGTTGTCCGGGGAGAGAGATGATGACACCCTGGACTAGGTTTGGGTGCTGGAGTCAACTTATGTAAATTATTTAGGAGGGAGAGCCAACAGGATTTGCATATCATGGGGATTTCTGCATGTATTATTTTAGAGGTGAAATCAGTGGGACTTGAGAGAGAAGCTTATATGTGATATATCTGACTTGAGCAACCAGATGAACCATGCTGCTAGTCAATAAAATTGGCAGGATTAAATAAATCTCTTATGTGAGGAAGAAGACCACATCTTGAATACATTGAGTTTGAGATGCCTTTGGACCATCCAAGATGAAATGTCGGATAAGCAGCAGGAGCGATGCCTTGGTCCCACAGACAAGAGAGTGAGAAGCAGTTATACGTGGGTCATGGTATAAATCATATGATGGCCAGTGAAGCCATGAGTGTGGGAGGTCATATTCAGTGAAAGCTGAGTGAGAAGAGTGCCTTTACACAAGTTTTTATTAAGGACTTCCTGTGATAGCATTGACTGCTGATCACATTGGTGTTTGCATAAAATAGCATAATCTAATCCACAAATTCTCTTTCTTAGAAGTTGTTTAGAAGTAAAAGCAAAGCTGCTCTTCAGTAAATGTCTCTTGCACATACTCAGCAATCCTAGAAGAGAAGCCAAAAGATACAATCAGTATGTAAAGGTACAATCAGTGTGTAAAGATACAGTCAGTGTGTAAAGATAGGTCAGTGCTTAGAATGATCAAGGGGAAGTCCCAGATGAAAAATGTTGCAGGTTGTCTGGCCATTTCAGTTTCAAACCCAAATGAATCCTGAGATTTTTATGCCCTATAGAAATAGTTACTCATTAAGATTTTATCAAAATAGTTTCCTTGAAAAAATAATTCTCATGTTTGTCAGCTGCAGTGTGTAATCTAAAATTTAATTAGAGATTTTAAATATCTCTTGAATCTCTGATAGCAGTTTTCTAGACATTTGAGGCTTATTAGTTCAGCCCATTTTACTGCAGGGAAGAATGAGATAGCAATGGTGAACTTTTTTTTTTTTTAAATGTTAGGCAAGTCCTTTTATTCCATAATGAGAAAACACTTGCTTTTTAATTAAAATTCTATTTCTGTATACCTTTGTTTGAGTAGCTGAATCCTAAATATTCAGGGGCAGTGAGTCCATTTAAAACTCATAACAAGTAAAACTTCTTAAATTTAATTGTACCCTTCAGGTTCAAAAGTGCTTTGGTAATTTGGGTTCCAAACAGAATGTGGGAGGCAATTAAGGGAGGCTGCTATTGTGAATCATGCATCACACTCAGAATCGAAAGACGTTGGTTTTCATTCACCCTGTCCTACACGCAGGGTATGTTTATGAGCTGAGCTCTGTGGAAGCAGAGACATTGCTTAACCTCCCAATCTCCACATCTACCTTATAAAGATTTGGTAGGTTTTGTTGTTTCTGTTGTTGTTGAAGTTTTAAAGTTTATGGTGAAATATATGTCAGACATTCAGGTAAGAATAAAATATTATAAAAAGTATTATAATAAACATTAGGTTTCATTAAGCTAACATTAGGAAGTAATTACTTCAGTTTATTTTTTAAGGAATTGAATGCTATAAACACAATTGAGATCCTTTTTCTACCTTTCTCCTATGTCATTTCCTTCCCTCCTCCTCCACTATACATACAATTAGGAATTCAGTGCACATAAAAATATTTTTTTTAGACTGAAGGACTCCTAGATCCTTATCTGTGACTATACAGAAACGGATCAGAGAGTGTGCTAAATCTATAGGTGCTGGCCCTGTGTGTGTCAAAAGGATAATAATTTCTATAAATGTAACCTGTACTTTTGTTACATAATTATGTATTGATAAGTATATGTAATTTTTTTGCACTATGTGTTAACGTTTATCGAAATAGTACTACGTGTACATTACACTACATGTTAACATTGCACCTCTTGCTTTTTAACTCATTATTTTTTTGAGTTTCCTCTATGTTGGTAAAGGTTACTAATTCATTCCAAGTTCTACATCATATTATTCCATTTACAAATGTAGCATAATATAGTTTTCCATATTCCTGCTGATGGATGTTAGATTGTTTATAATGTTAAATTGTTCATTATAAATAATGAAGTAATGAGCATTATTGCTCTTGAACATGCCTTGTGTTCATATGTGAGAGTTTTATACACAGGATATTTCTTTCTTGCTGTAGACTAAAATTGTTCGCTTTTACCATCACTCTGCTATATTGTTTTCCAAAGTGGTTGTACAAATTTACACTTCCAATAGCAGTGTATGAGAGTCTTATTTTTCCATATTTTTGCAAATATCTAGTTTTTCCTTTTTTGTATTCGTGCTTGAATTTATCTCAGACTTTCATAGATAAATTTTTGGGGCCACCTCCACTGTCACTACTAACATCTCCATGAATGCCACCATCTCCCTGATTCTTTCCATGCGAGCATTGTATATAGGTGCAATGGAATGGGCCAAGTGCTATTTGTAATCATGGCAGCTGTCGTCTAATGTATAACTCTATATAATCAAAATAACATGAGTAAAATCTTTAATCTGTCTTATTCATTCATTATATGTTAGTTAAATGTTGGCACTAAGAATAATTATAATTCTGATTTAATAATTAAAAAGATAAAAGAATTATATAATTTTTTATGAGAACACACCAGATTCACCATGAACTTCAAAGAGGGACACATAAAATTCTGCCCTTGTGTGGATCAAATACATGACATCTAACCTTACCGGTAAACTGAGAAATTAGTCAAAATAGCAAATAATTCTGTAGCTTCTTCCATCCCCTCTTTGACATTCCCTAATTTCACATAATTCTAGAATTAAAAGGAATACAGTAACAACCTTGCCTAAGTTTCTTATTTAAAATTCAGGAAGAATATTCTCAAATTATGAATCCTAAAGAGGTGAAATGCCTTGATAAAGTCACATAACAACAGATTTTCACCTTTAACTTCTTTTTCCTGATTTTTGGCAGCCTGAGACCCTGCATTGCAGTGTTCTGCCAAAACACGTGGGCCTGTTGCCCTCAAGAACAGCCCAAGCCATCAAGATTTCCCTGACTCACTTGTTTACTCTAACATCTCACTTCCTTTTTCTGTAATATTTCAGGACTTTCCTCCTTGCTAATCAATCTAATAATCTAATGGGCCCAGCACTGGCAGAGGTTTAATGTTCTATCCATTCTCAACAATATTGCCCAAGAGGGAAATTTTTCAGCCAGTTTCTATTGAAGCCTCTCAAAATATTACTCTACAACTATCAACCTAATCTTCTCAAATGTAGGCAGAAAAACAAAAATCACTTCAGTCTTTCCTATTTTAATTTACTGAGGTACACTAAAGAAAACTTCTCTACCATCACCCACCTCATAAAGGCCTGAGACAATCACACTCATCACTTAAATTCAGACGTAAGCATGGCATGCTAATGAAACTAAGGCAAATATGAAGGTAACAGTTTGTTTGTAATGCCTATTAAATATTGTTAAATTAAAATGAAACATTTAAGAAAATATATGTGACATTCAAATGAACACCAAATGATTCATTTCACACTAGTCAATATTAAATTAACTCCATATTACATGAAAATGTTAAATACTACTGAAATAAGCAGTAAAAGAAAATTATAGTGTAACCTCACAAACACATCATGGTTGGAAATTCGTTATTCAAAAAAGATTAAGACTAATTTTGTAAAACTGTTTTAAAGTCAATTATTTTTTAAAAGAATTAGGAGAAAATATCATCACATCAGTGGTTCCATTATATGTTTTAAATTAATGAACTAATGAAACCCACTAAAATGTAGGCAGGTGTAAACAAATTGCTGTTTGTATAATGCAATACTTAGTAAAGATTATTTAAGTAGTATGCTAAAATCTAAACAATATGTAGAGTCTATAAAGGATAACTTTTAGAATTACGTTTTAAAATTAAAGTTGAAATAATAAACTGAAGAAATTGCTAACCTAATCAATTCTGAGTTTGCAATATACAACACGGGATTAGTCACCTGATATCAATATGTAAGTTGTTTCAAAGTGCAAACTTGACTTTAAAAAGTTTCTTTGGTCATCATATTCATTTCTATTATTTCCACACATTCTTTCAAATTAAAGACATATTTAAGTACCACAGATAAATTACTCAAGTTATCAGTTAAATTGCTCAAACAGTAACACCATAATTACTATACAATAATATTTTGATTATTTTGACCTCTATAATCATGCTGAAGAGATATTTATAGGTTCTTGATTAATGGGCAATTTTGATTTAGATTAATTCTATGATAAACTTAAGGTTATCAAGTCTTATTTTTTCTTCAGTAATTTAACATTCACACACAGACACACACACTTGAGTACACGCTTGAGTGCCCACTCTACACCGTGCTGGGACTCAGAAATAAGAAATCCTCAGCCGGGCGCGGCAGCTCACGCCTGTAATCCCAGCACTTTGGGAGGCTGAGGCGGGTGGATCGTGAGGTCAGGAGATCGAGACCATCCTGGCTAACGCGGTGAAACCCTGTCTCTAGTAAAAACACAAAAAATTAGCCGGACGTGGTGGCGGGCGCCTGTAATCCAAGCTACTCAGAAGGCTGAGGCAGGAGAATGGTGTGAACCCGGGAGGCGGAGCTTGCAGTGAGCTGCACTCCAGCCTGGGCGACAGAGTGAGACTCCGTCTCAAAAAAAAAAAAAAAGAAAATCCTTAAGAAAATCAGAGATTAACAGGGATGACAGACAAACTAGGACACAGGGTTGCCTGCTATGCGTGGGGACGTTAGCAGAACACTGTGGGAGGCCCAGAGGAACAGTGTATACTGGATTTGGGGTGGCATGACTTTCTCAGGGGAGTGTTGTGTGGATTGAGTCTTGAGAGACTAGTACTTGCCAGCTAGACAAATTGGTGCATACTGAGGCTGGAGAAGCAGCCCATGGGACCACAGGAAAAGCAGCAGCAGCTGGTGCACTGCACTCTGGAGACCACACTACCCAAGGTCAGTCATGAGATGAACTTGATGAAGTGAGAGAGAAGTGGCTAGAGAGGAAGGGTCAGTACTAAATCGCAAAGGCCTCACATCATGATGAGTGACTGCAGCTTGATGAACAGATAGAGAAGTCTGCAAAAAAATGTCAACAGAGAAATGACATTATCAGATTGTTTTTCCAGAAAGCTCCTACTAGTTGCCTCATTGTTGTTGAATATTTCCTACAATTGGAGACATTAAGTGCACATAATGAGAGGCTTTGTGATGATGGCCCAAGGCTTTACCTGGGATTGACCATAGAAGGAAGGGTCAGAGGCTATGCTATATTTATGGCTAATAGCTTTCTATATCTTTTTTTTTTTTTAGATGGAGTCTTGCTCTTATAGCCAAGGCTGGAATGCAGTGGTGCCATCTTGGCTCACTGCAACCTCTGCCTCCGGGGTTCAAGCGATTCTCCTGCCTCAGCCTTCCAAGTAGCTGGGATTACAGGCACCCATCACAAAGCCTGGCTAATTTCTGTGTTCTTAGTAGAGACAGGGTTTCACTATATTGGCCAGGCTGATTGTGAACTCCTGACCTCAAGTGATCAGCCCACCTTGGCCTCCCAAAGTCCTGGGATTACAGGCATGATCCACCGTGCCTGGCCACCCTGTATATCTTAAACTACAACAATAAAGTGAAGGATGTAAATTTTTTTTTGTTTGGTTATTTCTTCCTTGTAAGCTTGGACACAAACTAAAATGGCTCATGAGTACAGCTGGAAGTTAACTCAAGTTAGAGGTCTGCAAATTATGGCCCCTGGACTACACCTAGTCCACTATCTTATTCTGTAAATAGAGTTTTGTCGGAAACAACCCAGTCACATTAAAACCAAAGCTTATTCTTTTATGAATTGTCTGTGGCTGATTTTGTACAACAGCAGAAAATCACAAAAGAGACCATAAGGCATGCAAAGAAGAAAATACAGTCTAGCCCCGCATAGATAAAGCTTGCCAACCCTTCATTTAAGAGATCACTCAGTGCAGAACGTGTATTTTTTCCCACATATTTCCATCTTTTTTGCTCTTTATTGTTTCTTACACCTTAGGTGCACCTGGAATCATTTTCTCTCTGTCTACAGTTCATCTTTTAGAATGACTTCAGTGAAAGTTGTCACAAAGACCCCTCTCAACATTGATGCTCTGAAAAAGTCCGTTTTTATCAGCATTCCTGAAATGTTCTCTAGATTATACTCATTCTCTTTTAGTGCATTAAAGAGATTATTCCACTGTTGACTGTCTGACTTTGTTGCTGTTGAGAAGTTAGCCATCAGTCAAATTCTTGCTCCTTTGAGGGTGATATTTTGTTGCTGTTCTTCACCTGTGGCCTTTCTTAAGATTTTTTTCTCAGTCTTTTTTTCCCCCAGCAGTTTCAATGTAACATATTTAGTTGCAGATTTCTTTTTAATTATCTTGCATGGGATTTGTGAGCTTCTTGAATCTGCAGATTACTGTCTTTCAGATCTAGAAAATTGTCAATCACAATCTTTTCAGATATATCAGCTGTCCTACAGTCTCTCCTCTCCATCTGGGACTCGGATTACATTTCCTAAATCTTGTGTTGGTGTCATTCATGGTTATTAATCTCTCTCATGTATAGTCCATCATGGATCTTTTAAAATTAAACTCAAGATAATTGTTTGCAAGCTATCTTCTCAGATACAAAGTCTGTCTTTAGCTGTCTTCAGTTTGTTGTTAAGTCTGCTCACAGAGATTTTAATTTCTATGACATATTTTTCCAGAAGATTTTTTAAACCTTCTATGTCTGTTTCTATGGTTCCCTGTCCTCTGCAGATATCTTTTAGTTGTTCCTTCATTTATTTAAACCTTTCAGTGTAGTCGTTTTATAATCAGTATCTAATTACTTATTAATAAATATCTGATGTCTTTACCTTTTGCTGTGGTTCCATTTTCCATTTCTGTCCTTTTCTACTTGTTCTCATAGTCTAGCACCTTGTTGTCATTTTTGACATGATGAATATTCTTTTTGAAAAAAAAAATTTAGAACTAATTGACAAACATTTTTCAAAGAGAATGTTCATTGCTGCATCAAGTTCAAGACGTGGTACAGAAAATACATGACTAATTCTACCGAGGTTCTACCACTTCCATTCACCCTTGGCCTGAGGGTAAACTCTTTAGGGTCTCAGCTTATCAAGAAGGAGTCTTATTAGACTTCCAATTTTAGGTGAATTCTGCATTAGATTTTGATTCCATTCCCAGAAGGCCTCTGCTAGGAAATCAAATACCTTCAGGGAAAAATCCGCTTTTGTACCAGGATAAATTTCCAAGTTTTCATTATTCCTTCTTTTCAGGCCTCAAAATGTCTTATTGTCTTGTTGTCTGTGTGATGCTTTTAAGAAATTATTTTGTAATATTTTTATCAGCTTTTTTAGTTGTTTTCAACAGGCCACAATGTCCCTGTAAGCAGACCCTCCCATTACTATAAACAGTAAGCCTTCTGAACAGGCATTTTAACAGTAAGAGTATTAGGTTAAGTAAGGTCTTAAATAAAAACCTTCCTGCTAAGGTCTTTGCTTCCTCTGCTGCCTTTGTGAGCCAAGGGGAGGTTTCTCACTCTTTAAAACTCCTGTGGGCTTAAAGGAAGGTAGCCAGGCTTCGTGCTCTTTTTGCTCCAAACTGGTACAAAGTCTGTGTTAAAATAGCCAGTTGAGGCCATTTTTGTCTACATGGAACTATGGTTATGGCATGTAACCAGAATGCTAAAAACTCTTTGCTGGTAACATTGTAGACTGCAAAAATGGCAACTTGGCAGCTTTTTGAAAAATGATGTGGAGTCGATTTCTTCACCCTTTCATTCTGGACTGCTTTGCATATTACTTGGTTAATACAATGCTACAGAAAGGATGTTGGATATAATCTGAGTAGTCTCAAGAATTTTGAGGTATATCCACTCTTACTTTTGGAACTCTGTGAACTTCACATCTAATAAATTACTGGAGGATTTGAGTCCATATGGAAAGGGGCCCTACTCATTCCAGCCAGTGAACCTACCAGCTAACTACAGATGCACAAGCAATCTCGCTTTAGATCAACTGAGAGGAACCAGTGTGGCCCAGACTAGAACCACTCAGTGAAATTCACACCAGATTGCCAACCTAGGAATTCGTGAGCTAAATAACTGGTTATTGTTTTAAGCTACTAAATGTAGAAGAGGTTAGGTTTGCAGAAAAACTCAACACCTAGAGCTATATTACTTTATTTAAATTGTTCTTCTTAAAATTAAATCTCTCAGTTATCAAATCAATGAGCATTTTTCAGTCCTTGTCTAATGAGACTATTTTACAGTATCTGACAGTATTGATTATTCTTAAACAATCTATACTCTTTTAGTGTCTATGACACTGGATCTTTGTGCTCTGCTGGAATTTCTGTACTATTCATTCTTCATTTCCCGTGTAGATTTTATTTCTTCTTGTTTTCCTTATAAGTATCAGCATTTGTTAGGTTTCCATCTTTTTCTTATGTTTCCATCCACAAACTCTCCCCGTTGGATCTCCTCCACTTTTTTTTCTATTTCAATGACCACTTCGTATAAAGATATAAATTATGTCTTTATGCAAAGCCTCTTCCTGCATTAAAGTCCTGAATATATAATCCGACAGTTAGGTAATAGTCAGATATATGTCCCGAGGCCCTATGCTTCAACATATCCCGAAGTATATAACTGCGTTCTTCTCTGCCATCTGCTGGCTGGCTATTCCTCTATTCCACATAGTTTCACAACTAATCACCCAGCAACCTGCTAGAGAAACCTGGCATAACACATGCCTCCCTCCTCATTATATTTGTGTCCACTCTGTTTCTCTCGCCCTGCTCTAGTTTAGGCCTTCCTTCTCTCTCTTTTGAAACATTATGATCGTTTCTTGACTAGTATCCTTAGCTGTAGTTTGTTTCTCTTATATCTATTCTAAACTTAGCTGTCAAAAAAGTTATTAAACAACAACTTTCAGAGCATTTGCTACAGTGAATTTGGCAAATAATAAACATATTTGCTACCACAATTTTTGTCTCTGCCTCTGAAAGTTATCACTAAGTGATTTCTGCAAGATTTTCATGGTAGCATCCAACTACACAGCCAGCCATTGCTATTGGATAGGAGATAGCTTTAAACCTGAAATCTGTTTGCCTTAGGATTGTCAAAGATTAACAAAGCGGGACAGTAGTTAACAGGGCAGGGATATATTTTAATGAGTAATATACTACTGCAATAAGGAAGAGGATCTAGTTCTATCACAAACACCTCTTCTAACATCCAGGTTAGTTTTCTTTCAGGTGTCTTTGTATGAAACATCTAGAGTGGGTTAGGGGCTATACCTTTGTGATCCTGTCAAACCTATATGACATCCTATCAATATGAATACGAAACCTGTATGAATCCCTATTAATATACCTGCTCACAATTTTGAGGTTTTCTGATGATATTTCTATTTATTTCACTTGGACTCTGTGAAGTCAAGTACTGTATCTTAAATATTTTTATATCCCCATCATTTAGCACAGTACGTAACAATTAAAATCACTCAGTGGTTTTAAAATTTAACAACAACAAAAACACATAATAATGCACTGACCTCCTACAACTCTAATAGTGCTTGTGGGCTCAACATTATCTGAAAATTGTTCATTTAGCGAGAATTATGATTTCAAAATAACTAAGGACTATAGGCAACTCATTCTATTGCCTCGGGGAAACCTCCAAGGTGTCCTACTTTTGTGGACATGTGTTATCTGACAAAAGGTTGTCAAGTTCACTGTTCTTTCCAGTTCTGCCTGGTACTATGATTGCAGTGCCTAAGCAGCTTGAATTTCCTGGGCAAGTGTGCACCATGCTGTAATAATTCAGAAGCTGTTTTTGTGTTCTTGAAACATATGGTGCTAGCTCAGATTTATCTTGGGAAAAGCTGGTCAGGAAGAGAAACTGCTGAAGAGCTGAAATCTCTCCCAGCAGCTAAGAAAACAACGCAGGGACACTGGCGTCCTTCCTCCGAGAGCTCAGGCTCTCCGCCAGTTTGTGGTCCATATGCTGAATCCAGAGAGCTGCTTCACTTCTAATAACGATTGTGTTAAGTTGTGTGAGGCTGATATTCCTCCAGAGGGCTCACAGTTTCAAGCATACCTAAAAGCACCTGTTAGGAAGCAGAGCCTCAGAAAAATGCATTAGCATTTCTAGGAAAAGGGCTTATTTTTATTCTTCTTGGTTACAGAGTTGCAAGTTGGCTTGTTCAGAAAGAGCTGTTTTTGCACCACACTGATGTTCAGTTTGGTGCAACATTTAAGTCTGGGAAGAGCACAGAGCCAAATGTGGCAAGAGATGGCAATAGAGAAAATGCCAAGTGCCCCCTGGCTTATCTCTTGTAGAAGAATTTGTAGCAAGGCTTAGACCACCTGAAATGAATAGCATTCTGCAGTTCTGTCTGAATTGCACTCTGTGATTTATTATTTCATTATACTAGACTGAATTTGAACCAACAAATAGTTCGCCCAGGGAATAAAATATACCTTTACTTTACAGATCCTTTCCCTTCCCTTCCCATATCTTTTTCTTCTTTCTGTCCCACCTTCACCAATGTGTGTATGTGTATGTGTGAGCACGTGTGTGTGTGTACTCACATCCATTCTAATAACTGGAAACCTACCTTTGCTGGAGCAGGTTAAATATTGCCTCTTAAATATTAATATGTTTAGAAAACCCATTCCTATAATAAAAGTGGTAATTTCTACCCAGTTGTTCCCAAATTTCAATAAATTAATCTGAATAAATGAGTTTATAGATATTACACTTAGAAAATGCATAGTTAAAAGGAAACATTTTAATAAAATAACACTTTTCAAAAAGCCAAATTTCAAACTGGAAAATCAGAAGCAGGTAGTGGCCAGTGCCACTAGAACATGTTAGGAAATCTCAAAGTTTCCCCTCCCCCTTTAAAAAACAGTGTTCCTCAAAAAAAGGATACATATCCCATTTAACTCAGCCTTTTTAGCCCAGTCCTATTATAATGCTGTTTGTTCCAAACTGTTTTATAAAATATGTTTACGCTAAAATATGTAATATTACCTTCCACTAAATAAATAAATATATTGTGCACACATCACACACATATGTGCCATCACCAACTCCTATATGAGGACTAAAGCTCTGATTTTTTATCTTGGCCAAATTCCTACCTAAGGGGTGTCGGGAGTCATGCCCTACAAAGCACAAATTCTCATCAGGTGGGTTTTATTTAACCCTATATATCGCGACTTACTTTCCAATCTGACTCTGGCATAACATTATGAGATAAGGAAGAAAATCAAAATACTTCACCCCAAAACATGTTTTTCTGCCATGTCTTGAAATGGCCCTACAAAGCCGTCCTTTGTTGGGAAAGATCTGCATCTGTAAAGAATCTCTGTTAACATAGCTAGATCTTTTTCTCTCAGGCCCTCCCAATTCTGAAGAGCTTAACTAAAAGTCTAGCACCTTTTAAAGATCTGAACAGGAAACATTTGTCATCTATTGTCTCTAACTGCAGCCACTATAAGATTTCAAAAGAACTTTGGTCTCTACGATCTTTTATCTTAACCCGAATATTTCTTTTCTGTTCATCTCAGGTCTTTAGACAAACTCAACCGATTGTCAACCAGAAAATGTTTAAATTTACCCATAGCCTGGAAGCCACCCCCCAACCCCTCCCTGCTTAGAGAGTTGTCCTGCCTTTCTGAACCAAATCAATGTATTTCTTTCTTTCTTTTTTTTTTTTTTTTTTTTGAGACGGAGTCTCCCAGGCTGTCGCCCAGGCTGGAGTGCAGTGGCGCCATCTTGGCTCACTGCAAGCTCCGCCTCCCGGGTTCACGCCATTCTCTTGCCTCAGCCTCCCCAGTAGCTGGGACTACAGGCGCCCACCACTATGCCTGGCTAATTTTTTGTATTTTTAGTAGAGACAGGGTTTCACCGTGTTATCCAGGATGGTCTCGATCTCCTGACCTCATGACCTGCTCGCCTCGGCCTCCCAAAGTGCTGGGATTAGGGCGCGAGCCGCCATGCCCGGCCAAATCAATGTATTTCTTAAATGTATTTAATTGATGTCTCCTGCCTCCCTAAAATATATAAAACCAAGTTGTACCCCAATAACCTTGGGCACATGTTGTCAGGACCTCCTGAGAGTTGTGTCATGGGCCGTGGTCACTCATATTTGTCTCAGAATAAATCTCTTCAAATATTTTACAGGGTTTGACTCTTTTCGTCAACATATACTATAATATCTTCCAAAATGTGGTCTTAACTCGCGAGAGCAAACAGTGCAGAGGGTGTGATATTTTCTAATTCCATGAGTATTAGCTGGTTGCAAAACAAGCATTCTCAGCCCATGGCACTGTGTATTCCAAGTCGAGCGTATTCTTTAATGTGTTTTTATTTTGCTTCGCTCTCTCATGTTACCATTTATCTCATCTTATGGTAAAGCAGTTTTGATCCATAATGGCACTTTTAAAAGCTAAATTTTCCAAACTGAAACACCCAGCTGAGTAGGCTGCGAGTTAAAAGAGTAGTGTGGCAATGGCTGTAGATTCCTTCAAGGAAGTGGTTGAAGGAAGGGATGGATTTTAGGGATTGGTTGAAGTCCTTTAATATTTTCTTCAGCATAAAAAACTGACTAAATCAATTAGTACAAATACCTTCCAGAGCAGTGGTCCTTAAACTCTAGCATGCATCAGAATCACATGGCAGGTGACTGAAACCACAGATTGCTGGCCCCACCTTTAGGGTTTCTATTTAGGAAGTCAAGGTCGTGACCTGAGACTATGCCTTTCTTTTTCTTTCTTTCTTTTCTTTTCTTTTTTTTTTTTTTTTTTTTTGACAGAGTTTCACTGTTGTTGCCCAGGGTAGAGTTGCACAGGCTGGAGTGCAATTGGCCCAATCTCGGCTCACCGCAACCTCTGCCTCCCGGGTTCAAGCGATTCTCCTGCTTCAGCCTCTCGAGTAGCTGGGATTACAGGCATGCATCACCACGCCCAGCTAATTTTGTATTTTTAGTAGAGATGGGGGTTTCTCCATGTTGGTCAGTCTGGTCTCAAACTCATGACCTCAGGTCATCTGCCCACCTCGGCCTCCCAAAGTGCTGGGATTACAGGCATGAGTCACCGCACCCAGCCAACTATGCCTTTCTAACAAGTTCTCAAATTATGCAGATGCTGTCAGGTGGTGTCTTGGTTGATTTGAGCTGCTGTAACAAAATACCATAGACTTGGTGGCTTATAAACACAGACCTTTATTTTTCACAGTTCTAGAGGCTGGGAAGCCTGGGAAGTTTAAGATGAAGGCTCCAGAAAATTCAGTGTCTGGGGAGAGCCTTCTTCTTGGTTTATAGATGGTGCTTTTTAGCTGTGTCCTCACATGGTGGAAGGAGAGACCTAGCTTTCTCCAGCCTCTTTTATAAGGGCACTAATCCCATTCATGAGGGCTCCACTCTCATGACCTAATCACCTCCTAAAGGCCTTGCCTCCTAACACCATCACCTTGGGTGTTAGAATTTCAATATATAAATTGTTAAGGGACACAAACATTCAGACCATAGCAGCAGGAGGGAACACACTTCGATAGCTGTTCTTCTAGAGAAATGTCTATAGTGCTTTTCAGTCTGGATTTCATAAGGGTTACTATGGTATTATCTGAGAAAAACAAAAATGGTGCTACCTAGCTAACTTCCACAGAAAAAAATCAAAAACAACTTTTCTTTTTTTCTTTTATTTTCTCCTTTTTCTTTGAGAGACGGGGTCTTGCTGGGTCACCCAGGCTAGAATGCAGTGGCCTGATCATGGCTCACAGCAGCCTTGACCTCCTGGGATCAAGGGATCCTCCCAGCTCAGCCTCAGCTGGGAATACACGTGGGCATCACCATGCCTGACTGATTTTTTAAAAATTATCTGTAGAGACAGGATCTCACTGTGTTGCCCAGGCTGGTCTAAAATTCCTGGCCTCAAGCAACCCTCCTACCTTGGCCTCCCAAAGTGCTGGGATTAGGATTACAGCTGTGAGCCACTGTGCCTGACAAAAAAAAAAAAACAAAAACAAAAAACAAAAAAAACCTTAAAACTAAACAATTTTTTTAAAAATATAATGAATTTATATTAATTTTATGTTTCTTTTCCACTGAGAAATTAGGAAAATGTTTAGTGAACTTTTAGCCACATTTAACTAGGAAAAAAACTTCTTAATTTTGGCCTGAATTCCTGGCTACAGCTGACTGACCATCCCTTGACTTCCACAACCTTTATTGCCATCCCAGGTTGGCCCCTCATCCTCAGAGTAACGTCCTGGAGAGCTGTCATCATCCAAGCTTGCCTCACATCTTCTGTCCTAAATTTTTATGCACCACCTTCTGCCCGCAAACTTCTTGACATCTTCAGCCTGATTTCCTCTTTTTCTTTTTTTTCCTCTTTTCTCCATTTCTCAGTTCATTGTCTTCTGCTTTCATTGTTTTTCTGAACATACCTAGACCTCATGGTCAATCATCGCATTGATCATTTCTTTCTAATATTAGAAATGTCCTGACTTTCTTGCCATTATTCTTACACACAGTCAAAATAATCCAATCTAATCATTCTTTTCTCTTTGACTTCCACATTAACAATCATTGCTAGGAAAATTAATGGTTAGACTGCCATTTGAATTTCCAACTGCAAAATGTCCTGTCTCCAAGACTAGATGCGCAGTAATTGGACATATCCCTAATGAGCACTCTGCCGTTTTCCACAATTTTTATTTCGGATTGTCATCACTGAAGTCACTTTCTCACTACCCTCTCTATCACACTTTGGAAAAAGATCTTTCCTCCCATACTGTACAAATAAAATAATAATAATAGCCACCAATCATTTTTTCCCTTCAACTTTCTTCACCCTTCCCTATCCTGCTACTTGCGGATTCACTCATCTGTGCCTCATTGTTTCCTGCTTCAGAAGAACACAAGAGCAGAATCAAGAGCCAGCACAAACATAGTTTTGGAAAAGTGCCCCATTTTACTTTCCATATTTTAACACCAGTGTAGTGTATGAAAAAGTAGGGAACATTTAAAAGTTCAGAAACAAGGGCTGATCCATTGCAGTCTGCACTTTCATGTTCCATGAAAACCAAAAAATCAAAAAACTCACTCTATTGAAATCATCTCTTTCCTGATTTATCTCTTAAACTAGGAAGTAGTTGGTTCCTAGGAAATAGTTGGTTAAACTAGGAATAGTTTGGTTCCCTGTGACTCTTGCCTTTCATATCTATGTCTACAACAACTCAGTATCTAGTACATCACAGGGACTGCCCAGTAAATGATTCAGTGGGTCATTCCTTTTTTGTGTGTGTGTCTAATTTTCATTGATCCTCACTTTGTGATCCACAATTATTCCCTTTAATTTTTCTCTTCTTGAGTGTCACATTTGTGTTATGTTTTATTTGCTTATCTATTTTGACAAATGTTCACATCTTTTTAAAATATACATATGTATGAGACATAAAAGTGCAAAGAAGAATTCTACTCAACCAGAAGTAACCCTTGCTAGTGTGCATTTATCATATGACATTCTGGACAAGGCTCTGTGCATATTTAAAATGTGTAGTCCCTGGGTATTCTTCTGGTTTCTTTCTGTTATTACCTCTCTTAATGGGGTGGGAAGGAGTAGATAAAATTCTACCTAGAGTAGCTATTTGAAGATGATGCTTCAAATATTATCCCCAAGTGGTGAGGGTTTTGTCAGGGATTTGGGGAAGGGGGTGAGGGGACTTGCACTTGCCTCGGGACAGTCCAAAATTCCAATTTAGGTTTGTCATCTCAAATACACTCTCACAAGTCTGCTACGTTCTCCAACTTAGGGGCATTGCTCTGTTTACAGTTTGGTTTTTGTAAAAGTTAAAGAAAGAGGAAAGAAACACAAAAAGTGGCTTAACAGTCAAAGACAGGTTTATTTTGGAGAACAAACCTGAGAGGGGCTTCTGGCCGATTTTTTTTTTTTTTGGTGAGGAGCACTCTCTCTTACAGTCTAAGAGTATTTATTGGTGAGAGAGGTTGGAAAGTTTCTGTGTTGGGGAGAACTTTATGGCGGGGTTGGAATGTCTCTGGTTAGAGGGCAGGTTATCTTGGGTCTGACATCTCTCTGGCCGGAGGGGAGGGTTATCTCAGGGCTGGCACGTCTCTGGTCAGGAAGGGGTTTGGAATGTTTCTGGTCGGAGATGTCATTTGTGGTTTATGTTCATGCTGACCTTAGCCATAAGGCTGATACCATTTAGATTTAGGTGGTTTTTGATCAAGGTGAACTTTAAAATGGCAGTACTCATCCAAGATGGCAATGCTCCTGCTCTGTCAGTTTTCAGGGTGGGATTGTGACTCACAACAATGTTCTGTGATATAAAGAGATGGCCATTGCTTTCCCACCCTCCTCATTCTCTTATATCCAACCATCTCCCTGTGCTAAGAAGCCAGATCAAGGCAACACCAATGGCCCTCCAGCAAGGTTCCACTGTACGACTTCCTCTCCTGTTCTACTTTGTGGATATGCATCTAAACCTTGTCAGGCTCCCTTCGTCCCTCAGACCACTTTCACACTTCTAAACTTCGTCCACATTTTCCACAGAGTCATCACATTGTCTTTTCAGATTCATTCACTCACTTTTAGATAAGTCTGTACTTGTCTGAAGTCTGAGGACATAAATATCAGCTTTAATCATCCTCCATGATTTTGATCCAAATTTTAGTATGTGATGGAGATCATTTGAGTTTTAGGTTTGAAGTTAGTTTTTTTGTTTTTTGTTTTCCACCACATAGGAAAAGTTACACTCTCCTCGCCTTCTGCCCCCTCAACCCCAACATGTGTCTATATGTTTAGTGACACTTAAGGGAAAAAAGTAGAAGAAAAATGGCCTAGTGCTGCTATTTTTCACTGGCCGTCCGTCCTACCAATTTACTTTGAAATTTGTTTGAAGAATGATGTACTGAAGAGGAAAGATGAACAACAGCAAAAAGTCCCTTGTTAGTTATGCTTTGCTCACGGAAGACCCTCATTTTGGTGTCCTATGACCTGCAGTTCAGTTCCGTTTCTCTCCTCTGAGTGTCCATGTTTAGCCCACCTGCCTCTGCATTGGGCTTTATAGCCTATTTGTTGTTGAGTAGTGAGGATTACATCTTGTTAGAAATGTAAGCTGAAAATAGTCACAGTGGAGCTCTAGAATCAATTTTCTTGGCAAAAGTGCTAAATAGTCATCTTGACTCCGGTAAGCCAGGGATACTATTACTACTAATAACCATTGCGGCCTACTGAGTGCACACACCGTGCCAGGTAGTCTGCTAAGGGCTTCAGTGCATTTTAATCTTTTCACCAGCCCAGGACTCTGTTGTTTTTTGTTTTTTTCTTAAGTAAAGAATTTTTAAAATAAAGAAACTGAACCTCAGAAAGCTTAGATAATTTGTGCTAGTTCATCACACTAATAAGTGGTAGACTCTCTCTGTTTGACTCCAATGACTATATTCTTGAACACTATCCAAATGAATACCAAATAACTCACTTTGCAAACATTTCATGTCCATTATCACCTCATTAATTTGTTCATTTTATTGCTCATTTCCAGAATGCTCTTGCCACTCCTTTTATCATAAAACATCCCATCCATTCTTAAAGAGCCAGCTTATATCTAATCTTGTATCTTATCCTTCTCCTAATTATCCAGCATGAAATAGTGGTGTTTCTGCCTCTGTTCCCCATAAGCGTGTCTGTTTTAACACTTATTTTTAATATATCAGTTAATGTTAGACATCTATCACCTTTCGGTCTCAGAGTTGTACCAGTTCCCATCTCCTACTGTATCTGGTAAAGGACAGCTTTTTGTTTTGATTTTCAGAACTTGATTTCAATATATATATATGAAAAGAGGGGACAAGATAAAATAAAAAAGTAACATTTGATATAATAATGTCTAAGTCAAATTCTAGGATTTACTAAGTGTGTTATATTAGAAAATGCAACAGGGATCACTGAACCTCAATATTGTCTTCTGAAGAAATTATCTTCATAATAAAACAACTTGTTTTACCTTTGATTGAGTTTTTAAGAGAAAAGCAAATACAATAATAAGTGATGAAGTATTATAACTCATAATGTGCTATGTTACTGTATTTTGTCATTGCTAATAAAAATAGTTGATTGATGACTTTTTAAGTGACTTTTAGGCAGAGTCCAGAGTGAGCAGTAAAAGAAATTAAAGCTGAAACAGTGAACCTAAAATTCTGTTGTAGAAGTTGTTAATAACTGTCTTTCCTTCAGCAGAAGTTACCTAGTTCTACATTGCCTCTGGCTTTTTGCCACCTGTTAAGATAAAAAGCTAGAAGATACGAACTAGGAAATAGTAGAGATAAGGTGAAAGTCTAGCTTGAACTCAGTGAAGCAAACCAAAATAAGCAAAGATCCCTCGCTTGGAGATGTGGTAGAAGACTTATGTGAACTATTACAGTGACTAACTACACAGAGGAATAAAGTTATACATATAAAGTTAAAAGATATATAATATGAGTGCTGTTGAATCAGCCAAGATGAATTCAGTCATATAGTCACAACAGTGTGCATCATAAAACAGTATCATAAATAGCAATGAGTTATAAATGGATTTGACCAATATACTTAGTGAGACCAATATACTTAGTGAGAAACTACACTGTGTTATTGCTTTGTACAATTATAAAAGATAATTGCCCAATGTAAATGATAACTAAAATTTAAGAAGAAATTTTCTATTTTTAATCTAGATTATAAAATGAATGATAGTTATGTAAAGTTTATCTATTTTTCTTTGGAAGGAAACCAAATCTGGAGACACAATAATAATTTGGTATCATGTAATGCCTAGGAAATAGTACATATCTAATAAATATTTGTTGAGTGAATAAATGAATGACAGCCACTGTAATAAGTTAAAAAGTTTTTGTAGGTAAAAGACAAGGCTGAAACAATGATTCTGACTCATAAGTGGTGGGCCATTAATTATATACATATATGCACAGACACACACATAAACTTTAAGAAAATAAAATTTTAGGAAAATAGATAAAATGTCAACTAGTATTTTATTGTTCTGCTAAATGAATTTGTTGTCATTCCTGACAGTGTAATGATTCCATCTTGTGTCTTTGTGTAGGCACATGTGTGAACCACTTTAATCCCCCTCTTTTTAATTTTCTAACATTAAAAAAACTATTTTTTTGTGTCCATGAGACATACAGTTTCAAAATTATTTTATGAAATTGAATGGATAGTATAGGAATTAATGTCGTGTATATCGCAGTGTGATTCCTTTTAAAACTGAATGAGAGGAAGTTAAGGCATGCCTACTGGTTTTCAGGGGCATCTAGTAACTTTGAGTTATTAAGTAATGAAATGTGAGTGACGGAGTTCAAGTTCCTATTAAACATAAGGAGAAAAACATTCATATAGTAGGTTTAATCACTGTTACTTTACGCTTTGATGTGCAAATTAAAATCGAGAACGTGTCATTTAAATAGGCTTAAGAGTTATTCAGAGGTAGAAATATGACAGCAGCTGACCTTTACTGTTATATTTTACTGCAACAAAAGCTCTGTGGATGTTACGCAGTTTCTAGTGTGAATTGTCTGAAGGTGATAAAAGAATTCAAATATCTGGACTGAGGTATATATTTCAGGAGATAGAAAAATCACTTTCTTACCTTCGGCAAACTTTCTCATTGATCACAAGAGTCAAAGGGCAATTTTCAATCCTCTAACTTACATCACATGGTAAACTACTTCCTTTGCAATCCATAAAATGAAAGGTACAGGTGATATTCTGCAAATACAATAAGAAGATTCTGTTGGGTTACGAGCGACTTGTCTGATTAATTTTTACATTCCCTGGACCTAAAATAATACCTGTTTTGAAACAGTAGCTCCATGAGTATTTACCGAGGTCAGCAGAATTTCATTAACTGAATTTAAATGTAGTAATTGAATTACCCACACAAGTAATTTAGTTTGAGTAGTTTTACTTAGCTAATAGTGGCAAGCATAACATTAAAATGGGCAAAGAAATAAGCATACCAGAGTTCTGCAAGCATTTTCTATAAACAGCCAGATAATAAGTATTTTAACTTACGAGGGTTTAAAAATAAAATTAAGGATATTATGTAGGTGCATACATAACAATTTAAAATGTAACAATTAAAAAAAAAAAAACTATTTGTAACTCACAAGCCATACAAAAACAGACAACCGGCACTTTGGCTAGTGGGCTACAGTTTGCCCTTCCCTGAAATAGATTTTTGTGCAATAAATTCAAAGATTTTGTTCCCGTAGTTGACCTAAATAATTCTGTAGATTTGGTCCTCCATGATGCAAATTTACATAGACAAGGTGATTAGACAGATGATGGGTTGAAATCAATTTCTTGTGAGTTAAATTAAACAATTGAAATGAATTGTTTTATTATGCCTTTGTCTCTGCATATAAGTTAGCAAATTCTGGGAGCCAAGTGGAAAATGTGGATAAAAGGATTTAAGCATGTCTGGAGCCCCTAGGGAGACTGGCATCTTTGGAAGAAAAAAGTTAGTGGAGTTCAAAGTGTGCCTTAGAAAAGGATAGATTTAGATAGAAGATCTCATCCCTGGTAATAGGAGGAAGGTCATATGCAGATGGGCTTTGGGAGGAGTGTGAGGGTGAGTTAGTTGGAGCAGGTGAGGGCAGTGGAGCTCACTCTACTAACCTGGCAGAACGCTGTGGTCCTCAAGGCCTGATGTAAGTGCATTTAGCTCTGGGAGACATTAGACACAAGTAAGATCTATTCAGGAAAGTGTTATTACTTGTTCCCAAAAGGAATTCTGCAATTCTGTTTTTTTTTTTTTTTTTGATACGGAGTCTCACTCTGTCTCCCAGGCTGGAATGCAGTGGCACTATCTTGGCTCACTGCAACCTCTGCCACTTGGGTTCAAACAGAAATTCTGCACTTCTAACTGAACAAAATATGCAATTAAATACACATGAGCAATGGAAATAAATTAACTTTAATCAATTCATTTCTGTAGTTAAATAAGAGTAGTTTATGGAAAATTAGTATTGCCTTATCAAAGGAGCCAAAAGCCATTTTCAAGACTGTAAAACATTTTATATGTAGTAGTATCAAGTGGTGTAATAGTAAAATTTAAAAGAAAAACAAACAAACAAAAAGAAGATGAGCAAGCCTCTTGATCTTTCTGAATTTTAGCTTCTTCATGGGTAGGGTGAAGATGTGTTACTTAATGTTTGCCAATGTCTTATCTATCTTTACAATGCCAAGAAGTCATAAAATTTTTATGTTAAATATCTAAAGTATAAAATTACTCTCCAAACTACCCAAGGTACACATGTATGTACTCATGCAACACTGAGACCCATAGTTCCCAAACTTTGTGTCAAAGTGCCTTAGGGAGCTTTAGGCTTGTGGGTCATATAATTTCTTACAAAATAACTCAACTCTGTAGCCCTAAAGCAGACGTAAATAATATGCAAACACATGAGCATAGCTGTGTTTTGACAAAGCTTTATTTTCAAAAAGAAGTGGCCAACACCCAAGCTGTACTTCACTGAACTCTGGTATACAGTATATGCATATATATTTAATATGCACATTAAATATATGTGTTGATATGCTTTCAAGAAATGTACAAATATATGAAGTTTCCTAATTGATGAATAAAATAATAAACACATAAATACTTAAGTGAAGAATGGAGAGAAGGAAGACTGTAGGTAGATTAGAGATAGCCTGAGTCAAAAGGAATAAAAGCCACTAGTCAGGGAAAAGAGCTTAATACATTCATATACATATACACATACATGTACACACAGATG
Organism: Pan troglodytes; assembly: GCF_028858775.2. Taxonomy (NCBI): domain Eukaryota; kingdom Metazoa; phylum Chordata; class Mammalia; order Primates; family Hominidae; genus Pan; species Pan troglodytes. Next base: position 15,779,565 of record NC_072411.2, read on the forward strand.
CTCCTCAATTTTACAATGGGGTTTTATCCCAATAAACCCCTCATAATTTGAACATATGATGGGCTTATCAGGAGAGAACCCCATCATAAATCAAGAAGTGTACTAAATGCATACACTTTTGTACCATTTTAAAGTTGGCAAATATATGTTGAACCTTCCTAAGTTGGAAAATGGTCTATCTATACATGCATATATTTGTATATTTGTTCTCTGTTCCTCTATGAAATGTTGATGACAAATTTGTTATTTATTTGTCGTAACAGTTCGTCTCAGATGTGATAGATACACAGTGTGTATTATTATGAAACTTGTAAAAAGGTTTAAGAATAAATAAATCAATAAACATCCATTTCAATCCTGATAGTAATGAAGTTTAAACTCATTTCCTTGGTACTGTCTCTTAAAAATAGTAATAAAAGGTTTTGCTTGAGCAGAATGACTGCCTAATGTAGACATTACACTCTTGTGAAAATAACCACTTTGATAATACAAAGATAGCCAGTCTGGTAGAGATTAAACTGAGACAGCTATGCACTTGTGTTGCAGACATTCAGTTGGCCATGTTATCAAGACCCAAGATATTGTAACAAATAAATAAAATAAAAGTCATGGTAGTAATAATAATAAAGCTGCTGTAATCAGGCCAACAGAATGCCCCCCAAATTTATTTCCACTTAATAAATGCTCTTCTAACCTCATATTAAAAATTGTGTCTCTGATTCCAGTTAAAGACCAAATTTTAAAAATATAGAGACTCCAAATCTGATTCTGTATTGAATTCTAATGTGAAGATCTTTGCTGGAATGCTTCAAAGGAGATTAGAAATATTGATTATCATTTAAGTACTCTTAGATCACCAAAATCTCACTAATGAAGAATTTCTTTATATAATGACTCCAATTGGCTAGTTAACAAACTATAAAATGAACATGTAATACATTAATCCCTCAATAACATGACCTGAAATCGCTACATTCTAAAAGTATCTCTTTGTTTTCTGCCTGTATTTGACAGAAATACGGCATTAATGAAATGTTCAGTTCTTGCTTAAAGTACATACCGGCATAATTTTTCAAGGAATGTAGGGCTTCAACACTTCTTAAAAGTCATGTTTGACTCTTCCTAGGATAGAATATAGAGGTATGATTAGGTAACCTTAAGTGAGAGAGAGATTGCACATAGAAAATAAAGCTTATTCTGCCACCTAGAACAGTTTTTTGAATAGTCCTTGTTATGTCTGAATCTTGTCACTCAGGTCTCAGTTAAAATACTAGCTTTCTACAGAGATCATTTTTTGATCACTGTTTTAGGAAGGGGTCTTTAGAAATTAGATTTTGGGACAGAAATGGGTATGTAGGAAATTTACTGGAAATTGCCTTGGAATTAACACCTGTAGTGGGGTGAAGGAACCTGGACTGGCAGAGAAATGTAGTCAAAATTAAGGCCACAGCAGATTCATCTTTTTCACCAGGAGCTCTGGTGCTGGAATGCATCTGTAGAATTATTCCAACTTTCCCCAGAGGAGTAGGCATTCATGTCCCCATATCAGTCAGCCATTGCATGAGGGATGGGTGCACACGCATGGTTGTCTTACCTCTCCTTGGCTGAGGACAATTCCCAGAGCAAGGCTCTGACTGAGAGCTTTCAGCCAAAAACACTCCCAGAAGTTGGGGGAGTAACAGCCTCAGTCCTAATGAGAGAAATAGATGGTTTAAAATGGCATCCGCAACATTCTACTCCCTGCACTATTCAGATACTTGTGATTCATATACAGTCATGCATCCCTTACCAACAGGGATACATTCTGAGAAATGGGTCCTTATATGATTTCATCATTGTACGAACATCATGGAGCATACTTACAGAAACCTAGACTGTATAGCCTACTACACACCTAGGGCATATGGTATAGTCTACTGCTCCTGGGCTACAAACCTGTATGACATGTTATTGTATTGAATATTGTAGTCAATTGTCACACAATGGTAATTGTGAATCTAAACATTAAAAAAAAGGTACAGTAAAAATTCAGTACTATAATCTTACGGCACCACCATTGTACAGGCGGCCCATCATTTATGAAAACGTCATTATGCGGTGCATGAGTGTATTAAGTTCTGGAATCAGCTCCTCTAGAATCCCTGGAAAAACACAAAAAGGACAGTAAATGAGACAAACTACAGCCCATGCACTACAGCTAGTCGGAAGTCATAAATGATATTCATTGTTTCTCTCTTCCATTATGATTTCAGATTCACCTTTAACTAGTGCTTCTAAAGATCTAGGTAGCTACTAAATGCAGAATGTCATATCTGCAGGGTCTGGGTTCTTAGTCATCATAAAATTCTCAGGCCTTACCTGTTTCTCTTGTCCAGTTACCACAAAAATTTAGCAACAGAGAACACAGAGATACCTCAAGAATCACCAGGTTTAGGCCAGGCACAGTGGCTCATGCCTGTAATCCTAGCACTTTGGGAGGCCGAGGCGGGTGGATCACTTGAGGTCAGGAGTTCAAAACCAGCCTGGCCAAGATGGCAAAACCCCATCTCTGCTAAAAATACAAAAAAAAAAAAAAAGAAAGAAAAAGAAAAATAGCTGGACGTGGTGGTGGGTGCCTGTAATCCCAGCTACTCAGGAGGCTGAGGCAGGAGAATCGCTTGAACCCAGGAGGCGGAGGTTGCTGCGAGCCAAGGTTGTGCCACTGCACTCCAGCATGGGCGACAGAACGAGACTCCATCTAAACAACAACAACAAAGAATCACCAGGTTTATTATATGGGGTTCATGCAAATTCTTCCTTGTCCCCATTGTGAAACAGCAGCCATACTTTCTCCCGGTGATCAAGGTAGCATCTCCAGGATGACTATCACTTTATTTGTCTCCTGGAGAACTGGTATGAGAAGGTCCAAGTGACAAGGTAGCAGCTATAGCTTAAATCGTAATGGGGCTTTTGTGGCCCCTCAAGGTCAAGGACCTTTGAACCTCTAGAACCAAGAACTGTAAGGACAGAAAGCATAGATTCCTAGGAGTTCAAGGCAGTGAGCTACGAGTCACTGGAAGTAATGATACACAGAGCCATTACTTAGCTCGCATATTCATGTATTATACTGTTGAGGATGTACTCATACACAATGGTCCTTCATGTAGAGTGCATGCTGTCTCCTGGAGGATGGGTCCCCTCAGTGTGTTATTTCCAAGATGGTGTCTCTGTTGTGCCTTTACAAGGATCTTCTTTTGCTCTGTAAGGCTGGCAGCTTCTGAGTGTTGTAGGGTGTGACAGAGCCAGTGGATCCCATGGATATCTGCCACATCTCCTTTGCTGCAGTGTGAATTACTTGGTTCAATAAGATGTAACACATGACATAAATGTTGATGTAGTAAGCAGTCTTTAGTCCATTGTACAATGGTTCTGACAGAGACCCTGTGAGTAGAAAAGGCAAATCTATTCTTGGTTATGTGGATGATGCCACTCAAGATGAATTTCTGCTCTTTCCAGAGTGAAAAATATTTGATACAATGAACGTGCCACCAAGTGGCTGGTTGGTCTTCTGAAAAGATGGTGCCATATGGGAGGTAGAGAACTTGTCTCTGTTGGCTGCATGCAGTGGTTCACACCTGTAATCCAAGCACTTTGGGAGGCCAAGGCAAGAGGATCACTTGACATGAGTTCGAGGCCAGCCTGGGCAACAGGGCAACAAAGATCCTGTCTCTATAAACACCCTTAAAGAAATTGGCCATGCATGGTGGCACATGCCTGTAGTCCTAGCTACTTGGGAGGCTGAGGTGGGAGGATTGCTTGAACTCAGGAGTTTGAGGCTGCAGTGAGTTATAATCTTGCCACAGGACTTTAGCCGCGAGTGACAGAACGTGACCACGTCTAAATTAAAAAAAATAGACACACACACACACACACACACACACATGAAATATATATAAAGGAATATATAGGAATTATATATATACACACATATATTTGTATATACGTATGTGTGTATGTACATGTGTGTGTGTATATGTGTGTGTGTGTGTATATATGTATCAATTGGTCTCTGTTATTGGCAGCTTAGGTATCCAAAGTGGCAGTAACTAAGATGGCATATGAGATATGCTGACTGACATGAACTGGCTAACTTAACTTGGATGATCACTGCCTCTTTTAAGTTGCTCTTGGGGGAGTATTAACCTGTGACACAAAGATGTTCACAAATTATGATCATTCCCATAGATCCATCCACATATCTAATTTCCATATCTCCTTTTTCTCAGTCATAATGTTTATCCTTCCAGGCCCCTGAACAATTAGTCAATTCACCACAGTCCATGAGTCTGTAAACATCCTTATCTTGGGCCACTTTTCTTTCCACACCAAATGGAAAACTGCATCACTTGCAGCTCTCACCACTGGGAGAACTTATTCTTACAGTTGTTTTTTAGGGTCACTTTTAGTTTTTACCCACATGCTAAGCCAACTCCCCTGTGAACCAAGCTCAGTCACTTTCCTGCTCGGCCCACCAGTCATATTTGTCCTCATCACGCAGCCACAGGTATGTGCTGTGGGAGGGATTTTGATGTAATAGTGATGGATGACATGGAGTCTGGGCTACCTGATTACACATCATACTTGTGCCCTCTATTTCTGCTCTTGCTCAATCCCAGGTGTGCAATTCCATCTTTTGATGGATTTCTTCTGCACCTACCCCACCTTATGGCTGGATGAGACTCTCAGAAATTCATGATGGAAATATCTGGCTACAAAATCACTTGATATCTCGCGGTTGGCTGACACATATCTCCTAATAACTGCTTTTGGAATATAGTTTAATTCTCCAGTGAGGTGGCATGATCTTGGACCAGAACTCTAGGGGTGTACATTGTGATTCTCCTGTCAGAGTTTGCTATAAACTCTGCATTCTTTCCTACCACTGATATACGTAATAATATGTTATCTTTTGGGTCATATGGCCCAAGTAGGGAAGCCACTTTCTCCTACGCCCCCTACGAAGCATTTTTCCTCACTAGTTTTCACTGAAAACAGGCAGCCTTTGCTGTCACACACTAATGGGTAGAAGGAGTATTCTCAAGTGTGAAACATGCTGTCTTTAGAATCCAAAGTAGTGCTGCACTTTGTCTTTTAATTTGATTGGATTGTTTCAACATGCCAAAGATAACTGGACTCCTAAAAACATCACTGCTGTGGTTAGCCCTTAAATCTTCATGGGGTTTCTGTTACACTTTCTAGGCCACACATGTTTTTCCAAGGCCTCTAACGCACTTGCAACGTCTTGCTACTCTAGTCCAGTTAATACGAGGTTATCAATACAGTGGACCAATTTGCAAAATATTTGGGTACCTGAACCAATTCTGCAAATTAGTTACATGGTCCAGATTTCTTCTGACTAATTATGAATAGGAGAAATGAGGAAGTTAACATAGAGTTACATAAAAAAATAAACGTACAGTGGGAAGCATTAGTCTGCTAGGGCTGCTATAACAAAATATTATAAACTGAGTGACTTACACAACAGACATTTATTTTCTCACAGTTCCGGAGGCTGGAGAGTCCAAGATCAAGATATTGGTTCCTGGTGAGGGCTTCCTTCCTGGCTTGCAGACAGCTGCCTTCTCACTCTGTCCTCACAGGGCAGAGAGAGAGATAGAGAGCTCTGGTCCCTCTTTCTCTTCTTTCACTCACGGGGGCTCCAACCCTTATGACCATATATAAACCTAATTACCTCTCAAAGGCCTCACCTCCAAATACCATCATTTTTAGGGTTAGAGTTTCAAAATATGAATTTGGGGGAACATTAACATTCAGTTAATAACATGGGGGAGGGGTTTTTTGTTTGTTTGTTTGTTTGTTTTTGAGACAGGGTCTCACTCTGTCGCCCAGTCTGGAGTGCAGTGATGTAAACTTGGCTCACTGCAACCTCCACCTCCCAAGTTTAAGTGATTCTCCTGCCTCAGCCTCCCAAGTAGCTGGGACTACAGGTGCCTGCCACCACGCCCGGCTAATTTTTGTATTTTTAGTAGAGACGAGGTTTCACCATATTGGCCAGGCTGGTCTTGAACTTAGGACTTTGTGATCCACCCGCCTCGGCCTCCCAAGGTGCCGGGATTAGAGGCGTGAGCCACCACGCCCGGCCATGGGGGAGTTTTGGTACAGATTTCCTTCATTGACTAAAAAAAAAAAAGAGTCATAGAAAAAAAAACTCCTTTTTGCAGCCCCAGCCACCATTTCTCCACATCCTGTCCTCTCCATCTCCTTTTCTCACATATAGTGACAGTGTCTGAAGCCGTGGCAGCCACTCTGTGGCTATGTAACAACAAACCCAAGGACAACAGGGCCAACACACTGAAAACTGTGGAAAGATGATAATCTCTTGGGACCTGGATGATACCTTTAAATTGTAGAATCTTCCTATAGTTCTTGTTATGTTAGAAATATTTCTTTTATTTGAGCTGAAACCATTTGGATTAGTTAATTATAGCTGCTATAAAAAATGAACTCTGAAACAGAAATAACTTAATACATAAAAATCTCACCTCTCTCTTATAACAGCTAAAACAGGGGTTTTCAGTTGGGTTATTCTCCTTCAGACAATGATTCTGATTCTCTCTTTTTTTTTTGAGACGGAGTCTCACTCTGTCGCCCAGGCTGGAGTGCAGTGGCGCGATCTCGGCTCACTGCAAGCTCCCCCTCCCGGGTTCATGCCATTCTCCTGCCTCAGCCTCCAAAGTAGCTGGGACTACAGGCACCCACCACCACACCCGGCTAATTTTTTTGTACTTTTAGTACAGGTGGGGTTTCACCATGTTAGCCAGGATGGCCGCGATCTCCTGACCTCGGGATCCTCCTGCCTCAGCCTCCCAAAGTGCTGGGATTACAGGCGTGGGCAACCACGCCTGGCCTCAGACAATGATTCTTGAACCAAGTCTTCTTTCAGATTTTGGCTCCACCATCTCCAAAACTTGGTTTCCAGAGTTAACTTGGATATCACCTGATTTCTAATTTTAGGAAATGAGAAAGGAATATAGATGATTATGGGTGGGAAGTTTTTAATGGAGAAAGCCTAAAACTAGGTTGTATGGTTACTCTTAACTGCAAAAGAGAATTCAAAATTGTTTTTCCATGAAGAATCAGAAAGGGGAATGACTTTATTCGCTCTACCTAGAATAGTGCCTGACTGATAGCAAAAATTCAATGTATATCCATTTAATATATGAATAAATTAGTTTGCTTTGCTCTGCTTCCCAACCAAGAATGTACTGGTTGATAATTACTTATCCAAAATGCTTAGGACCAGAAGTGTTTTGGATTTCATATTTTTTCAGATGTTTTAATATTTGCATATACTGTACCTAATGAGATATCTTTGGAATAGAACCCAAGTCTGAAATTTATTTCTGTTTCATATACACCTTAACACACAGCCTGGAGGTGATTTTATACAATATCTTATACAATATTTAAAATAATTTTGTATGTGAAACAAAGTTTGTATTAAGTATTTTCACATGGAATTTTCCATTTGTGGTGTCATGTCGGTGCTTTAAAATTTTCGGATTTTGGAGCATGCCAAATACATATGTCTTTTTTTTTTTTTTTTTTTTTTGTAAGAGACAGGGTCTTGCTCTGTTGCCCAGGCTGGAGTACTGTGGCATGGCCATAGCTCACTGCAGCCTTGACCTCCTGAGCTCAAGCAATCCTCCTGTCTAATCCTCCTGAGTGGCTGGATCTACAGAAGCTGCCACCACACCTGGCTATAGACCTAAACATATGTCTTGCGAATGTTTTACATGACCATAGAGTGAGATATTATTTACATCCATGAAAATTCTGAGTTCTAGAGAAACAATTCAAATGGTGCTGTTTATTATTGATTGATTCATAATTTCATTTATATATAGGCAGTAGCAATCTGTCTACAGCCTCCTTAGTGACAATATATGTGATCTTCCTTGTTCCTTCACACTGAGTAAGGTTTCATCAGTGTTTTTTGTAAGAGGTAGTCTGTGTTTTTTCCTTTGCTAATAACTCAGTGAGAGACCACTGCCCTCCAATATAACCTCAAAAGTACCTGATCAACTAAGTCAAAAATTTACTTGATCTTCTCTTATGTTATGTAGGAAAAAAAATCTGTTTTGGCCGGGCGTGGTGGCTCATGCCTATAATCCTAGCGCTCTGGGAGGCGGAGGCAGGTGGATCACGAGGTCAAGAGATTGAGACCATCCTGGCCAACATGGTGAAGCCTCATCTGTACTAAAAATGCAAAAATTAGCTGGGCGTGGAGGCACGCACCTGTAGTCCCAGCTACTTGGGAGGCTGAGGCAGGAGAATTGCTTGAACCCAGGAGCCAGAGGTTGCAGTGAGCCAAGATGGTGCCACTGCACTCCAGCCTGGGCGACAGAGCAAGACTCCGTTTAAAAAAAAAAAAAATCTGTTTTATAAAATCAACGTTTGCTTGAATTGATTGAATTTCCCCATGACAAGGAAATAACCTAGTTTGCCAAAGATGACTTACAGAGTTTATATTTTACCGTTTGTCTTTAGCAGGTACTCACATCTAGGTCTACGTCTCTATTGATTGTTCTTCCTTAAAATTTTTTTCTCTGAGATGATTATGTCATGATTTTACAAATCCACATGTATATTAGTCTGTTTTGCATTGCTATAAAGGAATACCTGAGACTGGTAATTTATAAAGGAAAGAGGCTTATTTGGCTCATGGTTCTGCAAGCTGTCCAAGAAGCATGGTGCTAGCATCTGCTTCTGGTGAAGGCTTCAAGGAGCTTACACTCATAGGAAAGGAAAAAGGGGAGCAGATGTGTCACATGGTGAGAGAGAGAGAGAGAGAGAGAGAGGAGAAGCAGGACAGACTTTTTTGAGCGATCAGATTTTATGGTAACTAACAGACCAAGAATTCATTCATTACCATGATGACAGCACCAAGCCATTCATGAGGAGTCTGCCCCGATGACCCAGACATCTCCCACTTGGCCCTATATCCAACACTGGGGATCACATTTCAACATGAAATTTGGAGGGGACAAATACCAAACTATATCAATATGATTCTGCACATGAAATGGGTTAGCATAGTTAGAGATAATTAACTAGGCTCCAAGTCTATTAAGTTAATATAAATCCTAGGCAAATAAATTATTTATATTTTCTAACAAAATATGTATTGAAGCTAAGCAGGCACATCTGATGAATCATTCACTCTTTTGTTTGTTGTTTCTTTTTAATTACACAAATTTTCAGTGATTATATTGAAAATCATGCAGGCAAAAGACTTTGAATAAACAAATCAAAGTTCTTAAAAGAAATGTTACATCCTAATGGCAACACAAACCTTCTCATTTTTATTTTTTAGTATAACTTAGAGGCTTTAAATCACAGGTCAGATTAACTTCTGATGTAACCCATCTATGCAGACTGTTCCCTACTACTGAAGACATGAACATACATACAATTTCCATCACCTAAAACTGTTTTGGCATCGTTGTGATGGCCTACTGTACTTTTGCAAATTACTTTATCATCCTTGCTGCTTTGCTATTCTTCTTGTCAATGCCATGTCTCTGATAATGTCACTTTGAACAGTGATTGTGTGAATGCTCAGAATTACTAATAATTTCCACAGACAGTATCTTGTAGTGAGGTAGTAACGGAATATTTTTCCATTCTGTGTCAGTGTCTTACAGGACTGATTTTTTACAAGATGGCTTTCTTGGCATCCGATGCAAGGACTCTCATCCCAAGAGAAAACTTTTTGCACGAATTAGAAATGAGCGAATAAAGTTTCTTAAACTAGAACTGCATCAGCAGATGTCTTCTCTATGTCTCTGTTTTTTTGTTTGTTTGTTTGTTTTGTTTTTTGAGACAGGGGTCATGCTTCGTCATCCAAACTGAAGTGCAGTGGTGTGAACATGGCTGATTTGCAGCCTCAATTTCCCAGGCTCAAGCGATCCTCCTACCTCAGCTCCCCGAGTAGCTGGGACTACAGCGCATGCCACCACACCCAGCTAATTTTACATTTTTTTTTCTTGAGATAAGAGTTTTGCCTTGTTGCCCAGGGCTGATCTAGTCCTGAGCTCAAGCAATCCTTCCACCCCAGCTTCCCAAAGTTCTGGGATTACAGGCCTGAGCCACTGCACCCAGCCTGATGTGTTCTCTCTTAGAACGTTCTTAAACCGGGCCGGGCGCGGTGGCTCACGCCTGTAATCCCAGCACTTTGGGAGGCCGAGGCGGGCGGATCGCGAGGTCAGGAGATCGAGACCATCCTGGCTAACACGGTGAAACCCCATCTCTACTAAAAGTACAAAAAATTAGCCGGGTGCGGTGGCAGGTGCCTGTAGTCCCAGCTACTCGGGAGACTGAGGCAGGAGAATGGCGTGAACCCGAGTGGTGGAGCTTGAAGTGAGCGGAGATCGCGCCACTGCACTCCAGCCTGGGCGACAGAGCAAGACTCCGTCTCAAAAAAAAAAAAAAAAGGTTCTTAAACCAATGATTTTCTATAATCACTAATTAATGATGATCATCATAACTTCAACCACAGTATTTTTAAAAGAGATATTTAAGAGACTTTTCCCCTGATAATTTTTATATTACTTAATTTGTGTATTATAACATGAAGGGAATAGGGATCACCGATTTGACAGTCTATCGTTCAGTCTAATTAAGTATATACAAAACTGAATTTCCTTAAAATACTGAAACTCAAGGATTAAAAATAAATTGTTTAGTAAGAGAAAGGAGAGACAAGAAAGCTGATGAGAAAGACAATAAACAAGGAACAATAAAAAGTTTGTGGGATTGGTTATAGCTTTTTTTTTTTTTTTTTTTTTTTTTTTTTTTGGTGCTAGCCATAAGATTTATCATATGTCAGATAACTAGAAAATCAAAGCCTATATTTTAAAATCCAGGAGCCAAAATTTCGACAGCTATTTTTTAAACAATGACTCAGATTAGCTAGCTAGGTAGGTAGGTAGGTAGATAAATAGAAGATAGATAGATAGGTATAGGTATAACAAAATCTTTTTCAATTTATATCACGAGTATCTTATGCATTACCATCTTATTATAAATGCAAAATGTACTTTAAAATGCTAATTTTGAGAAAGATAATCACTAAGGCAATTTTATAGTACTTGTGATTTGTTCCATTAGTATATTACTATTACAATTTCGAAAGACTTACAGAACATTTTTAGTCAGTCTTTTTAAGAAAACCTGAATGTGCAAAATTTAAAACAAGACATTATCTTCTATAAAAGAATATATTAATATAATCTCATCTTTGTTTGAAGGGAAAAGAAATCAAATAGCCTTTATTTTTTCCCAAATTCATGAATTTATACATATTTGATCAGCATAAGTTTTTGAGATTACTTCACATAAAATTAATCTTTTCAGAATTATTGCTGTTAATTTGATCACCCAGAATACCAGTGATTTACTCATCCTTTTCATGGTACTGGTTTTCACTTTCACCAGCTTACTTTTCTGGGTGATATATGGACCCTCCGTAGATATTTACCCCTAGAAAAGAATCTACCTATTCCTAATATGTATGTATCTGAACTTACATAGATGAAATATGCAGGGAAAGGAGATTGTGGATTTGTAAATCTGGAGTAGAATTTAAAAAATCACTGCACAGATAGACCAAAGTTTGCAAACTCAGATGCCAGCAGAGGTTTGGTAGGTAATATACAAGAATAGAACAGCCATATATAAACCAATATATTGGGGTGAATTTGAAAGCCTAAGCCCCACGCAAAAAGAGAGCACATTATCTACAAAGCTCAAGCAAATTATTTCCTTGCTGAATGTAAAATCTATCTTTCCAACATAGAAGAAGTCAGAAATCCAATTCTTTATGTCAACTGAGTCTCAGTTAAATGCAGGTAAGCAATTTGAATTACTGTATTAAACAATGTACAAATCATACAAAACAAATCTCTTGGAGACATTTGGCCTACCAGTAAGCCAATTTAAAACCTGTGTGTGGATCTAGTGCAGGAATTACAGATTTTCTATAACCAAAGTCTGAAAAAAAATTTAAATTGAATTTTAGCTTCATCCAACATAGCCACTTTTTCTACCATTACCTATTATTTCATTCCTGTTAGCTTTAATCATTTACCTGCTTGCAGGTCCTGAATGACCTTGAGATTGTAACTAATGTCGGTCCAAAAATCTCACTGACAATGTTATTGCGGCAAGATCAGTGAAAGAGAAGTTGGGTTCATGGTTGAGAAACAGGGATGAGAAATATAGGAGACTGGTTGAATGGAGGAATGGTGGAAGTATGACAATGCCCCTGCTGTGTCAGATGTGGCCCCTGCTATATCAGATGTGGCCCCTGCTGTGTCAGATGTGGCCCCTGCTGTATCAGATGTGGCCCCTGCTGTGTCAGATGTGGCCCCTGCTGTATCAGATGTGGCCCCTGCTGTGTCAGATGTGGCCCCTGCTGTGTCAGATGTGGCACCTCCTCATCCATTTGAGCAGCCGTAGCCATGTAGAAAAATCCTGAATTTATGTCATTAAAGATGTTTGATGTTAACATAGTAACTGATCATTTATAAAGTAAATAATAGGGATTTGGCGTGTGTGTGTCTGGCCTTGTCAGAAGTAAACAAGGAGAATATTCATAATCTTACTCAAGTCATCTGGGGAAGGATTGCCCCTTGTAGTAAGACTTTTCTGGAAAACAAAGAGGTTTGGGGATTTCTTAACCCTATTGCTTTCTAGAATCTCAGGGTTCAGTTAAAACTCAACATTGGCGGCCAGGCACGGTGGCTCACGCCTGTAATCCCAGCAGTTTGGAAGGCCGAGGTGGGCAGATCACGACATCAGGAGATCGAGACAATCCTGGCCAACATGGTGAAACCCCATCTCTACTAAAATACAAAAAATTAGCTGGGCATGGTGGCGGGCGCCTGTAGTCCCAGCTACTCTGGAGGCTGAGGCAGGAGAATCGCTTGAACCAAGGAGGCGGAGGTTGCAGTGAGCTGAGATTGCTCTACTGCACTCCAGCCTGGCAACAGAGCGAGACTCCGTCTCAAAAAAAAAGAAAAAAAAATTCAACGTTGTCAATAAAAATCTGATGGTGACGTACAAAGAAAAAGCTACAGAGAATTTCAGTTTAAAGAATTGTAAGTTCTATTAAGGAGATATTTTTTAACACACCTCAAGGAAATATTATCCATTCCTGGAATACAGTGGCTCTCAACTGGAGGTGATTCCTTCACCCTGAATCCTTGGGGACACCTGGCAGCATCTTTGCTTGTCACAAATGAATGTGGGAATGTGACTGGTATCAATTGGATAGAGGCCAGACTTTACACTAAACATCCTACAATTAACAGAGCCCCCCGCAAGAAAGAATCATTCACCCTAAACTTTCAACAATGCTGAGCTTGAGAGACTTTGCTGTAGGGACAAAAACACAAGTTTGAAAATTTGATAATTATCTGCCACCTTCAAGCTACATGGACTCCCATAAGTAACTTAGCAAGTATGAGCCTCAGTTTTCTAATATGGTAATTGGGCAAAAAAAAATATATATCTTGGAACTTGTGAGGATTAGTGAAGTAAACTCTGTGTAAACACTTACCACAGTGCCTGGCAAAAAAGTCAGGAAGAAAATAATAATTACCTCTCAATTTCCCACCCTCCTTTCCATCTACTTCTCACTTCAGTTTCTCCAGACTAACTTTTTGGTAATCAATCATTTCATAGTGATGACGAGGAGAGTCTAAAAATTCTGGGTTTGGAAGTAAGAAAAAATCGGAGCTTTTGTACCACCAGGATCAGTTTTATGACCTCAGGCAAACCAACTTACTCTTTGTGTTTTAGTTTTCTTATCTGTCAAAAGGACAAAAAGACATTTTCCCTTACCTGTCTTGGAGATGAAAATAAATGAGTTACTAGGAAAAGGAGCAATTTTCCCAGGAGAAGTGATCTATAAATGACTTTTGCTTTAGCAGCATATGAAAGCACTTTGAGAAGTATGGACATTATCTAAATTAAAGGATTTAAGTTATTTTACTGTAAGTTACATTATTTAAATATAATGTATTTAAGTAGTTTTTGATAAGTGTGCTATTTATTTTTTAAGTTATATTTTAAATTAGAGAACTATCTATAGCATTAAAATATATATAGATGAGTCTCAGATTAAGACTATAAAATTTCTCACATACCAATACACATTTCATCTCTGAATAGTCTTTCTTTTCGTATTTTCTCAGTTTTGTTTCTTCAGGTAGTTTTCTTTATACAGTTTAAATAAATATTTTGATTTTTTCCCCTGATTTACTAGCTTTAGATAGTATCATTTTATTTTACTTTTCAAAAGTTTAATGACATAGTGACTTACCCAACCATATGTTCTCTTTCCTTTCCTGGAGCTTGTTTATATTGGTATTTTAAATTTGTAAAGTTTACAAATTTCACATTTAATATGTAGCTAAAGTTGTGCTCTAGCTTTACTATAGGTTGATTTTAAAAATATAAGCACAATAAAAACGACATTTATGATTTCAAAATTATGTGAATATGCAAACCAAATACTGAAATTGAAACTGTGGAGAAGGAAATGCAATCCTATGGCACTAAAGTTCTAATGCTCAGAAGATAATGTCCCCAGCATACACAAGTAGTAGCTTTTCCTTTCTTATGTGCTTATGTTTTCTCCACACATCTTCAGTGACCACTAACTCATGTTCATAATCATCCTCTCACTTTCTTTCTTGAATGTGTTTTTGCTTTTTTTTTTTTTTTTAAATTAGGTTGTATAGCTTTTTAATGCTCATTGGCTTCCCAGTAAGCAGACTCTGAAACAAAGATTTGTGTTCAGGAAATTGATAGGACATTGATTGGATTTTGTTCCTAAGGATCAACTTGGTGGGGGATAAGGGGAGACAAAGTGAGATTAAACAGGGGAGCAAGATTGAGTAAAAGAAAAAGCTGGCCTGTGGAACACTCATAGCAAAGGCCTCAACTGATTTCACGGGGAATCTCTTGGGTGGAGATGCCCCTTTGTCGTTGTTCCAGCTGCCACAAGGGAGTAGGCATGGGGTGTAGGTTCCACCCAGGAGGCGGTGTGATCTTGGGCAAGGTGACTCTCGTCAACCAGGACAATATTGGGATGGTGGGTGGAGAGGAACTCAGCTGCAGACTTTCAGCCACCAATACTCCCAGCAGCTGGGGGAAGGCAAGCTTCAGGCCTGAAATATGTGACAGAGCAGGGAAAAATTCAGGCCACATGCAATAGGATCCATCCAGAGCAATCCTCAAGAGGTAGATTTCTCACGAGATCCTTGAACATTTGGAAAACTGGGTTTAGTTTTTTCATTATCCTTCACTGGTAAGTTAATGAAAAGTGGAAATAATTTTCCTCAAAGTGTTTCTTCATTGTCTTTTTAGTACTCAGTGCCTGATGGGAAGTCAAGCGGCCAATCAGATTCCTGCTGTGTGGTGTACATGTTTTACTTTTTCTCTCTATGGAAGATTGAGGAAAGTTTCCCTATCCTGGAAGTTCTGAAACTTCACAGGATTTGGAGCTTTTAAAAATTCTAATCAGACTTTGTATGTTTTTAATAAGAAGATGTGCCTTCCCTTCTCTGAAGATAATCTTTTTCTAATTTATTTCCTTGTTTCTTTCATTCACTATCACAGTTCTTTTCACCTGGAACTCTTGTTAGATAAAATCCAGAATATTGTATATTTTTTCCATTAAAATAATCTTTTCTTTTATTATTCTTCCCTTTGTCTTTTGTTCTTTTTGTTTCCTGGGACATTTTCTCAAGTTTTATCATCCAGATCATCAGCTAGATCCTTAGGTATATTCATTTTCCTTTCCGTTCTATAAAGTAACATTAAAAATTTTTATTTTACATTATTTTTTTTTTACTTCTTTTTATATGGTTTCTTTATAAACATTTATTGTTATTTTAATTGACAAAATTTGTATATATTTATCATGTACAACAAGTTGCTTTGAAATTCTGTATGTATACATTGTTGAATGGCTAACTCCTGCTAATTAACATATGCGTTACCTCTCACACTTACCATTTTTTCTGATAAGAATATTTAAAATCCATCCTCTCAGCAGTTTTCAAAAATATAATACATTGTTATTAATACATACTGCATGATCTCACTTATATGTGAAATCAAGAAAAAAGTTGAACTCATGAAAGTAAAGAGTAAAATGGTGGTTACCAGAGGCTGAGGGTAGTGGGGAGGTGTTGGCCAAAGGATACAAAATTTCAGTTAGGGGAAATATGTTCAAGAGATCTACTGTACAATTTGGCGACTATAGTTAATAATTCTCTTTTATTTTGGCAGCATTCTCTTCTTTTATGAATACAAGTGCTTGCTTTTCTCTTAAGTCTGTGCTGTAGATAATTTCTACCTCTGCTTTAGTCAGCCATATGCTTCCCCATTCTGGTATTTTCGTTCACATTTGGTTCATATGTTTGGTGGTCTATGAGTCATTATTTCATGAATAAAAACACAACTAGTTTAATTGATATAAGTTGTTTGCATAGGTTTACTCTGCAGATACATAGGTCTGGTTCCCAAAGTGACTAAGTTACGTGTGTGTGTGTGGTATATTTGTGTGTGTTGTGTCAGTCTGGACTAAATTTTATATAATCATAACATGTAATATTATATATCAACATATATAAAATATATAACACATACAAATATATGCTGTATTTTGGTGTTTGTTTTGTATGTTTTACTTGTTATATATACCATATATTATGTTTCATATGTTGTATATATGCTATGTATATATACATAATGTGGGTATATTTAAATGTGTCTATATGTGCTTTTTAAAGTCCAAATGTTCCAGATGGTTCTTTTGCCCCCAAATGTGTCCTCTGTTAGCCTTAAATTCTCATTATTTTAAATATTTTCATGAAGTATATCTTAGACACGTTTTTTGCTCTTTTTTGCCCATAAGAATCCTCCTTCCCAATCCCACCCCTTGGCCCAAGGAAAACACTTCTAATCTGATTAGTGTGAAGTCAAACAATAGTGAATTCATACTCACTAGCATGCAGATTGAGTGTGCATTAAATCATACATGTCCATTTTCTCTGTCTCCTTGGTACTTACATAAAGGTGGAAGAGGACTAGGTTTCCAGTATTCGCCATATGATGCTTCATCTCCTCTCCACTTCCTTCATCTATGTGAACAGTCCAAGAATAATAAACCCTTGAGATACATATTTTGGGGCAACATATAACGTTCTACATAGGCTGCTCAAAACTGGAGTTTACAAGAGCGGTGTATTAAGATATCAAGAACTTGTGCAACCCTTAATATTATGTTTTGGTTCTTATTTAGCTGTTATTCTTTTTGTGTATTGCCCTATTGAAAACTGTTATAATTGATCATACACATTGAGTCATCCTTGTCATATCCAAACTGAAACAGAGTCTAGAAGCTGGGGGAAAAGCACTCAGCTTATAAAACATTGCTCCAAGAATGTAATTCTCTGCAAGTCTTGACTACTGAAATTGCTTGTTGTAACCCGAAACCAGTTTTATCTACAGCTTCTGAGATGACTTGCTGCAATGCTAGGACTAATTCTGCCCACCACCACTGCTCACCAATACGAACTTGCCAGCTCCCCAAACACTTACTAGTGTCAGCGAACTTTCTCAAAGAGCAGTATATAACATATCTCCTTTTTTATAAAACCTCTAGCCTTCTCTTTGTTCTTTGGACCTCCAGAATACCCCCAGTCCATGTGTATGCCTCAAACTGCAATTGTTTCTTCACAAACAAAACATTAAATTTGGAGATTTATCTTTACATATTTATTCTGACTTTGAAAAGACGTAGAAAAAGAGAAAGTATATGAGCATGCATTTGATTTAATAAAAGTCTCACTCCTAATTCCTAATTCCTAGTCATGCCCATTCAAACATTCTACTATGTCTGCATGAATCCATTTAAAACAGTAAATATTAATGAAGAAAAAATTCTCATTTATCAATTAGCACCCATCAATATTTATTCTCAAGGAGTTATATTCACGATCTAGATTCTCTTCATGTGCCACCAAACACCCCACTTTTACCGCTCCTCATTCTGCTCAGGCTCCTGCATTCGAGTTCTAACTCCACTTACCTTTGTCTCTCTAGGAGAAAGTAAACACACATTCTAACGCAAGTGAGTATTTTTTGGTACTGATAACATTGAAAAATGTCCAATTCAAAATACAAAATTTCTTTCACATCATTTTATGTCACACTAGTAAGAAATACTAGAATTAGTAACAAATTACTTTTCGCATGCCTCTATTGTAATTGTAACTTACCAATGTGTTTCTACTTCGAGATTGAGAAGTATAGCATTAACACGTTGGAATTAATTCCCTAGTTTAACTAGAAAACTGCCAACAAGGGAAGTGGGACATAAATAGTTTGATAAGCATACAGAAAATCCAAAGCGTTATACTGCCTGCAAAATGAACAGGTACCTGTACCTGTTCACAAAGTGAACAGGTGAGCAGTCATAGGGCACTAGGCTGGTTCATTGCCTAAGACGGCACAGGTAGGCTTGTCTATGTGTATGACCGATATGTGTGTGCACATATCCGATATGCGTGTGCACATCGGAGACCTACGGGGAGGTTTGCAGGAGGTGTTATAGAAAACGGTTGTTGCTTCATCATTTTGCCAAGAGCTCTTGTCCTCCAACCTAACTGTGTCCATACATAGTGGAGCATTATTTGAGTAAATGACTGAGCTCTGGGAAATGGGTAAATGACCCCAAGGCAGAAAGGTGTAAATAGGCTTGCCTGGGCTTCTGTGTGTGTTACTCTGCTGCTGTGACAACCATTGCTAGCATAACAATAAGATCCATGGTTACCTTTATGGTTGTGTTGTGTTGTTGGGGAAAAATTAGAAGAGAATTTGGATCATCTATTCTCAGGAGACCCGTTTGAATCATCAAAGCTTAACGTCACTTGTCTCTATCTCTTTCAACCATGCATTCCACACACCAATTTGCTTAAATAGTGGATGCACATGCCAGATCTAATTATCCCTTATCTCACAAAGTCATTAATCATTCCCATCCATTATTCATTGACTACCAATAGCTACTCCAATCTTTAGTACATGCAACTTCAGTGCACATTACAATACCCTGTTTATAAGTGGCATTTATCTCTGAAACGTACCGCATGGCAATTTTAAGTTAGATGAAATATTCCTGGCATGAAAACTGGTGGTGTGTTTTATGGTGTTCTTCTCGTAATCCATAAAATTAATAATATAAAAAGAAAATGCTCAAGATAATTGTGAAGCTGCGGATAATTATTCGTGGTGATGTTAATTAGCACAGTGTTGTGAAAATGGTGCACAACCTACACAGTATTCAGGGATCGCAAAGTACTTTGAAAAGGGATTGTATATTATCCAAAAAAAGCAGAAGGAAAGTGGTGTGAGGGATAGATTAGCCTAGTTAAAAGACAAAAACAATGTGAAATTTGGGGTAACTGAAGCATTCTCTAGCCATTTAATATTCTCAACTGCTGCATACTACACAATTCCTATTGTCCCACATATACTTTAACCTTTTGATTTCCTCTAAAATATTTGAGGGGTACTTAAATAGACACAATGATTAAGTTCAAATCTCATTTTTTTTTTCCCAAAGACACTTACACAGTCTATGGGACAGCAGAGATTTGAACACAGATCTCTTGATGGCAACCCAGAGCTATTTCGTTAATGGATTTATTGGATGAAGCCAAGTTTTTTTTCAGTGCCTTCTACATAGCAAGTTACTATACACAGTGCCATTACATAGCATTTTCAGAAGTCTATTGAAAACGCTAATTATTTATCTATTTTTATATCTATATTTTCATCTATAACCTCTATCTATCATCTATCATCTTTATTTATAGATGAGAAAATTGAGAGTCATCAAGGTTATATATTTTTCCCAAGCTTCCTAGTTAATAAATAGGTCTGCCATGATCCTAATCTTAATTTATCAGATTCAAACTGTGATGTGCATATTTCCAAGACTACCTTTTGTTAGTTTCCTGTCATGCTGGGCAAGTAGGAAGGACTTATTCTTTCTTTATAATAAAAATGTTAAGTTTCAAAGATTCCATAGAGAAAACCTTGTCCAAGTCACTTATTTTAAAGATAAGAAAACTGAGACTCAGAGAAGGTACTTCTTTACACATATATAATTGTTGTAAACTTTAGGTAAAGCACGCATTTCCTAACTATTGATCTTATTCGTATATTTTCTATAACATTATGCTTTCCTCTTGAGAGGCTCACAATTGGAATGTCATACAATCTTTTCCTCTTGTATTTTCTCTCTTTCTAGTTAAAATCAATACATAATGTAACATTGAGCTCAAAACCTTCATCTTCCATAAATTTTTATCAGATTTCTTGTGCACAAAGAATTTATCTTTTCTTGGAACTAATAGAACATATATATGATTCAATTAATCTTTTCCATTTGCTGTATCTTTTTATTTATTCTGCCTCATAATCACTCATAGTTTCTTAAACATGTTCATATCTTATCCCATGAGCTAGACGACAAAGTTCTGTGAGAAAAACTCGTACGCTTCCTGTTTCTACACTCTTCCTGTTGTATTGCCTTGCCATGGTAAGCACTCAATCAGTATTTGGTGATTGCTTGCTTAATGTTTGACCAGGACAAAGAGTAGATTATTTAGCCTGTTTTATTTACAAGGTACAGCAAGTTAAATGATATGTGGTTTTATCATTAAAAAGTGAAAAGGGAATTAAGGAGATTGAAAATTCACTGCAATGTTCTGCCTGCTACCATGATGGTGGAAAGCCAAAACAGCAATTTTACCAGCCAGCTTTTCCTGTGGTGTGTTTCTACACCAATGAGCTCAGTATTTTAACATAAACTGTATAAAAATAACTGCTAGTATTTATATTTCAAAATGTATCTATTTAGTTGAGTGTGATGGTGTTCACCTATAACCCCAGCCACTCGAGAGGATGAGTTGGTAGGAGCACTTGAGTCCAGGATTTCAAGGCTGCAATGAGCTCAGACA
The DNA here is from genome assembly GCF_028858775.2 of Pan troglodytes. Classification (NCBI taxonomy): domain Eukaryota; kingdom Metazoa; phylum Chordata; class Mammalia; order Primates; family Hominidae; genus Pan; species Pan troglodytes. The sequence continues at coordinate 15,800,672 of NC_072411.2, forward strand.
GCACCACTGCACTCCCGCCTGGGTGACAGTGTGAGAGCCTGTCTCTAAAAAGAAAAATCAAAGTGTCTGTATTTCTCATATTTCATCACACTTTTGGAGTACTGACTTGTACATAGATTTCTGAAAACGCTTTGTAAGCTGAACGTAAGACAAAAAGAAGATGATGAGAACCAGCCTTATCTTCTTGAAAATAATTACGAAGCTGTAAAAAGAAGCTATAAAAAGGAACCTTAAGGGTCGGGGAGGGGAGGAAATACTTGGATGCCCTCTCTTCCTTCTGGTCCTCTTCTATGTGTATTGATTGCCTCAGACACCTTCAGAGTAATCATGTTGTGGAGAGCATGGATGAACACCTAAGAGGGAGAAAATATCAGAATATTAAGTAAAACTAGGTTTTCAAATGCAATAACCACTCACTGTAGCTTTTCGGGGATGATATTTGCCTGGCAATAACTTTTGATTTAAGAAAAACCTTTTTCACCAAAACCTATCCCTTCTCTGAGGTGGGTTCCAATCTAGATAAATGGCACCGCTATTCTCCTGTTTACTCAAGACCCAAACCTAGATGTTACTGTTGATCCCTTTCTCTCCCTTACCTACTATAGCCAATCAATCACCAATTTCTGCTGAGTCTACTCCCAAATATTTCTTGAGTGTTTCCATTTCTTTCCAATCTGTTACTATCACTGTAGTCTGAACCAATATTATCTTTTACCTAGACCATTTATTTACTCCAAAGTAATTTCTATCACTATCGACCACCAAATAAGTGTGGAAGTTAACAGTGCCAGCTTTCAAGTCAGACTGCTCACTGGTTAGCTAAGCAATATTAGGCAATTTTTAAAGCTTTTTGTAAGATGAAGATAATAATATTTACCTTGTTACCAGCAGCAAATGGGTCTGCAGCACTCAATACTTGCCTAACTGGAGGAAAAAATTTGGCTGAGGGCCAGAAGTAGGTTGAAGGCAAAGGGAGAGATAAAGGCAAGTTTGTTTTTTTGTTTTGTTTTTTGTTTCTTGTTTTGGAGACGGAGTCTCACTCTGTCACTCAGGCTGGAGTGCAGTAGGGCAATCTCTCAGCTCACTACTATCTCTGTCTCCTGGGTTCAAGCAATTCTTCTGCCTCAGTCTCCCAAGTAGCTGGGGCTACAAGCACATGCCACCACACACAGCTAATTTTGTGTGTGTGTGTGTGTGTGTGTGTGTGTGTGTGTGTGTTTAGTAGAGATGGGGTTTCACCATGTTGGCCAGGCTGGTCACAAACTCCTGACCTTAAGTGATCCACCCGCCTCGGCCTCTCAAAATGCTGGAGTTACAGGTGTGAGCCACCGCGTCCAGCCTAAAGCAAGTTTAAGAGCAGGAGTGAAAGTTTATTAAAAAGTTTTACAGCAGGAATGAAAGCAAGTCAAGTACACTAGGAAGAGGGTCAAGCAGGCAACTTGAGAAATCCAAGTTCCCCATCTGGCCCTTGACTTGAGGTTTCATACATTGGCATTCATCTAGGGTTTGCATTTCTTCTCCCTTGATTCTTCCCTTGGAGCAGGCTGTCCACATGCACAGGGGCCTGGTAGTACGTAGGAGGGGCTGCATGGTCAGTGTGTTTACTGAAGTTGTGCAGGTGCTCATTTGAAGCATTTTTCCCTTACCAGTAGAGTGTTCCAGAGAAAGGTCATATACCAGTTAAACTGCATCATTTTGTCTTTTACTGTGCATGCCTGAACCCACTTGCTCAAGTCCTGAGATCTTATCAGGAAGCTGCTAATCACCAGCTTCAGGTGTTTTCTGTCTATTGGGAGACTGGTGTTGGCTGTGGCCAATTATTGTTTTAGCAAGACAGATTAACAACCACTTGATCATCACCTGATGGTCACCTGACCTTCCTGATGGGGGGCCCTCTCCGTCCTGCTCGAGTATGCCTACCTAGGTACTCTAACATTTCTGCCCTCAAGAGTACAAGACTCAATTATTTGGTATAATGGATGAAAGTCAGTCTTTTGTGGTAGTATGTTCTGTGAGTCTTGGTCTCTTGCTAGCTGTCAAGGAAAAGTGGCTCCATGGGTTGGTGAAAGTGGTATCCAGCTAGGTCCAAGGGAGACGGGCAGGAATTCCATTCTGTTGTGTTTCTCTGATGGGCATTCTAGGGTCCTCTAAAAGGATGCCTCTTGAATATTGAGAGGACAGGATCCCTCATTGAGGATTATTTGGAGTTTGATGGCCTGAAGGCAAGAGGAGACAAATTGGGTTATTGTGCTTAGAAGACATGTACCAAAAAGGAGCAAAAGTAGGAGACTAACAAGTGGGCCTAAAAAGGGAAAATCCCAGGAGAACCATTTCCAGGTTTCTTCCCAATTTAGCCAGTTCTGAGTGTCTTGTTCTCATAAACTGGAAGTTCAATTTAAAAGTTGTCTGATGTGGTCTTGTACTTTTCCCAATTGATTTACCCCAAAGCAACATTTTTCATCTGAGTCTAAACAGATTTCTCCCTGTGCTGCCAGTAACATATCTAGCTCTTGACAATTTTGGAGGACTATGGCTGCTACAGAGTCAATTTGTTGTTGCATAGTTGTTAAAGTTTTATCCGTGTCATCAATGTTGCTGGGTATTTCCTTTGAGAGTTGGCTACAGGCCAAGGAGGCTTTTGTGATTCCAGCAATTCCAGTACCCATACCAGCTATAATGCCAAGTCCTATGAGAAGGGGGGTTAATTGGATAGACCCCCTCATCCTGGGAAGGATGGAATGCCTCTGAATTGGTGCTGGAAGAGAGAGACTCCTGGGGGTTTGAAGATGTCAGGGATACATAGACTATGGTACAAGTTCCAGTCTAGTTAGTCAGAAGACATTGGGGAACTGATTGGACACAAATATAGAAGCTTCCTTGGACTTAAAGACAAGGAGCCTTCTATATTTGTGGAGAGGGTAGAGATGTCAAAACACAATAAAGTCTGACCCTTTCTAGCATAGCTAGGGGGCATGCCTAACTCTGTATGTTCCCATGCCTTGCCTAGAATTTAATGGATTTAAAGCAGGCAAGCAGTACAGTTACTAAGAGTCACAGTAGCAGTTTATACTACTAAAGCATTTAGTAGACCTAATAACCTTTACAATTTTACATTTTTTTAAATAAATTCCCTTTCACAATTTGTTTATGACTTACATAGGTCACCTACAACATACTTGGACGATTTGACTTGTCCTAAACATCCCTCTTTGTAAACAACTAGTCATTTTACTTTAGGACAAGAATGTACCATGCAAGATCACTTCTCATATAAAATCTATTTTCTTTATAACCTTTCTTACCAAAAAATCTCTTTACCTTTATAACCTTTGAATTAGACTAAAGTAATTTTCCTTCTGTTAAGAAGTTATGTTGCTGTGCAAGTACTATGAAGAGGGAGAAGATAAGGAGATTATCTGCATACTGTAGAAGTTATTCTCCCTCAAGGGATTGCTCAGTTAGATTTCTTACTAGGGCTTCTCTGAGTAAACATGGACTATTTCTAAACCCTTGAGGTAGGACTATCCAGGTTGAAGTTAAAGATTTAGGTAACTTTCCCAGGAGAAATAGGGCTACTAGAGGGAAAGATTAATTCAGAGTTTGGGTAGATATTAAGCAGGCACCCATCCCAAAGGGGTGTGCGGCTTTTAGACATTACCTGGTACTTATGTAAGAATAGTAATTGGCCCCTAAGTAATATAAAGGTGTGTGAATCTTTTCTTTTCGAGGGAAGTGATACCATTTTCCCCCATTACCCAACAGGATTTGGAGGAGAGTTGCTTAGAGAAGGAGATTAGCACAGACTAGGCAGCTCTCGAACCCAAAAGAGAAATTTATAACTACTTCCTGCCTCCAGAGTTGCCCTTGGCTTTGTCCTGTTGATGGCCAGCAATGTCTGATCTGGGAGCTAGCTGGAGCTGGAACCCCTTCAGTTTAAGGCCTTTATTGGATTGGAGCCTGGCCCAGGGGCATTTTTGGCTCTTGGAACATCCTTTTTCCAGTGGCTGAGCTTGTGGCAGAGGGGGCAGGCTATGTGGGGGTTTCTCCCATTTGGCCCATTTGGGCAATTCTTTTTCCAGTGGTCTGGTCTTCTGCACCAATGGTAGTTATCTAGAGGAGTGTCCTTACAGCAACCTGGAGGGGGCTGGTGGGCTTGCAGAGCAGCCAGTAGTTAAGACTGCCTCCTGTTTGTGCATTTCTCCTACTCCTTAGCCCTGTCCTCCTTATTCTGCTCTAGGTTTTGAAAGACTGAGGAGGCTAATTTGAGGATTTCTTGTATAGGGGCACTGGGTCCTGAGGCGGACTTTTGTAATTTTCTACCAGATCATTTTTAGGCTGAACAGTATTACAAAGGAAAACTAGATTTTTGCTTTAAGATTTGGGGCGATCAAAATTTTCCCAGGTTTGGGTATGCATCGAAGGGTCATGTCCTGTGGTGTGCAGAAGCAATTAACTATATGTGAAGAAAGAACAAAGGAGAGAAGAAAATGAAGACATCCTTTCTAGTTTTCCTAACATCTTTTTCCTGCACTTAGGGCAGACTGGAGTGAACAGAGTGTTCCCCATTCATTCTAGGGGTTCCAGAATGAACCAGTGCTTACTGGGTACCCATAACCTTGGTCCCATCTTGTTTTATGAAGGTACAATTAACCATTTGTGAAGATACAACACATGAGAGAAGAGAAGAGGAGGGCACCCTCCCACCCCTGTTTTTCCCTGAATCCTTTGCCTGTGGCAGATCAGAGTGAACAGGGTTTCCCCCATTCATCCAAGGGGCTCTGGAATGAACTAGTGCTTGCTGGGTACCCCTAACCTTGGTCCCATCCAATTTCTGGGACCAGCCTTCATCTCTGTCCTACAGGTACTTTGGTCTCTTATGCCTGTGGCCTTGGGCCAGCCTATATCTTTGTTGCCAAGACCTTACAGTGACTCTTGTTCAGAGCATTCTAGAAGTTACAAGGAGCTGGCAGAGCCAGAGGTCCAATTAGTGTGTGTCCTGGCAATGAGCCGAGACACATCTATGAGAAAGCCCATTTCTTTGTTGCCACACAATGCAGCAAAAGCTGTGGACATATAAATAACAAACTGGGAATGTGGTCCTGAAGGAGCACAAGACCGTTTCAGAATACAGACAGACAAAACAGGAGAATAGGCAGTGCAGGTTTACAGGAAACAAGCAGAGGAAACCTTGAACATTACACGGCCTTAGGCTTAAGCCCTACCACTCTCAGGAGCCTCCTGTCCAAGAGGGCCATTAGTGCCTCAGGTCTACTCTGTGCAGACTCCAAGGTCCTTCCCAACCCCATGAGTCACTCATCAGGGGGAGCTGAGAGATCAGCTGAGAACAAAGCCACTGTGACCAAGAGGAATCATTCTGGGCATTGGTTAGTAAGCAGGAGAGTGAAAGGGGAGAAAGAATCCATGTACAGGGGTTGTACGCCCTCAGCCAAAGAAAGCAAGGCATAGAGGTGTCTTACCACTAGGGAATGTGCCTGAGTCACAGCACCAATGTATATTACCAGCAGCAAATCCATATGGATCTGCAGCTAATCAATCCTTGCCTCCTTGGAGGAAGGAATTTAGCCAAGGGGCAGAAGTAGGTTGAAGGCAGAGGGAGAGACCAAGACGAGTTGTAGCGGGAGCAAAAGTTTATTAAAAAGTTTTATAGCAGGAATGAAAGGAAGTCAAGTACACTTGGAAGAGGGCCAAGTAGGTGACTTGAGAGATCCCAGTTCCCTGTCTGTCCCTTGATTTGAGGTTTCAAATACTGGCATGGTTCTCGGATTTGTGTTTCTTCTCCCTTTATTCTTCCCTTGGGGTGGCCTGTTCACATGCTCAGTGGCCTGCTAGCACTTGGGAGGGGTCACATTTGCAGTGCATTTACTGAAGTAGTGCAAATGCTCATTTGAGGCATTTTTCCCTTATCAATCAACTGTTCCTAAAGGAAGATCATTTACTGGTTAAACTCCACCGTTTTTCCTCTTGGTGCACATATTTGAGCCTGGTCATCCAATTCCTGATTGCTTATCAGGAAGCGGCTGATGACAGATTCAGCTCTTTTCTATCTGCTAGGAGACCGTCTTTTCCTGGTGTCAGCTGAGACCAATTATTATTTTAGAGAGACAGTTTAACAACCACCTGACCATCACCTGATGGTTGCCTAGCATTCCTGGGGCAGCCCTCTCCTGCTCTGCTCATGTCTGCCTAACTATCTACTCCAACAACCTCATTGGGGTGTTTTAAATATTAATGTGTTAATAGACGTTTGCCCCAAAAGAAGCCTGCTGAACAGGAAGATAGTCAGCAAATATTAGCCATTATTTTATTATCACACCCAACAGGCCCAGTTATATCAGTTATATATAAAATGCCTGTCTGATTATGCTTTTTTTTTTTTGACAAAGTCTCACTCTGTCACTCAGGCTGGAGTGCAGTAGCCTAATCATGGCTCATTGAATCCTCAACCTCCCAGGCTCAATCTTCCAACTGCAGCCTCCTGAGTAGCTGGGACTACAAGCATACCACCACACCTGGCTAATTTTCTTATTCTTATGTAAAAGTGGGGCTCTTGCCATCTTGCCCAGGCTGCTCACAAACTCCTAGACTCAAGCGATCCTCCTGCCTCCATCTCCCAAAGTGCTGGATTGCAGGCATAAGCCACCATGCTCATCCTGACTGTGCCCTTTTGAAGCTTAAGACCATTCAGTGACTTCCTATTATTTTTGGAATAAATTCCAAAATTATTGACATAGCTCCACATGAGCATTCTTGATTCACCTCTGCACACCTCTCCAGCCATATCTTTGCTATTCACTGTCTCCCTCCTTATCTGATCTTTAGCAGCAGTGGCTTAAGTTAAATTTCTTAGGTACACAAGATTCATTTGGCCTAATTAAGCCCCTGCATGGCAGCTGTCTTATACCTTCCTTGGACTAGAATCCCAGTTATCTTCCCTTCACTCCTGATGTTTCTTCAGAACCCAACTTGAAGAATACTTTCTCAGGGCCATTTACTGTGTGACATTATTATGTGACCGCTCAAGACAAGATCAAATCCCATGTTTATGCAATTTCCTAACACCTAGAATTATAGCCAATTAGTAATATGTAATTATATGTCTTTGTTTCTATCATGTAAATTTTATTACATTAAGTTTGTAATGAAATGGGAAATGTCTATTTGTTAACCAAGGTATCACTAGTGTCTAAAAGAGTACCTGACATCTAGTTAACGTTTAACAAATAGTTACAGTTATAGAATAAACCCATTATAAATAAATGAACTAAAAAAATAACTGTGGAGTTACTCTGATTCTGTTCTTTGACTTTCTAGGGATTAATGCTGGATCTACTTAGCAAGAGGACAGCCAGGGACACCTTAGAGATAATTCATCCTAACCACTCCTTTTACAAATAAAACCAGACTCCATGCAGCTATAAAAAGAGCCTTTCTCAACCTTCCTCCAGTCATAAGTTATTTTGTTTCTCTATCTACCATAACTGTGAAAAGAATTCCATACTTTAACTCAGGCATTAGTGGTGATTAGTTGTCCAATTCATAAAGTTGTGCATTGCTGAAAGGGGTAATCCAAAGGTCTAGAATTCAAATGTCAGAAGTAATGAGATCAGTAAAATACAAGGATAAAAAAGGCTTGAGACCACAAAAAAGTATTTCTTCTATCTCATCTTGTAAAAATCATCTCTGAGTATAAAATATAACATGATGTATATTTTTAAAGATTTCTCAAATGAACTCTAAACAGGAAAAGACAAAATTAAGGATAGAAACTTGGATCTTGGTTGGTGCTGTAAAACCTGAGAAAGTTATTTATTTTTGTTCTTTTCCCTATGAGGGAAAATGGTATTTCCAATTTCAAGAAATCCAAACATATATAAGCTTTGAAATCAGAAAAATTAGAGGCCAGTTATAACATTTTTAAAGTATTTTCTTTGCTTCCTCAAATAGTGAGCCACTTAAGTTCAATAGATCATAATGGCCTTTTTTTTTTTTTTTTTTTTTTGAGACAGAGTCTCGCTCTGTCGCCCAGGCTGGAGTGCAGTGGCATGATCTTGGCTTATGGCAAGCACCTCCTCCCGAGTTCACGCCATTCTCCTGCCTCAGCCTCCTGAGTAGCTGGGACTACAGGTGCCCTCCACCACACAGGGCTAATTTTTTTTTTTTTTTTTGTATTTCTAATAGAGACCGGGTTTCACCATGTTAGCCAGGATAGTCTTGATCTCTTGACCTCTTGATTCGCCCTCCTTGGCCTCCCAAAGTGCTGGGATTAAAGGTGCAAGGCACCGCGCCCAGCCCATAATACCTTTTTAAAAATGTATTTAAATTAGATTTTTACCAAGCCATATTACCAGGCTAAGTAAAAAGGTACCTGTTTCATAATTGAGATCGTGTATATATTTCCAAAATGACCAAATACATATTTTATTGAAAGCAACCCATATTTTGAATACCTTTATCTTATATAATTTTGTTCTAGTCTACACCATCATTGCTACTGACAAAAATTATATAGTACTTTATTGTACTCAAGTTTGTTTTGTCTTGTTTTGAGACAGGGCCTCACTCTGTTGACCAGGCTGGAATGCAAAGGTGTGATCTTGGCTCACTGCAACCTCTGCCTCCAGGGCTTAAGCTATCCTCTTGCCTCAGCCTTCCAAGTAGCTGGGACTACTGGCTAATTTTTTGTATTTTTTTGTATAGACAGGATTTCACCACGTCGCCCAGCCTGGTCTTGAACCCCTAGGCTCAAGCAATCCACCTGCCTCAGCCTCCCAAAGGGCCAATATTACAAGCGTGAGCCACTGCACCTGGCCACATTTCAAGATATTTTGTATTTTCTATTCTTGAACAGTCTTGACTGAACATGAATGCTCTCTTTCTGTCCACCTGGAGTAGTTGAAAGATATTTATTTAAAAGTGATATTAATGATATAAATAGATAAAAGGAGAGTATCACCTGGATAAGAATTTGGAAATAAGAGAAAAGTTTACATTTGAAATGCAGGTTTTACATGAAATATATATATATATAATCGGAGTTGTTTTTTACAGTGAAGTTCAACTGTTATTTTTGTTCTTGCTGTTCCGATGCTCTCTCTCTTGTTTCTTTTTGAGTGTCACAGACATTTATATTCCTCTTTTCTCAACCTAACCTTTCCCTGATTACAGGCATTGTACTAATTACTGTGATTCCACAGTTCAACACAGACAGCTTTGTTCCAACTTCTACAGAAGCACAGAGCTGCATCAACATTCAGTAGGGGGTTCTTGAAAATAACCTAAGTGGCATTTTGGAATAGATATTCCTCCAATGGGTAAAATACCTACCTAAAACCACAAAATATACATTCAACAGCATATTTTTTTGAAATTCTATAGACTTTCCAAACAACTTTGTTTAGAATAAAAGATTCATAATATACTAACACAAATGTAAATATTGTACCAGGTCACACCTAAAGGATGGAAAAGTCTAGTAAGTGAAAATGCCCATTACTCTTGGGCTGTAAGATTTTCTACCAGAGAGGTTGCACAGTAATATACCCTAACTGTTAAGAATGAGGAAGTTTGTTGCTGTTGTATTTTGTTTTATTTTGTGGGCATCTGTAAGAACTAGAGAAAAACTGTAGAGTCCTGTGTGTGTTTTGTTTCACCTATGGAATACTGGTTCTCTTCGTGTTAAAATGATTAATTCTTATTTGTGATAAAATAGAGAATATTATATAAGTTCTGGATTCCTGTATTCTCTTGAAAATCATGAAGATCTGCCAACTCTGGGCCCAATTTCATCTAGCAGCTACTGCTGCAGTGCGGTGCTTAGACTCACAGAGGGAGGTGGCTTTCCAGTTCGGCCCCAACCCCACCTCTGTCTTTGCCTACCATACACTGAAACCTAGAGTCAGATGGCATTTATCATTTTTTTCCTAATATTAGAGTTGAAAATATATTTTGTAAATATCTGTGTTTCTATCAAGATGGGTAAGATTAAAAATGGACCCGAATAGCTGTATGTTTCAAATAAAAGAGGTGTAGTCCAAAAAGACAGAATATTTCTTTGTGGAAACAAGGGACATTCCACATATTTAATTTGTAATGTTGTCTGTGTGAAAGACTACATCTTTGTCATCTGTGCATTCTACTTTACTATACACATTTATATTTATTTACTTGCCCCTTAGTAGCTTAGTTTACAGCCACTGTGACTGTCATATTCAGCCATGGTGTAAGCTGACATTTTTTTAAATGGGTGTGTGAACATGTGTACACTTCGGAAAAAGTGGCAAAGGATATACTCCCTATGTCAACTCATTATACCTAGTTCATGCGTTTATCAGTTATTTTAACTTTCTTTTGTTTATCTTTTTCATGTTATGAGTTTTGACCATGTGCTTGTGTTAGATTTAAAAACAGAAAAACAATAAAATACAATGAAAAAAGTAAGAAAATGGTTTGTTCAGAATGCTAAACACATATTCCCCTTTTGTCCCCCTCTGGATGCAATTAATGCATACTTCAGTCTTCATAGAACCTAATCCAAAATGCAAGGGTCTTTATAATCAGCCTTCCCAAATTGATTTTTACTCAATCAAAAAAACCCTCCTCTCCAGACATATTGATTTTTTTCATTGTCCCTTAAACACACCTGAAATCGGAACCATTTCCTCCTTCACGTTTGTATTTATTCTGTTAACCCTCTTGACTTCCATCCCAACCCAGAATATCTTATTTTGTTGATGCATCAAAATACTCACATCATTCAAGTCCAGTTCAAACTCCTTATTAATGCTTCCCTTAGACGCCGGATGTGATCGCTGTTCTCCCTAATTGCAATTGCACTTAAACCAACTGTAGCGAACAGCTCAATCTTTGTTAAATATTTCCTCATAATTCCTCTGAGGAGCACTAAGACCCTGAGATATTGATAGTTTTTGTGATATAAAAATTTCCATGGCTTAAAAAATAATGCAAAAATGTTCAGAAACATTTGGTTTAAACAAAATTAACCAGATTTATTTACTGCAGTATTTCTCAGATCATTAGAACATGTGTAGTCTCCTGCTAATAGTGAAGAGTGGTTTTAATATAAGGAATTTTACAAAATTTTGTCAGCATCAAACTGACAATTGTCCTTATGATTTTGTCCATATTTTCTAGTAGAATAATGTCCTGCAGAAGATAATTTGGGTGATCCCAGTTCATAATATAGTTTTATGTGTATCTCTTTACTTCAAACCAGCTAGCAAATTTCTAGTCACTGAACTTGTTCTTACAAATATTTTTACACGTCGAGATCCTTCAACAGTTATGAGTTCATGGTATGTGTGCAAAAACCACGAATAGATAAGGAGGGGAGTAACAATACATTGTACATTGGCTAAGATACCGGAGCAGTAACAAGGGGACAGTCATCCCAGATTCAGGGAAACAGGAGGAAACCCATCAAAGGATATCAGGTAACCTCTGACAGTCTGACAATGTTTCCCTCTTCATGACACTCGGTCCTTGCTTCTCCTCTTCTGTCTGGACCAAATGATTTCAAACTCAGGCTTCCTGTAGCTCTCCACCGTGAAAGAGGCTTAAAGAGATAGGATCACTTCAATTCAGGGTGCAGCCTCATTTTTCCCTCTGCTGTTCACATATTGATAGGAACTTTACATCTGTCATGTCTCCTTTTATAGATGAATGTAGGGAGGGTGGATGATAATGCATTCCAATATTTATTCAGTTTCAAAATTAAACACAAGTTGAAAATCCTTTATGAGGATGCAATCCATGGAAATATGAGAGCTGTCTACCTACCATCTCTAACAGATTTTGGCCTTTGTTTATTTCCGAAGCACTTATTTGTCTATATATTCATTAAGATAATTTTTGTTTATGTTTTCTCACGCATATTATGATTCCCTTAAATTTCCAGAGAGCCTTGTTCTATGCTCTGTAAAGGAGAGGCATATGCGGGTTAAATAAGAATTTAATATATGCTTAATGAATATATCACTTATTTGTAGAATGCATTCTTGTTCCTCCTTGATATTCTTGCCATGCCAAACCATCACGATTTCTGTCATTTGTCAAAGTATATTCTTACTTTGCACTTACACTGATTACACCTGATGGCCCATTTTGCTGAGTCATCCTACTGTTCTCTGTGTCCTTACTTCTCATAGTGTTGTCAGGAAACCAGCAGCATAGGCATCCCCTGAGAGTTTGATAGAATGCAAAATTGCAGCTCCAACTCCAGACATCGTGATTCAGAATACGCATTTAAACAAAAGTCCTTGGCAATTCTTATGCTCATTAAAGTTGGAGAAGCTCTGTTCTAAGTGTTCCCTGGATTTTTCACTGTGGGCTGAGGCACGTGGTATATAGACATCTCTCTCTCTCTCAACTTCTTCTGTTCTCCTGGGCATTGTCTTCAATATTTCTCTTTCTTTTTCCTTTCAGCAAGTGCACCTGCTTAGGACTCACTAAACCATTTTCACAATTAATTTTCCATGTAATCAAAACCCTCCTATCCATATATCTCTACTATCACTCCAAAAATAAAAGTTTCATTGAGGTCTGCCTTCCCTATAGTTAGCTAGCTCAGATGGAAGTTGTAGGCTATTCCACTTGCCAGGCATTTTTCAGCCCATTGTTTGCATTTTTGTTCCATCATTTTCCTGAAACTTTTGAAGTCACAATTACCTAAAATTGTTGAACATATTGAGTATTTTTTGAATTCCAGTTGTCTGGTCTCTCTGTCACCTTTGACACTGTTGTTGATACGTTCTTCCTTAAAACTCTCTTTTTCCTCAGCTTCTGAGAAATAATCCTCTTCCGATTCCACAAAGACTCAGATGGTTCTTTCTCATTTCCCCACATCTGTGTTCCCATCCAATCGGTATTATCCTTCCATCCATGCATCCATCCATGCATCCATCCATCCATCCATCCATCTATCCATCCATCCATCCATCCATCCATCCATCCATCCATCCATCTTCAGCTTTCTTTTTTTAATCTCTCTATACATTTTTTATAAATGATGCTTCTGACTTTCAAGACTTCAACTACCAGATCCAGAGCTACTGATTCCTTTCATCAGTGACCATGCCTTTTCTCCCACATGCCTCTCTGAATGTGAGATATCTCTCCCTGTCAATACAACCCACACTAAACTTATTTTCTCCCCACCTCTTCCATTCTATATTCCTTAGCTGGGCTGGTAGAATTGAAAAGTCTTTCTCAACTCCTACTTCCTTTTCTGTGCCATCCAATTATCCCCTGCGTTCTGTCAATTCCACTGTCTTAACAACTCTTAAGTCTATCTTGCCTTCCTATCACATAGTTACCAACTTAATTCAGAATTTCTTCATTATTTCTTATCTTCACTGCAATAATTGTCTCCTAGTAGGTTTTCTTTCTCCTTACCCGCAGAGTTCTTCCTAATCAATTTTTCTTACTTCTTACACCATGAAAAAGCTTCCCTTCTCATTCTGTAGCCATCTCAATGGGTTTGTTCTTGCAGGTCTACCAAAAGCAAGGAAGGGCTCCTGAGGTTATACCAATGTAAAAGGATAGAAAGGTGAGTAATTCAGATGAGATGTGGTTTCTCAGACAACACTCCCTTCCAACATCTATGAAAATAGATGAACATGAAGCAAAATTAAAATAATAGCAAATAGTCTGGGCACAATGGCTCATGCCTGTAATCCCAGAACTTTGGGAGGCCAAGGCAGGAGCATTACTTGATTCCAGGAGTTCAAGACAAGCCTGGGCAAAATGGTGAGACCCTGTCTCTACAAAATTAAAAAATTATCCAGGCATATTGATATGTGTCTGTGGTCCCAGCTACTTGGGAGGCTGAGGTAGGAGGATTGCTTGAGTCCGGGAGGTCAAGGCTGCAGTGAGCCCTGATCGTGCCACTGTGTATCTGCCTGGGCCATAAAGCAAAACCCTGTCTCAAAAAGTAACAAGAAGAAGAAGAGTAGCAAATAAATAGCAAAAATATAGCAAAAAAAAAAGAAAATATAGCAGCAGTCCATAAAAATAAAAGTTCAAATTGATTCTGAATAAAAAACATGCTTTCAAATCCATCTGAAGAATTCCTGCCTTAGCTACTGATTTGTTATCAGAAAAAACAAACACTGTGAAATATTTAAAGAGGTTTATTCCAAACTAATATGAGTGACCATGGCCTGGGGAACAGTCTCAAGAGATCCTGAGGCCTACAGGTATCCTGAGGTGGATTCAAAGATTTTCTGGGCTGGGCATGGTGGCTTACATTTGTAATACCAGCACTTTGAGAAGCCAAGGTGGGCAGATCACCTGAGGTCAGGAGTTCGAGATCAGCCGGGCCAACATGGCGAAATGCTGTCTCTACTAAAAAAAAAAAAAATAGAAAAATTAGCCGATCATGGTGGCACAATCCCAGCTACTCTGGAGGCTGAGGCAGGATAATTGCTTAAACCCAGGAGGTGGAGGTTACAATGAGCCAAGATTGTGCCACTGCACTCCAGTCTGGGCGACAGAGTGGCACCATCTCAAAAAAATAATAATAATAATAATTTCTGATTTGGAATTTGTTGTAAGAGTTAAGCTTTGTCTTTAGACTGGAAGTCTTTGTCTAAAGACTTGAAGTTAGTAGGCAGAAATGCTCAAGTTAAGACTGGGTGTGTTGCGATGACCAAGGTTTCTGTTATGTAGATGAAGCCTCAGGAGTTGCAGTCCTTACAGAGAACAGATGGTAAATGTGTCTTTTGGGAACTTGAAAGTTGTCAGACTCTTACTTAATCTTTTCTAGATCTGAGAAAGGTCTGGAAAGGGAAGGCCTGGCTGCATTAATGGAGATTCTCTACTGATGCAAATTTCCCCCACAAAAGACAGCTTTGCTGTCATTTCAAAATATGTCAAAGAAATATATTTTATGGTAAAATATTTTATTTCCTTCGGGATGTGCTTTCTGTCATTTCTGTCATGTGATGCTATACTAGAATCAGGTTGGGATTTAGCATTTTATTGCCACAAGGATTCTTTTTTGTCAGTCTTAGGATCTCTGTTTTAACTTTAATGCTTGTCACTTATGCCTAAGCTCCAAAAGGGAGGGGATATAATGAGGTGTGTCCAACCTCCCTTCCAGTTACGGCTGGAAATTCAGGTTTTCAGGTCTTTCTGGGGTCCCCTTGGCCAGAAGTTTGTCAGTTCAGCCAGTTGGGGGAACTGAAAATTTTACTTATGGTTTACAGACTTCAGAAATAAACCCACTAATTGCCCATCCTATTTTGAGATGATTCATTCATATATGAAAAACTCCTGTTCCTTTACATCTTGATTTATACCTAAAAACTCTGTGCAGGTATGATTTCTGTCATTCCAGAATTCTCCATGCCTACAAGTAGTGTTAGAAATTTCCTTTTTGCAAAACTACTTCTTCTGAAGGAGAGTGTTGGAAGCTATCTTATAGTTTGGATTCATGGGCTGGGGTTTGGAAAAGAGAATTATTCCAGGGGGTTATGAAGAATCCTAAAATCTTAACAGAGCAAAATCTCAAAATCTCTATATATGTATATGTATGTGTGCGTATGTGTGTGTGTGTGTGTGTGTGTATATATATATATATATATATATATATATATATATATATATAGTTTTTTTTTTTTTTCTTGAGACAGAGTCCCATTCTGTCACCCAGGCTGGAGTGCAGTGGCGAAATCTTGGATTTGCCATTGCATTACAGCCTGGGTGACAAGAGCAAAACTCCGTCTAAAACAAAAAGCAAAAAACAACAACAACAATAACAAAAACAAATTGGCCAGGAACATTTCTGTTTAGGAAGTTTAAGACCAAGGAACTGAACTAACATTGGGTACTTACCAGAGTCTAAGACCTGTTATTCATGGGCATTTAGATAAGTTTTCTCATTTAATGTTTATAACAACTCTATTGATAAGGACATGTTATCAATAGAGAAAAATGAGAAAAGACAAATGAAAATAACAATTGAGTACTTAATGCCAAAAACTTCATCAGGCATCATGAGGTATCTATTATATAAAGCTCATTTTGCAGATGAGGAATGCTGCTCTGAGAAGATGAGTGAGCTGCTCATGGAAACGCAGCTCTCAACTGCTAAAGGGAGAAAGTAAAGCTTTGCCTACTTTACTTCAAGGCCCGAGCTGTTTTCATTATAACAATCTACAGTCTTTAAGATAGGTGAAGACCATTTTGGACGCAAATGAGCTAAACTGCTTATCTATTTGTGTTTTAATCAGGTCTGTCTGCAAAGTTATCTTCCAGCTATTTTGTATTCACCCCCCGATACCTAGCACTGTGTTCTACCATACATGACAATCAATAAATGTTTGCTAAATTGATGGATGGGCCTTGGTGTGCTATCCAGGAACACTCATCACGCTACAGGAAATGCTTTGTCCCCATGTTAATAGACAACTGCTTATGATGAACTTCTAAAGGAAAATAAAATTATGCTTCTCTGAAAACACATCTAATAAAATGAGGATGTTATTATCATTTGGTTTGTTTTTGAGAATATTGATGTTAAATACAGTTAAATAAATAGCTGGAAGATTGGAAATAACATTAGGAAAAAGATCTTTTATGAGACATGATAAAGAACAATAATTCTTTGATATATACATTTAAGTACAAATTCACAGAACTCCTTCTGAAGAAACAATGGATTCACTCCTAAGTTTAAGTACCTGTTAAATATTTCCTAGTAGGCGGTTTCATCTATATGTTACATGTCAGTAGCATTACGCCAAATAAGAGTAACTATTTGGACCCATTCTTTGGGGTTGAGGAATGGAGGTGATAGTTATGATGCATGAAGTGGCTGACTGGATGGTGCACGTTGTAGACTGCCTAATGTTGATATTCAAAACAATCATATGAAATATGTGTTACTATAATCACATTTAGATGGGAAAACTGAGTGAGGAGGAAGTCAGGTATGTTTCCTGGCTTACATATCTAGTACATGTTAAAGCCAGAATTTAAATCTGTATGTCTGATTCCAAAATCTTTGTCCACTCTGCTTCTCCCATGCTACCTCCAATAGCTCAAAGTGTGAAGAAGGTACAGTGACGCAAATAGGGCCTTCATCTAAAAAGATCAGAGTAATAGCATAATGGATAATAAAAGATTTACAATATCAACAGGGTCAAGGGTAAGTGCATTTGTAGAAAAAAAAATGACTGGAAGGAAACAGCACAATGAAAACAGTGGTTTCGTTGTATTATATTACGTTTTGCTATTTTAGTAATGGAAAATTTTAAGCTCATGAAAAAGCAAGATAAGTGCATTTTAGGACAAGGCTTTACATCAGATTCAAGAAGATTTCTGGGAGAGAATCAGCAAGAGGCCATCGTGCAGCCTGGACAGAGGGAGGGAACGTTCCACACTGCTGCTCTAACAGAACACAAGCAATGGCATATGGCACTAATTTGTGAAATTACACTTTAATTTCAAACTCAGGTTAGGAAGAGTAGTCATGGCTGGAGAACACTGAAGAAGGCTTCCACTTATTAGCTCAAACAGTCAGGCAGGTACTAAACTGATCCAGCAGGCAGCATGCTAGATGTTGGAGATAGAGAGTTGAACACCGTCATGTACGTAAAAGCAGCATATTGTAGGAGCATACTTTAGGGTTGTACTTCTTTATAGATCCTCTGAAGTGGGGCTCTTGAGATATATATATATATATATATATATATATATATATATATATGAGCAAATAGAATATAATAGCTTTTCTACTTTCTTCTGCATTGCTTTTTAACCTTCCTTCCTTCCTAATATGTGCATCCTGCCTCAATTCCCTATCTACCTTCTTGCATACTGGCCCAATATAGAGAATATATTAATTATTACTTTCCTTATAATAGCAGCCCACCCATCTGTTTTATCCAGAAACCCAGTTTTACATTCCATTTTCAATGTCAGCGAAAAACAGAGAAGGCCTCAGCATTATGAGTGCTGCCCCATGAGATAGTAGGTAGAATGGCCCATCTGTTAAAACACTGTTCATAATTTTAAATGGAACATTTTGAAGCTCAGTGAAATCATTTCTGGTCTCCAGTACAATGAACTTCTATTCTCTTACCTCCTGGAGAGGTTGAACTGAACATGGAAAATCGGGCCTTTTTGGTTCTTGGAGTGAATATAAATGGTGATATCAAATCACCAACTTGGCCCAGGAGATAATTTCTTGTGAGTCGCTGAGGCTGGCTGTTCAATCTTACATGTTTTACACATAATTCCAGACCATTTTGCAGAAGGTTTCTTGGCTTCCATCTTAAGGATCAAAAGCAAGTTTCCTCATGGTTTGTGATTCTTATGCCAAAAGGGTAAATGTGCAGGAAGGTCATAAGCAGTAGCAAAGCTTCTCTCACATCTGCCTTGAACTTGAGCAGTCAGGCTTGCTAATTTGACCTCCTACTGTCATTTAGAATCTTCTGCCAGGAGAGTTTTTTTCTTTTTTAAAGAAGTGAGAGGCAGATAATTTGTTTAAATTATTTATATTTAAGAAGTGGAAGGAACAGGGAAGAAAAAAGAGATGTCTTGATTTTCTGAGGAGTATGCCATGGATAGACACTTACGGCACAAAACAGCAGCTACCTGGTTTATGCTGAAAAAAAAAAAAAACCATGTAAATAGCAATTATTGTGCAGCAGTAGCCCTGAGGAGGATTCTCTGCATACACAATCTTTCTAAGCACCCCTAAGTGTCTTGGACTCTCCATTACAGAAAATGTGTTTAGGTCTATGAATGGAAGAGCGCACCTGCGTGTGTCCTGTCCCAGTGTTTCTGTGATGATGTGGGTGTCCTATGAAAATATTAGTAACAAATGGCAACGTTTCTCTAGCCTTGATGTTATTCTCATAGTATTTACAGGTCGCATCAACTGGGCAGATGTGGCTACAAAGTAAGGTCATAATACTTCAAAAATTATTCTTCTTGAAAGCTCATGTATATGTATTCTCAAAAGACACCCTCAGGCAGTTAGAACCAGTGTATTTCTATGTAATGACCTGTTCTCCCAAACATGGTTATCTCATTGCCCAGGGATTAAAAGGGGAAATGCTTCTAACAATCAGCAAAGGCAAAAATTGCAAAGGGATGGAATAAAAAAAAAAACATAAAGCAGACATAATGATTTACAGAGCCAAGCAATCTGAGGTTATCTATTTGAGGAGCCAATAATTACATGTATACAAATAATCTTTGGAGGAATGGTACAAAAATGGACGTTTCAGAGTTTGACCCAAGTCATAGTATTTAAAATCCCTAGTGTAAGGAGGCACAGAGCAATATAATTTTAGAAAATCACCCATCCAAAATATATTTTAAAGGATTTTCACTTAAAGATGACATTCCTTTTACCAATGATGTAGTCTACATTAGTTCTCCTTCCCTTTAGGTCTGAAGTTCAGTTAGCTCAGTCTCTTTGGTACTAGGTAGAGTTAGTGGCTATTCCCTTGAATAGTCCAGATGACTTCACTCTTAACAAGGCAGTCCCAGAGTAGTTAACATGCAAGCCACGTGTGAGGGTGAGTGTGGGAGGGAGAGAGGAGTTGGTGGGAAGAGGAGGTCATCTGAGCTAATGGAAAATAAACTCAAAGGGCATATCCAGCATCACCTTTGTATGGGAAGAGCATCTATTTGGGGTTTTCATTTTCTGATAGGGAGTGATAGAATTACCACTAATATAATAAATAAATAGAACTTTAGGGAGTGCAACAAAAGAATCCCAGCCCTGGCCAGTGATTTGATTTGCTCTAGCACATCCATCTGACTGAGCCATCTGGCAGCAAACCAGTGGTATCAGAACAGCAATGGGTGTAACCTTGAGGAAGAGTCGCCCCTTGACAAACAGACTGGTGGGAAAAGTGCAGGATGTGGCAAGACTGAGGATGAACAACTATCCACCCTGCAGAGGATAGCAACATAGGGAGAGAAATGAGTGGTGCACATCACTTTGTCCTGAGTGTTTGGCCGGGCCAGGTATGAAAGGCACTTAGGCTGGATACCCAGGAATGTCTAATAGCAGGTGGAGCAGGCAAGAAAGGAGGCCAGGCTCTAGTTAAGAAGAGATTAATTATGGTTTGGAGAGAGCTGTCCATTCATAACTGGCGGGCTACAGAAGGCAGAAATCATTCCCCAATGGGAGAAATTGTTAAGAGATTGAGTGAACTCCAACTAAGAAGGCCTATCAAAGGACAGAAGGCAGGGCATAGAGAATGTTGTGATTTAGAAGTTATACAGCCAAGTACCTTCTAGGTACACCTGTGCTGTCAGACTATTAGAACAAGACCCAATTCAAAGTTCTATTCGACTTTGAGACTTAGGCTGCCAGTATTCCCACCAGGTCACATTTGGCTAAGACAGCTTTACACAGAGAAATGAAGGTCATCAGCATAAAGACAGAGATGTTCAGAGCTTAAGGAGGAAAAGTAGACAATATCATATGAGGACAGAAAGAGGCACAGGGATGCATAACACTGTATTAAGATGAATATTACAAAGCTGAAACAAAGAGTTTTTAAATTCTAATTTGCATTTCCAAAAGTTATATGCACAGATACTTGCACTGTTTCATTTCCTCTCTACATGGGGGTCTGGGTGGCTATCTGGAAGAAAAGAAAAAAGCTTATCAATTTTTATTTTTAGTGCCCTATTGAACACATCACTGCATTTTAATCTGGGACAGATGGTGGAAAACGGCATCTGGTTAATCAGGGGTTCATAGATTATTTGGTGACACAACTTAACTGTGCTGATGAAGAAATGAGAAATTTTGTCTCTTCCCTAGAGCAGCATTATAAAGCATCGTTCCTGGTGTTTAAAATTGATTGTGCATTCTATTGGTTAAAGAGTGGCATTTTGAAAATAAAATTAGGGCTGATTTGCATTTGTGTTGAAACAGTTGCACAGGCATTTGATAAGAATAGTTCTTTTTTCTTTTAGAACACATTTACAGTTTGCATTTATTTATATTAACTCAATGTTTTATTCAACATTGTTTTAAAAGACAAGACAAACATGGATATAATTACTCATAAAGAAAATAACCCTTATAAGTGAGAATGATTACTACGTATTTCATTTGGGAAAATAAAACACAATTTTTTTTATTAATTAGGATACAGGCAATACTTCAGTAAATGTACCAAGGTAATTCAATTTTATAACTGACAATTTTAAAAGGCACTTTGAAACATTATATATTATTAATTTTTACATCTAGAATTGTACTTGTAGATGCCATCAGAATACTCGATCAATATCTGTTTATTAAGATGTAAGCTCCATGACTTAGTTGCATTACGTTTAATTTATGTGTATTTCCTTGATTCACAGTCTGTAGTAAATTCTGATTGCTTATACCTGTGCATAATGTCTTTAAAATTATCAATAACTTCCAGGCAGTAAAAAAAATGAATTGCATGTTGATGGTAAAAGAAAACAAACTGCTACATGTGATGCATGCAGATTTATTAACTAAATAAGTCTTCATTCCTCCTCCAAATATGATTGAAATTTATAGTCTTGCTAGAAAATTCTATTTTCCAAGAAAGTGTTTGCAAAGACATTTCTACAGTAATTAAAATAGTTACTTTTCCAGTAATTATAATAGGGAACTTGGAAATATGCAAAATAATAATCTTATTTTATTTATGGTATATCATATTATCTTTGAAAAGCAACTCAGGTGACATGATGTTTAAAAGTTTTAATCTCCTAAATGAAAAATATGTTGCTATTGTAGAATTGGTCTTGTAAGATGGTGTCAGAGATAAAAATCATAGGAAAGTTCATAGATTTTGTTTTTAATTTTTAAGTTATTTCACGTAAATCATCAATGGACTCTAGGAAGACATAATCCCTCCCACCCCCACCACACACACATATTAAAAACTTTACATTTTAAAAGGCCAGGCAAATACTACTGAGGCAGAGAAATATATAGTAAGCACCTGGTTGTAAATTTCAACCATAACCATCCAGAAAGATCAGTCATAAAATGGACATTCTGGGCTGAGTATCAATGGTTAAATAAATTGAACTTTGTCAGGAAAGGGAGGGAACTGAGTTTCTAAGTGGGCCAGAGGTGAAAAGCAGGTTTTGTGAACCACCTAGGGATGCTGCAGTTGAATAGCCTGCAATTGGAAGGTAGATCTAAGAGGTAAAAATACTAAAAAAAAAAAAAAAAAAAAAATTAAGATACTACTTTGTTATAAAATAACTTGACGATTCTGTGTTGATGATACATGAATCAGCCTCCTCCCATCAGTACAGTGAACTTGGTCAATGAACTGACTCTAATGTGTGCTTCTTTGCCCCAAACAGTTATAGGGCAGAAAGTCTAAGCTTTAGAAGTTGAATCCTATGAGAAAGGGCATAGCATTCATGTACCATGACAGACACATGTTCATTCTCTGCCCCATAAGGGGCAAACACCATTCTGGGTACTTAGGGCATGAACATGAAAAAAAATAGACCAAAGTTTTGAGGTGTGGAGTATATATTACAAGAAGAGAAGAGCAAGGATAAACATATAAACAAATAAATAAACATGTTCCAGATGGCAATAAATTTTATAAAAATAACAAAACAGGGTAAGGAGGATAGAGAATACAGGGATGCTATTTTAGAGAAGGTGATCAGGAAAGATCTTCCAGGCACAGTGACATTTGACAGGGATGTAGAGGAAGTAAACCATGAGCTATGTGGATGTTCTAGGGAAGTGTACTACTGGCAAAGGAAACAGCAGGAACAGCTCGGAGAGTTTCTGTTTAAGGACCAGCAAGGCAGGCAGCAAGTGAGGCTGCAGGGCTGTGGGCAGAAGGAGGATGATGGAAGATGATGGCTCAGAGCTGGTGATAACAAAGAGGCGAGATCAATCAGAACCTTTTGGCCGCTCTAGGAAACTTGGCTTTTCCTTTCACTGAGGCAAGAGGCCACTGGACATTTTTGAGTAGAGTGATGTGATCTGGTTTCTCTTTTAAATAGCTTATTTTAGCTACTTGAGGAAATTGAAAAGAAGGAAGACAACAACAAGCTGTTGCAACAATTCAGACCAAGGGTGCTAAGAGGTTGGACCACATTGCTAACAACAGTAGTGAGAAATCAGTGCCTATTCTGATGTGAGTCAATGGGATTTGCTGATAGACTGGGGGTAGTGTGTGATAGGAGAGAGAAGTGAAGAGAAGTAATCCATGACGCCAAGTTTTCTGATCCACATAATTAAAAGGATGGAGCTACCATTTACTGAAATGGAGTTGATAATGGGAAAAAAGTAAATCTGAAGTCCTTTTGGGGAGCATAATTATTTTGAGATACTTCTTAGCTATTCGTGGACAGATCAAAAGATGTGACATGCTTATCTTGGAAAAAAAAAAAACAAAACTAAAGAATGAATGAACTAGAAGAATATGGTAAGATTACCAGATAGGCCTAAAAATCACCAGAGTTTGTGAATTTCCTCCAGTGGATTAAAAACTCCACCAGAAATAAGAACAATTGAGTTAGAGCAAGAAGGTAGGGATGTTTGGTGAAGTGGTTAAGGTTTGGAAAAATACTTAGAAATATTTTATCTCCTAAACATTATAGGGGTGGGGATGCTATGGCCAACTCTGTGGCTTGGAAAAGTTCCTTAATTACTTCTCATTGCTTCTACTCAGTACGCAGTTCTTATAAATCAGAGAGAACATCTCTTTCAGGTTGTATCAGGAGCATTCTCAAACTAACACTCATAAATCGGCAATTTAGGCAGGGAGGAAAGGAATATTCACCGATTACCTGCTATATTCCAGACACCGTGCATGCCGCTTCACACATATTATCTTAATTGATCTTCCCGACACATTTTCGATGTGGAAACTCTTATTTTCATTTTAGAGGTGAATAAAGGTTAAAGGTTAAAGATTCACCTACTTAACATAGCTGGGCAGGGATAGAGCATGGAATTTGCCTTACCTGCCATCATTTCCATCTGAAGAAGTTGAAAAGCTGTCTCCAAATATTTTGGTATGAGATGGGGTACATAAATACTTGTTAATAACTTGTTCGACTGCATTATGTCTAGACAAGAATATATTAAATTCGGAAAAGAAATAATTTTAGGAGTGTAAGCTTTATGAGGATTTAGTCCGTGCTGTCTTATATACAGGTGTATTCTATTCATTCACTCACCTAATATTCATTTGGTGCTTACAATAGGAAAGGAGGTTTTTTGTTTATTTGTGTTTGCCTGTTTGAGATGGACTCTCGCTCTGTCACCCAGGCTGGAGTGCAGTGGCTCAATGTCAGCTCACTGCAACATCCACCTCCCTGTTTCAAGCGATTCTTGTGCCTCAGCTTCCCGTGTAGGGGGGACTACAGGTGTGCGCCACTATGCCCGCCTAATGTTTGTATTTTTAGTAGATATAGGCTTTCGCCAGGTAGGCCAGGCTGGTCTCAAACTCCTGTCCTCAAGTGATCCACCCACCTCAGCCTCTCAAAGTCCTGGGATCAGAGGCATGAGCCAGCACGTGGGGCTAGGCTAGGAGTTATGTGCTCCACAGTTAAATAAGATACAGTTCTTGTTCTTGAGGATTTCCTATTTTATATATATAGACAGCCAGATAATAGCACACTGTTTCTGCTTTAAAGGCTGCACTCCTCTTGCCTGTTTAATATTCAGCTGCCTATAATCCAGGGCTTTGCAAAAAATCATTCACTGCTTTTTTGCAGTGATCAGTTAATCAAGCAGAGCCACAAAGGGACTCAAGCAAGGGTAGTAGAAGGCTGGCTTCTGGAATACAGGAAAAGCCTCTGTTTGCCAGAGCCCAAGGTTTTAAATACAGACAAAGTCAAAGGCTGGGAAGAAAGCAATGTGTGCTCATAGATAGCATGGACCCAGGAGATCAGCCCCAGGGATGGAGATCAGATGGAAGCCAACATTGCTGGTCTAAATAGAGGCAGACCAAGTTTAGAAATTGAAGCACAGAAGTTCAACTGTTTCAAAGAGATTTACCGCAGCTTTGAAAAACACGAACTGAAAATCAGGGGTGAGTGTGGCAGGGCCCACAAGCTCTCAAAGAGAGAGAGGGAAGCGCTAACTGGGCAGCCTCTTTGGCTTCTTAGGCTTTAGACCCTTCTGAAGATGCTGTATATCTTTCTCTATCAGGACCCAGGGAAGTTGGGTTGTTCCCTGGGAATACTTACTGCTGCACCAGGAGGAAGAGACAGCTACAGTGCCCTAAGTCCCCAGCTCCAGTAGCCCTTAAGGATCCCTGGTCTACTTCAGCTCCTCTTTCAAAGCTGCCTCACTCTGAGTAGTTTTTTCTCCCTCTAAGAGAGGCCTATTGCCCTTGCTGCTGCTGCTGGTGGTGGTGGGGGTGTCCTAGATTTGTCTAGTTGTTTGAGTTTGGGGGCTAGATCTTGTATTGGAGTTGAACTTCAACTTTTTTTAAGGGGCAAGGCTCTTGACTGAAATTTCTTTAGTAAACTCTTGTTCCTAGAAAAAATCCAGCATTTGGCTCCCTTTCATTGACCTTTTCATTCTGTGGATACTAAGCCTCATTGATCTCCCAGCTAGATTCACATGCCTTGGGATATTGCCTGGTTTTAGGAGGGACAGTAGGTCATATCATGATAGCAGTGGTTGAGCATGGTGCTGTGAGGCTGGCTGAAGTGGCCCTCGATAAAGGTCAGAAACAATAGGCAGAAGAGTACACCATTTATACCTATTGGTAAAGTCTATTGGTAGCCCATGGCTGGACAGAAAAGCAATAGCCCCTTTCAGAGGATGGAAGTTAAAGTACTAGTTATAAAACTAAAGAAAATATTTACGCCACTGGAAGTAATGGTTCATTATGATTATTAAAACAACGATGACAACCTGCAGGCTAAGGATGTCTTTAAGATATTGTAGAATGCCCGAGTAGACAAAATATGAGACAAAATAAATGGCAGGGAATAAATGGATCTGATTAGTGGATGACTTACTATCCAAGATGTAGCATAATTTCCACAAGGCTATATTCTAAAATATGCAGTTAATGCCATAAGCACAAAAGTATAAAATGCACTGGGATCTCAATATGCCAAATGCACTTTAGAGTCCAGTGGGCTGGATCTTGCTGAGGATGGCCATGCCTCAACAGAGTTTAGTCTCCTAGACCTTAGCTCATTTGTATTATCTGATAGCATAAAGGTATGTGGCATCATGGAATGAGCTAAGTACCACATTGGAGAAATCTCCCCGGGTACCCAATGATCCCCAGGACATTTCATTCTGTTCATATCCCAGTACCAGCAGAAGACAGAGCAATCTCAGATGCAGCCTCTGCCAATCTCGAGATTCCTTCTGCCAGATCTTTATGTCATCTCAGAAGAATAGTATTTTTTTCTTTTTGTATCCTTGTCCTAGATCCACTTCACACTGTGTTAAGCAAAGTGCCTGAGAAAATGCAGAGTTATTTCAGGCTGAGACCTATATCGGATAATCATAAGGGCTGTGTACACCGTAGGATGGAATTCACTTGTTTTATTTTTCAACATTTAACACAGTGAAAGATTTAAACATAAATTATTTCATTGGCTCACTCAGTTACTTGCAAGGAAGCTCCTGAATCACTGTATGATCCCCATGCTCCCCCAACCAATTCCTGAAACTTGGAACCGAAGCATTATTTTGGAAACACCAAAGCAACAGAAATACATGCTATTACCCTGGGGCCAGTATACCTTATTCTGACCCATGCTTCCCTCTCTCTAGGATTGCTCTCCACGGGGAAATGTATCTTGTTCTTTGGCCATTCTCATGCAGAGACACTGTTCCTTCCCCAGGTACCTGTTAGGATTCAGAACAAGAAGTCACTTAACTCTTTTTACGTCGAATAGTTAAGAGTACACAATTATTCAGGAAATTGTAACTTTGATGCATTTAAATATAAGAAACATCTGCTTGGAATCTGACCCACGTTTGTAGTTCATGGGTCAATCAGAAAATTAGGCAGGGTTTTAAATGATGTTTTCACTGCTCTGCAAGGTGCAGGCTAAAACCTTTCCTCTTCACCCATAGGTGGGAATTGAACAATGAGAACACATGGACACAGGAAGGGGAACATCACATTCTGGGGACTGTTGTGGGGTGGGGGGCGGGGGGAGGGATAGCATTAGGAGATATACCTAATGTTAAATGATGAGTTAATGGGTGCAGCACACCAGCATGGCACATGTATATATATGTAACTAACCTGCACATTGTGCACATGTACCCTAAAACTTAAAGTATAATAATAAAAAATAAAATAAAATAAAATAAAAAGAAAGAACTCACCCAGTGCAGCTCCCTTCTTCCAAGTGTTGACTCTTCTCCAGAATTTGCTTGCTTTTGTCACTCGCCAGTGCCTTCAGGTGGCTGTTTTGTAGTTTTTCTAGCATTTATAGTTATTTTCTTTGGGAAGGGCAGTCTGATGGAAGCTTATTCACACATTTTAAAGGCATCCCTGAGGAAACAGGAAGAAAAATTTGCACTGTTAACCCTTTGCCTTGCGATCAAAAAGTTTGTAATTATTATATACATATCCTTTCTTGGCTTTGATTCTTTTGTGATATGTGTATCAGAAAAAAAAAGAAGAAATAAAAGAAAGGCAAGAAGATGAATGGAAGAAAGAGATAAAATAAGGCTTTTGATTAATGTATAATGACATATCCACAATTACAGTATCAGGCAGAATAGTTTCCTGTTCCTAAAAGTTTCCCATTCTCTGCCTGTTCATCACTTCCTCCCTCCTTTCAAATTCATGACAGTCACTCATCCTTCTACTGTCTCCATAGTTTTGTCTTTTCCAGATCCTTTCAAATTCATGACAATCACTCATCCTTCTACTGTCTCCATAGTTTTGTCTTTTCCAGATCCTTTCAAATTCATGACAATCAATCATCCTTCTACTGTCTCCATAGTTTTGTCTTTTCCAGATCCTTTCAAATTCATGACAATCACTCATCCTTCTACTGTCTTCATAGTTTTGTCTTTTCCAGAATGTCACATATTTGGAATTATGAAGTATGTAGCCTTTTCAGACTGACTTTTTTTACTTAGTAATATGCACTTAAGATTTATCAATGCATTTTAATAGCTTCGTAGCTCATTTTCTTTTAGCACTAAATAATATTTTGTTGTATGGATATACCACAGTTTATTCATCCATTCATCTACTGAAGGGCATCTTGGTTGCTTCCAAGTTTTGGCAATTATAAATACAGTGCTGTAAACATCTCTGTGCAGGTTTTTATGTGGACATAAGTTTTTAATTTATTTGGATAAACACCAAGAAGTGCAATTGCTGGATCATACGGTAAGAGTATATTTAGTTTTGTAAGAACTGTCAAACCAAATGGTACAGTGGCTGTACCATTTTGTGTTCCCACCAGAAATGAATGAGAGTTTCAGTTGCTCCACATTCGTGTCAGAATTTAGTGTTATCATTATTTTCAATTTTAGCATTCTACCAGATATGTAGTTGTATCTCATTGTTGTTTTAATTCTCAATTCCCTAATGACATATACTATTGAGAATACCCACAATTTTACAACATGGTATACTACCACTGCTGCCATTACTTGCAAACACCTAGTTAAAACTTTCTATGTACTAGGCACTATGCAGAGTACTTTTCATATATTTTCTCAGAACCCTACGAGTCAGATACACCATTATTATGCTTTTTCAGGAAAAAAATCCTGAGTTGAGAAGAGTTAAGTACACTGCTAGTAAATGTTGAATATATAACGCTGGGGTCTTTCTGACTCCAAATCTCATCTTTTAACCACTACATACATTTTTCCTCAAAGTGTGATCCCGAATCCCCTACTTCAAACCAAGTAGGATGGTGATAAAAATTCAGAATTCTGAATTGTACAATATTGCATCAGATTCTTCATGCTGGGTGTGGATCTGGAGTGGGAGAAACTGAAACATACTCAAGATTAAGAGCCATTATACTACCATTCTAGGATTACTCCAAGTCCAAGTAGCAGTTTTGATACTTTGTTTCTATCTTGTATCATGTATTTCTCTTTGAAGTATATTTACAAAATCCCTGTTATTTATATAAAATAAATTATACTAAAAACATTGAGATTATATCTTAAATGTAGGTGAATATATAGTTTTCTATGTTCCCTAATTAAGGATGCTATAAAATATTTTCCTCATACACTGTACCTTAGAGATAATTTTGACAACAGGGGAAAAAAAAAAAGAAAAACCTCGAGTCTTTCAAACATCTACTATGTGTCATTCTGGTATAGTCTGAATGTATCCTCCCAAAATTCATATTGATTCAATTGATTCAATTGAAATTATAATCACCAAGTTGATGATATTAGGAGGTGGGGTCTTTGAGAGGTGATTAGGTCATAAAGGCGAAGCCCTGAGTGGAATTACTGTTCTTATAAAAACACTTTAGACAGATAGCTTGCTCCTTCCCACATATGAGGACACAGCAGGTGCCACCTATAAACTAGAAAGTGGACCCTCGCCAGACTCCAAATGTGCCAGAGACTTGATCTTAGACTTCACAGCCTGGAGAACTGTGAGAAATCATTTTCTGTTTTTTTATAAGCCACCCAGTTTACGACATTTTTGTTATAACAGTGCATAGGGACTAAGATATACTTTGTGCTAGGTAAATTGAACAAAGATCATACCAAATACTTCTAGCATTATGACAGATTTATCTAACTATAAAAGTCTATTTAATGTCTTTTTATTGGATGGAAAAACTGAATATATTTGCATATTTTACTATACTATATATACTATATATATGCATATATAGTGTGTATATATATAGTATTGTATATATGCTATACCATAGTATACCATAATATACTACATATATAGTATATTTCACGATAATGTCAGGCTAAGGAAAAAGTCATTATTGCAGGCACTCTATGAAAACTTATTAATTAAAATAAACAGACACGTATTTGTTGTGGCCTTTGATCCAAGACAAGACATTATTAAGGATATTAACAATAGAATTGCCTGTGTTCAAATCTCTGCTATGCTTCTAAGTCATTGTGGAACTTTGGGCAAGCTTTAGTAACACCTTTTAGGTCTTGGTGTACAAGATTCTAAATGGAGATAAGGAAACCCTCTACACTCTAGAATTGTTGAATTAAAGGAGTTAGACAGTGCTTGATTCACATTAAACATTCAATAAATGTGATCTATTCTTATTTTCACTATTATTAGTCTCAAAAAAAAGGAAATTGAGTAACAGAGTGGTAGAGTGGAAAGCGTGGCAGAATGGTAGTGTGAGACCCAAAAATATAAGAATATAAATGATATGTGACAAATCCATAGTGTAGAAATTGAATACTCTGAGAATGAAAAACTGAAGAAATCACTTTTCGTGGGAGTGGGCAGGGATGCATGGCTTCTATGAGGAATCTAAATAAACTTGAAAATGTTTTTAGGTGAAAAGAATGTGTATGTGGAGTGGATGTCCTCATGGATGTAGAAATTTAGAGACTTTAGCCCTTTTTGGTAGATAGGGAAACCCCGTTTGGACCCTCAGACACAGCCCACTGTGTCAAGACTTGGCAATTTGAGGAGAGATGGTGCCAAGGTAGGTGCTGTATAAGAAAGGAATCTTAGACACATGAAGAGAAGGCATCCTTTCCATACTAATTGAAGTTCAATTCAAATAGCAAGCTAGAACCCCATTTGCAGCTACAAAATTGCAGACTGAGTACTACAGTCTTTTAAACAAGCCTGTCACTGAGTTCACAAAGGCAAGAGGCATTGTCACCTGAAGCCACAAATCCTGCTAAGAAGAGCATTAATTTTTCTCTATATAACATAGGCTGTTTAGTTCTGCAATCAATAAGAAAGAGTGGGCTCGGACCAGGACCTATTGCTTTTTTCAGGTAAACTTGGAATTCAACAAATAGACCACAATCTACAATTTTCTCCATAAGGCAGCAGGCAGGCTAAGTTGATACGTATTTACCAGCATGGAAATGAGTTAATGGCCTTGCGATGAGGATCTCAGTGACATAAACCCCCATTCTCTTTACAACTTCTTGAGTTTGTCTTGGTGTTTGCTAACTCTGAGGAGGTCTAAAAGAACAAACAGTGTCTGCATTCTGCTTTCAATGCCATAAACACATTTTGGAGAGGCAGGAGCGATTTTATAGCTGTACATACACTGGAGAGAGAGCATGACCCTGGAGAGCTAGAGGTTTATCATCACTTTAAAAAATA
The DNA here is from genome assembly GCF_028858775.2 of Pan troglodytes. Classification (NCBI taxonomy): domain Eukaryota; kingdom Metazoa; phylum Chordata; class Mammalia; order Primates; family Hominidae; genus Pan; species Pan troglodytes. Next base: position 15,831,964 of record NC_072411.2, read on the forward strand.
ATGGTTGAGAAGGAATTGCTCTAAGTGTAGTCTCTGTCTTTTATTTTATATTTTTTAATAGCTACCTCTTATTAAGTGCTTACTAAGAGACAAGAACTCTATTAGGCACTGTTTAAACTTTTATTTTAAAATGAAACACACATACAGCACACCACACAAAATTATTATAAGGCAAATACCATCTTAACCGCTATGCATGTCAAAGAATGAAATCTTGCTAGCCATCCAGAAGTCTCTATACATTCTCTGTCCTCTCTGTCTCCAAAAATAACCACCCTCTTGACTTTCATATTAATCTTTTTTTGCATTTTTATTGTTTACCATTTAAGTGAACATCCTAAGGCATTATAATGTCATCAATTTTCAAATTGATATGTCTTTTAGCTTCAATATCATCAACGTGTCATCTCCCTTGTTCCCACAAACTCCTTTCCCTTAAAATGAATCTGTTGACAAATATGGGCCACTTGTGGATTTTGCCCCAGGGTGGATTTGATGAGTATATTGATATACTCATGGTGCCAATTTACATGTTCTTCTCTTCTCTGCATTTCCAGCAAGTGGCAGCAGGACCCTTGATCAAACTCAGCTTTTATATTGTTTGTAACACTATAGGTAGCACTGAATCTTCCATCAATAGGCAAATTGATGCTCAACAGCAGTTGGTTATTTTCTTGGTGATTATAAAATGGTGATACTCTAATTCTACCCATTATTTTTACACATTAGCTCAAATAATTTCATATGTAAGGTAATTCTTCCTTTCACCTACAATTTGGTTACCCAGGGGCATAACTCCAAAAAGGACAGAACTGAAGTTTTTATGATAGGTTTTGTGATAATAAATTGGTTCCCTATCATCCTCAGAAGATCAATTAGGATTTAAATTTTTCTGATGGATCCCAATGCACTGTAATTTTTATCCTTCTTGAAGTGCTATTTTTTCCTTCTTCATCCAGGTGGAGGCTTTTCAAGGTTAACTTTTGATTCCTCTTGAACTAGTAGTCTTTGATACTTCCCATGTTAGTTCATAACAAAATGTTTCAGATTTATCTGGTGTGCTCCTTTTCTTATATCTGTATTCAGCACTTTTCTAAGAAATTCTGTTTTTCTGTTTGTTTGTTTGTTTGTTTTAACACCACAACCTGGTTGCAAGTGATAGTCATTGCTACTAGGGTTGCCAAAGTTAGCACATAAAAATACAAGCCACGTAGTCACCTGCTTGGGACATACTTATACTAAAAAATTATTCGTTGTGTATCTGAAACTCTAATTAAGCACCCCGCATTTTATTTGACAATTAATTTATACTAGGTCAGTCATTATTTTTAGACCGAGTTAATCTAGGTCCTCTGAGAAGCAGGTGCAAGTGGATGTGCAAGAGAGTTATTGGAGAAAATGCCTGTGAGGGAATAAAAGAGTGAATGGAAAAAGCAGGAATAACCCTTTGACTGTGATGTAGGCTTTTCTGCTGTGAAGGTCAATGGGAAGAAAGGAGAATAGATAGAAAGAGTCTCAAACTGTAGTTCAGGTCTAAGAAATATTTAGGAGGGTTCTCAAACCAAAGCTGTCCAACGGAGGATTCCCACAAGCCCTATGAAGGGGACTGCTTCAGTGTCTCTGCCGCCTGCACTCAGTCATTCGCCTAGCATAAGCTGTGGGAAGCATAGCCTCACTGCTAATGCTGTTGTGCATTAGGAATGAGATAATAATGATATCTCCAAATGAAAATGTCCAATTCAATTTCAGGGCTATTTTCTAAAGGAACATCTTCTATTTGCCTCTTATCTATAGTGAAAATTATAGTTCTTAAAGCCTTGGCGATTAGAGAGTTAGAACATCTCATAATTACTCATTTACTTTTCCAATATTATACACACAACAGAAAAAAAAGTAACTATACAAATATTACCACCACCCATTATAAATATTGAAAATATGTTTTCTTGCATATGCTATCTCATTCTCTCCATTTGGTTGTACTAAATCTACATTGGTAGATAATATAGCTGTTATGTACTCTTTCCTACTTAACACTCAATTTGTCTTATTCTACTATAACTAAATGTGTAATCCACCACAATTCTTAGGCTTATGTCTCTCCAGTTCTGGAATGTTCGCAGTGGCTCTTAGTGACATGAGGTATTGGACAATTGAAACATGTCTGGTCTAAATTGGTATGTTCGTAAGCATAAAATACATACTGGATATTGGAAATTTACTATACAATGTAAAGTCTCATAGACAATTTTCATATATATTAGATATCAAAATGATAAAACGTTTAGTTGTTGGGATAAATAAAATATACCATTGATTTAAATTCTTCTGTTTCTTTTTACTTTCTTCAGGTGGCTACTAAAAAATTTAAAATTACACACTTTTTTTTAATTTAATTGCGATGTTCCTGTTAATTTTGTTTTCTAAAACTGATTTCTAGAAGACTCCTCAAAAAACTCCCACGAGGACAATATTCCTTGGGTGATTGCATGTTGGTAACAGTCTTTCTATGACCGTTATAATTGAAATTCAGTTTTACTGAATATAAAACCTCTGGTCCATATTTTCTTTTCTTGAATATCTTAAATATGTTACTTCATTTTTTTCTCTCTAAGATAAAGTGTTACTGTTGGAAAGTTTAATAATAATAATCTTAGTTCCTTTTTAAGTCAAGTATTCTTTTGCCCTAGATGCCCAAGTAATTCTTTTTTTCCTCTTTCTTAATTTTACTTCGTGTTGATTGTACTATGTTAATATTATCAGTTACACTATGAGATTTTTCAGTAAGTTTAATTGATTTTTTTAAATTTCAGGATTACTTTCTTATACTTTTTTTTTTTTTTGAGACAGAGTCTTGCACTGTCACCCGGGAGTGCAATGGTGTGATCTCGGCTCACTGCAACCTCTGCCGCCTGGGTTCAAGTGATCCTCCTGCCTCAGCCTCCTGAGTAGCTGGGATTACAGGCACCTACCACCACACCTGGCTAATTTTCTGTATTTTTAGTAGAGCTGGGGTTTCACTATGTTGGCTAGGCTGGTTTTGAACTTCTGACCTCGTGATCCACCTGCCTCGGCTTCCCAAAGTACTGGGATTACAGGCGTGAGCCACCGCGCCCAGTCAGTATTGAGTTTTTTTTTGTTTTTGTTTTTTGTTGTTTTTTTTTTTAAATCCTTGCTTTATTCTCTCACTCAGAAACTCCTATAACATTCATGGATCTTTTTGCCATCTATAATACATGTCACATTTTCTTGAAACCTCTTTCTTTATTTTTTAATTTCTTTTTAGTGTTAAATATTTTTCTCCTTCTCAACTTGATTTCCTTTAAAGTGTTATTTTTGTACTTATATCCTCTTATTTTCCTTCTAGATTAGTCTTATTCCTACTATGCTGTTTCTTTTCTTTCTAATTTTTTCTTGAGTTTGATCTCTTTTTCTAGTTCTGATTAATGTTTTTTTCATGTGTTGCATGATTTTCTTAATGTCCTTTAGCTTATTTTAAAATAATATGTTACACTTTTGAAAACATTTTGAGCATGACATTTTTTGGCAGGCTTATTTTGTCAATAGCAGAAGTTGGCAAATTTCCTGTAAGGTTCAAGACAGTAAATATTTTACACTATGTAGGCCATATGGCCTGTCACAAATACTTAACATTGCCATTGTACCATGAAGATAGTCATAAGCAATATGTAAATGAATGAGAGTAGCTATGTACCAATAAAACTTTATTTCTAAAAATAGAAAGTAGACTGGATTTGGCCTCTGGGCTACAATTTGCCAGTCTCTGGTCCATAGGAATTTCATTCTATGTTTCCTTGTAGCAACTTTGTTTTGGGGGCTAAACTTTACATACATGGCATTTGACCTTGATAGTTTTCTGTTGCTCATTTTTGTATACATTTAGTTTTTTTGAACTTTTAGATAGGTAAAATTTAAGACTGACTTTTCAACCTAAAGGAGATCCTTCTTCTCTTGTTATGTAACAGTAAAAAATATATATATTGGCTTGTTTTCATAGATTTCTTATATCTGTTGACCTGGAAACAGGTTTGTCTGGATTATCTCTTTCCTTCATTTTTATTATGTCTATTCAGTTCAATTTTGACTCCACTTCTGGTAGTTTATCCTCAGTATGGGGTCCTGTTTTGGAAAGATGCCTGAAAGTTTGGTTTCAGGCGTTCACAGGATCTAGACTGCACCAGCCACCTAAGACATTGACATAGGCCTGCTAAGAACAATGAAACAGCTGAGATTTTATACTGCTTACAAGCTAATGAGTTAACCCGCCAGTTTTATGGATGTTGGCAAAAGACATGAGACTCTGAGGGTCAGAGACAAAGACTTTTATTACTCATAGTATAATGAGTAGGATGAACATGAGCGTATTTGTGTGAGTTCTTCTTCTCCTCAAGTACCATGGGAGGGGTGGTTGAGCCAGATGGATGCCTACCCACACAGTAGGTTGCAGTTTATAGAAGAGGAACCCTGAGCTTAAGGAACCCAAATCTTTTATAATGGGGAGTAAGCATGCTTGTTTTTTGTTCCAGAGGAAGACATTATCTTTTTTATACTGAAGAGTAATAATGCTTGTCCTTTGCTCCAGAGGAAGATACTAGTCCTTCTTTCCAGGTTAATTGCTGCACAAATATTCTTTAAAAGATATTATGAAACAGGGTATTTTCTTCTGATAAGAAATGCAGAAATATGAGGGACCAATTTCCTGTTGGGAAAGGGGCTCCCCACATGGCCCATTTTACTTACTGTTGGAATGCATAAAACCTCTCCTAGTTCCACTCAGTGTTCTTATGTTGGTCCACTGTAGTTTCTAGTGAATATGCATTGACAATTTGGGGGTTCCTTTCTTAAATATTTTGGAATTATCACACCTGTAATTTGCCCTACTGCTTTCTTCTGCATTCGCTCACATAGATACAAGGGCACCCACACTGTGTGGCTTTTGGTGTTTACGGATTTGTATAGGTATCTAGTTATTTAGAAGTGGTGTAAATGTTGTACATTTGGTTCTGATATCTAACTCTCTATTTAGCCTAAACCCATGCTGTCATCACAGCAGCCTATCTTCCCAAAATAACCCTTTCAAAAAAAGTATGCCAAGCCTGATTTTACCTTTTTTGAAGTCCTCATTTTGAGCATAAACTTTATTTTTCCCTAAAATACTTATATTTTTCCCTAAAATACTTATTTCTAAGATCTTCCTAAGTTGCATAAAAATACTTGTCTCTCCTACCCCTCCCTCATACTAAGTGGTACTAAGTTGTTATTATTTTAAGTGGAGAGGCCAATGTTTTCTTTCTTTGCTTTCTATAACATTCTGTATCTTATTTTCTTGCTATATTTGTGTACCCCATCTATCAGCAATTCCCCTTACCCTCTTTCCAAATATGTTGTCAAAAACTAGCAAAGCAGATAAACAAGCTTATTTAATATGTGTGCAGAGGATGTAAAGCAAAAATAACTATCTTCTGAGACTGAACATAATCTTAGAAATTTCCATTGACTTTATGGTCCTTTTGGCAGTATATATACAGTCTAGAGGAATTTAAGCTGTATTTACAACAACAAATATTTTATTCAATTTCAATATTTCCTCAGCATGTTGCCCATTATAGCTTTTCCTCCTCCAAATTTAGTATAGTGTTTATATATTAGGTAAGAAATAAATTAGGAGTGATAGTGCAAACATAATTCTCTCCAAATTCTCCTGTGAGCTCTCCACACTGGAAGCTTGGTACTTCATAACACGTAGTACCTGCTCCTAAGCAGTAGAAAATTCCATGCTTATCTGGCTTTTACTTAATGTTTTAGAACTAAGCAATATCGGATGGGTTCTTACTCATATCCAACATCAGTAGATCAGATGCTGATATGATGAATCTTGATAAGATGAATCTTGATATTCAGAGGAATATCAAGACTATGTAATTCCTACATGTCAAGTAGAGAAAAGTAAAATATTCTGGGACAACAGAAAGAGAAAATATATTTTCCCTGGATGATCCTATTCAGTAAAATAAAAAATACAAGATTATAGGAGATGCTAATAGAGCTTAATATTGAGAGGGTGAATAAAGATCTTTTTTTCAAAGAGCATTTCCTCTGAGGCTCCCCCTACTTAGGCAAGGAGACAGATGTAGACCCTACCTACCGCCCCCTGAGCACACACACACAGTTAACGCCAGTCCCCAACAGAATTCCTCTCCACTAAGCATTGATATTAGTAGAAAAGACAAGATGCCCCATATGACAATTAGGATGCTGAACAAGCTATTAGGTTGGTGTAAAAAAATTGCGGTTTTGCCATTACTTTTTTTTTTTTTTTTTTTGAGACAGAACCTCACTCTGTCACCCAGGTTGGAGTGCAGTGGCGCCATCTTGGCTCACTGCAACCTCCGCCTCCCGGGTTCAAGTGATTCTCCTGCCTCAGCCTCCCTAGCAGCTGGGATTACAGTCACGTACCACCACACCCAGCTAATTTTATTTTTTATTTTTATTTTTGTATTCTTAGTGGAGACGGGGTTTCGCCATTTGACCGGCTTGGTCTCGAACTCCTGACCTCAAATGATCCACTCGCCTTGACCTCCCAAAGTGCTAGGGCTATTATATTTAATTGCAAAAACCACAGTTACATTTGCACCAACCTAATATTAGAAACTAAAGGCATTCATTTGTGCAGTGAGATAGACACTACAAAGAGTGAAAGAAGAAAGTCCCTGTGAGCTTGCGATGGGAAGGTTGTGAAAGGTGTTGAGTCCTAATAGATCAGTTATATTCGGGAAGATGAAAATGTGAGTGGATGGCTTCTCCATGTGAAAGGTCAGGGGACCCCTGAAGGGAAGAGCACTGCCCATTGTCCTGTGAGGCTTTTGATGTCCTATTAACTAAGATTAAACACTCTTATAAGTGTTGCTCAGTAAATCAAGTTGCTAACTGAAGGGTGATTTTCTAGTCATTGATATGTAAGAACTATCATATCTGTAATAGATTCCTGCTCCTCCTCTGATGCTTACGGTCTAATTGTTAAGTGTAACAAATGATAAAATATTACAAGGCAAGGTAAGCTTGAAATTAATTAGTAATATCAAGTATAACTTACTGACAGAGGAATGAGGAAGTTACACTTTTGACTCCATTCTAAAATTATACAAATATATAGAAAACCAATGGCAGGAGCAATATTTAGGCATAACCGGTGGGATTTATGGTATTTCAATTCATGATTCTTATGAAGGTGTTAATAAGCCAATGAGAATTACTACACCCTAACATCCCTAACAACTTCAGAATGTATTCTCTTGGCGTTTCCCTTCCCTTTTTCTCCTCCTACTCTACCTTGTCTCTTCCTCTTCTTTCTCTTTCTTCTTTGATTTGGATAAAGATCTGTGACTTTAGTAAATATTTAGATATGCAGGATAGAAACTGAGTGACTTAAACATTTCCTTACTCTCCCAAAAAGATACAGATGTGTGATAGATTGACAGACAGATGAATATAACAAGGGATATACACTAGCAAGCAACTCACCATGTCTAATAGATGAAACAGAATTAAACAATGTTCAGTATTGAAAGATGTGTTTTAATGTGTCTTATTTCAATGTACTTTGCCTCCCCTGATATCCCGAAACTATTATTTGTATAATCACATGACTCTGCATGGTGAAAGGAACCCAAGGACTTGGCCTCAAGTTTCCTTTGGCAATAGTGGAAGAAAAATCCCCAGTGGTAGATAGTCAATTGGTAGAGACAATGCCAGGGACTCTTTAATGTCAGCGGATGCTCTAGGGCTATTGCACCTGAATCTTCGACTATATCTTGTTTTCTAGAGGAAAATTCATGGGAGAATTTGAATCTAGTACTAAATCTTTAAAAACAAACTGAACATTGTGGAAGTGTTAAAAAAGATGAAAATCTTTCCTTCCAAAAATTAGTCAAGATCTTACAGTAGAATTTTCTCTTTCGATTTGTAAAAGATTTTCTAGAATGGGAAATGTGTTTTGTGCTATTCTGGGAATTTTATAAGGAAAGAAATTGAGTAACCACTATGAAGTCTAAATCTAAGAGAAGGCTCAGTAATATCGTACTTTTCAAGGAATAAAGGAAGATTATTTTGAATCATTAGGGAATCTTGTCTTGGTTATGGAAACGAGAAATACCAGATTCAAAGAAATTTATTCATCACAGGCAGACATTATCTCAAAAGGACAAATGCGATGCCAATGTTTCTAAATACTCCTCCATACATAGCAACCTCTGTCATTTGTAGACAAATCTGATTGAGAAAACTTTATTTTATTTCTAAAGAGTTGTGAAAATCAGGAAAAAAATACCATTAATATCAGCTCAAAGAGATGATGGAAGGTTTTCTTTTTTCTTTTTTACTGTGCCGACATAACCAATTCATTAAATGACAACTCTTAAAAAAAAAAGAGCAAAATAAAGAAACACACATCCCTTGTTGGGCATCTAGTGGGTAAACATGACAACAGCAGGTAAATTTCTCACGTTCTCAAGTTGTTTTGGTGTTACAATTCAGCTACATGTATACAGAGAAAAGCATACACGGTAAAATAATCTGCATTGTTTTACTGTCTTAATTCCTGTATATATGACACAGAAGGGCTGTGGGGTGAAAGGAAGATGTGAGGTTTTAAATATAGCAAAAAAAAAAAAAAAAAAAGAGAGAGAGATTTGACAACACTGGACCTCAGTAGGCATGGGCAATTTGTCAATATCTTCAGGTCTCCAGAGAGCAAGAATGACTCTCAGGATATTGCAACTCTGTCTGCTTCCACCAGAGATCATAATTGGGCTATGAATTTTTATAACAGGAAAGTCTTCCTGTCAAAGAGAGAGACTGACAAAAAACTTTAGTTAACTGATACTGAAAGAAACTCAAAACAGAATGAATATATACATGAGTATCACTTATATATATAGTGCCTTTACTTCTTTCTTCTTTTTTTCTTTAAAAGTAAATTCCTGTTATAGTTTACTGGTTAGAGCTTCTAAAATGTAGCTTGTTTATGAGGATTGCTCAGCATACTGGTTTTCTGCCCAGGAAAATGATATGCATTTTGGGGAATTCAAAAGCCGATTGAGGTGAGTAGAGGTCATTCATAAATCGAAACCAAATGATAGCAGAAGATATGAACTAAAGCTATTTCTTTATCTGCAAAGAGCTAATTGGGCATATTTCAGGCCAAGTCTCTGAAGACACAGCTCGTGAACTCTGTCTTCTTGATGCTGTGCTCATTACAGACACTCAATAGAGGACTGGCTAATGCTAGGGAAATCCCCATCAAGGTGGTCTTTACATGACACTGCAGATTTACCTCAGGAAGGAGAGCAAAGAGAAGGAAAATGCAGTGAGGGCTTCTAGCAACTAGCTGCTTGTGGAGTACTGTTTGCCTTGTCTAATTTATCTGAAACTGAAGAGTTTGTCTCTAAAGGGTATCCTACTTCACAAAATCTCAAGGGACATTTGTCTTTCTGACATATCAGCTGTTAGCTAGACCTTATTTCTTACTTGGTTGTTTTTAGAGTAAATTTTGGTTCTTTGGTCCTGTGTCTGCTATTTGAGGTGGAGGATTAAATACTGCATAGATGACCTATGTATGTATAGAACAACCTAATTTTGCCACAGATACCAAAACACTATAACGATAATCTTCAATTAATCCAATTATTATCTAAATTTCATAACCCGTCCTCAATTATCTACCTTAATATTTCTAGGTAAAGAGAGATGTACTGCATCGACTTCCTGTTTTTAAAGGGTAAAACAGCAAGAGAAAGAAAGACATTGTAGACATTCACAATGTTGTATGTGAGGAAGTTTTTGAATGACTTCAGAGACCCAAATGAATATATTGAGAAAGCAGCATTGTGAGTTCTGTCTACATGTGAACCCAAAACTAGGATTTGAGGTAATCCATTTTCAGAAGGAAGTGATGGAGTTTGAATCCTAGGAAATCTTCCTGAATAAAATGGCCATGTATTGTAAAGTTTAGATATTTATAACCCAAAATAGAAGGAATTTTGCTAGGTGATCTCTCCAGTTCCTTTTCAGTTATGAGAGTCTGATTTCTTTCCATGAAAAGTGCAGAAAAACTTCCTTTACTGTTATATGAATGTTATAAAATGTATACTTGTCCATGAATTAGCTGATCAAAGATAATACATGAAAAAGTATTCAAAATACTCTGTGAATCTTTTTTTAAAAAACTCTCTTTAAATAGATTTTTGTATTCAGAAATTATGCTTTGTAAATACATTTTAAATTTCAGATTTAAACATTTTCAAGACAAAATTGTGACTATATGTGCATGTAAAACTAGAGAGCACTGGAAAATATGGTGGATGGTAAGGGCCTTTTGCAAGGTAATTAACTTATCTATTGATTTTTTTTTAAATTTCTAAGTACTTAATTGACTCTCCCACTAAAATTTAAACATATACAAATAATTTTTCATTCAGAGGATAGGTGTTTGATTTATAACATCAACATATCATCACAAAAATTTAGAGAATGAGAATATCTTAATGGGCACCTGGTCTAAACATTTTAATTTTACCAGGTAAAAAGGTGGAAGTGGCCGGGCATGGTGGTTCACGTCTGTAATCCCAGCACTCTGGGAGGCCGAGGTGGGCGGATAACTAGGTCAGGAGATCGAGACCATCCTGGCTAACACGGTGAAACCCCGTCTCCACTAAAAATACAATAAATTAGCTTGGTGTGGTGGTGCGTGCCTGTAGTCCCAGCTACTTGGGAGGCTGAGGCAGGAGAATGGTGTGAACCTGGGAGGCGGAGCTTGCAGTGAGCCAGTCACGCCACTGCACTCCAGCCTGGGTGATGGAGCGAGACTCCGCGTCTCAAAAAAAAAAAAAAAAAAAAAAAAAGATGGAAGCAAGAGATAAGTGACTTCTCTGTGTTCTATACCTCCGTGCTCTGATGGACCAAGAACACCAATCTGTTGACATCTAGTCAGGTACAGAACCCTTGTATCTACGTTGCATTAGAGTTATATCTACTTTAGTGCTTTTAAAATTTTGTAGACATTTGATTGTGAATGGATGTTTTGTATTTTTTCTTTAAAAATAACATCATTAGAAACCATACAAAACAGAACCGCAAACACTCCCTTCTAAGGTGTAAGGTATTCCAACATTTCTTGTTTGGATGTTAGAATTTTTTCTTCAGTAAGAAATTAAGTTGAAAATGAAGTAGAACATCTTACACTGTAATTCAAGTGCAATACATTAAAAAAATAAAAACAGTGTTTAAATTGGGAAAATCCGTTTACATGTGATTAAGTTTTAATCAGTGCCCTTAAACCAGATCTCAACAGCTAAAAATGTTCTTAGCTTGACAAAATAACAACCCATCCCCAAGGACAAATACTTAAATCAAAGAAGCATTTTATAAATAAAAAAATTCACGCACACATACACACACAGACCCCCACAATACATGAAACATATAATAATGTTTGTCTTTATTTGTAATGAAGTGGATTTTATACTGAATTCAGAACATAGATGCAAGTTCAACAGTTGAACTAAATCAAATAAGTGATCTTATATAAAAAGATATCTCCCTCCAGCATATACTTATCCTGTGTGACAGATATCTCTGTAATAAAGTAAATTCCTTCAACTCAAGCAGATTGTCCGAAATGGAAACATTGAAAGGATGAATATACTCAAATAATCAACAGAAGAGCAAAATATAAAAATGCGAACATTTTCTGAATAATGCAGACGCCCTCCCTCCAAAAGAATTTCATGTGAGGGAATATCTATATTGTCATAATTACTGGATAAGCTGCCCAATAGCTATTATACTAATGTTTCATTAAAAATATATATTTGCTTTATACTTTTGCAACTTGCAAAGTTATTCCTAGCAAAAAGTTACTTCTCCTGAAACAGAATAAATAGGTCTTTCACAATATGCACTGGAATACATATTTTTGAAAAACAAGATCTCCACTCACCTCTAATTCTATCTTTCTGCTGGTGATTACTGATATATTTATTTTAAAATACATACTTTATAGGAAGTATCGTTACAATTAATATTTAGGACAACATTATAATTCGTGTTTTAGAAACTACTAAGGCAAGAGGACAGCTCCTACCATTCTACAAAAGTCTTTCAGTTAAGAAGTGACTAATTAATGGACTGAGTGGCTCAGAGCAGGGAGCCAGTCCTTAGCCAATAAAGCCCAACTCACTGCCACCCCACTGCCCCATATTCTCTGTCCTCTCTGCTGGAACTGTCTTGTGCTGAATACATGAACACCTAAATATTCAACTCACTCCTGCCATTTCTCTGGTGAGCAATCTTCCACAACCTGTGCCTGAGACTTGGAGGCTGTTTGTGGTCCATAGGCTTTAGGCGCCCTAGGGAAAGCCACGTGCACTAGTGCATCTGGATGAACTGTGGACTTTGTCTATCCACGATAATTCAACTTCCTAAAAGCTACATTGACTCATTGATTTGTATCCAGGCTCCGGGCTCCCAATTCCCACACAACATAAGCTCCCTGCAGCCAGGGAATTTGGTAGGTTTGACGTGTTGTTTAGTTTCTCTCCCCTGCAACCCTCTCTCTGAGCCTCACAGTGTGTTTGGCACGTGGTAGGTGCTCGGTAAACCTACTTTGAATGGGAGAGGGTTGTGTTGAAGAAAGGAAAGGCTGGGAGGACTTGAGATTTGAAGGTTTTCCTACACGTGTCCAGGAAGAAAGAAAAAGAAAAAAAAATGCGTATCAGAGTCTTATCATCATTACAGTTATTATTGTTTTTAACCAACCTTTAGGAATTCCACTGACATTACCCAGGCAGCTGGTAGGAGAATCTGGGCTGGAGGCTAAAGGATGTCCATTGCCCCATACCAGAAGGCGCAGAACCTCAGGTCACAATCTGAGACAAGCCCTCGGGTCCCGACAGGTGCTGCCCGCCTCCCACAGGGCTCCGGGACCCTGGTCCCCGCCTGCCCCCTGCCTTCTGGGGCGCCGGAGCACGCCCAGGGGCGGAGCTGGAGCCACCGAGGGCTTCGCACGGGCGCGCTCCGCTTCTCCGGGTTTTAGCGGAAGCCTGCGGGGGGCGGGGGGTTGCGTGTGTGTGTGGAAGGGGGGGGGGTAACCGCGGAACCCGCCAGCCTCGGGCGCGCGGGTGGGGAGCTCTCGCGCCGCTCAGGGCTCCCTCTCCCCGGCTGCGGTTGCTGAAGAGATGCCGGAGCGCGGCACCCGCCTGCTCCACCTGGCGCGCTGAGCACCGCGCGGGGAGCCCCCGGGGGCGGGCGGCGGGGGGCGCGGACTGCGGGAGAAGGCGCGAGACGTCGCTCCAGCTGGGTCAGGTGCCGGGCACCACCGCTCGCCGCTCCGCTAACTTGCCGCTTGGTCTTGCCTCGTCTCCGCGGCTCGCTGCGCTTTGGGTGGTGGGGGGCGGGGAGAGTGGGGAGTCAGAGGGTCTGCGGGGGCCGAAGGAGGGATCCTACGAGGGGAGCCTGCCCGGTGCGGCTCTTCTCCCCCCAACTTCTCTCCCCTCCCCCCTCCCCGTCACTCCCCCCCCCCACCCCGTCGCTGCCGCTTTCCCTTCCGCCAATTCCGGGAGCGACGGGCGCCCGTGACATGCGAACGCTGCCAAGTGACGGTCCCCGAGTCTGAAGTGCCCGCGAGGAAGTGAGCGCCAGCGCGGGCCGCCGGCGATGACGGCCATGAAGCAGGAGCCGCAGCCCACCCCGGGGGCCAGGGCGAGCCAGGCGCAGCCGGCGGACCAGGTGAGAGTTGGCAGCCGCGGCCGGGCCCTCCCGGGAGGGGTGGCTCCGGTCCGCGCTCCCCCCGCCTCCCCCCTCCCAGGCCCGGCTCCCACGCCTCCCTCTTCTCACCCTCCCCCCCCCCCGCCCCAGTTCCAGGCTCTCCTGCCTCTCCATGGACTCTGCGGGAAGTTAGAGCCTCTGAGTGCGCTCCGGGGCCCGGCGAGAGGATGCGCAAGGTGGAGAGCCGCGGGGAAGGGGGCAGAGAGGTAAAGGCTGAAGGTGCCCCGGGGAACCCCGGCGGTAAAGGCGGGCCACCGAGGGAGGGAGAGGCGGCCAGGGCCAAGGAACGGGGCCTCTTGGTTCCCCATTAACGCACGTTGAAGAAATCTGCTGCGCTCCCGATGGCCGCTTACCGGGTTCAAGCCCGGTCTTCCTATAGCCGGGACGCTCGCTGGCCAAAGCCACCCGAGTAGGCGAATGACCTTTAGGCGGACGGAGTTTTTCCTTTGCTTTCTTGTTTCTTTTGAGGAGACGGGTGTGTGTTTGTGAGGTGGGGTGTTTGCAAGAGTGTCCCAGACATCCGTAGTCTGCTGAGCGGAACGGAGCTTGGGGAGCAGCAAGGCATTAATGATTAAGTGGAGCCGGGAAGGTGCTGGCTTTAGTGATTTGTTGGGTTTGGCTGTGTCGTGTCTGCAGAGATGAGGCGCCCTGCGTGGGCCGAGGGTTATTCCTGTCTCTTTCCCGTCCTTCTACACCCGCCAACCCCTTTTTGTTTTGGTCTTTAGAAATCTGTAGCATAACCGTACCGTCGTGGATCCCCATCTCGTCTCTGTCCCTGATCTGGGGTGATTTGGGACTTCGGTGTCGCTCTTTTTCCAAAGTTGGAGGGTCGGGAGCGCCGAGATACCCGGGCGAGGAGGAGGAGGAGGAGGAGGAGGAGGAGGGAGGCTGTGCTGAGCCGGGTGGAGGTGCGGTCACGTTTACATCAATTAGGAACTCCGGGCAGAGAGAGCTGCGCTTAGGTCAGGGATTAACTGTGGACCCGCAGGAGCCAAGCACTGGGGTAGGAGGACTGGGGATCTTTGTTCCGAGTGCACTGCGAAGGCTGCTGGAGGCAGAAACCCTCCCAGCTTATTGCTAGCCTGGGATAGAGGGAGTGCACGCAGCTAGGCTCCAGCAGCGACTCGGCTTTTCGCGTATTCTAAGCACTGAAGAGCCTACTAAGGGGAGCTGTCCAAATGGCCCAGGAGTGGTGGCGAGACAGAGGAGGCGATGCCAGCGATGCTGTTATTAATATTGCAGACTTGGTCATCTCTCCTGGCTTGTGGTTTCTTTTCTCCTCTTCCCTCCCCTTCTCTTTTCTCTCACATATGTTTCACACAGGTGGTGGGGATTACTCAATGACTCACAGCTCCCTTCTCGTTTATTAGTGGGAGGGGGTTGAATGTTGGCAGTTCTTACAAAGCATTTGTTTTCTTAAACTATCCTGTTTGATCCATACTCTGAGATAAGTATGAAAATATTAAAACATCATACGTTCCTTCCTTTTATACCCCTTCCTCCTAATCCCCAGCACACATCAGAATGTAAACATTGGTTAGCAGATATAGAAAAATAATTTCAGGACGGGAACATGGATTTAACATCCTCTTTCAGGCTGACAGCCCTTAAATTTCATTAACAAGCCGCCGAGCCTCTCTACTGCTCTGGGAATGATGCTACCAGTAAGAATGATTAGTCAGGTGAGAGTCCCCACATGAAATCTTTGCTCACTAACCTGTGACACCAGCTGGTTACTTGAGGCGCTGCAAACAGTTCAGTGATGGTGGAAGTGGGATGCAGAAGCAGAGCAGAGCAGAGCACACAGGAGCTGAAAATGTATGTGTAGATAGTGGACACGCGGTCTATGCACAACAAATCCCCTTGTCAGGATTAATCTGGTACTTAAAATTCATGTGAAGAGATAGGTGCAAGCTCGAATCCATTTTTCTTGTTAGTGTGCATTTTTTAATAGCCACTTCAAATATTCAGGGAGTGGCTACTTTGCAGAACTCTTGTTTTAACAGAGTATTTTAAGTGCCTTTCTGAGTATTGACATGATTTGAAAATGTCAGTTTTATGAATCTTATGCATGTGTTCTAATAGATTGATTTTACAAAGGAAGTCAACTGAAGTATATACATGGCACCTCACAGTGAGGGTGTTTCAAGCACTCCCAGGAAATACTCATATCTAGCATATTTTTGTTCAAAGCTTGACATATGAAACGATGGACAAAGAATGTGAATGATTTTTGTGACAGCTTAAACTACTTTCCGTAAGACTACTAAGCTTTTATTAGCCATATTAGTCATTATGGTTTAATTCTGCAATTGCCACACAACTCTCGTGCAATACTAGATATAATAGCTTCATAAAGATGTGATTAGTTGTGTGTTTTCTATAATATTTCATAAAAAAGATTCATAAATTTAAATTAAAATATACCTTTATGAAATTATACCTAGTGGTTAAATAGGGCATATATTCCAACAAATCAATCACTATGCATTGATTTTGAATGATTTAAGCTATTGCATGTTTCCAAGAATGTCTTCTAGTTTCTATGGTAAAGATTTTTATGAAACCTCAAAGATGCCTTGTCCTGAGGCCATCAAACACCTATTT
This sequence comes from Pan troglodytes, assembly GCF_028858775.2. NCBI lineage: Eukaryota > Metazoa > Chordata > Mammalia > Primates > Hominidae > Pan > Pan troglodytes. Next base: position 15,848,413 of record NC_072411.2, read on the forward strand.
CCACTTATAGCACAGTGGAAGACCATAATCCTTCCTGTAACTGAAAATGGTTATGAACCATATAATTTGGTTACAGTTACAGTCCTGTAGAGGGCTCAACCTTCCTGTTTTATTTGATCTGTTAGTGTCCTCTGGCACAGGGTGCCATGACAAGAGGACATGCCCTCCCTCCCTAGAGAATGGTGACAACAAGAATAGGAGGGACCGTGTAGGGACCGTGTATTTTATGAATATTCTGAATCATTGAAATATTTTTATCATCTTACTAATCTTTCTTTTAAAGATTCTTTGATTAAAAAATATTTATGACAGTTATTTTTGTTGCTTTCATAACACTCCACATTTACAAAATATCTAAAAACAAATGCCTTGACATGACTAGACACAATCATTTCTTAACATGATCAATATCTCAATTAACATTGAAAGAGCTAAGAACTTTAGTGGCTAATTGTAATTTATTATTATTTTTAAAAATCACTTCCTGAATGCTTGCCACAGGCAGAGTACTATTCTCAGGGTTCATAAAGTAACATTTCTTGAATGTATTTTTCTATTTGATTCTCAAAGCAGTTTTTTGAGGTGAGTCCTGTTTTTATTCCTATTTTAGAGATGAGAATACAGAGGATTAAGGAAGTTATTGTGGAAGTGAGACTTAGCCAGGAACTCATGGAGGTCTGAAGCCTTAACTTTTAACTTCTATACAATCAAGATACAACATATTTCTATTGTAAGAATGAAAATAATTGCAAATTATATGTGTATGTGTGCGCATGTGCACAAATTTACCTTGAATATAAAACAAATGAATAATTTGTTTAAAGCTTCAACTATACAAGTAAATCACAGCTCTGCTAATTTTAGTTAATATCACGCTACTGATCTAAATAATATAAGAGAACAAGATAGATCCTCATAAATTTATAGGAGCTTTTTTTGATCTTTGTATCATTTGTCTCTGATGACGAGACTCTCAACGTTTGTTAAATGAGTATATATAGATTTTTAATGGTCAATCAGACAAGGTTTAGAGTTTGTTCACATTTCCACCAGGTGGCACCCTTCTGCTGACTCCAGTGGGTAAAAATATTGCCTAAAAAGCGTGGCTGTTCTCTCAGCTCCAAAAGCAAAACAAAAATAACCACACAAAAACAAAAACAACAAAAACAAAACCATCCCACTTTTTAGAGTATGACTAAAAAGCATATTTTTAAAAGCAACTATTTGACTACAAAGACAGCACTTGTTATGCATTTTCTTTAAAAAAATGCATTTTGGTAAAAAACCAATCTCTTACAATTGAACGTGAAGCTGTCACTTGATGAAATAATTCATGACCAGAATTGAGATCAAATGTGTAATGTGTAAAATGCCTTCTCTGAAATATCGATGTGCTTTAGACATTTAGGTAATATCAACTTAAAATGTTTTAATACAGAAATTGGTATTCAGTATTTTTATTTCACCTTTGGTCTAGCAAACCAGATTAAATATTCAAACATATGCTTAATGAAAAATTGCAAAAGAGGTATTCTTCCATGTGCCCTTTGCTAATATATACACATCATAATTTGATCAATAAACTATTGTTTTTAAAACACAACCATGAAAAGAGCTTTCATAAATCATATTGAAAAATTTTAATTAATAAAAAACATTACTTCGAATTATTCAACATATAAAATGTCATATTTAATTGGGAGTAGAGTTCTATATAATTTGGTTATAAAAGATAATATACATTAAATAAAGATGTTACATGGAAGTCTATGATTTGAGAGAAAATATGCATTTCCTACTCTCCCTGAATTTCTTATTTTTATATGTAAATATTATATATTACATAAATTTATAATATAAATATATATTATATAAATTAATATAAATATTATATATAAGGCATTTTGTTTATTAAGAACATACAACAAAATATCTCTTGCTTAGAATCTTCTAATATATCTATATATCTGTTTGATTATTTCAGGATCTGAGCAAATGGTACATTTTGAAAAGATTAAATTATATAAAAACAACATAAAGAAAATTGTATTATTAAATATCAATGCTGCATTATCTTATGAAGCACATTACATTGGAAACAAAACAACCAAATTTCTCCCAGTCTGAGTCAAAATAAAGCAAATTCAAAATTTTGGTTTCTTGAATTATTTATGATTACAGAATGTCTTAAGCTTTACTACTTATAGGCACATTTTAAATTTACTTACAGTGTGACATGTAGCAGACACAATGCCAGAATGCTGTGACTAAGATTGTGAGATTTTGTGCTATCAACCACAAATATTTATTCATCACTGTCTATGGGTTATGCACTGGAAGTCACAGAGTCAAGTTCATATCCCAGGTCCACCAAAGACCAGTGTGTTTTCTTGGGCAGGATAACTGAATTTCCCCATTTCATCTGTGAATGGAGGTGACTGCAGTTCCCTTTAGATGTTTGTTCTAAGGGTTAAATGAAATAATATGTAGGAGTTTTTGAATAAGGTCTGACTCATACCAAGTCTTCTCATTAAATGTGTAGTCTGGGAATAAGAGCCTAGACAAAATAGAAAAAAAAAAAAAATCTGGGCCTGGTGCAGTGGCTCCCACTTGTAATCCCAACACTTTGGGAGGCTGAGATAGATGGATTGAGCCTAGGAGTTCTAGACCAGCGTGGGCAACGTAATGTGACCTTGTCTCTAAAAGAAAGAAACAAACAAAAAACAAAAAAGAAAATAAAAAGAAAAGAAAGAAAGAAAGAATTATCAGGGTTTGGTGACATACTCCTGTGGTCCCAGCTACTCAGGAGGCTGCGGTGGGAGGATTGCTTGAACCTGGGAGGTCAAGACCACAGTGAGCCGAGATTGTGCCACTGCAGTCTAGCTTGGGCAACAGAATGAGACCGTCTCAAAAAAAAAAAAAAAAAAAAAAGCCTCAGATTATTAATCCATGTATAGCTGATCCATTATTTTAAGTTTACAGACAACCATATTTTGCAGTACACGTATTAGTATGATTACACATGAGTTTTTGGGTGCATGCGAATATTATATTAATGGATTTGGACATCAATCCTATTTTGGCAGGCATCCAGATTTCAAAATATTCTGTTACATCCTGACTTTCATTCAATCAAAATTGAATAGTAAAATTCTTTACTGTTCTACTCTGTAAGAAGTCAGGCTAAAAGTAAACTTTGGCTAATTCTCACCAAGAGTTGAATTAGCTGCTGAATATGTTGCATATTGTTTTCAATGCAATGTACTTCCCAAGGTAATCAGCATGAGAAAGAGGGTATTTAAAGGAAAGACAGATGGGATTTATAGAAATATGTCAAGGGGTGAGATTTCAGTCAATGTAGCAGGAGAGTGTGCTTGGCAGGGGAGCCACCAAGAACCCAGGGTGCCTGTCCCTACTGTTATGGGGAGGGGCATGGAATTGGATTAAACATAAGTCAAAAGACTTTTTCACAAAGTTTTTCTACACCTTTTTCTGTGTAACCTTTAAACACACATGTATGCTCCACTTATTAAAATCATCGCCATATATTTTCATACTTGCTAAGTGACTTGTGTGTCCTAACCAAGTTCATGTATGACTAACATTAGAATGGGGGCCATATACTAAGACATACCTCAACCAAAAAAAGGTTGGAGGTTTTTCCATCTGAAGACTTGTACAAGGTCCAAAGAGAAGCCAGATAAATGATAAAGGGACTGTAAACTTCTTCATAAACTTATATCCTTATGGATAGTTAGAATTGTTCTTGCTCTAGTGAATGCTGTCCTGCCTTGAGAAGTTGTGGCGTTTAGTATTGATTATTCCCAGCGTACTCTTGTTTTAAAGTTTTTATTGACCTGATCCACCAGTTTTCTGGCAATAACCAATCTCTGTTTATTTGTCCCTATCTAATAGCACCTGTTCTCTAAGGCTTTTAAAACTAGCACTTACCTTCTTTCTACACGGTAGACATTCTTATCATTGACTACATATTAACTCAAGGAATGGTTGTCGTTTTCAGTATAGTAGAGAAGGCTGGGAAGTAGGTTCGGTGGGGAGACTGGGGCACTGAAAAGAAAGCTCTTCTATTGTAGATTTATGTTTTTTAAGCTTTCCTAAATTCTTAGAATCTCAGGCATATCCATTTGTAATGGTAAATGTGTCATCCACTGCCAGGCTAAATACAGAAAACTCACTTTTATCCAAAACTGATAAAATAAATATTTTGAATTGTTCTGTTCTGTAATTGATGTGAAGAGTATTCTTTTAATGTCTTCCACAAAATAAAAAAAAATTTTTTCTAAGTTTTTCATGCCATAGTTTATTTAAAAGTTTTTAAAATATTCTATAACATTTTTGGAATTGCCAAATGATTTTCAAATTTAATTACATTTTGGGGAGAGGCAACGTGATGTAAGACTGAGAACAAGGTCAAACAGATTTCAGATTGATTCCTTCCTCTGCCATTTACTAGGCAATTTATAATCCCACTAAAATCATTCTTTCATCTTGAAAAGGGAGAGGATGATGAGAATGTTGCAATAATTAGAGAATCTATGTGAATGAGTTTTTATTGCATCTGGCTCAAGCTTGAAACCTAGTAAGTATTTTCATTCTTAATGCTATCGTGCTTCTAGATCATCTCAGAAGGATATTTTCTTCTTTTACAAAAGTAAATTTGCACTTATGTTAATGAAAATGCTGAATATGTGTGTGTACACCATTATCAAATATATACACACTATACACACATATATATATATTTATGATCTAAATGCTATGGATCTTTTATAGGTAGATTATTATAGGGCGTTAGATGAAAATGAATTCATGACAACTTGACTGATTTCTACTATTTTTAGATGAAGAGTCTATTTTCACAAAAGACTTAGAGTCTTGTTTGATATGTTCATGGTTTAATATTCTCTTTCCAGAAGTTTGGTTCCCAGGAATGATTTACTTAGAAATTCTCTGCATACAGGAACAGGTGATATTATTTAGTTGAAATTTAAGAAAAGTTAGTTGAGTGCATAATCAAAACCGACTTTACATTTGGGAATGTTCTCCAGCCAAGCTATGTATTTTCTAACTTTAATATTATTGTAATTCGTCATGCTTACTGGTTTTCTCAGGTCAAGACAAAATAACTATGTATCAGATTATAAAAGATAGCAAATGAAGAAAAGTGAGGATAAAAGCTATTTTTATTATCTTATCCCCAGTCTCTTTTTGATATGTAAATGAAGATTCAGTTTCTTATTCCATCTGAGAAAGTCTGCTCTGAAAACAGAAATGTGACAAATCTGTATTACGTAATCAAGAACTTGAGTGGCAGGCTGCCCTGTTATTTATTTTCAAATGACCAGAGAGACCACTTGAAGTTGCATTAATAATGCTTGTACAGGGAGAAATAGGCCTTTCTTGTTATTGGAACATGGGTTTACTTTTGGCAAGAGTTGAGTAAGTGAAAACTCTGATATTCATACTTACATTAATCAAATCTCACCTCCAGGAATGGTTTTAATGTAAGTTAATCAATGCAAAACATGGCTCTTTTTTTTCACTTCACATGTTTTAAAAGAAGTACTAGAAGTCTTTCATAAAGCAATCCTTTAAATCAATGTGTCACAAATTTGCATTGATAATTCTTCTCTCTTAGACACAGAATAGAAGATGAGGAACTGAGGCAATGTTTGAATAGAGGTAAAAATATATCTTTTTGAGAGGGAAGAAAACTGAAATCCATGAAGGATTCCTCAAATTTAGAATAGGTCATTTGTTTGGCAAAATTAGTCTATAATTTAAATTTCCTAGGATCTATGAAATTATGAATAGATTTTCTATCTACCTCACTAGCTTTTAGGGACTTCAAGGGAAAAGACGATACGTTTCACTTGTATGTACTTTTTTAGAGTACTATAAAACATAAGTGGTCCAATAAATAAAGTGAACATATTTTGAAGCCAAACACAACATCTTCATCAGGGTTATTTCTTTTTTTCTGATCTTAGGAATTGTGTGTACCCTACTTCTTGACACCCATAGTGAGAGTGACAGGCATGTGTGAATTGAACCAGAAGTTGAAATGAAAGAGACTCCCCTCCTTCACATTTATGAAGGTTGCTTATAATTGCTCCAAAATGAGATTTACTCAACTTTAGGCCACTGTGGCATGATGAGTGGCTCATTATTACACATTTCTATTTGCTCAGAGTCAGTATCTCTGCACTCCAGGATGGTACTTTTCGTTCCTTCATCTCTCTTTGCATGAATGCCATCTCCAAACCCAAATCCAGTTCCCTCCGCCTCTCTACATTTCTGAGAGCCATCGTCTGTCTAAGAGTTGATTGACTTTCTGACAAAGAATACTTTGATATTGGCTGGGCACAGTGGCTCGTGCCTGTAATCTCAGCACTTTGGAAGGCCGAGGCAGGTGGATCACCTGAGGTCAGGAGTTTGAGACCAGGCTGGCCAACATGGTGAAACCTTGTCTCTACTAAAAATACAAAAATTAGCCAGGTGTGGTGCCACATGCCTATAATCCTAGGGACTCAGGAGGCTGAGGCTGGAGAATTGCTTGAACCCAGGAGGCAGAGGTTGCTGGGAGCCAAGATTGTGCCACTTAACTCCAGCCTGGGTGGCAGAGCAAGACTCCATCAAAAAAAAAAAAAAAAAAAAGAAAAGAAAAGAAAAGAAAAAGAATAGATGGATATTGGTAGCAGCATTGCCTTTCTAAATTCTTTCCTTCAAATAGCCATGACATGAATGATAAATGATGATAACATTCAGAGAAACTGTTGTTTCCTAAATGTCACACCTTTGTATTCAAATGAGGAAACAGACAATGGAGAGGTGAAGTGACTTGTCTAAGGTCACACTGTTGTTTAGAATTAGAAGCAGTACTTGATTCTGGGTCTCCTTCCATCTAGCCATTCCCAGATTCAGCTGCTGATACAAAGCCTTCGGTGGTGTCGTGGTAGCACATCTGCCTTCCTTGTCACTTGACATAAGTATAACCTTTTTTTAAAAAAAAAAAAAGTTTTAAAATGCTTTGTGTCCTTAGGCAAAGCTCATTTGACATTTCTTGATTTCTCCTTTGTGATGTGCTAGTTCTAGGTCAGTGGTCCTTAGACTTTTGGCACCTGGCCACCAGACATCACAGAAGCGCATATGCATCTTCTGTACTTTGCCATGGCAAGAGGTTACACGCAAAGCCATAATGCCATTCGGAACGTGAACTGTGAAATTCACTACTCCAGTGAAATGGCAGTGCCACCACTACACAAACAGAGCTGACTTTCTCAAGCTTCCCCTCTTACACTCAGCATGAATAAGCAACTGCTGATATCTACACACGGCATTTGAAATTGCAGCTCCCAGCAATGTAGTAGCAATTGGGTGAATCCCTCCTAAAGGAGAGATGCTCTTAGAAACTGGGGAATGCATGCAGGTAAATTTTAGAGCTTTCTTGGGACATGAATGGAAACAACAGACTTCTGATACACTGGGATTCTTGGTAAGAAAGGCTTCTCCCCCGGGCGTGGTGGTGGGTTCCTGTAGTCCCAGCTACTCCGGAGGCTGAGGCAGGAGAATGGCGTGAACCCGGGAGGCGGAGCTTGCAGTGAGCCGAGATCGCACCACTGCACTCCAGCCTGGGCAACAGAGTGAGAATCCGTCTCAAAAAAAAAAAAAAAAAAAAAAAAAGCTATTTCCAGAAGCTGATTATTTGTATTTCCAGACAGAGTTTTCAGAGCACCAAGTTCCAATACAGACCAGAGAAATGATTATATGCTAAATAAATAAGTCCATGAGAATAATTTTTGAGACACATGTAATTATTTTTAGTGGAGAGACCCAGGGATTTCTACTCATTTAACCTGACTTTAAACCCTAGAACCTTGACATACTAGTTTGAGCAACTTACCCAGCCTCTCTGTATCTGATACTTCATCTGAAAATGAAATGCTGTTTATTTTGCAGAACTGTTGTGAGGATCAGCAATGAAATAGGTTTACTATCCAAGAGGTGCTGAAAAATGGTGGTGCTTATTATTTGGTTATTAATATGGGTTGGGTTGTTATACCAGACATAGACAGAGTGATGCAAAATCAAACTATGTTGGATGTTGAAGTTCCCAGAAGTTGGAAACACAGCTTTAAAGCACCTTTTGTCACTGTTTGACATTGGAAGCTTAAAGGCATCTTTAATATTGAACTCCTGTTTTGGTTGGTATGCAGATTATATAGAGTCCTCCTGACTCCAAAGCAAACATGGATTGAGAGTTGGTTAAGAAGCTGTATGGCATCCATTTTTATATTTCTTATCACGCAGAAAAGTTGACAAAGTTTATATTTTGAAAATGGAAAACTGAATATGCATTTACTTTTCTGAATTTGTTGTTTTGTTTCCCTTCCCCATCCCCATGGTTAAATTCCATCTCATGCTTATAATGTATTCTGCATTTGGAGTGCAGCTTCATTCCTTCTCAGAGCTACAGTTCTTGAGCTGTAACAGCGAATCCAAAAAAAACTAATATGGAATCACAGATGGTGCAAATATTTGAAAATAGGTAAATACAATCTAGGATTAGCTGCTTGGACTCAGAAATGTCAGCTTCACATTGCTTATTGGTCACACAAGGCAATTTTAGTTAAGGAAAACCCAGGACAAAGCCATCATGATATAAAATTGCTGGTTTGAAGATGTGCAGCATAACAAGCCCATAATTGTTATGTAAACCTCAAAATGAGTCATTCTGTAACAAGAAAAAGGTATTTTAGAGAGATCACAAAGCACCAACAGGTTATACAGGGCTAAAAAATTAAGCAGATACCATAACATGTTCCTGTTGTACAGTACCATCTGCTGACTTCCATTTACAGCCAATTTTTAAGGAGAAAATATCTGTTCTAATGGGTATGCTTTAGGTAGGCACATATTAAATGACCTGAGCATGAGATGCAACAGTCAAATTGCCAGCGTAAAATCTGCAGATGGTAATTATTAGTAACATGCACTGTGGGCTCATAGTTCTGACTCTGAGAGTCTTAAATAATAGAATCCCATTTTCTCTCCATTATCCCCCTTTAAGATGTACATATATTTTGAATGAATCTTACAACCGACTATGTGATTAAGTTATCTGGTTTACTGATAAGGCAGTTGAGAACGATAAAGGCTGATTTGCTCAAAATCATACAACTGATCAGTTTGGTACAGTAGAAAGAAGAGTTCCTCCTACCTAGGTTAAGAGTCGGTAGAAGGAGCCTCACTCAATTATCAGAATCATAGAAATCACTTTGGATTGTCTGTGATGCTGTCGATAAAGAAAAAATTGATGAGAATGTAAGTGGAAAGTTTCCAGCTGGTTTAGGATTTTATTTTTATTTTTGGTAGCAGGTTTAATAAGAAGATGTATTATATAGATTCTATCTGAAAGCAATAAGGTTAACTATCATGGTTTGTGTAAAGTCTAGATTTTCTGCAGTATCTCATTTTCCTGATGAAGTAGAAGAGAGTAGGAAGACCCGTTCCAGATCAGACATGAAGATCTATAAGACAGTATTGGTCGCTTTCAATGTACATGTTTCCAAATGAGAAAATGTGGTTCTCATACAAGTATGTAGTGAATATTTGTCAATAATTTAACTTATTAAAGGAACCATCAAGATGGTAAAGTTGGTTCAAACAGTATTTGAGGAAGAGAGATTTATATAGTCTGAAAAGGAATGGCTTACAAAGTTTGCAAAATTAAATACAAAACTGGTTAATATTCAGGCCATAACTTTTGTGTTTGTCTTTGATAGCAGACAGAAATTTTTGGGTACTTATATATTTTCTATAATTAACATCTAACTTTATAGACTGTGGGCCTATGTAATAGCAAATAGTAAGAGAAAATAGGGTACATTCTCCTGAAATTCTATAATCATATGTCGGCTGATTAGATAGTGCCCCAGTTTGACATTGAAAAGATGAATGTATAGTTATACTTGTTTTTATTTGCAGTTCTCGAATTGTTTTCTTAACATTCCCAAGCTCAGAAAAATTGTGCAATCTGGGCCTACACTTGATGTCACAGCCAACTTCTTAAGTCATGTTATTAAAGTTTTCTGTAAACCCTATGGAGCTTCCAGTGTCAGATTTGATTCACCAGCAGTGAGGTCCTGGAATGCAGCCAGTCAGCCAACATTGCTTGTCGGGTTTGTCCCAAGAAATTGATGCAGGTGTCTATGAAGGCTAGAGGAGAACAATTTGGTAGTCTCAAATAGCTTTTCTTTGGAGAAGATGAGATAGGATAATTGCACACAAGGAAGTGAAAAACTATTCTTGGAGGATTTAGCAAAATGAGATTCGGATCAAGCTGCGTGGTGGTAGTTGTTCCTGGAGATGGCTACTTTTAGAAACTGCCCTTAGGGAGAAGAGAGATTAACTACCAACATGGTGTGATTTAAGGCGTATCATAAATTTTCATTCCCTTGTGACTCGCATCTGTGACTGTCAGTGCTCTGAAAAATAGCTCTTCTCATTCATCTGCGCAGCTCTGGATTCCACCATGACTTCCTTTGTTCCTTTAACTTCTGGCTGGGCAGGGGATATTAACAATTTATGTCTAACTTGTATCCTTTCCTGCTCCATGATTCTTCGTATGCTCTGTCTTGAGAACCCATATTTGGGGGCCAGAGAAAATGAGGGTCTTATGAATTTAAGAGGGGTGGGGGAACAGGAAGAAATAAAGATATGAATGGGATTGGGAACCTCAAGAGAGAATCACCACTTGCACAAGGGGCAAGCTACTTCCCTTCCCTTGCCCTTTCCTACCAGTGTTAAAAACAAAAAAATAAGTTTACATGAGTACTTCTGTGCAGTGTAAAAAGGGGTTCAATGAATAATTTGGAGTTTAAAAAACGTATTGAATTATTGAACCTTAGTTTCCTAAAATATCTTTTACTTTCTCACAGGAAAGACCAGCACTATTCGATAGTACATACTGGAAAGATGAAAATGTTCTGTATTGGTGTTTTCCAATATGATAACCACCAGCTACACATGGCTATCTTGTTTAAACACTTGAATTGTGACAGTGACACTGAAGAATTGTATTTTTAATTGTACTTAATTTTAATTAATTTAAGCTTAAGTAGCTGTATGTGGCTAGGGCTACTGTATTAGAGAATCAGTTTTAGAACACTATCCAAACTTTAATGTGGGTATGAATCACTTGGGGATATTGCTGAAAAGCAGATTCTAGTCCAGTGAATGTGAGGTAGGGTCCAAGATTCTGCATTTATAGCAGGTGCCCAGATGATGCCTAGTCTGTGGACCACACTCTGAGAAGTAAGGCTTTATTTCTCAAAAGCAAGGATTCTCTAATCCTAATGTATGTCTTTAGCCAGGCTGACACTTGTCCTAGAGGATGAGTCAGATGAGCCTGTAGCAAAATTACAAAATATGACTTTCAAATTATAAAAGGAAAGAATTTCAGTGACAAAATTATTAGTATTTTTATTATTGACAGTAGCTAAAATTTTGTCTATACTATTTATATATGTTGTATATTTATATTTTATATATTTTATAAAAAATTTAAATATATTTATATATAAATATATATTTGTTATATATAAACATTTTATATTTATAATATTTATATATTTATATTATGTAATGTAATCAATTGCTTAAATTTTATTTAATCCTCACCATAACCTTATGTAATAGATTCCACTTTTATTCCAGTTTTACAAATGAGGATCTGAGGTTTATTAAAGTTAAGGGACTCCCAAGACTCCACAGGTAGTAAATGCAGAAGTTGTCTTTTGATCACATACAGCCATACATATTATAATAACCATCAACTTCTTTCCTGTTATTAAGTGGAGGCCAATGATTTCCCACTTGCGGCTGATCAATAAATCATATTTGATTCTTTTCTACAAAGGATAATAGTAAGAGCCATACTAGTAGTTGTAGTAGTAATGCTCACTAGAACTCTGTGTACAAGTTAGAACTGTCATCCTCACTTTAAAGATGAGGAAATTGAGGTTCAGAGAGGGAACCTCTTTGGTTACATAATTTGATTACGACCACATAACTTTTAGGTGGCAGAACCGGGTTTGGAAACTGGATTGTCTGCCTCTGGAGTCCATGCCCTTGTCTATTCCAGTAGACAGTTTCTCATGTGTTTGGTGAGCACCTGCTGTCTTAGGCAATGCACTGTGAGCATGGCTACTGCCTTCTGTATATTCAATTGAAAATGGAGTTTACTTTGAAAATTTTAATCATGTATAATTTTATGTCTATCAAAAATATTTTAAGACAAAAAGTCACTCTTTATTGTCCAAAATGTATAATTTAGTTTGTATCATCTTTGAAGCCAATTTTTAAATTCGTTTGTCATCCATGAAGCTGACTTTTTAACTGTGCATACTTAGTTTTAGATTTACCTCCACTTTTTTGTTAGTGAAGAACTGGTGAGCACTGTAAGACATGTACATGTACGTGTGTGTATATGTGTATATATTCATGTAAACCTTACAATTTAGAAAAACTTAAAATTGTCTTCCTTGTCTCCCATAATGAACTTGAACAACAAATTGGCTTCATCATTTTATGAAAGAGAAGGTGAATGCTTTGCTCCCGGTTTTTCAGTAACCTAAGCATCTGATTTCAGCCTTGGTTTTCAGAGGTCTTTGTCATTTTGTTTAGTTCGGCAGTCGGTGCTAACGGAGTCTATTTTTTTCACTTCCAATTTTAAATAAAACACACAATCTTCTTTAATTTCTGAATAACATATTCATGTAGTTCAAACATCAAATATTACACAAATATATACAGTGGAACGTCTCCTTCCCAGAGTTGTTCCCCAGCTGTGCAGCTCCTCATTCTGTCATTCTTTTGATAGGTAATCACTAATATTATTTTCATTTCTTTCTTCCAGAGAAATGTTTGTGGTTTCAAGCTAGTCTAGACACATTCTTTACCTCTCCTTTTATAAAAATGTTAGCAGATATGTTTATTTTGAAGTGTATAACATTACTTTTGTTTTGTTTTTGTTTGTTTGTTTGTTTGTTTGTTTGAGACAGTCTTGCTCTGTGGCCCAGGCTGGAGTACAGTGGCGCGATCTCTCCTCGCTGCAAGCTCTGCCTCCCGGGTTCATGCCATTCTCCTGCCTCATCCTCCTGAGTAGCTGGGACTACAGGTGCCCGCCACCACGCCCGGCTAACTTTTTGTATTTTTAGTAGAGACGGGGATTCACTGTGTTAGCCAGGATGATCTCGATCTCCTGACCTCGTGATCCACCTGCCTCGGCCTCCCAAAGTGACATTGCTTTTTTTGATAAAAACCTTGATGTTATCAAAATAGACCCTCTAAAAGTTGGCTTCTTTAAAAAATGTTCCTCCTTTTTTCATGATGAATTAGATATTATGTGCCTCATAATCTGATAAGTGATAGCCAGTCTTGGTGCAGGTGTGTTTACTGTACCCTTGCCTACATACAGAAGGGAAGAGCCCTGCTCTCCACACATTGCCTGACAAAGAGTAGGTGCTCATTAAACTCCTGAGACACTGTCTACTGGAGTAGACAAGGGCATGGACTCTAGGGGCAGACAATCCAGGTTCAAAACCCGGTTCTGCCACCTAGAAGTTATGTGGCCCTAGTCAAATTACTTTCCTTCTCTGAACCACAGTTTCCTCATCTTTAAAATGAGAACAACAAACTAACTTGCACACAGTGTTCTAATGAGCATTATTACTACAACGACTACTATGAATACCACTACTGTCATCTGTGGAGGAGAGTGGCTACTTTACTGGTCAACCACAATCAGCAAATCATTGGCCTCTATTTAATAAAGAAAATAAATTGATGGTTATTATGATATGTATGATTGCATGTAACCTAAAGATAACTACTGCATTTATTAGCTGTTCTGTTTTGGGTATCCCTTAACCTCTCTGAACCTCAGCTTCCAATTAGCAAAACTGGAATAAAAGTATTCGATTTGTTGGCATCCACTTCAATGCTATATCTGTGCATGTGTGTATGAATATGTATGTATATATACGTTTATTTATATACATGCTTTCCAACTTAGGATGAGGTTAGGTCCTGACATAACCATTGTAAATCAAAAATATCATCGGGTCAAAAATGCATCATAAATTGAAACTATCCTAAGTTCCTCTCCTATTATGGGATTGTGGTTTCTACTGGATGTGTATGGCTTTCACACCATGGTGAAGCCAAACCATCATAATCGAGGGACCATCTAGATAGCGTTGGTCTACATATGTTAATGGGGATCTTAACAAATTAAAAGTAGAAAAGCTTCCTCCTTATCCCCAGCATTAGACTCAAGTATGTATCCCAGCTTTTGCAGATTTTAATAAGTTGAAAATAATTAATGAGCCTTTCCTAGTAGATGGGTAAAAGAAAAGGGCTATTATTGAAATATTCTGAAACACAATTCTATACCTTATAAGATATTCATGTTAAGGAAACAATAAAATAATATTTAGAAATTTTAATGTAGAATTGAACAAATTCCCTCTATTTTCTTTTATAATAAGAAAGATTATATTCCTGGATGTTTGAATGACACTGTGAAGTCTAAAGGCTAGTAATGGACATAATCCAGCATTATTAAAATGTTGTTTCTGTATTATTATTAAAAAATATAGAGACTCTCAATACATGATAATGAATACGTGGTGTGCTTACGTTTTCTTATATACCGTGGGATAAGCACAATTTGAGAAATGAGAGGCATTTCTTTAAACAATAGACTGTGCTTTATTCACCTGTCTTAGTCTAAAAAGGCTATATGTTGCTGTCAGTCACAGCAAACCACCCTCTCAGTGAATAAGGAGATAATAATAGTTGAGGTAAGGATAGAAGACCTTAGACTTTGCAGAATTCTTTTATGTTTGCAAAGAAAAATTACCTCGATAAATTATAAGCTTATGGATTTTTGTGTCCTTAACTCCTCATGTATTGAGGAAGCTAAGAATTATTCTAAACTTGGCAAATTTATTTGGTCACAATATTCCCCTCTATTCCATCAAGTAGTAATGGAATTTAACAAACACACCAGGAAGAAAAATAGCAGCATTGAAATGTTTTATTGATCCGTAAGGATGACCAGCTCTACCAAGACTCGAAACCGTTTCACAGAAGGAATTTTTAGTTAAACTATTCTTAACAATAGGAAAAACAAGTTATTTCTTTTAAGATTCTGTAGAGATTATAGAGCTTTTTAAAATCAAATAACCTCTTTTCTCTGAAAAATTTTAAAGAAAAATCAATTTTTTACAATACACCTGCTGACTTATTGCAGGGCATATTTGGTAGCTGCTAATCTTTTAACACAAAGAAGAAACTTGTAGTTGTTAATGCTTCTAGGAAGTCAAGCTACGGAATGGAAAGTGGTTTTTAGAGTTCAGATTAGGCCTTAATCTTTGACGTCCTGCTGGGAATATTAGGAGATGTATGGGCATGATTGAGGAGAGGTACATTGATAGAAATCAACTAGGACTTTGATAATTTTTTTCAAGAATCTTATTAAGTAACCCAGACAGAAAAGGTACATGAAATGTTACCAGGCAGATTCCTGATTTCATATTATAAATACTGAATAGGTATGACTTAAAATAAATTTTAATCAGTCACTAATTACATACTCGTACCTAAAATTTGGGTAATGGTACCATTTGATTCTATCATAAGGAATCAAGCCTCTTGTGTGTTATAATCCAGGATCTTTAGGTCAAACCTCTTCCTTTTGTGAATTAACCTGGAAATCCTGTCAGATCTTCGAATTACGGTGATATAGGGAAGTTTAATAGGAAGTCAGGATTCCCTTGACCTCTGAGATTTCAGTGTTTGGCGGAGTACCAAGCTCTCTGTTTCACCAGCTACTGCAGAGTCTTATGACATACCCAATGGATGAATTATAAGTTATGCCCCTGAATACATCTAACCTTGACATCCTGTCACTAGAAATGTACATATGTATATAGACACCCAGACTGATGCTCCAAGGTAATGTTTCTAGATTGAAGGGGTGGGAGTGGGCATGAAAAAAAGTCCTTTCTGCTTATTTATCTCAATGTCCATGGAGGTAACTATTTATAATGGAAGGACTGAGGGTAACACCAAGAACTCTTGATTATAATGACGCTCTCTCCCTCCCTCCCTCCCTGCCTCCCTCCCTCCCTGCCTCCCTCCCTTTCTTAAGCAAAAAAGCAACAGGAAATAAAGAAGTGAATAAAAGTTGTCTCTTTTCCTGAAAATATACGTCACTTAGTAAACACATCTCACGCCTATTTTGATTTGTGAATAAGGACAACTTAAAAGCTGTCTTCTAATATGAAACACCTTAACGCTAAGACCTTGCAAGGTGCATCTGTTCTTTTTATCCTGGAGATTAAAAAATATTTTACAGACAAACAGTTTGGGTGTGAAAATACTTAAAATGAACAACTTTCATTATCTTTTAAGAAATCATGATGGAAGTTCTGGTGAATGTCTGTGCTAACCTGACGTTATTGAGAAAGTATTTTAGGCAGATTCTGTTTTATCTGTTACTTCATATCATATCACTCCCTTATTCGGTGGCTTAAAACAACCATTTTATTTCTCATGATTCTGTTGGTCAGGAGTTCAGGTGGCTTGGTGGGCAGTGCTTCTGGTTCAAGTGTGTTGTTTATCTTGACTGCCTTCATCCGGTAGCTGGAAGGTCAGGAAGACTTCACTCATATGTCTTGTATATTGTTGCTTTTTCATATGACCTGTCTTTCTTTCTCCACATGGGTAGTTTGAACTTCTTCGTAGCATGGGTCCTAGCATCTCTTACCAGGAAGTTGCCTTCTAAAAGGGATTATTCCAAGTACCGAGGGAAAAAAAGCCCTGCAGATCTCTTAAGAATCAACCTTAGGAGTTATGGAGCCTCTTTTCTGCCACATTTCCTTGGTCAAAGCAGGACACAGGAGCAGCCCAAATACAAAAGGAGGAAAAATGAATTTCTTGTTTCCATAAGAGAAATGGTAAGGACTGTGCAGTCACCTCGGATCCACCACAGACTATCATTGGCCAAAACAACAGAACTGTATCTGGATACAGACATTCACTATAATAGAAGCATGTGGATGATTTAAGAACGTTTGAATGTTGAAAACATTATAAGGATAAAAGCGATGTCATGATGTCAGTGCTGTATTCAGCCGTAATTTTTCAACACATACCGTTAGCCGTAATCTATCAACACAGGCAGACAAGTTATAATTTATAGAAAACAGTCTTTCATGTGCAGTGATGCTTAAAAAGATAAGAATTTACATTTTCACTGTAAAATAGAAATAAATATAAAGCAATCACCTTTATATAGATGTAGTTATAAAATATATTTATTTGAGAATAAATCCAGTGTACCGCTTGGTTGAAAAAGATGGTATATTCCAAATAATCTTTTTGCTTCAGGGAAATTATGACCATCTAGAGTAATTTTGTGTCAAAAATTAAAATATACAGCTAGACTTCTCAGAAGATGTGTATTTTAAGGAAGGGACAAGTACACAGAAGTTGGTTGTTATGGCCACAAAGATACTTTAGTTGTGAGATATAATTACATTAATGAATTCTGCCACTGTGAAATCCTTGATGTTGTCACATTTCAGGCTGGAAGAAGTAATTGATCTGGGATTGGTGGGATTCCAAAGATTTCACAGAAGAAAGCTTTTTCAGATGGTTGGGGGAATAATCAGGGAAAACAGTCTTTGGGGTTATCAGGAATATAATATAATTCTCTATGAAATATCTTTTAAAAATTATTCCAGCCCCTCTTTGGGCATTAACAGTGCATGAAAGTATCCTGTTCTCAGTGATCCAACCTTTTTAAAGGTTCTCCAATGCAAAGGACTTTAACGCGAAGTATAGATACTCCTTTCTATGGAATATAACCCTAGTCATGACAAGTTTCTCCTTTGTTTACTCCTTGGAATAAGTGAAGGTGATTTAACTCAGAGAGGAAGGTAGGGAAGCTATTTCAGAAGGAAGATACCTCCCTAACCTGAGTGACGGGGGTTACCTTTCCTTTGCTTCCCACTCCTCCGCATTTGCCTGTTTTGCTTAAAGTATGACTTCATTGCTTTTTCTTCTTTTGTTGTCATGGGATATTGGAATGTAGGAACCAGGATGTCCTGAGTGGTAAACTTAGCTCCACTACCTGAGAAGGACGATGTGGCATACACCCATCCCATGGACAACAGGCTGCTGGGACTCCTTTTTGGAAACATGAAATATTTACACACACACACACACACACACGTGCATGCGCACACATGCACACAGAGGCACGCACATTAACTAAGGGAAAATTTTTACTTCAACGCTTCCCTTGGAATAATAAGCCTTGTAGAACTAATTGTGGCCAGATTTTAACTCACTCTCTCTTATTCAAAGCAGAAAATAACATAGAGGAAAATTATCTACTGCGGTAATGTGATGGTTTTGTACTCCAAAATGAACATGAGAATGTTCATTCATTTTTTAGAGATAGGTTTTTTATTCACAGTATAAATTTTGTGGAAAAAAAAAATGTCATTCTTCCAAACTGGTTGTGACCTGTGGAATTTGGGAATAAAGCCACGTGTGCATTTGAAGCATTCCTACCTTGGTGCTTTGGGTTAAATGCCCCCCAGCGGTCACCCAATAGAACCTTTTTCTTGCCTCCCTCAGGCTTTGAAATTACCTGTTTACTGGTGTCTCTCCATATACCTACACATTTCTTGAGGGCAGGGACTGGACTTTCTTCATTTTGAATCATCAGTGAAGAGTTTCCAAAAATATGTGTGAATTTGCATTTGTAGTAGAAGTGCTTTGAAGAAAAGAGAGTTTGACATTTAGGAGAGGGTTCCATGGCAATCTTTATTAAGTTGATTGGTATTTATAATATCTTCCAGTCTGTGGATCGTTTTAAAGGTATGCTAGGCTAGCAAAGCTGATAAAGTCAGAGTGATCTCAGATTGACAGGTGGGATAAATAATTAGACTTTTGGTATATAACTCTCACAGAGAAAATCTAGAGTGAGTTGATGCACAGTAGAAGGAAAAGAGCTCTAAAAGCTAGATCGAAAGAGCTTTTTAAAAATTAGGAAGAGCAAGCAAGGAGGAGGGGAATCCAGAGGACAGGAGGATGTCAGAGGGCTGTGTTTCATGGGGGCCTCTGAAAGTGTCCATGGAAAGAACGCTAGTTGCAGAGCTCCTGGGGGAAACAGGAGGTGAGGTGCACAAGCCAAACTAACAGGCCAGAGTGTTTTGTTTGCAACGTTAGTTTTAACTTTAAATACAGCCAGTTTCTTTGGACTCGCAGCCCAGACAGGGAGAGGGAATAGGGAACTCAACGACTTCTTGAATAAGCAATTGCAAGAAATTCTGTAAAACCCAATGAGACCAATAATGACCCCACGAGGTAGGGCCTGATCCTGTGGGAGATTATGGGTCAAAATAAAAACAGTTAGTATTTTAAACGTGTGTTCAGTCATCTGAATGATATAAACTTTAGCTATTATTATTATTTCTTCACTATAATTTGTCGAGTGGAATTCTTTTGCTGCCTGATGAAGATGATTTGCGCACTTGAGCTGACCCTGTATTGGATAGGGGGGAAGAAGAGGTCATTTCAAATAGAAGGGGAAAGTAAAGAAAAGTTGCGTGAATATCTGTAGAAGGCACGTGTGAAGTCTTATTTCTTCTCTTTATTGGACTTTTACAAGACGATGGCAGCAGCAGCCAGGGATGCAACAAGAGTCACATTCGCTTTGGAGGCTGCCCTTGAGGAATGGCCCCATTTTTCACAACTGTACAGAAGTCATCTCTAGGAGAGCTGCCGCAGGCAAAGCCAAGCCAGCTCTAATTAATGACCCAGGCTAATATCGGTCTTTGACGTTCTTGGATATTAATAAATGTTAGATAAGAAAAGCAGCTATTTATCTCTTTGTCCAATACACCTTTAAACATTCGTACAGGAGATAGATATCCTGATGTAAACATTTGCAGCCTCACATATTGTCGGGATCTCTGAACTGTGACTGTTGACAGCAGGTTGCCTTAAGTAATTGCAATGAGACAGAATAATCTAGTAGAAGCTATTGTCATCCTAAGTAATATTTTCCTGAGAAACAGTTATGAAAAATGAATAATAGCATTTAGTAATACATAATGTGAGAGTCAAGAAGAATATTGAAGACAAAGGATACAATCATCATTGCTTGAGGAAAACTAAATTTTATATAGCTGTCCTTTGTTGTTATGTTAATCAAATTATAAAATAAGCGATAGTAGGAGAATAGCATTGCTGTGTTATAAAATTATTTTTAGAATTAGATTAGTTCTGTGACATGAGATGGATCACAGTGAGATTATACCTCATGAGTACTCAACTCTCATAAACACTACAATGACGTTGTTAAATATTCCATGCTTAAAACGCACAGCACGTTAACTCCTTTATTTCAGGGGTTCGCTTTTATAGTTAGAGAAGGTTTTTTGTTTCTTTTTTTTTTTAACTTTTAGACTATATGCATACAATGTATTACAGGTGCCTGTGACTCGCTCTAAAAATGTTGGAAGCTGAACTGCATCATATTCTTGAGGGAGAACTTAATGTCAAGAATTTAAATTTGCAACACCCATTAATGTGTATTTAGAGCATTTCAACAAAGAAATACATTTAGTGACAAAAGTTTTAAAGTATTACAGAAGAGTCAGAACTGAAAGATAACTCATGGAATTTTAATGTACCATTTTACCAAATGTCCTAAAAAATGATGAGTACTTTCAAAAGTAAAAAAGTACCTAAAATTTATTATTGTTAAGAAAAATTTTATGTCAATCTATATTAAAACCACAAGTTTGTAAATTTCTGAGGAAAATTGCATTAAGAGTGTATGGATATTTTAGGATAATGATTAAAATAATCCAAGAGAAAATAACATAAATATAGATATTTAATGATATCCAATTTGGCATAGATGGATGTGGCTCTAATTCAGTGTGGCAGGAACTCCAGAAAGCTAATTTTAACAAAAGAATGTAATCTGAACAATATTAAACATGTAGGTCACTGTATTTAGAGATAATCACTATAATTTTAAACCTATTAGTAAAGGTTGTAATGCAAGTGTGTTGTGCTAGAGTTCTCCAGGAATTACTCTCACTTCTCTACTGAAAAATATTAAAACTACCTTCAAAGATAAAGCTGATTACAGCATAACAAAGCAACTCACTACCACCTCTACTTCATAATAAATACACCCCACATTGTTGTGTTAGATATGAGTTTCACAAAATTTATTGATTAGTTGAACTTTTAAAAAGTCTATTATGTTGACTTCATGTCTAACCCTTTTATAAGTGAGTGGAAATAAGCTCTTTTATTTCTTCCCCTTTTCTCTCACTCTCATCACTGCGTAGCTCCGTTGTTTTTATTATCTTATTCATTCCTGGTCTTAGTTCTCTTAGCTTTGTTCTGTTTTACGTGTAACCCCATTTCTATGTGGAAGTTTTTCTATGCAGAGAGAGCAGGAGTATATTCTTTATGCTTGGGACAATAAACATTTATAGACTGAACATTATACACCAGGAATTGTGCTAATTGCTGGATTTACATTGCTGGAGGAGACACGATAGTCCTCTCAGAGCCTACGGTGGAATACAAACAGAGCAGCACAGTGATTTTCTGAGTGTAACAGAGCATGCAGTCAATGCTCTGGGTGTCTTTTAAGAGCTTTGCTTAGCTTATCCTTGGTGGTAGTAGTGGAGGTGAGTCAAAGAAGTCTTCCTGGAGGAGGTGACCTGTGACCTAAAATATGAACAGGAGATAGGACGAAGAAGGGGGAAGGATGGAAGGTGGTCATTTCAAGAAGTAGGAAGCAGCATGCTCAAATTGTATAACCCTCAACTGTATGGTATTTATGGAAAAATTATAAGCAATTTATGTGACTATCATGTACAGTTCTAGGAGGTGGTGTGTGATGAGGTAGGAGGAGCCATGTCATGGAAATTGTTGTCCTTGTACAGCAGCTTGGGCTTTACCCTAGAAGATGGGGAGACAGTTGGAGAGTTTTAAGTAGGTAACTGGCATGGCTGACTTTACATGCATCATTCTGGCAGCAGGACACAGGAAGGACTTAGAATAGTTATATGCTAGGGTACAGCCTCTAGCCAGAGGATGTCGACAAAGGACCTGGACTCTAATCATGGTCCACAATTCTGCCAGGTTCTAGCCCTACTGAATTCAGAAGGTGGTGCAAAGATTCTTACAATTCATAAAGAGAAACAAATCCAGCTATGGAGAAGAACTTAGTTTTTAGTATAGAAAGTTTCAGATATTTATGGACATTTTTCATACATACTAAATCTTGAAGCAGAGAGCGACAAAGACATACACTTGTGAGTCACCAGCATATACATGGTTGTGAAAATTGTGAAAGTGGATGGAGTTTTTTAGGCTTGGTTTATATTAATATAATGGGAAAGTGATGGTCCAGGACACCTAGGAAGTTTGGGAGGTCAATAACAAGGGAAGAACTTCCAGAGAGAGCTGGAAATGGAATCTGCAAATTTTAAAGCAGCTGGGAAGCAGGGATGAAATATAATGTAGCGGGTGGGAGCATGACAGAGCTCAGTAGGCCTGGTGTGGTGGCTCTCGCCTGTCATCCCACCACTTTGGGAGGCTGAGGCGGTCAGATCGCTTGAGCCAGGAGTTGGAAATCAGCCTGAGCAACATGGTGAAACCCCATCTCTACACAAAATAAGAAAAAACAAACGAACAAAAAAATTAGCAGGGTGTGATGGTGCGTGCCTGTAGTCCCAGCTACTTGGGAGGCTGAAGTGGGAGTATCTCCTGAGCCCTGAGAGGTCAAGGCTGCAGTGAGCTGAGATAGTGCCACTGCACTGAAGCCTGGGCAACAGAGTGAGACTATTTCAAAAAAACAGAGAGAGAGAGAGAGAGGGAGAGAGAGAGGCAGAGAGAGAGAGAGAGAGAGAGAGAGAGAGAGAGAGAGCACTCGGGAGAGAAGAGAAATCTCAGGAGAGAAGTAAGTTTCAAGAATTTTGCTGATCAAGGAAGGAGGAAGACTAGGAATGGAGGAAACATGAAATTCAGCAGACTACCTTTCGAAAATTTTTGTTTTATATTATTTGTATGCTTTTCGTTCTTATTTTTTAGGATAAAAATAATTGAAAGATGTGTATGGGCTACAGGAAAGAGCTAGTTGAGACTAAGATTGGAAATATGGGAGAAAACGGGATAATTAAAGAATCAGGGTCCTGGGTGAACGTCAGGTAACTGGATCTTTCTGTATAAAGAAGTTTGGGCTAATATCTAGAACTACATTATGGTAAATTTTCATGGAAATTAACTCAGAGGGATCATTTCCAGAGTAATTTTAAGCCTATAGAGATATTTGAAGAAATCAGGCAGTATTTTAGGGTCTCTCAAGAAAATTCACAGACCAGGTCATAAAATACAATAAACCAAACGTTTTCTAACCACACATAAAGATCCTTATACTTGCTTATAAAAAGAGATATAGGAATTTATACTACACTGCAATACCATTTATCACCTTGAGATTGGCAAAATCCAAAAGTAGTGAATACTGTCATGGGAATTGCTGTTGGAAATGCAAAATGCTACACCTCTTTATGGAGAGGAATTTGGCAGTGTCTAGTAAAATTATATATACTTTTACCCCTTGACCCAGCAATCACACTTTTAGACACCTATTTCACAAACCTATTGGTAAAAATATGAAAAAAAAAAGCACACCTAAGGCTGTTCACTGTACGTCTATTTGTAATAGTGAAAGACTGGAAACAGTTCAAATTTTCTTTAACAGTATTGTTGCACATCTATACAAATGCAATCCTTCACAGCTATAAAAATGATTCAGAAAGGTAACTATACTAAATTTGCATCATTATATATGTATACACACATATGTACAAATATACAGGTGCTCCTTGATTTATGATGGAATTGTTATAAATAAATAGCACTCGAACATAAATTTAATTTTCTCAGCAAGGCAGTTTTACTTCTATAGAAGGGTGTGACTTGCAGATGGAACAATGGCAAGAGCACCCCTGAACAAGGGAGGGGAAGGCGTTCTTATTCTACTGCTGTGTCATTCCCCTGTTGTCTAGGGTTGGACCACACAGTCTAAGCTAATACCGACTGGCTCTTTTTAAAGAGATCAGGGGTATAAGCCGGAGTGGCGGGGTGAGTAGTTTGGCAGGAAGGGTGGTTACAGAACAGGTGACTCAGGATGAGCCAGGACAGAGCAGGCGACAAGGCGTGACTCAGGTCAAAGCAGGTGACCAGGGGAACAGATGTGAACTACTGATTGGAACTGACGGGAAAGTTATTTACTGAAACTAGAGCCAAGGGGTGAAGAGAACCAGGAAGTTAAACTTTAAAATGGAGCATCAAAGAATAACAGAGCTGAACATACTGACATACTGATTCTTTGAAGAGAAACTTGGGGTTCACTATATTTAACAATCCCCCATCTTGAATTTTTTCAGTTCTTTCTCTTCAGACTTCCTTAACATGACTTGGCTTAGTTGTTCTGCTTGATTCTCTAAAAGAAAAAACTTCTCTGAATAAGGTGGAGGAGAATTTAGAATTAATAATGTGGAGGAGGTTTTAGTAAGTGCTGCCTCTATGAGTCTGCACACCAGCCCACGGATGCATGCTATGACACAACACCCGAGAAGAATGAGTACACCTTCTACGCTGCGAGAGAAGTAAGCATCGAGGCTATGATTCCTTTCCATTTACTGTACCATTTTTCTAGCCACCCTGTGAAGGAGGCATTTACTCCTGAGTTTTTGGCTAACTCATTGGACAGAGCAGTTAGACCTTGCAATGCCTTTGTTATACTTCCATCAGGGGCGGTATTGTTTGGATGAAGGTGCAACATTGAGTTTTCATCATGAGGTAAACTCCTCCGCTTTCTGCTAATATCATGTCTAAGGCTCTTCTATTTTCCCAAGCCATCTGGCTGGTAGCCCCTAATTGCTCAGCTAGTCCTCTAACAGCATCTCTACTGTAGTTAATAAACCACTGTTGGTTGTAATAAATGTAATTTATTCAAACTATGTTCTTATTAATTGTCACCCACCAAAATATTGACTTAAATCCTGCAGCTATTTGATCTTGGGTTTTAAATTCATCTGGTACTCCTCGTGGAACTCCAATAGCATCTATATAAACATGGGGGTCAAAGGACCCATGTGAGGCACTTCTTTTACAATTTTTTTTTAATCATGTTGACGGAATCCTTGGGTGAAAGGCATGACCAGTTGAACTAGAGCACAAGTGCTGCTCTAATTACTCGGCAGAGTACCTAGCAAGAGTCCCCCGCAATACCACCACACATCTGCTAGGGGATGAACAAGGGCAGACTGGTGGGTAAGCTCTTGGAAGGGCTTGGTTTCACTGCACCCTGTTAAGTCTACAAGGAATACTCACTTTTCCCCCTGCCGTGAAAGGCACCGGGTGAAGGTAACATCAGGGGCTGGAGGCCGGATGGCCCTCGGGGGCTGACCCACAGGGCTCAACCTCAGGAAACAGCAGTGAAAGAGTCTTGCATGACTCATCGCCCCAGGCTGTGGGGTTTTGGAAGAGAGCTACCATACAGCTCATGCCCGGTCCATGAGAGAACCGCCCAAGTGGAAAGGGGACAATCTGGGTCTCTGGCCTGCCTGTCGCACATAACAGTCGCTTTTGTTTAGTGTGCGAACAGAATATTTAATCCATTCCAGCCAAGCATTTGTGTCCTGATAGCCTGTTTCAATTGCTATAGTTTGTTTTAAATTTTTAACCTCTACAGCAACTACTTTGGTTTTATCATTGGGTTTATAACGAGAGAAGGTTTGGTTAGCGGAGAACTCAGGAGAGGAAGAAGGAGGTGCAGGAGGTGAGGAGGCAATGAAGCACATTTCAAAGGATCCTATGGGGTCCTTCCCTGAGACTTCTGCTCCTATACTATAGAAATGGCTTAACGAAGGGGAAGAACTCTGGGGAGCAGAGATGGTAATCTGTACTGGATTACAGTGATTTATCTGACCATGGGGAGGGCTAACTCCTTTAGTAAAATGAATATATGTGGTTTTAAGAAACTGCAAGTACTAGCTGGGGCGGTCCATCCTTGCTCTTTGGTATTTTACAGAGCATTGGACCAACTTCGGCAGAGAAGCTCTGCTCTAGGAGGACAAGATTTCCAGTTTACACTGGAATTTTCGTCAAACACTTCTCAAACTAACTTATCCCAGTTCACAGATTTTTAGTCTGAGGAAAGCTAGGAAGGATAAAGTACTTTTCTGAGGTGGAGAGTTGCCTCTCACTTGGCAAGTCTCCACAGGGTATAACAAGGCAAGGATCAAATGTAATAGTTTGAGGCAGAATTGACGTGGTTACGTTAATAAGTAGGTGATCAGCAATAGAGTGAGGAAAGAAGAAGGAGGAATAGAATAGATGAAAGAGAGTTACATTTTTCTTAGCTTTAGTTTGGTAGGGTTTTCCCCTAGGACTATGGCCCATGACTTGGGAGGGGGCGGCGCTTTCTTGACTTGAGTATTATGGGTCCATCCTTTTTCTGCTGTCCAGACTGTGGTTTCGGTAGTTAGGAGCACTAGGTAAGGTCCTTCCCAGGCCGGTTCGAGCTTTTCCTTCTCTCCAGCTTTGGATGAGGACGTGGTCCCCAGGCTGATGTTGATGTACTGGAAACTCTAGGGGTAGCACCTGTGCTAAAAGACCTTTAGTTCTGAGGGAAGAGAAAGTGGAAGATAAACCAAGTATATAATTTCTGAGAAACTGATCTTTTGTTTCAAATGTCGGGAGATCAGTAGTAGAATGTAGATAAGGCAGTCCATAAAGCATCTCATAATGGGATAGGCCTATGTCTTTTTGGGGAACAGTTCAGACTCTCAACAGGGTAATAGGCCTTTCTACTTTCCCTGATGAAGGTGGGTGCCAGGGATTATGATATTCCCATATTATATCCAGTACCTGGGCTAATTTCTTAATGGCACATGCAGTGAAATGAGTCCTATTATCTGAAGCAATGTTTTCTATTAATCTAAACTTGGGTATAATATTTTCAAGCAATGTCTTGACTACATTATTAGCAGTTGTACTTGAAAAGAAAATGTCTTCTACCCAATGAGTAAGGTGGTCTACTATTACTAATAAATACTTTAGACGACCAATTGGAGGCATCTCTGTGTAATCAATCTAGGTACTTTGGAATGGCCTGAAGCCTGGACTCCTTCCCCCAAGGGGTAATCTTTTACTAAGCAATTGTCTGTAACCGTTTGGCCAGGGTATAAATCTCTATGCACCCATAAACTCTGAGGACTGCGTCACACATGGCTTGGGGCCCCCAGTGGGTCCCTTGATGCAGTTGGAACAAGATTTCCCTCATAAGGGGTTTGGATAACATTTCTCTCAGTCAGCAATATCCAGTTTCCTTCTGAATTCTCTTTAGTACCTATTTTTATTAGTTTTTAAACCAAAGAAAACCAAACAGCATTTTATATTTGACAATGCTTCCTGTATGATTTTTATACCAGATAAGCTAAATTTCACCTTTATATTAGTGTGCTATTAATGTTAAACTCAATTTTAATAAAACCTTGTAGACATATTTATCCAATTTTAATGTCTGACCATAAGATTTTTATAGACTCTTTTTAACCCTTTATAATTTTTGTTAAAGAGCAGGTTAGTGCTTTAAGAAAAACCCATTGTGCTTTGATTTTCATAAACAATTAAAATAAATTTTAATTTATTTTAATTAATTAAATAAATTCTTTTACACGGAATTTCCTTTACAATTAACGTTTCAAAACTTGCTTAAACTTTAAAACAAAAAAAAAAAATTTAACCTTTTAATGTAGGTATGAATCCACATTCTTATGCCTCCTTACAATCCTTTTACCAAAAGTATATTTTACTTTCCTTACACACCTTGCAAATAAACTGTTTCTTCAATAGTTTTACATTCAGGAGGCCAAATTACTTTTAAATTATACAACATTTCTTGCATAAATTCCCTTTTATAACATGTTTCACAACTTTCACAGACAATCTTTGACATGCCTTAACTTTTTGACTTGTTGTAAACATCCCTTTTTTTAAACAACCAGTTAATTTACTTTCGGACAAGAATTTACCATGTAAGATTCTTTTTACATGAATTCTCCTTTTTTTAATGTCAAAGATGATAACAGTTCTTTTCCAAAGCAAACTTCCTTTATGTCTGTGGACTAGACTGCCTAAGACCACCAGATTAGAAGTTAGGATAATACATGTTACAGTGTTAACTTTTAGCAAACTTTACTTTTGTTGAAATCCTGTAAGTTTGGGATTTTAATTAAAGAAAGGCTTTTCTGATGTCCAGGGCCATGGACAATAGCTGTTCCTTTTGGCAACTGAAGATTATTTATACGTGGGTGATTAATTCCTTGTGGAACAAGTCTTGGTCTTTGCTATTAATAAGCCCTCATTCAGTCCAAATTTTTCCAAATGTATGAATCACTCAAAAGGCGTACTTAGAATCGGTAAGATGGTTCCTTCCTGGTTCTCTAAGTACTTTAAAGCTTGGCTGAGTGCAAACAGCTCACATGTTTGAGCAGACCAATTATTAGGCAATTTTCCTAACTCTATTTCTACAAGAGTTTCTCTATCAATTATTGAATACTCATTGTGTCTTTTTCCCTCAATCACCCGGGAGGAACCATCTATAAATAAGTGTCATCCAGTCCTGAAGGGAGTTTCTCCTAGGTCTCATCGGGCCTTTGTATGGTAATTAATTAAATCTAAAAATGTGTGCTCTCAAGATTTGGATCCCCTGTTAGGAAAGCTGCTGGGTTAAGTGAATTATCAGTGGTTAATGTTAAATCATCTTTTTCTAACAAAATAGCCTCACACTTTCAGATTTTTGGGTCAGTAAGCTACTTTTTGGCTTTCTGACTTAGGATAGTTCTGACCTGGTGAGGTGTGCTCACAGTGAAGTTTCCTCCAAAAGTTATTTTTCTTCTTTCTTCTGTTAGCAAAGCCGTTGCTGCTACAGATTGAATGCATTTGGGCCATCTGCGGGTTACGGGGTTAAGGAGTTTGTTTGTTTTTTTTTTTTTGAGACGGAGCTTCGCTCTTGTTGCCCAAGCTGGAGTGCAATGGCGTGATCTCGGCTCGCAGCAGCCTCCGCCTCCCAGGTTCAAGCAATTCTCCTGCCTCAGCCTCCTGAGTAGCCGGGATAACAGGCATGCGCCACCACGCCTGGCTCATTTTGCATTTCCAGCAGAGACGGGATTTCTCCGTGTTAAGGATTTTTGATAGGAAGGCTACGGGTTGCCAGTGGCCTCCGTGCTTTTGGGTAAGTATTTCTAAGGCTACGCACTTGTTTACACTGACAAAAAGATAGAATGGCTGCTTGAGGGTAAAGCTAGGACAGGGGCAGTTACTAATAGATGTTTCAACCTTTCCATCTGTTGGATTTCTGGTAATGGCCAAACGAAGGGGTTTGGCCCGTCTTGCGTGAGCTTTTTGTATAAAGGCTTTGTTTTTAGGGCCTAAGAGTCTGTCCATAGACAACTGTACCTGACTAATTCTAAAATTTTTTAAGTTCACAGTGTTCTGTGAACATTTGTGGAATCTACACGGCAGAGGACTAGAATGGACATTTATGAGTGATGTTTAACATAATAATGCCACCTGTTGGATACAGTAGGAGATTACTCTGTTTCATATTCTTAGACACTGATCTCAGCAGACACAGAATCTCGGGTCCCCTTTGGAAAAAAGCATTTTATGAAGAGCCTTTGATGCATTATGCACAGGAGAGAAATCGTGGCGATGAATTTCCTAGTGTTGGGTTTTGCCTGTCAGATAAACTTAAGCTGGGACAGTGTCTTTTGCAGATTTGGGGATATATTTTGGACATTCAGTGTGCGTTCATGATGATCACTGACTGGACAAACTGATGCTGATGAGTCAGTATTGTTATTGGAAGATGACAGGGGCTCTGTAATTTGAAATCTGTTTTCTACTCCTGAGACATTGAAAGGGATTCCAATTTGGATTCAATGTGGGTGGCTTTCAAGATAGTTCTTTTAAGATCATGTGATCTTTGCCCTTCTCACAGTTTAGTGTTGTCTATTTTTAAAGGTGTTAGGAGTAAATGTTGTTTATGTTTAAGCATGATAATATAACCATACCTCAGCGCCACCCCTAAAACCCGCAGAGACGAATACATGATAGGGACTGCAACTGTGGAAGGTAAACAAATAAGCAATTTTGCTCATTTGTTTTTTAAAAGTGTGACTCTTTGTCTTGATAGTACTACCTTGAGCTTGTGCTTCAAAAATCTGTCCAGCTATTTTCTTCCGCAGACATATTCACACTCTCAAGCCTGCTTCTGTTCATGTGTTTATGTGATTGTTCTAACACGATGAATACTGCTTTTGACTATATGTACCCAGAAATTATTATTACATGTTTTTGTAATTTACAGAAATTATTATTACATTTCTTGTAATTTAGATAACAAACCAAACTTGTGGACCTTTTTTGTTCATTTAGAAGTGGTAAAGGTTGTTCCGTGCCTTGACAGAATTCTTAACAGCTGCCTCTGCCTTGGTTTTGCTTTATGCGCTTCCTTCCCTCAATGGCCATGGCATTGTATTTCGGGACACTCTTCCCTCCACAAAGCAACAGGGCAATTCTTCAGTGGATATTAGAATTTTTCTCTTCTTTTTCTGCAAACCCTGATGCACCCATACACAGCATATCTTTTGTTTTATTACTTCCAGTTTGGTGAAAAACTGGATTTCTCATGACAACCAAGTATTTAGGGGAACAGAAGCAGAGATAAAGAACACATCTTGAAAGGAATACACAGGATCAATATTTCATGTCCATCTGAAGTGTTTTCAGTGTTGTTGAGGAAAAAGTACATCTCATTGAAGTGTCCTTTTTTTCCCAGGGACCAGATGTTCGTTTCATTTATCAATTGTGGACAATCCATCAAGCCCAGCAATATTTTTCCAGAGATTTCCCCCTGTGGTTTTCTAATTTATTTGATATTTAGGAAAAGAAGAATTGCAGCTGCTGCAGAAGGATTAGAGTTCAACTTACGTGTATGTGATCATTGGAGCATGTTCCTCCGTCAGACATTAAACGTTTAACAGGACAGAGTAACTTATGCTTCGTTTGAATCTTGCATCTGCCTGCTTCTCCTAACTGGGTGAAGAATGCTGACAATGACCTACTGGATTAGTTATTCCTCTCCTCTATTTTATGAAATATTTCATATTTTATATTTCAAAATATGAAAGCATATTTTAAAATTACTATAAGACTATATTTATTTTAGATACTCTCCACATAATTAGTATTGCAGAGCTTCCTGCTTCAAAATATATTTGTAATTTTTTTCTAATTGCACTGACCCATAATAGCTAAGATTGAACCTACATTTAAAAAATTTAATTTCCCTTCATGAGTGGGTAACTATCACCATAAAAGAGACTACTTTTTTTAAAAGATTGGACTTTTACATTTATTACCACTGTAAGTGCAATGAGATAAGGCCTCTGACCATGTTCTTTTGGAGATTGTTAAGGCATTCATGAATCCTTTGGAGCTGTCAGCCTGCACTTCTCACTTTGTCAGAACATATGGATGTGTGAGTGTGGTATGCAAGCTAACTGTCCTGAAGAAGCTTATCAAAGAAATGTTTGGAGGAAAAAACACCATAACACTGAGCATAAGTTTGAATATAGCCATATACTAGAATAAAATATGGATATCAGAAAGAGCTACCTATCAGAGATTGCTAACATTGGAACTTAAATTGCATCTTGAAAATGGATTAATAAGGTTTCGCCCAGTAGTGGTAAGTTGGTGGACATTACTAGTGGGTAAACATTACATGGGCAAAAGTTAATAATGGAATATTGAGGAAAGGAGTCTGGGCTGAGGAAACAAAGGAGTAGGCAAGGCCGGGAGGGGTGGCTCACGCCTATAATCCCAGCACTTTGGGAGGCCGAGGAGGGCGGATCATGAGGTCAGGAGATCGAGACCAGCCTGGCCAATATGGTGAAACCCCATCTCTACTAAAAATACAAAAGTTAGCCGGGCATGGTGGTGCACACCTGTAGTCCCAGCTACTCAGGAGGCTGAGGCAGGAGAATCGCCTGAACCTGGGAGGCGGAGGTTGCAGTGAGCCGAGATCATGCCACTGCACTCCAGCCTGAGTGACAGAATGAGACTCCATCTCAAAAAAAAAAAAAAAACAAAAAAAAAAAACATAGGAGTAGGCAAAGAGGAGAATGGAATAACTGGAGTTGGGAATATGGACTCATAAACTTACCTTTAGGAGGAGTTACTAGGAGAGTTTCACATCAGCAGTGGTCTAATCAAAAAAGCCAATTAACTCCAGCCATTTTTAGTTACTGTAATTTGGCTCCAAATTCAAGTTTTAGGGTAAGATATCTTATTGGCTGTATCTTCAAGTTCTTTAAGCATTGACATCAGATTTTCTGTAACGCCTTTAGAGCCTGCTATAAACCCTAATAGATGACTTTATCTGGGTAGCTAGAATTTGAGATACCTGTGAATCTTGGCTGTAAAATTTGACTCAATTTGCATCCCATTTGGATGAAGCAACAGGATATTAGGGTTTTGAAATATGCTTATGAAAATAAATATGCTATGACGTTTGTAATTGGTATGATTCAGAATTTAATTAGATAAACTACCTAGCATTTCTCTGTATTTTCAGAATCTTATTACCAACTTTTGTAGTACTCCCCAAAGAGCAATTTCAGTAATTTGTAGTGTACCTATGGACGTGATAAATGCTATTATATCACTGTGATTTGTAATAGCAGTGCTTTTCACTGTGAAAGATTTACTGAGATTTTCTAATTGACTTAGAGCATTGCCTCTCAAACTCTTTCTCTATTTCTTATTCACTGTACTTTCTCATCACAACTTAGTAATCATATTAATCTTGCTTTCTTGGAAATGATTCATATATTTGCATGAAGACTAATTAAAATACATATGCCTGTCCTAAATGATTAGGCTAAGACTTAAATGAGCAACTCTCAGCTTAAAATCCTCCAGTGATTCCCCAGCTCGCTCAAAGTAGAAGCCAAGCCTCTTATAATAGGTTGTAACACCCTGATACTTTTCTGGATTCATCTCAAACACCCTCTTACTAATACCACTCAGCTTTATGGCACCACTTTTGGTTGTGGTGAAGGCACCAACAAAAATGTTTATTGTCTGAATTTGGCATGTGTGTATGTAGTAGTGTACTCACATATCTGAAAAATATTTACCCTTTAATATAACTTTCTGTCACTCTGTATATACACCTCCAGATTCCTCCAGTTCAGACATGCATTTGCCTTTGCTGTTTCACTGGTCTGGAATTATCTTCTCTCAGATTTCTTCATGTATTACTCTTTCAGCTTCTTAAACACTTTGATCAAATTACTTCCAGTGATTCTTTCCCCAGAGGGATTTACTTAAAATTGCATCACTTTTTACTTATTTATTCTCTTCATTGTTTGTGTCTTCTCTCTGCTCATCCCCCCAACCCCACCCAGACTTAAGTTCAGTGAAGAAGATTTTTTTTCTTGTTCCTTTACATTACTAAATCTCCAGTGCCTATGTCAAACTCTGGCATGGGGTTAATAAATGTATGTAGAATAAAGGAAAGCCTGTTCCAAATGAGTGCTTACCATCATTATTGCCTCTCAAGAAGTAGATCTTAATATGAAAAAGGATGGGAAAGTTCTCCTTACCTTTTCTTCTAATTCTTTGCCATGCTTGAAACATTAAATGGAACCAAATTTCTAGATTTATTTCTATTTACATCTCCAAACATTTGCAATCCTTATAAAAAACATGGTAGAGGCTAATCATGATAATGTAGATAATAATAGTAGTAGTAATAATAATAGCTAACATTTATTGAAGACCTATTAAAGTTCAGATATAACTTTTATTATATCATTAACAAATGTTATTAAATTATTTATTAAAACCTTTAATTAAATTTTTAACAAACTTCAAATTCTTGATGAGCAACTGAGTTGATCATCCTATTTGCCCATTTTGAATATGATAAAAAACAGCCACACTTACAGTAACTTTATTTATTTGTGTGCATATTATGTATGCATTTTTTCTGCTTGGGATCTGTTGTGTATTTGTATGGGGATTTTAGTATATGTAGTGTAGAGACTATCACTGTCAGGTAAATTCTGTTATTTCTTTTGGAGCCTATTGGCTTTTAAGCACTCGGCATGAAATATATTTATATATTTCAAATAACTATTAAGTTGTTATCATTCTGACTTTTTTAAAACTTTCTACATTAAGGGACTTTTCATTACCTTATTTGAACTACTAGTTCTTGGTTTGAATGTAACAAATTCCTGGGAGGCCCGTTTTGACCGCAGAGAACAATGTTGCACTATCTTTTTTAAAATAACATACCTACTTACCAAAAGAATTGGGAGAAGAAATCTTGATTCATTTAGGATTAGACTAAAAAGTTACATTACTTTTTCTTTTATTCATTATCTTTTTGTTTATAGCATGTATCAAGACTGAAGAGATGATGATTTTAAAAAGATAGGCATTGTATTATGATTTGCTTTTTCTTCACTGTTTTTATAGGATGATTAAAAATATCTGGATTTCATAAGGCATAATTGACAGGTTGCAGATCTGAGTTGGAGCACATATCAAATAATATATAAAACCTTCTGCTTGATGCTTTTGAGATCAAACATTGTCATAACACCCACAGTGTTTTAAAATAGGCCAGAGGACAGCCTCTGGATAGCTGACCTTTAACCAACAGGAAGTATATAAAATATCTGCAGAGTAGAATGACTATATTCCAAACTTAGATTAGACAGAAATGACACCAGCTCTGGGTTCCGTCACTGTTTCTGTGCATCCGTTGTTGCATCTGAGAAGCAGAGTGCTTTTTGTTCCCCACACTTCATCTAGTTTGAAGCAAGAAAATTTAAGAGTGCAACGAAACGAACTGCCTTTTCCAGCTGAACTCTATCTTCTCTGACAGATGGTTCGGTTGGGCGTCTTTTCCATCCAGAGCAGTGCTGTGTTTGAAGAATGAAAGCATTGAGAGAGATCATTTGTTGTATAGAGCAGAGTTTCAAATAACCATTACTACTGGCAATCTCTGCTGTAATTCTTGGATTTTGAGACAGGTGTACAAGGAACTCTGTGGTGAGATTAAACATTCAGCTATTTTTTTTTCCCCCAAAGTCATCAAGTAGCTAGCATTTAATTTTTTATATGTGCAGATTAAAAATGAAGGTTAAGTACCAACAAAGGAAGCTCCGTTCAGGAAAACTCTGGTATACTCTTTGGTGTGTTTGGTGGAAATGACTATTTATTATGCAGAAGAATAAGATATAAGAATAGTATTTCCCTAAGCAGGCACAGCACTTGAGAAGGTTACAGAACACCTGTTTACTCTGCTAACCTAATTCTCTGTCGATTTCTCTTGTCAATGCCTTTTGATATTTTGACACAGAATGTTCTACCTAGGACCACCCTGCTGAATATAGGTCTGGCTCTGGACACTTTCTGAACCTATTCTCATAAATCGCAATTTTATTACTGTTTATACTTGTCTACTTGAGTCATTCCACACAATGGGAGCTTATTTTTAATACTAATTTAAACCGAGGTGCTACTGAGTATCTTGCTTAACATATTTGCAGTTCCTGAAGACTTCAGAGTTTTATCCCAAAGAAATAATGCTCATAGAGAGGAAGCAGACATACTAGTTATTCCTTGGGAGAGGAAGAAAACAGGAAATGGATATTTGGAAACAAGAGAGACTTCCATGTTCCTCAATTCATAGCAATTATCCAGTCCTACTTTGGATCATCCTCCTAATCCTATTAAGAAAATAAATGAGACTCCAGGCATTACAAAATCTGAAAGGTTTTTAGAAAAACAAGCTACTCTGAAAGCGTATCTTTGGTCAACACAGCCAAACACAACTCACAGTTTTAAAAACACAGAACCGGCCGGGTGCAGTGGCTCACGCCTGTAATCCTAGCACTTTGGGAGGCTGAAGCGGGCTGATCACCTGAGGTCAGGAGTTCGAGACCAGCCTGGACAACATGGTGAAACCCCATCTGTACTAAAAATACAAAAATTAGCCGAATGTGGTGGTGCATGCCTGTAATCCCAGCTACCAGAGAGGCTGAAGCAGGAGAATTGCTGGAATCCGGGTGGCAGAGGCTGCAGTGAGTTGAGATCATACCACTGCCCTCAAGCCTGGGCTACGGAGTGAGACTCTGTCTCAAAATAAAATAAAATAAATAAAAACATAGAACCATTTGGTGATTCCTTTAGAGACAGGTCGGATTTTTCACATCACTTCTCAGTCGATGAAGCCTTAAACTAGGACCTACTAATTGTGTCTAGACATAAACAGAAGAGGAAATGAGTCCAACAAGAGGAAAGAAGAATGATTCTTTGTCAAGTAGACTATTTCTTTTCAAGAGCTCATGTTATCCTCAAGTTATATGGAAATCCTTTCTTGAAAAATGACTCCACCTCCTGTTCTGTATGTGCTCCCAGCCCCTCCTTCCACAGTGGAGCACTAAGATAGTGAAGGCTTTATGTGTCCTCAAGAGCAATGATTTTGCAAATTCAGAATTGTTACTTCCTCAGGAAAACTTGAAGTTAAAAAAAAAAATCCTTGTTTGAAGAAGGAAAACATGAGGGCATTATCGGGTGAGAACGTCTCTCATTTCCTCTCACACATTAGGGTCTTTCTTTGAAAAGTAGTGTTTTTATGTCTTAGGATGAGGGTACTGCATGATTCAGGGTTCTCAATTTTGTGTTAAATTAATATCTATGCATTCTTAAGATGCTATTTATCAAGGTGGTTTTACATTTGATCAGAAGTCAGCCACAGATGCATTTTCATTATTTATTTTTATAGAGATGGAGTCTTGCTATGTTTTCCACGGTGGTCTTGAAATCCTGGCCTCAAGGGATCCTCCTGCCTCAGCCTCCTGAAGTGCTAGAATTACAGACATGAGCACCCATGCCTAGCCTACATTATATAATTAATTAAAACTTTAAAGCAATAAAGGCTACTGAATTTTAAGTTAAGCAATTTTCTATGACCTAGAAACATAAGGTAAAATCACTCTAGTTTGTCACAAAATGAAAAATATATGCTAATTAAGAATCAGAAAATCATGGCTTTATGGAATTGAACATATTTTCAATTTGCTGATTAAACTCCCTGGGAATTTTAAAGTCATCTAATTCAGTTTCTTATTGAGAATTTTCTCTTTTAATTGGACAGCTTTGGTCTAAATACTTCCAGTGGACCTACTTGCCTCTACTTTTCGAGGAAAGTCTATATCAGAGACACTTGTATTATTTTAATGTGTTTCATAATTTTGAGAATACAAAATTGGATTCTGCATAGCTTTACTTGCTTTTCATATTTCTCTATGTAATGGGGATATTTTTGAATTCTAGAACAGCACTGTCCAATAGCACTTTCTGTGATGAGTAAGTATTTTATTTCTGTTTAATATGGACATGTGGCTAATGAGCACTGGAAGTATGGCTAGTGTGACTGAATTACTGAATTTTGGATTTCATCAATTTTTAACTAAATTAAGTTGAAGTAGCCACACAAGTCTTCCATATCGGCATAGTTTTAGAAATATTGCTTTCATGAAGGACAGAGGAAGAAGAAAATACCTTTCTCTTGTTTGACTGCCTAATGGGCAAAATTCCTTTTACAAACGTTGAGAAACAAACAAACAAACAAAAAACAACAAAAAAAATCTTTTGGAGTTAATGCTTATTTTGCATA
Source organism: Pan troglodytes (assembly GCF_028858775.2). NCBI lineage: Eukaryota > Metazoa > Chordata > Mammalia > Primates > Hominidae > Pan > Pan troglodytes. The sequence goes on from NC_072411.2 coordinate 15,886,391, forward strand.
GAAATGAAGGCATAAAGGAAATTTCAATATATGGCCAACTCAAGTGTAGAAAACAGTCAGCTCTCTATGGTAACTAACCAAGGAAGAGATGAATAAGGAAGGTGTAGAAGGTGGGGAGTAAGACCTGCTTACCAGCTTAAGGACAACTGAAAAATGACAAGAATTCAACTGCCATGCCCAAGACAGTGTTTTCTGCAAGAATGAGTGGGTTTTGAGTACAAGGAAGAGTGTTGGCTTGAGTCTGGTCTTACTATGTTTTTCCCTCTCCATCCTTATTTTTTCCCAGGTTGTTGACAGTGTGTAATTTCAATAGATGCTCGGCACTTCTCACATCTCCACTGGAGATGAGCTTTATACAAGTGAAAGTGCTACTGAGATGGGAAGATGTTAGATAATGGCATACGTGCTTCTTTTTTATTTTTTTCTATGATTTGCCTCCATTCCTTAGGTCAGCATGAACAGATTGGAGAGGGAGACGCTGAGTGTGTCATACTGAACTGAGCTAAATTGATCAGAACTAAGGGTGATATGCTCCCAAACTACTACCCTATCCTATTTACAGCTTCATCTAACTAGTGAAGTAATTTTTCTACCTCAGGAAAATTAAAAAGATCCACACTTACACCCCCACACCCAGACATACACATAGACACATGCACACAAATCCATGAAGTTGGCACTTTGGCTTTGACCTCTCATGATCTTCTTGACCCTCTCTATGATCTGCCTCAGCCTCATTTTCCCTGTCCAAACACAAAATATTTTATACTATCCAATATATTTTATTATGGATTTTTTCTTGTTAAATTTCCTTTTCTCCTATCTATTCAATCAAAATTCTTTCCCTACATGGAGAGGTTTCCCTAATAATAGAGTTCTACCTAATTTTCATATTAAAGTAACTTCTACTCACTTGTGAGGAAGTTCTCTAGGTTAAGAATAAATATCATAGAGAAATTTTATTGTCAAATGAATACCTAAATGACAAATTTCTGTGGCGATGGGCGAGTTTAAGCAGAAGAGACTCCCCCTCACGTTCTATGAATTTTCTTCAGTTATCCTGATTTGACTTGATTTTAGGCTACTTGTGAAGAAATAGAAATTTTACTAATTAGTGAAATTGTCTTCTACAGTTAAAAATCCATTAAACCTTTTCTGTCTATTTCTGATATGCAGTTCTGCAAAAACTGGGCCTCTTAAAAGGCTAAGTGACCGCTTTTAGTTTCGGTGAGGTATAAAAACACAAGTAGCAAAGAAAGTAATTTACCTTTGTCTAGAGAATTTATTCTCTAAATATGCACAAAGAATAGGCCATATGTCAGACTTTGTCCTTAGAATTCACGGGAAGAAAGAAAAAGCCTAAGCCTCTAGCCTCTTGCTATTGACAAGAGCAATAGATACTACATGGATTATATAGACCTTGCATGCAGTTGTGATGAATTCGTTGATAGTAACAGAAAAAAATAATAGCCTTTTGACAATGCCACACTTTACAAAACATTTTAGTCACAACTCTAATAGCAAAACAACCACTAAAGCAGATGTTACCACCCTCATTTTAGAAATGGGAATCTGAGGCTCAGGGAAATGGCCTCTGTGGATGAAAACTTTAGGTTTTGTTCCTGGCAGTAGTAACAAAAACCCAAACTGACTAAACAGGTCATAAAAGTAAGGAAGCAACTCAGTTTCATCTGTCTGCCTGTTCTGTCAGATAGTGACAGCTCCTCCCGTGGGGAGCAGTGAATACATGAGTGAGAAGACTTTTTAATAACAGCTATTCTGACCGGTGTGAAATGACATTCATTTTGGTATTGATTTGCATTTCGCTGATTAGTGATGTTAAGTATTTTTTCATGTTTCTTTGGCCACTTTTATGTATTCTGTTGAGAAATGTCTGTTCATGTCCTTTGCCCATTTTTTAATGGGGTTGCCTTTTGCTTTTTGGTTTGTTTAAGTATCTTATACATTCCAGATATTAGATCTTTGTTGGCTGCATGGCTAGTGAGTATTTTCTCCTATTCTGTAACTTGTCTGTTTACTTTGTATATAGTTTCTTTTGCTGTGCAGAGGCTGTTTAGTTTAATTAGGTCCTACTTGTCAATTTTTATTTTTGTTGCAATTGAATTTGAGGACTTAGTCATAGATTCTTTGCCAAGGCCAATGTCCAGAAGGGTATTTCCTAGATTTTCTTCTATAATTTTTGTAGTTTTAGTCTTACATTTAAGTCTTTAATTCATCTTGGGTTAACTTTTGTATATGGTAATAGGTAAGAATTTAATTTTATTCTTCTGCATATGGTTAGCCAGTTATCTCAGGATCATTTATTGAGAAGGGAATTTTTTCTTTATTACTTACTTCTGTAGACTTTGTCAAAGATCAGATGGTTTTAGGTGTGCGGTGCGGCTTCAGTTGGTGGGAATGTAAATTAGTTCAGCCACAGTGGAAAGCAGTTTGGAGATTCCTCAGAGAACTAAAAATAGAACTACAATTTGACCCAGCAATGCCATTACTTTGTATATACCCAAAGGAAAATAATTTGCTCTACCAAAAAGACACATGCATATGTATGTTCATCACAGCATTATTCATAATTCCAAAGACATGGAATTAACCTCGGTGCCCATCAGTGGTGGATTGGATAAAGGAAATGTGACACATACACACCATAGAATATTATGCGGCCATAAAAAAGAATGAAATCATGTTCTTTGCAGTAACGTGGATGCAGTTGGAGGCCATTATTGTCAGCAATTTAACATGGAAACAGAAAATCAAATACTGCGTGTTCTCACTTGTAAGTGGGAGATAAACATTGCATACACAGACATAAAGACGGGAACAGTAGACACTGGGAGCTGGAAGGGGGGAAGCAGGGAGTGGTGCAAGGATTGAAAAACTGCCTTTGAGGTCCTGTGCTCACTACCTGGGTGATGGGTTCAATTGTATCCCAACTTCACCATCACACAATCTATCCTTGTCACTACCTGCATATGTACCCCTTGAATCTAAATTAAAAGTTGAAACTAAAAATGAGTAAGAATCTGAAAAGAGGAGGAGCAACTTCTCACTTCAGGGAAGCTTTCTTATGGGCGTATGTTTTATACACACATATACATGGTATGTATATATGAATCTGTTTTATGAACATACACCTATTTCCTTACGGACTATGAGGACAAGAAAATGGTGTTTCCCTCGTCAGGTGACTGGGCTGCTACTTGGATTTATTAGTTGGGTAAATATGTTAGTGTGAGATAATGTACCAGACGCCTCCGGAAACCAATTTTTTAAACAATCTATAGCACCATAAATTAGCATTTTCTAGTGTGACTTTCAAATATTAATTACTATTCTCTGAAAAAAAGTTTCATGAAGAGAGTTCAGTTCACAGAGTCCAGGTACATGTGAGAAACTGCTGAGTAGGTTCCTTCCTCAAAACTCTGAGAAGCACTGCAATAGAAAAAACATTTGATTTTACTTAAAGCAATTTTCCCCATATTTGACAACAAAACCATGTCTATTTGCTTTTTTCTCTTCCAAAGTCAAGCTATTGACATATTTGTTCTACAGAAGACATCTGAGAAGATTTTTATTAAACCAAATGAATGAGTAATGTGGAAAATTCGGGCATCATAGTGGGATTAGAGAAACATTTTTGGCAGGGGATGGGTTGTGGGCAACCATTTTATTATTCCATTTAGCTTGGTTTACTCCTCTATTTATTGATGTCTGGTACTGTAAGTGTATAATTATTTAGTGTTCAGTAAATGCTAAGCCATATTAAATGATAATGGTAAGATTAAGCATGTGCATGCTATTTGTCCAATCTAGATACAGGCTAGGCTCAAAGTATGATGTGACTTCAGCCACGCTGAGGGTTCTATAGGCTTTAATATTCTTCAAAGATGTTATCATAAGACTTAATAGAACTAGAAACAGAACATGAATAAACCAATATGACTGTATTGGAGATTTTTCCGATTGTCAACAAGTGTTTCGTTGACTGTTCCAGACTTTTAAAAGTGCTGTAACTTCAACATCCGAATCTCCTTTTTGTGTGCATAATAAACATTCCTGCTTTGTGTAATTTTAACTAGACCAAACGATGCTTACACTTCCCAGATACCAGCTGTTGAAGCAGCAACTTTCAAATGATTTTGCAGATCGGCAAACACATTCTATCATTGTGTGTTTTGCAGCTGTCTCTTCAGTTAGCCTGGTTTTGCTTTTTGCAGAGTTAACTTGTGTACAGTTACAGAAGAGTATTTGTTTTCCTCCAACAGTCTTGGCAATTAGTGCTTTCCTAGCTTCAGTTTTACTTTGGTGCAATAGGCACCCTGTATTGTGAACCGTTTATAAACCAAGGTAATGACTTGCGGGTTTTTAAAGAGTGCTTACTGCACCAAAAAAAAAAAAAAAAAAGCTTTCTCCTGGCTTGAGTGATTTTAAAACCGTTTAGTCAAATGTTTGAGTGCCTATTGTGTTTAAGGCACTCTGTAAGTGTTTTGCATCCACTGAGCAATACATAGTAGAAGTTAGTTGCATCACAAGTAGATGGGAAGGTTATTCTAAGGAACACCACTTTTCAAACGCAAGAGAGCATATCCCTGTGATGCCACAGAGGGAAACTCAGCGAGGCTAGAGCAGAGTACAAAATCAGAGTATCTTATGGTAGGCGTGCAAGAAGTAGATTGCAGAAAGCTATGCTAAAGAGTTTGGAATGGAATTGAATTTGGAATGAATGGAAATCCTTTGGAGGATTCTTTTTTTTTTCAGGGTTATGCGAAGATCAGATTTGTGTTCTTGGTTAAAGATCACACAGTATAGTAGAGAGAATGAACTATAGGCAATCACATTGGGTGCGGGGAAACGAGTAAGCATACTATTGCCTAGTTATATAACAATAGATTGGCAAAACTGGATAGTAGAGACAGTGAGTCCTAGTTAGTTTTCTTAAATGAATCTATTAGCCGATGTACAGATATTAGATAGAGGGCGATAGCATTTTAGAGCTGGAAAATCCACTAATCTAAGCCCATTGTCCAAGATATGAAAACTAAGTCTTGGGCCAATTGAATAATCTTGATAAAAGCTTTAAAGCTAGATAGTATCAAAGCTAGAATCACAATCCACATCTCTAAGGATACTTTGCTTTACATTATTTCTCTTTTTTTTTTTTTTTCTTTTTGAGATGGAGTCTCCCTTTGTCGCCCAGGCTAGAGTGCAATGGCACGATCTTGGCTCACTGCAACCTCTGCCTCCTGGGTTTAAGCGATTCTCCTGCCTCAGCCTCCCAAGTAGCTGGGATTACAGGCATCTGCCACTGCACCCGGCTAATTTATCTCACTATTTTTATTTTGTATTTTATTAACTTTATCATTGAGCCTTAACTGCATAGATTAAAAGAGTAACTTCTTTTAATATAATTATACATTGCTAAAATGAGGTCTCATAGCAGAAGAGAAATGTTTAATGGCAGCTTCCTTTACCTCTTGCTACTTGACTTTGAGCAATGCATTCCTTTAGACTCAAAATCTGCTTTTTATTATTTACCAGTCTCCCTTATCTGCATTATTCAGTGTGCAAGTATTGATCTCCACTTATGTTCCAGGGACTGTAGCAGGTGTTGGGTGAATAATATGTGGAAAGCTCTATCCTTGAGGCTGTTACGGTGTTGGAGAAATGGACAAGGTTGTAGGTGGCTCTGCAACCACAGTGGCAGGACGTCCTGCCCTTCTGGGGAGTTCAAAATGGCTTCCTGGACATGCAACTTGATTAAGAGCAGTGCCAACATCATCGTTTCAAATTATCTGGAAGTGGACATTTAGGAGCAAATGTACAAAGCTATAGAAATATTCATAATTCTTTTTTACACCTAATACTTGACCCTTGTGCTTGCCTCTGACATGCTTACTCTGAAACTCTTCTGGAATTGGCTTTGTGTGTAGACAACAGATCAGTTCTCAGATCAGAAAGTAAGTAAACTGGCATGATGTTGGATTTTGGCTAGCTCTAACTATTAAGTAGTGATGACAAGGGTACTCAGCTCTGAAGCATTTATTTTTTATTTTAGACGACACTATCTTAATCTCAAAAAGATATCCTTTGACTTGAACACCTTTCCTCAGGTTTAAGCTGTAATCAAGTTAAAAAAAAGTCAAACATTCTCAGTTTCAGGAAGATATTACTGCTGTCTAAAACCTACTAAAACATATTTTGCCTATCCAAAAGGCAAAATATGTCTCTGAAGGGAACATGAGCACCTTGGCAGAAAATGAAGCTATTTATAAATCTTATTTTCTTTACTCTTTCATTCCTTATTTGTTTTTATTGGTCATATTTAAGATATGGACATTTTTAATATATGTACACTCACAAACATATATATGCACAAACATACATACTCATACATGCTGTGAAATAATCTATAGCTAAGTGAACCATGAGACATCTCAGCATGTGAAACTGTAATAATCTCATTCAGTTACCTTTTGCTAAAGTAGACTTTATTCTTTTGCATTTCTATTATTTCTTTCTTATTACTTTTCTTTGTTTATTCTAACTTTCTTGTTGTCTGCCTTGCTTTAATCATTTTGTTTCTTCTCTTTATCTCCTGAGCAGGCAAACAAACCTCTGGGCAATGTGGTCTTGCAGCTCAGAACAGCAAAGAAAAAAAAAAATATTTAACTCGATAACTGCAAAGAAGAAACTGTGTTTCCTGGGAGAGGAATTATTGCCAAAGCAGATGCAAGAAAAATCAGCTCTGGCAGAGACAAGGAAGCATTACACATATCTCTTAAGTTTATACTTCCTAGATTTCTATCACAATGATAGTAACAAAGATGTGAAACACTTCATTTCTATAATATCTTAAGTAGGCCAGGTTCAGTGGCTCACGCCTGTAATACCAAGCACTTTGAGGTGGAGGATTGTTTGAGGCTAGGAGTTCAACACTAGCCTGGGCAACATGAGTCGTCTTCTCTTTTTATTTTTATTTTTTATATATATTATACTTTAAATTCTAGGGTACATGTACGCAACGTACAGGTTTGCTACGTATGTATACATGTGCCATGTTGGTGTGCTGCACCCATTAACTCGTCATTTACATTAGGTATATCTCCTAATGCTATCCCTCCCTCCTCTCCCCACTCCATGACAGGCCCTGGTGTGTGGTGTTCCCCACCCTGTGTCCAAGTGTTCTCATTGTTCAGTTCTCACCTATGAGTGAGAACATGTGGTGTTTGGTTTTCTGTCCTTGTGATAGTTTGCTGAGAATGATGGTTTCCAGCTTCATCCATGTCCCTACAAAGGACATGAACTGATCATTTTTTATGGGTGCATAGTATTCCATGGTGTATATGTGCCACATTTTCTTAATCCAGTCTATCATTGTTGGACATTTGGGTTGGTTCCAAGTCTTTGCTATTGTGAATAGTGCCGCAATAAACGTGTGTGCTTGTGTCTTTATAGCAGCATGATTTATAATCCTTTGGGTATATACCTACTAATGGGATGGTTGGGTCAAATGGTATTTCTAGTTCTAGATCCTTGAGGAATCGCCACACTGTCTTCCACAATGGTTGAACTAGTTTACCATCCCACCAACAGTGTAAAAGCATTCCTATTTCTCCATATCCCCTCCAGCACCTGTTGTTTCCTGACTTTTTAATGATCGCCATTGTAACTGGTGTGAGATGGTATCTCATTGTGGTTTTGATTTGCATTTCTCTGATGGCCAGTGATGATAAGCATTTTTTCATGTGTCTATTGGCTGCATAAATGTCTTCTTTTGAGAAATATCTGTTCATATCCTTCGCCCACTTTTTGATGGGGTTTTTTTTTCTTGTAAATTTGTGAGTCCTCTTCTCTATTAAAAAAAAACTTAATTAGAGATTCTAATGATACAGAGAGGAAGATCAAATAAGTCAAAGCAATACTATTGAGAAATATTCAAGACATTTATATTTTAAGGTAATTTGTTTATTTTGCCAAAAGCAATACATAATCATTTGATCCATCATATAAATCTGCTTCAATTTTTGTATTATATTTTAAAGTTTAATATATAACTTGAATTGTGCTACTCCCTATGAAGTTTTGCTAAAATATTTAATTATTATTTTACAAAATGTATTATTTTGCAAAATGCAAAATCTTTTTCTCAGAAAGATGAGTTGCTTACTTAGTTTCTTTGTTGGTCTTACTGATTTTTTTTTTTTTTTGGTCAAATATTTTAGACTTTGTGTGGCCCAGATGATAAGTTATCATTTCTCATAGGAAATCATATGGCCTAAACCAAAATAAAACAAAAGAATAGGAAGTCTATGAGGCAAAACATGGAAGTCAGTTAGCATAGGTAATACCTAGGAAGGCCTGAATAAATTGCCATTGGTTACTTCTTACCAGTCCTACAAGTTTTACTGTTTCTGCTTATGAGAGTAGTCATCTATCTTCCATCATCAATGCAGGCATATATTGGATGTAATAACATTGGCTCTTTTGCCTATTGAATTGTATTATTGCTGACATCAAAACCCCTCCTAATCATGTTTTTTTTTCTTTTCTCCTTAAAATATCGGCTCTGGGAGGACACTTACCCAATTTTCTTTCATTTAATTTGGCAGTAAGATGCTAACGGTCCTTTTTTATTGACAGAAGCAGTAACAATTAATACAACTTCAGTGCATCATTAGTTGACATGTTTTGTCCATATATTGTTTCAAATCTCTTTAGGAAACAAATGATGTCCATATTTGAGTTAAATACAGTGGTAGAGGTGTGTACTAAGTTAGAGGTGTGTGTGTGTGTGTGTGTGTGAGTCAATACTTTGAGTGTCAGAATTGTTTTCCTATTCATTATTTTTTGAATAAACAAGTAAATGCTAGTTAAAGCTATTTGATGGTGTGACTGTTTAGCTTCTTATGCAAAAGACAGGTCAACACCCTTGGATTTGTTGAGTTGACTGTGCATTCAGCATTATGCAAAGCAGTGACCCAGGGTGCATGTCTTAGCTGTGACCTTAACCTGCAGTTACTTCTCAATGAAGCTCTGATGCCTTTGTCAAGTACTTGTACTTTATCCGTAGATTAGCTAATTTTCAAGTTGTGGGGTTAATCTTTATCTGTGTTGCCTTTAAACTAAACACTTACTGTTCCCTAAAGCACTTTAGTGCTTTAGAGAACATGCTGGAGTGAACCTCCCTGCCTGAATCTGTTATGTCATGACCCTTCATTACAGACTCTTTTGAAGATGTGAGGCAGTTTTATATTAAGCAGAGATTATCAGAGCAGCCTGCTTTATGGAAAGAATCAACCCAATGTACATGACATGCACCAGTGTTTCTCTTTGCCAAAGGGAACACACTAGTCATTCACATTAGAGATGGCCTTAAGTTACTGTAGTCAAAATACTGCACTTTGATCTGTATTTTCTTTAATTCAGTGTAAACTTTTGTGGAGCATACATCTGAAAAGTCCATGCTGGCACTCAGAGAGTTACTCTTTTAGCGTATGAGACAGAGTGATATATGTTGCACGATATTTGTGTGTTTAGAATGGTCATCTATGGAATGAGATTACAGAACCAATTTTCTTTAATTTCAAAGAAAAAAGTATTTAACCTACTTGAAACACATACAAATATGTTAAAATAAATAAAAATAGTTATGTGTATTTGCACACACAAATAGATAAAATATTACCTTGACATATTTTATTATAGCATAACTTGCATCAGTATATATGTACATATACCTATTGGGGCATATTTGTTCATAAATTCTTAAAGTAGCCTGGTTATGCATGCTCTGTCTTAAATGAGTTTAATATGTCATTATTTCACTTTGAGAAATGCATAGTTATTCACATTGGTTTATCACATATGGAGTTGAAAGAGTCTATTTTACTTCTCTTTCAGGATCATACAAAGAGTTCATTTATATAATCACGAAATGGAGATCCACTCCATGATTAGCCCTGCCCATTAATATTGAATTTTCATCACTCTGTTATTCTTTACGTGAGTTCTTAAATATAACCCTGGTAAGGGCTGTAGCATATACATTTGAAAGGATTATAAACTGTGATAGTAGAAAATTCTGAGAGAATTATAGGAAAGTCTTCACTGAGGACTCACTGGAGAAAGCTGGGGTGTATATCTCCCCTTGCCCTAGCAGGATATCTTGCATTTTTACTTTACATATTTTGTCTCAGAATGAGTAAAAGACATACCTTAGAGTAGGATGCAACAGTGTTCTCGGATAGCACTAATTTTGAAAAAAACTGGGATTGTAAATGCAAATGTATTAGAGAACCATTTTGCAAATCTCTTGCTTGTAAGAAATTCCCCATATTTTTGCCCCATGTCACCCATCCATGGTGATCAATACTCATCCTTAAGCCTTCAGGTTTTGTCTTATATCAGGTGTTCATGGAACAATGTGTGTTTACTTTATCTATCTCCATCCTCACTGATCATATACTGCTTACCTTCGCTCTTTTTAGACTAAAGTCTTTTTCTTTTCTATTTATTTGTTCCTCTGACACTATTTTTCTATGCAATTTTGTTTGAGCCTTTCTAGTAGGGGAGAATAGGTCTACATTATTGTTTATAATCTCTTGTGATCATTCATTGATTTTGCTTTTAGTTATATTACTGCAGTTAATATTTATGTTTACTAATATGCATATGCTTAATCCCAAATGATACTAATATGATTCATTACAGTGTACAGTATGTCAAGATGACTGGCAGGTATCTGATTCCTAAGTACTATAATGAGAAGCTTAGGCCTATAGTACTTAGACTACTGTTATTTCAGTACCTACTACAATCAGTAGATTTGTAGGCACATTTAAGAGATTTATAAACTGACTGAGGTTCCTAAGTCAGTGTTTATTTTATGGAAATACAGGCAGGATTTATGGATAGAAAAAATCAGAAAAATGCTTTTTTTAACCCATAAAATTAGAGTAAAATAATTTTTATAAATCTTTAATATTTAGACTTTGGTTTTGTAGATAAATTCTGTGTTTGAGAAACAAGCCTTTCGTGGGTTGGTGTTGGGAAGCAGTCCTGGGGAGGAAACATAATATCCTGGCAAATGCGGCCAGTGGCCTGGAGAGTGCCATGCAAATTGAGAACTGAGAGCAGTTGTGGATGTGGAATGAATAGGGGTTTGGTCTGGGTGCCAAGTCAATGTAAGGAATGAAAGCTACATCCCATGAAGATAGTTTAGTGACAACTCTGGCTTTCAGCAAGTTGATGAAAAGCTTTATTATTCTAATTCTGCTGCAATTGCAGGAGTCCCTTCTGTCTGGGGGTTAAGCTTACCCAAGAGTGTTACTTCATTTCCAAGTCTAAGCATTAGGTTCTGATACATGGTATGAAATTGTTAAACTCTGTGGATTTTAAATGGCCTTTTGAAATTATCTGTATCAACCGACGTGATGTTAAGATACACTGAGATCATTTTCGATTAATTGTACTTCAGCTGAGGTTGAGAGGGAGCAGGTAGGGAAATATTGATCAATATTGCCATGGGGTATACATTTTATATATGAAATAATTACTTGTGTCACTGAACATGTGTTTGTCTCAAAGCCACATGAAATTGTCAGAATCTGTCCTTTTTTCTGACTTCTCCCTTTATTCAATAACACTCAATGGTCTTATATCATTCTTAATGTGAGATTGACTTTTGTCTCTAAGGAATGTAAAAGTTAGCCTGATTTTCTGCATCAACTCGTCACAGGCACTGGCATTCCCATACCTCTCTTCCAACTGAGTTCTTGCTTGCTTGACAGAATTGTGAGCCCCTTGCTTCCTTTGACCCCCAGGTTTCCCAATCCACTCAAATTGACAATGCCTTTGGCTCTCAGTTTTTTATCCTAGCGCATCTTGCCTTTCCTGAGCTTGCTGTCCTGTTGGCAGCTAGACTGCTGTCTTTATTGTTGATAGGACACAAATTGGGAAATACAGGGACAAAAATTTTAACCTGCTCCATTACCCAATAGGTTTGGTTTTTTAAATCTGTATTTTTACTTCATACAAGGTAATTTGTGTTGTGACATACCTATATGGTAATGACTGTTTGGTGGATATTTTCAATGTTGATTTTCCAGAGTTGTCTTAGAACAAAAGTGTTGGCATTATTCTGTAGGCTGGTAAATATGTTGTGCTTCCATTTATGTGGTTTCAAAGCATAACTTATGATATTTGTCCAAATGAAGAAATATCTTTGTTTGTTTTTATCTAGCAGGAACTCATAACTTATTTCAATAATGAGTTTTTAAATTTATTTGACCAATGTGATTAACATATTAAGTTCTGATTTTAACACCAAAAAAGAAAAAATAAAATAGGCCATATAATTTTGAGCATTTGTGAATTTTATGGAAATACTTGAAGTTTTAAAGTTTTTAAATAGGCCACATGACTAGTATTAAAAATAGTTCACATGTCTATTATTATTTAAGTCAAAAATTACAGAAGTGGGCAAAGATGTGGAGAAAAGGGAACATATACATCACTGGTGGGAATATGTATTAATACAACCCCTACTGAAAACAGTATGCAGATTTTTTCAAATAACCAAAAATAGAATTATCATATAATCCAGCAATCCCATTACTGGGTATCCACCCCCACAGAACTAATCATGGTATCAAAAACACCTCCATTCACATGTGTATTGCATTACTATTCACAATAGCAAATATATGGAATCATGCTAAATATTGATCAAAGGATGACTGGATAAAGAAAATGTGGTGTATATGCATACCGTGGAATACTACTCAGCCAAAAGAGAATGAAATTACGTCTTCTGCAGCACCATGGAGGGAACTGGAGGCCATTATCTTAAGTGAGATAACTCAGAAACAGAAGTCAAATATCACATGTTCTCACTTATAGGTGGGCGCTAAACAATGTGTACACATGGACAGAAAGAGTAGAGTAACAGACGTTGGAGACTCAGAAAGGTGGGAGGATGGGAGGAAAGAGGGAGAAAAAATTACCTAATGGGTGCAATGTACACTATTCAGGTGATGGTTACACTAAAAGCCCAGACTTCCCCACTACACAATATAACCCTGTAACAAAACTGCACTTGCACGCCCTGAATCTATAACAATGAAAAAAAATTTAATTAAAAAAATAGGCCACATGTTGTTTCAGCTGATGTTTACATGGAAAAATTTGAATCTCCCAAGGTCTCTGGAGAGATAATGGAACTTCAAACATTTCAGTGACTGATTTTATAAACGCATATGTACGTAAGTGTGTATGTATATATATGTCTAACTTAGCATAATCAAAAACTAAGTCAAGGCTGGGTGCAGTGGCTCATGCCTGTAATCCAAGCATTTTGGGAGGCCGAGGCAGGTGGATCACCTGAGGCCAGGAGTTCGAGAGAAGCCTGGCCAACATGGTGAAACCTCATCTCTACTAAAAATAGAAAAATCAGCCAGGTGTGGTGGCGGGCACCTATAATCACAGCTACTCAGGAGGTTGAAGCAGGAAAATCACTTGAACTCAGGAGGCAGAAGTTGCCGTGAGCCCGGATCGTGCCCTGGCACTCCAGCCTGGGCAATAGAGTGAGACTCTGTCTCAAAAAAAAAAAAGGTCAAAAGCTAAGCTATATATATGTATATATACACACCCGTATATAGACAAATATATGTGTATTTGGACATACATATATACATGTATATATATGTATACATAAACGTATACATATATATACACGTATATATGTCTATGTATATTTGTCTAACTTAACATAATCAAAAGTATACACTACAATTTTAAAAGATTAATTATAGCACACACGTCAAATAGATATGTGTTGTGTGTTTTAGACTTATCCTTTTATCTGTCCGATAAGTGGCTATTCATCCAGAAGACCTAATTCACATATTAATTTCTCATCTTCTCACAGATAATTGTTTTCACCAGAGTTTTATCAAGACACTTCATAATTAGGAGTACGGAATAGGTTTTGAACTTTTAGTTTTGAATCCTACGTCTGCTAATTACCAGCGGTTTGAACTTAGGATAATTATCTAATGGCTTTAAATCTTAATTTCTTCATCTGTAAAAGGATTAAATAATAGCTTTCTAATAATACTAAATGACTCTTTTTGTGAGTGCTAGAAGACATCATACATGGTAAACATCTAAAGAGTGCTCGCCACATAAGGCTCATTCAATATTAGTTCTGTTTTCGTGGATGATGGTTATTATCACCGTTGACTCAAGAGTTTGGCATTTTTGTTTTAATCATTTGCTTCATGGCTTTACTTCCTTTACAGATAGCAATAATTGGCTATGCATCGATCTTTCCTCAGAAGCTAGCACATGTCAGAAACATAGTAGATATTTAATTAATTTAGGGTGAATAAATGAAGTATGCCACTTCTTTACAAAATGCCACCAGTGGGACTTGCCAGATACACATATGATCTTATTTTACTTCAATTTCATCATCACCTGTTCTAAAGCATCTGATCTCCCGCACATGAAAATTAAGCTTTTTGGAAAATCACACCATTGCGGTTGGTACTGATTGCTTTGCCCAAATTATTTTGTCCTCCAAAATACACTGCTGATTCACATCTTTTTTTTCTTTTGCTCATGTAGTTATTGATTACTTCTGTCTAGAATTGCCCTTGCCTGACTTACTTGTCTGATTCACTTACTTTTTCAAAACTCAACTCCAGTATTGCCTTATCTCAGACCCCAGTCTAGGCTTAGGTGCTCCCACATCATGCTCTGCTTCACCTACTTGTCATGTGTTATGTGACCTTTCCTTTCATTAACTGATTTTGTCTCTTACTCATGAGATTGTATTCTTTTCAAGGATGAGCATGGTTTCAGTGTCTCAATTATGAATGTTTTGCCAGAGAGTACTTAGTTCCTTACTAGGATTCAGTAAACATGTGTTAAGCTGAACTGAATATTGTATATAGACTGTACATTCTCAATACGGTTTCTTGACTTACATTCAAAAGGACAATTTTTATTTTTGCAATGGCCTACATAAAATGCTTCTTTAATCCCCTTGTAACTTTGCTGTAAAAATTGAACTCAAGAGATAAGTAGTTTTGAGGTTTTGGGAAAGGAAAGAAACAACGATTTGATTCTTCTTGAAGGGTGATCTCTTGTTACATATTTTTCCTATGATTTTAATGAGTGTATTGCAAAAAAAGTTCTGCCGGATCCTTATATTTTCTAGAAAATCTTTATTTCCTTACTCCTACTTCTGCTTGGTTTCCTTAAAACATGACATTTGAATAAAATTTATGCCTTAGGAAAAATGTATTTCTTTTAAGCTATAAGGTTTCCAACATCGTACTGGCATAGATTCAAAGGAGAGGTTCCATGTCAAATTTTGTACTTCAACAAGATTCTGTTCCATTCCAGTTCATTGCATTAGGCTATAGCTTTCACTTAAAATTTTTTCTTTGAGAATGCTGTGAGTTAAATGTGTGGCTCTCTTTCCATACCAGGAAAATCCTCTATAGAGTAGTGTATACTGGAAAGACTTATAATAAGATATACTACCGATTTCCCATGTCTAACATTTGGTTCTCTGATGTTTATGGGCTCTACTAATCAGCCTTGTGGTAATTGGTTCTCTGACCATAATTTGAACAGAAAATATTACTGAATTAATTGTTTTTAATTGAAGGAAAGTCAATGTAGTTTTTATAATACATTTGTACTAAGAGGGACCAATATCATATGTTCCCATTGGAATTAGACTCAATTAACCTATTAGTGTTAGATGCATAAATACCCGTCCTCATACCCATCACACTGAGTACTTATTACACCCTGCAACTTTTGTTTAGAGATAGCATGCATTATCTTATTTATCAAAGTATCTGAAGTAACTATGGTTATCCTTATTTTATAAACAATAAACAGAGGCACAGAAAGTTCAAAGTTACATTTGAATGAAATAACATGTTAAAAAAGTGAAAACAGGTTTTAATTTTTCATCCCAAGATGGTAAACAAATGCTCATAACATAGGTCTGCATTGACCTCTCTATACCTGGAGGCTGAGGTTGAGCAATTTATATTTCTAGACCAAACTTCTCGAAAATGAACAAAATTATATTGCATTTATTTCCCTGCTATTCATTACATAATAGGAACACACTTAATTTTTGTACATGAATCATGAGCATGGTTCAAGATTTCCAGCTCTGACTCTAAGTACTTTTCCATAATCATCCTACTTCTGTTCCGTAAGTGTATACACACACACAAACACACATACACAAATACATATGTATACACCTCCACTCTTACTACTGTTCTTTCTTTGTCTGTGGTGCTGAAAGCAGGAAGCTGTTCCATAAAGAATAATGACAGAAATTATAACAATAAAAGGTGCTGTACTTATCAACCATCAAAATGATGTTAATCATGTATTGTGCATAACATAGAGATATTTGTATTTCTTGGTATATTACCCTAAATTCTCAATATAAAGATCAAAAGAACTTAATAAGTAGGAGAATAAAATAATCTTAAATATTGTTAGTCACACTTTGAGAAACCAAAGGTTAAAAGACTAGCCAACATCTCACAGAGAGCTTTGAATTGATTGCAGCTGACTGCAAATATGCTGACTAATTATCATGCCCTTTAATAGTACTATCTTGCCTGGCTTTTATGTTAGCCTAGGGAAAATTGTCATGGAAAAATGTGAATGGCTAAATATTTTATTCAAATTTATCACCTATCATCAACAACTAGAAATGTGTGAGCCAGTTATTCACCCAACTACATGCTGTGGTAGGATGATGGCAGTGATTATAACAAAAACTACTACCATTTACTGAACACTTACTGTGATCTTTATAAGGGTCAGCTAATTTAATCTTTACTTCAACCTCATAAAAAATAAAATTCTCATTTTGGAGTTACAGAACCTTTTACATGGGGAGATTTAGTTGCCTGTTTTCCTTGGTATTGGAGCAGAGTTACTGTTCCAAACCAGAGTATCTACACCAAAGTCTATGCTCTTAATCATTATTCTGTATCACCTGCTTCATTTTATACACTCATTGTTGGTAGCTATCAAAATTGTAGGTATTGTATTGCCATGACTGAAGTCTGTCTTTATGAGTCAGTGTGAAACAGTGATACAAAAAATAGTATATTTCCAATTAGTTACCTCGTGTAGATCTTCCGTGTGACCTTAAGAAAGATACCTTGAGTTTAATACTATCCTAAGAAAAATAAATTCAGGGTCAGCATGGTGTCTCACACCTGTAATCCCAGTGGTTTGGGAGGCTGAGGTGGGAGAATTACTTGAGGCCGGGAGTTTGAGACCAGCCTGGGCAACAGAGTGAGACCCCCATCTCTATAAAAATAAAAATTTAAAAAAGGAAAATAAATTCAGAAAAAATTGTACCACAAAGTCATTTGTTTGCAGACAATTATGTATTGTGTAGATATAACCAGTCTTTGACAGACATGTCACCTACACTTTGGAAATTATTAGACTTGCCTAAACTTGTAGTTCATTTAGTTGATATTGCTGAAAACAAAACAAATCACTACTGTGCCTTTGATGATTCTTGAGAAGTTCAAAAGGGAAATACAACAATAGTTTGCTACTGCTGTGCCATGCACTGCACTACATAGCTCACAGAATTTACTTTTAATTATCATATACCTTTTGCTCTATATTTCATATGTATACATATATTATATATTCATATATCATATTTATATTCATATATAATATTTATATGTAACTAAAATATTATATAGTTAATCAGTGGCAAAGCCAAAATGGTAATCAGTGTATTTTGATTATAAAACATTAAAAATATTAACTATATCAGAAGTTGCAAAGTGTTCAATTCAGTACAAATGCAATATTTGTTGCATTTATATTTCCACTTTTTTTTGCCCAGAGTGTGTATTTTGTAGATGTTGCAGTTGTTAGAGTTTGTCCATAGTATTTTTGAATTAAAGTACGTCACAAAGAAATTAAGATTTTTTTCTCTTGAAATACTAGCCATCTGGCTGTGTTAGGCTCATAGTCATGCATAGATGTATTGACTAAATCTAGGTGTACTTTAAATGAGAATGTTCTCTTTAGGGTACTGTAGTCCCCACCTGGCTCACTTCACTCATTTGTGTTAGCATATGTTCCCTGTAGGAATTCAGGTTTGTTGCTTTTGCGTTATACTCAAATGCACTAAAGCAGGGTTCAGCAAACCATGGCTCATGCGGAACAGCCTATTTTTGAATATAAGTTAAGGATGGTTTCTGCACCATTACAAGGTAAGAGAAAAGAGAGTTAATAATAAAAGGGGATGTGACAGTAACTATACACGGTCCGCAAAGCCTAAAATATTTACTATCTGGCCCTATATAGATGGCTGACCTCTTCTTTAGAGTATTTTATGGGACTTGTTTATTCTACACTGCCTCTGACTCTTTGAAAAAGATGGGTAGCATTATTCAATACAATCATGGACACTGGAAGAGATTTTTTCATGGCAATTAGCCTGGCCATCTTGGGCAAAATTAGAGCCTTTGAGGCTTTCATGTTTGTTTCTGTTTTTTTTTTTTTTTTTTCTATGAACTAAGAGAAAACCGTGGTCTATAAGATATTTCTGGAAGCAAAACTAATAACCCCACATAGACAGCTGATTTCTGTGTTACTTCTGCTTTTAAAGCCAGATTGGGCATCAAAGGATTGCCTGAACTGTTCATTTGGAGCTATTTGTTTGAAGCTGATTAGTGAAAATGCTAAGTGTGAGTAAGCAATGTTACTTAAACTCTAGGATTTGGAGAGTTTTTTCACCAGAGGAATCTGATTTAGCTGATTGGAAGGGTACACTGATAGATTTCTTGTTAGTAGGAATTTAGGAACACAGGGGAGAGCAGGTTTAGCAACACAGGCATGCTGATTATGAAGCGTGGTACCACTTACGGGGGAAGAACTCTAATATCTTTAGAGTAAATGAGTAAAGAGGGCCTGGAGATGAGTTTGATAATGTATACCTCACCCAAAGGTACTAAAATAGGGAGAAACATAGCAAGTAGCATTGTGCTCACCCAACCAGAGGCATCTCTAGCTCAATCAGTTCAGCCATGACTTCTCATTGGTAATTTGGTTTGAATCATAATTGATATGATTTGGCCATGTCCCCACCCACATTTCATCTTGAATTCTCACATGTTGGGAGGTAATTGAATCATGGGGCAGGTCTTCTCATGCTGCTTTCCTGATAGTACATAAGTCTCCTGAGATTCATTGGTTTTAAAAAGAGGAGTTTCCCTGCACAAGCCCTCTTCTCTTGTCTGCTGCCATGTGAGACATGACTTTCACCTTCTACCATGATTGTGAGGCTTCCCCAGCTGCATGAATGTGTAAGTCCAACAAACCTCTTTCTTTTGCAAATTGCCCAGTCTGGGATATATCCTTATCAGCAGCATGAAAATGGACAAATACAGTAATCTCTGACTATTAGAGTAGAAGACATTCAAAAGCATTTTAGTGCATCTTCATCTCATGAACAGCATTAAAAAAAAGCAAATAAAATGGTCATAAAATTTAATTAATTTGCCCAAATTTGTCCTAAAGAGTCAGCATTAGTATCTAGATATCCTATTGCAAATTTGGGGCTCTTTTTATTACATTGTCTATAATTCCACTGACTTTTTTTCTAAAGAGCATTATTAAAAAAATCAGTTGCCGATTGCTTTTGAGTAGCATACCGAAAGAACAAAGGTCTTAGGATTGGATAATCAATGTAATGAATATTTATAAGACTATTTGTAAATGGATTTTGACTAATCCAAATAGTCAATATTGCTACAAATAGATCTGGTAGGAATATTGTTTCATAACATATATCTGTGAATGGTGTTTTAGTATCTTAGGGGTTGGGGCTTCCTTGCTGAGGACTCAGCTACGTAAGAAAGCCAGTGCATTATTTTTGGACTCAGAATAGACCAACGTGAAGGTATTAACAAGAGTAAAGACGGCAATAAGAGGGTTGAGCTATTTTAGCTTTTCCCTCAAGTAAGTTTTAACTTTTGCTTAAAAACATTAATTTTAAGGATGTCTATTTTGTTTTTGAGGCCACTGTGCCACCAGGCTATTTATTAAAACAATTAATGATTAATTTACTATTTTTCTGCCAATGAAAGAGCTAGGATTCACAGGTTTAATTATGGCTGTGTCAGTTGCTCTTTATGGAGGCTTTGGCAAGTAATTTAAATTCTGAATCTAACAAATTTCCTAAGAATGAATTAACTAGTAGTTCTAGGTACATACTGTAAAGTATATATAGGAAACTAAAATTTAGATAAGACATATTTGGTTTGGTGAACTGTAAGGAGTGAATAGTTTTAATAAACTGTGTTCAGGATAATGTGAGTGTAAGATATGTTCAGCTGAAAATAAAGAAAATGATTAAACAAAAATATGAAATAAACAACAACAAAAAGGAACGAGTAAACGAACATGCAGTCCAGCAGCAACAATATGCTAGAAAGTTGGAGGAAACCCTGAAAAATGGAAAGCTGTTGGGACCAGACTAATGGGCAAAAGTACTGAAGGGGAAAGTTGGAATCTTTTCGAAGAAAATGATTAATAGCATGCACAAAGATGTCCTGGAATGTTTGTCACATCAGTACGAGTCATAGAATTTGGAAGCAAACTTTTCTTTCACCAACACTCCTTGTTTTAATAAATCATGATATATCAATACTTTGGAACATTATGTAGCCATTAAAATGATGTTACTCAGTTATATCTATTCATATCAAAGCTGCAAAATCACACTTAAATTATTCAATAAAAATTTATTTAGCCCCTTCTAGGCATTGGACACTATTATGTGTACTAGAGGTTCAATGATAAACTCAAAGTAGTCCTGCTTTGAGTTTATTGTCTATTAAATAGAAAACAGTCATCAGGTACATATGCAGATTAGTGAGTGTAAAGTTACAACTGTGAAAACATTCTTAAAAGCCTCATCTTAAGGAAGTGTGCAAAGTGGGGTCTGGATCTAATTGGGGATTTGAATGGGCTTTCCTGAAATCTGAAGGATGAAAGAATTGAGTTAACTATGTGAAAGTTAGGGGGTAAAAATTTAAGGGAGGGGAGAAAAAAGGTCATATGACCATATGGATTTTTGCCCCTTAGAAATTGAAATAAGATTTCTGTGGCTGGAGGTTAGAAAGTAATCTGTGAATGTCGGATAAAGTTGAATCAGAAAAAGGAATATTAAAAATTTGCTAGGTGAGTTTCTCTAAGTTTCCTCATATAAGCGAGATATTATTCACAGAAGCAGAGAGTAGAATGGTGGATACCAGGAGCTGGAGGGAAGGTGGGGAGGTTGGGGAGATGATCGTCAAAGGACATAAAATTTCAGTTACAGGAATAAAGTCAAGAGATTAGTTGTACAACATGGTGATTGTAGTTAATAACAATGTATTATATATTTGAAAATCACTAACGTAGTAATTTTTAAGTGTTCTCATCACATACAATAATCATGTGAGATAATATAATTGTAATTTGTTAAATTTAGCGTTATACAAGGTATATTTATTTTTTAAAATCATGTTATATACCATAAATATATCCAATTCTTGTCTTTTTAAAAAATAAAATTGCTGGGTGACAAATATTGAATGCTTACCGCATGTTGAACATTAAGAATGATCACACTAAGAACTCTCAATAGCTTTTGAGACAGGTATGAGTATCATTTGCATTTCTCCAGATAAGTACACTAGGATGAAACTAAACCCATGTCACACAGTCCTGCCAGAGCTAGGGTTTGAATCCAGACTGAATAGTAATCACTGCGCTACACTCATCTTTTGGGTAGGAGATAGTCCATAGGTTTATTTTAAATGTTCTGGATTTTGATTTTTATCCTAAAATAAGATAACAAGCATTGGCAAGTTGCCATTTTTTTGATAAATTCTTAAGGCATTTGTGGGGAGGAATATTCAAGTGGAGCAAAAGAGAAAGTGAAGGCGGCCAGCGAGAAAGCTATTAAATAATGCAGAAGAGAGGTCACGATAGCTCGCTCCAAGAAGGAAGATTAGAAATGGAGGGAAGAAGACAGGTTGCAGAGACGCAGAACAGGTGAAATTGCATGGTACTCCATGATGGACCTGTTGGGGTGCAACGTGAGAGGCCGATCTCAGGTCTGTGTGGAGGATGACAACCTGCCTTGAGATAGGCAGCACTGAACAAAGGGCCCGATGACTATGAGTGTGTTCTTTTTTTTTCTTATTGAGTGCTTCGAAACACTTAAATATTGAAGTCAAACTGCATGAATGTGTGTGTGTGTGTGTGTGTGTGCGTGTGTGTGTATGCATGTATATCTGGAACTCAGGGAAGTTTACTGAGCTGAAGATAGATTTGCCAATCATCTGTGGGTAGTTAGGAATTAGAACTGTGGGTATCAGTGAAATTTCCTAGGGACATACATGAATGAATAGAGATGAACATAATAAATCAAGTATTAATAGTAATTATTTCTCTGTTATAATTATAGGTATTCTTTGTGCTAGTTTTCTTTATTTGTATTTTTGTTTTACTTTAATCAGCATATATTGATTTTTGTGGGAAAAAATGGAAAAAGGTTTTTTTTTTTCAATTGAGAAGAAAAAGTTTATTGTATATGGCAAAGGGTAGAGGAGAAGAGACCCAAGATGGACCCGGGGTTTTGTGTCTGGATCAAAAGGCTTTTCTCCTCTCATTTTGCACTGTTTACCCCACTCAGTTTGGCACTACCTTTTATTACTCACTGGAAGTATCATTTCCATCAAAACTCTAATTTTTAAATATTTTTTGGACAATAATGTTAGCTGTTATCAGAAGTTGTCAACAGAGCTTAAATTCAATTTTACTTATACTTTAACATACAGGCTGCACGTGCTAAATACTTGTCACTTAGAATGCTGTTCTCATTAGTCTGGATTGCAGATTTTGTTGTCATGATGATATGTCTGGCAACATTCTCATAGTGGGTGAGCTCGACTGTCTAGGGATTATCTTCTAGTACAGTTCAGTTTATCATGCTCTGTTTGATACGTTCTCTATTAAGAAACTTAATTACCTATAGTTCTAGATATTATGTGCTAATGAGTTGTACGTGTGAGTAAACGTATTCCAAACTCTTTTTTGGCTGCTGATATATTTCTACAAAGATGCTTTGAGAAAAAGAAGCGATAAGATCTGCTTCCATTCTTGGTCAGAAAAGTTGCCACATAGTCATAATGTGGCTTTATTCCATGTTTCCATGAAATTCATTTGAGACATAGTAAACTCATATTTTTGAATTTAATATTTGTAAGCACACTGTCAGTTATCCACATAGTCAAGTAAAACTTAGCCGTGAACAAAATCTTTGAACTGTAATGTCATGTTGTGTCAGGTAATCTTATTCAGCTATGAAATACTTAATACTTTAAAAATGACACTTTACTGAGCACTTCTATGTATAACAGAGTTTAGTAAAATGTTTATTTTGACTACTTATTATAGTTACATCAATTTGGTATTTCCAACAGTAGTCAGAGGTAGCACAATTTAATTAAATATGTGGATGGAGAAAATTGATTTCAGAGCAAAGTTTCTTGTTTCAGATTACTTGTTTGGATCTCAGATTTTGTGTGTTGTTAAGGGAGTTACATTTGTATAACCAATTGTAATAAAGGAAGATTTCCATGAGGCATATGGTTGTGTTCATTTCTGAAGAACTACAGATTTCAAGTAAAACAAAACAAAACACAGAAATCACCGAACCAAGGCACATTTATTGAGTACAGACATCAACCAAATCTCATTTTTGTATTAAAATCTAAAAATTCCATATAAATAGCTATGTTTGTAGGTTGTTCTCTTAGGCTAAAAATAAAGACAGATATTGCATCTTTCATCAACATAACATCAAGATATTTGCGTGGGACCGATCTTCTCAAGATTTGATTTTAAATTGTTGCTTAGTCTTGTTCAAATTGCATGTATCCTTCCCTCTCAAGGTACATAAAATGAAATGTTCTGAAAAGACAGTTATGTGAATATGGGAGATTCTAGGGACTTACAGACTCTACTAATTTTAGCAAAAATTTTTTTCTCATAGTGAGGTCCATTTTCAGAGTACATCAAATCATGTATAAATAGTCTTCATCTTTCAGTAAAGAAACTGATTCTTCCAGTTGAAATTTAAACTTACTTTTACTCTCTTTTTCTTTTTTCTGTTGTCAACTTTATTGAAATGTAATTTGCATACAGTGAAGTTCGTCCTTCTTAGTGAACAGTTCTGAGTTTTGGCAGCTATATATATCTGCTGCCACTATTAGGATACAGAATAGTTAGCCCAAACTCCCTCTTGCCCCACTTTAGTCACCTTTCCTTGACTCTCACTCTTTGGTAGGCGCCAATATGTTTTTTGTTCAGATAGTTTTGCTTTAGCAGATTGTTATATAAATAAAATCAGATAATATGTAGCCTTTCAGGATTGGTTTCCAAAGTTCATCTAGTGCATTTGAGATTCATGCATGCTATGGTGTGTGTATCAGTCTCTGTTTTCTTTTAATGCAGAATAGTATCCCACTATATGGATATGCCATAGTTTGTTCAGCCATTTTATGCTTTCTTTTTATTCTGTTTTTTCAAAATTAATTATTTTTTATATTAATTTTGTGGGTACATAGTAGTTTTACATATTTATGAGATACATCCGATTTCTTTTTTTTCCTTTTTTTTTTTTTTTTTTTGGAGACAGGGTGGTATTCTGTCACCCAGGCTAGAGTGCAGTAGTGTGATCGTGGCTCTCTGCAGCCTTGATGCCCTGGACTCAACCAATTCTCCTGCTACGGCCTCCTGGGTAGCTGGGACTACAGGTGTGCACTATTATGCCTTGCTGATTTTTTTCTGTATGTATACATATATTTTTTGTTGTTGTTGTTGACATGGGGTTTTGCAAAATTGACAGACTGGTGTTAAACTACTGGGCTCAAGTGGTCTGTGTGTCTTGGCCTACCAAAGTACTGGGACTACAGATGTGAGTCACTGTACCTGGCCCTATACATGGGGTACAGGAGATGCTTGATACAGGCATACAATGCATACCAGTCATATCGGGGTACAGTAGATGCTTGATACAGGCATACAATGCATACCAGTCATATCAGGGTAAATGGGGTGTCCAGCACCTTAAGCATTTATCCTTTCTTTGTGTCACAGACTATAAAATTATACTCTTTTAGTTATTTTAAAATATAGAATAGATTATTGTTACTGTAGTTACCCTGTTTTGCTATCAAATATAGATCTTATTCACCCTATCTAACTATATTTTTGTACCCACTAACAAAACCCGCTTCAATCCCCCCTCCAGCCACTACCACACTACCATTCCCAGCCTCTGGTAACCATCATTCTACTCTCTATCTCTGTAAGCTCAATTTTTTTAAAAAAAATTTAGTTTCCACAAATAAGTAAGATGTGAAGTTTGTCTTTCTGCACCATGCTTATTCCACTTAACATAATGACCTCCTGTTCCATCCATGTTGTTGCAAATGACAGGATCTCATACTTTTATATGGCTGGATAGTATTCCATTGTGTATAAGTACAACAATTTCTTCATCCACTCATCTGTTGATGGACACTTAGGTTGCTTCCAAATTTTGGCTATTTTGAGTAGGGCTGCAATAAACATAGAAGTGCAGGTATCCCTGTGATACACTGATTTCCTTTCTTTTGGGTGTATACTTGGTGGTGGGGTTGCTGGATCTTATAATAGCTCTATTTTTAGTCTTTTAAGGAACCTCCAAGCTGTTTGCCATAGTGGTTGTATTAATTTACATTCCCACCAACAGTGTACAAGGGTCCCCTTTTCTAAATATCCTTGCCAGCACTTATTACTGCCTGTCTTTTGAATAAAAGCCATTTCAACTGGGGTGATGATATCTCATTGTAGCTTTGATTTGCATATCTCTGATGATCAGTGATGTTGAGCATCTATTCATACACCTGTTTGCCATTTGTAGTCTTCTTTTAAGAGGTGTCTATTAGATCTTCGCCCATTTTTAATTGCATTATTAGACTTTTCCCCTATATAGTTGTTTGAGCTCCTTATGTAATCTGGTTATTAATCTCTTGTCAGGTGGATAGTTTGAAAATCTGTTCCCCCATTCTGTAGGTTGTCTCTTCACTTTGTTGATTGTTTCCTTTGCTGTGCAGAAGCTGTTTAACTTGGTATGATTCCATTTGTCCATCTTTGCTTTCGTTGCGCATGCTTGTTGATTATTACTCAAGAAATCTTTGCCAACTACAATGTCCTGATTCCTCAGTGGTTTTTGTTTCTTGCTTTTGTACAGTAGTTTCATAGTTTGAGGTCTTAGATTTTAGTCTTTTATCCATGTTTATTTGATTTTTATATACAGATCTAGTCTTATTCTGCATGTGGATATCCAGTTTTTCCATCATCATTTATTGAAGAGATTGTTCTTAGGACCTTTGTCGAAAATGAATTCACTGTATATGTGTAAATTTGTTTCTGAGTTCTCCTATTCTATTCTATTCTATTCTATTCTATTCTATTCTATTCTATTCTATTGGTCTATGTTTCTTTTTATGCCAGTAGCATGTTGTTTGTTCACTATAGCTCTGAAGTATAATTTGAAGTCTGGTAATGTAATTTCTCCATTTTTTCTTTTCTTTTCTTTCTTTTTTTTTTTTGGCTTAGGATAGCTTTGGCTATTCTGGGTCTTTTGTGATTCCACGTAAATTTTAGGATTGTATTTCCTATTTCTGTGAAGAATGGCATTCGTATTTTGATAGGAATTGCACTGAATCTCCAGATTCCTTTGAGTAGTGTGGACATTTTAACAATATTGATTCTTCCAGCCCATGAACATGGAATATCTTTGTATTTTTCTTGGGTCTTCTTCAGTTTCTTTTATCAATGTTTTACAGTTTTCATTGTAGAAATTGTTTGTTCTTTTTGTTGTTGTTGTTACTTCCTAGCTATTTTATTTTATTTCCGGCTATTGTAAATGGGATTACTTTCTTGATTTCTTTTTCAGATTGTTTATTCTTGGCATATAGAAATGGCTATTTTAATGTTGATTTTATGTCTTGCAGCTTTACTGAATTTGTTTATTAGTTTGGATAGTCCTTGGTGGAGTCTTTAGGTTTTTCCAAATATAAGATTATATCATCTGCAAAGATGATTTGACTTTTTTCTTTCCAAGTTGAATGCTCTTCAGTTCTTTCTCTTGTCTGATCGATTTAGCTAGGACTTCCTACTTTCTTTTCATTTTGTAGGTAGTATTTCTGCCATGAACACTAGGATTATATTAACATTTTAACTAGTTGTTGTTGTATCTACTTTTATTTTATTTTAGAATTTTTCCAATGAGTTGTTATGATTGTAGACTTTCTAATTGAAGAGCTTTTTATTTATTAAATTATTTGTAAACATTTCAATTGTAATAAGTATTGCATTTAATGAAAAATGAATTGCTTTAGAAAATATTCTATTAAAATTCTAGAGATATGTTAATGATTTATTTGTTGTATTTTTTGGTATGCTTTTTCTGGTAAAAAAAATTAATTATGAAAAATTGGAAACAACAGACACGTATAAGGAAGAAAAATCCATAGTATTCTAACATGGCTCATAGTTTGCTGGAAAATAATTACAAATTTTTCAGTCCCTGATATCTGCAATATCAATCTCAAAGATTGAGAACTTCTGGCACACCATAGTTGGAAATTTTAAAAGTAAAGCCAAAATTAGCTAATTTAGTTAAGTGAGTTAGGGGAAGCAAGTTGAACCTATGGAGTATAGATAAGAAAGCACATTTCAGTGTTCAAGACATCAAAAAGAAAAAAAAGAGGAAAGAAAAATATATTTCATTATTTGAACTAGATTACATTCTTCCCTGGAGTTCCCTACTTTTGTTATCCTGCGTAACTGTGTTTTAAGTAGGGTTAAAACTAAGATATTTCAAATTCTGTAGTAGAAAAAAAATAGTCTGGTATTATAGATTAAAAAATGAATTAAATATAATTATTAATCTAAGGTTATGAAGTCTAAAAAATTCTAACTCATTTGTTTAAAACACGAATGTCCATATTCTTTTACTTTTATTCCATGATATATGAAAGTATAATAGCATGCATTCTATTTATAAACATCTATGTTTATCTTAAGGTACATATGCTAATGAACATTTACAAATTGCATCCCTTACATTTTGCTATGAAGAATTTAAAGCACACACTTTACAGTTTGATTCATATTAATACTTAAGTTCTTTTTCATACAAGTTGTACCTACATTAAAAATTAGAAGGGGTCTTAGAAGTCATCTTAGTCCAAGTACCTTATTTTTCTGGAGAAGAAATTCGTCTCTTAAATGGTTAGTGAATAGAAAAGTTTAAATAGATACAAGGATCCCTAGTTTCAATACAAAATAATTTCACCTATAACATCACTGGGATGCAGTGAATCTCACCAAAAATAATTTTCTATATGTCTGTTTATAACAAGCGTTAGCCCCCAAGTATTTTAATCAAGAGGTAGTGATACATGAAAGAAATCCAGTCTTGTGGTTCACTCTTTCCTGTGACTCTCACCATTTCCCTCCCTCTATGCTCCCACCACAGTATTTGGGATCAGCTCCACCTTATCTCTTGTCAGGCCAGTACTTCTTGCACCTTGGAGGATATGAGAATCATCTGGAGAATCAGTCATGAGCACAAAGTAGAATAGGGCCTGGGCCTGTGGATTTGCACCAACTTTTGTGGGTGAGTTTTATGCCCCCTAAAGAAATCACTGGTGTAGACTCCTGCATGTGCTTCCACATAAGCCCCTTCCTCTCCAGCCTTTCTCATTCTTCTCGAATCAAGAGGACGTACTTTGGCTGGCACAAGCCTTCTGACTGCCTAGTCCATTGTATTGTTCCAAACAAGTTAATGTCATGCACTGAACTGAGACACACTTTCCACCTTGGCATCGGAAGGCTCCCCTGTAACATTCTAGCCTGGGTCTCTTTACTCCAGCATGACTGAACTCCGGCCCTTTAAGAGGAAGCATTAAAAGTGTGATTTCTGTTCTCAGAAACTTGAGTTAAGCTTATAGTTACTACTAAGAGAAATGTTCTGAGCTTCACCATTTTTCTGAAAAAAAAAAAAAAAGTTTTTAGGTGCTTTGAATATGATACATAAAAGCTGGGTATGGGGGAGAAGGCACTTAGCAAACTTGGGGATGATCATATGATAGGCTGGTCACCTTTCTGTTTAATTATTTTGCTTACAATGTTTCACTGACCATAGCTTTTGAACTTATACATGCCTCAATCTTCAGTTTTGATTTCACTACTTCCTCGTGCCTTCTGATTTCCCTTGCTGTGTGCTTTCTCACTCTTCTGAACATGTATAGAATTGTCATATAGCCACTGGAAAAAAAATTCTGCCATATATGAGTGATAGTATGCATTCTGCATTATCCTCACACAAGGCAAGGGAGCTGATTTCATTTCCTTTTGTAATCACTGCACATGACAAGTTCCCAAAATACATATTGAAGGAAGTCAATGAATACACTTATTTTGAACTCTTAATCTTTGTGAACATTAATATTTTCTGGTAATCATAATAACAGCTGCTGTTTATTCAGTAGTTAACATGTGGCAGCCTTGCTGCTAAGTGTTTTGTGTATGTTATTATTATGTTCCTGGAACAACTACCCCGAGATGCAAGTATTTTAATTCCATTTCATGTATGGGGCAGTTTGAAGCTCAGTAAAGTTAAATACCTTAATCACTTGCAATAGCTAGTAAGGACTAGAGTTGAGAACTAAATATAAACTCCTAGCAACTTTATCGATAGTGTCTGTCGTCATCTTAATCTTGACTGTAGATTGACTGTTTTTAAATGGACTTAAAGTGACAGCAAATTAGTGACCACCATGTCATATTTTAAAGGCTTACAATGAAATAATTTATTCTGTTATATAAAATAGAATGATCTTTCATCCAAATTAGAGAAGTTTTGCAATTGTGTAGGTATATTGAGTGTGTGTGTGTGTGTGTGTGTGTGTGTGTGTGTGTTTATTACATGCAGTTCAAGGGAGGCTAGGTACATGATAATATCGTATCCAATAACTGTTCCCACTGTGCTTCCCGAAAGCAAACCATCTGATTTCATGTCATTTCAGGCACTTTGGGTTATTTTAAAAGTCTTATCTAGTTTTTTAAGACATGGTTCTAGAATGCAGTCTAAAAATGCAGTCCCCTGTGTGATTGTAAGACCTCTTTCTCCCTTCCAGTCTTTCCCTGGTTCAGAAAAGACTTGACTCCATAGGCATCATTTGGAGCTGGAGAAGACCTGTTCTTTTCCCACCGCCTTCATGTGCTCCTTGCTTTCCCTCTGGTGGTTATACTTTATAGAGGACATTCAAATGGGAGTTCACTCTGGGATCCGTTGGATAGTTTTTCTTAGGGACTCTGGGTCTCCCCTAGAGTTTCCTGGAATGAGCACTTAGTCTCTGCAAAGAAAAATTGACAGCAGAGTCTGCCACAATAAAAATTTCTACTCAAGTTTGTAGCCCTCTTGTGGGTGTGGACAGGAAGATACTCCATAGAATTTCCACAGCATCCTTTTGACTCATGGAAAACTCACTCACCTTTGCCACACCAAATGTGGGATGCAGGCTTTTCCCCATCTTCCACACACATACCCCATTTCTGCTCACCTGTCTCTCCCTTAGCCCTTCTTCTGCCCAGTAGTATCAGGTGGATTTAAAGCTTAGAAAGTTCTAGAACTAAGAGAAAAATCAGCCTTCAAAACAGTAGGAAGTTAAATGGAGGTAGTGGGGGAAATGCTTTTCAAGGTACTTTTATCTTGAAGAAAGGGACATTTTAATAAGCAATAGAATAATGATGAAGAAGTGGTTGTATTCTCTCAAATTCACTTATTCCCAAGTTTTATAGATCTGTGTTTATCATATTTTTTCTGCAGCCCACACTTAGAAATAATTTTTGCATTACAATCAAGTTGGCTCTCTCCCCCTCTCTCTCCTTTTCTCACACATCACATACCTGAAATAATAATAATAAACTCAGCATTCACCTATTTTATATACCCTGCACTATGTTTCCTTTTCTTCTTCTATCCAGTACTATCAGTGTTTAACTTGCTTGTTTCATGACCCACAAAAATGGTTAGATAACCTTAACCTTTGCATGCGTCACGTTTCACAATTTATAAAGCACCGCTGTAGAAGGTAAAGACTAATAAACGTGTCGGATGACCTTTCTTCCCTTGTACAAAGTATTCTCAGGTCAATAGCTAGATTTTACTAAACTGGCCCTGAAAATTTTATAATTTTAATTCTCAATAGCAGTTTTCTGTACTCTAGTCTGTGAGTTACTGGGGAACATTTGAAGGCAAGAAGAATAGCAGTTAATACGGCATGCCACCCTCTCACCATGCACACTGGATTCGCAGGTAGCTGTGTATGCATGCACTTACATTTCCTAAACCAGTTTTATTGTTTTTCCTGAACATACATGCTTGTTGTTTAAAAAAACTGTTCTGAAATATATAATTCTTTCTCATTCCTGCAGAGTAATCACTAACTCAGGTCTTTTTTAAGTCCTACTTAATACATATAAGCACCCACGCATGCTTATACTTTAGTAGTCTTTTTGTTTCTATCATGGTCTTGTTTATTCTAAAAGTTGATCATTGGAGAGAAGGTGACCTTGACATGAAAGTCGGCTCTTGCTTCAAAGTCTAAACTGGGACCTCCTTGCTGCCTTGAAGGGTAAATTTATGATCTCTCTGGGATAAGAACATGATCTTTAGACTCTATTAACTTTTCTCCAACTTCTTTCTCATTTAACATGAAAATGCTTAGGTTTTTGTTTTTAACCTTGTTTTTTAGCTTTCATTGTGCACTTGCTGATTTCGTTCTCAGTGTGACCTCTTAAATATCCACAGGGAAAGGAAAATTGCTTTAGAAAACCTCTGTGCAAGGAAGTTCAGAGAATTAGACTTACCTTTGTAAGAATAATATGAGCTGGATATAGTTTACTGGGACACAAAAATCTGCATATACCAAGAGAGTGGGACAATAGACGTAATGATGTGAATGGTAAAAATAATAAAGAGGACTTTGCCTCATTTATTGATTTTTTTCAAGTATTTTCCATCTGAGTTACTGAGTACAGATCTCTTTCTTTCAATTTACAAAAATTAAAACAACTAAAGATAGGCAATTATTTGTGGTACAGATGCATTTAAAACAATATAATTCTGTTTTAAAATCAAGTTGCCTTACTCATTTCAAAGCTAAGGTTGTGATGGCATTTCTGGAAATTCTCCAATTTATCTTAAAGTTGACAGTTTTTTTTTGTTTGTTTTTTTGGTGGGGGTGGTGGGTGTGGAGACCGAGTCTCACTCTGTTGACCAGGCTGGAGTGCAGTGGTGCAATCCCAGCTCACTGCAACCTCCACCTCCCTGATTCAAGCGATTGTCCTGCCTCTGCCTCCTGAATAGTTGGGGTTACAGGTGCATGCCAACACACCCAGCTAATTTTGTATATTTAGCAGAGATGGGATTTCACCATGTTAGCCAGGCTGATCTCGAACTCCTGACCTCTGGTGATCCACCCACCTTGGCCTCCGAAAGTGCTAGGAATACAGACGTGAGCCACTGCGCAGCCAAGTTGACGTTTCTTACATCTATTGCCTCAAATAAGTACACTATGGAGGATGTCCTTATGGCTTAAGTGTGCCTCATAGACGATTGTTCAGTGAAACATTTAAATTGCTCCCTAAGTCTCAACTCTAATTCCTTAGCTCATAACTAAAAAATTTACTTTTGGCTAAGGAGTGCAAGAAACAGACAAGCAACCAAAACAAAACCTATACATACTCCCCCCCAAACACACACCAAGATTCTCTTTAATATTCATTATGATAATTGTAACCATATAAGGAGTTCTTTTTGCGTGTCTGACAGTATGCTATACATTGTCACTAAATCCCCAAAGAAAACTTAGAGGTTTTATTACTAAGTTACAGATAAAATTTTTTTAAAAAGATTTAAGTTGATCTAACGTCACATTGGTGAAGATTTTAACCCATCTTTCAGAATATACCATGGACATAGTTGTCAGGCAAGCAAGTTAGTGTAGAGATGCCTTTCATTGTTTAATGGTAGATGCTCTTTTAGATGTCTGGTAGGAACCCAATAGTTATCTTGTTTATTAATAATAACAGGATCAAGACGGGAAGTCATTTTCTTTGGTTCTCTTATTTCCCAGCAACATTTCTGCATTAGTAATGAACTCCTTAAACAAACACTGAGGATTCTTATTAGCTTTCTTTTTCTATGGCAAACATTATTAACTGATCACGGCATCTTTTCACTGGAAAGGCTGGGCAGCAGAAGCTTCCACAAAAGGCTGTCTGGCCAGATACCACCAATCAATTATTGAAGGTATCAAAATTAAAACCAATGTGCCATTTCTGCCTTCTTCTATCCTATGACTCTCTTACACTGAGGATTAGAAAGACAATTTTGAATTTTTCACTTAAGTCTTAAGAGACATGTTGATTTGCAAGAGGTATTTATTAGGTGTTATGCAGAGTAAGCTAGTTAACTCTTTGATATCCTCTCTCATGGAGACTAAGTAAGTTGGCTTTCCCTGTTAAGGAAAATAGTGTTAACATCTGCATTTCACAGTGAGTTAAGAATTTTAGGGAATGGGGCATTACATTTACAGCCTAGGTTCTGAAATTGTACATGAATAATTTGAGCTCAAAGATTAGAACGTTGAAAATCGGTGATTTTCTGGCAGCTCCTTAATGTATAGCAGCAGCAACAGCCATCACAATAATAATATAACTTTTCCAGGTTCCTAGTATGAAGCTAAGCTCTATACAGACAAAGCTTATTTTATTGTACTTTGTGTTATTGTGCTTTGCAGACAATGCATTTTTTTTTCCAAATGAAAAATTTTTGGCATCATTTTTGCAGCAGTATATGCCTAATTCATGTGTTTGGGTCACATTTTGGGAAATCTCATAATATTTCAAATTAATTCATTATTATTTTATCTGTTATTGTGATCTGTGATCAGTGATCTTTGATGTTACTCTCATAATTCTTTTGGAGTGCCATAAACCATGTCAATATAAAGCAGCAAAGTTAATCAATAAATGTTGTGTGTGTTCTGGCTACTCCACCGACTAGCTGTTGCCCCATCTATCTCCCTTTTCCCAGGCCTCCATAGTCCCTGATACACAGCAACTTTGAAATTATGGCAATTAATAATCCTATAGTCACCTCTAAGTACTCAAGTTAAAGGAAGAGTCACACATCTCTCAATATAAATCAAAAGCAAGAAAAGATTAAGCTTAATGAGGAAGGCATGTCAATAGCCAAAACAGGCCAAAAGCTAGGCCTCTTGGTTCAGTTATCCAAGTTGTGAATGCAAAGGAAAAGTTCTTGAAAGAAATTAAAAGTGCTGCTCCAGTGAATGCACAAATGATAAGAAAGCAAAACAGCCTTATTGCTGATATGAAGAAAGTTTTAATGGTCTGTATAGATCAAAGCAGCCACAACATTCCCTTGAGCCAAAGCCTAATTCCAGAGCAAGGCCGTAACTCCCTTCAGTTCTATAAAGGCTGAGAGAGATGAGGAAATTGCAAAGGAAAACTTTGAAGTTAGCAGAGTTTGGTTCATGAGGTTTAAGGAAAGACACTGTCTCCATAACATCAAAGTGCAAGCTGAAACAGCAAGTGCTGATGTAGAAATCACAGCAA
The DNA here is from genome assembly GCF_028858775.2 of Pan troglodytes. Lineage (NCBI taxonomy): Eukaryota > Metazoa > Chordata > Mammalia > Primates > Hominidae > Pan > Pan troglodytes. The sequence continues at coordinate 15,921,254 of NC_072411.2, forward strand.
ACCAGTTATCCAGAAGATGTATCTGAGATCATTGCTGAAGTTGGCCACACTAGACAACAAATTTTCAGTGTAGCCAAAACAGCCTTGTATTGGAAGAAGATGGCATCTAGGAATTTTAGAGCCAGAGAGAAGCTGATGCCTCTCTTCAAAGCTTCAAAGGACAGGCTGACTCTTTTGTTAGAGGCTGATGGAGCTGACAGCTTTAAAATGAAGCCAGTGCTCATGTATCTTTCTGAAAACCCTAAGGACCTTAAGAGTTAGGCTGACTGTGCTCTATAAATGGAACAACAAACCCTGGATGATAGTACCTCTGCTTGCAGCACAGTTTACTCAATATTTTTAAGCCCACTATTGAAACCTATTGCTTAAAGAAACAAAATTTTCTGTCAAAATATACCTGCTCATTAACAATGCACCTGGTTATGCAAGAGCTCTGATGGAGAGGTGCAAGGAGAATAATGTTTTCAGGCCTGCCGGCACAACATTCATTGTACAGCCCTTGAGTTAAGGATAATTTTGTATTTCAAATCTTATTTTTTCAAAAGTTGATTCCAACCCTCATGAATGACTTTGAGTGGCTCGAGACTTTAGTGAAGGAATTAACTGCAGAGGTGGTGGAAATAAAAAGATAACTAAAATTAGAAGTGGAGTCTCCAGAAGTTCCTGAATTGCTGTACTCTCATGATAAAACCTAAATGGATAAGGATTTACTTCTTATGGATGAGCAAAGATGGAATTTACTCCCAGTAAATACGATGTGAACATTGTTGAAATGACAGCAAAGGATTTAGAATATTATATAAATTTGGTTGATAAAGCAGTGGTAGATTGTATTAGTCAGTCTAGAGTGACAGAACTAATAGGAGATATATGTGTATATATAAAAGGGAGTTTATTAAGTAGCATTAACTCACACGATCACAAGGTCCCATCATAGGCCATCTGCAAGCTGAGGAGCAAGGAAGCCAGTCCAAGTCCCAAAGCTGAAGAACTTGGCGTCCGATTTTCAAGGGAAGGAAGCATCCAACACAGGAGAAAGATGTAGGCTGGGAGGCTAAGCCAATCTAGCCTTTTTATGTTTTTCTGCCTGCTTTGTATTCTGGCAGCACTGGCAGCTGATTGGATGGTGCCCCCCCAGATTAAGGGTGGGTCTACCTTTCCCAGACCACTGACTCAACTGTTAATCTCCTTTGACAACACCCTCACAGACATATCCAGGATCAATAGTTTGCATCCTTCAATCAAATTAAGTCGACACTCAATATTAACCATCACATGGAATTTGAAAGGGTAGACTCTAATCTTAAAAGAAGTTCAACTGTGGGAAAAATGCTATCAAAGAGCATCACATGCTACAGATAAATACTTTACAAAGGAAAAGTCAATCAATGTGGCAAAATCCATCGTCTTAATTTTTGAAATTTTCATAGCCACCCCAACATTCAGCAACCAAAACCCTGATCAGTCAGCAGCTAGTAATACCAAGGTAAATTCCTCCACTAGCAAAACATTTAGACTCACTAAAGGCTCAGATGATTGTTAGCATTTTTTAGCAAGAAAGTGTTTTCTAATTAGGATATGTCCACTTTTTTTAGATGTAATGCTGTTGCACACTAGTAGACCACAGTATAATATAAATATAACTTTTTTTATTTTACTTTAAGTTCTGGGATACATGTGCAGAACGTGCAGGTTTGTTGCGTAGGTATACACATGCCATGGTGGTTTGCCACACCCATCAACCCGTCATATACATTAGGTATTTCTCCTAATGCTATCCCTCTCCTAGCCACCTACCCTCCGACAGGCCCCAGTATGTGATGTTCCCCTCCTTGTGTCCATGCGTTCTCATTGTTCAACTCCCACTAATGAGTGAGAACATGCAGTGTTTGATTTTCTGTTCCCGTGTTAGTTTGCTGAGAATCATGGTTTCCAGCTTAATCTGTGTCCCTGCAAAGGACATGAACTCATCCTTTTTTATGGTTGCATAGTATTCCATGGTGAATATGTGCCACATTTTCTTTATCCAGTCTATCATTGATGGACATTTGGGTTGGTTCCAAGTCTTTGCTGTTGTGAATAGAGCTGCAATAAACATACGTGTGCATGTGTCTTTATAGTAGAATGATTTATAATCCTTTGGATATACACCCAGTAATGGGATTGCTGAGTCAAATGATATTTCTGGTTGTAGATCCTTGAGGAATCACCACAGTGTCTTCCACAGTTGTTGAACTAATTTGCACTCCCACCAACAGTGTAAAAGTGTTCCTGTTTCTCCACATCCTCTCCAGCATCTGTTATTTCCTGACTTTTTAATGATCACCATTCTAACTGGCATGAGATGGTATCTCACTGTGGTTTTGATTTGCATTTCTCTAACGACCAGTGATGATGAGCTTTTTTTCATATGTTTGTTGACCGCATAAATGTCTTCTTTTGAGAAGTATCTGTTCGTATCCTTTGACCACTTTTTGATGGGGTTGTTTTGTTTTTTTCTTGTAAATTTGTTTAAGTTCTTTGTAGATTCTGGATATTAACCTTTAGTCTGATGATTCTGGGTATTAGCTCTTTGTCTGATGGAGAGATTGCAAAAATTTTTTCCAATTCTATAGGTTATCTGTTCACTCTGCTCATAGTTTCTTTTGCTGTGCAGAAGCTCTTTAGCGTAAGCATGAGTTTTAAATGCACTAAGAAACCAAAAATGTATGTGACTTGCATCATCACAATATTTGCTTTATTGGGGTGATATGGAGTCGAACCCACAATGTCTTCAAAGTATGCCCATACTAAGTACTCACTCCTTATACATTCAATTTTCACAACAATCTTGTAAGATAATTTTATTCTTTTTAAGTCAAAACAAAATATTTACAGTTCAGGCTTCAGTAACTTGCTTATCAGCAACACAGCTACACTTCTCAACTGAATACCAAGGCTGCCTTTTCCTCTAAAGTTGTAATGTGACATAGTACTAAATGATACCAGAGACTTTTCATGGCAAACCTATAAAAAAAGTAGTGCTGGTCGGGCGCAGTGGCTCACGCCTGTAATCCCAGCACTTTGGGAGTCCAAGGCAGGCAGATCACGAGGTCAGGAGTTCGAGACCAGTCTGACCAACATGGTTAAACGCCGCCACTACTAAAAATACAAAAATTAGCTGGGCATGGTGGCATGCACCTGTAATTCCAGCTACTCAGGAGGCTGAGACAGGAGAATTGCTTGAACCCAGGAGGCGGAGGTTCCAGTGAGCTGAGATCGTGCTACTGCATTCCAGCCTGGGCGACAGAGCGAGACTCTATCTCAAAATAAATAAATAAATAAATAAGTAGTGTTTCTAATATCTCTCAGGCTGTCTTTAAAACTGCATGTTTAAACATTTTGCTAGACTAATATGTTCAGTATCCTTGGTAGTTGTAAGTTTCTTGTATCTTCTTTCTTTACTCTTTCTCTGCAAAAGCATAATCCATCTCACTGCTGATGTTCTCAGATTCTAATCTTGTGCAGGTTAACAATATAAAACAGTATGCACTTATTCACAAAATAATATATATTTGTAGATTTTGTGATTCACAATAAATCAGCAATAGCATATTGCTCTCTCTCTCCCCTACTGGCCTTGGTGATAGTTGTTCTGGGAATTCTATAAACCATGGCATCATCATGAGAGAGACACACAGGCTTTCTTTCTGATGTTAATCAAACCATTTCTATTTCTTCATAGCTTTTCATTAGATGGATTTTGGCTTTGTGTAATACAGAAACACATCTTACTTTTAAATTGAACTGTATGATTTTAATTTATTCTTCATCTTTGCTAATTGTTTTACTTTGGTCAAATCTGAAAATCCTTCTATACCTCACAAATGTATCTGGAAAAATGGGGATAAACATAAATCACAGGGTTATCATAAAGATTTTAATATACTAGTGAGGAATTCCTTTGAAATTGAGTATGCATTGACTGCTATTGTTATGACTAGAACGACTTGGAAGTGGACATGAATCATTTTTAAATAGTTGTTTGGTGGTACAGTTTTTTAAAAAAAATTTCTATATGTTTTTGGGGGCAGGTAGTATTTGGTTGCATGAGTAAGTTCTTCAGTGGTGATTTGTGAGATTTTGGTGCACCCATGACCCAAGCAGTATACACTGTACCCAATTTGTAGCGTTTTATCCCTCATGCTCTTCCCACCCTTTCCCCCTGAGTCCTCAAAGTCTATTGTATCATTCTTATGTCTTTGCATCCTCATAGTTTAGTTCTCACTTATGAGTGAGAACATACAATGTTTGGTTTCTCATCCCTGAATTACTTCACTTAGAGTGATAATCTCCAATCCCATCCAGGTTGCTGCGAATGCCATTAATTCATTTTTTTTCTTTTATGGCTGAGTAGTATCCCATCATGTATATATCCCACAGTTTTTTTATCCACTCATCAATTGATGGGCATTTGGGCTCGTTCCATATTTCTGCAATTGCAAATTGTGCTGCTATAAGCATGCGTGTGCAAGTATCTTTTTTGTATAATGGCTTCTTTTCCTCTGGGTAGATACCCAACAGTGTGATTGCTGGATCAAATGGTAATTCTACTTTTAGTTCTTTAAGGGCTCTCCACACTGTTTTCCATAGTGGTTGTGCTAGTTTACATTACTACCAGCAGTGTAGAGGTGTTCCCATTTCACCACATCCATGCCAACGTCTATTTTTTTTTTTTTTTTTTGGTTATGGCCATTATTGCCAGAGTAAGGTGGTATTGCATTTTTGGTTTTGATTGGCGTTTCCCTGGTCATTAGTGAGATTGAGCATTTTTTTCACATTTGAAAACATAGCTTAGCTCCCACTTATAACTGGGGGCCATTTCTATATTTTCTTTTAATTTTTAAATAGTTTAAAAACATAAGCAAAGCTACATAGTCTCATATTTTAACAACTAGCTTGAAAATATTTAATAGAAGAATTTATATTAATATTGCTTATGTAAACCTTTATTGGTAGTTGGTGATACTTCTATCACTCATGTTAAATTCTCTTCTCAAATAAATTATAATGCTTTATAACACACACATACACACACGTGTGCACCTAACATTTGTTGTGATTTGCTAAGTACTAGGCATATAATTTGCCTCCCAATTTATTACAAGTAAGGTTTATCAACTATTTTACCACTGCATAACATGGAATATCACCTTGCCAGCCTCCAATAGTATTTCCTTGACACCAGCTGCCTGACTGCTAAGGCGTTGACAACTATTTTTGTTTTAATTGTAGCAGGATCCCACTCTTGGTACTTGTTTAGGTATTAGGGTGATTTCGATGGGCCCATTAACCCTACTGACTGAGCATCTCAGTGACAACACAGAAAAGATGCATTTCTTGCCCATGCTATATGTCTGAATGACTGTTGATTGGCTGCAAGTCAACAGTTCTAAAATAAAACTATGCTTAGCTTTAAAAAAATAAAATAAGGGTCAGTAAAATATCTAGTTATTTTTCTTTATTTTTATTTTCTCACATTTTCATTTAATTTTACATTATTTTATAAATATAACTGTACAAACTGTAAAGCCAGTTATTTGCTAAAGAGTTTTTTGATAAAACAAAATGATTGAGTAGAAAATCTCACCATGATCTTTGACTTACTTAATGGTAGTTACAGAAAACAATTTATATAAATTAAAAGGCCATACATAGCCCAAGCAACCAACAAGTATTTGACTCATACAAATCTGTATCATGATGTCCATTAGCTCAAGATGTTGACTTTTCTTCTTTTTCTTCTTGCTGGTTTTTTTTTAAACTATTTTTTTTTTCATCTAGCCACCAGAGAATGCTTATGGGAAGTTAACAGAAATATCAAACAGTGTTTTCAAATATTGTTTATGCTTGACTGAATAGGGATTTGCACAAAGAGTAGTTAAATATATGGACTAAAATAGATGCTCACCATTATAAAATAATATTTGGTAGATTACTTATAACATTTTTCTTGTTATTTTGAAACCCAAAGTTGTTTATATATGTAGTCCTACTTTTTAGATTTAAGCCTTTTTTATGTGTTTGCTATTAACTGACTTAGAAAAAGTAACACCTTAAAATAAGAAAATAAATGCTTAGGACAATAGGTAGATTGAAAATTCATTTGAAATTAAAAAAAAATTTGTGACATTTATTTTTGTGCATATTAGTACCAGAACTGAAAATAAAGCCCTGGCAGTCTCAGTGTCTATACAGATGTGTGTGTGTATATATATATATATATATATAGAGAGAGAGAGAGAGAGAGAGAGAGAGAGAGAGACATATATATGAATGATATGAATGTGTACTATGATACATTGGCCTTTTTGAATTACTTCTACAATTGCTATAGTTAAGCCATAATCATAGCAAAATATTTCACCAAGATGAAAGGAATATAAAAATGTTTCTGGCATTATAAAAATTGCAGTGAAGAAGTTGGAACTTAAAGCCAAAACAAATAGCTTACATAATTAAAACAGAGCTTTGTCTGTGGTAAATTTTTTGGCCTGGAAATGTGAAATATTTCTTAATTCTTGAAAGTAATAGTTGTGAACACTTCATAAAATTATAGTGAGAGAGAGAATGTGCTGTAATTAGCAGCTGAAGAGATAAATAGAAAATCTTGCTTAGTCGTGTACCTTACATTTTCATCCTGACAATGCTGAATACATTTTAATGAGAATAAAATAAATTAAAATTAAAGCATCAGCATAGATTCTATATATACTATTTTTCCAATCCACATTCCAGGAGTACCTCTGTGTTTACCATTGCTATATATATATATATATAATTTCATTAGTTTGGGGGAACAGGTGTTTTTTGTTACATAGATAAGTTCTTTGGTTCTAATTTCTGAGATTTTGGTGTATCTGTCACCCAAGAAGTGTTCAGTGTACCCAATGTATAGTCTTTTATCCCTCAGCTCCCTCAGCCCCTTCCCCCGGAGTCTCCAAAGTCCATTGTATCATTCTTATGCCTTTATGTTCTCATAGCTTAGCTCCCACTAATAACTGAGGACATGTGATATTTGATTTTCCATCCCTGAGTTACTTCACTTAGAATAATGATCTCCAACTCGATTTGGGTTGCTATAAACGCCATTATTTTGTTCGTTTTTATGGCTGAGTGGTATTCTATGGTGTATATATTCCCCATCTTCTTTATCTATTCATTGGTGAATGGGCATTTAGGCTGGTTCGTATTTCTGCAATTGCAAAAACAAATAACCTCATCAAAACATGGGCAAAGGACATGAATAGACAATTCTCAAAAGAAGATAAACAAATGGCCAACAAACATATGAAAAAAAATGCTCAACATCACTAATTATCAGAGAAATGCGAATTAAAACTAATGAGATACCACCTTACTCTTGCAAAAATGGCCACAATTAAAAAAATCAAAAAATAATAGATATTGGCATGGATGTGGTGAAAAGGGAACACTTTTACACTGCTAGTCAAAATGTAAACTAGTATAGCCACTGTGGAAAACAGTATGGAGCTTCCCTAAAAAACTAAAAGTAGAATTACCATTTGATCCAGTAATCCCAATATTGGGTATCTACCCAGAAGAAAAGAAGTCATTATAAGAAAAAAAGACCCTTGCAAATGCATGTTTATACCATTGCTTTTAGATTTTACTTTGCAGACTTGTAAGAATTCTGTGATACAATGGGAATATGTTACTTTTGTTGCTGAGTTTTACATGATAGATTTCTGTCATATAAGTCAGCAATAAAATTAATGATTAATGATTCTTATGACCTCCTTATATATATCTTAATGAGATCAACATTAAAGTTTGGCATTAATTAAATTCTGGGCCAAAAAATATATTATTTCAGACGCAGCTTGTACATTTTTTTAAATTGACTTTTGAGCTGATGTTAGGTTTGATTAGAAAAACATATTCAATGAGCTCCAAAAGTTATGCTTATATGTGATGTCAGAAATATCCGGATACTGAATACAGAAATTGAAATGAAAGATGGAAACCTGAAGAAGACTACTTTTGAAATAGAGTGATCTAATTTTTATATTTACTACCTTCAAAGCCCACCTCTCACTGTATACTTTTTTGGGGTAAAAAAAAAATGTGCACTTCACATTCCCAGTTATCTACAAACTGACTAGATTCATTTAAATTCATTACATAGTTATCAAACCTTCACTACGTTACAGGACTGTGCTACATACTGGCTAGACGACAATAATGAAGCTCATTGAAAATATCATTAGGGACACAGATAATTTGCTGAGCTTTCCACCAATGGAATTACCTAGGTGCTCTGGTACATGAAGACAAACTTTATTCTGCCTGGGGAAAGCACTGGGGTTTTCCAGGAGAGGTCATCTTTGGTTAAGCCTTAAAAGAATTGGTGGATTTTTTTCAAGTAGAGGTCTTTCTGAGAACACTGTAAACTGAATGATCAGTGTGAACAAATGTATGGGCCGTAAGTGGCCTCACAGAGACAGGAGAAATGTCTACTAGTTGGATGTTTATTGTAGCATGTGGGCAAAGTGTGAAGAGAAACAGATGAGCAGTGTGTCAAGTAGGGAGGAGAGGCGACAGAATGGAGGGAAACTGGAATTGTGAGGATTCAGTGTATGGGACACACACAGATGTTGTTGGGGTGGTAGACAGAACTTGGGAACTAGATTTGAACTCTTATTTTACTATATGCATACTTATTTTACCCATTATTATACAATGCTACATATTCTGATAGTAAAATAAGTATAACCACATCTACCATGTTCACATCTTGAAGAGGGTTGAAGAAAATCAAATGACGTGGCTTCGAAGTCCTTCCTCCGAACCAGATAGGTTCTGCTCAGTGAGTGAGGGTGTATTTGCCTAGACATGCAAATGAATGAATGAGAGAAGTGCACTAGAAAACCTACTATCACCAAAGACCTATGTCAGTTTTCCCAAACAGCTTTATTAGTAATACAGCTAACATTTAAATTCAAAAATGATAAAATGAGGAGAAATGCTTACATTTGTCATTTGTATTAGGGATGAGTGACTAGAATTGGGAAACAGAGAGGAAGACATTTTTATATTTGAATTGTTGATAGATGGTAATGCTAAGAACAGGATAAAGAATGGAGGAGAAAAATGAGGAGAGGCTGGGGAGAGACTTCAGGTTGGATCTAATTTTTTTTTACAGTTTGTGAAGTGCCTGCATGTCCTCATCATTGAGCTACAATTTTGTTTTGATGTCAACCAAGGTGTAAAAACTAGATCATCCGTATACAGATGGCAGTTACACTTGTGGGAGGGAATGTGATGCCCAGGAATTTGTGTAATAATTCATGTGTTAGACAGTTGAATCATGAATAGTGAATGCAGAAAGCAAACATATGATGTAAATTCTTGAATGATATTTATCTCGGAGAATCAGGAGACCCTGAAATGAGCAAAAAGAGGATGAGTGCCCCATGAAAGGAGCCCTAGAGGGAAGAGCGAAAAGAGATAGAAGAATATATTAGGGTGTGAACATCACACAACTGATGGATAGGATAAGACCTGAGAAAGGGATCATTACTCTTGCCCCAAGACAGTCAGTGGTGTCTTGCATTGAGTACTTTTCAGTGGAGTGGCTGGAGATGAAATACAATTGCAGGAAATTAAAGAATGCATGGAGGTAAAAACAAAGAAACAGAAATGCAGTCTACACTTTCAAGAAGGTTGATGATGATGGAAAGAAATGTGTTTGAGAATAAAACACCCCGTGAAAGATTAGCATGCAAAGACAATACAACAAACCAATATACTGTTTTGTTTTTCCCTTTGGTCCTATTCCAACTAGCTAATGGTGGCTGTATAGCCTTCTTATATGACTCACCATTTAGTTTAGGTTTTCTGTCTCCAGGGAGAGCATAACGTGGTAAACCCTTGGAATATCATGTCTCCTTTGCTAGTTTTCTTCTTTCCAGTTCAGGGGATTGCAGTGATATTTTCCATCATTGACTACAGCAAAGATCCCAAAGGTGGAAATATGCCTCCCTCAAAGGTACTGATGTCATCTCCATTAGGAGGAATTTCTGTATAATCTCACTAAAGACACCATGAAGATTTGTCCTGTGTTTTCAGTGTCTGATGGATGCTGCTGTAAGGCAGCTCTTAGTTTTTATATGCACTTTTATGCTTTAATGCAATTCTCTCTCTCTCTAGGACTCAGGTATGAGTCCCACAGGAGAAGGGCTGCAGAGGCATTAAGTGCTAGACCATGAGCTGTATTGCATCATTCTTTCATTCAGATCTGGCTCGTGGTTTTAAACTATAGTTGTATACTCTGGCCTCTTTTTCTTTAGAAGATATTTCTTTCTTTTTTCTTTTTTTTAAGGGGCCTCTCTGACTATGCTTACAGACTTCTTTTTCTTTGTGAGTCAATCCCGCTTGCCCATCACAAGTACTCAGATTAGGCTACCAATTGGAGTAACCTGCTGCTACATTAGTTATTACAGAGGGAATTGTGTTGTACAGAGGGAATAAGCTATACAGAGGTAATGATGAAGTAGGTAAAGTTCAAATTGCTGTTCTCTTGCTTTTCATTGAATAAGGGAGGGAGATGGGGTAAAGGGTAGCAAACTGATAATGGACCGGAAGAGTGGTGCTACTTTCATTAATATCTAAAGAGCAATAGCTGACATAACTGTCTTCATGCTAAAATCAAAAGTGTAAGCAATGTGATAATTCTTAATACTGCCATGTGCAGATGTACCAATCATGCTTGTGTTAATGCACCATGTAACTGAGAAGATGAAGAAATCCAAGACATGTGATTACATAGAAAGACCAGGAGAAAATCACGATAGTATTGAGGATACTTTCAAAGTAAGTGGCTAAGGAAAATTTTGCTACATCTTTCATGAATGTCACAGAAAAAGAGACAGTTTGAAAATGGAAATTTTTCCAAATCTTATTGAAGTTTTGCTAGTATATTTTACTGAGAATTGAGCAATGATTTTTGAGATCTTCATTATGCTGAAGATTAAAAATACCAAGTTGTTGTTTCTAAACTCATTTTTTTTTCAGAGAATAGATAGCTTTTCAGCATTTAATATGTACAATAAATTGCACTGTGGCGATACACAGATGAATCTGACACAGTGTCTATTCTATTTAATTAATGTCCTGATACAAAACGCACTTTAGAAAACATTAAGCATTATAAGGGGTAAATTATTGAAGGTGTTCAAACAGATTATGTTCATATATAGTGATTAGGAAAAGCCTTGTAAAAATTATGACATTAGTTGGACCTTTATAACAGATAGCACTTAGAATGGCAAGAGAAAATATGGTGCCTTCCAAATAGAGGGAACCACATAAATCACGTGGTAGAAGACACAAGCAATGAACATAGAATGCACGGCTTCTTTTTATTGGGTCGAGTGATTTTATGAAAGAAGAGAAATGAGGTTGAAAATGCAGTTTGAGGCAAGTCATTTCATACCATAATAAGGAGTGTGGGTTTTATCTGAAATAATTTCATTGGGTAACTTTAAAACAACTTGTTAAATGATCTGATCGGAAATTCTACATAGAAGCTACTGCAGATAGCAAGCCTTTTGAGTTCTACTTTTTTTCCCCTTTCAACAACTTCTACGTCAGAAAAATTAAAGTCCACAGACTATCAGAATTAAGTGAACTTTGATTTTCTTCCTCAAAATGATGCCTACTGTAAGTAAGAAAGGTTAACCTTACTCCAGCAAAGGAAGAGTAAATCTATGGGGTCAGGAAGGCTGTTGTGGTGAATGGATAACTTAATGAAATGATCAAATAGTCCTGAATGATGTTAATTAGGGCAATTTTGTATTACTATAATCGCTTTGTATTTATTGAATTGTTGCAATGGGTGAGTTACTAGACAGAAAGAAATCTGTGCAGTACGCTGACCAAACACTGAAAGGATGACAGAATTGGAATGCTCTTGGCTGTTCAATTCACTGCTTAAGCAGTCTCCAGATACATTAGGCTATTTTTTTTCTTTCTCTCTTTTTCTTCTTGCTCATTATCTGCTCATTGTCCTTGGATGGGACAGTTCCTTATTTGAGAGTATATCACATGTTCAGATCTTTTTCATATATACTTTCCTGGCAGACACTGATTCTACAAGTGTTGTACATTGTTTAATGATTTTGTAAAACAGATATTTACTGAGAGACTGCAGTAAGACAGACTCATTACCCAAGATCAGTGAACCCACTGCATGCAATAGATGAGGAAGCTTCTCTCCCATAATTCCGAACTGAAATACAAATGCTGCCTTTAGTGGCAGAGGTTAAAACCTTAAAAGTTTGTGTTGAATAGGGAATGTCATTGGGGGACATATCGAACCATGTGTGAAGACGTGTGAACGGAAGGGTCTGGAGAAAAGAGAGAAGATTGGAAGAGAAATGTGTGGGTGGTACATGTAGGGAATAGGGACTCAAAGGGAATGTCTGAGCAATGGGAGACACTGTGAGGCCATGGGATGTGGCAATGGCAGCCTCAGCTCATAGTACGGTTACATTATTTCTTCTTTTTAGTTTTCCAGAAAAAAAATAATATTGCCAAGTATGCCTACCTAAATAACAACTCATGTTTCAACACTGTGTTTTCTAGGTTGTTACTGGCAACTTAGAAAGCCTTTACTTTGGAAAGAGTGCTTGAGTGGTATTGAGGTTCCCACATTGGCTTAGCAAAGTCTTCTTTGATAACTTACTTCTAGAATTATATTAATGAACAGTAGTAACTTGCTATTTCAAAGATGATCTTTATGGGGAAATGTGTGCTGAACTCCAGTAAAATGACAACAGCATATATGTCCACACCATGACAGTCTTTTATGCCACTGGAAAATGTTCAGAAGTGGAGGCTTCCTGCCAGCAGTAGTGGACAGAAGAATGAAAGTAAGAGTCGGATTTTTTGGAAAAGCATTTCATAGCTTTTGTCCCCAGTGGCTTTGGAGGAATATGCCACTTCTGTTATTGTGGGAAGTGCAGTTAGAAATAATAGTGACAGTGGTAGCTGCCAGGGATAGGTCTGTGGACTTTGGGAATTGAAGTACTTGAATTTGCTATCTTTATCTTGATTGGAATCTATGACTATTTTAAACACTTTCTCCAATTTACAGCAGCTTCTCTAAGAAAAGCTTCACAGCTTTCTTTCAGAAAAGCTTTGAGAGGTAGGTTTGATTGGCCTAATTTTATTAATGATGGCTTTAAAGCATATTGAGATTGAGGCTGTCACTGCCAAACATAGCACCTCTCTTTGTCAGGCCCTATTTCTCCAACATATACATGTCTCACTCTCTGCCACTTTTTCAGCTGTCCAGTTTCTCTGCTGATCTGTAAATCCAGTCATGGAGGAAGAATAAGCTTAATATAATCCTCTTATTAGAAAGCTTTTACGGCGACAAAAAATCCCCAGGATCTTAGCTCTAAGTCTCTTCAACCCCTGTCTATAGGATGTACTTAAAGGGCAAAAGTGTGAAATAAATAAAAGGAGATAAAATGAGGAGGGGGCAAAAACGAAAGAATTATTTATTAGGAAAAGTAAGAGAATGTGAAAAAGAATTATTTGCAATGTCAAGGTTTACATGCTTCTCCAGGTCAAGTTTATTTTTCTCCAACATTATTAATGATTTATGGAATCTGAACCCCAAGCATAATTCTGTTCTAGGCAGTGAGGAGTCATAAATATGATAGAAAATGTTCTTACCTTCAGAGTGGTTACAATGTGATAGAAAAGTGTATATTTATAAAATATTCTAAGTTATTTCAAAATAGAACTGAGAATGTGACAAAAGCATAGGCTGTCAAAAAATGGTTTTAGGTAGATTTTCTCTGGGCAGCCCCACCTTCCAGTATCAGTAAAAAATCTGTGTTGAAAATTGCTACCAGACAATCTCTCTTGTTGAGCATGTCTAAAAAAGCTTCATGCCTATCAGTTTTGTATCCTGTCACGTATCAGTATGGTGCCCTTAAGCAGATTCCAAGAGGGCCTCCTCAGTCGGAACATATCGCCTCATAAATTATAGGATTAATTTGTTTTAAAGATGCCAGCTTTCTCTCTTATTCAGGAATGCTTTTTTTCTGAAAATATACTTAGAATCTTAGTAGATACTATCGTGAATTTCATGACTAATTCTAATTTGTTCAATAAACTGTTGATTAAATTACATAAAATTTGGGCACACTGGATAATAAATACGGAGAACTCATCCCTGTCCCCTCAACCTTGCTGTGGGAGCCACTGTTCTTAATTTTCTAAATAATTCCAGTGAGTATTTTTACTTAAATTATTTGAATAATTCCACCTGTGCAAACCTGACTGCAATGGGCTGTTAACCTAGAAACCCTGAGTATTAGATTATATCTGAAATAATTGCCAAGCTTATTGTTTAGTTTAACCCTAGTTTAACTCAGATATACCAATGCCTCATTATGTTTGTTAACTCTATTCTGATTCTTCAAATATGATTAATTATGATTTATTGAGAGCATCGTTTTCCCTCTGTGTTTACTACAGTCCACAGAGTCTATAGGAGGGGAAATCTAATGGGTTTGATGTTCACTGGAGTTGTTCCTTTGAAATAATTAAGGCTTTATTTTAAACTTAGCCATAGGGTAAGGACTGCCAGATATTTCTTTATGTACTTGAATAAAATTTGCTTAAATTCTTCAAATCTCTGGTCTCAAACTAATTGATTTCTCTGATGTAGTGCTTCCTTCTCCCAATTGTGTGCCTTTAAATGAAAAATCTCTCTTCCAACCCTCTAGCTATGAGGAGTTTGCCAAAGGCAAAGTTGTTAACCAAGATTTTTATTTTGACCCATAGTTCCAGCTTTCTTTTCGTTTTGACAGTTAATATGAATATACAGTATCTCAGTGTATTAGGCTATTCTTGTGTTGCTATAAAGCAATATCTGAGACTGGGTAATTTATGAAGAAAAGAGGTTTAACTGGCTCTGTAAGGTGTACAGGAAGCATGGTGCCAACATCTGGTTGGCTTCTGGGGAGGTCTCAGGGAGCTTACAATCATGGAAGAAGGTGAAGCAGGAGCAGGCATATCACATGGTGAGAACAGGAGCAGGAGAGGGACTGGGGGAGGTGCCACACACTTTAAACAACCAGATGTCATGAGAGGACAGCACCAAACCATGAGGGAGCCTTCCCTATGACCCTGATTCCACTAGTCTCTGCCTTCAACACTGGGGATTACATCTGCACATGAGATTTGGAGGGAACATATATCCAAACTATATCATTCCACCCCGAACCTACAATCTCATTTCCTTCTCACATTACAAAATACAGAAATCTTTTCCCAATAGTCCGCCAATGTCTTATTTCATCCCAGCATTAACTCAGAAGTCCTAAGTCCAAAGTTCCATCTGAGACAAGGTGAGTCCATTACACCTATGAGCCTGCAAATTCAAAGCAATTTATTTACTTCCAAGATGAAAGGCGGGTGCAGGCATTGGATAAACATTTCTGCTCCAAAAAAGAGAAACTGGCTAAAAGAAAGGGGCCCTAGGCCCCATGCAAGTTTGAAACCTGGCAGGACAGTCATTAAACCTCAAAACTTCAAAATAATTTTGTTTTACTACATGTCCCACATCCAAGGCACACTGCTGCAAGGGGTTGGCTCCCAAGGGCTTGGACAGCTCCACCTCTGTGGCCACTGCTCTATCAGGCTGTTGGGTGTTTTTCCAAGTGCAGGATGCAAACTGCTGGTGGATCTACCATTCTGAGGTCTCTAGGGCAGTGTCCTCCTTCCCCCAGCTTCACTAGGCAATGCCACAGTGGGAACTCCTTGTGGGCCCTCCAACCCCATATTTCCCTTCTGCACTTCCCTGGTAGAGCTTCTCTTTAAGGGCTCTGCCCCTGAAGCAGGCTTCTGCCTGGGCGGCCAGGCTTTTCTATACACCCTCTGAAATATAAGTGGAAGCTCCCAAGACGCCTTAACTCTTGTACTCTGCATGCCTGCACGCTTAACACCAGGTGAAAGCCACTGTGTTGGTCCATTCTCATGCTTCTAATAAAGACATACCTGAGACTGGGTAATTTATAAGGAAAGAGGTTTAATTGACTCACAGTACAGAATTGCTGGGGTGGCCTTGAGAAACCTACAGTCATGGTGGAAGGGGAGGCAAACATGTTCTTCACATGGAGGCAACAAAGAGAGTGCCAAAGAAAAGAGGGGAAAACCCCTTATAAAACCGTCATATCTCATGAAAACTCACTCATTATCATGAAAACAGGATGAGGGGAGCGACCCCCCATGATTCAGTTATCTCCACCTGCTCTCTCCCATGACACGTGAGGATTATGGGAACTATAATTCAAGATGAGATTTGGGTGGGGATATAGCCAAACCATATTATTCCACCCCTGGACCCTCCCAAATCTCATGTGCTTGCAATTTAAAATGCAGTAACGCCCTTCCAACAGTCCCGCAAAGTCTTAACTCATTCCAACATTAACCCGGAAATCCAAGTCCAATGTCTCATCTGAGAAAAGGCAAGTCCCTTCTTCTTATGAGCCTGTAAAATCAAAAGCAAGTTAGTTACTTCACAGATACAATGGGAGTGCAGACATTGGGTAAATACACCCATTCCAGATGGGAGAAATTGGCCAAAACAGAGGGGCTACAGGCCCCACGCAAGTCTGAAATTCAATAGGGTAGTCATTAAACCTTAAAGTTCCAAAATTATCTCCTTTGACTCCATGTCTCAGATCCAGGTCACACTGATGCAAGAGGTGGGCTCCCACAGCATTTGGCAGCTCCATCTCTGTGGCTTTTCAGGGTACAGGTACTCTTCCGGCTGCTTTCATGGGCTGGCATTGTCTGTGGCTTTACCAGGTGCCCAGTTCAAGCTGTCAGTGGATCTACCATTCTGGGATCTGGAGGACAGTCGTCCTGTTCTCACAGCTCCACTAGAGAGTGAAGCAATGGGGACTCTGTGTGGGGGCTCCAGTCCCACATTTGCCTTCCACACTGCCTTAGGAGAGGTTCTCTATGAAGGCTCTGTCTGTGCAGCACGCCTCTGCCTGGACACCAAGGCATTTCTGTAAATCTTCTGAAATCTAGGCGGAGGTTCCCAAATCTCAACTTTTGACTTCTGTGCACCTGCAGGCTCAACACCATGTGGAAGCTGCCAAGGCTTGGGGCTTGCAGCCTCTGTACCCGTGGCCTGAGCTGTACCTTGGTCCCTTTTAGCCATGGCTGGAGTGGCTAGGAGACAGAGCACCGAGTCCCTATGCTGCACACAGTAGGGGAGCCTTGGCCCAGGCCCACAAAACCGTTTTTCCGTCCTGTGCCTCTTGGCCTGTGATAGGAGGGGCTGCCACAGAGGTCTCTGACATGCCCTAAGGAGACTTTCCCCATTTTCTTGGTAATTAACATTCTGCTCCTTGTTACTTATGCAAATTTCTGTAACCAGCTTTAATTTCTCCCCAGATAATGGGGTTTTCTTTTCTATCATATTGTCAGGCTGCAAATTTTCCAAACTTTTACGCTCTGCTTCCTCTTTAATGCTTTGACGCTTAGAATTGTCTTCTACCAGATATCCTAGATCATCTCTCTCAGGTTAAAATTTCCACAGATATTTAGGGCAGGGGCAAAATGCTGCCAGTCTCTTTGCTTAAGTATAACAAGTGTCACCTTTGCTTCAGTTCCCAACAGGTTCTTAGACCACTGTGGCCTGGACGTCATTGTCCATATCACTATCAGATTTTGGTCAAAACCATTCAACAAGTCTCTAGAAAGTTCCAAACCTTCCCACATCTTCCTGTCTTCTGAGCCCTCCAAGTCTCTAGGAAGTTCCAAAGTTTCCCACATTTTCCTGTCTTCTTCTGTGCCCTCCAAACTGTTTTGACCTTTGCCTGTTACCCAGTTCAAAAGTCGCTTCCACATTTTCGGGTCTCTTTACGGCAGCACCCAACTTTCTGTGGTACCAATTTACTATACTAGTTTGTTCTCATGCTGCTAATAAAGACATACATGAGACCGGGTAATTTATAAAGGAAAGAAGTTTAATTGACTCACAGTTCAGCATGGCTGGGGAGGCCTCAGGAAACTTACAATCATGATGGAAGGGGAAGCAAACACGTCTTTCTTCATATAGCGGCAGCAAGGAGAAGTGCCAAGCAAAAGGGGGAAAAGCCATTTATAAAATCATCAGATCTCATGAGAATTCACTCACTATCAAAAGAACAGCATGGAGGTAACCACTCCCATGATTCAATTACCTCCCTCTGGGTCCTTTCACAGCATGTGGGGATTATGGGGACTACAATTCAAGATGAGATTTGAGTGGAGAGAGCCCCAAACCTTGTCAGCCACCGAGGCTTATGGCATGCCTTCTCTGAAGCAGCAGACTGAGCAGTACCTGGGACCCTCTGAGCGTGCGGCTGGAGTTGGAGCAGTCAGGATTCAGGGAGTAGTGTCCCGAGGTAGTGTATGGCTCTGATACTCTGGGCCTGGCCCATGAAAACATTTTTTCTCCTAGGCCAAAGTGTCTTTGATGGGAGTGGATACCTGGAAGACTGCTGAAATACCTTCGAGGCCTTTTCCCCATTGTCTTGTCTATCAGCACCTGGATATTTTTGAGTCATGCAAATGTATTAAGTGGTTGCCTCACAGCCCACTTGGATTCTTCCCCTGAAAATTTTCTAACACATGGCCAAGCTGCAGATTTTTTAAACTTTTACACTCTTCTTCCTTCTTAAATAGATGTTCCAACTTTAACATCATTTATTTGCTCCTGCATCTGAATGAAGGCTGCTTGTTAGAAGCAGCCAGGCCACATCTTGTACACGTGGCTGGTTAGAAATTTCTTCCCACAGATACTCTAAATTATGACTCTGAAGTTCCACCTTCCACAAATCCTTAGGGCATAAACAGGATGCAGCCAAGTTATTCGCTAAGGCACAACATGTATGACCTTTGCTCCAGTTCCCAGTAAGTGCCTTACTTCCATCTGAGACCTTTTAAGTGTGAAATTTCACTGTCCATGTCATATCAGCATTTTGGTCTCAACCATTTAACCAGTCTCTAAGAAGTTCTAAACGTTTCCTTATCTTCCTGTTTTCTTCTGAGCCCTTCAAACTCTTCCAACCCTTTCCTGTTACCCAGTTCCAAAGGTTCTTCCACATTTTCAGGTAATTTTTAGCAATACCCCAATCCTCAGTACAAATTTTCTGTATTAGGACATTCTTGTGTTGCTGTAAAGAAATACCTCAGATGGGGCAATTTATAAAGAAGAGAGGTGTAATTGACTCACAGTTCTGCAGGTTGTATAGGAGGCATGGTGCTGGTATCTACTTGGCTTCTGAAGCCTCAGGGAGCTCACAATCATGGCAGAAGGCAAGGGGGAAGCAGGCATGTCACATGGTGAAAACAGGAGCAAAAGAGGGAGTGAGGGAGGTGCCACACATTTTAAACAACTAGATTTTGTAAGAGGACAGCACCAAGCTGTGAAAGATTCTTCCTTATGTCCCAGAAACCACCCACCAGGCCCCATCTTCAACACTGGGGATGATATCTGAGCATGGTATTTGGAGAGGCCATATATCCAAACTGTGTCACTCAGTATGGCATTTCATCTGGATAGGATGTAAAACTAAGTAGAAGCCCCGTTAGTTTCAGATGTTGAGTATTTTTTTCCTAAGTTACATAACATTTGGTCTACATTAGTCCATTCATATAACATAGGTATATGCCTTGATGATATAACCTATTTTGTCTTCTCGTTTAAAATCATTTAATAGAATGGATTTCAAGTCAGTAATGTCAACAGAATTGAATTGAAAGTTATAAAGAGTCCTAGAAGGGGTTTTTTTGTTAAGAGAAGGATTCAAACTATGAAAAAGAGATAGGATATATGTAGAATTCCAGTTGCAATTAAAATATACGTACCATTATTTTCTCTTTTCCTCTACTCTTGTGATTACTTCTATTCCTTAAATGGAAACAGCTGTCATTAAAACTTGAAAATATTTCTGTTTAAAAGCAAATATTGTTTATTGATGCTAAAAGCATCAAGGAAACACACTTTCAAGTTAAATTTGTTATTGTCATGGTACACTGAAATAGATTTTGTTATACTTTATATGGCTGAAATTAGTATGCTATGCAAAAGGATTAGAGTGAAAGATTTAAGCAGGTCAGCAGTGAAGATGCTGCCAGTAGCTGGTGTTAAATTGAACATTTAATGTGTGTCAGCTATATGAATTTTTCTCTTAATTTTCATGGCAACTTGCTGAAATAGGTGCCATTCCTATTTAATAGATGATAAAGTTATTCAGAGAGTTTAAATAGCTGATTGAAACGTAGGATAACAAAGACAATAATCCGGAAATAAAATTGTTCTAGCTTACAAACTGTAGTATCCAAGTTGGCAAAAAAAAAATCTTTAAAATGTTGTTAAATAAATTATAGTTAAATTGAAAATCACCCTAAATTGAATATAAAATAATTTGTAATAATAAATAAACATGCATTCAACATGGTAAATGAGAAAAAGCAGATTGCGCACTTCAGGTATAATCATTCTATTTTATTTCATGTGCTTACACACATTGGGAGGCTGAGATGGGAGGATCACTTGAGGCCAGGAGCTTGAGACCAGCCTGGATAACATAGTGAGATGAGGGCATCTCTACTACTTAGGGCACACTGGCTTGCTCCTGTAGTCCCAGATACTGTGGAAGCTGAAGTGGGAGGATCACTTGAGCCTGAGGCTGCACTGAGCTGTGATAGCACCACTGCACTCCAGCCTGGGCAACAGAGTGAGGCCCTGTCTCAAAAAGTAAATAAAAAATAAATAATTGTGCTTACATATTTATCTTACCAATGAAGATTGAGTTCA
This sequence comes from Pan troglodytes, assembly GCF_028858775.2. Classification (NCBI taxonomy): domain Eukaryota; kingdom Metazoa; phylum Chordata; class Mammalia; order Primates; family Hominidae; genus Pan; species Pan troglodytes. The sequence goes on from NC_072411.2 coordinate 15,942,156, forward strand.
GCTGCCTGTAACAGAACACCAAAAATTGCAATGGCTTAAGCAAAGTTAAGTCATTTCTCTTTTATATAGAAGAATACAGAGGTAGTCATCCAGGACAGATAAGAGTTGTGGTCATCTATTTCTTGCACCTTGCTAACATTTATTTTCCAACCTGAGGATCATTCTGTGATCTACAATTACTGCTGGAATTCCAATCATCCTGCCTACGTTCCTGGTGCCCAAAGGGAGGAAGGAATAGCAAAAGACCGGCTGGGTGGGGTGGCTCACACCTGTAATCCCAGCACTTTGAGAGGCCAAGGTGGGTGGATCACCTGAGATTGGGAGTTCGAGACCACCCTGACCAACATGGAGAAACCCCATCTCTACTAAAAATGCAAAAAAATTAGATGGGCCTGGAGGCACATGCCCGTAATCCCAGCTACTTGGGAGGCTGAGGCATGAGAATCACTTGAACCCGGGAGGCGGAGGTTGCAGTGAGCCGAGATCGCACCATTGCACTCCAGCATGGGTAACAAGAGCGAAACTTCATCTCAAAAAAAAAAAAAGAAAGAATAGCAAAAGAAACACACTGCATTTATTTGTACCCATATTAGTAATAGTACCTTATCCAGAATGACCCTAGAAAACCATTTACTTATTGTTCATTGGCCAAGAACATAATTGCATGGCCACACTTAGTTGCAGGAAGGTATAGGAAATATTTATAGTCTGTACCTAGACATATTGCTGCCCTATGTACCTAGACATATTGCTGCCCTATGTACCTAGACATATTGCTGCCCTAAGTATTATTCTTGGATGACCATTTAGCGGCCTCTGTCATGACATATTTGTATTGAATGAATGATGATATTAAAAATACACATACGCATAAACATATTCACACAAACTATATATGATATATGCTATATAGCATAATTTTATTATCTATGTGCATTTTTCTTTACTTACAAATGTTTAATTTGGTCATACTTGATTTAGTATATCTAATAGTCGTTATAGGTCAGTCGGTCATATGTTTCTTTTTATTTATAATTTAAAATATATTTTACCTTATATAATTACACTTTTAAAAATGATATGTTTAAAAACTAATAAATTTGAAAATTTATACAATTCATTCACTGCTTTTCCATAAAACAACACTTCTGGCATTAATGAGTCACTGCTTTCCATAAACTATACATAACAATTATATGTATTTATTACACATTATTCTATATTATATTATATATACATTAATTATGATATATAATTGTATCTTGACTATGTATAACTTCATGGTATTATGTATATAACATCATGGTATTATTTTCAAGCCTTTTGTTAATATCAGACTGTTTTACATAGCAATTAGGAAGCTAGAAATGGGTTCAAATCATTCCGTTGGTAATAATTTGAACTTACTTTTCTTTCATGGCATGAAAGTTTTTGTGTGCTACTTTTTACTATTCCTAAACCAAGAAACGTGAAGATCATGGGAATGTATTTGCTGTTCAATTGGAGGTCAGACGTTCAACTCAACAAAGGCTTGGCGCAAGATAAATCACTCTGCTGTGAAATGAGTCCGTAAACACAATGCACTTGCCAGCCCTCAAACAAAGTAGATTTACAAGTTTTTAAAAATCTCAGTGAGAAGTACTGTTGTTTCCTTGAGTGTAAGTTACTCTTATTCATGTATATGTTTAAATTTTAGAAAACTGGACCACAAAAGTCTATCCTAACTGTAGTAGTCTGTGATTAAAATGGCAAAAGCAAAGGGTGTATGATTTTTAAGCTCATTTTAGTGCTATTTTCTAGTGTTTTAAATTTTTTTGGTTTGTTCTTAAATAGGTTTTAATTGGAAGTGTTCTTTTGAGAAGCGGAACTAAAACTTTGAGTGGGGCAGTATACTTTTAAAGTCAGAGTCTATCCTTGGGTTCATAAGTTCATTCAATTTGGAAATTAAAAGTAGAGAAAACTGACAAGGGAGTTGGGGCGTGCTGCAGAATTACTCTCAAAGCTAAACATGGAGCTAAAACTGTGTCAAAACCATAATTAGTATTTGCCCTTGAATTGTCCTTGTTAATAGAAGTGGAACAGTGGAAAATACTGCATAGAGGCATTGTCTGGAAACTGCATTTCATAGCCAATAAATTCAAACCACCTTAGTGGAATATAATTATGAGGAGGAGCTATAGTCTCTGTGGCTGAAGAAAAAACAACAAGAACAACAACAACAAAAAACGCAGAGCATGTCTTGCTCTACATTCTAACTTGCATCATGGAATCCGCCAGATCTATGCCATTTTGGATTTCATTGCCACCGGCTGAAAGTGGTAGATTTCTTTTTCTTAAGTCGGCTAGAAGACCTAATTTTAGTAAGCCTAAAGGGCACTGAGCAATACAGCTACTTTGGTGGATCGTTTCCAGTTTGAGGATTCCTAGTGCACAGTCAGTGAATGTTGTATGGAACGCACGGTGAAGAAATACGGTTTAGTGAATCTGGAAACTTAAAAAATTGGCCTTGGCATCATGAGGAATTCCCATTTGGCCTTCAGCATTTTTGTCTATATTGGCTTTTCTGTCCCAAGACTTTCTATAATCCAATTTATCACTTGCTTTTTGGGTTAAAGGGAAATAAAATTTCCACACTTCTTCAATACATGTGCTGGAGAGGACAAGGGGAGGGAATTTATTTTGTGTGTGTGTTGTAAAATCAGAAGCAATTGTTGAAAGGCGATGAACAGTTTGAAAGGTATGTTGTTCTCTTGTACTACCTCCAGTGGTTACTATGAAGTTTTTCTCATCACTCTTTTGTATCCTTTCTTAAATTCTGCTGTGTGGCAGAGTATCTTATTTATCTGCATATTAACATGTCTTTTGCAAGGTTTAGTTATATTATTGCAACTGTTCTCAAAAGATACAAGCTTCCTCCTAAAACACGTCACAATCAGGTTTTACTAGACAGCTACTAACAGCCTTAAATTAAACAGGATCTCAGGATGTCTTGTCAGTTTGGGTTTTCAGCTGCAGACAGTTGACAAGGGATAAAGAGGACAGAACTAATGCCACATGCCATCTCCCTCCAAAGAGAGAATCCTTGACCCCTGAGTTTACCATTCTCATTTTTGAGATTCCATTTTCACTTCTACCACATAACAAATTCCTTTCCTTGTTTTTAACACAGTGAAGTAATTTGAAAAAAAAATCTGATAATGTATCTCATATCTCTATGTCTTTTAATAGGAAGAGGGCACATATTAATTCAACGTATTCATTTGCAAGAACACAAAATCCTGGACTTTTTTTTTAAACTTACTGATCATTATATATCTGAGAAATTTGGTGTAACACCAAGTCTTTTGTCATCAGTAGCTCCCATTTTTTAAAGACTTCTATCTCTATATTCAATAAATGTCACAATTATTTGCTATCATTATTTTAATATGTGTACTATTATTTTTATTTTAAAATATGTTCTCATTTTCATATACTTACTATTTTATTTTTAGTTTAAAAATATTTTTTCAGAAACCTAAAATGTCAGTGAATACAGGTAAATATTTATTCATTTTGACTGCATAGAAATCTAAAGCAAATATTGATTGTGATATGTACATCTACATATTAATATAACATTTTTGTAAACATATTGTTTCTGTTTCAAACATGAGTCTTGGTCAATAATTGATATAAATAAAAATTCAAGTTTTCCACAAAATTTTGCTTATGTAAAATTAAATAAGGTAACCTTTATATTCAGTCAGTTCTGGCTCCTGGATAAATTGCATGCTTAGAAATTTCACTTTCATAAAATAAAAGTTTTCTCCTCATCTGTAATGTATTCTCCCTTTTACTGTACTGGCATCTACATATTGACTGTTTTCATGAATTATTTCTTCCCAAGATCCCTACAAAGAAGTAAAACTCATTCATAATAGATTGTATATTAATCCCCAAATTCCATGTAATTCTACAGAAGCAAAAAACATAAACCAAAATCATGGTACTTGCAGTGGAAGAAGCATAAGCATCCTACATTTATACCCTTTTCCCCATAAATACATAGTGTGGCTGGCAGCCTGCACAGTAATGATTAAATGAGACAATAAAATCTTAGCAATTCTTACCCTGAGTCTGAAAGTGATCACCGTGTCCAAGAGCAAGTCATTTCCTTTTTCTAGGTGTAGTTTTTTTATTCTACAAAATACTAGGAAGAGATTATCTCCAACAGAAGTCACATCTTCTGGGTCAAATTAGGATCACAAACATGTGTTTGTGTATTAAAATGTTTTAAATTTGAATCAGCTGACAATACTTCAAAAATTGGGAGATTTGATATTAATATCTTGTAACACATCATAGGTAAAAGACTGCCCCTGGCAAAAGCCTGCATCTCTGGTTCTCCAGAAGCCCCACCCTTCCCCCTTGCTACCAGTCACTTAAACCAAGTCTGTGTTGTGGCTTAATGTCTAATTGCCTTTTTCTTTAAAACTCTGACTTTGGCCCCTGGCCTAGAATGACCATTAATGGTATATTTAGCCATGATATCTATGATTCTTTATCCAATAAATGCTTAAGGCTATCCTTGCCTTGATGTTTCTCCCAGAGCTTGCCTAGTCAAGCTTCATCCTCTTAGTTAATTATGGTCCTCTATAGAATATGTGCTATTCTGTCTTTTAAAGGCTTTTCCAGGGATACATTTGACATATTTAAACATGATAGCTAGGTAAGCTGTTTCAAAGGCATTATCCTCCATAAACATTCTACTCTTGTATAAAAAGTCATTTCAAAATATACTATTTTACTAGATTTATTCATGATTAAGTAAAGAGTTGCTTCATCGGATTAGTATTTATTTTCAATTGCCTTTCTCATATACATGTTAGATAGTGTTGCACTCTGAGACTGGATTTGAAACTTTATTTTTTTCTTTATAAAATATTAGTGCAAAAATCACAAAGGGATTCAAAACACACACACACACACACACATACTCATTATTCAATAGATTCTGTATGTTTGAATTCCAGAAATGATGAGTTATAAGTTATATCTGAAATGTCCAGGAGAGTGGGTCTGAATTCAGAAAGAAAAAATGGAAGGTAGTTAAAAATGATTTCCATAGTAAATACTCAATAGAATTATTCACTAAGAAGAAGGAAATTGTATTGAAAACTTAAACTTTTGAGGCTTTTCAAGAGTGTTAACAGGTATCTGTGACATATTTTTAGTACTTTAATTTTGTGGACATATTCTTATAATCTGAGTTACAAATCAATTATTAAAACTTCAATTAGTTTTTGTGAAAATAATGCTGTACAATAAATGATGCAAAATGTCAATTGACTAACCACCGACAAAATTTATGCCTCACTGAAATTCCTGTATGTCGTTAATGTGTCCCTGCTTTGGGCTGTAGGTTGGGTTCAGGTATCTATGTGTCTTTTAATCTGGAGCCTATCCTTTGCTGGGGAATAATATTTGTACAGGATAGGGCAGGATTGCATAAACAAGTCAAACCACACATGTGCATCTACATCCTGGTTGGATACAGCTTATTATATTAACTCACATTCGATTAGTTGAAGCAAGTCACAAGGTCAAGCTCAAAGTCAGTGAAGAGGAGCATTATAGATGCATTGTGGCTAAACCACAATAAGCCATTTCAATGTGGGGAAGGAAGGAAGAATTGTGAACACATAATACTATCTGTCACATGAAATATGCTTGGTAATTTGCATTATTTTGGATATTTCACATAACAAATTCAAAATATAGCTTGAGAAAGATAATAGACATGTCACATGTTTTGGAATGATGTTTAAGAAAGATGATGCTGTTTCAGTTCTGTAAGCTCTTAATATTTATCAATATGTCATCTTTGTTTTAAAATGTAAAAGCTTCATCTACATGATGATTGTGAAAAGTGGGTACCAAGTTTTGGGCTATGTAATAGTACATGAAAGGAAATAGTCATAAGAAAATCATGAATTTAGAAAAACACCATTGCATTGATAGATTTTATTAGGGGTATCAAATGTTTCAGCTTATAGGTTAGAGAAATATAAGCCCCTCTTTTCATACTGCTATGTGGTATGACTTGCTGTTATTATAAACTTCTGTACATTGCACTTGCGTTTGATGAAGATCCATAAAGATTTACTCATTGAAACATAACAGCCATTGTGCCACATAACCTTGGGTTGAGGTCTCAATTCAGAGCCAACTTCAGACAGCACCATGAATAAAATTTGATCTTGCCAATTTCACATTCCCCATTTCTCCCATTCAATATGTACACATCGATGTTCCCAATGTCTTTATTTTGTCCTTTGGCTTTGGATTCCATATATATATATATATATATATATATATATATATATATATATATATATATATATATGATTCTCCTTTAATTTCACTCAGTATCCTGTCTTACCCATTTTGAACATCTGTTTAATAAAAAGTTATTATTAGGCACTCTGAATTTAAATAAGCAGGAGACATGGTTCCCTAGGATGGTGGTATTCAAATGATTTTACAAAAATCCTGGCAGATTATAAGAAATATATTTTAATTGCAGTCCACTAAATACATACATATACATGCATACGTGAAGCAAAAGTTTCACAAATAATAGTAACCTTACTACAGGTATACATTATGATTTGTTTTATTTCATTGGGGGTGAGTGTTGGTAGCCACTCACTAAATGAATGTCAGTCCCTAGTGTTTCTGAATTCAGTGTATAATAGCACTTTAAGATTTTAGGTTTAATGGTGGCCAGGGATAAGGGTCAGAGAAAGGGGCAGCTACACATATCTCCAGTATTATTAAATGGCAAATAAATAGTGCAGATAATAAGTGCTGAAATGTTTAGAAAAAGGGGCCAGGCGCGGTGGCTCACGCCTGTAGTCCCAGCTACTGGGGAGGCTGAGGCAGGAGAATTGCTTGAACCCGGGAGGTTGAGACTGCAGTGAGCTGAGATCATGCCACTGCAATCCAGCCTGAGCGATGGAGCGAGACTCCATCTCAAAAAAAAAAAAAAAATTTAGAAAATGAAGAAGCTTATTTTGGCTAAAATGTAAGATGGTAATACTAGAAGTTATCAAAGATGAAGAAGAAGAGGTAGGACTTGAATTTCATATTAGTGTTTCAAAATATATTAACGTGAGGAGGTAATTTAATTACTATTTAGGAATGGTTATCAGCAAGACATATTTTAGAAGCTCTGTAATAGTTTTGAGGGATTAAGTATAGGAGTTCATTTTGAGAATTACTGTGAGATAAACATGAAATGAAGGATTGATTATGTATTATATCTGAAGATGAATTCCAGGCCAATTATCTCAACATTTATCTTTCATGCAATGGAGATTTTCTTTGAGTTTCTGATATGGAAGCTAGAATGATGTAAGAAATATTTAGGAAGGGGAATTCGATATGCACCATGGTCCCCTACGTGCTATTGTATTTTTTATGTTTTTCTTAGATTTTTCAATAAAAATTCTACCATGCGTTTTCTGGGGCTTGTTAGCAATTTAGTAGGAGTTATATTGAATAGTACTTTAACTCAAGTGAAGGATAACTAGGTACACTCTTGAGACAGTTGTTCATTGGCATATGATGTATTCATTTCACACATTATAGGTTCTAGCCTTGGAATTTTTCATGTTTTAAAAGCATTATTCCAAGCATCCAATGTATGTTGCGTTTATCCCATATGATTTGGTCCAGAATGGTTACTGTCCACAGAGGTTTTATCTTTGTCTGTGGTATTAACCTTTTTGAGGACGATGCAAATGGCTTCATATTCGAGAATGATAATAATTTGGTCAACTTTTATGTACTGAGAAATTAACTGAAGTATTTCAAAAGACCTAATAGCATGAAATATTTATAATTGCTGTATAGTGAAAAATAATGAGAGATTTTCCTATCCTTATACAGTATTTTGCAGAGGGTATAAGCAAAAGCTCTTGTGATTTTTATTCATTTTGGGGGGGAGAATTGGATAAATTGTGTTATGTGTTTAAGGTACTGGTTTTTGTTTTATTGTAAGCAAACTTATTTACTTTTTATAGTGCTAGTCGTTATCAATGCCAGAGGACTGCTGAATTGTCCTGTTCCCACCTCCAGTCCTATAGGACTTCACCATCTAAAAACACCTTAGTTCCCATACAGCTTTGCTCTAGAGTCTAGAAAGATGCTAATGATTATATGCTAGGAGGAATCAAGTGATACTTGGAGGAATTGTTCTTGTGTCTTCTAGATTATCATTTTAGAAGCAAATCATGCTTTCTGTGAGATGTCCATAAGTGCCTCTCTCAGAGACGGATTATGCTGTGGTGTTATGGGTCTGATTCTGTGGGGAGAATTTAGCTTACTAATTTCGAACATATATGCAATATATATCAAATAGTAAGTGCTGCAAAGTATGTCCCTGTGCTTTAAAAGGGAATTCTTGAAGAAATTTCTAATTTCACAATAAAAAATATTTTAGAGTAGCAGGGACTTGTTTTTAGGAAGGAAATCTGCCATATATTAGCAAGCACCATTACATTTTAAAGTGATATTTTTCAGGCATATAAAGAGTCAAGTTCTTGAAAATAAGAACACCTTTATTATCATGTAACTGCATTTCAGCACTGCATCGCTCTCTGTATTCCCCTCTCCTCTCTTTGCCTACCTCTCTCACCTTTATTTCGCTCTCTTCCTTCTAATCTTGTCACTTTGCTTTTCCTGCACTTTCCTTCCTCGAGGCGTTTGTTTATGCAGTTTCTGTAGCCCTACATGCTTATTCTTCTCCTATAGGTAAACACAATTCCAATTTTTCAAAATCCATCTCAAATCACAGAGCCTTCACGATGGCTCCCAAAGCTTCCATCAGATTTAATTTGATGTCCCCATATTTGCCATAGATTGTGCTTTTAAAAATTGTAGTTATCCTTCTCTGTCTTATTTAATGGTGATTTATGTGTGTCCACTCATTTCATAATGCTCTACTGTAGGTTAAGGCCTATGTCTGGCTCACAAACATCTTACTCATTGACACAGAGATTTGCATAGAGCAGACACCCAATAGATAGTTACACTGAATATTTTGTGAATCATATTAAAATCTATAGGTGGCTTTTAACCATACTTTATTGATGTTGTTTAATTAGAAGTCTCTCTCAAAAACTTCATATGCTTTGATGCTGGGGAGGATGCCTCACTCATTGTTGTATCCGTATTTGTAACTAACATTTATTGAGTTCCAATTATGTGACAGACTCCTACTAGCGCTTTGCACTTTATATGGCTCATCTCATTGAGTTCTTAGAATAACCCACCAGAATAGGTGGGCAGTAATAGCTGCAGTTTATAGGGGAGAAAAATTATGAGTCAGAGGCTAATTTACTTTCCAAGGTTTGAAGAGGCAGTAAGTGACAAAACCAAGATAAAAACTCAGAAAGCTTCATTACTTTCTGCAAACCTTGAACAATCTAGTGAATGGACGAATGTGTCTTCAGAGTTATGACATAACCAGCAGGAGAAAGAAACCATCATGTGACTTCCTAAAATACGATGCATTATTTCTTTCAACAAATTATGTAAGTAAGTGTACTATGCTTAGTAGGTATGTGAATCATTATCTTGGATTTTATTAACTGTAGGGCTGTAGACTTTGGAAAGAAAGATCCTAATACCGTGTTCAGGAATCAATGAGAAACAAAGATATTAGTAGAAAAATGGAGTGGAAGAGAGGCAGTGGGTGTGTCGATTATGTACTTTGGTGATTATGATTTCTATGCTATGGATATTTAAAATTTTATTTTCCTCTTAATCTTCAATTTCCATCTTCTGGTAACTTCTTTAGATATAAGAACAAGACACTTTCTTTACCATTATATCTGCTAGATTTTTATCCAGTGTCTTTTAAGAAGCTCAGTCCAGGTGCAGTAATTACACCTGGACTCACGCCTGTAATCCCAGCACTTTAGGAGGCCGAGGCGGGCGGATCATGAGGTCAGGAGTTCAAGACCAGGTTGGCCAACATAGTGAATACCTGTCTCTACTAAAAATACAAAAATTAGCTGGGCGTGGTGGCACGCGCCTGTAGTCCCACCTACTCAGGAGGCTGAGACGGGAGAATCACTTGAACCCGGGAGGCAGAGTTTGCAGTGAGCGGAGACCACGCCATTGCACTCCAGCCTAGGTGACAGAGTGAGACTCCGTCTCAAAGAAAAAAAAAAAAGAAACAGAAGCTCAATAAGTGTTATTTGGGTTAAAGCATTAACTGGTTTAAAGCTCAAGATTTTAAACAACTCAGGATTGGGCATTAAAGAATAACAGAAGCTACCATCTATTGAATTTTTATTAAGACATTTCAGGACACCAGGAGTAAGGATACAGGGTAGCTGTATTTGTTATCTATTGCTCCATAACAAATAATTCCAGACTTTCTGGCTTAAAACTACTCATTATCTCACAGTTCCTTTGACTAGGAATTCAGCATCTCTAATTTAAGGTCTCTAATAATGAGGTTCCAGTTAAGCGATTGTCAGGGTCTGTCACCTTATCAGGAGGCTTGACTAGTGGAGGATCTGCTTCCAAGCTTACTTGTGGGGTCTCAGTTTTCTGCTGTCTGTGGGCCAGAGCTCTCTTTCAGTTGCTTGCTATGCAGGTGGCCTCATGGGACTTTCTCATGACATGGCAACTGGTTTCTCCATGGTGAACAGTCTAAGAATCTGTCCAAGATAGAAGCCACAGTGTTTTTATAATCTAAATTGGAAGGGACATTCCATCACTTCTGCCACTTTCTATTGGTTTGTAGTAAGTCAGAAAGTCTAGCCCACATTCAAGGCAAGAGGATTATGGAAGGGCATAAATACCAGAAAAAGAGAATTTTGGGTGACTCCCTTAGAAGCTGCCTATCAAAGTACTTACCCTGCCATTCTGTCTACTTATCATTGTATTTCTCTTTAATTTGATCTTGAGGTTGTAAAGTGGCTATAAACTTTAGCCCTGCCCTGATGGAGTTCCAGGGGATTTATTTGGCTGTGGGTATTTATGATGTGCCTTTCACTGGATACTTCTTTATCCTAGTGGATAGCCTAATTCCTGTGCCTAACTTGTTACTAGGTATACTTCACACACACACACACACACACACACACAGACACACACACAAACACTTATTTATGCTGGCAGACTGACAGTCACCTTTGCAGCTCTTGTCTGTTCTGCCAAGATAGTCACTCTCTGGGAAAGCTTTGACCAGAAGAAAAATTAGATATGGATGTATTGGTCAGGAGACGTAGAGAAGGCAGCACAGCAAAACATATGAAGTATAAGAAGCAGTTTATTACTCATGAGTCCACGAGAGAAGAGGGCTACTATATAGGAAGCAGGGGGCAAGGTTGCAGGGGCAATGTGCTGAACCAGCAGATCAGGAGCTGTTAGAAAGAGGACCTGTGGGGCCATGCCCTTCTTGAGGTATGGGGGTTACCCATTAGGCTTTCCCATAGAGGTTATTGATTGGCTAATTTAAAGACAACACACATGAAGAGGGGAGCTTATTCCCATGACTCTGGTGTTTTCATTAGGTTTTGTGGTACTAGCTGTGGGTGTGCTGAGCTATAGATCAGTAAGATGAGAATCAAGCAGATTACCTTACAAATGACCACGTGGGGAGAGGAAGATTTAACTGGGCCAGGGGTGAGGGCAGGGACCTATGTCAGTCCTAAAGTAGATGCTGAGGCAGCAACTATGTGAAACACATTTATGACACACATGCTCATTGCAGATACTAGTAATTGCTGATAGCATTATTTCAAAATGAGACAAGATTTGGGACTACAAAACATTCTCGAGGGAGTGTTCCAGGAAGTACTGACTGTCAATTATTTAGGATTGGAACTCCATTTGAAATCTGTTTGTTCTTTATATTGGTTTTTTTAAGTTTATCTTCATTAAAAAGCTGCAAATTAGGTATTCATTTTTTATTCCACTTTGGAGAAAACAACAACACTAAGAAATGTCAAAATTAATCATTGATATATTTGTGACCAGTACCTTCAAAACTAGTTCAACCTACTGAAAACTACTCAAGCTCTTTCCACCACATAATAGCACTTTCAGATATTGTTTTTGCAGCTTAAAGGGAATTTGCATTTAGGTGTGTGTACAATATCAACAAATTGGTGCTACAGGCACATTCAATGTTCTTCTTTTTAGAGGAAATTAAATTCAGTTTGCTTAGGTTGATGTGGACAACATTAAAATAAATGTTAACCTTATTCTGTATTTATGAATCAATACTGATAGTTTTAAGATACCTGGCCATTTTACTTGTTGGTAAGGTCTTGGAATAAGGAAATCTTGACAGAAGTTTTGAAGAGTATATTCTTGATCATTTCAAACTGTGAAAACTGTGCAGTTTCCTAAGAGTAGATTTTAAAGTCACACAAGGGATCATGCTGAAAACTGACTTCCAGAGTCTTTGCTCGGCAGGTTGTTGCGTTTTTTTTTTCTTTACTATTGAACACTCTTTTGTTCATGCCTTTTTTCTTATTGCTTGCAGAAATGTGACAAGCTTCAAACTTACACAGAAAGAATAAGTAGTAGAGATACTAGGTATCATTGCACAGCCCAGATGTCTTTTGAAAATATTTATTCAGCTGAACTAGAATTTCAAAATCTATTAGAAAGGTAAAATATATCTTGGAAAACAAAAGCAGATTTTGAATAAAACATAGGTAAAAAAACCTTTAAGTAAGAAAATATGAAAAAATGGCAACAGCTTTAAATGATAACTTGATGGCTTCCACAGAATAATTCATAGTGTAGGTATTTTTTATTAAAACTTGACAAATATTCTAAAAAATGTAAAAGTGAAAATTAGGTATTTTAACTGAGAAAGATGAAATTGGCACCATCTAAAAAATTTTTCATGAGTTCCATTTGTGTTAAGAAAATATTTCTTATTTAATCAAATACATGTGCAAAATGTTATCTTAAAATCCTTTTAGAGTTTTGATAAAGAATGCTCAATATGAGCATACATATTCAGCCATTAGTTATATTCACATTCTCTTCCAGAAATAATCTGTTAATAATTAAATGTGTTTTATAAACACTTACATAATAAAACTCAAATTAGCTTCTCAGATAAATTGTTGTTGCTGTTGTTCAGCTGGTATTGTTATAAACCATCATTCATATAACTTTATTATATTGCGAGTGTTTTCTTTGAAACTGATCAACCTCAGCATTTAGGATATGTGGACTATTAGATGGAGAAATGAATATTTGCCTTAGCATAGTAATAAATATTGTTAGACTGACACAAATATTAGCCTGCACTCATAGTGCCTAAAATAGGCCATTCCAGTAATTGCTTAGAAAAATATTATTTGCACAGCTTGTAGAAATTTACAAATGAACAGAAAAACTCTGCATTTGACCTAGGATATATGAATTCTTCAAATAATAAAATATATCAAATATATTCTGAGTTTGAAATAGTCTTTACCTTGAGCCACCAAAAAGGAAAAGAAAATAGAATCAAGATTACTTGTTAATTTTCAATTTTGGGGTGAAAAACCTTATTCAACTTCTCCAGTAACTAAATCACATAAAGTTCTTCAGTACAAGTTAGATTGTGGAAATAGTTCATGTAGTTATTCCACGTCTCCTTCTAACAAAATTTCAACAGTTAAAATATCCAGTTTCCTTTTCATTTATGCACCATTGTAGTTGCTAATATACATGTTGGATCTTTCTGCCTCCCACTCACACCTCCAGCCCCTCGCCTGCCCACGCACCTGCACTGGCTCACATTGGTGCTCTTTTCCTGCGGGCTGCGCTGAGCAGAAAAGGTGAGGCTATTCAGGGTTCTGTAATGCTCAATTCCATGTTCCATTTCTTTTCCTCAGAAACAGTTGAAACCTATCTATGGATGAAAAACGCTTCATAATCCAAACATTACTTCAATCAGATGCGAAGAGTGGGTTTGCTGCACTGTAACATGCTACCATTGCTTAGGTTTATTTGATAAAAGTGAACAACCACAACTTGTATGAAAAACTTTTTTTTTTTGAATTTTATGTGAGTTGTCCTTTTGGAAGTAGATAGATGAGAGAGACAGAGGGACAAATAATCTGTATGAATTTTGGCTTTTCCCTTGAGTATAAATGTTTATCTTTCCCCCTTCAATGTAACTTGCTTGGATGTTCAAGTGTGGAGTACATTTCTTTTCTAAAAGACAACATATTTTTCAATTTTATTCATTGATTTATCACTCAAAACATGCACTCGAAGGTACTCTTAGTACTCTCCTTCATGGCCAGTTTATCTATACCATTTTTTCAGAGTTTCTTGAGACAGCTTGCTTTTTTTTTGTTTGTTTGTGTTTTTTGTTTTGACCGAGTCTCCCTCTGTGGCCCAGGCTGGAGTGCAGTGGTGGGATCTCGGCTCCCTGCAAACTCTGCCTCCCGGGTTCACGCCATTCTGCTGCCTCAGTCTCCCGAGTAGCTGGGAGTACAGGCGCCCGCCACCATACCTGGCTAATTTTTTGTATTTTTAGTAGAGATGGGTTTTCACCGTGTTAGCCAGGATGGTCTCAATCTCCTCACCTCGTGATCCGCCCACCTTGGCCTCCCAAAGTGCTGGGATTACAGGCGTGAGCCACCACACCCGGCCTGAGACCACTTGCTTTTAAAGAGCTCTCACAAACAGGTAGCATAGGTGACTGCCTTTTGACCTAAAATGTGATATTTTAGAATATGTTACTAGAAATTTGCAATAATGTTCTTAAAATTATTAATCTTATTGATGTGTTTCTGGAGCTCAGTAACAAACATTGATTCTGAAGAGTGAATTTGGAACGAGGCCAATTTAGTGTTTCCCTAAACTGTTTTGGGTAGAACGCTGATAATAATGCCATGTGCTTTTACTAGTATTTCATAGCCAAATGCATTCGGGGATTACAGAGGTAGCCCACTCGTAGCCGTCTTGTGGGCTGCACAGAGCCTTTCCTGTGCTTGCATGCATCATGCACCCACCTCTCCGAGAGTGGTGTCATACATGTCCATTGATTGGAATGAGCACATTACTCCTGCTTCCCTCTGTAGAGCGCATCATGCAGAATTGTTTGTGTGTGTGTGTGTGTGTGTGTGTGTGTGTGTATACCACTTTGGATATCACTCAGTTAACAGTTATTGTCTAAATCATTCTTGTGATAAGAATGATAATCTTATATAAATGATAGAACTATACTTGAAAATACAGCCTGATTGTTTTATCTATCCATTTTATCATTAAAGGTGAATTGAAAACTTTACTATTATGAACGCTGTCGTTTCCTATTGAGGTTCTTTAACACTAGAACCTGCAGAATTAGCCATACTTTGACATTAAAACTATTACATTGCCATCCTCTCTTTTTCCCTGGTGAATATTTAGGTGCACTTGGAGATCTGGTATTGCTCTAGTGGTGTGCCTATTTTTTTTTAATATTTTCATTTTGTTTAATCTACAGAGAAGTTCCGAGATCCTCCAGAGCTCTGATGGGAAGAATTGTATAGCGTGTCCCCTGCCAAAAGTTCTAAGAAAAAATTTACACAGCGGAGGCTTTGATTAAATGAATTATTCATTGACAACTATCCATCAGGGAATTAGAAGTTTATGGCAACATGAGCTGTGGAAAATAGAAAGAAAAATTACCCGTTTCTAACTTTTTAAATGAGAAAGTCAGAAACTCAGATTGAGTTTGAATTTAACCCTGCACATAGAAAGACACTATGCAAAATATTGAGAGGAGTTACATAACCTTTATGCAATTTATTAGTTAATAAGCACATAATTGGCTGCTAATTAACAGTTGTAGCATCTTTCTTTCTTGTCTTTCCTCTCGTTAAGCATAATATTATGTGTAGAACTAGCATAGTGTGGTTTCTAACTTTAACATTCTTCTGTAAGATCACTTGTGTTCAGCACCTCGCACAGGGTTCTATTCACAGAATAGAATCCTATTTTGTTTTCTTTTATATTAGAAATAGTCCATGGCATCTTGACGAGGTGTTATGAACCAGAGAGGAAAGGTCAATGATTTAAACCAGCTTTAGGAGAAGCGTATATAGAAGTTGTTTCTCGGCTTTCTGGAATGAATTTTAACAGCCACCTATAATTGAAAGCATTTCATGCAGGGCATTTCACAAAATGGACATTCAAAAACTGCAGGTTGACCTGTACTGAAGACGTGAAATTGCTCTGTGCCTTTGAGAAGTACTCTTGGATAAACCATGCCATTGTCTATATTGAGTTCCCTGATTAAATAATAGTCTCTCTCTATCTCTTTATCTCTCTCTAGCTAGCCATCCGTCTATATATATAACACATGCACATACTCAAATAAATATTTACATAACGAATCTATCGATGTATATTAGTAAGTACTATGCATTCAGCACACGATTAGGGTGCATAATCTCATATACACGTTGCAAAAATCTTTGAGGGATAGTATCATTAGTAATATTTCATATATGACAAAACTGAGGTTTAAAGAGTTTAAGGGACTTTTCCAAGTTCACATACTAAGAGAAACAGTTACTATGTAAGTCACGTTAGTGGCAAAGGCAAGCCTTGCTTCTTTTTTTTTGGATATTATATAAAAATTATATAGAAAAGTTTCTTCTTAAACCTAAGCCATGGGAACAATTCTTCAGTTTTCATTTTATTCTAGTAAATTTCTTTTCTTTTCTTTTCTTTTTTTTGAGATGGAGTCTCGCTCTGTTTCCCAGGCTGGAGTGCAGTGGCCAGATCTGCGCTGACTGCAAGCTCCGCCTCCCGGGTTCACGCCATTCTCCTCCCTCAGCCTCCCGAGTAGCTGAGACTACAGGCGACCACCACCATGCCCAGCTAATTTTTTTGTATTTTTTGGTGGAGACGGGGTTTCACCGTGTTAGCCAGGATGGTCTCAATCTCCTGACCTCGTGATCCGCCCGCCTCGGCCTCCCAAAGTGCGGGGATTACAGGCGTGAGCCACCGCGCCCGGCCTATTCTAGCATATTTCAACTCTTGGTGGCAGGAACATCTTTCTTAAATTTCACCCAGAAGTGAATTATATGCCCGCCCTTTCTTTTTCCTGATGGATATGTGGAGAGAACAATTATTGTTCTACTTTGCTCTTGGCTGTAGGTATAGTTGTTAATAATTAGAAAACACTCGAATGGCAGGTTGCCAATTAGAGAGGGGAGTATAAAGATACACAGAACCTGGGCAATTCAAATTTGGGACAATCACCTTTAAAGACATTGAGAGTTCACTAAGGTTGCTAATGAATCCTGCCACTTGTATCAGTCAAGAGGATAATTTGTAACTAGCCTGTAGAGAATCAAAAGCCAGAATATACTCTCTTTTCTGACAAGCAGAAAACACATTATATGGGCTAATTTTCCCTGCATTTTTATCTTTAAAAAAGGAGATGGGTTTCTAATTCTGCAAGCAAATATATATTTTTTCTAAATGTGAGCTATTTTGAAAAACCTAAAACCACTCATCCTAGCAAGAACAGGGCTAGGTTGAGTGTCCAAGAGAAGACTGTCACAGGACCTGGCACATTAGTGAGAAAGGTGACATTACTCCAGGGGAACTTAATGATGCCATTTATTTCTTGATGCTCTGAGGTACAGCCCCCATTTAGACGGATTACTCTGAGAATTTTGTAAGATATCCAATGAGATACAATCATCTTTATTGGTGGCACTGTAAAGGCAAGTATGAGAGATTTTGGCAAGATCATCTTTTTTTAGAGACACAGTTATCATATTCCTTTTTACCTTCTTTATTAAGTAGGTACTAATACTATTTCTGATTCACTGCTCTCTACTCCAAGGATTGCACTAATAGGAAAATTTTCATAAAGCTTTTGGCTAAGAACTCCTGCTATTGACCTATGCCCCTTTGTGTCTAGGTTGATCCAGAAGATACTTCAGCATAAAAATAAATGCCAACAAAATTTAGTTTCAAATTATAAAAGTCGATATTTCTGCTTTATTTGCCCAAAAGAGGTTCTAAAATGAAATTTTCTCAATTTCAGGTCCATTAAAAAGTCTGAATCTTATAAATATGCATAGCTTTTATAATACTTATAACTTAGATATTAAGAAAAATCAAGATGTACATTATTAAAGAAATAACATTTCCATTGTTTTCCTTTCTCACAAGTGGGATAAACAAGCACTGTAAACTGAAATAAGCAATGCATTCTCAGTTCCCTCCCAAAAGAAAATACTGGTGTGCCTGACTTACCATTTCAGAAAGTCCAGAAAATGCTGCAAACTAGGCAGGCAGTCAAGTGCAATGGCAATGAATAACCTTATACAATTTCCAGACTTTAAGACTGTCAGTCTGGAAGACTGCACTATCTTTTAGCACAAGGTACTTTTGGAGATTACTCTAGGGATCTTAGAGAATAATTATACTTAAGTCCTGCCAGGGCCTTTTTTTTTTTTTTTTTTTTTTTACTGTAGTCGATAGTACTTCCATTGTACTCCTTACATGACATTATGTTACAGAAGAAAATGTTTTATAACAATGTCATTTGAGTGCTTCAGTTGTTACCTCTCCTTGAATACGTATGAAAGAATAATTACCTTTGTAGTAAAGGACATTCTAGTTATACATCTATACTTTATTGGTTTCTTCATGTTTTTCTCTTCAGAAGTAGAAACTTAATGAAAATATTGCGTAAGTAGAGAGCAGTTTATGACAGTATTTCTTTCTAAATAAATTAAAGATTTTATTATATCTTGAAATGTATCACATATGTAAAATATTAAGTATAATGTTTGTGATCCTTTTGAAACACAGACTTTTAAACTTTAATAAATTATATCCAAGTAACATTTTAAATTTGTTATCTAACTTCTACTTTTAACATCTGAAAAAAATTAGAATTGGCAGACATGCAAGATGATGTTGACTTTGCAGCCAGAAAATGTGGAAAGGCCTCAATTAGTATCCCTGATTCACACTTACAAATGGGTGTTTCAGTGCTGTGCAGTTTGATAAGGTAGTTAAGGCCATAGTTTGGGAGACAGATAGGCATGGATTCCAGTCCTGGCTCAGGCATTTCTACTTACGCTATTCGGGCATGTCAGTTTTTCTTTCTAAGGCTCATTTCCCTGTCTGTCCATGAGGAAATAATGTGTTTCCTTGGTAGAAAGATGGTTGTGAGGGTTCAGTGCAATCATGCATATGCATAGTAAGTATTCCATATATCTCAATATCATGATTTATTTCTTGGGATGATGCTACACAAACTTACAGTCTACTCCCTACCTTTGATGTAAAGCTGTCCCGCCGTCCTTCTGTGCTTTTTCTAGAGGTTGAGCCCTTCCTTCATTTCTGGAAGAGTTACTGATTTCACAGTAATTTGCCTTTTAGATCCGTTGTTACAGGTGCCTTTTTGAATCTGACTGCTCAAAAGCTTAGTCCATTTTGTGTTGCTATAAAGGCATACATGAGGCTGAGTAATTTATGAAGAAAGGTTTTGGTGCTCATGGTCCTGCAGACTGTACAAGAAGCACGGTGCCAACATCTGCTTGGCTTCTGGTGAGGGCCTCAGGCTGCTTCTACTTATGGTGGAAGGCAAAGGGGAGCTGACTATGCAGAGATCACATGGGGAGAGAGGAAACACATGGGGGCAGGTGGGTGATATGCCAGGCTATTTTTAACAGACACTTCCCTGGGAACTAGTAGGGTGAGAATTCAGTTGCCCTAAGGGAGGGCATTAAGCTATTCATAAGGAATCCGTCCCCATGACCAAAACACCTCCCACTAGGCCCCACCTCCAATATTGGGGTCAAATTTCAACTTGAAGTTGGAGGAGATAAACATCCAAACTATAGCACAAGCCTTTTTTTGTTTTTTAAAGCTTTAGCTTTACCTGCCATATATAATAGTTCAAGCATAAAATTCAATGTCTTTTAGCTTTTTTAGAGTTGTGCTGCCATCACCATAATGAAACCATGAGACCTTTCAAAGAGAAGACAGGTGTAAACTTGTGTTGTCTTTGATTGGGTTATGATTTATTAGATTTGACACCAAAAGCGCAAGCAATGAAAGAGAAAATATTCAAGTTAGAGTTCACCAAAATTAAAAGCTAATATGCCTTTAGGAAGCATGTAAACTCAGAAGCCATCCTTACGTGACCGGCTCATGGACATCATTGATTTGACCAGAAATGGACATTAAAACCATGGGAGGCTGATGCGGTCTCTCCTGTACGAATTTGAAATAGACACAAGGGAACACCATGAAAAGAATCTCTGTGGGCCTGAACATTTTCAAATTTTAGAAAACGACATTTTACTTTGTGGAATGGACAGGGAGAGTGTCAATGAGAAAAACAGGAGGAGGAGGAAATGAAGAGAGTTTGGCTTAAAATGTTACCACTCAAAATGCCTAGCATGAATTGGGGCAGGTCCATGAACTGCTTGTTATTGGTCTCTACCCAGTAAGGAGCTGGCTCCAGAATGCAGTTCAGTTGACATTTTCTTTTGTAAGAAAGATTTTCTCAATTAAAAAAAATCACCGTGTTGATTTGCGTTTGATAGAATCTTGTCATCAGACACCAGAATTTTGGGTAGCATTTTTCTTTTTTTTCTTTTATCTTTTTTCTTTCTTTCTTTCTTTTTTTCTTCTTTTTTTTTTTTTTTTTTTGGAAACAGGATTTCGGTCGCCCAGGCTGGAGTGCA
Organism: Pan troglodytes; assembly: GCF_028858775.2. Lineage (NCBI taxonomy): Eukaryota > Metazoa > Chordata > Mammalia > Primates > Hominidae > Pan > Pan troglodytes. The sequence continues at coordinate 15,962,891 of NC_072411.2, forward strand.
GTGGTGCAATCTTGGCTCACTGAAACTTCTGCCTCCTTGGTTTAAGCGATTCTTATGTCTCAGCCTCCCAAGTAGCTGGAATTATAGATGCAGGGCACCACACCCAGCTAATTTTTCTATTTTTAGTAGCAACAGGGGTTCACCATGTTGACCAGGCTGGTCTTGAACTCCTGATCTCAGGTGATCCACCCACTGTGGCCTCCCAAATTGGATAGCATTTTTCTAGAATATTGACACCTTAAGCTTTCTTATGATACTCACTTTTTTCTTTCCTACACTGTTATGCCCAGTGGGAGAAGGTTGCTTCTCTTAATAGTTCTCAGTAAATGCTGATTAAATAAACTGTAGAAGGGTAAATAGTTAACAAGATTCTGAATTTGGACTTGTGATTTTTGAGACAAAAATAATAGGTTGAAAGACATGTTTTTTGGATCAACAGGCTTGTATGGAGGTAGACATTTATAATCTTCGTCATACTAGGGAGTGATGGACATTTTATTACTGTTTTGCAAAGGTATGGACAAAGTCTTAAGATCTATGTCTTCTACTTTTAGGCATGTAGGTAAAAATATCAGTAACAATGCAGAAAGCCAGTTTATCTATTTAAAAAATGAATATATTGGAAGCCTTGAATATGAGGCTGAGTAATGCAAGCTTTTCCCAGGAGAACTGTGACTTCTTGAGGCTCAAAGCTGCACTCCGGAATTTTAAGTCCTGAGACATAGTCTATAAACAATAAGTAAATATCAGTCCTATAGTTCAGTGTTCACCACTGATGACTTCTCACACATAAGCAATATCATGTTAAGCAGATAGATACTCGTAGTCATCCAATAGTTTGCAGTGGGAAAATAGTTTGCTAAAAAGCAAGATGTCATATGTGTTGTTATATTTTTCACACATGTTGAGAAATTATCTCTGTTGAAGATTTCTTGAGTTAACCTTGGGGCATTAGCCTTTGCTGCAAGGTTTGAAAAACTCAATTTTTCCCATTCAGTGTGATCTATTACAAGCTATTCTGCTTCCTGAATTTTTGAGAGTATTGCTAGTTATTTTATTCTCAGTTACCTAAGAAGGGTCATATGAGGGAATGTTTTGATTATCCTAAATTCGTTTCTATGGATAACTTCATATCTTTGTTCAGATCTGATTTCTTCCATAGTCACTTAAACTTGAGAATTCTATCCTATCTTCCACAAAAGCTATAATTGAAATAGCTGTGCTTTCCACTTAAAAAGTGAAAAGGTTAATGGTATGGCGATGAAACTGGAATCCAGTCCTCATAAACAATACTGTCTTTTCCATTTTTATGTTGCCTTTTTGGTCACCTAGACCATACACAAGAGATTTTATTTTTCTTTTTGTCTGATTGCTTCTAAACAGATTTCTATTACATCTCCAAATTTCAGTTTCTCTCCCACTGTTCACTCTAGGATAAAGTGGAGTTCTTACTTTATTTCAATAGAAGCTAGAAATAGGTACCTTAATGAGGCAACTCTTGATTTTATTTCAGAACTTGGTAAAACTTCGGCTTTTCATTTCAAAAACAAAAGTAAGCCTCTGTGCTTGCTGATCTGTGTTCCGAAGACTTGTTCTCCCTGTGCACCCACTATTTCTACTAGCTAGAAGTAAGGCAGAATTCCCATAGAGTAATTGTGTTTCAGTTGTATTTCAGACACCACAGACATGAAAGCTTCACAGAAAAGGTTGCTTCTTCCTCAGTGGAGCTCATTTGGTAATAGATGCCAGGTGCATGACTGATGCTGGTTTGAAATGGAGGACCCAGTAATGGCTATATCGCTTGGTGAAATCGCATGAGCTCACCAGAATTAGAATATGCCCGTAGGAGTAAACATAACTTCTCATTTTTGAAAAATTCATAACTTCTCACAACTTTTGTTGTTCTCATTGCTATTGATATTGTTTTAATAATATTCATCCCTATCAGTGCCCAGCAAGAAAATATATGCAACAAATATTAGTTGAATGAATGAATATTTTAATCCACACAGTAAAAGCCATAGGATATAAATATACATGATCAATATTCCACTGCAGAAACCACTGGATATCTTAAAACATTATAAAGTTACGTGCGGAAAACTATTGCTGTGCTTTATGATTTTAAAAGTAAGGTGTATTTATAATAAAATATTTAAAAATACTGAGAAATTTTAGAAATTTTAAAATGGTGACCCAAGAATAATCTTTAGTTTTAGTATTAATTTTTACATATGTACTTAAAAATTACTGTTGTTGTTACTATTATTACATTTGTAAAATGCAATTGGAGTATATTCGTTACTTTAAGGTAGGAGTGGGGAAGTGGTTTACTTGAGAAAGATGACATCTAGTTTTGTACTTTTTCTCACACTAAGAAGTTTGTAGAAACAAGCAATCAACTGAATAACTTTAGTATTTATTTTAAAAAGTGATATATATCCCAACAACTTGTAACTTATTCTTTAAATAACAGAATTTAAGAAAATGAACAATATTGGATAATATTACATAATAGTTATGTCTCACTTTCAGTATTTTTGTCTTTCTACATGTATGAATGTTATAATTAACTGAATATTATAATTTTTAGACTTCCAAACTAATTTTCATGATTTTGGTTATCTGTATTGGGGTACCATTTACATACAATAAAATTCACCAATTTTACATATAAAATTTGATTAGTTTTGGAAAATGTGTGGTATTTGCCCCTGGTTTTCTGAAAATAGAATTAAAAACCCATCAAATCTTTTATCCCCCTTCATCTCACTTCCAGTAGAGATATACTTCTTACATTTTATACTTATAATGTCTTACCTATAGAAACTGATAGAATAGGGCCTTTCACAATACTAATTATTTCATTTGGTGTTTACAGCCAAGCAGTTTTGCTCCTCAGAGGATCTTAACTGGGAACTAACCCTCATCTGTAACTATAGTTTCTCACACCATCAAACTTTACTTAAAATGTGCCAGAGCCTAGTTAAATGTCAAAGAAGAGGCCTGGTAGCCTTTGTTTGGAAATAGAAGACAGTATCTACTTTGAAGTTATTGTTTCTAACCAATAGCATCCTCGGATTTTAACATTTTTGTTTTATTTTGTTTCAGTCTCACTGAGAAAATACCTTTCCCATTTTGTGCCTTAATTTCCGGTTTGAATAGCAATATCTTAGCTCAGTCTTTAAAAATAAGCACTGTTTTTGTCCCTTTTACTGACTGTTTGCTTTTTTTAAAAAAAGTCCAAATTAGTTTCAAGATCAAACTTCTATGTATATTTAGAATCTAGCCTTGAATATTTCCTAATTTATACTGAATTCCATTTATGTATCATTCTTGGATTAGATTTTCTAATCTGGCCATGTTTTTTTCTTTCAGACCTGTTACTAGCTCACTCTTTTTCTATTCAAATCTTATTTCTCATCCTGGCCTATTTCCCAAGTGCAAAGACAGCGGGGCTTCCTATGTCTTAGGGCTGCCCAGAGCTGATGCATATCACTCAATTACAGTATTATGAATAATATTTTTAGAAGTATATAATAAAAATATCACCACCTTAACAGCTTGAACCTGAATTTGTAATCAGGTTAGAATTAATCAATGAAAAACTTTGTGATATAGAGCATTGTGTTTTTCTATGCACAACTTTGTTGAAATTCTAGCACTTAGAAAATGATGTCTACTGAAGATTTACATTGGCTAATTCTTCTCGTACTAATTATTTTTACTCTGTTGATTATTTATTGTTTTATATTGGTTGATGGTTTTTCTTGAATGCTCGAATAAGCAGCCATTCTTGATAACTATTGCTTATCTCAGATGTGAAGTATGTAGTAACATTTTATTACTGGTTTTGGTTATTGGAGGTTATTTTAACTAGGATTTTACTCTTAGTTCAGTTTTTAATTCAGTCTGAAAGGTATTATTACCAGGTAGGGGAGAGGTCAAATAACGAACATTATTTTCCAATCATTCTGGCAATCTTTAAAAATGTGGTTCCCTGAGTATGTATGTAGTCATGTACCACGTAACAGTGTTTCAGTCAGTGATGGACTACATATATAACAGTGGTTCAATGAGATTTTATTACCATACTTTTACTGTACCTTTTTACATTTAGATACAAAAGTACTTACCAAGTGTTACAATTGCCTATAGTATTTAGTACAGTAACATTTACAGATTTGTAGTCTAGGAGCAATAGGCTAGACTGTATGGCTCAGGTGTGTAATATGCTACACCATCTAGATTTGTGTAAGTGTACTCTATGATGTTTGCACAATGACAACATAGCCTAACAATGGACTTCTCAGAATGTATCCTTGTCATTCAGCAAATATATAACTATGCATATGATACTGGGTTGTGATCATTTCCCAGTTACAAACAAATTAGCTATCAATTTTCTCCATAATATCAAACTCTTATGTGATTCTAAGTAAGTAATTGGCAGAAAGGAGAATTCACATTAGTTTACTGAAAAAAACACAATGTAGTTTTATGAAATCTTGCCTGTTAGTGATATACCCTATTCGCTTTTGTTGACAAAATGCAAATTGCTTTTTTAATATTGCTGTTCTCCATAACATTCTGATTTGTTTAACCTTGTCATGTTTCTATTAAACCAGTTCAACAGAAAGGGCTCATCCACTTATAAATAATGCATTATCTTTCAAAAGCCCTAGTAATTTTTTGCTTATGATCTCTGGGTAGCTTCAGTAAGTCAAAACATGACTTCATATTCTAACTTGTCAAACTTTTAAGCATCAAGCAATTTTTCCTGTGCTTTTAATTAACTGCACAAAATATTATCTGTAATGAATAGATATGTTAACAAGTTATGTTAGAACAGGACAAGACTAGCTTTTGGCTCAGTGGGGTAGAAAAAAGTAAATATATTCTTATTGCTGTTGTTAGGAGGTAGCTATGTTAGAATGTTGCTATGGAAGAGAGATGCTACTGAATTGGGTGCAGTGAGGGGAAAGCATGGGAGTTAAAACATGTGGGTTATACCCCTATGTATCTAAGATACCATGCAGAAGAGGTTGGAATTAGGCTGATGGTTAATCAATAGGATAAAGGGATGTGTTTTCAGTCCTTGTCAGATGAATTTCTACTTTATCCTCTGGATTATTGTCCCTTATTCTTCTTTCCCTTAGAACTTATCATTCTTCAAAATTACAATTATTTCTGTAATCATATCAAATTATCAGCTTCTTAATGATGTTTCTTACCCACTGTGTTTTAACATCTAAGATATGGGTGTGTAGCTAATTGTCATAATAGCTAACTAGCATTTATTGCATTTTCATGTAATGTCCAGCTCTTTGTTAAGGGCTGAAAGCTCATTATCTATTTTAGGCCCCACAACACTCTGAAGTTGGTATTCTTAGGAATTCTGTGAATGAGAAAGCTAAGACTTCAGGAATTTAGTGATAAATTTAGGTAAAAGTTAGAGCAGGCCCAGGACCTACGTCTTTCTACAGTGACATACATGCCCTGAACTGCTACTCTCTCTCTCTCTTTCTGACATTACCTAGGCAGCTTTTATTGTGCTTTGTCATCTTTAAAATAGCGAATTAACACTTGCTATTTCATAAGCTTAAAGATGCATTGCCTGTAATATTGGAAGCTGATATGCAGCTCACCACATATCCAAAGGCCGGTAATAATGAACATAAAATAGGGAAGAAAAGACAGAGTATACTGGGATGGATCATTATCTCTACATGTTGATTTATTTTAAAAATTTCTTCCAGTGTGTATTAACACCTTGGAATGTGTGCAAGTTACACCGGTGACCTTTCTGCATAGAACTCCAATGAGAGAAAAGGCAACCCATTGTTAGATGAAATGCTTTTCATTTCAAGCATGTAAGCAGTACCACACTTGGTGGATTAAAGATCGATTGATCTCAGCAAGCAAAGAACATTGTTAAATTGTTCAGTCCTCCTTTCTGGCTTTCTCTTTTTGCTAAGAATGGAAAAAGAGAAGGCCTTGGTCTCTGTTGTCTCAGATTCTTGTACCTAGGGCTATAATTGCTGCAGATAAAACCCAAGAACAATTGGGTTGTGGTTTCCAAGTTTAATTACATTAGAGCTGCTTCTTTTGCCCTATAGTCACATTTGCAATTTGTGATTAACGTATTAGTGGGAAGAAAGTAATGATAGATTGTAGTTAATGAAGCATTTTCTCTATCTGTTGTTTCTTTAATGCCTCTTTCCCCCTACAGGCTAAGATATTTATGTTAATTTTTATGCATGCTGTAGTTAGGTTTCTATATATTATGTAGGGAATCTTCTGCATTAGCTCTAATAAATAAAGTGTTCAGTTTTAAATCATGGTCTTTGCTCTACTTTATTTATTTGTATTTACTCTTTTTCATTACTGCAGAAGGAAACAGACTCAGTGTTTTATTTTTATAATAAAATACTCTGAGAAAGAGTTATTATGCATCCTAATACTGGTATGCAAACATCATTAAAGTTTACACAGCAATGGTTTTTAATAACATTTGGAGATATTTTGGCTGATGCAGTTTTTGTGCTAATATTTTGGCTTCAAGATAAGAAAAATTGGATTTAATCCTTGCTAGAATGCTGGGAAAAACTGATGTTATTTGTAAATGAAGATTTAAAGGCATTTAACTAAGCTTCGTTTTAAGATGTACATGTAGAGCCACATCTTTTTTTTACTTTGGAATTTCAAAATATGATTTATCTTCCTTTGTCAGGTAGACTCCAGAGTTTAAAGTGAAATATATATATACCATATATATTACATAGATAACATGTATATATATAAAATATATGCAGAAGGCTGAGAATCAAACCAGTATTGAAGCATTCTTACCAATGGCAACTGGGATAGTGTTTGAGAATGAGAATGTGGGGTGTGTGTCGAGGAAGGCGGTAAGGGTGTGGATTAAAAGTTGTGGAGGTGAGATGATAGACAAGGAAGAAAATTTTATTGTTTTATCTTTCCTTATTGAAATTGCTCATTAGTTTGAATCCTTCCACTGTTGTCTTGACTCCCCATTAAAAAAGAACATGATCACTGAGAAAGTGTCTAATTTAGATGTGCTTTGATAGCAAAATAATTAGACAAATCCTTGAAAAGGAATTTCCTTGTCACAAGACACTGATATACTACAAAACAGTTGTGCCATGGCAGCTTATAATATTTAAGTTTCCTGATTCTAGGTACAAAGATCTCTCTGTGAAAGCTGGCCAAATATTCAAGAATGTACTGAAACATTCAAAAGGTGTACATTTATGATCTAGAATAATTGATAAGAGTTGAATAATTGGATTGCTTCACTAGGGAAAGGCAGAAAATGTATGACTGTAGAGTTAACATTCGTGAGATTATTCAGGAAATGATAAAGAGAACAATGGAGAATTACTTTCAGTGTACTAAAAGTCAGGGAAGCAGTGGAGGCTTTTGCTGAAATTTGAAAGAGACAAATATTGAGGCAAGTGAAAAGTAATAGTCGAGTCATTTGAGATATGTGCATTTTACTCTGTCAGTTTTATTTTATTTTTAATTAATTTTTTAAAATTTCAGTAGCTTGAGGGGTACAAGTGGTGCTGGGTTATGTGGATGATCTTATAGTGGTCAAGTTTTGGCTTTTAGTGTGCCCAACACCAAAATAGTGAACATTGTATTCAATAGGTAATTTTTCATCCCTCACCTCCCTCCCGAGCTTCTTTCCTCTGAGTCTCTAATGTTCATTATACTACTATGTCTGCCTTTGTGTACCCATAGCTTAGCTCCCATTTATAAGTGAGAATGTGCAGTATTGGTTTTCCATTCTTGAGTTACTTCACTTAGGATAATGGCCTCCACTTCTACTCAAGTTGCGGCAAAAGACATTATTCCACTCATTTTTATGGCTGAGTAGTTTTCCATAATGTTTCCGTGGGCTCCTTTGTCAGTACCCAAATCAGTAGCATTGCTGTACACCAACAACGACCAAGCTGAGAATCAAATAAAGAACTCAATCCCTTTTACAATAGCTACAAAAATAAACTAAAATACCTAGGGACATACTTGACCAAGGAGGTGAGGGATCTCTCCAAGAAGAACTACAAAACACTGATGAAAGAAATCATAGACTATTCCTTTCCATGGAATGATAAGGAAATGGTATTTCCATTTTATTTATCCACTTATCTATAGATAGGCACTTGGATTGGTTCTACATCTTTGCAATTGTGAATTAGGCTGTGATAAAAATACACGTGCAAGTGTCTTTTTGGTATAATGACTATTTTTCCTTTGGGTAGATATTCGGTAGTGAGATTACTGGATCATATGGTAGTTCTACTTTTAGTTCTTTGAGAAATCTCCATACTGTTTTCTATAGACGTTTCACTAACTTATATTTCCACCAGCAGTAGGTAAGTGTTCCTTTTTACGACATCTGCACCAACATTTACTGTTTTTTTATTTAATTTTTTTTTTTTTCATAATGACCATTCTGGCTGGAGTAAGGTGGTATCTTGTTGTGGTTTTAATTTGCATTTCCCTGATGATTAGTGATGTTGAACATTTTTTTTTCTATGTTTCTTGGCCATTTGTATAACTTCTTTTGAGAAATATCTGTTCATATGATTATCTCAATAGACTCTTCTGTGTCTATTCAATAAAATTCAATAAAATCCAACATCTCTTTATGATAAAAACCCTCAACCTGGTCAGGCACGGTGGCTCACACCTGTAATCCCAGCACTTTGGGAGGCCAACGTGGGTGGATCACTTGAGGTCAGGAGTTTGAGACTAGCCTGGCCAACATAGTGAAACGCCATCTCTATTTTAAAAAATATAAAAATTAGCCAGGCCTGGTGGGGGGAGCCTGTAATCCCAGCTACTCAGGAGGCTGAGGTAGGAGAATTGCTTGGACCCAGGAAACGAGGTTGCAGTGAGCTGAGATCATGCCACTGCACTCCATCCTTACTGACAAAGCAAGACTCTGCCTCAAAACAGAAAAGAAAAGAAAGAAAAGAAACAAACAACTGTCAACCAACTAGGTATAGAAGAAACATACCTCAAAGTAATAAAAACCGCATATGACAAAGGCACAGCCAATATAATACTGAATGGGGAAAAGTTGAAAGCATTCCTCTTAAGAACTGGACTAAGACAAGGATGCTCTCTTTCCCTACTTCTATTCAACACAGCACTGGAAGTCCTAGACAGAGCAATCATGCAAGAGAAGGAAATAAAGGACATCCATATTGGAAAAGAGGAAATTAAACTATCTCTGTTTGCCAGTGATATGATCTTGTACCCAGAAAACCCTAAAGATTCCCCCAAAACACTCCCGGATTTGATCAATGAATTCAGTAAAGGCTCGGGTTACAAAATCTATGTGAAGAAATCAGTAGCACTGCTATGATACAATGACCAAACTGAGAATAAAATCAAGAACTCAACCGCTTTTATAATAACTGAAAAAAAATGAAATACCTAGGAATATGCTTAACTAAGGAGGTGAATGATCTCTACAAGGAAAACTACAAAACGCTGATGAAAGCTGACACAAACAAATGGGCAAACAGACAACACAAACAATGGGAAAAGCATCCCACGCTCATGCATTGGAAGAATCAATATTGTGAAAATGGCCATACTGTCCAAAGCAATCTACTTTGGACAAAGATTCAGTGTGATTCTTATCAAAATGCCAATGCCATTTTTCACAGAATTAGAAAAAACAAGCCTAAAATTCATAAGAAACCAAAAAAAAAAAAAAAAAATAGGAAGAAAAGAAAAGAAAAAAGAGCCTAAATAGCCAAAGCAATTCCAAGAAAAAGAGCAAAGCTGGAGGCATCACATTAACTCATTTCCAATTGTACTACCAGACTATAGTAACCAAAATAGCATAGTACTGGTATAAAAGTAGACACAAAGACCAATGAAGCAGAATAGAGAACCCAGACATAAAGCCAGATACTTACAACCAATTAATTTTCAACAAAGCAGACAAAAATATCCACTGGGGAAAGGACACCCTATTCAATACTTGGTTCTGGGAACACTGGATAGCCACAGGTGGAAGAACAAAACTAGATCCCTATCTCTCACCATATTCACATTAACCCAAGATGGATTAAAGACGTAAACCTAAGACCTGAAACCTTACAAATTCTAGAATAAAACCTAGGAGAAACTTTTCTGGATATTGGCCTAGGCAAAGAATTTATGCCTGAGACCCCAGAAGCAAATGCAACAAAAATAAACATAAGTAAATGGGACCTAATTAACTAAAAAACTTCTGCACAGCAAAAGAAATAATCAAAAGAGTAAACAGACAACCTACAGAATGGGAGAAAACGTTTGCAAACTATACATCCAACAAAGGACTAATATCTAGAATCTACAAGGAATTCAAACAAATAAGGAAAAGAGGCCAAATAATTTTATTAAAAGCAGGCAAGTGATGTGTAAATTGTATTTTTAAAATTATAACAAAAGAGTGAAATCTAGTAAATGTTATACCTCTTGGTGTTTAGGAGTGAAGTGTACTGAGGTCTTGAAATGCATCCAAAATTATGTTAGCTTTCAATGTTCAAGTTACCTTGAAATGTGTCCAAAATTAAGATGGATTAATTGATGGGTGGATTAATGGATGATAGAGGTATACATATGTGGATAAATAGGCAGGTGGATATGTGATTAAGCAAATATAACAAAATATTGATTCTAGAATCTAACACTAGGAACATGGCTGTTCACTGTGCACTTCTCTCAACTTTCCTTTATATTTGAACATTTTCATAATGAAATGTTCTTTAAAAAAGGAAAGCTACCTGAGACAAGGTGAGAAAATTCTTAGTGCCTATTCAGGTAATACTAGCCGAAAAATTGAAAATAAACTTTAAGTGGAGATGATTGTCTTAATCCCAAAGTATTGCTGACACGGGATTTGTTAGCTTGTCTCTAAGGTGATGCACTATATATTTTGGGGAAAAGCACTGCATTTTCCCTGTAAATCATGGTGCATCAATAATCATGCACTTGCAACAAGATTGTCTCTGACTTCTCTAACACTCTAGCATTGCTTATGAAGGACATTCTTCTATTTGGCCAACAAAGAATATTTCTGTCTTATCTTAAAACAGAGATAATGCAAATCATTTTGATAGTCTCTGAGGCAAGGTAATCCCTGCTAATCTACTCATCTTTCTACCTCTTACATACAAAGAATGGGCTAGAGTTTGTCATGGGACCACAGGAATCAGGCTTTGTCCCTGAGTTTATTATTTTTCTGAGGCAGGGTCTCGCTCTGTTGCCCAGGCTGGAGTGCAATAGTGCGATCACAGCTCACTGCAGCCTCGACCTCCTAGACTCAAGAGATTCTTTCATCTAAGCCTCCAGGGTAGCTGGGATTACAGGTATGTGCTGCCATGCCTGGCCAATTTTTTATTTTTTGTAGAGACAGAGATCTCCCTGTGTTTCCCAGGCTGATCTTGAGCTCCTGTACTCAAGCAATTCTCCTGCCTTGACCTCCCAAAGTGCTCAGATTACTGGTGTGAGCCATGGCATCCCACCTCTGCTTCATTCTAACATACCACTTCTTCCCTGTTTCCCGGACTAAATACTCAAGGTCATTAATAGAACATTATTAAATTTGAAGACATAAAAATTCTAACTTTAAGCTTTACTAACCAACATAACATATTGAATTTTCCCCACCACAAATTTCCAATAGCTGGTAAATTAATGGTGTGTTTTGTCTTTTATCTTTAAATATTGAATGAAGCACAGTTCTGCTAGATACTCATATCACAATACATGTCTTCAGAAACAATTTATATGCCCAGTGTATCAATATTTAATTTATTCACACATTTTTTTCACCACTACCTTTATTTGAATGATGGATGTGTTGATGCCTAAGCCCATTTATCACTAAGAATGAAATAACTACCACTGGGAAACTTTTGGGAATTATATATCCATGAGCTTTTCAGAACTGATCTTTTGTGACGATGGAATGGTCACTGACCAGATCCTTATTGTAGACTCATTACTTTTGAACACATTCATCAATACCAAGGCTCGGGTGGCTGCTGGATGTCACAGATCCATAGCACTGTGCCACCACGTGCTCCCTAAAAATCTATTACATGGTTTAGACTATGTTTTCCCAAGCTTAAACCTAGGAAAATTGATTGCCTTTCCCATAAGTTTACATAATCAGAGAAACCCAGAACTGGAAAGTATTTTAAGCATTCATTCAGGTCAAACATTTGTGTTCTAATAGAACTTTCTTAAAATATCCAATACAGGCAACAGCAGGTCTTATTCTAAAATATTTCTGGAAAAAAATTATTCCATTTAGATAATGCCATGTATGTATCCAGTCCTTCACTATGTGCAGTGGTAACTAGTCTAATTTTAATTACTGCTCTTTAAGCCTGTATTCAGCTAAACTTCATAGGAATGAATCCCTTCAGTAACATCCTTATAGTAGGCTTCATATATTTATAAAGCTACATAACTACATATAAAACCAATTATGTTTTTTCCTAGTCATTTTTATTTATAATGCATAGTCTAAACTCTTTTGATTTTATTTTAGAACAGCATTATTTAAACTTTCTTGCTAAATAGTACCAGAGAAGCCTAGAAACTCAAGAAAAACTACTTTTGAAATATTCTTGGGATCTAAATTTTTATATTTAAAACATGTCACATAACCTTTTCTTATGTCTCCATACTGAATCAATGCTTACCTTAAAACACCATATTTTAACTTATGCATTAGATAGAACACTTCCACACATCAAATGTTCAGGTAAAATGGATTATCTGTGAACAGACTTGGAATTTATTCTGCTGCTTTCCAAATCTTTGCCATGCTGCTGTTTCCTCCAATGTGGTATGTGTTTAAATCTGGGGAGCATACTCTCAGTACATCACAAGTATAGCCTATTATTATTGTTGTTGTTGTTGATGATGCTATTGGTTTACCACAAATAATTTCCTGTAATACTAAGCACATGGCTATCCAATTGAAACACTTAACTTTTACTGAGGATCTGAGCATTGTCCCATGGTGTATTAGGATGCGTTACTGCTAAATACCCTTCTGAAGATGGTGACCAAATCCTTGAAATGTGTCTGTTGTGGCAGTTTGAAAGACAAGTGAACGCCAAGGTCAGGCTATCACTCAGTGAAGCCAACTGGCTGGCTGCCCACGTTTCTCATAACATTTCATTTATTTTGATGGGTTCACCAAGGTAAGAGCCCTGGCACTCAGGTTTGGGGCACAGAAACTTTGACGTTTATAAGCACATTAAATGGTTCCATCTCTAGGGTACAGATTCACATTAACCAAGGGCACAAAGACTAGCAAGTAAGCCACAGTGCCAAAGGATAAATTGATAAAGAAAAGAAAAATGGCCTTGCAGCTGGCAGGATGCGGGTCAGTGCGGTCAGGCCCTTCTGTCCCTGTTGGCAGGTATTTCAGAAAAGCTAAATGAACATCCAGAAGTTGCTGAGTGAGTGAACATGAAATCAGGAAAGAAAAAATCAGTTTTATGATTAAGGTATTTAGTAGTATGAACCGAATGTTTCCTTATCCATTCATTTCTTCATAGAGACTCACATATCATGGGAATCAGAGTGGGCAAGAGTTGGGAGGGCAATGATGGTATTTACACCTTCTTCCAATTGTTGCACAGCTTCTATAGATGTATTTAGTTAATCGTGACATAGGCAGTGCCTTTCTCTGTAGTCTGGGAACAGTTCTTTTTCTTATGATTCAACTCTGAGAAGGCAGTGCTTTCTTTTATTCACTATTACACCATTACGTGGTGTAGGTGAGCTTCTGGTAAGGAAAGAATAAAGAAAAGAAATTACGTTAATTGTTCAGAAACTGTGTGATTTAGTAACATAGAGCTTCATTACAGTAATGTACCCTGTAAGTGGAAAGACAGGCAGTATGGGTATTATGAAATGATTTTTTTTAATGGAAGAGAATGATGGAGAAAGAGACAAAGGAAAATTATGTTAGAGTCATAAACCCTGCATGATCCTGTAAAAATTCATACTTGATCCCTGCAGCCTGAATCAACATGGACATCAGTAAATCTCTACTCTTGCTGAAGAAACAAACTAAGGCTATAAAGAAGTACTTTGTTTTTGATACTTATTGTCTTCCCTGACAGCCAAGTCAAAAGATAGAGATAAACAATGAGCGATTTTCTAACATGAAAAACAAGACAAGAAATATCTTTCTTATAAAGGAACCCACTCAGTCTGTTAGTGTGTATTCTTTGCCAGTCATTCCTACCTGATTCAATGAATATTTATTGATTAAAGATCTAGTCTTGTGAAAGAGACACTTGAAACTGGACAAACAGATGTAGTTTGTTAAGTGCTACCAGAGGGATAAGCCAAATGCCATGAGCAGACTAGGGAGGGATGCCTTGGGAGCCTCATTGAATCATTCTGAAGAAGTTTGAAAGGCAGTCACGGTGTGGGTGGGCATGCATTTAACTAGTAGGTTGACCTAGGAGGGAAATATGCTTCTGCTTTTAGAGATTAATGAATGTATTTATCAAATGTGTATTGAAATTCTGATACACATCAGGCTTCGTTAACACTATGGATACACTGAGCAAAAGAAATGAGATTCAGCTCACGTACACAAGTAGGTAAATTTTTGTTTTTTGTTTTTGGATTAGCTTTTGTAAATTTACATCTAGAAGTACTGGTATTGTTTTGTACTCTCTCTTTCTTTTGTTTTTTGCTTTTTGGGGGGAAGGGGACTTCCAAAATGGTATTATGACTTTTCTTCTTGGAAAAAGAGTTCTTAAATTTATCTTCAAAAATCTCTTGAAAACTAGAACAAAATGAAAAATGACTAGGACTGCATTGTTAACCTTATCAATTGTGACTATCAATATGGAATCCTTACACCTATGTAGTTTATGAAGGCGAAGCCTACGGTTGGTTTGAGACAACTATTAAGCCTGACCAAATTCTCAGAATGCTTTTATGATGCTAATAAGTATCACTACAAAATGAATTGATGTTTCTCATGCAGCCAAAGTGGCAATGATTTTACAGGAGGGAGAGGCATGAGGTTGGTTATCTCTTCCTGGCAGATGGGCTGTCCCTCCCCAACCCCTCCTCCCGACACAGACACAGGTTGGTAGGATTTTTTCTACCTACAGGTTGGTAGGATTCTCTGGGAGAATGAAAATATTTTTAAAAAGCAAAACAAAGGAAAACTCTTAATTTATATTTAAATTACCCATAATCAAATGATTCATGCAAAATGAACTTTTAGAGCAAACGTCTTTTCAAATTGTATGAGGGATGGCTTATTTTTAACTAACGGTACTGACAGGACATTCTGGGGACTGCTGCAGATACTGGCTGCTCTATTCACAAAGACTAGGGGAAAAAAAGGCTCTCTTCAGTAATGAATGGAAACACTGCCTGGCTTTGAGGCGAGTAATTGCCTTACTCACCCACACAAAAATTTCAGCCAGAAAAGTCCTCCTTTAAGCAGAGCACAAATGATGTGAAATGCATACTTGCACAGATAGAGTATAACTTACCTTGAGTTTATTTAATTATTCCTGGTCCATGGGATTTTTGAAAAATTGCCAGAATACTACTTTTCTGCAGATATAAATAAAAGGTCCAAATGTTGCTTAACTTCTTTTTTCCTGAATTGCATAGTATATATGTGTTAGAAATGGCTAATAACCATCACAGAGTAGTTGAGAAGTTAAAACACACACAAATTCTTAGTATTTCTAATTAAAAGCAGCATAGGAATATTGATTACTACAGTGGAAATGTAATGTGTTCTTTCTTTCCTTTTTAAATGCCTATATGGTACTTATTAACACTTTTAATGGCAAAAGCAATAAAAATAATTAAAAGCACATTTAGTTCCTGTTCTGCCTCATTTCGTTAATTTCTGCTTTTTTTTCTTTTGGAGAAAAAGTTGTAAAATTGATGTCTTAGCTGTAGCTGCCTCTTTATGATATTAGATTTCTGTATGTAAAGAAGGTATTAGAAAAATTTTCTCCTGCACTCAAGGAATCTTTAAACTTAAAATAAAAAGTGACTATACCTTCTATTTTCAAGGCAGAATAAAAATGTTTTACAATGAATAGAATTCTTGATTTTCAAAGAAGTTTATTACATTTGATTTTGTCAGAGTTAATAAGTGATAATAAATAAATGTGTGGAAAAATAAACTTTTGAACTAGATCAGATGTGTTTGTTTCTATTTCAGTATTGGCTTTGATGCCTAAGAAAGCAAAATATTTATCTACTGAAAGAGCATATGTCTTTGTGGCCCCCAGCTTTTCCTCTGGTGAGCCTTAGGAAAAATGGCACTTGCTCTGGAGGCAGGGAGGAAACTCCAGATCAGACCCAGGTTTCTGGCTTGGGAGGTGGTGGTGGTGGTGGTGAAGGAAGTGCAGTTGGTTAAGATAAGGAGATGAGGTGAATTGCCAAATTTTCCCCCAGACGCTCGGCGGCATCTAAAGGTCAGTGGTGTTACCAAGCGCAAATTAGTAATGCTGGCTTTGAACTTACCTTGAAGCTGCAGTGCCACTTGTTCTTTTCATGCAGTCGTATTTCGCCGATGGCTTTTTACTATTTTCTTAACCTATGTTTGGCATCTTACCTGACTCCTGGGCAATTACAACCTTTAACCTAACCACTAGAAAAGGAACTACATTAAACACACCTTGTTCATCTTGAAGAGAGAGCAGGGGAATGGGGGTTTCCTCAGCCTGTGATGACTTTCTTCTGCCTTTCAGATCTAAGCTCTTTCTGACCTGGATCTTATTTAACTGGGAAACGGCCAGGATAGGTTTGATCTTTAGCATTTCTAACAAACATCATCAGGGATCTCTCTTTCCTGAATCCTATCACATTTAGCATCGTGCACCACAGTGCTGAGTATTTTAAAAAATATAATTTTCTCTTTTGTTCTTCTGAAGTTTAATACATTATTCATCTTCCCAAATAGATTCTCATTTATCTGGGTGCAATAAGTTCATCTAGAGTCATTCCCTACCTACTTTCCTTCCTTTCTTCTTTCATGCATTCCTTCTTCCCTCCATTAGTAATAGGCTGACTCTATACTGACTTCAAAAATGTGCATGTTCATTAAGAGTTTACAGATGTTCTAAAACTGACTGTTTCAGAGGAACTGCTTTCCTTGACTCAATAATAGTTAATCCTCAAGAACGATTATGTATAGTTTTTTTAATTCTTCAAATTTGTGAGATGTGGTTATAAAACTTAAATTGACATAGATGAAACAGTTTATAAATAGTTTTCACTTGCATTATTTCTTGGAAAGCTGGTAAATACTGTATGCAAGTATCCCTTCCATTTTCTATGTGAGCAGCATGAGCCTGTATTATATCTACGAAGTAAATGAGTGGGTGGTAGGTTTTGTGACATGCTGGCTGCATCAGATAATGCTGCATGGCATAAGCTGGGCACACACTGCTGTTCCTGTTTTATGCCTAGGAAGGTGAAAGCCTTACCTTAAATCATACAAGTAATTATTAATGGGCAGCCCAGGTGGGCAGACCAGGCTGCCAAGTTTACTATTTTCTATCGCTCTACAATGAATATTCCACATTAGGTATAGATTATCTGTTGTCAAGAGAGTTTTATATCACACTTTGATATAAAATTAAGTGTAAAAAGCTATTGAGAATCAATATTTGACATTCTAAAAGTAACTTCAAGATGATAAAGAATAAATATTATACTAAGCCCAAAAATAGTTTCTGGGTTTGTTATATTCATCTGTTTAATAAATATAAGTGGATACATGGTGCACCAAGAACTTAGCTTGGCATTGCAAATGCAATGAGAAGTAACTATGTTCTCTACTCTCCTTGTGGACAAGAGTCTAGTCTGTTAACCAGAAACTACTTCTAGATGATTGGGCTGCAAATATGATCCTTCTGCTATGTTTTGCCTAGAACTTCAGGCAGAACTTTAGTTCTAGGCAGAATGTAGCAGAAGATTATATATGCAGCCTGCTCATCCCCTGAAATCAAGCTTAAAGATGATGGTCTGCCTTGTTAGTAATCCGTAGAGGCTTATCAATCCCAGAAATTTGGGACTATTGTTCCAGTTTGTAGATCACTGACATTCTTTTAGTGCTCTTTCAACCACAATTTATAGTTCCCAGGATGGGTCAACAGCTGTACTCCTGGGATGTCTTTTCTCTCTGTGTTTGAGATGCAGATAGCTAGTTATCCCCCAGTCCTCACAATGCTGAAATGCATTCCTCAAGATTAAAGATTCTATTCCTAACTTTAAGGAATAAATCTGAGCTTAGTGCTTCAGTCCAAATATTTTGTGAATACTTAGTATGTGCTTTACTAGGTGTTATGGATACAAAAATGAGTGTGAAATAGTCTCTGACCTGGTAGAACTCAATTTAGACTTAAACATAATTTGGAAAATAACACGTATGGAGGAAGATTCATAAGCCTGATCATGTGTGTTAGGCATAACTAGTTAGGCTTATAATTATGCTTAAATAGATTAGATCAATCGTGTATGTAACAGAGCTAGTAAATAGATAATTAGATATTAAAATGCAGGTGTACTGATTCTGAAACCACTAACTCATAATGCATCTACCAAATTCCTCTGAGTGTAAGATTGTTCATTTTAGCAGTTTCAGAACTGTGTCACTCCAGGACTTAATCTGTATGGTAGGGGTTCTCCAATTTGAGTGTGCACAGGAATCATCTGGAGAGCTTGTTACAACAAAGATTGCTCAGTCCTTCCCTCCCCAGGAACTCACTAGGTCTGAGCTGGGGATGAATAATTTGCATTTATATAAACTCAAGGGTGAAGCTGACCATATTTTGAGTAGCACTGACCTTGGGGACTGTTTCCCAGACTTCAGCACATAGTAGAGCCATCTGGAGAGCCTGTTAAAAGTGGCTGTTAGGACTTCCCTGGCCCTGGAGATTCAGAAGGTCTGTGATGGGGCTGAATAATTTTTATTTTCAACAAGCTTTCAGATGATGCTGATCCTACTGGTCCATGGACTGCACTGAGCTAAGGCATTGTCTAAATAGGTAGACAGAAGTAACCTACTAAGAAACTCAATTTTGAAAAATATGAAGGCTTGATCAAAATATGTACTCTCCTTAGCATGGAGTCGTTTCATCAGAGAAATGGGAAAAAGTAAAAGTAGGAAACTAAATGGCATGAATCTCATGGGCAATTTTAAGAAGCAGTAGGCACTCTAAATAGCAATTGACTTTGATATGTATGGAGGATGTTTTACATATATTGGGAGAAGATTGTCTGTCTGAATAATGTAACTGTAGAAAGACCCTTAGCTTTCTGTCTATTTAGAGGTCAATTTCAGTTTCTATCCCTCTTTTTAAAAATATCTTGTCCGTGTATTCTGTTCCTAACATTAACATATAAGGTTGATAGAAAATATGGATAATATAAAAAGTGATATTGAATGATATCACTAGAAATAGTGTTCATGTAAAGAAAAGATATGGGCCAGCACCAAGTTCTGGGCAACTCCACAATTTTGAGAAATTGGAAAAGTGGCTGGCAAATAACAAACAGGAAAGTATGGTGTCACAGGAGCCAAGAAAATGTTCTCGTGGGAGGCTTCAGCAGTGAAAGGATTGGAATGCTGATAAGAAATACTGTAAGATGATGGAAAAATTGGCTGTCTAACTTGGCTCCATGGAGATCACGATATTTCTCATTGGAATGTTTTGCTCAACCCTAATTGTCCTTCTTTGCAGAATGAAAGTCTTGTGGGAAAATAGAGATTAAAATATAACTAATTCTGTCTATAAATTATATAAACATATATAAGAAATATATAAATTCAATCTATAAAATAGAACTAATGTGTTTGTGTGCATGCAACATTTTTCCGTGAAATATAGTTTTGCTTCTGTATTTTTCTGTTCTTATTCATACCACACATTATTCATTAGCACAGATTTATATTCCATTTTGATAACTGATATCCACAGATATTGTTTCCAAAATTATTATTTTATATGGTTATTTTTCCATCTAAATTTTAAAATCACTTTATCAATTAAGAAAAAAAGTTTTATTTGGATTTTCACTGGAATTACTTTAAATTTGCAGATTAATCTAGGAAGAAGGGACATCTTTACCACATTGAATTTTCCTTAACAGGGATTTGAAGATTCTCTACATCCTTCAAGTGGTCCTATAAATTCTCTAATAACATTTTGTGGTTTTCCCTCTTTGGACAATAATACTTTCTAAAGACATTTAATATATTGTTTTGCTATCATAAATGTTTTTTTTTATGTTTTTATTATAGTACAGTTCATTGACATTAAGTACATTTGCGTTGCTGTGCAACCATCACCACCAGCCGTCTCTAGAACTTTTTTAATCTTATCAAACTGAAACTGCATAACCATTAAAAAGATAACTTCCCAATTTTTCCTCTCTTCAGCCCCTAACAACTACCATTCTGCCTTCTGTCTCTAAGTATTTGACTACTTAACGCACGTCGTTTAAGTGGAATGATACAGTATTTGTCTGTTTGTGACTGGCTTTATTCCCCTTAACACGGTGTTTTTAAAGTTCATCTATGTTGTAGCAACTGTCGGGATTTCCTTCATTTTCAAAGCTGAATAATACTCACACATACACACACAGGCACACACACAACGTTTTGTTATTCTTTTCATTTACCGATGATCATCTGGGTTGTTTCCACCTTTTGGCTATTGTGAATAATGCTTCTGTGAACAGAGGTGTACAGATATCTGTTTGCATCACTGCTTTCAATTGTTTTGGGTGTATAACCAGAAGTGGAATTACTATTGATTAGTAATGATAATCCTGTTTTACTGTTTTGTTAGATATATCACAAGATGAATTCCCAGCTACAATTTCGGGGTCATTTTAAATACTCTCAGTTTTCTCATGTACCATTTTCTTGATTTTCTTTAGTTTGTCATTACTTTTCTTTAGCTCTCAGAGTGTATTTAAGGCAGTTGTTTTAAAGTCTTTCTCTAGTAAATCTGAAGCCTTGTTTCTTTAAGGTTGGTTTCCAGAGATTTATTTTGATCTTTTGAAAGGGCTAGATTTCCCTGTTTCTTTATATGCCTTGTGATCTTTTGTTGAAAATCGGGTGTCTGAGAAATCAGACACTTCTTCCAGTCACTGTCGACTGTGTGAAGGAAGATGTTCTGTAAATAGCCCGGCGTGAAAGTTTAAGATTTTCTCAGGCATTTTCTAGGCCTGTGTCTTCCCTGGGCCTGTGTGTGTGGTGTTCTCTCCCAATTTCCCCATAGACGGGGCTGCTTTTATTTATTTATTTATTTTGAAGGCTGCTTTGAAATGTTTTATTATCTGTCCCTAAGAGTTTCACCCCTGCTTCTTCCTGAAATCTTGGCTGTTCCTCTGTACTGCTCTTGCCTTAACATCTTACCCTCAGTTTCTGCATGTCAGCATACTCTCGCAGTTTTCACAAACTATGTTACCCATCACAGTTTTGCATGGCTTCCAAACTGAGATTCAAACTATATATTCATTTTCGTCTGAGAGCTCCAATTGAGGCAAGACAGAAACCAGTCCCTCAGGCAGCCCACAGACAGGCCAGAACTTTGCAAAATAAGTTCCACTGCCCTCCTTCCTTCCTGAGAGAAAAATACTGGAAAGTGGGCTACTTTTTTTTTTTTTTTTTTTAAACTGCACTCACCGTTCCAAGGTGGCGCAAGCACAAGCAATAATGCCATGAAATGTCCTACCTTTTTCACGGTGGCTTTTTCTTGATGGGGCATTCACTTGGTTGGAAAGCAGTGAATTTGGCTGGTTACCAGAGCTCCCAAAAAGCTGTTTTAGTGAGTCGCTAGTAGTTTACTTGATGATGCTGTGGGGGAATGAGGACCTGGAGCTTTCTAATCTGCCATCTTTCTGATATCAAATCTGTTTGTTTGTATTTTGTCTTTTTTAGTAGCTTTATTGTAGTTTCTAACCCTAAATGTGTCCAGAATCACAGTTGCTTAGTCCTGTCTTAGACCTCTAAATCATGATGCTAAAAGTCTAAAACTAACACCACACAATATATTAAGGATAGCTGTCGTACTTATTTTGTTTCTAATTTACTGTTAATTCATCTAGGAGTGTGTATGAGTTCGTTTTGACATTACTATAAATAACTATCTGACACCAGGTAATTTATGAAGAAAAGAGTTTAATTGACTCCCAGTTCCACAGGCTTAACAGGAAGTATGACTGGACGGCCTCAGAAAACGTACCATCATGGTGGAAGGCAAAGGGGAAGCAAATCCATGTTACCATGGCGGAGCAGGAGAGAGAGTGAGCGAAGGGGGAAGTGCCACACGCTTTTAAACCATCACGTCTTGTGAGAACTCACTCACTATCATGAGAAGAGCAAGAGGGACATCTGCCCCCGTCATCCACCAGGCCCCTTCTCCAACTGATCCCACTAGGCCCCTTCTCCACCACGATTTTTTGGTAGGGCCACAAATCCAAACCATATCCAAGTGTGCACCAATAATCATAATTATTGGGGAGTGATAAATGTGAATTGCAACTCATATAATTGCGAGTTCTTTTATAAACAAATTAATTGTAAAAAAACAAACCCAAGCTTAGGCAACATAGCAAGACCCCATCTCTACACAAAATATATAGAAAAACCGTAGCCAGGTATAGTGGTACATTTCTGTGGTCCCAGCTGCTTGGGAGGCTGAGGTGGGAGGATCACATGAGCCCAGGAGGTTGAGACTACAGTGAGCCATGATTGTGCCAGAGCAGGACCCTGTCTCAAAAACAAAAACAAGAAAAACAATCCCGGAACAAAATAAATAAAACAAAGAAAAAAGAGCAACAAAAGACACTTGCTTGGCATTTCTAACAGGCTTCCAGCTGATGTTGATGCCTTTGTACCATAGCTCAGATTCCAGTATGATTTAGCATATTTAACCTTATGTAGGTCAACAGCATAAACCTATAAAGAGTATAATTTTGAAAAATGTGTAACTTGTAATAAGTTATAAAAAAATTACTTTACTTAGCATAGAGTCCTCTAATCATAGAAGAAGGATAAATGAGGAAACTGTGAATGGCATGAGAGCAATGAGCAATTTTAAGAAGCAGTAGGCGGAGTAAGTATTAAGTGCAACTTAAATATAAGAAATAATCTCTATGATTATATTTTCTTTATTGGTATTCTTAACTGATGTCTTGTAGGAAACCATGACTGTTTCTCCTAATACTAGACAATAGTCCATAATATTTGTTACTTATACTAAACTCTTACATTCAATTGACTACAGTTGTCTTTAGTATAATTACATTTATTTCTTTAAATTGAATTTGAATTTTCTTTTTGTGGTATTTTTTTCAGACATACTATTCAGATGACACGAACTTAATAAAAATTTAGAATTTTTTTCTGCCTTCAATATGTTATAAAATATTTTAAATAGTGCAAAAGTTATTTGTTTCTTGGAGGCAAAAATCAGATTTTGCCTGCTTCTTTTGGAAACTCCTTGAAAGTTATCTCAGTTCCTTTTATGCTTATTAATCTAATATAGCTTGTAAATGTTGTCAATTATTTTTTCCAGAAGGAAAAGAAATGCACATTTTGTGGACATTTCCAAATACCTACATGTGTATTTTTATACACATTCTCTACTTTTAAAAAAACTCCTCTGATTCCTTTTTCATTCTAGATTTTGTATAGTTACATAATCCCAGCATATCCAGCACCTTTTTTATAGGATGTTGATTGAATGTGCATAGTGAATGTTTTATATCAATATAAGAAAATTAATATTTTTTTCTTTATTTCCCATAGCAAAATTTTATGATTTATTCTTTTACCTTTTTTTTTAACCTTGTATTGTATTGTTGCCTAGAAAATTCTTCCTCAGACTTTATGCTCACTGGGAACAGGTCTTATTTTAATTTGTATTCCCAGCTTCATCTAGTGTGGTATCCCAAACCTTAACACACTCCAGTACATTTTGTTAAATGGTAAATGGTATTATTTAAGGAAATTTAAATTGAATTTGTATATCTCAAGGCTTTTCAAGCCAGAGCTGGCTAAACGCTTCTTAGGTGTGTTGTAAGAGCATGTTTCCTTAAGATGGAGTTTATTCCAGGTATCTTTTAAAGTTTTAACTCTTAAAGGCTGTTTCTTTAATATCATGAGACAATATAGAAACTTTTAAAATATTTTAACTTCCTTTAGGATATTTTCAGATTATGCAGCATAAATGTCTTTGAACTATTTCAAACCTTTCCATATTTGACATTACTTACAGTTGAAAATATAAACACCATCAGTAAAATAAAATAAGTAAAAGACAATTCAAACTTTTGAGCTATTTAACAGAACGTGAACTGATGGAAGAGGACACCCCATTTTTTTTTTAAATTTTGAGGAACTTTATTGAACTTCTTTGAGAAAACATTAAGATTCTATGTGAAGACGTATTGAAACAAGTAAATATAGGGAAGGGATAAAAGAAAAGTGAGTAAATAAGTTTTTGAGTGATTGGTGTGGTTGTGTTAAGAATGACACTAAGAATCAACGTAAAAAATGTTAATACTCTAGGGCTAAACAACCCAAGTACATCTTTTCACACAGAAATACAGATATTTTTCAGAACCTTCCTTGTGCTTCTTAGAAAGTAGACAGGTGGTTGGAGAAAATCTATTTTTGTTAAAACACACCCACATTCAATCTAGATGTATAATTTCAATATCTCAATGATTTTTCCTTGTATTTTCTCTAAATGTCATGTTTTTTAGACTATTTCAGTATAGATGGATTATATTTCTTTTCAGAGTACATATGGCAGATAAATACATTGACGTTTTCCAAAGGAAAGTACAAATGGAATACTATTTTTTAAAAAAACAAATTTTGGTATCCTTTACTTCCTTACGAAGAAAAGCAAATCTGCTGGTTAAGATTTTTTCTTTATTTTGCCAAATAAAATGGTGTATAACCCTTGCATTTTTCCTACTTATTATTCCCAGCATTTTTCTCCTTGCACCTAAACAAATAAAAAATGAATTTGGACTTAGATAAATTATCTTTATAGTGGTAAGCCTTGTCTTGTAAACTAAACTGTTCCCTGAAGGATGATGAGTAATTTGTTGCTGGTAGATGTAACGTAAATAGTTAGGTTACAGACTCAGTTTAGTTTGGACTATAGCACTAACGTGTCTCTAGGCAATCACAATGTTTAATATGATCTGACATTGAACACAAGCATTTCAACTGATGCATCCATCCACGGGGGGCTCATTTACAAAAGCAGCACCATCTACGGATCATTTAATGTTTGCCCCTAAGTTTCTAGACCCCCTCCTTGTGATATCACCATCTAACATGCACTTTGTTCTGTGACCAAAGCATCCAGATGACCATGTTGCAAGTTCCTGACATGTTCCTTGTCTGAGGCTGCTGCCCAGGAGCATACCCGTTCTGTTGGTCTGGCGTGTGCTATTGATTGCTTTCAGATGTTGGGTGGTAGAAAGCCATCAAAAACAAAGTCAATCAGGACCACTTTCACCACCACTTAATTAACTGGCTAATTACTTTCTAAGCACCTATTAAGAGAACAAGAGATTGTTAACTGATGTAAGGAATCTAAAATTGTCTAAGGCTGGGTGTAGTGGCTTATGGTTTTAATCCCAGAGCTTTGGGAGACTGACACAGGAGGATTGCTTGAGGCCAGGAGTTTGAGATCAGCCTGGGCAACATAGAAGACCTCGTCTTTACAAAAAATAATTTTAAAAAATTAACGGTGTGTGATGGCACTATGCCTGTCATCCTAGCTACTCAGAAGGCATAGGCAGGAAGATCACTTGAGCCCAGGAGTTTGAGGTTTCAGTGAGCTATGATTGTGCCACGGGACTCCAGCCTGGGTGACAGAGCAAGACCCTCTCTCTAAAAACATTTTTTTAAATTAAAAAAAAAATAAAATTTTCTAAGATGTGATTGTTACATTAAGGAGTTAATAACTTTAAACCCAACAGGGATATGAGGGATCTTTATACATGGTTTTAAGCAACACCGACACTACCATTCACCATCATCATTATGACGATGATGATGTCATTCATTCATGACATAATGAATGATGAGAAAGAGTACAAGTATATTGAGGGAGAACATTCCAAACAGTTCACTTAGTGTAAACTTTCTTATCATATACTTAGGTAAGAGTTTTTTTTATGAGTTATTTTATTTTAATCCTTCCAACATTTAAAAATAATTATCATTATTATTCCAGTTGTTCAGGTAAAAATATTGAGGCTCAGAATAATTGAGAAGTGTGTTTGCAGTCTCCTAGCTCTCAAGTAGCGGAGTTGGATTCAAACTTACTGGTACAGTGTATTTTAGGCATTTTTCTTTCCAGAGAAAGGAAAGTCATATCTGGCTTGCATAACTAGGAGAAATTCCCAAGAGAAGAGACATTTGAGCAGGATGTTGAATGACTGACAGTGTCTATAACTGGATGGATACGAAAGGGGTTGGATGGAACAGAATTAGGAATGGAATGGTGATGTGAAGGTTGAAGCATCTGAGGCAAACGTAAGGAAATGGTAATCAGAGCAGCATGAAATACAAGATTCTTTCTCAACAGTAGATTGCGCTGGCTGGGGAAACGGGAGCGTGGATACAGATAATTATTTTTCTAGACTTACACATTTGTGTTTGATTCTTTAGCCAGTGTAGGGATGTTAAAGAACTTTGGAGAAAAAAGTAACGTAAGTAACACCATGCTTTAGAAATGTAATGGTAATAGAATATAAGGTGGATGGAAAGGGGAGAATTATATTACATTCATTAAGTCAGCAGTTCTCAAATAGGGACTTGTATATGCCTTGAGCATTGATGAGTCATTTCAGAGGAGCCACACATTCTTATGTGCATCACTTTATGAACAGAAAAATATGTCTCGCTCAAATTTGTTTTACCGCTTTTTAAATGGTGGACTTCTGTAGTCAGCTGTGACTTGGAAAATATACATTTATTTGCAAACATTACTGACTTCAGGATAGCATTACTGAATTCCAAATATTACTGTGAATTTTCCCAAATAAAAAGTATTGATGTACAGTTATGTATGGGTCCAAATAACTTATTGATTTATTGATTCTTGAATGTACTTGTTCTAGAAATATTTATCTTTACAAGTGGCATTATAGTGGTTAAGTGTGATCTTTATAATCAGATTTTATGAACTAGAACTCCAGCTCTCCTACTTATTAGTGATAAAAGGATATGTTACTAATCTCTTCAAATCCCGTTTTCTTATCTGCAAATTTGTGAAGATGACACTAATCTTACCAGATTATTTTGAGGATTATGTGAGATTGCAAATCTAAAATATTTCAATACCAGACACATAATAATATATATAAGCTATTATTACTCTTTGTTAGACTATGTCTGGTAGACATTACATGGTTTTATCATATTCACAAACTGAAAAACACAGTCAAAAGTCATTTCTCAAATGGTTTGTCATGAGTTGGAGTGACAGCATATCAAGATCATAATCAGTAAATTTCAGTTTATAATTTTTTCTTGATTCTCTTACTGAATTGAAAAGTCACTTATAATTGCTACATTTCTATTTCCTGTTCTTACATTGTGAAACAATAATATGTGCTTGCTTCTGTTAGAGTTAATAAATAGGAAAGTATTTATGGTTCTTGGCCCAGATACCCATTCGCTGTTGGTTATTGCCCTTTTTTTCACTGTCTCAGTTCTTGAGATGAGTATTTCCCAACTTTCAGACCACTGTAGGTTTTGATTTACAGCAGCAGCCTCTCTCGTTCTGTCACTCTACCTTCTGAGTAGCCTTGAAGTAGGGCATCATTATAGAGAATCAGCAATCATCACAGCACACACATTCTAACAAAGAAACTCACCTAGAAACTTGCAGGAACGTTGCATTCCAGATAAGGGTTTATGGTCACAAGACAACTGTTGACTGTCTTTATATCACTTCTCTAAAGCTGATAATTTGGGGGACCCACTGTATTGATTTACGTGGAAAATATGAATGAGAATCCTAAAGTGCAAGAGGAATAGAAGTGTTCGATAATAAGCATTATTTGAAAAAGAGGCGTGGAGCAAGTCATTTAAGAAAAAGTGGAATTGATCTCTCCTGGATTAGGTTTATCAGAATGAAAGACTAACTTAGAGCGATTTATCTGAGAAGGGAAACAACAAACAACAAAATGCCTCCTATGCATGGTTTCTTCTTGTATTTATTTAGAGTCTAGTTCTTTAAATCTGCCGGGTTTATGGCACAATTCAATACCAAAATAACTATATGAATATTGACATCAATGTTTTAATCTGTGAGTCACAGGAACTCATGTACAAATTTATTAAATGTTTTCTATTCTGTTTATATTTGTTGAAAACAAAGCGGCTCTACGGCTTCTGGGGTGATTTGTGCACATGTAGTGAGCTGGATATCTTCATATTTTGTTTCATTTATCACCAAATCTGTTAGCTATTTCTAAATAAAGAGGCTGTATTGAGAAAGGATGAAAAGCAGTTGGGAAATGGAGTAGGAAGAAAAAAATGAGAAGCTCAGTGTTTTATAAACTTTATTGCAAAAAAAGCTGACTTTCATTTCAAATCATTGTGGTCTGTGCTTTGCTTTGGTGAATTATGCCCACACATATCTAGTCAACACAGGAGAGCACAGATCACTGGAGGAATGAATAGCTTTACCACATGCATCGTGAGAGATGTACAAGTTTATTTTCCCCATCAACCATACCTTTTTCCAATATCATGCATGTTGCCCAGCAAGACAGTGTCATTAACCACTGGTATAGAAGGACTCATTTAATTTAGTTAACTAAATCCTGTTTTGTTTTTTTTTTATGAGTGGTGGGAGAACTGTTTAAAAAAGACCTGTTTGGTTAACAAATGTGCGCTGCTCTACAGTGAGGGACATTTTGAATGATTTTCCCATTTCTAATCTTTGCCCCATCCAGTTAGAAAGTAGCCCGTAGTGCTTCGAGAACATTTACATTTACATCTTTATTGTAGGTTCCATTGTAGCAAGAATACATGTAAATGGACTCGCTCTATTTCAATAATTACTTTGCAGAGTATTTTGGCTATCATCCTGGTGTTTATAGTCAATGCATTTTTACACCATCTACATTTTGGACAGCAAGCATAAAACTCTGCTGGTTTATCTCACAGAGAGAGCAGATTGGCCCCCAAAAGATAGCCATTTATAATATGTGCACTTTTGAATAATTAAATGAACTACTGAAGAGGAAATGGATTCTAATCAGCTTTCAAACTGTGATTGTGCCATGCACTGAATCATTCCTTTATGAATACATTTCTCTTGGAGCATGAATAATTACAAAACTTTTTTTTCTATCTCGGTAGGAACTGGGAAGTAACAGCCCTCCACAGAGAAACTGGAAGGGAATTGCTATTGCTCTGCTGGTGATTTTAGTTGTATGCTCACTCATCACTATGTCAGTCATCCTCTTAACCCCAGGTAATCTGTCTTTATTCCTCTCTTATGATGGTATTGTGGATGATGATTTCACATTCAAATGCCTTAAGAGGGTAGCAATATGTGGTATCTTAGGGCACATTAGCACGGGTTGGAATTTGGAAAAAAAGCATAATCAGACATTTTGCAAATGGCACAGTAATTCTGCAGTTCAAATATCATGCAGGATATTTTGGGGAAGCTGAAAATGTAAAATATGTAAGTTGAGAATGCCAAGGAGATTTTTGGTCTCCATTGCCACTTACAGACTTACTATGTGTTAGTTTGATAAATGCAGAAGACATTTGACTTTCATTGTGGGTTGAAGATGAGGGAGTGGCATCTGGAAGTTTCTATATATAGATGATAACCCAACTGTATGGAAATGGAAAGAGAGGATTTGATGGAAAAAGATCAGATCGAAAGAGAGTGATCTAAGCCTCTAAATTTGGACACCTCTTTCTTATGTCTTCTTTTCCTTTCTTTCCTAAAGTTTTTACATTCTAAGTTTCTACCCTATCTAAAGAAACTTTGCAAATTGCCCCCGCAATGATTTTTGGACTGTGTTCTTCAGATTAAAGAGTTTAATACTAATATGGAAATTATCATTGTGCTTCTTTCTGGGGACTATTTCAATACCCAGGAGATTCATTACTCTTTAGTGGGTACTAACAAGGAAGGCAGAGATAAAGGGATCACTTTTAAACTCCTTCAGTTGTCTTCCAGACACATTTAGCAGTTGCTGCAACCCACCCACCCGACTGTTTTTCTCAAAGACCGAACACCCACATATGACACAGTGTTATGAAAAATAGTCATTTCTGGGCTAGGATTGAATGAATCCAAAAATCAACTGATATTTTTAAATTATAGCCTGTTGTTGAACGCTATTTATTTCCACTTCAGGTTTGTCTTAGTTTTGTTATTTTATGAGCCCCTTAAACACATAGAAGTTATTTCCTGATGTACAAAATATGATGAACAATAACTGTTTTTCAGAGTCATTTAGTCAAATAATTTTGGCGACTAATTATACAAATGGCAGTATCAATTGTTCCAGTGAGACACTTCGTGAAATATACCATCTTTGAAAAATACTGACATTGAAATAAATAAACTGCCAAAAATGCAGTTTTTAGATGTTAGTTGACATGTGGAGAGGTTGAGAAAGAAATTAAGGGAGCTAGTAGGGAGGAAGGAGGAGAGAAAGGTAATTGGAAAGGAAGAAAGAAAAAATTCCCTGGTAAAAGTTGGCTTATCCGGCATTCTCCCCAGGAACCTTTTCTTAACTGCCTCATTTGTACATCCGCAGTACAATGTCATTGAGCAATGTGATGGCTCTAAGTTGCTGCATAATGCCAAGAATCGTTGTTACAGGAAGATGAGTTTCAGCATGGTGTTTCACTTAAACATAAGAAGTTTAACATAATTATAAAAAAAGAATGAGTCCATATTGCTGCCTTCTATTGATGGCTATTAGCCAGATGGAGGTATTCATGTCATATCCCTGTGTATTTCTCTTGAACTCTTTTTCTTTCATCCTGGTTCTAGCATCCTTGGCCCAGTGATTCACTTTCTCAGGTTTTCTTGTTACTCATTGAGGCCATAGTGATATTTTGGTGTCCTTGAGAGTTTGATACAACAAAGACCATATAGAGTGAGGCACTCACTAAGTTAAACTTCTGCTCAACCCTTTTCAATTTTTCCCAGTATAAAACCACAGTGATGAACCATAATTGAGTTCATTTTGTCCTGCACTTATTCATTTATTAAAGCAAGAACAAGCGTGACATACCTGAGTTTGGGTTCTGTCTCTGTAATACAGTAGTTTTGTGCAATTTGGCAAGTTATTTAACCTTCTCTCTCACTTTACTCATCTGCATGATGGGTATAATATTTAGTTCCAACATTGCAGTGTTATTATGGAGGTAAAATGAGATAATGTAGTTCAAGAGTTTTTTTAGCATGCTGCCTAGCACTGCTGCTGCTGTTCCTTTGATGATTGCTATTATTCAGTACTTATTGACCACCAGAAACCATGACAAGTAGTGTTATATAAAGAATGTTTCCCAGAAAAGGTATAAAACCTCTCAGGAATATACATCTTTTGTGACTTCAATTTTAGTTATGACAAATGGAAAGGGACAAAATATTTAACCTGCAGTTAGTCTCCTGGGGTCAAATTATTCATGCATTCATTCATCCCACAGGTAACTGTGGAGTTCTTACCACATTCTAGGTGCTGTTGTAGCTGGCCCTGCACTTTCGCTATTTTATAACTTTCACCTCCAATCCCGTTACACAAATACAAACATTTAGAAAATACACCTATTTAGAACACCACAGCCCCCCAACTCAGACTTAATTTCATATGACATTAATCATATAAATAGAAGTGGCATTTATTTATTTATTTATGTTTTGTTTTAAGATGGGGTCTCGCTCTGTTGCTCAGGCTGGACTGCAGTGGTGCAATCATGGCTCACTGCAGTCTTGAACTTCCGGGCTCCAGCGATCCTCCCACCTCAGCCTCCGGAGTAGCTGGGACCACCATGCCTGGTTATGTTTTATTCTTATTGTTATAGAGATAGGGTCTCTCTGTGTTGTCCAGGCTGGTCTCGAACTCCTGGTCTCAGGCAGTTCTCTTGCCTAGGCCTCCCAAAGTGCTGGGATTACAATCATAAGCCACCACACCCAGCCCACAATTATTATTTAGATTTACAGTTTACCAAGTGCATTTCACATACTACATGTTCAAATGTCTTTGGATTTCACTATTATTATTGGTAGGGACATTATAAAATAAAAAAGAAAATAATAATGCTGGAGTGGAAAAGGTATTGCTGTAGGAAGCAGACACCCTACTTTATACAGAGAGTGTTCTATACTTTCTGCAAACTCAATGCCCTCAAGTGCCTAGAAGATTATGTAAATTGATCAAGTGGGCAAGTGTAACAACTAGTGGTTAGAAATTTGAGTTGTGACCCAGCAAAATGGCAGTGTAGTCGCATGGCCTTTATGGTGGGCTCAACCCAAACATGTCAGAGTAATATATAAGGCCAGAAGACTAATAGTTTGCAGCTCAAGACTTGAGTCTTCAGCCTGGAAGCACTTTTAGAAATGATCTAGTCTTGCCTCTCTCATCAGACAGGAAAAATATCTGAGTTTGTTTAACTTTTGGGGTGAGAACAAGAAATCCATCAAGACCATGTTGTACACTCTTGATTTTGCGTGTGTCTGTGGCTGTGTACGTCTGCGGTCAGGCTGCAGTGCTCCAACTGCACCAAGCCTTTCTCTTCTAACCCTCAGGCTTGAGTTCTCTCAGCTGTGCTAAAACAGAGCCATAAAGAAAACCTCCAGCTGGAAATTAAACATGCAGCATCATCCCTCTGATCTTCCCTCTGTCCACCAATATGTTCTCAAGGCCTAGCTTTCTAAGTAAAACCAGTCAAGCAGGTGGAAACTTTCAACCAAGTAGAGGAATCTATGTCAGGAGGGGAAGCTTCTGACTGTGGAATTTCAGCAAGACACTGGGCCTTTTAGGACAAGGCCTGCCTCTAGAACAACTCTTCCAATAAGAGTGGCAGTCAGGCCAGACGCGATGGCTCACACCTATAATCCCAGCACTTTGGGAGGCCGAGGTGGGAGGATCACGAGGTCTGGAGTTCGAGACCATCCTGGCCAACATGGTGAAACCCCATATCTACTAAAAATACAAAAAATGAGCCGGGCATGGTGGCATGCACCTGTAGTCCCAGCTACTCGGGAGACTGAGGCAGGAGAATTGCTTGAACCTGGGAGTCAGAGGTTGCAGTGAGCCCAGATCGCACCACTGCACTTCAGCCTGGTGACAGAACAAGACTCTGTCTCAAAAAATAAAAAAGAGTGGCAGTCATAAATTCATATAGCTTTTATAATTATACAACCCTGGGCTAGTCACTAACTTCTATGGCTTCAGTGTTTCATTGAAGAAAAGGACATCTTTGGTTTGCTAGAATGTGAGGTGATCTCTTGAAGTGTATTATAACTCTAATGTCTATTATATTAATAACAACTACCAATGATAATAATGCCTTGTTTAGTGACAAATATAGCAACAGATGAAAATGAAATATGGTGGGCTCTTTCGCTAAGATTTTTCTACCATGAAAATATATTTAGTGGGTTGTTTTTAAAGATGGAAGCATACAAAAAGTTATTTAGTCAAAGAAATGTTTTAGAAACTGTTTTACTCAAAATAGCACACAATTTGCAGGTAAGTCTAAGGAATGCAAGCCTATAACCAGAGAAACACATGTTCACTGTAATTTCGGTTTGATTGCAAATTTTATTACAGAAGTAGTTTGACACATGTGCCTTAATTTCTGAAATTATCAGACTCTTCCTTGCCTTGTGAAGAGAAGTCCTAACTATTTTTGAAGAATAGGCTATTCAAGTATTTCACTTTATAAGTATTTCTGAAAGGAACAAATTATTCATTCCATTTTTTTAATTACAGGGTGGACTTATTCAGATGCATTGATGAAGCCTACATTATTTTTTCTATTGAGTTTGTTTAAAGAAAAGGAGTTTACCCATGTTTATTTTGAGAATATGTTAACTATAAGATCCATAATTATACTCTACAAATATATGAGTGTACATTAATGCTTAAAGTTGTAGAAATCAGTCTAGTAAAGGTATGCATCTACTTTGCAATCTTGTTTTTACATTTAATATGTAGAATGAGAAGGAATATACTTGGGAGAACATTTTGTGCAGAATACAATTACCAATTTTGGCCTGTTTTAAGAACAAAGGTGCATATTTTATGAGTCAGAATGCAGTTGATACAGGATAGTCATCAGGCTCTTTAATCCATCTGCCATATTGAAATAGCCACCTGCGAACTGTGTATACTCCACAGTTCTTCAGCAACAATGGCCTGTTGCCCTTTGACTGTGTCTGTAATCCGTCAATGCCGAGACAGAGTCGTCACACTGATTATCTGTCATGCTGACTAAGGGTAAAACGGGAAAGCACCAAAATGTGGTCTTCATTGTTAGCTCTAGCTCCTGTTTCTTTTGGAAACTTCCCAATTACCCTCTGTTACAATAGTGGGATTCATTCCTTTAGTACACTTTTTAGGTGTGCACAGTAGATGGTCTTTGCAGGTTTATCAGAATATAAACAAAACCAAGCATTGATGTGGGAATCATGAGAGCTCTGCTTGATCTCAGTTAAACAAGAATTTAATGGTAATTTTTCAGTTCCGCAATAGAGATGTCTTTATTTTCACTTCTAGAAGTGTCTCTAAGATTAAGAATTTTAAACTAATTTCATATGCCATGTTGGGTAATAACTTACCCAGGTCGATACTGCCACAGTGATGTTGATGATTAGATAAGTCCTTAATATCAGATATGTGTTACATCCATGAAGCTATGCTCAATTAGTTCATTTGAGTCAAACAGAGAATTAAGCAAGTGAAGGAAGCTAGAGAAACATAGGCAGCCCTATTCAGAAAAATCAACAAAAGAAACCAAAAACTAGAAGACAGCATTTAAGGTATTATGCCTTTTTTACATCAACCTGAATGTACAGTGCACACAATCAACTCATTTAACCCTCATAACACACCAGTTTAAAGGAAGTAGAGCAGTTTTCTACATAACACAGCTAGGGCCAACAGATTTGGATGACTTCAGCAGCTAGTTTGTGGAGAAAGTATAGTAGATAGAGTGATTAAGTTGACTTTGGTATTCGACTGACTTGGATTCATCTCCTAGCCTTGCTACTTGCCCACAAATATGATGTTGAGGTAAAGAATTCTCTCTGTTCCTATTGTTAAGACAACAGATTAAAAAAAAAAAAAGATTTGACCCTTTGAAAGAGGGCTTTAAAAATATTCATATGCCTGCACACACACACATGCACACACACACATACACACACACACACACACATCTATATGTAAAACTCATTTCCTAGAAAGCATTTAATAAAATTAAGGACTTTATTGGACTGATGACAGCTGATCTGTTATTGTTATGCAAAAACTCAAAGTGAATTCATTCTAGTTACTATTTTGCTCTAACAAAATGACAGCTCCTGGTTATAGTTAGTTAAAATGTTATGTTGTACTATATTGCAGACAATATCTTGGCATCTGTAATTTATTAGGTGTCATTTAAGCACCTGACCTGTGTTTTAAAATGTCAAAGCAATGATTAAACTATCCCCATTATGCATTATGAGGGGAAAATAATGTTTTACCAGATTTTTAGATTTGCACTACTTGTAAACATCGGCATCAATCAAGATGCAAATTGTTTATTTTGTTGAATTAAAGCAGGAGATGTGCTGTATTGATAGGCATAATCCAATGTGTCTCTGCTTGTTTTTTTCAAGAACAGCACAGATTGAACATGGATTTCCATGTAGCATTACCCAGGCATAATCAGGCTGCAGAGAAAACAATGACAGATTCTAACAGTTTCCCCCTGGATAATATGGATTGTTGTCGCTTTTTTAAATAGATTTATCTCTGATGTTGAATAAAAAATAATTTCCTCTGGCATTAACGGAATAAAAACAGTTACTTTTTTTGTCTTTCCTTTATAGTTTCATTTCTATATTTAAGCCATATGTGATTCCCTCAGTTACTCTCATAATGTTAGAGTGTCCAGTCAGATAAATGATGAATTTGGTTTACATTATAATGTGTTTAGTTTTACAAGAGTCAGAAGAGAACCTATAAACATTTGTGTATATCTTTTTCTTGCCAGATGTTGTACTAAGTGCTTTACATGTACTATTTTTTCTCACATCACTAATATTGCATAGATACTATTCATTTATTTACATTCTAGAGTATTCATCTGAGTCTTACAAGTTGAAGTAAATTGACTAATTTCACACAACTAGAAGGCAGAGATGCTGGATCACTCTCTCAGGCACTTTTAGCTTTGACATGTGTCATAATCATTGTAATATAAGTTAAGACATATTCTTGCACTCATGGATGATGGGGCAAAACAATATTTTAGAAAAATAAATTTCCCCTTTATTCTTTCCTATGATTTGTGTAATTAGTAAACTAATTCTATGTATTTCTAAAAGGGAAGGCATAGCAGAGAAAGAATTCAGCTGAGGATTGAGGTGTAAAAATTTGGACAAGGGGCAGAAAGGGAGGCAGTGACAGAAGTGGGAAGTTGAAAATCGTAAGTGTAAATTCTGTATGTATTTTTATTTCTGGTTTCATAATTTTTCAGAACTTCAAATACCCATGATAAAATATAAGTTCATATTTTCCATCCTAAACCACATTATATAAAATTATGTGTCATTATACAACTTTAATATTTTGTCATATATTTTATTTCTTCTTCCTAATAGAAATTTGATTTAGAAATGTGATATTCTGGCCTCTAATGTATGATTAGATAGTCTGGTCTCTGAGAAGTCAGGTTTCCATAAAAGAGAGAGTTATGGTGGGGTTTGGTGGCTCATGCCTGTAATCCCAGCACTTGCGGAGGCCAAGGCAGGAGGATCACTTGAGCCTAGGACTTCAAAACCATCCTGGGCCACATAGTGAGACCCCATCGCAACTAAAAGTTTTTTAAAACAATTAGCCAGGTTTGTTGGCACATGCTACTCAGGAGGCAGGAGGGTTGCTTGAGACGGAGAAGTTGAGGCTGTAGTGAGCCATGATCATGCCACTGCACTCTAGGCTGGGCAAGAGAGCATGACTCTGTCCAAAACAGTCTTCTATCTAGTTCCAAAACATATTCATCATCCCAAAAGGAAACTCTACCCATTAAGCAGTTGCTCCTCATATCCCACCTCAGTTGCTCCTCGTATCCCACCTCCCTCATCCCCTGGCAATCACCAATCTACTTCTGTTCTCTGAAGATCTACTTTTTCTAGATATTTCACATAAATGGAATCAAATAACATGTGACCTTTAGTGTCTAACATCTTTCACTTTGCATGTTTTAGAAGTTCATCCACCAAGTCACTTGTAACAGTGCTTCATCCCTTTTTATGGCTCATAGCAATCCATTGTATGCATATTCCACAGATTGTGCTACTGTGAACCTGTGTGTATTTGTTTGAGTCCATGTTTTTAGTGTTTGGGGTTATATACCTAGGAATGGAATTGCTAGATCCTACGGTAATTTCTGTGTTTAAATGTCTGAATAACTATTTGCCACAGCAGCTGAACCATCTTACATTCCCAACAGAAATATTCGTGTGTTCCAGTTTCTCCAAATCCTTAGAAACACTTGTTCTTTTCTTTTTTTTTTCAATTATGGGCATTCAAGAGATATGAAGTAGTATCTCATTTGGTTTTAATTTGCATTTCCCTAATAATTAACTATGTTGACTGAGTATCTTCTTATGTGTCTATTGGCCATTTATATATCTTCTTTAAAGATAGGTCTATTTAAGCCTGTTGCCCATTTTAAGGGACTTGCTGGTTTTACTGATAGTGAGTTGTAGGAGTTCTTTATTCCAGATATTAATCTCTTGTCAGAAACTTATTTTCATATACTTTCTTCTATAATGTAGGTTGTGTCTTTACTTTCATAATAGTTTCATTTGGTGCACAAAGTTCTTCATTCACCTGTTCTTTCATTGCTTGTGCTTCTGATGTCTTATTTAAGAATACATTGCTGAATCCAAGGTCACAAAGATCTGTCTTTTGTTTTTTTTAAATGAGTTTATGGTTTTAGTTTATCTACATGGGTCATTGATCCATTTTGAATTAATTTTTTTTATGGTGTGAGTTAGGGAGTCTGGCTTTAATTTTTGCATGTGAATAACCATTTCACCCAGCACCATTTATTGAAGAGACCATTCTTTCCCGATTATTATAGTGTGAACCTTCCTTGGTTATAGATATATGAGTTATTTCTGGGCTTATAATTTTACTTCATTCATCTCTATATCTGTCCTCATGCTGGTACTGCATTGTTTGGATTACTGCAGCTTTGTGGAATGTTTGAAATCTGGAAGTGTGACTATTACACTTTAAAAATATATATATTGCTTTGCTATGAAGAGCCCATCACAGTTCCATATAAATTTGAGAATTAGCTTTTTTATTTCTGCAAGAAAGCCAGTTGGGATTTTAATAGTAATTGCATTGAGTCTGTATTTGCTTTAGGTAATATTACCATCTTAGAAATATTAGTGTTCCAACTCATAAATATGGAATGTCTTTTAATTCTTGAAATAATGTAAATAAAACAAAAATCAACATTTTGTAGTTTATAGTGTAAAAGTTTTTCATACTTGGTTAAATTCATTTCTATTTAGTTTATTCTTCTTTATGATACTGTAAATAGAACCTTAATATTCTTTTCTGATTAATCATTGTTGGTATACAGAAACATGACTGATTGTTTAGTGTTGATCTTGTACTCTTCAACTTTGTTGAAATCATCTATTAGCTTTAGTAGCTTATTGTAGATTATCTGAGATTTTCTTTGTATGAGGATCATGTCATGTGTGAACAGAGATAGTTTTACTTCTTCATGTCCAAATTGACCATCTTTTAGTTCTTT
Source organism: Pan troglodytes (assembly GCF_028858775.2). Lineage (NCBI taxonomy): Eukaryota > Metazoa > Chordata > Mammalia > Primates > Hominidae > Pan > Pan troglodytes. The sequence continues at coordinate 16,002,027 of NC_072411.2, forward strand.
TTCTTGTCTAGTTACTCTGGCTAGAATTTCCAGTACAATGCTGGATAACAATGGTAAAAGTGGATATTCTCATCTTATTCCATCATAGGTGGAAAGCTTTCAGTCTTTATTCATTGAGTAGTCTTAGCTTGTTTAGATAAAGATTCTTTATATTGTTGAGGGAGATTCTTTTTATTTCTAGCTCTTAAAATATTTTTATAAGGAGTGTTGGATATTGTCAAATAGATTTTATCAATAAATTGAGATGATCATTTGTTTTCCTCCCTTTTCTACTATATGTTGTATTACATTGATTTTCTTTTGCTGAGCCACTCTTATATTCCTGGAATAAAACCCACTTGTTCATGATGTATAAGCCTCTTCATATGCTGAAGAACTCAGTTTTCTAATATACCTGAAGGATTTTTGCATCTGTATTTATAAGAGATATTGATCTATTGGTTTCTTTTCTTGTGCTATCTTTGTCTAGGTTTCATATCAAAATAATTTTTAACCTCACAGAATGAGATAGTAATCGTTTCTTGTACACTTTTGGGAGGAGTTTGAGAAAGATGAGTGTTAATTCTTCTAAATGTTAGAATTCACAAGTGAAGTCATCTGGTTCTAGCCTTTCTATTGTTAGGAAGGTTTTTGATTAATGATTTTGTAACTTACTCATTATAGGTCTGTTCAGGCATTTTATTTCTTCTTGAATAAGTTTGGTAGTTTGCGTTTTTCTAGAAACTTGTTTACATCATATAATGTCTTAGTTCATTTGTGCTGCTATAACAAAATACCACAGACTGGGTAATATAAACAATAGTAAATTATTTCTCACAGTTCTGCAAGCTGGAAAGTCCAAGATCAAGGTTCTAGCAGGACTGGTGTCTGGAGAGGGCTGCTTTCTGCTTCCAAGATGATACCTTTTTGCTGCACTCTCCAGAGGGAAGGAACACTGCATCCTCACATGGCAGAAGGAACAGAAGGAAAAGACAGCCTTCCCTTCAATCCTAAGCTCTTTTCTAAGGGTATTAATTTCATTCGTAATGGTAGGGCCCTAATAATTACCTCTCAAAGTTCACACTTCTCAGTATTATTGCTTTGGGGATTAAATTTCAATATGAATTTGGAAGGGGAATATAATCATTCAAACCATAGCATATAATTTGTTTCTCTATTGTTTGATACATATATGTTTATTATTTTGTCTCTTTAATGACCATTTTTCAATATATAGTATCACTTCTTCTCATAACAATTTTTGACTTAAAGTCTAATTTTTCTGATATGAGGATAACAAATTCTGCTCTTTCTTGATTACAGTTTGCAAAGAATATATTTTTCCATCATTTACCCTCAATGCATTGCAACTTTAGAAAGCAAGTAAGTGAATTTTAAAAATCCATTCTGCCATTTTCAGCCTTTTGAATGGAGAATTACATTTATTTACATTTAATTTCTTAAAATGAAGTCATTGTTTCATTGTTCCATTTGTTTTCTGTTTGTCCTTTTATGTGTTTTTTTTCTTTAAGTCCTTCAATGCTACCTTCTTTTGTGTTTATTTTTATAATGTCCTTCATTGATCTCTTCTCATTTCCTCTCGAATTTTTTTCTTATGGTTATGTTGGTTATCATAATTCATATTTTAAATTTATAACAATTTAGTTTGAACTAATTTTATCTTATCTTCAATCACATGCACAAAGTGTTTTTATACAGCTTCACACTTACAATATTGTTTTTGTCACAAATTACATCTATATATATTGTGTGACCATTAATCTAGATTTATAATTATGATTATACATTTTTCTTTTAAATCATATTAATATAAGAAATATAAAGATGAGTCACAAGCCAAATATACAATAAGACTGCCTTTTCTATCTACCTAGGGAGTTATCATTACTAGAGTTTTTTGTTTCTTCATATAGCTTCAAATTATTGCCTATATTTTTCCACTTCATGCTGAAGTCTCCCTTTGACATTTTTGGAGGGCAGTTCTCCTTATTGCAAACTCCCTCAGCTTTGCTCAGCTTTTGTTTATTAGGGAATATCTTGGTTTCTCCTTCATCTGAGTGACGATTTTGCTATATATAGAATTTTTGGTTGAAAGCTCTGTTCTTGGCTGGGAGCAGTGGTTCACACCTGTAATCCCAGCACTTTGGGAGGCTGAGGCGGGAGGATCACCTGAGGCCAGGAGTTTGAGACCAGCCTGGCCAACATGGCAAAACCCTGTCTCTACTAAAAATACAAAAAATTAGCTGGGTCTGGTGGTGGGAACCTGTAATCCCTGCTCCTTGGGAGCCTGAGGCAGGAGAATCACTTGAACCCAGGAGGCAGAGGCTGCAGTGAGCTAAGGTCGCGCCATTGCACTCCAGCCTGGGCAACAAGAGTGAAATCCCATCTCAAAAGAAAGAAAGAAAGGAAGCTCTTTTCTTTAAAAATGTTGTTCCACCTTCTTCTTGTCTCTATATTTATTGCTGAGAAATCTCCTGTTAAATTTATTGAGAATCCCTTATATATATCAAGAGGGTTTTCTTTTGCTGCTTGCAGGATCCTATCTTTGTTCTTATCTTCTGAGTATTTGATTATAATGTGTCTCAGAATGCATTTTTTAGTGTTTTTTTTTTTTTGAGTTTGTTGAACTTCTTGAACATATAGTTCCATGTCCTTTGCCAAATTTGGCAAGTTGTTGGCCGTCATTTCTTTAAATACTCTTTCTGCCCTTTTCCTCTCTCTCCTCTTGTGATTTCCATTATTTTATGTTGCTATGTTTGATGATGTTTTAAATGTGTCTTAGGCTTTGCTCATTTTCCTTCACTCTTTTTTCTTTCTGCTTTCTGTACCAGTAATTTTAATTGATCTATTATTATTTTCACTGGTTCTTTCTTCTGCCTGCTCAAATCTGCTGTTTTATTCTTCTACTGAGTTTGTATGTAAGTTCTTAGACTTTTAAGCTCCAGAATTTCTGTGCATATATGTGTTTAATATTTTTTATCTCTTTATTGATATTTTCTACTTTTTTCATACATTGTTATTCTGGTTTCCTTTAGCTCTTTATTCATGATTTCCTTCAGCTCTGTGAGCATATTTAACACAATTGATTTGAAGTCATTCTCTATTGAGTAAAATGTCTGTGCCTCCCCAGCAGCAGTTTCTATTAACATCTGTGAATGGACTTCACTTTCTTACTTCTTTGGATGCTTTACAATTTCTGATTGAAAAGTGTACATCTTGAATATTACAATGTCGAACTCTTATAATCAAGTTTTTCTTCCTTTTCTGGGTTGGCTTTTGTTTCTTGCTGTAGGCTGTAGCTACTGGTGTTTTCTTTGGTAGAATCTTTTAAACTATTTTTGAAAAATCACTGTTATTCACCATGTATGTTCTCTGAAGTCTCTGTTCTTTAGGTTGTGGTTAGCTAGGGTTTTCTGTTTGATTATTCTGTTTTCCTTAATTTTTTTGGTTTACAAATGTTTTCTTGAATATTAGGAGGCAAATGTGGCTATGGTGGGGTGTGGAGGCTAGGAGAAATAAAAAACAGAGAGGGTAAAATACTTTTCAGGTTAGCTCTGTGTTTCACACTTAAACACTTAGCCAGCCCATTTACAACTCTACCTTAATCTTTACTTCCTGCCTCTCTTATTGTGATAAACCTGGATTCCTTATTATATTTGAAGCCCAGCATGAGGTTTATATCTTTACCACCTACACTGCTTTCTACTTTATTATATCATTCATAATAGTTTCTATTACAAACTAAGTTCTCAATAAATGCAGGCATGCATTGTAATATTGCAGGTTTAGTTTCAGAACACTGCAGTTAAACAACTATTCCAATAAAGCAAATCATACAATTTTTTTTGGTTTCCCACTGCATGTAAAAGTTATGTTTATCGTATTTGTAGTTTATTAAGTGTGCAGTCGCATTATGTATTATAAAAATGAACAGACCTTAAATAAAAACTGCTTTATTGTTAAAAAATTCTATTTGATGATCTGAGCCTTCTGCAAATCATAATCTTTTTGTTGGTAGAGGGTCTTTCCTTGATGTTGATGACTGCTAACTGAACAAGCTAGTGGTTGCTGAAGGTGGGTGTGGCTGTGAGAATTTCTTAAAATAAGAGAGAAATAAAGTTTGCCACATTAACTGGCAATTCCTTTCACAAAATTTTATCCATAGCATGCATTGCTGTTTGAGAGCATTTTCTCCACAATAGACCTTCTTTCAAAATGGGAGTTTCTTCTCTCAAATCCTACTTCTTTATGAACTAAGTTTATGTAATATTCTAAATCCTTTGTTGTCACGTCAACAGTGTTTACAGCATGTTAGCTAGGAGTAGATTCCATGTCAAGAAACTGCTCCTTTCACTTCATCCATAAGAAAAAACTCCTTGTTCATTCAAGATTTATTTTGAGATTGCAGCAGTTCAGTTTCATCTTCATGTTCCACTTTTAATTCAAATTCTCTTGCTGCCCCTACCACATCTGCAGTTATTTCCTGCACTGAAGTCTTGAACCTCTCAAAGTTATCAGTACTGATTGGAATCAACTTCTTCCAAACTCCTGTTAATGTTGATATTTTGACCTTTTCACATAAATCACAAATGTTCTTAATGGCATCTAGAAATGTGAATTCTTTCCAGAAGATTTTTAATTCACTTTGCCCAGACCCTTCAGAAGAATCAGTATCTATGGCAGCCTTATCAAATGTAATTCTTAATTACCAACATTGGAAAATCAAAATTACTCCTTGATCCGTAGGCTGCAGAATGGATGTTGTATTAGCAGGCATGAAAACAACCATTAATATTGATGTACATCTTCATCAGGGCTCTTGGGTAACCAGGTGTATTGTCAATGAGCAGTGATATTTTAAAAGGAATATTTTTATGAGTAGTAAGTCTCAGTAGTGGATTTAAAATATTTAGTAAACCATGCTGTATCCAAGTGTTGTCAGCCAGGCTTTGTTGTTTCATTTATAAAGCACAAGCTGAGTAGCTTTAGCATGATTCTTAAGGGCCCTAGGGTTCTGAGGATAGTAAATGAGCCTTGGCTTCCACAGAATGTCACCAGCTGCGTTAGCCCCTAATAGGAGAGTGAGCCTCTCCTTTGAAGCTTCGAAACCAGGCACTGACTTTTCCTCTCTAGCTATGAAAGTCCTAGATAGATCAAGCTGGCTAACACGATGAGAATCCATCTCTACTAAAAATACAAAAATTAGGCAGGCAGGGTGGCACATGCCTATAGTCCCAGCTACTCGGGAGGCTGAGGCAGGAGAATCACTTGAACCCAGGAGGTGGAGGTTGCAGTGAGCTGAGATCGCACCATTGCGCTCCAGCCTGGGTGACAGAGCAAGACTCCGTCTCAAAAAAAGGAAAGTTCTAGGTAGTATCTTCTTAAAATAAAAAGCTGTTTTGTCTACATTGAAAATCTCTTGTTTAGCTTAACCACCTTCATCAATGATCCTAGCTACATCTTCTTGATAACTGGCTGTAGTTTCTACATCAGCACTTGCTGCTTCACCTTGCACTTTGATGTTATGGAAATAGGGTCTTTCCTTAAACCTCATGAACCAATCTCTCTTAGTTTCAAAGTTTTCTTCTGTAGCGTTCTCATCTCTCTCAGCCTTCACAGAATTGAAGAGAGTTAGGACCTTACTCTAGATTAGGCTTTGGCTTAAGGGAAAGGTGTGGCTAGTTTGATCTTCTATCCAGAACACAAAAACTTTCTTTATATCAACAATAAGCCTGTTTTGTTTTTCTATCATTTGTATGTTCAATAGATTAGCACTTTTAATTTCCCATAAGAACTTTTTGTGGCTAACTGTTGGGAGCGAGAGGCTTAGCTTTCAGCCTACCTAAGCTTTTGATGTGCCTTCTTCACTAAGCTTAATTGTTTTTAGTTTTGGATTTAAAGTGAGAGACATTTGACTCTTCCTTTCGCTGGAATACTTAGAGGCTACTGTTGCCCTAATTTCAATATTGTTATGTCTTAGGGAATAGGGGGGCCTGAAGAGAGAGAGAGAGACAGGGGATCAATTGGTTGATGTCACGGTTAGAACACACACAACATTATGCTCTTATGTGGTCATGGTTCATGGCTCCCCAAGACAACTACAATAGTGGCATCAAAGATCCCTGATCACAGATCACCGTAACAGATATAATAATAATAAAGTTTGAAAAATTGTGAGAATTACCGAAGTTTGACACAGAGACATGAAGTGACTGCATGCTATCAGAAAAATGGTGTCAATAGGCTTGCTTGACAACAGGCTACCACAACCCTTCAAGTTGTAAAAAACAATGTCTGCAAAGTGTAATTGAGCAAAGCACAATAAAATGAGTATGCTTGTATTGACCAGTGACAAATTTATCCGGTTATCCACTCTTGCAATAAAAATGTCAGAGAATTGTTTAGTGAAAGTTCTTGATAATGAAGTAATAAATAATAATACAATAGAATAAGGTTATTAAAGCTGATGATATTACCAAATAGAAAAGAAAGTCAACATCTTTTGAGACTTGAATAATATTTATTATAACCCTGGCAGTTTGAAATGTGGAAAAACATAAACTTGTAAAATACACAATAAAGTACATTCAGTAGAACTTAGTGTAGTGTACTCTAACAAAGTATTGAGGACCCAAAAATGCTTTGGGGCATTTGAATTGCATATATCACCATTTGTAAAATTAGACATTGCAAATAAATTCGGAGATTTCAAATAAAATGTGTATTAATTTATTTAAGATGACAATAATAAAACAATTACATATAAATATAAATAACAAAATGAAAAGTTATGTTTTTCAAAACAAAAAAAGCAAAATAAATGGTATTGTTTCACATTTTTACAAATGTGTTTAATGTCTAACTCAGAGGAAGATGGCAGAGTTCTTATATGTGCTCCTCTGTTAATTCTTTTGCAATACATTGTTTTGGTTGAGATATATGCAGAAATTCTGACCTGATAAAGACATATAGTCAGAAATAGAATATGTATGTTAATAGCTATTTCAGATAATTGTAGAGGTTTTTTGCTGTTACTTCCTGAAAACTAGATAAGTGCTAGATGCTTGAAGGTTAATTGCAGTGTAAAATCTGAATAATATTTTAATACTCTGCTACATTAAAGTCCATTGGTCCATCTTACATGTTGAAAGACTCTTACCCACGTCTACTTCTGTAATATGAATTGGTCATTTGTAAAATATTAGTTCATTGAGTTATGCAGGTCTTCCAAATGTCAGTGGAGTTTATTATACAGTCATGCACATTATAATGGCTTTTAGGTCAATGACAGACTTCATATATATTGGTGGTCCCATTTGATTGTAATTCAGCTGTAAAGTTCTTATCCCCTAGTGACACAACCGTAGTAAGGTCATAGTAGCATGATTCATTACTCTGGTGTTTTTGGTGATGCTGGCATAAGTAAACCTACTGTGTTGCCTGTCCTGTAAAATTATATCACATAGAATTACATATGGTACATAATAATAATGATAACAGACTACTATATTACTGGATTATGTATTTAATATACTACACTTTTATTATTTTACAGTGCATTCCTTCTACCTATTAAAACATAAGTTAACTGTATAACAGCCTCACGAATGTTCTTCAGGAGGTATTCCAGAAGAAGGCATGGTTATCATAGGAGATTTCAGCCCCATGCATGTTATTTACCCTGAAGACCTTCTAGTGGAATAGGATATGAAAGTGGAAGACAGTGATATTGATGATACTGACCCTGTGTAGGCCTAGGCTAATATGTGTGTGTTTATGTCTTTGTTTTTTAAAAATAAAAATATTAAAATAGACAAAGGTCATGCAATAAGGACATAAAGAAGGAAAATATTTGTGTTCAGTTGTCAAATCTGTTTTTAAGCTAAGTGTTATTAGAAAAGTGTCAATGATGAAAAACATTGATAAAGTAAAGCAGTTACAGGAAGCTAAGGTTAATCTACTACAAAAGAAAGAAAATTTTTTAATACATTTAATGTAGACTAAGTGTGCAGTGCTTATAAAGTCTACAGTAGTGTGCAGTAATATCTTAGGCATTCATATTCACTCACCACTCACTTACTGACTCACTCAGAGTAACTTCCAATCCTACAAGCTCCATTCTTGAAGTGCCCTATCCAGGTGTACCATTCTTTTTATCATTTATAATGTTTTTTAACTATATATTTTCTATGTTTAGATACACAAATAGTTACCATTATGTTTCAATTGCCTATGATTTTCAGTGCACTAACAGGCAGTACAGGTTTGCAGCCTAGCAGTAATAGGCTGTATCTTATAGCATAGATATGCAGTAGACTTTAGCATCTGGGTTTGTGTAAGTACATTCTACGATGTCTGCACAACCATGAAGTTGCCTAATAACACATTCCTCAGAACATATCCCTGTCATTTAGTGACATGTGATTGTACAGTTGTTCAAAATCATGATGAATTTCACTAATGATTTCACTAGGAAAAGCTCACTAGAGAATTATTGAGAAATGATCAAACTTAAGATGGAGAATATCAGTTTTCTAAAATTCATTTTCTTGCTTGAAAGCTCGAATTTTTTTGTTTGTAACAAATACAGCCAATTGTGGATTTTGTGAAGAAAAAATTTACTTCATTTTGAAGAAAAACATCTGTCAGACACTTAAATCTGAATAATAGTAGTTTGTTACTCATTCCTTCCAGTAAAAATAATGTTCTATGAGAAACAATGTGGTGAGTTTAGCTCATAACTCAAGCAACTGACCATATGCTTTTCCATGAGATAACCATCATATTTCGTATGCACTGGTGTTATTTTATTTTTTGACATACTGCACCACACAGATACTCAAAAGATGTTGAGAGTCAAGATGTAGTACAATTAATATTTTTTACTACTTCTGAACTGAAACTGGGTTTATTTTTAAATTGAGGCTATATGGCCATAAAGAATATAATGACAATTGTTTGATGTCACAGTGTCGACTTACGAAAGGGTGCCTGGAGTTTTATCAACCCTTGCTTTTGTATCACAAGTGAAAATTTCAACCCATTGACAAGGACAATAATGTCTTTGTGTTATTATGAATACAGTTTTGATTTCTGTGACCCCTGTCTTCCTGAAGTCCACAACCATACACCAGAAACCTCTGGTGTAGGCTAATAAAGACATGGAATAAAAATTTGGTCATGGTAATGTGATAGAATCAAGCAACATATGTGAAGGAGGAACTTAAATATGACTATAGAGCCATAACACTTTAGGGTAAAAGGATGACATCATTTCAGGGTGTATGTGTGTACACATGTGTATGTATCACAGTGTGTAAATGCTCTTCTCCAAATGTGGAAAGCTTACATACATTTCTCATATTTAGATTCTTTACTCATATTCAGGAGATGTTAATTTGAAAAAGATCTCAGAAAGAGGTTTGAGAATCATTAGCATTTTGAATGATTGACTAATTTGGCTAATTACAACTATGAGTAAATCCTAAAGCTCTTGACTTATGTACTCAACGGATGATAAGTTTGAGGTAAAATTTAATAATAGTCCTTCAGAACCTAAAAGTACATTTCTTTTCTTTTTTTTTTTTTTAACAATTTTTTTTTTATTATACTTTAAGTTTTAGGGTACATGTGCACATTGTGCAGGTTAGTTACATATGTATACATGTGCCATGCTGGTGCGCTGCACCCACTAACTCGTCGTCTAGCATTAGGTATATCTCCCAATGCTATCCCTCCCCCCTCCCCCCTCCCCACCACAGTCCCCAGAGTGTGATATTCCCCTTCCTGTGTCCATGTGATCTCATTGTTCAATTCCCACCTATGAGTGAGAATATGCAGTGTTTGGTTTTTTGTTCTTGCGATAGTTTACTGGGAATGATGGTTTCCAGTTTCATCCATGTCCCTACAAAGGACATGAACTCATCATTTTTTATGGCTGCATAGTATTCCATGGTGTATATGTGCCACATTTTCTTAATCCAGTCTATCATTGTTGGACATTTGGGTTGGTTCCAAGTCTTTGCTATTGTGAATAATGCTGCAATAAACATACGTGTGCATGTGTCTTTATAGCAGCATGATTTATAGTCATTTGGGTATATACCCAGTAATGGGATGGCTGGGTCAAATGGTATTTCTAGTTCTAGATCCCTGAGGAATCGCCACACTGACTTCCACAATGGTTGAACTAGTTTACAGTCCCACCAACAGTGTAAAAGTGTTCCTATTTCTCCACATCCTCTCCAGCACCTGTTGTTTCCTGACTTTTTAATGATTGCCATTCTAACTGGTGTGAGATGATATCTCATAGTGGTTTTGATTTGCATTTCTCTGATGGCCAGTGATGATGAGCATTTTTTCATGTGTTTTTTGGCTGCATAAATGTCTTCTTTTGAGAAGTGTCTGTTCATGTCCCTCGCCCACTTTTTGATGGGGTTGTTTGTTTTTTTCTTGTAAATTTGTTTGAGTTCTTTGTAGATTCTGGATATTAGCCCTTTGTCAGATGAGTAGGTTGCGAAAATTTTCTCCCATGCTGTAGGTTGCCTGTTCACTCTGATGGTAGTTTCTTTTGCTGTGCAGAAGCTCTTGAGTTTAATTAGATCCCATTTGTCAATTTTGGCTTTTGTTGCCATTGCTTTTGGTGTTTTGGACATGAAGTCCTTGCCCACGCCTATGTCCTGAATGGTAATGCCTAGGTTTTCTTCTAGGGTTTTTATGGTTTTAGGTCTAACGTTTAAATCTTTAATCCATCTTGAATTGATTTTTGTATAAGGTGTAAGGAAGGGATCCAGTTTCAGCTTTCTACATATGGCTAGCCAGTTTTCCCAGCACCATTTATTAAATAGGGAATCCTTTCCCCATTGCTTCTTTTTCTCAGGGTTGTCAAAGATCAGATAGTTGTAGGTAAGTGGTATTATTTCTGAGGGCTCTGTTCTGTTCCATTGATCTATATCTCTGTTTTGGTACCAGTACCATGCTGTTTTGGTTACTGTAGCCTTGTAGTATAGTTTGAAGTCAGGTAGTGTGATGCCTCCAGCTTTGTTCTTTTGGCTTAGGATTCACTTGGCGATGCGGGCTCTTTTTTGGTTCCATATGAACTTTAAAGTAGTTTTTTCCAGTTCTGTGAAGAAAGTCATTGGTAGCTTGATGGGGATGGCATTGAATCTGTAAATTACCTTGGGCAGTATGGCCATTTTCACGATATTGATTCTTCCTACCCATGAGCATGGAATGTTCTTCCATTTGTTTGTATCCTCTTTTATTTCCTTGAGCAGTGGTTTGTAGTTCTCCTTGAAGAGGTCCTTCACATCCCTTGTAAGTTGGATTCCTAGGTATTTTATTCTCTTTGAAGCAATTGTGAATGGGAGTTCACTCATGATTTGGCTCTCTGTTTGTCTGTTGTTGGTGTATAGGAATGCTTGTGATTTTTGTACATTGATTTTGTATCCTGAGACTTTGCTGAAGTTGCTTATCAGCTTAAGGAGATTTTAGGCTGAGACGATGGGGTTTTCTAGATAAACAATCATGTCGTCTGCAAACAGGGACAATTTGACTTCCTCTTTTCCTAACTGAATACCCTTTATTTCCTTCTCCTGCCTGATTGCCCTGGCCAGAACTTCCAACACTATGTTGAATAGGAGCGGTGAGAGAGGGCATCCCTGTCTTGTGCCAGTTTTCAAAGGGAATGCTTCCAGTTTTTGCCCATTCAGTATGATATTGGCTGTGGGTTTGTCATAGATAGCTCTTATTATTTTGAAATACGTCCCATCAATACCTAATTTATTGAGAGTTTTTAGCATGAAGGGTTGTTGAATTTTGTCAAAGGCTTTTTCTGCATCTATTGAGATAATCATGTGGTTTTTGTCTTTGGCTCTGTTTATATGCTGGATTACATTTATTGATTTGCGTATATTGAACCAGCCTTGCATCCCAGGGATGAAGCCCACTTGATCATGGTGGATAAGCTTTTTGATGTGCTGCTGGATTCGGTTTGCCAGTATTTTATTGAGGATTTTTGCATCAATGTTCGTCAAGGATATTGGTCTAAAATTCTCTTTTTTGGTTGTGTCTCTGCCCGGCTTTGGTATCAGAATGATGCTGGCCTCATAAAATGAGTTAGGGAGGATTCCCTCTTTTTCTATTGATTGGAATAGTTTCAGAAGGAATGGTACCAGTTCCTCCTTGTACCTCTGGTAGAATTCGGCTGTGAATCCATCTGGTCCTGGACTCTTTTTGGTTGGTAAGCTATTGATTATTGCCACAATTTCAGCTCCTGTTATTGGTCTATTCAGAGATTCGACTTCTTCCTGGTTTAGTCTTGGGAGAGTGTATGTGTCGAGGAATTTATCCATTTCTTCTAGATTTTCTAGTTTATTTTCGTAGAGGTGTTTGTAGTATTCTCTGATGGTAGTTTGTATTTCTGTGGGATCGGTGGTGATATCCCCTTTATCATTTTTTATTGTGTCTATTTGATTCTTCTCTCTTTTTTTCTTTATTAGTCTTGCTAGCGGTCTATCAATTTTGTTGATCCTTTCAAAAAACCAGCTCCTGGATTCATTGATTTTTTGAAGGGTTTTTTGTGTCTCTATTTCCTTCAGTTCTGCTCTGATTTTAGTTATTTCTTGCCTTCTGCTAGCTTTTGAATGTGTTTGCTCTTGCTTTTCTAGTTCTTTTAATTGTGATGTTAGGGTGTCAATTTTGGATCTTTCCTGCTTTCTCTTGTGGGCATTTAGTGCTATATATTTCCCTCTACACACTGCTTTGAATGCGTCCCAGAGATTCTGCTATGTTGTGTCTTTGTTCTCGTTGGTTTCAAAGAACATCTTTATTTCTGCCTTCATTTCGTTATGTACCCAGTAGTCATTCAGGAGCAGGTTGTTCAGTTTCCATGTAGTTGAGCGGCTTTGAGTGAGATTCTTAATCCTGAGTTCTAGTTTGATTGCACTGTGGTCTGAGAGATAGTTTGTTATAATTTCTGTTCTTTTACATTTGCTGAGGAGAGCTTTACTTCCAAGTATGTGGTCAATTTTGGAATAGGTGTGGTGTGGTGCTGAAAAAAATGTATATTCTGTTGATTTGGGGTGGAGAGTTCTGTAGATGTCTATTAGGTCCGCTTGGTGCAGAGCTGAGTTCAATTCCTGGGTACCCTTGTTGACTTTCTGTCTCGTTGATCTGTCTAATGTTGACAGTGGGGTGTTAAAGTCTCCCATTATTAATGTGTGGGAGTCTAAGTCTCTTTGTAGGTCACTCAGGACTTGCTTTATGAATCTGGGTGCTCCTGTATTGGGTGCATATATATTTAGGATAGTTAGCTCCTCTTGTTGAATTGATCCCTTTAACATTATGTAATGGCCTTCTTTGTCTCTTTTGATCTTTGTTGGTTTAAAGTCTGTTTTATCAGAGACTAGGATTGCAACCCCTGCCTTTTTTTGTTTTCCATTTGCTTGGTAGATCTTCCTCCATCCTTTTATTTTGAGCCTATGTGTGTCTCTGCACGTGAGATGGGTTTCCTGAATACAGCACACTGATGGGTCTTGACTCTTTATCCAACTTGCCAGTCTGTGTCTTTTAATTGGAGCATTTAGTCCATTTACATTTAAAGTTAATATTGTTATGTGTGAATTTGATCCTGTCATTATGATGTTAGCTGGTGATTTTGCTCGTTAGTTGATGCAGTTTCTTCCTAGTCTCGATGGTCTTTACATTTTGGCATGATTTTGCAGCGGCTGGTACCGGTTCCTTTCCATGTTTAGCGCTTCCTTCAGGAGCTCTTTTAGGGTAGGCCTGGTGGTGACAAAATCGGTCAGCATTTGCTTGTCTGTAAAGTATTTTATTTCTCCTTCACTTATGAAGCTTAGTTTGGCTGGATATGAAATTCTGGGTTGAAAATTCTTTTCTTTAAGAATGTTGAATATTGGCCCCCACTCTCTTCTGGCTTGTAGGGTTTCTGCCGAGAGATCCGCTGTTAGTCTGATGGGCTTCCCTTTGAGGGTAACCCGACCTTTCTCTCTGGCTGCCCTTAACATTTTTTCCTTCATTTCAACTTTGGTGAATCTGACAATTATGTGTCTTGGAGTTGCTCTTCTCGAGGAGTATCTTTGTGGCATTCTCTGCATTTCCTGAATCTGAACATTGGCCTGCCTTGCTAGATTGGGGAAGTTCTCCTGGATAATATCCTGCAGAGTGTTTTCCAACTTGGTTCCATTCTCCGCATCACTTTCAGGTACACCAATCAGACGTAGATTTGGTCTTTTCACATAGTCCCATATTTCTTGGAGGCTTTGCTCATTTCTTTTTATTCTTTTTTCTCTAAACTTCCCTTCTCACTTCATTTCATTCATTTCATCTTCCATAGCGGATACCCTTTCTTCCAGTTGATCGCATCAGCTCCTGAGGCTTCTGCATTCTTCACGTAGTTCTCGAGCCTTGGTTTTCAGCTCCATCAGCTCCTTTAAGCACTTCTCTGTATTGGTTATTCTAGTTATACATTCGTCTAAATTTTTTTCAAAGTTTTCAACTTCTTTGCCTTTGGTTTGAATGTCCTCCTGTAGTTCAGAGTAATTTGATCGTCTGAAGCCTTCTTCTCTCAGCTCGTCAAAATCATTCTCCGTCCAGCTTTGTTCCGTTGCTGGTGAGGAACTGCGTTCCTTTGGAGGAGGAGAGGCGCTCTGCGTTTTAGAGTTTCCAGTTTTTCTGTTCTGTTTTTTCCCCATCTTTGTGGTTTTATCTACTTTTGGTGTTTGATGATGGTGATGTACAGATGGGTTTTCGGTGTGGATGTCCTTTCTGTTTGTTAGTTTTCCTTCTAACAGACAGGACCCTCAGCTGCAGGTCTGTTGGAATACCCTGCCGTGTGAGGTGTCAGTGTGCCCCTGCTGGGGGGTGCCTCCCAGTTAGGCTGCTCGGGGGTCAGGGGTCAGGGACCCACTTGAGGAGGCAGTCTGCCCGTTCTCAGATCTCCAGCTGGGTGCTGGGAGAACCACTGCTCTCTTCAAGGCTGTCAGACAGGGACATTTAAGTCTGCAGAGGTTACTGCTGTCTTTTTGTTTGTCTGTGCCCTGCCCCCAGAGGTGGAGCCTACAGAGGCAGGCAGGCCTCCTTGAGCTGTGGTGGGCTCCACCCAGTTCGAGCTTCCCGGCTGCTTTGTTTACCTAATCAAGCCTGGGCAATGGCGGGCGCCCCTCCCCCAGCCTCGCAGCTGCCTTGCAGTTTGATCTCAGACTGCTGTGCTAGCAATCAGCGAGACTCCGAGGGCGTAGGACCCTCCGAGCCAGGTGTGGGATATAGTCTCGTGGTGCGCCGTTTTTTAAGCTGGTCTGAAAAGCGCAATATTCGGGTGGGAGTGACCCGATTTTCCAGGTGCGTCCGTCACCCCTTCCTTTGACTCGGAAAGGGAACTCCCTGACCCCTTGCGCTTCCCAGGTGAGGCAATGCCTGGCCCTGCTTCAGCTCGTGCATGGTGCGCGCACCCACTGGCCTGCGCCCACTGTCTGGCACTCCCTAGTGAGATGAACCCGGTACCTCAGATGGAAATGCAGAAATCACCCGTCTTCTGAGTCGCTCACGCTGGGAGCTGTAGACCGGAGCTGTTCCTATTCGGCCATCTTCAGGTAGAGATTTTCTAATCTCGGAGTTCCTCCACTATGATGCAGGCTCATCTATGTAGGCCACTGTGCATTGCCCTATGGGACTGGCAGCCACTCCCAGAGCCCCTGGAACTCTGGCCCAAGGCTCTCTGACTGACTCCTTCCCAGATCTTCTTGGCTTAGCGGCTTAAATGTACATTTCTTATTTGATGAGCACTTTGAGTCACTGCCGAAAATGAAAGAGCTAGTATAAGATATACCAGAAATTCGAGAATCCTAAGAGATGCAAGCTAGTTTGCAGCTCATCATGTGTGTTTGTATGTGTTTTGTGTGTGTGCAAGCATGTATGTGTAGAGCTTCAAATAAAATTCTATACAAAGAATCAAACATGCCAAAGCAGCATTTTTCTGGTTGAAGAGGTGTAATCACATAACCTCTGTCCTTCCCTCATCTCTTCTCTATCGTGAAAGAGTTCACTAGAGTCCTTAGAACACTGCTGGGTATAGTGTGATTTAGTCCAACTCTTGGTCTTTGCAAATGCAAAAAATGATGCATAAATAAATGGAGTGATCTAACCAAAGAGATACCTACTAGCGAAGGGTTGAATTAGGACTAAAATATGACCTTCTAACTCTGATCACTGTTTGTGAAGCATCATTGCTCATCCCCTTTTGAGAACAGAGAAGCAGAGGTTAGATTTATTACAGTATGCTGGGCACTGCAGGGAAGGTGAAGGCATTGTAGGTGGTAAACTTCTTGCAGTTTATGCTTTTGTTTTATGTACTCAGTATGAATTTCCTAAATATTATTTCTATATTTGTTGAAAAAAGAGCAGAGTTTGGTGAGAAAACAGAAAGAAGCAGATAATAAATTATATTTCATTTGTCAGCTGTCCTCCTCATTCTATTTAATATAGGCACAGTTTGGTCTTAATTTAGTTACTTACCCCATGTTGAATTTTAGAAATGTATTTATAATTAAAATATGGCTTTCTGTATGAAAGTCTCATTTTGGAAATATACTCAGATAGGAAAGAATATTCATTGGATGATTGTCTGACCCAGGAAACAAATTAAATTAAGGAGTATGTATTATTAGGCTTTGTAATATACAGGGATAATCTGAGTCAAAAGTAGTTCTTGCTTTCTTTATTTTTTATTTTATTTTACTTTAAGTTCTAGGGTACATGTGCAAAACGTGCAGGTTTGTTACATATGTATACATGTGTCATGTTGGTGTGCTGCACCCATTAACTCATCATGTACATTAGGTATATCTCCTAATGCTATCCCTCCCCGCTCCCCCTACCCAACAACAGGCCCTGGTGTGTGATGTTCCCCTTCCTGTGTCCAAGCGTTTTCATTGTTCAATTCCCACCTATGAGTGAGAACATGGGGTGTTTGGTTTTTTGTCCTTGTGACAGTTTCCTGAGAATGATGGTTTCCAGCTTCATCCATGTCCCTACAAAGGACATGAACTCATTCTTTTTTATGGCTGCATAGTATTCCATGGTGTATATGTGCCACATTTTCTTAATCCAGTCTATCATTGATGGACATTTGGGTTGGTTTCAAGTCTTTGCTATTGTGAATAGTGCTGCAGTAAACATACGTGTGCATTGTATCTTTATAGCAGCATGATTTATAATCCTTTGGGTATGTACCCAGTAATAGGATGACTGGGTCAAATGGTATTTCTAGTTCTAGATCCTTGAGGAATCACCACACTGTCTGCCATAATGGTTGAACTAGTCTGCAGTCCCACCAACAGTGTAAAAGTGTTCCTATTTCTCCACATCCTCTCCAGCACCTGTTGTTTCCTGACTTTTTAATGATCATCATTCTAACTGCTATGAGATGGTATCTCATTGTGGTTTTGATTTGCATTTCTCTGATGGCCAGTGATGATGAGCATTTTTTCATATGTCTGTAGGCTGCATAAATGTCTTCTTTTGAGAAGTGTCTGTTCATATCTTTTGCCCACTTTTTGTTGGGTTTGTTTTTTTCTTGTAAATTTGTTTGAGTTCTTTGTAGATTCTGGATATTAGCCCTTTGTCAGATGAGCAGATTGCAAAAATTTTCTCCCATTCTGTAGGTTGCCTGTTCACTCTGATGGTAGTTTCTTTTGCTGTGCAGAAGCTCTTTAGTTTAATTAGATCCCATTTGTCAATTGTGGCTTTTGTTGCCATTGCTTTTGTTGTTTTAGACATGAAGTCCTTGCCCATGCCTATGTCCTGAATGGTATTGCCTAGGTTTTCTGCTAGGGTTTTTATGGTTTTAACTCTAACATTTAAGTCTTTAATCTATCTTGAATTAATTTTTGTATAAGGTATAAAGAGGGATCCAGTTTCAGCTTTCTACATATGGCTAGCCAGTTTTCCCAGCACCATTTATTAAATAGGGAATCCTTTCCCCCTTTCTTGTTTTTGTCAGGTTTGTCAAAGATCAGATAGTTGTAGATGTGTGGTATTATTTCTATTCTGTTCCATTGGTCTATATCTCTGTTTTGGTACCAGTACCATGCTCTTTTGGTTACTGTAGCCTTGTAGTATAGTTTGAAGTCTGGTAGCATGATGCCTCCAGCTTTGTTCTTTTGGCTTAGAATTGTCTTGGCTATGTGGGCTCTTTTTTGGTTCCATATGAACTTTAAGGTAGTTTTTTCCAATTCTGTGAAGAAAATCATTGGTAGCTTGATGGGGATGGCATTGAATCTATAAATTACCTTGGGCAGTATGGCCATTTTCACGATATTGATTCTTCCTATCCATGGGCATGGGATGTTCTTCCATTTTTTTGTGTCCTCTTTTATTTCGTTGAGCAGTGGTTTGTAGTTCTTATTGAAGATGTCCTTCACATCCCTTGTAAGTTGGATTCCTAAGTATTTTATTCTCTTTGAAGCAATTGTGAATGGGAGTTCACTCATGATTTGGCTCTCTGTTTGTCTGTTATTGGTGTATAAGAATGCTTGTGATTTTTGCACACTGATTTTATATCCTGAGATTTTGCTGAAGTTGCTTATCAGCTTAAGGAGATTTTGGGCTGAGACGATGAGGTTTTCTAAATATACAATGATGTCATCTGCAAACAAGGACAATTTGACTTCCTCTTTTCCTAACTGAATACCATTTATTTCTTCCTCCTGCCTGATTACCCTGGCCAGAACTTCCAACACTATGTTGAATAGGAGTGGTGAGAGAGGGCATCCCCGTCTTGTGCCAGTTTTCAAAGGGAATGCTTCCAGTTTTTGCCCATTCAGTATGATATTGGCTGTGGGTTTGTCATAGATAGCTCTTATTATTTTGAGATATGTCCCATCAATACCGAATTTATTGAGAGTTTTTAGCCTGAAGTGCTGTTGAATTTTGTCAAAGGCCTTTTCTGCATCTATTGAGTTAATCATATGGTTTTTGTCTTTGGTTCTATTTATATGATGGATTAAGTTTGTTGATTTGCTTATGTTGAACCAGTCTTGCATCCCAGGGATGAAGCCCACTTGAGCATGGTGGATAATCTTTTTGATGTGCTGCTGGATTCAGTTTGCCAGTATTTTATTGAGGATTTTTGCATCAATGTTCATCAGGGATATTGGTCTAAAATTCTCTTTTTTTTTGTTGTGTCTCTGCCAGGCTTTGGTATCAGGATGATGCTGGCCTCATAATGTGAGTTAGGGAGGATTCTCTCTTTTTCTATTGACTGGAATGGTTTCAGAGGGAATGGTACCAGCTTCTCCTTGTACCTCTGGTAGAATTCGGCTGTGAATACGTCAGGTCCTGGACTTTTTTTGGTTGGTAGGCTATTAATTATTGCCTCAATTTCAGAGCCTGTTATTGGTCTATTCAGAGATTCAACTTCTTCCTGGTTTAGTCTTGGGAGGTTGTGTGTGTCCAGGAATTTATCCATTTCTTCTAGATTTTCTAGTTTATCTGCATAGAGGTGTTTATAGTATTCTCTGATGGTAGTTTGTATTTCTGTGGGATCAGTGGTAATATCCCCTCTATCATTTTTTATTGCGTCTATTTGATTCTTCTCTCTTTACTTCTTTATTAGTTTTGCTAGTGGTCTATCAATTTTGTTGATCTTTTCAGAAAACCAGCTCCTGGATTCATTGACTTTTTGAAGGGTTTTTTGTATCTCTATCTCTTTCAGTTCTGCTCTGATCTCAGTTATTTCTTGCCATCTGCTAGCTTTTGAATGTGTTTGCTTTTGCTTCTCTAGTTCTTTTAATTGTGTTGTTAGGGTGTCTATTTTAGATCTTTCCTGCTTTCTCTTGTGGGCATTTAGTGCTATGAATTTCCCTCTACACATTGCTTTAAATGTGTCCCAGAGATTCTGGTATGTTGTGTCTTTGTTCTCATTGGTTTCAAAGAACATCTTTATTTCTGCCTTCATGTTGTTATGTACCCAGTAGTCATTCAGGAGCAGGTTGTTCAGTTTCCATGTAGTTGAGCAGTTTTGAGTGAGTTTCTTAATCCTGAGTTCCAATTTGACTGCACTGTGGTCTGAGAGACAGTTTGTTATAATTTCTGTTCTTTTATATTTGCTGAGGAGTTCTCTGCTTCCAACTATGTGGTCAATTTTGGAATAAGTGCTATATGGTACTGAGAAGAATGTATGTTCTGTTGATTTGTGGTGGAGAGTTCTGTAGATGTCTATTAGGTCTACTTGGTGTGGAGCTGAGTTCAATTCCTGGATATCCTTTTTAACTTTCTGTCTCATTGATCTGCCTAATGTTGACAGTGGGGTGTTAAAGTCTGCTATTAATATTGTGTGGGAGTCTAAGTCTCTTTGTAGATCTCTAAGGACTTGCTTTATGAATCTGGGTGCTCGTGTATTGGGTGCATATATATCTAGGATTGTTAGCTTTTCTTGTTGAATTGATCCCTTTACCATTATGTAATGGCCTTCTTTGTCTCTTTTGATCTTTGTTGGTTTAAAGTCTGTTTTATAAGACACTAGGATTACAACCCCTGCCTTTTCTTGTTTTCCATTTGCTTGGTAGATCTTCCTCCATCCCTTCATTTTGAGCCTATGTGTGTCTCTGCATGTGAGATGCATCTCCTGAATACAGCACACTGATGGGTCTTGACTCTTTATCCAATCTGCCAGTCTGTGTCTTTTAATTGGAGCATTTGGCCCATTTACATTTAAGGTTAATACTGTTATGTGTGAATTTGATCCTGTCATTATGATGTTAGCTGGTTATTTTGCTTGTTAGTTGATGCAGTTTCTTCCTAGCATCAATGGTCTTTACAATTTGGCATGTTTTTGCAGTGGCTGGTACTGGTTCTTCCTTTCCATGTTTAGTGCTTCCTTCAGGAGCTCTTTTAGGGCAGGCCTGGTGGTGACAAAATCGCTCAGCATTTGCTTGTCTGTAAAGGATTTTATTTCTCCTTCACTTATGAAGCTTGGTTTGGCTGGATATAAAATTCTGGGTTGAAAATTCTTTTCTTTAGGAATGTTGAATATTGGCCCCGATTCTCTTCTGGCTTATAGGGTTTCTGCTGAGAGGTCAGCTGTTAGTCTGATGGGCTTCCCTTTGTGGATAACCCGACCTTTCTCTCTGGCTGCTCTTAACATTTTTTCCTTCACTTCAACTTTGGTGTATCTGACAATTATGTGTCTTAGAGTTGCTCTTCTCAATGTGAGAAGAGAAGTTTAGGGAAAAAAAGAGTAAAAAGAAATAAAGAAAGCCTCCAAGAAATATGTGTGAAAAGACTGTGTGAAAAGACCAAATCTACGTCTGATTGGTGTACCTGAAAGTGACGGGGAGAATGGAACCAAGTTGGGAAACACTCTGCAGGATATTATCTGGGAGAACTTCTCCAACCTAGCAAGGCAGGCCAACATTCAAATTCAGGAAATACAGAGAATGCCACACAGATACTCCTCAGGAAGAGCAACTCCAAAAGTAGTTCTAATTAGTAGAATTGATCAGGAATGGACCAGAGCAGACTCTGTTTGTTTTTTTTGTTTTTTTTTTAAGAAACCTAGCTATTTCTGCAACAAGGGATTAGAAAGAGTAAGAAAAGGCAAAAGAAAGACTTATAGAAGGAAATCCCTAATATGCCAAGAAGAGCAAAGGTGATTCCCGGGAACTATAAAACAGATGTAGTGTATTTGACTTTTCCTTTTTGACTTTTGCTTGAATGGATGAATTAGGCTTCACAATACTAAGTGACAAGCTATTAGGTTTCCTTCATTAAAGAGCTTGAATTATAGATTATTATTTTTCCAATTTATATTTTGGAACTTATAAAGTCAACATAGTTAAATACACTTCTGAAAAGAGACTTCTCGGTGAATTTTACATTTTACTGTATTTTTCCAGTAACTATAAAGAAGCAACTTCATATTGTGTTTCTAAAAGTAAATCTGAGAATACACGTAGAAACATTTCAGCTGAAGAGAACAACTATGAAAGAGACAGATATTTCAAGAGAATGAAAAATATTTTTCGTTTGTCTGAAAGTGAATAATGTGAAGGTGCTTTATATGGCCCTATATATTTTACATTTTAATAATAATAAAGACAATGGCTGAAATTAAATGAGCTAAGTAATTTGCTTGGTGATTTCTATATAAGTCTTCTTTTATGTAAAACACAAAACAAAACATAACCCAAAAAATCTATGCAAAATATACCAGGGTATATCTTTTTATTTTTTCTGTTCTACTACTGTATTAGTTCATTTTCACACTGCTGATAAAGATATACCCGAGACTGGGGAATTTACAAAAGAAGAGGTTTTATTGGACTTCCAGTTCTGTATGGCTGGGGAGGCTTCACAATCATGGTGGAAGAAAAGGAGGAGAAAGTCACATCTTACGGGGATGGCAGGAGGCAAAAAGAAAGCTTGTGCAGGGAAACTGCCATTTTTAAAACCGTGAGATCTCATGAGACTCATTCAGTACCATGAGAACAGTGAAGGAAAGACCTGCCCCCATATTTCAGTCACCTCCCACTGGGTTCTTCTCATGACACGTGGGAATTGTGGGAGTTACAATTGAAAATGAGATTTGGGTAGGGACATAGCCAAACCATATTAACTACTATACAAATTAACTATTTAAATTTGTTTTTTTAATGTACATTAAAAACTGTAAATTTCTTAAGGAGGAAGGAAGAAACTGTTTTTCATTTTCTGGGTGATAAGTTAGGAAACATTAAGAAACAAGCTTGTGATCTTATCCTGATCTCAAATGACATAAATTTAGACCATATTTCATCTGCTGCCTAAAGTTTCAGCATCCTAGGGAAAGAAAAGAACAGATATTTAAAAAAGAAAATAAGAATAGAATTTATATTTCAGATGTTAAGTACTAAAACAAAATCTTAGGATCTGCTGACAAGTTAGAGAATGCACAAACCAACAGCAGATATTTTGAAAAATCTAGAATTTAATCTTGACTATTGTGATTTGCATTCTGTAGTTTCATCTAGCTGTGCAAGGAGGGGTAGAAGTGGTGTTATTTCAATCAGCTAGTCAATAATATTTAAAATGGAAATGCACTAGAGGACTATCCCATATGACACTAACCATGGAAAATGAAGAAAACGATTAAGAGTAAATATTTAAACTACAGCCCTGGGAATGGAGATGGTGGTACTGGGAAAACCCAGCTAAGGGAGAATCACGTGAGTAGAAAGGAAAATGGCTTGTTCTTCTTGTGGGAAATTTTAAATAACTACTTGATTAGATTTTTCATTCTATTTCTGTTTTAATAGGAAATTATTTTGAATAGAATTTAAATTAAAGAAATATTTCTGAACCTCTGATATCAAGAATAAACTAGATAAAACTAACACAATTATTTTCAGCAAAGAGGAACCAAGAACTTAAAGTCATAAATTAGCTTTTCTTCAGTTGAATGCTGAAGAACTTTCTTTTTTTTCATCTAAGATTATGCAGCCAACTCATTTCAAAGGCCATTTAAAAGCAAGGTTGGATTTTTGGAAGAAAGAACAGAAATACCCATAACAGTCTATGATCCTAAAGGACCAAATAGAGCACAGAAAAGAACATGGCGTGAATTATTCAATTTCAGTTCTGTTGCCACATTCATATTGTCAAAGCTGAACTTTTTACTTAAGATTCTGCAATACCTTGTAACTATTTAACCAATAAGGATTCTGTTTCCAGGTCTCTAAATACTCGTGAATTGTTAAATCATATATTTATTTGGATTTTTGTGTCCCTATTCATAATTATAGTATCTTATAGGGTTAACAAATATTTACACTTTTAATAGCAACTATTAACATATAGTAGGTTTTCAGACTTTCATACATGTATACTCTCTCTCTCTCTCTTTATATATATATATATAATTGTGCCTTATATTTTGTTACAGCATCACTAGAGATATGTTCTCAAATACCTTGCTAGTAAGGAGAACAGCCTATGAGAGTTGAATATTAAATTTTAGCAATATTTTCTTTACATTAGGGACTATTGATTTTAGAATTTCTTTCTCTAAAGATTAATAAGAATAAGAATTAATTAATAAGAATTAATAAGAATTTCTTTCTCTAAAGATTAATAAAAATTAATAATATTTTGAAAGAGTGTCTCAAAATGATTTACAATCTAATATTTTTTTCTGAGCCACCTTCTCGTTGTTCAGTGTGAGTGATTGAGATGAATGATTGATATCCAGGTTTCTCTGTTTGCTAGGTAAAAATAAAGAGAAAATTATTTAAATGTATCAAATAGTAAGATTTCTCTAGGTGATTCTCCCTGGGTCTGATTCTAACATAAATTAAGTTCCTGCTAAATTACGTTGCAATGTGAGTAATAAATGTTTGTTGATGACTGAGTTCCGTTGTAACTATAAATTGCCTGTAACAATGAGCAGAGGGTAAGCTTGGAATTTAAGACATATTGTAGACAAGTGTCTTGAAGAAAGCAAAAAAAAAAAAAATTCCTACATTTTAGTGAATGCTGTGACATTTCTCTCTTTGAGAAAAGAGGATATGCTATTATCTTCCTGGGCAAGTTGAGGCAGAATGGGATGCTAATAAGCTCCAGAGGGGCTTACACTAAGGAGTTGGATTTCAGTTGGAAGAAGGGTTCTAGTGGCTAAAAGGCAATAAGAGTATTCCTATTCCTAAGATTGTATTCCTACAATCTTACAAAAAAAAATATTTTTGTAAGATTGTATATTGTCTTGTGAAAAGATGCTATTAATACATTATTAAAGAGAAAAGGAAAGAAAACTTATTTTTGGGAGACAGTATAGCTTAATGAAGAAAACCTAAAGTCAGAGAGATGCAGGTTCAAGTTTCAGCTCTGCCAATTACTAGTTATGTGGTCTTTGTCAACATTGCCGAGCCTGTTTCTCTGTGAAATGAGGATACTAATACCCAGTAGGGTTTGGGGGACATTCAGAAAAGAGAGGATTGGTTGCAAAGAATGAACATCCTGAATGATTACAATGAGACAGGGGGAGCGTGCTCATTAAAAAAAAAAAAAATAGAGGATAGAAGTTAGCCTTGGAGGCTATTAAAAGAGAAGCTTAATTATTCATTATGTGTATAAGGAAGGAGTCTTTATTCTAGGAATGAAAAATTCAAGAGACCTCAGGGTAGGCAGCTAAGGAAAATTTAAGGAAAGGAACAAAGAAAGCAACACAGAAGAAGAAAAAAACAAAGAAATGAATGAAGTATATAGTTTTCTCAGTATTGAATAAAGCCAAATAAATTAATTCTTAAATTACATAATATCTCCTTCTCATTATTGTTTAAACAGAAGATTTATTTATAGTTATTTGAATTGCTTTGAAGGGTTGGTTTTAGAATAAGTTCCAGGGGCAATTGGAGTTAAAACATATTATTAAAATTATTAAACTATTCCAGAACACAGAAAATAAACACAACTTCAAAAATATTGAATAAATGTGTTAATGTGCCAAGTGATCAATATAATACAGAATGGAAAACAAAGGACTGTGTAACTTTATCTGTTAACCTAGATGTAAACATTTAAATAAAAGTTTAACATATTAATCTAATAGTATAAAAATAAGAATTCAACGTGCTTGGTTGGATTTTGTTACAGACATATCGGGTGGTTGTAAACAGGAGATTGTATTTATGTAATTTTTATATCAATGTGTTAAAGGAGAAAAATATGTTTATATAAAAGAGTCTGGAAAGAAATAATGATTATTTCATAATGGAAAAAAAGACAGGAATGTCACTGACACTATGATCATTCAACATTTTTTTTAAAATAAATTAATTTTTTTTAGTTTTAGGGATTAGGCCTCACTCTCTTGCCCAGGCTGGAGTGAAGTGGCACAGTGGCACAGTCATAGCTCACTCTAACCTTGAACTAACTCCTCAACTCAACTGATCCTCCAGCCTCAGCCTCCCAGGCAGCTGGGATTATAGACGTGAGCCACCTTGTCCAGCTCAGTATCGTTTTTCACATTCAAGCTAATGAAATAATTCAGTAGAATTAAACAAATCCTTTTCAAAAATGAAGTTGGAACAATTAGTCATCCATAGACACAAAACAAAATAAACCAGCAGACAAACAAAACTTCATATTAAGCCTCATGCCATGTGTGAACATATACAAAAAGTAACTCAAAATAGAGCAGGGACTAATATGTGAAATAAAACTATAATATTTTTTAGGAAAAAGCCATAGGTGAAAGTTTCAAGACCAAGAAATAGGTGAAACATTGTTAGACTTGACAGGAAAAGGACGATTCATAAAAGGAAAAATTGATTACCTGGATCTCATAAATATTGATACCTTTTTCTCCACAAAACATTTTCTAAAGAGGGTGAAAAGACAACTTACAGACTGGAGGGAAATATTTGAAATTCACGTATCTGACAAAGCATTTGTATTTAGAATAGACGAAGAACTCTTCAAATGCAGCATTAAACAAACACACCAACAAAATAATTCAGTTAGAAAGTGGGCGAATGACATGAACAGATATCTCACTGAAGACTATATGGGGATCATAAATAAGCACATTAAATGATGTTCAACCTCATTAGCTATTAGAGAAATGCAAATTAAACCACAAGGGGATATCACTACACATATATAAGAATAGCCATTTTTTTTAATGACATCAAATGCTGCCAAAGATGCAGAGAAACTGGATCACTTATACATTGCTGGTGAGAATGTAAAATGGTAAAACTACTGTAAAAAAGCATATGGAATTTTTAAATAAAACTGTAATGTGTTTACATTTGACCCAGCAACTGCAAATTTGGGCATTTGTCTTGGAGAAAAGAAAATTTATGTTTGTACAAAAATCTATAAACAAATGTTTATAGTAACTTTATTTATAATATCCCCAAACCAGAAATAACAATAACTCAAATGTTCTTCAGTGAGTGAAGAGTTAAAGAATGGTCTATCAATACCCTGGAATATTACTCAGCCATCAAAAGTGATAGATTATTTATACATTCAACAGCTTGAATGGATCTCAAGGGAATTATTCTGAGTGATAAAAGCCAGTCCAAAAGCTTAGGTATGGTATGATTGTGATTGTATAGCATTCTTAAAATTACAAAATTTTAAAAATGGAGAACAGAGTAGTGGTTGGTTGCCAAGGGATTGGATGGGGGACTATTAATAAAAGAGTGGCAGAAGAGATCCTAGTGATGGAACTGTTCTTGACTGTGGTGCTGGTCACCTGTGACGCAGCTGCGTAGAACTAAACACTCAAGAATGCACGTGAATAAATGAATACATGTAAAACTGGGGAAATCTGAGTAAGGTTGCTGGAGTATATCAATGTCAGTTTCTTTTCGTGATATTATTATGCAGGATGTTACTTGTCATTGAGAGAAATTGAATGAAGAGTACACAGACTTTCTCTGTAATATTTCTTGCAACTTCATATGAATCTTCAATTACCTGGGAAGCAAATGCATACATAGTATAATTAGTTGCTTAAAATTTGGAAAAGAAAGAAAAAAGTAATATTTTTACAGATGCTATAATTTAATATGTAGAAAATAAAAACTCATAATTGAAATGTTTAAGAAAATGTGATATGGTGTAATCATTAATCTTATAGGTATAAAAATAATTTAGAATGGGAATGGGAAATATTCCGTTCACAATACCAAACTATATATACTTTGCACTAAATTCAATTGGAAGGGCAAAGGACTTATATGAAAAATCAAAGATAAAATAGTATTAATGTACATAAAATGAGGATGGAATATTTCTGAATGAAAAGCCTTAATGTTGTGAAATGTTTAAAATTTTCCAGTTTACACTGTTGTGTGTATGTATATAATATATAGAGTGTTATTTTAATAAAATTTCTATTTGAGTTATAATATGATTTTAAAGCTCACATGAAAGATACCATGTTTGAAAATTACCAAATTATTATTTTAAAATTTATTTGAAAATAAGATTATTTGGTGTGGTGGACTTACAACCTCTTTTTAAAATTAACATCTTCCAAAAAAATGTAAATGAAATATGTGGAACTCATTAGGGACAAACTAAATGTTTTTGGAAGACAAACAGATGCATGCATATAAAAGAAATTTATATATATAATACAGTTAATTTTTTAAATTTAATAGATAAGGATCATTTATTTAAGTTTGTTAGCATAATGTCTCTCACCGAAATAAGCACATGCCTACCTCCCACCTTTACCTATGTATCAAATAAGTCAATGTTTATCAAATATAGATGATAAGATATAATTCTCTAAAAATTGAAGGGATCTGATTAGACAAAATAATGGTAAATTTACGTGATAGGGAAATTTAAAAATTTTGAAACTTATCTATATCAAACCTTTGTTTTATTGAAATACCTCATAGAATAAATATATTTCTGAAACCCTAATAAAATTAGCTCATCTGATTAAAATCCCATACTTTTATGATGGAAGCTGAATTCTGGAATTAAGATATTTTTTCACTTGTGAAACAAAAAGCACTTATCCTTTTATCTCAAATGTTCTTCCTCCTTCTCCTGCCCCTAGTATTCCCTTCCTCTGCCTTTTGAAACCTGTAATACCCAGGGTTTTTTTAATAGTTTTTTTTTATAATAGATTATTTTTCAGAGAAATTTTATATTCACAGCAAAATTGAGTGAAAGGTACAGGAATTTCCCATATTCTCTTCCCCCGACCCCCCTGTGCCTGATACAGACCATGCATAGCTTCCCCAATTATCAACATCCCGCACCAGAGTGGCACATTTGCTATCACTCACAAACCTATATTGACACATCATTGTCACCCAAAGTCTGTTTGGATTCACTTTCCAGTGGATTGTGTTGTATGGGTTTGGACAAGTAAATAAAGACATGTATCCACCATTGTAGAATCATATGGAATAACTTCACCACCCTAAAAATTCTCTATGTTCACCTGCTCATTACTTCCCTTGCAATTCCTAGGAACCACTGCTATTTTTACTGTCTCTATAGTTTTGCTTTTTCAAAATGTCATGTAGTTGAGATTATATACTATGTAGCCTTTTCTTATTGGCTTCTTTCACTTCATAATATGCATTTAAGTTTCCTCCATATCTTTTCATGGCTTGATAGCTCATTTTTTTAGCACAGAATAATAACTCATTAAAAAATGTATCTATTTAGCCATTCACCTATTGAAGGACATCTTGGTTGCTTCCAAATTTTGGCAATTATTAATAAAGCTGCTATAAATGTGTGTAGGTTTTTCTGTGTTAATATGTTTTCAGCTCCTTTTGGGTAAATACCAAGGAGCATGATTACTGGATTGTATGATAATAATTTGTTTAGTTTTATAAGAAAATGCCAGATTATTTTCCAAAGTGACTGTACCATTTTGCATTCTTACCCAGGAATTAGTGAGAGTTGGTCATTTTATGTTTAAGTGAGGCCTTCTCTGATTTTTTCTGTGAGACATTTCCTTTCTTCAAACTCATTTAGCACTCTCTATCCTTATACTGACATCTATTACGTATGTATGTGTGTGTGTGTGTGTGTGTCTCTGTGTGTGTGTGTGTGTAATTTGTTTTTTGAGACAAGGTCTCACCCTGTCACCCAGGCTGGAGTATAGTGGTGCAATGGTGCGATCTCAGCTGACTGCAGCCTCCGCCGCCTATGTTCAAGCAGTTCTCCCACCTCAGCCTCCCAAGTAGCTGGGACCTCAGACATGCACCACCACTCTAGGCTCATTTTTTGTTTTATATATTTTGGTTGACACGGAGTTTCACCATGTTGGCTAGGCTGGCCTGGAGCTCCTGTCCTCAAGTGATGCACCCACCTTGGCCTCGCAAAGTGCTGGGATTACAGGCATGCCCCACTGCGCCTGGCCTGACATCTATTATATGTTTTGTTAAGCATGTGCAAACCCCTCAGGGCAGGACAGAGATATGTCTCCTATCCTTTACAATACTGCACTTGTTGCCTTGAAATTTTTTTAATGAAACTAGAAAATTTGTGAATGAATTAAGAAATTCTGGTGTGTCAGACTGCCAGGCAAATGATCAAATATTTATCATCACCTAACAGCATTTCGTTTTGCAAAGCTCTATACAATTACAATGTCTTATGCTAAAATTATAATCAAACAATACTCACTATTTTTACTATAATTTTTTTTCCATTTTTTCTTGGCAGTTATTTTATGGGTTAAATGCATGATTGATTTATGTGAAAGGGAATGCATTTGACGTTATTGACTCTTTGCCCCAGCCTTTTCAGCTAGAAAAAAGCAAAGCTCTTGCTGTAACAAGTGCTGAACCTTTTCAGAATAAAATCTAATGAGGTTAGTATATATCCTTGACATTTTATTTTCAACTGAAGTGAAGGTCATAGCTGAAAGGTCACAAAGATGAATTTATACAGCAAATAAACAATGTTATTATTTTGCAAAGAAAATGCAATATTCCTGTCTTTAGCCTCTTGCATGTAAAAGGGTGTTTGTAATGCTGATTTTAGTATTCAAGTCCTGTTATCTTTTCATTTCTTATATTTTGGAATGTAGAAAGAGGAATACACCTAGCTCATCTATAAAAGACTAGTATGAAATGTGTGTATTATCATTAATATTCTAGTATTTTATTATTTGAACTTTACATTTAAGTCAAATCTACTTTGTATTTGTTGGGTACTAATTTTTTTGGTGGAAGTAGGTAATTATTCTATTTCCTTGTTAAACTTCTTTCTGACTTGAGAGTTTAGTCATACATAAGTCCCTCAAGTCTACCATCTTTGGTTTTTAACAACAAAACTGTACATTTCCAATGAAAGAATATATCAACATGAGTTTGGAAAATAAGGGGCTGAATTATAGTTGAATGGGAGAAAATCTGCCTTTTTGGGCACAATGTACAACAGGAATTCTTAACTGCTTTCATATTATATTACTAATACATAACATGGGATTGCTCTATTAAATTTGTACCAGATCAAGACAATTTTAATAGTAAAAGTAGTTTCATTTATTTAAAAAGTCATTAAACAAAGTTCAAATGCTAAAAACCATGTCAAAATGGTCACTTTATATTGTTATCTAGTTAATATATTTTTAGAGCAAATATTCCAAATTTTGTAATTTGCTCCTATTAAAAAACAAGCATAAGATAGGCATCTAACCTGGAATTTCCTTTATTTTAGATGAACTCACAAATTCATCAGAAACCAGGTTGTCTTTGGAAGACCTCTTTAGGAAAGACTTTGTGCTTCACGATCCAGAGGCTCGGTGGATCAATGGTAAGTGTATACCTTTTTAAACATTGTATTCATTTTGAGTTCTGTATAATTAAAATTTTAAAAAATGAGATGTGTAAGCTGGGCGCAATGGCTTATGCCTGTCATCCCAGCACCTTGGGAGGCCAAGGCAGGAGAATCGCTTGAACCTGGGAAGCGGACGTCGCAGTGAGCCGAGATCGCACCACTGCACTCCAACCTGGGTGACACAGCGAGACTCCACCTCAAAAAAAAAAAAAAAAAAAAGATATGTGTAGTTAATATTTAATTGAAAGTGTACTTCAAAGATTACATGGGTATTATTTAAATTAAAACCTTGGTTCTTGTGAGAGAAAATCAATTCCTAAGGTAGGGTGTCAATAAATTATTTGGCAAACATTGGGTTGACAGTTTTGTATCTGCTGCTCTCTCATGATCATTAGTTACATGACTTTAAGGATGTATTACATCTGTAGCACATCCCTAGATAATTTTTCTTAGTTTGGCAGTGTACATTTTGGGAGCTAGTACGTAGAAATGTTAAGAGCTTCAAATTTGACAATATGATTGGTTTTTGTTATTCTCTGTGGCTTTTCTTTTTAAGCTTAAGTGTTACAAGCTAGTGAGACTCTATGCAAAGTTGAAATGACTTGGAAATATATGGCACTTTGTTTTGTTTTTTTTCTGGCCTGGCAAATAAGACTCCTTAGGTTCTCTTAAGTCAATCTCTGACATAAAAATAAGAAAATAAAACCACTGAGTGGCTTCATAGGTTTTGCTTTGTCTTTATGGAAGATAATAAGGGCATAATGTGTTGGTGAAAAGGAAATCAGTTTTTTAATCCTTTGAATGTTCTAATTTGACCAACCATACTAATCATTATGGTTGGATAGCTGTTAATCTTTACCCTTCACTTTATTTGGGCATAATATCTTTGCTAATTTTCAAGGCATAGAGTGTATTATTTGTATAATAGATGAAAGGAGCTTTGCCTTTTCATATAATAAAGATCATCATACTTACAGTCCATTCCTTCCTCTCTCTTACTCTAATTAAGTGTATTTATGCTGGTGAATTAAACTTTAATTTATGGAAGCTATGAAAAGAATGTAATTTAACCCGTGAGGGCAAAGGCCAAATCACATGTGTTTACTTGACACTGATATGTCTCCTGGAGATCTGCAGGCACTCGAGATTGGTTTTTTGAATAAATGAATGAATGATTTTAATTGATGTGCAGTCTCATTTTCACATAAACTTAAATTTTAATTGAAATCAATTGGAAGATAAGTGTGTATTGTGGTGATGATATTATGGATAAAGAACACAAGGTAGCATTTTTCTTAATGAATCTGTATATTTTTATTTTGAATTGTTTATAAATTTGAGGCTAGTCATATTTTTGCCTTTGTACTGTGATTATTTCACATATACACTATAATGAGTGCTATGACTAAAGAAGGCTAATAAAAAAGATATATTATCACCAAAAATTGTCCAAATACATAAATCTCTCATAAATAATTCTTCTAATGTGTGATTATAATTATGACAATCACCTGTTTACTCTTTAGCAAATATTTTCTATTGAGAGAAATGGCAAAATGAAAGTTGCTAGGTTTTTTTAAACAGTAGTATTATGAGTTGTTAGATTTGAAATCCTGAATAATCTTGTTTTATTCACCATGTTTTTGGACAAATTATAGACATTTTGTAGTCTTTGACTTTGGAAAACATGAAAAATTATGGGTCTCATCTCCCTTCTCAGGTTAGCTTGGACTATTTAGAGGCATTTACTCCTGTGTATAACTGACACTGTGATATTGAAGCTCCGAAGGACAGGACAGATATTTAAGTAGTGAACTGCATGCTAAATTAAAACATAGTTCAATATGTAGGACACAGATTCTACTCTTATACTTCATAGGTTACCAAAATAATATATTTGGAGTTTATCATTTTTCAAGTAATTTCTTTATTAATCGTTGGTTAAATTTGATCCTAAGAAGGCATCTGGGACAAAGCTGCAGTGTTATTATAATGTTCTAAGTAATACCTAAATATATAATTTTTATAAAGAATTTGACATAAAGACAACTCTTTAAATTGGAATAAACAGAACCTAAGCTCTGAAAGAATGCAGTCTTTATAAATACCATTGAAGGAACTGTCTCAATGCCTGTAAATTGTGTGCACTGAGTTACTTTTTAAGTATAGAAATGTATTTGTGCTTTTATCCAACCCAGATCTTTCTGGCAAGTGCTAGATACTTGGCCTATTTACGTATTCCTCACATAGCCTGGAAATTCAATGGGAAATATATGAGTAGGATGTGTAACCTTGGCCTCATTATCAACAGTTATATCTAAATGTAACCTGTGAGCTTTTTCTTTATTCTCAAGTGATGTCTCAACAGGTTTTCTTAGTACATAAGTCGCTTGAAGGAGTTCGAGCTCAGCTTATTTGGAAGCGTCATTTAATTCTTGGAGGTCATCATAGAAGTGCTTAATGCATTATTGGTCAAGGGGAAGGAGGGAGTCTAGACGGCCCTGACATGTGTAGGTTATAGTGAGGCGATGCCATTCATTATGCTTGTTCTCAAAAAATATGTCTGAGAATATCATTGCAGCCTTGGATGGGTGCCCCTGTTCATGGTTAGCTTAACAACGGCCTCACCCCAAGTCTGCTCATATCTTTGAAATCTACATTTTTATAGCATCTTCATTCTAGCAATGTCACCTTGAAATTTGAAAACCCATCTTATTTAAAATTATTCATTCTATCCACACACATTTGATAATCAATTAATCACCAAAGAAAGATCTAACATTGAGTGCCTTCTATTGAGGCTCTGAGATCGATGCTTTACGTACATATTTCATAGGACTGCATATGACATCAAAGTTAACCCCAGAAAACTGAGGCTTAACTCAGAAACTTATCCGAACACACACCTAATAAAAGGCAGAGGCTGCTTTACTCATTATGCTTAAGTATAAAACTTGACCTCTTTCATTGTTTGACTCTGATGTGTCATCCTCATATCTAACATATTTATCAAGCACCTCACTGACAATCTCATTTTAACAGACCTCATTGCTGTCATAGGGTGGAAAGGTATGAAAGCCTTCCTCACCCATCATAAAGGTCACAGCCAACACTGCTGTAACAAAAGACCAGTTAAAAAGAGAAAAGCATAACAAATTTATGTAATGAAAGTTTTATGTCACTTGGAAGACTTTAGAAATGAAGAATCAAAGGCCTAGGGAAAACTGTCCATTTGTATGCTTAGGTTAAATAAAGTACGGACAGTGTATTGAAGTGTGACTGGACAAAAAGGGTATACTCTAATGATAATAAAATGAGGGAGAAACCCAGCAAAGCTTACCTGTTCAGATCCTTCTTGGCCTCCCTGTGTAGCATTTCATCCTGCCAGATATAAGGCAGAACTCCCCCAGAAATAGGGTCTTATGATCTATTATCTGAAAGGTAGGTCAGTGCATTTCCTTGTGACAGCTCCTACACAGAAAAGCAGAGGAAGGTTAAAATATTTTTAAATCTTATGGTTTGCTTGGAAAGAGGGATGCTAGTTTCTTTTATTATTAGTATTATACTTTAAGTTCTAGGGTACAAGTGCAGAACATGCAGGTTTGTTACATAGCTATACATGTGCCATGGTGGTTTGCTGCACCCATCGTCCCATCATCTACATTAGGCATTTCCCCTAATGCTATCCCTCCCCTAGTCCCCTACCCCCTGACAGGCCCTGGTGTGTGATATTCCCCTCCCTGTGTCTGTGTGTTCTCATTGTGCAACTCCCACTTATGAGTGAGAACATGCTTTGTTTGTTTTTCTGTCCTTGCGATAGTTTGCTGAGAATGATGGTTTCCAGTGTCATCCATGTCCCTGAAAAGGACATGAACTCATCCTTTTTTGTGGCTGCATAGTATTCCATGGTATATATGTGCCACATTTTCTTTATCCAGTCTACCATTGATGGGCATTTGGGTTGGTTCTAAGTCTTTGCTATTGTGAATAGTGCTGCAATAAATATACATGTGCATGTGTCTTTATAGTAAAATGATTTGGGAGTAATGGGATTTCAAGTTTTTGTAACCTTTCCTGGGGTAGAGGAATCTGGTTTCTATTACTTGCTTCAGGGATGGCAGAGAGGTAGGAGACAGGAAGGCAGAAGGAGGTCAGATATAGACTTTGCTTCTGAGACTGCTCAGAGGCCTTCCAATATCGTAGTCAGTTCAACATACTCAGCATGCCACCATGCCATACTTGGAGGTATCATTTTCTGAGTCCCAACACTATTAATTTTTTCATGTTGAATACTACAATAATATGTTTATTTCCCCAGGTACATTCATGTAGTGGTAACTTATACAGTCACTAAAACTAGAGTTTATACAC
Organism: Pan troglodytes; assembly: GCF_028858775.2. Lineage (NCBI taxonomy): Eukaryota > Metazoa > Chordata > Mammalia > Primates > Hominidae > Pan > Pan troglodytes. The sequence goes on from NC_072411.2 coordinate 16,037,724, forward strand.
ATGTTTATTGACTTGATCATGATCTAGAAAAGTGAACAAAGTAACTTCAAAACAGCATTGATAGTATGTGATATCACATTGTCTATTGTGTAACAGTGATTGTCTCCAGATTTTCCCTTTCTTTTTACTTATTTTGTTTTTTCTCAATTTTTTTTCAATAAATGCGTGTGTTTACATAGTGTTTTTTTTTATAATTTTAACTTTTTATTTTAGATTTAGGGAGTGCACGTGCAGGTTTGTTACATGGGTATCCTGCAACGTTAGCAATCTCAGGATATTCATTTTGAGCTATTCGATAAAATGAATCCAGTGCTATTTTATTTTTAAACTTTGTTTTCCACTCTGTGTCAGAAGACAATTCCAAAATTTATCTGATGGAGTATAAACAATTAAAATTATCATTTGATAAAAAAAAGTTGTAAATTTTAAATACATTTGGGTTCCAGTGGACAAACATGCCATCATGTAATGAGATTTTACCATGCAGCTAGTGTGTCCTTTACTCACCCCATGAGTTTGGCAACACCTGCTCAGTGATATTGGTCCACTTACCATTTGTTATGAACCTGCAGCAATATCAAATTGCTATGAAAATTTTTAAATGTGTACCCACAATTAAACCTACCTGCTCTGGACCAGTGGTCAACCCTTCACCAACTGGCTGTAGTAAGATGACAACACTCTTAGCACAGCCCTTTCCTAGGAGACAATAAACGATGAGGAATAACTGTCAGTATTCAATGAGTGCTCCATAAACAGTTTCATTATAATGAGAACAGTGTATATGTAATGGGATAGAAGTTGTTTCACATTTCTTTTGCAAAATGGCATGCTGGGATAAATGATAATATGTGAGGCCTTGGGTTTTATTTTGATCTTATTGGACTCCTGTTAGAAAAAAATAAACTCACTTGTTACATGAGATTCCAACACAGATATTTTAACCTGCTGTCTTTGTAATGTGTGACAGTATAATATGTGGAAATGGGAGACTCATTAAATCAAGGTAAGCCGTGGCCTTTCAGCAAGTTATCTAAGCCTCTTAAGGCTTGGTTTCTTCATTCAGAGTGAGGACATTAGTGCCATAGCTAGAAGCATAATACAAAGTAAGCGAGCAAAAATATGTAAAAAGTGAAGATAAAAGGTAAAAGTTAAAAAAAGAAAAAAACTATAAATGAAAAGTCAAGGTCTGTAGCCTCGTGGATCTTCAAATGGTAGCGATTCATAGAACTGATTTTAGAGATGTTCTGAACACCTGACATTTGTTAATAAATGTGCTGGGAGGTCTCATTCTCATAATATATGCAGGATATTGAAGAGGCAGTGAAAAGTCACCATTGTAGCCTGTATGAAAAACAAGAGACATTATTGTAATATATCAATAATATTTACAATAATTACAGGAACCGTAAATAGGAAAACTAAACAAATACATCTTTGTTGTTTCTTACTTGTTTGTTTGACACTAATTTGTCCTACTAGAATTATTGTCCATCAACTTCACTTGGTAGAGCTGCAGAAATTGTTGTGTTTCTCAGTGCACAGGGAGCTACTTCTAACTCCAAAGACATCATTACCCTTCCTTTAGCCTATATTCAGCCCCCAGTCAAAATTATCTTATGTTTATCTTATTTTGTATCTTCGTGACCAAAATGTTATTTTTTATAATCATCAACCAAACTGATAGTTAAATAAAATAGAGTTGAATTTATATTCATGAGGCTCTTGAAGATAACACGTATTTTTCTTGCAACATAATTTATAAAGATAAAACCTTGCATAGATTCTAGATGCACACAATTAGGTATATGGTCAAATAAATAAATTTGCATCTTTTTAATGGAATACTAAACAGCTGTAAAAATTAATATTTAAAATATTAGTGACATTGAAATATGTGCAGATAATATATCAATTGAAAATAGCACAATATGGAATTATATATATAGTGTATTCACAATTGCATTACTTGCATATACACACAAGTATATGCAAAGAAAATAATACCTGAATTCAATATGCCAAAATATTAAATAATTTTCTGTTAGAGTGATTGAGTTGTTTTTATTTTTTCCCTTTCTGTCTATATTTTCCATATTTTCAACAGGCATTCTGCTGTTTCCTACTATGGCAATTTTATGTACTAACTACAGATATTCAAACTTTTGTTTGAAATTCAAACCTAACAAGTAAATGGTTACTAAAATTCTCATTATGGTAGATGCATTCAGCTAGACAAATATTAATTTTGTTATTCTGCATGTGCCTTTTTTCTCAAAGATCTGTATGGAAAGGAGGTACAGAGAGGAGCGTGAGGTTACTGAACCTGGGAGAATGAGAATGTTCTTAGCACAGCAATGACTATTAGACTTAAGAGGCATGGATTCTTATAACAGAAGTTTCACTTCCTTCTTTCCCAGTAGATTGAGACATAATATTTCCTGTAGTTTATTATGTTCTTTTCTCTTCCACTAATGCAAACCTCTGCAACATTCAATTTATCTATATTACAAACCTAAATAGTACCCTAGCCCCCAAAGGGTTTTTTTAAAAAGTCAAAAATAACAAATGTTGTTGAGGCTGTGGAGAAAAGAGAATGCCTATATGGTGTTGCTGGAAATGTAAATTAGTTCAGCCACTATGGAAGGCAGTTTGAAGATTTCTCAAAGAACTTACAACAGAACTAGCATTGGACTAGCAATCTTATTAATGGGTATATACCCAAAGGAAAATAAACTGTTCTACCAAAAATACCCATACATTTGCATGTTCTTTGCAGCACTATTCGTAATAGCAAAGACCTGAAATCAACCTAGGTGCCCCAAAATGTAGGAGCGGATAAAGAAAATGTGGTACATATACACCATGGAATACTGTGCAGCCATAAAAATGAACAAAAGCATGTATTTTGCAGCAACATGGATGCAGCAGGAAGCCATTATCCTGAGTGAATTAATGCAGAAACAGAAAGCTAAATATCACATATTCTCACTTATAAGTGGGAGCTAAATCTTGAGGATGGGCAGACGTAACGACAGGAACAACAGGCATTAGTGACTCCAAAGGTGGGGAGCGGAGGAGGGGAACAAAGCCTGAAAAACTTCCTTTTGGGTACTATGTTCACTATCTGGGTAACTGGGATCAATGAGGTCCAAATCTCAGTATCATACACTATACCTTGTAACAAATCCACACATATGCCCCCAAATCTAAAATAAAGATTAAAATTTTAAAAATCAAATAAAAAGTAAAAACACATAGGAGGCTATTGAAATAATGACATACCTAGTTCCTGATTCACAGACCAGAGACTTGTAAATGAAATTTGGAATGTAAATCATTGTTATCAAGGCTGACTTTTCTTTTCAGAGTTATATATGACAAAGTATCTTCCTATCAAGAGTAGATAATTCCCTACTAAAACTAAACAAATGCTTACAAAGCATACCATGAAGCATATTTACTTCTCTCCAAATGACCAAAAATGTTTTATTTATTGCTATGTTGTTTGTAAAATTGTGCTTTTACCAAAGTTTAGATTAAATTTTATCTGTATTAAAACTGTTTGAAATCAATAAAATGGAAATATCTACTATAAAAAATCATACTGTGGCAATCTTACATACTAACTACGATATTCAAACTTTTGTTTGGAATTTAAATCTAAATAGTTTTCTTCAAGAAAATATTTTTAAGATTTCAGTTTGTCTAAAAATGACAACACTTAAACTAAACACCAAGAGAGAGAAAAGGGATTTACTGATAAAATTCAGTGTTAACATTTAGGAACAAAAAAGTATGTAAGAAAAAAATATATTTCTATGACCTAGGTATGCAATGATCAAAGTATTTAAAGAGAATTTGAAACACAAACTAAACTTTAGAATAAAGAAGCTAAATATTTATGTTACCACTTATTTCTTGAAATATAAAACTATATTTTGATTTTTAAAATAAGAAAAAAAAGCTTGGGGAAATGGGATGAAAGTTATGTTCAGGGTTCATCAACAAGCATTTATTGAGCTTCATATATGTGCTCTGCACAGAGCTTCATATATTCCAGATGGAATCTGTTTACATTTGAAAAGTTTGTAGTAAAATATCTGGTGTCCTCACAGTCCTTTGATATTCTATACAATTGTTGGTCTTGGCCTTGATGGCCCAGGAAATCTGTTTGTCAGTACAAATATAGAATAATAGATACATTGACATTGACATCTATCTTTCCATCTATATAACCATCTATCCTTTCATCTATCCAACATGTATTGAAAAGATTGAAGCACAGCCAAACATTTTTCTAGATACAAAGATATAAAGGTGAATAAACACGGTCCCTTTGATCAAGGACATTATGAATATAAAGGGTTTTTTCCTCATTGAGCACAAATCTTTCCAGTTGTCTCAGGCTTAAAAGTAAAATTGTAATCAAAAGGCTGTGAATGGGAAAGAAAGTAGACATAACTGAAGAGTTGCAAGAAATACTCAGTCCAATTACGATGAAGTTTTATTAACCTTCTCCAAAATCAAAAACACATCTTCACATCCCACATCTCTCTCTTTACTATGGTGCAGGGTACACATGGCACATTTTATTTTTTTGAGCTGCTGTATACGCCCTTCCTCTCTTTTTATTTGATACAGTCTTCACTTACATATGGTAATGATCATGACTAATATATACATGTACCACTGACACGTTCAAAAGAAATAAAATATAATTATGGTACCCAGACACTATAGAAACTAGATGAAAATAATAGGCCTAAAACAATTAGGTGAACAATAATTAGGTGATCCATTTCTGGGTAATTATTTTTTAAAAACAGATGTTGCAACTATGAGAAATCGGTTTGAGTTAAGAACGGTTGGAGTCGTCTTTATGGAAAAGATAAAATTCAGTCTCAGTCTAGAGGGCAATGAGCCCAGGGGATGAATGAAGATATTGTTGGGAGAACAAGGATGTGTTATGACAAAATCACAGAAATTAGCATGGTGTGTAAGTTTAACCGTAAGGAAAATGCTGTGTATGTGTGTTCGGGGCCTCTATATGTATAAAAGTAATGGAAAATAAAGTTGAGTAACTCAGTATTGGCATATAATTAGAATATGTATATTTGATCATTTTACTGTAATTGTTATACTTTGATCTCCTTTAGCAGATTAACCCTTTATTAGCTTTTAATTGGAAACAGAAGAATTTAAAGTTGCTCTGATAAATGTCAGCTATTTTGTGGAAATGGGAGATGTTAGTAATAGGAATTGAAGTGGGAGATATTAGTAATAGGAATTTACCTAATACGTGTTCAGTAAGTCAAAATTTGCATGTATGTTTCTACTTTTCTAGGACACTTCTACATATGCTATTTATTTGCATTTTTTGGAAAACCCTTCTTAGGGGGGCAGGATGGGCATTATTTTTGTTTTATACATGAGTAACTTGAGAAGCAGGTTTTTTTCGACTTCTCTCAGATTCACTCATTAATAAGTTCTGGCTAGAAGCAACATCTTTCATGTTTAATGTTTGGTGGAAACTAGAGTAGAGAAAACGTTTCAAGTGAATTTTTTTTATTATCATGAAACTAACATTTGACAGTGTTTATAAATTAATTTTTAAAACACATAGATTTAAGGAAAACAATATTAAAGGAAAAGTAGATAAGAATAAGGAAAGATTTTCTTTGTAATTGTATATGAATGTTTCCATTTTATTGGAATGTTTAGATATTTTTAGAAAATGTAATTATTCTTATATGATTGATTTTACATGTAAAAAAAGAAGTCATTGCAGATAATCATAATAAGAAACTGAAACTTAGGACATATTTTCATTTTTTTAAAAATGTATTCTTTCTTGTCAACTTTTATTTTAGATTCAGGGGTACATGTTGTTCCCTGGGTATACCAGGTTGTTACCTGGGTGTGTTTTATGATGCTGAGTTTTGCTGTATGATTGAATATGTCACCCAGGTAGTGAGCATAGTATCCAACAGATAGTTTTTCAAAGTTTGTCTCCTACCTTCCCTCCCTACCCCCTCTTATTTTCACCAGTGTCTAACATTCCCATCTTTATGTCTATGGGTACCCAATGTTTAGTTCCCACTTTGCTTGTGGTGTTTGGTTTTTTGTTTCGGTTTTTAGTTTTAGTTTTTTTGTTTCTGCATTAATTAGCATAGGATAATGTCTCAAACTGCGTCTATGTTGTAAAATGGCGTAATTTGGCCTTTTTATGGCTGCATAGTATTCCATGGTATGTATGTACCACATTTTCTTTATTTTTTTTTTTTCCTTTAAGTTCATGTGCAGAACGTGCAGGTTTGTTACATAGGTATACATGTGCCATGGTGGTTTACTGCACCTACTGATTTGTCCTCTAAGTTCCCTCCCCTCGCCCCCCACCCAACAATAGGCCCTGGTGTGTGTTGTTCCCCTCCCTGTGTCCATATGTTCTCATTGTTCAACTCCCACTTATGAGTGAGAACATGCGGTGTTTGGTTTTCTGTTCCTGTGTTAGTTTGCTGAGGATGATGGCTTCCAGCTTCATCCATGTCCCTGCAAAGCACATGATCTCATTCCTTTTTATGGTTGCATAGCATTCCGTGGTATATATGTACCACATTTTCTTCATCCAGTCTATCACTGATGGGCATTTAGGTTGGTTCCATGACTTTGCTGTTGTAAATAGTGCTGCAATAAACATATGCTTGCGTGTGTCTTTATAGTAGAATGATTTATAATCTTTTGGGTATATATCCAGTAATGGGATTGCTGGGTCAAATGTTATTTCTGGTTCTAGATCCTTGAGGAATTGCCATACTGTCTTCCACAATGGTTGAACTAATTTACATTCCCACCAACAGTGTAAGTAATTGTAAAAGTGTTCCTATTTCTCCACAGCCTCAGCAGCATCTATTGTTTCTTAACTTTTTAATAATTGCCATTCTGACTGGCATGGGATTGTATATCATTGTGGTTTTGATTTGCATTTCTCTAATGATCAGTGATGTTGACCTTTTTTTCATGTTTTTTGGCCGCGTACATGTCTTCTTTTGAGAAGTGTCTGTTCTTAGCCTTTGCCCATTTTTGATGGGGTTGTTTTTTTCTTGTAAATTTGTTTAAGTTCCTTGTAGATTCTGGATATTAGACCTTTGTCAGATGGGTATATTGCAAAAATTGTCTCCCATTTTGAAGGTTGCCTGTTCACTCTGATGATAGTTTCTTTTGCTGTGCAGATTCTCTTTAGTTCAATTAGATCCCATTTGTCAATTTTCCTTTTGTTGCAATTGCTTTTGGCATTTTTGGTATGAAGTCTTTGCCCATGCCTATGTCCTGAATGATATTGCCTAGGTTTTCGTCTAGGGTTTTTAGTATGTTGGGTTTTATATTTAAGTCTTAAATCCATCTTGAGTTAATTTTTGTTTAAGGTGTGAGGAAGGTGCCCAGTTTCAGCTTTCTGCATATGGCTAGTCAGTTTTCACAGCAACATTTATTGAATAGGAGATCCTTTCCCCATTGCTTATTTTTGTCAGGTTTGTAAAAGATCAGATGGCTGTAGATGTGTGGTGTTATTTCTGAAGTTTCTGTTCTGTTCCATTGGTCTATATGTCTGTTTTTGTAGCAGTACCATGCTGTTTTGGTGACTGTAGCCATGTAGTGTAGTTTGAAGTCAGGTAGTGTGATGCCTCCAGCTTTGTTCTTTTTGTTTAGGATTGTCTTGGCTATACAGGGTCTTCTTTGATTCCATATGAAATTTAAAGTTGTTTTTTCTTCGTCTGTGAAGAAAGTCAATGGTAGTTTGATGGGAATAGCATTGAATCTATAAATTACTTTGGGCAATATGGCCATTTTCACAATATTGGTTCTTCCTATCCATGAGCATGGAATGTTTTCCATTTGTTTGTGTCCTCTCTTATTTCCTTGAGCAGTGGTTTGTACTTCCCCTTGAGGAGCAACTTCACAATCCCTAGTTAGCTATATTCCTAGGTATTTTATTCTCTATATAGCAATTGTGAATGGGAGTTTATTCATGATTTTGCCCTCTGCTTGTCTATTGTTGGTGTAAAGGAAAGCTTGTGGTTTTTGCACATTGATTTTGTATCCTCAGACTTTGCTGAAGTTGCTTATCAGCTTAAGGAGTTTTGGGCTGAGATGATGGAGTTTTCTAAATATAGATTCATGTTGTCTGCAAACAGACACAATTTGACTTCCTCTCTTCCTATTTGAATACCCTTACTTCTTTCTCTTGCCTGATTGCCCTGGCCAGTACTTCCAATACTATCTTGAATAGGGGTAGTGAGAGAGGGCATCCTTGTTTTTTACTAGTTTTCAAAGGGAATGCTTCCAGATTTTGCCCATTCAATATGATATTGGCTAGGGGTTTGTCATAAATAGCTCTTATTATTTTGAGATATGTTGCATCAATAGCCGTTTTATTGAGAGTTTTTCTTTATCCAGTCCACTGTTGGTAGGATCCTTGGTTAATTCCATGTCTTTGCTATTGTAAAGGGTGCTACAATGAACATATGGGTGTCTTCTTGGTAGAATGATTTATTTTCCTTTGGGTATATACCAAGTAATGGGATTGCTGGATTAAATGGTAGTTCTATTTTTAGTTATTTGAGAACTCTCCTAACTGCTTTCTATAGTGGCTGAACTAATTTACATTATCACCAACAATGTTTAAGTGTTTTTGAACCATTGCCCCTTTCCTCTCTCCCATCTTTTGTATTATCCAGCATCTATTGTTCCCATCTTTATGTTCATGTGTACTCAATATATATTTCCCACTATGAGTGTGAAAATGCAGTATTTGATTTGTTGTTTCTTTATTAATTCTCTTAGGATAATGTCCTAATGGATAATGGATAGTGACCTAATGGCCTAATGGATAATGGTCCAAGTTCAGAGTCTCATCTGAGACAAGGGAAATCCCTTCCACCTAGTGCCTGTAAAACCAGAACAAGTTAGTTACTTCCAAGATACAATGGAGGTACAGGCATTGGTTAAATATACCCATTCCAAATGAGAGAAATTGGTCAAGGGCCTACAGGCCCCATACAAGTCCGAAATTCAATAAGGCAGTCATAAACCTTAAAGTTCCAAAATGATCTCCTTTGAACCCATGTCTCACATCCAGGTAACACTGATGCAAGAGGTGGGCTTCCACAGACTTGGGCAGCTCCACTCCTGTGGCTTTGCAGGCTACAGCCTCCCTCCTGGATGCTTTCAGGGGCTGGTGTTGTGTGTGCAGCTTTTCCAGGTGCACAGTACAAGCCATCAGTGAATCTAACATTCTAGGGTCTGGAGGATGGTGGGCCCCTTCTCACAACTCCACTAGGCAGTGCCCCAGTGGGGCCACTATGTGGGGGCTCCTACTCCACATTTTCCTTCTGCTCTATCCTAGCAGAGGTTCTCTATGAGGACTCCACCCCTGCAGCAAACTTCTGCCCAGACATCTAGGCATTTCCATACATCCTCTGAAATCTAGGCAAAGTTTCCAAAACTCAATTCTTGTTTTCTGTGCACCCATAGGACCAACACCATATGGAAGCTTCCAAGGCTAGGGATTTGTATCCTCTGAAGCAACATCTTGAGCTGTACCTTGGCCCCTTTTAGCTAGGTTTGAAGAGGCTGGGACACAGTACCGAGGCTATACACAGCAGGGGGGCCTTGGACCCGACCCAGGAAACCATTTTTTTCTCCTAACCCTCTGTGCCTGCGATGGGAGGGGCTGCTGCGAAGTTCTCTGACATGCCCTGGAGACATTTTTTCCCTTGTCTTGGTGATTAACATTGGGCCCCCTGTTGCTTATTCAAATTTCTGCAGCCTGCTTGAATTTCTCCCCAGAAAATGGGTTTTTCTTTTCTATCATATCATCAGGCTACAAATTCCCAAGCTTTTTTGTTTGTCTCCTCTTGAGCACTTTGTCACTTAGAAATTTCTGCTGCCAGATATGCTAAATTGTCTCACTGAAGTTCAAAGTTTCACATATCTCTAGGGCAGGGGCAAAATTCTGCCAGTCTCTTTGCTAAAGCAAGAGTGAACTTTACTCCAGTTCCCAACAAGTTTCTTGTCTCCATCTGAAACCACCTCAGCCTGGACTTCATTTTTTACATCACTATCAGCATTTTGGTCAAAGCCATTCAACAAGTCTTTAGGGAGTTCCAGACTTTCACACATCTGTCTGTCTTCTGAGCCCTCCAAGTCTCTGGGAAGTTCCAAGCTTTCCCACATTTTCCTATCTTCTTCTGAGCCCTCCAGACTGTTTTAACCTGTGCCCGTTACCCAGTTTCAAAGTTGCTTCCACATTTTGGGTATCCTTATAGCAGCACCCCACTCTACCAGTACCAATTTACTGTATAAGTCTGTTCTCACGCTGCTATGAAGAGATACCTGAGACTGAGTAATTTATAAAGAAAAGAGGTTTAATTGCCTCCTCACAGTTCAGCATGCCTGGGAAGGCCTCAGGCAACTTACAATTATGGTAGAAGGGGAAGCAAACATATCCTTCACATGGCGGTAGCACAGAGAAGTGCTAAGCAAAAGAAGAAAAGCCCCTTATAAAACCTTCAAATCTCATGAGAACTCACTCACTATCACAAGAATAGCATGGATGTAACCACCCCCATGATTCAATTACCTCCCACCGGATCCCTCCTGTGGCTCATGGAGATTATGGAAACTACAATTCAAGATGAGATTTCACTGGGGATGTTGTTGCATATGAGATGGGTTTCTTGAAGATAGCAGATGGTTGGGTCTAGCATTTCATCCAACTTGCCACACTGTAGCTTTCAAGTAGGGTGTTTAGATCATTTGCATTCATGGTTAATAGTGATATGTGAGAATTTGACCCTGTGATCATGTTATTACCTGGTTGTTTTGTGGACTCGATTGTGTAGTTGCTTTATAGAGTCTGTGAACTATGCATGTGTGTATGTTTTTGTGGAGGCAGGTATTGTTCATTTGCAGGTTTAGAACTCCCTTAAAGACCTCTTGTAAGACTGTTTCAGTGATAATAAATTCCCTTAGTGTTTACTTCTCTGGAAAGGATTTTATTTCTCCTTTGCTTATGAAGCTTAGTTTGACAGAAGATGAAATTATCTGAAATTTTTTTTAATGATATGAAAATAGACCCACAATCTCTTTTTGTTTGTAAGGCTTCTGATGACAATCCTGCTTTTATTTTGGTGGGGTTCTTTTTGTAATAGACCTCACCCTTTTCTTTAGCTGCCTTTAAGATTTTTTCTTTCACACTGACTTTGGAAAATCTATTGAATATGTGCCTTAGAGATGGTCTTCTTATATCTCATAGGGGCTCAACAAATTTCTTGAATTTGTGAGTTGACCTCTTTCATGAGATTGGGTAAATTTTTATGAAATGTATTCTCAAATTTGTTTTCCAAGTTGCTTACTCTCTTTCTCTCACAGGAATGCTATTGCATAATAGGCTTGGTTTATTTACATAACCCTGTATTTCTTGGAGGTTTTCTTTCTTTAAAATTTTTTTTTATTTATATTTGTCTTACTGAATTGGTTAAAAGGACCAGTATTTTCATTCTGAGATTATTTCCTCAGCATTGTCTATTCTATTTTTAATGCTTCTAATTATATTTTTTAATTTCTCTAGTAAGTTTCTCAATTCCAGAAGTTCAGTTTTGTTTTTTCTTAAAATGCTTGTGTTGTCTTTCTACTCTTGGATTATTTTACTGCTTTCTCGGATTGGGTTTCAGCTTTCTCTTGAATCGCATTGAGCTTCCTTGTTATCAAGATTCTGAATTCTATGTCTGTCATTTCAGCCATTTCAATTTGGTAAGGATCCATTGCTGGAGTGCTAGTATGATTGTTTTGAGGTGAGGAAAGTCCTTGCACTGATTCCTTCTTATCTGAGAAGGTTAGTGTTACTTTATCTTTCAGAAGTTGCTGTCATTTGGATGAGGCGTTTTGTTTTTATATTCTTTTTCTCTCTGGAGGGTGTGACTGTAGTGAATGTTTTGTATTGTTAATTGGCTTTGTTTCTGGGTGCTTTCAGAGGGTTAAGCCTCTGTACAGTTTATTTAATTATAGCTAGATCTCTACATTGTATTTCACAGGCAGTGTGTGGAAGGCATTTTTGTTTGGTGGTGTAATTCAGACTGCGTTCCATTAGATGGCATTTAAGAATAAGAGTCAGCAGATATGTTCTTATTCAACTGTGTGCCTCTTTTGTATTTCAGTGCATTTGTGTAGTGTTCCAGGTTGGGGGAGTTGGGGGGAATCAAGGGATGACTCTCTCACCAAGTTTTCATTCCTGGGACTTGGGGGAGCTCCCTGTAGTCTCTGGTGCTGTGCCCACATTTCTTTAGCTCCAAGGGAGGCCTAGGCTGGCAGTGCTGTTTCCTCCCATGGAGTGGCCTGAGCCAAAGGTTAGGTTGGCAGGAGACCCGTAGTCCCCTAGGGGCCTGCTATACCTCTGTACTTGACAGAGTCAGAGAGGGTTGTGGGGTATGTCTGCTGGTGGTCTGTTGATTCAGTTGGTCAGAGGTGGAGGATCCCAGGAAAGGCAGTGTTGCTGTGGGTGTGCAGCTGGTGTGGTACCCAGGGCCTAGAGTTTTTTGCCCAGAGATTGCTGTCTGGACTTCCCAGCTTGTGCTTGACTGATCAGGTCTCCTTCCAGTGTCTGTCCCAGTACTGAGCTTGACCAGCTAGTTTTGTCCCAAGCCTTTTGTTCTCAGATTGCTTGTCTGTTAGGTGCTGCAGGGCATGGAGCTCCCTCAGGCAGAGGCTGAGGATGGCAGATAGGCCACACCCTTCCTAAATTGGTCTTCCAGAGCGTGGTATACCCAGCTGCTGTGCCAGCCCATGATCCCACACCTCAGTCTTCTCTGTGGTCTGAGAGTGAGGGCTCCTCTCCTGCTTGAGCTCAAGATCTCAGCTCAATATCCCTGAGCCGTGTGTTCAAATTCTAGGGAGTTGGGACCAGGCATGCAGCTTTGTCCTTCTGCCCATCTGGGTCAGATACCACCTGTTCTGCGGGAGGGCAAAGCAATTCCAGAATAATGGCAAGACACTCAGGTGGGGCAGTAGAGGTTGCATTGTCGGCATGCTCTTGATGGAGTGGTCAGGCAGGGGCCTTGAGGGTGGCCAATGGACAAGGGGATGTGCAGACCAGACATGCCCCTTTCCCATGGGAAAAACAGCCCTGTTTCCTGCACCCCCTCATGCAAAATCTTCTGAGTTCTTCTCAGATTTGAGCTCTGCCTCTGCTTACTTTCCAAGCAGTTCCCCTGCCGATTCAAATGTTTTTTGGGGTCACAGGATCTCTCATAGCTAGGATCTCAGAGGTCTGTGGCAGGAGTGTGGTGTCCCGCAGTTCCTTTATTCACTTCTTCCTTAGGACCTGTTAAGGTCTGAGAGCCAGTTCTGGTGCTCAGCAACTTTGTGCAGCTTCCTCCCTCTTCATCCTCAGTGTCTGTGTTGCCTCTCTGTGGACTTTCAGTTTTCTCCCAGAGGATCTGCTTGAGGTGTGATGGTTCACTAGATATTTTGGTTTCTCTTGGTTGGAGAGTTGCTTCTTGGCTGCATCTAGTCAGCTATATTGGCCCCCCAACTCCAAATTTTCATATTAACCTTTTAATTCAACTTGCTTTGTTTTTGCATGTATGTTTGTGTGTGTATGTTTGTGTGTGTATGTTTTGTGTGTATGTTTTTGTGTGTATGTTTTGTGTGTATATTTGTGTGTTTGTGCATTTCTTTATGAATGGCTAAATTTACTTAATCAGCTTGGTTATAACAGTCAATTCGAATGAGCCATTGAGAACTTTGGATAGCAATCACTGGTTTCTATTGAATAAACAAGTATTAAACATGTAGGTGCATTCCAAAATGTCTTTAGCAAGGAAATTTCTAGAGATAACATTCCTTATCATTAAATGGCTAAGATTCTATATGGTAAGTTATGTTTTGTAAGTGGGGCAACTAAGGCCAGATACCATGCTATGCATTTTTAGTTTATTATATCTAATGTTTATAGTTTTCTAACTTAGGTAGATATATGCTTATTTTATAAATGAAGAGCTTGAGTTTAAAGCAAATAGGTGACTTGTTCAAGAACACAGAGATAAATTGAATCTATACTTTTTTTAACTTATATGTATAATAGAAAAAATCCATAACAAAAAGCTTTATATAACTGGCAGGTGACGTTTTCCAACTTTTGGTTAAGCGGTTAAGCTGAGTAACAAACAGTGAGTTCCCCATTTCTGCTAATGTTTTAGAGAGATTGGGTGATCATGTGATAAAGATATATTAGTGAGATTCATATAGTGGATATGAAATTATTAAAAAATAACCTCTAAGTTCAACTTCAATTCTAATATTTTATCAGTTTATCTCCATGTCAACATAAAGGTACAGTTGAAGCTACTGTTTCAATTTTTCCTTGTTTTAGGAAACCAGTTGATACATTGTTCTAGACTTTTCCTAGGGAATGGTGTCAGCTTTCACAGAAAGTTCTCTGCTTTTCATTTCCAGTCAAGAAAACTCTAGTGTTTGACACATAGCTCTTTGCTCTTTCATTTGATTGGCCATATGGAGTTGTTAAAACATTTAAAAGCTGACCTCATTTGGACTTTCAGTTGATAACACCTTGGTATCCTCTTTTGTGCAGTCATAACCCATGCCAGTTTTCATGAGCTTGAACATTCATTACTGGGTTCGTGACCCAAGCCATTAGCCCATCACTGCCATGCACTTGTCAACAGCATCTGAAAGCAAGAAGCTTAAACCTATCTGGTCTCTGGTGTTATTCAATTTGTGAGTGAAAAAATCACACATTACCTAGTTAATGTGTGTATATATTTTTCCCTTCTCCTTTGAATTTGAATGTTCTCTGGGTTTTCTACCATTACCAGTAATGCTAATTATTTAATTTGTCTCTGTCACCCACATCTGTGATCAAATAGTTTGTTTGCACATTGTACTCCTTAGCTTTTAATTTCTCCAAGATCCTATTTAAAAGATTTAAAAATGTGAAATCTCTTAAGTAGAGAAGTCACTAAGTCCTTGTAGACCATAAGGATTGCATGCTCTCCTCAGACTCATGGTTAAGTGGCATCAGTGGTCTGAACCATTCAGCTGTGTTGTTCTCTAAGGCCCAACCAACCACCAAGGTAGAGAAGGAACATATCTGTGAATCAGTGTACAGTACCTGAAATGGGAAGGTTAGTTCTGTGTCTAGGAGACATGGTGCACAAGTTACTTGACTTCTGTCAGTGGCCATATCTTCTTCACCTATAGGACTGAGAGGATAATTCCTCTTATGCCTTTCTTCTAAAGGCATTGTGAGCATCACAGGCCTATGCTTTCTAAACATTATAAACCACTTAAAACATTCTTGACTCCATCTCTTATTGAATAAAATTTATTTTTCATTTCTCTAGACTCTGTGACTTGGGGCAAGTCAACCAGTATTTCTGGGCATTAGTTTTGTCAAAGCATCTGAGTGATAACCACAGTTATTTATTGGGAGTTGAGTATGTGCCCATCATCGGGCCAATAAGATTTGGTTAACTGTATTTATTCCTCATGAATTATTTTCATTGCCTTCACTTGATGGCTCAGGAAATGGAGCAGAGAGAGCTCGGTAACTTCCCTAGGCTCACATAGCTAGTTAGTAGCAAAGGTGGAGGTAGATGCTTCAGGTCATTAAATAAGGAGGGATTAAAATATTTCATGGAATTATCCTAGGTGGCATCTAGGTTCAAAGAATGTAAAATACAGAGAATAAAAGATCTGCTTTTTTTTTCTTTGTTTTGGCCAACTTTTTTCACCAGCCTGTATTTCCTCTCCTTTCTTTCTTATCTGTTTTGAAATTCCAATTGCTGCCTTCACTTTGGCAGGGTAGATGGGGGTGGTTAGAGTTGCCTTCCCTACTGTGCTTAAGTTCTTATTGTGTAAAGATCCTGTAACTCGCTAAATTAGCTTAAAAAGCTCTGGTTTTGTTTTCGTGCCAGCATATTACCTCACCACACTATCACTTTTTACCCTCCAAGACTTGCCATACCAAGTGGCAGTGCTCAAATCACATCAAGAGGAGCCGTTGTTGCCTGTTCGCTAGTACGTGGGTTTGTATCCCCAAACCATGTCTTTTTTACATGATACTAATTTTGTCTGGAATATTCTTATTTTTCCATACAAAAAGCAAATTCCTGCTTTTCCTTATGAAACATCAATCAGTTCTTCTGTATACTCAACCATGACTTTCCCAGACATTTTTTTTTTTCCTTTAAGTTGCCAGCATGACTTTTATGCTTAGCAATGTTTGGATTCCATGTTCCTAAACCAAATTTTCTCAGAGCAGGGATGCTGGTTTTTGCTTTCTGCATTTTCAGCATCAAACACAGTATCTAGCACGTAGTTATGCTGTTGTTTCAGCAAATGAATTACTACTTTGGTACAACAGACCCTAATTTTAATTTGAAGATTGACACAATTGTGAAGGTATACTAAAAAGTTTTCTTGAAATTTTTGATGAAATATAAGTAGTAGAGGATATTTTTTCTCCTTCCAAAAATTAAAGAGAAGAAAATCACTCAGCATAATTTTCGTTTAACAAAAAAGAACCAAAGTGTTATGACTAACACTGTCACAGAGTATGGTGTGATTACTGATGATCAAACTTCTGTAGCAAGTTACATGTATATATAAAGACTAATACTGTTTGTTCTTCCAATTACTAAGGTAAGTTCTTAGAAGTAAAAATATTTATGTTTAGATTCCTGAAATAGTCACTAATCATGAAACTATATTGAAGCAAACCAAATTCCTGGAACTAGACAGACTGTGATAGAATCCAGTAGGCTGATGGAGGTACCCTGCATGACAGCGGGGCAGATGGATTTGCTGAAATCCAGTGTTGCCCAACTACAAATCTGCCATAAAAGAAAAATGCAAACATGGAGACTTTTAAAATAGGAATAATTTGGACTCTCACAGAGGAACATTTTCAAGTTATGGTTTAGGTGGGCTTCTTAGAGCCATCCTGGATTCCAAGAACTAAAAGTAACTGCAGACATCAGGCAGAGATGGTCCAAGTTGTCAAGCAGAAAATAAATGCATTACTCAAAACATGCCATCTCTTCGTAAGCACTCTTAGAATTTCCATGTTTAAGAATTTATTTATTTTTCTAAGACTGGGATTCTTTATATGAAAGTATTTTTTTTTCTCTTTGGTTTTTTAAACATCTCAATACAATGGCAATTAATTCTGGAAAGTCAAAACCAGAAAGAGTTTTAGAGAGTCTTCCTTACTTTGCCATAAGGTATTTAAGATGGAAGTCTGTTTTAGTTTTTCATAGATCTTACAAGGCCCAATCCAGTGCTTAAAACATTTTAATGTTCAATTAATTTTATGTGAGCTAAATTGGATTCATATCTACTGCTCACCACCATCCACAAGCATCATTTCAAACCTGTTTGGGAATTAAAATAAATGAATCCTAGGATGACTATGGTTTGTCTCAAGATCAAAAGCTGTGACAGAGCTAGATTTAACATCAACAGATTCCTTCTTATTTGTGTTACTAATGAGTATTAATATATATTACTGAACTTTTTGACCTTCTGTAATGAAAATTTCTGATTATAGATTTATTTTGTTATGCTAAAATATATGCAATTTTAAAGAAAAAGGACACCATCAGTGGTTGGCAGTCAGAGCCAGGGATTTTCTTGAGAGCTGATACTGAAGTATTATTGAAATGATATAATAATATATTATTGAAATAATATTTTTTTCCATTTTCTTCCCAAAGGATGCCTATAATGCTCTGGATGACTCTCCACTCTCAGCCTTTTATATCTAGCACCTCGTTCCTGAAAACTTTCATCTCTTTTCACTATTCCATGTATTCTGACAGCATCCCAAATTTACCTTACATTACTTACATCATTTTCTTGTGTATAGGAACAATTCTACTCATTAATACCACCACTACTGCTATTGAAATTTTGGTTCTATGAATATCTCAATTATATTCCTTCTTCTTTACTTTATTATATAGCCTTTTTGTCCTGGTTTATTCCTTAGAGTTTTATGCTTTGCTTATATACAATGTACATTGCTATGTATGTCTTTAAGTTAGTGTACAGATTTTTAACTGTCTTAATTGTTTTAGAAAAATATCTAGTCTTCCACAAGTAGATCAATATCAGTTAATTGGCTTATCTACCGAGTCCTTAGGATGATGTTGTATTTGTCTTCATAATCATTGATTTATTTGTTCCTGTTTGTCTTTGAAGGAAGGTCTGTCTATCTAGACTCAGTGTTTATTTCTCTTGACTTTGCTGGGTCTTCCAAGGTCCACACATCCACAGGTGCAGTTGCCTAGCTCCCAGCTCACTTCTCAGTGTCTAATCAAATTCCAACTGTTGCATTCCTGTAATAATTGATATTGTGTCTTTACTTATCGCTCCGATTCTTACCCCTTCAGCACTGAAAACAGATAGTGTACATGAAAAATCACATTACACCCCCAGCAGTATCTTTTTAGGAAGATCTGTGTTGGTCATGCCCAAGAGAAAACTCCTTAGTTGTAGGGACCTTATATCCCGCAATATGTGGAATCCATCACTATCTTCTTAACCCATCCTATATACGAAGATATTTTCTGCAATTTGACGTCCCTAATAGATATTGTAAGAGTGACACTATAGGGAGGAGAGGGTTGGAAAGTAAAGGTCACATACTTTAAGTAGTACCTAAGCAGCAGACAAATGGCCCATAATTATCTGATAAATGCAGCCATTTGAATTTTAGATGTAATGGACAGACAGTCAGACAATAGTACCATGGCATAGAGTTTTTTATATTTTGGTTTTGATTATGTTTGTTTGTGTGTGCGTGTGTGCGTGTGTGTTGTTTTTAAACTACTTTTTGGCAACATAGCCTGGTGATCCAAATGTTGTGATTTGTAGTTAAATTCTAGAAAATATATAGGTCATGGATGTTCTTCCCAGTGTCTTATAGGTTGACAGTTCTAGTTTTCAGTGTAATATGATGTCTACTATATACAACTATATTTGTCTTTATTAACAATCTAATAGAGCTTTGGGAGACCATGTGACAAATACAGCTAACCAGGCACAATTTTAATATTAACTATCATATGACTTTTTACTTTTTTAAGTTTTAAAGCCAACTTTTTCTAATTTCTTTACACTTTTCAAAGTGTTTCAAATTATTAAAATATGTCTTATAATTTTTAAAGATCCTAGGATTAATAAATCACTGAAACTTTAATGAGGTGCAATATCAAGGCAGTCTTTTGTTTCAGAAAATGATTACAATTATTAATGAATAACAAGCACTAATACAACTTTGTACATCTTTTTGTTATGTGTATGACTGACATTTATTTATTTGAGGTTATGGTAAAATTAAAATTCTATACTATATCTAATAAAACTAGTTTTAGTATTTATGCAAACAGAAGTTGATATTTGATGGAGATGCAAAAGGAAAAAAAATGCTCATTATTCTAGGTTTTAGATTGGAATCTAAACATTTCTAATTGAAAACAGTTTAGGAATTGAAGAAACCTTGTCCTAGTTCTGCCTTCCTCTGGTGTGTGTTTAGGTTAATGTCCCTTAATCTAAGGGAAATTAGATAGCTAAAAGTCATCAATGAGTTCAGCACACCTTTATTTTAGCCTTTGCTGTAAATTAAGGTCTGTGACCATTATTGAAGGTTCACCTGAACTCCTTACAATATTAGTTTTCCATTTCTTCTTGTCCTGAGTTGTGCTAACAGAATCATACAGAAGAAAAAGAGAAGAAAGGCCGAAATTATGACAGAGAGAGAAATATAGAATAGCTTCTCTGAATAAAGCCTAAGCATGGGGACAGGAAGTCTACAGTGTGCCATATTTCTCATCTTTCCTTCTGGTAGCCCCTGGGGGCCATTG
The DNA here is from genome assembly GCF_028858775.2 of Pan troglodytes. NCBI lineage: Eukaryota > Metazoa > Chordata > Mammalia > Primates > Hominidae > Pan > Pan troglodytes. The sequence continues at coordinate 16,057,667 of NC_072411.2, forward strand.
TGAAATCTCCAGGGAGTCCAGGAGCACAGGATAGAAACCATGACATGGGAGGTTATTGTGAGATTAAAGGATATAATATATGTGAACTAATAATATGCAAACTTTACAGATATAAGATTCAGTATTATTTTACTTTCTATCATTTTAATGTATTTTAAAGCAGTCATCATCTTTTCCAAATGTATTATTTATTCTACATATTTGAAGCACCATATCATATCACACTTATCCTTAATTGTCTTCAGGTTTGCAGTATTTAAATTAAATCACTAATTCAAATTGAAAAATGAGAGGAACTATTAGTTTGTAGAAATGTACTTATTACTAGATTAAAGTGTGGCAATTCCAGTTTTTTCACGATCAAGTGACTATGTGGTATAATATGTTTTCATCAACAGCCTGCATGTTATTATGAATTTTTAAAAGAGTGTGATAGTCAGCTCCTTTTTTAAATTTAATTTTAATTGAAATTAATTTTAATTTTAATTTTAATTTAATTCCAAAATATTTTCTTTAAATAAAATTTGGCATCATCATAGAAAATTATATGATATCAACAAACTTCTTTTCTATGGTAATATTACTGTATGGTAAGTTTATATCTCATTATTTCTGTGATTGCTATCTGTGCTTTATTTTATTTTCTCAAGAAAATTGACCATTTTCACTAATAATATAAGTTACTTTAAGTAAAGGATAGGCTCTGCATGTATTAACAGAGTTGTTTGAGTTCCAGCTTTCATTGAAATGATTTCCTGAGAATTGATTGCATGCCTGATGGTAATCTTTACTACAATAGCTGAAAATTCACATTTCAATATATCTAACAGCAAATGATCAGACTGCTACCCAGACAGTGTGATTCATCTATAGCCATGTTAAGCTGAAAGTATAAATAAATCAATAACACACACTGGTGATAAGGAAATGTTCTCAAAAGTACATGAAAGGAAACAAGATTATTTCATAAACAACTCTATATATTCACAACAAAGTAGAAAGTAGAAGTTTAGATTATTATAATAAAAAAGGCATCTGCTTTATGTATAATTAAATAGTTTTTCTATGAGTCTGTAAAAACTTTTACACGAATAATTGCCTTATTTTTCCTTTGTAGTTATGATTACTTAAATATCAATTTATTAAATGCCTGTCCTGTGCCACAGCTATATTCAGTGTTAGAAAGATGAATGAGGGATTATAACTGAACTTAAGGGTGAGATAAAGCTGTGGGCAAATATTTCCAGTAAAATGTTTGGGTGTTATGTAATACTGGAAATCTGTTTGAGACAAAAAGTGTAACAGCGGAAAGATGGACTTTCTGTGGTGGAGGCTTTACAAAGGAAGTAGAGCTTTAGTAGGATTTTCAAGAATAAATAGAAAGTGTGAAGTGACAAAGGATGGGCCAGAGAGCATTCCAGATTGAGGCAACAATAGTGTCTTCACAGTACAGATGTGGCCCGAGTGCTTTCTGCTCGGTATTTGAGAAATGTCTTGTTTCTCTCTTCCATGATTCAATTTATTGGCTGATTATTCTGCACAAGCCAAAAAATATGTATAACTTCTGTTTATGTTAATCCTTGTAAATCCATCTCTAATGTACAGAGAGATGCACATGGAAGAAAATGTGTTAGATCAGTTTTCAGATTTGACTGTACAAAAACTTGGGTTCTAAAGACATATCTGTGGAGCTGTGGAAGGAAAAGCTGCATGAAGGCTTTCCTGATTCCCTGCTTCAACCAGAACAATCTCACTTTAAATTGGTTTTAATATTGAGATTTCTCATTTGGAAAAAAACAAAAACATTGAATTGCAAAAAGAAAATATGTTTAACTGAAATCTCCTATCAAAGACAGCCTTGTGGTCGCTTTTCTCATTTAATCTATTGTAGATGACAGAAAAATTGAGAGCTTGTTTATAGACTTGGGAACACTTATGCTTTGAAATCCATATTTACTTACTTGAAGGTCAGTCATTTTTGCCCCCTGATGATTTTAGAAAATGTCAGGGAAACAGGCACAGTAATTGATCATATTAGGATGGAGTGAATCCATGAAGAATTGACAGCTTGATCTCGAAAGCTGTAGTGTATGTATGAGGATTTGTAGAGAAGTAGAAAATAATTAAAGGCCTGGAGAAAGCAGAGTAAACATAGAGCAGAACCTGTACAGAGTCAAGGACTGGTACACTGGTTTCAATTCTACACCTTATAAACAAAATAAGCAATGGAAAGTTAAGGTTTAATTCCTGGATTACATGATTGTTAAAATGGAAGGATAGTTTTTAACAAGAAGGTACATTTAAACAAACAAGGACTCCAGGGTACTCAGATTCTTCATCTGCCTATTTTACTGTCTGTTTCATCTATTTCTGGGAACGTTATGTCCAGAAAATATAAGATTAATCCAATTTTAGCATGTATCAGAATCACCTGGTGGACTTGTTAAACCATGAACTGGTAGGCCTTGTCCCTGGAATTTCTGATTCAGTAGGTTTGGGGTAAGCGTTAAGTATTGGCATCTCTCGTAAGTGCCAGGTGATGCTGCCAGTCCCAGGACTAACTCAGAGAATCACTGAGATAAACAAACTGTATAAGTAAGTTCCTGAAATTGAGTGTCTTCTTCAAATAAAAACAAAATAACTCCCATTTTTCTGCCCAAAGAGTTGTGAAGGCCTTTGTTATTGAAAACATTAAATGAATTGTTAAAAATTAAAGGTTTAAACATTTTGCCTAAATGAATATTATACTGCTGGCTACATTTATTTTAATGCATTTTTGGGGATCATACAACATCTGCTACTGGTATTTCCCACAAAATTTGACCTATGTTTCTTCAACTCTTAGGTTTACCTTAGTCTACAACTTTTGCTTTCACATGCCCGTCATGTGAATTTTAAATTTTACATTTTGATTTTCAAGTTGAACTTTCAAGTTGAACTGCTTATGCTTCTCAAATTGCCCCTTTTTCTGCAATTTACGTATAATGCAACCAGATGAAAGAAGGAATCTCTTACAAAATGTAGCTCATAGCTCATAAAGATATTTGCAAACTCACCTTTTTTAAGAAACAACAAATGTAGGCTTTTCAATAAAATATGTGAACTTGAGCTCTTTATAAAACACCACTTAAAGATCATTGACTTTGAAACAAACTAGTTTTACTTTATCGAATACCTTTTTCCTTTCTTTAAAGATTTCCAATGCTATATATAGATTGTTCTGCCCTTTTCAATGTCATTTTGTTTTTCTTGCTGCAAAACCATACTCTGAGTTACTTAAGTTATATTTATCATTCCCAGTATTATTTTTTTCTTTAGCACAAACCCAAACTTATTAAGAATGCTGTGATGTTAATTTCAGAAGCGGATAGTACTAAAGGCAGAATAATTCTCATATCCAAATATTTGTATAAATAACATTTGAAAAACAGTATATATTTTGGTTTAGTCTACTATTAATAGAGGAAAGTTATAGGGAAACATATTTTGTTCTAATAAGAAAGAACATCTAAAAAACAGAGCAGGAAATCAATTAAATAATTTGCTGATACTTTCATAAATGTCTTCAAATTATGTTGTGATTAATACTTATAAGAACTATTTTTCAAGAGGTTCCAGAATAGAGTGAGTGTTCATCTGAGAGCTCGTCTGATCCCCTTACAGTTCTAACAGGGACTTTATATGCTAATTTTTCTCCTAATGATGGTTTTCTATGTAATGTAACAAGTCTTAAAGTTTTCTTAAATATTCATGTATTTAAGAGTATAAAATTCCTTGGAGTCTTTTATTTTAGAGACTTTTTCATTAATAGATACAATTTTGTTGATTATAGTTTAAACCGAAGGGATATAAGTCAAAGAAATATTATTCTCAATATGAATTATGAAAGGAGAACAACTTTAAAAATACTTCATAATGAAGTAAGAAAAAGAGTATATGAAACATCTTTTGGGTTTAAAGATATGAACAAGTGATTTCTGGTGATTTTTTTCTTTTTAATTGCAAGTCTGTTTGGCTATTTCTTTGGCTTCTGAGCATCTCTTAAGAGAGTGAATGAAAAGGTAATCATTACCCTTTAGAGGTAAAAAAAATCTCCGCAGGTTTCACAGAATCTATTTTATTTCAATAAGCATTAAAATGTGTTGTAATTTTGCAGGGTATCTCATTGAATGTAGAGCCAAGATTGATTCTGTTGAGAGCTCAAATAGATGAAAAACGTAGCCAGTATGAAACACTCTTAATTGGCCCACATCCTTGCAGTGGGACTATCACACACCCAGGCACCCTTACTTATGGTAACTGGCTACTGATTCAGCAACTGAATGAGAGAAAAAGATTGTTAATCAACCTGGATCAGAGATCAGATTGCTGACCAGCTCCTGGAGTTAATAATCCATCATATGAACTAAACACATAACCATCACTGAAGTTAGAGTAATGTAAGCATTGCACCTGACAGCAGTATGGTGTAGGGAGAATGAGTGCAGTTATTCCTGGCAGGTTTGTACTGGAATGTTAGCCTATACTTTGACTTTATGCCAATTATTTAACTTGCTTTTGTCACTGAAAATAGAAACACAATCAAGACATAATATCTACCTTCCCTCAAGGAATTTATGGAAAACATAGTCAGTTGTTGATGCTGTCAAGTTATTGATATTGTGATAAATATTATGCACAATTACAATAGAGGTTTGTAGAGCTACGGTAAGAATAGTATAGTCTGCCCTTGGAAGCCACAGGAGGGTTGCCTAATGAAAGAGATCAGGGAAAGTTTCCTGGAGGATGGGACATCTTAGCTGAAAATAGTAGGAAAAGTAGAAGCAATAGCTCTTTAGTAAATATGCATTCAGTGCTTGTCTCTTACATGTCAAACACTCAGATAATAACAACATAAATGAACTGTTTAGTAGGACAATTCCAATGCAATAGAAAATCTTATTATGCATCTTCCTTCAGACGAGAACATAGATGTTTAGGGAGGTCTTATAAGATCATTCCTTGTACAGTGCGTTGAAGCTGAGTGGGGAGTCAAAGTTAACATTTATCTAACCCTGTGTAGTGCTCTACAGAATGTTAGAATAGTAGATTTGAAAGTCTTTTCTATTAAGATTATATTGAAGCTTTGGAAATGAATGAGAATGCTAATTGATCATAGGATGAAGGGGAAAGAAATCTGAGCATTATACCAGAGGGATTCCCTTCCCATAGGAAGTAAGAATATGAAAAAGGAGCTCAAAAAATAAGTGGAAAAACTCGAAAAAGGAAGAATGTTTTCAAAAGAGCATAGTCAATAGGAGTAGATAGTCCATAAGTTAAAATGGTAATAAAATTCTGATGGATTTATCCTTTTGCAATTCACTAGTTGTATTCGTCCATTCTGATGTTGCTACAAATAACCACCTGAGACTGGGTAATTCAGGAAGAAAAGAGGTTTCATTGACTCACAGTTTCACAGGCTTAACAGGAATCATGACTGTGAGGCTTCAGGAGACTTACAATTCGGGCAGAAAATGAAGGGGAAGCAAGCATGTCTCACCATAGCCAAGCAGAAGAGAGAGAGAGAGAGTGAAATGGGGCATGCCAAACATTTTTAAACCATCAGATCTTGTGAGAACTTACTCACTATCATGAGAAAAACAAGGGGGATATCTGCCCCCATGTTCCAGTCACCTCCCACCAGGCCTCTCCTGCAACACATGGAGATTACAATTCAACATGAAATTTGGGTGGGGACGCAGAGCCAAACCATATCCTTCTGCCACTGGGTCCTCTTAAATCTCATGTCCTTCTCACATTTCAAAACCAATCATGCCTTCCAAACAATCCCCCAGTGTCTTAACTCATTCCAGGAATAACTCAAAAGTTCAAGTCCAAGGCAAATCCCTTCCACCTAGGAGTTACTTCTAAGATACAATGGAAGTACAGGCATTGTGCAAATACTCCCATTCCAAGTGGGAGGAGACATGGATCTCCTTTGATTCCGTGTCTCACATCCAGGCCACACTGATACAAGAAGTGGGCTCCCAACATCTTGGGCTGCTCTTCCCCTGTGGCTCTGCAGGATACAGCCCTTTGGCTGCTTTCATAGGCTGGCAATGAGTGCCTGTGGCTTTTCCAGGTGCATGGTGCATGCTGTTGGTGGGCCTAGCATTCTGGGGTCTGGAGGACAGTGGTCTTTTTCTCGCAGCTCCACCAGGCAGTGCCCCAGTGGAGACTGTATGGGTGTTCCAACCTCACATTTGCCTTCTGCACTGCCTTAGGAGAGGTTTTCCATGAGGGCTCTGCACATGCAGCATACTTCTGCCTGGACATCCAGGCGTTTCCATATGTCATCTGAAATCCAGACAGAGGTTCCCAAACTTCATCTCTTGTCTTCTGCACACCTGCAGGCCCAACACCATGTGGAAGCCACCAAGACTTGAGGCTTGCACCCTCTGAACCAGTGATCTGAGCTGTACCTTGGTTTCTTTTAGCTATGGATAAAACTGGAGTGCTGGGATGTAGGGTGCCATGTTCCAAGGCTGCACAGAGCAGCTGGCCCTTGGGCATGGCCCAGGAAACAAATTTTTACCTGCTAGGCCTCTGGGCCTGTGATGGGAGGGGCTATTGCGAAGGTCTCTGACATGCCCTGAAGACATTTTTCTCCATTGTCTTGGCTGTTAACATTTGGCTTCTCTTCACTTATGCAAAGTTCTGCAGGTAGCTTGAATTTCTTCCAAGAAAATGGGTTTTTCTTTTCTACTATATGGTCAGGTCAAAAATTTCCCAAACTTTTATGCTCTTTTTCCCTTTTAAACAGAAGTTCTAATTTCAGACCATCTCTCAGGAATGCATATGACTGTATGCTGTTAGGAGCATTACTGGGTATACTGTATATACCCAGTAATGGGATGGCTGGGTCAAATGGTATTTCTAGTTCTAGATCCCTGAGGAATCGCCACACTGACTTCCACAATGGTTGAACTAGTTTACAGTCCCACCAACAGTGTAAAAGTGTTCCTATTTCTCCACATCCTCTCCAGCACCTGTTGTTTCCTGACTTTTTAATGATTGCCATTCTAACTGGTGTGAGATGGTATCTCATTGTGGTTTTGATTTGCATTTCTCTGATGGCCAGTGATGGTGAGCATTTTTTCATGTGTTTTTTGACTGCATAAATGTCTTCTTTTGAGACGTGTCTGTTCATATCCTTCACCCACTTTTTGATAGGGTTGTTTGTTTTTTTTCTTGTAAATATGTTTGAGTTCATTGTAGATTCTGGATATTAGCCCTTTGTCAGATGAGTAGGTTGCGAAAATTTTCTCTCATTCCATAGGTTGCCTGTTCACTCTGATGGTAGTTTCTTTTGCTGTGCAGAAGCTCTTGAGTTTAATTAGATCCCATTTGTCAATTTTGGCTTTTGTTGCCATTGCTTTTGGTATTTTAGACAGGAAGTCCTTGCCCATGCCTATGTGCTGAATGGTAATGCCTAGCTTTTCTTCTAGGGATGTTATGGTTTTAGGTCTAACGTTTAAGTCTTTAATCCATCTTGAATTGATTTTTGTATAAGGTGTAAGGAAGGGATCCAGTTTCAGCTTTCTACATATGGCTAGCCAGTTTTCCCAGCACCATTTATTAAATAGGGAATCCTTTCCCCATTGCTTGTTTTTGTCAGGTTTGTCAAAGATCAGATAGTTGTAGATATGTGGCGTTATTTCTGAGGGCTCTGTTCTGTTCCATTGATCTATGTCTCTGTTTTGGTACCAGTACCATGCTGTTTTGGTTACTGTAGCCTTGTAGTATAGTTTGAAGTCAGGTAGTGTGATGCCTCCAGCTTTGTTCTTTTGGCTTAGGATTGACTTGGCGATGCGGGCTCTTTTTTGGTTCCATATGAACTTTGAAGTAGTTTTTTCCAATTCTGTGAAGAAAGTCATTGGTAGCTTGATGGGGATGGCATTGAATCTGTAAATTACCTTGGGCAGTATGGCCATTTTCACGATATTGATTCTTCCTACCCATGAGCATGGAATGTCCTTCCATTTGTTTGCATCCTCTTTTTTTTCCTTGAGCAGTGATTTGTAGTTCTCCTTGAGGAGGTCCTTCACATCCCTTGTAAGTTGGATTCCTAGGTATTTTATTCTCTTTGAAGCAATTGTGAATGGGAGTTCACTCACGATTTGGCTCTCTGTTTGTCTGTTGTTGGTGTAAAAGAATGCTTGTGATTTTTGTACATTGATTTTGTGTCCTGAGACTTTGCTGAAGTTGCTTATCAGCTTAAGGAGATTTGGGGCTGAGACAATGGGGTTTTCCAGATATACAATCATGTCATCTGCAAACAGGGACAATTTGACTTCCTCTTTTCCAAATTGAATACCCTTTATTTCCTTCTCCTGCCTAATTGCCCTGGCCAGAACTTCCAACACTATGTTGAATAGGAGTGGTGAGAGAGGACATCCCTGTCTTGTGCCAGTTTTCAAAGGGAATGCTTCCAGTTTTTGCCCATTCAGTATGATATTGGCTGTGGGTTTGTCATAGATAGCTCTTATTATTTTGAAATACATCCCATCAATACGTAATTTATTGAGATTTTTTAGCATGAAGCGTTGTTGAATTTTGTCAAAGGCCTTTTCTGCATCTGTTGAGATAATCATGTGGTTTTTGTCTTTGGTTCTGTTTATATGCTGGATTACATTTATTGATTTGCATATATTGAACCAGCCTTGCATCCCAGGGATGAAGCCCACTTGATCATGGTGGATAAGCTTTTTGATGTGCTGCTGGATTCGGTTTGCCACTATTTTATTGAGGATTTTTGCATCAATGTTCATCAAGGATACTGGTCTAAAATTCTCTTTTTTGGTTGTTTCTCTGCCTGGCTTTGGTATCAGGATGATGCTGGCCTCATAAAATGAGTTAGGGAGGATTCCCTCTTTTTCTATTGATTGGAATAGTTTCAGAAGGAATGGTACCAGTTCCTCCTTGTACCTCTGGTAGAATTCAGCTGTGAATCCATCTGGTCCTGGACTCTTTTTGGTAGGTAAGCTATTGATTATTGCCACAATTTCAGATCCTGTTATTGGTCTATTCAGAGATTCAACTTCTTCCTGGTTTAGTCTTGGGAGAGTGTATGTGTCGAGGAATTTATCCATTTCTTCTAGATTTTCTAGTTTATTTGCATAGAGGTGTTTGTAGTATTCTCAGATGGTAGTTTGTATCTCTGTGGGATCAGTGGTGATATCCCCTTTATCATTTTTTATTGCGTCTATTTGATTCTTCTCTCTTTTTTTCTTTATTAGTCTTGCTAGCGGTCTATCAATTTTGTTGATCCTTTCAAAAAACCAGCTCCTGGATTCATTAATTTTTTGAAGGGTTTTTTGTGTCTCTATCTCCTTCAGTTCTGCTCTGATTTTAGTTATTTCTTGCCTTCTGCTAGCTTTTGAATGTGTTTGCTCTTGCTTTTCTAGTTCTTTTAATTGTGATGTTAGGGTGTCAATTTTGGATCTTTCCTGCTTTCTCTTGTGGGCATTTAGTGCTATAAATTTCCCTCTACACACTGCTTTGAATGCGTCCCAGAGATTCTGGTATGTTGTTTCTTTGTTCTCGTTGGTTTCAAAGAACATCTTTATTTCTGCCTTCATTTCGTTATGTACCCAGTTGTCATTCAGGAGCAGGTTGTTCAGTTTCCATGTAGTTGAGCGGCTTTGAGTGAGATTCTTAATCCTGAGTTCTAGTTTGATTGCACTGTGGTCTGAGAGATAGTTTGTAATAATTTCTGTTCTTTTACATTTGCTGAGGAGAGCTTTCCTTCCAAGTATGTGGTCAATTTTGGAATCGGTGTGGTGTGGTGCTGAAAATATATATATTCTGTTGATTTGGGGTGGAGAGTTCTGTAGATGTCTATTAGGTCTGCTTGGTGCAGAGCTGTGTTCAATTCCTGGGTATCCTTGTTGACTTTCTGGCTCATTGATCTGTCTAATGTTGACAGTGGGGTTTTAAAGTCTCCCATTATTAATGTGTGGGAGTCTAAGTCTCTTTGTAGGTCACTCAGGACTTGCTTTATGAATCTGGGTGCTCCTGTATTGGGTGCATATATATTTAGGATAGTTAGCTCTTCTTGTTGAATTGATCCCTTTACCATTATGTAATGGCCTTCTTTGTCTCTTTTGATCTTTGTTGGTTTAAAGTCTGTTTTATCAGAGACTAGGATTGCAACCCCTGCCTTTTTTTGTTTTCCATTTGCTTGGTAGATCTTCCTCCATCCCTTTATTTTGAGCCTATATGTGTCTCTGCACGTGAGATGGGTTTCCTGAATACAGCACACTGATGGGTCTTGACTCTTTATCCAATTTGCCAGTCTGTGTCTTTTAATTGGAGCATTTAGTCCATTTACATTTAAAGTTAATATTGTTATGTGTGAATTTGATCCTGTCATGATGATGTTAGCTGGTGATTTTGCTCATTAGTTGATGCAGTTTCTTCCTCATCTCGATGGTCTTTACATTTTGGCATGATTTTGCAGCGGCTGGTACCAGTTGTTCCTTTCCATATTTAGTGCTTCCTTCAGGAGCTCTTTTAGGGCAGGCCTGGTGGTGACAAAATCTCTCAGCATTTGCTTGTCTGTAAAGTATTTTATTTCTCCTTCACTTATGAAGCTTAGTTTGGCTGGATATGAAATTCTGGGTTGAAAATTCTTTCCTTAAGAATGTTGAATATTGGCCCCCAGTCTCTTCTGGCTTGTAGAGTTTCTGCTGAGAGATCCGCTGTTAGTCTGATGGGCTTCCCTTTGAGGATAACCTGACCTTTCTCTCTGGCTGCCCTTAACATTTTTTCCTTCATTTCAACTTTGGTGAATCTGACAATTATGTGTCTTGGAGTTGCTCTTCTCGAGGAGTATCTTTGTGGCATTCTCTGTATTTCCTGAATCTGAAGGTTGGCCTGCCTTGCTAGACTGGGGAAGTTCTCCTGGATAATATCCTGCAGAGTATTTTCCAACTTGATTCCATTCTCCCCGTCACTTTCAGGTACACCAATCAGACCTAGATTTGGTCTTTTCACTTAGTCCCATATTTCTTGGAGGCTTTGCTCGTTTCTTTTTATTCTTTTTTCTCTAAACTTCCCTTCTCACTTCATTTCATTCATTTCGTCTTCCATCGCTGATACCCTTTGTTCCAGTCGATCACATCAGCTCCTGAGGCTTCTGCATTCTTCACGTAGTTCTCGAGCCTTGGTTTTCAGCTCCATCAGCTCCTTTAAGCACTTCTGTGTTTTGGTTATTCTAGTTATACATTCTTCTAAATTTTTTTCATGAGTTTTCAACTTCTTTGCCTTTGCTTTGAATGTCCTCCCATAGCTCGGAGTAATTTGATCGTCTGAAGCCTTCTTCTCTCAGCTTGTCAAAGTCATTCTCCATCCAGCTTTGTTCCGTTGCTGGTGAGGAACTGCGTTCCTTTGGAGGAGGAGAGGTGCTCTGCTTTTTAGAGTTTCCAGTTTTTCTGCTCTGTTTTTTCCCCATCTTTGTGGTTTTATCTACTTTTGGTGTTTGATGATGGTGATGTACAGATGGGTTTTTGGTGTGGATGTCCTTTCTGTTTGTTAGTTTTCCTTTTAACAGACACAACCCTCAGCTGCAGGTCTGTTGGAGTACCCGGCCGTGTGAGGTGTCAGTGTGCCCCTGCTGGGGGGTGCCTCCCAGTTAGGTTGCTTGGGGGTCAGGGGTCAGGGACCCACTTGAGGAGGCAGTCTGCCGGTTCTCAGATCTCCAGCTGCATGCTGGGAGAACCACTGCTCTCTTCAAAGCTGTCAGACAGGGACATTTAAGTCTGCAGAGGTTACTGCTGTCTTTTTGTTTGTCTGTGCCCTGCCCCCAGAGGTGGAGCCTACAGAGGCAGGCAGGCCTCCTTGAGCTGTGGTGGGCTCCACCCAGTTCAGTTCGAGCTTCCCGGCTGCTTTGTTTACCTAAGCAAGCCTGGGCAATGGCAGGCGCCCCTCCCCCAGCCTCACTGCCACCTTGCAGTTTGATGTCAGACTGCTGTGCTCGCAATCAGCGAGAGTCCCTGGGCGTAGGACCCTCTGAGCCAGGTGCGTGATATAATCTCCTGGTGTGCCGTTTTTTAAGCCCGTCGGAAAAGTGCAGTATTCGGGTGGGAGTGACCTGATTTTCCAGGTGCCGTCTGTCACCCCTTTCTTTGACTCGGAAGGGGAACTCCCTGACCCCTTGCACTTCCCGAGTGAGGCAATGCCTCGCCCTGCTTCGGCTCGCGCATGGTGCGTGCACCCACTGACCTGCGCCCATTGTCTGGCACTCCCTATTGAGATGTACCCGGTACCTCAGATGGAAATGCAGAAATCACCCGTCTTCTGCATCGCTCACGCTGGGAGCTGTAGACCGGAGCTGTTCCTATTCGGCCATCTTCTAATAGTCTCTTTCCAGTGCTATGTCTGTGTCTAGCTAAGAAAATAGGTCTCTTCCTAGAAAATTGCTTTTATTGAAGGAGAGGTATGAGGTAAAATTAGGGACATTTTGCTGTCAAGCAGAGCTTGAGTTGGATGTATAAAAAAAGAGCTGGAATTGTTTTTCCCTTATTGCCACTTCCGATTTACATTTGTTCCCACCATTCAATTATTCTTTTTAAAAAGGCTAGAGGAAGTGATGGAAAAACTGAAGATAATAAAGACACAAAATGTGAGGGTGAATATTTGTGAAAGTACACAATAGCAACCAATTGTGGGGCAGGAGGGAAGTCAGAGAACACTGGGGTCTGTCTCTCCTACTCTGCCACAGCATTTTTGAAGCAGCATTCGGTAATTTCTGCGCAGGGGGTGCCATACTTAGACAACTCCTTATGATTTTTCAATTTCTCATTATCTTCAAGAAGTGTTCCAGAAAAGAATCTAGAAGGAACACTATCAAAGATAATGGGTTACAATTTTCCACAATGGGTAAATAGCCTGAGTTTTCAGATTAAAGAATCACACTGAATATTGAGTGATGATGTGGTTTGGCTGTGTACCCACCCAAATCTCATCTTGAATCCCCATGTGTTGCGGGAGGGACCTGGTGGGAAGTAATTGAGTTGTGGGGGCAGGTCTTTCCCATGCTGTTCTCATGATAGTGAATACGTCTCACAAGATATGATGGTTTTATACAGGGGAGTTTCCCTGCACAAGCTCTTTTCTCTTGTCTGCCACCATGTGAGACATGCCTTTCACTTTCTGCCATGATTGTGAGTCCTCCCCAGCCATGTGGAACTGTGCATGCATTAAACCTCTTACTTTTGTAAATTGCCCAGTCTTGGGTATGCCTTTATCAGCAGCATGAAAATGGACTAATACAAGTGGGATTTTTAAAAATTCAGTTAGATGACCCAGAATTCCTCTTTTGCATAAATTAGTTTTATCTGGTTTTCTGCCATTTCAGACTTTGCTAAGCTAGTCTTCCTGAGAAATGTCCTAATTTTTACTCACCAATTGTCTGTGTATACCTCTGTTTTGCCACACCATGGTCAATTCATATTCATTTAAATATATTTAATAATTTGATTTATAATGTGTTTCTTATGCATTTAAATATATTTAATAATTTGATTTTTAATGTGTATTTCTTATATAATAATGATTTTGAGCATAATAAAATAGATTACTCTTTCTTTATTGTTCCAGCATTTGATTCTTGCATTAGCTACAAAAAGTTAGTTGAGATTATTTCTCAGCAATGTAGAGCTACTTTGCTGAAAGACTGCTGTATCTTTTTAAAAACTTAATCCAAAGAAACCAATAGATCATAAGAAATAACCAAATATAAAGTATCTGTCTAACCAATAGACAAACCTAATTAGAATACTGCCTACATGCTTATGTAAGTGTTGGCATTCAGAAAACGATACCCCAAAGTATGTTGCTTTGGCATGCTGAGCAGTTTAAACTAAAAGAGATTGAAGTCACCTCAGATATAAAATCTTTCTCCCATCTGCTGCTCTCCTGTCTTCTGCTCCTCTTTCTCCCTCAAAGAAAGTCATAGAAACCAGAGTTCCTCTTATGCAAGGTGAGGCATAAAAACTAGAACCCAGTCCAGGCAGATTGGCTCACACCTGTAATCCCAGAACTTGGGGAGGTCAAGATGGGAAGATCACTGGAGACTAGGAGTTCAAGGCTGCAGTGAGCTATGATCACATGACTGCACTCCAGCCTAGATAACAGAGCAAGATCCTGTCTCAGAAAAGCAGAAGCAGAAGCAGAAGAAGGAGAAGGAGAAGAAGAAGAAGAGGAAGGAGAAGAAGAAGAGGAAGGAGAAGAAGAAGAAGGAAGAAGAAGAGGAAGAAGAAGAACAAGAAGAAAGAAGAAGAAGAAGAGAAGAAGGAAGAAAGAAGAAAAGAAGAACCTGCAACTGTTCTTCCCCAAAGCAAGTGGTGAAACATAGAAAGGTCACTGGTACGGTTTGGCTCTTTTCTCCACCCAAATCTCATCTTGAATTTTACTCCCATAATTCCCACATATTGTGGGAGGGACCCAGTGGGAGATAATTTGAATCCTGGTGGTGGTTTCCCCCATACTGTTCTTGTGGTAGTGAATAAGTCTCATAAGATCTGATAGGTTCATCAGGGATTTTTGCTTTTGCATCTTTCTCATTTTCTCTTGCTGCCACCCTGTAAGAAGTGCCTTTCACCTCCTGCCATTATTCTGAGATCTCCCCAGCCGTCTGGAACTGTAAGTCCAATTAAACCTCTTGTTCTCCCCATTCTCAGTTATGTCTTTATCAGCAACATGAAAACGGACTAATACAGTCACTTTCTCCATTTTCTTGTCTCCCTTGAGGACCCTCATTCCGGAGGGGTCCTGCCCCATACCTGGGAGGAAGGAGTGCTATACAGAGAGGCCAAGATGAATCTGAAGAGAGGCCTCACTGAGTCCTTCTTCAGTCTATCACCATTAGACCAATCCCTTTTGTTCAATCATATTTCTTTCTTTCTTTTTTTTTTTTTTTAAATCAAGACAGAGTTTCACTCTTGTCGCCCAGGCTGGAGTGCAGTGGCACAATCTTGCCTCACTGCAACCTCTGCCTCCTGGGTCCAAACAATTCTCCTGCCTCAGCCTCCTGAGTAGCTGGGATTACAGGCGCCCGCCACCATGCTCGGCTAATTTTTTGTGTTCTTAGTAGAGCTGGGGTTTTACCATGTTGGCCAGGCTGTTCTTGAACTCCTGACATCAGGTAATCCTCCTGCCTCAGCTTCCCAAAGTGCTGGGATTATAAGCATGAACCACCACGCCCAGCCTGTTTAATCAGATTTCTATAGAGCTGTCCATTCTTCACTAAACCAAAGCATAAATGCAATTTTTCCTGAGTCTTTGAGTTTTTATTTCTGACAGCTTCCCTGTCACATAAAACTTTGATTTGAAAAATTTGGTAAGCTTTTATCTTCCTAATCTGTCTTTTGCTGTAAGAGTATGACTGTGATTCTTATCATGGGTGAGGAAAGGTATCACATCTTTCCACTCCTACATAAGGTATGATATACATTTTCCTCTTTGGTAAACAAAATTTCCAAAAGACAAGCAAATGGACTGTAATGATATTCTATGACTATACCACTTGGGAGCAAAGTTGGACATATAGGAAAGGCTGAATATTAGGATTTATTAAATTTATTTTTAACTGTTTTAATTCTGTGGAATAATTGGTGTTTAGGCAATTTATATACCTTATATTAATCACTCATAAATCTCCTAGAAAATTAATTTCATTAGACAAACTTTATAAAGGAGGAAAGAGTAATTAAAATACTATTAATGAAAAGGATCAAGTGAACAAGATAAGCAAACTTTGTTTCCTCTGCCCCAAGTCAAACTAAAATATTCTGTGTTATAAAAAGAGTATAGGGGAGGGAAAATTTTCTTTATCTTGTATCCATATTAGGTTCATCAGGGCTCTAGACAGAGAAAAGGCAGATTAACAAGAGAAAAATAAACAGAACTTTATTGACACATGCATCACTCTTACCTGTGAGAGCACTCAGTGATGCGAGCACTCAGTGATGAGTGATGATGGTTAGAACCTAAGCTTATAAAGCATCTTAGCAAAACAATCATTGTTGTGTAGGGAAATGACAAGACAAAAGAAAAGGATTTTGAGCTTCTAGGGCAGCATGTTGTGGGAAGGCAAATATGTAAGGAAACTAACCGTAGATAACGGTCAGTTAATAAAGTTTCTTTTGTTGATTCCTCTGCTGCTATCTCAAGTCGATAAGGGTCTAAAGTTGTCTCAAGAGATTAGCTTCTGTCCTTCCTGGTAGAGAGAGGAGGGGGCGCTGTTACACATCTGTCTCTTCTTTGGCAAACAGGAAGGACAGAGGTTTTCCTTAAATATGCTGCTTCTCAATTGCATTCCTCTCACGATAATCCTTATGCCAAAGTGGCATATTTCGGGGGTGACATATTTTGTTACCCTTTAATAAATTCATGCTGCAATATGTTTATAATAATCAGTACATATTTGTTCATTACTTTTTAAGTACTCAGTAAAAAAAAAAAAACAACTGTAAGAATATTAAAATATGAAGGGCAAAATGCCTCCCTTTAAAGAGTCCTAAATTCAGCTGTGGAGCTAAACATATATATCTTAAGATATGTCGGTATGTATCTTTCTTTTCCATTTTGAATGAAAAATTTCAACATATGATGAAGTAGAGAGGGGTGAGATGAGATCTCTGCAGGTCCTGGGTCTGTGGTGCTTCTGAACATTTTCCTCCTTTGCCTGGCCCTTCTGTGCTCTGAGGAGCGGGGGCTGACCCCTTCACCTGTGTTTTTCAGCAGCACCCCCACACTTGTTTCTAGCAATAGAAGGCTCCAATGGAGATGGGGGTGAGGGGGCAAGAGAATCCTTAGGGTGTTTCTCCCTCTGTTTCAGAGCTTTTAGCTTCAAACAACATGCTAACATCTGGCCTTAGTTGCTTCAACAACTTATTTTTAGTTTTAGTTTTCCTTTAACAATTGAAAAGAAATTACAGAGATTTACTATAAATTTCTCAGTAGGCATCTGGAAAAAAATTAAGATATTGTCCTCATAACCAAACTATTATTATCATATCAAAGCAAAGTAGCAGGATTTCCACTGAACTCTGTTTTAGTTTTTTAAAATTCCTAACTCTCCTACAATTCTGTTTATAATTGATATATTTGAATGCCAGTCTAAAGAAAGTAAAGATCCCAGTCACATTGAAGTATGTTTTATGCAATTGGTACATTCTTATTTTAAAATAATGTTATTGTTTATCTGAAATTCAAACTTAATTGGGTATGTAATGTTTTTATTCCTTAGATTTAGGAGTCACATCCATGTTTCACTTGGTTATTGTGCTTTTATAGGTCATAGGTAAAATACAAGCCCTGGGTCTGTGGCTAAAGGTAAATATGATGAGCTAGTGAAGCTCACATTATAATTTACTGGAGCTCACATTATAATTGATGGTGATAAACAGGCAATACACAATTAAATCAACAATATGTTGATAAGTGCTGTAAACAGAGGAAAAAAAGTAGATGTGACAATGGTAAATGTGCACTGGGAGGTCAGGGACAACTTCTCTGGTGACCAAGTGACATTGCCCTGACAGCTGACTTACAGAAAACACCTACACATGTGCAAATATTATGCTTCACCTTCAAAGGTTAAAACATATATATGATGTAAAATTTCTATGAAAGCCAAATTATAGATCATATCACTTTTTCATTCTAAGAAGAAGCGATTGAAAATGTAAACCCCGTGAGGTGGGAACGCATGTAGTCTACTCAGCAAATGTAAAAAACTGAATATAAGATTTTGATTTGTAGGCTATCTTGAGTAAACTAGAAGGGTATTTTGAGATAAAGTCAAAGAGGTAGATAGGTGCCATGTTATTTAAAGGCTTTTATGACATAAGATGGAATTTGGATTTTATTCTACGCGTGCTGAGAAGCTTTAATATAGGAGAATTAGATGAAACTGATTCCTGTTGCAGGAGAGCCACCTGGCTGCAGAAGATTGTCAGAGATCAAGGGTAGGAGTCTTGGGCTGGTTAGCAGGGCATGATTATAGTAAGTCAGGTGAGAGATGTAGGTGGTTCCCACCAGAGTTGTAGCAGTGGAGATAGAAGAGGGATGGATTTGGAATGCTGCTTGGACAAATACTTGCTGGCCCTCTAGGGTGATTCAAGTAGCTCTGCTTGCTTTTTCTTCATATTTGCAAAAGAATTGTGAGTGAACTTGTATCACAACATCTAAAATGCTGTATTAACTTTCCTGATTATGTTGTTTTTTTCTCCTACTAGACTATAAACCCCTTGATGACAGAAATAGTGTGCATTTCACAGCATCTTGCTCATATTCAGTGCTCAGTGCATTCTGGAGAGGAAGTGATTTAATGAGATTTTAGTTTACATTCCACAAAGAATTTCCAATGAATGTGGCTTCTACAATCCTGTTAATTAAAAGGATTGCAACAATAGTCCAAAAAATACACATGATATGTAATCTGGCTATTATAGAAACTTTAAACGCTATTCTTTTAACTTTTGAAGGTTAAGCTTGGTTCAAGAGCTGCCTGGAATCACAGCAAAAGTAATAAAACACACAAGTTTTTAGCCTCTTTGAGGGAAATACATATAACTTCTCCAACTTTCCTTTACCAAATCGTATGACTGATATTGAACTATTCTTTTCTCCTTTGCTGCTTTTGCAATCAAAGCCACTCCCATTATCTTGGTAAAGAATGTATTCTATGATTCCTTGACTCCTATAAACTTAATGACATCAGCTTTTAAAATGTTGACAGAACAAACAAAGTGCACACAGCTGCAACATTCCCTCTGCCTGCAGTTAGGTGCTTTTATGCTTTTACTAAACACACACACACACACACACTCATACACTCATACTCATACTCATTCTACTTCATTTCAATTTGAACTACATGTAGCTTACTACGTCTCAGTTAATGGCAAGCAACATAACTTGTTGGCTTTTATACAAGTTAATTATTACTTGTGTATTAATTTGTTTAATTTTGTTTGCCCCTAAACACTCTGACAAGGAATCATTGCTATTTTGTTAGATTTTCTGCTACCTCTCACATGAGCCTGGTACTTGGATTTCCATTTTTTAATGAATAAGTAACCGATGTAATGAACTAAATAATAACCTTGTTGAACCTAATGTTATGAAGTCAAGTGTGTTTGTCACCCAAAGAATTTTAAGTGGCTGGATGGTGAGAAGAGTCCCGTTAGAGTAATGCCCATGAATTATAACACCCACTAGCAGCAAAACAACACGTGCATTCTAGAGTGGCTCAACCTAATGCGTGAGGCATTTGGGAAACTCTTGAGAACATACTCACAAAAGAGTAGTATTCAGTATATGATTATTTATCTTAGAGCCTCTTTGTGATTACTTATTTGGTAAATATATCAATTTTATAGAATTATTCAACCTGGCTTCTCTATAATTATTAATTCATTATTTAGCATTCCCATTTGTTGTAAAATACTCTCTACTCTTCCCTGAAACTGAGTTATTACGTTAAGGCTCATTGATATTTTATTCCTTATAGGCAGGATCTTGAGGGCATTAGGAAGAACTTGGGTATTTCTTTGTTAGTGATGGACAGAGTAGTTCTATATACAACAAGGTTATTTGCTGAACCCAGCCCTACATTACATTGTATGATTTTTGCCTCGTCAGCTCTTATTACAGTGACTATCCCCTTGTAGAGAGATACTCAAGTACTATTTGTTGTAACTTGAATGAAGAAACAGCACTTGAGTTGGAAATAGGAAAAAGGCAACTCTTCACAGTTTGTGTTTATGTGCCCAGAAATGCTTGTTGACTACACACAAACACCATGCTGAAATATAATCATCCAACGAAATAAAGCTAAGCTGAGATAATTACCAGTGGGATATTTTTAGTCAATAATAATTATATGTTAACCAACTGGTATTTTCTGCCAAACGAGAGATGGCATTTCTGTTGATGACACGTTGCATGTGTTCTTTCTACAGCTGTATCTTCATGAGTCAACAGGCTTTCTCTAAGTCTCTCTGCAATAGGAATTAACAATCAGACCATCTTGTTCTTTTTTTATTGCTCTTTTTGCTCCACTCGATGTAAACAGGGATACTGGCCATTTCTTAAATGATTTTTATTTTTCTACTATTTTTCTCAGCATACCAATTTTCCCTTCAATACTCAAGTTTAACGTTGAGAGAGAAATGAATTTTGCCCCCCTCAAAGCCTCTGTTTACATTTAGTTAATGAGATAATTTGTTTAAAGGCTAAATACCATTACTCACATGCTAAAGTTTCACACCATGTAGAAAGTTTATAGAAACATATTAAACTGAATGCCAAAACTATCTAGACCTCACTAAAAATTGGGATCTATGTGCCTCATTTTAGTGAAGAAGTTTGAATTAAGAGAGATCACATCACTCTCTCTGATATCCAGGGTGAAGTCTCAGCATTATGGACTCCATCCTCACCGTCATCTTGCACTAGTTAACTTTTCCCTAACTGGTAACCTACACATAAGAATATTGCACTTTTTCATTATGATTGATAGAGATCCTAGTATTGGTGTATGGAGACTATTAGATAAAAATCTTGGCATTAAAGCAGGAGAAGGAATATGGAAAAATGCAGAGCCGTCAAGAAGGCTAATGCATAGAGGTTTTAAGAACCACATGAAGGTACTACTTTTGGAACACAGTGGAAATCAAATGCATGACTTATCAACATAATCATTTTTGGATAGTATGCACTACTTGAACATATTTAACTAATCCAAAGTCTTCCAAGGCTTGGATATACAATGGTAGAATGATGATTAACAACAGGACTTATATCTATGCTTTCTTATGACTCCAATAAATATGAAGTCCTTACTACTGGACACTCATTGTGTAAGCAGTATAGCACTCATAGAGAGTGATCACAATCTGAGATCATTCTATCTTATGGCAGCTAAAACAGTGCACATTCAAGGATCTATGAGAATACACTGAGTAAATACCAGATGTAGAAGGAAAGGATTTTGAAGTAGTATGTGAAATGGCTCACAGCACATGAGCTGGTGTCAGACGAATCTGGATTTGAGACCTGGGTCCTCATCTGAATAACTCTATAATCGTCATCAGCTAAGTTCTTTAAAGTACAGTTTCCAGATTTATACATCTGAGGTACCAATATCCATACCATAAATATAAAATAAAAAAAGATGTTTATAATAGTGTTATTTTAGCACATATAAATAATAAGCATTTATTATAATTATAAATAAATAACTTGTCCAAGATTCATTTCATTAAACTGAGAACAGAAATAACATATTAAAAATATGTATCCCATTTCTCCAAATCAATGGGAGAAAAGTACAAGATGAGTTGTGTGGGTGGATAGATGAGGAAAACACAATGTCTTTACAGTATTTCCAGTTCACTTCTTCGTTTGTCTTGCTCAATGTAAGTAGATCTCGGGGAATTAAAGAGTCAGCTGATACGATGATTTGTTTGTTACCAGAACCTCAGCATTCTAAGGAGATATACTAATGACCTAGAAGACTGGGGCCTGTGTTCTCTCAGTAACCACTTGTATTTTCCAGGACAAATAAGTTCTCATCTTCTCATCTGTGTAATAAAGAGTTGGTTCTTATGGTCATTAAGGTCCCTTTTAGACACAACTATTTTGCTGATATAATAATGTCATCTTCAATTTATTTATTCTGTGTTGTCGATGGGAAATCAATTCAAAGTCTCGTATTTTTATGCTTTTTTTTGATTATTTTGTTTTCTTTCCCCCGCAAAGCCTGACATTAACTGGCACAGCTATGGAATTAATAAAACCTACTGAGGCTCTAGTCTTTGGTGACCTTTAGTTTTAATAAGCTGTGCTGGGTTTTATTGTCTATAACTAGTTTCTTTTAAGTAGATATGTTCACTTTGATATCATATTAATAGAAAACTCTCTAAAATATCAGCCTTAACATAAATTGTTGAGCTGCATTTTAGAGTTCTTACTTTTTCATTTTTTAATTCTTATATTTCACAAATAAAGATGTATGCTTTCATTAAAACATGTGTATATGTAATTACACTCATCCTTTTAATATCACATATATATAACTAATATTTTTAAGAGCATAAGTGGAAAACATGCTAAACCCAGTGAATATAATTTATATAGGATATTATCTTCACAATAATATTGGATTCAGGACAGATGATTAGATGAGCAAGATATTATAGTTTATAGATCGGACTGTATTTAATATAGTTTGTATTTTAATTTCAGTGTCTGTGATTTAAATTACAATGAATTTTTTTAAATTGCATATAAATGCATTGTTTAGTCATCATTAAATGAGTTTTTCAATATGGTGAAAACATTATTTTTTCTTTCTATGAAGATCTTTGTGTAAAGATTTCCTTCAGTTTTATTTGAAAGAATCTATTACCTTCAAAATAGTCATATTATTTTTTCTTTGCCAGTATAAGAAACTAAAGTTATTGTTATGATTTGCATATTTATATTGAATTTTCCTTTGTCATTTATATTATTTCTATTTATTTAAAAAGTATATGTGAATAGGCTGGGTGCGGTGGCTCATACCTCTAATCCCAGCACATTGGGAGGCTGAGGTGGGCAGTTCGCTTGAGGCCAGGAGTTTGAGACCAGCCTGGCCAACATGGTGAAACTCTATCTCTACTAAGATTACAAAAATTAGCTGGACATGGTGGTGCGTGCTTGTGATCCCAGCTGCTCGGGAGGCTGAGGCATGAGAATCGCTTGAACCCAAGAGGTGGAGGTTGCAATTAGCGGAGATTGTGCCACTGCACTCAAGCCTGGGTGACAGAGGAAGACTGTCTCAAAATAAAAATCTATATGTGAATAGATAAGATTAAATAAAATATATCTAATGCTAATAAATGAAACTGGTAAAAATTGAACAGCTTATCAAAGTCTGAATGACCATCGAATGTTTTAGTGGTAGACTAGAAACTGAAGCCACCTTCCACTTCTGCAGAACCATGACAAACTGGGATAGAACCCATGGTCTTTTAGCCTTTGAATTCCAGTTGCTTTTAGAAGTTCCATATCAGGATAAATTGGGGTATGAGGAGAAAGGATTGCATTAAATTCATTAAGGGCCAACACAGTTTTCTGGCTCTGGGAACCACTGTGTATTCTCAGAGAAGAAGAGAGAGAGCATTGGAACTTGTTACTTTCTCTACTACACAGCTCATGGAAGGCAGAAATTTATTTGTTTTTGCATAATTACAGAACTCATTAAAGAGGTAGATCAAATTTTCAGACTTGATCTGTCTAGGGTGGTTTCTAGGAGCGGCAAATTATAAGCTGATATACCAAGCATGAATTGGAGTTGGCTAGGCCAAGTAAGGGATGGTGATACATTAGGGTACTTGGACAGATGAAATAGCACATATGGAGGTCCATAGATGAAACAATGAAGTGTAATCTAGGACCTGAAAGAACTTTGTAGTTAGTTGAATGTATACATTGAGGTCATTATATATGGGAGATGAAGATTGGTGCCATGAAGTGAGATAAAAATTATGCAGAGATTGAATTATGCAGTTTCATCAGAGATTGGAAAATTATGCAGAGATTGAATTATGCAGTTCATCAAATATATAAAGAAATTTGGAATTGATTCTAAAAACTAGGAGGATACAACAAAGTGTTTTAAGTGAGACTGATGTAATCAGATTTTCATTTTTTTAAACTTGGATTTGAAACTAGTAGAGCCTTAGTGTCTCAGATCCTCTTAACAATGAAGGACAACAGTTTATTCACAGACATTTTAAATAAGAATGCAGATCCCCAAAGAATTGAAATGAGTTACATCACATTCCTCCTAAAAATGTCAGTAAAAAGATTGATAAAGCCCAGGTTTCTGTTCTTGGAGGTACTCTTTTGAGAATGTGGGAGATGTTAAAATTCTTTTTTTTAATTAGAAAATCACATTCTATTATAGGCTGCTACATGTAATCAACCTCACCAAAAAAAAAAAAGAAAAAAAGAAAAAAAAAAAGAAAGGGAAAGCATTACTGAATGCTACCTGTCCCAAACATTAGTGAAACTGATGGATAACATTTTTTAAAAGTACTTATCCCAGCATAATACAATTTTCTATTATGAGAGTGAGGTACAGAATTAAAGCAACTATCAAAATAGCCCATATCAGATGCAATCCTTACCCTGAATGACAAGACTATTAAAGGATAGGAGTCTAACCAAAGGGACTTTAAAAGTGTCTGTCATTTGCTGATGGTGGCACAGATTTTATTACTCTACAGGTCAGAGGGCCACATATTTCTCTGTTTATAGTGAGGTGCTTTTTTTTTAATAGTACATTTATCTTTTTTGAATATGGGAAATCCATACATAGTTACTGTGTTAGAACTCCTCACTAAGAATAATTCTCGATAATCAACGCTATCAGGAGTTGAGGGTGGCATAAGAGAGTTCAAGAATAAGATGATAATTTGATGATGGAAAAATAAGTGAGTTCTCCTAATGCATACCTCCTATCATTGTAGACAAAAGTTTATGTTCTCAAAACTGTTTTCACATACTACACTCTTCACCTCTATGTGATTAGTTTGCTAGAGCTGCTGTAAGAAAATTCCAGAGACTGGGTGGCTTAAATGAATGAAATGTATTTTCTCATGGTCTGGGTCCTGGAAGTTTATGATCAGGGTGCTGGCAGCATTGGTGCCCTCTGAGCCTCTCTTCTTGGCTTGCAGACCCCCACTCTTCTGCTCCCTCTCCCCATGGTCCTGCCTCCGTGCATGTGCACCCCTGTATCTCTTTTTACGTGTATAAATTTCCTCTTCTTATAAGGATGCCAGTCAGACTGGATTAATTTCCACCCTAATGACCTAATATTAACTTAATTTCTCTTTAAAGATTCTGTCTCCAAACACAGTTACATTTTGAGGCAGTAGGTTTAGAGCTTTGACGTGTGAGTTTCAGAAGGACACAGTTCATCCCATAATAACCTCCAAAGACGTCAATGCTAAACAGCCTCCATGAGCTTATTACCAACTCAAAAACATCGCTTTCTTACCAGGCCTTCCCTGTTTGTTTTACTTGACTGATTAATGTATGCTGCTCTTTGAAGCTGAGTTTCTTTCTCCAGTGAAGACCTGCTGTTTTCCCACCTTCTTCTCTAACTCCTACTTTGCACTGGTTTACAACTCAGCTCACAATATTCCCAAGTTACTTTATCAGTAAAATGTTTTCAATAGATGAAACTCATAGCAAGTCAATACACCATTTTCCACTTAAATTTGCATTATTTTACATTGGATTCTAATTGATCCATACAGCTCGATTGTCTCCCCATCTAGTTTGCAGTTGATGAGAATGGGAATGACACATTATATTTATTTTGTATCTTCATATGTGTTGCTGTACATACTATATACAATGATAGAGTGCTGTGTATATATTATATTCTCAAATGATTCGATTTGATTCAATTTCTGATAGTGAAATACCCAGCTACCTGATTCTGCTGGTTTTCAATGTTACTTTAACTGGCGTTGTGAATTTCCAGCAATTAGCTTTCCTTCACCATACATACTTTATAACCCTCTAGACTGCTCAAGTTGGCTGGGCCTGGTCTTCCTCACCCAGACCATTGGATGTTTAAGATCACATTCCAGGCATGAGGATGGCTGCACATCTATTACCTCACAGATTGTCAAGCTTGATTATTACTGATGTGGATGATTATCTAGGTGTCCTTATACCTCAGTGTTCCCCCTGTGCCTTTTCAAGAAGAGTATTTTACCCAGTACAGAACTTTTTTAGAAATCAAGGTTATACAAGCATCTGTGCTCATTTGTGATCATCTTGAAATCCGTAAATACTGTCCGAGTATATTACTATGTTAGGTGAAAGATTTGTGTTGCTCTCCACAAATTATCAATGTTTGTTTACAGAACATTTGTGAAAAATAATGTTTGGAAATGAATTGCTACGTGAACTAAGTAACCAGTAACTCAAGCCATTTCTCCCATGTGGTCTGTTTTAAAAATGGAAATTCTGTAATCTGGCTTCCTCACCTTGGAGTAATATACAAAATGTCAAAATGAGAAAAGGGCCCTTGGTAGTTGTTGTGTGTTTCTTGTTTATTCTTTCTTGTTAAATACTCAAAGAAAGAAAAACAGCATACAATGTTTGTAGCTCCCACTGTGTTAGCTTTTTACTGTCCTGACATATGTCCTAAAGTTTAAAAAACAATAAAAGGTTGCTGCTTCCACAGTCATTAGCTTTCGTTGCTGCAGTCAATCATCCATAGAGGTCAGAGCCGTGTCAGTTTTTCCCATCTTCATTGCACAATCCACTCTAGCCATTGCACTCATATATCATTAAAGGAAAAATGAACCAAGGAAACTACCGAGACTCAAAAATGAACTTGCAACGTGAAAAATCTCCTATCTCCTTATTTGAGGAAAGATGCTCCTGTCACCCTGAGTAAACAATAAAATTATAAGGCCAACACTGTAAATGGAAGTATTATCCCATCTATTGATTTATAATGGGTTAATTAATTTTCACGTGTTTTTATTTGCAAAACATGATGTGAACATTGACAGAAATCCTTAGGTAGTTTAAGATGAAGTCACTTTTGTCTTAGTGACTTGATCACTTATACTTAGGCCATAGTTAAGAATCTAATAGGATTATTTCAGCAGAGTGTTACCAGATTCGTGTATAAAGTCAAGAAGTAAAAGAAAAATATAAGTTAGTCATGTTTGAGTTGGGTGATGTAACCTGGAAACAAATCTGCCTGGACTAATAATAACAAGTTAATAAACTCACTGTGAACAAATCAATTAAAAACCTAGGCATTGTTATATTTATTTGCATCTTACTGTCTAACTAGACTTTAGTTGAACCACACTTCATTTCATTTTAATTCAAGCACTCATTGATAATATATTTTGCATTTCTTAGATAATTTCAAAAAAAGATAGTGTGCCATAGTCATATTATTATAAGGGACTAGAGTTCTATTCTAAGTCTTCTGACATTCAATAAAATTGTTATAATTGGGTTAGACATATATGAATTACAAAACATGGGTTTGAAAGTGGTCACCCAAGCATGATTAGGAAAACCGCATACAAGTAGTCTTAATAATACAAGTTGTACCACTCCTTGCTTCATCCCTCAGAAAGAGGCATGATGTTGTCACTGCTACTCATCTTCAGCTTCCACTTTAGTTTCTGACTAATTCTGGCCTAGCATTTTCTTCCTGTGCTTTTGGCTGTGATTTTCCAGTTACTTGAATTTCTTGTCTGCCTTCTTTGAGCTAGAATTTTCAGGTTTAGTGTTTGTATTGTTCTGACTTTGTGTTTGGGAAGACTGCTGCCACAAGTATTTCCCTGTGTATGTAATTATATTCTTGACCAATGCTCCTTGTCTCTGTCCACATAACCTCTGTTGAATCCCAAATGTGTACCCTTGGCAAGTTGCTGGGTTTAGTGTGAGAGTCGATACGGCGACATCACATAGAAAAAATGTTCACGGCCAATTTCTAATTTGATAATGTGATGAAATTTATGGATGCTTTCCTCATTAAGATGTTCATCACACAAACAGCTGCATATAATTTAAAGACATATTCATGCATATGAACTTAGAAACTCATGGTTTAGAGGTGTTTTTAATGCATTTCCCTGGAGTTTTTCATTGTATATGACTTTTTTTTTCCTTCTTTTGTCCCTTGGTTATATTAAGCTGCCTCTTAATACTTAGAAAAGCAGTGCTTAAGAAATTGGACTATCTCTTTCCATAAATATGTGATAAAATGTATTGTAACTTATATGATTTATTAAATTGAGTCACGCCTGAAGCAAATGCATTATTAAGTAGTTAAAAAATTCATGACATGTCCTTAACACACTGAGAGTGCCTTAGAGGAGTTCATTCATCTGATAAATATGTGTTTAAGAAAATTGCTTGAAATGAATCTCTTTTATGAGTTTTAGTAATTATTGTTCTTATTTAAGACAGATATATATAGCATAAATAACAGAATGTGTTTTTCACATAGGGTTGTGGTTTGTTTTTGAATGCAAATAGTCTTTTCTTGGTGGGTATATAATAAAATGCTTTTTTTGCATCATTAAAAGTTCTCAATAGTCTATGGTGTCCTAGAACATATTATCTACATTGTATATAACTATGTTTCTGTTTTGAGATTTAAAGGAACATATGCAATAGCAACTTTGTATGAGATTTGATTCTGCATATCAGACTTCAGCCTCAAGCATTTAGTTGAAGAATGAAGATCTTAAATTTTGACTTTTCTGTTTTTAGCCAGACATGTTCAAAATAAAAGTGCTATTTAAAAAGAGGTTTGTTTCCATGTCATCTGAAATAGGGATGTTTTAATTTATGTTATAGTTTGAGATACACCAAATCAAAGGAACAAGCATGCCTCAATAACCCAGTATAATTTTCCTATGGCTGCTGTCACATAGAGAGCACATTTTTTTTTAAGTTACAGCTTTCCATCCCTTTAGCACTTAATCATGTAGAGATTTGTATCGTTGATTATGCATAAAATAATTTGACTAAATATTCTGAGGCAGTGTCGGTGACATTTTGTTGCTGTTGGTACCACCTCTTGTTTCATTGCTACTACTATTAGTACCATCATCTTTGATAATTACTACAATTTACTGAGTGCTCGCATTGTTACTAACATGAAGAAAAGTGCTTTATTTTAACTATGTTGCAGATAAGAAACTGAGATCTAGTGATTTTAAATAACACACACAACAGAAAAGTATTGGGTGGATAATTATTTCTGTTTCTTTTTGTAATCCATGTATGCAATTCAACAACACACAATAATAATAGTATAAACTATGATCAAAACTCTTGATAGGCTTTTTATAATGTGATCGGACAACACTATTTAACTTTCTCATTTATTATTTATCTAAACTATTTGAATAATTTCAAAATATTCTCTGCTTTTCAGGCTACTTGATTTGCAGCCCAAATAATCTCAAAATTGTAATAAGTCAAGGAACATTTTTAGCCCGAATTATTAAAAAATTCCTTTAATTTTGCTTTAGAATCAACCCCTACACTGCCCATTGCATTTTAGTTTTATGCGTTTATCTTTTATTGATGGACTCTGTAATATATTAATTTATATCCTTAAAGTCCCATTTAGCTATAGTTTTACTTTTGATTTAAATGTAACTTAAAGAGAAGAAGGAAAATTTTTATTTCATCACAACTTCTTCCAAGTATTTTATAAAAATTCTGATGGTTCTCTTTACTGAACTTCTTCTAAGTGTTTCATAAAAATTCTAATGGTTCTCTTTACTGGCTTGTGTTAGCTTGTACTTTCTTTGCTATAAGGAAATATATGAGATGGGGTAATTTATAAAGAAAAAAAGGTTTAATTGGCTCATGGTTCTGCAGGCTGTACAGGAAGCATAGCAGCTTCTGCTTCTGGGGAGGTCTCATGAAGCCTCCAATCATGATGGAAGGTAAAAATGGAGCAGGACATCTCATATGGCTGGAGCAGGAGCAAGAGACGGGGAGGGGTGCTACACACTTTTAAATGATATCTCATGGTAAATCACTCATTCACTATCATGAGAACAGCACCAAGAAGATGGTGCTAAGTCATTCATGAAGCACCACCCCCATGATCAAATCACCTCCCACCACACCCCGCCTCCAGCACTGGGATTACAATTTGACATGAGATTTGGGCAGGAACACAGATCCAAACCATATCATGGCTGAATTTACCAAATCAACTGTGAATGGAAAGAAGTGAATGAATGCTAGCAAGTAAATGTATTTCAGATTAAATTTTTTTAGGGAACTAGAAGTAAATTGCCCTGTTTAAAAAATTAATTTATAATGGACTTCTAGTTTTGGCAGCATGAAGATGTTGTCACATTCTCTCCAAAAAGCAAGTACAGATGCTTCTAGACTTACAATCATGATATCTCCCCGTAAGTAAAAAAAAGAAAAAATCTTAAGTTCAAATATGTTTAATACCCTTATACCCACCATAATATCAAAAGTTGTAGGTTGAGAGACTGTAAGTCCAGATGCTTCCTGACTTATGATAGGATTACATTCAGATAAACCCACTGTAGAGTGAAAATGTGTATGTTGAACCCTAGTGACTCAGGGACCATCTGTGTGACATTGGAAAAAAATAGAAACAACATTTCAAGGCACATATGTCAACAAAAAGCAGAAAACGAGTTAATAAAATTTACTTTTGAAATAAATGCAAGAGTTGCAAGTTAGAGGAGTATCTGTGGCCTTCTTTCCAGGTCGCTGCCATCTTCACTCCCCACGTCAATAGAGTCAGCAAGAATAGTATTTGTAACAGCGGGCATTGAAAACCAACAGTTTTGAGGCTATGCATGGGGAACTTCCTCAGTTTGGAGTAGCAAGTGAAAACCTATGGCTTTGCCAGCTAAAAGTGGGAACAACTGAGAAAAACATTTGTGTTAGCACACAGAGGTCCTGGTTGGGGGAGCAATGGACCAGCAAGAAAGTTAGCCAAGAGATTCAGAAAATGAGCGAGCCATAGAAGGTCTGAGATAAGGTCTCGCATATCACTGGCTATTAGGGAGACCTGAGAGGGATTTGAGAAACAGAAGCTGAGGAAGACTTGAGGACTCACTTCAACTTTAAGTGTGTTTTCCAAACCACTCACTAATAAATGTGAAGTGGGTAGACACCTTATGGAAACAAAGCCTTTGAGTACATCCTCTATCCAAATAATTGGGTGATCACTAAACTATGAAGACATGCTGGAGGGCCAGGCTCATTCCTATAATCCCTGAGCTTTGGGAGGCCAAACTGGGAGGATCATTTGAGGCCAGGAGTTTGAGACCAGCCTGGGTAACATAGAGAAGTCTTTCCCTGCAAAAACATTTTTTAAAAATGTATCTGGGCTAGTGGTCTGTGCCTGTAGTCCTAATTACTTGGGAGGTTGAAGTGGGAAGGTCACTTGAGCTCAGGAATTTGAGATTACAGTGAGCTATGATCAAGCTATCACACTCTGGTCTGGGCGACATTGTGACACCCTGCCTGTAAAAATAAATGAATAGATAAATAGACGCAGGGCAGTATTCCTAGAAAACAAGGCATAAAAATACAATAGTAATGGTAAAATAAAATTAAGTAGGAAGGATATCAGTGGCTGGGCTACACATCAAAGCTAATTTTAACACACATACACAGAAATATAAAATGTATTCCAGCGTTGGTATGATGCATTTTCTAATATATTAAATTTTCAACCACAAATTATGTGATATCCGAAGAAACATGAAAGTGTGACCAATACTCAAAAGAGTATTGAGTCAATAGATATTGACACTACATGGGACCAGATATTGGATTTAGCAGAAAAAAAAATTCAAAACATCTACTATAAATATTTTCAAAATATTGAAGGAGTGACATCAGCAAAATGGCAGAGTAGGATTCTTGGGCTTCACTCTCCCTATAGAAATCCAATAGCAACACAGGAAGTATACCATCCTAAATGTCCCAGAACTCAGGAGTGAGGCTAAGACTTCCCTTGGACCCTTGGACTTCAGGACAAAGAAAAATGGAAATCAAATATTAAGACTTCAGATGTTTCACCTCGTTGCCCTTTCTCTAGGCCAACACAGTACCATACACAGAGAATTCTCCTGGACCCACAGTTTCTGCAGTTGGGAAAGTTCGTTGGAAGCAAATCTTCAGTTTTCCCACCATTCAGGCACTCTTTAAAGAAGGCTCATTCCTATTTTGTCCCACAGGAAACATTGGGATTACAAGCAGGGGTGGACCCCCTGGGGTCAGTTGGCAAAAAAGAGCATTTAGGAGCAGCTTTAAAAAAGAATAGACAAACCTTTAACTAGACTTACTAATTACAAAAGAGAGGTTATTCAGTAAACAAATCAGAAATTAAAGGCGAGGCATCACAATTTACACCACTAAAATACGAAGAATCATAAGAAACTATTATTAACAATTACACACCAGTACATTGGATAACTTAGAAGAAATGGATAAATTTCTAGACACATGAAAGCTTTGAAAACAAACACGAAGAAATAGAAAACTCAACAGAGCAATAATGAACACAGAGACTGAATCAGTTTAAAAAAAAAAGAGTCTTCCACTGAGGAAAAGCGCAGGAATGGACAGCTTCACTGCTACATTCTACTGAACATTTAAAGAAGAGATAATACCAATTCTCAAACCATTCAAAAGCACTGAAGTATAAACAATGCTTCCAAACTCATTTTATATCCCAAACTCATTACCACAACACCAAAGGCAGACAAGGACACTACAAGAAAAAAAAAAAAAAAAATATATATATATATATATATATATACATATGGCAACATCATTGATAAAGATACATTTTTTAAATCCTCAATGAAACTATCAGCAAACCCAGTTCAAGAACACATTAAAAGAATCATTTTTCACAATCAAGTGAGAGTTACTCTTAGGATGCAAAGATGGTTCAAAATATGCAGATCAATAAATGTGATGCACCACTTTAACAAAATGAAAAAAAATGAGAAGATGCAGAAAAAGCATTTAATAAAACTCAGCACCCTTTTCTTATAAAAATTCTCAACGATTAAATATACGGAAAAAATGTACTTCAACACAATATATGACAAACACATAGCTAGTATTATTCTTAACAGTGGCTAGTTGAAAGCATTTCCTGTAACATCAGGGACAAGACAAGGATGCCCACTGTCACTACTTCTCTCTTTCTTTCCTTTTTTTTTTTTTTTTTTTTGATACAGAGTCTCACTCTGTTGCCCAGGCTGGAATTCAGTGGCATGATCTCAGCTTACTGCAACCTCCGCCTCCCGGGTTCCAGCGATTCTCCTGCCTCAGCCTCCAGAGTAGCTGGGACTACAGGCACCTGCCATAACACCCAGCTAATTTTTGTATTTTTAGTAGAGATAGGGTTTCACTGTGTTGCCCATGCTGGTCTCTAACTCCTAACCTCAAGTGATCCATCCACCTGCTTCGGCCTCCCAAAGTGCTGGGATTATAGGCATGAGCCGCCATGCCTGGCCACACCACTTCTCTTTGATAAAGTACTAAAAATCAGAGCCAGAGCAATTAGGCAATAAAACAAAATAAAAGGCATACTAATAGGAGAGAAAAAAGTGAAATTGTTTCTCTTTGTTGATAAGATGATCTTATGTGTAAAACACCTTAAAGACATCATAAAAAAACTATTAGAACTGATCAATGAATGCACTAGAGTTGCAACATTCAAAATTAATGTGCAAAAATCAGTAGCTTTTCTATATTGCAATAATGGTCTATCTTAAAAGGAAATTTTTTAAAAAATCTCATTTACAATAGCAATAAAAAAGTTAAATATATAGGTGTAAATTTAACTGTAAAATACCTGAGTATTAGACCATTCCCACATTGCTATAAAAATATATTAGACTAGGTAATTTATAAAGAAAAGAGGTTCAATGGGTTCACGCTTCTACAGGCTGTACGTAAAGCATGATGCTGGCATCTGCTTGCTTTTGGGGAAGCCTCAGAAAACTTACAATCATGGTGGAAGGCAAAGGGGGAGCAAGAATGTCACATGATCAAAGCAGCAGAAGCGGGAGGTACCACACACTTTTAAATGACCACATCTCATAAAAACACTCACTATTGCAAGGACAGTATAAACAGGATGGTTTATACAGACGTTTATTTTGGCTCAGCATTGTGGAGGCTGGAAAGTACAACATTGGGAAGCCACATTTGATCAGCATCTGATGAGGGCCTTTTACTTCATCATGACATGGCAGAGAAATGGAAGGGGAAGGAGGCACACAAAAGAAAGGCCAAATTGGAGAGATAACTTCACTTTATAACAATCCATTCTTTCAAGAATTATTCCATTCCTAAAATAATCAACCCAATCTCAAAAGAAAGACATGAATCCATCTTAATGACCTATTTTCCTTTTAAAGGCAGTACCTCCCAACAGTGCCACATTGGGGAACATGGTTCAACATGAGTTTTGGTAGAAATAAACCACATTCAAATCACAGCATTCTATCCCTGGCTCCCCCTATAACTCATGTACTCACAATGAAAAATGTTTTCAACCCATTTCAATGGTACCCAAATCTTAACTTATTCTAGCACTAAGGCAAAAGTCTAAAGTCCAAAGCTTCATCTGGGACTCAAGGCAAATTCCTTCCAGCTATAAGCCTATAAAATAAAAAATAAACGTATTTTCTAAATACAGTGGTGGAACAGGCATAAGATAAGTATTCTCCTTCCAAAAGGGAGAGAGAGGCAAAAAGAAAAATCAGCCCAAAGTAATCCTGAAGCCCAGCAGGGTAGACATTAAATCTTAAAGCTCAGAATACTCTTGTACTTCATGTACCTTTTCCTGGACACACTAGGGTAGAGGAGGGGCTTCAAGACCTTGGACAGACCCACCTCCAAGACTTTGCTGGGTGTAGCCCGTGTGGCTACTGTCGTGGATTGGGGTTGCATGCTGGTGCCTGCAGATTTCCTAGGCTGGTGTCGCATGTTGCTGATGACTTCTGTGGGTCTGGAGTCCAGAGGGAAGTGGCCCTGCTCCCATGGTTCCACTGGGCATTCTAGAGAAGACTCTCTGTGCTGACTCTGCCACTGTGACAGATTTCTGCCTGAGCTCCTAGGCAGTTTGACAAAAACTTTGAAATCTAGTTGGAGGCTGCTGCACCTCCTCCACTCTTGCATTCTGCCTGCATGCGGAATTAGCACCATATGGATGTGGATATTGCCAAGGCTCACGACTTTTGCCTTTTGAAGCTGCGGCATGAGCTGTACCTGGGATCCCTTGAACCATGGCTGGAGCAGCCAGAGCAGCTGGGATGCATGGAGCAGAGAATCCTGAGGAGTGTGCTTGAGGCC
This sequence comes from Pan troglodytes, assembly GCF_028858775.2. Taxonomy (NCBI): domain Eukaryota; kingdom Metazoa; phylum Chordata; class Mammalia; order Primates; family Hominidae; genus Pan; species Pan troglodytes. Next base: position 16,092,653 of record NC_072411.2, read on the forward strand.
TATCCCCCACAACATTCCACCCTTGGAGACTTCTGGGCCTAAGATAGGAGAAACAGCCTGGAAGATCTTTGAAATGCCTTTGGGGTCTTTTTCCCACTGTCCTGATAAATGGCCTCTGGCTTTGTTCTCTTCACACTAATCTATTTAGTGAAAAGTTGCTGCACCGCACCCTTGGCTTTTCTTCTGAAAACAGTTTTATTCTCTACCACATGGTCAAGCAATAAATTGACCAAATCTTTTCACTCTACTTCCCTTCTTTCTAGCAGTTCACTAGCAGTTAGAAGTAACCAGGCAGCAGCCTGAACATTTGCTGCTTAGCAATGTCTACAAAGCCCTAGGGCAGGGACACAATATGATCAAGTTCTCTGCTAATGTCTAACAAAGATGGCCTTTACGCCAGTTCCCAGTAAGATAGTCCTATTTCCATCTGAGGTCTCATCTGAATGGCTTTTACTGTTAATATTTCTGTCAGCATTCTGGTCATGACAACTGAACCAATCTCTAAGAAGTTTTAAACATTTTTTTAGTCTTTTTTGTCTTCTTTTGAGCCCTCATTATATTATCCTTAATGCTCCACATACAGAAATACTATTTATAATAGAATATTATTCCACTTAAATGATAGGTAAGGGAGGCGATGGATATGGTAACTAACTTGGTTAAAAGAGAAAGATATGACTATGTGCTGTCTATAAGAGATGAGACTAACTTTAGATTGAAATATAGAAATAGGTTATAAGTAACTTGATTTAAAAATCTGTACCATACAAGCATAACCATAAGAGAGTTAGAGAGGCTGTATTAAAATCAGACAAAAATATATTTTAAACTAAGGTATATTACTAGTTATAAAGAGGGATCTTTTAAATAAATAAAGGTCAATACGGAAGGAAAAGATAACAATTATAAATGTACTTAACACTAGAGCTTTACAATATACGAAGTAAAATCTGACAAAATTGAAAAAATAGAAATGGATATTTCAACAAATATAATTGTGATTTCAACACCCTTTTCTTAATTGATAGAGAAAGAACAGACTAAATAAGTAAAGATATAACAAACATGAAAAATACTATTGTTGTAGAAAAAACCGGGTTCTTGTCACACGACCAGAAAATATTAGGCCTGCAGACACTTTGAGGAGTGAGGGGGAGTGGAATTTATTGGATGAAAATAAAAAAACCCTGTCAGCAAAGCGAGAGGGGCTCCAGTTAACAGGCCTGAACCTCACAGATTGAATCCCAGGTCACCACCCAGCAACAGAAGAGGCCAGACTCCTTCGCCCCGGAAACAGGGCAAACTTCCTGAGCCTCCACCCTGTCCCTGCAGTGCACAGGTGGGCATTAGTCAGAAATAATCAGTCAGGAAAAGGGAAGGCTTCGTCTGGGACAGGCAGTCTGGTGTTTCAGCCTTCAGGCTGTTTCAGCCTTCAGCCTCAGGCGGGGTTTTGCCGGGGGACCCTTGGCTGCCTCCTGTCTCTATCATTCCCCCTCTAAAGGAGCACATGTAACTGCCGTTAGAATAAGGATTGTCCTTTGTAGGGACATGGATGAAACTGGAAATCATCATTCTCAGTAAACTATCAGAAGAACAAAAAACCAAACACCGCATGTTCTCACTCATAGGTGGGAATTGAACAATGAGAACACATGGACACAGGAAGGGGAACATCACACTCTGGGGACTGTTGTGGGGTGGGGGGAGGGGGGAGGGATAGCATTGGGAGATATACCTAATGCTAGATGACGAGTTAGTGGGTGCAGCGCACCAGCATGTCACATGTATACACATGTAACTAACCTGCACATTGTGCACATGTACCCTAAAACTTAAAGTATAAAAAAAAAAAAAAAAAAAAGGATAAGGATAAACAGGAAGACCCATCTTAACTGCTTCCTGAAGACAGAGGGCGCTGCTTTGGGAAAATGGCGTCAGATCTCCCTCAGAGGCCAACCTAAGCGTTCCTGGCAAAACGGGCCATTGTCCAAGGCTCTGTTTGCATGACCATTTGGAGTTTGCTGGCCTGAAGGAGAGAAGGGACAAACCAGGTTATTAGAAAACATGTATCAAAATGAAACAAGGGGTGGGTGAGGACAGCTCAAAAACCCGAGGTCTTTTACGAGTGTGTACACGGAGAGGGAGGCTGAAAGCCCACTGGGGAAAAAAAAAAATACTTTTACCTTTTTGCCAGCGTGTTCGGCTTCTGGGTTCCCTTCCTGAGCCCAGTCCTAAGCCAACCAGTTTAAGGTTTGTGAAATTAACTCTTCCCAGTTTGGAGGATGCATATGACGGGAGCGTCCCAGAGTATGGACACACAATTACCTATCAGTGAAGAGAGGACAGAGGAGGAAAAAGGAAAAAAAAAAGTAGGCATTTTTTTTCAAAGGATTCCTAGGGATTTAGGATGCATTCAAAAGGGGTACAGACTGAAGATGAATGGCCACTCATCTAGAATGAGGAGAGCAAGCGTCCCTGGTTCCTTTCTCTTTCTAGCAAATACATGCGGTACGTGAGGGAGGGAAAATGAAGCATTCCTCTTTCTTTCCTCCATTCTTGTATCTCCCAGTCTCGGTGACCACGACAGGGTGCCATCCATGGGTGTTAAAGTGGCTTTCAACCATGTTAACAGGGGGACTTAGGTGATAGGAGTATCTGCTCTTACCCACATATGCCCTATCTCCCCTGCTGTCAGTAAACTTTGACGGGAACAGGAACTTTCCCAGGAACAGGAGAGGCCAGGCTCCTCCGCCCTGCAAATGGTACAGACTTCCTGAGGCTCCACCCCAATCTCCCAGTGCGCAGGCGGGCATTATTCAGAAAGAATCAATTGGGAAAAGGGCAGGCTTCATCTGGGATGGGCAGCCCAGTTTGTCAGCCTTCAGGCTGTTTTAGTCTTGAAGGTGAGCTTTTGCTGGGGGACCTTTGGCTGCCTCCTGTCTCTGTCACTATCAACCAACTGGATCTAGTTGACATCTATAAAATATTTTACACAACTGTAAAATATACATTACTTTCAGGCATACGTGGAACACTCTCAAAGGGACCATATGCTAAGCATTAACAAATGTCTCAATATACATGAAAGGACTGAAATCATATAAAGTATATTCTCTGATCCCAATACAATTCTATTAGGAATCAACAACAGAATGAATAGTTGGAAAATCTTCAAAATTTGAAAATTAATCATAAAGTTATAAGCCCATTGGTCTAAGACAACCTTTTGAGAAATATTTAAAAAATCATATGAATGAAGATGGAAACACAAAATTGAAAAGCTGATGGAATGTGGGTAAGCTAGTGCTTAGTGAGAACTATAGCTTTTAGCCTTAATTTTAAAAAACATAAAAAATTTAATGTTAAGAATGTAAGATTCTCTCCGAAAAACTAAAGACACACAGATCAAATCCAAAGTAATTAGAAGTAAATAAATAGTAGATCTCTGAGTGAAAAGAATGAAAAACAAAGTAGAAAAGGAGAAAAACAGTAACTAAAACTTGTCCATTTTTAAAGATAAAGGAAGGAAAACAACAACAAAAAAACTGACAGACTTTTAATTAGATTGACCAAGAAATAATGAGAGAAGAAACAAATTATCAAATTGGGAATGTGAAAGGATTCTCACTATAGAAACTGTAGAAATTTATAATGTAGGACTATAAATGGAACATTATGAACTACTTTATTCCAATAACTGTGAAAAACCTAGGTGAAATGGATAAATTTGTGAAAGACACAAATTACCAAAACAAACTCAACAAAAACAGAAAACAGTGAGAGCTATATCAAAAAAATGAATTATTAGGAGACAAACATGTAAAACTGACAAAATTTTTGAAGTCACTTTACTGAAGATCACATATGAACAGCATATACAAATGGCCAACAAAAGTGAAAATTGCCCAACATCACTAATGATTAGGGAAATGCAAAGCAAAACCACATGCGATACCAACTTACTTCTTCAAGAATGGCCATAATTTAAAAATCAAAAAATAATAGACATTGGCATAGATCTTGTGAATCAGGAACGCTTTTACACTGCTAGTGGAAATGTAAGCTACTATAACCACTACGGAAAACAGTATAGAGATTCTTTAAAGAACTAAAAATAGATCTACCATTTGATCCAGCAATCCCACTATTGCATATCTATCAAGAGGAAAAACCGTCATTAAATGAAAAACACATATGCATGCGCATGTTTATAGCAGCACAATTTGCAATTGCAAAAATGTGGAACCACCCTAAATGTCCTTCGACCAACAAGTGGATAAAGAAATGTGGTATGTGTATATACCATGGAATACTACTAAGCCATAAAAAGAAACAAAATAATAACATTCACAGCAACCTGGATGGAAATGAAGACCACTATTCTAAGTGAAGTAACTCGGATTGGAAAACTCAACATCGTGTGTTCTCACATATAAGCAGGAGCTAATCTATGAGGATACAAAGGCATAAGAATGATATAATGTTTTGGGTTTTACATTTAAGTCTTCAATTCATCTTGAGTTAATTTTTGTATAAGGTGTAAGGAAGGAATCCAGTTTCAATTTTCTGCATATAGCTAGCCAGATCTCCCAGCGCCATTGATTAAATAGGGAATCTGTGTATATATCCAAAGGAATATAAATTATTCTGTTATAAAGATACATGCATGCATATGTTCATTGCAGCACTACTCACAATAGCAAAGACATGAAATCAACTCAAATGCCTATCAATGATAGACTGGATTAAGAAAACGTAATACATACACATCATAGAATACTATGCACCCATAAAAAGGAATGAGATCGCGCCCTTTGCAGGGACACGGATGGAGCTGGAAGCCATTATTCTCAGCAGACTAATGCAGGAACAAAAACCAAGCACCCATGTTCTCAGTTATAAGTGGGAGCTGAACGATAAGAACACATGGACACAGGGAGGGGAACAACACACACTGGGGCCTGTTTAGGTGTGAAGGGGAGAGCATGAGGAAGAATACCTAATGGATGTTGGGCTGAATACCTAGATGATGAGTTGATCTTTGCAGCAAACCACCATGGCACACGTTAACCTATGTAACAAACCTGCACATGCACCTGGAACTTAAAAGCTGAAGGAAAAAGAAAAAAAGAATAATATAATGGACTGAGGACTGGAGAAGTGTGGGAGGAAGGTGAGGGATAAAAGACTACACATTGGGTGCAGTTTACACTGCTCAAGTGATGTGTGCACCAAAATCTCCTAAATCACCACTAAACAACTTATCCATGTAACCAAAACCACCTGTTCCCTAAAATCTATTTAAATAATAATAATTAAAATCACATAATTCTTATAGTAATTTAAACATCATTTTAATAGTTCTATATCACTTGTATTGACATTTTGATATAAAATTAGACTAATTTGTCTTTCATTTTTTAATGTTTTCACTTCTTTTTTAGTTACATTTTTTAATTTGTAAAACTTTTCTGTGGTTAAAATATCAAGAGCCGTAGTATGAAAAATAAATATACATAGAAAAGACTTACTTTAGGGGCTGGGCGCAGTAGCTCATGCCTGTAATCCCAGCACTTTGGGAGGCCGAGGTGGTGGGTGGATTATGAGATCAGGGGTTCGAGACTAGCCTGGCCAGCATGGTGAAACCCTGTCTCTACTAAAAATATAAAACATTAGCCGGGCATGGTGGCGCATGCCTGTAGTCTCAGCTACTCGGGAGGCTGAGACAGGAGAATTGCTTGAACCGGGCAGGCGGAGGTTGCAGTGAGCCGAGATTGCTCCACTGCACTTCAGTCTGGGCAACAGAGTGAGACTCCATCTCAAAAAAAAAAAGGAGAGAAAAAAAAAGAAAACACTCACTTTAATTCTGTCCATTGTTGAATGATGGCTGCTCAAAATTGTAGAACAACTGGTTTATTGGGGAAAAAATTGTCTGTATTTGCATCTTGGTCAAGGACTATATTACCTTGATAAAGTCTTAGTAAAGTATTGAAAGGGGGAGGGAAAATTGGGGTATTTATGAAGCTTTGGAATATGATTTAAAGAAGTTCTTTTATGAGAGAGTTTCATTAGGGAGAAGCAAGAATTTTAATGATTTACATTTGGTTGAGGTGGCAAGGTGAACATTTTGAGAAGCCTTAGAAAGACTTGGGGAGTAAGCTGTCATTTTATGCCTTCTATTGAAGAGCTGAACAATTTGCTCTTTATTGAAATAAGATTTTCAGAAAGTTCCTGGAATGAAAAGTTATTTGCAACTATTATCTTCTTGGGCAAGTTTCCTGCGATTATAAAGTCATGTTGACACACGTGTAGTGGAATGGTTAAATCATGAAAATGTGGACAGTACGCTGTGTGGGGGTGGATGGTTTTGGTTCTCATGTTCCACCATGATTCTCTCTGTTCCTTAACAGTATAATTTTTGCTAGTTTATTCATTGTCCATCTGGTGTTTACTTTTTAAGAAAGCAATTGCAGGCATAGCCATTGCTTTTCAGACATTTATTAATGCTTACCACACATTTACCTGAACAACTACTGTGAACCATGCATGCTGCTAGGTTTTAAAGATTAAAATGATTTAAGGGGAAATGAGATTTTCCTCCAAAAAAAAAAAAAAACTTACTCTAACTTCCAGATTTAATTGCTAAGCACACGTAATTGCAGCTAAAACAGGTTGATGAGGGATTGATGAGGGAGAGTACAGAGAAGCGCCTGTGTGGCAACTCTGTTCACATTTAATTAACTGTCTATAGATGGCTGCTACCAGCATTGATCAAATGACTACCTATACATATTTTACTCTTACACAGGAAAAAATTAAATTAGATCATGATATAATATTTATATAACTTTTTACCACCCATGTTTTAAGATATAAATTCTAGATTAATGGAGAATACATCAATTTTAGGCAATTTTACTAAGAAGAGCAGATATTGAAGAACAAAAAGAAACACTCTGTAAATACAGGTGTCTACTCGAAGGTTCATCGAAATTTAAATTTGTTGTGAATTCTTCACAATGAGACTTTTCATTTTCATTAGAATTCTTGCAGCATTATTATTCCAGGATTGGAATACAGTTGCATATGATAATCTTTGTTTCCTTTATAATAACTATGAGTGACTCAGTTAGGAATTCACCTTGGCACAGGACTAAGTTATTTCTGATCTACTCAATGGAGTGTATGTATTTAGGATTATTCATCCTTGTTTACTTAATGTGTTTTTCTTCACACGTTGTTTTTTAGATGTCATTTGAGAGAAACAAAACCTTTAACTCTTACTGAGAGGGAAGATGAATTTTCTCACCCTGGGATTTGGCTGCTCACTGAGTGTACACATAATAGATGGGTGCTTCCATTGTATTATTAGGGGCATTCAGTAGAGGGCCTCTCATCTACCAGGGCACAACTGAGTACTCCTGATTATTGATTTGTTTATTTGTGTTTATATATTTGTAATTCCCCTTTAAATACTAATATTATCAAGTGTTCTACCACACGTGATTTCCCTGTTCTGAGCTGTCTAACATTAAGTATAATGGCCAAACCCCATTTTCTGTGGGATCTGGGATTCTTGACCTAAGGACCACCCAGCACCATGCCCCTGGGACCTCCCATCCTGAACACAGCTAATCAGACTGGAGAAGTCCATCTGAGGAAGAGGAAGCAGTTGTCTTCTGTAGTCTGTACCAGGAGATTAGCAAGAAGTCTGGCCCAAAAACTCTGCCCCACAGGTTTCTCTACCAAATGGTGAAGGCCAGGTGTTCAGTTACTTTTTCCTAAGGTGTTGAAACGTAAAGCATGTGGAAAACATGCAAATAGAAACAGCAAAATGGAAGCAAACAGAGACCATGAATCAGTAAAATCCATGAAATTAAGGGAAGTGAAAATCAAAGTCAGAAAATAGTGGCAGCCGCTCCACAGTAGTGGAGCATGAGGGTAGGTTATCTTCAAGTAGTGAGGTTTGTGTAAATTAGATTTCTTTATATTTTCTCTACTTTTTAATGCTCTGCAATTAAAAAAAAATGTTACCTTTGTCATCAGGATAATATGTTCAAATTTTTAAAAAGTACCTAAAATTTTAAAAAATCACTAGCTTGATTTAACTAGATTTTCCTTTGTTTATCATGATGACTCTGCAAAAGCTACAGCATCTGCTGCTTTATGAATGAAGTGCTGATTAGGCAAGCAAAAATACAGTTTTCCAGACCTCACATTTAGGCAACTGTTAAAAGCCTAGTTTCCGAGTCAAAGCCAGATATAAATTTCTACCCTGTGTCTCAACTCAGGGCCAGTTATGGATGGTGGAGAGTTTGAGATACTAGTGGTCAAGTTTAATTTCAGCTGCCTGTGTTTGTAACCATTTGACTTTATCTAAGGAAGGCAATTCTACACTTTCTCTCAATAATTTTTTTTCCACTTGGTTTTCTCTGACATAACTGATATCACTGACATTCTGACGAGAGCCTAAGAAATTTGATGTATGTGTCTGATTCAGTTGTTCAAGGCGTTAAAGATAAGCCTTTAATTCTGAGGAAGAGCCTTTAGCTTCTCCCGTCTCTTAATACAAACCTGATTCATGCCAGGTTTATCTAGGGGCTACGTGGATGGTTAATAAAAACATGTAATTTCTATCCCCCAAATTGTACCTATTTAGGATTAGATTTCAGAATCTTATTTGAAACTTAAACAGGCTTTAGAAATAATTCTGTCCCACTGTATTATTATAGAGATGAATAAATGTATTTTCAAGACAAGTAGAGCGACTTGCCAAGATTACAAAAAAATGTCTGCGACAGAGCCGAGTCTAGATGTTTATCTTCTAGTTTTCAGCCAGATACTAGTTTTATGGCTAGTTTCCGCCATGCTCTGAGGGAGGCACATTTTCCATCATCTTTTATCTCAACACTGAATACTGTTTTTGACACATAGTAGGAAATCAATTAATATTATTTAAATGAATACGAATACATGCTGTAAAATATATCAGAGAAGTCTATTATGTGTTTTCAGACAAGCTTTTATTTCTACAGTGTATATTTTTATGAAACTGATATGTATTTTTTTAGACTAATGTGCACCATCAAATAGCACTCATTTTTGAAACATTTCGAGCGTGATATGTATGTACCATCAAACGGAATTGAGTAATATCTGAAATTGTACCGGGCACTCTGCCAAGATTTGTCCAAAGAAAGTAATATGAAATCAGCTTTGCCTTTCTGAATATTTACAAAATCCAAGCAAAAAAAGAAAAATCCAAAGGGAAAATGCTGATCTCTGGAATACTTTGGACAATTCATGCATCAAAAGCCAACTGCAGAGCCACTATTTGCAAGTCAAGTCTCAAGATGGTATACTATCTCCAGGAAAAGGCTTGGAAGGTAAGCACTACTATTGACCCCAATATCTAGATTTCCACGGAGAAACCATATTTGTTAAGATGCAGAGAGATCTCTCTAAAGTGCTATTGCCGAGATTAAATTTGAGCCATCGGAGGGCTTCGTCATTATCTTAGATCTTAGCATTACTTGTGTCTTATTCTATTCTTTAACTATCACTTATGCTGCAAACTGTGATCCTATTGTGATTTTACCCTTACTAGGTGGTTTTCCTGGTAAGATAAGTATTTCATTCTGCTCAAATTTCTCCTCTTGCCTTCCTAACTGGTCTGAATCTTTCTTTCTGCTTATTATCATTCTGTCTCAGCACCCGTTTATCTGGCTGCGCTTTGGCCAGTTTCATTGTTTATGATTATTTGGTTTTGTTGCCTGCCTATATGATCAGTTCAAGTCCTAGCCGTGCTGGAAAATTTCTGGCCCCAATTCAGACCAGACATTTCCACTCACAGCTGCTTCTGTATCTATCACAAGTATGCATTCATGCCCATGTGCATCTATCCTATATCAATACTTGTTTCTACAGAGATAGCCTCTAAAGTCCATCCTTTTGTATATGATCGTAGGTAAACTGAAAATGGGAAGTAACAAGGTCTCTGTTAATTGAAAGGTCCATTGAGGGCTCAATGCCAAAAGTTGGATACGGGAAAGCTTGCCAAGTGCACAGGGTTAGAAACTTAATTGTACTTCTCTTTACCAAGATTTCTATCAACTGCAGTTCTCAAATATATGACCTTCCTTTAATTTTGTACTGATGTATAAAATGAGGATTTTGCCTGTTTTTGTACTTGCCATTTGGAGGACATATATGCATGCCTGTCATAAGTGGAATTTACATATGTATATGTAAAACTACGATTCTTGGCTTTATATCAGTGGAAAAATAAATCAGATTATGTAGATAGATCTGTCTTTATACCTGATTTGCATATACACACACACACACACACACACACACACATATATACATTCACATTTATTTTAATGGGCAAAATATTTGAGAATATTTACATGAAATTTTTTATGTAGTAATCTTCTAATTCTGGAATTGCACCGTTTCTTTTGTAGAACTCCAAAAATAATCAGTACACAAATTTGAAAGCAAAATAGTAAACTTGAAGTCATTTTTGGGTACTCTATCTTCTCAGAATACCGAGGTAATTAGACTACAGGGTGTCCTTCAATACTTGAAATTATATTTTGCTGTTTGCAATTAAGATGCACTGCAGAATATGTTGTCATGGAATGGCCACCCCAATGGCTGTCAAGCAGACATTTTTCTTAGCCAAGTCACACAGATGAGTAACAAGGTAGATTCAAGGTTGGTAAAATGCAAAAGCAAATCCACACTTATTGGTTTCCTGGTGTGACATTGAGTATACTTTGGGATTTCACAGAAGGGTTAGTCAGAGTATTCCTTCGTATATTTCGATCAGTTGCTGATACAGGTTTGATTCCTCTTTCAAGTAGAAATGACTCAGCTATAAATTGGTAGCTGCCTCTGTAGGTAGTTAATGCAGGTGGATAAGCAATATTGAAAGCATGACTAAGTCTATCCAAAGCAGGTGCATGAAAAATTATTAGTACATTCTGCAAAACCCTAGGCCATCTATTTTGTAGGATTTATCTGTCTTTTCCATTCCTGGTATCAAGTTCTTAACTACTAAATTAAGCTTATACTGAAGAGGAGGAGCTAGGAAAATCTTCCTTAGATATTCAGATACTCAATATTCCATTAATCAATTAATTAAAGAAGAAATCAATTAAATCACAATTTATTTGTGCACTTTTCATGTGACAAGCATTTCGCTAGTTCTGATCTCACAAGAGATAAACATAAGAAACCATTTCTGCACACTGAGAACTCAAAGGTTTTTGTGGGAGTCAGACCAGTTATGAGGCTGCGTTCCAGTTTCAAAAATAGCAGTTTATATAAAGAGATTGAAATTTCTGAGAAGATTAATAGAATCCAGACCTGAGAAGACCGCTTAAGTCAAGGGACAGTGCCAGAAGCGAGCATACCCCTAGCTGTGTTATCGCTGCCTGGTGATATCCTATGGGTCTTTTTATTTTATAATATTTCAGAGATGTGTTCTGTAACTCATATATAGGGAGTCAAATTCTGTTATTTCTGTTCATGCCTGGCATATAAGACTGATATGATCTTACTGTTAGACTTTTCATGAAGAATGGATGTTAGATTCAGGTATATATTTTTGAAGTTAAATGGCCCTTGTTACAGATGTACCAGAGCTCCCCAATATAGAAGCAGTTCTTCCCATATTAATTACTATGTGTTGTGTATTACAAGTTGCCAAGGTACCAATAGAAAACACACAAACTCACTGAATGGAAACCCCCCAAATAATGTAAAAAATATCACCTCCTTTAGCTCTTAGAAAATGATGTCGACTTCTTTCTAAAGGATATTGTTACTGGAGGGATGAGGAAAAAACTCAATTTGTAGGAAATTAGAAAATAATTTGCAGTTTAGAAAGGGGTTATCTTATATACATGTTGGTAATAATTCAACATTAACAATAAATGTTATAATAACAACATAGTTATCACAGTAAACTGTTTTATACCAAAGCAGTAGTCCCAGAACTTAACACATATTAGCTTTTGATTCTTATTACAGTGCTATGATGTAGCTATGTATGTCACCCCGCTTTAGATATAAGAAAAAAAGAGGCAAAAGGAGACCAAGTTTTTCCAAAATCACAGCTGGTAAGTGTCAAAGCCTAGATCAATCTAGATAGCCTGGTTCCAGGTGCCTTAGTCTCAGTCTCTTCAACTGTATGCTGCCTATGAATTTATGATACCTCACTTCTTCTCCTATGCTGTGCCCATGGTAGTTTATGTTAATTTTTCAGTTAAAACATTTGTCTTTTCCAAGTGTGCAGTCATGCCATTGGTCTATTTTTATACCACTACATTTGAACTTTTCTCCGTCTGATTTATTTCTCTTATCTACATGTGTAGATCATTACCTCCAGAATAATAGTTGTAGCGATGGGCATTGTTGCCCTAATGGGAATTCTTCAACTGTCTTCCCCAATATGTGTGAGTTGGCTTTGAGGTTAAGCTAAATATATCTTACAGAGCTAAGGTTTATGTAAGAAATCAACTTCAGAAATCCAGCTGAAAGTCAGTAGTGTGAAGAGAGGCAGTCAGAATGTAAATCATTTCAAAGGTAGAGTTGAGAGCATTTCTTGATAGATTGGATGTGATGTGTGCAAGAGAAACAGAGGATTCAAGGATGACTCATTTTTTGATCGTCATTGTTTTTGGTCTGGCCAGCTAAAAAGGAGAATGTATTACCTACTAAGATGTGGAAGGCCTGGGAGGAGCAAGTTTTGAAGAAAGGTCAAGAATTTATTTATTGGTGTATGTATTAATCAGGGTTCTTCAGATAAGTAGAACCAATAGGGTAGATACGCAGTGAGAGAAGTAGTGAAAGGTGGAGAAAGAGAGTGAAGAGTGAGAGACTGAGAGAGAGAGAGACTGTTTTAAAAAATGGCTTAGGGATTTGTTAGGATGAACAAATCTAAAATTTGCACAGCAAGCCAGGTACATTGGCTCACATCTGTAATTCTAGCACTTTGGGAAGCTGAGGCAGGAGGATTGCTTGAGCCCAGGATTTCAGGGCCAGGCTAGGCCACACAGCAAGACCTCATCTCATATTTATTTTTTTTTAATTAGCTGGGCATGGTGGTGTGTGTCTGTGGTCCCAGCTACTTGGGAGTCTGAGGAAGGAGGATCACTTGAGCCCAGGAGGTTGAGGCTGCAGTGAGCTCTGATCGCAAACACGGCATTCCAGCCTGGGTGACAGAGTGAGATCCTGTCTCACACACACAGAAAAAATAATTAATTAATTAATTTAAAAAACTAAAAAGTATAAACAATTAAAAAATAAAGAATAAAATAAAATTTGCAAAGCAGGCCAACAGGTTGGAAATTCTGACAAGAGTTCATTTTGTAGTCTGAAGGCAGTCTGGGGGCAATATTCACTCCTCTTCAGCGAACCTCAGTCTTTTGTATTAAGGCCTTCTAATGATTGTATGAAGTCTACAAACAATATGAAGGGTAATTTGTTTTTACCAAAGTCTACTGATTGAAATGTTAATGACATCTAAAAAGTACCTTTACAGCAACATCTAGTGTTTGACCAAACAACTGGATGCCATAACCTAGCTAAGCTGACATGTAAATTGACCATCACAACACAGTAAGTTTTGGATGCCTACTAGACATCTAGGATAAAATTTCAAATAGCCTGTTAAATACACACATCTAAATATCAAGAGAGGACTCCAGGCAAGAGACATACATTATTGGATTCATCAGAACACAGATGTCAGTGAAGCCTTGGCTCCTGGTTCCGTAGACTGTACAAGAAGCATGGTGTCAGTATCTGCATCTGGGGAAGTCTCAGAAAGTTTTCAGTCATGGCAGAAGGAAAAGGGGAGCAGGCATGTCATACAGCAAGAGAGAGAGCAAGAGAGAGAGGGGAGGGAGGTCCAAGATTATTTTATAACCTGATTTCTAATGAGCTAGTAGAGGGGAGGACTCACCCTTTACTCTTTACTGCAGGGAAGGCACCAAGCCATTCATGACCCAAACACCTCCCACAAAGCCCCACCTCCAATACTGGGGATCACATTTCAACATGAGACTTGGAGGGGACAAAATATCCAACCAGTATCAAATGCTTTACCCAATTTAGCACAGTGCCCAATTTATTAAAGTAAGTTTTCAAACACTTCTTTAAAAACAGGCGATATCTTTCTGTTCCTGATGACTTAAATAAGATGAATCAATTTTACCCCAAAACTGTGTATGCTGCTTGAATGCTACAGAAAAGAAAGAACTAAAATATATTTTAAAAATATCTAAAACCATTAAAATGTCTCCTGGTGATATTTAAAATTAGAAATAGGGCACTACTTATTTAAGTAGTATATTAATAATGTGGGAATTGGTTGAATCTTTACCTCTTGTGGTTCTGGAACTTTCCCCTTACAATTGTATATATCCGTAGATGACTTACATTATCCTTAACTGAGGGAAAAAATGTGTTATGGAAGTATTTTTGATTCTGGTTAATGCACTTTATATAAAATGCCAAAAGTAAATTATTAGAGGTAAAGATGAGGCTTTGAAATTTTTATGAAATATTTCGGTCCAGAACTTGGTTAACCCAAATCCTGTCCTGCTGATCATGCATTCTCCATCTGGAGTTCCTGAGAGGCTCTACATCTGAGTATCAGAGTATCACTTTGATAATCACTATTTAATGTCTTACGGTATAGTACAGACCTTTGGACAAAGGATGAGGTGGTACAAATGGAGTAGACACAAGGCCTGATGAGAACTTTTTCATTTATTTTCCCCTTAATATGTGTCTTACTACTGGTATAAACAAGCATGCTTGCTGGAAGGAGAAAGAGATGGCTAAAACAAAATCAATTTATCCATTATGGATGAGAGTCCATGTATAACAGAGAGAAAGAGCTGTTTTCACTATAGATAGCTTCAGACTTATGGCTCAAAAACTATGCTGCTGGATTGTGTCAAACAGTTTAGTAAAAATGAAATATTATTCTCTCATTTGGCATAAGACATCATGTTGCTCGGGCACAATGAGTGATCCTAAAAATATAATGTGGTTATAGCTTCTGTTAATCAAGAATGAGGTAACCAGCAGCTTCTGAAAACAAAGACTGGTAATGATGGAGATCTCCCTTGAGACATAAATCTCATCTGTGATCAAAAGAAGAGTAGCCCTGGCTCCTTTCTGGGGATCCCTGGCAGCCATGATTTTTAAGACACATTAACAAACAACTCTGTGGCAGCAGGAACTTCCTGGGAAGACAACAGTAGAAGGACCAGAGTAGAAGATGGGGGAAAATATCGAATACCTAAGAACACAGAGGAAAATATCAGATACTCAGAAAAATATCCAATGACTAAGAAATAACTCAGAAGACGGCAGGATTTCACTAGAGTAGATGGGGATAGAATCTAGAAATACGTAATTTTATTGTTATAAGATATATTTCATAATCTTTCTCCCTGAAATTGGAAGCAATGCAAACACAGGGCTGCTGTAGCCTCTATTCCAGAAGGCAACCTTTCTACCCTGTAGTGTAGTGGCCCTATTTTTTTTTTTTTTTTACTTCTCTTTTTCCCCACCTTTCTCAATTCCTTTTAATTCACCAATTATATATTAAATCTCTACCATATGTTCAGTGTCAAACTATATGCCAGTGTAAATAATTGGTATTACCCTTCACACATGGTATGTCTAGGTCCAGAAATATACAAATATATGAGTAATATGAATTGTTTAATAAAATCTTCCTCAGCTGCCATGTTCAGTGGTTGTAAATATACTATGGAACTATGAATGGAACATAGGTGGAAACAAATAAATGTATGCTCAGCAAATTAAAAAATTCTTACCATGTTCTTACTACTGAGAACTTTCTACCTGCATATATTCCTGGAGTGTCAAACCTGAAAATGATCTTCTGCAACATCAGTTTATTTATATTAATTTGAATCTATTAGACTTAGGAATATAGTATAAAAACAGCAAGGAATTCCATGAGGGACTAAATGAAATATAAATTCGTAATATTTTTTATACCTATAAAAATGAGGCCAGGCGCAGTGGCTCATGCCTGTAACCCCAGCACTTTGAGAAGCCGAGGCAGGCGGATCACGAAGTCAAGAGATTGAGACCATCCTGGCCAACATGGTGAAACCCTGTCTCTACTGAATGTACAAAAATTAACTGGCAGTGGTGGCATGAGCCTTTAGTCTCAGCTACTCAGGAGGCTGAGGCAGGAGAATGGCTTGAATCCGGGAAGCAGAGGTTGCAGTGAGCTGAGATTGCTCCACTGCACTCCAGCCTGGCGACAGAGCGAGACTCCATCTCAAAAAAAAAAAAAAAAAAAAAAAAAAAGAGCAAGGATGTCAAATTTGGGAACTATTTTCTATTTGAAACTTTCCTTCTGTCTCTAAACAAGTTTAAAAGCAGCACCCCCACCTCTCAAATACCCTTAATAGACAATGTAATATAAATAGGTACTACAACTCACTAGGTTTGATTCCTGTAGAAGATGAAAAGTGACTGCTCCGCCGCAAGCCACTATGGGAGATTCTTTAACAAACTCAAATGGATTCGAGGGGGAAAATTGTTGATGCAAAGCTGTCTAATGAGTTCTGTTACTGTGAAGTGAAATCAGTCCTCCCAAGGATCATTCACTGTGAGAGGCAGAATGGAAACTTCCTAATGTCATAAATTGTTATACCGATATTTATAGCAAAGGCAACGTAGAATTAGTTTTTTTTCTCTCCAAGAATACATTTTTAGTATTAGCTGTTTGTTTCAACCTGGGAAGTTTGAGAAGTTATTTCTATCTGGGCATTTTCTTAGCTTGACAGTTTAGGTAAGAAGTCTGTGTGGCTATGCCAGTAGCATATCTCTTTGTGACAAGAACATGCATCATTCTTTGGCTGAGCAAAAGACAAAATTATTTACTCAAGATAAGCAAAGATTATTGGAAGGCTGAAATTGCAAATGATGAAAGTTCTACCCATAGATTTTGTTTGCCCATGACTTTCATTCTGTCCTTGCAAATAAAAGAATAACTTGATATATTTCATTGAATAATCACATTTTATATTTCCAATTTACTTTATTAAAATATGATTTTAATCCTTTAAATAAAGTTGAATTGAGAACAAGGAGAAAAAAATCATATCCAGTAATGTCAGTTCAGATATTGTGGGTTAATTTAAGGATGAAATAAAACTATATAAATTTGTCCATGTCCCCATGAGTTTCTCAGTGTTTTGAGGTTTTGCTGAGATTCATTTACACATATGGAAAACTTTTTAATATCTATATAAGGGATTCACATTCGAAGGGATTTCATTTTATCCCTCAGTGAAATGAAATCCCTTCAAATGCGACTTCCTTACAAAGTCTGGCCATAGTCTTGAATTATCTTAGCTGCATTTTCTCTAAAGCGTCACTGTCCAACTGAAATATACTGTGAACCACAAATGTGAATATGACATTTAAATAGTCTAGTGGCAACATTGAAAAAATAAAACAGGAAAATAATTTTAATATGATATAAACATTTAATATAACATTTAATATATTTAATGTAAAACATGTATACTTAATTTTAATAAAATAATCTAGTTAACCAAATATAAATGTTAACTTTTCATCATGTAACGAATATATAAGAATGACTCATGATTTATTTTGTCTTCTTTAAAAGAGGTTTATAATTTTTGCTTACAGATATTTCAGTTTACACTAGCCACATCTGAAGTACTCAAAGCCAAATGTGGCTAGAAAGACTATTGAACAGAGACGCCCTATGGTACATTTTCTTATTAGATAACTATTATTTAAGGAAGTAGCATAAGAAGATATTTTAAATGCTAATTTAAAATTCTAATGACAAAGCCATGTTTTATATGATATGTGTAAATAAAACATAGTCAGATCTTTTAAGTGAATGTTTTCTTTGTATATAGAGAGAGCTGTTTCTGTCTGTGGAAAATTTCTGCTGAGGAAAGAACTGACAAATGACAAAAAGAACGGCTTTGCCTGGGACAGTAGCAGAGGAAACTAAGAAAAAGGATGTCCTAAAATGAGTTAAGAAAATTTTTACTTAGACCCTGGACATCATAGATTATAAAAGAAGCATTTAATGACAAAAATATCATAATGTCTCAATGTACAGTGAATCAATAGTACCTTGTGGGACTGTTGTCTGATACTAATTGAAACACAGTATTTGAAAGCTACAGTTGTTTAGTTTGAGTATGACTGTCTTCATCAGCAAGAATACCTTACATAGTGTCTGTTCTATTTGCTATTTTTTTTCTATTCTTAACTTTTATGGGTTTATCTTTGGCAAAAGCTGATTTTATAAGAAGAAAATCTATAAATTGCATTCATGGTTATGCCAAACTCCTCAGGTACAACTATCAAATACCAGCACTTTCCAGGGAAGATTGTCTTCAGGATCTGATCATTCAGCATTTTACCAGAATTGTTGTTGGAATCTATGGAGCCGCAGTCTCTGTTGGACTCTATATAACTTTCCTCCAACCTGGTCAGAACCATAGCTAATCAAGTAATAAGACATTATGACAAGAAATACCCCTTACAAAGACAACCAAAAGAGTCAGCATCCAGTATTGTTAAAAACAGTTCCAAGTGTAACCAAATGTTTTTACTTCTCAATATTTTTTTAAAGTAGCATTATTATATGTAAAATATAAGCTTTGTATGGCAGTAGTTTTTGCATTAAGCCAGAACTTACTATTTTTCCTGAAAATACTTACTAATGTACAGAACTTTTTTATTATAAAATAATGATTGGATTAGAATGTATCCTAATGACTTTCAAACATTTAATTTTATTATTTTCTAAAATGTTATTAATTTTGCCACAGATTATTCTGCCTTGGTGTACTGTCAAGATAAATTATCAGCAGATAGGAAAACAAAAAAAAAGAAGTCAAATTTTTTAAAAAAATAAAGAGAAACTATTGACATGGCTCCTAGAAGTCTGTTGAATCCAATTATTGCTTTGTAGTCACTTTGTTACTTCTTGTTTGCCTCAGTTTTATATTTCTTTTGTCTAGGAGGGTGTATTTTTAAAATATATATAGATAAGGATAAATATAAATTAAAATTGAGAACCTTAAAATGCATACGCACACTCACCTGTACAATGGGATGATTAAAAATGTGTTTAAATGATGGAACATAGGTAGCTGATACATCTAATATTTAAGACCTCACCTTTACTTCATTGGTACCAGTCACTAAGATAAAAGGCATATTATTTATTCCTAAGATCAATTTAAGTGATTTGAGATTCTGACTAATAGATTACGATTAATCGTCTGTAGAAAGGGATTGTGTTGAGTCTGCACTAATGGGTACTCTACCTTGTCTAACATCCCTGAAAGGTAAAACATGAGCATCTTCATCTAATGGAAGAGAGAAGTAGAATCACTGGGGAATGAGTGGAGAATGAAGATAGTGCCTCTGAAATGCAGATAGCTTTCTGTGGAATTAATCAGTGAACAAGTTCATAAAAAGGAAAAAGGCAGAGATGAATGAGGGGCTCTAGCAGAAACTGCAATTGGGTAGGAGGTGCTGGCCCCTAAAAGGGTTTATTTAATAATCTAATTGACTGTTTTCCAGAGAGGAGTTATGGGTTTGCCAACTTGCATGAGGTGGCAAGGGGTAGTTGGATAGATGGATGCTAGACAATTCTAGAAACGTATCTAGGCATTAAAAATGATTTTGAATTTGGTTACAAATGCTTACTTTCAACTAAGTACTATTGTGTACTCTGCTAAAGTATAATTTTTACGTTGTTTTTGTTGCTGCTGTTTTGTGAGGGGAGGGAAGGATCTAATATTATAGTTTCTAATGTAATTCTGAGGTACTTACCTTTTCACTAGCAATGACATTTCTAGTAACCTAGCCTTCAAAATTGCTCATTCTCAGAGGTATATTCATAACAGTATTTATTATAGAATTATTTACAATGAGCATAAATTGAAACTAAAAAATTAGGTAACTCTTTATACTAGAACACTATTCCACCTAAATGAAGCACATGTAGTATATGTTGAAAATTAACTCAACCATTTTTCATTTCCCTTTTAAAAAGATAGATAAGTGGTTGATTCATTAATTGATAGTGTATTTGGCCATTTTTGCATTGCTATAAAGAAATACCTGAGACTGGGAAATTTATAAATAAAATGGTTTAATTGGCTTATGGATCTGCAGAGTGTACAAGCATAGCACGGGCATCTGCTCAGCTTCTGAGGAGGCCTCAGGGAGCTTTTACTCATGGCAGGAGGTGAAAGGGGAAGAGCCATGTCACATGGGAAAAGCAAGAGCAAGGAAGAAAGGGGGAGGCGCCACATATACCAAACAACTAAATCTCATGAGAACTGACTTAATACCATGAGGGCAGCACTGAAGTAATGAGGGATCTGCCTCCATGACCCAAACACCTCTCACCAGGTGCCACCTCCAACACTGGAGATGACATTTCAACATGAGATTCTCACCAGGTGCCACCTCCGACGCTGGAGATGACATTTCAACATGAGATTCTCACCAGGTGCCACCTCCGACGCTGGAGATGACATTTCAACATGAGATTCTCACCAGCTGCCACCTCCGACGCTGGAGATGACATTTCAACATGAGATTCTCACCAGGTGCCACCTCCGACGCTGGAGATGACATTTCAACATGAGATTTGAGTGGGGTCAAACATCCAAACTACATCATTCTGCCCCTGGCCCCCACAAAATTCTTATGCTTCTCACATTGTTAAATACAATCATGCCTTCCCAATAGTCCCCCAAAGTCTTAACTCACTCAAGAGTTAATTCAAAAGTCCAAAGTTTAAAATCTCATCTGAGAGAAGGCAAGTCTTTTCCACCTATAAACTTGTAGAATAAAAATTAACTTATTTACTTACAAGATACAATGAGGTTATAGGAATTAGGTAAACATTCCCATTCCCAAATGGAGAAATCAGCCAAAAGAAAGGGGCTGCAGGCCCCATGCAAGTTCAAAACACAGCAGGGTAGTCATTAAGTCTTAAAGCTCCAAAATACACTCCTTTGATGAAATGTCCCACATACAGGGCACACAGCTGCAAGGGGTGGGCTCCCAGGGCTTTGGGCAGCTCTGCTCCTGTGTCTTTTCCACACTGAAGTTTCAAGCTGCTGTTGGCACCACCCGTCTGGAGTGTGGAAGATGGTGGCTCCCTTCCCACAGCTCCACTAGGCAATGTCCCAGCTGGGACTCTGTGTGGGAGTTCCAACCCCACATTTCCCCATAGCACTACCCTGGTAGAGTTTCTCTGTGAGGGCTCTGCCCCTACAGCAGGCTTTTGCCTGGTAACCCAGCCTCTCTCATACTTTCTTTGAAATCTAGGGTGAGGTTGCCAAACCTTCACTCTCGCAGGGTGCATGCCTGCAGGCTTAACACTACGTGGAAACCACCAAGGCTTATGGTGGCTTAGGCTCTCTGGAGTGGCCCAAGCTGTACTGTGAGGCCTCTGAGCAGTGACTGGAACCACAGCAGCCATTATGTTAGGAGGAGCCTCCTGAGGTAACACTGGGCAGTAGCACACTGGGCCTATGCCCATACCACCAAAACCATTCAGTCCCCCTGGCCCTCTGATGGGAGGGGCTGCCTAGAAGATCTCTGAATGCCTTGGAGGCCTTTTTCTCATTGTCTTGGCTATTAGCACTTGACTCCCTTTTAGTTATGCAAATTTCTTTAGTAAGTGATTGCTGCACAGCCTACTTGAATTCTTCTCCTAAAAATGGGCTTTCTGTTTCTACCCGACAGCCAGGCTGCACATTTTCCAAATTTTTATGCTCTGCTTCTCTTTTAAATATAACTTGCAAATTTAAGTCATTTCTTTGTTCCTGCATTTGAAGCTGGCTGTTAGAAGCAGCCAGATAACTTCTTGAATGCTATGCTGCTTAGAAATTTCTTCTGCCAGATACCCTAAATCATCTCTCTGAAGTTCAAACTTCCACAGATCCTTAGGGCATGAACAGAATCCAGCCAAGATGTTTGCTGAGGGATAACACACATGACATTTGCTCCAGTTTCCAACAAGTTCCTCATTTCCATCTGAAACCTCAGCAGCCTGGACTTCACTGTCCATATCACTATCAGAATTTTGGTCACAACTATTTAACCAGTCTTTAAGAAGTTCTAAACTTTCCCTCATCTTCCTGTCTTCTTCTGAACCCTCCACACTGTTCCAGCCTCAGCCCATTAACCAATTCCAAAGCTGTTTCCACATTTTCAGCTATTTTTATAAAAATGCCCTATGCCTTGGTACCAATTTTCTGTATTGGGCTGTTCTTGCTTTGCTATTAGAAATACCTTAGACCGGGTAATTTATAAAGAAAATAGGTTTACTTGGCTCTTGGTTCTACAGGTTGTACAAGCATAGTGCTTGCATTTGCTTGGCTTCTGGGGAGGCCTCAGGCAGCTTTTCCTCATGGCAGAAGGTGAAGCAGGAGCTTGCACCACACATGGTGAGATCAGGGGTTCAGGGGTAAGAGAGGTAGGGGAGGTGCCACACACTTTTAAACAACCAGATCTTGCAACGACAGCACCAAGCCATGAGGAAACCATTCAGATGACCAAAACCCCTCCTACCAGGCCCCGCCTCCAACGTTGGTGATGTTAGAAATGCTCGTTTCCCAGTGCCATAAAGAAATAGCACTTGAACATAAATTTAACTTCCTCAGGAAGGCCATTTTTAGACTTTCTGCAGAAAGGATACACTTGCCAGCAGTTTTGCCATGAGAGTATATTGAACAAAGGAGACTGGGTTATTTATAACCTGATCCATCCACTCTACTTCTGTGTCCAGTTTTTATTGGCTGAATCGGACCTTATATTTAGATGGAGAGGAAAGTCTCTTTGAAGAGGAACCTCTACTTTTTACAGTGATTACATTTCTACATGAGATTTGGGCAGCAACAAATATTCAGATTATATCAGGTAGCGACATAAGAAAAGTAAAGGGAAAAGCAAAAAGGAGTGAAGAAATGTACAGAAGGGAGAAAAAAAGAAACACCGAAAAAAGAAATAGAAATGATAAACTTTAACCGTAATTATTTTAGTGAATAAAATTTTAATAAATAAAGGAGGGCATTTTGTAGTTTTTTGCTTTATACATTTAAGGAATTTTTTTTTCCTAAGCTTTTCTTACTAGTTTTAAAATATATTAAAAAAAGAAAATTAAAAATTGTATACATGCATCTGCTTTTCTTATTTGGAGGCTACTGTAATGTTTAAACTGCGTTTTATTTATTAATATACTCCTCATGTGAGAAAGGAGGCTCACAAGGCTCTGTAAAATTCAGCAAGCTAGCATAAATAAAATGTTTGGGGAAAATAAATGACAAGGCAATATGTGATCTTAAAACAGTGGTAATGAGGTTTAAAAATATATAACATTATGTCCAAAAATGAGATTCTGTTATGTCTGGCATATAAGAAGAGCTCAAAAGAAGAGGGATTTATTTTATGTGCTTAATAATAAAAGCTAATTCATGTATTCTAGACACAATACCCACAGTGTCCTCAGGACTTTAAAAATCTCATGCATATTTTACAATTAAAATAAACATGAACTAAGTGAATGGCTTATATGTCCCTTCCCCAGCATGTAATCTTGTCTAGAACCTTCATTTGGTTCACTTTGTCAGTAAAACACAGGGAAACATAAACTTCTCCTCAGAAGAGGCAACAATTAAGTTGGAAATGTTGACAATGTAAGGTAGATATGGGACAAATATTTATTAGCAGTCATACAGAATCTTGAATGACACTTGGGGTTTTCACACTCTGTTGAAAAAGTAATGCCTATAGTAGAATGTTCAGTTCTTGTTTTCATCTTCTAAAAATGTATATGAGCAACCTGGAGCATGTTTAGAGGAGTGTGACTGGAAGTGGAAAGACACTTTTTATGACAAGGGCTAAAAGAAAGCAGTTCGTTTTGGAGGCCTTGGAAAAAGAGCAGGGACACAGGTTCTGCGTGGTATTCTTTTGCAAATACCTGAAACCACTAGTTGGGAAATAAATTAAATGAATTAATAAACTAGGAACTGTAGTTTGAAGTTAGATGGAGGTGGATTTGGAACCGATTTAAGATTTTTTAATGAGCAGATGATTGATGAAATTAATTGTCACACAAATTGATGTTTGCTATTAATATTTAGCTTTCACTGAATGAATACAAGGTCAGTGCTCAAATATTGGAGATGTTCCTGGACTAGACAATCCTAAGATTGCTGCAATGCTGCCAGATCCACAGTTGGACTTTCCTTAATTCTTATTCAATAATTAATGAATATGAAATGAATCTTCATAATGTAACATTATGAAGCACAGAAACATAAAAACAAGTTTATCTGTGAATGTATCATAGAGAAAAATGAGATTTAACATTTAAAACAGTGGATAATAGTAAAATTGAGGCTCCTTTACATCTCGATAGATTTTTAAGGTCTTTGTCCGTCAAAGTATTCAAGTATTTGTGGAATTCAGCTATGTACCAGAAATAAAGTAGATCAGGTAATACAAACAAACAATTTAATATATTTCAGGAGAAAAATTAGAAAATATTCCTCCTTTTACAACACGTATAAAGAAACAGCTAAATTGATAATCTCAGGTTTTTGCTTTGTATTGAATTTTCTACCCGAAAAGCCTTGGGCAGTACTTTTTCAAGAATGATGTTCTTTTCATATTTGACTTTAATAAAGACAGCACATTGCCCGCGTCCATAAAATGGTAGATGAGCAAATTGCTCTGTGTTTTACTGCTCACTCGACTCCTACATTCATAGTATTTGACAAGTAGGACTTAAATGGGAACACTTCTTTTTTTCTTGGAGAGGGCAGTTACTCTGAAATCTTAAATGAATCATACTGGAGTAAGGTGACATAAATTTCCCTCCTCATTTATTAAGATCCAATCTGCACGCAGTACTCTGCCAGACACATTATATTAGGTTGGTTAAACAGATATGATACTAGCTTCTTAAGAGAATAAAAATCAGATGATATCAACGTAGAGACCCAGGGTTATTATTCATGACAGTGCCCTGTGATTCTTCATGAACTAATATAGCTCGCGAAAGCGAAGGGATCCAGGAATTCTGTGATAAATATGAGGCAGTTTGTCTTGACCAGAGATCTAAAGATTGAAAACAGTCGTGAGAGGCTTTTTGAGAGTCTGGAGGACAAGTCCATGACTGTAAGGAGGTCATGGAGAAACAAGTAAGTACTGTTACCTGAGCATCGGTTTGAGTAACAAGGAGTAGACGATGAAGTGAAAGGACCGAGGGATAAAATGTTGGTGCCCACAGTGGGGTAAGATAACCATATCATGCAATCAGGAATCCCAACAGAAACTCTTGCATATTACTAGGTTAGGATGCAGATGAGGGAAAAAATAAACATGGACTGCAAGCATGAATTCTGATACTGCAGTGGTGTAGAGATAGCACTACCTACAGCATTCTGCCTAAAGCCAATGATCTCTGGGAATTGACAAAAAAGCGCCTCTCTTTAGAGCTTTAGGAATGAGAATCTAAAAGAATTTCTCACATCTCCGCTAGCCCTCTTGGGCTCTCCATTGTGCTAATCATATTCAGTGCTGGTCTCTAACACTTTAGGGGTCTAACCAAATCACTTTTCTTGTGTTTGTGACCCAGCTTGCCCCAAATGCACACACTTTGGATATCATCCCTCCATTCTTGGCCCAATATTGTCCCTTCACTCCTTGTAGATCTGAATTTAAAAGTAGAACAAGCAGGCACTTGCATCTGCCTAAATAGTCATGTGAACTACATTTTGAACACTAGTGTTCTGAATCTTCATTTCTGCAAGATATCTATAAAGTGGGATTTGGAATTTTATTAGAATTACATCAGAACTATTGATAATAAGGCAAATAAGCTGCTTTCCAAGGGCAACGGGAAATCTGTATACTGTATTGTGATGAAAATGATGCCATTAAACATAGTAAGTTAAGCTCTATAAATTACCCATACTCCAGATAGAAAAGCAAACCAAACAGAATTAACCCAAAAAAGGGATTTCAAATTATATAGTTAACATTTGTTTTCATTTTTTGTACCCTGGGACTTATTGTTATCTATTAGTCACCTTCCTTAGAAAACATCAAGTCTGTGGATAAATGCACTTAATAGTGTTAGCAGGAATGCTATTCATGACAGACCTCAACATGTTGACTCGTACTTTATTTAAGCTATTATGAGCTTGGCGAAAATCTGAAAGAAAGACGATACAATTTATTTTAGGAAATACTTCTTAAAATTAAAGATTTCAAATGTGGGAGATATTCATGAATAGAAAGAGTTGGTTTTGCTCTCATTGGTTCTGCTTGTTTTGCTACTGTCTAGCTCTATGAGGGACTTTAGGAAAGCCATTCCTAATAAGGTGGGTTTTAGTTTTCTCATCTGTGACAATAAGGAATTAGAAATGATCATGTAAAGGGACCATTTCCTTCTGTTATACTATAGATTGTTCTTGATACACAAAATGATTGGTTAATTCAAGTTCAATTTTGTTAACCTGAAATATTTTGAATTACTTTTGAGAGATCCTTGTTTAAAAGCCATAGGCAATTGTGTGTGTGTGTGTGTGTGTGTGTGTGTGTGTCTTTTAGCTCAGTGGTTATCAATGGGGCAATGTTCCCTTTCAGCAGGCATGAAACAATGAGACATTATTGATTGTCACAGATATGGGAGAGCTACTGGCATCGAGTGGGTAGAGACTACAAATGCTGCTGAACATCTTCTATGCACAGAAAAGCCGTCCCTTAACAAATAATTATTTGGTCCAAAATGTCAGTAGTGCCAAGATTGAGGAATCATGCAACTAGTTATGGTCCAGATTGATGGCATACCTCATCCTTCATGATATAGTGATCCAAGTGCCTTGTCATCTAAACCAAACAGAGCAGAATCTCCAACTCTCCCTGCCCTGAGAAAAGGGACTCTATTTTCTGTCAGACAGTAAGGATTGGAGACCGTATTTGCTCTCGTGCTTGAGAGCCCACATCATTATTGGGTTAACAGTCATAGCTAGAGAATTCAGTCTGTGTATTTATTTTATTAGTGTTATTTTCCCTTTGTCGTAATGTAACAATTTTTATAAATGTTTCATGGGCTAGGAAAGAAGGGCGTTTTTCATTTTCATGCCACTGCTTTAGCAATGTATAGATACAATCAATATTATGGATTGTGACTTAGGTGGGTGTTCTATATATTTACAGCCAATTAAAAACCATTGAAGAGCTTTTCAGTGATTTCATTAATTTCTATTATCTTAATAATTCTATATTCAGGCAGGGCTACTTTAGCTATTTGTGTGTATGTGTGTTTCCGTGTGTGTAAATGTATAAATACATATACACGTGTGTGTGCATATACATATAAAATCAAAGGCATATCTAGACCTAAACAAAATATTCTGTTCTCATGATGTAATTAATCTCATCAGCAAGATACCATTCTCTGTGTGACACAGGTTGTTTTTCTAGTTAGAATTCACATTCACTAAATGTTTTAATACTCTCTTGATTTCACTTTAAAAATAGAACATCAGGCTCACATATGGCTGCTCTCTACACTAGAACTACCCTCAGGGGTGCACAAATTGAATACACTCAGTATTTTTCTCCTGGAGTTTTTTAAAAACTCCATTTATTTCCTTAAACTTTTGAGACAACAGGGCTGACGTTTTCTATAATGAAGTTAGCTAAATGAGCTTTTTATTGAAATTTATTCAATAAGATTCATTCTTCATGTGTCAATCAGATATCACGATTACCATGCTCAAATCCAAATTCAAATTTTTGTTTTATGAGATTTCCTACGCTTCTGGAGACTTGAATTCTGGTCTTCTCTAACAGTCATTATCTATTTATCTTTAAATAAATAACTTCTGTACACTGTGGATCGCTTTATTTATACTTTGGTCATAGTTTTCTGCTCAGTTTGACCCAGAGATAGGCTCAGGTAGTAATATTAAGGGCTTCTGAAAAATATCAATTACTATACATATATGAGTAATGGTGGTAGTATAATTTACACATTAGACAGCAAAGCAAATCAACAAAAACTAAATTAAATAGGGCAAAAAGATGCTGTGGTACGAAATTTTCTGGATAATTTTAGTTTTAGATCATGTTGTTAATTTATAATTGAGAATTTGATAAATTAGTTCAATCTTCATTACCAACCATTTGAAACACTGGCTGATATCGTGGCCAGGTAAATTGTGTCCTTTTTTTATTAAACGTAGTTGACCGAACACTTGCTTTTCACACATTGAATTGGGTCCTGGCAATACTTGGATGAATCAAATTGTTTCCATATCCTTGAGAAACTGCCAGTGCAGGCAAAATAGGGTAACAGATGTAATAATAAATGCATGCACAGCATAGACTGGAGCAAATGGAAGCACTGACAAACTCTTCTTTTTTAAAAAAAATAATTTTCATTTTTTTGCTGATCCATAATGTGGTACATATTTTGGAGGTACGTGTGATAGTTTGATGCATGTATATAAGATTT
Organism: Pan troglodytes; assembly: GCF_028858775.2. Taxonomy (NCBI): domain Eukaryota; kingdom Metazoa; phylum Chordata; class Mammalia; order Primates; family Hominidae; genus Pan; species Pan troglodytes. The sequence goes on from NC_072411.2 coordinate 16,121,280, forward strand.
AATGCTCCAATTAGAGTAATTGGGATTATCACCTCAAGCTTGTATCTTTTCTTGGTGTTGGGAACATTTCAGTTCTTCTCTTCTTGCTTCTTTGAAATATATTTTTAAAATGTTAATTATCATCCACCTACTATACTATCAATCACTAGAACTTATTCCTTCTGTCCGCATTTTTGTAACCATTAACCAACTTCTCTTCATCCCTCCCTCCCCAGTACCCTTCCCAGCCTCTGATAACCACCATTCTACCCTCTATCTCCACGAAATCCACTTTTTTAGCTTCCACATGAGTGATAAAATGCAATATTTGTCCTTATGAGATTAGTTAATTTCACTTAACATAATGGCTTCTAGTTCCATCCATGTTTCTGCAAATGACAAGATTTTATTCTTTTTATGGCTAATATTTCTATACACACGGACACATATATATATATATATATATATATATATATATGTATCACATTTCTGTATTCATTCATCTGTTATTCCATATCTTGGCTATAGTGTATAGTGCTGTAATAAACCTAAGAGTGCAGATATCTCTTCAACATGCTGATTTCCTTTCTTAGGCTGTGTACCCAGCAGCGAGATTGAATAATATGGTAGTTTTATTTTTAGTTTTCTAGGGAAGGAACACTATATTGCTTGTTTTTCATAGTGGCTGTACTAATTTACATTCCCACCAACAGTGTGCAACAGTGTGCGAGAGTTACCCTTTCTCCACATCCTCATTACCATTCATAATTTTTGTCTATTTGATAACAGCTCTTTTAACTGTGATGAGATGGTGTCTCATTGTGGTTTGATTCTAATTTCCCTGATGATTAGTGATGTTCAACATTTTTTCATATGCCTGTTGACCATCTTTATGTCTTCTTTTGAGAAATGTCTATTCGGGTCCTTTGCCAATTTTTAATTGGATTATTATTGATTTTCTTTGCTATTGAGTTGTTTGAGTTCCTTATATATTCTGATTATTAATGCCTTATTGTTTGGATAATTTGCAAATATTATCAAACTCTGTTGGCTGGCTCTTTACTTTGTTAATTTGTTTCCTTTGCTCTGCAGAAGCTTTTTGGCTTGATTTAATCCCATTTGTCTATGTTGCTTTGCTTTTGTTGCCTATCTTACACAAAAAATCTTTGCCCAGATTAATGTCCTGAAGAATTTCCCCAATGTTTTCTTCTAGTAGTTTCATATGTTCATGTCTTACATTTAAGTCTACAATCCACGTTAAGTTGATTTTGTATATGGTGAGAGATAGGGGTCAAGTTTCATTCTTCTGCATATGTATATCTCATTTTCCCAGCACCATTTATTAAGGAGCCTGTCCTTTTCCCAATGCATGTTCTTGGCACCTGTCTAGTGGACAAACTTTTAATTTTTCTGTGAGTAAAAGCATTTGGACAGATGTTATTGGGAGTGGTAATATCATTCTTTGTTTTACAAAACAACTCTGTTAATAGTGGAAATGTTAGGTCAAAAGGGTGAAAAATGTTTTTCAGAGATATCAATAAAAGTCTATTGCAATGCAAAATAATGTATTGGGTATGGAATAGTTACAAAAATCTTTGTGATCTTGATTAAGAAGTGATCATTCTACAAATAGTGACATGTTGAACATATACCATGTTCTTACCTCTGTGTTTGTCATCTCATATAAACTAAGTGCAATAGATAAAATTTGGTTTAATTTGTCTCTACAAATTTAGTTGTAAGAGTTTAGGATTTGGGATATCATTAACTCTTTTAAATCTAGAGACAAGCACATTGCAAATAGATTTTTTTTTTTAATTATCAGGTATTAAAGACAACTGAGAAGTGTTATGCTGAAATACTTAAATGACATAATTTAAAGATTAAAATATTGAGGTAAGTGTTAGGGTATAGGTCTCACTTAGAAAGTACCTGATTTTTGTTCATTGGATTCTTAAGCACACTCATTAGAACTGAAATATTAGACATAATCAATCAACCACTTTTAAACATTATTTATTGAGGCCCATTTAGAATCTTGGCAAGGTATGATGCTGGATGTTACAGAGAATAGGGTGGGTATTGAAAAACAACAATAATGAAAAATAGGACAGGAACAAACACTTGGGAGTTTAAAAAATATGGAAAGCTATTGGTCTAATTTGAAATTTTCTTTTTCTGGTTCTTTAAGATCATTCAGTTTATGTGTACAACTGTATTTTGAGGTAGAAATTGGGATATATATATGAGGCATTTTAAACTGAACCATCTTTAATTAATAATTTATTCTACCCCAATAATAATTAATATTCTAGCCTACCAATAGTAAATTCAAAATTGTGGTCTAACAGTATGTAAGATACTGCAATTTCACAAAGTATAAGATACAATATTTCTCAAAAAGAAGCATATAGTCTCATATCGGTAAGTAATCACCTGACTGTGTGACGTTAAATCAGAGTGTCATTTATTGATAATTACATACCAAAGGAATGCAGCATTTTACAGTCGTGAGAGACTTCCAAAATCATCTAATCTGGCCTCTTACATGATTTCATGGAAAAGATGTTTGAATCATTCCCTAATATCAGCAAGGAGATTTCTATTGAATTAACTCTCTTCTAGTGGATAGCTCAAGGGGCAACCTTTTTTATACATACAAATCACCCTTTGATTGTAACCTCTTACGTAAGTTTTCAGCATTAGAGAGGAAATATATTTGCCTATTTCTAACTTTATAGAGAGGATTGAAATTGACCCAGTGCTCCATCTCATCTCATGCCATTCAAATCACGACACAGATTCCGAAAAGGAGTCTATGAGGCTGAAGTGGAGTGAAAATGATTAAAAGAGGAACTTGCTTAGAAGTGGTTTAAGTTAAGTGTGTTACTCAATGATCTTCAGGTTGATAAGCTCAACTTTAGTATTATCTAAGTTATTTATGACAGTTTCACAGATAAACGTATATGTTGTGCTTTGAGAATTGAAAAATGATGCTGGATAGGAAAACAGGTGGCAACTGAAATATTCCTAATCCAGTGTCCCTTTACCTTAATCATGGAGTAAACAACAGCTTACGGTACAGTGTGTGAATTATATTAAGAATATGACTAAACATTTATGTTCATCTAGTAGAAAATAGGTGTGAATTTTGAAAGTGATAAATGACTACCTTGGTGGTATTGTAAAGAGCTGTCACCAAAAATGAGCAAAAATGATACAACGTTTTGTTGTGTCTAAATTTTTATTCAAACAATATAATTTCTTTTGTAACATATGTCTCATTTTATTAAATTCATTTTATGTGCCACATATTGCCAAACAGCTCACATTCAAGTACTTCAGGAGAAAAAGTTGTATCTGCTTTGTATATTAAAAATAATCATAAGTTTCTTCATATGACTAGGGATTCAAGCTGAAAAAAATGAGAGATGGGCCTGTTAACGTGGATGAAATCTCAAATTAAGCAAAAACCATGATTAAAAAATGGTGAGAGTAAGCACATGAAAAGATGTTAAACATCACTAACCATTAGGAAAATGCAAAACAAAACCACAATGAGACACCACTTGACATTCATTAGAATGGCTGTCATGAAAAAAATATTGCAACAACAACAAAAATAGCAAGTGTTAACAAGGATGTGGAGAAATTAATTGCAATCTTTGTGCATTGCTGCTGCGGAAGAAATGGTGGTTCCTCAAAAATGTTTGCATGGAATAACTACATGATAAAGAAATGCCACTGCTATGTATGCTAGGTATATACTCGAAAGAATGGAAAACAAAGACTTGAACATATATTTGCGTGCCAATTATTATACCAACATTATTCTCAGTAGCCCCCCACTCCCCGAAAACTAGAAACAACTCAGATGTTTATTGATGGGTGAATAGAAAAACAAAATGTGGTATATACATGCAATAAAATATTATTTAGCCTTAAAGAGGAAGGAAATTCTGACACATGCTATCCCATAGATGAATCCTAAAATCATTATGCTAAGTGAAATAAAGCAGACACAAATGGACAAATAGTATGATTCCACTAACACTATGTACCTAAAACAGTCAATTCATGGAAGCACAATGTAGAATAGTGGCTAAGATGGTCTGGGGAGACGGAATAATGTGAAGTTATTATTTAATGAGTACAAAGTTTCAGTCTGGAATGATGAAACATGTCGGGACATAATAGTGATGATGTTTGCACTACAATGTGAAAACCCTTAACACCACTGAACTGTACACTTAAAAATGGCTAAAATGATCATTTTATGTTACATATATTTTATCACAACAAAAATAGAATATTTTAATCTTGACAAACGTAATTACAGAAAACAACTTACAAAATAGAATTTCAGAAATTTTTGCTAAATTGGAATACATGCTGTTTTATTTCTACGAGAAGGTGGATAGTAGGTTATTTGGAGTTGAAGAATTATAGTGCAGCTTCCCCAAATTGTGATCTCCTATGTGGCAGTGGTTAGAAACAAATAAAATTCTTATCTCTTATCCTTAAAGAAAATCGAAATTACCACACATGTATTTATTCAGATAGCTGTTCTGAGTTAGACTGCAAAATAGAGCTTTTATTAAAAAGTAGGATATATTAAATTTAAACATATATAATGTATAGATCAAACATTCAAAAAGCAGAACTAATTAAAAACTGGATAAACATTTTAGACCATATTAAAAATTTTAGGCTGCCTTTCTAAAGTCTAGATTACATTGGATTACCATTGTAGAATTGAAGAGTGGTTGGTTTTGAATTTTACAGTTGTAATTGCAAACTTGCAAAAATATATATTTTAGGTGCTACTATTTCTTAATTTTCATTTTGTAAATTAACTAGCTCTTTTGAACAGCATTTTTTTTTTCTTAGTATGATGCCTATGAGAAAAACTACCTGCCTTGGAAGAATTTGTAATAGAGAAAGATAATATGTGTGTGTGCGTGTGTGTGTGTGTGAGTGCATATATAAAGATTTCCGTATATTATACGAAAAGTGAAGTTGAATAACAAGAGAAGTTTTTCTTTGCTAAGGAAAAAATACATTTGTTTTTCATTAAGTAAAGATTATTATACTGGCATTATTTTGTTCTTACATTGGTTTTCAGAAAGTTCAATGGCATATTCCGCTGTATGAGCCATGCAGAGCTGCATTTATGTACTGTATTATCTTCCTCCCTTTTTTCTAGATATTCCTTTTTTGTCTGTGTTTTTCTTCCTGCTGGTTTATTGTTATGCATATCTTATTATTTTACTGTGCAATTTCTTATCTTGTTGTACCCAAGCGAGTTAGTGAGAACGCCACACTTTGAGACGAACTAAGAGTCCTTTATTAAGCCGGCGGCCAAAGAGACGGGGCTAACGCTCAAAATTCTCTCGGCCCCGAGGAAGGGGCTTGATTAACTTTTATACCTAGGTTTAGGAAGGGGAGGGGGACTCAAATGCAATAATTCTACAGAAGTAAAAACATGCAAGAATCAAAAGAAGCAAAATGGTTACAGAGAGATAAACAATTTAAAAGACAAATGGTTACAAAAAGAGCAACGGTACCAGGTGCAAGGCTCTAAATCTTTCATTATAATTAGATACAGGGAGTATGCCGGACACGAACTCAAGGCTTTATGTTGTTATCTCTTTAAGAAAAATCCTGGGAACTTCAGACATTGTTGGTGCTAGTACCTTATCAGTTCATTGGGCTCCTTTGAAATGCTGAGGATCTGCTTACACAGGGCAACTCCTGGCAGAAGGGGGTTGGGTAAGGAGCCCTTAGTGTCTTGTAAATTACGGGGTCAATTGGAGTTTGTCCGGCTTTCCCAGCTAGAGAGAGTCTCATTTACAGGAGAAGCAAGGCTAGGTGATTAAAGAGACAAGCAGGATAAAATTCAAAGTAGCGAGTTAGAGTAAAAACAAGATTAGGCATTTCAATCTTAACGTCAGAAGATTTTGAGGTTAAATAATAAAACCAAATCTAATAAAAGTAAATTATAAAATTGGTCACAGGAAAAAAAGGGGGAAATAGATAAATATAATGTAAAGAGCCAAAGGTGAGTTGAATATAGTGCTGTACTGAATCCCGAGTTGGGATTAACCTAGACTTGCAGCTGGAGTTCTTCAGCAAGCTGTGATGTCCCTGACCTAGATTTAGCTATTTGATATGAGATCTTGTAATAGGTGAATTTTGTTATGTGAAGTTGTGGGGGATGAAGTTGGAAAGGACTTTTTATGTGACCTAGAATCATCTATTTGTCATTTGAAGTCAGATGAACTATTCTCTCTTCTGGGAATCTTTCCTACTTCTGCCTATTCATATTCAGGGTAAATGATTATTGTGTTTATCCGAGATGCCCTATGGTTATGTTTGAATATTACTTACCTGTCTCAGTAGTGTTTAATACGGTAGCCACTAGTCTATGTTAGACTACTGAGCACTTGAAATGTAATTATCTGGGGCTCTGAGTTTCTCAAATCACATGGTTGGAATAAATTTAGACTGCATACATGTGGAGGGACAGACCTAGTTATTTGATTCATCTTTCCCATGATGAATTTAAACTTTTAAATTTTTTTGTCAGACCTATGTCAAGACAAGTTTCTTTTTTCTTTTTTTTTTTTTTGAGACAGTCTCGCTGTTTCCCCAGGCTGGAGTGCAGTGGCACGATCTCAGCTCACTTCAACCTCCACGTCCTGGGTTCAAGTGATTCTCCTGCCTCAGCCTCCTGAGTAGCTGGGCCTACGGGCGCACCACCATGCCCAGCTAATTTTTGTATTTTTAGTAGAGACGGGATTTCACCATGTTGACCAGGATGGTGTCGATCTCTTGACCTCGTTATCCGCCTGCCTCGGCCTCCCAAAGTTCTGGGATTACAGACATGAGCCACTGCATCCAGCTGACAAGTTTTTTTTTTAATTTCTTGCATTGGTTAAGTTTTTTTGTCTTCACTGTGCTTGTACTCTGTTAAGGTCCTAGATTTAATGCACAAGCCTCAGTTTTAACCAATTAGTTTTGGTAGGCCCAAAGCTCACTGGCTCTGTAAGAGGATCAGAATCTAATTCCTTGATCAGATATCCAGGTCCAGTGCTCCTCTGCTCCTACCCCTTGTCACCACGGCTTTTGCAATATATTATCTGTGTGTGGGTGTTTGTGTATGTGTGTGTGTGTGTGTGTGTGTGTGTGTGTGGTTTCATTAGAAATCTCTAGGTGTTATTTTAGGACTGTTTCTGAGTTAGCGTAATTCCTGATTTGGGGGATCAAGAAGATTTTATTATCAGTATTCAGTGTCCAGTGGAATGTTGCTTAGGATTTGTAAGAGAGGAAGAAGATCAAAATAGTGCTTTCTGAAGATTTTTCTGGTTGTTGGCCTGTGAGCATATTACAAAGGAAAGACAGTCGAACAAGATGCCATTTATTTAATGGCTTTGATGATGAATGAGAGGAAACTTGTTTTAAACTGAACACAAATCTAAAGACAAATTTACTAAATATAATTTGTCCTTTTCAGATCTATGTACAGTTACTCTCCCTTACAACGATATTAAAAACTCTCACAGACATTTTTTTTCTCCCAAGAGGATTACATTATTGAGAAATGTAAGGGGCCTTAACACTTGCCGGAATAATTAATATTTTGTCCGTCATCTATCTAAGATGAGTTGTCTCGAACAGTTCTCTATCTCATGTGGCTTTAGTTTGATCTTAGAATACTGGCTTAGAAACCTAGGGATAGCATGGTCTGGATAAAAAGGAAGGTCTGTAACAATGATTGAGGCTATTGGTCTATGTTGCAAAACATTTTGCACATTTGTACTTTTTAAAGTTTCTCTTTTTTATTTTACATTGATGCTAATAAAAAGGCTTTTAAAAAATTTACCATTATGTTCTAATAAAAGTCCTTGCTTTGATTTGGAAAGGCTAAGTTATGAGACAGCCACATAATTTTCATTAATATCAATCATGTGTACAAATATTTTAGCATGAATTCTTAAAAGCTTACGACGATTTGAGCACAGTTTTGTTGACTGATGCTTTCAACTTTCAAGGCAGAAGATATTCAAAAGTAGCAAATACCCTCTCCAGCCTTTTTTCTCTGAATGTGAAAAGCCTATAATTAGCAAGTATTTTGTCACTTGGTAAGGGAAATGCTTCAGAGATAAACAACTCATAGACTGTGAAACACTGTAGCAGAATTCCAAACATTTAGATTTGGAAGTTTTTTATTCATTCGATATTTGAGTGCCTGTTAACGTGAATATACAGTGCTGAATTGGACAGATTTTACGCTAATGGAATTAAGAATCTGGAAGAGAAGACAGACATTACATTTATGATTATAGATAGGATATACTGTAGGTAAGGAGAAGTATTGAATTTTCTGAATGTTTATATCAAAGTAATTTAGGTCAAGATTATGATTCACAAAATGTGGTTCTCAGACAAGTAGCATTAACATCATCAGGAAGCTTCTTAGAAGTGCAAACTCTAGGCTCCACCCAAGACATACTGAGTCAGAAATACTGGGGATGGAACTCAGCAATCTGTGATTTAATGTTTTCTAGGTGGTGCTCATGGCTCAAGATTGAGAATAGCTGTTCTAGGTCAGAGTTTCTCAACTTGAGCACTATTGATATTTGGGCCAGAAAATTCTTTGTTACAGGAGTCTGTTTCGTGCATTGCAGTTTGTTTAGCAGCATTCCTGGCCTCTAACCATTAGATGCCAGTAGCATCCCCCAGTAGTGACAGCCAAAGATGACACCAGAAATTGCCAAATATCTCCAGAAGGCAAATTCTTATTAGCAGTTCCCTGCTTCCCCTCCCCCACATTGCCCCAGGCAATACTCAAATGACTTGCCCTGCCTTTTATCTTATCCTATAGTGTGTGGTAAGGTGCTCTGAAACAGGACAAAGGAATTCCACCATGTTTATTCATTATAAGAGAAGTGAATTTGATCCCAAGACCAGAGGTGATCCAAGTTCTGGTCCTTTTAGTCTTTCATTTTTTGCCTTGTTTTCAACCTATTTTTTTTCTCACTTCAATAAATACTCTTATATATGAATCCTGTTTTATCCTTAAATAGTAACACATTCTGTTTATGTTCTAAACTTAGTGATTTGATGAATCTCATGTAATTAACATGAGGTTTAGACTCAGGCACCTGCTCTTTCCAAAGATCTTTGAACATAATTAAGAAAGTGAAGGGCATAATTTTAATAGTAAATCAAAATATTCTCATTGATGAATTCTGTTGTAATAAGTCTCTGTCAATCACAGATTCTCTTGGGAATTTGTTTCTTTCCAAGAAGTGCTGAGTCTTTCTCTGTAGTTACTCATCTATTATATTTCAAAAGTGTTTCTGAATCCATGGTTATCAAGTAGGAATATCCAGTTTCTTATCTGTCTGTTAACCAAGTTCCAAAGTGTTTTAGTTTTCTGGGTTTTAGACTATAGGTGGTCCTGTTTGAGATTGCTAAGACCCAAGTAGATAAGAGTAGTTGCATTTAAAAAGCAGAGATTACTGCAAGTATAGAAGTAATGCATTTTGGTAGGTTTGCAAACATATGTACACTTTCTAAAATGTCTAGATAGCTGTGTACCTATGGAATTTTTTCACAGGTTAGTTTTGCTGGTAGGCCTATAACAAGATTCAATTATCATTAATATTTGGCTCACATTAGCTAACTCATAAGGGTCAGTGATATGGTTTGGCTCTATGTCCCCACCCAAATTTCACCTCAAAGTGTAATCCCCGTGTGTCAAGGGAGGCACCTAGTGGGAGGTGATTGGATCATGAGGGAAGTTCCCCCATGCTGTTCTTATGATAGTGAATTCTTATGAGATCTGATGGTTTTATAAGTGTGGTTACCCTGCTCTCTCTCTCTTTCCTGTCACCTTTTGAAGAAGGTACTTGCTTCTCCTTTGCCTTCTGCCATGATTGTAAGTTTCCTGAGGCCTCCTCAGCCATGCAGAACTGTGAGTCAATTAAATCTCTTTCCTTTATGAATTACACAGTCTTGGGTATGTCTTTATAGCAGTGTGAAAACAGACTAATACAAGAAATTGGTAACAGAAGTGGGGTACTGCTATAAAGATAACATGAAAATGTGGAAGCAACTTTGGAACTGGGTGACAGGCAGAGGTTGGAACATTTGGGAGGGCTCAGAAGAAGACAGGAAGATATGGAAAAATTTGGAACTTTCTAGAGACTTGTTGAACAGTTTTGACCAAAATGGTGATAGTGATGTGGACAATGAAGTCCAGGCTGAGGTGGCCTTAGATGAATAGTTTCCTCAGAGATGAGGAACCTATTGAGAACTGGGGCAGAGGTCACTCTTGCTATGCTTTAGCAAAGATAGTGGTGGAATTTTGTCCCTGCCCTAGAGATCTGTGGAACTTTGAATTTGAAAGAGATGATTTTGGGTATCTGGTGGAAGAAATTTCTAAGCAGCAAAGCATTCAAGAGGTGACAGAGCATAAAAGTTTAGAAGATTTGCAGCCTGACCTTGTGGTAGAAAAGAAAAACCCATTTTATGGGGAGAAATTCAAGCTAGCTGCAGAAATTTGCATAAGTAATGAGGAGCTGAATGTTAATAGCCAAGACAATGAGGAAAATGTCTTCAGAGCCTGTCAGACCTCCATGGCAGCTCCTTTCATCACAGGCCTGGAGGTCTAGGAGGGAAAAATGGTTTTGTAAGATGGGCCCAGGACCCCACTGCTCTGTGCACCATTGGGACTTGGTGTCCTGCGGCCCGGCTGCTCCAGCTCCAGCCATGGATGATAAGGGCCAAGGTACAACTCAGGCTGTTGCTTCAGAGGGTGCAAGCGCCAAGCCTTGGTGGCTTCCATGTGAAGTTGAGGCTGCCAGTGTGCAGAAGACAAGAGTTAAGGTTTGGCAACCTTTGCCTAGATTTTTGAGCATGTATGAAAATACCTGGATGTCTAGGTAGAAGTTTGCTGCAGGGGCAGAACCCTCATGGAAAACCTCTGCTAGGGAAATGTGGCAGGGAAATGTGGATTTGGAGCCCACACACAGAGTCCCCACTGGGGCACTTCTCAGTAGAGCTGTGAGAAGAGGGCCACTGTCCTCCAGACCTTGGAATGGCAGATCCATGTGTAAGAGTTAAAGAAAGAGGAAAGAAACATGAAAAGCAGCTCAACAGTCAAAGACACTTTTATTTTTTAGTATAAACCTGAGAGGGACTTCTGACTGATTTCAGTCAGGAGCACTCTTTCTTACAGACTAAGAGTATTTAAGGATTCAGGGTGGGAAAGCTTATCACAGGCTCGGAATGTTTCTGTGTCTCTTTGTCTTGCTTATCTGGGAGGGAGACTTTTTGTGTCTATTTCCATATATCTTCCTAAAGCTGCAGGCATACCCATCTGAGTTGCTTTTACCTTTCCTATCTTAGTGCACCTAAAGGGAAAGGGATGTGCTTATTAGGTCAACTATTTTACTGGGGCCCATTGTATTAGTGTGAAGTTTGGTGATTACCGACAGACCTTCCCCCTTCCTTCTGTGCCTGAGCTGCCTTATCTGTGTTTTACTGTCTGCTCATTCTGGCTGCTTATTGTTAAAAGAGAAGTGATTTCCTTGAAATGCACGAGGTTAGAAAGGGAGCTGGAACTTAAAACAGTGGTGTTTGACCAGGATGACAGTGCTCTTGATCTGTCACCATGAACAGCTTGTAATGTGCACCTGGAAGAGCTACAGGCACTCAACACCAACCCATGAGAACAGACGTGGGGGTGGAACACTGCAAAGCCACAGTTGTGGATCTGCCCAAGGCCGTGTGAATACACCATTTGCATTAGTGTGCCCTGGATGTGAGACTTGGAATCAAAGGAGCTTTAAGATTTAATGACTGCCCCCACTGGATTTTGGACTAGGATGGGGGCCTGTAACCCCTTTATTTTGGCCAATTTCTCCCATTTGAAATGGGGACATTTACCAAATGCCTGTAACCCCATTGTATCTTGGAAGTAACTAACTGGTTTTTGATTTTACATGCTCATAGGTGGAAGGGACTTGCTTTGTCTCAGATGAGACTTTGGATTTCAGACTTTTGGGTTAATGCTGGAATGAGTTAAGACTTTCGGAGACTGTTGGGAAGGCATGATTAAAATATGAAAAGGGCATGAGATTTGGGAGGGGCTAGGGGTGGTATGATATGGTTTGTCCCTGTGTTCCTACCCAAATCTCATCTCAAATATAATCCCCATGTGTCAAGGGAGGGACCTGGTGGTAGGTGATTGGATCATGGGTATGGTTCCTCCCATGCTGATCTTGTGATAGTGAGAGAGTTCTCACAGGATCTGATGGTTTTATAAGTTGTCGTGTTCCCTGCTCTCTTGGTCTTTCCTGCTGCCTTTTGAACCAAAGGGACTTGCTTCTCCTCATCTTCTGCCATGATTGTAAGTTTCCTGAGGTCTCCTCAGCCATGCAGAACTCTGAGTCAATTAAACCTCTTTCCTTTGTAAATTACCCAGTCTCAGGTATTTCTTTATGGCAGTGTGAAAATGGGCTATTATAGTCAGTGAGGGTCAAGCATGTTTTATCTCAACCAACAACAGATTCTTGGGTAGGATGGCAGTAATGCAGTTTGATACTAAAAGGTGATGGATAGGATGATGATGATAATAAATAATATGTAATAAGAACAAATTTTAGAAGGATATGTTTCAAAGAGTACAGAAGTTTGTTAGACCTGACTGGTATTGGATAGACATAACATTGTTTAAGTTCGACAGAAGGAGAAGATCCACCCTGTGTGGGGAACAATGAGAACAGGTCTGAGGTATGGTGAATGAGATTGTTGATTTATGGGAAGGGTGAAGTTTTGGAAAATACACAGAATGAGATGTGGCATACTTGAAAGATTCTATTCCAGGGAAAACGTACACACACTGGAAAATGGAGATCTCCCTTAGAGACTTGGGATAGAGAAAGAAGCAGCTAAAAAGAATTGGGTTCTATCAGAATAAAATACCACCAGTCAATAAGAAGATAATCAATTAAAAACAGGCTAATGACAACCACCACCATAAGATGATAACAAAAGTCTACCTGCATTAAATAAACTGCACAATTGTACTTTAATGTAGCGGGAGGTAGAACATGTACCCTTGAACTAAAGCTAAAGCCAAGTGAGCCCCCTCCTCCCTTGAGTATCATCTGCTAGTATGAGAGAAAAATAATTCAAGACATAATCCCAATCATAAGGAAAATAGAATCCAATGTTTGTAAAACTTGCTATATAAAGAAAAGTATTGCTTACTATTGCTGGACAAGAAAAATTCAAGATATGAAATTCTGATCATTAAGAAGGATCCCAAAATTTATTAAAATATTATGTGTAATGAAAAGATAATAAATATTTATTGAATGAATTCCTCAGTTTTCCTGTGAATTGAGAAGTGCTCATGAAAATGCATAGGTAAATTATAAAATGCTATTCCATTTCATTCAGGGCTCTGCTGAACTGAAATACCACAGAGATCTCTTTCCAGACTGAATTGTTTGAAAAAGTTTTCGCTATCACTTTCTTCATAGCACATATCATTTGAGGTTTTACTATTTTTCTGTCCTTCACTAGAGTATAAGCACCATGTGGTCAGTGAGTTCATTTGTTTTAACTTGTTGTCTCTCATACCTAGAATAGTTCTGGCCAAATAGAAGACACTCAATAAATATTTGTTGAATGAATAAATGAATAAAAAAATCTTCATTAAATAGTTTGAAGGGATTTTCATATAAAAGAAAAAGAAATGCTGAACTTTTCAGCAAAGTAACCCATGTAATTGAGATAAAACTAACTCCTCCACTTTAAGTTTGATTTACACAAAAAATTGTACATTTTTAAACTATAATTGTAACCTGATAAATATATTTTCTAAATAAGTTAATAAATTTTGGAAAACATTTGATGCAAGATATACTGTGAGAGAGCCATGAGATCTGGCCAGTTGACCATGTTACTATTGGAAATGTTAATAAAACAGTAAGATTGCTGATGTTGCTTTCCATTAGAAAAAAATATCAGAGAAACATATGCTAAGGGGATAAACAAAAATGAGGAGTGTAGAGTCTACTTGATCTTAGTTATTGAGACAATTCTATTAACAAGGGGGGGGCAATATAATGTGGTCTATTAACAAGAGAGTTAAGGATCAATATAATGTGGTCCTTAACTATATCCTTACATAGTTTGACACATGAATGTGCAACATAGTAAAGCATTAGTGACTTTATCATGATGAGCATCAGATTTAGGATCCTGTAATGAACACATCCCAGTCTCTCTTCTAGCTAAATATTGAAGTCAGAATGGAGAGTTTGCATCCTTTGAAGGCTTGACGGAGACTTTGATTGCCATTTGGCCTTAAGCTCCATATCAAGCTAACATGAATTGGAAAATTATTCCCACACTGCTGTAAAGGTGAAGCCATAGACTCCATGTCAGATCCTCGGCACATATGTAATTGAGTTTGTGCCATAAATAGCAAGGTAGTATAGAAGTTACGTGAAAATTAGTCTGTACTATAGTTGCAAATATGTATAGTAAAAATTGTGATTAAATTCAGGGCGTTTTAAACTTGAGTTGTCCTTTTATTATTCAGAGACAAATACAGTAAAATCTAGAGGAATGGTTTTACCCCAAAAGCCCAAGAATTATTCATCAGCAGAACAAGGGCATAAATTGAGACCTCTTGAATCCCAATCCTTTTGTACTCTTTAATACAGGTACTCTTGGATTTATGGTGAGTTTATGTCCCAATTAGCCCATCATAAGTTGAGAATATCATAAGTCAAAAATGCATTAAATACTCCCAACCTACCAAACATTATAGGTTAGTCTAGCCTGTCTTCAGTGTGCTCAGAGTACTTACATTAGACTGTAGTTTGGCAAAATCACCTAACACAAAGCCTATTTTATAATAAGGTATTGAATATCTCATGACTGCATGTCACTGCCTGGAAAAAGATAAAAATTCAAAATTCACACTACATTGAAATTGTGATGGTTTTGTGTCATCGCACAGTGGAAAAATTACTAACTTGAACCATCATAAGTAGAAGACCATCTGTATATGACACTTACCTGCAGAGAATCATCTGGATTCTAACTGAATAAAGCCCTCAATTGAGTTTTTTTTTAATGTGAAACTTTGATTTGAAACACAGTGAATAAACATCAAAATATAAGGTACAAAGATACAAGCGAATACTTTGAATATAAGAAAAGCAACCTTTGACAATAAGATTCCAAGACCAGGATATAGTCAACATTACTCTTTCATCGTGACTTTAGGATGACCAAGGCAGGCACAATGAAGATAAAATATGGCATATCCTTGTTCTTCTTCAGAGCCATGAGTATTTGCTTTTTGTTTAAAAGGTGTTTTCAGCAGCTTGAAGAAGCTGCTAAACCATTTTTTGACTCTGAATGTTCAGGAAACTATGTTGAGCTCTGAAGATGCAATAATTTTTAAGTTATCTACATATATCTCTCTCTTTCTTAACCCAGCCATACATCTGTGCACCATGTTAGATTTTATTTGTTATGATTCTCAAAATAGGAGATAATGAAAATATTAACAGACTGCTCTTTAGTTTATAAAATGCTGTTTTTCAGTTAAAATTAAATTCTGAACAATATGACTAGTATTCTTATAGTTGTCTTACTCATGAGGAATCTGAGGCTCATAGATGGTAATTTGACACAAATTACAAACCTTCTAAATGGAAAAGCACAAGATAGGGATTTCTGACTCCAAAGCCAGTGTTTGTTTGTTTTCTTACTGTGTTGCTTGTAGCATCTACTTACAGGCATTATTATTACTGCTTAAAAAATCTTGCCATCTGTTTACATTGACTTACCACTTTAGAAACCATTTGCTAAAAAGTTGACAGTATAATAAAAGTATTCCATTATTAAGGATGAATAATTAGAACTAGATGTGAAAGGTGAAAGGGTAGAGTTTAAATACATATAATTTATTATTTAAGAAACTTCTGATAAAGAAGATTCTTTTACAATATGACTGACTATACCTTCCAAAATTTCAGTGAATGTTATTAAATCAGCATCCTCAAAGATCTCATCAGTCTGCCAAGTGTTGCAGACAAAAATAAAACTCTTTGAAAGCATCTTGCCACTTGTCTCTAGCTCCTTTATGTGATGAAATGTTTGTAGATTTATTATAAAATCATAATTTCCATTTTAGTATTTTCATAATACTATATTTGATAGAAGTCACTTAATTAAAAGTGTTGTCAAGGGAAGTCAGCTGAAAATTAAGAAAGCACAGACAGCTGCCTAGGTTGCTACCATGAAATTTATGTCTTTTAAGAAGTACTTTATTCTCATTCAACAATGTTTGCATGTTGGTTAATTTCAAATGTATCTTTCAAATTTATGAATGTATAATTTTTATTAAACAAAAACATTATAAAAATTAACGCATAAAGGTGAAATACTCATGTTTTTATACAGTTAAATTTAGAATAAATGTAAGTTTTTTGAAGGAACAGCGTATCATTTGTATAGGAGAGAAAGAATGTGTGTATGTGTGTGTGTGTGCGTGCGTGTGTGTCTGTGTATCTGTGTTTATAGAGGTGGTGAAAATTTATTAAATCCCCCCAAAATGGAACTGAATATGACATTATAGTGTATTTGGTCTACCTAGACCACCTTACTCGTCAACAAACGGGAGCCAGGAGACTTTAAATAAGTATCTTAAGGTCACATAGTATGTTAGTAGCAGAGCAGAACTAGAACAGATTTTCTCATTCTCAGTTATCTTTTCTCATTACTCTTCTTCTTCTTTAGTTTTATTTGTTATTTGTGATAATTTACAGTGCATTTGTGAATTGACATGCCTATGAGACTTCTGTTGGCCTACTTTGCTTAATCCTAAGAGAGCTATTATATGAGGACATCTGAATTGAGAAAGGCAGGAAAATGTATTTAGGTGTGACATTAATTTGTGACCTATGAAAGTGCTGTAGCATGCCCCCATATCTAGGCCCTCAGTTTAAACAAATTGGTTAAATAGGGGCTGTGGCTCCCACACTCTCTAATTCCTAAGGCTTTTCTCTCCCATCCCAATGTAAGTCAATGCTGATTGAACCTGGTTCACTTAGGAGTGTCCTTGTGACTCCCTTCTGGGTATAAATGCTCAAGATAATGATGACACGTATGGTAACTGTATTCTCCTGTATTCTCAGAGATGAAAGTGAACTGTGATTCTGCTTGCAAGGTATCTGTGCCTGCTTGTATTCTTCTTCCCCAGCATTTCCCAGTCTTTCTGACTTTCCCATAGATCTTCATCATTTCCATAGACATTTGTCTTCCTTCTTTTTTTAACTTTTACATGTCATATGGGAGTGGTCCCTGTAAGTATCATTTGTTCTTACCCAACTTTCTCTATGACATAAGAAACCTTTTAAATACTGATCAAAATAATTCAGGCAATGTTCTTTAATAATATAAAAGATAAGTATTGTGTTTCAGATGAATCAGACATATTTGTTTAGTAGGTCAGATTCTCCATATCATTACAGTGATGAGCATATAGTAGGATTTATGGAAATACTTCACTTACATTCCCCTTATGGAGATGACAATAGTAAGAATTTTTACTTTTTTTCTTACCTTTCACTACATAAGGATGAGCTTGGATTACTTATTTTAAAATCCATAATTAGGCATTTCCAACTACTCAATATAGTTTATGTAAACTTACTAGGAATATCTGTTGAATTAAAACCTTACCTTATGTTTGATTTTAAATGTACCTGTCTTAATTCTTAAAATAAGATGGGTACATTTTTTTCAATTACTCCTCACTTAAGAAAAGATATTCTTGATTACTTATTTATAATAAGGAGATCATGGACTACTTACATTTTAACTCACATTCTTCTTAACTGTTTACATTTTTAAATATTGATTATTGCTAGAAGGAACTCATACATTAAATTGGCATACTCTTTCTTTATTCTTTTCTTGCCTTATTTTCAATTATTCTATAAATTAGAAAATTTTTTTTCTTAGAATAAACAAAATCACAGTGTTCTGAGATTTTGCAAAGTCTATGTCACTGAATAACAGTGAATATGATTTTTCCTTATGAATGAGAATATTTTCTCTGGCAAAAATAGAATTAAATTAGAAATCAACTACACAAATAAATTTGGGAAACCCTCAAGTATTTGGAAATTTATGAATATATTTCTAAAAGAGGTCACAAGAAATTGTAAAATATTTTGGACTGAATGAAGACTAAAATCCAACATTTCAACATTTATAGAATGCAACTAAAACAGTAGTTTTGGGAGAATTTATAGTTTTAAATGTCTATTTTAGGGAAGAATAATATTCTCAAATTAATATCCCTAGCTTAATCTTAAGAAACTTAACAACAGAAAAGCAAAGTTATTCAAAGCAAACAGAAGGAAGAAAATAATAAAGATTAAGATGGAAATATACCCAAAAGTTAATTCTTTAAAAAGACCAACAAAACTGACAAAATCTTACCTAGATTTACTACAAACGTGAGGGAAAACACAAATTACCAAGACTGACAATGAAAGAGATGACATCATTAGGACCCTAAAGACATTTTAATATATTATAAAGGAGTATTATAAAAATGTTATTATAATAATTTAGATAACTAGCAAAAATGGATAAAGTCATGGAAAGACCCAAATTACCAAAGTGGGGTCAATGAGAATTTGAGAGTATGAATAAAACTATAAAATTGAATTAGCAATTTAATGTCTTCTCTAAAATAAAAACCTCTATCTCATGGCCTTATTCATAAATTCTGTGAAATATTTAAAGAAGAAATAGTAGTAATCTTTCCTACTGGTACCAGTAGGAGCCATAAAAATGTATTTTATTAATGGGCTAGTGTAATCCTAATTCTCATATCAGACAAATGCGTCACAAGGAAACACAACCAAACAGATAAATAAACAACAAAAACTACAGACTAATATTTTTCATAAACATAGAGGCAGAAGTCTTTAACAAAATATTAACAAACTAAATTCAAGAACATATAAAAAGCATTATACACTGTGACCATGTAGGATATATTCCAGACAGTCAAGGTTGGTTTGTCATCTAAAAGTCAAATAAGGTAATACATTATATTAACAGAATAAAGTAAAAAGCAACACAGTGATCTCAATATACAGAAAAAAAATTGAAAAATTCTAATAGTCATGATAAAAACTCTCAAAAAACTAGTAATAAAAGGGAATATCTTTAAAATGACAAACAGTATTTAGTTCACAGCTGATATAATACTTACTGGTAGAGAATGTTAATTTAATATTTCTATTAAAATCTGAAATGAGGCAAGAATGTCTGTTCTCATCACTTCTATTCAACATAGTACTGAAGGATCTAGCCAGTGCATTAAAAAGGAAAAAAAAGCAATTAACAGCACTCAAATTGAAAGAGAAATGTACAATTATTTTACTTCTCAGATGACATGATCCTTTATGCAGAAAATACAAAGAGATCCGTAATAAACTACTTGAACTAATAAACAAATTTACCAATGTCATAGGATACAAGATTAATATAATTGTATTTCTGTGTACTTTAAAGGAGCAATCTAAAAATGAAATTATAGAAAAATTATATCCATGACATCAAAAATAAGATACACAAAAACATTAAGAATATAATGTGAATGTAAGTATAATATATAAATATAATATTAATATAATATAGCATAATTATAATGAATATGAAATAAACATAAATATATAAAATAACATCACAAACTAAGAATATAAATAAAAAGATTAAAAAATGTGTGTTAAAAACTACAAAATATTGCTAAAACAAATTGAAGATCTATATAAATGGAGAGACATTCCATGTTCATGAATTGTAAGTCTCCATACTGTGAAGATGGCAATTCTCCCAAAATTGATCTATACCTTGAATGCAATTTCTATCAAAATTCTAAGTAGGCTTTTTTTGGAGGTAGAAATTGATGAGCTGGTTTAGAAATTTATGTGAAAATATTAAGGACCTAAAACAGCCATGACAATATTTAAAAATAAGAAAATGGCCATACTGCCCAAATTGATTTATAGATTCAATCCTACCCCAATCAAACTACTGTTGACTTTCTTCACAGAATTGGAAAAAACTATTTTAAATTTCATATGGAACCAAAAAAGAGCTCGCATAGCCAAGACAATCCTAAGCAAAAAGAACAAAGCTGGAGGCATCACGCTACCTGACTTTAAACTATACCGCAAGGCTACAGTAACCAAAACAGCATGATACTGGTACCAAAACAGATATATAGACCAATGGAACAAAACAGAGGCCTCAGAAACAACACCACACATCTACAACCATCTAATCTTTGACAGACCTGACAAAAACAAGCAATGGGGAAAGAATTCCCTATTTAATAAATGGTTTTGGGAAAACTGTCTAGCCATATGTAGAAAGCTGAAAGTGGATCACTTCCTTTCACTTTATACAAAAATTAACTCAAGATAGATTAAAGACTTAAACATAAGACCTAAAACCATAAAAACCCTAGAAGAAAACCTAGGCAATACCATTCAGGACATAGGCATGGGCAAAGACTTCATGACTAAAACACTAAAAGCAATGGCAACAAAAGCCAAAACAGACAAATGGGATCTAACTAAACTAAAGAGCTTCTGCACAGCAAAAGAAACTACCATCAGAGTGAACAGGCAGCCTACAGAATGGGAGAAAATTTTTGCAATCTGTCCATCTGACAAAGGGCTAGTATCCAAAATCTACAAAGAACTTAAATTTACAAGAAAAAAACAACCCCATCAAAAAGTGGGTGAAGAAAATGAACAGACTCTTCTCAAAAGAAGACAATTATGTACCCATCAAACATATGAAAAAAAGCTCATCATCACTTTTCATTAGAGAAATGCAAATCAAAACCACAATTATATATCATCTCACGCCAGTTAGAATGGCGATCATTAAAAAGTCAGGAAACAACAGATGCTGGAGAGGATGTGGAGAAATAAGAATGCTTTTACGCTGTTGGTGGGAGTGTAAATTAGTTAAACCATTGTGGAAGACAGTGTGGTGATTCCTCAAGGATCTAGAACTAGAAAAACCATTTGACCCAGCAATCCCATTATTGGGTATATACCCAAATAATTATAAATCATTTTGCTATAAAGATACATGCACACATATGTTTATTGTGGCACTATTCACAATAGCAAAGTCTTGGAACCAGCCCAAATGCCCATCAATGATAGACTGGATAAAGAAAATCTGGCACATATTCACCATGGAATACTATGCAGCCATAAAAAACGATGAGTTCCTGTCCTTTGGAGGGACATGGATGAAGCTGGAAACCATCATTCTCAGCAAACTAACACAAGAACAGAAAACCAAACACCACATGTTCTCACTCATAAGTGGGAGCTAAACAATGAGAACACATGGTGAACAGGAAGGGGAACATCATACACTGGGACCTGTCAGTGGGTGAGGAGCTAGGGGAGCGATAGCATTAGGAGTATCGGAGTAATACCTAATGTAAATGATGGGTTGATGGGTGCAGCTAACCACCATGGCACATCTATACCTGTGTAACAAACCTGCACATTCTGCACATGTACCCCAGAACTTAAAGTATAATAATAAAGAAAAAAAGAAATTGGAGGAATTGCCATACCCGATTTCAAAACTTACTATAAAGTTACAGTAGCCAAGAAAATGTGGTACTATCATAATGACAAAAATATAAATCAGTGAAATATAATTGAAAGTCAAGAAATAAGCCCTTAGGTTTATGGCCAATTAATTTTAAAAAATAGCAAGGTAATTCAATGAAGGAAAGAATAGTATTTTTAACAAATGGTGATAGGAAAATTATATATCCACTTGAAAAAAAATGAATTTAGACTCTGATACCACAATAGAAAAAAAATTCAGAATATAGAAGACCTTAATGTTAGCACTAACACTATAAAACTTTTTAGAAAAAGACTACCAGAGAAACTTTTACCTTGATTTAGACAAATATTCTTAAATGTGATATCAAGAGCATCATTCATTAAAGTGAAAATTAATAAACTTGACTTATTGCTAAGAGAATGAAAAGTCAGGGAGAATGTATTTGCAAACTTTATATTTTATGAAGATCTTATATCTAAAATGTATTTTAAAAAATCAAAACAAATCAGGCGAGAGATTTTAACAAATTTTTTACCAAAGAATTCATGTGATTGGGTAATACATACATGGAAAGGTGCTCACCATCATTATCTTTCAGGAAGTGCAAATTAAAAACATAATGAAATACCTCTATATATCTACAAGAATACCTATAATCAAAACGGCAATACCAAACATTGGCAAAATGCGGAGAGACTAGAACCTTTATGCATTGCTGGTGGAAATACAAAATAGCACAACACTTGGGGAGACAATGTGATGGTTTCCTAAAAAGTAAAATGTGTACTTATGACATAACCCAGTAATTCCACTGTTATTTATATGCCAATGCAAAACGAGACATACAGCTATGCAAAATCTTATACAGGAATGTTTATGACAACATTCTTTATATACTTAAACACTGCAAACAATACAGAATTCTACTAACTAGTAAATGGATAAAAATGTATATATATACAGTGGACTATGAATGATTAACAGTAAAAAGAAGAAACTCCTGTGGCTACTATAAGATGGATAAGTCCTGAAAACATTATGCTGAGTAAAAGAAGCATATGTACTGCGTATTGTATGATTCCATTCAAATGAAAAGTCCGGAAAAGCCAAAGTTTCTAGAGACAAAGAGCAGATTGCCTGGTGATTGAATTTTACCTATACAATGGCTAAATTTTTAAGATATGAACATTACACCCCCCAAAATGAGAGACATGGAAGGAGTAATCAGAGCCATTTCCAGATGTAATCTCAGCCTCTTACCATAGGGATGATATGGACTGGAGGAAATTCTCAAGAATGTGATTATTTTAATTATGATGGGAACAAGGTAACTATAAAGAATAGGAAAAAAACATTTTAGAGATAAGCCCTGATTCCATTTCTGTATTGAATTTACGATAATTGTTTAGATGCTACTTTTGATTGAAATAACATATATAAGCTATTTAGACTTAAAAGAAAAAGACATGTAGAAAGTTTCCTCTAGTTGAACAAAACCTTCAACTGCTTTCTGTATTCCTATTTTGACTCTCGAAAAGAAAGAAAATGAAAAGGCAAACAATGGGTGAAGAGCTTTTATTCAACTACATTCTTTTACCTGATATGTTTTAGGTTCAATAAAGCCAATTTTATGGGTTTGTGGATATATATACACACACACATATATACGTATTGAGCATTGCTTGAGTATTGAGACTTTTGGAATGATCAGGTATAGTAAAATAAACTCTGATATAGAGGACTAGAAGGAAAAATGACTTTTTAAAAATAAAACAGGTGCATTTGTACTTTGAATGTACAGTGTATGTGTCACATGTTTATATGTGATACTTATGCACATTACTTATATACATATTTAATGTTAAACACGTAAAATATACACACTAGGAGTACATGTTTTGTTTATATTTTGCTAGATTCTCATCTAATCACAAGGAATATTAACCTAATTAAGGCACAACATTTTCTTTTTGCCTTATTCTAACAGCAAAGATAAAGAGACGCTCCAGTGTCATGTTATATGTATGATAGATGCTTACAATCAACAATTGCCACTGCAAACAGCATTGGTTAGCAACTGTATTAAACTCAGACATACTGTTGGTGATTTGGGTGGACTTAACAGTTGTCAAAATTTGGGGTAAGTCAGTTTTCATCTGGTGAGTCTGAATTTTTTTTTTTTTTTAGTCTGGGTCATGCTGTGTTGCCCAGGCTGGAGTGCAGTGGCACAGTGTGGTCTCACTGCAACCACCACCTCCCTTGTTCAAGTGATTCGCCTGCCTCAGCCTCCCAAGTAGCTGGAATTACAGGCGCGTGCCACCACGCCCGGCTAATTTTTGTATTTTTAATAGAGCTGTAGTTTCACCACTTTGGCCAGGGTGGTCTCGAACTCCTGACCTCAGGTGATCCACCCACCTCAGCCTCCCAAAGTGCTGGGATTACAGGCATGAGCTACTACGCCCGGCTGTGAGTTTCATTTTAATATAAAGTTTTCTAACCACATGAAAGAGTTTCTATTGTTTTTATTACCATGGCTATAATTGATCTCAATTTTTTTCATGCAGGCAATATTCGCATTGTGATACATAAAATATATACTCAATTTAATTCTTTGGGAGTGACCACCAGCTCTCTCCTTAACTGACTACTCTCTAGGGATAACAAAGCAATTTGAGGAAATTTGGGCCATGTAAAGATATTGCAAACATCAAAATTGCGAGAAACAAAAACTAGATATAATATGAATTCAAATTCTGTGTGTATATTCACATAAAATCTGTCCAACTTCCAACAGTTGAATGACTGGAATTATTTCTAACTTCTGAGACTTGATATTGGTTCTATGACTGAAGAACAAGCTGGAAAGGACTGCCATGTTATTAGACCACACATAGGTAAAATTATTTTCAAGGCTTACATAGTAAAACATATATATATATATATATATATACACAGACACACCTTTGTTTGCATTATTATACTAGATACTGTGGCTATAAAACAGAATAGAATATGAAATTTGTCCTCAAGGATGTAAAAGTACATTTATTTTTTTTCTTCTCAGAACATTGTAATAAATGTAGTACATTTTCCTCTGTAGAATTAGTAACCATAGTATTCATTTGAATATCCAGTGGTAATGTGAGTTTCAATTTTTAGCTTTATAGGTACTTTCTAGTGACTGATATAATAGGTTTCAGAGGCCCATTAACTCTACCTGGTGTCCACATAAGTAATCACATACTCTGTTGTATGAATGGCTTACATTTTTCATAACGACCTGCAAATATAAAACCTTTCTTTCTCTCCCTATTAGTTATTCTCTCTTGGCATGTAAGTAGAAGAGACATAATGAAATACCAGGAGTTTTATCTATTTGAACTGCAGTAATATCTCCCAAGGTGACATTCCCATGGTTAAAAAAGCAGTCTTCTTCATTTTTGTGTTTTAAAACACTTATTTAGATCTAGACTTAAGTGTTGCTTTTCTTGTAGGAGTTTGAAAATGCTTAACAATCTAAAGTTAATTATTACTCTTTACAAATATATTCAAGTTTCTCAAGTTATCTAATTGGCTATTCTTCCTGGCTGGTTGCCTGTAGATTTTCTTAGAAAATTTGCTACTTTGACAGGGTAGAGTTACATGATGTTGTCCCTACTGTTCTATTCTGGATGTCTCTCATGCTGCCCTATCAGAATCCCGAGAAATGGCATAGGAAGATCACTGGAGGGTACACTGAGCATAAATTGATCTGGCTACCGCCAGGTCTTGAGAATGAGAAGAGGGAAGAGTTGCTGTGTATGTTGAGAAATTAAAGTACTATCAAATGAATCTGATCACAGCATATTGCCTGGAAATACGCTGTATTGCTATGGCAAAGTCTATTTTGTATATGAGATTGATTATTCCACATGAGAGCAGGAACTTGTCTTTCATAATGAGTCAGAGAAGTGACAATTTCTCGTTATATTTCAGAGTTATGGGGGATTGACTATAGTGTGTATTCTGCAGATATGCCTCAAAGATAAAAATAAATTAAATGCAATGGAAACATGTTGATGAATTTAAAAATTTGTTATTTAACCTATTGGTATTTATTAGCTCCCCTGTGGCTTCTATGTTGAGAATAAAAAGATGAATAAAACAAGTTTACACTAATATCTTGTCATCTCAAACGCTCAAAATAGTCAGTCTTAAATGACTGATTTGATGCTTTTTTTTTTAGTAAAATTTAAAACCTAGTGACTAAAAGGGCATTCTTTGGAGTGGCAGAGATGTTCTGTGTTTTGATTGTGATGGTGGTTACATGCTTGTATATATTTGTCTATTAAATTTACCATTAAATACTGTTAAAATGAGTAGATTTTGTTATATGAAAATTTGACTCAAAGTAAGTTGATGTTGGTCAAAAGGTGCAGTTTCAGTTACACAGGATGAATAAGTTCTGAAGATCTTTCATACAACATGGTGACTATAGTTAACCCATATCATATTTTATACTTAAAGACTGCTAAAAAGAATAGATTTTAAATGGTCTCACCACACTTAGAAGCAAAAACTGGTAACTATGTGAAGTAATGGATGTCTTAACCAGTTTGATTGTAGTAATCATTTCACAATATACAGGCACATCAAAACATGTTGTACACCATAAATATATACATTTTTTCCAACTATACCTCAATAAGGATTAGAAAATAAATAAAAATGGTTTATTTTCTCTCTCATTGTATAATAGATGATAATGTGTACCAGTACTGCTGGTAAAAGTATTATAAATAATATTTGCTAATATATATAAATGCACAGATTATTTTCCCTTTGTTCTGATGTTCTGATTGTGGAATAATTACTGAGTATAGAGTTAATTCCAGGCTTGCTCTTTCTCTCTGTTTCTTTCTTCTCTTTCACTCACATAAACTAAAGGCATAATTTAATAAATGCCCTTTTGTGTGGACCTTTGGAATGTCTTTTATGCCATTAAAACTTAGAGAAATCGAATAGTATTTTAGGCCTTTAACACATTGTTTAATTTACTATTTTCTTCTAAAGAATTGGGATTTCAACAATCCAAAGGTGCCTCAAGCTTAACATGTTCAAAATTGAACTCCCTATTGTTCCTCACTAACTTGTATCTTCTGCTCTCCAAACTTCCGTGAATGATACCGTCACTTACCAGTCACACAAGACAGAGGTCTAGAATTCCTCTATGCCTCCCTTTTCCTGGTCCTTTCCCTATGAACTGTATTCCAGTCCCATCAGTCCACCTCCTTGACACTTCCTGGATCCATTCCCCTGGAGTTACTGTTGTGCTTCCATCTTCATTCAGGCTCCATTTATCTTTTACCTGGCCTACTGCTTTTCTACAATTAATACTTCTGCAGCAGCAAGGTGATCACTACAATGTCAAATTGGTTATGTGAACTCCTAAAGTTTAATCTTTTACTAATTTCCCATTTCCTAAAAGGTTAGAATCCAAATTCCTTGGTATGACACACAAGGTCCTCCATGATATGAAGCCTATCCACCTCTTCAATAGCAATTATAGAACCTGACCATATTTAACAAGTTTATTTAATATTGAATACAGAATCCGAAACCATAATAGGTTGTCTCACACATATATAAAATAAAAGTATTATAAAGAATATTTGCTAATGTATATTTATGCAGTTAGTGATTATTTTCCCTTTGCTCTGATGTTTTTTGTTTTTGTTCTTGCTTTTGTTTGAGACAATTTCACTCTGTCACCCAGTCTGGAGTGCAGTGGCACGATCTCAGCTCACTGCAACCTCTGCCTCCCAGGCTCAAGCAACCCTCCCACCTCAGCCTCCCCAGTAGCTGTGACTACAAGCACACGCCACCATGCCCGGCTAATTGTTTTGTATTTTTAGTAGAGTTGGGGTTTTGTCATGTTGCCCAGGCTGCTCAAACTTCTGAGCTCAGGCGATCTGCTTGTCTCAGCCTCCGAAAGTGCTGGGATTAAAGGTGTTAGCTGCTGCGCCCAGCCTATAATTTTTAATTAATTTGTTTTCTCTACCTGGAATAACCTTACACAAAAAGGGTCATCTAGTGAAATAGCTACTCTGTGCCAGTGTCAACTGCATTTGGAAATTACTCATATTCCTCTGAGGGATAAATGACCAACTCTTCCTTATACCACTACAGCATCCTATTTCTATACATGCATTACTTTGTAAGTTCTTTGCAGAGCATTTCCATAACTGATTCAGCTCTGAGATTCCTGTACCACACCTGGCATCTGACACACGGTAAACACCAAATCCTTGACAAGTTACTGACTACTGTTTATATTTTCTGTGATTTATTTAAGCTGAACTAATTATGATGCTTTCAAAATTTAAATGTGTATGGTTTTTAACATCAATGAAACCCAGAAGAGATAGTTGAAGAAAAGGTTTCTGAGGTTTTTAGGATGGAAGGAAGCATAGGTAAAAGATCATAAAACTGTCAGCAGCTTTTAAAATATATAGAGTGTTACATAAACACATATCTGTCCATAAGTAGTGATGCCATAAAATTGTCTGTCCTTCACCTCAGATACACAAAGTGTAATTTATTTTTTCTTTAACGGATTTGGTCTTCCTTATGTGATGAGTATTGGGATATCATACTTTATTTTGGTCCATTTACGTCCAATCTCACATTAGTCTATAATGCTGTAGATTCAAGTATCCCTTTAGGCAGTGCTGACTTTCTTGGTTAGAAATCCTGTCTCTCAACCAGTACCTCTCTACCTCCTCACCCTAAAGTGGCATCTGAGGGAAGGGTTGACTTCCTAACCTCTTAGTGCTGAGATAAGATCCCTGCATTGTGATGCCCTGTGACAAATGTGAATTCCTTTTCTTTTTTTCTCCTACATTCCCGCAGTTGCTGCTCTCTCTGTTGGTCATAATGGCTGAGCTCCTAAACTGTTTGAGTCCAGAGTGGCATATTTCTTGTGTGTCCAGTAGAGACTGGTGGTCCCCTCTTGCCTACCCAAGCTCTTCGTGGCTCATGATGGTGCCATAGGCTCCCTGAATCATGACTTCAATTGTTATAGGGTCCTCACTGTTCAACCTCCAGGCCACTTTGCCAGTCCAACTCTACTCCAGATTACCCTGAAATGATTCAAATCATACCATGTGTCTGTTTCCATTAGTGAAGGGTGATGTGATAGAGCAGTCCCAGTCATAATGTCTTTGGAGCTAGAACAAGAATATAAATGGAGATTCTTAGTTTTACATTAAATATTTAACTCATGAATCAATCTGACAGTTTGTTAAAAATATATGCTATCCTTCTACCTTGACAAAAATATCTTCTTAATGGTCTGGAGAGCCAGATTTGAATTGAGAATCATCTGACTCCTTAAAGTTCTGCAGCCAAAAAAAAAAAAACACAAACAAAACAAAACAAACAAACAAACAAAACAGTGGTACAGGAGAACTAGCACCTGACACCTGCCCTGTGTCTAACACTAGGTTTTTTTTCACCCCTGAGGCTGTTAGCATCTTGAGAGCTTCAAACAAACATGTGTGAATGCCCCAGCCTGTATGTTGAAACTGTTTACACATGCTACTCCTCAGGCCCAGAGATGCCCATATAGGTGGCTCAATTCATTGCAAAGAGGAAAAACCCAGGGAATGAACTCTCACAGACCAGGGCAGAGGGCTTGGAGAGGAACGTTTAGAGTCCTGGGTAGGGATGGATTCCAGACAGGTGTAATATCAATAGGTAATTATGGCCTCCCCTTGGCCTTATGGAATCCTTGCCACATGAGTAGGAGTGAGCTAGAGGAGGGAGAGAGAACCCTCCAACGTGCAGAGACTGGGTGTCCTTGATCTAAGGTTCATACTTACTCAGTTCACAGTTAGATTTCCATAATCTCAAGTCTAAAAGGCTCCTATCTACCACCGTCCTTTCTTAAGGTCTTCTGTTTAATTATACCATGGCCTCGTTCTCCTTTTATATTCTTAAAAAGAACAAGTCACTAACACAGTCTGTCTGGGAACAGTACACTTTTTGGTAGCATCTTAGAGCAGAAAATATATTTAAAAAGCAACAATATAAAGAGGAAATTAATTTTCTTTTTGTTTCCTAAGTATTGCTTAATACTTACAATATATTTTTCCTATTACTTATATAAGTATTGCCATCGACACTTTGTAAGTTGTAGTAATACACACTCATAAATTCAGCAGTTAACTCCTCTAGCTTTGCACATAATGCTGTTATTTCTTTTAAAACACACGGTTATCCTATTACGCATGTGAAGCTTGGAATAAAATATATATTAAAATATGACTAAAAATAAAAACAGATTTTATAGGCTTTGGAAGTACTATACTTTAAAAGATCTGTATTTTTCACACTGAGGAAGGAGAACTACTGAAATAAAGGGTACTGTGTCAAAGTATTATGCACAGAATATGAGAATGGCAATATTGAATATCCTTGCCCAACTGTGGAAAATTAAGGATTAAGACTTGAGGAAAGTCTAAATGCGTTAAAATGGAAAATGTAGGCCAGGCATGGTGGCTCACGCCTGTAATCCCAATACTTTGGGAGGCCAAGGCAGGTGTATCACCTGAGGTCAGGAGTTCATGAACAGCCTGGCCATCATGGTGAAACCCTGGCTCTACTAAAAATACAAAAATTAGCCAGGGGTGGTGGTGCATATCTGTAGTCCAGCTACTCGGGAGGCTGAGACAGGAGAATCGCTTGAACCCGTAAGGCAGAGGTTGCAGTGAGCCAAGATCGTGCCACTGTACTCCAGCCTGGGTGACAGAGTGAGACTTCATCTCAAAAAATAATAAAAATAAAATCAATTGAAAATAATAAGCACAACATTTTGTCATTTAGTTGATAAATCTACAGTTTAGAGTTTGCCATGAGTCAAACACTATGGTTTCCCAAGTGAATTAACTTTCATAATAATTTGCCTTTTTAAAAATGATAATTACCCATTCCATAATGGGTAATTTCAGGTAACTATATTTTAAAAGAACTCACTATTACTATTTATGTATCTACTGATTTGAAAGTGAAAATGTAAAAATGTTTTTATCAACATCACCAAGATGCTTTTCTACAAATTCTAACTGAATTGTATTCTACTCTATAAACTGATAGACCTTTGCTTTAGAAACTTATGTGGAAATACCAATCCAGAGAAATCCTGTCTCCCTATCTCCCACCTGGGACTCTTTAGAACCTTTAGTATTCACTTCGAAACGTCTGATATGGGAATTATAGTGTGGTGTTCTTTAACTTTTAATATCACAGATCCCATAATTTGGAGCATCAAGTAACATTTTGTAGAGCTACTATTCCTCAGAACACAATTTGAGAAATGTTCTAATAGAGTCATTTTCTACAAATAGGAAATTCCTACAGATATTATTATACTAAATCATACTGAAACCTAGTCTGATTTGATGTATTAATAATAAAGTAGTTTAGATTACTTTAACTTCTGGCAATTATTGCCAAAACTTCTTTCCTATTAAGAGTATTCTATTAGTCCACATATAATGCTGATCATATGTACAGTAACATTAACATCTAAGATGACAGAATAATATACATCTTATTACTTTTGTGAAAAATAGAAAGGGTTACATAATAAAATATTAATTGTCTAGAATTTGGCTTTCTAGAGGCTTGATATACTATGATGTAGCCCTTAAAATATGGATGTTCTTGTCAGAAATCTAGCTCTATATTGGGTTCCACTTTTATTGTCAGTATGACTGGGGCAGGTTACTGGATCTCTTTAAGTTTGTTTACTCACAGGTAAAATGGTGGTTAATAATATCTTCCTGGAAGAGTTGTGATATTAAAGAGATGGCCTATATATGTAAACCACCTGGCACCTGGTAGAAGCATTGATTACTCTTCTACCATTCATTTTCTTTGAATTCAATTTTTTTTGAGGAAGTACTTCTTGGTGACAGTGAAGTTCCTTAATCCTCAAGAAAAAGAGAAAACTCAGATTCTTGGAGGAAAGAATGTAGCACTCTCTTTTACCTTGTTATAAAAGGTTAAATTTTCCCTTCAGAAATTTGGAAGGCGTGGGGAAAATTTAAGGGAGCAATAAAGAAGAAAAGCAGAAATCTGAACATAGATGACAATAAAAAGAAATGATAAATACATGCATGTACACTCATGCATGTTTGCACACACACATGCACATGTGTACACATTCCCAACAACCACAAACACATCCACAAATAAAACAAGAGACACTGGCCAGGGGCAGTGGCTCACGTCTGTAATCCCAGCAGTTTGGGAGGCTGAGGCGGACAGATCATGAGGTCAGGAGTTCGAGACCAGCCTGGTCAAGAGACCAGCCTGGCCAATATGGTGAAACCCCATCTCTACTAAAAATACAAAAATTAGCTGGGTGTGGTGGTGGGCGCTTGTAATCCCAGCTACTCAGGAGGCTGAGGCAGGAGAATTGCTTTAACCCGGGAGGCAGAGGTTGCAGTGAGCCGAGATCACACCATTGCACTCCAGCCTAGGTGCCAAAACGAGACTCTGACTCAAAGAAAAAAAAAGAGACACTGAAAACGAGAGAAAATTAACTGTGATGCTCACTATTCCTGTGAGGTTGATTTAACTGCTACCTGAGCTGCAATTTAATATGATGAACTTAAGAGTACAAGACATCTGGAATTAATCTGAAAAATTATTATTAGAATAATGACACTTAAAATGTTGACTTTTGACTTCAATGGAATATTTATTAACTAGAACATTCTGCATACAGGCAGGACCTTGTGAAGCAAAATTTATAGATTTGTGTTCAGGAATGATTACAAACAAAGATAGCAGAATCAGGGCTTTATTAGAGTACTATGCTACAGTTTTGCTAAATATATGTTAAAGGAATCTGAAAGAATAAAGAGAATCATGAAGATTATCCTAAGGATTCTCCTAAGGAAATTCAGCTTTCTGTGCTACCCAGAGAAGGGCCCAGATGGTACTGGATTCCTGTTGTAACTTAAAGGGAAGCTTTTACAATGTCTGGAACCTGCGATGTCTTGAAAATGAAGGTAGAGGATGTCCTCAAGTTTCTTGCAGCAGGAACCCACTTAGGTGGCACCAACCTTGACTTCTAAATGGATCAGTACATCTGGAAAAGGAAAAGTGATGGCATCTATATCCTAAATCTGAAGAGGACTCAGGAGAAGCTTCTGCTGACCGCTCGTGTCACTGTTGCCATTAAAAACTGATGTCAGTGTCATGTCCTCCAGGAATACTGGCCAGAGGGCTGTGCCAAAGTTTGCTGCTGCCACTGGAGCAACTCCAATTGCTGGCTGCTTCACTCTTGGGATGTTCACTAACCAGATCCTGGCAGCCTTTCAGGAGCCACAGCTTCTAGTGGTTAATAATCCCAGGGCTGACCACTGTCCTCTCACAGAGGCATCTTTTATTAACCTGCTTACTATTGCTCTGTGTTACACAGATTCTCCTCTGTGCAATGTGGACATTGCCATCCCACTCAACAAAGGAGCTCACTCAGTGGGGCTGATGTGGTTGATGGTGGCCCGGGGAGTTCTGCTCTTGTGTGGCACCATGTCCCATGAACATCCATGGGAGGTCGTGCCTGATCTCTACTTCTACAGAGATCCTGAAGGATTAAAAAGGAAGAGCAGGCTGCTACTGAAAAAGCTATGACCAAGGAAGAATTTCAAGATGAATGGCCTACTGTAGCTCCTGAGTTTGCTGCTACTCAGGCTGAAGTCGCAGACTGGTCTCAAGGTGTGCAGGTGCCCTCTGTGCTTATTCAGCAGGGCTCTGCTGAAGGCTGGAGCACTCAAGACTGCCACAGAAGACTGGTCTTCAACTCCCACTTCTCAGGCCACTGAATGGGTAGGAACAACCGCTGAGTGGTCCTAAGCTGTTCTTTCATAGGTACTTTTTTTTTTTTTTTCCTCCTGAGACGGAGTCTCACCCTGTTGCCCAGGCTGGAGTGCAGTGGTGCGATAGCTGACTACAGCATCCACCTCCTGAGTAGCTGGGATTACAGGCGCGCACCACCATGCCCGGCTAATCTTTTGTGTCTTTAGTAGCGACGGGGTTACACCATGTTGGCCAGGCTGGTCTCGAGGTTCTTAAGCTACATGGCAATAAGGTCGATGGAAAATAAACATTATTGTCTAAAGAAAATAGGAAAGTGAAATATAAAGTTATGAATTTAAAGCTATTTAGAAGGGCATGAAGAAAGACCGAAGAAGTATTCAAACTGAAATTATTCTAAAATGAAATTTCAAATTAAATTTAATCTAGTTTCACATTGCTGATTAAATTTTAGATGACACTGTACAAAGCTATCTGGGAGAGTGAAACCACATGACAAATTTACTGGTTGTCATTTTCTACTTTGTGATTTTAGCCTATAATCAGTTTTAAAGCTCTGATATTTAGAGTGTGCTTCCTCTCTACAACTAAGACCTTTTTGACTTTAACTTTATGTCTGTTTAAAGAATCAATATCCCTTCAGAGGTTCTACGATTACAGATTGAAATTACTTTTTAAAAAGTTAACGTCCCAGGTTCTATTAAGACTAGTTTCCGAGGCTGAGCATGGTGGGTCACACCTGTAATCCGAGCACTTTGGGAGGCCGAGGTGGGTGGATCACCTGAGATCGGGAGTTCGAGACCAGCCTGACCAACGTGGAGAAACCCCATCTCTACTAAAAATACAAAAGTAGCCAGGCGTGGTGGCACTTTCCTGTAATCCCAGCTACTTGGGAGGCTGAGGAAGGAGAATCACTTGAACCCGGGAGGTGGAGGTTGCAGTGAGCTGAGATCACACCATTGCACTCCAGCCTGGGCAACAAGAGCAAAAAAAAAAAAAAAAAGAAAAAAAGACTAGTTTCTTTAAAATGTGGATATCAGTTAAAATCTGTGTATTGTATTGCATTTTGAATGCACTGGATTAATTCCATTTTTAAATGAAACGTGGAAAATCTTGTTTTAAGATGAAGAATCCTTGCTAAATAGAATCTCTGCACCCTAAAATGGCTTTTTTAATTGGGAATTTTCAAAATATGAATTTGGTTAGTTACAACAAACAATCAAAATCCTTACCTATGAATTGCCCTGTTCTAAAGCAAGAACGTTCAACTCGGATATCTAGTGGTAAAGCAAAAAGAGATTTCCCTGTTAGTCCTCTTACAGGTTGTGGGCATTGCTTATTTGACTTTGAAACATTAAAGAAGAATGTGTTTCAGGGCAGACATGTTGGTAAAACTGTTTCTGTTACAAAAATTTTAGAGGACAACCCAACGTTTTAATGTGGTGAACCTCGTTTATCATCCTGTCACTGCACCATCTTTTTCCAGTTTCATCCTGGACCAGGGTTTCATGGCACAGAAAAAAACCTGGCCATCAAATCATAGCATATGAACAAGTAGATGGCCCAAATGTTTGAAAGCATAAACATGCCTCTCTCATTGGGCACTGGTGGAGAGGGTTCGAAGCCCATTATTTGTAATTGCAGTTCAGACTAGGAGAAAAAAAAACCCCATCCAGAAGAGAAACAATTGGAATGTTTGTATGGATTTGGGTTTTGATAGCTTCTGTCACATTCCATCACTGTTTGTGTGAGCATTTTCCAATCAGCTGTCCCAACATCAAAGCCATTTCTGCACAATTTTTTTTTCTCTGTATTGCTTGTTCTTTTCAAAAGTTGGTTTTCTATCGTCTTCTCCCCCAGTCTCCGTGAGATTTGCATTTTAATGTATGGTCTGTCTAATGTATTGTCTATTTCACTTCTAACAGTTACATCTCTTACATTTACAAATGTACTTCACCATATTTCTTCCAGACAGTCACCTTTCTTATTATTTTACTGCCCTCATGACATAATATTGTAACTATCTGCAGCTCTTAGACAAAGAGAACCTTTCCAGAAGAGCTTTCAACTTTTTCTCTTTTGCCTTGGAGTATGTCTCTCTACCTCTATTATGTTCTTGTAAGTGATAAATATCTTATGAGTTTTTTTTGTCTATCCATAATGATAATAGAATCTGAGCATTAATATTTTTTTTGGTGGACCATGCACAATTTCTAAAATCCATAATTTATTTTCATAACCAATATTACAGTAAATTCGTTAAGCATATACACGGTTTGGAGGCTTATTGGCTTAATAGGTTCAATCCATAGAAAAGGATAATTCACTACCTACTCAAAAGCATCCTACCTTGAGAGTCAGCTAAGTGGGGAAAGGAAAAATATGCTTTTCTCTTCAGACAGCCTTTGTATCAGTGTTTCAGTAACATACATGACTACTTATTCCGTTTCATTTCTTCTCTTTGAATATTGCCTTTGCCTCTCCTGGGACAGTAGAGTTAATCTTATAGGAATACCTAATTCCACAAATTCCTTAGAATAGTGTAAGGCTGTGCAGTGATTGGCCCTTACCTTGCTCTCTGTTCTCTCCTTCCACCACCGGCTTCTGAGAGGTTCGCAGTCTTACATCTTGAAAACCACTTTCAGTTTGTGAAATGGACCAGGATTCTTCTTTTTCTTTTCTTTTTCTCTCTTTTTTTTTTTTTTTTTGAGACAAGGTCTCACACTCTCACACAGACTGGAGGGCAGTGGCATGATCATTGCTCACTGCAGCCTCTACCTCGCTGGCTCAAGCGATCCTCTCACCTCAGCCTCCTGAGTAGCTGGGACCACAGGCATACGCTACCATGCCAGACTAGTCTTTTTTTGTTTGTCTGTTTTTGTTTGTTGTTGTTGTTGTTGTTTATTAGAGACAAGGTCTCACGCTGTTGCCCAGACTGGTCTTGGGGTCCTGGGCTCGAGTGATCAACTGCCTCAGCCTCCCAAAGTGCTAGGATTGCAGGTGTGAGCCACTTCACTCAGCCAGACCAGGATTCTTTCAAGTTTTGGTGACATTACTTATGTTTTTCCCTATTTTTGGAATACTCTCCCCATCTGATTGCACTGGAACAGCTTTCTAACATTTTTTTCAAGGCTTTGTTAAACGATAAAATTAACAAAATAAAAAAGCATTCCTTGAGATTAATTCTCCTGGCTGTGTTGTGTAATCCTTCTAGGTGCCTGCATGCTCTGTGCTTACTTCTTTAAAGATAATAACCCTTTATGTGTTTTAAATCATTTACTCATTCTGACAAGCATATTCAGTAAACAACTGTAGTTATCATCAGTCCTATTTTATGAATATAGAAAATAATGCAAAGAAAATTAAGTTACTTACCCACTGTCTCACAGCTAATGGTAGAACAAATTTTGAAGAGGTCTGTGACGGGACTGTCCATTAGAAGTCGAATATGAACTAAAAATGCTATGCAATTTTTAAAAAACTTCAAGTAGATATATTACAAAAGCAGAAAGAAACAGGTGAAATTCATTGTACTGTTATTTTATTCTCAACATCATTTCAACATATGACCTATAAAAAATGAGATTTTTTTTATTTCTTCACACTGAGTTTTCATATCCAGTGTATATTTTAAACTTAAAGCAGATCTTGATTCAGACTAGCATTCTAGAACACATGTGCCTAATTGCTACCTTTGTTCAACAGCACAAGTCTTTACTCTTAATTACAGCACCCCTCTTTGTATTGAAATAGTTTTATTTGCCTACCTGCCCTGTTCTACTGTGTGCATCTTTACTAGGTGGAGAATGTGCTAATTCATTTCTTTATTTCAAGTATATAGACTAGTTAGTGCCTAAGATATAGAAACAATAAATGCTTATGGAATTTTGTTGCTGCAGTATTGCAGTGGCCTCGGAGTACAGAGATTTTTGGATACTCTTTTTAGCAATCATTGTAGAATTGAAAATCTAAAAGATTCAAAACGCTTGACAAAATTTCTAGAAGGCATGTATTTGCCTTTTAGACTTCTGAGCAGCTCATACAAGAAGATTGGGAAGCTATCCTGGAAGTTAGCTGTAGCCCGTACGGACAGTAGAATATGCCAAGTTTCCACTTTAAGAGTGCATGTAAATGCTATGACTTTCACTAAAACCACATAGCAATATAATAAATGAAAATGTCGTCTAAACGTGTTCTGGAACATTTCCTAATTATTATAACATATTGTATTTTGTTATCATTATTTAGTAGAAAAATGGGATCAGAATTAGCATTGTAATATTATTTTGGTAAAATTATGAATGGGATCATGCCTCGTACATAGTAGATGCCTAATAATTATTAATCTGATTTGATTTATTTGAGCCAGGGTTAGTAAGTTCAACTTCTACTGGTTTCTGTTATTTATTTGAGAACCTATTCAACTTGCCATCATTGGGACAAGCTGGGACAGTTCCTTAAAATGAACTCTATTAGAGTCAAATTGTTCCATCTGTTTTCCCTAAATGAAAGAAGATTCCCTTGATGCTAGTCAACGAGTGAGGGCTCCTTGACTCAGAACCAGATGCAAGCTTTATACCAGCCTTCCATTTCAGCCCAATTACATTCTTGGCAGCCTGTGAGACTCATGGGGTAAACTTTTTATAACAATTATCAATATCAGCCAATTTTTCAGAATGGGCAGGAATAAACTTCAATGGCTGCAGGATGAGTTTTCTGTCTTCCAAAGGCTCTGTCTGGCTGGCTGCCATGGAGAATATGTAGGAGCATAAAGGCTGCTGTTTTATGTAACACTCTAGAAATCAGCTAACTTTATGACTACTTAGAGTTTTAAGATTTTATCAATCTAAATTAACTATTTAATATTGGCTTAGGCTACTTTTTTGTGACATAGAGAACATTATTTTTATTCCTGTGATACAGACCTCCAAGGTGTGTGTGTACATTACATAGCAATGACTGGAGTCTGGTCTATTGTTGACTCCCTCATAAAGCTATTGTGGACGAAAGAGAGAAAGCATCTTACTGATGGGATATAGAATCAGTGAAAACCTGGAACCATTGAATTCCTATTGGGTTAGTGTGTGTATATTAGGATGGGAGGTTTGGGGAAGTAGAGTGGAAATTGATGGTGTTATGAGATGACGTTGTGACCTTTAACTCAGAAATGACTCAATCCTGTCAATATCTAACAATCCCTATACATTGTGATCTCAGGTAGATTGTTTTGCAATGGCAATGACAATTATGAACACACACTATTATTCACTGAATGTTCATAATCACAAAAGGGAAATTGTTTCTTAAATTGCAATAGGACACCAAGATTTTTCTCAAGGTTCAAGAGAAAACTTTTCTGTCTGAGAAGTTTGAAAACTAAAACAAAGAAAGCATTCATATGAGAAGAGAAGAAAGTGAGAAGACACGAGTCCTCTGTCCTCTTAGCCAGGCTCTAATGGGTTCAGCCCATGGAGGTAGGAATTAGAAAACATCATAGACCATATCGACTTGGACTGCTTAGAAATTCAGCCACAGATTTTCTGAAGCATGAGAACAGACTAATACAAAAAGTCACTTTTGTTATGCATTAGCAAAGAACTTGGAGGCATTTTGCCCATGCCTTATGGATCTTTGGAACTTTGAACTTAAGAGTGATGGATTAGGGTATCTGGTAGAAGAAATTTCTAAGGAGCAACTGATTCAAGATGTGGCCAGGCTGCTTCTAAAAGCCTATATTCGTATGTGCGAGCAAAAAATGGCCTGAAACTGGAACTTATATTTAAAAGAAAAACAGAGTGTAAAAGATTGGACAATCTGCACCCTGACCATGTGATAGAAAAAAAAAAAAAGCCCATTTAACAGGGAGGAATTCAAGCAGGCGGCAGAAATTTGCATAAGTAAAGAGGAGCCAATTACTAATAGCCAAGACAATGGGGAAAGAGCCTCCAAGGCATTTCAGAGACATTTGTGGCATCCACTCCCATAATAGGCTCAGAGGCCTAGGAGGACTGAATGGTTTCATGGGCCAAGCCCAGGGCCCCACTGCCCTGTGCAGCCTTGGGACACTACTCCCCATATCTCACTCTGCTCCAGCTCCAGCCAGAAAATTTGCAGCCTAGTCATTTGGTAGAAAAGAAAAGCCATTTGCAGGGGAGGAATTCAAACAGGCTGCAGAAATCTGCATAAGTAATGAGGAACCAGTTGCCAATAGCCAAGACAATGGGAAGGCCTTGAAGGCATTTCAGAGACCTCCATGGCAGTACTTCTCCTCACAGGCCCAGAGACTTAGGCAGTCTGAATGGTTTTGAGGGCCAAGTCCAGGGCCCCACGGACCTGTGCAGCCTTGGGACACTACTCCCTGCATCCCAGTCACTTCACCACTAGCCATGGCTCAACAAGGCCCAGGTACAACTCAGGCCACCACTTCAGAGGATGAAAACTGTAAGTATTGGTGGCTTCCAAGTGGTGTTAAGCCCATGGGTGCACAGAATGCCAAAGCTGAGCCTTGAGAGCTCCTGCCCAGATTTCAGAGAATGTATGGAAAAGCCTGGATGTCCTGGCAGAAGCCTGCTGCAGGGGCAGAGCCCTCATGGAGAACCTCCAGGAGGGCAATGTGGAGGGAAAATGTGGGGTTGGAGTCCCCACACAGAATCCCCAGTGGAGGACTGTCTAGTGGAGCTGTGAGAAGAGGGCCACCATCCTTTAAACCCCAGAATGGTAGATCCACCAGTAGCTTTCACGCTTAGCCTGGAAGAGCCACAGGCACTCAACGCCAGCCCATGAGAACAGTCGTGGGGGCTAAACCCTAGAAAGCCGCAGGAGTGGAGCTGCCCAAGGCTTTGGGAGCCCTCCTTTTGCGTCAGTGTGACCTGGATTGAGACATGGAATCAAAGAAGATTATTTTGGAGCTTTAAGATTTAATGACTGCTTTTCTGGGTTTCAGACTTGCACAGAGCCTATAGCCTCTTTCTTTTGACCAATTTTTCCATTTTGGAAAGGGAATATTTACCCAATGCCTATACCAACATTGTATCTTGGAAGTAACTAACTTGTTTTTGATTTTACAAGCTCATATGCAAAAGGAACTTGCTTTGTCTCAGATAAGACTTTGAGTTAATACTGGAGTGAGTTAAGACTCGGGGGGACTCTTGAGAAGATATGATTGTATTTTGAAATGTAAGAGAGCCATGAGATTTGGAAGGTGCCAGGGGTTGAATAATATGGCTTGGATTTGTGTCCATACCCAAATCTCATGTGGAATTGTAATCTCCAATGCTGGACCTAAAGCCTGATTTGAGGTGATTGGATCAACAGGGCAGATTTTCCTTTCGATGTTGTTTTGTGATAATGAGTGAGTTCTCATGAGATCTGATGTTTTAAAAGCGTGTGGTACCTCTCCACTTTCCCTCATTCTGCAGCCATGTAAGACATGCCTGCTCCCCTTTGCCTTCCACCATAATTGTAAGCTTCCTGAGGCCTCTCCAAAAGTAGAAGCCACTATACTTCCTGTACAGACTATAGAACTATGAGACAATTAAACCTCTTTTCTTTATAAATCATCCAGTCTCAGGTATTTCTTAAGAGCAGTACAAGAACAAACAAATACAGAGAGCCAATGCATCACATGGCCAGAGTAGAAGCAAAAAAGTTAGGGGTAAGATGCCACACATATTTAAATAGCCAGATATGGTAAGAACTCACTATCATGAGGACAGCACCAAGGATATGGCACTAAACAATTCATGAGAAACCTGCCACCATAATCCAATCACCTCCTACCAGGCTCCACTTCCAACATTGGGGAATGACATTCACTATGAAATTTAGAGAGTACAACATCCAAACTATGTTAACACTGTTACAGAAATCCTCAACAAAATACTAACAAACTGAATTTAGCAACATGTTTAAGAGATTATGACCCACTGGGATTATTCCTGTGCTAGGATGGTTCAACATATAAAAATCAATCATGTAATACACTACATTAACAGAATGAAAGATAAAAATTACATGATCATCACAATTGATACAGAAAAAAACATTTAATAAAAAATTAATACCCTTTCATGATGAAAACTCTCAACAAACTAGGAATAAAAGAAAACTATTTCAATATATTCTAAGCCACACATGAGAAACCCATAGCACAC
Organism: Pan troglodytes; assembly: GCF_028858775.2. Lineage (NCBI taxonomy): Eukaryota > Metazoa > Chordata > Mammalia > Primates > Hominidae > Pan > Pan troglodytes. The sequence goes on from NC_072411.2 coordinate 16,163,012, forward strand.
ATTACTCTCAATGGTGAAATTGCTGAAAAATTGTCCTTGAAGATCAGAAAAATGACAGGATGCTCACTTTTGCCACTTCTATTCAACATAGTACTGGAATTTCTGATCAAGGAAATTAGCCAAGAAAAAGAAATAAAAGCCTTGGAAACTGGAAACAAAGAGGTAAAATTACTTCTGTTTACACATGATATGGTCTTAGAAAATTTTAAAGATTTCCAAAAAGTTTGTTAGAACTAATTAAAAAGAATAAGCAAAGTGACAGGGTACAAAGTCAATACACAAAAATCAGTTGCATTTTGATACACTAACGAACAACCGAAAAAAGGAAATTAAGAAAACAGTTCTATTTGTAGTAGCACCAAAAGGATTAAAATATTTAAGAATTTAGTTATCTAAAGAGATAAAAGTCTTGCATACAAAAAGCTACAAAGCATTCCTGAAAAAAAAAAGATATATATTAATGAAAAGCTATTCCACGTACATGGATTGAGAGACAGTATTAAGATGCCAATAATGTCCAAAACAATATACACAGATTAATGTAGTCCTTATAAAAATCCCAATGATTTTTTGCATAAATAGACAAACCCATCCTAAAACTTATATGGAATCTTAAGGTATCCAACTAATCGGTACAATCCTCAATATAGAATAACAAAGCGTTGAGCTCATACTTCCTGATTTCAAAATTTACTGCAAAGCCACAGTAATCAAAACAGTGTGGTAATGGTGTGTTAGCCCTTTTTTTGTGTGTTGCTATTATACATATAAAGACATACCTGAGGCTGGGTAATTTATAAGGAAAATGGGATGTATAGGAAGCATGGTGCTGGCATCTACTTGGCTTCTGGTGAGGCCTCAGGAAGCTGTCAATCATGGCAGAAGGAAAAAGAGTAGCTGGCATCTCACATTGTGAGCAGGAGCACAAGAGTAGGGGCAGGTGCCACACTCTTTTAAGCAACCAGATCTCATGTGAACTCGGAGTGAGAACTCACTCATTACCAAAAGGATGGCACTAAGCCATTCATGAGGGATCCAGCCCTGCAATCTAGTCAGCTTCCACCAGGCCTCACCTCCAACACTGGGGATTGCATTTCAATGAGATTGGGAGGGGAGAAACAGCCAAACCACATCTATTGGCATAACAACAGACATATAGACCAACGGAATAGGATAGAGAGCCCAGAAATAAATTCTCAAATATGTGGTTCAATTATTTTCAACAAGGGTATTGAGACCTCAATGAGGAAAAGACTGTATTTTCAACAAATGTCATTGGGAAAATCGTTTATCTACATGCAACAGAATGGAATGGGATTGTTAACTAAAATGATGTTTAAAAACTAGTTCTAAGTGAATCTATCACTTAAGTGTTAAACCTAAAACTATAAAACATTTAGAAGAAAGCAGGACAAAAGCCTCAAGATTTGGGTTTGGCAGTAATATTTCTTGGAAATGGCATCAAATGCACAGACAGCCCAAGAAAAAATACACAAATTGGACGTATACATTTTTTTAAGTGTGCATCAAAAGACATCATCCACAGAGCCATAAGGTAATCCATAGATTGGGAAGAAATATTTGCAAGTCATGTCTATGATAAGGGATTAATATCCAGAACATATAGAAAATGCCTACAACTCAACAAGAATTACAAAACAAACAGTATAATGAATAGACGAAGGAGTTACATGAATATTTTTCCAAAAAGATATGCAAATATCCAATAATCATGGAAAAAGATGCTCAATGTCACTAATCATTAGGAAAATGCAAGTTAAAACCACAATTTGATACCACATCACATTCACTATGATGCATACTATCAGAAAGAAAGCAAATAGAAAATATTTGGTGATGACCTGGAGAAACTGAAAGTCTTGTGCACTATTTTGTGGGAACATAAAATATTATAGCTGCTGTGGAAAACAGTATGATGTTTCCTCACAAAATTAAATGCGGAATTACTGTATGATCTATAAATTATTCTTCTGGATAAATACCCAAATGAATTGAATGCATGGTCTTAAAGAGATTTTTATGTAACCTTATTCATAGCAGCATTATTCACAAAAGCTAAAATGTGGAAGCAACCTAAGTGTCCATTGATGGATGAGTTGGATAAACAAAATGTGGGATATACATACAATGGGATGTTATTCATCCTTAGAAAGGAAGGAAATTCTGACATACGCTACAACATGGATGAACCCTCTAAGGTTCATCCATGCTAAGGGAAATAAGCTAGTGGCAAGTAGACAAATACTGTATGACTTTATTTATATGAGGTACTTAGAGTAGTCAAAATCATAGGCACAGAAAGTAAAATAATGGTTTCCAAGAAGTGCAGTAAGGAATGAAGAGTTATGGTTTAATGCGTACAGATTTTCAGTTTTGCAAGATGAAAGGGATTCTGAAGACAGGTGGTGGCAATGGTTATCCAACAATATGAATGTACTTAATACTGCTCAGTTGAAAACTTAAAATGGTTAGTATGGTATATGATAAATTTTATATTGTGTGCAATTTACTATAATTAAAAAATGAGGAAGAAACAGTTTAATTTTAAATAAAAACACACATGTATATATATATATATATATAAATTTTTGATGTGATAAAATATGGTCTCCCATAAGACCAGGAGGACTTAATCAAATTTGCTCCAGCTTTATGACCTTCTTTAGCCCCTCTGAAAATCATCACTCCATATTTGCTGAGGTTCAAAGTTGAGTGTGCACCAGTCTGGTAGAGACTAGCTCCACTTTTAGCCATATGCTGTTGTGCTGCTACCATGGTTTCTCACATTTGTTAACTGACACTGACAAGGCTGAAACAAGCAGTAGCATGCACCTTGCAGGGGAGACATGAATGCGTACACACCTGAATTTGCCATGTTCAGACCTCAGTTATTTCCCCTAATAGAACAAATTTTGGTACTACAAGGAATGTTGGGAGCTACCCCTTCAACTATAGCCTCTGGGTGCTGCAGGCCATAACCAGGTAGGGTGTGTGCTATAAGGGGGTGGAGATCAAGCAGCACCATCCCCTGGGGCAGCTATTAAAATTTTCACTTCCAAATTGTATTTAAAGTCTGTCTCCCATTGGAATTCTGGCTCCCCCTTTCTCTTAATTGTATGATGTTAGTCCAGTTAATTAAGTTCCCTGGAGTTCAATTTTCTTTATGTAAATATAATAATTTTGTTTATGTAAATATAAGAATTAAATGAGATAAATATAAATGTCTAACAAACTGTCCTTCCCATTGTAGGTGTTAAGAAATGGCCCTTTCTTTTAATGTACTGCATAACTGAATTTTTTTCTTACTGACTAGGTTATAGGTGCCTTTTCCCCTCCTCGTTCCTACTTCCTAGGGACATGGTAAACACTTAACAAGTAGTTTATTGAGATTGAAAAAATGTATTCATTCTATTGTTGCTTGTTGGTTCTATCGGAACACTTTGATAGGAACAAAAATGGTGATTTTATATATCATATCTGTATCTTTGAAGACAATTATCTACCCTTTTATCATATTTGTGCTTCCAGCTGTGCCAAGAGCAAATGTTACAGAGTTAAAACGCAGGTGAGGTGAGGCAGGATCTGCAGATTGTGGCTCTTATCTGCTTAATGATGTGTACAGTAAGTGTCATATTAGGAAGAAGAACAGGAAGGCTCATCTTTTTGAAGCAGAAACATAATGTTCAGTATAAAGAATCTCATATCATGTTTTCTAAAAAATTGTATGAAAAAAATGGTGAAATAAAATGCTTAAGGAGAGACATCTGTTCTCTCTGATTCTTTAACCCACTTTAAACTTGGAGAAGCAAAGAAAAGCAACAGTTTAATTCTCGTGTTTCTTTAGGTCCAGATCTTTAGCTCTTGCATAAAAGTGAGCAAGCTGCCATCTGTGCAAACAGGTGGCTTGAATTAAATATGATGCTAAGTATTAGAACAATTATATTTATAGCATGGCAGGAAGTGACAAAATTAAGAAAACCCAGGGTACTTTTAGTAAGATGAGATATGTGAGCCATAAACTGTGTCTAAGAAGATAAAGTATGAAAATATAATGAAAATATATGTTCAAAAGGATCTAAACAACTGCATGCTTCACATTTGCCTCTGGTAATTCAAGAAGAGATGAAGTACAATTACTCATATGCCCCTTTCAACATACTACAGTGGGTCAACTGGGTCCATCATAGAACAGTATTAGGGAAGATCGTTTATGTCATGAATAAAGAGTTGCTCAACTGTGGCTTAATTATCATTTAATAGTGACTCTCTTAGCTTCATAAAGTACATTCTTCAAAGCTTGAAGCTAAGTAGAAAGGCAAAAGAACACACAGGTTGGAGGGTAAGCTTAAGGAAGCAGTATAAGCATCGTTCATTCATTCAGAGATAACCGGTATTGCAGTAAGTAGGCTGGACTTGGAATCGTAATTCAGGAGTTTTAGTTGCTGATTATTCACTGGGTTCAATGAGGCTTTTTTGATGACTTTTTCATCATGGATGAAATGAAGTCGTTGGACAAGATGGCCTCCTTGGTTCCGTCCAGCTCTACGAAACATTTTGGAGCCAATTATTTTGTCGACTTTTTTCTCAGGGGTCCTTTATAGAAACAGTGTATAAAATTTACTGATAAAGTAATTAACTCTTTTTGATAGTTTTCCTTCAGTTAGATTAATATTTTCAGGGTTCATCTATCTTGTACTATGTATCATTATTTCATTCTCTTTTATTGATAAAAATACTTCATTATATGAACATATCACCTGCGTATGATTAATGTATTTAATATTGTCAACTTATTCAGAATATAAATACTATTTGTAGAGCCCTGTATTAGTAGAGGTAAGGATGAGAATATTCAAATTAAATGAAAAGGATTACACATAGCAAGTATAACACAAGAACAAACCATTTTTGTTTCAAAGTTGGTAAAAAGTTAAACTTTACTTGGAGTAGATGAAACAAATACCAGGCAAATGGCACGTTGTTTTGTTTCATATTACACCAGTAGTTTTGGTTTTACAGCCAAAATATATCTAAAGTTTTGTGTTTGAAACTTTTGTCATCTCAGTTGTTTCCGTTTTGGTCATCACTATTTTTTCATATACCTTTAAAAAATAAATTTATTGATATAAAATCATATAGCATAAAATTCACCCTTTTATTTTTTAAAAATAATTTTTATTGTGTCTATTTAATGTATGTGTACATCATAATGTTATAAGATTTTATATATATATATCTGCATACATAGTAAAATAGTTACTATTGGGGAACAAATTAGCATATTCATCATCTCACATAGTTACCCATTTTTTCCTCCTTGTAATAAAAACAGCTATGAAATTTGCCCTTTTAAAGTGTACAATTCATTGTTTTTTAGTATATTCATAGAATTGTCTAACCATCATTGCTGTTCATTTCTGAAATGAGTTCATCATCTCCAAAGGGAAATCTAGTACACAGTCATTTCTGATTTTCCTCCCCCCAGTCTCTAGCAATCACTAATCTACTTTCTATTTCTATGGATTTTCCTATTTGAACATTTCCTATAGATTGAATTATGCCACATGCAGCTCTTTATGACTGTCTTCTTTCAGTTACATTCATATTTTTAAGGTTTATTCCTCGTGTACCATGTATCATTCCTTCACTCATCCTTATTGATATATAAATACCAATATTATTATATGGATATATCACATTTTATCAATTCATCAGTTCATGATACTGGGATGGCTTCCTTTCATCACAGCCTTACTACCTTAACATCTTCTTATTTTTTCTTTTCATTATGTGTGGGTGATTAACCTCTGGGATTTTACTCTATTCTTGCTTTGTTGTCTCATCCAGTTTATATATGAATTCCAAAATGCTCAAAATGGGAATACTTAGACACTAATTCAATGAGATACATAAATACCAAATATATACTCAGTCTTATTCAAAGTAATTGGGTAAATAAGGAAATTTTAATATTTTCTTCTAAAAAGAGTACACAGCCATTTTAACGGTTAATGGTAGTATCTGATAACAGGATGAAATGTAGGTAGGGTGGAGAATTAACAAATGCTTACTAAATCATTGTAGTTACGTTACCTCCATCATCATCATACTCAAGATCACTTTATTGGATACATACTCTGTGGAAGGTACTTCATTTTTAATATGTATTATAGTATTTGATACTAAAACAACTTATTTTGGACATGTAGGATTTTTAAAAAATTATTTCAGATGACAAAAGTAAATTACAGATAGCTAATGTAACCAGCTCCAAAATTAAATACTGTTATGTAGAAGAGTCAGAATTTCAACCCAAATCTCTAAAACGTACTCCTTCTTCCTTCTTTCACTGCCTGATATGTCTGTCTGTCTGTCTGTCTGTCTATCTATCTATCTATCTATCTATCTATCTATCTATCTATCTGTATGTGTATGTGTATGTGTGTGCGTTTGTGTCTGTGTGTGTAAAACTAATATTGTTTGGGAGGAATTCATAATTCATAGAAGGGGTGGACTTTCAAATTGCCCATGATGTTAGATGAGGAAAATTTGGTTAATCATGATGAGAAGTGAGGCAGGGTCACTAGTTTGAAGAAAACAACCACAGCAATAAAAAATGTACTCTCCACATTCATGTTCTAACACTGATTGATGTTAAATTGTAGGTTTAGAGTTTTGCCTTACTGGCAGACTTACTTGTAAATTCCGACTGCTCCTTGGCCAATCTGATTATTCTTAACAACTCAACAGGAGACTTGAAACTTTAATGGAGATTTGTGATTCTCCCAGGGCATATATCTATATCTTCTCAGCAGTGTCAGACTGATCTGCTGCCAACATGTTTTTCCCCCTCTCAGTAAAATAAATCTCTGACTACACATCCTGGCAAAAGCACACATTTCTCCTGGCAAGCTTCCTCAATGGGCATCAAATATCTTGAGATTTCAGACAAAATCATTTTTCTCCAGGGGAAACATGACTCGTGTAGATGACAGGACCCCAGACAAACAGCAAACTCTGCTCAGAATTTTAACAATTACTAAAAACATATTTCCTATCACAGACTCATTTTTTTTGCCACCAGTACACCCCCCACACACACACAAACACGCAGGTGCACACATACATGTGCACATAGTCAATTTTCCTGTACTTACCTGCATTATGAAATGCCAAACGTATGGTGAGTTTGGAGAGGCAATTTTTTTTTTTTTTTTACAAATAATACCCTCCATAGATAAACATAGTTATTATGAATGCACACTCATTGTGTAATAGATCTGTGGTTTGTGTCACTTAGACAACTTTGATCATTTTCTGTCATCCAGAAAATAACTTCTTTCTTAACAACCAACACATAATCAATGCTTGGCAGTAATGGGCATGTGATTTAGGTTTGTGCCTAATTAGCACATTGCATACCACTAATGTACAGCACAGGAATGAGTACCTGGACCATCTATGACCAATGAAAGCAAGGGACCTCCTACTGAGAACCCTGGAAAATATAGTTTTGGTTTTTTTATGTTGTCTTGAAAGTGACAGGCTGTAGGGATTCCATATGCTATAGTCATTTTTTGATCATGAAGAGAAAGCTTGTCTGAATGGAGCCATCTGAAGGAAAACGATGGTAAGATATTATTCATGCCCCTGATGACAACACTGAAGTATCTGTATCAAGTCATGCATGTCTGCATGAAGCCCTACATGCAGTCAGCCAGTTCAGGAGGTAATCTCATTCAGGCAGGAGTTTCTGATACTTCAAAAAGCAATAAATAGTCCTTTACTTTTCTCCCACCTCCTACCTAAAACAGAAAATGGCAACAATGACTTATCTATCAATTCTTAGCTGATCATCCTTCTTCTAAAAACATTAACTTGTATATCGTGTCACGTGCCTGTAGTCCCAGATACTCGAGAGGCTGAGGCAGGAGAATCGCTTGAACCCGGGAGGCAGAGGTTGCAGTGAGCTGAGATTGTGCCACTGTACTCCAGCTGGGCAACAGAGCAAGACTCCATCTCAAAAACAAACAAACAAACAAATATTAACTTGTATAATAGCTGTTTACAGTTAGGTAAGTTACATCCTGGGCATAAGAACAAATATGATTAAGTCTATTATACAATTTTAGGCTCATCAGCATTTTTTCTTGATCATCTGAATTTTTCTCATAAACTTTAACACTGTTCCAAACAAACAAACAAACAAACAAAAACCTTAAAGCCTACATATGCTTGAGAAGTTATTTTATCCAAAGGAAAACGACAACCTATTGCCCAAAGTTATTGCCTCATTTCCACTTGCTATTACCTTAGAACTAACTAGTGTTTTGATATTAGTAACCATCCTATAACTATTTCTTTGTAAGTATTTTCATATATTTTATATTCCTGCCCTTCATTCTTGGGTCTGATTGTTGTTAAGTATGTGAATTTTAACTATTCTTTCTGTCACTTCTTTTAATGTTGTTTCTGTTTAAATGAATGCAATACTACCAATTTATTCAACTAAATCAATTTTCTATTTAATTAAGTCTTACTTTATGGTTTAATTATATACCTGGATTACAGTGATCAATCTTCTCTCTAGAGATTTAACTGAAATATGCAGAAATTGGTAAAGGTAAAGTTATGTCATTATGCATTTGAAGAGTCATAGCATCTGTTGTTTAGATGTATGAATTAGTTTTCCAGACAACAAAATTCTTCAATACTACTCTATGCAATTATGTTGAGAACTATAACATCTATTAATATGTTCCTTTTGTCTACATTTCAAATACAGCCACTTTTTCTTTGTATATTTCAGTTATGATATTTCAATTTATTTTTCTTTCTATAATGTCAACTGAGAGTGTTAAGCTTTTGAAATAGCCAATGATGAATTTTTAGTGTTCAGTGACATAGTATAATGCCTAATCTATAATTTTAAGGAATAAAGTCTGATCTAAACCTTGATATGTTCATGATTGCCACTGTGTGTTTTATAAGGGAACACATTAAAATTATCAGTTAGTTTCCCTTGACATGTTTGCATTACACAAATTTTCCACAGTGGATTTATATTATTTTAAAATCGGAAAATATAAAAAATTATTGTCTTTGACCCATTTGTCTTTTTCTTCTATCACCTTTTGTATGTTAATATGGTGATATTAACCATGACTACAGAAATATTTTCATAAGGGTGAGAAAACTTGCTTAAGTTTTACTGGCACTAGTAACATATCCATCTGTCCATTCAGCTGAAATACTAATGAGAAGACATTGCATCTTGAGAAGAAAGACATAGCTTTATCAAAGATGTTGGAGAGTAAACATGTTTGTCAATTGGACAATGTCAATAGTCAATGGAAATTAACTAAAGTTCCTGGACTGACCATGAAAGATGCAAGCAAGATGATAAAATAGCTAAGTGATGGATGATTAGGCTGTGCTGATAGATATTTAAATATAGGACTTCAGAGTTTTAAATGACAGTCAATGTTGAAGGATCAAAGCACAAATTAGATATGTAGAGTTCATTTTGAGTTTCTAATTTACAAGTTTGATGAAGGATTATTTGATTTATGACTAAGTTAATGAAACATAGCTATGCAATTTGAGGTCATTTTACTAGAGGCATGGAAATTAAAATTAAAACCTTAAGAGAAAGCAGGGAGATGTTTGGAGTGGAGGGAGGATATTTTTTAAATGAGTAACTGTGAGGGGTCTCAGATTTCACCCTACTTGCAAATTAACAAGTTAGCCTGCCAAAGTGTGTGTGGCTATATAAAAATGAGGCATTTGGGTCAGAGATAAAAAGAGTTTATTATTCACAGCAACAGTCAAATAATTACAGGTCAATGAGGTGTTATAGCGAAGTGTATTACTGGAGTGTAACCCCAAAATACAAAAACTGTCATCTTGCATAGGATTGCTGGCGACCTCCCGTTCTCCTAAAGCATAATGAAAGACTAAAATCAGCTCTGTTTAATCTTTTCAGAATGTGGAAAAAAATGTTGACAATATAGTAGCTGACACAAACTAAATAGAGGGAGATGAAAGTGATTGAAATATTTGCCTAGCCTCTTTTTTCCTCTATATTTTGCAGTTTAGATGTTACTTTAAAATAAGCTCTATTTTCTGCATGTATCACTGCAGTGTAGAGTTCTAGACCTTTGGGATCATATAAACACATCAATCTTTATATTTACTTTATATGAGATGCTCAAGTGGAAGAGAAGCATGAATCTGCTTACATCTTTCCTTTGCCTGGTGATTTAAATAGATTGGACCATTCAACAAGAGTGTTGAGTGTATGAGTATGAAGTCAAGAAACTTTTGGTAAGAGTTTTAACTGAAGAAAGTTAATCAGTTAAAGCTGGTGGTTATGCTACTATTCTGCAAACAACTCTTCTGGTGGGAAAATATATTTAAAATTCTAGAGAGAGATTTTATTTTTCTCTTATGCAATCTTTTTGCAAATAATCCAAAGAATGAAATGATCGTGTGAAAATTGCTGCTATTCACATTTTAGCTACAAATCAGAAAAACATCATTTAGTTGAGTGGCTATCAACTGCTCCATTATCTAGCCTGAAAAAGGCTCTTTATCACAGGAAGTACCATTCATAGGATTGGCACTTCCACAAGAATTAATAATTATTACTTACAATTATGATGACTTTTAAATAAAAACGACCTTTATTCTGGTTACTTTTTAGGTAAATGCTTTTATTTTGGATATTTAACTTTATCTTATTTACCAGGGATTTGATTCATTTTTTAAAAAATATGTATCTCTCATGCCATGTTGTAAAACAAACAAACAAAGAAACAAAAAACATACCTTTTAGAGTGTATAGCTATTTTGGAAATCCAGAAGAACAGTCTTTTAGTTACATTGCAATGATCGGTGATTAACGTTTAAAATATAGTAAGTAAAAAATATCTTCTTTGAATGAGGCAAACAATTAATAGGGGAACACAGATTCCAGCAAACTTTTTATTTAAAGAACCAGAGGGCAAATATTTAAGGCTTTGCGGGCCATATTTTCTCTGTTGCAACTACTCAACTATGCCGTTACAGTGCATAAGCAGCCATGAGCAATAAATAGATGTAGCTGTGTTCTTTACAAAAACAGGTCTTAGAAAGCGAGATTAGCCCAATGCTGTAGTTTATGGACCCCTGATCTAGTATACTGTAAACCAAAAATAAAACCCTAAGTCCCCCAACAGACCAAACAGACTCTCTCTTGGCCAAGAGGACCCCAGAAAAACCCGAAAACCTGAATTCCTGGCTATGATGGGAAGGGATGTTGAACACTGTTCTTTATATCTCCTTCCTTTTGGAATTTAAGCACAACTGACCAGCATTCAGGTTAAAATAGAGATCATAAGAATAACAAAACAGTCCCTTTGTGGCTAATTACAAACAAATAAAAGGCCATGCAAGGCAAAGGTTAAGTCCCATCCTACAAACCGAAAAATTTTGTAAGACTGGCGCTTTTTTTTTTTTTTTTTAAATTAAGCTGGTACAATTTGGCTTAATTTCTAACCTAACTACAGATAGCAGACCCTGAAGGAAACAAAAATATTTTACCCCAAAATATATTTTTTGATATATTTTGAAATGGCCCCACAAAGCCATCTTTTGTAGGGAAAATTTGGATCTGCAGACAATCTCTATTAATGTAGCCAGACCTTCCCCTTCCCAAGCCTTTCCCAGATCTAGGGGCGATTAGCTGACAGTCTGACAACTTTAATGTCTGAAAAGAGACATTTACCATCTATTCTCTCTGAAGGCTGCTATCTATGAGGCTTCATCTGCATAAAAAGAGCCTTGGCCTTTACAACCCCCTTTCATCTTGATTCAAGCATTTATTTCTTCTGACTTCAAATATTTGGACAAAGTTTAACTCTTGCAACCAATTACCAATCAGAAAATCTTTGACTCCATTGATGACATGTAAACCTTCCCCACTTCAAGATATCCCACCTCTTTAGGCTGAACCCATGTACACCTTCCTTGTATTTATTTATAGTTGTATTAGCCTATTCTCATGGTGCTATAAAGAAATACCTGAGACTGGGTAATTTATAAAGGAAAGAGGTTTAATTGACTCACAGTTCTGCATGGCTAAGGAGGCCTCAGGAAACTTACAATCATGGCAGAAGGTACGTCTTCACAGGGCAGCAGGAGAGAGAATGAGTGCCAGCAGGGGAAATGCCAGATGTTTGTAAAACCATCAGCCCTTGTGAGAACTCACTCGCTATCAGGACAACAGCATGGGGGAAACCACCCCCATGATTCAATTACCTCCTACCGGGTCCCTCCCCTGACACATGGGGATTATGGGGATTACAATTCAAGATGAGATTTGGGTGGGGACACAGCTAAACCATATCAATGGTTTTACCTACAATTCCTATCTCCCTAAAATGTGTAAAACCAAATGGTAACCCAACTCCCTTGAGCATATGTCTCAGTACTTCTTAAGAATGTTCCCTGGGCCATGGTCACTTATATTGGCTCAGAATAAACCTCTTTAAAATATTTTACAAAGTTTATTTCTTCCATTAACAATGCTAAGTTTAAATTTATATATGTGTAAATGTATTAAAAATTATTTAAATGTAATACTGTAACATTATGAAAGTAGGTTATGAGAGTTGAGATTTGCAAGATAGTATTAAAAAATATTCTGACACTAAAACACTAAGGAAGACCTTATTCAAAGCAATTGCAAGAGGGCTGTGCGTGGTGGCTCATGCCCATATTCCCAGCAGTTTGGGAGGCCATGATTGTGGATCATTTGAGGTCGGGAGTTTGAGACCAGCCTGGCCAACATGGTGAATGAAACCCCATCTCTACTAGAAATACAAAAACTAGCTGGGTGTGGTGACTCACACCTGTAGTCTCAGCTATTCCAGAGGCTGAGGCAGCAGGATCATTTGAACCTGGGAGGTGGAGGTTGCAGTGAGTCGAGATCCCACCACTGTACTCCAGCCTCCAGCCTGGGCAACAGAGTGAAACTCTGTTTCAAAAACAAACAAACAAAAAACCCCCCAAAAAACCCATACCAAACCAAACGAAAGAACTATTGCAATATAGAGAAGAGACTTAACTCCAACTACAGCAAACACTGCTAGAGGTACTTAGAGCCAATGAGCAGAATAATGCAGTCAATGCATGGAAAACAACTAACAGGAGGTATCCAGGGCAGGGGGAGTCTTGCTAAACTGGTATAAGAGTTAAAGAGGAAAGAAACACAAAACATGGCTGGCAGTTAAAGTCAGGTTTTCTTTAGTTAAAACCTGAGAGGCGCTCCTGGCCAGTTTGTCAGGAGCCCTTTCTCTTACAGACTATAAGTATATATTTGTTTTAGGGTGAGAAGACTTACCAGAAGCTTGGAATGTTTATGTGTATGGATAATTTTATGGTGGGTTGGAATGTCTCTGGGAGAAGGGGAGGTTATCTTGGGGCAGACATCTCTCCAGCCAGGAGGGGGGTTGTCTCGGGGCTAGCATCTTCCCGGCTGGAAGGGGTTGTCTAGGGGCTAGCATGTCTGTGGTCGGGGAGGAGTTTGGAATGTTTCTGGTTGGAGATGTTATTTGTGGTTTATGGGCATGCTGACCTTAGCCATTAGGCTGATACACTTTGGATTTAGGTGGCTTTTATTAGGTTGAACTTTAGAATGAGGGGCATGTCCAAGATGGCAATGCTCCTGCTCTGTCAACTGGATGAACACAATTTTTGCTAAAGGCAAGCCATAGACTTAAATTTCAAGGGTGGGGGTAGAGGAATTTGATCAAGTGTCAAAGGCAGGAGGATTCTCACTAAACTAACCCAGCAGGATTCTTGTTAAAGGCAGGCCAAGGTCAAGGGCTAGTTGTGAAGTAGATGGAGGAGCCTGAACAAATTTTAGTCAAGGCAGATATCTTCATCAGGAGTGCTGAATGCATTTCTAAATAACGTCACAACAGCAATAAATAAATAAATAAGTACATATATATATATGATAAATGTGGTCAAAAACTTAGAGGAAACAAAAATATTTGCTGTGATCATTCTACTGGATGGGGCTGTAGTACATACTCTAAAAGCTGTGAATGACTGAATGGTGGCTCACCAAAAATGCCACCAAAATAACCTATTAAAGATAAAGCATGGCTGAATTAATTGCTTAGTTTGGTAAAAAAGATCACTGTTGTCGCAGAAAGTGAGCAGCATATGGAAAGAGAAAAGCAAAGAAGAGTTGCTTATAAAGTTTTGGGGGTATGTAGTTTGGCAGGTATTTCAATAAGTGGTCTTGGTTAGAGTTGGGCATAATTTGTGATTAAGAGTTTAGGATAGGTGAATTGAGGGATGTGAGTGCTTTGGAGAAGCTCTTCAATAGGAAACAGTCATTTGTTTGTGCTGTATGTTGTTCTGAGAAAGATATATTTATGAGCCTTAGATGGGCGGTCTATTTTTCAAGTAAATGGGTTTTTGGAAAGTTCTTGAAAAAAAAGAAGGTTATTTGCAACTTCAGCTTCCTGGAAAGAATTTCCTGAAATATTAAAGTCGTATCAATGCAGACAGTTGAATAGCAAATTGTGTTAATGTAAACAGTAAGATGTGTTGGTATAGATGGTTTCAATTCTCAAAGGAACAAGAAATAGGTGCCTTCTTGAGTTTATAAAGTAATTGAAAACCCAAAACAAACACATCAAAATGGAATTAAAAAACTCAATAAAAAAGATCGAAAGGAATTATATGATTAAATATTAAATGGCACAGGAGTTCAGAAGAGAGGGATATTAGGTGAATACTTTAAAGGTGTTGGGAATTTAACAATGCTTTGAAAAAAGTGAAAAGTTTGGACAAGATCTGGTGTATTTATTAGTGGGCATTGTAAGAAAATCTGAGTGGGAGTGAAGTTTTACATATGTGGAGAACTGTAAGCCACAGATAATCTAGACTATTTTATAGGCTATCGGTAGATAATAAATATATAAATATATGTTAAATTTTATATTTTATTATTAGGAAGCCACAGGTCTTTGAAGAGTGTTTGAGATAATGGTAAGTATTGTGTCGAATTGATTGGGCTGTGTAATGGTAATACCTAGAGCCATAGAAAACTCTTACAAAACTAGCAGTAGTCTGGGTGAGTGGTCATAAAGAACAATATTAATATAGGAGATGAAGATACAGGAAAGGTGTAACCAACAGGATGGTATGTATGTAAATGGAATTTTGAGGGAGAGTAGAGCCAAAACTATAAAAAGTTTAATTGTAGTACTGAGTTTTATATGTCTACAAGATATGTGATCTAGCATAGAATTAGAAAGATAGAACTGGCATATGGGAAATGTCAGGACTTTAGTTGAATGTTTAAGAATCCATATAAGAAGATGTGAGTAGTAAAATAGTCACTGAAGAGCTGTTGGAAAAAAAAAAAAAAGCCTACAGCTGAGTTTGGAAAGATGCCTTTGTTTAGATAGCAATTGAGAGGAAAGAGCATATAGAAAAATTTGAAGAACAAATACCAGGGCAAGATAGTGGTTCAAAGTCAAGAGAAGAGGATTGCAAAACCCTACTGTTCATCATCATTGTTACACACTATGAAGTTGAGTTAGGTGGATATTAAACATGGGGGAAGAGCATATTGTATTTGGTTATTGCAGGTCAGTGATGATGCTGGAAGTTTGAAATTTCAGGAGAGCAAGGACTGCAGCTGTGCTGCAGAAGATACAGAGAATAGCATGTATGGCTGTTATGGAGAACAAGGTGGAAACCCCTCAGGTAAAAGGTTTATTGAGGCTTACTGCGGAAGGGAAAAAACTAGGAACAGAGAAAAACACCAGACTTAATGTACTTTTTATTTATTTATTTATTTTTTGAGACAGAGTGTCACTCTGTTGCCAGGCTGGGGTACAGTGGTGCAACATTGGCTCACTGCAATCTCTGCCTCCCGGGTTCAAGCGATTCTCCTGCCTCAGCCTCCTGAGTAGCTGGGACTACAGGTGTGCACCACCACGGCTAATTTTTGTATGTTTAGTAGAGACGGGGTTTCATCATGTTGGCCAGGCTGGTCTCATTCTGTTGACCTTGTGATCCACCCACCTTGACCTCCCAAAATGCTGGATTACAAGCATGAGCCACCGTGCATGTACTTTTTTTTTTTAATCCTTTTGTTTTTTGAAGCAGAAATAAAAGATATTTAAGAGCTTAGAGTGCATTGACTTGTTTATAAAACAGAGCTTCTCTTTGCGAAGGAGAAAGTTAATCTCTTCCCAAAAGTCTTGGGAAAAAAATGTGCACGCAATGAGATCTTGAAGTAGAAATAAAGGATATTGAAGCCATTTCTAATGGCCTCAGTTTCTTCAGTTAAATATATGGCTCCTGGGGCTCTTCAAAATATGAGGATAGTTTAACATTGTTGTGAGCAGTGTTTTAGGGAGTTGAATGAGGAGCCTACCGTGTTTTAATTGTGAGTAGCTAAATATTCTAGATTTACCATTGATATATTTAATTAAAGAATAAAATCTTGTTATTTAACAAACCCTTCCTAGATTTATTTGAGCATTTCCTGTGATAGTCATTTCATTTTTTCCACATTTTATTTTTAATTGCTCAGCTTTTTTATTGAGTATAGTTTCTTTTAAAACATGGAATGCTACAGAATTTTAATTGTGGATATATCAAAAATAGTTTTAAATGAAGATTATGTTTGGATTAAAGTTTCTCAGAGAACTGATTTGCCAGAGTTTTTTCTACTTTTTGAAAACTCTTTCTCTGTGTAGAGATAGATTATATATTTATTCATTTAATTTTGAAACACTGAAACTAGATTATCACGTCAAAATTAAATGCATACTTAAATTAGCCGTTAGCAAGACCAACAGAAACCGATATGGTGACTTTTTATTGTTACATATGGAAGATGAATTTTGTCAGATTTCAACTTCTCAGAAGACTCACAGCATAACCCGTTAAGCAAAGCTGAGTTTATTACCTATAATAGTCAGAAAAGACAACATTTTACAAGAGTCAGAGTGTCCAGGAGAGGATTAAGGGGAAATATGAATAGGGTTGGAAATCTAGGTTTGAGTAGATAAGACTGAACTTTCAATGTGAGGATCTGGTTTGGTTAGGCACATTTAAAGACGTAATAGTTTAGGATCGGTGAACACAGAAAGGCAGGAATCTTGAAGTGAGTTGTTTGATAATTGAGCCATTTACCCAGTTTTAGGAGTTTAATGTTTCTAGAAACTAATTTTCAGCCATTTTCTGGAAAAAAAAAAAAAAAAGTTTTTTGTTCTGATTTACAACGTTAAGTTCATAAACAAGAACTTCCTAGAACAAACAGTAAAATAATGTGAATGTAGGCTGCCTTTATTTTTGGTCCTGATAGATAAGGTGGATGCAGAAGTCTCAGTTCTTAATTTCAATACCACATTGAGAACTAAATTAACAATGGAAAATGCTTTATTATCTGCTTTGTGTGGAAGAGGTATAAAATATAAGGTTGCATTTACCTGAAAGATTTTAAATTAGGATACTATGTTTTTCTTTTTGTCAGCCAAATTATGGAAAAAAAATTGGATCGAAATGACAGTAATGATAGTTAGGGATACTGCAGACTGAAAATACGTGCTTAGATCTCAGGGTACACAGGCCAGATAGTGATTCTATTCTCCCATACATTTTCATTTTAGGAAAACTGACTGAGTCGAATGTGTGTTCAGAAAAATTGGCTCTTAACTGTCAAAGAGTTAAAAAGGAGAAAAGATTATTTAATCAAAGTACCTTGTAGATATGCATAGTGCCATGTTTTAAGAATATTTCAAGTACTCCTACCTTAATCTTCCCGTGTTAATGCACTTAAGTCATTGATCTGATTCACTCATATTTGATTACTTAAAGTTAAACAAAATATATCGTAGAACATTTAGAAATGTAGTTCCAGAATGAAGGATCACTATTAGTCTGGTAGATAACTGTTAATCTAGTAACAGGAGTTTCAAAACTGGGGATTCCACTAGTGATTATAAATCAAACTGTAAAGTAGGATAAATATGAAATCCAGAAGACCAGATTATAAAGAACAAAAAAAAAAACCCCAAGAAAATTAATAAGGGCAGATATTGGTTTCTTTTAAAATAATTCATGCAAAAATCTTTATTATTTATTAAGCTAGAGAATTACATGTGAATTTTAAAAGTTTATCCTATTAATGCAACACTGAGAGTCTAACAGTAAAATTTGCAGGAGTGTACATCTAAAGGTATTTACAAATCTCAATTCTCTGTAGATTTTTCTCAAGGCCAAAAAATTATCCAAGAAAATTGACTTTAAATAAACTGATATTAAGTGTAGTCTTTATCTTTTCAAACAAGCTTCACTTCCTTCTACTTTTGTTCTAAGGGAAATCAGATTAATTTTCTTTCGATCACCCCTAATAACAACCTATCACTCATTTAAGATTTTCTTTCACTATGAGGAACTATGGGGTCACTCATTTCTTTTTCTCTTCTCTTGACTAGGAATCACCATTCATACTAAAATTGCTCTATGGCTTTTCTTTCTCTCTAACACCACAGACCTCATCTCAATTTAAAATTCTGCATTGTGCTTGTGTACTCACCCGATGATTTCTTCCTATCCACGACAACAACCAGTTCACTGAGACGTTGGTATTGCAGTAAAGAAGAGTTTCAGTAACATGAGATTAGCCATGTGGGAGAACTGGAGTTATTACTCAATGAGTTTCCCTGAAGTCTTGGAGGTCAGGGTTTTTCAAGGAAAGTTTGGTGGGCATGGGACTAGGGAATGGATGCTGCTGATTGGTTGGAGGGGATGCAATTATAAAAGTGTGGAAAACTGTGCACCGAGTCTGCCTCTGGATGGGAGGTCACAGGACTGGTTGAGTCATGAGTCCAGGTGAGGCCAGTCTGAAAATCATCTCAGAAGACCAACCTGAGGTTCTACAACAGTACTATCATCTATATTATCTATATATAGGCGAGTCACAAATCTTGTGACCTCTGGCCACATGACTTTTGAGCAGTAAGGGATTATAGAAACTATAGCCACATTTTAGCAGAATTCAGGCCTCTTTCATAATTTCAGTTTTGTGTCCTTTCGTTAGTATTACAAGGGTGGTTTGAACCCCTGAACGAGGAGGGGATGAGGTTTAGGGAGGGACTATTATTATTCTTGTTTCAAGGTTAAACTATAAACTAAATTTCACCAATGGTTAGCTTGGCCAATACCCAAGAATGAGTGAAGACAGCCAGCCTATGAGCCTAAAAGCAAGATGGAGTCAGCCATGTTAGATTTCTTTCATTATCATAATCTTTGCAAAGATGTTTTTGCCTGCCTTTTGGGAGAAAAACTACTTGTTGAGTGTTTTGTTTTGTTTTGCTCTATTTATCTCCATGATGCAATGGAAAATGGAAATTTATTTTCTCTTAATTTATTGAGAAAATATTGTAAAGATGATTTTGTTAGGGCATGCTATTTGGCTCTTGCTAATTCATGATGATATGTTCATCACAATCAAGAAGTGGGCCAGAGATGAGAATATTTTTAAAAATTCATAGAGGGAATAGAAGTTAGAACTCAAAGTTGAGGTTGGACTGTTGATTTGAGCAAGCATTAATTGTGAGCAGGAGGACAGGAGATCAAATCAGCTGGCAAGACCAAATGAGCATTACAGATGATTGGCGTTGCTGTTGAGACATGATCATAAATATGAATGAAAAGGAAAGGGAAGAGAGGAAAAGAATATAAATCAAAATAAATATTTATTGTTTATATAAATCCGTTATTTGTTCTGCATCAACAGAAAGGAAAACAGATAAAGTTAATGATAAAAAAAAAAGAACCCAATTCCTTTTTAGCTGATAACAGAAGTTCAGAAGGTGATACAGGCCTTAATTTAAAGATCATATAGAACTATCAGTCCATACGGCCAGCCTCAGGGAGTAACTGGGAAATCCCTTCTTTATCTCCTTACTTTCCTCCTTCCTAAAAAGGCCATTTGACTTTCCCTGTTTCCCAGGCCACAGTTCCAACATGTCACTGTTCCCATGTGATTAAGGTCAAGAACTACTGGCCCTCTGTGTTATTCTTGACTCTAACAGGAGAGTCATATCGGACTGTGTGTTTTGAATTAGATACTGAAGAAAACAAACTTCAGTTTTGCTAGTATTTCTTGCTTCTTGTCATATAAATTGTACGTGTAACTATTAATAATATTTAAATAATGAGAGAAGGGGTCAGAAAATCTCATTCTGCCAAAAGTGTCAGACACTTTTTCGTGTGTTTTTGCGGCTAATCTTTGTAACTCATCATGTAGTACTTGTTTTATAAGTTTGCAAGTGAAGACATTCAGTTTCTGAGAGATTGTAACTTATACACATTCATTCACTGTAAGTAGTGAATCTAATCTCCATTAATATCACCTTTCTTCCTAGAATGAGCAGGAGATTAGGGATGTGTAAGCAAGAAAAGGCTAGAATTGGGTAAAATTGGGTAAAAAGATTATGATTTAAAAAGAGAACATATTCAAACCTACTTTAATGTGGCTATCTTCTCTTTTACCTAATCATATATATATATAATTATGTATAATTATATATATATATTTATCTCCAGAGTATCCTTATATCCTGTCAGTTTTACCTCGTTAGTAATTTCAGTCAGAGATATTAAGATGTTTTAATTTTCTAAAAAATATGGCCAAACTTACCTCAAAAATATGTAAAAGCAATTATCTGAAAGAAATGCAATTATTTAAAATGAAGACATAATTCTTCTAGAGTTGAAAAAGTTGATTCACTGATATAGTAGTAGCCTCAGATTTTGAGCTGCAATTGTGCAAGCCAGGTAAAATACCACAGAAAAAATTCACAACCCAAAAGAGAATTCAAGATACTGAATAGGAATTCAGTGGTGGTAGAAGAATTGGATCCATAAATAGGTCTGCATGAGAATGATTCAATCTTAGGAGACATAGAACTGTATAGAGTTACAGTCAACTGGCAGCGCTTTTAAGTTAAAATACTGGATCATCATCAGTAATGGTTTACTTTAGAGACTGGAGGCACTTCTCTTTGCCCATTTTTTCTCACCACAGAATGTGCAGCAGACTGCCCATATTTTAATTAATTTTCATTTGTTAAACCATGAACCTGAGTGGCCCTCATACTAACCCCTTGTTCATTGCACAATAGACCATGTGTTAGGTGGGCTTCCTGATCTTTCACGAGAATGAGTGCCAAGTACAGAAATCTGCTTGGGTTATTGAAGGCTAAAAATGATTATTCTAATGTGTCTGTTTATTTTGCACGTTTTCTCCCCTACAGTTACTATATTATCTAGTCAATGTATTTGTCAATTGTGAATGTCTTTGTTGTTGCAGATACAGATGTGGTGTATAAAAGCGAGAATGGACATGTCATTAAACTGAATATAGAAACAAATGCTACCACATTATTATTGGAAAACACAACTTTTGTAAGTAATGAATAATTAATTACTTTATGCATTTCAGTACTGTTTAGAAAGCTCTCTAGATGTACATAACTTTCTATTCTTCAGCTCCAGCATTTGTAAAGCATTTCAGGTGAAAAGTTGGGGCTGGAATATCATAAGAATCAGTAAATCTACTGATAAAAAATACCCTGTGACTATCTGCTTCATTTTCTTCCCGTTTACTCTTGTTAATCATTGGAGAAGTATTTCCAAAAATAGTAGTTGCTTAGAAAGAATAATTTTCCCAATATTTTATATATAACATTAGTCATACAAATACCAAGGTTAAAAAAAATGGTTCATCTAGCCTTATTTATTATTAACTTTCTTTTCTTCTTTACTTTTCATTCTTTCTGACTTCTTTCTAGTTCTGTTGTTTTCTGGATCAGATAGAAAGGCTTTCTAAAGGTGGTCTTCAGCTGAGGTTGATGTGTTTTAGAATTTAGGATTCTGTCAGTACCATTTTACTTATTTTGTATCACTGTTTCGCCAACATGGTTTAAATTATTGTGTGTATTTATATTGGTCTTAATACAGACTTTGTCTTTCCGAAAAATCTAGTACCCTAAGGTTAGGAGACTTAGCTATAATTACCTACTTGGTAAGCAATAATGAATCAGTATCGCAAATGTTGAAAACCTAGCTACCCAACACCAATGAAAAATAGTACACAGTTATTTACTTACTATTTTATTGTAATTAAAGTTTCAATAGACTGCCAATTAGATGAATGTATACAATACAGACAAAATATAGTACAAGCTCTCAGAAAACCTCCACAAAATAAAAAAATAAGCAAAATTGTTGGCTACTTTTAAAAATGTATTCTACTTGTACATTTAAAATAAACATTTAATCTTTGTATTTATTATGGAATGGCCCTATGCAAAAAATGGACTAAGAACATTCTGTTTAGTATTTTTACATATTAAGGAGAAAAGGTCATTACAATCATTAAGTGATTATATATGTATATCATTGGGCTAAATTTAACCAGCCAACTAACGTACATTAATAATAAGGTCATCAGCCAGAACAAAAATAATGACGTTTTTGTTTTTAAACTAATTACAAGGAATCAAAGAATAGTTACTTTGTGTGCAACTCTTTATGGTACTCGTGGGATGTCAAGGATGTGTACAGCAGATTGCCTACTGTCTAAGAATGTGGATTTCCTTTGGGAGATAATACTAACCCTTATGGAGAATTTTAATAAACAGTATACAGCAGTGTTTACTATTTCTTCAGTGGATGGTCCTCAGGGATACTAGAAAAAAGCCTAGAGAATCATTGAGAAATACTGTCAATAGTGGAAAATTAGCCATTAGTAAGAAGATAGGATAGGAGACGGAATTCCAGAATCGATAATGATGAGAAGGTATGATAATAATATACGGATTAAAGTCAGAATGAATGGATTTTTAATAAAATTAGTTTGGGGAACAAAAATTGAATGCATTTTAATTTTTGCTTTTTCTTCATAAAGTAACATAATTTTATGGAGATTCTAGGCCCGCAGTAGCCAAGCATTCAGGTTAGATATACTCAGTACATGAATTATTCTATTATGTGACTGTGCCTCATTAAATACTCATTTACACAAGTCAATGAGGTTTTCCCCCATCACTAATTATGTTTTTGTTTTCCATTATTTATTCATTACTTTTTTATCTTCCATGATACATCAAAAAAGAAACCAAAACAAACAGAACATTTAGATTATTATTCCATTATCTCAATTCTTTTGCTGGTACTACACGCCATCACCATCTCGTATCATCGTGGTTTTCTCCATGTGCTAATTAATGCTGTTTTATCTTTGTGTTTCTGTGTTATATCTTTTTAAATCCTTTTGAGATCTCTTTCTATTCTCCTCTATGTTAGCCGTGACTTTTAATTACCACAGGGTCATATTTAGAAAATATTCTAATTTACTTGTCTTCTAAGATTCATACACTCCCTAAGGACATTTATGTCACAACACAGATAATTAAGCAATTTATAAGTCCTAGAGGTGTCTAAATTCGATGTCGGGGAGGGGTTAGGGGAATGGAAGGTGGCATCAGTTTGCAACCAGTTACCCAAAACTGAGAAGAAAAATAGGAATTACCATAATTCCAGATGATTTCAAAGGAGCTTGTTTAATCATTTTCTCCTAACTTCAAAATGACATTATTTCATACACTTATGTTTTTAATACTAACGTTAGGCTAAAACCGGGATTTAATTTCTCTTCCAGGAAACTCTGTTGAAAAATATATTTTATTGAAACATATTGCTGGTTTTTCTGTGAGCAATTATCAATATCTTAATTATAATAATAATTAATTGGATCAGATCAGTATAAAAAGCTTTGAAATGAAAGCATGACAAGTCGTTTGAGAAAATATACTATTGATAAAAATGTCATAACAGAATGGCCTGTTCTATAGTAAGACATATTATGCTAAAATATGACTACAAATTTATTTTAAAAATTAAGATAATTTAACATCATATTATCACTTTTCAGCTTAAACACATTTTAAATATGATTGGTGTGTACTTTTGGTTATGTAATCATGGTTAGCAGACTCTATGATTAAAATAAATATTGGGCATGGTTGCCAAAATAAAAAATACTTTTTTAAAAATGAAATAATTGTGTTAAGGCATTCTTTTGGATTGAAGGTAGGTGGATTTCTAATGAAAGGAGGAAATTAAAGGGCATACAACTTTTGAATTAGAGGATGGGAAGTAAATGATTTAGCCTCAAAACTGCTCTTTATAATTTCTAAGTGTTTGGAAATGTTAACTCTTAAAGCCAGAACTATTTCAAAGAAAAGCTCAGTCACAATTTCATAATGAGGAAAATGTTTCCTAAGTATTAGCTGTACTCTTTCTGCTGTCAATAATTTGAATATCACCAGTGGCCATGGCTGAAAATACCGGCAGCCATAAATTGTTTTATCAAATCACTTTTTGAAATTATAAGGGGGTTGTAAACATAAGTCCAAGCCCCATGTGCTTAAGTATAGTTAAGATTTTAAAAATATGTATCTTTTTTGTTTTTTAAGACACAAGCTCTTTCTCTCTTGCCCAAGCTAGGATGCAGTGGTGCAATCATAGCTCACTGCAGTCTTTAAACTCCTGGGCTCAAGTGAACCTTCTGCCTCAGCCTCCTGAGTAGCTAGGACCACAGGTGTGTGCCACCAGGCTCGGCTAATTTTTTAAAACATTTTTTTTTTTTTTTAGAAATGGGGTCTCACTATGTTGCCCAGGTTCATCTTGAACTATATCCTCAAGTGATCCTCCTCTGGTGGCCTCACAAAGCACTAGGTTTATAAGAGTGAGTCACAGAGCTTGGCCCCCTAGAATATATATCTTATGCATTGATATGAAAAGGAATAATTGAGAGATAAGACTCTAATCTGAAATCTCTGAAACTCTGTAAGCCTATTTAAGTACATTCTACTAAAAAAGTAGCCATAACACAGGAAGGAAATTCATATATGGCAGCAGAATGATTCCAAGCAAAATGTTAGTTACATATTCATTGGTCTAACTGTTTATTTATATATAGGCAATTACAAAATAGTAGGTTTGGGAAGAACCAAGGAAGATTCATTGATTTATAATGCCTAGAGACAGCATCAGCTGGCTTGGATGTCATCCTAGTGTTTTTCATTTGGTTTCTTTGTTGTTTTATTTGTTGCGCTGTTGGGTATATGGAGGTGATAGATCCAACTCTGTACCGCTGTGAAATCAAGAAACTTACTATTCAGTTTGTGTTTGAGTAAATAGGTGCCCTATTAAAACAATAACAAAAACAAACACAGTAGCACAGATAAAGAATTACTGAACCACGGCATCGACAATTGTACCTCATAAAATTTGAGATGAGGAAAGATTATCAGAAAATTCGATTGGCCATGTAGCCTCACATAATGGCCAATAGTAATGGATAATTTGTTAATTATTTGTAAGATTTGGTCCATTCAGTATCTGTTGGAATCCCAGTAGTGATAGACATCAGTAGTGTAACTAACACTGATTAATCAGTGAAGCCACCGGAACTGTACATATCAATGTTGTGTTTTGACAGTATTGTTTCTTTCTTCATCTAGACCAGTGCTTCTCCACTGGGGGTGATTTTGCTCCCAGGAGACATTTGTCAGCTCTGGAGACATTTTTGATTGTCCTGAATGAATGTGAGGGGTTTGCTGTGGGAATCTAGTGAGTAGAGATCAGAAATGTGCATCCTACACTTAACACAACCAGAAATGTCAGGAGTGTAGAGTTTGAGAAACCCTGTTCTAGACAGAGATACAAGAGAAACCCTGTGATAATTAGAAGGTAATTTTTTGAGGTGGGATCAAAGTAATTACTTTTAAATTGATAATTTTAAGGGAGATATTAAGCTGTGGCTTCCAGATTCATTAGTTTCAGGTACTTTTCTTCTTTTGAACAACCGTGCAAAGAAGACCAGCATGCATGAGTAGGATCATTTGGCCTTGGCTTCCTCTCTTGTGTGTATTGCTGAGTATAAAATAGAAGTGTGACCCAGTTTTCTTACAATTTTTGGATGATACTTCTGATTGGGACTTTTTTGTTCAGATAAGTTAGTATCACTTATTTAGCTATTGCCAACTTTTTTTTTTTTTTTTTTTTACTAGGAAGCAGTTGTTCCTTTTTAAGATAGAGGATAAAAACTGATGGCTACTGGGAACTCCAGTCAGCATAATTGCTTTCATTGGTGCATTGCGCTTATGAATAATTGAATTTCATCGTCTTTTGCTTGGGCATGTCCTTCCCCTTGCTACAGCAGTTATCATTTCCTGTTGCTAGATACCTTCATATTTATCTTATTTTTATCATCCACTATGAAAATATTTAGATACTTATTATATCCACAATATTTATTTAAAAATGATTATTTATGTTTGTTTACATTATTTAGGTAATATTTGGAATATTTCCAATTCAGTCATCAACATAGGATGTAACATTGATGTACATTCAGGGAAACAAATGGAATAATACATGTTTCAGCAAAGATTGGACACCTTTCTATATTTATTTAGGGAAGGAAGCATTGAATCTACCATAGACATTTAGGCTCTTCAAAATTTTCTGTAAGTTAGATATATGTGAAAATGAATTCCAGCATAGCTTTAAAAGTAGTGGTCATTAAAACAGGGAAATTAGAAAGAAAATTTCTGATCCTTACCCTGGAAGTCTACTCAGGCACTATTTTAATTAAAAGTGTGAGAGGAAATAGTCTTGTTGCTTCTATGTGTTTGCAGTGTGACAGGATTACCCTGCAGTTTCAAACAGTTATTCAGACAGTTCCCCATAGGTTTAAAGGGATAAAATTGACTACTACATGATTATTTTTTACCCTAAATTACCATTATGAAGGATCTAGAAATTAGATTCTACTAACTAATTTATTCATGAGGACAAAGTATCTCAGATGGTAGGACCATTTTATTGTCAATAATCATAGTGTTACTAATAAATCCACATTCGTAGCCATTTAATTATTATGCATATTGTTAAATGAGTAAGTCATCCTTATAAACAAAATTAAGTAATATATAAATAAAATTATCTGAGTAATATAAAAATAATATTAAAAATAATATAACTAAATTGTTTCCTTCAGATAGGAATAAAATTATCACAAAAATAAATTAGATGACACTTGTTTAATTATATGAACTAGAGCTTGGTTCAATCTTGTCTGACAGAGCCTATTAGATATATGTGATAAAAGGATTACAATTCCAGTGTTGATTTTTTAAGAAGATTCTTATTTAGTCTCTTTGGAGCTGGAGGTGTCAGACAGGATGCTGGAAACCAACAGGCAGCTAGATTTATAACAACTGTTTGCGATTGTTTTGGAATTTGGCTTCCTGAGAGGCCAGCTCTCTGACGTGTATCCAGAACCAGTCAGTCCATCTTGAGCAAATCGAGGCTCTAGTTTAAACGTTTGATGGATATTTCTGCCCTTCATTTTCTTTCTGAATAATTTTATATATTGCTGTCTCCCAGTCATGGAAAGCCAATTAGAAATTTTTTAAATTATTCGCCAAAGGATACAAAGTGTCAGACAGAAGGAATAATAAGCTTTAGAGAAACACAACAGGGCAACCAGAGTTAAGAATAATGTATTGTGTATTTCAAAATTACTGAGAGCAAATTTCAAATGTCTTACTACAAAAAGATGGGTATGGGAGCTGATGAATATGTTAATTAGCTTGATTTAATCATTCCACATTGTGTATTCTTCCATATATATCAGAACATCACATTTTACCCCATAAATATATACAATTATAGTTTATAAACTAAAATTATTAATAAAAAGAAATTTTATAAAATAATAAAACACTCAGTGTTTTATTACTTTATGATGGAACTTAAGCAAACAAAATACATTTTCGAGAAACTTTTCAAGCTTTTGAAGTTGATGATATAAAAATAATTTTTCCCTTCTTTTGATCTTTCAGAATACTTCAGTCTACCCAGCTTTGATGAAGTAGAACTATGCGTTGCCAAAACTTCTGCAGCCCTTCCACACTTCACATTACATAATACAGATATTTTAATAGTATATTGGAAATATATTAAATTAGTATTTTAGTTTGCTTGTGAAACATGCATGATCATTCAAGGAAGTTCAATTTTTGGTAAACATTAAATGATAATGACAACTCATTATAGAGCTAGAAAGCATTTTCCCTGTCTCCTACTTCAGTTGAAATTTAAAAAAGTAAAAAATCAACTGAGACCCAGAGAAATAGAGACTTGCTCAATAAATCTAATGTAGTCTTGAGACTAAGGGAAACATTTCTTGACTCCTAATCCATTGTTATTTTTAATATTACTAGCTGAAAATTCCATTCAAAATACCTTTTAAAGAAATGTGAAAATAAATAATGATCCTTTAGTTTTTTATATATAAAAAAATCTATGTTTATTTGTGGAATTTTTACTTAAACCTTTTAGGAAAGATGCTTGAATTAAATATATGTATGTTTGTATGTATTTATTCATATGTTCACATAATACAGATAGATGATAGATATCTACATATAGATCTATCTATGCAAATATTGATCTATCTATATCTATCAATCAATCAATCAGTCTATGCATTTTACTACCAGATAATCAGTAAGGAAACATTATATAGTGAGTGGAAAAGAGGAAAAATGTAAGTGTGGTTTACATAGCTTTGTTTGCCTTAACTTGTCTGAAGTCATCATATTTGTTTTTAACATATTTTAAATATTGTGATGACTATAACCTGTGTCATCATTCTTTCCATCCAAATGTTTTCAATTCTTGTTGAAATATTGCCTCGTGAACAAAGGATAACAACCTTGGCTGCATTACACACACACACACACACACACACACACACAGACACACACACCCCACCAAGCAAGCAGCACCTATTATTATGAACTACTACTCTACTTCTCTTCTTTCCCCTGATATATCTGGCTGAAATAATCTAGTTTATATTTGAATTTCTTCTGTCTCTTAAAAACTTGTAGAGATTTTTCTACTTCTCCATCTTTATGATGTTTCTGCGTCATTGTTGAAATGACTCATTATGCCTTATTACTTTATTAATTTATTTTCCAAGTGTTGTTTGGATCCCTGTTGTGTATCAGATGATATTCCAGATTCTGGGGATACAATGGTGAGCAAGGCAAGTTTGTCAGACTGACGATAAATGAGTAATTCATTGAAAATACAAGAAAATGTCAGCTAGTAAATTTAAATCCTTGTTGAAAAATAACATAGGGTGAGGGCTAGAGAATGATTAGTTGCTTAGGAAAGGCTCACTACGGAGATAACATTTCAAGGTCAAATTGAAGAGTTGTGTAGGTTGCAAGGCCAGTAATTACAAACAACATACGGTTCAAACTATATAGATCTATTCCAAGAACAAAAAATATATAAGTGGTGGACATGGGTGGAGAATGGTGCAAGATGAACTCAATGAGATAACTAGGGGATTGATTTATACTGAGTTTTGTAGGTCAAGGTTTTATTTTGTGAGCAGTAGGTACACTCTGAAGAAAGAAAGTGGCAATATCTGAGTCATATTTTAAAAGTACACTCTGTCAATTATATGGAGAGCATTTTCTAGGGATATTAAAGTAGAAACTGAGAGACCATTCTGAAGGCTATTGCAGTGGTACAAGTAGGAGAAGAGGCAGGGTGTGAACTATGTACAGGGATGCTATTGGAGAAGGTAAAAAGTAGGTGGGTGGAAGATTTGCTTGGAGATAAAATGGGTAGGGCTTTGTTGGTTAATTACCTTCAACTTGTTGGAAATCGAGGAATCAGCATCGTCTCTGAGGTTTTAAATGTCATTAAATGGGTAATTCTATTTTGAATATTTTGCCACAATTTTTGACAATAGAATCTATTTCATGGTTAGTTCTTATATGTACATATTTATGCATGTTTTCTGTGTATAACAGTATAACAGAGGAATTTTTAGAAGCCTGGTTGAAAAAATCTTGAAATAAAATTAACAAATTTATAATAAATAGAACATAGACATGCAATCCATTATCTCTTGGGGCTTAAAATATATTATATTGCCTGTGATTATTTGATTCAATGACTCCATAATATTTTATGTGCTTTTTCTGTCCCAACTACAACTACAACTGAAGATAGAATAGAAAATAGGAGAGAAAATAGGAGAGCTCCTGCCAAAAGGAAAACAGGAGAGCTCCTGCCATAAGGATCTCATTATGTATTAAGGGAGATATGCACTAATCAAATAATTAGATATATAAACACTTACAATTTATGACATAGAATAACTGCAAAGTATAGGAACATAAGAATGAAAGTTAAATATTGCTTTTACTTTTATTGCTTAATATCCATGTCAAAATTTCTAATGCATTGGCTGTATCTGTTTTAAATAAGTCACGGAAAGCTTTCCTAAAGAAATGAAGATGAGCCGGGCTCAATGGCTCAAGCCTGTAATCCCAGCACTTTGGGAGCCTGAGGCAGGTGGATCACAAGGTCAAGAGATTAAGACCATCCTGGCCAACATGGCGAAACTCCATCTCTACTAAAAATACAAAAATTAGCTGAGTGTGGTGGCATGTGCTTCTAGTCCCAGCTACTCAGGAGGCTGAGGCAGGAGAATTGCTTGAACTCGGGAGGCGGAGGTTGCAGTGAGCTGAGATAACGCCACTACACTCCAGCCTGGCAACAGAGCGAGACTTCATCTCTAAGTAAATAAATAAATAAGAAATGAAGATGACTGCAGATAAGTTGACTAAGCAAGAATATGGCTTGAGCATAGTGGGACAGGCATGAGGCATGGAGTATTAGAAACAAAGAATGCCATGGTAGTGGGAGCAGCACAAGGAAGGGAGAAACAGGTTGGAGAATTAAGTAGTGGCCAGATCATGTGGGTCATGGTGCTAAATTTTCAAAAATGATCAGATTTGCTTTTGGAAACAAATATATTCCCGTTGAAGTGAAGAAGTAAGTTAAAATTGAAAGTTGTGGCTCAAGAAAGGACAAATAAAGACACTAGTGGATGGCCTAGGCTTGAGATTATAAGCAAATGGACTTAGGCAGTGCCAGCAGAGAAGAGAAAGATTTGGATGATAATAATAAGTAAAATAAAAAGAAAGTAACAAAATAAGAATGTAGTGGTTGGTGATGGGGGTTAGAATGATGTATCAGGGATAATTCTTGAGATTTTGGTTGTATGACTTAAATGAAAGGGGAGTTAACCATTGAGATGGGGAATTCTGGGTGAGAACCAGGTTTGAGCGTATGGTTGGGTGAAAATATCTGTTAAACGGCATTTAGTAACTAAGTGGGGAAATCTATCAAACAGTATTTAGGGTGTCACATTTCTTGATTCAAATATGAAAAATGAACCTTTAAGTTAAAAATAGTCTCCACTCCTAGGTGGAGGTTACAGTGAGCTGAGATTGCGCCACTGCACTCCAGCCTGGACGACAGAGCAAGACTCTGTCTCAAAAACAAAATAAAACAAAAGAACACAAAACAAAACAAAACAAAACCGGTAGTCTCCACTTCTTAAAAAGAAGGAGCAGAGTTGTGGATCATATGGTAATTCTGTATTAGCAGTTTGAGGAACTTCTAAGGTGGTTGCATGGATTTGCCCTCCTAGCAATGGTATAAGAGGGGCTTGATTAATTCACATCTCTACAAAACATGTTCTTACCTATTTGATTTTAGCCATTTTAGTGGGTGTGAAGTAATATCTTGCCATGGCATTTATTTGTATTCCCTTAATTTATTGATGATATTGAGGATCTTTTCTTGTGCTTATTGATCATTTGTATATCTTTGTTGGAGAAATGTCTGTTCAAATTCTTTGCCCATTTTTTATTGAGCTCTTTTCAATTGTTGAATTGTAAGATTTTTTCATATATTATAAATCAAATTCCTTGTCAGATACATAAGTTTCAAATGTTTTCTCCCAGGTATGTTGTCTTTCACTTTCTGATTGGTGTCTTTTGATGCACCAGATTTAAATGTTGATAAAGTCAAATCTATTTTTTCTTTAGTTTTCTATACATTGTTAATTTAGACTAACTTCTTTTTGTGTGTTTGAGAACATAATAGATTTTTATTTCTATGTTTAGTTCTATGATACATTTTGAGTGGAGTTTTTAATATGATGTGAGGAAAGAGGTCCACATTTATTCTTTTGCATGTGGAAATACAATTATCCATGTAACATTTTTGAAAAGATTTTTTTTCTGTTGAATAATTTTGGCACCCTTCTCAAATGTCAGCTGACCACAAATATACGATTTTGTCTTGGGACTCTGTATTCTATTAATCTATATGTTTATCCTTAGGCCAGAAGTTCAGTCTTGACTATTGTAGCTATGTGGTGAGACTTGTCATCAAGATGTGTGAGCCCTTGAACTTTGCTCTTTTTCAAAATTGGATTTCTGTGTCCCTTACATTTCCATATGAATTTTAAGATTAACTCGTAAAATTTGCAAACAAAGTCAAAAGAAGCTAAGACTTTTGATAGTGATTATATTGCTTATGTAGATGAATTTGAAAAATAGTGCTACCCTAACAAGGTTCTGTTCTGTAGACATACAATGTCTTTTAATTTATTTAGATATTTTTCAGTTTCTTAAAAGAATGTGTTATATTTTTCCATCTAAAAATCATACTTTTATTGTTGAATTTGTTACTAGGTATTTTATTGCTTTTGTGGCCATTATAAATAGAATTGTTTACTCCATTTCATCTTTAAATTGTTTGCAGCTAGTATATAGAAATGTAATGATTTTTGTGTGTTGATTGCTTATCCTGCCACATTGCTGTATTTGTTTAGTAGTCCAGGCTGTTTATACTCATAAGGGGTTATCAGTCTGTAGCTTTTTCCAACTATGTCTTTGTCTGGTTTTGATATCAAGATAATACTAGCCTAATAGAATAAGTAGCAAATTGTTTCTTCCTTTTATTTTTTGGAAAAGTTTATGAAGGATTTTTTTTTAATGTTTCATGGAACTCACTAATGATACCATTATGGCCTAGGCTGCTTTTTCACAGGAAGTTTTAAATTTATTTCATCAATCCTTTTACATGTTATAAGCCTATTCCAAATATATATTACTTCTGAAATTTATGTCTTTCTAAGACTTCTTGTTTTGCTCTAAATAACTGAATTTGTTGATAAGCAATTTTATAGTATTCTGCTATATGTTCATTTCTGTAAGGTTGATACTGATGCCTCTTCTTTTATGCCTGATTTTAGTAATTTGAATCTTTTTATTTTTTCTCATCCATCTATCTAGAGGCTTGCCAATTTTATTTTTCTTTTCAAGGAAGAAACTCTCAGCCTTATTCATTTTCTCCATTGTTTTTTTAGCCTAGATGTAACTTATTTCCACCTAAGCTTTATTATTTCCTTCCTTCTGCTTGCTAGTGTTAGTTTTCTTGTTTTTTTCCTGACTTCTTTAGGTAGAAGTTTAAGCTATTAATTTGAGATATTTATTTTCTTCTTGCCCTTTTTTCTTCTTTCTTCTTCTTCTTCTTTTTTTTTTTTTTTGAGACAGGGTCTCACTCTGTTACCCAGTCTGGAGTGTAGTGGCACAATCATATCTCACTGCAGCCTCAACCTCCCAGGCTCAAGTGATCCTCCCACCTCAGCCTCCTGAGTATCTGCACTGTAGATGTGTGCCACCATGCCCAGCTAATTTTTTTAAAAAAAGTTTTGTCAAACTGTGGTCTCACTATGTTTCCTAGGCTGATCTTGACCTTCTGGGCTCAAGTGATCCTCCTGTCTTGGTCTGCCAAAGTGTTGGGATTACAGGTGTGAGCCACCACACAAGACTGCCTCCCTCCCTTCCCCACTCCCTCCCCTCTTTCCTTCCTTCCTTCCTGTCTCCCTCCCTTTCTTCTCTTCTCTTCTCTTTTTCTTTCTTTTTGACAAAGTCTCACTCTGTTGCCCAGGCTGGAGTGCAGTGGTGTGATCATGGCTCACTGTAGCCCCAATCTCCCAGGCTTAAGCAACCTTCCCACCTGAGCCTCCTGAGAAGCTGGGACTTCAGGCATGAGCCACCATGTCTGGCTAAATTTTTAATTTTTTGTTAGATTGTGTCATACTATGTTGCCCAGGCTGGTTGTGAACAACTTACCCCAAGCAATCCTCCCACCTAGGCCTCCCAAAGGGAGGATTACAGACATGAGCCACCACACATGGCCTAAGATTACAGATATGAGCCACTGCACCTGGCCTCTGGCTTTTTCTTTCTTTCTTCCTTTCTTTTCTTTTCTTCTTTCTTTTTTTCCTCTTTACTTTCTCACTCTATTTCGTTCCTAATATAGATTTTTACAGCTAGTAATTTCCCTGTAAGTTCTTCTTTACTATATATCATAAATTTTTGTATTTTGTGTTTTCATTTTCATTCTTCTCAAAGCATTTTATTATTTCTGTTGTTATTTGTTTCTTGATTCATTGGTTGTTTAGGTAACTGTTGTTTAGTATCTATATATTTGTGAATTTCCCAAATTGCCTTCCATTATTGATTTTTAATATAATTTCATTTGGGTCAAATAACATACTTTTTATAATTTCAATACTTTTCCATTCATTGAAACGTGTTTTGTGGCCTAACATATGATCTCACCTAGAAAATATTTCATGCGAACCTCATAAGTATGTGTGTATTTTCTGCTAGCATTTCTGTCTGTAAGATCTTTTTGCTTTAGAATGTTGTTTGTCTTCTATTTTATTATTGATGTTCTGCCTACTGGTTCTATCCATTGCTGAAATGAAGGTTTTGAAGTCTCCAACTATTTATTATTAAATTGTTTATTTTCCCTTTCAATTCTATAAATTTTTGCTTCATATATTTGTGAGCTCTATTATTATGTGCATTCATATTTATAATTGTTTTATTTTTCTGATAGAATGGCCCTTTTATTATTGCATAATTTTTATCTTTGTCTCTAGTAAGAATTTTTGCCTTAGAGGGTATTTCATTTGATGTTAGTGAAACCATTCTATCCTTGTTTTGTTTACCAGTTTCATGGTATACCTTTTTCACCTTTTTATTTTAAACGTATTAGTGTCTTGAATTTAGAATATATCGTTTGTATACAGCATATAATTATTTTAAAAAAATTTATCCTGTCAACCTACACATTTTGATTCATGTGTTTATTTTCATTTAATGCAATTATTAATAAGGTAGAACATATATTGGCCATTTATTTAATAATATTTGTTTTCTACATATCATATGTCATTTTTGTCTCTCCATTCTTGGATTTCTCACTCCTTTTTTGTTAGATATTTTCTGCTGTATCTTTTATATTTGCTATTGTTCCTTTTTACTATTTTTTGTGTTATTTATTTAGCCATTGCCTTGTAATTTACAACTAGCATCTTAATTTAGAATAAATTTGTTCAGATAAAATACTAATTTAATTTCCATGGTATACAAACATTATTCCAACTTCATTTCATGTTTTTCACCCCTTTGTACTGTAATTTTCATACAAGTTATATCTTTATATGTGATAACCCAATCAACACGCTTTTATAATAATTGTTTTTATGCAGCTATGTTCTAAAACAAGTACGATAAGAAAGGAGTTACAAGCAAATGTGTTTATGTTTTCTTTCATAATAACTGTGTGGATACTTTTACTAGGTCATTTTGTGTCTTCATGTGGTTTCAAGTGACTATTTATTGTCATTTCATTTCAGCCTGAAGGGTTTCTTCCTTTAGTGTTTCCTTAGAGCAGGGCTAATAGTAACAAATGCTCTCAGGTTTTGTTTATTTAGAAATGACAACTTCTCCTTCCTTTATGAGAGAAAGTTTAGCTCGATATAGAATTCTTTGTTGACGAGCTTTTTCTTTTAATACTTTGAAGACGTCAACCTAAATCTCTTCTGACCTCTGTGGTTTCTTATGAGAAGTCAGCTGTTATTATAATTGAGGGTTCCTTGTATGTGATGTTATGTTTTTAGTGCTGTTTTCATTAATTTCTCTTTGTCTAAGTTTTGTCAACTTGACTATGATCTATCTATGTGAGGATCTTTTTGAGCAGAATTTTTTGAGTAGAAACTTGGAATTTTTTGAACTTCTTAAGTATATATATTATGTTTTATCAAATCGAGAAGGTTAGAGTCATTATTTTTTAAAACTTGTTTCTACATATTTCTCCTTTTCTTCTCTATAGTCTTTATGGTTTTCCTTCTTTTTAAATATTGGATATGTCTCACTCTATACATTATTTATATGTGTCTCTTAAAATAGTAACTTTAAATTATAATTTTAATAAAACATGGTCTAATAATCTAAATATTACTCTCAGGGTTTTCCAGTGACATTTTTTAAAACAAGATAATGAAAACATATATTGTAAAATATAAATATTTACACTATCTGATATGAATTTCATTAGATACATGTGGCTACTTAATTTTTAATTGATTAAAATCATGTAAAATTTAAAATTCCATCTTCAGTCACACTATCCACATTACAAGTTTTCAATAGCTAAATGAAACCAACAGCTACTGCATTGGACAGCATAGAGATAAAACATTTTCATCATCACAGAAATTTCTGTTAGATAGAACTGTTGCAGATGTATATATCATAAAAAATTCCCCCTTCATAACTCAGTACCCATTTTTGAATGAAGCCATGTAAATATTTGTACCTGTCAAAAATCTTCTACAGAAATATGTTTGTATATATCTTCATGGATCTATACATAAACAATATAATATTCTATAATATATACATTTATATGTGTGTGTATGTAAGTGTATACATCTACATTATATTAATTTCAACAGTACATATGGTCTATACTTTTTATCCACTTAATGTATCTTGAAGAGCTTTTTATATGAACTTTTTTAAAACAAAAAAATAGTGTAATAGCACCATAAAGTGTTCTTGTATGATGTATTACTAGTGGTTTAAATATTTTTCTATTACATTACTGCTCCAAAACAAACATAAACAAACAGCAAAGCAGGCATATTTCAAATATATATGTAGGCTAAATATATTCCAGTGTATTGGTGAGTCAAAGAAAGTTTATATTGCAATTTATTAGATAATATCAAATTTCATTAATCAAACCCACCAACAGTATATGATACTGTCTGTTAGTCCACTCTTCCTGTTGTTGGGTATTGTTCAACCTTTTAGTTATTTTCGATTTGGCTGATAAAAGATAGAATTTAATCCTTATGTTGATTTACAATTATTTAATTATGAGAGAGGTTGAGAATCATCTTTTTATATGTGCATTGGCCATTGTTGTTTTCTGGTGTTTGAATTCCTGTGCATAAGTCTTTCATATTGGGACTTTGCAAATGGCAGTCATGGCAGCAACATTTTAAAAAAATATTTGTACTTAGTCTTAATCTAACTGGAATTATTCATTCATTAATATCTGTAAAGTCCACTGAAAGGATGTTCTGTGTTTCACATATCTTAATAAACCTTTATCTGTTGAAACTGGCCTGAAAGAAGAAATGAATGAATGTAAAGGAAGAGAGAACGACGGGAACAGTTGTGAGTAAATGTCTATAATTAACTCATTCAGTTATAAACACCTGTTTAATAAAATTGGAGGAATCATCTACCCTATAAGAGTTGGAAATATTACCCTTAAATTTTCCTTCAGTTTTTAAAATGAAATAAAATGAATAATGCAAAAATAAACACACACTGGACACCTTCTTCCAGCCTTAGGATTAATTCAGCCTCTATTTGGACATTGAAAAACATGCATAAAACTGATTTATCTTAGCATTCTACACACTTCAGAAAAAAATTGAAGCTATTAGTGAACATTTCTGAGAAAGTGGACAATACAAGAAAAGGCTTTTGGATTTGGGCCATAAAAATGCAAGTTTAGTGCATGACAACTCAACTAGTAAATGTCTGCCTCAGCTCCTAAGCACAGTTGAGATCAGCAGTGTTTGCAGATGTTCTTGGGAGAC
Organism: Pan troglodytes; assembly: GCF_028858775.2. Lineage (NCBI taxonomy): Eukaryota > Metazoa > Chordata > Mammalia > Primates > Hominidae > Pan > Pan troglodytes. The sequence goes on from NC_072411.2 coordinate 16,201,056, forward strand.
AATAAAATAGAACCCGGTTCTTACTTCAGAGCTTGAGATTTTGCTCAAGACATTGATTCTGGAGGCAGCTCTTGATTGTTTCTTATTGTCATTGTCACTAAATTGGACTTGATTTTATAGGCCTTCTTTCTTTCCCCAACTAAGCAGAAAGTGCCACCAGGGATGTAAAACTAAAATTATTCTTTTCCTTTATTTTTGTTATTTGCTTTGGCATGGAAGGGTCATTTATGATATCTCTGCTTATCAAAAGGATACTGACAAATGAACAGGAAACAGCAAATCAATCTATTATTAGGAGTCCCGAACAGGAGGTATAATGTTACATCGGTTAATATATTCAAGAAATATTGATATTCTAAGCTGAAAACCTGAGCCTTGTTATTCTTTGTTTGTTTGTTTTTTTTCCAAGTGAATTGCACATTCAGAATCTTCTTAATGGTCAGATCCTTATATTTTTTGTTGCTTGCATCCTGTATCTGTTATAATTTCATGTTAAAATTAGAGGATGGAGATATTTTAGCATACCAATATGCTAAGTTGTAAATTATGAAGACATAATGAAAACTCTTAGTTAACTTAGAAAATGTTAATGTAATTAATATGTAAAAACTCTTCCAAATCAATTGAAAATGAACAAAAAAATATAAATGGACTTTTTATCAGAAAATATTGTTGATAAATTTAAAAGCTGCTTAACATAATTCACAAACAGGAATATTTATCAACAAGAAGATAGTATTTTTCACATATCCTATTGGCAAAGATTAACCCTGATGTTACCATGTATTGGGAAGACTGTGGAATAATAGAGCCTCTTACTCCTTGATAGCAGGAATGTCATTTGTGTTTTTACTTTGGGTAAAATTTTGTCATTATTGTGTGAAGTATAACATTCACATGCCCTGTAATCTAAAAATTCCTTCCTAGGTATACACCATAAGGAAGCAATTGCGTGTGTATTTCAGGAAACAGGAACAGGGAGGTTTATTCAGTCATAGTTGCAAACAACCACTGGTCTCCTCAACTGTGCTTAGGAGCTATTAATGGATATTTCTGATAAAATGACCTGTAGAATGCATGGCTTTCAACCTTGGAGAATTAAAGTGCAAGTTTAGTAAATGAAAACCCAACTTTTAAATTAATTCACTATGTAAATTATTGTTATATCCTTGGGTTTCTGGTTAATGTCTAACTCAGTTTGCTTTGATACATATATATGTGTTTGCCTATATGATGTATAATTTAATCTTAGTTGGTCTTGAACTTTTGAAAGAGGCATCAGGTAGTCCATGATCATCTTATACTTCCCTTTATCACTCAGCATTTTGTTACTGATTCATGCATATTTGCATTTAACCTGTAGTCCAGTTATTTTATAACTACCAGATATTCTATTTATGTCATTCTCTTGGTTATATGATATGCCATTCTTTACATATATTACCATATATTTATTGTTTATCTTATATTTAAATTTAATTGGGAATTAAATTTTTAATTGCTAAATCTATCGTGATTGACAATACGTGAAGAGACAAAAGCTGCGACTAATCCAATTCAAGAGAGAAAATGATAAGGATAGAGTAGATATCTGTCTTATCTATTAATTCATATTTGTCTTTTCTGCTAAATAGATATCTGTCTTATCTACTAGTTCATTTTGTATTGCTGTAAAGGAATATCTGAGGCTGGGTAATTTACATAAAAGATGTTTATTTGGCTCGTGATTCTGTAGACTGTGCGAAAAGCATGGCCCTGGCATCTGCTTCTGGTGAGGGCTTCAAGTTGCTTTATTCATAGTGGAAGGTAAAGGGCAGCCTGCATGTGCAGAGATAACATGGTGAGAAAGGAAGCAAGAAAAAGAGAGAGGAGGTGCCAGGCTCTTTTTAACAACCAGCTCTCATGAGAACTAATAGTAAGAACTCAGTATGATAAAAACGGCACCAAGCCATTCATGAGGAAGCCTGTCCCATGACCTAAACACCTATCATTAGGGCCCCACCTCCAACACTGGGGATCAAATTTCAATATGAGGTTTGAAGGAGTCAAACATCGAAACTGTAGCAATATCAAATATGGTATCATTGAGGAATATATATGAATATATCAAATCTGGCACAATTAAATATCTTTTTTATTTGCTAACCTATGTTTTCTCCTATTTTTGGGAATTATTAATTATAATGCTAAATTAATGATGTTATATAAACCTAAAATGAGCCTTTGAACCATCAGCTGTCAAGAAGATTTAGTCTGTGAAGCACTATTATTTTTCTGTTTCTATTTCATAAAAAGAAAACTCAGCCATGGTAAAAAAAGTTTTTTTACTTAATATTGGACATTATAGTTTCCCTTCTTTTTATACATATGGGAATTGCAAAGCTTTTGGTAACCATTATTTTTCTTACACTAGAAATAAAATCATATTACTAATTGAAATACTTAAAATATGCATGTTTTAAAATAATAATTATATTGTTTTTGTTTATGAAATTATACTCTGTAAAATGTGCCTGATGGGCTATCAGAACAAGAATGAAATTAAGTAACTTTCTACTGGGCAGCTCCGGTCTACTCATCTTATAAGTATTACGTTACACACATTGTATAAGGCCATGGTGAGGAAAACTCATACTGAAATTCTAATGTCAAATTTTTTAGGACTTCCATAGCTTTTATATGCTGTATTCTTTAATGCAGCTGTGCTTGAAGGTAACAGCACCATTTAAAAATATATATATACTTGATATAGGATGATTATAAAGCACTAAGACAATTTGAAGAATCATTAGACCAGCACAAACTGAACTTCACATAAATAATTTGCATAAATATGGAAGTTACAATATTTCTTTTCTTCTTTCATCAGCCCATAGCTTTTCCAATTTATTAAAGTGTTGGGTGGAGAAATATTGGCATGACTCTCAAATTCACCTTTTCTGCCCTACTTTTTTAAGTTATTAATAGATTTCAGTGATCATTAATTTCCACTTTCTGCGAAAAATAAAAATTGCTTTTTAAATGTTTTAGTGTATGGCCTATGACGTAAATGAATAGAATATTATTTTGGCTGTTTACATTTATTGAGCAATAAAAATATATGTGCGTCAGTCTATATGGATCAGTAGGTATTGATTCAATACTCATAAAAATTACATAGTTGTATCATGGCATTTTCTGCATTGGGTTGTTTTATTAAATACTCCAATATCAAAATGCATGGTAACAAGAAAATATATATATAGAGAGAGCATCTATTATGTTTACAAAATATAGATATTGCAGATGTCAGGAAAGAGATATAATTTAAGCACGATCATAATTAATTAGTCAGCTAAGAAAAGAGAACATGAAAAAATACACAGTAAAAAAATTGATTTTAAAATTTTCTGCATATATAGCCAGCTATAGCTACAGAGAACAATCAAGCCTTTGTTTACAGCTAAATTATAAAAGCTATTTGCTTCTTCTCTGTTCTTAAAGCCAGACAGTGAAAGAGAGTGTGTCTTTTGCATCATTCTAGGGACTGCTGCCTCCTTTCCCAGCTTCTCTTGATTTCCCTTTTCTTCTTTTCAACTAGATCGTAATCTTTTTCCCTCTTCTCCTCCACTTATGGTCCACTGGCTTTCTAAAATCCTTCCTCATGTTCAAACCAGGGAATTTGGTCATTTATGGACTGCACTATGAAAGAAGCATTTTCATAATATATACTTAATTACATGTTTCAAAATTAACATCTTTCCAAAATGATAGATGGCTTTTCTAAATATTTTTGTCAGGTATCAAAAAACTAATAATGAGATTGAGTAGTGAGGGAAGTTATACCCTAAATAAATTAAATATAAAGGATGGCCGGGCGTCGTGGCTCACACCTGCAATCCCAGCACTTTGGGAGGCCAAGGCAGGTGGATCATGAGGTCAGGAGTTTGAGACCAGTCTGGCCAACATAGTGAAACCTCGTCTCTACTAAAAATACAAAAAATTAGCCGGGCGTGGTGGCGGGCACCTGTAGTCCCAGCTACTCGGGAGGCTGAGGCAGGAGAACTGCATGAACCTGGGAGGCACAGGTTGCAGTGAGCCAAGATAGCGCCATTGCACTCCAGCCCGGGTGACTGCAAGACTCCATCGAAAAACAAAACACAACAAAACATAAAGGATATGTGTGTGAATATTTAGGGAGTTTGATGGGCTGGAGGTTGAGGGAGCAGGGAAAACATCATAGGATCCAAGAAGACTTACATTTTTGTCTCCATCATTCACTATCTGTTAAAAATGTACCCATCTACACTTTCAGAATTATTCAGCCAAAGCTCCCGGAGCATGATTTTTTTTTAAATTTTGTAAATAGAGATGTCTTTAGATATTTTTATTACCAGCTTATTCCAAGGTCTAGAACAATACACATCCCTACTACACAGTTCCTAAGGTTCTGCCGTTTCTCAATGTTAAGGCAACCAAGTCCTTTATACCAACTTGTGTTGATTGTAACTGCATCTCTCATTCTGCCTTCACTCAGTCTTTTCTCAGTCTCAAGTCATACAAATGAATATTTTATGTTTTCTGGCACTTCTGACATTTAAGTTTGTGTTTAATGATTTCTTGCTATGATTTTTAATATCTGACATCTTGGAATACCATCATTATCTCATTTTCTACATCTAGTTATAGTGTTTCTGACAAAAGTGAATCATTGTAATGGGGCCTCTTAATAGGGACATTACCGTGGCAATAAAAGATGTAAATTGCAGTTCCAAACAACCTAGAAGTGCAATCACGAAACAGTGATCAATGGTTAGATGAACTGCACGTGTAATTAAATACATGTGAGGTCACATGAATCACTTGAGCTAAGAAGGACAGGGAAGGCTTAAAGGAGAAGAATTAGGATGATCCTTCAGAGAAACACAATTTGAGTAAGGAAAAGGGAAAGGTGAAGGTGGTATAGCAAGTAGAGAAAGTTGAACAAAGGTGCAAGAAAAAGAAAACATGCACATTTAAAGAATACAAGCAATGGTACACCATGTTCATAACTGCATGATTACTGGCCCACCCGGTAGAGCATGTCATTTGGGGAACTTGTTCCTTTTCTTTAGAGGGGATGGATTTACACGGAACATAAACTTTCATCTATTACTCTGTATAAATGATTAAAGATGAGGCTTTCTGGCATCTCTCTTAAACTCCAGGCTTTTTATCCACAAATCCTGCACATTTCCTATTGGCTATCCTTCAGGAGCGATAACAATAATGTATATAAAATTCGAATGTCTAAAACTTTCCTCAAAATATGCCTGTTTTTCTTTATTTTCTCCAGTGAGAATGTTACAAAAGTAACATTCATCCAATGATAAAAACTTGAAAACCTGGAGTTATTCTGTATACTTTCTTCTTTCTCCATCTTCAAATCTAATCCTTATTTTTTTTTGTATTTTATTCACCACCTCTCCTGTACATGTCCCTTTCACTCTTTGCCTCTGCTTCTTCCTTAACTTTGTAACATTGCTTTCTTGGATTGTCACGAGCCTCTTACCGTCTCTCATGAACTCAAGATGTCACCAGATCTAACTAGTTTTTCACCCAGTTGCCAAGGTAATAGTTCTAAATTCAAACCTGATTTTGCTTCTTTCTTGGCTTTCAGTTTTACCACTTATGAAAACAGTAATAAGCACTGGCATATTCATGTTGACAATAATGCATACTTCATACATAGTAGCAGTAATCTATGGAATCATCCCTCATCTTCCCAAGAATTGTTTTTAAGCTACTTGTGCATTTTTTGAAGTTTATTCTCATATTGTAGGTTGTAATTCAAAACTGGCAAGCTTGTAGGCTCCAGACAGAATCTGGCCCCCTAGTATATTTAGGATTGAATCAGAATTTTAAAATTATGAAATTATAAGTTAAATTTTGCTTTCTAACTTTTTTTGAAAAAAATGGAAAACTAGCAACACTGTGTGTATTTTTCTATAGGACATTGTATCTGGAGCTGAGGAGCTACTGTGCTCTTTTAAATAGGCGGTCTGACTACTCCACCTCTCTGTGATTCTTACACAGATAGCTTCAGTCTTACCCTGCTTACCCAGTGGTTTAAAGCAACCATGTTTTGGACCCTTGCTCTACCAGTGACTAACGAGATTCATGACACTCGTCTTATCCTGAACAATATGGAAAGGAAAACATCCTAGTGGGTTTGGTTTCCCAACTTTGTAGCACCTTCAATGTCTCCCTGGGGGCTTGTTGTACAGTGAATGTTCAACACATAAGATTCGCTTGAATGGAATGATACATACAAAAGAGGTACCACAAAATGTTCCCAAGCTGCCTGAAAACATACATTTGTTTCTCTACTTGATCAAATACCTTGTCTTTCTTGCTTAATTCATCTAGTTAATCACCTGCATATTTGCTTTACTCTGTTTATCATATCTTGCTTGCCTTCAACAGAATGTACATAGATGGCAGGATTCATGCATTTTTATGCCCTTTGTACTATTTTGGATGTCAAAAACTGGACAGGCAGGCATCATTGCTGAGTAATGGCAATGAACACATGTGGAAATTACTTTTGCATCCTTTCATTTAAATAGTAATTAAGTTGTTAAATATGAAAGTACTGTAATAGCATTATTGGCAATAATCAACTTCCCCAAACCACAATTTGAAGTCATATTAAGTTGAAATTAAACCAGAACTATTTAATGTCTACGATTAGAATCAGTGTTGACCAAGATGTCTCCTGTGGCTGAAAGAAAGAATACCCCAAATGCAATAAATAATAACATTAAAGGCATACACTAAGAGGGATTGACCTAAGATTTCCAACATCTTCTGGCGTGTTGACTAAGCTGCCGAGATATGTTTCTTATTCGTGTATCATCAGTAAGTTTCTCTGCAGCATCAGTGACCTGCCCACGACTCTTTAATTTCGAGAAGATTCAGCAGCTTGGGCCCCTGAAAAGATATTTGGAAAATTTCCCAGTTTATGTGCTGCATAAGCTTGAGGCAGTAGAGGGATAATTAATAAAGTGCCAGACTGGGTAATTGTAGGAACTGTAAAAGATACTAAAACGTTGTTACCGGAGGCACAGACGCACCTGTGAAAGCGTGAAGTTAATTTGTGTGAGGAACATCACATGAGGGTGGATGAGGATGAGGGAGGTGAGATTTCCTTTAAATTAATTCAGACTTTAGTCAGAGAAGCTCTCAAAAAAAAAAAAAAAAAAAACCCTCCTGCTAGTGAGATAATGTAAGGCTATGAAAAGAGGCCCCCCTGGACTGTCTTGTTACGTATGCTTCTCTCTGACCTTGAGAAAGGTGTAACAACTGCAACGTTGGAATTTTCTAATCCCTGTAGGACAAGAATGATGACATTGCCCTATCAGTCTTTACATAACAGCATACCATTTGATACTGTCCCCTAGAACATTTCCTTAAAAACGATACACCTCCTGATACTATAATGTTGGATACTTTGTGTGTCCATTGTCACCCCAAATTCCCCATAGGTTAATTTCTATCAAATTTCAATATACAATAAAGTAATGAGAGAGAGAACTAGGTTGTATCATAGTATTGCCCTGAAGACTGTTTAAAATCATTGATAACTGCAAAGTTCCTAACAACTTGCAGACCACATGATAGATGACTGATCAGTGGTAGCTGCTAATGTTGTTATTTTCATGGTTATTTAAATGGATCTTTTAAAAACTAAAAAACAAAATTCTTGACATGAATTGTTGCCAGTGAATGTTGTTATCTTCTTCTAAAATGCCTTATATGTAGATTGTTCACCATAGGTGTAAACCCCCATACCTTAGCATTGCCATATGGCAATATGTCTCGCTGACCATTCCATTCTCTTGCATATCTGGCTCAGGAATTAATAAGCTATGTCATTCCAAAAATGATTCTCTGATACCAATTGAGTGCTCTACAATTCAATTCAATATGGAGACTAATTACCAGGAATTAGCGTACACCCACAGTTAAGGAGCTCAATTCCCCTGGTCTGTCCTCACCTCAGATGCCAGCTGCCAGTCCCTGGTTCCAATGGTACTGAATTATGTCCAACCTGGCTACAAATGTGAGGGTTCTCATTACCCCTTTTCAGGCTGGAGAATTTCTTAGAATGACTCAAAGAGCTCAGACGAGAGCTATTCTTATGAGTAGCAGTTTATTGTAGAGGGTACAAATGAACAGCAAGATGAAGAGATATGTGGGGTGATGTCTGAAGGGGTCCCCAGCACAGGAGGCTCTTTCTCTTTGGGCTGGGGTACATCACGCTCCCAATGCATCCATATGTTTACCAACCAGATGGTTCCCTCAACCCTTATCACTCAGAGTTTCTAAGCAAGGTTTCATCACTTAGGCATGATTTATTGAATCACTGGCCGGCTGCTGAACTCTGATCTCCAGGTTTTCTCTCCTACCAGATCTTAGAGTGGGGCTGAAATTTCTAAACTTGTAATCGCATGATTGATGTGATCTGATGATCAGCTTAATCCTGAAACTATAAGCTAACGCCTCCCCTCACAAAGAGTCCTCTGATGTTGCAGTCGCATTAGCATGAAATCGAATAAAGTGCAAAGAAGTTTGCTATGAATAACAAAAGACATTTCTATCATTCAGGAAATTTCAAGGGTTTTTGGAGCTCTGTGCCAAGAACCAGAGAAAAGATCAAATATATATTTTATTATACCACCCAAACTTGCCAAATATTGATTAGTCTGAATTTCTTATCCTATCCATTGTGTTTTGGGGTCCCTATGTAAAACAAACAAACAAACAAAAACAAAACAAACTCTGACTTTACACTTTTCTGGACTTTATAGAGAGCAGTCTTATGGAAACTATAAGGTGTGCACAATTGTTTATGCACGTATTTCTCTGCAAATACCATGCAAAGTATCTATTATGCTTAAAATTTTATACAATTTATTTTGTGTTTTTTTGTTTCTATTTTGGAGTTTTTTCTCACATCAACTCAATGTGCTTGCCCTCTCTTTAGATATGAATTAGACAAGCATCTGTATTTCAAGTGAAATCTTTTTTCTACCTTGAATGTATGTGTTTCATTGTGTAGTTTAAATTCCTTCTGTCCTCAAAGTTGTTCAATTATTAGATTATAGGCTCAAAATTAGTCAAGTACAGTGTAGTAGTTTTTGTTTGACATCAAATGCAATGTTCCGTATTTGTGTTTTAATCTGTTTCACCCTGGGGATTGCCTTTAAAGAGAGTCTGTCTTTAATGTTAGTATCTTCTTTAAATATAAACATTCAACCAGTAAGAATACAAAAACACAGAGACAGAAAATTATGACAAACAGAATGTCAATACTTCTTTTCCTTTTGATTAATCTAGCATGCAAATTATAAAAGCATTTTGGTTACTCAGGAATTTCAATAGGCCTTTGAATTTTTTAAATAATAAAAATATTAACATATTCTTTAAGAGATAACATATAGAAAGATATATTAGCAAACCTGTTCTTACTGAAATGTCTAATATGTCCTCTTTAAGCTTTTTATAGTTATCTGAATAATCATACATACATACATGCAAATATGTATACAATATAAAAGAAATGAGAATGCCATTTTATAGTGCTATGAAAATTGACTTTTTTTTACCTTTATACATCCAAATTCATGTTAATAAGTTTTTAAATATAAGTGGTTTTTTTTTTTTCTTTTTCTAGGTAACCTTCAAAGCATCAAGACATTCAGTTTCACCAGATTTAAAATATGTCCTTCTGGCATATGATGTCAAACAGGTAAAGGAGTGATCTTCTTTGAGAATACTTTTTTTTGTGATGCATTGGGGTGACAATGCATAATTTTACTCAGCTGTAACTCACCTAAGCAAAATCTGGCATGTCTAGTAACTACCGGAGGACAGTAATGACTACTTTGCACAAAAGATGTTTGAAGATAATGTCCAAACATCTTCCATATCTGTACAGCAAATAATTGGGACAATTTGCCAAGTGCCTGTGCTGATCCAAGTCCATCTCTTGGCAGAGGAGAATGTGGCAGAGTTTAGCAAATCCAACAAATGCGGGCTTGTGAAAGTTTCAAGATAAGCCTTACCATATACTTGAGTGTTTCATGTGTGTACAGATTAGAGACTTTTCTAGTGGCTGTGCCTAGAGCTTCAGATGTGTTTATTGGGAAGGCAACTGCTGAAAACATTGACTCAGATTATGGTCAAGGGATTCTTTACTGGTATTTGTTTGTCAGCTTGGGGTTGTAGAAAATTTTGCAAATGGGGCAAGCCAAGCAATTAATTCTGAACAAATAAAATGTTCTAATTGAAATTAGTGTTTCCTTATTCCATGTGAGCCCTAAAGCACAATTAGAGCGATATGTATGGTTGTTGAGTGTTTTGTACTTAGGTATCATTTGCACGATTAAAAAGCAAAGTAAATGTTGGAAAGCCAATTCAGCAGATTAGTATCTGTAAAGAATAAATGATTGGAAATCATTCAAGGAAGTTTACGAGCTTTAAGATGAACAATAAAAATTTATGGACTTAAGGCAGGAAGCCTCATATAATGCTTTGAAAGCCTTTTGAACACATGGAATTTCACAGTTCGAAAGAACTGCTATTTGATGGCTTTAGTCTTTTGGAATATACATGTGCTATATTTTTAAGGTTATATTTTTTGACTTAAGTAATTTATGCTGTAAAAGACAGAGGGATTTTAGTCAAAGGCCTCTTTTCCTAGTATAGATGTTGGCCTGTTGTCTTATCTTTTGCTTTGAGTTATCTTTATTCATTAGGATTTTGTAAGTCATATGTTATAGTAAGAAAAATACTTGACATTTATAGACTAAAATATTATGCTAAAAAGTTTCTAACATAACATTATCTAAAGAATCTAAGCTTGAAAAGTCTGCTATATTAAACTGATCATGAACTTTTAAAAAATCAGGTTTCAGGAGCTATTGTAATGAAGACTGGAACTGGCAGTAGGACAAACACATAGATCAATGAAAGAGAAGAGAGAACCCAGAAATAGACCCTCACAACTATGCCTAATAGATTGTTGGCAAAGTTGCACAAGCAATTTAATGGAGGACAGTCTTTTCAACAACTAGTGCCAGAACAATCAGATATCCATAGGCAAAAAATAAAAACAGAAAGCCCACAAAAAACAAAAACATCATATTGGCTTAAGGCACACACCTTATACAAACTCAGAATGGCTCATGCTTTTAAATGTAAAGTGTAAATCTATAAAACTTTTAGAAAAAAATGTTTGGGATGTAAGGCCAGGGAAAAATTTCTTAAACTGTATACCAAAAGCACAGTCCAAAGGAGGATAAACTATTGTTCCATGATAGACCCTGTTTTCAGGCTAAAAATACAAGTTACAGTCTAGAAGAAAATATTTGAAATTCCCATGTGTGACAAAGGACCAACATTCATATATAAAGAATTCTTAAAAATGAACAGTTAAAAACAACAACTATAACAAAAACACAACTATACAATCAGAAAATGGGCCCAGACATGAAGAGACATTTCACTGAAGATTTACAGATGGCAATAAGTACATGAAAATATTTGAACATTACTAGCCAATAGGTAAATGCAAATTGAAACTACAATAGAATGTCACTACGAATCTATCAGAATGGTTAAATTTTTTTAAGTGACCACACCCAATGATGGCAAGCATGCAGAGAAACTGGATCATTCATACATTGCAGTTGGAATGTTTAATGGTACAGCTACTTTGGAAGATATTTTGATAGTTTTTTTTAAAAACTAAGCATATATTTGGGTTGGTTCCAAGTCTTTGCTATTGTGAGTTATGCCACAATAAACATATGTGTGCATGTGTCTTTATAGCAGCATTATTTGTATTCCTTTGGGTATATACCCCGTAATGGGATGGCTGGGTCAAATGGTATTTCTAGTTCTGGATCCCTGAGGAATTGCCACACTGTCTTCCACAATGGTTGAACTAGTTTACAGTCCAACAATGATAGACTGGATTAAGAAAATGTTGTGGGGTGGGGGAGTGGGGAGGGATAGCATTAGGAGATATACCTAATGCAAATGACGAGTTAATGGGTGCAGCACACCAACATGGCACATACATACACATGTAACAAACCTGCACATTGTGCACATGTACCCTAGAACTTAAAGTATAATAAAAATAAATAAATAAATAAATAAATAAATAAATAAAAACCAAAAAAAGAAATCTAATTATACCACATAAATAAACCAACATTTATTTAAACATTAAAAAAAAAACTAAGCATATACTACCATCCGACCCAGCAATTAAATTTCACTGGACAATTCCTTCAAGTCATTTATCCCAGATACATAAAACTATTCACACAAAAACCTGTATGCAAATATTTGCAGCAGCCTTATTTATGATAGCCAAAAACCGAGACAGCCCAGATGTTCTTCAAAGGATGAATGGCTAGATAAACTGTGGTCCATTCATCCCATGTAATAAATATTCAGCAACACAAAGGAACAAGCTTTCAATATAGACAGAAACATGGATACATCTTCGGAATTATGCCAAGTGAAAAAAAAAAACAGTCCCAAATATGATTGTTTGTATGATTTCATCTATATAACATTCTCAAAATGACAAAATTAAAGAAATGAAGAAGAGATTAGTAGTTTCCAGGAGAAAAGGAGGGAAATGAGAGCAGCTTTTTTTATTTTATGGGACAACAAGAGGGATCTTTGTGGAGATAGAAATGCTCTGTATCTTAATTATATAAATGTCAATGTCCTTGTTGTTTTCTTGACCTGGTTGTTTACTTGACCAGGATTTCTTATAGTTTTATAACATAATATCAGTGGGGAAAACTGGGTGAAGAACACCTGTGATCTCTCAGTATTATTTATTATAACGGCATGTAAAAATAATTATGTCAAAATAAAAGATTTTAACTTGAAAAAGCTGTAATTTTTAAAAAAGTCCTAAAATAAGGCAAACTTTTTTTTTTTTTTTTTTTTTTTTTTTTTTTTTGGTGGGAGGGAGGCCGAGAGTTTCACTCTTGTTGCCCAGGCTGTAGTACAATGCACGATCTCTGCTCACTGCAACCTCCACCTCCCAGGTTCAAGCGATTCTCTTGCCTCAGCCTCCTGAGTAGCTGGGATTACAGGCATGCACCAACACGCCCAGCTAATTTTGTGTTTTTAGTAGAGATAAAGTTTCGCCATGTTGGTCAGGATGGTCTTGAACTCCTGACCTCAGGGGATCCACCCGCTTCAGCCTTGCAAGTGTGAGCCAACATGCCTGGTGGCAAAAGTTTTTGTTTTTTTTTTTTAAATTCAGTTTCAATTTATTTTATTAAGTGTATGGATTATGCGAGATCATTGAAATATTTTACCCCGAACAAGTTACTGGAAAGAGGTAAAAAGATTTAAGTATGCATTTCCACATTTATAGTTTTATGCAAATCTGATACAGCTTTAAAGATTAGTGAATGAAAATAGTTAAAAGTAGTAAAAAATGATCAATTATTAAATAAACTAGTGAAATTAGTTTGACAACTTTTGTATTCTTGTCCAAGTCAGTTGATTTCTATCTAGAAGAACAATTTTTACTATTTGTTTTCAGGGAAGCTGGTTAACTGTCTATGAAAAGTAAAACTGTATTAGGTTATGCCAGATCATCCCTGATAGCATCACAATAACCATTCTTAAACACAGAAACTGAAATTGCTTTTTCATCTTATTTTTAAATAGTAACTTTGTGCAATTTAGGTTTATGTTTTTAAAATGTGGAATAAGGAACATAAAACTAGGTTAACTTTGAGTATTTGGACAAAATAGGGCACAAACTTTTAAAAATATAATTAACAATATAAACATAGTTATGGACCAGTCTTCATATTCTTATGGTCTTTTTTTTCTTATCAAGGAACAATAAAGATACTTTATGACAAAATAACTGGAGGTGAAAGAATGCTAGCATTTAAATAAATTTTAGAAACTTTATTTCACCATTTTATATCATTTCACTTATTTATTCATTTTATTTATTAATTATGTCCCAGGTGCAATTGCTGGGCTGTATATTATAGGGTGTATTTGTGGGTATGCTCACATAAATTGACTTATCTCCTTCAAGAAATTTATAACCAGGAAGAGGTGATATGACACAAACATTTATATCCACAGCATATAACATCATGTTATGTATCATACATGTGGTAGTCTCAAAGAATAAGGAAAACTTTTACTCAGGGTAATCATGTTAGAGAAGAATCATATGCTGGGCTTTGAAGAGCAGACAGCTAAAAATGAATAGAAAAGCAGGAGTTTGAGACCAGCCTGGCCAACATGGTGAAATGCCATCTCCACAAAAAATACAAAAAATTTAGCTGGGTGTGGTGGCACACACCTGTAGTCCCAGCTACTTGGGAGGCTGAGGAGGAGAATCACTTGAACCCAGGAGGCAGAGATTTTAGTGAGCTGAGATTGACTACTGCACTCCAGCCTGAGTGACAGGGCAAGACTGTGTCTCAAAAAAAAAATTAAATAAATAAATAAATAGATAAATAAATAAATAAGGCAAGCAGTCATTCTCACTCTTGGCTATGGCATTAGAATCATCTGGAGAGTTTTACAAATTATTTATGCTGAGGCCCTCTCCTGCAGAAACTCTGATTTAATTGGCCTGAGGTATAGCCCCAGCTTTGGAGTTTTACAAACTCCCCAGGAGACAATGTGCAGCTAGGGTTGAAGACCATTGAATTTAAGTGAACTGATCTCTTCCACCCATTGAAGACTTTCCAGATTTCAGAAAAGGGAAATATTAGAAATAAAAATAAAAACAGCTAATTATTTAAACTGCATGTATTTTGTACCAAAGTCTTTACTTGTACACACTTAATCCTTATATCTTTTATTCTTGACACACAACAGTAGTTGGTGTTATTCTTCCTTTATTGGCGAAAATACAGAGACTAACTTACCTAATGTGATTCAAGATTGAAAGTTTTTTTTTTTTTTTTCCTGAAACAGTGGGTCTCAATGTACATGCTCAGCATAGCAGCATCAGCATAGCCTGGGAAGTTATTAAAAATCCAAATTCTCTTGTCTCATTGAGACAGAAACTCTAGGAGTGGGCCCAGCAATCTGTGGTTTGACAAGCGTAAGTGATTCTGATGCATTCAAGACTGAGAACCAGTGTTTAGGGACCTGATTCCTTAAACTGCAAGAGCTCTACCCAAGAAGAGAGCTAAGCAGCCAGAATCTCCCCATATGCAGGACAAAGATTAATAGAAAATATCATTTAAGAATGATGATCTATCCTGTTTTTCTTTAGTTTTTCACAATTATTTCTTCCTGGATTTAACGTCCTACTGTTGATTTCTGGCCTTGGATGTTGCTCTAGTAACAAATTTACCCTTCAAGGTTAATGTTTGATCTGTTTTCATTATAGGTGGCATAGTGGGGTGTGCATGGAATTTGGAAGAAAATATGTGTTTAAATTCAAATTATCCATATTAAAATTTGTATTGAAATATAACATACCTATAGGAGCTTGCATATACTATGAAGACAGCTTGAACTTCTATAAACCAAACACCTCTATGGTGCCATCACCCAGATAAAGCAGCAAAACATTGCTGTTCTCCATTCTGTTACTACGAGCCACAAAGGAGAACACTGTCTGCATTTGTAAAGATTAATTCTGCCTGTTTTTGCACTTTAGGTAAATTCATACACTATGTACTGTTTTGTGTATCTCTTATTTTACTCAATAATTAGTTCATAAAATATATCCGTAGTTTTCAAGTATTGTATAACAGATTGTACATTCCCACTATGATATCCCATTCCATTGCACATATCACAATTGATCCACTCTACTGTTGATTAGATTGTAATACAGATGTAGATGAGCAATGCATTATTGTATAGATTATTTGTCTGATCACTCTCTATTTCCCATCCATTACTCTGCTTCTTCTTTGACACCTATTTCAAAAAAATATTATTTAAGAGGGCACAGACATTTTTTGGGTGCTTAGATAGTGCATCTGCCATGGAAGTGTGTTTATCAATGTAAACCTCCCAAAGTCCCGCTTCTTGGCTGTTTATATCATATTTTACAGAGGAGACAGACTTAGAGATATTAACTAACTTCCTCAAGGGCCCCAGTTCACAGTTGCAGAGCTGGGAGTGAATTTTTTTTCTTAGCTCCAAAGTCCCTAGCTTTTCGATTACTTTGTCATTTTCAGAAAGTTCTTATTTATCTTTACAGATTAACTGTGTATTTTCCTATTTATTTGAAATCATATCAACTAATTCCTGATTAATTAATTGGAAGGCAAGTGAAACATATTACAATATGTATTTAATAAACATATTACAATATCAAACAATATATGATTTTCAATACTCAGTACTTAATATACTTCTCCAGACGTAGTGGTTAGACATTTTATTTTTGTATTTGCATCTTTACAACTGTTTCTCAAAATAGTCAATGAAATAATCATTCTGGAATGCCTTTTAATGCCATAAAATTAAAAACATACTTTTAAAGAAGATGAAAGCATTCCAAAATATGGCAAATCATGATATGTTAAAACCTTGATGATCAGAATATTTGTAGTTAATATTTGTCATCTAGTATTTTGATATTCAGCATATCAGACTAAATTATTTTTTCAGCATTCTGAGTCATGTATATAAATAGTTTTAATTTAACCAATAAATCTATGTAATTTTATATATTATCCATATATATTTGGAATTATTGGTCCATTGGAATTATTTAACAATTGTGTTTTTAAGCCATCCTTAAAAAGTCAAGAGTCCTTTACCGCATTTTTTTAAGGACAAACATGAAGTAAGGAGAAATCAATTTTTTTAACCTTTTTAAACAAATTTATAGTTTTATAGTTGTCTTGTTTGGATTTAAAATACACCATGTCAAGTAGACTAGTTAACTATTTTACACTGTCAACCACTTTCTTAATACGTCTTATGTTTGTTATCAGAAACTTTGATTAAATTTGCTCTTGTTTCAGCAGAATTAGAACTGTCCTCTATACATAATGGGACATAAATCTGCATAAGCCTTAGCTTTTTCTGAATGCAAGAGTAACAGTTGAATGAATCCTTTAAATCATGTCTAATAGAGGGAACAAATCAACTGTACCTGGGCTACATCTGCTATGTTAGTAGTATCTGTCCTCTAAATTCGATGCTCTGCAAAAGATCAGCATTGTTATTTTCTACAGTTAGATGCATTCATTTCAGTTTAGGTCTCTACTATTTTATAGCTCTGGGTACAGAATTATTTTTCTGGTAAGTATCTATTTTAACTAAGAAGTAATCCTGTAAAATGCATCCTGCATGCACTACTGCTTTAAGAAGTAACTCTTCTCTAGTGAATTATCTAATTAAAGTCTGGACCTTAATACTTCAGTGCTTTACAATTACAGATACATATTTAAGAATTCTAGGGGAGTACATAATCTGGTTATAGAATTATCTAGGCTGTTAAGATTCATACATTCGGGGTTCACTAATATTTCAAAAAATACAAACTCAAAGAAAGCACAGTCTGGGAAAGTTACTGTGTTCAAACATGTGGGACTCTGAGTTCATCCTGAAATCCTCCTGCCTTCTAGTGCCCATAGAATACTCACCTTTCCTCGTTTGTAGTTGCTGCTGCTGAACTGCCTTCCTATGTAACCTTCTCCTTACTACACAGAGATATTAAGGCATTAAAAATAAGTTAGTATCAATTTTGGAATATTTCTTTTGGGTTAAGGCAAAAATTGAAAAGTCCCTAGGAGGTGGACAAAAAGGAAGGAAAGAAGTAAACACAAGAAATATTTTTGGAAGCCAGTATTTACAACATTTTTTGGTGAAAGTTACTAATGTATTTATCAATTTATCACTAATTAAACAACATACTTTTATTTATTTATTTATTTATTTATTTTTTATTATTATACTTCAAGTTTTAGGGTACATGTGCACATTGTGCAGGTTAGTTACATACGTATACATGTGCCATGCTGGTGTGCTGCACCCACTAACTCGTCATCTAGCATTAGGTATATCTCCCAATGCTATCCCTCCCCACTCCCAGCACCCCACAACAGTCCCCAGAGTGTGATGTTCCCCTTCCTGTGTCCATGTGATCTCATTGTTCAATTCCCACCTATGAGTGAGAATATGCGGTGTTTGGTTTTTTGTTCTTGCGAGAGTTTACTGAGAATGATGATTTCCAGTTTCATCCATGTCCCTACAAAGGACATGAACTCATCATTTTTTATGGCTGCATAGTATTCCATGGTGTATATGTGCCACATTTTCTTAATCCAGTCTATCATTGTTGGACATTTGGGTTGGTTCCAAGTCTTTGCTATTGTGAATAATGCCGCAATAAACATACGTGTGCATGTGTCTTTATAGCAGCATGATTTATAGTCCTTTGGGTATATACCCAGTAATGGGATGGCTGGGTCAAATGGTATTTCTAGTTCTAGATCCCTGAGGAATCGCCACACTGACTTCCACAATGGTTGAACTAGTTTACAGTCCCACCAACAGTGTAAAAGTGTTCCTATTTCTCCACATCCTCTCCAGCACCTGTTGTTTCCTGACTTTTTAATGATTGCCATTCTAACTGGTGTGAGATGGTATCTCATTGTGGTTTTGATTTGCATTTCTCTGATGGCCAGTGATGATAAGCATTTTTTCATGTGTTTTTTGACTGCATAAATGTCTTCTTTTGAGAAGTGTCTGTTCATGTCCTTCGCCCACTTTTTGATGGGGTTGTTTGTTTTTTTCTTGTAAATTTGTTTGAGTTCATTGTAGATTCTGGATATTAGCCCTTTGTCAGATGAGTAGGTTGCGAAAATTTTCTCCCATTTTGTAGGTTGCCTGTTCACTCTGATGGTAGTTTCTTTTGCTGTGCAGAAGCTCTTGAGTTTAATTAGATCCCATTTGTCAATTTTGGCTTTTGTTGCCATTGCTTTTGGTGTTTTAGACATGAAGTCCTTGCCCATGCCTATGTCCTGAATGGTATTGCCTAGGTTTTCTTCTAGGGTTTTTATGGTTTTAGGTCTAACGTTTAAGTCTTTAATCCATCTTGAATTGATTTTTGTATAAGGTGTAAGGAAGGGATCCAGTTTCAGCTTTCTACATATGGCTAGCCAGTTTTCACAGCACCATTTATTAAATAGGGAATCCTTTCCCCATTGCTTGTTTTTCTCAGGTTTGTCAAAGATCAGATAGTTGCAGATATGTGGCGTTATTTCTGAGGGCTCTGTTCTGTTCCATTGATCTATATCTCTGTTTTGGTACCAGTACCATGCTGTTTTGGTTACTGTAGCCTTGTAGTATAGTTTGAAGTCAGGTGGTGTGATGCCTCCAGCTTTGTTCTTTTGGCTTAGGATTGACTTGGCGATGCGGGCTCTTTTTTGGTTCCATATGAACTTTAAAGTAGTTTTTTCCAGTTCTGCGAAGAAAGGCATTGGTAGCTTGATGGGGATGGCATTGAATCTGTAAATTACCTTGGGCAGTATGTCCATTTTCACGATATTGATTCTTCCTACCCATGAGCATGGAATGTTCTTCCATTTGTTTGTATCCTCTTTTATTTCCTTGAGCAGCGATTTGTAGTTCTCCTTGAAGAGGTCCTTCACATCCCTTGTAAGTTGGATTCCTAGGTATTTTATTCTCTTTGAAGCAATTGTGAATGGGAGTTCACTCATGATTTGGCTCTCTGTTTGTCTGTTGTTGGTGTATAAGAATGCTTGTGATTTTTGCACATTGATTTTGTATCCTGAGACTTTGCTGAATTTGCTTATCAGCTTAAGGAGATTTGGGGCTGAGACAATGGGGTTTTCTGGATATACAACAACATACTTTTAAATAGCATCTTTTTATTTTGAAATAATATAACTGTATTATAGAGAATCTGAAAATACACACACAAAAAAAGAAGATAAAAATAATGCCTCTATCCACCTCCGTTTTTTAGAGAAAACCACTGTTAATGTACTGGTTTATCTCATCTAATTCTTATTTATTGTCATTAGTATGTAATATTTTTTCCACTTATTGACAAAATTATAAAAATAGTATAACACAGTTTACTGTCATGAACATTCCACTATGAACATTGTTCCTTGTCTTAAATATTTCTCAAAAACATTATTTTAATGACTTTACAATCTTTTCATGTGGTGATATCATAATTTATTGAACTCAATGTCTTTAATATTTATAGATAGTTGACAGATTAGTACTCTCACTATTACAAAAATCTGTCCTGCAACGAACACTAATAAATATCTGTCTTTGTTTATTCTCAGTTAAATTAATGAGACTGAAATTATGGGATTATATATTTTCTACATTAATTAGTGTTCTTGATGCATATTGGTAAAAAGCCCACTAGAAAGCAAAGTAAATGTATGCTTCCCCAGTAAAGAGAAAGAATTTAAGGTTCCTTTTGGTTTATGATGCTATTTTATAGGACACGAATACTTTTTCTAAGGTAAATGAACAAACATAAACAACAAAATTATTTATGGATAGGAGAATCTGTGATATGTTAGCAGTTTCTGATTCCTTCTTACACTGAAAGCTCTGTGATTCATATTCACTCTCTAAGTGCAAATATCTAAGCTCAAGTCATTGAGAAAGCAAACCTATTTTAAAAAAATAAACACCTTCAATATCAAATAATTGCCTTCATTACTCTGGTAAAATTACAGTAGGATTAATAGATGAGTAGAATTAGCAAGCGATGGAGTAAAAGTAAGGTTCTCCTCATAGGAGTTATTTAGTGAGACATATTTTAAAATTGTTACTACACAAGACAGTCCTTAATTGTAAAACATAATGGAGTCATCATTTGTATCTATTCACAGGTAGTTTATTTCTATAGAAATAATATCATGTTCTCATTTTAAACTGCAAGATGCAGGTTCCAACCTTCTTCTTTAGCTTTGCATACATTTACAACATACAGGTAAATTTGAAACATGTTTTTAGAATAGGTACCTATATATAATTGTATTAAGATTATGGACTCTTCTTTAGTTCAGTGGGTTCCTGCATGTGCCTGTTTTTAATTTTTACTATCATGAGATAAGTACCTAAGACAATAAAGCAACCTATTTCCT
This sequence comes from Pan troglodytes, assembly GCF_028858775.2. NCBI lineage: Eukaryota > Metazoa > Chordata > Mammalia > Primates > Hominidae > Pan > Pan troglodytes. The sequence continues at coordinate 16,222,211 of NC_072411.2, forward strand.
TATGGTGTGTTGACTGGCAAAGAATCCCCTTGCACATGGGGAGGCCACAAAGTAGAAATAGGCTTAGCATGGAGAAAAAGTAAAGTGAGTCCCTATATATTTGGCAAATATTAGGTTGAATGTGAGTTAAGCAGTTTTCTCTATTATAAGGCTTTAGAGAGATTTGAATAAGTTAGTGTATTATAATTTATCAAATGGAAGACAACATAGTTATTGCACCCTGACTTTACTTGAGACACATCACTGTTTTGTTTTGTTTTTTTTCCTCATGGATCTGTGTATGGTCTGGAACAAAAAAACATACTTTGAACAGTAGTATATTAGGAAAATACTATGATACTAAGTAAAAAGGTCTTATTCTGGTCACCTAATAATGACGCACATCTGCCGAACTTCATGTCATAAAGCAGTAATTTATTGTGATCATAGATTCTGCAGATCAGGGTTTCTAGAAGGGCTTGGCTGTACATTTCCCACTCGAAGGCTTATGTGATTGATGCCAGATGTGGGGGCTGCCGTCATCTGAAGGCCTGGCTGAGCTGGGAGCTATACTTTCAAAGTGGCTCATTCACATGGCTGGCAAGTTGATACCAGTTGTTGACTGAGAACCTCAGTTTTTTCCATATGTAGCTGTCCACAGGGCTACTTCCATGTCGTCATGAGAGGGCTTAAGGCTTCCCCCAGTCTGGGTAATCCAAGGGAGCCAGGCAGAGTCTGCAACACTGTAGCCTTGAAACACATAAACCATCACTATCACTCTAATGTTTGTCACACAGGCACAGCTGTGATTACAGGTGGGAAGGAAGCACATGAGGCCATGAAATTCAAGAGATGAGAATGACTGATGGCTCTTTCCCTTGACACAGACCCTGAAACAAAGGAAGTAAATTGCATGAAGACTTGGAAAATGCCTCAGGAAATCACGATAGGGTTCTGAATACTAGTTAGGTCTAGTGAGGTTAGATGGCTTTGAAGCTGGCTGACTAGCCATATCCAGAGAACTGTGATTAATTGATATTACATGTGAGAGCCTCCATGGATCGATCAGAAACCTATATTATTATGTATTATTAATATTTTCATGTCTGTTTCTTGTTCTATACACTTTAATGAGTTTAAAATAAATAGATAAAAGTATACTTATCATAGTTTTGAATGAGCAAGGTAGAATAGAGGGTTGATTTACAGATAATTTATATAATCAAGATTACAGATAACCTAGGGGTGGCAATGCTGACTGGAGTTCAAATGATTAAACTTAACAGTGTTTAGAGTGAATTTAAGCATGCATTTTATAAAAATCTGGCTCCCAAAATGTCGCGTGAAGGATAGTAATGGATACACTAACTTAAGTAACGTTATTGGCCACAGCTCAGTATAAATTCAGGCTGTCGCATTAACTTTAAAAACACCGATAAATTTTTAGGATGGTTAATAAAATTAAACTACCTAGAACCTTGTGCCAATACTGTAGTCACCAGCCACATGTGTCTATTGAGGACTTGAAATGTGATTAGTCCAAATTGAGGTAAAAATTGTACTTCCCAGATTTTGAAGACTTAATAAAAAACAGAAAAACATAATATTAATTATGTATCATATTCATGATATGTTTAAATAATATTTGGGATATACTGGGTTAAATAAAATATATTAGTAATTGATTTAACCAGTTACTCTTTATTTTCTATGAACATAGCTACTGAAAATAAGCTTACATATGCTGGGTTTGGGTTGCATTTCTGTTGCTCAGTGCTGCTCGGCGGATACAGGAGGTGGATATATCAGTGTTCTAAGGGCTTATTGGAAAACACCTGGGATACTCTAGCCAATTAGAGGCTGTATAGGAGACAGTCATAATTCTCAAAGATTTAGCAATTGTGATGAAGGAATTATGTAATTGTGGAAAAGGAAAACTCTGGAAAATATGGGAAGAATAATAGATATATTCAGTATTGGAGGGCTATCACAGAGAAAAGAAGTTAGATATATTTCTAAGCATAAAACTAGGGCCCTTGATATGAAATGGTGCCAGGAAGGCAGATTTTGGTTCCACATAATGAAGCCCTCTCTTAACACTTGTTTTTTCACTAATAGAAGGCCTAGTGTTGAAGTCAGTGAGCCTTTTTCTCTAGAAATATTCAAAAGATGGGTAGATAATTGTCCATCACAGGCATTGTGCAAGGAAATCTACCATGGGTGAGTTATGTTGAAATAGTTAAATTTCACTGTTTTCCATTAATCCAAGAAGGATAACAGTTTTACTTCTGAAATACATCATACCATGAACACAGGAAAAAAAGAGATGTGACTTTCGAACTAATATGTCAAGTTTGAAATGTTGCAGCTTATATGGACCTTGATTTTTCTTGCTACAAATTTCAGTCAAAAGCAGTAGACTTTGTTCCATGTAATCGTATCTATTTTGAAAAGTATCAAATATGGAATAACTTTTCAGAGAACCGTAACAGTAATAATTCTTAGTAGAAACAGAAAACTTAAAAAAAAAAAAAAAACACAACCAGATGTACACACAGAGAAGAAATTCAGAAGTAATATTTTCTAATTATACCAAGACAGCAATGTTATGATTCCTAGTTGGAGTTTATACTAATTCATTTTCAATTGTTTTCACGCTGCCTATTTTAAAAAGGAAAACAGTTAAAGGTTGTGTGTTAGTAAATTAACCAGCTCAAAGAGAGTGTATAGTGTGGGGGTCTCTAAATAGAAAGGACCTTAGTGTTTCTGAGGAAAGAAGAAATGTAGAATATAATTAGCCATGAGGTCAACACAGTTTTAAAAGACCTTGGCCAGAAAATGACCAAGGCTTTATGGTCAAAACATTTATACTTTATTTTTAAGAGCAAATTTTTGTTAAGATGTAAAATATAATCTACTGTACTTGAAATAGAGTGAAGTATTGCATTATGATGCTTAATTCTACTTACTTAAACTTCATGATGTTTAATTAAAATTCACACACATTTTTCTTCCCTTTTCCTCTTGGGATCATTTAAGGCTAAAACTGGAACTTAATCTGTGTGGTAAATCCAACACCAAGTACAGTGTATGTGCACATTATAGTCATTTGTTTGTTTCTTTAATAATTGAATAAGTGGGGGAAACAAAGCTTGTCTATATACGGAGAAAATATGCATTTTCTGCATCTTCCTAATTCCTTTTCAAGAGACTTGTTTCAAAATAAGAGATACCTTACAGGCTGAGGAAAAGCTAGTGGTATTTGTGTGAATTTTGATCTTCATAAAGAAACACTAAATAATCTAAGTTATTCGTGCATAATTTTGCACCTTAAACTAGTTTTGCACGTATAATTTTGCACTTAAACTTGTGAATACTGTCAGACAATGGTTTTCATCATATTTTCTTTCTGGATAAAAAAATTCTGTCCATAATATTTCAAATACAAAAACATTAGCAATTTTCAATCCGAGGATATCACTTTGTTATTATTACTTTTCTCCTTATAAAGAATAGAAGAGCACTTTTTTGCAGTTGAATTTCATTTAATATGTGTGCCTGTATAATAACACATTCTGAGGGAGAGCATTTTATTAATAATTTACATTTTCTTTGTTTGCAGATTGAATGATGCCATGAGAACAATTAATGGCATAGATGTTCATTTACTCTCCCTCATAATTTCTAAGCAAAAGTATTTTTGTATTTATTGATGGGATGCAAAATACAGGCATCTTGTAAAAGATACTGTGAAAGGGGAAATTTTCTAAATAACGAATGTTGTTAATAGTCATGATGTTTATGTAGAATATAAATCTAAAACCTATAATTAGGTTATTGTGGATTATACCTCTATTTATTAGTTATTCATTTATAAAATGAATTGTGGTATTTGTTTTCAGAAAAATGTTCCAAATTATGGGGCAATATCCCATGCCCCAAAAAATATCCTGTTTCCTGTTATTGGAGAGTTAGGTTAACTTAAAATTTTCCACTATTATAAACAATGTTGCGACGATCATCCTTGCCCTTAAAACTGTGGCTGCATTTCTGATAAATCACTGTATCAAGTGATACTAATTTTGTAGAGGTTATTGAGGCATATTACTGCATTTCATTCCAAGAAGTTTCAAACAGCACTTCCTCTAGCTTTGTGTTTATGTGTGTTGGGGTGTGTGTGTATGTGTGTGTGTGTGTGAGAGAGAGAGAGATTTTTTAAATTTAACCTTTTATGCATTATTAGTTTTGTGGGTGAGAGAATTGCATAGAAAGTTCAGATAATTTGCTAAAGATCTGCTGGATAATAGCAGACCTGGGATCAGAATCAAAGGCTCATGATATTAGTCATAATGTTAACATGATCTTTTTGTGTTAAAATACTAGGTTAATTAATCATAAATTCATTCAATAGCTATCCATGGAAAGCTTACTATGTAAGCTTTCTCCTGCACTATATGCCATGGATATAGCACAGAACAAAACAAATGATAATCCCTTGCATAATAGTGGGGAGAGATAAAGATAAAAGAAAATAAATAAGTAAATTACGTAGCATGTTACATGGTGGTAAGTGCTAGGGAGAATTTTATTTTACATTTTATTTCACTTTTACTTACTTTTAAGTACAGACTCACACAAATTTGCAAATGAGTATAGAGACCTTTGTATTCCTTACCCATCAGCAAAATCCCCCCAGTGGTGACATCTTGCATAAAAATAGTGCATTATCAAAACCAGACAATTGACTAGCATAATTCATACAATTATAGATCTTAAACCTGTTTTTGCATATGCTCATTTTCTGACATGCCTTTGTGTGTGATTCTATGACATTTTTTATTTATTATACGTAACTACCTCTACCATCACAACTGAGATACAGAACTGCTCTGTCACCACAACGAAAATCTCTTTTGCTTCCCCTTTATAGTCACGCCCTCTGTGTACTTATCTCATTTCTGGCAACCCCTGTTTTCCATTTCTATAATTTTGTCATGTTAGGAATGGTATATAAATGGAATCATGAAGTATATAATTTTTTGCAATTGCCTTATTTTTTATTGTCCAACATAATGCCCTTAAGTTCCATCCACATTGTTTTGTGTGCCAAGATTTTGTTCCTTTCCATTGCTGAGTAGTAGACAGTGACATGTAAAGCAAAAAGGAAGATGCCATTAAAAAGGGTGCAGTTTTCAATGGAGTGGTGAGCAAAGAGCCATTCCAGAGGAAATGACACCTAAGTGTTGACCTAAGGAAGTGAAGAAAGATTCTTGTGCATATTTGTGGGAAGAGTGTCCTAGGTAAAGGGAATATCCTGAGTAAAAGTTTGGAGCAGCCAGGAAGCCCTTTTGGCCTGAGCAGTGAGACAGTGCACAAGCATTAAGAGATGACATTAAAGAAAAAAAAAAAAGAGATGACATTGAGACCCCTTTTAAGGCCCTGTAGACTCTACAGTTAGTGGTAACTGCAGTAACTGTATAACTATGGTGATTGTATTAGGTGACTCAAATTTCCCATGACGTTACTTCTAAACTCTGAAGAGATTGAAAGAATTATCCCTTCCCTAGGGGTGTAGCAAAATGAATATTTTATAATAGAAAAATAGTTTAATTGCAATTTTATCTTTTAAAAAGATTTCCATTTTAAAAAATGGAATATAAAGAACTTTATATTCCATTTATGAAATGTTGTGTCAGTGTTGTCAAACCTTTAAGTAACTTTGGCATGAGACGGGAAGCATATATTCTATTACTTTTCATCATCCATGATTTTTACTTTGTGAAAACCTCAGTTGGGGGATGCAAAAGGCATAGAATTTACTGGAAGAACAGAGATAGCGCCTCGTATGACTCAGAGGACATTGCATCACACTTGGGGTCCTCAGCCCAGCAGAGAATATCACAGCAAACACTAAATGGACCTGCCAGAAAATTCCGGTCTTCTGGTCCATTTGGGCAGTTATGTGATCTAAGTCAAGTCTCAGTCTTTCACTCTATCAAAGAATAAAAAGGGTATGAGTCATTTTGACAGGTCTCAAAAGCATCTTAGTAAATGAACAAAGCTCAGGACATCAAAGTTGGCGATGTTAATCAAAGACTGAATTGAATTGGTGCTTGGGGGACTGGCAGTCCTAATCTGATTTTCACAAACATGCCAATATCAATAAACTTGCAGGTAAACACACAGCCAAATAAATAGAAGTGCATTCATTTTTGCTAAATACTAGATATTTGATTTCTTTAATTCTGTACTATGTAATTGGAAGCTTACATTTTGGTGTTTTACATGTATTTCTTCCACCGCATATAAACTCTTTAAAGGCAGACACATGCTGGGTTTTTTTTTTTTTTTTCTCCCTCACATGCCTAGAATATAGAATCAGTATGTCTTCAGTCACTAGCTGTGAAAAAAATTCATTTATCTGACATCGAAAAACACAAGTCATTGCTTTTGGTTATGTGTGAATGTCGCTGTTGCTGTAAATAAATTCAGACACAGTCAATGAACGTTAACATTTGATTGTTATTCCTTCTACTTATAACAAAGAACTATGAGATGAAATCTAACTGCCAAGAATCAGTAGGGGAAAGTAGTCATTGTGTTAATTTCAATGCTGCAGTGTAAATTTCATTAATATTAAATGGATTTTTATTTAACAATTGTAACTTCAAAGGGGACAAAAAATTAATTATCTTAACAAATTGAAAAGTCTTCCCTTCCGCTGTACAGGTAAGGAAAATAATTAAAGGAAAAAAAAAAACAATCCTGAAGAAACACTGACTCTCACATGCTTATTTTCTTCCTGAAAATGTGAGATAGTAAAAACTGAGGAATAAATTAAAATTTGCTTCTAATGTTATAAAATTTTGTCACAAAAACCATAATAAAAATGAAAATTTCTTATGATATTTGTAGAATATTCAATAATCCTTGAGAAAGTGTCAATATAGTCAGCGTTCTGGAATTACAGGTGTATGCTGTTGTTATAGTTTTAATTTCTTGTTTGTACATATAAACCTCCTGGGCTACCTTCAGCATATGTGTCCATGATTGACAGTAAAGAGTTGCTATTTCTGCAAGTCTTTTCATGCTGAGATCAATTTTCCCATTTAGTTCATATTAATTCCTAAATACTCACATCTTACAAAATTAAGTGAGAGAATATAATCTCAACTGAGGCCATGGGAAATATGAGCAACCTGGTCAAGATTTTAAACCTGTCATCATGGATTATTTTGTATTTGTCCCTGAGTTCATTCTGGCCCAAAATCTAACTGCCCATCCTACAACTACTTAGTCAAGCCTTTCCTCCATCAAGAGTATAACTCTGGTTATAAGCTTTAAGTCTGGCTTATTTTAAGGGTCGAAGCTAAATTAGGCCACTTGAATTTAGACCGGTGTCACTCGCTGTTCTTAAGGGCAACATAACATATGGCATTCAAGCATATCCTCCTGAAAAGACTGAACTTTACCTACAGAGGGGTACAAACTGTTCCTCACTGCTGCTGGTGGTGGTGAATTGATTTCAAATGTAGGGTTGCTTATAGTTTGAGGATGTTTCCTTTTGCTTTATTTTGGTTCGTATTTTCTGTTTGTTAAATACAGAAAAGAGGCTGTTTATCCGCAGAAAGTTTTTCTTGACTGCTGCCTAAGTTGTTTTCTTTCTTCTGGGTTAAAGAAGGTTTTCTGGGATAGTTACCAAGAAATGACAGCGATTTTTATGTCAGAGGGGATGGTAGAACACCTCGATTTATTACTGAGGCCCAAAAAAGTCAAGTGACAAAAAAATCTAGGCAGCGGCAGAGTCTGACCTAGATAATATGTTTCCAAATGCTCAATAAAAGACTTTTCCACCACACTGTTGTTTAAAATACTCCATGTCAATGGCAAAAGGAAAAATTTTATTCTCTCCAAAAAAGTTGGTAAAAGACAGACATATATCTTGATCTCTTTCAAATACTAATTACCTTGCATTTCTTTCACATATCTACTCATTCATTTTTAAATTATTAAATATGAGGAAATGCGGTAGGTAATAGACATAAAAATAGTTACATGTAATTCCTGCCTTTCGTTTGAAGAGTTCACAGTGTAGTGGGGAAAATTTGTACAAATAGAAGAATTACAGAACATTAGAGCAAGGAGCAAAGAAAAGCTCAAAATTCCAAGAAGAAGGCATCAAAACTGTTATGAAGATTGGGTCGGAGTTTTCCAATATTTTTTTCTTTTTAAGTGGGAAAATGCCTTCAGGCATGTACAGAACAGAGCCATGAAAGGTCATAGTGTGTTTGCACAACAGTGAGAGACTTGGTATGGTAGGAGAGTTGGGAAATAAAGTCTGGAAATCAGAAGTTTAATTCTTGTATTCGCTAATTATTTTCAATCCCTGAAGTTAGCTGTGATTAAATTAAATCACAAATCCCCAAATCATCAAGGGCTCACAAATCCTAAAATCCTTACTGGCTCACAAAGACTATATGGGATTTTTACATCAGGAAAGAGCTGCCTATTTGTTGGTTGAGAATGCTGTTTTTATATGGCACCTGCAGTCCTAATGAGTTTCACAAGATCACAGGAAGCTACAGAGTCTCTTGTGCACCCTCTGACCTAGGACCTGCAATAAAATAGATGTCATGGTCCCCCTTTTTTTAATGTTTTCATCCTTGATGCTCAGGGCTTTTCCAACGCATTCTTGACCTTGCTAGTTCCCTTTCTATTTGAGAATGGACAAAAAAGGCAAGAGGAAGCTCTGAGCAACCCCTAGATTTAGGAATGACTGACCCTCTTAGACTTAAGGTCTAAATCTGCATTCGGATTTGGGAACATCTTTTTGGTTTTCCACATCTACAAGACAATGACACTGATGAGTTCCATTCTCTCCCTTTCCAATTGGCCACTAAAACATCTATCAAAGGTAGAACAGCCACTACCTACTTGATCAGCCTCCAGCCAGATGAAATGTCTTTTGTTGACACTGAAATAACTGAATTATTTATCAAGCTCTGTTCTAACCCAAAATTACGTATGTATACGTAAGTGTATATACATCTACATATATATGTACTTTTTCCTTATGCATATTCTGCAGTTGTATTTGCCAGTTGTCCTCAATCTGGAGAAATCAAAACCTATAGCTAATCAATGGGTTCCTTTACAATGGGATAGAAAATGTATTTTCTTTCTTTTCCATTCATTTAGGTTTCTCTGTATTATATCTACCAATTTTTCTCAACAATTTTATTCCTCATTTATTTTCATGCTGATAATGATAACTAAGAGGATTTTCTACTCTCTTTGGAATGAGTTAGATAATCATGGTCCTGATAAAATATAGGTGTTAGGGTAGGATAAAAAGGAAGACATTGATAATTAAACTTATCAAAGACCAGCAATATCACATGCACTCAGCTTCTTTCTTTGCAGATAGTCAAGAGCTTAGGGAGTGTTATTTGAGGAACTAAAGGTGTAAATTCCGGGAAGACTCATCAAAGTTGGATGATATAGTGGACAGCATGAAAATGTCAGGTACCTTGGGAAAACAGACATTTTCCCTGTTTCACTATTGTGAGACAGGTCTTTCCAGCTCCTCCCATTCTTGATGCAGAATTGCAGCTGTATCACATATAAAAATGCAATTTAATTCAAATGCTAATTATTGGGTACCTACTAATAGAATTAGCATCCGCTGAGCCTGACAAGAAATGATATGGAATCCTTAGAAGCTATGAGCCCGGCCTTTGAAAAGTTTATAACTGATATTTTTTTCCTTGACTTATTTTTAGTTGTGCGTATTCCTCTTTATCCCTGACGTGAAATGTCACCTAGTATCCATTTCCATCCCAGTATTGCCCTACAGAAAACTCTGAGCTCTAAGCAAGACATGAATGATAACTTATAATAAAATTCCCAGCGAGGTCATTCTTCATCTTTCACTTTGCTAAATAATTGTGGAACAGTATTTTAAAAGCTATCTGGCAATAACATATAAAGTAGCTTTAGAATGATGCTTTTGCAGTTACAGCACTAAAACCTTTTTTTTATGAAAACTTCAAGATTTGTGCAAAAGTCGCTTTGTAAATGAGAGTATTTAAGACTTCCGTGATACGATGGCAGCTTCTATTAAAACGAAAACAAAATGCTTTATCTCATTTTGCAATTTTAAAGTTTGTTTCATAGCTCCATATGAGATACACTTTTCTTAAAATGGCTCATAGGCCAGGCACAGTGGCTCACGCCTATAATCCCAGCACTTTGGGACACCAAGGCAGGTAAACTCTTGGGCTCAGGTGTTCAAGACCTGCCTGGGCAACATGGTGAAACCCCGCCTCTACAAAAGAATTAGCTGGGCATTGTGGTATGTTCCTGTAGTCCCAGCTACTGGGGTGGCTGAAGTGGGTGGATCACCTGAGCCTGGAGGTCCAGGCTACAATAAACTGTGATTACGCCACTGAACTCCAGCCTAGGCGACAGAGTGAGATCCTATCTCCAAAAAAAAAAAAAAAGACTTATAAATAATTTCATTAAGGCAAATGACAGAAGAGCTTGCATATTTTCTATTTCTTTACATGTAAGACGAGCACTTATCTAACAGTCTTAAGTAGAGTTGGCATCTTTCCTTAAGTTAGATCAAAATCGATTTTGTTTATGTTTAGATATTCAAATGCATTTTACTTAATAACCCAATTAGACTTGAAAATAGTGCTAGAATAAGTATGTGATTTTAACTTTTGCACAATAAAACCTTGATTAGCTAGAAGAAAACTAACAAGAAATATCAATTAACCAGAAGGAACAAAATTGTAAGGCAAACTCAAAAGAATCTAGAATTTAGAAAGCCGTATAGAAAATGTGGAAGAAATTATGTGCTGAAGGTTATAAGCAAACATCTAATCTGATTCCTCTGTTTTTTATGGTTACATAATCACAGTTTAGATATTTAAATCTTCTGGGATCACTTAAGCGAGTTTTCTCCTATGCATTAGATCCTTCTTACCAACCAGAAAAGTGGAATAAAATTATGACAGTATCATCAACAAAGACTGAAAGAAAAGTTTCTGATGATTATTCAAGTAACTCGAGTCCAGCAGAACCTCTCATTTTCCTGGCATTATGCTAAAAATACATGCACGGAGGAGGTGATAGTCTTAAAGATGAGTTTCCCAGGCAGACAGTTTAGGACACAGAAGTACAGACAAGGCCTCGGCACACACAGGAGTATTCTACAAATATCAGTATAGAAAGTCAGTGATGCAATGAGGAGCTTGTATAATAGGCTTTAGCTATATTATCAACAGATTTCAAGACCCATTATTACTTCAAACAATAAAGACTCAGAAAAAGATACAGTTCCTTGCCTCCATGAATTTACCATCTAACGATGGATGAGGAAGGAGTTCAGTAATTAGACACATAAAACAGCCATTGATAAACATCATAATGATGTTTGATATGTCCATGATATAAACACGTGAAATTTGCGACAGCTGTATATTCATTTGAAAATAGCATTCGCCTCCATCTCAAATACGAATAGTCTTGCTTGATTCTGTGGAAATGTGGCAATGGCATCATGTGACAAAGTTGAAATATCTGTGTAATTATCCTCTTCTCTCACCAAAATGTAATGTTCTCTTGATTCTTCTATTTCTCTTAAAGGTACTACTACCTATCTAACAAAGCTTGAAGCCCCAGTTATCTTTGTAGCACCATCACCATCACTTACCCAATTTTGTTTTGATATCAAGGAACCCAGCTAATGCTTCCACTGCAAATACTTAATCAGGCCTCTTAGTTCCCTCCTTTGCTATGATTCCAGAAGCCATGTCTCTATTACTGCCAGGTACATTCTATGAAATAATGGCTTTGTTGTTTGGATACATCGACTTGCTGAAAATCTTAAATGGTCCAGTGCCTTCTGTTAAATAATGTACAAACTAGTTACCCTGATATCAAAGTCTATACGGTAGGCCTGGAGCTGCCTTTCTGACATTATTTTCTCTATCTGTGCTGTTTCCTTTCTACCCCAACTGTGTGTGATCAGTCTTCTCCCAGTCCAACACCCTTTGTCCTTTCTTGTGAGGTTAACTGCACTCACTCACAGATGTTCCTTCCTTGATCTCCGTCCCTTTCTATCCAACTTTTTCTCTCCTTCAATGTTTAGTCCAAAGATCTTATCATTCATGCATTCTTTCCCTATTCTCTCATTTCAAGATGACTGTTTCTGTCACTGCAATCTTTTACCACTCCTTTGGTTTATTATAAATATTGGTCTGTTCATTCCATTTCCACAACACCACACTAGTTAGAATCTCTATCTTTATTCACCGGGATTGCTACAGTAGAATCCTATTTGATCTCTATAGCCAATGTATCTTACCTCCTCTCTAGTCCATTCTCTGCATAGAAACCAGAATAACCTGTTTAAAAACACAAACCAGTCACTGGCTTAAAATCAATCATTGACACCACATTTAGAATAAAGTCTCAATCCCTTAAAGCTCTACAATGATATGCAAGCTCTGGCTTGTCTCCCTCTCTAGTTTTGTCTTTATCCACTGTCCATGCTCCAGGAACGTTTGATGGAATGCATTTTTGAGTGTATTTTATGCCTTCTTACCCAACCTTCACACATACCATTCTCCCAACTGCAATGCCCTTTTTCCCACATCACACACATTCCTGAGCCAAGTCACTGTGATGATGTGATTCTGCTTCTCAGGATATACAAATCAACTCCATCTATGCAGCTCAGGTAGAATTAATTCCACTCAAATCATTTGAGTCATACAAAAAGGGGGAGAGACAACTTCCTAAAGGGAAGTCCAAATGCTATAAGAAAATGAAAGAATAAATGCTAGTCAGGCAAGAGTGAAAATCCACTACGGTCAGTAATGGCTCTTATAAAAATACATAGTTATAGAATCTTTAATATGCATGTGAAGTATCATGAATTACATAGTGAAATATGCATGAAAAATGAAGAAAACTCATCATTGTACATGGCATGCATATCATCCAATGGCTAATGTAGCTGAGTTTTTTTTTTTTGTCAAGTTAGAAATTTTCATTCTCATACCAATCCCTGTAACATTGCTATTGTCATTGCATCTCTGAAACATGTTTTCAGAATTGACAGCTATAATGAAATATCTGATACTTACAAAATGTGCTCAAAACCATGTTCATGGGAATATGCATAGCACATTATTTAAACAGATGAAGTCTCCAGTGCACTTCACAACCCAGAAATATCCCCTTCGTTTTCTAACTACTTTTTCATGCAGAAACTGACCCTCGTTCTCAGTTTTTGCATGAAATTTACAGTAGCCATCTGCTTAGGCTGTGACCTATTTTCTTTCTCAACTTTTCTGTTAAAGAGAATCAACTATAATGCTTATTTAAAGGAATGTGAATAAGCTAAATATGGGGTTGCAGCTGGTTCAGACTCTCTATTGAAATTCTCATGGCCTGGTATAATTTAAGATCTATTTATGTAATTGTTGTGAAGTCGGAGAAACAATCAAAGAAAGCTGCGTGTTACATCATTTTGCCAAAAGAGATATTGTGTTTGTCTCCTTGTTTAAAGAACTGAACTCCGTAGTAGTAATCTGGCCCATCCACAGATGTGCTTAGGTTTACCCTCACAATGTTAATGCAAATAATGACTAAAACATTCAAAATATAATTTATTGTCGATATTTAAAAATTGGGAAATTTTATATTCAAAATCATATTCCTTTTTTTTCTCTTGAAAAATTGGAAGATCTGGCAATATTGGCATATGGAGACATTTTCCCATGGTAACCATTGGTTCACTCTCACAGATGGGGCATTCTCTCTTCAGGTAACCTTAGCACTCACAATTTTTAATATTTTATTCTTGCAGACTTCCCTTGCTTGGAGTACCTGTCAAGCTTTTGTAGACATTTCAGGTTGTAATAATTGCTTGTCACGATGGGATCCTCTCAAACAAAAGATTTGGCCAAAATGAATAGTATAAGGAGTGCATTGTTCAATATAATTTTAAAATTAAGAACAAATTGCTCTTGTGGGCTTGGCTATGGCTGTGATATGGGTAGCAAGAACTTCCCGAGACTGGGCTGTAGTTAAGGCTCTGGGTGTGGCAGTGACCATGAGTCAAGCTATGGCTGTGGATACAGCTGTGGCTACGGATTCTCTCTCCAATGACCATCAAATTCTCAAAGCTGTTGATCATTTTGCTGCTAATTTTTGACTTTCAAAGTTTTCATGCCTCTCCCTAGTATTCCATGATGCATTTCAAGACGCTCATGTTGATATTTCTTACATTTCTCTTTATTCCTTATGGACAGTGAAAGATAACATGACATTCCAGTTTGATCTTCTGCCTCTTGGGCAGTTTCCAATATTTTGGTACAATCGACGTTTAAGCATTTGCTCATATACTGTCAAACTATGGGAATCCAATGTCTCTATTTGTATATATATTTTATTTATCATACTTCCTAATGAAATGTATTTACATTTATTTTTAAAAAAGAACAAATCACTCAAGTTACAACCTACAACAACTAGAAATCTTTTCAGCTACAAGTACAAGAAAACTCAAACACAGTTGGTTAAAAAAAAGCTAGTTATTAATTTCAAATTATATCTATTAAGTAGGCAGCTAATTTCTTTTGTTCTGTGGCTCTACAATAGCAGCCACTGCGTTTCTGATTGCCCTTAATCTTTCACTGATGCCTGTGACCTTGTTGTAAGATGGCTACCATAGTTCCAGATGTGCCACACCTATTCCAAGCAAAAGAGTAGATTGAATTAAACGGCAAAGGATTGCATTAGTTTTGTTTGCACCCTTTTTATCAATGAACCAAAGTATTTCCATGAAGTACTACCTAGGTGACTTTAATTAAAGTAAATCTCTGGCCAAGAGGAATGAGATTATAATGATTCATTTAAAACAATCATAATTTATCCCCTTGGAATAACATAGCATTTGTCCTCTCTGAGATTAAGTTATCTCCCAGAGTTTTCTTAGCATAGAATCTGGGAAGGAGGTGAAGACATTTGTGTAGGCAAAGGACAAAGTCTGTCACACAAGCGTCTATGCTCCCATTTACTTTCAAGCAATTTCACTATGAATTTTGTCTTGTACTTCATGAAGGCTCCTTCCAGAATAATTATTGCCTCACACGGAATTATTATCAAACCAATCAATATTTCTGATAAATGAGGCTGCTGAGCTGTTCATTCTGTAGGTTTTATTCATCTCCCCTTTTATCTTGGATTGCAGTCTACCTTGGCATGTGATAGGTATTTTGAAGGAGGTGGAAGATGTTTCTCAGACGAAATTATTTTAGGATGTGATAAAACAGGGGCAAATTTTTAATAATTTTTAAATGTGTCTTTGTTGACATAAAGAGCACAATGCAATATGTATTATCAATAAATATTCATCAATATTCATCAATAAATTAAATATTTATTAATGAAAAACCTTATTCAGAAACCTCAAGATCATGATTTAGGCTGGGATAGCATTAAACATGTATTAACCAGAGACATAAGGCAGGGAAGACCAAATATCTCAATAATCTCTTCCATTGCTTTAAGTTATTCTTCATTCTTTGATTTTAGACAAGAAAATATTACATAATTTATGCAAAAGTTACACTTTAAATTCCTAGATTTTGAGGTCTTAAGTTTGAAACTAGGTTTATTCAGCTGTGGTGACTCAAAAGAAGATAAGAGAGTGGAGGAGTCAGACAAAAACGTCCGTGTAGTTGTCATCGCCTAGCCTGAGAAATGATTGGATTTAAAAGGAATTTACTATGCTGAAAGCAACTCAGATTAATTTAATGTGACCATTTCAATGTACACTCTTGCATTATTCATGTACTATCTAGATATTGTTATTTTTTATGCAAGTCTACAGTCATTTGACTTTCAAAGTATATCCTGTAGATATCCTAGGCCTGATACACTTGGTATAAATTATGGAATTACACCATAACGTTACCATAAATCTTTATATTCAAATGCAGATTGTGTCTTTCTCCATAGCTATTCTTCTTGCTCATCTAAATAATATGAAGTCAATGTAAATTAGATTCATAAATGAAAATTATCACTATTTTCAGGATTAAGAAGTATATTAACATATATTAATAAGCTGTTTTCAAATCTGTCATTTCATACATTATAGTTTTTCTCAAAAAATGTGAAACTTTTTTATTTGAACCTTGAATGAATAAATATAATGATATATTAAATTAGCATAAAATATTCTGATTATTGAGTATAATACGTTTTCATGGTCTTCCTACAAGAAGAAAAAAGGATCCTAATTAGATCAGGACATTGATTAAATGCATTAGTGAGTAAACTGAAGCTAGTATTTACTGAACAAATGGCATATTATACTTTATCTGCACTATGATCTTTGTAGCAAAATAATCTATTGATTGTTTTATATAGACCACACCACAACCATGATTTGGATTCATGGCTGTACTGGGAAGATGCTTATATAGATGTTTCTTTTGGCACTCAAAATTATGCTGAGGGTTTTTTTTTTTCTTAAATGATTTCCTTAGATAATTCTTATTATACTATTCAAACAACTTTCAAAATAAGTCACTGAATTATTTAAACTGAATTATTCAATGTTTCAGGTGGAGTGAATACTGGAGAGGGCCAGATTCAGGTTAGCTTCTAAGCTCCGACACCTCTCTCTCTCTCTCTCTCTCTCTCTTTCATACACACACACACGCACACACACATACACACACCTACAACAAATTAACACCTTTCTCCAGGCCCATAAACATATTCACTGAAAAACCCTATCTTGCGTTAATGCCAGTGATTACTAAAGTGTCTACTCCCAAAACTACTATGTGTTCTACCTAGAATTTTGACCCTACATTTTACAAGTTTCAGGTAGTTAAAATTGGTCATAATTGCTGAAATTATGTCATATGTGAAAAAATGGGATGCAAATCACAGATGTGTCCTTATACCTGTTTACTATAAGGACAGCAAGCAGAGACAAGAGACAGAGACAAGAGAATCAAGTTTCTATTTTTAGTTCCATTGTCACTCTCCCCCACCAAGACATCCATTTATCATTTTCGAGGACACCAGCAGCAATGTTATTCCTGGGTTTACAAGTACATCTGAAGACTAAGAATTTGTTCTTGGGCAACATCACTTTGACCACCTACTGATTTGGGGTAGATGCACTAAATAAATCAAATGCATTCATTAAATCAAATAAATCATTAAATATATTGATTATAGTAGCCCCAGTCTATGCTGTGTTCACAAATCCATGCTGGTATTTCAGGAGCTTTACATAATCTCATACCCCAAAGGTAACTATTGTTAATGGTTGCTCAGGAATCCTTCCGAAAACATCTTTCTTCTTAAGCACACATACACCAACACACATAAGTCTTTTAAAAATACAAAAGGTCTGTATACTCTGTTCTGTTCTGCAGGCAGTCTTAATAATTTTCATGTAATATCTTTCCATGACAAAACACAAGTACAGGGCTCTTCTTTTTCATCATATCACTAAAAATATACATTTCCTTGGTTTATATTGTAGTCTCTTCCCCTTGTGCAACCTCTGCCTGTTTTACTGAACAAATCACTCCTGACACATTGGGTTGAGTTATCTGCTGATGTCCTTTCCCATAAATCTTCCCTTCTAATACAGGGGCAGCTCTAAATCTTAAGCTCCTGTTGAGTACTGGGAGAAAATATCTAACTTCTGCATTAATATCTAGGTTTTCACACCTCTAAAGTAGAAAGGACATGACTATAGCCTGATGTCAGGATCTCATTACTTTTCTTCTCTTACTTTGGTATCTGATGTTCCAAATGGATATTGATGGGGAAATTTATTTCCAATTTAAGAATCAAGAGCAAAAATTCATCTTCTAGAATATATTATTTCCTATTTTATATGCTCTTTCCTGGAAACTTAGAACATGTGTAGAGGAGGAAAAACTTTCCTCTGCCCTCTTACATTTGGAGCTGTGGCATGTGAATTAAAGCATACAAATTGTATTAATGTTTTTAATTTTACATGCATTGGAACCACACAGAGGAGAAGTGAAAAACCTAACGGAGTTATTAGACTCAGGGGCTTATATACTACTTTAACAAAGGATTATATATTTAGGAAAATGACTAGGAAATATATGGGAAAACTACGATGAGAAGAGTTATTTAGTAAGGTTTGTTTATGCAGACTCATCTCTCAGTACTATCTTTATCTCCTGTAACGAGGGTTTTTGTCTTCCTGAGATGGGAGAAGGGAACATTTCCACAAGGAAAACTAATGTGATACTTGTAGTCAGAAAGTGGGAGGGCAGAGAGCTCTTACTGTTTCTGATTTCTCTCAATTACCTTCAGTTATAAAAAATCATTTTCCAAAGTGGTATATTTTGGTGTGGCATATTTTGATCCCTTCATATGATTATGTTCCTTTTTTCTGTCTAAAGATGGTATCCCCTAAGTACATCCTTGACCTTTTTTACCTTCTTATATTAGCACTTGAGGAAATACCAAAAATAATAAATTGTGAAGCCTATTACTGATGAAATGTGTATGTTTCTTTTTGTCATGTATGTGTGGTGGAGGAGGTGCATAGAGGATATTTCTCTGTAACTTCTAGCTTCTTTATTGGCAAGCAAATAGATTGGCAAGCAAATAGATTTATTTCTGTGTGTGTTTTCAAGTCATTGTCATTAGCATGGACTACCTTTGAAATAGCCATTTGAGGGTCCCCAGAGTCTATAATTTTTGAAATAGGAAAATTTCAGGATATTAGTATTTTTCTGAGTTTAAAAGCATAACCTAAAGTTAACTTGTAGGTTTTTTCTTTCTTATGCTTTTTACTGAGTGGTAAAGATGAGCAACCTTTTTTTTTTTTTTGTTTAATAGCCAGATACTTTTTATACTCCAAATACAAATATTGAAAAAATGAAAGGAAAACCCCCTAGATCAAACTTGGTCAGTCCACGGCCTCTGGGCTGTCTGTGGCCCAGGATGACTTTGAATGCAGCCCAACACAAATTCATAAACTTTCTTAAAACATTATGAGATTTTTTTCTGAAGGTTTTTTTTTTTTTTTTTCTCATCAGCTATCGTTAGTGTTAGTGTATTTTATGTGTGGCCCAAGGCAATTCTTCTTCCAGTGTGGCCAAGGAAAGTGAAAATATTGGACATCCCTGGCCTAGATTGTGAGAAAAGAGATCCCATTACATTTATGAATGGGCTGTGCTGAAAATTGACAGCAACATCAGAATCCTAATTGTGTGCCAGAAGAAACAGTGCTATTAGATTTTCTCTGTGCTTAGCAAAGGATTTAGTTAGGGCATTCACTTTCAAGCACCCATTCTATGCATTACACACTCTCATACTCTCTTAACCAATAACTATTTCTATAAGGACATTCTGGTGAAATTAGTGTGTCCAATAATTTAAACTAAAATGGTGACATCTAATATTTTCTCCTCCAAGGTAACATCAGCATTTCAGAGCACTTTCACTATCTGAAAACGGCCAAAAACTGATAGAAGAGCTTTCTGTTTACAACTTTATACACCATAGTAAAGTTCTAGGATGCAAAGCTTGCACAGCTTTGTAACATAAGCATTTTATGCCAAATTAGGTGAGGATAATAAGAAATGGTGACATTTGCCCAAAGTCACGGAGCAGTACAAAACTCAAGATTTGAACAATAATTTTTCTGACTACAAGAATCATTCCGTTTCTGCTAGCTAAATCAACAATGAAATACAATAGTTTTGCATTGCGACTTAGAGGTACCCCATGTATTCCACTGAAATAATTTGTGTTTTATTAGAAATTAAAATATGACCACATGAAATATGTCTGTGGTGTCTCTCTCTCCCTCTCTCTCTCTCTGTACATACTGAATTTCTAGGTGTAATAAAATGCAGTCAGAAAGAGTTCCTGCAGTACCACATTATTTTTTTCTTTTTGCAACATGACACTACACTACTTCTAAGGGCTAACAAATTTTAAAACTTTCAAAAAACATGATGAGAAAATTGATGAAAGCCTACCATATAGAAGCAAGAAGGAGGTTTGAAGTGCCTTTCAAAACAGCTTACCAAACTGTCATTCTGACACCACATAAGATGGCCATAGAATTATCCATCATCGAGAGTTTCTTCATCAAGAACCCTGCCCTCCATCTGTATAGAGCTTGCAAACTAAAGCACTGCCTTGTTCAGAGTCTTTTCTATTGCCTTAACCCTGTCTTCTTGTGATTGCCTTTCTAAATTCCACGTGAAAGTCCCTTTCTCAAGGTATAATTTTATGTAAACTTTTGAGCTGACTTTAAGATTTGCGGGCATATTGTGGAAATACTCAGACATACCCAGCACATTTTTCCAGATGTTCCAGGTGTTCCAGAGGTCACTGCTCCATCATGGATTACAAGGCTTTTGGTAAAGAAAGATGGATCAAGGTTAGAGAGTAAAAAAAGAAAGGCCTACTCTTATTTGTCACTTCCTGTGAAATGCAGAGGCTCCTACCTAGGAAGACATTTTTCAGGTGCTGAGAGGACTCTTGGGATTTTATTTATTGTGAAAGTTTTATTTATTTTGAAGTATCATTTTAAAAACAAGATTAATGCTCAAAATGGATAATCAACATTATCTGGTAAAAAACACATGGACTTACATGTTAAAGGTGTTGTTCTTCACTTATCATCTCTGGGAACTTGGACAAGTCAGGTAACAATGTATATATTTTATAAGACAATATATTGTATACATTACATATACATTTGTGTGTGTGTATGTGTGTTCTCTGAGAAGCATACCCAAAATGGTACTTGTCCTATTTCACCCTGAAAACAACTCCCAGGAGACACATGGCCTCAGCATGAACCTGGCAGTGCATTCAGAGGGGCAGCTGGATCCACCATGCAACTATTGGTCAGCTGCTCTCCATAACAGGATCTCTTGAGGGATATCTATCTAATGCTTTTCCATGTGCCATAGTGTATGAAATAGAAGATCTGCACATAATTTAGAACTATGAGAGAAGGTAGCTCTGTACATTGCAAGGACTCCTGAAGATCTCATTCAATGCCGTCATTGAACAATGGCACGAGCAGTTATTAATGAAAACCATTGGTCAGAGACTTTAAAACCTCAGGGTACCCAAGAGTACATTTAAGCGTTTGCTAAAATGCTATTACCAATCTCAGGAATTAGGATTTAATGAATAAGTAATGAGGATGAATTTTAACAAGCAATCAGGGGGATCCTGAACTGGGTGGTCTGTATACCACAGTCCGAAAAGTACTGACCTTCCTAAGCGATGTAGAACATACAAAACTGTACTCATTATAGTATATTCTACTTAAGTGGATTATGTAGGTCAGGTTTTCATACTAAAAAAAAAATTCCTCTGGGGAATTAAGAGTTATTTTCATTTATTCAGAAAATCATATATAGTCTATGATATTATACAACTGAGGCATCAACAAATAGGTATTTTTTATGAAAGTTCAGAAAGGCAGTAGGGACTTGTAGGCATTTGGAGGGCTTCATTTTCCCATGTCAATTGGTATCTCTCTGTTACAGTAGGTGCCATTATCTACTTTAATTGTAATGAATCACTGGGGGAATTGTATTTGTGAATGACAGGTACTTTCTTATGCAAATGAATTGCCCACAGTGAGCTAGTTTAGTTGATCAAGCTTTCCAGGTCAAGTAGGGCATTTCCCAGATACAATACATAAATCTCTTGGGAGATAAAGAGGAAATCATTACAGCATATCATTCTATCTGAATTTCAAAAAGTATTTTTACATTTAATTTGTTCCCCAAATACTTTCCAGATTGACTATATATACTATTTCTTGAAATATTCACTACATTACTGAACACTATCATTTTTGTGTCATTCAGCCTCACAGAAATGTTACCCAAATGGGATGAGTGCTCCAGTGAAAATATGAAAGCCATATGAAAGGCAGGTTCAGCATAAATGCAAATTGCTTTATCAGAAACATTGTGAAATCCTCCAAAAGGTAGTAATTTAAAGTTAGTAGAACACTTTTAAAGTGGCTTTTAATGTCAATATCCCTGTAATTTTCAGTATCCTGAAAATAGTAATTATGACAGAATTATAATTTAACAACAGTAGCTTTCTTAGTTTGATATATTTGAGTGACCTACTTAAAGTCATTCTTAATTGTTTTACCGTTTGATTTCTATTTTACAAACTTGAATGAGAGACTGCTTTCTTGGTGCTTAAGTTAATCTAGGATAATATAAATAATATTAAAATAATAGAATAGAACATTAGACTTCAGTTTTGTTTCTATTAATCGAAGTTATTGGTTTGTGGTTTGTATTTTTGTTTTCATAACTGTGTGAATCATACATTTATTTTCCAAATTAGGTGCAACCTGTTTGAGGACCCCCTTTTAACTTTACAGCCGAAGTACCCAGATGGCATCCTGAAGTATATTTTACAAATAACAAGGTCAAATAAGGAGGATGCACAGGCCATTTGACAGATATAATTTGTTAAAACTTTATGTTTTTGTGGAAAACCTTATATGAAATAATGTCTAATGTTCTAATGTAAGCTTATGTTAGATACCCTGTTAGACATTGTCTACCAAGCTTCCATGGTTTTAGCATCCTGATTTTACTCTAACTGTGGGTACTTACATATGAATCTACAGAGAAAAGTCCTTTCTCCGGTGTGAACTAGTAGGGACCGACTGCTTTAAATTCTCCCTCTAAGGCTCGAGGTCGCCGTTCAAAGAACTAACTGCTGTAAAACAGCCCACAGTGTGTTCATTACTTTTTTAAGATACGACAACTTTGGGAGGCTGAGGCGGGTGGATCACGAGGTCAAAAGATCGAGACCATCCTGGCCAACACGGTGAAACCCCGTCTCTACTAAAAATACAAAAAAATCAGCCAGGCGTGGTGGTGGGCGCCTGTAGTCCCAGCACTTTGGGAGGCTGAGGCGGGCGGATCACGAGGTCAGGAGATCGAGACCACCCTGGCTAACACGGTGAAACCCCGTCTCTACTAAAAATACAAAAAAAATTAGCCAGGTATGGTGGCGGGGGCCTGTAGTCCCAGCTACTGGGGAGGCTGAGGCAGGAGAATGGCTGATCCCGGGAGGCAGAGCTTGCAGTGAGCCGAGGTGGTGCCACTGCACTCCAGCCTGGGCGACAGAGCGAGACTGCTTCTCAAAAAAAAAAAAAGATACGACAAGCTACTGATTTAAGGGCAAGGAGGAGACGGGAGAAGTATATTTACAATCTTCAAAAATTATCTTGTGGATACTGAATACCTAAAAAGCAAAGCTCACAGTGATCTATTCCCCCCACCCCCGACCTCCCACCTAGGTAGTTTGGTAGTTTCTGCTGAGATCAGAAAATTTTATTTTATTTTGAGACAGGGTCTCCTTCTCTTGCCCAGGCTGGAGTGCAGTGGCACTATCATGGCTCACAACAGCCACAACCTCCAGGGCTCAAGCTAGCAAAGTGATACTGTTAGCATTCAAAACAAAGAACAAATTAGTAATGGGTGTTTTAATATTAAACTCATCTTACTGTGGTCATCATGACCATTAACTCTTCCGTACGAAAGTATTTTGAAATGAATCATCAGGGACTCTTTGAGTCAGTGGTCTTGTCTTGATGTCTCACAACACGGGTGCCTCTATTTATTTAGACATCTATCTTCACCACTCACTTTCTAGTGAAAGTGAAAGGGCAGGTCATCAAATTTCAGTATTCTGTTATTTTTTGCAGTCAGGAGCCGTATGGAAACTAGCCCATTACCTAAACTGAGATGATAGAATTTGCCTATTGAAATCTCAAGGATTGGCCAGGTGCAGTGGCTCACGCCTGTAATCCCAGCACTTTGGGAGGCCAAGGCGGGTGGATTCTCTGAGCTCAGGAGTTTGAGACCAGCCTGGGCAACACAGTGAAACCCCGTCTCTACTGAAATACAAAACAAAAAAAAAAAATTAGCCGGGCTTGGTGGCAGGCACCTGTAATCCCAGCTACTTGGGAGGCTGAGACAGGAGAATTGCTTGAACCCAGGAGGTGGAGGTGGCAGTGAACTGAGATCACACCACTGCACTCCAGCCTGGGTGGCAGAGCAAGACTCTATCACAAAAAAAAAAAAAAAAAATGAAGGAATCTCAAGGATTGAAAGACTGACCCATTGCGGTGTTATCACGTCCAAAAAAAGTAGGCATGTTCACATACTGTTTTGAGAGAATTAGGAAAATTTTATGAGAAAGTTATTTGGAAAACATACAAAATTAAATGTATTTTTCCACTCATTTTCAAAATGTACTTTAGCACAAGAGGCCTGGTGCATAGTATATATGAGAAGTATTTAAATGAAGGGATACATTTTGTATGATTTTTCTTACAAATTCATTAAAGTATTTCAAGTAATATAGAATAATTATTTAACCAGCGTTGCAATGGCTATTAATTTTCCTTATGGAAGGAAAATAGACAAAGGCGTATTATTGATTTTCTTCTTAATCTTTTTAAGTTTTTTTAAATAAATTGGAAAAATACAAGTTTATATGTAGATTTACTTATATTTGGGGGTTTAAATAAATGTTGTGCATCGCTTTGCCGCTTCTCAACTTGCCCCAAAGCAAAACGAACACTTCCATGGTGTCTCTTGGAACTCCTCTCCTTTCATCTCCCAAACTGTCCTATACCTTTAAAGTCGTTTCTGAATATATGCCTCATCTCCTTCCTTTCTGTGAAATCTGACAGTTTGTCAAAAACACAACCCTGGTAGCCTTTTGTAGGTGATGACAACGTTTTATTCCATTTCCCACATGTTATAGAGCCAGTTTATAAAGTAGGTGCTTTATTGTTCCTCATTGCTACTTCAAAGTCATATCTCACCTTTTCTCCTTCAAAAACCCAGAATGTTTGAAGCTCAAAGTCATCCGGCTGTACAAATCCTTCCCCCTTTTCATTGTTATAACCCACTGACATTTGTCATTCTCTGCCATTCATTTAAGGCTGTAGATTCTGGCTCGCTCTTTCTCTTCATCTCTACCTCTGTCTCTAGTCTAGTCACCTTCCAAATCCACGAGGCCTTAAAACCACAGGCTTTCAATCCCTTGTCTTACTTGTCTCCAATATATTTTCCTTCACCCTAACTCAGATGATCATTTAAAGGTTGAGACCATATGCTTTTTCATCACTCTTTTCAGCATCCCCCTAAGATCAATCATGATTCCAAAAGTTCCACACTCATTTTTTCTGTCTCCTGATCCATGGATAAAACAACCTCACATTTGTCAATTGTTTTTATCTCTTTTTACCCTCTATCATCTCTTCCTATTATAATAAACATTAGATTACCAGTCCAAAATTATAATCACTTTCTTGCAAACAACCTTAACTATTTTACCTTTGTCTTTTTGAATCATACTTATCTATCAAATCTGGGTTTTATTCAGTCATTTGCTTATTTTTATCTAAAACATAATCTCCCCAAAGGTATACTTATATTACTGAAAAACACTATTTCAGTTTCCTACTCTGCATGATTTTATATCTTCTGTTGTCTACATAAGTTTAAGTTGGCTTTATCAAAAGCCTTTCTGATCTCCATAGCCAAGGAAGTTCCATAGCTATTGATTTCAACTCATTGGTACTGGGTGATCACAGGGAATCTCAGTGATCAGAGATTAGGTAATAATATCTTCCCGGTCAGGAAAGTTTGAAGCCAGTTGGCTATCTTTCTTTCTATATGACAGTTATTCATACATGAAGGTGTGAAATTTTCAACTACCTTTCCTGGAATATAATTCATGAGTATGTATCAGTAACAATTTATGTCTCCTTTTATGAACATCATGGGCCAAAGATGAAAACAAAACAATCACCTCTTAAACGTGTCAATCAGTTACCATAGCCAAGTGCACTGTGACATTATGATTGTTTCAGAGCAGGGAGCATTTGCTGTGCATCATTTTATCCTGAATGTTTTTCCTAACCCTGACTCATGGTAGTCGTCCTCAATATGTATTTATTTGAAATGTATGTTTTATTTTCCTGTTAGATCTTGTAAATATCAGAGTTCCAAGGACATAAATCTGTTAAAGCCTTGTCTCATGTTTATTGTTTTTGTGTATCTCTTAAGGAAATGATATTTTGTTTTTATATTTTCTGATCCGAAAAGAGCAAAAGCCCCTGCACTCAAGATAGCTGTTACAATCAAATGAGAAAACGGAAAGGCAAATAAAGAAGATGTGATTCCCTACAGCTGTGAACAGTGATGTGGAAAATATAGTGGCTTTTAGGTAATATAGGGATTCACATCCTGTCTCTACCACTTACTGCTTGTGTAGCATTGTAAAAACAACACTAAATCTCTCTCAGATAATTAAGACACGGAATCTGAAACACAGTGGGCACTTGATACATGTTATCCCTTTTTATACTCCTACCTCTTTGTAAGGAAATATTTCTGAGACAGAATAAAGTTCAGAATCAAAGTAACAAGATGCTTAAGCCATTTTGACAGAAAATAGCAAATATGTGGAAAACATAACAAAATATCAAACACTTATATAGGTTAAGGGGGATGTGCCCAAGAGCTGGAAGAAGAGAGATTTTCTCTATAAATGATTCAGCTAAGAAATTATAGAATGATAATATGAAGCTATTCATCTGTATTCAAATTTTTATCTAAATGCCTAAGATTGACATGCAATATATGTTTGCTCTTAACCATTTGTAGGACCTTGATAACATTTAAAAATAGGTTTACATTCATTCATTTCACTCTCCACCACATTCTCTTTTTGAATCTCTCTCTCTGTGCCCCCTTCTGGAAGCCTCTTTTAATTACTTCTACAGAGTGGAAATTGTGTTTGTTAAAATATGCCGGCCCTCAATATTCAAATAAACATATTCCAATTATGGAAAAATGTGAGATGGAATATATTTAATAAAATGAGGTCTCTATTTTTTCACTGAAATTTGATCATGTCTTTTTTTTTTTTTTTTTTGGTCTTAGTTTTTAAATGTTTTATTTTTATTGTATTTTTATCCTGACTGTCTGGATCCTACTTGCTCAGGTAAAAAAGTAAGACACTAAAACTTGTTTAAAGATAAACTATTAACAAGTGTTAACTTAAAGAAACTTCTAGAATATTTTCCATTTGGAAGTCTATTTTTCACGGAAATAGAGCCATGTTGTTTATGTTAATTTGTACCCAGAATTTTCTGCTTACTGAAACATGATAGAAAGTTCTATTTCAATACACATATATCTAACTACATCATTCATTTTCAAAGACCTTGTGGTATTCCAGGATATAAATGTACCATAATTTATTTAGCTAATATTCTTGAAACTTTTTGAGATGATTCAAAAGCAAATGAATTTTTAGTCATAACAATTCTCTGAACATTTGTCACACACAGCCTAGTGTTTTCAATTGTTTTACTCAAAAGAGAAAGTCTTGAAAAAATACATCAGATGGTAAAATGTCAATTTGAAGCAGTGTTTCCCACATTAAAAATATTGACATTTTTCTCTTTTCCAAATTTAACTGGCAATTTAAATAACATTTCTGTATTCATTTGTCTTTTATTGATAGAAGAATCAATAGTATTCGTCAGTTGGGTTAGAGTGGGAAGAGCTGGAGGTCTGGAGGCAGGTCCTGGGCTTAGACTTGGACT
This sequence comes from Pan troglodytes, assembly GCF_028858775.2. Taxonomy (NCBI): domain Eukaryota; kingdom Metazoa; phylum Chordata; class Mammalia; order Primates; family Hominidae; genus Pan; species Pan troglodytes. The sequence goes on from NC_072411.2 coordinate 16,249,926, forward strand.
TTGATGCTTGATGTTCAAATGCTAAAGGCATTTTCCCTCATTTCATTGGGAGAGGGTGAGTGATTACTGGAGTTTCTATATTCTGGCACCAACTGGCCTTCTTATTTCCTGTGATACGGAGAGCAAAATCATGAAAATGTTATATACCAGAAGCAGAGAATTCTCTCCTACCTCCAAAAAGCAGAAGTTAGCAAACACTGAGCTTTGTGCGTAAGTATGTGTGTATATATGTATGTAGGTGTCCCTGAAGATAATTTACATTTTTGTTTTATATATTTTGAAACTGTTGAATTTGAAACAATTTTAGTTTGTAAGAAAGTTGCAAAATTATTTAATGAAATACTATAAACCCTTCACCCAGATTCTCTTTCACTATGTTTTATGTACATACACATTTACATACATTAATATATGGCTATTTTTTCTGAACCAATTGAGAATAAGTTGCCCACATTATGCCCTTTTAGCTCCAAGTACTTTTATTGTTTATTTATCAATGGCATTCACTTAAAAATCATAATACATTGATAAAAAAGAAAATTAATGTACGTAAAATGTTATCACCAAGACTAGAGTTCATATGCATATTTTGCCAGTTGTTCTAATGTCCTCTAGGATAAAAAAAAATCCTGGTCCTTAGTCTAATCTAGATTCACACAGTACTTTCATTTGGCATGTCTGTTTTGTCTTTGTACATCTAGAATATTTCCATAATCTTTCTTTGTGGACTTGATATTTTTAAGGAGTACGGGACAATTATTTTATAGATGCTGCTCCATTTAGGTTTGCCTGATATTATCTTGTGATTAGGTAGAGGTTATGGGTTGTTTTTTTTTGTTTTTTTTTTTTTTGTTTTTTGTTTTTGTTTTTTTTTGTTTTTTTTGTTTTTGATGGAGTCTTACTCTGTCACCCAGGCTGGATTGCAGCAGCATGATCTTGGCTCATTGCAACCTCCACCTCCTGGGTTCAAGTGATTCTCCTGCCTCAGCCTCCCATGTAGCTGGGATTATAGGCATGCGCCACCAAGCTCAGCTAATTTTTGTATTTTTTGGTAGAGACGGGGTTTCACCATGTTGGCCAGGCTGGTCTTGAATTCCTGACCTCAGGCGATCAGCCCGCCTCAGCCTCCCAAAGTGCTGTAATTACAAGCATGAGCCACTGTGCCTGGTCAAGGTTATGTATTTTTGACAATAATGCTATGGAAGTGATATCGTGTTTTTCAACGTGCAACAAGCCAGGAGCTGCATAATGTCTAGGGGTTCCATTAATGATAGTGGTTACTTAGATCATTTGATTAATGATAGTGTGATTTTGTCATTTAAAAGTATTTATAATTTTCTGTATATAAATATATCTTATATACGTTTTTCCTAATGTTTGGCATCCATTGAGTTCTCTTGACTGAAAAAATTTATGATTTTTTTCTATATGGTGGTTTTTCTCTTCATTTTTTTCTATGCTAATTAATTACTGTAACAAAGCATTTTCCATTCTTTCCCATTGATTCATTCATGTGTTTATTTATTTATTTATGTTACTATAGACTCGTGGATTCTTATTTTATCCTATGTCTTATAACATATTACTATTAAGATTCGTTTTGATGATCCAATTTTCTAGATTTGGCCAGTGGGATCCAGTTCAAGCTGGCTCCTGTGTCTTTCAAAAAAAGTCATCATTCTAGGAACATTGTCTTATTTTTTGTTACTGGAAGTTTTTCCAGGCTCATTTTGAACATATCCTGCTCCAATTCAAGAATGAAGTATTTATCCAGTGTATTTCCTTTTAGTAAAGAATTATATTAAGGCATCAAGAGCTGGTCTTAGGTATGCTCATTGCTACTGTAATGACGTGTACATACATTTTCAAAATATATTTAAAGACACTTTCCAGTATCTGTCTCTAGCTCTCTATTATAATCCATTAATTCATAGGATATTCCCATTCTCATTTAATATTACAGGGTTTAATTTTGCCATCAGCCTTTCTGTGTTTTTATATTCCTACTTTAACATTGAGAAACCTGGATTCCATTTCCCATAATGTATTTACTATTTCCTCAGCCTTATAAGAGACATAAGTAGTTTGAAATTGCTAAATTGTGCCATTGTGAAAAGCAAACCGACTCATTACATTTCAATTAAAAATTCACTTTAATCAGAGAGTATATGTCAAAGTACAGATTTCAAGTACTATTTGGTATGTTTTTTTTTTTTCTTTTCAGCACATCTTGACTATTAATTTGAAACACGGTTTTTTCCCCATGCTTGTAGATTCCAGGGATTTGTTTTTATATGTGAAATATCAATATATAATTCTAAAATTTAAAACGATACAAAAACATATAATAAAGGAATTGTCACCGCTCCTCATCTTTTCAACCCATTTTTAAACTCTTATTCTTCCTTCCAATTCTCACCCTCTCCTTACAGATAACCAGACTCCTTAGTTTCTCTTTGCAGTGTTTCTTTTTCTCACATATCTGCAAATACATTATATTACAGATTATATTCTCTGTTACAGAAACCTTAGCATGCCTTCGATTCCTTTTGCACTTTGCATTTTTCACTTAATGTTGTAGTCTGGATATCACTCCAAATTACCTCTTAAAGATTTTCTCTTTTTTTTTTTTTTTACAACTGCGTAGGACTACGTTTTATGGAAATAGGCAAGTGTACTCAACCTCTCTAATGGATAAGCATTTCAATTGCTTTCAAGTTTTAGCGATTACAAACAATGCCTTCATGGATAACCTTGTTTATATTTTTGAAGTTGGATCATTAAGGAAAATGTCGAGACATTCATTTCCGAGTCAAAGGTAAATGCATACATAGTTTTATTTATATTGTCAAATTCTCCCTTGTAAATGTTGGACCAGTTTACATTCACAATAGCAGTGTTTGAGAGTGCCAGTTTCCCTTGAACTTTGCCATTGAAATGTGTTGTCATACTTTTAAATTTTTGTTAACATGAAAGGTAAGAAATATTTCAGTGGCTCACGCCTGTAATCCCAGCACTTTGGGAGGCCAAGGCTGGCGGATCACCTGAGGTCAGGAGTTCCAGACAAGCCTGGCCAACATGGTGAAACCCAGTCTGTACAAAAAATACAAAAAAATTAGCCAGGCATAGTGGCGCAAGCCTGTCATCCCAGCTACTTGGGAGGCTGAGGCAGGAGAGCCACTTGAACCCTGGAGGCGGAGGTTGCAGTGAGCCGAGATCGCACCACTGCACTCCAGCCTGGGTGACAAGAGAGAGACTCCGTCTCAAAAAAAAGAAAAAAAAAAAAAAAAAGACTGGGAGCAGTGGCTCACGCCTGTAATCCCAGCACTGTGGGAGACTGAGGCGGGCAGATCACGAGGTCAAGAGATTGAGACCACCCTGGCCAACGTGGTGAAACCCCGTATCTAGGAAACATACAAAAGTTAGCCAGGCGTTTTGGTGTGCACCTGTAGTCTCAGCTACTCAGGAGGCTGAGGCAGGAGAATCGCTTGAATCCTGGAGGCGGAGGTTGCAGTGAGCCGAGATTGCGCCACTGCACTCCAGCCTGGCGACAGAGCGAGACTCCGTCTAAAAAAAATAAAGAAATAATATCTCAGTATATTTTAATTTGTATTTTTATAATTGCGATGAGGTTGATCTTTTTTTTTTGTATTATTAAAGTTCATTTTTTGTCTATTTTTGGGGGTGATTTTGTCTTTTGCTCGTTTTTCTATCGCGTACTTGGTCATTATTCTAAATCCCATCACTCTCAATTTTTTTTTCTTTCGTGTTTCTGATCATTCCCAGGGAGTTAATCTGGGTATGTTCTCCACTTATGCTTCGCCCAGGCTAAGCTGTCAGTCAGTGCAGCTCATTCTGCTACCCTTCTGCTAGCCTTGTTTCCTTGTCACCTAAAATACACTTTTTAAGTTTTTAAAAATGTTGAGTCAGCATTAACAGAATAAATTGGCCACATTGGGCCAATTAGTGAGAAGTCTCATTTCTATTTTTGTGGCATTTTAATCCTTTCTTATTCTGTGTTTCTGTTTCCTTGGTGTCAATATTCTTATATGGATATGTGATAGTCTTCCTTAGTGTCTTTCTACTGTCCATGCCATAACAAAGGTCCTTCCTTTGCTAAATGTGAGATGTGTACAAGTAATATCTTACATCGATACTTTGCAACAATTGCATGCTATATGTATTTTCACCACCCCTTAGTTCACAGATGAAAAACCACGTTACAGAGAGATAAATAACTGAATTCATACAGCAAGTAATTGATACAACCAAATTTTCAAACCAGGCAACCTGCTTTCAGAGTTTGAACTCAAAACCAGCAATATATATGCTGCATCAGATAAGTGTATTTCATTGATTTTGAAAACTCGAAGACGTATAATACTGCATCCTAAGCTTTAAAAAGACAAAAGTTTGTTGGCTAATGTATTAGGTAAAGAAGTTATCTGATTTTAATAAAAAAGGGCAAAAGTAGGCTGCAGTTCATATATGAAGTAATTACAATTCTGTGGTGTCATTGGTTTTGAAAATTAATTTATACTTAATTTGTTATATCAGATATTAATTATACTTGGTAGAAGGACAAGAATTAATACAGAATTCATTAATAAAAGAGTGTGCTGGTTTATTTTAAACTATCCTTAGATTATATCTACACAATCAAGGGATATTTTTGGTCTATTTGATGTGAGAATTATATGATCCAAACTGAAATGATCACGGGGGAAGTACATTTTCACCTGATAACCTTTATTTAACTGACATAATTATATCAGGCATGAACTAGTATAAGTATGCATTCACAGCCACAGCCATGTGCATACTGCATAACATCTGCCAGACTGGAGGCACCATGAGTCACTGGAGTAAACCAGGGGCTCAGTTGACATTGTCACATGGTCATGATCCTTTATTATTATTAAGAATTAATTTTATTACAAATGTGAACTAAAACTAATTTGAAATAAAACACTAATAAAATGCTAATTAAATAAAACACATGCCAGTCCTAGTTATTAAAATTAGATAAATTAAAAATAATCAGAAAACAAATTTTTATATCATCAAGTATTGTTTAAATCAAGTTTACTGTGATTGAAATTACCTTACGGTTATCTGTGTGACACAGAGACTAAGGTTGATCGTCAAAGGAGAAAATTCTAGGAAACATACTTTTTCTGACATTGAAATGTTGCTTTCTGAGGAGTCTTTATTCCTGCAGAGAAATCAACACAACTGGGAAACTCTTGTCTCTCATGCCTGCTGTTTGCTTATTTTACACAAGTGACATTCATCATGGCTTAGTTGATGGAAACTGAGCAATGCTTGAAGTTTTAAGACTACATCTGCAGAGCCCAAATGAGCAGAAAGCCTTAAAATAATCTCATGAACTCAATATAGTCAGGATAGAATAAGCCAGGAAAATCCCAAATCCCCATTTACCTTAATCACCCTAACAGTTTTAATGGCACACTTGTAAGAAAGTAATTTTTACGGGTGCCCAACACCTTCTATATATGTCATTAAGGGTAAAATATATGGTTGAGGCTTTCACGTAGTCCACACTTCAGATCGCCCAGAATCTCATTCTCTGCTCACATGTTTTGTGTGAAGTTTGGAATCAGTAGGGTTTTCCTTTGAAAGAAATCACTCCTCCACCTGCCATCTCGCTCTGTCAACTTCAGGTGAATGCCAAATATTGGTTCTGAGTTAATGCTGTGTGGTGTTGTTATTCTAACATCCCAACAGGAAAGTGCCAATTAAAGGGAAAAAGTGTTGAAAATAAAGTTATTTTGTTAAAAGAACATATGTAGGAATGCTTCTCTCTTAAATATAGTTATGGATCAAAATACAGAAATTAAGTGTTTGCATAACGGAAGACTAGACAATTTGAATGAACAAATAATGTAACTATAAATATAATAAGAATAACACAGAATTGTTATTCAGTGTACTTGTATTTTACCTACTGCCTTGTAGGGTTATTTCCAGTGATTAACGTATTTCACCTGGCATTTGTTAGCACACACTGACTGCCACCACCACAGGACTGAGAGGGGAGTCAGTGGGCATTAACCACAGTGTAAATCAGGTTGTGGAAATGCAGAGGCAGTCACTTGCCTTGGCACTCACACATCTAATGTCTGAAGAAGCCAGGACGAGTTCCTATGTTGTACATTCTAAGTCTAGTTTTTCTTACTAGACTCGATAAGGAAGCAAAATAATTAGATCTATGGAGATATTAAGTATGAGTCAACACAATGCAAAAACTATCAAAGTAGCCAATCACTCTTTGTCTTTGATTGTTGCCAACATCTTTTTTCTCCAACTTTTATTTTGGATTCAGGGAGTACCTGTGCAGGTTTGTTACCTGGGTATATTGCATGATGCTGAGGTTTGGGGTAAGAATGGTCCTGTCACCCAGGTACTGAACATAGTACCTAGTAGTTAGTTTTTCAAACCTTACCTCCCTCCCTCCCCCATATAGTAGTCACCAGTTTCTATTGTTGCCATTTTTTAAATCCCTGAGAATCCAATGTTTAGCTCCCTCTTATAAATGAGAACATGTAGTATTTGGTTTTCTGATCCTGCGTTAATTCACTTAGGATAATTGTTGCCAACATCTTTAATCAGAGATGCAATGTGTAGAAATATGTTAGCAATAGAAGCATATGGAAAATGGACATTGATACTGTATCATTTTGTTCTCTCTTAATGACAAGGACCTATCTAAGAGAGTTTAGTTCTCTTTTGTTCCAAAACAACTCGTAGAGTTGTTGTTCCTTGGTTTTTTTTTTCTGATTTTAGAAAAAATAGTGCTCATTATGGAAAACATGAAAGTGGAGAAAAATATTAAAAGAACAAAAATCACCCATAGTCTCAAAACCCCAAATCCATCCCCTGAAGCGTTTTTATTATACTTTCCTCCAATATCTTGTGTGTGTGTGTGTGTGTGTGTGTGTGTGTTTAATGAAGTAAAATTGTGCACTCCTGAAGGGAATATAAAGCAAACCATTTCACTTTTCCAAACTAAATTATTACGGACCATTTTTCTATTGAACAATTATATCACTCAATTTAAATACAAAGTATTTTACCCAGCTATTGTCTGAACAAATCAAAGCTGTCTAATTACAGTATTGTATATTGTACTTTTTTAAAAGCTTGATATATTTACAGATCAAAAGCATGTAACACCGCACCTGGGTTGCTATAGAGATGTCTACATTTTATCAAGATTAAAAAAAACTTAACAATAAATGCATTTTTATAGGTATGCTAAAGACTTACCATAACTTAAACACCCACAAACTTTTTTTTTTTGCATCAGTATTCTTGGAAAAATACAGTTGCAAGATATTATGTGCCTTTTAAATAGCTTCATTTTCTAAACTTACGTCTTTTTTTCTTCTGATACATCGTTTCCACTCACTTGTTTTTTAGTTTAGAATTGTCAGTGAAAAAGTTATGTTTTTCAAACTCTTGAAATATGGCCTGCCAAACTGATAGTGTGAAGTATGGAGAAAAATAATGTGTATACACACATTGCACAACATGTACATGTACATACATGTATATATGCACATATGTAAACACAGATATGCTATATGTGTATGTTATATGCGTACAAATGTGTTTTTTATATCTGTTTCTACTCTATGTATGTACTTACAAACAGAGCAAAAGCATGAGATTCTTAAAATGTACACAGGACAGAATCAAGGTCATCTGATCTAGATAAGAGTCATCATACATATTCATAGCTCTGAAATTATCTGAGAGTTTGGGGAGGGTATTTCTCTAGGGACCTTTAACCTTCATGTCAGGGTGTTGATTTGACAAGCATCTCTAAAAAATCCATCACTTTATTAGAAAAAGCAAAGTGTAACATTATTATTTTTTTAACAACCCAAACTTTAAAAACCTTTGGAGTAACTCTTATGAGAATTACCTGACTTTTGTAAGCCATGGCTACAGAATTTCATGTTGGCGGTGGCAGAAAAGAGAGTGCAGATGGAGAGGAGCCTAGGTTTCCATCTGTCATAGCAGCATGCAGAAGATACACTGCTTATTGCTTCAGCTGTTTCTAAATGCTGAGATAGAGTCTTGAAAAGGAACAAACTCCAAACTCATGGTTCTTTAAGCAGAATTTGTCAGCTGGATTCAAAAGAAGCAAAAATGTTAGCATGATGAAATAGTATGCAGGTAGAGCCTGAGAAAACCTATTAATATCAAGTAGGAAATAGAACAGTCAGAGCATGGTATAGTCATATTATTGAACAGAGATGTAAAGGAGAGAACTATAAATTCTTACTGCTGAAGTACTAGCCCTGCAGGACATACAGACTGCATGAAGCCCAGGCTTCCTGGGATTTTTTTTTTTTTTTTTTTTTTTTTTTTTTTTTTTTTTTGAGAAGGAGTCTTGCTCTGTCACCCAGGCTGGAGTGCAGTTGTAGGATCTCGGCTCACTGCAAGCTCCGCCTCCCGGGTTCACGCCATTCTCCTGCCTCAGCCTCCCGAGTAGCTGGGACTACAGGCGCCTGCCACCACGCCCGGCTAATTTTTTGTATTTTTAGTAGAGACGGGGTTTCACCGTGTTAGCCAGGTTGGTCTCGATCTCCTGACCTCGTGATCCGCCCACCTCGGCCTCCCAAAGTTCTGGGATTACAGGCATGAGCCACCGCGCCCAGCAATTTTTTTTTTTTTTTGAGACAGAGTCTCACTCTGTCACCCAGGCTGGAGTGCAGTAGTGCAATCTTGGCTCACTGCAACCTCCGCCTCCTGGGTTTAAGAAATTAGAGGTGTGTGCCACCACGCCCAGCTAATTTTTGTACTTTTAGTAGAGACGGGGTTTGGCCGTGTTGGCCAGGCTGGTCTTGAACTCCTGTCCTCAACTGATCTGCCCGCCTTGACCTCTCAAAATGCTGGAATGACAGGTGTGAGTCATCACGCCTGGCCAGGTATTTTTAAACTCTTGGTTTCTAGTGTTATTCTCATCCTCGTATTGCTCTGTACGCATCTTTTGGTAACTCCTCCCTTTACTTGAGCTGGCCTGGTTCTCTACTCTTTGAACCACTGAAGCTTAACTAAAACCATGCCCTTTCTAGCCACAGTCCATGTGAGTTCCCATAATTTTCTTGGGTTGTTGTAAATTAATTCAGTCATCTGCCATCCATTCATCCATGTAGTGCAGGAACCACGGTGTCACTTCGTTCTTCCCTCCACTTCACTGACTTCCCCATTTTCCCCATCTCCACCCTAGACCCTGTCTTTCCACCTCATTTTCATTAATTAGCCCTCTTCCTCCTTAATAGTACACTCTCAGTATAGTCATATCTCTTCCCTGAACTACCATGAAATCTTGGAAACTGTTTTTCTCCTACCAGTCTTGTTTCTTTATCATTCCCCACATTTAATTCTGAGTAATTAATGAGACATAAGAGGACTTTTTGTTTTTCTGATTAAAGGTCTATCCCCAGTTTCTCATCATCTTGTAGTAAGTTCTCCATGACTTGGTTCTCTCTACTTCAGCTTTAGCTCCTGCAACACTTCCTGCCTCTGATTCAGTGCTTTCCCCATGTTTAAATTCTTGTGCACCTCCCTCTTGTTCTTCAACACTTAACTAAATGGTCATTTCTTTTTGCAACAAGGCTTTCTTAAACACTCCATCTGGACCCTCCTCTGTGCTTCCAAATTTGTGCTACCTCTAACTGAGCACATCTCATTGTCTGTTGAGTAAATATCTTAATTGGTCTTCCACTAAGCTGTCAGCTTGTTAATGGTGAGGACTTTTTTGTAGTACATTCAAAACCTGGAACAATGCCTGGAATATGCCAGTGACCAATGAACGTTTGTGGAATGAATTTACCTCGGGCATTGCAGTTCCTTAGATGTACGTGACCTCCAGGGCCCTCTCACATTGTCCCCTTGATCCATGATTCTCTGCAGCAGTGTTGTCCATGGCGGCTTGTTTACCTGCTGTGCCAGACCCAGTTTGTGGCCATCACTGTGTCCATGAGAATAAACAGACACAGCTCAGAGATGCCTAGAAAGAAAGCTCTGTAGAATAAGTGGGACTCCTGCATGGTTTCTCTGAGAACTGGTTTTACTAAGATCATCTTTTGCCCTTCAGTTTTATTGTACAGCACCTTCAACATTACCTTCCTGTGATTGACCATACATTTAGAAGAATCCTTCAGTTGCTGCTTTTTGTCTTTGCCCTGCTTTGAGAACAAAATCAGTTATTTCAGAAAGGTAAGTTTGATACCAACATGAAGGGCTGAGCAGCTGTACTGAGTGCAGAGAAATAAGAGTCACCTCAGGCATCAAACTGTTCATAGTCAGATTTAGAGGAAATCAATAAATAAACTTGCTCATACTTTACTATATTTAGTTTTGATTCATTGGATAAAATATATCTTTAAATATCATCATAAGAAAGTGAGTGTTTGGTACCATTTTAGAGTTTGAATTCGAAAAGGATTTCAAGTGTGAGGAGTCGTTCTCCTCTGGAGACATTTCACAGGCACCATCATTAGTGTCAAGTGGAGCAGCCTAGGGGGGGCCCTTTACATTTATTGTCTTTTTTCCTAAAAGATCAAACGTAGTTTTTCCTTGTACGTACAGAAGCTAGGAGCTTGCCACTTTCTCAGGAGGTGCTAGCTCTGGCTGAATTCAATTTGTGTTCAGAACTGCCCGAAGCAGAATTTCATACATCACCAGCTCAGGATCTCACCCTTGCAATTATCCATGTTGAAAGACTGTGGCAGGCAGAATAATGATCCCCCAAAATGTCCACAACCCCCAGAACTTGTGAGTCTGCCACCTTTTATGGCAAAGGGGAATTGAGGCTGGAAGTCAGTTGAGAGAGCATACTGGATTATCCAGGTGGGCCTAATGTAATCATATGGACCCTTAAAGGCATAAGAGGAAGGAAGAAAAGCCATTCTAAGAGATGTAATAAAGCTAGAGGAAGTGACGCATGAGCTGAAGAACGTGAGCACCCTCTAGAAGCTGGGAAATACCTTCAGTCACAGTCAGCAACAAAACGTAGACCTCAGCCCTGCAACTACCTGCAAAGAACTGAATTTTACCAGTAATCTGAATAAAGAAGGAGATGGATTTTTCCCTAGAGCCCCTAGAAGGCCTCCGCACTGTCATCTTTATTTTATTCTTCTGAAACTCATGTTGGACTTGTGACCTATGAAACTGTAAGATAATACATTTGTATTGTTTGAAGCTACTGACTTCGTGGTGATTTGTTTCTGCAGCATGGAAAAGCAATACAATGAGCTATCAAAAACATTGATCACCTTATCCTTGATAGGGCCAGGAATGCCTTAAAGAATATCACAATCTAATTGCCAAGAAAAGATAAAAACAAATGGAAATTTCAACAATGATAAAGGAACAAGACAGTATTTTGAGACGGTAATTGGTTGAATGGTGTGTAACAGTGCATGATAAATTGGCAAATAAATTCTGCTAAGTTTTCAGCAAAGTCTTAATGAAAAGTTAGAAATAAATGAGTCTCAGGTTCCTAATCTCAAGAATATTTTAGACGCTAAGCACAGAGTTGCTAGATAGTCTTATGAACATTGCTTCGTTTAAGAGAAAATGGCATATCATTAAGTTGAATATTTCATGATATTGAAATGTAGGGACTCCAGTTGAATTTGTCAGGAAAATGGGGAGAAGGAGACAGCATGAGAACCAAACTTCAATGTACAGATTGGAGGATTTGAAAACGGATGAGATGGAGAGGCTTTCCAGAAGAGAACAAATTGATGAGCATTTCAGAGTTGGCAATGTCTACATTACCTCCTGAGACATCAAGGTCAATGCACATGTGCCGAAAGCCACCCACAAAATTGAAGTCCATCCTCCAACTCCAGGCCCACGCTTACTCCCAAGCATAACTTCCTCACCTCAACAGCGGGCAGTACATAATTTCTGAAAATGAGACAACACAGAGTAATCTCTCATGCACCTTTCTTTGATGTAACAGAGACCAGCCTGAGTTGTCATAAATTTAGGGAAAGCATTCACTCTTATTTTGGTTTCTAACTCTTCTCAATCTGGGACAAAATGAATGCCACTGAAAGGCAAGAAAAATACTCAGATACTCTCTCTTTTCCGGCCAAATATGGGAGTATTGAAGGAACAAGATGACAGATAAAGATGCTTTTAGAGCAGCCACTAATGCTCTCTCTCTGTTCCTAAATGAATATGGCCAGGGCTGAGGAGGGTTCTACTTATGAGAAATTGTCCCTGAAGGTACTCCAGCTGCTCACTGACTCCCAGGCCTAAGGATAGTCAGGCTAGAGGAAGATGCTGCGTCTACTATCTCTTCCTGCCTAGGGTTCCATAGAGTCCGGTTTCTGTGGAAAGCCATGTATGGCGATAAAATGAGTGTGGTCCTCTTAGCAAGAAGGCATGGGTGGAATTTCTGCCTTCCGTGTTTGCTAATAAGGGGACTTCATGCCAATTACCTAACCTCTCTGGGTTTTAGTTTTTTCATTTGTCGATGGCACTGATGATATTAATGGAGGCTCTCTCAGAGTAAGCACTTATGGATTTTTGTATGATTTTTAATGCGATCAGATAAATCTTCAGTAAAATTTGAAGTATTATAAAATGTTAGTATTCTTGTAGTTATTATTGCATTAATTTTCTAGGGCTTCTATAATAAAGTACTGTCGATTAGGTGGCTTAAACAGCAAAAGCTTATTTCCTATGGTTCTGGAGGCTGGAAGTTTAAGGTCAAGGTGCCCACAGGGTTGGTGTCTTTTGAGGCCTTTCTCTCGGGCTTGTAGATGGCCGTTTTCTCCTTATATGCTCACATGGTATTCCCTTTTTGCAGGTATGTGTCCAAGATTTCTCATATGAGAACTCCAGTCACATTGGATTAGGGCTCACCCTAATGATTTCATTTTAACTTACTTTTCTCTTTAAAGACCCTGTATCTAAATGCAGTCACATTCTGAAATACTGGCTGTTGGGACTTCAGCATACATAATTCTAGGGGGACACAATTCAGCTCATAACATTATTATTACAATTATTAATTCCAGTTCAGTGGTTAAAATAATATTTTTGCATTATGACAGTCATAACTTTATCTATTAAAAAACTGAATACCTATTTCACGTTCCTTTGAGGCTTTATAATCACAAAGTCACCACTTCTCAGAAACAAAGCAAGCTGGCAGCCTTGTTCCACTATCTCTCCTTTGCTCAAATGGCTACTGAAACCAGTGCCTTGGCCTCTGTGGGCTTTATCACCTTTAACATGAAATACTCTCTTCATAGTATAATCTCATTTTTTGTGCATCATAAGGGAATCCATTTGAAATGTAGAAGTTGACTCCAATGACAAAATACATATGAAAAATAGCAACTTTCTGTAGTAACTCTAAATTTCCTTCTGGGAAAACACACAAACATACATGAGTACACATACACACACACAACCCCCCACCCCTCCAACTGCTAAAATTTTCATGCCTAATTGATATTTTCCATAAAACCATTTAAGCTGCTTTCTTCTATTATGGCTTCTCTCCTGCCAGGCACAGAAACTGCACTGAATATTAGGGATAAGTTTCAGTAGCCCCATTTGCATTCAGTCCTCAGACAAGCGAAGACATGGACAGTGAGTAACATTTATCCTGGGGAAACTGATCAAGAAAGAGAAGCCACCTGGATAAAACAAGTCAAGGAAATTTGCATACTCAGAACCATGATTTGAGATGCTAATCATTACAGAAGCATGTTTTATTGGTCCATTTAATTTGATTTGGAGAGAAATCTCCCTAAAGGATTTGGGGATTTTGCAGACCTAAGGCACTAACATACAGAGTAAAGTTGGATTTTACTATATTACTTGTCCCTATGGAATCAGTTCATCAAGGCTGCTAATAACTAAAGCAGTGGCTTTCAAACTTTAATGGCTTTAAGAATTATCTGGAGAGCTTGTTAAAATGCCACAGGCTCAAGGAATTCTAACTCATTGAGTCCTGAGTGGGATCTGGAAACCTACACAATATCAAGCCCGCTTCCTCACCCCAAGTGATTTTAATTTTTCTAGCCAACACTCACATAGTGTTTATGATATGTCAGACACTGTTATAAGCATTTTATAAATGTTAACTTATTTCAAGTCACAAAATTTTTACATTTTTTCCCCCCACTTTTTACAGGAGAGCAATGGAGACAGAGTTGCTTATCCAAGGGCAGTCTAGCAAGTGGCAGAGCTGGGGTGTGAGTCCAGGCAGTTTTGTTCCAGAGTCCGTGCTCTTGGTCACCTTACTTTGATGCATATTCTCCACCAGCACACTTTGAGAAACACCACAGTAAGGAATACGCACACAGATGTGACAACTGCCCCTATAAAGCAAATCATTCCTGTCAATTATGGATACCTGTCTCATTTATTGAAAACCTACTTTGTGCCAAGGACTCTGGTAGACAGACAAGTTTTTTAAAGCATTACAAAATAAGTGTGAAAAACAAAATCCTAAGTGAGTCTTGATTAACCCAGTTGGGTCTCTCTGTGGCCTAATGGTGGAACCAAATGATGTAGCAGAAGGAAAGCAATGTTTCTGTGTTTCCAAATGCTCAAACTGCTTCTGAGTACACCCTGGGCTCCATCCAGTGCAGAACTTAAGAATTTGCTCCTATGTTTTTTACTTTTTCTTTTAAACCAGTATTTATTTGGAAACAATTTCAAATTGACAGATAATATTTAAAGAATAAGAATAGTATAAAAGACCTTCATATACATTTCACTCAGAATCACTGACCATTAACATTTTACCTCATTAGGTCCAACATTTGCAAATTCTCTCTCTCTCAGTTTCTCTCTGTCCACATAACATATATACATTTTTTAAAAATTAATTTTAATTTTTGTTTTAAGCTTCAGGGTATGTGTGTACAGGAAGTGCAGGTTCATTACATAGGTAAATGTGTGCCATAATGTTTTGCTGCACCTATGAACTCATCACCTAGGTATTAAGCCCAGCATGCATTGACTATTTTTCCTAATGCTCTCCCTCCCCCACTCCACCCCCTGGCAGGCCCCAGTGTGTGTTGTTCCCCTCCCTGTGTCCATGTTTTCTCATTGTTCAGCTCCCACTTATAAGTGAGACCATGTGGTGTTTGGTTTTCTGTTTCTGCCTTAGTTTGCTAGCTCTACCCATGCCCCTGCAAAGGATATGGTCTTGTTCCTTTTTATGGTTGCATAGTATTCCACAGTATGTACACAATTTTTTAAACATTAGTGTCATTAGCATTTTCTTATGGGGGAAGTACTGGTACTTTGTCCCAGCAAATAAAAATAATAAATGAAAAAGTTGGTTAGAGTGTAATATATCCACTTGTCACAATCATTTTAGCAGCTTTAGAAATGCTATTACTGAAATTATTTATCTGGAATCAGTTATTTCATCATATCATTTAATTTCTAATTGATCATTATAATCAACATTATTATCATAACTGTTTTTATTGAGCACTTGCTATGGGCAAAAGGCTTTTTGCATTATCTTATTAATCCACCCAATATTATAATATTATGATAATCCTCTCTGTCTCTGTAGCAGTAATTCTTCCTATCTTCCTCTTCACATATGCTCCTGCAGGCACGCTGGCTTCCCTGTGGATCTATGAACATTCCAGGCACATTTCGGTCTCATGGCCTTTGCACCTGCTGTTCTATCTACTGGAATATTATTAATCATGATATTGATAAATGAATTCTTGCATTTTCTTCAATGATTCACTCAAATATCAACACTTTAGTGAATCCTTCCTTTTCCATATCATTTAAAATTTCAGCACTTCCCTAATATTTTCTTTCCCCTTTCATTGTTGCCCCATTCCCATCTTACATATGTCAATTACATTTTTTTCCCTTAAACATTAGTTTCAAGAGGCCAAGATATTTTTCTATTGGGTGTATTCCTGTTTAGCAACCCAGAGAAGTGTGTCAGCCATACTGAGGCCTCCTTTAAATATTTGTTGAATAAACACCCATTGTTAAGGTACGGAAAATGAGGCCTAGAGAGGTTAGATCACTTAGCCAAAGACAAGTTTCGGGAAAGTGTCAAAGCAAATATGGTATCAGGAAATTGCCTGTAGGGCCTAAATTCTCCGTACATCTAGTCAGCTGGGAGAAACCTGAGGAACATAATTGAGTTTCATCTTTTAGAGTTTTACATTCTAGAGCTTCTACGCTCTTGGTGGAGAAGCTGATGCACACACTTAATGGCTCTGATTTTTGTTGTCACTTGTGCCCAGCTTAACTATGGAAAAGAATTTGATTTCATAAGAATAAGTGCTCTTAATAGTAGTACTAGAGACACACCTCCCATTTGCAAATATATTTGCTATTTTCCTAGTATTTTTACATACATTGTTTCATTTTACTTCATAATGGGACAGTAAATCCAGGTTCATTATCACCTTTGTGTGGATGAGGAATTGGAAGCCCTTTTGGGTTAGTGATTTTCTCGAGGTCATACAGCAAAAATGTGGTTGTATCAGAACTAGGGCCAAGGTTCCCATTCTGTGACCTGATTTTTCACCAACAATTTTCTTGCTCAGCCACTCATGCTACTATACTCTGTTATACAAAATAACTCTTCTAAACAAATAAACCAATGCTGGCCCTATAAAATGATAGGTATGGCAAGAACAGTATTCTCAGTGGTACTGCAAATTCCTGTATTACTTCGTTAATTTTACTCAGCAGTACCAAAGGGTTTTAGGAAGTTGAGCAAGAAGACCCCCTGGTCATTTGGGGACAGACATTTAACAATAAATTGAGCCTGAATCTTATAGTCCCCAAACCTGACTTCCTGAGTGACCAAGCACAGATGGAATTTAAGGAACAAGCATCTTCCCTGTAAGTCCCATCATTGTGTTCACCACAAATTACAAATACTTATGTTTGAAATACGCATCTAGAGGCGTTACCAGTGGCGACTCCATATGGGTCTGGGTCTGTAGCAACTCTATTCTTGCCTTCTTTGAGGAAAGAATTTGGCTGAGGGACAGAAGGCAGAGTGAGAGACTGAGGCAAGTTTTAGAGCAGGAGTATAAGTTTATTAAAAAGTTTTAGAGCAGGAACAAAAGGAAGTAAATAAAGTACACTTGGAAGAGCGGCACGCGGGTGCCTTGCGAGATCCAAGTGCCCCATCTGACCCTTGACTTGGATTTTTACTCTAATGTATTGGTATGTTCCAAGGTTTGGGTTTCTTCTCCCCTGATTTTTCCTTGTGGCAGGCTGTCCGCATGCACAGTGGCCTGCCAGCGTGTGGGAGGGGCTGCATGCTCAGTGTGTTTACTGAAGTTGTGCCCATGATCACTTGAGGCATTTTTCCCTTACCAGTCGAGTGCTGCAAGAAGAAGGTCATATACCAGTTAAACTCTGCCATTTTGCCTGTTACTGCTCATGCTTGAGCTCCACTTACCCAGCTCCTGCGATCTCATCAGGAAGCTGCTCATCACCAGCTTCAGGTGTTTCCCATCTATTGGGAGACTGCCTTTCCCTGGCACCAGCTGCAACCAATTATTATTTTAGAGCAAGTTTGACATCTGCCCAACCATCTGCTAATGGTCACCTGACATTTCTGGGAGTGATGCTCTCTTGCCCTGCTCATGTATGCCTAGATACCTACTCTAACAGAGGTATTCAGTTCTGTAAAATAATAGATTTGTTGTCATTGTCAGTAGCCATCAGTTATGTTTTATATTTCCAAGCAGTTTTTAACTTCATCACATCTCTTAAGAGCAACAGCCGTATGTAACTTTTATTATAAATAATCCAGTGATGTTAGTATAAGTAATAATCTCCTTAATTACCACATTCCAAAAAAATTTCTCGGGGTTGTTAATGGCTTATCTAATATCTCACAGTTAATATCACTTATTCTCTTGAATGCAAGTCTGTGCTTTTGTCACCACACTGCAGTGGGGCAGGAGAAATATCTGGCATCTACTAGGAACTTAGTTGACATCAGCTTTCTCTTTCTAATTCTCTCTTCCCTATAATTAAATTATCTTATCATCTTGCAACTTTGTGAGATGATTGCGTATTTTAATCTCCATTTTGATGAATAAGAAAGCTTTTGTAATGGATCTCAGGAAGAGGAATTTAAATCCAACAAACAAAGAGAAAATAGTGCACTGAATATTTGCATTGGGTTTTATATGTTCCAGGTCACATTTCAAAGTTGCCTTTCTGTTAGACTTCATAGTTGTCAGGGCTACTAGGAAACAAGTTCCTTGACGGCTCTTTTAGAGTTATTTGCACTCAGAATTCTTTGGTTCTATTCCAGTTATTTACTGTTGCACAACAAATCTATGTCTAAGGTTAGTAGCATAAAACCACAGGATTGCATTATATATCATAGTTTTCTTGGGTTAGAAATTTGAATAAGGAGATTATTGTCTTCCACTGGATATTAACGGAGATTGCTTGATAGTGTTCAGTTGCAAATGTGCTGGTCTGGAAATCCCAAGAAGGCCTCTTGGTGCCTTGGAAAGGATAGGACCCTAGAGTAGATGGTGCCTGGATGAGATGGCTAGGAGGCTGGGTTCACCGGGGACTGTTGACCAAATGACACATGTGGCCTTTGTGATATGATTTCAAAGTGGTTGGATTTCTTACATGGTATCTCAGGGCTCCCATAGAGCGTTTTCCAAGAGACAGGAAACAGGTAGTGTAGCAAAATTAGTAACACCACTTCCACTATATTCTACTGATCAAATAGTCACATGCCTGTTCAGATTCAGAGGAAAGAAGGAAAGAGGTATAGACACAACCTCTCAGGGAGAAAAACATCACCAAATTTGTGGCCATCTTTAATATTCACATTTCATGTAGTTCTACTCTATGAGGATAAGCATGCTGGTATCTGATCTGGTCACAGTCTGAACTGTACAGCAAAGGATGAGGGTGGTGAAATGTGGCATGATGAGCATTAGAAGATGCTTTTTGCCTCTGAGGAGGATTTCCCTAGGCAAAAAGTGGAAAGTAGTTAAAGTTGATCTTTGCTGTTCTGTTTGCTATTAATCTTGAGGTGAAGGTTCTGGCAAACATGTTGAATAACTGAATTCTGCTCTAGCAAACAGCGCCCGCCATCCCCATATCTACTAAGTTTCCTAAGACCATGTTTCCCAAACTGCTGCAATTCTGTATCATGTTGACCATTTTTACCATATCAGGGTCCTTCTTGAAGTATTGTTTAACTTCTTTTTCTAATTTAATTTACTCCATTTTATTTAAGTTTTAAGATAAATTTTCCATCACTCTTATAAATGGAAAGCCATTATCCCTTGTCATAAGTAGAGATACTTCTGAAAATAAAAATGAGAACCATATAGTGTTTTTCAATTCTAGCAAAAGACATGCAATCTTTTTGTTTAAAGTGAAGAATAGGAAGAATTAGGCATTGAAGACATACTATCACCAAATGAAGACATTTCTCTTGATTTAAAGAGACTTGAAAAAATCACTGGAAAAGGAGTAACTTACTCAGCATGCAAATTGAGGTTATACAATGTTCTGCCTGAATAGCATGTAAAATCATCTCATATGCCAGTAATAGTATCATGTATTTCAGGAATGTATTAGCTAGATTGCGCTATGTAGAATCCACCTCAAATCTTAGTGGTGTAAAATAATCATCATTCAGTTGCTAACCAATATGTGGGACAGTAGTTCTGGCTTGGTTCAGCTGAGACAGCTCCTTTCTGCTCATACCTGGGCTCATCATACAAAGTTGACGAGGCTCAGATAGTATGGCTGAACCACTAAACAGTTGGCGTCTTGAGATGGCTGGGCATTTTTCACCATGTGGTCTTTTGTCCTGAAGGGTACTAGTCCAGCCTTGCTCACACAGTGGTAGCAATCAAAGTGGGCAAAAACTTGGACCAAAACATACAACATTACTCCCATCACATTCCATTGGTGAAAAGAAGTCACCACACCAGCCCAGATTCAATGATTGGAGACATAGATTTCACCTCGTAATGGCAGTAGGAACAAATAATGATGGCCATGTTTTATCTCCCCGAATGAGAGACTTTTCTTAGAAAGCATATAGCACAAGAGATGTTACAGAAAA
Source organism: Pan troglodytes (assembly GCF_028858775.2). NCBI lineage: Eukaryota > Metazoa > Chordata > Mammalia > Primates > Hominidae > Pan > Pan troglodytes. The sequence continues at coordinate 16,270,060 of NC_072411.2, forward strand.
ATGCACACTATTTGCAATTATATAGCTTTGACTTCAAGCTTGGAAATGGGCTAGATCATATATAAGCTGCACAAACTACTTTTGTTTCTCTATCATGAGACCTAGAACAGCATTTCTCAAGATGTACTTCATGAAGAATTGGTGTTTACTGAGATGTTACCAAGTATTCTGGAAACAAACATCCAAAATACAAGGCTTCTAATATTTTAGGGAATGTTGTAAAATACAGTTCACTTTGAAAGTTCACAATATTCATGTGAGTATATAAAAGAAATTGAGTGAATCAGTTTTACTCGATTTCCCAGACTGACCACAGAACACTTTGATCATAGACCTTCCAAATCCATTTAACAAATATTTATTACACACCTACTTTGTTCCAAGTCCTCTGCTGGACCTTTGGACTAGATCAGTGAGCAAAGCACATGCAGACCTGTTCCTCAAAGATCATACAATGTGGTAGGCAAACTCAATATTACCCAGCTGGCCATATAACCACAATGGTTGCATCAAGAATACATATATTAAGATGAAAACATACTGAATATTGTACAGATGACCCTTGAGCAACACAGGTTTGAACTCTGTGGGTCTACTTGTATATGGATTTTTTTCAGTAAATAGTTTGGAAAAATTTTTTGGAGATTTGTTACAATTTGAAAAAACTTGCAGATGAACCTAAAACATTAAGTATGTCATGAATGCATAAAATGCGTGTAGACACTAGGCCAGGTATGGTGGCTCACACCTGTAATCCCAGTACTTTGGGAGGCCAAGGTGGGTGGATTACCTGAGGTCAGGAGTTTGAGACCAGCCTTGCCAAAGTGGCAAAACTCTGTCTCTACTAAAAATACAAAAATTAGCTGGGCATGGTGGTGCACACCTGTAATCCCAGCTACTCAGGAGGCTGAGGCAGGAGAATTGCTTGAACCCTTGGGGGCAGAGGTTGCAGTGAGCTGAGATCACACCACTTCACTCCAGCCTGTGCAAAAGAGTGAAATTCCGTCTCAAAAAAAAAAAAAAAAAAGTGTAGATGCTAGTCTATTTTATCATTTACTACCATAAAATACAATGTACATACATCTATTATAAAAAGTTGATACTTATCAAAACTTATCTACACAAAGATTTATAGATCATATATGGTGCAATTCATAGTCAAGAGAAATGTAAACAAAAATAAGATGCAATATTCAATCATAATTGCATAAAATGCACTGTAGTAAGTACTGTACTACTGTAATAATTTTGTAGCTACCTCCTGTTGCTATTTGGTGAGCTTAAGTGTTGAGAGTATCTACTCGAAACACTGCATGATGCTGATCATCTCCGTGTGAGCAGTTCATTTTTCTTATAAATTGCGTATTGCAGTAAGAAGTGATCTCTCCCAATTCTCATGTATTATTGTGTTTAATGCAATACGTAAACCTTGAATGCAAAGTTCTACTTGTGATGCTCAAAGTGCTCCCAAGAAGCAAAGCCGTGTCATTAAAAGACAAACTTAAATTGTTTGATAAAGACATAGATTGAGGTCTGCAACTGCTGCCATTTTAAATAATTTATCTTGTGAATGGACAATGTCAACTTGTGTTATTGATATATACAGAACAGTAATGTAAAGACATTTTATCTTATGATTTTCTTTATAACATTTTTTCTAGCTTACTTTATTATAAGAATACGGTATATAAAACATATCACATTCAAAATATGTGTTAATTGACTTTGTATATTATTGGTTAAGGCTTCCAGTTAACAGTAGGTTATTAGCAGTTAAGATTTTGGAGACTCAAAAGTGATGTGTGGATTTTTGACTGCATGGGTGGTTGGCACCCCTAATCACCATGTTGTTCAAGAGTCAACTGTATAATTGTATAATATTTGGAGGTCTAATTGAGTTAGGAGAAAGTAGCTAGATGAAAGTGTAAGCCACAGGGTACATGTAGTGTCAAAAAATAAGATAGGGACATTGTTTTGGAAAATGTTGGGTTCCCGTACAATAGCTACTAGCCACGGGTGGCTATTTAAATTTAAATTTGTTAAAATTTAAGTAAATATAAAAATTCAGTGACTCCTTTAAATGAGTCATGTTTCATGTGCTCAGTAGCTACAAGTAATTATGGCTACTGTAATACTGCAGAATAAAACCCTTTAATTTTCTCAGAAAGTTCTATTAGAAAGCATTTATCTACAGCAGAGGCGAGCAAACGTATTGGTCATTGGCTAAATCCAGCCTTTGGCTTGTTTTTGCACAATCTGCAAGCAATAAAATAAAGAAAGAAGGGAGGGACGGATTATGGACAAGAAGGAGAGAAACACAGAGGGAGAAAGGAAAGAGGAGGAAAGGAAGTTGGGAAGAAGGGAAAAATGGAGGAAGAAAGGAAGAAGAATGTAGCAAAGACCATACATGGCCTGCAAAAGCTAAAATATTTACTGTCTGTCTCTTCACAGAAAAAGTTTGACGACCCTTTCTCTAGAGCTATGCTTTTCTTCTTGCTTGTCCTTCCAATGCAATGTTATGTGCTTGTGTTTGCTGCCTGCTTAGAAAGCTGCATTTGATGCTGTATGGTGACCAACAAAACCATCATGCCTCCTTTCCATGGTCTAGAGTTGTTGCTGAGCAGCAGCTGTCCAGGCGAGGGATTACAATTCTGAGCCATGGCATCTAGTGGAGCCATGAGAATGGTTCTTACTAATGGTACATAAACAAAAGTGATGGGTGTCATTTTGGGTTCCAGGTGGTTAAATACTGGTTGCATGATCCTTCACAATCTCTGTCCTCTCATGCCTTTGTCTGCCAGTTGAAAGATGCTTTGTTTAAGGAAATAAGATATTTTGCAGTTTACGCTATGGGATCTGATGAACAGTTGTCAGCCTTAAAAACACATACCCATTAATTTTTACTGTGTCCCATTGGCCATAATTATACCAAAAATACATATGCTGGCGAAGTTATAGTAGCAATAACCTTATTACGGGGTAACTATTACGTGGGCCTGTATGTGACAGAAATTGGTAGTTAAGAAATAATACTCATCTGCAGGCTATGAGGGCAAAATATTGCTTGTCAAATTCATTCAGGGATATTTTCTGAGTCCCAAAAGTAGATGTGAGCTAAGAAGTAAATTAATCAGTTTAGGATTTCTATTAACTGAAATTCCAAAGGTCTTAATATTAATAAATTACAATGATTAACTCAGACATAATTTCAGTTGCAGGCATGGGTAATCCAGATAATGGCATGTTGAAGATATATAATAGAATAAAACCCATGCAGTACTAAAAAATAAATAAATACATAAAAGTAGGTTTTATTTAGTCAATTTATCAAGGTTACTATTTTTTTTTTTTCTTTTTTTTTTTTTTTTTTGAGACGGAGTCTGGCTCTGTCGCCCAGGCTGGAGTGTAGTGGCGCGATCTCGGCTCACTGCAAGCTCCGCCTCCCGGGTTCACGCCATTCTCCTGCCTCAGCCTCCCGAGTAGCTGGGACTACAGGCGCCCGCTACCACCCCCGCCTAATTTTTTGTATTTTTAGTAGAGACGGGGTTTCACCGTGTTAGCCAGGATGGTCTCGATCTCCTGACCTCGTGATCCGCCCGCCTCGGCCTCCCAAAGTGCTGGGATTACAGGCGTGAGCCACCGCGCCCGGCCCAAGGTTACTATTTATTGTTGCTAATTGCAGTACTTTTCATGTGCGAAGCACTGCAGTTTCTTAAATGTGATGTCACTTAGCCTCACATTGAATAAAAAAGGTAAATAAGTTTTATCAAATTTTCTTCCTCCTCTTTCCGTTCCTTCCTTTCTTCTTTCCTTTTTCTTCAAAGAAACAAAGATACCATACAGTAAAGTAGCTTGTCCACAGTTATGTGAGCTTTTCTATAATCCATTGGTATCTTCCCTCCCATTTCCGTTTTCTCCTCAATCAGTAAGCCCTTTAATTCATTTTTAGTTTATATTTCTAGTTTAGTGATTTTTTTTAACGTAAGCAAATACATATGTGGACATCTATCTATCCACGTCGCCACTTCCTCACACAAAAGGCAGCACCCTATACATAGTTCTGCACTGGTTTTTTTGCTTATTTTCTATTTAACATATATCCTGGAAATTGCCATAGCAATGTATAAAGATACCTTTAAGCTTTCTTACAATCACATAATAATCCAATGTGAGGATATAATATAGTTTATATAACTTGTCCTTTTTGATATGTATTTGGAGGTGTTTCTAGTCATTTGTTCTTAAAAATAATATCAAAGGCCAGGTGTGGTGGCTCACGCCTGTAATCCCAGCACTTTGGGAGGCCGAGGCAGGTGGATCACCTGAGGTCAGGAGTTCAAGACCAGCCTGATCAACATGGCGAAACCCCGTCTCTACTAAAAAAAATACAAAAATTAGCGGAGTATGGTATTGCATGCCTGTCATCCCAACTACTAGGAGGGGCTGAGGCAGGAGAATTGTTTGAACTCAGGAGGTGGAGGTTGCAATGAGCTGAGATCGTGCCATTGCACTCCAGCATGGGCAACAGAGCGAGACTCTATCTCGATAATAATAATGATAATATGAAAAAACTGAGAAAATATGACAGCAAATATTCTTAGAAAAACTTAGAATGTATGACAAAATACCATTGTCATACATTCTCTCATATTTGGCTACATACTTTGGAAAAGATTCTGAGATGTAGGATTACTGGGTGAAAAAGCAAATGCATGTACAATTTTGTTGAAAAAATGCCTTATTACACTCTCTATGATGTTTCTTCCGTATTTCATTCCCAACAGTAATGGAAGAAAATGCCTGTTTTCCCACAGGCTCACCTTCTTTCCCAAGACAGGATTTTGGCTGTTTTCTTCTGGGCATAAAATACTTCTCAGTGTGATGCTTTTTGTTTTGTTTTTGTTTTTGTTTTTGTTTTTCCATTTTACTCGTTTGCCAATCCTATTATTTATGCGAAAACGACACAACTTTTTTTAAGTGTATATTCCCACTAATCGTAGTAGCATTATATTCTTACTTGAGTTTTCATTGCACTGTTCTCATTATAAGGAACTTGAGTATCTTTTCATATGTTTAAAACTTTTTTCATTTTTTATTTTAAAATTTTTGACTGACAAATTAAAACTGCATGTATTCTAAGTATATATGTGATGATTTGATATACGTATGTAATGTGCAGTGATTACCACAATCAAATTCACACATTCACTAGCACCCATGCTGCACATTAGACGTCCAGGACTTGTTTGTTTTATAACTGAAAGTTTATAACCTTTGACCAACATTGTCCTTTTTTCTTTTCTTTTTTTTCTTTCTTTTTTTTTTTTTTTTTTTTTTTTTTTTTTTTTGAGACGGAGTCTCACTAAGTCGCTCAGGCTGGAGTGCAGTGGTGCGATCTGGGCTCACTGCAAGCTCCGCCTCCCGGGTTCACGCCATGCTCCTGCCTCAGCTTCCCGAGTAGCCGGGACAACAGGCTCCCGCGACCACGCCCAGCTAATTTTTTTGTATTTTTAGTAGAGACTGGGTTTCACCACGTTAGCCAGGGTGGTCTCGATCTCCTGACCTCATGATCCGCCCGCCTCGGCCTCCCAAAGTGAACACTGTCCTTTTTCCTACTCCTTAGCCTCTGGTAAACACCATTCTACTCTCTGCTTCTTTGAATTTGAACTTTAAGACTCCACATATAAGTGAGATTATACAGTATTTGTCTTTTTGTGTCAGGCTTATTTCGTGTAACGTAATATCCTCCAGTTCATCAATGTTGTCAAAATAAAATCGGTATCTTGAAGATACACTTCATGCACCCCCATGTTCTTTGCAGTCTCATATTTATTGCAGCATTGTTAATAATAGCCAAGATATAGAAACAACATTAGTGTCCACTGATGGATGAATAGTTAAACAAAATGTAGTCTATGTATATACAATGGAAAATTATTCAGCCATAGAAAAGAATGAAATCCTGCCACTTGTGACATATTTGAAGACATTTTAATGTCTTTCTATAAAGTGTTTGATCACATGTTGTGTCCATTTTTCTTTCAGCTTGCTAGTTTTATTCTTCTACATTCTTTGAAGCTTTAAATATTAGGCATACTAAGTTTTTATCAGTGATAGAATTTACAGTATCTGAGATATAATTTACAATTAACCTAAGATCCAAGTAACAATTATTACAATTATTGCTCTAAGATCCAAAACACAAATATTTATTGTAGTTGGTCATATTTTGCTTAGGTATTTTTGGCATGTAAACTATTATACTTTTTAAAAACTTATGTAAAAAATCTATTGACCTTTTCCATAATGCTTTTGGAAAAGGAATATATCATCTCTAGGTAGGTGTATAAAGAAAATAAACTGTTCTCTTTAATACTTGAATAATTTCTGCTTATTTGCATCTCTTACCCATTGGGTATTTATTGTGGTATCTGTGTGTAAGAAATATTGACAGGCTTTTTAAAACTTTTATGTTTGGTGATCCAGTTCCTCATATGCCATGTATTTAAAAGTTAATCTTTTCATTAATGACTTGGAAAAGCATATTTTCATTTATTCATATAGCATATCTTTCCTTTTAGTGTTTCTCTCAGTTTCAAAAATCATTCTGTCTATTCATTAACCAATATTTATTTAATAAAATTTGTAATACAGAGGCTTCATAACGGCTTCAATATATGATGGAGTTGGCTTACCCTACCATCATGAAGAGGATACCTGTGGAACCTTCCTAAGAAACAGACATTGATCTTCCAAAGCAGGTGAAGCTCAAATACAGCAAGAGTCGCACATAGCTGCATACTTGGGGCATGCCACATGGAATCATGTGTTGCACACACAGGAAACAAAGGGTGTTTTTAAATGTCAGTCCCACATCAAAAGATGCAAAGGCAAATGCTTTTAGTAGCAGAATTTGATTTGTAATGGAGTTTTTTCTCCCAAACACAATTCTTTTTGTTTGGGGTGGGGAATGAATTTCAGCAACTCCATATATGTTTGTTGAACAAATGAATGAATTAAAGAATGAACTCCATGAACTAAAGGCAGGAATTTCCATGCTCAAGTTTGTAAAATATTCTTCTATACAATTATAGTTAGGGCAAATAACATTACAAAAATATATTCAGGTATGCCTAGACCATAAAAATGGCTCAGACTGGATTGTACTGGGAAAATGTATGCATCTGATTATTGAATAAAATTAATTATTACTTGTAAAACGAAAAATTGGAAAAGAGCCTTAGCAGTTGAATATAAAATATTAGAGTACTAAAAATGACATAGGCATTCATTCACTTGACCAGTGTTCATTTTATGCCTACTACATAGCTAGCAAAAATCTATGATGAATTACTTAAGTGAACAGTGTTTGTACACTCAAGATAAAGCATTTAGTCACCACGAAACTCCTGCTTGAAGTCCTTAAAACCATGAAATGTCAAACCAAACCCAGCTTCTCAGTTGACAGATTGTTGTATTAATCCATTCACCAAAATGCAAATATTAATAGAGAATGCATTTTTATTTTATCAATACATGCTTTAATGTTGTCTGAAATGTTTGGGGAATAAAGAAGAGAAGTAATGGCTTTAAAAGAGTTAAGTTAATGTTTACCCAGGTGGACAATCACAGTCTAAATGCTGATTAAAATTTTAGGTCAACTTGGAGGGAAAGAACCTGAGATCACTCACAGAATTCTGCTCAAGTGCCTTCCTACTTTCCGTCAATAACTTCAACTGATGTAGAGAGGATTTTTTACAAATATAACTTATGAACAATTTAAATCTGGAAGAGCAAGCAATTATGGTGTATTCTAGAATCAATGCTCAGAATCAAAAGGCTGAAATGACACATCAAAGCTAGCAAAATGAAATCAACTGGAATCTAACAGGTTGACATTCCATGTTTTAAAAACATAATTATAGAGGTAATTGTGCAAGAAATCATGGAATACCAAAGCTCAGAAACAAAAGTTTAAACAAAATTTTAACTTGAGTGGACATTAAAATTTAAAGTATAAGTAATATCCTAAGACTGGCATTCATAATTGTGCAGATATTTTCCAGTATTACAATGGATAGTTTCTGCCAAATAACTCATCTAACAGACAGTCATGCATATCGGTATCTATACTTTCAGATACACATTTTTTCAGCAAACCAGGTACTGTAAAGTATAAGGCCCTATATTGTTCTTTTCATTATCTAACCCTCTAACACTTTGAAGCACATTAATTCTTTTTATCTCCCTGCTTTTTGTTTCTCTCTCATTCTGACTTACATTGGTTAGCCAAAGGAGCAGCAGAGTATTGCAGTCTGAGATTAAAGTGAATCTGCTTTCCTTTTCTTTTTTTGTCCCCATATTGTATTTGTTTTCTTTATAATTATTATTATTATTATTATACTTTAAGTTCTAGGGTACATGTGCACAACGTGCCGGTTTGTTACGTATGTATACATGTGCCATGTTGGTGTGCTGCACCTGTTAACTCGTCATTTACATTAGGTATATCTTCTAATGCTATCCTTCCCCCTTACCCCCACCTCACGACAGGCCCCAGTGTTTGATGTTCCCCACCCTGTGTCCAAGTGTTCTCATTGTTCAAGTCCCACCTATGAGTGAGAACATGCGGTGTTTGGTTTTCTGTCCTCGTGATAGTTTGCTGAGAATGATGGTTTCCAGCTTCATCCATGTCCCTACAAAGGACATGAACTCATCCTTTTTTATAGCTGCGTAGTATTCCATGGTGTATATGTGCCACATTTTCTTAATCCAGTCTATCATTGATGGACATTTGGGTTGGTTCCAAGTTTTTGCTATTGCACATAGTGCCACAATAAACATACGTGTGAATGTGTCTTTATAGCAGCATGATTTATGGTCCTTTGGGTATATACCCAGTAATGGGATGGTTGGGTCAAATGGTATTTCTAGTTCTAGATCCTTGAGGAATCACCACACTGACTTCCACAATGGTTGAACTAGTTTACAGTCCCACCAACAGTGTAAAAGTGTTCCTATTTCTCCACATCCTCTCCAGCACCTGCTGTTTCCTGACTTTTTAATGATCACCATTCTAACTGGTGTGAGATGGTATCTCATTGTGGTTTTGATTTGCATTTCTCTGATGGCCAGTGATGATGAGTATTGTTTCATGTGTCTGTTGGCTGCATAAATGTCTTCTTTTGAGACGTGTCTGTTCATATCCTTTGCCCACTTCTTGATGGGGTTGATTTTTTCTTGTTTAAGTTCTTTGTAGATTCTGGATGTTAGCCCTTTGTCAGATGGGTGGATTGTAAAAATTTTCTCCCATTCTGTAGGTTGCCTGTTCACTCTGATGGTAGTTTCTTTTGCTGTGCAAAAGCTCTTTAGTTTAATTAGATCCCATTTGTCAGTTTTGGCTTTTGTTGTCATTGCTTTTGGTGTTTTATTCATGAAGTCCTTGCCTATGCCTGTGTCCTGAATGGTACTGCCTAGGTTTTCTTCTAGAGTTTTTATGGTTTTAGGTCTAACATATAAGTGTTTAATCCATCTTGAATTAATTTTTGTAAGGTATAAGGGAGGGATCCAGTTTCAGCTTTCTACATATGGCTAGCCAGTTTTCCCAGCACCATTTATTAAATAGGGAATTCTTTCCTCATTTCTTGTTTTTGTCAGGTTTTTCAAAGATCAGATGGTTGTAGATGTGTGGTATTATTTCTGCAGACTCTGTTCTGTTGCATTGGTCTATATCTCTGTTTTGGTACCAGTACCATGCTGTTTTAGTTACTGTAGCCTTGTAGTATAGTTTGAAGTCAGGTAGTGTGATGCCTCCAGCTTTGTTCTTTTGGCTTAGGATTGTCTTGGCAATGCGGACTCTTTTTTGGTTCCATATGAACTTTAGTTTTTTCCAATTCTGTGAAGAAAGTCATTGGTAGCTTGATGGGGATGGCATTGAATCTATAAATTATTTTGGGCAGTATGGCCATTTTCACGATATTAATTCTTCCTATCCATGAGCATAGAACGTTCTTCCATTTGTTTGTGTCCTCTTTTATTTTGTTGAGCGCTGGTTTGCAGTTCTCCTTGAAGAGGTCCTTCACATCCCTTGTAAGTTGGATTCCTATCCTATCCTATTTTATTCTCTTTGAAGCAATTGTGAATGAGAGTTCACTCATGATTTGGCTCTCTGTTTGTCTGTTATTGCTTTCCTTTTCATTCCTGACAGGCAAGGTGAGCACCCTGAACAACGCAGCTCCCCTGATCTTTTCCCCCTACCTACTAAAGGGGGTTGTCCTCCTAAAGGGGCACTGAAAAATCACTGACATGAGGCAGATTGATTGATAGGAGAAAAGATGTACAAATTTATTTAATGTGTACACGTGAGAGCCTTCAGAGTAAAGACCCAAGCTAACAATAAGATACAGAGGCTTTTATATTAATATCATCTTAGTTAATAGAAATAATGTGGACTCAGAGCATGCCCCACAACAGGTTTTAGTTGTAAGGCAGGTTATAAGAGAGAGAAAGGAAGATGCTTGACTGGCAGGGGTGGTCTTGTTAGGTGGATGAAGCTTCCCTCAGAGAAAATAGATGGTAAATGTTTCCTTTTAGACTTTTAAAGGTGTCAGCCTCTCAATCTCTCTTATTTCTAGGAAAGGCATACAAAAGGCCTTAGTAGGCTGAGCGTGGTGGCTCATGCCTGTAATCCTAGCACTTTGCGAGGCCAAGGCGGGCTGATCATGAGGTCAAGAGATCAAGACCATCCTGGCCAACATGGTGAAACCCCGTCTCTGCTAAAAAAACAAAAAAACAAAAAACACAAAAGTTAGCTGGGCGTGGTGGCTTGCACCTGTAGTCCCAGCTACTAGCGAGGCTGAGGCCAGAGAATCGCTTGAACCCAGGAGGCAGAGGTTGCAGTGAGTCGAGATTGTGCCACTGCACTCCAGCCTGGTGACAGAGTGACACTCGGTCTCAAAAACAAAAAAAGAAAGGAAGAAAAAAGAAAAAAAGGAAAAAAACTGAAAAGTCCTGGGTATGTTAATGGAAATTCTCTACAGAGGCAAAATTTTTCCCCAAAAAAGATACCTTTGCAAGGCCACTTCTGTTTGCTGGCACTGCAGCAGGCATTTTATAATATGTGAAATAAATATGTTTTTGGATAAAATATATTTATTTCTTTTGGTACCTACTTTGAAACTTAAAACAATTTTTACACATTTAAAGCCAAGCTGATTGCTTTGGTAGAATTTGTGTTAAGGGTCGTTAGTTAGAGATAGCCAAAAAAGTAGAAAGATAAATTGGTATATACAGAAAAGAAAAAATTTAAATATATTGTTTAAATCTTCTTTAGTCTGTTAGTCATGAAAATATATCAGTTCAGTTAAACAATTGTGTCTCATTCCAAGAGGTGGCATTGCAGATGGGCTTTGCCTTTACGTGTGATGCGGGCAATCAGCTCTCTAAGAAGGCATTTCTATGGAAACAGAAGGAAAACAAAGGTTAATGCGTGGCACGGTCCCTCTATAGACTAGCTTTTCTAGAGTTTCTAAGGCATCCTCAGATTGCAAGGGCAACCTGACAGATTCTTCTGCATTGTAATTTGGACCAGGAGTTCAAGTGAACTTTCTGAGAAGTCCACACATCAGCAGGGAGGCATGAAGGTTGTTCATATATAAGTTGCTATTATTTTTTTACTGATGTTTAAGTTGTCTAGCTTCAATTTGCAGGGCTTTAAGAAAAGCACAGTTTTAATTTCTAATAATTCCAAGCCAGAAAAATGGAAGAAAAAATGGGAAATAAAAAAATGTTAGTTCGGAGACTTGTAGCAAGTAAAGAATTCAGAATTCAGACTAAAATGTAGAGAAGAAATGAAAACTCAAAACGAATGGACAAGGCTAGAATCTAATAATAGGTATACCACTGTCTCTTTTGAAGCATAATTTTTCTCCCTCTACTCCCCCATTTTTTACCAAAGACAAATCATAGCAGGACCAATTTATTTGCAACACAAGTTTTAGTCTTATTATACTTGGCTTGATTAATTGCATAAAGTTCAACAGGAATCATTGTTCATATAGGCTTTTAGACATTGGCTTTGCTGGAACTTTTTTCATAAGGAATCTCAGATTGGACTTTTAAAAACCTTTCAAGCCCAGCCAATAACTTACCTCTGCCTGCAGATACCTATTATGAAGTGGGTAAATTCCTCTCTTCTTGAAGTCCTCAAAAAACTTGAGATTCTTAGGCCTGTCAGAAAGTGGCATTCTTTACTTACCATAGGTCAGGAACCCTGCAAAGTAACCATGTAGACAAGAGACCAGTCATTCCACGGGGCTATTATTGGCTCTGTAAAATCAATCTTAATTCCTCAAAGCATTCTGGTCATATCTGAAGATATGCCCTTCCAGCTGAAGCCATGCTAAATTAACCACTGTCTCTAATTATGTCCTGTTAAAAATGAAACAGATTCTTACTCAACTTACACAAATAACTATATTGCCATGAGTTAAGAATACTTACAAATAATTTCCAAATTCTGGAGAAATCAGACAGAAAGAAATATGCTTCTAAGTTTGTTTACAAGAGTGTGTTTACTCAATTGTTAAAAGCTATAAATAGCTCAAAAGAAAAAAGTTTTCTTGACTCTGAAAAACAAAACATAAAGAATCAGCAATGTTTCAAACATTTTTCAGTATCTAATAGTCCAGTCCCATGCAATTAACTCCTGTTCTTCCTGATATTACACTAACAATCCTCATGAACACTTTAGCTCTCCAATGAAAGTTCTGGAAGTTTTTTCTCTAGTCCAGTGGCACAATCTCCAAAATTATCAGAAACCTGCTTTCAAGCATGCCTCTCCAGGTCCTTTCTATGAACTCCCCTGAAGAAGCGAGTTTTGTACTCTAGCTGATGATAAACCGCTTTTTGAGGAGAATCAAAGCAAAACAACTGTGGATGACAAAAGTCTTAGCACAGCCATGGTGAAGGACACAATTGACAAGGAAATTTGGTTACTTCTGTGGCATACAAAAATTTATCGTAATAGTTATAATTATTACTGACAACATAGTGAGACATATCAGAATTATAGAAATCCCGTACTATTTTGGAACACACACTAATAACACATTTATATAAATATAACCCAAATAAAGTTAAACATTATTTTATATTTCACAATGCTTTCTATATGATTTTAACATACCAAATAAGCTGAATATGTCTTTCAGGGGACCTAATATCTAAAAAGTTAATGAGGTCAAAAATACAGAATTTGAAATTTGATTTTGGAAATTTTGTCAAATATGTAAGATTTTAAACATCTGATGTCAAAAACTAGGCAAATATTTTAGAAAGCAAAAACATTTATGCTTTGAGAGGAGACTCAGTTTCTTAAACAATAAGGCATAATAAAGATACGAAGACAACTGAATCTGTCTTTCTCTTCCCTTTTTTTGCAGTTTACTCAACAGGTTAAAAAAAATCTTTTACTATCTCTTACTATTAACTGAAAACTTTATCCAAAAGAGAAAACAAAATTTTACTTTTCAATAGCATATTATTAATGCTAAAGCTTATTTTAATAAAATCTTATGAACAAATTCATCCAATCTCAAACAGTTTGACCATAAAGTAAGATTTTTATAGACCCTTTTATAAACCTTAATAATTTTCTATTAAAGAGCAGATCAATGTTCCAAGAAAACCATTACTGCAACACAAAGGCCCTGATCCTGGCCCTGTATCAGTGTGCTTTTGATAATAATGTTTAATTTATAGAAAAAATGAAATAATCCCCTTTAAATTTTAGCCAACTTGATCACAAACAAAATTCCTTTTTTAAAATTTATCTGCCATAAACCTTCTATAACTTACTTAAACCTTCAGTTTTTTTCTAATATTTTACTTTAGGACAAATATTTCCTTTCCTCCCCAATTTTCTATAACTGTTTAGTTTTATCCATCATTTTTTTCTTTAATTTAAAACAATTCTTATAAACCTTTAAATGAGTCAAAATTACTGTTTCTTTAACAAAAACCACATTTCCATGTTTTTTTATAACCTTTTTACACATCCTACTTTATTATATGCTTTGTATATAGAATTGTTTCTTTTATATCTAGTAGTTTTAATTTTATTTATTACAGTGTTGACTGTTAACTCTTGTTTTTAGTGGAAAACCTAGGAGGGAAGCAATTTTAATTATGTATTAGATTCAGAGCCCAGAACAAAGGACAGAGCTGCAGATAATGCCTTACCCTTTCCTGCATAGCCAGGAGGCATAGCTAGGCCAAGAAGAACTCATGTCTATTTGTTTAGAGCCTAGAATCTAATAGTTGTAAAACAGGCAAGTCAAATATTTGTCAAAAATATCACACATAAATATCACAATTTATGACCTTAAAACACCTAGCAAAGGCAGTATCTGACCTGCCTGTGTAATTCAGACTGAATTTCTAAATTAAAGTCTGAAGATGTTTCCATTTTATCTTACCAGTAACTTTAAAAAACTCTTAATTTACCAAAGATTAGTCACACGAACTATGAAACTACGTGAGGTAAAATTTTTATTTTTCTGTTTAAATATTTGATTTAAGTGTTTTTTTTTTCCTTAAGACAAGTAATTAGAGCTCTTTTACATATTTTAGTAATGAAACATCATATGTGCTTATAAATGTGTATAAACCCATAGACATACAGGCAGAGAAACAAATCTTCACTTGTCATATTTCAAAGTTTCTCTCCAGTGTTTTAGACTATCAGTCTCTTGATTACCTGTTTTCTTCTCTAAGCAATTATTAGCTAGGCAACCCCAAATTTGCAATTCTAAAGGGACAACTCTTGTAAAACAAAGTAGAAAATTTATATCTCACAGTACAAAGGTAAAACATTTGGCCTAAATATTGTATCATCATCTGCTCAAACCACGGGAAAAAATTATGTAAGTAAAATTCAGTTAAGATGACCAGAGAAAGCACCTTCAACAAAGAGATGACTTGTAAATTTTAAACAATGGTAAACACTTTTAATGTACACAGGTAGGCACCCTTACAAATGGAGATGTCCTTAAATATGTAAATTTCTTTTACAAAAGAGTTTCAGGATAGCTAGCTAAATGCTAGAAAGTTGTATTTTGGCTATTTTACTTAACTCGTTTCATAATTAGATGACTAGCTTCAGAGTGGAGCCCCTTGGTGAATGAGGGAAGAAAAGCATACAGTTTTTAGGGCTTGCTATTTAACTACATGAGAAGCAGGCACAGCTGGAAGTAAAACGCATATCCCTCAGAATCAAGGATCCCATTTGCACATTGAATCCTGGGTCCCCCAAAAGAGACAAACACAACAGGAGGAGACAGTGCAATGTTTCCACAGTATACTTCACTGTGAGGACATTCCCTGGAGGCTGCTAGGCAACCCAACACCTGTCAGCACACTCTATAATCAGCCCATTCCCTGGCCATTAAACACACCAAGGTCAAGTTTTTTCACAATACAAAGTAATTTCTCGTGTCCTTCAAAGCCAAAGAGATCAGGTAAGGCAATGCAAAGGAGACTGAATATGACGAAGAGGAAAGAAGGATAAGGTGGATTAAAAATAAATAAGAGAACAATTTTTAAGAAAGGAAGCAAACGTAAGTACCATGTACATAATTTAGAAAAAAGTTTTAGCCAACTAAAAATATTCTGCAAAACAGGATCCAAAAAGAGAAAAATCATAAAGGTCATATATGCATATATACACACACACATTTATATACATTATATATTAGTATATATTTTATATGCATTATATATATTTCATTTACATATGTAAATAAAATGTTTGTGTGTGTAGCTTAGATATCAGCTTTTAATTAAGCAGATTTCTAACTGTAGTGCTCACTCCTCAAAAATAAAAAAACTTTCAAAATCTTATTACTGGATTTCAGCTGGGACAAACAGCTTGTTTTGGCTTTTGAACTCCTTTACCAAAGGTCTAAAGCAGTCCTCATAAGATCTAGAAATATCAAATCAAAAGAGACTAAGTGATTCCTTCATCAGACCAACTCTTCTGTCAATAGTTGATAGAAAGTGTTACTCTCAAACTATGATTGTAAAGTTGTCTATTTCTCCCTTGAAATCTTTCAGATTTTTAAAGATTCTAAACTTCAGTTATTAGGTATGTAAACATGTATGATTGTTGTGACTTCCTCTCCCTTTTATCATTATGAAATATGTCTCTATGTTTGGTAATACTAATTATTTTGAAGTCTATTTTATTTGATATTATTATTGCTACTTCAGCCTTCTGACACTTGTAGATCTTTTTCCATCCTTTTACTCTCAATTTCTCTGTGTCTTTGTATTTAAAGCTATCCCTTTCGGATAGCATATATTGGGGTCTTATGGGTTTTTTTTTTTTTTTTTAATATTTGAACATAATCTTTGCCTTTTAACTTGAGTGCTTAGCCCATAAACATTTACTATAAGATACATTCAGATTTAGTTCTACTATTTTATTACTGGTTTTTATGATGGTCATCTTTCATTTTTTGGTCCTCTGATCTCCCTTCCCCTGCCTTCTTCTTAATTACTTGAATATATTTTTAGAATTCAATTATTTCTTTACTAGCTTTTTACCTACACCTCTTTGTATCATTGTTAAGTGGCTGTTCTATGGCTTACAATTTATACCCTTAATAATGAACAATATATAACAGTATACTTCAATTTTTGTAGCATTTTGCGTAAAATATAGAAAACTTGCAATCATATAATAGGTCACTATCCTTTAATTACAGTTGCCATCTGAATTAATATACACACAGATTAAAAATCCATAAATAATTTTATAATATTTGCTTTAAAGAGTAAATTATATTTTGAAGAAATTTTTAAAATAGGGCTTTTTTATATTTACTCTTAATTTAACATTTTTAGTGCAGTTTGTTTATGATGAAAGATTCAAGCTTTTCATCTGGTATAATTTCCTAGTTTCCCTTCATCCTGAAGAGCTTTTTTTTTTTTTTTTTTTCATTAATAACATGTTTTTTGGAGTGTAGGTTTGATAGAAATAAATTTTCTTCGTTTTTCATTTAAATATGTATTTATTCGACATTAATTTTTGAAACATGTCTCATTTTAAATTATGAGATGAGAACTTTATTTATTTATTTATTTTTTACCTCTGTAAACGTTTCTTTTTCTTCCCTGCTCTCTTTTGGTCTTCATGGGCTTCTGATGAGAAGTCTGTTTTTATTCCAATTGTTACACCTCTAAAATCATATGTTATTTTCACTGAGTACTTTAAAATTTTTTCATGCTTTAGGCTTTGAACATTCTGAGTATGATTATCTACAAAATATATTCTCAATTTGTCTTATTTGGCATTTGCTCAACTATTAAATTTAACATCTTGTTCATTTACCAAAAATGGTAGTTATGGTCATTATTTCTTCAAGCAGCTCTTCTGCTCCATTTTCTTTCTGTCCCCTTCTGGGACTCAATTCCCTATATGTTAAAACTTTTGACATTGTCTCATAGACTTCTTAGGCCCTGTTAGGTTGGTTAGAATTTTTAAAATCTCTCTTACCTTTTGATTTAGTGAAATCTATTGACAGATTTTCAAGTTCACTGGCCATTTTCTCTTTCATCTCCTTTCTCTTATTAAGCTTACTCAGTGATTTTGTTTCAGATGTTTATTTATTTCAGTTCTAACATTTCACTTTCTTTTTTACATTGTCTGTATCTTTGCTGAGATTTTATACTTTATCTTGAAGAACAAAGTTATAAGAGGTGCTTTACTAGCCTCATACGATAATTCTAGCCTCTGCACCATCCTGATTGGCATCTGTTCATTATTAATACCTCGATATTGGGTCACATTTGCAGCCTTTCTATACTGAGTAATTTTGAATTCCATCCTGGATATCGTGAGTGTTATGCTGAATATATTCTGGATTCCGTTCTATTTTACCTCCAGCAGATTATTGAAGGTTTTTATTTTAGCAGGCAATTTACTTACTGTCACACATATAGTGCATTATGGCTCACATCTCACTTTTTTGTAATTTTTAGTTGTAAGTTGCTTTAATTTTGCCCACCATCCCGCATTCAGCCCATGAATGGTCCCAGTGGTCAACCAGGAACTTACCTTGAGTTTATGCACTGAATTAAGGGTTCCTTTTTCCTGGTCTCTCCTTTCTGTCTTTGACTCTTTGGGAGCCATTGTTACCCCAGAGTGCCGTCACCTGTTTTTTCGTTTGTTTGTTTGTTTTTGTTTTTTTGATGAGAAGTCATTTTTAACCTATCTCCACTGCAGCAGCAGCTATCTTAAGGATAAATCACCAATAAAATAGGGATTTTACGCTATGCTGCCCCAAGTTTTGATTCCCCTTTAGAAACTCCCTGCTTGCTCCATCCTCCAAAGCCCTCAGCTAGTTGTGTTTTTGATTTTATCCAGCATTTAGTTATTTGTGTAAGGATTGTTTTTTTAAGAGCTTACTCTTCAATTTCTAACACCCAAACTTCCTGTTCAATAATTTTTGAAAAACTAAGATGATAATGTAATAACTTTCTCTCAAATGAATAAGTATTTTAATAGATTTTCTAAAATCCAGTAAAACATACTTTGGAAAAGAACAATAAAATTTTTTCTTAAAATTTTTATTTACATATCAACTTAATTAAACGTGTTAGCTGATTTCCATGTATATATGGAAAATCAGAGAACTAAATTCTTCGGGTAATCTATTTTTGCACATCTTTGGGAAAAAGATTTCTGTTTGATTGCCTCTAAAGCGTAGCTCATTCACATTTAATTATCTTAAGAATAGGCCACTTGTAACATTAATCCACAAAGCTGAATTTATAATTTGTAAGACATGGCACCTTTGAAGTTGACATTTCTTTTATATCAGTGAGATTGCAGCTGCAGATGAAGTGCAAATGGCAAATTATGCAAAATAAAATAATCGCAAGGGGAAACTTCAGTTGAATATTTCTGTTTGATTAATAATCTATCAGCAGATACCATCTAATTTAAATTTGCACAAAAGCATAACTGCTGTTGAAAAATTGCTGCTGTTTAACGGGGACACCAATTCACATTTCTTTCCTTTCTCCTCTTTGTGTAGCGAACGATTGCAGTTACTTGGTTTTGAATTGGGCTTTTTAGAGTTAATGCCTTGAAAATAGAAAAATAATAAAAAGCTTTCCTTCATCCTATTTATGCCTATTCACCTGCTTATCATCTTCAAGTCTTTTCTAGGTCCTATGAGACTAGAATCATTATTCAGTTTTGCCCAGTTACCTACTTCTTAAAAGAGAAATGTCATTCAGATTCTTTAAACTATAGCGGATACTCATTGCTCTGGTTTGTCAAAGACCACCTTAAAGTGGTGACTAGAATTGAAAAGAGAATTTATTTAAGTAAGCGTGGTGAATCTAACTTTTCTCATTATCCGCACTATAAAATGTCATTAAGGTTTCCTAAGATTCAATTAGGTTTCTTTGTTTTTTAAGGGGTTGGTTTCTTTATGCGTTTTGTTTCTGTAGCAACCCTATCACTCTTGTAACAGCACAACACAAACATCAGTTACCCAAATATAAAAACATAATTAAAAGCTATGCCTTTTTCACATCAGATAATGCCAAGTCTGGGATGTATTACCTGATTCTGTAACGTAGATAAATACCTTAAATGCATTGTTATTAAAATTGACCACAGTGATAAAATTTGACCACTTGACAGAAATTCTACCCTATTAAAGACTAATCTTTAGAGAGAAAAGAAAAAAAATATTACTTGGGTTAATGAGCTTGGATGTGGATTTAGAAGGTCTAATTCCCAACTAGTTGAATAACAATAATTGTATAACTTTCTTTTTTTAAATTGAGACGGGGTCTTTCTCTGTTGCCGGCTGGAGTGCAGTGGCACGACCTCAGCTCACTGCAATCTCCGCCTCCCGGGTTCAAGCGATTCCCCTGCCTCAGCCTACCAGGTAGCTGGTATTACAGGTACGCACAACCATGCCTGGCTTTTTTTTTTTTTTTTTTTTTGTACTTTAATAGAGACGGGGTTTCACCATATTAGCCAAGATGGTCTCAATCTTCTGACCTTGTGATCCGCTTGCCTTGGCCTCCCAAAGTGCTGGGATTACAGGTGTGAGCCACCGCGCCCGGCCAATTGTGTAACTTTCAACAACTCATTTGACCTCTAAAATTTCTGTTTCTTTAATTGTAAAACTAGATTTTTAAATTAAATCACCTGTATCTTCTCTTTTATTCTAAAAATGGACATTTTCATGAATAAAACCCCACATCGTAAGCAGAAACTTAACAGTCTCTAAGTAAACGTCTGTTTGTCAATAGGTCTGAGTACTCCAGGCAATGATGACTCTCATGATCACCTTCACCTGGATGTGTTTCCAGAGATCAAAGAACTATCAGACACAGTCTCTGTCCTGAAGAATCTGATTATCTTTATACAATGACAGAGTTATGCATTGAAAAACATAATGAATGCTTTAAAAAAATGCTAGAACACATTTCCAAAGTAAATGCACATTTTTAGCACAGAATCTTTTAAAGACCTTACAATCAAATTTATATCACATTAGTCCATTTCAACGCCATATTTTCTATTTATCTTTACTTCTGTGTCCTATAAAGGAAATGATATCATTCAACATTCAAAAGCATCTTTTAAAAAAATTATTTTTTTAGTCTTTCTATTTGCTCTTTGGAGTCATATAAATTTCTTCCTTTATTTTTTCATTCTTCTCTTTCATGTAAAGTTGCTGATTTTATAATACTAAGATTTCATAAAAGATAAAGACCTTCCTCTCAGACAAATGTTCTATGTGAGGAAAAAAATACACCTGTTTGCAAGGTGACATTTCTTTGAGGGGTCACTCATGGCACAGCCTGGGGATACACAGACCAGGGGCCAACATCTGTGGGGAACTCAGAGCTTTGCTAATTGCATTCATCATATTTGCTGGGGATTCACTTAGTGCTCTGGAAAAGCCAGATAATTACTGGTTATTTAAAAAATTACTTGGAAAGAAATACACATAAAGCATATCCCTCTCTTAATTCCTTGAGATAATTTCCAAAAATTATAATTATTTTTAAATAAGTTAAAAGTAAATTTAAGGGAACTGAAAATTATTAAGGTTCTTGATTCTTGATGCTTATTGGCATGTTACCTTCAGAAAGTTGGTGCATTTGCCATTCTACCTGACGTTCTACCTGACGTGTTTAAGGGTCATAGTTCTCTTTATCCTTGTCAACATGCTGAATGTTATCATTTAAAAAATAAACCTGTGTGTGTGTGTGTGTGTGTGTGTGTGTGTGTGTGTATAGTCATCTGCAAGTTGAATGTGTTCTTTGGAGAAAAAAAGGTCTATGTTTGAGTCAAAAATTCCATCATCAAGACATAGCCTGTGGTCTCATATTTTCTTCAGTTGGTGACAAGGATCTGTGAATTGTGACTTGGAATAGGTGGGCGCACAGCCACCCCCCGCCCCGCCACCCTCCCAAAAAGAAACAAAACCCAACTCTAGTCTTCATGACAGTGGCAGTGACCAGGAAAATAGGAAAGATCTGTTTTCTCAGCTTTATCTGCACTCCCCAGTGTCTAGAGAGGAAGGTAAGCAAGGGTGTAAGCTCATGCCCTGGTGTAACGTTTGGGCATAACAGAGCTGGGCTGGAACTTGACCTCTCCACTACTGTGTGTTTTTGTTGTTGTTTGTTTGTTTTTGTTTTTTTTTTTTTTTGGATTTCTTGACAGCTCTAACCACGTAAACCTAATGGCAGAGAAAAGGAGTAAGTGTCAGCCCTGCCATGTACAATGCTGACATATTTTAAAAGCAACCCTTTGTTCAAAATAAATCTTAACCATTTTAGAGCAGTGCTATTTCTTCACTGGAATTTGGATCAGAGAACAAATCCAGTCCACTGACAAGATGTGAGATAAACACAAGAGTTTCTTTATTCTGTAAGATAAAATATTTATGAGATGATTTTTATCAGAAGGCAATTATTATGTAGCAATCTTTACAGACTCTATGCTTGCTGCAGAGTTATCTATGCAAAATTTAAACTAAAGGAAACCTAGGTGTTTACGTCTTAAGAAAGACATACATTTCAACCAACAGAACATGTGTTATAGAGTTGTGTTTTATAAAGGTAGAGTGGTAAACATACCTTAGGCTAAAGGAAGAAAAATGATAGGGATATGCTGCAAGCTGAATAAACCTCCCTTCTAGCTGTTTTTTTTTTTTTTTTTTTAAGATGGTAGCTTTTGAGATAGTGCTATCTTTCAGGATATTCAGATTCCCTTTCAAACAAATGAATATTCTGTGCCCTGATTGCATGTTTTGTTAAGTTGGGTGATGACAGTGGATTCTTAGGGTTGTCCTCCTGAGTGAGTAGCCCCAACTCTATTTTCAGAGTTTTTCTATTCTCTAGTCTTTGTATATGCCACAGACATTTGGTCTCTGAGTCCTCAGTCTTATAACAATAGAACTTAAGCTTTGTTATCTAAAAAACTATCCAGCTTCTGATTTAAAACCAAGCTGCCTAACTATAATTCTCATATCTGTTATTTCTTCTAAGATCTCAGAGGAATGCTCTCAACCTGGACTATTTTAGCTCATTCAATAGAACATAACAGCAGTCTCTGAGCCTGAGCTGGTTAGCCACCACAGTTCTGTTCTGTCAGGGTAATTGCTATCATGATTCACAACTAGTGTCTCTTTTCTTCAAGAAACTGTCACTCAGATTTACCCTACCTTCTTCACCTAAATCCAATTCTTTAGATCATAACCTAAATCTAAGCCTTTTTCATTTCACAACCCTACATCTGCAAGGTTCTTTTAATTATTCTCTGACTGTCTTTCAATTTTCTAACATCGACAGTATAGCCTTGCATTCTTTTCATGAGGTCATTTGCTTTTTGAAAACATTAAGTAGCCACCTCCTTCTTACCATACTGCAAAAACTCCTATGTAAGACTGTTTAGGTCATTTAAAATCTGCACATCTCCAATTTCTTCTCTTGTACTTACCACAAGAATTTAAGAAAACATTACTTACCGAATGATTTATGATATTTTCAGTTGCATTTTACTCTAATTTGATATATCTTTATGAGCCATTGCTAATTTGTTATAACTTACTGCATAAAGAGAGTTTGATAGAGGGTTTCATGATCTCTCAACAAAATACGAAGATAGGTAGATGATAGTAAAATTACAGAGAAAACAATCTCCAATATTCACCTGCTCTATAGGACTAGGTCATGGAATACTTTTACAAAATAAAGAAATTTGGAGATTGTCTTTTTTGGCAAATAATGATTAACATGCATTTTTTTGGATAGAATCAATTTTGGGGATGTCACAAGGGTTATATAATTTAATGCTGATAAGAAACATAATAGTATCACTGTTTCTCTCATTTTGAAAATGAGAAGACTGTGAGCTAGAGAGAATACATATATCATAATTTTTCTAAGATGAGCAAAAAGATCAAAATTTTAAACTCTTATCACCCCAGGCTATCTCTGTAAATGATCTTTTTAATTTATTACCTTCTTTTGGTATACATTTCCCCAGTTTTGTATGATTTGCAGCTTTTTAAAATATTCTGATTCTTTCCATTCTAAGCAAAGAAGAAGTGCATTTTTCTCCAGAATGTAAGGGAAGTACTCGGCATTTGATCTTAATTTCGCTTTTTTTACAGTGTAGAATGAACTACAGATAAGAGGGATGGAAAGAAAGAAAAGGGAGAGAAAGCCAACATGAGCAAATTTCTGTTAATTGTCAGATCATGACACATTCCAGCCAAGAATGTTCCTTTCTTCTTATCGACAAAAGTAAAATTTACTCTCTCTCTCTCTTTTTTTTCTCTTGTAAAAATAGGAACTTCTGACTTGCCTTTTTTTTTTTTTTTTTTTTTTTTTTTGAGACGGAGTCTCGCTCTGTCGCCCAGGCTGGAGTGCAGTGGCGCGATCTCGGCTCACTGCAAGCTCCGCCTCCCGGGTTCATGCCATTCTCCTGCCTCAGCCTCCCGAGTAGCTGGGACTACAGGCGCCCGCTACCACGCCCGGCTAATTTTTTGTATTTTTAGTAGAGACGGGGTTTCACCGTGTTAGCCAGGATGGTCTCGATCTCCTGACCTCGTGATCCGCCCGCCTCGGCCTCCCAAAGTGCTGGGATTACAGGCGTGAGCCACCGCGCCCGGCCTGACTTGCCTTTTAAGCTCAAAATCAAACATTTCTGGAGCACCTAGTATGTGAGAGCATCATTTTCTCTATCAAACATCTTCCCAACAATATTACGAATGCACAGTATTATGCAGAATTGTCAAATAAACTTAAACAAGTTATGTATCTGATCCGGATTCACAAAGAAATCCAAACTCCAAGTTATCATGACTTCAAACTTCTATGCCTTTGATATTTTATGTATCGCTAGATGATATCATGTCTTTCAAATTCCTAATGTAGAATTGTTGGTAAAACGAAGCTCTCTAGCCAAATTTAAATTGACCTACGAGTTAATAAAAATGTGCTAATTTCTAATGCAAAATCTTATTTAGCATTTTTAATAACTAAAACATTCCTATTGATATTTGCTCACAAAATTATTTTATTGTCTAAAAATAAATTGCTCAGTAATGTTTGTTTTTAAGCATTGATAATAATTTGAGGTGCAGTCTTAATTCTTGAGAGAAAAACCTGCTCTTAAAATCCTGCAGGGGAAACTCAAGCATTAGACCTTTATTTCTCAATATGTTCTTTCGCTTTTTTTAAATGAAATTGCCAAAAAAAGAATAGATTCAAATTTAAACTAAAAGTCTAGAAGCTAAAACCAAGCTAAACAAAATAACACTACATTAAAAATATAAGTAGATGAAAATGTGCTATATTTTCTTGTCCACTTCATCCTGTGTAACTTGTCACTGAGCACCCATTAATTTCTTTTAAATTGTTTCCTTCACTTTCCTCTTGAGAGCTGGAGTGTTGAATCTAGCGGCAGATCACAGCTACTTATAAACACTTGGCTGAAGGACTCTCAAATTCTCTGCAAGATTTTGAGTAAAGTGAACCTAGGAATTCTGAAGGGACACCCTTTAGTCAGTAAGGAAAGAGCGTTCATCTATTCCTTAGACTTGTTGCTGCTATCACAGAAGTCAAAGTTAAAAACACAGGGTATGAATACCAGTACTAATTTCCTGGACTGATTATCAAGGAGCTGTCCTCTTTCATGGTCAGAGGCTAATATAAGCACTCCTACAACAAAAGCAGGAAGCTTTGTTTCTATTTTCTTACCCATAACAATCTTTGTCCTTTATTGATATGGGAGATAAAAAGTGGTGACAATATCAGACAAAAGGAAAGAAAAGAATGTGAGCTTTCATTTTTCCTCTCCTGCCTTGATGAGAAGCAGTCAAATGCAACCACATGCCCTTGGCCATGTGAGGTTGGGATATCTCTTAATTAGTCTGCAACTCCAAACTATCAAAAGGTAGGGAAGGCAAGGATCCTAGGAAGAAAAACCAAATACTCACAGACAATTAAAAACTAAAGCCTAATAGTTGATTAACGAAATGATGTCAGCCTGCACGAAGTGCCCTGATGACTTTGTATGAATCCCTTACGCTGTCTTAATAACTTGGATACTGATGTCAAAGAAGGTGTGCTTATCATTTTTGGCAAAGGCATAACTATGAGAGACAGAGTTAATATATTTGAAAAAATAATGCAAATTTAATTCAAACATTAAATAATAATGTAAGAAATTAGATGTTTTCTCACAAGATAAATTTAACATAGATAGGGATAAAAGCCCACATTTAGTAAAAGTGAACATATGAAAGCACACATATTTACACAGATATATAGGGAGAGATGCTACTTAACAACTGTTTATGTACAAAAAACACATGAGCATTTTAGTTATTTTTAGCACAGCACGAGTCAATAGCATTATGTGGCTACTGAAAGCATTCTCCTATAATTTCAGTTAGCACTTTTAGAAATTGTGCTAAAGTAAAATAAGAAAATTGTTCTATTGCATTCTTTCTCCTATCCTTTAGCCTTTATTATAACTCTGTATTATTAATTCATTTTTTACTTATTTAATGTGAATCTGTTCCATAAGATTGTATGCTTCATATCACACATGTTTTATTCACTAATCCTTGTTCAACCTATGCCTACTACAGTACATGGTCCAAGATGTATGTCCTTGGTGTCTTCTATATAGTATATGAGGAAAATTTGGTGGGGTAATGTGAAGGAAGTAGACGCCTGGGTAGAAATGACATACATTATATCCCAGGAAACAGGCCCAGAATCAATATGTAGAAACCAGAGAATGATTAACTTAAAGTCTTAAAGATTAATTTTAGAATACTTAGAATATTATATGTTGTAACTATTCTAAAGTTTATAAGTAGTCCAAAACGGAGTAGACTAGACTTCTGTTTAAACATGGTAGAATAATAATACTTTTCTTTCTATGGCCTAAGAGACACCAAGTCAGCTGAGGGCACAAGCACTAACAAAACAGGAAGAAAATGATGATTAAATCCTTATTCTGGCTGGGCGCAATGGCTCATGCCTGTAATCTGAGCACTTTGAGAGGCAGAGGTGGGCAGATCACTTGAGGTCAGGAGTTTAAGAGCAGTCTGGCCAACATGGTAAAACCCCATCTCTACTAAAAATACAAAAATATTAGACAGGCATGGTGGTGTGGGCCTATAATCCCAGCTATTCAGGAGGCTGAGGCGTGAGAATTGCTTGTATCTGGGAAGCAGAAGCTGTAGTGAGCCAAGATTGCATTGCTGTACTCCAGCCTGGGCGACAGAGCAAGACACCGTCTCAAACAACAACAAGAATAACCATAACAACAAAAAACAAACAAAAAAATACCCTGCCTGCCAAACGTACTCTGTCATGAAGAAAATTGGAAGGCTTTTATCCAACAGTGGGACAAACCAAGAGAAAAAATGCGACATTGCCATGTAGTTGTTCCAAATAAAATGGGGACAATTATTTGGAACAACTAATGTTGTTCTGGTCACTCTACAGCAAGGATCATCATTCCTCAAACTATGTGATAAGAAGTTCCAATAAGCCTTTAGCATCTCTTTCTTAAATATTAATGGATATTCAGTGATGATCGGATATGTGAGCAGAGCTTCTAACATGAAAGGAACAATAGTAAGAAAACTAAAGAAATAGAACATGGAAGTGGGGAGTATAAGAAGAAAAATATTAATATCCAAAATGAAATTTTAAAAATTCTTTTGTTAATGACAAGATGATATCAAAAGGAACATAGAATCCATATAAATTATGTTAGACAAAGTTGAAGACATTGAAAAAGAACAAGAAAAATTAGGCATATAATATAAAAGGAGAAATATAAAACAAATAGAAGATCAATTCATAAAGATCAAGACAAATTCCAGGAAGAAAGAACCGAGAAAATGGGAAAGAATCTATGAACAATAGATGGAGAAAAAGAAAATGATTTCTGCTAGGGCACATCATTATGAAATTCCCAAATGTAGAAAATAAACTATTCCAAAGGAGAAACAGCAGATTTGAAAACAGAGGATGGAAT
This sequence comes from Pan troglodytes, assembly GCF_028858775.2. Classification (NCBI taxonomy): domain Eukaryota; kingdom Metazoa; phylum Chordata; class Mammalia; order Primates; family Hominidae; genus Pan; species Pan troglodytes. The sequence continues at coordinate 16,297,667 of NC_072411.2, forward strand.
CTCAGAAAGGGTCTTCATAATGGCAGTATTAGACATTAGAAGACATTAAATAAGCATCTTCAAAATACTGAGGCAAAATAATTAGCAAGCTAGTGATCCATATCTGGCCAGCAGAGCTTATTAGAATGAAGACATCTTCAGACACACAAGATCTCAAAACAATAACTTTCTCAGGAAACTACTAGACAATATGTTGCGGAAAAAAAAAGGATGAAAATCACAAAGAAAGTTGATATGAGATTGATGTCTAGGAATCAGAGGATCCATCAAAGGAGAGATGAAAAAAGAGTCATCAGGAAGATAGTGAAGGGATATTCCAGGATTCCATTTTTTAGCAGTCTCAGAGAGTAACTAACCCAGATAAAATGAAGAGAATCGTAAGCTCTCACAGTGAAGTGTTCAAGCTAAAAATAAGTATAAATAAATAAATAAATACCTCTCTTCTCCCCCACCAAAAACAAAGAAAACAAAAAAACCCTGCTAAAATACCAGACCCTACTGTGACATTTCCATTTCACTAGTAGAGTTTGGGGATAAATTCGTTGTCATTACAGAGAATAGTAAGAAAAAATTTCAGGAAGAATGAGTCATTAACTTTAGTGAAACCAATATTGTATCAAGTAAAACAATGTAATTAATGGCTCAGCTGTGAATAATATTTATAAGGTCATGAATAGTGAAACGACTGAAAACTGATTAATTTTAAAAACTGAAATATGCCATATTGAATGGTTGGAATGAATAGTTAAGAGCTACACCATCATTTCCATTAATGAGAAATTAATACAGAATATCTAAAATTACAAAATCAAGAAATGATATACAACAGTTATGAACTGCAGAATATTCAAACGTTTTGTAGCTTAAAACATGAAGTATTTATTATCTTACGTAGTTTCTGTGGTCAAAAACATGGTACCGGCTTCAGTGTGTGAACTGAATCTCTCATAAGGTTAAGGTTAGGATGCCAGCCAAGCCTGCAGTCAGTAAGGCTTGACAGGTACTCAAGGATCTGTTTACAAAGTGACTCAGTCACATGGATGGCAAGCAGATACTACTGTTGGCATGAGGCCTCAGTTCCCCTCACCCCCCCATGGAACTCACCTGCATAAGACTCAAGATATGGCGGCTGCATTTCCCCAGAGTAAATGATTCAAGAAAGGGCCTGAAATAGGGAAACGTCTTCTATGACTAGTCTTAGAGGGTACAAGTTGTTATATTCACAGTATACTATTAGTTACTGAGATCAACCCTATTCATCATGGGAGAGGACTTCATGTGGGTAACTTACCATGGGGAACAGAGGATGATATGGGCCAGCTTGAAGGCTATGTACCACAAGCAGTATGAGTGTGTATGTGTGTGTGTGTGTTTTCAACATGAAGTGAAGTTTAAAACGATTTGCATTACAGACATAAAAGAGCTACATGGGCAGAGATCCTAGTACTTTTAAAAGAACTGTTTTATAATTATCCATGTGAATGAAACTACAGGTCTGGGACCTTCTTTTCCTGAAATGCTTGTATATATTGGGCAGCTTAATTTGTTTACTTTGTTATTATTGTAAGAGATCTTGAGTAACCTGACAATAAGCTATATGTGCTCTTTAAATTCTATATATCTGCTCTCCAGTACCACTACCTTGGTGCAGGCAGAAGTGAGTACTTGGAATTGGCTTTTTGTATTATTATTTTGAAAAGAAAGAAAAAGAAAATCAGTAAACAATAGTGTCCAAAATGAATATCTTTAGAAATAACCCTTCTTAGTAGACCATTGATATTCTTTGGCATTTCAGGAAATTAATCCACCCACTTGATAATGGTTGAAAATTGATATCTTAAGACACAGTTGTTTCTCCCAACATATTGATATTATATCAGACTGATGTAGCTTGCATTCTCCCAGTAAAAAGGAAATAGAATTTTAATAAAAGCCAGATTGTGCAACTAATACGCTGGAATTGTAGTGCATTTTTAAAAATCTTCATGCAGGAAATGAAAGAGAAAAAAAGAATCCAGATCCTAACTTTTCAGTAGAAGAGTGAAATGTAAAATGATTTTAGAAAATAGATTATTTTCAAATTTGTATTCTGCACTTTTGAAGAAGAGCGTATTTTCCTCCTGGATACATAATTTGGAAACATATTTCAAAAACCGAATCTTAATCTATGCAATGAACATATCAAAAAGTAAATTACTATCTTCGAGGGAATGAAATATCATATTAGAGAAGCACACTCTAGCACCACAGGAATTATGGCTTTGCCAACATTTCTGTGCAAAGTCTGATTCTGAAACATTTTTTTCTTACCCCACACAGCCTTGTTTATGTCAGAATTTAGTGTTTACCCCAACCTTCAAATACAAGTTGACCTATTGTTTTACTTCTTTAAGTGAAACTTTTTGGGACTATATGACTTTCTAACTTCCTCCAGAAATATGTATGGTTCTGGATTTCCTCCGTGCTTCGTCTACTGTAGCTTACAGATGAGAATGTTATAGAATTATTGCATTTTAGAATCGAACTTTGAAGCATGTTACTGAAGCCATATCATGATGGGGGAGCAGTCCAGAAATATTTTTAAAGCACTAGTCTTGGAGTCAGAAGCTCTGTGTTAGCCTACCTACTTATTAGTAGGGTTGCCTTGATGAAGTCACTTGATTTTCTGAAATATTTCTCTCTCTGTCTCTCAAAAATCTGTAAAATGGAAGCAACAAACTCAATGGCTTTTAAGATCTTTGTAACCTCCAATGTTACTCAAGTTTGAATAGAGAGATAAGGTGAGAAACAAATCTAGAATACACATCTCCTAACTCCCAGTTTGGCATATTCACAAATATTAGATTTATGATGATTAGTGAGAAAATATAACTATTCCAAATACATTTCTAGGTATGTGAGATATATTACAATATGGAAGGAAAATGATACCAAATTGTGGCTCTTCTCTATGGCCCTCATCAGGGAACTATTCTGAAATAATAGGACATGTGTCTAACCAAATTCATATTTTTATATGCTCATCAGCTTCTAACTATGTACTTGACTTGATCTATTCTTAATGTCACCAAATTAACATCTTGAGGAAGCATGAAATTTTCCAAAAAGAATCTATGAGCATTTGGTGGCTATTTGCCAGAAATATTTCTCCTGGACAAAAGATAGAAAGCCATTCTGGAAAGCAAGAGTGTTTTATTAGAATACAGCAGTGCTTTAGTTTAATGTGATCATTACCCTTGTAAGTTTCTAATCAACTATTTGCAGGATGGTTTTACAAATATGGTTTGACTAACCTCAAGCCTTATTTTTCGCATGCGAAATCTACTAAAAAATGCAACATTATCATTATTTCATTTACATATTTCTTCCACGTGTATAACAAAGTAGAATGTATCTCCCTCGTTCTTACCAAAAACCTCTAATATAGTGACATGTTCTGCCAAAATGTAATAAATGAGAAAGCATATGCTTTGCAGGCAGACATACTGGGTATTTGGAATCTCATTTCTGCACTTCTTAGCTATTATGTTCCTGGGCAAGATATTTAATGTCTCTGAGCCTCAGTTCCTTCCTCTGTGAAATGAGACTAATAATACTGCTCTCATAAAGCTGTATTAATATATATTCTAACTATATATGTGAAATTACATAAAATTATGAAATAGAGTGGTATATTTAGCTCCATTAGATGCATTAAAATGCTAAACATCTGTATCTTTTTTTTTTTAACCAGTTTTCTTTCAATCACGATAAAGTCATGACAACTGGTAACTTTAGGAATAATCTTACCACTAGGCAGAGTTGATAAATCAATTGTATAAAATGGTACATAAATCAAAGCCTATGTTTCTCTTTTTAATGTGTGTAGCCACAACTACTACATGACCTTCATGCTTTACTGCTGAGAGAATACATATTTAGACAAAAGCTCAAGGAGTTGCATTCTACTACATAACATGCAGTGGTTTGTTTCTGTGACTCGCTGTGGAAGTGATTTCTAGGAGCGCCAGATGCTTGGATGCTATTTTTATATAGATAGAAAGGGAATCCCTTTATTTATTGGATGTTCTTGGCATGGTATTGTGTGATTTGGTGCTTGACCAGGTGGGAGTCTCTTATTCATGAAGTTCAGAAAATTCCAGTGCTTAGCCAAGTCTCTACTGAATGCCCAGGATATACTTGAAGGTTAACAGTGGCATAAAGTATTAGTGTTTCCTGATTTTTATATGTGGATAGACTATCTTTTGGCTCTTGGTTTATACAGATTCTTGCATTATTCTCTCATGAGCTCAGTTCTTGGCCTTAATGCCCTTGAGTTCTTTAGGGCTACTTCCTCCAGCCTTTTTGTCTGACATCACTACTGCCTCTCCACGATGTAAAATCTGCACTATGATTCAAAGAGATCCCCCACATATAGCAGAGTCATTCTTCCAATGTTTTCCTCTTTCTTTTTCATTTCAATTCCCACAAGCCTCCATCTTCAGCAAGTCTGTTGCTGACAGGTTGAACAAATACTGCTAAGATATATTTATTCTCTGAGACCCTTTTTCACTTAGAGTAAATATGTTGTTACTGTCTCAGTTCATGTTCCAGCAAAACACAGACTCTAAGGTATGGATTTCAGTACAAGTAGATTACTTGGGAGGTGATCTTAAGAAATACCAATGAGAAAGTGGGATAAGGAAGCAAAGGTACAATAAAGGGTCCTTTGGGAAGCCTGCTAGCACTGTGGGCAACTGAGATTGAATCCTTTGGGGAGCACTGGAGAATACTTAAGTGAGAGTGACTCCCATGCCTCTCCACAGGAGGGAAAATAGTATACTCAGTCCCTGATTTAAAGCTGATCCCAAAGGCATTAATTACCAATAATTCTGTAGACTGCTGATGGCGAGATCCAAAAAAGCTTTGGGGCAGAGCAACACAGCTGTTCAGCTGGAATTCAGGGCATGCACTGAAATGGTAAGAGACAACGGGATAGGAGCAGATAACCAAAGTGTCTACCATAATCACCTTTAAAACATGCTTTATGCAATTATAGAATTGGAAATTACTTTAGAGACCAGCTCTCAGCTTATGAGTCACAACAAGGTTATTGATAACGTTGTAGGTGGGATAATTCTTTATTGGGCAGAGTTAGCTCTGCACACTGCAGGATCTACCACTAAGCACCAGTCAGACACCCAGTTATTTTGACTGCACAAATAACCATTTATATTTTCAAGTGCCCCTCTGTTGGTCAACATTTTCTCTGAGCACCACAATTTTATAGGGGAAGGAATTTTTTTGTTTTTGGTTTTTGGGACTGAGTCTCACTTTCTTGCCCAGGCTGGAGTGCAATGGCGCCATCTCAGCTCACTGCAACTTCCGCCTCCTGGGTTCAAGCAACTCTCCTGCCTCAGCCTCCCGAGTAGCTGGTATTATAGGCATGTGCCACCACACCAGCTAATTTTTGTATTTTTAGTAGAAACGGGTTTTCATTATGTTGGCCAGGCTGGTCTGAAACTCCTGACCTCAGGTGATCCTCACACCTCGGCCAGGCGTATGCAACCGTGCCTGGCTAGGGGAAGGAATTCTAACTTGGCAAGGCTAAGAGACTTGCTAAAAGGCAATTGGCAACCAGTGTCCACGTTTCCAGAATTATCATAGAGAGAAAACAGAAATCTTCTTTTTGAGGGAGATCATCTCTGAGATATTTTGTACCTGGGTAGCAGTGAATCCTGGATACACAGAAATATAATATAATATTTGAGTGAAATAAGTATTAAATTATTATGGGAGCTAAACAAATTGCCCTCAATTCCCTATCTGTGCATTTTTATCTGCTTTTAAATAATATAAATTATTATTACCTATGTCCGCATGCAGAGGCAGAGGAAAAGAGAATCCCTTTAAAATGATTACAAGCCCACAAAATATTTGCAAGTAAAAACATATATTTTGGGGGAACTGCCTTGTTATTTTAAGTTTACATTATACCTACTTTAATTCCAGAATGTCATTACAAAGGAAAAAAAAAAAAGCTTGATTACCTGAGTAGCATCACTTTTTTAACCAATGCACCCTCCTACTGCTTAGTTCCTTACAGCTGGATAAGTGGGTAACCTTTGCGTCCATAGATTCTTAGGTAGATGGAATCCATTGGGAAAGGAAATCAATTTTACACATATACATACACATATTTTTAAATTTCAGACTCTTTTTATCTAAAATAGAAGCACGGATTTTGAGTCCCCCCAAAATGGATATTATTTGTCTCATTCGATGGACTTACTATGAATTCTAGAATGGCGGGATGTTATCAACGGCATCGCACGTGCTACACAAACACAAATTCTGCTCTTACGATTACACCATTACAAAATAAATGTATTCTCAAGTAGCTGCAGTATTCTATTAAAATGTAGACACAAGCAGAATCATTTTTATTAAGAAAAAAAGCAGAGCAAAGCATTTAAAATATAAATAAAATATAAAAACAATGGCTTTCCTATTAAATACAAAACTAGAGAGCACTGTTTCAAATTGGTAAGTCATATCTGTTTAATATGATTGCAATTATTCATGGGGATTAAGAAAATTAATGTCAAATCTAATATTTTGGAAAAATGGAAGACTCAATTAATTAACCAGACATTTCATCCTGGAATCCTATTTCTTTTTCTTTCCAGCGGGAACCTAAGTGGAGATTATATTAGAGAATTAAGTTTGACAGTTAATTTATGAAGAACTAATATTATAAGTATCAATTAAATAGAGGTGAGGGATATATGGAATTAGTTTGAGTTGTTAAACTGACCATTTCAAAAATTAGAAGTATTTTATCACTAATACAGATTTGAGAAATTATTAGCAATTCTAAATTATTCAGATTTGCTTAAATTCAATGATTATGATTTAGATGAATTAAGAAAGTTACTCAGTTTGTTTAAACTGTGGAAGTTAACTTTAGTGTCCCAAACCTGGGACATGAGCTTCATTTTATTTCGGCTATGCCAGGATATCTTTGAAGCTCGTATTCTGTACAACAGTGTGTACTATTGTAGAGAATGGGGATGGATAATAATAATAAAATATCACTTTGTCAGTAAATAAATAGTCACTGAATGATAATTGTGTGCTAAGGAATTTATATGTATATTATCTCATTCAATTCTCATAAAATCTGTGTGATAGGGCCCAGTATAGTTTTCTGTTTTCCAATTGAGGTAACTGGGTCACAGAGAATGAAGCCTCGCAACCATGGTTATGCTGCTATATGTAAAGAATCTGCTTTAATTCCCCAGTATCCCTACTCTAATCTAAGTCAGAATCTAGACATGCAGATCAATACAAATACATTTCAGCCTAAAAAAAAAAAAAACTCTGAAAGCACATTTCCAATTTTGCCAGCAGTTAGTTATTCATCTACAGAAGCTATTAGTCCCAGTTTGTAACATTAGCAAAAATCAATTTTCAGTCTTTTTCTTATTGATTGTCTTGGTAGCTTTTCACAAAGTTGGCCATAACCTCTCTCTGGACCCTACTGCCCCTTGTCTTTCAGAACAACAATACTCTTCTGGCTGACCTCTTATTCCTTTGATAGTTACTTCTCTGATTCCTTTAGAGGTGTCTCTTTTAGTTTCTAAAAAATGCTGATGGTTTTAGTGTGTTATTTTTATGATACATATTCCCCTTGGGAAATTGCTCATGTTCAACCACCATCTCATGCTACTGACTGCAGTGTAGACTGCTCTATGTTCAATCGTCTACTAGAAACCACCGTTGAGAGCTTGAGGTGCATAACTTAGACTTATGTTTTCTCAAACCTGCTCTCATACCCACTTACCCTCACTAGAAGTCCTCTTTACTCCTCCCTCTTTTTTACATGTCCCCATGTTAAATTTCATTATTCAGTCTTGATTCATTGATTAATTATTTATAATTTATAATTTTATATTTTAGAATTTTTTTCAGGTGCTGGGGATACAATTATAGACATGATTAAGTACTAGTTTCATGAGGCTTATACAGTAGTTACCCCCTTACCCATGGAGGGTACATTCCAAGACCCCCAGTAAATGCTTACATCCATGGATAGTACCAAACCCTGTATGTATGTATGGGTATATATATATTATATATATATAATATATATATTATATATATATACACATAGCATATATGTATATGCTATGAATACATGTATACATATATGCTATGAAAACATGTATACATATATATATTTATGCATAACACGATTGAAGAATGCATAACAAGAATGGAGCAATGCATTTAAAATATAAATAAAATATTAAAACATTACTTTCATATTAAATACATATATGTATGCATAACAATATTTTGGTAAACTATAGACTACATAAAGACAGTAGCCCTATAAGATTATAATAAGATATTTTTACTATATCTTTTCTATGTTTAGATATGTTTAGATACACAAATATTTACCATTTTGTTACAATTGATTACAGCTTTTAGGACATTAACATACTGTCCTAGGAGCCTAGGATCAATAGGCTATACTACATAGCCTAGGTGTGTAGGAGGCTAGACCACCTAGGTTTGTGTAAGTACACTCTATAATGTTTGCAAAACAAAATCGCCTGAAAACTAACTTCTTAGAATGTACCCCCATCATTAAGTAATGCATGACTGCGCTGTTTTTTCCTATATGTGTATAACTGTGATAAAATTTAAGATATAAATTACACACAGTAGGAAATTAATCACAATAACTAATAATAAAATAGAGCTATTGTAACAATATACTGTAATAAAAGCCATGTCATTGTGGTCTCTCTCTCTAATTTTATTGTACTTTACTCACTCTTCTTCAGATGACATGAAATTACAAGACACCTATGTTGATAAGATGAAGTGAGGTGAATGCTTTGGGCATTGTGACATAGTATTTAAAACATGAATTATTTCTGGACCTTTCCATTTAATATTAAGCTGCTGTTGACCTTAGGTAACTGAAACTGCAGAAAGCAAAACCAAGGATAAGGATGGTCTCCTGAAGAGTTAGGGTTGAGAAAACAAATCGGTAAAGAAACAAATAATATGCTTTCTACTAGGGATGAGTGTTTTGAAAAAGCATAAAACAGATGAGTAAATAAAGAGTGAAAGGGCATAGCATTTTATCTACAATATACATTGAGTGCAATGTGTCAGTTGAGTGAACTATCTTTGTTGCAAAAGTCATTAAGGCTCTTAGGAGTCGTGAAAGCCTTCTGTGAGAAGGTAATTTTGGTGACAGTAATGAATGATGAAATGGTGGAATTAATGAAGAGTTGGTGAAAGAGACAAATAAGAGGGAAAGCAAGTTTAAAGGTTCTGAGGAGTGAACAATTTGGCACTTCCCGTGGTTTCATTTAACTGTAAGATTTGCTTCCGAAAATATTTCTGTCTTTGGTATCACTTGTCTTACTAGGTACTGTAGGCTCTGGGCTTTTTCTAAATCCAGTATTCACTAAGCAGTCAGAGTTTCTGGTTTATCTACACATACAAATCCGTTTATATGATTTCAGTGCTTATACCTTTCTAGATTTCCATGTACAACTATGCATTGCAAAACACTAAGGAATAGCATTCACTTAGACTAGGATGTAAGCATTACTCCATGGAGTTGTGTGACATGCTGGCCCTAAATTCCGTGCCATCGATAGCGGGAGGAAGTAGAAATCCTTTGACAATTATTTTCCTCTTGATCTAGGATACACCCTTTGCTGGAGTCTGATTTCTTATAATTTTCTACTACTATATGCTACATTGTGGTAGTTTATGGTTCTGTTACCCTAATTCCCTTCCTCCTCCCTGTAATGACTTCCTTTTCTGGTTAACACGTTTTCATTCTTTGAACTTCAGCTCAGATAAAACATATGTGGAGCAGACTTGCCAAGTCTAGATTAAATACCTGTAGTGCAACACTGCCAAATTGAGAGACATTTGTCTCTCAATTTTTCATATCATTTGTAGTTTTTTTTTTTTTTTTTTTAAGACAGTCTAGCTCTGTCCCCCAGGCTGGAGTGCAGTAGCGTGATCTTGGCTCACTGCCTCAGCCTCCCTAGTAGCTGGGACTACAGGTGCGTGCCACCACGCCTGGCTAATTTTGTATTTTTGGTAGAGATGGGATTTCACCATGTTAGCCAGGATAGTCTTGATCTCTTGACCTCATGATCCGCCCGCCTCGGCATCCCAAAGTGCTGGGATTACAGACGTGAGCCACCGTGCCTGGCCCCGTTTGTAGTTCTAAAATTCAAGTCTGGATATATTAGTTCCCCGCTTAAAATGCCTCATGTCTTCCCACTTTTTATAATAAAAAGTCTACTATCCTTCGCATGACATTGCCTGTATTTTAAATCTCCTTACAATTCTCGCATCTTTTTCTTGAGAGTCCCATTGTCAAGTATACACTTACGGTTTCCTGACTGGGCCAAGTGGTTCCCAGCATAGCTCTCTGTAATCCTCTGGAATTCTACAGTCACCTGTCCATCTCCAAAGGCTCAGTCAAAAGTGTCAAATACACTGTGAGGTTTTTTCTGACCCAGGCATAGAACTGCCCTTCTCAGTGTCTCTGCTTTACTCTGTGTGGACTTCTATCACAACACCTATTATCATTTACTGAGTTTAGTCATTTGTTTTTCTGTCTTCTTTTGTAAACTCATGGAGGATGGGACTTTATTTCTGAACAATGGAGACAGCTGGCACCTGAGAGTTGCTTATTTGAGTAGATGAACGAGTGATTTAAAAAATTGGGGAAGGATATTGAGATGAACCCAATTGTGGTAATCATATTCTTAATAAACACAAACTGAGACAAAAGATTTATTCTGTGAATTTTGTTTTGCCCTCAAAGTAAAGTAGTGTCTCATTTCATACGTAGTATGTTGGAATGTTTTGCCATGACTGCTGTACTGATTGGCATTGCTCACTGCTGTTCATTGCAATATACACCAGCTGTTTTTCAGCAGAATGAGTGGTACACCTTGAAAGCCAAGTCTTTCTTCCCGCACAGAGCGCTGGGCCAGGCTCAAATCTGTCATCTAATCACTCACTGTGTGCTGAACACTTGTCTGACTTTCCACGTGATCCTTCTACAGTTTTTGCACACACACCCACACATTATTTATGCTCAAAAGAATGATCTGTTATGAGAGTACAGTGAATGTGTTAGTTTCAAGAGATAAGATTGTCCAGATTCAGAAACTTGTAGCTGTCATCTTCTAGTTTCCTCACTGCAAGTGTGGAGTAAGATTGGTATAACATTAGTTCATCATTCTTCTCAGATTAGAAAATCTTACATGGTCATCTGGGAGAACAGGGCAAAACAAAGGTCAAATGTTATGGCTAGAAATCAAGCCTGCAAAGCACCATCAATGGAAAATTTGTCATATTTTATGGAGAAACCATAATTCTTACAAATCTCTATTAACAGTTCTGGTTGTGTTGATGCTTTGGACTGTCTAGAGAGTCACACTCTTCTGTCCATTAACTTAAAAGCATGACTTTTTAGTATGTTCATTTCTCCATATGGGGTACAAGATTAGTAATATCTTCTTTTACCAGATACTTTCTCTATCATCATGGACATTTGCCTATTCTAATCAGATCCCTGCACAGTTATTTAGGTAACTTCCTTGAAGAATATAGTACCAAGGCAGAATGACCATATAATTTATTATCGAAGTTAGATAACTTTTTGAGAGCGAAGAAAGCAGTACCCATAGTTACCCCAGGATGACAGGCATAAATTGAAATACGTGGTCAACGTAGTATATGGGAGACATGACTTTTAGGAGAAAATATTTCCAAATAACTCAAATCTTAAAAACCTCCAGAGACTTCAAACCCATTCTGAAAACATAATTTGCTGTTCATATTTCAAAATAACATGGTTATCACCTGGGGATAGAAAGATCATGACAACACTGATGTGTGCCATGAAATTCTTTCCGTACTTACATGAGGTTGTCAGGTCCAAACTCCAAATGCAGAAAAACATGCAGAGAATTGTAGTTCTTGAGCATCTCTTCTTGAATTAGAGCATAACAATTAACTTTTAAATCATTTTTGGATACCATTGCCAATGCTTTTTATTTTGGGTATCTTTTTATCTTAAGTGCTAGCTTTCAGAAGTGGAAAGAAGGATAAATACTGTAATTATCCTTCTATTATAAAATATTACATTTTTAATTACAGCAATTATTTCTAGCTACAAATCTTTAAATGTATGATGTTTTACTTATGTTTGATAATAAATGGGCAATACTTTGTGATACACAGTTGACACAAGACAAATCTAAATAAAAAATGAGAACATGAGCCCCCTTAATTTTATGGATTGTTTTTTAAACTGACTTTGCTTCTATGCAGGCCTTTCACTTTCTATAAACACTTAAGGGATATTTTTTAATACTCCGTAAAGTAAATTTTAGAATGGAAAACATAACTCCGAGGTGTATTTTCAATCCGCACAATTTTTTTTTCACAGAGGTGTAGAAAACATTCTACCTGTTATTTAAAAAATTCTATGTATTTTTGGTTTGTATGTTTGTTTGTTTGAGAGGGAGTTTCGCTCTTCATGCCCAGGCTGGAGGGCAATGTTGCGATCTCGGCTCACTGCAACCTCCGCCTCCCAGGTTCAAGCAATTCTCCCCTCAGATTCCCAAGTAGCTGAGATTACAGGTGCCTGCCACCACGCCTGGCTAATTTTTGTATTTTTGGTAAAGACAAGGTTTCTCCATGTTGGCCAGGCTGGTCTCAAACTCCTGACCTCAGGTGGTCCGCCCGTCTCAGCCTCCTAAAGTGCTAGGATTACAGGCATGAGCCACCACGCCCAGCCACAAATTCTGTGTTTGTAATAGCTTTATTGAGATATAATTTACATGCTATAAAGTTACTCATTTGAAGTATAAAATTTAATAGTTTTTAGTCCATTTATAGAGTTGTGCATCATCGTCCTAATCTCGTTACAGAACATTTTAACCATCTTCTCCCCAAAAAACCTTGATCACATTAGCAATCTCTCCCCATTCCCTCTGCTGTCCACCCCTCACGCAGCCCCCAGCCATAGACAAGCACTCATCACCTCTCTGTCTCTATATATTTGCCTCTTTGGAACATTTCACAAAAAATGGTATTATACAATATATTGTCTTTTATATCTGGCTTCCTTCATTTAGTATGTTTTTGAGATTCATAGGTGTTGTAGCATCTATCAGTACTTCATTTCTTTCACTGTCTAATAGTGTTCCATTTCTTGGATATACTACATTTTATTTATTCATTCCTCAGTGGGATCTTTGGGTTGTTTCCATTTTTGACTCTTAATGCTGCCATCCACGCAAAAGGTTTTTCAGTGTTTCGTTTTATTGTCTTTTTTTTTTTTTTTAACATATGTTTTCTTTTCTCTTGGGTAGAATTCCACCTAGGAGTACAGTTGCTGAGTCAAATGGTAACTCTCTGTTTAACCTTTTGAAAAATTGCCAAACTATTTTCAAAATTTGCTGTACCATTTCACATTCCCATCAGCAATATCTGAGGATCCCAATTTCTCTTCATACTTTCTAATACTTCTACATCTTTTTTAATATAGGCATTTCAGTGGATCACTAATGATAATAGGCACTTCTGATTGTTTTTGTAAATAAAATGTTATTAGAACACAGCCACCCCCATTCGTTTATTCTTTTTTTTTTTTTTTTTTTTTGAGATGGAGTCTCACTCCGTCGCCCAGGCTGGAGTGCAGTGGCTCGATCTCTGCTCACTGCAATCTCCGCCTCCCGGGTTCAAGCGATTCTCCTGCCTCAGCCTCCCATGTAGCTGGGACTACAGGTGCCCGCCCCCACACCTGACTAATTTTGTTTTGTATTTTTAGTAGAGACGGGGTTTCACCACGTTAGCCAGGATGGTCTTGATCTCCTGACCTCGTGATCCGCCCGCCTCGGCCTCCCAAAGTGCTGGGATTACAGGCGTGAGCCACCGTGCCCGGCTCCATTCATTTATTCTTATTGTCTATGGGTATTTTAGTGGTATGATGGCAGAGTTGAACAACAGAGACAACATGGCTCACAAATCCTAAAATATTTATTGTCTGACCCTTTACAGAAAAAGTTCACCAGCCTCTGCTTTAGCGAATCAAAAATTTACGTCCTCAATCATGTTTTATTTACAAGTGATTGGCGTATGTCAGGATGTTTAGTGAGCGATACAAGAGTATTTCATTGTATTTGGAGGGAATGATTGCAATGATTTTATACAGATAATCTTCTGAATTTGTGATTGGTGTTATATTTCAATTTATCAATTTATTCATATTTATTTAACAAGTTATTACATATATATTTATTCGGTATAGTTGTGAAAGTCTTATTATATGCCAGTGGCTGTGTTAGAATTTAAGGATAATGCAGTGAGGAGCAACAAGACCCCTGCTTTAACAGAGCTTACGATTTATGGAAAGACTGCCTCTTACTCTGAGGAAGGTGGGAGTCATCCAGTCTACAGTGGAGCTGAGGGCCTGAGGGAAGCTGGGGAATGGTGAATAAGAGTTAGTGGAAAGAACTGTTAGAACAGATCACTGGTACAAGATCTGTAGTTCTGAGGGGGAGACTCTCCTCTTTGTATAATTTCTCAGAGCCTTTACCGTATGAAATATGCATTGCATATCTCTAGCAAGATTTCCAAGGTACCTGAGCACCAGATCTCTTAGTTTGATGAAGTATTTAGGGCTCCACGAAACATTTTCTGAAAAAAAAAATTACATAGAACATTGTTGGTCAAGAATTGTCAGATGAAAAGATTCTTAAAAGACCCTAGAAACAAAACGAGATCATTTACTCAACATCTTTCTTTTGCTAGTGCTATGTGACCTTTTAATCTTGAAATTTTTCTTGTGTAGATGTTAGGCCTGTAAATTCGTTATGGTAATGTCAATTCAAAGGGTCTTTGAAGTTTAGTTTCTCGTTTATTGGATTCCTGTCTTTCATATTTGTCTTTCTAAAGCACTTTAAGATCTTGGAGAAGAAAGTTCAAGGAAAGATGATGCAATAGATTATTCTTCCTTGGGCTGCAATACTTTTAAAAGGATTATTCCTTATCTTTTTGTTAAATCGACTTCTATAAATTTTTCAAAGTGAAGTGTTTTGGTTCTCAAAGGCTAGGACTATCCTTTTATCTTCTTTTTCTATTCTCTCATATTTTCCTTCCTTGACAAATTCATGGCTGAATAACAGTATCGAAATGTTATCATAACTCTTTGGCTAATTATTTTTGTCAAGCCCCCCAAAAGGCAAAAACAAGCACTGTTTAAAATGTTTAGTTTGGCAGCATGAGACAAATTAGAAGTGCAGAGAATGAGCAACCTATGAGATCATCTGTCTGCCGCTACGTGCAGCCCATCGCAATTCTCGACTGTTAGAAACTCAAGCTCAATTACCCACTTTGCTATTCAGTTCCTGCATACTTTGCGTGAATAACTGCCCCGCTCTGTAACTCAGATTCCTCAGCTGTATAATCAATGGAGTTAATAATACTTATTTCAGTTATTGTGAAGCACCGAGTAGATGGTTGGCATGCAATAAATATAGTTACCAACCTATAACTTTGGTCTAAGGAATGAAGAAACATCTGTTAGAAAGACAGCTTTTTAAATGAAAATACTAATAGTGCCCTGAAGAAAGATGTATCTTTCTTAGTATGTCACAGTTACCAGATGGAAAAATCAGCAAAATACAAAACACTTAATGAATATAGGTATCATGATATCATTATGATCATAAGGAAAAAAGTGGAACAGTTAGATGGGGTTATAACTGGTAAATCCATACTTGAACGAGATGTCTAACATTTAGAGTGGAGTTCCCTTGGGTTTATTAAAGGTTAGTGTTCTCTATCTTCCCCAGGGAGAATTTTATAAATATCTAAATAACGGTATGAATTACCTCTTTGGATAAATATATAAACGCTATTTAATAAAAAAAAAATGTGTCTGACCTAAAGCTGGAAGGGATTGATAATACGTTGAATAGCAGAATGATGACCATACCATATGGATAGATGATGTGGTAAACCCAATTTGTGAGCTAATTTTTTTTGAAGAAATGTGAGAAAGATCTTTTTTGGATTCACAATATTATCTTCACAAATCTTTGAAAGGGAAAATGTAAGTGTGGAAAAGACTTCAGTTATTTAAAATTACTGTAATTGCAAAATAAGAGTTATAGTGTGCTAAGGAGATACTTCTGACAAAAACAGTCCAATGTAACTACAGCCAGATCAAATTGATATGAAGTATCTGCAACAGTGGAGATTATTGACCTATTCAATTTTAGACTTCATTATGACAGTGTTAGATTCAGTGGAGCTACTCCATTCTGAGTGACAAAGATAAACGTTAAGGTATTCAAGAAAAGTTAAATAGTTGTGGGCAGTTGTTGATAAAAGGATTAAGACATTAAGAATAGCCATGTAGTTTGGAAAATCAACTACAAAAAATTATATCTGGAAGTATCTTTCCAAAACTAGCTTTGACATTTTTGTTTCTACAACTCCATGTTTAGGCATGTAACACGAAGGAATCTCTCCTCACGTGAAAGAAATGCCTAGGGTTTTAAATTCCAGCATAGTTGTGTAATATTGAAAACTACTTAAGGTGCTCATTGAATAATTTACATATAAACACTGAGTAGAATAGTATTTGGCCATAAAAAAGGATGAAGAAAGTTTTCTCTGAACTGATATAAAGTGATTAAGAAGATATATGTTGTAAAGTATAATTACAGTATTTTAACTTTTGTTTTACAAATAAGGAAAAATAAGAATGTACAATTGTTTTTTTCTCTCTCTTGAGATATCTCTGTATCTGTTTGTCTATTTGTCTGAATCTGTCTGTCTGCTTGGGTATACTTTCCGGGCCAAAAAGAAACAAACAAACAAACAAAAAAAACAGAAGTATAAACAGAAACTAAAAAATAGTTCCCTCTGTAGAGTAGGTGAAAATGGGATAGAGGGAATAAGAATCGGAATGTAAGTACCTTGAAAGCAAGGAACTTGCTTTATATAGTAAACTCTTTATGTAGTTGATGTTTGAATTATAAAAATATCCTATATATTTAAACAAACAAAATTAAAAGGATGAAAAAATCAGTTGAATCAATCAGACATACATGATCTTAACCAAATATCAAATTATTTACTACCATACTGAGAAAATAATAATTTAAGTAACTTTTACTTGATTAATTAGTCAATTAACATACTAATTAATCAACAAATTAAGATTATAAATTCAGGTAACATTATTCATAAAAAACTTCAAGCACATTTTCATCCATCTTAAATTCATCTGACTATTCTATATTTCAATATTACCATTTCCCCATGATTTATACATGCTTAGAAAGATAAATTCTAAAGTCCAATACAACTGCAAAAATACCATTAGCTCTTGTTTTTTTTATAGTTGTATTGGTGTGGTCATTCTCACATTGTTTTCTGTATATATTGTATGAAAGAATTAGTGAGTAAATGCATTAGCATGGTTGGAAGAAAGGAGGCACAAATATGGAATGGGTATGTGTGGAAGAATGCTTTAGTGTTGGATTTTCTTTAGAGGTATCGATATAACCCTGTTAGACATAGACACATACACATATTTAATACAAACTTCAAGCACATTTTCATCCATCTTAAATTTATCTGACTATTCTATGTTTCAATATTACCACTTCTTCTTGATTAAAGGATGTCATTATGCCTGTTTGTGCATATAATGAACAGGTATTGATTTCTAAATACCACTCACTAAACACACATTGAAAACCGGGAAACTTAAATGGCTGATTTCAGGTCTGCAACAAGAAAGAACAAATTGGGTTATGCCAGAAAGCAATGGCATACTCAACGGTTAATAGGATAAGGTTGAAAAGGCACAGATGCTCTGTATAGGGAATTTATTGACCACATTTGGGGTATGTAGCTTCAGTAAGAAAAATATAGAATAACATGTTGAATTACAAAAAAAATCCAAGAGTACACAGTAATACAAGAGATAAAAAGAAAGACAAAAATGGCAGTTCTTTTAAAAAAGAATTATGTGATTTTATTAGCCCTTCTTCACCCTATTGGTGATAGAGGGATTCCTACTCTAGTGTTATATAGATGACAGAATATAACACCTGACACTGGGCAGATGAGATCAACTGCAGTTCATACACATTCATACTCACATATGGCATACATATATGTACTCTCAGCTAGGGGAGGAGAGCACCCCATGCCACAGAGGCCCACACAGGTTGCACTTGGGAACAAAGTGAATAACCAGGGACTGTGGACAGCAAGATTTATAGTGTCAACAGAAGGAAAGGCCCCAGTACTCATGGGAGGATGTGGTTGGTTTAGTTATTTTTTTATTTTAAAATTTAATGTAAATTAATTTTAAGTTCTGGGATACATGTGCAGGATGTGCAGGTTTGTTACATAGGGAAACGTGTGCTGTGGTGGTTTGCTGCACCTATCAACCCATCACGTAGGTATTAAGTCCTGTAAGAATTAGCTGTTTGTCCTAATGCTCTCCCTCCCCTCACCCCCTCAAAGGGCCCTAGTGTGTGTTGTTCCCCTCCCTGTGTCGATATGTTCTCATTGTTCAGCTCCCACTAAGAAATGAGAAGAGGCAGTGTTTTGTTTTCTGTTCCTGTGTTAGTTTGCTGAGGATAATGGCTCCCGGCTCCATCCATGTCTCTGCAAAGACATGATCTCCTTCCTTTTTATGGCTGTATAACATTCCATGATGTATTTTCTTTATCCAGTCTATTATTGATGGGCATTTGGGTTGATTTCATATCTTTGCTATTGTGAATAGTGCTGCAATAAACATACACATACATGTATCCCAGTAATGGGATTGCTAGTCAAATGGCATTTCTGGTTCTAGGTCTTTGAGGAATTGCCATGCTGTCTTCCACAGTGGTTGAACTGATTTACATTTTCACCAACAGTGTAAAAGCATTCCTATGTCTCCACAGCTTCACCAGCTCTGTTCTTTCTTAAATTTTTAATAGTCACCATTCTGACTGGCATGAGATGCTTCTCATTGTGGTTCTGATTTACGTTTCTCAATTGATCAGTGATGTTGAGCTTTTTTTCATGCTTCTTGGCCACATAAATGTCTTCTTTTGAGAAGTGTCTGTTCATGTCCTTTGCCCACTTTTTAGTGGTGTTGTTTGTTTTGTTTCTTGTAAATTAATTTAAGATCCTTGTAAATTTTGGATATTATACCCTTGTCAGATGGATAAATTGGAATAATTTTCTCCCATTCTGTAGGTTGTCTGTTCAACTGATGATAGTTTCTTTTGCTGTGCAGAAGCTCTTTAGGTTAATTAGATCCCATTTGTTAATTTTTTCTTTTGTTGTAATTGTTTTTGCTGCTTTCATCATGAAATTTTTGCCTATGCCTATGTTCTGAATGGCATTGCCTGCATATTGTTCTAAGGTTTTCATAGTTTTGGGCTGTACATTTAAATCTTTAATCTGTCTTGAGTTAATTTTTGTATAAGGTGTAAGGAGGGGTTCAGTTTCAATTTTCTACATGTGGCTAGCCAGTTCTCCCAGCACCATTTATTTTACATTTATTTATTTAGTTAGTTTTAATTTTTTTTCTAGGTCAAGTTTTTTTTCATTATTATTATTATACTTTAAGTTTTAGGGTACATGTGCACAACATGCAGGTTTGTTACATATGTATACATGTGCCATGTTGGTGTGCTGCACCCGTTAACTCGTCATTTAGCATTAGGTATATCTCCTAATGCTATCCTTCTCCCTTCCCCCTACCCCACGACAGGCCCCAGTGTGTGATGTTCCCCACCCTGTGTCCCAGTGTTCTCATTGTTCAATTCTCACCTATGAGTGAGAACATGCGGTGTTTGGTTTTCTGTCCTTGTGATAGTTTGCTGAGAATGATGGTTTCCTGCTTCATCCATGTCCCTACAAAGGACATGAACTCATCCTTTTTTTATAGCTGCATAGTATTCCATGGTGTATATGTGCCACATTTTCTTAATCCAGTCTATCATTGTTGGACATTTGGGTTGGTTCCAAGTCTTTGCTATTGCAAATAGTGCTGCAATAAATATACGTGTGCATGTGTCATTATAGCAGCATGATTTATAATCCTTTGGGTATATACCCAGTAATGGAATGGTTGGGTCAAATGCTATTTCTAGTTCTAGATCCCTGAGGAATCACCACACTGACTTCCACAATGGTTGAACTAGTTTACAGTCCCACCAACAGTGTAAAAGTGTTCCTATTTCTCCACATCCTCTCCAGCACCTGTTGTTTCCTGACTTTTTAATGATGGCAATTCTAACTGGT
Organism: Pan troglodytes; assembly: GCF_028858775.2. NCBI lineage: Eukaryota > Metazoa > Chordata > Mammalia > Primates > Hominidae > Pan > Pan troglodytes. The sequence continues at coordinate 16,318,046 of NC_072411.2, forward strand.
GTGAGATGGTATCTCATTGTGGTTGATTTGTATTTCTCTGATGGCCAGTGATGATGAGCATTTTTTCATGTGTTTTTTGGCTGCATAAATGTCTTCTTTTGAGACGTGTCTGTTCATATCCAGCACCATTTATTAAATAGGGAATCCTTTCCTCATTGCTGGTTTTTGTCAGGTTTGTTGAAGATCAAATGGTTGTAGATGTGTGGTGTTATTTCTGAGGCCTCTGCCCTGTTCCATTGGTCTATATATCCGTTTTGGTACCAGTACCATGCTGTTTTGGTTACTGTAGCCTTGTAGTATGATTTGAAGTCAGGTAGCATGATGCCTCCAGCTTTGTTCTTGCCCAGAATTTTCTTGGCTATGCGGGCTCTTTTTTGGTTCCATGTGAAGTTTAAAGTAGTTTTTTTCCAATTCTGTGAAGAATGCCAATGGTAGTTTAATGGGAGGGAATAACATCGAATGTATAAATTATTTTGGGCTGTATGGCCATTTTCATAATATTGATTATACCTATCATTGAACATGGAATGTTTTTCCATTTGTCTGTGTCCTATCTTATTTCCTTGAGCCGTGGTTTGTAGTTTTCCTTGAAGAGGTCCTTCACTTCCCTTGTTAGCTGTATTCCTAGGTATTTTACTCCTTTTGTAGCAATTGTGAATGGGAGTTCATTTATGATTTTGCTCTCTGCTTGTCTATTATTAGTGTATAGGAAAGTTTATGATTTTTGCTCATTGATTTTGTATCCTGAGACTTTGGTGAAGTTGCTTATGAGCTTAAGAAGTTTTTAGACTGAGACAGTTGGGGTTTTCTAGATATAGGATCATGTCATCTGCAAATAGAGACAGTTTGACTTCCTCTCTTCCTACCTGAATACCCTTTATTTTTTCTCTTGCCTGATTGCCCTGGCCAGAACTTCAAATACTATGTTAAATAGTAGTTGTGAAACAGGACATCCTTGTCTTGTGCTGATTTGCAAGAGGAGTGTTTCCAGCTTTTGCCCTTTCAATATGATATTGGCTGTGGGTTTGTAATAAATGGCTCTTATTGTTTTGAGGTATGTTCCTTCAATACCTAGTTTATTGAGAATTTTTAACATGAAGCGATGTTGAATTTTATCAAAGGCCTTTTCTGCATCTATTGAGAATCATGTGGTTTTTATATTTAGTTCTGTTTATGTGATGAATTACATTTATTGATTTGCATATGTTGAACTAGTCTTGTATCCAAGGAATAAGTGACTTGATCATGGTGGATAAGCTTTTTGATATGTTGCTGGATCCAGTTTGCCAGTATTTTGTTGAGGATTTTTGCATTGATGTTTGTCAGGCATTGATATTGGCCTGAAATTTTCTTTGTGGTATCTCTGCCAGGTTTTGGTATCAGGATGATGCTGGCTGCATAAGATGAATTAAAGAGAAGTCCCTCTTTTTCAATTGTTTGCAATAGTTTCAGAAGAAGTGGCACCAGCTCCTCTTTGTACTTCTGGTAGAATTCAGCTGTAAATACATCTGATCCTGGGCTTTTTTTTTTTGTGTGGTTTGTAGGCTATTAATTAGTGTCTCAATTTCAGAACTTGTTATTGGACTATTCAAGGATTCAACTTCTTCCTCGTTCAGTCTTGGGAGGGTGTATGTGTCCAGTAATTTGTCCATTTCTCATAGATTTTCTAGTTTATTTGCATAGGGGTATTTATAGCATTCTCTGATGATTGTTTGTATTTCTTTAGGGTCAGTGGTGATATCCCCTTTATCATTTTTTATTGTGTCTATATGATTCTTTTTTCTTCTTTATTAGTCCAGCTAGTGGTCTATTTTATTAATTTTTTCAAAAAAAAACTGGATTCATTGATTTTTTGAAGGGTTTTTTGTGTCCCTTTCTCCTTCAGTTCTGCTCTGATCTTGGTTATTTCTTTGTCTTCTGCCAGTTTTAGGGTTTGTTTACTGTTGGTTCTCTAATTCTTTTAGTTGTGATTTTAGGGTGTTGATTTGAGCTCTTTCTAGCTTTTTGATGTGGACATTTTAGTGCTACAAATTTTCCTCTTAACACTGCTTTAGCTGCATCCCAGTGATTTTGATACATTGTCTCTTTGTTCTCATTGGTTTCAAAGAACTTCTTGATTTATGCCTTAATTTCATTATTTACCCAGGAGTCATTCAGGAGCAGGTTGTTCAATTTTCATGTAGTCGTGTGCTTTTGAGTGAGTTTCTTGATCCTGAGTTCTAATTTGATGGCACTGTGGTCTGAGAGACTGGTTGTTATGATTTCAGTTCTTTTGCATTTGCTGAGGATTATTTTACTTCCAATTATGGGATCAATTTTAGAGTAAGTGCCACGTAGCACTCAGAAGAATGTATATTCTGTTGTTTTGGGGTGGAGAGTTCTGTAGGTATCTGTCAGGTCCACTTGCTGCAGAACTGAGTTCAAGTCCCGTATATCCCTGTTAATTTTCAATTGTGATGATCTGTCTTATATTGACAGTGGGGTGTTGAAGTCTCACACTGTTACTATGTGGGAATCTAAGTCTCTTTGTAGGTCTCTAAGAACATGTTTTATGAATCTGGGTTCTTCTGTATTGGGTACATATATATTTCTGATAGCTAGCTCTTCTTGTTGAATTGAACCCTTTAGCATTATGCAATGCCCTTCTTTGTCTTTTTTGATCTGTGTTGGTTTAAAGTCTGTTTTGTCAGAAAACTAGGATTGCAACCCTTGCTATATTCTGCTTTCCATTTGCTTGTTAAATTTTCCCCCATCCCTTTCTTTTGTGTCTTTGCACGTGAGATGGGTTTCTTGAATGCAGCACACTGATGGGTCTTGACTCTATCCAGCTTGCCATTCTCTGTCTTTTGACTGGGGCATTTAGCATGTTTACATTTAAGGTTAATATTGTTATGTTTGATTTGTGTGTCCTTGGTCTTTGTTCTTCAGTGTGTTTTTGTAGTGGCTGTTAATGATTTTTCCCTTCCATATTTAGCCCTTCCTACAAGAGCTCTTACAAGGCAGGCGTGATGGTGACGAATTCCCTCAGCATTTACTTTTCTGAAAAAGATGTTATTTCTCCTTTGCTTTTGAAACTTAGTTTGGCCAGATATGAAATTCTGGGTTGGAAATTCTTTTCTTTAAGAATGGGAGAAAATTTTTACAATCTACCCATCTGACAAAGGGCTAACGTCCAGAATCTACAAAAAACTTAAATAAATTTACAAGAAAAAATCAAACAACCCCATCAAAAAGTGGGCGAAGGATATGAACAGACACTTCTCAAAAGAAGACATTTATGCAGCCAAAAGTCACATGAAAAAATGCTCATCATCACTGGCCATCAGAGAAATGCAAATCAAAACCACAATGAGATACCATCTCACACCAGTTAGAATGGCGATCATTAAAAAGTCAGGAAACAACAGGTGCTGGAGAGGATGTGGAGAAATAGGAACACTTTTACAAGGTTGGTGGGACTGTAAACTAATTCAACCATCGTGGAAGACAGTGTGGCGATTCCTCAAGGATCTAGAACTAGAAATACCATTTGACCCAGCCATCCCATTACTGGGTATATACCCAAAGGATTATAAATCATGCTGCTATAAAGACACATGCACACGTATGTTTATTATGGCACTATTCACAATAGCAAAGACTTGGAACCAACCCAAATGTCCACCAATGATAGACTGGATTAAGAAAATGTGGCACATATACACCATGGAATACTATGCAGCTATAAAAAAGGATGAGTTCATGTCCTTTGTAGGGACATGGATGAAGCTGGAAACCATCATTCTCAGCAAACTATCGCAAGTACAGAAAACCAAACACTGCATATTCTCACTCATAGGTGGGAATTGAACAATGAGAACACTTGGACACAGGGTGGGGAACATCACACACCAGGGTCTGTCGTGGGGTGGGGGTAAGGGGGAAGGATAGCATTAGGAGATATACCTAATGTAAATGATGAGTTAATGGGTTCAGCACACCAACATGGCACATGTATACATATGTAACAAACCTGCACGTTGTGCACATGTACCCTAGAACTTAAAGTATAAAAAAAAAGAAAAGAATGTTGAATATTGGCCCTCAATCTCTTCTGGCATATAGGGTTTCTGCTGAGAGGTCCACTGTTAGTCTGACAGGCTTCCCTTTATAGGTGACCTGATGTTTTTCTCTGGCTGCCTTTAACATTTTTTCCTTCATTTCAACCTTGGAGAATCTGATGATTATGTGTCTTGGGGTTGATCTTCTCATGGAGTATCTTACTGGGGTTCTCTGGATTTCCTGAATTTGAATGTTCACCTGTCTTGGTAGGTTGAAAAAGTTCTCCTGGATGATATCCTGAAGTATGTTTTACCACTTGGTTTCATTCTGCCTGTCTCTTTCAGATACCCCTATCAGTCATAGGTTCAGTCTTTTTACATAATCTCATAGTTCTTGGAGGTTTTGTTCATTCCTTTTCATTCTTTTTTTTCCCTAATCTTCTCTTCCTGCTTTATTTCAGCAAGATAGTCTTCAAGCTCTGAAATTCTTTCCTCTACTTGATCTCTTCAGTTATTGATACTTGTATTTGCATTGTGAAGTTATTGTGTTGTGTTTTTCAGCTCCATCCGGTCATTTATGTTCCTCTCTAAACTGGTTATTCTGTTTAACAGCTCCTTCTGAAGACTACTTCCGTCAATTTATCCATCTCAGCCTCTGCCTAGTTCTGTGCTCTTGCTGGAGAGGTGCTGCAATCATTTGGAGGAGAAGAGGCACTCTGGCTTTTTGAGTTTTCAACATTTTTTCATTGATTCTTTCTCATCTTCATGAGTTTATCCAGCTTTGATCACAGAAGCTGCTGACCTTTGGATAGGTTTTTTTGTGGGGACTTTTTTGTTGATGTTATTGTTATTGTTGCTTTCTGTTTGTTTATTTTTCTTTTAAGAGTCAGGCTCTTCTTTCATAGGCGTGCTGCAGTTTGCTTGGGGTCCACTCCAGACTCTATTTACCTAGTTCCTTTCCACACCTGGAAGTGTCACCAGTGGAGGCTATAGAACAGTAAAGATGGCTGCCTTCTCTTTCCTCTGGGATCTCTGTACCAGAGGGGCACTGACCTGATGCCAACAGAAATGCTACTGCATAATGTGTCTGGCAACCCTAATTGAGGGTTCTCCTCCAGTCAGGAGGCACAGGATGTGGGACTCACTAACTGAGGCATGTTGGCTGCTCCTTGGTGGAGGAGGTGCACTGTGCTGGGAGGAATCCCACTTGTCTAGAGTGCCCAGATTCCTCAAAGCCAGCAGGGGCAAAGACTAAGTCTACTGATTTGCGAAGACTTCAGCCACTCCTCCTTCTAGGGGCTCAGTCCCAGAGAGATTAGAGTTCTGTTGCTAAAACCCTGGCTGGAGTTTCTGAAATTCCTGTAGGGAGGCCTTGCCTAGGGAAATGGTGTGGGTCAGGATCCAGCCTAAAGAGGCAATCTGGCCGCACTCTGCCACAGCCACGGTGCTGCACTATGGGGAATTCCTCCAGGGTCCAAACCATCCATTTTCCCTGGCATTGCAGGGGAAAGATGGCAAACTGGAGCTGCAGTGATGGCGGCCACCCCTCCTCCCGGAACTCAGTCATCTTATGCAGCAGGCAGCCACAGTGATGGCTGCCGCCCTTCCCCTTGAAAGCTCAGCCATCTTAGGCAGCATGCAGCCACAGTGATGATGGCCACCCCTCCCTCTGGGAACTCGGTAGTCTTAGGCAGTCTCCAGCCGAGTAGCCGCTGAGAATCTGTACAACTCTGCGGTTCAGACCCAAGGCTCTGGTGGCGTGGGCTGACAAGGAGGATCTCCTGATCTGTGGGTTGCACAGATCTGTGGAAAAAGTGTGGTTTCCCAGGCAGAGTAGCACCATCACTCACCGCCTCCCTCGGCTGAAGGTGGTAGCTCCCCTTGCCCTGTCTGACTCCTAGGTGGGCTGTGGCACCACTCTGCTTTTCCTTACTCTCCGTAGGTCACACCAACCACCTACTCAGTCCCATTAAGAGGACCTGGATACCTCAGTTCAGTTTGTTTAAATAATTCTTCAAGTTTGCAGGCAACTGAAACTCACCAGTTAATGATAAGTAGTAGCCGCACCTGTTCCATTTGATAAGAAAGGTTATTTGGAGAGGATCTTAGCTCTAGAAGCCCAATGGGGAGGGAAGCTTGTGGTTAAGTTATTGGAGGCCCTGTGATTTCACCAGATATCCAGTCAGCACATAATTTTAGACATTAGTTCTTAGGCTTTATATCATATAATAAATATGGCTGGAATGATAGACTAGAAAACTCTTGATGTTTCTGTCCTAATATTATAATTTATTAATGAAAGAATTATCAATACGTTCTAAAATCATTGGGCAAAAAGTGTTTAAGAATAGAATATTCATGTTTTCAAAGCATCATTGCGCATATTACTCAAAAGGTGGAACATGTCCCTTTAAAATGGAAAGATCATACAGTGACAATCTTAACCAAGTGGCTAAGTTTGGCATTACTGGTGGTGTAAAGCCTAACTTTTTGTTTCTTCTGATGACATGCAATGGGAGATACACTACACCAGCTATGTGGTATTCTTACCAAAAATGTTGACCTCAGTCTAATCGCAAAAAAAAAAACCAAAAAACAGACAAATCTATGATGGTATGCTTTGCGAGACAGCAACCCTGGGCTTCTCAAAAACTTAATACTTTAATATTAAATCAAAATATGTAATAATGAATAATAGGGGAAAACATCAACTATTTTAACTTAGATAAGACTAAAGTAACACAACAGTGAAATGCAATGCATGAAGTTGCATGACAGACCGAAAAGATATAAAGAACATTCACGTGACTATTGATGAAATGTAACGTAGGTTGCATGTTGTATAATTTTATTAAACTGTTTATTTTTCTCAGGTGTGGTAATGGTGTTGTGGTTATATATTCTTGGGAGGCCCATACTTAGATATAATTATGCACTCTCCTTTGGATCATTCAACAAAACGGTTGTGTGTATGTTTATGTTAAAAGAGAGAAGGAGACAGAGAGAGAGAAAAGGAGAGAGAGAGACAGAAAAAGAGAGAGAGTGAGAGAAGGAGAGGAGAAAAAGTGAGAGAAATGAAGTATATATGGAAAGATGTTGAGAATTAGTGATTCTAAGTGAGGATTATGCAGGTCTTTATTGTACTGTTCTTTCAACTTTTCTTCAAGTTTGAAGTTTTTAAAAGTAAAAAAAAAAATTACCACATAGCTGAAGATGAAAACATACCAATTATGGTGGATAAATAACATAAACAGGGAATCAGACTTCTGCTCACATCCCTTATCGTAATAAAATTGCAGAATCTAAGAGAAAGTGGAATCTGAAGAGATTTTAGAAGAAAGGCAGTCTACAGAAGACAAGCAATTTAAACAGGCCTCTCAGCAACAGCCATGAGAAACCTAAATACAATGGAATGTAACTTCAGTGAGCTGAAATAGCTTAAAATTCTGTACCTAGCAAATACACTTTTCATGAGGGTAAAATATATTTTTGGACAGATAATCTGGGATAAGCCAAAAACAAATACTCAGTAAAATAAATGTTAAAGATATAATGTAAACAGAAAAAAAAATCCAGATGTGAAGGTAATGATACAAAAAGAAATTATGAGCAATTATATTGGCAAAAATGTGGCTAAATCAAAGCAAATTATGACTATATAAAGCCAAAGTAATTTGAAACTTTGTGAAAAGGAAAAATATCTTTCAAAAAACTGATTAAATTATATACACAATAGGAAGGGGAGTAAAGTAACTGTATACTATGGCTTTTGAGTAGTTTGAAGAGGGGTAAGTTAATTGTTTTTAAATTAGCATAATCACAAAAAATATAGATGCAAAGTACAAATTTCTAAAAATAGAGGAGAAAAATAGAATAAGAAAATAGGAGGCAGAGAATTGAGACTCCAAGAATGTGAAAAATACAATCCAGGTGATAGAGTAAGATTGGGCAACAGTGACAGAATAAAGATTGAGGAGTAGGTAAACCAATGCAATATATTGTTAGGAGAGCATTTCCAAGACCACAAAGAAACTTAGCAACTCTCAATTATAAATAAAAGTTATTTTATGATAATACTAAAACTCTTATTGAATTTATGAGTGAGCCCCCAAATAGAACATGTTTCATAGGCATAAGACTTGATTAAAACACTGTTTTCTCACAGGAGGCCCCTGTGACCTGGGGGGAAGCCTACACACAGCTCTCACTGATGGACAAGAACGGTGGCCATCCCAGTCAAACTAAACTTGTGTGAAGAAAAATTAAGCCTAGACATCACCAGTCTGTGACCTCTAGTACCACCCTTGTACATGTATCACATTCTACTGGTATAACTCAAATATAAGTTCAGAGTGAAAGCACTGAATCATGAAACTAAGAGGGTAACCTGTAGAAGAAGAGCCAGAGATCTGATTCCATGTTAGGCTTCACTCTAGACTGTAGCCTCTGAGGATTAATAAAATCTTTGGAATGCAAAGATCCCTTTTCCTCCGAATAAGATTTGTGAAATCTCTAGAATTATGCACTTTCATATACATCTGTGGTTCTGCCTAATTTTAATGGGTACTGCCTTCTGATTCTGTGGGAAGAAAATATCATGGGACTTTGAAATCCGTCAGTTGATTGCACATTTCTTGTTCAGTCAAAATTTACTTAGAATTCCAAGTGTGCATTTACTAAAACTGTGCTTGAAGGGTTGGTAATGGGTGATTTAATTCTCTAGTATTATATGTGATTGCAGTCTGGAAGGCTGAACTATTTTGGTGATGGCCAACCATGCAGTAAGGAGGTTAACACAATTTGCAATGGTAATCTCTCTTTCATCTACACATTTCAGTCAACCTTGGCATTATCTCTAAGGCCGAATCCAAGTGCCTGTAAGCCAGAAGCCTTCAGGAAAGAGCAGCTGTTTTTGTGCTCTCTCACATCTTGAATCCTAGGTCAAAATGTCATGTAAAAGTTTTTTCACTAAAATATCTATATTGATTTCTAGGAATAAAATAGAAATGCCTGGAGGATTCTGTGTATTTTCCCTGTAAGTCACTGAAATATCCTGGTAGGCCATCAAGAAATAAAATGGATTTTGTCTCCATTGTATGATTGAGTCCTCCCTTGAAACCCTTGCTATTATCTGGACCAACAAATGTGTAGAGTCCAGACTAAGAGTGGAGTTGATTCAGTGTCTGTATCCATGGGATTTTGGTCAACAAAACAGGACTACTTAAAGCCTTGTTGGGTAGGGGTTTATTATAGGAATCAGACCTTACACAAACACGGAAGCACTAAGTGAAGAGAAAGTGTTTAAGGGGGACTGGGATGATCAGAGAAAGAATCACTGGCTGGTTTTCCTGAAGCGCTGACTCAGGTAGACAAGAAGCCAAGCATGCTCTGCTGCCAAAGTAGGACTCTGAAGGGGGCACTTCAGCAAGGTCTGTAGGAAGATGTTGTCTTTGGTGGCCACTACCACTGTGAGTCCACAGCCAAATGCCCAGTGGTAGGTTTGGGGCCACCATTGGTCAGCAGGGCCAGCTACTGAAAAGGTGGACTAGATTCAGAGAAGAGGAGAGTAAGGATACACTGAGACTTGCTGGGTACCCCTCTACGTATCTTAGGCATCTATCTTATGAAAACCTTCTGAAAGTAGTAGCCTCTGTTTCTCTTCTTCCTTCCATATCTCACTGAACGTCTCTCTTCTGGCCAATTCTAATGTAGAAATATCAGGAAAGGGTATTGCGAAATGTAATACTCCATATTTGCCTGACATAAGCAAGATACTCTAGTTAGAAGCTGGCAATTTCCTTATAACCTAGGACAATTAGGAAGTAGAAATTAGAGTCTAAAGCAGTCTGCAAACTAGGAAGACAGTGGCAAACGGGAGTAACAGGAAACGAAGTCAGGTGCAGTAGACAAACATCTGTCCTGGTGTTATAGGTTGTGCCAGTATATGGGTGGCTGAGGGTCAGAAGGTTTATGCAAAGAGCCAAAGCGAAGCATGATTTACCTCTGAAATGACAGGAGGTCACAGGTACATGAAACTCAAATGCATTACAGGTTTTTTTTTTCTTTGTTATCCAAATGTAAAGAGCAGGAGATAAATTTCATCACCTTTTGAGGTGTTTGTTAAAACATGTAGATTTCTGAAACCTCCTTGCAGACCTAGGAACCGGAATCTCTAGGGTTTTGATTCAGGAATCTGCGTATTAAATACAATCCTCAGATGGTTCTTCTGTGCAGTCTAGTTGGGAAATATATGACTCGCAGAGTGACAGATTCATGCTAACGTCATGTCAGGTACTTACTGATCTGCTTCAGCACTGAGAACAGAGACTGAATTAGAGGAACAGACATATAAGTGATTTTTTTTTAACTGACTCATACAGTAGATTTTATTTTATTTTTTTTTAGAGAGAAAAAATTCAGGGTGGAGATGGCAAATAAATTATTCATGTCACATACCTAGTAAGTGTCTGGGCCCATACTCTAATTTAGATCTACTTGACTCCAAAGTGTACCCTTTGAGTGTTGAATGGAGTAAAAGGCTTCAGGCTTGCAGAATTACTGACTGACTTGCTAAACATTCATCAGTGAGACCCCTCAGGGAAGGAAAAGTAATACTGGTCTCCTATTAAGCTAAGTCTGTGTGGATTTCTAAGAAAAGTCCTGGAGGCCAACATTCCCCCAAATAAAAGAACTAGTAATAGAGGAAGGCAGGTCCTGAAAAAATCACTCCCAAGAAAAATGAGAACTTCACACTCGCTTTGTTTTCTGCCCCTCTCCTCCTCCCTCTCTGTGGACCCAGCACTTACAACTACTATGACCTCTTCCATCTTTATGTGTCTTCATCATACCAAGAATTCCCCTTTCTTCTCTGAAAAAAAAAAAAAAAAAAGAAGAAAGAAAGGAAAAAAAAAAACGACATCTTGATCTCGTTTATATGGAATTAATTTTACAGTTAATAAGTAAAACCTAATATTTTTTGTCTACTTTCTTGGGAGCAATATGGTGAACTCATATTGGCAAAGTTATTTAATGGTTTTATGAAGGAATAGATAAGTGTGAGTGAGAAAGTGTGGAATCAGATCGCAGCTGTAAAGATAAGCTGAACTATGGCAGCGCAATGTGACCCCTAGTCTTTGCATTCTAATTTAGGTTCTGCTGGGAAGCTTTACGAGATTATTGAATACCTTTCTAGCAATTAGAGCTGGCCCGGATGGTTCTGGTTGCCTTGGGAATTTGGAAATTCTTCTATGTGAAAGATGTTTCTGCAGGAGCTGATCATTATACACCGATGTTATAAACAATTAATTTATAAAGTACAAAGTTTCAATTTCACAGTGTTTATTTTGTTTTTTTCTGTTAGCTATCTGTTCACCAGATAACTATCATTCTTTCCATATCTTGTGGAATTCCTGCTAGGACTAATAAGATAGGAACTGGAAAATAGCTTTGAAAATAGAATAATTACTTTGAAAATAGAATAATATGTGTTATATGATATACATACAGGAAAGTACTCCTGCAACAGCAACAATTGTACTGATTCTAATATCCCAAATCCAGCGGCTGCTCTTCACCCTCTCTCCTAGCCCAAGCCATCATTTCTACCAGTTTACTACCACAGTCTCTTAAACAATCTGCCTGTGTTCTATCTGCTTCCACAAGAGTCCATCATGTACTCAAAGTTGTTCAGATCCTGTCATTTCCTTGGCATAAGAGGAGAATCAGGACAAGTTTTGCCATGGCATCAAGGCCCCGCATGATTTGTCCTCACCTGTTTTTCCAGTGTCATCTCCTCACAGTCTTCCTTGGTTATCTGCATTTCAGCATCACAGACTTGCTTTCTAGTCCCCAAATGTGCCCACCTCATTTCCATCTTTGTCTCTGCTCTTCCCGTTCATTTCCAATACTACCTCTTCAGAGAGACCTCTTCAAACCAGCCTAAATAAATGAACCCCACTCTCTCCCTCTATCCTAGTATCCTGTTTAGTCTTTTTATTACAGTACTTATCACTGTCTGAAGTTATCTACTTATGAGTTTATGTGTGTATTATTAGTTTTCTGCTATTATACTGAAGTGCAAGCTCAATAAGGGTAACGTCTTTGTCTTATATCCTCAGTTCCTTGAAGAATGCCGGTCAGATACTGGGTTCAATGTGTATGTGGAATAAATGAATGGATAAATGGAAGGGATTCAATTATATTTGACAGTTTGGTAGGCAGCCAGATTCAGTGAAATTATGGAATACTGGTGCCTCAAAACAAAACCTTTTCTTATGTCATGTCATATATGATAGTGTTACCAAGTACCAACCTTTTCAGCCACACAGCCTGAAATAATGAAATGGAACATAGTAGTTGGACTTGGAGCCAACTTCTGCCTTAAGCAGAAAGCTCATGCAGAATTTAAATTGATTATTAAGGAAAAGAAATCCTCTTCAACACCCACAGAAAGATAGGGCATTGGTTTTCAAGTCATAAGATTTTCAGTAATTAGATAGGAGAATTATAAATATATTATTTGCATGTTACACATTTCTGTAACTCTAACCATCCAAATATGGTTTCTATATTCAAAATAGGTAGCAATTTAAATATAAATGAGACAATGCCTCATACATACAATATAATATTTAACTTAAAACACCGAGATGGTTAATTCCGTGTGTCAGTTTTGCTAGCTACAGTGCCCAGATATTTGGCCAAACATTCCTCGGGATGTCTCTGTGACAGTGCTTTTTTGGATGAGATTAACATTCAAATCAGTGGACTTTGAATAAAGAAGATTACCCTCCCACAAGGTGGGTGGGCTCATCCATTAGTTTAAGGTCTTATCAGAAAAAAATTGACCTTCCCTAAGCAAGAAGGAATTCTGCCAGCCAACTACCTTTGTACTTGAAATGCAATTCTTTTCTGAGTCTCCAGCCTGCTAATCTGTGCCATTAGATTTTGGACTCTGCAGTCTCCAGGGACAATAGCATGGCACAGTCCCTAAAATAAATTTCCCAATCTTCCTCTCTCTCCTTCTCTTCTTATTTCTCTTAAATTCCCTTTCTCTTTCAATCTCTCTATCTCCCTCTCTCCTTTCCCTATCTCTCTATCTCTCTCTCTCCCTCTCAATATCTCATACACACATACGTACAAATATATGTGTGTTTACATATATGCATATGCATTATATATATATTTATACACACACATCTTGTCCTGTTTCTCTGGAGCATTCTGATACAGACACATTTCTGATTATAGATTTAATATATACTATATTATAGTTTAAACATATAGATATAGAGAGAGATTTAAAATATACTATATTGTAGTTCAAAATATACTATTGAAAAAATTTACATAACCTGTCCAAATGTTTATTTGGTTATTAATTAAATTAAACAGATTGACCTCATCTATCATTTCTGTTAGATTACTTCTAAGAAACAGAAGATGGTAAGTAATATCTCATGCATTATGAAGTCATTTAAATTATTTAACATGCATTAAAGGAGAAATTCAATGTAGCTCATTTCTTCAGGTTTACTAATGAAAGTCAGTCTTGACTCTAGAAATAAAAAAAAAATGAGTAAGAAGAACAACTGTGACAGCATTAATATTCAGTGAAATTGATGACCTTAGTGGGTTAGTTTTATATAAACTGTTACGGTACGTACAACTTGTCACTGTAGTTCAAAGTTATGTTCAACACAATTTTTCTTCTTAATTGCTCAAGACACTCCACTGTGACATTGGCTACTTCGGCTGCAATAGAGAGATTAAAGAATCAAGTCATTGTATTTTACAGTTAACAGGATTGCTAATAAAGAATAGTAGCAGCATGAAAAATTGTAGAGAGGCAGTAAAACTGAAAGCTCAAGGGTCTACCTGTATAGACTGCGAAATCCATATACTGCACAAAGATTACAAATGGTGATTAAAGAGGAACCCACGATATAATAGATTAAAACAAAAGGTAAGGTGTCTAACAGAACACTGGATGATTCTGGGAGGATGGGGCACATAAGACATTATAAAAACAGAGTTATATTCCAAGGCCCTTTTTAAATTACAAGAATTACTTGTACTTTTACTGGCATTAGTTTTTGCCTGCAAATGTTGCTAGATTCATCATACTTTTAGAAAGCTGATTACAAGGTTTTGGTCTGTTCCCATGAAATTCCATCCCCAGATTTTGTGAAAGTAGCCCTTCGTTTAGCAAAAACTCATGAGTTTCTTCTCTGTACCAGATGCTGATGAGCTTAGTCAGTTATTTTTTATGCTGTCACTGTTTAGGGCAAATCAAACCATTGTCTAAACAGTTCAGTTTGGAATATTGTGAAAAAAATAAAGTAGAGATCCACTTAAAAATGTTGAATGTGGTTCTTGTCTTTATCTTTGTTGGTACTTTCCTGTCATTGCCATAATCATTGGCTCCATTAGCACCTGACTGGCCAATCAGGTCAGTTGACTTTGTTCATCTGAGCCACTGAACATTTCTAAATCCAGTCTCATACTGCACATCAACTGTGGCTCCCCATTTGTAAATTAAAAAAAACTTAACCATGTCTAACCCACAGGAAAATAATAGTTTCTTTTTTTAAATATATATATATTTTTATTATACTTTAAGTTCTAGGGTACATGTGCACAACGTGCAGGTTTGTTACGTATGTATACATGTGCCATGTTGGTGTGCTGCACCCATTAACTTGTCATTTACGTTAGGTATATCTCCTAATGCTATCCCTCCCCCCTCCGCCCACTCCGCAACAGGCCCCGGTGTGTGATGTTCCCCTTCTTGTGTCCAAGTGTTCTCATTGTTCAATTCCCACCTATGAGTGAGAACATGCGGTGTTTGGTTTTCTGTCCTTGCGATAGTTTGCTGAGAATGATGGTAATAATAGTTTCTTAGTTTACTTATTCACTGAAGGACTGGATGCAGTGGCTCACACCTATAAACCCAACACTTTGGAAGGCCAAGATGGGAGGATTACTTGAGGCTAGGAGTTCCAGACCAGCCTGGGCAGCGTAGAGACACTCCGTCTCTATAAGGTATTTGAAAAAAAAAAAAAAAAAAAGCTAGGCATGGTGGTGTGCACCACCTGTAGTCCTAGCTACTTGGGAGGCTGAGGCAGGAGGATCCCTTGAGCCCAGGAGTTTGGGGCTGCACCAAGCTATGATTGAGCCACTGCACTCCAGCCAAGGTGACAGAGTGAGACCTTCTCTCTAAAAATAAAAATTTTAAAAGTTATTAATTGAATAGGAGTTTGGTGTGGGTGGAGTTTTAACAGTCAGTACCACTAATCTCCATATTTTAATGTGGTTTATATAAACTATACCACCAAAGATATAATTATTTATACTGAAATATCAACATGCCTAACAACATAATTGGATTCTATGTTTATTTGCAATATGAGTAAGTCAGAGGAAAACTGATAGAGTAGCAAAGTCAGATTTCAAAGGTGAACTGTATAGGAACTTGCCCTTTGGTCTTACAGTGCTGTCTCCTATTATTTTAAGCATTCACCTTAATGATACCATGAAAAGTATTCTCAAATGGGATCATATAGGAAGCCAAGACACAGACTGTTTTAGCTTAAAGGGCCCTGAGAATTGAGATTGTTTTGAATTCCTAAACACTTTCCTCATATTATAGGCCAGGCCCAAGTCCCAAATGTGCTTTACTCTGTTCCACTGAGTTTTAAAACTTTGTATCAGTTACCAACATTGAACATTGAGAGTTTTGATATAGAGATAGTAATTTTCAATTTATTTAGAAGATTAGAAAATGTGGTACACATCCCTGCATGACTATGATAAGCTGGAGCTGAGACGCTACACCCTCTTTCAGATGAGTCCTGTGATATTCAGGGCTTCCCAATCCCCACCAGCCACTTTATTTTTTACATCACCTGCCTAGAAACTATATCAAATGACTTTTCAGTCCCTTAGTCTGAATCCTTCATTTTTCCCATGTAATAATTTGAGTTATGAATAGAAATAGTAATTTGCCTGACATTGAGGAAAATGAAACTCCCCCTTACTAAGCCATCATGTTATATCCCCTTCTTCCTTATTATAAAAAAAATTATGCTGTTCAGGGTGGATGCATGTTTATGTCAAAATATAGAAAGTAAATAAAACCATTAAGTTCTTAGGCACCTTTGCAAAAATGACTTATTATATAACATACTATGTTCCAATATTAAAAAGCAGAAATCAGTTGGGGATTTCTGGGAAATGTTTGCTCTACTTCCTCTTTTTATTCCAACTCTATTTCCTTCTTTGTCTTCCTATATAAAACATTAAGATGAAGCTGAAGCATTTATATCATGATGACGAGGTAACAATTGTTGGGACAAAGCACAACATAAATATCATAGACAGGAAAGACAGAAGAGTCTAAATATCATAAGGTGTTATGTTTTGTTTTTTGTTAAATACGATCCTGACTGATATAATCCTGACTGATAAACATATATATTTCACTTCCCATCACACACACACACACGCACATGAACATACACATGCACACACATGCACGTGCACACACACACACACACACACACTTCTTTGCCCTCTTTGCCTCCTCCTATTTATTATTTTATTCAACAGAGAGTGACTAGTGCTTACTCTATGTCCCCATATCACTGCACTGGCCCTGCTTCTACCTGGCAGTGATGGAGATCAGACTGTCACATATTGCTTCTAAACTTAGTAGGCTCATAGAAATTAAAAATAGCATGTCCTACCTAGAGCTTTAAAGATCATTACAGTGGGGCTATTAGCACTGTGAATGGGAACACAGCCTGACTCTGGGTAAAAAAAAAGAAATTGAAGGCATTATATATGGGAGATTCTATAATTACTTTAACAAAATTAAGAGATAAGGCAACAAAGATCTAATACTGTAAGTCCCACCTGCATTATTTGTGCTGAAACACCATGTCTGCACATTGGCTGTGACATGTAATACCACTAAAACACAGGGTGTTTAGCAAACATTTAGGTATTTCCTCAATCCACCTGGGCTAACAGGCAACGGATTCCTGTGTAGATGGCTATGCTGAAAGATTTTGACACCATTTAAAAACACTCTTAGGTCTTTTGAATGAATTATGTTTTCAGATTATTTAGTTTGGGCAGGTTAAACAGACTGTTTTCATACAAATTCTAAAAAAGTTGACAACCCTGAGCCTCAATTTTCTTCTCTTTAAATTGATGATTTTGATGATTCTGAATTGTACCACTATTAAGTTCCTTCTAGATCTACCATGTTTAGAAGTCTGTAACGTCACTCTCTAACGCTGTTTATTTTTTTCTTCTTTGCCCCTGTGTGCACACTGCTAGCTCTTCTATGAATCTCAGCAGATGAGGGAGATAATTTCGTTTGAGGTCACCAAAACTGTAGGCTATAAATAGGAAGTAAGATAGTCATTCTATAGTAACCACAAAAATAGTTCTCATCACATTGGGATGAAACAAAAGTCGTGTCACCTCACTCTGGAGACAAGAGATTTATCTAGTTATTTGTAATTCCTATGGGCTCCAGATGCATGGACAGAAAGAAGGAAGATGGAAACATGGAAGGTTACAGACACATCAGGGCCTATCCTTTCCTTAGTGTGACACAATCAAAGGAAGAAGACCGGCTCCCTTTGGGTTTAACCGCTTTATCAAGTGCCGCTCTATACATTACCCAGAGAAATGCCTTCTGAATTCTAGAATTTCAGGCATTGCAGTAGGCAGTTGAAGTTGTGGCAGCAGCACATAGGAAGCTTTTTAAACCTCTCCATGCAGCTCTACGATGATTATACTCATTCATTAGCCTTTTTCAACAAACAATGGTTTAGCAGCTGGTATGTACTAAACACTCTGCGAGGCCTTCAAATATGGCATCGCATAAGGCAAGATCTTTGCTATGAAAAGTGCAAATGTTTAAACAATAACAAGATAGATGTTGTATTAGAAATAGTACATGGTAAAAAAAAAAATTAACAAACAAAGGACTGGGGAACATGACTGAGGGTACATCTTAGTCTGTTTGTACATTACAACAAAATACCTGATACTGGGTAATTTATATAAAACAGAAATTAATTTTTCACAGTTCTGGGGGCTGGGAAGTCCAAGATCAAGGCACTGTCATGTGATCTGATGAGGGCTTTTTTTGGTGAGTCCTCACATGGTAGGAAGAGAAAGGGCAACTAGGGCAAGCCTCCCTAACACTGAGTGAAGCCCCTTTTAAAAGGGCCTTAATTCCATTCATGAGGCAACAGCTCTCATTGCTTAAGCATTTCTTAAAGGCTTCCCTTCTTAATGCTACCGCATTGAAAACACATGAATTTTGGAGGTGATTTACGTTCATCATGAATTTTGGAGGGAGCAAACACATTCAAACCATAGAAGGATGTGACTAACGCACTAAAGATTCATATCACTTTTATTCTGTGCAAAGAAGGAAAAACTTATTTTATGTTGTTACTTTCGTTTGCATGTCTGAGAGAGGGCAAGTGATCCCTCACATCTAGCTTACTAAGATTTATTCACTTAAGGTACCAGAAGAATTCTCCACCAGAGCAAAAAAAAAAAAAAAAATAGTGAGAACCTAACAATTCCTTCATTTAGAATTAATCCTCTATATGGGAAATATATGTTTTTAAAAACTGAACTCATAGAAGCAGATTAGAATCGTAGTTACCAGGGTCTGTTAAGGGTCAGGGTGGGGGCATTGGTTTGATGTTGGTCAAAGGATACAACATTATAGTTAAATAGGAGGAATAAGTTCAAGAGATCTGTTGTACAACATGGTGACGATAGTTCATATCAATGTATGATATTCTTGAAAATCCCTCAGAGAGCAGATTTTAAGTTGTTCTCAACACAAAAATATATGTGATATAATGCATATATTAATTGGCTCAATTTGGCCCTTCCAAAATGTATACATATTTCAAATAATCATCTCTTACCCAGGTGATGGGTTCTTAGGTGCAGCAAACCACCATGGCACATGTTTACCCATGTAACAAACCTGCAAATCCTGCACATGTACCCCGGAACTTACTTAAAAAAAAAAAAAAAAAAGAAACATTAAAAAGTAGACAATTTTTGTCAATTGAAAAAATTTAATAAAACTTAGCCTAGGGTATTCTAGGTGATTTGCATAGATTATCCCAAGGGAGGAAGGATGGGTAGTGTGAACCTCTTAAAGCAAAGGCGGAGTGAAGTGAGAGTTCAGATTAGTGGCGTGGAGAGTCCAACCCAGTTGGAAAGCAAAGCAGTAATAGGAGTCATATGGAGGATCCTCAACATTCACCTTTGTTGCCTTAACACCTAGCAGGGGTAGAAGGAGCCAAGACTTAATAGATTAATGGAGTAGGGACACCAACCCAGTTGGAAAGCAAAGCAGTAATAAAGACCAGGTGGCAGGACTGGCACAGGTGAGTACTGGAAACAAACTGAGTGAGTCCACATTGCTTTCATTATCCTCTTTAAAATGTGTCTTTCCAGCATTTCTGGGAAGAGAAAAACAAAACCAGAGAAAATTCATGGTTCTAGGGAAAAGGAGAGGAAATAGATAGTGCAATAGCAAGAATGAGAGTATTAATGACAGGAAGTAATGTAATCCTAAAGGGATTAGTGAATTAATGCTTATTAATGGCTCAAGTGCCTGGGCCAAATGTTCTATGTGAGAGGAGCTACTCTTCTGTTACTTTCTCTGAGCTCATTAACAACCAAATGGATTATAATGGGCTTCAACAGGATTAAGTGACAATCAACAATCAAAGTAAGACAAGAGTTTATTATGAAGAATATTGTGTTCAAAGATTAACATTAAATTCGTGAAATATATTGTAGAAACTTCAGATTACATTTTGCTATGATTTTCTTTTTATATGTCAGTCTTCATTCCTCCTTCAGAATGCTCTTTATATGATGATTTGTACATAAGTATTTTTAGGAACCCATTGATCAATGTCCTAGTAATATTTCATTCTTTTATATCATCTTTTACAATAAAATTAAGTTGCTTTCAGACTAATTTAAAAATAATCTGTGGGGTTAATGTTCTGTTTCCAAATTATGAAAAAGGAAGGAATTCAATCAAATATTGCATTCTATCACCAAGTGGATTTTAAGTACCATATGCTGTGTTTTATGCCCTATATTATGTAGTCAGAATGAAAATGTGCTCCATGTTTTCAGAGTATGTACTACCTTCATCTTTCACATTATTTCAGATAGTGAGAAAAGAAATATACATCCATTCTTCCTCCTACTTTCTTTCCTTATATTTATCTCCCAACTAGCCACCAGACATTCTCTCTACCTTTAATACCTACAAAGAGGGCTGGCTGCTATTCAGGTCATCCGGCAAGTATCATGTTTTCTCCAGTATGGAAAAACTAAGACATATGTGTTTTGTTTACAGTGTGCCTAATGTGCCAATTCAATGAGTTTTTGGATTTGTTGGCAAAAAAAAAGAGACTGAAAAATAGGGAACAGCATTTTTTCCTGTGGCCAGTGGTCATTTGTTGGCACAAGGAATTTCTGTATTATAAATGACACTCAATTCTCTCTTTGATGGCCTCACTTTAAGAACAGATTTTGAATAAACAGATCTTAGGCACACAGAATTTCAGTCGTCCAGGTGTATCTGCAGAAGTAATTAGATACTTGCAAGTGACTTTTAATCACTTCAACTTGAATCCATGTGTTGCAAAAAGATGTACTAGCTAATGTGATTATTCCAGGAACATTTTAAAGTTTTCACTGAGTAACTTTTTTTTGACATGACAACTTCTTATCGTCTCGATCTTGAAGCATTGGCATCCAGATAAAGGCTCATGCTGGCATGGGGAAAGAGGGGGGGAATAATCCACTTGACAACTGGTAAAGACAATCATATTTTTATAATTTTTGATAAGTAAATTAACTTACAAGCCTTATTATGACTCTAGTTT
This sequence comes from Pan troglodytes, assembly GCF_028858775.2. Classification (NCBI taxonomy): domain Eukaryota; kingdom Metazoa; phylum Chordata; class Mammalia; order Primates; family Hominidae; genus Pan; species Pan troglodytes. The sequence goes on from NC_072411.2 coordinate 16,339,047, forward strand.
CTTCTCCCTTCAATCAGTTACATCTATTACTGCCAGAGTAATTGTTCTATTTCATATATTTTGTCATATAATCCACCTCCTAAGAAAGACTGTTATTGTTTACAGATTATTTCTCTTCTTAGGATGACACACAGGTCCTTTCACATGTGGTCTCTACTTGGTCTCCCAGACTCAGCTAGCCTCCATGAGTATTTCCTAGTGTAGCCATATTCAACACACTCCCTGCTCCCTGAGGTGCCCATGCATTTTTGCCCATGGTCTTTGTCTTCCAGTAGCATTGAAGCAGAAAGAGGAGGAGGAGGAGCGGAAAAGGAGTGGGGAGGGATGAAAAGAGGAGGCACAGAGAAGAAATGAGAGGAAAGAAATGTCCAACGAAGGGAAGAGAAAGAAAGGAAGAAAGAGAGTGAGAGACAGAATTTCTCCACATTTCTCAAGACTCACCTCAAGTGATCTCTCCTCTTCAAGCCTTCCCTAAATCCCCTGACAGAGAGCCCCATGCCACCATACCTTATGCTGTGTCACCCTCTAGCAAATTTACATGGTATAACAAAGCATGCTTATCTTTTTCTCCATTATAGATTATCAGAAACTTGAGAGAAGGGTCTGAGTCTTGCTGTCTCTGTGTCTTCCATCACCCAGTAGTAACTAGTCCAAAACTATTTTTTTTGAAAGAAGGAATGAATGAAACCTGCAAATTAATTAAAAGCGAGAGAACAAACAAAATAAAATAGATTTGTTCAACTCTGTTTGTATAATATGAATAGACTTCTAAATTAGTCTTTCTAGTTGGTAAATTGGAGGAAAATTAATGAACCTGAAAATGAAAAGTAGGTGTCACATTATAAGCTTTCTGAGAAAATGACTTGAACCTTTTGTCCTTGTGTTATCCTCCTTTCCCGGCGCTGAATTATCTTCTAAAATGGTTTGCCCAAGTAGAAAGTTAATTAATTTTTATTAAGCAATTAGAAGAAGGAAAGCAATTTTCATTTTCAAGTAAAAGAATTCGAAAGAAAGAGAGGAGACGACTAATCATTAGGAATGGCTTAGACGCCGAATGGTTTCCCACATATACCAAGATAAAAAGAATGTGCAGGAGGAGGATGATCCATGGAGTAATATAATACTGTCAGTCAGGGTACAGACAGGAATGTCTGCCCTGTCAGCTTTGATCATACCATATGGGGACTGGAAAAGAAAAAGATGGTGCTTTTTTACACATATTCTCTAGCTTCCGTTTATACTGAAAAGTTATTGTAAAGAGAATAAGCAGATAGTTTCCATGGTTGGACAGCCTTTGTAAGTTTTGCAGATTTTTATTCTTTTTACCAACAGTGACATGCTTAATTCTTCAAGTTGCCACACTCAACTGAATTGAATTTTAGTGTTCTGTTAACTATAAAATATAATGATTCATTTTTCAAAGTTTCCCTGAAGCACATCAGTTCAATGACATCTGTAGGTTAAGAGGATGCCTTATGATTCAGATATATGAGAATTCGAATTCAGACTCTATAATTGACCTTATCTGTGATGTTGGACAAATTAAATTTTATCTTTAAAGACTGTTTTTCTCAGATATAATATAGAGGTGAGTAACAAAAATTTAAAAATAGCTGGAATAGTTGGATACATGATATATGCCAGACATTCTTTCAAGTACTTTATAGAAATCAATTCATTTAATTATACCAATAAGTTTATGGTTTAAGTACAATGATTGCACCCATTTTACAGAGGACAGAAGTGAGAACTAGTAAATTATGAATTATTTGGTAAATGAAGTGTATAGCACAGTGTCTTGTGTATAGTAGGCAGTCACTAGCTGGAAACAGATATTGCTTATTTCTTCATGTATTAGTCTGGATTCTCCAGAGAAACAAAACCAATAGGATATATGTGTGTGTGTGTGTGTGTGTGTGTGTGTATTCCTTTAATATATGTATTCTCTAATTCATTTTTATATTATATATATAATGTAGATAGATATAGGAATTAGCATATGAAGTTATAGAGGCGGAAAAGTTTCAGGATCTGTAGTTGGCAAGCTGGAGACTCAGGAGAGCCGATGGTACAGTTCTAGTGTGAGTCTAAAGTCCTGAGAACCAGGAAAGACAATGATTTAAGTTTATAGACTGAGTGCAAATATGACAGCAGGGGAAGGCTGATGTACCATTTTGAGAACAGTTGGGCAGAGAGAGCGAATCCTCTCTTATTCTGCATTTTGTTTGATTCAAGCCTCCATGGATTGGATGAGGCCCACTCACACTGGGGAGGGCTGTCTGCATTACTCAGTCTGTTGATTCAAATGCTAGTCTCATTCAGATACACCCTGAAAGATGCACTCAGACATAATGCTTAACCACGTGACTGGACACCCTGTGGCCCAGTCAAGCTGACATGTAAAACTAACCATCACAATTCATTATGGCAATTTCAAAGAAGGAAAACATTGGCGAAATTGTTTACAAATGAATTCTCAAAATAAATATTCTAATTATATTTTACAGAGACACAGGGGGAAAGCACAAATGATGATGGAGTCTGGTTTATACTTCACACACAGAAAACATTCATTCAATGAATAATTGAGATCATCAGTTAATTAGAGGTGGATATACAAAATTTAAAATATTGTGACAGGTAATTGAAAAGACAAAGTATGAGAAGCATTAAAATGAGAAGACAATTTAGGAAAAGTAAAGCAGGGGATATGAGGGCAAAGAATGTAAAATCAGACAAATAGACAAAACATACATTAAAATTTGTTTAATACAAGTTAAAAAAGAATAAAAAATTATTCTTAGAGTAATAAATGATGACTGCACAGAAGAAATATCTAACGCTAGCATTTTATATTTTACCCAATTTCAATCCATTCTCAGTAGCACCAGTAGTTCACTTTTAAAACAACAAATCTGCCATCTACATTAAAAATGTCTTAGATAATCTCCGCTGTCTAAATGAAATCCTAATTCCTTTGTACTTTATTTAACGCTCCTAAAAGTTTTTCTTACTCCTCATTTGCAGCCTCATTTCTGGACACAGTTTTCCCAATATACAATAAATTCTATCCACAATCAACTTCTCATAATTTTCCAGAAACACAATGCGTATGTTCTTTCTTTCTTTATATTTCTTGTCTTTTCTAGATGATTCCATTCCCCTTTTTCCAACTAGTGGATCCTATTCCCTAGAAGGCAAGTTGATGTTGATGTGATAATAAAAGGAATGATAATGCCATGGGAAAGAAGAGGAGAATGTTGGGGATTATAGCTGTCTTTTATTAGTTATTTTGGCCAATCCCTGTAGAGGATATCTTAACTGAGTATTTTATTTAATTCTTACAGCAAACCTCCTTTTTGTTATCCATGTTTTATTGTTGTGAATGCTATAGCTTAAAGAGATTAAATGACTTATCCAAGGTCACCCAGTTAATAAGACTATTTTACTCAGTTCAAATACCAAACTGACTTTCCTAAGAACTCTTTTATTAAGAATAAAAATTTTTAAATTCATAAAGCCCTACAACTTTCTTTTTATATTGTATCTACTTATATCAGAAATATTTACACATCAGTCTACTCAATTTGATTTTGATTTTCTTGAATCTAGGAATGAGTTTCATCCACCCTGCTTCCCCCATCCCCTGCAGTGTTAGCTTCATCACAAGCAGTTTATAATCTTTTATGTAACATAAACAAATAAAAAAGTAAATTCTAAGTATACACAAGTGAAGGCAACATACTCAATAGTACAAACAAGAAATCAAAGCGAATTGCCTTTGTCATTTTAAAAATTTGGAGGAATTAAACCGTATTAAAATTCCATTAATAACGTTTCCTATTAATAATTCGCTTATTAAAATACTGGAATGTCAATAGATACAGGTATTGAATAAAACTAATCACAAAATTTAATGATTTTTCCTAATTATTATTCAGGGAATGTCTTTGAAAAGAGAAGTGCAAAATATACAAAAACAGAAAGATCAAGAAGCATGCCAAATTGGCAGTGTGATTGCCAAAGCAAACAGAACAGTCTGTAAATTATTATTTAGGGTTTGGGGTGGCTCTTGCATCAGTCACAAAAAGTGTGGAAATTAAATAATATGCTTTAAGAAATCTTGTCATAAGAGAACACAGCATGCTTCTTCCTACATCTAGTTTTAAATGAATTTCTTATATGATTGCTCATGAAGAGGCCCAATAGTAGTCTTTATTGTTTATAAACCAATCAATATCTCTCAGTCTCAATGTGTAACCTCTCTGTCACCATTAAGACAGCAGAGGGCAAAGGAGGTGCAATAAATTTTAGCATGTAACAGATGAAGTAGCTGATAGGGTCATTAGAGTAAGTATCAGGGATAGAGAAAGCTGTCTCCCAATATCAGTTCCCACAACTTTGACTTTTAGGTTGGATTTCTTCATAAAATTCAGCCTGATTTTTCTAATTTCCAAAATTCTACACTTATTTTCTATTTTATCTTGTCTCTTTTTGGATGCTTTTAAAAATTATTCCTCTAAGTGGATACTTGGGAAAAAAATTAATGTTTCTTTGCAACTTCACCCTTTGATTGTTATATATGCATTCAACTGGAGATAAAGTTGGGTTGAAATCTGGAATTCAAGATTATTTTATACCAAAGCATATATTGTTTTCAGGTAATTTTTATAATGTCCCAAATACGTAACTTTTTAGGCTTTATTTAATTATAGATATTTGGCCGAATAAGCACAATCGAAAGTTTCAATTAAGAGTCTAGGACACAAAGTTTGGGAAAAAAAATCATAGTATTCTAATAATATGTATTGCTTGGATGCTGTATGTCTAAAAGCACTCATGAATACCTAGTGCACATGTGTCAAAATAAAACTTTTTTTTTAGAGTATAACAAGTTCTTTAGAAAACTTTTTGCATCAAATGGTGTAAAAATGAAATCATTTTATATAAATTTAGAATCTGTAAAAGGTACAAATGATGCTTTGCTCATCAATTGTATTTATTTACATCTAATCAACCCCATCTTCTGTTTCCTACTCGATATTAGCTCTATTATTTGATTGGTTTGGATATATAGGGGCGTGTTATCAAATTATACACACCCTTGTCCTTTCCCTCCTTTCATAAGTTTCCTTCAAATTTATAATTCTTATTACTTATTTAAATGAATAATGATGGAGAATTAATAAATAGAATAAATATAAAAAGATATTAATCATATAATCGCTCAACACATTCCTACTGAATTGATTTTAATTTTTGAAGAATTATCATATTATATTGAATAAAGAATTAGCTCTTAAATAATACAAATAATTTCTTAGGGGAAGGCTGAGGAGGAAGACTGAATGAGAAGGAGCTTTGGCAATTGGGTGTTAAATACCATGGGAAATAGTCAAACTCATAGTAGATAAGAATAGAATGAATGATGGTTGCCAGGGACTGCGTGAGGAGAAAATGGAAAATTATTTTTCAATGGGTATAAAGTTTCTGTTATGCATAATAAATAAGTTCTAAATATCTGATGTGTAACATAGTATCTATATTAATAAGACCGTATTGTGCACTTTAAAATATGATAAGAGTATACATCTCATGTTATGTTCTTACCAAACACACACACACACACACACACACATTTATTACCTTGATTTTGGTGATGATATAATGGGTATATGCATATTTTTAAACTAATCAAATTGTATATATTTAATATGTGCAGTTCATGTGTATCAATTATATATCAATAAAGCTAAAGAATACAATGGAAAATTCAGAATAAGACAGAGATGGATTGTGAAAGATTGTTCATACATTGTGTTAGTTTTTCTTAGGCTCAAATTGGTGCTAATTTTTTTTTTTATTCTGAGAGATAAAAAGCTGAAGGTTTCAGAATATCACTAATGTTTTATATGTAGTTCTGAAGATTTGTACAAACCTCTCTTCCCCCTTTTTAACTTTATATAAAAAAGGAGAAAGATCAACCTGTCGGTATGAGAAAGGAAAATTATAAGTTCTATCTGGGGATTTACTCGTGATTAAGTTTGTATTTCAATATTGCAAAAAACTCTTGGCTATGATTAGAGATATTCATATTAAAAATTCAGATAATGTAGACTGTTATGAAGAAGAAGTTTCAAATTAGCTGAAATCAGTTTCAAAGTCAGTTAATTTGTTACCAGCAGGAGAAAGTCACCATTATATTTGGCATGTATTCCTGAAGAGCATACATAAGATAGATATAAACACAACTACAATATTGGAAGGTTTGCTTATTTATTTTATAGAAATAATCATTCTAAATAAAATTTGAAAAGTGCTTCTTTCTTAAAATTTATCATGACCATTTTTCTATTATGATGGTTGCCAGGGACTGTGTGAGGAGAAAATGGAAAATTATTTTTCAATGGGTATAAAGTTTCTGTTATGCATAATAAATAAGTTCTGAATATCTGATGTGTAACATAGTATCTATATTAATAAGACAGTATTGTGCACTTTAAAATCATGGTAGACATGATTTATTGTAGATTATACATTTTCCCATCCTAAGAAATGCATAGTTTTTGCTTCCATTGGCATTAAATAATCATTATGTATAAGGAATAAATTTAACATAAACCTCTTTTATTTGCTTATTCAAATTTATTTAAAAATTTGAATGTTTGTACAAACCTAAAAGTAGGTAAAGTGAGAAGAATAGCAGCCATAAATTTTCTCAGAAAATTACATGAAAACCTAATTAACAGCTGGTGATAACAATGGTGAAACTAACTTCCCAAGATTTTAAAATCAGTCATTTAAAACTTACACTGTCAAACATCAAGTTCAATATTCATTTTAGTATGTGACTCTGCAATCGACAAAAATACATTTCTTTTAATTTATGAAACAGAAAATATGGTTGTTTTCTCTATTTCTTCTCTTAAGACATTATTTAATCTGTATCTTTCTTTTATTGATCTCTTCCGTTTAAAATCTTCATTACTCTTGTCTTTTCTCCCAGCTAGTCCACTTGCTCTGCTTTATCCTGTTATGATCTTCTTCTAGTGCTCAACCACCATTCCAAAAGGGCTTCTTCATAATTTAAATTAATAATGTGAGTGTGTGTAGGAAAAAAAACTCGTAGAAGTTTTATTTTAATGTTTTTGAGCAACCTAAATGCATGGAAGATGCATCATCACGCAATTTAAAAAAAAAATGATAGATTGATATATTTTAATTTGTATTACATGCTATCTGCTTATGTTCTTCACATGTTAATGGCTACTGAAAATAAAAACCATTAAAAAATTCTCTTGAAGCCTTTAAACAGAAGAAACAACCTTGTAAAAATAACTATTTGTCTATGTGTCTGAAGAGAACCTTCTTCCACAGCTGTGTGGAAGAACCTTCCACAGAGCATAGGTACATGTTGCCCTTTTTTCAATATTTAAGATGTTATATGTCATATTTAAATTGTTGTAGTATTCCAAGACAGTAAAACTAGTGATATTTAATGTGACAATAGGTATTAATTTTTATTTCAAGACATCTTGTATGAACTACTATTTTTGGGAAGAATTCACCTGTCCTGGATTGCTATGCTCTTTTTGGAAGTACATATCCAAATATCAGTCATTTATCTCTATTCCTAAAGTCTAGTAAATGCAACAAGCAATCTGAACAAGGAAACTGCAGCTGCATAAAATGAGCATAATTGATTACTAAGTGATATGCATCTAATAGAGACTTCTTTCTGCCCCTTTAGTGTCTTTTTATTTATTTTGAATAATGTTTTCATGTTTGGCCCATTTCCTTGTTCTTTCTCCGCCCCAATCTCCCTTATTTATTTAGGTCAACTTGACAACCCCTTTTTTTTTTTTTTGAGAATGAATTCGATGTCTTAAAATCTCTCTCTCTTTTTATATTTATTTTAGTTTGGCAGCAAACATTAGTTCTCGCTTGCTATATTTTACTCATCAAAGTGTTAACATCATTCATAAATTATTACCAACGGTAGGCACTGGTTGTTATCAATCACCAGGGAATAATTGATGCTGATTGAATCAAATAAATGTGGTGTTTGTGAAACTATGACCTTGTCATTCAACTTGGGTACAAAAATCTATTAGATCTATGAGAACTGAATCTTAAAGATAACTGAAGAAGGCAGCTTTCTATTGACTTAAACAAATAAAAATGTCTTTTTATTTGAATATTTCTTTCTTTACAATACATGGTAGTCTAAAGCTCTGAAAAACAACAATAAAATCACTACTAATTTCACTTATGTGAGACTAAATGAAGGGTCCTGGGAATATTAATTCTGAAAGAAAGCTTGTCCAGCCTCCCATTTTAATAATAAACTATATCAATTCAAGGACTACATAGAGTAAATTTTTTCAAGTTGTATAGTTCTCTGGTTTGAATGTGTCCCCCAAAGTTTATGTGTTGGAAACTTAATCCCGAAGCACCAGTGTTGAGAAGTGGGACCTTTCAGAGGCAGAGCCCTCATGAATGGCAGGATTAATGCCATTATTATTGAGTGGGTTAGTTATCATGAGAGCAGATTCCTGATAAAACGGTAAGTTCAACCTCCTTCCCTCTCTCACTCTTGTCCTCTCTTGCCTTTCCACCTAAAGCCAGGAGATGACTTAGCAAGAAGGCCTGCATCAGATGCTGGCACCATGCTCTCATACTTCCCAACCTCCATAACCATAAGTCAATACATTTCTGTTCTTTATAAATTACCTAGTCTCAGATATTCTGGTATAGCAGCACAAGTGAACTAAGACACATAGTGAGCCTTTAGCAGAACCCCATTTTCCTACCAACCTCTCATGTCACCTCCCACAATGTGCATTTTCTTTTATTTATACTAAAAGTGACCCAAAAAAAAAAGTTTAGAATTGGAACTATTTCCAGTTGCTATCAAGATCCAGATAGAGTTAACTTTAATATATATGTGTAAAAAGCTACAACTCAACCGAGTCTCTAAGGCTACATTCAAATATGAAAAGAAATAAAATGTATTTGTTGTTTTGATTTAGCCACAAATCAGTGATTTAATTTAGCTACTCTTTTCCAAATGACTATGAATTTGATACTAAGTCAGTGCTTTCATGGTATGTCCATAGGTGTAAAATGATGGCCTTAATGCTTATAATAATAAGGTAGGTTTTTGTATGTCTAATATACTGAGAAATTTCCAAAGACTTTTTAATCTTTGCTTAGCATTAGGAGTTTAGTCAGTAACTATTACAAGGAAAAAATGATCAGTTTTCATTTGTCAGTTCTATAAGCCCCAGGCAAGTTTCTTTCGGTTTTGACTTTTTATTAATTAACCATATCCTAAGTGCTAAAAGCAATGAGTCATTTTTAAAATTTATCTTTTTTTGTATGCCATCACTTCTAGTTTTACCACTTTGTACTCACAAAGAAGCCATAAATGGATTAATCATTATGTCATCTAAGGAAATAAATCCATGGCATAGGGGTAAATTTAAAAAATACTTTGTACTAGGATTTTACAATAGCTTAAATTTATTGAAGGGCTACTGTGTCACAGTCAACATGCTCAGCATTTTTCATGTGTTATTTTCCATTTGTAACTGGCAACTACTTAGGATTATTTAGTTAAAATCCCTTCCTTTATGGAATGAGATGTCTGTTTATTACGTTTACAGCCACATTACAGATCTATTGACATAAACTCCAACTACGGTAATTGTTGCTCCTTTTTTTCCCCCTCTCTGTTTCACCTGCTCAATGTTTAGCATAATCAAGGTGAACTTTTTTAGAGAGGCTTGCGTCGTTTTTCACATTGCTATGACCATTCCTACAGTCATGGTAAAATGCAGTCATAAATCAAATATCTGGACATAAAATAAGGAGTTTAGGCTAAGTAAGTTACAAAGTTGTTTTGGCGTCCAAAACTTAATTGTATAAATATCTCCAGGGGATGGAGATTTCTCCCCTGAAAATAGAGCACTTGTAACAGAAATTCAGATTGCTTATTTCATATAATACAAATTCCTTATAAAACAACTCTTTAATCTACTTAAAATCCAATAGCCCATTAAAATTATCATCTTATCTTAGACCCCATTATAATTCTTGTCTCATTCTTTCCTTTCATTTTCTCTGTCTGGCCTTTTTTTTTTTTTTTTTTTTTTTGCTAATTTTTATTTTCTTAATTGCATTGCATGGATGTGTATATTTTGTTTATTCTGTTTTGCTTTGCTCTGATCATGAGGGTCTTTATATTTGGAAATAACAAAGTGTAACTTAAAAATACAAATATACTTTTTGTGCCACATTTAGAGACCAATTTCTTGATTAATTATTGGATCAACATGAGTTCTGGGATAATTCTTAAAAACTTACTGTGTCATCATGAGAAAATCAAGGATAACCATTATCAGAAATAAATGTGCAACCAGTTAAAAATTCATATATTATAGGTCCTAATTTTATTTCTCTGTCACCCAGGCTGGAGTGCAGTGGCGTGATCTCGGCTCACTGCAACCTCTACCTCCCGGGTTCAAGCAATTCTCTGCCTCAGCCTCCCGAGTAGCTGGGATTACAGGTGCCCACCACCCCACCCAGCAAATTTTTTGTATTTTTAGTAGGGACCAGGTTTCACCATCTTGGCCAGGCTGATCTTGAACTCCTGAGCTTGTGATCCACCCGCCTCGACCTCCCAAAGCACTGGGATTACAGACGTGAGCCACCGCGACCAGCCTGAAATATATTTTAATTTGGTTTTGCACATCATTAAATTGGTTTCCCATCATCTTTGACTAGCCTTCCTATAGTTCCTGTATTTCTAAGTTCTCAACATGGAAATCAACTAGTTAGGATACAGGCCGGTCACCTAGACTACCAATTATCTGAACTTGATTTGGAATTGATCAGTAAGAAAAAGCAGGCCCCCTGCAGTGCTTCTAAGTTTTGTTAGGTGAATGGTCACAGAATATTTTGTTTTCGCTGGCATCAGTTGTTGTGAGTGAAGTTCCTAGCATTGAAGTGGCTTTTGTAGTCCTGAAGCAGGTAGACATTTTCTATAAAGGCTCTATGGAGTAGAAGTTACTGTTTCAACAGCCAGTTTCATGGTGTGGTTTCAGCCAACATTCCTAGAAGCTTAGCCCTGATCTGGGTTTTTTAGTTCTCCCAATAAATTTATCAGCTGCCCACACCTTTCATTTTTTGCCTTCAGTTTTATTGTGCTATAATTGACAATTAAAATTTCATATATTTAAGATGTGCAAGTTAATGATTTGATAGACATTATGAAACACTTAATTACCACAATTAAGCTTATTAACTTCTATCACCTCCTGTAGTTACTATCATCTATTTTTGTGTGATAAGAATAGTTAAGATCGATCCTCTTAGCACATTTCAAGTATATAAAACAGTGTCAACTATAGTCATAGTGTTGTACATTAGGTCTCTAGAACTTACTCATCTCACAGAATTAAAACTTTATGCCCTCTGACTGAGAGCTTCTCATTTCCCCCTCCCCTCAGCTCCTTGGCAACCACCATTCTACTTTCTGCTTCTATATATTTGACGATTTTAGTCTCCATATATAAGTGAGATCCTAGAGTATTTTTCTTTGTGTGTTTGGTTTATTTTACTAAGCATAATGACCTTCAGGTTTATCCATTTTGTTGCAAATGAAATTATGTTCTTCTTTTTTAAAAATTAACATTTTGTTGCATTTATAAACCACACCTTCTTTATCCATTCATCCACTGAAAGACATTTTAGTTGTTTCCATATTGTGACTACTTAGTGAATAATGCTGAAATGAACACAGTAGTGCATGGATCTCTTAAGGACCCTGATTTTGTATCCTTTGAAAATGTGCCAAGAATCAAGGTTGTTGTATCATAAGATAGCTCTACTTTTATTTTTGTTTTTTATTTTTTACTTTAGCAACTTCTGTATTGTTTTCTATAATGGTCATACCAATTCACATTTCTCAAAAGAAACATACAAATAGCAAACGGGTATACGAAAAGGAGCTAAAATGAACTAATCATCAGGAAAATGCAAATCAAAACCACACTGAAATATCACCTCAAACCTGTTAGCTTGGTTATTATGAGAAAGAAAAAAGATAAGTGTTAGCAAGCATATGGAGAAAAGGAAACCCTTGTACACTATTGGTAGAAATGTAAATTGTTACACCCAGTATCTTTTTTAATACACTCCCTTTAGGTTTAATTAGGTAAAATCCAATATTGTTGCTTGTAGTCAAGAATTCTGGTATGGCCTTCCTCAAACTGTTATTCAATTAAAGGACACCCGAAGATATATGAACATAGAATGATGTATGTAATATATATAGAAGTCAAGAAATTGTAGCTTAGGTCCTGGCTCCAATGTGTTCTTACTGTATTTGAGCAAATCAATTAAATTTTGGCACTTCACTTTTCTTGCATGTAGAATTGTTTTGAGAAGAGAAATTTTTATTTTTTATTTTATCATTTTTTTACAATTTTTGTGGGTACATACTAGGTGTATATATTTGGGGGTACATGAGATGTTTTGATACAAGCATGCAATGTGAAATAAGCACATCATGGAAAATTGAGCATCCATCCCCTCAAGCATTTATCCTTTGAGTTACAAACAATCCAATTACATTATTTATTTTAAAATAATGAAAAAAATGCAATGTTTTAAATTTCTTTTTGTTCTTCTCGGTATTTTTTAAAATTCTTGAGCCAAGGATATATATTTCATATTTAAAAGATGACTTCTTACTCTTGATGCCTATATTCTTCAGCAATGTATAATAAGATCAAATGAAAACCAACAATTAAATGTCACTACTGTTGTTGTGTGCCTAATGCATATGCATTCCATTGTTTCATGGTATTCAGGTCTGTTTTCCTTGCACAACTTTTCATTGCGCTAGTCTTGACTTTTTTTCTGTCAAGGAAGACATCTTTAAAAGGTACATAGACACTTTATAAAAAGTTGTTCCTTCTGGGCACTTATGTCCATAGGCGAACTGCTTAGCAAAGGCTCAGTGGCTTGCTGTATTCTGGTAGAATACAGCCCTGTGCAAGAATATAGCCAGAGTATAGATTACATTCAGCCACCTCTTATTCTCTAAGCTGAGTTGTTTTGTGTAGAGAACAAATCACAAAATCATATGAAGAAGCCTTCTTATATCTACATATAATACATACAGGCTGGGCGCGGTGGCTCACGCCTGTAATCCCAGCACTTTGGGAGGCTGAGGCACGCGGATCACGAGGTCGGGAGTTCCAGAGTAGCCTGATCAACATGGTGAAAACCCGTCTCCACTCAAAATACAAAAATTAGCCGGGTTTGGTGGCGTGCACCTGCAATCCCAGCTACTCGGGAGGCTGAGGCAGGAGAATTGCTTGAACCCGGGAGGCAGAGGTTGCAGTGAGCTGAGATCGTGCCATTGCACTCCAGCCTGGGTGACAGAGCGAGACTCCATCTCAATAATAATAATAATAATAATAATAATAATAATAATAATAATATTACATACGTATATGTATTTATATACATTCACACTTTATATCAGTGATGATATTAAAATTAGACATTTAAATTAAGTTTGGTAAGTCATTACATTTTACTAGAATTTAAATTACTACCTACTTCTTATAATTTAAATATGTTAAGAGACTTTGGAAATAATTGGAATTCACTAATAACTTTATACTGAAAATCATTTTCAATTTGCCCAAATTGTATACTAAAGAATATAGTACATAAGGTACAAAAAAAGTATACTTAAGAATTGCAAATAATTACCAATGATATAAAATACTATCAAATATTGATTACAAATTTTTGCAAATTTTTGGTTCATCAGCAGGGAAAATTTTTATCCTCTGGAAAATCTAAGTATGGATATGGGTTAAGGTCCTGAATTTTATTATTATTCTCACTATCAGTTGTTGTAATATTTAGAAAGTATAATTAACAATAATGCTTAATGTATATGTCCCACTTTTTTATTGTTCCTAGTACTATATTGAGAAAAAAAAAACTAATAATAAAATGGGGGCAAGTATTGGGGATTTCTCTGTCAAGCAAGGAAATGCTTTTCTCAAGAAAAATCTGGAAGCTTGTCAGTAGAATGTGAGAAAGGAAAGACAGTTGGTATTTAGCTGCTGAGCTCACCACCTCCTGTGCTTATTACATTCTTAATTGTTTCTCTCTTACCCCAACTGGGTTCATGATGCAGGACCAAGGATGTCAAAGTAGCACTAGTATTTTCAGAGCAGTGCATTAGGGCAACCTAATGCCTGATCTTTCCATCCTAATCTTAAAAATGCTCAAACCCCATGTCTAAGCTTTTGCTGTTCAACACATCGCCACTAGTCACATGTGGCCATTCATATTTACATTCACATTAAATAAAATTATGTATTCAGTCTGTCAGTTGTACTAGCCATGTCTCAAGTGCTCTAGTCGCCTATGGCTTTGGCTATGGCTACGATATAGGGCAGCACACACTGAACATTTATATCATTGAGGGAAGTTCTATTAGGAGTCCTGACCTAGCACTTCCTTAAATGCTAATTTGTATTTTTAACTTACAGTTCCCTAGCATCTTGCTTGAAATACTCTGGTGACATAGTAAAGGTCTCATTCCCATCCTGAATGTGTTCTTTCCGTTTAATAGTTGCCACTAGGTAATTAGTAGTGTCTCATGGGATGACAGACAGCAGAGCACAGCAGTCACAATGTTACGGTGTTTTAGCCTGTAAACCTTTTGACAAAGCCACATGTTCCTTTATCACAACTTGTTTGTCAAAGTAGAGTAATTAACATATTGCATCCAATCTGAGATGCCATCAATTGAAAGATATACCATTATTTTGTATTTTCATGAGCAATTAAATTAACGACATTCCATTTGGTCTACAGTCTGCCCAATTCCAGAGATGTTAAAGTGTGGAAAATGTGTGCACCTTAGGTTTATTGAAATTTAAAAGAAGAAGCCAAACTTTTACTCGTTTCCAAAATTGAATCTTGTTGCAACATACAGAAAATGAAGCAACTTAAATATAGAAAACCTTGCTTGTTAGTGTTTTAATGGATTGAGAGGCTTCTTAAAATACTTCTCTATTCCTTTATTCATTTTATGTATCTAGCTATATTTTGCCCCACTCTAACTCTCTTGCTTTTGGATGTTCAGTTACACATACATTAGAACATCTTATATTGCTCCAAATTTTTTCCTAATACTTCTTCTCTTTGTATTTTAATCTGAGTAATTTCCACTAACCTATCTTCAAGCTTACCATTTTTTTAATGGTGATATCGAATCTACTACCAATCAGTGGCAATTTATATTTCTGTTTTTTATTGTTTCCATTTCCAGCATTTCTTTTTTTTAATTTCTTTTTTATAAATTGTTTATTTTAGGTTTGGGGTACATGTACAGGTTTGTTTTGTGGGTAAATTGTGTGTCACAGGAGTTTGGCATATAGATTATTTCATCACCCAGGTAATAAGCACAGTACCCAATAGGTAGTTTTTTTTTAGCCCTCTCCCTCCTCCCATCCTCTACCCTCAAGTAGACCTTGGTTTGTTCCCTTTGTTGTGTGCATGTGTACTCCGTGTTGTTTCCCTCATAAGTGAAAACATCCAGTATTTGGTTTTCTGTTTCTACATTAGTTCATTTAGGATTGTTTTAGTCCATTTTCATGCTGCTATGAAGCATATCTAAGACTGGGTAACTTATAAAGGAAAGGGGTTTAATTGATTCACAGTTATGCATGGCTGGAGAGTTCTCAGGAAACTTACAATCATGGTGGAAGGCAAAAGGGAAGCAGGCACCTTCTTCACAGGGCTGCAAGAAAGAACCAACAGGGGAAACCCTCACTTGTAAAATCATCAGATCTCATGAGAACTCGCTCACTATCACGAGAACATCATGGAAGAAAACCACCCCCATGATCCAATAATCTCCCACCAGGACCCTCCCTTAACACCTGGGGAATTACAATTCAAGATGAGAAGTGGGTGGCAACACAAAGCCAAACATATCAAAAGTTATGGCCTCCGGCTATATCCATGTTGCTGCAAAGGACATAATCTCATTCTATTTTATGGCTGTTTAGTAGTCCATGGTATGCATGTACCACATTTCCTTTGTTTAGTCTCCTGTTAATGGGCATTTAGGTTGGTTCCACGACTTTGCTATTGGGAATAGTGTTGTGATGAACAGACGCGTTCCTCTGTCTTTATGGTTGAACAATTTATAATCTTTTGGGTATATAATGAATAATGGGATTGCTGGGTCAAATGGTAGTTCTGTCAGGTTCTTTGAAAAATCACTAAATTGCCTCCCACAGTGGCTGAACTCAATTACATTCTTACCAACAGTGTATAAGCGTTCATTTTTCTCTGCAAACTCACCAGCACCAGTTATTTTTTGACTTTTTAGTAATAGCCATTCTGACTGGTATGAGATGACTGGAAGAAGGTACCTGCTTCCCTTTTGCCTTTCACCATGATTGTAAGTTTCCTGAGACCTCTCCAGCCATGCATAACTGTGAATCAATTAAACCTATTTACCATCTCATTGTTATATTTGCTTTTCTCTAATGATTAGTGATGTTGAGCATATTTTCATGTTTGTTAGCCATTTGTATTTTTTCTTTCAAAAAGTGTTTGTTCATGTCCTTTGCTTAATTTTTAATATGGTTATTTGTTTTTACTTGTTGAATTGTTTAAGTTCCTTATAGATTCTGGATATTAGAACTTTATCAGATGCATAAATTATAAATACTTTCTCCAGTCTGTAGGTTGTTTGTGTGTGAATAGTTTCTTTCACTGTGCAGAAACTCTTCAGTTTAATTAAATCTCACTTGTCAACTTTCATTTTTGTTGCAATTGCTTTTGGTATTTTCATACAATCTTTTCCAGTTTCTATGTCCAGAATAGTATTTCCTAGGTTATTTTCCAGGATTTTTATAGTTTCAGGGTTTTCATTTAACTCTTTAATCCATCTTGAGTTGGTTTTTGTATGTGGTAAAGAAAGGGTCCAGTTTCATTCTTCTCCAAATGTCTTGCCACTTATCCCAGCACCATTTATTAAATAGGGAGTCCTTTCCCCATTGCTTGTTTTTGTTGACTTTGTCACAAGATTGTAGTTGTGCAGCTTTATTTTTGTTTTCTTTTACGTGTTCCATTGGTCTATGTGTCTGTTTCTGTACCAGTCCCATGCCATTTTGGTTACTGCAGCCTTACAGTGTAGTTTAAAGTTGGGTAATATGATGCCTACAGCTTTGTTCTTTTTGCTTTATTTCTAGCACTTTTATTTCCTTCTTTCTTATATTATATTATATTATATTCTTTTATTTCATTCTGCTGCCATTTCCCATCTAATCATGCATATGTCCCAACTTGTCCACTAGATTCTTTAACATAGTAATCATCTATATATTAAATTTCACAGGTGGGAATTTTAATATACAGATGATTAATATGTTAAATATATGTGTCATATATAAGCTTAGTTCTATTGTTTTATCTTTTGACAGTGTGTTATTTATTTTACTTGCATCTTTGTGTATCTTATAATTTTGGTTAGAAGCCATATATCTTCAGTACAGTAGTAGAAACTTATTAAATTGTTTATATACTTTATCCAGAAATTACCTTTTTTTTGGTAAGCCCTTTATTATAGGGAGTTGTGCCAATATTCAGGTGCTGAGTGCTATGGTTTGAATGTTCCCGCCAACATTGATGTTGAAATTTAATTGCCATTTTAACAGTGTGGAGAAGTGGGACCTTTAAGAGATGATTAGGTCACAAGGGCTCCACTTTTATAAGTGAATTAATGCCATTATTGAGAAAGTGTGCTCTTGATAAAAGCATGAATTTGGCTTCACTTCTCTCTCTGTCTTACATGCTCATTCACCATGTGATGCCTTCCACAATGGAACAAACCCCACCAGATTCTGGTGTCATGTTCTTGAATTTCCCAGACCCCAGGAGCATGAGCCAAATAAACTTCTATTTGTTATAAATTATCCAGGCTGTGGTACCCTATTATAGCAGCAGAAAATAAATTAAGACACTGAGTTTCTGGTTTGCTGCTTCTGGTCACTCTCAGTTCACCACAGGCTTCCAAACTCTCTGATTTACCTTATGTTTAAAGGGTGGGCTGGTCTGTCAGGTAGTTTCTCTCGATGTCTCATCCACTCTCAAATTCAGATCTCCCATGTGCACTTCTGTCTCAGAGAAGGTCGTTCTTTCCACACTCTTATAATTCCCCCTGGCTGTAGACTGTTTTGTATTACTCAACACTTCCTAGCCTAGTGTTGGCAGAAAGGGAGGATGACATTTTTCATTTTTCTGTTTTACTATCAGCCTTAGGTAGGAAAGTATGTCATGAGTTTTGAGGGTAGAACCCAATATGAAAATCCTACTGTTCTTTTATCAGTATAAACTTATTTAATAATCTGTGCCCAGAATGTATTTCAGGCCTTCCCTTAGGATTTTTTTTCTTCTGTTTCTCCTGAGGGTAGAAGTATTTGCTGCTATTTTGTAAGTGGTATAAAGCTTTTGTTCTACAGTAAATATGGAAAAGGATCTGGTTTCTTAGACTACGGGAATATGTGTTATTGTTACTATTATTGAGTAGGACATTGTAACAAATGTAATCTATTGCTGGTGGGAATGCTATTAGCAAAAGGTGTACATTTGGTTTTGGCTATCAGTTGAGAAGTAATCTATAGCAAATAAATAAATAAAAGCATGATGTTTTATTGTATTTAAATGTTTAAGGTCAATAGCTTGATCTTCAGAGATAAAACTAAAATTCACTATTGAAGAGCATGAACTAGACAGTCAGATTAGTTGTGTACTGTAGTTAATAGAAAGTATAAGAATGCAAACAGGAAAAATTAAAGTCAATTCTTAGTCTTCCTGCGTTAATTTAAATTGTGTTTGCAAGTGATTTAAATACTTTCCCAAAATGTCTTAAGGAAAACGACTTAAATGGTTTATATAGTCAGAAAGTTCCCAGGTAGTTCTAGCTCCCATTGTGACTTAATAATACATATCTTTATTTATTTTTCTTGGTTTCTTTCTCCATCATTTTGGTCACACTTAAGACAGATATTCTCTGTGGTGGCAAAATTGCTCCAGTAATGTCCCACCTCTTTCCAGATGAAAGTGCAGCCAGAAATAATGTTTGCTTCTGTTCCAGATTTGTTATCAAACATTGCATGATGCTTATTAGCTCTGAGTAGTTACATAGCCATTGTATCAGTCATTGCCACCATAGCATAATCAAGCCTCTGACATGGTATCCCTGGCATCTGAGAAGAGCCAGATTCCTTCTAAACACATTGACAAAGAGTGAAAGAAAACTATATTCCCAAGACAATATTAGACATTTTTAGGAGAAATAGAATTAACTGATGCCAGTTGTCTGTTTTAGTCAATTGGGGGTGCTATAACAAATTACCACAGATGGGTGGCTTAAATACCAGACATTTATTTCTCATAGTTCTGCAGGCTGGGAAGTCTGAGGTCAAGGTTCTGGAAGATCTGGTATCTGGAGAGGGTCTGCCTTTTGGTTTTCAGATGCGATCTTCTCATTGGATCTTCACATAACAGAGATCAGAGAATAAGCACACTTTCTTGTTTCTCTTATAAGGGCACTAATCCCATCATAAGGGCTTCCAGCTTTATGATCTAATTATCTCTCAAAGGCCCCATATCCAAATATCATCACATTGGGGATTAGGGTTTTAACATATAAATTTGGATGGAGAGGACACAACATTTAGTCCACAGAAGTGGCCAAAAAAACAAAAATGAATATTGTATTCAAAGATCATTGATAGTTTTCATTTACTTGATATTTCAGAAACTCATTTTCTCATCCTTTTCTAGTATTCATGTTTCTCTAGAATTCAAAGACATACTGGTCTAATATTAAACTGTGTTCACCATGCCAATTTACCCCAGTTTTTGTAAGCTTTTTATCTTAGGTCCAGTCTAAGAGTGAAAAGCATTGTCTTTTATTCTAGGTTGCAATTTTGAGAGGCTAAGTTGTGAAAGAGCAGAAATGTGACTACATTTAGAATCTTCTTTTGCAACTAACTTTACTTTTAAGCTGTTTTATGCTGAGATATATACCTACCACTTAAAATATCTCAATCAAAGTCTACGTTAAAGCTGCCATTCTCAAATAAGGACTATTTATTCATTTGTCATTTAAAATATACTCTATCATGTAATCCTTTCAGTCAATTCATGGGGAAGATAATGTTGTCTCCTTGATGCTGACATTGCTCTGATCCCAATGACAGGCCAAATAAAAATTAGATTAAAAGGCATCTCCCTCTGACTTCAAAATTTTTGCTAATTTTAATGTAATATGATATGTGGATGAACAGGCAAAAAATTGATTCACATGAGTTTTCATGTTTTAGAGAAACTATTGGAAAAAAATTGTTAAGCCATGTGTGAGAAATAAAGAATATTCCTGGTTTCTAATATTATACAAACCTCAGTTGATTATTTTAAACTAGTGGTGATATTCAGGGCATGTCTGAAAAAACACTGGGAGTATAACTGTGTTCATGGTTGATATAATTAATTTTGATTCCTGTTTTCATTGTTCATAAAATTATAATTTTCAAAATATTTGAATTCTAAATGTTCTGTTTTATCCAGTTTTTCTTTTTAAATTCATATAGGTTTTTAACTGGGTAAATGAGTAAGAAAAATATATACATTTAATATTTGAGTTCTGGTCTTAAAATAACTATAACAGTTTTATAAACCAAGATGATATTTTAATTTAATTATTTAAAAAATATATTTTTTGGTTTGCATTGACTTACTAAATAGATTTGCAGTTCAGAATACATCATAAGTAAATATTCTAACTTGAACTAGGACTTAAATAAAAAATTAAATTAATTCAAAGTTTTCATTCAAAGTCTAGTTTTGTGCTAGTTCATTTGGTAGCTTTTAGCCTCAAATAGCTATCGAGCACTGGTAGCATGGCTGGTGCTACATTTTGAAATAACAATATTTTAGATATGTTACATTAAATAAAATATATTATTAAAATAAATTACAGCTGTTTATTTTCAGTTTTAATGTGACTGCTAGAAAATTTAAAACTATAATTGTAGCTTGCATTCTATTAGACAGCACTGACTAGATCAATCTCCAGATCTAGAAATTTAGAAAGCCCTTTAGATTTTAAATCTTCTAAATCGATGCCTACAAAACACCAATATTTAAAATCATTTTCTTTCTCTTAGCTAACCAGCAGCTTTGTGCAAATTTTTATTCAGCATTTCTAGAGACCAGCAGCTTTGTGAGAATTTTTATTCAGCATTTCTAGAGAATGCTGAAGTCACTGAATCTCACCACTTGTGCCCCATCTGTATTTATGCAAATGGAATAGTGTGACAACTGATATGTAAAACAATATATTTTATTATGTGCATATTCTGTTATTCATAGTGTATTCAAAACCACTTATAAGGCAAAAGAACTGGTAGCTGAGATTGTCTACCATCATACACTCAATATTGACAGCTGAGAACAGGTTTCAGTAGTAGAAATATGTGCATTTTCTTGAGCATAACTAGTGGAATGTTGAAAAAGTAGTACTCATTGAGGAATTATGCCCCGTATTTGAAAATATTTTAGTTATTCCATTATAGACCTTGGTGTGCTTTTGAGGTGCTCTTGAAGTGATAAAGTCTTTGTTATGTTGGTTGGTTGGCTGGTTGGATGGTTAATTAATTTGGTATCTTGGTGTCATATTTCATCAGCAGACACACTTGTACAAAATACTCTATTTTTTTTTCCTATGACCTAATCAGGTCATTTTGTTTGTGCATCAAGAGTCATGATACCCATTTCATGTAAATCATTTCTAGATAGTTAGAACATAACTGTAAAAAATATTGAAAATGAAGGACAAGGGCAAGAAAAAAATGAGCTCTTTAGGAATTAGAACAATTATTATTTTCCTACAGATAGCCTAAGAAAATGATGCACAGTTAAAAGAGACTAAGTACAACATTTAAAAATTTTTGTCTTGTCCCTGATGCTTTAGTTTCCTTCCTCGATTGATTGTCATCATGGCACCCCTTCTTTCTTTCTTTCTTTCTTTCTTTCTTTCTTTCTTTCTTTCTTTCTTTCTTTCTTTCTTTCTTCTTTCTTTCTTTCTTTCTTTCTTTCTTTCTTTCTTTCTCTCTCTTTCTCTCTTTCTCTCTCTCTCTCTTTCTTTCTTTCTCTTTTTATCGAGACAAAGTCTCACTTTGTCACCCAGGCTGGAGTGCAGTGGCCTGATCTTGGTTCACTGCAACCTCCGCCACCTGGGTTCAAGTGATTCTCATGCCTCAGCCTCCTGAGTAGCTGGGACTACATGCAAGTGCCACCACACCTGGCTAAGTTTTTTGTATTTTTAGTAGAGACTGGGTTGCACCACGCTGGCCAGGCTGGTCTCAAACTCCTGACCTCAGGTGATCTGCCTGTCTTGGCCTCCCAAAGTGCTGGGATTACAGGTGTAAGCCACTGCGCCCGACTATCATGGCTTATATTTTAAAAAGTAGTTATGCAGTTATATATAACAATGAAAACCCTCGCCTACATAACTTAATATGAGTCTCTGGAAAATTTTTTCCTCTACTCTCTCTCCAAAACAGAACAATCATTAATGATATAGTTTGGGATTTAATTGATATCCTTTGTTATACTGTATTTCCAATGCAGCCAAATGCGATTTTATTATTCAGCTGGCTATCTTTTATTCAATGTCAGGATGAGTTAATCACTTTCTTTCCAATAGTTACCACATATCAGTGAGTTAATGTCATGATGAATATATCCAGAAAGGAATAACATAGGCTAAAATAAAATATTATAAGAAATATTCTCTATCTGCCTGTTTCACTTCAAGTATTATAATATTGAATGCAATTGCTAATTAAAAGTTTAAGGAGTCAAGACATGCCTAAGAGTACCCAGATAATTGACCTAGATAATCCTAATAACAAGTTAGGTGCCTTAACCAAGTCATTGAAAGAATTGTATTTCTTCTGTCCAGTCGTGTGTCAGCCACTAGTTGTTAAATATCTCCTGATACATTTCTTAATTCCTCACTTTGTTTCCTAAACTGTTCGGTATGTATTTGTTACCTGGACTCTAAAGTTTCTTTTTGTATGGACTAGGTGTGATATTTCAAACCTGTGCTTTTTACTCATATTTTGGGTTCTGACCGTGATATAGCACTGGGAGGAGATTGTAAAACATCTGTTGAGAGTCACTGCCTTATCTATAGTCTGAACTAAAAATGTCTCTCTTCAGATGACTCCAAGAGTTCATATATTTATAAATTGTATCTAATGATTTTTATGATTCGGAAAATTTGAAGAACGTCAGAGTACACTTTAAAAATGGAGGAAAGTGGCCAGGCACGGTGGCTGACGCCTGTAATCCCAGCACTTTGGGAGACCAAGGCGGGTGGATCACCTGAGGTAAGGAGTTCGAGACCAGCCTGACCAACAAGGAGAAACTCTGTCTCTACAAACAAAACAAAACAAAACAAAACAAAACAAAACAAACTAGCTGGGCGTGGTGGCCCTTGCCTGTAATCCCAGCTACTTGGGAGGCTAAGGCAGGAGAATCACTTGAACCTGGGAGGCAGAGGTTGCAGTGAGCCGAGATCATGTCATTGCACTCCAGTCTGGGCAACAAGAACAAAACTCCATCTCACAAAAAAAAAATGAGTAAATAAATAAATAAATACAAAATAAAAAAAGGAGGAAAGGAAAATTTGGAGTCATAAAATCAGTTTTCTAGTGTCAACATGGCTTTTGGAATCAAGCACAAGTGGGCACAGAAGTAAAGAAAACAGGCCTACATACTTCACGATTTTTTTTTTTAAGATTTTTTTCTTATTTTTCTTATTTTTGCTGTAAATCATATGTACTCTCTCCCCCTTGCCGGCAGTTACATGCTTGTGACATGTAGCCTTCCTAAGAGGGAAAAAATGTTAATTACTGAACCTCAGATTCTGATGCCTGGTCTGATTTACAGTTTATGGGTGATGTGTTTGGCATTTTCAAGGCTCAGTTGGTTTTGTTGAGCTTCAGGACTGAAGACTTGGTCCCTTAAAGAAGAACATTCTGCTTTTAGTAATAACCAGGTTAATGTGGGCCACATGCCAGTCCAGCTGAATATGCATGAAGTGATTGAAATTGAAAGTCAGTTCCTTACATGTTTGAGTTTCATGCTATGAGGAACCTTACAAATAGAGGTCAGAGGGATTTTTATGTTGAAAATCAGTAGAGTGTTACCTTTGCTATGGGAGAAAACAACTTTCTTCTGATATTAATGTCAGCATTAGAGTAATTGCTCTGTGAAACTCTGTCTCTAGAGTTCCATTCTCTCTTGAACAACAAATCTTTATCATCACCTTAGTATTCAGGTCATTTTTCATAAGCAGCACATAAAGAACACATTAATCTTTATAGATGTCTGCCTATATTTTTATCTCAAGGTTAGTTATTGTCAAATATTGTCAACCCACGGCCTTTTCCTTTGCCAAGAGTTCTCTATTAACTCCTCCAATAACCTCCCATCTTTTAAAATAAAAACATTGATTTTCCCTCGAAGATGTTATCTTTACCTGGAAACTGAGGCAAACAAAGTTAAGTCATGTGTTCAAGTTTTCAGTGTAAATGCTGAACCAGACACACAATCCACACATATATTTTAATCCACAAACTCACTATTAAAGTTATAATGCAGACTTTGACTAATATGACGATGCAACATATTAATTAAAAACCTGAACAAGTAAATAATGTTCATGACCAATATAAATGGATGCTTTTAAAAAAATGACTCAAACAGATGTCATCAAGATGGCTTACTAGAAGCCTCTAGCACTCACCTCCTCCACAAAGAAGAACCATAACAGCAAACCACACATTGAATAGGATGTTTAAGGGAGAACAATGAAATTCAGCAAGGAAGTGATGAAGAACGTCTGAGGCATGGAAGCTTGAGATGGTAGCATAGAGAGGGAAGCAAAGAATCTGGCCAAGATTGGCTCAGAGCCAAGAGGTACTCCCCATTTCTGAGAATAGGTAAGTGGGGAATGCCCCAAAGCCCACATTTTGACAACAGATACCTGCAATTCTAGCTATAGTAGAGCCCCTCAGGCCTCACAGGCCCTAAGTCCACCAGAGGGAGTTGCCTGGAGTTCATAGGATTTCATTATCCCAGAGAAAAAAAATTAATGCTAGATCACCTTCACTCGTTGGGACCCAGGTTATTGCAGCACAATGCCATTTTGAGAGCATGGTCACCATCAGAGTACATCCTTCCCTGAGGACGAATAGCCCCTGCATTTCCACATCCCTGGGGCCTGACATCCATCCCACATCCATTCAGAGGGTTGCAGTGTTGCACCACCAGCTGGACCCAATAGTTCAGCCGTGACTGTTGTACTGAAGCACATGCAGGACCCTCCATCCTAGGGTATAAATAGTCTAGCACAGTGAGGAAGCTTTCCCCAGGACAGAGAAAGCTGACGTGCATATTCCCCAGAGCCTTCAAGCCACCAGTTCAAGGCATAACACCACAACCAGCAATTACATTTACTCCAGCAGCAGAGATGCCATGAACTTGTGCATGTCCTTGAAGGACCTGAAGGCTGGTCTGCCTGGTATCCCCACCTCTGAGCAAACTTGTGCCATGGCAAATAATCACAGAATGGCCACCAGGGCACTTAGAGACACTGCTGACATTGATTACCAAATAATTTTTATAGAGACTATATTACTGTGCCCACTCAGAACCAAAGCCAAAGTATTTTATCCAAGTAAAACTGTAGGACACACATAGAGAAAAAGATCTTTCCCTATAAAAGCTACTTCATAAAACTGGAAGAAGAGATTGTTCCACCAGATGCACAGATATTAACATAGGAATACCAAAAAAAAATATGATTTAGAAATTCAATAAAAAGATAGCTGTATTAAAAAAGAACCAAACAGAAATATTAAAATTGAAAAATTAAATAAATACAATAAAAATAAGTGCTTCATCAATAGACTAAATTAAGTAGAAGAAAGAATTTCTGAACTTACAGACAGGCCTTTTGAGATAAATGCGTTAGCCAAAAGAGGAAAAAGAATAAAAATGAATGAAGCAGGACTACGGGACATATAAGAGGACATTAAGAGAACAAATATTGGAATCATGGAAGTTCCACATTAAGCAGAGAAGAAGAAAAACATAGAAAACCTGTTTAATGATGTAATAGCTGAAAACTCTCAATTCTTGGAAGATGTGTGGCATGCAGATAACAAGCTCAAATATTTCCATGTAGATTTAACCCAAAAATGTCCTCTCTGAAGTACAATAAATAACTATCACAAGATAAAGAGAGACTTCTAAAAACAGCAAGAGGAAAGCATCAAGACACCTATGAGGAAATGCCAATCAGAGAAACGGTAAATTTGTCAGTGGAAACTATACAGATCAGGAAATAATATGACAATATAGTCAAAATTCAGGGAAAAGCAGACAAATTACCTTCCAGCCAGAAATATAACACTCAGGCAAAACTATCCTTTAGAAATTAAGGAGAAATAAAGTGTTTCCCAGGCAAGAAAAAATTGAGGGAATTCATCACCACTAGACTGGTCCTACAAGAATGCTTAAGAAAGTCTTACATTTGAAAGCACATGGGCAATCTCTACCATTATAAAAACATATAAAAATATGAACCTCACTGGTAGAACAGATAAATAAATGAGAAATAAAACAGAATCAAATTAAATCAATATAGAAAATCAACAAACTGCAAAGATAAGCAATAAGAGAGGAAGAAAGAAACAAAGAATTTGTAAAACACTAGAAAACAATGTAAAAAATGATAGGAGTAAGTTTTCCCCAGTCAATAACTGACTAGCATGTAAATGATTTAAATTCCCCAATAAAAAGATACAGAATGGCTGAATCGATTAAAAAACAAGACTCAACTATATGCTGCCCACAAGAGACTCACTTCATTTATAAGGATACATGTAGACTGAAAGTGAAGAGATGGAAAAAGATATTTCATAGAAATGGAAATAAAAAGTGAGCAGGAAAGCTATATTTATATCAGATAAAATAGACTTTAAGTAACAAAAAAAGAAACAAAGAAGGTTATTGTGTAATAACAACAAGATCAATTAAGCAAGAGGATATAACAATGTTAAATATGTATGTACCCAATACCATAGCATCCAGATTTACAAGCAAATATTGTTAGAACTAAGGGGAGAGAGAGTCTCCACTACAGTAAAAGCTGGGGACTTTAACGCCTGACTCTAAGCATGAAACATATCATCTAGACAGAGGATCAAGAAACATAGGTCTTAAACTGCACTTAACACCAGATAGACCTAAAAGGCATTTATAAGTCATTTTATCCTTTAGCTGCAGAAAACACATTCTTCTCATTAGCACATAAAATATTATTTAGCATTATTTATACTTAGAGCCAAAGACAAGTCTCAATATATTTTTGAAAACTCAAAATTATATCAAGTAAGAGGAAGCAGAGCATAAAACTTTAGAAAATTTGCAGTCTGATGATGCAATAGAAAAGAAAAACCCATTTTCTGAAGAGAAATTCAAGCCAGCTGCAGAAATTTGCATAAGTAATGGGGAGCCAAATGTTAATCACCAAGACAATGGGAAAAATGTCTTTAGCCATGTCAGAGCCCTTCACGGCAGCCCCACCTGTCACAGGCCTGGAGGCTTAGGAGGAAAAAATGGTTTCATGGGCCAGGCCCGGGGCCCCCCTGCTGTGTGCAGCCTTGGGACTTGGTGCCCTACTTTCCAGCTGCTCCTGCCATGCTAAAAGGGGCCACGGCACAGCTCTGGCCATTGCTTCAGGTGCAAGCATCCAGTCTTGGCAGCTTGCCTTGCACATGATGTTAGTCCTGCAGGTGTTCATAAGATAAGAATTGAGGTTTGGGAACCTCTGCCTAGATTTCAGAGGATGTATGGGAACACCTGGATGTCCAGCAGAAGTCTACTGCAGGGGTGCAGTCCTCATGGAGAACCTCTACTAGGGCAATGCAGAAGGAAAATGTGGCGTTGGAGCCCTACACAGAGTCCCCACTAGGGCATTGCCCAGTGGAGCTGTGAGAAGAGGGCCACTGTCCTCCAGACCCCAGAATGTTACATCCACTGACAGCTTGCACTGTGCACCTGGAAAAGCTGCAGGCACTCAACACCAGCCCATGAAAGCATCTGACTGGGGGCTCTACTCTACAAAGCCACAGTGGGTGGAGATGCCCAAGGTTGTGGGAGCCCACCTCTTGCATCAGCATGCCCTGGATGTGGGCCATGGAGTCAAAACAGATCATTTTGGAACTTTAAGGTTTAATGAATGCCCTCTTGGATTTTGGACTTGCATGGAGCCTGGAGCCCCTTTGTTCTGGCCAGTTTCTCCCATTTGAAATAGTTGTATTTACCCAGTGCCTATACCCCCATTGTATCTAGGAAGTAACTAATTTGCTTTTGATTTTACAGGCTTATAGGCAGAAGGGACTTGCCTTGTCTCAGATGAGACTTTGGACTGTGGAATTTTGAGTTAATGCTTGAATGAGTTAAGACTTTGGAGGACTGTTGGAAGGGCATGATTGTGTTTTAAAATGTGAGGATATGAGATGTGGGGGGTGCATGGGTGGAATGATATGATTTGACTGTGTCTCCCACCCAAATCTTGTCTTGAATTGTAGTTCCCATAATCCCTACATGTCATAGGAGGGACCTGATGGGAGGTAATTGAATCATGGGAGCAGTTACCTTCATGCTGTTCTCATGATAGTAAGTTCTCAGGAGATCTGATGGTTTTATAGATGGTTTCACCCCCTTTGCTCAGCACTCTTCTCTCTTTCTGACTTGTGAAAGACATGTTTGCTTCCCTTTCCACCATGTTTGTAAGTTTCCTGAGGCCTTCCCAGCCATTTGGAGCTGTGAGTCAATTAAACCTCTTTTCTTTGTAAATTACCAAGTCTCAGATATTTCTTCATAGAAGTGTGAGAATGAATAGTATGGAATCATTGTAAGTGTCCATCACCAGCTGAATGAATTAAAAAATTGTGGTATAAATATACAAGGGAATAATATGCAGCCATTACAAAATAATAAAATTCTGTTATTTGCATCAACATGGATAAACCTGGAAGACATTATATTAAGTGGAATAAATTAGGCACAAAAAGATAAATACCATGTGTATCACTTGTATGTGGGAACAAAAACATTTAGCTCACAGAAGTAAAGAGAAGAACTGTGGTTATTAGAGGCTTGAAAATGTAGGAGTAAGAGAAGATAGAAAGAGGTTTCATAAAGGATATAAAATTATAGCTAGAAAAAAGAAGGAGTCCTAGAATTCTATACTACCTTGGGCAACTATAGTTAACAATAATTTAATATATATTTTCAAAAATCCTAAAGAGAGAATTTTGAATGGTCACAACACAAAGAAATAATAAATGTTTTAGGTGATGAGTATGCTAATTACACAGATTTAATCATTACATATTATATACATGTATAAAAATATCACATTGTATTCCCCAAAATATGTACAATTTTATGTCACTCAAAAATTTTAAAATTTTCTAAACGACAAGAATATTTTAAAGATTTCTAAGTAAAAAGTTTTAAAACATTTTTAAATAAAATTTTTATTCAACAATATTTAATATGCTTCTCAGTTTAACTAGAACTTAATAAGAATAAGATGTTTTAAGTAGTCAATATTTAGAGTGTGTATATGTAAACAAAATATGAAAATGTATTAATATTCTTTACGATTAAATGTGTTTTAAAGGTGCAATATAATCCTTGTAAGGAAAAGGCAAACAAATAAATAAGTCCACAATAGACCAGTAAAAGACAAATTATGTATAGAATGTAAGTATAACATTCAAATAAAGAAAAATGACAAATTACAGAACAAATTGCATTGAGCAAATTTCTGGTTACTTGGGGAATAAAAAACAAAACTGGATGTATACCTCACACCATAAATAAAAAATAATTATTGCTTTATTGAAGAGATAATAAATTTTAAAAGTACTAGAAGAAAAAAGTGTGTGAGAACTTACAATGTTAAGCTAGTGAAGCTACTTTTGGCATGATACTTAAGTATGAGACCACAAAGGAACTAACTTTTAGAATAAACATATAAAGTTTAAAAAATTATCTATGGAAAACACACAAAATGAAAACACAGATGCTAAATAGGGTAAAATGTTTACTGCATACATAAAAACAAAGTTATAATCTGTCATATAAAAAGAGCTTTTAGAGATCAATAAGAAAAAGATGAATGAATTCCCAAGAACAAACAGGAAAAAGACACTGATATATAAGTTATGAATGAAGAAACACAAGTGATTACAGCTTGTGACAGGATATTCAAGCTCAATCATAAACTACAAGTCTAAATGATTTGTTGTTGTTGCTGCTGTCATTGTCATTGTTTTTCCTTGAAATAATTTAAATTACCTCAATGGTAACATGATTTTATTGTGACATTGAACAAAGAGAGAGATGCTTGTGTAGCATGTAGGACTATAAATTGTTTTTAGCCTTAGTAAAAAATGACTGGTAATAGGAATCAAAATGTAAAATGTGCATATCTTCTGATCTACACATTTTACTTTTGAGAATATATCCTAAGCATATGCAAAATATGTAATAAAAGTAATTTTAGAGTTTTCTATGGTATATGGAAAATATGAACAATCTAAATAGCTATTAATAGGTAAATATATTATCATACTTTCTTGAAATTTATATTTATTACCATTTTTCTAATATTTAAAAAATCATTTAACACAGGTATGTTAATTATGTTTGAGGGTATAGTGTTATGCAAAGTTACAAATACAAAGTCAATACAACTCATTTTAAGGATTTTCCATCTCTGCTTGGTAGTAAAACTTTTATGGAATAAGTTAACAAGTTGCAGTTGAAATAGATTTGAGCTTTTCTGGTTGTAATCTCTTGGGCTTAGCCTCAGGTAATAACCAAAAAATTTCCATATATTTTTGTCCTTTAATCCTCATAATAAAACATTTGGATATATATTATTTTCTCTATTCCCTTGATGAGTGAATTGTGGTTTTTTCCCCTTTCTTTCTTTTCCTTCCTTCCTCCCTTCCTACCTTCCTTCCTTCCTTCCTTTCCTTTCCTTACTTTCCTTCCTTCCTTTCTCTCTCTCTCTTTCTCTTTCTCCTTCTCTCTTTCTTTCTTTCTTTCTTTCTTTCTCTTTCTCTCTTTCTTTCTTTCTTTCTTTCTTTCTCTTTCTTTCTTTCTTTCTTTCTTTCTTTCCCTCCTTCCTTCCTTCCTTCCTTCCTTCCTTCTTTCTTTCTCTTTCTTTCTTTTTCTTTTTTCTTGTAAACTGCTAAGGAAAACACAAGCTAAGATTTGATCCTATTGAAATGAAGACAACCTTTTCTCCAAAGCTGCTTGGAAATGAAATGACCGCTTTTCTAAGTCATGGTTTATTCAGTTAACAAGGGCTTGTAATTTCCTGTGTGTTGAAACAATAATTTTCATCCTTACAATTCTAGTTCCAGCACTAAATGGAAGCTAGGTTGGGAGTTTGGCTCTCTGTCCTATTGCAATATATTTATTTCTGCATGGATATGATAGAGAGAAAACTAGTTTATAGCTAGTGAGACAATGTTTAAACTTATTTCGCTATAAATGAAAAATCGCTTGTACTACTTTCAGTAATTGATTTTAAATGCCATTCAGGTTATCAAACCAGATATTTTCAAATGATGATAAGTAGAAAGTAGTTTAATGCCAACTGATGTGGAAGTTGCTTATTTGCGTTAATTAATGAGGAGAGGTCTGGTCCATGAAAATATTGTATTACAAACAGTAGCATTGTCAATGAGGCTGTTAGTTTACTCAAGAGTGTAGTATGGTGAAAGTTACATGTTAAATATCAATTACTGAAAAATGGAACATCTTTGAAAAGGAATTTTGCACTATAGAAAACGTCTCAGGAACTCTAAGAGCAATTCTAAGAGCAATTTAAAGAAGATTTTTCTATAATATAATAAGCTTATTTATATAACAGGGAATATATCAGAAAATGATTTATTCTGCTTGCTCAAAGATCTCCTTTGGGGTAATAAAGTATAATCTTCTGGTATTAGCTGCTATTAATACATAGGCCAGTTGAATTATATCCTAGGCAGAATAGCCCTACAAGCAATTGAAAAATGTTGTCCAGGTGATTTTTGGTATGCTTTTAATATTTGAGTCATCAGCCATCCATTGTCTAAAGTAAAATAAATATATCAAATAAAAACGTGTACTTCATTCATCTCATTAGGTTGTCAGCATTTACAGTCAGAGAGTATTTCTGAAAGTATTGTATTTCAGTTCAGAGGGAATACACTATAAATTATAAAATTGCTGACACAGTATCTAATTCTTTTCCACTGTGATGCCTGCTAGACCCAAATAAACCAAAGAAAAGTATAAATAGTACTTTATTATACATCTTGTGTGGGGACCGCATCATGCTGCCTATAACAGAATGACCAAATTGGTTTTGTGATGGTCAGTTTTGTTTTCTTTTTAATTAGCAAGTTTATTTTTATGTTTTATAGATTTTGTCATAAATACAGCCTAATTAACACCTATAAACTGTGACATATCTAGACTATGCAATATTGTTTACTGAAAAAGAGATGAACTATCAAGGCATGAAAACACATGGATGAAATGTATGTGCATATTACTAAGTGAAAAAAGCCAATTTGAAAAGTCTGCATACTGGATAATTCCAACTATATGGCATTCTGGGAAATGCAAAATTGTGGAGACAGTAAAAAAATTTAGCATTTGCTAGGGATTAGGATGGAAGAAGGGATGAACTCGTGGAACACACAGAATTTTGGGGGGCAATGAAACTATGCTGTGTGATACCGTAATCATGAAGGTGAATCATTATATACTCATCATAACTCACGGAATATACAACATCAAGAGTAAACCCTAGTGTAAATTATGGACTCTGGGTGACAATGGCGTGTTGATATACGTTTATTGATTGTAACATGAGTACCACTCTGGTAGGGGATATTGATAGTGGAGAGGCTGTGTGTGTGTGGAGGCAGAGGTATGTGAGTACTCTCTGTAACTTCCACTCTATTTTGCTGTGAACCTAAAAGTGCTCTAAATGTGTCTATTTTTAAAACATAAAATAAAAATAAAAAACCTGAATTTTATATTCTTAATCTTCATACTTTTAGTCTCACCACCTTAAGTATTTTACTGTTTGCCACTTACCAAAATGGTGGTGCAATTGAAGAATGCTACGTGATTCCTCTATGTTGTATCATAGTAAAGTCATGCTTGCATTTTTTTCTTTCTTATCGTAGTAGAAAAGACATGGATTTCAGAATCTGTAAGATCTTAGTTCCAATTCTAGTTATACTAGCTGTGTATAAACTTATTTCGGTATAAATAAAAAATCGCTTGTACTACTGTCAGTAATTGATTTTAAATGCCATCCAAACCTGAAGGATAGAAAATATCCTTTTAAGGTTATAAATCTATCCAAACCTGAAGGATAGATAATATCTTTTTAAGGTTATAGTGAACATTAAGTAAGAAATATTTTGAAGTAGTTTAAAATACTAATAAATATTAAGTATACTTTTAATACTCATATATATTTTCCTTTTCAATCAATACTTGTTTTTCGATGTTCACAAAGCTTTTGTTAAAAGGGCAATGTTTTAAAAATATTTCTGTAGAGCTGTAGTTTATCGTTGTGTGAATCATATTACAACACTAGAGTCTCCTAGCTCATAGCTAGGAGCTAGTTAGTTCTTAACTGTGTGAAGAAGATAAATCTTTTGAAACGACAAAGTCACGACTCACTCATCTTAAAAGGTATCTCATTATCCTAGAACAAACTTGGCATCATTGTATTACTGACTTCCAAGAGAAACCAATCCCATTTTGCCTGTATTGTCTTTCCTCTTACCGGCATTTTTTAATAAATGCTGTTGACACAGTAGCTTGCTTTGTCACAGTTCAGTTTTCCTAACTGTTTGATTCCATGGCAAATCCATAATCCTATTTTAAATATTCTCCAGGCCATGAAAATGAATGCTATTTATATCAATTCGGCTGTTCAACTGCAGTGCAGAAAAAGCTTTTGTATCCAGAGATACAAGCCTCTGGTTCAAGCATAAATTACTGGGGTACACTGCTCTTTTTTCTTTTAAGCGTAACTCTCCTTGACATGAATCCCCATAGATGTCTTAGGTAATAACTGATATTCCAAGAAAAAAAATTGTGAAAAACAGTTAAAGGAAAAGACAATTTACATTTTTAATCTGATATATCAGATCATGTTTCCAAAATGAAATCTCTCTTAACTCTGGTAATCAATTAATTCATACATATTTCCATCAATAGATCTTTGAATAGTGGCTTAATTGGTCTTTTGGAAATGAATCATTTGCAAAGCTAGAGTCGTGCTTCATGTACTAGCTCCCTGAAAGGTAGTGTGCAGAGAGATTAAATCACAAAATGGATTGTAATCAGGCAGATCTCCGTTCAGATTGTGACTGTTTCCTACTTAAACTTTCAGTTTTAAAATTGAACTTGGCAGAGCTTATTTTATGAAGTATGAATAATATTTACTTCTTGAGGTTGATTTAAATATTAAGTAATATAACATATGTAAAGCACTATGCAGAATCTGGTATGTAGCGAAAGCTAAATTCGAGTTATTATTATATGCAGGACTATCAAGTTTGACACACTAGCTGTATTTTTCTAAACTATATAAATCACTTCGACTAAGTCAACTAGTATATTTTCTATGATGTACTCATAAAACCAAAAAGATTAATCATTTCTTGGAAAGCTTATGAACTTATAATATGCAGTCCTAATTGAACCATGACCTAAAACAGAGTATTCCATACCAATGTAATATTTCTTGGCCTTGTTGCACCGAATGGAACATAAGCTCCATGGGGACAGAGATTACATTTATTTTGGTCTTTGTATTTTGCAAGTTACCTCATTTATGAACTTGCACATAATTAGTATTCAATAGTTACATAATTAGTATTCAATAGTCATTTATAAACTGACAACATAGAAAAGTAAATACAAGTTATCAACTGACACTCTTATTTATCTTATTTTAAAGAACTTTATTATGATAATCTTTTTAAAAATAGTAGTTATTGTGGTGCCCGTATCAAAGATATTAACAGAAATTTGTTAAATAAATGAATGTAGTTAATTTTCATTTACAGAGCATGAATGCCAGAATTTGGATAACTTCTGTACCTTCCTTGTGTTCAAATTCTGGCAGGACTAAAATATGTCTGTTTTTCCTTTCTTCCAATAATATCTCATGCCATGTTTATATAATTAATACAGTAGATTATTATCCATAAATTACATATATGCAAATTCAACTACATGCTAAAGTTAACTTGTGCCCCACAAATCTACTCCTGGGTCTTTCACAGTCATTCATAGACATATGCAGAATAGCAGAACAATTGAGTTGCTTGTTGTCTACTTTCCTAGCTAAGGTTGAATGAGGTAACACTGTGCCTTCCTGTTTCAGCTCTTTTACTGTAAACAATTATCGTTTTGAGGGTCTACTTAGTGACATGTTTTTCACATTTTTGTGCTTTCTGTTGGTCATGTTCCTGTTTAAAATCACTTCCCACCACTCACTTCTGCCCCCAAGCATAGTGATGAAGAGTTGTCCTGTCTTCCTTAGTGCAAGAATGCTGTGATTTGCCTTATGGAGCAAACACATGTGTTAGATAAGCCTCATTCAAGGATGAGTTATAGTGTTGTTGGCCATGAGTTCAATGTTAATGAATCATTTAAAATAAGGTGTCTTTAAACAGAAACAAATATGAAGTAGGTTATAGGTTAAAAGGTTCATGAAAATGTTGTGACCAGAGGCTCACAGGAACCTGATCCTGTATTTCTCCTAGGAGCAATGATTCAGTAGTTGCTAATTCAGTGTTTATGCTGAGAATACAGGTAAAAACAACTGCAAACAATGAAAATTGTCTATACCACTTGTAGTAGTCAACTCTTAGTAATCAAACTCTTCTTAGGGTTCACAGTATAATATAGAGATGATGGGTACCAGATTGGATTACATGATCTTTTGATGTTTTCTGAGTCTCCTAATATTTTCTTGATGGGATTGAATGATTGGATATCTTAAGGCCAGCTTCCAGAAATAAGCTGATCAAGTTTTGATATGGTATATTGGAATTCTATCCACTCCCACTGCCTTTTCCATAACTATTCACACTCTAATAAGCAGTGGAACATCATTTGCAGAGATGGGATGAATAGGTAATTTTTGGCTATGAAATTTGCTTGTCCCCAGAGGTCTCTCAGATGCTCAGTTTGGCTTTCACTGTGCAGCAGTCAATCATTACAGGAAAAACTGTTACTCTTCCTAATCTTAAGTAACTTTGATTTTACCCTCCCATCATGAAATAAGACCTACTTAGCCATATGGAAGGGGAGTTTAAGATAAAGGAAAATGAGGAATGTTAAAAAAGAGTAGAAATGTTATCCAAGGAAGGAGAGAGAAAGAGATGCAGATTAGCACAGGGTGAATTTAGACCAGAATGCCTTAATACAGATGTTCAGTAAAGCTAAATCTAATTCTCATTGAAAATCCCCCCTCCCGTTAAAATATCTCCAACACTATGTCAAGAAAGAGAGAAAGAGAGAAAGAAACTTCTTCTTCCAACCTTGTTCAAGATTTTGCCCTCCCCCATACTCTTTATTCTGTTGTGGGCAAGGAATGTGATTTTTCTTATTGAAAGTTAAAAAACAGGAAGTATTTGAGATCTGCTGGGAACACACACACACATGCATAAAAAGATAGTGAATTTGGAGGAAAGTGTTCTAAACTCAGAGTAAAGGGCTAGGTTCTAATTATCTGCAGATGGCAAATTGCTGGCTTTGTAGGATGGATGGATAGATAGATAGATAGATAGATAGATAGATAGATAGAAAGATAGATAGATATGGATGAGGCCCAAGCCTATAATATGTTACTTCATTCTGCTGTGGGTTTGCAGACAAGTCTAGTTTAACTTCTTTATTGCAGTCTTCACCTCAACACACTTACTGCAAGAGACAATATTATTATCAGGCTAAGAACTACAGAACAGAAGGTGGATTTATATATTCCCTTCTCCAGTCACACCATTTGAAGACATATAAGTCCTCTGGATTTACAATTAGAGAACGACCAGCAACCTCTATAAAAAATAGTACAGAAAGAGACCAAGATTCAATAATTATACCCAGTTAGGCCTCAGTGTCTGCTTTGCCTAAAATGATAATGCCCAGCAACTTTTTCTCTTTAGATGTGTGCCTAAAAGCCAGGTACAGTGTGGTAGGTGACTCAAAGATAGGATGAATACCCTCTTTCCCCCCACGATATCATGACATATTTGTCTTCTTTGAAGACCCAGAACTCACTTGGCAGTTTGCTTTGGCAGCAGAGCTTTCTGAGAGAGAGAAAAAAAAGAGAGAGAGAGAGAGAAAAAAGTATTGACAGAAGTGGTCACATTTCTCATCTTTTTGTCAGCTCTGGTAGTAAATTCAACATTTAAATTTGTAGTAAGTATGGAACTTTATAGAACACAATGTAAATGTCAAAGTAGACACCAGGAAAAATTATTTTTGCTTCTACAACCCTATCACAAAGGCAATCTCAGATTTAATAGTTATTCCAAAAGGAGCGGGAGTATAAAGCTTCATTGTAAAACACAATACTCTAACAAATGGTGGAAGGCTTGCAATTTCATTGCAAAGAGAGAACATAGCACTTCTTTGCCAAATATGTGGCAAATCATATTTAATTGAAGCTATTATTCCAGTGAGAAGAAATAACAATTTGACTTCTAGGGAGTTTTAATTGACAGTATTATAATATTTGTGCAATGTACATCCACTATAAGAATAAAAGAAGCTTTTACAATTGCATACTGAAAAATGAAAGTATCAATAAAATTTCTGTAAATTCTGGAAATAATAATATCACAATATAGCTAGCTAAAGAACAGTTTTCTTCACTAGATTCACATAGCTTAGAGAAAAATAATTTCCACAGAAATATACTCATCATCTCTTTCCCTAACCCATCTTTTGTAATTTTCCTAATTTCCTCTGTATTCCACTATTTCATCATCTCATTATTAAGAAGCAAAACGTAGAGGCATTTTTGCATTATGCACTACAGTCTTTTGTTTGAAATTTAGTGGGTCATGAGTTCTGCAGTCCTTGGGAAGATAGTCTTTTTAAAAAAATGGGGATTTTTAGATATTACATACTTGTAGCCGTCTGCTTAATATGTCATTTTCAACCATTACTATGAAGGTGTGGAGAGGGTTATCTCACTTCGACTTCACCAACAAACACTTCAACATGCATTAGTTTTTTTCCTATCAGAACCATCACTCAAGAAATACCAGTTGAATGCATATAAACATGGCACTGTGCTAGGTAATGTGGAGGATGCAAAGGTAATAGACACCTGTATCTGACAACATTCTAGTAGGAAAAGGAGACTTACACAAAATGTTCATATAGTTTCACTACAGAGTGAGGTGTCCTAAGAGTCATGCAGGAAACTGTGCGAGATGGATTTCAATAGAAGAAATCAATATGAGCTCCATACGGGGGCTTTATTATAAGGGGTAGAATTCTCACCTCAGTTAAGGTAGAATGTCCTTGGGGGAAAAGCAAAAAAAGTTCAGGACACACAGGGAGAATCCATCTAATTTGAAGTATAGACGATGTAAAGAGAGGGAGTGGGTGATAAGTTTAGAAAAACATGTAAAAGCCAAAATAACAAAATTATTTAACATCAGATGAGGCAATTTGAACTTTATTTTACAGGCAATAGGGCATTAGTGAAAAATTTGAACAAGAAAGTAACATAATCACAATTATACTCAGGATAGAGTGGATTAAATAAGCAATGGAATTGATATTAGAAAGAAAAATTAGGCATAAGGCACAGAGAGGGTGATAAACTTCTGAGCTAGAATATTTTATATTTTCATTTCTGCCTAACACCAATTCTTGGATTACCTGGATGTTACTAAGAATATATATACATATATTCACGTTAAGATAAAGCTATGGTCAATAATGTTTCTTTTTTAATTTCAGATTTTTCATTATTCATATACTGCTTCGTATGTGATTTACAACATACACACTAGGTAAGTTCTTTGATTTTCTAGTTTTCATGAGCAATTGTGTTACTAAATTGTTTGTGTAGTATCAGTTTGTTCATGTAAAAATATTCACATTTTTTCAAGGGAAGTTTGGGAGTTAAATCCTCCAGAAGTAGAGGACTCCGTCTTGCAGTACGCGGCCTGGGGTGTCCAAGGGCAGCAGCTGGTAAGCGCAGGCATTGGTATGCACTGAACACTGCCAATCATGGTTTTATGGAAGATGTTAACTGAAACTTTGGAAAAACCATAGGAAGACTTGTCCTACAAAACTTTATGTTTCCCTAAGTCCTTTATATCTTTTATCTAATAGTCCAACTTAAGAATACATTAAATGATACTAGTATTATTTTATCAGTTAATAAAGACAAAAGTTTATTAAG
Source organism: Pan troglodytes (assembly GCF_028858775.2). Lineage (NCBI taxonomy): Eukaryota > Metazoa > Chordata > Mammalia > Primates > Hominidae > Pan > Pan troglodytes. The sequence goes on from NC_072411.2 coordinate 16,378,786, forward strand.
TAATATATGATTAAACTGCTGGTTTATAATGAAACCTAGAAGAGATTCAAGGTTACTAGGACCTTGTACTGCATAATTTCCGTTACATAATATTGTCAGTTTTCATGAAAAATTCAAAATAAAGATTATTTTTTCTTAAAGCATTGTTCAGGGTAAAAATTTAGACAGAATTATTTAATATTCCCTTAAGAGAGGATTTTTACTTTTATTTTTATTTTGAAATTATTACAAACTCAAAAAGATAATTATTGATGTATAAAGCAGTTTGAGCAATTATATATATATGTGTGTGCGTGTTTATTTTAGGCAAAGTCTTGCTCTGTCATCCAGGCTGGAGTGAGATCTCAGCTCACTGCAACCTCTGCCTCCCAGGTTTAAGCAATTCTTGTGCTTCAGCCTCCCTAGTACTTGGGATTACAGGCACATGCTACCAGCTCTGGCTAGCTTTTATATTTTTAGTAGAGACGGGGTTTTACCATGTTGGCCAGGCTGATCTCAAACTCCTGACCTCAAGCGATCCACCCACCTAGGCCTCCCAAAGTGATGGGATTACAGACATGAGCCAGTGAGCCCCGCCTGCAATATTATATTCTTGTACATATCGCATGGTGACCATGTAAAGCCTTTCTCAAGGGAATATTGCTCAGGGAGTAGTATTGCTTACTATCCTGTGCATGCTCAGATGTACTGAGCATCCTCAAACTGATTTCTAGGTTATTTGTTAAGCGTGTTTACACCTACCAGCAATAATGAGAGCGTTTCCTTTGTTCCATATCCTTGCCAACACCTGTTTTTCCAGACTTTTAAATAATTACCCAAATGATGATACAAAATGGTATTTCGTTACAGTTTTATTAACATTTAGTATTTCCTTGAATTCTAATAAGCTAGAGCAACTTTTCATATGGTTACTGGCAATTTGTATTTTTTCATATGTGAAATATCTATTCATATATTTGTCCATTCACATTTTTTATTCTTTTTTTTTAGTCAAAAGGAACCCCTTATATGTTCTGGATATTAATACATTGTTTGGTCTATCTTCATCCAATTTTCGGATTTACTTCTCACTCTCTTAATGGATCCATTTCTACAAACATTTTTTTTATAAATGTAGTCTGATTTATCAAATACATGATTTGTACTTTTTGTTATTGATGAAATCTTTACAATGAAATCATACTTCCCTAGAATTTTTCAAGTGGGCCTTCCATGTATAGGTTCTTGATCCATCCATCTGAAATTGCTTTTCTTGGTATGGTATTAAGTCCCTATCCATTTTTATATATGTTTTATATGGCCAACAATTGTCCTGAAACCTTCTGTTGACCACTTCATTCTTTAACTATTCATCTGCAGTGTTAGACAGTGTTATGCTGTACATATCCATGAGTCTTCTTCCGGCTCTTTTTTTTTTCCAGGTGGTTTGTCTATTAGTGTGCTAAGACAACAGTGTCTTAATTAAAATAAGCTTTACTATCTGACAAGGAAGTTTCATATGCTGACTTTGACTCTTCTTGACTTTTTACCCTTTCATATGAATGTCACAATTGTCTTTCATGTTACATGCCCATTTTCAGAATTTTGAATTTATTATTTGAATCTATATGTCTATTTTGGGAAATTAACATCTTAGTGATACTGAATCTTCATATCTACAAACATTTAATATATGTATTTAGTTATTTAAGACCCTTAATATCTCAGTCAAATTTTACAATTTTATATCTAAAAATTTACACTTTATCATTTTGGTGACTCTTTTAAGTGCTTGCATTTCTTATTTTAAAAATGTTTGCTACTGGTAAATAGAAAGGTACTCAAATTATTTATTTAATATATATCAACCTTGCTACGCACAATTATAAATTCCAAGTAATTCTGTGTAGACTATTATGCTTTTTGTTAATAATGACATTTTTCTTTTCCATTTCAATTTTTATAATTTCTATGTCATTAAAATCCTTCTGCACTAGTTAACCTATGAATGTAACTAGGTATGGTGGGGTTTTTTGTTTTTTGTTTTTGCTGGAATACTAAAAAATTGATTCTATTATGGTTACTGGGTTAAGTTTTACAATTTTTTTAAGTTAGTTTTAGTTAGTGACTGCAATTGATGAGACATGCTTTATGGCTTGAGATTTTTTTCAAAATGCTTTTTATGTGATGGATAATTTTATATATTTTCTATACGACAGGTACAATGTTCTATATGTGCCTACTGGCTCAATCTTAATAATTATGTTTCTAAGAGTTATATTTTCTTACTAATGACAGTGGATATGTGATTTTTTTTCTTTAGTTGTCAATTTTGCATTATATAATTTGAACTATGTTGTAAAGAATGAGGAAGTTATAAAATGATAAATACATCTTTCTATTGAATTCAAATTTTTTATACCTTAATCAATATATTTACCTTATTTACCTTTAAAAATTCTGATCGGCCAACCCTCATCCTATCCTTTAACTAGTTCTTTTAAAGTACTTTAGAATCCTCTAGGCTTTTTAAAAATTTGAATTGCTGTTTTAACAACAGCTGGTTGGGCTAAGTTTTTAATTTCCTGCAAGCCTCAATTTTCTCATCTATAAATAGAAATATGTACACCATCATATCATTGTGATAATTATTTTGGAAAATGTGACTATTTTTCATAATAAGGTGCACATTACTATGATTTATATCCTATTTTATAAATCTGAATGTATATTTCTTAAGCTTATTAGTGAAATAGGGTAATTATAATAGATATTTCATATCATGAGAAGCCTACAGAATAATACATTGTGGCTAAATAAGGTTTCCTTTCATTTGAAAATAATGTGGACCCTCAAATATTCAAAGAAATCCTACAAACAACCCTGCATTCACTGTCCTTTCCACACTAAATGGTTGAATAATTGAGTAAATCATTATGATGAAAACAGGTTAGTGATTTAAAATGAAAAATGTATGCAATTGTCCAGATACCACAGATTATAGACATTATACTTGCTTTTATCTTGTAGATATTTAGATAAATTAACAAACAATGCATTTAATCTACAGTCACAGAACTCTCTGTAATCTATCCCACTATGATATTTCTGAAAAGTGGCAGCAAAATTTGCATAGAATATGGTAAATATGAATGTGCAGGGTTTGGTCTAGATAAGGCATGTAATCAATGAAACATTCATGGACAATGGTGAGTGGACACCAAGAAGTGGCATGCGCTCTCATCCTTCCTGTTTCACTCTGATGTTGTGAACAATAGAGCTGGTCCATTGGGCCAGAAGCAACTTTGGAACAAACCAAATTCCAGAACACAGAAACCCAAGACAACTCCACCTTTTGTACAAAATACTGCCCAGTATTTTAGAAAAAAATGGACAGTATTTTGGAAAATCTTTTACACTTTGGTTGGTTTTAAATGACCCTCTTATTCTTCATACTTGAGGGAAACCAACACCTATGACAAAATAATAGCACTTTGATACACTCAGGGAAATAGTATTAATGTATGCATCTTCTTTATTTGTTATTGATTCCTTATTTTTTAATATATTTAAGAAAATTATGAAAATACTAAGAATGTATAAAAATTATAGGTTCCCTGTTTGAAGCCATATTGCAGGTGATTACATTCTGGTTCTACTGCTTACTAGCTGTTGATCTTGAGAACATTATTTAATCTTGATATGCCTTACTGTTTCCATCTTTAATTAAAATGGTAGTGCTTTATCAATAGTGCTATTCTGGTGTTTAATGTATGAAATACAGTTCTAAAGCACTTTGAATAGTATCTGGCCTATAATAAGTATTTTGTAGGTGTTCACTTTTACTATTATTAAAAAATCTGTTTTCATATGAATTTAAACACCTTAGGGAATTTTAGGGTGACTAGTTTTGTGGAGAATTAAGCTTAAGTTTTCTGTAATGTCATTTTTCAAACTCCTTTGGGGAATTCTTAAGAGAAATTTCATATTTATCAAGTTTATCTTTTGAGTGCATGCAAACATAAATTTAAAAAAGTAAAAGACATACTTCTACAAATGGCCAATGGTCCATTTCATATGAGTTTGGCATGCTTTGTCAATATTTGAAGCTATTAGCAAACTCAGCAATATGATTTTATTAGAGATGAGTCATTACAATACTTTAATTAGTTTTGCATTAAATAAAGAGCCTTGTAGTGTTTACTAACTAAGGATAATTCATTATCCTTCATTTTCAGCTTCTAATCTTATTTGCTGTAAAAGAAATTCCTGGTATTATAGAAGAGAGGCAAGGGATTGACATAATTTACTGATGAAGAGGATCTAAGTTAGAACTCAGGATATTGAGGAGAAGTTTCAATAGCACTAAGTGTGAGTAAAGGCAATTTAGATGTGTCAAAATTTGTGGAAAAATGAACCTGAAGCAATAAAGAGTGCATTATTTGGAGAAGGTGGTGAGTGAACCACTTTAGCTGTAATAAATGTTTTATTGAATAGAAATGGTTTGGGAAGAGGAATCTGGGAATTATGGTAGAAGGAGAAGCACCAGGAATCTGTTTTTCCATTCAGATAACAATTGCTACAGTAGACATGTAACTATTGAGAACTCTAGTCTATTGAAAGTGTGTAAATTTTATGGGAAGGCTTGAATGGAAGTTTGTGGTTAATTTTAGTTGACTTGAACTCTTAGCTCAGAAGCAGCTACCTATCTTTGACCCCAGCCCCATGGCAGGCAGCTGTGCTTATGTTCCTGGAGCATGCATTCATCTTGCAGGAACCAGGATGGACAATAAGGGCCCTGTGATGCAAATAAGTAAGGATTTGTATTCTTATTGTTTATTGCCCCTTCTCGTTATGAAATTGCAGATATAGAGGAAGGCAGCTATTGTTTCACATCCTTACACCCTTATAACAAGCTCCTCTCCCTCCAGCTGAAGTGAATTCTAAGGTGGTTAAAAGGCCAGTGCCCTTTCCTACTCTTCATTTTTCTCTTTTTTGAGGGATGTCAGCCATTAAAGATTAAGATATTCAAAGGCAACTGAATGTATGGGAGAAATTAGCAAGTCACCATACATGCACAGGGAAAGATGCAGGCTTACAAAAGATCTGAGAAGACTTTTTTCACATAAGGCTGATTCTCAGCATAAAGACAGCCTCCAACAATTACAAAAGAACCAACATAACAAAACAAAAGCAAAAACATAAAATAGAAAACCATGGGAAATGGGAATGTATTAGTCCGTTCTCATGCAGCTAATAAAGACATGCCTGAGACTGGGTAATTTATAAAGGAAATAGGTTTAATGGACTCACAGTTCCACATGGCTGGGGAGGCCTCAAAATCATGGTGGGAGGCAAAGGAAGAGCAAAGTCACGTCTTACAGGGCAGTGGGCAGGAGGGCATGTGCAAGAGAACTCCCCTTTATAAAACCATCAGATCTCATGAGACTTATTCACTATCATGAGAACAGCTTGAGAAAAACCTGCCCCCATGATTCAATTACCTCCCACCAAGTCCCTACCATGACATGTGGGAATTATTAAAATTCAAGGTGCAATTTCAGTGGGGACACAGAGCCAAATTATATCAGGGGAGATTCTGATTTCCAGAGATACCAAAATTATTAGATTCAAATTGTCTGGTTTTCAACAATAAAAAAATTACAAAGAATACAAAGCAGTAAGGAAGTATGGCCCATTCAAAGGGATAAAAGACCCAACATCAAGAAATAATGGAAGTCACGGAAAATATGAAGAACATGATGTATGAACAAAATGGAAATACCAGTGGAGAGAGAGAGAGTAAACCTAAAAGACACCAAATAAAAAGTTCTAGAGCAAAAGCTTACAGTAACTGAAATAACAGTTTTACTAGAGAGTCAAGATATACTTGAGCAGGGAGAAGAAAGAAGTAGTGAAACTGAAGATAAGACAAGTGAAATGATTGAGTATTAGGAACATAAAAAATAAAAGACTGAAGAAAAATAAACAGAACCTAAGGGACCTATGGAGTACCATCAAATGGGACAACATATGGATTGTGGGAATGTTAGAAGTAGAAGAGGGAGATAAAGGGGTAGAAAAAATATTTTAAAAAATTAGCAGCCCCAAATTTGATGAAAATCATTAGTATAAATAACCAAGAGCTCAAAAAATCCAAATAGGATGAACTCAGAGACCCACACCAAGACAAGTTACAATCAAACTGCTGAAAGACAAAGACAAAGAGAATTTTGAAAGCAACCTGAGAGAGGCCCTCCTCGCTTGTCACATACAACATATCCTTATCAGCAGATTTCTCATCAGAAACATAAGAAGCCACAAGACAGTGGGCTGATGTGTTCAAAATTCTAAAAGAAAAACAAAACAAATCAAAATCTGTTAACCAAAAATTTCATGTCTGGAAAAACTGTGTTTCAAAAGCAAGGGAGAAATTAAGACATTCTCAGATAAAGAAAAATTGACAAGAGTTACCACTAGACCTGCCCTGCAAGAATTACTAGTGGGAGTCCAGCAGGTTGAAATGAAAGTACACTAGGCAGTAATTTGAAGCCTTATAAAGAAATAAAGATCCTGGTAAATGTAAATACATGGGCAATTATAGAAATGTATGTTATTGTTACAATGATTTGTAACTGCACTTTTTCTTTTCTACTTAATTTAAAAAGCTAACATATTTAAAATTTTTAGTCTAAAAGCTAATATTATTTTAACTTTAATTTGTATTTCACACTTTGTTTTAGACATAATTTAAGAGACTAATGCCTTAAATGTCATTAGTTAATACCTTTGGATGTACAATATACAAATATGTAATTTTGTGACTTCAATAATTGAGGGAGGTGAGGATGAAACTGTAAATGAGCAACATTTTTGAATGTTATTGAGGTTAAGCTTGTATAAATTCAATTTAGCACTATAACTTTATGATGTTGCATGGAACCACCATGGTAACAACAAAGAAAATAATAAATATACACAAAAGAAAGGAAATGAGAATGGAATTAAAATATTCTACTATTAAAAATTAAACTCAAATAAGACAGTAATGTGGAAAATGAGGGTAACAAAAGATAAGGGATATAGAAAAGAAATAGAAAAATCACAAAAGTAAGTTATTCCTTATCAGTAATTACTTTAAATATAAATAGATTAAATTATTCAATTAAGAGATAGAAACTAAGAAGATACGTTTTAAAATATAATATGATTCAACTACATACGCTCTATAAGAAACTCACTGTAGATACAAAGACACAAATAAGCTGAAAATAAAAGAATGGAAAGAGATATTTCATGCAAACAGTAAGCAAAATAAAATAGGGGTTGCTATACTGACATAAAAATAGGCGTTAAATCATAAACAGTTTTGAGAGACAAATAAATCAATACAGTAAGAAGACATAACATTTCAAACATTTATATACCTAATAACAGACCATCAAAATATATAAAGCTAAAAATGAATATAATTGAAGGGAATATATATATATATATATATTTCTACCATAATTGTTGGTGATTTCAACACCATACTCTCAATAATGGCTAGAAAAACCAGAGAGAAGATAATTATGAAAATAGAGGATTTAAAAAACACAGTAAGGCCAGGTGCAGTGGCTGACGCCTGTAATCCCAGCACTTTAGGAGGCTGAGGCGGGTGGATCACGAGGTCAGGAGATCGAGACCATCCTGGCTAACACGGTGAAACCCCGCCTCTACTAAAAATACAAAAACTTAGCCGGGTGTTGTGGCAGGCGCCTGTAGTCGCAAGTCCCAGTTACTCTGAAGGCTGAGGCAGAATGGCATGAACCCGGGAGGCAGAGCTTGCAGTGAGCCGAGATGTGCCACTGCACTCCAGCTTGGGCGAGAGAGCGAGACTCCATCTTAAAGTAAATAAATAAATAAATAAATAAAAAACACAATAAGCCAACTAGACTTAACAGATGTATACAGAACACTCAACCCAACAACAGCGTACACGTTCTTTCACGGGCATTTGAGAAATTCTTCAGGATGGATCATACATTTTGCCACCTATTAAGTCTCAATAGCTTCTAAAAAATTATCACACAAAAGATCTTCTCTGATCACAATGGGATAAAGTTAGAAATCAATAACAAACTGAAAACTGAAAAATTTCTACATTTGTGGAAATTAGAAAACATTCTCTCAACCAATGAGTTAAAAAATTACAGAAAAATTAGAAAATACTTAGAGATGAAGTAAAATGAAAGCACAACATACCAAAATGTATGAGATGCGGCAAAAACAGTGTAAGCGGGAAGTAGCTATATATACTTACTGCTGTGGAATTAATGGTGTTCCCACAAAATTTATGTTGAAGCCCTAACCTCCAGTGAGACTTTGTTAGTTTGTTGGAGATAAAAGTTTTAGGAGGTCATTAAGTTTGTACAAGATCATGTGTGACACTTTAATCCAACAGGACTGGTGGCTTAAAAAGCAGAGGAAGATCTCTCACTCTTTCTCTTGCTCTTGCTGTCACTCTCACTTTCACTCTTGCTCTTTGTCTCTCTGTGCATACTCAAAGGAAAAGTCATGCGAGGGCAAAGCTGCCATCTGTAAGCCAGTAAGAGAGCTCTCACCAAAAACTGAAACATGTTGGAACCCTGATCTTGGATTCTTTAGCCTCCAGCACTGTAAATAAATATATTTCTGTTATAAACTGCACTGTCTTTGGTATTTTGTTATGGAAGGCTGAAAGGATTAAGACACTCACATTAGAAAACAAAAAAAGATCTCAAATCAACAACCTAATTTTACAACTGAAGCTACTCAAAAAAGAAAAACAAACTAAACCTAAAGATAGTAGATATAAACAAAGTAGATAATTAAAAACAGAGAAAATCACTAAAATCAAAAGTTGGTTCTTCAAAAAAATCAACTAAATCGACAAACCTTTAGTTAGCTTGACTGAAAAAAAAAAACACAAAACAAGAGAAGACTCAAATTCCTAAAATCAGATTGAAAGTGGGGATATTATGACCGTTTCTACACAAATAAAAAGGATTATAATAGTACTATGAACAATTGTATACCAATAAACTGGATAACCTAGATGAAATGAAGATAGTACCAAAAATGCAAAACTTCATAGTAGAATCATGAAGAAATAGAAAATCTGAATAGGCTTATAGTTAATATGGATATTAAAGCAGTAATCAAAAACCTCCTGGCCAAAAACATTCTGGAACTGATGGCTTCATGGGTGAATTCTACTAAACATTTTTAAGAAAACCTAACACCAAAGCCAAGGCGGGTGGATCACCTGAGGTCAGGAGTTTGAGACCAGCCTGGCCAACATGGTGAAACCCTGTCTCTACTAAAAATACAAAGATTAGCTGGATGTGGTGGCAGGCGCCTGTAATCCTAGCTACTCAGGAGGCTGAGGCAAGAGAATTGCTTGAACCTGGGAGGCAGAGGTTGCAGTGAGTTGTGATTTGAGATCACGCCACTGCACTCCTGCCTGGGCAACAGAGTGAGACTTTGTCTCAAAAAGAAAAACAAACAAATCAATATTTCTCAAACTTTTCCAAAAAGTCAAAGAGGAGAAAGCACTTCTTAACCCATGATATGCCAGCATTATCCTGATACAAAAATCTATACATGCTACAAAAAACTTACAGATCAATTTTTCTTATGAACATTTATGTAAAAATTCTCAACAAAATACTAGTACAACAAATTCAACTGTGTAAAAGATTATACAACATAGCTAACTGAGATTCATTCTTGAAATGTAAGGATCATTCAATATATAAAAAACTGATCAATGTAATTGTATTAGTCCCTTCTCACATCGCTATAAAGAAATATCTGAGGATGGGTAATTTATAAAGAAAAGAGGTTTAATTGGCTCACAGTTCTGTAGGTTGTACAGAAAACATGGCTGGGAAGGCCTCAGGAAACTTTTACTCATGGCAGATGGGAAAGCTGGAGCAGGCATCTTCATGTGGCTAGAGCAGAGGAAGGGGGTGGGAGTTACCACACACTTTTAATCAAACAGATCTTGTGAGAACTCACTCATTATCCTGAGAAAAGCACAAAAGTGATGGTACTAAACCATTCATGAGAAGCCCACTGCCATGATTTAATCACCTCCCAGCAGGCCCCTCCTCCAACTTTGGGGAACACATTTAACTTGAGATTTGAGTGAGGACACAGATTCAGATCATGTCAGTAGTATACTACATTAATGAAATTAAAGAAAAAACACATAATCATCTCAACTGATACAGAAAAAGCATTTTTAAAAATTTAACACCCTTATATGACTAAAAAAAAAACACTCAACAAACTAGAAATAGGAGAAAAGTACCTCAACATAATAAATGTCATCATGTATGCAAAATGAACGGTGATCATTATACTTCATGGTCAAAGACTGAAAATATTTTCTTTGAGATAAGAAACAAGGCAAGGATCCTTCCTTTTGAAACTTGTATTCACCACAGTACTGGAAGTCCTAGCAAAAGCAATTAAGCAAACAAAAAAATAAAATCAATTCAAATGGAAAGAAAAATAAAATTATTTCCATTTACAGATTATATAATTTTATCTCTTTAAAAGCCTACAGTCCACACACACACTCAGTATTTTAGAACTAATAAACACATTCAGCAAACTACTAGGATAAAAAGTCAACACAGAGAAATCATATACATTTGTAAGTCTATACAATAACTGTGGGCGATCTGAAAGGAAATTAAGAAAATCATTTTATTTACAATAGCATGAAGAAGGATACAATGCTAAGAGATTAACTCAGTCAAATTGATGAAAGACTCATACAATGAAAACTACAAAATATGTCTGAAAAAATTAAAGGACACATAATAAATGTAAAGGCATACCATGTTCATGAATTGGAAGATGTAATCTTGTTATGATGTCAACATGCCCAACACAATCTACAGATTCAATTCAATCCCTATCAAAATCCAAATAATGTCTTTTTTGCAGATATAGAAAAGCCTATCCTAGAATTCATATGGAATTTCATAGGGCTTCAAGTATCCAAAACATTTGTAAAAAAGAAGAAAGTTGGAGAACTCACACTACTGATACAAATCTTACTACAATGTATAGAATTCAAAATAGTGTGACATAAATTAACTGTGCTGGTACAAAGACAGTAATATAGACCAATGGAAAAGAAGAGAGAGTCCAAAAATAAACTTTCGCATTTATGATCAAATGAAGGTGCCAAATCATTGAATCAGGAAAGGACTATCTTTTCTAAACAACTGATACTGGAAAAACTGGATATCCACATACACAAAAAATAAACTCTTACCTAATATCACATTCAAAACTTAACTCAGATTGGATCAAATATCTCAGCATAAGCTCTAAAACTATAAAACTTTTAGAAGAAAATATAAGGCAGAAGTTTGAAGATATTGGAAGGAATAAATGAATTGAATCATTTTGCAGTGCTTTCTTGGATATGACACAAAAGACACATGAAATTAAAAATTGACAAATTAGATTTTATCAAAACTTAAAACTTTTATGCATCAAGAACACTATCATTGGAGTAAAAAGGCAACCTGTGGAATGGGAGAAAATATTTCCAAATCACTTATCTAAGAAGAGGTTAATATAGAGGAATTTTATATTACAGGAATAAAGTATACAGGAGTTCTTATATAGAGGGATTCTAAAACGTAATAAAAAGACAGCAACCTGATTCCAAAATGGGCAGTGAACCTAGATATAAAAAAATATGTAAATGGCCAATAAGTTCATCAAAATAGCAATTCCTATGGAAAGAAGTTTGATCTTAATATGAAGTGGAACCTTAGGAATTAACCATTTTCAGTAGGTAAACACAACTGACTATAGATGCCTTGATATAATTCCATCGCAGTAAGTAGCAAAGTGTAAGTTAAAGTGAGCTAACATTTCATGCCTATATAATCATCAAAAGTTTAAGTTTGATAATACCATTTACTAGTGAGAATACCATTTACTAGTACACAATAGGGACTTGTATATCCTGCCGAAGGACGGCTAGTGACACAATGACCTTGAGGAACAAGGTTACTTTCCTTGTTCCTCAAGGTCAAGTTCCTTGTTCTTCAAGGTCAAGTTTGTAGAACTTAGTCGTGTTGAAGAAGTCCATCTCTAACCCTCAGAGAGTGCTGGTGGGCATGTAAAATGGTACAGCCTCTTTGGAAAACAGTCTGGTATCTCCTCAAACAATTAAACAGAAAGTTATCATATGATCCAGCAATTCCATTCCTAGGTATATGCCTAAAAGTTCACACAAACTTTGTACACAAATGTCCACAGTAGAATTATTCATAGTAACCAAAAGGTGAGGAAAAACACAAATGTCTACCAACAAATGAATGGATAAACAAAATGTGGTATATTCAAACAATGAAATTATTATTCACACAATGAAATTATTTGGCCACAAGAAGAAATGAAGCACTGATACGTGCTGCAACTTGGATGAACCTTAAAAACATGCTAAGTGAAAGGAGCCAGTCTTCTTTCAGAAGTCAAATATGATTTCATTTATGTGAAAGTCCAGAATGAGGAAGTTTGCAGGACAGAAAGGAGATTAGTGGTTACTTACAGTTGGAAGGATTGAGGGATCAGGGAGTGATAGCTAAAGTATATGGGACTTCTTTTTGAGATAATGCAAATTTGATAAAATTAACTGTGATAATAGCTGCACACATCTGTGCATACAATACAAACTATAAATCTGTAATTTTTAATGGGTGACTTGTTTGGTATGTGAAGAATAGGTGTTTTTGTAAAGAAAGAACTGGTAAGTCCTACAACGGTAAGTTAGGCATTCAGTTGAAAAGGCTTGTGGTGCAAGGTGTGTCATTTTTCTTTTTAAACAAATGAAGCCTTATAAAGGTCAGAATTACTCATTGTAGAACATTTTGAAATTGATATAATTAATAAAAACAAAAAGTATACTTATCTATAATTATATCATGAAGAATGGAATAATTTCAAAAATCAGGTGAAGAGATTTCACCTTTAGAAGGAAAAACATATTACTAATTAGAATGAATCTAGAATCAAGAAGCTCAAGTCCAGATTATTTTCCATTCTTTTCCTTACTCGTTTTTAAAATTTATTTATTATTATTATTTTTGTTTTGCTTTGTGATTTAGGGAGAGTTGAAGGCTGTACGCTTAAATTTACTTACATTACAAATGAAAGATGGTCATAACTAGTTCCAGTTTTGTTTAAGTTTTAACTGAGGTATGTCAAGTGTATCAGTTAAAATTCTCCAGAAAAACAAAACCAATAGGATATATATCTCCATATATATAGGGACAGGGAGAAGGATTTTAACGAATTAACTCATGCAACTGTGAGGGCTGACAAGTTTGAAGTCTATGGAGCAGACCAGCAGGCTGGACAAGTATTAATGAATTGATGTTTCAGTCTTGAGTCCTAAATCTGTCGGGCAGGTTGGCAGTTGGGAAAGTTAGGCACAATTTCTTGAAGCGGAATTCATTTTGGGGGGGAAACTTCATATTGTACCCTTAAGGCCTTCAGCTGATTGGCTAAGGACCACCCATATTATTGAGAATATTCTTCTACTTAAAATAAATTGCTTGTAAATGTTGATCACATCGACTAAATACCTCCACAGCAACGTCTAGACTAGTGTTTTACCAAACAAATGGGCACTATGGCCTAACCAAGTTAACACATGAAATTAAGCATCACAGTAGGTATGACACTTCACACAGTGAGAACTCAAGAAATAATAGCTATTATTTTGTTCCCACCTGTTCTTTCCTACAAATAATTCACTTAATTCAGAGCCTCATCATCTTTCACCTAGAAATTTTAGTAGCTTATTTTCTAAAATTTGTTCTCACATCTCCAGTCATTCTAATTCAGCCACCATCTGCAGAAACATATGTTAAAATTGAATGTACTTAACAGACTCCCACAAGGTTATAAAATGTCATTGAAGTGACCCTCAATGTCATTAACGTAACTAATGTGACAACTGGCCCATCATCTGAGCTCCTGCCACTCCAGCACAGAGCACATATTTTTCTCTACCTGAACCCAACTCTTTGTGATTTCTGGATGAAAGACACCTGACTCCTCTGTGTCTCTGAGTCATTCCCCTTGGTAGACCTAGCCATTAAAAAAAAAAAAAAATTTCCTTCAAAAGTCTTTGTTAAATACTTTCTCTCTTCTTCTCTGATAATTTTTTTCTAACCCTTACTCCATGCTAAGTGAATAGTTCGCTTTTGGGGATTCTGGCATTCCTCTCTCTCAAATAATTTTTAATGCTATTTATTTATGTTGTTATCTTCCACCAGTAACCGAGGGGGACACCTAGAATCCAGGATCTATTAAACATTTTTTCTCTCTCATTTGTTTTTCTCCTCCTCCATTTGTTCCTCCTCCTTTTTTGTAAAATTTACTGTAGCTCAAGGCAAAATGTAAGTTTAATAAATTTCTGGTTGCTTTGAGAAACTAATGAAAGACTTATTGTTATTTCTGTGTAAAACAAGAAACCAAAGGTTTTGAGGATTGTATAATATGGGAAAAAGTCATGTATGGGAAGATAGATCTTGTAAAGGAGGCCATGATACACCATAAGCTATTGAATCTGGAAGCAGGGAGCTAGGTGTAGAGGCCATCATTATAATCTGGAACTGCAATGATAATCAACCATATATCAATATAACAAGCTTTTATGCTGAGATCTAAAATTTGATTGCTATTCAAAGATAAAAATTATCTTGTAAACCTAATTAATGTAAATGAAATGAGGCAAATATTAAAGAAGTGTATTTCTGAAGGTTTCTTTTTCTTTTTACAAAAATGTCCTCTTTGAGACTCCTTCCCTGAAATTGCTAATATTTAATTTTTTATATTGTTGAAAAATGTAATGTTTAGGTAATTCTTCAAATACAAACAAAAATTATCCACATCTCTCTATCACCTGTGTTTTTGCTATTACTAGGAATTTATCTTAAAATTTTATTAAAACCTCAAATTATGAGCAATGGTTTAGTTTCTTTGGGAGACTTTAAATTTGTGATATAATCTCTTACTTTATTACTAATAACAATTGTGAACTCTTTGATCAATTTTTCCCGAGTAGTATTTAAGGTAGCACTTTTCAAACATATCTTTGAAATCTCACATTTCCTACTAAAAGTCAATGAGATTTTGCTTCATATTCCATTAAATATCTATGCTTTTTAATACAAAAGTAATTATTTTTAATCTCATCAGGATATGTTCAAGAAATGTATGATAAGCATACACAAATATATTTGTGTGTTTGTATGCACACACACACATTCACACACGTTACTGCTGGTGCCAAGCACATTCTGGGCTGAAAGTCTTGGCCTTAGAGTCCTATTATACCAGAGCTTTAATGGAAGTAGATGAGGAAACAAGGCCAGCAATTGACAGATTCTATTTCAAGTTAGTTATTTAACTGTAGTTTGTATGATGCTCATTTCTAGTTGGTAGAGTGAAGCAGGAAAACCACTAGGGAGTGAAGACAAACAATTTACACTATTAATATCAAGTGTTTGACATGATGAGTGTTTCCAATAGAAATAAATTTGGACCACTTTTTTGTTGTTGTTGTTTACCTCATTCATCTTCATTAGTGAAGATAACTGAAATCAGGTTACCTTTTCATTTTATCTGAAGCAAAATCGAATGTTCCTGCTTTTAGTTGCAGGGTATAGAAACAATCTCCCTTACCACATTGTAGTATTGCCCCATATCTAAGGTCTAATGGGTCCCAAATCAAATTTGAGATCAGGAAAATCAATACCAAGCAGCTCATATCATTTATTTACTAAATATTTGGGCCAGAAATGGTAATAAACTATAAGGGGATAAGTCTGTTTGGGTTTAATGGGGGGGAAAAAAACAGGAAACAAAACCTCACCTTTAAATTATCTTAACTATCTTCACTTATAAATTTGCAATGTATTTAGGTATATATTTACATGAATATATTACATATGTAAATGTAACAGGAAATACAGTGTCACATACATAAAATGCCTTAACATTGTGCAGGTATGTGGGACAAATATGCAATTATGGTATATAATTTAAAGGAAAATTAATTTGCATTGCTGTGTAAAAATCACCTACACATCAGGTGAGCAATCCCACAAACCTCCTTTAATTCATATTTAAGCAATATTTTAGTCATTTAGAAATAATAAGGTATTTGTAATGACTTTATCTTTTTTCTCTTGTTTTCCAATGTAAATCACAATTTCTGTGGCACGTCTTGTTTCGTCCTGCTCATAACATAATATTAAATATTAAATTGTGGAGTAAGAGCCATCAAAATCATGGGATTGTAGATTTTCTAACTGTTCACCTGGGTCATGCATAATCTAATATACACAATGTATACTTTAGACAGTTCCTGCTAAGGAAACTATTTGAATGAAAGAGCAATGTAGATGACAGTTAGTGAAAGTTCCTGAATATTAGACTCTTTCTGTATCATTGCAACTAAGCGCTTACACCATACCTATTATTCTTACATTTGATCAGACAGGGTTAACCTAGAGTGATATGTCAAGTTTGTTTGATCAGCAGTCTAAACAAAAACTTAAGAAAAATGATAAGATTATAATAGTGCCTACCACAAGATGTGAACCGTCTTACATAACCCCTGAGGTTAAAAGATCCCAATTAGGCAGAGTTCAGTACTTTAGTGACTTACTGTGTTTTATTAAATGGCATGCAGAGAACTCCCCGAAGGGAACTGTGGTCTGCATTAATGTCGAGACTCTTCATGTCAGAAATAACTTCAGACATCTTTTAAGTGGTGTGGTAGAGGAGCTCTCCACTTGCTCTCCTCCTTAAGAACAACCAAAGAAATGAAAATAAGAAAAGACAGTACAATTTTTATGTTACATTAATCAGCTACAGCCTAATCTATAATCTCTACGGAACATAGAGTAAAAAGAAATCCACAGCCAGAAAAGGATTGAAAGCAAATATACACTTTAATAGATTTTGAGAAACATAAAGAAATAGACAAACTGACAATTTTAGCTGGTAATTTCAACATTTCTCTTACAGTAAAACATGAAAAAAGTAGATAGGAAATCAGCAGCGTATAAAAGGTTTGATTAACACTATCAACCAAATTGACATAATCGACTTTTATAGAACACTATATGTGACAATTACAGAATACTTGACATGTTTAAGTGCACACACTGGGCCATAAAACAAGTATCAATAAATATAAAAGAATTGAATTCATACCGAATTATATTCTATGACCATAAAGGAATTAAGTAAGAAACAAACAAATTTTACACACACACACACATGCGCACACACACACACTCTCTCTCTCCACATTTTTTATTGGAATAAGAATATATCTAATAAGTAATATAGTATTATACATCTAGTGATTCCGAATGTAGATTTTGTCCTGTAAATATATTACACATGTGTCTCAAGACATACATCGAGAAAATTCATTGCAACATTATTTATAATTTAAAAAACAAAATAGAAGACTGAACACAACTTAAATTATTATTATGGGACTAGTAAAATAAACTATGGTACATAAAATAATAAAATAGTGACTTCTTCAGAAGCCTTTAAAATTAATGTTTCTTCTATATGTGCAGGAAAGCAGTGCTATCCAGTGATAAAAGAAAGGTCCATATTGTTACTTAGCATGTTATTATTACAATAGGTAAAACATTCCCCCAAAACAAAAATATCTATATATTATTTAAATATTTCCAGAATTATGAATAACAAGATGAAACTTAAATTACAGAATTGATTACTTTTAACATAGCATATGAAAATTAAAGCACATCAGGAACTTCCAAAGTAAAGAAAAAGGTGGCAAATTGTTACATATATGGATATAGATATAGATGCAGATATCTTATTTTCTGAAGGGTATGTCAGCAGCAATGATCACATACAATGTCATGAGATTCTACGTGTGTTACATGTGTCAAACATAATCAGAGACAAAATAGGGAAAGCAATATTTTAAAGTAAAAATAATTATTGTTTTAGAGTAGTAGAATAATGTTGATATGGTCTTTAACGTTAATGTTATTATGTTACATATTGTTTTAAGTGTTAGAAGAGGAACTAGAATATGAGGAGCAAGGGACATAAAGGACTAGACATTTAAAGCTGAATTTAAAAAGCAACTGTGACTTGGACCTTAATTCTACTTGGTAAAAAAGACTTGCTAATAATATTGAAGTTGGCTATTAAAAGACAGTGGTAAGTATCTTATTTGTTTCTGATGTGCTCTGGAATGGAAGTAGAATGCAAAGATCATTATATTACAAATTGGTACTCAACTCTTAATTCTTTCAAAATTATCCTAATCACTGTTTCTAACATCCCAGAACTAAACTGGGATATGGGGGTGAATATTGTCAAGTTGGCTGTTCATTTAAGAAAAACAAAGCTTGTCCACTAACTTTTTTGATTTCCCTTATGTTATTCAAATTCAGTATCTTCCAAAAGAGCTTTTTTTGGGGAAAATTTTCACCATCTTCTAACCAATTTTATATCTCTAACATAAAAACCTGTCCCTGAAAGCATAATGACATTTGTAAACATACTAATAATTCAGATCTTTACACTTATTCTTGGAATTAGAATCAAAACTAGATATAAACCACTTCACCCTTTAAAATTATATAATTTACTTGATATTAATAAATTCTTCTTGAAAAGGAAAAATAAAAATACTACACCTGGATATGATGAAGAATGTACTGGAAAATAACCTTTCACTTCAGAGCAATCACAATGAAAAGAACTTTGACTAAAATTGAATAAATGGTTTTACAACCCTGATATAGAAGAGCAATTGCTCACACATTAATCTTCCGGCAAATTCAGCAATAAACTCTGACAAAACCTTAAAACAAACCAACACATAAAAAGCTACCCAAGGACTCGAGCCTGAACAAAACCAGGCAGATTTTTGAAGGGAGTGAAATTTACAAGAAAATAGCTCACAAAATAGGATTCCTCCATTTTGTTAGTTTTGTTTAGAGTTTTAGCCTAAGGGCAACTCTAGTGGAGGCAGAGTGTGGGTATCAAGTAAGTTGAATCTCTGATAGGAAATCCCACTGTCGTTTAGGCAAGACCAAGAGAAAGAGCCCTTGGGTAGCTATAACTGCCAGAGAATGAGAAGAATCCCTGAGAGAGTCAGAGCAGGGGTAACTAGTGGTGTGCATGTACTCAGGCAAGTGTTTGACTGAACTTCAACTATAAATGACAGAATTTTCCGACGAAGTCTTTAAAGCTGCTATTCTAACTGTATTTCCTGACCTTCATAAAAATAAATGCAAAAGGAATAAAAAGATAGGATATATCAGCATACAAATACACCTATCTTAAATCTATTGATATATTTATATATCTTATATATCCTACCTTTCATAGACAGATACACGAAGAATGTTAAAAAGAAGAAAATGGACACTTGTAGAATTTCGAAACAGTATTTAAAATAAAAAAGAAATTGGATGGGATAAAGAGCAGAATGAAGATGAGAGAGAACAGAGTCTGTGGCACACAGATCAATAAACAACATTTAATCTGAAAAAATTAAGAAATTTACAAAAGAGAGAAAAACAAAACAAAACAAACAAACAAAAAACAGACCCCTAGGGACCTGTAGGAAAACTGCAAATCTCTAACAGATGGTGCTTGGAATCTCAGAAGAAAAGGAGAGAATGGAGCAGGAAAAATATCTGAAAAAAATGATAGAAATTCCAAAATGCAATAAAAAACACAAATTTACATATTCAAGGTGCTCAGTGAACTCCAAACACAATATATTCAAGGATAATCCCTCAAAAGTAAATGTTAGCGAAACTGTTGAAAACTAAAGATAAAGAGAAAATGTGGAAGTGAACAGAGACACAACACAACATATAAGTAGGACCAACATTAGAATGCTTACAGACTTCTCATTAAGAACCATGGGGAATCAAAGTGAAATAAAGACAGTTTCTGACTAAAGAAAAATAAGGGACCCACACTACAAAATATGCTCTTCAGTGAGAAAGAATAATATGATAGGGGAACTCGGATCTTCAGGAATGAAAGAAGAACATTGGAAATGTTAAGTATATGAGTAAACATAAACCACTAAATTTCCTCTTAATTTCTGTATAAAACGTATTACTGTTAAAAGCAAAAATGACAGTATGGGGGTATGTATGTCTGTATGTTGTGTGGCAACTATAACGACAAAAATGGTGAGGGAGAAAGAAAATTATACATTTGTAACATTTCTATATTTTACATGAGATTATTATCTTCCTTAATAATAATTTTCACAAGGCACTTTGAATTTTTAGTTACTGATAAAAATCAGATTGCCTGATAATTTTAGAATTTAAGGGTATGTGGTAAATGAGGTAGTTTATTTTCATCAAACAATAATAGTATCATGGATTCATAAACAATGTTCATTTTTTTTCTAACATTTGGATTACGAATACATTTGAAAAGTTGAAACAAGTCACTATAAAATGCCTTGTTTCTATAAAATGCTATAAAACAAGTCACTATAAAACAAGCAGCTATAAAACAAGTCACTATAAAATGATAGACTTAAAATTTTTCAACTTTTTTCTAGAACATTATGAGCTTTTAAAATTTGAAGTTATTTTATTCTTATTCCCAAAACCTAAGATGTATTCGCTTGGTAGCTAATCTAGTTTTAATCATGCAGTTAATAAAATATTTATTAAGTAATCCTGTTTTGTTGGTAGCCTGTGTTACTCCCAAAGGTCATAACCTTCAATAATATAGTTAATAAAATGTGGAAAATATTTCCACAAAGAAACAACAGGACTTGAGTTTTTAAAGAATAAGAAGTTTGCTTTTAGAATCTGTAATGTGTTAGTCACTCTGGAGAATTCAGTTGGAAAAAAATGAAAGAACTGAACTGCTGAGATATTTAAAATCTAGAAGCATGAGGTGATAAGTCAAGAAATACTTTGGGCAAAACTGAAATTCGTATAGCACAATAGCATGCAGATAAAGCTAGGTGAGTACATGTTTTTTTCTTTTTCTATGGGGTGAGGGGAGTGAATAGTGGATTCGCTGTCTTAGAACCACAGTTTCTTAATTTCAGGTTTGAAAGTTATATACATTAATTTGCAGAAAAGAAATAGAGACCTTACAAAAGAAAAAAGTTACTTGCAAAGACTATTAGGGACAATTTGGTAAGTACTGTTAGAGAAATTAAAGATGAGAAAAATGAGGGATACACATAAAGAATGGGATTGTCTTGGTTGACCTGGAATGCTACAGTGGCTACGTATTTGCAGAGATTATAAATTCAGAGTCATTCTGGATTCTTATACATCATAAAATGGAGTGTAAGATTACTCTAGCGGTTGTGTTCAGGATGGATTTATTCAAGAGGAGGGTGATTGTCTGAGATGGAGTCCATTGAAATGACTGTCCTTTCAATGGAGATTTGAAGTGCTAATCCTATATAGGTGTGGGAATGAAAAAGCTGCATAGTTGGTAAATAATATGAATAAGAGTGATTTTTGTGGATTTTGATTGAAACAAGGCAATGTGAGGAGGCCGAGAAGATAAAGGTATCAGAAATAACTTCTTAAAGATGAGTTTGTTCTTACTGCTAGACTTTGCTGACATTGAGTTGACACATATCCCAAAGTGTTATGCAATTTGAAAGCTGTAAAAATAATTGGTTCTTAAGGTTACGTATAGTGATCCATATATTAGTTCATTTTTACTTAAGAAGATATACTTTAAAATGCATTTTTAAGAGTTTTCCTAGAATATTGGACCTATAAAATGGTCTGATTTTTTTTTTTTTTTTTTTTTTTTGGAATCATTGTCTAATGCATTTAGGACAGCAGTTCTCGACCTTTTTGGCACCAGGCACTGGTTTTGTAGAAGACAATTTTTTCCATGGACTGGGGCAGGGGAGGGATGGTTTTGGGAGATTTAAGAGCATTACATTTATTGTGCACTTGATTACTATGATTATAACATTGTAATATGTAATGAAATAATTATACAACTCACCATAATGCAGAATCAGTAGGAGCCCTGAGCTTGTTTTCCTGCAACTAGATAGTCCCATCTGGGGTAATGGGAGACACTGACACAATTAGATTTCATAAGGAGCATGCCACCTAGATAGCTCACATGCATGGTTCACAATAAGGTTCGCACTCCTATGAGAACCTCATGCCACCACTGATCTGACAGGAGGCGGAGCTCAAGCAGGAATGTGAGCGATGGGAGTGGCTGTAAGCACAGATGAAGCCCATGGTTCACCTCCTGCTATGAAGCCCAGTTCTTAACAGGCCACAGACTGGTCCATGGCCTGGGGGTTAGGGACCCCTAATTTAGAAAATACAATATAGTATCCTAGTTCTCAACATTCGCAATGAAATTAGAAATAGCTTTGAAGAGTCCTGAATTTTATATATATATATATATATATATATAAAAAGAAACTGTCTTAAATTTATTTAACACAATGTTTCATAGATGTTTTACCCTACACTAGGGATCAGCAACTTTTTTATGTAAAGAATCATATAGTAAATATATTTGGCTTTGTAAGACAAGAGACAAAACCAAAGTTACATAGGTGCTTCTACAATAAGATAGAAATCAAACCGCTACAAAATTTTATTGTTATTCAAAATAAAATAATAAGTACAATGTTATGTAATACAAGCCTACACATGAAAAAAATGAAATAAGTTTTTGCAGGTTGCATGTAAGTATTCCCTGTCATCAAGTCCATTGCAAATGTTGGTCTACAAAAACCATTTTTACTTTGCATGCTATACAAAAAGAGGAACAGACTAGATTCTGCCTATGTACCCTAGTGTGTTGAACACCACTCTAGACCATGAAAACAAATTTTTTTGACATGATGCCTATTAGAATTTTTTTTTAGAAAATCACTCTTCTACAATGAGGAGCCAAAAAGTAGTAAATCTGATTGGAATGAACCTCATATGAGAATGATTTTTTTATGAAGAAGTAGAAACGTTTTGATGCAAAAAAAATTAAAAAAATAATTTAAAAAATAGGTAGCAATGAGCATCTTGAGGTGTGAGTTGATAAGCAGCAGTCATGAGAGAGGGCAGCTGGAAACTGAGTCATCAAGGAAGACCTAGACGTCAGTTATGGCAAAGAAGGAGAAGGAACACTCAGAAGAGATTGAATTGAGAGTAGAGGTAAGTTGGTTGGTTATGGAGTGACAGTTTTAGAATGTAGAGTTAAAGGTTTTGGAATGCTGAATGGATAAAAAGCCAGGGATTATTGAACATTATTATGGGAATGATAAATTGATGGAAGGTCAATTTTTAGTGGCAACAGGCTTACAATCTGGGGATGACTGATGTGAACAGGAATACATGGCATGAAAGATTTATGTGATATTGTCTGTGTGAGGAAGGGGGTCACTAAGCCTAGTGTCAGGGAGACTTAGTTGCTGTGATCATGGGATTCATTGAAGCTCCTTGTTCTAGAATGAATGCTATTACAAAGCATCATATTTCTTGAAGTATGTGATGAAGGATTCTGGACAGGAGACTTGCACTGCAGCCTGAGAGACTGTGCAAATAACTTAGAATCTGGGTGTACTTCCTCAATTCTCATTATCCTCCTTTTTGTCTGCCTCCTCCTTTTTCCCCTCTTTGAATTACTTTTACATTCTCAGGAATTTCAAAAGTCTCTTCAGAGAGACTTTTATGAAAGTTAGTTCATGTCAAACCATCATCTCTTTTAATCTCTTCTTATCCCATCATCCATTTATAAAGCCAGAATGTTTATGCACTGGTGACACCTGCCCCAGAAGTCCACTGCTCATTTTCTCCTCAGTCACATTAAATCTTTTCAAGAGTTATGATGCCGAGTCATCACTGAAGACTGAATTTGGACTTTCCTGTAAAGTCTAGCTGTCTAAACATCTGCTTTTCTGCTTCTATTCATTTCAGGTTAGTCTATTCTAATATTAAAGTATCACACAGAACCACACCCACCTTCCACCAAAGGCTGATGTGAAAAACAGTCCATTTTCACTGAGCACATGTTGTTTGTTTACTGTATTAATACCTGTAGGAGACTCATATGGGAAAGGTGTTTGGAGGTTCAGTTTGAGATATCCTTTTACCTTAATTGTTATATTACAGTAATGTTGAGATTGTTGCTATCCTATTCACTTACTGCTTTTCCACTAGAGCAGAATGCAAAGAAAATAATTTCCATATCAATTAAAAATAAAACAAAAGATCTTAGGATCATGATTTTTAAATGTCTTGACTCTTTATCCATCATTGTATCTCCAAAATTGGACCAGTATTGTACTAGCCAGTTTTTAGGTGGAACTATTCAGAATAATCAAAGTAAACAGTGAATAATTTTTAAGAAAGTGTCTCCCTCTTATCTCTGTGCATTTTCCCTACATCTCTCTTGTCCTCCAATAATTCTTTTACATTTCTATCTTGACCCCACTCTTTCTCTAGCATACATGTCTTTGCCTTAACATTTGCCTTTCTTTCCTTTGGGTTCTTTCTATACACAGTATTTTCAACATGTGTCATCTTGATCTGCCTTTTCTCATACTAGTTTCTCTACTTGGAATAGCCCTTTCTCTGCTTAGAAAAATCTACTGGATGGGCGCCGTGGCTCAAGCCTCTAATCCCAACACTTTGGGAGGCCAAGGCCGGTTGATCACGAGGTCAGGAGTTCAAGACGAGCCTGGCCAAGATGGTGAAACCCTGTCTCTACTAAAAATATACAAAAATTAGCCAGGCATGGCGACAGGCACCTATAGTCCCAGCTACTTGGGATGCTGAGGCTGGAGAACCATTTGACCTGGGAGGCAGAGGTAGGAGTGAGGCAAGATCGCGCCACCGCACTCCAGCCTGGGAGACAGAGGAAGACTCTGTCTCAAAAAAAAAAAAAAAATTATAAAAAGCCGGACGCAGTGGCTCATGCCTGTCATCCCAGCACTTTGGGAGGCCGAGGGAGGCGGATCACCTGAGGTCAGGAGTTCAAGACCAGCCTGACCAACATGGAGAAACTCTGTCTCTACTAAAAACACAAAATTAGCTGGGTGTGGTGGCACATGCCTGTAATCCCAGCTACTTAGGAGGCTGAGGCAGGAGAATCACTTGAACCCAGGAGGCGGTGGTTGCAATGAGCCGAGATCGCGCCAATGCACTCCAGCCTGGGCAACAAGAGCAAAACTCCGTCTCAAAAAAAAAAAAAAAAAGAAAAGAAAAAGAAAAATCTACTGGAACTTGTTGGCCCAGCTAAAATACCATGGCTCATCTGAAGCCTTTTTTTGACCCTCCCATCTCTCAACCAGATTCAGACTGTTTCATGACCTTCCCTCAGATTCCAATAACACTTTCTGCTTCACTATAGTATAAACATACCATACCATATTTGGTAATTTGTTAGCTCTTCCTTATCCTTCTCATGTTAAATTGAGAACTGTTCAGCAACAGGGGCTGTGACTTAGTCGCTATTGTTTCACAGACACATTAGGACTGCAGTGAAACTGTAGAGGAATGAGTGAACTGTATAATCATCACGTCTCCGTGCATACCTGCACAATTGTACACTTGCACACTTTTCTTTTTTCTTCTATCTTTACATTTTCTTTATTAATACATTTTAAAACTATTTCTCCCAAATAGCAAATATATATTTACATGTTTCTTTAAATGATATGAAACTTACAATATCATTTGGCATTAACATTTGACAAAAATGCTATTTTTCCAGGAAGTCTACCTAGCTGTTCTGACCAAGGTATCTTTTTCTGTTTTGTGTATCAATGTCTTCTCCAATGAACAAGCAAATAATACAAATACAGACATTGATCCATATTTATGCAATGGCAAGTGAATGCGGTTCACTAAGGCGGAAGCTGCCTTTTAGATGGATTAAGAGATCTATTCTAAACCATATACTTTTCTGGTAATTTCAGCCGAAGAATTTGGTTTTTCTTCTTTGTGGAACGTGTAGTAACACAATATTGTTGTTGTCATTGAATTGGACAATATCAGTGAAAACACTAGCAGACAGTTTCTGTTTTGTTATATTGGAAAATGCAGTTAGAACTGAAGGGAGGACCAACAGGGAATAATTTATTGCAAACAACCCAACATGAATTACTGAGAATTAGGAATTACTCTGTTGAATACTTGTTGACATGCTTTTCAGCCCCAAATTAAAAGTTATTAGGGCATATTGTGATGTAGTTGTGTATACATCATAGGTAGTATGTAGTTGTATCCCATTGTAACAGACAGATTAACTGAAGTACAAGGGATAGCCAATTCTATAGAATCTCATAGGGAGAAAAAGACTCGGAAGTATTCTAACTGCCTTTTATTGCGGATCCTAAGTTATGCTTGAATTTAAGTGATTCTCATCCTCAGTCATCATGGGTTCAATTAAATTTAAGTTCATAAGAATACTAACAGGAATAAATTAATTCTGGACATGGGCATTTTGGAACCAAGTTCGCTTTTGTATGATTATTTTACTGGTGTACATTGTGTTTGAAGAATATAGTAAAAAAAAGTTGGATGTTTCTGTATTGCAAAAACAAACAAACAAACAAACAAACAATATTTATTCATTTGTGGCCAAATATGCCTTGAAATTTTATGAAGTAGTATAAAAAGTCAAGCTGTGGAAAAAATGTGCATGGGAGATAACCAAGCCTAGTTCCACCTTCTGCATTTTTCAATTTGTTTTCTTATCAGCATGCCCATAAACTGGAAAAGCATTAGGCACAAACCCATTGATAAGCATATGAGAATTTCTTCTAGTGTCCCTCATTCTTCTTTATGGAATCTGTTATAAGAATTTTGGAATCCCCATTTGAAATACAAAGATTTACAATACAAACGTAAAAACAAATTATTTTAACGTCAGAGGCTGAAATGCATATGCAGGATCCCTTTTGTTAATCTTTGGATGAATGAGAGGGAGGGACACCTACCTGGGAAGAAAGAGTAGTAAATTCAGCTCACTACCAACAGAAATGACAGTGAAGGACTTTCTTAACATCGAGGCTTTGAAGGTTAAACTGTTGCATGTCACTTTCCAATTAGGATGCCTGGGAGTAAGCAACAGAAATAGACTCAGGCTTACTTCAAGAGAAAATGAATTCATTAAAAATATTACTGGGTGCAGCACACCAACATGGCACATGTATACATGTGTAACTAACCTGCACGTTGTGCACATGTACCCTAAAACTTAAAGTATAATAAAAAATAAAAATAAATAAATAAATAAATAAATAAATAAATAAGAGGACAGGCTTTGGAGCCAGGCTGCCTGTATTTGTGTTGAGTTTCACCATTACCTACCAGCTGTGTAAACTTGGGCAAGTTACTTAATGTCTTTGTCCTCAGTTTCCTCATCTGTAAAGGATAATTTTAACCACTTCTTAGGTTTTTGTGAGTGCTTAGAAGCAACCAATAAATGTTAGTTCTCAAAAAAAAAAAATACATATATATAAGTTCTCAGAATCAAAGAGAAAGTTGGAATTTCAGGACTGGAAAATGAGCAGGAGTTAGGAGGGCCTACACGTTTTTGAACATAGGAATGTGTTCAGGAAAATCTGATGAGGTTGCTGCAACTGGAAGCCACGTTACTGGGCATGCACCACACCACCCTTGCTGGATGCTGAGGGTCTGCTGTTGCTCTTGCGAATAATTTTTCAATTACAGTTTTATTATCTCAAAATTCAGGGTCCTGGGTGGGGGCATGACCTAAGGATATTTTATCTGGATTTTGTCTTATGGTTAAAGGCTGAGTTGTACTTTCCACTGATACTCACATAATACAAAGATCCTCCAAAATAGAAAGGGAAGTCAGATGTGGAGTAGCCAAATAAGAGGAAAAAAATGTATACTAGGTAGCCAGTATAGAGAAAATGGGTGCATGGTCATTAATTTACCATCTTTAAATGCATATACTTATTTTCAGGGTAATTGGATAAAAATGTTTGATTCTTTCTAAATTGTAATTATATCTTTTATCTTTTCTAGCAAATTACTTACTACTAGCTTCCAGTAATTAAAAAAAAAAAAAATCAAACATCTGTGTACGGGTACATTGACCAATATCCATGAACTGATTTTGGTTTATTTAAACCTGTAGGCAACCATGAGAAGTATTAATATCACATCTTTACAAATGAGAAAACAGACTCAGAGAGATGAAGTAACACGATTGCCCAAATATTACAAAGAGCAATTGACACTGTCAGGATGAGATCTCATGTCTCTCTGATAGAAATTTCATTTTTCTACAGAACCATGAAAAAAGTTATCTTTCAGATAACATACTTGTCATTTCATTCACTATTGACTATCTCTACATTTCTTAGATCTCTTTTTTTCTGTATTTTTTTCATTACTAAAAATCGTGCTTTTATTTTTATTTTCCATTTTGAGTTCTATTGCAATCAGTCATATTAGGCAGTAACATTTTCTCCTAAATTAATGCCCTCATCCACTGGTTTTATTTTTCCTTATTCTCCATATCTGTACTAATTTGCATATGGTTTTAATGAAAAGTCACATTATAAAATAAGATCTTGTATTTTTTTAATCTTTATAACCTCAAGGCTCAGCACAGGGCCTAGCACATAGGAGGTGCCTGATACATATTTGCTTTATGATAATGGGCTCGAAGAAGGAAAATAAGGCATGACAATGGGGTGGCAAAGGAAAAGTGAAAAAGGAGAAGGTTGGGTAGAGAAGAAAATGGATATGCAATGACTAGATAAAACCATCTTCTAGCACTTCGACCCGCATAAATCAACACATAAGGGATTTTTAAATAACAGTTATAATATTGATAACTGTTTGTCTCCTGTGGGTTCCAGTTTATTTCTTGGGGCCTGTAAATATTTTTCTTAATGTTTTCAATTACCAAAGTGATTTATTCATCACAAGGTCTTCTCTTATGCTAAATAAGTTTTATGAACTGACATAGCCAAGAGAAAGTCTGTTATTATATTCCTTATATTCCATTTATTGGAGTTGATCTTTTTGCTAACTTTTATCTGGTATCCATTTATCTCCTAAAAAGCATGGATTAAAAGATAAGGCTTTAGGACTGGTAAGTGACTTACATAATTATGAATTTAAGACAAAGGGACATATTTCATTTCTTTGAAAATGCATAAAGTGCTGCAAAGGTTTTAAGAAATAAGAACTCTTTGAAAGGGCTTCCTGATATGAATAATTGCAAATGTCAAGGGATGAGAGTTTCCTGATAGTGATTCTATTTCTAGAATGTCAGGTACTGATGCAAAGGTGACATGAGTGATTTGAATGAGTTGTTCTATGTCTCAGAGATGGTCCCATAGAGAAATGAAAGCAGTGCTTTATAACCAACAGAGAGATTTATTTAAGGCCAAAATGTCAGAGGTAATCAAACTGTTTAATTTGTGCTCATGGTTTTGCTTTGCATTATATAAATGGACACACAGAATTTATTGTGTACTGACAAATTATGGAAACAGAATTTTATAAAAAGTAAACTTGAATGCTGCATTGTGGCTTTCAGTAAATTTTGATAAAAGTCTTTATGGTAATATTCTTAATGAAGTATAAATGCTAATATATATTCTATATAACATTTTTCCTTTTGCTTTAAGTTTATATTAGCATGCATGCAACAAAATATACAGAACTGATCCTCATGAACACTTCCATGTGCATGGTGCCAAGTGCAGAAACAAAACATCGTTCACACAATTGAAAAACCTGTATTCTGACACCTACCAGTAACTATTTACCCACAAAGATAATCATTATCCTGATTTGTAACATCGTTATTGGCTATCACAAATAGCATTACCACGAACATTTTTGTATGTGTCTTTTGATACAGAAATCTATCTATCTACCCATATAAGTTTCTGTTAGGTATATACCTTAGAGTGGAGTTGCTGAGTCAGACCTATGCTCAGCTTTGGTAAGAACTGTTAAAAGGATTGACAAATTGATTGTACCAATGTATTCTCCCACCAGCAGTGCAGGAGGGTTCCAATTGCTTCACATCCTTGACAACACTTATTAGTGGCTCTCTTTTTCATTTTAGCCATTCTAATTATAATACCAAAATATTTTGTGTGTGTGTTTGCTTATATATACTCCTACTACCAAAAGAATGTAAGTGACATAAATCAAAATAAGCACTTTTCATTTATCAATTTATACATCAAGATTTTAAAGAGTTATTCCTCCAAATGGTTTCGAGACTAAAATGTCGCATATTGCTGAGAGGAGGAAACTTTTCTTCAATATTCGATGATCCATCTAAAACTATGTCTTAAATATTTCAAAAATTTATATTTATTAAACAAATATAAAGGTTTTGCAACATCTTATGTAGATGATGGAATTCATGGTGTCTTATTCTTACAATATCTCTGATAAAAAATAACTGTAAATATACTTATATGTTTTAATATGGTCTATGTGATAACACTTTTTTATTTATTGAAATAAAATATAGCATGTTGGAGGTTTCTATGTGAAATAGAAACCTAATAGTGATTCTATTTCACTGAAGAATTTCCATGTGTCTCATTTATTTCCAAAACAATATTACATCAGATTAAAAGACAAATATTTAGTTTATTCTAAGATGTGTTCTTAAAGACATTGATAAACTGGCATGACTAAAAAATTAAATGAAATCAAATTTTTACCTCATAAAACAAAAGGTCTAAGGTTCCAGATAAATTTTGAAGCCAGTGTTTTGTCAGGGGCCATGGTAAGGCTGGAATTTGGGTGGTGGGCCGGGAGCCAAAAGGAGCTGAGGATATGGTTGCTGGAATGTTCAAGTTCTATTAGGCAGGGAAGAAGGTGAAAACTTCATAGGCTTTGAAAGATATGCAACCAGTGCTAAAAAGAGCTGCAGTGATTGACTCTGGAAGGTGAAGCTTAGGATTCAAGTGGGAGATACTAAAACACTAGCATTGGAATTCACAAACATTTTAGGCATGTACATTTAAGGCATATGTTAGGAATCATGACTCCATTTTGCCAATTATAATTCCTATTAGGCAGAATATCTGAATCATTCTTCTGCCAGCAGTCCCCCATGTCCATCACCTATTCTGTAACTATCACCAATTATTTTCCCCAATATTTTCCTAAAGCTGATTAAACACTCTTGGGTCATAAGAAATTTACATTTGTCAATAACTGAAAATAGTTGGTTCAAACTATGTGATCTAGCCTTCAAGCTGCCCTATGGTTTTGTACAAACTTAACCTTTAGAGCAACCATATCATCATATGTATATTATCACAAAAATTAATGTTGGTACTTTATTCATAAATAAACATGTATAATTTACATACATAAACTTGTATAAGTCATGTACAACAATAAATATAGTGACTAATCATCAGGGAAATGCAAATCAAAACTACAATGAGATACCACTTCACACCTGTCAAGACAGCTATTATAAAAAAAAAAAAGTGTTGGTAAAAATGTGGAGAAATTGGAACTCTCATACACTGTTCAGTATACAAAATAATCCAGGTACTATATGAAGACAGCATGAAAGTTCCTCAATAAATTAAAAATAAAACTACCTTATGATCTAGCAGTGCCAGTTCTGGGTATTTATTCAAAATAATTGAAATTGGAATCTCAAAGAGTTATTAGCACTCCTATGTTCATTGCAGCACTATTCACAATAGCCAGGATGTAGAAACAGTCTCAATGTCCATCAACAGATAAATGGTTAATGTGCCATATACATGCAATGGAATACTATGCAGGTTTTAAAAAGAAGGAAATTGTGCAATATGCAACAACACAAATGAACCTTGAAGACGTTATGCTAAGTGAAATAAGCCAGGCACAGAAAGACAAATACTGCATGATTCCCCTTTTATGGGGAATCAAAAAT
This sequence comes from Pan troglodytes, assembly GCF_028858775.2. Taxonomy (NCBI): domain Eukaryota; kingdom Metazoa; phylum Chordata; class Mammalia; order Primates; family Hominidae; genus Pan; species Pan troglodytes. The sequence continues at coordinate 16,410,784 of NC_072411.2, forward strand.
AGTCAAATACATAGATTTTAAGAGTGAAATGGTGGTTGCAAGGGGCTGAGGGAGAAGGGAAAATGGGAAGTTACTAATCAACCGACACAGAATTTCAGTCGAGTGAGATTAGTAAGCTCTAGAGATCAGCTGGACAGCATTATACCTACAGTCAATGATAATTCATTGTACGCTTACAAATTTAAGAGGGTAGATTTCATGTTGTGTTCTTATCACACAATTTTTTTAACTCTTTACAATATTTTCCTAGCCTTTTCTGTTTGACTACCTGCTTTCCACTTCTGTACCCTACTGTACCTCCTCCCATATTAAAAGGCAAACACAGATCCTTCCATAGTCTCTTCATGCTTTTGTGTATTTGTAAAATAGAGTCATGTATCACTTGACGGGGATATGTTCTGAGAAACGTGTTGTTAGGCAATTTTGTCGTTGTGCAAACATCATAGGGTATATCTATACACACCTGTTTTGTATAGCCTACGACGAATAGGCTATATGGTACAGTTTATTGGTCCTAAGCTACAAACCTCTAAAGCATGTTACTATACTGAATATTGTGGGCAACTGCAACACAATGGTATGTATCTTTGTATCAAACATATAGACACGTAGAAAAGACACAGAAAAAATAGAATATTAAAATCTCATGGACCACCCTTATGTATGTGGTCTGTTACTGACCAAAACATTGTAATGCAGTGCATGGCTATACTGTACAAGCAACTATAGTCATCCATTTTTGTACTGTTTCAGTAAAGGTTTCCAAATGGGAAAACAGATATTACTCTAGTGGTTCAGATAGAAGAGATTTAATACAGATAATTGTTACAAACAATGTCGTAAAGGCTGGAGGGGCCAAAGTGGTGGTATGCAGAACCTGTAAACACATGTTGCCATTATCAAGGCAGGACCCCGGAGCTTACACTCCCATCACCACTGCCACTGAGGTGCTATTGCTGAAGCTGGTGTGCCAGAGCCACTGCCAGATGCTTCCAGTTTCTGACTGGTAGAGCTCTCCTTTTTTTGCAGAAAGTAACTAGAAGTCAACTAGCAAAGAAGCTGAGAAGACTATTTTGAAAGGAAGTCTTAGAAATGTAAATTTCAGGCTTTCTAACCACCCCCAGTAATAAAAAACCATATAGGGGCAGGAGCGGGGCTGACGACCAACAGACAACTTCCAATGTTTATGTGTCGGTGAGATTACTGATAGTATAAATTTATGTTAGTATTGTCATTGTCTGGTATATAAAGATGGGCTCTCATTGAATTCTTTGTTGTTTTTGCTTTTCTTTGGTTTTCTGTCTTGCTTTTGTCACTTGACGATATCTCAGTGAAATTTTTCCAAGTCAACTTTATTCTTTTCCAAGCACAAATTTATTCTCTTCAAGTCATGAATGTTATTATATGGTGTGGATGAATAGTAATCCATCCAGGCATTCGATTATGATGAGTTTTCATCTTGACTCTTTGACAATTACGAAGAGTTTTCACTTTGACTCTTCTTGTTAGTTGAAATAAACATCACTGCTCATTGCTCTCTACAGGTTGGTGTATTTTGGTTTTTTTTTTTTTTTTTTTTTTTTTTACACAGCTAGGTCCCAGGTTTAGGATTGCTGGTGAGATGGAATATGTTTTGTTTGCAATTGCCATTTTATATTCCCAAATGGGCATAACACATTATAATTTTACAACTAAATTAGAAAAGGACAGTTTTCACTGCATCCCTGCCACCAATAGGCATTATCTGAGATACTTTCTTAATTACAATTTTATTTCCCAGAAAGCAAGCCATGGTAGAATGAATGCAAATACTATCCCAACTCCAGTGTAACTTTACAGATCTTTCCAAACCATTATAATGCATGGAGATTTTTGAATCATTCACCATTTTCAAATTTAAAGTTGTCATGAAAATTACTCAAATCAGTGAAGGCAGAATAGCGTTTCAGTAATATTTCAGCTAAAACAGGTCTAATGTTTAATTATGTATATTTTATTTTGTGTTTTTATTTTCTTTTAAGATGGCTAAAATTTTGTGAGAGTGCTGCTGTTGTAAGTTTGTATCTGCCATTGTCACAGGTTGAATCACTCATGGTAAGCTAATTTACATTGTAACTGCATTCCAACTCAAGATCTTCATAGACTTTAATATCAAATTTTCATTTCTTGCCACGTGTTCATCACAAGTTGTATGTCAGTATGGAGAGAATCTGCCTAATGGCTCTTCACCCAGAAATCCAGGCTGCTAGGTGTCCAGCATCTGGTGAATTTGCTGGTAGTTGTGGCAGAAGAGAAGGTGGCAAATTAAAAATTGACTCTTAAAGACTTCTGCCCAGCAGTGATGTATATTGGGTCCAATCATTTGTTAATGAGCAACATTGACTAATACATTGATTCGAATATCCCTTGAAACATTTATGACATATTTCCTAACTTGACATAATGCAGCACATAGTATTTCAATTGTTCTATTTTTTTGTGTGGTGACTTTACCCATTTTGAATTATTTTATGGGTAGAGTAAGACCATTGATTTTGAAAAACTGGAAGTTGACTGGCTCTGCAAATTGAAGAGTTAGCTGGTAAAATAGCTTTCCCTTTTTATTTGTTGTGCTGCTTAGGTGTTGTGTTTGTTCTTGCATTGCTATAGAGAAACACCTGAGACTGGGTAATTTATAAAGAAAAGAGGTTTAAGTGATTCAAGGTTCTGCAGGTTGTGCAAGCATGGCATACACATCTGCTCGGCTTCTGGGAAGGCCTCACTGGTGTTTACTCATGGCAGAAGGTAAAGCAGGAGCAGGCATATCACATGGCTAGAGAAGCAGTAAGACAGAGTGGAGTGGTGGGATGCCACACACTTTCGAACAGCCAGATCTCACACGAACCCACTCATATTGTGAGGACGGCACCCAGCTGTGAGGGATGCATGGCCATGACCTAAACCCCTCCCACCAGGCCTCATCTCCAACACTAGGGATTACATCTCAAAATGAGATTTGGCAGGGACATAGATCTAAACCATATCAGGCGACTCACTGAAGAAAATAATAGTATAAAAAATATTATGACAGTTTAATCAATAACGTTAGGATAAATAGCATTAGTGTGTGTCATATTTTCATTGTGATTAAATCTAAATGCAGCCCTTGATCATTGTCATTGGGATCCAGTTTAATTTCCTCAGAGTGCTCAGACAGTACCTGGGGATACTTGCAGCTCTCAAATGGTTGCTAGTGGTTAGAGTTTTCAATTATTGTTTGAAGCAAATACAACTCAAGGATAAACTTTGATAATTGAAAAGGGATTAGGATGTTAAAAATGCACACTTTCATGAAGACAGCTACTTATTTTTTATCCACTGAAGAAAACATCTTATGGACATTCTCTCATATTACAGCTTTCAGTGGCATGGCATTAAAATTCTGATTCCATATTGCTTGTTCTTCTACATTGAAGCAGATGTCAGTTTCATATGGATTCTGAGTATCCAATCTGTCAAATATAAATGTAATTACTGGTCAATAGTTTTGGATAATTTTTACATCTGTTGAAGTCGTGGAGGTTTTATTAATTATTTTGACTTAGATTTTATTCCCTTCAGAAAGCTGAGAATTTAGAACCATATTACTTTGGGTGAGGTCACCTCCACTCCTAATAAGAGCAACATGTGCTGAGTAGTCCAGCTGTGCATGATCTGTGCTGTTATGACTCACAAGTCCCACTAGAAGTTTCAGGTACAGGAAAGGAATTTCCTCCAAGTAAGGAAAACGTTGTGCACCTGCGTTGTATACTGTTTGTGAAAAGCAAGAGGATGCAGTATTGGAAAGGTGTAAAGCTTATGCTTTAGTTGGCTAGAACAAAGTTCATATTTTTTCTCAGTTATCAGGGGTCGTGAAAGTCATTAAATCCAACTTCTATCCAGTGTTAGGGAAACTGAGAGGTAATTCTCAAACTTTTGCCTAAGTGTGATCCACATAATTTTAGTAATAAGCTTATTTCCTATTTCATTGTCTCACCTGAGAACTTTCTAACTGAGGTGGAAGCAATAAATATTATTTGTTAATAGCTCTCTCCTCCTCCATGTCCCTTGCCTTCCTACTATTAATACTACCACTATTGCTGCTACTGTTCTGCTCCTACTCCTAATACATATTTAACTAATATAACATGTACTCTACCAGACAAAACGTTGGGATAATTTACATATCAGCTAAAGCTGTAGAGGCTTCATTTTGACTTAGAGTTTGTTGCCTCCAAAACTCTTAACATTCTGAACCAGGTTATCTTGTGTACAGTCCACCCTGCTTTTAGTAATACCCCAATGTGCTATTTATTCTGCATTCATCATCTCATTTATTCTTCACCACAGATCTGTAAGGTATGTGTGAGCCTTATTCACATTTTATAAAGTAGAGGACTGAGATTTAGAAAGGTTAAGAATGTTATCAAGGTCATTAGGATTTTAAATTTAGGCTGCCTGGCTATAAAGCCCATGCTTTTAAGCACCGTGCAGTACCCTTTTTTATTTATTTTTAAATTCTTACTCTGATATTGAGATTCTCACCTGTGGTATAAAAAAGATCCTGTTGTAGCGGTGGAATTAATAATTAAATACACCCACCTGTAAATGCTTATTAAATCACCAGAATTAAAATAGAATATCCATGAAATGTTCTAGATGTTAAAATTGCTCTTGTCACTGTGCACACCAAGATTTAAAACCTAGGGCCTCGTAATTATTCAGACAATTGTTTTGGAAGTTCTTGTGTTTTCTCTATTTGCTACTGTGTGTTAATTCTATAGCATGCTAGGATACACGGGCCCTATGTCATCTTTCACCTTCTTAGTAGAATGTTTGATCTAAACAGCAATTTGGCCTGCCCTGGACAATGTTGTGCTTCCCCTAACCACAGAAACATGGTTCTCTGGAAGATTATAGTACCACATGGGTCAGCAGTTTCAAGTATTTGGCATTGAACACATTGTAAAGCGAATTATAAATAATTTTATCCTGAATTGTCTATATCATAGGCACATTGTGACATTGTTTAGTGTGCACCGTTGTTCCTGTTGTTGGGGCTATTGTTGATATTATTTTGGCAGACTGTGCTATGTTCAAATTAAAACTCTCTCTGGAACTCTCAGTTACAAGGTTATTATTATTGCCGTACTATTTACAAAAGAGTTGCCAAGACTGGTGCACTGGAAGCTGTGTTCCACTTATCAATTCAAAGGAATTTTATTATCGTTTCTACCATCAGTGAATCTGTGAGCTGAGCTAGATAGAATCAGAGAGATTATCTAGCGATTATTTTATTGATCACCAAATGCATTTTTGTAAAAGTAAAGACCCCAAATTGAGGCTCTTCAAACAGTCAGTTGGTGTTACTAAAATGGCTTATAGTTACAGTTATCAGTCTCTTGAGTAAGCAAAATGTTATCTCAAAGCCAAACCAATGTTGTGGTATGGAGAGAGATTATTAAGTAGTTGAAATATTGTTTCTGAAAATATGGATTTAAAAGCATCAATACCAAGTGCCATGGAATTTCCAAATGACAACTTGATATTGATACAATAAAACAGAAAAAGCCATTAATAATTGAAAGCAATAAAAACATATGCCTTGAATAAAAACAACTTGAAGCCCGTAAATAATACAACATGGCTATTCAGTGATCATTCTGTAATATTAAAGTTTCAAAAGGCATCCTAACGTGTTGGATTTTTTGTTTGTTTCACATTTCCTGATCCAGATTTATATTTTTGAAAATAATATCTACTATCAACCTGATATAAAGAGCAGTTCATTGCGACTGACATCTTCTGGAAAAGAAGAAATAATTTTTAATGGGATTGCTGACTGGTTATATGAAGGTGAGTTGATCAGATTTAGTTTCAAAGGAAACAAATGACATATTTTTATACAAAATCTACCAAAAAAATCTATTCATTCCGGAGCAATACTTACAGCACAATTTCTTCTCATTTTCTCTCAAAATTGCCCTCATGCTTTCATATCTTTGCAGTGCTTATATTTTGTGTGGTTGAGATTTACATCTACTTACATGATTCCATGTTTGGTGTATATATGTACATATAGGCTAGGTAGATATTATTTGTGAGGACAACTAATGAAAGTAAATGGTTACCTTATGTCACTTTGGAATTAGATGCTGAATTTTTTCTGACTGTCTGGGAAAGAAGAAACAGAAACCTTTATTTCTAAAAAAAAAAAAAAAAATGCATAAAAAGCCACCTGATTTTAGTTATTTCCATTAGGGACATTCTGTCACACTTTATAAGCTATTGCAGAGGGAGCAAAATAAAACCCACATAAAGAGTTATTTTCAATATCTATTGAATCAAGTTTTAGTAATAGCTGAGAATATAAAAATAAATCAGGTGATGAAAATTTATCCAGTTTTTATCACGTACCAATTAGCAGCTGAGTTCTACATATAGATTGCCTGGGGAAGACTCAAAGTATGAGTTTATTACCTAGGTTTGAGATGCTTCAGCTGATTTTGGCAAAATATGTCAAGATTTAAAGTAAGTCTACCTTATTATAAATTATAAAGCTATGAATCATTCAAAAAGTGAATTTTATTTCATGGGCAATATTTGCAAATGTAATCTCTCTACCTCAGATTTGACATTTTTAATTCTATAAGAAAAGTGAATAATTTAGACCAGTTATTCATTCATTCACTCTTTCACTCAAATGATATCATTGAAGGCCTACTGTATTCTGGATAGATGTCTAGGTGCCAGGATAAAAGACGGAGCAAAAAGTACTGCTCTAATAAACCATATATTTACGTGAAATATTTTGTTAGGTGGAGCTATTTTATTAAAGAAGAGATGTTGTAACCCTTGAGATTTATATGTATATGTGTACATGTATATTTATATCTATAATAGATTTCTGTGTACATGCCAGCATCAAATAAGATTTTTAGAGGCTACAATTTATTGTGAAGAGCAGTGAGAGCTTCCCCGAAAATATTAACAATAAGTATGCTGTGAAAGTATATATTAGAAAAAGAAATACACAGGTAAGGAGTGTTCATTGGTTGAGAGTTACAGAATCTAAATCTGGCTTTTCTATTTCAAAGAGATAAATTACTGGAGGGGACTGGGATGGCCCCCAGAATTTAATAAACAGGTGGACAACACATTTAAAATCTGGTTAGTTCTGGCAGTCTAGGTAGCAGGAGCTAATTGAAGTGCAGACACTAAGACGTGCCCTTTTTCTTCAAAATATTGTTGGTACTGTGTGACACCCTGACAGATGAAGAAACCATGTTAATGCAGTGTGGTAAGTAGTTGAATCTTAATCAACACAGAATTCTATGGAATAACAAAGGAATGATACCATTCTAGGGATTTGCAAGCATTTTTTCTAAAGGAGAAACCCTGGCCAACAACAGTAGCTCAAGCCTGTAATCTCAGAGCTGTGGGAGGCCAAGGTGGGAGAATTATTCAAAGCCAGGAGTTCCATACCAGCCTAGGCAACATAGCAAGGTTTTCATTTCTACTAAAAAAATTTTAAAAATTAGCCAGATGTGATGGCATGCACCTGTGTTCCCAGCTGAAGTGAGAGGATTGTTAATGAGAGAGGATTGCTTGAGCTCAGGAGTTGAAGACTGCAATGAGCTATCATCCAGGCCCCTGAACTCCAGCTTAAGCAAGAGTGAGATCCTTACCTCTTAAAATGAGGGAGAGAGAGAAAAAGAGAGAGAGAGAGAAGAGAGAGAGAGCATCTGAGTCAAGCCTGAACAGTTAACAAGTGTTACGCATGAGAAGAAATTAGGAAGGAAAAATCTAAGCAGATGTAACAATTTGCAAAAACCCACAAGTGTGTCCCTAGGGAACCAAAGTCTCCTTGATATAATTGGGCCATAAAATTTGAGACAAAGGAAGGTAGCAAGAAGCAAGGGATAGTGACCTCTATCAATGATTTGGAATTTCAATTATTTTCCTACCATTTAATAGAAAAACTAATAGAAGTTTTCAAGTAAGGGAGTGACAAGATTGGATCTTCCATATGAACAGATTGTTTTTGTGACAGCGGGAACCTGGGGTCTAATAGTGGAAAGAAACGGTGAGCGGCTGTAAGGCTTCTTCTATGTTCTATCAAGAGATAATGAGCAATGGAACTAGGGTTAAAGCAGTAAAAAGGAGGAAAGATTCTAAAATTGATGAGACAATGAAATATATAGGTCTTAGTGGCTAAGCAGATGGGGTGAATGATAAGAAGTCAAGGATGGTTCTGTGTCTTCTGGTTTGGGTCACTAGTAAGTAGTGGTGGCAGACATAGTGAGCAAGCATTAACAAGGAGCAGTAGGTTTCAGGGAAGAGAAGACTAGATTAGCAGCAATGCGGGCATTGAACCACGTACTGACGTGCTCCCTTGGTGATAAAAGGTGGTCTGTAACGTCGATGAAGTTTTCAGTCAACTGAGGGTATACTCAATGTAGACCACGCTTATTGTGCTGTTCCGTCCCGAATTAAGATGACTTGGGTCTCTGTCCTATTGAAAAGGCTCCATACATTTATAAGAAAATTTTAAGGAGAGAAATTAGAGACCGTTTCCTGACAAATACGGTAATTTTCTTAACTAAAGAATAAAAATCTATGTATTTGGTCTGAGAGTAAACTGTTTGTAGGGATTGTGGAGAGCAGAACAAACGGGTAGTACAAACTTTTGTGATGATGCTGTAGGTCTGACACATTCCAAAGGGGAAAGGAAAAAGTATAGTTTTTGCCATACTTTGGGCTCCTATGTTGCCGTTAACTAGGAAATGCTGTACGTGTATGTGATTTAATCATCACAATGTTTGTGCATCTAATCATTTACTAAGAAACTAAGATGCGCCCAGTGCTGTGGCTCATGCCAGCAATCCTAGCACTTTGAGGGGGCGAGGTGGGCAGATCACTTGAGCCCAGGATTTCAAGACCAGCCTGGGCAATATGGCAAAATCCTGTCTCTACTAAAAATACAAAAAAAGTCTGGGTGTGGTGGCTTATACCTGTAATCCCAGCATTTTGGGAGGCCAAGGCCGGCGGATCATGAGGTCAGGAGATTGAGACCATCCTGGCCAACATGGTGAAACCCCGTCTCTACTAAAAATACAAAAATTAGCTGGGCGTGCTGGTGCGTACCTGTAATCCCAGATACTCGGGAGGCTGAGGCAGGAAAATCGCTTGAACCAGGGAGTCGGAGGTTGCAGAGCCAAGATCATGCCACTGCACTCCAGCCTGGTGACAGAGCAAGACTCTGTCTCAAAAAAAAAAAAAAAAAAAAAAAATTAACTGGGTGGGGTGGTGGGGTAGCACATACCTGTGTTCCCCCCTACTCTGGAAGCTGAGGTAGGAGGATCACCTAAGCCAGGAAGTTGAGGCTGCAGTGAGCCAAGATCATGCCACTGCACTCCAGCCTGGGCAACAGAAGTGAGACCCTGTCTCAAAAGAAAAAATTTATAAAAGAAACCAAGACTCAGAGAGGATCAGTGATTTAGACATGGCCTCAGAGCTAATGAGTGGGAGAGCCAACATTTGAATGTGTGTCTTTTGTTCCTAAAGCCAGGGCTTAGTCACTAGTCTACTCTACTTGTTATAGGGGGATGTCCTTCACTGTTCCCCAAGACACAACACACGTTTTGGGACCTAAATTGTCAGATTTCAGTGATCTGTTTCCTCAGCCAAAGACTCATCCTACTGCCCATGGACTTACTCTAATCCTCACTGCATTTCCAGGAGGAACCCTACCCATGACTTCAATGTTAAGGTTTGGCAGAGGGATGTAAGCTATTCAGATGTTTTTGATTTTCCCTCACTATTTTGACTGCTACCCCCAACCTCTGCTTCAAGAGTCCTACATGCACCTTACCCTCCCACTATCACCTTGCTTGTGGAATGTGCCAGGAGCTCCCAAGCTCCAGAGCTTTTTTTCCCCTTTAATGCACTCACTGAAACACAATGATATTGCCTAGGGAATGCATGTAATTTCAACGTTATGTGTGTGATACTCTGGTGTGGAGATTTCCTTTTTATTACTTTACAGGAGTCAATTACAATCTAAATTAGCATGTATGGGAGACACAGAAAGTAACATGTAACATTTCAACTTTTTTAAAATTGAAATTTACCTTTTGTAAATGTCATAGAAAAAAAAGATGAGAGAAAGAGTGACATAAAAGACAATAAAATGTTTTTACAGTAAGCTTTAAGGGCATGTCTTAATCTTTTAAGACCAGGCCAATCTGTAAGAGTGGCTGCTGCCCCCAACTAGTCACTAAATAGAGTCCTTAAAAGTGTCAGTTTTAAGAATCTTTGTCTCTATTTTTAGTATTGTTTAGTTCCTAAAGAAAGTAAAGCAATATAAAGTATAATGCATTTTAAACAGCGAAGTCAGAAAAATAAGAAAATGCTCAAAAAGGAAGATTATTTAAAATATAATTCGCACAAAACAAGTATAATGTTATTCACTTAAATTGCTGTATTTAACCTAGCAATGTAATTAAATATGATATCAGATCAAAGTTTTACTTTAAAAACTTTTAAAATGTTACTAAAAAGAAAGTTTACAGTTACCCACTTCACAGCTTTGAAAATTTCCATAAAGCATTTAATCTATTAAATAGGAAAAAAATGACTCACTTTCAAATATTTAAGCATATAGAATAATGGAACTAATATGCTTAAGTGATTTACAGATATATTTTAGAACCTTGTATATTTAAGGGATTATTCCTTAAAGTTTAATCCAACAGCTGTGGAGCAAATATATCTGCCAGGCATTATCTAAGAGCAATACGATGAGAAATACGGGTTTCCATGTCTTGGATATTTCCAACTTAGTGTAGTGATAAACAATAAACAACTATTGTATTGGGAACCATTTGGAGCATAGTAAATATAAATATAAATAGGATTTATTTCACATACTAAATAGAATTATAAGTAGAACTAAGTTTGATAGGATGGAGGAATGTCAGGTGCTTCATAGATGACATGGGCCTTGTGTTGGTATTCAAGAATGACAAGAATGAAAAGGTGTGGAAAAATTCACGAGATAAGCAATATTCTTATCAGCAGATTCTGATTGTTACACTTTTTTTGTTGAAATAAAACAGGGCAAAATGCCTATTTCACCTTCATGTTTGTTTCACATTAATGTTTCACATTAATGTCTTTTGGCGACATGAAATTGCATTCATTTCATCATTGATTCAACAAATATTTATTGAGCACTTACTCAGTGTCATCTATGGGGCTGCAGCATGGGAGTCACAGGAAGGCAGGGTTATCAGTAGTGCTGAGTCTCCAGAGGTCAAACAAGGGAAGGATTCCAAAGCTTTTGTTGGATTTGCTCATAGATCATTGATGGCCTTGACAGGAGTAAAATCAGTTAATTGGTGGGGCCAAATCCAAGACTGCAGTGGATGGACATGTAAATGGGGAGTGAGAAAGTTATGAATAGAGACTATTCTTTCAAGGAATTTGACAGTGAAATGCAGAAAATTGAAAAAAAAAAAATCAACCACAGGCCTGCAGAGCTGCAAGTAGCATCCTCAGGAAACCCTACTGGTCTGAACTGACAAACTAAAAATGGAAAAAATCAGCTTGCTTTTTACAATACCACATTAATCTAAACACAATCGTTGTGTCTCAGTATTGTGGAAGTGCTTTGTGTTGTGGCTATGTTTTTAAGTGTCTGTGATATAAAACCACATGTGCTGAAAACTCCCTCTGCTCTGCAGTGAGATTTTCTAAATCAGAGTAATAAAAACGATGAAGAGCCCAACCTACACTAAATTGGAATGAAATGCCATTGGTAAAAATAAATTCTTTGTAAATAATATAATATAATTAACATTGGAAGTTTCAATCCATGAGTAAATGTGCCCATTAGTTGCAGTTAAAGAAGCTTGTGCCTTATCCAGGATGACTGTTAAGCAAACGCATATTAAAGATTATTTTATTTACCTCCTTCCCATTCCAGGTAGCTTTATCTTTCCATCTGAAGAAAGTCACAAGGCTCTCTATATGATTATTTTGGTACATTAGCATTTTTATGGGGAAGAACATTAATCATATGTCACTCTAAAATAAATGAGAGTAGGCGATGCCTCATTTCTCTTGAAAAGCGTACTCAAATTTGGGTCAGGCTTATTCTTGGGAAGTACTGGACACACATACTTCAGCACCTACGACAGAACCTGTTTCTTAGAAATCTAGAGTATTGATTTTAGCCAACGGGGTATCTTTGTATCTTCAAATCTCATAGAACTTAGAGTTTACGGTGGGGCCGGGCATGGTAGCTGACGCCTGTAATTCCAGCACTGGGAGGCCGAGGCGGGCGGATCAACTGAAGTCTGGAGTTCGAGACCAGCCTCGCCAACGTGGTAAAACCCCGTCTCTCATAAAAATACAAAAATTAGCTGGGCCTGGTGGTGAGCACCTGTAGTCCCAGCTACTTGAGAGGCTGAGGCAGGAAAATCACTTGAACCCTGGAGGCAGAGGTTGCAGTGAGCCGATATCATGCACTGCACTCCAGCCTGGGCAACACAGTGAGACTCTGTCTTAAAAAAAAAAAAAAAAAAAAAAAAAGAACTTAGAGTTTACACTCAATTGGCCCTTAGCATGCATATATATACACACACACGTATATGTATATTTTTTTCCTTAATGTGTCATGTGTATAACTCATGTCTCCTTAACCAAACTGTAAGTTAGTTGCATAAATCAGTGTCAATATCACAACTGAAGAAAGGTGGCACGTTCAAAAGGGAGTAATTCAAGGAGTTTAACCTATGAAGGGGCCCCTTATCATGAACAAGGTAAATGCCACAACCGTGTCTTGTAATGGTTTAGCCATTAACAGCCAAAGGGGGAAGGGGACACAGCAGTCACCTGAAACTAGGAGAGAATGCTATACAATTTTTACAGAAATAGAAGCAGTGGCTTTTGGTTGGGCGAAGCCAAACTCACATAATTTAGATGCATGGGAGATAAGAAAATAAATTCCATGCACCCACTTCCTCCCTTCATTTGATTTGCCAGGGTTTCATAGTGGTCATACCCAAGAAAAAGTCAAAGAACATAAGAATATTCTTATTATTCAAATTAAAAGCTAGTGTCCCAGGAAAAGAAGTACATAAAATCTCATCGGCTATTGTTTCATTGCAGGATGGTATTAGTCCTGTTATATATCTGAAATTTGTAAACATAGCCACCACTTGTATTTTTCATAGAAGGTTGTGGAGAAATGCCCCCATTAATAATAATAATAATAATAATAATAATAATAATAATAATAATAAAAGCTTATTATGTGATCTTAGTTGGTAATTACAGTTGCCTTCTCCAAATGTTCATTTCTTTTACTTTTACTTTCTGTCAGGATGCTAGAGAGGTTATTTAACAGGTAGGTCAGGCCAAAATTTCATTCCTGCCAAATGTTACTCCTTTCCATCCTTTTCTATTTTTTTTTTTTTCTTTGACAGAGTCTTGCTCTGTTGCCCAAGCTGGAGTGCAGTGGCACGATCCCGGCTCACTGCAACCTCCAGCTCCCAGGTTCAAGAGATTCTCCTGCCTCAGCCACCTGAGTAACTGGCATTACAGGTGCCCACCACGCCCAGCTAATTTTTGTGCTTTTTAAATTTTTTAGTAGAGATGCGGTTTCGCTATGTTGGCCAGGCTGGTCTCTAACTCCTGACTTCAGGTGATCCGCCCACCTCGGCCTCCCAAAGTGTTGTGATTACAGGTGTGAGCCACTGCACTTGGCCCCATCCTTTTGTTAATTATGTTGTTACAATTTCAGTTTTCCATCGACCAGTACTATTGGGCAAAAATGTATCTGTGACTCTCCTGAGTTCCAAATGTATTTCTCCTTGCCCTCCTTTGCACAGCAAACATATTTTTATTTCTGGCAGATGAGGGCCGTCATCAGACCCAGCTTAGTAGCTGTGTTTTGTCTTTTTTTGGGGGGGTTGCATAATGAGCCCACAATGGTGGGGAGAAAATTTCAGTTTCCAATTCAGAGGAATAGAATTATGACTATATTCCTGGTGGATACCCTGGTCCTTTAGGCAATGGACTTCTAAATTCACCAACTTCAATATTATGGGAATAAGAAGCAAATTGTGTTCTGTGGGTTATTGGTGTGATAATAAAAGATACCACTACTACTTCTACCCCTTAGTGCCTAGATCTGCACCTCATGGCTATACAGGTGGAGCACACTGCATGTTAAAGGATGACATCCCGGCTTCAAGGTTATTGCTAAACAAATAGTGCCAAAACTGAGGTAGAGCAGACTATTTTACTCCTCTGTCAATCCAAGTACATATAGCTAGTGGGGAACATGATAAAATTAGTAAATACCACCACTGAGTCCATGGTGCTTTTTTGCCACAAAATATTTCCTTTTTTGAGATAAAGGTAATGTGGATTATTATGGTAATGGATAAATGTTTCTGGAAAGAGTAGTGCTGAACAGATCCGTTGGCAGCAAAAGCAAATCCACGCCCAGAATATGTGTGTATCTCTGTGATGACAAAATGCTACACTGTCTTGATGGAAAGGTTTTCATATAATTCATGTGCCTTCCTCATTACGTTATCTCAAAAAAGGAAATATTTTGTGGCAAAAAATTCACGTGCCATCAGCTCTTCCCCTGAGAAGTGATCCTATGTCAAAGGCTCAGCGATGGCCACTACCATTGGCGGGCAATGGTGGGAGCCAGAGGCTGACGGACATGTACTTGGCAGTCATCTTGTCCTAAATTTTTCCCCTTTCTAGTAAGTCGATTCACTTGTTTTTCCTAAACCTCCTTGTCACTAGTTTTCTAATTTTGCTTGTGCCACATCCCTTGATAGGTGGACCCTTATTAGTTACTGCGCTTGAGTCAGGATGTTTCCATGCCTGAAACTAAGTCTCCTACCATGAACAGTGGACAACAAAGTGTTCTGTTCAAAATCTTACCAACTGGGAAGATTTCTGTTTCTTATTTCTTTCAGTGCCACTCCTGAGTCAGATTCTAGTATGGAGCCTACCCAGTTCCAGCTCGTTGTTGTACATCCTGCAGACCTGCCGTAAACTAGGCCCGCGTTTATTTCTCCCTCGCCAACTTGTGTTAGGAAACATGCTTTGTGGCACAGATGTGAGATGAGGAGAGGGGATGAAGCAGAGAAGGCAATACAATGGGCAATCACATTTGTTTTCTGGCTCAATTTCACTTTTATTTTATAGTGGAATGGTGTGTGTGTGTTCAGTTCTATGGTCAGTGGATCAGATAGCAATCAGTTCATGATGGGCAGTTTGGGTTGCGTACTCACTTAGTATCCCATGGTGAGGCTAGATGTTTCTCCTGGAGCCCTGGAAAGAGCTGCTCTTGAAATAGATAATATTTTTCAGTACAAGCGACAATGATCTTTTTTCAAATCTTGTAATGCCTGTCCTATGATTGTCATATGGAGAGTCCCAAAGGCTCCACACAGCATCTCTATTTGCCATGGGCACTGACATTGCCATTGGATCTGCTGGAGTCACAAGGTTCAGGACATAGAGGAGGTTGCAACATGACCTAGATCAGTTGCAAGGCCCCCGGTACACTGATTCTACTCAGAACTAGCAGTTTTACAGCTTGCCTGGGATCTAGAACAGAGAACATATGTCAATGCGGCTTGTGTTGTTTTCAAAGTCCAAAGAATTCAATTCCTCTTTACTTTTACATAAGTACAATTGTAACAAATTTTCTCTGACTTTAGAAGAGATATCCCGGTGTATCCCAAACTACTAGATTTCTAGAAACATCCCCGGTGTTGCACACTTTTAAATTTTAAAGAAATTTGTCTCCCTTTCTCTACCTCTATGCAGAGGAGTTCTAGTTCCCTAGGATAGCGGTTGCCTCTGTCAGCAAGAAGATTTGTCAGAATTTTGATGTTCAATATCTTCAGCCATAAAATTAGCCACATACAGCAGCATTCAACCATAATGTGTTATTTATAAGATTGGCCAAGAAATCATAACTATACTGTATGCTTTTGTCCAAACATTCTTATCCTGTGTGTTGGGGTCCCAATCCATCGTTATGAATATCTTTGTCTTACCCTAAAAGAGCAAATGGAGTTGAGCCTCTAATATGGATTGCAGCCCTGTACCCGTTCCTATGTTCTCGTGGACTGTGGCCATAGTTTCCGTGCAACTACAGAAGAGATGGACTCTTCCAAAGATACCATCGTGATCTTTTGTTTTGCATGGGCATTCCTGATTTCACAATCATGGTTTCAAGCTCTCTTTTTTCCTGTGTACTATCTCTGGGGTGTCAGAAGAACCATGGGAACTTGTTTCCTAATCTTTACAATCACCATTGTTGTAGCAAGTAAGTGCTACAACACTTACTTGCTATAACTAGAGATGCTGTGTGGAGCCTTTGCCACTCTCCATATGACAATCATAGGACAGGCATTACAAGATTTGAAAAAAGGCCATTGTCACTTGTATTGGAAAATATTACCTATTTCAACAAGCATTTGTTCTCCCAATGCCTTTTCCCTCTACCTGTATTTTATTCCATGTCACCACCACTGATGATTGATTACTCACAGTTCCGTCTCTTGCTATGGATTGTCTATGCTCCAATTCCCACCTGAGAAGGTGATAAATTCCATTTGTACATATAGATAGAGAGATGACAAATGTAGTCTCAAAATCTAATTTTGAGGGTCTCTTCTGAGTCTGCTGCTAGTATTAACTTCTGTATCTGTCAGAGTCCCAAGTGTTGGCACATTCAACAAGATGCTTTGAAGATAATTTATTTACAAAGTGAACATTTTATTATCTTTTTATTTACAAGGAGAACGTTTGCTAAGGTTAAGGGGTAGGAAAACCACAAAGGAAAGTGATGTAAACTAAGCTAGTAGCAGCCAAGTTGTTAGCACTCCTATGACCATGAAGATGAGCCATTACTAGACACATAAGGAGAAATTTGTGTAGAGGTGGCTGCAGTGACAGAAGTAGTGACATCATTTAAAGTTCACAGCCAGCCTGAGGTAACATTGTAGGATAGAGCCAAGAGAGTAAATAACCTGACTTTACTCTCCTCTTTCTAATCTCCTGCCAAAGGGAAGCCAGAGGACATGGGGGCCATTTTGATGTCGTTCATATAGGTTAGCTTTCTGGACCAGAAAGCGGGAATCAAAAAAGTGGATAGTGGATCTTGAATTAAATGAAAGATACCCAGTATACTTCTTATTCCATTTTCTTAGAGCTTAAAATAGTTTGATGAATCTAGTGGGCCCTCAGTTTGGTTGATGATGGTAGAATGCAAATATGATTACATGCAAATATGAATGAATCATGACATGGATATGGTTTTAGGCCACATCTCACTCTTCAATCACCGTTCTCATTCTGATTACTCCAGTAGTGCTTTCATCTGTTCTGTCTACATTGCTGAAAATCCATGAAATCCTGACTTAGTTGCTTCATTGTTTCCTTCCTCTACAGCTGCTTGCTCTTGCTGGAATTAAAAGGGTGACTCAGAATTAGAGAATTTTCGGGGAAGTTAATAAAATTCTATACACAGTCTAGAAAATGTAGGTGTACAATGGAGATTTCAAGGACAGATGTTTGTGGGTCACTGAGCCCACATCTCTACAGTTGCTCTCAAATAACACTCATTTATTCTAGAGGAACTCCTGCATTCTCACATCGCCCACTGGTGGTCACCAGATGGAGAAAGACTTGCCTTCCTGATGATAAATGACTCTTTGGTACCCACCATGGTTATCCCTCGGTTTACTGGAGCGTTGTATCCCAAAGGAAAGCAGTATCCGTATCCTAAGGTAAGTAACGTGGAAGTACTATTTTGTTCCTTCTCTCTCTGCACTAGTGACTTGACGGATGGTATTCTTGGTTCTTGAACAAGTTGTCTTTGGAGGAAAACAGAAGTTTTCCTTACTTGTCAGACTCATCGCTTTCGATCTCTCAGTAGTCTATACACAGTGCTTGGGTAGAGAGAGGTAGAGATGATTTGAAAGTGTGTGAACTTTCACTTTTGTTGCATTTCTTTCCTTTTGATGCTCACTTTTATTTTTTCACACCTTACAGTTGAAAGGGGAGAGAGAAGCAATCAGGGGTGTACTGAGGCCAGGGCAATGTTTTGTCCAAGGCCTATTCCATAATAGGTGTTACAAAGGAGGGGAAAGTGCCATGGTCAAATACATTGGAAGTTCTTAAAAAAAAAATCTAGCTTCTTTCAGATGATTTCTTAGAGCACTTAATGTGCTATATGTTAATGTATATTATAAATCTTCTATAAAAAATAGACTATGCATAAAGAATCTCCAGTCTGAAATAGATTAAGCATAAAGAATCTCAATAAAGAAAGGACCAAGTATAAAAAAATCACCCATAAAGAATAGACTAAGCATAAAGCATTTATTAGTATTAGTATCAATATCAGCATTACCTTGGCAGAGCATACTCTAGAACACACTATATAAAATGCTGGTATGTAGTCATAGCCATGGTTAGGTAAGACAGATGGAATTTTTCATCAGGTGAAGAAATATGGCAATATGTTCCAGACAGCAAAACTATTTTCAAGTGTTGGGCAAGGCCTCTATAAGAGGGTTGTAAAAACATCTGGATTGTACTGTTTTTTCCTCTGTATGCCATCTTTTATTGCTTGAGATCTCTTTTAAACATGTATTTTTTCCCAATGTTTATATAACAAAGAAGAAGGCTCATGTGTAAGGCCCCCAGTATATTAATCATGTAAAGAAGTCTTATAGGAAACTTGTAAAATTTCTCTTCTCATTTTAGCTCCTAATTAAGTAAGAGAGGATGTTGATCTCATTTAGAAGCCATTTTTAAGCCATTTCTTTAGTGAGTTGTACTTTGTCTTTTTCAAGCACAATAGGTTTTCTGCCGTTTAATTCATGCACTACATTAGTTAGACAAACTACTGGGTAGGTTCCATCACCCTCATCACTCTAGCCCTGTCAGGGTGGGGGTGAGGTCATTTACACTTTCCTTCTGTTCCCACCAGCCACCATGTTCTTTTTATCCAAAGGCAAAAAAAGGAGGCTTGAATATTGAGGATCAGAAATAAAATGAGCATATTCCTCAGTGAGATTTCTCATCCATCTTCCTTCCACAGGTTGTAGTATTAAATGCAAGATTATAAAGAATATGATTCCATGATTTTAAAATGTGATTTATAGGGTCTTCTCTGGACATAGATTAGAAAGCAGATATACTCAGTGCTTTTTAGGAGAACATAATGATTTAACTTCACAAAAAAATTAATACTAAGAGATTTTTATTGTACTCAAAGAAAAGAACTTCTGCTTTCTCCAGTCTCCAATTATAGATTTAGCTTTTTTTTTTTTTTTTTTGGCATGACAGTTTGGACCTATACAGCATACCAGCACTATTTTTTCCCCCAGAGAAAACCTGAAAAGTTGCCCCAAATATATTAATTCTCACATTGTTTGATTTATGATAATAAATGTTCACCTGACAATTGAAATGTGAAATGGAGAACTAGTGACATACTGTGAAAGACACATTCAACTGTTCAGTGCACTGCACAAAGGAATAAAATAATATCCAGCTCCTCAGTGCACTGCACAAAGGGAATACAGTCACATCTGACTGCTCAACGCACTGCACAAAGAAAATTCAGTCAGTTCTGTGGAAGGGACAACTGTTTGTAACTGATTTCCCAAAAGAAATGGGATTTTTTTTTATTCACATAGTAAAACCATATGCATTAGCTGCATGCTCAAATTGCCTTCTTAGTTCTAGACTCATGGTGCTTGAACTTGGCCATGACTAGGCCTCATAATTTTGACTAGATTGAGACAAACAAACAAACCAATGGGAGTATTTGAGGAAATTAAATTATGTCAGCAATAATTCAGAAGATACTGGATATGAACCTAGATACTTTATCATTTGATAATGTCTTCTAATAAATTAATATTGCTTAATAGTAAAGATAGGCATAACATAATAATCTTTGTTTATTAATTGTAGAAATCACAGGTGCTAATGATAAACTTTATGTTTTCAGGGAGACTTTCCACTTGTTTGTTTTTTTCTTATTTGGTCTTTATCACAATTGTCTCAATTTTACAAATGAGCAAAGAGATTCTAAAAGGCTTCGTGCTTTTATACAAGTCACAGTTATTTTAAGAACAGGGAAAAAACTCAAATCTATTGATTTCATCCCTCTCTATAAAACTACCACAGGTCAACAATTTGTATTTCCAAAAACACAGCTGGAATCCAAACATCTCCTTGTCAAGTTAACACATATATGTGGAGCTCTGTTTGCTCCATTTACTCCTAATGACTTAGCTACATGTGGGTGCCATTCTTAGCCTCACACCTGTCATTTTATATATATGCAAATAATATATATAACTATATATGATAACTACCATTAATATTTATTAGAAGTAAAAAAACATATGCCTCTAATAGGCAAAGCCAAAAGAAAGAATTTCCAGTCCTCAGGTGACTTTCAGTAGGAAGACCTGCTCACCTACCCAGGTACTTAAGACAACAGGACTCTAAGAAAATAATCTGTTTTGGTCCTTGTTCTTAAAACAAATTTCAGTATCATTTTGGGTATGTTACGTCAATTTTCAGATTTTTTATTATCTACTCTGGTTTCAAAAAATGTTTTGTTAGTTTTTGCTGTAACAAATGTGTTGTTTCAATTCACTCTTATGTGATAAACTTTCAAAAAGTGCCACTTTGGAAACTGAAACAACACATAGAGTTTATACTAAATTGTGCTTTAAATTAAACTAGATGAAAATGAGTATAGCAAATACCTAATGTGGTCAGATTTACTAATGAAATACAGTAAACAAATATATTTGTATTTTACTTAATTCAGCATGATTCATAACTCATAAAATACCCTATCATTAGCAATTCAGCACAAAAGAGATGCACGGTTCTATCCCAGTAACCTCAGGTTAATCTTTGTAATTAAAACATTATCTTGTTTAATGACAATCTAGTTGCCAGTAAAATAAGGTTAATTGTTATTGAGGCTTGTGTTTCAGAATAATAGAGGGGAGAAATTTGTGGATTTGCAGTCTTCATGGCAAACGTAACTGTAAAAAGCAAATAGATGAAAACCCTCCAATCTGCAAACTCTTGAAATTATTCAAATATTAAAATTTACAAATGAACTTGTGATGTGTGCTTAATTTCAAAACTCCATGGAAAGATACAAATCTGCGATTAGAGAATGCTGGACTGTTGAATTTTGGAGGCAGCCTAACGCTTAGTTGAGATGTTCACGTTTTGTCTGAAAACTGGCCACATGTGTGCACAATTTTTACTTTGTGATAAGCTTATAGCGCTGCTGACATAAAGAAAACTGCCTTAAAGATGATAACTGATATGTCTTTAAGAAAGTATGCCATAAAACTGTGCATCATTGGTAAGAATTCACAGAAAGATCTAATTTAATTTCCCATTTGCTTTAATCAGTGTATCGAATGATAAAAAATAGAAGCGCAGCTTTTCACTAACTAGAAGATTTAATGTCTTAACAATAATTATCATTTTAATTCACTACCATATACTATTTTAGGCACTTTACATAAATCTTTTTATTAGTTTATGAGATATTCTTATCTACAGACAGGAAACCTTCAACTCAAAATTTCTGATTTGTGACATATTCTCAAAGAAGTGTTTGTCTCATTTTTGACAAAATAAGACAAATAAAATGATACTTGAGAATCTTTAGCATGTGCTCATAGCCATGCCAAGTAAATAACAGACTGAACATTTGGACTCAGGTTTCATGGACTTACACATTAAGCTAAGCCTGTTCTCGAAATGTGGTCCTTTCACCAGCATCATAGGGTATCAGCTTCATGCTGGAGGGGGACTGCCTTCAGCAGTCAGTAGCCTAACAAGCCCCTCAGGATGTCTGAATGATTGCGATGCTGTCTAACTTTTGACCACCACTGAGCTGTTACATAGATAGATACATAAATAGATAAAGATACAGATAAAGGTCAATGTTTTATTAAAATTTGCACACTCATTATCTGGGAATTTTGTAAAAACAGATTTGTAGGCCCACACTGAGAGATTCTAATTCCAAGTCTGAATATAGGCTTCAGGTGGGGTCCATGAATGAGTTGCTAAGGTTCCAGGAGATGCTGATTGATGCTACGGTCCAAGAACAACACTTCGAATGGCACTGCCAATACTGTGTCAGGCTGTAAAGTTCAACATACGAGACCCAGCTAGAGAAATGGTAGGCTGGTAGGCTAAAAATGGAATAGATTAAGGCCATTATTTTGAGGGAGAAACATGACAACTAAATTAAAACAAGAATGATGTGAAAGAGAGCTCATAAGTGTCACAGAAGGCTAAACTGCCCAAAAAATGTTCCCGGGCACTGTTGGGCTTGGGAGCAATGAAAAGATTTGCAAATTCTGATCCAGAACCTTTGGCGTGTGGCGGGCTCGTAGCTTATCTTCCAGGAAGCCCTTTACTCTATGAACCAATTTCATAATCTCTCTTAACAGTTACCTCATTTCCATAGTGGAAACCTTTCCTGACTTCTTTCTTTGGCTCAAAACTTCTAACCTGTGAATGATGTACTTCCACAGATGTGCTAGTCTCTTTTGATATCCAACAAAACATTTATTGAGGAACCCTTGCTGGCTACTGTTGGAATATATTATGTTGATTCTGGTCCTGATTTAACTATGGGTTTTGTCAATGCCAATTCCTTAAACATGGATCTTCGTCATTTTTAAATCAGTTTTATTCCCTTTAGGTTGTTTATTGGATTTTTAAATTCAACTCACATTTAATTTCCTTTTTCTCTTCTATATATCTCATGTGGACTTCTTTAAGCATCAGCCACATCATAAGGATAATGGCATATTGTTTAGAAACATATTAAGTACTACCTTATTGGTACTTAATGGCATATTAAGTTTAGAAACATTTGGTACCTCATTGATGGGGTTATTCATTCATTCATTCCAATTGCTTGAAATATGTCATGAAAGTTCTCATTCCTGCCCCTTACTCACATTGTATTTGGCAAAACTTTGAAGGCCATTGTGTTGGAACAAACAGAAAGCGCAATATTCACATTGTAATTAAGAACATCCTGGGTTTAAATACTAACTTTCTTAGTTTTAGGTATTTCACCTTGCACTGTTTGCTTAGATTCTCCATTGTGACCAAGAAAATGTTTATATCTTACGACTGTAGTAGGGACATTTAATTTAATAATTTGTGCAATGCCTTTAGTGCCTACTATGTGCCAGAAACGTACCAACTACTATGCCTGCTAGTTATTATTTATTTAATGAAGTGTTGATTCACTGAACTCAAATTAAATTATCCTTGCTATCCTTGCCTTTCTGTTCCTCATGCAGGTACTCAGTGAGGACAGTCTGCCCATGGCCCACCTCCCAAGGGTTGTCAATTATGCAAATGAGTCACCCCATTTAGTAATCAGTAATGTTTAAAAGGAAAGCCCGGGAGATTAATGCGATAGCATACATTAGGCTTTTGGAATTTTAAGCATGGGGCACCTGGTTTTGGTAGGCTTCTTTCTTTCTTTCCTTTCTTTTTTTCTTCATTTCTCCTCTTTTTTTTTTAATTAGCCAAACCTTCTTCCCATTGCATTTCATATCCTCTAATGTGAATAACTACTTGATCTACTAGTTTGTTTGTTTTTGTTTGTTTGTTTGTACAGCCAGCCCTTCTGGTGCCATTTTAGGGAAAGAACACAGTAGCACTGCCTAATGAGTGAAGTCATCACGATTTCCTATCACCTTTAATTGTCTGAAGAAAATGCTTGAGAAGCATCAATCTTCAAAAACAATTGAGGGCAATCATGTTGTCGAATTTAAAATCATTTCTACTTCAGAGAAATGAAACTTTTTTTCTCTTCTAACACAAAACAGTAAATGAATCAAAAATCCTTTTCTTTTTTACCCAATATATTCTAATGCTTAATGTACTTGCAATACAACTTTCATTTTCTCAAAGGCAGGTCAAGTGAACCCAACAATAAAATTATATGTTGTAAACCTGTATGGACCAACTCACACTTTGGAGCTCATGCCACCTGACAGCTTTAAATCAAGGTATGCAATTTCAATTTCACTTTTATGGGGAAATAGATATTTTCACTCCAATTATCATTTTGTTGCAATTTAGAGAGAGATGTGGTCAGCTCAACAAATCCACTTGAAAATAAAGCTGAAGTTGCCTACATTAGTGAGGAATGAAGTCATTCTGGGTCTCTGGCTGTTCCTAAGAAGCATTTAGCTCCAAGGTGATTATCAGCACCATACAATGACTGAAGAGGCTGATACTGAGAATTAGGTCTTTTGCTGGAGATGTGACAGAGATGGGAACAAAAGATCATTTTCCACTGAATTTTCTTCAAGAAAATAGTTGCTCCACATTTTTTTGAAGGTGTTCATTAAAAGTGTATAATCTCTCTGGAATTCGTGAGTTTTTCCAACTTTCTCCCCTCCGCACAGTTTTGCCAAAGATTCTCTAGCTTTCTTCTCCAGACAGAGACATTTAAGAATTTTTATTTTTCAAAATATCCTATGTATGAAATACTTATATTTAAGAAACTTGATCAGGGAGAAAGTAAACACATTTTATTGGGTCAGAAGCATAATTTTAATATTAGCAAAATCTTCAGTAGTGAACAACTAATTAAATAATCATGTGTATTTTGAAATCCATCATGGTTTCAGACTTCAAAAGTGATTCTTTCAAATACTAGAGTCCTTTGGAAATTTATCACAACCCTAGAGCTGGGATAGGCAGCTGATTTAGAAAAATGTTTTCACATTATATTGAATGATGTGGGGATAAGTTCAAAGTTTATTTTGATGATATCGATAATCAGGGTGATTGGTTCCCACAGAAATTTCATTCAAATGTTGTTTCATTGACATTATTTAGAAAAAATTTCGTCCCAGTTGGTCATTTTCACAGAGAGTGCAGCCTGATGTGTGTGGAAATTTTACCTACTTGAAAAGGTAATAAAGGTTTATGGAATGCTTACTCCAGAAGACCCTCATTAACTACCTAATATAAACTTCTCCTTCTACTGATGGAAAAGATAAATCCCAGTGAGAGTAAATGATTTAGATTAGGGGCTCAGGACTCATTGATAAGAAAAGTAGAAAATGAAGTAAGGACTCTTTCATCAGGTTACAGAGCATTTCATCCACGTTGGATGGAAGACCTTAATAACAGGCCTGAATTGGCATATAATGTAATAAAGTTGACCAAATCAAATAGTAACAGTTATTTCTGAGCTTGATCTAGCAGCCATGAATGGTTACGTTACAAATGAAGCAATGATGGATACTATTGACATTTTATCTGGTCCTTAACTCTTATCTTTTTCTCTGGTTTGTTTAATGCTATGGAATAACGGAAAAGGGAAATAGACTAGGAGTGTTTGAGTCAACCACCATTTCATTTGTCTCATTGGATAAATCACTTTACCTCTCTCAGGGCTGAATCCCCTTGTCTTTTTTTTTTTTTTTTTTTTTTTTTTTTGAGATGGAGTCTCACTCTGTCACCCAGGCTGGAGTTCAATGGCACAACCTCGGCTCACTACAAGCTCCGCCTCCCAGGTTCACGCCATTCTCCTGCCTCAGCCTACTGAATAGCTGGGAGTACAGGCACCTGCCACCACACCCAGCTAATTTTTTGAATTTTTAGTAGAGATGGGGTTTCACTGTGTTAGCCAGGATGGTCTCAATCTCTTGACCACGTGATCCGCCCTCCTTGGCCTCCCAAAATGCCGGGATTACAGGCATGAGCCACTGTGGCCGGCCCTGCTTGTCTTGAAATAAAATTTCTAATTTTTTTCCTTTCAAAAAAAGTTTGCAATGGGAATCAAATTTACAATATCCATGTTTCTTTCTAAAAGGAGCTCTCGATTCCTGACCTTGATTTTTTTTACCTATTTGTATAAATATAAACATATATAAATTGAATTATTAATAACATACTTTCTTCATGTCCTATTAAGTTAATCAAATGTCCTCTCTTCTCTTTGATGTTTGTGTTGTGTTCATAGTATAGCTACCTGTACAGTTTGAAATACTGCCTAAACTCTCAATAGCAGAATATTTAAATAATTCATTTTATAATAATTTACATGTTTATGGGTTTTTTTTTTTAGTATGTTACTTAAGCATCTGGTATATTTTTATAATCTTTAGGTTATCTGTGAATTGACAGTCAATAAGTGAATCATGTTATGTTTCTCAGTACAGTTATAAACTATCATTTTTTTCTTTTTTAGTACCTTTTTTCCACCACACCTAAACCACAAATATGATCATCTCTTAGTTTTCTTGTCTTAATAAAATCACCAAAATGACTACAATAATAATTGAATACATATATGATTATGTCTATATAAGGAGGAATAATAGTAAGATAAATATAGAAAGATTTTTTTCATGACTTCCGCTACCTTATAAACCAGAGTCTCTGACCTCCACACTGGAGAACAACATTTTTTTGTTGTTTGAATTGAAGATCTTAGGTCCTTTTTTTGGTCTGTCTGATTGTTTATTTGGATGATTGGTTTCCTTATTTATAATAACTAGTGTTTATCACTGTAATAGAAAAAGTTCCCCAAGCTAGTATCATTATCCCTTCAACCCAATACTTATACTCACCAAAGACTGTAAAATACATTTTAATTAATTTATATGATTTAGAAAGAAATTAAAAGGATAAGATAATCTACAGAAAGGCATAATTTCTTCTCCTAATTCTTACCCTCATACTCTCTTCAATTGTTTTATTTATTTATTTATGTCTGATTCAGCTGAAGTCATTTCATCAATTTAGACAATGAGTGCAACTTTTCTTCAATAGTAATTCAGTTCAGACTCATCGCATCACCATTCAGTTTATCTTTATCTGAATCACAGTCTGTATTGATTCTGAAAAGAATGTAGCATGGTAGGAACTAAGATAATGCCCCTTTTGGAATATCCCCAGAACTAGTGGGAGTTAGATGGGTTATCTCATCTTGGAAGGAAGAAACATTTTGTCAAATTGTTGTACTGTGCACTTAAGGTATTGCAATCACACAATACCTTTATTAGAAAATTTAAGTGTGAATTTTAAAATATATATTTACTTTCCAGGGAAATTTTATCTTATGATAATGAATCATGAAGATTTTCCACAGATTGGATAAGTCACATTAATTTGGAGAAGTGATACGTGGTCATTTGTGTAGACCTCTCTAGTCTGAAGAGTAAAAGTAATGACTTGTCCTTGGTTTCTTCTTACTCTATGTCTTTAGCATTATTTTACTTCTTAGAAACCTTTCTGTAGTCACTTATCTTTTGTGACCCATTGTTCTCAACCTGCATCACTGATTTAACATGATCATTTTGCCCCTGTGACTCTGGGCTTGACACTGTCATGCTTTCTCTCCCTATTTCTTTAAGTATATCTAGCCTACATCTCTTACTCTTCCAAGGAGTATCTGTGCCTTCCAAGAAAATCTAATTAATAAATTAACCCATGTTCATGGAAGTGTCCTGAATAACCCTTCCGACAAGTAATGCATAGTTATTAACAGAGGTCTTTGGAGAACACCAGCTATAATTTGGTCATGAATACCATCACGATATACTTATGGGAAGACATCACAGATTATCTAGAAGAAAATGAGCTCAAAGTAACTACACTGCACAAATATTTTGGTGTAAACACAGAGCAATGATTGGACAGGAAGGCCATGAAAACACGGTGTAACTGCTAACATACCTGTCTGCAGGTGATGCTGGGGCCTCCATTCCACATAACCTTGTGGACAATTAGATCTTCTGTGCCAGACCACCCAGCTGATAGAAAGTCTCTGTTGACTTGAGTGCAATCCCTCTAACTAGCTTGTCTCTGTCTCTGTGGCTCAAGAGGACCAGATCCTCGAGGACTTCCTGGGTAATCCAGAGCCATGGAGACTAGGAACAAGCAGGAAACCCAGTTATAAGAAAGGGACACTTCTGCTGGCCACTGGTCGTGGAACACCAGATCTAATGTGTTCATGAGATGGAGTTCCAGGAGGACAGCTACATCTGCAGCAGGCAGGCCAAGGAGTGTGACATTTCCAGGTAAGGGTGCTTCCCTGCTCCCTCATTCAGAGACAGCCTGAATACTTAAGAGTAAGCAAGATCAGTCAATATGAATCACAGGGAGATGTACACCTAGGCTCCTGGGGCAAGGAAAGAAAGGATATAGGAAGTGATTGAGTTAATAGATATATCTTTCCTCCCTGCCTATGTGTCAAGCTCTACTTGAGCTTCCATTTTGGCTATCTCCAACACCTTCATATAGAAATTTCAGTGGTTTGAAATGGCCGTTTGTTAGACTTTACCAATCAAAATTTGTGGAGAGCTTTCATTCTTCAGATTGTGTTTACCATGTGCAAGGTCATTCTTGGGTATAAGCAAGGTTTGTAATGAGGTATCTCACATCAGATTATGCTTTGCTTATGACCATAAGCCACATTATGTAAAAACAGATGCAATAATCACAATATTTAATCAAAGGGAAATATAAGTATATTGCTATAAATTAATGATTTTCAAGTTAACAGTTTACAACTAAGTTAGTGTTCCCTTAAAAATCAGTTATTCACCACATTTGTACTCATTGGCTTTTCATTCTTTTCCAAAGATGAAGTTCTTTTTTTTAAGTCAAAATTTGGCATCTTAGCTAATAAATATATTCTGTCATGCCTGTGAGGTGTTGCAAAGATGTTCTTGTAGCATTTCATTTGAGACCAACTTTGAAAAGGAAAGCTCTCAAGATGAATATTTAAATTCTGTTTTGTTGTTGGTGGTATTTATTTTTAAAATTATTCATGTTAGTTTGTTACCTCATATTGCACAAAATATAATATTATGGCAGGTAATTGAGACAAATTTCTGATTAGATTAGAAAAGCAACTATATATCAGTTCAATATAGAGTTTACCAAAAAATATGACCTTCTTGATTTTGCAGTCTTTGGTTAGTTGTTTACAATATTCAAATTAATTTTTTACTTCAAATTTCAACAACATTTATATCAATTATTCAGCATTTCAGCACTTATTTTCTGATTATTTATAGTACTTACTATCATTTTTCTATAAATTAAATTCTCTAGAAAAATCTATTAAAGGTTAATACTTCATTTTCTACTTTTTAATATTCACATTGCTAAATATAATGGTGTATGCAAAATAATCGGCTTAAACGAAACACAGTGAAAGTGAACAGGACACTGTTCTTTGCAGGACCACAAGGCCTATTGATATGGACAAAGATTATACCTAAGCCAACTGCATATTTGATTCAATGTTGCCTTATTAACTCTACTTTGGGCACTTTATGTTTTGATTTTACTGAGTTTAAAGGCAGTTTTCAAGCAGAGCTCAGCTAGTTGTGGCAGCTGCCAGATGTCTTGAAGAAATTGTTGAAAAAAATATGACAGCCTTCCTTGTATGTCAAGTTATGCTTGCCCTTCTACTGACATCTTCACTTTGATAGGCTAACAGGTTTTCTAGAGGAAACAGTAGCTACTCGGTAATGTTAGATATGTAACATTCATGTAGTTGTATATCTAACCCAGATACCTCTGAAGACAGGCAATTTGTATCAAGAGGTTATTTTTCTGTAGTTGATATTTTTCTAAGTCATATAAAACTAGGTTAATTAACTGTGGTTGTTGTTTTTTTTTTTTTTTTTTGAGACAGAGTCTTGCTCTGTCGCCCAGGCTGTAGGGCAGTGGCACGATCTCGGCTCACTGCAACCTCTGCCTCCCAGGTTCAAGTGATTCTCCAGCTTCAGCCTCCCGAGTAGCTGGGATTATAGGCATGTGCCACAACACCCGGCTAATTTTTTGTATTTTTAATAGAGACGGGGTTTTACCATGTTAGCCAGGATGGTCTCAATCTGCTGACGTCGTGATCCACACACACGCCTTGGCCTCCCAAAGTGCTGGGATTACAGGCATAAGTCACTGTGCCTGGCCAAAACTAGGTTAATTAGTTTTAATACAGTACATTGATGACACTTTCCGTGACACGTGGATGGCTGTTTCTTCTGAGATCAGATGAGATTGGGCATGTTCAGGATGGTATGGCTGTAGACTGGATGGCTATTTCTAAAGTAACTGATCTGTTCTGAAACTGGGCAAGTTTTTAGAGAAGTTTTTTTAAGTTTTTATCATAAATGGATGAGTATTGATGATTGCATTTTGTTGCGTGTGAGTTGGAAGCTTTGTGACATATTGTATACATGTCCAAACGTATGTGTTACAAAGGAAGATATATAAACTTTCCAATCACCAGTTACCATGAGGACATAATTGGCCCCATAAATTATATCTTTATTATACCAAGAATTTAATAGACTCCCATCTTCTTTAATTTGATTCATTTCTTGTTTAAAAATGTTTCAAATAAATAAGATAATTAACAATATGGAAAAAATTATGTATTAAAAATTGGGACTGGTCCTTGGTCTACAACTGGCAAAGACCAAAACAAACCATTCATACCTTGGTAGCCAAAGTCCCCATGTATGAAGTGAAATAACACAGAGGTTATGTAAAGGATATAATTATTAAGCCAGGAATAATCTTTGCCTTTTAACTGGAAGAGATTATTCTTGATGATTCATTGATTGTGATTTTAAAGAAAAAAATAACATACCTTTATAAATGTATACTTGTTTTGCAGTTAAAGGAGTACTAATCAATAGAAAATTTTCATAAATATCTAGCATGTCATTGTTTTGATTTTTCCAAGAAATACTTTTCTGGGAAATAATTCACTCTCAAATTTGTTCTCAAATTATCTGTATATTTGTATACTTATGTATACATCCATGTGAATACATACATACACATATATTTGTATTTATATATGTAAATATTGAAAAGAGCAGATATCTATTTATCTATCTATCTATACATAAATTAATATGTAGCAACATCTTTATAGTGGTTCAGTTATTCTTATATATAAAATGGCAAATATATACTGTTGGTACTATATCAATGCTCTGGCTCTAAACATACATTTTAATTTTGTTTCCAAACTAGAGAATACTATATCACTATGGTTAAATGGGTAAGCAATACCAAGACTGTGGTAAGATGGTTAAACCGACCTCAGAACATCTCCATCCTCACAGTCTGTGAGACCACTACAGGTGCTTGTAGTAAAGTGAGTATAATTTCTTTTTCTTTTATGCCTAAAATGAAGTAGCTTATGCAGCTTTACAAAGGGGAATCAGGAAATGCTTTGTACAAAAAAAATTCAGTGTTTAACTTTTAAAACTAGTAGGAAAAGAATTATTCTATTAAGAATATATACTTTAATTTATAAAGCTTCCAAACTTTGAAGTGAACAATATTGATGATAAGCAGAAGAGAACAAACTGAGCTTTTGAAAAGCAAATTAATTTTTATACAGCATGAAGTATAATCCAAGCCACGTTAGCTTCTTTCTCAGATATGGAATTTTTCTCCATATTTTGTCTTTGATTATCTTGAGAATATAAGAAGTTTCTTTCCTATCTTCTTTAAACATATTCCTTTTAATTTTTTCTGTAGTTCAGATAGATCTGATAAAATAACAGTGTTTCTATACTGAAATTAAGTAAAACAAGTAAAAAATTGGTTCATGAACTACTCTGTTTTGAAATCAGGTTATATTTCAATTCTTAATACCAGTTTTTGTAAACTGTAGTAAATTCAATGTGTCATTTTTAAGATTCCTGGTAGAGAAAACACTGCAGTACGTTTAAACGGTTATGTGTATGGTATTTGGGTAAAGCATTTTTAGATTAACAACTGAATTTTCAAACTTCTGTTCTGGAAAAGATGGAGTACGTGTTACCTGACTAGCTTTTCTGTTATAAACAACTGTAAAATTGTACAAAGTATACAAAACATCTGTTTTCAGATATGGGACATTAGGAGGATCATGACCATAAATGCTGAAATCAAGTAAACGCACAAAATCAACCTTGCTATGACTTTCTATTCACAACACTTTTGAGACCAAATGGCAAGGAGATGGAGCCCAAGCAAAGCAAAGAGATCTTTGTGATCTAAGCAGACAGGGAGAACCAGCGTTTGAGGCTTTTTTGGTGACTAGCATTTATAGGACAGGGACCAGAGAAGTTGGAGCTTTATAGAAAAGGACTCCAGCAATCTATGGAGAAGACCCCTTAAGTATTAGGCTCAATGCTTAGCTGTGCATACCTATATGCTTCCACACTGTCTTAAAGAAAACAACTACTAAAAATTTTTGAAGCAAATGAAGAATCTGCAAGTTAGTTGCAAAGTACTTAGAGACATTAGAGTTCTGAACAACAATAGTGAAGAGATCTCCCTGAAAACCCTGGGTATTCAACTGAGAACCCAGAAAGAAAGCACATTAGAAGTAGGGCTAGTCTAGACACCTTCTAATCACCTTTCAATTACACTGTAAGGTATCAAGTTCATCTGTCTGTAAATTAACTGTCTGCTAGGACAAAGTGTACATTTTTAAAGGGGAAATTACAATTGATAAAGACTATCAACAATGTAGCATTTATAATGTCAATCATATGATCAATACTATATATGTAGAAAAGTGGAAAATATAACCTACTCACCTTCCTCAAAAATATCCAGTAAAAGCTGACCGACAAAGGATAGTAATATTGGAATTAGCAGACACATGTTTTACAAGTTATTAGAAATGATAAATGTTGGAAGTGATGGATATCTTAAATACGCTGATTTGATTATTGCACCTTGTATACACGTATCAAAATATCACATGTACTCCAAAATATGTATGATTATTATGTATCAATAAAAAATTAAAAATCAAGGTATAAGTTAAGTACAGTGAAGTGAAGAAATCTCACATGTGCAGTTAAATGAGTTTTGGCAAATGCATATATCCCGTAATTCACACCTCATCATGATGTAAAACATCCCTATTATCCCAGAAAGTTTCTCTGTCCTCTTTTTCAATCAGTCTCAGTTCCCAGAGGCAACTACTATTCTGAGGTCTATTATAAATTAGTTTTGCATGTTTTTAAACTGCATATAAATTCATTTATACAATAACAAAGTTATTAGAAATAAATCTAACAACTTAAAAAAGAGAATAGCTCCAATAAATAAACAGGTGAGAAATTTTAGTGGAGAAATAAACTTTAAAATGAAACTAAAATTTCAGGAACTGAAAAATACAATGTTTGAAATGAAAACATTGAATAGACAATTCAGAAATAAATACGTGTGTTTATAGTGAACTGATTTTCAACAAATGCATCAGAACATATATTAGGGAAAGGACAGCCTCTTTAGTAAATATTGCTGGAAAACTGGATGTCAGTGTGCAGAAAAATGAAACTAGATTTGTATCTCTCACCATATACAAAATTCAACTCAAAATGAATTAAAAACTGAACCATAATTTCCAAAGCTATAAAACTACTAGAAGAAAACAGAGAAAATGCTTAAGGACATTGGTCTAGGCAGAGATTTTATGGCTAAGACTTCAAAAGCACAGACAACAAAAAGAAATGTAAATTGGTACTGCTATTATGGAAAACAGTATGGAGGTTTCTCAAAAAACTAAAACTATAATTAACATATGTTACTAGCAATTCTACTACTGGGCATTTATCTGAAACAAAGGAAATTAGTATATGAAATACACACCTGCATCTGATGTTTACTGCAGCTGTGCTCATAATAGTAGGGATGTAGAATCAACCTAAATGTTCATCAATAAATGAATGGATTTTTAAAAAAGCATACATATATACTTTTTAAAAAGTATATATGTATGCTTTTTTAAAAAGTGTGTGTGTGTGTATATATATATACATAAAACATTCCATTGTACATATACAATGGAATACTATTCAGCCATAAAAAAGAATGAAATTCTGTCATTCATGGCAACATGGATAAGTCTGGAGGACATTATGTTAACTGAGATAAGCGAGTCAACACAAAGATAAATATCACATGCTCTTACGTCTATCTGGGAGCTAAAAGAAATTGCACTTATAGAAGTAGAGAGTAGCATTGTGCTTATAAGAGTCTGAAAAGCTTGGGAGGAAAGGATAGAGAGAAATTAGTTAACAGATACATTACAGCTAGATAAGAGGATGAAGTTCTAGTTTTCTGAAGCACTGAAGGTTGAATGTGGTTAATAATGATTTAGTGTATATTTTCAAATAGCTAGAAAAGAGAATGTTGAATGTTTAAAGCACATAAAAAATGATAAATGTTTGAGGTAGTGGATATATTAATTATCCTGACTTTGTCATTACACATTTTTTACATGTATCAAAATAGTACTCTGTATTTATAAATATATACAATAATTACATGTCAACTAAAAATAAAAGGAAAATACATCACCAAAGTGAATGTATGAAGAGGAAGAATATTTGAATAATTTTACATCAATTAAAGATAAAAATAAAGAATGAATTAAAGATAAATTTATTTAGTAAATTACATAAATTTAATTCATAATTAGAAACCTTGCCACAAGGAAAACTCTAGAAGTGGGTGGATTGCATGATGGATTCTATCAATTATTAAGGAATAAATCCTGTAATTCCTTGTCTTGGTTTGTTTTGTGCTGCCATAACAACCTACCACAGGCTGGGTAGTTTATAATGAACAGAAATTTATTGACTCACAGTTTTGGAGGCTGGGAAATTCAAGATCGAGAGGTTGGCATCTGGTGAGGGACTTCTTGCTGCATCATCCCATGACAGAAGTGCAAAGAGAGGGTGAGAGAGAGAGAAACAAAAGGAGGCTGAACTCGTCCTTTTATAAGGAGCCCACTCCTGTGATAACAAACCTACTCCCATAATAAAGACATTAATCCATTAATGATGGCAGAACCCTCATGGCCTAAATACTCTGTAAGATTTTACCTCTTAATACTGTTGCAATCACACAATCACAATTAAATTTTAACATGATTCCGGAGTGGGGAGCAAATATTCAAACACTGTATCATTCTTTCTAAGGAGTATATGATAACATCCCTGTACTCCTTAGAAAGTGAAGAAGAAAGAGAACATTTCAACTAATATTATAAGAGTAGAATAATACTGATACCACAACTAGACAAGAAAAATACAAGAGACAACATTTTAGACTGATCTCTCTCATTAACACATGTAATAGTCTGTTTTCATGCTGCTGATAAAGACATACCGAGACTGGGCAATTTCCAAAATAATAATAATAATAATAAGGTTTATTAGACTTACAGTTCTGCATGTCTGGGGAGGCCTCACAATCATGGCAGAAGGCAGAGAGGAAGAAGTCACATCTTATGTGGGTGGCAGGAGGCAAAGAGCTTGTGCAGGGAAACTCCCACTGTAAATCCATCAAATCTCATGAGACTCATTCACTATCATGAGAACAGCAAAGGAAAGATTCGCCCCCGTAATTCAATCACCTTCCACCGGGCTTCTCCCACAACCATGGGAATTGTGAGAGTTACAATTCAAGATGTGATTTGGGTGGGACACAGCCAAATCATATCAGCACAAATATGAGAAAGTCCTTAAACATATCAATACTCAAGTCCAGCAATATAAATAGAGGATAGTGCATTTAGATCAAATGAGGTTAATCCCAGGAACTTAAGATTGGTTTAATATTGAAAACCAATCAATATAATTTATTATATTAAGAAAAAAAGAAGAATTAAATATCTTGGTAGATGAAGAAAAAGCAATTGACAATATTCAAAACCAATTCACGATAACTTTCAATATAAATGAATAACAAGAAACATCCCCAATCTATTAAAAGATACTCGTAAAGTACCCCCTTACTGAATGTGCAGACACTCACCTTATTCATGTTAAGATTAGCAGTGAGATAAGGGTATCCGTTCTCAGTACTATCATGCAAACTTTGCCAGAGGCCCCACTCAGAGTAACTTAGCAAGGAATCAGTACAGTGTTAGGAAAGGAAGAAGTAAATCTGTATTTATAGATAACATAACGGTATACATTAACAAAAAACCCTAGAATACAAAATCACAATTTGTAAGGATGCAAATGGGGTAAAATATAAACAAGTGGCAAGGAAGTCCAGAGGGCATTCAGGTTTCTCAAACCAGTCTTCTAACTTTTGTCTATAAGTTTGTACTCGTTTCAAAATAAAGAATGAAGAAACAACAAAACATAATTTCTATATGTTAGTGATATTAAGAAAAAAAATCAGTTAAAATACCACTAAAACCCTTAAAACTTTAAATACACAATTATAAACTTAACAAATATTGTGAAATACCCCAATACTGAATACTACAACATTGCTAAAAGGCATTTGAAAGACCTAAATAAATGGAAGCTATTCCATGTTTTTAAATAGAAAAAATTAATATTGTTAAGATATTAATTCTACCCAAATTTAACCATAATTTTAATATAATACCAATTAAAGTCCCTTCTGATTTTTTTTTGTAGAAACAGACAAGCTGCTTTTAAAATTAATATGGAGACAAAAAATACCTGAACAAGTCAAAGTAATCCTGTAAAAGAATAAAATTGAAGGAGTTAGCCCTACCTGATTTCAAGAATAAATAAAAAGCTACGAAAACCTGGAGATGCTAGTGGAGGCATAAGGACCACAAATAGGTCCACTAAATTGAATGGTTTGCAGAGAACAGACCCACATTTATGTGATTGATTGATTTTCTACACAGGTGCTAAAGCAGTTCAATGCAGAAAAATGGTGCTGAAAAAATTGGCATGCCTATTGGATAAAGAAAATTGATGTTTGACAACTCATATCATATTCTAAAATCAATTTGGGATAAATCATAGCCCTAAATTTAAGAGCTAATACTGTCAGTGTTCTAGGGGAAAATATGAAATAAAACCCTACTATACTGAATAAGCCAAAAAATCATTAATTATGAAACAATAAATTGGACATCAATAAAATTAGAAACTTCTCATCAAAGACACCATTAGGGAAATGGATATGCAAACTACAGTCTGGAAGAAAATATTTTGCCAAATGTGTATCAGACAAAAACACATATAAAGAAATTCTATAACTCAATAATAAAAACACAACCTCATAAAAACATCAAAACATGTGAACAGTTACTTATAAGGAAAAGAATGAACATATGAAAAAGTACTCAACATTTGGCCAGGTATGGTGGCTCATCCTTGTAATTTTAGTAATTTGGGAGGCTGACGTGAGAGGATCTTTTGAGGCCAAGAGTTCAAGACCAGCCTGGACAACAAAATGAGATCCCATTTCTATATAAAACAATAAAAAATAAAAGCACTCAACTTCATTAGACATTAGCAAAATATAGATTAAAATTATAATGGTATATTATACATAATTAGAATGACTACACTAAAATAACAAAAAACTGACAACATTAACCGTTAAAGAGGATGTGAAAAACAAAAATTCTCGTTCTTTGCAAGTGGGAATGTAAAATGATATGATTACATTAAAATAATATTTTAGTTCCAAATGAAGTTAAACATATATGTAAACACAATTTTTTTGTTTATATATAAATAAGAAGACATATATATACACACACATATATATACACATATATATATACACATATACATACATATATAAAAACATACATTATAGGCTGGACACGGTGGCTCATGCCTGTAATCCCAACACTTTGGGAGGCAGAGGCGGGCAGATCACCTGAGGTCAGGAGTTCAAGACCAGCCTGACTAACATGGAGAAACCCCGTCCCTACTAAAAATACAAAATTAACCGGGCATGTTGGCCCATGCCTGTAATCCCAGCTACTCCAGAGGCTGAGGCAGAGAATTGCTTGAACCTGGGAAGTGGAGGTTGCTGTGAGCCAAGATCATTCCATTTCACTCCAGTCTGGGCAACAAGAGTGAAACTCCGTCACAAAAAAAAAAAAAAATACAAAAAACAAACAAAAAAAACCCCATACATTATAATTCCATTACAAAGTATTTGCACAAGAAATGAAAACATGTGTTCACCAAAGGATTTGTAAGAAATAGTCTGTAGAGAAGCTTTATTTACAATAGCTAAAAAGTAGAGACTATTTAATTGTCCACTAACAGGAAATAGACTTTAAAGTAAGACTTATCTACACAACGGAATTCTACTTGGCCATAGAAACAAAATACTGATACGCTCAACAATATGAGCGAATCTCAAAAACATGTGGTGTGGAAGAAACCTCACACTACAGAGTACATAATAGGTATGTAATGCATGATTTCAATTATCTGAATTTCTAACACAGGCATATGCTGTCTATGGGGAAAAGGATCAGAAGTGATTGCCTTTTGAGAACCTCTGGGTAGGAGCATGAGATAATGTTTTGGGGAAAAATAAAGATCCTATAACTTGATGGGATAAACTTGTCAAACTCGTCACATTATACACTTAAAATCTGTGCATTTCACTACATGTGAAAAATTTAAAACATATTATTTAAATGGTCTGTGAAGGAGAGCCCTCAAGAGGCAGACATTTCTCTTTGAGTAGAATGATGAGCATAGTCATGGAAATGAGATAGTTAAATCAACCACTTGATGCTCTTCTCATTAAGCTTGTATTATTAGAAAATTCATCTCTTTCTTTTGGCTAGATTATAGATTGACTAGAATTTCTCCACGTATTTGTTAAAGTGTTCTGGATGGTTTTTATTCGGCTGATTAGTAAGTCATTTAAAAATTGGCCTACAGGCCGGCTGTGGTGGCTCATGCTTGTAATCCCAGCACTTTGGGAGGCCAGTGTGGGCAGATCACCTGAGGCCAGGAGTTTGAGACCAGCCTGGCCAGCATGGTGAAACCCTGTCTCCACTAAAACTACAAAAATTAGCCGGGCATGGTGGCACACGCCTGTAATACCAGCTACTCAGGAGGCTGAGGCAGGAGAATTGCTTGAACTTGGGAGGCAGAGGTTTCAGCGAGCCGAGATCGGGCCACTGCACTCCAGCCTGGGCAACAAAGCAAGACTTTGTCTTAAAAAAAAAAAAAAAAAAGGCACAGGCCAGGCATAGGTAGCTCACACCTGTTTTTCCAACACTTTGGGAGGCCAAGTGGGGAGAATGGCTTGAGGCTAAGAGTTCAAGACCTACCTGGGCAACATAATGAGACACCATCTTATTTTTACATAAAAAATTAAAGTAAAACTTTAAAAATTAGCCTACATATATTGTAGTTAGAGAAAGCCCTTCTAGACAAAGATACTGTAAATATTTCATTGCATACAGATAACTGCAAAGATAAATTAAAATGCTATAATAGAAAATAGATCCAGTAATCCTATCATACTATTGATCTGACACCTTACTGATATTGTAATGTATTTTATTCTACGTATGGAGATAAAAAGACTTTGCATTCTGTTAATTGAAATAATGAGACAAACAATAACAAATGAAGTTTTGAGCTCTCATGGGTTCTACCAAAACTTGGTGGTACTAACAAGCAGTGGCATTGGTATCTATTTTATTTCTGTGCTTTACAGATATCAAGAATGGTTAATGCTAGGGTGTAAATGGAGAATAAAGAAATGATTCAGTTAGATTTTTTTTGATATCTTCACGTAATGAAGATCTATTGAAAAAAAAAGTGCCCTGAAAAGAGAAAGTGACCAATTATAATGTAATCATAATATGGATTTAGAAAAAGAAATTAGTATTTAAAAACATATAATTTATTATTAACAATTTGAGATGGGTACCTCTGCATATAGGAAAGCCCCTAATGTGTTGTTACTTATCTTTCTTAATTTGAATACTTTTATTATAGAATCATTTCTTTCAGAAAACTGCAAGATATTTCATGTCATTACATGTAAACGGTATTATTAAAGCTTGTTTTTTCTACACATATCTAACGAGGTTAAATTAGTCTAATTTTGCTTTTTGCAATATGATTTTGGCTCTGATCTACTGCAAGACTGTTTTGAAGGGACACATAATTTTGTCATTTCAAATGTTTGATATTTTTTCTCAAAGACTGAGTTACTACTGATAAGTAAAAAAGAAGGCCATGATTATGAGTGAATTGAATATTGAAAGAATGTCCACTTTTTAATTTTATTCCTGGCTGTTTGCCCAGTTGCTTTGAAGGACTTAATAATTTTGTCTCCCAATGATGCCTAGAGGTGAAAAGAGACAGTGTCTGGTGGTTCAAAACAGTTGAATGAGGTAATCAAACAGAGCTGGAAAATGATCTTCTCTCCCTGGTGAGGTACTGCTGGGAATTCTGAAAGAGTTCACCAAAGAAAAGACTTTATAATTAAATTATCGTTTAGTCCCTATTCTCTACTTACTCATTCAGATTAAATCAATAATGACAATGAAATCTCTCATGGTATTTCACCAGTTGAAGAGAGGGAAAAAAAACTGATAACTGTGTTTTAAAAAAGTTAAATTTATATGCTCATTTTGGTCTTTAGATGCTTCATGGAGTTAATTGTTTTGTTTCAGAAATATGAGATGACATCAGATACGTGGCTCTCTAAGCAGGTACAGTATAGGTGGTCTGTCACATCTTGGCCATTGTGACCATCCTGTTCACCCATTTCTTATGTGATAACTTTCTGTAAAAAGTATGAGTTTAAGGCTTTGCTTGGTTTGACAGAGTGATCCTTTTTCATTAAAAGGATCACTTATGACTTGGGCTTTCTATGGTATCATTTGTGAAAAGGTTACTTCCATTTTTTTAGGAGACATAAATTGCAGAATAGCTGCCAGGATCACTTTTTAAAATATTCTGTGTAAGTACACTCTTGTGTAGATGAAGGAGAAAATCTCAGGACCTAACCAAACTAGAAATCATTAGTATTGTTCAAATTGTCTGAAAAATTGACCTGACCTTTACATAAATTGATCATGGAGATATTCAAATAAATACTTCTCTTCTTAGTTGTATTCTAGCTCACAATTCTAGTTTGTGACATAAATGAGGCTGGAATCAAGATGAACATGACGGACTAAAAACCTAATCACTGTTACATGGTCTCATCCTGGACAATTCAGAAGGAAACACAAATAGCTTATTTAAATATAGCTGAATTCATTTTACTCTTAACTACATTAGTGAGTTTTGCAAAGGGAAATAATATGTGTGGTATGGTTTGGTTTGGTTTTCTTTTCGTTCTTTAAAGCCCTCTTCTATTTTATATTATGTCTATGGCGTTAATGACCACCCATATTTTGAGACCTTCACATTTATCCAGACACTTCAGTGAGTTCTGAAATATCCAAATTTATGCTTGCCATCTCCTCCTAAATCTGTAAAAGTAGCTTCATACTCCCCAGGTCTAAGCTGAACTCATTCCTTTTCTAGTCAGTCTTCTTAATTTTTATCTTAGGACTCAATGACATAATTATCCATTCAGATGTTAAAACTATTTACCTAATAGTCATCCTTGAATCTTTTCTCATTTTTATCTATCTATATATAATTAATATGTACAGATTTTACTTTGAAACATCTCTCAAGTCAATTTACTTTTCTCTAATTCACAAACACTGTCCATGTTCAAACTACAGATCCAGCGAGTCTCAACCCCTCAGGCACCTGCCAATCTGTTCACACTGCAGGCTAACTGAGTGACCTTTTTAAAATATGCATTTAATTGTTGCTACTAACATTCCCCTCATACTTGCACTTCCACAACTCAAAGAACTTTTCTCTCCTTTCTGTCCTTCAGATAAAGACCAACATCCTTAAAAGGTCCACAAGGGATTAAATTGAAAGCTTTTTCACCTCTGAGTCATAGAATCATTTTATCTGTTTTCTCCAGTCTAGCTACATGGACCCTCATATGCACAGGGACTTCATAAGTGCCCTTCCTTCTGAACAAAATTCCCTCCAACTTTCTCATATGAAGCCTATTTATTTTTCAAACCTTGGCTTAAATCACCTATGTAAGAAGTCACTTCCTCTAACTAGCCTAACCAAATCACATCTCCCAATAAAAGTTTTATTAAAGTCAAGTGTAATCTTTGTGTAACACACAATTATTGCTATGATTTTTTTTTTTTTTTTGCTAAGATACAAGGACATGAGGATGTTTTTTACTTCTAATTGTAAACCAAACGCCTAGTATAGAATTCAATATGTAAGAATTCAATATGTAAGAAGAGCTTAATAGATACTTACTGAGTGATTAAGAAGAAAAGTAAAAAGGATTATAAATAATTGTTTGTCTGAAGGGTAGGTAGATGGATAGACACAGATAAATGTTTGTATATATATTATGAGTATATGTGTCTTTGCACATGGTTATTTATTAATATAAATACTTTTATCTTGGTCAATATACAAAATAAAATAGAAAAAAAACCCTGATTTTACAGCTAATAATAGACTCACAAATTTCGGTTAGATACAGAAAATAAGAACAATGGACAATATATAACACATAATACTTACGCATTCTGAATTTCCCTCCATTATTAAACATCTTTTGCTATTACTTTGATTGCCAGTGACATTCATAATAGTTTAACATATGTTAACATAATGCATGTTCTTTTGAGATTATGCTATCTAATTTTTAAATCCCAAATTTATGAATGTTTAATAGAAACTTTTTTTAAAAACAAAGCATCCAGTTATTAATTATTCAGTTAGTAAATGCCATTGGTCGTTTATCACAGTTGATTTTTTTCTTCAGATGCTCTAAGGGAATTTTATGAAATACTTAGAGTTATATGAAATTTAATGTATGAGCATGGTAGCAGTAATAAGCAGCAAATTTCTAAGATAATTATAAATTTAATAGAATCATCATATACTGTCTTTTTGCATAGCAGAAAAGGCAAAGAGAAGTAGGCATGTTTAGCCTAGCTTTCAAAGGACTTGCAATTGAGATGACCAGTGTGTAATATATTTGGTCAAGGGAATAGAGTCCAATATCCCCAGTTTACCATCTTGTGTGTCAAAAACACAGACTTGTATAATGTCATGAAACTGAGCAGTGAGATTGGCACCATCTATGTGGAGCTGAATGTTTATCACCAGACTTTGTCAAGTGTTGGGGGCAGATTTTTTAGTCCAGCAAGGCGTATGAGATTGTAGCCCCCATCTGTTCCTTTTCTGAACTAGTTCTAAGGTACTAGAACTCGGGAGGAGGCAATGTAAATGGAAGAATGCTTATATATCTGTATATGAGAAAAAAGCTATTCATCTTTTGAGAGAAGTACAAAGGGAGAACGGTAAGGGAGGAGTTGCTATGTGGGGGTAAATCTGGTGGATACAGTGATATATAAAACTAATATTTTTGTTCATGGTATCCATATATTCATCTATTCACCGATTATGAGTTGGGACCTACTGTGTCTTAGGCAATAGAGCTGAACAGATAAAATTTAAAATTTAGTTCAATTATTAATTGCCTAGTGAAGGAAGCCAACAAATTAATAGATCAATATAATAGAGTGCATTGGAAGCCATGATAAAGATGAATACAAGATAGTTTTTAGAATATCTGAGGAGAGATTTCCTAACTAGGGAAATCTTGGAAATTCTTTTCTTTCACGAGAGTAAGTAAAAAATGAGTAAGATTTAGCAGAAAAAGGAAGACGAAAAAGTTGTTCCAGACAAAAGAAACTCCAAGAGAGAAATATCCCACAGGAGCAGGTGATGGAACAAATAGAATTATTGACTTTATTATAGTTGAAAGAAGTGATTCACTCAGTCAAGTATTTTGTCAGTATCCATTATATGCTCAGTTATACAATTTTTCCAACCTTGAATGGTGTATTATCTCAGAGTTTTAAATTTATTACATATGTTACTTATATTTTCATGAATGTTCATAAGGCAGTTAAGGAAAATATCCTTATTTTACTGTCAAGAGATGTATTATGAATGAAGCTAAAATCAGACTGCTCAGTATATTAAAATAGTTATTAATTGACTGATTCATTCAGTAAATAATTATTGAGCTCAATTTACATGATAGTCACTGTTTCAGGTGCTGCAGATGCAGTAGTGAAAAATACAAATTTCCTGCCCTATGGGGCTTACATTACAGAGAACTACATACATACACACATACATATGTAAATATGAGATTAGTGCAAAAGTAATTGAGGTTTTCGCCATTACACAGTAGGTCGCAACTCATAATTGATGAATAGATTAATGTATGGATACAATGAACAAAAATACTCACTATATATATATATATATATATATATATATATATATCACTCTATCCACCAGATTTACCCCCACCATTAAAAGTAATGGAAAAAACCTCAATTAATTTTGCACCAATCTCATACATACATTTATATACAGTATGTACATATGT
The DNA here is from genome assembly GCF_028858775.2 of Pan troglodytes. NCBI lineage: Eukaryota > Metazoa > Chordata > Mammalia > Primates > Hominidae > Pan > Pan troglodytes. The sequence goes on from NC_072411.2 coordinate 16,455,235, forward strand.
ACATACATTCATGTACATATTTTGCCATTAAGAGTAATGGTAAAAACCACAATTACTTTTGCACTTGTCTCATACATACATACATTCACATACAAACAAACGCATACATACACAAATTATACGTTGAATGGTGTTAGTTGCTGTATTAGTCCATTCTTGTACTGCTGTAAGAGACCAGGTAATGTATAAAGAAAAGAAGTCTAATTGGCTCACAGTACTGCAGGCTGTACAGAAGCATCGTAGTTATTGCTTCTAGGGAGGCCTCAGAAAGCTTCCAATCATGGCGGAAGGCAAATGGGGAGCAACACTTCACGTGGCCTGAGAAGGAGCAAGAAAGGGATGGGGGAGGTGTTACACACTTTTAAACAACCAGGTCTTGTAATAACTCGTTCACTCACTGTCATGAGACAGCACCCAGGGGTTGCTGCCTAACCATTCATGAAGGATTCACCCCCATGATCCAGTCACCTCCCACCAGGCCCCAACTCCAACACTGGGGATTTCAATACGACATGAGATTTGGGTGGTACACAGATCCAAACTATATCAGGTGCTATGGAAAACTAGAAAGAAAATAAAAGGAGATGAAGGATGTCAGATAGAGTTGGATGGTCTGACTTTCCTGGTCTCGCTTTATATAGGGTAATAAGGAAACACCTTATTGATAAGGAGATTTCAGATTAGAGACCCGAAAGAGATAAGAGGAAGATCCAGACCAAGGGAATACAAAGTACAAAAGCCCTGGAGCGGGATCATGCCGGAACCCAGTGAAGAAAGCAAGAGAATGAAAAAGATGAGATCAGAAAGACAGTAGAGGGCCAAGTCATCTAAAAGGGCTTGAAGGCCATTGTGCAGAGCTACTCAGGACCCACGTCAAAGCCTTTCTTTACACCATGTATAACCACCTCTCATTAGTCCAGCAGGAAAAACTCAATGTTGCATCAGATAAATGTGTTTTCTTAATGTTTTTCCTGGAGAAACAGCAGTATCTCTCTCTCTCTACATACATATATGTGTGTGTGTGTATATATATATACACACACTATGTGTGTATATATATACATAAATATATATAGTGTGTGTATATATATACACACATAAATATATAGTGTGTGTGTGTATATATATATATATGTGGCTTTCATCATTTAATTTTCAAAAATAATTCTATTGATTTAATGTGCCACCAGAGTGTAATTAAAAATTATCAAATGGGGTCACAGTTGTAGGTGGGCATTTGTGTTTGTGTGTTTGTGGAGAGATGAGCAATAAGGATGGTAAATTTGAATTAAATAACTTTCTATAGAATCCTTTCAATTTTGTGGCCTGTTGTCTTTTGTATTTTCAGTTAATTTATGAATACATTATCAGAAAAGAATCTTCAAGTAACTACAGTTGCTGAAGAAAGGATTTCAAAAAATATGTGCCAGAATTTTATAATTAAAAGATTTATTTTGATAAACTGATGCAGATGTTTGCATGTTCTTTATCTTTGAAGGATACTTCACTAAACACCATCTTATGTGAAGATAAGACAGTTCTTGTTTGAACCAATTTAAAAAGTGTCTTTAGTCTAATAATAAATCATTCATATCCACCATGCGCAAAATTTTCCTATCCTTCCCACAACTCAACCACATACATACCTAATGTATCAGATTTACTTTAAAAAAGTTTAAAAAATAGCATACATTCATTTTTTTTAAATAATGTGCCCATTTTCCTAACTAATTATAAATCACTATTTGGTATAACCCATGCAGGAATTAACAGTAGTAGGCAGCACAGATTGCATGTGCCTTTTTGAGATTGTTCTATGCTCTTCTATATTTTAGAATGAGGAGCCCGTGTTTTCTAGAGACGGCAGCAAATTCTTTATGACAGTGCCTGTTAAGCAAGGGGGACGTGGAGAATTTCACCACATAGCTATGTTCCTCATCCAGGTAAGTGCTGACTTTTTTCCGTGTTTTGATTTCATTGTCCTCGTGTCCCCGAAGGCCCAGTTCTTGTGGCATTCTAAACCTGTAGTTCACGGTGGTGAAACCCAGCCATATATACAACTCACAGACATCTTAGGAAGGGGACCTCCATCCATAGCCATACATTCAAGCCTTACCTTCCCACAAAACAGTCTCAACACTCAGTACAATTGAATGAGCTACATGTGTGCCCTATAAACTGAGGGCTTTGGGATAGAGAATTTAATAAATTAAAAGCACCCAACTTTTGAGGACCTGAGATAATCTAGAGAAGATTTTTTATTCAATGAATATATATATAACCTATTTTGTACAAGTAATATTCTCCAGGTGTTATAAAAGTTTTAAATACTCAAAGGAACCTAAATGTCCATCAAAAATTGATGGTTGAATAAATTATGGCACATCCCCACAAGCAAATACAGTGCAGATTTTTAAAAAACAGGATAAAATAGATGTTTTATGTTAAATAACATAGATTTCATGTTGTAAAATATAATCTATGTTATTTTTTTTAGACTTTCCGATAAAAAGAGGGGAAAGGTTACTTTTTATCTAATCAAAGAATATGAAGGGTTTATACAGTTTTATTATAAAAAATTAGTAAATTCAGGTAGTTAGTTTAAATTTGACAAGGTTATTGAGTCAATCTGAATTTAATTTCCAAGAGCAAGCATACATGAGAAAATAAAGCATCCTTCAAAATCATATAATAAATAATCTAGTATCACACACAGGTTAAAGGCTTTCTAATGAAAAGTCACTGTGGCTAAACTGGGATCTTTATGAGAGTTTTACAAACTAGCTAAGAGTAATTTCATACTTACAAAATATAGAATAAATATAAATATGGCAAAGATACCTAACTGACCTTACTGATTTTATGTTTTTAGAACCTTTAAGACCTGTGCACATTCTCAAATGATTACCATTATCCATATACATTTGTGTTGGACAGCTTAATGCTTTAGAGTCTCAAAATCTTATGTCACTAATTTAAAATTTAAAACTTGTTCAGGGTCTGTGTAATTAAAATAATTGTCATTATTTTAACTTTAATTTTAATTACGACTGAAACAAATAATTTGGAATACATACAATTTCCACAGTACAGATGTAGATTGATTTGCATAGTATATTATTAAGGTGGAAAAACAGGTTATAAACTAATGTATAATGTGATCCTATTTATGCTCTAAATAAATGCATTTATAGATGCATTTATATATGCATTTATAGATGAATAAAATTTTGGATGTTTTTATATCTAGCTATTAAAATGATTATATAAGTCAGGTATAATTAAGGGAACTTTTTTTATGAAACTGAAGGGAAATAGACTAGCAAATTACCCTACTTTATAAACTTTTGCTAATTAAGAGTCAACTTGGTTATCACAAATATTAGAGAACTATTTTGGCCCCTAAAATATCACACTTCCCAAATCTTATAACTGATTATGACATTTCATTGAATTTTTAAATTTCGGTATTTTATATTCAAGAAGCTCTGTGAAAAATGTAAGTAGTAAAGAAGATTACCTACAAATTATAGATATTTGTAAGAGATAGTGAAGGATAGGAAAAGTTGTACAATACGTCTTTGTATATGTAATTCCCCAAAGAAGACAATCTATCCTTGACTGTAGGTACCCAGTTGTGCTTTCAAATGCTAGATCTTACTCATTCTATCTAACTATATTTTTGTATCCATTATTCAACAAATAAATAATAGAAATAATGTCTTTTTAAAAGTATGGCATTGGGTAGGGTTGTGATGTTGACATGCAGGAATTAAAATATTTATACACCCAAACCAAGAGTTTTTTTATAAGCCTAGGGAAGAAATACCTTCTGTTTCTCAGTCAAACCAGCCTAATATGTAGGCAAATTCCTGTATTTCTGAAATGTTCAGAAGAAAAACTTAATAAAGTTCTTACATTGTGTTTACTTTGTTCCTCTTCTATATAGGAACTATAACACAGCCTTCGTTGAAGTAGAAAACATTTTTTTTCTATTCTGGTTGCTGTTTAGGTAATTTGTGGTTTGCCTCATTGAGAAATGAACATGACTGCGTGATTATTTATGAATATTTTGGCAATTGATTAAAATTAGTCCACTTTGCTAATGAGTCAGAAGTCAGTGCTAGGTAAATACAATTTATACATAACTTTGAACACACACAAACACAATCACATATGTTATTTTAGGAAATGGTTTGAATCACCTTGCCTCAATTTAAAAATAGCTAACAAAAAAGCTATTTATGAATTGTGTATGACTGCTTAATTGACGTATATGCACTATAAAATTCTGAAAAATTCAAACTGAATAAACTGGTAAAGGAGTATATAAAAATCACCCACAATATCATCACCTCATATTCTCACACTTTTAATCCATTATTGTGTATATTTTACATTCTTTTTTCATGAGAAATATATGATTTTCCCCTAACGATTGCAATTAAAGCATAATATAGATTTGTAACATTAAAAGAATAACTAATGAGTATTTTCTTACAACATTTAATTGTATTCCTAATATTTAACATTTTATATTTTTCTTAAATGTGATTTTAATAGCTGCTGAGCATTACAGCAAGCAGATATACTGTACTGTATTTATTTATTTATTTATTTATTTATTTATTTATTTATTTATTTTTTGAGACAGAGTCTCACTTTGTTGCCCAGGCTAGAATGCAGTGACACAATCTCGGCTCACTGCAACCCCCTCCTCCCAGGTTCAAGCCATTCTCCTGCCTCAGCCTCCCGAGTAGCTGGGATTACAGGCACCCGCCATCATGCCCGGCTAATTTTTGTATTTTTAGTAGAGGTGGGTTTCACCGTGTTGCCCGGGCTGGTCTCGAACTCCTGACATCAGGTGATCCACCTGCTTCAGCCTCCCAAACTGCTGGGATTACAGGCATAAGCCACCACGCCCGGCCTGTACTGTATTTAAATGATCCAAGTTTATTCGTCATTAAAGTTATTTCTATATTTTGATGTTAGAAATGATTCAGAGTTAAAAGCCCTTATAAACACTTTACTTATAATTCTTCCCACAAAATTATATTTCTAGATGTTAAAAGATACCCAGGCAGGGTATATCCATACGAATGTATTTGTTTAGGTTTTGATGTGTAATGCCAAATTGGCTCTCCAAAAAATAGTACAAAAATTTACTGCCTAAACAGTAATGCATGCCAGCATTGATGACTTTTTACCCCCTTTCCTTCCCTTGCTGTGCTACATAATTCTACTTAAAATTGTCATGCCTGAAAAGTGAGAAATGACAGGACTGGGGCCTTGGCAGCCAACAGTCAGCCAGGTCACTTTTGCAGTACTTGGCGCTTACCTATGTTTGAGAGCTCACTAGTTCACTCAGAATATATTTATTTGCTTGAAGCACCTTACTAAATGAAATTACTAAATTTTTGCAAACATTTTGCTCTCTCATATTATCAGTAAGTAGATAAAAATCATTAATTAGAGACCAAGCTAGACAATTATTGCTTTCAAGCTATTTTCATTATGGAGAGTGATGGCGGTCACTACATATATTTTAGTGGGTTTTTTTTTTTCCTCATTTACAAGAGCTGTCCTTGTTAGAGTGATTCCAAAGGATACAAATAAAAAGAGAAAAGAATGCATGTGTTTTCCTCCAGTCTTCATTTAAACATTATTGTAATTTTATGTAAACTACAGTATTGCATCCTGATATGTCAAATTTAAATTTTAAATGCACACTTTTCCCACAATGCTAAATAATTTTGAAAAATAATTCTTTAGAAGATTAATATTGAGTTGACTGGATGTGCATCAATAACCATTATTTGTTGTTCTGTGTTTAATTTCGTGGCAATTTGTTGTAATGATAGATGTCACTGTATATAAAGCTTATTTATATTGTGGATTATTTCTTTAGTATTGATTAACAAAACTGGAATAGCTGGACCAAAAGTAAAAGATTTCTAAGCCCTAATATATGTATTTCCAGATCACTTTCAGTATGAATATATGAAAGCAAAATTGGTGAGTGTTTTCTCCACTTTCATATATTCCATTAAAGAAAATATTAAATAAAACTATGGCTTTTCTGGAAATCTATATAGCTAAAGAAACTGTTCTTCTGGATAGAGTGTTTTGTACACATATTACTATCAGTTTATGTACTTCCTGAGTCATACACTGATACAAAACCTTTTACCCCAGACCATTAAACTTTTGATCACTTCAGATATTCGCCCCTTTGCTCCTTGAAAAATATTTGTTATGTTGACTTCAAACTTCTGAATTCTCATCTCAGGAACTGTAACATTCCACATCCTGCAATTCAGGCTGCAGTGAAGAGATAGGTTTTTATCAAAGGTATAGCACCTTTTTCTCTCAAAGATGGAGTAAGCAGAATTTTCATTGTGTTCAGTCGTTCAGATTCATAGGCGTAAGGAATGGCCCTGTCACCTTCTAAAATTGTGTTAAATGAAAAATTATATGTGGGTGAATCCATTCACTTTCTCTATTCAGCAACACGAAGTTTTGCCCATGAGAGCTGATGATTTCACTTGGAACAATTTTAAGTGGCATTATTCACTACAAATACTGTGGAAAATAGCATGCCCCCAATCCACAATTTTATCACCTAATCAACCCAGTAAAATTTTTGCATTAAGTTTCACTGCTGCATCTGATTAGGACATTGTCTGAAAACAATGAGCTCATCTCATGTGGTGAATAGATGGCAAATTAAAGCATGCTATTTTTAAGCACTACAATATTTCCCTTATTTAGAAACTATAAAAGTGAACATTTAATATAAGAAATGTGAATGAATAATGTGTAATTAGGTAAAAAGAACATGCAGCGTTAAACTTGTATTGATACCCAATGTGTTTCCGATTTGTAAATCGCATTATAAAACCAATATTTAACTTCCTTGAGCAAGATAAAATCTCTATGAATTGAAGGTCACTTGTCTGGTGTCTAATGCTCCAAATAAACACTCTATTCCAAATTTCCAGCCCTCTTTTAAGAATGAATGAGCTCACGACTTTTGTTGCTTTTTAGTCTGAAATTAAAGTTGAAATATTAGTTCAATTTAAAATACATTGTCATACTGCCTTTATCAAAAGTCCACTACAGTTTTATATTTATATTCAGTATTTCCATTCTACCAAGTTAATATTGCAGAGATTATGGATGCACAGAAACAAAGAAATGTTATTGTAGAGAAAAAATACTGTTCTTTCCTGCTTTGTTAAGTGATCTTTCCTGTGATTGTGTTTCTGCTGAAGGTGCCTAAAAACCTAACTGAAGTACAAACATCCCCTTGTGAAATCTGCTCAAATACCTTGATATTTATTAAGTGTTGTTCAGTCATCTACCATATTCTGATTGGTATTAAGATTATTAACCAGGTCAAAATTAATGTGCTCACTGCTGTGACAGTCTTATGTAGATTATTAGAAAGTAAATCTTTGCTATTATATGCAAAATGAGGGTTCAACTTATTCCCCATACCATATTTGCCCTGGTAGATTAAAAGCAAGCAAGGCAATTACAGCTGTTTCAAATAAAATCAAAAGGTTATATGGTTGTTATTAAGGCTTCCAACAAGAGATCTTTTGGTCCTACACTTGAAAGTGTAATATTTTGAACTAAAAGGATCATTGAAGTAAATCATATATAATATTTTTTATACTGTGTTCAAACATTTTTCAAAGCATTGGGTTTTTACTCATGGCAATTTTAATGTTGTATCTCATTTGTCTTTAAAACACACATACACACACACACACACACACACACACACACACCAAAATACTCTGAAAAACAGAGAAAATAATTAACCTAGAAATCTGTGGGCCAAAAGTGTCTCCAGATGTTTTCAAATATTGAGCAAAGTTTCTTCACTTTTTTAATGTTTTGAGATTATTTTATCTTGAAATTGGCATCAAAGATGCACTAAAACCTTGAAATTTTAGTATCCTGTCCTTGGCTCATTCAAAGCAGGGCCTGGAAACAAGAAAGAGGAGCTATCCACTGAGTTATTTGCCTGTGTGAACTTGGCAATAAAATGTATGACTTTAGAACTCTGTGCCAGCCTTTGGGTTATGCAGTTCTCATATCTCACAAATTGGGTGTCTTTGCACTTATACCTCTAGTCAACAAATACTTGTAAATCAGTAGTACGTCAGATAGTATACAAAGAAGGTGATATAAAGAAGTCACAGGCTTGCTGTTGACCTTAAGCAGCTAGACGTCTAGAGAACTTCCACTAAGAACATAAAATAGACTACTTAGGGAGATATTGAAATGCAAATACATACCAATAAGACAGAAAATTTTTCAAAGGAAGATTCTGTTAGTACACATGTGTAGTAAAGTATGGAATGCCCTTTTAGTTTACACTTTCAGTTGTATGGGAAAATAGATGTTATAATAAAACTATCCTATATGAACCTAATTCTGAATTTATTTTTACCAAAAATGCATTGAAAACATTACTCAGCTGACAGATTACACTCTCTGAAGACAGTGAAATTGAATTGCACCAATAACAACATTTAAAAGGTTATACATTTGGAAACAAAATATAATTTCTATTCCTAGTTTCAAGAAGAAATCAGCAAATACTTAGAACTAAATGAGAATACTACGTATACGAAAATATGCAATACATATAAACAACAGTTTTTCATATATGCAATAATTTTATATGCATATATGAAATTATGTATATATCCGATGTCAGAATTTAGAAAAGGAAGAGAATAAATTCAAATGTAAAAGAAAGGTAATTAGAAATGAAAGAATAGCACTTATTAATCTAGTAAGCAAACATGAAATAAAGCAGTATGATAAAACAAATAGTAAGTTATTTGGAAAAAGTAGTTGAATCTATAAGAGCTGTCAAGGGTAATAATAACTTGGACAGTTCCAAAGTATAAATAATGGAAAGGGACAAAACTACAGATTTTAAAAATATTAAAAGAATACTATGAATAACTTTACGTTGATAAACTTGAAATTTAGGAGAAACGGATGCAATCTAGAAAAAAAAATCAGATCAGATTTAAGAAACAATCAAAATCCTCCATAGTGTTAAGAAAATGGAATCAGTGATGTAGGATTTTTCACATCAGGGAAAGGTTGTTTTTAAAAGTGAATCTCACCAAATATTCTAGGAGTACGCACTTCCAATTTTATATTATTTTGAAAACGAAAAAATATGGCATATCTTTAGTACAATTTATGACATGGGTATCATCTTGTAACCAAAACCAAATTAAAACAGTATGAGAAAAGACAGTATAAGAAAGCTTAAAAATACTAAACCAATTATTGACAAGTTGACTTATTTAATGCATTTAAAAAATTAACTCTTATTTTTTGAACAGAAATGCAAAATTTGGTTAAAATTTCAAAAATATATAAGATAATTAACTGCATTTAAATTTTCATGAGAAAATTATAATCACCTTAATAGATGCAGACATAGGATCCAAGTAAATTCAACAAAATCAGTATTCAAAAACCTTAGAAATTTAGGAATAAAGGGAACTTCTTTAAGGTGATGAAGGCACTTGCCAAAAGTTTTATTAATATAGCATAATTGATAATGGAGCAGTAGTAATATTCCCTTTAAAATCGGCACTGAGATAAGGAATCAGAGTGAAGTAGCTTGAGTATACACAACACTAGAGATAACAGTTGTTTTTGTTTTTAGTTGTTGTTGTTTTATACTTGAAGCTCTGGGGTACATGTGCAGAAGGTGCAGGTTTGTTACATAGGTATACACGTGCCATGGTGGTTTGCTGCACCCATCAACCTGTCATCTACATTAGGTATTTCCCCTAATGCTATCCCTCCCCTAGCCCCCAACCTCCTGACAGGCGCCATTGTTCAACTCTCACTTATGAGTGAGAACATGCAGTGTTTGGTTTCCTGTTCTTGTGTTACTTTGCTAAGAATGATGGTTTCCAGCTTCATCCATGTCCCTGCAAAGGACATGAACTCATCCTTTTTTACGGCTGCATAGTAGTCCATGGTGTATATGTGCCACATTTTCTTTATCCAGTCTATCATTGATGGGTATTTGGGTTGGTTCCACATCTTTCTAATCCATTCTAATCAGTGTTCTCTAACTACGTAAAGTGGTTAAGGAATAGAATGATAGTATTTCTAAGAATACTTTTTGGGTCAAACAATATATATTTTTTAGACAATGCTACTACCTGTTTTTTACATATTAAAATGTTGGTCCTATAAACACCTTGGAAGCATTGATTAAGCTAATTACCTTCATCAACATGAATTCATCTCTGAAAAAAATTATTGCATTAAATGGCAAATCTTATAACAATGCCCATACTGCAAAGGTTAAAATGAATACAAACCTGAGTATTTATTGGAGTAAAGTTTGTTCTAAAATGTTTTTTTTTTTAAAGCTAACTGTACAGCTGCCAGTCATTTACATGAGAGTGATTAAAGTCCTACCTTGGAAGCAAATGCTGCCATCAACATGGTATACTTGATTCACCCTCACCTGGAGGAGTTTTCTGAATGACTTTTCTATAGTTGAAATAAAGGCACTAACCTACCTGCCTTGATCTGTGTTTATAGGAAAGCATGTTCATTCTTGAGCTGTGGAACAGAAAACTTGAGTGTTAACTGAGAATTAGAGAATTCAAAGTGTCACAAGCAGTTGGTACATTCGTGTTTACCAGAGAGATGCTGTTTAAATAAAAGGAAAATCAATATTTTCTATTTCTTTGCAGAGTAAAAGTGAGCAAATTACTGTGCGGCATCTGACATCAGGAAACTGGGAAGTGATAAAGATCTTGGCATACGATGAAACTACTCAAAAAATGTGAGTGTTTTCAGTTCTCTAGTCAGGCTGCAAGTTAGCGTTGTCAAATGCCATCTTTTCTAATAGAATTATGTTTTGCTTACCATAGTCCTAGTCAAAACAAGCCAGCCATGGAAAGAATAACCTTTCTTTAAAGGCCTCTTCCACACTTCACACAGAGACATCTTACACAGAGGGATGTGTGTGTGTGCACACACACACACACATACATACACTCACACACAGTGATTGAGAGAGGTTATGAAAAAGGATGATTTTATCAGGGGAAAAAATATGTTTCCTAGTTTGATCATAGCCCTGTGTTTGTATAGCAAAACAACTCCTGTCTGTATTTTGACAGTTTTAAAAATTCAAGTGAAGATTTAATGTGAAAATTCAGGTGAAGGTTCAATGTGAATTCAAGATTCAATGTGACAATGTGACAAAATTCACAGATCACAAAAAATAGATCTGTGTCTAATGCTTGTGTTGTTTTCTTTCCTGGACAGTTACTTTCTGAGCACTGAATCTTCTCCCAGAGGAAGGCAGCTGTACAGGTAAGCAGTGTGCAAGGATCTCCTTACACAGATTGGCTTCTCAATGGCTATCTATGTAGCATAAGGAAGGGAAGGAAAAATTTGAAATGTCTTTTTCAACATGGCTAGGAAGAGCCAACTTTGCTGACAAAGCTTCACACTCTTGCACCAGTCTCTCCCTTGACAGGACTGGAGAAAATGGAGCCCTGCTTGCTCCTTCCTGCTCTGCTGCCTCCTTATTCTTTTCTTCACCTGCTTTTGCAGTTTCTTAATATCTTTTTTGTGGCTTATTTCTCTCAACTCTCCACATCAGAGAGATTTACATATTTTCCCTTGTGCCTTCATCTTCTGCTAAGTCTCATTTTGAATTTTCAGTGCATTAATGTGGCACAGGTGAAATTTATTCTTGTACAATATAATGTTGTTGTGAACACTTAGTCTAGTGTATCAAGCAGGAAGCTTTCCCTCTTTGTCTTGTTGTTCATAAAACCCAGTGAGATTGTTGCAGGAGGAGGCATCCTTATTTAAATAAGGAACGCTCATTGCTTGCTAAAATAAAGCAATATAGGGGAAAATAATTACATCTGTTCAATTTCCCAAATGCAAAACTATACTCAAAAAAAGGCTTAAGCTCACACCTATTTAGTATTAAAATGTCTCCTCACTCAGAAAGCTTTCACCAGGATCTCACAAAAATGACTTTTATTTTTGGCTGGCAAGCAACCTATTAATTCTAGACTTTATATACATGTTCTAATTTCCATTTCACAGATCCATTTTTAAAGTGTCAAAACTGCCATGACATATTCTCAGGGGAAATTCATCATGTTTGAAGAAGTGTCACCACTAATTCTTACCGAGTAGTACTGACTTTCCTTTGAGAGTAAAAATGCATGCTTAAAGTACCCCGACTTCCTCTGCATCACCCCCCACACTCTTATTTATACACAATTTGCTTTCATCAGAAGCAACCTTGTCCTTTTAATCGCCTTTCTTAATACATCATTTTTATAAGTTTATTATCGTGGACCTCTTGGAACGCATGTTCTTAATTCTGACTTCCAGGAAGCAAAGCTATTTATATAGAGACAGTGATTTGAATTTTGGATTTGGGATCTTGATCAAAGTACTGGTCACTTTTTCTTTTGGTGACCTAAAGCTTTTCTTTCTTGAAACATACATTATGATTGATATCGGTAGCCATAAACTGTAGCTTAGAGAGATAGAAACACTTTGTATCTTATAAAACTCTCATTTTATAAAACTCAAAGAAAAATGACAGCATCAGAAGATTAGACTTGGTCAAGTTCAGCAAATGGAACTGCCTCAATCTTTCTCCCCATTATTAGTCTAAAATGTGATTTGAATCATAATGACTTCTTAGATTTGTGTGCTTGTCTTATCTCTCTAGTGACTGAGGCAGAACAGTCAATATATCTCTGACATGTACTAGTGTAGTTGACAGTGTTATAAAGAAAATGTAGTAGCAATAAATTTTCCCTTAAATAGCTCATCAAATGCCAGTTGGCTTGACTGTAAGATAATGTTAGTGTTTGACCCAGAAAATGCAATCAATGTCTTGCCCAGGCTATAAAAATGATCACTGGTTGACTTAATATATGGCACTAGGCACCCCTGCAGGAGTAGGACTGCTACTGTAGTCATTGTTACTTTCTTTGTCTCAAAATTTGCGTCTCTTTATTTCAGCAATCTCATAATCTAAATAATGAGAAAATACCACATAAATCTCCAGGGAGCTTGGATCTAAAAGCTTTATGGAAGAGTAGAGAGAAAAAGGTTTTAAATCTTAGTATGTCACTGAATAGCTGTATGCAACTGGGATACTTTCTAAGCTTTTCTGTGGTGAAAATTGTACAATATTGTGAATGTAATTAATGAAACTGAATTGTACACTTAGAAATGCTTAAAATGACAAATGTTATGTTATACAGGTTTAACCCAAATTTTATAAAATGAAAAAAATTGACTATGGATATTTTCTAAGTTATCATGAGTGAAACTAATATGATTTGTGCTTAGTATATATTAAGTGTTTTGAGTATTATAAGGAAATTTTTGGATTGTAATCATCTCACAGTGTTTCAAATATGGAATTGTGATTTTGTGAACTGTTTCTTGTAGCTGCCTTAACACCCCTGTTCCAATCCCCATACCTACAGCGTATTGCACATCAAAATCAACGTGAATATTGTTCATTTGTAAATATACGACCAAAAATCATGTTTCATTCCAAAATGAAATTGAGACCTTTTGTCTGATCAAGTTTTTCTAAAGGTATTCTCAACAGTGTTTTCATCCATTGACCTACCAAATTTTGCATTCAGACTTATTTATTAAATAAACAATTTGATAAATGAAATTTAATCTTATATTAATTTTTCAACTCCTGTAACCTTAAGCACCACTATTGTAAAATAAAGATGGTGATGACTCTTCTTTTTACCACCTCATTATCTCAAAGTGTGTATTGTTGTTAGTGTTATATGTGTTATAATACAAATGTAACTTTTTTAAAATCAGTAATTTTTCTGCAAGTAAATGATGGGGAAAATTTGGCACTGATACCAAATTCTAATGTTTAGGATGTTTAATTTAGAAAATCATGAGCTGGATTTTTTTGTTTGACTTGTGGAAATGCGTATTCCTTCTTTCAATTAGTATGTATTAAACATTGAATAATCTCTGTGGGAAATTCCCTTTAAGACTTTACACAGAAATATCTATTAAAAATGCAAAAAACAGTAAGTTAATTTGAGTTCCATTGAAATCAGTTCTTTGTTTATAGCCATACATACAAGCGTACATATTACATACATAAAATAATACATAATTTTAATTTTAATAGATTAAGAAAAATGTGTATGTTTTAACATTACTAATAGAAGTTGACTTTTTATGTATATGGTGATTCATAGTTTACAGTGAACCTCTATGCAAGCACCGATGTAACTCCCCTGTTTATATTATATTGAAATATGAACACCACACATTCAAGTGCCTAGAATAGTAGCGTTTCTATAATAACTTCCTTTTTCTTTCTCCAGTGCTTCTACTGAAGGATTATTGAACCGCCAATGCATTTCATGTAATTTCATGAAAGAACAATGTACATATTTTGATGCCAGTTTTAGTCCCATGAATCAATATTTCTTATTATTCTGTGAAGGTAAGATAATACATGAATTCTGATATAATATATTTTATTCATTGTATTTGGTCAATATCTGTTGGTATCAGCAACTATTACTCTAGAAGATTTCATAATCTTAATTTATAAATTTTTGTTAATAGGATATACATTATATATAGACTTACTGAGATACAATTTTTTACATATTTTGTATAGAAATAAAAAATGAGAATAAGTCAGTAAACATGCACACATAATTAATAAGTGCTATTTGAACATGAGCAACTTTAAAAGGTGAACAAATATATTTACATCAGCGAGGCCATGCCACAATCATAAACTAATTTACCTAGTCTTTAGGAAAAGTAATAGTCTAGTCTTCTTGTTAAAACAATGCTTTGGTTGTTAAGAGATTTAGGATCTGTGGAAATTTAGGACCTATGGAAATTGAATTCCCCTGCTTCAGAGTTCTTCAGTTCTGGTCAATTACATTCACCATTATTACTTCTTCTATCTTGTAACAATATGCGTAGTCTTACATGTTTATACAGTATCTCTACAATATATTCATAGAAATCATTTTCCTTTTAATATGATACTGTATTTTCCAGAGATTAAATAGAACTCATGTGTCCTCTTATAATATGAAGAGTTGAGTGCTACTACTGCAGCTGATATATTAAGCTGTCCTTTTTTAAGACACAATGAGAGATATACCAAGACTTACTTTTTGACATTGTTTTTCTCTTGATATATGAAATGAAGTAATCAAAAAAGAAGTCCTTGTTTAATGACACCAGGAAAAAAAAATTAGTTTTAGATGGGATTCCTTAGAGAAGTGAAGTTTCAAGATAACTTTTTACAGTAACAAATTAGCTAGTGTATTTTAAATATTTGAAGATTATGGTTAACGTATTTTTAAATTAATATATAGTTACCACCCAATTTTAAACTTTTCTTATGGATGAACTATTTCAAATATGTGTGCTTTCTTTTTTGGCTGAGTGGCAAATAGAATTTTATCTTGGATCAGTGGATGAGGGGTGAAAGGGTTGTGAATCAGCTTTCTGAACATCAGTGGCTAGTCTATAAAAGATGAGAGATAAAGAGAAAGCATGTAGAATTGGCTAAAAACATAGAAATATAGAACATTTGGGGGAAGAGAGAATCTTAACAATAATCTCTGCAAATAGTTTCCTTCTTATATATTCTTACCCTTCTGAATAAAATGCTTATAAATAGGAATGAAAGCTAGTTATCTGGTTTCTGTTTTGTTATGTTTTAACCACGAAGTGCTTCCATTTGGGGGAAAAAAAACTATTATGTAAACTTTCTAATGATTATTACTTAGACATCTTTAAAAATATTTATACACATATTTTTAAATTCCAGGTCCAAGGGTCCCAGTGGTCAGCCTACATAGTACGGACAACCCAGCAAGTGAGTACGCAAGAAGACAATTAAGAATATTTATGGTTGGCATTAGTCTTAGACATCGTGTTATCTATTCTGAGTCATATCCTCTATAAATTCTTCTTCAAAAAATCCCCACCATGAGGAAAGCTGCGTGTATACCATCAACTTGACCTTATGTATGTAAGAGAAACAGTAAAGCAAGAGATATGAGCCATGTTACAGGTGGGAGGTGAATCTTATATGCCCAAAATAGGATATCTACTACCTAAGTCAAATAGAGTTATTGATGAAACAGGTACATTTTAGCTTACTGGCCTCTTAATGTTCTGGTTCATTCTTGCCTGGGCCTCACATAAGTTATTCCTCCAGAATAACCTTTTGAAGATATTTCTGAAAATTATGAAAAATGTGTTATTTTATATATTTTCTATCCTCTTTGTTCCAGATATCCAGGTTCTTCTAGTTTTGTATATGTACTTTTTCATTTATGCATTTATTCATTTGTATATTTGTTAGGTTTGTTAAGAGATCACCTACTTTTGTCAAACAATGTGACAGAGTCGGAGGGTATATTGAAAGAGTGTCGTGTTCAAGAACTTACAGTAAAGTAGATAAATAAATGCATGGTTGAGCTTATCTTAAAAATGAATAATCAGATTTCATCCTGCCTTCCTTTCTCTTTCCTTTCTTGCATGTTTGTATCCTTCTTTCATTTTTTAAGTGTTATTTAATCAATGCTTCTATTCTGTGATGATTTCACATAAGCTACTATAATCTAATAATGGCTCATATTTATTGACTCATTTGAACTTTGGAACACCTCTGAGATAGTTAATTTGATTATCCCTTTTTACAGGTGAGAAAAATTAGTCTCAAAGAGGTTAAGTAGTGATAACTTGGCCAGAGTCATACTAATAAATGGCAGAACCAGGGATCAAATGAGACAGTCTGACTCGAGAATAGGTTTGTAATTCACTACAATATAATAACTACTTTTTCTATTGTGCTTTTGCCTCATGCATTGCATACTCTTATTTAAGTAGGAGTCAGTTAGGTGGCTTGACTTAGAAGATATATAGGTAAAAAAGTGTAAGGTTGAATGACAAATATCATTTTGAGAAAACAGACCAAGACCATTTATATTCTTCAAATAATGTCATATAGACACTTAGTGCATGCCCGAGGCAACAAGAAATTTCTAAATTTGTGTTGGGTTTTTGTGTGGCTGAAAGATGGTTTAGCACACATTTTAGTTTCTATTTATTTCATTATTTCCGTCTTCAGTGTAAACCTTAAAAAGATTATGTTAAGCAAATCAAATATATTCAATATTAACTCTAACGGCAACAATAATGATCATAGACAGTATGGTTGATAAAATGGAAAGAAGGTTGAATCTCATAGATAGAACAATCAGTGTATAAAATAAGTCTATCACATGCTTTTTGTGGGATCCAAGACAGTGTGTTAACATCTCAAAAGATCAGTGTCCTCCGAGGCAAATAAACAAATGTGTTTGCAGTGAAGATGAGTAATATTCATGACATATAGGACACACTAAATCAATAACTATTTGTGTTACACTGTATATCTTGCCTTTAACAAAGGATGATTAAAAGTTTTCCAATCTGATTTTAATTTAATTTTATCCTGTTGTTACAAGGCAATGTCTTTTCTAATAACTTCTGCTGCAAATTACAAAACATTTCTGTCTAAGGGAAATCATGTTATTTTCCTGTTCAGAAGCCAATCATGTTTGTCTCAAGGTCAACAAAAACAAAAAAAGGCTATGAATAGTGGTCAAGTGCTTAATTTTCTTTTCAAAAGATAATTACTTAGGGAGATAAAATTTATAGTCACTGGCAAGTAAATCTTTGGGTCAATGAAAGCAAATATACCAATGAGTAAGTCATAACTCATTTTTGGGCCACATGAAGTAGAATAGTGCATGGAGAGAAAATTTAAAAAAAGAAAAAGGAAAATATTTAACAAGCATGGAAAACCTTTAAACCCACTAGTTATCAAAGAAACGCAGAAGAAACTACTGCCATGTAATTTTTCCTAAGAAATTAATAACATTAAAAGTTTACATTACTAATAAAGATAGAATGTGGTAGAAATGTTAATTATAACATATTAAAATTAATAGTCAAAACTTATTTCTTTTGTTTTTTTGAGACAGAATTTCACTCTTGTTGCCCAGGCTGGAGTGCAATGGTGTGATCTCAGCTCACCGCAACCTCCACCTCCCGGGTTCAAGCAATTCTCCTGCCTCAGCACCCCGAGTAGCTGGGATTACAGGCATGCATCACCACGCCCAGCTAATTTTGTATTTTTAGTAGAGGCGGGGTTTCTCCAGTTGGTCAGGCTGGTCTTGAACTCACAACCTCAGGTGATCTGCCAGCCACAGCCTCCCAAAGTGCTGAGATTACAGCCATGAGCCACCACGCCTAGCAGAACTTAATTCTTTTATATCATTTTTTCATTTTTGTAGTTTACACTGAGAAAATAATTCTAAATGGAGAATATTATGACAAAGCTATTGAAAATAGAAAAAGACGTTATAAATAACAAATAATGGGAGTTTGTAAATACATTTTAATGGAATATTACTCAGTGCCCTGGGCATCTTCCATTTGTTTTTCCAGAACCACTTTTAACTCTCAATTCTTCTCTTCGATGTTCTCTGGCCTAGAAGTACTTTCTATAGGTGACTTAGGTTCTGTTGCCCCATGGCTTCCAACTGGATTCAACCAAAGGAAATCTTGTAGGCAACTGGAAAGAGGGAGAAAACTGCTCTGGGTTGTTTATTCCACCAGCCCTGTTCCTATGGAGTCACCACAGGCTGGCTGTGACCTTTGGCTGAAGGGAATCTTCACCCTTGACCTTCAGGCCCAGCCACTGTTTTCTTGAAGTTTTCTCTTTTCACTGTGTTTCTGCCAGGTTTGGGTATCAGAATCATGCTGGCCTCATAGAGTGAGTTGGGTAGGAATCCCTTCCCCTTGATTTTTTGGATTAGCTTCAGTATGATTAGTAGCAGCTCTTCTTTATACATTTCATAGAATTTGAATATGGATCCATCTGGTTCCAGCCTTTTTCTAGTTGGTAGGCTTTTTATTACTGATTTAATTTCATAAATCATTATCGGTCTGTTCAGGGTTTCAATGTCTCCCTGGTCCAGTCTTGAAAGGGTGTGTATGTCCAGGAATTTATCAACTTCTTGTAGGTTTTTTAGTTTGTGGGCATAGCGGCACTCATAATAGTCTCTGAAGGCTTTTTGTATTTCCATGGGGTCAGTGACCATGGGGTCAATGTCCCCTTTGTCATTTCTGATTGTGTTTATTTGACTTTTCTCTCTTTTTTCTTAGGCTATCTAGCAGTCTATTAATTGTATTTATACTTTCGAAGAACCAACTTTTGGTTTTTATGCTTTTTCACGTATTCATTTCATTCAGTTCAGCTCTGATGTGGGTTTTATTTTTTTTTCTTCCTCCTGTAGCTTTGGGATTGATTTGCTCTTGTTTTTCTAGTTTCTCTGAGTGAATATTCACCATTTTTTAAGCATTTAAAATTAAATGCTTAGGATAGCTTCTTTGGAAATATACTAATGTTTAAATAATCGGAGTTTCTTTACATTTTAAACATGTAAAAAACCTCTTAGAACATCTAGTCTTTCAGATACATATAATAGGGGAAGATATTTACTTACGAAAGAGGTAGTTTGATGTGCCTGAGGTTACACATAGACAGCATAGTCCAATGGGAGAAACATAAAATTACATGCTTATAACAGTCTATGATTATGTCTCTAGTAAAAGTGCACACAGTTCAGGACAAGAGGAAGTCAATGAGAAGACATTTTCAGAAAAACGAATGTGTGTAGACAAACATAAGAACGCATAAAAATGTTCACATTTGCAAGATAAACATTGTTCATCATAGCTGGAACAAAACATTTACTAAAAGAGAAAAACTATATGAGGCCAGAGGGGCAGACTGGAATTGGATCATAACTCTTATTTTTTCTAAGTAGTTTGGATTCAATCATATTTGTTCAATGATAAACCTTTGACATTTTATTTTTTTTTTTTCTGGCCATGGAGTAACTGGAAATAGACCTGATTCCCTTGTTTCCTTTAATAATAATAAAAAAAAAAAAGAGTAAAGAAAACTGGACAAAATATACAAATCAACTGTTTTCAGACATTCAACAATAGCCAGCATGGGTCTCTGATCCCTGAAAGAAGGAAACAAGTACAATTAGTGTTGTAAGTTCTCTGGCTTTTTTGTTAATAGAAATTTCTGAACTCCAATGCAATAAGGAATAAACTAATCATAATACAATGATATCTCTGAGTTGAGGAGACAGAAAATGATATTCAGAAAGATTGAGGCTTATGGAATGTTGAGGAATGGTATGGAATTTTATGGAATTGAGGCTTATGGAAAGATGAAACTGGAAATGAAGAAGCCACATGGAGAAAGACATCTGCATAGGGCTGGAAGAGGGATCACCCTGAATCAGCTGCTGAAAATACCTAGCTGAGTATGCACAGGAAGATGCTTCATGAGTGTAGGCAACGCCAGAGCTCACAGAGTGGTGGGATTTGCTCAAGTTATAATCAGCACAGTAGTGGGACATTTAGAAGAGATCCCAGAAGTGTCCTGCCTTTTGTAGTGCTAAACTAGCCATAGAGCAAAGGTCATTCAAATACACACTAAAAAGATTTCTTTAAAAGTCTTGAAATGGTCAACCTGCCTGCAACATATGCCAGAACAAAGTCCAACAATTGTTAAAAGATCACAACAAAACCCAGGCTTTCAAAATGGAAATGTCACAATGGTTGGTATCTAATAAAAAATTACTAGCTTTGTGAAGAAAGTAGAAAATATTACTCGTAAATAGGAGAAAGATTAGTGAATAGAAACAAACTCAGAAATGACAGGGATGATGGAAATCACTGGCAAATACAGTAAATTAGCTGTTACAAATACATAAAGCCATCAAGGAAAGAATGAATGTAGAGAGAAAACAAAGATAATATATTTTTATAAAAGAACTTTGTGAATTTAAAATAAGATATTTGAAATATAAACTTCACTGGAAAATACTAAAAACAGATTAGAGGCTGCCGAAGAAAAGATCAGTGGACTTGAAACAATATCAGTAGAAAATTTCTTGACACAAATAGAAAAGGAATGAAGAAAGTAGAACCCAAATTAACCATAGGCCAGTGTCTACATCTATCATATTTGTAATTAGAGTCAGAATGGGGCAAGGGGACTTGCAAAAAATATTTGATGCAATAATGGCCAAAAATTTTCTAAATCCGATGAAAAAGTTAAAAAAAGTTCAACATAACGAAAGCAAGATAAATGTCAATAAAACCACACTAGCGCACATCATTAGCAAATTGTGCAAAACCAATGATAAAGAAAAAAATTTTTAATAATCAGAAATTAAAAGACACATTACATCCACATATTATACACATAGTAAAAACGAATGACTACAGACATCTCATCAGAAAAAAGCAAACTGAAAGACAATAGAACAAAATACTGCAAATGCTGATGGAAAACCAAACTGAACTAAACAAAAATCCTTAATAGAAAAACCTAGAAGATATTTCTCACTTAAAAATGAAGACAAAAAGAAAGTTTCAATAATAAAAGAAGTGAGAATGTTCTGTCATCAAACTTGCTCTTCTAAATAACAAATTGATCAATAAAAACTAAATTATTAGAAAATATTTTGAGCTGAAGGAAGATGAAAACACATCAGATTCCAATTTACGGGTAACTACAGCTGTGATTAGAAAGAAATTTATGACTCTAACTTATTATATAAAAATAAAAACACAACAGATCCCAATTTAGGGGTTACTACAGTTGTGATTAGAAAGAAATTTATGATTCTAACTTATTGTATAAAAAGAAAAGGTTTAAATCGATAATCTCCTCTTTCACCTTAAGGAATTAGAAAAAGAAGAGCAAATTAAAACAAAGTTGAAAGAAGGAGATAAAAAATGACTAAGAAGGAAATGATATTGAAAATAGACTAGCAGTAGAGAAAATGTATGAAACCAAAAGTTGCTTCCCTGACAAGATCAATAAAGTTGGCAAAATTCTAGTGAGAGACATGAAGAAAAAGAGAAAAACGTAATGCCATTAATAAAAGAGATGATGTTTATACAAATGCTATAGATATTAGAATGACAATAGTGGAACATTATACGTAATTTTTTTGCCAGTAAATTAGGCATCTTAGATGAAATGAAAAAATTCCTTAAAAGACACAGATCACTAAACATTCACACGAGAAGAAATACGGTATATAAATATGCAATTAACATTCTCCTCACAAAGGAAACTCCAGATTCAGCTAGTTTCACTGGTGCATTTTATGCAACATTTAATAAGTTAATACCAAGTTTACACAAACTCTTTTCAAAAATATAAGGCAGGCCAGGCGAGGTGGCTCACGCCTGTAATCCCAGCACTTTGGGAGGCCAAGGTGGGCAGATCAAGAGGTCAGGAGATCGAGACCATCCTGGCTAACATGGTGAAACCCTGTCTCTACTGAAAATACAAAAAATTAGCCGGGCGTGGTGGTGGGCGCCTATAGTCCCAGCTATTCAGGAGGCTGAGGCAAGAGAATGGCATGAACCCGGGAGGCGGAGCTTGCAGTGAGCCGAGATCACACCACTGCACTCGAGCCTGGGCAAAAGAGTGAGACTCCGTCTCAAAAAAAAATAAAAATAAAAAATAAAAAATAAGGCAAGTATTGACCAGATTCCAAATCCGGACATATATATTAAGAGGACAAAAAAAAAGATCAAATTTTCTCATGAATTTAGGTGCAAAACACCTTAACTAAATAATAGCAAGTCAAACCTAGCAATTATAGAAAGTATGATAATTTGTTATGGCCATATTGGGTTTACCCAAAGATTCTATGTTTGCTATAACCTTCAACAAACAATGTAATTCACCGTATTACACTGACACCTCAAAGGATTTTTTAAAAACTTGAAAATTTTGTCAAACAATAATAATAATCAATTAATAGGCGTTCCTAATCAAGATAAGATAGAAAAGAAATTCCTGAACTTCATGAGTGATATCTGTAAAAATACTACAGCTGACATCATGCTTAATGGTGAAAGAATGATGCTCCTGCCTGAGGACTGGGAAAGTCAAGAATGTTTGTTCTCACTCCTTCTGTGCAACATTGTGGTAGAGGACTTAGCCAGTAAAGTGGGTAAGACAAAGAAATATATGCAGTAAAACTGTGTTTATCTGCAGAAGACATACTGTGTACAAAACAAAAAGGAAGGAAACACAAAATTGTGGAATATACACACAATAAACTATTGAAAATAAGTGAGTTCATCATGGTTACATCTGTAGGCCAATACACAAAATTCAACCATTTCATCAATGAAAATGCAAGATTTAGGAGTATTTTTAAAATGCTGTTTAAAGTAACATCAAAAATCCATGGAGTATCTCGGAATAAATCCGATAAAAATGAATACCTCCTCTAAAATCTGTATAATCCTGCTGGGAGAAATTAAAGACTCAAATTTCTACAGACATAGACATATATATCTGTATACAATATGTACACATGGATATATGTGTATACAATATGTATACATATGCAAACATATATGTGAATGTATATATATTTATGGATTAGAAGGCTATTTTTATGATGTAAAGTCTCTCCAAATCGATCTACAAATTTAATACAGTGCACGTACCTCAAAATTCCAGCAAGTTACTGATGTCTACTTCATGTTTTATCAAATTTTTTGATGTTTCATTTTTGCTATTTCTCTATTACTGTATTTTCAAGGTCATTACTCTTTTCTTCTTCAGTGCCTAATATTTTATTAATATCACCCAGTATATTTTTCATCTTAGATCATATAATTTTCATGTATTTCAGATTCTGCAGTTTTTATTTTTAGAAATATATAACATGCTCATGCTTTTTCTACCTTATTAAACACCTGAACTACAGTCCAGGTGTCCTCATCCTGTGTTTCTGTATCCCTTTTAATTGGTATAGGTACCTAGATATTGTGAATCTCATCTCATTTGGAGCTAGATAATCTTGTATTTTGCTAAAATACTCTTAAGCAGGTTAACGATATGATCAGATTTGCATTTTGAAAACGTAAATGATAAATTTAATATGAAAGCAAATGAAAAAGTTTTACTGGCATAATGAAGCTCACTTAGAAAACTGTTGTAGTAATTCAGAAGAGAAATGTTGAGTTAATCAGCACAGTGCCTGCCAAATGGTAACAAGTGGATAATTTTTTGTTGTGTCACACTGATTCTGTTTAATGCATAGGAGTTAGCTATTTACACTACCCTTTTTTGTTTACAGAATATTTCACATTGGAAAGCAATTCTATGCTGAAGGAAGCTATCCTGAAGAAGAAGATAGGAAAGCCAGAAATTAAAATCCTTCATATTGACGACTATGGTAAAGTTTTGTGCATGCTATGTTATTCAAGAACAACTTTCTCTGCGTCTTATAGTTTTACCTGTAA
This sequence comes from Pan troglodytes, assembly GCF_028858775.2. NCBI lineage: Eukaryota > Metazoa > Chordata > Mammalia > Primates > Hominidae > Pan > Pan troglodytes. The sequence continues at coordinate 16,479,739 of NC_072411.2, forward strand.
ATGACTCTCCATCTTTAATATTTTGCTCTTTCTTTAAAAGAACTTCCTTTACAGTTGTCCCTTCCCAAAGATTTTATGGACCGAAACCAGTATGCTCTTCTGTTAATAATGTAAGTATTTTATTTGTTTTTAAAATAAAGGAATCTAAAGATTTTATATTTTTGTGTCTCACATGACAACATTTGATTCAATAAAGAAGAGAAGTCCTATGTGTGTAGTTAATCAGGACAGCTGTCTGTTGTCTAAATTCCTCTAGAAGTCCATCACTAAATCATGTATAAAGATGTGTAAATTTTTTTGAACTTCTTGCATCCCACATGGAGTTTGGTGCTACTGCCAGGAATAGTGACACTAAATAGTTTGATTTGTGGGTGTCTACTTAGCAATTACTCAAGCCCTGTGCTCTTTATCAGTTGTTTATGCAACATTGCGGAACAATGCAACATTGCGGAACATGTAATTCCACTGCTGAAACAATGGGTTATGTTTGTATCACTCCTATTGATTTTTCCTCCTGCATGCATGGCCTGCAGTAAGCTGCTCCGATGCTCAGAAAACTTGACTCAAGTTTTTTTCATCTTGAAATTGACTTTGAAGTTAAATATCTTTATACATTTTGTAAGGCTATATCATGACTATATGCTATTAGGCACCGAGGCCCCTAACATCTAATGCGTAACTAACTTGATATTGGTTTAGCATTGTATTCCTGAGAGTTATAAGTTATTTCCCTTATTAATATGATCAGGTAGCATATTGATATAATAGTGCTTAAAACTGTCTAAAATTATGTCTTTAGATATAATAATTTCTTTAGATATAATATTTAGAAATAGTAAATATGAAAATAACATTGCTTATTATGATCACTGAGTATAGTGGATAAGTATTCAGTCTGTGGAATCGGATTTCCTGGGTTCAAATTCTAGTTTTGCTATTTATTAGCTGTGTGTCCTTGGGCAAGTTCCTTAACCTCTTACAAGGCTAAGTTTCTCTAAATATAAAACAATCATTACAATACAACCTGTGTTTTAAGACTGCTTTGTAGATTGAGTGAAATACAACATATAAAGTCCCTTAAACAGTGCCTAACACATATGATTCTTATAATTATTGGGATTATAATTCTTTTTTGTATAGACTGCATTTATTTTATTTAGATATTTTAATATATACAAGCAATTTGTCCCTTTATTTTAACAAACCACATAATACAGAAATAATATAATATTTAATTTTCTCTCTGACTCCAGTGTTCATTTCTAATTCTAATTATTGAGCTTTGTATAGTTTCTCATATCCAAACTTTTCTCCCTTGTCCCTAAAAGCCAGGAAGCTCTGAAAGTTCTTAATGTCTCCTTGAGGAAGTTCTTATTTGCTGTTTCTTAATTCATTGTTTTTTTTTCTTGTCTTTTTTACCTAGTTTCTTCTGGTCTATTTTAACTGTATGTATGATTTACTGAGGAAAAATGTTTAAGGCACTAAAACGAGACAAAAAGAAAGCAAAAATCAACCCCATCTTCTATCTCAGTCACGTCTCCCTTTGGTAAAAGGAAATGTTCTTTTGATTCACTGAAAAATAAACTTTCTCAAGGAAGGGACATCCCTCAGGCACATCCTAGGCACCCCTCAGTATGTGATGACCTTCTAAATGGAAGATAAAAGACTGCCCTTGAAGCATGATATTTATGCAGACGAATGTGTAGATAATTATGCCCACTTGCGTATCCACCTGCTGTAGGGCAGTGTCACACATAGGGGGAAAACCAAATAAGAGTTAACAGAATCTCTTTGTTTTCTGAAACAGATAAGCTAACTGGCTCATCTTGGCATCAGACTTGTGTTTTGTTCCGGTTGATTTTTAGTTTATAAGAGGAATATAAGGACCTACACAAGAAACCAATTTGAAGACTTCTCTTACTGGCAAGGGGTACTTAGGGTTTTTTTGAGAAGTAGGATTTTGGAGCAAAATGCTGGTTTTGGAGTCAGGTAGAACTGGGTTCAAGTTGGAGTGCTGAGATTTAACAATACACTGCTGAATTTTTTGAATCTTCTGTTGCCTTATAAATAAATTGGGGAAAATAACATGGGATGATATTTCTATTTCAATATATTACCATAGTGTTTGGTAGAGCATAAGCACTTGCAGATAGTCTTTAATAAATCGTAAGCAGAATCATAATTATTATTAGTATGGTGCAAAAGTAATTGCAGTCATTATAAATGGCAAAATTATAAGTAATTGCATTACTTATAAATGCAAAAACTGCAATTGCTTTTCTGCCAACCTAATATGGATAATAGTATTTTAAAGTATTTAATGTGATTAATATAAATATTTAATGTGTAATTTAATGCCCATAAAGTTATTCAATAGACAGACACTACTAAAATAGATAAAGTAGTGCAGTCAGACCCATAGAATTTACTTTGCTACTTTTTTGGTTGATACAGGAAGAATGAAAATGAGTATAAAATCATTTATAGTTATACTTTGTTATATGTAGTTATATATTGTTTATACTAAATATTAATTGACATTATCCACACTTTTGGGTTTTAGAGGGAAATTATCAAAAGCGTCACCGAATGTGACTTACAAAATCCAAAAGGAGAATTTCTTTTTTTTTAAATTTATACTTACAATATGATCTATTCTTCTAAATTGCATGATTATTTCTAAAACACTATGCTTGGAAACATATAAGGGTCAGAATAGCAAAAGTAGAAAGTGTTTTTTAGGAATTTTAAAAACTGCCCATAATTTAAAGCCATATATTTTCTCAAGCTTAAAAACTGTTTTCAGTGACAAATTGACTTCCCATTCTAAAAGTAATAATAATTATTATTTTTTTCGCAAATGAGCAATTAGACAGTGATGAACAATAGAGTGACTATCATTTAAATGAGTCTAAGAGGTCATTCAGTGATTTTGGTGTCAGTACTTTATTGCTATTTTGTGCCATATATCTGGTAGCCAACAGAATATGAGCCATTTCTTGATCTATAGTGATGGGTTTACATCCAAGGAATTATATAATGAATGCATGAGTTAGCGTCAGGCTGCAGCAAGCACCTGAGTGGCTGAAAGAAAGAATGCGCTGGAAGAACGTGGCCTCTGGCAATTTGGAAACCCAGTTCTGCTCAATCTTCGTTATGGATCTTCAAAAGAAATGGTCCTCTGACCTCCCTTGCTTGGTCATATGTTTTGAAACTCAAACTTAATCTCGTAACATTTAAAATGTAAGTGAATCAAAGATCAATGTCAATGTCACATTAAAAAGAGTATGCGGGATGGAGTACATACCACATTAATATTTTTACTGTAGAATATTTTTACCATAATGGAAAATCTAAGAAGCATTGGCACCATAGATGGATCTCGGTGACCTGAGTTTGCTGTGGTCTCTACGGAGTCATGATCCCCTTTTTCTGAACAACTCCTCCAATTCTGCCTTCAAGTGCCTATTTGTTTTACTCCTGCCTTTCTGTTTAACATTATAGGGAGCCCTTAAGGACCCGGAGTCCTTATTCATTTTTAAACTTATTCTATACACATCTGTATTCATTCCAGCTCTTATAACCTCGTATTGTTCTTTTTTAATATTATTCTTACTTCCTACTCATGTTTATGTAATTTAATACCATACACGTCTACCACATTGCTTTTACATATGAGAAGCTGTGTTAATGGCTATGGGGAGATAACAAGATTGCAAGCATCTTGAAGTCTATAATAGTTATTTGGGCTTGTTCAGTCTATCTCCGCAATGCCTAATACACAGAACTTACTGACTATCCTGTAATTACCAAATAGTGCCAAGACTGAAGGTGTTGTGGAAAATGCCCTGCAGTTGCAGGCGTTCATTTGGTAAATAAACAAATATGAATCTAATATGCTTAGATGCTGGTAAAAGCAATCCAGAAGGTGGTACTGTTATTTAAAAAGAAGGGATTTTTGTTTTTGTTTTTATTTTCTGTCCCTCTGAAGAGGAGCAGCATCAGCTCAGGAGTTTATTTCAGTACCAAGGGCCCGTCATCTCTTCCCATTTTCTACTTTTTCATGCTCAAGTTATCTTGCCACACTCGTTAAAGGTCTAATAAGGGAGGCAGTAAATGTTCAACAGATTATATTAACTTCCAGAATGCAACATATGCTATCTTGCCTCCATGACTTTCTTTCCTTTCTCTGAATTCACCTTCCTTGAAATCCCAAGAAATTCATGGTCATCCATCAAGTCTTATCTTCCTGGAGCTTTCTTCCATTCTCCTCCTCTGTCAGCCTATGGATCAGGTCATTCTAACCGGAGAGCATTATTCATTTTTATCTAGAGTCTCATCACTGAATGTTCTGTGTATCAGAATCCTATAATTGGGCCATCTTGGTAGAAGTGATCTGTTTTCTATATAAGTATTCTTTCAAACAGCATGATATAAGTAACTGATCATTCACAATGAGGGAATATATTCAGTTATTCATATCCAACAGTCAAGATATCATCACTGCTGGTTTGTTATACACACATTTCATTTCCTCAAACAACTTGAAATATTGTTTAATATTTTAATTAGCATCAAGCTTCAGAGAAGTCAGACATCCTATCTGGATGATTGAACTCTAATCTGCTATACTATTCTCTACTTACACTTCCTTTCTTTAGTTTATTGCTTTTTGCTCTCTCTCTCTTTTAGTTGCTTTTCCACTCTGCTGCTAGGTTGAACTTGGCAAAATCCATATCTGAGAATGTAGCCCTCCTATCTAAAATCTTCTCATTATTCATTCATCATTGATTAAAGCTCTGCGTTTTCCCTCATACTACGTAACAGGCTTCATGATATATTTTCTATTTTTCTCTTCGTCTTTATCTCACATCAGCCACCCCCAAAGAGAAATCCCATCCTTTAGATAGACTGCTTTGTTCTGGGGAACACCACCACTTCAATCATCACTTGTGTTTTCACATAGCCTCCCAGTGCCCTGAGTTTGCCTGCCCACCTGGAGAAGTTCTCTTAAGACTTCCAGACACACTTCCAGATAACTTTATGCACACCGCTATTACAAACATGTAGCCATACCAGATTACAACATTTACTTTGCTTTCCCTCCTGTTAAACTGCCAATTCCTTTTGAATAGTTTTGCCATACCGCACTAACTGGAGCATTATTTGGTAGAATAAATGAATGAATATATGAATACATCAATGAATAAGTAAACAAATCAAATAACCCTGAGTTTGTCCTCAAGAATGAATTAAGTTGAGATGGGGAAATGGAGAAATAAATGATTTGTGAGTTTATAATTGATTTCTGTATGGGTCCATTTGTCTGCAATTTAGTTTCCCACTCAGAATGAGACGCGAGTTTCTAATTTCTCTTATAGTCTTTCTGGATAGGGCTGAATATTGATTGATTTTCATGCTGTCTCTTCACTGTTTCTTTTTACAATTTTTTTACTGAGCTTAAGATAATAAGAATTGATATTAGCTACCATTTATTGTTATTGTGCAAAGAGTGTCTTGCTGAGAATATTTAGAAAGCATCTTTCATCCTTATAGAAATCATCCAAGGTGAATACTACTGTCCTCATGTTAACACAAGGAAACTATAACTAAAATAGGTCATGTATGTGTTCCCCCAAGTTCACAGAAGGAAAAGTTAAGGTTTGGACTCAAGTTTTATATATCTGTTTTCTGTATTAAAACCTCTGCTGTATTACCCAATGCTGCCTGCCTGCATAGTCCACCGTATTATGATAATTATTGGCATATTATCAAAGAATGATGACTAGAATCAGAAGAGGCTTCTCTACTGCCAAATTCTTATGAACTTTTCTTCTTTCCACTGAACAGTTTATAATAATTTCTGGAATATAACATTTTCCACATGTACTATGTTAATGCTTTGGTGTAAAGTATTGATTATACAAGTCATGACTGAGTTCATGAATATTCCACAAGAGAGATCAAATTCTCAGCTCAGATTATTTAATAAAATTCTGAATTCTCATCAAAATGTTCACTTTGTGGGAAGTCTTTTCTACTCTGTATTTGTTTCATAGATTCCTAGGGTTTTCGCAGATCAGATTGTCAGAGGTGAGTTCATTTTGTTTCCCAAGGATGAAGACATGTATATTCCAATAACCTCCAACATCATTTGATCTTCTATTTGTTCATGCCAAATACACATCTACTTTTACCCTCAGTTTCTTGCAAAAATAGTACATATACCGTCTGATGTGGGTGAAAGAGATAGCTTGTTGATATTAATGTTTGTCTCAAAGAGGGATTATGATTGCTTTGCCATATAATGAGGTTCAAAGCTTAAATTTTAGGTTTATCATTTTTGTATCTTTGTCATTTACATGGATGGAGAATGTACCCACATTGTAATACATAGAAAATGACTAAGAAGAAAAAAGCCAGTGGCATTTAATCTTGTTAATAGAAGGGGAGAAGGTGATCATTTGCTTCTATTCTTTTCTTGAACATATTTAAACTTGTTCTTTCACAATTTGTAGATAATGCATCTTCAATGTCAGCATTAACTTCTTACTACCACTATTTAAAGTTGTACAAACTCAAAGTTGCTGTATTAAGAAGGTGACATGGGGAAAAAACCCAAATTTAGATAAATTTATAGATAATGCCTAAGCTATAATATTCATTTGGTGTTTATTTTAACTGGAATATATATGTATGTGTATATATGTGTGTGTGTATATATATATATACACGTATATGCACACACAGAAACACACATGCCATTTTAGGTCTTCTGTTAACATAGGTTTTAGATATGCATGGATTCACAGAATTATATGAATGATATAATATGGTTTCATATGAATGATATGGGCTTATTAATAGTTCCTATTTAAAACTTACATGTATATGACATATTTACAGACACACTACTGAATACTTTTTATAAGAAATATTGAACTTCGTAATTTACAAAGTTCTTAGTTTTAGATGGTCATATAAATGTAGTCATTAATGTATGGGTAATTCATATTGAAATCAGTCTCTTTTTCTGTTTTAATTAGTTATTTATTTCTAAGAAAAAACATATTAGGATATAAGATTAACTATATTATTAGTTTAACATGACTTTGAAAGGTGAAGTTAAAAATACCAAGATATAGTGTATTCTTTCTTGGTAATCCCACACATCTCCACATCAGAGGAATACATCAATGACATTATGTTATTCCAGGATTTTTTAAATAATATATTCTTTCCTTTTGACTTATATATAAAAACAGTACATTATGAATCATGTAAGGCTGTGTAGCATGTAAGTCAAAGTGTGTCTATGATGATGGGAGGCTAGGCCAGAGCTCCAGGCTTTTCTAGTCCAACACACATATATTTTTGAGCAACAAGTAATGTGCAAAGTTCCCTACTAAAAATTACAGGGCTTCTAGGAGATATAAAATTTGGGAAGAAACTAATAATTATTGTATTTTTAAAAGAAAACCACAACCCAAATAATACAATTGTTATTAATATAGTAAAGTTTTAATCAACGTTTTGATTTGGAATCATTCAGTCATTTTCAGCATCGGACTTTAGCACTTGTTCTTCCTCTTTGAGGGCATTCTCTTATAGCCGTTTTTTCTCATTTTTAGCATGCCATTTTAATCAAAATTATAAACCTGATCTAGCTGCAGCCTTCTTCATTAATCCACTATTTGAGTCCATGTCTTTGTAGCCTGTATGATTAGAGCTCTCAGTTGTCACCTGTCCCTCAGTAACATGGAGGAAGCATAATCAATTGGAAGTTGCTAGATCAGCCGCAACTCACCCTAAAAAAGTGCTTCCGTTGATTTTTAGCTTTTTTATTAAGGTTCCAATATATTGCTAAGACTTTTTCCTTACTTATAAGAAAATGTGGCTCTGATTTCCTCTAGACATTAATACCTTGCGAAAGGCTGTGTCTGCGCCACTATGACAGTGCATTATACTGACATAATCTCCCTGTTTTTCATCACATAGAAAACATGTCATACAAAATAAATCTATGTTGCACAAAACATGCTGCATCTTTGGGAATTAAAAGTGTTGAAAATTATATTGATACATGTATGTTAATGTATAGGTTATATATATTTTAATTTATAAGGGCACACAAGAGAAGTCCATCTATATAACATGTAGTTTACACACTTCCTATGCTTTTATTTTTTCTTTTTTAATTAATATTATTATACTTTAAGTTTTAGGGTGCATGTGCACAACATGCAGGTTTGTTACGTATGTATACATGTGCCATGTTGGTGTGCTGCACCCATTAACACGTCATTTAGCATTAGGTATATCTCCTAATGCTATCCCTCCCCCCTCCCCCCACCCCACAACAGGCCCTGGTGTGTGATGTTCCCCTTCCTGTGTCCATGTGTTCTCATTGTTCAATTCCCACCTATGAGTGAGAACATGCGGTGTTTGGTTTTTTGTCCTTGCGATAGTTTGCTGAGAATGATGGTTTCCAGCTTCATCCATGTCCCTACAAAGGACATGAACTCACCATTTTTTATGGCTGCATAGTATTCCATGGTGTATATGTGCCACATTTTCTTAATCCAGTCTATCGTTGTTGGACATTTAGGTTGGTTCCAAGTCATTGCTATTGTGAATAGTGCCACTATGAACATACGTGTGCATGTGTCTTTATAGCAGCATGATTTATAATCCTTTGGGTATATACCCAGTAATGGGATGGCTGGGTCAAATGGTATTTCTAGTTCTAGATCCCTGAAGAATCGCCACACCGACTTCCACAATGGTTGAACTAGTTTACAGTCCCACCAACAGTGTAAAAGTGTTCCTATTTCTCCACATCCTCTCCAGCACCTGTTGTTTCCTGACTTTTTAATGATCGCCATTCTAACTGGCGTGAGATGGTATCTCATTGTGGTTTTGATTTGCATTGCTCTGATGGCGAGTGATGATGAGCATTTTTTCATGTGTCTTTTGGCTGCATAAATGTCTTCTTTTGAGAAGTGTCTGTTCATGTCCTTCGCCCACTTTTTGATGGGGTTGTTTGTTTTTTTCTTGTAAATTTGTTTGAGTTCATTGTAGATTCTGGATATTAGCCCTTTGTCAGATGAGTAGGTTGCGAAAATTTTCTCCCATTCTGTAGGTTGCCTGTTCACTCTGACGGTAGTTTCTTTTGCTGTGCAGAAGCTCTTTAGTTTAATTAGATCCCATTTGTCAATTTTGGCTTTTGTTGCCATTGCTTTTGGTATTTTAGACATGAAGTCCTCGCCCATGCCTTTGTCCTGAATGGTGTTGCCTAGGTTTTCTTCTAGGGTTTTTATGGTTTTAGGTCTAAAATGTAAGTCTTTAATCCATCTTGAATTAATTTTTGTATAAGGTGTAAGGAAGGGATCCAGTTTCAGCTTTCTACATATGGCTAGCCAGTTTTCCCAGCACCATTTGTTAAATAGGGAATCGTTTCCCCATTGCTTGTTTTTGTCAGGTTTGTCAAAGATCAGATAGTTGTAGATATATGGCATTATTTCTGAGGCTCTGTTCTGTTCCATTGATCTATATCTCTGTTTTGGTACGAGTGCCATGCTGTTTTGGTTACTGTAGCCTTATAGTATAGTTTGAAGTCAGGTAGTGTGATGCCTCCAGCTTTGTTCTTTTGGCTTAGGATTGACTTGGCAATGCGGGCTCTTTTTTGGTTCCATATGAACTTTAAAGTAGTTTTTTCCAATTCTGTGAAGAAAGTCATTGGTAGCTTGATGGGAATGGCATTGAATCTATAAATTACCTTGGGCAGTATGGCCATTTTCACGATATTGATTCTTCCTACCCATGAGCATGGAATGTTCTTCCATTTGTTTGTATCCTCTTTTATTTCCTTGAGCAGTGGTTTGTAGTTCTCCTTGAAGAGGTCCTTCACATCCCTTGTAAGTTGGATTCCTAGGTATTTTATTCTCTTTCAAACAATTGTGAATGGGAGTTCACTCATGATTTGGCTCTCTGTTTGTCTGTTATTGGTGTATAGGAAGGCTTGTAATTTTTGTACATTGATTTTCTATACTGAGACTTTGCTGAAGTTGCTTATCAGCTTAAGGAGATTTTGGCCTGAGACGATGGGGTTTTCTAAATATATAATCATGTCATCTGCAAACAGGGACAATTTGACTTCCTCTTTTCCTAATTGAATACCCTTTATTCCTTTGTCGTGCCTGATTGCCCTGGCCAGAACTTCCAACACTACGTTGAATAGGAGTGGTGAGAGAGAACATCCCTGTCTTGTGCCAGTTTTCAAAGGGAATACTTCCAGTTTTTGCCCATTCAGTATGATATTGGCTGTGGGTTTGTCATAAATAGCTCTTATTATTTGAGATACGTCTCATCTATACCTAATTTATTAAGAGTTTTTAGCATGAAGGGCTGTTGAATTTTGTCAAAGGCCTTCTCTGCATCTATTGAGATAATAATGTGATTTTTATCTTTGGTTCTGTTTATATGCTGGATTACGTTTATTGATTTTCGTATGTTGAACCAGCCTTGCATCCCAGGTATGAAGCCCACTTGGTCATGGTGGATAAGCTTTTTGATGTGCTGCTGGATTCGGTTTGCCAGTATTTTATTGAGGATTTTTGCATCAGTGTTCTTCAAGGATATTGGTCTAAAATTCTCTTTTTTTGTTGTGTCTCTGCTCGGCTTTGGTATCAGGATGATGCTGGCCTCATAAAATGAGTTAGGGAGGATTCCCTCTTTTTCTATTGATTGGAATAGTTTCAGAAGGAATGGTACCAGCTCCTCCTTGTACCTCTGGTAGAATTCGGCTGTGAATCCATCTGGTCCTGGGCTTTTTTTGGTTGGTAAGGTATTAATTATTGCTCCAATTTCAGAGCCTGTTATTGGTCTATTCAGAGATTAAACTTCTTCCTGGTTTAGTCTTGGGGAGTGTATGTGTCGAGGAATTTATCCATTTCTTCTAGATTTTCTATTTTATTTGCGTAGAGGTGTTTATAGTATTCTCTGACGGTAGTTTGTATTTCTGTGGGATCAGTGGTGATATCCCCTTTGTCATTTTTTATTGTGTCTATTTGATTCTTCTCTCTTTTCTTCATTAGTCTTGCTAGCGGTCTATCAATTTTGTTGATCTTTTCAAAAAACCAGCTTCTGGATTCATTAATTTTTTGAAGGGTTTTTTGTGTCTCTATTTCTTTCAGTTCTGCTCTGATCTTAGTTATTTCTTGCCTTCTGCTAGCTTTTGAATGTGTTTGCTCTTGCTTCTCTGGTTCTTTTAATTGGGATGTTAGGGTGTCAATTTTAGATCTTTCCTGCTTTCTTTTGTGGGCATTTAGTGCTATAAATTTCCCTCTACACACTGCTTTGAATGTGTCCCAGAGATTCTGGTATGTTGTGTCTTTGTTCTCATTGGTTTCAAAGAACATCTTTATTTCTGCCTTCATTTCATTATGAACCAAGTAGTCATTCAGGAGCAGGTTGTTCAGTTTCCATGTAGTTGAGCGGTTTTGAGTGAGTTTCTTAATCCTGAGTTCTAGTTTGATTGCACTGTGGTCTGAGAGATAGTTTGTTATAATTTTTGTTCTGTTACATTTGCTGAAGAGTGCTTTACTTCCAACTATGTGGTCAATTTTGGAATAGGTGTGGTGTGGTGCTGAAAAGAATGTATATTCTGTTGATTTGGGATGGAGCGTTCTGTAGATGTCTATTAGGTCTGCTTGGTGCAGAGCTGAGTTCAATTTCTGGATATCCTTGTTAACTTTCTGTCTCATTGATCTGTCTAATGTTGATAGTGGGCTGTTAAAATGTCCCATTATTATTGTGTGGGATTCTAAGTCTCTTTGTAGGTCACTAAGGACTTGCTTTATGAATCTGGGTGCTCCTGTATTGGGTGTATATATATTTAGGATAGTTAGTTCTTCTTGTTGAATTGATCCCTTTACTATTATGTAATTTCCTTCTTTGTCTCTTTTGATCTTTGTTGGTTTAAAGTCTGTTTTATCAGAGACTAGGACTGCAACCCCTGTCTTTTTTTGTTTTCCATTTTCTTGGTAGATCTTCCTCCATCCCTTTATTTTGAGCCTATGTGTGTCTCTGCACGTGAGATGGGTTTTCTGAATACAGCACACTGATGGTTCTTGACTCTTTATCCAATTTGCCAGTCTGTGCCTTTTAATTGGAGCATTTAGCCCATTGACATTTAAGGTTAGTATTGTTATGTGTGAATTTGATCCTGTCATTATGATGTTAGCTGGTTATTTTGCTCATTAGTTGATGCAGTTTCTTCTTAGTCTTCCTGGTCTTTACAATTTGGCATGTTTTTGCAGTGGCTGGTACCGGTTGTTCCTTTCCATGTTTAGTGCTTCCTTCAGGAGCTCTTTTAGGGCAGGCCTGGTGGTGACAAAATCTCCCAGCATTTGCTTGTCTGTACAGTGTTTTTTTCTCCTTCACTTATGAAGCTCAGTTTGGCTGGATATGAAATTCTGGGTTGAAAATGCTTTTCTTTAAGAATGTTAAATATTGGCCCCCACTCTCTTCTGGCTTCTAGAGTTTCTGCCGAGAGATCCACTGTTAGTCTGATGGGCTTCCCTTTGTGGGTAACCCGACCTTTCTCTCTGGCTGCGCTTAACATTTTTTCCTTCATTTCAACTTTGGTGAATCTGACAATTATGTGTCTTGGAGTTGCTCTTCTCGAGCAGTATCTTTGTGGCGTTCTCTGTATTTCCTGTATTTGAATGTTGGCCTGCCTTGCTAGATTGGGGAAGTTCTCCTGGATAATATCCTGCAGAGTGTTTTCCAACTTGGTTCCATTCTCCCCGTCACTTTCAGGTACACCAATCAGACCTAGATTTGGTCTTTTCACATAGTCCCATATTTCTTGGAGGCTTTGTTCATTTCTTTTTATTCTTTTTTCTCTAAACTTCTCTTCATGCTTCATTTCATTCATTTCGTCTTCCATCGCTGATACCCTTTCTTCCAGTTGATCGCATCAGTTACTGAGGCTTGTGCATTCATCACGTAGTTCTCGTGCCTTGGTTTTCAGCTCCATCAGGTGCTTTAAGGTCTTCTCTGCACTGGTTATTCTAGTTATCCATTCATCTAATATTTTTTCAAAGTTTTTAACTTCTTTGCCACTGGTTCGAACTTCCTCCTTTAGCTCGGAGTGGTTTGATCTTCTGAACCCTTCCTCTCTCAACTCGTCAAAGTCATTCTCCATGCAGCTTCGTTCCGTTGCTGGTGAGGAACTGCATTCCTTTGGAGGAGGAGAGGCGCTCTGGTTTTTAGAGTTTCTGGTTTTTCTGCTCTGTTTTTTCCCCATCTTTGTGGTTTTATCTACCTTTGTTCTTTGATGATGGTGATGTACAGATGGATTTTTGGTGTGGATGTCCTTTCTGTTTGTTAGTTTTCCTTCTAACAGACAGGACCCTCAGCTGCAGGTCTGTCGGAGTTTACTGGAGGTCCACTCCAGACCCTGTTTGCCTGGGTATCAGCAGTGGTGGCTGCAGAACAGTGGATACTGGTGAACCGCAAATGCTGCTGCCTGATTGTTCCTCTGGAAGTTTTGTCTCACAGGAGTACCCGGCTATGTGAGGTGTCAGTCTGCCCCTACTGGGGAGTGCCTCCCAGTTAGGCTACTCGGGGGTCAGGGAGCCACTTGAGGAGGCAGTCTGACTGTTCTCAGATCTCCAGCTGCATGCTGGGAGAACCACTACTCTCTTCAAAGCTGTCAGACAGGGACATTTAAGTCTGCCGAGGTTATTGCTGTCTTTTGTTTGTCTGCGCCCTGCCCCCAGAGGTGGAGCCTACAGAGGCAGGTAGGCCTCCTTGAGCTGTGGTGGGCTCCACCCAGTTGGAGCTTCTGGGCTGCTTTGTTTATCTACTCAAGCCTGAGCAATGGCGGGCGCCCCTCCCCCAGCCTCACTGCCACCTTGCAGTTTGATCTCAGACTGCTGTGCTAGCAATGAGCGAGGCTTCGTGGGCGTAGGACCCTCCGAGCCAGGTGCAGGATATAATCTCCTGGTGCACCATTTGTGAAGCCTGTTGGAAAAGCAAAGTATTAGGGTGGGAGTGACCCGATTTTCCAGGTGCCATCTGTCACCCCTTTCTTTAACTAGGAAAGGGAATTCCCTGACCCCTTGCACTTCCCGGGTGAGGCGATGCCTCGCCCTGCTTTGGCTCACACACGGTGTGCTGTACCCACTGTCCTGCACCCACTGTCTGGCACTTCCTAGTGAGATGAACCCAGTACCTCAGGTGGAAATGCAGAAATCACCCGTCTTCTGCGTGGCTCAGGCAGGGAGCTGTAGACTGGAGCTGTTCCTATTCGGCCATCTTGGCTCCCATTTTTTTTTTTTTTTTTTTTGAGATGCATTCTCACTCCTGTCGCCCAGGCTGGAGTGCAGTGGTGCAATCTTGGCTCACTGCAACCTCTGCCTCCTGGGTTCAAGCTATTCTCCTGCTTCAGCCTCCCGAGTAGATAGGATTACAGGTGCCCGTCACCACACCTGGCTAATTTTTGTACTTTTAGTGGAGATGGGGTTTTGCCACGTTGGCCAGACTGGTCTCAAACTCCTGACCTCAGGTGGTCCGCCTGCATTGGCCTCCCAAAGTGCTGGGATTACAGGTGTGAGCCACCGCACCCGGCACTTCCTATGCTTTTATAAGAGCTTGTACTCTCACAGCATTATGATTACAGCAGGGCAGATATTCTAATCCCCATTTTTGCAGGTGAGAACCCTTTAGGGACAGAACTGATGAGCAATATGCCTCATGTTGGACAACTACTAAGAAGTGCAAACTCAGCAACAATGTGCCATACAAGCTTTTATTACTTTTCCCTAAGAAAAAATTCTAGGGATAAAGGAATTTAAAATATGTGGTGTAAATTCAGAAAAAGACCCATGATTAGAACTTAATACATAAAAGAGATTTTTTAACACCTTAAATTTATAATCTTATTCTGGCTAAGAATTCCAATTTCCTTTTGCATTGAGGATATAATTGCTTATATGCCAAAGGTATAAGTGAATATTTTGTTGAGGTCAACTTTTATAATTGTGTTCTCTCAAAAAACTGGTGTTATTTGTCTATCTATGGTTTACAATTTCTTTACCGCTATATGTCGGTTTACTAAGTTGCAAGATGGTTCTGCTAATGCCTGCTTATACTTAGTACTATAATCATTATTATTCCTATTTAACTGATGCAAAAACTCAGCTAAGGTGTAAAATTCCCTACGTTTATATAACCACACTTTCCAGTTGATAAATGGATTTTTAGAATGCAGGTAAAGGATTATATATTTAGAAAACCAGTATTGTATCACCACCATATATTACTGAAGGTGTCATGATGCCCTACCAAGGACGAAATACAGGTTGAAAGTTAGTAATAATTAGCATCCATTCCTGTATTATCAATCCATTGCACAGATATGTATCCTTCGATATGTAGCCTATGTATTGTCAGCCTCAGTAGGTACTCACTACATTCCTATGCTGAATTGCCCTCTCCTTGAAAAAATACAGAAATTTAAGTTTGTTGTGGAGATTGTCACCTGCTTCTTTTTTAAAGATACACACACTTTGTTCTATTTTTTATCTAAATTGCCCCCCCACCCCCAGTTCCTGAAGCAAGCATGTAGAATATTTTCCATGATCATATCCAAAGTGGACCTGCTGCATAGGAGAGTCACATTGCAGTTATGTGAACGTGAAAACTGAGATAAATTCTCCTGTCTTTGGTGTGTTTATAAAATGTGCTAAGCTTTCTTTTAACCATGAATAATTTAGGTATGACCCTTTCTAAGTGCAAGAGAATAGATCAAATGCTATCCTAGCTCTGTGATGATATAGCTCTTCCCAGCAACTGAAAGAAAAGATCATCAAAGCCTCTTACCTTTCTACTTACTCACCCACACTGTTAGAAATTATCTCAAATGAAAATTGGCCAAAGGATAAGAATTAATGTAGTAAGACTTTGACAGCAAAGATCATTAGGAGATTGTACATTCCTTCTATTTTATTGAACAATTTCTGGCTAGGAGATGTCCCTGAGGTCCTTTTCTATTGGTTGTATTCTTATATTTTCATGTGCTGTCTTAAGATGTTTATCCTGAGGTTAATTGTGTGTGGATAATGCTAACAGTCCATTTTTGAGTTTTAGAGCTGGCTCATTAATATCTATGCTATTCAGTGTTTCAACTTGTGTAACAATAAGGCTTTCAGTTTTTGGATTTGTACTACAGTACGCGTAACTTCAGTTAAACAACTGGACTGTGTTTTTTCTTCATTACTCTCATGATGGTCATTATGCAGTTTTTGCATCAGGCTAAGGAGACAATCTCTGGCTTTCATTCAAGATAAAGAGCAAAATAGTATCAAATTCCCTTCAAGACAAGGAAGAGTGCCTTTGGCCGATAATAGTTGATCATGACATGAGGAAAACTATTTCATTAAAAATAGAAGAGAGAAAAAAGGGACAAGTAGGAGGAAGGCTAGGGGAGAGATCCAAAAAAAGATTCAATTTTATTAATGCAAAATACCCAAACTTGGAGATCAAGAAAAAAAAAAAAACATTAAAACATCAAATATATGTTTTTTTTTTTAATTCTTTAAAAACACGAAAAATTCTGATTGAGGAAAAACATTAAATGCATTTTTCAGGTTTATCTGAAGTCACAGATAACAATGTTAATGATGCTAAAATGTACTGAACAGACCCACATATGAATAAGTGAAAAGTCTTAAGAATTTTTTCTTTAAAATCAAACTATAACTGAGTTCAGAGGCACTCTGGATTTTAGCAATTTAAAAGCAATCACTGTTACTAATCTAACTATGAAGAAGCTCGTAAGATACCTTTAACATATGGATAATAAAGTTGCAAAAGTGACAGACACTTGTTCAAGAGGTACACGCTGAGCAGCATATACGTGTGTGAAAGGCACAATGTTTCTTTTCCATTTGTATGGCTGTATAACTATAATTCAAGCCAGCGAAGATTTAGTTATGTGACATAAAAACTACTAGAATAATAAAGAGATTTTTAAATTATGTGTATTTGTGCAAATAGACTAGAGGTCAAGAATACTTTGATGACATAAAACCACCTTCCCTGAGAAACTATGTTCTTGAATAAAGGTGCAGGAATTATTGATGCCGAGTTGCATAGAAATAGCCAGATTTGGGTGGCTCAGCTTCTACAAGAGGAATGGAAGGTGTAAGGTCAAGTCCCAAAGTGTTGTCCAGAACTAGGTTAGTAATATTGAACACCTATACCAAGGACCAGGCACTTTACGAAGCTACATATAGAATCTCATTTCATCCCTGCCATAACTCTACTGGGTAGATGCTATTATCACCCTCTATACCAAATTAAAAGCAAACTTAGGCATAAGTGTCTAAAGCCACTGCACCTGGGCTCAACTCAGTTTGATTTGATCCCCATATCACCTGTACCTTTTCACAGTGACATGCTTACTTCTTTATAAAGTCTAGGTCATGAATGCAGGCAACTTTTCTGAAGGTTTGACAATGGACAAAGTCTGAGAATAAAAATAGATGAGTACAAGTGATTTGGAGGTTAGTACAATTTGAGAATTTAATTTACGAACAGAATTTTTTATACATTATCAGGTAGCCTTCATCATAATCACCACCAGAAAGAAAAATCTTAGAACTAGGAGATAGGGTCTTGGTAGCGGCATGAACAACCTTGATCGAATCAACTGCTTTCCTGGTTATGACTTATAAAAAAAGGAATTCAACCAAAAGCTACACTGTAAATAAACTAGGGTGAGGAATTTGAAGATTATCTTAACAATATCCCTAATGGAAGAAGATGGGAATGTGGACAAGAAACAGTTCTCTGGTAGGAAAAAAATAATGTAATTCCTTACATGATGAAGTAAATACAGTGTATGAGAAAATTCATTCAGCCATTCTTCATGTAGGAAAATCCATCTATGAGAAGAAATTTAAAAATAATAAAGAGATAAATAGAAGGAATTGGCCCAAGAGGCCGTTAGCCAATATGTGGATCTATGTGTACATACTGCTTGAAAGAGGGCAAACTTCATTATACTTTAGATACACGTATGCTGCAACTAAATCATCATGGATTATAAATCTCTATAAAGTAAATTTTTAATTAAACCAAGGCAAATATTGTTTAAAGCTGCTATCCTATGTTAATCTCATATTCTACCTGAAATGAATTGTCATGAAGAATAAAATGGAAGCATAGATAGTTGATTATGCTTCAGAATATAAGGTAATATTGTTCTTTGCATATTGTTTCCTTTTTCTTACCTTGATTTTTATTCTGTTCTTTACTCCTCCTTTCACATTCTTTTTAAATTCATAATACCTACAATTAAATTGCAACCCTTGGTTCTCAAGGATTCTAGCTTTCAAACAGGTACTCGTGCAACTGAGCGAACCTGTTGTAGGCCTAGAAAGAGCGATGAACTGAGATGACTATAAAGCAGTTCTCTCTATGTCCCCTCTTTCCACTGCCCCAGTGGACACAGATAAGCAGCTGACAAATTCTGCCATGCTTTCAACTGGTCATCAGAAGTCCTCTCGTTAGAATAATATTCTTCCTTACATTTATTGTAACTAAAGCTTTACTGATAAGGATAAGAGCTTTCAAAAATGTAGTTTTAATGGCGTGCGGTGTCTCACGCCTGTAATCCCAGCACTTTGGGAGGCTGAGGCAGGCGGATCACGAGGTCAGGAGATCGAGACCATCCTGGCTAACATGGTGAAACCTCGTCTCTACTAAAAATACAAAAAATTAGCCAGGCGTGGTGGCGGGAGCCTGTAGTCCCAGCTACTCGGGAGGCTGAGGCAGGAGAATTGCTGAACCCGGGAGGTGGAGCTTGCAGTGAGCCGAGATGGCACCACTGCACTCCAGTCTGGGCGACAGAGCGAGACTCCATCTCGAAAAGAAAAAAAAAATGTACTGCCCTGATAATTTGTGATCTTAACTATTTACCACCAAATATTACTTAACAATGAAAACAATAAATAAAAATAAAAAGAACAATTAATTGCTCAAGGTACCTCAGCAGATTGATAATGAAATCAAGGACTAAAACCTTAGTCTTCTGAATATAAATTCAACCCTCTTTTTAGAATTTAATTGAAACACTTTGTGAACCCGATCAAACATGTAGTTTGAACAAATCTCTATACTTTAATCCAGTTTTGGGATCAATGATGTTTTGTTATGTCATAAAGAGGTGACTTGTTCTGTCATTTAAAAAATCTATTGAGTATTGTTTGTTTTATTCCATTTTTTCTATATTTTATTATATTGTGAACTCATCCATACAGACACATTCAGTGTTGAAGGTATTGAAAGAGATGAGGATTCTGCCCTCAAAGACCTTAACTTCTAAGAAAAGTTTGCAGTCTTAATTTGATTCTGCTGCTTGTGTTAGGAAATAGACAAGTTTCGTATTGCTATGACCTTTTCACTGCTTAAAACAGATGGAATTGTTCTTTTCACCACAAATTTCAACAAAGTTGTATGTCCCCACTCTCAACCTTGAAACACCCTTCTTACTGTGAATCCCCAAAGATTTCTGAGACAGAGATAAAAAAGCAAAATTGTGTAGAAGGAAAACGAGGGAGACACTCAGAAAGAAACAAAAATAACTATATCAATTGGAGCTCAGCAATCTTGCACAGCCAATACACACATGAGTCGTGGTACCCATTTATTATAAGATAGATGATTTGTCTTTAGTACATTCTGTGTGGTTATCCCTAGCACCAAATGTTTTACTATTCCTATTTTACTGAATAAGTACTCTTTGCTTAGCTTTATTTATAAGTCTAGTATTTTCTGCTCAACACTTTGTGAACAAGTAATGTCCCTCATTTTCCTGCACATGCCTGGTTTGTTCCTTATAATGCCGATGATTAGCATCATAATCCATGTTCTTTTAAGTGTATGTTGAAATAGATATGCCTATATTGTGCACCAAAGAAAAAGAAACAACACCCAATTAGATCACAGAAATGGGTTCAAAATCTTTGGTTCATAATGAATTGATACCACTTCGTGATCTAACATTTAAACCTTGGAAAGACTAGGTTAAAGTTTAAAATGGCAATTAAGAGAAGAGAGCAAAAGAGTGAAATTGTAGTTTTCTTCTATGAGTGTAGCAATAATGAGTAAAGGATTGAAGGATTTGTTTTAAAAAACCTGTTGCCATTTACTAATTGTGAGTTTGAAAACTGTGCCTTATTTTAAACTCTATCTTAAAATAATTTACTTGCCTGCCATAAAAATGTCTGACTTATTTACATTTTAACTAAACATAACTTAGCTGGGAACTTCTGAAATGGCTGTGAACAAGGCAATGTGTCATACGTAGATTGGAAAGTTATATCTTTTAAATAAACAAAACATCTTATGTTGCCTTAGCACTGCTGCCAGAGTTTATAAAGGTGAACAATCCTGCCTTAAAAGTTAAGGACACTCTGGTGATCACTCCAAGGGTCTGTCGATTGCACTTTTTTTATATCCTTGTAAGGCTTTAGATTTCATTGGTCCATCTAGAAAATGGGATTACCTCTGACATAATAGCTCATATTACATAGCAATTATGCTTTATCCATAGATATTGTGCATTTAATTACTGTACAACTAGCCGAAATTATATAGTTCTCCATTTTTAAGTGTAACTCAAAGAAATATGCTCAACATAAGCAAAATTATCTTCAAGTAAAAGAATAAAAAACAGTTGGTATTGTCCTATAAATCTAATCATGGTTTTGTTCATTATACTTCATAAAGTATTCTCAAATGCCTTATGCCATTAATGCTTACAAAATGTCTTTGAGGAAAACATGGTAGTATTTGCCATCATTATAGACACAGACTGAGTCCTAGTGTTTCAGTTATTTTTGCCTATGTTGGTAGTAAAGTTGAGATTCAACCTTGGTATTTTTACTCAGCTTAGTATTCAAAGGTGAAGTTAATCTTTGGTACCTGTTCTCTGTGAATCAAAATATTTGCAATAAATCCACAAGCTTCAAAATGCAGTGTCTTTATGTAAACTCAAGTCTTTTTAAGGCCTTTCCATTTTAAACTTCATCTATTTTCCCTGAAGAAGGTCTACTTCAACAAGCATTGTCTGTGTCCTATGCATACTAGAAATTATGCTAGGCATGATTCGTGCTAGTTCTCAAATGTTAAACAAGCTGTATCAGGATCAACTGGGCAACTGAAACAAACAAACAAACAAACAAACAAACAAAAAACAGCAATTCCAGGCTTACTTCTGAATGAAGACATGAGACTTCCAGGTTACAGCATGGGGATATGGGTAGTAATAAATTTCAAATGATCTCATCAAGAGCCAAGGTTGCACAAATTAAAATACATTTAAAAAGAAAATAGAAAAGAAAAGAAAAAATATCTAGGTGGCAAACACTGTGGAAAGACAAGGCATATTTCGATTTGAATCACTGAAGATCACATTAAATGAGTGATTTAGGAAAGAATGGAGGAGAGTTGTGATTCATTAATTTCTATGGCACAGTTTATTTACGGTGTTTCTTTATTTATAATACATCTCATAATCCACATAATAGAAAACTTACTCCCAAAAAGATTTACTAAACTTTGGAAATATGGAGTACATGACATAATGGATCTTAAGTGCTTAGACCACAGAAGGCATTCATATTAGTTTGCTGGGACCACCATAACTAAATATCACTGACTGGATATCTTAAACAATGGAAATTAATTTTCTCCCAGCTCTGAAGGCTAGAAGTCAAAGATCAATGTGCCAGCAGGATTGGTTATTTCTGAGGGTTCTCCTTGGGTTGCAGACGATCACCCTCTTTGCGCCTCTTCATATGGTAGTCCCACTGTAACTGCGCACCTCTAGGGTCTTTTGTGTGTCCAAATTTCCTCTTCTTTAATGGGCACCACTCAGATTGAATTAGGGCCCACCTTTGTGGTTTCATTTTAACTTGGTTACCTTTTTAAACGGCCTATCTCCAAATATAGTCACAATCTAAGCAACTGGGTGTTAGGGATTCAACATATAAATTTTGGAGAACATAATTCAGCCCCTAACAGCTTTTAATAATTTTAGTTGCTCTGTGTTTTGTCTGTTTCTCTACTTACTTCTTTATGTAACTTACTGGATTCCGCACAACCCCTGTATCTGCTCAGTTTAATTTGTTGCTGAAAGGTTATTTGCTGTAGTAAATCTGATAACCTAAAAGCTTGTTATTGGAGATGATTTGTGTATTGGAGCTTCTAGAAAAACATTTACATAAAGAGGAAGGCAGGAGAGTTTGGTGTTTTTACCTTGAAGAGTGAGTAGGCTGGGAATTTCTCACAGGTTGCCCAACTAACAATGGAGATCCTTTCAGGGTTGGATGTTTAAATGGTCTTCAAATCTATCATATGCACAACTTCCTGTTGGAACTATATCTAGGTATGGACCTAGATACTCTATGTGATTGTTTCAGAGTCTGATTTTTTACTTTTTCTGTATTCTAGAAAATTAACTAATAAATATTTTAAGCTGACATTTTAAAATTGTACCTTCTTTTCCCTCTGGAAAGAACATTCATGCTTTATTATTTGTGTGCCTTTCTTTCCTTCTAGCTTTCAAATTTTTCAAACATATGTATCTATGCTTCTTTCTGCTGTCAACTTTAGTGATAAAAAAAGAATTTTTCTCACTGCTTGTTTAAATTTTCTCCAGTGAGAATTCCACCACAAAAACAAACAAACAAAACAATTCAGGAAATACTAATGCAGTTTTTCTTTTTACGTTTAACATTATGTATGGTTGTACATTTCCTGTTAAATTATTATCAACTTTTCATAATTGGTTCTGCCCTTCAGCTCTTGGAAGCCATTTGCAAGACATTTCTAAAACACTATGGAAGAAATCCAATAAAGATAGACTTGTCTACCAACTTGACAGTCATTCTTTAGAAATGCCTTTGAGAAAGTATCATCCATTTTCTTCATTTTTCCCCATTGAGAAATGAGCTAAACTAATTTCTACTGCAATGTTAAGCCATACTTTCATTTCATTCAGGGAACTTTTCAATTACAGTTTTACAAAGGAAAATACAAATTTACAAAGGAAAATTGTAATTTTACCTTCAGGTTTATTATCAAGAATTAACAGAAATTTTAATAGCCAGCACAGTTCTTTCCCATTACTTAACTTGTGAGTATGAAAGGTAAAATTTCTACCAGATTTTCAATTGCTCTTGTTTTGGTCCAATATGTTGGTATTTGCAGGGATGAAGAACCAGGAGGCCAGTTGGTTACAGATAAGTTCCATATTGACTGGGATTCCGTACTCATTGACATGGATAATGTCATTGTAGCAAGATTTGATGGCAGAGGAAGTGGTTTCCAGGGTCTGAAAATTTTGCAGGAGATTCATCGACGATTAGGCTCAGTAGAAGTAAAGGACCAAATAACAGCTGTGAAGTAAGTGGATGCACATTTTTCTTCTCTGTTTTCTATAATGACAGAGTCTAGGTATATGACATATAATATAACTAACCCTGACTCAAGGCTTCTATTTTAGTGATTGAGCAATTTTGTAAGTTAATCATAAAGCCTATTTCATTTTTTTTTTCAAGTACCTGTCACCCTTAGCGCTATAATAAAAGAATTCTCATATTTCCCCTCTGGAATTAAAATTTACTTTGGATTTATGAAAGTTGGGATACATTTTAATTATACCACTATATTATTTGTTTACAGTAATCCACAATGTCTGTTGTATCCTCAGTTAATCACAATTCTTGAAGTTTCACAGATACCATTATCACACTGGCATGAATGTGTGACCTAAGAAAGTTAGTGGGTTCTTTATAATAGCACAAAGAAACCAGATATGTTATTGTTCAAATGTAGATGTTGACTCAGTAGGCCTGGAATGGGGCCCAGGCTTCTGCATTTATAACAAGCTTTCAGGTGATACCAAACTACTAGGCCATCACTTTGAGTAGCAAGATTTTGGAGTATATGATGCTTATACATGAATAGAGCTACAGTTAGTAAAGCATTTCTAGTCATTAGCTATTGTTTTGTATGTATGCATGCCAACTATATATTTATATTTGCATTTAACTCACAAAGATATAACTATTGTTTTTCGTTTTCATTGCAGATTTTTGCTGAAACTGCCTTACATTGACTCCAAAAGATTAAGCATTTTTGGAAAGGTAAATAGTAGAAATGCTGAATCTATCTTTTTATGCATATCTATGTTATGTAATATCCTGTTACACATTCACAGGAGGCCAGTTGGTTACAGATAAGTTCCATATTGACTGGGATTCCGTACTTATTAACATGTAAAACCTCACTGTAGCAAGATTTGATGGCAGAGGAAGTGGACTCCAGAGTCTGAAATGTATATATATAATATATGTATATATACATACATATATGTAGTGTTTGTATGTATACATATGTAATTACATGCTTCATTATATTATGATTTCTCTGTATTATCCTTTAAAAAATAATAGCATAATTAGTATTATATACAGTCAGTCATTTATTAATTCAGTAACTATTTATTGGACAGTTAGTTGGCACCTGGTGTCAGAAGTAGAACAACAACAGGACAAAATGGGGCTTTGTTTTCATGAAGCTTGTGTTCCAGAGAGGGGAAACAGTAAAGAGGTAAATGAAAAGCACAGTTTCATATAGTAATAAGCCTCATAAAGAAAACAAAGAAAAACTGATACATAAAAGCCAACTGCAGAAGCACGGCCAGTGTCATTAGATTGAGTGGTCAATTTAGGACTCTCTGATGAGGTTATATTTAAACCTATACCTAAATAACACATGGACGCTGGTCAAATAAATCTCTTGAAGCAGAATAGTCTCCACAGAAAAAAAACTAGCAAGTATCACAATCTTAGGAAAACAGACACAGGCTTAGAAACTAGGAAATGACCAGTATGCATAATTACGTCATCTGTGCTCTCTGCACAATATTTACTTATTGCAGTAACTGTTATGTCAGGTTCAACATTATTTTGACAGTGGGAAAATAGACCTCATATAGATATTTATTAGTTTGCTTTTTATTTTTGTTTTTTGTTTTGTTTTGTTTTTTTTTTTTTGAGACAGATCTCACTCTGTTGCCAGGCTGGAGTGCAGTGGCGCAATCTGGGCTCACTGCAACCTCCCCCTCCCAGGTTCAAGCGATTCTCCTGCATCAGCCTCCTGAGTAGCTGGGGACTACAAGCACGTGCCACCACGCCCAGCTAATTATTGTATTTTTAGTAGAGACGGGGTTTCACCATGTTGGCCAGATGGTCTCGATCTCTTGACCTCGTGATCCACCTGCCTTGGCCTTCCAAAGTGCTGGGATTACAGGTGTGAGCCACCGTGCCCAGCCTATTGAGCTTGTTTTTAACACATCAGTGGACAATGTATTATAAAGGTAAAAAGGCCGGGCGCGGTGGCTCACGCCTGTAATCCCAGCACTTTGGGAGGCTGAGGCGGGAGGATCATGAGGTCAGGAGATAGAGGCCATCCTGGCTAACACGGTGAAACCCCATCTCTACTAAAACTGCTAAAAATTAGCTGGGCGTAGTGGCAGGCGCCTGTAGTCCCAGCTACTGGGGAGGCTGAGGCAGGAGAATGGCGTGAACCCGGGAGGCGGAGCTTGAAGTGAAGTGAGCCGAGATCGAGCCACTGCACTCCAGCCTGGGCGACGGAGTGAGACTCCGTCTCAAAATAAAATAAAATAAAAAGATGAAAGGAAAAGGGGGACCTTGAACTATTTTAGTTTACAAATAAAGCAAATTCTTGGTGTTCATGGATTTAAACATATGATATTTTCTACTATTCATAAGTAACCTAGAGATCCATGACATAAAATAACTGGTAAGTTTAATTGGGGCATAAATTTTAGTGGTACACACTGACAGGTGGGTGTATAGAAAACCACTTAACAAATGAGTAAAATACAAATCAGTGCAAATCACGACCATCCTCTCTCCACTTCAAACATCTGCAGTGTACCATGCCTTTGCAGTATTCTACGCTTGTTGTCAGCAATATTCAACAGATAAGTAAAAATATTTTGTGAGCATTGCTCCTCCAACATAACACAAAGAAGTAAATAACTGAAAGTGCACCCCTAGTAGTAAAGATTAGTTTTTCGTGTTTTGTTTTTTTTAAAAGGAAAACATCTGAGAAAGTGATCATCCCAAAGAAATGGAAACCCTAGATATATTAAAAAGTGAAATGAAATCCTGTCTCAGACTGCAGCACTGTTAAGCCTTAGGGACATTGTGCTAGGTGAAGATAGCCAGTCACAGAAGGACAAATACTGTATAATTCTACTTATTACATGAGGTATCTAGAGTGGTTGAGTTCATGGAAAAAAAGAGTGAAATGGCGGTTGCCAGGATTTGAGGGGAGAGGAAAAAGGGAAGCTGGTTTTTAATGGATATATAATAATGGCAAGAATGTAAACTAGTAAAGTAAAAAACAAAGATAAATAGAGAACAACCGAGCCAGAAAATACAGTTCATTGAAAAAAAAGAGAGGGATGGAGGGGAGACAAAAAGGGAGAGCAAGAGCAGTAAAGGAAGAATGTGAGTGCAAATGAGAGCAAGGTGCTCTCATTTAGTGATTAGCCATTTTATGATCCCATCAGTTTCTTATTAGGGTTCTTGGAATTTTTGTCTAGTTTCATATTTGCAAGATGAAAAGGTTCTGGAAATCTGTTTCACAGAAACAAATATATACCTGACACTACGAAACTGTGTGTTTAAAAGTAGTTAATAGAGTAAATTTTATGTTATATGTTTTACCACATACAAAAAAGTACGTGCAGCAGGGAACATTTTACTCCTTAAAAGTCCTGATACATGTAATAATTTACAAATGGCTTAGGGCCTATGTATTTCAATGCTCTGCTTACTGTACACATAAATAAGCATAAAGGACCAAATAAGCTTTTACAAACATTCATGGAAATTTAGAGAAGATTCAAAGGGTTGTAAAATGCCTCATGGAAAAGGGCAACATGAGCTGAGTGGTGATCAGCAGGTAGAGGGGAAGGAAAAGAGTCTCATGCAAATGCACAGTGTCAGTGAGGGGAGCATGTGTGGAGAACATGAAATGAAGTAGTTGACTGTTATTAGAAGAATGATAGGCAATAAGAATGAGAGGGAGACTGGGCAGAGACGATAGAGGATCTTCATTGCCACTGAGAAATTAGAAGCTCAGCATATAAACCATGGAAAAATAACACTCTAGGCTTCACATTTAGAAGTTCAAATTCTTTTTCCCCAAATCGTCATTGTATACTTGATGTGCCTCAGAGCAAATGACTCTGGAAAACTAAAAGAGTGACATAGGATACAAACAAGTAAAAATATGAATGACTTCATCTTAAATGGAAAAAATATTCCAGGTCAAACAAATATGCTTATCTGTGACTGAGTTATAAATTAAAAGTTGACTTTCTCACCATGTAAAATACACTGTTTATCCTAAGATTCCGTAGACCTTGCGATTCTTTTTTCTTGAAATGCACTGATTTCAGATTCAAATTAGGTTATGCTAACCTCATAAAACGGGTTGGAAAACAATGTTCTTGCTATACTGATTCCCTGGAAAAATTTGTTTAAAATTGGAACTAGACTATAAAGAAATTTGGAGCTATTGCTTTCTGTGTGGGATTAAACATTTAATTAGTTTTTAAATTTATGTAACCAATAGAAGACTATTAAGATTTTGTTTAATTTCTTCTGAGGTCACCTTTAGTACTTTGAAAAGAATATTTTTTCACTTCATATAACTTTTCAAGAATATATACAAACAGCAATATATAATATCC
Source organism: Pan troglodytes (assembly GCF_028858775.2). NCBI lineage: Eukaryota > Metazoa > Chordata > Mammalia > Primates > Hominidae > Pan > Pan troglodytes. The sequence goes on from NC_072411.2 coordinate 16,507,613, forward strand.
TCTTATTATATGCTTAATCATTTCACTTGTGGCAGTAATATCCCATTTTGATTTCTATTATGACTTACTAGTGCCTTCTTGCTTTTGCTAGGGCACTCTCTTGCTCTCATTTGCACTCATGTTCTTCCTTTATTGCTCTTGCTCTCCCTTTTTGTCTCTCCTCCATCCCTCTTTTTTTTGTTCAGTGAACTGTATTTTCTGGCTGGTTGTTCTCTATTTATCTTTGATTTTACTTTGCTAGTTTACCTTCTTGCCATTATTATTTTTCTTCTACTTTTTATATCCATTTTTTTCATCAATTATTAAGTTGAATGTCTAGCTTATTAATTTTTCATTCTTTCTTTCAAATACAAGCACTTAGGCTGGGTTTGGTGGCTCACACCTGTAATCCCAGCACTTTGGGAGGCCGAGGTGGGCGGATCGCCTGAGGTTGGGAGTTCGAGACCATCCTGACCAACATGGAGAAACCCCTGTCTCTACTAAAAATACAAAACTAGCCGGGCATGGTGGCACATGCCTGTAATCCCAGCTACCTGGGAGGCTGAGGCAGGAGAATCGCTTGAACCCAGGAGGCGGAGATTGTGGTGAGCCGAGATCGGACCATTTTTTTTGCAGTGAGCCCAATTCCCACCACTGCACTCCAGCCTGGGCAACAAGAGCGAAATTCTGTCTCAAAAAAAAAAAAAAAAAAAAAAAAAAAAATTATCACAGGAACTGAAATTAAGTTTAGTTGTCTTATAAACATTTTTTTTTAGAACAGATATCACTGTGATTACCAGGCCAAAAAAAGATTAATTCATCCAACAAACATTATTGAATGTACACTATGTACACTATGTGCCCAGCACTTTTTTTGAAGTGTTGGAAATACGGTGGTCAAAGAATAGAAGAAAAGTCTTTCTTTATTGAATTTAGTTCAGTAAGGAGAGCTATATGGAAAACATGTAAACTAAACATAATTGGTGAAATACATAAAATGTCAGATGGTGAGAGTTTGATTCCAAAAAGTAAAGAAGAGAAATAAATAAGGATGCCAGGATTAGAGCGAATGTGGCCAATTTAGATTGGAGGTAAGGAAAGGTATCACTAGGAGATCATGTTTGAACTAAGAGAAGGCAATGTAAGGAGATAAGAACTATGGATATCTGGGGAAAATAAAACAAACTTAAAAATGTAAATGAATATGAAAGCTTCTTAAAACTTTACTTAGGGAGGTAATTATTTGTTATGTAAAGTTTTGTATCTTTTCAATTGAGGGAGGACCTCTCAGTGTTTGAGACCAGCTTGAGTCACTTCTAAGGTTTAAAGCTTCAGTATACATTATCTGTAGAATTAAGATCCTGCCTCCTTGAGGCAGGATTAAGATTCTGCTTCAAGGCAGGATTGTAAGTATTGTGATAAAATGTGAGTGATTATGTTAAGCGAATTAATAGTTTTAATGCAAAATAATAGAGTGTAATAAAATTTATCTTGTATTTATAAAATTCTTTATTTCAAATTAATTCATTGTGTACCACAAGTGAAATGGTTCAGAAAGAATTACACGAGTTTAAATTCGCACAAATCACTTCTTTCTTTCTTTCTTTCTTTTGAGACGGAGTCTTACTCAGTCGCCCAGGCTGGAGCGCAGTGGCACGATTTCAGCTCACTGCAACCTCTGCCTCCTGGGTTCAAGCAATTCTCCTGCCTCAGCCTCCTGAGTAGCTGGGATTAGCCACCACACCTGACTAATTTTTGTATTTTTAGTAGAGATGGGGTTTCACCATGCTGGCCAGGCTGGTCTCCAACTCCTTACCTTGTGATCCGCTGGCCTCGGCCTCCCAAAGTGCTGGGATTACAGGCTTGAGCCACCATGTCCGGCCCAAATAACCTCTTTTAAAATCCCAGTCTGTCAGTGTATCCCTTTTACTATATTCATAAAGTCATTTAAAGATGATCTGAAAACCTGGGGCCACTGCAAACATAAATTTTGAGTAAATGGCATTGCAGACCGCACCTCTGCTTCTCCAAGTCCTTCTATCTATTGAATTTAGTTTCCTACATCATGAGTATATTTCTTTTAAGAAGGAAAATTCTAAGGAAACATTCCTATATTTTAGGCTTACTAAATTAAATTTAAAAATAACATAAACTTGTTAAACTTTTGTAAGTAATGCTAAAATGCTTGGCAAATGGGAATGACAAAACAATTTTAATGAATAGCAAAATCTGATCACGGGAAGACCAATAAAATGCACAATGAAAACAGAGCAGCCTACACTGATGATGGAAGTTTTTGATCTTTATTAAATCAAAAGTAGCCTCTAATTTACTACAGACGATATGGTGATTCCCATTTTTTAATCTACCTGATGATATGCATTGTTTTGAAAGTTGAAAGCATTCTTATATCTACCTAGAACTTATATCTTATTTTTGCCCTCCTCTGAAGTAAATTTTCCAAAAACTCTTTTGTGATATACTATTGCATTCTGTAAATACATATAAAACAGGTGAGAGGAAGGCGAGCCATTAAAATTTAATTTATTTTCAGCTGGGGCTGGTGGGGCACACCTGTAATCCCAGTTCTTTGGGAGGCCAAGGCGAGTGGATCACTTGAGCCCAGGAGTTCAAGACCAGCCTGGGCAACCATGGCAAAACCTATCTGTACAAATAAATACAAAAATTAGCTGGGCATGGTGGCACGCACCTGTGGTCCCAGCTACTCAGGAGGCTGAAGTGGGAGGTTTGCTTAAGCCTGGGAGGCAGCGGTTGCAATGAGCAGAGATTGTGCCATGTACTTCAGCCTGGGTGACAGAGTGAGACCATGTCTAAAATAGATAAAATTTTTCTAATTTTTGCCAGTGTCGATTTTTGTTTAAAAATCAATTAAAGAAGCATTTGTGGTTCAATTTTAAATGCTATAAATAGAATTTTATTCAACAGCTTTTATTATCATAAAGACTTAGAAAATATTTGGCTTCATTAAATGCCAAATTTTCATATTTACAAAAATGGTAAAATATAACACCTTGTATAGCAGCAATAATTTACATTCCTGGTTTTACTGAAGAATCACATGGGGAGATCCAGCAGGTGCCCATTCTCCACAGATTGTGATTGAATGTGGGTCGGGGAGAGCACTGGCACTTTTTTTTTTTTTAAAGCTTCACTCATCTAGGGAACATTGGCTGGGACTAAGAAGATGTTTCCGGTAGGCACCTTTATTATACAATTATGCAGTAATAACTTGCTGTATGTAATGTAGGTCAGCAGCATAGAGGTCCCCTGAGAGTTTATTAAAATTGCACAATCTTAGGTCCCACCCCAGATCTACTGAATTTGAATCTGTATGCTGACAACACTCTCAAGTGATTTGAATTAAGTTAGAAGTTAAGAAGCATTGTTGTGGGATCTACCCCTCCTTTGGAAGGCACTATTCCTGATTCCTAGAGATAATCAGGCTATGAGAGACATGTGAAACTGAGATAAATAAAATAAAACAAACCAACAAAAACATATAATGTCATCTTATATATATTATTTAAATGTAACATAAGCTTTTATGGACTGGAATATTCATTATTCTATCAATGTTTTCAGGTTATATAAACAAACATCATAATCAGCTGAAAGTTTGCTTGGCCATCATGGTATTGTTAATAGAACCAGAAGAGTTGAATGCATCAACTAAGATGTGTGATGCATTCCTCACTATGAGAAGAGAAATCTCTTGGCTGCAACACCCTTCGCCCATCTTTATGACAGAGAACTAGGAACAATATACTGGAAATGCTCCCTCTAGGGACAACACTTTCAAGAGCCGTTTCCACTTTGGCTTTATGATACAGGTTCAACGTACCTAATCTGAAAATTTGAAATTTGAAATGCTCCAAATCCAAAATGTTTTGAGCACCGACATAATGCCACGCATGGAAAATTCTACACCTGACCCTATGTGATGGGTCACAGTCAAAAATGCCATTAAAACTGTTTCATGAACAAAATTACTAAAAATATTCTATACAATTACTGTCAGGCTGTGCGTATAAGGTATATTAAAACATATATGAATTTCATGTTTAGACTTAAGTTTTCATCCCTGAGATAACACATTATGTGTAGGTAAATATCCCGAAATTTTAAAAGAATCCAAAAATCGGAAACTTCTGACTCCAAGCATTTCAGATAAGGGATATTCAGCCTTTAGCTATTTACTTTCTTGCTTTGCATAGCTTACCTCACCTTTTTATTTTTCTTTCTTAGGTAGGTTAATACATTTACCTACCTAAGGGAAAATTTAAAATGGGCTACTTCCAGATTTTGCTGGCCTAAGACTGTCTCTCTCAATGAGAATGAGCAAAGGCACTTTGAAGTAGCTTATATCTATATAGGATAATTTTCTTTCCTTCAGTTACTAATTGTTAAAGCTTTGCCCAAGCTTCTGAGTACTATCTAAATATTCCAGGACCAGAACAATATATGCTATCTCAGTCCATTCAGTAATGAATGACTGCATTTTGAACTTTTATGTACCAACTTTTAAATGATGCTCCAAATACACATAAATGAAATTCTTTATTTCTTACTTCAAGAGTTTAGTGACAATGGCAATAAAACTATAACCTGGACCACACTTGAGTCTTCTGAAAATCTTTCAAAAGTAGACTTCATCATGAACAAACTGCATCAGAATTTCTGAGATTGAGGCCTGAATGTTAATATTTTTTAATACCTCCCAAGATGTCCTGATTTCCAGTAGCATAAAGAACATTACTGAGAGTAGGGCTGAAAATTAATTTCTAAAACAGATAGCTCAGTAGGTCATTTTCTTTTTTCAGCATTACTGTAATTATTAAAATCTCCTCTGGAACTTTTCTAGTCAGATCTTGGTCTACAAAAGAAAAGTGGACATCTTGGTTTATTAAAAAACATTTCAAGAGGGTATTCAAAATTAAACTTAAACAATAATTTAACTCATCTATCTGGGAACATTATTCATTATATCCCATTGCTTTCCAAAACTTAGTTGTGTGGAATATAGAGAAGACAATTTTCTCCTTTACTCTTCATGAGTTTTTAGCCAAGGTTCCCTGTAACAAAAGGCAGATTAACAGGAGAAAAACAAGCCGGGCGCGGTGGCTCACGCCTGTAATCCCAGCACTTCGGGAAGCAGAGGCGGGTAGATCACGAGGTCAGGAGATCGAGACCATCCTGGCTAAAACGGTGAAACCCGTCTCTACTAAAAATACAAAAAAAATTAGCCAGGCTGGTGGCGGCGCCTGTAGTCCCAGCTGCTCGGGAGGCTGAGGCAGGAGAATGGCAAGAACCTGGGAGGCGGAGCTTGAAGTGAACCCAGGGGGCGGAGCTTGAAGTGAACCCAGGGGGCGGAGCTTGAAGTGAGCCCAGGGGGCGGAGCTTGAAGTGAGCCCAGGGGGCGGAGCTTGAAGTGAGCCGAGATCGCGCCACTGCACTCCAGCCTGGGCGACAGAGCGAGACTACGTCTAAAAAAAAAAAAAAAGCAAGAGAAAAACAAACAGAAGCTTAATAACATAAATACCTCCTTTGTACATGGGATAGAAACAAGAAAAATGGGCAGATCTCTAGAGTAGATCTCAAAGAATTGTCTTATACCTCAGATGCAAACACTACCATTCTCTGAAACAAAGGCATAAGGATGTAGGAAAGGTTTTGTTAAGAAAGATGACCAGGAAAAGCAAAACACAAGCAAAGTTTGTTACGCATAGTGAAGTCGATTTCTTCTCCATTGATTGAGTCTTCGGTTATGTAGTTATTCTTCTCTTCCTGGTGCAGAAAGAGAGGGAGAGAAAGAGAGAGAGAGACCCTTGAAAACATCTATACATTTCCTTTATAGACATAAATTTATCTTACACAAGGGAAACTTCCAGCCCTGTTTCTAGTATTCTTCCTGTGTCTGCAGTTTCTCAAAATATCTAGCTCCAAATAATCCTAAGCCAGAGAGGCATATTTAGGGTGAAATAGTCTGAGTGCAGCCTTATTTTGGGGTGACATGTTCTGAACTCTATAAGAAATTAAAACAATCTAAATTTTTTGGTGAGATATTTTCAAAATTTCATTATTTTTTAATTCTACATAATCATCATTATTTCAGTATTTTATTAAATTAGTGGAAAATTACATGTGATTTAATAAGTGCTTTATTTCCCTAACCTCAAATTATTTGGGGCAATTTCCAGATGTATAGTATGAAATCATGGAGCAATATTTGACATTTGGTGATGGAATTAATTTTATATTTTACTTAAGGCTTATTAAAACAGCTGTTATATAACAATTTAAACAAATGTTCAAAAATCTTAATTGTACAAAATGATTTTGGCTTTTTTTTCCCAAACCTGAGACATTCTGATATGATGTACAGTAGCAAACAGGCATAGTTGTTATATATAAATTTGTGTGTGTGTGTGTGTGTGTGTGTGTGATATATATATATATATATTTTTCCCCCCCAGGGTTATGGTGGCTATATTGCATCAATGATCTTAAAATCAGATGAAAAGCTTTTTAAATGTGGATCCGTGGTTGCACCTATCACAGACTTGAAATTGTATGGTGAGTACTTTCTATAGACTGACCTAATATAATGTATTGATTTGTAGAAAACGAAAGCCCAATTTAGAATAGCTCAATTGAACTCATTTATCATATGTTATTAGAGCCTGTTTTCAGCTGTTTATCTCCTCCTTGATTCAGCTGATTTTACTAAAGCATGACAATTAAATGTAAAATGAAGAAATTAATGAAATATGCTAGTCAAATAGTTTTTAGTTTCTTCTCGAATGTCTGTTTTCTTGGGTCACAGCCTCAGCTTTCTCTGAAAGATACCTTGGGATGCCATCTAAGGAAGAAAGCACTTACCAGGTAACTAATTTGAAAATAACAAAGAAAGAGGAGTATTTTTGTTCTAAAAAATTAGTTAAATTGCTTATTTAGATCTATAGATACAGATATTTGTATTTTCCTTTATAGGCAGCCAGTGTGCTACATAATGTTCATGGCTTGAAAGAAGAAAATATATTAATAATTCATGGAACTGCTGACAGTAAGTATTATACTTGCTGCTGCTGTTTGATAGGGTATGACCTTTTACAAAGGGATACATCTAAGGACTTGCTTACAGGAAGCCCTGTAAACCTTCTGAAGAAGGGAGCAGAGAGTCACACAAAGAATCAGATACATGATAGAAGGTGGGACAAAAGAATTCAGAGATAAGAGGAGAGGAGGCTATTCCTCAAATGGCAGCATTGTCCAATCAAACTCCCTGTAATGATGGAAATACTTTATCAATGTTGCTGAAAAAGTAGCCACTGGCCACTTGTGGCCATACCTTGTTTAGTGTGACTGAGGAACTGAATTGATTTTATTTAATTTTAATTTAAAAAGGCACTTGTGTCTAGTGACTATGGTTACAGTGTTATTCAGCACACCTAAAATGGAAACCAACCTGGAAAACAGAAACCAAAAAGCTGCAAGCACTGACATGAAATTCTAATGAGGTTACCCGCTTAAATGAACTTAAAAACTTTAAAAAGGCACTTTCATATCATCTCTCATTTTTTCATCACTTTAAACCTTGGAGGTGGATGTGATTGATGTTAGTAGTAATAAATAATATCATTTTATATTTACATGACACTCTTAGGGACCAAAGAATCTATATTTTATCCTCTGTGATATTTTACAGCAGACGGCTGAATATTTATAGCTTCATTCATGGATGAGAAAAATCAATTTCAAAAAGGAAACAGATTTATCCAAGGCCATCTGGCAAGTGAGACAAGAAAGTCAAAGTCTTGAATCAATATTTCCTAAATCTTGAACTTAACTTCTTCCTCTTTAGGGTGGGTTCCACTGAATGATTTGCTTCAAGGGTACTATATGGAAAGAGAGAGAAAGAGGAACTTTCCAGTGGAGAAATTTGACAAACATCACATCAACAGTGACAAGTCATGTTATTACTATTATTAAATGCCCTTGATATGATGTAGTGGGGATGGCACTTTACCTCCATGGTTTAGTACTCCAAGCCCATACATAACACCAGTCTAACCATGAGAAAAACATCAGGCAGATCCAAATGAGGAAAATTCTATCAGATATCCAGCCACCACCCCTCAGAACTGTTGGGGTAATCAAAAAAAAAAAAAAAAAGTCTAAGAAACTCTCATAGACCAGAGGAAGTTTAAAAGACATGATGTCTAAATATAATGTAGGATTCTGAATGGAACCCTGGAACAGAAAGGGTACACAAGAAAACAACAATAAGAACACCAACAAGAAAAAGTAGTGCACCCCAAATAAAGTGGGTTTAGTTAGCGGTAGTATATGAGTCTTAGTTTCTATTTGTGACAAAGTATATAATAATATAAGATGTTAACAATGGGGAAACTGGAGGATGGGTATCCAGGAACTCTGTACTATCTCTGCAACTGTTCTGAAAATGTAAAGCAATTATAGTATTAATAGTCTATTAAAGAAAGAGGTAGATGATACAGTACCAGTGTTGGGTGAAATATGATGAAAGAGAGCGTAAAAATTTTGAGGGACATTTGGATGTTGTTCTAAGGTATTAAGACCTTACATATGTATCAACAGTAATAAAAATAAATAGCAATTATGTACTCATTGTATGTCAGAAAATGTGCTAAAAGCATTTAATATTATCTTATTTGTACTTCTTGCAAACACGGAACAGTAGATGTTATTACTTTCATTTAACAGATTGGGAAAATAAATATTAGGAAATGATATAACTTCCTTAAAAGAGTAGACACAATTGATTAGTAGGAAGGAGATTTGAATCCATGTATTGAGCCTTTTATTCACTGTGCCCTGAAGCCTTATTCATATGAATAAATTACATTCAAGGTTAAATTATTGTATGTCTACCCATCATGCTGGACTAATATATTAGTGCTATTTCAAATTTCTCTGTCAATATGTTGTAGCTATAAAGGTAAATCATTGTTCTATCTGACTCACTCAGTCACAGGCCTGGCGCTTCACCCATCTAATAAAATACAAGCAGAGGTTCAGCCCTGGTCACTTGAGAGGAAATGCACCTGTGAATGTGTATGAGCACACACACACATAGGCATACACACACACGTAGGCACACACACACAGGCACACACATACACATACCACACAACCCATACGGGCCTGGTGAATTATAGGTGCTCAGTCATGACACTGTAACACCACTACTATTAATATTATCTTCAAAAATTACCAGCAAATGAATTCAATCAACCAGTCAAACCTGTAATGTTCCCTTTTAGCTATAGTAAACAGACAAATAGCAACAAATATCAATGGACTTTGCATTAGAAACTAAGCAGAAAAAAAATCTAATTGGAAAAATCCTTTTGCACATTTATTTTCAGCTGTCTCCATGCAGAGAAATAAGGGATCACATTACCTCTGTCATTGACCTTATTAATTAGCATTTCTAGAAGCTTACATTTATAGAGCAGTTTGTACTTATGTAGCAATGACAAGGTCATTTTCCCATTAAGTGCCATAGGAAGATGTTGAAAAAGATCTTGACTATCTAGTTTTTAAATAGGTTTAAATGATTGTTTGCCGTTTTACATTCTCTGCTGTGTGGTCTGATTATTCAGCATTCTAGAGTTAGAGCATTAAAGAAGCTTAAACTATTGATAAGGCTGCCCTAATTTTGCAGCGACAATTAAAAATGTTAGCTTAGGCTGGGCGCGGTGGCTCACACCTGTAGTCCCAGCACTTTGGGAGACCGAGGCAGGCAGCTCACGAGGTCAGGAGTTTGAGACCAGCCTGACCAACATGGTGAAACCCCGTCTCTACTAGAAATACAAAAATTAGCTGGGCATGGTGGTGCACGCCTATAATCCCAGCTACTCAGGAGGCTGAGGCAGGAGAACTGTTTGAACCTGGGAGGCAGAGGTTGCAGTGAGCCAAGATCGTACCACTGCACTCCAGCCTGGGCAACAGAGCAAGACTCCATCTCAAAAAAGAAAAAAAGGCAGCTTAAACATGAGTTACAGAAATTTGAAGATACACAAACTACAGGAATGAACACCCTAGACAGAATGTGAGCCAACTTCTGCAGAAAGAGATTTGAGTGACTGCACCAAATCTTCATAACTACCAAACCCAGGGCTATTGGGCTGCTTACTTCAGAATCTTGGATCTTAGATTCTGGCAGAAGGAAGATAAAGCAAGAGTAACCAGTATGCTCTATATTAAATAGTTAGTCCTTGTATAATGAGATGTGTATTCTATTTTCTCAGTATGGGGTATTCTTTTCTAATTTTGAATAATAAAGCAGAATGCCAGTATCCAACTGAGACTGTGCCCTAGTAATCTTCAAAATGAAATAGATAGCTGGTTTCCTGTATTAATATCCAGAAAAGACATTTGCCATATTAAAATTTTTTATAAATTTTATAAAATTTATAAAAATATGTGTACCATTAGGAATAATAAATAATATCCAGTAAAGTAAATATAAACACCATTCTGTAGAGTAAGTAGGACTTAGTTGTAGCTACTGTTTTGCTTTTTTGTTTAATAGAGTGAAGCTCAAAGTTTTACCATTGTATTTGTATTTACCAGCTTTCTACCTAAAGCCAGATAAAAGTTTTTTTTGTTTGTTTGTTTTTTGTTTTTTTTTGAGACGGAGTCTTGCTCTGTCGCCCAGGCTGGACTGTAGTGGCACGATCTCTGCTCACTGCAAGCTCCCCGCTCCCGGGTTCACGCCATTCTCCTGCCTCAGCCTCTCGAGTAGCTGGGACTACAGGTGCCCGCCACCACACCGGCTAATTTTTTATATTTTTTAGTGGAGATGGGATTTCACCGAGTTAGCCAGGATGGTCTCGATCTCCTGACCTTGTGATCCGCCCACCTCGGCCTCCCAAAGTGCTGAGATTACAGGCGTGAGCCACCGCGCCTGGCCAGATATAAGTCTTTTAAATGTGCAATGTATGTAAAATAAAACACTGAATCTCTTTGAAAAATAATATGAAAAAGTTCTCATACAAGCAATGTGTTTCTTCAGATATCATAATTTGATTTCTTGCAGCAAAAGTTCATTTCCAACACTCAGCAGAATTAATCAAGCACCTAATAAAAGCTGGAGTGAATTATACTATGCAGGTAAGCTACTTTCTTAGAAGAACGTGGTTTCCTGCTGGGTTTTTTCACTTGTGAGATGATACGCAACACAGCTTCTCTGTTATTCCATTCTCCCTACTGTTATTTTTTAATATGTTTTTTACTTACCAAAGATTGTGTTCTCTGTTCCTAATTACACCGAGAATATGGATGAACTCATGCTTTACAAGTGAATTGCATGAATCCTTTCTAAATTGTCATTTTCCTCTCAGACTTATTCATATCCCAAATATTGAATTCTTTTAAAAGTAACAAGTTTCTACTTCCCTTCTTGTTCCTTTTACCTTTTCTTCCTTTTGCTGTTCCTTTCTTCCTTTTCTTGTTCCTTTTGTCTTGTTCCTTTGTCTTTATTATTAAATATGAGAATTTATTATTAATTTATTTTTAAATATGATAATTTATAATTCTCATAATAAATAGTGGATAAAAAATGTTTGGGGAAATATTACAAGAAAAGAAGAGAGGATAAAAGGCCATTTGCACTACCATTTACATCTGTGCATTCATACATTTAATATATATTTATCAAGGACATTACAGTGGTCACTCTGCTCTATGGGTAACAAGACGTACATTACACTGTCAAGGAGGTTCCAGTCTGATATAAGAGTCACAGAAGGAAAAAGTAAAGTCATTTAAATTTATCACCATTCAGAAGAACCAAAAGTTGCTCAACCTGTCTAAAACACAAACTACCACGTTTAGGATAATGAAATATGAAGCTATACAGATAAACAAATGTCAGGTCACTCCATAAGCAATGTTGAGGAGTATGGAGTTTTATTCAAAGGGCAATGAGGCACCATTTAAACCTTTGTACTCAGGAATTAATGGGATAATATTTGTATTTTTTATTTGTATTTTAGAAACAGTAACAATTTTGTTTACATTGGAAAGGGAATTGTCAAAGTAATAATTGCACCAGACAATGTTAAACAGGCAAGGAAGACCTTATGAAAAACTACTGCAAAGGAGACAAAGACTGAACTCAAAGCTCTTTAAATAAAGAGCTGGAAAGTTTTCTAAACTAAATACTCCTAAAAAGGGGAGGAGAGGCCAAGGGCCTTTAGTCAAAAAGAAACTGTCCAAAGTTTAGTCAAGCTGAGGGCAAGGTTAGTCCATCTCAGTCAACATAAACATGAAAAAGTCTACCTTTTATGGCCAACATATTCTAATTTAAATACCAAATATTAATTGACATGATGACAATTGTTTTAAAAGTTTAGCATGAAGAACTTAGAGTTGAATTAGGTTTGATTTTGGTCAGATATTATTATTCAAAGTTTCCATGACATTAGGGCTCAGAAAATGAATGCGAGAGACAATAGCTTCTGGGATAATTTGAAATCTTCTTTCTCCTCAATATCTTAGGTCTACCCAGATGAAGGTCATAATGTATCTGAGAAGAGCAAGTATCATCTCTACAGCACAATCCTCAAATTCTTCAGTGATTGTTTGAAGGAAGAAATATCTGTGCTACCACAGGAACCAGAAGAAGATGAATAATGGACCATATTTATACAGAACTGAAGGGAATATTGAGGCTCAATGAAACCTGACAAAGAGACTGTAATATTGTAGTTGCTCCAGAATGTCAAGGGCAGCTTACGGAGATGTCACTGGAGCAGCACGCTCAGAGACAGTGAACTAGCATTTGAATACACAAGTCCAAGTCTACTGTGTTGCTAGGGGTGCAGAACCCGTTTCTTTGTATGAGAGAGGTCAAAGGGTTGGTTTCCTGGGAGAAATTAGTTTTGCATTAAAGTAGGAGTAGTGCATGTTTTCTTCTGTTATCCCCCTGTTTGTTCTGTAACTAGTTGCTCTCATTTTAATTTCACTGGCCACCATCATCTTTGCATATAATGCACAATCTATCATCTGTCCTACAGTCCCTGATCTTTCATGGCTGAGCTGCAATCTAACACTTTACTGTACCTTTATAATAAGTGCAATTCTTTCATTGTCTATTATTATGCTTAAGAAAATATTCAGTTAATAAAAAACAGAGTATTTTATGTAATTTCTGTTTTTAAAAAGACATTATTAAATGGGTCAAAGGACATATAGAAATGTGGATTTCAGCACCTTCCAAAGTTCAGCCAGTTATCAGTAGATACAATATCTTTAAATGAACACACGAGTGTATGTCTCACAATATATATACACACGTGTGCATATACAGTTAATGAAACTATCTTTAAATGTTATTCATGCTATAAAGGGTAAACGTTTGATGAATTAGAAGAGATGCTCTTTTCCAAGCTATAATGGATGCTTTGTTTAATGAGCCAAATATGATGAAACATTTTTTCCAATTCAAATTCTAGCTATTGCTTTCCTATAAATGTTTGGGTTGTGTTTGGTATTGTTTTTAGTGGTTAATAGTTTTCTAGTTGCATTTAATTTTTTGAATATGATACCTTGTCACATGTAAATTAGATACTTAAATTATAGTTTCTGATAAAGAAATTTTGTTAACAATGCAATGCCACTGAGTGCTATTTTGCTCTTTTGGTGGAGAAGGCTTTTTTCAAAACTCTTGGTCCTTTTACTTCTTTCTCTCAGTGCAGAATCAATTCTCATTTTCATCGTAAAAGCAAATAGCTGGATTATTTCATTTGCCAGTTTCTATTTAGTATTCCATGCCTGCCCAATTCATCTGTTACTGTTTAATTTCAATCCTTCTGGTGAGAATTAGAAATGAAATATTTTTTATTCATTGGCCAAAAAGTTCACAGACAGCAGTGTTTGCTATTTACTTTGAATTGAAGGCACAAAATGCATCAATTCCTGTGCTGTGTTGACTTGCAGTAGTAAGTAACTGAGAGCATAAAGTAAACCTGACTGTATGAAGTCAATTTAAGTGATGAGAACATTTAACTTTGGTGACTAAAGTCAGAATATCTTCTCACTTCACCTAAGGGATCTTCCAGAAGATATCTAAAAGTCTGTAATAAGCTTCGAAGTTCAGATAAATCTAGGCAGGATACTGCATTTTTGTGGTTTTAAAAAAGTCCTTAGGACAGACTGAATTATCGTAACTTATGGCATCAGGAGGAAACTTTAAAATATCAAGGAATCACTCAGTCACCCTCTTGTTTTGTTGAAGGATCAACCCCAAATTCTGGGCATTTGAGTACATGTGAATCATGGATTGGGTATTCAACTTTTTCCCTGGATGCTTTGGAATCGTGTCTTCCATGCTCCATTGGGTTCAATTTAAAATAGGAAAGGCTTTCTCTTCTGAAAGATCCATTTTAGGTCTTTTTCAAGAATAGTGAACACATTTTTTAACAAAATAAGTTGTAATTTTAAAAGGAAAGTTTTGCCTATTTTATTAAGATGGAAATTTCTTTTTAGGCTAATTTGAAATCCAACTGAAGCTTTTTAACCAATATTTTAAATTTGAACCACTAGAGTTTTTTATGATGCAAATGATTATGTTGTCTGAAAGATGTGGTTTTATTGAATGTCTATTTGAGTATCATTTAAAAAGTATTTGCCTTTTACTGTCATCATTTCTCTTGTTTTATTATTATTATCAATGTTTATCTATTTTTCAATTAATTTAATACAGTTTCTAATGTGAAAGACATTTTTCTGGAACCTGTTATCCCCTTAAACACTAAAGAGACCTCAAGTGAAAGCATATTGCTTAGTAGGAAGGTAGAAAATGTTAATCCCTGCGATTCTTTGAGTTTTAATGACAGGGTCATTTTCAGTAAAGGAAATGCTCACCAACACATAGTCACCAACTATTAAAGGAATCATGTGATTGGATTTTCCCCTGTATACATGTACCCTTGGTCATAATCCCACTATTTCGTACATATTTATGCATTGCTAGAGTTTCCTAGGACTCCAATAGCATGCTTTCCGAGTGTTATTATTCCCTTAATGTTAAAGAAACAAATCAATATATTGAATTCTATAATCAAGTAGGTAAGCAGTATTAAATCATCCACAGAGATAAACAATCTCTTGAAACTCTTTTGAAAGAGAAAAGTGTTCGTTCACTTTCATTGCCTTCATTAAGATCTCCAAATACTCAGAGACTAAGCAGGCTATTCTCATCTATTTGAGTTTCCTGACAGAACTAAAGGAAGGAATCATTCTTCAAAAGATGGATCTCACTTCACTCTGAAAATGTGCCTTTTTTAAATTGGGTGTTTAGCATAAAAATCACTATTGGGGATCTTACAGATGTCTGTTGTAGTTCTATTACAATGAGGTGACTTAGACATTGGGCTTTACCATATTAGAGAATTACTTAAGCCATTGTCCTTCATATGTTGGGCTTTGAGACAGAAGTACCTTGGACTGAATTGCTTTCAAGTCTCTAGAATCACTGACAGCACATGGCTTCTATGAGGAGTTATATATGAAATACCACTTGTGTCCCTCCTCAAGTTCTCTGACCACCTTCACATCCTGCAGCCACCAACACTGTATGAATACAATCTGGCCTCTCAGCTATGCTCACTTTCACTTTCTGTTCTGGGGATTCTCTGATACTAATTTTGGCTACTTGCTAGAACCAAGAGACAAATCGCTTACATACTGCAAACCGATGTGAAGGTGTTAATAACCCACTAAAACACAATTAATAAAAGACTGTAGCAGGTAACTAATCTTTCCCTCAGATATTCTACATGGTCCATGGAAGACTCTGTGGGCCCCAGAAGCCCATAGCTGCATATCCTTCTATTTTCCTCTTCCCCATTTCACTCTTTTAAGCTCCCTACTCCTATTCCCTATGATCACTTTCCAAAATAAACTGCAGGTGTGCTAGCTGTTGTCTTAGACTCTGCTTTCTGGAAACTATTTTTCCCCTCCACAAGAAATTATCACTGTGAATATTACAGGAGGAGAAATAAAATAAGAATAAATAAGTGGTTTATTTTCAGGTTCGAATAAACTCTTTCTAATGAAAATGTATTGGACTCTTACTAAGTGCCAAACCTATGATAAATGCTCTACATGCACTATCAAATTGAATCTTCTCAAAATGCCCTAAGGAGGTATTATGTTTCCCATTTTACAGATAAGGAAATTCAGTTTTAGAGAAGCATGTAGCTTGCCCACATTTATGTAAGTAGTAAGTAAAAACACTAAAACCCAGCACCAGCCAACTTAGAAGTTCATGTTCTTAGTGATTCTGCTCTCCAGCACTCCTGAAATAAGGAGAGTTAACCCATGTTGACAGCACATGAGGAAACATTCTGAATATTTAAACACATGGTTCCAAATATTTTTGAGAATAGTTTCATAGCAATAATACTGAAAAGTAATGGGCAAACCAATTTACCATTGTGGAATGTTTGAAGATACATGAATTCCCTAATGTCAAGAGGACATATGTAACATTAAAACATGTTTTCTTTCTCCGTTGAAGATACGTAAGAGTTATTCTTGTGCATGGAAATCCTTGCTCAGAAGACCATGACTATATGCTTGGAAGTCATTAGTAAATCTCCTTGCTTGGACATTATACCAAAAACACTGCAAAATCATTCAGAGATGCACCTATATACTGCAGAATCATTACATTGTTCAAAACACCCAGGCTTGTAAACATGAAAACCTCATGTAGTTCTCAAACCTTACAACACACACAAAGCATGTCACATTTCAAGTCATAGCAGACACCCACAATCCTATTTGCAATCTGACGCAGGAAAGTTGCATTACCTCCCACTTTTCTACCAGTGTAGAAATAGATTTGCTTTACCACTGATCAGATCTGCTAACAACACTTTTATTTCATTTAGCAATATTCCAGCAATTGTTGAGGAGAGAGTCTGTGAATTCGAAAAAAATCCCTCTCTCATAAACAAGGCAGACAGGTTTTAAAAAGTAAATAAGTCACATCAAAGTACAATTTTTATTATTTCTCTTTTAGACTTCCAATTAAGCTTATGGTTGACTGATACAAGGATCACAGACTTCTAATAACAACAGTTGGGATAATAAGAAAATTTCTGTGCCAATTCTCACAACCTGTCTATTTCTATCATACCTACCCCCATTGTAACGAAGTTATTTTTGACATGTGTGAAGCTTGAGAATGCAGATTTCTATCCGGCCAATAGCATCAGAGGAAAGGAACTCACATTTATTCTACACCTATGCTTTTTGTTACATAAGCTCAGCTAATCCTCAGTCCAGCCATATGAGAAAAATACTATTGTTCTCTGATAAAGAAATCAAGATTCAGAGAAATTAAACAATTTTTCAACAAAGCCACATAGTGCGTAAATGATGGAACCAATATTTGAAGTCAGACCCTGATGATCTCCAAGCCCTCACATGTGATGGTTTTATCCATGCATTTTTTAAAGCTAGTTCCTAAAGTTCATCATCATGTCTTTGGATTCAGTTTTCAATGAATCCTCACTGTTCAAAGATGCCATTTTGCATGCTTCTGGCTGCAGGGAACTAAATAAAAATTTTAAATGGCTTAAATACTTGTGATTCAATATATGCACAGCTTGGACGTCACCTGGGAGTTTGTTAGATATGTATACTCTAAGGCACTACCATGACCTTCTTGAATCAGAACCCAAATGTTAACAAGATCCCCAAGTGATGTGCACATTAAAGTTTGAGAAACACTAGCTTCAACGATAGGAACTATTACTGATTCACATTACAGGAGCGCTAAAGTTGGGTGCTTCCAGGTCAGTTAACAGATCAATGATAGACTCAAATCCCAGTCTCCTCCCAAGTTTACACTTTTGCTTTGGTCTGCTTTTTGTTCCCTGCCTTGTTTTCAGATAACTGCAGCTGCCCCAGGCAATATATCTTTTCAGAGCATTGTCCAAGGATAGAAAGTCAAAGGACGACTCTCCTCTTGCCTATCTTTTATCAGGAAAGATAATTTTCTCTGGAAGTCTTAAGAAGGATTTTCCCAGGTCCCTTTGTACTCTACAGGCTTTCATTGCAGGCCCTTCTCCTAGATATAAGGAAAGCTGGGAAGCAATACATCTGAAATTGCAATCTCTTTGGTAAGGGTGCCACAAGGAAGAAGGACAGGAGAATGAACATAAATGAGATCAAGGCACCGAGGGAAAGGTATACCCTACCCACTGCGATAAGGTCCTTGATGCTGGCATCTCATCTGGAGGAATACCTCAAAGTATTAAACATTAAAAGCTGTGTTTTATACATAATACAGTAGGTCGCTAGTCAGACGTGAGCAGAGGAGAGGACTCCTGCCCACCACGAATGTTGGGTGACCATCATCAGGTGATGGTCAGACAGGTGTTTCACTGCCTCTTTAAAATAATAATTGGTCCTAACTAGCGCCAGGGAAAGGCAGCCTCCCAATAAACAGAAACACCTGAAACTGGTGGTCAGCAGCTTCCCAATCATGTTAGTATCTCAGGAGCTGGGCTAGTGGGCTCAAGCATGCGCACCGAGAGGCACAATGGTGGTGTTTAATTGGTATAGGGCCTTCAAGGGAAGAACGCCTCAAGGGAGCACGCATACGACTCCAGTAAACACTGTGCATGCAGCCCCTGGGAAACTGTGGCAGGCCACTGCAGGTGCAGACAGCCCACCCCAAGTGAAGACTCGGGAGGCGTAACGCAGGACCCCGTAAGTACGCCCACATACAACACCCAAAGTCAAAAGGTCAAACGGTGCACTTTATCTCTCAAGTCCCCCACTTGGCCTTCTTCCAAATGTACTTTACTTTCTTTCCTTCCTTCTTTAAAGCCTTTTACTAATGTTTCATTCCTGCTCTGAAACTTGCCTTAGTCCCTCCTTCTGCCTTCTGCCTCCTCGGTGGAATTCTTTCTCCTGAGGAGGCAAGAACTGAGCTTGCTGCAGATCCATACGGATTCACTGCCGGTAACACACAGACCCACCTTTCCTCTCGGAAGATCCCAGACATCGACTCCACTCTCTGTTCCTGAGAGTGAGTACCCTCTTCCCTGGTTGACATTTACTGTTTTCACCTGTGCTCTTCATCATTGACGTATTTTCCAGTGCAGGCAGGCAGTTTGGAAATGTGATTGCTGTGCTAGCAGTCCCATTTGGTAGGCTTTATTTGCTCTAACACAATTTATGATGCCTTGATTATCTCCGTATGGCCTAAACTGCTGGGCACGCCATTAATCCTCCTGATTGATGGATTGTGTAAGGCATATACCAATGGGAAAAGAAAAGACCTGACGAGGAAACACAGGTAACGCAGCCTCCCAATTCATATGCACTTTTAATAGGTGTAATTCCCATTACACTCCAACTCTCTATGCCTTAGGACATCATGTGTGACTTTTAATGATCTGTATAGTGTAATTGGATTTCAAGCCCTTGGGAAGAACAAATTGTAAATTCCCTTGCTCAGATAAAGGAAAAATTTTAACATCAGGGTTGACTTCAATCATGAAATAACACAAAGATAATTTATGCCTACTATGTACCAGGTAGTCTGCTGGATGGCACAGCGTTAGGATCCTTGTTTTAACACTGAATCTAATTAATGAGTCTAACATATGAGTGGATATTTCAGTACAAATGTTACAGCTAAATGAGTCAGCAGTTACTAAAAAATATCAGTATAGTCAATTTTTTTTTCTATGAGACAGAGTTTCACGCTTGTCGCCTAGGCTGGAGTGCAGTGACATGATATGGGCTCACTGCAACCACTGCCTCCTGGGTTCAAGTGATTCTCCTGCCTCAACCTCCCGAGTAGCTGGGATTACAGGCACACGCCACCACACCCAGTTAATTTTTATATTTTTATTAGAGACGGGGTTTCTCCATGTTAGCGAGGCTGGTCTTGAACTCCTGACCTCGGGTGATCCGACTGCCTTGGTCTTCCAAAGTTCTGGGATTACAGGCATGAGCCACTGCGCCTAGCCCATTGAGTCATTTTTAATGCTCACCTAATTGAGTGCACTATTCTCTTGTGCCCACCCCACCTTGAAAAAATATTTCATAATGAATCTACTTTTTAAAATTTAAGTAAAAAGGGCTCTATAGCCCACTTTTATACCAAAAGTGGTTGGTCTATATGTAGTTGCCCGTTCCACTCTCAATTTCAAGGACATTTGTAGTAAAGCCCTGCCATTTTTTGACAATTATTTCTTAGTCCAAATTGCCTCTGGCATAAGGGCATTGACAAAAAAAGTTTAGTTTAGTTTTGTTATTTTGTGGTGTGTGGGCATTATTTTAAGTCAATTTGTCAAGGGTAGAAGAAACAAATTTACATCTCATAGAAAAATAAATATTTCCAGAGAGTGAAAAATTTTCAAAAAGTCAGATGGCTACTTGCCCCTTGCCCACCCACTGCCTTTGGATCTCGGTTGTGTCTCTACCCAGCTTGGACTCAGAACCAGCCTTTCCTTTGTGCTTTATTGACCTTTCGGTGCTTTTCTCATTCTCCAAAACCAGGAAATTGTATAATTTGCGAGCTTTTCTTTTGTTCTTAGGTTGACAGATAATAGTAAAAGGAGTAAAGCGTTTCAATATTTGGAATTAAGCTTTTAACTTCATCTGGACTCTACTCTAAATTTAAAAATTTTCTTTAACTGTTATCCACTTTTCTATCAAATTCTAATATATATTTCTTAACAATTTCCAATTATCCTCAATTCCCAAATCCCCCTAACTTAATCTATTTCATTGAATATAATTTCTCATTCATATGTGCTCTTTTTAATGTGCAGAATTTATATTATGCCCTACTCAGTTTATAAATTGCTATGATAAAATATGTTAATAATGATGAGAGCTAACATTAACTAGTTGCTTGGTTTGTACCAAGTCCTAAGATATGCGCATTAACACACTTATTTTTAACTTTAAAACAGTAACTAGTTAAGTATGATCACAATCTCAACCTTTACATGAGAAAACTGTAAGCTTAGAAAATTTAAATAAGTTATTAAAGGTCAGCGGATTAGTTAAAGTAAGACATACTAGTTAGGGCAACAAAAGGAAAAGAAAACAAATTTCAGTATGTTAAGAAAAAGCTTTATTTTTCACTCGCATGAAGTCACATATGGGCAGGTAAAAGCGATTATTCCTTATGCCATCTGGAGCATGTGGCCTCCATGCTGTAACCTCAAGGGCAGAGAAGGTTGAAGGAGACACACAAAGCCAGCTTTCATTTGCCATCTCTCTGAAGTGACACGTATCACATCTGTTTGTAGTCTATTATTGAGGACAGCTCTAAGTCCCCACCTAACAGCACAAGGGTTGGAAAATGCACGGGAACAAATTGAGAATTTAGTGAGCACTAGCTGTCACTGTCACAGTCCACCATCTGGATATCAAAAATTTTACTTGTTCCTTCAATTTCCCTACACATTAAGCATAATCAGCTCCACCCCAAGAAACATAACTCCAAACCCTTCCAGCTGAAAGCCTGGGATTTCTGGGTGTTTTTAAGTGGTCCTTACATTAAATTTATATACAACTCCTTTTTGTCTGAAAAACTTTGAACTTTAAAATAATCAGTTTTCTGTCTTTCATGCTCCTAATAACAGTAGAACAGGGATGAAATAACCAAAATAAATAGTTCTATTTGGAAAGGAAAAGAATAAGTAAGTCTGCCTTAGGAAGCAACACAGTTTCCCTAGCCCACCTCTTACTTAAAAACAGATGGCAGCTGATAGAGTTTGGATGTTTGTCCCCTCCAAAGCTCATGTTGAAATGTAACCCCCAATGTTGGAGATGGTGCCTAGTTGGGGTCTTTGAGTCATGGGGATGGATCCTGTATGAATAGCTTGCTTTCATCCCATGGTAATGAGTGATTTCTCTCTCTAGTAGTTTGTACAAGAGCTGGTTGTTTAAAAGAGCATAGTATTTCTCCCCATCTCTCTTGCTCTCACTCACCATGTGATATTCCAGCTCCCCCTTTGTCTTCTGCCATGGTTGTACGCTTCCTGAAGCCCTCACCAGAAGCCATGCAGATACTGGTGCAATGCTGGTATAGTCTGCAGAACTGTGAGCCAAAATAAACCTCTTTTTTTCATAAATTGCTCAGTCTCAGGTATTCCTTTATAGTAAGGCAAAATGGACTAATACAGGAGTCCAACTATTTTCTTAAGACTTAAGCAGTGAAATTCCATTTTGCATATATTTAGTGCTGGGAAATTAGTACGTTCCTTATTTATTTAACTTTCAAACTGGTCTAAAACTAGTCATTAAATTCAAATTTCTTTTAGATCATTGTCTTACTCCATTTTCTGTTGCTATGACTCAACACCTGAGATTGAGTAACTTATAAATAAAAGAAATTTATTTATTACATTTCTGCAGGCTATAAAGTCTAATATCTAAGGCTTGGCATCTGGTCAGCTTCTGGTGATGGCCTTGTGTTCCATCACATGATGAACGGCATCGCAGAGTGAGACAGGTGCACTGAGAGCCAAACTGGCACTTACAAGAAATTTACTCTCATGATAGCTAACCCATTCCCATGATAACCCATTAATCCACTAACCAATTAATCTATGAATGAATGACTTCATTCATGAGGAAACAGCCCTCATGTCCCAATCACTCCTTAAAGGCCCCACTTCTTAATACAGTTACATTGGGGAATACGTTTCAACATGAGTTTCAGAGGACACAAATATTGAAACCATAGCACTCATTACTTAAGAATCTGCACTATCTTTTAAGGGATAGGATATGAGGGCTTCTTTCCTTATCCCTCACTAAATTGCCAGCTAATTTAAGACTGCAGCATAAAAAGGAAAGTTCACACGATTAATCTGATCTTTACATTGATATCTTATTCAAAGAAATAATTTTACTAGACCTGTGTGGTCTGAGACTTATTTAATCCTGTTACTTTCTATTTATAATTAATAACTGACTTTCTGAACCCTGAAAAGACCCATATATCTGGAATCTTTATTTAACCTTTCCTGAAATAAATTTTCTAATGAGATATAATTCACATACCATACAATTCACCTTTTTAAGGTGTACATTTCATTGATTTTTAGTATTTTCACAAAGTTGTACAAAAATTTCCACTATTTTCACAGCCTCCAAAAAAAAGCCCTATGTCCTATTATAGTCACTTTCTATGTTTCCTTTCCCCAGCTCCTGACAATCACACATGTATCTCTTTCTATTAATTTGTCTATTCTGTATATTTAATATAAATGGAATCATATAATAGGTGGACTTTAGTAATTGGCCTCTTTCATTTAGCATAATGCTTTCAAGATTGATCCATGTTTGAGTACACATCATGACTTCAATACTAACATTCTTCTTATGACTGAGAAAGTATATGTGTATGTATGTATATACAGTGTATGTATACACCACATTTTTAAATTTTATACATCAGTTGGTAGATATTTGGGTTTCTGTCTCATTATTATGAATAGTGCTTCAATGAACATTTGTTTGTGGTTTTTGTGTGTATATGTTTACAAATGTCCTGGCTATGTACCTAAGTGGGGAGCTACTTGGTCAT
The DNA here is from genome assembly GCF_028858775.2 of Pan troglodytes. Lineage (NCBI taxonomy): Eukaryota > Metazoa > Chordata > Mammalia > Primates > Hominidae > Pan > Pan troglodytes. Next base: position 16,531,239 of record NC_072411.2, read on the forward strand.
AGGGTAACTCTATGTTTAACTTTTTAGGAACTTCAAAACTGTTTTCCGGAGTGACTGCCGTAATTTACATTACCAATAGCAACGTATGAAGGCTACAGTTTCTCCATATCTGGTCATCACTTGTTATTTTCCATGTTTCTTTCATTGCAGCCATCTTAGATAATGGGTGTTAAGTATCTTATTGTGGTTTTAATTTACATTTCTCTAGTGACTAAATATATTAAGCATCTTTGTATGTGCTTACTGGTCATGTATGTCTTTAGAGAAATGTCTAATGAAAATCTTTGCCCATTTTTATTTTTATTTTATTTTTTTGCTTGGCACCTTGCTTTTTTATTGGTACTAAATTTTACATGTATATGGGGTACATGTGATATTTTGACACATGCACACAAAGTATAATGATCAAATCAGGGTACTTAGGATATCCATCAGCTCAAACATTTATACTTTCTTTGAGAACAGGTCAAATCTTCTAGCTATTTTGAAATATAAAATAAATTATTAACTGTAGTCACCCTACTGTGCTGTCAAATGGTAGAACGTATTCCTTCTAGCTAACTCTATATTTGTATCATCAATCAACTTTTCTTTATCCCTCCCCCACAATTCCCAGCTTTAGTAACCATCATTCTACTCTCTGCCTCCATGCAATAACTTGTTTAGCCCCCACATATGGGCAAGAACATGTGATATTTTTCTTTCTGTGCCTGGCCTATTTAACTTTAACATAAAAACTTCTAGTTCCACACATGTTGCTGCAAATGACGGGATTTTATTCCTCTTTAATGGCTAAATAGTATCCCATTGTGTATATATGTCACATTTTCTGTATCTGTTGATCTATAGATAGACATTTCAATTGCTTTTATATCTTGGCTATTATGAGCAGTGTTGCAGTTATAAACATGGTAGACCAGGTATCCCTTTGATATACTGATTGCCTTTCCTTCGAATAAATACCCAGTAATGGGATTGCTAGATTACATAGCCGTTTTATTTTTAGTTTTTTGCAAAGTCTCCATACTCTTTATATTTCTACCAATAGCATTCCTTTTTAATAACAGCCATTCTAACTGGGGCGAGATACTATCCCATTGTGGTTTTGATTTCCATTTCCCTGATGATTAGTGGTGCTGAGTATTTTTCACATACCTGTTGGTGTTTTGTATTTCTTCTTCTGAAAAAAGCCTATTTAGCTCATTTGCCCATTTTTGAAATTAGATTATATGGTTCTTTTTTTTCTTTTCTGTTGAGTTGTTTTGAGTTCCTTGTATATTCTGGATATGAGTACCTTGTTGAATGAATAGTTTGTAAATACTTTCTCCCATTCTATAAGTTGTCTTTTCACTCTGCTGATTATTTCCTTTGCTGTGCAGAAGCTTTTTAGTTCAATGCAATTTTATTGGTCTATGTTTTTGTTTTTTGTTGCCTGCACTTTTGAAGACTTAGCTTTAAAATCTATGCCTAGACTAATTTTCTGAAGCACTTCTCCTTCTTTTCTTCCAATAGTTTTATAGTTTCAGGTCTTACATTTAAGTTTCCAATGAATTTTGAGTTGACTTTTATATATGGTGAAAGATTGGGTTCTAGTATCACTCTTCTGCATATGAATATTCCATTGTCTCAGAACCACTTATTGAAGAAAATGTTATTTTCTCAACATGTGTTCTTTGTGCCTTTGTCAAATATTAGTTGCCTGAAAATACATGGATTTGTTTCTGGGTTTTCTATTGTGCTCTATTAGTCTATGTATCTGTTTTTATGCCAATACCATGCTGTTTTGGTTACTACTGTAGTATGTTTTAAAGTCAGATAGTGTGATGCCTTCAGCTTTGGTTTGCTTAGTATTGCTTTGGCTATTTGGGCTGTTTTGTGTTTTCATACTAACTTCATGATTTTTTTTTCTATTTATATGAATAATGTCATTGGTATTTTATACAGATTGCATTGAATCTATAGGTTTCTTTGGGTAGTATGGCTATTTTAACAATATTAGTTATTCCAGTCCATGAGCAAGTCGTTTTTTCATTTGTTTATTGTTTTCTTTAATTTCTTTCCCCAGTGTTTTATAGTTTTCTTTTTTTTTTCAAGATAGAGTATCGCTCTGTCACCCAGGCTAGGTTGATCTCGGCTCACTGCAGCCTTCGCCTCCTGGGTTTATTCTCCTTCCTCAGGCTTCTCAGTAGCTGGGACTACAAGCACGTGCCACTATGCCCAGCTGATTTGTGTATTTTTAGTAGAGATGGGGCTTCACCATGTTGCCCAGGCTGATCTCAAACTCCTGACCTTAAGTAATCTGCCCACCTTGGCCTCCCAAAGTACTGGGATTATAGGCATGAGCCACCGCACCCAGCCTTATAGTTTTCATTGTAGAGGTATTTTACCTTTTTGATTAAATGTATTAATAGGTATTTTACTTTTTTGTTTGTAGCTTTTGTGAATAACATAGATTTCTTGATTTTTTAGCTAGTTTGTTATTGGTGTATAGGAATGCTATTAATTTTTAAGGTTGATTTTGTATCATATTACTTTACTGAATTTATCAGTTCTATAATTTTTATTTTTATTTTTTTGGTGGAGTCTTTAAGCTTTCTCTAACTATAAAAACATGTCTTTGGCAAAGATGGACAATTTGACTTCCTCTTTCCCAATTTGGATGCCTTTTATTTCTTTTGCTGTATTGGTCTGGCTAGGACTTTTGCTCCAATACTAAATAAATGTAGTGAAAGTGAATATCCTTGTTTTGTTCCAATTCAGGAAAAACTTTTTGCACTTCCACATTCAGCATGATGTTAGCTTTGAGTTTCATATATGGCTTTTATTATTTTGAGGCATGTTCCTTTTACGTCTAACAGAATAATGTTAACCCTGCTGAACGATTTAGGAAAATTTCCACTATCGTCAATTTTTTGGAATAGTTTGAGAATTGGTATTAAGTCTCCTTTATAAGTTTAGTAGACTCATCAGTAAAGCCGTTTGGTCCTGGGTTTTTCTTTTTAGGGAGACTATTTATTACTGATCTAATCTTATTTTTCATTATTAGTCTGTTCAAGTTTTCTACTTCTTCTTTGTTCAATCTTGGTGGATCGTATGTGTCCAGGAATTTATGCCTTTCCTTTAATTTTTAAAAATTTGTTAGCTTATACTTGTTTATTATAGTCTCTAATGCTCTTTTGTATTTCTGTGGGTTAAGTTGCAATGTCATCTTTTTCTTCTCTGCTTTTGAGTCTTCTCTCTTTTTTTCTTTATTAGTCTAGCTAATGGTTTATTGATTTTTTAATTTTTTCATTTTCTTTTCTTTTCTTTTTTAAGTTCTGGGGTACATGTACAGGATGTGCAAGTTTGTTGCATAGGTAAATATATGCCATGGTGGTTTGCCGCACCTATCAACCTATCACGTAGGTATTAAGACCTGCATGCATTAGTTCTTTTTCCTAATGTCCTAAAAGCCAACTTTTCATTTTGTTGATTCTCTGTATTTTTGTTTCTAATTTCTTTAGTTCTTCTCTAATCTTTATTATTTATTTTCTTCTACTAATTTTAGGTTTGGTTTTCTCTTGCTTTTCTAGTTCCTTGTGGAGCACTAATAGGTTATTTAAAATCTTTCTACTTTTTAGATGTAGTTGTTCATTGCTATAACATTTTTTCTATTAGCACTGCTTTTGCTGTATCCCATAAATTTTGGTATGCTGTGTTTTCATTTTCGTTTGTTTTAAGGATTTTTTATTTTCTTTTTTTTTCATTAATTTGATGGTTATTCAGGAGCACATTAATTTTTTTATTTATTTGTATAGTTTCCAATTTTTTATTGGAATTTACTTCTAGTTTTATTTCATTGCGATCTAAGAAAATACTTAATACATTTTGTATTTTTAAAAATTTGTTGAGAATTGTATTGTGGACTAACTTTTGGTCTGAAATATCCAGGAGAATGTTCCAATGTGCTGATGAGAAGAATGAATATTCTTCAGCTGTTGCGTAAAATGTTCTCAATGTTTGTTTAGTCCCTTCGGTCTATCATGCAGATTTAGTCCTATGTTTCTCTGTTGATTTTCTGTATAGATCATCCGTCCAATGCTGAAAGTCGGGTATTGAGTTTCCCAGGTATTATTACATTAGGGTCTATTTTTCTATTTAGCTCTGCTAATATTATCTGTATGTACCTCAGTACTCTGGTATTGGGTGCATGTATGTTTACAATTGTTACATCTTCTTGGCATATTGACCCCTTCATCATCATATAATTATTTTCCTCTTTTTATTATTTTTGACTTAATATCTTATTATTTTTCTGATATAAATACAGGTACTCCTGTAGACTTTTGGTTTCTTTTTACATGAAATATTTTTTCCATCCTTATACTGTGTATGTGTCTTTACCAGTGAAGTAAGTTTGCTGTAGGCAGCATATAATTGGATTTATATATTTAATCCATTCAATTCATCTGTATATTTTAACTGGGGAACTTAAACCACTTACATTAAACATTGTTATTGATAGGGGAAGACTTACTCTTGTCACCTTTTAAATTGTTTCCTGATTGTTTGCATATCTTATTATTTCCTCTTCTATTATTTACCTTTTTTTTTGTACTGATAGTGTTTGATTCCTTTCTCTGTCATTTGATTAGCTGTTTTACCAGTGAGTTTTTATTTTCTTTTTTTTTAATATTAGGTATCATCCTTTTACTCCACATATAGAACTTCTTTAAGCATTTCTTTAGAAGTCATTCTGGTGGTTATGAATTCCCTCAGATTTTGCTTGTCTTAGAAAGACTTTATTTCTCCTTCATTTCTGAAGGTTGGCTTTGGTAGGTATGGTATTCTTGGCTGGCAGCTTTTATTCTTTCAGCACTTTGAATATATCCTGTGCTCTCCTGGCCTATAAAGTTCTGCTGAGAAATTCACTGTTAGTATGCTGGGAACTACCTTATATGTAACTTGACCCTATTACTATTTTTAGAATTCTGTCTTTGATTTTTGACGGTGTGCCTTGTAGAAAACCTTTTTGAGTTGAATCTATTTGGGCTTTCCTTGAGCTTCCCATATCTGAATGGTTCTGTCTCTAGCAAGACTTGGAGGCTATCAGCTATTATTTCATTAAATAAGTTTTCTATGCTTTTGCCTATCTCTTCTTCTGGAACTCCCCAAAATAGAGTATTTGGGTGCTTTATAATGTCCCACATGTCATGTAGGCTTTCTTCATTTTTTTTATTTTTGTCTGACTGGGTTATTTTAAAAGACGTGTCTTCACGTTTAGAATTGTTTTCTTCTGCTTGATTTAGATGATTGTGGAAGCTTTCAACTGTATTTTTTTATTTTATGTTTTGAATTCTTCACTTTTCAAATTTCTGTTTTGTTCATTTTTATGATATCTGTCTTTGTTGAATTTCTTATTGAAATAATACAATTGTTTCTGATTTATTTGTATTGTTTATCTGTGTTCTCTTGTATCTCACTGAGTTTTAAAAATATTATTTTAAATTATTTCTTAGGTAGTTTATAGTTTCTTTTCACTGGGATCTCTTAATGGATAATTATTATACTCCTTTGAGGTGTAATGTTTTCATGCTTTTTTATGTTTCTTGCGTTCTTAGGTTAATATGTCCCTATCTGGTATGACAGCTGCTTCTGCCAAATTTATGGATTGGCTTTTGTGAAAAAAAGACTTTTTTATTTAGATGTATCTATAATAATGGTTTGGTAGGGTGCTTTGACTTTGATTCTGGATGGGTGCAATAGTGTACTCTTCATATGATTTATTCAGCTGTAATCAACAACACTAACATCTGTGATTTCCTTTGTGGCTTAGGCTTAATGAAGAATGTGCTGAGTCTTTGCTGAGGATAAGGATGCCATGTGGGCTGGTTCTAGGGCACCAGTGGTGGTAGTTTCAGGCCAGGAAGGCCAGTCCTCATGACCCTGGTGCATATGTGGGTGCCAGCAGTGATGGCTTCAGGTAGCTGGTCTTCAGACCTCTAGGTAGCATGCTTGTGTGCTGATGGTGGCAGGGACAGGCTGATTGTGAGGTTCTTAGTCCCCCTGGAGGTGTGCATGATTTTGGCAATGGCAGTAATGGCAGAAGATCACTCTTTGGGCTCTTGCATGGTTGACCCATATGACAGAGGGTTGAGTGAGCTGGAATCTGGACCCCTAGTTAGCACACACATTGATAGTTGCAGATAGGGCAGGCCCATCGTCAGACTTCCGAATGCTGTGCATGGGTGCCCATAAAAATTTCTGTCCATTTTTAATTTGTTTAAATCTTTTTAAAAGTCTTTATAATATTCTGAACACAAATTTCTTATCAGGTATATAATTTGCAAATATTTTCTCGCATTTTATGAGTCTTCTCATTTGCTTGACAGTCTTTTGAAGCACAAACTTTTAATTTTGATGAAGTTATTTATCTATTTTTCTCATAACCTCTGCTTTTAAATATTACATCCAGGAAATAATTGCCTAATTCCGAAGGGCAAAATGATATATTCCTGTGTTTACTTTGAAGACATTCATGTTTTTAGCTTTTACGATTAGGACTTTTGAGTTATTTTTTATATGATGTGACATGGACATCTAAATTTATTATTTTGTATGTTAATAAACAATTGTCCCAGAACTATTTGTTAAAAATATTATTGTTTTCTCTGAATTATCTTGGCCTTCTCATTGCAAATCAATTAACCACAAATGTAAGAATATATTTCTGGAGCCTCAATTCTATTCCATTGATAAATATGTCTATACTTATCCCAATGTTACACATTCTTAATTATTATAGTTTTAATAAGTTTTGAAATTGGAAAGTCTGAGTTCTCCAAGTCTGTTCCTTTTTCATGATTCTTTTGGCTATTCTGACTGGATCCTCTGAATTTTTCATACGGAACTTAAGATTAGATTGTCAGTTTCTGCACAAAGGCAGATGGAACTTTGACAAATATTATATTTTGAATTAATAGATGAAACAGACTAACTGATATCTTAACAATATCTTCCAATCCACAAACACAGAATATCTTTTAATTTCTTTTTATTATTTCAATACAAATTTGTAGTTTTCACTATATAATCCTTGAAATTATTTTGTTAAATTTATTTCTAAATATGTTATTCTTTTTAATGATAATATAAATTGTTTTCATTTCATTTTAGAGCATTTGTTGCTACTGTATAGACATGTAATTGATTTCTGTATGTTAATCTCATATCTTACAATTTTACTGAACTTATTTATTAGCTTTAGTGTTTTTCTTACTGCTTTCTTAGGATTTTCTACATACAAAATTATGCCCTCTGTGAATAGATATACTTTTACTTCTTTCTGTCCAACATAGACAAATTTTATTTCTTTTTCTTGCCTAAGTACTTTGTTTAGAGTCTGGTTAGAGCTTCTAGTAAAATACTGTATAAAAGTAATAAGAGGAGATAATCTGGTTTTATTCCTGATCTTAGGGGAAAAGATTTCAGTCTTTCATTATTAACTGTGATGCTAGCTGGCTTTTTCATATATGCCCATTAGTAGGTTGAGGAAGTTTCCTTTTTTTATTATTTTGTCAAGTGTTTTTATCATATAAGGACAATACATTTTTGTCAAATGCTTCTTCTTTATATATTGAAATGATTCAGTTGTTTGTACTCCTTATCTCATTTTTCTTAGCCCTTACTCTATTAACATGATACAGTAGGGGGATTTTCACATGGTGAACCAAACTTACACTCCTAGAACCAATCAGACACAGTGTTTAATCTTCTGAATTCAGTTTACTACTATTTTTTGATGATTTTTGCATTTGCATTCATGAGAAGTTGGCTTTTCATGAGATGTTTTTGTCTCATTTTGGTAACAGGATAATACTGGCCACATAGAATAAGAGAGAGTTTTGTTCCTCTTTTACCTTTGTAACAACTTATACAACTCTTTTAAATATTTTTTAAAATCAAATGTTAATTATTTGAAATATTTAAAAAATGTATATATAATTTACCAGTGAATACATCTCTGGTCTAGAATTATCTTTATGGTAATTTTTAAAATTAATAATTTAGTGTATTTCTCTCTATCAGTCTGTTCAGATTTTCTGTTTCTTCTTGAAATGTTTTGATAGTTTGTGTCTTTTCAGGTATTTATGTGTTTGATATAGGTTACCTAACATGTTGGTATACAATTTTTTTATGATTTTTTTCTTATAATCATTTTATTTATCTCTATAAAGTCAATAGGAATGTCTTCTTCATTTTTGATTTTCTCTTTTTTTCTTGTTCAGCCTAGCTAAGGCTTGTATACTTGGTTTATATTTATTAAAACCAACTTTTCATTTTGTTGATTTTATCTATTGCTTATCTACTATATATTTTGCTCATAGTCACTGTAATATTTATTGTTTAATGGCCCAACATATATCCTATAGAATGTTTCACATGAACTTGGAGACCTAGTTCATGGATTTCACAACTGGAATTTAGAATATTTAAGGAACAGAGAAAGTTCAGGAGCCGGGTCATGAGCATAAAGGGAAGATGTTATAAAATGGAGTAGACAGGTAGCCAGAAAGAGGTTCATGCATGTCTTCATAAACAGAGTAGGGATTTAATTCTTATTCAAGTCCATAAGAACTTATTGAAAGGTATTAAGCAAGGCTATGATATGATTTGATTTGTATTTAATAATAGGTCAGCTGCTGTGCGGAGAATAAATTGAAATGGTGAAAGAATGGAAGTAGAAAAAAAATTTAAAAGCGATGTAGTTATTCCGAGAAGAGATGATAGTCGCTTTAAATAAAATACTGGCAGTGGAGATGGAGAGAAGTAGGCACCTTTAGGATTTATTTCAGATGCAGAGCCAACAGTACTTCCTGACACATAGGATGCTCAGGATAAGAGGAAGACTAGACTTGAGGATCTTGTGTAGAATTTTGATTTGAGCAATTGGGTGAATGCAGTTGCCACTTATTGGAATAGAAAAAAAATTAGGAGAAAAGCAGATGGCAAAGAACAGATGAAAATATCAACACTTTCGACCATTTTAAGTTTTAAATAACTTTTTACTTCTAAAGTGTAGTCATAAATAGGCAGTCAGGTGGATAGATCTGGTTCCTTTTGGAGGTTATGCTTATATCTTTCAATCTGGTTACTATCAGCAATTAGATTATATTTTACCGTGAGGCTACAAAATATTTGCTAGGACAACAATACAAATAGAGGGGTAGGGTGCTAGGGAGCATGCCTTGGGTCTTTTCAATATTCAGAAGACAAACAGAGAAACAGGAGCTAGTAAAGGAGAGCAACAAAGAGGCCAATATTACAGACAAAGAAAGAAGGGCGTGTGTCACTGAAGCCGAGAGGAGATTGTTTTGTAAAAGAAGTGTTGACCTACTTTAAATATGGCTGGCAGATCGAAAGACACAAGCTTACTGTTCTTATTGGCATCATCATTTTCGAATCTAGTCTACACAGTTGAGTATGAAAGGGTCTTCTCTATCTGGCTTCTTTGTCTTATTGCATTATCTAGTACTTCCAGTATGGTGTTGAAAGCAATGGGCAGAGGACATATGCATGCCTTGCTCCTGACCTCAATGGGAAAGCTTCTAGTTTCTGACAGTTAGGGATGTTGTTACCTATAGGACTTTTGTAGATATTCTTTATTGAGTTAAAGAGGATTCCCCTATTCCTGGTTTGCTGAGAGTTTTTTTCATGAATGCGTATTTTTTTTCACATGCTTTTTCTGTACCTATTGATATAACCATGTGATTTTACTTTTCTTGGCTATTTATGTGGCAAATTTTATTAATTGATTTTCAAACATTGGTCCAGGCTTGCATACTTGTGATAAATGCTAATAATTGGGGTGTATAATTTCTTTTATACTTACTGAATTCAATTAGCTAATATTTTTCAGAGGATATTTTGGGATCATTTTGAGATAATCTAGGTAGTCTGTTAAAACTTCATTTGTTATATGACAAAATAGGCTGTGCTTTGTTTGTATTTCTTGCCACAGACTTGTATCTCTGGTTCTTTACAATGCAAAATTATATTATAGAATTACATTATAAGTTGAGCAATAAGAGTGCTCAATAAGAATTTATAAACAATTTAAATATGTTATATGTTTGGTACTAAGTGCAGTTCTTGAGAAGTTATTCATTGGTTTTAAACCACAATTCAATGTTATAATCTAATAAAAATCATAACAACTTTATCACTAATAATATAATTACTAAAGTTAGCTTCAGACTTTTTCTTTTGCCTAATCCTTGGAGTACAGAGCCAAATTACCATATTTTTAAATTATTTGGAAAAAAATTCCTTCAATATGATGATATTTTCTGCTCCATATAAAGTTAAAATTATTGGTTCTAACTTTCAAATATTTAAGCTCTACATTCAATTTTGTTGTATAAAATAAAATATTTGCATGATTTAAAAATTAAGTCTATAAAAAAAGGAGTATAAACCAGATAGTATTCTACTTCCTTCTACTCATTCCTCCGCCTATATATGGCACTTACAAAATATGGTTTTTGTATTTTATTTTTAAATAGTATGAATTGACAAAGTATGCATAGATTGGTATTCACCTCCAGCTACTTAAATGAACAGTGCAATATTAAGATTGTTTTCTCCAACTTGATTTTTCATTCAAAAATAAATCCTGAAGATGACTTCATAGGATTATAAAGATAGGTTCCTCTTGCTTTTTGCCATTGTATGTTACTAAATTATAAAAATAATGTAACAATAATACTCTCCACTATTTTAATGGATTGTATTACGTACATAAATTAACTTCAAGAGAAGTGATGTTTTTATACAGCTGATATTCCCTGTATAAGAACACAGGAACTTTCAATGTGCGTTTCATTCAGAAGTGTTTCATAGTTTAGCTCATACGGATTTTCCATATGTCTTCTTTTCACTTATATATTTTTATTCTATTTATTTTTAGCAAATAGATTCTTTTCTTTCTTTTAACTGTTTTTTTCTTTGTATATAAAAATATATGTATTTTTGTTTGTTGTTTTCTTAACCAGCTACTTTACTAAATTCACCTAGTTTTTTTTTTTTTTTTTTTTCAGATTTCTTTTTTTTTTTTTTTTATTATACTTTAAGTTTTAGGGTACATGTGCACATTGTGCAGGTTAGTTACATATGTATACATGTGCCATGCTGGTGCGCTGCACCCACTAACTCGTCATCTAGCATTAGGTATATCTCCCAATGCTATCCCTCCCCCCTCCCCCCTCCCCACCACAGTCCCCAGAGTATGATATTCCCCTTCCTGTGTCCATGTGATCTCATTGTTCAATTCCCACCTATGAGTGAGAATATGCGGAGTTTGGTTTTTTGTTCTTGCGATAGTTTACTGAGAATGATGGTTTCCAATTTCATCCATGTCCCTACAAAGGATATGAACTCATCATTTTTTATGGCTGCATAGTATTCCATGGTGTATATGTGCCACATTTTCTTAATCCAGTCTATCATTGTTGGACATTTGGGTTGGTTCCAAGTCTTTGCTATTGTGAATAATGCCGCAATAAACATACGTGTGCATGTGTCTTTATAGCAGCATGATTTATAGTCCTTTGGGTATATACCCAGTAATGGGATGGCTGGGTCAAATGGTATTTCTAGTTCTAGATCCCTGAGGAATCGCCACACTGACTTCCACAATGGTTGAACTAGTTTACAGTCCCACCAACAGTGTAAAAGTGTTCCTATTTCTCCACATCCTCTCCAGCACCTGTTATTTCCTGAGTTTTTAATGATTGCCATTCTAACTGGTGTGAGATGATATCTCATAGTGGTTTTGATTTGCATTTCTCTGATGGCCAGTGATGATGAGCATTTTTTCATGTGTTTTTTGGCTGCATAAATGTCTTCTTTTGAGAAGTGTCTGTTCATGTCCTTCGCCCACTTTTTGATGGGGTTGTTTGTTTTTTTCTTGTAAATTTGTTTGAGTTCACTGTAGATTCTGGATATTAGCCCTTTGTCAGATGAGTAGGTTGCAAAAATGGAAGAACATTCCTTGCTCATGGGTAGGAAGAATCAATATCGTGAAAATGGCCATACTGCCCAAGGTAATTTACAGATTCAATGCCATCCCCATCAAGCTTCCAATGACTTTCTTCACAGAATTGGAAAAAACTACTTTAAAGTTCATATGGAACCAAAAGAGAGCCCGCATCGCCAAGTCAATCCTAAGCCAAAAGAACAAAGCTGGAGGCATCACACTACCTGACTTCAAACTATACTACAAGGCTACAGTAACCAAAACAGCATGGTACTGGTACCAAAACAGAAATATAGATCAATGGAACAGAACAGAGCCCTCAGAAATAACGCCGCTTACCTACAACTATCTGATCTTTGACAAACCTGAGAAAAACAAGCAATGGGGAAAGGATTCCCTATTTAATAAATGGTGCTGGGAAAACTGGCTAGCCATATGTAGAAAGCTGAAACTGGATCCCTTCCTTACACCTTATACAAAAATCAATACAAGATGGATTAAAGATTTAAACGTTAGACCTAAAACCATAAAAACCCTAGAAGAAAACCTAGGCATTACCATTCAGGACATAGGCGTGGGCAAGGACTTCATGTCCAAAACACCAAAAGCAATGGCAACAAAAGCCAAAATTGACAAATGGGATCTAATTAAACTAAAGAGCTTCTGCACAGCAAAAGAAAACTACCATCAGAGTGAATAGGCAACCTACAACATGGGAGAAAATTTTTGTCACCTAGTTTTAATGACAGTTTTTTCTTGATTCTTTTGTAAAGTTTTTAGATATATAATAACAACAAATATAGTTTGACCTCTTTTGTTTTAATTCTTGTACCTCTAATTCCTTTGCCTAGTTTATTTTCATTGGCTGAATATATATTGTGAATTATGTACAAAAGTCTCTTAATATAAATGTTTCTACCTAGATATATCTATTTATGTCTGTAACAACTACATTATTATTAGGTTGTTAAATACTTTATGTTCTTAATAGTTGGTTCATATCTGTCTTAGATTGAAAGAGATACTAAAGTCTCAGATTGTTAATTTGTGTCTGTCTGTTTTCTATCATGTTTTCTGTAATTTCTGCTTTATAAAATTGTTGCATGGTAACTAGGGGCCTCAATGCCAGGGTCATATTTTTTCTTTCCTGTTTCTTAAGCCATATAATTTTGTCAGAATTTGCATCTATTTTGGCCGTTTGGGGTTGGTTTTTCCCAAATACACAGTATCTGTTAATAGTTGATTTTAAATTATAATATAAATTTAGTAAATTCCCATTGCTTCATTTTTTTCCCCTTCAGGAATTATTATCAAATATAAATTGGATCTTTTTTTGTTTATGTTATAGAACTCACATTTATGTCTTATGTATTTTATTTTAAAAAATTCCATTCCTGTTGTTTACTCACTTTGGTGTTTTCTCTAATTTAATCTTCATTTCTGAAATATTTTCTTTTAATATTTAAATATTTCTTAAATTCTTTCAGTACTTTCATGTAAATTCTTTTCTGCAATCGCTTTACTATGTTTATTTAATTGTAATGTATGTTATTGCTTCAATCTTTCACTTTTTAAGCTTATTTTAAAATATTATATTGCAACCTCAATCTGCTTTGTTGTTATTTTACTTTACATATATGCATATACAATCTCATGATAAATGATGATATATCATAAATCATCTCATAATTTATCCAAGAATAACTGTTAACATTTGTACTGATAGTGCAAAACCAGTTGGGGTTGGGGGGTGTAAAGCTGGCATTTCAGCAAGAATCAAGACAGTGACACGACACAGAACTAGTAGCCATTGTATTCTTCACTATTATAATTTACTAAAATTAAAAAAAAAAATTCCGTTTCTTTTTTTTTTTTTTTTTTTTTTGAGATGGAGTCTCACTCTGTCGCCAGGCTGAAGTGCAATGGCGCGATCTTGGCTCACTGCAACCTCCCCCTCCCAGGTTCAAGCAATGCTCCCACCTCAGCCTCCCTAGTAGCTGGGATTACAGATGCTGGCCACTATGCCCAGCTAACTTTTTGTATTTTTAGTAGACACGGGGTTTCACCATGTTGGCCAGGCTGGTCTCAAACTCCTGACCTCATTATCTGCCTGCTTTGGCCTCCCAAAGTGCATGGATTACAGGCTTCAGCCACCGCGCCTGGCCAAAATTCTGTTTGAGTCTTTGATGAAGCAATAACAAATATGAATATTATTAAATGTCAACCGATTAATACATACCTTTTTAATGCTCTGACTAAATCAGTGATACACGTGAAACACTTTTACATATCAAAGTACAATGGTGTTCTTGAGGAGAAGCACTTGTGACTTTGTGTAAGTTGCAAGCTTAACTAATTACTTTTTTAATGGATCACCATTTTCACTTGCAAAAACCATGACAGGAAATTATGGTCATTCATACTTGGGTATTTGATAGAAATATTTTTGAAAATTAAGGAAGTTAGCTTGTAATTTCAAGAAAAACAACTGATTATTTTTGCTACTCATGAAAATTTGTACTTTTAAGAGAGCATTAAAATTATAAAAACTTGATATCTGTCATCAAAATCTTGACAGCTTCCTAACATTTAAGGATTTTAGAGTGAGATTAGTGATATATTAAAAATGTGATTAAAAAATATTACATGGTGAAAGGTGTCAATATCTGGAAATCCTGCAGAACTAAGTGAGCCAATATTTTCCAAATGATCAATTTATGATATTAGAAAATCATGCATAGGTTAATGATTCATTGTAAGTGGATCCCAACAGTCTCTCCTAATTTAGGGGCTTTGCTCTGAAAGAAAACATTTGTTGTGTCATTTGGAGAGTTCAGAGATCCCTAAACACCTCAGCACAATTTCGCTTTTCCTCAGAATCCTCAATTCACCCATTCATTAGAACCTGGAACCCTCGACCCATTGTCTCCATTGAGAAACTTGTTCTCATATTTTTCCACTGCACACTGGAATGAGTTTCTGTTGATGATTTAGAATTTTTAGCTCTCAGGAACTAATGAATTTCCTTTATTTTCTGTATTTTAGCCAATTTTCATACTTCTATAAAGAATATCTGAGACTGGGTAATTTACGAAGGAAAGAGGATTAATTGATTCACAGTTCTGCATAGCTGGGAAGGCCTCGAGAAACTTAAAATCATGGCGGGAGGCAAAGGGGAAGCAAGTACCTTCTTCACAAGGTGGCAGGAGAGAGAGAAAGAGCAAGAGAAACTACTAGGAGAAACTGCCACTTACAACATCATCAGATCTCGTGAGAACTCACTGTCACGAGAACAGCATGGAGGAAACTGCCCCCATGATCCAGTCACCTCCCACCAGGTCTCTCCCTTGACATGTCGAGTTTGCAATTCAAGATGAGACTTGAGTGGGGACACAGAGCCAAACCATATCCTCTTTCTTCTGTTTTCTTTTATACCATTGCTAATACTACACAGTTAATTTGAATTATTTATTCTACTTGTATTTTGGAGATTATGAGCATGCTTTGTCACTTAATATTTTTCTAGATGTTATCCACGTTTATTTTACTTTCCTGATAGATATGTTTATTTTTATACAAATGTTCAGAGACATTTTAAAACCATTCTCCTGCCACATCTTCCCCAAATTCTTATTCCCAAAACAATGTCTATTAGAGAAAATAGTGAATATGTCTGGCTTGCCCAATCTTCATTTACTAAAACCAGTGCCAATATTCCACTGGAAATTACTGCTAGTTTTAAATTATATCTGTACTTTTGGTCAAGAGTAAGTTTTTTTTTTTTTTTTTAACTTTTAAGTTCAGGGGTACGTGTGGAGGTTTGTTATATAGATAAACTTGTGTCATGGGGGTTTGTTGTACAGATTTTTTTGGTCACCCAGGTAATAATCCTAGTACCCAATAGTTATTTTTCCTGATCCTCTGGGAGTAAGTTTTGACTAATTGGTGAACATGCCTTACCTGGGATTAAATATTTTAAATACTATTCGTGGAAACAATTGACTTTATGTGATTATTATTATTTTTATTTAGATAAGTTTAGCTTCCAGAAGAATGCTTCAAAAGAAAGGATAAATGGATTAAATGTAGACTGACTTTTTGCTATCTAAAAATGGGTATTTTTCTCCACTGTTAATGAAATTAAATTATACCAGAATTTTACCACTTCATCAAATTTTCATATGAAAGTAGAAATCATTTCTTTGAAAAAAATAGCATTATTCATTCAGATATAATGAAAGAACTACTCAATTTGCAGCATAATTCTTAAGTTTTAGGAGCTAATGTTTTTACACAAGAGCTCAAAATAAAACTGAAATATGCAAACACAATCTGTGATATCCTTGAGTAATGACATCATCTGTCTACATCTTTTTCCACTTGAGATTTAGTTAAGATTGACATTCAGAAAGCACTCTATAAAGGTGTTTTGATTTACTAAGAGACCTACTTGAATTAGTGAAAACTACATTGAAACACATATACTGAAGATATGATGTATAAATTCATGTGCAGTTGAAACACTTATAGAGTAAAAATTGTGATTCATAGCAGGAAAGTTCTATGCTGCATCTTAGAAATGTAATTGGAAATACAACTGAGCTCATTGATTGACTTGTGTGTGAAAATGGTAGACTCCCTACTTAATCAGATTCCAGATGGAACAACTTAGTCTGAAAAATACGATTTTTTATGTAAGCAACATTTTTTTTGAAAAATTGATTAGTAAAAGCACATCATTTACATAAACAGATAAGCTGTCAAATGCAATCCTTTAGGTTCAGTCTTTTTTAAAATAAAAATTCATCGTACTGAATCTAAAATATCAAAGGAAAAAAGATGATTATCACTGGTAACTTCCAGCTGAAGCTATATCTTATTTAAGTTATGTTTTATATATATATCCACATATCTGAATTTTTAAGCAAGTGGAAAAACGTGGAAGAAAAAAATGTATAAAATGTGAAAGGACCAGAAAGAAAGATAAGAAAAGAAAGAAGAAAAAAAGAGAGGCTTAAGTAAAATAGCATGCTGTGAATAAGTCTTCAGCCAAATGAAGCAAAAACAAAATTAAAAAGGTTTCCTATGGGAGGAAGTTCATAGGTTTATAAAAGAGGAAAAATGGAGATGGAAGGAAATTCAGCAAAAAGAAGCCATAAGTGAGAGTGCCATAATAGATTTCTCAGAGATTGGCCAAACCAACCCTGAAAACGAATAAAAGAAAAAATGAAGGCCAAATATATGGTTGACCCTATTCCTTGATCTCTTCTTATCCTATCTCCACGAGGGTTATCTGGAAACAAAATGTTGTTTTCTTTCATTTTCACTCCAAACACAGAAACCATTTCAACCACCTCAGATTTTTTTTTTTAAACAAATTGAAATGTATCACTTTCAAGCATAAATAGTGATTATATTTACGTATATTTGTAAATTATTTCCAATAGATTCTTAGGCCACCAGCTTTATTGAAGAGATTATAATTTCATTTTAAACATATAAGTGGTTGTGATATGCAGGGTAAGTTTATTTTAATAAGGTTAAATATTTCAGGGGCAGGGGGAGAGACAGCATTAGGAGAAATACCTAATGTAGAAAATGAGTTGATGGGTGCAACAAACCACCATGGCACATGTATATCTACGTAATAAACCTGCACATGTTGCACATGTACCTCAGAACTTAAAGTATAATAAAAAAAAATTCCTACCATTGAAACTGTTTCTTTAGATTAAGTCACTGTCTCTAGAAGGCCTCAATAGAAATAAAAAAAAACATTATGAAGGATAAACATTTACATTAACATAAAATCATTGATATAATTAGGGAATAGGGTGGAGGAAGATGATAATAACTTCATGAGAGCAAGAAGAAACAAAGTTCTTTGAAAAGCAGAAGGGGTAAGACAAATCTTGAATTATCTAGTGCTAGTTTACTGGGGATGGAGAATATCAATGTGTATCTAGTTGATCGGGCAAACAAGGAATGCCCTCATGCTATAGAATCCTTGGCTATTCTTTTGTTGCTTACCTGTCTTCTAAATGCCTTCACTTCAACTTTGAAGCTTCCTCTCTTGTGAGTTTAGAATATCAATGAACTGTTTCATTTTCTTCTATTCTCTTTTTGATGCTTAAGGGTACTTTGTAAATATTTTACCCATATAAGAGCCATTTCCTTTGTCATAACAATTTTTCCTAGGGCTTTTAATGATTCCTTTTTATCCATTATCTTGTTAACAGGTTTTTGGTGTTGAACAATGTATTTTATACATTATGATACCCAATATATATTTGTTAAATAAATGAACTGAAACAATAACGTTCATAATCACTATGAATGTCTAGTATAACATTTTAGTGATTTGAAAATATAAACTTCAGTTATACTAAAAGAGATAAGATACGATATACAAAAGGACTTAGTATAGTGCCTGGAGCATAGATGTTTATTTCTATATAGGTAATCCAGTAAGTCATTTATTATGAAGTGGTGAAAAAAATTATTACTTTAAAGTTATTTTTGATCTCTCCAACCAAAGCCTATTATTTTGATTATCATGAATTTTGCTGCCTCTGTTGAACATCTGTGAAGTGTAACACAGTACTAGGCAAACATAAAAAGTCAATAATAAATTTATATTGATTAGGCATATTCATAAACATAGATTTTGTATTTGTTTTCTTAACAAGTTAATTTCTGCAGGATCATAATACATTTTAATCCTTCATATATTTATTAATGTAATATGCTGAGTATTCCTAGTGTCATATACCCAGTTTGTACTGCTAATGCATGTTTATTAAACTTGACTTTCTAGATTTGGCATCTAACATTTTGTTGGTGTAGATTAGAGTTGAGATTAATAAAACAAGGGATTAACTTCATTGTTGGGTCAAGTATGGCAAGAAGAAGCCCATAATGATAAGAAGTCACAGGTAAGGAAATTGAAGCAGGAAGACTTTTGGCACTGAGAGGTTCTGGGGGTTCCAAGAGAGATCATTAATTTATAGTGTCTCTTCTTTAAAGGCAAGCATACAGAGGGCTCTTGGAATATATCAGTAAACAAATCTTTACATTTGGGTGGTACAAGTATCTAGTAATAATTTACTGAAGATTTATTTTGCCATAATTCATTACCTAACATTCTAAATAAAAACTTGTAAGTACTGTAAAGGTAATGTCTAAGGAGATTAAAGCCACAAAACATATCAAACCATTTCAAATAAAGCAGAAGTTACAACTATGGGGGTAATTTTTGAGGCTTGTTGAATCTATAAAAATATCTTAACCTTTCAAAATAAGGATAAAAGATGTAGAACTATAGGGGTGTTTTTGAGATCTTTCCCAACTCTTAAATTCTAGGGTTCTAGAATCTTATAAATAGACTATGTTTAAAGATCAGCACAGCACAGACAAATATTTTGCTAAGAGCAAAGAATTAAACTGTGGGGCTGAAGAAAAGAAAATTCAAATAAACGTCATCCTGGTGTCCTCAAACCAAACACTTAGTGGATATAAACTTAAATTAGTACTAACAATCTAAATTTCATGATCTTTCCACAAGCTCCTACAATACAATCTAAACTTTGTAATCTCTCGATTTAATATTGCCTGAAATCCTTAAGGTTATTTTAACAAATATCAATCAGGTACAGAACCCCAAAAATTCCTTTTTTTTTCTTTTTTTCTTTTTAGTTCTGGTTTCCTTCTCGTTGATGCTCTTGACTCAGGGAGTCACTAGAGGATGCCTCACTGTTCTCACTGCCATTGGTGCTTTCCAGAGCATAATGACCAAGTGTGCTTCTTCCCTATTACCTAAAAGTTGCCAAAACATTTCCACAAATAAGTGTGAGGTATCTGGTCACATTGTATCATTTAATCCTTAACAGTTACTCCTCCTTACACACACACACACACACACACACACACACACATAACCAAGGTTTTATCAATGGAAACAATTTCTTTATCTTAGATCTCTAACCCTCAGTTTATAAGAATTTGAAACCATTTCAAGAGACTTGGCAAGAAACTAAGGCCATTCTATTGACTAGCTTCTCCATGAGCCAAATTCCCTACTAATGTCTTCATCCTTTTCTCTAAAGTGAAAGCCTTCACTAAAATCTCTTTTTAAAAATTCTCACTATTTTATTTGAACATTGGTACAGCTGGTAGGCCATACTATCATAATAACCAACTACTCGTTGTTACTGACAACTAATTGTTGGGTGTCAACTTATTAGACAAGACTATTTCAACTGCAAGCAACATAAAAACGATTTAAGCGGACTTCAGGGGAAAATAAAGGCTGGCTGATCACAATGTGCGGAGATTCAAGCAAAGTTACTGGGATATAGTTCGTCTCTTTATGGATTGGATTTTCTATATTCTATCTTGACTTACTTCTCTAACAGCATTTCTCAACATTATGAGAGTCATCTCAAGGCTTCTACCAACTAGTTTAGCAACCCTGATAAGGATAGAAATGATCTTTCCTAATAGCTCCAGCAAAGGCCTGAAACTGAGTGCTGTTGGCCTTTTTGAGTTACAAGACCATCCATGGTTCACAGGTCAATTGTTGTGTCCAAAGGAATAATATGCCCTGAATGAGTAGGCTTGGTTCTCCTTAAATCGGTAGTTGAAATTAGCTATACACAAATCACATGAACTGAGTGAAGAGAAAGAAGGTATTCCGAATTAGAAAACTGAGGTGCAGGCCAGGCACGGTGGCTTACACCTGTAATCCCAGCACTTTGGGAGGCCGAGGCGGGTGGATCACCTGAGGTCAGGAGTTCAAGACCATCCTGACCAACATGGTGAAACCCCGTCTCTACTAAAAATACAAAAATTAGCAAGGTATGGTGGTGCAGGCCTATAATCCCAGCGACTTGGGAGGCTGAGGCATGAGAATTGCTTGAACCCAGGAGGCGGAGTTGCAGTGAGTCAAGATCGCGCCATTGCATTCCAGCCTGGGCAACGAGAGCAAAACTCGGTCTCAAAAAAAAAAAAAAAAGAAAAGAAAAGAAAAAGAAAAAAAGAGAAAACTGAGGTGCACATAACAAAAGAAATGGTAATGGACAACAGGCAACTATGTTCATCAGTGTTGATCAAACTCCTATTTTAGTATCTTCACCTTTTCTTTACCAATCAATAAATTGTATTGTTTACAGATGAGGAGGGGAAAGGAATAAATAAGAAAAGAAAAATAATGAAAGTTCACATTCCTGCTTACGAGATTTTCTCAATTCATATATCTGTGGCCAAGACTGTACCCTGTCCTTTGCACTGCCTTTGAAAAGACACAGACATAATTTCAATAAACATGTTTTCACCTTTCCCAGCATTTGGCCTTCGCAGCTTTATATCATCAGTGTAAATATTATAGGAATTGTAATGGCCATTTGCACAGAGAAGAAAACCTGGTATTGTGTGCTGGTGGAATATCAATTCTAGAGACAAACAGAATATAACCTCAGCATGTTACCTCAATGCCTCAGCAAATATCACACTTTCTGAAGAATGTCATAAGCAGATATCTCTTCCAGATTAGAAACCCTCTTCCAGGTTAAGGTTAAGAAGTGTGAGAAAATTTCCCATGGTATCTTCATTACCCATAGTAGAAAACTGTTAGGAAAAGTATCTTTTTTTTTTTTTAATTTTTATTTTTAAGGGAATGAGCACAGAGCTTCCATGCCTTTCATGGTTGTGGCATCCTTCAGAAACCTCCAATTGTCCAGCTGTCCAGAAGCTCTGAGAAACAACTTTTTGTAAGTTTATAGAATATAACATCTTGGTAAGAGTTGGAGATTTATTTATCTTCTCCATTGACATCTTTGTTTACTGTTAAGTGTAAGATACAGAGGAAGGAAGTACAGGCTTGTGAGGACAATCCAAACACTAGTCCCAGATCTGCTAAGGTGTATACATGTACTTAGTGCAAGTAACTCTAACAGTTAGTATTTCAGTCTCTTCATATTAACAGATAGTAATAACTCGCCTTTTTATAACATGGTTCTTAAAAGAATGAAATATTGCTATGACCACCCATTGAAAAATTATAAAGTGTTTTATGAAGGCAAGGTAGCACTTTATTACTCTTGCTATTATTTTATCATCTACTCTTTTACCGTATATTTCTATATATGGTAACATAAGCCTGTTTCCTCCAACCTTAACAGTCATAAATTCTGTTTCACAGCCTCTAAATGGATCCTGGTAACCCCCAAATCTCTCTCTTCATTCCCAAACTCTCTCATGATAGTTAAATGCATTTAGTCAACTACTGACTTAGCATGTCCACTGAGATATCTGATGGGGGACTTTCATACTTAACATGTTCAAAGCAAAATTTGATCCTGTTCCTCTAATCTTTTTTCTACTCCCACCATCTCCCTTGTAATAAATTGAACTGAAAATCACCAGTTGCTCAGGTCAAAAATCTGTCTTTCATCAGTAACTATTTCTCTTCACCTTAAATATCTTATTCATCAGCAAGATCTCAAAATATATCTACACCATGATATCTTTTCACCACCTTCACTTTAAACCACTGTAAGAAAGCCTTCCTTCTTCCACATTTACCCTCCTGGTAGGCTACATCTAAGAAAAGCAGGTTCAGGTGGTTCATTTTGCATTGTCATATTTTGCAGCATGTGTTACTGTTTCCAAATCAGCTATTTTGACAGTTGGGCCAGGAATTAGATATTTCTTTCTTTTTTTTTTTTTTTTTTGAGACAGTCTCTCTCATTCAGCCACCTAGGCTGGAGAGCAGTGGCACAATCTTGGCTCACTGCAACCTCCACCCTCCATGTTCAAGAGATTCTTCTGCCCCAGCCTCCCGAGTAGCTGGGACTACAGGCACACACCAACACGCCCAGCTAATTTTTCTATTTTTAGTAGAGATGGGGTTTCACCATGTTGGCCAGGATGGTCTCGATCTCATGACCTTGTGATCTGCCCACCTCGGCCTCCCAAAGTGCTGGCATTACAGGCCTGAGCCACCACGCCTGACCAAGAGATTTCTTAAACAAAGTTTCTGCTCAATAAAAGTACTCTGTATTTGATAATGACACATTACACTAAAACAATTAGAACTTGCTTAGGGAGTTTTACTGTGAAAGGGAGTCAGGAATATTGACAACAGAATCCAAGCAATCCACTGGAAAAACAATGAAATAAGAATCTATTGAGCTGGAGAATGATGTGTGTACGCTTGTGTGTATATGTGTGTGTATGTAGTTTGCATGTATTATATCAGTATGTGTGGCTATTAACAGAGACAGAAACATAGTTTAACCATTGCATCCTTGGGAAAGGGGACTGCTAGGATAGTCTTGTAAACTGAGAGTCTCTAATTTAAGAACCTTTGTTACACAACTTTTGAAAGTGTTTGCTATTTGTCTTCTGTGTTTCTTAAACCATCGTTAACTGAGGCATCCAAAGGAAGTCCATGTTCTTTGTAGCTTGAAAAAAAAATCATCAAAAATAGCTATTTCGGGTGGCTTTTGAGTAATAGATCTTCACAGAAGCTTGGAGGTTATGGAAATAGCAATCATGCAAATGTGGAGGGGATAGCAAGTGGTAGCTCAAGATTTGTCTGTGCAGCTGATGATCTCTTACATAAAATACGTACCTGCCAAAGCCAAGTTTTGACTACAGCTTTGGAATTCTTTCAATGTGTTAAGTAATGTAGGAACAGGAGAAATAAAAGTTTGCTTCTCATACCTCTAAATTGCTACATAAGGAAAAATACAAAAAAGAAAAATGCTTGTGTTATATAAAATTATTGTATACTTTCTTCTTGTAACTGGTGCTCTAAGTTAGCTTTAAACTAGCACTTAAAACATGCACGGCACAATTAAAACAACCCAAAACACTGAAGTCTAAAGGTGATAAGATTTCCTGGTCAAGATCATGGTCAAGGACTCTACTAGTGAGGGTCAGGCACTTAGAAATTTGAATGAGATTACTCAGGAAGAATTGAAAGCGCATGAGAAGTTGGAGAATCCCATCAGCTCTTAATATATCACTACGAGTAGAGCAAATCAGAATGCCCCATGAGCCTGGGAACAATGTCAATAAATCAGATTAACAAACACAAAAAAATTAGCAAGAATTTTGTATAACCTTTCAAAGCAAGCCATTAAACAATTAGGTAAATATAAACTTTAACAGTTCCTGATGTAAAAGCTTAGCAAATAGGTAAATATTACGTTGAGATGATTGCTTGCTTGGTGGAAATGCATGGGGAAATGACAGACTGTTCAGTGTGTTAATGTGAACAGCTCTCTATAGCTTTAATATCTTCTTGGATTGACTAATGCAAATTAGTCCCAGTGGTGGCTCACACTTCTCGACACTGAGGAACCAATAGACTACCAGCTATGGGAGGAAAGAGTGGAATTATACCTATCACATGCATCTTATTGATTCACTCCTGCCTTAAAGTCCCAGGTAGAATGCAAAAACAGTACAAAACAAAATGTGCACTGCCATGCATTTAGGAGAAGCTGTTAGAAGTTAAAATATCGGGCCAGGCGCGGTGGCTCACGCTTGTAATCCCAGCACTTTGAGAGGCCGAGGCAGGCGATCACGAGGTCAGCAGATTGAGGCTATCCTGGCCAACATGGTGAAACCCTGTCTCTACTAAAAATGCAAAAATTAGCTGGGCGTGTTGGTGTGTGACTATAGTCCCAGTTACTTAGGAGGCTGAGGCAGGAGAATCTCTTGAACCAGAGATGCGGAGGTTGCAGTGAGCTGAGATCGTGTCACTACACTCCAGCCTGGCAAGACTCCATCTCAAAAAAAAAAAAAAAAAAAGTGGTTAAAATACCACTTTTCCGATAGTCCTATCCAAGCCAATAAATCCTAGTAAGAGAGAAAAACTACAGAAAATTAACCACAAAATCCCAAAGGCCTTAAATATAGCAATGATGTATTGCTCACTCAGGCTGTACTAAGAAAGAACACCTTGTAGGGACTTTTATTAACTCAATCAGTAGGTAGCTCTGGTCGTGTTTCCTGACAGCCTGTTGGGTAGAGCTATCACATGGCTTTGACAAATTGCAAGGTGTCAGAAAAATGCCAAATGAAATAAAAGGGGAACATTATTGTTTCTGTTTCATTGCCATTCTGTTCACCAACTCTCCCCTGACTGTCTTTTACATAGAACACATTCAACCCTTCCCCAAGAGAGATAGCCCAGATGTTTTTGCTTATCTTGCTCTAAGTTTGGAACACCTAGGTGATGTATGAGACTCCCTACATTGTCATTACAGTTGTTTCCTGTTGGTCTCAAGATGAATTAACCTAAAAAAAAAAAAGTGATCCCACCAAATCTAATGTGTAACAGTAATAGGATTGAGGTAGCTACAATTAACATATCTAACTAGAGAGAAAAAAGTACATACAGATTCTGAAAGCACACTGGGCAGAGGTCATGTGTGCCCCCATCCTGGAGAGGGAAACGGCTCATCAGGCCCTCACCCTGAGAGTGACTTCACTGTCTACAGTTTTTTTCCTTTCTGAAATTCTTCTTTCTCTATTTTCTTTCTTTATCATAACTGACATTGACTTTGGGGAATAAACTCTTCTTACATGTTGTATAGCTTTCTCTTTGCCATAAAAGATTGGGGCTTCAGTGCTTTTTTAGTTACAGTCTCTTTGAATCCAGACTCTAAAACTTGGTTACTATGATTTGTTTGTATTCTATTGTACCCGCATCATGTACCAGTAACTGTGCCTACAGGTTTTGTTGTTGTTATTGTTCCTGTTTTAGATAGGGTCTCACTCTGTCACCCAGGCTGGATCATGGCTCACCGAGGCCTCAACTTTCCGGGCTCAAGCCATTCCCCAGCCTCAGCCTCCCGAGTAACTGGGACTACAGGTGTGTGCCACCACATCCAGCTAATGTTTGTATATTTTGTAGAGCTTGGGTTTCACATGTTGCCCAGGCTGGTCTTGAACTCCTGAATTCAAGTGATCCGATCCGCCCTCCTTGGCCTTCCAAATAGCTGGGATTATAGGCGTGAGCCACTGCACCTGGCCAACCTACTGTTTTATTGCAGTTATATTTCTCATGATGAATATAATGCTTGGCTCTTTGATTTCCACTTTCTCCTTCTCCCTCCCCTTGCTCTTTTCACTCACTTAGTGGAATTAATGGTAGGCACCTTGAGGTTATATAACCAGAAGAGCTAAAAGAGCCGCATCATTATCATAAACTTTCCCTCTAATAAATTTTTAAACTGAAAAAATTTACTGGGTGCCACACCTTAGTATGATCTTTGCTTTGAGACAATTTAATTAATTGAAAGATTTTGCTAAATATTTATTACTCAAAGTCATTCTTATTCTAGTTTTTGCCTGTTTGCAGTTGAAAGTTACCATTAGGACAAATACCAAATGCATGTGGGGCTTAAAACCTAGATGACGGGTTGATAGGTGTAGCAAACCACCATGGCATGTGTATGCCTATGTAACAAACCTGCATGTTCTGCACATGTATCCCAGAACTTAAAAAACAGAACAAAACAGAACAAAAAAAACAAGGTGGCATTTCTGATAGTGCAACTTCACTAATTTCTGAGATTTCTCTAGTCCCTTTCATTTCTGGTCAGAAAATTGATAATCCTTCCATGAGCTCAGCTCTTTCCTGCAGTGCCTCCCTGGTGCAGCTGAAAACAAATAAAGCCCACTACTAATGTTCTTTGCAGAGCTATTTGTCCAAAGCTAAAGGTTCATTAATCTATGACTTGCCTGCCAACTTTCCACAGGCAACAGTATTACCTAATATTTTGCCATTTTATTACTTGGATCACTGCCTTTTCCGGGTTTTATATTAGTTTTTTTTGCCATTATTCTCAATTACTAAGCCTAACAATTAAGCTAAAGGCATACATTTTAAGCTTTTTTCCTTTCCTTTGTTTCTGTAGTTTCTCTTCCTTTCTCCTTCTCCCTTCTCTTCTTCTTCTCCTCCTCTTCTGCTTCTCCTCCTCCTCCTTTTTCCTTCTACTTCTTATTAATAATTAATCCAGATAGAAAAGGCTATGCTGTAGTTACAAACAACGCCAATATATCAGAGGTTTTATAAACAAGTCTGTGCATGGCACTCATGGCTGGCAAGGGAAACGTTTTCTTGCTTATACTATGTTCTATCACCTGGTGCCTCCACTGTTTTACAAAACAATTGGCCTACTTGGTTGTCATAAAAGAGAAGGAGAGACTAGAGGACAATACTTGTTTGCCTATAGGATCATTTTTACTGACTCAGCCTTACACTTATCTTCCAGCACAGCCCTAGGGCCAAGTGTCTTTGCTCTATAGGGAGGTTGAAAATGTAGAGGTGCACATAGAATATGTGGTAAGCATTGCAGTCTCGCAGTGGACTCAGGGGTGCCTGTCAAGTGTTAGAAGGTATGTGATCATTGTCATGTGACTAAGAGACTTTCAATCCCTTTTAATAACTAGATATAGCTATAGTAGATAAATTATATTCATAGCTGACCTGGAAAGGTACTAGCTAGAATTTGCTTGCTGTAGGAATTGTTTGGAAGGATAATCAAGAAAGGAAATCTTCTCATTTGAGATAATATTTTAGTATATAATCCCCATAAAATGATCATAGCCCTTTGTCCAGAGAACAGTTCAAGGCAGAAAGGTGGACATTTATAGGTGAATAATTCATCCCCAAAAATGGTCTTGTAAAATAGCTCTGCACAACAGGCCCGCTATAACAGGACATATCTCTGTTGTGACTAATAAAGCCAATCTTACTCCTGCTCCTGACTTTTGAATATGAGACACAGAGAGAGGCCATCACCAGAAAACAGAGAAGCAATAGTAGAACCCTGCATCCTAAGATATATATTATGATAAATATCCATTTACTGAGGTAAAGTGTTTCTATTTCTTGCAACTTGAAACATCCTGACTCACACAAAAAGTAGATATGTGCAAATTATGAAGATATTGTATCCCCCCAAAAGTCAGATGTTAAAGCCTCACCCCCAACGTGGCTATTTGGAGATAGGGCTTTTTAGGAAGCCAGTTAGGTTAAATAAAGTCATATAGGTGGGTGCCTAATCCTCTAGGACTGGTGCCCCTATACATAGAGGAAACTACACTAGATATTTGTCTTTTCTTTCTTTCTTTTTGAGACAGAGTTTCCCTTTGTCATGCAGGCTGGAGTGCAGTGGCACGATCTCAGCTCACTGCAACCTCCACTTCCCAGTCTCAAGTGATTCTTGTTCCTCAGCCTCCTGAGTAGCTAGAATTACAGGCACATGCCACCATGTCCAACTAATTTTTGAATTTTTAGTTGAGACGGGGTTTCACCATGATGGCCAGGCTGGTCTCAAACTCCTGGCCTCAAGTGATTCACCCACCTCAGCCTCCCAGAGTGCTAGGATTACAGACATGAGCTACTGCACCCGGCCTGCACTAGATATTTTTCTTTCTCTGTGCACACAAAGGAAAGGGCATGATAGGGCACAGCAAGAAGGTGGCTGTCTACAAACCAGAAAGAGAGATCTCACCAGAAATAAACGCTGGCAGCACCTTGGTCTAGGACATTCAGCCTCCAGAACTTTGAGAAAATAAATTTCTATTGTTTAAGTCCGGCCGTTGATGGTACCTTGATATGGCAGCCTGAGAAGAGTAATACAGCATATATTCTTTACTGAGGTGCGTTGGTATGAGCACACTATGCCTATTGCTACTTGGTTTTCTTTTATCTAAGAACCTCTTATTCAAACGTTTCCGGTTCCATAATAGAAGTATTAATTTATTCTTTTTTGCCTTGGCAGCTTTTTGTAGTTTAATGGTTTAAAGATCAACAAAGACAATCCATGGACTTTACAAATCAGTAACAGTAAGAAAAACATAAATATTATCAGGATTTTACTAATCTTCGTGGATGCTCATGTGGAAAATTGAGGCAAGTATATGAAACAAATGGCCCCTGATATTTGCAATACTTGGAAGTTTTTTGTTTGCTCTTATTTTTTGAAAGCTTTTGTCTAGAACTGTTTTTAATAAACTTTTTCTCATTTTAATAATAATTAAATTTATAAAACATATTTTGAGCATTTATCATATGTCAGAGTTCTAGGTGCTGAGGAGTAAGTAATGAACAAAATAGACACAAATTTATACCTTCACAAAGGTTGGTAAGAGAAGGCAGGTAATAAATATAGATAGGCTAAATATTTGATATGCTATGTAGTGATATGTGTTGCCATGTTGGAAAGGAGATTTGGGTGGGAGGAATTACAGTTTAACTGAAGATAACATATGAGTAGAAAATCTGGAGGAGATATGAGATACTCAACCACATATCTGAAGGAAAGATCACTCCAGGCAGAAGGAACAGCAAATTCACAGATGTGAAAAGAAAGCATGTTGATAGGTTTAAGAAGTAACAAAGTCAGCTTGGCTGGAGGAAGGTGATGGGAGTGGGGAAGATGTAGGAGATAGGATCAGAAAGGTGATCAGCTGGGTCCTGGTTAATTGAAGGATTTGTCTTTTGACCTCAGAGAGGTAGAAGTCACTGAAGGATATTGAGCAAAGCTATGACATGATCTGACATATTTTAACAACACAACTCTGGCTGCTGCATTGAGAACAATAGGTTATAAGATGCCAAGAAAACAGAGAGGAAGACCAGTTAGGAAATAACCTAAGTGACAAAGGAGTGAGATGATGGTGTCTTGGACCAGAAGCACCCTAGTGGAGGTATTGGGAAGTTGCCTGATTCTGGATACATTTTGTAGACAGAGCCATTAGCATGTGCTGACTTACTGAATACAAAGTGTGACAAAAAGAGGGGTATTAAGGGTTATTCCAAGGTTTTTGGTCTGGACAAATGTAAGGAGGGGTTGTCATTCACTGAGATGGGCTAAGTGAGAAGATACACATAGGTTGGAGGCAAGAAGAATTAGCAGTTTCTTTTCGACCATGTGAAGTTTGAAATATTCGACATATTGAAGATTGAATATTCTATATCTATGTGGAGATGTCAGATGAGTAGTTCAAGATTTGAGTCTGGAATTGAGGGAATGAGACATAAACATTTGAATGGTGTCAATAAATAAAAGATATTTAAAGCCTTAACACAGATGATACCACAGAGGAAGGGTGTGTAGCTAGGTAAGAGAAAAAAATCAAGTGATAATTAGAGATTCTGATTGGATGCAGCAACTTTTATGAAGCTATTGTCAATTATTTTATTTTAGCACTTCTTGATTCTATTCTTGTTGTATCCAAACAAACTTATAGAATAATACTCGACATTTACTTCTTTACTTAAAATATAAGTCCTTCTTTATTTCATAAAAATTTAAGTTGATTGTAGTATGTCTCTCTTTTACAATATGGAGAATTTTGATATCTTTAAGTTTACGGACTTTCTTAACTTTCTGAAGAATGTTTATTTTTCACTCGTTCAGACATTATCATTCCTGATTATCAAGTCTATTATTGATATTTCTGAATCTTATTCTGTGAAACAAAACAAATCAAATGTTTCCATATTCTAATTCTTTGAAGCAAAATAGTACTTTTCACATCATTACAAAACCAGAAACAAGATTACTTGTTCTTAATAGGGACATGAATATCATTGTTAAATGAATAGATTCAGATGCAAAAGAAGAGAGAGTTCATGGATAAAGGAATGGACAGAGCTGATAGGAGGTTGTTTTGATCTAATTACAATTAATTGGAAGAGAAGACCCTAAACTGGTCAAGACTTAATTTTAGTAGTGTTTAAATAAAATGTCTTTCTGTTATTAGAAGTATATAAAATAATTTGCAATTATGGTAGCACTGTAACTGCTTCTATTCAGGACAATAATCATGTAGCCCTATGTCCTCTTACTTGTGTATGAAGAAGTGAGGGTGGAGAGACAATCTGGACAGCCTCCCTCTGACTAGGCTTTTGTCCAGTGTTAATTCGGTAACAGAGTCTGCCTGAAGTCAAATTTAATGCTACATACACTATCCTGATAAGTAATTGGAAATATTACTAAAATGTTGTGGATTCATTAATTATCTAACACATTTTTATTGAGTGACTTGTGTATGCTCACTGGTATTCTAAATGCTAAGAATTCAGCAGTGAACTAGACATACAGTCTGTGCCCTCAAGGAGCTTGCATTTTAGTAGGCAGTAAACAAAGAAATATATAAATGAAAAATGTCAGATATAATGTGTGTTAAAAAGAAAATACAGAAGGTTAAAGGGATAGAGAGAGAGACAGCAATAGGTAATAGACAATGTATTCTATGCAGAGATCAGAAAACACCTCTCTAAGAAGATACTTGAACAATGACCTAAATGATGAAGTGATCTAGCACCTACACACACTGGGGCAAGATTGATACAGAAAGAGGAGAAAGTAGGTGCAATAAACGTGTAAGGATTCATTCATTCATTTAATAATAAACACTCACATAATAATAGATGCTAGATGCTACATTTCAAAGAATACAGTATCAGTCCTTGAGAACTTATGTTTTACTGGTCTGATGAGCGCTCTTATGAAGGTCTAATATTAAATATCAACAACTTATTACTGGAACTAGAAGGCAGTATGAGTGGAGTTTTGAGCAGCATTTCTTTTTCATTAAGGATAACAGGTCTTATGCTCATTAGGGATGGCTAGGTCATTGTCCCACTTCTACATTTTTTCTCTGTTCCTTTCTGTTATTTGTCCATATTTATATGAATGTTGCAGAGATCTACACTCTCTGTGTGCTATCTTTTCGGTGTCCAGTTACTCCATTGCTATGACATTGATGCCCTTTGCCATTCATTTTATTCTTCTATGTCGTATACACTTTGAACCTCATGCAGATTGTGCACTTTCAAGACACTCTTTCTTGTGTACTTCCATTTTTCTGAAGAATGTAACTTACTAAGTTGTCTTTTCCTCAATATCATCTGCTTCTTCTTCTCTGATACTTTTTTTTAAACTGAAATTTTAGAATAGTTTTAAGTGGCCAGAGAAGTTTTGAAGAAAGTATAGAGAGTATAATCAACATCTCACATTAGTATGTTGCAATTGTAACAATAAATGATACAATATTTATGCATAATTAACTAAAATTCATGTTCTATTTAGGTTCCCTTAGACTTTACCTAATGTCCCTTTCCTGTTCCATGATTCCACCCAGTAGTATATCACATTTTATCTAGTTGTTATGTCTCTGTAGGCCCCTCTTGACTGTGATAGTATCTCAAACTTTTCTTGTGCCTGATGACCTTGACAATTTTCAAAAGTGCCCCAGGCTGTTTTGGAGAATGCTTCTCAATTTGTGTTTGTCTGATGCTTTTGCCCATGACTAGACTGGGCTTATGGGTCTGGGGAGGAAGACCAGAGGTAAAAGTGTCACTGTCGTTACATCAAGAGTACACACTATCAATATGACTTGCTATTGATGTTAACCTTGATAACCTGGCTGAGGTGGTATTTGTCAGGTTTCTCCATTGTAAAGTGACTCTTCTCTTCCCCTTTATATACAATATTGTACTCTTTGTAAGCAAGTTACTATGCACAATCCACACTTAATGAATGGGAAGGTACGTTCCACCTACTTAAAGGCAAAACATCTACCAAAATTATTTGGAATTTATCTGCACAGATTTGTATCTATCTATCTGTCTGTCTGTCTGTCTGTCTGTCTGTCTATCTATCTATCTATCTGTCTATCCATCCATCAATCTATTCAGTTGTTCACTTATATCAGTATGAACTAATGGATATCAGTTAATTTTTTCATGAGTTTATTTATTACTTTTACCATCTTGTTCCACTTCAAAACATGGAAGACTTCCTGCTTTTTTGCCTATTTTTCTTTTTAAAATTTGCCTTTTGTTTGTCATAGAAAGCCGGCATATTCTTTGGGGTGGGAGGTGTGCAGTTACTTTGGCCTTTGGGGCTCTAGCAGTATTCTCAAATTATTTGTTCAGCTTATGAGGGAGAAAAACTCTGCCAGTATTTTCTGTGGGGACCCAGGAGAGGTAAATAGCTGAATTAGGTGTCGCGAGGAAAGTGAACAGCATTGAAGTCCCACGCCTGATAATTCCCATGACCCAGCTTCTTGAGGCCAAATTTTCACATCTTCAACTCTTTTTTCCCATTCCTATTATATATTTAGAATGTACTCTTTAACACTTTCAAAATGTTTTGTTATCTATTCTCTCTAAATATTTTGAAATCTGGTTTCCACTCTACCATTATACTAGAATGGAACTCTAAATATTTAATGTTTCTCAACTGCTGAAGTAGCAAAAATCCAAAATTTTAACAACATACTCTGTGCCTAATGATTCAGGTTCTTGATGAGTATTTTTTTTATTGGGAAGCCACTGTTTTCTTCACCAGAAATACTGATCAGAGATGTATAATGAGGCCCTATGTGCATCTCATGGGTCCACGTATAGTTCTCTTTGCCATCACTGTGCATCAGTAACAAAGCTCTCATGCCTGTAATCCCAGCACTTTGGGAGGCTAAGGTGGGCAGATCACCTGAGGTCAGGAGTTCGAGACCAGCCTGACCAAGATGGTGAAACCCTGTCTCTACTAAATACAAAAAAATTAGCTAGGTGTGGTGGTGGGTGCTCGTAATCCCAGCTACTTGAGAGGCTGAGGCAGGAGAATCGCTTGAACCAGGGACTTGGAGGTTTCAGTGAGCCGAGCTTGTGCCATTGTACTCCAGCCTGGCCAACAGAGTGAGACTCCATCTCAAAAACAAAAACAAAAACAAAAACAAAAAAACCCCCACCACCACCACCAGCAACAACACCCTCTCCTTTTGGTAATAAAGATCAGTACTTGGCCAGGTCAGTGACCCCCTTTCTATGAATTTTGTTCCAACTGCATAAAGATTACAGGTTAGGGTCAATATCAGCTCTAAATTTAATGTAATTTTTCCTTAATAATGTAGCACCAGGCAATGGCTTACAAAACTTCATATTTGCCAGGGAAATAAACTTGTTAACTCCCAGAACATTTGATCTGAATCACTTTTATATTATTTAACAAGTCTTAATTTATATTTTATTTTATTTTATTATAATTTTTTTAGATGAAGTCTTACTCTGTTGCCCAGGCTAGAGTGCAGTGACACAATCTTGGCTCACTGTAACTCAATACAATCTCTGCCTCCTGAGTTCAAGTGATTCTCCTGCCTCAGCCTCCTGAGTAGCTGGGTTTACAGGCACACACAAGCACTCCCAGCTAATTTTTGTATTTTTAGTAGAGGTGGCATTTCACCATGTTGGCCAGGCTGGTCTCGAACTCCTGACCTCAGGTGATATGGCCACCTTGGCCTCCCAAAGTGCTGGGATTACAGGCGTGAGCCTCCGCGCCCGGCCCATACCTTATATTTTAGACATCTGCATATGTACCTTGTTTCCTTTAGTAGTTGAGAAATTATTTAAAGCACATTTCATATGTTAATTAGCATGATTTTCACTATATAGGGATCCCTATATAGCATTTTAATAGACTGAATGAAGTTGTTTCTAGGTCGCACGTTTGTTATGCTGTTAATAGTTGAAGAAAAGTTTTCCTTCCTTATTTCTTTGTTCCTTCTTTCCTTTTCAGTCAAAAAGCCGTTAGGAAATTTAGGTAAATATTCCACCTGCAAGGAGATGTATCATAACCCCTACTGTTTAAGTGTAGAATGCACATAATAAATTATTGCCAAAAAGTATAATATAGATAGGGGAAAGAAAGTTAATTTACAGTGGAGCAACCTGGAAAGCTCTATTACTGCTGGGTGATCAAAGTTCACATCAACAGTGATAAGTCAGGTTGAGTGTGTACCCTTTGATATGATATGATGATAATGGCACTTTGTTTCTCTGTTCTTCCCTCTCAAAAGCTGTAACTCCTGTATACTCAGGAGAAATAAATCAGATATATCCCATTTGAGGAACATTCAACCCAATCTCTGATCAGATCAGTATTCCTTAAAACTGTACATTACATTATAAAGAAGAGACATCTGGGAAACCGTCATAACCAAGAGGAACCTATGAAGACATGATCGATGACTAAATATAAGATGGTGTCCAAGGTAGGGTTCTAGAACAAAAACAACAAGAAAGGACATTAACTGAAGACTACGGGAATCTAAATAATGTCTGGACTTTAGATAATGATAGTGTATCAGTACTGGTTCATTAATTGTTATAATTATTCTATACTAATGCACGGTAATAGTAATAGAGGAAACTTGGTATGGGGTGTATGAAGACTGTGTGTACTGTATGCAAAATTTGTTGTAAATTTCAACCTATTTTAAATAAAAAAGAATGTTCATTACAAAAGGTTTCAAAAAGACATTAGGTAGCTCAAATAGGGCGCCTGATGGTGGCCAAAGCCCAAACAAGGAGAATGTCAGAACAAGGTAGCCATGGCCTCTGGAACCCACCCAAGGCGGACTTCAAAGCAGAGCAAGAATATATTCCAAAGACTGACTGCAGTGAAGGAGATCGAGCCGATAATTAAACATATCTGGTTAACAATGGATAATGAAGCAAGGTTTCTCATTTATTGGAGAAGTGAGGTACAAATATGGAAAGGAGAAAAGATAGAATGAAGCCTATGGTATTGGACAAATTCACGTTAAAGAACATTCTAGAAAATTATTGGTCTATAATTTTTGAAAGTGTGAGAAATTATTTCCTGGAAATCAAGAAAAAGAGAAAGACTGAAAAAAGATTCCAGATTTAAAAAGACTAGAGAAATAGGAAATCTAGGTGCAGCATAACATCTTTTTGCTCTAAAAGACATATAACAATAGGCAGCTCTTTGTTTTAGCCCTGTTATCTTCAAAAGAAAAAAGAAAAAATAGAAATTAAACAAGGCAAAGTCCCATTTTTCTAATATTACACTACACACACACACACACACACACACACACACACCGTTCCTAAATAATAGATTATTGAGACATTTCAGTTCAAACTACATAAGAAATATTTAAACATTCAAGTAAAAAGGTTTGATACCTCGGGACAACTGGCTTTCTTTCCCCAACCATTCTGATTAATTACATATTTTTTTCTAATAATTCTTTACTTATTCTTCCTACTCTTTTTGCCTTAGTAAAATTTTTCTTCTTTTTTTTTTTTTTTTTGGTTTGTTTTGTTTTTTTCTGGACACCTAAATAAATTGTTTACTTAAACTCTAATCAGCTTTAAACTGAACAAAGCCACTTCCACGTCAACAGAAATATATTTTGGCCTATACTCAGGTTCCACACTGGATTCTATCCTTACAAAAAATGTGTCATTTTTAAAATATGAATCATACTAATAAAAATAGGAGACAACCCTATGTCAAAAGAGAGTTAAAAATTATTTCTACTTTTCTTTCTTCCTTCCTTCTTTTTTTGCCCTCCTTCCTTCCCTTCCTCCCTCCTGATCCATCCTTCCTTCCTTCCTTTTTTCCTTCCTTCCATCCATCCTTCCTTCCTTCTGTTTTTCTTCTTTCCCTCCCTTCTTCCCTCCCTCCCTCCTTCACTCCCTTCTTCCTTCCGTCCTTCCTTCCTTCGTTCCCTCTTTCCCTCCTTTCTTCCCTCTCTCCATCTCTCCCTCCCTTGCTTCTTTCCTTTCTTCCCTTCCTCCCTCTCTCACTTACTGGCTTTGTTTTAGAAGATCAGATACCTCTAATTTCTTAACTTCTTTAAAGTGAAGGTAGTGACATTTACCATAATAATACAAAATTAATTAAGCGAGGAAGCTCAAATTATTTTTCATGGCTTTAATTACAAGGTTAAATGCCATGCTCATGAAACTCTCTAAGGAAAGACTCTATCCAAGATCATCTGGGATAGAGAAGGCAGAAATGACTCAGGTTACTCGTCAAGGAAGAGTGGCATTCTTTGAATGTTTGGCAATACATTTTATAATAAGCCAATCATCCAGAAGAAAAGAAACAACCAAATAATAATTTATTTATAATTAATTTCTAATTGCAGCATAGTGTAGAATATTTATCTTTTAACGAGAATGGTTTTATGATGTCTTTTAAGCAGCACACTTGAGAGATTTAATCCCAACTAACTTAGCTACTTTCTGAATAGTTCGGTGTACCTAAAATTCTGGAGACTCAGATTTATTCTATTTCTACATTCTGGTGGAAGTGGCCTGGAACTGGATAACAGAACTGGCCTTACCACCTTCACTTTATACATCAATGAATTAAGTTGAATTGTTTTGTTTCCAAAGCTACTAACCTCCAGCTCTTACAATGTAGTGAACTAGAGTTTATCTTTGCCTTCTCCTTTCCTCTCACCCTGCTAGGGCTCAGTCCGTAAGACTTATTTTTCCTTGCTTGGAAATAAATTCTCAATATTTTTTTCTTAATATTTTTCATTAACTCTGCCATAAGATATCAAAAGTACCACAATTATGTCGGGGCGAAATACTCTTATTTCAGGAATATTGCAATAGCCTTTACTTTTGTATTTGCCTTCATGTAAAATTTATTGAAAATTACTGCTTAGAGTAATTTTCTTAAAATACTGCTTCTGCTACTGCGCACAATTCAGTACTGAGTGCAGAAAATTATCTAAATTTCTATATGGCAATTCCAGCCAATTCTCAAACTGCTTTACCCTTCCTTTACAGGTATGTTTTCTCTTGCTCACCTATTTGTTGTCTCAATTTCTAGTCAAAGCAGTTTATTTATGTCCCATTATCTATCTTCCTATTTCTTGTATCCACATCTTTGTTCATATTATCTCTCCTATTTATTCTATAGGCAACAAAAACTCCTTTCCCACCTCACTTTCCCTCCTTATCAAAATTGTATCAAATGTTAATCTTCAACTTAAAATCTTTTCCAACAGCAGAATATGCACTCTTCTCAAGTGCTTATGAACACTCTTCATTATAAATTATATCTTAGACCACAAAACAATTCTGAATACATTTAAAAATATTAAAGTCATACAAAGTATCTTTTTTTCTTTCTTCTTTTTTAAATTTTTTAAATTGTATTTTAAGTTCTGAGATACATGTGTACAACGTGCAGGTTTGTTACATACTTATACACGTGCCATGGTGGTTGGCTGCACCCATCAACCCGTTATCTACATTAGTTATTTCTCCTAATGCTATCCCTCCCCTAGTCCCCCACCCCCTGACAAGCCTGGTGTGTCATGTTGCCTCCCTGTGTCCATGTGTTCTCATTGTTCAACTCCCACTTGTGAGTGAGAAAATGCGATGTTTGGATTTCTGTTCCTGTGTTAGTTTGCTGAGAATGATGATTTCCAGCTTCATCCATGTCCCTGCAAAGGACATGAACTCATCCTTTTTTATGGCTGCATAGTATTCCATGGTGTCTATGTACCGTATTTTCTTTATCCAGTCTATCACTGATGGGCATTTGGGTTGATTCCAAGTCTTTGGTATTGTAAATAGTGCTGCAATAAACACACGTGCATGTGTCTTTATAGTAGAATGATTTATAATCCTTTGGGTATATACTCAGTAATGGGATTACTGGGTCAAATGGTATTTCTGGTTTTAGATCCTTGAGAATCGCCACACTGTCGATTCTCACACAACTGTAACACAGTTCTGTCATACAGTTGTGTTGATTTACACACAACTATAAATAGGTTGAACTAATTACACCCCCACCAACAGTGTAAAAGCATTCCTATTTCTCCACGTTCTCCAGCATCTGCTGTTTCCTGACTTTTTAATGATCGCTATTCTAACTGGTGTGAGACGGTATCTCTTTGTGGTTTTGATTTGCATTTCTCTAATGAACAGTGATGATGAGCTTTTTTTCATGTTTGTTGGCCATATAAATGTCTTTTTCTGAGAAGTGTCTATTCACATCCTTTGCCCACTTTATGATGAGGTTGTTTGTTTTTTTCTTGTAAATTTGTTTAGTTCTTTGTAGATTCTGGATATTAGCCCTTTGACAGACAGATAGATTGCAGAAATTTTCTCCCATTCTGTAGGTTGCCTTTTTACTCTGATGATAGTTTCTTTAAGCTCTTTAGTTTAATTAGATCCCATTTGTCTATTTTGGCATTTGTTGCCATTGCTTTTGGTGTTTTAGTCATGAAGTCTTTGCCTGTGCCTGTGTCCTGAATGGTATTGCCTACATTTTCCTCTAGGGTTTTCATGGTTTTAGGTCTTACATTTAAGTTTTTAATACATCTTGTTAATTTTCCTATAAGGTGTAAGGGAGGGGCCCAATTTCAGTTTTCTGCATATGGCTAGCCAGTTTTCCCAACCTGTTTATTAAGTAGGGAATCTTTTCCTCATTGCTTTTGTCAG
Source organism: Pan troglodytes (assembly GCF_028858775.2). Taxonomy (NCBI): domain Eukaryota; kingdom Metazoa; phylum Chordata; class Mammalia; order Primates; family Hominidae; genus Pan; species Pan troglodytes. The sequence continues at coordinate 16,570,568 of NC_072411.2, forward strand.
GTTTGTCAAAGATCAGATGGTTGCAGTTGTGCTGCATTTTTTTCTGAGACCTCTATTCTGTTCCATTGGTCTATATATCTGTTTTGGTACCAGTACCATGCTGTTTTGGTTACTGTAGCCTTGTAATATAGTTTGAAGTCAGGAAGCATGATGCCTCCAGCTTTTTTTTTTTTTTTTTTTTTTTTTTGCTTATGGATGTCTTTGTTATATGGGCTCTTTGTTGTTGTTGTTTTTCCATATGAAATTTAAATTAGTTTTTCTACTTCTGTGAAGAAAGTCAATAGTAGCTTGATGGGGATAGCATTGGATCTATAAATTACTTTGGGCCATATGGTCATTTTCACGATATTGATTCTTCCTATCCACAAGCATGGAATGTTTTTCCATTTGTTTGTGCCCTCTTTTATTTCCTTGAGCAGTGGTTTGTAGGTCTCCTTGAAGAGGTCCTTCACATCCCTTGTAAGTTGTATTCCCAGATATTTTATTCTCATTGTAGCAATTATGAATGGGAGTTCACTCATGATTTGACTCTCTATTTTTCTATTATTGGTGTATAGGGATGTTTGTGATTTTTGCACATTGATTTTGTATCCTAAGACTTTGCTGAAGTTGCTTCTCAGCTTAAGGAGATTTGGACTGAGATGATGGGATTTTCTAAATATACAATTATGTCATCTGCAAGCAGAGACAATTTGACTTCCTCTCTTCCTACGTGAATACCATTTATTGCTTTCTCTTGCCTGATTGCCCTGGCCAGAACTTCCAATACTGTATGTTAAATAGGATAGGTGAGTTAGGGCATCCTTGTCTTGTGCCGGTTGTCAAAGGGAATACTTCCAGCTTTTGCCCATTCAGTGTGATATTGGCTGTGGGTTTGTCATAAATAGCTCTTATTATTTTGAGATATGTTTCCTCAATACCTAGTTTATTGATGGATTTTAGCATGAAGGGGTGTTGAATTTTTGGAAGGCCTTTTCCGCCTCTATTGAAATAATCATGTGGTTTTTATCATTGGTTCTGTTTATGTAATGGATTACACTTATTGATTTGCATATGCTAAACCAGCCTTGCATTCCAGGGATGAAGCCAACTTGATCATGGTGCATAAGGTTTTGATGTGCTGTGGGATTCATGTTGCCAGTATTTTATTGAGGATTTTTGCGTTAAGGTTCATCAGGGATATTTGCCTAAAGTTTTCTTTTTTTGCTGTATCACTGCCAGGTTTTAGTATCAGGATGATGCTGGCCTCATAAAATGAGTTAGGGAGGATTCCCTCTTTTTCTCTTCTTTGGAATAGTTTCAGAAGGAACGGTACTAGCTCCTCTTTGTACCTCTGGTAGAATTTGGCTGTGAATCCATCTGGTCCTGGGTTTTTTTTAGTTGGTAGGCTATTAATCGTTGCTTCAATTTCAGAACTTGTTATTGGTCTATTCATGGATTTGACTTCTTTCTGGTTTAGTCTTGGGAGGGTGTAAGTGTCCAGGAATTCATCCATTTCTTCTAGATTTTCTAGTCTATTTGCATAGAGGTGTTTATAGTATTCTCTGATGGTAGTTTGTATTTCTGTGGGATCAGTGGTGATATTCCCTTTATCATTTTTTATTGTGTCTATTGGATTCTTCTCTTTTCTTCTTTATTATTCTGGCTAGCAGTTTATCTATATTGTTAATCTTTTCAAAAAACCAACTCCTGGATTCATTAATTTTTTGAAGGCTTTTTTTGTGTCTTCAGTTGTGATCTGCTCTTAGTTATTCTTTGTCTTCTGCTAGCTTTTGAAAGTTTGCTCTAGCTTGTCTAGTTTTTTTTAATTGTGATGTTAAGGTGTTGATGTTAGATCTTTTGTGCTTTCTCCTGTGGGGATTTTAGTGCTATAAATTTCCCTCTAAACACTGCTTTAGCTGTGTTCCAGAGATGCTGGTACGTTGTGTCTTTGTTCTCACTGGTTTCAAAGAACATCTTTATTTCTGCCTTCATTTTGCTATTTTCCCAGTAGCCATTCAGGAGCAGGTTGTTCATTTTCCATGTTGTTGTGTGATTTTGAGTGAGTTTCTTAATACTAAGTTCTAACGTGATTGCACTGTGGTCTGAGAGACTGCTATGATTTTCGTTCTTTTGCATTTGCTGAGGAGTGTTTTACTTCCAATTATGTGGTTAATTTTAGAATAAGTGCAATGTGTGGCTGAGAAGAATGTACATTCTGTTGATTGGGATGGAAAGTTCTGTAGATGTCCATTAGGTTTGCTTGGTCCAGAGCTAAGTTCAACTCCTGAATATCCTTGTTAATTTTTTGTCCCATTGATCTAATATTGACAGTGGGGTGTTAAAGTTTTCCACTATTATTGTGTGGGAATCTAAGTCTCTTTGTAGGTCTCTGAGAACTTGCTTTATGAATCTGGGTGCTCCCGTATTGGGTGCATATATATTTAGGATAGTTAACATTTCTTGTCATGTTGATCTGTTTACCATTGTGTAATGGCTTTCCTTTTTGATCTTCATTGGTTTAAAGTCTGTTTTATCAGAGACTAGGACTGCAGCCTCTGCTTTTTTTGTTTGTTTGTTTTCCATTGCTTGGTAAATATTCCTCCATCGCTTTATTTTGAGCCTATGTGTGTCTATGCACGTGACATGGGCCTCCTGAATACAGCACACCGATGGGTCGTGAGTCTCTATCCAATTGGCCAGTCTCTGTCTTTTAATTGGGGCATTTAGCCCGTTTACATTTAAGGTTAATATTGTTATGTGTGAATCTGATCCTGTCATTATGATGCTAGCTGGTATTTTGGCCGTTAGTTGATGCAGTTTCTTCATACTGTCAATGGTCTTTACAATTTGGTATATTTTTGCAGTGTCTGGTACCAGTTTTTCCTTTCCAAATTTAGTGCTTCTTTCAACAGCCCTTGTAAGGCAGGCCTGATGGTGACAAAATCTCTCAGCATTTGCTTGTCTGTAAAGGATTTTATTTCTCCTTTGCTTATAAAGCTTAATTTGGCTGGATATGAAATTCTGGTTTGAAAATTCTTTTTTTAAAGAATGTTGAATATTGGCCTCCACTCTCTTCTGTCTTGTAGTGTTTCTGCAGAGAGATCTTTTGTTAGTCTGATTGGCTTCCCTTTGTGGGTAAACTGACCTTTTTCTCTGGCTCCCTTTAACATTTTTTCCTTCATTTCAACCTTGGTGAATCTGATGATTATGTGTCTTGGGGTTGTTCTTCTTGAGGAGTATCTTTGTGGTATTCTCTGTATTTCCTGAATTTGAGTGTTTTCCTGTCTTGTTAGGTTGGATAAGTTCTTCTGGATAATATTCTGAAGAGTGTTTTCCAACTTGGTTCCATTCTCCCTGTCACTTTCAGGTACACCAATCAAACGTAGGTTTGGTCTTTTCACATAGCCCCAAATTTCTTGGAGGCTTCGTTCATTCCTTTTCATTCTTTTTTCTCTAATCTTGTCTTCATGCTTTATTTCATCAAGTTGATCTTCAATCTCTGATATCCTTTCCTCCGCTTGATCAATTCAGCTATTGATACTTGTGTATGCTTCACAAAGTTCTCGTGCTGTGTTTTTCAGCTCCATCAGGTCATTTATGTTCTTCTCTAAGCTGGTGATTCTAGTCAGCAATTTGTCACTAACTAACTATTCTAGTTAGCAATTTTTTCATGGTTCTTAGCTTCCTTACATTGGGTTATAACATGCTCCCTTAGCTTGGAGGAGTTTATTATTACCCACCTTCTGAAGCCTATTTCTGTCAATTTGTCAAACTCATTCTCCCTCTAGTTTTGTTTCCTTGCAGGCAAGGAGTTGTGATCCTTTGGAGGAGAAGAGGCATTCTGGTTTTTGGAATTTTCAGGCTTTTTGTGCTGGTTTTTCCTCATCTTCGTGGATTTATCTACCTTTGTTCATTGATGTTGGTGACTTTCGGATGTGGTTTATGTGTGAACGCCCTTTTTGTTGATGATGATGCTATTCCTTTCTGTTTGCTAGTTTTCCTTCTAACAGTCAGGCCTCTCTGCTGCAGGTCTGCTGGAATTTGCTGGAGGTCCACTCCAGGCCCTGTTTGCCTGTGTATCACCAGTTGAGATTGCAGAACAAGAAATATTGCTGCTTGTTCCTTCCTCTGGAAGCTTGATCCCAGAGGAGTACCTGCCAGATGCTAGTCGGAGCTCTCCTGTATGAGGTGTCTGTCGACCCCTGCTGGGAGGTGTCTCTTAGTCAAGAGGCACGGGGGTCAGGGACCCATCTGAGGAGGCAGTCTGTCCATTAGCAGAGCTCGAGTGCGGTGCTGGGAGATCTGCTCTCTTCAGAGCCGGCAGGCAGGAATGTTTAAGTCTGCTGAAGCTGCACCCACCACCGTCCCTTCCCTCAAGTGCTCTGTCCCAGGGAGACGGAAGTTTGATCTATAAGCCCCTGACTGAGGCCACTGCCTTTCTTTCAGAGATTCCCTGCCCAGAGAGGAGGAATCTAGAGAGAAAGTCTGGCTACAGTGCATTTGCCAAGCTGTGGTGGGCTCCACCCAGTTTGAAATTCTGGTGGCTTTGTTTACACTGTGAGGGGAAAACCACCTACTCAAGCCTCAGTAATGGTGGACCCCCCTCCTCCCACTAAGCTAGAGCATTGCAGGTCGACTTCAGACTGATGTGCTGGCAGCGAGAATGTCAAGCCAATGGATCTTAGTTTGAAGGGCTCTGTGGGGGGTGGGATCTGCTGAGCTAGACCACTTGGCTCCCTGGTTTCAGACCCTTTTCCAAGGGAATGAAAGGTTCTGTCTCATTGGTGTTCCAGGCACCACTGGGGTATTAAAAAAAATTCCTGCAGCTAGCTCAGTGTCTGTCCAAACAGCTGCCCAGTTTTGTGCTTAAAACCCAGGGCCCTGGTGGTATAGGCACCCAAGGGAATCTCCTGGTCTGTGGTTTGTGAAGACCATGGGAAAAGTGTAGTATCTGGCCTGGAATGGCAAAGTCCCTCACAGCTTCCCTTGGTTAGGGGATGGAGTTCCCCGACCCCTTGCACTTCCAGGGTGAGGCAACGCCCCACCCTGCTTTGGCTTATCCTCCGTGGGCTGCACCCACTGTCTAACCAGTCCTAATGAGATCAGCAGGGTACCTAAGTTGGGAATGCAGAAATCACCCACCTTCTGTGTTGATCTTGCTGGGAGCTGTAGACTGGAGCTGCTCCTATTCAGCCATCTTGACCAGGAATCCTCACAAAGTATCTTTTATGAGCACAATGAAATGAATCTACAAATTGATATCGGAAAGAAAACCAGAAAATTCACAAACACATGTAAATTAAACAACAAACTCTTAAACAAACAAAAAAAAGGGTCAAAGAGGTAATCACCTATTAAATAAGTCAATTTTTCAAAATGAATAAAAATGATAACACAACATACCACAATTTAGGGAATGCAGCTAAGAAAGGGCAAGGAATAAAATTTATAGCTATAAATCCCTACATCGAAAAAGAAATCAAATCTAAAAGCAATAGCCTAGCTCTACATTCTGAGGAATTAGAAAAGAGGCATAAACAAGCCAAAAGATAGCAGAAGAAAGGAAATAATAAAGAATACAACAAAGATAAATTAAGTAGAATATAGAAAAATAATAGGGAGAAACAACAAAACCAAAATTTGATTATTTTAAAAGATTAATAAAATTAAGAAACCTTTAACTAGGGTAATAAAGAACAAAGAGAGAAGACACAAATAAACCAGAAATGAAAGTGGAAATATTATTGACCTTAAAGTAATAAAAATTGTTACACTACTATAAAAGTTGTATGCTAACAAATTATATAACCAAAATGAAATGGGCATCTTTCTAGACATATAAATTATTTAACTTCACTCAAGAGGAATTAGAAAATCACAACAGATCTATAATAAGCAAGTAGATTGAATCAGTAATTAAAAACGTCTCAACAACAAAAAAATTCAGATAGCTTCACGGGTACATTTTATCAACCATTCCAAACATTTAATAAAAAATGAACACCAATCCTTCTGAAAAGCTTAAAATTACAGAAGAGGAAGGAACATTTTCCAACTCATACTATTAGCCTGATATTAAAGCCAGATAAGACATCACAAGAAAATTGCCGGACAATATTGTTTATGAATGTAGATACAAAAGCCTTCAATGAAATACTGTCAACCTGGATCCAATAGTGTAGTAAAAGGATTATACACCATGACCTAGTGGGATTTATTCCAAGATTCAAGGGTTAGTCAATATAAGAACATCAATGTAATAACTCTACATTAATAGAATGAAGGAAAACATAAATGAACAAAATATGATCATCTCAATTGACAATAGACATCTGCCAGAATTCAACACCTTTCCATGATAAAAACATCCAGAAAACTAGAAATAGAAGGGAACTTCCTTTATATGTTAAAGGACATTTTTTTCTTTCATCTTTTTGTTTCTGGAAACTGGGCTTTGTCACTCTCTCTCTCTCTTTTTTGAGTTCAGCTATATATTTATTTATTCTTGTTATATTAAACTTCAATCAATTTAAAAGTATACAGTAATTGTTACTGAATATAGACAAAGGATAATGGTGTCAATCATTGAATTATAAATGGTGAAGGAAGAAATCTCTGATGCAGAAATATTTTAAATTAATTATGTACATACCATAGCCTAGAAGATAGGAAGCATAACTCCTCATCTTTTAGGTGTGGCCTGTGCATTTCAGAGTACAGTATAGAAAAGAAATAAAAGAGTAACTTTATAGTAGAGAAATCTGGCAAATACTACTTCAGCCAGGTGATCCAGGTCAACATCTATACTCATAAACCATATTGATAGTATGTACCCTTGATATTATAGGATGTAAATAGCACTTTATCTCTGTAGTCTTACTTCTAAAACACATAACTCCAGTGTAATCCTGAGAAAAATGTCAGACAAACTGTATTAGCAGGACATCTACAGTATATCTTACAAGTACTCTTCAAAACTGTGAGAGCCATCAATAACAAAGTATGAGAAGCTGTCACAGTGCTGAGGAGCCTAAGGCGACATGATTACCAAGTGCAATGTGATATCCTGGATGGGATCCTGGAAGAGAAAAAGGAAATTAGGTAAAAACTAAGGAAATCTGAATAAACAATACACTTTAATTAATTATAATATATAAATATCAGTCTGTTGATGTTTACAAATGGACCACTCATGTATAAATATCAGTCTGTTAATGTTTACAAATCTACCACTCAAGTGTCTGATTTTAATAATAGGAGAAATAATGTATGAGGGGCACAGTGGAAATCTGCAGTTCTGCACAATTTCTCTGGGAATCTAAAACTTGAAAAAAATAGTCTATTAATAATACCAACACAAAAACAAGTTGAGGCATTTGTTTTTGGAATTCTGGGTTAAAGACAGTTGCTTCAGGGAAAGGTGCAAGTTACTATCTGACACTGGCACTGGAAATTTTTCTTTTCTTCTCAGTTACTGGTCATTCTTGGAAAGTCAGGTGATACCCCTCAAGTAAACTTTTCCCCAAAATGGAGCTAAAAATATACCCTGAGGGCAGACATAAATAAAAGGGCCAAAAGAAGGAGAGATATACAAAAGTCAATGTTAGGCTCTTTCCTCACGTCTCCACCTTTTCTTCTGTGTTCTCAATATATTGATTTTCTGAAGGCATCCTTCACCATTGCCATCTGTGTGTGATATTACCACTGCTGGTCATGACCTTCCACAATGAGGATATTTGAACTAGATAGCTGGCAGGGTGCAGTGCCTTGAGAGGCCAGTGAGGACAGAGATTTTTGCTGACTCTGAGCTCAATCTTCCTCACTGAAGTGGAAGTTTAAATTAGATTTTCAAATAGGGTATATGCAATTGTGTATTTCCTCATAATTTTTCCCTTGATGTGATGATTGCTTTCCAACAGGACAAAGCATTGTGACACGTAATATTAACCTAAGTGATATCTTTCCAGGCTTACAAGTGTGCTTGTTTTACTTTGTTATTTCCTGAAGACTTCCTTTATACTTCTCTTGATTTCTGCCGTTTTTTTTTTTTTTTTTTTTTTGAGACGGAGTCTCGCTCTGTCGCCCAGGCTGGAGTGCAGTGGCGCGATCTCGGCTCACTGCAAGCTCCGCCTCCCGGGTTCACGCCATTCTCCTGCCTCAGCCTCCCGAGTAGCTGGGACTACAGGCGCCCGCTACCACGCCCGGCTAATTTTTTGTATTTTTAGTAGAGACGGGGTTTCACCGTGTTAGCCAGGATGGTCTCGATCTCCTGACCTTGTGATCCGCCCGCCTCGGCCTCCCAAAGTGCTGGGATTACAGGCGTGAGCCACCGCGCCCGGCGATTTCTGCCATTTTTATAATAATGTATGGTAAGAACAACATTGTGGGTACTAATTATATATTCTTTCAAACAAAGAATGCTATTATGTTTGCTTTCTTCTGAGGTACCTTATGCATACATTTTTGTTGCCATTTTAGCTTTGAGATCATATTAAGTTGAAATTTTAAAAGTGACTATCGCTGGGCGTGGTGGCTTATGCCTGTAATCCCAACACTTTGGGAGGCCGAAGCAGGCAGATCACCTGAGGTCGGGAGTTCGAAACTAGCCTGACCAACGTGGAGAAACCCCGTCTCTACTAAAAATACAAAATTAGCCGGGAGTGGTGGTGCATACCTGTAATCCCAGCTACTCAGGAGGCTGAGGCAGGAGAATCCCTTGAACCCGGGAGGCAGAGGTTGTGGTGAGCCAAAATCACACCACTGCACTCCAGCCTGGGCAACAAAGTGAAACTCCGTCTCAAGAAAAAAAAAATTGACTATTAGAACCCATTCTTGAATTGGCTAATTGATAAGAGAGAGACAAAAATGTTATAAGCAATTTCTCATTATTTTCTCTTATTTGCCTTGACTTTGATTGTGGCTGCCACTGTTCTTCTTAATAATTCAATTGACCAATACTTACTGAGCCATCTGCTCTGCATCAGACAACATTCTATGTATTGCTAGACCAATAACAAGACTGATGACCTAAACTTTACATTCTAGTGAGGTAGCAGATAATAAACAGATAAACATGTAAGTGTATAATATAGTATAGGAAGTGATAAGTAACATAGAGAAAGAAAAATCAGTTTTAGAAGATAGGCAAAGAGCAACAGTTTTATAAACAGTGGTCTCTGAGGAGACAGCAATTGCTCAAAAGCTGTGTGAGAAAAGTAAGCCACACAAATATCTCAATATGGTCTGGGTAGAAATAAACTCAATTAGAAAGATTCTAGGCAAGAGCTTGCCTGCTTTTATTGAAAAACAGCATTTTTGAGCAAATAAAGTTGGACAGAAGGTAGTCATTGGCCAGATCGTAGAAGAACATAAAATATGATTACAGTGCTCTCCATTATTTGAATATCTTGCATAATAATGATGCGGTCTGATATTATCTTTTTTCTTTTCTTTTTTTTTTTTTTTTTTTTTTTTTGAGAATGAGTCTCACTCTGTCTCCCAGGCTGGAGTGCAGTGGCACAATCTTGGCTGACTGCAACCTCTGCCTCCCAGGTTCAAGCGATTCTCCTGCCTCAGCCTCCCGAGTAGCTGGGATGCTTGTCACCGCACATGGCTAATTTTTTTTTTTTTTTTTTTTTTTTTTTAAGTAGAGACGGGGTTTCACCATGTTGGCCAGGCTGGTCTTGAACTACTGACCTCATGATCCACCCACCTCGGCCTCCCAAAGTGCTTGGATTACAGGTGTGAGCCACCACACCTGGCCATATTATCTTTAAGTCTCAGGTTCCTCATCTTTGAAATCAACTAATATTATGTGTTTATTGTTATAAGTCAAAGACAGAAATTTGAAATGAGGCCTACGATGCTGATTATATTTTGTTCTTTGATCCAGGTGATAGTTAAATAGATATGATCACTTAGTGAACACTCAAGACTTATGCAGTTGTCTGCGTGTAATGTACACAAAAATGTGTAACTACTTAGTAGTAGTCTCATTAAAATAAACAAGATAATATGTGTATATATATATATATATATATATAGTGTTAAGCAAAGTACCCAGTACATGTTGGCCAAAACAAATGTCATCTCTCTCCTCCTGTCTTCTGTTCACTTTTTTTCCTAGCCCAACAATCCTAGAGATTTTAAAGTACTTCTGCTTGTTTACTTTTGTTTTCAAAAAAGTTAATTATAAAGCAAATAAACTCATTTTAGGAAAAATACAAAAAATCTGATAATATGCTCATTTATAAATAAAAAAGCAAACAAAACCTTTAACTTGTAACAACAGCCACCAGCCTGCTCCCATCCTTTCCAAGATATTCTAATTCTCCTCTTCCTTTTCTCTAAGGCATTTTCCTAAGGATAGTTCCATTTTATCTTTTACATATACTTCTTTTCTTTTCCTATATTTTTCCACCTTCTTATCATTTTCTTTACTTTTCTATTGATTATGGGTTAAGTGAGAAAAAAAGGCAAGGGTGGCAGTCAGAGTGCGTGCAGAATTCTTCAAAGCAATGAATGTTGAGAAAAGCCGTGTATGTTTAGAAGTTAATGGTCTCCCCTCTAGATTTCTATGCAGCTTGAATTCCTCAGTGTTTCTGAACTTCTTGTGTTTTTCTCTTATCTTTTAAATAATACTCTGCGACTGTTTTTCTCTCGATTACCATTTCAGTGGATTTGAAAAATCTCTTTCCATTATTTTTCTTTTCTGCTTACTTCTTTCCTCCCCTTCTCTTATTTTTTCTCTTTCTCTCCAACTTCATCTCTTTATTAATTTCCTTCTCTCCTTTTAAGTTTTGGTAACTGTTTTTCATTTGGCCAGCTCTCAGTATACCTTATTTGTGTTGGGTACCAAAGCAAACATCCTCACCAGTGATGCAAGACTGAAGAAGTGTGATCGTTAGCTCTGCAATCACAACCACAAAACACCTGTGGCTTGCCTAAAACCTTCTTCTGTTAGACCCTTTCCTTACTTGGAAACAATCTCATCTTAAGAAATCAAGCAATACTTGAAGAACTTTTGAGGAACCCATAAGCAAGAAAAACTGTATACTCATTTCCCTTAACGTGATACCATTTCAGAATTACCTGTGTGGTGCTTTTCATTGCTATAGAAATCGAATTAAACTCAGTGTGATTGTAGCATAATGGGATACTTCACTTGAGAAAGGGGAATTTTATAATTTGGAGAAGCATTGAGAGTCAGCAGTGAATATTCATGACACGGGCTAGGACCATTTAAACAGACGACTTCTAGGAGAGTCTCTTGAGGACATTTAATCTCTTGTGCTTGACCATGCTGACCCAAGGTGAGTTTGAGTCTCAAATACATTAAAATTCTCAAACCATTAGTTTTATTTTGTTCCTGTAAACCTAGAGTTTAACTTTCAGAATACTTTTTCTCATTAGAATTATATGTTTAAAAATTCTTGGTGACATTCCATTCTTCACCTAATCTCACGTTTGTCTCGTTCTGTTTTGTCAAAAATGTTTTCCTAAAAATGAAAAAGAAAACCTCTAGAATGATTAATCGAGTGAGATTCTCAATAAATCTGCAACTAAAACCATCTGTAAGTCCTAACAAGTTTCAATTTTTATCACGTTAGTGTCTTTTAGTAGATAAACTTTGCTCTAGGTCACTATCCAAAAAACTTATTTGAGTTCTGTTGATTGTATCCTGCCTTTGTATTCCTAAGAGTTGATTTGGGAAGCAAAATCCCCCAAAAATCTATATTCTCAGGCCCATGGATGGTTAGAACGCAGGCTACAGATGTCAAACCCTCTAGTCAGGGGTCATGCCTAATAAAGTGCAGAAGGAATACATTGAACAGAATGTTATACACTTTTAGGGCGTTTTAAAATTTTTGGTCTAAGTCATGTCTCTAGCAGGCTAGACACCTGTTCCAGATATGTATTCTTAATATAACAAAAATTATTTAAATATCTTACCATGTGTCACAGTTACATCAATAATATTTGGAATCATACTGGACCCTTTGAAAATTTTCAGTATGAGTAAAAATGTTTATCTTCGAAGTAACTGGAGGGGAAACATCCTTATTATTAAGTGCTAAGCCTTTTTAAAATGGTATATGAAGATTCTAAATAGACTTCTGATTCCAAAATACCTATAACAATGAAGTCTTTGGCCATGGCTAATTAAAAAAAAAACATAAAACTCTAGAGACTGTCTCATTTATTAATTTGCCAAATTCTTCTTTTAACATTTTCTTTATTCCACAGTATCTTTTCTTGCTTTCTGTGCTACCACACTATCAAATTTTACTCTTTTTCTCCCAAATTTCTTTTTCTAACCATCAATTGTCTTCCCCCTCTGATTGTGTCTGAAAATAACCACTTGCTTTTCTTCTTTTTTTCTTTTCCTTCCTTCCTTCCCTCTTTCCCTTTCCCTTTCTTTTCTTTTATTTTTTCTTCTCTCTTCTCTTCTCTTCTCTTTTTCTGGGTCGCACTCTGTTACCCAAGCTTGAATGCAGTGGCAGGGATCACAGCTTACTGCAGTGTCAACCTCCTGGGCTCAGGTGATCATCCTCCTTCAGCCTCCTGTGTAGCTAGGACTGCAGGCATGTACCACCACACATGGCTAATTTTAGTATTTTTTGTAGACATGAGAGTCTCACTGTGTTGCCCAGGTTTGTCTCAAACTCCCAGGTTCAAGCAATCCGCCTGCCTCAGCCTCTCAAACTGCTGGGATTATAGGCATGTGCCACCATGCTGGGCCTCAAATTGACATTTTCTTAAAAATTGGACTGCCAAACAAAGGACGTTAGCCCTAGTAGGCAGAAGATACTATCTTGGTCTGTGTTAGAGGCAATTGTTGAAATTTCTCTGAATCTCTATGGGATAGGCATAAGCGTACTGATAAATTTGAACAGTCCTGGGAATCCGTAATCTCAATTTATTTGACCAATATCAATTAATACCATGTTGAGAGGTCCTTCTATTTCTGAAGTCTGGTTCAGCAAAAAAAAAAAAAAAAAAAAAAAAAATTAAAATACCTGAAATAATGTAGCTATTCCTGAGGTATCATTAACAGAATAGAAACTTAAAAAGCACATGATATGGAAAAATCTTTGCTGATGGTTATACATGTTAAGTTTCCAGATAAATATTAATTAGACTTGCAGACATAAAAGGCTGTACCAAGTGGATATTTTAGAGATAAATTTTTAGCACTTACAGACAATATTATGAAGTAGCTATGTGGGCATAGAGAAATTCAGGAAATTAGCAGGCTGGTTCTGCTATAATAGATCTCAGTTCACCCTTAGGATATCTTCACTAAAGGAGCCTAACATAGCCCAGATGGTAGATTTGATTGCCCACATTAGAGCTGGTCACTTGGCCAAAGACAAAAAAAAATTATATTTACACAGAAAATAGCTCAAGTACCTGAACCTCAGTATGACTATATATGGGGATAGAATCTTTAAGGAAGTGATTAAGGTTAAATAAAGTCATAATGATGGGGCCCTAATCTGATAAGATTAGCGTCCCTCTAAGAAGAGGAATCAACATCAGGGATTTTTTTTTTTCTCTCAACCCATGCCCAGAGGAAAGTCATATGAGGACATAACACAAAGAGAGACATCTATAAATCACAGAGGTTGCACCAGAAATCAACCCTGCTAGCATATCGAACTTGAACTTCTAGCCCCCAGAACTGTGAGGAAATAAATTTTTGTTGCTTATGCCACCCGATCTGTGACATTTTGTTATGAAGTCTGAGCTGACCAATACACTTGAATAACTATCAGTGTCAATGTGAAACAACCCATCTTTAGACTTAAGGAAACAGTCACCTGGCTCTCTAAGGTAGATGCAAATGGATTTTTCTTTGCCCGGGTTTAGTAATTCAGATTATGGCACTAAGTGTTTTGGGAAGGCTCCATGTCATTTTGATATAGTCACTGTGTGTTGCCATTCTTATGCATGTATTCTCCACAGTCTCAGTCCTGTTCTGCAGCTGCTCTCATGTCAAATGATCCATCACTCAACAGAAATGAACTCATCACTCCATAAAAGGGGTAGGAAGATCAGTCCATGATCCAATCTCAAACTATTTTTTCTGAGGATGATAATGTTATCTAGAAATCACAACAGTGGTGTACATCTGAACATGGCTGCTTTAGTAGCTGAACGACTCTTCTCATCAGTTAGGAAAGACTGAGAACTGGTACCATAAATCCATCAATTATGGGATTGCAATTGCAGAATGTTTTGTGACTCACATAATGTTTTCTTCTTTACTCAGAACTTCTCTATTTCACAGATTCTCACCTTAATAATTGAAGCAACTCAGGGTCACATCCTAGTTCTATAATTCTGCCTTAGGCACTCTGAGCCCAAACCATCAACAGGAAACAAACAAATAAAAAACCTGCTAATTTACTCTCAAATGAAACCTTTCCAGAATTATCTGTGTAGAGTTTCCTATTGCTGCAATAATTAATAAACTCAGTTTGCTTATATTGCAAATTTTAAAATTCATAGTGGGAGATTTCCAGTTGCAAACAACAAGTCTTGGCTTTAATTATGAGTTCAACCAGTTTTTTTTCCTCCTAATGTTTTAAATCTCAGTTCATCATAATGTCTGAGCTTGTCTGATTTTGGCATAGGGAATATAATTAGAAGTAGTGAATGAAGGCCTAGCTGCTGCTTTGATGTCAGCAGACACCCATTTCTCTTTCCAAACTGCTTTTAAAAAGTCAAACCACTTCCTTCTCTTCTTGCCTCACTCTCTACTTAATGTGATTTTCTTTTAATTTATGAAGGAAATAAAATCATTGCTTTTTAAGAATCATCCAATCAAGTCATTAAAGATATCTGGAATTCAAGATGTAGTCAAAATATTTCAAGGGCATTACAATATCCTCTGTCTTCTCTAATCTCTCAGGCAGTAAAACGGTACCAAGTGCAGAGATAGAAACACTGCTGTGAAAGTGGGTTAAAATCTTGACAGTATCGTGGCTTCTCATTTTAATTTCTCAATTAACTTATACAAATGAATAACTACCTTTATAGAAATAGCTTCTGGATTTCTTTGTCCTTTTTTCCTGAAGTTAGGCTATATTTGGTATCTCTATAGAGATAGGCTATATTTGGTAAATCTGTTCTCACCTCACATAAAAGGTTCATATTCTACAAGTGGATAGATGTGGTAAGGACAACTAAAAGGAGATTGAATGATCTCATCAAATTATATTACACAACCTTTCAAAGAAAGCCCAGTTGGATTAAGAGGTTTCTTTATGTTCATGCCCAAAATGCCAAATTCCAACAGCCCACAAAATTTCTTTTTTTTTTATTATTATACTTTAAGTTTTAGGGTACATGTGCACATTGTGCAGGTTAGTTACATACGTATACATGTGCCATGTTGGTGCGCTGCACCCACTAACTCATCATCTAGCATTAGGTATATCTCCCAATGCTATCCCTCCCCCATCCCCCCACCCCACAACAGTCCCCAGAGTGTGATATTCCCCTTCCTGTGTCCACGTGATCTCATTGTTCAATTCCCACCTATGAGTGAGAATATGCGGTGTCTGGTTTTTTGTTCTTGTGATAGTTTACTGAGAATGATGATTTCCAATTTCACCCATGTCCCTACAAAGGACATGAACTCATCATTTTTTATGGCTGCATAGTATTCCATGGTGTATATGTGCCACATTTTCTTAATCCAGTCTATCATTGTTGGACATTTGGGTTGGTTCCAAGTCTTTGCTATCGTGAATAATGCCGCAATAAACATACGTGTGCATGTGTCTTTATAGCAGCATGATTTATAATCCTTTGGGTATATACCCAGTAATGGGATGGCTGGGTCAAATGGTATTTCCAGTTCTAGATCCCTGAGGAATCGCCACACTGACTTCCACAATGGTTGAACTACTTTACAGTCCCACCAACAGTGTAAAACTGTTCCTATTTCTCCACATCCTCTCCAGCACCTGTTGTTTCCTGACTTTTTAATGATTGCCATTCTAACTGGTGTGAGATGGTATCTCATTGTGGTTTCTATTTGCATTTCTCTGATGGCCAGTGATGATGAGCATTTTTTCATGTGTTTTTTGGCTGCATAAATGTCTTCTTTTGAGAAGTGTCTGTTCATATCCTTCGCCCACTTTTTGATGGGGTTGTTTGTTTTTTTCTTGTAAATTTGTTTGAATTCATTGTAGATTCTGGATATTAGCCCTTTGTCAGATGAGTAGGTTGTGAAAATTTTCTCCCATTCTGTAGGTTGCCTCTTCACTCTGATGGTAGTTTCTTTTGCTGTGCAGAAGCTCTTTAATTTAGTTAGATCCCATTTGTCAATTTTGTCTTTCGTTGCCATTGCTTTTGGTGTTTTAGACATGAAGTCCTTGCCCATGCCTATGTCCTGAATGGTAATGCCTAGGTTTTCTTCTAGGGTTTTTATGGTTTTAGGTCTAACGTTTAAGTCTTTAATCCATCTTGAATTGATTTTTGTATAAGGTGTAAGGAAGGGATCCAGTTTCAGCTTTCTACATATAGCTAGCCAGTTTTCACAGCACCATTTATTAAATAGGGAATCCTTTCCCCATTGCTTGTTTTTCTCAGGTTTGTCAAAGATCAGATAGTTGTAGATATGTGGCGTTATTTCTGAGGGCTCTGTTCTGTTCCATTGGTCTATATCTCTGTTTTGGTACCAGTACCATGCTGTTTTGGTTACTGTAGCCTTGTAGTATAGTTTGAAGTCAGGTAGTGTGATGCCTCCAGCTTTGTTCTTTTGGCTTAGGATTGACTTGGTGATGCGGGCTCTTTTTTGGTTCCATATGAACTTTAAAGTAGTTTTTTCCAATTCTGTGAAGAAAGTCATTGGTAGCTTGATGGGGATGGCATTGAATCTGTAAATTACCTTGGGCAGTATGGCCATTTTTACGATATTGATTCTTCCTACCCATGAGCATGGAATGTTCTTCCATTTGTTTGTATCCTCTTTTATTTCCTTGAGCAGTTGTTTGTAGTTCTCCTTGAAGAGGTCCTTCACATCACTTGTAAGTTGGATTCCTAGGTATTTTATTCTCTTTGAAGCAATTGTGAATGGGAGTTCACTCATGATTTGGCTCTCTGTTTGTTTGTTGTTGGTGTATAAGAATGCTTGTGATTTTCGTACATTTATTTTGTATCCTGAGACTTTGCTGAAGTTGCTTATCAGTTTAAGGAGATTTTGGGCTGAGACAAAATTTCTTTTAAGTATTTTTCTCATATGTTTGTTTGATGAACAGCTTAAAGCTCCATTTCCATCCTAGCAAGTGGCAGACGAAAAGCCAGATAGTAAATCATATTTTAATAAAAATGATTTTAATAAGTGAAAGATATGATCCATTAAATTAATCTTGTTAAGTAGAAGACCAAAATGAGAACTTAATGGGGTGCAAACATCACGGAGAATCAAAACACACACTAGAAACCATACTTGAGAACCAGAGATGGGTGAATGTTTGGTCATCAATATCCATGCTAACCTTAATCTTGTGGTTATCCCACCACATCCCCCTTTTCAACAGAAGTCAGTGAGTAGCAAGCCTCATTGAATGTTGGATATTAGCAAGCACATGTAGTTTTGCTTCGAGTACTCTTTATTTTCTTCCAATCCTCAGGGCCTTTCTCAACATATGGTTTATTATAGCGTTGTGAATGATTGACCCTTCATAAGGACATTTTCCTTGGCAGAAGGCTATTTGAAATTCATTGCTTTTACAAGATAAGATTTCTGGAAGTTCTAAGCTATATAAATAAGTTTGGAGGAACATTCTCTTAAACCACAGAAATTATTAATACTCTTGAGCAGGTGAGCTTATCAGATTCCTTAGTAGTCAATGAAGTATTTTTCTTTTCTTTTCTTTCCTTTTTTTTTTTTTTTTTTTTTTTTTTTGAGATGGAGTCTCGCTCTGTCACCAGGCTGGAGTGCAGTGGCATGATCTCAGCTCACTGCAACCTCCACCTCCCGGGTTCAAGCGATTCTTCTGCCTCAGCCTCCTGAGTAGCTGGGACTACAGGCGCATGCCACCAGGCCCACCTAATTTTTGTACTTTTAGTAGAGATGGGGTTTCACCAATTTGGCCAGAATGGTCTCGATCTCTTGACCTCATGAGCCACCTGCCTTGGCCTCCCAAAGTGCTGGGATTACAGGCTTGAGCCACCGTGCCCGGTCAATAATTTTTCTAATGAGGTATGTGACAAAGCAGAAACATTTTATGTTAAGTAAAGGCATGGCCACAAAAATATCACTTAAGAGGAGAAGAATTTTGGGGTTCTCAGTGTACCATGGGGATGAACAATGTCTCAGTCTTTTGAGAATAACAACAGATTTCTCTCTTCTGCTTTTGCAATGATTAAAATTTTGGAAATTTATTTGAGAAAAGTAAAGATATTTTAAAAACGTTTCTTGATTTTTTTTTAACTCTGTATTCTCTTAAATCTTGACACTGTTCATTGTAAGTTTGTGCTAGATACAGCCACTGTTTGGTTGAGAAAATTTCTCCATGTCTGTGATATCCATGAGATAGAAACCAATAGCTACATATAGCTATTTAAATTAAATTAATTAAACTTAAATAAAATAAAAACTTGGTTCCATAGTTGCACTAGACACATTTTAGGGCTCAATAGCCATAGTATAAACAGCATAGTATAGAACTTTCTATCAGAGAAAGTTTGTCAGGGAGCTGTGCTAAAGGTGGTTTTTAAAATATAGCTATAGCCTGAAAATATTTCTATACTATTTTAATCAATTTTAACTAATTAATTAACTACCTTATACTTTGTTAACATAAAGTCAAAGGCATCTACTTCTGTAATTGGGAGGTAGTAACTTGCAATATAAAAATAGATGAGGCAGGGCGTGGTGGCTCATGCCTGTAATCCCAGCACTTTGGGAGGCCGAAGTAGGTGGATCACCTGAGGTCAGGAGTTCGAGACCAGCCTAGCCAACATGGTGAAACCCCGTCTCTACTAAAAATACAAAAAAATTGGCCAGGTGTGGTGGCACGTACCTGTATGGCCCGGCACAGTGGCTCACGCCTGTAATCCCAGCACTTTCGGAGGCCGAGGCAGGCGGATCACGAAGTCAGGAGATTGAGACCATCCTGGCTAACACAGTGAAACCCCATCCCTACTAAAAATACAAAAAATTAGCCCGGTGTGGTGGCAGGCGCCTGTAGTCCTGGCTACTCGAGAGGCTGAGGCAGGGGAATGGCATGAACCCAGGAGGCTGAGCTTGCAGTGAGCCGAGATCACACCACTGCACTCCAGCCTGGGCGACAGGGTGAGATTCCATCTCAAAAAAAAAAAAAAAAAAAAAAAGATGACAGTTATCTGACTTAATGGTGACATATTGACAGTACCCCCTTTGAGAAAATAGACAATATAATCTGTCTTACTATTGCAACTGAAAACATTTTCCACTTAATATATTTAAGTGACACCCAGGTAGAATAAAACATGAAAAATAAATGAAAGTGAAGAAATTAGAAAACAATAACAAGTCATTAATATATGTCAGGTATGAAAAAAATATCTAAACCCTACTATGGTTAAATGTTATTTTATGTAAAGAAGTTTCTGAAGAACCTTAAATCAACAAATTAAAGATACTAGTATGTTTCTACATAAAATAACAGACAGAAATGGAATGATCTGATTTCTAATAGTATCAAAATAAAGAATATCAAGATAAATTTAAGCAAGATTTTTAAAAATATGTTTTATGAAGAATGTTTTTATGGAAACATATAAAATAATTGAGGATCAGTAAATAAGACCTAAATAAATGGAGGATTATACAATATTTCTGGGCCACAAATTCCAATAGTGTAACCATGGCAGTTCTCTAAAATTGGTCTATAGATAGAAAACCATCCCAATAAAAATCCTGACAGTGGATGTGTTCGTGTGCCTGTTTGTGTGTGTGCATGTACTTAAATTGATCATCTGAATTTTAACAGTTACATGCAAGTAAAAAGGACCTTGCTATCAAGATGTATTTGAAGAAAAAAATGGAAGAATTTATTATATTTCAAGACTTTCAATAAAGCTATAATAATTATGATAAAGTGGAATTATAAAGGAATACAAATAGAACAATGTACCAAAATAGGACTACAGGCTCACTGGGATAAATGTAGAC
This sequence comes from Pan troglodytes, assembly GCF_028858775.2. NCBI lineage: Eukaryota > Metazoa > Chordata > Mammalia > Primates > Hominidae > Pan > Pan troglodytes. Next base: position 16,590,726 of record NC_072411.2, read on the forward strand.
ACTCGGTAAGTCTATCACGGTCTCCTTTCTGGTCACCAAATATTTGATATACTTCCCCTCTCACTGACAAAATATACTCCCTTTAAATAATCTATTCAGCTATATCAACAAACTCAAGCACCATTATGTCTGGGTGAGGTATGATAGGTTATAACTTCAATTAGGTATGAATCCTATTAAACTAAAAACATAAGTTGTATATTCTCCGCAGTTGCAATATACAATTGTGGTTTAGGGAAAGAGTAATAGTACTAAGCACTGCTATTTAGAAAAGAGTAATAGAGAACACAAAAAAATCATGTCTGTCTCAATTCCAAAATTTTGTTGGGCAGACATTTCAAAGACCTCCCTACCCGGAGATTAGTAGTTAGCAAAAACTTTTTTAGGACTGAATTTCATTCTCTTCAAGAAATTTCCTAGTTCCTTGTGTGTGTGTGTGTGTGTGTGTGTGTGTGTGTGTGTGTGTGTGTGTATGTTGCTGTGAAGGGTCTGAGATTGCACCATACTTGTAGACTAATAAGTTAGTCTGCCACAGTTTCATAGATGCTGGCAGAAAACATGAGAATTCTGAGATAGACACAGAGAACTTATTATTCGCAGCAATAGCACTAGGCAGAATATCAGCATTTTCCTGTTCCTGTTCCTGTAGTCCTCATTCCCACAGAGTGATACAAATAGGGACAGCTGACTCCTGCGCACGCAGCATGATGTATTACAGAAACAGAACCATGAATTTAGGGAACTCAAGTCTTTGATAATGGGCAGTAAGAAAGTCTGATCCAGAGGAAGATGTTATATTTATTGTACTGGACAGAAAACATTCATGACTTTTGCCTGAAGAGACATTATTTTGATGTTCCAAAGCTGTTTGCTATACAAATATCTTTGCTAAGATGGTCCAAAACAAAGTCAGTTAGTGCCTCCACTAGCAAGACGGAAAGAAACATGAGAAGCCTATGGAGAGTTGTCTTCTAAAACTTCTGTTTTTGTGCTAATCCTTGGCCACATCTGACATAGGCATTGGAGAGTAAGTCCCCCAGGGAACAAGGAACAGGGAGCTGGGGAAATGTTTCTTGTTTGTAAAAGGCTTAGGTCCTAAGAATTTTTGTACATACAGTCAAAAACATTTTTAGTTCAGGTACACTGTGTCTTTGGCAGACAGATTCTTCAAAACCTGGCTTCAAAAACTTAGCTTCTTACCCCTTTGATCTTGAATAGTTTAATGTGTTCTTATCATATGCATATATCTTTTCCACATATGCCTTTTCTCTGAATTTAGTGTGGATATTCTAAGCTAATCAGTGTGGTGGGAAAGCAATATCCTTAACCTTGGGAAATTTTTTTCTACTGTTAAGATTTCCTCCGAATTTCAAACCATTCAGAGATTTTAACCATGGGTGTCTGAATATAACTTAGATGTTATATATGCCATTATGCTGAGCTCTAGTTGGCCTCTCTTGCTCAGAACACTTCTCCATCCTATATTTTACTCTTAGTATTGAGAAGTTGCTATGTCCAGCTCTCTAAGCCCCCAAATTCCCGAACTCTTTGTATTCTCACTAATTCCTAATTGCAAATGCGAGATTTGCTTTTTCTTAGAGGAACCATAGCAAATGCAATCAAATAGAAGCCAATATGCTATTGCCATTATTTTTCTAAACTCCAAACCTAAAATCATAGTATGTGCTATGTATATTACCTGCTTTTCAACTCACCACAAGCAAAAATATTGTCAACTATTTTGCCTCTGTAAAACATGGATCATCATGTTTTCAGCTCTCCATAACAGTTTTCTTTCTGCTTGCATTCAGTCATATATTTTAGGTTTCTTTTTTAAAAATTATGATGCTACCCTAATTCTACGTACCAGTTTTCATAACATGCTCTGTAACAGTTTCTATAAAAAGTGATCATCGAAATCTTAGTTGTTTAATGCGAAGATTTCTTTCTCGCACATCATGTATGACTATTGGGTGTTGGTGGGAGTATTTGACTCATAGTAGTCTCTTAGCAACCTAAGCAGACAAATCAGCTACCATTTTGAATGTTGCGGGACACTAATCGAGATGAGGAGAAGAAGTCGGACGGGGGTTGTGTTTGGCACCAGCAATTAAATGCTCTAGCTCAGGGAAGACGTGTTTTTCTTGCAACTCATGGCCATAACTAGTCATACACCTCACTCAACCACAAGGGGTCAGCAAGTACAACTGACCACGAATCTGCGTGGTGAGAATTCTGAACTAACTGGTCAGCAAAATTAATAAAAACAAAAACCTCTCCAACTCCCTGTCCCATGTTCCCTAGAAGACTTATTCTCCAGTGCCTACTTCAGAGGTAACCAAGGATGAGGATGAAAACATTAAGATGAAGCATTAGGTGACAATTCTCCATGGGTTTTTCATGTTTTTGTGACAGTGGTTCTCAACTGGGGGCATTTTTGTCCCTCAAAAGACATATAAGAATGTGTGAAGACATTTTTGGTTGTCTTCACAATTGGGAGACAACCCAAAATCGGAGAGGGGCTGAGTTTCTGGCACCTAGTGAGTACAGGCCAGGGATGTTACTAAGCATCCTGTAAAGCACAGAGCAACACCCTCCCACACAGGCCAACAAAAGTTATCCCGTCAAAGATTTTATAGTGCTGAAATGGAACAACTGTATCTTAGAGAAAGTCATCCATTTGTACTGGAATATACACTCAAGAATATTAATAACTTTGTTTTTAATAAATCAATAGTAGAATCAATCAATAAATACAAATACATTTTCAAAAGAAACCAAGGTTATATAGAGTAACACAATTGTGGATCACAAACTATTGAGCGAAGAAAGTGAGTTATAAAGGAGTATAATGGCATACTCCATTTATGTATAGTTTGAAAGTAAGCAAAAGTAAAACATTAATTTTAGGGAGACATTGGTAGAGGGTAAAATTAGAAGGGAAATGTATCAAATAATTATCATCAAAATTGGGAGATCTCCTGTGAGTGGGGAAGGTGAAAGGTGTGATACAAAGAAGTGCAGTATAAGTGTGGTACAGGATGCTTCCCAACTTCCAAAAAGTTCTGTATGTTCACAAAAAGTAATTGCATGCATATTCACTTCATAATGAGGGAAGACAAAAGGCTGGAGTTTAAATCCAGTATGTCCAGTGACCTGTGCCTCTTTAGAATGACAATCTAAGCCTGAGAACGCATGCATTTTGGATAGTGGTTTTGTACCTAATCTGATTAAATATTTAGCTGAATGCTGCTGCTGGAATATCACTGCTTCTGCCACAGATGCCACGGGAAATATGAGGGTATGCATCACACCCAAGGCCTAAGCAGAATACTTAAACAGAGAATGAAAAATAAGATAGAGGTTTGGGAATGAACAGAGAAAAGCTAACGTGCAAGAAGTTAATAACAGGGAGCTTAGGAGCTGATCTGAGGAAAGGCATTATGTGTATCTTTCAAATGGTTCTCTGAATAATTAGGAGCAGGCGGCAAGTGTGGCTGCTAAAAGCTCTACACTCGTGTGTTGTCTATAATCTAGATAACAGAATTCAACACTTGACTAGGCAGTAGAGTGAAAAATACATGTGTTTGAGGCAAGACAAACCAATACTAGAATATAAGTTTTTCTGCTTTCTAAATGTGCGACCTCAGGAAAGTAACTGAATTCCAAAATCTTAATAGTCTCAATAAAAAGTAGGGATAATTATATTTACTTACTAGGGCTTTGTGAGTTAATGTATAAGAAGCCACTGGTATAATGCCTAGCATAAGATAACAGTTCAATAAATAGCAATAGCTGCCATTATTGTTAATAATAGTATTATTGTTGTTATTCAGAGTCATTGTACCTGATATTTACTAATATGTCCTCTGCAAATGTCAGCAAATGCTTTGGATTGACTATTTCACATGACATGCTACATGTTTTATCTTTATTCATTGTTTTTTTTTTTCCTTCTACACAGTTGTTAAAGCAGGAGGAATAAGAAGGAGATTTCACTATTGTAGAACACACCAGAGACAATCTATTTATACAAGATATGTTGATTGATAAAACTTAAAAGTAAGCAAACAAACACTATTATTTAAAAAATAGGCAAAATAGAGCTGGAAGTGGTGGTTCACGCCTATAATCCCAGCGCTTTGGGAGGCCGAGGTGGAGGATCACTTAAGCCCAGGAGTTTGAGACCAGCCTGGGAAATATTGGGAGACCCTGTCTCTACAAAAACAATTTTAAAAATAGGAAATAGGCCAGGCACAGTGGCTCACTCCTGTAATCCCAGCACTCTGGGAGGCTGAGGTGGGTGGATCATGAGGTCAGGAGTACGAGACCAGCCTGGCCAATATGGTGAAACCCCGTCTCTACTAAAAATACAAAAAAACTAGCTGGGCGTAGTGGTGTGCACTGGTAGTCCCAGCTACTCGGGAGGCTGAGGCAGGAGAATTGCTTGAACCCAAGAGGCAGAGGTTGCAGTGAGCTGAGATCGCACCACTGCACTCCAGCCTGGGTGACAGAGGGAGATTCCATCTCAAGAAAAAAAAAAAAAAAAAAAAGAAAGAAAGAAAAAAATTTTTAAAATGGACAAAATACTTGAATATGAATAACCACTGCACCAAAGAAAATATACAGATGACAAGTAAGCATAAGAAACTGTCCAACATCTTATGTCATTAGAGAATTGCAAATTAAAACAATGAGATACCACTATGCACCTATTGGAATGGCCAGAATCCAGAACATTGACAATAGCTAATGCTGGTGAGGATGTGGAGCAACAGGAACTCTCATTTATTGCTGGCAGGAATGCAAAATAGTACAGCCACTTTGGAAGACAGTTTAGTGGTTTTTTACAGAATTAAACTTCCTTTTATCTTGTAATCCAGAAATCATGCTTCTTGATATTTACCCAAATTGATTGAAAACTTAAGTCTACACAAAATCCTGTACAGCAGATGTTTGTAACAGCTTTATTCATAATTGCAAAAATTTGGAAGCAACAAAAATGTCTTTCAGTAGGATAATGAATAAACTGTGGTATATCCAGACAATCATTTGGCACCAAAAGGAAATAAGACAACAAGCCATGAAAAGAGATGGAAGAAACAAATTTATATGATGAAAAGAGAGAGAGATCAAACTTAAAAATCTATAAACTATTAATATATACATTCTAACTCTAAGAACTTCTAGAAAAGAATAAAACTGGGAAGACTCCATCTCAAAAAAAAAAAAGATCAGTGTTTGCCAAGAGTTAATGGGATGAATAAGTGAAGCCCAGAGAATTTTTAGGATAGTGAAAGTATTTTGTATGAGAATACATTGATAGATACATGTCATTATGCATTTGTCAAACTCCACAAAATGTATAACAGTAAGCATAAACCCAGTGGAAACTCTCAACTTTGCCTGATAATGATGCAACAATATAGGCTCATCAATGGTAACAGACAAGTTACCGTGGTGCAGGATGTCAGTAGTGGGGAAGGTTGTATGTGTGTGTTTGAGAATGAGGGTATATATAAATTCTGAAATTTCCACTTAATTTTACTATGAACCTAAAACTTCTTTACAAAATAAAGTTTAATAATTGGGAAAAAAGGACTTGAGCTGATTTGAATTTGAAAAAAATGAAAAATTTAAGTTGTGAAAGATTGCTTTCTACGTTGATTAGTTGGATATCTGCATTGATTCTCATGGTATGATATATAACATAAACTGTTCTGGTGAAGAGTTGTACAATTAATCACAGGAAAATGAGGCAAACAGAAAGTTAATCTAACATTAATGTTCTCTATTCCATGAAAGCAGGCTGAAGAATGCTGCAAATACTCCATTTCACTTCATTCGTCTTGCTTTTTCACAGAGATGTGCATAATTAAATCCAAGTGTATTTCCAGAAACATGTGACCCAAAAAGACGTTCACGTCTTCTCATCTTTCTGATAACTTCGTGAAAAGTTATTGAATGAATTAAGCTAACACCTCACTATAATGACACACATCTATATGAAAGTTGCTGTAGGGCAGCTGTGACTAAGTCAGGCTGCTGGGGTTGCCTCTGAGCCAACTTTTGACAGGATTTTTGACTTCTCTTCTCCCCACCCACCTTTTGTTTTTAAATTGTTCAAAATGTGACCATAAAACAAGAAGAAACTACAGTTTGACTTAGTCCCCAAAAAGGAAAACATCCAAAATAGAAGTAGAAAAAGACACCATGGTACATGTCTGATCTACATCATAGATATAGTCCCATTGATTTGTTGCCTCTCAGTTCCAAGTCACCCCTTCTTTGTCCTATGTTGTAATACTGAAGCTTTACCCTGTAGACATTTCTCCTTTGCAACTGTCTCAATGTTAGTCTTTGTCAATAGAAAGAGCAGAAGGGACACTGACAGATGAAGGGGTTTCCTGCTTCTAGTGTGCTGTTTTTGAGGACATGACAGCCAGCAAATCAGCACGGGAGAGGTCTGACAATGCTTACTTCAGGACCTTCATAGACTAGCTGTGGTTCTCACCAGGTAGCAAGTGTATCCCACCCAGTCGGCCACACATATTCACTTCAGGACCTTCATAGACTAGCTGTGGTTCTCACCAGGCAGCAAGTGTATCCCACCCAGTAGGCCACATCTCTGTGAGAGCTCTGCCCTGCTCCCGATGGCTGGTTTCCTCATCACCTGAAGGCTGGTGTTCTTGTGGCAGCCACACTTTCTCCAAAGAGGTCTGAATTTCAGATGGGGGTAGGCGTTGGGAACAGGCCCCCAAATCTGGCCATAAACTGACCCCAGAACTGGCCATAAACAAAATCTCTGCAGCACTGTGATATGTTTATGATGGCCATGACACCCACGCTGAAGGTTGTGGGTTTACCAGAATGAGGGCAAGGAACACCTGGCCCACCCAGGGCGGAAAACTGCTTAAGGCATTTCTAAGTCACAAACAATAGCATGAGCTATTGTATATGTTCCTGCTGCAGATAACTAGCCAGAGCCCGTCTCTTTGTTTTGGCCCATCCCTTTGTTTCCCGTTTTAGTTAATCTATAATCTATAGAAACAATGCTTATCACTGGCTTGTTGTCAATAAATATGTGGGTAAAACTCTGTTTGTGGCTCTGAGCTCTGAAGGCTGTCAGCCCCCTGATTTCCCACTCCTCACTGTATATTTCTGTGTGTGTATCTTTAATTCCTCTAGTGCTGCTGAGTTAGGGTCTGCACAACCGAGCTGGTCTCAGCTGGTAGGGAGATGTTCTAAGTTCAACCCTTCGTTTTGCACTCTCCCTCAGCTCTAGAAATAGTAGCACCCGATTTATGCACTTGCTACTTCTGTGCATCTTAGAATTTTCTTTTAACCTACCTAGAATTTTCTTGTTAACTACCTAGTTAACAATTCTGTATGTGAAATTTTCCCTCTTCAAATTCCCAGTATGTTTTATATATTCAGATTGGACTCTGACTGATTACATATATTATGTATAACTAACATACTAAATGTTCAGCGATAGAAAATCTAAACATGCTGATATGAACCAAATTGCTTTTATTAGCAGAGACTTGGACTAAAACTTGTTCTTCCATAATATTGCTTGGTAATAACACAACTATTAAACATTTTTTTTTTTGAGACAGTCTCACTCTGTTGGCCAGGCTGCAGTGCAGTGGTGTGATCTTGGCTCACTGCAACCTCCATCTCTCGGGTTCAAGCAATTCTCCTGCCTCAGTCTCCCGAGTAGCTGGGATTACAGGTGTGCACCACCATGCCCAGCTAATTTTTGTACTTTAGTAAAGACATAGTTTTGCCATGTTGGCCACGCTGGTCTCAAACTCCTGGCCTTGAGTGTCTACCCACTTTGGCTTCCCAAAGTGCTGAGATTACAGGTACCCAGCCCTAAAGTGAGCATTTTGCCATCAGTGAAGCTAATAAAAATTTAGTATATCCAAGGTGACTTATCCCATTATTAAAGGTGTGTGTGTGATTGTGTGTTTGTGTTTGTATGCATTTGTAGAATTTGTTTTTTGAAGATAAACCCCTGAGGTAATTTTTTGAAACATTTATGCACTCTGCTATAGTTACGTATATAATTCTGCTTCCTCTATCACTACCATCAGGAAAATGAAACGATGTTGAATTATTTCAGTCACTATTATACACACATTGCTTTTGTAATTGTCCATTTAATTATATCACTTTTTACTAGAAATAAAATTGCATTGTACTTCACATATAAAGACAAGCAGCAAGAATTTTAAAATAAATACATGCCTGGTGGATGGAGTAAATTGTAGGACTCAGTACATTTGCTGTTGCTCCTAGATATGCATTTCCCCAAAGTGAAATCAATAAATATTGGTTACAAGGATTTTAATGTATGGGTATAAGTTGTCTGAAAGAAGATACATTTTCACAAAATTTTTGCTTTATTTACCACAGTGAAGAGCACCTATTATCTTCTTGCTAAATAGTTTGTCTCACCTGACATAGCACCATAAAAGGAACATCTTGGAGAAACTTCAAATATTGTGAATTTCTCCTTATTATCTCTTACATACGACTCCGTTCTTTTTTGTCTTCAATTCTAACCCTTGTTTTCTCATTTTACTCCAATTTAAGTCACTTGTTACCTACCTCCTTAATGAATATCCTTGTTACTGTCCTCACTCCTCTGTGTTCAGTGACTAAATAGGAAGACAGTAATGTATAATGGATAAAAGCACTTTTCCGGCCGGGCACGGTGGCACATGCCTTAACCCCAGCACTTAATCCCAGCGGGCAGATCATGAGGTCAGGAGATAGAGACCATCATGGTTAACACGGTGAAACCCTGTCTCAACTAAAAATCCAAAAAATTAGCTGGGCATAGTGGCATGCACCTGTAATCCCAGATACTTGGGAGGCTGAGGCAGGAGAATTGCTTGAACCCAGGAGGTGGAGGTTGCAGTGAGCTGAGATCACACCATTGCACTCCAGCCTGGGCAACAAGAGTGAAACTTCATTTGAAAAAAAAAAAAAAAAGGCACTCTTCCACCTTTGTGTTCTGATGTGAGTTTATATCCTGACCACCTCTTTATTAATACACCGTCTTGCTCAGTTCACTTAAATGCTCTAAGTCTTTCTTTAAATAATGATAATAATATGGTCCATGTGAAATTTAAATCTTATAGTTTTATATTAGTCAGCATTCCATCAAGGTAACCCTCTGTAACAAACAACCCCATACTGTCAACAATCATTTATTTATTGGTCACAGTTCTGCAAGTCTTCTGGGACAGCTCTACTTAAGATATGGTTCAGGTTTAGGTCAGTTCCATGTCTTTCACTATGAAACCTGCAGCTACTCAGGCATAATTAGGCATAATCTTATTATTTTGGATGGCTAAAACCCAAGAGGCCATGCTAAACCAAATTTAACTAGACACATTTAAAGCTTTTGTTTATATTACCTTTACGAATATTGCATTGACCAAAACAAGTTATGTGACTATGCCAAAGCCGGTGGAACAATGATGTGTACTCCACGTATTCCTCAAGGAAGCACTGCCATGAAAAACAGCAAAGTGTGTAGATGAATTAAACCACTGCAGGAAGGAAAGGAAGATTTGCAAACTATAGTCCTGTGTTCCAAAGCCTTTCTTGTTGTTCACAAGCATTTACTTCCCTCTCACATGCAAACCCCTCATCTCAAACAAGACACATCAAAAGTATCATCCAGTAACTGCATAGTCTCAAGACTCAGATTCCATGTTTTGCAACATGAATGACTATGTGCGGCTTTTCTTTTTTTTGAAAACCTGTGAAGTAAAAAGCCAAGTTGTCTTTCTCCCATACGCGAGGCAAAACGGCTATAAGATATCTACAAAGACAGTCCCATTTGGAAAGGGGACAAGGTGGTACACAGAAGACTTGTTGCTAACAATTGTAAAAATCTCCTGGGAAATGTTAGATCCAGCTACCCAGAGAGTAGGGATATTTCTCCATCAGGCCTCTATTTTGCTCTTTATGAATACGTCCCAAACCATTTTCCCCCACAATTCTTGGCTCTGCCCTGTAGGACCATTCTTACTATATAATGTTATCTTCCATTTCGTACATATCGCCTTACGTTGCCCACTTCCACCACTAATCTTGCCGAAAAACAAGTCATCAGGAAGATGCAAAAAAACAAGAAACATACAGAATATAACACTTCTCATCCATCCCTTTGTCAAAAATAGTTAGCATCTGGTGTGGAATTTGCAGAGACACTTGTCTTTCACTCACACAGTTGATAAAAGTGTAAATTGTTAAGCCACTGGAGAGTAATTTGCCAATATCTACTGTGAAAAGTATGCATCCTTTGAATATTTGCTGGAAATTTATCCACTGGATACACTGTCAAAAAATGTCGGGTTATTTATGTGAAGAGTTTATTGCAGCATTTTTTCAATGAAAAAAGTTTAAAAATAATCCAAGTGTTCATTACTATGTCATTGTTTCAATGAAGTATGTTATCTGCATACAACAGAAATCTCTGTAATTATTGAAGTGAATGAAGGAAATCAGTATTTGTAGATGATGAGATATGTCTAAGGTATATTTGTACTTGGAAAAGAAAAAGTCACACACAATGTATAGTGAATAATTTCTTTTATGTAATAAAAATATGGTCAAACACTGATTTGCTCACACATATTTTTATCCCACTAGAAAGATACAGATGAAAAAGTTAACAAGGTTTGGTTTTGGGGAGAATCACAACTGCGTTTTTTTATAAATTTTAAATTCTTAAAGTTTTTACAATGAGCAAATGATTCTTAAAAACGAGAGAACAAAACTAGAAAAGAAAATTACTATGCCTATAAAGATTTATTTACAATTTTTTTAACAAAAAATATTTCATATGTGCTAAATAAATATGCAGATCCTAAGACTTCCTAGGATGGGATAGAGGATGTGAAATGGAATGTCATGGAGAAAGCAGGCTTTGGGCTGGATGCCACATATCAGGTGAAGAGACGGTGATGACCATTTCTATTCTGGGCACTTCTATAAGGAGTTTAGCACGATAATCGGGTGGGTATATCTGTAAGTCAATCCATGAGCTTGTTAATGGAAAAGCAAAGCACAGTAAAATATTTAAAGAAGTTTATTCTGACCCAGTATGACAGACCATGGCCTGGGGAACAGTCTCAAGAGGTTTTGAGAAGGTGTGCCTGAGGCAGTCAGCTTACAGTTCAGTTTTATGCATTTTGGGAAACAGAAGTTACAGGCAAAAACACAAATCAATACATGTAAGGTATACGCTGGTTCAGCCTAAAGAGATGTGATATCTTGAAGAGATGGTGTGTTTACAAGTCATAAGTGGATTCAAAGATTTTCTAATTGACAATTGATTGAAAGAGTTAAGCTTTGTCTAAAGACTTGAAATCAGTAGAAAGAAATGCCCAAAGTAACATAAGGGAGGTTGTGAAGACCAGGGTTCTTGTTATGTAAGTGAAGCCTCCAGGCAGGAGGCTTCAGAAAGAATAGACGGTAAATGTCTCTTTTCAGAACTTGAAGACATCAGGCTCTGATTTCATCTCTCCTAGATCCAAGAAAGACCTAGAAAATAAAGTTGGCTGCATTAATGGGATTTTCTACAGGTGCAAATTTCTCACACAAGAGACAATTTTGCAGAATCATTTCAAAACATGTCAAATAAATATATTTTGAGATAAAATATTTTGACTTCCTTCAGGGTCTGCTGTCATGTGATGCTGTACCAGGGTCACACTGGAATTTGGTATAGCATTGCCACAAAGAGTCTGTTCTGTTAGTCTTATTGAAGGAGCATCATTTGTCCAGGGAAATACCCAAGGTTCGTTGTCTCACACCAAGGAAATTGAAGACGGAGACACACAGAAATGAGTTTAAGAGGGGAGGTTTAATAGGCGAAAGAAAGAGAAAAAAGAATAGATCTCTTTCCTATAGAGAGAGAGGGGCGCCCGAGTGGGACTTCCAGTCCGTGGTGGAGTGCATGGAGTTTTATAGACTAGCTTGAGGAGGAGGTGTCTGATTTACATAGGGCCCAAAGATTGGTTGAACTAGATGTGATATTTACATAGCGTATTAAGAAGCTGGCCACCCCACCCTAATCTTTTTATTATGTGAATGGACTTTGTGCTTGGTGGGCGCCATGTTGCCTGCTCCCTACTGCACATGCTGTTAGCCAGGAAAAGGGAAGATGGAGCTGCCATGTTGAACATGCCTAGCCCCAGGGTAGAGTTGTCCTATTGGCACAGCTGCCAGCCTTTACCTATGCAAGCTGCCAGCTTGCTTTTCTACGCCTGCAGCTCAATTCTATAGGCTGCTGTTTGTTCAAAAGGAAATGATTTTGGGGTTGCTTTTTTCTTTTTCTTTCTTTCTTTTTTTTTTTTTTTTTTGAGATGGAATTTTGCTCTTGTTGCCCAGGCTGGAGTGCAGTGGGCGATCTCAGCTCACTGCAACCTCCGCCTCCTAGGTTCAAGCAATTCTCCTGCCTCAGCCTCCTGCGTAGCTGGGATAACAGGCATGCGCCACCATGCCTGGCTAATTTTGTATTTGTAGTAGAGATGGGGTTGTCTCCATGTTGGTCAGGCTGGTCTCGAACTCCCAACCTTAGGTGATCTGCCAGCCTTGGCCTCCCAAAGTGCTGGTATTACAGGTGTGAGCCACCGCGCCTAGGGTTGCTTTTCATTAAAGAAAATGTTACTGAGGACTTCATTACCCTCACTACCTGCCTAAATAATTTCTTTTTAACTCCTATATTGTGATGATCTCTATTTTAAACTCAGTGTTGGTCAGCTGTGCCAAAACTCCAAAAAAATGAGGAAATATAATGAAGCATGTCTGAACTCCCTTCCCATTATGGCTGGGAATTCAGTTTTTCAGGTTTATTTGGGGTCCCCTTGGCCAAGAGGATGTCTGTCCAGTCATTTGGGGGGTCTTAGGATGTTATTTTTGGTTTATAAGCTCAGTTCTCAGCTCTAACATTTACTAGCTGTGTGATCTCGGGCATGGTTGTTCTTGCTTCTGTGTCTCAATTTTCTTATCAGTAAATGTGGTTGATAATAATAATAATACCTACATTCTAGGGGATTTGTGAGAATTAAATAAAACACTACAAAAAAAGCTTTTGGAATAGCACCTGACAAATAGTAAGCCATAAATAAATGTTATGATATTATTTTAATTGGCAAGATTTAAAGAAGGATTAGTTAATGGCAAAAGTAGATTGTCTTTTTAAGACTGCCACTCACGTGATAGAGTGATTGAATGAGGCTCCGTAGAACTCTGCTGCATTTCTGATAGTGCTATGGGATACTTCATTTACAGCTCTTTTCTACCCAATGGGCCTTTTTACTTGGAATATCAAGAAAATAATAGCTGATCATCTCTGGCTGATAGGTCAAACTTTTTTCTTTTCTTTCTCATGGAAATTCAATCACAGCACATAATACTTTGGTTTCAAAAGATTTGAAGAAAAATGTTAAGAATTTGGCTACCTAACTACACCCAACAAAAGCTTTTCTCCCTGAATCTTGAGCTCGTTCTCTCTAGATGAATAGATGAATTTACTCATAAGAATCAGTGCATGAAAGCTTTTCTCCTATCTAATCTTAATATCCTTCTGGGAAAATAATTCACTCTTTCCTATACGTTGATGGTACATCATCCTGGCTCCTGTCACCTAAAACTAAGCAAAGACAAGTTCAGTAAAATTACTGTCCTTGTAATCTCTATTTCTCATTTTTCAAGTATGTGATTCAGCAGAATTGTAGACCATACTCTTTGCTTCTACAATCATTGATTTTCTTGGTCAGTCACTTTGCAATGTTCTGCCAAGTGTCATACACAAACTGCTTTATTATATTTACATGAAAATGAAAATTTAAATATATACATGTAGATAAGCAACTCCTTCACAAATCCTCTGTCAAATTGAAAACAAAACAAATCTGGACTTGGTAAGAAGACTTTACACAAATGTATTATTGTGAGGGAGAAAGGGACTATTGTAGTAAGGGGAGGGTGCTATTTCTCTCATCATAGATCTGCAAGCATCTCAAACTGTAGGCAAAAAAAAATTTTTTAATTTTTTTTTTTCGTTTATAGAGAGAAACAAAGCTAGAAAAAGACTGGGTGTGTGTGGAAGAGGGATAAAAGGGAATGTTTTACACTTGGGCTAATCTGTGTTTTGCAAGGGCTTTTAGGGAGAGTTTGCATGCTGGCCTAGGCTGAGGTAGGTGAAAGTTCATGAACCTGGGGGACAAAGTTCGGATAATAAATTGTGGAAATACAGACTAACCAAATGAGAAAAACAAAGGCTATGATAGGCTTGCTATAGCAAAGAAATCAGCCACTGTCATTTCAGAGAGTGAGAGGCAGGCAGAAGAGTGGGAAAGCTTTATACCTAGTGAAAAAAAGAAAGCCTTCAAGTGTACCTTCTTTGAAGGATGTTAGCTTAGGGAAGCTGTGGGCAGGCTCACTGGAAGCTGGGCATCCTATGTGATTGGTTAGGGGTGCACATTTGACTTTCTTTCATTTGTCCTGAGTTGGAACTAGGGACAGTAAATGGGGAGCTCCAGTTTTTAATCAGGTCCTGGCCATTTTGAGCCAATTGTTACAAAAGTTATTGTATAATTTTCTTGCTTTTCACTAGAGAAAGCAATCTGGTTTCCTCAAAGTCTGATTTATGGCAGGCTGACTTCCTGGATTATTTGTCGTAGCTAAGGGTTGCTTTCCTAGCTAGGTTAAGGCAGGTTTTGGGATGACATTATATTTTTATATGTGGTCTGTTCATTGTCCATTTGTACAATCATTCTGTCAAAGCATTTTGTTCTGATAAGTCAGTGGAGACAAACCAATTCGACTAATCATTTATTAGGCAAAAATGGGAATTTGGAGGGTGTGTGTCTAGACATATCATAGGTAAGTAAGGGGGACATCTGTGAATCTTATCTATTAATAACTTATATGGGGCAGATTGGTTCTTTGCAGCAAATGAGATTCTATAGCACATAAGTGTTGGAGAGATTTCTTAACCTTTGCGGTTTTCCAGGATCACAGGGCAGAGATAAATTTCAACATTGTCATCTCTCATCATGATTTACACAACTATATGTAGATGGACATATTTGCAAGCGTTAATTATGGACACAAACACCTCACAAAAGTTAATCTGATGATATCTAATATGTATATGTTATGCATATATAATGAGATATAGCTTATATATAAATAGGAATATATCTTATATCTCATATATATGAGATATAAGATCATTAGATTAAGTTCTGTGAGGTGTTTATGACCATGATAGGGTTATATTACATATATGATATGTATAATCTATTTATATATGATATATACGATATATTACATATACGATATGTAATGTTTATATTTTATATATAGAACTTTTTTTAAATAATTATTTTTTATTTCAGTAGGGTTTTGGGGAACAGGTGGTGTTCGGTTACATGAGTAAGTTCTTTAGGGGTGAGTTCTGAGATTTTGGTGCACCCATCACCTGAGCAGTGTACACTATACCCATTGTGTGGTCTTTTATCCCTCTCCACCTCCCACCCTTTCTCCTGAGGACCCAAAGTCTAATGTATTATTCTTATGCCTTTGCGTCCTCATAGCTTAGCTCCCACATATAAGCAAGAATATTCGATGTTTGGTTTTCCATTCCTGAGTTACTTCACTTAGGAATAGTGGTCTACAATTCCATCCAGGTTGCTGTGAATGCCAATATTTTATTCCTTTTATGGCTGAGTAGTATTCCATGGGATGGATACATACATACATATATACACACACACACACACACACACACACATATACACACATATATACACACACATGTATATATACACACACACACACATATATATATATGCACACACATATATATATAGAGCTCACTTTTTTTTTTTTTTGAGGTGGAGTTTCGCTCTTGTTGCCCAGGGCTGGAGTGCAATGGCAACATCTCGGCTCACTGCAACCTCCACCTCCTGGGTTCAAGCGATTCTCCTGCCTCAGCCTCCTAAGTAGCTGGGATTACAGGTGTGTGCCACCATGACCAGCGATTTTTGTATTTTTAGTAGAGATGAGGTTTCACCACGTTGGCCAGGCTGGTTTCAAACCCCTGCCCTCAGGTGATCTGCCTGCCTCAGCCTCCCAAAGTGCTGGGATTATAGGCATGAGCCAGCACGTCCGGCCCATGTCTTTTTTTTTTTTTTTTTTTTTTTGAGATGGAGTTTTGCTCTGTCACCCAGGCTGGAGTGCAGCAGCCCAATCTCGTCTCACTGCAACCTCCGCCTCCCAGATTCAAGCGATTCTCCTGCCTCTATACACCATATTTTCTTTATCTACTCATTGACTGATGGACATTTGGGCTGGTTCTATATTTTTGCCATTGCAAATTGTGCCGCTACAAACATACAAACATACATGTGCGGGTATCTTCTTCGTATAATGACGTTTTTTCCTTTGGGTAGATACCTGGTATTAGGATTGCTGGAGCAAATGGTAGATCTACTTGAGGTTCTTTAAGAATCTCCACACTCTTTTCCATACTGGTTGTACTAGTTTACATTTCCATCGACAGTGTAAAAATGTTCCCTGCCATCGCATCCACACCCACTATTATGTTTTTTATTTTTTGATTATGGCCATTCTTGCAGGATTGAGGTGGTATCGCATTGTAGTTTTGATTTGCATGTCCCTGATAAATTAGCGATGTTAAGATTTTTTTTCCATATACTGTTGGCCATTTGTATATCTTATTTTGAGTATTGTCTATACATGTCTTTAGCCCATTTGTTGATAGGATTTTGTGGGGGTTTTTGGCTGATTTCTTTGTGGATTCTGGTTATTAGTCCTTTGTCAGATGTACAGATTGTGAAGATTTTCTCCCATACTGTGGATTGTTTGTTAACTCTGCTGATTATTTCTTTTGCTGTCCAGAAACTCTTTAGTTTAAGTCTCATCTTTTGTGTTTGTTTTTGTTGTATTTGTTTTTGAGTTCTTGGTCATGAAATCTTTGCCTAAGCCAATGTCCAGAAGGTTTTTTGCAATGTTATCTTCTAGAATCTTTATGGTTTCAGGTTTTAGGTTTAAGTCTTTGACCCATCTTGAGTCAATGTTTTTGTATAAGTTGGGAAATGAGGATCCAGTTTTTTTCTTCTACATGTGGCTTGCCAATTATCATAGCACCATTAGTGTAATAGAGTGTCCTGTACCCACTTTTGTTTGCTTTGTTGAAGATTAGTTGGCTGTATTTTGCTTTATTTCTGGGTTCTCTATTCTGTTCCATTGGTCTATGAGCTGATTTTATACCAGTACAATGTTGTTTTGCTGACTATGGCCTTATAGTATAGTTTGAAGTCTGATAATGTTTTGCCTCCAAATTTGTTCTTTTTGTCTAGTCTTGCTTTGGCTATGTGGGCTCTTTTTTGGTTCCATATGAATTTTAGGATTGTTTTTCTAATTCTGTGAAGAATGATGGTGGTATTTTGATGGGAATTGCATTGAATTTGTAGATTGTTTTTGGCAGTATGGTCACTGATATGGTTTGGCTGTGTCCCTACCCAAATCTCAACTTGAATTGTATCTCCCAGAATTCCCATGTGTTGTGGGAGGGACCCTCAGGGAGGTAATTGAATCATGGTGGTTGGTCTTTCCTATGCTATTCTTATGATAGTGAATAGGTCTCACAAGATCTGATGGGTTTGTCAGAGGTTTCCACTTTTGCTTCTTCCTCATTTTCTCTTGCTGCTGCCACATATGAAGTGCCTTTTGCCTCCCACTATGATTCTGAGGCCTTCTCAGCCATGTGGAACTGTAAGTCCACTTAAACCTCTTTTTCTTCCCAGTCTCTGATATGTCTTTATCAGCAGTGTGAAAACAGACTAAGACAGTCATCTTCATGATATTGATTCTACCCATCCATAAGCATGGGATGTGTTTCCATTTGTGTCATCCATGATTCCTTTCAGCAGTGTTTTGTAGTTTTCCTTGTAGAGGTCTTTCATGTTCTTAGTAAGTATTTTATTTTTTTGCAACTATTGTGAAAGGGGTTGAGTTCTTGATTTTATTCTCAGCTTGGGTGCTGTTGGTGTATAGCAGAGCTACTGATTTGTATATATTAATTTTGTCTCCTGAAACTTTGCTGAATTTTTAAAATCAGTTCTAGGAGTTTTCTGGAGGAGTCTTTAGGGTTTTCTAGGTAAACAATCGTATCATCAGCAAACAGTGACAGCCTGACTTCCTCTTTACCGATTTGGATGCCCTTTATTTTTTTCTCTTGTCTGATTGCTCTGGCTAAAACTTCCAGTACCCTGTTGAATAGAAGTGGTGAAAGTGGGCATCCTTGTCTTGTTCCATTTCTCAAGGGAAATGCTTTCAACTTTTCCCTGTTCAATATAATGTTGACTGTAGGTATAGAACTTTTTTAGTGCTGTTTTAAGTACACAGAACAATTGAGAGAAAGGTACAGAGATACTCATATGCACCCTGCCCCCACATATACATAGCCTACTGCTTCAACAGCATTCCCCATCAGAGTGATAGATTTGTTAAAACTAAGGAACCTACATTGACACATCATTGTTATCTAAAGGCTAGGTCTCTTTAGGGTTCACTCTGGATGTTATACATTCTACAAGTTGGACAAATATAGGAGGACATGTACCCACCATTATGGTATCATATAGAATAGTTTCACTGCCTTAATTCTCTGTGTGCTGCCTATTTAATCCCTACCTCTCTCTAACTCATGACAACCACTAATCTTTTACTGTCTCCAGTGTTTTTCCCTTTCCAGAATGCCATATATTTGGAATCATGTAGTATATAGGCCTTTGAGATTGAGTTCCTTCACTTAGTAATATGCATTAAAGTTTTCTCCACATCTTTTCATGGTTTGGTAGCTATTTATTTTCAGTGATGAATAATATTCCATATGATCCTGGATGTACCACAGTTTATTTATCCATTGATTTATTAAAGAATATCCTGGTTGATTACACGTTGTTATAATTATGAATAAATTATGAATATAGCTGCTATAAACATCCATGTGTAAGGTGTTGTGTGGAAATAAGTTTTCAATTCATTTGGGTATATAACCAGGAGTGAGACTGCTGTATCATAGAGCATATGTTTTGTTTTGTAAGAAACCACCAAACTGTCTTCCAAAGTGGTTGTGTCATTTTGCAATTTCATCAGCAATGAATGAGAGTATCTGTTGCTCCACTTCCTCACCAGCATTT
The DNA here is from genome assembly GCF_028858775.2 of Pan troglodytes. Taxonomy (NCBI): domain Eukaryota; kingdom Metazoa; phylum Chordata; class Mammalia; order Primates; family Hominidae; genus Pan; species Pan troglodytes. The sequence continues at coordinate 16,609,994 of NC_072411.2, forward strand.
GGTGTTGTCAGTGTTCTAAATTTTTGCCATTCTACTAGACGTGTAGTGATATCGCATTGTTTTAGTTTGCATTTCCTTGATTAAATATGATATGGAGCATTATTTTATGTGCTTATTTGTCATTGCTTTGTATTTTTTGGTGTCTATTAAAGTTTTAGGTCCATTTTTTAAAAAATTCAGTTAGTTGGTTTTCTTATTGTGGAGCTCTAAGTGTTCTTCATACATTTTGGATAACAGTCTGCTATGGTTTGAATGTGGTGTCACCTCTGAAATTTATGTTGAATCTTCATCCTCATTTTTGTTATATTAAGAATTGGGGACTTTTGGAAATGGATTAATACTCTTATAATAAAAGCTTCAGAGAGCATTCATCCTCTCTTGCCCTTCCATATCTTCCACCATGTGAAGACACAGCATTCCTCCCTTCTGAAGGATGCAGCAGAGGCTGAACTGTGAGAAATAAATTTCTGTTGTTTATAAATTACTAAGACTGTGGTATTTTGTTATAGTAGTACAAATTGACTAAGACACAGTCCTTTATCAGATATGTCTTTTGAAAATATATCCCCTAGTCTGTCTCATTTTTTCCTTTTCTTGACAGAGTTTTACACAGAGTAGATTTTCTAAAAATTTTAATAATGTCCAGTTGAACAATTCTTTCTTTCCTGGGTCAAGTTTTGGTGACATATCTGAAAAGCTATCACCAAACCATGTCATCCAGATTTTCTCCTATGTTATCTTATAGAAATTTTATAGTTTTGTGTTTTACATTTAGGCCCGTGGGATATTTTGAGCCAATTTGTATGAAGGATGTTAGGTCTGTGTAGAGATATTATTATTATTTTTTTTATATGTGGATATTTGATTGTTCCAGTACGATTTGTTGAAATGACTATCTTTCCTCCATTGTACTGCCTTTGCTCCTTTGTCAAAGATTAGTTGATTACATTTATATGGGCATATTTCTAGGCCCTTTATTCTGCTTTATTGATCCATTTTTAATATCATTTTGCTAAAAGCACACTGTTTTGATTACTGTAGCATTATAGTAAGTCTTGAATTTGGGTAGTATTAATCCTCCAACTTGGTTCTTCTCCATTATTGTGTTGGCTAATCTGGGTCTTTTGTCCTTCTATATAAACTTGAGAATAAAGTTTATCTGTAAAGTAACTTGCTAGGATTTTGATTGGTATGGCAATGAATCTACAGAACAAGTTGGGATGAACCAACATCTTGACAATATTGAGTCTTCCTATAAATGAAAGTGAAATATGTCCTTATTTGTGTAATTCTCCTTTGGTTCTTTTCATTAGAGTTTCTTCATTTTTCTCGTACAGATGTTGTACATATTTTGTTTGACTTATATATAAATATTTCATTTTTTAGGGTACTAATGTGAGTTGTGTTGCATTGTTAATCTCAAATGCCACCTGCTGATGGATTTTTGTATATTATTCCTTGCATGCATCACTCAACTTTGATATAATAGCTTACCAGTTCCAGGAGGTTTTTTGTTGTTGTTTTGTTGTTGTTGTTGTTTGTTTGTTTGTTTTTGGAGACAGACCCTGTCTCACTCTGTTGCCCAGGCTGGAATGCAGTTGGTGGATTCATTGATTTTTCTCTATTGACTTTCTATTTTAATTTCATTTATTTCTGCTCTAATTTACTTATTTTCTTCTGCTTAATTTGTATTTAATTTGTTCTTCCTTTTCTAGTTTCCCAAAGTGGAAGCTTAGATAAATTGATTTTAGATTTTTTTCTTTATGGTATGTGCAGTAAATGCTGTAACTTCCCACTAAATACAGTTTTTACTGTATCCCAAAAATTTTGATAAGTTGTATTTTCATTTTTATTTAGCTTAAGATATATTAAATTTTCGATTGAGATTTTTCTTTAACCCATGTTATTTAGAGTTGTGTTGTATAAGCTCCATGTATGTTGGGATTTTCTGCCTTTCTGCTATTAATTTCTAGTTTAATTCCACTCTGGTTTAAGAGCAGACATTGTGTGATTTCTATTATTTTAAATTTGTTGGGTTTATTTTATGGCCCCAAATGTGGTCTGTATTATTGAATGTTCCCTGTAAGCTTGAGAAAAGTGTATATTCTGCTTTTGTTGGATGAAACAGTCTATATATTGTAGTCAAATATATCCTATTGATTGACGGTGTTGCTGGGCTCATGTCTCAGTCTTTTCAGACTGCTATAACAAAATGTCATGGACTGGGTGGCTTATAAGCAACAGAAATTTATTTCCCACAAATATGGAGGCTGCAAATTCCAAGTAACCGTCTCTGGCAAATTCAGTGAGTGCATAATCTCTAGCTTAGAGATCACATTTTCTTACAATGACCTCACATGGTGGAAGGAGCAAAGTTTCTATTTATAAAGTCCTTTTAATAAGGCCACTAATCCCATTAGGTTAATAGACTGTGCCTTCTCTCAATATCTTTACATGACTTAAACACCTCCCAAAGGCCCACCTCCAAATACCATCACCTTGGGTGTTAAGATTTCAACATTTGAATTTGGGGGGTTAGGGAAGAACAAGCATTCGAACCATAGCAGTTTAACTATATCTTTACTGATTTTCTCCTTGCTGGATCTGTTCATTTCTAATAGAGAGGTGCTGAAACCTTCAACTAAAATAGTGAATTCATCTATTTCTTTGTGCATTTCCATCAGTTTTTGCCTCATGAATATTGATGCTGCATTGGTAAATGATGTGTTGTTACAAGAATTGCTATTCCTTGTTGGAGAATTGACCCCTCTATCATTATGTAATGCCCCTCTTTATTTGTGGTAACTGTTTTTTTGGCCTGCTCTGTCTGAAATTAATACAGCTAGCTACTCTTGATTTGATTAGTACTAGCATTGTATATCTTTCTACATTCATTTACTTTTAATCTTATGTGTCTTTATATTTAAAATGGGTTTATTGTAGACAACCTAGAGTTGCATATTATTTTTTGATCCATTCTGGCATTCCCTAGCTATTAATTGGTACATTTAGAATGTTGTTGTTTAAAGTGATTGCTGATACAGTTGAATTAATATCGACCGTACTTATTACTGTTTTCTTTTTTTAAGTAAAATATCAAAGACTTTATTTAACTCTTCAGGAATTAGTAAGATATTATAAAGGGGAATTTGAGAAAAAGGTCTTTTGTTATTTTTACTATATCTGGCATTCTCATTATGTGTAGGTTACACCTTTTGTAGTCGTGCCACAGTTCTTTGATGTTCTATTCTATTTTAGCCTTTTTTTTTCCCTTTGGTTTTCAGTTTTGGTAGTTTATCTTCAAGCTCAGTGTTTCTTTCTTCAGCCATGTTGATTCTGCTAATAAGTTCACCAAAGACATTCTTCATTTCTGTTCACATTATTTTTTATCTCTAGCATCTCTTTTTGATACTTTCTTAGGCTTTTCACCTCTCTGCTTACATTTCCTATCTGTTTTTGCATGCTGCCTACATTTTCTGTTAGAACCTTTAGCGTGTTAATCATAGTTGTTTTAAATTCCTGTTCTGTTAATTTCAAGATCCCTGCCCTGTGTCTGTCTCTTCAAACTGTGTGTTTTTTGTTTGTTTGTTTGTTTCTTTTCTGCCATTTAGACTATGTGTGTGTGTGTATCTTTCAGATAGATGATAGATAGATAGATACATAATAGATACGTAGACAGATAAGATAGATAGTGGAACAGGATGTACTGTGTAAAATGAATTACTCTAAATATGTCGTTAGTAATGTGATTTTAAGGTGTAGGAGGAGAGAAATTAGTTTATAGTCCTGTGATAAGGCCTCTGTCTTTTAGTGAGCCTATTCCTTGTTACTGTGAATGTTTACAAGTGTTTTGCAGTTTTTCTCTCCTTCTATAGGTGGAATAGGATAGCTAGAGTGAGCTAGAGTTTGATATTTTCCTTTACTCACATGGAAAGCTAGAGGCTAGAGTTAGATATTTCCTTCCTCCCAGAGAGAGTTTGACTCTGATAAGATTCAGCAGGTTAGACTCAGGTTAACTAGTTCCTCCTGAGGGTACACCTGTTTAAGAAGAACAGCGTGCTCTCCCGTAATTCAAAATGGTTCCTTTCCCCACTCCCTGCTGGGAGCACAAGGGAATTTTCCCCTCATGTCTAATGTGAGGACTCAGTCAAGTTTCCTGAGATAAAACTGACAAAAGCACCCTACCCGCTGCCCCGCCGTGAATGAGTCCTTCTGCAGTTTTTAACTCTCATTATTGCTCACACTGAGCCTAGAGCTATTCGTCAACTACAGTTCCAGTTTTCTTACCCTGCCACTGGTTCCACGGAGCTTTCTGTACAGGTAGGTTGTGATTTTTATGCATCTGCCTGTCTGTCACTTCAATTCTGGGAACAGTATTTTGCCCTGTGATGTCACTTCTTTTCAAATCTAAAAAGAGTTGTTGATTTTTCAGTTTGTTTAGCTCCTTACTTGTTACAACAGAGTGGAGATTTCCAAGCTCCTTACCTGCAGAACTGGAAAAATGCTCTATCATGTATTTTTTATATTTCTATCCCAAAGATGAAATATTTCATTGTGAGGGTTGTGTGTGTGTGTGTGTGTGTGTGTGTGTGTGTGTTTAAAGAAATCAATCTAAATATTCAGGAGCATCCCTAAGGCATATCATTGTTTCTTCCAATGATAGATTAATGAGTTATTTGAGGAACTTAGGAGAATGTTACTCACCTGATGATGTTTGCTGCATTTTATGTTTGAGAATGTGCTTTAGGCTATTATGAGTATAAATACTACTTCTCATGTTACTGAGATTAATAGTTATCTTTTCCCACGTTGGCCTTAAATTGATTCCTCAGGCTTTACTTTTCCCCACTCTTAATGTTAAGGACTCAGACACTCAACTTTTAGTTTTCGTGATGGCCTTGCCACAGACTTGAGAACCTCCAGGGAATGGCGATTGAAATAGACATAATAGACACAATACTTTAGGATCTACCAAGAGTGCATTATAATTCAGAGCAAAAAAGAAATGCGGAAAAGTTTCATTCATAGAATTGTTCATTATCACTCTCATTGATTCTTCTTAAATTCAGCTCCTCATGGCCACAATGATTCAGTGAAAGAGCCTCAGGAAATTTGAAAATGTGGTTTAAAATACTGTGATTGCCTTGTCTGTGTGGACAGCCATTTGATTACCTAAACATGAAATAAATGAGGGGGTGGCATTTCCATTGTTACTCTCTCGCTCCTTAATCTGTATCACAGCAGTATACACATACCAACCCATTTCAGACTTAACTCAATATGAGGCTTTCAAAATTGAGCCATAAATCATTTTGAAAAAGAAATCTAAAAAGGAAACAAATATTTTTATATAGGAAGCAGCTTTCCAAAATTTAATTTTGCAAGAATCTTATTTAGAAATATGAGATACAGGCTGGGCGTGGTGGCTCATACCTGTAATCCCAGCACTTCGGGAGGCCGAGGCGGGTGGATCACCTGTGGTCAGGAGTTGGAAAGCAGCCTGGCCAACATGGTGAAACCCTATCTCTACTAAAAATAAAAGAATTGGCAGGGTGTGATGGCGGGCACCTGTAATCCCTGCTACTCAGGAGGCTGAGGCAAGAGAATTGCTTGAACCTGGGAGGCAGAGGTCGCAGGGAGCTGAGATTGCATCACTGCACTCCAGCCTGGGCAACAGAGCAAGAGTCCATCTCAAAAAAAAAGAGATATAAAATGTATGTCATGAAACAGCTGGTAGAAAACACAAGGTTATGTACAGGCAAGTATGAGAAAAATGGATCAAAGAAGTATATTTTGATGTCCATAATGTGAAAGAGAACACTTAAATAATATAATTTGAAAGATGCTAGAGAAACTCCCTGTATCCCAATGTATGTTACCATGCCAGTATGTTAGTGAGCAAAAATACTTTGCATGCAAGGGTTGATGGTTCACAGATGCTTACACAGTTATTTCTCCACTATATATTTCTCTTCAGTATATACTGTTGAAGTATAGCATGTATATATATAGAAAAAAAGCCCCCATAACTGAGTTCTCCTGCAGTTTTTAACTGTCATCATTGTTCTCGTTCATGTGTATATATACATGGTATATGTCAACAGTTAAACTATTTATATATAATAGACATATATAGCATATATTTATATGGCATACTTCAACAGTGTGCGTGTGTGTATATATATAATATATATAAAACATATATTATTTATATATGAATCCTCAAATATATATGGGAGAAATAACTGTAAGAGTCTGTGAACCATTAACCCTTGCATGCAAAGTATTTTTAGATCAGCGAAACTCCATAAAATGGGAAATTACATGAGGAAGAAATTTTATGGAAGTATTATAGCCAATAGCTACAGCCAAAATATAGACATCTTTGGAATGAGATCAAGGAGGGGTGAAAGCAGAATGGGTAAATGAGAGATACCAGACAAATTTTACAAAATATTGCTCTGGCTATAAGTATTAAGATAATTTTGCCCTTGTTTGAAACCAAGGGCTAATTAATTATATCAGGGAAATCTGGAGAGCTTTAGCAGCAAAGTCTCATTGTAAAAAGTAAAGAAATTAACCTCTGAGCCATTTGTTTCCTCTGTAGACAAGCAAAGAGAAGCAGAGATGAAAGTAGGAGTGTGGGTAAATCTGTTCAAAATTCCTCATCTAGTCAATTTGGCTTTAAAAAATGCAGAGCGACTAGACTGGCCTAGTGTATTCTTTAATGTATAGAGAGTTTCTTACTTGAAAGGTTCAGTTTTTCAACTGAATAACTGTCAGAAAAATTGTAGGTGTCTTATATATTTTTGTCTTTACCACTTTAGTGCAGGTTCATTTGACTTCCAGCTGCCAGAAACAGGTTTTTTTTTTTTTTTTTTTTTTTCCTTTGCCTGTGGTTTATCTCTGGCTAATCACCAAGCTTCAGCAACTTAAGCGTGGGGTCAGTTATGCTGGAGATTAGGACCACTTGGGAGCAGTGCTTAACCAATGACTACAGGGAGTTGATGAGAAAAATACACCAATCTCCATGTCCCTTGTGTGGCATTAGAGGCATGATCTTCACATTGGCTCTTAGTGTGTCCCTAGCAGAATTAAGCTTCACTGACACACAGCGAGTAACTGGCTTAATAATATGCCTTATCTAATTTCCCAAACCCTACTAAGTGATTTCTTCACCTTTCAAATAAACGACTTGCGAGAGATCTTTGTCTCAGGGTCTACCACTGAGACAATTTCACCTGACTTAAGATGAGCATTTCACCTGAATTAAGATGAAAATCAACTAAGCAAGTTATTTGATATAATGTAAATCTATGTGGATAACTTCTTTTATTCCATAAATGCTATCACAAAATAAACAGTTTATTTGGTGACTAGACCTCCGAAAGCTCTGCCTGTAGAAAGGGAGACATCGGGAGCTTGAGTGTTTTGGTGGATATGAGGCAATAAAACTCATTCCCGTGTAGCCATTTTCAAGAAGAGTGGATGCTGAGAGTGGCAGTTTGTAGTTGTGGTTACTAATATAGGCACATGTACTGAGCCATAATTCTGGCCTCTACTCCATATGTACTGCACAGCTGGCTAAGCTGCTGGAGGAGCCTACTGCATAAGACAGCCTGCAGGGCTTGAGATAAAACACACCTGCTCCTGCTTGCTTTCTTCTGGGACCTTCCACGTTAAACTGCATCATCTCTTTTTCAATAAAGACAGGGCTCAGTTATGGGAATACAACAAGCACTGGGTGCCAGGAATAGAAAAAAAGCTGGAATCTACAGAGGCAAGTTGACAGGACATTATTCTAGACAAAAAGAGAGTTGTGTCTGCCAAGTTATACTGGTCACATAGCACTAGCATTACCGAGACATCCATAATCCTGCAAAAGAATTTTTAGAGAAAAATAAGCTCAATTCTCAGAGGACTACAGATTTACATTTGTTTCCAATGACCCACTGTTACTTAAATGGCTTGCTACTGAGATCCTTCAAGCAAAATATTGGAAAGACCCTACCGGAAACTTCAATTCTTACATACGTTTATCACTTTTGTCCTTAAAATTCAGTGTCCTTAAGCAGTATTTCCACACATATAGAATTAAAATAGCCAGTCAACATACATTCTTTCTGGTTCACATTCTTCTTTCTTCTTATGAACTTTGTTGACTCAAGCAGCCTGAGCTATTGAGAACTCCTGACTTCTCAAGAATCAGAACTCACACTCAAGAAAGCTAAATGGTTCATGGTTCTTGAATAAATATGTGAGTTTTTCCTGAAGCGAGCGAAGCTACTTTTGTGAGTCACTGCATCTTTTTATCATTATTATTATATTTTAAGTTTTAGGGTACATGTGCACAACATGCAGGTTAGTTACATATGTATATATGTGCCATGTTGGTGTGCTGCACTCATTAAACCGTCATTTAACATTAGGTATATCTCCTGATGCTATCCCTCCCCCCTCCCTCTCCCCCCACCCCACAACAGGCCCAGGTGTGTGATGTTCCCCTTCCTGTGTCCATGTGTTCTTATTGTTCAATTCCCACCTATGAGTGAGAACATGCAGTGTTTGGTTTTTTGTCCTTGCCATAGTTTGCTGAGAATGATGGTTTCCAGCTTCATCCATGTCCCTACAAAGGACATGAACTCATCCTTTTTTATGGCTGCATAGTATTCCATGGTGTATATGTGCCACATTTTCTTAATCCAGTCTATGATTGTTGGACATCTGGGTTGGTTCCAAGTCTTTGCTATTGTGAATAATGCCGCAATTAACATACATGTGCATGTGTCTTTATAGCAGCATGATTTATAATCCTTTGGATATATACCCAGTAATGGGATGGCTGGGTCAAATGGTATTTCTAGTTGTAGATCCCTGAGGAATCGCCACACTGACTTCCACAATGGTTGAACTAGTTTACAGTCCCACCAACATTGTAAAAGTGTTCCTATTTCTCCACATCCTCTCCAGCACCTGTTCTTTCCTGACTTTTTAATGATCGCCATTCTAACTGGTGTGAGATGGTATCTCATTGTGGTTTTGATTTGTATTTCTCTGATGGCCAGTGATGATAAGCATTTTTTCATGTGTCTGTTGGCTGCATAAATGCCTTCTTTTGAGAAGTGTCTGTTCATATCCTTTGCCCACTTTTTGATGGGGTTGTTTGTGTTTTTCTTGTGAATTTGTTTGAGTTCATTGTAGATTCTGGATATTAGCCCTTTGTCAGATGAGTAGATTGCAAAAATTTTCTCCCATTCTGTAGGTTGCCTGTTCACTCTGATGGTAGTTTCTTTTGCTGTGCAGAAACTCTTCAGTTTAATTAGATCCCATTTGTCAAGTTTGGCTTTTGTTTGCTCTTATGAGTCAATATGAGAGTTAGGAGAGAGGATGGAGGCAACATCCCTAACATATCTCTGAACTAGTGGGTCTGGTGTACTAGGCGTTCCTCTCAACAATATCTCCTCTCTTTCTCTCTCTTCCCCCACCTGATTCCCTCCTGAGCATCTTTCCAAAGGCTATTGACTCTCCCTTCTTCAGTAGAGGCAGTTACCTTTTAATCTTGTATGTTCAGTCTGATGTGTACATTGCAGGATTTAGAATTTACAGGAAGATTAAACTTGGTCCTTTCTATCTTCTGTAGCTATTTCTTCTTGACTCCTTGGTCTTCTGATAATCATTTGATCCACAAGCCTGGTTTACAATGAGGAAAACATGGGCCATATTTAGATAGAACATGGTTGTGGTTTACACAAGTTGGGTAAGAAACGGGTGAATAAAGAGGCCTTCACAGTTTTCTCTAGGGATTTTATGTCAGTTTCCAAGAAATCACTACATAGTTTGCTCTCTCCATTGCCTTTCTATTATCTATGCATCATATTAAAGAAGCTAAGAGCAATTTGTTGAATTCAGGCCAAGAGAAAGGTGAGAAATTGTGTGACAATTAAAAATGATGAATTCAAAACATTAGGTTATTATGGAGATTCTTGTTAAAACCTTTAGAGGCAAACAATAAATTATGCCAACTTTGATTTTGCCAATACCTCACTAACTCTTTTGGTGATGATCAGGAATTGTTTATAAATGTCCGTATACATCAATTTCAGAAAGAGAATCTTACAGAAGGATAGCTCAATTTCTCTCAGCAATATTCAATAGAAATATTCAAAACACTGTTAAAGTAAAAAATATTCATGACACATTTGTTGTAGATGGTAAGGTAGATTTTATTCAAGAGGAGCCATGACGATAAATGTAGGCACCACTGCAGTGGGATCCTGCAATAGGGAAAATAGATTGGACTTAACTTCAACTTCAATAAGAACAAGTGAGAATTTATAACCAAGAAACTGGGTAAATGTCAGTGGATGCAAAATTACTAAGAGGAAACTTCTGGGCAAGGTGTCAGGGTCCCGGGGGCAGAGAGTGGTTGGCTCATGGATGGTAAAATAATTTACCAACAGTGGTTTAGGTTTGAAAAGAAAAGTTTTATTAGAAGGAATGCTGCAGCAGAGTACAGTGGGGCGCTTATGCAAGAGAAGACTGAGCATGCCTCGGTGCATTTTCTTTAGTTATGTTTGTGGACCTTAATGCAGGAACTTTAGGGTAATTTGTACCATATTATCACCTAAGTGATGGTCAATTATTACATTTGTAGACATTTTGGTACCTTGATATCAGCAAGGGTTGCACAATGAGTTTTGACATGCCTGCATTCCAGAGATGTATAGAAATTCTAGTTACTTAGAAATTCTTGGGAAAGAAGCCTGTACTAGATATGGCTTTAAATAATAGGGAAGTTTAATTACCTCTGAATTCTTCAGATAAGGGGTCTCGCCTCAGAGGGTCTGCTTGATGGCCACCAGGTGATATTTTCTCTTCTCAGAAACATCAAGGATAAGGGGTTTCTAGCTAAATTGACTTGACAGAACCATGCTGAAGGCAAAGCAGAGTGATAAGGTATCTAGAGTAATTACATACCAAGCATGGGAGATTCTCCCTAAATTGCCTTACCAAGATTTTTGCTTGAACTGTATTCTATAAGGACAGAAAAGGAAGCCTGAGGTCAGACCTAGTCAAGTAGAGGACTCAGAGGAGCTCAATTAAAGGTTCTATCCAAAGAAGAGAGTCTTTGTAAGCACATATGTAAACTTCCAGTTTCTAGTTGTCATATTAAAAAGAAACAGGTAAATTAATTTTAATAGTATATATACTTAACATATCCAAGCTTTTTTAATTTCAAGATTCAATTAATATAAAAATTATGGGATATTTTACAAAGTTTTTGCACAAAGTCTTTGAAAGCTTGTGTGTGAATTATAATTATGTCATGTCTCAATTTGGACTAGCCACATTTCAAGGACTCAAGAGCCAACATGACCAGTGGCTATCATGTTGGACAGCAGGTCTGTGCGACATCTGGACACAAAATTCAAAGATAAAAGTGCTGCTTTTCTCAGACCCAATAAAACACTTATTGCTCAGGTGGCATTTCTATAATACAGTGATGAATATTCTATAATTCTATGCTTATAACTCACAGTGGATAATGCCTTTTTCTAAAATGAATTGCTTACGTTTAGGCACTACGTCCACTGCTCAGCACTGTATATCTTGGAATTGTCTCAACTTACTCCTTGGCGTCTGTAGAAGGATACAGTGATGTTTATTGCTTGTAGGACATGATTTGTTTGGCACTGAATAGGTAAACCATAACAGAAAGTATGGATGGTATAAATTTTAAGTGATGTCTGCAATATGCATTTGGGAGTTTTTAGAATGGGAGCAAAATTTGCTCTTTTTTTTTCCACATGCTTTAATCTATTTGTTGAGATAGCTTCATGGCTACAAAGAATACTGCAAAAATATTTGGTAGGGCATCCTCTTCTCTTCTACAAATGTTTCTTGATAATCAGTAGCAAAAAAGCAGAGGTGGGGGAACCATGTTTTAATGGTGCCAATTTCTTTGTTGTTTTTCTGGTCAGTCCCTGCTGCAAAGAATATTGAAGTGCATGGGTTCCAGATAGCTGTTCTGGGCATAAAACTATTCTACTCTACATCCTGGGAAGAGACCAGTCTCAATTAATCCTATATAGCCATAAAGCATTAATAAAACATTTGAAACTGGAATGCCAGTTCCTGTCATGCTTACAGAGACCAAAGTTAATCACTAGAAACAACTCTAGATCCTTATCAGCCCAGAGATGGCACCAGAGGAATCTACATAATAAACTTGACTGATTCTTACCATTACTAGTCTCCCCATATAGTTGCTTTCCACACTTTGCTGCCCTTAGAAGTGCAAAGTTCTTTCCCTTGTTTTGTCACTTCTCTAAACATTTATTTTTCTTTTGTTAAGATGCTCTATCAGCCCAAGTTCTACTCCTTTTAGTTACTCATGCAGAATGCTCCCATGTGTAAGCAGGATGCACAGGTTAATACATTGGTGTTTGGTTGTCTCTTGTTAATCTGTTTTTGTTTTTGTCAGTCTAATTTACAGGGCCTAAGAGAGGGGTATTAGGAGGGAACAGTATTTTTTTCTCTCCTACAGCGCAAATACGTGGACCTATTTTTAGTTATGAAGATTTCTTTGCTCTTTCTTACTGGAGTAATCTAGTACATCTGTTTTACCCTTTGCATTCCTTCTTCATATTTCAAAGGGTTTTGCGCAACAAAACATACTGCAGTATCCTATGTGAGAATGTTCTCACTACTTTAGTTTTAGCAGAGAATATAATTGGGATGTTCTATTTGTCAATATTTACTTTTTAGCTCAGCAAGACCTGCAAGAATCAATCAATGAAACCTCAAATACAGAAAACCATTTTATGGTGACAAATACTCTATATTAAAGTATCTCAGTTTTCCACAAATTGTATACAATATTCCTTGCTAAGCCCTAAGTCAAATGCCAAGATAACTTTTAATAACTCAAGAACAAGAAAAATTTAGAAAAAAAAGCTTTTCTCTATAAGAACTCTAGGAAAACAGTCAGTTCTATTTATAGCTAAATTGTGTTACATTTAAAATATTTTCAACTTCAGAACTTTGCTTATTTTACCAATAGACATGGGGCTTTAAGTTGGGTATAAAGCAAATTCAAAAATCTTTCCCCAAACATTAGATCTCCTTGTCACAAAGTTCTGTAGTATGTGACTCTATTGGAATAATTTCAAATTCAGAATCAACAGAGTCACATCTCCTAGGGATTGTTAGAAACCTAGAAATGTGATACAGGAAAAAGAAATGGTAAGGAATGGTAAAAGCTGATGAGAAGATATTATTGAAAAAATGTGTTAAAATCGTTTTTAAAAGCTGGGGAATTGTATAACCAGATCTAGTATTGAACTATCGTTAGTAGGAAGAGAAAAGAGATAACCTGGGCATGGAAATTGTGCTTTTGAGAGTGTCTTAAAACCCAAAAGGCATTAGAAAAAAAATAGCTTTTTAAAATAAAAAAGGAAACTTTACATTTGGATGAAGACTCACTTCCAGAAATATAGCCACTAAATGTCTACATTATATAAAGAAAAAAAGTATATTTGAAACTGGCAGTGATAAGAAGAATGTACGATTGAAAAACAGAAACTGACCAAAGAATACTGGATCACAAATTGTAAAGTAATTGAAAGTGTACTATATTTATATTTATTAATTTTATTGGTATGAGAGAGAGAGAGTGTGTGTGTGTGTGCGCGTGTGTGAGTGGGGGGTGGGGTGGGGAGTGAGTTTCAGTAAGTTCACGTGAAATCAGTTTCCCAAACAGCATTTCCTAAAAGATCTTAAACTATTCAGAATAATTTATTCTACTCTATGGTGTATCATTTACCTCAACCCCTGAGGGTTTTAGGTAAATAAACCCATTACTTAACACATATTTTGCATCATATCTTCCGGTTTTCATTATGAAATAGTCAATACATTTCATTAGAAAAAATAATCTGGCCCCAAGATTTTAAATTCATACAAGAGTTTCAATGTTCCCGCCAATGTATATCTTAGTTTCCCTAATATGGTACATTTAATACTCCCATCTTAATCCTGCCTAGAAGTCAACATTCAATCTCCCTGATTTTTGCACAAATATTTCAAGTATATTCATATTTAAATGCATCTCACAGCTAATTTCTTTGCTTAGAAGTTCTATTTGGCTGTGTGGGACTCGAATGTCTAAACAGCCTCGCTTTACACCATTGCTTTTCAGTGATTTCCTTCCAGGATGCTAGTATTCGATTTGGAATTCAAACAGTTTTATGTTTGAGAAAAGAAAAAGAGAGATGCAAATACCTTATAAAGTAGAGGCACTTTTTTCCTAATACAAACATCAACTCTATTCGGAGGATAAAAGTTTAATAATTAATCTATTCTTCAACATAATTGAATAATTATCCAGAGCCTACTATGGACAAGGCTAGTGCGCTGGTGATTATGGTGTAGGAGTGGAGGACATATAAAAATGAGTAAGCTTCTTGATATCTAAAAAAAATTAAGCTATTAATGAAGACGAGCTATACATAAATAATTTACAGTGCAAGGAAATAAATAATATATGCCATGAGAGTGGAAATGAGTGTTTTGCATTCAGAGAAGACAGAACACACTCAACTGTGATGATTGGAGGAGATTTCAGTCAGTAAGTGACATATTAGACACAAAAGATGAATAAGATTTACACAGCAGGCACAGCAGTCCATGAGAACAACAGAAACAGCAGTTCAGACTTGGAAAGGCCTATGCTGTATTCAGGAAATGATGCTTACCATGAGGAGAGCAGAGGTTCCCTGCAGCAGGGCAATAAATCATCTCATGAAGGGCCTCAAAGGACCCAGGAGTTAGTCCTTGGTGAAGATGGACTATTCACAGTGATTTGAGCAGTGAAATCACATTGCAAAATGGTGTTCTTGGAAGGAAAAGACACTACTATATGATTATACGGAGAAGATTAGTGGCAGTGCCTTGTTAGAGAGAGGGAAATCCTGTGAAGGATATGAAAAGATATTGTGAAAAACAATCAGCCAAGTGGTTGCCACAGAGGAGAGGAAAAATGAAATGCCTGCTCTGAGAGGGGGGTGCAGCATTAAAAACAGAGCATGAGGCTGAGGGAGGAGGGGCTTTGTCAGGGAACAGGCAGTCTAATGACAAGCAGAGACCGAACTGTGCATGTGCAGACATCCAATGGGCCAGGAATTAATGAACATTAGAGGACAGGAATGCCCTGGGGCATTAAGATTTATGTCTTTGTGTAAGCAGTAAACTTTGTAGGTAAATATTCACTGATGTGAAGCATTCCTGAGGATTGAAAGAGCAGGCCACAGAAAATATAACAAATACAAGGACAGGAGACATCCAAAGGCAAGAGCCCCAGCAATGGTCTGGCTGGTTTTGTGCATGAAAGAAAACAAGACAAAGGAATGGAATGTGTAAAAAAAAATCTTTGTTTTGAAAGTCACACCAATTTTTTTTTTTTTTGAGACAGAGTCTCGCTGTGTTGCCCAGGCTGGAGTACAGTGGCGCGATCACGGCTCACTGCAAGCTCCGCCTCCCGGGTTCACGCCATTCTCCTGCCTCAGCCTCCCGAGTAGCTGGGACTACAGGCGCCCACCACTACGCCCGGCTGTTTTTTGTGTTTTTTTAGTAGAGAAAGAGTTTCACCGTGTTAGCCAGGATGGTCTCCATCTCCCGACCTCATGATCCACCCGCCTCGGCCTCCCAAAGTGCTGGGATTACAGGCGTGAGCCACCGGACCTGGCCAAAATTCACACTAATTTTCATATACTCGATTTGCACCTAGTTGGGATCCTACAAATGTTTGATTAATATTGTTCAAAATGTGATGTTATGTCACAATAAGAAGCTGTGAATTTAGAGAAAAAGCTGAATATGGTAAGGTGAAATACTCAAGGAGTCAGATAATTCGAGGTAAAAGGAAGTCATGTGAAGAAATGAAGGAAGCAGCTCAAAAGAGAAAACGTCAGAATTAATGTGAGACCAACGAAACTCAGAAGTTCACAAAATCTAAAGTGCAGGGTAAGAAGGAGAGAGTCAAAGATGAGGAGAACAGGTATGCACTAAAGAGCGGAGCAAGCCAGCAAGAGGTACCTGGAATGAAGTAGTAGCTTAATGCCTAAGAAGTGTCTAGCTGACATGAATTTAGGCGTGTGTAAACTACTAAAATGTCCCTGTAGAGTTTAATTTATTTGCTTATGTTTTATTCTATTACTGTCGTTTTGTAGCAGTAGGTGAAAGTTCTTACAGAATTTCTATGTCATTGACTCACAACTTTGATTACTCATTTGAATGACCTCAAGAGCTTTACTCATTACTGAGGTCTAGGCTCTTCCCACAAGACTCTGCTTTTATTCTCCTGGGTGCTGTTTGCACATATGGAGTTTGGAAGCTCCCAGGTGGTTTTACTAGCCAACACTGAGAATTGCTTTATATGTAAAGCAGACCAAAATGGAACTGCCCACAGGGGACAGAGTAGAACCTGTTGACCACAGCTCACACTCTGACTCATTCAATCCAGTCTGTGAAGCAAAATCCTAGGAGAGTCCTTGTAAAAATACAAAATCCTCAGTCCTATCTGAAATCCGTTAAATATGAATCTAAGTGTTGAATGCGGGAGTGAACATAAGTGATTCTGATGCACACCTGTTTAAAATGTACTGTCATGGCTCTCCCTGACCCATACTTTATAAACCACTGCTACAAGTAAAGATTTTGACTTCTGCTGAGTTCATAAGCTTCCTGTGATCTGATTAGGTCATTTGTGATTCAGGATTATTAGTTTCCATTCTTATGTTGAATAACAATTACTCTAATTTCCATTAATTGTCAGCTGTGGACCAAGAATTTTGCTGGTCCCTGAAGATTCAGAGTCCCACTATGGTCTTTGTCCTTAAGAAACCATCCATCTAGTGGAAAAATAAGTGAACAATTATAACTTGGTAGACACAGGCAGGAGCTCAAACACTGAGCCCAAATAGTCTACGTGGACGAGCTTCCTTGACGAGAGAGATCATGAGAAGACTGCTTGCTGGAGGCAGAGCAGGAGTGTAAGAAAAGTAGGAAAGGAACAAGCAAACTGGCAAGTGGCTAATACTCTAAATTATGCAGCTTTTAAGATTTGGCTAAGATAAAAGCTTTCTCTGGGAGGTTCGTGATGCATCTCATCTCTCCTCCTTCCCTTTGGTGTCCTGACTAATGGAAGATACACATATAAAGGTCTATAACCAAGTGAGAACTATTGTTCCACTTGACAAATCTGGACAAGCCACCTATAACCCTCAAAATGTACGTTCTTTTTATAGGTCTGACACTAAGATTGGGTTTCCTGTCCCATTTCTCTTCCAGTAAAGAAAACTGAGCCTGCACAGTGTTTTACCTACTCAGGAATAGGCAGAGGATCTGGAACAGAATACTTCTGTGAATCTGGTTTAGCAAGTTCTCCTGATCCATTTATCTGTTTGTAACAGGACATGTGAGAGGATTCAAGAAGTGAGTCTGTATCTTTTAAGGCCTGCAATTCTGCCTCCTAGTAAAATGGATTAATTGTAATCTCTGACCAATCACATTGGCCAGTCCTCCCTCTCTGGAAAAAGGATTGAAAGTGGGTGGAAGTGGAGAAAGCTAGATGAGCAGAAATTTCCCAGTAAACCCATGACAAAGACTACTGGCCGCTTACTAATATTTATTCTCCAAGCTGGGCATGGTGGCACGTCCCTGTAGTCCAGCTACTTAGTAAGCAAAGGCAGGAGGATCACTTGGGCCCAGGAGTTCAAGGCTGTAGTGGTCTGTGATTCTGCCTATGAATAGCCACTGCACTCTACTCAGGGCAACATAACAAGATCTCATCTCTAAAAATAATAAAATATTCATTCTTCACTCCTTTCTTAATGACATTACCTAGATATTGTTGAGACTGACAATGTGCCTAGTTTAGAAGCAACATTTACCAGTCCCATCTGAGGCATTGATGTCTATGGGACAGGCTTCTGAGCTATGCAGTCTTACAAGAGACTTACAAGCAGGGCTTGCAGGAAGTTTTTCTAAAACAATGTCATGCCTTAAGAACGTACCAGCTTTTATACTTAGCCTTCTTATTTCTACTATCCCAGAACCTAAATGTGTTGGCTGGAGCCACAGCAATCATTTCATGAGAATGAATATGAGAGGAACCTAGGCCATAACAACATGAAACCATGGTATCTGTACTATTTTGTGACTTATCCATTACTAGAGGAAAACATAAATTCCATACTTTTTTAAGCAACATTTGCTTTGTGTGTGGTGGTGATGTCTTTTTTATTTGTAGGAGAATATATTTCCTAACCAATACAATCTTCTACATGGGAGGGAAAAATCCAGTAAGTCTACTTCTCTATAGTGCAAGGCTAAAAATATGGCATGAAGGTAGAAATGCTTTTTTTTTTAACTTAACAATAGTATAATCTATTGATTTATAAATCAGTATGTCGCACCACATTACAGGCCAAGAAAGTGCTGAATATAAATAGCAAATACTCTTTATAACCTGAAGAAAGAAATGGTATCACAAAATCCTCAAAAATCTGAACTAATTTACTAAATAAGAGAAAATCACATTCTTAAGCAATGCTAAAAGGCAAACTTACCATTTCATGTTGTCAATTTCTAAGATTATTTTGAAGTAAACACCTTCCTCATTTTCTCGATTGTTAGGTGAGCAATTTGCAAAAGGCTGCCCCAGGAAGTGTCCATGAGAGAATGCATTGGTCCCTTAAATGGAAGTGACAGCTGTTGGATAATGCTGGAGTTCTGGCGTATGCCTTCTGACCACTCACTGTGACAAAGTTTTGATGAGTCACCTTATGTTATGAGTATAGAAGCATCCCTTATGAAGAAAAGTGATGAAAATAGCAACAATATTTCTCCTTTAAAATTGACTGAGTGATTTAAAGAAATATGCACCAGTATCCTCACATCTTTTCAAGGAGCTGATCATCACTGTGGATATTTCATGCTTTTTATAGCTTTGGTTTAAAATGAATGATGATCCTTAAGCTCTAATGATCAACTTCACCATAACGTTCTCCAAAAGCATTTAGGGATGCAACATCAGGCACCGATTTGACATAACTCAACAGTAACAATATTTGGCTATAGAGATTGAATGCTCCATGTAAAAAATATCAACGAAAAACAATTTTTTATTAACAAACGGAATTAACCATAGAAAACATGTTATTTTTCCTATTGTTTCATTTAATAGGGAATTAAATTTTATAATGTCTTGATGTTCTGGTGTAGTTCTTAGTCCCAGGAATACCTGGAACTTGTGAACATAAGGGTTTAGGGTCCTTAAATGAAGATACCGGGTGCATATCACATATCTATTTTCCAGGTGTTAGTACCCAACATCAGGCTTGATAATTTTCGAAAGTGCTTTCACTAGAAGCAAATGTGTAAACTGGGGATTTCAGCCAACTCAGAATATTTTTAAAAAACTAGTGGAAAGCCAGTTTGGTTATCTCCCTCTATACTTGAAGAATCACATTTTCCAGATTATTTAGTCTTTAAAGACCGATGCAGTTAGAATACATGACTGAGCCTATAGCCCGTCTAAGTCCCCCAGCTGTGAAGTAAATGAAATAATTCCACATAATCCCCATAATATTTTGGATTCAGATAGAAGTAGATTTAATAATTTTTGTGTTTTAACTAAGAAAACCATCAAATAAATTTAATCGCTGATAAATTTAGCATAGCCAGGGACAGGAGAAGATCAGGGGTGTCAAGACTCTTTTTCTATACACATTTAATGGAGCTATGTGGTCTCAGTTCCATATATAATAACTCTGTGCAAATCAACAAAGCAGGAGACTCCAATCTGGTTCTGACAGCCCTCATTTCTCGAATATCAATTCTTTCTAGACCAACAAGCAGAAATGCAATTTTTGTTTTGATTTTGACGAAAGCTGAGCAACAAGAAAACATCTTCACTCCTTTGGTCACCTACTCTATGTAGCCTGTCTGTTTTAAGCCTGTACATCCTTTTCTGCCTCATTATCACCTGCTTTAGAACGCCAGAGACTGTAAGACACAGAATCAAGACCCGGGCTCAGGAGAATGCCAGCATTGCAGAGATCACTGAGCTCTCACTAAGCCCATTTCTTAGACTCCTTTGCATTTATATGTCTCCAACACCTTTCCCTTTGCACCCACTTGTTGCAGTTGAGTTTGGTAACCTTTGAAATCGTGCTTCCAAAGTTGGTGAAGCTCGAGGTAAACGTCCCTAAATTATTAATTAAAGGAAAGCTGCCTGTCAATGAAGAGCAAACATTTTGGACTTAATGTATACAATAAATGAATTGTCACGTTTGAGCCTTTAAATATTCTTTCAGGATTTGTTGGCTACAGCACCTAAGTTATCTTAACTAAACAACAAAAATCATTAGCATTTTTTTCTCACTGATATCCTGCATATTTGGAGGCCTCTCTAGAAAGTCTGTCTCTTAATTCCTTAGTTCTCTACATTAAGTTTGTCCTCTCCCATGTTTGCCTATGATCAAGACATCTAGACATCTCTTCCAATAGAAATGAATTGGATATTAAACATCTTAGACATCTATTCCCATAAGTCCAACCTAGTTCCTCTTTCAAAACTGCCCTATCCCTGCCTTACGTCTTCATGAACTTGTTTATTTGAGAAGTATTTAGCTAATTCACTCAAATACGGAAATACCTAAATGTGAATTAAAAATTATCCCTCAAAGGCTAACACCTTTAGATTTTGAACTCCAATACACTAATTCAAGTGAATGACTAACATGAGAAATGCAAACCAAGTAACTAACTCTTGGAAGACTGCAAGTTTAGGAAGATTCTTAATCCCTCATGTCACATCTTATGATGTGTTTCTTATTTAGTAGTGTGCAATGTGTGCCATGACCCCAGCAATCAGTTGGTAGTACCAGGTTAGGCTTTAAGTCCTCACTTTATTAATCATATCTTCACCAGTACCATCCTCTGGACCTGCTAACTCCATCCCCTGCAGAGTCATGAAAATTATATTCTCTTTGAGATGTTGAAGGTGGTTTTCTTCCAGTACAGCCATTAACTTCCAACCTGTTTTCTTCTCCCTCACTGACACCCTGCTGACCTATGAAGCAGGAAACCAAAGGGATATGAAAATATCTGTTAATTTCCCTCTTGTGAATTTCCCTCTTGAAAAATCACTTAGAACATACCAAAACCTACAACAGGATAAACTGAAGCGTATGCTCTCACTGAAGTTTCACCAAATAATATCTTACCCTTAAGCCTGTCTTAGTAAAGTGTGTTTGATTTGCCAGAGAGATACTCAGTTGAGAAAGTCAGGTCCATTAACACAATAGGTCAAAAGTGTTAATGTGCTTTTTAGAACGTTTGCCCACACAGCTGCATACAAAGTGGCTGTTGCAATAGGTGATTTGCTCCACGTAGACGGCTGTTCTGGATAGTGCAGCGTGAACAAAAAAAAAAAGGAGTCTTTAAAATGTGGAAATGTCCGATGGCCTATAGTATTCTGTTTGAATGCCTACACAAGCCTGAAAACCTGGCAGCATATTGGGCTGTGTTAAATGAAGACTAGCTCAGGCTCTACTCTGTCCGTCTTAGAAGGTATTCTGGTCTGTTTCCCAGCGAGCTTGTGAAAGTGTAGGGGCTGGGAATGCTTGCCAAATGGCCTCGTGTAATCAGAGCCCCTAATATCCAATTCATTTGTATATGGCCCTCGTGCATTAGAGCAAATTGCTAAAAATGCCATAAAAAGAGTTATTGTAAGGTTATTGAGGTTCTGAGAGGTGATTGATGCTTAATTAGGCCTGTTAATAGTCTTCATAGTGGTGTGTTGTAATAACTAAACAGTCAGGTTGGGATTTAGGGTCACTGTATT
The DNA here is from genome assembly GCF_028858775.2 of Pan troglodytes. NCBI lineage: Eukaryota > Metazoa > Chordata > Mammalia > Primates > Hominidae > Pan > Pan troglodytes. The sequence continues at coordinate 16,631,904 of NC_072411.2, forward strand.
AGTTTGTTGAGTGTCACTAAATGAGGTTTCCTCTTCAGAACCGAATTATAATTTTATAGCTAACTCATAAACTTAACTCAGCTTAAATACTATTTAAAGGGCTCAGAGAGGTGCTTATTTACCAAGCGTTAAGCCACTAAACTCTAAGCTGTAAAACTTGAAGTCCAGCTATTACAATTCTTAGTCTTGAGAATAACCACATTTTAAATAATGCTCTATATTCCATAAAACAGAAAAGGTAAATTATAATACACTAGAGAGGAAATTGCAAGTATACACACACAAGTATAAAGTAACATTCACTATTTCTATCAATTTAAAAAGAAATGTTGATAATGGCTTTCAGTTCTCAGTGTTCCTATTAGGTTGAGTCTAATTCCAGTCAGTAGTGTGAGGTGGTGGCACAAATATATTTGGTTTCCAAAGCACTATAAGAAAAAATATCTTCAGTAGTTAAAATTTAATATGAGAGTCTCTACTCTTTTAAATTTATATTTATTTTTTATTATTTAATTTTATATTTGATTTATAAAGACTCCAGCATTCATCACATTATTAACAAAAAACGCATCTTTTGTATATGAAAGAACATAGCCTGCTTAAACTCTTCTCCTTTGATAGTCTAATTGAACATTCTATTTTTTAGCCTTACTCCTAAAAGATGCTTTCAATGTGACCTTACATATGCTATATCACTAATAAAAAAGCACCTGTGGATAGGTAGAACAGGAATTTCTAACCTTATTTTATAAAGAGAGACAATGAAGCACATCATTATCTGAATCAGAGTGCAAATCAATTTCTGATACCTGCATTATGTACACTAAACCTTCTGAAAACCAGTTCTCATAGTATATTGATAGAGCAAGTGAGCTAATCAGGAATATATAATTTATATAGTTTAGCTGTGTCCCCACCTAAAATCTCATCTTGAATTGTAATCCCCATAATCCCCAGGTGTCAAGGGAGAGACCATGTGGAGTAGTTGAATCATGGGGGCAGTTTCCCCATGCTGTTCTCATGATAGAGAGTGAGTTCTTATGAGTTCTGATGGCTTTATAAGTGTTTGGTAACTCTCTTGCATTCATTCTTCCTGCTGCCTTGTGAAGAAGGTGTCTTGCTTCACCTTCTGCCATGATTGTAAGTTTCCTGAGGTGTCCCCAGCCATGTGGGACTGTGAGTCAATTAAACCTCTTTCCTTTCTAAGTTACCTGGTCTCAGGCAGTTCTTTACAGCAGTGTGAGAACAAACCAATACAACAATTAAAAAACAAAGTTTTAGAAACATGGTCTCTCTGCTTTGAAAATGGAGGCAAGATGATAACTAGTCCCCACCCACTGATCCTCTGAGACCTAAGGTTAGACTGGTTCATGGCAGCAACTGGAGGGTAAGCATTAATGGTGTGATACAGAGGCTATGCTGGCATAAAATGTAGATGCTGGATCCAAATCAGAGGTCCAGATAAAAAAGGAGAGGAGACAATGCATAAAAAGAGGTTATAAACAACAGAAAGCAAAACAGGGAACATTAAGAGAAAGTGGTTCAGAGTAAGTAGTGATGGATGGAAAAGCTTTTGAGATAGCACACCTAAGTTTGCAGTAGAGTTTTACGTAATCCTGGCACATGCCTGCAAGGACAATCTAATGTAGCACAATGGAACCTCAATGATGGCATATGACCATACTGGTGGTTTCAGGACTGATGATTAGAATACTTTATTACTAGGATGCTTGTAGAAAAAACTAATATTGGTAATGAAAGGAAATACTCATTTGATCCAGTTATTCGGTGTCTTAAATTATTTTCTGTTACAGTAGGCAAATACCACAGACTGAGTAATTTATAAAAAATAGTTTATATAGCTCACCATTCTGGAGGCTGGAAAGTCCAAGAGCATAGTGCCAGTGTCTGCTAAAGGTGTCTTTGCTACATCATGACATGGCAAGTGTTATCACATGGCAGAGCTTGCCAGCTCAGGCCTCTTCTTTCTTTAAAAAGACAATAATCCCATTGTAAGCTCCCCGCCCTCATGATTTCATCTAGCAATAATTGTCTTCCAAATGCCCCACCTCCAAATACTATCAATGTGTAACTTTGGAAATTAAGTTACTAAAACATGAACTTTTGGGAGACACTTTCAAATGATAGCATTTGGCAAAATATATGCTCAGACTGCATGCACAATTTTGTTTACATACATTAAGCTCATTTTTACTCAAGTTTAGTTTAAATCACTTGTGTGTTTAGATATTACAGAAGCCACATAAACAACTTTGGGAGAATAACTACTACTTAAAAACTGTTTATTTTCAAAGTGTGATGGATTAACTAAATTTTTCACTCATTCATTTATCAACAAATAATTACTAAGTGCTACCATCTGCCAAGCATGGTGAAATAAACATGATTACAAATGAGAGATTCATTGAGCTTGCAATCAAACCTTGAATCCAGCACTTACTTGATAAGTGGCCTTAGACTGTTCTGAAGTATTTGGTATCTTACTTTCCTTATCTTTAAAATAGAAACCTTACTTACTTCATACAGTGAATTGATCATTATTTTTTAATGTGAACTGCCTAGAACACAGACTGGTCAAGTGTGAACAATTTTTTAATCTTTATTATGGAAAAGAATAAGTCATATTTCTTGCCTTCAAATAAAATATAGTTTAATGGGAAACAAAAAGTTATATAATGGAGGCACATGAAGACTTTTTTGGGGTGTAATGTAGATATGTAGTGACATATGATACCACCAGAGGTTTCTCCCCCTCAAAAAATTATTTTGTGATTATAGGCAATAGACTTGAGTCCTAAATGAGCCCCAAAACTTGTGTCAGCACAGCATTCGAGAATAACACATTAAAGAGACACTGGAGTTGAACTACTAAACCTAGATTCTGAATCAGAAAGCAAATGTTATAATACAAAGGACAGGAACTCAGATACAAATTTCAATTCTCATTCCAAGAAGTATTTTCCAGTCAATTCGGCAAAATTTAGTAAACCACTCAGTAGTGACTTACCCAATGTTTTCTGGATATTAGTTATTCTTTTGAGATCTAATTATAGAGGCTCAATAAATGACAACTGTTATTTTACCTCAGTATTTAATATAAAAATACATGACATATATGAAACCTGAACATGTCATTTCTGTGTATATATACTTCATCCTGTCTTCAATGTCTCTAAGACAAAAATATCAATTATTAAGCATAGTCTGTAAACCCCTGCCAGACCTCATCTCCGCCTTAGGCTCCAGCCTATTTTTATCACTCCTTCTTCACTTCCAGATACCCCGTGCTTTGTTCTGTCATCTTTTCATGACTTTGCCCACCTGCTGTGTCCTCTGATTGGAAACTGCTGTTTTCCCAAACATAAAGACTCATTCATGATTTCTCTCTCCCACAAATCTTTCATTCCCCCATCCCCTACACAAAATGAAGTAGGTGCCCTTTTTCTCTGTTTCAAAGTGCTCAGACTCACATATGTTTTGTCATTTTTATTGCATTTGTTTCTCTACTTTTCTGTCTACTTGACTCAAATTCCTTGAGAGAAAAGACTGTCTTCTATACCTTCCTCTTGGAGACCTGGCTGTGAACTGGTCATATAAAGATTGGTCTGTAAATGATTGTGAAATGAATCAATCAGTCCTTGAGAAATATAAACTGTAAGTGTGAGTAGAACCAGTATGTAAGCTTGAAAGATCCTTAAGTCACATGAGAAATTTGACATGAGATCTGGAAAGGATCTTAAAAATCTGGAAAATTTTGCATTCAGTAAGCCGTGTCTAAAGTCCTGCTATAACATGAATTTGTCTCTGGCTCTGGGGAACAAGGAGGGCTCTGAGATAAGAGGCACTTGTCTATTACCACCAACTAGTCTTTGGTGAGATGCTCAGAGCATTGGCCTCTATGAATTCTTCCACACTGCAGAATCTTACTGTTAGTGGCATTTTAGCTTAACCACAAATGACATCTTTTCTAAATATAGAATCTGTTTTCCAATACATCTAACTACTTCTGATTCCAGATGTTTTTATGTACTGGAACCCTCTGGGAAAATCAAATCTGTTATGTAGGCAATAGCCTGGTTACTTAAACTTAGAAAAAGTAGTTTTTCTCTCTTCTTTTTACTTCTTGTCAAAATAATTTAATGTTTTGTTGTTGTTGTTTGAGTCTCACATAATTGCTTCTCCTCCATTTCATTTGATTGAGGAGGCCTGACCACTGGGAGTCATTATATTAACCACTCCTCCATGTAAAATAATGAACTGTTCTTGGTCAAAGCTCTTTTCATTGATAAAAACATACACTCACTCAAACTAGCTTTAGAAAAAAGAGGGAATTGATTAAAAGTAATAAAGAAAGGGTAGTAAGTACAGTCAGCCTCTCAAAACACTTGGGACCTGGAAAACAAACAGGAAACAAAGCAGTCTATCTCCCTCATTTAAGAATATAGTAGGCTGCATAAATATCTTCCTATGAGAAGTGTCTGTTCATATCCTTTGCCTACTTTTTGATGGTGTTGTTTGTTTTTTTCTTGTAAATTTGTTTAAGTTCCTTGTAGATTCTGGATATTAGCCCTTTGTCAGATGGATAGATTGTAAAAATTTTCTCCCATTCTGTAGGTTGCCTGTTCACTCTGATGATAGTTCCTTTTGCTGTGCAGAAGCTCTTTAATTAGACCCCATTTGTCAATTTTGGCTTTTGTTTTCATTGCTTTTGGTGTTTTAGTCATGAAGTCTTTGCCCGTGCCTATGTCCTGAATGGTATTGCCTACATTTTCTTCTAGGGTTTTTATGGTTTTAGATCTTACATTTAAGTCTTTAATCCATCTTGAGTTATTTTTTGTGTAAGGTGTAAGGAAGGGGTCCAGTTTCAGTTTTCTGCATATGGATAGCCAGTTTTCCTAACACCATTTATTAAATAGGGAATCCTTTCCTCATTGCTTGTTTTTGTCAGGTTTGTCAAAGATCAGATGGTTGTAGATGTGTGGTATTATTTCTGAAGCCTCCATTCTTTTCCATATATCTGTTTTGGTACCAGTACCATGCTGTTTTGGTTAGTGTAGCCTTGTAGTATAGTTTGAAGTCAGCATGATGCCTTCAGCTTTGTTGTTTTTGCTTAGGATTGTCTTGGCTATAGATTCAATGCTATTCCCATATTCATTCTACTATAAAGACACATGCATACATATGTTTATTGCAGCACTGTTTACAATAGCAAAGACTTGGAACCAACCCAAATGCCCACCAGTAATAGACTGGTTAAAGAAAATGTGGCACATATACACCATGGAATACTCTGCAGCCATAAAAATAATGAGTTCATATCCTTTGCAGGGACATGGATAAAGCTGGAAACTATCATTCTAAGTGAACTAACACAGGAACAGAAAACTCTTTTTTGGTTCCATGAAATTTAAAGTAGTTTTTTCCAATTCTGTGAAGAAAGTCAGTGGTAGCTTGATGGGAATAGCATTGAATCTTTGAATTACTTTGGGCAGCATGGCCATTTTCACGATACTGATTCTTCCTATCCATGAGCGTGGAATGGTTTTCCATTTGTTTGTGTCCTCTCTTATTTCCTTTGAGCAGTGGTTTATAGTTCTCCTTGAAGAGGTCCTTCACATCCCTTGTAAGTTGTATTCTTGGTATTTTATTCTCTTTGTAGCAATTGTGCATGGAGGTCCACTCACTATTTGACTCTCTTTTTGTCTATTATTGGCATATAGGAATGCTTGTGATTTTTGTACATTGATTTTGTATCCTGAGACTTTCCTGAAGTTGCTTATCAGCTTAAGAAGATTTTGGGCTGAGATGATGGGGTTTTCTAAATATACAATCGTGTCATCTGCAAACAGACAGTTTGACTACCTTTCTTCCTATTTGAATACCCTTTATTTCTTTCTCTTGCCTGATTGCCCTGGCCAGAACTTCCAATACTGTGTTGAATAAGAGTGATGAGAGAGGGCATGCTTGTATTGTGCCAGTTTTCAAAGAGAATGCTTCCAGCTTTTGCCCATTCAGTAAGACATTGGCTGTGGGTTTGTCATAAATGGCTCTTATTATTTGAGATATGTTCCATCAATACCTAGTTTATTGAGTGATTCCTCAAGGATCTAGAACCAGAAATACCATTTGACTCAGCAATCCCATTACTGACTATATAACCAAAGGATTATAAATCATTCTACTATAAAGACACATGCATACGTATGTTTATTGCAGCACTGTTTACAGTAGCAAAGACTTGGAACCAACCCAAATGCCCATCAATGATAGACTGGATAAAGAAAATGTGGCACACATACACCACGGAATACTCTGCAGCCATAAAAATAATGAGTTCATATCCTTTGGAGGGACATGGGTAAAGCTGGAAACCATCATTCTCAGCAAACTAACACAGGAACAGAAAACCAAACATGGCATGTTCTCACTCATAAGTGAGAGTTGAACAATGAGAACTCATGGACACAGGGAGAGGAACATCACACACCAGGGCCTGTTGGGGGTAGGGGACAAGGAGGGGGGATAGCATTAGGAGAAATACCTAATGTAGATGACAGGTTGATTGGTGCAGCAAAACACCATGGCACATATATACCTATGTAACAAACCTGCACATTCTGCACATGTATCCCAGAACTTAAAGTATAATAAAAAAAAGAATATAGTAATAGGTATTTCACTCTATGTATAGACATTTCATTAATTCTTTCTTAGCCACTGCCATTTCCTCCTTCTCCATAAAGTGGCAGAATGTGATTGCTTTATATCTCATCAGTTTACATATCTTCCCAGTTTGAATTGTGAAATGAAACTAACTACATAAAATTTTTCTTTTTTCTTTTTTTTTTGAGACAAGGTCTCACTCTGTTGCCCAGGCTGGAGTGCAGTGGCGTGATCTCAGTTCACTGCAACTTCTGTCCCCCGGGATCAAGTAATTCTTTGATGTTAGCCTCCTAAGTAGCTGGACTACAGGTGCACGCCACCATGCCCAGCTAACTTCTCAATCCCAGTTCCATATGCTGGCAAGAAAGAAATTAGCCTGAATGGGTCAGTTGTCCATCTTAATGAACTGTAACTATAGGATGACCATTGCCATGGATGGCCCAGGACATGGCAAGGCTAGCCCTGCTCATATATGAAGACACGTTGAGTATATTTTGTAGGATAGATCCAACTGGAACATCTGACTACCACATAGAACAGTATTTCCATACAACATCAATTGGTGGTTTGTTTTCTGTACTTGCTCTGTACCAGTAGAGATATTTACAACCATGTGTCAAGTACAGTTCCTAATGTTCAAGAGCAGCACATGACAATCACATGCTTAGTCTCTGTGACTTAGTACTGAAAATTATAAGTGAGGCAAATTCCCTTCCTCTTCTTGGCCAATGCTTTAAAAGACTATCTCACTATGTCCTACTCAATGACATAATCTTGTAATAAACAGTTAAAATATAATAAATGCTCCCAGTACTACTTTGATTTTTTCCTTTGAATATGTATTCTAGAACCCTCCTCAAGACAAAGGCTATTTTTTATTTTTAAAAAAGAAAAACGTTTCTTGATCTCTGGTGATATGGCAAACCTTGTTCTACATACTTTATTTGTAATCAACATACTTAATCTCCATAACAATCTAAGTTATACATAATTATGTATGATTTTATAGGTGAGAAAAAACGTTCAAAGCTTTAAGTATTATACTTTGTGCAAAGCATACAGCTAGCTAAGGGAGAAGTAAAAATTGAAACTGAGGATGAATTTGAGGCTACCACAGCCTATTTCTGCATTGACTTTTATTAGTCATCTTTGACTTCCTAACACTTCCTAACAGTTTCTAACTTCCTAACATTTTTTACTTCCTAACACTTACCGATAAGTGAAGTGTGTATGGTAGAATTTTCTCTAACTGACCTCCTTTAGCCAGTTCACTATGTTAGATCTTTTTCATGTCTTGATAAGACATGAAAAACATTGGTAAGTGCCTTTGTGTTTCTCTTTCCAGTATTTGATATGTTCACTCTTTATGCCTGTTTGAACTTGCAATTTAATAACATAATATTAAATAGGATATTAAATAGGACTGATTAAACAGAATCATGAAAATAGTTATTTCTATAAAAAGCATGTTAAGTGTTTTGCAAGAATTTGAGATGAGCCACCATAATTATTGCCTTTTTAAGTAGGATTGCAAAAATGTTATGAAAATTAGAAAAAATTAATTTCACAGAATGATGGGCAAGGGATAATTAACAAGTACTGTTAAGTGCTTGTTTCACTTTAAAGATTTTATGACTGGATGGTTTAGGTGATGCATTATTGATATGATTATGCAAAAAGGTTTATTCCAATCAATGGAGAAATATTTAAAGTCTACATAAAAATTGTCAAATAAATACGTATTTATATGTTGTAGGCTAAAGTAAGATGTTTCAGCAGACGTGTAACTATTTTTAAATTCCACTTTCTAATTTTTATTACTGATGCATGATACATGTACATAGTTTTGGTGTACATGTGATGATTTAACACATGCATATAATTTGTAAAGATCAGATCAGTGAACTTGGGATATCTATCACCTGAAATACTTTTATATTCCTTATGCTATAACCATTCAAATTCTTCTTTTCTAGCTATTTTGAAAAGTACAATAGATTACTGTAAACTATAGCCACCCTACTGATCTAACACAAGATGTTATTTTTTCTATCAAATCATGTATTTCTACCCATTGATCAACTTTTTTTAATCCTCCTATTGCCTCCACTTCCTAGCCTCTGATAACCACCAACCTACTCTCTATGTAAGAGAGCTACTTTTTTAGCTTCCATATATGAATAGGAATATGCAATGTTTGTCTCTTTGTGCTTGGGTTTATTTTACTTAGCATCCAGTTCCATCCATGTTTCTGCAAATAACAGGATTTTATTATTTTTTGTGGAAGAATAGTATTTAATTGTACATATGTATTGTATATATTTATATTTTTTATAAATTTATTTTGTATATAAGTATATACCACGTTTTCTTTATCCATTCCTCCTTTGATAGGCAGTTAGGCTGATTCCACAATTTGGCTATTGTGATTAGTGTTGCAGTAAGCATGAGAGTGTGGACATCTCTTCAATATATTGATTTTCTTTCTTTTGGATATATAGCCAGTAGTGGAATTGCTGGATCATATGATAGTTCAATTTTTTTTTTTGAGGGAAAACTATACTGTTCTCCATAGTGGTTGTACTAATTTACATACCCACCAACATTGTGCAAGGATTCTCATTTCTCCTCATTCTCATCAGCATCTGTTATTGCCTATTATTTTTATAAAAGCCGTATTAACTAAGGTGAGATGATATTTCATTGTGGTTTTGATTTGCATTTGTCTGATGATTAGTGATGTTGAATATTTCTTTTCACATACCTGTTGGCCATTTGTATCTCTTTTTCTGAGAAATGCCTTAGACCTTTTCTTCATTTTAAAAATAGAATTATTTGTTTTTGCTATTGAGTTGAGTTCCTTGTAGATGTTGGTTATTAATTTCTTGTCAGATGCATACTTTGCAAATATTTTGTCCCATTCCGTGGGTTATCTCTTCACTTTGTTGATTGTTTCCTTTGTTGTCCAGGAACATTTTAGCTTGATTTGTTTCTGTTTGTCTATTTTTGCTTTTGGTTGCCTATGATTTTGAAGTCATACAAAAAAAAATCTTTGCCTAGACCAACTTCCTGGGAAAAGACAAAAAACCATTTCCCCGAAGTTTTCGTCTAGTAGTTTCATAGTTTGAGGTCTTAGATTTAAGTCTTTAATCCACATCGATTTGATTTTTGTGTATGATCAGAGATAGGGGTCTAGTTTCATTCTTCTGCATAGTTATCCAGGTTTTCTAGCACCATTAATTGAATAAACTGTTATTTCCCCATTTTATATCCTTGAAATCTTTGTCAAATAGGAGTTGGCCATAAATATGTGGATTTTTATCTAAGTTATCTATTCTTTGTTTCTAAATCAAAAGCAATACTGAATACCTGGAGGGATTACAGACATTAATGCCACCATCAAGGACTTGAAAGATAAGATGATGATTTGTACTTATCCCCATTCAACTCATCTATTTGGCCTATCCAGAAAGCAGATGGAACTTGGAGAATGACAGTGAGAAATAATAAGCTTAACTAAGCATTGACGCCAATTGCAACTACTGTGCCAGATGTGGTTTTATTGCTTGAGCAAATTAACACATCCCCTGGTATCTGGTATATAGCTATTAACATGGAAAATGCTTTTTATCTTAATATTTGTTAATAAAGGCCACCAGAAGAAGTGTGCTTTCAGTTGGCAAGGCCAGCAATACATCTTCACTGTCCTCCCTCAAGGGTATATCAATGCTCCAGCCCTATGTCATTATACGGTATTCAGGGAATTTGATCTTTTTTTCTTTCCACAAGACAAAATGCTGGACTATTATATATATGACACTAGCTTATTTCATTTAGTGAGCAAGAAATAGCTATTACCCTAGACTTACTGATAAAATATTTGCATGTGAGATGTTGAAAAATAAAATTGGCAAAAATTCGGAGGCTTTTTTTTTCAGTGAAATTTCTAGAAGTCTACTGTGTTAGGCAGGGTGAAATAAGGCAAAGGATAAATTGTTGTATCTATACCCTTCTACAAGCATAAAAGAGGTATAGTACCTAGTGGGTCTCTTTGAATTTTGAAAGCAATATTTTCCTCATTTGGCTAGGTGACTCTGGCCCATTTACCAAGTGATCCAAAAAACTTTTAGTTTTAAGTGGAGCACACAATAGAAGAAGGTTCTGCAACAGGTCTAGGCTACTGTGCAAGCTGCTCTGCCACTTAGGCCATATGATCCAGCAGATCCAAAGGGGTATGAAGTGTCACTGGCAGAGAGAGGTGCTATTTGGACTCCTTAGCACGTTACTATAGTGCATAATAGTGCAGATCCTTACTATTTTGGAGCAAATCTGCATCATATTCAGTGAATAACTCATCTTTTGTAGTAGAAGATTTTTATTTGCTACTGAACCTTAGTAGAGACTGAACGCAATCATTGGCCACCAAGTTACCATGTAACCTGTACTACCCATTGTGAACTAGTGGTTGTCTGACTCATCAAGCTATAAAGTTGGGTGTCTAGAAGCAGCACTCTATCTTCAAATGGAAGCAGTATTCATGAGATTGGCCCCTAGTAGGCCCTAAAGGCTCAGGTAAGTTACATGAGAAGTGGGCCCAGGGCTCCTACTCCTGCTGCATTACCTTCTTTCATCCATCCCACACCTCTCATTTCCTTGGGAACTCTCTATAATTAGTTAACTGAAGAAGAGAAAGCTTTGGCCTGGTTTACTGATCGCTCTGCATGATATACAGGCACCACCTGGGAGTAAGCAGCTGAAGAACTATAGCTCCTTTTTGGGACTTTCCTGAAAAACAGTGGTGAAGGGAAGTTCTCCCAATGTGCAAAACTTTGGTTTATCTTGCTTGGAGGGAGAAATGGCCAGAGGTACAAGTCTATATTAATTCCTAGGCTGCAACCAATTGTTTGGCTGGATGGTCAAGAATTTGGAAGGAAAATGATTAGATAAGTACTGAAAGGGAAGTCTGGGGAAGAGGTATATGGCTAAGCCTTTTTGAATGGGAGAAACATGGAAATATTTGTATTTCACCTGAATGCTCACCAAAGAATAATCTCAGCAGAGGAAGATTTTAATTAACAAGTAGTTAGGATGACCCATTCTGTCGATAGCAGTTAGCATTTTTTCCCAGCCATCCCCATCTGTCATTGCTCAATGAATCCATGAACAAAGTGCCCAATCTGTCAAAATGGCAGAGATGAAGGGCGTACATTGGCTCAGCAATGTGGACTGTCATTCGTCAATGCTCATCTAGGTATAGCTAATGCTGTGTGTCCAATCTGCTAGCAACACAGCGCAACATGTGGTTTCTCATATGACATGATTCTTTGGAGTGATTAGTCAGTCACATAGTGGCAGATTGATTGTATTGGATTGTTTCCATCATATAAAATTGAGCATTTCATGGCAAACAAAGTGTGGAATGAGCCCATGCTCGTGGGGGTGGTGCCACTCACCTTTTTTTTTTTTTTCTTGAGACAAAGTCTCAGTCTGTTGTGAGACCAGAGTGTGGTGGCACAATGTCAGCTCACTGCAAACTCTGCCTCCCGGGTTCGAGCAATTTTTCTAGCTCAGCCTCCTGAGTAGCTGAGGTTACAGGCATGCACCACCACGCCTGTCTAATTTTTGTATTTCTAGTAGAGACAGGGCTTCACCATGTTGATCAGGCTTGTCTTGAACTCCTGACCTCGTGATCCTCCTGCCTCAGCCTCCCAAAATGGAAAAATGCTGGGATTACAGGCATGAGCCACCACACCCAGCCACCACTCACTATTACTTTTAGTAAACAACTAGCAATTTTATTGGGTTGGTACAAAAGTAACTGTGGTTTTAGACTGTGAATTTTAAATCATTACAACTAGGCTCAAACAAATCTTTTGTAATCAAAATAGGAAGCATTACAATCAACACATTTTTGCCAAGGAGAAATGCTTGTTTTTTTCTTATAGCATAAAAATCCATGTTTTAGGATTCAGCACTCTCGAAAAGCATTTTCTGCATCCTGCTGGTTGCAGAAGCATTTTTCCTGCCAAAAGTTTTCAAGATGCTTGAAGAAGTGATCGTTGGTTGGCGAGAGGTCAGGTGAATATGGTGGATGAGGCAAAACTTCATAGCCCAATTTGTTCAACTTTTGAAGTGTTGGTTGTGCAACGTGCAGTCAGGCATTGTTGTGGAGAAGAATCAGGCCCTTTCTGTTGACCAAGGCCAGCTGCAGACATTGCAGTTTTCTGTGTATCTCATCGATTTGCTGAGCATACTTCTCAGATGTAATGGTTTTGCTAAGATTCAGAAAGCTGTAGTGGATCAGACCGGCAGCAGACCACCAGTGAGCATGATGCTTTTTTGGTGCAAGTTTGGCTTTGGGAAAGTACTTTTAGGCTTCCTCTTGTTCTAACTACTGAGCTGGTTGTCACTAGTTGTCGTATAAAATACACTTTTCCTCCCACGTCACAATCCGATTGAGAAATGGTTCATTGTCATTGCATGGAATAAGAGAAGATGCCACTTCAAAGCAATGATTTTTTTTTTAAATGTTCATTCTGCTTATGAGGCACCTATTTATCGAGCTTTTTCACCTTTCCAGTTTGCTTCAAATACCAAGTAACCGTAGAATGGTTGATGTTGAGTTCTTTGGCAACTTCTCATGTAGTTGTAAGAGGATGAGCTTCAAAGATTGCTCTCAATTGGTCATTAACTTCCAATGGTCGGCCACTACACTCCTCATCTTCAAGGCTATTGTCTCCTTTGCAAAACTTCTTGAACCACCATTACACTGTACATTTGTTGGCAGTTCCTGGGCCAAATGCATTGTTGATGTTGTGAGTTGTCCCTGCTGTTTTATGACCCATTTTGAACTCAAAAAAGAAAACTGCTCAAATTTGCTTTCTAACATCATTTCCATAGTCTAAAATAAATGTAAAATAAACAGCAAGTACTAAGTCATTAGAAAAAAAAATAAATAAAGCGAGAAATGCGCATTCATGTATAACATGACCACATTTATTTAAGAATGTATTTCTTTTTGTTCGATTGTTTGTTTGAGACGGAGTCTCGCTCTGTTGCCCAGGCTGGAGTGCAGTGGCGTGATCTTTGCTCACTGCAAGCTCCGCCTCCCGGGTTCACGCCATTCTCTTGCCTCAGCCTCCCAAGTAGCTGGAACTACAGGTGCCCACCACCACGCCCAGCTAATTTTTTTGTATTTTTAGTAGAGACGGGGTTTCACTGTGTTTGCCAGGATGGTCTCGATCTCCTGACCTCATGATCTGCCCGCCTCAGCCTCCCAAAGTGCTGGGATTACAGGCGTGAGCCACCGCACCCGGCCAGGAATGTATTTCAATATCAAATGGCAAATTTCAATAATGCAAAAGTATTTACTTTTGCATCAATTATAATTATATATTATAATTTTATATTACAGATTTCATTGCTTAAAACAATTTTAGGTTCACAGAAAAATTGAGTAGAAGGTACTGAGATTTCCAACATAGCCTGTTATTGTTAATTTTTTTTGCCAACTTGACTGAGCTAAAGGACGTCTAGATAGAAAGTAAAACATTTCTAGATTTGCCTGTGAGGTTGTTTCTAGCAGAGGTTGACATTTAAGGCTGGATGCGGTGGTTCATGCCTGTAATTCCAGCACTTTGGGAGGCCGAGGCAGCCAGGTCACCTGAGGTTGGGAGTTTGAGACCAGCCTGACCAACATGGAGAAACCCTGCCTCTACTAAAAATACAAAATTAGCTGAGCGTGGTGGCACATGCCTGTAATCTCAGCTACTCGTGAGGCTGAGGCAGGAGAATCACGTGAACCCAGGAGGCAGAGGTTGCAGTGAGCCAAGATCATGCTGTTGCACTCCAGCCTGGGCAACAAGAGTGAAACTCCATCTCAAAAAAAGAAAAAAAAATGGTATCAGTAGACTGTTTAAAGAAGGTCTGCTTTCATCAGTATGGGAAGGCATCATCCCATCCATTGAGAATCCAAATTGAACATAAAGGCAGAAGAAGAGCAAATTCTCTCTTCTTAAGCTAAGCATGCATTGTTTATTGACTTTGGACATCAAAGCTCCCAATTCCCAGATCTTTAGATTCCGGGACTTATACCTCCTGGTTCTCAGACCTTATGCCTTGGAGTTGGAGTTATATCATCGGCTCCTATCTGGTTCTCAGGCCTTCAGAATTGGACTGAATTATACCACTAGATTTCCTGGTTTTCCACCTTGCAGAGAACATGTCATGGGAAATCTTGGCACTCATAATAATGTGAGCCAATTCTCCTAATAAATCTCCTCTTATTTATCTGTATATATCTCACTGCTTCTGGTTCTCTGGAGACCCATGGCTAATATATATCTCCTACTCCCAAACATGCATAGCTTCACCCATTACCAACATTACCCACCAGAGTAGTACATTTGTTGCAATCTTTGAATCTACATTAACTCAGTATTATCACCCAAAGTCCACAATTTACATTAGGGTTCACTCTTGGTGTTATATATGGTATGGATTTGGACAAATATATAATGACATGTATCTACCATTGTAGTACTATACAGTATAGTTTTACTGCCCTAAAAATCCTCTGTGAGCCGTCTATTTATTCCTTCCTGTTCCATCATCCCTGCAACTACTGATCTTTTAGCTATCTACATAGTTTTGCCTTCTAGAATGTCATATAGTTGGAATCACAGAGTACATAGCCTTTTCGGATTGGTTTCTTTTACTAATATGCATTTAGCTTTCTTCCATATTTTTATTTCTTAATACTTAATTTGTTTTTAGCACTAAATAATATTTTATTATCTGGATGTATCATAGTTATTCATCTACTTAAGGACATCTTGGTTGCTTCCATGTTTTTGCAATTATGAGTAAAGGTGCTATAAACATTCAAGCACAGGTTTTTGTGTGGTCATAAATTTTCAGTTACTGTGGGTATATACCAAGGAGTAAGATTGCTAGATTGTATGATAAGAATATGTTTAGTTTTGTAAGAAATTGCCAACATGTCATCCAAAGTGGCTGTACCATTTTGCATTCTCACCAGTAATGAATGAGAGTTAGGGTTGCTCTACATGTTAACCAACATCTAGTGTTGTTGGTGTTCTGGATTTTGCTAAGCTAATCCAGATGTAAATTGGTATCATATGGTTTAACTTGCATTTCCCTCATGAAATATGTTGTGGAACATCTCCTTATGTGCTTATTTGCCATTTGTGTGTCTTCTTTGGTGAGATGTCTGTCAAGGTTTTTAGCAATTTTTAAATTAAGTTTTCTTATTGTTGAGTTTTAGGAGTTCTTGCATATTTGGAATAACAGTCCTTTAAGGATATGTCTTTTGCAAACATTTTCCCCACTCTGTGGCTTGTCTTTTCATTCTCCTTAGACTTTTTACACAGAGTCAAAATTTGTAATTTTGATTAAGTCCAGCTTAATAATTCAATATTTTGATCTTTAGTGTCATATCTGAAAAATCATTGTCAAACCCAAGGCCTTCTAGATTTTCTTCTATGTTATCTTCTAGGAATTTTGTAGTTTTGTGTTTTACATTTAGTTCTGAGATATACTTTGAGTCAGTTTTTGTCAAGAGTGTGAAGTTTGTATTTAGATTTTTTATGTCGATGTGAGGTTATTTTATTACCATTTTTTGAGAACACTCCTTGCTCCATTGTGTTGTTTTTGCTCCATTGTCAAATATCAGTTGACCATATCAATCTATTTCTGGGGTCCCTATTCTGTTCCACTGATTTATTTGCCTATTATTTCACCAGTACCACACTGTCTGGATTAGTGCAGCTTTATATAAAGTCTTAAAGTTGGATATTGTACATTCTCGGACTTTGTTCTTCTTCAATATTTGGTTGGTTATTACGTGGGGTTTCTTTTTTGCCTCTCCATGTAAAGTTTAAAGTCACTTTGCTGATGGCCACAAAACAGCTGTTAGGATTTTTATTGGAATTACATTGAATTTATACATTAAATAGGAAATAGCTGACATCATGACAATATTGAGTCTTCCTAATTATGAACAAGAAAGATCCTTCTATTTATTTTGTTCTTTATTTCTTCTTCAGAATTTTATAGTTTTCCTCCTTTAGATTTTATACATCTTTTATATTTATACCTAAGTATTTTATTTTAGGGGTGCTAATGTAAGTGGTAATAATTTTTTACTATACTTTAAGTTCTAGGGTACATGCGCACAATGTGCAGGTTTGTTACGTAGGTATACATGTGCCATGTTGTTTTGCTGCATGCATCAACTTGTCATTTACATTAGGTATTTCTCCTAATGCTATCCCTCCCTCAGCCCCTCACCCCCTAACAGGCCCTGGTGTGTGATGTTCCCCTCCCTGGGTCCAAGTGTTCTCATTGTTCAGTTCCCACCTATGAGTGAGAACATGCAGTGTTTGGTTTTCTGTCCTTGTGATAGTTTGCTGAGAATGATGGTTTCCAGCTTCATCTTTTTTATGATTGCATAATATTCCATGGTGTATATGTGCCACATTTTCTTAATCCAGTCTATCATTGATGGACATTTGGGTTGGTTCCAAGTCTTTGCTCTTGTGAATAGTGCCACAATACACATACGTGTGCATGTGTCTTTATAGCAGCATGATTTATAATCCTTTGGGTATATACCCAGTAATGGGATTGCTGGGTCAAATGGTATTTCTAGTTCAAAATTCCTGAGGAATTTCCACCCTGTCTTCCACAATGGGTGAACTACTTTACACTCCCACCAACAGTGTAAAAGCATTCCTATTTCTCCACATCCTCTCCAGCATCTGTTGTTTCCTAACTTTTTAATGATCACCATTCTAACTGACATGAGATGGTGTCTCATTGTGGTTTTGATTTTCATTTCTCTGATGACCAGTGATGATGAGCATTTTTTTTATGTGTCTGTTGGCGGCATAAATGTCTTTTTTGAGAAGTGTCTGTTCATAAACTTTGCCCACTTTTTGATGGGGTTGTTTTTTTCTTGTAAATTTGTTTAAGTTCTTTGTAAATTCTGGCTATTAGCCCTCTGTCAGATGGGTAGATTGCAAAAATCTTCTCCCATTCTGTAGGTTGCCTGTTCACTCTGATGGTAGTTTCTTTTGCTGTGCAGAAGCTCTTTAGATTAATTAGGTGCCATTTGTCTATTTTGGCTTTTTTTTTTTTTTTTTTTTTTTGCCATTGCTTTTAGTGCTTTAGTCATGAAGTTCTTGCCCATGCTTATGTCCTGAATAGTATTGCCTAGGTTTTCTTCTAGGGTTTTTATGGTTTTAGGTCTAACATTTAAGTCTTTAATCCATCTTGAATTAGTTTTTGTATAAGGTGTAAGGAAGGGATCCAGTTTCAGCTTTCTGCATATGGCTAGCCAGTTTCCCCAGCAGCATTTATTGAATAGGGTGTCCTTTCCTCATTTCTTGTTTTTGTCAGTTTTGTCAAAGATCAGATGGTTGTAGATGTGTGGTATTATTTCTGAGGGCTCTGTTCTGTTCCATTGGTCTGTATCTCTGTTTTGGTACCAGTACCATGCTGTTTTGGTTACTGTAGCCTTGTTGTATAGTTTGAAGTCAGGTAGCATGATGCCTCCAGCTTTCTCTTTTTGCTTAGGATTCACTTGGCAATGTGGGCTCTTTTTTGGTTCCATATGAACTTTAAGGTAGTTTTTTTCCAATAATGTAAAGAAAGTCATTGGTAACTTGATGGGGATGGCACTGAATCTGTAAATTACCTTGGGCAGTATGGCAATTTTCATGATATTGATTCTTCCTATCCATGAGCATGGAATGTTCTTCCATTTGTTTGTGTCCTCTTTTATTTCATTGAGCAGTGGTTTGTAGTTCTCCTTGAAGAGGTCCTTTACATCCCTTGTAAGTTGGATTCCTAGGTATTTTATTCTCTTTATAGCAGTTGTAAATGGGAGTACACTCTGATTTGCCTCTCTACTTGTCTGTTATTGGTGTATAAGAATGCTTGTGATTTTTTCACATTGATTTTGTATCCTGAGACTTTGCTGAAGTTGCTTATCAGCTTAAAGAGATTTTGGGCTGAGACGATGGGGTTTTCTAAGTATACAGTCATGTCATCTGCAAACAGGGACAATTTGACTTCCTCTTTTCCTAATTGAATGCCCTTTATTTATTTCTCTTGCCTGATTGCCCTGGCCAGAATTGTTGAATAGGAGTGGTGAGAGAGGGCATCCTTGTCTTGTGCCGGTTTTCAAAGGGAATGCTTCTAGTTTTTGCCCATTCAGTATGACATTGGCTGTGGGTTTATCACAGATAGCTCTTATTATTTTGAGATATGTTCCATCAATACCTGATTTATTGAGAGTTTTTAGCCTGAAGCGCTGTTGAATTTTGTCAAAGGCCTTTTCTGCATCTATTGAGATAATCATGTGGTTTTGTCATTGGTTCTGTTTATGTGATGGATTACGTTTATTGATTTGCATATGTTCAACGATCCTTTGTATCCCAGGGATGAAACCAACTTGATCATGGTGGATAAGCTTTTTGATGTGCTGCTGGATTCGGTTTGCCAGTATTTTATTGAGGATTTTTGCATCAGTGTTCATCAGGGATATTGGTCTAAAATTCTCTTTTTTGTTGTGTCTCTGCCAGGCTTTGGTATCAGGATGATCCTGGCCTCATAAAATGAGTTAGGGAGGATTCCCTCTTTTTCTATTGATTGAAATAGTTTCGGAAGAAATAGTACCAGTTCCTCGTTGTACCTCTGGTAGAATTTGGCTGTGAATCCTTCTGGTCTTGGACTGTTTTTGGTTGGTAGGCTATTAATTAGTGCCTCAACTTCAGAGCCTGTTATTGGTCTATTCAGAGATTCAACTTCTTACTGGTTTAGCCTTGGGTTGGTGTACGTGTCCAGGAATTTATCCATTTCTTCTAGATTTTTTAGTTTATTTGCATAGAGGTGTTTATTCTCTGATGGTAGTTTGTATTTCTGTGGGATCGGTGGTGATATCCCCTTTATCATTTTTTTATTGCGCCTATTTGATTCTTCTCTCTTTTATTCTTTGTCTTGCTAGCGGCCTATCAATTTTGTTAATCTTTTCAAAAACCAGCTCTTGCATTCATTGATTTTTGAAAGGTTTTTTTTTCTCTATCTCCTTCAGTTGTGTTCTGATCTTAGTTATTTCTTTCCTTCTGCTAGCTTTTGAATGTGTTTGCTCTAGCTTCTCTAGTTCTTTTAATTGTGATGTTGGGGTGTCAATTTTAGATCTTTCCTGATTTCTCTTGTGGGCATTTAATGCTATAAATTTCCCTCTACGCACTGCTTTAAATGTGTCCCAGAGATTCTGGTACATTGTGTCTTTGTTCTTATTGGTTTCAAAGTACATCTTTATTTCTGCCTTCATTTCGTTATTTACTCAGTACTCATTCAGGAGCAGGTTGTTTAGTTTCCATGTAGTTCTGTGGTTTTGAATGAGTTTCTTAATCCTGAGTTCCAGTTTGATTTCACTGTGGTCTGAAAGACAGTTTGTTGTGATTTCTGTTCTTTTACATTTGCTGAGGGTGCTTTATTTCGAATTATGTGGTCAATTTTAGAATAAGTGCGATGTGGTTCTGAGAAGAATGTATATTCTGTTGATTTGGTGTGGAGAATTCTGTAGATGTCTATTAGGTCCACTTGGTGCAGAGCTGAGTTCAAGTCCTAGATATCCTTGTTAACCTTCTGTCTAACATTGATCTGTCTAACATTGACAGTGTGGTGTTAAAGTCTCCCATTATTATTATATGGGAGTCTAAGTCTCTTTGTAGGTCTCCAAGGACTTGCTTTATGAATCTGGGTACTCCTGTATTGGGTGCATATATATTTAGGATAGTTAGCTCTTCTTGTTGAATTGATCCCTTTACCATTATGTAATGGCCTTCATTGTCTCTTTTGATCTTTGTTGGTTTAAAGTCTGTTTTATCCAAGACTAGAATTGCAACCCCTGCTTTTTTATTGATTTGCATTTGCTTGGTAGACCTTCCTCCATCCCTTTATTTTGAGCCTATGTGTGTCTCTGCACTTGAGATGTGTCTCCTGAATACAGCACACCAATGGACTTTGACTCTTTATTCAGTTTGCCAGTCTGTATCTTTTAATTGGGACATTAATCCCATTTACATTTAAGGTTAATACTGTCATGTGTGAATTTGATCCTGTCATTATGATGTTAGCTGGTTATTTTGCTCATTAGTTGATGCAGTTTCTTCCTAGCATCAGTGGTCTTTACAATTTAGCATTTTTTGCAGTGGCTGGTACCAGTTGTTCCTTTCTATGTGTAGTGCTTCCTTCAGGAGTTCTTGTAAGGCAGGCCTGGTGGTGACAAAATCTATCAGCATTTGCTTGTCTGTAAAGGATTTTATTTCTCCTTCACTTACGAAGCTTAGTTTGGCTGGATATGAAATTCTGCGTTGGAAATACTTTAAGAATATTAAATATTAGCCCCCACTGTCTTCTGGCTTGTAGGGTTTCTGCCAGGAGAACCGCTGTTAGTCTGATGGGCTTCACTTTGTGGGTAACCTGACCTTTCTCTCTGGCTGCCCTTAACATTTTTTCCATCATTTCAACCTTGGTGAATCTGACAATTATGAGTCTTGGGGATTTTCTTCTCGAGGAGTATATTTGTAGTGTTCTCTGTATTTCCTGAATTTGAATATGGGCCTGCCTTGCTAGGTTGGGGAATTTCTCCTGGATAATATCCTGAAGAGTGTTTTCCAACTTGGTTCCATTCTCCCCATCACTTTCAGGTACACCAATCAAATGTAGATTTGGTCTTTTCGCATAGTCCCATATTTCTTGGAGGCTTTATTCATTTTGTTTTACTCTTTTTTTTTCTAAACCCGTCTTCCCACTGTATTTCATTAATTTGTTCTTCAATCACTGATACTCTTTCTTCCACTTGATTGATTTGGCTATTGAAGCTTGTGCATGTGTCACGAAATTCTTACGTATGCCACGGTTTTCAGCTATATCAGGTCATTTATGGTCTTCTCTATACTGTTTATTCTAGTTAGCCATTCATCTAACCTTTCTTCAAGGTTTTTAGCTTCCTTGCTGTGGGTTAGAACATGCTCCTTTAACTCAGAGAAGTTTATTATTACTGACCTTCTGAAGCCAACTTCTGTCAACTCATCAAAGTCATTCTCCGTCCAGCTTTGTTCCATTGCTGGCGAGGAGCTGTGATCCTTTGGAGGAGAAAAGGCACTCTGGTGTTTAGAATTTTCAGCTTTTCTACTCTGGTTTCTCCCCATCTTTGTGGTTTTGTCTACCTTTGGTCTTTGATGTTGGTGACCTACAGATGGGGTTTTGGTGTGGATGTCCTTTTTGTTGATGTCGATGCTATTCCTTTCTGTTTGTTAGTTTTCCTTCTAACAGTCAGTCCCTCAGCTGCAGGTCTGTTGGAGTTTGCTGGAAGTCCACTCCAGACCCTGTTTGTCTGGGTATCACCAGCGGAGGCTGCAGAACAGCAAATATTGCTGCCTGATCCTTCCTCTGGAAGCTTCGTCCCAGAAGGGCACCCACCTGTAGGAGGTGTCAGTCGGCTCCTACTGGGAGGTGTCTCCCACTTAGGCTATACGGGGGTCAGGGACCTACTTGGGGAGTCAGTCTGTCCATTCTCAGAGCTCAGACACCATGCTGCGAGAACCACTGCTCTCTTCAGAGCTGTCAGGCAGGGACGTTTAAGTCTGCAGAAGTTTCTGCTGCCTTTTGTTCAGCTATGCCCTGCCCACAGAGGTGAGGCCTATAGAGGTAGTAGGCCTTGCTGAGCTGCAGTGGGCTCCACCCACTTTGTGCTTCCTTGCCACTTTGTTTACCTACTTAAGCCTCAGCAATGGTGGATGCACCTCCCCCCGCCCGGCTGCAGCCTTGCAGGTGGATCTCAGACTTCTGCGCTAGCCGTGAGCAAGGTTCTGTGGGTGTGTAACCTGCCGACCCAGGTATGGGGGAGAATCTCCTGGTCTGCCAGTTGCTAACACCATAGGAAAAGTGCAGTATTTGGGCAGTAGTGTCCTGTTTTTCCAGATACAGTCTGCCAGGGCTTCCCTTGGGTAGGAAAGGGAAATCCCCAAACCCCTTGTGCTTCCCGGGTGAGGTGCCTCGCCCTGCTTCAGCTTGCCTTCTGTGGGCTGCACCCACTTTCCAGCCAGTCCCAGTGAAATGAACCAGGTATCTCAGTTGGAAATACAGAAATCAGCCGTCTTCTGCATTGATCACACTGGGAGCTGCAGACCGGAGCTGTTCCTATTCGACCATCTTGGAACGACTTGGTAATAAATTTTTAATACCAATTTCTAGCAACAATTTATTCAGTGCTGCTATATAGATAAGTGACTCACTTGTATATTATCTTTGTATCCTGAAACTTTGATAGAATTGCTTAGTAGTTCTGGTTGTTGTTGTTGTTGTTGTTTTTGATTAATACTTTCAAATCTTCTACGTAGGTAATTATGTGAACAAAGACAGTTTTATTTCTTCCTTCCCAATTTGTATACCTTTGATTTTATTTTCTTGTCTTATTGCATTAGCTAGGTTTTGTAGTAAAATGTTGAAAAGCAGTGGTGACAGGATACCCTTGCCTTGTTCTTAATCCCAGTTGAAAAGCTTTGCATTTTCACACCTAAGTATAAATATTAACTATATGTTCTTTGCAGATTTTTATATCAAGTTAGAAAGTTTTCCTTTATTTATTGTTTAATCTGCTAGTAAAATTTTTGCTTCTTGTCCTCTGACCTTACGATGCTCTACTGGTCTAGAGGTCTTTGTTTCAAAGGGAGGATTGCTGCTATCAGGAAACAAAGCAATGATCCCACCAAACTGGGGGTTAGGTCTTTCACAGAGCCTCTTTGGGCTCCTTGTGCATCTGAATCATCAAAGGAGGGAGTTACTTTGCTGTCAGGAAAGATTACTTCTGATTAACAAGGGAAAATTAGCCTGCCATGACACAGGGGGTATAAGGAAGAATATGTCTCCCTCAGGGAAGGTCCCAGTGACAAAAGTTTCCATGGAAAAAACTACAACATCTCAATTCACACACAATTTCCAATGGCTTGGTCACTTTGGAAATGAAGATTTGGGTCACTGAATGAGGCAAAAACAAAGTAAAACAAAACAAAAAACATGACCAGGTGAGGTACTTGTTTGGAGTAAAGAGAATATGGAATGGGTAGTGGAAAGAGAGAATTATACAAACAAGCTCACCACTATGTTATCAGTTGCAGAGACAAGAGTTCTAATTGTTGAGTATTTCTTTCTTTTTTTAAAGATAAATAGGTTTGTGCATCAAATCTTAGCTTTCTACCCTCTCTTATCCCCTTATTATCTAACATAAGATGTATTGAATAATGGTTAACTTTAAATCACAGTATTTAAGATTTGAAGAAGAGTGAACTTCATCTAAGGACTATGTCACCTCTTCTGGGAAAAGGACTACTGTGTTTTCAGTTGCACGCACAATTGCTGTATCATGTTACATGGAAGTATGACTTCATTGTTGTCTTTATTTAGAAATTAAGTATGATTTGGGGGATAGGTATGGACACCACGTTGACCAAGGTAAACTGCAATGGTTAATTAATATGTTAAATTTGCTAGGTTATGGTACACAATCATTTGATCATTTGCTATTAGGTTGGTTCAAAAGTAAGTACAGTTTTTGCCATTACTTTCAAAAGCAAAAACTGTAGTGACTTTTGCACCAACTTAATACTTGAAGTGTTGCTGTGGAGGCATTTTGTAGATGTTTTAACAGCTACAATCAGCTAATTTTAAGTAATAGACATTATTCTCAATGGTGGGCCTCATCCAATAAGTTGAAGGGCTTTAAGTGCAATACCGAAGTGTTTCTAAGAAGAAAAATATCTGTCTAAACACTGCAGCATCAGTTGAAAGTTTTCAGTTTCTTGGCCTGCTCTACAAATTTTGGACTGGCCAACCCTTACAATAATCACACAAACCAATTCCAATTTCTTTAAGTACACCTCTGTATATACTCACACTCACACTCATGGACATGCACATGCACACTCGTGTGCAAGCACACAGACACACACATATGGTGTATTAATGTATGGAAATATGTTTGATTTTTGTGTGTTGATCTTGCATCATGTGACCAAATAAACTCACTCATTAGTTTTAGTAGTTGAGTTTTTGTTTTTTGGGGTTTTTTGGAGAGGAGACTTGTATTGAATTTCTATACAGACAATCATGACATTTGCAAATGAAGCATAATTTTATTTCTTTTGCTTCAATTAGTATGACTTTAATTCCCTTTTGTTTGCTTTATTGAACTTGTTAGAACATTCAGATCATGTTGAATAAGAGTAAAAAGAACAGACATCCTTGCCTTGTTCATGATCTTAGGGGGAAAGAATTTAGTCTATAACCAAGAGTGTTCATTGCTGGCTTTTTGTAGATTTTCTTTACCAAATTGAAGACTTTCACCATCAACTCCTACTTTTCTTGGAGTTTTTTTTTTTTAATATGAGTGGGTGTTGGATTTGTTTGTTGGCAGGGGGACGCGGTTTCACTCTGTCTCTCAGGCTGCAGTGCAGTGCCCTGCACTGCAAACTCCGCCTCCCGGGTTCAAACAATTCTCCTGCCTCAGCCTCCCGAGTAGGCTGGCTTACAGGCCCCCACCACCACACCTGGCTAATTTTTGTATTTTTAATAGATATGGGGTTTCACCATGTTGGCCAGTCTGGTCTCAAACTCCTGACCTCAGGTGATCTGCCCACCTCGGCCTCCCAAATTGCTGGTGTTACGTGCCTGAGCCATCGTGCCTGGCTGGTGTTGGATTTTTTAATGTTTTCCTCTGTTACTTAGCATAATCAGAGTTTGCTTTTTTGACTTTTTGATATGGTGAATTGCACTGTTTGATATTCAAATATTCAACCAGGCCTGAAACCCTGAAATAAGTTTCAATTGGTCATAGTGTATAATTATTTTGTACATTTTTGGATTTTGTTCGCTAATATTTTTTGAGTATTCAGCATGTACATTTGTGAGAGCTCTTTGCCTGTGGTTTTTTCATGGTGGGGAGCAGGAAGCTGCCTTAACACACTTTTGTAGTTCAGTAATACTAGTCCTATAAAATGAGTTGGGCAATATTTCCTCATCTTCTGTTTTCTGGAAGAGATTATTAAAAATTTGTAATAATTCTTTAAAAATATTTGGTAGAATTATTAAAACCATCAGACATCTGTGTCTAGAGATGTATATTTTAATAGAATTTTAATTATGAATTTAAGGTCTCTGATGGTTATGAGTCTATTCGGATCGTCTTGAGTTTCAGTAGTGTGTGGTTTTTGAGGAATTGATCCATTTATCCTAAGTTGTCTAGTTTATGAGTGCAAAGTATTTCTGAAGTATTCCCTTGTTATCTTGTCCTTGGCTGTAGAATCTCTAGTGATATCTTCTATTTTATTCCTGACAGTGGCAATTTTTGTCCTTTTTCCTTTTACATTTGTTAGTGTTATTGGAGATTTACTAATTTTATTGATTTATTTTAAAGAATAAGCTTTTCATATCATTTGATTTTTCTGCATTTTTAAACAATTTTGCATTTTATTAATTTTTGTCATTTTATTAACTGCTTCCTTTGGCTCGTTTTGTGTTTATTTTGCTTTTCTTTTTGTAGTTCCTTGTGATTAGAAATTAAATTATTCATTTAATCCCTTTCTGTGCTTTTATGCCTTCCACATATTTTGCTATGCTTTTCCTTTTCTTTCAAATTCAATTTTGTTTTTTTCATTTATATATATTTAAGTTATACTATTTGATGTTTTGATATGCATATACATAGTTAAATGATTATTATATTCAAGCCAATTAACATATCCATCATCTTATGAAGTCATCTTTTAAAATTTGTGAGATCCCCTAAAATCTCCATTAGCCAATTTTCTGTGTATAATTCAATATTATTAACTACAGTCTTCATGCTGTAGATTAGTTCTCTAGACTTATCCTGCATAGCTGCACAATTGTACCTTTTAACCTTCATCTCTCCATTTCTGCCCTAACTCCTGTCTCTGGTAACTACCATTCTACCATGTATCTATGTACTATACTTCTTTATATATGCCACACATGTATTCGCCCATTTTTGAATTGCTATAAAGAAGTATCTGAGACTGGGTAATATGTAAGGAAAAGAGGTGTAATTGTCTCATGGTTCTGCAGTCCATACAGGAAACATGGCAGCATCTGCTTCTGGGGAGGCCTCAGGGAGCTTGAATGGTGGAAGGCAAAGCAGGAACAGGCATCTTATGATTATATATAATAATATATATATAATTATATTATATATATAATTATATATATAATATAATTATATATATAATATAATTATATATATAATATAATTATATATATAATATAATTATATATATAATATAATTATATATATATATATATATATATATTTGGCATCTTACATGGCAGGAGCAGGAGCAAGAGAGGGAGGAGAGTGTGCCGCATACTGTTAAACAACCAGATCTTGGGAGAACTCAGTCACTATCATGAGGACAGTACCAAGGAGGAAATCCACTTCCGTGATCCAATTACTTCCCACTGGGCCCCACCTCCAACACTGGGGATTACAATTCAACATGAGATGTGGGTGGAGACACAGATACAAACCATATCAACATATAAGAGAGGTCAGGCAGGGTGTTTCTTTTTCAATCTGGCTTATTTCACTTAACATAATATTCTCCAGGTTCATCCATGTTGCTACAAATGGCAGAATATTTTTAAGGCTGAATAACCCATTGCACATAATTTCTTTATCCAGCCATTCATGGATGGATGCTTAGGTTTTTTTCATATCTTGCCTATTGTGAATAATGATGCAATGAACATGAGTGTGCAGCTGCTCTCTACAAGATGCTCATTTCATTTCCTTTGAGTGTATACCCAGCAGAGAGATTTCTTGGTCATATGGCAGTTCTATTTTCAATTTTCTTAGGAAACTCTACACTGTTTTTTCATTATGGCTGCAATAATTTACATTCCTATCAACAGTGTTTTCTTTTCTTCACATCCTTACCAACGCTTGCTGTTTCTTGTCTTTCTAATAATAGCCATCCTATTGGGTAGGTGATATTGTAATTTTGAGTTGCATTACTCTGATCATTAGTGATGGTGAACACCTGTTCATATACCTATTGGTCATTTTTATATCTGCTTTAGAGTTGTCTATTCAGGTTCTTTGCCCATATTTTAACTGGATTATTCATTTTTTGCTGTTGAATTCTGTGAGTTCCTTATATATTTCTAATATTAACTCCTTTTTTGATAAATGGTTTGCAAATATTTTCTCACAATCTATATGCTGCCCTTTCATTTTATTAATTATCTGCTTCCTGTTTGTGGAAACTTTTTACTTTGATGTAGACCTACTTTTTTACCTTTTCTTTTGTTTCCTGTGCTTTGTTATCCTATCCAAAATCTCATTGTGTAGACCAACATCAAGAAGCTTTCCCAGCCGGGCCTGTTGGCTTAAGCTTGTAATCCCAGCATTTTGGGAGGTCAAAGTGGGAGGATTACTTGAGCCAAGGATTTTGAGACTAGCCTGGGAAATGTAGTTACACGTGGTCTCTAAAAATTTTTTTAAAAATTAGCTGGGCATGGCAGCACACATCTGTAGTCCCAGCTACTTGGGAGGCTACTTAGGAGGACTGCAAACCAAGAGGTCAAGGCTGCAGTGAGCTGTGATCATGCCACTGCACCGCAACCTGAGTGACAGAGTGAGACACTGTTTAAAAATTAAATAAATGAATAAAAATAAAATAATTTTTAAAAAGAGGCTTTCCCCGTTTATTTTCCTCTAGGAGATTTTGGTTTCAAGTCTTACATGTAAATCTTTAATGCATTTTGAGTTGAATTTTGTGTATGGTGTAATGTAATGATCCAGTTTTATACTTTTGCATGTGGTTAGACAGTTTTCCCAGCATCATTTATTGAAGAAGACTGTTCTGTCTCTATTGTATGTTTTTGGTACCGTTTTCAAAAATTAGTTGACCATATATGCTTGGTTTTATTTCTGGGGCTCTCTATTTTGTTCCACTGGTTTATCTGTCTGTTTTTATGCCAGTACTATGCTGTTTTGATTACTGTAACTTTATGATGTAATTTGAAATGAGACAGAGTGATGTGTTCAACTTTGTTTTTCTTTTACAAGATTGCTTTGGCTACTTGGGGTCTTTTGTGGTTCCATATGGATTTTAGTATTGTTTTTTCAATTTCTCAAAATTGCCATTGCAATTTTGATAGAGAATATATTGAATCTGCATATTGCTTTTGATAGTGTGGAAATTTTCACAATATTAATTTCCTGTTCAGTTTTGTCTTTTAAAAAAATCTCCTTTGAGATGCATGGACTGCCTTTAAAAATGTGTGTGTTTTTTAAGTTTCCACATTTTTATAGATTTTCTTGTTGTCTTTCTGTTACTGATTTCTAGCTTGATTCTATTAGGCCCAGAAAACACAACTTGCAAGATTTAAAGTCTTTTAAATTTGTTGAGGCTCTTTTATGGCCCTGGCAATGGTCTATTTTTATAAATCTTCCGTGGACTCTTTAAAAAATGTGTTCTGATGTTTTTGGTTGATGAGTTCTATATATGTCAATTAGATTCTGTTGTGTGGTTTGGATCTATATTCTTGCTAATATTTTTTCTAAAAGTTCTGTTAGTTGCTGAATAAGCAGTGTTGAATTTTCCAACTGTAATTATGTATATTTTCCTTATAGTATTAATAGTTTCTACTGCATGTATTTTGAGGCTCTTTTATTTGGTGCACACACTTTAGGATTGTTATGTTTTCTTGGTGAGTTGAGTCATTTATTATGTAACGTATCTCTGTCTTTAATAATTTTCTTTGCTCTGGAGGCTACTTTATCCAATATTGATATGTTTTCGTTGCCTTTTTAAAATTAATATTTGCATGTATGTCTTTTTCCATCCTTCTACATTCAGCCTACTTAATGTCTGAATCTGAAGTGACTTTCATGTAAGCAGCATATGGTTAATGGTGTATTCCAGTGGTCCCCAACCTTTTTGGCACCAGGGACTGGTTTTGTGGTTTAATGGAAGACAATTCTTCCACGGACCCGGGGGGGATGGTTTCAGGATGAAATTGTTCAACCTCAGATCATCAGGCATTAGTTAGATTCTCATATGGAATGTGTAACCTAAATCCCTTGATTGCACAGTTTACAATAGTGTTCGAGCGCCTATGAGAATTTAATGCCACTGCTATTCTGACAGGAGGTGGATGGAGCTCAGGTGGTCATGCTCTCTCTCCCACTGCTCACCTCCTGCTGTGCGGGCTAGTTTCTTGTACAAGTCCACAGCCCCGTGGGCTGGGAACCCCTGATGTGTTCTGCTTATCAACTCTGCCAATCTCTATTTTGACTGGTATATTTAGCATATTTACATTTAAGGTAATTATTGATATGTTACAGCTTAAATCTGTCATTTCA
The DNA here is from genome assembly GCF_028858775.2 of Pan troglodytes. Lineage (NCBI taxonomy): Eukaryota > Metazoa > Chordata > Mammalia > Primates > Hominidae > Pan > Pan troglodytes. The sequence continues at coordinate 16,662,067 of NC_072411.2, forward strand.
TTACTTCTGTTGTGTTGGTTTTCTCTGGGTCTTGTTCAGCTTAACTTTCTGTAGGTTTCTTACATTTTTAAAGTATTCTTTTGTGATTTACTTACAGTGTGTTTGAGTATATTTCTTTGCATAGTTTCCATAGTGGTTGCTGTGAGCATAGTCTTCTGGCATCAACACCTTGCCACTCTGAATAAAGTGTGAAAATATCACCTTCATTTAAGGCTTTTAACCTCATCAACTTTCAAATATCATTGTCTTGGATATCAGATGATATTTTCTTTCAATATCAAATATAATTGATAAAACTCATGAGGAAAAGAATTGCCTATTGAATGTACTCATAATTCTGTTCTTTCTGTTGTTTTTTCTTATTTCCTGATATTCCAAGATCCTTTCCTTTATATTAGGTTCTTTTCATTTGAATAATTTTCTTAAGACAGTTTTTAATGGTAAGTCTGTTAGTGACAAATTCATTCTGTTTGTATCTTTGGGGGAAGTTTTTTTATTCTCTGTTATTAATAAAGAATAGTTTCAGCAGCTATAGAATTTATAGTTGACAGTTATTTTCTTTTGGCACTCGAAAAAACAATCCACTTCCTTTTGGCCCCTATGGTTGAGAAATTCACTGTGATTTGAATGTGTGTTCCTCTATGTGTAATGTGCTGCTTGTCTCTTGGATATTCTTTTTTTTTTTTCCCTTTGCTTTATTTCTCAAAAGTTCAATTACGGTGTGTCTTGGCATGGATTATATCAGTTTATCTTGATTTGTATTTATTCAACCTTTTGAACTTACAGGTTTTTGTCTTATACTAAATTTGGTGATTTTTCTTCCATTATTTCTTTAAATACTCTCAGTGTGACCCACTCTCTTTCTTCTATCCGGATAATATGAATGTTAAATCTTGTGTTATTGTGCTACAAGACCCCAGGCTTTGTCCATTTTTTTCCTGCCTATTTTCCCCTTGATAACCAGTTGGGGTGAATCCCATTGCTTTATTCTTAAATTAATTGATTTATCCTCTGTCATCCTCACTCTATTATTGAGTCCACCCAATAAGTTTTATTTCTATTTTGTATTTTTCAGTTCTAAAATTTCCATTTGTTTCTTCATTTTAAAATCATTTCTATTTATTTGTTGAGTTTTATACTTTTTCATTTGTTTAAAGATAATTTGTTATTAATTATTGAAATATTTTTATTATGGATTCTTTAAAATCTTTTTTCAATAATTTCAGTATCTGAATTTTCTTGGTATTCATATCAGTTGATTTTCTCATTTAAGTTATAATTTTCTCAGTTCGTGGTATAATAGGTGATTTTTAAATTTTTCTTGGACATTTTGTGTATTATGTTAGATTCTGGATCTGATGTGTGTGTGTGTGTGTGTGTGTATACCCCCACACAGGCATTTGCCTATTTATGAGTATTGGCCCACTTTCATGGGCTACGATTCCAGTGGTAATTTTATTTTCAGAACCTTTATGTTGTTATTTTGGTATGCTTGGTTAATCTGGTGCCACTGGGGGTCCTAGTAGTCCCCCTTGGCACTGCCTGAATGATCAGAATTTCCCCAGACCAGGTAGCAGGATGTCTCTCCATGAAGGAACAGGACAGGCATGGCAGGATACTCCTACTTTTTCACTTATCTCCTACTATTCTGGTGTCTCTGGGAAGTGGAAGAGAGTCCCTAACTCACTGGGACAGAGTGGCTTTCCAATCCAGGCCACCTGCTTCTCTGATTCTTTTCTATTGACTGGAGCCCTTTTCACTCCAGTATCTCTTAGTAAAAGGGGACTCTCAGGCCAGGCAAGAGGAGAGAGGGCCTCCACTGGTAGCTTCTGGAAGAGCTCACAAATGATTCCTCACCAGTGGTGTTGTAGATCATCTCACTTGATATTATCAGAAGAATGTTTGATCTAGGGGAGGAAAGCACTGTCTTTCGTTGCTAAGATGAGGATCAGGACAAGCTGGGACTGGGTGGCCTTCCTCTGTTGAGTGAGAGACATGCAGGATGCCCTGCCACTGCACTGTTGTGTTGGTCCTGGGGTTCCAAACAATATCACACTTTTCTTCTTTTACTTCTCCTTTGGTTGTCTCTTGAGCCATTTTCAGGGTTCATAGATGTGCTTAGCAGAAAAGGGAAAGAAAAACAGGTCCATGCCATCTTGTCCCCACTGGAAGCACCGGGATATCATTTTTAATAGACTGATGCAAAGAGGAAACTCCCTAGTGTGAGTAAATAAATGTAAAGAAGTTTATAACATAAAGTGTTTCTATCCTATAAAATAAAATGTAATGTTTTGTGTATGTTAGGATACTCTTTCTAAAATACATTTATTACCACTTTCTACTTATTGAAAGCTTTATGGGGCTTAAAAATGGCTTTTATGTCAAGATTTCCCAACATGATGATGATGTAGGCTTAAGCAGTTAGATCTCCTCCTCGGGATCTGTTTTGCTACTTAGCACAGGAAATGCTGCTACCCTCATGCCAGTATAGAAATTTGAAGCGCCTCAGTGATACTAAACAGGAATGAAATTTAAATAAGGGAATAACGGGATGACCTTTGGTCAAGAATTGCAAATCTATTACAATAGTCAAGAAGGACAACGAAGAGACACAAATATCCCTAATTGGAGGGTGAAATCAAGTCAAAGGAGAAGCTGATAGAACAGAGAAATGTGGGAGGGAGATGTTGATACAGAGTCCCTGGCAACAAGGCTTTACGTCAGAGCATTAAAGCCCAGGTCTTTATGAAACAGGTTTTACCAGAGAAAGAAGTGAAAAATATCTTCACAACAGCCAGAAAAGTTGGGGCTGTGATGGTTCCAGTAAACAAGCCCCAATATTGAATGAGCTAACGCGGGAAAAAATAAAAGTCTCTGGCATTATCTAAAATCAGCTTAAGTCAAAAGAAAGGTTCTCCCCTGAAGAATCAGAAAATTCTCTTATCTAAAATTGTTTCTCTGTAAGAATGAAGAAAGCAATTAAGCTATTTCTGATTGGCATACACATACATACAACAAAGCAAATATAAAACCAGATTATATAGTCGTGATGAAATAATGTTCTGATATTTTAAAATTAAGGTTACAAATATAATTGCCAAATAAAATTATGTACTGAAGAAAATCAAGTAATAACTGCAGACTCTGGATTCTGAAGGCCAAAGATGCATGTGCTGGCCCAAAACTCACATGCTGAGTGACATGGCAGGAAAAATGACAAGGAAGGAAGAGGGAGAAGATAGAGAAAGAAAGAGAGGAAGGGCGAGTGTGGTGGAGTCATGAAACACACCTAAAAGGATTCAGAGAAATTTGGTTTGGTTTTGTTGAAATATTTTATTTTCTTTCCTTTTCATCTTTTTATAAAATTATCCTAACAGTTTAGTCAACTAGGGCAATTGAGTGTGCAAGAGCAAGAAGAAGACTCACTTTGCCAGTGGAAGGGCCAGGTTAAGTAATAAAAGAGGGAGATCCAGTGGAAGTACTGAGGAAAAGGAGGATACCCAATGAAATCATAAGGAGAATGATTTTGTGTTCTTTAGGATCCAACCACGAACAAAAACCACCTTAAGTATTTACAACAGAGGCAGTTTTCTGCAGGGATTTGGTTATACTGATGACAGAAAAGTGAAAGCAGTCAAATCAACAGTGAAGCCACACACAGACTAGCGACGTCAGGAAACATTCCACTCCCAGACAGAGGGACAAAGGGAGAATGAGATTTACCAGAAGCTCAGATGTCACATAGCAGGAGTGTAAACCTTTGCAAGCCTTTCTTGTAGGATCAGTAGGTAGGAGAAGAGACAGCCACTGACAAGAAAACTACCAGAATCTTCGGCCTTCCAATCTCTTACCAGAGCCACTCATAGGTGGACTCTGGCTGGAATGCAGCTGACACAGTGAGATAAAAATCAGTCTCCCTGCAGCACAAAGCAGGGGAAGAGCAAGAGATTCTCAGGGCAAATAATTTTGTGACATAATGATGCTGGAGAGGTATTTGAGGAAAGAAATAGAGGAAGCACAAATTGGACAGCAAAAGAAGTGATAGAAATCAGAGGCTAAGAATGAACAGTGACTGAGGAGAGTGAAGTAGGAAGCTAGAGAAGACGAAGGTGAAGATGGCAATTGGAAGCAGAAGCATCAGGAGAAACAGTAAAGCATATAAATATGTAGGAATGCAAATCAGTATGCTTCCTTACTTTTCCCATCTATGTTTTGCATCTGAAGTGTGCAAGCAGATAAACTGCATAGCATCTCAGGGCAATGAAGGACAACACAGGCTTAGCATCTACTAAATGATGTAAGGATTTTAACAGTGCTAACGACGATGCTGTTAGGAATTTGACAGTATTTGTCCAGACTGCATAGGGAGGTAGATGATTGCAAAAGATGAAAGCAAAGAAAGAATTGAGTTACTGTGTGTATCACATCAAATGTAATTTTGAGTGCAGTTCATCGTAGTAGTTCAGATAAGACCCAAATTGCTACGGATCCAGGTGGATATAGATGGCAAGAGTTATGGGGAACAAATGCCCATCACTTCTTCCAAAAATTAGAAGTGCGTGAAAGGAGAAAATAAGTGAGTAGTTATGAATAGTTATTTTTTTAGAATAGTAAAATTGTGCATATGTTCAGAAAATTGAAAGGAATTACAAATTTCCAATGACAGGTAATTAAGGGAACCACACATATTTTTACTTAAAAAGAGATTCTAGTCATCTGTTTACATAGTCTTAACTTTAATTCAGCTGATTTTATAGGTTAACATTGATGGCTGATAAAGAGATCAAAGTATTTATTTTATAAGATGTCATGGAAATTTTACACGTACAGCATTGGCAAATGTATCTCCAAACACCCCAACAAAATCATCATACTAATCCCTGGGAATATTTCCAAGCACAGTCTTACGATAACAATTTTAAAAACTAGAAAAAGTGATTCTGTAGTCACAATGAGGGCAAGTGTTGACAAAGAGGACTTAGCAAGTGATATACAGGTGGCTTTAATATAGGCAGCCATGTGCTTGCCTCTGGGGATTATTCTAAAGGACAGGTCCTGAAGAAACACGTAGCATCAGCAGTGAACTGGGTAAATAATCAAGTAAGCTCTGTGACTCTATACCACTCACAATTTAGAGCAGCTAAAGGGGGAAAACTCCAACAAGAAAACCACTGTAATAATTGAGCCATAATTATTAGCATTTTAGAGAGAACGTTAAAATTAAGCTCAATGTACCGTGTCTGGCCTTTTAAAAAATAGGACAAAGGAGTCTGGGTAAAAAGTCATCCAAAGTATAACAAAAATGAAGTAATGTTGGAAATCTGTGGCTATAGAGAGATGTAGTTAGGAGATTTCACTTTGACATTTCAGTATTTATTTATTGATGTTATTTCAATAGATATTGGGGTACAAGTGGCTTTTGGTTACATGAATGAATCTTTGATATTGTGAATTGTGCTGAAATTAACATATGTGTGCATGAGTCTTTTTCATGTAATGACTTATTTCTATTGGGTAGATACCCAGTAGTGGGATTGCTTTATCAGATGGTAGATCTACTTTTAGTCCCTTAAGGAATCTAAATACTGTTTTCAGTAGAGATTATGCTAATTTACATTTCCACCAGCAGCATATAAGCATTCCTCTTTCACCACATCCAGGCCAACATCTGTTGTTTTTGACTTTTTAAAATAATGGCCATTTTTGCAGGAGTAAGATGTTATCTAATTGTGTTTTAAATTTGCATTTCACTGTTGATTATTGATGTTGAGCATTTTTTATGTTTGTTGGCCATTTGTGTATCTTCTTCTGAGAAAAGTATATTCATATCATTTGCCCAATTTTTGATGAGATTATTTGTTTTTTCTTGCTGATATGTTTGAGATCCTTGTAGATTCCAGATACTAGTCCTTTACTGAATTCACAGTTTGCAAATATTTTCTCCCATTCTGTGGGTTGTCTGTCCACTCTTGAAGATTATTTCTTTTGCATGCAGAAGCTTTTTAGTTTAATCAGGTCTTGATTATTTATTTTTGTTTTTGCTGCATTAGATTTTGGGGTTTTAGTCATAATTTTTTTTTGCCTAGGCCATCATCTAAAAGAATTTTTCAAAGGTTATTTTCTAGAATTGTTATGGTTTCAAGTCTTAGATTTAACTCTTTGATCCATCTTGAGTTTATTTTTCTGTAGGGTGAGAGATCAGGATCCAGTTGCGTTCTTCTGCATGTGGCTAGCCAGCATTCCCAGTAACATTTATTAAATAGAGTGTCCTTTCCCCAATTTATGTTTTGTATGCTATGCTAAAGATCAGTTGGCTATAAGTATTTGGATTTATTTCTTGGTTTGCTATGCTATTCCATTGGTCTATGTGCCTACTTTTATGCTGGTACCATGCTGTTTGGGTAACTATAGCCTTGTAGTGTAACTTGAAGTCTGGTAATGTGATGCCTCTAGATTTGTTCTTTTTACTTGGAATTGCTTTGGCTCTTGGGCTGTTTTTCAGTTGCATATGAATTTTTGGATTTTTTTTTCTAATTCTGTGAAAAATGATGCTGATATTTTTGATGGGAATTGCATTGAATCTGTAGATTGCTTTGGGCAGTATGGTCATTTTCACAATATTGATTCTTCTAACCCATGAGCATGGGATATGTTTTCATTTGTTTGTGTCATCTGTGATTTCTTTCAGCAGTGTTTTGTAGTTCTCCTTGTAAAGGTCTTTCACCTCCTTGGTTAAGTTAATTCCTAGGTATTTTATTTTTTTGCAGCTGTTGTAAAAGGGATTGAGTTCTTGATTTGGTTCTCACCTTAGTCGTTTTTGGTGTATATCAGTGCTACTGATTTGTGTACATGGATTTTGTAACCTGAGACATTATCCAATTTGTTTATCAAATCTAGGAGGCTTTTCGAGCAACCTTTAGGGTTTTCTAGGTATATAATCATATCATCAGTGAATAGTGATAGTCTGACTTCCTTTTCTCCACCATAAATGTCCTTTATTTCTTTCTCTTGCCTGATAGCTCTGGCTAGGATGTCAGATACTATGTTGAATAGAAGTGGTGAACTTGGGTATCCTTGTCTTGTCCAGTTTTCAGGGGCATTGCTTTCCACTTTTCTCCATTCAGTATGATGTTAGCTGTGGGTCTGTTATATATGGCTTTTATTAATTAGTTCAAGGTAAGTCCCTTCTATGCTTAGTTTGCTGAGGGCTTTTTATCACAAAGAGATGCTGTATTTTATCAAATGCTTTCCTGCACCTATTGAGATGATCATATGGTTTGTTTTCAATTTTGCTTTTGTGATATATCACATTTATTGACTTGCATATGTTAAACCATCCCTGCATCTCTGGGATCAAACCCACTTGATCATGGTGTATTATCTTTTTGATGTGCTGTTGGATTTCGTTAGCTGGTATTTTATTGAGGTTTCTTTTTTTGTTTGTTTGTTTGTTTTAATCTATGTTCATCAGGGATATTGGTCTGTGGTTTTCTTTTTTTGTTGTTATGTTAATTCATGGTTTTAGTATCAGGGTGAAATTTGCTTACAAGGATGATTTAGAAAGGATTCCCTCTTAATCTTTTGGAATAGTTTCAGTAGAATTGGTACCAATTGGACGTCTGGTAGAATTGAGCTCTCAATCCATCTGGTCTTGGGGTTTTTTGGTGGTGGTGGTAGGTTTTTTTTTTTTTTTCTGTTTCAATCTTTATGTTTATTGATCCATTGAGAGTTTCTCTTTTTCCTGATTTAATCTGGGAGGATTATATGTTTCCAGGAATTTCCTACATTTCCTACAGTTTTTCTAGTTTGTGTGCATAGAGGTGTTCATAGTAGTAATAAATGATCGTATTTCCGTGGTGTTAGTTGTAACGTCTCCAGTTTCATTTCTAAGTGCACTTATTTGAATCTTCTCTCTTCTTGGTTAACCAAGCTAATGGTCTGTCAATTTTGTTTATCTTTTCAAAGAACCACCTTTTTGTTTCAGTGATCTTTTTATTGTGTTTTTTGTTTCAGTTTCATTTAGGTCTGCTCTGATATTTGTTACTGTTTTTTTTCTTCTACTAGCTTTGGGTTCAGATTGCTTTGTTTCTCTGCTTCCTTGAGGTGTGACATTAGGTTGTCGATTCATAATGTTTAAGGCTTTATGATATAGGCATTTAGCACTATAAACTTTCCTCTTAACACTGCTTTTGCTGTATGCCAGAGATTTTGATAACTTGTGTCACTATTATCATTCATTTTGAATTTTTTTTTTTAATTTCCATCTTGATTTCATTGTTAACCCAAAAATCATTCAGGAGCAGATTGTTTAATTTCCATGTATTTGTATAGTTTTAGGGGTTCCTTTTGGGTCGATAACTAGTTTTATTCCAGTGTGGTCTGAGAAGATAACGTGGTATGATTTCAATTTTCTTAAGTTTATTGAGACTTGATTTGTGGCCTGTCATATGTTCTATCATGGAGAATGTTCCATGTGGTGATGAGAAGAATGTATATTATGGAGGTCTTGGGTACAAGGTTCTGTAAATATGTTAGGTCACTTTGTTCCTGAGTGTGGTTTAAGCCCATTGTCTTTTTGTTGACTTTCTGTCTCAATAATCTGTCTAGTGCAGTCACTGGAGTATTGAACTGTTATTATGTTCCTGTCTATCTCATTACTTAGGTCTAGTAGTAATTGGTTTATGAATCTAGGACCTCCAGATTTAGGTGCATATATGTTTAGGATTATATCTTTTTGTTGGACTGATCCTTTTATCATTATATAATGACAGTTGCCTTTTTTTTTTTTTTTTTTACTGTTGTTACTTTAAAGTCCGCTTTGTCTGATATAAGAATAACTACTCTTGCTTGTTTTTGGTGTTGATTTGTTTTTGTTTTTTTGGTTTGTCTTGTTTTTGGTTTCCAGTTACATAGAATGCCTTTTTCTACCCCTTTATCTTGAGTTTATAGGAATCCTTACATGTTAGGTAAGTCTCTTGAAGACAACAGATATTTGGTTTGTGATTCTTTATCCATTCTGTTAGTCTGTATCTTTTAAGTGTGGCATTTAGGCCATTTACATTTAATGTTAATACTGAGGTGTGAGGTACTGTTCCATTCATCATGTCAATTGTTTTCCAGATACTTTTTTAGTTACTGTTATTGTGTTATTGTTTTATAGGCTCTGTGAGTTCTGTGCATTCAAGAGGTTCTATTTTTGTGTATATTGAGCTTTTGTTTCAAGATTTATAACTTATTTTAGCATTTTTTTTTTATCGGGCTGCTCTGATAACAACAAATTCCCTCAGTAGTTGTTTGTTTGAAAATGACCTATTTGTCCTTCATTTATGAAACTTGGCTTTGCCTGATACAAAACTCTTGGTTTACAGTTATTTTGTTTCAACAGGACGAAGATAGAACCCCAGTCCCTTCTGGCTTATAAGATTTCTGTTGTAAATCTGCTGTTAGTCTGGTAGATTTTTCTTTATAGGTTACCTCATGTGTTTTTCTCGCTTTTTTTTTTTAGAACTCTTTGTTTCATGTTGACTTTATATAGCCTGATGACTGTATGTCTTGGTGATGACCTTTTTGCAATGTATCTCCCAGGTGTTCTTTAAGCTTCTTGTATTTTAATATCTAAATCTCTAGCAAGGCCAGGGAGTCTTCCTCAATTATTCCCTGAAAAAAGGTTTCCAAACTTTTTGCTTTCTCTTTTCCCTCAGGAATACCAATTATTCTTAGGTTTTGCCGTTTTACATAATCTCATAATTCTTAGAGATGTCCTTCATTTCTCTTGATTCTTTTTTCTTTATTTTTGTCTTATTAGATGAATTTGAAAATATTTTTCTCTTATTAAGTGAATTTGAAAACTTGTCTTAGAGTTCTGAAATTCTTTCTTCTACGTTCCTTTGCATTGTGTAATTTACTAAGTGTGTATTTCATTTCCAGAAGTTCTGATTTTTTTAAGATATCTATCTTTCTAGAAAATTTGTTATTCATATTCTGAATTTTTTTAAATTTCTTTCTGTTGGTTTTTACCTTTCTCTGGTATCTCCTTGAGTAGCTTAATAATCAACCTTTTGAAATTTTTATCTGGTATTTCAAAGATTTCATATTGGTTTGCTTTATTTGCTGGAGGGCTAGTGTGATCTTTTGGGGGTATTATAGAATTCTGTTTTGTCCTATTATCAGAATTATTTTTCCGGTTTCTTCTCATTTGGGTAGACTATTTCTTCACATTCTTCTTGAATTTACTTTTGACTTCTTTTATTTTTTTCCTTTTTATGGATGTGACTTTAACATTTATAGTTTATTGAAACCTAACTTAGGTACTGGTGCTTTCTAGGGTGAAGACTCAGTATGGATTCCTTGGTTATAGGTCTTTGTATGATGGCCTTCTCGGGTGCTGATTATAGTAGCATCGTGCTCACTGTGTGAGCAAGTTCACTGTTTCCTGTAGGAGTGAAATGGCAAATGCATCTCAAAGCTTATTTCATTCCCCCATGGTGTTTACTTTTTTATTTATTAATTTTTCCCCAGGATTTTATTTACTGGGTTGAATAGTTCAGGCTTCAGCCCAATAAGGGATGTGTCTACAGGTAGAAACCAGATGTTGCTAAAGCAGGTGGGTAAATGCAGTATCCAATAGCTGGGCAGAGGATGGAGGTGGCTGGGAGAGCTCTCAGTGAAACACACTGAGGTCTTATCAGTGGGAAGGACCAGATTTACCTCAGCTTCTCTGCCAGGACAACAGGAAATCTTTCCCTCACCAAGACACACTCCTGACCTGGTGTTCCAGCTATTCAGATCAGACAGGTACCTTTTTTACATCTGTGGGAATGTTGGTGTTTCAACTAGAGAGAAATTGTGGTTCTACCTCTCATGTAAACCTGCACTTGGAGGGCATTTCTCCTGTGGGGATGCATCCCCCCCGGAGGTGTTGCAGAACATCTGTCTCTAGGTGCACCCACACTGAGCTCCTATGGGAAAACCCCAACTGTGTCTGCAGTGGTGGACAAATGGGAAACTTGTCCCATTCTCTAAGACATTTCATGAGTATAACAGAGCTTCCTGAGCATTGAGGTAGAACTGAAGACTTTCTCAGCTGAGCCTAGCACTGCAACTGTGGCTCCACTGGAAGAAACTTGCCACCAGCAGAAAGGTCTAGGACTCAAGGTCTGCCATCTGGGTTTTGTCCCATGGGGTGTCCCCTTGATTTGGGGCCCTCTCCTTCCTCTAGGAAATAGAAGTTCCAGAGAGCCAGACTATTGTGAATGCTGTTGCTCTTCGGGGTGTAGCCACCCACTAAGGCCACCACACTCCAGGCTGGTGCTGGTGAATGTCTGCAAGGGATCCTGAGATGTGGCCTGTCCTTAAGTCTCCCAGCAGTAGGTACTAGCACCCGCTCTGATAGGGATGACAGGGGAGTGACATAGACTCTGTGAGATTCCTTGGTTATAGATAGGCTTAGTTTGCTGACTTTCTCAGATGCCAGTTATTGTAGTGATGAACTACCAGGTAGACAGACTTAGGACCTCCTGATTAGCCAGGATTGTGCAGGCAATGGTGGTAATTTAGGTTGCACACAGGTTCTTTCCTTCCTGGGTATAGTGTTTTTCTACCTGGAAATGCTGTAGTGGACTGTGTCAGTTGGTTTCCAGCCAAGAACTGACACTTTTAAAAGAGCACCTAGTAGTATTGGTCAGATTTGTGATTGCCTTATGTAACCCAGGGGAGGTACACTGGTTTCTCAGATGATAGGCAGAGTCATAAAGCTCCCAAAAGGTTTGTCCTTTGTGTTAAGCTACCAGGGTGGATGGAAGGGCAAAACCAGGTGGGGGCTGGGTCAGGCAGGTTTACACTCAGGCTCTCAGCATGCAAGGTAAGCAGTGGCCCCTGTGGGAGTCAGGAGGGCAGTTCTCTGGCCACTGGGGTAATATTCCAGAGAAGAGCGTAGCTGCCTCTGCTGCAGAAGAGTTTGTGTAGGGAGTGGGAAGTAGCAAGTGGCAGTAAACCCATCTAGGGACTTGGCAAGGCAGATCTCCCAGATGCAATTTTTCTCTAGCAGTAGAGAACTAAGTTCCAGGCTGTCTATGCTCAGAACTCACAACTGCCCCAGGCCATAAACTCTCCCTGCAGAGATAGCAACCATGGCTTTCTTTTCTTTTTTCTTTTTTTAATTATACTTCAAGTTTTAAGGTACATGTGCACAACATGCTGGTGTGTTACATATGTATACACGTGCCATGTTGGTGTGCTGCACCCATTAACTCGTCATTTAACATTAGGTATATCTTCTAATGCTATCCCTCCCCACTCCCCCTACCCCACAACAGGCCCCAGTGTGTGATGTTCCCCTTCCTGTGTCCATGTGTTCTCATTGTTCAGTTCCCACCTATGAGTGAGAACATGCGGTGTTTGATTTTTTGTCTTTGCGATAGTTTGCTGAGAATGATGGTTTCCAGCTTCATCCATGTCCCTGCAAAGGACATGAACTCGTCATTTTTATGGCTGCAGAGTATTCCATGGTGTATTATGTGCCACATTTTCTTAATCCGATCTATCATTGTTGGATATTTGGGTTGGTTCCAAGTCTTTGCTATTGTGAATAGTGCCGCAATAAACGTACGTGTGCATGTGTCCTTAAAGCAGCATAATTTATAATCCTTTCATGTGTCTTTTGACTGCATAAATGTCTTCTTTTGAGAAGTGTCTATTCATATCCTTTGCCCACTTGTTGATGGGCAACCATGGCTTTCATGCTATGCCCTTCCCAGTCTGCCTGCACATCCAGGGTGCAGAGCTCCTGTGGTCTTGGTTGCAGCACACTTCCCACTCACTCATGGGTTCTGAGCAAGGGAGTTCTTCCCCATTTGAGTTTATATCGCAAAATTCATTTGGGAGATTCTTTCAGCGTGCCACTGGTGCCTGAGTTAGTTGAGAGACCTCTGCGAGGTCCCCTGTGAGGCAGAATAAAGAATGGCTTCCCTAGGTCTGGGCAGTCTATCCCCTTCTCATACTCTGAGGACTTAGTTTTTTTTGCTTGCTCATGGTGTAGGTGGCAGCCTGCTGCTTCTTTCAGAGGGTCTATGGATTTCTGTTTTCCTATTAAGTTCTTGCATTGCTTCTTAGAAACAAAATCTCACAGTGGGAGTATCTATGTACTATTTTGTCTTTCCAAGTGGAAGAGACATGCTAATACTGCCTCCAATCACCTATCCTGGGGTTGGGGGGACGTTCAGTATGATTTAGAAGGCTGACTGTTTTTTGTCTAGAAAGTATATGGAGAGTGTGTTATATTCAGATTTCTTGGGATGTATTCTCTATTAGCCTTTTCATGTTGCCATAACAAAGTAATGCCAATGGTGTGAGAAACAACAGAAATGTATCCTCATGCAGTTCTGGACATAAAAGTTTCAGCTAATTCTGGTCTAGATAAGGGCTCTCTTCCCAGCTTGTAGATGGCTGCCTTCATGCCATGTCCTCACATGGCCTTTTTTGGGTGCACGTGCACGTGTACACTGTGTGTGGGTGTGAGTGTGGGTGTGGGTGTGGTGGGGGAAAGGGAAACTCTTTATTGTTTTAATAAAGCTACTAATCCCATCATATTAGGATCTTCATTTTATGAACGTGTTTAATCCTAATTACCTCCTTATAGGCCCTGTCTCCAAATACAGTCTTAATGAGAATTGGGGCTATTAAATTTTGAGGGAACACAATTTAGTCCATAGCATGTTCTAGTGGTTTGAGTCAAAGTCCTTAGCATAATCTAAGCAGCCTGGAATGTATGACCTGTGCCCTGGCTAGATCTCTCATATTAATATCTACTCTATTTAAGCATCCTGACTACCTGCTGTTATTTGAAATGCTAGATATAGTTTCTTTTCAAGGCCTTCCTATGCAGTGTTTTCTCTGCCGGCTTACATAATGACTTCTCTGTTTGGCTGAAACTTTTCAGTTAGATCTCTTCCCAAATGTTGCCTCCTTATCCATTTTTTAGGGGTTTAAAATGTACTTTCATCAATTTATAAGTTCAGCATAAAGACACACTCTTTTGTTCATTGTTTCTTATGAAGTAGTAAATATTTATTGGATTAATGACAGAAAAAAACAGATTGAGTACCAGTTTTACTTTAATTGCACACCAAGGAGGACCTGAATGGCTGGACTTTTTCTCATCTGTTTATAATTAAGTCACTTGGATAAATTTGCAAGTTCATAAGGGTATGCCCTTTCATTCTCTAGCCCTTCCAGTCTGGTCCACCTTAACAAATGCATGTATCTAACTATCAAATACTCCTTTAGATATTCAACGTAATTAGTAGCTCACGAGAGAACAAATGATTTGCTATTTTATATCTCCGGTTTGGGGTAGCTTTTTCAAAAACCATTGTTGGATGCCATTATAAAGGAATTTCTCAAAGGGGGACTCAACATTTATAATCTCCTCTCAGGAAATTCCACATTTATTATCTCCAAACAGTTAAAAAATAAAACTGTTGATCTGAGATGTAAAAAGCACAATTTGTGGCTAAATTAAGCAAAAGCTGAAATTACTTATGATCCATCCTTATTTCTAATGGTCTCAATATTCTTTTTTTATTAGATTTTTCTAAATTTTATTTTTTCAGTCCTTAGACTATTAGGCAGAAGCTGTCAACATTTCTGATGACAGCAAGGAACAGTAAGAACAATCAAGGTAACAGGTTGACAAATTTATTAGAAACCACAGGAAATTTACACAAGCCACTGCAGTAGATGAGTGACTCCATCTCCTCCCAGTCCTGGCATTCTCTCCTGTGCTGCAGTGGCCACTAGGTAGAACACGAAGGGTACATAGAAAGTTGACACTATCTATCCTAAGTTCTCAAGAGGAATCAGAGTGCAAAAACAACTCAATTTGGAAATTCAGCATCGTTTCTTTTATTTACAACCCACACAGCTCTTTCTCCTGCCATTTCTTATTTGTGTGTTCTTCAGAAACATTTCACACTTCCTTGGACTTCCCTCAAAGGTGACAGATGTGTAACCCAATCCGAATATGCTGCTTACTTCACTTGCATATGAGTTTCTTATTACAATATAATTGATGTGGGGAGGCAGGTATACAAAGGCACACTTGGAGCATCTTTCCAATTTGGCCAAGTTTGAATCCCATTTCAACATAATTGAGCCATCTTATTTACCACGTGTCTGTCAGGTACACTTATTTCTTTTCTTACTAGCCAGCATTATTTCACCACAGAATTCAAAATAATCTAAGTACTTATGTTGATCTAATTACCTCCTGGAATTTTGCTTTTTTACCAAATGACATTAACTTTTTAATGTATGAGATGATATTTGTGTTTCATTGTATATGACTTATCAATTTTTACGTAATGCATTTATCTTATGCATTCTATCTAGTCTCATGAGGGACCTTGCACAAGGCCTTGGGGATAGAGAACAGCTTTGGGAATGACCAGAACCTAAACTCTCCTAAAAGGCCATCAAAGAAAGGAACAACATGTACAGTAAGTCACCACATTGGTAAATTCAATGATTGTTACTTCCAGTTATGCTTCCTTCACATAGCACTTAATTCTGTTTCAAATTTCTGAATAATGATTGAAAAAAGGAGTTTAGATCACATTCTAAGGAAATATCTGATCCCCAAAGATTCCATAGTGCCAGGAAATACTGTCCAGGCTCAACTATACACAACATTGAGGGTAATTTCCCAAAAACATTGTGAGCTGCTGTTACAAAGAGTTTTAATAATACATAATTTGTAACTTTTATGTGTACATAGTATACATATTTATGGGATATATGAGATACTTTGATACAGGCAGGCAATGTGTAATTATGTCATTATCCTTTGTATTGCAAACAATCCAATTATACCCTTTTAGTTATCTTTAAATGTAAAATCAAATTATTGACTATAATCACCCTGTTTTGCTATCAAATGCTAGATCTTATTAATTTTTTAATTTTTTTTGTACCCATTAACCATCTGCACCCCACCATTCCACCCCCACTACACTTCCTAATCTCTGGTAACCATTCTTTTACTCTCTATCTTGATGAGTTCAATTGTTTTAATTTTTAGCTCCCACAAATAAGTGAGAACATGTGAAGTTTGTCTTTCTGTGCCTCGCTTATTTCACTTAACATAATGACCTCCAGTGCCAGCCATTTTGCCACAAATGACAGGATATCATTTTTTATGGCTGAATAGTACTCCATTGTATATATGTACCATTCATTCATTCTTTATCCATTTATCTGTCAGTGGACACTTAGGTTGTTTCCAAATCTTGTCTACTGTGAATGATGCTGCAATAAACATGGGAATACAGTTATCTCTTTGATATACTGATTTCCTTTCTTTTGGTGATATACATAGCAGAAGATTGCTGGATCATATAGTTGTTCTATTTTTAGCTCTCTAAGGAAGCTTTAAAATGTTCTCCATAGTTAGTGGTTGTACTAGTGGGTTAGTACAACCCACTAGTTAGTACAACAACTAGTCAGTGGGTGGGATTCTCCCACCCACAATATAGGAGGGTTCCTTTTTCTCCACAACCTCTCCAGCATTTGTTAATTGTTATTGCTAGTCTTATTAATAAAAGCCATTTTAACTGGGATGAGATGATATCTTGTACTTTTTTTTTTTTTTTGAGACAGAGTATTGCCTAGTCTGAAGTGCAATGGTGCCATCTTGGCTCACTGCAAACTCCACCTCCCAGGTTCAAGCAATTCTCCCGCCTCAGCCTCCTGAGTAGCTGGGATTACAGGCGTGTGCCACCATATCTGGCTAATTTTTGTATTTTTAGTTGAGACAAGGTTTTGCCATGTTGGCCAGGTTGGTCTCAAACTCCGACCTCAAGTGATTCATCTGCCTCGGCCTCCCAAAGTGTCTGGATTATGGGTGTGAGCCACGGCCTCTCATACTACTATTGATTTACATTTCTCTGATGATCAATGATGTTGAACACCTTTTCATATACCTGTATGCCAGTTTTATGTCTCCCTTTGAGAAATGTCTATTCAGATTTTTTGCTAATTAATCAAATTATTAGATTTTTTTTCCTGTAGTGTTGTTTGAATTCCTTATATATTCTGGTTATTAGCCTCTGTCAGATGGGTAGTTTGCAAATGTATTCTCCCATTCTGTGAGTTGTATCCTCACATTGTTGATTGTTATTTTTGTTGTGCAGAAGCTTTTTAACTTGATGTAATCCCATTTGTCATTTTTTGTTTTGGTTGTCTGTGCTTGTGGGGTATTACTCAAGAAATCATTGACCAGTCCTAGAGAATTCTAGGATGGAGATTCTATGTCTTAGAGAATTTCCCCAAAGTTTTCTTTTAGTAGTTTCATAGTTTGAGGTCTTAGAATTAAGTCTCTAATACATTTGACTTGATTTTTGTGTATGGCAAGTGATAAGGGTCTAGTTTCACTCTTTTGAACATGGATATCCAGTTTTCACAGAAACATTTATTGAAGAGACTGTCTTTTCTCTATACATGTTCTTGACACCTTTGTTGAAAACAAGTTTATTATATGTACATGGATTTGTTTCTGTGTTCACTATACTGTTGCATTGATCTATGCATCTGTTTTTATGCCAGTACCGTGCTGTTTTGGTTTCAATAGCTATTCAGTACAATTCGAAGTCAGGTAATGTGATTCTTCCAGTTTTGTTCTTTTTGTGCAGGTTGCCTTCGGCATTTCTGGGTCTTTTGTGGCTTCATATAAATTTTAAGTTTTTTTTTTATATTTCCATGAAGAATGTCATTGGTATTTTGATAGAGATTGCATTGAATCTGTAGATTGCTTTGGGCTTATGGATATTTTAACAATTTGATTCTTCCAATCCATAAAAAGGGACTATCTCCCCATTTTTTGTGTGTCCCCTTCTATTTGTTTTTCAGTATTTTATAGTTTTCACTGTAGAGATCTTTCACTTCTTTGGTTAATTTCTAGGTATTTTATTTTATTTGTAGCTATTGTAAATGAAATTACTTTCTTGATTTCTTTTCAGATTATTGGCTGTTGGCATATAGAAATGTGAGGGAATTTTATATGTTGATTTTTTTATCATGCAACTTTACTGAATTTGTTTATCAGCTCTCACAGTTTTTGGTGGAGTCTTTAGGTTTTTCCAAATACAAATATCATCTGCAAACAAGGATAATTTGATTTATGCATTGTTAATTTGGATGCCCTTTATTTCTTTCTCTTGTCTGATTGCTCTAGCTAGGATTTCCAGTATTGGGCTGAAACAGTGATAAAAGTGGGCATCATTGTTATGTTCTAGGTCTTAGAGGAATGGCTTTCAGTTTTTCCCAGTCTGTATGATACTGGCTATGAGTCTGTTGTATGCGGCTTTCATTATCTTGAGGTATGTTCTTTTTGTACCCAGTTTATTGAGTATTTTAATCATAAAGGGGTGTTGAATTTTATCAGCTTTTCAGCATCAATTGAAATAATCATATGGTTGTTGTCCTTCATTCTGTTGATATGATATATCACACTGATTGACTTGTATATGTTGAATTATCCTTTCATCCCAGGAATAAATCTCACTTGGTCATGATGAATTAGCTTTTTAATGTATTGTTGAATTGGGTTCTTTACAACATATTGTTAGGTTGTTTATTTGAAATTTCTATACTTTTTTATGTAGGTACTTATAGCTATAAACTTTTCTCTAAGTACTGCTTTTGTAGTATCCCATAAGTTGTGGTATGTTGTGTTTCCATGTTTTGTTTCAATAACTTTTTAAATTTCCCTCTTAATTTCTTCATTGCTCCACTGGTCATTCAGAAGCGTATCATTTAATTTCCAGGTAATTGCATAGTTTTCAAATTCCTCTTGTTATTTATTTCTAGTCTTATTCCACTGTGGTCAGAAAAAGATACTTGATATTATTTTATTTTTTGAATTTTTAAAGACATGTTTTGTGGCCAAATGTATGGTCTATCCTTGAGAATGATTCATGTTCTGAAGAGAAGTATGTATTCTACAGCCATTGGATGAAGTATTCTGTATATATCAATTAGGTTCGCTTGGTCTATACTCAGATAAATATCAATATTTCTTTGTTGATTTTCTGTCTGGATAATCTGTCTAATGCTAAAACTGGGGTGTTGAAGTCTTTATTGTTGTACTGGGGTCTATCGCTTTATCTCTAATAATATTTGTTTTATGTATCTGGGTGCTCCATTGTTGGGTACACATGTATTTTCAATTGTTATATCCTGTTGCTAAATTGACCCCTTTATTATTATATAATGACCTTTTTTGTCCTTTTACGGTTTTTGTCTTGAAATCCATTTTGTCTGATATAAGCATACCTACTTGATATGGTTTAGATATTTGTCCCTGCCGAAATCTCATGTTGAACTCTATTCCCCAGTGCTGGAGTTGGGGCCTGGTAGGAGGTGTTTGGATCATGGGAGAAGATCCCTCCTGACTTGATGCTGTCTTTATGATAGTGAGTGAATTCTTGCAGGATCTGGTTATTTAAAAGTGTGTGATATTTCACTTCCACTCTCTCTTGCTCCTACTGTCCCCATGTGAAATGCCTGCTCCTGCTTCATTTTCTGTCATGAGTAAAAGCTCCATGAAACCTCCCCAGAAGCAGATGCTGCTATGCTTCCTGTATAGCATTCAGAGCAATGAGCCAATTAAGCCACTGTTCTTATAAATTAACTAGTCTCATGTATTTATTTATAGCAATTCAAGGATGGCCTAAAACAGAAAATTGGTACCAAGGAGTCAGGTATTGCTACAAAGACACCTGAAAATATGGATGAAGCTTTGGTTCTGGGTAATGGACAGAGGTTGGAAGAGTTTGGAGGGCTCAGAAGAAGATAGGAAGATGAGGAAAAGTTTGGATCTAACCAGAGACTGGTTAAATGGTTGTAACCAAAATGCATGATAGTGATATGCATAGTGAAGACTAGGCTGCCAAGGTCTCATGTGGAAATGAGGAACTTATTGGGAACGGGAGCAAAGGTCACATATGTTACACCTTAGCAAAGAACTTGGCTATATGGCATTCATGCCCTAGGGATCTGTGGAAATTTGAAGTTCAGAGTGATGATTTATGCTGCTATAAAGACACATGCACACGTATGTTTATTGTGGCACTACTCACAATAGCAAAGACTTGGAACCAACCCAAATGTCCAACAATGATACACTGGATTAAGAAAATGTGGCACATATACACCATGGAATACTATGCAGCCATAAAAAATGATGAGTTCATGTCCTTTGTAGGGACATGGTTGAAGCTGGAAACCATCATTCTCAGCAAACTATCGCGAGGACAAAAAACCAAACACCGCATGTTCTCACTCATAGGTGGGAATTGAACAATGAGAACACTTGGACACAGGAAGGGGAACATCACACTCTGGGGACTGTTGTGGGGTGGGAGGATGGGGGAGGGATAGCATTAGGAGATATACCTAATGTAAATGATGAGTTAATGGGTTCAGCACACCAACATGGCACATGTATACATATGTAACAAACCTGCAAGTTGTGCACATGTAACCTAGAACTTAAAGTATAATTATATATATAAAAGAGTGATGATTTAGAGTGTCCAGTGTAAGAAACTTCTAAGCGACAAAGCATTCAAAAAGTAATCTGGCTGCTTCTAACAACCTATGCTTAGATGTGGGAGCAAAGAAATGACTTAAATTTGGAATATATATTTAAAAGGGAAGTAGAGTGTAAAAGTTTGTAAAACTTGCAGACTTGCCATGTGGCTGAGAAAGAAAAGGCTTTCTCAGAAGAGGAATTTAAGTGGGCTGTGTAACAACCACTTGCTAGAGATCTTTGCATATCTAAAAGAGAGCCAAGTGCTAATATCCATGGCAAGGAGAAAAGGGCTTTGAAGGCATTTTAGAAACTTCACAGAAGCTCCTTCTACCACAGGTCTGGAGGCCTAAGAAGGAAAGATGGTTCCCTGGGCCAGCCCCAGGGCCCTGCTGCCCTGGGCAGCCTTGGAACAATGCTCCCCACTTTCTGACAGCTTCAACTCTAGCCTCAGCTCAAAGAGGCTTAGTATTTCTCTAGCTGACACTGTGGACAATGCAGGCCATAAGCCTTTTGGCAGCTTCTATGTGATCTTACACCTGTAGGCACACAGAATGCAAGAATGAAGAAGGCTGAGGAGCATCTGCCTAGATTTCAGAGGATGTGTGAGAAAGCATGGGTGCCCAGGCAGAAGCTTGCTACAGGGTCACAGCCCTCAACAGAGAACCTCTGCTAGGGTAGTGCCAAAGGGAAATGTGGGGTTGGAGCCCCTGTGCAGGGTCCTCAGTGGGCACTGCCTAGCAGAGCTGTGAGAAGGGGGCCACTCTCCTCTGGACCACAGAATGGCAGATTCACTTGCGGCTTGAACCCTGCACCTGGAAAGCTGTAGGCAGTCAACAGCCTGAGAGAGCAGCCACAGGGGCTGAACTTTGCAAAGCCACAGAGGTGGAGCTGCCCAGTCCTTGAACCAGCATGCCCTGGATGTGGGACATGGAGTCAAAGGAGACTCCTCTGGAGTTTTGAAGTTTAATGACTGCCCTGCTCAGTTTCAAATTTGCATAGGAGCTGTGACCCCTTTCTTTTGGCTGATTTCTCTCTTTTGGAACAGGTATGTTTATCCAATGCTTCTACTCTCATTCTATCTTGGAAGCAAATAAATTGCTTTTGATTTTACAGGCCCATAGGAGGAAGCCTGTGAGCTTGCCTTGTCTTTTTGTTTTGTTTTGTTTTTTTAAGTTCTAGTGTATATGTGCACAACGTACAGGTTTGTTACATAGGTATACATGTGCCATTCTGGTTTGCTGCATCCATCAACTGGTCATTTACATTAGGTATTTCTCCTAATGCTATCCCTTCCCCAGCCCCACACCCCCCAACCAGCCCCAGTGTGTGATGTTCCCCACCCTGTGTCTATGTGTTCTCACTGTTCAACCCCCACCTACGAGTGAGAACAGGCAGTGTTTGGTTTTCTGTCCTTGTGATAGTTTGCTTAGAATGATGGTTTCCAGCTTCATCGATGTCCCTGCAAAGGACATGAACTCACCCTTTTTATGGCTGCATAGTATTCCATGGTATATATGTGCACATTTTCTTAATCCAGTCTATCATTGTTGGACATTTGGGTTGGTTCCAAGTCTTTGCTATTGTGAGTAGTGCCTCAGTAAACATACATGTGCATGTGTCTTTATCATAGAATGATTTATAATCCTTTGGGTATATGCCCAGTAATGGGATTGCTGGGTCAAATGGTATTTCTAGTTCTAGATCCTTAAGGAATCAACACACTGTCTTCCACAATGGTTGAACTAATTTACACTCCCACCAGCAGTGTAAAAGCATTCCTATTTCTCCACATCCTCTCCAGCATCTGTTGTTTCCTGATTTTTTTTCTTTAGTCCTCTTGTTTTATTTTTTATTATTTATTTATTTATTTTTATTTCTAGTTCTAGATCCTTGAGGAACTTGCCTTGTCTTAGATGAGACTTTGGACTTTTGAGTTAGTGCTGAAATGAGTTAAGATTTTGTGGGACTGTTGGGAAAGCATGATTGTATTTTGCAATGTGAGAATGGCATGAGATTTGAGAAGGACCAGTGGCAGAATAAGAGAGTTTGGATATTTGTCCCTGCCAAATCTCATGTTGAATTGTAATCCCAATGCCGGAGGTAGGGTCTGTTGAGAGGCATTTGGATCGTGGAGGCAGATACCTCATGGCTTGGTGCTGTTTTCACAATAGTGAGTGAGTTCTCATAAGATCTGGTCATTTAAAAGTGTTTGTGTGGCATATCCCTACCACTTGCTCTCCCTTGCTTCTGCTTTCTCTATGTGAAGTGCCTGCTCATGCTTTGCTTTCCATCATGAGTAAAAGCTCCCTGAAGCCACTGCAGAAGAAGAGGCTGCCATGCTTCCTGTATAGCCTATAGATCTGTGAGCCAATTGAATCTCTTTTCTTATAAATTACTCATTCTCAGCTATTTCTTTATAGTAATTCCAGAATGCCCTAATACACTACTACTGCTCTTTTTGGTATTCATTTGAATGTAATAATTTTTCCATCCTTTTTTTCATTCTTTGTGTGTCTTTATAGGCGAAGTGTTTCTTGTGAGCAACAGGTCTTTGGGTCTATTTTTTTTTAATCTATTCAGCTACTTTTTGTCTTTTGATTGGAGGGTGTAATTAATTTACATTCAATATTATTAAGTAAGGGCTTATTCCTGCCATTTTTTTTTCTGATTCTTTTGTTATTTTCTCTTTCTTCTTATCTCCCCTCCTGTCTTCCTCTTACTGAAGATGATTTTCTCTGGTAGTATATTTTAATTTTCCGCTTCAAAAATATATATCTATTGTATGTTTTTGGTTTGAGGTTACCATGAGGCTTGTAAATAATATCTTATAACCCAGTATTTTATTTATTTTAATTTTTTTATTCTACTTTAAGTTTCAGGATACACGTGCAGAATGTGCAGGTTGGTTACAGAGGTGTGCCATGGTGGTTTGCTGCACCTCTTGACCCGTCCTCTAAGTTCCCTCCCCTTATTTCCCACCCCAACAGACCCTGGTGTGTATTGTTTCCATCCCTGTGTCCATGTGTTCTCCTTGTTCAACTCCCATTTATGAGTGGGAACATGCAGTGTCTGGTTTTCTGTTCCTGTGTTAATTTGCTAAGGATGATGGCTTCTAGCTTCATCCATGTCCCTGCAAAGTACATTATCTCATTCCTTTTTATGGCTGCATAGTATTCCATGGTGTATATGTACCACATTTTCTTTATCCAGTCTATCATTGATGTAACCCAGTATTTTAAACTGATGACAACTTAACACTGATTACATGTACAAAGAAACCAGCCAAGACAAAACTAACAACAACTCTATATTTTAACTTTGTTCCCCTATTTCTTAATTTTTGTTGTTTCTATTTATATCTCATTATACTCTCTCTGTCTTGGAAAGTGGCAGTAAATATTCTTGATCACTTCATCTTTTCATCTTTCTTCCTAAGATAGGAGTAGTTTACACACCACAATTACAGAGTTATAATCTTCTTTGTTTTTCTCTGTACTTACTATTACCAGTGAGTTTTAAACCTTCAGATGTTTCTTAGTGTTCAGTAACATTCATGTTTTTGAGATTTAAGAACTCCCTTTAGCATTTTTGGTAGGACAGGTCTGATATTGATGAAATCCTTCAGGCTTTATTTTTCTGGGAAAGTCTTTATTTCTCATTCATGTTTGTGCAGTATTTTCACTGGATATGCTATTCTGGGGAAAACATTTTTCACTTCGGCTCTTGAAATACATTGTGGCAGTCTCTACCTATAAGGTTTCTACTGAAAAGTCTGCTGCCACACTTATTGGACTTCCGTAGTATGTTATTTCTTTCTTTTTTTCTTGCTGCTTTTAGGATCTTTTCTTTATCTTTGACCTCTGGGAGTTTGATTATTAAATTCCTTGAGGTAGCCTTCTTTGGGTTAAATCTGCTTGGTGTTCTATAACCTTCTTTTTCTTAAATATTGATATCTTTCTCTAGATTTGGGAAGTTCTCTGACATTATTTCCTTAAATAAACTTTCTACTCCTATCTCTTTGTTTACCTCCTCTTTAAGGCGAATAACCCTTAGATTTACCCATATAGGGCTATTTTCTATTTTGTAAGTGTGCTTCATTCTTTTTTATACTTTTTTCTTCTGTTTCCTCTGACTGTGTATTTTCAAATAGCCTGTCTTCAAGCTTACTGATGCTTTATTCTGGTTGATCAATTATCTTATTATGAGACTCTGATGCATTCTTCAGTATGTCAATTGCATTTTTAAACTTCAGAATTTCTGCTTGATTTTTTCTAATTATTTCAATTTCTTTGTTAAATTTATCTGATAGAACTGTGAATTCCTTCTCTGTATTATATTGAATTTGAGTTTCCTCAAAACACCTATTTTGAATTCTCTTTCTAAAAGGTCACATATCTCTGCGTCTCTGGGATTGGTCCTTGGTGCCTTCTTTAGTTCAATTTGTGAGGTCATGTTTTCCTGGATGGTGTTGATGCTTGCAGATGTTATTCAGTGTCTGGGCATTGAAGATACAGATATTTATTGTAGTCTTCGCAGTTTAGGATTGTTTATATTCATCCTTCTTAGAAAAGCTTTCCAGGTATTCAGAGTCTCTTTGGTGTTATGATCTAAATTTTTGGTCACTGAAGCCATATCTGCATTTGTGTCATCTCGATCCCAGTAACACTGTTGACTCTGACAGACTTGTAGAGGTACTTCCTTGGTGGTACCTCTTGGTGGATAAGATCTGGTAGAAATCTTTGAATTACCTAGCAGAGATTTCTGGTCTCTTCCTTTAATTTTTTCCAAAGAAAAGTCTCTTTCTCTCTGCTGAGCTGCCTGGGGCAGGGGGAAGGGTGACACAAGCCTGGGCAACATGATGAAAGCCCGTCAAAAATTACAAAATTAGCTGAGTGTGGTGGCACATGCCTGTAGTCTCAACTACTTGGGGGGCTGAGGCAGGAGAATCATTTGAACCTGGGAGGTTGAGGCTTCAGTGAGCCAAGATGGCACCACTGCTCTCCACTCTGGGTGACAAAGTGAGATCCTGTCTCAAAAAAAAAAAAAAGAAAAAGAAGACTTAAAAAAAAAAAAGAAATGCAAATTCTCTGACCTCATTGCAGACCCAGTGTATTAGTTTCCTAGCGCTGCCATAACTAATTACCCAAAACACAGAGGAAACTAGAAGTCCACAATTAAGGTATCAGCAGGAGTCTTTGTTCTGAAGCCTCTGAAGGAGAAAACTTCCCATGCCTTTCTCCTAGTTTCTGGTGGTTACTGGCATTATTATTTTTTTTTCCGCACTCCTTGGCTTGCAAACACATCACTACAATCAGTGCTTTGTGTTTACATGGCTTTCTTCTCTGTGTTTCTCCTCTGTTTTCATATCTCAAGTATCCCCCTTCTTTCTCTAAGAAGGACACCAGTCATTGGATTTTGGGCCCACCCTAATTCAGGATAACGTCATCCTGAAGGCCTTATTTTAATTACGCTTACAAAGATTCTTATTCTAAATTAGGGAACATTCTGAGGTCTGGGGTGGACATGAATTTTTGGAGGATAAAAATTCCTCCCATTTAACCCACGACACATACAAAACCGGAAGCTCTGCTGGTGGAGTCTAGTAATCTTTTACCGAAGTTTCCAAATGATTCTGGTGCATACAAAACTTGGCAAACCACTGATACACAGTGTATGGCCCTGTCTTAATCCATCTGTGCTACTATAACAATAACTAAACTAGGTAATTGATGAAGAACAGAAATGTATTTGCCACTGTTCTAGCGACTGGAAAGTCCAAAATGAAAGTGTCAGCATTTGCTGAGGACCTTTTTGCTGCATCTTAACATGGTGGAAGGCAGAAGGGCAAGAGAGCAAACCTTTCACAAGGTCTTTTCATAAAGGTGTTAATCCATTCACAAGGGCAGAGGCTTTGTGATCTAAACACCTCCCAGCAGGTCCCACCTTTCAACACTGTTGAATTGGTGACTACATTTCAAACATATGAATTTTGGAGGGGACAAAAGCATTCAAACCATAGTATTCCTTTGATAAGAAGTTACTACATTTTGTTATAGTCCCAACATAAATATCAATAGAAATTCTGTTTTATTCACAAAAGCACCCCCATTTGAATATTAACTTATCATCCTTACAATGACAGGTCAAACTATTAGAATATTCACAAACTGAGCAAATTTTACAAGATGAGGAGCCTAAGTGTGGGTAGGGACTGCAAGTAACAGTTGACAGACGACTTATAATATCTCACTGACTTGTTAAAATAGATACACACATAATTGAGGAATCTGCCCATCCTTTATTCTGCCTTTTCCTTTGGGGAGAAATCGAGGGAGACAACCCTTGGGCAATAAAGTTGAAATTTTATCTGAGACTCGCTGGGTAGAAATTTATGCCCAAGTACATCTAAAATGTCAGTGGTGAAATGTATGAACAGAGAAAGTTTTAATGCTCTTACAAGCTAGGTAGAAAATTTAACATAGGGAATTGCATCAAGCCTGAAAAATGGCCTAGGAAATGGAATAAATAAGAAATTTACAAATGGTCTTTCCAGTAACCAAAAACTGCATCTAAGGAGATTGTATTTTTTCATCTATCTGTACATACACTTATTTCTATCGTTGACGTGTTCCACAATGTTAGAGAAAACCTAGGAAATAGTTTCTGTGCCATCCCCACATGAATGAATAGAGAGTTAATTGAAGACCGGCAGGCTACTACTTCCTCTTTAACTTCAGAATAAGAAATCCTTCTTCAAACCTGTGTTGTGAGACTTCACTTATTTTCAGTTTTACTATTGTTCTAATCATTCCAAAAGGAATGATAATTTTAGTTTTGCATATCTTTAAGAAATAAATACCCCTGTGCATTGCCTGTGTTCACTGTGAGCAATTCTCTAGCCAGAAGAGAGAGAAAACTGAAACATCGGGAAAATACAAAATGATAGAAAGCATAGTTATTTCTCTTTTTCTCTTTCCAGTATTTTATTATTTAGGATCGTTATCTTCTGTGTTAAATTTGTAATTTTTAACCAAGGTATGAGATTTTTTTGTACAAGTAAGAAATAATAAGAAATAAATAAGGTTTTTGTAAAATAAGAAAAAAAGCTAGAATTACAACTTTCTTAATGTTTTGAATATGCAGGCTTCATGTGAATTAATTAAATATTAACCATTTTCAACCATTTATTGAATATGCTGTGTGAGGCTTTCTTGATCCTTGGTAAGAAAAACTCATTTTATACTTATGTATACAGTATGTACACTTATTTAAGGTGTATGAAATATGAGTATGTGAATTATAGCGGTTTAGTATGTGAAAGATGTCACTTTAAGAGTGCTATTCCAGAACTGTGTGATTTTTTTCATTTTGACATAAAACTTCATACCATAAAGGCGGCAAACATTTCAGAACAAGCAGACCAGAAAAAAATGAAGGGAATGGGAGAGAGAGGAGGAAGGGAGGGAGGGAAGGAGGAAAAGAGGGAGGGAGGGAGAGCCTGAAGAAAAACAGTAAATAATTTAAACATTAAATTAAAAATGTTTGAAAAATAAATCATAAAGTGTAAATAAGTGAAATAATAGAATTAATTAAAAAAAGACCATACCACATTGGAAAAAAAAGATATTAATAATGTAAATCAAATTTTGTTCTATTTGAAAACAATAGAATCTAGACTAATCAGGAGAAGATAAGAAAGCACAGAAACAAAAGATTAGGGAGGAAATGAAAAAGAGCCAAAGATACAAAGGAAATTAAAAAATTAAACAATTCACCACTTTCTTCAGATCAGTTCAAAAGCTGAATATAATAGATGAGATTCCAGGAAAATGCAAATTGCTAAATTTAACAGATGAAGTAACAGAAAACATAAACAGATCAATTGCCTGAGATAAACCTGTTCAAAAAGAAAACCACCTCCTCCTCACTACTGCATCTCTAATACTGGGCAAAATGCCACAAACCAGAGGTTTTTACAGGTAAGTTTTATGAATATTTCAAGGAATTGATCAAGTTGTTGCTATTTAAACTGGTTAAGAGCACTGAAAGCAAAGGAAATATTCTAAAATATTTTAAAAATCAAACATCTTTGATATCAATAGTAGACATTTTAGTACAAAGAAAGAAAACTAATTTTAACATATTGATTTTAAAGTGACACAAAAAAATGAACTCCAGCAAAACAAAAACAAGAAAACAACAATTAGGAAATGCAGTAGAAAACCAGGGTTTGTTTCTAGAAAAAAAGAAGGATTTAATATGGAGAAATATGTGCATATAACCTATATTACATCATAAGACATACACTAACAAAATGTATACATAGAACTACTATAAAAATATATAGCAAAGCTAGATTGATGGTCACGGCATATTGAAAAATATTTTTTACACTTTTTTTTAGGTTCGGGGTACATGTGAAGGTTTGTTACATAGGTAAACTTGTGTCTCGGGGGTTTGTTGTACAGATTATTTCATCACCCAGGTATCAAGCCCAGTACTCAATAGTTATCTTTTCTGCTCCCCTCCCTCCTCCCGGGGTCCAGCCTCAGGGAGATCCCAGTGTCTTTTATTCCCTTCTTTGTGTTCACAAGTTTTCATCATTTTGTTCCCACTTATAAGTGAGAACATGTGATGTTTGGGTTTCTGTTCCTGCTCTGCTGAGGATAATGGCCTCCAGCTCCATCTATGCTCCTGCAAAAGACATGATCTCATTCTTTTTTTTTTTTTTTTTTTTTTTTTTGTGGCCACATAGTGTTCCATGGTGTATATGTGCCACAATTTTTAATCTAGTTTGTCATTGATGGGCATTTAGGCTCATTAAATGTGTTTGCTATTATGAATAGTGCTGCAGTGAATGTTCATGTGCATGTGTCTTTATGGTAGAATGATTTATATTTCTCTGGGTATATACCCAGTAATGGGATTGCTGAGTTGAATGGCAGTTCTGCTTTTAGCTCTTTGAGAAATCACTATACTGTCTTCCATAATAGTTGAACTAATTTACACTGCCACCAACAGTGTATGAATGTTCCCTTTTCTCCACAACCTTGCCAACATTTATTAATTGACTTTTTTTTTTGAGATAGGGTCTGGCTCTGTTGCCCAGGCTGGAATACAGCAGTGTAATATTGGCTCATTGCAGCCTCAACCTCCCAGACCTAAGGAATCCTCCCATCTCACCCTTTCAAGTAGCTGGGTCTACCAGCGTATGCCACCACACCTGGCTAATTTTGTATTTTTTTTGAAGAGACTGGGTTTCCCTATGTTTCCTAGGCTGGTCTTGAACTCCTCAGCTCAATAGATGTGCCTGTCTTGGCCTCCCAAGGTGCTGGATTACAGGCATCAGCCACTGTGTATATGGTCTTGCCTTTTTAATAATACCTATTCTCACCAGTGTGAGATGGTACCTCATTGTGATTTTGATTTGCATTTTTCTAATGATTAATGATATTGAACTTTTTTTTTTTTTCTTCAGAGTTGGAGTCTTGCTCTGCCACCCAGGCTGGAGTGCAGTGGTGTGATCTCAGCTCACTGCAACCTCCGCCTCCCAGGTTCAAGCAATTCTCCTGCCTCAGCCTCCAGAGTAGCTGGGATTACAGGCGCATGTCACTACACCTGGCTAATTTTTGTATTTTTAGTAGAGACAGGGTTTTGCCATGTTGGCCAGGCTGGTCTCAAACTCCTGACCTCGTGATCCACCTGCCTCAGCTTCCCAAGATATTGAGCTTTTTTTCATGTGCTTGTTGGCCACATGTATGTCTTCCTTTGAAAAGTGTCTGCTCATGTCCTTTGCCTACCTTTTAATGGGGTTGAAAATTTTTTTATTATAATCACTTAACTTTAAATAAAATAGTATTAGATTGATGCAAATGTGATTGTGTTTTTTGTCACAAAAAGTAATGGCAAAAACCACATTAGCTTATGTGCCAACCTAACAATTGATGGATGTTTCCATTGTGTTACCAAGCATAGGCTCAGCTGCTCAGCGCTTGCAATGCCAATGACAAGGATGAAGCGCCATGAAAGGAAAGCGATTTTACTTACCAAAGCTAGCAGTGGGGGAGTGGTCTAGGCTCCTGCCTTAAACCATTTCAGAGTTCTGGGTTGAGTGTAGGTACTTAAAAAGGGGAAACACAGTAGGAGGGGCATGTAAGAGTAGCGAGGAGGTGCTGGTTTACATGGCTTGTTCTGATGACTTACCTTGAGTTATTGCCCCACATGGTGAATAGGCTGGTGCCATCTTGGCAATGAGTAATCTTTTTTTTTTTCTTTTTTTTGTTTTTGTTTTGAGATGGAGTCTCACTCTGTCACCAAGCTAGAGTGCAGTGGTGCGATCTCGGCTCACTGAAACCTCTGCCTCCTGGGTTCAAGCAATTGTCCTGCCTGAGCCTCCCAAGTAGCTGGGACCACAAGCGTGCACCACCATGCCCAGCTAATTTTTGTATTTTTAGTAGAGATAGGGTTTCACCATGTTGGCCAGGATGGTCCTGATCTCTTGACCTTGTGATCTGCCTGCCTCGGCCTCCCAAAGTGCTGGGATTACAGGTGTGAGCCACCACGCCCGGCCAGTTATAAGTAATGTTTAGAAGATTACTCATGAAAGAAAATTCCACTGCTGCCTGGACTGTTTCAAGATTTAGTCTCTGAAACTTATAAGGAATAATTAAATAAGGAAAACATTGTGCAAAGGAGTACCTAGTGGAAAGAAAAAACATAAAGGATACTATTTTATCATTAACAAGAACCAGGCACCAAAGAGGAGGGGAAGGAAAAGAAAGAAAAAGAAGAAGAAGAAGAAAACCTTAAAAATAGGATACTTGTTTACGACTGTAGTACTTAATAGCAGAACACTGGAATATTTGTCACTACATTCAGAAGATGGTCTATTGGCACCATTGCTATTATTTAACTTTTTTCTAGAAGTACTAATCAGTGTAAACACACAAGAAATTTATATTTATATGTATAAAACATTTTTGTTAAGGAAGAGGCAAAATTTTTATTTTAAAAATGATGAGATCATATAACTGGAATAACTATGTCAATTTAACACTGTCAGGAACTAAATAAACTCATTTGTATAGGAACAAAATTATTATACTTAGCTTTCTTATTTATAAATAATGACCTCTTAGAACTAGAGACCTCTATGTTTATAATAGTAAGCAAATGTAAATAAATTATATAAATAAACTTAATAAGACACCTAGAAAAAAAAACATAAACACCCATCAGTGGTTCATTACTGTGTAACTAACCACCTCAAAAGTTAATGGCTTAATAAAACAATAACATATTTGCTCCTGTTTGTTTTTTTGGCAGTTTGGGTCCTGCTCAGCTGGAGCAGCTCAACTCTGCTCCATGTGGTGTTGGCTTCTTCTAGGTCCCTCTATGGTCTCTCATCCTCCAGGATGCTAGCCTGGGCTTGTTTGCATGCGGCAGCAGTATTCCAAGAGGCTCAGAGTGAAGTGGCAAGGCTATCTTAGGCCTAGAATTTGCCAATTGAACTTTAAGTCACAAGCCACCTGGATTCAAGGGTTTGGAAAATCAACCATATTTCTATATAGGAGAAGCTATGAATAGTTTGTTATTTTTAATTTAATATAATAACAAATGAAGATAAAACTCCTAAATTGTTTTTAGTCAATAAGAGTAAATGGTGTAAACATCTTAATTCATTCCAATTTAATCTATGAAGTTAGTATGATTAATAAAATAATGGTTGATTGTTTTGTTTCTTTGATACTTAAATTGATTTAAACCTCCGATATGAAGACATATAAGAGTAGGAATAACTAATAATTATAAAAATAGAAATAAATAATGATAAATACAAATGATAATTAAGAATACTGTTTCCATGGCTGGGCGTGGTGGCTCACTCCTGTAATCCCAGCACTTTGGGAGGCCTAGGTGGGCGGATCACCTGATGTCAGGAGTTTGAGACCAGCTTAGCCAACATGGTGAAACCCCGTCTTTACAAAAACACACAAAAAATTAGCCAGGCATGATGGCACGTGCCTGTAATCCCAGCTACTCAGGAGGCTGAGGCAGGAGAATCACTTGAACCTGGGAGGCGGAGGTTGCAGTGAGCTGAGATCATGCCATGGCACTCCAGCCTGGGTGACAGAGCAAGACTCCATCTCAAAAATAAAATAAAATAAAATAAAATAAAATACTATTTATATTAAAACACATTACATGAGGCAGGAGAATGGCGTGAACCCGGGAGGCGGAGCTTGCAGTGAGCCGAGATCGCGCCACTGCACTCCAGCCTGGGCGACAGAGCGAGACTCCGTCTCAAAAAACAAAACAAAACAAAACAAAAAAAACACATTACAAATATATAGTAATAAAAACTTTTGATCTTAGTACAGAGTCAGCAAGCAGATATATGAAACAGGTAAAGATTTCATAAAATACATTAAAATAAAGCTGCCATTTAAAATTAATGAGAAAGCTATATATTAATAAACAGTAGTTAGACAACTGAAACCCAAGTAAAAATAAAATAATGCTGGACCTTGAAAATATTCATTATATCACACTCTCAAAATAAAACTAGAGGACAACATGAAGGGATTTATTTTATAATCTTGGAGTAGCAAAGGGTTTTTCTAGAAAAAAAATCCAGAATCCATAAAAAAAGACAGTTTATAAATTTGTGATTATATAAAAATTTTAAATGTATGTATGAAAAAAGGAATACAAGAAATAAGTCACAATACTAGAGTCAAACTGAGAGACACGTAAAGAGAAACTAAGAATCGGCAAGAAAAATACCAGAAACCCAATAGGAAATAGAATAGACCAAGGATATGAATATGGAGGTAGAAATACTTAAGGTAAAATATAGTATAAATGTATGAAATAATTCACTCACAATTGGAATAAACTCACCCCAAAATAAAGTATATTAAACTCTCATATCAACATACTAGCAAAAATAAATCAACAATAGCCAGGTGCAGTGACTCACATCTGTAATCCCAGCACTTTGGGAAGCCGAGCTTAAGCAGATTGCTTGAGCCCCAGAGTTTAGTGACCAGCCTGGGAAACGTGGCAAAACCACATGTCTACAAAAATTGAAAAAGAAAAAGAAATACAAAAAATTAGCTGGGCGAGGTGGTGCGAGCCCCTGTAATCTTAGCTACTCAGGAGGCTGAGATGGGACAATCACCTGAGTCCAAGAAGTCGAGGCTGCAGTGAGTGGAGATCACTGGGCGTAGGAGTGAGACTATTTCTCAAAACAAACAAACAACCCAAGGTATCCAATAATGATAAAAGTACTCTTTATTTCTTAATTCTGCTTCCTTTTTTTAAAACTTATTCTCAGATGCTCTCTACTAGTGAGAACCTATCAGTTCCACACTTACATCGTACTCCAAAAACATTGGTGGAAACAAAACATCTTTTTTTCTAATTACATTAGCAAAAGTCCTAATCATGATTATCACTGGACCAGGGTGGTCATGTGACCACTGCTGCTATAATTGCTATGTTAATGTGGTGGAACCCTTATGGAACTATTGTGACTCCAATGTTATCCAAGCCACATGGAGACCTGTAGAATGAGATTGTTTCCAAGAAAAATGAAGTCTTTGTTACAGATGAAGTTTCAGGCTTCTCTGAGAAAAATATTAAGGCTAGTTGAATCCTCTTGTTTTCCTGCAAAGAGGACTGGTCCACTGAATTCACCACAGCACTCAAACCCTGTTGCACAAAGAGACAGGATAACAGGAAGGAAAGAGTAGCACTGGAGTTATGCTCGCAAACTGCTCTATCCTAGATTACTGCTGACTTGGGACAAGTCTGTTATTTCATTTGATCGCAGGTTTCCCCACTTGTATAAAATGGAGATAATGATATGTATCTCACAGCATCACTGAATGAAGTTTGAATGGAAATGATTCATATTTCTGGAATCATAGCGTTGGCTTCATATTTGTTAGTTCCACTTCCCATTCCCCTTACATATGCCTAGTCTGTGCTCTTAAGCGCCCCATGCTATTCTGACCTTTTTCTTAACTTGGAGTGCTTGCTGACATGCTCGCTTTCCATTTTCTATCCCAGCAGTTGTTTTTATTGGAAATACTTTTGAATTTTTATTTTCCAAAATAAAAGTTCATGCCACACCAGGCAACTTCACAGTGGACAGCCTCTGTACTCTGTACAAAGGATAATGAACAAAGAATTCCTGAGACCAGATCCATAGATACCTGAGAGAGTGAGCCCCTGTGGCTGACGGTGTATTAGGTCAGTATTGACTGTGACCCATGTTGAATGGGTAGATAGCAGTTGAGATTTAATATTGTCCTTTGCAAATGACCTGTGGTAGCCATAATCCCGAAAACAATAGTGGACAAATCTGATGACTATCCTCCTAGTGGATGAAGGCAAAGTATCCTGAATTTAGGGGTTATCTGGCTACAGAAGTCCAAGGGGTCCGAGAAGAGATGTGCTGGCCCAACTAATGAGTACTAATGAAGAAAGGGGCTGAGATTTAACTACAAACTGTTTTGGAATATGCAAATGATTATTGTAACAACACAGAAACCCCGTAAACATATTTTCATTAAGTATAGAGAACTGAAGTCAACATCTTTTCTGTTATCATGCTAACCAATTCTAGGAGAAAGCATATTTTCATGCTTTTTTGCTAAAGTAGTCTGGATCCGGCAAAAATAATTTAGCTGCTTGTTCCTAGAAATGCTTGTTCTTGTGAACCAACTAAACAGCTTTCTTAATAGTTTTCCTCATTAAGAATCACTTGTAAGAACCTCACTTCACTTCACTGCAACCATTAATTCAAAGTTACTAGGTCATATGCTTTGCTTTCTTAAACGGTTTCCTGCCTTACACGTCTTACCTTAAATCACTCAGCCCAGCCCATGCACCCTGTAAAGACCAGTTTCCAGTTATCCCATTTTGAGATATTATTGAGAATCAGTGAAGGTGATGATCTCTTCTGTGGCATAATTTTGCTTGAACAAAGATTTTGCTGGAAGTCTCTTGGGAAGTGACAATTATTATCAATAAATACATAGTGGGCAATATGTCAGAAGAAACCAGATGTTAAAATCAAGGTTGGCAGTTAACTTTCCGAAGGCTGCTACACGTCATTACCTTTGCTTAAATGATAATACTTTTTAAAGCCACAGTCATTTGATACGCTCTTTTCTATCTATGAATGAAGAAATTGACATCCAAGGATGTTAAGAGTCGTCAACATTGATACATGTTAAAAGAAATTAAATTAAAGAGAAAGCCAGAAGTAGAATGATTTCCCAACAGTTAAACTTAGTTCTTCTATTAAAATGATGCCTATCTCTGAAGATCCCTTTATCTAGCATCTATCTATCTATCTATCTATCTATCTATCTATCTATCTATGTCTGTCTGTCTGTATGTATATATTTTCATAGTATAAACACATTTTAAAGTATAAGTCTCCAAATTATGCTATGAAATTATGAAATTCTATATGTTGTTTGAAGCACTTTTAAAATGGTACAACAGATAAAAACGTTACCAAAATACAATCCATTTATTTTAGGGATTTGGTTACAATTCTGGAGTGCAATTTTCCAAACTTACAATAAGAATGACTTAGAATTCATATTAAAATTATGGATGTGTGGCTCCTCTTTGATCTACTGAATATTTTTATAAGAGGTGCCTAAGAATTTGCTGTTTTATCAAGTTGTCAGATTTTTTTAAATCTAAGGTAAGTGTGGGAAATGATGTATTCTAGGTCTTTGGCTCACATATGTAGTTGCTCTTTTGAATCACCTGAGAAGCGTTTAAAAAATACCAATGCCTGGCCATACCCTAGACCAATTAAAATATTTTTGGGAGAGAACCAAGGATGTATTTGTTGATATTGTACCAAGTTATGCTAACGTGCATAGGGCTGAGACCCAGCATATCAAACCAGAGCTTCTCATTTATGTACATACATATCTTAGTAAAACACACATCCTATTTCAGTGGATCTGCAGTGGGGTCTGAGATTCTGAATTTCTAATACATTCCCAGGTGAGGCTGATGCTGCTTTTTGCAGACCATACAAAGGGTGTTGTAAGCAATTAGAACAATGATTCTCTAAGTTATGGTCTCTAGACCAGCAGCATCAGCATCCCCTGGGAACTTGTGAAAATAGAAGTCCCTGGACCCCCACCCTAACCTGTGCAATCAGAACCTCCAGGTCTCTGGCCTTGCCTTTATGACACCCCCCTCCCCCATGCCCTCATAGCAACAGAAGATTCACTGTCATTTATTTGACACAATGAGCTTCCACCAATAATTTTGTTTGAGTAAGAAGTTCTGAGAATAACAATTAATATATAAAATTAGTTATGTTGGTAGATAACTGAAAACCTCACATTTACAGGAAAATTATGAATTTGTAATCAGAAAACCAAATTTAAAATTGTAGCTCAATTTCCTCTTAGTTTTGTGAACTTGGGTGAATCATGTAACCCTGAGCTTCAGATTTTTAACTAAAAAAAAAAAAAAAGTGTTAAAATGAGCACTTTCCTTACCCATTTTACATGTTAGCTGTGAGGAACCAAGATGTTATTATTATAGATAGCAGAAATATATACCTGGTGATGATGAATGAGGTGGATAAAGAAATATAAATCTTAAACTTGGTTCCGGCTGCACAGAATGTTTAATTTATTAGTGAAGTAACAAACACTAAGAAAGCAAAAAGTTGTTGGAAAGATCAAAAGAAAGGATAGTAACATTTACTGAAGACTCATTTGGTGCTTTAAATATGACATTTCATTTTTCTACCATACTAATAAATTCCAAGTGAGGAAATTAAGATAGCACAGGAAATAAAGTTAATAACCTTTGGAGCCACATTAAAGGGCTTTTGCATTAGAAAACCTAAGTTTGAGTGATACTCTGTTGCTGGCTATGGACCATTGATTAAAACTCTCTTACTCAATGTGTCTTCAGCAGCATAGAAATAACATCTGCCCTATGGGATACTTGGTATCCATAAATTTAAAAACGATGAGAAATTGCTCTAAAAATTTCAAAGATTTTAACAATGTAACTCATTATGTAAAATAACACATAAGATGTATAGACTTTAATAATTTTAACATTTTGCTAAACTTGCTTC
Organism: Pan troglodytes; assembly: GCF_028858775.2. NCBI lineage: Eukaryota > Metazoa > Chordata > Mammalia > Primates > Hominidae > Pan > Pan troglodytes. The sequence goes on from NC_072411.2 coordinate 16,699,794, forward strand.
AATTTCTCTGAATTATACATACAGCAAAGGTATACTGAATGGCAGAATATTTACCCATATTCAAACTTTATTTCCATTTAAGTTATTTTTTATCAATGTTATCTATTCAATAAATGTTTAGGGGATTGAGTACAATCGTTGAATTTTGTCTCATTGCTATGTCATTTTCATTTTACAGAAGGGAATTCATCTACCTAGTGCTGATTTTATTGGTAACTTTTATGTTTCTATCATATTTTATATATCTTGAGTTTCATTTTACTGGCCTTTGAGGGAAGACTCTCTACTTCTCTCACCATCTGCTTTTCATGCTTTTGGGGTTTTGCAGTTGTTTCCACCCAGCATCCCGAGGCTCCCAGTTGAGAACTGGGAGTCATGTGTATGGCTCAGTTCCTACTGCATGTTGGCTCTGCTGCTGTTACTAACGCAGTGGCCAAGCATGCATTTGTGCCTCTGTCCTTTTTCAGCTTTTTTTATCTTGATAACAAAAGGTCCTTTATCATGTCTTGCTTTTAACACAACAATCCTGTCTCCATTTTTTCACCTTTTCTGGGGAGCTTTTTCCTTGTAATGCCATCTGACTCAAATTCTCAACTGTTCCTGCCTGCTTAGAAATCTAGAGCCCATTTCACCACAGCCTCACCAGCATTGTGGAAGACAGTGTGGCGATTCCTCAAGGATCTACAACTAGAAATACCATTTGACCCAGCAATCCCATTACTGGGTATATACCCAAAGGATTATAAATCATTCTACTGTAAAGACACATTCACACGTATATTTATTGCAGCACTACAATAGCAAAGACTTGAAACCAACCTAAATGCCCATCGGTGATAGACTGTATACGTGGTGGCACGTATACACCATGGAATACTATGCAGCCATATGCAAGAATGAGATCATGTCCTTTGCAGGGGCATGGATGAAGCTGGAAGCCATCACCCCCAACAAACTAATACAGGAAGAGAAAACCAAACACTGTGTGTTCTCACTCATAAGTGGGAGTTGAACAATGAGAACACATGGATACAGGGAGGGAAACATCACATACTGGGGCCTGTTGGGGAAGGGTGGGTGGCAAGGGATGGGAGTGCATTAAGACAAATACTTAATGCATATGGGGCTTAAAACCTAGATGACAGATTGATAGGTGCAGCAAACCACCATGGCACATGTATACCTATGTAACAAACCTGGACATTATGCACGTGTATCCCGGAACTTAGTATAATAAAATTAAAAAAAAAAAAAAAGAAAGAAATCTAGAGCCCAGAGAGAGAGAGTGGCTTCAGTTCTGCTGTTTTGTTTTCTAGTTGTCAGGTATTTGATTTTATACATGGCTAGATCTTTTTAAATGTGTCTTTTATCTATTATATTTTCAGTGAAGAAGAATTGCCTCAGAGTATAACTTTTAATGCCAGCTTAATCAGAACTCTGGTATGGAATTTATGATCTGAATGTTAGAGATATCCAGATCCAAGTGAAAAAAGACTCATGAAAAAGGTCTTGCTGATAGTACCCAAGTAGACAAAATCAGATCATTATGTTAATTATGAATGATCACATTAATGCCTGCATTTGTGCCCTGCATGTACTGAAGCGTTACATGCCCAGCCTCAGTGAGGCAGACGATGACCCTGTCTTTCCCTCTTCTTTTGTTGTTTGCCACTTCATTACTTTCCTTATCTGTTGGACCCTGGGGAAGTGAGCTTGTTTGGTCTTCACAGTGCCTTTAAATTGGCCATTTTTCAGTTGAATTTTCCCCCAGCTGGCTGTGACGGAATCAGATCAACCTTTTGCAACTTGATGGATTGTTCTATGTTCTATCATCGAGAAGGCTGAAAAAAAGAGTGACAGCAAAGTTGACAATCTGTAGGCTTTTCCTAAAGATATGTTCACTTACTCTATTCCCTGTCTGTGAAAACTTACTCTCACTGAGGTATACAATACTTTAAAAACGTCAATTAAAAGCACTAAGAGTTTTGATCATCTTTTCAATTTAATGGGTTTAACTTTTAGACAATAATTAGGTAAAATTACATTGTCATATTACCTCCTGGTTGTGTATCCATGGAGACACAGAACTCTTCACCAGTGGAAAGGTATCCTAAATAATATGCCAAGGTGGCTCTAGCATGAAAAATTCTATTAAAAAAAAAAACTAAATGGTTTATTCTGAGCATTATTGCTAAGTTTCTGGTAATATCTTTGTGAAAGTACAAAATATAGATAGATTTATAATTTCTAAGGGTATTAAAATGATCTGAAAGAGGTTATAAATCATTACAATACAGTTTATCCAAACAAATAGAATATGTTTAAATAAAAGTAAATATAAAGAACTGTTTATTTTTTTCCTAAGGATGCACTTTTCTTTTAAATTGTCAACTTCAAAAAATAACTGTCAATTAGGTAAGTGGCAGGTTAATCAGTGTATAGATTAACAGTGATTAAAAATAGTAATTGCATGTTTTGATTGATTGATTGATTGAGATGGAGTCTTGCTCTGTTGCCCAGGCTGGAGTGCAATGACGTGATCTTGGCTCACTGCAACCTCCTCCCAGGTTCAAGCAATTCTTGTGCCTCAGCCTCCTGAGTAGCTGGGATTACAGGCATGCACCACCACACCTGGCTAATTTTTGTATTTTAAGTAGAGACAGGGTTTCATCATGTTGGTCAGGCTGGTCTTGATCTCCCGACCTCAGGTGATCCACCTGCCTCAGCCTCCCAAATAGCTGGAATAACAGGTGGGTGCCACCACTCCCAGCCAACTCTTTTTTTTTTTTTTTTTTTTTTAGTAGAAAGGGGGTTTCACCATGTTGGTCAGGTTGGTCTTGAACTCCTGACCTCAAGTGATCTGCTTGCCTCGGCATCCCAAATTGCTGGAATTACAGGAGCGAGCCACCATGCCCAGCCACATGTTATATTTTAAAAAGGAATGAAGTATTAAATTTGACTTTTTTCTTAAGACTATTGGTGAAGACCAGATCTTTAATGAAGGGGTGATCAAGAGATTGTTAAGCCAGCTTTGCAACTCTTATTTCATTCTGCTTCTAGACAGATTCCAGCAATAAGAAATTCTTTGGAAAGTACAATCAATATGCGGTGTGCTTCCAGGGATGATGGGGCTGGAGTTCCTTTCTCCTCACTTCCAGCCAGTTAAATTTGGGCTTTTATCTGACTCACTTCTGAAATAGCTCCTGATTACAGAGAGGAAGAAATGAGCCAGAATGATGTCAATTTGTTCTCTGAAGACATGAGCTAGCATCCTGTTTTTCCTGGTTTGAGCACTGTCCCAATAAAAGGGTTTTATCTTAGAAGTCACCGGACTCAAGAAGAGTATGTGGAGGAGTGAATCTTCTCCAATAGAGAGTTTCCTGAGCCTGTAGCGAAGGGGTTGTCACACACCATCACCTGAAGTGGGCATCACTCATGCCCGGTAACCACAAGAAATAATAATGTCTTTGTAATGGTAGGGGGGGGGTTGAAGATCCCACAAAAACCTCCCATGAGTGAAAGCATTGGAACCACTTGCTATCCTAATTATACCAATTCCACATTACAGCTCTACCAGTGAAATCGTTTGTAAACTTAACTCCCTCTCCACCTCTTACCTAATTTTGAAAAAGCCAAATTCAGTAGAGTGAGGAAAGCTTTATGAGGAGTGCAAATAGATAGAAAGAGACGGAAGGACTGAAAGATACCTAATATTCATGAAACACTTGGATATTAAGTATTCATGATACATACTAGATACTACATAGGCAAGAGGCACTCAATGTTCAGAATATTCCAACTATAAGTGAGATATAAGAAGCGCTGACATTCATGAGGCCTTAATTTGGTCACTCAGTGGCGACACCCATTCTGGACCCATATGTCTTCTGTCCAAGCTGTTCATTAAGCTACAGCTATGGTCAAGCACACTTAAGAGTGTCATTGGTCCTGGCCATCTTCTGTCTGTAGTTTCCTTCGCTTGAACCTCAAGTCTGGTCTGATAAAAATGTCATCAATGAGAAAGGTGATGTGGCTGAGAGACAGTCAGACCATAGGACTATTGAAAACACAGGATTCAGGTAGCGTGTGGCCCTCCCAACCCGCCTGTAGCCTGTCCTAAGCATATTCACTTACCCATCTCTTTCATGCTGCTTATCCTTGTGTTCTTTAAATAGATTTTAACACACCATGTTATTCAAGCATTTTAACTTCTCTGGGAAGTTCTGTTCTGACCTTCAGGGTTGCTTGCAAGGTAATTTAGTGTAGACCATCATTGCTCTCAGGAAATGTCCCATTTGATAGCTACTTATGCTATAGTGTAGCTTTCATTAAGGATTTGTAACAAAATACTTATTAGCTTATTTAGGTAATACTTGTCTTCCTTTGTAGACTATAAATACCATGAAGCCATGAAATATTTCTTCAGTGCCTCCTAGAATGCCCAGGACATACCACGCATCCAACAAATATTTGTTGACTACATTAGCAGGCAAACAGAAACTGTTTTTTTGTTTTGTTTTGTTTTTTTGTTTTTGAGACGGTGTCTCCCACGCTGTCACCCCGGCTGGAGTGCAGTGGCGCGATCTCTGCTCGCTGCAAGCTCCGCCTCCCGGGTCCACGCCATTCTCCTGCCTCAGCCTCCCGAGTAGCCGGAACTACAGGCGCCCACCACCACGCCCGACTAATTTTTTATATTTTTCATAGAGACGGAGTTTCACCGTGTTAGCCAGGATGGTCTGGATCTCCTGACCTCGTGATCTGCCCGCCTCAGCCTCCCAAAGTGCTGAGATTACAGGCGTGAGCCACCGCGCCCGGCCAGCAAACAGAAACTTATTAATACATATTTTAGACTTAAAAAACAATTGTGAAAATAATACAGAGCATTCCCAAGAATTCTTCACTTAGCTTATACTAACGTTATCATCTTACACAGTCCAATTGTCAAAACTTAGAAATTAGCATTGGTGCACTGTTAACTATAAACTTGATTCACATGTTACCACATTTCTATTAATGTTCTTTTTTCCCAGTTCAGAATCCAATCCAGGAAACTACATTGCATTAATTGTTGCATGTCTTCATATTCTTCTAAGGAGCTGGTGACAGTTCCTGAGTATTTTCTTGTCTTTCATAACCTTGACGTTTTGAAGAATGCTTTTCAGGTATTTTGTAGACTATCTCTTGATTTGTGTGTGTCTGATGTTTTCCTGTAATTAGACTGAGGGCATACATTTTTGGTGATGTGCCACTTCTAATGTACCATATTCGATGATGTATGATATCAATTATTTCTTAGTGCTATTTATCGCTCATATGCATCAGAGTTATCTTAAATTACCTAACAGATATTTGCTACATCTGTGTCATATATATGAATCTGGCTGTGATGATTGTTTTTTGTCTCAGGAGTCCATTGCTTTTTCTAGCCATATGTACTTTAATTTTATTACAAAAGGCAGATAGCTTGGGTAGCTGAGTTGAGACTTAGGTAGACAGATTTGACCCCTAGAACGGTAACACTCTTTCTTCTATTAGGCCTTAGGGCCCAGTTTTGAGTTAATATAATTAGAAATTGAGCTGGGTTTGAAGTTTGTTATTCCTGTGATTACCCTCTTGTCTGTCACAGGTATTAAATTATCCAGAGGACACTTTGTGTTTAGTAATTTTTTATTCATTTTTTCAGTGTCTTCTCTACCCTCAGCTTTGGGGTTCTCCTTTGTGCTGCACCTCAGCAAGGGTCTGTCTCTGGCCAGTGACTTGTGAGGGGTTTGCTAGCCTGCTTAAGGGATTGGTGGGCACTGTGGGGAAATTTTCTGTTGTTTGGACCACAGTCTCAGTCCTAAATAAGCAGCATATCTATGGGTCTTGAGGACATAGTCTTTTCAGTCTTCCCTCCCTTACAATTCTGAGTCTAGAAGCTATTTTAGATCTTCCCCCAGAATTATAGAGACTTTTCCTGGTCCTTTCCCCAGCTGCAATAGTTATAAACTGATACCCCCAGATTCATAGTGTTTACTTTCTCCCTCCAAAGATTTATATTTTTGTTTCATACAGGAAACATAAGTTGAAGTTTCTACCTTAGTTTTCCCCCTCTCTTTAATCAGCTTTTATTTCCTCCTCCAGTTTTGGAATGTGAGAGAGAATGTCTGATGACTTCTCCTAATCTTTTCTAGGAACATCTTATGGTGTTTGTGGGGAAACAAGAGTCTGCAAGAGGATATATACCCCCAAATATTTGCACCTCCCAGGGACTTCACCCTCTCTCGGAGAATAATCAGCTGGCCTCCCCCAAGTCACCACATCTCTAGGTAAATGTTTCTGACCTGCATCTTTACCAGGTAAGCCAAGGCACCTGCCTCTTCTGCCCCTAAAGACACATGACTTCCTTCTAACGCTGGGTTAGTTGGTTGCTCTGAAACCTCAGTATGTTCAAGAAAAGTTGTGAACAAGTGGCTTGCTTGGCTATTTCTTGAAAGTTTGGAAGCAGTGTTCTTTCTACCTTTTTGTATCTGCAGATGGAAACCAAAAGTTTAAATCACCCCCTTTACCCTCCTCAGACATAGATTTAAAGACGTTTTGCAATAGGAAACTTGGGTAGAGCAAGGATGAAACATTAAACTTTAAATTGTGTGGTATAGTAATAAGAACATACGACCTGAAGTCAGAAAACTTTGAGTTCAAATTTTCTTCCGCATCACTTTCTTTTTTGAAATCTTGGTCAAATTTGGATCCAGGGTTGTCATTGATTACAAAGATATACAATGATTACGAAGATGTAAGCTTCACACTGTCATTTCCACTAGTAATTACCAAATAAATGGCCTTTTTGGGGAGCAAGCAAATAATATTTTGGGTGAGTGGATGAATAAGGGAACCTGCCCCTTCCACCCTCAGTTGGAAGACTTCTGCATTTATCAGCTATGTGGTTACGACTTACCAGTGAGCTCCAACTTGAAGAAAGAATGCCTAGGAAAATGAAAACCAGTTGTATGGATGTAAAATATAAAATGTATGCTGATTAAATGCTGTTTTGTTTTAGATTTTTAAGAGAATTTAGCCTCATGTGGTCTTAACAAGGAAAGGCAAACCTAGGAACTTGAGTTTGTAGTAATGGAAATCTGAACAGAACTTTCAGGTTATCAAAGGAAAATGGAAGAAACAAGATTGAAAGCAAAGTTAGGAAGAGGTTGAAAATAGATGAATAACGTTGGTCTGGTAATTCTGAAGAGGATAGGACTTGGACTGAGAGGAGAAGTTTGAGAGATGCTTCTGCCACTTATATATTGGGTGGCCTTTCGTAAATTAATCTTTCAGAGGTAAGAATTCTCATTTTGAAAAAGCCATTGTAATCAGGTTCTTCTCTTTCATCTACTCTTTCAGCCTCTGTGCTGAATCCACCCATTACCATTTGCTGTTTCTTTGAACACAGATGCTTGTCTACATTTCCTGCCGACGTTCTCATTGCTCTAACTGCCCAGAGTCAGGAACTAGATCTTTCTTATCGCTCCAGAATTTAGCACAGTGACACACAGAAGAGCATAGATACTCAGGAATGTTTTTTAATGCATAAAAGAGGAAAGGAAGAAAGGAAAAATAAAAAGAGGTGTTATATCCATCTATTCATATCCAATGACCTGTTCAGATTCATCGTTAGGCCACTCACGTGCAAGGTAAATGACACATGTGAAACAAAATCTGTGGATAAGGAGCAGAATGATGAGTTGGGGGTAGAGCAAAGCGATAATAAAATAGGGGATTTGCCTTATTTACACAGACTTTAAATACATGAGTTAAAAAGCCTGAGCTTTCAGAGACAGAGAAAACAAATGTGGAAATACAGAAGAGTGTGATGTTGAGGCTGTCCACCCTAGCTGTGCCCTCCAAGTAGGTAATGTTCACTACCCATCACTCTGCATTGACTTTTCACATAATATCTGTGGTCATAAATGTGGAGACAGTTAGCAGGCTGCTAAACAGCAGTATATTCCAGGCAACAGGTTAGTCAATGCTTTAATTTTTGGCTGCAATAGCATTCCATCAGGGAATTTACTATTAGAATTCTTTGACTTACTGTATTGATAACAAACTGCCCCTAAACCACTAACTCAGACCCCACCAACGTATTGGAGATACTCCAAGAAATATTCCCTTTCATCGTCACTTTAAAAACAAAGATTCTGTACTTATACAAAAATGTCCAGGTAATTTGAGCCAGCATTAAGACCTGCTAAGTCTAGCCTTAACGAACTTTTCCATCTGAAATTTCACCAATCCCTAACTTCTGTTCCATCAAACCACCCCTAACTCTTATGAGCCATACACAAACTCTCTGTTCTAGAATCCTTCAGTTCTTACACGTGTCAGTGAGTTTTAAAGTTTCTGTTAACAGAAGGACTATTTTTTGTTGTGTAACTCTTATTGCAAAAGTGTGAAACGTAAATGTGGTAGGATAGCTCTGGAAGAATGGGAGGCGTTGGGAGTAGGGTTGAGTTCTACCTTGATGCTGTTTTTACAGCAACTATTTCAGAGCCCACTGGAAAAAGAAAAAAAAAAAATCAGAAAATCCGTGTGTAATTTTAGATTGAGAAAGCCGTGTGAGTTTCACCAACTGAGCTCACCTATCTCACTTAATTTTTTGAATATGCAAAATGAGGGAATGGACAAGGAGATTTCAAAGGTAATTTCTAGTCATAGAATTATTTAGAGTGGATATAATTTATTATATTGGTAATTTCCACGTTTATACATTAAAAATGGGTTTCTGCACCAAATACTTAGGCAAAATGTCTCTAAAAACATTTGTTGAGGTGCATGGGTTCATGTAGCTTAATGTTATAGCAAGAGACTGTTATATTCATTTAGGGCATTGATTAGTTACTGAGTTGACACAAGAAAAAAAAAAACCCTGTAATTAATAAAGAAATAGCTATTAATTCTACATCCTTAAGTAAAAAGTGCAACCAGATTCCCATTTATGTGTATGTTTTTTCTTTCCTTATTTGACACCATTTGATCAAAATATTTTATTGTTATGCCTCAGACTATTCAGCAGGCTCAAATAAATATTGGATTCCCCAGGTATAAAACGATTTTTACCCTTCAAAGGGACCTTGCCAGGTTCCAGCAACCTGCTCCTTAGGCAAAGGAAATGTCTTTTTCTGCACATAAATTTTGAGTTGATAGAAGGTAAATTGAAATGACATTTTAAAATTTAAAATTAGTTTTAGTAAATCCAATATTGACCGTGTACTACTTGAGAGGACCTAATGCTTGGAAGATCAGAGATCAGTCCGTCCTTGGAGACACCTTGCTTTTTTAGGCAAAAAGAATATCTATTTATTTTGGTTTCTCAAATGTGAAATTGAGAATCAGAAATAACAAGTTGGTAAAAATAATATGCTTTTCTTTTTAACTTTTTCAAAGTACTCCTGTATGATGAAATCTAATTCTCAAAATTGTTAAAACTTTTAAAGTGAACTACAGTATAAAGTTAAGTGTACTAATCTTGTGTATGAGTTTTTAAAGTGTATAAACATCTATAACGATCACCCTGATGAAAAAACAACATTAGCACAACAGAAGCTTTCCTTGTAGTTTCTTCTGGTAAACTCCTAACTCTTAAAGGTGATCTCTAATGAGACTTTTAACATCGTAAATTAACAATGTCTTTTTGTGTACTTCACATTAAGAGTTATATAGTATGTGTTGCTTTTCATCTGGTTTCTGTTACTCTATATTATGCCCATCCAATATATTTATATTGTTTTGTGTAGCAGAACTTTTAAATTTTTATTGCTGGGTTATAGTCTATTAATTAAGAAAGCACTATTCATCCTACCATTGATAAGCAATTGGGTTGTTGTTAGTTTGAAATTATTGTGAATAATGCCTCTATCAATGGTCATGTACATAAATTTTTTAAAAATATGAATAGATTCCTTATATGAAGTGAAATTGTGTGTGTTTAATTTTAGTGGTTACTACCAAAAATTTTCCAGAGTTAAGATCGTAATACTAATTTTATGAGCTCACCACCAGTGCCAACTATGGTGGACAACTATTGTCCTACTATCAGTGCATTTAAAAAATATTTTTAATTTAAATATGTGCATAATTATATCCTCTTTGCTTAGTTTTAATTTCCTTAATGTAAGTTATATGAGCATCTTTTTGTGTTATTTTATATAACCTATCTCTTGAATATTTAAATTGTTAACTTTATCTTCCTTTCTAAAATTTCCAGAATTTCTTTCGTTTCCTGGAATTCTTTACATTTCCAGAAATTTTTTTTGTATTTTCTGAACATATTAAGCATAGTTATTTTAAAGTTTATTTCTCACAGCTCCAACATTTAGCTCACTATTAGATCTTTTCTCTGTTATTTACCTTGGATTTTTTTAGTCATTTGGTTTGTTTGTTGGCTTGCCTGTTAATCTTTCACTAAATACCAGATATTTTATGCTTTGAGTAATGCTCTTGTACTCCAGAGAGGGTTAAATTTTACTCTGGCAGGTAGATAAATACAAGTAAAACATCGTATTCCAGTGGAGTCTGTATTTCCAGTTATCCCTGGGCTGGCCTATTGTAGGCTGCCCTTATTTCTAGGGTAGAGTTCCCATTCATACTGTGTATTCTGGGGTCTCACTTGAAATTCTTCTTCTCTCCTTTCTTCTCTCCTCCCTTTCCTTCCTTTCCTCCTTCTCTCCCTTCCTCCCTCCTTTCTTTTTTCTTTTTCTCTCTCTCTCTTTTTTTGTTGTTGTTGAGATGGAGTCTTGTTCTGTTGCCCCGGCTGGAGTGCAATGGTGCAATCTCAGCTTACTGCAACCTTCCGCCTCCTGGGTTGAAGGGATTCTACTGCCTCAGCCTCCCAAGTAGTTGGGATTACAGGCGCCACCACGCCCAGCTAATTTTTGTATTTTGGGTAGAAAAGGGGTTTCACCATGTTGGCCATGCTGGTCTTGAACTCCTGACCTCAGGTAATCTGCCTGCCTCAGCCTCCAAAAGTGCTGGGATGACAGGCATGAGCCACCATGCCCAGCCTGTCTTTCTTTTTACCACCTTGACCCGTCCTGAATTCTAACTTCTTAGTATTGAGGCTGCCAAAATATCTTCTCAGCTTTTTAGCCCTTCGGGTATTGGTTTCTACTTTCTAGGAGTCTTACCTCACACATAGAAAGTTTAAGGACTGGGCAATGCCTAAAAGCAGAAATCATCTACACATTTCAGACTCACTTATTTTTGGCATTTGCATCTGGTATTTTGCCCCTAAGTCTTTGTCACCCTGGGAGCCTTCAACTCCAGACTGTGTTTCCCCAGCCCACTTTGAGTACCCAAGTCTTTAGGCCACCATGGCCTCCATATACCTATAATGTGAACGGCATATTTTTGAGGCAAAAGCAAGTGAATAGGGGCTCCCCTTGGTATTCTTCCCTTCTCATGCCTGCCCTGGCTATTTTCTTACGCCTCCAAACAGCAACTTAATGTATTTTATTAATCCTTTATCATTTTTCTCACTGGTAGAATTAATCTCTTAATCTTTAGTTTCGTTATCATAATTGAAAGTGAGAGTGCGTTTTTGAAATGTGTGTGGCAAACATTGTAGTGCTTATTTGAAACACAGAAGAAATAAATAATGAGGAGAAAGTAACCATTTCCTATGATCACAAAGCAAGACTTTTGTGGACCAGGAATTCGAATTCCAGTTTCAAAACTTTTGATCTCAGCACTTTACATCCTAGAAGTTTGAAATAAAGCTGAACTTCCATGGTTCAATTTTTATCAGATTATATGTTAGAGGAAAATTAAAGATCCAACAATCTTAGCTTGTAACAGAATACAATTTTGAGTGTAATCTTATGAATGCCTACTTAAAGAAAGGAGAAATTCTCCTTGAATTAGCAAATACTGATAAAATCCACAATTAGGGAAAAAACATGTATAGAAGAGTGTGGAAATAAAAATTACTCCTAACATCCCTTTCAATGAATTGTAACACATGTATCTTGTCCGCAAGTGATAGGACAGAAATATTGACATAAATTAATGCATCCATAATATCCAAACCAGTGGCTGAGAAGTGGAGCTTTTAAATGAAAAGGGCATTCATTTTATGACATGTTATAATGCTTAATGTGACTTGCATTTACTATCTCATAAGTATTTTGCAATGACACTGTGAGGTAGTTCCAGTGTTCTAGGGAAAAAAAGGAAATGGATGCACAGATATGGTTTCAGGAATTTAACAGGGATAATGAAGAATTCATGACAAATGCCAGAAATGAATCTCAAAATTTTTGTGTCAGTCTCAGCCTCAGACCCTTTTTGCTGTATTTAGAAAAGCTGAATGTATTAGAAATACAGCCGAAGAGTTCTGCCTTGCCCCGTGCCTCTGAATTTGCCCTCAGGCATTTGAAAATACAAAATGAACTGCATAAGGAAAGGTTTCTGAAGTTTAGGACAAAAATGCTGTGGGAAATACCTACTATTTAAAGCATAAGTGGAATGTGCTTCTTGTATGATTTCCATGGCACTCATAGAAACTCATTCCCTCTGTATAGCTGCTTTCTCTCATCAGGAATTTGGGGAGTTCCCAATGGGAATTTCACAGGAGCATAGGGAACATCGTTTACACAGTTCTTAATGCAAATGATATCCCTGAAGTTGTTACCTTAGCCTTGGGATCAAGCATGGTTCTCTTCCCAATAAAGGCCCCAGCAACTCCCCTCCTTTTAGTTGTCAATGCTTTTCTAAGCATGTAAAATCTTCACAATGTTCGACAACTGTTCATGAGATTTTCTTCCATGCAAAATATTTATGAGATGTTTGAAGGCCTCCAAACTATTAGAATTTCAAATTTTTACAAAATACAGAATTGGAAAGATTGAGTCTCTTCCTTGTGTAATGTACTGTGTTAGAGAAACCCCAAAGCAGTGATGCTTGGTCTTGAATGTGACAGAAAGCAGACCCTGTCCACTCAGTGGGTATTAATCTTATACTACCTAGATTACAAAATATTCACTATTGACAAAACAATGATGCAGTTGTCATTTCACTTCCCCTCTGATGAACAAACCATTTCAATCTCTTGGCTCCAGATAGGTGTTCTTCCAATTTGCTTTTTAGTGCCATTGCAAGAAATTACTCTCAGAATAGCTCAGCAATGTCAAATAAAGGCTAGAAATATCTGAATTTCTTAAACTCCAGTTGGAACATTCCACTATAGAAATCATAATTGATTTCATCTGCAGATTAAAGAGCCTGGCCAGAAAACAACTCTGCAAAATAAAACAGAATGCTCATATCAGAGCCATATATTTGGTCATTGTAGTCACAGAAACAGATCTTCAAGGATGGCATAGCCCTTCACCTTGTAACTAGACCTCATTTTCCAATAACTGATTTATCTAGAGATAGTAATGTATTTTATTGATTTGAATCATTAAGTTTCGAATTATTATAGCAATTTTTTTTTTCACTGAGCCTAGTTACAAACTATGTATAATTTGGTAAAAATTGAGTTCTCCCTTTCAATAAAAGCTTTCTTTCTTTGTATAGAATATTGGATTACATTGTACTAGAAGAAAGTTTTAGAGCACTAGGCTAAGCAAGAACTATTTAACACTTTCCTTGAAACATTTGAATGTTCAAAAATTACAATTTCATAGGTTTTCTGATCCTCCAAAAAAGAATGATTCAAATAATTGCTACAATTTTTTTCCCTTAAGTGTGGCTCACTCGTAGTATGCTATTATTCTGTCACAATAAAAGGTTAAAAAAAGGCAGTGGTAAATTTCTGAAATTAGCCCTCTTATTTTGCTTATGAGTTCAGAAAAGATCAGGATTTTTGAAAGTGCATTTTGTTCAGAAATGAAAATACTTAAGAAAAGGGGTGGGTGGGGGAAGGCATAATGTAGTTAAGATTTTACTAGCAAATGTTTAATTTGGATTCAATAAATATAATTATTTTGTGAGCAACAGATGCACAAATGAGTTTGTGCTTTAATGCCAACTGCTTTAAATCTAATTTTTATATAACTTTTGAGATCTAAATGTCTAGATTTTATCTTATTTTTATTTTGACCAAAATAAACACTACTTGCTGCTATGGGCTGAATATCTGTGTTCCTCTAAAATTGAGGTCTAATCCCCAAAGTGAGGTATTTAGGGGCAGGGTATTTGAGAGGTGATTAAATCATGAGGGTGGAGTCCACATGAATAGGATGAAGCACTGAAAGAATCTGAAGAAACTAGAGCTCTCTCTGTCAGCCATGTGAAGATTCATCAAGAAGGCAACTTTCTTCAGACTTCAAATATGCTGGCTTGGACTTCCCAACTTCTAGAACTATAAGAAATGTATATTTGCTTTTTAAGCCCACACAGTCCGTGATATTCTTCTTTACAGCAGCCTGAACTAAGACACCAGATTTAAAAACTTGAAAATTTGTGACACAGTGGACTCAAAATAGCAAATGGGATCCTGCTAGACATAATATTTTTTGTTGGAAGCTGATCAAAAACGGATTATTTCATATCTGGGGATATGAAATATAACACGGAGTAATTTAATGTTTAGTGAGATAGACAGTGGAAATCAACCTCCTTTTAAACAAAATCATCTAAATCTGTGTTCCAAGGGGTCATCATTGTTTTGAAAGTCCAACATTCTTGAGAAGAAAATAATAACGGCCACCAAGGTACTATGTAGCTTATTGCAGAATTCAGATATGAATTGGGATTGCTCTGAAAAATATTGGCATGTTTTCATATATGAAGACAAGTATTTCTCAAAGTGTAGAAAGTATTTATAGAAATGTTTGAGGGCATAGTCATGGCAAAAGAAAATTTCACTCTAACTTCAAATATAGCCCAGCTTAACATGAAGAGAGCTATCTTCTGATGAATGGCCATTTGTATGTACTTCGCAACTTTTTAAAATATTTTATAAATACAGTAGTCTGGTAGCCTCTTTCATGGGTACACAAACTTTTTTTATTTATTGTGAAATACCATGCCTAGTGGTGTCTAACTAGTGGGATGCAGTCACAACCATGAGCTCTGTATTTGTGTTTTTACATTTTGTCTAGCCCTTTGGGGTTTCTTTATTAATTTAGACCCCATAACTCAATTACCTCCTTACTAACATTCTCTCAATACGTTTGCATTTAATTTCAATCACGAAAATATTTTCTTGTGTGTGAACATTCTAGCCAGAGGTTCCTTAAGTCTTCATTTTTTCAATGAGTCCTATAGAGCATGATTTATTTTATTTATTTATTTATTTACTTATTTATTTATTTATATATTATTATTATTATTTGAGATGGAATCTCGCTCTGTCACCCAGGCTGGAGTGCAGTGGCTGGATCTCCGCTCACTGCAAGCTCCGCCTCCCGGGTTCACGCCATTCTCCTGCCTCAGCCTCCGGAGTAGCTGGGACTACAGGCGCCCACCACCGCGCCCGGCTAATTTTTTGCATTTTTAGTAGAGACGGAGTTTCACTATGTTAGCCAGGCTGGTCTCGAACTCCTGGCCTCGTGATTCACCCACCTCAGCCTCCCAAAGTGCTGGGATTACAGGCGTGAGCCACTGCGCCCGGCCGATATATATCTATATATATATCTCTATCTCTATCTCTATCTATATCTATCTCTCTCTATATATATATATATTTTTTTTTCCCCATGATTTACCAAGCTAGTACTGAATGGTCCGGGCTGGAAATAAAATACTGCTTTCTGTCCTCCACATAAAGGTGGAAATTTATTCAAAATCTTTCTTCAAGATGTGTTTTATCACCTCTACTAAACTGTAAACTAGGTACAGTGTATCCTGGTATCTTACTGTTTCTTCTTGGGAGCTAGTGAGAGAACTATGCCTATTTATTAAACATGTAAAAAACAGCCAACATAAGATTAATGGAGATATCATTAAATATTAATCTCTTTAACCCTTTAGCTAATACTTCACATAAAAAAATTGTATTATATATTCCGTATATTCACGTTTCATGGTATTTAAATTCATGATCACACTGTCTCATGTTAGGATTTCCCCTGTTGTTTAAAGTTCTGGACCTTCCAAAGTGCATGAGTTTATCAAGATCATGTTAATTTAGATGTTATGGCCAAATTTTGGTGGTTTGGGTTGCCCAACTGTGCAAATGTCAGAATAGGGATAGTCTCTTATCTTTGTTCTGCCTAATGCCTACAAGAAGGTATTTACTCTTTTAGTTTTTCTTTACCTACTGTGCTCTGTGCCTTCTTCCTTCCTTTTTTCCCACCAGTAATTATTTTAAAGGT
This sequence comes from Pan troglodytes, assembly GCF_028858775.2. Classification (NCBI taxonomy): domain Eukaryota; kingdom Metazoa; phylum Chordata; class Mammalia; order Primates; family Hominidae; genus Pan; species Pan troglodytes. The sequence goes on from NC_072411.2 coordinate 16,716,092, forward strand.
TTATTATGCACTGAGGACAGAACATCCAAAAATGGTTTAAGCAGAGGCCAGACTTTCCAGAAGCTCAGGAGGTAATGAGGGGCTCCAGCTCTGGAGTCAAATCTGTCTGTGGTGGAGTGGTTTAAAGGAAGATGTGCTACCTGACTTACTAGGGAAGTTGGGAAAGATTCCGTTAAAAGATGCCACTGAAAACAGGTCTTGAAAGGTGAATAAATTTGCTTAGGATGGAGAATGTATGGAAGGTCTTCCAGGTGGGAGCACAACAATTACGAAGCAGCAGAAGCATGAAAGAACACAGGACGCTAGGAGAAATAAGCCACAGCTGATGTGCGGGCTGGCGTGACCTTGTTCTCTGATCACAGAGGAGGAGTGGAAGGGAGATGACACAGAGGGGGATGCCAGCATGGGACATACTAATAGAAGTTTGCTTTTCACATTCGACTCTGAAACCAGTTGATTGATAACTATTTTTCCTATAAATTGCTCCAGGATCATAAAAAGTGAGCTGAGATTACGAAGCAAATAATTTTCAGAACAAGAATAACACAACCACAAAACACACTTTCAGGACTGACATGCCATTCTTCATTTAGAAAGCAATCCTCTAAAATAAATTCCTTAAAAGCAATTACTTTAAAAAAGATAGAATATAGGTACATGTGACGCTTTAGCTTAGAATGCATGGCTCTCTATTCCATCCACACATTGAGCAGAACCAGCTAATCAAATCTGTTTTGCCCAGTGAACATTCTTTTTTTAAAAAATGGTATCCTTTCTCTTGATATATGGGTTTCCTTTGTTGTTAGTGGTGGTTCCCTGTCAAGATATATCATTAGAAAAGTTTTGTTCTTGTCAGTCTAATCCCCCTGGAATATCAAACAACCCATGGAAATCATATACCCATTAGAATTAAAGGCTAAGCATCATTAATAGGTTGCATGGACAGGTGTATTTCCTGTTTTCTTCCACTCTTGGCTGTGGTATCTAATTAGACAGCAGCATTTGTGCTCTGAGAAGAGCTTCAGGATGATACTCACTGAGATAAGAGCCTAATGGTGCTGGAAATTCCTGTTGCTACAGTGAATAAAATAAAATTAGAAATGTTATAGTGATCATATGCATGTACACTTCTCTTCAGGAAGATTTAGATCAGTTTTTCTCATGCTTAAGTAGTACATGATATCTTCTAAGGGAGAAATATATCTGTATGTGTATGTGTGCCTAAGTACATATGTATATGTTTATAAAATTCAAACTTGAGAACAAATATGTAAAACCTAAGTTGAGAACACTTCATTAAAAGGCAAATTCTGACTTCTCTTTCTGGCCACAATAGGATAACAGACACTGGATAACAGACACAAAACAGCTAACACTGGACAATACATGTATTACAATGATTTTTAGGCTTTGGGCATTGAGAAATGCAGGACAATGACACTTTTGACAGAGGATATCAGTGAGGTGAGCCCACGATTTCCCAGTTTATTACCTAGGGGGAGTTTGCAAACTGTAAGTATTAGGATTCCAGGTGGAGGTCAGAGGTAGCTCTTGTTTAAAGATGGTACTAGATTGCCTTTGTAGGACTAACATTACCCACAAGATTGGAAATTATGGTTTAGGAGTCATGCAGCTGGATGCTTCAAGATTCTGACCCTCCCTAAACTGCTCCTAAGATCATTACTTGAGATATTTTGCAGACCCTGCACTTGGTGGATCAGCTGGCACCACCCAGATCAATAAACTGGGTCATCTGATCTTGTGGCCCCCACCCAGGAACTGACTCAGCACAGGAAGACAGCTCTGACTCCCTATGATTTCATCTCTGACCAATCAGCACTCCCGGCTCACTAGCTTCCCCCCAACCACCAAGTTATCCTTAAAAACTCTGCTCCCCAAATGCTTGGAGAGACTGATTTGAGTAATAATAAAACTCCAGTCTCCCTGAGGGAGGAGGGAAGGAAGGAAGGGAGGGAGGGAGGGAGGGAGGGAAGGAAGGAAGGAAAAAGGAAAGGAAAGGAAAGAAGATGGAGCAGAGAATCTAAAGTGAGGCACAGCAGGTAGAAATTACAGCAGTGTAAGAGAAGAGAGATCTGCAGAGGATAACCCTGGCATCTTTACCTGAGTACTGATCAGGGCATGCAGGTAAGACAATCACTAAAGTTGAGAAAAGACCCACTCCAAAAAGTTTAGAGGGAATGATTTATTATTATTATTATTATTATTATTATTATTATTGAGGTGAAATTCCCACAACATAAAATTCACCATTTAGAGTGACTAATTCAGTGGCATTTACCACTTTCACAGTGTTGCACAATCACCACCCCTATTTGCTTCCAAAATATTTTTATTCCCCTCCATAAAAAACCTTGTACCCATTAAACTGTTACTTCCCATTCTGCCTTTCCCACCCCCAACTCCTGGCAACTACCAGTATGCTTTCTGTTCCCACAGATTTTCCTATTCTAGCTATTTCATATAAATGGAATCTAATAATATGTGGCCTTTTGTGTCTGACTTGTTTCACTTACCATAATGTTTTTAAGGTTCCTTCACATTGCAGCTTGTATCAGTACTTCATTCCTTTTTGTGGCTGAATTATATTCTACTGTATGTATATACCAACTTTTATCTGTTCATCTGGGGATAAATACATGGGCTGTTTCCATCTTCTGGCTATTGTGAATAATGCTATTATCAATGTGTGTATACATGCACTTGTTTAAGTACCTCGTCTCAATTTTTTTTGGTTATAATTGCTGGGTCATATGGTAATTCTATGGTATTCTTTTTTTTTTTTTTTTTTTTTTGAGACAGAATCTTGTTCTGTCGCCCAGGCTGGAGTGCAATGGCACGATCTCGACTCACTACAAGCTCTGCCTCCCAGGTTCACGCCATTCTCCTGCCTCAGCCTCCCAAGTAGCTGGGACTACAGGCGCCCGCCACCACGCCTGGCTAATTTTTGTATTTTTAGTAGAGACGGGGTTTCACCATGTTTGCCAGGATTGTCTCGATCTCCTGACCTTGTGATCCGCCTGCCTTGGCCTCCCAAAGTGCTGGGATTACAGGCGTGAGCCACTGTGCTGGCCTTATCATTTTTTTTTTTAAGAGACAAGGTCTCACTGTCACTCATGCTGGAGTGCAGAGGTGCAATCATTAACTCACTGTAACCTCTGACTCCTGGGCTCAAGCAATCCTCCCACTTCAGCCTTCAGAGTAGCTTGGACTGCAAGTACATGCCACCACACCCAGCTAATTTTTAAAAATTGTTTTGTAGAGACAGGGTCTCACTGTATTGCTCAGTCTGGTCTCAAACTCCTGGCCTCAAGCAATCCTCCCACCTCGGCCTCCCAAAGCATTAGGATTACAGGCATCAGCCACCATGCCTGACCTATGTTTTACCTTTTGAGGGCTGCAAAATGTTTTCTACAATGGCTGAACGATTTTGCATTCCCACCAGTAAGGTACTAGTGTGTGAATTTCTCCACATCCTTGCCTGCAGTCTTCCTTCCTTCCTTCCTTCCTTCCTTCCTTCCTTCCTTCCTTCCTTCCTTCCTTCCTTCCTTCCTTCCTTCCTTCCTTCCTTCCCTGCCTCCCTCCCTCCTTCCCTCCCTCCTTCACTCCCTTCCCTCCTTCCTTCTCCCCCTACCTCACTCCCCTCCCTACCTCCCTCCCCTCTTTCAGTCTGTGGCTCTCTCTTGCACGTGTGCGCTGTCTCTTTCTTCTCTTTTTCTTTTTCTTTTTTCTTTTTTGAGATGGAGTCTCACTGTGTCACCAGTGGAGGTCACTGTGTCACCAGGTTGGAGTGCAGTGGTGTGATCTTGGCTCATTGCAACTTCTGCCTCCCGGATTCAAGCAATTCTCCTGCCTTCGCCTCCCAAGTAGCTGGGACTACAGGCTGCACACCACCATGCCCAGCTAATTTTTGTATTTTTGGTAGGACAGGATTTCACCGTTTGGTCAGGATGGTCTTGGTCTCTTGACCTCGTGATCTGCCCGCCTCGGCCTCCCAAAGTGCTGGGTCTGTCTCTTTCTTTATGGCCATCCAAAGGGTATAAAATGGTCCCTCTTGTGGTTTTGACTTACATTTCCTTAATGACTAATAATGTTGAGCAAGTTTTTTGGGTGCCTATTGACTATTTGCATACCTTCTTTGAAGAAAATGCTTATTCCAATATTTTGCCTATTTTTGATTTGGGAGTATTTTTGTTTTTTAATTGTAAACATTATTTATATATTCTAGGTACTAGATCCTTATCAGATGTATGATTTTCAAATATTCTTTACCATTCTGTAGGTTATCTTTTTATATTATGCACAAATGTTTTTAATTTTGATGAAGTACAACTCACCTATTTTTCATTTTGCTACTCATGCTTTTAGTGTCCTATGATTCCATTGTCAAACCCAAGGTAATAAAAATTTATCCCTATGTCTTCTTCTAAGAATTTTATGGTTTTAGTTCTTATGTTTATATCCCTGATCCATTTTGAGTTAAATTTTGTAGGAGAAATAATTATTAGCACTATACAAGGGAAGAAAATATCTTTTTCCAATGATCAGAGTAGAAAATCTCATAATTGGTAGGATATAATTACTTTGAAGTATATTCAATGTAGATAAAATTAGCCTTAGACAAAAGGCTATTTGTGTCCTACTTAACAGAGGTTAAAGGAAGCTTTGGAAGAATTAACCTGTTTCCAAGTAATTAAACTGCATCATAGAACAATGGACAGGTATATTTAAAGGAAATAAAAATATCAAAAACCCAACAAACTAAAATTCTCAAAATCAAATCAGTAATGTAAAGAAGCAGGAAAATTTGACCTACAATGAGGAGAAAAGTCAATCAATATAAAGAAAAATTACTGAATTACTAGGCAAGTACATTAAAATAATTTGTTTTAACAATTGTATTCCACATGTTCAAGAAGTAGAATACAGAAGTGGTTCAATAAATAAATGTTATAAAAATACTCAAACTTTTAGAAATGAAAAGCTTTCATGCCTGAGATGAAGACACTGAATGGAACTGATAGAAGATTTGACAATGTAAAAGAAAAGATTAGTGAACTTGAAGCAACAGCAATTGAAAGTACCCAAAATGAAACACAAATTGAAAAAAGCCCTAAAATATATGGATCATGCTTTTTCGGTTATACCTAAACCTCTCCTTGATAAGGTAACAAAGGTTTTTCTCTTATGTTTAATTCTTGAGGTGTTAGAATTTTAGGTTTGACACATAGGTCTATGCTTAATTTTAAGTCATTTTTTGTATGCCACGTGAAATAGAAACATATTTTTTGTTTTTTATAACATCTTTTTTTGTTTTCTTACTTAGGGCGCTATTCATTGAAAAGACCATCTTTTCTCTTTCCATTTGCCTTGCTATCTTTATTTTTATTGATAATCAATTATTCATGTATGATTCAGTCTGTTTTATTGATTTACTTGGAATTTTATTATAAAGCTACACTTAAAGCTTTATAGTAAGGTAGTCTGGGTCTTCAGGTAATACACTTTTTCAAATTTATTTTTCTTAACTTTAGCTACTGTAATTTCTTTGTTTTTTTTTTCATATAAATTTTAAAATAAGCTTGGCAATTTCTGCACAAATCTTGCTAAAATTTTGGTGAAATTTTGATTGAAGTTGCACTGAATCTGTAGTTGAATTTTGGGGAAAACTTCTAACAACGCTGAGTCTTCCAAACTGTGAACATCATATAGCTCACAATGTATGCAGATTTTTTTTCTTTCATCAATGTTTTGTTGCCCTCACTGTATATATCTTGCACAAGTCTTATAAGAATTATACCAAAGTTTGTTTGGTTATAGTGCAACAATAAATGGATCTTTTCAAATTACATCTTTAAATTTTTCATTACTAGTGACAGAGATTCTTTCCTTGACCAAACTCTACTCAGGCTCCCCTGCACTCTCATCTCAACTAGCCTCTAACATTTGAGCTTCTGTATTTGTCTTTTTGTTGTCCAATTTTAGCAAGAATCCTACTGAGTTAGTCAGTTTCCCCATCCTCAATATCTCATCATGCTTGGTATCCAGTTCCTCATCTGCCACCATCTCCAAGGTCAATGTCTGCTGATTACCCTGTCCTGTTACAGCAATGATTGATCTAATCAGAATCCCCTGTGCCATGATGTTTCCTCTTAATAATTTTCCACCTTGCTCCTTGACTATACATTTTCACTTTTCTCTGTTGTATTTAGACTTGGGCAGAATCTCTTTCCTCTACTGCACAACCCCATTGCAGTACTCCCTGTACCCATCCTGATGGTTCTGAACAAAGTCAGCTTTACCATTCTTCAACAAGTGTGATGAGTAATTTTTTTTAACACTGTTATGTAGAAATACAGTTAATTGATTGTATATATTGACCTTGTATATTGTAATGTCCCTGAATTCATATATTAGTTTCTATAACTTTGGTAAATTATTTAGGATTTTCCAAATCAATGATCAAGTTGTTTGCAAATAACAAAAATTTTACTTCTTTTTTCCCAAACTGGATAACTTTTATTTTTTTCCTTGTCTGATTGTCTTAGCTAGATCCTTTGTACAAAGTTGCCTTGTTACACATCATTAGGAAGAAGTATTCAGTCTTTTTTCTTTAAGTATGATGTTAACTGTAGCTTGTGTGTAAATGCCTTTATATCAAGTTGAGGAAGTGCCTTTCTGTTGCTACTTTTTGACAGTTTTGTCATGAATAAATGTTGAATTTTATGAAAAGCTTTCTCTGTACCTTTTGAGATCACCATATTGTTTGTTTTTAGCCTGTTAGTATTGTGAATTGCAGTGATCCATTTTCAAATGTTGACCCCATTTTGCATCTCTGGGATAAAAACTCTATGGTATTATTTTTAGATTGTCATAACAAGATTAAAAATTTATTTAACTCACAGACTATGAAGACCATATCCACACAGCTCTAATTTAGAAATAGTATTTTAGGCCTGGCACATTGGCTCACACCTGTAATCTCAGCACTTTGGGAGGCCAAGGCGGGCAGATCATGAGGTCAGGAGTTCAAGACCAGTCTGATCAACATGGTGAAACCCCATCTCTACTAAAAATACAAAAATTATCCGGGCATGGTGGTGCATGCCTGTAATCCCAGCTACTCAGGAGGCTGAGGCAGGAGAATAGCTTGAACTCAGGGGGCGAAGGTTGCAGTGAGCCAAGATCACACCACTGCACTCCAGCCTGGGCTGCACAGTGAGATTTTGTCTCAAAAAAAAAAAATAGTATTTTAGATATTATAATTTTTAACTGTATATTCAACTGGTACTAAATTAATTAGCCAATATAGAAGTATTGTTTTTAGCTTTAAAATAAGACTTATGAAGATTGTTTCAGGCATCACTGGAAAAATAATGTGGTTGTAAAAATGTTCAAAAAAGAAAAATTATGGTTTCACTTCAGTGGTAGAAATGGAAGCAATGAGAATTTAAGGACAGAAGGATTTTTTTTTTTTTTTTTTTTTTTTTTTTTGAGATGGAGTCTCACTCTGTTGCCCAGGCTGGAGTGCAGTGGCATAATATCGGCTAACTGAAGCCTCCTCCTCCCAGGTTCCAGAGATTGTCCTGCTTCAGGCTCCTGGGTAGCTGGGATTACAGGCACACACCACCATGTCCTGCTAATTTTTGTATTTTTAGTAGAGAGAGGAGTTCACAATGTTGGCCAGGCTGGTCTCGAACTCCTGACTTCAGGTAATCCACCTGCCTTGGCCTCCCAAAGTGCTAGGACAACAGTCATGGGCCACTGTGTCCAGCTAAGGACAGAAGGATATCATCGATGAATATAATTGATAGCCGGGAGATACATGACTGAGATAGCCCATAAGAAAGGTATTTGTATATTACAGGGGTAGGGTGGGCCTTCTTTGACAAAAGAAAGTATGAAAATCAAAGGATAATTATGTTTTCAATAATGAAAATTCTAGATTTTCTACAGTTGAACCAGCTAAAATATACTAAATTTTACTATATATCAAATACTGAAGATAGACATATCATTTTTAAAAATCTGCTAATATTAAATATTTATTTTAAGTATCTTAAGAGATATTTAATGGTTAAGTAATTTTCCAGGTCACATCGCTAATAAATGTTGTGGCTAGAATTTAAACTCAAAACTTTTTACTTCCAAAGTATATACTATGAACTGTCAACCAAAAATTCAACAAACTGAGTTTAATAATTGTAATTGTCTTTAATTAGTGACTCATGAATTAAACAGCATCCTATCTAAAAAATAGAAAGGTACTCTGCTGTGTGTGGCAGAACAGTTGGTTTTTGTAAGGTAGGCTGAGTAGGAACAAGGGAATAGCAGAGTGCAAAAGGTGGATTGGTCAACATCAGGTTACCTTCCTTATAGGGTTAAAACAGTGGGAACTTTCTTAACGTGTAGACTCAGACCAGCTGAACCCCTTATGATTGGTTACTGCAAATTTCTTGTTTTTAGGAAAATTGTCCTGTTTCTAAGTTCAGCTTGATTACATGGCATCTAACACAATTGAGTCTATAATGTATCAGTTTGTTCTATGGGATCCTAGTGCAGGATCTCAGTCCAAAACAATGGCCTCTCAGTTTTTTTAAGCATAATCACAATCAAAGACTTGAACAATGAGAAATAAAATGGAAAGGTTGAGGTTACAGGGGGAAAACTCTTGTAACCTAGTCAATAGATAAGTATTTATAAGAATTTGAGCTTGATGGTCATTTGAATAATACAATGAAAAAAAACCACAACTGTGGAATTTATGGGAATCTCATATATACTTGCATAAATGGAGATCCCTAAAGAAGAAACAAACTTTAAATGAGGAAAGGTACAATAAAGTAGAATATTTGCTCCCAAGTAATTTCTACTCATCTACCCTCAGATATATTACCTTGGGTTGTTTCTAAAATATAATTGAGAATGAACTTTTGTTTCAGCAGATTTAAATAAAACATTATAAGAATGACTTTTAAAACATGTGGATAAGGAAGATTCGTTTGCCCAGATCAGTTGTCCTCAAACTTAAGTATGTTTCAGAATCACCTGAAGGTTGTTGAAAGAGATCACTGGGTCCTGTCTCAGTGTTTCTGATTCAGTAGGTTGGCTGTGGTGCATAAAAATTGACCACATAGTTGGAAGTAAAGCACTCTTCAGCAAATGTAACAGAACAGAAATTATAACAAACTGTCTCTCAGACCACAGTGCAATCAAACTAGAACTCAGGATTAAGAAACTCAAAACCGCTCAACTACATGGAAACTGAACAACCTGCTCCTGAATGACTGCTGGGTAAATAATGAAATGAAGGCAGAAATAAAGATGTTCTTTGCAACCAATAAGAACAAAGACTCAATGTACCAGAATCTCTGGGACACATTCAAAGCAGTGTGTAGAGGGAAATTTATAGCACTAAATGCCCACAAGAGAAAGCAGGAAAGATCTAAAATTGACACCCTAACATCACAATTAAAAGAACTAGAGAAGCTAGAGCAAACACATTCAAAAGCTAGCAGAAGGCAAGAAATAACTAAGATCAGAGCAGAACTGAAGGAAATAGAGACACAAAAAACCCTTCAAAAAATTAATGAATCCAGGAGCTGGTTTTTTGAAAAGATCAACAAAATTGATAGACCGCTAGCAAGACTAATAAAGAAGAAAAGAGAGAAGAATCAAATAGACGCAATAAAAAATGATAAAGGGGATATCACCACTGATCGCACAGAAATACAAACTACCATCAGAGAATACTATAAACACCTCTATGCAAATAAACTAGAAAATCCAGAAGAAATGGATAAATTCCTTGACACATACATCCTCCCAAGACTAAACCAGGACGAAGTTGAATCTCTGAATAGACCAATAACGGGTGCTGAAATTGTGGCAATAATCAATAGTTTACCAACCAAAAAGAGTCCAGGACCAGATGGATTCACAGCCAAATTCTACCAGAGGTACAAGGAGGAACAGGTACGATTCCTTCTGAAACTATTCCAATCAATAGAAAAAGAGGGAATCCTCCCTAACTCATTTTATGAGGCCAGCATCATCCTGATACCAAAGCCAGGCGGAGACACAACCAAAAAAGAGAATTTTAGACCAATATCCTTGATGAACATTGATGCAAAAATCCTCAATAAAATACTGGCAAACCGAATCCAGCAGCACATCAAAAAGCTTCACCATGATCAAGTGGGCTTCATACCAGGGATGCAAGGCTGGTTCAACATATGCAAATCAATAAATGTAATCCAGCATATAAACAGAACCAAAGACAAAAACCACATGATTATCTCAATAGATGCAGAAAAGGCCTTTGACAAAATTCAACAACCCTTCATGCTAAAAACTCTCAATAAATTAGGTATTGATGGGACGTATTTCAAAATAATAAGAGCTATCTATGACAAACTCACAGCCACTATCATACTGAATAGGCAAAAACTGGAAGTATTCCCTTTGAAAACAGGCACAAGACAGGGATGCCCTCTCTCACCACTCCTATTCAACATAGTGTTGGAAGTTCTGGCCAGGGCAATCAGGCAGGAGAAGGAAATAAAGGGTATTCAATTAGGAAAAGAGGAAGTCAAATTGTCCCTGTTTGGAGATGACATGATTGTATATCTAGAAAACCCCATTGTCTCAGCCCAAAATCTCCTCAAGCTGATAAGCAACTTCAGCAAAGTCTCAGGATACAAAATCAATGTACAAAAATCACAAGCATTCTTATACACCAATAACAGACAAACAGAGAGCCAAATCATGAGTGAATTCCCATTCACAGTTGCTTCAAAGAGAATAAAATACCTAGGAATCCAACTTACAAGGGATGGGAAGGACCTCTTCAAGGAGAACTTCAAACCACTGCTCAAGGAAATAAAAGAGGATACAAACAAATGGAAGAACATTCCATGCTCATGGGTAGGAAGAATCAATATCATGAAAATGGCCATACTGCCCAAGGTAATTTATAGATTCAATGCCATCCCCATCAAGCTACCAATGACTTTCTTCACAGAATTGGAAAAAACTACTTTAAAGTTCATCTGGAACCAAAAAACAGCCCGCATCGCCAAGTCAATCCTAAGCCAAAAGAACAAAGCTGGAGGCATCATGCTACCTGACTTCAAACTATATTACAAGGCTACAGTAACCAAAACAGAGATATAGACCAATGGAACAGAACACAGCCCTCAGAAATAATGCCACATATCTACAGCTATCTGATCTTTGACAAACCTGACAAAAACAAGCAATGGGGAAAAGATTCCCTATTTAATAAATGGTGCTGGGAAAACTGGCTAGCCATATGTAGAAAGCTGAAACTGGATCCCTTCCTTACACCTTATACAAAAATTAATTCAAGATGGATTAAAGACGTAAATATTAGACCTAAAACCATAAAAACCTTAGAAGAAAACCTAGGCATTACCATTCAGGACATAGGCATGGGCAAGGACTTCATGTCTAAAACACCAAAAGCAATGGCAACAAAAGCCAAAATTGACAAATGATATCTAATTAAACTAAAGAGCTTCTGCACAGCAAAAGAAACTATCATCAGAGTGAACAGGCAACCTACAGAGTGGGAGAAAATTTTCGCAACCTACTCATCTGACAAAGGGCTAATATCCAGAATCTACAATGAACTCAAACAAATTTACAAGAAAAAAACAAACCCATCAACAAGTGGGCGAAGGATATGAACAGACACTTCTCAAAAGAAGACATTTATGCAGCCAAAAGACACATGAAAAAATGCTCATCATCAGTGGCCATCAGAGAAATGCAAATCAAAACCGCAATGAGATACCATCTCACACCAGTTAGAATGGCAATCATTTAAAAGTCAGGAAACAACAGGTGCTGGAGAGGATGTGGAGAAATAGAACACTTTTACACTGTTGGTGGGACTGTAAACTAGTTCAACCATTGTGGAAGTTAGTGTGGCGATTCCTCAGGGATCTAGAACTAGAAATACCATTTGACCCAGCCATCCCATTACTGGGTATATACCCAAAGGATTATAAATCATGGTGCTATAAAGACACATGCACATGTATGTTTATAGTGGCACTATTCACAATACCAAAGACTTGGAACCATTCCACATGTCCAACAACGATAGACTGGATTAAGAAAATGTGGCACATATACACCATGGAATACTATGCAGCCATAAAAAATGATGAGTTCATGTCCTTTGTAGGGACATGGATGAAGCTGGAAACCATCATTCTCAGCAAACTATCGCAAGGACAAAAAACCAAGCACCCCATGTTCTCACTCATAGGTGGGAATTGAACAATGAGAACACATGGACACAAGAAGGGGAACATCACACACCAGGGACTGTTGTGGGGTGGGGGGAGGAGGGAGGGATAGCATTAGGAGATATACCTAATGCTAAATGATGAGTTAATGGGTGCAGCACACCAACATGGCACATGTATACATATGTAACAAACCTGTACGTTGTGCACATGTACCCTAAAACTTAAAGTATAATAATAAAATTTTAAAAAAAGAAAATGATAAATATTTACAGTATGTAATGAAATTTCATGTCAAAAATTGGTGGTATTTATTGTGTTTTAATAAAAGCAGACCTGAAAACATTAGTTTTATTAAACAACCAAAAAAAAGAATGTGCATTTTATCAGGGTCCCAGATGCTGCTGCTGCTGCTGCTGCTGGTCCTGAAATCAGCCTTGACAACCATTGGCCTACCCTAGTACATTTCAATTCCAGTCTTTCCTCAAGAGCTAAAAATCCAGTGACCTGACTTTTTGTTACAGTGGTCTGATTACTTGTTTGGTTATGGGAGAAGTGCTTAATTTCCTAGGCCTCATTTCCCTCAGTATCTCAACTGTGAGTATTGGACTAAATGACCTTTAACATTCCCTCCATCTTGAGAGTTCCATGTTTTTTTTTTCTCTTTTTATTTCAAATGTCTAAATCTCTCTTGTTGCTGCTTGCTCTCTCATGATTTGAGGCCAATTAATTTAATCATTAGTATATAAAATACTTACTGAGGTCTACCTTGTCCTGGACATTAGGTTGTAAGATGAAGAATGTGTCCCTGCTTTCTAGGAGCTGTATCTTATGTAACAAGTCCCCACACTTACCATGCATCACCATAGCTTTGTTAAAATTAAAGACAGCTGGGTCTTCCCCTAAGAGTTTGTATGTACTAGGTTTAAGTAGAGTCCTGATACCTATCACTTTAACTAATCTTAGATGCTAATGCTAAGCCGCCAGTTTTAGGGATTAGTGGCTTTGTGGAGGAGATAAGCACGAAGGAAGAAGACCGTATAAGGTAAGGGAACCAAGAAAAATCGACTGAACAATTATAATCTCAGCCCAATTACTCTTTGTTGACTGTGGAATCTTGACGAAATGTGTGTTAGCCAGATGTTAGTGATCATGCAAAACACTGAAAGTGGTCAGTGTACAGTACAAATTGGGGACGTGGTTTTGGGCCATGACTCAGCCACTAGCTTTTCCTAGAATCCTGGATAAATTGTCCCACCTCTTGAGACGCACTCCCTCTATCTGTGAGATGTGGGTGTAGGGATTGGTGTCATCTAAGATGCCTTTCAATTCTTACAGCTGGTAGCTTTAGAAGACAGGGCTAAGCCTGTAGATGTGTCAGATGGGTTCTAATGACCAGCTTTGAGAAAAATGTCCAAAGTGGGCTTGTTTCTGACAATTTTCTTATTTCTCCAGTAAGTGGATTCAGAGGAAGAAGGGTAGCAATCCAGTGGCATACAGTTCTGGTCATTAGAATCCACCAACCAGTGCCTTATTATGGTAGAAGATGACTGTATATGTTTCTTTATTGTGGTTCAATACCATGTGCTTTCATGATATAGACTTTTCTTTATAGCAGCCTAAAATAATCAAATAATCACCATCAATACTATGCTTCCAGCATATTCTCTAGTCTAGTACACAAATTTAAAAACAAGAGAATTCAATTAAGGAACCACTTTCCTGTGAGAGCTGTGCTGAAAACTCTAAAATGCCAAGGGATAATGTCAATTGAAATACAAATGTTTCAGCTTAAACAGGCAAAAAGCTACTTCTTCCCTTACTCTAAAAAAGTGAAACTTTGTCTATTCCTAACAGAGCTCTCTGAGATATAGAGTAATTAGTATCTCTGGTCAACCATTCTGTGGGCAATATTGGAGGAGTAGAGAGGTTCTAAACAGTAATGCAGTTCTTTTCAGCATGATTTTTTTTCTCATGGAAAAGAAATATGTGATCCTGTTAAATCTGTAAACGTTTTAATGCAAAGTGGTATAAGTTAATTATACTCTTGTCTTTAAAAAACAAGCCTATATGTCTAGCTTGTAAAACATAAAAAAAATAATGATTTCAAATGAGATTGGGGGGCTGGTATTGGTTATAAAAAAAAAAAAAAGAAGGAAAACCCTTTACTTTTGTATATGGTTAGAGTTCCCGATGGAATTTCAGTTTGATATGTTAAGAGGGACGTGGTTGAATTAGTAAATGGTTGAAAGACAGTCATTATTAATAACATCATAATTGTAACTAATAGCTTACAAGTGTCTATTACTTTGAAGACCAGTTATCTTTTTATGATATTTAATGTAGCCATGCTAACATTGAAGGGAAATAGAAATTATTCCACTTATTTTTAAAATGAAGAAAATGAACCTCAGAGCATTTAAATTCTTCATTCGAGGTCATGAAGGTTATGTATGTGGGATACAAATTTAATTCTCCTATTGGCAACCCCTTTAGCCTATCTTGGGCTTTGCTCATTTTCTGGGCAGTCCCCAGCCTAGCAACAGTTCTGGAAAAGTTAGGCTTCTATGATGCTGGATGGTAAACTATAACTGCACTTAGAAGTAGTTGCAAAAAAGAACATAAATGCTTTTGCTTACATCCTGAAGCCAATGTTCGCCATGACTGTGACCCATACATGCCCTTAGCAGGAGAGCTTGCCTAGGCACTGTTGCCGTAGAGAAAACATTTGCTTGTGGCTTGTCTAAGCTACCTGTGAGAGTCTGTGGTGAGTTGAGAGTCACTTCAAGAGCAGACCCACACTAAGAACCCCCATACATAAAATTAATTGTCTGAAGCTGTAAATGTAAAATGGTTCAAATGCAGTGTCAATGTTGATTATAATCTTAGTAGTTAAATGCATTCAGGTGTGTCTTCTTATGTTGATGAACCTCACTTATACTACCCATGAATACAAAAATTGTAAGGGCCAAAATCAGCATATGGATATCCTCTTGATTTTTCTTATTCTCTCTCTCCTGCTGAATATTTGCAGACTCCTCAGACTGTGGCAGAACTTTCATTGGGTACTGACAGTCCGTTCTCTTCTGTCTTCATTCTACATTCATGCTCTGAAAGTTAAGCTACCATTTGCATGCTATTTTAATATGTGTAAGAGCCTGCTGATTGTCATGAGCATATATATTAAAAACTGCATCTACTGTGTCACTCCTGTTCTATTTTTAGGCCAGGCTAATAAAGAATTCTCTCTAGTACTACTCCAATGTGCTGCTTGTATGCCCTTCTTGCTTGCTCACTGCTGACTCCATGATGCCTTAGTCAGACAAATTAATCTTCCTTGCTCTTCTAGTCAACATGATTCTTCTCATGGGTTCTAGTGGGTTTCCTGAAAAGCCTCAAAAGATGGCATTAAAACAACACCAAGACATGTAATATTGGAGAAGCATAGGTCATGACATGACAACCCTCCTTTCAGAGATCTCCAGTGGGGTCCCCATCTCCAGGTAAAAGCCATCATCCTGTCATTACCTGGCAAGCCCTGTCAGCTCTCTGATCTTAACAACTTCTACTCCCCCTCTAGCTCAGTTTGCCTTTCTTGCTAATGATATGCACAAAGACATTTCTGTGGTCTTAGCATTTGCTCATCTCTCTGTCCAGAATGCTTTCCTCGTACTTATACATAGGTTAATTCCTTCCTCTCTTTTAAGTTTTTGTTTATATGACTTTTGTACATTGAGATATTGTATAATACTATTATTAAAATTGCATCACATGCACACATACACACACACTTTTCATATTATCCTCCTATCTACTATAGTTTCCTCGATAGAAGTTATTTTTAATGTGTCATTTAATTCTTTTTTATCCTTTCTATCTCTTCTTACCAGAATATAAGCTCTTCTGGGGCAAGAATTTGCAATTTTTTGTTTGTGTGTTTACTGCTGTATTCCCAGGTCTGGACTGAGTGCCTGGCCCATGGTATCTTCAATAAATACTTGCTGTATGAAACAACATGTCTAGGCAGTTCCCTAACACTGTTCTTTTTGTGAAGAATGAAGAACAATAAAACAGATAACAGGAGTTTCTAACAATCTAAACTAGAAAACCAATTTTTAACACAAAGTTTTGTTGACTCTCACATGGTATAAAAATATTCTATTTATTGGGAAAGTACATAAAATATAGTTGTTTTTAATTAGTAATTTAAATCAGTATTTATTAATCTCAAAAATATAACATATAATTTAATCTGTTTTCAGGTGCTATTTGGGTTTGCACAAAGATCCTAAAAAGACTTTCTGACTCAGATGTACAGCAGTTAGGTCCACAATCCTTATTGTCTTGAAATTGGCCTTTTTTTTTTTTTAATTGACAAACATGACCTAGTTTCAGTTCCAAGGCCATCATTCCTGTAAGCCTATGTGAAATAGTCCCTGTTTTTTAGGGATTTTTGAAGGATTAAATGTTATAGTATTCAAAATTATGGTCTTCAACAATGGCCTGCCCTAAGCCTATACCTCAGAAACATAATTAAGTCAAGCAATAATGGCAGCAGGCTTCACTTCAGGCTTTACCTACCAGGAAAGATTGACAGAGTCATGGGAAAGGATGGGTCCTCCTTGAATATAAATGTTGGTAGCATTTATATCTCTGCTACATTAAATGTAGCAGGAAGAACAAAGATAATGGTATCACCTAGATCCAGAGGTGAGCCTGGTTCCCAGCCCCACTGGCCTGATGAGGTTACTTATATAAAACTAAGTTTTCTGATGTATAGTATAAGCATAATACTTTATAGGACTTTTGTTCATGTCCAAAAATTAATATGAAGAAAGCAAATTTGCTAAAAAAAGATAAAACACCAATACATTAATTAAATATAGTTAACAAGAGCACACACAGATTAGTGACGTGATAAAATGTAAGGTATTTTGTGTAGTTAATTGTATAAAAATTAGAATCTTTTCTTAGCAAGAATTATAAAAGACAATATTCATAAACCTTACCATTCTGAGCAAAACATTGTGAATAATGTGGTGTTAATATCTTCTGAGAACAAAGCTGGAGGCATCCCATTACTCAACTTCAAAGCATAGTAACTGAAAGTTAGTATAGTCAGTATAGTTACAGCAGTGACCGAAACAGCATGGTACTGGTACAAAAACAGACACATAGACTAATGAAACAGAATAGAAAGCCCAGAAATAAGGCTGCACACCTACAGCTGTATGATTTTTGACAAAACTGACAAAAACAAGCAATGAAGAAAGGACTCCCTATTCAATAAATGGTACTAGGATAACTGGCTAGCCATATACAGAAGATTGAAACTGGGGCCCTTTCCTTCCACCATACACAAAAATCAACACAAGATGAATTAAAGACTTAAATGTAAAACCTAAAAATATAAAAACCCTGGAAGATAATGTAGGCAATACTGTTCTAAACATAGGAACGAACAAAAATTTCATGACGAAGATGCCGAAAGCAATTGCAACAAAATCAAAAATTGACAAATGGGATGTAATTAAAGAGTTTCTGCACAGCAAAAACAACAACAACAAGGGAGTGGTAATCAGATAACCTACAGAATGGGAGACAATATTTGTAAACTGTGCATCCATCAAAGGTCTAATATCCAGAATCAATAAGAAACTTAACAAGCAAAACCAAACAACCCCACTAAAAAATGGGCAAAGGAAATGAGTAGATGCTTTTCAAAAGAGACATACATGAAACCAACGAGTATGTAAGAAATGCTCAGCATCTTATTAGAGAAATCCATACCCAAAAGAATATAAATCACTGTATCACAAAGAAACATTGCATGTGTATGTTCATTGCAGCACTGTTCACAATAGCAAAGACATGAAATCAACCTAAATACCCATCAATGGTCAACTGGATAAAGAAAATGTGGTACCTATGTATCATGGAATACTACACAGCTATAAAAAAGAATGAGATCATGTCCTTTCCAGAAACATGGATGGAGCTTGAGGCCATTATCCTAAGCAAATTTACGCAGGAACAGACAACTAAATACCACATGTTTTCACTTACAAGTGGGAGCTAAACAAGGAGAACACATGGACACAAAGAGGAGAACAACAGACCCTTCGGCCAACTTGAGGGTGGAGGATGGGAGGAAGGAGAGGATCAGAAAAAATACCTATTGGGAAATAGGCTTATTACCTGGGTGACAACATAATCTATATACCAAACCTCTGTGATACACAGTTTACCTATATAACAAAACTTCCCGTGTACTTCTTAACCTAAAATAAAAGTTATAATAAAAAAAAATCTTCTGAGACTGTGAGAAGTTTAAGAATCAGAAATGTTACTGTGCATATCATGCTATGTGTTTATCCCATGAGTATCATTTTACATTTCTAAAGATCATTTCTTAAGAGCTATATTACTTTAAACAATTAGACAAAATCAATTGAGGCAGTTAATTTTTAAATTTCTGAATTACTTTTTAGTAATTTTCATTGTTATAAACTAATATTCCTAGGACAACTTTGTTATAACTGTTTGCATGTCTTGAAAATGTTAATTATTTCAATAGGAAAAATTCACAAGAGTAGAATTTTTGAAATAAGAAGATCTTTAGTGATGTTGAAATAAATTTCCAAATTTTTCCTCAAGAGAAAGAATGCAATTTGGTACATTCTCTTGGTAAGAGAATGTGAAAGTTCATGCTCACAACTTAGCCAATATTTTCAATTCTTTTCCAATTTGATAAGTGAAAAATATTACATTGTAATATAATAAAATACTAGTTATATTAGAAAATTGTAATATAAAGTATTATGTTAAACATCAAACATGTACATAAAATAAAATAATACAGGAAAATCACCCTTTATTTTCCAAAAATCATTACTAGAGTAGGTAACAACTTTCTGTGACACTTTGGCCATTTGTGTGTGTATGTATCTTTACATTATAATACATAAAGGAGATCATTTGACGTATGTATTTAAATGACTTGCTTTTAATTAACAAAATGTCTTGGCAACTTGTGATAGTGTGTGTTTGTGTTTGTGTGGTTGTGTATATAAACATTTGCAGTAAATTACTACACTGCTTTCCATACTGTATGTGTAGAATACTTGTTTGTTCTACCATTATATACTTTTATGTTGATTACAATGTTATTAAAAACTGGTATATGTGTACATATACCATATCAGTTTTTATGGTGTATATATGTATATATATACACCATATCAGTTTTTAATAAATGTTTATATGTTGTGCAAAAATATTAATATTTTTAGGTATGGTAGATAATAACCCATACTCCACAGAAACATTACAATTTAAACTTCAGTGGTAATATATAAAAGTATGAACTTCTGCACACTTTCACAATTATTAAATTACTTTTCTACTTGCATTTTCTGATGTCATTTGAAGAACTTTTTATATGCCTACTTAGAAGGCTGTGTATATGGTGAATAAAAGCACAGACTCTGACCAGATTACATCAGTTTTAATTCTAGCTTCTTTGCTTCCTAGCAAAGAGAGTCTGTAAAATGTAACCAGTCTTTGCCTTGATTTCCCAACTGTAAAATGGAGAGGAAATTAGTACCTAGCTAGTAAAGTAGTAGTGAAGACACATGTAAAGTACTAGAGAAACAACTGGCACAAAATTATCCCCACGATATTTGGTTAGTTTTTAACATTTACTCTTATCTGCCTATTCATATCTTTTGCCCATAGTTTTTTAAAATAAATATTGTTTAATTTTACTAGTCAGAACACTATAGGATATACTTTTACTCTACCCAAAACATGAATTTCCAAGGAAACCATAATTATTGGGCATCCCATCCCTGTAATCATTTCCTCTCTGATCTTCCAGAACACTCTCCCATACACATGTCTTTCATATCCTCCTCCTCAATCTTCTTCATGAAATGTGTTTTCTTTGCCTGTGTCTCTGTTTTTAACTTTTAAGTTCAGGTGTACTCATGCAGGTTTGTTATAGAGGTAAACTCATGTCATGGGGTTTTTTTGTACAGATTATATTGTTACCCATGTATTAAGCCTAGTACCCATTAATTATTTTTCTTGATTCTCTCTCTCCTTCTATCCTCCACTTCTCAGTAGGCTCTAACGTCTGTTGTTTCCTTATGTGTCCATTTTTCTTATTGTTATTCTCCCACTTATAAGTGAGAACATGTGGTATTTGGTTTTCTGTTCCTGCAGCAGTTTGCTAAGGATAATGGCCTCCAGCTCCACCCATGTTCATGCAAAGAACATAATATTGTTCTCTTTTATGGCTTCATACTATTCCATGGTATATATGTACCACATTTTTGTTATCCAGTCTACCATTGATGGGCATTTAGGTTGATTCCATGTCTTCGCTATTGTGAATACTGCTTCAGTGAACATACACGTGAATGTGTCTTTATAATAAAACAATTTATATTCCTTTGGGTATATACATAGTAATGTGATTGCTGGGTTAAATGGTAGTTCTGTTTTTAGGTCTTTGTGGAATTACCGCACTGTTTTCCACAATGGTTGAACTAATTTACACTCCCACCAGCAGTATAAAGTGTTCTCTTTTCTCTGTAACCTCACTAGCATCTGTTATTTTTTTACTTTTTTAAAATAGCCATTCTGACTGGTGTGAAATGGTATCTCACTGCGGTTTTGATTTGCATTTCTATAATGATCAGTGATGTTGAGCTTTTTTTCATATGCCTGTTAGCTGTATTTATGTCTTTTTTTGAAAAGTGTCATTTCATGTCCTTTGCCCACTTTTTAATGGGGTTGTTTGTTTTCTTTTCCTGTAAACTTAAGTTGCTTATAGATGCAGTATATTAGACCTTTGTCAGATTCATAGTTTGCAAAAATATTCTCCCATTCTGTAGGTTGTCTGTTTCCTCTGTTGATCGTTTCTTTTGCTGTGTAGAAACTCTTTAGTTTAATTAGATCCCACTTGTCAATTTTGCTTTTGTTGCAACTGCTTTTGGCATTTTATTCATCAAATCTTTTCCCTTTCCTATGTCCAGAATGGTATTGCCTAGGTTGTCTTCCAGGGTTTTTACACTTTTGGGTTTTACATTTAAGTTGCTAATCCATCTGGAGTTAATTTTTGTATATGTTGTAAGAAAGGAGTCCAATTTCAATTTTCTGCATATGGCTAGCCAGTTCTCCCAGCACCATTTATTGAATAGGGAATCCTTTCCTCCTTGCTTGTTTTTGTCAGCTTTGTTGAAGATAGTTGGTCGTAGATGTGTGGTCTTATTTCTGGGCTCTCTATTTCTGTTCCATTGGTCTATATATCTGTTTTTGTACCATTACCATGTCGTTTTGGTTACTGTAGCTCTGTAGCACAGTTTGAATTCAGGTAGCATGATGCCTCCAGCTTTGTTCTTTTCTCTTAGGATTGCCTTGGATATTTGGGCTCACTTTTGGTTCCATACGAATTTCAAAATAGTTTTTTCTAGTTCTGTAAAGAATATCATTGGTAGTTTGATGGAAATAACATTGAGTCTATAAATTGCTTTGGGCAGTTTGGCCATTTTAACTATATTGACTCACCTTTCCATGAACATGGAATGCTTTTCTATTTGTTTGTGTCATCTCTGATTTCGAGTGGTGTTTTGTAGTTCTCGTAAGAGATCGTTCACCTCCCTGATTAGCTATATCCCTAGATATTTTATTCTTTTTGTGGCAATTATGAATAAGACTGAATTTCTGATTTGTCTCTTGGCTTGACTGTTGTCGATGTGTAGATATGTTAATGAGTTTTGTATGTTGGTTTTATATTCTGAGAATTCACTGAAGTTGTTTATCAGCTTAAGGAGGTTTTGGGCTGAGACTATGGAGTTTTCTAGATATAGAATCATGTCATCTGCTCACAGGGATAGTTTGACTTCCTCTCTTCCTAATTGAATGCCCTTTATTTCTTTGTCATGACTGATTGCTCTAGCCAGCACTTCCAATGTTGAATAGAAGTGGTGTCAGAAGGCATCCTTGCCTTGTGCTGGTTTTCCAAAGGAATGCTTCCAGCTTTTGCCCATTCAGTATGCTGTTGGCTGTGGGTTTGTAATAGGTTGCTTTTATTATTTTGAGGTATATTCCTTCAGTACCTAGTTTATCTAGAGTTTTTAACATGAAAGGATGTTGAATTTTATCAAAAGCCTTTTCTGCATCTGTTGAGATAATCATGTGGATTTTGTCTTTAGTTCTGTTTATGTGACGAATCACATTTATTGATTTGCGTATGTTGAACCAAACTTAAATCCCAGGGATAAAGCCTACTTGATGTATTTTTTTCTTGATTTATAATAATACTTTTTGTGTATTATGGGACCTTTGATATAAATATATTGCAAAGAATCTTCTGCAATCTGTCACTTGATTTTAACCTGGCACCTTTCCTACATGGGATTGCCAGTGCTTACATAGTTAAATATATGATTTTTCCTTACAGTTTCCAAATTTTGAATAATATCTTACCTACATTTTTCTTAATACATAGTTTTTAAAGGTTTTATGTCATTAATTTATTTGTCAACATTTCGAGTTATAAACATATTTTTCAAATAAATTGTTATATATTAGATATCCATTCTTTATTGAATTAAAAATCAAGTAATTATATACTAAAATTCCATATATTTTTTACATATATGTCTGTCTCTTAATACATCTTTTCTATTGAAATATTTTTACCAACATACATTTCAATTATTTTAAAATTATAATAGAACTTTATATCAAATAAAATAGTTTCTTGTTTTTACCATTCCTGAATATTTGATTTCTGTGTGCATCTTTTTTTTACATTCTCCAATAAACTGCTCATTCAATTGTTAAACTTTTAAGTATTACTTTTGCAGTATTTGTACGGTACTTATTTTTTCTCTCAATGTGGCTAGTCCTGATCTCAGAATATTTCTAGACTTGTATAGATTGAGAACTGGTTTTTGTGTTTGTTCTCTGCAAATATTTATTTAAGAATAAATAGTTTATTAAAGATATGGTAGAAATTTCCCCAAATCATCTGTTGTCAATTTTTTTTCAATGATGTATATCAGGACTACCTTTTCAGTTTCTACAGTGTTTTTCAGATTATTTAGGTTTCCATTTATTCTAACATTTAAGTTATATTTTCTTAGAAATTTAACCCTTTGTCTAATTCTCAAAAAATGTGTTACCAAAGAGTTATACAGATTACTAAATATTTTAAAAATTCATATGTATCAAAAATGGCTCTTTCCATTTCACTAGAGTGTCCTGTACTTTATAAACATGCAACATATCATTAGCAAAATGGAATAGTTTTATCTCTGTTTTAATGTTTGTTCCAATTATTTTTGTTTCTATTATTATTTTTGTTTCTATTATTTTTGTTTCTATTGCATTTTTGTGGAGCCTCTGAAATAGAGTTATAAAAGTAGCAGACTTCTTTACAAGATTACAGATTTTAATTCTAATGATATTTATGCTCTTCTATTATAAACATACGTTTGGCTTTGGAAAATAATTTTTGTATTTATTTAGCTACCTTGAATTCTTAAAACACATTAAATCTTACCACTTCATATATGAAATATCTTATTAGTATCCAATGATGCACTTCTGAGGTTTCTTATTCTATGTTTAGATACTCTAATAGATTAATGGATTTCCTTACACTAAACCTCCCTTGCATTACTCACATAAATCTACACTGGTCATGATATACTGTTATTTAATACTTTACTGAATGACATTGCATATATTTTCTTACATATTTTGCAACCATATTCATAAGTGTTCTACACACCTCTTGTTGATCCTGTTGGCAAAAAAGGAATCCCATTCTCTAAATAGTAGGAGATGGCTGATATATGATACCCAACACTAGACAGATGAGCTTGGGTGGCAGTTCACTAGTTACATATACTCGCAGCCTGGGGGAAGGGACTACCACACAGCATGCAGGGCCAAGCAATGGTTCCATCTGGGTGGTGGAGGGCAGGGTAAGTTAGCCAACAGGGACTCTGGAGGCAGCCTTTGTAGTAACCAGAGGGTCAGGAGGCCCCTGGTTCCATGAAAGCTATGAGATTGGTTTGTTGGAAAAATTTCATGGACTGGCAAGAAGGTGAAAATCAAGAGATTGCAGCTGGTGTGGCTGATAAGAAAACTGGTCAGAGGAGGCACGTTTCCAGCTGGGTGGGAGCCCTATGTGGGTAGAGCAGGGATACTCATGATCAGGCCTTTGGGGACCCCATGAGGCTAAAAGATATCAAGGACAGACTTGAAATTCTAGATTTTACAATACAACAAGAGATTGATCTATTTTCTTTTTTTGTAATACGTGTGACAGAATTTGGTAATAAATGTATATTAGCCTAATAAAAGAGGTTTCGATCTTTTTCTAAACCTTTTCTAGAATATTCTTAAAATATTATTTCTAATATTAGAATGTTATTTATACAGTATACATTTTCTAGAAAATTTTAAATAATAATGGACTTATTGGTTCTTTAACATAACTCAACTGTACAACCGTCTGATTCTGATAACTTTTTGAATGGCTGAATCACCTTTGCAACTACTTTTATGTGGAAATATTTAATTATTCTAAGATTATTAAAATGTTATAAATTTTGCTTAGAAATAATTTACTCTAGATTTAATTTTTTGTCATAGATTTGCAGGTGGTGTTTTTATTTATTTTTATTTCTCATGTATAATAGCAGTATAAGAAACAAAAAATAGTTTTTGTTCCTAATCTTGTTTTTTTTTTTTTTTTTAATCTGTTTAAATTAACTGGGTTCATGAAGACTATTCCTTTATCTTTCCTAAAGCCTAGTTTGGATTTATGTATATTCACGTATTTATTCCTTTTTATTTAATTTTGATATCTATTTTTAGTTCTTATATCATTATGATTGCTTTTCAATATTTTAAGAAAAATTCTAAATTGATTTATTTATATCTGTTAGAGGTTGAATTTTGTAGAAGCTGAACCTGAGACAGAAAATTCTTTGAAAGTGGTATAGTGAAAAAGATGCCTGGGGGCGGGTACTCTTCAATACCTCACTATCAGGTATAATGTTAATTAAAGTCTTTGCTGGATATCCTGTGTCAGATTAAGAAAGCTGTCTTCTGTTCCTTTGTCTACATCTTTGTCCTGCATTTTCATTCAGGCGGTGAATTACAATGACAGATTTTTGATTGTCACTTTGATCCTTTCATATTGTAGGATTTACCTTTTTCTTCTATGCTCAACTGGAAGCAGAAGCTGGGGAAGGTACACTTAAGTACGATTAAGGCTGCAGTAGTTAATCGATGTCATTGTGCTTATTATTGCAGGCTTCACCTACCAGATTTTAAGCTTCTTGAGAGTAAAGATTGTTTCTAGACATAATGTATTTGGCATGTTTTCACATCTTAGTGTTGGATAAAAAGAAGCACAATAAGTATTGGTGGTTTGGCTAACCATTTTGTATGCATTTTTATTTAACCTTTTCAAGTTGCTATAAAAAGTTTTGTGCTTATCATATGCTTTTTTTATTGTACCCAGAAGTCTTCTGTACTGTTCTCAAATAAACTTGGCAATTTCAAATGTTTTATGTATGAATATAATAGCCAGAAGAATGAGGATGTCTGGCATCTGAGGTTAGAGGCTATGTTTTTCAGGGATATTCTTTGTTTCATCTGAGTTAATTAGTAGTGACATGGATTTCTCACAGGAAAATCCAAAGCTCCTGCTTATTTCTTAAGGGTATTAACACAAGTCCTAAATAATTTGCCTGGAGCCTTTCGTACCCCAGGTCATCCTTTTCGTAAACAGAAACACATAATTCAAGGAGAGTTACTAGCAAGGAGACAAATTTATAAAACTGAGATGCAAAAATTGCAAATAAAACTACCAAATTTCTGTCTTTCTTAAATGAGGTTGGGGTTGTATAACATACTAGTGTATATATTTTATTTACTTTCTTAATATTTAATAAAAATCTGTAATCTAAATTGAATATTAATTTTTATTAAAGGATATAAATACCATAGCTACCTAGAACAAATATGAGAATTTACCAGCATTATTTGGATTATAACATACACCTTCCCACTGTCCCAAAAATAATACATTTATTTTACTCAGTGGACTCAGTATTTCCATGATCCTATCATTTTTTAAAATCTTGGTGGGACTTACACGGTCAGCATTCATTATGACATTCTTTTCTTCTAAAACCCAGATTGTACTGAGAGTGTATGATTTTAGTTAAATGAAACATTTGGTTAGATTACAAAACTGCTCAATGTCTGCTAATGAAATATTTAATTAAGAAATTGAAACTAGATAACACAAAGAAACTCTTTATAATTAAATTATGACTATATACTTCTACATAATATTTACATCTAAAAAAGATGTGTGTGTATGTGTATGTGTGTGTGTGTGTGTGTATATATATATATATATATATATATATCCTGCAATTGCATTATACAGCAGATTAACTTGAGTTTTATATCTCCTATTCCCATTTTATATTAAATTACAGAAGGAGATTTGTTGCTATATAAAGTAACTCTATATATTTTGATAAATTATTTTTTAAGTATTTGTGGTTGTAAGGGATCCAAGCAAACATTGTTATTATGCAGAATTTACCTGAGAATAAAATGCATTGGGTTGGTTCTGTGGCGGTCTTTGACTTCCAAGATCCTAAACTAGTAGATGAGTTGAAGGGGAGATTGAGTGGGTCAACGAGTTCTGAAGCCTTCCTAGTATTTCTGTCCATTGAGTACTAAAGAAAAGGAGCATATTTCATAAAACGATTAAGACCCAATGAAAACTCTTCTCTTGTATATTAAAATATAATCTAAACACTAAAGGAGGATGTTATTTCTTTTCTCATTGCTCTTCATACAGTAGATGCTAAGAGATTCAGCTAACAAAGATAATTATTATAAATCTTCATTGTCCCTATTTATCTAATGTCTGTTCTGGCCCTAGGAACTACAGTTTGAATTAGTCTCTCTACCGTTTTTTAGGAACCGCCCTTTAACATTGTTGCAGTTTTCTTGGAGCCAGACCAAATAGAAAGAATTCTTTTTTTCAGAGAAGAGATGCATGAGAATATGGAATGAGAACTCCTTAGGATAAATTGTAGCTCGCTGAAAAACAAAGTGATACAGATTTCTGTCACCAAAGAGGATTCTTGACAAATGAACACCTGTCTAGTAATAAGTGTTCATCTTTTATCTCTGTACTCCTGCTGGAAAGTGTCGTTCTAACCCCTTTTGTTCTGACATGGTAGGGGTCAGGGTAGTGTACTCTCTTTCATGCTTTTTCATCTTTCTTTCCATTTGCTCCTCTTCATCTTTTCTGGCTAAATTATATTTTGGGTAAAATGGCCAATTAATATTTCATCCAACATTTCAAGTCCTGTTTAATATTTTAAGCATCTGTTCTTCTAAGTTTCTTATGCAAGGACAATTCTTTTCAGTAGCTATTAATAAGCAGTAATTAGCCAGAAGGTAGCACACTTGGTATGAATATTTTGTGATAATTAAGTCCCTGATCTTAGTCTTAAAGTATGAATGTGTAATCATTCAAAATGTTTAAGGTGGACTATGAAGCACATGGACCCACGACTAACAGTGGAAAAATGGAGAGGAAAGAGTGACAAAGAACTGCAATGTAAACACCTGATTCTGAGGTCATTACTGAGAAGCTTTAGCTAGAGATGTGGAACCAAAAGAGAAAGTAGGAACACGACATTTGGTTGGTGCGAGGAACATGAGAAACATGCCAACAGATGTAAAGTCTTAAGAAAAATATTTTTTTCCAATGGGCAACAGGATTCTGTGCAAGAATAAACTTGACTGACACTTTTTATCACAGAAGTCCTTGACCTGAGATCAATAGAGAACTTGAAATGATTGAAAGCTCTGTAAGGTACTTCTGGTATTTTCACCACTTCAGAAATCCTAACAAATTATACACTTAGCCATGACAAGTTTGCACACACTAACTATAATCCCAAGTGTTTTTGCTTGCTTTAGAGGCACATTAGTATGATATGGGAATGCAGCTTACATGACTATCATTTTAGTAGACTAGTGAAGGCATTAAGTAACGTAAGAGGTAGTATACCTTTCAAATATATGTTCTTCTTCTCCCTACCACATTCATAGGAGGCTTATGCCACCCAGCCCTATGATTGTAGATTCAGCATGAGAACTGTTTAGGTCAAGGATGCCAGAAGATGGACACAGGGTCTTAAAAAAATGAGTTTATACAGTTTGATGTTTTCCTTGCATCTTTGCTCTTAACATGAGGAAAATGTACACTCTCTAGCCTGCTGTTGAAATACACTTTTGGAGTAGAACTTGCTCCAAACAGCTCTTTAAAGCCACTTAGCTTTGCCCACCCTAATCACCAGCCAACCCACAAACACTCAAGGAAAAACAATCCTTATTGTATGCTACTGAGATTTTATGTCTTTATTTTTTGCATTGTTTTTGACAACTGTACTCGGTGAGTGCTAAGAAATTGGGCCAGAAAATTATACAAAGCCGAACTCATTTGATAGATAAATAATTTTGGAGTTTATGAATAATAAGTCATTTTGAAAGACTTTTAGGAAGACTCAGGGTTCCCATTTAGATAGGTCATT
This sequence comes from Pan troglodytes, assembly GCF_028858775.2. Lineage (NCBI taxonomy): Eukaryota > Metazoa > Chordata > Mammalia > Primates > Hominidae > Pan > Pan troglodytes. The sequence continues at coordinate 16,745,049 of NC_072411.2, forward strand.
TCACTGAATCTACAGAACATACATTCTAAATCGGGATGGTGGCAGAAGTTTAAAGATGACAGTAATAGAGGAAAGGGAATTTATATACAAATTCAATACAAATTATGTGTTTGTATCATGAATTTGTATATAAAAATTCAATATAAATTATGCTTAACATAATATGTATTTGACAGCAATTTGCAAGTACAGAGGTATTACCTCTCAGCTCCAAATTTATTGTCTATTACCTGCTCTGTGATAATAAAAATGGACTCTGTAAACAGTTCTTCTTTACAGCTGGAAGATATCTTCTGTTATAGAAAGGAAAATATTTCCCCTACTGGTTTGTGTGTGCTTCTTGGGACCTTTTCTTCCTCCTGCTATACAGATACAATCCATATTATGCTGTTCCTCGGTAAGTTGGCAGCCTCATTTCTGGCCTGGTTACCACCTCATCGCAGTTCTCTTAGGAGGGACGTAGTACACCCCAGGCCTTTTGCTGTTCATTCTGTGAACAGGCTCCTCATTCCTTAATTCCCTCTATGCACTTATTAATATGCCCTAGTCTACCTGCATCCCACAGGTGTATCAAGAAGCCCCTGACACAGACAGAGCCCCACAACACTCAGCCATTTAGAAACCCCTGGGTGTGGACTTTCTCTGTGGACCTTTCCACAAGGCTTTGTCACCTCTGCCCCATAGTATTGTCACCCACTTGAAAATCCCAGCCACAATTTTTACCAATCTATACCCTGAACAGGCATTTTCTGCTTGCCTGGCAACTGTAAACCAACTTGGGCCAAGTTCAACCCAGAGAATTACTCCATCATCTGGTGAGCTGCCACCATATCTACTCCATTAAGGTCTGAAACACAATATTGGGAAGAAAATTCCACTTCCAAGTTTGTCTCTTCTTTGGATATTCTCTTTCAGACCTACGGTATTTTTTAAAGAATTATCCTTACCTTTTATTCTTCTGATATACTTGATAATTCTTTATGTTATGTTAAATTTTACCATTTAAAATTAATGTGTAATTTATTTATCCTGATTGAATTCTAGCTGATACAGATCATTGCTTAATTAATTGTAGACATTAAGAATAATGTCAAGGATGATTCTAAGATGTGGAATCGTTGACTGATATAATACATGAAGTAGGAGCAAGTAGGAAAATAAAATCAATTCCAGTTTAAATCTGGATAATGGGAAACATTTGTAGAGCATTCAGAGGTAATTGGCCATCAGGCAATGAGATAACATAACTAAAGTTTGATGGAGAGAGGACAGATAGGAGATACAAATTACGGAGTCATCAGCATTCAAGAGCAAGTCAAAATTATGAGAGTGGAAGTGATTACCTAAACAAAGTATGATGAATGATAAAAGCATAAATTCAAGGACAGAAATCTAGGGAACTCTAATATTTAATAATTTATAAGAAAACTGTAGAAGTAGCCATAAGAGGAAATTAGATATTTCCTCAAGTATGGAGTGATCAGTGATGCTAAATATTAGAGAACACTGTTTTAATATGAAGCATGAAGAAACATCCATTGAATTTGGCAATTCAATTCTATTAAAACATTTTTAGTTCTTTTTCTAGAATAGGAACTAAACTATCATGAGTTGGGAAGAAAATGTCAGGTGAGATGACAGAGACCTCTAGGGTATGTTGTTCTTTGTAAAGTTTAAATGAAAAGAGAAAGAGATAAAACATTTATCTTCCAGGGCATATGGCATAGGACAAGAAGGATTTAATTTTTAGGGTGAGAGAGCTATAAGCATGTTAACAAAGGAAAAGTAGTTAGAGGGAGAAATTTCAGATAAAAGAGATACAGTAGTAATCAATAGAACTCAATCTCTGGGGAACAGAAGGTGGGGTTAAGAGCACCTGTGGAAGGTTTAGCTTTGAAAAGAATGTGATACCTGATCCTTTGAAATGGGAGGCATGGGAAATGTTTTTGATGTAAAAAATACGTAATATGAGGTAGTAGAAATCAAAGAATGTTATGCTTAATGATTTAAATCTTCTGGATGTAAAGTGATCTGCTGGGATTGACGCAGTTAGGAGAAAGGTAAGGCCCTTTGGAGTAATTAGAAATTGAGTATGTTGAGGAGCTTAGGTTAGAAATGTGTGACTCAATAATATGTAATAAGAACAATCAGTGGCATGTGTAGCTATGTGCTTGTGTTACTATGTGTGTGTCTATATGTTTCCAACCAGTACTTGTCTGTTCACGTACATCAGTAATATACCTTTGTTTTTGCCAAATTGTTTTCCATAAATATTTTCCCCAGTCATCTTTTTACTTAGGAGTAGATGAAAGAGACTATGTCACTGAATAAGTAATCTTGTAGTAGAATTCTACACAGTACTGAAAGTCAGTTGCAGATCTCTATCTTTGGATAACTTTAGAATCAACACAGAACAAAGCAAAGAGCACAGGCTTGGTAATAAGAAAGTCCTGGATTACGCTCCTGACTCTTCCTCTTTCAAGTTGTAGGGTATTGTTTCCTTCTGATCTTGGCTCAAACAGGTAGTAAATATTAAAGATTTTCTTAAATGTATAAGTTTCTTCTACGTATCTAGGAGGGTTTCTGGAAGTCTTTTCTGTGTGTGTGTATGTGTGTCTGAGTCTGAGTTTTCTAATCTCTAACATTAGGATAATTCTTACTCCATAAAGTTGTTTGGAAGATCAAATGAACTTATATATATATATATTTAGATGTATATATACACAAATTTTATAAAGTAAGGATAGTAATGAACTAATTAATATGTAAACATATGTTAAATAATATTAAATATATCAATATAATTAAATATGTATATATATGATTCATGGTTTAGTGCATCTACAAGAGACTTAAATTAGTGACTGAAATTAATGGAAAATGTAGATTTCACTATTTATCCCCAACTTCCTTTCTTTAATTCAAACATATAAAGGAGTCCATATGCACATTATATCAACCCCTTAATCTCTTTGATATTGACTTTTACTTTTCAAAATTGTTACTGTTATTTAGGACCCAAAAGTTTAAATTAGCAATTAATTGTTCATACTGGCAAGAATTACCAAAAATCACACAGATATCACTGAGGAGATACTCATGGTATATGCACGGCATTGTGTTTGCATATACCATAAACTTAGTGCCTTGAGTTTTAAATCTTCTTCAGGAGACAAAGGCAAGTCATTCAGTTTATACCAGGAGAGAAGTGAGATGAAATCCCTTCATAAAGTTAGGGAGCTCATCTACATGAATAGCGCTTTAAAAAAAAAAAAAAAGTCTTCGCATGGTGTTTGAGATTTGAATTTTAATGACCCGTATATTCTGTGAAAACTCAAGTAGCAAATTTTATTTAATGCCTTCTCAAGATAATATTGTCCTACTTTCTGATGCTAAAAGTTGGATCCACAAACATGTAGCAGTATGTGCACCATCAAGAGCTTGTTAGAAATACAGACCCTGTCACTCTTCTCCAGGCATACTATCAAATTACATTTTTAAACAAGATCTGAGGTGATTTGCATGCATATTGCCCTAGTTTTCTATTGCTGCTGTAAAAAACTTAGTGGAACAATGTGCTGTAACCACAAACTTAGCAGAATAAAACACTGAATACTATCTTATTGAAGATCAGAAGTCTTAAAATCAAGGTGACAAAAGGTGAAGTTTTTTTTTTTTTTTTTTTTTTTTCCCCGGAAGCCATAGGTGAGAATCTCGCTCCTTGCCTTTTCTAGCTCCTGAAGGCTTTTTGCATTCTTTGGCTTATAGAGTCTCCTCCATCTTCAAGGGCAGCCTGTAACAGTTCAAAACTTTCTCTCTCTTTTACGCCATTTCTATAATGACATCTACTTTCCTTACTATGACTTTACTGCCTCCCTGCGTAAGGGCCCTTTTGATTACATTGGTCCTAACTGGATAACCTAAGATTCTTAGATTAACCCCACCTGCAATGTCCCTTTGCTATATAGAGTAACATATACACAGGTTTTAGGAAGTGAGACTTGGGCATATTTGGGGGATGGATGGGCTTTTATTTTGTCTACTGTAAACACTGAAGACAGAGAGAGCGCTACCTTAGAAATCTGAAAGAAGCACATGTAAATATTATCTACAAAAGCTCAAGTTCAACTTAGATACTTTGGGATTTTCATTGAATAAGATCAGCTGAATAGGGGCTTACAAACAAAAATTACCGGTCGATTGAAGAATCAATACAGTATGTGAGAAAGTCAGCAGAAAGAGCAAATAACAAAGAGCAAAGTGCAGAATTGGGACATCATAATGCTTATAAATGTGTATTTAAAGAGGATATTCTGAATAAAAAACATGAACATGAATTGCTAAAACAAGTTGGCATGTTAACAGAGTGGTCCAGCAAACTCAGATATGCCATCACATGCAAGAATCTTGAATGGAGAAGCAAATGTCAGTTTCCTACCTACTTTTAATCTAATATAGAATGAATTTATCTAAATCTAAAAATATCATACATGTGAGTTACGTTTATTTTACTACATCAGATACCACCTGGGGGTTCTCTATCTTTCACACAAATGAAGTCAAATGCAAAAAAAAAAAAAAAAAAAACTATACACAGATCATGTAGGACTTTTAGTGTGGTCTGTGGTTTGGTGCAAGTCTATGAACAATTTGTTACTGGGCCATGACAAGATGACACAAAAATTGAAAGTGTTTTAAAAACTTTTGTAGTAAGACTAACTACAACCTTCAAAGTGTGTAATCAGGAAACTTGTCTCAGTGAATATGAAACAAATCAGTGTAAATGTTGTCCATCTTGCAGGGTACATTGTGTCTGATTTAACTACTCATGTGACAGTTTAATCTGTTAAACCCAAAACTATAAAATAGCTTAAGCATATAATTGTGTGTACAAGTTGTTTTTATAAACATCATTTTTATCAAACTTTTTAACATTTATAGTTTTATGTATATAGTCATATATATAGTTTATATAACATTATAGTTTTATAGTATTCATGAGTTAGGAAAGTATTTTATAGTATTCATAAGTTAGGAAAGTATTTTTATTATTTTTCACCCTAATTTTTTATATGGTGAAACAAGTTCACTTTACGCTTTTGTCAAGAATTAGTAAATTAGTTCATACACTCTGGAAAGCAGTTTGGAGATTTCTCAGAAAACTTAGAACTACTGTTTGATCCAGCTACCCTATTACCGGGTATATATCCAAAAGAAAATAAATCACTCAACCAAAAAGACACACGCACCCGTATCTTTATTGCAGCATTATTCACAAGTAGAAAAACCTGGAATCAATCTAGGTATCCATCAATGGTGGATTGGACAAAGGAAGTGTACATATACACCATGGAATACTATGCAGCCATAGAATAGAACAAAATTATGTCCTCTTCAGCCATGTGGATGCAGCTGGAGGCCATTATCCTGAGTGAATTAATGCAGGAACAAAAATTAAATACCACATGCTTTCATTTATAAGTGGAAGCTAAACATTGAGTACTCATGGACATAAATATGGCAACAATAGACACTGCAGACTACTAGAGGGAAAAGTTTGAGGAACTATTGGTTACTCTGCTCAGTATCTGGGTGACAGGATCATTTGTACCTCAAACCTCAGCATCATGCGATATACCCAGGTAACAAACCTGCACATGTACTCTCTGAATCTAAAAAGTTGGAAAAATAATTAGTATACATTTTGGAAAGATGGTTATTTTTAATTTTTACAGGTACATAGTAGGTATATATATTATGGGGCACATGAGATACTTTGGTGAAGGCATGCAATACATAATAATCACGTCAGGGGTAGGGCGTGGTGGCTCACGCCCATAATCCCAGCACTTTGGGAGGCCGAGGTGGGTGGATCACCTGAGGTCAGGAGTTCCAGACCAGCCTGGCCAACATAGTGAAACCCCATCTCCACTAAAAATACAAAATTAGCTGGGCGTGGTCGTGGGCACCTGTAATCCCAGCTACTCGGGAGGCTGAGGCAGGAGAATCACTTGAACCCGGGAGGTGGAGGTTGCAGTGAGCTGAGATTGCACCATCGCACTCCAGCCTGGGTGACAAGAGTGAAACTCCATCTAAAAAAAAAAAAAAAAAAAATCACATCGGGGTATCCATCACCTCAAGCATGTATTCATTATTTGTGTTATAAACAATCCAATTATACTCTTTTAGTTATTTCAAAATATACAACAAATTATTGTTGACTGTAGTCGCCCTGTTGTGCTGTCAAATGCTAGATCTTATTCATTTGATCTAGTTATATTTTTCTACCCATTAACCATGTTCCCCCACAACTACCCTTCACAGCCTCTGATACCCATCCTTCATCTTTTACTCTATCTTCATGAGTTCAACTGTTTTAATTTTTATTTCCCACAAATAAGTGGGAACATGCAACCGTTTGTCTTTCTGTACCTGGCTTATTTCACTTAACATAAGGACCTCCAGTTTCATCCATGTTGTCATAGAAGACAAAATCTCATTTTCTCTAAGGCTGAATAGTTCTCCATTGTGTATAGGTACCATATTTTCTTACCTATTCATCTGCTGACAGACACTTAGGTTGTTTCCAAATCTTGGGTATTGTGAATAGTGCTGCAGTATACAAGGGAGTGCAGATATCTCTTCAGTATATTGACTTCCTTTCTTTTGAGTATATCCAGCATCTCTTAGGAACTTACACAAATTTACAAGAGAAAAGCAACCCCGTTAAAAAGGGGGCAAAAGAAATGAAAAGACCCTTATTGAAAGAAGACATACATGTATCCAACAAGCATGTGAAAAAACCCTCAATATCACCGATTGTTAGAAAAATGCAAATCAAAGCCACAATGACATATCATCTCATAGCAGTCAGAGTGGCTATTCTTAAAAAGTCAAAAAAAATTGCTGGCGAGGTTGTAGAGAAAAGGGAATAGTTACACACTGTTGGTGGGAGTGTAAATTAGTTCAACCATTGTGGAAAGCAGTATGGCAATTCCACAAAAAGCTGAACACAGAACTGCCATTCCATCCATCAATCCCATTATTACGCATATACCCAGAGGAATATAAATCAACTACCATAAAGACACATGCATGTTCATGTTCATTGCAGCACTATTCACAATAGTAAAGACGTGGAATCAACACAAATGCCCATAAATGACAGACTGGATAAAGAAAATGTGGTACATGTACACCATGGAATACTATACAGCTATAAAAAATAATGAGCTCATGTCTTTTGAGGGAACGTGGATGAAGCTGGAGGCTGTTATCCCTAGCAAACTAGTGCAGAAGCAGAAAACAAAATACCGCATGTTCTCACTTATAAGTGGGAGCTAAATGATGAGAACTCGTGAACACAAAGATGGGAAAAATAGACACTGGAGCCTACTTGAGGGTGAAGGGTGGGAGGAGGGAGAGAATCCGAAAAAATAACTAGTGGGTACTAGCCTTAGTACCTGGGTGATTAAATAATCTGTACAACAAACGCCTGTGACACGAGTTTACCTATAGAACAAACCAGCATATGTACCTCTGAACCTGAAATAAAAGTTCAAAAAAAGAATAATTATTAATGATATAGGTGATCTTGACATCACACATCTGTGAGAAGATAATCATCAAACCCTTAAAAAGATTGATAGATCATTTTGAGTTTCATTTTCACCAAGAGAAGATGTATGTATAGGAATTTTATAATTAATCTATTTATTTCATCAAAAAACTTAAATTTAACGAATTTGACAAGGTTAATTGTTGAAAATACAACTAGTGATAAAATATTAAAAATGAATTTTAAAAGTGGAGCATCAATTGTTACATTTTGAAGGAAAGTTTAAGAGATTCATATGAGCTTATTGAAATTGCTTTAAAACCGTTTCTATTCTCAACACAGGACTGCGAGACTGGTTTTGTACTGTTATCAAACAAAGTACTGAAACAGTTTCGGTATACATTATTGTCTGTGGATAGCAGTATTGCCAACGCAAACTAGATTAAATAAGTTAATAAGTGAGTTGATTTGTCTCGTTAATATTTGCTGTTAATATTTACTCAGAGAGTGTTTGCAGGCTTTTAATGTGGAGAATCATCATCTCCCTCATAAATTTTTGTTTAGTTTCAACTGCATAATGACAAAAAGTTGGTGTATATTTTCTATATTAATTGACTACTCACATTTGCAATAAATGACTTATATAGATATTTAAATATTTCTCTATGTAATGTTGGTTGTGATTATATTACCATTTAATATGCCTTGTTGGATATAAAAAACGAAAAATCTTGGGCTTTATTTTATAGATTTTTATTGTTTACTTTTTCTAGTAATTCATTTAACTTTTTAAAATGTTTTGGACTGTGATGGATTGGGATTTTTAAAAGTGGTTGTCTATCACGAATAGTTTGATTAATGGTGATCTAGCGGATTTTAGTAAGATAATTACAAATACTTCAGGTGTGGCCCCACAAAGAACAGCAATGGACTCAGAGTTCAATAGCTATAGAAACAGTTACATGGATATTTCAGGGGAAAGATGAAGAATAAAATACTTTCGTACTGTAGAGATAAAGTACAGAGAAACTTCTTTGTATTTCTTTGAGAACCTAAAGGAAAGAAAAAAAAAAAAACAGAAAATGAGTAGGATTTAAAGGAGCACTTTCAATTTTCTCTCACTTTTGCATAATGACTTTGCCAATAATAGTGGTGAAGAACTTTGGTTCTTTAGAAGAAAAGATACAGATTACAGCTGATTGCACTGCAATATTTTTTCCATCCCACTGAAATTACTCTGGGGACAACTTGTATAAAAATTGATTCTTCCCCGGAATGCCGAGATGTGTATTTGTTTAGTACTAATGAAAACAATAACACTAATGTACTTTTGAATTTAGTTGAAGAGATGAATAAAACCTTCAAATTATCTATGAGAAGGTTCATTAAGTTTTTCTTTTGAGGTTACACTTATATTTTTTCTTATATAAAAAAGTTACACAGAATCAGAACTCATTATCTATGTGAATAACTATTACAATATTTTGAAAGCCTATTAAATATAGACACTTTATATTCACTCAACTTTTACATACATTAGATAGTCGACATGTGTTATCTCTAATTTATGTGAGGACCCTTCTGAATAGACATATATCATCTTTTTGCAGATGGAGAAATTTAAGCAGAAAAAGTTAAATAACACGCCCAGGTAGACTATGATAATGCTGAAGTTAAACCCAGCTCACTTCGATTCCAAAGACCATGCCCTTTCTACTCTAATAGATCGTCACAATATTTTTCACTGCTGTTATTTCATAAATAACTTTTCATAAAAGCAAAATGTGCACATTAAAAAATCTATTTAAAGATATTAAATGAAGAAATATCTGTATTTTTCAATTGGCTACTTGGCATTTTGTGTGATTTTGTTTCATGGAAGCTGTTACGGGACTGGCTTTTCTTGATGACATTTGCTATGTGAAACTAGATCAATGTAAACTACTAATTGGATGATTTATATCTTCGTCTGCTATTGTGAAAAAAATGGCAGTTATATAAAGCTCTCCAAGGAGACATATTTTCCAAAAGCAATAACTGATATGAATGAAATGTAAGCTTTGGATAAAGGTTACAGAGATATTTGATTGTTCTGCATTAAGAAATCATTTTTCAAATTAGCATTAAAAGAAATCTATTTTTTCCATATATCTTCTACATATATGGGTGACTTCCTTTTCCTATAAGATATAGTAGTTGCTTGTGTGGAATATCTAATAAGTTTTTTCTTGTCTTCAAAACCATGTGATATTTTTCTACTGATTCTCCTTTTCCAACAATATTTCCTTGAAGTCAACAAATGAGAAAAGTGCTTCGATTCTCCCTTCTCACTCACTCAGTAAGTTACCAAGAGTCACCAATTTTGCCTGGCACATTGCATTTTCCTCATTCTATACACAGTTTATCTGATGGGGCTATAATCTTCTTCTTTTTGGGTTATTAGGGCAAAGATTTAGTTCTGTCTCTCCAATGTAAGTAGCCAGTAGCCATATATGCCTACCGAACAATTGCTATCTGTCTGATCCAAATTTCTATTACCTGGAAGCATGCACTATACCCTGGGTTTGAAGTATACGTGTAAGTAGATATACATTTAGCCACTTCATTATGTAAATCAAAACACAATGATGCTATTTTTCTTTAATTTTTTATTTTACCTTAGTGGAGAAAAGTATAACTGGCACTTCTTTGGACAGCAGTTGGTTGGGGATAATGATGTGCATTAATGCAGTGTTGAACTAAGTTTAGCAGATCTAGACAAGGATTGAACAGATAATCAGAATTCATTATTAGCATGTTGATTCAAGCAACTCAGCTAATTGGCCACAGACAAAAAAAAAATAGAGGCTGGGCGCGGTGGCTCATGCCTGTAATCTTAGCACTTTGGGAGGCTGAGGCGGAAGGATCATGAGGTCAGGAGTTTGAGATCACCCTGGGAAACATGGGGAAACCCTGTATCTCCTAAAGATACAAAAAAGTAGCCGGGCATGGTGGCAGGTGCCTGTAGTCCCAGCTACTCGGGAGGCTGAGGCAGGAGAATCGCTTGAACCTGGGAGGCGGAGGTTGCAGTGAGCCGAGATCAACCATTGCACTCCAGCCTGGGTGATGGGGCAAGACTCCATCTCAATAATAATAATAATAATAATAATAATAATAATAGTAATAAGAATTAGAAAGTGACTTTTTAGTAGCAGTAAGTAACTATCTGGTGATTTTCATTCATACGGGGATATTTGAACATTTTAAATGAGATTATAATATAAAGTTCATTTCTTCATTTTTCTTTGAAAAAGGTGGTATAGGGTTCTCTCAATAATTTACATGAAAACAATTCCTGGTTACTTTACTTAACATCTGCAATATTAAAGAAAGTCCCCAAAGCCACAAATACAACTAACTGGAAGAAATACTACACAAGAGTGTATAGAAATTCTAACAGGTCTCAGTAAACATATGATAAAAGCTGAAATCCTATACAGCATTCATCATCCATCATGAGTCATGGTAGTTTTTTGGGGGGTGAACATAAAAAGTAAAATCAGGATATGAAAATAAGCCCCAGAGAACACACTTTTTTTGTTCTGTTTTGTTTTGTTTTGTTTTTGAGATGGAGTATTGCTCTGTAGCCCAGGCTGGAGTGCAATGGCACAATCTTAGCATACTGCAACCTCTGCCTCCTGAGTTCAAGTGATTCTCCTGCCTCAGCCTCCTGAGTAGCTGTGATTACAGGCTCCTGCCACCTTGCCCAGTTAATTTTTGTATTTTTAGTAGAGACGGGGTTTCGCCATGTTGGCCAGGCTGGTCTTGAACTCCTGACCTCAGGTGATCCGCCCGCCTCGGCCTCCCAAAGTGCTGGGATTACAGGTGTGCACCATCGCACCCAGCTAAGAACACACGCTTCGTTGTCTTTGAGAATTCAAATAAAAAGTATGAAATAAATAATTTTTAAAACATCATCAACGTTGTCTCCCTCATGCATGATATGATGACAGAAAAAGTTGGTAAAAATTTAGAGTCTTTGGAAGTAAGAAGGTAAATGGTGTCTGATATCACTGAGAATTTTTATTTTTCTTATTGAAATATACATAGGGTAACTTTTATGGAAACTGATTTATCAGTGTATTATGTAGATGCATATTTTCTATTACAAACAAAAACTATAACTTTGATGTGTACTTAAACTTAGCTGAAAAAATTATAAAATTCAAGTGATCTATGTAGAACTTTCTGGTTTAGTTATGCTGGTTTTACAGACAGTGTCTATAATATACATATAAGAATATAGCTAAGAAGGTATTATGCCATCCTTTCACAGATGACAAAACTGAGGCACAGAAAAGTATCTGATTTGCCAAAGATCACATATGTTGAGCCTGATGGTACTGGAAATTATATCCAGCTCTCTGATTCCAAAGCCCCTTCCCTTTTTACTATGTTATGCTTGTCTTCTATATGAATGCTACTTATGTTTAAATATATTTTCATGCAAGTAAAATACGAATAATTGGAAAAAATCCATCTTTTTTTCTAATAAAAACCTTCTAAGTGAAAATTTTCTAGTTAAAGAGATTCTCTATTTTAACTCAATCATTTGACATTTTACTTTTCTGTTGCATTGCCATTGTATTTTATTTTAAGTTCCAGGGTACACTTGCAGGATGTGCAGGCTGATTACGTAGGTAAACGTGTGCCACGGTGGTTTGCTGCACCTATCAACCCATAATATAGGTATTAAGCCCAGCATGCATTAGCTGTTTTTCCTGATGCTCTCCTCCACCACACCCTCCCCTGACAGGCCTCAGTGTGTGTTGTTCCCCTCCCTGTGTCCAGGAATAGAAAACCAAACACCACATGTTCTCACAGCTGAACAAAATTGTTCAGCTCCCACTTGAAAGTGAGAAGGTGGGAGTTAGTTACACTGTTGTATGTCTATGTTGTATATTGCATGTATGTCTTCTTTTGGGAAGTGTCTGTTCATGTCCTTTGCCTACTTTTCAGTGGAGTTGTTTGTTTTTGTTTCTTGTAAATTTAAGTTCTTTGTAGATTCCGGATATTAGACCTTTGTCAGATGGATAGATTGCAAAAATTTTCTCCCATTCTGTAGGTTGCCTGTTCACTCTGATGATAGTTCCTTCTGCTGAGCAGAAGCTCTTTAGTTTAATTAGATCCCGTTTTTCAATTTTTGCTTTTGTTGCAATTGCTTTTGGTGATTTCATCATAAAATCTTTTGCCCATGCCTATTTCCAGAATGGTATTGCCTAGATATTCTTCTAGGATTTTAATAGTTTTGGGTTTTGCATTTAAATCTTTAATCCATCTTGAGTTAATTTTTGTATAAGGTGTAAGGAAAGGGTCCAGTTTCAATTTTCTGCATAAGGCTAGCCAGTTTTCCCAGCACCATTTATTAAATAGAGAATCCTTTCTCCATTGCTTGTTTTTGTCAGGTTTGTCAAAAATCAGATGGTTGTAGAGGTGTGGTTTTATTTCTGAGTTATCTATTCTGTTCCGTGGTCTATGTGCCTGTTTTTGTACCAGTACCATGCTGTTTTGGTTACTGTAGCCTTGTAGTATAGTTTGAAGTCAAGTAACATGATGCCTCCAGCTTTGTTCTTTTTGTCTGTAATTGTCCTGGCTATACAAGCTCTTTTTTGGTTCCATGTGAATTTTAAAATAGCCTTTTTTTTTTTTCCAATTCTGTGAAGAAAGTCAATGGTAGTTTAATAGGAATAGCATTGAATCTATAAATTGTTTTGAGCAGTAATGCCATTTTCATAATATTGATTCTTCTTATTCATGAGCCATGAGCATGAAATGTTTTTCCATCGGTTTCTTTCCTCTCTGATTTCGTCAAGCAGTAGTTTGTAGTTCTCCTTGAAGAGGTCCTTCATGTCCCTTGTTAGCTGTATTCCTAGGTATTTTCTTCTCTTTGTGACAATTGCGAATGGGACTTCATTCATGATTTGGCTCTTTGTTTGTCTGTGGTTGGTGTATACGAATGCTTGTGATTTCTGCACATTGATTTTGTATCCAGAGAATTTGCTGAAGTTTCTTATCAGCTTAAGAAACTTTTGGGCTGAGTTGATGGTGTTTTCTAGATATAGGATCATGTAAATGCAGATGAAGACAATTTGACGTCCTCTCTTCCTATTTGAATACCATTTATTTCTTTCTCTTTCCTGATTGCCCTGGCCAGAACTTCCAAGACTATGTTGAATAAGAGTGGTAAGAGAGGGCATCCTTGTCTTGTGCCAGTTTTTAAGGGAAATGCTTCCAGCTTTTGCCCATTCAGTATGATATTAGCATTGTCATTGTTAAGGTATCAAACTGACTTTTAGAAAATTTGGAACATAAAAAAAAAATTTTATCAATATGCTTTACTAATTTGGAGATTTATATTTCTGTCTGCCATACAAAGTGGAAGTCAATAAAACTTCCTAGGGGAACATATTTTCAGCAAGTTGCAACTTACATGAATAAAGTGTAATCTCTTGTTAGAGGATATAGAGACATGCAGTTGTTGTGAATTACATAACCATTTCCAAAAATTCTAATAAAGTGATTCTACTTCCTCTACATGTTTTTCTATGTGGGTGATTTATTTAGTTCTATAAATAAATGTATAAATGAATTTAAAATATACTTTTAATTTTTGTATTTAGTTGTCAAACATTTAGTATATTTTTATTTGCTTTAAGAGGCACATAATATTTCTCTATTTCTTATTTCATACATTTATTCTAATATTCTAATATTGACCTTTTAAAGTGTTCTATGTAAACATAACTCAACCCATAGTACTCCTGTAATTAACGTTCTCCAATGGTCTTGCCATCACCTAAATAATAAAATCAAAGTCTTTAATTTAGCTTTGCATGTCTTTCGTAATATGATTTGTGCTTAGTATTCTCACTTGATTTCTCACCATTCCCTCCTTTGCCTTTTATATAGCACCGAGCTCCCAACCGTGGTGTTTCTGGCCTTAGAACATTGGCTTAGGTTACTTTCATTCATTAAACACATTTCTTGGATACCTACTCTTGGTGTTAGTAATTTAAAAAATTAAAACATTGCTTCTGCTCTAAAAAAGCACATTATTTAGTGTTCTTTGTAATAATAATAATAATAAAAAACTACAGTACAACACAGAAGCTTCTTAGCGTTCAAGAAAATATATTACACTTCCTAAATATCCCTGGTCTGTTTCTCCTCCCTACTTCCTTCTTTTTCATCTTCAAGTCAAGAAATCAGGTCACTATCATATTTAATCATCTGCCATGCCATGAGGTCCATTAGGGGCTAATGGAAGCACAGGGTATGTGGAAGATGAGGCCGTTTTCCTGGCTTAGTAGACAGTATATCTACAGGAACATAAATGAACCATCTACAGATTGATTTAATGTGAGGATCAGCAAACTTTTGTCTATTCAGGACCAGATTTTAAATATTTTTGGCTTTTAGAGGCATATAGTCTTTGTCACACCTGTTCAGCTCTATCCTTGTAAGGCAAAACTAGCCATTGAAAATAGGTACATAAATAATGGCGATGGCTGTGTTCCAATAAAACTTTACCAGAAAAATGGATAACAGACTGACTTTGGCCTTGGGGCTACAGTTTATCCACTACTGATTTAATGGATAGAAAATAAAAGATATAGTTTAAAAAATTACTCATGTAAATAGAGAAATCAAATGCATTCTGTGTTAGGCCCAATCAGGAGAGCATACCTGGTTGCAGTAATTACTAAACAAGCACTTGCAGAAAAACTGTCCAAACCAGGCTTTCTCTACAAAGTAGAATAATAAGACTGAAGTCTTAGAGATAGTTATGCAAACAGCATCATTGACATTAAAAGGCAAGTCAAACATGGAAAATTACCAGAATTAAATTTAGAGTTCTCCATAGAAACGGTACCATAGGATACACACACACACACACACACACACACACACATACCCACACACAACCACATACATGCATGTATGTTTAAATATAGACATATATATTTGTTTATATTATATATTATATATAAATATAAACAAACATATATATATATATATATATATATATATATATATATATATATATGGAGCCTGACAAGTCTCAAGATGTGCAGATGGCAGACTAGAGACCCAGGAAAGCTGGTGGTGTAGTTCCAATCTGGAAAAAAAAAAAAATCAGCGTAACAGCTAAAAGTCTGGCAGGCAGGAGGAATTCCCTCTTACTCAGTGGAGGGTCAGCTTTTTGTTTTATTCAGGCTCACCTATATTATGGAGGAAAGTCTGCTTTATTCAGTCTGCCGAATTGAATGTTAAACTCATTCAAAAATACCCTCACAGAAATGCCCAGAATAATGTTATACCACTATTTGGGCATCCCATAGCTCAGTCAAGGTGACATATAAAATTTATCATCTCATAAAGCAAGTTGGTATTTCTAAGGACAGTTTGTATAACAGGAGCCAGGAAAGTCTAATTGCCTTTTACAAAGCACCATTTCACCATAACACATGCCTCTTTCCCAGCCAACCTAGTGAACAAAACCCAGCAAATTGACACTAAAAGTTAAAGTTACTGAATACCCCTTGAAAATTCATGAAAGCAATTGTAGTAATTAGTTCTTCTAGTTTCATGATATTTCCTTTTCCCCAATAGGGTATACACACACACACACACACACACACACACACACACACAATCTAATTGCAAAATCACCAATCTATATATTGACAATGCTTTAGTCTGTTTTGTGCTACTATAAAAGAATATCTGAGATGAGTATTTTAAAATGAACAGAAATTTACTGGCTCCCAGTTTTGGAGGCTGGGAAGTCCAAAGTTGAGGGTTAAACATCTGGGGAGGGTTTTCTTGTAGCATTGTTCCATGGTGGAAGGGCAAAGTGAGGATGAGAGAGAGCAAAAGATTGAGATCTCAGCCTCAAACTTTTTATAATCAGCATTAATCTATTCATGAGGATGGAGCTCTCATGACCTAAAAACCACCCAGTAGGTCCCACCTCCCACCACTGTCGCACTGGGGGTAAAGTTTCCAACACATGCTTTATAGGGGCACATTCGAACCATCACAGATGTATATCATATGTTTTCTATATTGTGAAGAGCACATTGCCTTGTTGTATCTGGCTTTGTATAAACCAAGTTGCAGAGATATTTTATATGTCATTTTAACCTTCTTACTTTAGTATTTTATTAGCAGAATTTGTTAATAGAAAACATCATAAAATAAGATAGGTATGAGCATAACTACTTTTTAATTTAGCGATAGGTTGCCCTGTTGCTGAGACTAGGCTGGAGTAAAGCGGTGCAATCATAGCTCACTGCAGCCTCAAACTCCTAGGCTCAAGTGATTCTCCAGCCTCAGCCTTCCAGGTAGCTAGGACTATATGCATGCACCACCACACCGGCTAATTTTTAAAATTTTTGTAGAGACAGCATCTTGCTATGTTGCCCAGGCTGGTCTCAAACTCCTGGCCTGAAAGAGTATTCCAGCCTAAACCTCCCAAAATGCTGGGATTACAGGCATTAGCCACCACATCTAGCCAGCATAACTATGTCCTTATTCTAAACTTATTGTGACATAGTATTATCGTGGTCCTTTTTTTGTTTTTTTCATTCTCCTTACCATAGGAAAAGAAGAAAAGTCATTTTATTTATACCATCTACTCAAATGACAAGTGTCAACATTCCATTGCTTAAGTAAAAATTCATTAGAATGAATATCTGGCAGTATCAAATACTGCTTTCTTTCACCTCGCTGCATCTCTGCTATCCAACCTAACCACCATCACCCAGTTTCACTAAAGAAGCAAACATATTACATATTAGCATAAATAAAATGTACGGAGCCATCACTTAAATGTGACATCCTTTTAGATTGACACATATCTATGAAACTGAATTTCTGATGCTAGAACTCTTGAAATCCATTTATTTAATTCTCATTGGCCCGAAAATTCCTTTACATCTTAGATTTGTTGTCTCATGTTTATAAAAGTGACTGACATCTACCTCCAACCATTATTTTTCTGACAAACAAGATACAGTTTGGGATTTGACAAAACAGCTCTCTTTTATAGGGCTTTTGACAAAAAGAAAAAAAAAACTTTATAGATTGAAGCATATCTAAAGTCATCAATTTCTGATCCAGCTATAAATATGTCAAATAGCATTCTTCTAAGTAAATAGTGAATATTATTTCTTTATTTTTTCTTACTCTTCTTTCAAAACCTCTGAAGCTGTCCTTAAAGGAATGTAAAATTTAAAGGAGAAAATATGGTTTGCAATTGAGATTTTCTGTTAACATTCAGTCTGCATTGGTTGTATTCAATGCTTTTATTTTTCTTCTGGAAATAGCAGTAAATTTATGTGTTGGTGACATTTCAGAAATCCCATCTTGGACTATGACTTACACTCTGTATTGCATTATAAATACTGACTTGCTTTCAAATCCCATGTGTGTCTCTCACATAGAAACCAACGTGACAGCGAAATTATTATACAACTTACTTTACAACATTTATTACCCTTGCTGGATATATATATATGTGTGTGTGTGTGTGTGTGTTACATTCACGATGGCCTCTGGGTTTTGAGGTATGTATATATTTTTTAATTACCTAAGTTCTATACATTTTATATATTTTTTAAAATTTTTTCTGTGCTTAATGTCTGCTATAGAAAAAAATGCACATGTAATTGGGAATTAAGATACCAAATTTCAAGTTAGGATCAGATTCTTTCTGAAGGGGAATCTTTTACATTGCTGCTCTGGATTTATGTATGCTATGAATTTTGGTAGGAAAAGGATTTTTTCTCTAAATTTATTATTAATAATGTCTTAATCTTTCTGTTTTATCCTGTTGGGTTTCAAACCTTTCTTACGTAGTTTTTGGTCATTTTGTTCTACCTTTTCTGTTCTTTTTGTCAATATTCCATTTATAGGTGTGCAAGTGAAAATTCATATCGTGTCAGTAATGACACCGATTTTGTCCTTTCCAATAAATAATGTTGTGCCTTGTTAAGGTATCCAAGTTGATTATTTTGTGTGAAATGAAGACACAAACATAAAATTTCAATTGTGCAAAGGTAGTAGTTAAACAGAGCTATTTCTGTCAACAGTGGGGAGACACTGGAGATGTAACAGGTGGGTCAAAGCTCTGCTTGGTTATTTGTTTTGAATCACTTTGCTGAGAACATAAATGTGGAACAGTCGTCTTGCCTTTATAGTGTATAATGCACTAGTAATGAAAATATCTAGTTTTTCGTCTCCAAACAAAAAAGGCTACTATAACAAATTAACCACAAACTCGGTGGCTTAAAATGACAGGCATATATTCTCTCACAATTCAGGAGACCAAAAGCCTGAAATCAAAGTGTTAACAGGGTTGATTCTTCCTGGGGGCTCTGAAGAATGATCTGTGTCATGGCTCTCTTCTAGCTTCTACTCACTGCTGGCAATCCTTGGTGTTGCTGGGATTGTAGCCATGTGACTTCTGCTTCTGGTTTCACATGGTCTTCTCGGTGTGTCTGTATTTTACTTGCTCTATAGGAAACACCTGTTTTTGGATTTAGGGCTCAACCTAAATCAAGGATGATCCCATATTGAGATCCTTACCTTAATCACATCTGCAAAGACTTGTTTTTTTTTCCCCCCCCAGAGAAAGTCATACTTGCAGCTTCCAGGTAGAAATGTCTTTTGGGCATAATTCAAACTATTAAAATCTACCCTCTGGCCTCCAAAAATTTACATTTGTTTTAAATGCAAACTATATTTACCACATCTCAATAATCTTGATAGCCCCAACCTATTATATCATGAACTCTAAGTCCAAAATCTCATCTAAATATCAAGTCAGAAAGTCCCAAATCTCATCTAAGTCATATATGAGTGAGACTCTGAGTATGATCCTTTTGGGAGTAGAATTCTTCTCCATCTGTGGCTGTATGGAACTGCAAAACAAGTCATATGCTTCCAAAATACAATAATGGCCCAGGTGTAGAATAGACATTTTTATTCCATGATAGAAGGAACATGGTGGTCACTGGTCACAAGCAAGTTCAAAATCCAGCAGGAAAAAATTTGATTGGATTTCAAAGCCTGAGATCGTCCTCTGTGGCTTGATGTTCTGTCCTCTGGGATGCAGGTGGTCCTGCAAACATCTGTGTCACCCTCAGAGTTATTCTTCCTTTTTCTTCTAGGGTAGTACATATGCAGCTGAGTAGCTCCATGATCCCATTTCCTGCTTACAGAATCGTAGAAGTTCAACAGTCTTTTGTCATTGTTTCCTGTTTGTGTCTCTTTCAGTCCAAGATGGCAATGTTTCTACTGATATACTATTCTTAAAAACCATGTTGGTCTCTTGTATATGTCTTGTGGTATAAGCCATCAGACAATAGTCCTCCACTATCTTTCATGGATAAGCTCATTTCTATTTCTGGCTTCTGCTGAGATATTTGACTAGATGCATGAGTCACACCCTTGGAGTCTTTAGCTAAAGATTGTTAAGCCATACACTTGAACTTCTTCCCAGAGCACAGTTTCTGAACAGTGAATTTCCTATAGATTTTGACACCAGTTCTCTAATATCAATTGAGTGTTCTACAATTCAATTCAGTTCTGACGCTAACTACCTGGAATTAGTGCAGACCCCACAAGTTAAGGGTTAACTCTTCCAATTCCAATGTTAACTACTCAGAAATAGCCTCATATCCTATAAGTTAAAGGGCAAGGTCCTTAACAGGACTGCTCTTACTTCAGATGCCAGCCACGAGAAAGCATCCCCAGGGTACCTGCATTTCCATCTGACTTGGCTACAAATCTGGGAGTTTCTTGGGCTTGTAGCTGCATATCCTCAATCTCTGTCTCTATCTTCACATGGCTTTATCCTCGGTGTCTTTACTATTCTATAAGGATGTCTGTTAATGTATTTAGGACCCACTCTAAATCCAGAAAGATGTTATCTTGAGATACTTTACATTAAATAAATTACATCCACAAATACCCTTTACCAAATAATATCATATTCTCAGGCTCCAGTGGCTATACACTTTGGAGGAACACAATTCAATTTACTACAACTCCCCACCTTCCTCTCTTCTCTGTCTTATTCTCTCTCATTCCTACTCTTGCTTCCTTTTTCACAGAATTTTTTGATATACTAAAATATCTTTCTTGAAGCCAGTGGTTATTTATGTCAAATTTTACTTATAACTAGGAAACCTGGCTAAATTTTTCAAGGTTTACCACCTCTCCTACAGTTCAAACATTGATATTTGAATTTTGACCCTTCAGTCACCTCAAGACATTAAAACCTTCACTGCTATGGTTGTTGCATTTATTAATATCTACTTTGCACTGATCACCACTTTATAATCACTTCATTCCACTGTACCTTAAATTAACCTTGTTCATAAATGTTTGAACCTATCTGTGTGTTCATATAGATAAAAATAGTTTCTATTATATAATGCTATTACATATCAGTGCCAATCAAATCCACTAATTGTTTATAGAATTCCTAATACATGCAAGGTCAAGTGCATACAGCTTGTCAAACTGTTATCCAGGGGTCTGCTGATTTAAAAAAAAAAAATCACCAAGGGAGCTTGTTGAACCAGCAATTTACAGGCACAACATCAGATCTCTCCAGTAATAAACAATGAAATATGGGGGCTTTCCTCTTTGTAATTCTCATTTGTTGTGTATGCATGCATCATCACACTTAAAAACAAATAACACAATTTAGTGTATCATGTTTTATTTAGAAGAGTGTTGGTAACAAGGACTGTAGCATATTCATCTTTATAGCAAAAATTTGCACCAATGCCATTCATCTTTGAGAACCACATGACATATGAATCCATAGAATCAGGACTGCTGCATGTATAGGGATACATTTCAAGGATTGTGAAATTGTAAGAATAGTGGTCAGGGTATTCTATAATCACATTGTTTGAGTTTGAAGCCCAGTCACATTCTTACTTTGTATTGAATTGGACAAATGTGACCTCGTAGGTAGAGAAATTACAAAGTATTTTCCTCTGAGGTTTGAGAAACACAAACACATAGGTAATCCATATAAAGCAGAAGTCTTTATTAAATTTTAAGTGAGTTGCTAAATACCATATACAATTATTAATGAAGAAGTATACAACATGGTTATACCATAGACTTATTATTTCTAAATTTTTCTATATCATGAATGTGAGGAAAGTGATCAGCAATATCTATAATAACAGAACAGCTATGGTTAACATTTGATACTGCATCGTAGAAACTCTACTGGGTTTTATACCCATTATTTCTTATCCTCACAGAACTTTGATGTAGTTGAGAATTATGATTGTTGAAGGTCACAGATAGTCAAGTAGAAGCAGTATGTGAAGTTCAACTACATTCCTCCAAAGTGCATGTCTTTTCCTTGTATATCCAAGATACTTTAGTGTTCATATAAGATGTTATAAGTCCCTTTGTGTTCAACCTGGCAACGTATTGGTTGACTTCCACATGAGTCACTTTCTATAGTATCAGGAGGAGTAAATTTACAAGAGTATTCCAGGAAGAAAGTTTGTGGTTCTAGCAGGCATCATGGAGAAAATACCATTGTAGAAATAAGAACAACAGGTTTCTGGGGTTCCAAAAAAATGTTTTCACCCCTGATTGGGGTGTCCACCTTTGCTTAAGGAAAATGAGACACCTGAAGTCTATTTGGAAAACTGCCGGGATTTTTTATGGCGAACACAGTATATGTTCTTTTAAGTAACCCCATTGGTTGAGTTTGATGGCTTCTTATGTTCACTTTATTGAAGAAGAAACTGAGGCTTTGGAGAGCTATGCTTTTTTATAAGACACTGCTGTGTTCTGAATGTTTGTGTCCTCCCTAGGGTTTATATGTTCAAATTCTAACCCAAGGCAATGGTCTTAGAAATTAGGGCCTTTGGGAGGTAATTAGGTCATAAGGGGGCAGCCCTTATGGACAGGATTAGTGTCCTTAAAAAGAGACCCCAGAGAGCTGCCTTACTCCCTCCACCATGGGAGAATACAGCAAGAAGCTACTGTCTATGAACCAAAAAGTGGGCCTGCACCAGACACCCCATCTGCTGGTACCTTGATCTTGAAATTTTACCCTCCAGAACTGTCAGAAATAATAGCTTATTGTTTATAAACCACACAGTTTATGCTGTTTTTGTTATGGCAGCTTGAGCTGACTAAGACAGCTACATAGCTAATGTGTGGTACAAGACACCTGGGACTTTGCTATTCTGATTTTTAAATTAGCAATCTTTCTTCTGTCACACGTAACATATCCTTCCTTTAGGCTATATTCAATTTTGTTGGGCTTTTGCCAGGATTCATTGCATACAGTCAACCCATATGTGCTTGTCTTCAAAGTTTGTGATAGAATTTATAATGTTATTGGAAGGAAGGTCAAACAGGGTTAATTTTTGTTGCTTAATCAAAAGAATAAATGCACTTTACTTATCACCCTGGACTATGTTCATTCATTTGTTTAGAAAATATTTATTGAGTATGCCCTTTACCTCAGACAGTCCTGTATGAAAGCAGATAAACAGGTATCTATCTGGCCTTCAGGAAGCTTAAAGCATACTGGAGAAGACATGTATCAATCAAATCATCACATAATCTAGTAAAAACTCCATAATGGTCAATCATGATAAAGGTTACATAAATAGACTTTTAGGGTGAATAGGAGGAATTGGACTTGTTGGTAGAGTGAGGAAAGGTTTCTTCCAGGAGGAAAAGCAAAGTGAGGCACCTCCAAGAAGAGGCCACAACATGAGAAACAGACCTTCTAGAAGCTTCAGGTCAATACTGGAGACTATGAGAAGGCTGGAGTGCTGCCTACAAGGGGCACCTGAGGTAAAAAGAGACAAGAAACAAGTGACGTCTAGACTTGTTCAGGCTTTCTATTCTATATCGTGCTCACTTATGTCAGAAAGCTTTGTACTTATCTGTAGAGAAAAGAGAAGGCACTGGAGGGTGTAAAGCAGGGAGTGAGAGGAATATGTTTGAGTAATGGGAAGATTGCTGTGCCTGTGCTGGAGAAACCAGATTAGAAGAAGCAAGTGTTGATCTTGAAAGTCAGGTCAGGAAGAAAATAATTAGAGCTTGAACAAGTGGGAGAAAACAAGTGAGAGTCATTCAGGTGGTAATTCTACAATCAACAGCGATAGATTATATATGGGGCCTAAAAAAAAGCCAGGGGTTAAGGGTGATGCCACAGATTCTGGCCTTAAGATTAGTGGTGACATTTGCTAGTATCATGAGAATAAGAGCAGATTTCAGACGAAGATTGACAATTTAGTTATGTTGAATGAGAGTTTTAATTTAAAAGATTTAAGACATCTAGTTACACATTAGACATTTAGGTCTAACTCAGAGTTTGAATTTATTTTCCTTTCATTTAGCCTTAGAAGTAATAGACAATATTCATGGCTCTTTTAACATTTGATGGAATTTTGTCTTACAGTATTATAGAAGAGAGAGCTATGCAAATTCCTTGTCAGAAATGATGTGTTATCACTCAGTCTTTATTTTTTCTTAATCCACAATGCCTTGGATGCTTATAATTGCAAATAACCAAAAACCCTACTGAAGTAACTCTAACTTGTTGAAAAAGAAATATTTCACTTATGGAAATGAGTAAGTGCAGATGTGGGGTGGGCTTCAGGTGCCATGTGGTCAGTGCTCCAGCTCTATTTTCCTGAGGTTTCCTCAACTCCTTTCTGTTTTGTCTTCAGACTCAGGCTGGTATTCCTTATGAAAGAAAAGGCCTATAGCGGTACCAAAGTTAACTGTCTGAACACCATGTCATCCAAAGCAAGAAAAGAACATCTCTATTACAAAATTTTTAAGAAGAGTTCCGAGCATAACTATCTTAGCCTTGGAACACATGTGCCACTCCAGGAGCTAAGAATGGAATAAAATCGCTCAAAGCCACACAGATTCTACTATACACAGGGGCTTATTTGAAAAAGGAAAATGGATATTAGAGAAGCAAACAACAGCTACTCCTAACATTTTTGGGCAGATAAACATCCACACACAAGTTTCTGTAACATATCCCTTTTCCAATATGTTTTTATCAACCTGGGATTTGCTCATTTTCTCTCCAAAAAAAGAGTTTTTCTAAAAAAAATGTATTATCCAGTTATAACATCTAGCTCTGATCTTTAGGCTCACTGGATGAACTGTCTTCTTCATCAGGCTCGTAGGCAGTTTCTCAGTGTTCAGTATTTATGGGTAAATAAAACTTTAGTCCAATATATAAATTTTCATAAAAATTACCTCTGGGTCCATTTTCATAAAAATTACCTCTGGGTCCCAGCACTTTGGGAGGCCAAGGCGGGCAGATCACGAGGTCAGGAGATCAAGGCCATACTGGCTAACACGGTGAAACCCCGTCTCTACTAAAAATACAAAAAATTAGCCCAGTGTGGTGGCTGGTGCCTGTAGTCCCAGCTACTCTGGAGGCTGAGGCAGGAGAATGGTGTGAACCCGGGAGGCGGAGCTTGCAGCGAGCCGAGATCAGGCCACTGCAGTCCAGCCTGGGTGACAGAGCCAGACTCCGTCTCAAAAAAAAAACAAACAAAAAAAACCTTTGGGAGAAGGAGCAGTTGGAAACAAGAAACAGTGGTAAGTTGTCTATAACACACACACACAGGATATCCTATGGGCAACAGTAACAAAGCAACAAAGCCTCTCTGTATTGTTGAAGTGAGTTCTTCGGTCCACTGGCTGGGCCCTTGTTCTGCTCTGCAGGAAGAACTTTCCCGTACATTTTAATCTTCTCCATGGTCACAGGTACTGCACTTTGGCGAGGCTTTTCCTTTGAGAAGTCTTAATAAGCAGTCCATTTCCATGTGATAATGATTATTCAGAGGCCTGGAGATCATCCCATAGCTTGAAAAATTGTAAGCCATTGGAAGTCAGTCTTGAGGTTACTGGCGATACACTGTCCTTAAGTATTCAGCAGCCTTCAGGTCTACTTTGGTTGCCCTACAAAGGCAGGAAGGACCCCCACTCAAAAGTTAGTTTGAATGTTGAGACTGATGTTGCCACACATAGAAGAAGGTGTGAAAAGGATGTGTATACACTGGGGCTTTTGTGGGAAGGGTGGCGCAGGCCTCCCAAGCCACTCCTGACAAAGCTTTAAAAGGGCCAGGAAAGAGGCTGGCTGAGGTGGTTTATTGTGGTTAGGGGTTCTCACAGGTGAGCCACAGCTTGCATGGTTTAAATCTCCGCTGGCTTCAAAAGAGGTGGCAGCCAGGCTTTCTCATCAGCTTCCCCAGAAGTGGGCCACAATGGGGAGAGGTAAGGATAAGGCTTAAAAGATGTCAGCTATCAAATATTTTCTTTAAAAAGCAGTCAGACTCTTTATCTACACGGTTTATAGTAACTTCTCATGTTTTTCATGTACTAGAGGTCGTAGACTCCTACCTGGCCCACATTTGCAGCTACTGATGAGCTTGAGGTTTTCTGCCCACTCTCAACAAGTGCTTCTATCTTTCCAATCTTCAACTGAAATGTGTTTTGGGGCACACTGAGCAAAGTGAGCCTAGGGAAACAAGGTAAAGGTAAATTGCCCTTTCAACCCAGGCTGCTTCCCAGCTTTTTCTCACACTGAAGTGATTATTTCCTACAACAAACAGAGATTCTTTGGGGATCCGGCTTTTCCTGTGTCACAGTCTTAATCCCATGATAATTTTAACTTTACTGTTTCCATTAGAAAAGATTTGAGGTAGAAAATGTAGTTCTTAAATCTTTAATGTTTCAAAATGTTGAGTGTCATCAACATGGAATGCAGGCCACAGGCATAAAGGCCTCTCATTGCAAAGCTGCGGATCTTCCTCTGCTTCTCTGCAGAACAGTTTCAAAGCCGCTTATCTCTGTGATGAATGAACTTATTGAAAGTACCAAAAATAGCAATCAAGTAACACTACCCTGACTTTTGAGCCATGTCCCCTAATGCTGTGTCCTTTATAAGCACAACATCCATGTCCAAACTTATTTTTTTATTTTTTCTTAATTGATACATGATATTTTACGTATCTGTGGGGTGCATGTGATAGTTTGTTACATGCATAGAATGTAATGATCAAGCCAGGGTATATAAGGTGTGCATCACCTCAAATATTTATTATTTCTATATGTTGGGAGCATTTCAAGTCATGTAGGTATTTTGAAATATACAATACTTTGTTCATTATAGTCATCCTACTCCGCTATGGAACATTAGAACATATTCCTTCTCACTGTATGTTTGTTCCCATTAACCAACCTCTTTTTATCTTCCCTACCGCTCACACATGGCTTCTTCAGTCTCTGATATCTATTGTTTTATTCCGTATCTTCAGGAGATCCACTTTTTTTAGCTCCCCTATGTGAGTGAGAATATGGGATAGTTGTCTTTTTGTGCCTGGCTGATTTCACTTAACATGATGACCTCCAGTGTCATTCATGTCCCTGCAAATGACAGGATTTCATTCTTTTTTATTGCTGAATAGTATTTTGTTGTGTATGTGTACCACATTTTCTTTATCAATTCATCCGTTGATGGATACTTAGGTTGATTCAATATCTTTGCTCTTATTAATAATGCTGCAATAAACATAAGGCTGCAGGTATCCCTTTGATACGCTGATTTCCTTTCCTTTGCATAAATACCCAAGTAGTGGGTTTAGTTCTATTTTTAGTTCTTTGAGAAATCTGCATACTGGTTCCCACAGTGGCTGTACTAATTCACAAGCCTACCAACAATGTATAAACGTTCATTTTTCTTTCATCATTAGCATCTGTTATGTTTTGTCTTTTTAATAATAACCATTCTAGTTGGGGTAAGATGATATCTCATTGTGGTGTTCATTTGCATTTCCCTGATCCTGAGTGATGTTGAACATTGGTTTATATACCTGTTGGCCATTTGTAAGTCTTTTTTTGAGAAATGTCTGTTTATGTCGTTTGCCCGCATTTTAATGCAATTCTTTTGGGTTTCCTTTTTTTGTTTTTGTTTTTTTTTTTTTTTTACTATTGAAATGAGTTCCTTGTGTATTCTGCATATTAGTCCCTTGTCTGATGAATAGTTTGCAAATATTTTCCCCCATTCATACTACAGGTTTTCTCTTAACTCTGTTGATTATTTTCTTTGCTGTGCAGAAGCCTTTAAGCTTAACATAGTCCCATTTGTCTATTTTTGTTTTTCTTTCCTGTGCTTTTTAAGTCTTAACCATAACATTTTGCCTAGACCAATGTCCTGAAATGATTCTCCTATGTTTTCTCCCAGCACCTTTATAGTTTTGGGTCATATGTTATGTCTTTAATCCATCTTGAATTGATTTTTGTTTATGAAAAGAGATGGGGGTTGAGTTTCATTCTTTTGCATAAGGAAATCCAGTTTTCCCAGCATTATTTATTGAAGGGGGTATCCTTTCTCCAATGTATATTCTAGGTGCCTTGTCAAAAATCAATTGGCTATAAATATGTGGAATCTGAGTTCTTTGGTTTTTTGTCTTGTTTTGTTTTTTGAGACAGAGTCTTGCTTTGTCACCCAAGTGCAGTGGTGCGATCTCAGCTCACTGCAACCTCCGCCTTCCGGGTTCAAGCTATTCTTCTGCCTCAGCCTCCCACGTAGCTGGGATTACAGGCACCTGCCACCATGCCCAGCTAATGTTTTTGTTGTTGTTGTTGTTGTTGTTGTTTGTATTTTCAGTAGAGACAGGGTTTCATCTTGTTGGCCAGGATGGTCTCGATCTCCTGACCTCATGATCTGCCCGCCTTGGCCTCCCAAAGTGCTGGGATTACAGGCGTGAGCCACTGCACCCAGCCTATCTGAGTTCTTTATTCTGTTCCTTTAGCCTATATATCTGTTTTCATAACAATGCCATGCTATTTTCTTTACTATAGCCTTGTAATATACTTTGAAGTCAGGTAGTATAATTGTTCTAACTTTGTTTTGCTCAGTATTGCTTTGGGTATTTGGGCTCAATTTTGGTTCCATATTAGCTTTCAGAATTTTTTTTCTATTTCTGTGAAAAAGGATGTAAATAGCTTGACAGGAATTCCATTGAATCTATAGATTGGGTAGTATAGTCACTTTCAATAATATTAACTATGCTGATCCACGAACATGAGATGTTTTTCTATTTGTGTGTATTCTCTTGAATTTCTTTCATCAGTTTTTTTAATTTTTTTTTTTCTTGTAAAAGTATGTCACCCCCTTGGTTAAATTTATTTCTGAGTATTTTATTTGTAGCTATTATAAGTGGAATTGCCTTTTTGATTTCTTTCTCAGCTCGTTCATTATTCACATATAGAAACACTAATGACATTTTTAGTGTTGTTAATTTTGTATCCTGCAGCTTTACTGAATTTATCAGATCTAAATTTTGTGGTGGGGTCTTTAGGTTTTTCTAGATATAAGATCATGTCTTCTGCAAAGAGAGACAATTTGACTTCCTTTTTCCAATTTGACTGATTTTTTTTTTCTCTTGCCTGACCACTCTGGCTATAATCTCCAATACTATGTTGAGTAACAGTGGAAAAAATGGGCATCATTGTCTGGTTTCTAGTTCTTAGAAAAAAGGCTTTTAGCTTTTCCACATTCATTATTTGGTTGTCATATATGGCCTTCATTACGTTGAGGTGTGTTCCTTTTATACTCACTTTATTCAATGTTTTTTTTTCTTTATCAACAGGGGATATTTTATTTTATCAAATGCTTATTCTTCATGTATAAAAATGATCAGATATTTTTTGTCCTTCATTCTGTTGATGTAACATATTACATTTATTGATTTGCGTATAGTGAATAATCCTTGTATCCCTGGAATAAATCCCACCTGATCATGGTGTACTTTTTTTATGTGCTGTTGGGTTCAGTTTTCCAGTATTCTGTTGAAGATATTTTGTGTCCATGTTCATCAGAGATATTGATCTAATGTTTTCTTTCTTCTTATTTTTTAATATGTCTTTGGTGTCAATATCAAGATAATGTGGACTTACAGAATGGGCTAGAGAGAATTCCCTCCTCTTCAATTTTTTGGAAGAGTTTGAGGCAAATTGATGTTGGTTAATATTTTTGGTAGAATTCAGCAGTGAGGCCACACCATTTCTTCCCAATTCAATCTTGGTCAGTTGCGTATGTCCAAAAATGTATACAATTTTTCTAGATTTTCCAGTTTGTTGGTTTATAGTAATTCATGATAGTGTTTGATGATCTTCTGTATTTATGTGATATCATTTGCATGTTGTTTACTTTCTATATGTGTAGTTTTAAAAACTCCTCTTGGTATTGATTTCTTGTTTTATTTCATGTCATCTCAGAAGGTATTTCAAATAATTTTAATATTTAAAAAGTCATTGCGGCTTGGTTTTTGGCCTAACATATGGTATATCCCAGAGAATGTTCCATGTGCTGATCAGAAGAATGCAGGGTTTGTGCAAAATGTTTTGCAGATAAATGTCTGTTAGGTCCATTTGGTTTAAAGTCCAGTTTAAATCCAGTGTTTCTTGGTTGAATTTATGTCTAGATGATCTGTTTAATGTCAAGAATGAGGAGTTTAACTCCCCCACTATTATTGTATTGGAGTCTATCTCGCCTTTTAGATCTAGCAATATTTGGTTTATATATCTAGGTGTTCCAGCATTGAGTGTATATATGTTTAGATTTGTTATATCCTCTTGATGGATTGACACCTTTATCATTATGTAATGACCTTATTTCTTTCTTTTTACTGTTTTTGACTTAAAGTGCATTTGTCTGATGTAAGTATAGCTACTCCTGCTTGATTTAGATTTCTATGGAATAGCTTTTTCTTTTCCTTTACTTTCACTCTATATACGTCTTTACTGATAAAGTGAGTTTCTTGTAGGCACCACATGATTGCATCATTTTTAAAAACTACATTCAGCCAGTATATATCTTTAAAGTGGAAAATTTAATCTCTTTACATTCCAGGTCATTATTGATATGTGAGGTTTTATCGCTGTCATGTTGTTAATTGTTTTCTGGTAGTTTTGTATATCCCTTTTTTCTTTTTTATTTCTCTGTTGTTTATCATCAGGGTTTGGTGGTTTTTTGAAATAACATTTGAGTTTTCTCTTCCTCATTTATGTGTTTGTTCTACTAAGGAGTTTTATATTTTCATATGTTTCCGCAATAGTATATATCATCTTTTCATTTCCAGGTTTGGGACTCTCTAAAGCATTTCTTGTAGGGACAATCTAATGGTGAAAAAAATTTTTCTCAGTTTTGGCTTATCTGGGAAAGATTGATTTCTTATTCATTTATGAAGGATAACTTTGATGGCTATATTATTCTTGACTGACTGATTTTTCTTTCAGCACTTTGAATATATCATCTCATTCTCCCCTGGCCTGTAAGGTTTTTTGTTTGTTTGTTTTTCCTGAGAAATCCACTGTTATTCTTTCTTCTGCTTAATCTAGTCTGTTGTTGAAACTCTGGAATACATTTTTTTTTAAATTTCATATATTATTAAGTTCGGGGATTTTCTTTTTTTTTTAGTGGTATCTATATCTTTGGTAAATTTCTCATTCATATTCTGAATTTTTTTCTGATTTCTTTATATTGTTTATGTATTCAATTGATTTCACTGAGCATTTTTATTCATATTCAATTTCTGGCATTTCATCGTTTCTTTTTTCCTGAAATTTTTTGTTAGAGAATTATAATTCTTTGGATGTGTCCAATTTTCCTGCTTTTCACATATGTGGCATCTTTACATTGATATCTGCACATCTGGTGAAATGGTCACTTATTTCATTCTTTGGATTGTCTTTCATAGGGGAAGAATTTTACTGACTATGTGTCTATATTGATTGAGTATGGTATTTTTAATTCTGGGTACATACAGTAATGCAGTCTTTGAATTATATATTCAGCTGTGAATAGCATCAGTAGTATTTGTGAATTCTTTAGTGGCTTGGGTATAATTGTTAGTGGAGGCTGTGGTGAACCTTTGCTAGGGATAAAGTTGCCAGGTGGGCCAGTCCTTGAACCCCAGTAGTGGCAGCTGCAGGCCAAATATTTCTTTTTCTGGGCACCTAGGTGGTCTATGCAGGCACTGGTGTTAGCAGGTCCAGGTGGCCTGATCCTTGGGCTTTCGGGGAGCTTACTCAGGTGCCAGCAATGGAGGTGGTGGGCCAGATGGGTGGGTGGGTGGGTGCATAATCCCACGAATAGCATGTGTGGCATGAACAATGGTAGTAGCACTGATGTGGCAATTCTTAGGCTCCCAGGTGGCTCTTGTTAATAGGGCTGTGATGGGCTAGGCATGCCAGTTTCCTGGAACCCAGTTGGTGCATGCAGGCAAGTGCTAGCAGTGGTGTTGGTGGCAGGCTGTGTGGGCCCATCTTCAGGTTCCCAGGAGGAGTGCACAGGTGCCAGCAGAGGTGGACCAGCCAGGGTGCTCCCCAGGGCCCTGGGTGGCATGCTCAGGCACTGGTGGGGGATGACGCCAGGCCAAGCAGGCCTGAACTCACGCCCTCTGGTGGTGCACATGGGTGCAGGCTACAGTAGGTAGGGTAGGGCAATCTGCAGTGGTAGAGAGAGAAAGCCTGTTCTTACAGTGTGTGAAATTGTGCAGCAGTCCTGCTGCTGGGAGGCAATGAGTTGCTGTCAGTGGGAGCAGACTCAAGCAGGCAGACAAGCAGCCTTCAGGTTCTGGGGAGTCTATATTTGGCTCCCCAGTGGCAGCAGCAGCTGTGGTGGTATTCAGGGATATCCCGTACTTAGGACATACTTAGGGCATATATTAGAGCACAGAAGCCATGCTGCTTGTTGTCAGTAGCCCCATCTAGGCAGCTTTCAGGCTCTGAGAGTTGCTCACTTTGGCTCCTGGCAGTAGCCACAGCCATGGTGGTGTGCAGGAGGAGTTAGTCCTCAGAGCACAAGCTAGAGCAGAGACTGCTGCTGTTGGGGTTGGAGTTGCTGTCAGCAACCCCAGGAAAGCAGCTCTTAACCCCTGGGGAGTTTCCACAGCTTATGTTTCCTTTTTCCTAGGGCAGCCTCCCTGGTGTGCTGTACCACCCTTTCCCTGGGGTGTAGAACTCTGTGTGGCCTACAGTTATGGGGACGCTGCCACATTGTTGGGTCTACCTGGTGTTGCACCACTGCAGCCCTCCAAGTGGACATGGGGAATTTCAGGGGGGGCTCCCAAGATGTGGAGATGCAGGGGCTGTTGAGCACCAGGGCAGGATGCAGTCTGATGGAGACTGGACTCTCAAAATGGCATTGTGCTGCAGTTTCTTAGGTCTCCAGGGGTGTGTATGACCTAGCATGAACTCCCTCTCTGGAGCAGTGCCTTTGTGGTATCTCCAGGCAACTGCCTATGCTAATCTAAGGGGCTATGTGGGTCGCGGGCCTCTCCTGTGCCTAGGATTGCAGGAACCCTCGGTGGGAATGTGGACTGCTGAGGATCTCTCACTTACCCTTTCCTTGCACCAGGGGGTTGGGGGCAGTCTTGAGGATCCCAGCTGATCCTGGCTACACTGGCTAACTCCTTTATCCTCTCCTGTGCCTCAGATGTTTTCTGTCACTTCGCTGCTGTATTCCAATGTTCTGTCTTATATGCTCTTTTTGAGAGCGAATATCTATTCATAATTTTAGTTCTTTCTGGAGGAGGCAACTGTCAAATGCCTGTAGTTAGCCATCTCTAGCCTATTCACTCCATGTTGTGATCTTTTCCTAATTTGGTCTTGAGGTCTGTCTATGGACAGTGACCATATGCTAAGCTATCTACTCTCTGTAAGAACCCTGATAGGGGAAGTTAATTTCAGGTGTATGTGTCAAGTGAGACACATGAGGAAGTGAAAAAAAATGCAAGAAACAGAAGAAATGAATTACTTAGGGATCTCAGAGATGTTAGGGTGGCTAATGGGAAGTCCAGAGGCAGTAGGGGGCTCCACTAGCATGAGAGGACCTAGGGGACTATGCCTTTCTCAAGGTCCATAGGAATTACCTTTTTGGCTTTCCTGTGTCGTTTGTGGATGGGCTAATTTAAAGAAAACATATCAGAAAGTGGGAAACTTATTTACATGACTCTGGTGTTAATGATTAAGTGTCTTTTGTGATCAGTAGTTGTAGGATGTGTTGTGTTTTGGGTTAGTGAGATGAGGAACAAGTGGGCTATACTACAGGCAACCACAGGGAAGGGAAATTTTAGTGAGGCCAAAGGTGACAGGGTCAACAGGGATTCAGACAACTAAAATGGATGCTGAGGCAGCAACTACATTAAAGCGATTTACGACAAAACTTTCCAGAGACCACTCACTAACAATTGTATCACCAATGTAGAAAAATCATCAATTTCTCACTTGAAGTAGAAAATTCTACACTCTTCTCCTGCATAACATAATTGAGGACAGTCTATTAACAACACACCACTCCCAATCTTACTAATATTAAGTGGGGTGATTTTGCTTTTAAGAAACAAAAAACCGTATTCAAAATGAATTAAGCTATAAATTAAGCTATAAATCTAACTTTTTTTGTCTTAAAGAATTGAAAGAGATTAATAGGTAGGCAAGCTTCAGACATATCAAGAATTCAGCTCCATTTCTCTGCTATTCTGTCGACACTCATCTCCTGAGTGTTGCTTTTTTCCGGGCCCAGTGCTGAACAGTGCAAGGCAGAAGTACTAGGCCTTATAGTGCCCAAAGCAACAGAGTGGCAAATTATGATTTTCTCAATTTTCCCATCAAATATTCTCAGATTTCAGGTCAAATGCCCATCCCAAATGGAAACTTAGGGCCGGTATGGCAGAAGGCACTGTTGGAGTTCGCCTTGTTACCTGGGGTGAATTCTAGAACCTGGGGTGAATTCTACTACCATTTCTAGAACCTGAGGTGAATTCTACTACCCAAAAACAATGTGAATTTCCAATAAAATTATACAGACAACAAACTGGTATCCAGTGGATTTGGTACTAAATAAAAGTATTTGTCCAATAAGAAGATGGTACATTTTCAGAGTTTAAACTGTTAATTGATTTCCATGTTAAGTTACATGAGACATAATTGCCCCTCATTTTGTTTCTAGTGTTTACACAGGTTCAACCTGTGCTAGATAATCTTTCCAGTATGTTCCTGTCCTGAAGCGACTTCCAGGGAGGCTCTGGAATTTTCCTTTATGCTTGTTGGTAAGAAATATCTGATCTACCTGGAGATAGACAAGACTTGGGCTAGGAAAATTAAATGAATGACCTTTAAAGTCCCTCTTGTCCATTCAGGGGCATGAATATTAGTATCCAGGTTATCCGTTAATGTATGAAAAATTGTTTTCTGTGGTTTCTCCTGAAAACTTTTTATAATCAGTTATAAACTTTTAATACAACCTACTTTTCTTTCATCAAATAGTTTCTTCTAAGAATTGTACAAAGCTTCCACTTTTATAACATTATGCATTTAAGAAGGCTTTTTAAATAAAAATTGGAATGAACTCCTTTGAAAGTTTATGCTAAAGTTGTGTCCTTCTGAAATGAACTCTTTCTTCTCTTTTAATGGTTCTTTCTGTGATGAAATTGGAATAATTACTTTGGTTAACTTTTCCACTTCTAAATTAGAGCCACCTGGATAAACGATATATTTCTTTTTTCGAAAAGCAAAGCTTTTTAAAATGTGACTTTTTTCCTACTCCCTTATAATCTCTGTACCATCAACTCTGAGGAAATCAGTGACTTCATTTCTGTTAATCCATACCCTCGGCTCAAAGTCAATATCAGTTCTGTGTCCCACTTAGGTGTGTATCATAACAAACATTATATTTCTCTATTTCAAATATGTTTCTTCCCTGTGTTATTTTCCTTCTCTTTCTGCTGTCGGATAAGAGATAGACAGTGAATTGCCTCAAGCAAAGATATTCAAGGTTGAATCCTGCATGAGGGTGTCACCAAGAAGACCACTTCAAGGGGCGTCTTTTCCTCATTAGCACAAAGGGGCCATATGCTCACCAAGCTGTGCATACATATATTTGCATCTGTCCGGAATGAGACACCTTTTTCAGTTTGAATAAATACCCTCTCCTAGAGTTTTAGGTCTAGTTGTACAATTTTTCAGAGTTCCATATCAGTTAGGGATTTTATGGCAAACAATAAAAATTTACTCTGGTTAACTTACAGGACAGAAAAGGCATTTGATGTAAGATATTGGAGTAGCTTAGAGAATCGTTCAGAATGACACCACCAGTGTACCACTGAAATATCAGCGGCAGGAAAACAGAATTTGCCAAGAGCTGACATTTCTCTTATTTTGTCGTAACTGTAGTTTTACAGTTATAACTTATCTGGGGAGATTATGATTAGCCCAGTTTGATCATATGTTCATCCTCTGGCCAGAGAGGGTGGACAAGAGTCAGAGGAACATGATCAGAGGAGAAGGTCTGCTTTATTCAAAGTCTTTCCAGGATTCCATAAAAGAAAGGGGTTTTTCATTAAAGAAAAGGGAAGCACTGTCACCAAAAGAATGGGGAAAGAATGCTGAGTATGTAAGAATAGTAAACGTCTGCTTGTGGCAGACATGAAGACATGCAGCTCAGCATCTCCTTCAAGAAATGGCTCATTGCCCAGCTCTGGGAAGTGTGGAGACTGCTAACACCTCAAGGCCCACCTCAGCTTTTGAGTGCTAGTTACTCAGAAGTGGCCATGACTGACAGTGGCAAGGGAGAATCTTCCCAAAGGGAAAAGCTTTAGGCACTACACCTGGGCATGCTCTGTGTGGAAAGGAAAGTGGTTCAGGATTAGAACATATAGACTCACATAAAGTTGCAAATAACCTGGCTGGTTTGTCAGGGCTCTAGAATAGAATCATTGGAAGATCAAAGACAAAAACGTCTAAGGTAGAGACAAAAGGATGAGCATATAAGAGTACAGACAATGTGTGAAGATCACTGCATCACATATTAGTACCCAGCAGAGAACACACTGCAGAGACACTGTCAACCAAGTACAATAAATGAGTCAGCAGGTTGAAGTCAGCAGCCATCCCAGTGCTTGCTCAATGACTCACTAATGCAGTGGCCATGAAGTCAGAGATGGAGGCTATGCCACAGCCCAAAAGCAGAGATTCCCACAAACCAGGGCCTAAAAAACTACAGCTATTTCTGAGCGTCCAACCTGCCAGCAACAGAGACAATTTGTCCCCCATATTACTACTATTCAAGGAGACTAGAAAGCCATTTGGTGGCATTTATGTATTCTTATAGGAACACTTTTTGTTCTTATAGATACTTACTGCAGATATTGGTTTGCGTTTCCTCCCTGCGGAGCCTCAGTTAGCACCACCATCAAGAGGCTCCCGGAGTGCCTAATATGTACGCATACAGTCCCATCTAACGCAGCTTCTGACCAGGAGAGTCACTTACAGCAAAGGATGAGCAGTAGTCCCATGACCAAGAGATCCACTGGTTGTCTCATACACACCAATCAGTGGAAGCTGCCTGACGGAGAGATGGAATGGTCTGTTGAATGTGCAAATGAAGTACTAGTTGGGAGGCAATACCCTGTGAGCCTGGGGTTCCATCCACCAGGAATTGGAGACCTCTCTATGGCATTGTATCTCCAATAGGAAAAATACATATATCTTCATAGGGGATACATAGGGAATCAAGAGGTTGAATCAGGAGTGGCCCATGTACTAGCATTTTTAATGACTTACTGGGAAATTGTGTGCTTCTCATTCCTACAATTCCTGGCTTTTCAAGTTTAGAGGTTGTGATACCCAAAAGGGGTACACTGTTGCCAGTAGACACAACAATTCTACTAAACTAAAAGCTATGGCCATCACCTGGCACTTTAGATACCCATGTCTAAGGAACAGAAGGCCATAAAAGGAGGCATCATCTTATCAGACCACTGAACAGGATTAGTAAAAGAAGATAGAGCAGTTCTTATGTAATAGGGGCAGTAGAAATAAGTGTGGAATAGAGGGTATCCACTGAGTACTTCTGGGTACTATTTTCACCAATTGTGTTAGGTTGGTGCAAACTAATTGCAGTTTTTGCCATTACTTTAATGGTAAAAATTAAATAAATGGCATAAATAAAAATTAAATTAATGGCATTCATTAAAGTAATGGCAAAAACCACAATTACTTTTGCTCCAACCTAATAACAATGAAAGAGTAAGGGCAGGAAACTAGGCTGAGAAAAACAGGTTTACCAAGGACTCAGATCCCTCAAGAATGAGGGTTCTGAACACAGCGTAAGGTAGTCTACCCACCAATATAAGTAGATGTAATACCTAAGGGAAATGGGAGTTTGAATGGATAGAGGAGGAAAGAGGTGGGCAAAGTACAGTTGCAGCCCTGAAGTGAGAAGTTAAAAGGAGAATGCAATTTTAGCCACTACTTTTTTTTTCCTAAATTTCCTCCCAGGAGTAGCTATTCCCCAAATGAATATGGATGAAGTGAATCTGCAGGCCACAGGGATGGATAAGACAGACACACAGAGAGAGAACTCAAGTGCTCCTTCAAGTAAGGACCTGCTTTTCCCAACTATGAAGAGTGTAGTCAACTGGCAGCTTCCTGCTGTTAACTTTAGGTGTGCTTTACCTTCTGAGCTGAGGTCATGTGCTCCTGCTGGTGGCCTTAGTCAATGACTGGGCAAGACCATGACACAGAGTCTAGCAATGTCTGCTCACTGCAGAACTACTGTGATATTGGCCCTAGCCCCCGCTGGACTCGACACGATTTTGTTATGTTTGCATCACAGGCTCTCAACATGGCATGCCCAATCCTGTCCATCCCTTTTGCTTTCACAGATGTGATCCCACATAAGCTCTCACCCTCCTAATTCCATCTTACTGTCATTTTCTGTAGGAGCCAACCACCATACTACTAAAAATATATACATTTTTTAATTTTCCAGAGGGAGTTAATGATTCAGAATAAGATAATTTTGACTCTTAGGAAACTGTTCTTCCTGTTGCAATGTCACATACCTCATGCCTTTGTTTAGTTTGGAAAAAAATGTAACATTTCTCTAAAATACATCTAAAATATAATCTCTAAAATACATTCTCTAAAATACTCCATACATCTTTTAGAATTTAGGATGACTCGGTCTGTATCAGCATGGAAGCATTATGTTCTTTTCAGTTGTCCAGATTATCATCTTTACAAAATCTAGCTACCCAATAAGAATACAAAAAGTTCAGGTATGCCAAGCAAGATGGGCGGCAGTGTCAATGCCCAAACATGTTCTCTTATTTTCTTTTCTCTAACCTTTAAAATAACTTCTTGAGAACATTTAAAATATTTTTTTACATTCAAGCATGAGTTTTAATTATGGTTGATTCTGGGTTACCTCAGATGCTAAAAAAAAAAAAAAAAAAATGTTTT
The DNA here is from genome assembly GCF_028858775.2 of Pan troglodytes. Lineage (NCBI taxonomy): Eukaryota > Metazoa > Chordata > Mammalia > Primates > Hominidae > Pan > Pan troglodytes. The sequence continues at coordinate 16,783,996 of NC_072411.2, forward strand.
TTAGTGGAAAGAACTCAAGTTAAAAACTTCTGACTAAAAGTCAGAACCAGCAAAGTTAAATCCTGAGTTTTATCTCCTTATCCAGCAAGTGACATTGAGAAAGATTATTTTTTATGTATATTTTTATGTACATTTTTTTCAATGTACATAATAACCTTGTGAGTTGACTATAAATATCCTTACTTTATGGCTAGAAAATATAGGTCTCTGAAAGGTGAAATAATTTGCCCAATGTGATATGCTACTCAGGTAGTGAGGATAGTAAAGTTTTTGAATTAGCAACAAAGTCATTAATAATAATTAGATGCCAAAAGTGAATAAGAATGCTAATGCTAGATTGAAGTATGCTTTCTCATCTCTGCTCTACCCTTATGTATATGGTGAACACATACATTCACTGTGTGTTTTTATAAGAGGTAGAGATGGAGCTTGCTTTTAAAGGACAACATGCTTGTGGGTATAAAGTTAATCAATGAAAGCATTTATTACTACAAAATCGCATTGCTTTTAAAGATATATCAAAAAATCAAAATAAGTTGGAAATATTAATGTATTAGAGATTTTATGGGTTTGCTGCACCCATCAACCCATCACCTACATTAGATATTTCTCCTCATGCGAATCCTCCCCTAGCCCCCCATCCTCTGACAGGCCCTGGTGTGTGATGGTCCCCTCCCTGTGTCCATGTGTTCTCATTGTTCATCTCCCACTTATGAGTGAGAACATGTGGTGATTGGTTTTCTGTTGTTGTGTTAGTTTGCTGAGAATGATGGTTTCCAGCTTCATCTATGTTCCAGCAAAGGACATGAACTTATCTTTTTATGGCTGCATAGTATTCCATGGTGCATATGTGTGACATTTTCTTTATCCAGTCTATCATTGATGGGCATTTGAGTTGGTTTCAAGTCTTTGCTATTGTGAACAGTGCTGCAATAAACATACGTGTGGAGTTGGTATCTCATTGTGGTTTTGATTTGCATTTCTCTAATGACCAGTGATGATGAGCTTTTTTTCATATGTTTTTTGGCCACATAAATGTATTATTTGAAAATTGTCTGTTCATATCCTTCACCCACTTTTTGATGGGGTTGTTTTTTTCTTGTAAATTTGTTTAAGTTCTTTGTAGATTCTGGATATTAGCCCTTTGTGAGATGGATAGATTGCAAAAATGTTCTCCCATTCCGTAGGCAGCCTGTTCACTCTGATGATAGCTTCTTTTGCTGTGCAGAAGATCTTTAGTTTAGGTCCCATTTGTCAATTTTGGCTTTTGTTGCCATTGCTTTTAGTGTTTTAGTCATGAACTCTTTGCCCATGCCTATGTCCTGAATGGTATTGCCTAGGTTTTCTTCTAGAATTTTTATGATTTTAGGTCTTATGTTTAAGTCTTTAATCCATCTTGAATTAATTTTTGTATAAGGTATAAGGAAGGGGTCCAGTTTCGGTTTTCTGCATATGGCTAGCCAGTTTTCCCAACACCATTTATTAAATCGGGAGTCCTTTCCCCATTGCTTGTTTTTGTCAGGTTTGTCAAAGATCAGATGGTTGTAGATGCGTGACATTGTTTCTGAGGCCTCTGTTCTGTTCCATTGATCTATATATCTGTTTTGGTACCGGTATCATGCTGTTTTGGTTACTCTAGCATTGTCGTATAATTTGAAGTCAGGTAGCGTCATGCCTCCAGCTTTGTTCTTTTTGCTTAGGATTATCTTGGCTATATGGGCTCTTTTTTCATTCCATATGAAATTTAGAGTAGTTTTTTCTAATTATATGAAGAAAGTCAATGGTAGCTTGATGGGGATAGCATTGAATATCTAAATTACTTGGGGCAGTTTGGCCATTTTCACGATATTGATTCTTCTTATCCACGAGCATGGAATGTTTTTCCATTTGTTTGTGTCCTCTCTGATTTCCTTGAGCAGTGGTTTGTAGTTCTCCTTAAGAGTTCCCTCACATCCCTTGTAAATTGTATTACTAGGTATTTTATTCTCTTTGCAGCAATTGTGAATGGGAGTTCACTCATGATTTGGCTTTCTGTTTATCTATTATTGGCATATAGGAATGTTTGTGATTTTTGTACATTGATTTTGTATCCTGAGGCTTTGCTGAAGTTGCTTATCAGCTTAAGGAGATTTTGGGCTCAGAAAATGGGGTTTTCTAAATATACAATCATGCCATCTGCAAACAGAGACAATTAAAAGTGGTTGATGAATGGACACTTACCTCCACAATGAAATACTAGCAGTTCTCAAAATGTGCCAAACTCAGTCATGTCTCCTCCTCTGCATATGGCTCACATCTGTGACTTCTTAGAAAAAACTTTTCTCCCTGATTTGCTTGACCAAGACTTATTCATGCTTCAATGCAAGCATCAACTTCTCATAGGTTTTTTGGAATACTATCCCACCCCACTTCCCAAACCATGATAAAATCAAATTACCTGGGCCCAATGTCTTTTTCAAAGCATACTTTCATGATAACATTTAATAATTAACGTACAATTTAACGAACAATATTGTTCGAGGGCAGGAAATAGATGTGTATTAAATGTGTTTGAGGATGTTGGGAGAAGGAGCTATTACAGCTATAACTGGTTCAGACTGGCTGGCTGGACTATCAGATTCAATGATCTTGACCAAGATTCCGTTGTAAACACTGTGAGTGCTCCACTCAGATCTCTTATATCCGTTTTTCTTTTCTTTGTCACCCTCCCCGCCATTTGCTATGCTTGTGTTTCTAAAGGCCTGTGCCGCCTCCCAGAGAGAGTGGGGAACAAGGCCTGGAACGTCATGTCCTCCTCCTCTTTCTTCGGTATGGCCTTTCTCAGAGACAGGCTGAAACCTGGAGTGGACTATAAGAGCCCAGCTCCCACTTTTAATGAGGACAAGGTCTTAGAAGTTCAGGCTGAAGCCAAGACTTTCCTCTGAAATCACCCTGTTGCCTGCTCTTCTCCTTCCTTGTCCTCCTCATGCAGTCTTGTTACTGTTTTCTCCAAGGAACAATTCATTAATTAAACCTTTGCACATGAAAACATGTATTATGGTCTGCTTATTCAAAATCTGCCTTGGAAACATGAACTGATCCTTTAAAATTACTGTTTATTTTATCAAAAACAATTTTCATCTAAAGACCACAGTACAAGGGGCACATATTGTAAATCAACAGTGACCACCAATCCTCCCTTTTCATTCTTTCCTCCTAGACAGAATGGGTATCATTTTTGCATGGCTTAACTGTATGGCATTTTTTTTTCTCACATCACTAAACAATGAACTGCTCTTACTTTATATATCAGATTTTGTACCGCTCACTTCCTAGGAGATATTAAGAAACAGCTCACATGTGATTTTCCCTTAGAAAGCCTCCATCCCCGTCCTCCAAAAAGCTTTGTGTTTTTGCTTAGTTTTTTAATTATTGTTTTTATTTTGGCCACCTCTACAACTTCAAGCACAATTCTTAGACCATTATCTTTTCATCTGCTGAAAACTTTCAAGATCTGCATTACTAGAATCTTCTTTTCTTCAAGGAAAATCCCTTCTAGACTCTTTGATTTGCTCCCATTTGAACTCTCCAGGCCACCTTGCTGTCAGCACAGGACTTGCTTTTCCTGCTCTATTGAATTCACATCTTCCTTTTAATGAAATGAATCTCTTATTTCATGAAACTATAGACTCAGGTAATTTCCTAAGTTTACAGAAAAGGTAACTGTATTTTCATGATGAATTTATCTTTATCCTATCTTCTCATTTTATTGTAGTTTGACAGTACATCCTATTCTAGGTTGAAAACATTTTCCTCTCACAATTCTGAAGGTATCTTTTCATTGTCTTTCTATATTCATTGTTGTTAAGAAAAAGTCTGAGCTCATTCAATTTTTCATATCTTTATAAATGACCACATTTTTTTCTTTTTTGAGAATTTTAGGGCCTTTATCCTTAGCATTCTGCAATTTAAAATTGATACATAGAACTTTTTTTATTTTTATGCATCTTGCCTTTAATTTGACCATGGATTCCTTCAGATCATAAATTTTCATAAATTAATTACTTAAATTAATTATTGAATAAATTTTTCCCCATCATTTTTTTTAGTCTCTCTTTCTGAAACTTCTGTATGGTGGGTCCTCTTTGTTTCTCATTTCTTTCTTCATTTTCTGTGTCATCTTTTGTTATATCCGCTGAGACATTTCTTTACCTTACTCTCCTGTATCATTTATCATTTGTTTTATTTTGAAAATGGTATTTTAATATAAGGGTTCATAACTGTTCTGTTTCGTAATATCCTGTTCTTGTCTGTACATAAAATGTATACATTTTCCTGCACCTATTTTTAAAGTTATTTTTCTTTTCTTTTGTTTAATTATCAGCGTTTTTCATGTTGCAGGGTTTCTTCAAAATTCTATGGATACTTCATTTTGGATTTATATTTATGTCTAGAGCAACAGAAGGGCCAATTTGCTCACAGTTTGCAGACAGGCTATTGACAGGGAGGCTCCGTGTCATTGTGCTCCAGAGTGGAGCTGGCGGCTGTGCTGAGGGGAGCCCTTAATGTCAGATTAGGGAGGGCTCTCCTCAGCAGGGCCTCTACACAGACATTAAATACAGGAGAACATTTTGTCTAGCCCTAGATTCGTGACCACAAAAGCTTTGTGGGTTACATGAATTGAACTACTCCCATGGATATGTATTTATTTACACCCACAATTTAAGTTTGGATGCTCACTCTGGCCCACACTGTAGCTAAGATTTCTGAATGTAAAGTGTCTCTGAAGCTCTGCTGGCAGCTGGGCATCCTCTGTGACTATTGCCTCAGGATGCATGCCCAAGGCTGGGGCTGAATCTTTCGATAGTACTTCTGACCCTTTCCATCTTCCAATAATTGTTGAAATTTTTTGTCCATGGACCATTCTCTTCTGTGCTCTGTTAAGGGTTAACACCATTTTATGCTTTCCATTTTTATCTTTTTATGGAATACTGGACAGGAGAAGCAATGATGTAGTGTTTCTATCTGCCTTCTTTACTTTTAGAAATTTACAACTTCTACCATTACTGCTATTACTACTATTGATTCTAGTTATGGTACTATTATTAGCACGTAAGCAGACCTAATGTTGGTTTATAGTATTGTTTTAGCCAGATCAGGCTGCAATAACAAAATACCATAAACTGGGTGGCTTATAAACAACAGACATTTATTTCTCATAACTCTGCAGGCTACGAACTCCAAGATCAAAGTCCCAGCAAGTCTGGTGTCTGGCTGGCTTCTTGGCTTGTAGATGACTATCTTCTTTTTCTGCCCTCACATGGCCAAGAGAAGCACACTGTTTTGTAAGGGCACTAACCCCATTCATGAGAACTTCACCATTATGACCTGATCACCTCTCAAAAGCCCCACCTCCCAATACCATTACATTAAAGGTGGCGTTTCAACATATCAGTATTGGGGGAACACAAATTTTCAGTCTGTGAGAAGTATTTTGTGGCAAGGCCTTGTGTATTTTCTCATTTTTTTGTCACCTGACCTTAATAACGTATTGCTATCTCCAGTAAACATAAAAGGAAATAGAGATTCAGAGAGGTACTGACAGAGCTCGAATTTATAATTAATTCTCTCTGACTATAAAGGCCATGCCCATTCTATTATGTAAAGCTAAGGTTATTCTGTGCTTCACAGCAGGTAATGTTTATAGTTTATTTTAATGGTTTGCAAATTTATGGCCTATTAAATGACATCATTTGCAAAACAATGAAGAGATTATTTGATCTAGATATTTTCCTGAAGTTTATTTTGTTTTCTGCATGGTGATGTTGTCTTTTTGTGTTTTTACTTGCATTGCATTTACAGCAAATGCTAACAAACTGGAAATATATTACCTGTAGGAATCTTGCACATTTGAAATGTATGGTAAAATGTAAGCTGGAACTACATTTAACTACCCTGTAGGTTCTAATTACTGATAAACAGAATTCTGTAAGGCATCAGACACAATGTCTTAAGATAACTTTATATATTAATATATTTTTTCCTTGTGTTGTAAATATGATCAGAACATCCACTGATAGGCATTTTGGCAAGATTTATTTTGAAAGTATTTTTTGAATTTGTTTTCTAAAACATTGGCATTTATAATATCTAAATAGCTGATTATAGCAATGTACTTATTTTAGGTTAGGCTTTCTTAAACTGACTCATCGTACAGTCTTGTCTATACATGTGTACACTAATCCACCCTTATCCATGGAGGATACTTTCCAAGACCCCCAGTGAATGCCTGAAACTGTTAATGGTACTGAACCCAATATATGCTATATTTTTCCTCTGTATACATGCCTATGATAAAGTTCAATTTATAAATTATGCACAATAAGAGATTGAAAAATTAACAAATAAAATGGAACAATTATAACAATATGCCAGGATCACTACTCTTGGGCTTTGGGGCCATTATTAAGTCAAATAAGGGTTAATCAAACACAAGTACTGCAATAAAAGGACTGTTAGTCTGATAACCCAGATAGCTACAAAATGATTATCAGGTATATAGAATACAGCCTGGATATGTTTTACAAAGGGATGACTTGTGTCCCAGGTGAAATGAGGAAACAATATGACATTGAATCCAGCTACTCAGAATGATGCACAATTTAAAACTTATGAGTTGTTTATTTCTGGAATTGTTCATTTAATATTTTTGGACTGTGGTTGACCTCAGGGTAACTGAAACCATGGAAAGCAAAACCACAAATTAGAAGGAACAATGGGCCAGGTATGGTTGCCCACACCTGTAATCCCAGCACTTTGGGAGCCTGAGGCGGGTGGATCACCTGAGGTCAGGAGTTCGAGACAAGCCTGGCCAATATGGTGAAACCCTGTCTCTAATAAAAATACAAAAATTAGCCAGGCGTGGTGGTGGGCACCTGTAATACCAGCTACTTGGGAGGTTGAGGCAGGAGAATCGCTTCAACCCAGCAGAAGGAGGTTGCAGTGAGCTGACATTGCACCATTGCATTCCAGCCTGGGTGACAAGAGCAAAACTCCATCTCAAAAAAAAAAAAAAAAAAAAAAAAAAAAAAGAAGTAATTGTACTTATAAGCATTGAATTTCAAAGCAGGTATTTTATATCCTTCTTTTGATGATATAGATTAATGACAAAGAAAAATAAAACATAAGTCTAAAACGGCCATGTAAAATAATTTTTGTACTCAGATTTAAATTTAATTTCTTCCTAATTTTATTTTTGAGACGTCTTACTCTGTCACCCAGGCTGGAGTGCAATGGCACGATCTCAGCTCACTGCAACCTCTGCCTCCCAGGTTCAAGCGATTCTCCTACCTTAGCTGAGTAGCTGGGATTACAGTTGTGTGTCCCCATGCCCGGCTATTTTTTGTATTTTTGGTAGAGACGGGGTTTCACCATGTTGGCCAGGCTGGTCTCCAAATCCTGGCCTCAAGTCATCTGCCTGCCTCAGCCTCCCAAATTACTGGGATTACAGGTGTGAGCCACCACTCCTGGCCCCTAATTTTCTTTTCAATTCCTTAGTTGTGACCTTGTGAAGGTTCTTAATCTCTATGCACTTTCATATTCCTCATTTTCAAAATAAGAGAATTGAAATAGATCAATAAACAGTTTAATTTTTTCAAAATATACCCCTTTTGTTAAGAATACTATGCAGAAGTCTAACATTTAAAATATTAGATAACAGCAGAGCTCCTCTGATTGAAGCAAGGTGGAAGCAGGTGTGAGGAAGAGACAGGAGTCCAGCTTTTTTCCTTCAACTCACTGCACAGGGCAGCTTCAGAGGTACCTCTGCTAAACTTTAGAGGACTAAGAACTACTCACAAATGTAAAGTATAAGTATGCTTCATTCTGTAAATTTTGCAACATGTTGAACACAGAGTGATGAGTTTTGAAGAAAGAGGAAAATAAGAAAAACCACCAATGGAAATAGAAAAGTATCAAAGTGATTGTTCATACCTCTATTCCACTGGTTTTTGTTGTTGTTGTTGTTCTTGTTTTTTTTTTCTTTCTGGAGCTATCTGTAACTAAATCTTTCTGCAACTGTCGTTATTTAGGGCTATCTGTACAAGACTTTCTAGGACTAAATTATTGCATTTTTCCCATAATGACATGAATAGCACTTAATTTTTATACTTTCATAAGTCATTTTGTAGAAATAAACTTAAAAAACAGAAGTTAAAAACCACAATGCTTGGTCCCCCAAGCAGTCTATCTTTTTGGTTCTGGAGTCAAAGTATTGACCCCCACAGCTACTTAGCAATAGACTTTTTCTGTTCACAGAAACTCTCTCGCCTATGATTCCTTTCTGCAATTATTGAGTCACCATTTTGAGGATGACTCAATATTGCTTTATAAAGCAAGGTGCTTCTTAAAATTTCTTGATGTTAGGGATTGTGCCTCTTTCTTATTTGAATTCTACCTAGAATTTAGGGTAATGTTTCATATAGAAAATGAGCTCAATCAATATCTGTCTTTGTTGGAAGAAAAGGTGCAAGAGCATCATGATTGACAGAATTGCTTCTGTATGAGATTTCCTACCTCTTTTGCTTGTTCCTAGATCAATTTTGAACTCAGCAATATTATCTGAATCATGAAACATAATCAGGTGAATGAATCCTAGATGCCTGATAGAGACACACTTATTGTTGAAGTGAAGTGACGAAGATTGTATTGTAACAATTACAAAGCTGAACTCGACTATTTTTCTGGTACCTGTGTCCTGGGCTATAGTTGTAGGTTAAGATAGGAATCTGTCAATTGTAGACACTTATCTGTCAATTGTAGACACAAAAAATATTGTCAATTGTAGACACTAAAAGTATTAAGCAAGAAATTTTAAAATGTAGAAATGATTTGTAAAGTTTCCTTATATGAAAATCTTCTAAGTTCACATGAGACATTTTGTAAAACAGTGTTCAGTTTTGAAAAGTTGTATTTCACTGAGCACGAAAATACACGTTTCAGTGTGATATGGTAGTATGCTGAGTTGAGTCTTTTGGGATCAAAGGTCAAAGGCACAAATCTGTTAAACGAAAAATTCAATAAAGGCTCAGTATGAATCTGAATATACCTCGATATACTTCATAAGTTCTTAGTATTTGTGGGATGTAAGAATTTTTCCAGTCGCTCAAAAATTCATGTTGCAGAAGGCAATTTTATCCAAATCATAAATCCCTACATCAACGTTTTAGAGTTCCTAATTATCTAAATATTCATTCCTCCAGAGATAATAACATGCAGTTGGTAAATGTTCAAGAGAATTCAATTTTAAAAGTTGCATCTTGGAGGTGACAAAATACTACATGTAACATCTAATATCAATCATACCTTGATGCCAAAACAATGATGATTCAGAGCATTATGCACACTCAAGGATGAGCATCTCAAATCACACACCATAAAATGTATCATTAAGGTTTGTGTTTGTCATAAGAATGTCAGCCATTCTCTAGGTCTATATTGTCATAATAAGCTTGCCAACAGCCACGAAATGAAACAAAATCCAAGGAAAGAAATAAGATTTTCTATGATTGTATTTTGTTATAAATTGCACACTAGGAATGAGAGGTTATTTTTTCCCTTAGTCTCTAGGGTGTTTTCTGAAAACGCAAATAAAATGTCAAGCTTTCTGCTCTCCTCTGGTATTTTACACCACTATTCTCTGCTACTAAAACGGAGGCATCCCTACAGCCAATGACAACACTTGTGCCTATTGTTTTCACTTCCAGATGTAGGTTGTTAGAATGGTGATAAGGAATCCAAGCTAGGTTTCTTCTAAGAACAGCATAGGAGGAAATTCAGTCTCATCCTTCTTGTCAACAGCTCCTATCTCTTGAAGGGGGAGCGGAGCACACTTTCAGCAAGAGATCCTCTTCATTTCACTATGGGTCTCAAGAGTTCCTGGAGAGACGAAATAAGTGTTTCCAGGAAAAATACTGAGGAGCCTGCCCCAGTTCCTAGGAACCATGAAAAACACTATATTGACAACTTTCTGATTTGGGGCATTTGTATCAACTTAATTTATAGTTATTGGTTGTTATGTACTGCAAATTTTGTTCTACATCTTTTCATTGGAGTCACTATCTTGTTCAGACGCCTTAACCTGAATCTGTTTTATCCTTCTTTGTTAAGTGCTGTAAGCATTCAGAAGAGGAAAGGATTGCTTCCAGAGGGAAGAAACCTTATCTTTTCAAAAGAAGGCACACAATCTCCTATTGTGTACCTCTCTGGCTAGTCAGTGAGGGTGCAAATAAAAATAAGACATAACTTTTCTTCTGTAAGTGCTCAATTTGTAGTTGGAATCAAGGAAGATTTAAGGATGAAAGGGCATTCGAGCTGAATCTAAGAAGATGCTGTAATAGTTTCCTCGGGCTCCTGTAACAAAATAACACAGAATTGGAGGCTTAAAACAACAGAAATGTATTTCCTCACAGTTTAGGCTAAAAGTCTGGAATCAAGGCATTGGCAAGGTTGAATTCTTCCTGGGGGCTCGGAGGGAGAATCTGCCCTGTGCCTCTTTTCTAGCTTCCGGTGGTTGCTGCATTCCTTGGTGTACCTTAGCTTTGGGCAGGATAACTCCAATTTCTGTTTCCACCTGTGTTTCTGTCTTACATCCCTTCTCCTGTTCTTATAACACCAGTCATATTTGATTAATGACTGACCCTATTTCCATATAAGAACATATCTAAGGTTTAGCGAATGACTCTTGGGAGACACAGCTCCACCCAGTTTTGACGGACACGATTTATATAACTGGAAATATAAGGGTTTTTATATCATTCTTTTTTCAACAAGTATTTGAATACCTCCCTTATTCCACTTAAAATGAAATGTATGAAAGTAAATCACATAGATATGGTCACTATAGTCAATGAAAAGGGAAAGATGGAAAGAAATGTATTTCACTCCTAGTTATCTGTGGTGAACACTTTTCCAAGACATGTTTTGCCACAGCTAGGTTAAAGCCTTTGTACATCACGTTGAGACACCTGGAATTTTGTCTTCCTAACACAGAGCTGGAAGAAAAATGTTAGCATCCTTCCCCACTGGAGGAGCTCGGGTGTAGTCTTTAATTGGGAGATGCGGGAAAAGGAACATGGTTTTCTTGGCGAAACCCACCTAGAGTAGAACTTTTGTTATGCTGAACTAGGGGTGAGAAGAAGAAAGAGAGCACGGTATGACTGAAGAGCTGCAGATTCAAACAGTTCTTACTGAGATGTAGCAGATTTTCTTGAATAAATGTTTCTTCATCGGCTGTGTACCCTAAGAACATTTTCCAGACGCTTTAAAAAGTTGCTTTGTTTTGTTATGAAGTTCCCTAGTTATGGTTATTTCCCTGGCAGATAAGTCAGCAGAGCTCCTGATGGTGCCATTCCAGACCTGGAAGTTCCAGATAATGTCAGATATCTTTGTACATCTTCACCTCTTTACTACTTGGGAGTGATTGCATTAACAAGCTACTATGTTGGCAAAGAGTAAGGAATTTGGTTAGAGAGATGCATAGCACTCGTGGGACATCTAACCATGACACCCCCTAAGAATTACTAACAGTGTGATGATCCGAATTGTGATTTTGTTTTCTTCATATTGTTTATCCCTGTGTTATCTGATTCATTTAGTCCATTTTATTTTTCATCTTTGTTACTCCCATTGTGAGGTAACCATGTTGAATATGGGGACTCTTCCTCTCTCCTTTAATTAATGGTACAGCAAGTGGAACTGCACCTGGAAGCTAGTAGAAGCATTATACATAATGGTTGACTAACTGCCTAGCCTGGTTGTAATTAAGATAAGGAGGGCCGGGCGCTGTGGCTCATGCCTGTAATCCCAGCACTTTGGGAGGCTGAGGTGGGCGGATCACAAGGTCAGGAGACCAAGACCATCCTGGCTAACACAGTGAAACCCCGTGTCTACTAAAAATACAAAACAATTAGCTGGGCATGGTGGTGGGCACATGTAGTCCCAGCTACTCGGGAGGCTGAGGCAGGAGAATGGCGTGAACCTGGGAGGCGGAGCTTGCAGTGAGCCAAGATGGTGCCATTACACACCAGCCTGGGTGACAGAGTGAGACTCCGTCTCAAGAAACAAAAAAAAAGGGAGAAGTGAGTAGATTTGAGATATATTTCAAAAATAAAATTGAAACAGCTTAGTGATATATGTTGTATACAAAGAGTCAAGAAGAGGAAGCTGCCAAGGACTTAGGTTAGGGGACTCTAGTCACAGAAGTGGAGACCTCTAGCAGCCGCCTAGCATTGGCATGGAAGACAGGGGATCTGAGTTAATGACTTTGGTCTGAGTTTTCTCTCTGAGTCTTTGTGCTTCATTTTGCATACCTGTAGGTATAGTGTCTGAAGATACAATCTTCAAAATTCCTTCAAATGCTAAGCTTCTTTTACTGAAATAGTGTCGATTTGTTTTAAGGAAAATGGGTAGTTTGCCATTCATCTTCTTAGACTAAAATATTTTGACAATAGAGATATGTGTACTTAGTATAAAGCCACATGTATCATTAGTTCAATAGTGAGCAAATAAAAAGATAATAGCATCAGAGTACTAAATACACCTAGTTAGGGTAGTATATTTTGGGAAAATAGGGGGAATAAAAATCAAGCCTATGTAAATAAAATTTTTACTTGGCATCTTCTTTAGAAAATCTCAAGCCCTTCTTCATAGTAATTGTTACCATGGAATTAAAACAGTAATTTTTATTTTAAATTATTCAAACCCCCTTTGTATACCAGGTATAGTCAGTTAAATTATTTTTGTTGTTTTACAAACTACCATTTAAATAACAAACTCAATTTTCATTATGTTTAGCCAAATTCTCTTAAATTTCTATGATGTAAAATTATAAAAATACAACATGGACTGTTAAAGTTTATGACCTTTGCTTATCATACAATTGTTTAGTCTTCTGTGTTTCTGTATATACTGGTTTTTTTTTTTTTTTTTTTTGTAAAAAGGACAACCAATAAGTAGTGTTTATAGTGGTTATTTAGATACTATTGTATTCTTAGATAAGATTGTCTTTGTTTAAATATTGCTTTTCTTTAGATAAGATGTACCCGTTGAAGGACACATTTTAACAAAAACAGTGAGATAGAAACTTCAAATGTCACGAATTCTAAAATATAGGTTTTTATTTATAGTGGCTGTCTTTTATACCTAGAGCATAGTATTTTTAAGAGCTTTTTCTGGACTTTCTTGAACTTTATAAATTGCTGTTCTTCTGGTTCTTTTGAAGACAAATAAAAGCTTTATTATATTTAGAAGTTCCAGTTTCTCATTCATGGAATATGTATCCTAGAATTCACTCTCTTCTAGAAGAAATTTTTTATGGGGTTAATCCATTCTAGGCTTATAGCTCATTCCTCACCCTTGGATTACTTTATACTGAACTTATGATTTAGTTCTTATTTATTTGATTCTATTCTTTCTTTTTTCTCAGATGTCTTTCTATTTATTGATATACTTCCACACTTAATAGATTGTTTAAATTCAAGATTTCCAAAGCATTTATATGATATTTACTTTTGCATTAATCAGATTTGCAATGGTCAAATTATTACAGTTGATTAATAGTTTGTAAGGGTATGGAATAATAAATTCAACAGCATATTTCTTTAAACTTCGAACATGATACTCTACTGTCTTCTAATATCCAGAAGTGCAGATGTGAAGCTCAGACATAAAATGTATGTCTTTTAGTAGAAAACAGACAAACATGTTTTAGTTGAGAAAATATAGACATAATTCGTATCTTTTAGTAGAGAACATAAAAAATAAAAACAACTGTTTATGAAAAGAGGCAACTGTAAAATATTTGAACACATTTATTCTGGGCCAAGTACGAGTGACCATGGCCCACGACACAGTCCTCCGGAGGTCCTGAGAACATGTGCCCAAGGTGGTTGGGGCACAGCTCGGTTATATATATTTTAGGAAGGCATGAGACATTGATCAAATACACTTAAGAAATACATTGGTTTGGTTCAGAAAGGTGGGACAACTCAAAGTGGGGGCTTCCAGGCTATAGGTAAATTTAAACATTTTCTGGTCAGCTATTGGTTGAGTTTGTCTAAAGACCTGGGATCGACAGAAAGGAAGGTTCAGGTTAAAGATAAAGGATTGTGGAGACCAAGTTTTATTGTGCAGAGGAAGCTCTTAGATAGCAGACTTCAGAGAGAGCAGGTTGTAAATTGTTTTTTTTTTTTTTTTATCATACTTAAAAGGGTGCCTGGCTCTTAGTTGATGATCTCCTGGATCTGGGAAGGAAGGGAGGAAAACAAAGAACAAAGAGGGTAGGTGATTCTTTGTAGAATGTGGATTTTTCCCACAAGAGACTTTGCAGGGCAATTTTAAGGTATGGCAAGGAAATATATTATGCAGTTAGATATTTTTTTCCTTGTCTTATAATGTTATGCCAGAGTCAGATTGAAAAGTAAGTCCCAATATGTAGGGTCAAATAAAACCCATCTGATGAGAATTTATGGTTTGTAGGACACGACCCCCCAGACCTCTCAGATAGGAATTTGGGCAAGATAAAAAATCAGAGCTTAATCCTCACAACCAATCAACCAACAAAAAGTTCTGAAAGGATCTTCTCTTTATCATTAATGTTCTTAAATTCTATAAACGTGTCCCTAGATGTGAGTCTTTTACTATTCTTCCTACTCAGTACTTCATAGGTCCTCTTATTATGAATATTTTCAGCTTTCTTCAGCTTGAAATTTTAAAAACAATAATTATTTAATTAGCTAGTTTATTCCTTTATTTATGCATTCATTCTTTCCCTTGTTGATTTTTTTTTACTCCTGTGAATAAATTCATTGGATGGATTTTGGAATTTCTGGGTTGTTCTTTTTGCTCTTGAATAATTCATCCTCTCTTGCACACACGTGTGCACACATACACATACAAGCTATTTGCAGGATTTGCTCAAATTTACCTTTCGTTTCTTATGGCTTTTACATCTATACACTTTTAATGATAACTTTCTAAAACAAAACAATATCTGTTTTATTCATTAACAACTCCTTTTTTCATAGCACCTGAAATTAGTTTCAGGTATACATCATAACTAACCTTGCTGAAAAGAATAATTAAATTAAAAAAAATGTTCTTGCCTTCTAAAGCTTTTATTTCTTCCAGGGTCAATACTGATTCTCACCAAATAATTCAAGTCCTCTACCATCTGAGCACTTCCTAGGAATTTTTTATTTAATTAAGCCATTTAATGAATATATATCAATAGGTTTGAGACTTGATGTGTTTCCATTCCTGTTTGTGAGTAGGACCATGAAGTTAGTACTAGTCTATGTAATCTGATGGGAAGCAATGTGTGTCGCTTCTAGGTAAAGCATTTAACTGTTGGTGCATGGGCCGTTTTATCTTCTGCCATAATAACAAGCCAGATTTAAGATGACATTATTGTCATTTGAAATATCAGAGTTGTTTATTCAGCATAATTTTCCCTATCCTGATTAACATAGTCTTTTATTCGTTAGTGTTTTTTTCTTGTACAGTTGGTTTTTATTCTTATCTCTTTTCAATGATGTACTAGGTTGGTAGTTAACAGAGCTGCTATGAGTTTACCCTCTTGTTATATAAACCTCTTTACACAATAGTTCTCTATTTTTCCAGAATTGGAGAGTAGATTCTGACTTCCATGTAAATGGGTAGGACATGTCACTACAAGATTTATTCTTGTTTGAGTGGGTGCTAAGCAACTAGACACGCAAAGCTAAGCCTCGATACTTAAATAAAGAACATGCTCTGAGTTTCTCAAACTCATTCAACGGCCCCTAATACGTATGAGTGAATAAGCCAACTTCTTTAGAGTAGTTTTTTAGAATTGTTCTTACAGCTGAATGCCACTGTTACTGTCACTATATTTTTAGATTCTAATGAGGTAGGGGAAGTTTGGAGGAATTAACTGTCACACTTTTCTCTAAATATTCCTCTAATTAATATCATCTAAAAGACAGCACATACTTGCCAAGTCTCACCTCAGACACTCTGAGGCTCAGTTTGAGACTTGACGGTGACTTTCCCACTACATATGCTCTACTTTTCAGCAGATGTTTTTAACTGTAGTTTTCTGTTCTCTGGGTTGTCCATCAATAACATCTCAAATGAGTTCTGTTTTTAGAAGCCTGTGAATATTATCAGTCTACTGATGTGGCCTGATGTCTGTCCCCAAAACTTCTGATAAGCACTATGATTATTATTATTATTGCATTTCTTTACTATTTAATCGAATTTTGAGAGTAAAAGAGGATGATTCTACCTCCCTGAATCAGAAGCCTGTGTGCATCTTATGTATTCTTCAATTTGTTGTAAATTTGTAAAGATTTTCAACTATAGATTTTGTTGTAACCTTGTGACAAGGAACTTTGGAAAGCTACCATATATTTTTGTCAAATAGTCTTGCATTGAGCTTTTAAAACAGCTTCATATTATTTCATTTGTTGAAAATCCCAGAAGATAATTTTCAAATGACCATCAATAAAATTTTTCCATTCACTCACAGTAATGGATGTTGAAAAAGTAAAGTATTAAGGAGCCTGGTGAACATTAAAGAAATCAGGACTATAATGTAGCTGTTGTTGATTGTAGACCTTGCTTTCTCAACTACTGACGGTGGGAGAGTTCACTTCTCTCTCTGATCTTGTCTTTTATTTTCTATAACTTTAATGGGATTAGATGATTTCAGACTTTTTAAAAAAATCTGGATCTGGTGTTTCATGATTTCATGATTTTAAGATGCTGATAAATTTTAGTCACTGCTATTCTAATAAGAAGAAAATGTCAATACAGTAGACAACCAGAATAGTACACACTTTCAGCTGTTCTTAAATGTGGAAACAAGATTCTAGAACTCACACAGAAGGAGGTTGTTTGCACCTTCTGTCTTTAAACTAGTTTTTCTCTGTTGTAACTCTTTTAAAAATAGATTTTAGTTGCACAGTTTATTACAAAAATTTTAAAGACTATGAAGATATAGAAAAACATTATGTAGAAGTTACTGAAGTGGATTATGCAAGCTGAGTCTAGTCTTAAGTTTTGTACACTGTCTCATTATAAAATCTAAGTGGCTTAAAATTAGATAGATAACAGAATTCTTTCTGATCACTTATGACCGTGTTTGTCCCTACTGATTGTTCCCTGATTATCTCATCCTGCTCATGTAGAAGTCACACTGAAATGCTTGGAATACCCCAGACTTGCTGCCCTGTCAAATACACGTCTTAGCACACACTGTTCTCTTTATAGCAATGCTTTATAGGAACACACCTTCTCATCTTTTTAATCAAACCACTCTTTGCCAAATTATCAAGAAGACATCTCTTTTAGGAAATTCTCCCACCCACCAACTCAACTGTATCATGAACTGGATAGGCATCCTTCCTTTGCGTTCTTTAGTACACTGTATTACCTCTACAAAGGAGCTCCCTAACAGCAAAAATTGTGTTTGTATGTCTTTTTTTCCTAGCATCTAGTGCAAAGACTGAATATTAACATATTTTTGTTGCGCGGATAAGAGTTAATATTTCTATCTACCCTCCCTATTCATCCATCTTCCTCAAAGGGTATGAAATGATGTCTAAAATAAGTAAGTATTTATTTACTTATTAAATTCATTTACTTATTAAAAAAAGATAAGTGGCTATTTTCTTTCTTTTTTCTCTTCCATATCCAGGTTCTCATATGACTCTTCCACTTCTGCTACTACTAATAATGATAGTAACATCTTAATTGAATCTTTCTACTTATCAGAATTGGTCCTTGTGCTGCATCAGCACCTTCTGGCTCCAAGAAAAGTTTCCATTAATTTATTCATTTCAATCTGGTTGAGATTCTTCATATTTCTCCTTCAAGATATTGTCTCTCACTCTTTTTTTAAATTTAATTTTATTCCATTCTCACTGTTAATATAAGAAAATATAGTTTATTTTTAACAACATGATTGAGGCATAATTGAAATATAATACATTTCATGTATACATCTAAAGCTATCACCACAACCAACATAATGAATATAGTGACCACCCTTGTATTAGTCTGTTTCTCACACTGCTGTAACATACCTGAGAGTGGGTAATTTATGGAGAAATGAGGTTTCGTGGACTCACAGTTCTGTGGGCTGCACAGGAGGCATGGCTGGGGAGGCCTCATGAAACTTACAGTCAGGGCGGAAGGCAAAGGGAAAGCAAGCATGTCTTCACATGGCAGAGCCGGGGAGGGAGAAAGAGTGAAGGGTGAAGTGCTACACATTGTTACACACCTAGACCTCCTGAGAACTCACTCACAATCATAAGAACAGCAAGGAGGAAATTAGCCCACATGATTCAATCACTTCCTACAAGGTCCTTCCCCCAACATTGGGATTTACCATTTTACATGAGATTTGGGTGAGGATACAGAGCCAAACCATATCATTCCACTCATGGACCCTCTGAACTCTCATGTCCTTCTCACGTTTCAAATCACAATCATGCCTTCCCAACCGTCCCCCAAAGTGTTAACTAATTTCAGCATTAACTCAAGTGTCCAAATTCCAAATCTCATCTGAGACAAGCCAAGTCCCTTCTACACATGAGCCTGTAAAATCAAAAACATGTTAATTACTTCCAAGATACAATGAGGGTACAGGCATTGGGTAAATGTGTCCATTACAAAAGGGAAAAAGTGACCAAAACAAAGGGGCTACAGACCCCATGTGATACGGTTTGGCTCTGTGTCCCCACCAAAATCTCATCTTGAATTGTACTCCTGTAATTCCCATGTGGGAGAGACACAGTGGGAGATAATTTGAATCATGAGCATGCTTTCCCCCATACTGTTCAAGTGATAGTGAATAAGTCTCACAAGAGCTGACGGTTTTATCACGGGTTTCCGCTTTTGCATCTTCCTCATTTTTCTCTTGCTGCCACCGTGTAGGAAGTACCTTTCCCCTCCCGCCATGATTCTGAGGCCTCCCCAGCCATGCAGAACTGTAAGTCCAATTAAACCACTTTTTCTTCCCAGTGTCGGGTATGTCTTTATCAGCAGTGTGAAAACAGACTAAAACAGGAAATTGGTACCAGTAGAGTGAGGCATTGCTGAAATGATACCTGAAAATGCAGAAGCGACTTTGGAACTGGGTATCAGGCAGAGGTTGGAAAAGTTTGGAGGGCTCAGAAGAAGGCAGAAAAATGTGGGATAATTGGGAATCTCCTAGAGACTTGCTGAATGGCTTTGACAAAAATGCTGATAGTGATGTCAAAAATAAGGTCCAGGCTGAGGTGGTCTCAGATGGAGATGAGGAACTTGTTAGGAACTGGAGCAAAGGGGACTCTTGTTATGTTTTAGCAAAGAGACTGGTGGCATTTTGCCCCTGCCCTAGAGATTTGTGGACCTTTAAACTTGAGAGAGATGATTTAGGGCATCTGGTGGAAGAAGTTTCTTTTTTTTTCTTTTCTTTTATTATTATTATACTTTAACTTTTAGGGTACATGTGCACAATGTGCAGGTTAGTTACATATGTATACGTGTGCCATGCTGGTGTGCTGCACCCATTAACTCGTCATTTAGCATTAGGTATATCTCCTAATGCTATCCCTCCCCCCTCCCCCCACCCCACAACAGTCCCCAGAGTGTGATGTTCCCATTCCTGTGTCCATGTGTTCTCATTGTTCAATTCCCACCTATGAGTGAGAATACGCGGTGTTTGGTTTTTTGTCCTTGAGGTAGTTTACTGAGAATGATGATTTCCAATTTCATCCATGTCCCTACAAAGGACATGAACTCATCATTTTTTATGGCTGCATAGTATTCCATGGTGTATATGTGCCAAATTTTCTTAATCCAGTCTATGATTGTTGGACATTTGGGTTGGTTCCAAGTCTTTGCTATTGTGAATAGTGCCGCAATAAACATACGTGTGCCTGTGTCTTTATAGCAGCATGATTTATAGTCCTTTGGGTATATACCCAGTAATGGGATGGCTGGGTCAAATGGTATTTCTAGTTCTAGATCCCTGAGGAATCGCCACACTGACTTCCACAATGGTTGAACTAGTTTACAGTCCCACCAACAGTGTAAAAGTGTTCCTATTTCTCCACATCCTCTCCAGCACCTGTTGTTTCCTGACTTTTTAATGATTGCCATTCTAACTGGTGTGAGATGGTATCTCATTGTGGTTTTGATTTGCATTTCTGTGATGGCCAGTGATGGTGAGCATTTTTTCATGTGTTTTTTGGCTGCATAAATATCTTCTTTTGAGAAGTGTCTGTTCATATCCTTCGCCCACTTTTTGATGGGGTTGTTTGTTTTTTCTTGTAAATTTGTTTGAGTTCATTGTAGATTCTGGATATTAGCCCTTTGTCAGATGAGTAGGTTGCGAAAATTTTCTCCCATTTTGTAGGTTGCCTTTTCACTCTGATGGTAGTTTCTTTTGCTGTGCAGAAGCTGTTTAGTTTAATTAGATCCTATTTGTCAATTTTGGCTTTTGTTGCCATTGCTTTTGGTGTTTTAGACATGAAGTCCTTGCCCATGCCTATGTCCTGAATGGTAATGCCTAGGTTTTCTTCTAGGGTTTTTACGGTTTTAGATCTAACGTTTAAGTCTTTAATCCATCTTGAATTAATTTTTGTGTAAGGTGTAAGGAAGGGATCCAGTTTCAGCTTTCTACATATGGCTAGCCAGTTTTCCGAGCACCATTTATTAAATATGGAATCCTTTCCCCATTGCTTGTTTTTCTCAGGTTTGTCAAAGATCAGATAGTTGTAGATATGCGGCGTTGTCTGTTGTTGGTGTATAAGAATGCTTGTGATTTTTGTACATTGATTTTGTATCCTGAGACTTTGCTGAAGTTGCTTATCAGCTTGAGGAGATTTTGGGCTGAGACAATGGGGTTTTCTAGATATACAATCATGTCATCTGCAAACAGGGACAATTTGACTTCCTCTTTTCCTAATTGAATACCCTTTATTTCCTTCTCCTGCCTAATTGCCCTGGCCAGAACTTCCAACACTATGTTGAATGGGAGTGGTGAGAGAGGGCATCCCTGTCTTGTGCCAGTTTTCAAAGGGAATGCTTCCAGTTTTTGCCCATTCAGTATGATATTGGCTGTGGGTTTGTCATAGATAGCTCTTATTATTTTGAGATATGTCCCATCAATACCTAATTTATTGAGAGTTTTTAGCATGAAGAGCTGTTGAATTTTGTCAAAGGCCTTTTCTGCATCTGTTGAGATAATCATGTGGTTTTTATCTTTGGTTCTGTTTATATGCTGGATTACATTTATTGATTTGCATATATTGAACCAGCCTTGCATCCCAGGGATGAAGCCCACTTGATCATGGTGGATAAGCTTTTTGATGTACTGATGGATTTGGTTTGCCAGTATTTTATTGAGGATTTTTGCATCAATGTTCATCAAGGATATTGGTCTAAAATTCTCTTCTTTGGTTGTGTCTCTGCCCGGCTTTGGTATCAGGATGATCCTGGCCTCATAAAATGAGTTAGGGAGGATTCCCTCTTTTTCTATTGATTGGAATAGTTTCAGAAGGAATGGTACCAGTTCCTCCTTGTACCTGTGGTAGAATTCGTCTGTGAATCCATCTGGTCCTGGACTCTTTTTGGTTGGTAAGCTATTGATGATTGCCTGAATTTCAGAGCCTGTTATTGGTCTATTCAGAGATTCAACTTCTTCCTGGTTTAGTCTTGGGATGGTGTATGTGTCGAGGAATTTATCCATTTCTTCTAGATTTTCTAGTTTATATGCGTAGAGGCGTTTGTAGTATTCTCTGATGGTAGTTTGTATTTCTGTGGGATTGGTGGTGATATCCCCTTTATCATTTTTTATTGCGTCTATTTGATTCTTCTCTCTTTTCTTCTTTATTAGTCTTGCTAGCCATCTATCAATTTTGTTGATCCTTTCAAAAAACAGCTTCTGGATTCATTAATTTTTTGAAGGTTTTTTTTTTTCTCTATTTCCTTCAGTTCTGCTCTGATCTTGGTTATTTCTTGCCTTCTGCTAGCTTTTGAATGTGTTTGCTCTTGCTTTTCTAGTTCTTTTAATTGTGATGTCAGGGTGTCAATTTTGGATCTCTCCTGCTTTCTCTTGTGGGCATTTAGTGCTATAAATTTCCCTCTACACACTGCTTTGAATGTGTCCCAGAGATTCTGGTATGTTGTGTCTTTGTTCTCGTTGGTTTGAAAGAACATCTTTTTTTCTGCCTTCATTTCATTACGTACCCAGTAGTCATGCAGGAGCAGGTTGTTCAGTTTCCATGTAGTTGAGCGGTTTTGAGTGAGATTCTTAATCCTGAGTTCTAGTTTGCTTGCACTGTGGTCTGAGAGATAGTTTGTTATAATTTCTGTTCTTTTACATTTGCTGAGGAGAGCTTTACTTCCCAGTATGTGATCAATTTTGGAATCGGTGTGGTGTGGTGCTGAAAAAAATGTATATTCTGTTGATTTGGGGTGGAGAGTTCTGTAGATGTCTGTTAGGTCCGCTTAGTGCAGAGCTGAGTTTAATTCCTGGGTGCCCTTGTTAACTTTCTGTCTTGTTGATCTGTCTAATGTTGACAGTGGGGTGTTAAAGTCTCCCATTATTATTATGTCGGTGTCTAAGTCTCTTTGTAGGTCCCTCAGGACTTGCTTTATGAATCTGGGTGCTCCTGTATTGGGTGCATATATATTTAGGATAGTTAGCTCTTCTTGTTGAATTGATCCCTTTACCATTATGTAATGGCCTTCTTTGTCTCTTTTGATCTTTGTTGGTTTAACGTCTGTTTTATCAGAGACTAGGATTGGAACCCCTGCTTTTTTTGTTTTCCATTTGCTCGGTAGATCTCTGGTGGAAGAAGTTTCTAAGCAGCAAAGCATTCAAGAGGTGACTTGGGTGCTGTTAGAAGCATTCAGTTTTAAACTGGAATCAAAGCACACAAATTCAGAGAATCTGCAGCCTGACCTTGCAGTAGAAAGGAAAAACTTATTTTTTTGAGGAGAAATTCAAGCTGGCTGCCGAAATTTGCATAAGTAACAAGGAGCTGGATGTTAATTCCCAAGACAATGGAGAAAATGTCTCCAGGGCATGTCATAGGTCTTCATGGCAGCCCCTCACATCACAGACATGGAAGCCTAGGAGGAAAAAAATGGTTTTGTGGACTGGACCCAGGGTCCCTGTGCTGAGTGCAGTCTAGGGACTTGGTGCCCTGTGTCCCAGCTGCTCCAGCCATAGCTAAAAGGGGCCAAGGTACAGCTTGGCCCATGGTTTCAGAGGGTGCCATCCCAAACCTTGGCAGCTTCCGTATGGTGTCGAGCCTCCTGGTATGCAGAAGTCAAGAATTGACATTTGGGAACCTCCACCTAGATTGCAGAAGATGTATGGAAACACCTGGATACCCAGGTAAATGTTTCCTCTAGGGGTGGGGCCCTCATGGAGAACCTCAGCTAGGGCAGTGCAGAACGGAAATGTGAGGTGGGAGCCCCCAGACAGTCCCTTCTGGGGCACTGCCTAGTGAAGCTGTGAGAAGAGTGCCACTGTCCTCCAGACCCAGAATGGTAAATCCACAGACAGCTTGCACCGTGCACCTGGAAAACCTCAGAACACTCAATGGCAGCCTGTGAAAACAGCCAGGAGCAGGGCTATACCCCTGCAAAGCCACAGGGGCAGAGCTTCCCAAGACTATTAGAACCTACCTCTTGCATCAGCATGACCTGGATGTGAGACAGGGAGTCAAAGATCATTTTAGAGCTTTAGAATTTGACTGCCCTGCTGGATTTAGGACTTGCATGGGCCCCGTAACTCCTTTGTTTCGGCCAATTTCTCCCATTTGGAATGGCTGTATTTACCCAATGGCTGTATTTACCCAATGCCTGTATCCCTGTTGTATCTAGGAAGTAACTAGCTTGCTTTTGATTTTACAGGCTCATAGGCAGAAGGGACTTGCCTTGTCTCAGATGAGACTTTGGACTGAGGACTTGGGGTTAGTGCTGAAATTAGTTAAGACTTTGGGGGACTGTTGGGAAGGCATGATTGGATTTGAAATGTGAGGACATGAGATTTGGGGGGGCCAGGGGCAGAATGATATGCTTTGGCTCTGTATCCCCACCCACATCTCATCTTGAATTGTACTCCTGTAACTCCCATGTGTTGTGGGAGGGACCTGGTGGGAGATAATTTGAACATAGGGATGCTTTCCCCAATACTGTTCTTGAGGTAGTGAATAAGTCTCATGAGACCTGATGGTTTTATCACGGGTTTCTGCTTTTGCATCTTCCTTATTTTTCTCTTGCCGCCACCATGTAAGGAGAGCCTTTCACCTCCTACCATGATTCTGAGGCCTCCCCAGCCATGTGGAACTGTAAGTCCAATTAAACCTTTTTTTCTTCCCAGTCTCAGATATGTTTTTATCAGCAGCATGAAAACAGACTAATACATCATGCAAGTCCAAAACCTAGCAGGGCAGTTATTAAATCTTAAAGCTCCCAAACAATCTCTTTTGACCCCATGTCTCACATCCAAACCACACTGATGCAAGGAGTGGGCTTCTAAGGCCTTGAGCAGCTCTGCTTCCGTGACTCTGCAGATTATAGCCCCCACAGCTGCTTTCCCTGGCTGGTGTTGAGTGTCTGCTGCTTTTCCAGGTATACGGTGCAAACTATCACTGGATCTACCATACTGCATCCTAGAGGACAGTGGCCCTCTTCTCATAGTGCCATTAGGCAGTGCCCCAGTGGTGAACTCTGTGTGGGGACTCCAATCCTACATTTCCCCTCAACACTGCCTTACCAGAGGTTCTCCATGAGGGCTCCACCCCTGCAGCAAATTTCTGCCTGGAAACCCAGGTGTTTCCATACATCCTCTGAAATCTCAGCATAGGTTCCCAAAGCTCAACTCATCTTCTGCGCACCTGCAGGTCCAACACCACATGGAAGCCACAAAGGCATGAGGCTTGTACCCTTTGAGGCAATGACTCAAGCTGTATCTTGGCCCCTTTTAGCCACAGCTGGATCTGGAGCAGCTGGGATGCAGGGTGCCATGTCCTGAGGCTAGACAGAGCAGCAGGGGCCTGGACCTGGCCCACAAAACCATTTTTTCCATCTAGGCCTCCAGGCCTGCAATGGAAGGCTGCTGCAAAGGTCTTTGAAATTCCCTGGAGGCATTTTTCCCATGGTCTTGGCTATTAACATTCAGATCTTCTTTGCTTATGCAAATTTCTGAAGCTTTGAATTCTTCCCCAGAACATTTCTGTTCGTTTGTTTGTTTCTCCCACATTTCTGGGTTGCATATTTGCTGAGCTTTTATGCTCTGCTTCCCTTTTAAATAGAGGTTCTTCTTTCAGGTAATTTGTTTATGCAAATGAGTGTTGACTTTTAGAAGCAGCCAGGTCACTTCTTGAACACTTTGCTTCTTAAAAATTTATTCTGCCAGATATTCTAAATCTTCTTTCTCCAAAGTCCCACAGATCTCTAGATCAGGGGCATAATGCCGTCCGTCTCTTTGCTAAAGCATAGCAGAAGTGACCTTTACTCTAGTTCATAATAAGTTCCTCATCTCCATCTGAGACCACCTGAGTCTGGACTTTACTGTCCATACCACTGTCAGCTTGTTGGTTACAACCATGCAACAAGTCTCTAGGAAGTTCCAAACTTTCCCTCATCTTCCTGCCTTCTTCTCATACCTCCCAACTGTTCCAACATCTTCCTGTTACCCAGTTCCACAGTTGCTTACACATTTTCATGTATCTTTATTGCAACACCCCACTTCTCTTGTTTTAATTTTCTGTATTAGGCTATTCTCACACTTCCATACAGACATATCTGAGACTGGGTAATTTATGGAGAAAAGAGGTTTAATTGACTTACAGTTCTGTGGGCTATACAGGAGGTATGGCTGGGGAGGCCTCAGAAAACTTAAAATCATGGTGAAAGGTGCAGGGGAAGCAGGCACAATATCCATATGGCAGAGCAGGAGAGAATGAGTGAAGGGGGATATGCTACACACTCTTTAACTCACTATCGCAAGAACAGCAGGGGGAAGTTTGCCTCCATGATCCAATCATCTCCCACCAGGTCTCTCCCCCTATTTGGGAATTACAATTTGACATGAGATTTAGTTGGGGACACAGAGGCAAACCATATCAACCCTCAAAAGTTAAAACATTATATTTCATACACACACACACACACACACACACACATATAAGTGAAATATGCTAGTGATAGATATTATTTCCAGAATAAAATAATACTAAGAAAAACAGGTTAGGTCTCTGTGCAAGCATTAAATATGATGGCTCTGATGATAGATTCGGGACATTCACAATCAGTGTGATGTATAAAAGTCACTGAATCTCTCAGAATCTGTTTACTCAGCCGCAAAATCTATATACTGGTAGTACTTACCTTGAGTTCATAATGTAGATTAAATGAGGTGTTGCCTGGTAAATCTTCACCATCGAAAGCACTTAGAATCACATAACACATTTAATGATGACCCTCCACCCCAAATATGCTGAGTAATAGGGAAAAAAGGAATGAAAGAGAGTGGATCAATTGGCAGAAAACCTATATCACCCTAGAGCCCATGGCTACTCCCTAGAATCCCATCTGAACCCATTTGGGAGGTGTGGTGAGGTGCCTCCTTTTAAACACATTTTTTTTTTTTTAGTAACCAAGAGATAAACTCTTAATAGAGATATTATTATACATTTTTATATCTTAATTATTGTGATCATTACAGACACATATGGGACCTACCCTGCCTAATATTAGAATCTGTGTGGCTTTCAACACTGTCTCTGATTTATTTATTGAAAGAAATACAAGTAATATGTATTTTGAAATGTTTGTACCAAAATTAACTCCTTCAGTTCAAATTCTGTGCTGTCACTAAAATAATACAGCAGAGTGCATTATTTTGCACTGAATTATGTAACGAAGACTTCCCTCTTTTCTTTGTGACCATTATGTCTAGAGGGCCATCTACCACCTTGATGTCTCTGTATTAGACAGCTGAGCGGTTTCCCTGAATTATTTGTACCATTATATTGCTTGAAAATCTCTGTGGACAGTTTTCAACAGACCACATTTAATGGTAAAGGAATCTCTGAGGAAGAAGAGAGGAAGAGGGAAAGTCGTTTGATAAATAAAAAATAAAGTGATGCTTTCTATGTTCAACTCTACACTGTTTTTCCGTGTAGATATGGTAGACAGAATTATAAAATGACCTAAGAGACATTATTTATTTGTGATGGCAGGTGAGAGCAGATGTGATGAGAAGGAAAAGCAAGAGTGATAACTTAAAGCGTGGGAATTCAGGTAGGGAGTTTAGAGGGTGAGTTGAACTTAGGAAGGGCTAAGAATAAAATATCGCTTGTGGTGATTTCATCTACTGAACATAATATATAAATAGGGGCCAAGTTATTAAACATAAACATATATGAGTATGTTATGAGTGATTCTTTTTGATCCTTCAACATTTTTGTATTTTTCAAATTTTCTAAAATGCTATTATTGTGAAAAAAATTATACGCAACCTCTTGCTTAAAATACCTTAGAAACAATTTCACACCCAATTTAACTTTAAACTAGCCTTAATTTTACAGAGAAAAAATAATTTTAAAAATGTAGAGTTTAAAAAGAAGCCCTCTCTTATTTCATTAACTATGAAAATTTATTAGAATATATTGTCATATAATTTCTAGTCTAGAAAGGACATCGAGAGGTCATCTACTTCATTTCCTTATAATCACACAAGATGCCTCTTAAATTATCCAAGAAAGATTAGAATCCATTCCATTTTAGACCTTTTGAGAACTTGCCATGTCTTTGCTGGCACTTTTTAGCACTTAATAATGTTTTGCTGACAGAATATTTTAAATTCTGTATTTAATGGTAACCTGGAAAAAGAAGTTTTCAAAGACTGATTTGGAAAGCAGAGAATACTCTTAGCACTGAAACACAATCTCTGAATTGTTTTTATCCTTCAAAATCAAGTGAAATTACTACAAAGACTGAATGATTTCTATCTCCTTAAGAACAGTTTTTCTTCCATTAAGGAAGTGTCCTCTAATTCAGCAATGCTTGCTTCCCATGGGATTAGCATTGTCACTGGGAGGAGCATGGGAAACCCATGAGGCAGGACCATTGACCATGCAGCAAGCATTTGCCAGTCTCAGTACTAGGCTCTTTTGGCATGCATTTATTTTGTTCTCAAAACATATGCTAGCATATATGTTTTTAATCCCATTCTACAAACTACTCAGCCAAGCACCTATTTGATCTTCAGCTTCCTTTGTAGGAAATACTTCCATAGTGGCCTCCGGTCAAAAGAGAATCAAAAGGAGTTAACTCTCCACAGAGCTCATAGTGTTCCTTACATAACATGACTTTCCCAGTGGCCACGTGTGCTCATAATGGTCTCAGTCTAAAACTGGCAGAAATTATGCATCTGTCAACACCTGGCTAAATACAGCTTCTTCTCTGTGGCACCTTTACTAAATGTTCTCACCACCCTGAAAATGTCTTTATTGGGGCCATCCTCAAATATATAATTCTAATTTACGGACTGTAACAATGAACCTAAATTCTTTTTTGAGAGCTGGGGCTACTAAATATATACTTGTGACTTTAGAACCATAAACATATTTGATATTCGATGGATGGATTATGAGTGATTTTTTTCATCCTTCAACATGTTTGTATTTTTCAAATTTTCTAAAATACTATGTGTTACTTGTGAAATAAAAAAAATTATATGCAAGTTGAATAAATGACATGAGAAAGAGAAAAGTAGCCCATGATGGCCCAGGGTAGGCCTGGAACTCATACATTGGCTTTGTTGTATTCCAATGGATATGATTCCACAGAACACCAACATCAGACAAGAGCACTCAGTGACTGTGAAGAATCAAAACAAAAACATAACATCGCTTAAACCACAACAGTGGCCAAATATCCTCCATCCTGGCTAATATGAGTGATTAGTGTTTCTTTTACAATCACTGCTTTAGCTTCTCTGTGTTCTTCTCACTTTCTAGGTAAACATTTTTAAGATACTCAGCGTAGACTAACCCATATTGTGACAGCATCCCATCCAGAGTCAAGCTCTATTTCACTGAGTCCTCATCAAAATCACCTAACACAAGCCTGATTACTATTCTAAGTCCTGTTAACACTTTCTTTTGTGATACCTCACCAGTCCCCATTGTTCAATTATTTCTGCGTTCCTAGTGGCATTGGTTGAAGGGCATTAAGAGAATGATTGAATGAATGAATGACATTTATCCACATAAACATGATTATTTATATTAAACTCTAAGTTCTGTGTAATTAGAGTTATATTAAACTCTAAGTTCTGTGTAATTAGAGTTATATTAAACTCTAAGTTCTGTGTAATGAAGGATGGCACCTTTCTCCTCTATCTCTAATATCTCACTTAAAAGAGTCATAAAATAAATGTGGAATAAACAAAATAGTCTTGAGTCTTTTGCTGCCTTCGTTAGCCCTCTATCTGCTAGGATCACTCTGTGGAAGGTGCATTCCATGCCATTGCCACTGTATTTTAACATTTACTACGCTTTTATGATCCTGATATTGATAAAAACTCTAAGCAACCCATATACATGACTTTGAAAAAATCAATGTAGTGCCTTTATTCTAATAAAATAAAAATAAAGTATCTTATAATAAAATAAAGTATAATCCAGTAAGAAAAATGCTTAGAATAGCTACACTAAGGATCCAGGTGTTTTCAATAACTTAGAAAGAATGAGTTCAGATTTAAGAAATGTAACATAATATTTAACACTGAATATTATCACTTTTTCTTTGACATTTTAAAAATAAACACCAAATAAACGCATTTATTTTCATACAAAGAATCACATAAAAGATATAGTACCTACTATTATAGGTTTGTTGTATTGAAAATTCAAATATGAGTGATGCTACATTCAGTGACATTATTTTCCAAATTGATTAATAAAATCTTGATTATGCCCTTAAAAATAATGAATAACTTTACCTCAACATTCATGATTGTTGTAGTCCTAGAAATTTTAATATAAATTAAATTCATAAAAATATTTGTGTTTACTTATACAACAGAGTTATGTTATTGCCTCTGAAATTTATTAATATGTATGTGTATGTATATATATTTTTATAGGACCATCTGGTGGGAATTCACATTTATGTAAAATGTAGCATTTCATTTTTGTATAGAAGAATCCTACACATTGCACAGCATCTAGAATGCCTGACACTTGCCCATTTGATGCCATATTATTGACCTCAAACATGGTGTCAATCAATATTGGCCCCATAAATTTCCAGAACACCACCTCTACACAGTCCTACAATTTCCAAAATACTTTAGCCTATGAACTCTCCTTATTCCTTCTGATCACTAAAAAGACCATAGATTTGGGGTGATGAAAAGGACACTGAATCACTGTAGTCTTCCTAAAACCCCATAACCTCAGTCTAATTATGATTAAAACATCAGTCAAATCCCAACTGAGGGGCAAACTACAAAATACTGAGCAGTACCCCTTTAAGCTGTCATGAAAACCATGGAAACATCGAGAAACAGAGACAGTATGGCGGAGACTAAAGGGCATATGACAACTAAATGGAATGTGGTTCTCTGGATGAAACTCCAGAACAGAAAAAGGACATTATTGATAAAACTGGTGAAATCTCAATTAAGTCTGGGGTTTGGTTAATAGTGATAGGTCAATGTTGTTTTTTTCATTTTGTCAAACATACATGGGCCACAGAAGAGATAACATTGTTGGAAACTGAAACTGGGCACTAGGTGCATGGAAACCCACTGCTCTAATGTTGCAACTGTTTGGTCAACCTGAAAATTTTCCAAAATAAAAGTTGATTAAAAATATAAGCACATGCCTGTAATCTCGGGAGACTGAGGCAGGAGAATCACTTGAACCCAGGAGGCAGAGGTTGCCGTGAGCCGAGATAGCAGCATTGCACTCTAGCCTGGGTGACAGAGGGAGACTTCATCTCAAAAAATAATAATAATAATAAGTGGAGAGTACACCTGATGTAATTACCACCCTTGTGGCAAGCTAACTAAGTAAATATAAAGTTTGTAACAGTCCTCAAAGCTATACAGAATAATTATGCAAAATATTTTAGAAACTATTTTATAAAATCATAACGCATGACTATACATTTTAAAAAGTGAATTTAACTACACTGTATAAAAGTTGACATTTATATGATATCAAAATAGAGATGTAATCAGCTCAATGGAAAAAGTTAGAAAAACTAGCTTGTTTAGAATCTCCTGGCAGGGACAATAAAGCTGTTTAAGTGACTAAGCATCATAATTACTGCTGTATATACAGCCTCTGCTTCTTCAGTGTTGTGCTATTGAATTTTTTTGCCATGCTACAAACATAATTATTTTGAAAGTATTACATTGTAGCAACAGGTTCAAGCCAACTCTTAGCAGTAGAACTGTAGGATCAAAAATGTGTGTGTATTTGTTAGAACTTAGTGTGAGCGGTATTGACAAAATGTCCACCAAAACTGTTGCATCAATTTAAACTCCTAATTTTTTTTTTTAAAGACCATTGATGTTAGCTTAGGATGTGAATGTATGTAAAATATATTAAGCCAGTCTAGCTTATTTATACTTAAAAAAAATTAACACATTTAAATATGCTCAATGCAAAATTACTAATTTCAATCTATGTTTTAATTCAATGCAATAAAATCTTTTAATTACTTAAAATGATGAATTGGGCATCGTAAATTCAACAAATCAAATAAAAAAATGCTCCTTTTCCTGAAAGTAAAAATTTCTTCTACCTGCAGGTGTTTTGGTTTTGCAAAAGTCTTTTTTCCCTTTTCTTAATGACTGTCATTTTATAATGACTTTAATGATAAACCTCATTTGTAATCATCTCTAATTTGGGGTTATATAGCCTGCTTCTTATGATATGTGTCAACAGTGACACATAATTGCTGTCTCCTGGGATTCATTAACAGAACAATATCATCTCCTCTGTTCAGATTTTCAGAGGGACCTTAGTTCCCTGGGTGAGGTAATTCTTTTATCTTTTCTTTTTTATTTTTTTATTTTTTTTTTATTTTTTGAGACAGAGGCTCAATCTGTTGCCCAGGCTGGAGCACAATGGCGTGATCTCAGTTCACTGCCACCTCTACCTCCCGGGTTCAAGCAATTCTCCTACCTCAGCCTCCCATAGCTGGGATTACAGGGGCATGCCATCATGCCAGGCTAATTTTGTATTTTTAGTAGAGACAGTGTTTCACCACGTTGGCCAGGCTGGTATTAAGCTCCTGACCTCAGGCGATCCACCTCCCTTGGCCTTGCAAAGTGCGGAGATTACAGGCATGAGCCACCCGCGCCAGGCCGGGTAAGGTTAATTCTATCTCAATTTGTCTTCATGTGAAATTAAGAGTAACAATCATTTTAAAACCCAGTCTTATCAGATAGCACTTGAAAAATGCAAGGAGAATATCCCATTGGGAAAGCAGAGATGATTGAATAACAAGAACAAGTTTAACTGGCTAGTTCTATGGAGATATTATAAAGCAATAGTCCTCCAGAAACTTATTTGGAAAACAGGTTTCCTTTTTTGCACACATATTTATAAAGCATTGATGGCTACAGAGTTCTTTCATATACATTTTCTTACTTAATCTCGGCTTCGTAACCCTAGGAGATGCCAATTTCTCTGTGGTTATTTTATGGAAGAATTTATTGTACGTGTTCTCTTAGAGGCAAAAGATTTGTGGAAATGGTGCAGTGGGACCTTTAAAGGAACTCTTAAAGACTCGATAGACTGCTACTTTCCTAAAATAACAAAACACCATCTGTCAGACAGAATTTGTGTGAAGAGAGAATAATAACGTTTCATTTACTGCATACACCAGGAGAGCTGATAAATCTTCTTGAGGTCATGGATGTTTTTTGGAACAGTTTCAATTTACATTTTATTTGTGAAGATAGCTGTCAGGAGGCACATTGGAAGCAGTCAGTGGTGTGTCATCACAATGCCGGCTGCTCACCGCACACCACGGCGAGGGAGAACACTCGGTGTGTGAGACGGGAACACCGGGCCAGAGGGCCAGGGCCCGAGGGACAAGGGTGTTCAGTCAGTTTTCCTAAGGTCCACATGCTTGGGATATTTTAGGGAAAAACATAAAGGAAAGAAAGTAGGTGTGGTAGATAGATTTAGTTCAATTTATTTCGCTCTTTGAGTTCTATTCTGAAGGCATGGCAATAGCAACACTGACAAGTAAAATTGTTGATTATTTGTCTTCAGGGACTCAGTGCTACGGTGAAAATATTGAACACATGTGATGAGGAAGGTAATGAGCTAGATAATGGTAACATTCTGATGAGTATGGTAGGCTCTCTGTCCTTGAGGGAGTCACAGCATAGCGAAGAAGTCAAGAAACCAAAATAGGCAAGTCCGAGAAAATCTATGATGTATGCGCATAAAATTATACGTCCTATGGGAATAGTTTATTTCACTCAACCCAGAGCATTGGAAAATGTTTTCTAAAAAAGATGATATCTGAGCTGAATCTGAAGGACAAATATGAATGAAGGTGGATGGCCACTGGAGGCAGAAGTAATGCCAGAGGCAGAGGCAATGCCACAAACAGACATTCTACCTCCTCCTCCTTATCATCATCAAAGTCACCATCATAGAAATAATAATGCTAATACTCATAATAGTATTTAATAATAGTATTTAGGACTTGGCAAATGTTTTATAAGCATCATTTTATTTAATTTTGTTTTTAATTTTTAAAATAGATTTAGAGGGTACAATTATAGTTTTGTTACATGGATATAGTAGTGGTTAAGTCTGGGCTTTTGGAGTAACCATCACCTGAATTTGCGAACGTTGTAATTTTGTAATTTTCATCCCACACCTCATCCCACCCTCCCACCCTCCCACCCTCTCATCCTCCCATCCTCCCACCCTCTCATCCTTCCCGAGTCTCCAGTGTCTATTATTCCACACTTTATGTCCATGTATACACATTATTTACCTCCCACTTACAAGTGAGAATGTGGTATTTCATGTTCTGTTTTGAGTAATTTTACTTAAGATAAAACTTTCAGTTCTGTCAGGCATGGTGGCTCACACCTATAATCTCAGCACTTTGGGAGGCCGAGGCAGAAGGATCACTTGAGGCCAGGAGTTGGAGACAACCCTGGGTGATATGGTGAAACCCCATCTCTACTAAAAATACAAAAACTAGCCAGGCATGGTGGCTCACACCTGTAGTCCCAGCAACTCAGGAAGCTGAGGCTTGAGAATCCTTTGAACCTGGGAGGTGGAGGTTGCAGCGAGCCAAGATCTTGCTACTGCACTACAGCCTGGGTGACAGAGTGAGACTCCATCTCAAACAAATAAATGACAAAAACCCGTCCAGTTCCATTTATATTGCTGCAAAATGCATAATTTCATTCTTTTTATGGATAAGTAGTATTCCATTGTATATGCATAACACATTTTTTAAATCCAATCATCTGCTGAAAGTAGGTGCCTTAGTAGTCCTATGCATTGAAAGAGAACTGAACTTCAAGAGATAAAGTAATACGACCAAGAAATAAGCACTCAGTAGTTGGGTTTGAACTTATTTAAATCCACACAGTCTGACTCAGAATATGAATTCAAAATCACTACACTATTCTGCCCCTGCATGTATCCTGTGCATGTGTGTGTGCAGAGGGAGCGAGGAAGCAGAGTGTGGCTAGCAATTTGCTATAAGGCAGAGTGTAGTTGGAGTTGGAGTAGAGAAATATGTGGAGATCGGGTCATATTGATCTAAAGAGTTTAAAATTTATAGAAAATGAGGAGGGAAGCATGATGTATTTTAAGTAGAAAAGGTAACATTGGCTTTCAGTAGCCATTTGCTTAAAGTAGTTTTTATTCTAATGTTTTATTTTCAGTGCTAAGGACAGCAAATTGCTTTATGAAACTACATTTACATGGGTGTTCCTTTTAAAATTTAATATAATTTAAGCCAGAAAATACATTAGCAATAACTGCTATTATAAGTCATAGAAAGTCCCAGTAATTTGTGGTCATTATAGGATTGGTTGAAGATTCATCTTGAGTAATGTAGATCTTAAATTATAACCATATTTAAAAGTAAATTTAATGCATAGCTTTAAAACAGATTCAAGAATAAAACTAGTTCCATTAAGATTTTTCCTAGAATTTTTTTAGGAGTGAGATATAGGTAAGAAATTAAAATATCATTATTTTTTCCATTCTGAAGAAAGAACTTTAATTTTTTCATCAGTTGGCTTATTTTGAAGTGCTACTTGACATAAAATGGACTGTTTATTTTTAGTGTAGGGGGCAGCCTCGTAAACTCCTAGGTAGCTATTGTCAAGATTGTATTTATTCATCCAAAATTGATTATAAACCATTCTCTATGAGAAGTAGGGCAACATAGAACTGATCCTTCCTACTATGATTTTTGTATTTGTGAATTCACATTCTTGCCAAAATGTATTTAGAACCCCCAAATCAATACTCTTGGTTCAATCATGATCATTTATTGACATTTGCAAAATGGCAAAAATCTGAGGTAAGTGAAACTCCCCTTCCAGCTGAGGTAGAACAAAGCAACCCTGAGTCTTCTTATTTCAGCTCTCATACTATAGACACGTGTCCTTTTTCGCAGGTTTTTTACGGCTACATTTTTCACATTTTTGTGTTTCCTCGTATTGATTTGCTGTCTGAAATGGCCCCCAAGCATAGTGCTAAAGTTCCATCTGGCGTTTCCATGCACAAGAAGTCTGTAATGTGCTTTATGGGGAAAACGTGTACGTTAGATGAACTTTATTCAGGTATAAGTTACAGTACTGTTGGCTGTGAGTTCAATATTCATGACTCAACAATACGTATTAAATGAGGTATCTTCACACTGAAACATACCCAGAATAAGGTCATATATTGATTGGTTAAGAAAGTATCACGGTCAGAGGCTCATGAAACCCTAACCCAGTATCTCCTCTAGGAGCAATGCTTCTGGATTTGCTATTTCAGTGTTCATTGTGACTTTATAAAGCATAACTACAGTGAAAAGTGAGAACTGACAGTCTCTCTCTCTCTCTCTATATATGTATATATATATACACACACACATATATACATATATACACATATATACATACATAAACATATATAGATATATATATGTTTACACGTATACATGTATATATAGTTTACATGTATACATGTGTATATATGTTTATCTAGAACCATTGCTCCTAGAGGAGATACTGGGTTAGGGTTTCATGAGCCTCTGACCATGATACTTTCTTAACCAATCAATGTATGACCTCATTTTAGGTATGTTTCAGTATATATATACATATATATGTATATATTTATTAATTAATAAATGCATATATATGTATATGTGTATATATGTATATGCATGTATATATTTATATGTTCATATATGTGTATATATGTGTATATGCATGTATGTATTTATATGTTCATATATGTGTATATGTATGTATATATTTATGTTCATATGTGTATATGTGTATATGCATATATGTATTTATATGTTCATTTATGTGTATATATGTGTATATGCATGTATATATTTATATGTTCATATATGTGTATATATGTGTATATGCATGTATGTATATGTTCATGTATGTGTATATATGTGTATATGTATGTATATATTTATGTTCATATATGTGTATATATGTGTATATGCATATATGTATTTATATGTTCATATATGTGTATATATGTGTATATGCATGTATATATTTATATGTTCATATATGTGTATACATGTGTATATATGTATATATGCATGTATATATATGTTCATATATGTGTATATATTTATATACACATATATACATATTTTTTTTTTTTTTTTTAAGACAGAATCTTGCTCTGGCTCACCCAGGCTGGAGTGCAGTGGCACGATATCAGCTCACTGCAGCCTCCGCCTCTCAGGTTCAAGCGATTCTCCTGTCTCAGTCTCTTGAGTAGCTGGGATTACAGGCACCAGGCACCACACCTGGCTAATTTTGTATTTTTAGTAGAGATGCGGTTTCACCATCAACATGGCCAGCCTGGTTTCGAGCTCCTGACCTCAGGTGATCCACCCACCTTGGCCTCCCAAGGTACTAGGATTTCAAGTGTGAGCCACTGCGCCTGGCCGAGAATAGACTATATTTTAACACACTCTTTGCTTAATGATGAATAAGAGATGAGTGAGAGAAGATAAATATCCTGGAGTGTGACAGATGATCCCAATGGTAGCAGAAGAGTGACAGCAGGCAGCAGTGGGGGCTGTCCTCACATTGTGAGGATGGAGAGAAGTGCTGATGCCCTGGTTTATTGATTTGCTCGCCTCTGAGGCAGTTCCCAGTGACCTTCATGTGTGTTGGCACTTAGGAACTTCATTTATTCTTACTGTAATACAAAGAAGTAGCATAACTTGATAGAGGCTTAGAGGTTACTTAATCTCGAGACTCTTATTTTCAAACAGAGCAAGTGAGGCCCAGTAAGGGATGATGAGTTTATTGGAAAACTAGGTTCTCTTACTTTTAATTCATTTCATCTGCCATATATCATCATTTCTCTTAAGGCATTTTAAACTCTTTCTATGCAGTTTATCTGTGCTATAAATTTATTTAAACATGATTTGTCCAATTTAGTTGTAAGAAAAAATGGTCTGAGTTAAATGGTGGGCCAACCTGTTGATGTCTTAAACAAACGCTACTATTTTTGGTGGTCTCCAGGTCTGAAACTGCCAACAAATCAGTTGGGCATCTTTTTGACTCTATAAGTAGTCCATATCACACCTTCTATAGATGGGAAAACACAGTAGACTTTGAAAATGAAATTTTTCCCGTTTTACTAAGCATATGAACTATCATTAATTTAGGTTTTAGCATAGACAAATAATGGGATTTTATTGTATTGTATGAAAATCTTTTCACTTCTCTTGACTGACTGATTTATTTATTATATTTTCTCTGTGACTAAGAACAGATTCTCAGCTGGGTACCATGGTTTATGCCTGTACTCCCAGGGCTTTGGTAGGCCGAGGCAGGGGGGGATCACTCGAGGCCAGTTTATGACCAGCGTAGTCAACATAGTGAGACATTGAAGACCTTCTCTCTCTGTCTCTCTCTCACACACACACACACTTTCTCCTGCACTCTCTCTCTCTCACACACACACACACACACACTTTCTCCTGCACTATCTCTTTCTCTCTCACACACACACATTCTCTCTCTCTCCATTTATATAAATTTGTGGGAACAGATTCTCTTTCAGTATAAATACAAAAGGACTTAATGAAATCAGAAAAATCATTAGTACTGTAATTTGCATATGTGTAGGTGTGTCTGAATCATCTTTTGGTTCTCAGTATTTTCCAGCAGGTCCATTGCAAGATTTCGACTGTGGATCCAGACCACCCCAATAGAATTTCCTTGTACAATTTGGGTTTTTATATTTAGTTGTATTTTGCATTTTACTTTTTATTATCTTTTTAAATATGTTTCTTGCTAACTTTTATTCCCGATATTCTGAGTATATTTAGAAAATTTTCAGAAGATTCTATATATACAAATCAAATATCTGATTTAAACCATTATGTGGGCAAAGGGATTATAGTGCTAGACTACATATTTATGTTTCACCTACATCAGTATTTTCAGGTTAATAAATAATAGGATGTTATAAAATAAATATACTAGATTACTACCAGAATTTTCCAAAAAATCAAAAAAGAAAAATAATAGAAAATAGAGTATATTCCACAAAATTATGGTGAATATTATTTCAGAAAACATTGGTTTTAACTTTTTATATGAGTGCATGCATATTATACTGGATAGCAATATAAAAGATATTTTTCCATGAATCATTCTATCTGTCTGTGTCCAATCAGGACAGATTTTCTTAGTATCATTTTTTGAGACTGAGTTTCACTCTTGTCGCCTAGGCGGGAGTGCACTGGCGCGATCTCGGCTCACTGCAACCTCTCCCTCCCGGGTTCAAGTGATTCTCCTGCCTCAGCCTCCCAAATAGCTTGGATTACAGGTGCCCACGACCACGCCCAGCTAATTTTTTGTATTTTTAGTAGAGACAGGGTTTCACCATGTTGGCCAGGCTGGTCTCGAGCTCCTGACCTCGTGATTTGCCCGCCTCAGCCTCCCAAAGGGTTGGGATTACAGGCGTGAGCCACTGCGCCCAGCCTAATTTTTGTATTTTTAGTAGAGATGGGGTTTCACCACGTTGGCCAGGTGATCCTCCCTCCTGGGCCTCCTAAAGTGCTGGGATTACAGGTGTAGCCACAGTACTCGGCCAGGATAGACTTTAATAAAAGAATGTTTACTAGGTATTCAGAAAGTGAAAAGACAAAAAAACCAAGAACGAGATGGTGTTCAGTTGCGGCTGGAGTTGCTGGGCTTGAAGAGGAGCCCTCATGGGGCCGAGGGCCCAGGCTCTGAGGAGGGAGCGTCCGCTGATGGTGCTAGCGTCTCCCAGAGGGCACAGTGTTGCTGGGTCTAAAGGTGCTGCAAAGACTGCGTATTAGAATCAGCTGCTGCTACTTGAAAACCCAACCTGCTTGGGTCTTTGAGAAACACTTGACAGGAACACTTGACACTTCCAAAACAAGGAAGAGGAAGAGCATGAGAAAGCTTTCCCGTCACTCTCTCATACCTCCTCTTTGCAGACTCCAACAGGAAATCAGTGGACAAAGGATAAATACAGTTTGTGGTGTCTCAGCGCTAGCACCACAAAGCACACTAGAATGGTGGGATTGAAGGTGAGGGACATTAATTTAGTAACAGACATAATTATGCTCAAAGAACCCCATCTAGGCCAGGCGCGGTGGCTCACGCTTATAATCCCAGTACTTTGGGAGGCCGAAGTGAGTGGGTCACCTGAAGGTAGGAATTCAAGACCAGCCTGGCCAACATGGCGAAACCCCATCTCTACTAAAAAATACAAAAAACTGGGGGGAGGGGGGAGGGAAAGCATTAGGAGATATACCTAATGTAAATGACGAGTTAATGGGTACAGCACACCAACATGGCACATGTATACATATGTAACCTGCATGTTGTGCACGTGTACCCTAGAACTTAAAGTATAATTTAAAAAATTTTTAAACTATTTCTTATTAAAAAAAAAAGTACAAAAAATTAGCCTGGTGTGGTGGCGGGCACCTGTAATCCCAGCTACTCGGGAGGCTGAGGCAGGAGAATCACTTCCACCCGGGAAGTAGAGGTTGCAGTGAGCTGAGATCGTGCCACTGTACTCCAGCCTGGGTGAGACAGAGTGAGACTCCATCAAAAAAAAAAAAAAAAAAAAAAAAAAAAAAGCCCTGTCTATATATTTTAAAAATTTACTCTTCCATCCCACAGGATATGAGACCAAGTCTACATGCTGTGCCAATTAATATAAGTCAAATGTTCTTCTATTTGAAGTAACTGTTTCAATTACGTATATCTACTAAAGTATATAATGACCAGAAATCATTTACCTGATTGTCATGTTTTCTCATAATTGTAGACGTCCTCAAGTCCTTACTCTCTGAGTCATGTCATTTTCTGACTGATATGCTTTGGTCAGAATGAGAAGATGGAGACAAGACTGGACTTTAAATTTTCAAAACAAATAGCAAAAAACAGTGGTAAAAATATAACAGCAGAATGTGGAATCTGAAAAAAAAAGAGGAAGGTTTATAGGCATTATGCTGAAAGTGGGGCAAAATGAAGAGACTGAGTGTAGGGCCAAATATGAAATCTGTTGATCAGAATATACCTGGGTTGCAGTATCTGCGAATGGGAATATTAAAGAAAAATAGAGGTTGTGGCAATCAAGAAGTCAAATGGAACAAGCACTGTAGGAATTCTCTGAGGTTGGCTCTAAGATTTAATCTACACCAGATGGCAATTTACCCATTAAATATTTTTTTGTGACTAACTTCTTTTGACATTAGTTGAGTGAATTGTATAATTGGTTTGCGAAGCAGTGTTCTTTTCCATTTCAACAATAATTCATCTGTTTTCCCCTACTCTCCTATTAAATGAGATAATAATTTCAAGGTATATACAAACTTTTGAGGCAGTGAATACTTTTTTTCCTAGATTTATTTATTTCATAAATGAATATTTCTTTAAGTTATAAGATCACTTTTATAGATAATAGTGAATAGACCCCATGTAAATACTATGCAGTTTCTTAAAGAAGTGTTTGATTAAAGTGACAGATAAAGTCATAGGAAGTTCTTTTAAAGCAGGAGACCTTCTTTGGAATATCATTAATTTGAGATCCTGGAGCTTGGCCAGTGTGTGAGTGACGTGAGTTCAGCCTTGTGGTATAGAATTTGAAAGTCAGTTATGAATTATGAGAATTGTCACTCGAGTCTGTGTGAAGAGACCACCAAACAGGCTTTGTGTGAGCAGCAAGGCTGTTAATTTCACCTGGGTGCAGGCGGGCTGAGTCCAAAAAGAGACTCAGCAAAGGGAGATAAGGGTGGGGCCGTTGTATAAGATTTGGGTAGGTAAAGGAAAATTACAGTCAAAGGGGGGTTCTCTGGCGGGCAGGGGTGGGGGTCACAAGGTGCTCAGTTGGGGAGCTTTTGAGCCAGGATGAGCCAGCAGAAGGAATTTCACAAGGTAATGTCATCAGTTAAGGCAGGGACCGGCCATTTTCACTTCTTTTGTGGTGGAATGTCATCAGTTAAGGCAGGAGCCAGTCATTTTCACTTCTTTTGTGATTCTTCACTTGCTTTGGGCCATCTGGGCGTATATGTGCAGGTCACAGGGGATACGATGGCTTAGCTTGGGCTCAGAGGCCTGACAAGAATGATGATGGGTATTGGCATGGGAGGTAAAAGGCCAGGAAAAGGCTTGTTTTGAATGAATGTACTGATGGACTTGTGTAAGTTGAATGCAGATGGAAAGCTAGTTTCACTTTGTCATTGAATCATACGTTGTTCTCAGAAACTAGTGGCTCATTCTCTAATTGACTAAACCAGGTACCCAGAGGAAACATGGATTGTTGAAAATATACAAGTGTTATCTTGAGACCTTGTAAACAGCCCAGGGAGTATTGGTAAGTCCAATAAGTTAAACAACAATGGTGTTTTCAGTACCATCCTGAGGTCCTTCTTGCTACATTAAAAACCCGGATTTGAAGAGGGTCTTTGCTGCCACCAAAACAAGTCCTTTTAAAAAAGTAATGAAATATCACAGGCCTTAATTCTAGGATTGTCAATCAGAATGCTAAGCATTCTGATTTCCATGGACAGTTCATGGCACAAGAGTAGAATATACGTTTTAATGAAATTGTCCACACTGTGGTGTGCCTGTTGAAGATAAACAAAACCAGATGTTAGTTACAATGGTGAAAACAGACGTTATTCATAACTACTGAGAGGGAAAGAGCAGAGTTGCATTCCGATTTGCGTAGAAGTGATGGTGCATTTTCATGAGAGAATGAGGGAGCGGAGGGGGAGCAAGCAGGCACTCAAGCAGTGTCAGGGAAGTGAAAAATTACAAAGGTTGGTCAGTGTAAATGTAATTAGTCTAGCTGTGTCTGTTAGCTGGCAATGATCACAGTTAAGATTCTATCCTCCCACAGGGACTGGGAGGTAGAGACCCTATCCTTCCTTGGAAATGTAATCATTATTACATTTTAAAGTAATGGCTTTCAGGTCCTTGGGAAAGACACTTCTGAGTTGTGGGAGAGGCATATGCATCTCAAAAGGACAGAGACGTATTCACAGTGTTAAGCTATGTTTAGCAAAGGATCTAAATAAGCAGGTCAGGTGCCTATTCATCCAGGGTTCCCTAAAACAAACAGTAAATTCTTTTGACAGCCCTGAGCTTTTCGAGGCAGGAATTTAAAAGAAAGCTGGGTGGTTACAGAGACACAACGAATGATCTTACGGTGATAGAAGCCCTGCTAAAGTTTAGTCAATTCTCTTAGAGCAGAGTTTTAGATGAAGTTATTATGAGCTGACAGTTCTTGCAGTTCTCAACCCAGGGTCAATTTACATCCTGCAAATCAAGGAAGTTTCTTGGAGGCCCCAGAATCTGAGGCCTCCTTAGAGTGTTACCTCAAAACTGGGCATTATAAAAAAAAATGTATGTAATTGTTCTATGTATTGTATCATCTGAGTTGAAGATTCTACTTGGTGTGGGCATGGAGGACCACAGGTGGTAAGATACTGGACATGGAATACTCATTTTTCCAAGTGGAACATTAAGGTCCTCATCTTTATCAGAAGCCATGGTTCTCATCTAGTTGCATGTTTTATGTAATTATATCCTGTGGAAAGAGAGGAATTTAGTGTTCAGAATATTTCTGCTAGATCATGGACTCTTGGAAATATATGCCCAGAGTAACAGAGGACACGCAGGAAATGACACTAACAATTATAGGGAGCCAGACTGTCCATGCATTGTGCCTAGAGCCTCTGGACTTTCACTGGAGTAATTTGGCATTTTATCTATTAATCAAGGAGGATATTTAAAGTTTCTGGAGATGCCAGAATCTACCAAGATACATTAAACAATTTGAACAAGTATTTTCCATAGTTATGTACAAGATTTAGTTTTTTTTGGTTTTTTGTTTGTTTGTTTTTTATACTTTAAGTTTTAAGGCACATGTGCACGATGTGCAGGTTTGTTACATATGTATACATGTGCCATGTTGGTGTGCTGCACCTATTAAGTCGTCATTTACACAAGATTTAGTTTAGAAATGAACATGACATTTAAAAAATGGACATCATAGTAAAGCTACTTTGTATTTCCATCACAAAGGAACCAGCTCATTTTTTCTTCTTATAATATTTCTGGCCTTACAGTCTAGTAATTTGCTTTAGAATTTTCTAGAAAACTGACAGAGCTAGCTAAATTATAGACACTGAATTTTTTTTTTCCTTCTCTTGAGGTAGCAAAGTTGAACTTGCTTGGTTGTATTAAATCTTTGTTGGATAGGAAACTAGTTACCAGCCGGGCACGGTGGCTCATGCCTGTAATCCCAACCCTTTGGGAGGCTGAGGTGGGCGGATCACAAAGTCAGGAGTTCGATACCAGCCTGGCCAACATGGCAAAACTCCATCTCTACTAAAAATACAAAGATTAGCCAGGCGTGGTGGTGGGCACCTGTAATCCCAGCTCCTCAGGAGGCTGAGGCAAGAGAATC
The DNA here is from genome assembly GCF_028858775.2 of Pan troglodytes. Lineage (NCBI taxonomy): Eukaryota > Metazoa > Chordata > Mammalia > Primates > Hominidae > Pan > Pan troglodytes. The sequence goes on from NC_072411.2 coordinate 16,828,260, forward strand.
ACTTGAACCCGGAAGGTGGAGGTTGCAGTGAGCTGAGATTGTGCCGTTGCACTCCAGGCTGGGCAACAAGAACAAGACTCCAACTCAAAACAAAAACAAAAACAAAAAACCAGCTATCACAGCAATTATGTAAGGCGTACTTCTTTTAGTATGTCTCTTGTTGATGCTTCATGGCCCTTCAAGCCTTCTTCCATCATAGCACTTACCACAGTAAATTATAATAATAATACACTACCCCGTCTCCCTCCCTAAACTGTAAGCAACTTGAAGACACAAGTTGATCACCTTTACCTAGCACCCAGAATAGTGCCTATTGGTTATATTAAATCTTTGTTGGATAGAAAATTAGTTACTGGATGGGCGCGGTGGCTCACACCTGTAATCCCAGCACTTTGGGTGGCCGAGGTGGGCAGATCACGATGTCAGGAGTTTGAGACCAGCTTGGCCAACATGGCAAAACCTCGACTCTACTAAAAATACAAAAATTAGCCAGCCATGGTGACAGGCACCTGTAATCCCAGTCACAGGGGAGGCTGAGGAACACACTGGAAACACACTGGGCCCGTACAAAAACAGCCTTTTAAGTAAATGTCCTGGTTGAGTAAAAGGAAATGAATAAGCTACTATTTCTCCATAGGCAACCATATGTTATCCATTTATTTCTGAAACTATATGTGAGGATTGTCTTGCATGAACCTAGGTTCTATGCAAAATCTCAAAAGTGATATTATAAACTGTTAACTGAATCTCAGCCCAGATGAGGCAGATGGCTCCGTTGCTTGGCCGTTTTTATGTTTTTCAGAGTCTTCCGAAGAGCTTGCCAAAAATTCTGCAAGGAATTATTCCAATGGCCTTTAGATAATTTTTTTTCTTCACCAAGACCCTTGTGCCATCATATATATCTCATAAGACAAATAATAAAGAGTAGTACCTGTGACTATTAAAAAATTTAATTCCTTATTTTTTTTTGAAGTATAGTGGGGACTGGGCCATAAGATATTCTATCAACTTACTCTCAATAACTTACAACAACCCAAGGATTTTCTAGTGTAGGTATGTAAGGGCGGGGGTAGAGAAGTGTTGATAAATGTAAGAAGGAAAGAATCATAGTGGAAGTTTTTGATATTTGAAGTCCTAAATATCTACTGTGAAGTGTTTATAAGTTTTACCAGGTTAGCAGCCATATTGTGTGAGTAGCATTCTCAATGAAATGTAGTCCTCTCAGAGCAAAGGATGTTGGACTCTCCTCAAAATCACCTATTTTTTTTTTCTGAATAATGTTTGGTCTGGAAAAGACACAGTATATATAGCTATATGTCAAAACGAGTTTTCTTTTGCCCAACAGAGCTGAGAACATGTCATATTTAAGATATCCTAAAGTAAGGTGCAGCCCTCCCATGCAAGCCGGAGTGAAGGGATGTCTAGCAGATTCTGGTTCCAATATACCTTTTCTAAAGATTTAACCACCTTACTGTGACCTGCAACTTTGCCTTTTTATTGTCTCAAGAGATGTTGCTTGATAACTTTGTAAAATCCTATGTGGACTTCCAGACCTAGCTCCAATTCTGTCTCCTTCGTAAACCCTTCTCTAGCAGCTTAGACTTTCCATCGCTGTTACAATTCAATCCTAAATCATCCTTTAATATGTCAGTGTCGATTGAATGTAATATTGTGCACAAGCAGGCTTTACACCTCGTACAATTCAAGGTGAATTTTATTAATAGAATATATACAGTCTACTCTTCAGCAAGTTGGTGAGCTTGTACTCCTCAATATCTGCTACTTGAAAATTCCTCCAAGTAATATTAAGTGTTTTACAGGGGTCAAAAACCCACTCCATAAGTTCAACAGACTTGTTTTTATCACAAGATTTATCAGATTCTTTAATATGCCCCTGAACATTATGAATATATAAGATGCGGGCCTGATAAATCTACATCTAGATTTGTCTATCTACTGCCATCTAATTCATAAACCTCCTTGGCCACATAATGCTTTTTAATGTGTTTTTTTTTCCTTTGGCAGAACACTTGAAGACATTATTTTTCTATGGAGCATATTTGGTAAATATTAAGGACTTTTTGAGTACATTGAACATATTAACTATCATTTCACTTGATGTAAATCAAGTACACAATTAAGTTCAAGGTTAATTTGGGTACTAAAGAGACAGAGATAACATTTACTGAGTCCTGAATATGGACAGTGTACTATATTAAGGACTGCATACATGTTGTCCTGGTTAATCTGTACAAGATTCCTCTGTTATTTTGGGGATTTACTCATTACACGGTTGAGGAACTAAATTCAAAGTGTAATGTTTCTGAGGTCAAACAACTGAGAGTTGTCAAAGTTTGCGTATAATCTTGGGTTACTCTACAGTTTATGAAATGTGCAGTGAACCCCCTATTTATTTCTGTTGCACAACCATACATATTTTGTATATTTTATATGACTAACATGAGAAAGGCTTGTTAGTTAACCCACTTAAGAAAGTTAACATGAGAAACCCTCCAACAGGAATTTGATAATTACTGTGTTTTTTTTTTTTTTTTTTTTTTTTTTTTTGAGACGGAGTCTCGCTCTGTCGCCCAGGCTGGAGTGTAGGGGCACGATCTCGGCTCACTGCAAGCTCCGCCTCCCAGCTTCATGCCATTCTCCTGCCTCAGCCTCCCGAGTAGCTGGGACTACAGGCACCCGCCACCACGATCGGCTAATTTTTTGTATTTTTAGTAGAGACAGGGTTTCACCATGTTAGCCAGGATGGTCTCGATCTCCTGACCTCGTGATCCACCCACCTCGGCTTCCCGAAGTGCTGGGATTACAGGTGTGAGCCACCACTCCCGGCGATAATTACTGTTAAAACTATCAATTTTGCTGTAAAAGAACTCATATCACTGCATTATTTCTCCATTTCAATATTTAGAGGCAATAAAAAAACAATTCCAAGGGATTAATGATCATATGAAGTTAACTGTCCTCAACTCTACCTTAGTCGATCAATTCCTTATATGTGTCATTAATTCCTTTGTAATACTACATGATTGAATTGCTATATCTTGAACAACCCTTTGATTTTGTTGCACAGTTACAGTAGAATGTGTCATTATTATATCATTTTTGGTGTCCACATTTGTTGTAGAATTAGAAGATGCTAACTCATGAGCTCAATTAGTCTTAATAACAGTAGATATTTAAAGAACAAGTTACGGTTCATATTTGGGGTATCACATCATTCTAAGATTTTTTTTCTAAGCCTTTCTAACACAGAAAAAAATATCTTAGGGATCTATTGGAATGGTCAGGTGACATTAATGTTTTCCTTATAAACTATAAAACTCTTTTCTTACGTGAATAGTAAAGAGGCTTATTCCTATCCCCAAATGGTAGTGTGACAGAATACTGTGGTAAACTTTAATATAAATTTATGTTTACCTATCCAAAATCTTTTTCAGCAAAGGAGAGATGCCCTTTGAGACTTGGTCCTATGGCTAACCATATCTGATTTGTGGTCATTTATCTTTCTGCAAATTATCTGAAGGTGTCAGAAAAGGTTTATGGTATTTTATATACTCAGCAGATAAGGTAGCAGGGAAAATATCAAGTTCATCCATTCCTGGAAGCTGATGAGCTGAGGAACAAACATACTAATCCTGTAAAAATTAAAGTCTGATGAACACTTTCTTGCTTATCTTTGAGAAAATCAATAAATAAAGCAGTGTGTTAAGTGAATGTCTTATTTGACCTAGACAGTTGATTATCTTTTTTCATTCTAAATTGTCAGCTTAACTTTTTCATCACAACAAATATCACAAAGCATAGAATCACTATGATGTCTTTTCTAATTTCCCATGGGTGAGGTATATTTTTATTAAGAAATATTTTAATGTTAATATAACCCAGTTCATTGATGTTTGTTAAAAAGCACTAAGTGATACTATCTTCCATTTGCTTTCTGTTTCATTGTTTATATAACCTTTAACATTTAATATGAGAAGGCTGGTAGAAAAACATCTATTCTGTTAGGTCTTTAATTTCATTTTGCAATCTGCCACTTACTGTTCCCTTTGATACTGTTCTTTCTTATGTAAAATGTATTCTATTGCTTATCTAACAATAGGACTGTCACTCTTAATGTGACTTGCCTTCTTGCTTGCTTTGCAGTTTGTGGTGGACAAATAGGCTGATTTTGAGGTACTTAGATTGAAGGATGACTTCAATGTAAAGATAAGAAAGTTAAAAAAAAAGAATTCTAACAAAACTGGTGCAAATGAGACACTCGTTTAAAATATGCTATTTAATTAAAATAATTAAAACCAGTATGATTTGAGAGTTTTTGGTCCGTGGTGCCCTATCCCTGTCAAAGGTGTGGCCAGCAGTCTATAATGTGGTCTGTCATTATCACAGTTTTTCAATCCACTAGTCAGATTGAGGCAGTGGAGATTTCAGGCAGTGAATATTGTCGTTCTTCCTAATGATCCTAAAGATCCTAAAGGTTGTGCTTAGGCACATCCATACTCAGAATTTCAACTGAATGTAGAATAAAGGTAAACCCTGGGGATAGAATACTGGCATAAACTATGCAGGCAAAATGTAGTGTCATTTAGGGCGTGCACAGGTTAATCTTGCCCAAAAGGTAGAAGTGATACACTAGGAAACTGAGGCAAACTTTTTATAATTGGTATCTCATGACAGAGGAAGGGATAGTTTTTGGTGATTACCCCAGAGTGCAAGACTAATTCTGACTGATGAAGAAGAGGCTTCTTCATCACCTCTTATTAGATACATGTGATGAAAACCCATGCTGATGCTAAATGGAGTTTGCATGCCTGTTCAGATGAGAGATCTACTACTTTTAACTGTGCAACTTCAGGCAAGTTACATAACTTCTCCATTTTTCATTAGCAAATTAGTAGATCTAATCTACTTCACCAGGTATAGTGAAATATAATTGGATGAGTACATGTAAAACTCTTTGAATGTGCTGAAAGTAGATACATCTTTTTTTCTTTTATTATTACATTATTATTCCATTCATTTCGGACTCTTGCTGGAAGGAGAAGACAGCACAACAAAGACTTTTTGTCGGTATAAATTAGTGCTAAACAAAAGAAGTAATAGATAAACAGCTTTTTCTGTGAGGAACAGAATAAAAAAGGTGTTTCTGTTTGATTCTGAACTCAAAAATTGGTAGATTAATTTGACTAACTTGAGCCATGACTTAATTCTGTTCATGGTAGCAGTAAAGCTTCTGCTCTATCTGCTCCCATACTTCATAAACCCCTTTACAGAATCTTACTAGTAGCCTTTCTCTTGACTCCAAGGTGTTACAATCTGGGGTGATTTCAAATTTTCGAGTATGTTTTAGTTTACCTTTCTGACCTCCTTAGCTCCAATTACTGACATTTTAACATTTGAGCTCCACTTTAGCATTTGTCTTAGGTTTCTCTAGAGGGATGGAACTAATAGGAGGTACATCCATGGATATTTACGAATATTAAAGGGAGTTCATTAGAGAGAATTGGCTCACATGATTACCAAGGTGAAGCCCCTCGAGAGGCTGCCGGCAAGCTAGAGAATACTGTTAATATGGCTCCCAGGTAGGGTGGTGGCATGACTCAGTCCAAGTCTGAAAGCCTCAAAACCAGGGAAGCTGATAGTGTGGCTCCAGTCTGGGGCCAAAGGCCTGAGAACTCCCGGGATATGTGTATGTGGGGGCGGGGTGGTGATGGTGTTCCTTTGGTGAAAGTCCCAGTCCAATGGCCACAGAACCTGGTGTCTGATGTCTGATGTCCAAAAGCAGGAGGAGGAAACGGTGTACTGCTCCAGGAAAGGGAGAGAGAGAGAGAGAGAGAGAAGGGAGCAAGCAAACTGAATGCCTCTTTTTTCCATCTAGTTTTTTTCTAGTGACACCATCAGCTGACTGGATGGTGCCTGCCCACATTGCAGGCAGATCTTCCTCTCCCATTTCACTGACTCACGTGTAAATCTCTTCTGGAAACACCCTCACAGACACACCCAGAAACAATACTTCACCAGCCATCTCAACATCCCTCAATCCAGTCAGGTTGACATCTCATATTAACCATCATTGTCACATCTTTGTTCTTGTCATCATGAACTTCCCCCAAACTGAAATCTTACGTTAAATATCTGAGTTGAGATGTCTCATATTCTCCCAGTTTTCCTTCGCTTTTACCAGTTTACCTTGTCCTTGACCTCAGTGAGAACCGTCCTTTCTTCCATTCTGCAAAGTCACTGTTTTGAAAATTAAATTTGTAATTGACAACATTGTATATATTTATTTAGTAAAACACGTTACTTTTAAATAGGTACGCATTGTGGAATGGCTGAATCAAGCTAATTAGCATATACATTATTAACTCACCTACCTAGTTTTCTCTGTGATAACACTCAAAATCTACTCTCTTCACAATTTTCATGAATACAATGCATTGTTGTTAACTATAGTCACCATGTTATACAATAGATCTCTTGAACTTATTCCTTGGAGTCTTTTTTTAATTTTGTATCATATGGCCGTAACTCTTTTTGCCTCAGCCTCTGGTAACTAACCACTATTCAACTCTCTTCTTCTATTAGTTCAGCCTTTTGTACACACTGCATATAAGTGAGATCAATCTGTATTTATCCTTCTGTGCCTTGATCATTCCACTTAATATAATTTTCTTTAGGTTCATTCATGTTACAAATGACAGGATTTTTTCTTTTCTTTTCTTTTTAGGCTGAATAGTATTCCACCGTGTTTATGTACCACATTTTCTTTATTCACTCATCTGATAATGAACACTTAGGTTGTATCCATATCTCAGCAATTATGAAAAATCCTGCAATGAACATGGAAGCAAACAGACATCTCTTTGACATATTTATGTAATTTCCTTTGAATATATGAATATACCCAGTAGTGGTATTGCTAGATCGTATATTAGTTCTTTTTAATTTTTTGAAGAAACTCCATACTGCTTTACAAAATGACTGTATAAATTTACATTCCTCCCAACAGTGTGCAAAGATTCTCTTTTCTCCACATCCTCTTTAGCACTTGTCATCTTTTGTCTTTTTGATAATAGCCATTTTAAAGTACATGAAGTGATATCGTATTGTGGTTTAATTTGAATTTCTTTGATCATTAGTGATGGTGTGCATTTTTAAATAGAACTGTTGACCATTTTGATGTCTTCTTTTGAGAACTATTTCATTCCTTTGCCCATTTATTAATCAGTTTATTTGTTTACTTTTAGTTCCGCATGTATCTTGGATATAAACCCCTTATAAGATATCTGGTTTGCAAATATTTTCTCCCATTCTGCAGGTTGTTTCTTTAGTCGGTATTGTTTTCTTGGATGTGCAGAAGCTTTAAGCCTGACTTAATCCCATTTTTCATTTTTGCTTTCATTGCCTGTGCATTTGGGTTTATATCCAAAAAAGAATATTGCCCAGACCAGTATAATGGAGATTTTCCTTTGTGTTTTCTTCCAGTAAGTTTACAGTTTCAGCCCCAGCGTTTAGGTCCTTAATCCATTTTGAGTTATTTCTGTACATGACATGAGATAAGGGTCCAGTTTCATTATTCTTCCTATGGATATTGAGTTGTCCCACCATCATTTATTGAAGAGACTGCCCTTTCTCCATTTTGTGTTCTTGACACCTTTGTTAAAAATCAATTGACTGTAAATGTGTTGGTTTCTTTCTGGCTCTTTATTCCGTTTCCTTGGTCTATGTGTTTGTTTGTATACCAGTACCATGCTGTTTTGATTGCTATAGCTTTGTGGTATATTTTGAAGTCAGGTAGTGTGGTGTTTCCAGCTTTGTTCTTTCAAGATTGCTTTGGCTATTCTGGATCTTTTGTGGCTCTGTAGAAATGGTAGGATTGTTTTTATATATCTGTGAAAAATGTCATTGGAATTTTGGCAGGGATTATATTGAATCTGTAGATCACTTTGAGTAATATGGATATTTTAACAATATTAACTCAATCCATGAACATGGAATATCTTTCTATTTACTTGTGTTTTCTTTCATTTATTTTACTATTGTTTGAGAGTTTTCAATGTACAGATCTTGCACCTTTTAGTTAAATTTATATCTAGATTTTTTTCTGGCTGTTCTAACAATTTTTTTTTCTAATATCTTTTTTGGTTAATTCCTTGTTAGTATATAGAAATGCTACTGATTTTTGTATATTGATTTTATATCATTCAACTTTATTGCATTTTCTTATCAGTTCTAAGAATTTTTGGTGGAGTCTTTAAGGTTTTCTATACATAAAATCATGTCATCAGCAACCAGGGACAATTTAACATCTTCCTTTATAATGTGGATGTCTTTCATAACACTTCTGGCTTTATTTCCTTTTGCCTTCTAATTCTTCTGTCATATCTGCCTGGAAAACTCCAACATGAGATGGTGCTCACATTCAGTCTTTTTTTCTTTTTCACACAGGAGCTCCAGGGGAAGGCCAAATAAAATCTTCTAATCAGTGAAGTTCATGCCCTTACATATTCCTGTTGCCCACTTCCATCTGTGCACTTAATACTTTCTGGTAATTTTCTGTAGTAATTATTTCAAATTGTCTCTTGTCTTTCTACTCCCTATCCCATAATGTACCTCCACCCTATTACACCTTTACATGTAAACAATGTAATTCTGAAGAGATAATTTTTATACAGAAAATTAGTGTTGTGTGTGTACATATATAGAGTTAATATATAAAATATATATCATATATTTATAAATTGTAAATATATAAAATATATATAAAATTATTCAGAAACATGGAAGGTACATACGTGTCATATAAATATTCAATATTTTTATTATTGTACTCATCAGCAGGTGAAACCACCTCAACGTTTTATCACTCTGTCTCCATCTAACATCACGTTTCCTGTCTTTTCCTACTCACAAAAGGAAATGTAGAATAAAACGTTTGTCTAAGATGATCTCTTTTGTATTCTGGACACACTTCTATCTCTTCACGTAAATTAATTGATTTTTCATTTTGTTTCCAATCTTGCCTTTGCAATCGCTCTTCCCCATCAGTATTTCAACATATTTTGATCTCTCATAATCCTCTCTTCAAACGTAAGCCTTTGGTCATATGGTGAGTTTTCTTCCATTTCAAAGGCTCTAAAGGAGACAAGATTTGTTAAGACCTTTTTGACATTTGTGTTTCTACTTTCTCTTTCCCCATAAATATTTTCAATCTCTGTAATCTGGTTTGTGCTCTAACACCTGACAAAACTGCTGGGGCAAATATTATCCATGTTCATTTTCTTATAAAATTCTATGGGTACCTTTTATTTTTCCAACTTCTGACAATTTTATCCTTCAGAAAATTCATTTTCTAAAGGCATCACAATCTCCTTTTTTTGCACACGGCTCCTCAGCAGCACATTGATGATGTCATTTATTGGTGCCACTTACTCTGTTTCTCCCAGATGTTGATGATCCCCTTAATTTTCATCTCCATATGTGTAGTTTTATTCACATCTGTTTGTAAGAACTATTTATGTATTCTTTTTGCTCTGTTATTTCTTTCTTTGAGTTTGTTCTAGACTGGTATAGGTAACTATAACTGCATGTATATCACATTCAAAATATGAACCCTGAACTCAAAATGTCTTATCATGTCTTACTCTCCCATCTAAAATGTATCTACTTCTGTAATTACTATATTAGGAGCATGACCAACTTTAGACAAGTCCAAAATTTACTAGTCTACCTTGACTACTCCTCCTTTCCTACCTCCCCAAATCCAGTCAATTTATTCAATGAATTTTTTAACAAAGCCTCAAAAATCTCTATCATATTTACCTCATTCTCCATTACTATGGCCAATACACTCTCCAAGACTTCAGTCTTTATTTGCCACACACCATTACTCTACAATACTCTTTTTGAAATACAAACATGACAATAGCTTAAGCTTATGTCAAGCCTCTGTGTGAAACACCAGTACGTGGTAAGAATTCAAGTAGTTTATTTGAATTGCATTTATTTGCACTAAGTTTTTCTTACCTCATGTTTAAATCTTCAAATATATTGGTGGAAATAAAATAGCCAAGCATACAAAGTAATTGAATTGTTAGTAAATTGCCATTACTTATAAAATTACATTTTTGAGCTCGAATGGACTTATAATACAATGACATATGTTCCCAGAAGCTAAAACTAAATCATCTCATTTATTAAACACAATAAAATCATTGTACACGTTGGTCTAATGTTATATTCTAGATGGTAAATTTGATAATTTATAATAAAAAAAGGAAATTTTAGTTATCTAATTTGGCAATTTTCTTATTGTCAATACTTATTTAAAATATTGGGATTTGTAGAACTGATACACTAAAATTTGACAATTTGAAAATAACTTTTCCAAGTTTACTGGAAAATGTGAAGACTTGATTATATATAACAGCCTCTTCCAAGAGAAATAAGGCATTTCTTACTAGAGCATTATTTTTATTCTTTCTTTAGTTGGAATTGTAGCTAACCAATATATACTATTTAATAAATGATAGTTGAATGAATATTTGGCTCCTAAAGCTTTGCTGTGGGCTGCACTAAAATAAATATATATATATATATATATATTAAGATGGCTGTCTAAATGTCCCTGAATTATTTCTTGCCTACTTCTACCACACTTTTGTGTATGACCATGTATTGTAGTTAATCCATGCATGCAATTTATTTGTTGATGTTGTACTGAAAAGTTTTTTGAGATAGACTAAAACATTTGAACATTATGTTCTAATAAATTTATTTGCACAAACATCAGTTTGGGGGAGGGCATAATTTTTTAAAAAAACACAATGCTGTGCTTAGCAGTATTTAAGCTTATTTGCTGTTGCCTTTTGTGATGACAAAATATACTGCCTAAGAACTGTATTTCAAGACGGACATAGTGCAGATCAGAACTTTTTCATACCATTTGAAGTGAATTGGTTTTTCTTTAGTACACTTATGAAGACTAATTTATATAAAGCTGACTAGTGTAAAGGAGATCTGGAGATAGTTAAATTTTTATAGCTCAGAAATGGCAACTACTTCTTTATATAGACAGCACAAATGTATTTAACTTGATTAATTCTTTTATTTATTACTTTTTAAACTTTTATTTTAGATTCAGGGGTACATATGCAGGTTTCCTATACAGGTAAATTGGGTGTTAAAGGGGTTTGGGGTTCATTACCTAGGTAATAAGCATAAGACCTAACAGGTAGTTTTTCCAGTCTTAACCATCTTCCACCCTCCAACCTCAAGTAGATCCCAGTGTCTGTTGTTCCCTTTTTGTGTTCCTATGTTTACTCAATGTTTAGCTTCTATTGTAAGTGAGAACATGCACTACTTGGTTTTCTGTTCCTGCATTAGTTTGCTTAGGATCACGGTTTCCAGCTCCATCCACATTGCTGCAAGGGTCACAGTCTCATTCTTTTTTATGGCTGCATAATATTCCATGGTATATATGTATCTCATTTTCTTTATTCAGTCTACCATTGATGTGCATTTAAGTGAATTCCATGTCTTTGCTATTGTGAATAGTGCTGCAGTGAACATATGTGTGCATGTTTCTACCATAAGTGGTAGAATAATTTATATTCCTTTGGGTATATACCCAATAATGGGATTGCTGGGTCAAATGGTAATTCTATTTTAAGTTCTTGCAGAAATTTCCAAATTGCTTTCCACAGTGGTTGAACTAGTTTACATTTCCACCAGCAGTGCATAGGCATTTCCTTCTCTCCACAACCTTGCAGCATCTGTAATTTTTTTGACTTTTTAATAGTGGCCATTCTGACTGGTATGAGGTGGCATCTCATTGTGGTTTTGGTTTGCATTTCTCTAATGATAGCGATGTTGAGCATTTTTTCATATGCTTGTTGGCTATGTGTATGTCTTCTTTTGAAAAATGTCTGTTCATGTAATTTTCCCATCTTTAATGAAGTTGTTTTTACTTGAAAATTTGTTTCTTATAGATGCTAGATATTAGACCTTTGTCAAATGCATAGTTTGCAAATACTTTCTCACATTCTATAGGTTGTCAATATAATTTCTTTATGGTTTCTTTGTGCAGAAGCTTTTTAGCTTAATTAGGTCTCATTTGTTAATTTTTGCTAGTAGAAGTGTTGCACTGTGACTGTCATGAGACCTAGGCACTATTAACCAGGTAGTCTCCTTTTTCTTAAAACATTATAAACTAATATTTTGCAATTGTATTGGTAAAGAAATGAAAATAATCTGGGCTCTAATTATTATTATATCTTCATTAGTATTGTACTATTCATTTTCCCTTCTGATCTTAAATTAAAATTAAGTCATTTCTGTGGGCCCCATATAATTATCGTAGGCTCTAGTCACTATGCCTATAGTACATAATATACCAGCCCAGGTCAGAATTAACAACTTTTGTTTTGAACTTCCTTATTGCCACTGCAGGGGCCAAGGGAAAACTTTCCTTTTACCTTCTAAAGGTTCACAGAAAAAACAATTGATAAAAGGCAGATTAATAGGAGAAATGCCATGTACATTTATTAATGTGCACAGGAGAGAACTGATACTGGTAGGCTAGGGGAGGTCCCGGAATGCCAGTGGGACCTCGACCCCAGCCAGTGTCCAGTATGTTGACACTGTCACAAGAAGAAATTTAAGGATGAGTTGGAAAATAGTGAAACTATTGAGATTTATTCCAAAGCGAAAGTACACACTCAAAAAAGGGGAGAGCAGGCATACTCAAGAGAAGGAGCCTCAAGGGCTCTGGGGCTTCTACCTTTATGGGTTTATTTAACCAAAGGGTGGCATATTCATGAAGATTCCTGGAAAAAGATGGAGATTTCTCAGAACTGTGGTGTGTCTCGCTTTTACACCAAATGTGGGTATTCTTGAACTGTCATGGTGCTGAAGGGTGTATAATATTTTAAGGAGCATATAATGAGGTCCTAGGCGAAATCTGGATCAAATCTAGGATCTCTCATCATGTTGGGTCCAGTTGGTCTTAGCCAGCTTGGCCCAGACCCTGGTTTTCAGGACCTTAGTGGCCCCTAGCTTATGCAGCTACTTCAATAATTTCCTTTTTGCTAGTCATGAAAATTTGCTGTCTTGAATTTTCTATTCTCCTGTGACCACCCTGTCACAGGGTAATTATTCCTGTAGTATTCCTGTCTCGTCCCTTACCACCCCACAAAGGTTTCCATTTCTTATTCTTAAGGGTTGGTTGATGAGGGAGGAGGTCAGTCTTCTGTATCTATTTTCTGCTGATTAGGAGTGAGGGCCCTGCCTAGCAAGAGCATAGAAATCTCTGGCTGCCTATTCTAAGGGTCAAAAGGGTGGGTCATTGGAAGAATCTGAACCCAAGGCAAGGATTGGTTGGAATCCTTGCATTGCCATCATTTTGACATGGAACCATTGAAACCTCAAAGATAAAAACTTTACGTGGAGGTTAAACAAGCCAAGACTAAAGATTAGGAGTAATAAGGTAGCCATTAAATGTCCCAGGAAAGGTAGATCAAACCATCTGGGATTCTTTCAAAGGATACCTACTAAGTATGACCTGGGAAGTATCCTTTGATAGAATCCCAGATGGTTTGAACAGTGGTGTTATTGAAATTATGTAGCCAGGTAGCTTGCTGATAAATCCTTTGAACTTCCAGTTCAACTAATCCTGAATTGTTAATATAAGAACAGCTGTTGTTTGTTACTGTGCAAACCCCTCCATGTTCAGCTAGACAATAAAGACTCATGTTGTTTCCCTGACCATTCAAGCATTTCATTCTCTGGTTCTGTTAGGGCATCATACAATGGCTCAGCCAAATACTGAGACCCAAATCCTGCAAAATCCAGGAAAGTTCTGAGTTGCTTTGTGGAGGTAGCCACCTTTCATTCAATGGAGGAAGGCTGGTTTCCTGGGCTTAGCATGTACTCCTTTTTTTTTTTTTTTTTTTTTTTTTTTGTTTGAGATTGAGTCTTGGTCTGTCGTCTCCGCAGTGATTCTCCTGCCTCAGTCTCCCGAGTAGCCGGGATTACAGGCATGTGCCATCACGCCCAGCTAATTTTTGTATTTTTAGTAGAGATAGGGTTTCACCATGTTGTCCAGGATGGCCTCTATCTCCTGATCTCATGATCTGGCTGCCTCGGCCTCCCAAAGTGCTAGGATTACAGGTGTGAGCCACCAGGCCCAGCCTAGATATCTTACTTCTGGTTTAGAAATCTGGTCCTTGGATGGAGAGACTTGATACACTCTTTCTCTCAGAAAGTTTAGGAGTTGAATGGAATTCTTATCTGAGTACCCGTTAGAGGAACTGCATAGAAGGATGTCATCCATGTATTGGACTATGACTCCCCTTTCTAGCTCTAGCTCCCTTAATTCTCATGACAATGTTTTTCTGTACAATCGAGGGCTATCCCTAAAGCCCAGAGTCAGTACTGTCCAGGTGTACTGCTGGGTAATATTAGTTCCACTATTAGTCCACTAAAAGCAAACAAATACTAAGAGTCAAGGTACAAAAGGACACAAAAAAGCATCATTAACATCTAACACCTTAAACCAATTGGTGTCTCACCGTATTTGGGTTAAGTATTGCATAAGGATTTGGCACTATAGGATGTAAAGTCATTACGGCCTCATTAATAGCTCATAAGTCTTAAACTATTAGGCTAGTGCAAAAGTAATTGCAGTTTTTACCATGACTTTTATAGCAGAAACTACAATTACTTTTGTACCAACTTAATAGTTTATATTCTCCATTTGATTTTTGGATAGGGGGGACAGGAGTATTACCAAGAGACTGACACAGAATCAGAAATCCATGTTTTAAAAACTTTTCAATTAGAGGTTGGAGTCCTCACCTGGCTTCTGGTTTGAGGGAATATTGATGCTTGTGTGGGAAAGTATTTTTGTCTTTTAAAGAGATGACCACTGGCTTAGCATGTATTGCTTTGCCAGGGATTTCTTGATCCCACACTTGTGGGTCTGCTTGACACCTTATTTTGGGAGGCTCTCTTGTTTTTCTGAGGCTGGGTTAGAATAAAACAAGGATTGCCAATAAAGAGGTTTCCCCAGGGCCTGATAAATATCGAAGGGTGGCTAGGAGGTCCTGTTGTAAAAGGGAGCGGGACACCCAGTAAAACTAGAAGCTCATGAGTTACCACATAGTTTTCTAGCCTTCAGCACAGAGGCAAAATGAAGTTTTTGGTTTTGGGGTGCCATTAATACCAATGACAGTACAGCTTCTGGAGAATAAGGGCCCAGAGTGTCCTTTAGGACACAGTAACTAGCTCTTGTATAGATTTAAGAAATTAATATTCTTACCTGCCACGTCAGGAGTCACCCAGGGCTCCTCAGTTGTGATGACTATGTCTTTAGTGGGAGCCACCAGGAACCTTAGACTTCATCAGTCCTCAGTTATGGCCATTGTGGCTTGCAGTGTCCTCTTCCCCCTTTGGGACTGAGGGCAATACCTTTTCTAATGGTCCCCTTGCTTGCAGTGAGGAGAGTGGGTGAGCTCCCCTGGCGGGGAGAGTTCTTGCTCCAATGTCCTGGCTTTCCACATTTGAAGCAGCAATTATTACCTGCAGGTTTGCTGTTACGCCTGTTTGGTCTGTGGGTGAGACGTCCCCCTCGGTGACCCTGAGATTGCAGGCCACTGCTTATAGTGACTGTTGTCATTTGGGCCGGCTGTTTATCCCACTGTTTGGCATGTGAGGTTCTTGCAGCCTTTTCAGCCCCATCTGTATTATTGAATACTCTGAAAACTACATCAAGCATTTTATAAATATATGTTTGGAATCACAAAGCCAATTTCTGTAATTTTCTTCTGACTTTCAGGCACTGACTGGCTAATAAAGTGTGTGCTTAGTAAAATTTGGCCAACATCAATACCGGGGTCAATATTAGTATAATCTCTTAGGGCCTCCACAAGGCACTCATGGAATAAAGCTGGGTTTTCATCCTTTCCTTGAGTTATTTACCTTATTTTATCAAAGTTCACATGCTCAGTGGAGCATTTTTTTCATCCCTACACTAAACGAGTCCATATGATTTCTTGTTCTTAGATCAGCTTGGCCCTGTTGATAGTTCCAATTAGGGTCATTGTTAGGCACAGATGTGGCCCCACACAGCCTATTGTTCAGGGTCCCCGGCTGACAAATGTCAGCAGAAGCCTGTGCCTACACCAAAATACCCTGCTTTGCTTCACAGTTGCAATACTTGTACAAGATAATATGCATATCTCCCCAAGTTAACTCAAATGAGAGTAAGAGTGCCTGAAATTTCTCCGTTTAGTCGGGTCATCTGAAAATTGGCCCAACCTCTGTCTACATTGTGCTGAGTCAGACTCTGAAAAAGGCATATGTGCTAAAATGGTCCTAGCATCCCCACTGGCCACCTCCCTAAATAGGCATAACTTAAAATGACCAGGAAGGTAGAAAATGCTGCTGCAGGTGACCCCAGCAGGGCTCTGTTCCCTTGGTAGGCAAGGGTATATAGGTTGGCACGGAAGTGGACTAGCAGGACTCTCGGCACTGGAGATGGTGGAACTAGCAAAAGAATGGGGACTTGAAGTGAAGGTGAGTAAGAGAGAGGAGCTGAGGGTGCTGGAATTAAGTCTGGGTTAAGAGGTGGGAGAAGGCTCTGGAGAGGTACATTTCCCAAGAGGGGATACTCTAGGATAACTGTTTCTTGGTTTCCCTAAAGGGGTATGAGCATAACAAAGGCAGCAATTCCCAGGAAGATCAGAATTCTGAAAAAATGCCATGAAGGCCTGTACACATGGTATTTCACTCCATTTTTTTCTGATGTATACAAAAAAGTTCTAATTGTAAGACTGTATTAAATTTTAGGGCCCTGTTCATTGGCCATTAAACCCCAGAGAGTTGCCCATGACCTTGACTTGTCTTTGGGTCAACCTGAAAAATAAGGGGGAAATAACAGGATGCTTCTCTCATGGAGGCACTGGTCCTGGCATTTTTTTGTCCAGGTGCATGAGCATGGCCCTTACAATTGGCCCACTCCATGGCCAGACCAGAGAGACATGTGTCCCTGTTTCTTTGGCTGATTGCCTTGGCATCCAGGCATTTCCTGGATCCCCAGTGTTGCCCAGGTATCCATGGCCTCTGGGGCTTTGAAAATAGGCCTTCAGGGTTGAGTGGGATGAATCGTGAGCCTATTTTGAAAGGGGCAAGCATGCCGATATGTGTCTGAATGTTTATCATCAAGTAAAACTTGAGATTAGAGATGATTCAGCATGGCCAATAAACAAGGACCTTGAAGAGACTCCTTTAGAACCATAGACTAAGTTTGGCATTCCAGAGGACAATATCTAAGTGGCCTATCTTGCTGGGTTCAAAGAGTTTACTAAGCTTTTGTGTGAAATATGAGAAAGAAGCATGAGAAGAGAAAATCACAAAAGCAGGGTTTAAAGAGAGATAGGAAAGATACAACAGTTCCCAACCAGGATCAGTGTCTTGGCAGAGTTGGTCCCTTAGGAAAATGAAAGACGTTTCCCAGGAGAAAGTGATAGTGCTCCTTGAAAGCTGTCTAGCCACTGCACGGTATGGGACTTTACCCTACCATCCTCATTAGCCTTCCCTCAGGGAGGACTCTGGCATTTCAGAAACCTTCCCACTTTTGCTTGTTGCCTGTAAGTGTAAACTGGGTTTTCCAGCTGGAAGGAGCAGAGGTGCTATGGCTGAGGGGAGTCATGCTGTAGTTTGTTTCTAGGAACAAGGAAGAAAGTAGGAGTAACTCTAGAGAGTGAGAATACTCTGACTCAGATTGGAGTGAGACTTACCAACTGCCAGTGGTTCTAAAATGGGGGTGACAATGCTCCTGGCTGGATCATGATAGAGAGATACCAGTGGGCTAGGGAGATCCCAAAATGTGATGAGACCTCAATTACAGCGGACTGGTGTCAAGGCTCTTGACACTGTAGCAGGAAGCAATTCAAGGATGAGTGGGAATATCTTGAAAGTATGGACATTTATTGCAAAGCAAAAGTACACACTTAAAAATGGAAAGTGCGGGCTTTCTCTATTGAAGGAGTCATGCACAAAGGGGTTTGGGGGCTTCTACCTATCTTCTGCCTACCATGTCACACTTGATAGGTATCCTGTGATAGAATTCCAGGGGTTTGAACAGTGGGGTTATTGAAATTATGTAACCACGTAGCATGTTAGTAAATATTTGGTTTTCTGTTCCTGCATTAGTATTTGGTTTGTGGATTTCTTTAGCCAAAGAGTAAAATATTTGTGAAGATTCCTAGAAAAAGGTATCTGTGGAACTGTGGTGCTACTAATTTCTTCACCAAATATGGATGTTCCCAGAAGTGTCATGGCACTGGTGGGTGTGCAGTTTAGCATGTTAATGAGCAAATAATGATGTCCTAGGGGAAACATAAGTCAAATCCAAATTTATTTTGGATCCAGTGGGTCTTAGCCAGTTCGGCCCAAACCCTGGTTTTCTGGGTCTTAACAGCTGCTAGCTTATGCAGCTATTTCAACACTTTCTTTTTTGCTAGTTGTGTAAAACTGCTGTCTGAAATTTTCTATTCTAATGTGACCTCCTTGTATTATTCCTGTCTCAGAACCAGTAATTACCCAGAGCAATTACCCCAAAAAACCAGAGCAATTACCCCAGACCCCAGTAAGATACAGAAGCTTACATATCATCTTGAGGTTACAGAGAGAATGCGGGCTTGGATCCTGTCAAAACAGATGATAGTAGCAAAGCAGGTTATGGGCTAGGGAGTAGAGGAGGCCTGGCTAGCAAAGGTGGTCTTGTTACATAGATGAAACCTCACAGGTAGCAGCCCTCAGAGAAAGTAGATGGTGAATGTGTCTTTCAGATCTTTAGAGATAATATAGTTTAGCTGTGTCCCCACCCAAATCTCAAATTGTATCTCCCAGAATACCCCTGTGTTGTGGGAGGGACATAATGGGAGGTAATTGAATCATGGGGCCCAGTCTTTCCCTTGCTATTCTTGTGATAGTGAATAAGTCTCATGAGATCTGAAGGGTTTATCAGGGGTTTCTGCTTTTGCTCCTTCCTCATTTTCTCTTGCCACCACCATGTGAGAAGTGCCTTTCACCTCCTGCTATGATTCTAAGGCCTCCCCAACCATGTGGAACTGTAAGTCCAATTAAACCTCTTTTTTTCTCAGTCTTGGGTATGTGTGTATCAACAGCATGTAAACAGAATAATACAGTAAACTGGTACCAGAAGTGGGGTGTTGCTGAAAAGATATCTGAAAATGTGGAAGCATCTTTGGAACTGGGTAACAGGCAGAGGTTGGAACAGTTCGGAGGGCTCGGAAGAAGACAGAAAAATGTGGGCTAGTTTGGACCTTCCTAGAGACTTGTTTAATGGCTTTGCCCAAAAGGCTGATAGCAATATGGACAACAAAATCCAGGCTAAGGTGGTCTCAGATGGAGATGAGGAACTTGTTGCGAACTGGAGCAAAGGTGATTTTTGTTATGTTTTAGCAAAGAGACTGGGGGTATTTTGCCCCGGCCCTAGAGAGTTGTGGAACTTTGAACTTGAGAGCGATGATTTAGGGTATCTGGAGGAAGAGATTTCTAAGCAGCAAAGCATTCAAGAGGTGACTTGGGTTCCATTAAAGGCACTCAGTTTTATAAAGGAAACAGAGCATAAAAGTTTGGAAAATTTGCAGCCTGACTATGTAATAGAAAAGAAAAACTCAATTTCTGGGGAAAAATTCATGCCAGCTGCAGAAATTTGCATAAGTAGCAAGGAGCCTAATGTTAATCCCCAAAACCATGAGGAAAATGCCTCCAGGCCATGTCAGAGACATTCACAGCAGCCCCTTCCATCGCAGGTCCAGAGGCCCTGGGGAAAAACTGGTCTCGTGGGCCAGGCCCAGGGTGCCTGTGCTGTGTGTAGCCTAGGGACTTCATCCCTTGTGTCCCAGCCACTCCAGCCATGGCCAAAAGGGGCCAATGTAGAGCTTGGGCTGTGGCTTCAGAGGGTGGAAGCCCCAGGCCTTGGCAGCTTCCATGTGGTGTTGAGCCTGTGGGTACACAGAATTCAAGAACTGAGGGTTGGGAACCTCTGTCTAGATTTCAGAAGATGTATGGAAATACCTGGATGCCCAGGCAAAAGATTGTGGCAGCGGGGAGGCGCTCATGGAGAACCTCTTCTAGGGCAGTGCGGAAGGGAAATGTGGGGTCAGAGCCCCCACACAGAGCCCCTACTGGGGCACTGCCTAGTGGAGCTATGAGAAGAGGCCTGCCATCCTCCAGACACCAGAATGGTAGATGCACCAACAGCTTCCACCCTGTGCCTGGAAAAGCTGCAGACACTCAACACCAGCCCATGAAAGCTGTTGGGAGGCTGTACCCTGCAAAGCCACAGGAGCAGAGCTGTCCAAGACCATGGGAACCCACCTCTTTCATCAGTGTGACCTGCATGTGAGACTTGGAGTCAAAGGAGATAATTTTGGAGCTTTTTTTTTTGAGATGGAGTTTCGCTCTTGTTGCCCAGGCTGGAGTGCAGTGGCATGATCTCGGCTCATTGCAACCTCCGCCTCACGGGTTCAAGAGATTCTCCTGCCTCAGCCTCCAGAGTAGCTGGGAATACAGGTGCATGCCACTATGCCTGGCTAATTTTTGTATTTTTAATAGAGACTGTGTTTCACCACGTTGGCCAAGATGTTCTCGATCTCCTGACCTTGAGATCTGCCTGCCTCACCTCCCAACATTTTGGAGCTTCAAAATGTGACTGCACTGCTGGATTTCAGACTTGCATGGGCCCTGCAACCCCTTTGTTTTGGCTAATCTCTTCCATTCGGAATGGCTATATTTACCCAATACCTGTACCTCCATGTATCTAGGAAGTAACTAGCTTGCTTTTGATTTGACAGGCTTATAGGTGGAGGGGACTTGCCTTGTCTTAGATGAAACTTTGGACTGTGGACTTTTGGATTAATGCTGAAATGAGTTAAGACTTTGGAGTATTCTTGGGAAGGCATGATTGGTTTTGAAAGGTGAGGACATGAGATTTGGAGGGGCCAGAGGCAGAATTATATAGTTTGGCTGTGTCCCCACCCAAATCTCAACTTGATTCATATCTCCCAGATTTCCTTGATGTTGTGGGAGGGACCCAGGGGGAGGTAATTGAATCATGGGGGCCGGTCCTTCCTGTGCTAGTCTCATCATAGTGAATATGTCTCACAAGATCTGATGGGTTTATCAGGGGTTTCTGCTTTTGCTTCTTCCCCATTTTCTCTTGCTGCCACCATGTAGGAAGTGCCTTTCACCTCCCGCCATGATTCTGAGGCCTCCACAGCCATGTATAAGTCCAACTAATCCTCTTTTTCCTCCCAGTCTCGGGTATGTCTGTCTTGCTCAACAGCATGTAAACAGAAATAGTAGAAGAGGTGTCAAACTCTCAGTTAATCTTTCCTAGGTTGGACAAGGAAATGCCTCGAGAAAGTCTGGCTGCATCAATGTAGATTCTCTAGAGATGCAAACATCCCCCCAACCAAAAAAAAACCCCTGGCTTTTTAGCTCTTCTTACATAACAAGCTATTCTAAGTAGCCATCTTAAACTATGTGAAGGAAATCTATTTTGCAAAAAAATATTTTTGTTTCCTTCACCACTTTTCATCCACCTGCCTGAAGAGTTGGTTCAGCACTGAATTTTGAATAACACAAAGCAGCAATTCATCCTTGTTTATTGGTTACTCCTTTTAAGTAATAACTATTTAAAGATTTTGAGGTCATAAAGTCAGTGAGTGGATAGAAATAAATACTACTTCTGTGGTAGTAAGTAATAGGCAAACAGTCTAGCAAAACATGCCTCTCCATTAACACTTTGGTTGAAAATTAACAGACACTATTTTTTTTTTTTTGAGACGGAGTTTTGCTCTTGTTGCCCAGGCTGGAATGCAAAGGTGCAATCTCGGCTCACTGCAACCTCCGTCTCCTAGGTTCAAGTGATTCTCCTGCCTCAGCCTCCCAAGTAGCTGGGATTACAGGCATGTGCCACGATGCCTGGCTAATTTTGTATTTTATGTAGAGACGTGGTTTAGCCATGTTGGTCAGTCTGGTCTCAAACTCCCAACCTCAGGTGATCTGCGTGTCTTGGCCTCCCAAAGTGCTGGGATTACAGGCGTGAGCCACTGCGCCCGGCCACATTCTTTATGAAGGGGTAAAGGAGTTATGTCTTAGTAAAAATATTTTAATCTGTTTTTTATAATAAATATCCTATCAAGCATTCAAATGCCACTGGTTGATTTGGTGTTATAATACTACGAACAATCCCAATGTGTTATTGAAATTATGATACAAAGGAATTATAGAAGTTAACATTATTAGATTTGTTGGCCCAAAATATATAGCTTAAAGATCTGTTAGCTCTTTCCTCATTAATTCATTGGTATTGATAATCTTTGGATATCATAGAAAAATATAAAATATACCAGAAAAATATGAAATATATTGATCTTTCCATACTTCAGATGCTTGCTGTCAGATAATTTACAACCGAACGGAAAAAAAGATGCTAAATTTTCATTAATACAAAATGACAGTTTTTAAAGATATAACATAAAGTTTGATTGAAATTTTCAGTGGACATATCAGTGCATATATAGATGTACATGTTCATGTAAATATTTAGAAACCACCAAAATAGTCTGTACTTTCCAAAGGAAAAACATTATGTTTCAGAAAAATTTGCACTGATATAATTGCAAATGTACTATTGAATTCCACAGTGAGAATCAACAACTGACTGATTCATTCAGCTATGCATTTGCAACAGCTTTGAGATGAAAATGTGATGAATTTTAACAGTAAATTGTGAAGCCTAAAGTGTTTATAGCAGTCCTACAGCTAAGTAGCATCATATTTCAGCTGATTTTATTTGTAATACCCACTGAGCCTGAGCAACATTAAAAAGTCTAGTTTTTTCAGGAGACATTGCTATTTATAATTGGTTTCTCACATTGTCCCTCTGCTGAAGAAATGAGTATTTACTTTACCTTCAAGTATTCCTGTAAGTCTACTGACAAGAATTTTATATATGAAAGGAGAAGCATTGTAGAAAGAGGGTGAGTCTTGAGTTTAGACAATACTGAGCTTGCATGCTGTCTCAGCCAGGATTCAACTATAGGTAGACTGTTTTCAAAACGCATGCTCTCAGCAGCTATGCTATGTGGTGTCTTAGAAACTGAGTCCATCTTCCCCTCCCTGTACCCTGCAAAGAATAAATGGAGAGAGAAGGAACTTCTGGGCACATTTAAGTTATTGTTGCTAGAGTTTGGTAATGTGTCTCACGTTTTCCCTATGTATACCTCATTAATTCTCATGTACATGCACATACATACACTGACACACAAGGTAGAGGAAAAGAGTATCTGTTTTTGGCAAAGGGACTTCCGTACACCACATGCAGGAATGTATTGATCAAGGTTGAAATTATTAGCTTCTGTAACAGTTTTCAAATCTCAGTGGCTTGATGTAAGAAATGTTTATTTCTCACTCACTTAAAAAAAGTCACTGGGAGTTAGGTTTTCCTGGTTTCCCTTTAACCTTTAAAGGAATGTCATGGTCATTCTGTCTTTAACTTCTTATAGCTAGAGGCACTGAAAGCTGTATTCTTCCTATACCTGAAGCAAAGCATGACAAATTAGAAAATATAAAGAGTTTTAGTCCTGATTTTCCAAAACGTTTGGGATTTTAAATGTTTCTGCCTATAGGTCCAGGATCTACTGTCTACTATGGTATGCCTTCTAGGTACCCAGGGACCATGCAGTGTACAAAGGTGGTGAGTAGGGGGAGTTGGCAATAGGAGCTGTCAGCCCACCCAAGGAGGAGTATTAACTGATATTGCTAATGTATGGTGATCATAAAATCAGATTGAATTTCAGTTTTGTTATTCTTTTTATTTAATAAAATAATTTATGAAATTATATACCTTTTTGTTGTCTGTACCCAGAGCAGATACCTCCCCAGTCGTCCTCTTGGTATGCACTGGAGACACTCTAAACCCAGTATGTACTATTTGTACAATGGAAACCACATTTGAAGAACTGGATGTTAGATTTGGATTCTCCATCTAGTACTCAAGTTTACTACTAGGCTTGAAGATCCATCCCTAATCCTAGCTTGCTGTGCAGGGGCGGAAGGGTCCTGAGTGGTTTCAATTTGATTCCCAGTTAGTATTTAGCAAAAGCTTTTTTAAATCATTTTTTGTTTGTTTGTTTCTAAAACTAAACTAAAAGCAAAGCAAAACAAAAAGTTCTGTAGGTTATATCTGCCTTTCTTTCTTGAGCTCTACGTTTATCCACGTTAACAAGAGCTAACGCTTTGATATACTTGACCAGGTTATCTGGAAGCTTGATGTTTGTCCTGTTTAATTTAGAATATGTTCAATTCCAGGATGTCATAAACTGCTGTGTTTTGTCTAAAAGATTAATATGTTATCTCCCACCACCATTACCTCCTGTTGAACGGAACCACAACTAAATGCACCTTACTTTTAAAAATGAGTTCTACATATCCTGGTTTTCTTTCCTGTTTTTGACTTTCTGAAGTTGCTTCAGTTTTCCAGACTCTACTTGCAGCCAACCTCATGTCTAGTCCTCCTCAGTAATAAATGAGATGCAGATATTTCTAATTAAGACATAAACATAAGATAAATATTCTCTTTATGCCATACATAAAGCTATCAAGAAAAGTAACTCAGCCATATCTAGATTTGAAAACTGTAACCTGGCCTACCTAGCACAGGGCCTCACAACTGTAATCCTAGAACTTTGGGAGGCTGAGTTGGGGGAGGATCGCTTGAGGCCAGGAGTTTGATATCAGCCTGAGCAACATAGGGAGGGCTTGTCTCTACAGAAGAAAATAGAAAGATTAGCTAAATGTGGTGACACACACCTGACCATCTTCTGGGAGGCTGAGGCAGTAGGATCACTTGATTCCAGCAGTTCAGGGTTATAGTGAGCTGTGATCACACCACTGTACTCCAGCCTAGGCAACAAAGAGAGGACCGTGTCTCTAAGAAAAAACATAAATGAAATTTAAAAAAAAATCCTCTGAGTTCTTTAAAAGCATTTTTCTTAGGATATTATCTCTTTCAAGGAACAAGTTAGAATAATGAAAAATTTTAAGATCATGTCTAATATGGCAGGAAAAATACATACATGGATATTATGTACTACCTATCTTGTATCAGCCTTTTTGAAAAGTTTCTTTTTGATGTAGGAAAGGAATGATTATCTGTATTGGTGAGAAATATTATTCTTTGAAAAATAAAATTTTCAGAGAATCTAGACATTGGCTTCTCCCAGTAGTTGAAATTTCATTCCTCATGAAACATTCCACTAACGCTTTTAATTTTCCTTTTACGTCTTGAGACATAGAAGTAGAAATTCTCAAAAGTCTGTTTTCTCGAGAAAACAAAAGGAGAACAAGGACTGCTTTTAATCATCCAAAGGTAAAACAAATTCCAATGTAACACTGATCAACTGTACTTTGTGATGACTCAAACCTTTAGTAAGAATTGGAAAAATAGAGAATCTGACAGTGTTCAAATGACAACAAAATTGCTGGTCAAAGAGTAAAAAACTGTGATCAGATAGCAACTATTCAAGTTGACTACATATTAGACAGTATAGTTAGAATGACGGGGAATAGATAGAAGACCCCTATGCCTTTAGGCTAAACAAATGTTATGGGAGAATTCTGCTTGAATTATTTTTATTATGAAGTTATGTTACTCTTTTCCCGCCCTGTTCTCACAATCCAAAGAACCATCTGATTATTTTGCTGTTCTAAAAAGCAAAATACCTTTGCTTACATAATAACAGTATGGCCAGCAGGGAAGCATGAGAGTTAACAATTCATTTTGTTTTAAGGGATCAAATAAAACAACTATTTTATTTATTTATTTTAAGTTCAGGGGTACAAGTCCAGGTTTATTACATAGGGAAACTTATATCATGAGGGTTTGTAGTACGGATTATTTCATGACCCAGGTATTAAGCCCAGAACTCACTGGTTATTTTTCTTGATCCTCTCCCTCCTCCCAACCTCCACCCTCCAATAAGCCCCAGTGTGTGTTGTTCCCCTCTGTGTGTCCATGTGTTCTCATCCTTTAGCTCCTACTTGTCAGTGAGAACATTTGGTATTTGGTTTTTTATTCCTGTATTAGTTTGCTTAGGATAATGGCCTCCAGATCCATCCATGTCCCTGCAGAGGATAAGATCTCATTCTTTTTTATGGCTGCATAGTATTCCATGGTGTATATGTAACATATTTTCTTTATCAGAGTTAGATCCCTTGACTCTCAAGATACCTTATTTCTATTCAAACTAATTTTTCAATAATTCACAACAGAGAGACTGAATACACATGTAAACACTGGCCAGGCCATTCATGGCACTAGAACTCTGACTCACATAAGAAACTCAGCAAGTCAAATCATAGCCTCTGCAGCAGTCAAGAACCATCACCTTCCCAGTTTTTATCCCACAGTGCAACTAAGGACTAACCAGAAAGAAAACAAGTATGCTCCCCAAATAAACATAAGGTGTTCTGTTTATCTCTAGTCCACCTCCAGTTTCCATATGCTGACAATCTCCCATCAGATGTTAACTGAAACCTACCCTTTTTAAATTATAACACTTCCATTTTCCTTGATAGCATTTAAATTCTGCCAAACACAAGTGTTATAACTAGCCTGAATAACTGGCTTCTGTGTGTTCCCACTTAGGTGGACTTTATTTCCTCACACCGTATATTCTTCCTTTTGGCCAGGTTGGTCTCTTTACCATGCCGCAGATTGAGAAGCTTGCACCACAGGCTCGGACTCCTTATTTACTCTCTTCCTACAATGTCAAGTGCCCTCCAGTCCTTTCTGCTTAGCCCAATTCTATCCACCCATCAAGCTCTTCCTCATGTTCCAACTCTGCTTTGAACATATTTTTCATAATCCAGTAACTCCAAGATCTACACTTCTTATCTGACCTTTTGTGGCCCTAAATGTCTGCATTAAACTCACCAAATATTTGGTGTCTATTTTTCTTTAACCAGCAGAGTCACATTTATGTGCTCTCTGATAATGTAAACCACCAATTCAGAGAGGTACCATATAGGACTGCATTGGGAAGTGAGTGATACAGTTCAAATGCCATATTGAAAAAAACATGAGAATAACAGTGTCTTTGGAGCTCATGATAGTTTTATTCTTGCTTATAGGAATTTGCTACATGTAGAAAAGTTTGCCTTTTCTAACTCTCCACAAGGGTCTATGATGTTGAGAGCGAAGAACAGAAACCCTTGAGAAGAAATGTTTATAATGTGTTATGAATACGTGGGAGATATATACGTGTGTCTCGTGTGTGTGTGTGTGCATGTGGGTGTGTGGTGTTTGCCTTCAGAGTGAATATAAATAATGAGAAAATCAATCCTTAACACACACACACACACACACACACACACACACACTTTTCCTTTCATTTATTCTAAAAGTTAAAAATTGCGATTAGCACAAAGATCTTGGTTTTACTTTTCTGGGCTAACATTTGGTCCTTAGATGGTTCAGTTTATCATTAGGAAGTCTCCAATTCTCATTCAGCTGAGGAACTCAAGGTATATAATATTTTCCTTCTTTTTATGTGGAAAAACTATAAATTTGATAAGTATTAAAAATATACCTTAAAGGCCTTAAGACCCCATGGAATTTTTCATTACTTTATGTAGGATGATTTATCCTGTTAAAAATACATGTGTTAATTATGGGTTCATGGATTTTCAGATTGCATACATGTTAATTAGCTATAGACATTGCTGTATATTTTATGTTCAAATCATCTCAGTTTTGGTCAGTGGAAGTTTGCTTTAGATTTCTTCTTATGTCCTTTTGCCATGACTTGAATAGTCTTTGAAAGTTTCTTGGTTTCTGGAGCAACAGGTTGTACCAAGCTCTCCTTCATGTTCTTCTGCCTCAAATATGAAATAAGGAGAATAAATATTATCTGAAGAACTCTGGAGATTCTTGGTAAAATATTTGAGAAAAAAATGGCATCTAGGCTCTGGGGAATACTGTGGAATAACAGTATTTGAGACATTTCAGTGGAAAAAAAAACTAGAGGAAACGTGTTATTATTTTGACTCTTGTAAAGTCATATTGATCATTTCTATTTAGTATCAACAAAATAAGTTTTTCTATTTAAATGTTAGATAATATAATTGTTTCTCTTTCCATTTTTTATTCTGAAAGCAGTGGTTGCTAACAAACTGTATAATTATATTTCTTCTTCAATTAAAATGCCAACATTAGTTTCAAAACAAGGCATTTATACCAAAATATAACTACAGAATAGAATTTATCCCTTTCTGTGTACTTCCTTGTTTTTAAATAGTGTTTAACACATTGGATGTTTATTCAAATTATTTTATTCTATATTAGAGGCTAGATAAGTGTCTGGTGGATAGTTTGGTTTACTTTCACTTGATTCCAGTTATTTCTCTTCTGAGGCATTGACCTTCCACAGCTCTGATCCTAGAAACTAGAGTCTCTCAGTCCCTCATTTTTTCTTAGTGGAGATAGCCCCTGGGTTAGAGAAGAAGGTTCACTCTACCTGTCCACTGTAAGACTTGGATAACTCTCATTTTCCCACATCTAACAATCTTCAATGAGATCTCTGTCTCTTTCTTTGTACATATATATGTGTGTGCAAGAGAAAGAGTGTGAGAGAGAGATTTATGAATGAATTAATATATTCTGCTTCCTATTATTTTTAGTAATATAAATATTTTTGCTATTTATTAATTTTATCTCTAACAGATCATATCTTAATATTACAGCCTTAAAATATGTATTGTTCTTTTGTGAGCTAAAATTCTTTATTATATACAACAATCCTTTTTCAGTTTAAAAAATTATCCCGTCCGTTATTATAACAACGATTATAATATACAAATCTAATTAATTTCAATAACATTCTTGACCTAATACCAGTTATAGCTTTACCTTTCTGCAGGGAATCAAGCTGGTATCCAGTATCTTAGAATTCCATATTATTAATAAAGAGCATATTAATGAAGGCTCTTTAAATTTTGCCTGAACTAATTTTTTTCTCTCATGGGTCAAAATTCAGTTTTTCATCCTTATTATTGGTATTTCCACATAAATTATGGGCAAGTCTGCTGTAAAAATTGAGTTTCTCAGACATCATTTACTAAGTATAGACATCTATAACCTTATTAATTCATGGGTTTAAAAATGATTCAAGCAAATAAAAACCGTTGTAAAATACAACCATAACATAAATTAGGTTCGACTAATTTTGAAATATATTAACAGAGAAATACTAAACCAAACCAGAAAAAAAAGGTGGAAACTCTTGTAGAGTCATGTGATTTTTGGATTATGCCCTGTAAAACCATTTTCCACATGATGCCCGTGTTTGCAGTTATAACATATTGAAATTGCAATTCTGTGTTTTTCATCACATTTACATGTAGCTTTAGAAATTTAGTATTAGTGAAGAAAATAAAATTTGTATATGGAATTCAATATTTCACATTTTGCAATAAACTCATAACTACAGATCAAAAACAAACAGAATATTGGCATAAGGTAAAGTGATAAAATGTCTATTATCATAGAATTATTTAGTTAAACCATTATTTAAATATGAAGGACATTGATTAAGATAACTCCAGGCCGGGCGTAGTGGCTCACACCTGTAATCCCAGCACATTGGGAGGCTGATGTGGGTGGATCATTTGATGCCAGGAGTTCATAACCAGTCTGGCCAACGTGGTGAAACCCCAACTCAACTAAAAATACAAAAATTAGCTGGGTATGATGGTGCACGCCTGTAATCCCAGCTACTCAGGAGGCTGAGGCAGGAGTTTTACTTGAACCTGCTAGGCAGAGGTAGCAGTGAGCTGATATCATGACACTGCAGTCCAGCCTGGGCAACAGTGAGACTCTGTTTCCCACCTGCACTCAAAAGAAGATAACTCCAAATTAGAATTAATGTTTAGGAAAAAAGTGGTTAAGAACTTGTTTTTATTAATGGGGACAGAGGTTCTAAACTCAACCCCTCATTATTTCAGAATCAGAGAGCTGCCACTTTGTTTTTCTAAGAACCTAGACTCAGGCCTAAATCTCTTATTATTTCTTTGACCTGTAGCTTCTTTCTGTCAAATCAAATGTTATTTTTAAAATTTAACTTAAAATCTATTAGAAAAACATTTTTTGAACATAATTTAATTCATGTGTATTTTTCTTTTATATACAGAAATGTAGTGTCATTATTTTTGGCTACAAATCAAACAACATTCAATTAACATCTTCAAATTTATCACATTTTAAACTCTGTATTATATATGAATCAATGTATACATAATTTGGAGTTCAGCTTTCCAAACAGACAGTTCTTACAAAAATTTATAATACTTCTAGCTTTGTGTTTGTGTGTATATAAGGGAGTGGAAATTCTTTATTTGCAAAACTCACTTGTTTATTGTTATTTATATTTAAATTTGAGGTTGTACTCCATATTCCTGCTAGGTTAACATTCTTTATTAAAATAAAAACTAAAATGCAAATAACTTATCTATGTCTCGGTACTTTGTAGTCTATTTTTACTGTGAAAAGGATAGTCTATTGCTATGTATTACCAATTACCTAAGTCAAAACCTGGTAATTAATGTAGAAGTTATATTCACAAAAATATACTTCTGCTCGGAGAGAATTTTTGTTTTTTTATGATGTGAGAGAGTCTTTACTAGAGTATAAAACTTATTTTGTTAAATACTCTGGGGTAATATTTAATCTATTACTTCTAGGCTGTGTCTTCTCAAAACTTCAGAAACGTTGCTGATACATTTTGGGGGTTTAACATTTCATTGAGGTAATTTGATACAAGACTTTCAGTTATTTTTTAAATTAAGGTTTCTATATTTAAGAAATATATAGGTTACCTCATTAAGTTGAAATTTCAGATAAATAACTATAAATTTTGTACAAGAATATTCAAAGTATTATTTCATCCTTAAATTATAGGTATATAATTTAAAATCTATAAATAGACATATATTACTGTGATATGTCCCATATAATCTTTGGAACATACTTATGTAAATAAAAAAATCAATTGTTGTTTATCTGAAATTCAAATTTAACTGGTTGTCCTGTATTTTATCTAGCAAAGTCTTGGTGCAAGTTTGGTCTTAAGTCTATAAGCAAATCCAAATGTGTTTTTTGGTTGTTTGTTTTATCTTGCTTTGTTTCATCTTGCTAATAAGATTTTTAAGTTTTACCAAATATTGTGTTTGTGAGAATGGCAACTGACAATTTGTGTGTGTGTGTGTGTGTGTGTGTGCACGCATGTGTGTGTAAATCTTATCTTTCCTCAGATATCATGACACAATCTGGCCAGGATTTTAATTTTTTGGATTATTCTTTTACGTATATCAGAACATCTGTTCCCATGGGAAAAAAGAAAAATTGCCCATTTGGGATCATCTATGGAATGCCAATTCCAAATTAATTTGAATGGAGAATATAATCATTGAAAATGAATCAGCAGGGCAGGGACTTCTTAAAAACTTAACTAGAGAGTTACAAAAGAGAGGTTTATTTGTTGTATTGTTGGTTGGTTTTTTAATACAGATATCTATAAAAAGTGTAGTCATTGCAAAGAAAACAACAAAACACGTGGTTTTTGGTTTGTTTTTTGTCTTCTTTGTGAACCACAGGTGAAAATTGCTAGAGCCTCCAGGGGCAACAAGCAAACAGACAGACATCCTCAGTTTATGATTTCTATCTTAAGACACAAATCTTTCTGAACTGAAAGCAGGTCATATATAAAGCATAAGTTTGGATCCCTTGGAAGCAGAAAAAATGTATATTTGGTCTTTGTTCTTTCGTCCAAATCACTATTTTGAAAGCTCCAGTATTATTCCACAATTTTGACAGATCCATATTATTCCATATCCTGACATTACTACACATAAATGCTGTGAACAAAAGATGACAAATTTGGCATGTTAAAATAATACTTTATGCTTCTGGAATCCACTCAGGAAATTATAGAAATACAAATTACACTGTTTTCAAAATTACAATGAAAGCAAAATTTGGACAAATAACAACTCCGTGACTTTTTTTCCAACACGCGTTAGTGACAAGGTCACTAGACAACAACTGGCGCCAAAGCTAAGTAGACACTAACAGCTACCAGGGAGATCAGTGGGCAGACAGGAGCACTGTTTTAACTAGAAAAATAAAGGCAGCAGGACACGGTTTAGAACATTTGAGTTTGGGAGACTGTTGAATTGGTGGAAAGGGAGTGAAACTGCTGGGGTCCAAAAATATAGGGGGAGCCTATGTACTGTTGTTACCTTTTGTTCAGTAAAGCTCACTGGGTACTCAGTGACAATCTTGGGAGAGTCTTGAGATAATTTTCCTTGGGATGCAAAAATCACAAAGAAAAAGAACTGCCATTGCAGGAAAGGCAAAATTCCAGTGAAATTCTTCCCCCCATCTCTCTTACAGAATAAAAGCCAGAATCTTTGAGAAGAAGGCCATTAGCATACTGGAGAAAGCCCATTGCAGCTAGAGGAGTAAACTGAAAAATCCCCTCTACTACAAAAAAAAAAGGGTAGAAATATATGTTGGTCAAAGAACTATAGTTAGGGCAGGGGCAGGAGTACTGACAAAACTATACCCCTAATATCCTGAGAAATGGTGCCTTCCTATGTTCGAAGCATAATCGGGGCATCACATAACTGTCTCCTTTTTACCCTGCCCATGTCCAGGCTTACAAGCAGTAAATCAAACAACTAACTGCAAAAGGCAGACTCTCCTGAAGTATAGAGCAAGAATCAGAAACAGATGCAGATATGACAAAGAAACAGATGCAGATATGACAAAGATGTTGAACTATGTGAAATGGGATCAAAATAATCGTGATTATTAAGTTAAAGGTTCTAATGGGAAGATGGACAACATTAAAAATTAGGTGGAATTCTAGAAAAAAAAGAGGAAACAGAAAGAATCAACTAGGGGGAAATAACAGGAAAAATGCCTTAGTTGTACTCATCAGTAGACTTGATGTAGAAAGGAAATAAATATGTGAATTTGAAGATAGGTTTATAGAAATTATTGAAAGTCAAACTTCAAAAGTATAAAAAAGTTATCAAAAGAAAAACACAACCACAATTTTCTAGGCCATTGTTAAACAGTAACAAATATGTGATAGAATCCGTGAAGGAGAAGCTAGAAGGAGGAGGAAGAAATATCTAAAGAAATGATAGCTAAGAATTTTTCAAAATTAAAAACAAATGCAAAAACAATGTTCTAAGAATCTCAGAGGACACCAAGCAGGATAAAATAAAAATGACAAACCAAACACCACCACCAAAATATATGAAAGCAGAAAAAGGGAAAAAGTTCTAACAGAAGAATATAGATGACAATTATAAAAGAATTTCTCTTCAGAAATCACGCCAGCTGTAAAAATAAAATATCATTTTTAAAGTATTAAAACATTTGAAAACCTAACTGCCAACCTATCATTCTATAAAAGCAAAAATATTTTTCAAAGAATAAAAATTAATACTTTTCCTGGACAAATTAAACCTGGGAGAATTTCTTGTCAGAAGACTAACAATAAATGTTTAAACCTGCAAGAAATTTTAGAAATTCTTCAGGCAAAAGGAATATAACACTGTAACTTGGATCTATATGAAGAATTTTTTTTAAAGATAAACTAAGAGAAAAATATTAGCAATATATAGTACATGACACAGTAATGCAAAAGATGAATAGATTTGGGAATGCACTGTTATGTTGCTCTACTATTCATGAAGCAGCATGGTATTATTTGGAGGCATAATTTAAACATTTATTAAGGAGGCATAATTTAAACATTTTAGCAATCACTATAAATATTTTAAAAGATAGACTTAATAAACCAATAAAGTAGATTTTTAAAATCCTAAAAATTTCCTCAATTAGCCATGAAAGACAGGAAAACAGAGGATGAAGAATAAATAATAGGTAGAAAAATAGAAGGAGACAATGGTAGATTTTAATTCAATGAATTAATAAGCACTCTAAGTATGAATGGCATAAAAATTACTGATAAGACAGAGATTGTAAAATTGCATTACAAATCGAGATCCAATATGTTATCCCTACAAAATCTCACTTTAAACACAAGGACACAGGCAAGCTAAAGATAAACAGCTGTAAAATATTATTAAAACAATAACCAAAATAAATAAAGCGAAAGCAGCAATATTAGTTTCACTGGTGTCCGTGTGAAGAGACCACCAAACAGGCTTTGTGTGAGCAATAAAGCTTTTTAATCACCTGGGTGCAGGCAGGCTGAGTCCGAAGAGAGAGTCAGAGAAGGGAGATATAGGGTTGGGGCCGTTTTATAAGATTGGGGTAGGTAAAGGAATATTACAGTCAAAGGGGGGTTGTTCTCTGGTGGGCAGGAGTGGGGGGTCACAAGGTGCTCAGTGGGGGAGCTTTTTTGAGCCACGATGAGCCAGGAAAAGGAATTTCACAGCTTTTTTGAGCCAGGATGAGCCAGGAAAAGGAAAGGTAATGTCAACATTTAAGGCAAGGACCGCCCATTTTCACTTCTGTTGTGGTGGAATGTCATCACCTAAGGCAGGAAGAGGCCATTTTCACTTCTTTTGTGATTCTTCAGTTACTTCAGGCCATCTGGGCATATACGTGCAGGTCACAGGGGATGCGACGGCTTAGTTTGGGCTCAGAGGCCTGACAATTAGTATCAGAAAAGTAAGTTTCCAAAAACAAATAAGAATAAAAAGAAACATCATTTAATTATAAAAGGGCTATTTTTCTAAGACAAAAATTCTAAATGCACATGCACTTAATAATTGAGTATCAAAATACATAGACTAAAAGAAGAAATGGAGAAATCCACAATCATAAATGCAGACTTCAACACTCCTTTGCAGTAA
This sequence comes from Pan troglodytes, assembly GCF_028858775.2. Classification (NCBI taxonomy): domain Eukaryota; kingdom Metazoa; phylum Chordata; class Mammalia; order Primates; family Hominidae; genus Pan; species Pan troglodytes. The sequence continues at coordinate 16,863,270 of NC_072411.2, forward strand.
TTGATAGAAAAAGTAGGCAGAAAAATAGTAAGGATATTGAATATATGACCCAAATTGCCACTCAATTTGACCTAATTTAAAATTTGTTAAACACTTCACCCCAAAGTATTAGAACACATATTTTGTCAAGAATTCTTAGACCATAATAAAACCAAAAAAAAAAATAACATATGAATTAAAAATTAAGTCCAAATGGAACTTAAGTGGAATGAAAATGAACCATGTCAAAATTTGTGAATACAGTGAAAAGCAATGCTCACAGAGAAATTCATAGCATTACATACTTATATTGAGAAAATAAAAATGTTCTCAAAACAGTGTTCTAAGCTTCCACCCTCAAGAAACTAGTAAAGGGAGAACAAATAAAACTCAAATGTAGCAAGAGAAAGAAAGTAATAAATACCAGAAATTAATAAAATTGAAAAGAAAAATAACTGAGAAAAGGTAATGAAACCAAAGCTGTTCGGTTGTTAAAAATGAAGAAAAAAAAGCACTGGCAACAAAAGAAAATACAATTTTGGCTTCATCACCGTTAAAAATTTCTATGCATTGAATAGCACTATTAAGTGAATGAAAAGACAACCTGCTAAATAGGAAAAAAGAATTTGCAAATTACTTATCTAACAGGAGGTTAATTTCCAGAATATACAACGAAGTCCTACAACTCAACAACAAAAACCAAACAAGCCAATACAAAAAAAAAAGGACTTGAATAGTTCATTGCTCCAAAGAAGATATGCAGATGGCTAATAAGCACATGAAAAGATGCTCGACCTCACTAGTCATTTGGGAAATGCCAATCTAAACTTCAATGAGATGCCTCCCCACACAAAATAGGTTGGCTATTATTAACAAGAGAAAACAACAGGTGTTGGTGAAGACGTGGAGAAATTAGAACTTTTGTGTTTTGTTCTTGGGAACATAAAATGATGCAATTGCTATAGAAAATAATTTACATGTTTCTCAAAAAGTTAAACATAGAATTATCTATGATCCAGTCATTTCATTTCTAGGTGTATATATTTGTGCACTAACATTCATGGCAATATTATTCACAGCAGCCAAAAGATGGAAACAACGCAAATATCCTTCAAAAGTTAGATAAACAAAATGTGGTATATATACAATGGAACATTTAGCCTTAAAAAGAATAAAATTCTGATACATGCTACGACATGAGTAAAGTTAAAGGCATTAGGCTAAGTTAGATAAACCGCACGCAAAGGATAAATATTGTATTATTATGCTTATATGAGGTACTCACAATAGCCAAGCTTTTAGAGACAGAAAATAGAACCAATGTTACCCTAGGCTTGGTATAGTGGGAATGAGGAATTAATTGCTTAATAGGTAGAGAGTTTCTGTTTGCTGTAATAAAATGTTCTGGAAATGACTAGTGAATAGTTGTAAAACATTGTGGATGTATTTGATGCCACTGAATTGTATACTTAAAAAATCAAAAAGTAAGTTTTTTTGTTATTTATATCTTACCCCAATAAAAAATATCATTTAGCAAAAATGTTCTGTTTTCCCAGTTTGACAAAATGGTATGTTTTTTTGAGCTGTGAAATATCTTTGAAATACATTGTTATTGAAAGATTACTTAAATGTACACATATTTATAATTTCTGTTATATTACATTTATATATCTATTTGGTTTAATTTATAGGCAGTAAAATATATGTCTTAACTGTACAGTCCAAACATATTTGAACAAAATGCATGCATCCATGTAACTCACATCATAAAACATTTCTATCATCCCACAAAGTTGTGTGTTATGCTCACTCAACCCATACACTTTGAAATCACTATTTCATCATTGATGAATTTTGTTCTTCTAAAACTTCATATAAATGGAATAATACAGTGTATTATTTAGTATCTTGCTTCTTTCACTTAACATGTTTTGAGGTTCATCCATGTCATTATGCAAATCAGTAGTATGCATATACATAGTATTTCATTATATGGTTATATTTATCCATTCTTTAAAAAAATTAGATTTTAAAATTTTTGTGGATACATAGTAGGTATATATATTTATGGGGTACCTGAGATGTTTTGATACAGGCATACAATGTTAAATAACCACATCTTAAAGAATGGGATATCCTTGCCCTCAAGCATTTGTCTTTTAAGTTATAAACAATCCAATTACATTCTTTAGTTATTTTAAAATATACAATTATTTTTGACTTCAGTCACCATAAGGTGCTCTCAAATAGTAGGTGTTATTCATTCTTTCTGTTTTTTCTTTTTTACCCATTAATCATCCCTACCTTCTACCCCCAACCCTCACTACCCTTCCTAGCCTCTGGTAACTGTGCTTCTACTTTTTATGTCCATGAGTTCAACTGATTTTTATTTTTAGATTCCACAAATAAGTGAGAGTATGCAATGTTTTTGTTTCTGTCTCTGGCTTATTTCGCTTAACATAGTGATCTCCAGTTCCATCCATGTTATTGCGGATGACTGAATCTCATTCTTTTTTATGGCTGCATGGTGTTCCACTGTGTATATGTATCACATTTTCTTTATCCATTCATCTGTTGATGGACACTTAGGTTTCTTCCAAATCTTAGCTATTGTAAACAGTGCTGCAACAAATGTAGGAGTACAGATATCTCTTTGATATATTGAGTTCCTTTCTTTTGGGTACATTACCCAGCAGTGAGATTGCTGGATCATATGGTAGCTCTATTTTTAGTTTTTTGAGGAACCTCCAAACTGCTTTCTATAGTGGTTGTACTAATTAAATTCCCACCAACAGTTTACAAGGGTTCCCTTTTCTCCGCATCCTTGCCAGCACTTCGTATTACCTGTCTTTTGGATATAAGCCATTTTAACTGGGGTGAGATGATATCTAATTATAGTTTTGATGTGCATTTATCTGATGATCAATGATGTTGGGCACCTTTTCATATGCCCACTTGCCATTTGTATGTCTTCTTTTGAAAAATATCTGTTCAAATATTTGCTTACTTTATTGGATTATTAGATTTTTTTTTTTCCTAGAGAGTTGTTTGTGCTCCTTACATATACTGGTGATTCCTCCCTTATCAGAGTGATAGTTTGCAAATATTTTCTCCCATTGTGTGGGTTGTCTGTTCACTTTTTGATTGTATACTTTACTGTTTAGAAACTTTTTAACTTGGTGTGATCCTGTTTGTCCATGTTTGCTTTGGTTGCCTGTGTTTGTTTGTGGAGTATTGATCAAGAAATCTTTGCCCACACCAATGTTGTGGACATTTTCCCCAATGTTTTCTTGTAGTAGATTCATGGTTTGATGTCTTGGATTTAAGCCTTTAATTCATTTTGATAGAATTTTTATTTGCTGAGAGATAAGGGTCAAGTCTCTTCTGCTTATGGACATCCAGTTTTCCAAGCACCATTTATTGAAGAGACTCATTTTTTCCCCAGGGTATGTTATGGCACCTTTGTCCAAATGAGCTCACTGTAAGTGTGTGGATTTGTTTCTGGGTTCTCTATTCTGTTTTATCATTCTATGTGTCTGTTTTTATGCCACTACAATGCTATTTTGGTTACTATAGCTCTGTAGTATAAGAAGAAGTCTGGTAATGTAATTTATCTAGATTTTTTTTTTTTTTTTAGCTTTGACTATTCTTGGTTTTTCTGTAGTTCCATACAAATTTTAGGAATGCTTTTTCCATTTCTGTGAAGACCATCATTGGTATTTTGATAAGGATTGCATTGAATCTATAGATTATGCTTTGGGTATTATGAACATTTTAACAATATTGAGTCTCCCAATTAATGAACATAACTTTTTTTTTCATTTTTTGATGTCCTCTTCAATTTTTTTCATCAGTGTTTTAAAGTTTTCATTACAGAGATCTTTCACTTCTTTAATTTCTAAGTATTTAATTTTATGTGTGGCGATTCTAAGTTAGATTTTTTTATTCCTTTCTTTTCAGAATGTTCACTATTGACATAGAGAAATGCTACAGATTTTTGTATGTTGATTTTGTATTTTCCCACTTTATTTTTTTTAATCAGTTCTAATAGTTTTCCTGTGGATTCTTTAGGTTTTTCCAAATATAAGATTATATAATCTGCAAAACAGGATATTTTGACTTGTTCCATTCCAATTTGTATGCCCTTAATATCTTTCTCTTGTCTGACTGCTCTAGCTAGGACTTTCAGTACTGTGTTGAGTAACAGTGGTGACAGTGCCATTCTTGTGGTGTACCAGATCTTAAGAGGAAAGGCTTTCAGGTGTTCCCCATTCCATATGACACTTTTCATACAAGTCCGTGTGAAGAGACCACTAAACAGGCTTTGTGTGAGCAGCAAGGCTGTTTATTTCACCTGGGTGCAGGTGGGCTGAGTCCAAAAAGAGAGTCAGCAAAGGGAGATAGGCGTGGGGCCGTTGTATAAGATTTGGGTAGGTAAAGGATAATTACAGTCAAAGGGTGGTTGCTCTCTGGCGGGCAGGGGTGGGGGTCACAAGGTGCTCAGTAGGGGAGCTTTTGAGCCAGGATGAGCCAGGAGAAGGAATTTCACAAGATAATGTCATCAGTTAAGGCAGGAACAGGCCATTTTCACTTCTTTTGTGGTGGAATGTCATCAGTTAAGGCAGGAACTGGCCATCTGGATGTGTACGTGCAGGTCGCAGGGGATATGGTAGCTTAGCTTGGGCTCAGGGGCCTGACATTCCTGTCTTCTTATATTAATAAGAAAAATAAAATGAAATAGTGGTAAAACGTTGGGACGGCGAAAATTTTGGGGGGTGGTATGGAGAGAGAATGGGCAATGTTTCTCAGGGCTGCTTCGAGCAGGATTAGGGGCGGCATGGAAACCTAGAGTGGGAGAGATTAAGCTGAAGGAAGATTTTGTGGTAAGGGGTGACATTGTGGGGTTGTTAGAAGAAACATTTGTCACTTAGAATTATTGGTGATGGCCTGGATATGGTTTTGTATGAATTGAAAAACTAAACGGAATAAGAGAAGGAGAAAAACAGGTATTAAATGTCTAAGAATTGGGAGGACCTAGGACATTTAATTAGAGAGTGCCTAAGGAGATTCAGCATAGTCCTGCCAGCAAAGATTATTCATTTACTCTAAGAGTTAAGAGTGGCAGTTGGGGATAGCACCAGGAGATATCAGCTGTCATGGGTTGGAGAAACGGTGTAACCTGGCAGTGTAAACAAGAGCAGGGAATGTATGAGTAGTTGAGAACGGTGAATAGGAGTACGACTACACAGAAGATAGTAGGGATGACAAGTTTTTTGGGGCACAGTTTAAGTTGGTCTGGTGTCTGGAATGAGACTTGGGGCCTAATTAAAAGGAGTGTCCATACAGGAGCTCAAATGGGCTGTACCTTGTAGCATTCCAAGGACAGGCCTGAATTCTGAGAAGGGAAAGTGGTAAAAGTATTGTCTAGTCCCGTTTAAGTTGGTGGCTGAGCTTGGTGAGGTGTGTTTTTAAAAGACTATTAGTGTGTTCTACTTTTCCTGAAGACTGAGGATGTAAGGGATATAAAGATTTCACTGAATACTAAGAGCCTGAAAAAATGCTTGGCTGATTTGGCTAATAAAGGCCGGTCTGCTATCGGACTACATAGAGGTGGGAAGGCCAAACTGAGGAATGATGTCTGACAGAAGGGAAGAAATGACCGTGGTGGCCTTCTCAGACCCTGTAGGAAAGGCCTCTACTTATCCAGTGAAAGTGTCTACCTAGATTAAGAGGTATTTTACTTACCTGACTCGGGGCACATGAGTAAAGTCAATTTGCCAGTTCTGGGCAGGGGCAAATGCTCGAGCTTGATGTGTAGGAAAGGGAGGAGGCCTGAACAATCCTTGAGGGTTAGTAGAATAGCAGATGGAACACTGAGAAGTGATTTCTTTGAGGACAGATTTCCAGGATGGAAAGGAAATGAGAGGTTCTAAGAGACGGGCTAGTGGCTTATAATCTACATGGAAGAGGTTATGAAATGACGACACAATAGAATGGGCCTGTGGGGCTGGAAGGAGATATTTTCCTTTGTCTAAGAACTATTTGCCTTGTGTGGGAAGAGATTGATAGGTGGGAGTGACCGATGTGAAGGAGAAAAACTGGCCATGAGGGACAGAAGTTGGAAATCTAGCTGCTTGTCTAGCCACCTTATCAGCATAAGTGTTGCCTAGAGCAATGGGATCTGACGCCTTTTGATGGCCTTCGCAGTGAATGACTCCAGCTTCTTTTGGAAGTAAAGCGACCTTGAGCAGAGTTTTTATTAAAGAGGCATTAATGATGGAGGATCTTTGCATAGTCAGGAAACTTCTTTCAGCCTCTATAACAGCATGGTGGTGCAGAATGTGAAAGGCATATTTAGAGTCAGTATAAATACTGATGAGTAGTCCTTTTGCAAGAGTGAGGGCTTGAGTTAAGGCAAGTAGTTCGGCTTGCTGAGAGGTAGTGGAGGTGGGCAGAGCAGTAGCCTCAATGATAGATGTGGAAGATACTATAGCATAGCCTGCCTTTGCTGGTGAGTGGCGATTAGGCCTGGTGGAACTGCCATCAATAAACTAAATGTGATCAGGGTGAGGAACAGGAAAGAAGGAAATATGGGGAAATGGGGTTAATGTCAGGTGGATCAGAGAGATACAGTCATGGGGGTCAGGTGTGGTATCCAGAATAATGTGGGAGGCCGGAATGAAGTCCGTGCCAGGAACAATGGTAATTGTGGGAGACTCAACAAAGAGTGAGTATAGCTGAAGGAGCCTGGAAGCAGAAAGTATATGCATCAGGTATGAGGAAGAAAATAGATTTTGGAAGTTATGAGAACTGCAGAGAGTGAGTTGAGCATAGTTTGTGATTTTTAGGGCCTCTAAAAGTATTAAGGCAGTGGCAGCCGCTGCACGCAGGCATGAGGGCTAGGCTAAAACAGTAAGGTCAAGTTGTTTGGACAGGAAGGTTACAGGGTGCGGTCCTGCCTCTTGTGTAAGAATTCTGACCACACTAACCATGCCTAGGAAGGAAAGGAGTTGTTGTTTTGTAGAAGGGATTGAGGTTTGGGAGATTAGTCGAACACGATCAGCAGGGAGAGCACGTGTGTTTTTATGAGAATTATGCCGAAATAGGTAACAGATGAGGATGAAATTTGGGCTTGACTGAAGTAATGGGGGCTATCTGTGAAGCCTTGTGGCAGTACAGCATAGGTAATTTGCTGAGCCTGATGGGTGTCGGGGTCAGTCTAAGTGAAAGCGAAGAGAGGCTGGGATGAAGGGTGCAAAGGAATAGTAAAGAAAGCATGTTTGAGATACAGAACAGAATAATGGATTGTGGAGGGAGGTATTGAGGATAGGAGAGTATATGGGTTTGGCACTATGGGGTGGATAGGCAAAACAATTTGCTTGATAAGGCACAGATCCTGAACTAACTTGTAAGGCTTGTCTGGTTTTAGGACAGGTAAAAGGGGGGAATTGTAAGGAGAGTCTATAGGCTTTAAAAGGCCATGCTGTAGCAGGTGAGTGATAAGAGGCTTTAATCTTTTTAAAGCGCCCTGCGGGTTGGGACATTGGCTTTGAGCGGGGTAAGGGTGGTTAGGCTTTAACAAGATGGTAAGGAGTGCATGATGGGTCACCAAGGAGGGAGTAGAGGTATCTTATACTTGTGGGTTAAGGTGGGGGGATACAAGAGGAGGACGCAAAGGAGGCTTTGGATTGGGAAGAAGGGCAGCAATGAGATGTGGCTGTGGTCCAGGAATAGTCAGGGAAGCAGATAATTTAGTTAAAGTGTCTCGGCCTAATAAGGGAACTGGGCAGGTGGGGATAACTAAAAGAGTGCTTAAAAAAGTATTGTCTAAGTTGGCACTAGGGTTGGGGAGTGTTAAGAGGTTTAGTAGCCTGGCTGTCAATACCTACAACAGTTATGGAGGCAAGGGAAACAGGCCCTTGAAAAGAAGGTAATATGGAGTGGGTAGCCTCCATATTGATTAAGAAGGGGACGGACTTACATTCTACTGTGAGAGTTACCTGATGCTTGGCATCCGTGATGGTTTAGGGGGCTTCTGAGGCGATCGGGCAGTGTCAGTCTTCAGCTGCTAAGCCAAGAAGATCTGGGAAGGAGTCAGTCGGAGAGACTTGGGCCAGAGTTCCAGGGGCTCTGGGAGTGGCTGCCAGGTGAGTTGAACAGTCTGGTTTTCAGTGGGGTCCCACACAGATGGGATGCGGCTTAGGAGGAATCCCAGGCTGCGGGCATTCCTTGGCCTGGTGGCCAGATTTCCGGCACTTGTAGCAAGCTCCTGGGGGAGGAGGTTCTGGAGGAATCCCTGGCCACTGTGGTTCAGGCGTTTGGAAGTTCTTGTGTGCTGGAGATGTGGTTGGGGTTTCTCTCACAGTGGAAGCAAGGAATTGCAACTTTTTTCTATTATCGTACATCTTGAAGGCGAGATTAAGTCCCGTTGTGGTGTTTGAGGACCGGAATTTAATTTTTGGAGCTTTATTTAAAGTCGGGAGTGGATTGGATAATAAAATGTATATTGAGAATAAAACGGCCTTTTGACCTTTTAGGGTCTAGGGCTGTAGAGAGTCTCAGGGTTGCTGCCAAACAAGCCGTGAACTGGGCTGGGTTTTTATATTTGATGAAAAAGAGCCTAAACGCTATCTGATTTGGGATAAAGAAAAAGGAGCATTAACTTTGAGTATGCCTTTAGCTCCAGCCACCTTTTTAAGAGGAAATTGCTGGGCAGGTGGGGGAGGGCCAGTCACGGAACGAAACTGTAAGCTGGACAGGGTGTGAGGAGGGGAAGGGATAAAAGGATTATAGGGTGGAGGAACAGAGGCTGACGAAGAATTGGGACCTAGCTCAGCCTGGCGAGGAGGGGAGAGGTCAGATAGGTCTATATAAAAGGAAGATTAGAAAGACTCAGCAATGCTTGGGGTTGGGACTGAGGGGACAGGTGGGAGGGAAGGAAGATTTGGGACGAGTTGCATTGGGAACAGACTAGGGAGGGACCGATGTGTAAAAGAATGCCTGGACATCAGGCATCTCAGACCGTTTGCCTATTTTACGACAAGAATTATTTAGATCTTGTAGGATGGAAAAATTGAAAGTGCCATTTTCTGGCTATTTGGAACCACTGTCGAGTTTGTATTGGGGTCAAGCGGCATTGTAGAAGAAAATAAGATGTTTAGGTTTTAGGTCAGGTGAGAGTTGAAGGGGTTTTATGTTCTTGAGAACACAGTCTAAGGGAGAAGAAGGAGGAATGGAGGGTGGACGCTTGCCTATAGCGAAGGAGGCAAGTTTAAAGAGTAGGGTAGAGACACGGAGAAGGAGGTGGTGAGCAGCCCTGGGCTGCAATGTGGGTGAGCAGTCAAAGCAGGCGTCCCTGCAGTTGACTTGCCACAAAGGGTACATGGGTGAATGATCAAGGCAGGTGTCCCCGTGGAGATCAGACACAAATGGAACATGGCTGAATAATCAGAGAGCCGTCCCTGCAATGATTAAACACCAAGGGAAGGCTGCCTCCCCAAGTCCGTGACTGGCACCAGAGTTTTGGGTCCACAGATAAAATGTGTCTCCTTTGTCTCTACCAGAAAATGAAAGGAATTGAAATTAAGAGAAGGGAGAGATTGAAGTGTGGCACCAAGATTGAAAGGAGAAAGAGGTTGAGGGATAGTGGGGGAGGTTGGAGAAGAGAGTAAAAAGAGGCCGCTTACTGGATTTGAAATTGGTGAGATGTTCCTTGGGCTGGTTGGTCTGAGGATCTGAGGTCATAGGTGGATCTTTCTCATGGAGCAAAGAGCAGGAGGACAGGGGATTGATCTCCCAAGGGAGGTCCCCCGATCTGAGTCACGGCACCAAATTTCATGCATGTCCTTTTGAAGAGACCACCAAACAGGCTTGGCGTGAGCAACAAGGCTGTTTGTTTCACCTGGGTGCAGGCGGGCTGAGTCCAAAAAGAGAGTCAGCAAAGGGAGATGGGAGTAGGGCCATTTTATAAGATTTGGGTAGGTAAAGGAAAATTACACTCAAAGGGGGGTTGTTCTCTGGTGGGCAGGAGTAGGGGTCACAAGGTGCTCAGTAGGGGAGCTTTTGAGCCAGGATGAGCCAGGAGAAGGAATTTCACAAGATAATGTCATCAGTTAAGGCAGGAACAGGCCATTTTCACTTCTTTTGTGGTGGAATGTCATCAGTTAAGGCAGGAACTGGCCATCTGGATGTGTACATGCAGGTCACCGGGGATATGATGGCTTAGCTTTGGCTCAGAGGCCTGACAGTCTGGCTAAAGGTTTGTCAATTTTGTTTAACTTTTCACAAAACTCATTTTTTGTTTCATTGATCTTTTTAGTGTCTTTAAAATTCAATTTCATTTATTTATGCTCTGGTCTTTATTATTTATTTGGGTGTTGAAGTCTCCAGCTCTTATTATATTGGGGTCTCTCTTTTTAACTCTAATAATATTTTCTTTATATATCTGGGTGTTCCTGTGTTTGCTGCATATATATTTAAAATTATTATCCTTTTGCTGAACTGACCCCTTTATCATTTTATAACAACCTTCTTTGTCTCTTATAGTTTTTCTCTTGAAATCTCTTTTGTCTGACATGTATATAGTGACTTCTGCTTGTTTTTGGTTTCCATTGACATGAAATTCTTTTTCTATCCCTTTATTTTTAGTCTATGTGTGTCTTTATAGGTGAGGTGTGTTACTTGTAAGAAACAGATAAATGAGTCTTGTTTTTTCATTCATTCAGCCATTCTACACCTTTTGATTGGAGAGTTTCATCCATTTACATTCAACATATTATGAATAAGTAAGGACTTACTCCTGACATTTTGTTGCTTGTTTTCTGGTTGTTTTGTGGCCTTCTCTTTCTTTCATTCTTGTCTTTCTCTGGTGAAGAAGATTTGCTGTGGTGATATGATTTAGTTTCTTTCTTTGTATTTTTTCTGTATCCATTGTATGTTTTCTAGTTTGAGGTCACCATGAGGCTTGCAAATACTGTACTTATTATTTTAACCTAATAACAATATTCTCTGTATAAACAAGCAAGCAAAATAAAAACTAATAAAAATTCACCTTAACTTTGTCCTCGAACTTTTAAACTTTTTATTGTTTCCATTTATATATTTTTGTACTATGTCCTACAAAGTTTTTGTAGTTATTATTTCTTATTGGTTCATTGTTTAGTCTTTCTACTCAGGATAAGAGTAGTTTACACACCATAGTTACATTGTTATAGTATTCTGTGTTTTTCTGTGTGCTTACTATTACCAGTAAGTTTTATACCTTCAGGTAATTATTTATTGCTTATTAATATTCTTTTCCTTCTGATTGAAGTAGTAAAGGTCTGGCATTTCCATATAGGAAAGGTTGTAGCATTTCTTGTAGGAAAGGTCTGGTACTGATAAAATTCCCCAGCTTTTGCTTATTTCTCCTTCATGCTTGAATGACATTTTTGCCAGATATACTATTCTAGGGCAAAAGTTATTTTCCTTCAGCACTTTAAATATGTCATGCCATTCTCTCTTGGCCTGTAAGGTTTCCACTAAAAGGTGTTCTGAAAGACATATTGTAGCTCCATTTTATGTTATTTGCTTGTTTTCTCTTCCTGCTTTTAGAATCCTTTCTTTATCCTTGACTTTTAGGAGTCTGATTATTAAATTCCTTGAGGCAATCTTCTTTGGGTTAAATCTGCTTGGTGTTCTATAACCTTCTTGTACTTGGATATTGAAATCTTTCTCTAGAATTGGGAAATTCTCTGTTATTTTACCTTTGAAAAAGCTTTCTATCCATATCACTCTACGTCCTCGTTAAGACCAATAACTCTTAGATTTGCCCATTTGAGGATATTTTCTACATCCTCTAAGCCTGTTTATTTTATTTATTTATTTATTTTTGCCTCCTCTGATTATGTATTTTAAAATAGCTTGCCTTTAAGATCACTAATTATGTCTTCTCCTTGATCCATTCTGCTATGAAAGGACTCTGATGCATTCTTCAGTATGCCAGTTGTATTATTCAGTTCCAGTATTTCTGCTTATTTTTAATTATTTCCATCTCTTTGTTAAGCTTTTCTATTTCTGAGTTACTTCTCTGTGTTATTTTGAATTTATTTGAGTAGTTTCCTTAAAACAACTATTGTGAATTCTGTGTCTGAAGGATCACATATCTGATTCACCAGGATTGCTCCTTGGTGCCTTATTTAGTTCATTTGGTAAGTTCATGTTTTCCTGGCTGACGTTGATGCTAGTAGATGTTCTTTTGTGTCTGAGCATTGAATAATTAGGTATTTATTGTAATCTTCACTGTCTGGGCTTACTTGTAGTTTTCCTTTTGGGATAGTCTTTCCAGATATTTGAAAGGACTTGAGTGTTGTGATCTAAACTGTTTCTACTTTGGGAGGCACCCTAGCCAAGTAATTCTGTGGTTCTTGCAGACTCATAGATGGACTGTCTTGATTATGTTGGACATGTTCTGGGAGAATTCTCTCATTTACCAGGCATAGACTCTTGTTCCCTTCCCTTACCTTGTCCCAAACATACAGGGTCTCTGTCTCTGTTCTGAGCCAGCTAAAGCTGGAGGTGGTGTGTATTAGTCCATTTTCACCCTGCTATAAAGAAATACCTGGGACTGTGTAATTTATAAAGGAAGGAGGTTTAATGGATTCACAGTTCCTTGGGAGGCCTTATAAAACTTAGTATCATGGTGGAAGGTGAAAGAGAAGCAAAGGCACTTCTTACATGGTGGAAGGCAAGAAAAGCATGTGTGAAAAGCAAAGGGGTAGGAGCCCCTTATAAAACCATCAGATCTTGTGAGAACTCCCTCACTGTCACAAGAAAAGCATGGGGGAAATTGCCCCCATGATCCAATCACCTCCCTCAAGGTCTCTCTTTCAACACCTTGGGATTACAATTCAAGATGACATCTGAGTGGGGACACAGAGCCTAACCATATTTCTCTGCCTGTAGTCCCTCCCAAAATCTCCTATTCTCACATTTCAAAACACAATCATGCCTTCCCAACAGTTCACAAAATTCTTAACTCATTTTAGCATTAACTCAAAAGTCCAAGTCCAAAATCCCATCTGTGACAAGTCAACTTCCTTCTGCCTAGGAGCCCATAAAATCAAAAGCAAGTTAGTTACCTCCAAGACACAATGGAATATAGGAATTGGATAAATGCTGTCATGCCAAATGGGATAAATAGGCCAAAACAAAGGGGCTATACAGGCTCCATGCAAGTCCAAAATCCAACAGGGCAGTCATTAAATCTTAAAGCTCCAAAATGATATCCTTTGACTCTGTGTCTCACATCCAGGTCACACTGATGGAAGAGGTGGGCCCTCACAGCCTTGGGCAGCTCTGCCACCATGGCTTTGCAGGGTATAGCCCCCTCACCCAGCTGCTTTCATGGCTCGCATTGTCTGTGACTTTTCCTGATGCAGGGTTCAAGCTGTCAGTGGATCTACCATTCTGGGGTCTGGAGGATGGTGGTCCTCTTACAGCTCCACTAGGCAGCGTCCTAGTCGGGACTCTGTGGGGGGGCTCCAACCCCACATTTCTTCTTTGCATTACCCTAGCAGATTCTCCATGAGAGCTTCGCCCCTGCAGCAGAGTTCTACCTGAACAACCATCTGTTTCCATACATCCTCTGAGGTCTAGGCAGAGGTTTCCAAAGCTCAATTCTTGACTTCGGTGCATCTGCAGCCGCAACACCACATGGAAGCTGCCAAGTGCCTTGGGGCTTGCACCCTGTGAAGCAATGGCCTGAGCTGTACATTGGCCCCTTTTAGCCATGGCTAGGACTTAAGGCACCAAGTACCTACACTGCACAAAGCAGTTGGCCCAGGAAACAATTTTATCCTCTGAGGCTTTGGCCCTGTGTTAGGAGGGGCTGCTGTGAAAACCTCTGACATGCCCTGGAGACATTTTCCATATCATTTTAGTAATTAACATTTGACTCCTCATTTCTTAGGGAAATTTCTGCAGTGGGTTTGAATTTCTCCCAGGAAAATGGGTTTTTCCTTTCTACTGCATCATCAAGCTGCAAATTTTCCAAACTTTGATGCTCTGCTTCCTTTTTAAACATAAGTTCCAATTTCAGATCATCTCTCTCAAGTTCCAGTTCCACAGTTCTCTAGCACAGGGGCAAAATGCCACCGGTCTCTTTGCTGAAGCATAGCAAGAGTGATCTTTGCTTCAGTTCTGAATGAGTTTCTCACCTCCATCTGAGACCACCTCAACCTAGACTTCATTTTCAACGTCACTATGTCAGCATTTTGGTCAAAACCATTAAACAAGTCTTTGGAAAGTTCCAGACTTTCCCACGTCTTCCTGTGTTCTTCTGAGCCCTCCAAACTGTTCCAACCTCTTCCTGTTGCCCAGTTCCAAAGTCACTTCCACATTTTTAAGTATCTTTGTAGCAGTGTCCCACTACCTTGGTAACAATTTACTGTATTAATTTGTTTTCACACTGCTATAAAGAAATATCCAAGACTGGGTAATTTATAAAGGAAGGAGGTTTAATCGACTCACAGTTCCGAGGGCTGGGAAGGCCTTAAGAAACTTACAATCGTGGCAGAAGGTGAAGGAGAAGCAAAGGCACATCTTACATGATGCCAGGTCAGAGAACCATGTGTCAAAAGCAAAGGGGGGCAGATTCCCTTATAAAACCATCAGATCTTGTGAGAACTCACTCTCTATCATTAGAATAGCATGGGGGAAGCGGCCCCCATGATCCAATCACCTCCGACCAGGCCTCTCCCTTAGCACCTGGGGATTACAATTCAAGAAGAGATGTTAGTGGGAACACAAAGCCTAACCATAGCATGGAGTGACACAAGCACCCCTGTGGCTACCACCACTGTGACTACACTGGTCAGACCTGAAGCCCGCACAGCATTGGGTCTCACCCACAGCCTGCTGTAACCACTCCCTGGCTACTGCCCATGTTCGCTCAAGGACCCAAGGGTCTACAATCACCAGATGGCAAAGCCAGCCAGACCAGCCCTATGTCCTTTGCCTCAGGGTGGTGAAGTCCCCCAGGCCCCACGTGGATCTAGAAGTGCCATCTGGGAGTGAGGGACTAGTGTCAAAAACCTTAGCAATCTACCTGGTATTCTATTGTATTGTAGCGGAGCTGACAATCAACACCACAAGATGCAGTCCTTCCCACTCTTCCTTCCCCTTGCCAAAAGCAGAGGAGCCACACCCCGTAGTCACCACCACCCTGGCACAAGAAGTACTGCCAGACCACTGCCAATGTTCCCTTAAGGCCCAAGGTTCTTGAGTCAGTTTATGGTGAATGCTGCGTGCCCTAGGACTCACCCTTCAGGGCAGTGGGCTTCCTTCTGGCCCAAGCAATGTCCAGAAATTCTAAGAGTCAATTCCTGGAATTGGGGACCCCAAGAACCTGCTTGGTACCCTTCCCCACTGTGGCAGTGTTGATACCTGGAGCCAGCAAGTCATCAGAGGCTCACAGGGGCCCTTGATATAATACCTGGGTATCACCGCTGGTTATCCAGAACCCAGGGGCTTTTCAGTTAGCAGGTAATAAATGCTGGCAGGACTGGGTCAATTTCTTTAAGGCAGTGGGTTTCCTCCTGGCCCAGGATGTTTCTAAAAATGTCCCCTGGGAGCTAGGGCCTAGAAAAGGGGCCTCATGACTTTGACAGGTTTCCTATCCTGCTGTGGCTGAGCTGGTAACCAAGAGGTAAGACAGTTTTCCCTACTCTTCTCTCTCTCCTCCTCAGGTGGAAGGATGGGATCTCTTTTGGGGCTGGGGGCTAGAAGAGGGGTGATGCCAGCACTCCCTTGGCTGCTTCGGCTGGTGTCTCAGTGTGTTGCCTGCCCCCCTCCCATTCCGCTGTCTCTGGGCCTAGTTCAGCCCAAGGAATTGCATAAGAGTTGTGGTCTTTATGGCCTAGACTGCCTTTCAGGTTTACACAGAGACTGAGAACACTTTGGCCCTTGGTGTCAAGGTTTGTGGGCACTGGAGTTCAGACCTCTGAGACCAGTGATTTCCCTCTGGATAGGGGAATGCTCCTTCTGTGTGTTGGTGTCAGCTGAGTTTGGTCTGATTATTTTTTCTCTGAAAGGACAGCACTGAGTTTGATGCCTCACAATTCCTGTATTTTTCTTCCCCAGTGTCCAGAGAGGCTCTCCACACCCACCCTGTGGCTGCCACTGGGGATGGGGAGGGGTGGCTTCAGTAATTCAGGACTGTTTTTTCTCCTCACTGCGTCTTTCAGCAATACAAAGTTAAAACCAGGTACTGTAAGTACTTGCCTGAGTTTTGGTTCTCATGAAGGTGTTTTCTTCTGTGTAGGTAGTTGTTAACTTGGTGTCCTTGAAAGGGGTATAATTGGCGGAGCTTTTTCTTCCACCATCTTGCTCCATCTCTTTCTTCTGTTTGTTCCTTCTTAAGTGCATGTGTATTAGAGTGTATCTTTTGGGGGTTTTATGGATAAATGTGTTATTAAACTATTATAGAAGTCTTTTCATGACTTTTTTACATCAGTTTTAAATTCACAGCAAAATTGAAAGGACATTATAGTGCATAGTCTCTACCCTTATCAACATGTGTCACCAGAGTGATACATTTGTTACAACTGGTGAACCTACATTGGTACACCATTATCACTCAAAGTCCATAGTTTACATTGGAGTTCACATTCTATGGGTTTGGAAGAAAGTATGGTGACATATATTCACCATTATAGTAACGTGCAGTGTAGTTTTACTACCCTAAAAATTGGCATTTCTCCTATTCATCCCATCTTTCCCCTAGCCTCTGAAAACCACTGATCTTTTTGATTACCTCCATAGTTTTGCCTTGGCCAGAAGGTCATACAGTTGGAATCATAGACTATGTAGTCTTTTCAGAGTGGCTTTTTTCACTTAGTAATATGCATTAAAGTTTCTTCCATGTCTTTTCATGGCTTGATAACTCAATTGTTTTTAACAACAAAAATTTTACTTTTTCTGGATGTACCAGAGTTTATTTTTCACTTACTGAAGGACAACATGGTTGCCTCCAAGATTTGGCAATTATGAATAAAGGTGCTGTAAATATGCAGATATAGTTTTTGTGTGATGGATTTTGGCCATTCTAGTAAACATTCTGTGGTATCTTATTGTTTTAATTTGCA
Source organism: Pan troglodytes (assembly GCF_028858775.2). Lineage (NCBI taxonomy): Eukaryota > Metazoa > Chordata > Mammalia > Primates > Hominidae > Pan > Pan troglodytes. Next base: position 16,880,372 of record NC_072411.2, read on the forward strand.
TTTTCATGATGATGTATGATGTGGAGCCTCTTTTCTTTTTTTTTTGAGATGGAGTTTTGCTTTTGTTGCCCAGGCTGGAGTGCAATGGCACAATTGCGGCTCACCGCAACCTTCGCCTCCCAGGTTCAAGTGATTCTCCTGCCTCAGCCTCCTGAGTAGTTGGGATTGCAGGCGTGAGACACCACACCTGGCTAATTTTGTATTTTTAGTAAAGACGGGGTTTCTCCTAGTTGGTCAGGCTGGTCTCGAGCTCCCGACCTCAGGTGATCTGCTCACCTCAGCCTCCCAGCCTCCCAAACCGTGCCCAGCTGAGCCTCTTTTCTTATGCGTGTTTTTCTTCTGCATATCTCTTTGGTAACGAGTCTGTTAGTCTTTGGCTCAATTTTTAATCAGGTTTAAGAATTCTTATTTTGTGTGTTGGCAAATATTTTCCTCACAGTTTGTGGCTTTCCTTCCTGTATTCCTGACGTTATCTTTCATAGAGCAACAGCAGTTTTTAATTCTAATGAAGTTCAGTTTATTAATTATTTCTTTCATTGATTGTACCTTTGATGTTGTATACACAAAGTCAGCACTGTACCCAGTATCATCTGCATTTCCTCTTATATTAGCTTCCAGGAGTTATATCATTTTGCATTTTACACTTATATCTATGATTTATTTGAGTTAATTTTTGGAAGGGTATAAGGTCTATAAATATATGTACATAAAATTTGTGTGTGTGTTGTATACTAGACATCACATGCAAATGTGTGTACACACACACACACACACACACACACATATTTACATGTGATGTCTAGTTTTCCCCACACCGTATTTTGAGTAGATTATCATTTTTCTATTGTATTGCCTTTTCTCCTTTGAAAAGATCAGTTGACTATATTTATGTAGATCTGTTTTGGGGCTCTTTATTCTGCCCCATTGATCTATTTGTCTAATCTTTCATCGATAACACCCTGTCTTTGTTATTATAGCTTTATAGGAAGGTTTAAAACCAGGTAGTATCAGTACTCCAATTTTGTTCTTTAGTGTTTTGTTGGCAATTGTGGGTCTTCTTCCCTTCTATACGATGTTTGTCAATACTGACAAAATAACTTTCTGTGATTTTGCCTGGGATTGCATTGAATCTATAGGTCAAATTGGGAAGAACTGGCAACGTGACAGTATTGATTTTTCCTATCCGTTAACATGGAATAGTTCTCCATCTGTTTATTCCTTATTTGATTTCTTTCATTCAATGTTATGGTTTTCCTTTTAGACATACATATCTTTTCAGGTAAATTCCTACGTATTTCATTTTGTGAGGTGCTAATGTAAATGCTATTATGTTTTGTGTTTTTAGTTTCAAATTCCATTTGTTCATTGCTAGTATATATGAAAGCAATTAACCTTTTGATATTACTTCAGTATTCTGAAACCTTGCTATAATCATATAACAGATCCAGAATATTTTGATAATTTTGAATTTTATATATAGATGAGCAAGTCTTCTGCAAAAAAAAAAACAGCATTTTAAAAAATTTCTTTGTTTCTAATCCATATATTTTACATTTTCTTTTATTGTCTCCCTGCATTTCCTAAGATTTCCAGGAAAATGTCAAAAATTAGTGATGAGAGGAAATATTCCTGACTTGTCCTTAGTAGACAAACTTCTAGTTTGTCACCATGAAGTGTGATGTTAGCTGTAAGTTCTTTGTAGTTATTTTTGATGAAGTTGTAGAATTTTCTTCTCTATTCCAAGTTTACTAAAATTTTTGTTATAAGCAGATTTTTGATTTTGTTAAACGGTTTTTTGTATATCTACTTATGAGATCATGTAATTTTTCTATTTCAGCCTGTTGTGGATCATATTAATTGATTTTCAAATATTGAATCAGCTTTGCATGCCTGAGTAAAATCATACTTGGTTGTGGTATACAATTATTTTTGTACATTGTTACATTGAATTTGCTAATATTTCATTGAAAATGTTTGCATCTATGTTCATAAGAGATATTGATATGTAGTTTTCTTTTTTTTGTACTGTCTTTGGTTTAGGTATTAAGACAATGATGGCTTCATAGACTGAGTTAAGTTATTCTCCCTATTTTTATGTTTGGAAAGAGCTTGTAGATAATTGGTTTAATGTCTTCCTAAATGTTTGGTAAAATTCACCAATGAACCTATATGGGCCTGGTGCTTTCTGCTTTAGGACATTATTTATAATTAATTTAATTTATTTAATAGATATAGGTCTGTTCAAAGCATCTATTTTTTATTGACTGAGTTTCAGAAGATTATGGCTTTCAAAGAATTGGTCTGTTTTATCTAGGTTATCAAATTTGTGGGCATAGGATTGTTCATAATATTTCTTTAATATCCTTTTAATATTCATAGAATCTGTAATAATATAACCTTTTATTTCTGATATGATTTATTTCTATCTGCTCTTTTTTCACCTTAGTAAGCATTATTGTAGGCTTATTAATTTTTTGGTCTTTTCAAATAAACAGCTTTAGATTTCATTAACTACTCTCTATTTCTTATTTAATTTTATTAATTTTTGTTCTAACTCTTATTGCTTTTCTTCATCGTACTTTAATTTTCCCTTCTTTTTTCTAAGGTGGCAGCTTAGGTAATTAATTTTAGATCATTCTGATTTGTATAATATATGCATTTAAATATGTTGTACAATTTTCTTCAAGTACTACGTTTACTGCATCCCACACATTTTTATAAGTTATTTTCATTTTCATGTAGTTAAAATTATTTTTAAATACTTTTGAGATTTTCTTTGACCATGTATTATTTAGAACTCTGTTTTTTTTTAAATATTCACATATATTGGGATTTTCCATTTTTTTGTTCAATTCCATTGTAATCTGATAACAGATATTACATGATTTCTATTCTTAAATTTGGCAAGGTGTATTTTTTCACCCAGAATGTGGTCCCTCTTTGTATAAGTTCCATGTGAGCTTTAGAAGAATGTGTATTCTGCTCTTATTTCTCCATTTTAGGTGGAAAAGTTTGGCTATAGTGGGCTGGAGTTGTGTATTTTTTTTTCCCCAGTTCAGCTAGGCTCTGATAAAACACCAGCAGTTAATACATTTTAAAAATAGGGTTTGTTGTTGTTTTTTGAGAGCAGAGCTTCTGAAGAAGAACAGAATGCTATGGCATATTTCAAATGGTTCCTCTTCAGCCTCATCAGAATAACAGGACAATTTCCCTGTGATATTTACTGAGAACCTATTTGTAATTTTCAAGGTAAAACTCACAAAATACAGGACTCCCATGACTGAAATGTTTAACTCCCAGACTTGTCCACACTGAGTGTCCAGAAATTTTTGAATATTAGTTCGGGTTTTTCTACCCCAATACTTGTTCCTGCAATCCTTTCCACTACTGAGCCTGCTCCAGTTAAGCCAGGACTTCCTGTATTTGCCTGTCTGTCTGTACAACTGGGGGAGGCAGCTTGCCCTGTGACCTCACTCTCCTGTGGATCTAAAAGAGTGGTTAATTTTAGTCTCTTCAGCCTTTTATTTGTTGTTTGGGTAGAATGACAACTTACAAGCTCTTTACATGTGGAGTGAAAACAGAGTTTTTACAAAGCTTTTTAAGTGAGTAGTCTACTAGTATTTATTGTTTCAAAAAAAAAAAGCAGTCATAGAATTTGATGACCTTTCTTATTGTTTTTCACATCTCCTTCAGGTAAGCTCTGATTTTGGTTATTTCTTTTCTTCTACTGGCACTGGGGTTGGTTTGCTCTTGTATCTCTAGTTCTTCTAGATGTGATATTAGATTAGTAATTTGATATCTCTCTTACTTTTAGATATAGGCATTTAGTGCTAGAATCTTTCCTCTTAATATTGTTTTATCTGTGTCCCAGAGATTCTGGTATGTTGTATCTTTGTTCTCATTAGTTTCAAAGAATTTCTTGATTTCTGCCTTAATTAATTTTTTTTGTTTATACAAATGTCATTCAGGAACAGCTTAATTTCCATGTAATTTATGGTTTTGAGCACTTTTCTTGGTACTGATTTCTATTTTTATTGTGCTATGGTCCGAGAGTGTGATTGGTACAGTTTTTTTTTTTTTTTTTTTTTGGTAATTTGCTGAGAATTGTTTTATGGCTGATTGTGTGGTCAATTTTAGAGAACGTGCATGTGTAAATGAGAAGAATGTATATTCTCTTGTTTTTCTGTGGCAACTTCTGTAGATGCCTGTTTGGACCATTTGATCAAGTGTTGAGTTTAGGTCTCAAATATCTGTGTTACTTTTCTGCCTTGATAATATGTCTAATACCAGTGAGTGTTGAATTCCACCATTATATGGTTAGCTAAGTCTCTTTTAGGATGCTAAGGACTTGTTTTATAAATATTGGTGCCCGTGTGTTGGGTGCATTTGTAATTAAAATAGTTAGGTCTTCTCGTTGAATCAAAGTGTTTATCATTATGTAATGTTCTTCTTTTTGTGTGTGTTTTTCTTAAACCATTGTTCATTTAAAGTCAGATTAGTATGAAATTAGAATAGCAATAGCTGCTTTTTTCAGTTTTCCATTTGATTTGCTATTTTTTTTCATCACTTTACATTGAACCAATGGATGTCCTTGCCTTTGAGATGTGTCTATTGAAGACAGCACACAGTACATCTTGCTTCTTTATCAGGCTTGCCACTCTGTGCCTCTTAATTGGAGCATTTAGCTCATTTAAATTCAAAGTTAATATTGATATGTGTGAATTTGATCTTGTCATGGAAATGTTAGCTGGTTATTATACAGACTCGATTGTGTAGTTAGTTGCTTTATAGTGTCAATGGTCTATGTACTTAAGTGTGTTTTTGATGGTGTCTAGAAATGGTCTTTCCTTTCCATATTTAGCACTCCCTTAAGGACCTCTTGTAAGACACATCTGGCGGTAATGAATTCCCTTAGCATTTGCTTGTCTGAAAATGATCTCATTTTTCCTTTGCTAATGAAGCTTAGTTTGGCTGGATATAAAATTCATCATTGGCATTTCTTTTCTTTAAGAATATCAATCATAGGCCCCCAATCTCCTCTGGCTTGCAGGGTTTCTGGTGACAGGTCTGCTATTAGCCCAGTGGGGTTCCCTTTCTAGGTGACCTGCACCTTCTATTTGCCTTTAACATTTCTCTTTCATTTCAATCTGAGAGAATCTGATGACTATGTGTCTCGTCTTAGAGATGATCATCTTGCATAGCATCTCACAGAGGTTCTCTACATTTCCTGAATTTGAATGTTTACATCTCTAGTGAGGTTGGGGTCGTTTTCATGGATAATATCCTCAAATATGTGTTCTAAGTTGCTTGCTTTCTCTCCCTTTTTCAGGGATGCCAGTGAGTCATATTTTTAATCTTTTTACATAATCTCATATTCCTCATAAGTTCTATTTATTCATTGTTTAAAAAATTTTTCTGAGTTATTTTTGAGAACCAGTTTTTGAGCTCTGAGATTCTTTCCTCAGCCCAGTTGATTCTGCTGTTTAATACTTGTAATTGTATTATGGAATTCTTGAAGTAAGCTTTTCAGCTCTATTAGTAGAGTTAGGTGTTTTCTTAAAACGGACATTTTGGCTTTCAGCTCCTGAATTGTTTTACTGTATTCCATAGATTGAGTTACAACTCTCTGCTAAATCTCAATGATCTTTGTTCACATCCATATTCTGAATTATACATCTGTCATTTTAGCCTGGTTAAGAACCACTGCTAGGGAAGTAGTGTGGTTGCTTGGAGGTAAGAAGACAGTCTGGCTTTTTGAGTTGACAAGGTTTTTGTACTGTTTCTCTCATGTGTAGGACGATGTTCCTTCAATTTTTGCTATTGCTCTCCTATGAATATTGTTTTTAGTTTTTATCTTCTTTGATGCTCTGGGGGGTTTGATTGTGGTGTATATAATATGGGTTCAGTCAACTGGCTTTGTTTCTGGAAGATTTTAGGGGGGCCAAGGCTGAGCTTGGCAATTCTGGGCTGTGTGCTCCAATTCTGAGTAGCTGACACCAGAACCCTGGCTTTGTTTTCTGGCTCCTAGAGGTTAGGAACCTGCTGCACTGGAGGGGCTGAGGTGTTCCTGGTCTGCTTGCCATGAGATTCCAATGGGTGTTGCCAGGCAAAGAGTTTCACTGGGGCAATGGGATCTGTACTTGCTCACACATGCCAGCAGTTACCGAAGCATAGCAGGTTGCATGTGCATTGGCTGGGGTGGGACACTAATGGCAGTGGGGCTGCGATGTTCCTGTGTGTTCTTGCTCCAGTGGCAACTGCAGCTTGGCAGGGGTGGGGCACTGGACAGGGAAGGGCTTCCAGCATTCATGCGCATGGTGGCACTAGCAATGGCAGTGCAGCTAGGTGCCTGTCCATCAGCAGGAGGGCATGGGGACAGTGGGGTGTGCTTGTGCAGTTGTGCAGAGGGCTGTGCACACACATGCATGCCAGTAGGGAAGGGGAGGCGAGGTCCACATCTACGCACCCTAGCAAATCAGCAGAGGTGTGGCCACAGGTGAGTGCATGCAGACAAAGCGGGGCAGGGGCTGGGGGTGCTGTATTAGGGGGAGGGTGCAGGTGAACTGGTGCATATTGGTGGGTCCAGTTAGCTGGAGTTCTCTGATAATCCATTGCCGTCTGCTAGTGAGGGACCTCTGATGAGGGCCCGCAGAAAGTACCCTGCTTGGGCATCTGAGGCTGTGCTACATGGCCATGGCCATGCTGGGGCCCTTGGAGAGGCCAGCAGACAGGGTGGTACTCAGATTGGACTGACCCCATCTCATAGACAAGACCACCCTATTCTGTCTAGGTCTGATACTCATCCCAAGGCTAAAGTCTCTTAGAGGAGCATGGTAAGCCTTGGGAGATGGGCATCTCTGGCCGGCCATGCTCTACTGCAGACAGTTCTGCCCCAAACCTTCTGAGCTCTGCACAGACTGGAGTACTGCCCCTACTGCCTCTCTGAGTAGCTCTCCCTACCAGCTCAAGTTTCTGTGGTGTTCGTGGGATCTGCTGATGCCAGGATTCTAGAGGCTTCCCCATGAGTCTCTAGAGACCAGGAAGAAGTTCTTGTGCTCAGTAGTCCCATGCAGGGTTCCCTGCTACCTCTCTTTTCAGCTCAGCATCTGCATCCTTCCTCTATCCACTCTCAATTTCTGTCCTCTAAAGGTGTGCTCAAAGTGTGCCAGTCTTCTCAGTGTCCCAGTCTCTTGGTGGGAGATGTTCCTCTCTCAGTGGAAGATGTCAGCCATCTTGGGTCCTCTGCCCAGCTTTTTGTATTTTAACCATTCTGCTGAAGGTGTTGGACTATGTCATTGAGGTTTAATTTTTGTTGCAGTGATGACTAATGATGTTGAGTACTTTAACTATTTCTTCATATTCTTTTGTAAAGCATATTTGAAGTCATTTTTCTGTTTGTTTCCATTGCTAGTCTATTATTGAATTTCATGAGTTGTTTATATATTCCATTTATGAGTTCTTAGATGTGTATTTACACATATATTTTCACAAACTTTGGCTAATGTATTCATTTACTAGGTAATCACTTTGGATGAGTAAAGGGCTTTAATGACTATAAAGTCTAATTTATTATTTTTATTAGTAATCTGAGCCCCTTCTAAACATTTTTGCTTCACGTTAGCATCCCAATCTTTTGTAGGCTTTTCTTCCATAAATTTGTTTGAATTTTGAGTTTTGTGTCTGCAGTATTATTTTAAGGTAAATTTTTATGTAGAGAGTAAGTTGTTTTCGAATCATTTCTAATATGACATTCCTTTACTCATTGCATGGCTTTGGCATTCTTCATTCATTCAATATGGGTGAGACTCTTGATTCTCTTTCCACAGAACTCTTTATGTGTCGTTTAGCCAATACTATGCTCTCTCAGTTACTGTAGCTCTACAATCTGGTAATACGTCTTCAACATGTATTCTTTCTTTTCAATATATTTTGGATAACCTATATTATTTGCAGTTTTGTACAAATTTTATAATATATTTGTATATTATTATAAAAATACCTTAAAGTATTTTTATTATAATAACAATGAATTTATAAAGCAACTTGGGGAAGATCGACATCTTAATATTGGGTCATCTCTGTTATTATTTTTCAGCAATGATTTCTAGTTTGTAATGCAAATTTTTTGCTACTCTTATTTTTATGTATTTTATGTATAGGTAAACTATGGAAAATAATATTGCCCAGTACATTTGTCTCAGTTCTTTGCCTGATTCTCAGCCACCTACAAACTCCATACTCTTGAGCCTCAATTGGTGCAACTCTTTCAGGTCTTCTGACTACCGTAATAAAGTTGGCTGCTTCATTGTGTTCAGAATAAGGCCCAGTGTATACCTGTAGAGTTTCTCTAAGTTTTTTCACCATGACTTTAGACTTCAGTGGGCTCTGTATGTCTGTACTTAAAAGAGGCAGTGTTTCCCCAGTCCTTCATCCTAGCTGCAGATGGCAAAACAGTCAAAATCAGTATAAGATTTAAGTATTTGAGTTCTCTTCAGTTCTTTCCTACTTTCAGCTGGCTTGCTGTGCCTATGCAGAAGAAATCTCTCTCAGCTTCTCTACGCTGCCCACAGTCTGTCTCATAAGCACACAGTGTAGGTCCAAGAAAAAGAGCTGGCAGGGAATACTGACTCCTTTTGTTTGGGGCTCCTGGGAATTCTAAGCCATTGTGCCAACACCTAAGTTAGACTTAAAAGGGTATTTACAATTTATTGGATTTCTTTTTACCTACCTATCTCTGGCTGGTTCTTCATCTTCCTATCTTCTGCTGAGGAGGAAATCAGCCATAGATCTCATATCATCTCCTGAGAAAAATTTGTCATTTTATGGATTTTATTTCATTATCTTTTCTTGCCACCTCAGCTCTTTGATGGACATTAAAACACAAACAGACCAAAAAAAAAAAAAAAAAAAAAAGACTATAATTTGTCAGTTTCCTATGCTGCTCTTTTTAGGATATAATTTACGTTTTCTTACAACTTTCTCCACCCTAAGCACAAGCTAAAATTCTATTTTATTTTTATTTTTAGCTGTGTCCACATCTACTTAACCTAGAATTCAATTTCAGAGGTTGTCATGATAACCTCCTTCTTTAATCTAACTTTTTCTTGATTTGTTTATGACATTTTCTGGCATTTAATGCGTGCAAAACTCAGTTAAATTTTTTAAAAGTAGTTATTTACACATGAATACCAATGAAACCTACAGTTTACAGAGTATAGTAGACTGAGTTTCTCAGGAGAAAAATGGAAAGAACACTGGACACAGAGGCAGAGAGAAGTGGATTTAAATCTGTTTTTGACATTTATCATCTCTGTGACCTTGAGCACATCTCTTAACTTTGCTGTTTCTCAAAATTTCACCTACAAAGTAGAAAGTAAAACACTTAGCCAAGGAATTGATGAAATCAATTAAGGTAACGTATTTAAGTAAGGAAGAGTGTATGGCATACAGGTGACTAATATCTTTCCTTGAATGTGAATACAAACGCAAATATGCATCACAGAGGAAATTATAACTCATATAAAACTGAAAAATGGCATATCTTAGTCATGCCCGTGGACTGCATTGTGGCTATTTTTAGTGTATTTAGTAAACGGGTTTTACATAGCAATTATCTACGAAACCTGACTGCAGAAAACTTTCATTACAAAAAAGAAAATCTTTTTCTTATTTTCTTTGTCACTTTAATTAAAGTTTGTCTTGTATCTTCTTGTTCTTTTCAGGAGATACTGAGATTTTGAATTCTGTTTTATTATCTTATCTATAAAATGCTACTTTTATGGTACTAAATTCCTATTTGTTTTATATGTTATTTTTTTTGCTTTCTTGTTTTAGAGGTGACTGTTTCATTTGAAATGTTTCCTTTTCTAATTTTTCTATGCAGTAATTTTACTTATATATTCCCTGCCATTACTTAGTTTTAAATGTTTTTTTGTTTTTCTTTTTTAGACGCAGTGGCAGCTGTTTCAACATAAGAAAGGGCTAAAGATTTGACCAGATTTTGTGTTAAAGTATCTTCTCTTAGAATGCTTCTTCTTTAACTTATTGTTGTCTTAGTGGTAGAGAGGATTCATTCTGTAGTAATACTCTCCTGTTTATATAGAAAACTTAATTTTGATCAGTCACTTCTTTCTTTCTCATCACCACCAAGGCTCCTAGGGAAGCCTGTTCCTTCCAAACTACCTCTTCCTCCTGCGGAAGTTAAACCCCTTCCTTTCCATTTTCCTGTGGCCCGTCCAATCACCCTGGCCTCAGGCTTTCCTCCTCCTCAGAAATCTTCATGAAACCTTACTTCTGCGTTGCCCATGCACCTGTCTCTGTTGGTTTGAGATGTTCGTTTCATTACACATATGTCACTCAGAGCTGTAATATCATTTTTATCTTACTAATGCTGGGCAACAGTTATGAGTGGTTTTATTTGTGCTGTTTGTTGATCTGGATGGTTTCTGGATGATATGTAGGGGTATGCAGGTTTAAGAAGCTACTAGTATTTCAAAAATAATGGCACATCATAAGAGGTATAAATTTATGTGAAAGAAATTTGTCTTCAAAGGTATAGCTAATTTGATACTTATTCATCAGAAGGTAAGAAAAACAATGTCTGTAGTTGTATTTTAGTATAAGTCACATACAATAAACTAAAACTATATATATTTGAGGCCACCTCTCTTTGTAGGATATGGTGATAGTGGAGAGTAGTACATATTGGAACAGCTTCCTTCCTTTGTCACTGTGCAAAGTGAAAATGTTGTGCTTTGTTACCATGGAACCTTGACATGCAAGGATTCAGTCCTGATATGCAGAAGTTTTCCTACCACGCCAAGCAAGGACTGCCTGCACTGATGAGAACTTCTGCACAATCAAAATAATGAACATATTTGAGCATCCCTCAAAGTTTTCTCATATGCCTGTGTCAATCCTCTTTTTTTTTTTTGAGACAGAGTTTCGCTCTGTCTCCCAGGCTGGAGTGCAATGGTGCGATCTTGGCTCACTGCAACCTCTGCATCCTGAGTTCAAGCAATTCTCCTGCCTCAGCCTCCCGAGTAGCTGGGATTACAGGTATGCACCACCATACCCGGCTAATTTTTTTTTGTATTTTCAGTAGAGACGGGGTTTCACCTTGTTAGCCAGGCTGGTCTCGAACTTCTGATGACCTCATGATCTGCCCGCCTCAGCCTCCCAATGTACTGGGATTACAGGCGTGAGCCAATGTGCCTGGCCCATCCTCCCTCAGGCAGTCCCCGATCTGCTTCACTTCATGTAGGTTAGTTTTCATTTTCTAGAAGGTTATGTAAATGGTGTTTACAGTGCATATACTTTTGGATCTGGCTTCACATAGCATAGCTATTTTGAGATTCATCCAACTTGCTGCATGTATCAATAATTCAATTAATAATTCAATTAGGTAAAACAAGAATAAACCCTCCAAATTTTTTATTTTTCAAGGTAGTTTTTCCCAGACTCTGCCTTTTGAAATTCCATGTAAATTTTATAATCATCTTGACAATTTCTATACAAAAGTCTGATGAAATACTAATTAAAATTGCATTGAATCTGTAGATATTTTGGGGACAAGTAACATAGTGCCACTTTTTTTCATTTATCAATCAGCTTGGTATAGTTCTATATTCTTAGAAATCTTAACAATCTTGTTTTTATCAGTTTAGGGGCCTTTTACATCTTTTGTTCAATTTATTGCCAAATATTATGTCTTTTAATGCTATTATTACAATTTCTAATTATTTGTTGCTAGTATATACAAATACTCTATATTCCAAACTTGCTAGACACAGGTACTAGTTACAATTTTTTTTGTAGATTCCTAAGATTTCCTGCATAGACAATCATGCTACTTCTAAATACAGATTTAATCTTTGCTTTCTAATTTGCGATTAGTTTTTTCCTACTTTATTGCATAACTAAATTCTCCAATGTAATGTTTAATAGATGAGGTAAGAATAGACATCCTTTCTGCATTTCTGCTCTTAGAGGAAAAGCATTCAGTTTTAATCATTAAATGTTTTATCATATATGCCCTTTATCAGGTTGAGAAATTTTGTTAGTTTGCTGAGAGTTTTACCATAAATGGAGATTCAGTTCTGTTAAATGCTTGAGACTACTGTTATGCGTTTTTCTTCATTAATTTAATGGTATGATTATTTAAATATCCTTGCATTCTTGCACTTAATTATGATGCATTATCTATCATTGGATTTAAACTGTTAACAAATTTTTGTATTTATTTTTATGAAACTTGCTGTGTACTTTTCTTATATCTATCTTTGGTTTAAGTATCAGGATAATGTTGGCCTCATATAATGAGTTTGAAAATGTTTTCTGCAACTCTGTTTATAATGAGTTTGAAAATGTTTTCTGCAACTCTGTTTTCTGAAAAAGTTGTAAAATTGGAAATGTTTCTTCCTTCAATGTTTGTTTGGTGGAATTTACCAGGGATATCATCTGAAACTGGAGTTTTCTTTGTATGAATGTTTTACCTAAAATTCCAGTTTCTTCCATCACATGTCACTGTTTACTTTGATAAACAGCTATTTAGGTTATATATTACCTTTTAAGTGAGTTGGTATTTTCTGTCATTTATTTGTCATTTCATCTAAAATTTGGAATTTATTGACAGACATCTTTGAACTGTTAACGCTAATAAGAACTGCAGCGATGCCATGTTCCTTTCTCCTGATATTTGTAATTTGTGGTTTTTCCTCACATTTTTTAATCAGCTTGGCTTGAGGCTTATCATCTTTACTGATCTTCCCATTCTTCCTTCTGTTTTTTATTTCATTGTTTTCTGCACTTAATGTTTGTTATTTATTTATTTTCTACGGTTTAATTGTAATTTAATAGTTTTCTAAATAACATGGGCTCTATTTCTTTAAAAGTGTTCAAATCTATAATTTGTTTCTCAAAGCACTGCTTTAGTTGAAGATTATAATTTCTGATTGAATCCCACTGAAGGCAGGTAATAAACGTTGTATTATATAAGTAAGTTTAAAATACTGAGACATGTTTTATGGCTCAGAAAGCAATCTATCATGTTACATGTTCACTGTTTTCTTGAAGAATGTATATTCTGCTGTTCTTGGGGTATGTGTGACTGAATATTACTTAGTTTCCTGTGGTTTTACAATTATTTTTATTCTGAATTTTTAAAGATGATGAAATCTCTCCCCAACTTATTCAGCATTAGTCAGATAAGTCTTTGATTTACGTGAAAATTAGAATGAATTGTCTTTTAGTGGCTTCTCTAAGTTAGTTAGTAGTTTTTTGAGATTTCTTGGATTAACACAACTGTGTGTGAGGAAAAATATTGAATCAAGAAAAATGCTTCTCAAATTTTAGCCATATATTTATGTTGTAAATCTACCCTAAACACTAGCAGAAAGTCTCAGCTCACAGTGATGGAGTATTAAGAATAAGGATTATATGATGATAAGTTTTAAAAATTATCTATAATAAAAGTTATAACCGATAAATGTTGGTGACATTTGACAAAATATCGAAACAGCTGGTGGTCCAGTCAAGTTGACACATAGTATTAACCATCATACAGACCCTGAAGAAGAATAAAATAATTATGTGCTATTCATTTAAGACACACTTTGCATTTAAAGGATCCTCATCTGATGTCATCTGATGCTGTGTCACAAATGAAGTACATTAAGTTGGTAAAGCACGTAGTTCTAGTCAGACCCTTTCAAGTCTTTAACTCTGTGCAGTTATATGGAGAAGATTTTATAGTAGACACACTGCCTTGATATTTAAATTATAGTCGTAAGGCTATGCATATGGTAATAGTGTAGTACATAGAAATAGGATGCCATTATAAAACTTGAGTTTAGATATATATGCATTTGTATAAAATTGAATCTTAGGATTACAGTATAATGAGGTACAGACCAACAGGGGAGACCTGAGTTTTATTAAAGATGCTTATCTGAGATTCTTTTGTAGACAAATTGCCTCAAATGCCCATCACTGCCATGGAAGCCGTAATTTTATACATCTGATTCACAAAGTGAGTAGTGAATATCATTTCTTGGTGCACAGATATCTGCCTCTTGTCAGGCAGTTTTCACATTTCATCTCTTCGTCCTTGACAAGTTGGAATTAGAGTCCTCAAAGTGTGATTGGTGTGAAATGCTGTTATGATAAAAGTGCTGTGATACCACAAAAAGCAAAATCATAAAATAAATAATCCATAACTGCACAAACTCGCAATACAGAAATGTTTTCAAAACACACACATACACACAGTAAAAAAAAAAAAAATCGTCATTTACACTGCAAGAGAAAGATAGATAGATAGTAATTTTTTTTTTTTTTTTGGCCAACAGCTGCTGAACATTCTCCCAAACGTATGTATGTTTCTTTTTCAATTTTTATTACAAGTCAGTCAAAATGTTCATACTGACTATGAAGAGATTTGTCAAGTGTGTTGAGGACCAATCTTTCTTTCACTAAAACAGAGGCTCTTTATTAATTTAGGAAACTCAAAATTGAGGCGAGTGTCTCACAATGCACCGGAGCCAGGGCTGCCTCCAACTTTTCTGATATCACCCAGAGGATGCCTTCATTTTCTTCACTTTTCTCCAGAATATCATGAATACATGGCTGGATCTCATTCTCACGCACATAACACCCACAGCCAGATGAGTGAGTATAGAGGCTCCTGACTGGGAAGGAAACCCAGTGGAATCAATCCACATAGCTTAAAAGAAGGCAAAGACAAGGATGTGGTTTTAAGAATCAATTCAGATGAATGAATTGCTGCCAGGAATAGAAATGAAGATTTCATTTTCAACAACTAATTACATCAAATGCAGTGTTCTGAATGCGTTTCTATTGTTATATTTAAAAGTTATTGGAAAATTCTGATAGGTAAACACTTTTCTTCTATCATTTTTAGTGCAAGTCACCTTGTTAGGGCAGGGCTCTATGAGATAGATAATTAGTAAATATGTTGATACATATAAGAATGAATATGAATGCACATAAAATGAAAATTAATCTATGAATGTATTAATCTAGTTGACTCTTACACAATACAGTTTGAACTGTGTGGGTCCACTACCTGCATATTTTATTCTGTATCTGCCACCCATGAAACAGCAAGACCAACACTGCCTTCTCAATGTGAATATGGCAAGGATGAAGACCTTTATGATAATCAACTTCCATTTAATGATAAATATATTTTCTCTAGCTGACTTTACTATAACTATAGTATACAATATATAACATACAAAATGTGTTTGTTTATTCACTGTTTATGTTATTGGCAAGATTTCTGGTTGCTGGAGAGTCAATAGTTACATGTAGATTTTCAACTGTGCAGGGCGTGAGCCTCTAACCCTTTGATTGTTTAAGGGTCAACTGTATAAGCATTTAAAAATCTAACTTCTTAGCTTTTTCAGACTTTTTAAAAACGTGATCTAGAAAATGTGATCTATAAAAGGTAAGTCTTTGTTTTTGATGACAGGTGATATCTTATGTTCACAAAATTTAATCTATGAAGTAGATGATGTAAAAAAAAAAACTCAAAAATGAGACAAAAAAATGTAGTGAAATAATGAATGTTAAGATCTACTTCACCTGCTTGGTGAATATATTAATAGGTATAATTTTTTCAGATGCTATGTATAGTTTTGATGCATCCCTTCCTCCTCAGAGGGAACACCGATTATTTGTGTTGTGTACCACATGCATATTTTCCATGACATGTGCATACTTATGCATTTTTTATTATACATTTAAAATGATATATTTAATAAGAGATAACAATGCACTGTGCTGCTGATTTTGTGTTTTACATTATATTTTGAAATTTATCCATGTTAACAGATGTAGCCTGGTTGATTCACCTTATATCATATCACTGAATCCATGTTATATAAACTGTTTCCAGTTTTTTGGACAGCACAACAATAACTAACTATTCTTGTAATTGTGCACAGCCTAGTTACTAGAATATGCCTTAGTGAAATTTCTGATATGTTGCCAAATTATTCTCCCCATTAGATTTTCCAATTTATATATTCATCAACAGCTTGATATTCTTGCTAAGAACATGACTATATTGTACAATATTTGTTGATATTCTTGCCAATTTTCTGTATTGATGATTTTTGTATTTTAAATACCCAAATATGCCATCTTTTAGTTGGAACCAAATATCGAATGTGCTGAAAAAGGCAGGTGAGTAACCTCAAACCTCAACCTAAGTAACAAAGCATTTTCCATGTACTTTCTTGTGGCTGATGTTGCTAACCCTGCTCAGAGACCCATCCCACCAGTAATATGTGTTTTTAGTATTTTTCTAATGGTTTGCAGTTTTGTTAGGTTCCCTGAATACTAATCCTCTCTCAGCTATGTGTATTGAAAAGATCTTGAGTATAGTATTTTATTATATGAAAATAATGTTACAATATAGATAATATCCTCAACATAATCTTTAACTTTGTATTGGACACTTTCTATTCCCTATCTCTTATGTTCATATAAAAGGCTTTAAATTGGCTGTGCATGGTGGCAGGACTGATCGAGTGCAGGACTTCAAGACGAGCCTGGGCAACATGGTGAGAGCCCCATCTCTACAAAAAAAATACAAGAATTAGCCAGTTGTGGTGGTGCATGCTTGTAGTCCCAACTATTGGGAAGGCTGAGGCAGGAGGATTGCCTGAGCCCTGATCATGTTACTGCACTCCATCCTGGGCAACAGAACAAGACTCTGTCTCAGAAAAAAAAAAAAGTCTTCATGCTTTTAAAATTTATGTCACTGGCTGGGGCTGGGCGCAATGGCTCATGCCTGTAATCCCAGCACTTTGGGAGACCCAGGTGGGCAGATCGCCTGAGGTCACGACTTTGAGACCAGCCTGGCTAACATGGTAAAAACCCTCTGTCTATTAAAAACACAAAAATTAGCCAGGCATGGTGGCACGTGCCTGTAATCCCAGCTACTCGGGAGGCTGAGGGGGGAGAATCGCTTGAACCCAGGAGGCAGAGGTGCAGTGAGACGAGATTGTGCCACCGCACTCCAGACTGGGTGACAGAATGAAATGCCGTATCAAAATTGATTTACATTCATGGTGTTTTGGGAGGCATCTAACCACCTACGTATCTCTTTCAATATAGCTAATGTATTGTTCTCTCAATCGTTTATGGTAATAGTTTTTAATTGAGGAGGGTCACCCACCTTGCTTTGCCTTGCCTTAGAAGTTGTGCTAGTCAGGTGGATATGCCATAACAAAATACCATGGACTGGGTGGCTTAAATGACAGAAATGTATTTTCTCACAGTTCTGGAGGTGGGAAGTCCAGATCAAGGTGCTGTTAGGCTTGACTTCTGGCAAGGCCTCTCTTCCTTGCACGTGGCTACCTTGTTGCTGGGCCTTTACATGGGCTTTCTCAGAACACACACACACAGAGTGAGAGTTTTGATGCCTCTTCCTTCTTTGAAGGACACCAGTCCTATCCAATTAGGGCTCCACTCTTATGACCTTATTGAACCTTATACCTGGATTTCACAGAAACTAAACATCTCATATAGAGCTAATATTTATTCAGTGATTTTTTTTCTCCTTAAAAATGGCACACGTGACTGGTCCAAATAAGATTTTCACTAGAACTTTAGTCTAAGTGAGACTTGTCTTCTTGAACATCAAAAAGTTATGGGTGTGATAGTGAAGCACTATGTACTCTACTCGCATTTTTGAATTTTTTTTTTTTTTTTTTTTTAAGATAGATAGATAGAGTTTCACTGTCTTTCTTGCTCAGGCTGTAGTGCAATGGCACAATCTTGGCTCACTGCAACCTCCACCTCCCGGGTTCCAGCGATTCTCCTGTCTAGTGGCTGGGATTACAGGTGCACGCCACCACGCCCAGCTAGTTCTTTGTATTTTTAGTAAAGAGGGAGTTTCGCCATGTTGGCCAGGTTGGTCTCGAACTCCTGACCTCAGGTGATCCACTGACCTCGGCCTCCCAAAGTGCTGGGATTACAGGTGTGAGCCACTGCAACTGGCCTGAAAAAAATATTTTGAAGATTATAAAGCTGATGACTTTTATGGTTGTTGACAAAACTTTCAGGGTTGTTGGAAGAATCTCTAATGCCAATGCATCTGTGTAAAAAGCAATAATATGAGGAGCTTGATTTCCTGCTAATGTTTGTTGAGAATATTTTTTAAGTAGTGCAGGAGCTCCATCTGTGGCAAGAAGCAGCAGCATTCATTTCCACTTAAAGTTATGATCTAATAAAAAAAGAATCAAGCAACATTCTTTAGCTGCCTTTAAAATGTTGACTCTTTGAGTAGTTTCTAAAATGGACACGTAAGAGATGTAATTTTCCCTTATGGCATCAGCGTGCATGTAAAGAGTAATAATATATAGATTTGAAGGTCAGGCCTGGGGACTCACAGATCTGTAATCCTAGCACTTTGGGAGGCCAAGGCAGAAGGACAGCTTGAGATGGAGTTCAAGACCAGCCTGGGAAACGTGGCAAGATCCTGTCTCTACATACATTTTTTAAAAATTAGCCAGGTGTGGTGATACACACCTGTAGTCTCAGCTACATAGGATGCTGAGGCGGGAGAATTGCTTGGCTCCAGGATGTCAAGGCTGCAGTGAGCCATGTTTGTGCCACTGCACTCTAGCCTGGGTGACAGAGTGAGACCCTGTCTCAAAAAATAATAATGATATTAACAGTAATGTTTTTTAAAGGACGTGGCTACCATGGAAGGGGAGTAGTAAAGCTGCAGTACCTTGATGAGCAATTTGAGAGTTAGCTAGATTAGAAAATACATAAAACTTAGATAGATAGAGGTATAGAACATACATGGGAATATATCAGTGGGAACACAGAGCGTCATTTGAAAAATGATTCACTTTCCAGTCTTTTCTCCTTCCTTTTCCAGGCCACCAATCAGTTTGAAAATTTTTGTGGGACACATGTCTTTATTTAAAGTCTTTCCAATGCTTTGGGACTTCTTTTCTTTGGCAATCTGGTAAGTAGTTTTATAGAATGCTTCCGGAAAAGGTTTTTAAGAAGTGAAGACCCTAATCGTGAAAGTGTCGCCTTGGAAGTTTTAGAATTCTCATTTGAACTGTCTTGCTTTACAAAGCTTAAACATTAAGAAAACCCTCACCTCTTTACAAATACTGAACTAAGCTTAGGTGTCTAGATTACCAATGTGAGAACATGCAACTTTACCTTAATAGTGGCTAATGGCTTTGAGGCGCCTATTTGCATAAGAGGAGGCCAGATGATTCTGATGACATGCATTCTAGCCCAGGCTATAATATAACTACTGCAATGTTGCAGAAGTCATGAATATAAATGAGGTTTTGAGATATCTGGAAAAACGTCAACTGACCTTAAAAACATTTTTAGTTTCTGTTTGTGTCATTTTTATTTTCAGTCTTAATTTTTAAGACTTTTATTCTTTGTTTAAATGTACATGGTATACAAATTATTTTGTATATATGCCACATTTAAACATTTATATTATTTCAAATAACTATTCACACTTGGATAAGAGTCAGATGTTTCTAATGGAGAGATGAAAGTTGCCAGTACTCTCTTACTTTGGGGATGCACATTGCCTCAACATTTTCAGGGTGGATATACATAACAATTTTCATTTTCTGGAGTCTGTTTTCTATACCTATGGTGAGGTAGATATGTAATCCTATATAGGTCTAGTTAGTGCAAATCATGTATATTACTAAAGAAGGATAAAATTGACCTTGGTATTTGCTTCTAATTAATTTGCCTTATAAGAGATCCTTCACTTCCGTATGCCTTCTTTCAATTTATTCATTTTACTCTGTCTTCGAGAAGCAATATGCTATATGCTACAAAAAGAAAAATTATGGCTAAAATAGATCTAGAAACCAGGGGCCTTAGTAAATATATATAACTTCCATATATATATATATATATATATATATGGAAGTTATTTCCAAATATGGTAGTATATATATGTACTTCTTTCTAACCCTCAAAAACGAAATACATAATGGATACCAAGATTTCCTATATACACACACACACACACACACTATATATATTTACTTATTTCTAACCATTCTGTGGCTCTCAAAAACATAATGGATATCAAGATTTCTATAAAATAGAAATTAAAGCATAATAATGATATATTAAATAATTATACCAGTTCTCAAAAACACATTTCCAGGCATCTCTACAATTGACAAATGAAACTTACTAGAGTAATACAAAGAAATTGTTCTGGGCATGAATGTGACTAGTATTTTTAGGTCATACTTTAACTTATCCTACTATGTGGAAATGCCACTGCTGATCTATGAATTAGCCATTATCTCAAATTATTGTATCTATTTTGATGATAAATTATACTAATTACGTACACTGTCTCCCACAAGCAGGGTATCACGCTTCAAGAGAGATAAGCGGCAGGCCTTAGGCCTTGAGATAGTCAGACAGATAGTGATGTCTTGGGAATGGCAGAGTAAGGTGTTTGTTTGAATACTAGGTCCACTCATTGAAACTACCATCACCTGGAAAACACTGACAGAATCAGCTCTGTTTTTGGAACCCTAGAACCTACTGTAATTTAAAATGTATAACCAGAGGACCACTTAATGAAGGAAAGGGCAGCTGAAATTTGGCGAAAAAGCATTAGGTATTTTCACTCATCTGATAACTATCTATCTATCTCATCTCTAATTCCCCAGCATGGCAGAGATGCCATCCATGGGAATGGCAAACCACGTTCCTGATCAAGTTTGCTGGTGTTAGTGGTGATGGAAACATTGTTTTTAAAATATTGTAGTTGTGTGTTTTGACCTATTGGGTTGTTCTCTAAATAAACAGTGTAGAGGCTGACATTTATTTCTCCCTCCCCAGCAATCAAGCTGGAGTGGTTTTCTTGGTAGTGACTGCATCTTTCAAAATATTTAAAGACATACACTGACTGTACCTGCCTGAAGAAAGAAACAGTGGATAAGGCAAGCATCAGACAACTCTAAAGCCTGGGAAAGACAAAGCTCAGGAGGAAATTCCTTGAAGACATAAAAACATAGACAGCTCATTCTGTTTACAGGGTGTGCAATATGTATGACCAGGACTAAAAGCAGGCTCATAATAGACCTGAGTGAACCCTAGGCATGCACCTTTGGGATAAGGGATAACTGTGAGCTCTACAAAAACTAAATATTTATTAAGGTTAGGGCACAGTCCTGGGTAGTCTGGCTTGGTATTGAAGTAATACAACTCAGAGGTAATCTGCACAAATTAGGAGGAAAGGATTACCTTTTAACTCCAGATGTATTAAAAAAAAAAATCTGTCGGGTCACTTGCTTACTGCTGAGATAATGAAACATAGGAAACATAGGCTTCAAGAACTATACAGCATAAGGAATACAATCTTTGTAAAAATAGTTTGGAAAAGTCACCAAATAGACAAGTAGAGCCCTAAAAAATTAACACCAGCAAACCCAGGGGAATGAGGAGAATCTAATTTCCAGAGTTACCACCTTTAAATATTCAAACTGCACAGTTGTGTTTTTTTAAAATCACAAGGCATAAAAAGAAAAAGGAAGTATGGCCCATTCACATGGGAAAAAAAAAAAGACAGCTGGTTGTGAGGAAGCACAGACACTAGAATTAGCAGATAAAACCTTTAAATTAACTATCAATCATCTTAAAAATGCTTAATAGGCTAAAAGAAGTCATGGCTAAAGAAATAAAGAAAACTGGGAAAATAAATAATGTCTAAAGAAGTAAAATATTAATAAGAAATAATAAAAAAGGATCCAAAGAGAAATTATAGTGTCAAAAAGTAAAATAGTTTAAATTAAAAAAATAATTCATAGTAAAAGAATTCAGCAGCTTTCCGAAGGCAGTAGAAATAGCTAGCAAATTTGGAAATAAATAGCAATTAGAATTATCAAGTCAAGTCAGAAGAACAGATTGAAGAAATAGTGACTGAAAACTTCAAAAGTTTGATGGAGGGTATGAGCTACACATTCAAGAGCTTAAAAAATACTCCAAATAGGACCAACTCATAAAGATCACAGCCATAAACCATAATCAAAGTTTTGAAAAGATATAAAATATTGAAAACAAGCAAGTAGCAAGTTTTACATACAAGGGATCCTCAATAGGACTAACAAACAGCTAATGTCAGTAACTTTAGAATAAAATATTTAAAGTATTGAAAGAAAAACAATAAAGTCAACCAAAAGTTCTATGTTCAGTAAAACCATTCTTCAAATACATGCCAAATACACAAAAGTTGAGGAAATGACTTTCTGGTAGACCTTCCCTACAAAAATGCTAAAGTCAATCCTTCAAGATAAATTCAAGCACTACAGTATGCAAAGACATATGGAAAAGGAAAGAATGTTATAAAGGTAACTAACTGTAGTAGTAAATATAAATGCCAGTATTGTATTTTTTGTAACTCCTCTTATTTTCTGCATGATATAAAAAATAATGCATGAAATATATAAATCCATGTTAATTCACACATAGTGTATGAAGATAAAATTTCATGAAATAGTATGAAATAGTAACTTAAAGACAGGATGAGGCTAAATAGGGGTAAAGTTTTGATATGTTAGAGATGATAAATTGGTATCAAATCAAACTAGATTGTTATAAATTTGGATGTTGATTGTAATCCACATGGTAACCACTAAGAAGGAAGACAAAAGAGAAATGAATAAAAAGGGTACAATACAAAAAAAAGAAAAAAAATCAAACACATACAAAATGTGTTTAATGGAGAAAATAATAAACAAAAAAGATAGTGGATAGACCATCTAAACAGAAGATAGAAAATTGAGAATTTGAACACCACAACATATCAGCAAGACCTAACAGACATATATTGAATAACCCACCAACAAAAGCATAATTTTAATTCTTCTTAAGGCCCATGAGATGTTCTCTGGAATAGATCATATATTGGGCCACAAAACAAGTCTCAAATTTTAAAATATGGAAATTATACAAAATATATTTATTTTCTAACCAGAATGGAATAAAGCTAAAACTTAGTGATAAGGAAAACTTGGAAAATTCACAAACGCAGGGAACTTTAAAAACACACTTTTGAACATGTATTGACATAGAAATCACAAAGGAAATTAGAAAATATGTAGAGACCATGCAAACAAAAGCACAGTACACCAAAAGTGATTAGGTGCAGAAAACAGGTGCTGAGAGGGGATCTATAGCTGTAAACACCTACGTTAATAAAGAAGAAGCACAAACTAGACCCAGAGGTAGCTGAAGGAAGGAAACAGATCAGAGTAGAGACAAATGAAATAAAGATGAGAAAAAAACAATAGAATCAATGAACACAAAAGTTGTTTCTTTCTTTAAAAAAGATGAATAAAATGACAAACTTTTATCTTAAATAAAATCAGAGCTTAACAGAGGGACATAACTGCTGACCTTACAGATACAAAGAGATTATAATGGGATGCTGTGAACAACGGTAGGCTGACAAATTAGATGAAAACACGTAGAAACACATAAATTACAAAACTAATTCAAGAAAATAAATATAGAAAATCTGAACAGAACTACAGTCAGCAGATTGAACCAGTATTTAAAAATGCTCACAACAACAAAAATTATCAGATTGATGGATTTGTTGGTGAAATTCTACCAAACATTTATTAAAACCAATTCCCAAAATTTTTCAAAAAATAGAAGAAAAGGGAATACGTCCTATGATGCCAGCATTAGCCTGCTACTAAAGCCAGGGGATGGGAGGGAGGAATAAACATCACAAGCAAGAAAATAAATATATATATATATATATATATATGCGCAAATTCCATCACACATAATAGCAAGTCAAATCAGAGCATATTGAAAGTATTATACATGATGACCAAATGTGATTTATCCCAGGAATTCAAGGGTAGGTCTGTATATGATAATTTAATATAACACATTAATAGAAAAAATGATTACAGGATTATTGCCTTTGATCTAGAAAAAGCATGACAAAAATCTAACATCCATTCATGATAAAAAAAAATATATACAAAAATTGAAAGCGAATTCTTCCATATGACAAAGAGTATATATGAAAAGCCAACAGCTAACATCATAGTGGGAGAAGACCAGAAGTTTTTAGTACTAAAATCAGAAAGAAGACAAGGATGCCGATTTTCATGACTTCTGTTTGACATCATACAGGATGTTCTAGCCAGGGCATTTAGGCAAGAAAAGGAATTAAAAGGCAATCAGATTGGAAGGAAAGAACTACCTCTACTTGCAGATGACAATATCCTAAATAAGTGTAGAGAATGTCAAAAAATATACACATATACACAATACACGCACATAAATTCACAAACTACTAAAGCTAATAAATTAATTTAGAAAACCTGGAAGGTACAAAGCCAACACATAAAAATCAATTGTGATTCTATACATAAGCAATGAACAATCCAAAGGATGAAATTATTAAGGAAATTTCTATTCAAACTATTATCCAAAAGAATAACTAGATATAAATTTTACCATTGAGAGGAAAGGTTTATACACTGAAGACTAGAAAACATTCCTGAAATAAATAAATACATGAAAAATACATTCTATGTTCATAAATTGAAATAGTTAATATTGTTAAAATAGCTATACTTCCCAGGGATCTACCAATTTATGCAGGCCCTATGAAAATCACAATGGCCTTTTTCCTCCCAAAATGGGAAGTTAATGTTCACATTCATATGAAGTCTCAAAGTCTCCCAAATAGCTAAAAACATGTCTTGAAAAAAGAACAAATTTGAAGAACTTACATTATTTTTTTCAAAACTTACCAAAAAGCTACTGTAATCAAAAGATTGTGGTACTGGCATAAAGATGGACATAAACATGGAATCAAATTGAGTGTCCAGAAAAAAAAAAATCATATTTATGGTCATTTAATATTTGGCAAAGTTGCCAAGACTGTTCACTGAGAGACAGAATGGTCTTTTCAGAAAATGGTATTGTGACAACTGGGTATCCAACATGTAAAATAATGATGTAATGATGTCGGACTACATCACACCATATGTAAAAGTTACGCAACATGGATTAATCACCTAGATATAATATCTCAAAGTAAAACTATTAAAGTCTTAGATGAAACACAGGGGTCACTTCATGACCTTGGATTTGGCAATGATTCTTATATGTGAAACCAAAATCCTGGGCAACAAAAGGAAAATAAATTATACTTACTTCCTCCAAATTTTTTTTTAATGTGCATCAAAGAACATTATCACGAAAGTAAAAAGATAACTTACAAAATAGAAATATTTTCAAATCCTACATCTGATAAGGGTCTAATATCTAGGACATATAAAGAACTCCTATAACTAAATAATACAAAGAAAGACAAAAAATTCTATTAAAAGTGGGAAAAGGGATTGAACAGCTATGTCTCCAAAGAAGATATACAAATGGACAAACACATAAGCAAAGATACTCAACATCATTAGTTATTAGTGATGCAAATCAAAACACAATGAAGTACCATTTTATATGCACTAGAGTGGTAATTTTTTAGAAAAGGAAATTAACAAGCGTTAGTGAGGATATAGGGCGATCGGAGCCCTTGTACCTTTCTAGTGAAGGTATAAAATGCTTCAGGTGCTGTGGAAAATAGCTTGGAGATTCTTCAGAAACTTAAATGTAGGTCGGTCATCAGCAACATGGTTGAATAGGACTCCCCACAAGTCATGCCCTTGCAGAAACATCAATTTGAACAACTACTATGCATGCAAATACCTTCACAAGAGCTATGGAATTCAGATGGGAGACTACAGCACCTGCTGTAACATGGAACTGAGAACAGATGCATTGAAGAGGGTAGGAACTACTGTTTTACTGTACTCACATCATCCCTCTTCCAGCCCCAGGCAGCACAGTGTGAAGAGAGATACCCTCTGAGTTGAGAACGAGAGGAAAATGAGCACCAGATTTTGCCTCAGACCCTGAAACTGGACCCACCCCAGTAAAAGACAGTAGTGGATAGTCACCCATGGCCCCAGCCTGTAAACTAAGTGTCCAAGCCCAACAAAGCACCAAGGATTCCACAGCCTCAACCTCCAGGCTTGTGTAGCCACCCCACTGGCAGGTCAATCCCAGTGGCCCTAGGCTCCAGACTGCCCCAGAATAGGCTGGCCCTGCAGCCATAGGCTTCAAGCCTAGCTCAGCATTAGGTAGAGCCCCACAGTAACTGTAGTCATCAGGTTAGGACACATGGACTCCGCCTCCAGACCTCTCCAGACCAGGACAACCCCTGGGACCCCAGACTCCAGTATGGTACCTGCATACTGAGTTGCCACGCATGTCTCAGCTCCAAGCAGAATCCCACAGCTCAGGCTCCAGGCCTGCCAAGTAGACTTGGTCTCCAGGTCTTTACCAGTGCCAGGCTGACTCCAGTGGCCCCAGGGTTCAGACTGCCATAAGAACTGGGAATAGCACCTCAGCCCCAGACTTCAGGGCCATCCTAGCATTAAGTTGGCAACCTCATACCTAGTCATCAAGGTGGCAACTTCAGACTCATCTTTTTCTCTCATCTCTTTGAATTCAGGATCTAAACTCACCAAGGACAGCCCCTGTGGCCTCAGGCTCCACATCATCCTAGTACCAGATTAGCATCCCCGGTATAAAATACCATGTAGACATCCCTGAACACAAGCTTCAGGCTTGCCCAGTGTTGATCCAATTCCCATGGATCATGGCTTCACCCTTCAGCTGGCTCCAGTAACCCAGGCTCTAGCAGAACCCAGGATAAATCAGGTCGGTCTCTATGACTCATAGCCAGCCCTTGAGAGCCTAAGCTCCAGACTGTGGACCCAGGCTTTATGCCGGCCCCAGCACCTGGATGGCCCTAGGCCCCAGGCCTGTCCCCGTAGCCCAAGCTCCAGATGACCCAGATCCAGGACCGCTCCAGCAGAATAATGCTTCAAGTCCCATTCCAGGGGACCCAGGTGCCAGGCCCACTCCAGTGCCAGGTCAGCTCCTGTGGAATCCTGGTTTCAGGCTGACCCCCAGGGGTCGAAGCTCCAGGCCTAAAACATAGCTTATAACCTGAGAAAGATTAACATGTCCAAATAGGGAAAAAGAGCTATAACCCAACTATATGATTGTGTGAATGTTACCTGAAAATGTGACTCTATAAATCAGTAGATAAATGCACACTGGTGAGATTATTTTGAACTTTGAGATTTAATTTCTTTAGTGCTGCCTTAAAAATGTTAATTGACATTCTATTCATATTTTACTATAATATTCCATGAATTACATGTAAGCCACTTGAAATCTTTTGTGAATGAAGGCAGAAGAATAAAATATTACGATTATGATTGACAACCTAGAAGAAATGGAAGCTATTATCAATAAATGGCTTTCTCAGACATTCATGACCATCTTTTCAAAAAAAAATTGTCATTTGTGATTGAAGGTAAGTTATCAGTTTAAAATACACTGTTATGACTTTAAGATGTTTTATGCAGTTGCAATGGTGACCATAAGGAAATATCTGTAGAATAAACACAAAGATAAACAAGAAGGGAATCAAAACATGTTACTACGAAAGTTGGGCTGGGCGCGGTGGCTCATGCCTGTAATCCCAGCACTTTGGGAGGCTGAGGCTGGTGGATCACTTGAGGTCGGGAGTTCAAGACCAGCCTGACCAACATGGAGAAAACCCGTCTCTACTAAAAATACAAAAAATTAGTCGGGCACGGTGGTGCATGCCTGTAATCCCAGCTACTTGGGAGACTGAGACAGGAGAATTGCTTGAACCCGGGAGGTGGAGATTGCGGTAAGCCGAGATTGCACCATTGCACTCCAGCCTGGGCAACAGGAGTGAAACTCCATCTCAAAAAACAAAACAAAACAAAAAAATGTCACTACGAAAGTCAACACAGGCAACGAGAAGAAAGGAGGAACAAATAAAGCTACAAAACACACTGAATAAAGTTAACTCATAGGCCAGAAATTACTACTACCCTTTTGTTATCACCTTACCTGTCCTTTTGTAAATGGCTTATTTCACTTAGCATAACATCCTTGAGGTTCATTCACATTGTAGTATGTGACAGGGTTTCCTTCCTTTTTTAAGGCTCCATAATATTCTATCACATGTACATAACACATTGTCTTTATCCACTTATTTGTTGATCAACATTTGGGTTGCTTTTACCTCTTAG
Organism: Pan troglodytes; assembly: GCF_028858775.2. Classification (NCBI taxonomy): domain Eukaryota; kingdom Metazoa; phylum Chordata; class Mammalia; order Primates; family Hominidae; genus Pan; species Pan troglodytes. The sequence continues at coordinate 16,908,592 of NC_072411.2, forward strand.
TTCTTGTAAATAATGTTGCAGCAAACATGAGTATGAAAATATTTTTTCTAGATCATGCTTTTAATTTGTGTATATACCAAGAAGTGGGATTGCTAGATAATATGGTAATTCTATATTTAATTTTTTAAGGAATCTCATTGTTGTTTTCTAAAATGGCTGCACCATTTTGCATTTCCACCAACAGTGCACAAAAATTACAGTTTTCCACACCAATACTTTTTATTTTCTGTTGTTTTGATAGTGGCCATCCTAATGGAGCTGAGGCTATGAAATCTCATTGTGGTTTTTATTTGCTTTTACTTTATGATGAGTGATGTTGAACATTTTTTCATATGCTTGTTGGTCATATGTATATCTTCATTGGGCAACTGTGTATTGAAGTCTTTTCATCATTTTTTAATTGGGTTATTTTTGTTGTTGTTGCTGCTGTTGAGTTGTAGAAGCTGCTCACATACTCCGAATATTGATCCTTTATCATACACAGGATTTGCAAATATTTTCTCCCATTCCATAGATTGCCTTTTCACTTTATTTACTACTTCGTGTGATAGAATTTTTAAGTTTGATGTAGTCTTATTTGTCTACTTTTGTTTTGGCTGCCTGTGCTTTTCGTACCCTACCCAAGAAATCATTGCCAAATCCAACCGTCTGATGTTTTCCCCTATGTTTTCTCCTAGGAGTTTGATAGTTTTTCGTCTTAAGTTTAGGTTTTTAATTCATTTTCAGTTAATTTTTGTATATGGTGTTAGGCAAGGGTCTAAATTTATTCTTTTTCATATGGAGATCCAATTTTCTCAAAACCATTTTTTTCACAGAAAGACTGACAGTTCCCCATTATGTGGTCTTGGTCCCTTGTCAAAGATCCTTTGGCTATATATGTAAGGGTTTATTTCTAGGTGCTCTGTTTTGTTCCATTGACCTCTATATTGGTCTATATGCCAGTGACACACTATCTTGAGATCCATTGCTTATAGTATGTTTTGAAATTAGGAAATGTAAGAAGTCCGTATTTTTTAGTACTATTTTGGCTATGTGGGATCTCTTGAAATTGAAATTTCCTGTAAGTTTTGGTGCTACTTTCTATTTCTTAAAAAAAATTGCCAGCTGCGCATGGTGGTTCAAGCCCGTAATCCCAGCACTTTGGGAGGCTGAGGCAGGCAGATCATGAGGTCGAGACCATCGTGCCCAACATGGTGAAATCTCGTCTCTACTAAAAATATAAAAATTAGCTGGGCATGGTGGTGTGTGCCTGTAGTCCCAGCTACTCAGGAGGCTGAGGCAAGAGAATCGCTTGAACCTGGGAGGTGGAGGTTGCAGTGAAGCGAGATCACGCCACTGCACTCCAGCCTGGTGACAGAGCGGGTCTCCATCAAAAAAAGAAAACAAAAATTGCCATTGAGATTTTGATAGCAATTGCATCTGTAGATAACTAGGTAGTACAGACATTTTAACAATATAAAGTCTTCTCATCTATAAACACAGAATGGCTTTCTACTTATGTGTATTTTTGGTTTCTTTTAGCAATGTATTTTAATAGGATTTTTAACCAAATTTGAATATTTATTTATAGTAATTACTGATAGTCAAGGACTGTTGTCATTTTGTTAATTGTTTTCTGTATGTTTTGTCGCTCTTTTGTGCCTCCTTTCTCACTGCCTTCTTTTATATTTTGTTGATTTTTTTTGTAATGATGTGTTTTGATTCCTTTATCACTTCTCTTTGTCTTTATTCTATATATATTTTCTTTTTGGTCACAGTTACAATTGCATAAAACTTCTTAACGTTATAACAGCGTATTTTAAACTGATAACTTTTTTTTTCTAACCATAACAATAATGGATGACTGACAAAGCCATTTATTGATAGTTAGTTTCCATTCCTTCCAGGTTGTCAGTCATCTCCTTACCTCTTTTTTCCCTGTTTAGTTCACAGAGGATTTGAGGTAAGTTACAGGTAATACACTGACTATTATAGTAAAATATAAATAGAACATCAATTAACAATTTTTTAAAACGTGGTGGTGCACGCCTGTAGTCCAAGCTACCAGCAACCAGTTAAACATTACTAGAGAGGTTAAATCTCAACAAGGGTCAAAACAGTTTTAGCACTGTGTGTTTATCTACTGATCTATGTAACCACACATGTTTTTAGGCAACATTCACCCAATTATAAGATCGGATTATAGCTCTTTTTCTTCTACTTGGCTACTTTTATCTTCCCCAGATGTCAGATATATTTTTAGTCATTTGTTTATTCAACACATTAAAATAATTACGATATGCCAGGAACTGTGCTGGGGACTATAGATATAGTAGTAAGCGCAACAGTTGTCTCTTCTTTTAAAAAGCTTAGATTGTATTGGAGCAGGAGAAGACAAAAACAAAATGAATACATTATTGAAAAAAAGAGGAATGTAATAAAAGGGTTATTTTAGACACAGTTCTTTTGGTAAGGTGGTAAAAGGGCTATTTTGGGGAAATATTTACTCTGAGACCTACGGAAACAGGTAAATATGCAGAGCAATAGTATGGGAGGCTTAGGGAATGCAAACTGCAAAGACCCTAAGACACCCAGAAAAAGAAATGTATCAAGGCCATTAAGCACAGAAAGACAAATATCACATGTTTTCACTCATATGTGGGAGCTAAAAATGTGGATCACATGAAGATAGAGAGTAGATGGGTGGTTACCAGAAGCCAGAAAGGGTAGTGGGGAGGGAGAGCGTTGAATAGAACATGAAGATAGTGAGTAGATGGGTAGTTACCAGAAGCCAGAAAGGGTAGTGGGGAGGGAAAATGTTGAATAGAAGTTGATTAAAGGTACAAATATATGGTTTGGCAGAAGAAATAAGACCTATTGTTAGATAAATTGAGTGACTACAGTTATCTATTGCAGATTTCAAAATAGCCAAAGAGGAATAATTTGAATCTTTCCAGCATAAAGATAAATGTTTAAGGTGATGATCTTTCACTAATATGATCTTTCAAATTATACAAATAAATTATTACATGTATCCAAAAACTATGTACATGTATTATGCATCCATAAAAATAAATGTAAAAAAGACACAAAAGGGAGTTTTAGTGATTCTAGGTTATAGTAGGATATGAGAAAATGAAAAGGGAAAAATCAAAGAGATACACGGCGCCAGATTTATAGGGTCTTATGGGCCAAGGAATGTTTTGAAGTTTATAATAGTGATGAGAAACCTCAGACATATTTTATATAAGATAAAAATACCTAATTTCCTTTTGAAAACTATTACTATTGTGGCTGTGTGGGAACTGCAGAATGTTGAAGACCACTTTGATGAACATTGTAGTAGCCCAGGTTTGATATTTGAGAATTTTGTTTAACTCAAGGGAAATTCAAATGAAAGTTAATTTCATATTCTATCTGCACAGAAAAAATTACACATTGAATTTGTAGCTATGTGTAGTTGGTAATGAAATGCAGGTTGATTTGTTTCTTCTTTTTGCTCCTGCATATTATAAAGATCTTGTTATGAGCATGCACCGTTTTTACAGTGAAAGAGTTATTTTCTCTATCAAGCCAGTAGAAAACAAAAAAGATCAGAAGCTGCTCTTCGTATTTCATACAAACCAATTTTAAAACAACAATGATCAGAAACGACAAAGAAGGACATTACCTAATGATGACAGGTTTTATTCAATAAGAAGCCTTAGCTATCCTAAATATATATGTACCTAACACATAGATTCATAAAACAAGTTCTCAGAAACCTGTGAACAGGCTTAGATAACCACACAATAATAGTGGGAGACCTCAACACCCAATGGACGTTATTTGACAGATCACTGAGGAAGACAAAGAGGAAAATCTGAAACCTAAACTCAACATTTGACCAAGTGATCCTAACAGACATCTACAGAGCACTCCACCCATCAACCACAAGTTGGTATTCTCATCTATACATGGCCCAGACTCGAAAATCAACAACATGCTCGGCCATAAGGCAATTCTCAACAAGTTCAAAAGAACTGAAATCATACCGACCACACTCTCAGATCACAGAACAGTAAAAACAAATGAATACCAAGAAGATCTCTCAGAACCATACAACTACATAGAAATTAAGTGTGCTTGTCCTGAATGACTTTAGGGTAAATAATGAAATTAAGACAGAAATTAAAAGAAAAACATTTAAACTAATGAAAACAAAGATGCAACATAGCACAATCTCTGGAACACAGCTAAAGCAGTGTTAACAGGAAAGTTTATGGCACTAAAAGTCCACATCAAAAAGTTAGAAAGATCTCAAATTAACAATCTAACAAACATTATATCTAGAAAACCTGGGGGGAAAAAGAGCAAACCAATCCCAAAGCTGGCAGGAGAAAATAAATAGCCAAAATCAGGGCTGAACTCAACAAAATTAAGCAATGAAAAAATCACACAAAGATCAATGAAACCAACAGTTGGTTCTTTTTTTGAGACAGTTTCGCTCTTGTTGCCCAGACTGGAGAACACTGGTGCAATCTTGGCTCATTGCAACCTCCTTCTCCCAGGTTCAAGCGATTCTCCTGCCTCAGCCTCCTGAGTAGCTGGGATTACAGGCACCCGCAACCACGCCTGGCTAATTGTTTTGTATTTTTAGTAGAGACAGGGTGTCACCATGTTGGCCAGGCTGGTCGCAGAATCCTGACCTCAGATCCACCCACCTCGGCCTCGCAAAGTACTGGGATTACAGGCATGACCCATTGCGCCTGGCCAAGTTGGTTCTTAAAAATAAAGAATATTGATGATAGACTGCTAGTGTGACTAATAAAGAATAAAACATCCAAAGAAACACAATCATAAACGACAAAGCGGACATTACCACCAACTCTACATAAATATAAAAACCCTCAGATGCTATTATGAACAATTCTGTGCACACAAACTGGAAAACCTTGAAGAAATGGATGTATTCCTGGAAACATACACCCTCCCAAGAGGTAACCAGGAAGAAATTGAATCCCTGAATGGGCCAATAATGAGTTCCAAAATTGAATCAGTCAAAAAAAAAAAAAAAAAAAAAAAAAAAAAAGCCTATCAACAAGAAAAAACCCTGGACCAGACAGATTCACAGCTACATTCTACTGGAATTTGGCCATAGTGCCAAAAACAATTTACAGATTTAATGCTATTCCTATCAAATGACCAATGGCATTTTTCATAGAATTAGAAAAAAAGATTCTGAAATTCATATAGTGCTAGGTGTGGTGGTTCACACCTGTAATCCCAGCACTTTGGAAAGCCAAGGTAGGAGGACAGCTTCAGCTCAGGAGTTTGAGACTAGCCTTGGCAGCATGGTGAAACTCAATATTTACAAAATTAAAAAAAATAGTTGAGTGTGGTAGCTTGCACCTGTAGTCCCATCTACTTGGGAGTCTGAAGTGGGAGGATTGCATGAACCTGATTTTGCCACTAGACTAAAGCCTGTGGTCTGTGTGACAGTGCAAGACACCATCTCAAAAAAATGAAATATAGAAATAAATCACGTGAAACCAAAACAGCCAAAGTAATACTAAGCAAAGAGGACAAAGCCAGAATCATCAAGCTACTCAACTTACTTCAAACTATACTACAAGGCTACCATAACCCAAACAGCATGGTACTGGTACAAAAACAGACACATAGACCAATGGAACAGGTTAGGGAACCCAGAAATAAAGGTACACACTTACAACCCTCTGATATTTGACAAAGTCAACAAAGTCAAGCAATGGGAAAATGACTCCATATTCAATACATGGTGCTGGGATTACTGGCTAGCCAAATATATACAGGAAATTCAAACTGGACCCCTTTCTTTCACCATATACAAAAATCAACTTATGATAGGTTAAAGACTTAAATGCAAAACTGAAAACTATGAAAACCCTAGAGGAAAGCTTAGAAAATACTATTGTGCACATAGGTCCCTGACAAAGATTTCATGATGAAGATTCCAAAAGCAATTGCAATAAAAGCAAAAACTGATAAATGGGACCTAATTAAAGAGCTTCTGCACAGTGATATACATCATCAGAGTAAACAGACAATCTACAGAATGGGAAGAAAAAATTCACAAACTATACATCAAACAAAAGTCTGATATCCAGAATCTATTAGAAACAAACAAATTAACAAGCAAAACCAAACAACCCCATTAAAAAATGGGCAAAAGGTCATGAACATACACCTCTCAAAGATGACATACATCTTTTATTACATACATGCAGCCAGCTAGCATGTGAAAAAACATTCCACATCACTCATTACAGAAATGTAAATCAAAATAAAAATGAGATGCCATCTCATACCAGTCAGAATAGATATTATTAAAAATTCAAAAAATACCAGATTCTGGCAAGGTATGGAGAAACAGAAATGTTTTTACACTGTTAGTGGGAGTGTAAAATTAGTTCAACCATTGTGGAAGACAGTGTGGCGATTCCTCATTGCTGATGTGGAGAAAGTCTTAGGGAACTGGATATAAAGGTCAAACCAGCCACAGCATTCCCTTAAGCCAAAGCCTAATTCAGAACGAGGCCCTAACTCTCTTGACTTCTATAAAAGTTCAGAGGTGAGAAAGCTGAAGAAGAAACTTAGAAGCTAGCAGAGGTTGGTTCATGCGGTGTAAGGAAAGAAGTCATCTCTATAACATTAAAGTACAAGATGAAGAAGCAAGTGCTAATGTAGAGGCTTCAGCAAGTTACACAGAAGATCTAGCTAAGATCATCGATAAAGGTAGCTATACTAAGCAACAGATTTTCAATGCAGACAAAAAAGCCTTATATTTAAAAATGATATCACCTAGGACTAACTAGAAGTGAAGAATTCAATGCTTGGCTTCAAAGCTTCAAAGGACAGTCTGACTCTGTAGTTAGGGATTAATGCAGTGAGTGACTAGAAGTTGAAGCCAGTGTTCATTTGCTATTCTGAAATTCCTAAGCCCTTTAATAGTTATGCTAAATCTATTCTGCTATGCTCTTGAAATGGAACGACAAAGCCTGAATGACAGGGAATCTGTCTATAGCATGGTTTGATTGTTTTAAGCACATTATTGAGACCTACTGCTCAAAAAATAAGATTCCTTTCAAATAACTTATCTGGTTACCCAAGAACTCTCAGGGAGGTATGCAAAGAGATTAATGTTGATTTCATGCCAATTAACAAAACATCCACTCTGGATCAAAAAGTAATTTCAATTTTCAAGTCTTCTTATTCAAGAAATGCATTTCATAAGCCTTTAGCTGCCATAGATGGTGATCTATTTAATGGATCTAGAAAAAGGAAATTGAAAACCTTCTGGAAAGAATTCACCATTGTAGGTGCCATTAAGATCATTCATGTTCCATGGGAGGTCAGAAGAGCACAGTTAAAAAGACAACAAATTATTCTGAATGTTACATAAACTTAGTTGATCAAGCAGTTGTAGGGTTGGAGATAATTGAATCCAATTTTGATAGAAGTTCTACTGTGGGTAAATGCTATCAAACAGAATTGCATGCTATAGAGAAATCTCTCATGAAACGGTCAGTTGATGTGGCAAAATTCCATTTTTTCTTATTTTAAGAAATTGCCACAGCTATCTGAATCTTCAGAAACTATCACCATGATCAACACAGTCAGCAACCACCAGTATCGATGCAAGACCCTCCACCAGCAAAAAGATTATAGCTCACTGAAGGCTCAGATTATTATTAGCATTTTTAGCAACAAGGTATTTTTAATTCAGGTATATACATTGTTTTATTAAAAACACAATACTGTTGCACACTTAATGGACTATATTATAGTGTAAAGGTAATATTTATATGCACTAGGAAATCAAAAATGTGTGTAACTTGCTTTATTGCAGGGGTCTGGAACTGAACCTGTAATATATTTGAGGTATTACTGCATTCAAGACCTAAGCAAAAAGAGCAGCATTAAGAAAAAGTTTACAGAAATATAAACTACCATCGGAGAATACTATAAACACTTCTATGCAAATAAAGTAGAAGAAATAGACAAATTCCTGGACACATACACCCTCCCAAGTCTAAACCGGAAGAAGTTGAAACCCTGAATAGACCAATAATAAGTTCTGAAATTGAGGCAATAATTAATAGCCTACCAACCAAAAAAAGTCCAGGACCAGAAGGATTCACAGACAAATTCTACCAGAGGTACAAAGAGGAGCTGGTACCATTCCTAACAATAGTAGAGTATTATAAATCACTCTACTATAAAGACACATGCACGCGTATGTTTATTGCAGCACTATTCACAATACAAAAAGAAGGAACCCTCCCTAACTCATTTTATGAGGCCAGCATCATGCTGATACAAAAGCCTAGCAGAGACACGACAAAAAAAGAAAATTTCAGGCCAATATCCCTGAAGATCGATGCGAAATCCTCAATAAAATATTGGCAAAACAAATCCAGTAGCACAACAAAAAGCTTATCCACCGTGATCAAGTTGGCTTCATCCCTGGGATGCAAGGTTGGTTCAGCAAATGCAAATCAATAAATGTACTCCATCACATAAATTGAACCAATGACAAAAAACATATGATTATCTCAATAGATGCAGAAAAGGCCTTTGACAAAATTCAACAACTCTTCATGCTAAAAAACTCTCAATAAACTAGGTATTGATGGAACGTATCTCAAAATATTAAGAGCTATTTATGACAAACCCTCAGCCAATATCGTACTGAATGGGCAAAAACTGGAAGCATTCCTGTTGAAAACCAGTATAAGACAAGTATGCCCTCTCTCACCACTCCTATTCAACATAGTATTGGAAGTTCTGGCCAGGGCAATCAGGCAAGAGAAAGAAAGGGTACTCAAATAAGAAAAGAGGAAGTCAAATTGTCTCTGTTTGCAGAAGACATGATTGTATATTTGAAAAACCACATCATCTCAGCCCCAAATCTCCTTAAGCTGATAAGTAACTTCAGCAAAGTCTCAGGATACAAAATCAATGTGCAAAAATCACAAGCATTCTTATACACCAATAATAGACAAACAGAAAGCCAAATCATGAGTTAACTCCCATTCACAATTGCTACAAAGAGAATTAAATACCTAGGAATATAACTTACAAGGGATGTGAAGGACCTCTTCAAGGAGAACTACAAACCACTGCTCAAGGAAATAAGAGAGGACACAAACAAATGGAAAAACATTCCATGCTCATGGATAGGAAGAATCAATATCGTGAAAATGTCCATACTGCCCAAAGTAATTTATAGATTCAATGCTATCCCCATCAAGCTACCATTGACTTTCTTCACAGAATTAGAAAAAACTACTTTAAATTTCATATGGAACTAAAAAAGAGCCTGCATAGCCAAGACAATCCTAAGCAAAAAGAACAAACCTGGAGCATCACACTACCTGACTTCAAACTGTACAACAAGGCTACAGCAACCAAAACAGCATGGTACTGGTACCAAAACAGAGATATAGACCAATGGAACAGAACAGAGTCCTCAGAAATAACACCACACATCTACAACCATCTGATCTTTGACAAACCTGACAAAAACAAGCAATGGGGAAAGGATTCTCTATTTAATAAATGGTGTTGGGAAAACTGGCTACCCATATGCAGAAAACTGAAGCTGGACCCCTTCCTCACACCTTATACAAAAATTAAATCACAATGGATTAAAGACTTAAATGTAAGACCTAAAACCATACAAACCCTAGAAGAAAACCTAGGCAATAACATTCAGGATTTAGTCATGAAGTCTTTGCCCATGCTTATAACACCAAAAGCAATGGGAAGAAAAGCCAAAATAGACAAATGAGATCTAACTAAACTAAAGAGCTTCTGCATAGCAAAAGAAACTATCATCAGAGTGAATAGGCAACCTACAGAATGGGAGAAAATTTTTGAAATCTATCCATCTGACAAAGGGCCAATATCCAGCATCTACAAAGAACTTAAACAAATTTACAAGAAAAAAAAAATCAAAAAGTGGGTGAAGGATATGAACAGACACTTCGCAAAAGAAGACATTTATGCAGCCAATAAACCTATGAAAAAAAAGCTTATCACTGGTCATTAGAGAAATGCAAATCAAAACCACAATGAGATACTACTTCATGCCAGTTAGAATGGTGATCATTAAAAAGTCAGGAAAACAACAGATGCTGGAGAGGATGTGGAGGAATAGGAACACTTTTACACTGTTGGTGGGAGTGTAAATTAGTTCAACCATTGTGGAAGACAGTGTGGCGATTCCTCAAGGATCTAGAACCAGAAATACCATTTGACCCAGGAATCTCATTACTGGGTATATACCCAAAGGATTATAAATCACTCTACTCTAAAGACACATGCACACGTATGTTTATTGCAGCACTATTCACAATAGCAAAGACTTGGAACCAACCCAAATGCCCATCAATGATAAACTGGATGAAGAAACTGTGGCATATATACACCATGGAATACTATGCAGCCATAAAAAAGGATGAGTTCATGTCCTTTGCAGGGACATGGATGAAGCTGGAAACCAACATTCTCAGCAAACTAACACAAGAACAGAAAACCAAACGCTACATGTTCTCACTCATAAGTGAGAGTTGAACAATGGGAACACATGAGCGCAGGGAGAGGAACATCACAAACCAAGACCTGTCCGGGGGGATGGGGGGGCTAGGGGAGGGTACCATTAGGAGAAATACCTAATACAGATGACAGGTTGATGGGTGCAGCAAACCACCATGGTACATGCATACCTTTGTAACAACCCTGCACTTTCTGCACATGTACCCCGGAACTTAAAGTATAATAAAAAAAAAAGAGAATATCCTTAGCACCCCAGATGGCTACTTTGTGACCTTTCCCAGGATATTAAAAAAAAAAAAAAAAAAAGGTTTAAGGATGAGGGAATGGTGTAGGTTAGCTTACTAAAGGAACAGATTATGGAAAGCAAATTAACAACTAGTTTTATTCCATTAGAAAGTAACTCTGAAACATAAAAGTGTATAGTATTGCCATATTTTATTCCAGAGCAAATTTTATGATCACTCTACCATTTGGAAGTCAAGGATATATAGGGCCCAAGATTCAAAGTGCAGAGCTGAACATGGAAAAGGAAAAACTCAATGAATAAAAACTGTAATTTTAGCATGTAGGATAAACATTTCGGCAAGCAAATATTGTTCTAAGGAGCAAGAAATATATTGCAGCAAGTGGAATCTTCTCAAATGCCATCCAAGTAGTTGTGCATTGGAAAAGAACAAGCTTGAATTCTATGTAATTTGAAAAAGCACAAACAGTTTTATAATATTGCCTGAATTACTGCAGTCAGATGGGAACCTCCTTCAGAAATTGATGACAATATAAACATATCCATCTCTGTCCCCTATGATGCAGTAGGTAAAAATATTGTGAATATCAAGATCATTAATAATAATTTTCAAGTTATTGGAATGCAGAAAAGATGACACAATTCAGCTTTGCCATGATATAAAATATGAAAAATTGAGACACAGAATCGATAGAAAAGGATGCCCTATCAGATATTATTGCTGCCAACGAAATGATATTCAGTTAGATTTGAAAGTATTAGGTGATAATAGAATCAGATAAATGTCATAAAATGGTCAACTTCCATTATCTGTCAGGGGAGGAAATGGTGATGCAAATAACTGGAATAAAGCAAATTTCTAACCGCTCTGCCTGTGCGTATTCTGCATTTAGCCACCAAGGATTCATACAAAGGTATATAAGAGGAAAAACAGCAGAGTTTATAATGTTAAACAATGCCATTTACTCAGCCTTTTTTTTTGCAAGAAGTTAATGAGCCAAATATATAGTTTTATTCTTTTAAAAGAGCTAGATTTTAATTTGAAGTTTGTTGATTACTATAGGGTTTTTGTAGTAATAGATATGAAAATACATGTGTACTGTTGGTGACTTATTTGAACCAGTTTATCTTATTCCATATGTCATTATACATTTGATTTGAGGCAATATGCAGAATAAATTCAAGTGTGCAATAATTGGTCAAGTGCGATAGGAACAATTTTACTGGTAAACTATAAAAAAGAATCAAAATAATGGTGATAAGAATAAGATTTTTCTATGAGATGGGGCCTTCTTTGTGCCAACCAACATTGTAGTAGGTCTATGTATATATTATCTCACTTAATTTTTAGAACAATCATGTCTACTTTGTGTGCTAGCTTCAATTTGCAGATGAGGAGATGGAAGCCTAGCGAAAATAAGTATCATGTGCAAAACTGAATAGTTAGTTGGAAAAAACTAATACTGATATAAAACAGGATTTTTACCCACTACAGAATATCCAGCGTCAAAATACCACAAATATTTATCTATTGAGGTGAATAAAACAAAATAATAATTTCAAAAGAAAAGATAAGCATCACTGAAGAAGTAAAAAAAAAATGGAAAACATATGTTACTGGCATGGGTAAATTTTAATATATTCTTGGCATTTTCTACATAAATTGATAAAAATCTAACAACTCTGATATTTTTATATGGTATAGACTTCAATAGTATTCAATGTAAATATCTAACAACTCTGATATTTATGGTATAGACTTCAATAGTATTCAATGTAAACAATTTTAAAGGAAAAGAAGCAAATTTGATAAATTAGGTGTTTAAAAATGTGTTCCCAAATTTATTGGGTGACATAGTTAAATAAAAAGCTTATAAAATAGTCACAAATTCTAATATTCTCTGTTCAAATGAATCACTATTTCTTTAAAGCATACTATCTTTTCAATTCAATGAAAATATGATTTGTAAAAGTTTAATACATATGCACAAAATTATCAGATAAAAATAACTGCATTTATATTTTTGACATGCTTTTCAGTTTTCAAATAACTTCTTTAATTATACACATACAATAGCCCACTGTTACTCATTTGGGCTATGATCCAAGACCTCCAAATGATGCCAAAAACCATGGAAAGTACCGAACTCTATATATACAATGTATTGTCCTATATATACATACCTATGATAGAACTTATCTTATAAATTAGGGAAAGAGATTAACAATAATAAAATAGAACAAATATAACAGAGTGGTGTGCAATTTAAAATTTATAATTTCTGGAATTTTTCATGTAATATTTTTGGACTATGGTTAACTGCTGATATCTGAAACCATAGAAAGCAAAACTGCCAATAAGTGGGGACTAATGAACTTAAGTCAAAATTTTATAAACATGAACTTTGTATTGAAATAATGTAGCTGAGTGAAAGATTTTTTTCACAGTCTTTTTGGTATTAATTTTCTTCCTTGCTATATAAGACAATGTGGATATTCTTCTCTGTTTAGATAAGTCAATTAATTATAAGCCTATAAACAAACAGGTATCCATATATTGGACCCAAATTGTAAAATTTCATCTGTTTCCCTTACCCCACCCTGTGTGTGTATACACACACACACAAACACACACACACACTTATTTACATACATACACTTATATGTATACATATGTATTTTTATTTTTTTTTGGTTCACGTAACATGCTTAGAGCTTAACATAAAATTGCTTAATTTCTCTTTAAAACTTGTTCATAAGTTTAATTGGCTAACATGCTCTATCTGGAACACTGGTAAGTGGCATAAGGATATATTACTGTTACATGTGTTTAGAGCAATAAAATAAATCTGCTCTAAGTTACTATTGAGATACTATTAACAAGTTAGGCTGGGGCCAAATTATGAGGAAGGTGAAATCTATGATTGCAAATTATGTAGAATGTTCTGCAGGCAAGTGGCATCCATGCAAAGGTTATGAGGAAAGTTCTGACATAATGAATTTTGTTATATTTATGTGTTTTATCTTATGATGAAGATTACAACAAGTGAAGCAGGTGTAATAATCTGACAACCTGGGCTTTAATGCTGCTCCCAGAAATGTGTCATGTTCCTGGATCTTTTTTTTTTTTTCTTTACTGGGGAGGAGCTATGGAAGGATGATGCTGAAATTAGAAATAAGAAACAATTATACTTCCTTAAGCAACGTTGATGTGAGGGATGTGGTTATAAACATAATCAGTGTTGGAGAAGCCTTCAGTAAAAACTATCCTCATGATAGAAACAGTTTTTATGTACAAGAAGGGGAGGAGAAGTTTCCAAGTTAAATTTAAGGACATTTTCTATTGTGAGATGATATAGTCAAGAACGTTCAGGGAAAAGGTTTGGATAGATGGGATGAGGTGAAAGTGTATGTGTGTGTGTATATATAAAAATGTATGAGAATATATTAGGAAATACAGAAAGTCATACTTTCCATAAACAAGAAAAGATGTAACACATCTTGACTTGTTTTTTGAGGCCAGTGTAACATTAAACCAAAACCAGTTAAGTATAAGAAAAACAATGAAAAAATCCCATTAACATATGTGTAAAAATGTTTAACAAAAGTATTATCAAATGAATGACAGTGGAAATCTGTATTAAAATGATTCTTCAGCATGACAAAGTGGTTGGTTTAACTTTAAAAAATCAACATCATCACACTAGCAGATTTTAGAAGAAAATTTATATGATTATCTTAGAAGTTGTAGAGAAATGGATTTGACAAAATTTATCACCTACTCATGACAAAACTCTCAGCAAACTGAAATAGAAAATATCCTTATAAGGAATAATTGCAAAAACATCCATAGCTAACATCACATGATGTGTTGTAAAATGTAATGCTTTGTCTTTGAAGTTGGAAATAAGATAAATATGTTTGTTTCTACTACTTCTATTTAATATTTTACTGGAAGTGAGTTCAATAGAGAAAATTGTAATGCAGAAAATAAAAATGTTTTCTCACAGATACCATGATTGGATAAGTAGAAAATCCAGAATAATGTACAAAGTAATTCATAGAACCAATAAGAAAGTTTAGTAAGTTTGTGGCATACTAAATCAGTACCCCCAAATTTATTCTATTACTGTATTCCCATTAGAAAACATAGGGAAATGAAATTTTAAAACATTACAACAATATAATGTTATAGCCAACATTTATAACATTAAAGAAAAAAATAAATACCTACTCATATATTTAATAAAGTGGTTGCTGAACTTTTTTTGTTTTTTTTACCATGAACATGCCTTAATGCAGGTGAATGCACAGCGAGGACAGCAAATGAGCACAAAGTGAGACATGGCTATCAAGTTTGATGGATACAAAATTAATATACAAAAATCAATTATGTTTTCATATAATTGCAATGAACAATACAAAATAAAACTTTTAAAATCCATTTTTTTTTTCTTTTCTTCTTTTGAGACGGAGTCTTACTCTGTCTGTCTCCTAGGGTGAAGTGCAGTGGCGCGATCTCAGCTCACTACAATTTCTGCCCCCTGGGTTCATGTGATTCTCCTGCCTCAGCCTCCCAAGTAGCTGGGACTACAGGCATGCGCCACCATGCCTGGCTAATTTTTTTTTTTTTTGTAGTTTTTGTAGAGACGGGGTTTCACCATGTTAGCCAGGATGGTCTTGATCTCCTGACCTTGTGATCTGCCCGCCTCGGCCTCCCAGAGTGCTGGGATTACAGGCATGTGCCACCACACCCAGCCTTTAAAATCCATTTTCAATAATATCAAAGAGAATAAAACACTTTTGAAAAATAAATTTAACAAAGGAAGTGTAAGTGCATACCATGAAAACTAAAAAACCAAGTTGGGGGCATGTAGGTACCCATTTTAAAAGTACTACCAGGCAACAATAATCAATAGGGTGTGGTACAAGCACAAGGATAGACATACAGATCAATGAAATAGAATTGAGAGTCCAGAAATAAGCCCATATTTTGATGATCAACTAAGACAATTATTTAATGGGAAAAAAGAGCCTTTCCAATTAATGGGCCTGGGACAACTAGATAGCCATATGCCAAAGACAAAAGTCAGGCTCTTACTTTACACCATGTCTAAAAATTTACTCCAAGTGGATCAAAGACCTAAATGTATAAGCTATAAAATTATTGGAAGAAAACAAAAGTATAAGCTATACTTAAAATTTATAATTTTAGCAAGTTTGTAGCATACTAAATCAGTCCCCCACATTTATTCTATCACTGTATTGCCATTAGAAAACATAAGGAAATGAAATTTTAAAAGTATAAACTATAAAATTACCTAAAAGTATGAACTATAAAATTATTAGAAAACAAAAAACTTCATGACTTCAGAATTGGAAATGGATTCTTATATATGACCCCAAAAAGCATAAGAAATAAAATTTTAAAAGATAAATTGGACTTCATAATTTTTTAATGGAGGTTTTATAGGACACTACCATGAATGGAAGAAAATGTTTGTAAGCCAGAACTACTGCAGCAAACTAGGATGTATAGTAACTTTACTAATGCTTTACTTAAAATTTGCTAAACAAAAGGCTGCATTTCCCATAGCAGCCTCCAGGATGGTTCCCAGTGATCCCTACCTAGCTCCGGGTATTCACACTCCTGTCCCTCAAAGCATCAGAATCGATCTGTGCAACCAACAGTATATGGCAGAAGTCTTGGTGTGTCACTTCCAGGATTAGGTTATATAAGATACTGGTGCTTCCATCATTGTTACTATGTCAGAGGTCTCTAAAACCGGCCCCAGATTTGCTTATTCAGTAGAAGAACTCACAGGACTCAGTATACAGTTGTACTTATGGCTAAGATTTATCAAAGCAAAATAATATGCAGCAAAATTAATATAGAAAAAAAGGCCATGGGATGAAGGCTTAAAGAAACCAGGTGCAAATTTTCAAGAGTTGTCTCCTAGTAGAGTCACACAGGACACACTTACTTCTTTCTGCAATGAACTGTGACAACACATGAGTGTTCACTACGAGGAAAGATTCAGTATGTAAGGTTTTCATTGTAGGTTGGGGACACAGGCAGTCTCTAACTAACACCTAAATTCCAGATATCCAGAAGGAAAGCAGGTGTTCGGCATAAACCATACTGTTTACACAAACAGTTTTAGGCACAATAAGCTACTGGTACTTATCATTTTCTCTTTATTTTCCTTTTGGGAAACACTCTTCTAAGTTTCTCACTTCATTTGGTTCTAGAGGTGCTGATCCTATCCCCTGGCTCTAGGGCACATGACCAAGGTTGGCCAGCTACGGCCATACCACCCTGAACGCACCCGATCTGGTCTAGTACTTATCATTTATGTAAAAAGTCATCGTAGTATAGAGAACTGATTAGCAGTCACATTTCCAAATGCCAGCCCTGGACCAAAACTTCCAGGCAGGCCTTTCTAAGGATTGCAGTCTTAGAACTGCTCTGTTAAATCTTCTGCAAAGTCATCCTTTCTCTTCAATCAATCACTTGAGGGGAAGCCAGCTGTCATGTTGTACGCAGAGCTATGTCCTGCCTATGGTGAGAAACAGATGTCTGCCAACAACTGTGTGTGAGTATGGAAGTGGATTAGTAAAGTTATAGATGAAGGCAACCTTGGCTGACAGCTGGACTGCACCCTCATGAGATACTGTGCCAGATCGACCCAGCTAAGCTTCGTCTAGATTCCTGACCATCAGAAAATATATGTGATAGTGAATAGTTTTGTTTCAAGCTGCTAAGTTTTTGCATAAATTATTATATAGTGTTGAGAGATTAATAATTTCCCCACTCAAAGATGTCCACATTCTAATCTCTGGAATCTTTGAATACGTTACTTCATGCGGAATTTGCAGATGCAATAAAGATTTTTTTTTTTTTTTCTTTTTTTAGATGGAGTTTCACTCTTGTTGCCCAGGCTGGAGTGCAATGGCGCGATCTTGGCTCACTGCCAGCTCCGCCTCCAGGGTTCAGACGATTCTTCTGCCTCAGCCTCCAAAGTAGCTGGGATTACAGGTTCCCATCACCATGCCCAGCTAGTTTTCTAAATTTTTAGTAGAGATGGGGTTTCACCATGTTGGCCAGGCTGGTCTCAAACTCCAGCCCTCAAGTGATCCATCGGCCTCCTAAAGTGCTGGGATTATAGGCGAAGTTAAAGATTTTAAATAGGGAGACAATCCTGGATTATATGCGTGAGTTCAATATAATCACAAAGATCTTTATACTAGGGAAGGAGGCAGAGTAGTAGGAGATTTGATTATACAAGAAGTGTTAGGATAAGGAAGCGAGAGAAGGACTTGACTGGCTATTATCAACTTTGAAGATGGAGGAAGCCCCATGGACCAGGAGATGTGGGCAGCCTCTAGGAACTTAAAAAGGCAAAGAAATGGATTATCCCCTGGAATCTCTAGAAGGAATGGAGGCCTGCAAACACCTGGATTTTAGGTGAGTGAAAATGATATTGGACTTTGGCCCCTCACTGCTGTAAGATAATTTATTGCTGTTCTTTTAAGCTACTATGTTTGTGGTAATATGTTACAACGACAACAGGAACTAATACCTGTAGCAGTAAATAAAGAATACTTGAGGATATATCATTGCACAAAACCTATTGCTCTCAAGGAATTTACATTCTAATGGGAGAACAAGGTACATATATGAGAAAATATATATCAAATGATTATTAGTCCTACAAAGAAAAGTAAAGCAGGGTGAGGAGAATAGAGCAGGCCTGATACAAGTTGTTGAGAAAAAGCCTACTTTACCAGAGGATGCATAAGTTAAAAACTGAAGGAAGTGAGAAAACAAGTCTTTTGTGTCTCTGGAATAAGAATGATTCAAGCAGAGGGGGACAAGCTCAAATACTCTGAGATGCAAGCAGGTTGGATGTGTTCTAGGAACATCTGAGAGGGGCAGTGTGGCTGGACATCATGGGTAAGCAAGATGGAATATGGCACAAGAGCACTAAACCCTATATGGACTGTGCATAAAGTTCTTTCACTTTCTTCACTACAGCACTGATAAAAGATTCATTCTTACCAGAGATCTTGGCAACCTCAGCATATGATTTTCGTCCTTCCTTGTTGAGTCAAGAACTTGTGCCTTTTCACTTGAAGAAAGCACTTTTGGCTTTTCTTTGTTATATCTGAATTTTCAGCATCACTACTCTTGCGCTTTGAGGCCATTATTAAGTAAAATAAAGAACCCTTATTTTATTTAATATCTGCACCAAGATACTGTGACAGTTGATCACCCAGAAGACTACTGACCAATGGGAAGGGAGGAGATACATGGTGGAGATGCTGGTCCAGGGGATCATTCACCTCCTGGGTGGGATGGAGCAGGCTGACCTGAGATTTTATCACACTCTTCAGAATAGCACACAATTTACAACTTACAAATTGTTTAAAAAACATTTTTTAAAAATAATAAAACAAAAAACCCTCATAAACGATTCATCTTTGTCATCTCCCATTTGATATTTTCAGGTTGCAGTTGACACAGGTAACTGAAACTGTACAGAAAGAGATCATGGAAAAGGTGGGGGCTGCTGTAAAACGAATTTTCAAAAAACAAAACTATAATGTGAGAATTTCAGAAAAATAAAACGTGTCATCTGGGTGGGGGATACTTTGGAAATAGAGTTTTGTTCCTACATTTTTATGTCACACTGCCCAGGAAATGGCTTCATATATTTATCCTGAAATATTATCTCTGGAACACTGTCATGACTCAGCTTTAGTTGGGAAAGGAAAAACACAACATGAGAACTGACGTGGACAAGACAATCCAGGACCTGCGTTCACATCCATGACTTTCAACAGTTTATCTCACTGGCCTCAATTAACCCTCTGTGAAGTGAAGACCCCATGGTATTTACTTGGACCCCAAGCATCACTGGACCCCATGGTGTCTGAGATTCCTACTAGTTATATAATTATGTGGAGCATCAGCTTTCTCTTTTCTACAAGGAAAATTTAAACTTTATTGTGAAAAAGGCATGTTCCTTTGAGGTGTGATTTCACTTTCATTTTATTATAATCCTTTCCATAGAGAGGAGGTTTATTTTTCACAGTAAATGCTTCCTTTATATGCAATTCAATCTTTTAGAAGCACGGAGAAACTGGGGGGAACAATCACTGTAATATTTTAAAACAAATATTTAAAATGTTCAGATTGCCCCTGTCTCTTCAAATTACTGTTTTAGCCTACTTCAAAATGTATACTTTGATCGATTGTCAGAAAAATTATACTGTACTGTAGTTACTCAGAATCCCACTCCTTTGTGCACTGTGTCATGTGAGGAGTCGTGGCCACTGAAGCATAGTCAGGAAGCAAATTACTTTCGTCTTTGTTCATCCAAAATTCTTAAATTTGAGCTACGTTTTTCAGTGCAAAAATTCCTGGAAATGAATCAATTCTAGCAGATCTTGTAGAATCATAATTCTGAAAAGTGCTTGAGCAGTTATTTCATTTTGTCAGGGATGGAACAAAGGCATAGGAAGATTAAGAGATGTATTTCAGGTATCCTCGTTAGAGCTAGGACTTGACTTCAACGCTTGGGACTTGCCGACCATGGCCCTTGTCTGGCTTTATGCCTGGTCAGACCTCAACAACTTTGAGCATATGGAATGTCACTTGTTATTTTCTCTATTAACCATTCTTAGAAAATTTTAAATTACAGTAGGACACCAATTAATACCTGTAGAGGAACTGATAAAGTTAAAACATCAATATGTTATAATTATTATAATAATTTAGGCAAGAATCACCAGTGGATGTTAAAATTAACAAGTGGACACTGAATGAGGAATAAGATATTCCTGTAACATCAAACTATCTCCCCACAAATTACCTATTAATAAAAGGAAAAATAGTAACCGTATAGTGAAGAAACCTGGCAGATAACCTTTTTAACCAAGTGATCAAAGTTAACACCATGAATAATGTGACTTTTATGATGTTCTTGACAAAAAATGCTTAACTTGAATCTAGTCATGAGGAAACATCAGATAAATCCAAAGTTGGGAACATTCTACAGAACTGATCTACTTAAAAATACCAGTGTCTTGAAAGACAAAGAGAGGCTGTAACTGTTTCATATTAAAAGAGGCTATAGAGAAATGACAGTGTAGCTCTCAGGTTCTCAATTATGTCCTATATAGAAAAAGATTATGAAAGACAATACTGGGAAATCCGGTGAATCTTGAAGATGGACTGATAATAGCATTATCAATATGAAATTTTATTTTGATAACTGTAGTTATATAAAAAGCATGTTCTTAGAAAATAATTTGTGTAGGGAGGGTGTAGAGAGAGAGGAAGCATGCATTGTGTCAAAATATTAATTGTTGAACCATGTTACATAGACGCTATTCATGCCATTCTTGCAAATTTACATTTAAAATTTTCTCAAAATAAACAAAAATTAACCAAAGCTCTCAAATTGCAATAGCAATGTGATTTTTTTTGTAACAAATGAAATTCTCCAAAAATGTATAAAAAGAACATTTTTAAATTCTCTCTAATCACCTTCCTCTATTCTTCTCCTGATAGTAAATATAAGCAGAAAAGTTACATCCTTCCACATCTTATGATATGCTCATCCAAATATATGCATAGATGTTCTTATGAATGCATACGTATTTTTGTTGTCACAAATAATTGTTTGCATGTTACTCTGCAATGTGAATCAATAGATAAAAAATGTCTGTCTTGCTTAATACATACAAAAATAGCTTCTTTGCCTCACTAGTTGCTTAATATCTCAGAGTATGTGATCCACTCATTATCCAAGCATTTCTTTAGCTGTTTGAAATTTGCTAACCATTTTCCACTCCCACAATGCTGCGATAAATATTGTTGTGTTTATATGTGTGTACATATATATAATTTAAATTATATATATGTATGTGTATATACATACACACACACACACCTAGACCTAGTACTTCTTTAATTAAAATAACAGAGACTTCCAAATAATCAGGATGAGTAAAAATGTGTACTTCCATGAATGTTACCATATTATTCTCCAAATTTTAAGAGTTCACAATTTCCATTTAAAATATATGAAAGTTTGAATTTCTTGTACCCTAAAAACACTGGAAATTTTCACAAATTTTCTGCCCGTGTACTACTTTATATGCCTTTTTGTTTGTTATCCTGGTTTCATATATTTCTAAATATGCTTGGTGTTTGCATATATTTAATTTTTAAAACAAGAAAAAAAACAGCAGAAAAAAGATAAACAATATGACAGTTGATAATAACACTGAAATAATTATAGAATATGTATCTTTAATGTTTATTAATATGAAAATATATTTCCTGTGAAGGATTTATTTTTTCCACTATTGCAAGACTGCCAGCTTCATTAAAGAAATAAATTTTTATCTTTGCTTCTTCTTTTTTTATTCTCTATAACTGAACTTCCTTTCTCCACAAGTCAACCCATCTCAGTTACATAGAAACCTGTGCACTCAAACTTTGTGGTTCTTCCTGGCATATTGAGATTAGCTTGGACTGACCTCAGGAACTCAATTCTGGCTGCTGCTCATAGTGAACCTCTAGGGTTTTACTTACATCAACCTTGGCTAAACTTGACTCTTTAGGGCTTAGTTCACAGAGTCTCAAGCTTTGGTCTCCAGAAAAACAAGCAGAGAAGTGTTTGTTTTTGTTTTTGTTGACTGTTTTTCAATACCACACGTAGAACCTACTTTCTAAACTACTGAAACAAAGGCTTTAGGGGTAGAACTTAGTCACATAACTTTTGAAAATATTATGAGATTCATAACTGCTTTGATATTTGTGTGACCATACTCATTAATTATAAATGCTCTGTGCTGTCTTACGTTTTACACTTACAACCATTATATAACTTATTCACTCACGAACACATTTTTATGGATCGTCTATTAAAGACTAAAGGGAGCCTTTGTCTTTCAACTTTCACACAAGAATGCTTCTCAAGCTCTTTGTGGTGGAAGACAAGTTTTTGTTCTTAATCTTTTAAGTTTCCAGTTAATCACTGGCCTACACATGCTGTTCACATTCCATATCGTTCAGCACATAAGTTCAACCGCACCTGAGCGGGCCTATAACAAGGAGCCTCATTTGAATGTTGCTGAATGTGCTTTTCAAGGGTCACTATCCATTGCTGTCCTTGTCTCCTTGTTGACTCTTGAAACTTCGAGGGTCAGTACTAAGGGCCACACACCACACTGGGAGTCCCACACCATGAGGAATGATTGAACTGAAAGATTTGCTAATCTAAACCCCTCTGTTTACTTCAAAACATTGGGCTTTAGTCTCCTCCTTGTCATTACCTTCCACCCATTTTTCTATCCTTATTCAATTTCCCCTAATATAGAATTAAACAATTATACTGAAAATAAAAAATTGATAGGATAATACAGAAAATGTGAGCGGAAAACAATAGCAACTACCCAACCCAGAAAATTATATTCTTCTACCAATTCCTCTCTGAATACTAAAAAATAAAAAAATATTAATAGCGTTTATTGTTCTCCAGCTAGACATATACATGAAACCCCATTCACAAGCTAGAAATATTCAACAATTAACACATATAATAGATTTGTTAGGACTACAGGAGCCAGTGATAATTGAAAGGGATTCATGTCTGCCAAGTTTTACATCTAACTTGTAGAGTTTTTTTTTTTTTTTTTTTTTTTAAATAGAAGCTGATTCTCTCAGTAAGACATTTGTATGACAAAGACACTCAAGGGGAGAACAGAGAATGTAGAATGTAAAAGCATTATAGCACATTAGCCTTTCTCTATGATGGTTCTAAAACCTACCTGCACAAACATACCTAGCTTACATTCTATTATTAGTAGTATAGGAATTATTATTTTTTCCTTTTTTATTTAAAATCTTATATAAACCCTTGCGTATTTCCTAGTTTATTGACGATTCCTGGTACATGCTGAGTGACTGACTGAATATTTACATTAGACAATAAATATCTACTAACTTTGTAGAAGGTACCCATTGTTGCCTATGTAAAACCTTTCCCCTATTTCTCATTACCCAAACCCTAATTGTGCTGAGATATTTTTCTCTTAGAGAAATTTAAATCACAGGTGGGTATCCTTTGTTAATGCTGAATGGTGGGTATATGACGTAGTTTTGGCTTATGAAATGTGATAGAAAAAGGGGGGTTTTAGAGGGTTTCTAAGAAAAGATTACTCACTTTTAAAGAAGGGATACCTTGGCAAAAACAGATTTTTTTCACTTAATATTTTCAAATTTGCAAATAATGCCTATAAATACAACTGTGATTTCTCATGAAGAAATCCAACATATGAAGTATGGCAGAACAAAACCGTGGCAAAGCTAAGTTTTTGATTACCTCATTTTACCAATTAAACAATTCCAGAGCTGTTTTATTCCTGGACTTTATAGGAGTGAATTAGTTATGTCCTATTGCTTAGTTAGGTTACAACTAAAATCATCGATGCTCATCACTACTTTAGGCATCGTGAAAAATATTTGAAATAGATACCATCTGGAACTTCTGAAATTTGCATTCTGTTGCTACTTCTCAGTGTCTTCAGTCCTAGTTATAATTCATATTTCTTGATATTACTTCTCAATATCAAATTAGGATTTAGCAGTGATTAGCAATAATGTTGGTTATATAAAAATGGATTATATTTTCAAATGAAGTTTAAACAGGGTTACTCTTCCATAAGTCTGTAGTTTGGTCAGAAATTTTAAGGATTATGTGAGATAAATTTCTTTATAGTTTCATTAAACAGTTTATTGCCCAGAGGGAGAAACCCAGCAACAGGGTTTGGCTTTTGTTTCTGATGAGTGTTCACTATGTAATGTGGTGAAAGTTTGCATCTATGTATAACTCTCTTTGGATCTTAATGGATTCTGAAAACAGTTATTAGGAAAGCACATCCAAAATTACTGCTGAAAGTCCCTTAGAAATGCCCAGTGCTACTAGGTTTAAGTTGAACTTTGAAAGGCATTTACTTATAATGTTCTACGAAGGCATGCATTAAAATAAATAAAATTGACCCATTATGCAATCAACATTAATCAAATGTAACAGGTTACAAAGGGAATAATTTACGGCACATATTGGGAAATAATTTGAGGTTTTTAAATCTTCAAGCTCATGCTTGGAAAGATAAGTTTCAAAAGTTTAGCCGTTTTAATACTGTTCCTTTTATTTGGACATATATAGAGGGTAGGTGTCCAATCCTGCATACCATCTAATGGCAAATTTGTGGTGTTTGGAGTACATATCTACAAATATTTCAGAAGATCACAACTGAGAATTCTATCAGTAATTATAAAGTGTAAAATGTCAGAGTAGGTAAGAAAGTTGACACTGTAAGTTGTTTCTTAAAGAAAGCATACCTTTCTTAAAAATCTGAAACACTAAAATCCATTAAACTGATATGGTATAAAATACATTTCTTAATAAGATTCCTCCCAGTTAATTAGAATCACAAATATTGCTAGGTGATATAGTACCCCAGGTCTCAAAAGTCTTAGAAAATATGATATTTCAGATAAGATTCCTAAGCATAATTATATTACGGTCTTTAATTAAACAGAGATATGCTTTGACACATATTCAGTTGCAAAATGAAAGAGACAAACTGGAATTCACAAACATTGTGTATGTTTTGTTAAATATAGGTGAAAACTAATATGTGGAGGTGTGTGAGCATTCATTTGTCTCCCGTAAGCTCCTTTATAGATTATACTCAAACAACTGTCAGACCAAACTCTACTAAGCATGCAGATACTTAAAACCAGCAAAAACCACTGTAGCCATCCCTTTTGTAAGTTTAGCAACATTCAGGCTCATCCAAGTCTGTTGGGAACAGGCACCCCCAAAATCTGGCCATAAACTGGCCCCAAAACTGGCCATAAACAAAATCTCTGCAGCACTGTGACATGTTCATGATGGCCACAATGCCCATGCTGGCAGTTTGTGGGTTTACCAGAATGACGGCAAGGAACACCTGGACCACCCAGGGTGGAAAACCACTTAAAGGCGTTCTTAAACCACAAACAATAGCGTGAGTGATCTGTGCCTTAAGGACATGCTCCTGCTGCAGATAACTAGCCAGACCCACCCCTTTATTTTGGCCCATTCCTTTGTTTCCCATAAGGGAAACTTTTAGTTAATCTAATAGGTATAGAAACAATGCTAATCACTGGCTTCCTGTTAATAAATACGTGGGTAAATCTCTGTTTGAGGCTTTCAGCTCTGAAGGCTGTGAGACCCCTGATTTCCCACTTCACACCTCTATATTTCTGTGTGTGTGTCTTTAATTCCTCTAGTGCCACTGGGTTAGGGTCTCCCCAACTGAGCTGATCTTGGCAAGTGGCGCCCATATGTGGGGGCTCGAATCCAGCTCAAAGGGTTGCCGGATCAACAGTTGGAGAGGGTGGAACTAGCTGGAGGACACCCGAGTACTCTTATAGTAATCCCCGTGGTGAGTAAGAAGGGGAGCTCAGAAGCATCAGGGTAACAGTGGGACAAGTGTGGGGTATGGTTCTTCCACCTTGGAACTTTTTCACACTGATGATGAGGAGAAAGGAATGCATAATGAAGTAACAGAAGAGGTTACAGAGCAGATTTATTTGCCAGCTAAAGCTAAAGTGGAAAGGAGGACGAGGTTCATCCCTACCCTTCTGCACCCCCTCATTATTATTTTGAAGAAAAAGACCCGCCAGATCTTTCTTTTCCAGAGGACACTGGGTGAAAAATAGTTGCCCCATTGACTGTTCGAGCAGTGCCTTGAGCGACCACCCTCATTTCTATTCAGGCAGGAATTCAGCAAGCTAGATAAGAGGGTGATTTAGAGGCTTGGCAGTTCCCTGTTAGAATACACCCCCCCAGATCAACAGAAAAATATTACATCTACATTTGAGCCTTTTCCTTTAAATTACTCAAAGAATTTAAACAAGCTATTCATACTAAAAAAGAATGTAGAAATAATCAACAAGTCAGGCCACCAGACAGGGGAAAAAAGAAAACTGCTGAGCCTGCAATATCTCCAAAATGTAAAAAAGGAAGACATTGGGCTAATCAGTGTCACTCTAAGTTTGATAAAGATGGGAACCCAATTTCGGGAAATGCCATGAGGGGCCCATCCCGGGCCCCATTCTAAACCAGGGCATTTCCAGCTCAGCTCATTCCCTCACCCCTGTACAATATCTGTCCCCGCCATAGCCAGTAGTGCCACAGTAGATTTATGCTGCACAAAAGCTCTGAGTCTTCTGCCTGGGGAACCCCTGCAAAAGGTCCCAACAGGAGTCTGTGGACCCTTGCCAGCGGGGACAATAGGATTAATTTTAGGAAGCTCTAGTTTAAGTTTAAAAGGGGTACAAATACATACAGGAGTCATTGATTCAGATTGCAATGGGGCAATTCAAATTGTTATATCTACTTCTGTTCCCTGGAAAGCAGAGCCAGGAGAGTGCATAGCACAGCTCCTGATTGTGCCATATGTGGGAATAGGAAAAAGTGAAATTAAATGAACAGGAGGATTTGGAAGCACAAATAAACATGGCATGGCAGCTTATTGGATACATCAAATTATTGATAAACATCCTACCTGTGAAATAACTATTCAGGGAAAGAAATTTAAAGATTTGGTAGATACAGGAGTGGACATTTCAATCATTTCTCTACAGCACTGGCTGTCCACATGGCCAATTCAACCTGCTCAATTTAACATAGTTGGAGTTGGTAAAGCCCCTGAAGTATATCAAAGTAGTTATATTTTGCATTTTGAGGGGCCCGATGGACAACCTGGGACTATTCAATCAATTATAACTTCTGTACCTATAAATTTATGGGGAAGAGATTTATTACAACAATGGGGAGCACAAGTTCTAATTCCAGAACAATTATATAGCCCTCAAAGTGAACACATACTGCATGAAATGGCGTATGTCCCTGGTATGGGACTAGAAAAAAATTTGCAAGGTTTGAAAGAACCACTTCAAGTGGAAAGACAAAGTTCCCGCCAAAGATTAGGATATCATTTTTGATGGTGGCCATTGTTAAGCCTCCAGAACCTATACCTTTAAAATGGTTAACAGATAAGCCAATTTGTATAGAACAGTGGCCGCTAAGTAAAGAGAAACTGGAGGTGTTAGAGGAATTAGTTACTGAACAATTAGAAAATGGGCACATAGCTCCAACATTTTCCCCTTGGTATTCTCCAGTTTTCGTAATTAAGAAAAAATCAGGTAAATGGAGAATGTTAACTGACTTAAGAGCCATCAATTCAGTTATACAACCTATGGAAGCATTACAGCCAGGATTGCCTTCTCCTGCTATAATTCCAAAAAATTAGCCTTTAATAGTCATAGATTTAAAAGACTTTCTTTACTAACCCTTTAGCTAAGCAAGACTGTAAAGGGTTTGCATTTACAATTCCTGCAGTAAACAACCTTCAGCCTGCTAAGTATTTTCATTGTTTTACAGATGGTTCTAGTAATGGTAAAGCTTCTTATTCTGGATCAAAAGGTAAAGTTTTCCAGACACCCTATACTTCAGCTCAAAAAGCGGAGCTTGTAGCTGTAACTGAGGTATTGACTGCTTTTTATATGCCTATTAATGTGATTTCTGATTCTTCATATGTGGTTCATTCCATACAGTTAATTGAAAATGCTCAGTTATGATTTCATATAGAAAAACAACTGATGACAAAAACGAAAAAGGGGGGAGAAACAGGGATTATGGGACAGCCCATACACAATTAAATCTAGCATTATTAACTTTAAATTTTTTGAGGCTGCCAAAAGGCCAGATGTTATCAGCAGCTGAACAGCATCTACAGAAACCAGCTGCAAAGACAGAAGCAGAACAATTGATTTGGTGGAGAGATCCGATAACAAAAAGTTGGGAAATAGGTAAAATAATAACTTGGGGTAGAAGTTATGCTTGTGTTTCTCCAGGCCAAAATCAACAGCTGATTTGGATACCATCAAGACACCTGAAGCCTTATTATGAGCCAGACGCTGAGGAAGAGATTCCAGGAGGATCCTGAGGACCCACTGGTTGCAGCCATGTCAAGGCTGACACTGAGGAGGACCCCGAACTGTCACAAGCAACACCCATCAAACACAGCCACCCACCTGGGGATAGATCAAGAAGCTATCACAGATGGTGGAAGAAAACCTGAGGAAAGCGAGACAGCCAGTCACAATGAATAATTTAATGGTAGCTATGATAGCAGTGATCGCCATTGCCATGAGTATTCCTTCAATAAGGGCTGACACAAGGAACAATTATACTTATTAGGCATATTTTCAATCTTGGCTGGCAATAATGCCTAGATGTAATCACTCTATGATGCAGTTACATATGGTTTCTGATCTCAGTATTTACCATAATAAATCTGCTCCTATAATTGAGGCATACCACCCTCAAAAACCTATTTGTAAACAAAATTAAACCTGGCCGGAAAATATGAATGTACTTATTTAGGAAGATTGCATTGCAGAACAGGTAGAGGTGCTGCACAATGATTCCTATGGAATCATTATTAATTGGTCCCCTAAGGGGATGTTTAGCTTGAATTGTACCTCTCAGTCTGCATGCCACGGCCACACTATGTTCAGCTGATGTGAACAAAATGGTCAGATGGTAGAAATGATAAGAAGTACAGCAAGAGTTCCTATTATCTGGAACCATGGCGGTATAGTGGTAACTCAACCTCAAATGATATAGCCTGCTGTAGGAGCTAAACATTAAGGATTTGTGGAAACTATTACAAGCTCTTAATAAGATAAAAATTTTGGAAGAATAAAAAAGCATCTGGAAGGACAATCTACAAACTTGTCTTTGGATATTGCAAAATTAAAAGAACAAATATTTAAAGCATCCCAGGCACACTTGACCTTAATGCCAGGAACTGGAGTGCTTAAAGGAGCAGCAGACAGATTAGCAGCTAGTAATCCATTAAAATGGATAAAAACACTTGAAAGCTCTGTGATTTCAATGGTGATTGTGCTTTTAATCTGTGTTGTCTTTGTATAGTCTGCAGATGTGGATCCTGACTCCTGTGAGAAGTAGCTCACTGTGACAAAGCTGCCTTTGCTTTTATCGATTTGCAAATCAAAGAAGGGGGACATGTTGGGAACAGGCCCCCCCAAAATCTGGCCATAAACTGGCCCCAAAACTAGCCATAAACAAAATCTCTGCAGCACTATGACATGTTCATGATGGCCATAACGCTGACACTGGGAGTTTGTGGGTTTACCGGAATGAGGGCAAGGAACACCTGGCCCACCCAGGGTGGAAAACCACTTAAAGGTGTTCTTAAACCACAAACAATAGAGTGAGCTATCTGTGCCTTAAGTTATCTGCTGCAGATAACTAGCCAGACCCACCCCTTTATTTTGGCCCATCCTTTCGTTTCCCATAAGGGATACTTTTAGTTAATCTAATAGGTATAGAAACAATGCTAATCACTGGCTTGCTGTTAATAAATACGTGGGTAAATCTCTGTTTGAGGCTCTCAGCTCTGAAGGCTGTGAGACCCCTGATTTCCCACTTCACACCTCTATATTTCTGTGTGTGTGTCTTTAATTCCTCTAGTGCCACTGGGTTAGGGTCTTCCCAACCAAGCTGGTCTCGGCACAAGTCACTCTGCATAGACAATTGACCTGAGGCAAATGTGACAGTTTTTTAATGGCAGGACTGAGCTCACCATTAGTCAGACTGAGGCAACTAAGAAATCCTTCAAATGAGTGGCTCAGCACAGGCCTGTTGATCAATCAAGCTAAGCAGTCAATGTTAAAGAGGCTACAGCACTCACATTTGTTCATTCAAAGGGAGTATCCAGGAATTCTTTTGAGCTAATCACTATAGCTTGTATGCAAAAAAATTGCACCAATTGGGACCCAAATTCTAACAATTTTAACCTATTTCATAAGGCCTTTCCTTCTCCAATTAAAACGATTATCTAATCTTTACTATGTTAATTAGAAAGCCTTCTGGTATTGATATAAGAATATTAGAAAGGTGTCCAAAACATGGTCTGAAACCTGTTCTAGGCTAGGACTGACAACTTTATTCTGAAAAGAAATTGGCATTCCTGATGAAATGCTTAAGTAATTTATTGACGAATTTTATTGGGAATAAGATTTGTTCTGAGAATAATGGGGAAAAAAAAGTTTATACGCACCCCCAGCTGGCTGTTAGTGAACTCTAGTGACTGTAATCAGGCTTTTGTTTTCCTCTTTATACTATTTATTACATTTCCTATAAAGATCTCCTAATCAGAATGAGTCTTTTACATAGTCTAGTAGAGGCCTTTCACTTTCCAAGTAATATTGTAATAAAAATTTAATGTATGTGTACCAGTCTGTTTTCATGGTGCAATGAAGAAATACCAGAGATTGGAAACTTAAAGGAAAGAAGTTTAATTGACTCACAGTTCAGCATGGCTGAGAAGTCCTCAGGAAACTTACCATCATGGCAGAAGTTGAAGGGGAGCAAGGCACTTTTTTCAAAAGATGGCAAGAGAGAGAAATGCAGAGTGAAGAGGAAAAAAAATCCCTTATAAAACCATCAGATCTAATGAAAACTCACTCACTATCATGAGAACAGCATGGGGAACTGCCACCATGATCTACTCCCCTCCCAGGAGGTCCCTCCCCCAACACATGGGGATTACAATTCAGATAACAAAGATGAGATTTGGTGGGGACACAGATCCAGACCATATCATTGTGCCCCTGGTTTCTTTGAAATCTAATCTTTCTCACATTTCAAAACACAATCGTACCTTCCCAACAGTTCCCCAAATTTAATTCATTTCAACATTAACAAAAAGTCCAAGTCCATAGTATTATCTGAGACAAGGCAAGACCCTTCCACCTATGAGCCCATTAAAAGCAAGTTAGTTACTTCCAAGATATAATGGGGGTGCAGGAATTGGATAAATGTACCAATCTCAAATAGGATAAATTGGCCAAAACAAAGAGGCTACAGGCCCATGCAAGTTCATAATCCAATAGGGAAGTCATTAAACCTTAAAATTCCAAAATGATCTCCTTTGACGCCATGTCTCAGAACCAGGTCATGCTGATGTAAGAGGTGGGTTCCCATGGCCTTGGGCAGCTCTGTCTCTGTGGCTTTGCATGATATAGCCCCCCCTCCTGGCTGCTTTCATGGGCTGGCATTGAATGCCTGCAGCTTTTCCATGTTCACAGTGCAAGCTCTCGGTGGATGTACTATTTTGCAGTCTGGAGGATGGTGGCCCTCTTCTCACAACTGCACTAGACAGTGCACCAGCAGGGACTCTGTGCTGGGGTTCCTTCCCTTCCACACTATTCTAGCAGAGGTTCTCCTTGAGGGCTCCACCCCTGCAGCAGACTTCTGCCTGGACTTCCAGGCATTTCCATATATCATCTGAAATCTAGGCCCAGGTTTCCAAACCTCAATCCTTGTCTTCTGTACACCCACAGGACTGACACCATGAGGAAGCTGCCAAGGCTTGCACCCTCTGAAGCCATGGCCTGAGCTGTATCTTGGCCCCTCTTAGTGATAACTGAAGTGGGACATATGACATGAAGTCCCAGGCTGCACACAGCAGGGAGGTCCTGGACCCGGCCCATGAAACATTTTTTCCCCCCTAGTCCTCTGGGCCTATGATCTGAGGGGCTGCCACAAAGCTCTTTGACATGCCTTGGAGATATTTTCCCCATTGTCTTGGTGATTAATATTTGATGCTTTTTTATTTATGCAAATTTCTGAAGCTGGCTTGAACTTCTCCCCAGAAAATGGGTTTTTCTTTTCTACTGCATTATCAGGCTGGAAGTTTTTCAAACTTTTATGCTCTGTCACCTCTTGGATGTTTTGCTGCTTAGAAATTTCTTCTGCCAGATACCCTAAATCACCTCTCTCAAGTTCAA
Organism: Pan troglodytes; assembly: GCF_028858775.2. Lineage (NCBI taxonomy): Eukaryota > Metazoa > Chordata > Mammalia > Primates > Hominidae > Pan > Pan troglodytes. The sequence goes on from NC_072411.2 coordinate 16,941,351, forward strand.
CATTCCACAGACCTCTAGGGTAGAAGCAAAATGTTGCCAGTCTTTTTGCTAAAGCATAGCAAGAAATAGCTTTATTCCAGTTCCCAACAAGTTTATCACCTGCATCTAAGACCACCTCAGCCTGGACTTCATTTGACTCCATGACTCTCACATCCATATCAATATCAGCATTTTTGTTGAAGCCATTCAAGAAGTCTCTAGGAAGTTCTAATCTTTTCCACATCTTCCTGTCTTCTTCTGAGTCCTTGAAACTGTTCCAACCTCTGCCCATTACCCAGTTCCAAAGTCATTTCACATTCTCAGGTATCTTATAGCAATGACCCACTAGCTTGGTGCCAAATTAATGCATTAGTCTGTTCTCACATTGCCATAAAAAATATACCTGAGACTGGGTAATTTATAAAGGAAAGAGGTTTAATTGACTCACAGTTCAGCATGGTTGGGAAGGCCTCAGGAAACTTACATCATGGCAGAAAGTGAAAGGGAAGCAAGGCCCCATCTTCACAAAGCAGCAGAGGAGAGAAGTACAGAAAGAAGTGGGGAAAACCCCTTATGAAACCATCAGATCTCATGAGAACTATCATGAGAACAGCATGGAGAATGGCCACCATGACCTAATCACCTCCCACGAGGTTCCTCCCCCTATACATGGTGATGACAATTCAGATTACAATTCAAGATGAGATTTGGGTGGGGACACAGAGCCAGCCATATCATTCCACCTGGGGGCCCTCCCAAATCCCATCTTTCTCACATTCCAAAACACAATTATGCCTTCCCTACAGTTTCCCAAAGTCTTAACTCCTTTGAGGACTAATCCAAAAGTCCAAGTCCATATTTTCACCTGAAACAAGGTAAGTCCCTTCTCCCTATAAGCCTGTAAAATCAAATGCAAGTTAGTTACTTCCAAGATATAATGGGGGTACAAGCATTAGATAAATGCACTCATTCCAAATGGGAGAAATTGGCTAAAACAAAGATGCTACAAGCCCCATGCAACTTCTTAATCCAATATGGCAGTCATTAAACCTTAAAGTTTCAAAATGATCTCCTTTGACTCTGTTTCTCACACCCAGATCACATTAATGCAAGAGGTGGGCTCCCACAACCTTGGGCAGCATGCTCATGAATAAATTGAGATGCTTTCTTTGCCAGAGATAATGATGGCTGAACTACTTATTGTAGCTGCCCTTAGAATGCGATCTTTTTATTAAAATACTACCTTTGGAGTACAAATTACTGATTAGAACAACTAACTGTCCTGAGCATATTGTTTAATCTAGCTAAAAAAAAAACAACAACAACAACAAAAAAAAAAACCCAGAGTATTTCAATGTCTATGTTAGAACACTTAAATTATATAGACTTTTGCTTATAGAAAGATGAAACAGACATAGTTTTTCCATACTTCTAGGTAACTACAACTAGAAATCCTGGACATTGTATATAAAACCAATATATAACAATTCTGAGATGGAAAGGAAAGATAAAGACTGCCTAGGGATCCCAGAACCCAAGGAACAACAGTGGTGAGTTTGCTGGGTTTTCTCTTTGCCTCCCACATGACCCAGATTTGGTGCCACATAAGCAAATAACCTGAAAACACCTTTGGGCACACATGTGCACATGTACACATGCACACGAACAAATACACAACCCCTGTTCTCTCTAGCCAAAAGACCAGGAAGGGAGTAGCCTAGGAGGGCATAAAGCACTTGGAAATAATGGCCCTAAGCCAGCTAAACACTGCAGAAAAAACAAACAAAGAAACAAAAAAAACCCAAAAAACAGTGGTCCCACTGCTACCCCAACAGCAAATGCTGATCAGAGAGACTAAATTTCCACTCTCATTCTAGGGAGACCCCCTGAAACTATTGCTATGGAATAAAAGATGAAATGCTCCTGATTATTGTAAATACAAAATTGCAGGCAGGATTGTGTAAAGATAATGCCAGGATGGGCTACCATAATGAGCCAACAGCATGTAATGTGCTTCCCCCCGCAGAGAGCCTATGAATGGACATGCAGTCAGGGATGTTTCACATCACCAAAATTCCTATCCCAGAAAAGCAGATGTTCATAGCTCTGGGAATGGAATGTGACACTTGTGGAGAGCCTATAAACGGACGCATGAGGGGTGCCTGTTCATGTGGATAAGATAGGGCTATAAACGCCCTTATCTTGCCACAGCTTTTCTAGGTCTCTTTAGGGTTAAGGCATACTCCCTTCTGAGAATTTTTGGTCTAACCAGTTGTCTAGCTTCACGTCCTGTTTCTATTGATTGTTTGCAACCAGCTTTTGCTGCAACTGTTACTGCTGATTAATATCTTGCTAATCATAGGTTATAGACTGTGTTTCTGTTTTAAGGCTGTTAGAAATTGCTGACACACACACTGTATTGTAAATTCTTATCTCTGTATACTGCACTTCTGCATACCGATGTTATGTTAAAGAATTACTTCATTTCCATGTGACCATCTCACCTCATAATCAAACGACCCTAAATCCCTCACTAACCTACCCCCACCCTCACTAAACTTAATAATAAATACTGGTATATCCAGTGCATTGGCGGCATCGCAGGACCAGAAGGCAGTGACCCCCTTGGACCCAGCTTTCACTATCTTGTGTGTGTCTTTTATTTCTCAACCTGGCAATCTGCCTGAGAACAAAGAAAGAGCCCCGTTGCATTGTGGCCTGCTGGCCAGATCCTGTGATATCACGAGATTGCAAAAAGGCACCCCAAAAACCTGTTGTCATGGTGTATCAGTGAAAACTGTGTGGGGAGCATGGACTTTCATTCCTGCTGAGCAGTAATGAGGCCCCACCCTGCTATGTCATCAGAGACCACATGAGGAACCTGCGTTTCCACTCCCACCAGGCAGTAACATAGGTGCCTCTCTCTTCCTGTGGCAGTGACGTAAGAAGAGACCAAATTGAAAGGTCAGACTTTCACCTCAGTTTAACAGTGATGAGGTCTCTAACTTATATAGTTTGGCTCTGTGTCCCCACCCGAATCTCATCTTGTAGTTCCCATAATTCCCACATGTTGTGGGATTGACCTGGTGGGAGGTGACAGAACCATAGAGGAGTGTCTTTCCTATGCTGTTCTCATGACAGTGAAAGAATATCATGAGATATGATGGTTTTGAAGGCAGGAGTTTCTCTCCACAAGCTCTCTCTTTGCCTGCTGCCATCCATGTAAGATGTGACTTGCTCCTCCTTGCCTTCAGCCATAATTGTGAGGCCTCTCCAGCCATGTGGAACTGTTAAGTCCAATAAACCTCTTTCTTTTGGAAATGCCCAGTCTTGGGTATGTCTTTATCAGCAGTGTGAAAACAGAATAATACACTCTCATTCCCCTGTGGTGTTAGTGAAGACAACATGGGAGTTAGCAAGAAGGCATGCCTCCTACCCTCCCAGCCAGGGCAGTATCAGTGAGACCTAGTGGGAACCAGCACTCCTACATCCACCTAGAGGAGAAGAGGAACTACGGACCTCAATAATAATAGGGATCAAGCAGGAAACCTGGACTTCTACCCTCATTTGGCAGTAAGAAAGTAGCACACTTTTTTCCTTTGTCAGATGACAACGGAAAAAAGTCAGGTAAGACAGAAGGTTTGCATGTGATCTGAGTCTCATAGCACTCAAAATATTCAGGTGTCAATGGAAAAGTATTTGCTACACCAAGAAGCAAGAAGATGTCAAGATGAGTGTAAAAAGATAATCAAAACATGTCAAAACTGAGGTAACAGAGATGTTAGAAATATTTTAAAGTAGCCATCATAAAAAATATTCCAAAACACTATAGATATGTCAAAATGGAATTGTGAAGCTTGATTTAGGTAACATACAGGAAGGCAAGCCAACAAACTAAATAGAGAAACAAAAACCAGAGTAAGCAAACACATGCCAGAACAAAATGGTAGACCTAGCCCGAATACATCATTACTTTAAATGTTAACAGCCTAAATAAACCAACCAAAAGACATAAATAGGGAGAATGAACTAAAAAATAAAACTGCACTTAATATTATGTTGCCTAAAACAATCTGACTTCAAACATGAAGAAGGAGGCAGGTTGGAAGTTAAAGGATAGAAAAGACATGCCATGAAAACATTAACCACAAGAAAGCCAGAGAGGCTATATTAACACCAGATAAAGAAGAGCACAGAACAAACAAAATTATCAGAGAGGGATATATCATAACAATATCATCAACCTATCGAGAGCATATACATAACCCTATACATGTATGCAACAAACAACAGAGTGGCAAAATATGTGACACAAAAATAGAACTTGAAAGAAATTAGACAAATTGACAATAGTAGCTGGAGATTTCAATACCCTTCTTTCAGCAATTGATAGATTAACTAGACAGAAATTCAGGCAGGACATAAAAGGAGTCAGAAACAACATCAACCAAGAGAACCTAATGAACATCTACAGAATATTCACCAAAAACGGCAAGAAGTCCATCATTTTCAAACATATACCAAAACAAACAAACAAACAAACAAATCTATACCCTGGGCCATAAAACACATCTCAATACATTTAAAGGATTTCAAATTATATAGAGTGCATTCCCTGACTACAAAGAAATCAAACTAAAAAGCAACAGCAGGGAAATCTCAAAATACTTAAAATTAAACAACACTCCTAAATAATCTTTGGTCAAAGAGAAAAACACAAAGCAAATAAACACATATATAGAAATGAATGAACATAAAAAATACAACATATAAAATTTGTGGAAAGCAATTAAGGCAGTGTTAAGAGACATATTTATGGCACTATCTGCATATATTAGATAAGATTAAAACTCTCATATCAATAATTTCAGCAACCCCCCTAAGAAACTTGAAAAATAAGTACAAAATAAACCCAAAGCAAGCATGAAGAAGGAAATATCAAAGAGCAGAAATGAATGGAATTGAAAAATAGGAAAATGACAGACTAAAAAATAATGAAATAAAATTATTTCTTTGGAAAGTTCAATAAAATTGACCCAGAAAAATGCCCACACAAATACATCTAACAGATTTCTTACAATGGCAAAAAAAAAAAAAAAAAAAAAAAATCAATGTAGGAAAGGTAGCTTTTTCAACAAGTGAAGGAAAAATAAAGAACCATAAAACTTTTGGAAAAAAGGAGAAAATCTCAAGCAACTAATGCTAGGCAAAGAGTTCTTAGATTTCATAATCAAAAGTATAATCCTTAGAAAGAAAACTTGTTAAATTTGATTTCATTAAATTAAAACTTTTTCTCTGACCAGGACACTGTTAAGAGAATAAAATACAAGGTACAGATTACAGTGAAATAATGGCAAATAACATATCTGACAAAGAACTAGTGGCTAGAACATAGAAAGAATGAAAAATTCTAATAAAGAAATAATCAGATTACAAAATGAGCAAAGAGTATAGTGATATTTTCACAAAGAGGCTATACATGTGGCAAATAAGCACATGAAAAGGTGTTCAACGTCACTAGCCATTAGTGAAACACAAATTAAAACTATAAGGCCGTATCACTACACATTTATCAGAATGGCTAAAGTAAAAAATTGTGACTACACCAATTCTGGTGAGCATGTGGGCAACTGGATCACACATACATTGTTCATGGTCATGCAAAATGATATAGCCACTCCGTAAAACACTTTGACAGTTTCTTAAAAGTGTAAACCTTGGATTATGATATCTACTACCAATTGTATTCTGAGGCATTCATCGCAGAGTAGTGAGAATTTGTGTTTACACAAAACTTGTATATACATGTTTATAACAGCTTTATTTGTAATAGCCAAAAAATAGAAACATTCCAGATGTCCTTCAACAGGTAAATTGCTAAACAAACTATGGGCATATCCACACCATGCAATACTACTAGCAAAAAAAGAAATTAATCATTGATAAAGGCAACAACTAGGATAAATCTCCAGAGAATTATGCTGAGCGAATAAAAGGCCAATTCCAAAAGATTGTGTATATATACTCCCATTTACACAACAACACTTTTGAAATGATGAAATTACCGATATGAAGAACAATTGCCTGGGGTTACTGCATTTGAGTTATAGGTGAAATTGAAGTTGCTGTGGCTATCAAAGGGCCACAGGAGGAACCCTTGTGGTGATGGAAATATTCTGCATATAATTATGTTCTTGTACTATAGTCTTGCAAGCTGTTGCCATTTAAAAAATTGGTTAATGTTACATAGGATCTTACTGCATTTTCAGCTAACAGCAGTATATAAATCAAAGCCAATAATATAATTTAAAAGTAACTCTTAGATCATATAATAACACATACCAAATATTAAGGGTCTAAACTATTATACACTCAGATAAACTGCAACTGACTTCAGTTTGAAAACATACTTCAGTCATGAACAGTAATAGTTTTTGTCTTTTGTCTCTGGATTTATTGATAACATTGTCCTATTTGAAACACTGAAGTATACTTACTTTCCTTTTCTTTTTCTTTCTCTGGTTGTTAAGGGCATCACCACAGGTGTCCCTCATGTGGCCCTTTTATAGCCACATCCACTTTGATCTCACATACACCCCTATGTAGTAATCCCAGGCAATTGTTCTTCAGTTCTATAATCTTGTCATTTTCTGAAAATGTTGTGTAAATGGAATTATACAGATTGCAATCATTTGGGGATGGTTTTTTACTCACTCAGCATAATTTTCTGGAAGTTAATTACCTCTGGTTAATCTCAGGCATTCAGGATTCCCTATGGTGCCTTCTCTTGGGGTTGTAGTAGGACCTATCTCCTCACTCTGCAAAAGCTGGTCTTAACCAGTCTCATCTATTCTTCACTCATAAGACATTAGATCGTGTCTTAGAAGGTAGCTAGGAGTACGGACATCAAAGCTGCTTCATTCTAATGTTTCCAACATACCTGAAGGAAAGGGACAAAGCCATCATTGTTTATTTGCACAGAGTTCATTGTTTAGAGTTCAGTTTGTCACAGATAAGAATGCTGAATACCTATCTATTCAAGTAGAGACTACATAGTTACCAGAAAATTCACAAAGTAAAATAATTTCATTAACACTTTAAATATTTGCTAATAGAAGGGTCACAACATACATTAAAATGTATATTTCCTTTATTACTGCATAGCTAAATAGTTTTAAGACCAAAAACCTAGTGACTTACGTAACACTGTCTTGTCTACTTTCATGGTTCTGAACACTGATAGGTTCAGCCTGCTAGGGTTGTTGGTTGAATAAATGAACAACCTCAAGTCAACCAAATACATTCTCTTTTGAATACTTTCCCTTCATTGACTTTAGTGGCCAGCATTTGGTATTTGTTGAGTGAATTCAGGCACGTATCTGAGGATAAATGGCTGTTGAAGTAGAAAAATCTTTCTACTGTAGACCATCTCCGTGGTAGTCACAGTCCGTAAGTAAACTAGTGATATAAATGGAGAAGCTGACTATTCCTTTAAAGAGAAGTCCATGAGTTTTTCCTAACATTAAATGTTTCTGTTCTATCATTAAATTGCATTGGCTGTACCACCCAAAGAGAAAAACATGAATTTCATTATACTGTCTTTGTGTATATCTGTTAGTAAATACTTATTTACTTAGGAATCACTCACGAAAGCTGATGCACAATCTTTATTGGGGGTGAAAAAATACTTAAACCACTTAAAAGACTCCTGTTCTCATAAATCTCTGTTAAACACATCCTTGCTGATTGAAATTAGAAAGAAAAAAAAGCAGTCAAAAAAATTCTCTAAATTTAAGTAATAGTTGTCTTCAACAAAATAGTACAAAAATTGCCGGTTATTTTTATTCATTTTCCTGTAGAACATTAATCTTCTTACTTCCAACATCAAATCTCTTGAAAAATTACTACAAAACTCACAAATTCTGGTAAAAATATACCTATATACCAATGAAAATGTTAAAAAAAAACCCATCATATGGCAATAGAAATACTGTCTGATTTTCAAGAGCACAGGCAGAATTCTCCAATTATCTTCATCTTCACATGAAACATTTTGGTAATTTAAAATTAGAATTTAAACATGAAAGACATTGCTTCCTCCAGGTTTTCTAAACCAATTAGTATGTGAAATTTAAATCTTTCTTCACTTTCTAATCTTTGAAAATCTAAGCAGGCAAATGTTTTTGTCCCAACATTATATTATCACATCAAAGATATCTCACTGCCAGTTTTTCTACTATTCTAAGTTCAGTGACTTTTATATTAAACTTAAGCTAAATGTTACTTGCATGAGTGATTTTTACTTTCTAATATCCTTTATGTATACTCAAGGTCTACTTTGTAATGTGAAATAAAATATGAGGTACCATTATCTGAAATAATATTCAAATATATTAATTGCAAATTGATTTATTCAAAGTTTAAAATACACTATTGCTTTGCTGACTTCAGAATTCTCAGGAGAAGGCACTTGTTTCTTCAACATACCTCTTGAAAAGATTTATATTAATGTTAGAAAATGAAAATAAATGATTTAGCAAAGAGTATACTTTCGTTTGTAGAAAATAAAATGGGAAATGATTTCAAAGTATAAACTTTCAGCTACTAATTTATAGAAGAGATATATCTCAGCACATAACAGAAATTCTATAGAAATTATCTATTTACATGTAAAAAATGGAAAAATGTGATTTAAATTTCTTTTTTGTTCTATGTAAAAACAGTACAAATGTAAGTACAAATTCATAAATCATTGTAAGAAGTGTAAAGAATGACTTCTGATAAATTAAGCACTAATGACATTTGAAATGTCAGTACAGTTTGTCTCTCTATTGATAGAAACAATTTTCCATTATTCCTGTTTAAAGCGATTAGACCTAATAACAACTAAAATCCATCTATTCTGGACTTTAAGAGAAGTAAAACACACGTACTTATGATTTAGGGTCTTTATGGTTCTACATTATCAAAGTTCTTAATGACAGTGTAGAACCATAAATATCACAACATCACAACTCATTGTGGCATACAGATTACAATATATTTGTGAATAATCATGTGTATTTTAGAAGCTGACTCTTACATTAATGGTCTACAGTAATTTGCTTTTAAAATTCATTATAAAGATGTCTTCATTTGATGAGTAGATTCAATTGCTGAAAATACCTTACCTTTTCAGAAAACTTGTGTTTCTCTTTTTAAGGCTTACACAATTTATTCATATGGTCCTTTTGACAATTTGCCCCAGTCCTAATTGATGAACATTTTGTCCATTTGTATTTTGTATATTCTTTTAATTGGCATTATATCTCTCTTCTCTGACCTTCATTTGAGTATCTTCCAACACTGCTTGTCCAGACTGTCTTTCATGATAGGACAGGATTCTTGTACTGGCATCTGTATTCTCCTTAAAGTAGTGGATACATACCATTTTGAGTCTGGCACTTTCTTCACATTATCCAAGGGGAGAGTAACCTGAAAGTGGTTAAGAACCACTGCTATGGGTGATAATGAGGTAGGAGAATAGGGTCTGGAGGAAGGGAACCTAAGGCCCATATGCTGACTTTCTGGAACTGAATCAAAAGGAAATCCCCACCTCTCCACAAACAAGTAACAAAAGGATCAGAAGTAACTCCCTTTGCACTGTGTTGCAGATGAAAAATGAAAGTATCTCTGATTGGTCCCCTCCCACAACCAATCAGACTGATCATGGGCCAAGTCTTCACGTGTAAATTTGTAACTTCACTTCAGCCCCTGATTGGTAGCCTTCTGCAACCAGACTGGTTGTTGAGAAATGCCTAACCTTGTTTTTACTTTAACTTGTTACTTTGAATTTTGTCCTGCTTGTCTCTTTAATCACCTAGCTTTGCTTCTCCTGTAAATGAGACTCTCTCTAGCTAGGAAGGCGGGACAAACTCCAATTGACCCCTTAATTTACAAGACACTGAGGGCTTCTCACCCAACCCCTCTTCCTAAGGACTCGGCCTGGGTAAACAGATCCTGAGCATTTCAAAGGAGCCCAATTAACTGATAAGGTACTAACACCAACAATGTATGAAGTTCCCAGGATTTTTCTTCAAGAGATAACAACATAAAACCTTGAGTTCATGTCTGGCATAGACCCTATATCTAATTATAATGAAAGATTTAGAACCTTGCACCTGGTACCGTTGCTGTTCTTGTAACCATTTGTCTTTTAAGTTATCACTCTGTAACCATTTTGCTTCTTTTGATTCTTGCATGTTTTTACTTCTGTAGAATTATTACGTTTGAGTCCCCCTCCCTTTCCTAAACCTAGGTATAAAAGTTAATCGAGTCCCTTCCTCGTGGCCGACAGAATTTTGAGCATTAGCTGTCTCTTTGGCCGCCGGCTTAATAAAGGACTCTTAATTCGTCTCAAAGTGTGGCATTTTCTTAACTCACCTGGGTACAACAGTTGGCCACTCCCTCATTTAGATAAGGAGTACCAAGTAACCAATGGAAAACCTCTAGAAAGTATTCTGAAACCAGTGTTTTCTTTTTTTGAGTCTCTCTGTCGCCCAGGCTGGAGTGCAGTGGCGCGATCTCGGCTCACTGCAAGCTCCGCCTCCCAGGTTCACGCCATTCTCCTGCCTCAGCCTCCCGAGTAGCTGGGACTACAGACACCGGCCACTACGCCCGGCTTATTTTTTGTATTTTTGGTAGAGATGGGGTTTCACCGCGTTAGCCAGGATGGTCTCTATCTCCTGACCTCGTGATTCGCCCACCTCGGCCTCCCAAAGTGCTGGGAATACAGGCATAAGCCACTGCGCCCAGCCGAAACCAGTCGTCTTGAGCCATTTGTTCGAGCCCACTCTCACTCTGTGGAGTGTACTTTCATTTTCATAAGTCTGTGTTTTTGTTGTTTCATTCTTTCATTGCTTTTCTATGTGTTTTGCCCAATTCTTTGTTCAAAATGCCAAGAGGGGGACCACTCATTGTCAAAACCCTCCAATGGTAATAATGAGAGACTACAATGCAATCCGAATGAAGAGAGACTGGCTTGTATTAGTTTCCTATTGGTGTCATAAAAATTAACAAACCTTATTGGCTTAAACAACACAAATTTAATATCTTATAGTTCTGCAAGTTAGAAGACTAACATAGTTCTCACTGTGCTAAAATGATGATGTTCATGGGCTGCAGAGCATTCTAGAGGCTCCAGGTGGCCATCTCTTTCCTTCTTACAATTAAAGGCCATTCACATTTTTTGGCCGGTGGCCTCTTCCTCCATCTTTAAAACTAGCAATATTGCATCTCTCTGACCCTTCTTCCATGTAGTCATGCCTCCCTCTTAGACCTGGCCTGGAAAGGTTCTCTGCTTAATCATCTGATTAAGTTCGGCCTACCTTTTACCATGTAATGATTATTAAATATTATTAATTATTAAATAATTAAATATTAATTCACAGATTCTATAGATTAAGATGTGGGCATTTTGGGGGGACTGTTATTCTATTTACCACAAGCAACAAACATTTTCATACAGTAAATATGAGATTAACATTCTAAATTGAGATATAAATTTGTCTTCTCATGTTCTATGGAAATCTTCTCTCTATATTTGAGTCAAATCTCAATGTCCACTCTTCTATCCTGGTTTCTTCAGTTCCCATCACCTGAAATCCCTCCTTGTCCAAAACTTGCTGCTACATATCATCAGATGCTTACTGTATTCCTTTCTTCCTCTATGAATTATTTTTTAAATAATCTCAGGTCTGTGGCCCTCAATCCTGTCTCATTCTGGTTGAGAAAACAGTAAGAGCTTCCACTAGACTACAAAATGCTTTGGAGGTAGAAAAATGAATAGAAAAAAACAAACTTCTCAAAATGCTTTGGAGATAGAAAAAAAGTAATAGACACTTCCTCACTTTTAACTTGGATCAGTGATGAAATACGTCATTTGCTATATGAGTGATTTAAACTTCTTCTCACAAGTATTTCAATGGAACCTCCTTTTTAGCTTTCATATCTAGTTTACATTTTCTATTTTATTTATATTAACTTATTAGTATATTAATTTGATATGTAAGATTATATGGCATTTTTATAGCACATTTGACTTGTAGATTAAAAAATATGACTATGACACATTACCAGCTATTTGAACATAGGCCAGTTATAAATATTTAAACTGACTCATTCTGTCTTTATAAAATAGTTGACCATGCCTGCTCCTTTACTTCAAATATTGGTTTTGATAATCGGATAATTGTATAACATATTTGAAATTATTAGAAAACTTAATCAACTAGTTTAAAATAATACTGAAAAATAATTATAATTACAACTACAGTTTAAGGTTGAAAAACAAGACAAAAACATATTTTAATAACAGCTTTATACTTTGTATTTTTTTTCTTGTAAATGGTATATTTATAGACATGCTGCGTGCTGTTAACCATGATTCCTAATATTAGGAAGCTTTTTTCTTTTTTTAACACAATTTCCCTGTTCTTATTGTTAAGTAAAAGAAATCTTTCGTTTGACAAGTTCGTTATTTCAGTAGGAAAGCAAGGTGTGTACACATGGAAATTATACACAAAAAAGTACATAAATGAACTGAAAAAAATATGAAAAGAACACAATTAGTATGAATAGAATTTGAGTATTATTTTCTATAAGTTATTGAATTTTTCAAGAAATGTTAAAAAAATTAAGAAGTCAAATATCTTTTCTAACAGTGACTATTTATTAAGCACTTTTATATAATAGGTAAATTATATATTAAAACCATATAACAATTACTGAGACACAAATAGCCTGTGATTAAAATATTGTTGACTCTATTTTACAGATGAAAAAACTGAGACTCAGAGATTAAGTAATATCTTTGAGGCTACACGGGTATTCAATGATCATATCAAAATTTAAATCCCAGTCAGCTTAAATGTTGAAGCTTCTGATCTTGGGTGCTCTGCTTCATAAAGAAGTCTGTAATGAAATGATGTGATTTAATTTAAAAGTGTGGAGACTGCCATTTGAGACCCTTCAATGCAAGATCAAAATTAGACACATTGTTCAACATTTTTTCTGAGCAAATTTGACTGTGTTTTATAGTAGGAAAATTTTATTAAATGCTTATAATGTTTTGCTAAACGCTAGAATTATGGCAATACATTTTCTTTAATATCGATGTGATTATGTTTAAAAATAGGTAATTTGCTTGTTTTTTAAAAGTCAACAAAAATGCCTCTCAAAAATAAGCAGTAATTATACAAGTAGATGGAATATGGGGAAAAATAACTCTTACATTGCTAGGACTTAACCCACAAAGGGGTGGAATAGCTACTATTTAATTTATATTTGATTTTTTGTTTTTGATATAGTATTCATTTATACTATAAACTGTAATAGAAGTTATCACTTACTTTGGTGGACTTTGCAGTAAATAAACTTCTAGAGGAGACACTTCAAATTTAAATTTCAACTCTGACTTAAAGTCATCAGATAATTCACATTCCAGAAGTCTGTGTTTATGGTTTGATGTCTTCAATATATTTTACATTAACTAAAATTACACGTTGAGTTATATTAGTGTTTTAGTTATTATAATATTTGGCATCTAAACATATTTTTAAACTTTGTAATATAATTGTTGAATTTCAAAAATTGTACCCTTGAGCACTTCCTGATTTGAACATAATGCCATTTCTTGATTAAAATGATTTGAAAATTTCCCAAACTCTCAGAGTGAAACACGAAATTATTATTACGATTCAAAAGACCCTCCAGGATAAGACTCCAGGATACCTCTTCAGCCCTATGTGTTCTTGGTGTCTCTAATCCAGCTATACATGTTTTTATTTAATTACATGAACTTTCCAAGCACTTTCTTCCCTCAAGGTATTTGTGCGCATAATTTCTCTGATTAGAATACTTTTTTTCTGTATATGTAACTATGTAACTATTTCTTACCATAAAGCTCTCAGCCTCAACATAGCATTATTCTCACACAAAATTTAATATTCATATGTTAATTCTGACTTTCACATCATAATCGCACTTCATATCAAGTGCTTGATATGAAGGCCAGGCACAGTGGCTCACATGTGTAATCTCAGCACTTTGGGAGGCCAAGACAGGAGGATCACTTGAGCCCAGGAATTCAAGGCCAGCCTGGGCAACATAGCAGGTCCCTGTCTCTACCAAAAAAAAAAAAAAAAAACTGTTGGGTGTGGTAGTGTGGGCCTGTAGTCCCAATTACTTGGGAGGCTTAAGTGGAAGGATCTCCTGAGCCTTGGAGGTCGAGGCTGTAGTGAGCTGTGATTGTGCCATTGCACTCAGCCTGGGTGACAGAGAGAGACCCTGTATCAAACAAAATGTGCCTCATATGAGCCAGTTATCCTTAATAGGGCAGAGATACAGCAGTGAACAAAATTGTCCAATATCCTTTATCTATAGATTTGATCCTAGATACTGTATTTCAGAGTGGCCAGCTCTGGTGATAATAAATTGGTAGGCTGATTCTATTTTCATAAATATTTTGATGGCATTCCTGCAAGAGTTTTGTTTACTAATGATCCTAACCATAATGTAAGAAATTTACTCAGAGTAATTTGCTTAGAGAAAGTCATTTGTATAATTTATTATATCATTAGTAGTCTAAGGCAAAGACCATTTGATCTTGGAAGAAAAAGTTGGTTAATTTTACAATTATTGAGACCTGGAGGAAATAGTGAGATTCCCACAGTCATATCTTCATACATATGAGATTCAGGTTTCCAGACACTGACTCTATGAACTTTCATTTTGTGAACTTCCTTTTGCTGTGTACTTAATTATTAAAGTAGTTATCTTTATGATTAGTCTTATAATTCACTCTATTATCATTATTGTGGTTATAAATTACTGTTAACAATCACTGTTACAATATTGCTCATAGTTCCAGGGAGCAGTCATTACTCTTTACAACCCTTATTTAAACTACCTGTATATCTTCTTTATGAAACTGTAGGGTTAATTAGTTCCATAAACTAATTGACAATTTTATCTGTTCCAAAAAGTGTCTCCTTCATGCTTCTGAAGTGTACATGTATGGGTGTTGATAGGGATTGGTGGAAGCAGAGACTAGGTTGCTATTATTGTGTGCTGAGACTTAATGAACAAGTTTAGGCTCACATTCACTTTATCTATTTTATGAGATGAGACTTCATACTGATCCTATTTAAATTTTTATATTTATTACTCTAAAATAACATTTTTAGTCTATGAGCATATATGTTCTGTAATCACTTTGATTTATTCTCTTAGCTTTTTTTGTTCATATATGCCTTTATGCAGGTGTGTTAACTACATACTAATTTAGCCTTAGGTACAGATTAGTTAATCTACTCATTTATTTATTTGACAAATATTCATTGGATGTTGACTACATACTTGGCACTAGAGATTAAAATTCTTCAAGGACTATGACTTCAAAGAATTTGTATTTAATAGAAAACACAGAAGAGTAAAAAAAGAAGAAAGAAAAAGAAACCCAAAAATGTCACAGTAGAGTCAAATACAGTGTGTTATGAAAGCATAATAATAGGACAAAATAAAATTTTGCTTGAGAATGTTATAAAAGGGTTTCTGTAACAGGGGGAAACTGAGTTGTGTCTTGAAGTGTGAACAGGAGTTGACCTTTTGAAGATATGATAAAGTGTTTCCAGCAGAAGAAAGAGGACATTCTAAAGTATGAAGATATAACCACATTATAAGCCCCACCTTAAAAAGTGTGCTTTGTAACTGGACCAGAAAATGTATATCATTAAATAATTAATTAGAGCTGGAAAGAAAGAATGAGTAAAAATTATAGACTTGTGAAAACTACCATAAGAAATTTTGATTCAATGTATCCAGTGGAAACCTTCCCTAGCTAAATATTTTAATTCCAGAGATTAAGTTGTACTTTCTGTGAAACCAGCAGCCATTATACAGAAATGCTATCAACTCCCTGCCAATAACAACAACAACAACAACAACAACAAATATCTGTTTTCAACACCATAATGTACTATTTCATTTTACACAATGAGACATGCCTTAGCCTCTGCCCAAGTTAATCCATTTTTTGAACTCTTACTTTTCTTCATACCTCCTAGTGACCTTGTTCCTTTCTGCAGTACATCAACCCTTCCTAGCTACTGGATCACTCTCATCTCATCAAATTTACTACTTAAGATAAACAAATAAGCAAATAAATAAATGTGAGAGAGAAAACAATCATTCTTGACAAAATTTCTACAGAAGTATGTGGATGGAGTTCTTGGGATATGCACAACTGAAAATATTTATTGGTTCTCCTTTTCTGCCTGCTGGCATGATGGGGGCATAAATAAATTTTTAGCGAAGGTCAAAAGGCAGAATACAATCTAAATAATACAACCTTATATATCATGTCAAATATTGTTGATAATTGATAATTGTTAAATTATCAATTTAACAGATAATCGATGTGTTACCCTCCACCATTTGGGTCAAAACTCTGATTATATCCTTCTTAGAACACATGAACAATTTCAGAATTACATGTCAAATAATAGAGTTGTGCTATCTGTAAAATTCAGAGTTGTAAATTATTAAATAGAAAAGTGCAGTATTAATTTACTGTTTGAAAACTAAGGAAAGAAGAAAAGATAAATTAACCAAAGTTTAAATGAGATGTTAGTTCATTAGAAAATAAAAAATAAAATCATTTAAAAGTTTTAAATAAGTAACAAAAAACAGGAGAATGCATATATAAGTATAGAATGAATAAAAAAAGTAAATAGTTCTATTTCTGATTTTACTAAATGTTCAGTTGTGACAAAAATGCAAAGCTGGTTTGAGCTTGGGTAAGAGGAAATTTTTCAGAGCAGGTTATTTTCCTCCATTATGGAATGAAACCAAAGCCCAGGATTGAAATTGTGAGGAAGTATCCAATGTTCACAGACTAGAACTTCATAATTATAGTTATTATACATTCATATATGTGACATATATATTACATATGATATATATAATACATCATGATATATTGTTACATCATATATATGTCACATATTTATATGTCATACATATGAATATACATAAATATATGTATATCTATGATATATCATATATTCATATACCTGATATAGCATATATATTCATATAGAAGTGCATTATATATTATACACACATAAATGTATTCATATATATGTGTGTGTGTGTGTATGCACACACATACATACTATTTTATTGTGGTAAAAATACATAACGTATACATTCTATCTTATTGTGGTAAATATATATAACATAAACTTTCTCTCTTAGAAAATGTTAAGTGTACAGTATAGTATTGTTAACTATGTATTCATTGTTGGAAACAGATCTCTAGAACTCTTACATCTTGCATGACTGAAATTCTATATTCATTGTACAACTCCCCATTTCCCCCTCCTAATGCACTCCTGGCAATCAACCTTCTATTTTCTGTTTCTTTTAGCTTAATTACCTCAGATATCTCATACAAGTAGAATCCTGCAATATTTGTCATTTTGTCATTGGTCAGGTTTCTTCTATATTGTATCATTTATCACCATTTCATTTTTTTAAGGCTAAGTAATATTCCATTGAATGTATACGCCACATTTTCTTCATTTATTTATTCTTAGATGGACATTTGGTTTGTTTCTAAACCTTGGCTATTATGAATAACACTGCAATGAATGTGGCCATGCAAATATTTCCTAGAGATTCTGTATTTGATTATTTTGGAGGTATACCCAGAAAGAGGATGGCTGAATAATATGGTAGTTCTCTTAATATGGTAATCTCCTAAGGAATCTCCATACTCTTTTTGCATTGTGGCTACACCATTTTACAATCACATCAACAGTAAACAAGGGGTCCAATATCTCCATATCTTTGCCACATTTATTTTTTTCCCTTTTTATGATGGGGGCATCCTAATAATGTGAAGTAGTATCTCCTGGTGGTTTTGATTTGCATTTTAATAATGATTAGTGATTTTGCACATCTTTTTATGTGCCTGTTGACTGTTTATCTTCTTTAAGTAAATGTCTAGTAATTTTTGAGTTTTTTTGTTATTGATTTGTGGGTGTTTCTTATATATAGTAGATATTAACTCTTTATCTGATATATGGTTTGCAAATATTTTCTTCTGTTTCATGATTGTCCTTTTAACTCTCTTGTTTCTCTTGCTGTGCAGAAGTTTTAAAATTTGATACAATCACATTTGTCTATTTTTGCTTTTGTTGTTTATGCTTTTGGTATCATATCCAAAAAAATCACCATTCTAATGTCATAATTAATTTTCACTTTGTTTTCTTTTAGGAGTTTTATAGTCCAGGTCTTACAGTTAGGCCTTTAATTTATTTTTAATTTGTATAAACAGAGTAAGATAAAGGTACATCTTCATTCTTTTCCATTGTGTATATCAAGTTTTCTTAACACCATTTGTTGAAGAGACTATCCTTTCCTCATTGCATCATTGTAGCACCTTTGTCAAAAATCATTTGACTATATGAGTGAAGGTTAAGTTTTGGGCTCTCTAACCCATTCCATTGATGGACGGTCTTTATACCAGCATCATACTGTTATGATGGCTATTACTTTGCAATATGTTTTAAACCTGGCAGTGTGGGGCCTGAAGCTTTGCTCTTTCTCAAGATTCTTACTGCTATGTAAAGTTCCCAAGGATTCCATATAAATTTTTGGATGTTTGTCCTATTTCTGCCAAAACTGCCATTGGGATTTTGATATGGATTGTACTGAATCTGTAGATTGCTTTAGGTAATATGGACATTTTAACAATATTATTTATCTTAATCCATAAACACAGGATATCTTTTTATTCTTTTTTGCATTCTTTGATTTCTTTCAGCATTGTTTATAGTTTTCTGTACACAAATCTCTCACCTGCTCAATTTTATTCCTCAGTATTTTATTATTTTTGATGCTATTCTAAATCAGTTTTTAAAATTATTTTCAGATTGCTCTTTGCTAGTGTATGTAAATGTATTTTTGGATGTTAATTTTATATGATGCCACTTTACAAAATTTATTATTTCTAACTGTATTTTTGCATGAAATACTTTGGACGTTCCACATACAAAATCATGTCATCTATAAGAATAGATAATTTTACTTCTTCCTTTACAATTTGGCTAAGCCTACTCTTTATTTTTACTACCTAATGGTTTTGACTAGGAGCGCTAGTACAATGATAAATACAAGTGGCAAGAGGGTGCATTTTTTTCTTGTTCTTGGTCTTAAAAAGCTTTTATTATTTTTACCATTGGGTATAACGTTGGCTATGAGCTTTTCATATATAACTTTTATTATTTTGAAGTAATTTTCTTCTATTTCTAGTTTGCTGAGTGTTTTCTTATAAAAGTGTTGAATTTTGAAAAAATGTTTTCTGTATTAATTGTCGTTTGTGTTCTTTGTTCTGTTAATGGGGTAAATTGCATTTGCTAATTTTCATATACTGAAACCTCCTGGCATCCCAATGGTAAATCCCATTTGGACATAGTGTATAATGATTTTAATGTGCTATTAGATTTGGTTTGCGCTTATTCTTTTGAAGCTTTTGCATCAATATTCATCAGGGTTATTAGTCTGGATTTTTAAATAGTATCTTTGTCTGGCTTAAGTATCAGGGTAATGTTGGACTCATATAGTTCATTTAAAAGTGTTCCTTTCTATTCATTTATTTGAAAGGATTTCAGGAGGATTTGTGCTGATTCTTACTTAAATGTTTGGCAGAATTCTCCAGCAAAGCTATTTGGTCCTGATGTTTCTTTTGTTGGATAGTTTGATAATTGATTTAATCTCCTTACTTGTTATTGGTATGTTCAGTTTTTCCATTTCTTTATGATTTACTCAGTAGACTGTATGTTTCTAGGAATTTATTTTTTTCTAAATTATCTAATTTGTTGGCATATATCATTTGTAGCAGTCTCAAAATAATTTTTATATCTGTGGCATCAGTTGTAATGTCTCCTCTTTCACTTCTGATTTTAACTATCTGGGTCATCTCTTTTCTTTGTCTAGCTAAGTATTTGCAATTTTTGTTGAACCTTCAAATAAAACAACTCTTTGCTGTTGTTATTTTTATTTTCCAAGATGAGAAAATAGAGGTTTTTAGTGTACCTCAGCCACTTGGAAATAGCAAAATAGTGTGAAAAGATTAATTATCTGAGCTTTAATCCAAGAAGGAAAATGAGAATCCACCAGAATCATGAAGGGCACCCTAGATCCTGGGGAGGAGAATGCTGGCAAAGAGCCCCCGTTACAGCATCTGGCTGAAATAAATGAACGAAGCTCTAGTACATGAGAGAGACGCAGAGCCTCCCTCTGTGACTCACCTTTCTACTGGGGATCCAAGCAACCTAGGTTGGGAAAAGAACTTTGTCTAGCCACATTGGCTGCAGCCCACCATCTACTGGCTTTTAGGTCAAACTGTACATCTCTATATGAAACTTGCTGAATGAAGTACTTAAGTATTTAGAAGCAAAGACAAAAGACCCTACCAAACACTGTCTATAATCACAGTCCCTATGGAGAGGAAAAAGGGAAATGAAAAGAAAAAAGATAATATCATAAAGACAGAAAGAAAAACAAATCCTACCCTGATGAAAATAATTACAAGAATTAAAAGTGTTGGCACTCTAGATGAGAAGGAACCAGCACAAGAATTCTGGCACCATAAAAATTCTGAATGTAGTGACACCACCAAGGGATCACATGAGCTCTCCAGCAATAGTCCCTAACCAAAATGGAAAGGCAAAAATGACAGATAAACAATTCAAAGCATGGATTATAAGGAAAATTAATGAGCTTCAAGACACGTTTGAAAATCAAAACACAAAAAAACTTCTAAATGAATCCAGGAAATGAAGAAACATATAGGCATCTTAAAAATAAATCAGAGCTTCTGGAATTGAAAAACTCACATAAGGAATTTCAAAATGCAATTGAAAGCTTTATAAAGAGACTGGACCAAGCAAAGGAAAAAATTTCTGATCTTTAAGACCAGTTGTTCAAATTAACCTAGGCAGTCAAAACTAAAGAGAAAGGAATTTAAAAATGAAGATAATCTTTGGAAAAATATGGGATTATGTAAAGTGACTAAACCTACGACGCACTGGCATTCCTGAGAGAGAAGGAGAAAGAATATACAACCTGGAAAACATATTTGAGGGAATAATTCAAGAAAATTTTTCTAGTCTTTCTAGAAAATTAGACATCCAGATACAATGAACCAGATAAAATAACACCTGTGCAATACTGCACAAAATGAATATCACCAAGCCTTTAGTCACCAGACTGTCTAAGGTCAATGAAGAAGAAAAAATCTTAAAGATAGCTAGAGAAAAAAGATTATGTACAAAGGGAACATGATCTGGCTAGCAGCAAACTTTTCAGTAGCAACCTTACAAGGTAGGAGAGATTAGGGGCCTATTTTCAGCATTAATAAAGAAAAAAATTCCAACCATGAATTTCATAGCATACCAAATTAGCTTCAGAAATGGAGAAACAAAGACTTTTCCAAAGAGAAAGCAGTAAGGTAAATTGTTACCACTAGACCAGCCTTACAAGAGATACTTGGGAGTTCTAAACATGGAAACAAAAGAAAGATACCTGCTACTACAGAAACAAACTTAAGTACATAGCCCACAGACATTATGAAGGAACCAGACAATAGAAACTACAAAGCAAAGAGCTAATAGGTTTATTATACTATCAAAACCTCACATATAAACAAACCTTGACTGTAACTAGCTTAAGCGCCCCCCATTTAAAAGGCACAGTATTGCAAGTGGAAAAAAAAATTTAAAGACATGTCAATCTGTTGCCTTTGAGAGACCCATCTCATATGTAATGACACACCCATAGGCTCCAAGTAAAGGGTTGGAAAAATATCACCACACAAATGGAAAATAAACAACAACAAAAAAGCAGAGGTCACTACTCTTATATCAGATAAAACAGACTTTAAACCAACAAGTGTAAAAATGAACAAAGGACATTACATAATGATAATGGGTTCAATTCAACAAAAGACTTAACTATTCTAAATGTATATGCAGCAACATTGGAGCACCCAGATTCACAAAATTAACTACTTTTAAATGTACAAGAAAACAACCAGAAAATAACAGTGGGGAGTTTAAAAAAAAAAAAAACACTGACAATGTTAGACAGATCTCAAGGTGCAAAACTAACAAGGAAATTCTGAATTTAAATTTGTCACTTGACTAATTGGATGTAATAGACATCTACAGAACACTCTGAGCATCAATCACATAATATATATTCTTCTGAACATGGTACATACTTCAAGACTAATAACATGCTCAGCAATTAAACAAGTCTCAATAAATCTTTTTAAAAATATATAATAGCAACCATACTCTCAGACCACAGTGGCAGAAAAACAGAAATCAATACCAGGAAGATCTCCCACAACCACAAAATTACATGGATATTAAACAACCTCCTTCTGAATGACTTTTGGGTAAGCAACAAAATGAAGGAAGATATAAAAAAAATCATTCAAATAAATGAAAATAGAGATACAACATACCCAAATCTCTGGGATGCAGCAAAATCAATGTTAAAAGTTTATAGTCTACACAACTAACTCTACAAGCTAGAAAGATCTTAAATTAATGATCTACCATCACACCTAGATGAACTAGAAAAACAAGAACAAATCAACTCCAAAGCTAGCAGGATAAATAACTAAAATTTTAGTGGAATTAAACAAAATCGAGACCAAAAAATTCAAAAAAGAAATTGATAGAACCAAAAGTTGTTTCTTCCACAGAAAAGACAAGATCAATAAACCCATAGCTTGATTAACAAAGAAAAAAGAAAGATAAGATCCAAATAAGCAAGATCAGGAATGAAAAAACTGGTATTACAACTAATACCACAGAAATACAAAAAAAATTTCAGAGCTAAATATGAATACTTCTATGCACACAAACTAGAAAATGTAGAGGAAATAGAAAAATTCTAGCAACACATAAACTGCCAATATTGAAGTAGGAAGAAATTGGAACCATGAGCAAATCAATATTGAGTCCTGAAATTGAATCAGTAATAAAAAACCTACTAACAAACACAAAAAAGACCCAGACTAGATGGATTCCTAGCCAAATTCTTTTAATTCAGCTGGAGAGCTGGTACCAATTAAACTGAAACTATTTGAAAAATTCAAGAGGGAGGGATGCCTCCTTAACTCATTCTGTGAAGCCAACATCAACACAGATGACAAAAATCCAATGAAAAGAGAAAACTATAGGCCAAGCCAATGTCCCTGATGAACATGTACACAAAATTCCTAAACAAAATACCAGCCTACTGAATCTAGTAGCACATCAAAAAGTTAATTCGCCAGGATCAAGTAGGCTCATTCGTGGAATACAAAATTGGTTCAACATATACTAATCAATAAATGTGATTCATCCTATAAAAAGAATTAAAAATTAAAACCATAGGATCATTTCAGCAGATGCGGAAAAAGCCTTTGATAAAACCCAACGTCCTTACATGATAAAAATGACCAATAAAATAGACACTGAAGAAACATACCTCCAAAAAATAAGAGCTATGTACGATGAATCCACATCCAACATCATACTAAATGGACAAAAGCTGGAAACATTCCCCTTGAGAACTGGGAAAGACAAGGATGCCCACTCTCATCACTCCTATAAAACATACTACAGGAAGTCTTTGCCAGAACAATCAGTGAAGAAAATAAAAGGCATCCAAATAGAAAAAGAAGAAATCAAAATATCTCTCTTCACAGATGATATGATTCCCTAGTAAATCCTAAACACTCCATCAAATGACTCCTGCAATTTGAAGATTTCAGTAAAGAATCAGGGTACAAAATGAATGTACTAGATTCAGCAGCATTTCTATACACTAATAATGTTGAAACTGTGAGTCAAATTTAGAGGTGAGGCCAGCTGGACTTCCTGGGTTGAGTGGGGACCTGGGGAACTTTCCTGTCTTGGAATAAGATTGTAAAACGTACCAATCAGCGCTCTGTAAAACACACCAATCAGCAGGATTCTAAAGTAGCCAGTCATGGGGAGGATTGAAAAAAGGGCACTCTGATATGAAAGAAATGAGCAAAGAAATCTCCAAGGGACCAAAAAACCCCCCGGGCCATCAGTTATGTCCCCCTCAAGCTGTGGGGGGAGGGGAATTTTGTCCAATCTGGGTACATGTCCTCTTCTCTCTCTCTAATTTAAAGCAGATCAAGGTAGACCTGGGAAAGTTTTCAGATGATCCTAATAGGTATATAGATGTTCTACAGGGTCTAGGGCAAACCTTCAACCTCACTTGGAGAGATGTTATGCTATTGTTAGATGAGCCTACCAAGAGGAACAGGCCGAAAAGGAAAAGCGAGAAAAGAGAAAGGCCACAGCCTTAGTCATGGCCCTCAGACAAACAAACCTTGGTGGTTTGGAGAGGACAGAAAATGGAGCAGGCCAATCACCCAGTAGGGCTTGTTATCAGTGTGGTTTGCAAGGACATCTTAAAAAAGATTGTCCAACGAGAAACAAGCCGCCCCCTTGCTCATGTCCATTATGCCAAGGCAATCACTGGAAGGCCCACTGCCCCAGAGGACAAAGGTTCTCTGGGCCAGAAGCCCCCAACCAGGTGACCCAACAACAGGACTGAGGATGCCCAGGGCAAGCATCAGCTCATGTCATCACCCTCACTGAGGCCCAGGTAAGTTTAACCATTGAGGGCCAGGAAATTGACTTCTTTCTGGACACTGGTGTGGCATTCTCAATGTTAATTTCCTGCCCTAGGTGGCTGTCTTCAAAGTCTGTTACCATCTGAGGAATCCTGGGACAGCCTGCAACCAGGTATTTCTCCCATCTCCTCAGTTGTAATTGGGAGACTTTGCTCTTTTCACATGCATTTCTTGTTATGCCTGAAAGTCCCACACACTTATTGGGGAGGGATCTATTAGCCAAAGCTGGAGCTATCATCTACATGAATATGGGGAACAAGTTACCTATTTGTTGTCCTCTACTTGAGGAGGGAATCATCCCTGAAGTCTGGGCATTGGAAGGATAATTGGAAGGGCAAAAAATGCCCACCCAGTCCAAATCAGGCTAAAAAGACCCCACCACTTTTCTTTTTCAAAGGCAATATCCCTTAAGGCCTGAAGCTCATAAAGGATTACATGATACTGTTAGACATTTAAAAGTTCAAGGCTTAGTAAGAAAATGCAGCAGTCCCTGCAATACCCCAGTTTTAGGAGTACAAAAACCAAATGGTCAGTGGAGACTAGTGCAAGATCTTAGACTCATCAATGAGGGAATAATACCTCTATATATAGCTGTACCCAACTTGTATACCCTACTCTCTGAAATACCAGAGGAAGCAGAGTGGTTCACTGTTCTGGACCTCAAGGATGCCTTCTTCTGCACTTCCCTGCACTCTGACTCCCAGTTTCTCTTTACCTTTGAGGATCCCACAGACTACATGTCCCAACTTACATGGACAGTCTTGCCTCAAAGATTTAGGGATAGCCCTCATCTGTTTGGTCAGGCACTGGCCCAAGATCTAGGCCACTTCTCAAGTCCAGGCACTCTGGTCCTTCAAAATGTGGATGATTTGCTTTTGGCTACCAGTTCAGAAGCCTCATACCAGCAGGCTACTCTAGATCTCTTGAACTTCCTAGCTAATCAAGGGTACAAGGCATCTAAATGGAAGGCCCAGATTGGCCTACAACAAGTCAAATATCTAGGCCTAATCTTAGCCAGAGGAACCAGAACCCTCAGCAAAGAATGAATACAATGTATATTGGCCTGTCCTCACCCTAAGACATTAAAACAGTTGTGGGGCTTCCTTGGGATCACTGGCTTTTGCCAATGATGGATCACCTGATCCAGCGAGATGGCCAGGCCACTCTATACTCTAATCAAGGAGACCCAGAGGGCAAATACTCATCTAGTAGAATGGGAACCAGATTTTGAAGGGAAACAGCCTTCAAAATCTTAAAGCAGGCCCTAGTACAAGCTCCAGCTTTAAGCCTTCCCACAGGAAAAAATTTCTCTTTACACAACACAGAGAGAATAGGAATAGCTCTTGGAGTCCTTATTTCAACTTGTGGGACAACCCCACAACCAGTGGCATACCTAAGTAAGGAAATTGATGTAGTAGCAAAAGCCTGGCCTCACTGTTTACTGGTAGTTGTGGCGGTGCCCATCTTGGTATCAGAGGCTATCAAAATAATACAAGGAAAGGATCTCACCTTCTGGACTAGTCATGATGTAAATGGCATACTAGGTGCCAAAGGAAATTTATGGCTGTCAGACAACTGCTTGCTTAGATACCACATGCTACCCCTTGAGGGACCAGTGCTTCAAATGTGCACGTGTGCAGCCCTCAACCCTGCTACTTTTCTCCCAGGGGGATGGGAAACCAATCAAGCATGATTGCCAACAAATGGTAGCCCAGACTTATGCCACCTGAGAGGATCTCTCAGAAGTCCCCTTAGCTAATCATGACCTTA
Organism: Pan troglodytes; assembly: GCF_028858775.2. Lineage (NCBI taxonomy): Eukaryota > Metazoa > Chordata > Mammalia > Primates > Hominidae > Pan > Pan troglodytes. The sequence goes on from NC_072411.2 coordinate 16,967,872, forward strand.
AGAAAGTTCATTTGTGGAGAATGGGATACAAAGGGCAGGTTATGCCATAGTTAGTGATGTAACAGTACTTGCAAGTAAGCCTCTTCCCCTGGGGACCAGTGCCCAATTAGCAGAACTAGTGGCACTTACCCAAGTCTTAGAACTGAGAAAGGAAAAAAGAATAAATGTGGATAGAGACAGTAGGTATGCTTATTTAATCCTGCATGCCCATGCTGCAATATGGAAAGAAAGGGAATTCCTAACTTCTTGAGGAACCCCCATTAAATACCACAAGGAAATCATGGAGTTATTGCACACAGTACAAAAACCCAAGGAGGTGACAGTCTTACACTGCCAAAGCCATCAAAAAGGTGAAGGAGAAAAGGCACTAGGAAACCGTCGGGCAGATGCTGAGGCCAAAATTGCTGCCAGATGGAATCTCCCATTAGAAATACCTATAGAAGGATCCTTGGTATGGAACAACCCTCTCAGAGAGATTAAGCCCCAGTATTCCCCGACTGAAACAGAATGGGGACTTTCATGGAGGCATAGTTTTCTCCCCTCAGGGTAGTTAACAACAGAAGAGGGAAGGGTACTCATACCGGAAGCCAGTCAGTGAAAAATACTTAAGACCCTCCATCAAACTTTTCATATGGGTATTGAGAGCACTCATCAAATGGCCAAATCCCTATTTACAGGGCCAAATCTCCTCCGGACATCTGACAAGTAGTCAAAGCCTGTGAGGTGTGCCAAAGGAATAATCCCTTGGTCCATCATAAAGCCCTTCTGGAGGAACAAAGAATAGGGCACTATCCTGGAGAGGACTGGCAGTTAGACTTCATCCATAAGCCAAAGTCAAGGGAATTTCAATACCTGTTGGTCTGTGTTGATACCTTTACAAAGTGGATAGAAGCCTTCCCCTGCAAGACAGAGAAGTCTCAGGAAGTGGCTAAAGTCCTAATTCACGAAATAATTCCTAGATGTGGGCTTCCCCAAAGCTTACAAAATGACAATGGTCTGAATTTTAAAGCCAAGGTAACTCAGGGAATTTCCAAGGTGTTAGGGAAACAATGTCACCTTCACTGAGCCTGGAGGCCACAATCAGGGAAGGTTGAGAAGGCAAATGAAACACTCAAGAGGTACTAAAGGAAACTAACACAAGGAATTCATCTCCCATGGCCTACTCTCTTGTCCATGGCCTTGTTGAGAATCCAAAATTCTCCTCACAAAATGGGGTTCAGTCCATATGAAATGCTATATGGATGACCTTTTCTCACAAATGACCTCCTACTTGAGCAGGAAACGGCCAACTTGGTCAAGGATATAACTTCCTTGGCAAAATATCAACAAAACCTTAAAAACCTACCCAAAGGATGTCACAGAGATAAGGGAACAGAGTTGTTCCAACCTGGAGATCTAGTGTTGGTCAAGTCCCTCTCCTCTACCTCCCCATCTATGGATTCCTTGTGGGAAGGACCATACATGGTAATCCTCTTTACCCCAACTGCAGTTAAGATGGCAGGAGTGGAATCTTGGATTTACCACACCTAAGTTAAGCTTTGGACACCCCCTGAAGAACCTGCAGGACCACCAGCTCAGGAGTCCCAAGATCAGCCAGACCAGCCTCGATACAACTGTAAACCATTGGAGGACTTGTGTCTCCTATTTTGGAAGGAAACATCCCAGACTAAAAAGGCTCCTACAGCTGATCCTGAGGAAAAAACCCTTCCTACCTAAAAAAGATAAGTGAAAACCTACATAATATTTAACACCTCTCCTTGCCCCTTTAATGGGATCATTTTACTGTTTCATCATGTTATTAAGCAGTATACTAACCATACTTTTTGCAGTAGGACTATATACTGTAGCTCCTGCTGGGACAAAAATCCTGATCACATCAACCTTTTTTCTATCATCCTTCTTTCTGACAGCAATTTACTCCTACCTTTAACTCAGACTGGATAAAATGATCTCATGTTCCAGGGCATCCTCTTTAACTTCCTACTGACTCTTTGCCTATCTATCCCTCCTGCTTCCTTGGATACCCCACATAGTCGTTCCTCCCCTTCCACTAGCTCCTTATTAGCTCTACAAGACTCTCAACTTAACCCACTCTCTGTTAAACCAGTCCAATCCTTCCCTGGCAAACGACTGTTGGTTTTGTATCTCTCTATCAGACACTGATTAATGGTTTCTTTCTCCAATGGGAAAATAGAATACAGGGAGCCACTCAGTTTGCTCCCAACACCCCTTTCCAGCCACTCACTAGAGCTACCTTGGCAAGTACTCTAGGAGCATGGGAAAATGAAAACAGCAAACTCACACACTTTTTTAACACACATGACAAGTTCTGCTTACCCAGCAAAGGCATATTCTTCTTATGTGGACCTTCAACCTATATCTGTCTCTCCACCAACTGGACAGACACCTGCACCTTAGTCTTCCTAAGTCCCAACATTGACATTTCCCCAGGAAATCAGACCCTATCAGTGCCCCCTCAAAGCTCAAGTCCGTCAGCACAGGGCCTTACAACTAATACCCCTACTTATAGGGTTAGGAATGGCCACTGCTACAGGAAACAGAATAGTCAGTTTATCTACTCCATTATCCTACCACCACACACTCTCAAAGGGTTTCTCAGTTTACAAGAAATAACAAAATCCATCTACTCTACAATCCCAAATAGACTTTTTGGCAGCAGTGACTTTCCAAAACCGCTGAAGCCTAGACCTCCTCACTGCTGAGAGAGGAGGACTTTGCACCTTCTTAGGGGAACAGTGTTGTTTTTACACTAACCAGTCAGGGGTAGCACAAGATGTCACCTGGTGTTTACAGGAAAAGGCTTCTGAACTCAGGCAATGCCTTTCAAACTCTTATACCAACCTCTGGAGTTGGGTGACATGGCTTCTCCCCTTTCTAGGTCCCATGACAGCCATCTTGCTACTACTCACCTTCAGGCCCTGTATTTTTAAACTCCTTCTTAAAATTGTTTCCTCCAGGATTGAGGCCATTAAGCTACAGATGGTCTTACAAATGGAACCCCAAATGAGCTCAACTCACAACTTCTGCCTAGGAACCCTGGACTGACCCACTGGCCCTTTGGCCTAAAGAGTTCCCCACTGGAGAACACTACAACTGCAGGGCCACTTCTTCACCCCTGTCCAGCAGGAAGTTGTAGGGAGACCCCCTGAAACTATTGCTATGGAATAAAAGATGAAATGCTCCTGATTATTGTAAATACAAAATTGCATGCAGGATTGTGTAAAGACAATGCCAGGTTGGACTGCCAGAATGAGCCAACAGCACGTGATGTGCTTCCCCCTGCAGAGAGCCTATGAATGGACATGCAGTCAGGGATGTTTCACATCACCAAGATTCCTATCCCAGAAAAGCAGATGTTCATAGCTCTGGGAATGGAATGCGACCCTTGTGGAAAGCCTATAAATGGATGCATGGGGGGCACCTGGCCACATGGATAAGATAGGGCTATAAATGCTCTCATCTTGCCACGGCTCTTCTAGGCCTCTTTAGGGTTAAAGCATACTCCCTTCCGAGAATTTCTGGTCTAACCAGTTGTCTAGCTTCATGTCCTGTTGCCATGGATTGTTTGTAACCAGCTTTTGTTGCAATTGTTACTGCTGATTAATATCTTGCTAATCATAGGTTATGGAAAGACTGTGTTTCTGTTCTAAGGCTCTGTTAGAAATTACTGATGCACACACTATATTGTAAATTTTTATCTCTGTATACTGTACTTCTACATACAAATGTTATGTTAAAGAATTACTTCAGCCCCATGTGACCATCTCACCTCATAATCAAATGACCCTAAATCCCTCACTAACCTACCCCTGCCCTCACTAAACTTAATAATAAATACTGGTATATCCAGTGCATTGTTGGCACCGTGGGACCAGAAGGCAGTGACCCCCCTGGACCCAGCTTTCACTATCTTGTGTTCGTCTATTATTTCTCAACCTGCCAATCTGCCTAGGAGCAAAGAGAGAGGCCCGTTGCATTGCAGGCTGCTGGCCAGATCCCACAATAGGAAGTAGCTACAGCGGTCATCGCCCAGTTCCCAACAGCAATTGGGGTGTCCTGTTTAGGGGGTGGATTGAGAGGTGAGGCCAGCTGGACTTCCTGGGTCGAGTGGGGACATGGGGAACTTTCCTGTCTTACAAGAGGACTGTAAAACACACCAATCAGCGCTCTGTAAAACACACCAATCAGCACTCTGTAAAATACACCAATCAGTGCTCTGTAAAATGCACCAATCAGCAGGATTCTAAAAGTAGGCAATCACAGGGAGGATTGAAAAAAGGGCACTCTGATATGACAGAAACAGAACATAAGAGTGGACAGTAAGGGAATAAAAGCTGGCCACCCCAGCCAGCAGCGACAACCTGCTTGGGTCCCCTTCCACGCTGTGGAAGCTTTGTCCTTTTGCTCTTCACAATAAACCTTGCTACCGCTCACTCATTGGGTCCGTGCCATCTTTAAGAGCTGTAACACTCACCACGAAGGTCGGCAGCTTCATTCTTGAAGTCAGCGAGACCACAAACCCACTGGCAGGAACCAACTCTGGACACAAAATCAAGAATGCAATCCCATATACAAAATCCGTAAAAAAGCAAAATACCTAGAAATACACCTAACCAAGGAGGTGAAAGATCTCTGCAAGGAGAACTCTAAAACACTGCTAAAAGACATCATAGATTACAGAAACAAATGGAAAAATTTTCCACGTTCATCAATTGGAAAAACTAATATCTTGAAAATTGCCACACTGCCCAAAGCAATCTACAAATTCAGCACTGTTTCTATCAAACTATCAATTTTATTTTTTAATAGAATTACAAAAAAAATTCTAAATATGGGACTATAAAAAGCCCAAATGACAAAAGGAATCCTAAGCAAAGAGAAGAAAGCCAGAGGCATCACATTACCCAACTTCAAACTACACTGTAAGTCTATGGTAATCGAAACAGTATAGTACTGGTATAAAAACAGACACATAAACTAACAGAACAGAATAAAGAACCCAGAAAAAAAGGTGCACATCTACAGCCATCTGAGTTTTAGCCTTTGAGCCAAACTCAACAACAACAACAAAAAGCAATGGAGAAAAGACTGCCTATCCAATACATTGCTCTGGGATAGCAGGCTAGATATATGCAAAAGTATGACACTGGATGTCTACCTTTCACCCATATACAAAAATTAAATAAAGATGGATTAAATATTTAAATGTAAGACCTCAAACTATAAGAATCCTAGAAGAAAATGTAGGAGACACCACTGTGGACATAAGTCTTGAAAAAGAATTAATAACTAAGTCTTCAAAAACTATTGCAACAAAAACAAAAATTGACAAGGGGGATCTAATTAAACTAAAGAGCTTCTGTGCAGCCAAAGAAACTACCAACAGAGTAAACAGGCCTCCTAGAGAATGGGAGAAAATATTTGCAAACTAAGAATCCAACAAAGGTCTATATCTATAATCTATAAGAAATTCAAATCAACAAGCAAAAATTAAAACCAATAACCCCAATAAAAAATAGACAAAAGGCATAACAGATACTTCTCAAAAGAAGACATACAAGTGGCTGACAAACATGAAAGTATCCTCTACATCACAAATCATCAGAGAAAGGCAATGCCAAACCACAATGAGATACCACCTCACATCAGTCAGAATGGCTATTATTAAAAACTAAACAAACAAACAAATAAAAAAACAAAAAAGAAAACAGATGTTGATGGAATTGCAGATAAAAGGGAATGCTTATGCACTGCTGGTTACAATATAAATAGTTCAGCCATTATAGAAACTAGTTTGGGAATTTCTCAAACAACTTAAAATTGAACTACCATTTGACCCAGCATTCCAATTACTAGATATATATCCAAAAGAAAATAATTCATTCTACCAAAGAGACACTGCACTGCACTCGCATGTTTATCACAGCACTATTCACAATAGCAAAGACATGGAATCAACCTAGCTGCCCATCAACGGTGGATTGAATAAAGAAAATGTGGTACATATACACCATGAAATACTGGGAAACCATTAAAAAGAACAAAATTATGTTGCTTACAGCAATATAGATGCAACCGGAGGCCATTATTCTAAACGAATGAATTAAGCAACAGAAAACCAAATACCACATGTTCTCACTTATAAGTGGGAGCTAAAGATTGGGCACTCATAAACATAAAGATGGCAACAACAGACATTGGGAACCACTAAAGTCAGGATGGAGGAAGGGGGACAAGGCTGGTATAACTGTTAGTTACTATGCTCACTGTCTGGGTGGCAGAATCATTCATTTCCCACACCTCAGCATTGCATAATACACCCATGTAACAAACCTGCACATGTACCCCAGAATCTAAAATAAAAATTGAATTTAAAAAACTTTCATTTTTTTCCATTCTTTCATTTATGTCTGCTCTCATATTTGTTTCCCTTCTTCTTCTAACTATGGGTATAGATTGATGTTTTATAGTTTATTGAGGTGTGAAGTAGGTTCTGGATTTGAAATTGTTCTTTTGAAATGTAACCATTTACTATAACACACTTCCCTTCTTAGTACTACTTATTTCTTAAACTCATAAGTTTTGGTTTATTGTGTTTTTGTTTTTATTTCTCTGAAGATATTTTCTAATTTACTTGTGTTGTTTTTTTTCTTTGATTCATTGGTTATTTAAGAGGGCATTGCTTAACTTTCAAATACCTGTAAATTTCTAGTTTTCCTACTGCAATTGAATTCTAGTTTGGTTCCACTGGGGTCAGATTAGATACTTACTCAAAATTCTTAAATTTGTTAATAACAGATGTGTTTGGTGGTCTGACATGGTCCATCTCTGAGAATGTTTCATGTATACTTGAGAAGAATGTATATTCTGATACTGTTGGGTGGAGGGTTTTGTATATGTCTATTGGTTCCATTTTGTCTATATTGTTCTCATCTTCCATTTCTTTATTGGTCTTCTATCTGGTTGTTCTAGCCATTATTGAAAGTGAGATACTGAATTATCCTACTATTACTATGTTACTATCTCTTCCATTTCTACATTCTGTCAATATATGCTTCTTATATTTCAGTTGCTTGGATTGTAGGTGTAGATACATTTATAACTGTTATATTTTCTGGTGTATTTATTCTTTTCTGATTATAAAAGGTCACTCTTTGTCCCTTGTGATTGTTTTTTAACTAAAGTTTATTTTTATATTATAAGCATAACCATTCCTGCTCTCTTTTGGTTATGATTTGCAGGAACTTTTCCCCCATTCTTTCGCTTTCAGTCTCCATGTGTTATTATGTTTCAGATGAGTCTCTTACAGAAAGAATGCATCTTCTTTTAAAATTCATTCAGCCACTCTGTTTCTTTTGATGGAAGAGTTTAATTGATATACATTCCAAGTAATTACTAATTTTAAGAAATAACTTACTACTGCATTTTTCTGACTTTTTTTCCTTTTGCTCTTATTTGGTTCTCCAGCTGCCTTTCTTTGTGCTATATTGATTTTTTGTGTTGTCATGTTTTGATTTATCATTTCCTTTTGTGTATCATCTATAGATATTGTCTTTGGGTCTACCATGGAGATTACATAAAACATCTTAAAGATATAACTATTTCGAGCAGAAAAAAATCTTCAATCATACACAAAAAATATTCCTTTTCATGTATCTTCATTCCCATTTTATTTTATTGATACCATAAATTATACCTGTATATGTAGTACTTCTAATAACGTATTTAGAGTAAGTTGTTTTTATGCCTTTGTCTTTCAAATTCTATATAAAAATTAAAGATGTTTTATGTACCACTATGGCAATAATACAATATTCTGTATTTGTCTACATGTTTACCTGTAGTGAGCTTTATATTTTCATGAGATTTTATGTTGCTATCTAGTTCCCCTTTGCTTCAAATTGTAAAGACTGCCATTAGCATTTTTTATAATAAAAGTGCCGTGGTGATGAACTCTCTCAGGTTTTGTTTACCTAAGAAAGTATTCATTTTCCCCTTTTTTCTGAATAACAGTTTTGCTGGATATACTATTTTCAGTAGAAAATTTATTTTTTCTTTCAGCATTTTGAATATTTCATTTCCTCTAGCCTGAAATTATTCTGCTGAGATACCTGCTTTTATGTTATGAGTCACTTTTCTCTTGCTACTTTCAAATCTATCTGTCTTTTGACTTTTGAGAATTTGATTATACTGTTTCTAGGTATGAATCTCTATTTATTCTATTTGTAATCCTTTAAGAATTTTGAATTTGAATGCACATTTCTTTCTGAATTTTCTGATCATTATTTCTTCAAATAACCATTCTGTTCTTTTCACTTTTCTTCTGAAATTTTCATAATGGATATATTGGTTGGCTTGACAGTCAAAAATTCTTTACGCTTTCTTTACTTTTCTTTATTCTTTTTATTCTCTGACTTAATACTTTTAGATGAATTATCTTCAAGCTCACTGATTTCTGCCAATCTGCTTTTGAATCCTTCTAGTAAAGTTTTCAATTCACTTATTGTATTCTTCAACTTCAGAATTTGTTTGTTTCTTTTGCATATATTCTATTTCTTTGTCAATGATCTTATTTTGTTTTTAAATTATTTTCCTGATTTTAATTGCTCATCTGTATTCTCTTATAGATTATGGATTTTTTTAAATGATAAATATTTTGAATTATTTGTCAGGTAATTCAGAGATCTCCATTTTTCGGGGTTTAGTTCTCAGAGACTTAGGCTGTTGCTGTTTTTTTGCTAAGCTGTGTTTCTCTGGTTTGATTGTTGTTGTTTTGTCTCATTTGCCTTGTACTTTTGGTCACTTAGACTTATGCATTAGAAAAATATATTCTTCTGCAAGTTCTTATGGACTGGCTTCATACTTGGTAATATCTTCAACAGACAATCTGGCTAGAGATTCTGGGGACCATAAAACCTTTTCGTGGGGGTTGTAACTTCTCCAAGCCTGTGCATGTAACCCCAATTACAGGGAGTTTCTGGTTTTCTTTTCAGGAGCTGGTAATCTCTGGTTATTTCTGGTGTTTGCCCGCAGTACTGCAGGTTCTGTGGTGCTGCAGCAACAAGTCTTCCTGTATTCTTTTATTCTCAGTGGTCCAGGGCATCCAAAGTATCCTGGCTCCTTGTCAGTTCTCTACGTCAGGCAAGACAGAAACCAGTTCTTTAGACAGCCTTTTGGAAAATCAGAAGGCCAGACACATATTTGATTATTTTCTCTCCCTCCTGAGGGAGAAATCCCAAATTGGGCACACCCTCTCAATTGTGCTGAGTTATACTAGCCTGTTTATAAAAGCACTGCAATTTCTTTCTTTTTTTTTTTCTTTTTGAGATGAAGTCTTACTCTGTTGCCCAGGCTGGAGTGCAGTGGCGCGATCTCGGCTCACTGCAAGCTCCGCCTCCCAGGTTCACACCATTCTCCTGCCTCAGCCTCCCGAGTGGCTGGGACTACAGGCACCCGCCACCATGCCTGGCTCATTTTTTGTATTTTTAGTAGAGACAGGGTTTCACCGTGTTAGCCAGGATGGTCTCGAACGCCCTGCAATTTCTTTGGTGCTGCACTATGCCACCCCCACTCTCCCTTGTTTTCAGTGTTCCCAGCCACCCAAACTCTCAAGACTCCATCAATTTTCTGAGTCGGGTAAGGCAGAACTGATACGAGGTCAGCCCTCCAAAAAGCCAGAATACACCTTACAATTTTCTTTTCCCTCCCCTGTGAAGAAGCTGTATGCTGGGCTTCTCTCCTGATGAAATTCAGCCATGCCAGTTTGGGGGTGGGGTAACTGCAGGTAAACCAAAATGTCTCTTTTTACCTATTTCAATGTGGCCGTTTGTAGCTTTGCACTAAATTTTGGGTACTGCAAGTTATTAATTGGGTTTCAGTGTTCTCAAAAGGTATTTTGATTCATATGTTATTTTTATGCTGGTGTCTCTGTAGGGAAATGAGGGCTGGCACTGGCTAATATCTTATTTACATATACGATTTCAGCAACATTTATACTAATAAAGAAATATTTAATATTTTAGTGCTTAATTTGTCACCTGATATTCACAAAAAAAGAAAACATGCATATAAAAATAATATAAATGAATTCATTCTAAATTTGAACATTTCCTGCTTATAAACGTGGTTCTGCAAAGATTTCACAGGTGTACTCTGGCTTAGCAGAGGAGAGGTAATTATGAGTGGAGCTTATTTCCCCCTAAGGTCCCTGCACATCTGCTTATATGCTTAGAAAATGTCACTGTAAAAATAACCAAAAGATACAAATTTTGGATTTCATCTTTAACAGATAACGGGAGGTTTGTGAGATGTCTTGAAGATGCTTTCAAAACTCTAGGAGATTTGGGAATTCATGGTAAGCACCAAAATTGCCTTCTTATATTTGTGACCATGACTTTTCAGTCAAATATTTAGAGTTTCATATTCCTTTTAGATTAGCATATAAAATAGTTACCTATCTGGATGCAAAAATGCTGTTAGAAGTTTTGAAACTAGAATTGAATTCACAGTTTTTCACTTTTTATATATAGATGTACATATATATTTTATTAAAATATGTAGAAAAATTGTATAATTAACACACCAGACCTAACATATTAGCGATAAGCATCCTATTAAAAATAGTCCTGAGAAATTGGACACACCTATTGCTAGATTGGAGAATAAGGGGTTAAGGAGTTACATTAGACTGGGTTTGATTCCTGATTATATCTTTTACTCACTGTGGGACTTTAGTGAATTACTTCCACTGTTCTTAGCCTTAGTTGCTACATAATCAAAACAAGAATTATAATCTTTAACTCACATTATGAGAGTTAAATAAGATAAAATGTTCTTTGTAAGACATCAATTGGAATGTTCTATAAAGTTTTAGCCGCTGAAATGACAAAACATGTTTCATGAACTCATTGTTCAAAACAAAACTAACTGTTCTTATGAAATGTTTCTCAGAGCCTATAGAAAAAAATGAGAATGATTTTCTACGGTACAAAAAATACAACTGATTTATTTCTTAAAATCCCAAATATCTTCTGAATGTTATCTAAAAGGTAACCTGAGAATTTTCTTAAAACATTTATATTATCTTATTTTATGAAGATACTGGAACTTACAAGTTCCAAAGTAGCAGCATATATGCAAATTGGCTTTATTCCCCACCACAGATCATCAAAAACAAATACACAGCACTAATATTATCACCAGTAATATACCAAATCTGAAATATGAGGATGAGACAGTTGCCACAGCCACAGTGAGGTGAAGTCTCCAAAGAGATGGTAAAATAATTGGATTTTCATATTTGTGGTATTGAGCCTCTAATCTGCCTGGCATCAAGTGTGCAAGTGTTTTCCCCTGACTCACAATTTCTACACTGCAAAAAGTAAAACTCTTGTGACAACCAGCTTTCCAACCATCTTAGTTCCCTGGCAGGAAATCTTTTTCTGCCAGGCAGAGAATGTGATTACTATCCCCAGCCCTAGAAACTTTGCTCTATAAATAGGTAAAAGGACACACCAAATCAGATAGGCTTTTCAGCAGCACTGTGCTACAGAAGGTACATTCCTTTGTTCCCCTGGGCATGAACAATTAGCCAGCCTTCCCACACTACTGGGATATCTCCCTAGGGACTTCCACCATTTGAAACAGGCAGTACTCTGATCCATTACTAGAGCCAAGGCAAACCTGGGTGAAACATACATCTAGTGTCAAAAAGGAGACAAAGACCCAGCAGGAAGTAAAAGAAAGAAACTCAACTGGTAAATTGCAAAGACTCTCTAAGCAAACATATCCAAGTAAAAACCAAAATAAACCAGACAAAAAGACCTCCTCAAGTTAACAAAGCAAGGAGCCAGTGACTGACCCTAATAAGATTGTGATATGTGAGCGCTATGATCAAATATTCAAAGTAGCAATTTTAAGGAAACTCAGTGATCTCCAAGATACCACAGAAAAGCAATTCATGCATTTATCAGAGAAATTCAGCAAGGATATTAAAATAATTTTAAAATATCAAGCAGAATTCTTAGAACTCTTAGAAGAATACAATTGCTAAACTGACAAATATATTAAAAGCCTGCAATATAAAAATGAATTAAGAAGAAGAAAGAATCAGTGAGCTCAAAATTAGGATATCGAAAGCACAAAGAGGAAAACAATGACAAAAGAATAAAAAGGGGAACAGTAGAAAGATTGCCTATAGAATATAGAAAAATACCTCAAAAAGGCCAGAACTAAGGATAACTGATACTCAAGAGGGAATTTAGCAAGAGGAAGGAAAAGAAAGCTTATTCAAATAAATAATAACAAAACCTTTCCAAAACTTGAGGATGATATAAATATCCAGATACAAGAAGATCAGAGAACACTAAACAGATTCATCCTACATAAGACTACTCCAAGGCAGATCTCTTGGACTAATAATCAAACTCTTCAAAGTCAAGGACAAAGAAAGGATCTCAAAGGTAGCAAGATAAAAGAAGCAAATAACCTATAAAAGAGCTCCAATTCATGTGGCAACAGACATCTCAGTGGAAACCATACAGAGAATGGGATAACATTTTCAAAGTACTGAGAGAGAAAACAAAACAAAACACTACCATTCAAAAATACTGTATCGAGCAAAGCCAGTCTTCAAATATAAAGGAGGGAGAAAATCTTTCACAGACAAATAGTTGAGAGAATGTATCACCAGCAGACCCACCTTCCAAGAAATACTAAAGAGTGTGCTTCAATCCGAAAGACAAAAAAAAAAACCAAACACTAATGTGCAAAAAGATAACATTTAGAGGTATAAAACCCACAGAAAAAATTAACTAAATAGACCACCTTATAATACTCTGATGCTGTATTTTGTGAGATGCAATCCACTACCATCTCTAGTATGAAGCCTAAAAGACAAATATATCAAAAACAAAAATAGAGAAACCTGTTCAGAGATAGACATTATTAAAATATGTAAATTGAGACAACAGAAAGTCAAAATGTTGGGGGGGGGAATGGAGTCAAAATGTAGATAGTTTTAAACATTTTTTTCCTTTTTTTATGATATAAGTTGTCATCTCTTTAAAATGATTTATTACATCTATAATAGGTTTTTGTAAACCTCATGGTAGCCAAAATGCAGAAACCTGTAATAGGTATGTTAAAAATAAAAAGCAATGAATTAAAACATACTACAAGAGAAAATCACTTAACGATAGAGACAATAAAAAATGAAAACAGGGAAAAAAAGGAATTTCAAATGAAGTATAAAACAACCAAAAAATGGCAGTAAGTCCTTGTTTATTACCACTAACATCATTGAATGTAAATGAACTTAACTTTCCAGTTATAGAAAAAAGAGTGGCTGATTGAATAAAGAAACAAGAACCAACTACGCTGTCTACTAGAAATCCATTTCACCTGTAAAGACACACATAGACTGCAAGTGAAGGGATGGAAAGAAAAAGATATTCCATTCTAGTGGATACTAAAAAAATAGGGGTAGCTATGCTTAGATAAAACAGACTAGAAGTCAAAGACTGTAAAAGAGAAAAATGTCACTACATAATGATAAATATTTCAATTCAGCAAGAAGATATATCCAGTATAAATACTAATGCAAACAACACTGAAACACACAAGTATATAAAACAAACACGAATTAATCTGAAGGAAGATACAGACTGCAATTTAATAATCATTGAAAACTTCAACACCCCATTTACAGTAATGGACAGATCACTAAAACAGAAAATCAACAAGGAAATATCAGAGTTAAACTACACACTAAATCAAATAGGAATAACTGAAATTTACAGGACATTTCACCCAATGGCAACAGAATACACATTCTTTTTATCAACACATGGAAAATTTTCACAACGGGCTATATCTTAGGCCACAAAACAAGTGTCAATAAATTCAAAAAAATAGAAATAATATTAAGTATTTCTTCTGAACACTGTAATATAAGTAGACATACATAATAAGAGAAAACTAAAAAACTACACAAACACATCAAAATTAAACAACATGCTCCTGAATGACCAATGGGTCAATGAATAAATGAAGAAGGCAAATTTGAAAATTTCTTAAAAGACAACAAGCAAAATCTGAGATACAGCAAAAGTAGTACTAGGCATGAGGTTTATAGCAATAAATATTTGCATAAAAAATAGAAAGACTTTAAATAAACAACCTAATGATACACCTCAAGGAAATAGAAAATCAGGAACAAACCAAATCCAAAATTAGTGGAAAGAAAGAAAAAATTAAGATCCGATCATAAATAAATGAAATTGAGATGAAAAAAATACAGAAAACCATAAAAATGAAAAGGCTTTTTCTTGAAAAGATAAGTAAAATCAGCAAAACTTAACTAGGAAAACAGAGGAGACCCAAATAGAATCAGAAGTGATAAAGATGACATAAAACTGAGACTACAGAAATAAAATAAAAAAAAATTAGAGACTATTGGGAACAACTTTATGCCAACAAATTGGAAAACTTAGAAGAAATTCATAAACTCTTGGACACATACAACCTACCAAGATTGAACTATGAAGAAATAAAAAAACTTCTATAAACCAATAAAGAGCAACAAAATTGAAGCTATAATAAAATGTCCCCCATCAAAGAGAAGCCCAGGACCTGATGGCTTCAATGCTGAATTCTACCAAACATTTAATAAGAATACCAATTCTACTCAAACTCTTCAAAAAAAAAAAAAAAATGCAGGGAGATACTACTTCTAAATTCATTCTACAAAGCCAGCACTATTTTGATGACTAATACCAAACTAGGACACAACAACAACAAATAAAAATAAATAAATGAACTACAGGCCAATATCACTGATTAACATAGATATAAAAATCCTCAACAAAAAAAATAAGGAAACTCAATTTAACAACACATTAGAAAGATTATTCACCATGATTAAGTGGGATTCATCCGAGGGATGCAAGGATGGTTCAATAAATCAATAATTGCACTATTATTGATTGCAATGCAATAAACATGATAAAACATTTTAACAGAACCAAGAACAAAACAATACGATCATTTCAAATATATGCCAAAAATAATTTTATAAAATCCAATATCATTTTATGATTTAAAAAAAACACTCAACAAACTGGGTATAGAAGGAAAGTATCTCAAAATAATAAAAGCCATATGTGACAAAGCCACAGCCAGTGTCCTGCTGAACAGGGAAAAACTGAAAGCCTTTTCTCTAAGATCTGGAGCAAGAAAAATGTACTTTCACCACTTTTATTCAACATAATACTGGAATTCCTCACCAGAGCAATCATACAACAGAAATAAATAAAGAACATTGAAATGGAAATGGAAGAAGTCAAATTAAGATTTTTGTCTGACATAATCTTATAAGAACCTAAAGAGTCCACCAAAAAACTGTTGGAACTGCTCATTTCAATAAAATTACAGGATACAAAAATCAGTAGCATTTATATACTCCAAGAGCAAACAGTCTGAAAAGAAATCAAGAAAGCATTCCTGATTACAATAGCTACAAATAATATAAAATACCTAGGATTCAATTTAACCAAAGATGTGGGCTGGGTGTGGTTGCTCACACTGGTAATCCCAGCACTTTGGGAGGCCGAGGCAGGCAGATCATGAGGTCAGGAGTTCAAGAGCAGTCTGGCCAACATGGTGAAACCCCGTCTCTACTAAAAATACAAAAATTGGCTGGGCATGGTGGTGCGTGCTTGTAATCCCAGCTACTCGGGAGGCTGAGGCAGGAGAATCACTTGAACCAGGACCTGGGAGGCGGAGGTTGCAGTGAGCCAACATCGCGCCACTGCACTCCAGCCTGGGCTACAGAGAGACATTCCATCTCAAAAAAAAAAAAAAATGTGAAAGAATTATACTATACAAAACTAATACTATAAAACAATAATGAAATAAATTGAAGAGGCAACAAAAAATGGTGGTTTATGCTAATTATTGGAAAAATTAATACTGTTAAAATGAAAATATTATTCAAAGTAATTTACATATTCAATGACATCCCTATCAAAATACCAATGACATTCTTCGGGGAAATAGGAAAAATAAATGCCTAACACTTATGTGGATCCACAAAAGACTTCAAATAGCCAAAGCAATCCTGAACATAAGGGACAAAAGCAGAAGTGTTACAATACCTGATTTCAAAATATCTCACAAGGCTACAGTAACAAAATCACCATGCTACTGGGGTGAAAACAGAAGCATAGAGCACTGGAACGTAATAGAGAACCCAGATGTAAATCCACACAGTTACAGCCAATTCAGTTTTGACAAAGGCACCAAGAACATACAATGGGGAACAACAGCCTTTTAAATAAATACTGGTGGGGAAACTTGATAACCATATGCAGAAGAATGAAACTATATCCCTCTTCTCACCATATACAAAAATAAAATCAAAACAGATTAAACATTTAAATCTAAGGCCTGAAATTATGAAATTAATACAAGAAAGCTAAAGGCAACAAAAGAAAAAAATAGACAAATCAGATTACATCAAAAGAAAAAGTTTCTGCACAGCAAAATATATAAAGTAAAGAGACAACCTACAGAATAAAATAACCTATTTGCAAACTCTCCATCAAGGGATTAATAACCAGAATATAAAAGGAGCTCAAACAACTCAATAGCAAAAAACACCAAATAATTTTATTTAAACATGAGCTAAAGTCGAAAAAGACATTTCTCAGAATAAGACATACAAATGGCCAATAGGTATATGAAAAAATGCTCAACATCATTAATCATCAGATGAATCCAAACCAAAACCACAATGAGATATTATCTCACCCCAGTGAATATGGCTTTTATTGAAAAGACAGGGAATAATAAATGCTGGTGAGGATGTGGAGGAAAGGAACTCTTGTACTCTCTTGGTGGGAGTGAAAATTAGTACAGGCACTATAGGAAACATTACTGAAGTGACTTTATTTTTTTGAGGTATGTTCCTTCTATACACAGTTTATTGAGGGTTTTTTATTGTAACTTTCATATGATCTAGCAATTCTACTGCTGGGCATATATCCAAAAAAGGAAATTAATATATCAAAGAGCTGTCCACACTCCCCTGTGTTTTGCAGAACTATTAATAAGACAAACTATGGAATCAACTTAAGTGCCCATCAATGGTTAAACGGATGAAGAAAATTGATATATACTACACAATGATATATAATTCAACATAAAAATAATAAAATCCTGTCATTTACAGCAACATGAATAGAACTGAAATTAGGTAAAATAAGCCAAGCAAAGAAAAATATTGCGTGTCCTCATTCGTAAGTGGGAGGTAAAATGGTGGAGCCCATGAAGGTAGCAGATTTGTAGTTACCAGAGGCCAAAAGAGGTAGGCAAAGATGAAGGGCGTTTGATTAATGGGTGCAAATATACAGTTAGAAGATATAAGACCCAGTGTTCAATAGTTCAGTAGGGCGACTATAGTTAGCATTAATCTACTGTATTTTTCAAAATAGCTAGAAGAGACTAATTTAAGTGTTCCTAGCATAAACAGAAATATTTAAGGTGATGAATATCCTGATTAAGCTAATTTGATCATTACACATTATGTGAATGTATCAAATTACCCTCAAAATATGCGCATCTGTTATGTATCAGTTAAAATTTTAAAAATTGCACTCCAGTCTGGGTGAAAGAACGAGACTCTATCTAAAAAATAATGCATAATAAAAATTGAAATAAAAAATTTAAAAATATGAAGATGCTGTTAAGAGCAAAATACTATTTGAAGCTATCAAATATTGCTTAAAAATCCTTTCATTCCTAAATGTCATACTACCTTAGTTATTTTAGACCACTCTTTCTTACGCTGGATTTCTCTGCAACCTTCATGACTATCTGAAATATTTTTAGTGTCCATGGATAATCCATATGTTTAATTGTATACTGTTATACTAAAATGGAATATGAATAAAAGCATAATGCAATTATTAGGCTATCACCTATATTGATAAGCACTTCTAGGCAATTTCCAATATTGGTATTTACACTTATATTTCGGGTTATATTGATGCATAAAGTATTACTTCATCACTGACTAATAAAAATAAATAGAGACAGATTTAACGTAGATATAATATACTTAAGTTGGTTTAATGCAGAACAACATGTAGGCGCACTATAAAAATATTTAACTATAGGATCGTAGGGAGAAAAATAGTGGGAAAATTGAACCGTAACTTGGTGGCCAATGACTGTTCAGGAATGCCAAACACAACAAAATCTGAATATCAGCAGTCAATTTGATGTTCTTGTATGTATTTATAAAATATTTTATGGAGCTCCTTTTAGGCAGAAATTTCAGTACCATCAGTTATATTGAATTATCCTTTGTGATTTAAAATTTAAGAATTTTACTTGTATTTTTAGTTGTATAAAGGTTATAATGAGAAGTTTACATTTGTATGTTCAAGTAATATAAAAATAATTCAAGGCAATATTTGTTTTATTTCCCTTAAAAGTGTTCTGAACTTATGCAAATCAAATAAACACTGATAGAGTACATGGTGCTTCAAAGGTATGGTTCAGTTTCTGAGTAACCCAGAGCCTGCTCACTCCAGAGACATAGTCTACATCTCAACTCTTTGCATAAAGAGTTGCATAAAGGTTGATCAAGAGAACAAGACTGATGACTCATGAAATACATTTACTGAAGCAATATTCCATGTTGCCATGCAAATATTATTATTGCCATTTTACTCAGGTGGGAATAGAGACTGAGAGGAATTCAGAGTAATGGACATTACACAGACAGTACAAAATATGGGCTCCAGAGCTGGAATTCAAATCATTGTTTCTCTGATTCCAAGGTTCTCTAATAATAAATGCTCACAAATAAGAAACAGAAAATAAATAGTAAAATATCACCCACCAAATCTGAAGTGTTTTATTAGAAAGTTCATTGAATAAACATCCAAATTTATTTTCTGAGAGACAACATAGGCTAACATGCATTAATATGAACATATTTTTAAAAAGGGGAAATTAAAAGCCATCTATTTTTCCACAAGGAATGATATGGAAAATGTCTATTCATATTATCATTGCTACTAAAGCAGTTTTTACTACTGAATTTTTGTTTTTACATCAAAATTAATGACTCAGAGAGAATAACGGGCCCTAAAGATGACGACTTTATTCTATATCTTTATAATACCATAATATTATTGACGTAACCACCTAGAGAAGTTCATGGTTTCAATATTTGGAATCCATTCTGCTTTCTAACACAGTAAAATGTCTTGTTTCTTAGCCAGCTAAGTTTCTTAGCAAGGCCTAAAATTTGCTTCATTATCTAGCTCCTAATACTCTTCATAGTTTTGTCTCCTAACACTTCCCCTGAATGCCATATAGACTGGCCATGCCCTCCTTGTTACTATTCCCAGAAGACAGCATTCACTTTCACGTCCCCACTTCACTGTCTGTGCTGTTTCCTTTGCCAGGAATCCATTCTTCTCTCACTTCATTCTTGGTGAGTGGTTACTCTTCCTCCAGGGCTCTGCTCAATTTTAGATCTTTCTGGAAGCTGATTAGACTAATCCCATACCTTACATACTCATTAGAATAGCTCACAACTTTTGCCTCAGGCTTCAAATCACACCAAATATTAGGCTCTATAAGCAGTTACTTCAATGTGACTTTTACAATTACTTCTTTTCTAAACACTTATCTACAGCAAGAAATAAGTCTTTATCACCTTTATGGCTCTAGAACCCAGTTGAATAACATTATAGGTCTTAAATAAACCAATATAAATGGATTGATGCAGCTTTTGTGAAATAACTATAATCAAGTCATCAATAAAGAAGACAAATTATAAATGTCTTGCTTTTAAGACAAGAAATAAATTTTGATTAAAAAACATCAATTTATAGATGGAGCACATTCCAAGGGAATGAAATTGTATCTTAAAAACAAGAAAGCAGAAGTGATATCCTAAACAAGGAATTGCAACTGGAATTTTGTCTATGTGGTGCTAATTGATACAAAGATTTATACTTCTTTCCTTTTAAAATACTGTCATTATAAAATTAATATATATTAGAAAATGTAAAATTAAGATTAAATCAAATAATTTATACTCACACTACATAGGATGTCTAATCTTAACTTTGTGGTGAATCTCTTTCTATATTCACACACCTGTCAGTGTGCTTTTTAAATACATAATTTATTAACTACTTAATATATTCCATGGCAGACCTTTAGAAATTCAATGGAGAAAACAATTAGACAAGGTCTCTGTCTTTGTGAAACTAAGTTAATCAAGGCATTAATCAATCTAAAAATATATTTATAATTATAAATAATGTAATGTGTCATAAGGGAAAAATAAATAGTATTATGTGAGTGTATATAATGGGCTCATGAATAAGTGTTAAGGGAAATTTTCATTGGGACAACAATACGTAACTTGAAATCTGAATATTAAAATGTTACTATTTAAATAATAAGGTGCTATATTTGACAAAATAAACATCTGGTCATATCACTAGATGATAAAATCCTCCAGTGGATTTTATCACAATACAAATGAGAGACCACTGGAGGGTATTGTAGATAGAATACGTTGAACAGATATAGCATAGGTCATTTTATTTTTGTGAAAATAAGCCACAATACCTTATTTGCAAAGTAACTTACATTTAATTTGTATGAAGAAGGGCAAAAATGTCATGCCTCAGGGGCAAAATGTGTAATATTGGGAAAAGGAAGGAAGGCTCATGTGTTCATTTAGCTTTCTAGCCCCAAAATCGTTATCACTCCTTCCAAAGGATGCTTACATTACAATTGGCCAAAACCAGTTTGCAATATTTTAATGAAAGTCTCTTCAAACATAAATCCAAGCTTAAAAATGATTGGTAAATCTTTATAGAATAATTTGCCCCTTATATGCCACTTCTTTCTTTATATAAAAAATTTCTATTGGGCATTTCACGTGATGCTTATAGATTTGTATTTGTACTAATTGTACTGGATAATCAGAAAATATAGTTTCTGATTATAGAAATAGTTATAATTATTTTTTCAGAAACACATTTTTTGGGGAGGAAAGGCACTTTTTTTTTTTTACCTTGGGTCTAACAAGTTTGAAATTCAGCATAGCCCTCTCTGATTCTGATAGAGTAACAAGAAAGACAGACAAAAATGTAAAAATCTCTGCAATTTATATTCTACATTTCAGTGCTGCAGTAATGTGTTAGGTTGTTCTATGTGTGTATGGAAACAAATGAACAAAAAATAGTGAATAAGGAGAACAGAGTGATTTTGTGAAATATAAAAATGTATATTTATTTTTGTTTCAAGCAGAGTTCTGCAGTGCTTGTCATACATCTCCAACCAAATGCAGAAAGAGAAGTTTTTCATTACTTATGTGATGGGAATGATTCGGTCAAGCTTAGGATACATAGGATTCAAATTATAAACACTAATGAATACTCTGGGGTTTGGAATTCTCATTAGAGACATGTCTGAGTATTAAGCCCAACATTCTAAAAGAAGACAGAAATAGTTTTTTAAATCCTATTTCTGCTACTTGTTCACTGTGTGGATTCAGACAATTACCTAACCTCTCTGATCTGCAAAATGAGAATAACAACATGTAATTGACAGGATTATGTTTGGACATAGATAAGATATTGCAGGTAAAATTCTTGGCATAAAGAGGCTTGGGAGAGTTCCATCTTAGGCAATAGAATATAAAACAAAAGATACCACAAGTTTACCAAAGCTAGCATTTATATAAGTATTATTTCTATATTTTTATAGCTAAAATGTGTCTGTATGTATACATATAACATATATGTGTACATATATACACACATAACATATATATACACACATATAAGAATTCTAGGCTGTCTTAGTAATGGCACTCAGAAAACACTGAAATCACAGATTTAATTTAAAGAAGTTTTGGGGTAAAAGGTATTTAGGTGTCAGTATTACAGATGCTTCAACAGATGGACAATAATATCCAAAAACATCTACCAAACAGAAATTCTTATATGGCCTAAAGGAACGAATCTTGATGGTCTGACAGGGATAGATGAAATATTTTAGTGTTTCTATTTTTAAGCTTAGAAAATTTACGGCTTTGATAATTGTATACTGCCTTTTATTCCTTCACTTCGTTCCTTCCATTCTTTTGGATTCTCACTGTCATGTAGCTTCATCTGAATTCCTCACAAGTTAGAATTACTTTTCCCACTTCCATTGATTGACTTACTGAACACCTTTTTGCCCACTGCAATGCCAAACTAATATCAGTGTAGAAAATCTACTTTTATTCTTCAATAATTGTCTGAAACATTTGTCAATCCCTCTCCCCCAATAAAACGTAGAGGCGAGTACAGTTAAGCACTGTTCAAGTAAACTCAACTTTCTCTTCACATACACAGACATAGCCACCTTACCCCAGCCTGCAAAACACATACACACAGTTGGAAAAATAATAATAGCTATTTGTGAAATGTGAAATTAAATATATTCTTACTTTTCTGTAGTTTTGACAATGAACATGTGTTGCATATTTTAAATATTATCTTTTACTGGTATAAACTATGAGTCCATATTTTTGTGAGGGCACTCAAAGAGTAGAAATGTAATAAATCAAGGCAGAATGTATAGTAAATACAAATGATTTTTGAGGATTGCAAAGATATTTATGGATGAAACATGATAGATGCAGGCTTACAAGCACATATGTATTCATAATGGGAATTTGCATCTTCCCTTTCTCTCTTATTACTGTGAAATATTCTCACCTTAAAGTTTATAACTAAAAGACAAGGCCGGGCACAGTGGCTCATGCCTATAATCCTAGCACTTTGGGAGGCCGAGGTGGGAGGATCACCTGAGGTCAGGAGTTCAAGACCAGCATGGCCAACATGGCAAAACCCCGTCTCTACTAAAAATACAAAGATTAGTCAAGCATGGTGGAGCACACCTATGATCCCAGCTACTCGGGAGGCTGAGGCAAGATAATGGGTTGAACCAGGGAGGCAGAGTTTGCAGTGAGCCAAGATAGTGCCACTGCACTCCAGCCTGGGCGACAGAGCAAGACTCCGTCTCAAAAATAAATAAGTAAATAAATAAATAAAAATGAAAGACAGCAGATGGTGAAGGGAAATATAACAAGAATAGGTCACTCAAATTACTGAGTGTCCTTCTTTCAAACTTCTAAGGAAAGATGCATTCTTGCATTATTCCACAAGATACTTCTCAGAGTAAACTGCATAAAATAAAGAAGTTTCTACTGATTCAAAAATATTTTATTCTATTTGTGCCAATCTGAATCTTTTCTATCAATCACTGCTACTTTTGTAAAAATATTGCCTCGGATGTAATTGTTATTGATCATTAATATTCAATTACAATTTTTGCTTTTTTACATTATAGATTTTGTGTTTGTCTCAATTATATTCTCATATTATCATACTTAGAAGTATTAGTATTAATATATGCTAAAATTTATTATGATTATATTAATATAACAGCTTTTATAACACAGAAAAAAATTTTGCTAGCATCTCCTGAAAGTAATTCAGAAAAGTTTATATTTTATTTAAAAATGAAACTAAAATATAGTTTCTGATTATAGCAATAGTATGACTTCAAAATAATTTTAAAATACTGAATATTTTGTCCTGTCTCAGTTTTTAGTATATTTACCAAAATTGATAATTATTTAGAAGAAAAAGCCAATTTGCATTTCAACATGGAATATAAAAAGAGATAATGCCGTTCCTTATAATTTATTTATCAATAGAGCTAAATCAACAGTGAGAGAATACTTTATGATGGAGTGTCAGTTAATACACACACTCTCTCTCTCATGAATTACATATTACTCCTTAATACTTGAAATACAAACATATCTACTGAAGTGACTGAAATTGTATGAAGAGTCTACAATTTAACATTTTAACGTAAGAGAATATTGAGTATCAGAACAACTTGTTTGTATTTGAGCAGATTGATGATTTTGTTAATGAAGTTACATAATTGATTATTTTCTTAACATTTGAGTTGACTATGAATTTAATTTATAGCAAAACTCTTAGAAATGCAAAATAAAATACTGTTTAAAACAAACTCCAGTAAAATGTTGTTGCAAAATATCTCTGTGTAATATAGAGAAACTAGATTCATGCCCTTCAGAATATTTATTTTATCCCTGTAGATTATTAATATTGGGTTCAAAGACTCCTGAATTTTGAACAAATATACAGACTGAAGCAAAATAGAAATATAATAGAAGACATTATAGAGACAATGCCTGGATGTTGGTAGAAAATTCAAAGGTAAATATTTTGTCATTGAGAAAATAGCAAATCCTAGAGGTCTGCTGATATTTCATTTTAAATTTATTTTTTACTTATAATTGACACATAATAATTGTACATATTTCTGATATGTAATATAATGTCTCAATGTATGTACAGTGTAATGATTAAATCAGGGTAACCATCATATACATCACTTTTAGCATTATTTATTTGTAGTGACAACATTCAAAATCTCTCCAGTGATCTTTAACTACACGTTGTTACTTGCTACAGTCATCCTAGTGTGTAAAGAACACTAAAGCGTATTCTTACTATCTGCAACTTTGTACCCATTGACCAACTTCTCCCATTCCCCTTATTCTCCCTCATATCCCCAGTCTCTGGTAACCAATATTCTACACACTCTACTTCCATGAAATCAACTTTTTTTAGATTTCATGTATGAATGAGATCATATGGTATTTTTCTTTTTGTGTCTGGCTTATTTCACTTAACATAACGTTCTCCAGGTTCATTCATGTTGCTGCAAATGACAGAATTTTATTCTGTTTTATGGCTACATAGTATTCCATTATGTATATAGCCATATTTTCTTTACCCATTCTTCATTGGATGGGCATTTAGGTTGATTCTGTACCTTGGCTTTTGTGACCAGCTCTGCAATAAACATGGGCATGCACATGTCTTTGCTACTTATTGCTTTTCTTTTGGATAGATACCCAGTTATGGGATTGCTGGATCATATGGTAGTTCTATTTTTAATTTTTTGAAGAAACTACACTGGTTTCCACAATGGTTGTACTAATTTACGTTCCCACCAACAGTGTATAAAAGTCCCTTTTCTCCACATCCTCATCAGCATTTGTCACATTTTTGTCTTTTTGATAATAGCTATTCTAATGAGGGTTAGGTGATATCTCATTTTAGTTTTTATTTGCATTTCTCTGATGATTAGTGGTGATGAACATTTTTTCATATACCTGTTGGCTATTTGTATGTCTTCTTTTGAGAAAAGTCAATTTGGGTCCTTGGCCCATTTTTAAATTGGATTTTTTTTTGTTATTGTTGTTTGTATGCTATTGAGTTGAGTTCCTTATATCTTCTGGACATTAGCTACTTGTCAGATGCATAATTTGCAAATACTTTCTCCCATTCTGTAGGTTGTCTCTTCACTTTATTGTTTCTTTGCTGTGCAGAAACTTTTCTGTTTGATATAATCTCATTTGTCTATTTTTGCTTTGGTTGTCTGTTCTTTGAGTCTTACTCAAAAATTCTTCACCCACTCCAATTCGTGAAAAATTTCCTCTGATTTTTAAAATCATTTTATACTTTTTAGTCTTACATTTAAGTTGTTAGTCTATTTAAAGTTGATTTTTTATATAATGAGATATAGGGATCTAGTTTTATTTTTCTGCATGTGGATATCCAGTTTTCCCAATGCCATTTACTACATTAACGGAATCAAGGTAAAAAATTAAATGATTATTTCAATGGATGCTGGAAACACATTTGATAATATTTCATATCTCTTTATGATAAAAACCCTCAACAAAGTGGGTATAGAAGGAACATGTCAGCACAATAAAGGCTATATATGACAAGCCACAGCTCACTGAATGGGTAAAATTCAGAGAAAAATTTTTATCTGAGTTCTAGTACAGGGCAATGATGCCCATTTTCATTACCTTTATTCAACGCAGTACTAGAAGCCTTAACCAGAGTAAACTGGCAAAATAAAGAAAAAGAGTGCATAGAAATTGTAAAGGAGGAAGTTGTCCCTGTTTGCCTATGACACGATTGTACATATAGAACACCCTAAAAATTTCAGCAAAAAAAAAAAAAAAAACTATTAGAATTAACAAATTTAGTTAAGTTGCAGGATACAAAACCAACATGTTAAATCAGTAGCATTTCTACACACCAATAGTGAATTATATAAAAAAGAAATCAAGAAAGCAAGTTCATTTATAATAGCTACAAAAAATGTATACCTAGGAATAAACTTAACTAAGAACATAACAGGTTTCTACAGTGAAACATATAAAGTAATAATGAAGGAAATTGAAGAGGACACAAATAAATGAAAAGAGATAATCTGTTCACAAATTAGAAAAATTAATATGAAAATGTCTGTATTACTCAAAACAATCTACTGATGCAATGCAATTTCCATCAAAATGCCAATTACATTTTTCAGAGATAGAAAAAAATTCTAAAGTTTATATGGAAAGGAAAAAGAAAATGGATAGTTAAAAAAAAATCTTGTGCAATAATAGCAAACCTGGAGGTATCACACTACCTCACTCCAAAATATTCTACAAAGCTATAGCAACCAAAACAGGATGTTACTTGCATAAAAACAGGCATATAGAATAACGTAACAGAATAGACAACTGAGAAATAAATCTATGTATTTACAGCCAAGTGATTTTCAACAAAGACCTCAAGAAGGCACATTGAGAAAAGGACAGTCTTTCAAAATTCCATTTAATACAAATGAATTCAATCAGGGTCATGACTTACATAAATAAAATGGAATTGGAAATGACTGTTCAATACTGACAGGAAAAAAAAAATACAACATATCTGGTATAAGTTTAAAAGTTGGTGAAGTGTGGTATCTCTAAAAACTTCTCCTATACCGCCTTATTTGACATTGACATTCTGTTTAATTTAGCAATAACATGTAAATTGGTCTCCATTAGGAACTGAATCATTAGCTCTACCAGCTTTGCCATAAAGTGAGTTATTTAACCTATTTGGACCTCAGTGTTTTTAGTTGAAATTAGGAATTATAGTAACTTGAAATTTCCTATAAAACACAAACTAAGAGACAAATTCAAAGCTACAAAAATTTGTCATCAAAAAGTAAAATGGCCCCTGAGTCAGAGAAAGTTTAGAATGAAGACACTGAAGTGTCTTTTAATAATACATAGATCACAGTAAGAGTTGGGCAGCTTCTGAGAAATAGACAAATGTCAGAGAGGCTTCTTTCAGAAGCATTCATCTCATCTTTTGCAGACAGGATAGAACTTACTGCTGTTAAATTTTGAGTGTCATTGTTCTGGGCATCTTCAACAAGAGATCGAGAACACTTATTGTAATTGTGTTGACCCATTTAGTACTTTCTTGATGAATACCAAATGTTACATGGTTAAGAGCACAGATTTAAATCCAGATTGGCTGGATTCAAAATCCAAGCTCTCGTACTCTGAGATATATGAATTTCAGAAAGTAATCTGACATCTCTGTTTCAGCTATTCCTCATCTATAAAGATATTGCTACAAGGACAAATGGGATAATATTTATAAAGTGCTTAGAAGAGTGACTGACACATAGCAAGCACTCTATACATGTTTGAAAATAATAACAGTAATAATGATTTGGCTTTTAACTTAAAGCCACCTACAAGGGAAGAATATGTGGCTTGTGTAATATAACTTTTTCCCTGAAAGACATATCACTTTTACAAGGAAAAATAAGATTAGATTTCTAAACCTTTGAGTCTGAGGATCAGAACTCTGATAAATTTGCCAATGTCATCAATGCCAACACAAGCTTCTTGTGGTAGACTTAACTAAGCAGTAATAGCAATTCCTGACTTGCCTTCTGGAAGTGAAACTTCAATGATAGGTCTGCATTAGAGACTTGGAAAGCACAAATGAAAGAGCCGCACTTTGAAAGAGCTAAGATGAAAGGGTTAGAATTCAACTATATCTGTCTGACTACCGAGCCTGAGATTTGTCTATTTTTTTAACATTTTATTATGGTGAATTTCAAACATGTATAATAGGAGACAGAATAGGATAATGAACTTCCATGCATATATCACCTAACTTCAACAGCTACCAACCCATAGCCAATCATGTCTCATTTTTATTCTTTTTCTCACTTCCTGACTTCAGATATTTAAGGGAAAGAAAATAATAGTTTGTGTGAATTAGAAATTAGAAAAAAATCATAAACTGTGAATTAAACAGAAAGTAAAAATCCTTCCTTTCAGACCAGTATGGTCAGAGGGCTACCATAATTCAAATTATGAAAAATTAAATAAATTTAACTTTGGACTTATAAACATAAAAATATAGAAAAAAATTACCTATCATTTGGATCTCTTGAATGTATTGAATATCTAACAAAATGTGCAAACAAGCATGAACTGAATTTGAAGTGTGGTGGGAGTCAAGTTGAATAAAATTGCGTTATTTTTCTAACTCAGATTATATGTAATGCAATGTTAAATGAAATAATACCTCTTCAATTTCTTGAGCAGGACTGAAATTAAATTTTTTTTATGCCTTTGTGGTTTTTCTTTTAGTCTCTTCCACTTTCAATTTTTCTCAACACTTCCATGTATCCCTTTTATGTCCCTTTGCCTTTCCTAATAATATTTATTCTCCCTTCTTAATCATGTCAATTAGACTTGCTTTATTAAGCAAAACTTAGTTAAAGTGCTGTCTTATCTTGTCAGGAGGTCCTAAAATCACTATTCCTGTATCATTTATTAAGTATCCTGCTTTTGGTATTTTCCTCTAAATTCTCGTAACACTTAATGATTGATACAGTCACACTGCTGAATTGTTGTCAGTCTTCTAGGTATAAAAAGACATTGTCATCTTAGTTTTATTATAGTTGTGGCATTTTTTTCTCTTTTGAATTATGTATGTATTTCTGTCCTGATCATCATTATAACAGCACATATTACGTAGTAATTTGGCATTTATTTTCTGTTGGTTTCCAACACTGGACTGTCTACTCCTTGAATACCCAAGCTTATTCATTTGTATCTCTTCTAGGAGCAGGAAGATTTGGAGCAGAAAGATTATGAGTTTCTTTTTGGACATAATATTAAAGAGTTGTCCTAGATATTTAAAAGAAAATATCAGATAAGCCTCTGAGAGTGTGCTTCTGAATCTCAAAGAAGAGATTTAGGGCAGAGGTCCTATAGGGGGTAAGAAATAATCATTGGCTTCAAGGACAGTGAAGGCATTGAGTTCTGAATAGGAGATATTTGGAATGAGACATAGGGCAGAAGCCAGATAGGAGTGGAGTGAGGAGAGTCTTTCAAATGAGGAAGTGGGGATGACAGGCATTAATAACCCTTATAATAGCTTGGCTGTGAAAGAGAGAGAATTTTACAGGAATATGAGGTCCAGGGAAGTTTAGACTTTTTAAAATTTAATATCAGAGAGCATGATGTTTTTATGGTAATTTTAATATGTTTTTTAAGAAATGTTAAATATTAAGAAGAAAGCAAGCATAATTGATATTACCAAGTTTTTAAAAAGATGATAGGGTATAGGAGCCAAATCACATAGAGACATCTATAGATAAGAGAACGACAAGCTTATTTACTTAACTGAAGAGGAGAAATGAGAAAGAGGATTATTATGGATCGAAATGAGTTTTGGTAGCAAGAGTTTAAGAGAATGTATGATTAATGGTGTGTGTGTGCGTGTGTGTGTGTATAAATAACATGAGTCAAGGTGTATATTAAGAGAGAGCTGAAAAGAGAGATCAATATATAGAGAGAGAAGCTGAGAAAGAAAATACCTAGGGTTATTAGAGTGATGCTGTATAGATAAAGTATTGGTGACAGAATAAAAGTGAGCATAGATTTTGAGTTGTAGAATCTTACATTGTATATATCTGTATCCTCTAGTTTCTTGGAAAGTACCTGATAAATAAAAGAAACAAATGTTGACTACTTTTCTCTTCATTTCTCTATAGATTTTCTTACCATAAGCACTGTTCACACACTATTGTTCAAGCTACTTTGAAGAAACAAGGTCTTCTGTAGGGAGATCTATCTATCTACCTACCTACCTACCTACCTACCTATGTACCTATATACCTACCTACCTACACACACATATACATACATATGTGCACATATGTATGTATATGTGTATATGTATATGTATGTATATGTGTATTTATATGCATATATATATATATACATTGTTTAATAAAATGCCAGATATATATATCTTTCCCCACAGGAGAGTTTATATGTTTTATATAATATATACACATGCACACATGCTTTATATAACATATACAAATACATTATATGTAACATATACTCATACACATTATTTATAACATGTGTTTCACTAGAAATGACTCACAGAACCCCACATGACCATATTTCTCCTTTAATTTTAATCACCATCCCAAATCTTTCACTCATTTATTAACATGAGACTCATAGCCTAGACACTTTTTTTCTATGTACTATGCAAAAGGGAAAGAAGAGGAATAAAGGAAATAAATTAAGAGGGAAAGTCACATTTGATTAAGATTAGATATGAAAGCATAGAAAGGACAAAATTGTACAACATGAACACAAAAAGACAAAGAATAGTGATCATTTGTAGAGACAGAAGACAAGAATATTTAGGTAAATAAATACTGATAAAGGTAGCTCATGCTATGATGAAACAATAGAGGAAAGAGGGAACAGAACCCACCCACCCCCATCACTATTAATCCAACAGCTGCAACTCATTTCAGACTTCAAGGGTGAAATAGGCAACAATAGATGGAAATGATGTAAAATTATTGTAGAGAAGTAGCTACCTTGTGGTAGGTATTATTCTTGGTATTTTCAGTAAAAGAAAAAAGAGGAAGAATTTGATAAAAGTGACTAGAGAGGTTTCCACATTCACAATACCTAAGATCTTTATTTCCTTTTCAGTTAATTTTAACTTCACATTTTAAAATTTAAGTGACATTTAACAGCATATTTTAATATTTATACATAAATTTAATATAACATCCTTTATGTGGTTGCTAAATCTATATTCTTGATCTTCGTTTTAAAAATGTAGAAAAAGGCATACAAACAATTGTATAATATGCTTTAAACAGATGCAGCCTAGGTCAACATGTTCCATATTTATAGGTCTAGCTACCCTTGATTATGGCGCATTCAGTTTCCTGGAGGAAAGCAAGGTAATTGATTATGTTATCATTTAAATAAAATGCCAGTGAAAATAATTTAAAAACCAGTTTCACCGCCCATACAATATTGTACATAAAAAGACAATCCAAGAAGAAATCAATATACTTGAGTAAAAAGACAAATCTCAGTTTCCAGCAACCATATAAATAGCACCTATTGCAAGCTGCTTGCTATCATTAACTATAGTCCTATATACTTCGTAGTAGCCGAATATGGAAGAAAGTATGCATACATAGGCTTAACTAATGGGAACATTTTTTTTCTCTTTTCTAAGGCAACGTGACTTGTATGTTTCTTTCTAGCAGAGCCACATTTTTAAGGCAAATGAGTTTGAACCCAAGTATTGAAAGACATGTGAACTTTAAGAAGAGGAGAGTAAAATATATTCTAATATAGAGTGGTGGGAAAAATAGCATAAGCATAAACCCTGGGGGAGAAATTAACACTGTTGAATAGGACTATGAGAATGTAATCTATTGTCACTACACAAAAAATAGGATTAGAAAGGTGTTTGGTTTAGGAGAAGGAAAAGAAAAAATATAGTAGGAGTGCTTTAAGGAGAGTGACTGTGATAGATTTATGGAGCTAGATATAATTTTCCCATCTGTAAACACAAAGTTGATTGGCTATCATGAGCTAACACCTGTCAAATTCATTGAGCTTGTGCTAGAAGTCTCTACAAAATTTGCTTTAAAATTTAGCAAGCTTAAAGCTTCAGAATGTTAAATAATAAATGATTGAGGTTTTGTTCCTTATTTAAGCCATCAAGCTAATGTACTCTGTTGAAATGGCATAACATCCAGTGACATGATGCTGATTTTATCGTATCAAGACAAAAATAAACTATAACATTGTCACATGGCTGAGAATGGCTTGAGAACAATAACCACAACGCTTTAGAAGACAAAGTAGTTTCATGACAAAAGCTAAAATCAGCACACTCTTTCAAGAGAATTGGTTTAAAAATCAACAAGACTATGTGTACATTGGGGAGAAAAAGTTGGGTTACTAAACATGAGGTTTAGTGAATATGTTATAGGGAATGAAATATAGATTATTGTTAAAGTTTAACTTGTAAAGTCTTATGTATTTTAAATAGTGATGACTAAAGTCTAAGGAATAAATGTTTGCTACAACTAAACTTATTGAAACTTTCTCATGGGACTTTATGTACACATCTAAGAAAATACATACACATAAATTATATGTTTTTATGCATTAAATATCTCAGTGGAATCAGAAAAAAATCAGTTAGATTTGCATATATTCCCTTCAGGATGCAAAAATATGGACAGAATATTGAAAATTCTCACTTGGTTTTCAGGCTGCTGTGGTAGCAGATAAATGGCTATAAACTTTAGAGGAATATTTACAACTAAATGGTTCCTAAGGAAATGGCACACTTGTTTAAATGTTTTTTCTCTGTTGTAGCTATTTTGTGTTGTATATAAAATATCAACAATTGTGGGTTCTTGGAACAAATTCATAATTTGGGGAATTGAGTGGATTATATTACTGATTTCTAATGGAATCATTTATGTAATTACATATACACAAATAACCTTTGGGTATGAGATGAGTTGTTTCCCCTTTTCATATCAATTAGCATGCATATTAACAAGAGAAGGAAATGTCACATATGTCTGATTTGTGTGTATATGTGCTATGATCTTTGAAAATGGGTACTGAGGCTGAGGCAGGAGAATTGCTTGAAGCCGGGAGGCGGAGATTGCAGTGAGCCGAGATTGTGCCACTGCACTCCAGCCTGGATGACAGAGTGGGACTCTGTCTCAAAAATAAATAAATAAATAAATAAATAAATATTATATTGGAACAGGAATTAAAAGAAATTAAAGAATGTGTAAGCAAAAACTCAATTGTATGTAAGAAAAACCAATTCCCCTGAGGAAGAGAAAGAGCTGAAGTCCTTTAAAAATTGACTGCCTGTTTTTCTGTGGCTAGTGAGCCTCATCTCTCTCTCGCTGTGCAGCTGCAAGGTCACTAGACAGATAAACTCAAGATATAAAACATGCTGTTCCTGGAAAAGTAAGAAAGAATGTAATGCATGTCTTCATTGAATAACTGTCTTTGTTTCTCGCTTCTGTAATACGCTTCCCCCTGCACAAATCTCCCCCTGCCCCACAAAATGCTTTAAAAGTAGCTTGACTCTTTGTTCGGGGCTAAGTTCTTTGTATGTTAATCCAACTGGGTCGGTGCTGGGTCTCTCTGATTCCTTAATTATCCGGCTGCAATATAGCTGAGGATCAGATAAGAACGTTAATCTTCCTCATCCATTTGATCTATCCGATCAAAATTATGAGTTGATAATGGACTAAAATTGATGTAGTTTATTGACCCAAGTAGAATATTTTCTAATTATGTCCTATTTTTTCCATAATTCATGCAGTTTAACAGAAATAGCAATATATGTAATGCTTTGAGGTAAATACTTGCTTTGCTGAGATGATTAATTTGATAACCAGCTTGGGGGAAGCCCTGAGGGGTAAGCTCCGTTTTTACTCACTCTGCTGCTTCCTAATAACTAGTATTTGGAATGCCGGATGTGACATGCATAGCCTGAGTAGCTGTGAATAACTGTGGTCAGCACAGGTACAAACAGAGCTGTAGAACCAATGAAGTGGAGAGGATGGAAGAGGGGAAGGGACTGACTTATGAGGAGGGATTTGAGTCCAAATAGAAAATGAATTAGACATATACATTTAAGATGGATTTGGGTGTATTCTTTGTACCTCTCCTGTGTCAACCCAATATTTTTTCACTTAACCTCTACATTACTTACTAGTGCATTAGAGTTGTTTCTCTTTATTTATAGTCTACCAGATTCTGTCTCTATTGATTTTTACTTCATCTTTAAAATTCAATAAAATGAACACTAGAATTCCACATGGACATAGGTTGAGCTAGTTATTCATTGGAGGTTTGCCAAATTTGGATAACAAGATTCTATTTTCATATAATTTGTAATGTTTATTGTTTCTACTTTTATCCAAACCTAATTCTGTAATCTCCCCTGTAGCAGGTTTGATAGGTGTCATACAATATTTTTTACCTAATTGTATATGTTTAACTAATTGCAATTAGTGTGCCCTCTTCAATCTGTGGACTTGTTCTCCTCAGACTCTAACATTTTTTTGTGAGCAGAAAGAGCTTTGTTTTTTAAAAAATATTCTCTATTCATTATGAGCAATTGTTTTTTGTTGTTTATAGGCTAGCAGTTTATTATTTCATTTTTAAAGCATGTTTACTGCATTACATTAGACACTAAAGATACAAATGTAAACAAGTTTTAGCTCCAATTTTGACAACACGGGAGTATAACCAGAAAGTATTTGGATTAGTCAAGTCCTTTTGAATTGCATGTGACCAAAATTCTAATCTCATCGAGGCTCAAGGATCCACTAATTCATATATTTATGAACCTAATATGTTAATCCTACTTAGAGAAAAACAAAAGTCAAAAGACAGGCATTCCATGGATTCCAGGAATTCTGGGCATGTGTGACTGCTGGAAGAGCTGAGAGGACTGATGTGAAAGACATCTCCAATGAAGATCAGGGAATTCATGAGTCAGGGTTTGGTCAAAGAAGCAGAATCACTAGAAATGATATGGAATTTAATATCCCTATTATGGGATTTTGGCCTTACACAGTGTGGGAATTGGTTAACAAGTTTATGTCCAACTATTGTTTCTCTGTCAGGTGCTAGCCTGAAGTCAGAAGGGCAGGCAGTCAAGAAGGAAAGGTAAATGCAGAGTGGAAGAAAGCAAGGACAAATTAAAATCCATGAGGACAAACCGTAACCCATGAGAATGAGCTGAAACACATTTGAGCATCTCATGATGTCTAACCTCACCTTCTGTGATATGACCAACCTGAAATCAAAGGTGGTCACCTAAACGTGCATCTGTCTTGAGAGTCAGAAAAGCTAAAGAAGGAGATACTGAAGAAGATGGAGGAGGTATAGACTGTGTTCTGCTTCATGCCCACAAAGTAGAAAGAAGGATCCATCACAATGCAAGTTTAAACAGTGCCTAAACCAACATTGATATAGTATCCATTACTGTGGAAGCTGCTTCACTTTCACCTACAAATCTCCCTGAATTTCTCTTGAGGTCAATCTCATCCCAGAAGCAAATAAGAGAGAAAATTTTGTGAAACATAGTTCCAGATTAGCTGACACAGAATCAAGTCATCAAAGGGAAACTGTATAAATGTCACTAAAGACCTCACCTTGAAGCACTGAAGCAGGTCATTCTCAAAAGTTCACAGCAAAGCTGCTATAATTCTC
The DNA here is from genome assembly GCF_028858775.2 of Pan troglodytes. NCBI lineage: Eukaryota > Metazoa > Chordata > Mammalia > Primates > Hominidae > Pan > Pan troglodytes. Next base: position 17,003,495 of record NC_072411.2, read on the forward strand.
AGGACTCTCTGAGAAACTCCTATCAAAACTCTGCAGAAGCAAAGTGAGTGGTTCTCAGAAGCTCACTGGGAAGCCACTGAATCTTCTGTCTGCCCCAGACATCAAACTATACCTGTGCTAAGAGAATAATGGCTATTCCTTCTCTTCTACCTTCTAAATTTCTTGAGTGTCGCTTACTGGAATAACTCAAAGCCAGAGCCATTACAGGGAGGAGAGTCGGGGAAATAAATTCCTGGCTCCTCTCTTGCAATGGTGAAACACATTAAAAGAGGAAATCCTTCAGATGCTAACTTACCAAGTGTCAATCCAGAAAATATAAGTATTCAGTGAGTGTTCCTACATAGGAAAGGATATAACATGTCCTTGGAAGATCAGGAAACTGATAACAGAAAAGATGATATTTGAGAAGACTCTTAAGGAAAAATAAAAATATATTCAAGCAGCGAATGCAATGATATGAAGGCTGGGAAAGGAGGGTGGAGAAGGCAGAGCTTAAGCAAAGGCACATATGGATGGGAACACGTGGCATATACCAAGAACTATAGTCATTGAAGATAACTGCAGTTCAGGGTACATGAGGAATGAATGGAGAGGAGTCTGGAAAGGCAGGAATAAAAGGCTTAAAGGCAATGGGTGTAGTTTATGAGAGAATAATGTGGTTAAATGTGTCCTTTAATCAACCAGTAATAGGCAGCAATGAGGGACTCAGAGTACAAGACTGGCAACAGAAATTGCAACTAAATACCAATTTCAGAATATTTAAGTGAGAAATGATAGAAAATGACTTAAAACTTGATAATTGGAGTAAAACTATGAAATATGATTGAGAAACAACAAAATGACCAAATTAACAAATGTGATAAGGTGAAGAGGCCTCATAGGGTCATGGCATAGAAAGCTGTCTACTGCAGTAGAGAAGACAGGAGAACTAGACAAATTCAGAGGGAAAGTATGAGTTTGGTTTAAAACACATTACAGTTAGTATTCTGTAAAATGTTTACATTATGCTGTTTAACGTACAATTGTAGATATGAGTGTTCAACTCATTCATGGAAGAAGCCTGGGTGAAAACAGGTATTTGTGAGTTATTGAAACACAGTTGAGATTCAGACTTGGATGAATGTTTGTTGAATAAACACACCAAGTCATGAGAAAAACACTTCTTATTAAGTAATTAAGCACTCAGCACTATGCCTCAATTGTGAACTTTTAAAAAAGTGAATAAAAAAGTGTTCCTGCTCAGAAAGCAACAAGTAGATATCTATGTGTGTGTGTGTATATGTGCAATTCAGATTTTAAACTTAAGGAGGACATTCAGCACTCCACATCTGTGGGCTCTGCATCTATGAGTTCAACAATCATGGATCAAAAATATTTGGAAAAAACTACAAAATAAAAACATAACAAAAATAATACAAATTTTAAAAATACAATGTAACAACTTTACACAGCAATTGTGTTAAGTATTATAAGTAATCTAGAGATGATTTAAGCTGTACGAGAGGATGTGTGTGGGTTGGATGCAAACACCTTGTCATTTTATATATGAGACTTAGGCATCCTTGGATTTTCATATCTGTGGGAGGTGCTGACACCAATACCCCATGGATGATGATGGTATAAGAAATCCACTCATAAGCAACTGAATAAGGTAAAACAGTGCAGATATTACATGTAGATGATTTGTTAGACTCTCCATGACAAACCTCATTAGCTTTACAATTTTCAGCTTCAGGGTCTTTACCTGTGTAGTGCTGTGGGTAAAAGAAATTTAAAAAGCATATATGGGCCGGGTGCAGTGGCTTACACCTGTAATCCAAGCACTTTGGGAGACTGAGGCTGATGGATCACCTGAGGTCAGGAGTTTGAGACCAGCCTGGCCAACGTGGTGAAACCCTGTCTTTACTAAAAATACAAAAAAATCATCCGGGCCTGGTGGCATGTGCCTGTAATCCCAGCTACTCAGGAGGCTGAGGCAGGAGAATCGCTTGAATTCAGGAGTCGGAGGCTGCAGTGAGCCAAGGTCATGCCACTGCGCTCCAGCCTGGGCGACGGAGCGAGACTCCATCTCAAAAGAAAAGAAAAGAAAAGAAAAGAAAAGTATATATGAAATTATTATTTGACAAAGAAATGAAATTCTATAAAGAGTTGTTATAAGAGTAAATGTGGGTAAATGTGGCTATTTATAGTCTAAACATTTAGATGTTCAGTCATCTAAATGATTATAAGTATCCTGCAATAGTTTAGTCCAGACATCCAAACAATTGACTTTATGTTACAGTTTTCATGCAGATTTTAAAGTGAAGACAACACTTAACGACACTAAATAAGCATATATTTTGTCCATACTTAATTTGTCCATTATTCCTGGTAATACAATACTTACTATTCAGTGGGGGAAAAGAACAGTAGAGTTTTTATATTATGATGGTAAACACATGAAAAAAAAAGGGCTGCTTTTCAGAATCTTCTGTCTTGAAGCACTGCTTAATTTGTACACACTTCAGCTTCTCCCCAAGGTCTGAACCACTGATGATAAATACCAGGGGAAATAAATACACATGATATACACAAAGATAGAATCATTCATATCCTCTAACTCCTTAAGAGTTATTGAGTGCCATACATTCCTCCTTCATGGTCTGCCTTCAGTGTTAAAAAAAAGTTTATAACTTGTAAATTGATAATCATCGTTTTATGTTTTTATGGGGTCAAAGTGATGTTATAACTTATGAATACAATGTGGAAATAATTAATCAAGCTAATTAACATTTCCGTCACCTCAAATACTTTTTTTGTAGTAAAAACAAATTTTTTTCTTAGCAATTTTGAAATATATGTTATTTTCTGTATTCACCATGCTGTGCAATATATCTAAAAGAAAAAAAAAAAACCCTTATTCTTGTTGTCTAATTGAGACTTTGTTTTCTTTTACCATCATCTCCTCATCCCTTCTACTCCCCTGAGCCCAGCCTCTGGTAACCACCATTCTACTGTCTACTTACTCGAGTTTGATTGATTGTTCTAAATCTCACAAACGTAAGTGAGAACATGAGGTATTCATGTTCTCAGCTTGCTACTGGGATTTTATGACAAGTAAAGCAGACATGGACTCTGATATGGTTTGGCTCCATGTCCCTACCAAAATCTCACCTTGAATTGTAATCTCCATAATCCCCATGTGTCAAGGGCAGGACCAGGTGGAGGTAATTGAATCACAGGGGTAGTTTTCCCCATGCTGTTCTCATAATAGTGAGTTCTCACCAGATCTGATGGTTTTATAAGGGGCTCTTTCCCCTTCACTTGGCACTTCTCTCTCCCGCTGCCTTGTGAAGAAGGATATGTCAGCTTCCTGAGGCCTCCTGAGCTACATGGAACTGTGAATCAACTAAACCTCTTTCCTTTATAAATTACCCAATCTTGGGTGGTTCTTTATAGCAGTGTGAGAATGGACTAATACAGGCTCTGATCACATGCAGCATGCATTCTTATAGGTGAGAAACACATTAATCAGATAATAACAAAAATATATCTTTATAAACTGTGATACATACTATAAAGGAAAAATAGAGTGTCATAAGAGTTATAGTGAGATATAGCCAAATCTGGAGATTAGAAAATATTTTCATGATGAAACAATGCTTGAATTAAAGAGTTGAAGGATATTTAGGAAAAAAAGAAGAAAGCTTAAGAGCAAGGAGAAAAATATTCCCAGAAGGGCCTTGAGGCTATATGACATGCCAGGAACTGAAGGAAAGACAGTGTGAGAGAGTTTCTGAAAGCAAGGAGGCTCTGGGTGAGATGAGGCTGAGAATTAAGAAGTGACTAAACCCTTCAGGGCTGTGAAACTTTTGTTATGGGCAAAGTTACCCAAGCGAACTCTGTGCCATCTCTTTCCACAGTAGAGACGTTAAACCATTATCAAAAGTGGCTGTAGTTCTCAACCCTTAAGTTGCATCAGAACCATCTGCAGGAATTAAAGTACAAATTTAGAAACACAAATTTCTGGTCCATATATGCAGAGTTTTTGATTCAGTAGGTTTGGGTTGGGGCCCAATAATTTGCATTGCTAACAAGATCCTAGAGTACGCTGATGTTGCTGGTCCAGGGCTCACACTTGGTGTCACTCTTAGGTAATCTGACTAAGCCAACATTTCTATTTTGTATACTTGTATCATGAAAGGATAAATGCATAATTGGTGACATGTTCTTGATTCTCTTCACCATGACAGTGCTTTTCATACTCAAGCAACTCAAGCACTCTAGATTGGGAATCAACAGACATGCCACTAATTATATATTTGCTCTCAATCTATGTAAGATGAAGGTTCCTTATCTCTTCAGTGTTTTACCTAAACTTGTTTACTCAGAGCAATTGATTTGATCCTATAAACACCTCTGGGAGTTAGGTAGACCCGAAATTATTATACCTTTCTGCTAACGATTTAACCATCATTAAATGGCTTCTCCACAGACACCCAATTAAAATGGGGCTGAAACCAGAGCTTCATTTAAATCTCTTCATTCCCCATGCTTTACCCTTTCAATTATGCAGCATTTAAATTAACATTGTTTTCTTCCAACAGTAACATTTACTGTTTCTATTAAGTGCCTGATAAATTGTCTTAATAGTCATAACCCTACACTATTAACAGGAAATTAAAACTCAAGTGGTTGGTTATCCTGTCATTATTCTGAAATGTAAGTCAAGTTTGTATCACTTGATATCCTCGGCAAATGACTTTAATGGGTTCCCTTTAACACAGGGACTAGAATCTTTCGTATACCCAAATATAATTTTACAGGGAAAAAAACCTGGGGGAAAACAAACAATATGGTAATTTATTCAAAAGATAGCAGTAGGGGTAATTATTAAAGCATCTATTTCATCAAGGATAGAAATTTGAATTGGAGAAATGTATGTGTTTGGGTGTGTGGGAAGGGGATGAATTACTAAATCCTATCTTAGTAGGTTTATTTCTGTGTGTGTGCTTTTTTTTTTGGAAAGTAATTGACATCAAACATTCTCCCATCTGTACAGCAAAACATACTATTACCTCATTTCTTATTTGAATGTAATAATTGATAAAGATTATTTGCTTCATATTTGTTCATGTTCTCTCATATGGACTTATAACTGATGAGACACTAATCTCTAGTTGCTTTTCACAGTACTGCCATTCATATTTTGCAGTTTTCTTACAAAATTTGTGTATAATTTACAGTTTTTAAATAATTGTTTTCACAGTGGATAATGGGGTAAAATATTAATTACATTTACTAATGAAAACAAACATCACTAACATTCTAATGGGAAGAATTGTAAAGAGACAAATTACACTTCTTGTCAATTACATCAAGCAATGTGTTTCGTATCATGATTTTTTTCTAGGTAAGACAATTATATATCAACAGGGGAATAAATGCATATTAAAGTCGTGATTAATATACATATATGTGTATATATGTGTGTGTGTATATATATATTCAAAAGAGATAAACAGCTACAATGTTTGACTTCATGTTATGTTGCTATTGTCACATTTATTTCTGAAATTTCTTGGTGGGTTTTAAAGAAAACTCTTAAAAACATTTTATTTGGAAATTTGTAGATATGCTTCATTTTTTTATTCATTCACTTACTGCATCATTGAAGCAAAGTTCTAGGTATTAGAGATACTTAACAAAGCAGATTAAATAATTCATGTTGTCTAAGAATTACATCCCAGTAGAAAAAATGAGACCTGATAGATAATTAGTTGACAGTAAAGTCTATGAAGAAAAATAAAACTCAGAGTTCAGAGAGAGTTGGAAAAGTTGTTTTCACTTTAAATAAGGTAATGAGGTAATGTTCCCAGAGAAAGTGAGTTTTAAATGAAGGCCTGAGTAACATGAGAGTGTGGGCCCTGCAGCTGGTTATCTGGGCGAACAACACTGCAGGAAGAAAACAGAAAGTGCAAAGCAGAGGTGTGCTATTTTGGGGAGACAGCAAAAGCCATGTGCAGGAAGCTGAAGAGCAGAGCAGATGGGGATGAGACTCAAGAGTGGGAGCGGAATTGTTTAGCGCTTCATTTGAAAGTTAACATTGTGGAGAGAATACAAAAAAAATACCACAGATGATTTCAAACTATACAAGTCAGGTATTAAAGGGCTACACCCACCAGACTTGCCATATTTGTGAATCCTTGAGAAAACTTTGAGCTGTGCCTCAAAAGTATTTAAACCAAAGAGCTGTGTCTCTGACGTATTTAAAGTATTATGACATTTAAAGCTCACAGCTACATGGCGAAGCAGTAACACTTGAAAGAGGCTCCTCCTCTACCCTTCAACTTCTAGAAACAGCTGCTAGGTCAGCAGTGGCATCATGTGCCCAAGGTGGTGGCTTTCCCACACCAGTGCCACCGTGAAGCGGCTCTCTGCTGGACGGATTCAAATATCCCATTTCTTGCTAAACAATCTTGGATTTAGTAAAACTTTAGGGCCCTTTAATATAGGGAGTTAGAATAAAAAAAATAAAATTTTTCCAACAGGATTGAAATGGAACGTGAGATTTGGAACCACATTGTAAAGGAATAGAACATATTAATTGCATATAATCATTTATGTTTGTATTTATGCATCTATATCTTTTCTATCTATAAACCTGAAACTCTGGGAGGCACAAAACAAGGGAACAAGAACTTTTGCTTCTGTATTTCCATACAGCACAATCCCAGGCATGGAATAAATGTGCTGTGCTAAAATGATAAATAAGGATATCTAGTTATAGATGCATATTCATGCCAATGTTGCCTAATGGCACAAAAATTTTAAATGATGATCGGGTTCAGGGTTCTTGGAAATAACATTTTTGCTCTTACAGCTGCACAGTTTAATTACTTTACAGCCATTCTTTGTCCCTCCCTGCAATTTTTCATTTAGCAATGTTAATTTCATCTTGTACCTTCATACCAGTCTTCAGGGCTAACAGGGTCAATGCGTATATACCTGTGCTGTTCAAGGTATGGTCCATGGACCGATAGCATCTGCATTGCCTGGGAATTTGTCAGGAATGAAATTCTCACCCCGAATTTTAGACCTAATGAGTCACACCCATCAGTCTGAGAACTGCTTGTGTATACTGACTTCTTAGCTAGGACTATCATACTCTTTTGCTTTTTTATTCTGACTTTCCTATATTCATGCCCTGCCTTGAATCATGTGTCTCTCATAAATCTCATTTGATTATTCTTCTCAACTTTTTATATAGGTTGCATATACTTCTTCAATGTTAGCTGCTTCAGCAAGTTATTTTATCTATTTTTAACTCATAGAAATGATAAAGAAGAGGGAAATGCACACAGGTCCTTGTAAAGGGTAATGTTAGTAAGTGTGCGCAAAATACAACATTACAAGATCCCTTCCTATGGTGAGTACAGAGAGCTGCAAATGATTTTGGTGATGCTCATTTTCAATGAAGAGGAAAGAAGGTAACCAAATTTGGGAATGTGCTATTTCTTTCATGGAGAACCGTGTGTAAATTTTCCCAATATTTTTCTGTTTTGTCCTTTCTCAAAATGAAGAGACACTGGAAAAGATAAGTCAACATAAAAAGTATATGATTTTACAGGGTCCTCACAGTTTAAAATAAAGTTAAACAATGCTGCTGTGCTCTCAGTCCTCTTATTGCCATGCCCCCCACAAAATACAATTCATTAGTCTGCAAAGAAATCTTAAGCAATTAGACCTATTAATGTACAAATGGCCCACAGTGCCTCCTTTCACAAAACACACTGGACAAGTATTATGGTTTTTAAGAGAGAAAGAAAAATTGTGACTATATATCCATGGTCAGAATAATTCTGAGCTAGGTATCCATGTTTAATCTGACTCTGGTAGTTTGGAATATTCCCTTACATCACTTTCTTTTGTGCTAATGGCTTAATAAGTTTAGGATCATAAACATGAAACTGATAGACATTTGTAAATGGAGATGAATTTATCAGTCTTCTCGCTGCAAATTATTCATATGCAGTCAGAGGTAAGTACAAGGTACAAGGTAAGTAATCAAATGATATAATGACACTATGTACACTTAAATGAATAAAAAGACACTTCAGAGTTCTCAGGGAGAAATTGCATGAGAAGCCAGTATCTTGCGGTAGAAAGAAAACTCAATCAGAAATCAGGAGACCCAAGTCTTCTCCAAGGTTTGCTAATATGTGAGTATGGAATAATAATTTCACATATTACATTTTCTATTGTAATACTTTATTTATATACACATATTTATTTTTTGTAATACTTTCTATATAAGGCTACTCTTGAATATATGGTTCCAATTTTATACTCTTACCTATAATATCTGATTTTATGGTGTTTTATAGTTTTATCACAGGATACATAGTGGTGTAATAAATTACAACTATATTTCAGCTAATATGATACAACATATTTATATAGACACATTGTTAATATGACATTATCGTCATCCTTTGAGGCACTACACTTTTCTTCAGTGTACTCACTCCCACGCTCCCTTTGTGTGGGCCTCCCAATTTTATTTATTATCTTTCTTCTTCTCTACAACCACTCTCCTAGAAAATAATTATCTTAAAGATGCCACTCCTTTAGCCAACAGTGATAAATATATCAGTATTTGTGTAGGACAGTGAGTAATAACTCACGACAGGCTTTATTTGTCTGAAGTTTTGGGTTTTAAGAACCAAACATTAAGACATGAAGCTCTGATAGCGTTACCCCATTACTCTTAATAACATCTCATCTGGTAGACAGACTAATGTGATTTTCATTGCTTTTAATTTGAAGTCCATCAGATTACATGCATCAATAAAAAGACCTGGCATCAGAGTCTGCACAAGGCTTGGGAGAAACAGAATCTCCATAATGAAATCCCTTGAAAGGCTTATCAGTTACTAACACCAGGTAAAATGCTAAGTAACACGCAGTCAGAAAATCAATATCTATTCATGTAGACTTTTTTCTCCTGCAATAGAAAGATAACATTAACATCCCGACATATTAAACACTTTGTTTATACTGCTTTTGGTATGGAACTACCTAATTAAAACATTTCAATCTCTGAATATTTGCAGGATGATGTGGCATGAAGCCACATGAAGTCAGAATATTCATTTGGAAGTATATAGCACAGACCTTTGGAAATCGTTTCTTTCACTTGCTGTTTGTTTCAGTCCCGTTTCTCCCTCCCTGTCCTTTGATTCCATGCCGGGGTACTTTTGGAAACTTTATGCTTTCGTATGGCTTCTGCCATTACCAAACTCAGGCAGAAAAAGCGGTTGCCTATCAAGAATTATTTTCTTGGTTCGGACCTGAAATTAAGCCACTTGGATTTGTTAGGCATGGTACCCTAGGAAGGCCTTTATTAAAAATAGAATATGCTGTTTTAGAAGATGAGCCCTATTAATATTATCATGCCCATGGTCACTTTATCATGAATTCTGGTTATTAGCTTAGCAAGTATCTTTTCAAGGTCTTAAGCCCATGGATTCCAGCACTGTGTGACTGCATAATGACTTGGTCAAGGGCAAAAACATCCCTTATAGATTCTAGAATGGTCATACTGACAAATTAGAATCCTGGAAATTCTATTTCCCTGTTCGTCTTTCTAATAACCTGCAGTACGAACACTAGTCCTACTGTTTTATGTTCTCTAGACAAAATGGTTTCCAACCTCCAAAAAATTAAACTCTGTAACAACTGTTGTATCCTGAAGTTACTTATCTGGCTAATTTACTATCTCAGAAGATGACTGAGATGTGTGTGTGTGTACTTGCACACACAGGCAGAGCAGAAATTCTTCAGCTAATCCATAGAAAATTAAAAATTTTTGACTGCATAATGTGTATACTCCTTTTTCTTTAATCTATCTCATATTGAGAAGAAAAAAAAATCTATACTGACTGTTGAACACATTGCTCCAAAATCCCTGAAAAACTATAAAAAGATATTCTTATTGACATAGAACTTCTGGTGAATTCTTGACTGTCCTTAATTCACAGAAGATGCAGGGTGGGCTTTGCACGTGAAAAGACAGTGTTAGAGGGAGGTGGTTGCAATGAATTATCCTTGCTGGAACTGGAAGTTGAGGAGGGATAGAGAACTGACATCATTATGTCTGTAGAAATCACTTAGGGAATTGTATTTTCTGCTCTGTTGCTCTGGGCTAGCATTTCGCTTTCCATTCTTGCCATGTGAAAATCAGTGTTTTCAATAACTGATACTATTATTCCAATGTCTATAGGCTCTACCAGTCTATGGCCAACTGTTTTGCCTGTACTGATGCCATAATCATTTTCTGTTCTCCAGAACCCACCCTAGGCTTATACATTAGAAATAACCTAATCGTGCTCTTCCCATCCAGAGTACACACTTGCTTCTCTGAGATTAGGGTATAAAAAATACTATTTCCTCATTGTCTCAGTCAAATAAACTTCTCAATAACATGATTTCCAAGAATATAACTCCTCTCTCCATAAACTAAAAGTTGCACAACATTACAAATGTTTAGTAATTTTTTTATAATTTATCAATTCCTAGAGATAATCTCTTTGTATTTATATAACTAAACTTATTATTTATTTCCAAACCATTAAAACATGTGACCCAAGTAGTATATTGTTTCTTCTTTTAGAGTAATAAACATCAACGGCCACAACAACAATAAAAAAACTAGCAAACCATTGAAAAATATTTTCTATATGTCAATATTGGAGTCTGTTCTCCAAACATCCCATTAAAAATAATCTGTTGACTGAAGTTGGTTGGTATATGATTAAGAAAAAAATTAATTAAAGGGATTGTTTGGGTTTGCTATGCTCTGATGGAGTATGTTGTGTGGAGCCAATGTCATATATCACTACGCATTGGTCGGTGCAGATATGCAAGTGTTTTCTGACACAAATAAAGTTATTACAAATAAACCAAGGTAACCCTAACTACAGGAAGGGGAGTGCCTACTAATCCATGAGTCATGATTCCATCTTAGCGGCTGTGTTTCACTGAAGTAAATACTAGGCTGAGTTACAGAAATTGAAGCTAATAAATATTAAATTACTTACTGAAGATGGGACAGCTGCTGCTCCAAAATAGAACTCATACCTAGGTTAGTCTGAACCACACTGGTGACTTTAACTTACTGGAGATAAAGTATAGTAAATTTTATTTATTTTTTATTATACTTTAAGTTCTAGGGTACATGTGCACAATGTACAGGCTTGTTACATATGTATACATGTGCCATGTTGGTGTCCTGCACCTACCAACTCGTCACCTACACCAGGCATTTCTCTGAATGCTATCCCTCCCCACTCCCCCGACCCCACGACAGGCCCCGGTGTGTGATGCTCCCTGCCCTGTGTCCAAGTGTTCCCCCTGTTCTACTCCCACCCATGAGTGAGAACATGTGGTGCTTGGCCCACTGTCCCTGCGATAGTTTGCTCAGAATGATGGTTTCCAGCTTCACCCCATCCCTACAAAGGACATGAACTCATCCCTTCCTATGGCTGCATAGCATTCCATGGTGTCTATGTGCCACATTTTCTTAATGCAGTCTATCATTGATGGACATTTGGGTTGGTTCCAAGTCTTTGCTATTATGAATAGTGCTGCAACAAACATACGGGTGTATGTGTCTTTATAATAGCATGATTTATAATCCTTTGGCTATATACCCATTAATGGGATGGCTAGGTCAAATGGTATTTCTAGTTCTAGATCCCTGAGGAATCGCCACACTGTCTTCAACTATGGTTGAACTAGTTTACACTCCCACCAACAGTGTAAAAGTGTTCCTATTTCTCCACATCCTCTCCAGCACCTGCTGTTTCCTGACTTTTCAATGATCGCCATTCTAACTGTTGTGAGATGGTATCTCATTGTGATTTTGATTTACATTTCTCTGATGGCTACTGATGATAAGCATTTTTTAATGTGTCTGTTGGCTGCATAAATGTCTTCTTTTGAGAAGTGTCTGTTCATATCCTTTGCCCACTTTTTGATGGGGTTGTTTGATTTTTTCTTGTAAATTTGTTTGAGTTCTTTGTAGATTCTGGATACTAGCCCTTTGTCAGATGGGTAGATTGCAAAGATTCTCTCCCATTATGTAGGTTGCCTGTTCACTCTGATGGTAGTTTCTTTTGCTGTGCAGAAGCTCTTTAATTAGATCTCATTTGGCTTTTTTTGCCATTGCTTTTGGTGTTTTAGTCATGAAGTCCTTACCCATGCCTATGGCCTGAATGGTATTGCCTAGGTTTTCTTCTAGGGTTTTATGGTTTTAGGTCTAACATTTAAGTCTTTAATCTATCTTGAATTAATTTTTGTACAAGGTGTAAGGAAGGGATCCAGTTTCAGCTTTCTGCATATGGCTAGCCAGTTTCCCCAGCAACATTTACTAAACAGGGTATCCTTTCCCCATTTCTTGGTCAGGTTTGTCAAAGATCAGATGGTTGTAGATGTCTGGTATTTTTTCTGAGGCCTCTGTTCTGTTCCATTGGTCTATGTCTCTGTTTTGCCATGAGTACCATGCTGTTTTGGTTACTGTAGCCTTGTAGTATAGTTTGAAGTCAGGTAGCATGATGTCTCCAGCTTTGTTCTTTTTGCTTAGGATTTTCTTGGCAATGCAGGCTCTTTTTTGGTTCAATATGAACTTTCGTTTTTTCCAATATTGTGAAGAAAGTCATTGGTAGCTTGATGGGGATGGCATTGAATCTATAAATTACCTTGGGCAGTATGGCTATTTTTCACAATATTGATTCTTCCTATCCATGAGCATGGAATGTTCTTCCATTTGTTTGTGTCCTCTTATTTTGTAGAGCAGTGGTTTGTAGTTCTCCTTGAAGAGGTCCTTCACATCCCTTGTAAGTTGGATTCCTAGGCATTTTATTCTCTTTGAAGCAATTGTGAATGGGAGTTCACTCATGATTTGGCTCTCTGTCTGTTATTGGTGCATAGGAATGCTTGTGATTTTTGCACATTGATTTTGTATCCTGAGACTTTGCTGAAGTTTTTGGAGATTTTAGGTAGAGACAAGGAGATTTTGGGTGGAGACGATGGGGTTTTCTAAATATACAATCATGTCATCTGCAAACAGAGACAATTTGACTTCCTCTTTTCCTAATTGAATACCCTTTCCTTCTTTCTCCTGCCTGATTACCCTGGCCAGAACTTCCAACACTATGTTGAATAGGAGTGGTGAGAGAGGGCATCCCTGTCTTGTGCCAGTTTTCAAAGGGAATGCTTCCAGTTTTGGGTCATTCAGTATGATATTGGCTGTGGGTTTGTCATAAATAGCTCTTATTATTTTGAGATATGGCCTATCAATACCTAGCTTACTAAGAGTTTTTAGCATGAAGGCTGCTGAATTTTGTCAAAGGCCTTTTCTGCATCTCTTGAGATAATTATGTGGTTTTTGTCTTTGGTTCTGTTTATATGCTGGATTACGTTTATTGATTTGCATATGTTGAACCAGCCTTGCATCACAGGGATGAAGCCAACTTGGTCATGGTGGATAAGCTTTTTGTTGTGCTGCTGGATTCGGTTTGCCAGTATTTTACTGAGGATTTTTGCATCGATGTTCATCAGGGATATTGGTCTAAAATTCTCTTTTTTGGTTGTGTCTCTGCCATGCTTTGGCATCAGGATGATGCTGGCCTCATAAAATGAGTTAGGGAGGATTCCCTCTTTTTCTATTGGTTGAAATAGTTTCAGAAGGATTGGTATCAGCTCCTCTTTGTACCTCTGGTAGAATTCGGTGGTGAATCCATCTGGGTCCTGGACTTTTTTTGGTTGGTAAGCTATTAATTACTGCCTCAATTTCAGAGCCTGTTATTGATCTATTCAGAGATTCAACTTCTTCCTGGTTTAGTCTTGGGAGGGTGTATGTGTCCAGGAGTTTAATTTCTCCTAGATTTTCTAGTATTTGCATAGAGGTGTTTATAGTATTCTCTGCAGGTAATTTGTATTTTTGTGGGATCAGTGTTGATATCCCCTTTATCATTTTTTATTGTGTCTATTTGATTCTTCTCTCCTTTCTTCTTTAGTAGTCTTGCTGGTGGTCTATTTTGTTCCTCTTTTCAAATATCAGCTCCTGGATTCATTGATTTTTTGAAGGGTTTTTTGTGTCTCTATCTCCTTCAATTCTGCTCTGATCTTAGTTATTTCTTGCCTTCGGCTAGCTTTTGAATATGTTTGCTCTTGCTTCTCTAGTTCCTTTAATTGTGATGCTAGGGTGTCGATTTTAGATCTTTCCTGCTTTCTCTTGTGGGTATTTAGTGCTATAAATTTCCCTCTACACACTGCTTTAAACGTGTCACAGAGATTCTGGTATGTTGTGTCTTTATTCTCATTGGTTTCAAAGAACATCTTTATTTCTTCCTTCATTTTGTTGTTTACCCAGTAGTCATTCAGGAGCAGGTTGTTCAGTTTCCATGTAGTTGTGCGGTTTTGAGTGAGTTTCTTAATCCTGAGTTCTAGTTTGATTGTGGTCTGAGAGACAGTTTGTTAAGATTTATGTGTGTGTGTTTTCTTTTTTTTTTTTTTTTTTTTTTTTTTTTACATTTGCTGAGGAGTGCTTTACTTCCAACTAGGTGGTCGACTTTGGAATAAGTGCGATGTGGTGCTGAGAAGAATGTATATTCTGTTGATCTGGGGTAGAGAGTTCTGTAGATGTCTATTAGGTCTGCTTGGTGCAGAGTTAAGTTCAAGTCCTGGAATCCTTGTTAACTTTCTGTGTCGTTAATCTGTCTAATGTTGACAGTGGGGTGTTAAAGTCTCCTGTTATTATTGTGTGGGAGTCTAAGTCTCTTTCTAGGTATCTAAGGACTTGCTTTATCAATCTGGGTGCTCCTGTATTGGGTGCATATATATTTAGGATAGTTAACTCTTCTTGTTGAATTGATCCCTTTACTATTATGTATTGGCCTTCTTTGTCTCTTTTGATCTTTGTTGGTTTAAAGCCTGTTTCATCAGAGACTAGGATTGCAACCCCTGCTTTTTTTTTTTGTTTTCCATTTGCTTGGCAGATCTTCCTCCATCCCTTTCTTTTGAGCCTATGTGTGTCTGTGCACATGAGATGGGTCTCTTGAATACAGCACTCTGATGGGTCTTGACTCTTTATCCAGCTTGCCAGTCTATGTCTTTTAATTGGAGCATTTAGCCTATTTACATTTAAGGTTAATATTGTTGTATGTGAATTTGATCCTGTCATTATGATGTTAGCTGGTTATTTTGCTCGTTAGTTGATGCAGTTTCTTCCTAGCATCAATGGTCTTTACAATTTGACATGTTTTTGCAGTGGCTGGTACCAGTTGTCCCTTTCCATGTTTAGTGCTTCCTTCAGGAGCTCTTGTAAGGCAGGCCTGGTGGTGACAAAATCTCTCAGCATTTGTTTTTCTGTAAAGGATGTTATTTCTCCTACACTTATGAAGCTTAGTTTGGCTGGATATGAAGTTCTGGGTTGAAAATTCTTTTCTTTAAGAATGTTGAATATTGGCCCCCACTCTCTTCTGGCTTGTAGAATTTCTGCTGAGAGATCTGCTGTTAGTGTGATGGGCTTCCCCTTTGTAGGTAACCCGACCTTTCTCTCTGGCTGCCCTTAACGTTGTTTCCTTCATTTCAACCTTGGTGAATCTGACAGTTACGTGTTTTGGGGTTGCTCTTCTCAATGAGTATCTTTGTGGTGTTCTCTGTATTTCCAGAACTTTAATGTTGTCCTGCTTTGCTAGGTTGGGGAAGTTCTCCTGGATAATATCCTGCAGAGTGTTTTCCAACTTGGTTCCATTCTCCCTGTCACTCTCAGGAACACCAATCAGACGTAGATTTGTTCTTTTCACAAAGTCCCATATTTCTTGGAGGCTTTGTTTGTTTCTTTTTACTCTTTTTTGCTCTAAACTTTTATTCTCATTTCATTTCGTTAATTTGATCTTCAATCACTGATACCCTTTCTTCCAGTTGATCGAATGGGCTACTGAAGCTGGTGCATCTGTCGCATAGTTCTCGTGCCATGGTTTTCAGCTCCATCAGGTCCTTTAAGGTCTTCTCTATGCTGTTTACTCTAGTTAGCCATTCATCTAATCTTTTTTCAAAGTTTTAAAGCTTCCTTGCAATGGGTTCGAACATCCTCCTTTAGCTCGGAGAAGTCTGTTATTACTGATCTTCTGAAGCCTACTTCTGTCAACTTGTCAAAGTCATTCCCTGTCCAGCTTTGCTCCATTGCTGGCGAGGAGCTGCATTCCTTTGGAGGAAAAGAGGCACTCTGGTTTTTAGAATTTTCAGCTTTTCTGCTCTGGTTTCTCCCCATCTGTGTGGTTTTATCTACCTTTGGTCTTTGATGATGGTGACCTACAGATGGGGTTTTGATGTGGATGTCCTCTCTATTGATGTTGATGCTATTCCTTTCTGTTTGTTAGTTTTCCTTCTAACAGTCAGGACCCTGAGTTTCAAGTCTGTTGGAGTTTGCTGGAGGTCCACTCCATATCCTGTTTGTCTGGGTATTACCAGCAGAGGCTGCAGAACAGCAAATATTGCAGAACAGCAAATATTGCTGCCTGATCCTTCCTCTGAAAGCTTCGTCTCAGAGGGGCACCCACCTGTATGAGGTGTCAGTCGGCCCCTACTGGGAGGTGTCTCCGAGTTAGGCTACTTGGGAGTCAGGGACCCACTTGAGGAGGCAGTCTGTCCGTTCTCAGATCTCAAACTCTGTGCTGGGAGAGTCACTGTTCTCTTCAAAGCTCAGCTCTCCAGGCTGCCTCCTGCTGCTGCCCGATTCCGCATCTAGATTGAGCGGGAGCTGCAGTGGGCTCCACCGAAGTACAGTAAATTTTATAGAATCAGTAGGTAGATAACATTTAACTATACACGTAGAGGTAATGTCCAAAGCAACCAAATAAACAATCATAAAAATAATGAGGAGGGGAAGTTGAAGAAGTAGAAACAGCAACTCATTATTGGTTCCAGGCACTGTTGTAGTTGTTTTACACACTTTATAATAGAATCATCATAATACTGTAATTTTAAAGGTCACATATTTATATCCTCCTTTATCAGTGAAGAAATTGTAGTTCAGAGGTTAAGTTTCTAATACAAGGTCACACGATGCTTTGCTGACCCAGGATTTGAACCTAGCAAAAGGTATGAGTAACTATGAGAGACTTATACTCTATACTGAGACTCCTAAAATGTTAGGAATCTAACATTTAGATGTACATTAAAGACCTTCTACTTCATGATAGTATCTCAGGTATTTCTCAGCTAAAAAGGTCTTTTTCCATATAAAACTGAAAATATTCTTTAAATCCATTTAGCTTCTTCAATTTCTTACTGCACTGCATCTTTCTTAGTGGATTGTTTCTACCCTTATCCTTTATAAATCATGCCATCAGCTGCAAGATTTCAGATTCACATAATATACTCTGCCTAGTAGAAAACCCCTGTAAAAAGCTTATAGACGTATCAAATACTAAATGCACAAAGCAGAGTCCACTATCGTTACCTTTATCCTAGTTCTAGTAGCACTACCTTAAATTGGTTTTAATCCTTGTATTTTCTATCTTGGTATATGTGCCAAAATCCACCTTGCCTCTCAAGTCAAAAAATGGACAGTAAATGTTGCCACTCCCTCTATCCTGTTTTTCACATTCTACCCCTGTAGATTCTGTCTCATTTTCCCTTCTGTTTTCCCATAAGTTGGTTTACACTAGGCTTCCTTTATTTCTTGTCTGACTGAGGGAAGAACCCTGTGATTTTCTCCAAATCTGGGATTATTTTCTCCACATTTGGGTGGGCTTTACCTATGGCTGCAGAGCTGGCTGGATCATTTACCTATCACAGAGGCTTAATATTCAACAAAGCCGCTTACATCTGATGAAGTTAATATTCAATAATGCCGCTTACATCTGATGAAGCCCTATAATGGCCCTGAACTCAATCTGGTCTGAATCCAACCAGGTCTATCACAGTTTTCCCTTCTTCACCTCGTGGAATGATTTTAATGTCTTAATAAATAATCTCTTCATGGAACCTGGAACTAATGCCGAAATGCCAAGAAATATTTTAGAATTTTTTACCCAGAAAGCCTAACGCAATGCTGTGTACATCTAGTACAACATTCTACACATACAACTACTTATGCTTGTTTATATCATTCTAAATTTTAATTGTTAGAGTGGTTTGTGCCATTTCTACTTATGTTGAGGTAGAATAAAAGATGTTACGGATTACTTTTAGTTGATGTCAATTCCCTTGCACCTTAAACACAATAATCTCATGGTTATGTTGAAAAGGTATTTTTGGTGCCATACAGCTAGATAATGCCCATCAAATCCAATATCCTATTTGTTGGACCTCCAAAGTTAAAGGAAACATAAGTGGGTGACTTTTAGGTTACTGACCAGCCTAGTAACAACAACAACAACAAAAAACCACAGACTCAGAAATTAAATTTGAAAAGATATATAAACTATTCAAAGTCATTAAAAGTATATATGAAAAAGTTATTAACAAAATATACTGAATGCTTTCTTAAAATTTTTCATATAAATGTTCCTCCTAAAAGTTTCCATCTTCATATAATGGCTTATATAATCTTCCCTGTCTTGTGCCCCAAATTCTCTTCTTCCCCACTCTTCTGTTATTTATCAAAATCACTCATAAGCAGCCAACATCTATTCCCCTAATATATATTCTCACAAGGAACAACTCAGTTAACTTTCATCCTCTGCTTTTCTTCCTTCCTTGCATTACAAACAAAGCTGGAGAGTTTGCTCAATGATCAAAAAATTCTTCCTTTTTAAAAGATGAAGATAAAGGGATAGTCAGCAAATGTTTATAGTCTAACTATTTGAGGTTTTGTTTAGCTCATTCAGAAACAGATTATATATAATATGCTGCATGATTTTATGTGTAATGTGTAAGCTCATTTACACACACACACATACACACACACACACACATATATATATATACACACACACATGTTGTTTCCTTTTTTGGTAGAAAAAGAAGCCCAATACTTTTCAATGCAACTGGCAATCAGAATCCTCAATGAAAAACAGAGAATTTTAAAAATGATCCTACACAGACTATTTTTGTTTTATCACGCCACCCCAAAGGACAATGTTCAAATTTTGGGTTGAAAGGGAAATGGAAAAATCATTTTTTCTCAGTGGCATATTCAATGTAGACTTTTGACAACGTCTGGCAAATTGAATAATTTTTAATTCAATTTATAATTAAAGGAATGCCTGGAACTCTCTTTTATCCCATTTGCCACACACTTTTATTCAGATAGAAACACAGCTATGTGTATCTGGCCCATTTATTGTGCTTATTTTAGAAAACAAGATAAAACATGTATATAAATCTACCCTATTATAGATTTGCCAAGGCCTGTAGTGTATTTTCTTGGAGAAAATGATTTTAGTATGGTCTTTGCTTATTAAATTCTGACAAGCATAAGTAACAGTCCCTTTTTCTGAGTGTGAAGAAAGAGGGACCTGTTCTAAGCTGGTAATGAATTGCTTTATCAATTAAATAATCACATTTATATATGATATTTGCCTGATCTCCCTAATAGTCCCTACTCAAAGAGATAATATAGTATAGAGGAAAAAGGAAAGTAAGTCAACTGAACTCGTTTTGTATCTTAGACTTGTAATTATGTAATTCTGAGTTATTTATTTAGAATATTTGTACCTCCACTTGTACATCTAAATGGAGACATTAATTTTCAGATTTATTATTAATATTACATATAGTGTTCATGGAAATGTCTATTATGTAGCATAAACAGTATCTATCTACATAATCAATATACTATTTCTTTAAATGAAGACCATTTGTAGTTGAATAAAGTGAAAAATTTATCAAAATGAGTGTAGAGATAAGCTATGTAATAGCTTTTTTTTTTTTTCGTTAGAGAAGGGGAGAAATTATCAAGAAATTACTAAGTGACTTCCAAAATTCAATTATTTGCAATAATTTCTAACTTCCAAACCTGAGGTGTCCCATCCACAAAGTAGGCTAACATTTCTCCATTTCAATTCACTATTTCAGCATTATTCTCCTGTAACCCATGTATTCACTTTAAATGAACAATAAAATAGCCAACAAAATGTTACGATTCTACAGGAGACAACCTATTTATTAACAAGACAATCAAGTATCCAAACCCTCTTTCTAGCACCATGTGATTTTTACTCACTGTCTTCTCACTGCAGCCAGTAAAAACTGAAAAGGAAGCATAATTGCTCACAGAAACAGTATGTCAATAAGGATATCTCTTGCTACTTCTGCAGGGTTTCAGGAACTGTGTGATATTGATCAGAGTAATTATAGATTTGCCATTACCCTTTCAAATGTGAAATGGATGCAAAAGGCCCAATCAGTCAAAGGGTCAATGGGCAGTCATTTCTACCTAGATAGAGGTCACTTAAATGGTTCATTCTTGGATATCACTCTTATTCCATCAATTCAGTTTAAGAAAATGAAACCACATGATTAAGAGGTGCCCAGTAATGTGCAACATACAGGGGATACAAGAATAAACAACATATCAGTCATGGACGGAAAGACTCCCCAGGTTAATAGAGATAAGGAGAGGTAAATTAATTTTCATCATGATAGGTGTTGTGAGACGCAGTTCAAGGAAAAGTGGTGGCATAAAAAAAGCAGAAGCAATTAACATGCAGGATATTTTGGGGGACCATATGTGAAACGTTACCTTACAATGAGATTCTTTGATCCATTAGTAACTAAAACCTTTTAGGTGGGGTTACATACAGCCTGACTTTCTTTGTGTTAGATTTTTTTCTAATATAAATCCTGTTGCATTGGAACCCAATCTATTTTGAATCAGAGACAATAAAGAAGTGACTTTAAAAATTAGTTTAAGTAGTTTAAAAAAGGGCAAATTCAAAAAATGGGTAAGACATTCTCTGCTTATTTTGCCACTAAGCTGAAAAAAAGTCACATATTTTAATGTAAACAAAATGTGTAACATTATTCGTGGACAAAGTCCATATTTTACCCGTCTTGTTTGTGCTATTAAACTGTCAGGATGATAAAATTCTAAACACATTCAAATTTAATTTTGGCAAAGGCCCATGGCTATGATATATTAATTGCTTTTTGCTAACATGCTGAAGTTGATGGGCACATTTTAATTTGCTCTCCAGAATGGTTGATGAGAGCTTTAGTTGTCTATGTATATAATATAGAATTCTATAAAAATATCTTTATTATTATAACACTATATCCTCTTTCAGTTGAAGTAAAAGACTATTGTGTTGGCAGTTCTTCAGAGGGAATGTAAACATTTTCTATTTTTGAGTTTCATATGATATCATAATTTTCTACATTCAGAGAATCCTATCTTGTTTCTGGGAGCAGCCCTTCTTCCCTGTCTAGTTCTTATTAGACTATACCATGAACCTTCTTGTAATAAAGGCACAGTTTCTTGAGAGCAATACAACCCTAAATGTACAAAAATGTTAGAATTAGAATTACATTCATATGCAAGTTTCTGAGATGCTCTCCTGGGTCCATTTTCATTTTAATCAGGCTTTTTTTCCCCTAATTCCTCACATGAATATTTCTATTTCTTTTGATATTAAGGTATGGATGTGGTCACATTTCTGCTATCTGCTGGATCCCTGTAAATCCTATCTTTTTAACTCTTATAACATATTTTTATGCTCTCCTTATCTTGCTTTGTTCTCTGAGCACCTCTTCTAAACCATTGAGATTCCAAACCCAGTCTCTTTAATTTGCCCTGGATTTTGGATCATTGCCCTCAGTTTCAAATGTAAGATTGACAGATGCTACTTCAGCCTGTAATAGAGCCATAGATGATCAGCAATTAACACATATCATGAATGAGAAATACATCTCTACTGTGGTAAATCATTGAGATTTTTGAGGCTTTTTGTTACTATAGCACAATCTAGTAAAAGGTGAACAATTTGAACAATCAATACCCCAGTAATACCTTTAGCTGTAGATATTTTTCTATGCCAAGAAGGAGCATTCATAAGCCAAGTAATTTATCTCTTTCCTTGTTCCATGTGGATTGGATGAATAAGTGGATTCAGGGCTGTTGTTAGCACTATGTCTATAGTCATTTGAACTGGTTTCAGTTATCTTTAAATAGAAAAGGAAAATAAGAGGCTCACTTCTTCTGTCATTGATCCAAGGCAATGTTTTTTTAGGTTGGCAATAGCAAATTGCAAACTAGGCCAACTATTAATGACAACAAATTCTGAGTCCCCTCTGCTGGTGTTCCTTGATTATATTGTTCCATAAAACCCCTACAGAGCATGAGTCATTGGCGGGGAAGAATCTGAGAACTTCTGGATTCCCTAGCCTTCCTACAATTAAATATCATCAGCAGAGCATTCTTCACATCTTATATCTGTCTGGTGTGAAGTTTTAATCTTTGTCATCTCTATAATAATTATTAAAACCTAAGACATTACTTAGGAAAATGTTTTTACATGTAGCTTATTTTTTCTATAAGTTCCTTTTTATGTTTTTGTAAAAATTTTAATTTAATAGCCTATCTCAACTAGATTAATGGAAATATAAGTACCAGATATTTTACTGTCATTTAATGTGTAAGTCAGCATTTTAAATACAGCAACATTCTGCTTGAACATGTAGGAAAAATTGGAAAGAGAATCAGTAGACTTTTGTAAAACTCAAAGGTTCCAAGTCTATTTAAATAGCTATACTTTCCTACTGAACATTGTTCTTTTACAAATTGAATTTTTCACTTAAAATTCTTAAAAACAAAAAAATCAACAAATCCTGGCTCAAATAGCTTGACTGGTAAATCACTTTAAACACCTAAATAAGAATTGATAACAATTCTATACAAATTCTTCCAGAAAATTAAAGAGAAATAAATACTTAATGTATTCTCTGAAGCCAACAGTACTCTGTCACCAAAGCCAGGAAAAAAAATTGCATGAAAAGATACAGACCAATAACTTATTGTGACCAAGTGCTTTCATTTCTTGTGGGTAACTACCAGAAGTTATATCTTTTGTTAAGTATGTACATTTAACTTTATATTATGAAATGATTCTCTGTATCCCTGGTAATCCTCTTTAATCTCAAGTCTACCTTATCTAATATTACTATAGCTACTCTTTTGGTTAGAGTTAAGATGACATGTATTTTCTCATGTTTTTATTTTTCACCTATCTATATTTAACTGGGCTTTTTATAGGCAACATATGCTTTGATCCCTTTTTTTAATTGAATCTCTACCTATGTCATCAATTTCACAATACATTTTTCTATTTTTGCTTTAAAAGTCATTTTGCTTTAAAGCATGTTAAATGATAAAATCATGCATTTATATTTATCTTTGTAGCTACCATTTCCAGGGCTCTGCTTTCCATTTTGTTGATCCAGATTTCTGTTCTACTTAATTTTCCTGCTGCCACATGGACTTCTTTAAATACTGTAGTCTAGGCCTACTATTGATGAGTTCTTTCAGTTTTTTAGGTCTCAAAGAATCTTTATTATTCCCTCATTTTTGGAAAAAATATTTTTTCTTTAAAAAATTTTAGGTTGACATTTGAATTCTTTAAAGATATTGCTGTACTGTTTTCTTCCTGTTTTTTGAATTGTGTCCAAAAAGAAACTATCTTCTTTACTTCTCAGTCCTTAATTTGCATTTTCTGCATGTTGTAAATATTTGTCTCTTCTCTAGATTATAATGCACTACGGAGAAGTATCTTCATATTTCATGTGCTTTGGGTTAATTGACATTCTTAGAT
Source organism: Pan troglodytes (assembly GCF_028858775.2). Lineage (NCBI taxonomy): Eukaryota > Metazoa > Chordata > Mammalia > Primates > Hominidae > Pan > Pan troglodytes. Next base: position 17,027,296 of record NC_072411.2, read on the forward strand.
CTATAGATTTAGAGCCTTCATCAAATTTGAAGAAAGGATGACTGTATTTCTTTAAATATTATTCTGCCCCCTTTTTCTCCTTGGACTTTAATTACATATTTACCAGCTACAAGTTTTTCATTGGCTCCAGAAGTTGTGTTTACTATTTTTCCCAGTCTTTTTCCTTTTTGTGTTTTATTTTGGATATTTTCTCTTGCTATGTATTCAAGTTCCCAAAACTTTTCTTCTGTAATATCTAATATGCTGTTAATCACAATCAGTACTTTTTAAAATTTCAGGTAATTTAGATTTTAACTCAAGAATTGTTCAGATCCCAAAAAGTGTCTGAGAACCTGCTGAGAAAAACAGTCTCATTGTTTAAACATAGTAGGCAAAGAGCAAAAAAATCAGCTTAAAAGTAGCTTAGAGACAAGAGGCAGCACAAATCTCTACAGCTGTCCTGTTGCCATCTAGGAGTGCCTCATATTTAAGTCTTAAGAAACTCATGTTCTCGCCACACTGGACTTGTCCAAGTCATTTGTTGTTGTTGTTGTTGTTGTTGTTATGATTCTGGTTTTTTCTCATTTCGACTCATACTTTTTGACCGGACGCCGGGCATTTTGAACTTTATCTTACTGGCTTCTGGACATTTTTGCATTTCTATACATAATTTTGAGCTCCATTCTATGATATGGTTAATTGCTGGGTAACAGTTTGATCTTCTTTGTCTTGGTGCTAAAATTTGTTAGGTGGAACCAGAGCAGCATGTTGCCTAAAACTAATTTTTCACTCAATACGAAGGCATAATCCTTATCACTGCTTTACCCAATGCTTCTTGAATTATGAGATATTTTATTATGGCTAATAAAAACAGAATTATTCATAACTTTATGTCAGCAGTAGATTTTTTGCTTCTAATTCTTTTAGATGGTTATTTCCTCTCCCTTAGTTAGTTTCTTCACTTCTGCACTGGTAAGTCTTTGCCTTAAGACTCACTGTGCATTTTTCCAGAATTCTACGTGTAGCTCTCTCCTCTCTGTTACTCTGCCCTGCTTACTCTTTTCATCTTGGCCTTCCTGGGCTCTCGGCTTCATCTCATCTTCTTAGGGAGACCACCGGCCTCCACCTGGGTTCCTCATCATGTGTCATGGTCTAAGAATTTCTCAGGTAGCTAAGTTAGGTAATCATAAGGCTCACTTCATTTGTTTCCCACCTTGCAGGGATCACTGTCATTCATATTTTGATGTCCACTACCTTGAAAACCATTGTTTTGTATATCTTGTACAATGTTTTATTTCATAAAGGTGGGTATTTTTAATCTGTGTTGCTCCATGGTAGTCTAAAGAAGAAATCCCTTTACAATGGATTTTATTTCAAAAAAAGGCCTCCTCTATAAAGTATTTTCTTCATATATTAATCTTTTTTTCCGAACACATGTACAAATTAGTATTTTCTTGAGAGGGAGTAATTGTTTATTTTGTATTTTTACAGACTGACATGATTTTGTCATTGCCATAGTCACCGTATGGCTAATTTAGAATCTAGTCTCATTTCATCTTCCTTTCATCTTCTCTACCTGCCTCCTTTTGAAGACTACACACAGCATGAAAAATTCCTTTTATTCTCTCAAAACAAATATTCAGTCTTATTTGATATCCTACTTTTATTTTAGGTGAAGCAGTCTTTTCTATATTGAGAAAGAGTCAATAAAGATGACTTTTGAATTATGAACTGAAATGTGTTACCCAGTGACATTCAGAAACCGGTTTTAGTTCCACCCTTTAGAGTTACAAAGCACCTATGGTACAGAAATTACCCCAAAGGGCTCGTCTTTGAAAGTCCACAGCTCTTCATCCTAAATATTCAAGCAAATAGCTGGTGACAATCTCTCAATATAGTATGGATTGTACTGTTACGTAGTGGAGCAAATTCTCAGATTCAGTAGAAGTTTCATCTAGATAAGCTTTAAAAGTTTTTCAAACACTGAGACTCCATGGTACTTATTTTCTGAGACATACATAGAGTATAGGAGCCTTAGTTCTTTTATGTGCCAATCACACAAAGAAAAAATATCAAAATAAAAAAATTTCATATTTTGACTTTTTTATCCTAAAAACTAATAGTGGTATAGTATATGTATGTACATACATGTGTGTTTGTGTGTGTGTGTGTATCTATATATATATGCACATATATGTATATTAATATATACAGATGCATATATATATATGCATGTATATTAATCTGAATTAAACAGCATTCAAACAAAATATTCTACATCTAATCTATGACAAAGAAAGTCAACAAATTTAATATTTGCTATTTTGTATATCCTTGACAATGACATTCTCAGGTAAGCTTTGTTTTTAAGCATATTTTTCAACATATGCCTGACTAAATCCTGAAGGGTGAGTAGATGATGGTCAAAGGAGAGTGAGAAGAAAGTTGTCTATTTAGTGGTAGTATCATAGCATGAACAAAAACATGAAAAAGCAAGAGGCTTTGAGAAACCACAGCCATTTTGTATTAATCAAATGATGATGTGGGAAATGATTTTATGTTAGCATTATAATTCTACAACAATATTTTCAGCTTCTTGGTTCTGAACAATATGTTTACTCCTTGAAAGGAATAAACAAGTATGTAGAAATGTCAACTCTGAGATGTTCTTAGGAGGCTGGAGACTGCTCTATCCAAATGAGAGTGACATTCTCTAGAAATCAAAGAGAGAAAAACAAAGGTAAAATGTGAAAGAAACTGGAAAAATGACCTGAAGAAAAATGGCAGAGCTTTATCATGCAGATGAACATAAGAGGGAAAATATAAATTTATCTTATTAGATTTGATCCACCTATATTTTTATTTTTTTCACTCAAGTTCCAGTGAACCTAAGTGAATAAAGATTTACAAATAGCTTATTGCTCTGAGAAATGTCAGTGTATTCTAAAATAAAAGGGGACCACAGTCTAAATCAAAAGGTGCTTTATTATAGTGACCTCCATGTACTTTCATCTTCAAGTGTCTGCAATGCTGTATTTTTAATGTATTTAATTGTTAAAATGGAACTCATTCTGTCTTAGTTCAGCTGAGACTACAAAAAATCGAGAGAATGGGTACTTAGAACCCCTGCATCCTAAAGCAAGCTGCTGGACAACACATGTAGTGCAAGGTGAGGCTATAAAACCTGCTTCTACTAGCATTAGGGGTCGTTCACCCCACCTGTGAAATGGTGTGGTGTGAATAGTTCATAGAGAGAGTCCCTTTGGATAGCAAAATTGGAATTCTATGCATTTTCCAAGCACTCTAACTTGCCATCCTCTCCATGGGGGAAGTGAGGAGGGCCTTTCCCACTCAAAACAAACAAGCCAGCAAACAACAACAATAAAACTGGACACCTGTTCACCCTTTAGAGTTCTAATAGTGTTTACCTCTCACTACAAACTGTCTAAAGATGAAAATCATCCTGGAGCTGCACCTAAATAGCACTACAGAGAAAGAAGATTGAACTGAATTTCCTACTACACTTAAGTAAAGGTGAGGAAAGGAAGTAGTACTCCAAAGATCAGCATTATCAGTGGGAGAGAGTCAGCCTGGACTTTCTAATAGAGACCCTGCCAAAAAAAAAAAAAAAAAAAAGATAGCCAGGAAAGAAGAAGAGACAAACATTGAGAGAGCATGGAGGTGTGAGGTGGGAAGAGATGATAACTGCTGGAAGACTAGGGGCTGGCTGAGGGAGGGGAGTCTTAAATGCTTAGCCAGAGAAGAAGAGAACAAGCATGAGAATAATCTCTGAAAACAAATAAACAAAACCAAAAGACAAAATAAAAACTCCGGAGAGAAAGAAACAACAATTACGTCTTCCACTTTCTGCAGAATAAATAATTGCCAGATTATAAAGGCAGGCACATAACACGCTCCTTCTCCTGGGGAGAGGATAACTAGGTAATAGGATAAAACAGACCACACCCATCCCACACTTCAGCATTCTAAGACTGAGGCATGTCCAAGGTAGGTGGGGGGTGTGATGGTTAAAACTGTTAAAAATTAATTGATGCTCAGAGAACTGCTTTTTAAAAAAATTTAACAATGGACATAGATATTAACCTATGAAGTAAGAATGTGCTTGGGACAGCAAGGAACAGAGATATGAGACATGCCTGCAGTTGCATTCAAAGTCAGAAAAAAGACCAAATCCAGACAGGCCTACAAAGGGACGAAGGCAAAAATAACATTGATTTACAGAGATAAAATAGCTAGGAATAAACCTAACTAGAAATACACATTATCTATGTAAAGAAAACTTTAAAATCCTTTTAAAGGGTTCAAAGGAAGAATTGAACAATGTTCTTGAGAGGAAGGCTAAATAACGAAATGATGCCAACTCTCTTGAAGTTGTTAAATTTAGCATGATACAAGTAATAATACCAATAGTTTTTCTCACATTCTTTGAGGTAGAAAAAGGGCTGGATAAAATAATTTGTTAGTTTACTTAAAAAATCATACAAAGAGATGCAAACACCCAAGAAATGTTAAACAAAGAACAGCAATACCCAGCCATAATAGATATTAAAACATATTTCCCAGTAACTATGCAGGATGGACATAAATGTTATTGACATGAAATAATATTGTCTTTTTCTAGACAGACTCATAAGCAGAATAAGAAGTCCAAAAATAAGCCCAAATGTATATAAGGATTGAATATATTTTATAGGGCTGTCTCAAGTCCTGTGGATAATTAACTGAATCATTAGGTCAGTGGTTTTAGGAACACTGGGAGTTACTTTGAAAAATTTGAAGGTGGAGCCATTCTTCTTTGTACATAATATCACAATGATTCCAAATGCATCACATATTTGAACATTAAAAAAATAAAAATCATAAAAATACATGAGAAAAACAGAGAAGAATTACTTTGTATCCTTCCCAGGTGCTGAGGCCTTTCTATGATTCAAAATATAGAGGCTATGAAAGGTATTTTTTAAAGAATAAAGTCAACAACATTAAAAATATCCCATATATGAAGAAATACCATAACCTAAGCCCAAGAACAAATGAAAATCTGAGAAAAACATTTGCAATGTGTATTGTGAAGGATTAAGAACTGCCAGAAATAACTAAGAAAAATATTAACAAATCAATAGAAAAATGAACACAGGGTATGAACAGGTAATTCAAATAAATGGAAATGTAAATACCTCTTAAATATTACAGCATGCTCAGTCTCAATTTATTAAGAAAATAAAAGTAATATAATGATATTTATTTTTCATCAATCCACATGACCAAAATATGTAAGTCCAGTAACACCATGTTATTAAGGTTGTGTAGCAATATTTGCCATTGGGAATATAAATTTATAAAATTATCAAAAAGGAAAATTTGACTAACTCTCTTAGATGTATAAATTCAAAGTGCCTTTTAACACAGTAATTCTAATTCCTGTATTTGGCTCTATACAAATATTTTCATATATATGACATTATATAATTAAACCTGCCCAATAATGGAAGAGTTGTATTACACATTCATGTTTTCTAATCAATAGAAAAGAAACAACTTTGGCTTTATTTCACTATGAAGAGCATGTCCTCAAAAACCAGCTGTCCAAGAGGGCAGCAGTTCTAGAGAAGCCTAATACTTTGAACATGTAGCTATCTCTGACCTCCAGGATATTCAGCAGTTTGTAGACAAACCATGTCTCATTGTATCTTTTTAGCATTTGGCAGGAGATCTTTTCAAATAGGTGTCCAACTATTGTTTGCTGATGAATAACAGATGGAAGAACAAAGTGCATTAGCAATAAAGCTATTTTTGTCACTCTATCACTTATAGCTGCATTTAGATTGAAAGCTAGGTATTATTGGGAATTGTCTACTCCCACTGGAATATGAGTTCCTCAAGGGGAGAGATCCTTACGGAATTATTATCATTGTGTTTCGAGCACCTAGAACATTGTCTTATACAAAGTAGACAACAAATATGGTTTAAGTGAGTGGAATAAATGAAGCAAACATCATTTCATAGTCTATTTTGCACTGCTATATATTTTCCTTGATATACCTGCCTCTTAATTTCTGTTTAACTCCTGGTTACCATCTGCACTTTGGATAGACACTTTCTAATATCTGACTATTCCCATTTGGGTCAGTTTTACACTGGTTCTTTTATTTAGGATAAGCAATTATCTTTAGAAATTTTAAAACTTAACAAAAGATTTTTTCTCCATAAATAATATATAATTGAGGATTCTTCCTGAAAACATGCAAATATAAATTTATTTTGCTTTTAATTTATCTTGGAGATTATTAAAGCCAAATGCATGTAGAATAGTTTTAGTGACTACACAGGATTTGTAAAAGCCATGGCTTCTTGGGTAATGGCAGTGAAGTCACAAAGATAAAAATATTAATTTTGCAGATTAGAACAGTAATTGAGGACATGAAAATTTCCCACAGTCATAAAAATACATAAACAAATGAAAATATGTTCTCCAGAACAATAATAACTCTCTCTACTCATGCCCTCCTGTTCCATATTTTAAGTGTCGTGTCTCTTTTGATCTTTCATTTGTGGCTGAGTTACCTGATCTCTTAGTAAATTATTTAAAGACCCCACCAAACAGAACATGGGTTCTATTAACAATAAAAATGTAAAGGCCGCTGGGATCAACACAAGGTCAAGTCTTTTTCTGCTGGAGTTAAGCTGTTCTCATATCTAGATAATGTTATTGTCTCGAAGCCATTTTAGCAATGATTTGCTGGCTTTGTGGAGACCTTGTTTGTTAGGAGTACTCTATTTTAATGGCTACATTAAATTTGATTGTCCCATTATTTAAGGATCTGTCGTATTTTGTCTCTCAAAAAATGACAGCTATTAGTGACTAAAGATGAGTCCAACTCCGTCCCTTCAAGTCTTTTACTGAAGGATGGCCACTAAATAAATAATAATTAATATTTAATAGAATAAACTGAATGATGAAAGTGCCTTTGAGCATGCTCTTCTTCATTCACTGTCCAACTACAATTTGTCACCTTCTAGTCAGAAAGCCTCTGCCTTGTTCTGATCCACTCCCTTTGGAGTCATAAACCACTGTTTCTTACTTCCGTAGCATCGTGAGAATAACTATCAGAACAAATTGCAATGTGTTATAATCATTGCCTAATTTGTCTGTAATATTCCAAATGAAAGGTTTTTAAAGATAGGGCCAGTATCTTTTACTTTTGTGTCTTTGAATCTACCACAGAATGTGGCAAATAAAAGCTCAAAACATAATTGCAAAAGGAAGAAACACATAAAAAGGATCTTTCAATTAAACCCAGAAGTGTGAACAAAAATGTATATAAATTGATGAATGCAAGGAATTATAATGAAAGTTGTAAACTACTGCTAATAGTTAATTTAACACTAAGCATGTTTTTATTAATACATGCATTTTAATATCAATTTATTATTTACCTAATAGTTGTAGCTAAAATTATATTTTTATTTTGAAGAAACACTTCCTTAGGTTTATGCTGTAAAATTTCTTTAGCAGCCTGGAGTCTCTTATGTGTGGGTGCATGCTGTCAATTACCTAGTAAAATGGGTTCATCATTACACCCCAGCAGCAGGTACAGTAGATTCAGTATTATCAATAAAGAAAAGCTAACTTCTATTAAGAACCTGCTGTGTTTCTAACAACAGGTAAGCTATCATTTATTAAATATACCTTATTAGTTCATTTAACTTATAGGAATCCATATTTCTATACTTTAAAGAAGACAAAAAATAACTTCTCATTTTTACTGATGTATAGCATATAGAGTAGCGTAGAAACCATAAGCATTCATATCTACATGCCATCCACAATATGCACTTGTAAATGAGTAGGAAATTATCACCATCCCAGAAACTTCCCTGGTGACCCTCCTCAATCTTTACTTATTTCTCCCCCTCAAAAAACTCCTATCCTGACATAGGATTCATATTTCCTTTATGGGCAAAATGTATATGTGGGAGTATATTTACGTTGTATTTTATGTGTTTATTTGCAGATAACAGGTTTGAAATTGCACATTATGTATTATTTTATCTTTTTTATTGTGTATGAGATGCATCCATATTGTTCTACGTTATATGTGGGAGTAGTTTATTATCATGGCTGTAAAATATCTTAGTAATTGAATATTCCACAATATATGTACATAATTATATTGTTTATGACCATTTCATTTGTTTCCAATTTTGGCCTATTATAAAAAGCACTGTCATACACATTTTTATCCATATTTTTTGACACATATGTACATATACATATATTTCTGTTTGCTCTATTATCAAGGAGAGTGTGTGTATGTGTGTATGTATAAATGCCTGTTTATTCATGCTAGAAAATGAATTGAAATTAAGAAGTAAATGAAGTAATGAAACATGATGTAACCTTTCATACTGGTAAAACGTAAGGAAGAAATATATAGGAGATTCTAAGATTTACCATTCATTGATTAATAACTGAAAACCTGGCTAGATGACCTGGTGGTAATTCTGTCATTGGTATCAAGAAGAAATACAGAAATGAATAAGAAATAAATATTAATTTTAAAAGTATAGAGAAACATAAAAGTATCAAAGAAGGCTGTTTTACTGACTCAGTGCTGAATTTATAATTTACCCCAAGATGAGATATGGCTCTACTGTAGCCATTATGAAGCTTAAGCTTTCCACATATATTTTTAATTTACTCCCACAAAAACACCCAGTCTGTTATTGTCCAAACGTTACAGATAAGAAAACTAAGTCTTGGTGAATGTAGGTAGAATACTTAAATCAAAATGTATTAAGTCATAACTCACTGAAGAAAAAACTAACAGCTACATCTTCTTTGGGAAGTAGGGGGCAAATTAGTGTCAGGGTAAGAAAAAAATCCGAACGTAAATGATTTATAGCTGGAGGCTTAATGTGGGAAAGCCTGAGAGCTAAATAAAACAATATATTCAATTAAATATTCTTATGTGTGTGTGTGTATATATATGTGTTTGTGTGTATATATGTGTGTGTGTATATATGTATATGTGTGTATATATATATGAAGTATATAGGTTTGCTTACATATGCTTATATGTAAGTAAAATGGAGGACAACAATGATACAAGTCATGGGAGGGAGGAACTAGGATTATTTTGTTATTTGAAAGTACACACTATCTATTGGTCAGTATAGTGTTATGTGAAAGGGGGCTTGGATTAGTAATGAATGTATATTGCAAACTGTAGCAATCTACCAAAAAATGTATAAAAAAGGATACTTTGTATACTAAGAAATGAGAGAAAATACAATTATACAAACTACTTAATTAAAATCACAAAAGTTAAAAAAAAGAAGACAAAATAGAAACAAAGAACAAAGGCAAAAAATAAAACAGTAACAAATAATTCAGCTATATGAGTAATCACTTTGAATGTCAATGGTCTAGATGTTCCAATGAAAAGACAAAAATTGTCAGAATAGACAAAAAATAAGACCAAACGATATATTGTCTATAAAAAACCCACTTAAAATATAAAGATGCATAGAGATTAAAAACAAATGGATGAGGAAAGATATATCATGCTAACACTAATTTTGGAAAATCAGCATATGTATATTAATTTCAGACCAAGCAGAATTCCAAGCAAATATAGAAGTTAAAACAGGTAAAAAGTCATATTACATGATGATAAAGGGGTGAATTCTCCAAGAAGAAACGGCCATCCTTAATGTGTGTTTAAATAAAGTGTCAGAATATGCGAAGCGAAAACTATTAAAACTGTGAGAATTGGATAAATCCAATATTATAGTTGGAGACATCAACAACCCTATATCAGAAATAGATCCAGCAGACAGAACATCAGTAAGCACACAGGTGAACTCAGTGAAACCATCAATTAACTGAATATAAATTGACACCTATAGACAATTTCATCCAATAGCAGCAGAATATAAACTCTTCTCAAGCTAACATGGAAGGAACATTTATCAAGATAGGCCACATTCTGGGCCATAAAACATACTTGAACACATTTAAAAGAATAGAAATCATAAAATGTCTTCTTTCAGACCACATGGAGTTCAACTAGGAATCAATAATAGTAAGATAACTGAAAAATTTCAACACACATAGAAATTAAACAATACACTTGTAAATAAAATATGAGGTGAAGAAATGTCAACAAAAATTAAAAAACGCTTTTGACTAAATAAAAATGGAAACACAATTTATCAAAATTATCCTGATTTGATTATTACACATTGTATACATGTATAAAAATATCACACATACCCCCAAAATACGTGCAACTATTGTAAATCAATAAAAATATTAGGATTCGTACACACTGTATACATTTATCAAAAGATCACACATACCCCCACACATAGCAAAATATGTGCAACTATTGTAAATCAATAAAATGTTAGGATTCAGCAAAAGCAGTGCTTAGAGGAAATTTATAGCATTGAATTCATATATTAGAAAAGAAGAAATATCTAAAATCAATCATTTAAGCTTCCACGTTAGGAAACTAGGAAAAGTAAAGTGGATTAAATCCATGTGTAACAGAGAGAAGCAATAAGAATTAGAACAGTAACCAATAAAATTGAAAATAGGAAATCCATAGAAGAAAAAACCCACAAAATCACAAGCTTGTTCTTTTAGAAGACTGAAAAAAATGATAAGCTTTTGGCCAGGCTAAGTAAAATGGAGAAAAAACAAAAGTTACTATTGTCAGAAATGAAAGATGGAACATCATTACATATCTCATGGACATCGAAAGGATAAAAAAGAATAGTATGGACAACTTTAGGTTTTGTTTGTTTCTTTGTTTGTTTTTTGAGACGGAGGCTCAATCTGTTGCCTAGGCTAGAGTGCAGTGGTGTGATCTCGGCTCACTGCAGCCTCTGCCTCCCGGGTTCAAGCGATTTTCCCACCTCAGTCTCCTGAGTAGCTGGGATTACAGGCATGTGCCACCACACTCAGCTAATTATTTTGTATTTTTAGTAGAGATGGGGTTTCACCATGCTGGCCAGGCTGATCTTGAACTCCTGACTTCAAGTAGTCCACCCGCCTCGGCCTCCCAAAGTGCTGGGATTACAGGGGTGAGCCACCATGCCCATAGGCCCACGTATTTGATAACCTAGATGAAACGGGTCAGTTCCTTGTGTGTGGTGGGGGGGCAGGGGGGAGGGGAATATGCCAAAATTCACACAAGAAGAAATAGACAATTTGGATTGTCTTATATCTATTAAAAATTGAATAAAAAATTAATTACCTTCCAAACAGAAAGCGCTAAGCCCAGTTTTGTTCACTAGTAAATTCTACCAAAGATTTAAGGGAGAGATTATACCAAGTTCTCTAAAATTTATATTAGAATATAGAGGCAGAGGTAATATTTTATAACTCATTCTATGAGGCCAGCATCATGCTAATACCAAAATCAGACAAAAGCCTTACAAAAAAGTAAAACCACAAACCAATAACTCTCATGAACACAGATGCAAAAATCCTCAGCAAAATCTTAGCAAGTTGAATCCAACAATGTATAAAAAGTATTACATACCACGACCAAGAGGGGCATCCCACGTAATGCAAGACTTATTCAGCATTCAAAAATCAATTAGCAGAATCCATCGTCAGAATAGACTAAAAAAGAAAAATAACATAATCACATCAATAGATGCAGAAAAAGCCTTTGACGAACTCCAACAACTATCTGTGTTAAAACAAACAAACAAACAAACAAAAACTCTCAGTGAACTATGAAGGAGGGGGACTTCCTCCACTTGATAAGGTATACCTACAGAAAACCCACAGCTCACACCACACTAAATGGAGAGAAACTAGAAGCATTTCCACTAAAATGAGACACAAGACAAGTATGAGTCCTCTCATTACTCCTTTTCAATATTGTACTAGCAGTCCTGGCTAGTACGATAAGAGAAAAAAAAATAAAGCGCATTGATTGGGAAGAAAGAAATAAAACTTTGATTGCAGATGGGTCTAAACAATGTCAAAAATCTGAAACAATCAGCAAAAATCTCCTGGAACTAATACGCTTTATAGAAAGGTTAAAATATGAAAATCAACTTCTTTCCTATACACCAGCAATGACGAAGTGGAATTTAAAACTGAAAACAATACTATTTATATTAACATTAAAAAATGAAATACTTAATCATAAATATAATAAAATATGTTTAAAATCTATATGAGGAAAACTATAAAATTCTGATCAAAGAAATCAAAGAATAACTAAATAAATGAAGAGATATTTCATGTTCATGGATAGGAAGATTCAATGTTGTCAAGGTCAGCTTTTCCAAAATTGGGCAATAAATTCAATTCAATTTTAATTAAAATCCTAGCAAGTTATTTTGTGCATATCAAACTGATTCCAAAATTTATTTGTAGAGGCAAAAAACCCAGTATTTCAATCCATATTGAAAATATAGAATTGAAGGAATGAAAATCTTGACTTTAAGATTTACTATGAAACTGCAGTAATTGAGAGATTGTGATACTGGTGAAAGATTAGCTAAACAGATTAATGGAACAGAATAAAGAGCCAAGAAATAGAACCATATAAATATAACCCACTGATCTTTTTATTTTTATTTAAGAATTTTAAGCTCCAGGGTACATGTGCAGGATATGCAGTCTTGTTACATAGGTAAACGTGTGCCATGGTGATTTGCTGCACCTTTCAACCCATCACCTCAGTATTAAGCCCAGCATGCATTAGCTATTTTTCCTAATGCTCTCCCTCCCACCACTGACAAGCCCCAGTGTGTGTTGTTCCCCTCCATACGTCCATGTGTTCTCATTGTTCAGCTCTTACTTATAAGTGAGAACATGTAGTGTTTGGTATTCTGTTTCTACATTAGTTTGCTGAGGATAATGTGTTCTAGCTCCATCCATGTTCTCATGAGGGACATAATCTCCTTCCTTTTTATGGGCGCGTAGTCTTCCATGTTTATATGTACCACGTTTTCTTTATCCAGTCTATCAGTGACGGGCATTTGGATTGATTCTATGTCTTTGCTGTTGTGAATAGTGCTGCAGTGAAATGGAATTGCTGGGTCAAATGGTATCTCTCGTCCTAGATCTTTGAAGAATCACCACACTGTCTTCCAGAATGGCTGAACTAATTTACATTCCCACCAACACTGTAAAACCTCACCAGAATCTGTTGTTTGTTGAATTTTTAATAATCACCATTATGACTGCTATGAGGTGGTGTCTTATTGTGGTTTTAATTTGCATTTCTCTAATGATCAGTGATGTTGAGCTGTTTTTCAAGTTTGTTGGCCTTATGAATGTCTTCTTTTGAGAAGTGTCTGTTCATGTCCTTTGCCCACTTTTTAATGAAGTTGCTTTCTTTTTTCTTGTAAATTTGTTTAAGTTCCTTAAAATTAACTCAAGATAGATTAAAGACTTAAATGTAAAATGCAAAACTATAAAATAAATCCCTAGAAGAAAATCTAGACAATACCATTCAGGACTTAGGAATGGGCACAGATTTTATAATGAAATCACCAAAATCAATTGCAATAAAAGCAAAGTTTGATCAATGGGATCTAATTAAATTAAAGAGCTTCTGGACAGCAAAAGAAACTATCATCAGAGGAAACAGGCAACCCACAGAGCGGGAGATAAATTTTGCAATCTACCCATCTGACAAAGGTCTAATAATCAACTGATCTTTTATAAATCAGCAGAGCCAAGACCATGGAACAAAGGTAGTACTTTCAACAAATAATACTGGAACAACTGTATATACACATACCAGAAAATAAATCTAGACAGAGACTATAAGCTGTGCATAAAAAGTAACTCAAAATGATCACAGGCCTAAATGTAAAGTGCAAAACCATAAAACTACTAGAAGATAACACAAGAGAAAATGTAGGTAATCTTGTGTTTGATGATTACATTTTAAACATGAAATCAAAGGCACAATCCCTGAAAGAATTGATAGGGTAGGAGCTGGCAAGATGGCAGAATAGGAACAGCTCCAGTCTGCAGCTCCCAGCAAGATCAATGCAGAAGGTGGGTGATTTCTGCATTTCCAACTGAGGCACCTGGCTCATCTCACTGGGACTGGTTAGTGAGTGGAGCCCACAGAAGGCAAGTCGAAGCAGGGTGGGGCATTGCCTCAGCCGGGAAGCTCAAGGGGTTGGGGAACTCCCTCCCCTAGCCAAGAGAAGCCCTGGGGGACTGTGCAATCTTGGCTGTTCTGCATATTCCACTCATGATACCCAGGCAACAGAGTCTGGAGTAGACCTCCAGCAAAATCCAGCAGACCTGCAGCAGAGAGGCCTTACTGTTAGAAGGAAAACTAACAAATAGAAAGGAATAGTGTCAACATCAACAAAAAGGACATCCACACAGAAACCCCACCGAAAGGTCACCAACATTAAAGATCTATGGTAGATAAATCCATGAAGACAAGGAGAACCAGTGCAAAAAGGCTGAAAATTCCCCAAACCAGAATGCCTCTTCTCCTCCAAGGGATCACAACTCCTCACCAGCAAGGGAACAAAACTGGACAGGAAATGAGTTTGACAAATTGACAAAAGTAGGCTTCAGAAGGTGGGTAATAACAAACTCATCCAAGTTAAAGGAGCATGTTCTAACCCAATGCAAGGAAGCTAAGAACCTTGAAAAAACGTTAGAGGAATTGCTAACTAGAATAACCACTTTACAGAAGAATATAAATGACTTGATGGAGCTGAAAAATACAGCACGAGAACTTCATGAAGCATAAACAAGTATCAATAGCCAAGTCAATCAAGCAGAAGAAAGGATATCAGAGATTGAAGATCGACTTAATAAAATAAAGCATGAAGACAATATTAGAGAAAAAAGAATGAAAACAAATGAAAAAAAAAAAAAAGCCTCTAAGAAATATGGGACTATGTGAAAAGACCAAACCTACATTTGATTGGTGTACCTGAAAGTGACAGAGAGAATGGAACCAAGTTGGAAAACACTCTTCAAGATATTATCCAGGAGAACATCCTCAATGTAGCAAGATAGGCCAACATTCAAATTCAGGAAATACAGAGAACATCACAAAGATACTCGTTGAGAAGAGCAACCTCAAGACACATAATCATTAGATTCACCAAGGTTGAAATGAAAGAAAAAATGTTAAGGGCAGCCAGAGAGAAAGGTCGGGTTACACATAAAGGGAAGCCCATCAGACTAACAGCATCTCTCTCTGCAGAAACCCTACAAGCCAGGAGAGAGTGAAGGCCAATATTCAACCTTCTTAAAGAAAAGAATTTTCAACCCAGAATTTCATATCCAGCCAAATTAAGTTTCATAAGTCACGGAGAAATAAAATCCTTTACAGACAAGCAAATGCTGAGAGATTTTGTAACCACCAGGCCTGCCTTACAAGAGCTCCCAAAAGAAACACTAAATATGGAAAGAAAAAAATGGTACCAGCCACTGCAAAAACATACCAAATTGTAAAGACCATCAACACTATGAAGAAGCTGCATCAACTAACAGGCAAAATAACCAGCTAGCATCATAATGACAGGATGAAATTCACACACAACAATATTAACCTTAAATGTAAATGTGCTAAATGCCCCAATTAAAAGACACAGACTGGCAAATTGGATAAAGAGTCAAGGCCCATTGGTGTGCTGTATTCAGGAGACCCATCTCACATGCAAAGACAAATATAGGCTCAAAATAAAGGGATAGAAGAATATTTACCAAGCAAATGGAAAACAAAAAGAAGCAGGGGTTGTAATCCTAGTCTCTGATAAAACAGACTTTAAACCAACAAAGACCAAAAAAGACAAGGGCATTACATAATGGTAAAGGGATCAATACAACAAGAAGAGCTAACTATCCTAAATATATATGCACCCAATACAGGAGCACCCAGATTCATAAAGCAAGTTCTTAGAGACCTATAAAGACAATAGACTCACACACAATAATAATGGGAGACTTTAGCACCCCACTGTCAATATTAGACCAATAAATGAGACAGAAGGTTAACAAGGATATTCAAGACTTGAACTCAGCTCTGGACCAAACAGACCTAATAGACATCTACAGAACTCTCCACCCCAAATCAACAGAATATACATTCTTCTCAGCACCACATAACACTTATTCTAAAATTGACCACATAATTGGAAGTAAAACACTCCTCAGCAAATGCAAAAGAATGGAAATCATAACAAGCAGTCTCTCAGAACACAGTGCAATAAAATTAGAACTCAGGATTAAGAAACTCACTCTAAATCACCCAAATACATGGAAACTGAACAACCTGCTCCTGAACGACTACTGGGTAAATAATGAAATGAAGGCAGAAATAGGTAAGTTACTTGAAAACAATAAGAACAAAGACACAACATACCACAATCTCTGAGACACAGCCAAAGCAATGTGTAGAGAGAAATTTATAGCACTAAATACCCACAAGAGAAAGCAGAAAGGATCTAAAATTGACTCTCTAACATCACAATTAAAAGAACTAGAGAAGCAAGAGCAAAACAATTCAAAAGCTAGCAAAAGACAAGAAAAAACTAAGATCACAGCAGAACTGAAGGGGATAGAGACACAAAAAAACCTTCAAAAAATTAATAATCCAGGAGCTGGTTTTTTGAAAAGATCAACAAAATAGACTGCTGGCCAGACTAATAAAGAAGAAAAGAGACAAGAATCAAATAGACACACAAAAAATGATAAAGTGGATATCACCACTAATCCCACAGAAATACAAACTACCATCAGAAAATACTGTAAACACCTCTATGCAAGTAAACTAGAAAATCTAGAAGAAATAGATAAATTCCTGGACATATACACCCTCCCAAGACTAAACCAGGAAGAAGTAGAATCCCTGAGTAGACCAATAATAAGTTCTGAAATTGAGGCAGTAATTAATAGCCTACCAACCAAAAAAAGCCCAGGACCAGACAGATCCACAGCCGAATTCTACCAGATGTACAAAGAGGAGCTGGTACCATTGCTTCTGAAACTATTCCAAACAATAGAAAAAGAGGGACTCCTTCCTAACACACTTTATGAGGTCAGCATCATCCTGATACTGAAACCTGGCAGAGAAGCAACAAAGAAAGAAAATTTCAGGCCAATATCCCTGGTGAACATCGATGTGAAAATCCTCAATAAAATACTGACAAACTGAATCCAGCAGCACATCAAAAAGCTTATCCACCACAATCAAGTTGACTCTGTCCCTGGCATGCAAGGTTGGCTCATCATACTCAAATCAATAAATATAATCCATCGCATAAACAGAACCAATGACAAAAAACACATGATTATCTCAATAGGCGCAGAAAAGGCCTTCAACAAAATTCAACATGTCTTCATGCTAAAAACTCTTAATAAACTAGGTATTGATGGAACATTATCTCAAAATAATAAAAGCTATTTATGACAAACCCACAGCCAATATCACACTGAATGGGCAAAAGCTGGAAGCATTCCCTTTGAAAAGCGGCACAAGACAAGGATTCCCTCTCTCACCACTCCTATTCAACACAGCATTGGAAGTTCTGGCCAGGGCAATCAGGCAAGAGAAAGAAATAAAAGGTATTCAAATAGGAAAAGAGGAAGTCAAATTGTCTCTGTTTGCAGATGACATGATTGTACAGTTAGAAAACCACATCGTCTCAGACCAAAATCTACTTAAGCTGGTAAGCAACTTCCCCAAAGTCTCAGGATACAAAAGCAATGTGTAAAAATCACAAGCATTCCTATACACCAATAATAGACAAACAGAGAGCCAAATCATGAGTGAACTCCCATTCACAATTGCTACAAAGAGAATAAAATACCCAGGAATACAACTTAGAAGGGGTGTGAAGGACTTTTTCAAGGAGAACTACAAACCACTGCTCAAGGAAATAAGATAGAAACAAATGGGAAAACATTCCATGCCCATGGATAGGAAGAATCAATATCATCAAAATGGCCATACTGCCCAAAGTAATTTATAGACTTAATGCTATCCCCATCAAGCTACCATTGACTTTCTTCACAGAATTAGAAAAAACTACTGTAAATTTCAAATGGAACCAAAAAAGAGACCATATAGCCAAGATAATCCTAAGCAAAAAAAAAAAAAACAAAGCTGGAGGCATCCCACTACCTGACTTCAAACTATACTACAAGTCTACAGTAACCAAAACAGCATGGTACTGGTACCAAAACACATATGTAGACCAATGGAACAGAACAGAGGCCTCAGAAATAATGCCACATATCTACAACCATCTGATCTTTGACAAACCTGACAAAAATAAGCAATGGGGAAAGGATACCCTATTTAATAAATGGTGTTAGGAAAACTAGCTAGCCACATGCAGAAAACTAAAACTGGACCCCTCCCTTAAACCTTAAGCAAAAATTAACTCAAGATGGATTAAAGACTTAAGTGTAAGACCTAAAACCATAAAAACCCTACAAGAAAACCTAGGCAGTACCATTCAGGACAGAGGCATGGCAAAGACTTCATGACAAACACCAAAAGCGATGGCAACAAAAGCCAAAATTGACAAATGGGATCTAATTAAACTAAAGAGCTTCTGCACAGCAAAAGAAACTACCATCAGAGTGAACAGGCAACCTACAGAATGGGAGAAAATTTTTGCAGTCTATCCATCTGACAAAGGGCTAATATCGAGAATCTACAAGAACTTAAACAAATTTACAAGAAAAACCCATTCAAAAAGTGGGCAAAGGATATAAACAGACACTTCTCAAAAGAAGACATTTATGAAAAAAGCTCATCATCACTGGTCATTAGAGAAATGCAAATCAAAACCACGATGAAATACAATCTCATGCCGGTTAGAATGGCAATCATTAAAAAGTCAGGAAACAATAGATGCTAGAGAGGATGTGGAGAAATAGGAACACTTTTACACTGTTGGTGGGTGTGTAAATTAATTCAACCATCGTGGAAGACAGTGTGGCTATTCCTCAAGGATCTAGAACCAGCAATACCATTAGATTCAGCAGTCCCGTTACTGGAGATATACCCAAAGTATTATAAATCACTCTACTATAAAGACACATGCACACATATGTTTATTGCAGCACTTTTCAGAATAGCCAAGACTTGGAACCAACATATAAGCCCATCAATGATAGAATGGATAAAGAAAATGTGGCACATATACACTATGCAATACTATGCAGCCGTAGAAAAGGATGAATTCATGAGTTCATGACATGGATGAAGCTGGAAACCATCATTCTCAGCAAACTAATACAGCAACAGAAAACCAAACACTGCATGTTCTCACTCATAGGTGGGAGTTGAACAAGGAGAACACATGGACACAGGGAGGGGAACATCACACACTGGGGCCTGTCAGGGGGTGGGGAGGCTAGGGGAAGGATAGCATTAGGAGAAATACCTAATGTAGATGACAAGTTGATGGATGCAGCAAACCACCATAGCACATATATACCTATGTAACAAACCTAGATGTTCTGCGCATGTATCCTAGAACTTAAAGTATAATAAAAAATTGATAAGCTTGACTTTATTAAAATTAAAAATTTCTACTCTGCAAAAAGACTGCAGAGGGAATGAAAACATGAGCCACAGAATAAGAGAAAATATTTACGAAATATATATTTGTTAAGGAACTGTTATCCAAAATATACAAAGAACTCTTAAAACAAGAAAATAACCAATTAAAAGTAGGCTAAACATATTAATGAGAATCTCACTGAAGAAGATATATAGATGAAAAATGAGCAGATGAAAAAAACTTCATATTACATGGACTTTGGATTATAATGATATGAAAATTTAGGTTTTTCAATTGTAACTAATGTACCATTTTGGTAAAGAATGCTGATAATGGAGTAAGCTATGCTTGTGTGGGTTCAGGGATTATGTAGAAAAATAGTCATACCTTCCTATCAATGTAGTTGTGAACCTAAAACTCCTCTAAAAAACAGTGTTAAAGAAAAAAAGACACAAAAAATCTATTGGGTAGAAAATTTAGACTATAAATATCTACATAAAATTCAGAATAGGATTAAATTTTATTCAGAGTATGATTAAATAAATGAAAAAGGCATGTCATAGACAATATGAATTATTTGAGATGGGAAAATATCACCATTGTCTTTTGAAATTCAGAGATATTACATATATTGGCATGTTGGCAACTGGGCTTTGTGAAGAAGGTATTTTCCTAAGATTAGAGGTTGATGGAAAAAGAAATAGGGCATCCCTTTCTTCTGAGGTTATAATAAACCCAGCCACTCTCAATAAATACAGATATGCTAGTAAATAAACCTCTAAATCAACGACTTTGAGGTTAGGAGAGCTTCTTCTGCTTTTTACTCTTAGGAGTTACCAGACTTTCCATTAGAGTTATTAGTCACTTACAGCTCAACTGGGTAAAGAGTTGATTAGCGAGACTAGAGAAAAAAATAGTAAGGCCGGATTGTGACGAAGGGATTTACCAAGACTTACAGAAGTGATACTTTGTTGAGATTAATGGGTGAGATCAGAGCAGAACCCAGTGAAAAAAATGAATTACACAGTGGATAAGAAGTGTCAGATAAAAAAGGAAGCCTAAATGTAAACCAACCAATAGTGAGAAGATTGAGTTTCTTTTTAATTATGTGATCAAAATATCATGAGAAGAGGAGTAAAGGCTTGGAGTATCCTGCAGTTATAAATTTCTAATGAGGTAAATATTTTGTACATATAAATCCAACGTGGATAGCTTTAGAAGGGCTTTACTTTAAGTGTGACTGGTACTGCTTCTGCCAATGTTTATATTGAGGCATGCTCAGACCCTGTACATTACTACTTGATTCTCAGTTCTACCATAGCCATTTAGTTTCCAGTCCTGGAGACAAAATTAGAACAAAGAGGGCAAACATTGACAATAGCAGTAAGTAATAACTGATAGCCAGCTTGCCAAAGGGGCTGTAAGAAGTAAGATGCAGAGTTCATGGATGTGAATACATGAGCCTGATTTATCAAGATAAGTGGGACTGAGGTAAGATTTATTTAATAGTGATATTTAAAATGTTAACTAGTTTGGTGCAGTGGTGCACACCTGTAGCCACAACTACTGAGGAGGCTGAGGCAGGAGTATAACTTGTGCCCAGAAATTTGGGCCAAGCCTGAGCAACATAGCAAGTCCCATCTTTAAAAAAAATTAATTAAAAAAAAAGTTAACCACCAAATATGTGGCAAATTTTTTGGGGGGGTCTACTTCCTTTTTCAACAGCGTTGAGAAATAGTTGAAATAAGTCAGAACTATTTATGTTGTTTCCTTAATATATAAGGTTGAAAATATTTAACATCTTTGAGACTCAATTTCAGTAACTGTAAAATGATACGTAGATATTAAATATATATACACATACATCATTGATTTAATAGAATGATTAATAAAATACCCACATATAACAAATATTCTCTATGTACGTAATGTATAATGCTGTCTCCTTATACACAGACACATATGCACTTAAACGTGACATAGGCATAGATTGATGTTCAATCAATAGAAGCTAAAATTGCAGTTTTGATCAGGAGGTAAAGGAAAATATAAAGTTACATTTTTAGCTAGGTCTGATTTCAAATGCCAGCTATTGAACCTTTTTGCCTTTCCCATTACTAATTGGATGATGACTCTTCAGATTGGGAATTTTTGAAATATCATGAGAAAAAGAGCTCCTCATGTGTTTAACCTTAGATAGCCACACATATCATCACACAGCGACCCGGAAGCTTATAGAGTCAAATGTGGATGGCATTATCAATGATATTGTTCCCTTTTTGCTGTAAGAAAACCGGTCTAAGAGAAACAAAACAAAACATAACAAAACAAGAAAATGAAACAAAAAACACATTCGAATTCACCACAGTCAGAAAGCTGACATCATCCAAAGCTAATTAAATGCTTGTTTAACATAGTTTCCTTTAACCAATATCTCATTACTCTGATCTCAATTCCATTCTCTGAAGCCATGAGGGACTCTCTTGAGTTTCTTTTTTCTCAACAGGCGGTGTAAGAATGAGAATAACATGTGCAGAGATGTTTATCTGATGTCAGTAATTTCATTTTAATAAAAAGCTTCTTGTTTTCCCATTTTTATTTGACAGGTGTGACGATGTATTCCTAGAATTGAAATGAACCTTCTTTATATTTTCTTTTATTAATAAAGATATCTATTGAAACATAGTCTAAAAGGTTTTTATAACATGAAAACAAGGTGTCAAACCTATTAAATACTTAGGCAAACCAATAATTTTCATGCAGATTAAAATTCAATACAGAATGCACATTTATTCTATTTACTACACTGTGCCAATGAAGAAGAAATCAGTCTCTGCAATAAACAGAACTTTATGTCTTATTGGGGGGCTAAAATCTCAAAAAACAAGCGCAACTTCACATTTTGTGATGCAGAACAAATACCGCGACCCCATTATGTATCTTCAGTGTTCTACCCTGTTGGACAAATTCTGAGACTCCTTCATAGATCCTAAGTCTATCACCGTAAGTTTTTTTTTCAACTGCATGGTATCAATATCTCATTAAATAGCTGTTGTTTCCTACTTTTGTCTGCAAGGTACATCTTTCTCTTTGTTGTTAAGTAGAGCATGGTCTCCTCTCCCCTCCTAGTGTCCAAAAACTTCTCTTTCCTTGCTCACTAGGAGACAGTTTCTTGAAGGTCTTAGGTTTTGCTCATGTATAAATCATAATTTTGCTATATTAAGAAACACAGATGTTGTAGTCACCCAGCTACTGGCTAGTATTAATTCATCTCCTTTTTTCCTAAAATAAAGGACAAGGGCTTTTTAAACATTCTGAGTCTGTAGTCTTACTTTCCATAAGATAAAACGCATCCCAAATAATGCTTCCCAAATAATATTGCTAAATAATCCAACAAGCATAATATGATATGTGTAATACTAGCACTTTTTAAATTATACTTTAAGTTCTGGGATACATGTGTGGAATGTGCAGGTTTGTTACACAGATATACACATGCCATGGTAGTTTGCTACACCCATCACCATCATCTACGTTAGGTATTTCACCTAATGCTACCCCTCCCCTATCCTCCCCACCCCCTGACAGGCCCTGGTGTGTGATGCTCTCCTCACTGGGTCCATGTGTTCTCATTGTTCAACTCCCACTTATGAGTGAGAAAATGAGGTGTTTGGTTTTCTGTTCCTATGTTAGTTTTCTGAGAATGATGCTTTCCAGCTTCATCCATGTCCCTGCAAAGGACATGAATTCATCCTTTTCTGTGGTTGCGTATTATTCCATGGTGTATACGTGCCACATTTTCTTTATCCAGTCTATCACTGATGGGCATTTGGGTTGGCTCCAAGTCTTTGCTATTCTGAATAGTGATGCAATAAATATATGTGTGCATGTGTCTTTATAGCAGAATGATTTATAATCCTTTGAGTATATACCCAGTAATGGGATTGCTGGGTCAAATGGTATATCTGGTTCTAGATCCTTGAGGAATGCCCACACTGTCTTCCACAATGGTTGAACTAATTTACTCTCCCACCAACAGTGTAAAAGCATTCCTATTTCTCCACATCCTCTCTAGCATCTGTTGTTCCCTGACTTTTTAATGATCGCCATTCTAACTGGCATGAGATGGTATCTCATTGTGGTTTTGATTTGCATTTCTCTAATGACCAGTGATGATGAGCTTTTTTTCATATGTTTGTTGGCTGCATAAATGTCTTATTTTGAGAAGTGTCTGTTCATATTCTTTGCTCACTTTTTAATGGGGTTTTTTTTTTTTCCTGTAATTTGTTTAAATTCTTCGTAGAGTCTGGATATTACCTCTTTGTCAGATGGGTAGATTGCAAAAATGTTCTCCCATTCTGTAGGTTGCCTGTTCACTCTGATGATAGTTTCTTTTGCTGTGCAGAAGCTCTTTAATTAGATCCCATTTATCAATTTTGGCTTTTGTTGCCATTGCGTTTGGTGTTTTAGTCATGAGGTCTTTGCCCATGCCTATGTCCTGAATGGTATTGCCAAGGTTTTCTTCTAGGGTTTTTATGGATTTCATCTTAACGTTTAAGTCTTTAATCCATCTTGAGTTAATTTTTGTATAAGGTGTAAGGAAGGGAACCAGTTTCAGTCTTCTGCATATGGCTAGACAGTTTTAAAAACCAGGAAACTAAGTTTTGGAGAGGATAATTTATCACACATTATACAAGTGATAAAACCAGAACTTAAGGAAGCCTTGAGTCTTAGAACCCCTGTTGGAACGTCATGTTTCTCCTTTGATTAAAGTACCCACTACATAGTTGCAGCACTCTCTTCCAAGCAAATGTAATCTTCCAGGCAATTGGTCTGAAAGCTTCTTTGTAGAGCAAATGACTTTGTAGAGAAAATGGCTTTGAAAAGTCTGTTGAGGGGCAGAACTCTGCAAGCATGTTAAAGCAGAAAGAGAAAGACATCTAGCTCAATAAAGAAAAGAGGGAGGAAGCTAAAAAGCTGAGCAATGTCAGCGGGTAGGGTAAGGGGAGTGGGTGGTCCCTAGTTGCTAGAAAGAATGAACGGAGACTTTAAGGAAAGTCTGATTGTCTCCTGGAATTGATGGTGGTGCCTCAATTTTTTTTTGTGCACAATCTACAGTAAATCTCAGATTGCATTTTATTTTGAAGAGGTGTTTTTTTGTTTGTTTTTTGTTTTTTGTTTTTTTTTTAATAATGTGGAGAAATGCCAAGTACTGCTGCAAGGATAGACTGCTACACCTGATGCTCACTGGGCATCTGACTTTTGGTATCATACCCTTCTCAGAAATATGCTGAAAATATATGAGAAAAGGCATAACTCCTGCTGTCAAGGAACTTAAAATGTAGTTGAAATGTTGAATAAAACTTAGAATATGCATTTAATATTTTAGCTGGCTAGATTGGTGTTATGTAAGTAAAGAATGTAGATAGATCTGTTAGGGCCCTTACAGGGATTTAAAGATATTTTAATGATATGTAAATAATATTAATGCCAGTTTTTACAAAAAAAGTATAAAAAGAACAAAGATACAGAACTATTTATAAAATATATAAAAATAGTTTCTATCTCTTTTTTATGTTACTAAATATGGATTCCACTTTGATTTGGGGCCACAAGAATCATTTTGCTAATATCACAAGCTAGGACTGCTGCGTGAGGCAAAAATACCTACAATTTAGCATATGAATAAGAAATCTTAATTTATGTCCAATTCTAGTTCTCTTTTAATTAAATAGATTAATTCTGTTCTCAGAATCAATGTTAGAAATTGTGTGAACACAAGAAACAAAGGAAGTAAATGGTAAAATCTCTTCCTTCTATATTTTGCCATCAAAGAAACCAGGCCAGTGAAAGTGCTTTCTGGAGCTATCTAGATGCAGAGAATTTTCCAGCTGAGCCCTCCCCAGTTGCATTCACAGAATAGGCATGATGTGTGACAGGCTTAGCAGCCTATCTCAATCTAAAGAATTTAAAGAAAAATAAAGCAGAAATCTAAAGAATAAAAACACAATGTAATTTCAGCAGTGGGCTTACTTTTTTTTCCTAAACTAATACACTCTAACATGTTCCATGGTAATAAGGACTATTTTTGTATTATTGTGTGTTCTATTATATTCTGTCATGAGAACTATTTTTCAGAGACTTATATCTAAAAGTATTGTTATATTTTTCTTTATCATTCTAATGGCAGAGATTATACTTCCAAGAACAGAACATTTTTCCAAAAAAATAATAATAGATAATCATTTCCTTTGAGAAGGTCTATAATGAGGGCAGAGTGTGAAGGGGGAGAGAGTGTACATTCATTTTTGTGACAAATATTTTAATGCACAGAATATTATGGACCATTAATCCATTTGTATGACAGGCTTAGGCTGGACTACCACGGGACTTTGGAGAATGTCATATTCTATATTGGTTTCTTTCTCCAGAAGGAAAATTATTCATCTGGTGGAATATGGAAGAATACAAATTGAAAGTACAAATTTATCCTGCCAAACTACATATAGAAGCATTTCTCCCAGCAATTTCTGTAAACACCCATTTTCCAGCACCGTATTATACAATTGCCATAATTAATTAGCTTTATGGGGCTGTGCTCGGCAGTCACCTGCTCTGAGAAGGAAATTAAAGTAACTGTGATAAATAATTATTATTGTGGCTAAAATTATAAACCATACTGTTCTGATTACGTCAAGTTTTCCACAGTAAGGGAAATAAATATTTCTAGAAGTCATTAAGCTTTCCATAGGGAAAAAGATAATTAAATGAAAGGTATAAATATTTATCAGTCAACGGCATAACCAAAGATCTAGGGTTACAATGCAGGAGAGGTCAGAACTCAAAAGTTTTTATGTATTCTCTATCCTTGTCATCTGATTAAGAGTAAATATCTTTTCTGAATTAGATGATAAATAATATTGCCTACATAGGTAGATGAGGCTAGAAATCTGATCTTCCAATATTGCTGATTATCAGGCAACATAGCTAGAAGAGAAATCTAGAACAATGAAACCAGATTGCATCTCATTAGTATTCTTTATATTTCTAAAGAATATTAAACAATATTTAAAAAAGCGACAATATTAATTATACATGTTTCTGTATAAGCCAGTCTTGGAGGACACCAGTATAGTTCAGGACTGAGTTGAGCTATAGATAGACTTGGACTTTTGCTGAAAAGAGCGGAAAATATTGTATAATGTCTTGGCCCAGGTAAAACAGACAGTAACTAGGCAACCAGAACTAAAAAACACTAGAAACTAGTTTGGGAAAGCACGTGTTACAGTCTGTGCCACATATCCCATTTTGATCTTACCATATATGTAGTAAGTTGAAAGGTAGAACCTAGAAAGATATGCCCAAATCCCTATCATCTGTGAATATTAGCCTATTCGGGAAATGGGTTTTTGCAGATGTAATAAAATTCAAATCTTGAGATATGATTACCCTGGATTACCCAGGCAGGCCCTAAATCTAATGACAAATGTTCTTCTAATAGAAAAAAGAAGGCACAGACGTCACAGGAAGCAGCAATGTGAAGACAAAAGGAGCTACAAGCCAAGGAATCCTAAGGATTACCAGCAGCCACCAAAAGAAGAGCATAGAATGGATTCTCTCTGGAGCCTTGGGAGGGAGTGTAGCCCTGCTGACATCTTGATTTCAAACTTCTGGCTTTTAGGATTGTGAGCAAATATATTTATATTACTTTAAGCCACACGGTTTGTAGTAATTTGTTACAGCAGCTCTAGGAAACTAATGCACCGTATTATCCTCAAAGTAAAATGGTAAATAAAAATATACCAAATGGTATATTAAATGGTATATTTAATGGTAAATTAAAATATACCAAGAAAGTCACTTATAGGGAAAAATAAAAGATAGATATCCCCATTTATTTAACTACCTAAAACTACTGGAAAGACCTATGGGCTAAACTTGCTGACATCTTAGAAGCCTGGCTCCGGCAAGATGGAAAGAAGTTCCAGGTGGGAATAACCCACGTGGACATAAATCCTCTCTACATCTACTAAGCAAAATATCTAATGAGAATGACAATCTCTGCTTTGGTTTATGAAAATTTTGCCATCCATGAAACCCAATAGGGTGAAAGGGCATGTACAGTGAAAGCCAGACAGACTTAAGTGAAAAAAGTAGTTTCCTGGCAGAAAACAGGATGGATTTCTGGGAGAGACCAGAAAAAGGGAAAAGCAAATTCTGGGAAATCTCTGGTTGTAGGCAACATGGATAAACCATCTACTATTAAGTCCCCCTGCACCCCATTAAGATGGCATGGGACACAGAAAACTTTTGGAGTGATTCTTGAGGACCTGATGGAATATGTGGACTGCACCATTTTTTGTTTCTTAATGCCACCTGTTTCAGAACCCTTAATGAACTCTAGGGCTCTGAGTTTTTGTTTGCTTTGTTTTGTTTTGGGAAGGATGTAGAAGTCTGTGAGGCGGCACGCTGGTTTCAATTTTCCTAGATAGTTGTGTATTTATTTCAACTGCTTGGCTGACAGGGATAAATGCTAAGACCCTGTACTTTTAATTCTTTTCACAGTGTTCAGCATGATTTAACAGTTGACATCCACTATGGCGTATCAGAAAGATTGTGCTGTGCAAAATATTCTTCCATTTGATAACAACAATTTCATTGCCCTTGTAAGGCACAGGTGCCATGGGGAAGTCATGGGGATGCACTGGGATCATTTAGATCTTCCTAATTTTCTAGAAATCCTGAAACCTCTGCCCTGATTCATAGAAGGTTTCAGGCACAGTCCTCTGATTGCCCCTATGGCTACAGTTTTCTACCTGTAAGTTAAAAAGACAGCAGAACGCATTAAAAGGGGAGGGAACATTCAGTGATACGTAGTGCATAAAATATTTTGGCACACTGACAGATTTAAAGTCAGCTTGACCACTTACTTGCTGTGTAATGTGGGAGACATTTCTTACCTGCACAGAGATCAGTTTCTCTGTCAGTTAGAAACTATAAACTGCTGCCAGAAACAGAAACTAAACTTTGATGGCTGAACACAAATGGGTTTATTCTTGCCTCTAAAGTAAGCATGAGGAGACAGTCCAGGGTTGGTATGAAAACTCCAAAAAGTCATAGAAAACTTGGGTCCTTATGTCTGCTTTCTTTAGTAGATATCTTCTGTCCTCAAGGCTACCTCAGATTCATGGTGGCTCCAGTTATCACATCCACACTCCAGGCATGTGTTAAAAATGTGTGCATTGGTAGGGAAGAGGATAAGAAGGGGACATGCCAAATATTTGCACTTCTCTTCAGGAAATTCTCTAACAGTACTATCAAATAGTATTTTGCTTCTCATTTACCTTCCTAGTAGTCATAGAAATTAGAAAAGACCATCCTTTTCTGGATACATTGCATCCCAGTTAAAAAAAAAGTCCTATTACAAAGAATAAGGTTTTTTTTAAGTCATCCAAAAAAATTGAGTAACCATCATTTCAAATGCACTCTAATATGACTGAAAGTTGCCAAATTTATTTTCATATGGACCTTTGAGTTTTGCCCGCTGCCGTGGTACATCTGATACCAAAGCATTGCCTATGCTTCTTTTAGGTACCGGCTTTGATACAATGATCCATATCCGCTTGTCTCCTAACACCCTGCTATTCATTCATTCATTCATTCAACATTTACTGTGATTCAACTATGTGTCAGGCTCCAAGCTGAATAAAATACAGTCTCTATTACTACAAGGAGCTCAAAGTCTACTAGGGGAAACAGACATACAGACATACCCAGAACACACACTTGTGCAAAGATA
The DNA here is from genome assembly GCF_028858775.2 of Pan troglodytes. Lineage (NCBI taxonomy): Eukaryota > Metazoa > Chordata > Mammalia > Primates > Hominidae > Pan > Pan troglodytes. Next base: position 17,056,634 of record NC_072411.2, read on the forward strand.
AACACATGAAAAAATTGTTTACAATATGTAAGAGTTGTAGAGCCACTAAGACAGGAGCAGTCAGGGAGGGTAGAACCCCAGAAAACCTCATGCCATCTTCCTGTTAAAGCCTCTTCCCTCCATCCCAGGATACCTTACCCTGAATTCTTAGAGCCTGAATTGCTTCTTTTAAAACTTTATAATGGTTGCAATCATACCATGTGTGCTTATTTGTGTCAGGCTGCTGTTAATCCGCATATTTTCAAGATCTATCTATGTTGTTGCGTGCAGCTGGAGCTTGTTTCTTGTTTTACAGTGTTCTTTTGTATGACAGTGTCACAATTTATTCAATCATTCCACTCTCAGTGGGAATTTTGGTAGATTCTGGTTTTGGAATTTATGAATAATCTTGCTTTAATAAAACTCACCCATTTTTGTAAATATATGTGCTTATTCCTATTGGGTATGTATTATAAAATTACTGGGGTATATTTCATGTGCATATTTGTTTTTTGAAGATAATGCTCAACAGTTTTCCAAAGTAGTGGTATAAATTCTACCTATTTCCATGTAAAATAGCATTTATAGAGATATGTGCTTCCATGAAGAGAGTTCTACTTCGCCCACATCCTCAGCAACACACAATGCTGAACTTAATCACATCTTATCCTTTCTCCCCCAAATCTGTTTCTTCTACATCGTAGTAAGTGACGTACCTGCATTCCACACTTGTGTGTCTGCACTGATTTCTGTTTCATTCCCTGAATTCAATGAAGCGCAAAGCATGATTATTCTATTTCTAAATATATTTCTAATGTATCGGTTTCCCCGCCTCTGTTGCAAATGTCCCACTCTAAACAAACGCAGTATCTCACTTGGTCAACTGCAGTCGCTTTTCAACAAGTATTTCCTTTTTTTCCTCCCTTCAATCCAGTCTTCATACAGCAATCAATGGGGTGTTCTGAGATGTGTTAAGAAGTAAATTGTATTATTTGCCATCTTGTTTAGAAATCCTTCCTACAAATTGTTCTATAATTCTAATGTTTTAAGTTTCATTCTTTAGTATGTATCATAACATTATTCTTTTATGGTTAAATAGCATTCCATTGTATAGATATGACACATTTTGCTTACCATTTCATTTTTTTGATACACATTTGTGTTATTCTCGCCCTTTGGCTATTGTAAATAGAGCTTCTGTGAACATTAGTGTATGTTATGCTAAATGAAAGAAGCCAGACACAGAAGGCCACATATTATAGGACACCATTTATACAAAATATCCAGAGTAGAAAAATCTGTAGCAAGAAAAAGCAGTTTTGTGGTTTACAGGCGCATGGAAGAAGAATAATAAGAGTCACTGGTTAATGAGTATGAGATTTCCATTCAGGGTAACAAAAGTTCAGAAATTAGATAATGGAGATGGTTGAACGACACTGTGATTGTAGTTAATGGCATAAAATGAAACACTTTAAATTAGTTAAAATACTAGATTTTATATATATTTTACTACAATAAAAATTAGATTATACTGACGGTTGCACAACTCTGCTAAAATCATTGAGCTTCGCACTTTAAAAGTGTGAATTTTATAATATGTTATTTATGTGTCAATAAAGCTTTTTTTTAAAGGCCCGTCATCTAATTCTCATTTACTTTTACAAAATCCCAAACTTCTCATCTTGAATAATCTCACTCCTTTTGATCCATCATTCTCATTTGGAGCCATTCTTCTCAGGTTAACTAACCTCACACCCTTTTTAATCTCCTTTTAGTTTCTGTAACACACTGCATCTTCCTTACCTTGAGCCCTCTATGCTTTCCATTCTCTCTCTGCCTGGGACATTATTCGTCTGGATTCTCCTCCATGGCAGAATAATTCTTTCTCTAACTTTCACTTTGAACCTCATCCCTGTAGACAGATCCCTCCGCACCCTACACAAATCACCCTCAAGTCCTGCCTCCTGCACTCACATCCATTCAGTTTGCTCCGTCATCGTCTCATTACCAGTTATCCATTTAACATCTGTCTTTCCCCCACTAGGGTATAAGCTCCATGAGAGTGGAGACTATGCCTACTTCATCTACTTTCAATAGTATCTGGCACATAGTGCTTAAGAAATATTTATCAGAAAGAATATTATGAATGCATGCCTCTCACTGGTCTATATTTGAAGGTGACATTTCAACAGATGTTCTGAATAAAGTCACTCCCGACACTTATGTGAAGAATTCTGACTCTACCTGACCCATCTAGGACTCCAGCAAATGTTTTGTGGATAAACTCTGGAAATGTCATCTGAGTCTCAGATTACTAAATGAAAAAGATTTCTTATATAAAATAATATGCCCTTCAATATATTTTAGTTAACTTAATGTTCAAAGATTTTATTCTTTAACATCAATGTTATTAATATAAAATCAGTTTCCATCTATTTCAAGTACCACACATAGCCATATTTCTGAATGACCTAAGTTACAGCAATAAAGTAAATTACTTTTACTTTTGATGTTTTCATAATTAAATGACTCATAAAAGTGGTTAAATTGTAAGATAAATGGACTATAACCACCCTCAGCCACTTTCTAGGTACATGGCAAATATCTTAGACTTTCTGTAATAGTCTTCATCTATTAAATCCAGAGGTTAGGTTAAATGGATGTTACATCCTCTATGAGTTCCCCTGGCCTCAAGACCTTTCCATACAGAAATACTGTCTAGACATCTGCTGAATTGTTGCCAATTTATTCAGTTCTTCCACTTCCAAAAAAGTAAATTTAAAAATGGGCCACCAGAGTACATTTAAATTTTAATGAGAGTTATATTTCCTTGTTTACATATTTTCTTATTACTTACCTAGATTTTTTTAAAGTCACATATCAAATCAGAATTATGTCTTAATATTTTAGCATTCTTTGACATTCCATTTTGCAAGGAGATACAATTCAAGTTGAACTTGGGAATTTATACACATTGGTAGTTAGTTGAGCCTTGTAAATTGCAGACTTTATTTCCCCATACTGGATCTCTGAGATATTGTGTCAAGACATGAAACTATATGTCAAGATGTGGGGAAATATGTGCCAAAGTGTTACGGCTTAATTGAAAACACAGCTGCTGAAAAAAAAAGTAGGAAAATTGTAGAGTGCAAAAAGAACATTTAACATGTTTGGAGTGGATCAAAGATATCCACATACTCTGTGGATTCTTTACTGTGGAAATGAGCCATAAGTTTTCAATAAAGCAGTCAGGAATATTTCATAGTATTTCCCCCCTTTGTGAAATAATTAATAACAGAATAAAGAAAAGATATGAAGACTTGTTAGAAGTGACAAAAAGAACATAAGTAAGTTATGCTGAATAAATGGAAAAGTGCTGGGAAAGCATTGGAAAAGTTTATACAGGTGCTGTTCCTCATATATACAAATTTTTGTTTTCCTCTCTAACCATCATTGTTCTAGCCATTCTGTGTCTTTAAGAAGACCTTTTGTGTATCACAGCCAGCAGAGATTGTACCCTCTCTCCAAATAGCAACAGTACTTGTAAAAGGTATGTGAAGTCAAGTAGGATCTCTTCTAACTATCTTATGTTTGTGAAACACTTCTCTCATGTGGCTATAAGCTTCCTGAGGGCAGAGATGATTTCATAGTTCTTTTTTCACACCCGTAGCACAGTGGCAATCACCTACTGTGAAGATAAATGCTTACTGCTTAAAGCCAGAATGATTCAATCATAGTAATAGTTATTGGCTGCCTATTCTATGTCCCAACACAGGCTGATGCAGAAATTGCTTTCTATCCCAAGGGGGCACCTCAGTGCTTTTTCACGTAGGGAATATTTTTCAAATATTGTCATACAAAGCTGAAGCACTGGGGTTTGAAGGTATGTAAAGTAGTCCTGAAATTCATCTGCGGATGTACGTTGGCCCTGACACATCTTCCTGGAAAGGAGGTGGAATTAATTAACTGCCTAATTCCCAGGGATAGGAGAGTTGAGGTTTTGGGGTAACAAAATGTAAACCTGTCTCTGAACATTAGGAAACTGGAATAATCAGTGGAATGCTTTAGTATCTTCATTAATAAAGGCACAGATTTTATTACAATGCTTTTAAGTCCTAGCAACACCAAATTTTTTCCTAATCTATTGATAAACACTGAACCAAGAGATTTTCATTCTATGTGGAAAGTAAAAATATTGATTCCTATTATATTCTGGGTTCCGTATGAAACACATCACATAAAGATGGGCATTTTGCTCTCGAGACAAATTTAGAGGTAGGCTCTTTCCACCCATTTCACATAAGATAAAACTCAGGCTCAAAAAAATAAGTATCTTTTCCAATTTCACAGAATTAAAAACAAGATGAGCCCTACATAAAGGATGTTCTATGGGATTAACTTTTCCACTTCTGCTTTCTATTGTATATGACTGTATGAAACAGGGTGGTATGCCTTAATATTCTTGCAACTAATTCTTAAAAATACAAGAATAATTAGAAAAATAAATATTAAAGTAGAACAATTTCACATTTTCAGCTATTGTGTTTATTGAAAATTTAACAGTAGCTGCATAAAAGTACTTGATGTCATTATCTTTTCTTCCAACAGAAAAACAATAAAATCTATATAATTTAATTTTACATTTGAAGTAAATGCTAGTCACAGTAACCTATAAAGTTATTCTCTGGGAAGTTTTTCTGTAAAACAAATGTTACTGCTTTTGATTAGACTACATTGTATGCACAATTTCACATTTGATGCTGAAATGGGAAATTAAAGAATTCAATCTCATTGGCCTTAAGTCAGTTCAAAATAAAAAATAACATCTCATTTTGGAGTTTAAGCCATAAACACAGCTTTAAAAGTTCTGTTTTTGAAGTTTAAGTTGGTCTTTTTTTATCATTTGGAAGTTTCAATTTTTAGCACACGCTACCTCCTATATATACACTCCTGTTTCTCCTGCCCAGAAAATAATGCCATTATAAAAACAGTTTTGAGAGGGTAAAACAAAAGCAATAGAGAAAAGAAAAAAAAAAACCTCTTCAGAGATTTTCTTTGTAAAGATGTTTGGAGTAATTTCAATAGCTCTATCTCATTTGTAATGCATAGTGCATTTACTATAATTATTTTTCTCTCAGCTAGCCACTGCTGAAATCACTCCTGCTTAGCTTCCATCAGCAATGGATTGCGTTACCTAGGAGACGTGCTTGTATTCAATCTATAACAGAATAAAAATATAATTAAAATGTAGCTAAATATTCCAGTGGTCAGGTCTTTGATATACGTTGGATGATCTGTTCCATTAAGAAACAGAAGAAAGACATAGGACCTCATTGCACAGAAGCATTTAATTTTTCTACATTGCCTGCAGGAAAAATTGTACACTTCCCCTAAACTGCTATTAAGGTTTCTCTATTACTCAAATCTAACTTGCTTCTCGTGGGGTTTGCACCCTCCTAGGTGAAAGGCTAGGACTAGATACTGGACAAGAGGAAGTTAGAAGTGTTAAGAGTGAAGCACAGCTTCAATAAGTACTTATTTTTCTTTCTCCAGAGCGGAGGCTAAGCACAGGACAGAGGTTTTAGAGCAATCTTCAGGAGGCTGTGATATAAACATCCCCAGATTGTATGGATAAATAAATCAAGGTATCCATAAGCTTGGAAATGAAACTGAGGTTGAAAGCCACTTATTAAGCAGTTAACTGGTCTTTTAAAATGAAGGATCTAGAACAGAAATTAAAGCGTGGCATTCCGTAAGTCTTTATCTTGCCCTCTCTTATTCACAGAAGGCATTGTTAATTGATCATGTAACTATCACTGAGGTGAAATGCTGTAACACACTCCTCTGCTGTGATCACCAATACTGTAGACTAGCCAAGAGAGTTAAAACTGAGCTAGTAGAACTAGAAAGTGTGAGGTAAACAAAGCAAAGCAATTAAAATTGGAGGCTGCAAGCCTATATACTGAAAATTCATAAAACTTCTTATCTGAGAGGCAATGTTGCTTATGGTTAAGAAATCAGACTACAGAGTAAGACTGGGTTTGCATCCCACCTCTATAATTATGTCTCTGTGCCCAAAATGGGACAAAAATAATCTACTTTATGATGGTGTGAAAATTAAATAAACTTACAACACTACCTGACACATAGCAAAGACAATAACAGATAGGTGTTTTAATTACGTGAGACATGATGACAACTTTCCTCTAGCCCTAGGTTAGAAGTGACTCTTAAAGTGAAAAATAGGGTAAAATACTTGTCAGCTTTGTTATCCATCCTCTCTATTATACACCTCCTATTTGTCAATTGGTTTTTCCATAGAATCCTTCACATACCTTTAAGTATTTTTTTAGGTGGTGTAATGATTGCTTTTATGAATCAAATTGGCTAGACTATAGCACTCAATTATTTAATTAAATCTAGGGGTTTCTGTGAAGGTATATTGTAGACGTGGTTAACACCTACAATCAGTTGAGGGAGGAAAAGATCAGCTCTGCTTTACTGATGTTTCTGCATAATGTATAGGCCCAGTGGACAGCTGGAGTAAGACACATGGATGTTCACCTTGCTTGGAAAAAGGCCATACGTATGCATGCACACAGATTCAGGGGCTGTGGACAATGATTTGGTCAAATGATAAGGTTCTTGAAGGCAAATATTTGGAAAATTGCTGACAAGTGGGTCTTGCAAGGATGTATATGGATATACCTCTCCAGATAGGCAAAATTGGCAAAGATATCTATCTGTTCCAATGACTTATCTGGCTATCCATTCACGGTTTCAACAGTCTTTATTATTTTGGCTGTAAAATAAAGTCTTGATCCTCCTGTTTTATTCTTTTTAAAAAAATGCTTTAGCTATTTCTAGTTTGCCTTTCCATATACATTTCAGAATAATCTTTTATGGAAATACAAAAATCTTACTGAGCTTTTGATAGGAATTTTGCTAAAGGCTGTGTATCAATTTGGGGAGAATTGACATTTTTACAGTATAACTCTCTCTAGATCATCTTTGCTTTCTTTCATCAGACATTTGTATTTTTCCACATATTACATTTTGTTAATTTATACCTGAGCATTGCATTTTATTTTGATTCTTTGGTTTGAGGTATTTTTTAATTGAATTGTTAATTGTTGCTATATAGGCAAGCAATTTATTTTTCTATATTAACTTTATATTGTATGATATTGCTGTCACTTTATGTGACCTAATTATATTATCCATTAGTTCCAAAAGGGGTTTCTGTTATTCTTTAGGATTTCTATAATCATGTTAATTATGAAGATAATTTTATACCATTTTTAATGTTTGTGGATACATAGTAGGTATATATATACTTATGGGATACAGGAGATTTTTTTTTTTCAGGAGATGTTTTGATACAATTGTGCAATGTGTAATAATCACATCATGGAAAATGGGGTATGCATCCCCTCAAGCATTTATCTTCTGTATTATGAAAAATTCTTATACTTTTATTTTAAAATGTATAATTAGTTATTGAATATAGGCATCCTGTTGTGTTATCAAATACTAGGTTTTATTCCTTCTATTTTTTTTGTACCTATTAACCATCCCCACCTCACCCCACTACCATTCCAAGCACCTGGTAACCATCCTTCTACTCTCTCTATTTCCATGAGCTCAGTTGTTTTGATTTTTAAATCCTACAAGTAAGTGAGAACATGTGATATTTTTCTGTGTCTGGCTCATTTCACTAAGCATAATGACCTCCAGTTCCATCCACATTGTTGCAAATGACAGGATCTCAATGTGCATAACTTTGTTTCATTTTCATGTCTTAATGCATTATCTAGGATTTCTAGGACAATAGTGAATAGAAGTTGTGAAAGGGAACATCCTTACTTGTTCCAGATCTTAGGAGAAAGTGTCCAGTTTCTAATCACTAAGTGTAACATTAACTCTAGGTTTTCTGTAGGTGTTCTTTATCAAGTTAAGAAAGTTGCCCTGGATTTGTAGTTCTGAGATTTTGTTGTTTTAAATATAAATGAGATTTGGAGTTTCCCAATATATTTTCTGCATCAATTGATAGATCATTTTTCTTTTTAGCCTGTTAATGTGATGAATTTCATCTTTGAATATTGAACCAGCCTTGCATACCTGAAATAAATCCCATATGATTTTGGTGTATAATATATTTTATACACTGTTGAATTCAATTTAATATTTTGTTGAAGATTTTTGCATCTATATTTATGACAAATATTGTGCTAAAGGCTTTTTTATATAATATCTTTATCGAGTTTTGATAATTAGGTAATTCTGACCACATAGAATGAATTAGTAAGTAAGTATTCTCTCTGTTTCTATATTCTGCAAGAGACTATAGAGAATTAACATTATTTCTTCCTTAAATGTTTGGTAGAATTTACCAGTGGAACAATATGGGAGTGGTAACTTTTCCTTTGGAAGGTTTTAAATTATTGATTCAAATTATTTGGTATAGGCCTTTTCAGATTATCTATTTCTCTTTGAGTTTTGAGGTTAATTATTGATATAATTGGGTTAATATCTACCATCCTAGTACCTATTTATTTGCTACATGTTTGTTTCTTCTTCCCCTCTCCATCACTTTATGCCTTGTTGTGTTATAATTGGTCATTTTATATGGTTTCATTTCATCTCTTTAGCATATCCATTATGTTTCTTGTTAGAAAGTTTTCTATTGGTTGCCCTAGATTTCCCAGCATACATTTTCCAGTAACCTAAATCAACCTTCAAATGACATGATGTTGCTTCATATGTAATGTAGGTACTTTATGACAAGAAGTTCCAATCTCTCCCTTCTTATGACCTGCTGCCATTCATTTTACTTAAGTAGATGCTGTAATTACCCCAATACATACATCAATACTATTACTACTTTAAATAGTTATCTTTTGGGTCAAATATGGAAATGATAAAATATTTATTTAATCTTTATTCTCCCTCTGACACTTTTCCTTTCTTTTTGCAGATCTCAATTTCTGCCCTCTATCATTTTTCTTCTGCCTAAAGAACTTTTTATACTTCGTTGCAGGGAAGTTCTGGTGGTGAATCCTCCAGATGTGCATGAGTGTCAGATAGTGACTTTATCTTTCCTTCACTTATAACTTCGCTGAATATAGAGGTCCAGTTTTTTGTGTGTTAAGTATTTATACAGCTTGTTTTCTGTGCATCCTGGATCTGTGGTTTGTTGTCTGTAATTAACTTTGAAAAGTTATTGGCCATTATTACTTCAAATATTTCTTCTGCTTATTTTCTTCTCCCCTGGTGTTTTAATTATGTGTATGTTACACCTTTTGAAATTCTGCAGCTCTTGGGATGTTCCTGTTGAACTATCTACAAAGTTTCTAATTTGTGTCTCTGGTGTATCCAGTCTACCTTTGAGCTCAAAAGAACTTCATTTATATCTTAGGTTTTTAAAAAAATGTCTATCAGTTTGATTTGTGTAATTTCTATCTCTCTGCTTATATTACCCACATAATTTTACCTGTTTACTTTTTTATTAGAACTCTTAACATATTGATTAAATTCCCTGCCTGATAATTTGAAAACTTGTATAATATTGGAGTTTAATTCTCATGAGAACTTTATCTCTTCATAGCATCATTTAGTTTTGCTTTTACATTTTTTTCCCACTGTTTAACATGCTTTTTAATTTTTTGTTGTTGCAAGTCAAACACAATCTACATAGTAATAAGAACTGAGGTAAGTAAGCATTTTGTATGATCATTTGTGCTAATCTGGCTAGGAGTTGGCATAAATTTAATTTTTAATAAAAAATTTAAATGTTTAATATTTTATGTAGCCCTAGTTGCCAGAACCTCAAACTCTTCTGACTGTTTTTTTTTTTTTTTTTAATCTTTGCCACTCACTTTGGCTTCCCTAAGAACTTCACCTTTGTGGAGGCTGAAGCAAATTCATCTTGGATGCACATCCATCATGTTGACTTCTGATTAACACCAGCTCTGGGAACGCATCTAAGATTTCTACTTTCACATACCATAAATTCTGCCCTTAGGTTGAAACAACTTTGATGTTATTGTAAACATTTACTTACCATAAATCCTGCCCTTAGGCAAATTCCATATGGTATATAAACCCTGAGTCTGCGCACAGGGATTCACCATCTTGTCCCTTGGCTGCCCAAGACATGGCTTCTGTTTGTAAGTCCCTACTATTAATGAATGTTTCTTTCTGTGAAACTGGATTTGTCAGCCTCTTTATTCTGCCCCTTAGCTTCCTAGGTCTTTGGGGGTAGGTTTGCATAGACCCGCTCACTGCAGAAAAATTTCCAAGTCTATGTCTTGTGGCACATTTAACTGTAATCCACTATTTCTACACTAGACCTCTAATGATGTGAAGGTAGTATGTGTATGGGTGAGGGGGAGAAGCATTCTATAATCTCATTATTAAATCTTAGTCTTTCAGTGGGCCTGTATTTTAGGACTGTGATCTTCACCAGTGCTATAGTCCTCCTTAACATCCCCTGTAAAAAAACAAAACAAAACAAAAACAAACTAACAAAACACCCCACCTTCCCCCTTGGCCCTCATTTGGTGAGACAGAAAAGCAGCAGGGGGCTGGCATGGGAGGAAACGACTTTCCCTGTTTGGGAAAATCTCTGATACAGTCTTTTTCTCAGGAGGGTGGGTGTTCGTTCTGGAAAATGCTCCGGGCATTAAAAAAATAAAACCGCTCTTCCTTTTCCCCTGCCAGAGGCAAGACGGTAGGTTTCTCAGATCCTCACCATGAGAACTCAGTGGGGCTCATAGCGGGGCTCACAAAAGTATGGAGAGCAGTAAGTCTGCAGCTCCTATAGTTTCTCATTAGTCCACGCTCAGCTCCAACAATTGATCAACATTACCATGTAAGTTGTCCTACCAGTTTTCTACTCCAGTGATTCCCGTTTCAGGTAAGCAGGTGTTGGCTATCACTCTGGATTCACCTGTCTCTCCACATTTTGAATTGCTCTAAAACCTCAGTTCTCTTGTCCAAGAAAAGTCATACATTTTCAATTTTTTGAATGCTGTTTTCTTCTTGCAAAAATAAGAGTAAAAACTCCTAACCTCTCCACAGGTGAAAACTAAAACTGTGAGTCATTTAATTTTCTTTTAACATAAGTAATTGAATGGTACCATAAGGAAAAATATAAAGACTTAACAGTAGTAAGAACAGAGCTATTATCACCCATCTACTTAAAGGGATGAAAGGAAGCAAAGATTCCAAGAAGAGAAAGTTATATAGTGAATTTACTCTTGACAAGAGCTGTTTTTTTTCTAGGAGAGCAAAGTTACTGTGTGATACCACACAGTAAGGAAGTTAAGTAAATAAAAACTCCAGTGCTGGGCTTGCTGGCTCACATCTTTAATCCCAGCCATTGGGAGGCCAAGGTGGGAGGATAAGTTGAGATCAGGAGTTAAAGACCAGCCTGGCCAACAAAGCGAAACCCTGTCTCTACTAAAAATACAAGAATTAGCTGGGCATGGTGGCGGGTGCCTGTAATCCCAGCTACTCAGGAGGCAGAGGTTGTCGACATCACACCACTGCACACCAGGCTGGGCTACAAAACAAGAGTCCATCTCAGGGAAAAAAAAATACCCTCCAATATCAATCATTTCTTCTGACTGATCTACTACGATTCCCCCTTGACCATCTTATTGGCAAATAGCAGGCTGGAGAAGGGCAAAGGTTGAATCTGGTAAATAAAACGTGTCCAGCACAGCTGCAATTGTTACTACCAACACTTGTTGGTAATAATAGCAACAATCAGCCAGGGTCATGGGAGGATAATGAGAATAATATCACGGAAGAGAAACCTGGCTACTATGGGGAAATTCCCAGAACAGAAGAATTCCTGTGAGCTGAAGACTACCTCATTTATGTCTAGCAAATGTTCATAGTTTTGAATTGAATAGATTACAAGCTAGATTAGAAAAGGCATAGTTAGCAAGAAAAAATTTAATAAAACAGACTCCTGAAAGCAGGCATATGCCTGAGTTATTCCATACGTAGGGTATTCCTCTCGTTATAAAGCCCTCATATAGTCTCTGCTGCTGTAGCTTTTACCCATCTCTGTGGTTTAGTTCAGAGACCATTTTTAAAATAAAACTAATTTCTCATAGAAATTAATCTCCACTTTTTCCGAATTCCTATAGCACATTTTGATTCCCACACATTTCTAATACATTCCATTAGTCATTATTAGATTTTATGTAGATATTCTTCACTCATTAATATATTTAAAATCACTTATTAAAGTCAAAGCATGGAAAAATGAAACCACATAACATTATAATAGAAATTAGTAATAATCTGGTATGGTTTGTGGTAGAAGTCAGAATTGCAAAAACAAGTCATGGCTAATTCACAAAATGCTAGGCCAGGCCAAGTGCGCCACATTAAGGAGTTTGAAATTTTTCTGGAATCCTCAAGCGTTTCTAAAATAAGTAACTATGTATATGTCAAAGTAACAGTATGTCTAATTTGACCTAATAGATTATGTAGTAATTGCAACTAGGTATTATTTTATCCTCATCCTTAAGTTTCTCAAGAAACTGGTCAATTACTGTTAGATTGATTCGTTTCTTTGTGAAAACAAAACTGAGGCTCAGAACAGTAAGTGATTGCCCATGGTAATGTAGCTAGATGGGGGCACAGATTATGTTCTGTTTCCTAGTTTTGAGCACTACATTACAACCTGATGCAATTTCCCCTTTTTATATTTCTGTTCATGTTCCTGTGCGTGGTACCAACTAGTATAATTTCACAGTACAATGCTTAACACCTGCTTTCTGCTAGACTATGCATATTAGTGTATTTTCTTTGCCAAATGAGTCACAAGTGATTAGCAAACGTTAGGGAAATAAACTGAGTGGATGAAGGGAGAGAGGCATTAGTTCTCATGAGTTCTTTCTATTTACACTCAATGATAAGTCCCAAAATATTTCATCTAGATACAAATTACATGAAAAAGGAGTCCATGTAAATGAATTGCCCGCCTGAAAAAATTAAAAAAAAAAAAAACCGTAAAAGAGTGAAGTGCCATTTGATAATCTACAGTAGAGATAGGAGAAGTTTACAGTTAACATGCTTATATCTTTAGAAATATGTACGTAGAACTTTTGTAATTTGCCTGAATATAATTTTTAACACTTCAGATCTGAGGTTTTCAAACTTTCTCTGTTCACCGTGCCCTTAGTATCTCAGTAATTTTTTCATAGTACCCCTAAGCCGAAAGAAAGAAATCCTGTTTACTGAGGACTTAGGTACAAATAACTTACGTATTTCCTAAAAAATTAGCAGTCACTTAAAAAAAAAAGGAGAAATTAAACACAATTAAACACCATTATTTACTGAAAGTATGTATGGACCTGTTTTCCACTGTAAAACTTTTCAAACCTCAGAATCAGACTGGTGGCAGCCACCCTCATTTCCTGTTTCTTGTTATTGAATTCATAACTCATAATTCATAATTTAATTCATAGTTGAATTCAATTTATAATTCAATTCATAATTAAATCCAATTCATAATTTAATTCATAATTCAATAATTATTCAATAAGCAGGCTTCCACTGTGATTTCCTCATTCTGATTCTCTGTATTGTATATATTAGAAGATAAATTGTTTATCATAATATAAATTTTGCTCCTGCCCCTTGCCCAACTGCTCTATAGAATTTTAGTAATAATTTTATTGATGTAAAAAATTAAAATTTCAGTGAAATAAATTTATTACATAAATGCATGCTCCTTGTAAACTTTAAAATCCAGTTGAATAAAATCCCTCTTAACTTTCTACCCATATCAACTAACTACTATCTACAGGAATGATGACTATTGTTAACAATTTAAGGTATCTATTTTCACTGAAATAATTACATATGTAGATTTAGAAGTATATGGTCACATTGTATATTTTATATTAAAAATATTAGATTGCAAAATTAAAATTTCTTTTCATTTTCTCATTTTGGAGAAATCATTCTATATAAACAGGTATGAACTTACCTGGACCTCTTTTCTGCTGTTTAATACTATCTTGTGTGTTATGCTGGATAACTTCCATTTGTCTCTCCAGATCCAGTCTCCACTCTTCTCCACCCTGCTCTGTGTCCTGGGAAACCGAATTAAAACGACTGCCTGGAAGAACTCTTGATCTCCAGTACCTTCCTTGCTCTACGGCTTCTGATTGCATCTGTCAGTGCAGTGAAAGCCACTGGCAGGAGATACAGAAAGAAGAAAAACAAGCAAAGTTGAGGCACTTATTTCCCATCTTCTTGCATACTTGTTTTCTATTTGCCATCTTCCCCTACCAAGGGTCATACCTTTTATCAGGTGGGCTTCTACACACAGCTGTCACGAGTTTCCCATTAGGCCAAGAGATACTGGGAGTTTTCCATTGTTATAAACCCCAGGATACCGTGTTTCCCTTTCTGACTTTCCTAAACTTGTACCCATATCATTGTAAACAATGCCTTTATTAAAATATGTTCAGTTACTTAATTTGAGTGTGCCACTTGTTTTCATCCAAGTCTTTGACTGATGCATGAAGACTTGCTATATGTAATCTTTACTTACACATTTATAACTGCCTACAATGTTTGATATTTTATACAATGCTACATTGAACATCCTTAAACATCTTTCTCTATAAGTACTGTGAGTATTCTTTTATAATGAATATTCTTTTATGGTTGATACCTGGAAGAATAGTTTTGGGGTTAAAAAGTAGCTTCAATTTAAAAATTGATACACATGGCTGAAAGTCCTTCTAAAGATGGAGGAACAATTTATTCTCTCTCTGAAACTAAATGAAAGCATATATTTTTCCATCCCCCTCACCAACAGTGAATTTTATAAACCTTTCTTAACATGTATAAGATGTTACCTTTTAATTGTTTTAATGTGTGTTCACTGATTAGTAATGAGAAATGACCTTCTTGTAATATGTTTATTAGCCATTGATGCTTTCTTTCTAAATTGTTAATTCAAATCTTCTGCCATCACCATGGGTAGAGGGAATGGCAGCTGGAGTGATATGAGAAACATATGGAGCAGAGCTCAGGCTTTCCAGGCAAAACACAGTAACCAGCCAGCCCTGGCCAGTTCACTAACTGAAGGCAAACACCTGAGCAAGCCGAATTCTGATCAGTAATTCTGACCCAAATCAATGGAACCTCTTGGCTGGTGTGTAGATTTATGAGGAAAAAAAAAAAAAGGCTGCTACTTTAAATCCTCAGATTTAAGTGGTTTGTTAAACAGAAACAAATAATTGATAAAATCATCTGAATCACTTTTTAAAACATTGTATTTATTTTATTATTTTGCTTTTATTAAACTCTGTACCCTCAAGAATACTGCTTCTCCTTTAAGAGTCTCAACTGGTAGCTGTTTCACTTTCCTTACTCCTGATATCATGGAGATGTGAAAGATACCCTCCATGTCACATCCAATCTCTTTTCTTCCCTTTTCTTTCAAAACTCCTAGCTTCAGTGATGTTCCTTCTTCATCCCTAGGAACAACAGATTTAAATTTGATGTCATCCTGCTTCTAACAAATATCGTAGACACATAGGCTTCGTCTCACATCCCATAGAATTTTACCTCCCAGTTTACTGGCTGTCTGTCCAACATGACTACCCTCATAACTCTTGAAGCTTTAAATATTGACATGGATAACTCACCCAGCAATCATATTTGTACCCTAGAACTTACCATTACTAATAAGCACAAACTTTCCATAATGTCAATTTCAAGAACATTGCTCTCTAATTCCACCCTATCCCTAACTTACATGCTCTAAGATCCCAACACCGATAACCAGAACCTAAGATTTACTGCCCCTCTTGTATCACATCATTCCTCTCTTATTTCTTATCTTCTTTTATATCTTTACCCAGCTTAAATTTCATGGTAAAACATTATAATCAATCCCTTGCCTGTGTCTTCAACTCCCTTGGTAACACCATAACCCTGGTTCACATTCTCTGCATACCCTGAACCTATATATACCTACTTGAGCTTAGTGGTGTAAAACACACTATCATGCTGATTGTTCACATAGAAAAGCATGTTTACCAGCTTCTTACATACTCCTACTGCTGCTCAACAACTGTATTAGGTGTTTCCATTCTCCATTCAATCTGCCATTTTCCAAGACGACCATTTCAGGCACTGTCCTTTCTTCACAAACCTCCAAAATCTACACTCTTATCTGATGAGGTCAGCTCTTGCTTTATGAAAAGAATTGTAGCCGCCAAAATATCTTCTAGATGCTTCCACCACTATTACAGCCTCGTAATAGTTTCTATGACAATGTATACATTTTTCCTGTTTCATTAGAAATAAATTATTCATGCTTCTATCCAAAGGCAACACCTTCAGTTGTACAATAGATTCTACTATCACCATTTTCCTGAAGTACATCATTTCTTCAGTTTTTGCCTCTGTTTTATTTATTTTTAGGTATGTGCATGATCTTTCACATCTGTGTGAAAGATGTAGCTTTTTCTCTTATCTTAAAACAAATAAAAAACTGCCGATCCTGCCTCTCCCTCTGCTTTATATAAAAACCTGTTTTTTTTCTTTACAACAACACTCCTTACAACACTTCACTTCCCTCATTTATTTTAATGCTTCTTTTCATATTACCCCTTGAGCCCATTCCAAACAAGCCTATTGCTCTTGTCACTGTAACAGAACTTCTAATACAAGGTCAGCAGTGACTTCTTAATCACTGAATACAATAGTCAATTCTTAGTCTTCATCTTGCTTCATCTATCTGCAGTATTTGCCATTCTCATCTTTACAACACCATTTTTAACTTTTTCCGGACTGTCAGGGCTCTCCTGGATTTCCTTCTATACTCTTACTTTGCATTTGCTTCACTGTGTTCTCTCATTTCCTGCTCTAAAAATATTGGAATTCCCAAAAGCTTAGTACTTGGATTGCTTAAGTTTTAAAAAAATTGATGTGTGTACACTTACCCAATATCATTCAGTCATATATTTTTAAATGAAGTTTTTATACTAGAGATTTTAAAATGTATATCTTGTAACTAGATTTAACACTGATTCAAAGACTTTTATAGTCAACTTTCTACTTGATATGTATACTTGGTTTTCTAACATGCAACTCAAAACAATCCTACCCCAAACTTAGCTCTCAGACTCTAACATGTCATCAATACCACCACTTCTTCTTACAATCTTTGCCATCTCAGTTTAAGGCAACTGCGATTTTTATTTTATAATCCTGTGAAATTGTATCTGTTACCTGCGTCTTTGTAGAGGCCAAAATAGGCTCGGCACAAAATATATTCTTAGTGTGATGGATTCTAAAGATATCTTCTTTAAAAGGATATTTAAGATGTCCTCTTAAATGTATTCAATTAACATTTTCTTTGTCCTAACATCAATATTAACACACTTGTATTTTGGACATATGTCTGATATTATTTCTTTGCTACATCTATTTATGAGTCATTTTATTTTTTAAGATTAAATGTTTTACGCTCTTTTAAACAAAAGAACTATTTTAAACCCAGTTTGAAACTAAGCATTTAAATTGTTTTTAGATATTGATTTGATTTGTGATTACTGTGAATGTTTAAATCATTTTTAACAACTTCTTTTATGTTTTCTCTCTCTACTTTAAAAAATATTATTCTTGTCTTTTGATGAATTCATGCACTTATCTTATATTTATTTTTCTCTAATGGTTTGAAAGATTGACATCTCATTAATGTTTTTCAAATGGTTGCCCTTGAAATTTTAACATGTGTATTTAAGCTTTGCTACTTCTATGCAATGCCTTTGTTAATCATTTTCTTTATATTTTCCTCATATAAATCAAGAATCTTAGCAATTATTTTGCTCTTCCTCCCACCTCCTGCCATGTTCTATATCAGCACATTGAAAAGCCTACTCTACATTAAGATAATCAATAAATTAATTCTAAAATAAAAATTCCCATTGTTTTCTTCAAAAGCTATCCTTATTTAGCATAAATTATACTGGTTTTATTGTTCTTCACTATTTCTTATACAATCTCTCTCTCAGACTTATTGCTCCTTTTCTCAAAATGTATCCTCTAGTAATTCTTCCAGACAGGAGTGGACGGTTGGGAAACATTATGTGTTGAGGCATGCTTTCAGTGTTTTTATTTTGCACTCATAGTCGAATGTTAGTTTGGTTGAATAAAGAGTTCTAGTAAAATAGTCATACTTCACATGTAGACAGATAATCCTTCAGTCTTGCACTTACTATTCCTAATGAGAATTCAGAAGTCTTTCTGCTGTTATTCATTTCATAGCAGCCTCTACTTCCATCCCATCCCGTAGAACTTCCAATGGAGTTATCCTTGGTGTTCTGAAATTTCTTTCTGATATGACAATGTATTGGTCATTTTAAATTTGCTTTCTTATTTTAGGTAGACAATAAAATCTAAGGACTTGTGTTTCCTTTTCAGAACTTTTAAAATAACTTTTAAAAAATATGTTTTAACTATCTTCCTACCTACTCTCCCCACTCTGTTGTCACTTTTATATATAACAAGTACTGATGGATGATGGAATTTGATGTATTCTTTTGTGTATTAAATTTTATTTTCTCTCCTTGCCTTCCTCACCTTCCCTGTCCCTCCTCTGTCTTATACACATGCACACACATACTGACACACACTTGTGTGATGTATTGTAGAATTCATTGACCAATATCCCAGCTCACTGACTGAATTTAGCTGGGTTCTTTTAACCACATCTACTGATGCACCACCCAATATACTCTTGATTTTTATTTATCAACTTTGATATTTCTCACTTCAGTGATGTGAATTTAGATTTTTATACCCATAATTGCATTAATATTTTCATAATATTTTAAAGTCTGCCCACATATGTTCTGGAAAACACAAAGTGATTGCACACTGTTTTGTCTTATTTTCCATTTCATTTATAATATCCAACTTATCCCATCATGTTATAAGTATTTTTTAACTTCATATGATTTTTATATCTCTTATATTTTTCCTTTTTTAAATTCATTCTGCATACCTGGAGCTCTGTCTTGTTTGGTTTAGTATCGGTTTTCCAATGTCATTCAAGTAATTTGGGTACTGGAAGAATCAGGTTAATTGATTACAAATATACTGCAGTGCAAGAAATAGGGTTTAATAAACTCAAGGTCTCATTTGTTCAAATAGGATTTAATGTTCACTGCCAGTTACACATTGGCTGAAATAATATTTCCCAGAAATAACAAAGGGTCACAACACAAGTCAGAATCGTCATCCTGGGAGAAATCATAGAGATTAAGGTCGCCAAGGAAACTTTTTTGTTATATAATTACTTTTATTTATGTGAAACAAAACCTTGCCTTATCTAGATAGCATATGACTTAGTAATAGAAATTCCTATACAAATTATAATGTGTGTAGCAATTTATATCACTGAAGCAGCCACTGTGAACTAAACAATTAGTACCAGATAATGAGTAATAATTTCAAATGAAGACAACCTAGAATCATCGCTTCATTTTGATGGTGACAGTTCCAGAATGTCAAAGAGATACTAGACCCACAAATGATAATTAAATTACCTACATTCACTCATTTGTATTGCAATAATTAAGGATTTACATGCAAGAAGAACTTAGAGCCCCACAGTCAGAGATATTGAATGTGCAATAATTATTTCATGCCTACCAAATGGCTAGACACAATCTCAATAGCTAATTTAAATCTAATGGTTGAACTAATCAATCCCAAGTTAAGAAAAGAAAAATTTTGAAAAATTTTAAATGGGCTATAACAGAAAGACAAAAAAAAAATTACCGAAGGTAGCCTTATAGAAGTATTGCAATTTCCATTCTAGGAAGTATTATGATTTTTTTTTTAGTATTTCTTATAAAATAAAAAGAGAGTTAAGAAAATCTGTTTTCAACTTTAGATAGCAATGACCTTATCTTTGAACTCAAAGTCATTGAAAATATTATTGAGTATTCAGATTCACTATTATTTATAAAATACAAATTCAATTGTATTCTATTTGAGGTAAAAATTTGTAGAAAGAAGCTTATGGGCTTGAGAATACAAGACATGGTTGAAGACGTCACACAGCAAGAGAATTAGTTCCTGTATCAAAGGGGCAAAAGTGAAATTACAAAGTATTCTTGTGGTATTGACTGTCATCAAAGATGAAAATATATAAAAATAAATAGCAAATAAAGTGACATTAGAAACTCTTCAGGATCAGAGTCTTCCCTTGAAGCTACATGTGGGTGGAATGTGAACCTTCACAACGAGGCTTCATTGTAAAGTGAAAGAAAGCTTATAGAAACGAACACATGTTCACAATTATTTGTCTATAATTTTGAATTCCAATATCTGAGATTTTTTTTTTTTTGCATAACCCACTTGGCAGATTAGCACGACCTAATCTAAGGTAACCTAGAATCTTTATGTATATCAATCAGTGTGGGTTTTCACATGTTCTACTGAAGACATATCAATGGCCCCGACCCTCCTGTGAACTGTTAATCATATATTGTGTATCTTCCTTTGAGAAAATTTAAAATCTGAACTATAACTTGTTCCAAGTGTTTTAAGAAGAGATGGCATGGCTCACGTCTGTAATCCCAGCACTTTGGGAGGCCGAGGTGGGCAGATCACCAGGTCAGGAGATCGAGACCATCCTGGCCAACATGGTGAAACCCTGTCTCTACTAAAAGTACAAAAAAATTAGCTGGGCGTGGTGGCACGTGCCTGTAGTCCCAGCTACTGGGGAGGCTGAAGCAGGAGAATTGCTTGAACCCAGGAGGCAGAGGTTGCAGTGAGCCAAGGTCGTGCCACTGCACTCCAGCCAGGGGACAGAGTGAGACTCCATCTCAAAAAAAAAAAAGAAGAGATGGTAGATCTATACTTGAGTAGTCAACAGAGAGGCAAAAACTGTATTTCTGTAAACAAAAAATATGCTATGTGCTATTAAATATACAATTCTATTTATTTATTCTCCATTTATATATCCAATAGAGTATGACCTTTTCAAGCAGCTAATTATTCCAACAGTGTTTCCATGTATGGATTTAGAAACTATGTGCATATGGTTGTGCACACAGGTGGGTGTATAGATAGGTATCTGGATAATATTGATTTAATAGTTTTTAGTCATGACTGATTTCTGTCCTGAGAGAATAAATATAAAACACATCTGATGGCATTTCAATGAAAAATGCAAGTAATCAAAAATGCAAGTAATGGATAATGTTGTTGGAGTTTGAGAAATGTTTTTTAATAAAATAAAAACATAAGACTGATTTTTGCACTATCATTTCAAGCATTTTGTACGTGTATTATAATAAGGCAAAATGATTTTCCAAATAGTTTAGTCACTAAGTATTGAACTTTATCAAGTAGTCATGTCAACGGCAGCAATTCTGTTGCAACACTACTATATGGATGTTTAAAAAGTCATTCTTCTAACTTGAAAATAAAAACCTACATTTTCTTATGCAGAGTAACAGGACATATTCATTGGCATTTCATTACTTTTTATTTGGAAAATGACTATTTGCTACCAGTTCTTCTCTGTGGCAATCCCAGTGCTTTTCCATATGTAAAAACATGAGATTACAGTATTAATACCCTACCTTTTATATATGCATGATTATATATATATTTACGTGTGTGTGTGTGTAAACTGACCTGAACCAATTTGTTCATTAGGCAATTATTGGGTTATTTTAGTAAATATCTGTAGGCTCTGATCATTATAGAGAGAACCTTTGTAATTCCTCACACACAGCCCTACTACCAAGTAAATATTATAATTTTAAAAGTTTTGTACTAGGTTTTTCCAAATTTACAAATATTTATTGACAAGCAGGCACAAAAATAACTACAGAATCTGTTCTAAAAGTTCAGGGAAGCCTCACTCTATGCTCTGTCCTTGGGCATTCCAATAGGCCTGTTGACAGAAATGTTCATCTATGGTATGTACAACAATATTTTTACAGCATAATAAGCCAATCTTCTAGGATTCTTAGGCAACAGAGTGCCACATGAAATGGGGTGATACAAAACTAAAGAATTATAGCACTGAATTGAGTCTTCTGAAGTTGATGGAATTTCATACCCTATTTATGCTGAAGCAGTATGCACTATTTCTAACTATATTTCTTAAATATCATGAATGTCAATAATTTAAATTAAATTTCTTAATTCAAATATTAAGTTTCAGTTATGTTAAGTGCTCACATAACTACTTCTGAAATATGGATTCCTGATCATGATATGTCAAATTCTCGTGTTCTCATCTTGTGTATAGAACACATTTGGAAATGTATCCAAAAGTTTTTGGATGTTATAGTGACTTAAGAGAACTCCTGACATTTTGTATGTGGAGACCAGGGATACTTTAGCATTGTAGATACATTTAATTAGAGCCTCTGCAAAAAAAGTAAGAGCAAAATATATGAATGTATGCTTTTCTCTAACGTTTGAAAATGAAAAAAAATCACACTTTTCAGTTCAATCCTTTTTGTACTCCAATTATACACATTAGACTTTCTAATTCTATCTTTCTTATCTCTTAATATCCCCTTCCTCTTTTCAGTCTCTTTTACTTTCTACTTCATTCTATATATTTTATTCTTATTTATTTTCCTGCGTGTTATCTTTCTCTTGAGCAGTATTTAATCTACTGTTTAAATTTTTGGATAAGTTTATTTAAGTGTATAAGTTTATTAGTTTTGGTAATTTTAGTTACTTTTAGTTTCACTTTCTCTTATCTTTCTGATGTATTCATTTATAAAAATATCTTAAAAATGACAATTTTTGTGATTTGATCCCTTATGTTCTTAAACACTTTCACAAGCAGTTTTTAAAAATATTATTTATGCAATAATTCTAACACTTTTAGCATTGGGTAGTCTAAATCAGTTTTTTATCATTTATGTAAATTCATCAAAGTGGCTTGCAGTTTTGTATATTCCTCACCTTCGATTGTGCCTTCATTTTTTAACATTGTTTGCTTTTAACTGTGGAACTTCTAAGACTTACATGGGGAATTTCAATAGGGTTCCTGCTTACAGGACTTCCTTTTACTTTTTTTTTTTTTTTTTTTTTTTTTTCCCCCCGAGACGGAGTCTCCCTCTGTTTCCCAGGCTGGAGTGTAGTGGCGTGATCTCACTCACTGCAACCTCCGCCTCCCGGGTTCAAGTGATTCTCCTGCCTCAGCCTCCTGAGTAGCTGGGACTACAGGTGTGTGCCATCACGCCCGGCTAGTTTTTTGTATTTTTAGTAGAGACGAGGTTTCACCATGTTAGCAGGATGGTCTCAATCTCCTGATCTCGTGATCTACCTGCCTTGGCCTCCCAAAGTGCTGAGATTACAGGCATAAGCCACCACATCTGGCCGCTTTTACCATTTTTAAGAGGTAACAAAGGGAGTGACACTGATCTGCTACTGCATCAGCCCTCTTAAACAATTTCAGTTCTGCTGTAGGAGTTTCTTACCTCATTGTTGCTCAAGAATCAGTAATGCCAATAGCAATATTTTCAGTCTAATCTCCTTTTTTACAGATGACCTAATGTGTGTGCTGAACATATTCGCTGGAGGACAGCCCTGGCAATATTTATCAATATCATTTAAAATAACTGGCCTCACAGAAAGACTATCATATGCATGGTATAATTGTTCTACATGATCAGTGTCTTTTAGAACATACAGCCACACGTGATGCTGGTAGCAGAAGTTAGATGTTTAAGTTCCTTCTTTCTACAATACCTAAATTCTACAATTTTTCATTTCTCAGTACCTGAAGGACTCCAGTTATTTTTGTCACAATCATAACAATTCTGTTAGATTAATAAGTTCTATTATCCTACTTCTTAAATGCTCTGGGGGAAAAAAAAGCCTGTCAGCTTATTTTAAATAGAGAAAAGTGGTGAATACAGGAGCTCCTTGAGTTTAATATTAACAAATTTTTAATGAAAAATATTAATTATAAAGCAACCCTAGGCTGAATTATAGGCACACATAGTATAAAGAAATACTAAATGAATCCACACAGATGGTCTCTCTGAAACTCACAGAGTACAAATTGTGTTTATTAACTTAATCTTCAAAAAGATCTTAGATTCCTCATATCTTCACTTACGTAATAATATATGTAACATTTGCAGGATGTTTCTATCTCCTGTTGATATTTTTCACCTAAAAGCACTTTGGGAAAATAATAATTATTATCACTCACAGATTTCATGTTGAGCTTGTACTATCTGCTTCTCCCTTCTCATACTCCACCATGCATTCTGTCATCTATATCAAAACTTTCATTAAGATGTACTGCATAAAAAAACTTTTTTGATTTCTACTACTCTACCAATATATGTCTCTTTAAATATTATTTTAGATAAATAAAGCTTCTAACTGAAATCAGACTACTGACGTGCACAAATGGCAACAATTCAGTGTAAGTTCTTCATGCATTCACTTTATCTTCATCAGCAGGAATAGCAATGAAAAATGAGATGAAATGTTCACTTCAAAACTGATGATAATTATAAGTGAATGAAGTTGATCAGAATATTTTCATCAGAAAAGTATAGACCTTAAAGATTTGTTACACACTTTTGTCTACTGTGAATAGAATGTATCCTGGTGGAAAAACAGAACTAATAGGAACATAGCATTTTAAATTAGGGATCTGCCTGCATACTGAAACCGTTCCATGATATATTAGCTCCCCCAATATGCCCTTTATAGATGGCGTTTTCACTGGCACGTCACAACCTGAAGTAAATGTGGGAAAAATCTCTTAATTTCAAAGGCTATGCACTTATAGCAAAATGACATGAGATTACTGTGCCATTCTTAGAGTTTGCTCAAAAATGTTTTTATATTTTAATTCATTTAACACACATAGCAACTGATAATTAGTGTTGAATTTATATTATCATGCTTATTGTTTCACCACTAACATGTTTTCCAGAAAAAAAAGAGAAGTTAAAAAATCCATGAATATCACTAAACTAAATGGACCGTAACCTTTGAAAAGTACAAATTATTCCTCCTTCTCTGTTTTGTTTGCTAGTAGATTTTGTGAAGTGATGAGTTAGTGAATGAATTATAGTGTTCATAATTCATACCTCACTCTACTACCCCCTGTCACCTCAAATAGTAATCATTTATCTTAATATACTTCCTGGCTTAAGTTATCACTCCCTTAAAACTGGTAAAAAGCAACATACATTTTCTTAATCTAAAGAAGACATTAACTTTATCTATTCTTTCTTTTAGAAGAGAATTTGTTATCATAAGTGAGGTCGCATATATAAAAATAGTGGGAGCATTTTTCTACATGTTTGGAGACTGGAGAACAAGTGAAAGAGTTAGAGTATGTTCTTTTTTTTTTAGATGTTCAGACTGCTAAGTCTTCTGAAATGCAACGCAAAAGTCCAAAGGTTTTAAGCATAGCCACTAGAATTGGATTATTCATTTTTAATAATTTTTAACCAGTCCCAATTATTACATGAGCACTGAGATAGGCATTGGAAGTATATATGTATCTGTGTGTGTGTACTTACGTGTCTTTGATATTTAGTTTTGGTAGTTTTTATCTTTCAAGCAGTCATTCTATTTCATCTAAGATATCAAATACAAATTTGTGGGCCTAGAATTGTTTATAGTATTCCTTTATTAGCATTTTAATATTGCCAGTAGTGATGGGCTCTCTTTCGTCCTTTTGTATGTGTTATTTATTTATTTATTTATTTTTGAAATTGATCATTATATCTTCCCTCTTTTATTTGGGGTTAACAGGGCTAGGGATTTATTTTACTAATCCTTTCAATAAACCATCTTTTGACCAGACAGAAAGGCTAGGTTACCTAAAAAGGCAAGCCCATCAGACTAACAGTGGGCCTCTCAGCAGAAACCCTACAAGCCAGAAGCAACTGGGGGCCAATATTCAACATTCTTAAAGAATTTCCAAACCAGAATTTTGTATCTGGCCAAACTAAGCTTCATAAGCAAAGAAGAAATAAGATCCTTTTCAGACAAGCAACTGCTGAGGGAATAAGTCACCATCAGGCCTGCCTTGCAAGAACTCCTGAAGGAAGCACTAAATATGGAAAGGAAAAACCATTACCAGCCACTACAAAAACACACTGAAGTACATGACCAGTGACATCATGAAACAACCACATAAACAACTCTGCAAAATAGCTAGCTACATCATGATGACAGGATCAAATTCATGCATAACAATACTAACCTTTAATGTAAATGGGCTAAATGCCCCAATTAAAAGACACAGACAACATGGCAAGCTGGATAGAAACTCCATTGGTATGCTGTCTTCAAGAGCCCCATCTTATGTGCAAAGAGAAACACAGGCTCAAAATAAAGGGATGGAGGAAGATTTACCAAGTAAATGGAAAAGACAAAAAAAGCTGGGGTTGCAATCCTAGTTTCTGACGGAATAGACTTTAAACCAACAAAGATCAAAAATACAAAGAAGGGCATTACATAATGATAAAGGGTTCAATTCAACAAGAAGCGCTAACTATCCTAAGTATATATGCACCCAATACAGGAGCACCCAGATTCATAGAGACCTCCAAAGAGACTTAGACTCTTACACAATAATAGTGGGAGACGGAGACTTGAACACCCCACTAACAATGTTAGACAGAACATTAAGACAGAAAATTAACAAAGATAGTCAGGACCTGAACTCAGCTAGGGATCAAGTGGACTTGATAGATATATAGAGAACTCTCCACCCAAAAACAACAGAATATACATTCTCATCGACACACAGTACTTACTCAAAAATTGATCACAAAATCTGAAGTAAAACACTCTCAGCAAATGCAAAACAGCTGAAATCATAACAGTCTCTCAGACCAGAGCATAATTAAATTAGAATTCAATGTTAAGAAACTCACTCAAAACCACACAACTACAAGGAAATTAAACAACCTGCCCCTGAATGACTCATGGGTAAATAATGAAATTAAGGCACAAATCAAGAAGTTATTTGAAATTAAAGAGAACAAAGAGACAACATACCTGAATCTCTGGGATGCAGCTAAAGCAATGTTAAGAGGGAAATTTATGCCCTCATCAAAAAACTGGAAAGATCTCAAATCAACAACCTAACATCAAAACCGTAAGAACTAGAGAACCAAGAGTAAACAAATCCCAAAGCTTGCACAAGACAAGAAATAACCAAGATCAAAGCAGAACTAAAGGAAAGGGAGACACAAAAAGCCCTTCAGAAAACCAACAAATCCAGGAACTGTGTTTTTGAGAGAAAAATAAAAATAAATAAAATAGATTACTACCAGCTAGACAAAGATCAAAAGAGAGAAGAATCAAACAGACACAATCAAAAATGATAAGGGAGCTATCACCACTGACCCCACAGAAATACAACCAACCATGAGAGAATACTATAAACACCTCTATGCACATAAACTATAATAGAAAATCTAGAAGAAATAGATAAATTCCCGAACACATACACCCTCCCACGACTGAATCAGGAAGAAACAGAATCCCTGAATAGACCAATAACAAGTTCTGAAATTGAGGCAGTAATAAATAGCCTACCAATCAAAAAAAGCCCAGGACCAGATGAATTTACTGCTGAATTCTACCAGAGGTACAAAGAAGAGCTGGTACCATTTTTACTGAAACTATTCCAAACAATTGAAAAGAAGAAACTCCTCCCTAACTCATTTTATGAGGCCAGCATCATCCTGATTCCAAAACTTGGCATAGATATTAAAAAAAAAAAAGAAAAGAAAACGTCAGGCTGATTGTCTCTATTGTTTTCCTGTTTTTCAATTTCATTGCTTTCTGCTGTAATTATAATTATATACTTTATTCTGCTTGCTTTAGGCTTAAATTGTTCTCTCTCCCTAGTTTCCTAAGGTAGAAACTTGGATTATTGATTTTAGATCTTTCCTTTTTTCTAATACATGAATTCAATATTTTAATGGCGAATAGGCCTTTGTTACGGACAATGCTCTGGGCATATTTTATATGGTTACCTTTCTATTTCCTATGCCAGTCCATAAGGAGACCTTTCTTGACTCTATCATTGGTATCTGATGAAGTTCCCAATGGCAAAAATTCATGAATTTGGGACCTGTCCCCACCTCCATGACTGAGGCTCCCAGGAGTTTCTCACTCTTATGCTTGTCTACACTCAAAACAGCCTCCAGTAATTCATTCCAATTACCATTTATATGTTCTTACTAGTTTATGGCTTCAGGTAAGCAGATCTCAGCTATTAGTCTGAAATAGCCTATATCTCTAGATTTCCCAGTAGTGATTTATTGTGTGATCTCTGCTCAGTAAGAATGGGAATGACAACTTCAAAGCTCTTTACATGTCAAAGCTCCCCCTATTCAATTTAAATCTGTTTGTTAATTATCTAATACCATGTTTGTAAAAACTGAATGCAATATATATATATGTGTGTGTGTGTGTGTGTGTATACATATATATTCTCAATATAAACAAGGGAAAGAAATGTCTGTCCCTACAAATAGATAATTCAACTTAATTATAATGAATAATCAGTGATCTTAATGGGTAAGTGGTCTAGTAATTAATTACAATCAGATACAAGTGGCCATGTTTTAAGGCTTATTCCCAGAAACTCATTTGTCTGTTCATTAGGGCAAACCTAAAGCTGCATCCTGGAAATAACCATATTTTGATAAATATTTTAATTTTAAAATTAAATTTATAAATAAATTTAGTAATAAATAACAACAAAAATATTTATTCTGTGATGGCTCCTTACCTTCTATTCCACTCCTTATTTATAACCTCATAACATTGTTACTGTTTTTTGCTATTGTAGTGGTTGTCATGAGAACTATGTACCTGGTCTAGGCATGATTATTTTATAGATCCTACCATATACTCACTTTCTAATGTTATAAAAGAATATCACGCTTATTCTCAGCAGGATCAATTGATAAATACAGCTCTGAATTGAAAGGTTGTAGCTTTACTTTGTCTTGAACATTCCACCAATCCACTGTATAAAAGTTCAGCTATGAGAAAGGAAATTTATGAAGGATTTTCTAAAATCTGTCATTCATACCTTCTCCCAACAATCTAAAATTGATCCCTTAACACAAGCTAAGACGAGGATAATAGCTAAACAATAGCTAAACAATAGCAGATAGATATCCAGTAGAACTTCTTTCACTGAATTACATTTTGCTGAGATGTCCTTAACTGCACTGAGGGCTATTTCAAGAAATGATGCCACGTATATCATTGCTATGGGCCCTAAAATGATGCTGTTGAGAAAGATCATGACATTGCATAATATCCTCTCCTTGAGGACCGTCTGACAAATTATTTGGATCAGGAAATTTTGTGCTTTTCAAAAATTTGGTTTGTTTTCATCATATTTATTCAGAACCTAATGTAACTGACTACCTTTCCCACCTGGCTTTCATTACTATGAAGGTCGAAGTCAAATTTATACATTTCAAATCTAGCAAATATGTGCAACTCCATAGTTTCCATTTTATTACAAGCTTCAGTCATGCCTTCACCTACCCTCTTTATACTTGTTAGTTGTCTAATTTATCCTATTTTTAAAAGATATTTAATCCAGCATTTTATATATATATACATGAAGAACATATATACCTATATGAAAAACATATGCTCAAAAATGTTTGTAATACTGTATGGGGTATAATAACTATTAAAATCTAAGATAGAGGCATAAAGTAAACACGACAGTGGAAAAAGGAAGCAATGGCCCAATTATTTTAGAGAAACTCTAGGGAGGATTTCAGGAGGAGCATCTTGACAAGTGAGTAGGATTCATCTGGCTGAAGAGGGAGGCAGGCATTTCTGCCAAGGGCACAATAAATGTTAATGGGAAGCACAAGTAAGGAAGTATTTATTTTTTAACAGGGCAGAAACAACTGCATAAATGGGAGTATAAATCCTTATGCACCATAAACTGAAAAAAAATTCACCTCCTTTTAAAGAATGATGTCTATCAAAGCCACTCTGTTTTAGCTCACTGTGCTTGATTAAGCAAAAGCTGAATAGTAGAAGATTGAATCAGCTTACCTTGACATACTGAAACGGCTGTGTGAGATCTTAAATTCCACTATCTGAAAGGTAAGAAATACATACTCATATCTAACTAGAATTGTTGAGGTTTCTTATCTCTGGTATACAAATATGAAATTATTCCAATGAATTAAAGTTAGATTGGGTAATACTTTTTGATAGATTGCTAAGGTCCTGGTTTATTTTTATTCCTTTAACTTCTACTAGTTGTGAAGCCAATGCTAAAGAAACAAAAAAACATGAAAGGATGACCATTCCTCTAATTGGCTTCTCTTGTTTTGTTGTTTCCACATGTGTTACAAAAGCTTGTCCATTGTTAGACAAGATGCAACCTCAAACATTCAGTTTCAGAAAGCTTTCTCATACAAAAGTGATGGATTCATAATTGATGGATAATTCTGCCTTCAAAAGATAGAAATATCTTCAAAAGTAGGACAAGCCTATTGTGCAGATGCAGAGATATAATATGCTTTGAAGAAGTGGTCATCTGTCATATGACAGCCATTATATATATTGACACAAACATTGCCATATAATCCTGAAAATGACCTTGACAGTGAGAAATTAGTAATTCTGACTTACAAGTAAGGAAATGGATAAAGAGAAGCTAAGTGATTTGCTTAGTATCACGCAGTTGATGGGTAGTAGGACAGTAATTTGCACCTGCACTTTCCTCTTTAGCTTCCTCATTTTTGAGAGAAGTCACCTTGGGCCCAGAATGTTAAATCCCTTTCTCAGAGTAAGTGGCAAAGCCAAGTTCAATGCTTTGATCAGATGACGGTAACTGCCATAGGAGAGTTGAAAGTAGATTCGAATCTGGGAGTTATAGGTATGTGATGTTTTTCTTACTGTAACTATCTAGAAAACAGAATCTGACTTTACCTTGATCAGGAAAATTTTGTTAGAAATGAAAATCAATGTTAGAATGAGAAATAATTTGCAAATACCTGCTCAGCCATTTTGCAGTTGATCTTAAGAAGTTAACTGATGTTAAAGGACATGTATTATGAGCAATTAAAAGAAATGCCCAACCAAAGCTGATTAATGTTTTTTTCCTGATTTAGCTTACTTTGATTTCTTTCTAGACACTGATTGATCAGTTGTCTTTACGTGATTGGTTTTGTGTTTTCTTTCCCTTCAGTTTTCCTAAATAGACATTTTCCCATACAGACATTTTTCATAAATGTCTGTATGTTTAGAGGTGGAGAGATTGTCACATAGAGAATAGAATCTAAAACATATTTTATCAAGTTATTAATTTAGTATCATACAAATATAATTTTACATATCCTGAATTAACTAAGGACACCATCAGTTCCCCTTCAGGATTTGCTGAGCTGTCCGAAAATGTTCATATTTCCTTACCATGGAAAAAAGATTTTCAAAAACCACATTCTATTTACCACTTCTGTTGTTTTCTCTGAAAATAATCAGTATGTAAAATTTTTAATATACAAAAGATATTTAAAAATGCCTAAAAAGATAAATCAAACACTTAAATTACCAACTTGGTTAAAAATATAACATTCCCGGCCGGGCGCGGTGGCTCACGCCTGTAATCCCAGCACTTTGGGAGGCCGAGGCGGGCGGATCACGAGGTCAGGAGATCGAGACCATCCTGGCTAACACGGTGAAACCCCGTCTCTACTAAAAATACAAAAAATTAGCCGGGCGTGGTAGCGGGCGCCTGTAGTCCCAGCTACTCAGGAGGCTGAGGCAGGAGAATGGCGTGAACCCGGGAGGCGGAGCTTGCAGTGAGTCGAGATCGCGCCACTGCACTCCAGCCTGGGCGACAGGGCGAGACTCCGTCTCAAAAAAAAAAAAAAAAAAAAAAAAAAAAAAAATATATATATATATATATATATATATATATATAACATTCCCAGTATAGTTTAAAGTAGTCCTGTGTATTTCTCTCCTATCATATATATGTATATATACATTTTTTTTCTTTCTATCCAGATAAAAATTCTGTCCTGAATTTGATCATTATTTTCATGTATCAATGTATACCTTTATGTCATGTGTCTCAGTGCAATCTATAAAAATTGTCCAAATTATTTCTACTAAACATATCATCTCATCACAGTGTCTAAGAGTGCCTATGTACCACACCCTCAACTATATCTCCTTTTTCCTTTTTTTCTTTCTTTCTTTCTTTCTTTTTTTTTTTTTAAGGCAGAGTTTTGCTCTTGTCGCCCAGGCTGGAGTGCAATGGCGAGATCCCGGCTCACAGCAACCTCGCCTCCCGGGTTCAAACAATTCTCCTTCCTCAGCTTCCCCTGGGATTACAGGCACCTGCCACCAAACCCAGCTAATTTTTGTATTTTTAGTAGAGACGAGGTTTCACCATGTTAACCAGGCTGGTCTCAAACACCTGACTTCAGGTGATCTACCAGCCTCGGCCTCCTAAAGTGCTGGGATTCCAGGCATGAGCCACCGCACTGGCCTTATACCACCTTTAACAGATTTCTTTGTCAATTTGAATGATCTAAGGCAAGATTTAATTATGATTTTAACTTGTACTATTTAATAATGGGTCCCTATATCTTTGTGTATGTTTATTAGCCATACATGTATGTCTTCATCTCAATTGTCTATTCATATTTTTGACATTTTTAATATAGGCACTTAAAACTATTGTTGTAGAAATAGTTTACAAATATATTACCAATATTAATCATTTATTATATAAACAGATTTTTCATTCAGACTATAAATTTTCTTCATTTTCTTCAAGGTGGTTTCAGGTTAATAGCTTTTTGTTATTTGCTTATGCATATTTTTTGCTTTCAATTGTAATGAAATTAAATATATCAATCAGTTATTTTATGGTTTGTGGATTTTGCATCTTCTTTAAAAAAGAATTTTTAGACGAGGCTAGGCGCGGTGGCTCACGCCTGTAATCCCAGCACTTTGGGAGGCCGAGGCAGGGGTATCACGAGGTCAGGAGATCAAGACCATCCTGGCTAACATGGTGAAACCCTGTCTCTACTAAAAAATACAGAGAAAAAATTAGCTGGGTGTGGTGGCGGGCGCCTGTAGTCCCAGCTACTCGGGAGGCTGAGGCAGGAGAATGGCATGAACCCGGGAGGGGGAGCTTGCCGTAAGCCGAGATTGTGCCATTGCACTCCAGCCTGGGCGAAAGAGCCAGAGTCCGTCTTAAAAAAAAAAAAAATTTTTTTAGGCAAAGTTGGTTTATATGATCGTGTAAAGGAAAGACTAAATGTAACTTTTTTCTAAGTGAATATCCAATTATTCCAACATCATTTGTTGAGGAGATCCTCATTCTGTTCCATTCGTTGGATTTTTTTCACATATATGTTAATTTTCCTGTCAACTGATTACTCTTCTGGTATTTATTCATTCTAATTTTATCCATATACACATTTGCTCTCCTTTATAAATATTTCATATCATTTTTGAATAGTGGGTTT
This sequence comes from Pan troglodytes, assembly GCF_028858775.2. NCBI lineage: Eukaryota > Metazoa > Chordata > Mammalia > Primates > Hominidae > Pan > Pan troglodytes. The sequence goes on from NC_072411.2 coordinate 17,090,179, forward strand.
ACTTAGTGATCTCAATTTTTACTTTATGATACTATTTTCTGACTGTTAGATTTTGTATTTTAATTTTAATTTTTACTGATACTTTATGAGATCATTGACTTTTTAATTGCTATTTTTATAATGACAAGTCTAGACTGTTCATGAAGATTTAGATCATAAATGTTCCCCCAACAGTCTGGAACACCATATCAATTTCAATTATTAAATTAATTTAAGTAAAAATAAAATTAAATTCATTTATATTGAAACTAATTAGCATACTTTAAAGACTATACTCTCAATTTTAAAAAATATTTTACAACACTAGAAATTAATGGCAATTGGTTGTGCTATAAGGTTTAAGCATTTAGGATAAATTAGACAACATCACTGCAGCAAAAGGCAATCTAACTGAGATAAAGTGTTAATTATCTTCAAAGAGATAAAAGAGCATTTTATTATAACCATTTGCATCTAAACAAAATAATTGAATTTTACGTCTCAACCATCTTTTGAATTAAAGAGAAACTAGTATTTAAAAATTATCATGGCACTACTAACAATCCTGACAATCTTCCTGTCCCCCGAGATACTCTAAAACACTGAAAAATAAAATAATTTTTTTCTGGTATGTTTTTCTGATGCCACCGAATCTGGTCATAAAAGAAAAGAATAGGTTTATAAACTTCCATTATTTTTGTTTCTATATTGCCAATAGAGTATTATATTTATATAAAGGGAAAATGAGAGATCATACAATTCTTTCTTTAATGTCTATGGCAATAATTAAAGAGGATATATTTGTCACTAGCAATAAGATGAATAGCATCTTTTTCAACATTCTCCCATCTTCCTCACCTGAAACCTCTGCCTGGCTAGGTAACTAAGTAGAGTAAGGTATTAACTAGTGAAAACTGACTGCACTAAAAATCAGGAGAATCTGGTTCCCAGACCCTGTTTTTCCTAAATTTAGCAGGGCAACCTTAGTTAATGGCTATAATTTTTTACCTTAGTATTATCTATGGTAACATGAAGACATAAATAAATGTTTGTGAATGTTGATATATATCTAATATTAACAAGTGTCTCAAATATAAGCAATATAGATTTAAAATTCAATAAATAAATAATTTAAATAAAATGCAAATCTTGGTAATTAAGAGTATCAGTAAGTTGAAGTACCTAATTATTACCTACTTGATGTACAAATAATGATGACCAAGGGAAAGTATGTTTGCTTTGATGTTCTCTCTCAAAATTTACTGTAAACTACATGAGAAAATACACCCTCAAATATGCAAGGAAATTACTTAAGCTTGGACAGTGAAATATGAAGATACTTGCAAGTAAGATAGGTGCATGCTGGGAATCAGCCCACGCCTTCTTAAACGCCAAGTTTGATGTAGTTTATTTCGAAGTTTCCCTGTCTTGACTAATAACCCATTATTATAGCTAAAATGTTAGGCCCCTGGATTAGCCACATGGTGCTAGAAGAAGACTAGGAGATGTTTCTATAAACCTAGATGAATAATAGAGGAGAGTAGCAGTTGGAGAAACCATGCAGCCAAGCCATTTCTTTCTTTTTCTTTCTTTCTTTTTTTTTTTTTTTTTGAGGTGTAGTCTCAGTCTGTCACCCAGGCTGGAGTGCAGTGGCACAATCTTGGCTCACTGCAAGCTCTGCTTCCTGGGTTCATGCCATTCTTCTGGCTCAGCCTCCCGAGTAGCTGGGACTACAGGTGCCCACCACCACGCCCGGCTAATTTTTTGTATTTTTAGTAGAGATGGGGCTTCACTGTATTAGCCAGGATGGTCTCAATCTCCTGACCTCATGATCCGCCCACCTCGGCCTTCCAAAGTGCTGAGATTACAGGCATCAGCCACCGTGCCGGCTGCAGCCAAGCCATTTCTAAGGCACACCCAGTCCCCAGAATGAGGGAGATTGTTGTAGATGAAGTTTACTTAAGTTTTGTGTAGTTTGCTCTGTGCATATTTTACACCTCCCTCCATGTGAAAAACAAAAATATGAAGCACATATTGAATTTCAGTTAATTGGTGTGCTTTTCATAGTACTATGGGTTAGTAATTCTGAAACCATTTCTTTGCATATTCTAAGTTTGGGTAAATAAGTACTTAAGTATAAAGGAATTCGATAATTTAGGTTCTTAGCTTTGAGTACTGACAGGGTATAAGAAAATGACACACCAGCAGGAATGGATTATACCTGGCACCCATTTTGCAGAAATAGTTAATTCCAGGGCTAAAAAAGGGAAAATGTAACATGGCCCTGGAAGAGCTTGATATGCAAGACAGCAAAGAAGTTCTCAGAGAATAAAAGAGACTTATCAAAGGAAGACAATAATCAAAATGAATAGATTTCCACTGAAAAATAAAAACTAATAATAATTAACAGTGATTGATAGTGAAGTATTATCACCCACTAAATTTAAGAAAAAATGCATGTCTATGCTGATAAAAGGAAAAATGATAAAGAAAAGTTCATCTTTACAGTATTTCATTAAATACAGAAGGAATTATAGAATTATAAAGTCATTAATGAACACTAAACCTAATGCGGGTTTGATGAATAATAGAAACTTTACATAGATGAAGAACAGGAATGTTTTCACAACATTATGTGTTCATTTTAAAAAGTAGTATAGTAACTATATGTTGGAAATTCTGGTAGACACTATGTTAACTAAGTTATCAATATCAATAACATCAATATTGGACAAAGACTGTGTTATGGTTTGGCTGTGTCCCTACCCAAATCTCATCTTGAATTCCCACGTGTTGTAGGAGGGACCCAGCAGGAGGTAATTGAATCATGGAGGCAGGTCTTTCCCACACTGTTCTCATGATAGTGAATAAGTCTCATGAGATCTGATGGTTTTACAATGGGGAATTTCCCTGCACAAGCTCTCTCTCTTTTCCTGCTGACATCCATGTAAGATGTGACTTGCTCCTCCTTGCCTTTCACCATGAATGTGAGGCCTCCCCAGCCATGTGGAACTGTAAGTCCATTAAACCTTTTCCTTTTATAAATTGCCCAGTATCGGGTATGTATTTATTAGCAGTGTAAAAACAAGCTAACACAGTAAATTGGTACCATTAGAGTGGGGTGTTGCTGAAAAGATACCAGAAAATGTGGAACTGACTGTGGAACTGGGTAACAGGCAGAGGTTGGAACAGTTTGGAGGGCTCAGAAGAAGACAGGAAAATGTGGGAAAGTTTAGCACTCCCTAGAGACTTGTGGAATGGCTTTGACAAAAATGCTGGTAATGATCTAGAGAATGAAATCCAGGCTAAGGTGGTCTCAGATGGACATGAGGAACTTGTTGGGAATTGCAGCAAATGTGACCCTTGTTATGTTTTAGCAAAGAGGCTGGCAGCATTTTGCCCCTGCCCTAGAGATTTGTGGGACTTTGAACTTGAGAGAGATGATTTAGTGTAACTGGCAGAAAAAACTTCTAAGGAGTAAAACATTCAGGAAGTGACTTGGGTGCTGTTAAAGGTTATATAAAGGTTATAGGCTTATATATTCAGTTATATAAGGGAAGCAGAACATAGAAGATCAGAAAATTTGCAGCTTGACAATGTGATAGAAAAGACAATCCCATTTTCTGAGGAGAAATTCAAGCTGGCTGCAGAAATTTGCATAAGAAATGAGGAACCCAATGTTAATCCCCAAGACAATGAAGAAAATGTCTCCAGGGCATACCAAAGGTCTTCATGGCAGCCCCTCCCATCACAGGCCCAAAGGCCTAGTAGGAAAAAGTGGTTTCATGAGCTCGGCTCAGGGTCCCTCTGCTGCGTGCAGCCTAGGGACTCGGTGCCCTGCATCCCAGTCACTCCAGCCATGGTTGAACGGGGCCAATGTAGAGCTCAGCCCATGGCTTCAGAGGGTGTAAACCCCAAGCCTTGGCAGCTTCCACGTGTTGTCAAGTCTATGAGTACACAGAAGTCAAGAATTGGGGTTTGGGAACCTCTTTCTAGATTTCAAAATATGAATGGAAACACCTGGATGTCCAGGCAGAAGTTTGCTGCAGAAACAGGGCTCTCATGGAGAACCTCTGCTAGGGCAGTGTGGAAGGGAAATGTGGGGTTGAAACCCTAGCACAGAGTACCCACTGGAGTGCTGCCTAGTGGAGCTGTGAGAAGAGGGCCACTGTCCCCAAGACCCTAGAATGATAGGTCCACTGACAGCCTGCGCCGTGCACCTGGAAAAGCTGCAGAAACTCAATGCCAGCCCATGAAAGCAGCAGGAGGGAGGCTGTAACCTGCAAAGCCACAGGGGTGGTGCTGCTCAAGACTATGGCAACCTACTTCTTGCATCACTGTGACCAGGATGTGAGACATGGAATCAAAGGAGATCATTTTGGAGCTTTAAGATTTGACTGCCCTGCTGGATCTTGGACTTGCATGGGTCCTATAGCCCCTTTGTTTTGGTCAGTTTCTCCCATTTGGAAGGGCTGTATTTACCCAATGCCTGTACCTCCATTGTATCTAGGAAGTAACTAACTTGCTTTTGATTTTATAGGCTCATATGCAGGAGGGACTTGCCTTGTCTCAGATGAGACCCGACTGTGGACTTTTGAGTTAATGCTGAAACGAGTTAAGACTTTGGGGGACTGTTGGGAACAAACGATTGGTTTTAAAATGTGAGGACATGAGACTTGTGAGGGTCCAGGAGTGGAATGATATGTTTTGGCTGTGTCCCCATCCAAATCTCATTTTGAATTCCCATGTATTGTGGAAGGGACCCAGTGGGAGGTAATTGAATCATGGGGGCAGGTCTTTTCCATGCTGTTCTCATGATAGTGAATACGTCTCTCCAAATCTGACGGTTTTGTAAGGTGGAGTTTTCCTGCACAAGCTCTCTCTCTTTGCCTGCTGTCATCCATGTAAGATGTGACTTGCTCCTCCTTGCCTTTCACCATGAATGTGAGGTCTCCCCAGCCATGTGGAACTGTAAGTTCATTAAACCTCTCTCTGTTAATTGCCCAGTCTTAGGTATGCCTTTATTAGCAGCATGAAAATGGACAAATACAGACTGACATTCTATTTCTACTGATGATCCACTAAGGAACATTTAATGTCTCTATGGCATTTCTTCCAAAACTCTCTAACCTAAATATAATCATTAGGAAACATCAGACACATCTAGATTAATGGATATTCTATAAAATATTTGGATTATGTTTTTCAAAATTGCCAAAGCTACACAAGCTAGAGAAGGGCTGAGGGTATGCTCCACTCAACTAAAGTGGCTTTTGATGCTAATTTCAGAAAATCCTCAGATTGAGCTATGGCCAAGATGACAGTGGTGGGTGATGGGAGATAGTACTGAAAATATTGAGACATTTTTAAAATATTGAGTATGGACCAGAATTATATAACAGTATTGTATCAATGATAAATTCCTGGTTTTGATTATGCTCTTGTAGTTTTGTTAGAGAAGCCCCTTGTTCTTAAGAGATGGTACCTCTACCCTCAAAATGTTCAAAGGTTTTTGTACTATCTTTTCAACTTCTCAGTAAGTTTCAAATTATGTAATATAAAAGGTTACAATGTATGGTATAGAGAAAATAAAGACTAATTTTCTTTAGCATTAATAAATGTCCATTTTACCATAGCTGGGTTGAACTATATATTAACTTTAATTATTGAGTTATAACTTACCCCATCAACAATTAATCAGCCAGTGTTGAATTGGCAATATTTGTGCTTATGGTATTATGCACAGAAATTTGAAGAAATAAAAGATACCTTGGACATGGCTTAGTATTCATAAAGCTTTTAATCTGGTTTGAGAATCAAAACTATCAAATATAAATATGACTCAGTTGGGTGATATGTGGAATACTGAGGTGTGGGAAAGAAAACATACCTTGAAAGGACCACACTATGAAACAGTGGATTTATTGAATGAGCAGCCTCATGGTTCATCCAGTACATCTGGATAAGATAACTAGAAATCTGGGGGTAAATGTGAAATGAGAAATGTATTTATTGAGCATCTAATATATGCTCGGCATCATGCTCAGTTTTTGCTACCTTATTTATTCATCATCGCAATGCTGTGAGTTTGATGTTTTTTTGTTTCTCACAATTTAGAAATTGGAAAATGGTTACTGAGAAAGTTTAAATAACTCATCCAAGTTTGGGGATTCAGGATTTGCATTCATGTGGCTCTCATTTAAAAGCCAATTCCTAACATAAAATATGGCAACCAAGTAATAAAGTCGTTAATAAACCATCTTAATCTATCTCTTTGATTTTCCCATTTAAAAAAGAGAGTGTTAATAGCAACCTGCAGTTTATTTCATCCCTAATCTAACTAGGAAAGTAAGATAACTTTGCCAAATTCCCTCGTTAACATGCTAGTAACAGACCTCTATACAAAGGAAGCCTCCATATCCTGTGTTAGCCTTCACTAGCATGAGTAAGCTTATCTACGAAATGCTTTTACATGATGTACCAGGACCATTCTGATTGCTTAAGTCAAATAAATTAAACTGAAATGTACAGTTTTATAAGTCAAAAAGTATCATTTAAACTATGCAATTATTAGATTATAAACTAGGGATTTTTGTAACCTAAATTGCATGGTGATTTTCCACTTGCATGTTGAATTTAGTTCAGGGCACATTCTAATATGGTGAAGAAATACTTGGGAAGAAACGTGGCTGCTCCATAATATCGTGTGCTTAGCTTTGTCCTTGAAGTTATTACTAAAACTTGATACTGAATGTGATCTCTGATTTATATGCGTCTGAACTGACAACGCAAACTTTTGTGTTACTGTATCATCCTTCCATGGTATTCTCCTCTTTAAAAACTTCTTATCATTGCATTTATTGATTTAATCTAAACTTACTGAGTACTCATTATTTTTCAATAATGGGGCTGGGCACCATATATAGAAATGGCCAGATTCAGTCAAATGTCGATTCACTCATCATGGCCTCCTTGCGAGATTAGATTTTATGTTTTTCTCCTATGTTCTTATGGCATTCTGAGCATATGTCTATTTTGATGTGATATTTACTCTATATTCATATCATTTGTTAATATATCTGTGTCCTAGTCCCCAGAAAAAGTCTATAAAAAAAGAAACTAATTCTCATTTCTTCATTATAACTTTCTTAATAACAAGTATAGTGCACTGCAAAAGAAAATGATAAATATTTGTGGGAATATAAAAGATTTTTATCTTTGCTTCTTATATTGTTCTTACTTGCCCTGTGGTCACTACTTAGTTACAATTAATAAAAGATCTCTATCAGGCACAAAAGCCTCAAGTAAAAGAAAAAAAAAAGAATTTTAAAATTATCATTTCATTGGATGACCTCTATGGGAAAATACGGTTATCTTTACGTTTGTAAAGCCTTTTCTTCCTTCCCTTTACTTCTTTTTTTCCCTAAGGACCTTGCTTTAGAAAAGGAGAAACACAAAGACCACCAGAGAGAAAAGCTAACTTTAACACCATTCTCTTATTTAATTCTAAGAAATCTGTGCTGATAATAATTAAATTAATCATGTATCTTCCAAATTTTATTAAACGACTTCCCAACAACTTTACTGTCTTTATTGAGCACCCAGCTTCTCTGGGTGAATGAGACAAAGTGCTGCCTTTGTTACTGTGTTCTGACTCAGCAGCAATTTCTTGGGATTTATGAAGTCAAGATAAGTAAGCCAGAAAAGATGAATCTCTCCCTTTATCCATGTTGAAGATACTTATTCATTCACTTGTGCTAAACTCCACAGTACTTGTGAACTCTGTAACTTAATTAACATTTTTTAAAACAAAGTAAAAATAGCAAGAATTTGGCATTTTCCCATCCTTCTCTGTTTCATAATTGCAGTTCATTTTTCGTATAATGCTCCAGTTCTGCAAATACAGCCAATTTTTTTAAGTAATTAGGTTGTCTATTTTGGGTAAATATGCTACAGTGTGAGAATGTGTATCTCTGTGTGACTTGATATAAATTGTGTTAATTAAACATGCCATTGTTTAGAAGCAACATCTAAAAACAACCACCAGAGAATTCATTTTTAATGCAGTAATCAAATTCTGGTGCTTGGAAGGCTTAAGCTTAATGAGCTCCAGGAACTATAATCAAGTGAAGATTTTTTTTTTTTTCATTAACTGGGGCCAATGTGGTTGAGGTAAGTTAGGGCGGAGAACGGGGTAAACTTCAGCCATCAATGCCACTCTGCAAGGCAGACATCAATAGAGGCAATATTGAAGCTAGAGCTGAGAAAATAGAAGTAAATGTTTACTGGGTATATACTGTAAACTACAAACAAGACAATGTGTTAAATAATATACATGGTATTTCTTCTATAACCTGCTCCACAACCATATGGGGACATGTTGTTGTCTCTAACGATGGCGAACTGGAACTCATAGTAAGTAAGCAACAAAGAGATCACAAGGTTAAAGTATATAACTTTATTGGCATGCATATTTTAAAACTGCACAGTACTGGCATTTTCTAAATTGGCAAGTTCTACTCAAAAGGTGGGTAGAGGGTTGGGTAAAGAGAGAATGGGAAAAGCAAACTAGGAAGTAGGAGAGAAAAGAGATCAGAGGAAGTAGAGCGTGGGCAAATCCTGGGTACCTGAAGCTTATACAATTGGAGGGGACTTTCTCATGGAAACAATATAAAATTATGAATATAAAATTAAATATTGGAGCCCTGAGAAGACACCCATGAAAGTAAGTAGCTCTAAAGATACCCATCCTAGTTACGTTTTGCTGCAAATTAAATCATTCCCCAAATTTACAAATTAACTCTTCCTATTATGTTTTACATCTCTGGAGTTGGATAGGATCAACTAATAAGTATTTGCTTAGGGCCCCTCGTGTAGTTGGAATTACATGCCAGAGAAGGCTGGAGTCATCTGAGTCCTTGACGAGCTGGACAACCAAAATGACTCATTCACATGACTGTCAATTTGTGCTGGCAATCACTGAGCACGTAGCTATGACCAGACCATGATCTTAGCTTGGCTGTCTTCATGGCCTCTGCCTGTGCCTTGTGCTTCTCACGGAATAGCACCTGAATTCTGAGAGCAAGTATCACAAGAAGCAGCTTTCCAATAGAGACGAAGCCAATTTTGCCAGTCCTTTCCAAGAGTTGCCTAGAAGTTGCACAACATTACTTCCACTGCATTTTATTGGTTAAGCAGTCACAGGTCAGTCCAGATTTAAAGGAGAAGGGGAGGGAGCCAAGATGGCCGATTAGACAAAGCAAGGAGAAACACTGGGAAGTTTGGCACACTCTGAGCAGATTTTTTAAGGGAAGGCATTGAGAGTGGATGGAGTGGGGACACGGATGCTGAGCTGCAAAGGGAGAAAGCTGGAAACCCCGGATGGGGCTAGCGAGCACCAGGACTGCTTCCTGGCCTCCAGCAACTCCTAGTGAAGGAGTAAGCTGAAAAGGCAAGGAATGGCACGTTCTCACCATGGACCTCCAGGATCCTAGCTGCAGGAGACCTGATGACCCTCACAGACACATAAGCTGGCAGGGAGAGCTGCTTAAAGAGGTTATAGGGGTGGGAGTCCAGCCTGTATGTAGTCCAGAGAGCTTGATGAGGGAAATGTCAGGCGTGCAGTCCAGCCAAGGATGCCCATCCCCTAAGGCTTGACATGATCCTTTAGGAGACTTTAGCCATAAGGTGACCGTTGGACCTAGGCAGAGCAGGTTGGTCTTGCCTGTGAGATAGGGCCAGTCTGATCTGAGTGTTCTCCTGTCCACTTGCCTCTCCTGGGGCCCCAGCCTGGCTGTGCCCACTTGCAGCACAGTTTTTGATGCCCAACGAGGGTGCCTGTCTGTGCCCTCATTATAGTTGTTTTACCAGAAGACCACACCTGACCATCAGAGAGCTCCAGTAGACCAGCAACCGCCAACATGTGCCAACCTCCCTGCAGCCTCCCTGCATGCTACACTTCTCCCTCTGCAGCCTTCCCCCACCACTTTGCCAGTACACACTTGCCCACAGCCATTTCCACACTGCTTTGCTGGCACACAAGGGGGCTTACTCCCCACACCCTGCCAGCCTGCACATATGCACAGACCCCACCAAACACTGCTGCAGGTGGAAGGACAACTACTGCCCCATCCATCCCCTGATGATGTGCAGGCACCCCGCCGTGCCATCATTACCGATGTGAACACTCACTCAGATTCCAGCAACCTCACCCCTATTCCCTGCCCCTCGTGCACCTGCCACTGCCAGTGTAAATGTGCACAGGGACAGTGGCAGCCCTGCCCCCACCAGGATTCTATCATTGCTGCTGCCAGCACGAGCACACACAGGAATGCCAAAGCCCACTCCTTTCAGTACCCTACCCCAGCTGATGCACATGCACTCCGCCATGCTACCATGACTCCTGGCATGCATAAGCAAGCATGGATCCCACTGCCACCACCCCTGTAAAGCATTTTGGCCAGCACCACCCACTGGAGTGTTGTGGCCAGGAGACTGGGAACACCTCAGCCCCTCTGGTACAGCATGTTTCTAACCTCAAGTTGCCACAGAACAAAGCTGAAAGGCAGAGTACCAGCCCCCGCAGAGTTAAACCACATAGACCAGGAGTGCTGAGCTGAGCGTCAGCCTCCTGAAATCTTTCAGAAACAAGGCCAGTAAACTGAACCCACCTTATACCACAATCAAACCCACAAGGGCATCAAAGGAGATCAAAGCAAAAATCCTATCCAAAGGACAGCAAATTCAAAGGCTGAAGAAACATCAGCACATAGATGAGGAAAAAAAATAACACAAGAACTCTGGCAGCTCAAAAAGAAAGATTGTCTTCTTACCTCTAAAGGACTACGTGGTTATCAACCAGCCTAAAATGGCTGAAATGACAAAAATAGAATTCAGAATATGGATAGAAACAAAGATCGTCAAGACTCAGAAGAAAGTTGAAATGCAATCCAAGGAATCTAAAGAATACATTAAAATGATACAAGAGCTGAAAGATGAAGTTGTCATTTTGAGAAAGAACCAAACTGATCTGATGGAGGAAAAAAATCACTTCAAGAATTTCAGAATAAAAAGGCAAGTATTAACAGAGTAATCAACCAAACTCTGGAAAGAAACTCAGAGCTCAAAGCCTGGTTCTTCAAAATAACTCCATCAAACAAATTAAAAAAAAAAAAGAATGAACAAAACCTCCAAAAGATATGGAATTATGTAAAGAAATCAAATTTATGACTCACTGGCATTCCAAAAGAGAGGGAGAGAAACCAAGCAATGTTAAGAACATATTTAAGGAAATTATTCATGAAAATTTCCCCTACCTTGCTACAGAGGCCAACATTCAAATTCAGGGAATGAAGGGAACCTCTTTGAGATGCTGTACAAGATGACCATTCCTAAGATAAATAGTCATCAGATTCTCCAATATCAAAATGACAGAAAAAGACAGAGAAGGGGCAGGTCACCTATAAAGAGCACCCCATCCATCAGGCTAACAAACAGCAGATCATTCAGCAGAAACCGTACAAGCCAGAAGAGACTGGGAGCCTATATTCAGTACTCTTCAACCAAGAATCTCATATTCAACCAAATTAAGTCCCATAAGCCAAAGAGATATAAGATCCTTTTCAGACAAGTAAATGCTAAGGGAATAAAAGGATCTACTACACCTACAAGACTTGCCTTACAAGAGGTCCTGAAGGGTGTGATAAATATGGAAAAGAAAGACCATTAGCAGCTGCCACAAAAAAACACACGTAAGTACATGGACCATTGATATCATAAAGCAAGCACATAATCACGTACGTGTAATAAACAGCTAACAACACTATGACAGAATAAAATCCACATATATCAACATCAGCCTTGTATGTAAATGGGTGAAACACACACTTAAAAGGCACAGAGTGCAAGTTGGATAAAGAAACAGGACCCAAGTCTATGCTGTCTTCAAGATATCCATCTCACAGTCAATGACACACATAGACTCAAATAAAGTGATGGAGAAAAATCTACCAAGAAAGTGAAAAACAAAAAAGAGCACATATTGCTATTGGAATTTCAGGAAAAAAAAGAGACTTTAAAACAATAAAGATGAAAAAAAAAGACAAAGAAGGTCATTACACAATAGTAAAGAGGTCAATTCAACAAGAAAACCTAAATATCCTAAGTATGTATTCACACAGAAAAAGAGCACCTATATTCATAAAACCAAGTTCTTAGAGATCATTGAAGAAATGCGGCTAGCCACACAATAACGATGAGAAACTTCAACATCCCACTCATGGTATTAGATCATTAAGGCAGAAAACTAACAAAAATATTTGGGACTGGAACTTTGACACTTGACCAAATGGATCTAACAGACATCTACAGAACTCTTCACCCCAGAACAAGAGAATAGTCCCTCTTCTCATCTGCACATGGCACATACTCTAAAATCAACCACACAATCGGCCATAAAATAATCCTCAGCAAATTCACAAAAACTGAAATTATATCAACCACACTCATAGACCACAGTGTAATACAAGTAGAAATTAATACCAAAAAAAATCACTTAAAACCACACAATTACACGGAAATTAAACAACCTTCTTACTGAATAAATTGGGTAAAAAATGAAATAGAGAAAGAAATCAAAAAATCCTTTGAAGCTAAGGAGAACAAGGATATAACATATGAGAATCTCTGGGACACAGCGAAAACATTGATAAGAAGAAAGTTTACAGTGTAAAACACTCACATCAAAAAGTTAAACATCTCAAACTAAGAACCCATTTTCACAACTAGAGAAACTAGAGAAATAAGAGTAAACCAACCCCAAAGCAAGCAGAAAACAAGAAATAATGCAAAACAGAGTTGGGCAGAATAAAATTGGGAGGTGAAAACCCATACAAAAGATTAACACACTTATTAATTGGTTGTTTGAAAGAGTAAATAAGATGGACAGACTTCTAGTTAGACTACTAAAAAAAAAGAGAAGACATACATGCAATAATAAATGACAAAAGGGACTTTAGAACTGATCCCACAGAAATATGAAAAACCCTCAGACACTATTAGAAAAAACTGTATGCACACGAACTAGAAAACCTTGAAGAAATGAATAAATTCCTGGAAATATACAGTATCCCAGAATTGAGCCAGGAAGAAATTAAATCCCTGAAGAGAAAAATAATGAGCTCCAAAAGTGAATGAGTAATAAAAAACCTGCCAACCAGAAAAAAGACCAGGACCAGATGGATTCACAGACAAATTCTTCCAAATGTATAAGGAAGAGCTGATATCATTCCTACTGAAACCATTCCAAATAATTCAGGAGGAGGTACTTCTCCCTCACTCATTCTATGAGCCCAGCATCATTCTGATACCAAAACCTGGCAGAGACACAGCAAAAAAAAAATCAAAACTTAAAACTTCTGGCAATATTCTTGATGAACATAGTTACAAAAATCCTAAACAAAATACTTGCAAGCCAAATCCAGTACCACATCAAAAAGCTAATCCACCACTGTCATGTAGGCTTTATCCCTGGGATGCAAGGGTGGTTCAACATACAAAAATGAATAAATATGATTCATCATATAAAAAGAATTTTAAAAAACTACATGATCCTCTCAATAAATGCAGAAAAGGCTTTTGATATAATCCAACATCCCTTCATATTAAAAACCTTCAACAAACCAGGCTTTTAAAGAACATACCTCAAAGTAATAACAGCCATCTATGACCAACACACAGGCAACATCATACTGAATATGCAGAAGCTAGAAGCATTCCCCTTGAGTACCAGAAGAAGACAAGGATGCCCAATCCCACCACTCCTATACAGCATAGTAATGGAAGTCCCAGCCAGAGCAATCGGGGAATAGAAAGAAATACAAGGCATCCAAATAGAAAGATATGAAGTCAGACTATCTCTGTATATAGATTATATAATTCTGTACCTAGAAAACACCATAGTCACTGCCTAAAACCTCCTAAATCTGATAAACAATTTCAGCAAAGTATAAGGATACAAAATGACTGTATAAAAATTGGTAGCATTTCTATACAACAATAACATCCAAGATGAGAGCCAAATCCAGAATGCAATCCCATTCACAATAGCCACAGAAAGAATAAAGTACCTAGGAATCTAGCTAACCAGGGAGGTGAAAGATCTCTATAATGAAAATTACCAAACACTGAAATAAATCAGAGATGACACAAACAAATGGAAAAATATTACATACTCATGGATAAGAAGAATCAGTTTTGTGGAAATGGCCATACTGCCCAAAGCAATTTAGAGATTGAATGCTATTCCTATCAAACTACCAATGGCATTTTTCACAGAACGAAAAAACAAAACAAAACAAAAACCTATTTTAATATTTGTATGAAGCCTAAAAAAGCCCAAATAGCCAAGGCAACCCTAAGCCAAAAGAACAAAGCTAGAGGCACCACACTACCTGAATTCAAACTATAGTACAGGGCTACAGTAACCAAAACAGCATGGTAGTGGTACAGAAGTAGATGCATAGATTAACAGAACAGTTTAGAGAACCCAGAAATAAAGTCATACACCTAAAACTATCTGTCCTTTGACAAAGTTGACAAATAAAGCAATAGGGAAATAACTCCCTAATCAATAAATGATGCAGGGATTACTGGCTAGCCATATGCAGAAGTTGAAACTGGACCCCTTCTGAAGCAGCCTTGTTGTCTGGGATGATATCCGAGGTTCATTTTCTCATGACAAGGAAATCAAGGACATGGACACACAAGAAGTGAGGTTGGCCGGGCACGGTGGCTCACGCCTGTAATCCCAGCACTTTGGGAGGCCGAGGCAGGCAGATCGCGAGTTCAGGAGATAGAGACCATCCTGGCTAACACAGTGAAACCCCGTCTCTGCTAAAAATACAAAAAATTAGCTGGGCACGGTGGTGGGAGCCTGTAGTCCCAGCTACTCGGGAGGCTGAGGCAGGAGAATGGTGTGAACCCAGGAGGCTGAGCTTGCAGTGAGCCGAGATAGCGGCACTGCAGTCCAGTCTGGGCGAAAGAGCGAGACTCCGTCTCAAAAAAAAAAAAAAAAAAAAAGAAAGTGAGGTTAAGAGCAGAGGTTTAATAGGCGAAAGAAAGAGAAGAGCTCTCTTCTCTCTTTCTTTAAGAATTAAAATGTAAAAGATTAATATGTGAATGGTGCCCATGAGAAATGAGAAAATACTTTGAGCTAGGAGAATCAAAATTATCATTCATATTTATTTTGTATTATATATGAGAATACTGGCTACAGAATACTGGACAAAGTAAATTTTTCAAAGTTACACGGCAAATGAGTGAGGATTAAGATTAATTTTAGGCTGGGCGCAGTGGCTCACGCCTGTAATCCTAGCACTTTGGGAGGCTGAGGTGGGCGGATCACATGAGGTTAGGAGTTCGAGACCAGCCTGGCCAATGTGGTGAAACCCCATCTCTACTAAAAATACAAAAAAATAGCTGGGTGTGGTGGTGGGCACCTGTAATCCCAGCTACTCGGGAGGCTGAGGCAGGAAAACTGCTTGAACCCCAGAGGCGGAGGTTTCAGTGAGACAAGATCCCACCACTGCACTCCAACCTGGGCAACAAGAGCAAAACTGTGCCTCAAAAAAAAATATTAATTTCAGACTTAATAATATTGTAAAATTGAATTAAAATTAAAACACTTTTATAAAAAGAACTAAAAATTTTTCTTAAAAAGAAGTAAAAATTTTTCTTATGTATATTTACCCGAGTTGAAATATAGCCACATGAAAAAAAGGTTTGCCAAATGAGAATCTGGGATTTTAGCTTGAACATACATTCTTGGATACATCCTAATGTGAGCTTCCTGGAGGAAGAGAGTATGTCTGCTCTGCTCAACTTTGCATCTCTAGGATTTACCACAATCCTTGGCACATGACATGTAAAGGCTAAATCAATATTTTTAAATAAATAAATTGATGAATATAGTTTGTATCATTTCAACTTTCCCAAATATTTTAAAGGCAATATAATTTGCATGTCTGGTTTATATCTCAAATCATCAATCAGGTTGTATTCTATGTATCTTGTTTCCTACCCGATTTCCAGGAAGTCCACTAGTCCCAGAAAAGCATGAAGCAGAGCCATTCTCATTGGTTCACAGACCTGCAGCCTTATATGGATCTGCTCCAGCTGACCAGAGGCTTATTAGCATGATATTTCTATACTCTTGTATGTTACAGACTTTTTCAGTGCTTTATTATAGGACAATAGCTGAACAATAGAAGATTTTTTTCCCTTATTATTGTTGGTTTGTTTTAATTTTTGTTTGCTTTTTTTGGTTATTTTTGTTGGTTTGTGAAGTTTTGGGTTTGAAAAAAATGAATAAAAGAAACTACCTAAAATATTCACTTTTTATATAAAGCATAAATTAATAGCATCATTCCACATATCAAAATGTAGAACCTGAGGGTGCAAATTCACCCAAGGAGTAGCAACGATTCCTAAAGCAAGACAGAAAACAGCTCATGATAAATGTTCCCCATATTACAGTTTAACTTTCGTTTAAACATTTTAAATGGTTTAAAGTACATTATAGAATTACACAAATAAACCGGTCTAGTCTCCTGTTGCTTGTACTCCCCTCATTTTAAGCCTATTTCATTAAGTGACAATAGGAATCATTAAGCTAAATGCATACTCTGCATATTAAAATTTTTGTCTGCAAAGATTTCCAGAAGGTTTTAATTGGAGCGAAACTTAGTAGTGATCTAAGGGAATGCACAGTCACCCAGTCATGTTACTATCAGGCTACTGAGGATAACTGAGGACTGAGGGCATTTTAGATAAGAACAAAAATATTAGTTTCAGATTTTTTATCTAGAGAGATATGGAATCAATGGGGCAGCAGAACTGAGAGCAGCATAGATACCCAAACTTCCAAATTCTCACACTTAAAAGCTCATCTCATGACCTCAAGTTTTCTCTAGGCCTGGGTTGTGTCAGTGAAAGACAAATGCACTGGGGTATTTATGTCTAATGAAGAAAATAATAAAGCAGTGCAACTGGATAGCTGTTGATGGGAGCAACCGATACTGAATAATTTGTTAATTTCATTATGTTAGCACACATATTTATTTAATTATATTTAATAATTAATAAGATTCATTATTAATTTTATTAAGAAGATGCTGAGAGTGATAATCAGCAATTAAACATTACTTGCAAAAATCACAAGTGTTTCTTGGCAGTACAGAAGGGGACTCACTTCCTGGACTGGGAGGGCAGAAAAAGCTCAGTTCAAAGCTGTAATCAGAATTGCAGCAAATCTCTAGAGAAGGTTGAACTCTTAGTCTCATCACGTCTGCTACCTCAATGTCAAGACTCTGATTGGGAAGGAAAGGGCCCCCGAAACATGAAGTTAGGAATATCTGGGTGACACACTTGAAAATCTTCAATCTCTATGGCCTGCAGAAATGACCCACTTCTCCCTGTTGAAAGCTAGGTTTACTCGCCATGCTTAAAGGCAGAGAGTGTTTTAATCTTCCTCCAACTACCTTCTGGCTACAGCACCATTAAGTAAGGCCATATCACAAGATAATGGAGTTGGAGAAGTTCTAGGCCTTAAATGAAAGAAAAAAGCTGCACACTGAATGGCTTGCAGAAGTAGCCAACTTGTATGAAAAAGAATTGGGACTGTTATGTATGGAAATAAATTTCAAGAGTGTTAAATCAAGGGGGGCAGCAGTGAAATGTGAAGTTGGATAAAGGTAAGTTTATTCATGTGGGATTCCTCTTCCAGTTCATAGAATTTAATACTCTGGAAAACACCCTTGGGGATTGCACCAACCAGTGCTCATATGGTTAATGGAAGCTTGGAAAAGCCAGTGGAATATAGTATAAAATAGAAGTATTTGAACTACTATGATGCAGAATGAAGTAAGGGATCAAAAGGTTCTGAGCATTGGATACACTACAGTGGATATAGTATGTAATATTGGGATATTCAGAAGATGACTGTGTTCCTGGTGGACGCTTCCTTCACCAAAACAATAAGGAACATATTAATGAGAGAGGCACCAGCATCACTGAGCAGCCCTGGGTATATGTTCTCTGAAGTCCACAGCTGATGGTAGGAGATACAGTTACAGAACTGGCTACAGGACAGCAGTGGGGAAGGTAGGTTCCTGAAAGGATACAAGCTAAATTTTTTATTGCTGTAAAAATGAGGTCAGAGAGAAAGCTGGGGGACTCACAAAGAATTGTGGAGACAGTTAATAGTATATGGTGTTCCCGTCAAAGCTAAAAATAAACGATTCTGTCTTATACCTCTCACTACTAAGAAGAAAGCGTGGCACATTGTTAGCCTCCTTTGGGCTCCTGAGGCAGCATATTCTGCACTTCGGAATCCTGCTGAACTCATACATTTGATGACATGTCATACTCAGCTTTGAGTGAGGCCAAGAGTAAGCACAGGCTTTGCAGCAAGCCCAGGTTAAGATCTAAGAAGTCCTGTCATTTGGGGTATATGACCTAGTGGAGAATCGCAATGTAGACCTCTACTGTTCTGGAGCAAGTTACATTGGAAAAAGAGAACTAAACACCTTTCAAAAAACTGTTCCTAGTATACAAATTGGTACTTGTACAGACAGATTGCCTGATGATGGGACATAATCTATCTATGTAGAAAGAACTGCTATAAGCTGGCTTTTATCAGACCCACTAAGTCATAGGCTGAATTGGCCCGGCAGGAATCAGTCGCAGGATGTAAGTAATGCATTCATTACCAAACAAAAGCATAGGACACAAAATGTCTGTACAGAAAGTGGCCTAGATCCCCTACATTATCTATCACTTTTCTACTGGCTTATTGCCTCAGATCACACAAATAGCTGCATGGGAGTCCCTTGACAGAGGAGGAAGAATTCAAATATTGGTACATGGACGAATAAACTCAGCAGCTTATGCACATTGAAAATGGATGACATTGTACCATAGCCCTATTTAGAAATGACATAGAGAGACAGTGATGAGGTAAAATCCTCCAAGAGTGCTGAATTCCAGGTGTTACACCTGGTCTTCTACTTTGGAGGTTCTATTATTTAGGATATATGATCCAGTGAGACCCAGGGTTTTAGAGAAGTACATGGGAGAAGATACCATGTACATTTTATGACAGGGCCTAAAGAAGAATCGCAATATAGACACCTATTTTTCCATAGCAAGTTAGTTACATTGGAAGCAGAGAACTAAATACCTTTCAAAAAACTGTTCCTGCTATGCCAATTGGCCCAGATCCTGAGGTTAGAATTTATATGGATTCACAGGCTGGTTGCTGAACAGAACGAGAAAGAGATATTGGAAGATTGGGTAAAAAAACATCTGTAGAAGAAACATATGAATGGACCTATGAGAATGATCAGGTGTGAAGATCTGTATCACATGTTAATATCTACCAGAGAGCATATACCAAAGTTGAAGCTACAATCAACCAAGTAAACAAAATGACTCGGTATGCTGCAGCCAGCCTCTGCATTGGCCACACTTATGCTGATACAGCAGGGTCATTTACAAAGTAGCTACGTTGCTAAAAGGACCATTATGCATACATGCCAAAGCAAGGGTTCCCTGTTCCCAAAGCCGATTTATCTATTACTGCTGCCCTAACTACAAGAAATAGATACATACTAAGTCCTCTATATGTCACCATCTTTTAAAGAGAACATAGACACTTGGCAAGTTGACTACATTAATCCCTTTCATCCTGGAAGAGATAGCAATCGTCTAAAGTGGAATACAATTATATTCTTTTCTTTGAGAGAGAGAGAGTCTCACTCTGTCACCCAGGCTGGAGTGGAGTGGCGTGATCTCGACTCACTGTAACCTGGGTCTCCAGGGCCCAAGTGATTCTCATGCCTCAGCCTCCCGAGTATCTGAGATTACAGGAGTGTGACACCACACCTGGCTAATTTTCGCATTTTTGGTAGGGATAGGGTTTCACTATGTTGCCCAGGCTGGTCTCGAACTCCTGGTCTCAAGTGATCTGCTCGCCTCAGCTTCCCAAAGTGCTGGGATTACAGACATGGGCCACTGCACCTGGCTGGAATAGAATACAAATATATTTTTGATATGAATTTCCCTTACCTGTCCACAAGACCTAAATCAGCACTACTGTCCTAGAACTCACAGAATATGTAATCCCTTCCACAGGATCCCACATAACCAATGGACTCACTCTAGAGCAAGAAGGTTGTATCATGTTCTGGCACTATCTGGAAGCTAATGACTTCATACGATGTTGGAATAACCTAATGAAGGTACAGCTGAGACATCAGCTACAAAATGATGCCCTATAAGGATGAGACACTTTCAGCCAGGATTCAATGTGCACTCTCAATCAATCATGATTGTACATTATTGTATCTACAGTAAAGTGTACGAGGCCAGGAACTAAGTAGAATTCACTGTGCCTTAATTGAAGAATTTGTGATTTTCTTTTTCACAACTCTAGGTTCTACAAGTTTAAGTCCTGTCTTCAAGATTGCAAAAGTCAATCTCACATGCAGATAAATAAAAAAGGTTATTTGCTATTGTGAAGATTTTCAAAGACTGCCCAGCCAAATGTAGAACAAAATATGAGTGTCTAAGAAGCTACACTGACTATGCTTTAGAATAATAGGTCATTATACCTGTGGAGGAAGCTTCAGAATAATCTTATGTGATCTTCTGTATTTATCAATGAAAAGATTAAAGGACCAGGAAGTCTGGGGATTTTTCTCATGTTGCATGACTAGCTAGGGATATAAGAGTAAGTATAAATTTACTGTGTTAATTCTCTTTAAATGTATATATTGACTTGATTGGGACACTTATTTGAAAAGTTCCAAATGAAAAAATTGTATTCCGTACTATTTTTTCTAATTAATTGTTTGTGTTAAGGAAGGTAAAGGAAATGTGTAATCAGGATAAATTTTTTAGTTTTAATTAAGCTAATAAAAATAATAATGGATACAACAGCAAGAAAACTTTCAAAATTGTTAATAAATTGAATAGTCAGCTAAAAATCCATTGTCACTTTATATTAGGGAAGCAAAGTGAAAAACTGTGAAGAATACATACAACCTCCTAAGTATTTCCCAGAGATCAATTTAAAGCAAAGAATAAGAAAGAAATATTTATTAAACTCTCCCAAGGGCATATAAACAGAAGAAATTGCAAAGAAAAAATT
Organism: Pan troglodytes; assembly: GCF_028858775.2. Taxonomy (NCBI): domain Eukaryota; kingdom Metazoa; phylum Chordata; class Mammalia; order Primates; family Hominidae; genus Pan; species Pan troglodytes. The sequence goes on from NC_072411.2 coordinate 17,111,366, forward strand.
AATTAAATCTTTTCAAGCAGATTAAATTCAAGAGCTCTTCTAAGACAGTAATTTCTTATTATAATGTCTGGAGAACAGGAAGAACGAGGAAGAAAGCAAAATCCTTTGGGTAGCCATTGAATTTTTTTCAATCCCATGTTAATGGGGGTAGAAATGGTGAGGAGTAGGAGAGCAAGGATACAGATCACAGACTGGCATTTTCAAAGTTGTAAGGGTTTTTAGTTAGGTTTAAATTTCGCCAGGGAACAGATGACCGTGTTTTTGATGACCTGTAAGATAATGTCCTCTTTTGTATATGTTTTGGCGATGAGTAGAGTCACTGTATTCTGGGGCATCTTCCTAGCCTGCTTTGTAGTCTAATCTCCACTGTCTCAGATGAGTTCATGAGAGAGTATAAAAGTAGAAACGAGTCTTAAAGACCCTGAAGCTGTATGGGATGGCAGTACTCCATGAACAAACACAACTTGAAGTCAAACAAGATCAGTGGCCTAAGAGGTAGCTTACATGTGGCAAGTGCTGCTGTATTTATCAGAACTTTTGTATCTTCAATTTGAGCCTCATGTGAGAATTTGATAAAATCATGCGTGATGACCATAAAAAGCGATTAAAAAGTGAATTATTTTTAGTAAAGTTTCTAAAATCGGGACTATGTCAAGAAGGATAGCAATAGCTATTTGCAGTATAACTGATGTTGACTACCTCATATTTCTCATACCACTGCAACATTATATAGATATAATATATTAAATATATAAGATTATATATTGACATATAATATGAATATATATGTCATACATAAAACCATATGATTTATGTATAGTATTTATTCTTAGGTTTAAGTGAGAATACCAGGGAAATTGTTCTGTTTCAAGTTTAGGCTGATTTGTATATAACTACTTTGAAGGCATTCGGCTCATTCTGGCATGGTATCAGAGGAGAGAAAAATTACTTTGCCTAAAAATTACTTTGCATGACAATACATGTTAATTTATAAAAGTAGCATGAATTAGTTGGATTGCTTTTTACATAGAGGTTGAGGAAAGAATGATAAAGAGTTAAAGGAATAACTGTCCTATAATGTCCATGGAGTTGCATCAGAATAGGCTGACATATCCTGGAACCCCTTGCTATGGTGGCTTAAACTATTCTTAATTTCTTGAACCTTGTTGAAACTAATCTGAGCTGAGTGAATTCCTCTGTGACTGCATTACCTCGGTATATGCTGATGGAACAACAGAAATAACTTATAAAAATTCAGCTCCCTCACCCATGGATTTGTCTATCTATGCGGTGTCATGCATCCAGATATTTTGAAATATTATGAGTGACTGACATTTTCATTCCTCAACTAGAAACTCTGGCAGATTGTTGACCCAGACTTCATCTGAAAAAGCCCTTTATCTGAACTAGAATCTTATTTTAGAATGCTGGGCATACCTTAAAATCAAATATTTTTTGAATTGCTGTGTTACTAGTCTAATTTGGAAAAATAAGAGAAACCGTCAAAAATTTATAGACAAACTATGTTAAATCCTTAATATAAAAGTACAAACTTTAACCATTTTATAACTTATTAACTGCTGATGCCGTCAAGTATCAATATAGAATATTTATAATTATTATTCTATATTATTTCCAATGTATTTTATAGTTATTGAATTTGCTGCAAATGACTTAAATTGGAGATTTTTAAAATGTTAGGCCTTTTACCATTAGCTTTAGTTCTACTGTGAATGAGAGGAGAAAATACTTGAGATACTCTTTTAGAATGTAAGTTAATAAGGGAAGAAATCTTGATTTGTTGTCTTCTCTTTACACACGTATCTCAATGCTGAGGATAGTATCTTTCACGTAGTAGGTGCTCTGTAAGTATTGCTCAAATTAATGAAGGGATAACAGGAACTGTGTATAACTCAGTAAAGATTGTAACATTGCCTATTCAAGAGGATCTAAGACATAGACAACTCTGAAGAGTACATGTAGATGTACTCTAGAATTTTTGAAAGTGACATCAGGTGGTATACTTTTAGTTTTGTTTCATTTATCATTTTGATGTAGAAAGAATAATGCAAAGGTCTAAGGGAATACTTGTCATGTAGCCTGTGAGACCCCCATCTCTAAAAAAAAATTTAAAAAAATTATCTGGGTTTGGTGGCATATGCCTGTAGTCCTAGCAACTCAAATGCTGAGGTGGGAGGATCACATCAGCTCAGGAGTTAAAGGTGAAGTGAGCTGTGATCGCACCACTACACTCCAGCCTGGGCAACAGAGTGAAACCCTGTCTCTAAAAAAAAAGAAAAATATTAAAAGAATATTTGTCACATATTTCAACTTAGAGTTGAATCAGGACAGGTTGCCAAGGCTGGGAACTTCTTGCTACAGAGGAGTGGTTTGAACATCCAAGCTTTGTGGTTTTTTTTAATTTTTTTTATTATACTTTAAGTTCTAGGGTACATGTGCACAAAGAAGGTTTGTAACATATGTAAACATGTGCCATGTTGGTGTGCTGCACCCATTAACTCGTCATTTACATTAGGTATATCTCTTAATGCTATCCCTCCCCACTCCCCCAACCCCATGACAGGCCCCGGTGTGTGATGTTCCCCTTCCTGTGTCCAAGTGTTCTCATTGTTCATTTCCCACCTGTGAGTGAGAACATGCAGTGTTTGGTTTTTTGTTCTGGCGATAGTTTGCTGAGAATGATGGTTTCCAGCTTCATCCATGTCCCTATAAAGGACATGAACTCATCCTTTTTTATAGCTGCAGAGTATTCCGTGGCATATATGTGCCACATTTTCTTAATCCAATCTATCATTGATGGACATTTGGGTTGGTTCCAAGTCTTTTCTACTGTGAATAGTGCCACAATAAACATACATGTGCATATGTCTTTATAGCAGCATGATTTATAATCTTTTGGGTATATACCCAGTAATGGGATAGCTGGGTCAAATGGTATTTCTAGTTCTAGATCCCTGAGGAATCGCCACACTGTCTTCCACAATGGTTGAACTAGTTTACAGTCCCACTAAGAGTGTAAAAGTGTTCCTATTTCTCCACATCCTCTCCAGCACCTCTTGTTTCCCAATTTTTTAATGATCGCCATTCTAACTGGTGTAAGATGGTATCTCATTGTGGTTTTGATTTGCATTTCTCTGATAGCCAGTGATGATGAGCATTTCTTCATGTGTCTGATGGCTGCATAAATGTCTTCTTTTGAGAAGTGTCTGTTCATATCCTTCGCCCACTTGTTGATGGGGTTGTTTTTTTCTTGTAAATTTGTTTGAGTTCATTGTAGATTCTGGATATTAGCCCTTTGTCAGATGAGTAGATTGTAAAAATTTTCTCCCATTCCATAGGTTGCCTGCTCACTCTGATGGTAGTTTCTTTTGCTATGCAGAAGCTCTTTAGTTTAATTAGATCCCATTTGTCAATTTTGGCTTTTGTTTCCATTGCTTTTGGTGTTTTAGACATGAAGTCCTTGCCCATGCCTATGTACTGAATGGTTTTGCCTAGGTTTTCTTCTAGGGTTTTTATGGTTTTAGGTCTAACATGTAAGTCTTTAATCCATCTTGAATTAATTTTCGTATAAGGTGTAAGGAAGGGATCCAGTTTCAGCTTTCTACATATGGCTAGCCAGTTTTCCCAGAACCATTTATTAAATAGGGAATCCTTCCCCCATTTCTTGTTTTTGTCACGTTTGTCAAAGATCAGATGGTTGTAGATGTGTGGTATTATATCTGAGGGCTCTGTTCTGTTCCATTGGTCTATATCTCTGTTTTAGTACCAGTACCATGCTGTTTTGGTTACTGTAGCCTTGTAGTATAGTTTAAGTTTTTAAAAGACCTAGATATTCTTGTGGGATTTCATTGATGACAGATTACATGTGACATTTTTTTTTTGAATGCAATAGAAATCTCCTTGTTTCATTGTATAAAGGAACTTTCTGGCTGTTCAATCAGTAACCTATCAAATATCCTGGTACACAAAATAAAATCTGAAACATAGTAAAGATGGACTAATTAGATAGTCTGAGCATATACACTTAACTTTTCCTCTTCTATGTGATCTCTTTTGATGACTCTGCATGTGTGTGCATATTTTACACACATACACAAGTGTGTGTGTGTTTATGCATACATGAAAACACACCACATTAATTTCCAATTTTATGGCAAGAAACAGGAATTCCAAAATTTATGAAAAATGTAGAAAAGGTATAAAGTCATTAATATCAGATAAATAAGGACAGAAAAACTATAACCCAAATATGACAAGTGAAGAGTGGAAATCCACAAAGTATGAGAGAGAGTACTAAGTCAGCTATCATAGTAATTAATTAAAGACAAAAATCCTAACCAGCTGGTCAAATGAGTCCAACTACTTTCTGTCCACAATCCCTAACACCCAATGGCAATCTAAAAACCAAAAGCTGTACCATAAATGATGTGAACTACTTGCTTGGGGTCAGGTTTAGTTCACACACAGATTAATGAGAAAGAAGGAGAGAGCTTCAGGAAGGTCTAGACAGGATGAGAAATGGAGTGGGGAGGTGGGAGAGAAGCCATTTCATTCATGGATGAAATTTACTTATGTTTTAAGTGCTGAAAGAAATTATTCCTTATTTTAGCTGCTAGAGGGTGTCCTAAGCTTTGCTGCGAGCCTCATACTAATAGACCTTGAGTGAACTTAACAAAACCATTCTTGATTTTTTACACATAGCATTTGATTATCCCTTCTACTTAAACAAACTCATATCAGCAATCTAAACCAATTACTAAGAATCATAAGCTATTTGAAGGAAACAAATATTGTTAAAGAAAAAAAAATAAAGAAATCAGCCAAGGTGCCAAGAAAAGATGCTAAAAGGCAATCCAGGGAATAAAGGAGATTTTAATAAAATATATTTGCTAGTTATGAGAAATTTGAGAGATTATTGAAACCAGAAAACAACTATAAGGATTAAGAAAATGAAACAATCAGAAAGAATTATGGACAAATTGATAAATATTGCCTAAATTAAAAATAACTGACATAAGGCTGAAAGTGAAATCAAATAAATAAAACTCAACCAGAACATTAGAATACCAAGACAAGGGAATTACAGATAGCAATTTTTTTAAATGTGCTAAAAAGTTAGAAGATATTGAGGATTAATCTAAGAAGGCTAATATATTTTTAATAGAAGTACTGGTAAGTAGTAGGTAAGTAGTAGAGCAAGGATTTGAACCCAAAGCTTCATGCATGAAAATACTAAAAACTTTCAGAGCAAGACCATATCTAAAAAACAGAAGAAGGAAAATTATGTCGACATTTCATTAACAAAATTACATGTTGAAAGATGATGCTGCACTATTCACAGAGATTTAAGGAAAATTATTTTGAAACCAGTCAATCCATTATCCGAAATGTGAACAGAACATCTCAACTGTTAATTTTAAAGACATAATAAAAGTTCAGAATTTGCAAAGAGTAAGAAATTTAACGTAAGAAATCTAAAACCCATAGGCTTTCTCTGAAAGAATTAGCACTGAAGGAGTATACTACAGCCAAAGAAAATAATGTAATAAAATATAACATTTTAAACATAGTAAGATTATAGAAGCCACTAAAATATATGTTTAATAATTTGGAAGTACAAATAACATATTCATAATGTATACCATTTATAGTTATGCAATATAATCACATAATGATAAAATATAAATAAGCATTTATACATAAATAAAAAAATTATTATTAACTGCAATAAAACAATCCCAGATGAGCTCAACATGGGAGATGGGGTGGGGCAGGAGGAAATGAAAGCATGCTAGAATTTCCTTCTAATTATCTATTATTAGAAGGAAAATGGGGTGAAGAGTAAGAGGATGAAGGAATAATTGATTTATCTTGGTGATTCATAAAAATGTGTTATAAAAATATATGTACCTGAGAAATTAACCATTACAAAAATAGTTACATATTGAAAATTTAAATTTTCTTAATGAGATTCACTGATTATCAAACTATCAAAGAAAAGATATAAAAGACAAAACAACAACCTACAACCTTATTTTACTTTTAAGAGACTCATCTAAGATAAAATTTAAAAAAAATAGGAGAAATAATAAATATGGCAGCAAGTGCTAGTGAAAGAAAGCTAATGTTAAAATGTTGATGAAACTCCAAACAGACTTTAATTCCATCATGAAATTCCGTATTAACAAAAGGTAATGCTAAGAAAATATAAATCATTAAACTTTAATCAGGTAAGACAAAAGCTTCCAAATATATAAAGCAGAACAGAAAGTGAGACATTGCCAATTTTAGAAACACATTGGTATAATTTAACACAAAATTTTCAGAAATCAACAAAAGAACAAAAAAATAAATAAGGCAGAGGATTTCAATGACACAATAAAAGTAGTTTAGCCATTTATTCAACAAAGGTTTTTGAGCACTCACTGTGTGACAGTTCCTCTTTTGAGTGTTCTACATTGTGACAGTAAAAAAGAAAAGTCCAGATCTAAAGATTTTAGCTTCTCATTTTTATAGGGAAAGACAGACAATTGAAAAAATAAATTAAGTACACCACATATGACAAGGTTGTAAGTATTTGAAGAGAATGAGGAAAGTCAGCCTGGGTGGGTGAGCAGATTGCAGTCTCACTTGGGTTTATTAGGGAAGGCTTCACTAAGAATAAGACATTGAGTAAATGCTCAAAGGAGGAGTAAGAGTTAAAGCTAATAGGAGATTTTGAGTAGAATAGTGACATCATCTGGTTTACATAAAATTGCATGACTGGGTAATTTGGTGGGAAAAATAAAATTAAACGTAAGTAAGGATGGAATGTCAGGAATGCATTGGAAGCCTATAGTAAGAATTCATGTAAAACATTATAGTGGTTTGGACCAACTTGCATCAGTAGAAATAGCTAAAAATGGCCAAATAGTAAATCTACATAGAAAATAAAACAAAATGGATATACTGATAGATAGGATGGGCAGCCTGGTTTGTTTTCTGTATTTATGTCTTAGTCAATATTCTTAATTCCTGTGTCTGGCTATTATTCCACAATTTTGTGACTATTAAAAGGCATTCCAAATATCTTCTAATATTCATAAATGCATAATAAATAGGAATGATGTATTATATAAAACCAAAAGCTTACTGTATTAGTCTGTTTTCATGCTGCTGTTAAAGACATATCTGAGACTGGGCAATTTACAAAAGAAAGAGATTTAATGGACTTACAGTCACACAAGGGTGGGGACGCCTCACAATCATGGCAGAAGGCAGGAGGAGCAAGTAACATCTTACACGGATGGCAGCAGGCAAAAAGAATGTGCAGGGAAACTCCTGTTTTTAAAACCATAAGAGCTCATGAGACTCATTAACTCTCACAAGAACAGCACAGGAAAGACCTGCTCTCATATTTCAATAATCTCCCACCAAGTTCCTCCCATGACATGTGGGAATTGTTGGAGTTACAATTCAAAATGAGATTTGGGTGGGGACACAGCCAAACCATATCATTCACCCCACCCCCTCCCAAATCTCATGTCTTTACATTTCAAAACCAATCATGCCTTCCTAATAGTCTTCCAAAGTCTTAACTCATTTCAGCATTAACTCAAAAGTCCACAGTCCCACATCTTATCTGAGACAAGGCAAATCCCATTCACCTGTGAGCCTGTAAAATCAAAAGCAAGTTAGTTACTTCCTAGATACAATGGGGGTACTTGAGTAAATATAGCCCTTCCAAATGGGAGAAATTTTCCAAAACAAAAGGGCTACATGCCCCCTGCAAGTCAGAAATCCAGTGGGGCAGTCAAATCTCAAAGCTCTAAAATGATCTCCTTTGACTCCATGTCTCATATATGGGTAACACTGACGCAAGAGTTGGGGTTCCCATGGTCTTGGGCAGCTCTGCCCTCATGGCATTGCAGGATACAACCTCCTTCCTGGCTGCTTTCATGGGCTGGCATTGGGTGTCTGTGGCTTTTCTATGAGCACGGTACAAGCTGTCAGTGGATCTACCATTCTGGGGTCTGGAGAATGGTGGCCCTCATCTCACAGCTCCACCAGGCAGTGCCCCAGGGGGGACTCTTTGTGAGGACTCTGACCTCACATTTCCCTTCTGCACTGCCCTAGTGGAGTTTCTCAATGAGAGTACTGCACCCGCAGCAAACTGCTGCCTGGGCATCCAGGCATTTCCATATATCCTTTGAAATCTAGGTGGAGGTTCCCAAATGTCAATTATTGACTTCTGTGCACCTGCAGCCTCAATACCACATGGAAGCTGCCAAGTCTTGGGGCTTTAACCCTCTGAAGCCACAGCCTGAGCTGTACCTTGGCCTCTTTTAGTCACGGCTGGAATAGCTGGGATGCAGGGTGTCTTATCCCTAGATTGCACACAGCAGAGGGACCCTGGTCCCAGCCAAGGAAACCATTTTTTCCTCCTAAACTTCCAGGCCTGTGATGGAAGGGGTTGCAGCAAAGGTCTCTCATATGTCCTGGAGACATCTTCCCCATTGTCTTGGGGATTAATATTTGGCTTATCATTACTCATGCAAATTTCAGCAGTCAGCTTGAATTTCTCCTCAGAAAATGGGATTTTATTTTCTATTGCATTGTCAGGTGGCCAATTTTTTGAACTTTTAGGCTCTGCTTCCCTTATAAAAGTGAATGCTTTTATGCTTTTAACAGCGCCCAAGTCACATCTTTAATGGTTTGCTGCTTAGAAATTTCTTCCGCCAGATACCCTAAATCAACTCTCTCAAGTTTAAAGTTCCACCAGGCTCTAGGGCAGGGGCAAAATGCTGCCAATCTCTTTGCTAAAACATAACAAGAGCAAATGTTGTTCCAGTTCCAAGCAAGTTCCTCATCTCTATCTGAGACCACCTCAGCTTGGACTTTATTGTCCATGTCACTATCAGCATTTTAGACAAAGCCATTCAACAAGACTCTAGCAAGTTCCAAACTTTCCCACATTTTCCTGTCTTCTTCTGAGCCCTCCAAACTCTTCCAACCTCTGCCTTTTCCCCAATTCCAAAGGTGCTTCCACATTTTCAGGTATCTTTTCAGCAGCACCCCACTCCAAGTACCAATTTACTGTATGAGTCTTTTTTCATGCTGCTGATAAAAACATACCTGAGATTGGGCAATTTAAAAAAGAAAGCAGTTCCACATGGCTGGGAGTCCTCACAATCATGGTGGAAGGCAAGGAGGAGCAAGTCACATCTTACATGGATGGCAGCAGGCAAAACCAGAGAATGAGCAGAAAAACTGTTTGTAAAACCATGTGATCTCATGAGAGTCATTCACTGCAATAAGAACAGTGTAGGAAACACCCACCCCTGTAATTCAATTACCTCCCAGTGAGTACATCCCACCACACATGGAGATTGTTGGAGTTATAATTCAAGATGAGGTTTCAGTGGGGGCAAAGCCAAACCATGTCATTTAGTAAATTATATATATATAAAAAATAACTTATATTTGGTCATCATACTTTAAATGACAGTGTAACAAGTCAATTGTAAAAAAAAAACGTGTTCACTAGGATATTTTATTTTAAAAAACTGATCTAAATACATTGAAGGTTAAGGATAAAATAAAAATAAATAACATTATTATCTATTTATTTCCTTATTACATGCCAGGGAATGCAGGCAATAACTTAAAAATGAGTGATAATGAAAGCACGACACAACAAAAACTTTGGGATACAGCTGATGAATTACTCAGAGGAAATTTAGTGTTAAATTAACTTATTACAAAATAAAGACTAAAATTCAATTCTCACATGAGAAAGAAGAAAAAGGAAGAACCACATAAGCACAAGATAAAACATGATTAACTATTTAAAACTAAAATAAATGTATTTTTTTAAAAAGAGACTACCGAAAAAATTATTGACATAAGTAAAAGCTGGTTATTTCTAAAAAAAGCAATATTACTAAAATGCAGAAAAGTGCTTATTTCTGTTGAAAAATAAAATGATGAAATAAACAACAGCAAAACATAAAAAATGGATAGTCTTATTTTTGGATACATATGTGATCAAATAAAAGAATGTGCAAATTTACATCATGTATTTGAAACTCTAAACTTAACATATGATTTCCTGGTGAAATGTTATTTAACAATACTGATTTAAAAGAAGTAATAAAGAAAAAACAAAGAATAAACTTTAAAGCTGGTCAAATACTGTTGTGATAGGCAGAACAATTGCATACCAAAGACGTTCACCTCCTACTCCCTGGAGCCTGTGAATATGTTACATTACATGTCAAAAACAGGGTACCAGATAGAAATAAAATTTCTAATCAGATGACTTTTAAAATAGAAAGATTCTAATGAACTATCCAAGTGGGGCCAATATAATCATAAGTCTTTAAATGTGGAAGGGGGAGGAACAAAAGTTGATGGCTAGAGTGAAGGCTAGAATGGTTAGAATGATGATGAGAAAATTATACAAACTATTCTTGCCTTGAGGAAGGAAGAGTGCCATAAAGGGGAAATTCAGGCAGCCTGAAGAAGTTGGGAAATATAAGGAAACTGATGCTCCCTGATGTGTTTTGGCTGTGCCCCCACCCAAACCTCATCTTGAATTGTAGTTCCCATAATCCACACATATTGTGGGAGGGACACAGTGTGAGGCAACTGAATCATGGGGGCAGTTACCTCCACACTGTTCTCATGATAGTGAATGAGTTCTTATGAGATCTGATGGTTTTATAAGAGGCTTTTCCCGCACCTTTGCTTTGCACTTCTCCTTACTGCTGCCATGTGAAAAAGGATGTGTTTGCTTCCCCTTCTGTCGTGATCATAAGTTTGCAGAGGCCTCCCCAGTCCTGTGGTACTGTGAGTCAATTAAACCCCTTTCCTTTACAAATTACCCCATCTCTGGTGTGTCTTTATTAGCAGCGTGAGAATGGACTAATACACTCCCCTAGAGGCTACGGGAGAAATGCAACTCCTGATTTTAACACAAAGTTATTTCAAGCCGTCAAGTTATCACAATCCATTAAAGCAGCAATGGGAAACTAATGCAACCCATCACAAAAGCACCAGTTTCATATGGTTAGGATGTGAATTCCATCATACTTCAAGGGATGGTTAAACACCATTCATATAACTTGTTGTAAAGCCCAGGAAAAGCTGGTTAGCATCCTGTAGTATTCAAAAAGGATATTTTATAGATCGATTGTGACATCAAAACCTAACATAGTTGACAGAATGACAGGTAAAGAAAAAAGGGAAGCAGATGCAGTAGGGAAAAGAAAGAATGATGAAGAGAAAGAAAAATTATCAGCCAAGCACATGAATAATATAGTTGAAAAAATAACACACTAAACATGGTTTACAAGGAAGTGTAAAAATATTTCAATATTCAGGACTTTATTAATGAAATTCATGGCATAGGGAAATTAAATAATTTTTTCACATAGGCAACTGGAAAAGCCTCACTGCTGTCTTTGCAAGTGTAAACCATTTACCAGAGATTCTTGTGAATAAAACTAGATAAATTATTAAGATGTTTAATTTTAGAAGAAAGGTAGAAAATTGTTGTTTAAAAAAATTATATGAGGCCAGGCGCGGTGGCTCACTCCTGTAATCCCAGCACTTTGGGAGGCTGAGACAGGTGGATCACGAGGTCAGGAGATCGAGACCTTCCTGACTAACCCAGTGAAACCCCGTCCCGTCTCTACTAAAAGTACAAAAAATTAGCCGGGCATGGTGGTGGGCATCTGTAGTCCCAGCTACTCGGGAGGCTGAGGCAGGAGAATGGCGTGAACCCAGGAGGCGGAGCTTGCAGTGAGCCGAGATCGCACCACTGTACTCCAGCCTGGGCAACAGAGCAAGACTCCATCTCAAAAAAAAAAAAAAAAAAGAAAAAAAATTATATGATCATATACTTAAAAAATACCATTTAAGAAAATGTTATATAAAAGCTAATGTGGAGCTGGACGTGGTGGTTCACACCTGTAATCCCAGCACTTTGGGAGACCAAAGCAGTTGAATCACCTGAGGTCAGGAGTTCGAGACCAGCCTGGCCAACATGGTAAAACCCCATCTCTACTAAAAATGCAAACATTTGCCAGGCATGGTGGCGCATGCCTGTAATCCCAGCTACTTGGGAGGCTGAGGCAAGATAATTGCTCGAACCTGGGAGACAGAGGTTGCAGTGAGCCGAGATTGTGCCAGTACACTCCAGCCTGGGCAACAGAGTGAGACACTGTCAAAAAAAAAAAAAAAAAAAAAAAAAAAAAAAAGCTAATGTGACTAACCTATTTATGAATGAAAACAACATTATATATATCAGGTAATATTAAAATAAAGAAACAACAATATGAACTACAAATAATATAAGTAAAATAAATGAACAAAATTATATTAAAAAGATTCTTAATTTCTAGTATTTAAGTGCAATTAAAGTGAGATTGTTACCACTCAACATTTTGGCAAACATTAAAAAGTTTAATGTACTTACACATTTGTAAGAGTGTAGTATAATACATAGCAATATCTGATGGGAATTTATATCCTAAACATCTACCTATAAAGTGATGTATAATTACAGAATACCTATATTGTCACAATTTAGCAGTTTAAAAAATTAGGCAGATCTATATGAACGGATAGAAACATTTTTAAATAAATAGAAACAAGTTTCAAAGTTATGTTTGTGCATGTGTATGTCCATATATATAAAGAACTACCCTGAAGGAGACACAAAAATGTTCATAGTACTCCTCAATTAAGAAGGGAATCAGGTAGAGGAAACAAGTAAAGGAGAGCTCTACTGCTTGCATTTTCTGCAAAGTGATTGATTCTTTATATATTTTGATATAATGATAAATTAATATCTAAATGCAATTAACACTACATTGGTGTTCATGGTCCAACTTGGGAAAATAGCAAGCATTTTAAGCATATTACAGATAATTTAGTACAGAGATTTGGTTACATAGTTGCTGGAAGACCAGGGGAGCCAATTAGAGAAAAGGAGACAACTCAGAGATCTCCAACTATAGAAACCCACTACTGCATTAGGATCAACAGGAAAAACAGAGAGAGAGAGAGAGAGAGAGAGAGAGAGAATGGTATTACTAGATTTCAGGGAGTGAAGTCACCCGGCAGAAACTGGAATAACCACAGGAGAGATTGGTGGTGTAAACAAGATACCATGCTGTCGTAGACACTGCCTCGGCATATAGACTGGAGTTCATATGCTCTAGCTCTTCCCTTTTCCTCTCTCCTCTGTATCACGCTCTGAAATCACCTGCCAGTGTCTCCCATTGGCTGAAACACAAATGGCAGCCGCTGACAAAATAACTAGGAAAACTGCTTCCAGAGGTCATCCCACCTGGATCACCTAGCAATATATGGGAAGAATAAGGAACAGGTTTGAAGGATGTTCAATTGGAAGATATCTAGTAGACTGTCAGAGAGAATAGTCTACATAGCCCTAATAAAATTAAAAACAACTATAGATATTATATATGTGCCTACTGGTGTGAACATTGCTCTTCTTTTCTAATATGAAAATTTTTGCCATACGAAACAGCTTTTAAATATTTAATACGTTATTCAGAACTTGAGAATTCTAACCGCAGAAGAACTAGCAATGATTTCAGTCAAGTAGATATTTTATGTATTCTCCCGTGAATCACACTATGAAAATTTCTGATTTCTCTCATTCTGCGGTTAGATTATGATGTAAATTATTCTGGGAAGAAGCCGCACACAAAAGCCATCGAGTGTTTCAAGAGGAAACAGCAGGCTCTCAAAAATCTATGCAAAGTCTAATTGAATCTAGGGAAATACTTGCCTGATTAGGTTCATTTATTGGACTCTGAAGTTGTAAGAATGATAGCTTAAATCATTCGCATTGAATAGAGACAGAAAACAGTTTTTTAAAGTCATTTTGAATATACAAATATAATAACTTGCTCATTAGTTATCAAGAAGCTACAATTAGGAATGTCCATTTGAGTACTGAATATTTTAGGCTAAAACACTGTTTACATCATACTTTATGTATGCCAAGCAAAGTCTTTACATGAGATGGTCTAATCAAGGAATGATTTGGTCAATTTCTTATGCCTGTAACCATGAACTATGTGAGTTTTCTCTAATCTCTACTTCCAGCTGTGCCATGCAAATCCAACCTGCAAGAAACTGCAGAACTAATTTTACTAAATACTTGCTTTTACATTGATGTTTCTTTATAAGGATGAACACAAAACTCTTCAGACTTATATTCAAGATACATTATGAATCAATTTTCATTCTGTGTTTTTATGCATTAAATCTTATATATTAATAAAAGTCCTGGTAGATTTTTCCAAATGATGACAACTTTCTATATTTCCTGCTGTTTTTGTAAGACTATTTTTGCTTTAGAAGACTTGCTCAACAATACTCAGATACTACAACTATGTAGACCAAAATCAATCCATCAGCTAATCCAATAAACCTTTAAAGTTTATGAAGCATTTTTGTATACATATTTTCAAGTGTTCCTCCAAACCCTTTTATAAGGTATGTTGGGTGGGGGGTGAATATGAGATTATTTGGAGCAGATTTGACAGGAAGTAGTATATTAGGAAATGCTGAGGAGGATGAGCCTTTTAGCAAAACACATCATTGTTTCTCTCCTTTTCCTTCCCACTAGAATTAAAAAAAAAAAAAAATAGAAAGCAGGAGCTAACAAACCATAACCTTCCTGGCAACTAAAAGGGTTAAAATTCAAGACAGAAGCTAAAATGAAAGAAGTTGAGGCAAGACTTGTATATAAAGACATCACTTTGTGACTGGCAGAGAGACAATGACTACAAAGCCCAGATAAATTCCCAGACATGCGTAGAAAAAGTTACTGTATTTGTTTATTTAGAACACTAAGATAAACTTGGAAAGAGGAAGAAGCAGTAATCTCCTTAGGCATTACACTGCTATAAAGAGAAAAAAAGTACACTTCATAATTTAAAGAAAATGTGAAGCAACTCCATTTCTACCTGTAGTGCCAACCCCATGACATCTCAGTTCTTCACAACCTTGGTTTTCAATCTGGAAATAATTTATTGAGGGTGAATTTTATGTCACTGTGTTTGAAGGAAAACATAAAAAGACACTGTTGCCCTGCAATGACTTCCTACAAAACTCAAAATACCCTCCTGTCTATGCCTGTCTTCCACAGAGGCATCCCAGATGACTTCATTGTAAAAACATCTGCATTTGTATGCTCAGATATATCATTTAAAAATCAGACTGCACCCTTCAGAAAATTTCCAAGAACAAGAGTCTAACTGGCAAATTTTTATTGATTTTAAGATCCTGGAGTCTGTGATCCAAGTACACATCAAGTGATGCCAAGAAATCAGGAGGAAAAATGATGAGTAAGCTGTATGTGATGGGCATGAACAGTTAAAGAGTGAAGCCTGCTCCAGAACGTGAAAATCTGTACTAGAATTACATGGATCTTTGGTAATGAGGATATGTATAGTAACCACCACACAGTAAACACAAAGGTAATGTCTTTAAAATAACGGTGATGTAATTTTAAGATGATGATGAGGTTAGAAGACGTACTTCCTGTCCTTCCTTGAGAAGTTAGCCTGGTTTAAGATAAAGGGAGGATTCAGACATCTAATTCCCACTAAAAGGAAAACATACAAGAAAGCTATAGCTCTTTATTAGTATAATATTTACTTATTTATTAAGTATATCTATTAAGTGGGGCACTATTCCATGCATCAGAGGTATAGAAATGAGCAGATTTGTGCAACAGAACTTCAAACACAAATAGAAGCAGAAATAAACAGACATAAAAAACAGACAAAAATAGAAATAAACCATTTGATTCATATAAAGAACAATGTTTATGGTGAAAGGAATGAACTTGTATTAACTGTGTAACTGCAGAAGGAGAACTTGACAGTACTAGGATTTGAAGTAACTAATAAATGTGGAATAGCTTTAAGAAATAATGTTGTTCACTGATAAAGAATAAGCACAATACAACTGGGTATTGGATTCTACGTATATTTGTTTTTCCAGTTTGTGGTATCATCTTAGGAGAAGACCAATGTCACTCATTTTAATTCTTTTCACAGGTTACTTTTGTGGTTCTGATTTTCCCCTCCTTAAAAGATTTTAATGTTATCCCTTTATCCCTAGTACTCTGAAATTTCGCAAAACTTTGTCTTAACGTGGGTCTTATTTCTATTACTGTATTTGTTCTATTTTATTTGGAACATTTTTTGTTTCAAGTTCAGGAATTTTGACCATTAATTCTGTGAAAATACAATTACTTTCACTTTGTTCAATCTATTAGTTTGATGTTGCAATCAAAATTACCTAATTCCCTTTTCTCTCTTGGTTTATATCTTCTTGATGCTCTCTCTCCTCCATTTCTTCACAAATATGA
This sequence comes from Pan troglodytes, assembly GCF_028858775.2. Classification (NCBI taxonomy): domain Eukaryota; kingdom Metazoa; phylum Chordata; class Mammalia; order Primates; family Hominidae; genus Pan; species Pan troglodytes. Next base: position 17,127,786 of record NC_072411.2, read on the forward strand.
TCCATACATATTCACTTTAAATTGTTCTGTTTAATTTTTATTGTCTGCTACCATATTTTCACTTTGAAAACTCTTGTTTTATGGATGTCCTTTTATAGTGTCATGTTTCTATTCCATGGTTTCAACACATTGTCTTATTTCTGTGAAGATACTAATTTTTAAATAATCTTCTGATCCCTGTACTGTTTCTATTTATTCCATGTTGTCTTGTTTTCTGTTTGTTGCTATTTCTGTAGACTGGCTAAAAATCTAACCACCCTGGCAATACTGACTTCCGGTGAGGATGCCTAGCAGCAGGAACTCATCTATTGTTGGCAAAAAATGCAAAATGGTATAGCCACTTTTGAAGACAGTTTGGGAGTTTCTTATACATCAAGATGTAGCCTTACCATACCACCCCAGAAGTCTTGCTGTTCGGTTTTTTACCCGATTAATTTTAAGATATATGTACACAAATGCCTACGTATGAATGTTTATAATGGTTTTCTTTATCATTACCAAACACTGTAAAAAAAACAAGATGCCTTTTTATATGCTGGGGATGTTTCTCCTTTCCAAATCTCATGTTGAAATGTGATTCCAAATGTTGGAGGTGGGGTCTGGTGGGAGGTCATTCCATTAAGGGGATGCACCCCTAATGAATGGTTTAGCACCATCCCCTTACATGATAAATGAGTTTTTGCTCAGTTTGTTCACACAAGATCTGGTTGATTAAAAGTTTGGCACCTCCTCACACCACTCTCTTGCTTTTGTGCTTACCATGTTGACATGATAGCTCTCTGTTAACTGCTGTCATGATTGTAAGCTTCCTGAGGCCTCACCAGAGGCAGATGCCATCATCATGCTTCCTGTAAAGCCCACAGAACCATTAGCCAATTAAGTATTTTTTCCTTATAAATTACCTAGCCTCAGGTGTTTCTTTCTTGACTCACTGCAAACTCTGCCTCCCAGGTTAAAGTGATTCTCCTGCCTCAGCCTCCCGAGTAGCTGGGACTACAGGTGCCGGCCACCACGCCCGGCTAATTTTTCGTATTTTTAGTAGAGATGGGGTTTCACCGTGTTAGCCAGGATGGTCTCGATCTCTTGACCTCATGATCTGCCTACCTTGGCCTCCCAAAGTGCTTGGATTATAGGCGTGAGCCACCGTGCCTGGCCCAGGTGTTTCTTTATAGCAGTGCAAGAATGGCTTAACACATCCTTCAATAGGCAAATGAATAAACAAACTAAGGTATACCCATATAATAAAATACAATTCAGAATTGTTTTTGTCTATTTTGTGCTGATACAACAAAATACCTGAGACTCAGTAATTTGTAAAGAACTGACATTTCTTTCAGACGTTTTGGTGTCTGGGAAGCCCAAGATCAAGGTGCTGGCATCTAGTGAGGCCTTCTTGCTGCATCCTTATTTAGGAGAAAGAGAAACTAGAGCTGAAGATCAAGCTAGCAAGCCAGCTGAATGCTTCAAGAAGCCTATTTTATAGAGCCTTAATCCCATTAATGAGAAAGGAGCCCTCATGACCTAATCATCTTTTAAAAGTCCCATGCCTTAATACCATCATATAGGCAACACCTGGATCTTGGAGGAGAAACATTCAAACCATAGCAAACGTTTAAAAGTAATAAGATAAAAAGAAATATTAAGACACAAATGGATCTTACATGCATATTGCTAAGTGAAAAAAGCCAGCCTGAAAAGGCATGCTTCCATTAAATGACATTCTGGAAAAGGCCAAGCTATTGAGATGATAAACATGTTAGTGCCTGTCATGGATGACACGGGAAGGGATCAAACAGGTAAAGCACAGGACAGTGATGCTAATTTCATATGACACAGTGATAGTGGATACATGATATGTTTATCAAAATGTATAGAACTTGATACAAAAAAGCCTTAATGTGTGCAAATTAAATAAACGTTTAGGATCTTGAGGGATCTCATGATAAAATGGAAAAGGAGACGATGGAACCTCACTGGATTATATGTGTGAAACAAACTTGCTGTAGGGGTTAAAGAGAAAAGGTAGAAACCTATGTATATTTGGAAATAAGTAGAGTCTCTAAGACTAAAGGCAAAATAAGCTGACCATAAGCACTGTACTCCCGTCGAAGAAGTCATTTGCACAGGAATATGAGTTAACAATTCTGAAACCACAATACTTGAATAAAGGAATTTAATATTTAAGTAAATTGGTGGTGGGTAGTAGAAGCCAAGTTTCTGACTGCTGTGTGTGAAGTTTCACAGAAGAAAGAGGTGAGGGTGGAACAATCCATGTGACAATGAATTTGATTTAGAGAAACAAGTATGAACTCCTGTTGTGCTTAACACAGATACACATAGTTTCATATAGAAATATGTTTATATGTATGTATTTATATATAATCTGCATAATATACACACATATATTTCCCTGTCAGCTTACAGGGCCTGGAAGCAACAACACTCTCATTAAAAAGAAGTATACCTAGAGCCAGATCTTATTTTCAAATACTATTATCTAATAAAAGGAACCAGGAGTGCTAAGAGAAATGACCGACTCTAGGTTTGGGGCAGGATATATACAAGATGAACAGAAAGCATTTTGTACAGCTAGAAATTAAGAAAGTGTTAAATACACACACACTGTGTTAGTTTGTTTACATACTGTAATAAAGAATTATCTGTGACTGGGTAATTGGTGAAGAGGTTTAATTGACTTACGGTTCAGCAGGCTGTATAGGAAGCATGTCTGGGAGGCCTCAGAAAACTGACAATCATGGCAGAAGACAAAGGAAAAGCAATCACATCTTAACACGGTAGAGTGGGAGAGACAGAGCAAAGGAGGAAGTGCTACATACTTTTAAACAACCAGATCCTGGGAGAACTCAATGACACAAGAACAGCAAGGAAAAAATCTGCCCCTATGATCCAGTCACCTACCACGAGGTCCCTTCCCCAACACTGGAAACTACAATTCAGTATGAGATTTGCATGGGGACACAGAGCCAAATTATATCATTCAGCACCTGGTGCCTCCCAAATCTCATTTTCTTCTCACATTTCAAAATAAAATCATGCCTTCCCAACAGTCACCCAAAGTCTTAACTGATTGTAGCATTAACTCAAAAGTCCAAGTCCAAAGTCTCATCTAAGACAAGGCAAGTCTCTTTCACCTATGAGCCTGTAAAATAAATAACAAGTTAGTTATTTCCAAGATACAACAGGGATACAGGCATTGGGTAAATGTTCCCATTCCAAATGGGAAAAATTGTCCAAAACAAAGCAGCTACAAACCCCATGCAAGCCTGAAACCCAGCAGGGCAGTCATTAAATAGCAAAGGTCCAAAATAATCTCCTTTGACTCCATGTCTGACATCCAGGTCACACTGATGCAAGGGGTATGACCCCAAGGCTTTGGGTAGCTCTGCTCCTGTGGCTCTGCAGGGTACAGCCCCCAAAGCTGCTTTCACAGTCTCTCATTGAGTGCCTGTGGCTTTTCCAGGCACATGATGGAAGCTGTTGGTGGATCTACAATTCTGGGGTCTGAAGGCCAGTGACCCTCTTCTCACAGCTCCACTACGTAGTGCCCCAGTGTAAACTCTGTGTGGGGGTTCCAACCCCACATTTCTCTTGTGCACTGCCCTAGTAGAGGTTTTCCATGAGGGCTCCACCCCTGCAGTAGATTTCTGCCTGTACATCCAGGCAGTTCCATACATTCTTTAAAATCTAGGTGGAGGCTCCCAAGCATCAGCTCTTGCCCTCTGCGCACCCACAGGCTCAACACTACATGGAAGCTTCCAGGGCGTGGTGCTTGCACCCTCTGAAGTGGTGGTCCAAGTTGTACCTTTGCACCTTTCAGCCACAGCTGGAGCTGGAGAGGCTACGATGAAGGCTGCCATGTCCTGAGGCTGCACAGAATAGCAAGGCCCTGGGCTGTTCCATGAAACCATTTTTTCCTCCTAGTTCTCCAGGCCTATGATGGGATGGGCTACCCTGAAGGTCTTTGAAATGTCTTGGAGGCATTTCCTTCATTGTCTTGGCTATTAACATTTGGCTCCGCTTATGCAAATTTCTGCAGCTGGCTTAAATTCTTACCTAGAAAATGAGTTTTTCTTTACAACCACATGGTCAGGCTGCAAATTCTCCAAACTTTTATGCTCTGCTTCCCTTTAAAATATAAGTTGTAGTTTCAGTTATTTCTTTCTTCATGCAAATTAGCATGTGCTATTAGAAGCAGATAGGCCACATCTTGAATGCTTTGATGCTTGGAAATTTCTTCTGTGAGATACCCTAAATTATCTCTCTCAAGTTTAAAGTTCCACAGATCTCTACAGCAGGGGCACAAAGTTGCCAGTCTCTTTGCTGAAGCATAGCAAGAGAGCTCTTTGCTCTACTTCCCAATAAGTTCCTTATTTTCATCTGAGACCACCTCAGCCTAGACTTTACTGTTCATATCACTATCAGCATTTTGGTCACAGCCACTCAACAAGTCTCTAGGAAGTTTCAAACTTTCCCTCATCTTTCTATCTTCTTCTGAGCCCTCCAAAGTCTTCCAAATTCTGCCCATTACCTAATTCCAAATTCACTTCCACATTTTCAGGTATCTTTATAGCAAAGCTCCACTCCCAGTACCAATTTTCTGTATTAGGTTGTTCTCACACCACTTTCAAGCACTACTTGAGACTGGGTAATTTATGAAGAGAAGTTTAATTGACTCACAGTTCTTCTTACAATACAGGAAGCATGGCTAGGAAGCCTCAGGAAACTTACAAAAGTATATCTTACCATGGCAAAGCAGGAGACAGACAGCACAAAGGGGGAAGTGCTAAACACTTTTAAACAATCAGATCTTAAAAGAACTCTCTATCATGAGAACAGCAAGGGGGAAATCTGTCCTCATGATCCAATCAACTCCCATCTGGTACCTCCCCCAACATTTGGAATTGCAATTCAACATGAGATTTTGGTGGGGACACAGAGCCAAATCATATTTCACACACACACACATGCACACACACAAACACACACACACACACACACACACACACAATGAAGGGGGCATGCCAAAGAAACACAAGAATTATTATTCAGGAGTCCATACTGATATAATATTTGACTAAATATAGAGAGAGTAAACAAATCTCTCATGCAGAAGAATTCTAGATAATTTATCTAGATTTCATTTTCAAGGAAGTAAAGCATAACTCCTTCCTTAAATATGCACTGTACCATAGTGACTTTCTTCTAAGCAATGCATGGAAAAAAAAGGAAAAGAGTAACTTTGCCATGAAGAAACCAGACAAATACTATCTGTGATCAAGGTTCACTTCAACAGTGACAAGTCTTGATAATATGAACCCTTGGAATGATGAAAATGATGCTTCACTTTTATATTTTTCCTTCTGTAAACACATACCCCAGTTTAATCATGAGAAACATGTCAGACAGGACACATATGAGGGACATTCTATAATACAAAGAAAGTCTGACAAATTATCATGGCCAAGAGTAGCCTAAGGAGACCTCATACCTAAATGTACAAAATGACATCTTGGATGGAATTTTAAAATAGAAAAAAAGCAGATTAGGTAAAAAGTTAGGAATCTTAATAAAGTATAGACTTTAGTTAATAATAATGTATCAATATTGGTTTCTTAATTGTGACAAAAGTGTTAGGTCAATGTAAGAAGGTAGTAATAAGGGAAAGTCTGGGTATATGGGAGGTCTTTGTACTGCATCATTTTTCCATAAATTAAAACTATTCTTAAATGTTTCTTTAAAGATACTACATGACAATATTAATTCTCACTTATACAATTTTTAAAAACTAAAGCATTTGACCACTCACTCTTTTAGAGAAGCTATGTTGAAATAGGCACAAACCTGTACATCCCCTCAGGAGGTGAATTTAGCAATATCTAACTAAAACTACATAGGTTTTTTTACTCTTTGATCCCCCAAGTCTGCTTCTAAGAATTCACTCTGAGACATGTTTCCAGTAATACAAAAATAGTTTCCCAGAAAGTTTTATGTAGCATCATTTGTAATGGCAATTATTGGGAAGAAAAAAACTATTAGCCCATACATAAGATAATGTTTGAATAAATAATGGTACAACTCATATAGTAGAGTACTATGAATCTGTGAGAATGAATGAAGATCTCTATGAAATAGAGTGAAAAGAGGATAGTCCATATATATATGTAATATGCTACAACTCAAGGAAATAAGGAAATGAACATTTTAAAATCAGTATCTATTTGTCCTTCCCTTGTGTTGCTGTTTTCCCAGATCACTTAGAATGGGGGAAAGTATCTGGTTTTATATACCTACTCTTCATAGAAACTTTCAAATATCCCTTCTGATTTTCATTTAAATCTGAACTGTGCTTGTATGCACCTAGTGTTTCTGAGAATTGCAACAGAAATAACCAGCTTCTTGTGGTTTTTCTCCTTGTAAGTTTCATAACAGTTTTCTGAGATGTGTCAAGTCAGTTATTGCTCATTTAATTGATTTTTTGAAATTGTTAAACCCTATCTGTGTCATTTTTATACCTGTTATTTTTCCTTACCTGTTATGGTCATTTAATGTCATTTTAGAAAGAAAAGGGATATATTTATGTATTCAATAGAAAAGATCTTCCCACCTTTTATATCATTTCAAGCAGGATTTCAATATAATAATGATGTATGTTAAAAAGTATCTCACTTCGGTTGCTGCCAATAAAAATACTTAGAAGGATTTAATCTTAGCAGAGATATCAGAAGGAAGCAATTCAATAGTGGAAAGAAATGAAGATAGCTGTTGAACAGGGTATTGTTAAAAAGTGAGATAGGGAAAATGGGGTTATTTGGGAACTATTTTGAAGGTACGTTATTGCACTTATTGATTGTATCTAGGGGATAATGAAAATGAAGGAACAAATACAACTCTTAATTTTCCAGTGTAAATAATGATTGAAGTTTCTTTCCCGAGAAGATGACTGGTAAATCAATATATTTGTGGGACTGAGTGTTAGAGGGAGTAGTATTTCAAGAACTACATTTTACATGTATTACATCCAAGTCCTGACTGATGAAATCATTTGCAGCATTATCAAAACAAGGCATCATAGCTAGAGAGATACAACTAATTGATATCTACTCTAAGTTGTTCCGGTTCTTAGTTTAAAAACAAAATAAGATGTGCAGTTTTCTCAAACTGATTGGACAAAAAGATAACCTTTGGTCAAATAGTAGGTTAAAATAGACTCAAAAAAAGCTTAGCGTAATAATTTTCCGGGATGCCAGTTCAACAACTGGAATGCTGTTAATGAAATTATATGACAGTTGTACCATCAGGGAAGTTATAAAGCTGAAAATTGGAAATAATTTTGGAGGAGACAAAAAAAAATCTTTGGCTGCATACCTTTGCTCATAGCCTAAATTATTAATGAAAAACTTAATACTGTAATAGGTAAGTGCCTACACAATATTCAGTCTTTTTTAAAGCTGATCAATTAACAATACAAATAATTTCATTAACACATTGAATGTTGAGTATGCAAATCTAAATTGCTCACGGTATTCCTAATGATATAATGATTAATGTATTCATTATGCATACATATACCATTCAAAGCTCTCTTGTGCTGAGTGGCAGCAGCTAGAAAAGGTACAAGTTTGCCTGAATTTCTATACAGGGATTTCTTCACAATTACACTCAGGTTGCTGATGATTCCTAAGTCTATATGTGGGTACAAGTGTTCTATAAAAATAAAACTATTTTTTTCTTCTCTTCAGTGCTTGGTTGATTAAGTCAAGACAAATTATTCCACCACGAGAAGTTTGAGCAGTTCAAAAGAATTGATGTTATCTCTAGGACACATTTACCTTTTTATAATAATTATATATGTCTAGTTTACTCCAAGAAATGAATTAACTGACTATATACCGAGCTAGATGTGGCTCAGAGTTGAGTAACATACACTGCCTATCTTCAAAGAGACCCTTCAGTCATCAAATTTCATTGCAATTAGACAGCCTCCAAAATCTAGTGAAATGGAATTTTGGCAGAGAAAGAAGGCAGGCAAAGAAAGACATTTTGCACCAGCAGCTAACAGTTAAGTCCCTCAGCTTTTACCAGTTAGTCTATATACTTCTTTCATGGAGGGGAAATGCTGGGTGTGAAAATAATCATATTTTCTGAAAACAATCCTCCAATACACACACTCGCCCTCCACCCAATCGTTTGCCCCCTAGGTCTCCTTAGTGAGGTAGTGGGAGAAACAATTGGTGCATCATGTAAAGTTGTGAGTGCTCATTGATGACAGCCAACGAGAATGGATTTTCTGTGGAAATTCTGATTGTGATTGTAGCAATAAGCAGATACTGAGCACAGCAATTTTTCATGAAAGTATGGTGCCAATTTTTGACACACTGTCCTCCAAAAAGTCTATACCACTTTTATTTTTAAGTTCCAATTGAATGCTCTAAGGATGACACCAAAAACTGAGCTGCAATTCTTCATTGAATTCCCTGCCTTTCACTGGGCTTAGGGAACTAAAGTCATATTTGTATGCCAAAAAGAAGAAAGAAGTCCAAAGGAGCAAACTGAAGAGTGCCCTCCTATTTGGAAATATTTGTTCAATTATTCATTTTTAACAAGCCCCAGATACAGACATGCAAACCAGACAAAACATGCCAGATGACTGTGTCTGTGGTAAATAATGTAATAAATGTCAGTCTCTACAGTTTTAGCCACAATTTCATGTTTGTATTTTATTTCCCCTTCTAGCAAAAATGACAAAGTTAAAAGGAAATATGTATTGTGTGTCATCAGTGGTAATATATAAGAGCAGAAGTGCCTTACCATACATCAGCTCCAACATTACAAGGCAGAGGCAGAACCATTTCATTGAGAGTAATGTGTTTTCATTTCAGGTGGTGAAATCAACTCCAATTACTCATCTCTGGACTTAACTGCTTCCCATTACTGAAGCCAACACTTGAAAGATGGTTAGGATTCTCTAATCAGGTAATTAGAGGTGATGGCTCCTATTAACATAATCACGACTTCTGCAGAAATGGGTCTTCTCTCTGCTTGTTTACACTGTTAGAATGTCTTTAATGGAACTGTGGGAGGGGAGGGTAGAAACCTCGCCATTAAGCAACAAGATTTGGAGATGGAACTGCTCATGATTTGGTCCCCTGGTTTATCAGCCTGTATTCCATCATCTATGAAATAATAGCCTTCTTAATGTCCATTTCATAGCCAGTTAGTATGTGAGATCTATGTATTCTCGGGTATTTCCTACTTAACCATTGAGTCTAGAAAACAGGAAGAATCGAATTGCTAAGATATAACAGAACACCTCATTTCTTTGCTGTTTATGGGCGTATCTAGGCTTATAATGTGGCAAAAGTCACAACAAGAGGATGGTGGAATGCCCTAAGACAAAAGTAGTATTTGCATCTCACAATTAATACCAGCTCTTAAGATTTTGCTGGAAAAAATACTATTTATTTAATTGATTTTTTCTCCCAATAGTTCATAATGAATGCATAACAAGTAGGTAAAGTTAATCCTAGAAGCAATAAATAGAAGCTTAACCTGTTTCTTTCTTTCACGTGGTTAAAGGATAGACCCCAAACATTTCAGTCCAGTCATACAGGGGACATTAACACTCAGGTCCCAGTATAGAAATGAGGTTCCAGAACCGTGAAGAGAATGAAATGAATCTAGAACTTAATTATGTAGGCAACACATTGCTTCTAAATGAACTTAACATTATTGCCAAACTCCTGGTCTATAAATTGAAACATCACTTGTGAAATGTTTGCTTTATGCTTAATCATTTGGAGTCCCACAGACCAAAGACAAAGTCCATCAAGAACTCATTTGCAGTCAAAAAAAAAAAAAAAACAAAGAAAAACATTAGGTTTGTTTATTTTGCTTCACTCTGGAAGAGAAAATGAAACCTGGGGAAGTACAGAATATCTAAGTAAGGGAGATCTGGGAAAGAAATCTCACCAGGTCTGAGCCATGTTGGGTAATTCTTAAAAGGTAATAGGGAAGTGAACAACAATTCTTTTTTGTTTTAACTTTTATTTCAATAACTTTTGGGGTACAAGTGTTTTTTGGTTAACGGATGAATTATATAACAGTGAATTCTGAGATTTTAGTGCACCCATCACCTGAGTAGTGTATATTGTACCTAATGTGTAATTTCTTTATCCCTAGTCCCCCTGCTACTCTCCCCATTCTGATTCTCTCAGGCCCATTATATCACTCTATATGACTTGGTGTAGTCATAGCTTAGCTCCATTTATAAGTGAGAACATACAGTTTTCAGTTTTCCACTCCTGAATCACTTCACTTGGAATAATGGCTTCTAGCTCCATCCAAGTTGCTGCAAAAGACATTATTTCATTCCATTTTACGTCTGAGTAGTATTCCATATATGAATTAGTACGTTCTCACACTACTATAAAGACATACCTGAGACTGGGTAATTTATAAAGGAAAGAGGTTTAAATGATTCACAGTTTTGCATAGCTTGGGGATGGGGGTGCCTCAGGAAAGTTACAATCATGGTGGAAGGTGAAAGAGAAGCAAAGAAACATTTTAGACGGCAACAGGTGAGAGAGACCCAAAGCAAATGCAACATAAACAAAAATAAATAAATAGTACTTAAACTAAAAAGCATCGGCACAGCAAAATAAATAATAATCAAAGTAAACAACAAGCCATGGAATAGGAGGAAACATTTGCGAAGGACCATCTAACAAAGGACTAGTATCCAGCATCTACAAGGAACTCAAACAAATCAGCAAGATAAAACAAATAATCCTATCAAAAAAGTGGACAAAGGACATGAGTAGACATTTCTCAAAAGAAAATATATAAATGTCCAACAAACATATATTTAAAAAAGCTCAACATTACTAATTATCAGGGAAATGAAAATTAAAACCACCTTACTCCTTCAAAAATGGCCATTAATAAAACATCAAAAAACTATAGAAGTTGGTGTGGATATGGGGAAAAGAAAATGCTTATACCCTGCTGGTGGGAATGTAAATTAGTAGAACACATGACTTGTGTATGTTAAACTATCCCTGCATCCCTGGTATGAAACCCATTTGATGATGATGTATTATCTTTTTGATATGCTGTTGGATTTGTCTAGCTAGTAATTTATTGAGGATTTTTGCATCTATGTTCATCAGGAATGTTGGTCTGTAGCTTACTTTTTTTGTTATGTTGTTTGTTGGTTTTGGTATTAGGGAGATATTAGCTTCATAGAATCATTTAGGGAGGAGTCCCTCCTTCTCAATCTTTTGGAGTACTTTAAGTAGGGTTGGCACCGATTCTTATTTGTGTATCTAGTAGAATTCAGCTGTGAATACATCTAGTTCTGTGCTTTTATTTGTTGGTAATTTTTAAATCACCGTTTCAACCTCCCTGCTTGTTTTTGGTCTGTCCAGGGTTTCTATTTCTTTCTAATTTAATCCAGGAGGGTAGTTTCCAGGAATGTATTCATTTCCTCTAGGTTTTTTAGTTTATGCACATAAAGCTATTCATAGTAATCTGGAATGTGCTTCCTGCAGTCCTGTGGTGTTTGTTGTAATATCTCCAGTTTCATTTCTAATTAAGCTTATTTGGATCTTCTCTCCTCTTTTCTTGGTTATTCTAGCTAATGGTTTATCAATTTTGTTTATATTTTCAAAGAAAAAAAATTTTCTCTCGTTGATCCTTTATTTTGTATTAATTTTTTGTAGTTCTGCTCTGATATTTGTTGTTGCTTTTCTTCTGCTAGCTTTGGGTTTAGCTTGTTTTTGTTTCTCTGGTCCCTTGAGGTGTGACATGAGGTTGTCAGTTTGTATCCTTTCAGACTTTTTCATGTAGCCATCTAGTGCTATCATCTTCACTCTCAGCACTGCTTTTGCTGTATCCCAAAGGCTTTAATAACTTGTGTCATTATTATCATTCCATTCAAAGAGTTTTTAAATTTTCATCATGATTTCACTGTTAACCCAGAAAATATCCAGGAGTATATTATTTAATTACCATGTATTTGTATAGTTTTGAGGATTCTATCTGGAGTTGATTTCTAGTTTTATTCCACTGTGGTCTAAGAAGATACTTGTTGTGATTTCAATTTTTAAAATTTATTGAGACTTGTTTGGTGGCTTATGATAGTGTCTGTCTTAGATAATGTTCCATGTGCTGATGAGAAGAATGTATATTCTGCAGCTCTTGGGTAGAAAGTCCTGTAAATATGTCTTAAGTCCATTTTTTTCTAGTGTGTTGTTTAAATCCATTGTTTCTTTGTTGAATTTCTCTCAGTCATCTACCTAGTGTTGTCAGTGGTGTATTGAAGTCTCTCACTAGTATTGTATTTCTGTCTATCTCATTTCTTAGTTTCAGTAGTAATTGTTTTATGAATCTGTGAGTTCCAGTGTTAGGTGCATATAAATTTACAATTGTAATATCTTCTTGTTGGATTGATCCTTTTATTATTTATCATAACTTTCTCTGTCTTTTTTTTTTTTTTTTTTTTTACTGTTTTTACTTTGAAGTCGGTTTGTCTGAAAAAAGAATAGCTACATCTGGTCACTTTTGGTTTCCATTGGCATGGAATAACTTTTTCCCCCTTTTACCTTAAGTTTATATGAATCTTTCCATGTTAGGTGAGTCTCTTCAAGATGGCAGATATTTTGGGTTTGTAATTTTTTATCTATTCTGCCATTTCATATCTTTTAAGTGAACTATTTAGGCCATTTACATTTAATGTTAATACTGGGATGTGAGATACTGTTCTCTTCATTATGTTTGATGTTTACCTAGATACTTTGATTTTTTGTGTATGTTATTGTTTCTTAGGCCTTGGGAGTTTTAAGCTTTCAAGAGATTCTATCTTGGTGCATATTGAGCCCTTGTTTCAAAGTTTAGAACTCCTTCTAGCATTTCTTGTAGTGACAAATTCCCTCAGCATTTGTTTGTCTGAAAATGACTTTATTTTTCCTTCATTTTTTGAAACTTTTGTTGGATACAAAATTCTTGCTTTTTCTGTTTAAGGAGACTGAAGATAGGACCCCAATCTTCTCCAGCTTGTAAGGTTTCTGCTTAGAAATATGATGTTAGTTTGATAGGTTTTCGTTTATAGGTTACCTGATGCTTTTGTCTTATTACTCTTAGAATTCTTTCCTTCACGTTGATGTTAGGTAGCCTGATGACTACGCACCTTGGTGAAGATATTTTGGCAATAAATTTCCCAAGAGATCTTTGAACTTCTTGGATTTGGATATCTAAATCTCTAGCCAGACTAGGGACGTTTTCCTCAATTTACTCTCAAATAAATTTTCCAGAGGTTTTCTTTTCTCCCTCAGGAACACTAATTATTCTTAAGTTTGTCGATTTTACACAATCCCATATTTCTTGGAGACTTTGTTCATTTCTTTTTATTATTTTTTCTTATTTTCATCTGATTGGCTTAATAAAAAAGCCTTGTCTTCAAGTTCTAAAATTCTTTTACTTGTTCTAGTCTATTGTTAAAAATTTCCACTGCATTTCATAAATTCCCTAAGTGTATCTTTCATTTACAGAAGTTCTGATTTTTTAATGATATCTATCTCTCTAGAAAATTTTTCATTCATATCCTGAACTCCTTTTTAAGTTTCTTTATGTTGGTCTTCGCCTTTCTCTGGTATTTTCTTGAGTAGCTTAATAATCAACCTCCTGATTTCCGTATCTGGTATTTCAAAGATTTCGTCTTGGTTTGAGTGCATTGCTGGGGAGCTAGCGTAATCTTTTGGGGTTGTTATAGAACCCTGTTTTGTCATGTTATCAGTTATTTTCTGGTTCCTTCTCCTTTGGGTAGACTATTTATTCTAATTATTCTTGAATTTATATGACTTTTTAAAAAATTTATTGTTTTCCCCTTAAGTCTTTGACTTTAATGTTTAAAATTAATTGTAGCCTAATGGAGTTCTTGGTGTTTTCAGCAGTGAAAATTCAGTAAGACTTCCTTGATTATAGAGAATCTTTGCATGATGGGTTTCTCATATGCCGGTTGTAGTAGCAATGTGCTCAGTGTGTGAGCAAGTTCACCGTCTTCTACAGGGTTGGAATAGTAGAGGTCTCTTGAAGCTTTTTCTCATACCCCGTGGCATGCACTTTCTTATTTATTTATTTATTTATTTATTTATTTATTTATTTTTCCTCAGTATTTATTTTATTGGCTTGATGGTTCGGGCTTTAGGCCAATAGGGGAGATGTCCCTGCATAGGAACTAGTTGTAGCTAAATCAGGTAGGTAAATGCAATACCCAATATGGGCAGAGGTCCCAGCCTTGATGGAGGTGGCTGGAGGAGCTATCGGTGAGTCTCACTGAGGGCTTATCAGGAGAAAGGGTTGGAGCCACCTCAGCTCCCCTGCCAGGACAGTAGGAAAGCTATCCATGTCCCAGACATACTTCTGTCCCAGTGATATAGCTATTCAGATCAGACAGGCACCTCTTTTCATTTGTAGGAATGTTGATGTTCCAAGTAGAGAGGAATTGTGAACCTTTGCAGATGTAGTCACCCTGACATGTTGCAGACAGTCTGTCTATAGTTGTGCCCATGCCAAGCTCCCATGGGAAAAGCCCCAGCTGTGCCTGTAGTGATGGATGAGGAGGAAATACTTCTCTTTCTCCAACATCCTTCACACACGCCAGAGCTGTCTGTTGGGTTAGAGCTGCAGACTTTCCCTGCCGAGCCCAGAACTGCAACCATGCCTCTGCTGAAAGAAACTCTCCACCAGCTAAAAGATCTGATTTGTGCTCAAGGCCTGTTGTCTGGATTCTTTCATCGCACAGTGTGTTCCCTTTTTGTGATGTACCCCCGCTTCCCCTAGAATCCCTTGGAGACAGACTACTGTGAGTGTTGTTGCTCCTCTGGGTCTAGCCTTCCATTGAAGTTGCCACACTCTAGGCTGGTACTAGGAAATGTCTTCAAGGGATCCAGTGATGTGACCTGCCCTCAAGTCTCCCAGCAGTGGGTACAGCTCTCATGGGGATGGCAGGGTAGTGACATAGACTCTGAGATTCCTTCATTTTAGATAGCCTACCGTGTTGGCTTTCTCAAATGCCAGTTATAGTAGCAGGGAACTGATCATGTGGACAGACTTAGGACCTCCTGGTTAGCCAGAGTGGTGCAAGTAGTGGTGATAACTGAAGTTACACAGCTGTTTTCTCCTTCCTGGGTGCAGTGGTTTTCTACCAGGAGGTGCTGTAATGGATTGTTGTTTGGCCTCCAGCCAGGAGGTGACACTTGCAAAAGAGCACCCTCTGTGGTAACAGCAGTGGGATTTTTGATTGCCGTATGTTGCCCAGAAAGGTACTCAGGTTTCTCAGGCAATGGGCGGGGCCATAAAGCTCCCAAAAGTTTCTGTCCTTGGTGTTAAGTGTGTCACTAGCAGCAGTGAGCTAAGTTTCAGGCAGCCTGCACTCAGAACTCACAAATGCCTCACGTCACAAGCTTTGCCTATGGAGATAGCAACTGTGGCTTCCAAGATACACTCCTCCTTGTCTTCCCACAAAGCCGGGTGCCTGGCTCCTGTGCTTGTGGCTACAGCCTGCTTTTCACTTGCCCTTCCCCAGCTGTGGCCAAGGAAGTTTGTCTCCACTCAAGGTTGTATTGCAAATTCCATCTGAGGGTTTCTTTCAACCTGCGACCACTGCCTGAACTATTTGGCCGGCCTCTGCAGGGTCCTCTGTGAGGAACAATATGGAATGGCTTCCCTTGGTCTATGCTGGAGACTGTGAGTGCAGGCAGAGGTCTTTTCTGTGCTGTTCTTACTTTTATATTCCATGACCCTCCTCAAGTCAGTGCCTGTGCTGGGTAGGGTTAACGCCATCCTCTGTGGCCTGAACTTTCAAGATCCCTGGTGAGAATGTGTATCCTGGAGACAGCCTCTATCCCTCTCACACTCTGAGGACTCACAGACCTTTGCCTGACTCATGATGTAGGCTGCAGCCTGGTACTTCCTTCAAAGGGCCTGTGGATTCTTTCAGTTTCCTGTTCAGCTCCTGAATCACTTATTGAAAGGAAGTGTTTATGGCGTGAATTTCTATACACTATTTTGTCCTTCCAAGTGGGAGAGGTGTGCTAGCAATGCCTCTAATCTGCCATGATGAAACAAAAAACCCATGAACACCGATTTTTGATTGGCTGTCTTTAAGAAATTGGAAAAATTCAGAAATTGGATATTTTAATATTTTAAACTAGGAGGTGGAAGTTTTAAGCAATATTAGAGTTTTCATTGGCAAGGAAGGAAAAATCACTCAGAAAATATGTCAGTGAAAAGCAAAAGAAGTCAGTCATTTTTGTGGTCTTAGAGTTTCCTTGTTTAATTTGGAAGGAATATCACAGTTTTGTTGTACACAATATAATTTTTTACTTTTTCAGCACTAAATAGAAACTCATGAAAGTTTTATTATATCCTAATTTTTTAAAGTATAGAAGTAAAAGTGATCTTTGCCATTGCAGCAATAATGTCCATATAGGTTTATTAGCACATTTGTGGAAAGCATCAGCATAAATCATCTGGTTTACAATCATTTTATTGTAAATATCCTATTTTTCTGTGGCTCTAAATTTCCTTTAAAATTGTTAATTCAGTGAAGAAACACCTTTGAACTAGACCTACTAAATAAAAATATAAACTATGTATTCCTGTTTTCAGAAAAAAATATTGATCTAAATTTCATATGATATTTTGCTCTGTGAGGTCCATAAACTTTCAATCATGGACAAATACAGTCTTAAGACTCCTGTTAAAATATTTTCTTTAATTATTTGATTTCAGATGCTTGCTTATAAATAAACATCTTTCAATTAATTTAGGTGAAAGAATACAATTTAGCAGCCATCCTGTACCAGTTACTGTTCAATCTAATTCTCAGTCTTGTGGCAGAAAATAGACAAAGTAATATGGCAAATACGTGTTGATATAATTACAGGAGGGAAGAAGAGGAGGATGAAAGTGAGAACACGTAACTCAGACTAACAGATCAGAAAGACTCCAAAGACATATTCTTGAGCTGCGTGTTGAGTGTAAAAGATAGAGTTAAGAGTAAGTGAAGACAGGATATTCCCAGTGGAAAGAACATCATGTAAGAAGACATTAAAAAAAAATCAGATGATATTTTATGAGGGATGCTCTTACATAAGTATTTGCACAGAGCCTGGTAAAAAGTGAGCATTTATTTTAAAACTTATGAATTAATCACCTACTTATGGCGATAAGTTAAACCAACCCTAAAAATCATTGTCTTGAGAAACTCTTTGCACACACATCAGCCTCACTCCCAGGTCTGTGAGATGACTTGCAGCTTGGAAGGAGGCACCCACCCTGAGTGAAGTGAGATCCTGGAGTTATTAATATGCAGTTTCAATTATATTCCACCCTCTCCAATCACAAGGCAAAAATATAGGTTGTGACACACATATATTCAGCAGAGATTTTCAAACTTGTATTGACATTTAGGCCAGTCGAACATATATTAAAAACTAAAATTTCCATGCCACCTGACTCCAAAACCTTTTTCCTCACCACAGCAACAGAATGAAAGTTACATCTCCTTATAAGTTAATCAATGAGCATGCATCCAGGACTCTGCTAGATACTATGAAGGGCTCAAGAAAAATAAACTGAGTTGTCCTTAACTTTTACTTTGCATTTTACAGTGACAAAGGCTACAGATCAATATAAGAAGGATGAAATCAAATGTGAAATTTTATGATACAGAGAGTAAAAGCTGTCAGACTGAAGAATAGACATTACTCTAAGTTAAAAATAACTAAAAATGGGCCAGGCATGGTGGCTCACTCCTGTAATCCCAGCACTTTGGGAGGCTGAGGCAGGCGGATCACGAGGTCAGGAGATCCAGACCATCTTGGCTAACACGGCGAAACCCTGTCTCTACTAAAAATACAAAAATTAGCCTGGTGTGGTGGCTGGTGCCTGTAGTCCCAGCTACTCGGGAGGCTGAGGCAGGAGAATGGCGGGAACCTGGGAGGCGGAGGTTGCAGTGAGCCGAGATCGCGCCATTGACTCCAGCCTGGACGACAGAGCGAGACTCCGTCTCAAAACAAACAAACAAACAAACAAAACTAAAAATGTTTATAGACAAGATTTCCATAAGACCTGTGTTGTATGATAAAAGTGCTTATAACCTATTGAGATCAGGCAGAGAAAAACGATCCTGATTTAAAGTCACGAAGATGTTCAGAAAACATCCAGAAAAACCACATTCTGTTAATAACACATCACTAAAAGCAATTACATTCATTTTGCAAATACGCTAACTTGAAATTTGGAACAATTTTTGGGAGAGAGATCACTGTTTTCTGTTTATCTGGGAGAAATCACTGGGACTTGTAATAAGCAGATTAGTTTCCCTTAAGGATCTTGTACTGTAAAAAGAAAATAAACAACAGAAAAATCAGGTGTTACGTACAGTTCTCTTGGTTCGAAAAATTTACAAATGGCACACTCATGCAGATTACAGAGACTCCATGGAGTAAAATGAAGTAAAATGTATCACTGAGACACCATTTCATCACTCTCTGTTGAGTGGCAGAAATCCAGTTCTCTTTCAACCTTACTAAAGGAAAATATGTATGAGGTTAAGAGAATTGTAAGAAGAAAATTACTCACTGCTGCCAAGCTGGAGCGAATCCTGCACCCCAAACTGATTTTGTGAAGGAAAAACAGGGCTAGTAAATAATCCAGATGGATCTTTTTGTCAGTATTTTGTTAATCAGTCAAGAATTTAAGCACCTACTATCTACCATGTACTATCTAGGTATTGGGAACACAACCACGACTAAATAAAAAGCTGTGCCTTTACAGTATATATAGTTTAATAAACGGAGCAATCTATAAACAAAGTCTGACATGAAAAAGAAAAATTCAGATTAACAACTGTTAATTTGGCAAAGTTACAGGATACAAAATCAACAAACAAAATCAGTAGTGCTTCTTATACACAAACAATAAAGTAACTGAAAAAGAAATCAAGAAGGCGATCTCATACAATAGCTACAAATGAAAAATGAAATAAATACAAAAAATCCCTAGGAATAAACTTAACCAAGAAGGTGAAAGACTTCTACAAGAAAAACTGCAAAACACAAATAAAAAAATTGAAAATATAAACAAATGTAAAAACAACCCATGATCATGAATCGAAAGAATTGCTATTGTTAAAATGACACTATTACCCCAAACAATCTACTGATATAATGCAATTTCTATTAACATACTAATGACATTCCTCACATAATTGGAAAAACAATTTTAAAATTTGTATGGAATCACAAAGGACCTCAAACAACCCAAAGCAATTTTGAACAAACAGAACTAAGCTGGTCACATCACACTACCAGACTTCAAAATATACCACAAAACCGTAGTAACCAGGCTAGCACTGTACTCACATAAAAACAGAAACAAAGACCAACAGAACAGAATGGAGAATGCAGAAATCCATATATCTATAGCCAATAGATTTTTGACAAAGGTGTCAAAAAACATACATTAAGGAAAAGAAAATCTCTTCAATAAATGGTGCTAGAAAAACTGGATATCCATATGCAGAAGTATGAAACTAGATTTCCCACCTATCACCTGATTTAAAAAAAAAACTCAACCCAGGCCCAGCGTGGTTGCTCACACCTGCAATTTCAGCACTGTGGGAGGCCAAGGCGAGTGGATCACTTGAGGCCAGGAGTTCAAGACCATCCTGGCCAACATACTGAAACCCGGTCTGTACTAAAAATACAAAAAAAAAATTAGCTGGACATGGAGATGCATACCTGTGATCCCAGCTACTTGGGAGGCTGAGGCATGAGAATCACTTGAACCCAGGAGGTGGAGGTTGTAGTGAGTTGAGATAATGCTGCTGCACTCCTCCAGCCTGGGAGACAGAGGAAGACTCTGTTTCAAAAAATAAATAATAAAATAAAAATCAACTCGGCATGGGTCAAAGGCCTAAATGTAAGACTTGAAGCTATAAAACTATTACATGAAAACTTAGGGGAAATTCTTCAGGACTTTGATCTGGGGAATGATTTTATGAATGGGACCTTAAAAGCACAGGAAACAAAAGCAAAAGTAAATAAATGAAATTGTATCAATGTAAAAAAGCTTCTGCACACAAAGGAAAAAAAATGAATGGAGTGAAAAGACCCTCTAAAGAATAAGAGAAAATATCTGCAAACCATTCGTCTAACAAGGGTCATATATATATATATATATATATATATATATATATATATATATATAAAGGAACTCAAACATCACAACATCAAAAACCAAAGAATCCTATTACAAAATGGACAAATGATCTGATCACACATATATCAGAAGAAAACATACAAATATCCAATAAATATATGAAATAATATTGAACATCACTAATCATTAAGGAGATGCATATCAAAGCCACAATTAGGATGGCTATTACTAAAGACAAAAGATAAAAAATGCTGGTGAGGATGTTGGGAAAAGGGAACTCATACACTGTTGGTGAGAATGTAAACAAGTATAGCCACTATGGAGGTTCCTCAAAAAACTACAAGTAGAATTACCTTGTGATAAAGCAATCCCACTACTGGTTATTTATCCAAAGAAAAATGAATTGGTTTATCAAAGAAACATCTGCACCCCATGTTTATTGTAGCACTATTCACAATAGCCAAGATATAGAATTGACCTCGGTCTTCAACAATAGAGTACTATTCATCCATCAAAAAGAATGAAATTTTATCATTTAAGGCAACATAGATGGAACTGGAGGACATTATGTTTAGTGAAATAAACCAGGAACAGAAAGTTAAACACTGTATGTTCTCATTCATATATGGACTCTTTAAAAAGTTGATCTCATAAAAGGAAAAACTGTAACAGAAGACACTAGAGGCTTGGAAAGGCAGGGGGAAGAGGGAGGGATACAGAGAGGTTTGTTAAGGGATTCAAAGTTACAGCTAGAAAGAAAAAATAAATCATAGTGTTCTATAGCACTATAGGATGACTGTAGTTAACAATATATAATTTCGAATGGCTAGAAAGATGATATTGAATGTTCCTAAAACAAAGAAATGATAAAGCTTTGAAATGATGGATATGCTAATCACCCTGATCTGATCACTATACATTACATGTATCACAAAATCACTATGTACCTTATAAATATGTAAAATTATCATATGTTCATTTAAAAAATTTAAAGACCTAAATGACGACAAGAAGAATTTGGGGGAGGCACATTCGAAGAAAGAGAGCAATTGTTCTTTTTAATTTTTCATTCATCATAAATCTTTCATACAAACAAGCAAACAACAACATACAGTTATCAAGCCCTTACTATGCCCAGGCATTATTCAACAATATTAGAAAGCAATTATAAATAAAAGTATCAAAGAAGCCATAGTTTAATAGAGGAAAATATGCCCAAAAGGAGAATGGAAAAAGTGAGGTGTGAAAAAAACATCTTTTTTTTGTTGTTGTTGTTGTTTCCAAGTGTCAGATAATCAGAGGGTAACAAAGAAGAACAAACAAAAGATGCCAGGATAACTAACAAAAACAAAAGACACTATATGTTAATGAATTATAACAAAGTTCAACCACTTCTTTACTCTTTTACTTCTTCTATAGTTCCTGTTTGCTTGTCTTTGGAACTGAGGGAAAACTTTAACAATGTGCCTTTTCTGATTTTTACTAAATATAGTCTCTACATTAAAATGCACCCATTTTATGCCACATTTGGACAAATTTTGACCAATTGTACATCCATGTAACCACCACCACAATCAAGTTAGTCAACAATTCTACCACTCTCTAAAAGCTTTCTCATTACGTTCTATCAATCCATGCCTACACCACCAGGCTACAGACTTTTCTGTAATTTTTGAACATGTATTATAATTTTGGTTGAAAATGGTACATTGTGGATAATAAATGATACAGGCTAGTTATTCTGCATTCAGTTGTGTTCTTATGAGGATTTTTTTTCTTCCGCAGTATTTTAACTAGCCTACATTCACACAGCAAATTTGTTCTTTTCTGCCTTGTTCAGGAGCTAATAACCTTGCTCAGTTGTTTCGGTTTCCAGCTACTGTGTTTTTTTCTCGCCTGCTCCCCTCATGTCCCCTATCCCCTCATCTCCCCTGAACATGTGTAATTTACTGGTTAGCTAAAGATTTGAGAAGTTGATATTCACCCTTGGGAACTCATTCTTTCTGTGGTTTCATTGTTTTCAAGCATTGCCCTCTACATTTCCAGCTACTCTGGCAGCTCCAAGCTCTATTCTTTGACATCTCAACCCAGTAATGGGTTTTCTTTTTCTTTCTTTCTTTTTTTTTTAAACAAGGTCTCACTCTGTCGCCCAGACTGCAGTGCCGTGGCATGATCTCAGTTCACTGCAACCTCCACCTCCAGGGTTCAAGCAATTCTCCTGCCTCAGCCTCCTGAGTAGCTGGGATTACAGGTGCCTGCCATCATGCCCAGCTAATTTTTGTATTTTTAGCAGGGGCGGGGTTTCACCATGTTGGCCAGGCTGGTCTTGAACTCCTGACCTTAGGCGATCTGCCCACCTCAGCCTCACAAAATGCTGCGATTGCAGGCATGAGCCACAGCACCTGGACATAATGTGTTTTCTATTGCCTGACTTGTTCACAGGTTAAAGAATCACATAATGAAAATAGATCAAACTCACAAATCTTATCCAGTGTGCTTTTTTCTTTAAATGGTGGCTTCTTTGCTGGTTTCTTCCTTCTTGTTCACTGAGCTGCTGGGAGAGTCCCCCATGCATGTGTTTGTTTAGGAGTCATCCAGGATTACATTCAGATTTGGGGTCCATCTTCCTTCTGTGGCTCTCTTGCTTCTTGAATACAACCTATACATTTTCAGCTTCTCTGCCAGCTGCGACCGCATTCCTCTCCTTTTCTAGCCACTTAGGCTGCAATTATTTTCAGCTGGAGCTATCAAGAGTTGGGTAGTGACCACAAGCAAAGCAGCAACAAACTCATGATAATTATCTAACTGAATCACAATCTTTCAAGAGTAAAATTTCCTCCAATTTCTAGCTGCTTGGTAACTCTTTCCAAGGTTGTCAAATTCATGTTATTATATGTGTTGGTCCATTTGTGTTTCTATAAAGAATATCTGAGGCTGGGAAATTTATGAAGAAAAGGTAATTATTTTGGCTCATGGTCCCGCAGGCTCTATGAGATGCATGGCACTAGCATTTACTCCTGGTGAGGCCTCAGGAGGCTTACAATCATGGTGGAAGGTGAAGGGGGAGCAGGAGTGTCACATGGCAAGAGAAGGAGCAAAAGTGGGAGGAGGAGGTGCCAGGCTCTTTTAAAAAAACAGCTCTAGCATGAATTCATAGTGAAAACTTGCTCATTTTCTCAGGGAGGGCACCAAACCATTCATGAAGGATTCACTTCCTTCATCCAAACACCTCCTGCCGGGCTCTACTTCGAGCATTGGGGATCACATTTCCATACAAGATTTGCAGGGGACACACATTCAAACCATATCATTATTGTTGTAGCTGTTTTTTACTATTTTCTTCAATTAATAACTGTAATTTGCAGGAAGGCTCACTCCAAAAATGTACTGAGCAATTACCAAAATTCAGAACCAAAATAAACTCTTAATAAAATATTGCTAAAACAGAATTAAAAGGTAGAAAATTAGACCATGAGTTTTCTGCTACCAGAGTTCCTGATTAATTTATGTCTGTATCTGAAAAATATATCCTGGATAATGTGTACTAACTATATAGTATAGAACCTGTGTTTAGTACCACACAGCTAAAACGGATCACCAAATTCTGCTGTGTAGAGAGTCCATGGAGGGAGAATCAGTGTCAACACTATACTGTCACGGCTGATAGTCAAGTAAAATAAGGGAGAAGCTGGCAAGGAGAAAGTTGACTGGGTTCACGTGGATCAATTGTAATGTGTATTTAAATACTTCTGAGTGATTTACTTAGGATTGCAACAGCTAATATTTATTCAGTATTTATAGTGTGCCAGACACTGTAAACTAAACACTTTATATATATTACTTCATTTTAATTATGAAAACAATAGTGATTTAGAAATCATTCTTTTCTTTTAACAAATAAATAAACTTAGGCAAAACCAGATTAAGCAAGTTTCTCGGTGTCATACTGCCAATAAATACTAGAGCCAAGATTTGAATCCCAAAATCTCTGACTCCAAAGACTTCATTCTTAACTACAGTAGTAATTGTTTAAACAGATGTTTGACAATTAATTCAATATATTCTGTAGAAAGCCCTTTGTAGAAGTGCATAAAAATTCTTATAAGACAGAGGATTAAAATCTGTACTATGTGAAGAACCGTTCCAAATAAATAAGAAAAAATTTTAAACATGAATATCCTGAGCAAAAACAATTTGCAAAGGAGAATATAGACTGTCAATTGATGTGTGGAACTAAAGTTAGTCAAATACTTAGTATTGATCCAAATACATAATTATTCAAATATATGGAAAAAATAACAAAAACCTATTTTATAAGGTTCACAAAGATTAATGCCCAGTATTTTAAAAAGTGAAAATGAATTTTCATACATTGTTAATAAAGATGATTTTGGGTGGTCCTTTTGGAAAGACACCTTGGTAATATGTACACCTAAAAATATCCATTTGCCTTGAGTCATAAATTTATGTAAAAATTATTCCAAATATTGACACTTTTTTTTTTGAGATGGAGTTTCGCTCGTGTTGCCCAGTCTGGAGGGCAGTGGTGCCACCTCAGCTCTCTACATCCTCTGCCTCCTGGGTTCAAGTGATTCTCCTGCCTTAGTCTCCCTAGTGGCTGGGATTACAGGCATGCGCCACCATGCCTGGCTAATTTTTGTATTTTTAGTAGACAGGGTTTCACCATGTTGGTCAGGCTGGTCTCATACTCCTGACTCAGGTGATCCACCCGCCTTGGCCTCCCAAAGTGCTGGGATTATAGGCATGAGCCATTGCCCTGCCAGGCCAACTATTGATATTTTTATATAAGTAAACATTAACATAGTATTTTATAAAAAATTGAAATCAATCTAGGGATACAATGCTGAAGGGAAGCAAATCAAATATGGTGTTTTTACTCAAGGAAATACTATGCAGTCTGAATATAATTCTGTAGATTTTGATGAGTATGGGAAACACAGGATATTACTGTAAATAAATGAATTGGACTTGTTGTAAAGCTACAGTTCACATTCCAAGTTTTTTGTTTTAAAAAAGAGGCAGGAAAAAATTGTTTATCCAGGCCTACCCTGGAATGAAACACTTGAGCCCAAAGATTTGAGTGAGCCATTAAGAGCCACTCTATTTTACTAAACTGTTACTGAAACTGAGACTTCTGAGACTTCGGTACCCCAACATTTTTACTGGCTGAAATAATGAAAATTTTGGTTAGGCTCTTGCTTGCTTGCACAAAGGCCAACATCCCTTGTTATAAACTCCTGTTGTATTGTCTTTTTGATAAGTAGGAGGAGATAACTTAAGGGTCACATAATATTTTTGCAGAAGGAACGAAGAATGCCTTTAAGAACATTGCAGCCAGCTACTGATGCTGGTGGCTCAAGGTGTTATCTGAATTGGAAAAGGTGGCTCAAGGTGTTATCTGGTGGCTCAAGGTGTTATCTGAATTGGAAAAGGTGGCTCAAGATGTGATCTGGTGGCTCAAGGTGTTATCTGAGTTGGAAAAGGACAGACTTTTCTCCCAGGGATCCCTAAAACTCCCCTTTTTACTGGCTAGCTTCTTTTCGTTAAGATAGATTTAAGGGATCTTGCTCTCCTGCTCTGGCAAAATTGAATAAACCTTTATCTTCAGGTATTGGTGTGTCAGTGTTTAGTATTAGCTGTGTGTTTGATACACGAGCCTATATTTTGGGTTCTTCAACAGTTCTGGTGACCATGGTAGGATAGTGTCCTCATAGGTGAATAGCCCCAGCAGGATCTGAGCACACAGGGCATCCCTGCTGCTGTTCTGGAGTTTTGCCCGGGAAACACTTCTCATCACTTCCCTTCTTGCTGGTGCCAACAACCTTCAGGACAACAATCACTTGGAGTGGAGATACGTGCCAGACTTCAGTCTGCTTTCAGTTTTGCCTTTGCTGGGTGAGTTGCTTTGACATGCACAGCTGTGATTCTCTGTCTCTCCATTTGCATTTTGTTAGTTGTTGAAAAGAGGGACCCTTATTTGGGAGAGTTGAGGAAATTGTTGGACTCCACCCTTTTGTCCTGCAGGAATTTTATTTTATTCTTTGTGTAAACGTGTGTATTTATTTTGTATGCAAGTGTGCAACTAAGGGAAACTCAAATTTGATTCCCAAATGCCGCCGTTTGGATTACATTCTCCAGAACTGCATTGCTTTTAGTTGGGAACCAACGAAGCATAAAAAATATTTTCTTTTATAATACAGTCTTGCCACAATATTCCCTAGGTTCAGGTAAGACTCAACTGGTCCATAAGTTTTATGGGGATGCTCACACTAACAGTACAGGAGAAGACATCTTCATCAGATCAGCGCAATGCGTAACTTACTCACTAATCACGGGAACTCCTCTGGCTTAGGTGTTTGAGCTATGGGAAAGTTCAAAGGCATGCCAGGTCTTCTACAACTCCAGCTGGTTACATATTATGGCCCATGCTTGTGCACATATTAATTAGGTAGGCAAATTATAGCAAAAGAAAATTCAGAACTCAAATGGTCAACTTGCAACTGTAGTGTTAAACTGTAGAGTCTTCTAAAGCTCCCTGTTTCTCTCTTTTATTTTTCTGCCTGCTTCGAATCTGCTG
Source organism: Pan troglodytes (assembly GCF_028858775.2). Lineage (NCBI taxonomy): Eukaryota > Metazoa > Chordata > Mammalia > Primates > Hominidae > Pan > Pan troglodytes. The sequence continues at coordinate 17,154,631 of NC_072411.2, forward strand.
TTACTGGCTACTGGTATTGAGATAAAACTCACTATTTTCTGACACTGCTAACTGCTAATTCAAGACTACTTGGAGATTCTGTTTCTCTTATACAGTTCTCCCCAAAATGAAAGATTGAAATTCATTTGAAACTGAAGGGAAAAAAAAAGGGTAAAATAGGTTTCTAAAATCAACCTGTCATGGAAACGGTTTTGCCTAAATTTTTGTCTCACAGCCTTCATTTGATTATCTGTGAGGGCAAATAAAGTTTAGCCATATGAACAGGTTCTAATTTCATCAGAAATTATTTGGATCTAGCGAATTTTTGTAAACTGGGGATACTGTGCTGCTATCTCATGGCTAGAGTCCTGAGGAAAAAGCTATTGGATCCTTGTTTATATGTGTGTGAATATATGTTTACATGTTTTCATGTGTATGTACATATACTGTCCTATATATTGTGTCTATATAGTACCACATTGGTTTATTATTAAAGGAGTGTTCATAAATTAAATAAGCCACATTGCTTTCCAATTAAATGTTGGATAAATAGGCTGATTTTTAAATTGTTGGTGAGATAAACATGGACCATCAATGGATCTCTTAACTATGTTATTATGTGATTTAGAACCATTTCATAATAGGAAAAGAAAATGAAATAAAATTCCATATATGCAGCTTTTATGTTACTGCTTCAGAATGAGTCCACACAGAGAATGTTCAATTTGATGGTGCAAGGGGTGAGAAACTCAAGTCAAAAATATTAGAATCTCAAATACTAGATGAGGAGAATAATGTCTTGATCAATGTTTTGAACCCTCCTGCCATGCCAGTGAACCACCACTGGGGCCAGATCACTCTCTGAGTTGATGCCAATTCAATTTGCACCTGAACCACTACCTCCTTTTCCAGTAGACCCAGATTTGATATGAGGGATGAGATGCAGAATGGGACAGGCTCCCCTGATGGAAGAAAGTCAGGAAGTAAGGATATAATCTCACCATTCTGTACTTGACAGGGTATCCAATTTGGCCTGAGGACTGGGACTCCTCGGGCAGGGCAGTTTCCACTTTGCCAATTCCCACTTGGAGGGCTAAATTCCAATGGACAGCCTATAGGTATGATGTGGACACAGTGCCCATTCCCCACATGGATTTATTTAATTGAAAAAAAAAATAAACTTTTTTATTGGCATGACCCTAGATTCATGGCCAAGTTGTGTTTCCTTCACCTTTTTGACATATTACCCTACCTGAGCTGATAGGCTTTAATGAATGTTTTGCTCGTGGCTGTAGGACACCATATGGTTATTGAAAAAGCAAGAGCAGAAGTCCATTGACTTTATCCTGAAGGTGGGAACAACTGCCCTGAATCTTCTGATGCTATTCCTATGGTTGAACCAAGTTGGGATGTGAACAGTGGGGACCTGTGCTTATCGGGGGAACCTGCCCCCAATCTTTCAGTGTAGGTTCTTTCTATTTTCCCTAAGTGTCAGCCAGTCTGAGAGATAAAGAGAAAGAGTACAAAGAGAGGAATTTTACAGCTGGGCCACCGGGGGTGACATCACATATCAGTAGGTCTGTGATTCCCATCTGAGCCGCAAAACCAGCAAGTTTTTATTAAGGATTTCAAAAGGGGAGGGGGTGTACGAACAGAGGGTAGGTCACATGCTTTAAGGGGCAAAAGGCAGAGCAAAGATCACATGCTTCTGAGGAAATAGGGCAAGGACAAAATCAGAACTCCTGATAAGGGTCTATGTTCAGCGGTGCATGTATTGTCTTGATAAACATCTAACAGAAAACAGGGTTCGAGAGCAGAGAACCGGTCTGACCTCAAATTTACCAGGGCTGGGGGTTCCCAATCCTAGTAAGCCTGAGTGTACTGCAGGAGACCAGGACGTATCTCAGTCCTTATCTCAACCGCACAGGACAGACACTCCCAGAGAGACCATTTATAGACCTCCCCCCAGGAATGCAATTCTTTTCCTAGGGTCTTAATATTATATTCCTTGCTAGGAAAAGAATTTAGCAATATCTCTCCTACTTGCATGTCTGTTTATAGGCTCTCTACAAGAAGAAAAATATGGCTCTTTTTGCCCGACCCCACAGGCAGTCAGACCTTTTGTTGTCTTCCCTTGTTCCCTAAAATCACTGTTATTCTGTTCATTTTCAAGGTGCATTGATTTCATATAGTTCAAACACACATGTTTTACAATCAATCTGTACAATTAATGCAATCATCACAGGGTCCTGAGGTGAATACATCCTCAGCTTACGAAGACAACAGGATTAAGAGATAAAAGTAAGACAGGCATAAGAAATTATAAGAGTATTATTAGAGAAGTGATAAATGTCCATGAAAACTTTACAATTTATGTTCAGACATTGCAGTAAAGGCAGGCATAAGAAATTATAAAAGTATTAATTTTGGGAACTGATAAATGTCCATGAAATCTTCACAATTTATGTTCCTCTGCCACAGCTCCAGCTGGTCCCTCCGTTCGGGGTCCCTGACTTCCCACAACACGTACTGGCTTAAGCATTATATTAATTCTATTCTGGAAAGATTAAGGAAAGGATTCCTACAATTGAAAAGCCTCAGTAAGTTCAGGAGGTTGAGCAACAATCCCAGGAGAGCACCTCTCAGTTTTTAGAATAATTATGTATATAGAAAATAAACTGATGCCAATATCAAGGCCTCTGAGGGTCAGAGAATAACTGTCAGCTTAAGTTCCCCAGATATCAAAAGGAAGTTGCAGAAGGTAGATGACATCCTTGAGCTGTCAATCTCGTATTTGGTGGAGCTTGTTTCTAAGGTTTACAACAATAAAGGTGAAGTGAAAGGAAAAGAAAGGTGAAGTAATAGCACTCTACTGCTGAGCTGATAGGAAGATAGGAAAGAGGTTAAAAGAAGGATGATGGAAGGTAAGAGGAACGCCCCCTCCTTGAGGAAAGAATCAATGTTTATATTGCAAAGAATAAGGACATTGTACAAAGGATTATCCCAAATTGGTGAAGGAAAAAAGAAAAGTAAGATTCCCTCAGCCCGGATGGCGGAAGTGAAGGAGAGAGATACAGCTGAAGAAAGAAGAGGCCCCAGGGCTCCATTAGATCTGAAGCGATCAGTGTCATATCCACACAAGAGCTCTTGTGATTGAGAGTAGGAAACAAACTGATTGAATTTCTTATTAATACAGGGGCCACATCATTTGTAGTTAACACCCACTTGTTCCCTGATTCAAAGGAGACTATGATGGTTACAAGAATGTCAGGGGAACTGTGACTTGCCCCTTCCTGCAATCTTTAGATTGTCATCTTGGAGAAACAAGCCTGAAGCATAGTTTTTTATTTATGCCTGAATGTTCTGTTCTCCTTCTGGGTTGAGATTTACTTGCTCCACTAAATGTTCAGATTATTAAACACATATTTTCTAGCCACCGTGACTTGACTGGCTGACCACTGGAGCAACCAGAATTGGAAATATGTACTGATGGAGGTAGCTTCATGGGCCAAGGACATCGTTGAAAAGGTTATGCAGTTGTCACCTTGCAGGTCACCTTAGAAGCCAAGGCTTTGCCTCCGGACACCTCAGTTCAGAGATCTGAACTTATAGTCCTTGCCAGGGCTTTCCTAATAGGTAAGGACAAAGCTGTCAGTATTTACACAGACACAAAGTATGCTTTCTCAGTGATGCATGCAAACAGGGCCATATGGAAAGGAAGACTACTTTTAAGTACTGAAAATAAAGACATCAAACATGTGCCAGACATTTTGACCTTATTGAAATCTGTGAACAACCCTAAGGAAGTAGCTGTTATGCACTACTCCAGGCACAAGAAGGGAAATTCCCTAATAGCAAAAAGAAACCAACAAAGCTGCAGATCAAGTAGCTAAGGCTGTGGGAAAGACTCAGAGATTCAAAACCCTTCTGGAACCCTTAATTTCCCAAATAGACTTGGTCATTTTTCAGCTTCAATATAACCAAGAGGATTTAATACTAGCCAAAGAATTGTTTTTTGAGTCTTCCACTCCAGTACATCTTGGCTGGAAATACAGTTCACAGGTTATCACTGGTGCCCAAGGTCCTCTCAAAGGAAATCATAAGTCAAATTCATTAAACCCATGATTATGGGAGGAATGCCACCTTGCAGTGGATTTAAAAATATTTAATTAGGCCAGGCACGGTGGCTCACACCTGTAATCCCAGCACTTTGGGAGGTCGAGGTGCATGGATCACCTGAGGTCAGGAGTTTGAGACCAGCCTGGCCAATATGGTGAAACTCTATGGTAAAAATACAAAAAGTAGCCGGGTGTGATGGCAGGTGCCTGTAATCCCAGCTATTCAGGAGGCTGAGGCTGGAGAATCGCTTGAACCCAGGAGGCGGAGGTTGCAGTGAACCGAGATCGTGCCATTGCACTCCAGCTTGGGCGACTTCAGTGAGACTTTGTCTTTAAAAAAAAATTCATTAGCCCTAGTTTACAACAGACTGTCTGAAAGATGATTCAACAGTGTGTAATTTGTGCTGAAAAGAGCCTTCAGGCATGGCCATTCCCTCTAAAAGGGTTCCAACAAAAGAAATTAGCCCCTTCCAAGGATTTTTAGGTGGACTTCACTGTGATGCTCTGAGCATGTGGAAACATCAGGTCCCTTTTGGTATTTGTTGATGGCTTCACTGGGTGGTTTGAAGCCATTCCCTACAGAACAGAGAAGGCCACAGAAGTGGCTAAAGCCCTACTTAAAGAAATAATCCTTATGTATGGACTTTCTGTAACAATTCAGAGTGATAATATGTCCACATTTACTTCCAAGGTAACTTAGGAAGTGTCAAATGTTTTGAGAATAAATTGAAAACTGCCCTATGGTGAGCAGAGTCCACTGGAAAGATTGAAAAGATTAAATCACATCTTGAAGAAAATGATTGCAAAAATCTGTCAAGAAACCAGTTTAACCCTGAATAAGGTGTTATGCTCTTCCCTGATGTGAATCTGGGTAGTGGCCCAAAGTAAGCTCCAACTGAGCTGCTTTAAAACAGTGTATGGAAAACCATTCCTGGGCTTGCTAAAGGAAAAGTGCCTGGTATAACAAAAACAGATAGCAATTAAACAGTATTTAAAGATCTTAAATGGAGTTCTAACCTTTGTTTATAAACTTGCTTCTAACAGCCTACTGATTCCAACAGACGTGCCCCTCCATCACTTTAAAGTGGGTGACCAGGTCCTTCTCAAGTTGTGGACAGAGTGCAGGCCAGGGGACCACCTCATCCCCCCAATAAACTGCTCCCTAAGGAGTACTACCGACTCCCCACTTGTCAGCCATGCTAGCCAGAATAGAATTTTGGATCCATCACCCTCGAATAAAACTTGTCCCTACAAACTTGAACAGGAAAAGAAAAGCCTTGGCTACGGGAGCATCTTGGGTTGCTGTTTCAAGCCAAGTCTACTGACAGAAAAGCAAAATGAATTGGGCCTTTATAGTTTGGGTCATGAATGCCTTGATTTCTTCTTTTTCATGGAAGCACAATTCATTGTTGTTATGGATTTCCCAACCTCTAGATTCTTCTGCTAACTTATTTTGGTATTGGATATGTCCACCTAAACCTCATCTGTTCTAGACCATTATGAGTCTCTGATGCAGACAGCTTACAATGTTTCAAATATCTGTATCTGCACATTTGAGTATCCAAAGACTCCCCAAAGTGTGGAGTATCAGGTATGCCTCATCTGACTCATTCATGGAGCTACCAAACACCCTTGTTTGTATCTGGCTTCTCGACAGAGATGGCCCCTTTCATTCTTAAAGGAGGTCATATGAAAATTCTCATTGGATGATGATTTGCAAAGATCTTCATTTGACCCCAGTTTTGCAGCATGGGAAGGATATTGGATAGGCCCAGCCTTACCCGAGTGTGACAACAGCATAACAGGTCCGTGGGTAGATTAAATGGCTTTAATAACAGCCACAACTATTGACACCATGACCTGTGCTCCTGTGGGATGTTTTTCTGTCTGCAGTCAGGAAACCCATCCTTGGACCTATAGGTGCTTTAGGGGAGGAGATCATGGACAATGTTTATTGGGATACTCATTTACGCCATTATCAGAACACAGTAATATAATACTAGAGAAGTTCCTTAAAACTTTTCCAGGGTCTCAAGGAATTTTGGAAGAAGACTCCATGGGGGTGGTCCCTGAAGAAAATTTTCAGGAGGATTCCTGCTGGCCCAGGGTACTTCTTTGGACACACTTTGCTCCTATCATGAGGGTGGCTTCTCATCAACATGTTTTTAGAAACTTATCTATCACTTTAAGGACTATATCTGACGAAACTGCTGCTGCTATTGCAGCATAGTAAAAGTCTTTGGATTCTCTAGTTGAAGTTGTTTTGGATAATTGCATAGCATTAGATTACCTGCTGGCTGAACAAGATGGAGTAGGTGTAATACCAAACTCTTCCTGCTGCACTTAGATTAACAACTCAGCCAAAGTTAAAATGCATATAGATAAAATAAGAAAACAAGCTTCATGGTTAAAACAAGTAAATGATGAAGCAGGATTAGGTGATTGGTTTTCTGGATTATTTTGTTGGATCCCACAGGGATCTGATTTGTATTTTCTGGCATCTTTAAATTTGGCTTACCTCTCTTATTAATTATTATTATTCAGTATTTACTATTATTTTTTGAGATGGAGTTTCACTCTTGTTGCTTAGGCTGGAGTGCAGTGGTGCAGTCTCGGCTCACTGCAACCTCCGCCTCCCGGGTTCAAGTGATTCTCCTGCCTCAGCCTCCCAAGTAGCTGGGATTACAGATGCCTGCCACTACGCCCAGCTATTTTGTGTGTGTGTGTGTGCTGTTGTGTTTTGTTTTGAGCCAGAGTCTCGCTCTGTTGCCCAGGCTCCCAGGCTGGTGTGCAGTGGAGTGATCTCAGCTCACTGCAAACTCTGCCTCTTGGGTTCAAGTGATTCTCCTGCCTCAGCCTCCCGAGTAGCTGGGATTACAGGTCATACCACCACACCTGGCTAATTTTTGTATTTTGAGTAGAGATGGGATTTCACCATGTTGGCCAGGCTGGTCTTGAACTCCTGACCTCAGGTGATCCACCCGCTTCAGCCTCCAAAGTGCTGGGATAACAGGTGGGAGCCACCTCACCTGGCCTCTTATTAATTATTATTGAAGCTTATTTCTTTATTAATGTCATCATCAAATGTGATTTAAGGTGCTTCTCTAAGACTATGGATAAGAGTACTCAGATAATGGTATTGCAATGTGCAGGGTACTGGCCCAGCACCTGTGAATATTTTCAAATTCAGGTGGATAGGTTCTGTTTATCAGTTTCCCTCATCTTTACCCCTTATCAGCAGGAATTAGCCAGAAAAAAATGACACCCCTTTTTCTACATTAATGAGTAATAGATAAAGACAGGCCCCTTGAGCTTTCAGCACCCCAACATTTTTTGTGACAGAAATAATAAAAATTCTGATCGGGCCCTTGCCTGCTTGCACAAAAGCCAACATCTCCTGTTACCATAATATAATTATAAACTGCTGATGTATTGTTTCTTTGTCAAGGAGGAGAAAAAAGTTCAGTTACAAAATATTTTTTCTGAAGGAATGAATGCATTTATAGACATTGCAACGGGCTGCTCACTCTCAGAAGTCCAGTTGTTCAAGGTGTTATCTGAGATAGAAGAAGCACAGACTTTTCCCCTCAGTTCCTTGAAACTTCCCCTCCTTACTCTCTAACCATATACAAACTTTCTGTTTTTGTTGTTGCTGTTTGTTTGTTTGTTTTTAAGGTGGATTTCAGGGAGCTTACTCTCCTGCCTTCACGCTTTGGTTAAATTAAATAAACGTTTCTGTATCTCCAAGCAACAGTGTGTCATTGTGTGCCATTAGTTATGCATTGGGTACACAATTCTGAATTTAGTGTTCTACAATAACACTTTAAACAAATTCTGATAGATAATAGAGAGAGGTAGAGAAGAAAAGAAAGGAAGAAAGAAAGGGAGAAAGGAAGGAAGCAAGGAAGAAGGAAGGCAAGAAGGAAGGAAGGAAGGGAGGAAGGAAGGGAGGCAGGGAGGGAGGGAGGAAGAGAGGGAGGGAGAGAGGTATTAAGTGCCCCTATGGTTCTGTGCTGCTCTGAGACTGCAAACTTCTAGTGAAGCATGTATCCAGGTAAGTAAATTTGAGTTTGTCTTTTTTTTTTTTTTTTTTTTTTTTTTTTTTTTGAGATGGAGATGGAGTCTCTCTCTGTTGCCCAGGTTGGAGTACAGTGGCGCGATCTCGGCTCACTGGCAAGCTCTGCCTTCTGGGTTCACGCCGTTCTCCTGCCTCAGCCTCCTGAATAGCTGGGACTACAGGTGCCCGCCACCACGCCCAGCTAATTTTTTGCATTTTTTTTTTTTTTTTTTTTTTTTTTTTTTAGCACAGACGGGGTCTCCCCGTGTTACCCGGGGTGGTCTCTATGTCCTGACCTCATGATCCGCCCGCCTCGGCCTCCCAAAGTGCTGGGATTACAGGCCTCAGCCACCACGCCCGGCCAATTGGAGTTAGATTTCTATGGGAACTTTACCTTTCAGAAATCAGGACTAAGGCTCTAGATTCAGGAATTCTATAAAAAGAGGTAGGGCCCTATTTCAAACACAGAAGCAATATTCCAAAATATTGAAAAAGATCTTAAAATGGTGCACAGGCAAACAAAAGAAAATAAAACATTTAGGTACATATCATCTCCACCCTAAACTTCAAATATCAGGAACTCTACAATTAAATTTCTGCTCCAAAAATATTAAATTTTTTGTTCTAGCAAGAAAAATTTTCTGTTTTACAGAGTGTATTTAATTCTAACAATTAGAGATTTTGTAAAATAGTCTTCATGGGAAAGTACTGAAAGCATTAACATGTGGCCTGGATATAGGCAGATCATCAACAATTGGACACAGAGATACAGCTAGCATTCGCCTCCATAATCATGTAAACATGAGTTTGGGCTAGGGTTGAGACCTGATTTCTACTCTTCTACTACCTTGACACAATTGATAAATGACAGCTTAGAACACCAGAAATTGTAAATTTGTAAGTATTAGCATGAAGCCCTGAAAAGAATAATTTTAAATCTCCTCTAGATTCATCCGGAAAGACTTCTGGGATACACTGGCGATGTCTGCCATGGGAAGCTGAGTGGTTAAGGAGGACATAAGAAATAGGCTGTGCATGGAGGTTGATCTGGCAGCAAAATAAAACGCAGCGTGAAAAGATAGGACATAGGAAATTTCAAAGAGTTGTCTAGTGATGACTCAGCATATCCCTTATCTGTGTACTTCATTAAATATTTATATAATGCATTCTGAGATTTCCTGTTCTATTTTATTGTCCTCTGATCTAGTTTATTCTCTTTCATTTCATTTTAAAATGCTGGTAATGTCCTACAAAAATAATTTTATAATGTACTCTTCAGTTGTAACTTGCAAGTGGAAAAAACTGCTTATCAACCCAGTTGGAGTGGCAAATGTAAAATGCAGCTACTCAGGGTTGATCCAGACTGTTGTCTCTAATCTGCTTAGGTAGACCATAGCCAGCTCTGTGCCATTTTTATAGGTAATGATTCTGGCACAGACTTCCAGTACGATGTATTTTTTTCATGTGATTTAATTAGTAAAAATAAAGGTCATTAAATGAGAATTTCACCTATGAACATCATAATTGAAATTCATCCAGCTGACAGATGAACACATAGATCTGTTTTTTTGGTTTTTTGTTTTTTGTTTTTTGTTTTTTTTTTTGAGATGGAGTCTCGTTCTGTTGCCCAGGCTGGAGTGCGGTGGCGCAATCTCAGCTGACTGCAAGCTCCTCCTCCCGGGTTCCCGCCATTCTCCTGCCTCAGCCTCCTGAATAGCTGGGACTACAGGCACCCGCCACCACGCCCGGCTAATTTTGTTTTGTTTTTGAATTTTTAGTAGAGATGGGGTTTCACCGCGTTAGCCAGGATGGTCTCGATCTCCTGACCTTGTGATCTGCCCGCCTTGGCCTCCCAAAGTGCTAGGATTACAGGTGTGAGCCACCACACCTGGCCAAATCTGTTTTTTAAAAAACAAAAATATGTAAAGAAAGCAAGGCAGGGGCATAAATTACTGTGGTGAGATAGAAAAATCAAAAAACGTTTCAGAATATGAATTCAGGGTAACTAAACAAAGAAGAATTAGTAGAAGAAATAGAAAAGGCATATAGGTTTTAGATTTAGTCAGGTTTCAGTTTTAGTCAAGTATCTGGAATATCCTAGCTGTGAGATTTGCAGTTTAATGTTAACATTCTCTCTCTTTTTTTATTTATCTTGAGCACTCAATACATGTCAATTATCTTCCTTTTCCACAAATCTAAGGAATTTTGCATCATCATTACCTAAATAAAACAGTTGATCAATTAAAAAAAAGATATTATTTTAGGTCACCAGATTCACCATTGCTGTACCCAGTCTTTCATGGGATTCTTTATCCATTTATGTTGTATCTTTCTTGTGGTGTAGAGTTACAACCAGTTACATTATTCTAAAAGTGGCTTGAGTAAAAATAAAACTAGCCCATTTATTCATTTATCTATAAAAAATCTGTACTTAATTTGTTAATAAAGGGTACGATTATTCTTAAAATTCATGCTGTTGTATTAGACTTCCAGCAGGCATACAGGCCAATGTGAGGAAAAAAAACATAATTTGAAAAGAAGAAAAAAATGAAATATGATAAAGACACCTACTATTTTTTGGAGTATTCTATATCAAGTATACAGCCACTAAGCTAAATGGATGGATTTAGAGAGAACAACTTCTATTTTAACAGAACTTTGGTCTTAGATGTAGGATGAGAAAGCATCAAAAACAGAACTGGAAACATTTACATGTACAGTGTCAGCAAGTGTTCATGATATTGACCAAGAAAGTTGGGATTAACAGACTAAATTTCACTTGGTCAGAGCATATTTGTAAACCTTTAAAATCCCAATGAAGACACGTTCAAACAAGGAAACTGCAAAAATAAAATCTCATCTATAGGTAGGCAAAAAATAAAATATGATCTTCAATTAACTCAGGCACTCTGTAGGTGAAGATCTGCAGTATTGCACTCTAGCCAAAATTTCAAGCTAGTAAAAATCGTTGTTAAAGAAGATTTTATATGTAGCTTCTTTTTTTTTTAATGTGAGTAAGGGAGACATAATAAGCTTGTATACTAATGGTATTACAAGAGTTGGAGGTAGGATAAAATAATGTTGGGTCAGTTATTTCTTAGTGCTTACAAAATGGGTAAAAGTTTATGTAAATAAAATGGCTTGCCTTGCCTAGATTATACAGTAGGTTTGTGCCACCTGGAAATAAATGCCTGTACTCTAAACTTTGCTCGAAACTGGATTCTACATGGTGGTTGATCTGGCAATAAAATAACATGCAAGCAGGAAAGATATTAAATCGTAATTTCTATTTCTTCAGTGAAATCTCAGCACATCTCTCATTTACAGACATGATGTGATCTATTCTTCCTCCCTCTATAATATTATGTCTGAGCCACTCAAAAAATACAGCAAATGCTATCCTATATTATTGGAATGTTTTTCATTTTTATCCTTTATCCATTCACTCAACAATCCACTAAAACGTAATCAGTATGTGCCAGAAACCAAACTTATCTTCAAAAAGGAGTAGATGATGAGATGTAAAATCTGGCACTCAGAAAAGGTGGTCCAGGTTGCATATATTGATCTAAAATATTTTTACTGAGACTATAATATCCTTAAAGGTAGGATTATGTTTTATTAATTAGATGTTCCATATAATGAATCCTATCATTTGAATAACACTATTAGAAACACTGTCATTCCATTTAAAATTGAAGACATGCATATATATCCTTGAACAAGCACTTCTTGTGACTTTAACACTTTTTGGCTGGGCGTGGTGGCTCACGCCTGTAATCCCATCACTTTGGGAGGCCGAGGTGGGAGGATCACCTGAGGTTGGGAGTTTGAGACCAGCCTGGCCAATGTGGTGAAACCCTGTCTCTACTAAAAATACAAAAAATTAGCCAGGCATGGTAGCGTACGCCTGTAATCCCAGCTATTTGGGAGACTGAGGCAGGAGAATCGCTTGATTTCAGGAGGTGGAGGTTCCAGTAAGCCAAGATCACACCACTCTTCTTCAGCCTGGATGACAGAGCAAGACTCAGTCTCAAAAACAAAAACAGACAAACAAAAATTTTTGACTGCAATCTACAGTAATCATCAGTAGAAAATACATTTTAAAATCTAAGCCAGCACACATATATAATAATATACATATCCAATGACATACATATACAATTTGTATAAGTGCACATATATGCATTTGAACACTTACTATTGCAGCACACCATATATTTCTTTTTAATTATACTGTCTTCTATTTTGTTTTATTTTTAAATAATGGTTGCAATTCACTAAGTTATTTCCACAGGCCACTAATGAGTTTTAACCTTCTGGAAAAATATTGCACGATATTGTACTAAAATGTCTCTTCTATTTGCATACCAAGGGATGTTTATAACAGTGCTGAAAATAATTATAGCCTTAGTAACAAAATTGGTCAGACATACCAGAATGAACAAAGTATGGTATATTCATAAAATTTTTCACTCTGTGTCAGAGAAAATACATGAATTACAGCTATAGGTATCAATAGGTTTCAGAAATAATTTTGAGAAAATATCAGGTCACAGTGATATACAAATAATATGTTTCTATTTATGTAAATTTTTATTGTGAGTAAAACCAACTAATATATTCTTCGGTAAAGAAACACCTATGGTAAACAAAATGAGCAAGAAGTATGAAGTATGAAAAGTGATGAATACAAAATTCAGGATATTGGTTATTTCGGGGTTAAACAAAGACTGTTACAACAATACAGGAGTACATGATACCTCAAAGATACCAATAATATTCTATTTTCTAAGTAGATTGATAAGAAACATGATACTTGTGCTAGTCTCTACTGTGTATCTACCATACAATGTTATAACAAATCAATTTATAAACAAATTAATTTAACGAAAGATTTAGGATTTTAAAAATATCCTTAGAATTCTATGAGAAATTTTATGCTAATAATTTATTTATATGTATATAGACAAATTCCTTTTAAAACATAACTTGGAAAAAATATAAAGAAGAAATAGAAAATATGATAGATCTGCTACTACTAAAGGAGTTGAGTGAGTAGTACACACACACTTTTCTTGGAAGTTCTTCAAAACTTCAAAGGAGGTATAATTCTCAAATTATAGAATATATGTAACAAAGATAACAGAGTAAAAGATTCCCCCAAAAAAGTAGCCTATATTTTGAAAAGCATGTCAAAACATACAGAGAATGTTTTACAAGTAATTCTAAGTAAAACATAGGTCAAGAAATTGAATATCACTAGCTTTGAATTTTAATTTTAATAGTAGAATTACCTATTGAGTTTTTTGCCACCCAAAACCTCTTTTCATGCTCTGAAACTTTTGTTATAATTCCCTTACTTTATTGATAATTTTACCAAATATGTTTGTATCTGTAAAAATACGGTATAGTTTTACCTGCTTTTGAATTTTATTCTAAGATAGGCAAACTTTGTCCAGAAAGGTCAGGAAGTATTTTAAAATTATGCACCATAGTTCTCTGTCACACCTGCTCAACTTTGCTTTTGGTAGCCTGAGAATAGCCAAAGACAATATGCAAATAAATATCCATGCCTGTCTTTCAGTAACACTGAATTTTATCTACAAAAATAGGCAGCCAATCTGCAAAAAACAGTTTACTAATCTCACCTTATAGGAATGGAATCCATTTTTTAGAATATTATTTTATGTGAATACTCCATAATCATTTACGTATGCATTTTTTAGAATATTACATGAATATTCCATAATTATTTAAGTATGCATTCTATTTTTGATACCTTGTTAGATTGTGTCCAGTTTTGTAGCTATTACAAAAACATGCGGCTAGTGTTCAATAAACATTCTGATAATTCTATTGTGATGCCAGTATGCATAAGAATACCTTAGGCTATACACGTAGGGATACAAATCGTTAAGACTGAGGAAGTATTCAGTATATGGTCAACTTCATCAGATACTACTAAGTTACTTTCAATGATGGATGTATCAATTTGCATTCTTAGTAGAGTATATGCAAGTTCTCTTTATTCTATATTCTTATCAAAACTTGAAATTGGCTTTCTAATTTTTTACTAATCTAATAGGTGTTCAAGTATACTATCTATTCTTTAGTTTGCAATTCCTTATTAATTAATTATTTGTCTAGATTTCCATTAGTATTTGGATTTCCGCTATTTCAAAATGACTATTCATATTTTTTTCCAATTTCAAATAAGTTTTTTTTCTGTTTTCTTAAGGATTCTTAATACATTCTAGATTTTCTCTATCTTTGTTACAATAATTTGGTTTGGTTTGGTTTTCCACCCTACTTCTTGCATCATTGTAGCCCAAGGCATAAATATTTTCACATAAGCTTTTCTCTAGAAGTTTTGTAATTTTAGCTTTTATACCTAGGTCTATGGTTTATTTTGAGATAATTTTTGAAACATGCTGTGAGGTATGGATAAAAGTTTATTTTTTAAATGTAACTAGTCAGTTGTTTCATTTATATATGAAAAACCCTTTCCTTTATTCAATGAGTTGCCTTTAAATATTTGTTAAAATTATTTGACTATATATGAGAGGGTTCATTTCTGGAAACTATTATCTTCCAATAATCAATTTGACTATCTTTAGTCCAATACTATGCTATCTTGATTGATAATGATAGCATGATAATAAATTTGAAAATCAGCCAAGTAAGCCAGATAAATGTGTTTTTTTTCCCAAAGATATTTAGTCTCTACTAGTCCTTTGCATTTGTTTGAAAACTTTAGGACCAGCTCATCAATTTCTACACAAAGAAAAGCCTGCTAGGGATTTGATTGTCATTTCATTGAATCTATAGATTAATTTTCAAATTGATATCTTAGAAATGTGAGTCTCTTGAACCATGAACAAAGTGTATCTCTGCATTTATTTAGGCCTTCTTTAATAACTCTCAGGAATGTTGTGTAGATTTTATTCTGTGAGTTTCATGCATATTTTGTCATATTGTCAAATTTAACCATAATTATTGCATGTTAATGCTATTGTAAGTGATATGAATTTTATTACATGCTATATTATATACTCATTGCTAGCATATAGAAATACCATTTGTAATTGATCTATTTTACAAACTTACCATGCTCCCTTATTAGTTATACTAGCTTCTTCTGTAGATTCTGTAGTATTTTACACACAGATGATCATGTCATCAAGACAGTTTTATTTTAGCATTTTCTTTCTTTCTCGTTTTTTCCCCCAATGGCTAAAATTACTAGTACAATAGTGAAGAAGCAGGAGTAGACATTCTTTCCTTGTTCTCAGTCTAAAAATAAAATAATTTAGACTATGATCACTAAATAAAATATGAGAGGGACATTTTTCATATGTGCCCTATATCACAATTTGTCATATGCATCTTTCGTATGTGCAGTATATCCTAAACATGATGGCTTAGGAAATGTTCTACTATTCTCAGATTACTGAGTTTTTATCAGAAATTGATGTTATATTTTTTTCAATTACATTTTCTGTTTTTGTTAAGACGATTATACATTTTTTAGCTTCAAGATGGCTGGCT
The DNA here is from genome assembly GCF_028858775.2 of Pan troglodytes. Lineage (NCBI taxonomy): Eukaryota > Metazoa > Chordata > Mammalia > Primates > Hominidae > Pan > Pan troglodytes. The sequence continues at coordinate 17,170,336 of NC_072411.2, forward strand.
AAGGTATCTGGCAGTCACCTCCACACACACACACACACACACACACACACACACACACACACACACACACACAATGTAGTGAGTAGATATTCATACTTTGAATAGATCATCTAAGAGAGAACACTTGAATTCAACAGCGGAGTGACAGAAAACCCCTAAAGCGACAAAGGAGAGGGAAGTGAGTCAGCCTGCCCAGCCAGGATCACCTGGAGCCCCAGAGAGTCTCCCCAGTGTGGGGAAGGAGTTAAGTGAACAATTTGCAGCAGTCCACCACGAACTCTTTCAATCCCAGCCAAGGGAGAGCCCTTCAACTCTTGTGGACCCTGAGACTAACACAGGAAACTGCCTGCAGACTGCACAACAGTGTTAGTCAAGAGAGGAAGCTCACACTGGGTCCCACACATCCCCTGAGATGTTTATTAACATTAAGCAGCTACAGCACAGTGCCATTTCAAGAGTCCAGCCCCCACTAAACTGCACGGTGCCTTGGGACTCAACAAACTACACATCTCCACATCCCTGGAGCCACAGTGACATCCTCAACATGTAGCTACCACTGCTGCTGACTGCTGCCACTTGGGCCAAAGCATGAGCCACCGGCAGGGACCCTCCCCTGCCAAGCAGCCAAGTAGGGGGATTACTGTTCATGAACAAGTGCCTCGAGGAACAAATGCCACCTTCTGCACCTGCCACCTGAGGCTGAATCACATACTCGCCAGCTGCCTGCCTACAGCTGCTGAAAGCAAACCTGCCCTCCCCAGCAGCAGGGCCACACCCATGACCTCCATAACCAGGGCCTGGGCATCACCCCAGACCAGACGACTACAGCCAGCACCTGTATGAAGCACCAGGGAGCCTGAGGACAGGTCTTCCTGGCCTAGCTTTGCCCCCACCAGTGCCCAAGCACACAAACTGTGGGCTTGGGGATCACCGTGCACCATTCACCGTCTTTGGCACTTGAGCACTCTTCCTGGGGCTCAGGCAGCCTGATGCTACCGCCACAGCTGGCACTCCCCTGCATATGCCATCTGTGGGCCCAGGGACTGGTCTGTCCAGCTCATCACAGCCAGCACCAATATTAACATGGACTGGGAGCCAGAGAGTTGTCTCATTACTGCTACAGCTATCGCCTACACCATGCCTGCTGCCCAGGGATCCCAGGACCCATGCAACTTCCTGGCCCACTACTGCCACTGCCAGCACCCAAGCAAGTCACTTGGAGGCCCAATAATTGGCCCACCTGGATCCACTAACACCAGTGCCAACATATGCCATCCTCAAGCCCAAGGACAGGCATGCTTGGCCCACTGCTGCTACCACAGGGGCCTGTGGACTGGTCCACCTGGCATCCCCATCCACAGCAACAACTTCACCACAGCCTCCATGAAGAACTGCACCCTGAGCAACTGAGGAAATCAGAGACACCACTGATACTGTTTACATCAGAAGAAATTATGTGGAGACTGCACTAGTGTATGCACCCAGAATAAAAGCCAAAATGTCTTACCCAAGCAACAGTATAGGTACAACTTTATGAAAAAGTCCTCTCCTATGAAAAGAAATTCAAAAACTTGGAAGAAGCAATTGTTACATCAGATGTGTAGAAATTAATGTGAGGACACAAGAAACATGAAAAAACAAGGAAATATGATACCTCCAAAGGAGTACAATAATTATCTAGCAACAGATTCCTATGAAAAATAAATTTATGAAATGTTGAGAAAATAAAAATAACTAAAAATAATATTTTAAAAGCTCAGTAAGATGGGAGAGAACACAAATAATGCAAACAAATTAGAAAAACAATGTAGGCTATGAATGAGAAATCCATAGAGGAAATAGATATCATTTAAAAAAATCCTGGAACTGAAAAGTTCACTGAATGCAATAAAAAACACATATGAGAGCTCAACAGTAGACTAGATCAAGTGGAAAAAAGAATTTCAGAACTTGAAGACAGACCTTTTGAAATAAGTCAGTAAGACAAAAATAAAGAAAAAAAGAATAAAAATAAAATGAAGAAAGCCTACATGACATATAGAACAACACAAAGCAACCAAATATTTGAATTTCCAATGTCCCAAAAGGTGAAGAGAAAACCAAAGAAATAGACAACCTATTTAATAAAATCATAGCTGAAAACTTCCCCAGTCCAGCAAGAGATTCATACATCCAGATATAGGAAGCTCAAATATTCCTAAGCACATACAATTCAAAAAGGTCTTCTCCATGGCACATTACAGAATGAAACTGGACCCCTGTCTCTCCTTACAGTCAAAAATAAACTGAAGATGGCTTAAGTATAAGATCTGAAAAAATGAAGCTATTTGAAGAAAACATTTAGGAAACACCACAAGACATTTGTCTAAGCACAGATCTTTATGGCTAAGACCTCAAAAGCAAAGGTAACAAAAATAGGCAAATAGAGTTATGTTTAACAAAAAATCTTCTTCACAGCAAAGGAAAGAATCAACAGAGTGAAGAAACAACGTATTGAATGGCAGAAAATGTTTTTAAACTATTCATATGCCAAGTGATTCAGGATATACAAGCAACTGAAAAATCTCAACAGTGAGAAAACAAATAATGTCATTAAAAAGTGTCTAAAGGACATAAATAGACATTTCTTAAAAGAACACATACAAATGCACAATAGATATATGAAAAAATGCTTAATATCACTAATTATCAGGGAAATAAAAATCAAAACCACAATGAGATATTATTTTACTCAAGTTACAGTGACTAGTATTAAAAAGACAAAAAATAACAGATACTGTTAGGAATGTGAAGATAAGAGGACCCTTATACACTGTCGGTGGGAATGTAAATTAGTGCAACCACTATGGAAAACAGAATGGAGATTTCTCAAAAAACTAAAAATAGAACTACCACACAATCCAACAATCCCACTACTGAGTATTTATCCACAGGAAACAAAATCAATATATCAGATGGATACTGGAAATCCTATGTTTATTGCAGCACTCTTCACAACAACAAAGATATGGAATCAACCCAAGTGTCCATCAATGAATAACTGAATGAGGACTAAAAGGTAAATATATACAATGGAATATATTCAGCCATTCAAAAATTAAATCATGTCACTTACAGTAATATGGCTGGAATTAGAAGTGATTGTGTTAAGTTAAATAAGCTAGTCACCGAAAGAAAAATATTGCATATTATCACATATTTTGGGGCTAAAAAGTTGATTTTTGTGGAGTTACAGAGAACAAGAAACACTAACTCTAGTCACTCAACTCCAGTGTCACTTATCCTAAAAGGAATGCTACTATTATATTAACATGGTTCTGTCTGCAGCACCATTTGGAGTTCATTGCTGTCAGCCATTTCAATGAGTTGCAACACTAGTTGCCTCCACCAGATATTGCTGAAACGTTCCTGCCATTATCCATAAATAACTTTCCTTTGAAAGCAGTCTGCTACTGGGCCTTTGTAATGACTGAATGATTGACCGTGGACCACCAAGTTACCCTACAACCTGAGCTGAGTATCATTAGCTGGGTGCTCTCTGACTCACCAAGCCACAAAGCTGGGTGTGTACAGCACTACTCCACCATTATATGGAACAGTGGGTATGTAATTGAGGCCAAGCAGGCCCTGAAGGCACAAGTTATACAAAGAAGTGACACAAATGCCTATGATTTCCCCTCCTGCTGCTACACTGCCTTCTCTCTCCCTGCTTGTGTGTATAGCCTCATTGTAGCAGTTTCCTATGATAAGTTGACAGAGGTAGGAAAGGCTCAGGCCTGGTTTTACAGATGGTTCTGTCTAATAGAGAAGCACCATCCAAAAGTGGATAGCTGTGGCACTACAGCCCCATTTTCAGGCATCCCTGAAGGATGGCAAGGAAGGCAAATCTTCCCAGTGGGCAAAACTTTGGACAGTCTACCCGGTTGTGCACTTTACTTGGAAGGATAAATAGCCATATGTGTGACTATATACCATTTCATGGGCTGTAACAAGTGGTTTGGCTGGATGGTCAGGGAATTCGGAGAAACTTGATTTAAAAATTAGTGAGAAACAAATTTATGAAAGAGGTATGTGAAAAGACCTGTCCGAATGGGCAATACAACATAAAGATATTTGTGTTTCATGGGCATTCTCACAAAAGGTTGACTTCAGTAGAGAAGCATTTTAATAACTAAGTAGATAGGGCAACTCATTCTGTGGATAGCATCAGCCTCTCCTCAGCCACCCATGTCATTGCCCAATGATCTCATGAACAAAGTGATCATGGTAGCAGGGATGGATGTTATACATTAGCTCAGCAACATGGACTCTTCATTTCTAAGGCTGACCTGGCTACAGCCACCACTGTGTCAAATCTATCAGCAGTGGAGACCATTACTGGGTCAATGAAATGGCATGATTCCCTGGGATGATCAGCCAGCTACCTGGTAGCAAGTCGACTACATTGGATCACTTCTATTATGGAAGAGGCAGCATTTTTTTCTTACCAGAATAGATACTTACTTTGGATATGGATTTGCCTTCCCAGCATGCAATGCTTCTACCAAAACTATCATCTGTAAACTTACAGAATGCCTTATCCACCATAAAAGTATTAACAGTTAACAGAAATGAGGATTATAATTCCACACAGCATTGCTTCTGACTAAAGGACTTGTGACAGCCAAAAAAGTGTGGCATGATAATAATATTCACCAGTCTTACCACGTTTTCCATTATCTTGAAACAGCTGGTTTGATTGTAGGACTTCTTGGCCTTCATAATTATGTGAGCCAACTCCTGATAATAAATTATATATTAATAATCGTGAAAAACATGACTCATTTTGCAGCTGCCAGTCATCCTCTTTCCCTAGAGGTTCCTCTTATCACTCAATGAACCAATGAACTTATATAGAGAGAGACTATGTATTTATATAAAGTATAGAATATATATATTCTATATTCTATAGACTGCATACTATATATTCATAGACTATATATTCAATAACATAAACTCTATATATATATATGTTATATATAGTTTATATTCTATTGGTTCTGTTTATCTGGAGAACCGTCACTGATACAGATGCTGAAATTAAGAAATTACTTTTAATCAAAGTTTAAATCTAGGTCATCTACAGGAAAATACTGTCTAAAGATGAAGCAAAGTCTTGACTATAAAAACTGTTAAAACCTCAGAAATAAAAAAGGTGATATCTCAGAGTATGATTCAATCACACAAATGCCCTTTTAAAAAGTTTAGGGATGAGATGGGCATTACAAATTATCTCAAATATCAAGCTGTCCATAGAAAACTGTTATGGTCAGAATTGTGTACCCCCAAAATTCATAAACTAAAGTCCTGACCGCCAGCACCTCATAATGTGACTCCACTTAGAAACAGGTCCTTTAAAGAGGTGACTGAGTTAAAATGAGTTTTTTATTAAGAAGGGATCATTAAGTTAAAACAGGGCCATATTCAATATGACTGATGTCCTTATATGAAGAGAAAAATTCAGACATAGCCACGCATAAAGGAAAGATCAAACGAAGACAAAGAGAGAAGATGACTATAAGTCAAGGAGAGAATTCTCAGAAGACACCAAAACTGCTGACACCTTAATTTTCCAGAACTGTGACAAAACAAATTTCTGTTGTTTAAGACACCCGGTCTGTGATATTTTCTGATGGCATCCCTGACACACGAATATGCCATACAACTTTTAAGTGGTGTTAATGTCTTCTATTGCAAAATTTCTTATTCATCCTGCATTATCATAAGTTATAAAAGTGAAACATTTGTCATCGCTCAAAACATACAGAAACTAAGTACAAATTTTCACTGTTGTGTTTTATTATGGCAGCACTTGCAGACTAATATGGAAGCTTAATGGCCTTGCCCCTTCACTATCTACACAGGAACAAAAAGTAGAAAAAAATCTATGTCAAATAAATTAGTGGCTTTTATATCTGCCTAATTAAGTAAACTGCAGTTATATTCAGAGGAAGCCTACAAAGTTTTTGAGTGAATTATATCAGCAAAACCATTCCAGAATTAGATGAATGAAATGACAAGATGCTTTTTGAAATTTCAAATCCTACAGGCAGAAAGCAAGCTGAGAATACTACTTGGCTTCAAACACATTTACCAAAAATTAAGTATGACTCAAAGCGTATGATAAAAACCTCAGAGGGAGGAAATGAGAGCTGTGGAGAATTATTCTCAGGCCTTGAGACCTAATCAAGGAGCTGTCAACATTTGCCTGGCTAGATTTCAGAATTTCTATCAGTGACTCATTTTGCTTCTCATTTCCCCCCTTTTTAAACAGTAACATCTTCAGGAGTTACCCTGTACCTGTCCCCTTACTGTATGTTGATTATGCAAAGAACAGAATGTGTCTCTCTAGTTTGACAAATCAACAGATTGACAGGAAGTGTACTTAAGAAGCTTCACTTGTGGCACTATTATTTGAGGAGAGTCATCACACATGAAAATAAGTTATGCAGTGAGATTATGACCTTTAAGCTGGTGATGTAATGCGATGGAACTTTAGGTGAATGTGGGTGGATATAAATGCATTTTGAATGTGGGAGGAATATGAATTATTGGAATCAGAGTGCAGATTAAGAAAACAGCTTCTTAGATGGCCCCAATAATTCTAACCTCCCGGTGAGGTATGAACACCTTGTGTAATCCCCTCCTCTTCATTTTGTGAGAGTCCAGTGACTTTCTTCTAATGAGTACAATCTGGCAAAGGCGTTGAGCTCCCTTCTGAAAAATGTTCTTTCTCCTGCTTTTTCTCTTCTGCTTTATCTCACTTGTTCATTCTGATGGAAGCCAGCTGACATGCTGCATGTTACCCATCGGAAAACCATACGGCGAGCAATGGAGGGAGCTTCTGGTGCACGGCCAAGGAGAAACTGAGATCCTCAGGCCAACAACAGTGAGGAACTGAATGTTGCTATCAATCACAGGACCGATCTTGGAAGTAAACCCTCCTTTAGGTGAGGCTTCAGGAGAGACAATGACTCTGGCTAACACCTTAACGTCATTCCTGTGGAAAATCTGGAGAAAGAATCAGCCAGCTAAGCTGCACCCAGAATCGTGACTCACAGAAGCTGTGAGATAATAATGGCTTTTTTCTTTGTTTGTTTTAAGCCATTGGGTTTTGCATTAATTTGTTACACAGCTACAGATGACTAATACAATCTGTGGCTTTCTTTTAGCAAATGGAATGCCAGAGGAGTGGTGCTGTGTAATCTCGAAGATTATTAGACCAAAAGAACTTCCACAGCTTCCTCCTTCCACATTAAAAATGCTGCCCTTAGGACTTTGAGACCAGCCTGGCCAACATGACAAAACCCCGTCTCTACTAAAAATACAAAAATTAGCCGGGTGCAGTGGCAGGCACCTGTAATCCCAGCTACTCAGGAGGTTGAGGCAGGAGAATCGCTTGAACCTGGGAGGCGGAGGTTGCAGTGAGCCGAGATCGTGCCATCGCACTCCAGCCTGGGCGAGAGAGTCAGATTCCGTCTCAAAAAAGGAAAACAAAAAAAATGCTGCCCGTAGAGTGCTGAGTCAGCATATTAGAATTCTGACTACCCCGAGGCACTCACGCTGTGAGGAAACCCAGACTACCTGTAGGTGCTTAATCAAAGGCAAGCCTAACATAGAAGCTGTCCTAGGCAGGCACTCGACATGGAGCTGAAGAAGCCTCCCTGTGATTCTTTTACCTAGCTAGTTGAGTATCACTCTCACTTGAGTCTTCCAAGCTGAAGCAATAAATATGATGAAACAGAAAAAAGCCATCTTTTCAGTACTCCGCTTAAATTCTTATCCCACTGAATTCATTAGTTTAATAAAATTGTTGTTTTTGTGGCACTACAGTTGGAAGCAACTTAACATATTTTCTAGTCACCATGAAGCAGCTATGAGTCTGAAAAAAAAAGAGCTATGAATCTCTTTACTTCTTAATAAAGACCATTTAGGAAAGTTTGCATTTAGCTGATAAGGGCCACAGTACATCTTAGTTGCTTACCCTATGGAAATATCAACTCTCCAGAATCACTCACCTCTTAAAAACACAGTATATCGCCTGGATCCATTACGCTGAGGGTATCATGCTAAATGGAACTAGTAAACTAAACATTACTAAACGTTTTAATACAACACATATGTGGCACAGAGTGGAAAACAAAACCTATAAAAATGTAGATAGCTGTCTGTCCTATGGTCTAGGGTATGTTCAGTCATCCCTTCCAAGGTAAAGGATGAATTCCTGCATCTCGCATTCTTACAACTAAGACACAGACACAATGTCTGGTGATACTCTTTGGAAGAATACACTTCTTGTCAGATTGTGCTATCAAAAACTATTTGCCAAATATTCCAAGTTTTCCAGTTTTTAATGGAACCCAGATAAGAAAATGCTTTGCAACAGGTCCAGGATGCTGTGCAGGCTGCTCTGCTATTTGGCTTATGTAGCTAAGTAGATCAAAAGGTGCTCAAAGAATGTGTGGCAGATAGAATGCTGTATGGATCAGTGATAGACACTTACAAACGAATCACAGCACAATCCTTTAGAACTTTGGAGTAAAGCCATACCGTCCTCAGCATTTAACTATGTTCCCTTTGAGAAAGTTTCTGGCTTGATATAGTCCTTAATAGAGGCTGAATGAATGCTTGACCATTGACCATCTAATTATGCTCATTATCTAGAAGTTGTATAACAGACCAAGCTGTATATTTGGTTGATTGCAGCAGGACTTCATTATTAAATGGAAGGAGTACATAAATAGAGGGATCAAATAAATCCTTAAGTAATGAGTCAGTCACATGGCCACGTGGCTTGGATGTCTATGGCTCCTACTCCTGCCTCACTGTCTCCTCCATCTTAACCCACGTTTATGGCCTTATGAGGAGTTTCTTCTAGCTAGGCGATTAGGAGGTAATCTGGCAATTTCCATTGCTGTGCACCTAACTTGCCAAAAAGCCAAGACCAATGCTGAGTCCCTGACGCTATTTCTCAGCATGATCAGTCAATTACCTGGTGGCAGATTGATTACATTGGACTACTTCCAACATGAAAAGAGCACTTGGTTTTACGTCTCCAGAATTTGGTTCTTTATCTCCAGAATTTGGTTCTTTTTTCTCTTCCACTTCCTGAATTATTTATCTGTCTAATATTTCCCTCCTTCTGGCTATCACTCTGTCTGTTCCTCTCCCTCTTCTCTGTCTCTTCTCAATCATTCTCATTAAGTCACATACATAAGATGGGACATAATTTTTTTTTCTTTTGATGCTACATAGACCTCCAATTTTAACCTACACTCAATACTCTAGAAAAACTGTTCTTATAAAGATCAGTGATAACTTACGTCAAATTTAATTGCTATTCTTAATTGTTTTCTCAGCAATATTCAAGAGTGACCAGATCTTTCACCTTGAAACACACTCCCCTCCTGATTTTCTTGGTCTTTCTAATATCAGGATACTTTTTTGTCTTCCAATCTCCTTTGTAGACTGCTCCTTCTTTATAAATGGACATTTTTGGGGTGTGGTTCAAAGCATGCTTCTTTTCCCCAAGGTGGCAATAATACTGCTTAAGCTTGTGGGTTCTAAATTTGGACTATATAAATTTAAAATTTGCCTCCATCATTTACTGTGTGGCCATGGGAAAGTTACATAACCCTTTAAGATTATAGTTTTGCTTCTCTAAATAGAATATAGAAGCACTACCTATTTCTCAGAGTTTTAACAAGACTAAACAAGGTAAATCATGTGAAGTGCTGAGCATTTTTCCTGGAATCTAGTTAATAGTCAATAAATGTAAGTGATATTTAACCATACAATGCTTCATAGTCTTCACAGGCAATCTCATCCATTCTAGCAGCAATATATGACATCTGTATGTTAGTAATTTTCAATGTATAGCTTTCCTGCAAATTTCTCACACCAGAAAATTAGGCGGTCATCTTGGGTTTCTGTTTTTCCTCTTTATACATATAACATCATTAGATATTTAGTGCCTTTCTTTTTCAGACTATGTCTTAAATATGTCTACTTTCAATTTTCAGAGGGCTACTCACTTTCAATTTATCATTATTTATTTCCTTAAGGCTGAAATAGTCTCATTATTATTAACATTTCTCTTTCATGCTTCCTTCATCAGATCATTTGTCTTCAGAGTAGTCAGAATAATAAGTGTAAAACAAATCATATTATGATGCTTGACTACTTAAAATTCCCACTGTGTTCATATAAAACCCAAATACTTTAAAATGACCATAAAAATCATACCTGACTTAGTACCTGACCTCATACCCTTCTAACCTTGTTCCCAGTAACCATACCTTTTGCTCACTATGTCTCAGCAAAGTAGTATTTTGGCCTCTTAAAATACCAAGTGTTGTTGTGTTTTTTTCCCCTCACTCTCTTCATTACTCTTCCCACTGTTGGCCATGCACTCTTTCCCTTCCTATGGGTAACTCTCTCTCATTCTTCCCAAATGTACTCCTACATATCTAGTGGTTTTTGGTTCAAATTCAATAGGTAGGATCCTCTTCACCATAAGATTTAATGTTGAAAATTAACAGGTTTTTTTTTTTTTTTAAATCAGAAATAAATTCCCAAGTTAATACATAACTTCTTCAGGTTTGAGTATATGGCTGTTTCTGTTCCTTCTATCATTGTAGGCCTCAGCTTCATAATCCCTACAGCCCTAATTACAGTACTTTTTAAGCACTCAGACATAGGCAGGGAAACCAAATTCATGCTCTGGTCTCCAAAATCACTGACTCTGTCCTCTAAAATTTCACAGGAAATGAATATCAATCCTCCTCTGCCAGTTTCTAATCCGGAAATCCAGTTGTTTTCTTATCATTTTAACCTTCACTCATTGCTGTGTATCTACATTTTATTTCTCATCTAAGAGAGTTGTTGGCCTCATTTTTATTTTCAATTTCCCTTATAATGTTTATATGGGAATATATATACACACATATATTTATATAATTATATACATATGTATGTTGATAGATAGATATGTGTGTGCACATGTATGTGTGTATACTTATATTTTTAAAATAACTTACAGTATTAATTGTTTTTTGTCAAGGGGTTCCAAATTCCTTTCATTGTGATGTGACATGTACACATTCACAAAAATACTTACTTTGTAAATGAACAGGTATATAAATAATGAAATACATGAAAGCTATGTGGGATATTCTGGGAATTAAAAAGACAGAATTATGGGTGCTGAGACTAAGAATAATTTAATGACATAAAGGAAGTAGTAGATTTAGAGTATAGAAAATATCTGATTATTACTTTCACATAGAAGCATTATTATTAGTTTCAGTGATTGTATGGGGATGTAGTTCCACTTTGAAGAACTGTCATACCACTAACTTTGTTGTACAATATAGTACAATGATCCTGATTTAGACATTCAACAAGCCTGGCTTCTAGAATAGAAATATATGTATGCTATTACATGATTTATTTACTTCCTCTGAGAAATACTTCTTTCTTCAGTTAAACTTTTTCTAATTCAAAATACAACACACTTTTATAAAAATACACAAAACTAAAATACACTGCTCATTAAAATGTCAAAAAGGATTTGCTTACTTAACCTATATGCAGCTCAAAAAAGAGAACATTGACAATCTTTTTTTGTGCCATCTCCCCCAATCACTACTCTCTATCTACCTACAATTTCATCAGTGTCAGTCACTGCTTTCTTGATTTCGAACTATTTTTATACCTAAGAACACGTTAAAAATGAGTTTGTTTTTTCTTATTTTGATTTTTATATAGATGGAATCAGACAATATCTATTATTTTGTGCCTGATCTCATTCATTCAACATTGCATTGTAAGAATCACCCATGTATATGTATGTGTGTGTAAATGCAAATCATTCTCAGTGTATCTATTATTCTAATATATAACTGTCACACAATATATTTACTATTCTACACAAGTTATTTACACAGTTCAGTTGCACCAACTTACATTCATGAGAATAGTTAGTAAGAACTCTAATTGTTTCACACCCTCACCAAGTCCTGATATTTTTATTGTTTTGTGTTTTAGCCATATTAAGGCTGTAGTGATATAATATTATGATTTAGCATTCCATTTCCCTGATTTCCAATAAGGATTATAGCATTCAATTCAAAATATTTTATTTCCATTATGAGTATGACTTTGGCCCCTGTGACATTTAAATGTGTATCTTGTTGTTCAAACATCTAGAGATTAAATTGTAATATTTTGTTATTAATTCAAGCTTAATTAAATTATGATAAGAGAACAGATTGCATGAACTTAATCTCTGACATTTATTAAGACTCAATGGGTCTATGTGCAGAAAAGAGTTAGCATAGCAGGCCTGAAACTAAATGCACAAAGACCTGTTTGAAAGTTAGCCCTCAGCTGGCATCTGATAACTCAGATATTAAAAGGGTTCCTATCATAATCAGGACTGATAAAAGTAACTCACTGTGCCTAAAATGTTTGTACAAATTATGTTGTTTATGCTGAAGACTTACTTTACGTATGGGTTCTATGGAATTTTGGTATGTATGATGAAGAGGATGCCTGTGTAAGCAACCCTTAATGAAAACCCTGGGCACTGAGTCTATAATAAGCTCCCCTGGTAGAGATTTCAAATGTGTCATTACAACGCAATGCTGGAGGAATTAAGTGTGTCCTGTGTGACTCTACTGGGAAAAGAGTTACAAAATCCTGAGCCTGTTTTTTTCTGGATTTTACCCATGCACCTTTTCCCCTTGCTGACTTGCTTTTCTTTTGCAGTAATAAATTATAGCCATAAGTGAGACTACATTTTAATTTCTGTGAGTCCTTTTAGTGAATTGTCAAATCTGGTAGTGGTCTTGGGAACCCCTAGTATAGTAGGGGTCAGAAGTGGAATTTGCTAGAATGACCCTGGTTTACTGAAATATGGTGAAAACACTGGGAAGAGAAAGGCTCAAGGGTCCAGGGAATGGTAAGCCTTCACTTCCTGAGTGGCTACGGAGTTAGCCATGGTATGAAAATGCTGTTGAAATTGCTGTCTACTGAGAGATTTAAACATTACCTATGGAATTTGAAAATGATACCTGCAGCTCTATGAGCGTTGGCTTGCTGAACTCTCTAGCTGCTTTTGGCCATCCTGGTTAAAGCGAGGATTAAAGCATGCAGCATCAGTGATTTCTTTCTTTCTCCTCCGAGTAGTAAAAGAAACAGCCTGAATAGTCACAAATGTGAACTTTGTCTAAAAATGTTAAAATTTTCTATATTCTCTTCTCCAAGTGGGACAAAAACAGCTAAATCCATTTCCAGAGCTGGAACAAAGTGATAGATAGTTGAGGATAAAGATGGGATGGGGAAGGGGGAATCACAATCTTGCCACATCTTCAACCTAACTGACTTTGCTGCAGCAGCCCCACCCTTGCATTGTCAGAGGTGTTTGAACCAGAGCAACTCCATCTTGAATAGAGGCTGGGTAAAATGAGGCTGAGACTTACTGGGCGGCATTCCAAGACCGTTCGGCATTCTAAGTTACAACATGAGATAGGAGGTTGGCACAAGATGCATGTCATAAAGACCTTGCTGATAAAACAGGTTGCAGTAAAGGAGCTACCCAAAGCCTACCAAAACCAAAATGGCCACGAGAGTGACCTCTGGTCATCCGCACTGCTACACTACCATCAGCACCATGACAGTTTACAAATGCCAAGGCAACATCAGGAAGTTACCCTATATGGTCTAAAAACGGGAGGACTGAATAATCAACCCCTTGTTTAGCATGCAATGAAGAAATAACCGTTAAAATGTGCAACCAGTAGCTCTCGGGCCTGCTCTGTCTATGGAGTAGCCTTTCTTTTATTCCTTTACTTTCTTAATCAACTTGCTTTGGCTTTGCACTGTGGACACGCCCTGAATTCTTTCTTGCACAGGAGATCCTAGAACTCTCTTGTGGTCTGGATCTGGTCCCCTTTCCGGTAACAGCATCACAGTTAGATCTCCCCAGCAACTATAATCTTAACGCTATAAATGTGGAATTTACTGACAGGGGGTTGAATAAATTTGCAATACTTTAGAAAAGGATTTTTTTAAATTGGCTGTGGATTTTCTGGTTATTTGTATAATAAAAATGCTTGTAAATGGTATATACTTGTAATTTTATAAATTCTTAGGGGGATCTTCACAATCAGTGAAAGCTGCAAACGAAAGTGATAGTGGGACATAACTTCTTTGCTTTTTACCGCTGATGGGTTGGCTGGAAGTTAAATTCATTAAGCATTTAAAACAAAATAAGTCTTTGTAACGCATGCTTTTGGCTCTGATTTTGCCTAATGTTAGGCTCTCTGAATAAGAAAGATAGCATTAACAGAGAGTCAATATCCAAACTGAGGTGCACTTCTGACATTGTAAACAGTTTTTAGTTGCTAATGAGCCCTTATAAGTTAGTGATCCAACCCTTACAGGCGGATGATTTTCTAATGTAATGTGCATATTTTTGAGTGGGTCAATTTGGACTCAGACTAACAAGACAAAAAAGCTCAAGAAAATCTTGCTTGTCACTCAGACATGAATCATAGTGTGTGGCCCTATAGCATCACAACTTTACTGCTGCTGAAGAAAATTTGCTAGCTTTTTAAAGAATCTGAATTTATATACCCTAATTTCCTGGGTGTGACTGTAAGCTGAAACCTAGTATTGTCTGTCACAGGCTGTTTTGGCCTCAGCACAGGCTAAGTTGAACTAAAAGCAAGCATCAGCTTAATGAATAGAACTAAAATTCTAAGACTGTTGCAAATTTAAAATTCCCCTCTGTGGGCACATAAACTATGACAATATCCTTGTTGTTGACTGGACCATCTGTGTCATGTACAAATGCCCACAAAAAGGGCTCATTCTCTGGTGGGACTATGTAAAATTGAGCTCCTAGTCAACTCTATATTTCTGACACTGCTTGTATTTCTATTTCTGATCTGGACTAGAATCTGGAAGTTGGTAGAAAGGGAATCTTCAATCCCCTTTACAGGGAATCTTGACCTCATGAGGGATGCCTCACAAACTGTTGTTGACTTGTGTTTAGCTTTCTGGATCAGTTGTAGATTGCAATGATGAACTGATAGCTTCAGTCTATTTTCTGTATCTTTCTCCTGGTACACACACATCAGTAAGGAAATTTTACTACTAAATACAACCATCCCCAGAAAAGTGTGATTGTTTATAGAATGCTCACTAGGTAAATGGTTATAATAAAAGGTAGGGAAAGTTATGTAAACTAATTTTATTTTTTTTTTACTTCAGGATTTTATCCTAACCAGTTCCTAAACATGATGCATCTTTCTGATTAAGTTGTACCGAAATATTTTTTTCTAAGAAAATAGTTTTGCTCCTCTTGTATGAAAGTTTTCCAGATGAAACATCTCAGTGAGATTGGGAACTAATTGAAAACGTGTGAAGTTATAATTGCTAAAAAGAACAGATTGACTTTATAACAACAAGGAAAAACAAAATCTTTGCACCAGGGCAGGCATGGAGAAGTGGAAAGGCAATGATCTTTGTTTGTCAAAACTATTACTGGAAGCTTTCTCTACTCCTGAGGAAAAAGAAAAAAAAATCCCAAGTGTTGACTTTCCATGCTGCTCTGAGCATTTTGAATTTAACCTACCGCTGAGCCTATGATCACACCTGACTCTGAGACAGCAGGGGGTAGCCCCAGCACTTTCCACACAGAACATCCCCAGATGCTTCCACATGTGAAAGGAAGGTGAACTGGTGTCAGGGACAAGTGAAATGTTTAGAACTAACTGCCTCAGGTGGTCCTTCTGAAAGCAAGGACTAAACTGAGCGAAGTGAACTGAGAATCCCAGGGTGATAGGCTCCACGGTGAGAAACCACATCAGGGGCCCTGTTAAATTTACTGCCTGACTAATGTTATCCCTCTGGAGGAACCCTAACAATTGTAAACTCTGTCATTATGGCGTACCATGTTCCTTCTGGGACTGTGTTTCTCGTGTGTGCATCTATCCTAAGTATCATGATACTGCTTCAGTCCTGGAAGGCATTCATATCGGCTTCAATGTACTGGCCAGAGTTAGGCTGTGCCTGAATTCTTGCCTTGAGCTAGGGGGGAAAAAACATCATGCAGAAGCTGAAGAAGGCAGTCTCCTCGCTTTTAAAAATAGACTTTTATGGTTAGTGGAATTTGTTTCAACTGAATAAATCTATGACACCTAATGTTCCTATGTGAGCTCAACACTTCGGTTTGGTCTCCTTTTGCTACCTGGAGGCTTCCTGCTCATAGTTTTGCAGTAAATATTCCAGATGGCAAGGGGTAGACCTTGCAGGTGGATTCTTGGAAGTTCTCATCTGGTTTCCTCTGGACTTTACTCCATATGCCTTTTTCCCTTTGCTGATTTTTCCTGATGCCTATATTTGTTTAAAAGGGCTTTCATAAGAAAATACCACAGTCTGGGTGGATTAAATAACAGAAATTTATTTTCTCATAGTTCTGGAAACTAGAAACATGAGATTAAGATGTTAACAGGTCTGGTTTCTCCTGAGGCCTCTCTCATTGGCTTACAGATGTCCACCTTCTTGCTGTGTCCTTGTGTGACTGTTTCTCTGTGTATACATGTCCCAGGTGTCTCTTTTGTGACCATTTTTGTTTTTTATAAAGACAGCAGTCATATTGGACTAGGGCCTGCCCTAATAGCCTCATTTTCACTTAAGCACCTCTTTAATGACCCTACTTCTAAATGCCATAACATTCTGAGTAGCGGAGGTTAAGGCTTCAAAATATAAATCTGAGTTGGTGGGGGGACACAACTCAGCCCATAACAGTGCCCTTTGGCAGTAATAAATTATAGCCTTGAATATAACTCTTTGCTGGGTTCTGTGAGTTCTCTTAGTGAAAAATCAAACCTAGTTAATCATTTTTTTGTAAATGTCCTACGTGTGCTTGGTATTTACAAAAAAGCATTCTTCAATTTTGGGATGCAGCATTCTGTATGTAAATTGTGTTCAGTTTGTTAATTATATTTTTTTCATGATACTTTTTTTATGCAACCCTTTTTGGCTTTTTAATTTTAATTTGTTTCTACTGATTTTCTAGCATGTTTTCATTCCTCTTATCATGACTTGTTATTTTGCATTGTGTATCAGACATTTAGTTTACAATTTTTTGTAGCAATTCTTTGCAGAAAAGAAAATTTACTTTTTGTCTGGCAAAGTGCCTGGAGACACTAGCAATCTGAAATAAATTAATCCAATTTTAAGTTTTAAAATTATTTGAATTGCTTTACAATCTCTGGAAAGGCTGAACTATTTCCAACTAATCTTTAATCCCAGGATGTACCTTTCACGAATTCAACATACATTTTATCATCCAAGCAACACAAGGCTGTCAATTGCTTGGATATATGTCCCAGCCATTGAACTTCCTTTACTCGATTAATTAATCTCCAAGGAAAAAGTTTCTCAGACTTACTTCTTTGGATTTCCCTTTTACCCTGGATCTTGTTTTAGGAATGCTTCACTAACTCGTAAGCTCTCAGGGTACGCTTTTACATTTTATACAGCACTGTTGATCATGCTCAGTGAGTAGATAATTTCAAACTACATGTGGTCCATGAGTTATGATGGTTTCACTTAGGATTTTTCAAATTTACAATAATGTGAAAGTGATACACACATTCAGTCGAATCTGTACAAGTACCCATACAACCATTCTGTTTTCACTTTAGTACAGTATGTAATAAACTACATGAGATAGTCACACTTTATTATAAAATACTCATTGTGTGAGATAACTTTGCCCAACTCTAGGCTAATGTAAGTGTTCTGAGCTCATTTAAGGTAAGCTAGTCTAAGCAACGGTGTTTGGTAGGTTAGGTGCATTAAATGCATTTTTGGCATATGGTATTTTCAACTTACTATTGGTTTATTGGGATGTCACCCCATCATAAGAGCCATCTGTAGCATAGAATTGGAGGTCTTCTCTGTCCTTAATTTATTAATTGTCAGATAATATTATCCCTTTATTTACTTTAAAGATCTATGAGAAGGGTCAAATTAGACATTTGGGAAAGCCTTTTGAGAGTTCTCTTGTTTACAGCAATGTGTGTTCATATTCCTTTCCTCATTTGATCTGCCCAAGTTAAAGAAATTAATCTTCTAGAGGAAGACTTTTTTATTTTCAAAAAAACCTCATTTTGAGTAAATGAAACATTTATCTACCACAGAAACACTGTGCTGTTACAAAGAGCTATTTTAGCTTGATTTACTGAAAGATTTCTCATCTGATCTGAGATCTATGTCTTCTTGGAAGATTAAGTCAAGCTTTTTGTCTTTCTGGAAGATGACTATAATCTGTTTCTTTCTTAATAAATATCACCATATATGTTCTAATATATTTTATGTGACTATTACATAAAGTATATTTTATGTGAATATTTATACTCTGTAGTCATCTTCTAAGAAGAAACCATAATGTTTATACATAGAAAACTATAGAGGCTGCTATGACAATCAGCATGTTCATACAGACATTTGCATCCAATGTGTGTTCCAAATATTCTTAAGTGCCTTCTAAACTAGAAGTTACAAAAAGAAGAAAGAATTAATAATAATAAAAAGTACTCAGCAGTGGTAATAAGGTGTTTTGAAGGAGATGTAGAAAAGACCAAGTACACAATTTTGAAATAATGCATTTCCAAAAGGACCTCTGCTACCAATAATAAGCATTAAGTTGGGAGAACCCTAGGCCTCTCCTTGGCTAGCTTAGTTTCTCTTAAGCTTTAGCACCTCTTCTAAATAACCAAACCCATTGTTAAATTATGTTTTCACTGAACTGTATTTAACAGAGTAACATAATATAATGCTAATGAAGATAAAAGAGATCCTGAAGTTCCCAAGCACAGTAGAGGTATATACTCCTTTCTATAGTGATGACAGACAACTGAAAAATGTTTGTGAAGCCATATTTGTTGATAGAGTGATATTATAATACAATGAAGAAGATTGTTCCTTAAGGGAATCATATAGGAAGGCCATTGCTAATGGATATAATTATCATCTGAAGATACGTAAATTTGAACTTTTATATATTGGAAATTTTTATAAAGGATTATTGTTCCATTGTGCTCATAGTAATATGAGGGCACGTGAAAGAAAAGTGGAGTTCTCATTGAATATCTATGACTTCTGACTGTTTATCATCTGTTTCCTCTTCAATAGTAATGAAATCCCATTTTTTCCTCCATTTGGAAAACTACCCTTTGCTCATTGTACTGTCTTTACTATCCCTTCTTGAAAAAAAATAAAAAAGCAGGTGATCCACTTGGCCAGTCAGCCTCTCCTTTTTGGGAATTTGAATATTGAGAAGAATGATAAGAATAACGAAATGGTTGGAACTAATTTATCCCAATAATAGTAAACCTGAAAGGCCTTGTCTGTCTACTATCCTGGTCTGGAAGACTAATGGGGTCTTTCAGGTTTGGCTATATTTCTTTTCTTTATTAGAGTCATGCCCCATCCTTCAAGTAACCTTGCCCCTTTCTTGTTTTAGTTAAATAAGAATTGTTTTCTGTTGCTTGCTAAAAAAAAAAAAAAAAAAAAAAAAAGGCATAAATAACATAGGCACAAAATTGCCTAACCAACTGGTGATTTTCATACAGTAAACACATGAAATAATAGGTAATGACTGGATTACTTGCCAAGGCTCATTTGTAAGTCTTTACCAGTCTGTCTGCTTTTGCTGAACTTACCTACTGCAGTGGTTCTAAAACCTAGCTTAATATTAGAATCACTGAACTGTCAAACCACAGTTATTGCCAAGAATTCAGACACTTGGTCATGACAATAAGTCACAACAATTTGTTGTTTGCTTGTTTTTTGTTTTAACTCTGCAGTTTTAAGAAGCCTCCAAGGCTAGAAACAGATGCACCCAGATGATGTTTAATCAAATGTCTGTGCACTCATGATCCAGTCAAGTAGGTACATACATTTAACCATTACAGTGTCCAATTATTAAAAATATACATTTGATAGATTATTCACTTCCCGTCAAAAAAATGAAACACATCTATTAATCCCCTCCCATTATCCAAATGCATAATTATATCATTCCTCAGCCATACAGTATACTATGTTAAAATTTACTTTTTTTTCAAAACCTTTACAGGTTTGTTTTTCATAAATTGTTTAATGTTTTCTCCAACAAAATTTGAATATTTTATTTGTATATCTTGTTCTTTGTCCTATTTATTTTCTGTTTGAATTCAGTTTCCAACATGTTGTTACAGGTTTTCATTCTGTTTCTATAGCTGTTATTCTTTTTTTTTTATAGTGTCAAATTTATTTCACATTCAAGAGGCACAGGTGCAGGTTTGTTACTGGGTATGTTGCATGATGGTGAAGTTTGGGGTATAATTGATTCTGTCGCTGAGCATAGTACCCAATAGTTAGTTTTTCAACCTTTTCCCCCATCTTTTCCTCCTGCCTAGTAGTCTCCAGTTTCTATGGTTACCATCTTTATGTCCATCAGCACCCAATCCTTAGCACCCACTTATAAGTGAGAAAGAACATGTAGCATTTGATTTTCTGTTCCTGTGTTAATTTACATAGGATAATAGCCTCCAGCTGCACCCATGATTTTCCAGCTGCAAAATACATGATTTTCTTCTGTGTTTTTGGCTGCGTAGTATTCCATGGTGTATATGTACCACATTTTCTTTATCCAGTCCACGTTAATGAGCACCTAGGTTGATTCCAGCCATTGCTTTTGTGAATAGTGTTGCAATAAAAATAAGAGTGCACGTGTCTTTTTGGTAGAACAATTTATTTTCTTCTGGACATATACCTAGTAATGGGATTTCTGGGTCAAACTGTAGTTCTGTTTTCAGTTCTTTGAGAAATCTTCACTTTCCACTTTCCACAGTAGCTGAACTAATTTACATCCCACCAACAGTGTATAAATGTTCCCTTTTCTAGGTAGCCACTCCAGCATCTGTTGTGTTTTGACTTTTTAATAATAGTCATTCTAATTTATGCAAGATGGTATCTCATTGTGGTTTGATTTGCATCTCTGATGATTAGTGATGTTGAGTATTTATTTAATATGTTTGCTGCTTGTGGGTCTTCTTCTGAGAAGTGTCTGTTCATATCTTTTGCCTGTTTTTAATGAAGTTATTTGTTTTTTGCTTGTTGAATTGTTTAAGCTCTTTATAGATTCTAGATAGTAAACCTCTGTCAAATGCATGATTTCTGAATATTTCTCCCATTCTGTAGGTTGTATGTTTACTCTGTTGATATTTTAATCAAACTAAATCAGATGCTATTTAGTTTAATTAGATTCCACTTTTCAATTTTTGTTTTCGTTGCAATTGCTTTTGAGAACTTAGTCATAAATTTTTTTCCAGGGCTAATGTCCACAATGGTGTTTCCTAGGTTTTCTTCTAGAATTCTTATGGTTTGAGGTTTTCCATTTAAATAATTAATGCATCTTGAGATAATTTTTGTCTATGGTAGAAAGGAGACACCTAGTTTCATTCTTCTGCATATGGCTAGCCAGCTATCGCAGCACCATTTATTGAATAGGGATTCCTTTCCTCTTTGCTTTTTTTAACTGAGTTTTTCAAAGATCAGATGGTTGTAGGCATGCACCTTTATTTCTGGCTTCTCTATTCTGTTCCACTAGTACATGTGTTTGTTTTTGTACTGCTATGATGCTATTTTGGTTCCTGCAGCCTTATGGTATAATTTGAAGGTGGGTAACATGATGCTTCAAGCTTTGTTCCTTTTGCTTAGGATTGCTTTGGCAATTCAGCCTCTTTTTTGGTTCCATATAAATTTTAGGATAGTTTTTGCTAGTTCTGTGAAAAATGACGTTGGTAGCTTGATAGAAATAGCATTGAATTTGTAGATTGCTTTGGACAGTATGGCCATTTTAACAACATTGATTCTTCCAATCTATGAGCATAGAATGTTTTTACATTTGATTGTGTATTCTATTATTTCTTTGAGCACTGTTTTGTAATTCTCCTTATAGAGGTCTTTCACTTTATTGATTAGATGTATTCTTAGGTGGGGTTTTTTGGTATCTATTGTAAATGCAATTGCATCCTTGATTTCACTCTCAGATTGAATGTTATCAATGTGTAGAAATGTACTGATTTTTGTACACTGACTTTATATCTTGATAGTTTACTGAAGATATGTATCAGTACCAGGAGCCTTTAGGCAGAGTCTTTAGAGTTTTATAGGTATAGAATCATATTGTCCAAGAATAGGGATAATTTGACTTCTTGTTTTCCTATTTGGATGGCTTTTATTTCATCATTTTGCCTGATTGCTGTGGCTAGGAATTCCAGTACTATGTTGAATAGGAGTGGTGAAAGCAGGCATCTTTGTCTTGTTCCAATTTTCAAGGGGAATGATTGCAGCCTTTGCCTGTTCAGTATAATGTTGCCTGTGCTTTTGCCATAGACAGCTCTTATTATTTTGAGGCATGTTCCTTCACTGCCTAGTTTGTTGAAGGTTTATATTAAGAAGAGATGTTTAATTTTATTGAAAGCATTTTCTACATGTATTTAGATGATCATACGGTTTTTGTTTTTAATTCTGTTAATGTGGTGAATCACATTTATTGATTTGCTTATTTTGAACTAGCCTTGCATCCCAGGAATAAAGCCTATTTAATCATGAGGAAATAATCTTTTTATGTGCTGCTAAATTTAGTATGCTAGAATTTCGTTGAGGATTTTTGTATGTATTTTCATCAAGGATATTGGCTTTTAGTTTTCTTTTTTCATTATGTCTTTTCCAGATTTTGATATTAGAGTAACACTGGCTTTGTAGAATGAGTCATGGGGGAGTTTCTTCTTCTCCAAGATTTGGAATAGTTTCAGTAGAATAGATAACAGCTCTTCTTTGAACATCTGGTAGAATTTGGCTATAAATCCATCTGATCCAGGGCTTATTTTGTTGGTAGATTTTTAATCACTTATTCAATTTCAGAACTCAATAGTGATCCATTCAGGGTTTTAATTTGTTCCTCATTCAAACTTGTGAGATTGTGTGTTTCCAGCAATTTGTCCACTTCCTCTAGATTTTCTAGTTGATGTGCATAGAGGTATTCATGATAGTCTTTGAGGATGTTTTATATTTCTGTGGAATCAGTTGTAATGTCACCTTCATTATTTTTAATTGTGCTTATTTGGATTTTCTCTCTTTTTAATTTGTTAATCTAACTTTTAATCTATCAATCCTGTTCATCCTTTTGAATAACTAACTTTTGGTTTCACTGATTCTTTGTATAGATCTATGGTCTAAATTTCTTTCACTTCTGCTCTTATTTATTTCTTCTGCTAGCTTTGAAATTAGTTTTTTTCTTATTTTTATAGTTCCTCTAGATGTGATTTGAAATTGTTAATTTGAGATCTTTCTGACTTTTTGAGGTAGATGTTTAGTGCTAGAAACTTTCCTCTTAACACTGCTTTTGCTACATCCTACAGATTTTTGTATATTTTGTCTCTATTTTATTTCAAATAATTTTATATTTTTGCCTTATTTTTGTTGTTTACCCCCAAATCACACAGGAGCAAGTTGTTTAATTTCCATCTAATTGGTAGTTTTGAGTGATCTTCTTGGTATTGATTTCTATTTTTATTCCACTGTTCTGAAGCTATGATTGGTATGATTTTGATTTTTTATAATTTATTGAGACTTGCTTTATGGCCAAGCATGTGGTTATTCTTGAAATGTGTTCCCTGTGCAGATGAGAAGAATGTAAATTCCATGGTTGATGAGTACAGTGTTTTGTAGATATCAGTTCTATTAGGCAAGTGTCAAATTTAAGTCCAGAATTTCTTTGTTAGTTTTTTGCCTCAGTGATCTGTCTAATGCTTTTAGTGGAGTGTTGAAGTCTGCCCTATTCAACCGTGTGACTGTTTAGGTCTTTTTGTTGGCCTCAAAGTACTTGTTTTATAAATCTGGGTGCTCCAATGTTGCATGTGTATATACTAAGAATAGTTAAGTTTTCTTGTTGAATTGAACCCGTTATCATTTTGTAATGCTCTTCTTTGCCCTTCATTACTGTTACTGGTTTAAAGTCTGTTTTTTTCTGATATAAGAATAGCAATCCCTGTTCTTTTTTGATTTCCATTTGCATAATCCCATATTTCTTTAAGATTTTGTTCATTAAAAATATTTTTTCTTTATTTTTGTGTGACTGGGTTAGTTTGAAAAACTGGTCTTCAAGATCTGAAATTATTTCTCTTCTTGATCCAGTATGTTGATAAAGCTTTCAATTATATTTTAAAATTCCTTAAATGAGTTTTTCTATTCTAGAAGCTATACTTGATTTTTTTTTTAATGTTAATCTCATCCTTCATTTCCTGGATAGATTTAGAAGTTTCATAGTGTTGATTCTCAACCTTGTACTGGATGTCATTGAGCTTCCCTGAAATCCCTGCTTTGAGTTCTTTATCTGGACCTGCATTTCCATTTTGGTTAGGAACTATTTCCTAACCAAAATCATTTCTGCATTTCCATTTTGGTTAGGAATTATTGCTGGAGAGCTAGTGTGTTACTTTGGTGATGTCACTGCATTCATATTTTTCATGGTGGCAGACTGTTTACACTGGTTCCTTCTTATCTGGAAATGCTGGCACTTCTATTTTTTGAAATTATTTTCATGTCAGTAGGAATGTTTCTTTTTCTTTCTCTATAGTATTGTTTTCTTTCCCTTCCTCTTTCCCCCTTTCCATAGGATTTGTGACTATGGAGAATAGAGAATGTTGGGTAGGGCCTTTTACCTTTGCTTTCATAGCCCTATGCACTTCCTTTAGTAGGTTTTATATTCGGCTGTGCAGTTTGAACTACAAACCAGTAGATGGCATCTTTGGGTAAAAGCCACCTTCAGGCAAAGAGGATGGGTATGCACTTGATCTTTGTTTACTGAGAGAGACTCTCTGTTGCCTCAGGCGATTGGCTGATTTATGGAGTACACAGTAGTTTGAGCTCATGGTCAGCCCCAAAAAGGCCACATGAGTGGGACTGGACTGTGCAGGTTTGCCTACAGATCCCCCAGTGGCAGACACAAGCACCAGCACCAGGAAGAATCTAGTGGGCAGCCATCAAAGACCCAGAAGTGTGCCTGGACATGAAGATGGGAAATCTCCTTGTTCTCTACATGGGGATATGGGCAGCCTAAACTTCTAATCCAGGAGAATAGGTGCCAAATGCTGGGAGATCTGCTCAGGCATTGAGAAACCCCTGCATCAGGATCTCTGCATAGGCAGGGATGGGTGGCAACTCAGGCTGCTAGTCCATGCAAATCAGTGCTCTAAATGCCTGGAGATCTGCCTGTGTGGGAAGTGAAGAGGGCCCCATTAAATGAGGATCTCTGAATAGGAAGGGTGAGGTGGCTTAGACTACTGATCCAGGCAAGGGGGTGTTCCAAAAATCTGGTGAATCTGCCTGGATGTGGAGTGGAGAGGGACATGCTACACCACAATCTATGTCCATAATGGGTGGGTTGGCTCAGGTGCTGATCCAGGCAATGGGGTGCTCCAAAAACTTGGTGATCTGCCTGGGTGTGGAGCATAGGAGGATCTGCTGCATCACGATCTACGTCCATGCAGGGTAGGGTGGCTTAGACTGCTGGTCCAGGCAAGTGGGTGATCCAAATGTGTGAATTTTTACCTGTGGGTGAAGCAGAGAGGGCCCTGCTACACCATGACCTCAGGGGAGCAGGCTAGGGTACTCAGCAATAACACAGGCATACTGGCTTTAGATTGCCAAGCTGACCTTGGCTGCAACTCCCATCACCCAGGAGAAACTGGTTCTGTAGCAGCATTTCTTCCACCCCAGGCCTGCTGCTGAGGCGCTTTCCTCAGTTCTAGCTGTGAAGACTTCTACCCTGCTCCAGAGCCAATAGCTCCAATCACTGGCCAAAGACAAAAATGCCTGAACATCCACGTTGCCGGGTCGCCTAGGAATAGCTGACTTTGCATGCTCCCAGGTTAAAGACAGCTTCCTGCTGTCAGTTCTGCACCTGGGAAAATGCCTAAAGCTTTTCCCAGTGCCTTTCAGTCACAGCATCTTCAAACCTCTCCCAAGCTACAGGGATTTGGAGAAATAAAATGCCATCCCTTAGCCTCAGTGTCTTGGATCCGCAGTGGAAAGGTGAATCACAGAGGGAGGCTCCCTGACTCTTTCACATACTGGAGCTTCACTTATTTTTATCAGCTGGATGCCATCACAGGGGCTGTTTGCCCACACTCTCCTCCCTGTGATATCGTGTGTCCTTCACAATTCCAGTGGATTCCTGTTTTTGAATTAAAGCTCACAGAGCTGATCCTCACCCACTATCTTGCTGTTTCCAAGTGGCCGAGGCACATGCTAAAAGCTTCTAATTTGCCATCTTGAAAAAAAACAAAAAGCAAAACAGAACAAAAAAATGGCTGTCATTCTTAATCCTTTTCCTGTGACCTGGCCATTCCTTTTATTTCTCTCTTATGGTTGAACCTTATTTCCTGCTGCCCCTGCATTTCAATTTGTTGATTAAAAACATCTTGAGAAAGATATTTGGCAGGCAAAACGTTAGAGTTATTCTACTCTTACAATTAATTGATAGTCCAGGCATTCTATTGTTCCATAGCTCCAGGGTTGCTATGTAAAAGATTGATACCATACACAACACTGCATCACTACTTTATGTGAGACCAATTTTCTTCCTATTGAACATTTTATACTTTTAATTTTTTGGCACCAGAGTTCAGAAATTCTATGATGATATTCTTTGCTGTGGCGCTTTCATGTTTTCCTCTTTCTCAGCCTCTTTTTCCTTTTTTCCAATTAGAAAACACAAAGAATTAGTGCTGATTATCCAGCATTTTACAGTTCTGGGAAAATTTCTTGTGATATTTTATTGATGATTTCTCTCTTTCATTTTCTCTTATAAATGTCCTTTAGTTGGAACTCTTACATTAAATGTTCCATGTTTTTCTCTTCCTATTTTTAATTTATGGGTCCTAGATCTCTGGGGTATTTCTTCAACTTTATCGTACAGCTTTTTTTTGCTTGTTTTTTCTCTCTCTTATTTTTGTTTGTTTGTTTGTTTTTGAAGGCCTCTTTTAATTTTCTGAATATTGCTTGTTAACAGCTTTCTTTTTCTTTCTATCTAAATAGAGGGTAGGTGATTCAACTTGCCTGGCATATGAGGTTAGAATTTTTTTTATATCACTGATAATATTATTCATGTAATTTGCATTTTTACTGCTAGATTATTTCTATTTTCTCAGTGTTCCTCCTCTCTATTTGCATTTCGTACCTCTCTTTATCATGTTGGTTGCTTTTCTCAAAAGCTTAGTGATCTCTGGTTGTCTACTACTGCCTAACAAATTATTGCAAACCTTAGTAGCTTAAAGCAGCAAACATTGTCTCAGTTTCTGTGGGTCAGAGTCCAAATTTGGGAGTAGACTGCCTAGTAGTGTTCCTCTCTTTGATTGATGTGCTTGTGCCTTTTTATTCTTTTGCTGCCATTTTAATAATATTTTGGTAAAAAGAGAAGATATGTGCAGTTATTTTATCAGCTATGCTGAACCGTAAGTCCTGTGTTTTTTTTCCAAAAGCCCAACAGTAGTCTTTTTATTTGTTTGTGCCTTCACACTGAAAGGAGGAAAGCTTTATCCAGATATTGCGTTGGTCAAAAGTTAGCATGTATAGATTATCTTTTCTCTGCTTAATTCTACAAGAGTCCCAGTTGGTAAGTACAACATTTATTCCTATTTTCAAGCTTATGAGACATTTGACTACTGTAGTTTGGCTAGACTAATATATATATATACACATACACATATATATACACACACACACATACACATATATATATATATATATATGTTATGCCCTCACTGCCCTGTTTCCCGGTTTTCCTTTTTTTTTTTTTTTTTTTTTTTTGAGATGGAGTCTTGCTCTGTCACCTAGGCTCGAGTGCAGTGGCACGATCTAGGCTCACTGTAACTTCCTCCCAGGTTCAAGAGATTCTCCTGCCTCAGCCTCCTGAGTAGCTGGGATTACAGGCATGTGCCACAACACCCAGTTAATTTTTATGTTTTTAGTAGAGACAAGGTTTTGCCATGTTGGACAGGCTGGTCTCGAACTCCTGACCTCAGATGATCTGCCAACCTTGACCTCCCAAAGTGCTGGGATTACAAGTGTGAGCCATTGTTTCCAGCCTCAGTTTTCTAACACCAAGAATTAACACTGAATATTTTAAAAGCTACCCTTCTCAGAATACTACAAGGGCACATTATTTCTTTGCTTGTCAGAAAAACTCTTTTTAAGGAAGCAATGAACCATTACAGCTGGATGCAAAAGGAAGTTCTTATCCTGTTTTTGTTTTATGTCTTTGAGAGTAATGATCCATGAATGAGAACATATAGTAAAGTACTGATTAGGTAGAATGTGAGAACACCTAATATTCAAAAACAAATATCCAAATACAGGAGATGTAATTGGTATATTCTGTTGGCACAGAGCTTGCAACTTTATTCCTAGAGCACATGTAGAGATACTGAATTATGCTGGTTATAAGTAATTATTTCAGATATGGACATTATATTGCTAAAAATAATGTAAATTGTTTGAAGATATAGATAATTTCTTACACAATATTTTCTATGTTTCCCAAAAGTACAGTATCCTACAGAACTTGGCAAGCATTATGTAAACACAAACATAATAGAGACTGACTTGAAATTCAGCCAGTCATGGTGGCTCATGCCTATTGTTCCAGCACTTTGCGAGGCTGAGGTGGTAGTATTGTTTGCATCCAGGAGTTTGAGACCAGCCTGCACAACAAAGCGAGACCCTATCTCTACAAAATATTTTAAAAATTATCTGGGTGTGGTGGCATGCACCTGTAGTCTCAGCTACTCAGGAGGCTGAGGTGGGAGGCTCCCTTGAGCCCAAGAGTTTGAGGCTGCAGTGAGCTATGATTACACCACTACACTCTAGTTTGGGCAACAAAGTGAGACCCTGTGTTTTTTTTGTTTTTTAAGAAATTCATCCCTTTCTTTTACATTACCAAAATGTAAAATATTCAAGTCTTGGGAAGGCACATTTACATGTTAGGAAATCACACATTCATAGTTCATGGCACCTTTTGAACACTTTTGGAAACAAGTGTCCAAATATTCATCCCTAGAAATCAACCTTTGAATTTAATCCTTCAAACTACCATATATTCTTCCAACAATGAAAGAAAAAGGTTAAAACACTTTTTTTTCCCTATGACTCCTAACTGAAAGAATTGAGAGTTTTCATCAGGAATATAAAGAATTTATTATGTTTAAGGCCTATCATAGATCTGTGAATAGGTTGAGAAGGAACATTCTGAGGTTGATGAAGTAACACAGCACATTAGCAAAAAAAAAAAAAAAAAAAAAATTCAATTAGTTATTAATACTTTGAAATTCTATCCACAATCAGCCCAAAGTAAAAGATTAATAAAAGTGAGTAAGGAATTCCACAGTTCTGTATATATAAAAGTAGCAGCAATCACACCCCATAACCTGTCTCATTCTATCCAATTTTATCAACTTTATTGAAGGCCTATCCATGCATCATAATGAAGAGCTTTTATGCACTAATCACCAATAAGAACCCAACTAATTCTCTAAAAATTACTGACTGTTCATTTTCAAAGGTGAGCAAAGCCACAGGAGACTAAGAGGTTTGCCAGTCTCATGTAAATCAGTTTAGTAAAGCAAACTCAGTGACTCTTTCTAAAGTAAAAATAAACTGAGTAAAATGAACCAACGTATGTAAAAGCTTTTCAGGGCTATTCTTCATCCAAATACCCAAAAATAATTGGCCACCGTCTCAAGTTTATCTACATATACCACATATTTGCCTCAAATTTCCCTCCTCAAAGGTAAAGGCAAATATCCAATGCCAATGCATCATATGACTAATTACAAACTCATTTGGTTAAATTTTTTTTTCTGCTTGTTAATAATTATGTGTGAAAGTACACTTATTTTTCATGGATAAATAGTCTAACAATTATTTATATATTTTATTCTAAACCAGACTTTAAACATTGTTTATATTCTCGATGATTCCTCTAGGTAAGTATTACCCAAGTGATATATTCAAAATTTTCAGTGTTTCTTAAAAAGAGGTTTGAATGGCCAAATATTATATTAAATACTGTGTGTCTTACTGTCTACATAAGGATACTAAAGGCTCTGAGCAATTCTGCAATTAAGAAATAAGCTAATTTTAAACTCAATATAGCAGAACTATTTAGGAATGAGACACTGTTTCTCTTTTTTATTATTAATCCTACAGAATTAGTATTAACATTCTGTGGAGTCCTCTTTGAAAATACCTATTTCAGCTTAGAAAAGAATTGTTTTCTTTGCCTATATGAATAAAAGAAAGTGAACCAAGTATGTTAGGAAATCCAAAGCACAGGAATAGGAACTTTTAGAGACTGATTATGCTGAGTAGAGATCACATAATGCATGATCTATTTATCTAGCTACTTAGTCAAGGCCCTGCCCCTTATCAGTGTTCTCACTACCATTGGTTCATGTCCCTCTAATCCTACTATATTATCCTAATGACCTCTTGCCTCCCTCAATGAGACAAGTTCAGTAAGCAAATGTTTATCTTTCTCTTAGTTATGATTAATGACTCTTGGAATTGGAGCATATTTATCCAGTAAGCAATACAAAGCAAGTTAAAGAAGAACCTCAGGCCCAAAATCAGTATACTGATTCTCCATGCTACACTCACTTCAGCTTTTAAACATCACAGAACGTCTTAGTGACTAAGAAAATTGCGTCTGACAAAATAGTTAAATCTCCAATATATTAAACTGGAAATACCAATGAAAATGCCAGATAAGCACAGCAATTTTTTTTCAACACGGATACTAATTTTTTTTCCTGAGATTTTGCTTTCCAATGTGTTCTCTATTGAAAAAATGGCTATCCTCCTTGGAAGGTGATTGGTGAAGGAAAAACTTTAATATGGACTCAGAACATATTATTATTGCTAGGATGCTGATTCTGTCAAACATGTCTGGAATGGGTTCAGTAATATTAACCAAAAAACCTCACAAAAGAACTACATTAAAAGAACTTACACTGTCTAAATTGTTACAATTTAAAATTAATAATGACATAAACAACTCATAATTAATACAAATAAAAATAAATCCAGTTCGCAAAAGGTCATGATTTCATAATAAAATCTGAAAGTGAAAAATTAACATAAGGTGTACTATATTAATTACAATATAAAAGTAGGGAAGTGTTAATGTTTATGCATAAATTTTTTTTATTAAGTGTATGTTTGTTTATAAACTACTAAGATATATTTGCTTCTAACAGAGTTAGTAGAGAATGATGGATGGGAATTCGGGGGAAGGGGTTGTTGCTTATGCAAATAATCCCAGAAGTGTTCGTGATCATACCAAGAATAGGAGGGAAAATCCAGCTCCAAAGTCATTTGCAATATATGAGCAGCAAGAAAGTTCAACACTGTGTTCCAGGTAGATGAATCACCTACATGTTCTAAAGAGAGAATTTTACCATGTAGAATCTATGTTTCATCTGGTATGAGAAAACTTTTGTAGGAATTATTAATTGGAATTAGATACAGATTAACACCTTATCTTTTTAATAATCTTTCAGAACAGATGACGCATTGAATTATATAATACTAAGAAAAATCAGAGTGTGCATAGTTTGTAACGAAAAATTAAGTTAAAAACAGAATTTATATGAAAAAATAGACCAAACAAATTACTGATGTAACAAGTAAAGTTTATACATTTAAACAAAGCTTGAAGTAACAGCTTTGTTTTCATGCATAAACTCTGTTATATCAATGGTTGATGTAACAAATTACACCAAACTGGTTGAAATTGCCTTTGGGGAATCAACTAGGTCTAATGATCCAACAAAAATATCAATTGGTTGATGATGCAGAACCAGTAATCACTTTCAGCTTGAGAATTTATTGTACATATTTTGGGTCTGTAAGTATTTAAAAATCACAGTAAGGTACCAAAGTAAGCAATATTATAAACATTGGGACATATAAAATATAATAGAAATGATGATGACATGGTTTTGAGATTTTAAAATAGCTTTAAGCTTTCCAGTATTCTGTCTGACATGTAAAAATCTAGGAAGTTGCCACTCCATCCTAACAACAAGCAAAAAGCAGAACAAACTAAAATATCCACATTTTGTATGGATATTTTGTGGATATTGTGAAGTCACAGAGCAAACTGCTGTCCACAACATTGAAGGGACAGACAAACAGTACAGAGAATCACAATTTACCAGAGCAAAAATTCACAAGCAGCAACCTTTGTAGGAACCAAGGCTGAGGTAGAAAAAATTGAACTGTAATTGAATTGCAAGAGGCTCAGTGTGGACAAGTCTGAGAGATAAAGATTGCAGGGTAAACGGTCATAGAAGGGCCTCCATGCTTGTGGGAATTTTACCTCTAGGAGCTAGACCATGTTCTCACAATGAATATGAGAGAAAAATTCCCTTATGCTTCCAGCAAAAGGAGGGGTAAAGGGACCATTTTAAAATACAACAGACCATTTTGTTCTTTTTAACTAGGTCTGCCTTCAGGAGCAACTGTTTCATGAGCCTAACCTGCTGGGGTTTTATCAGAGCATAACCTTCCTAGGGGATGGGAAACATCCAGCTCTAGCCAGCTCTAGGCATACAATCCAACCAAAGCAGGGGAGGAGTCCTGAGAAGCAAGTGTGAAATTCACAGTCCAGAGCTACAGGCTCACTAAAAGACTGAAACTCCCTTATAAGACAATAGGACATTTCCCCTTCCCCCACAACCTATCACCACATTACTAATTACTAAAAGCTTATTTAGAACAGTTTATTTGCCTAGTACATCGTGTCTGGCTAAAGAAAAAGTTACAAGACATACTGCTATAGTTTGGATATCTGTCGTCACCAAACTTCATGTTGACATTTAAACCCCCGTGTGGTAGTTTTGAAATGTGGGGCCTAATGGACAACGTCTGGGTCATGGGGCTGGATCCCTTATGAATAGATTAATGCCCTCCCTTGGGGGTGAATGAATATACTCTATTAGTTCCTATGAGAGCGGGTTGTTAAAAATCCTAGCACCTCTTCCCTTTCTTTTTGGCTTTACCTTATGCCATGTGGTCTCTGTACACACCAGGACCTTTTTGCCTGCTTTCATGAGTGGTAGCAGCCTTATGCCCTCACCACAAGTAGATGCTGGTGCTGTGCTACTGGTACAGCCTGCGGAATCATGAGCCAAATAAACATCTTTTCTTTACAAATTAGCCACTCTCAGGTTCTTTTTATCAACACAAAATGGACAAAGACATATACTAAAAGGCAAGAAACACAGTTTGAAGAAACAGAGCAACGTTCAAAACTAGATTCAGATATGGCAGGGATGCCGGAATTATCAGACAAGAAATTGAAAACAACTATGATTAATATGCTAAGGTCGGTAATGGATAATGTCAATAGCAGGTAAAAACAGATAGACAAAGTGAGCAGAGAGATGAAATTCTAAGAAAGAACCAAAGAGAAATGTTAGAGATAAAAAATACTGAAAGAAATGAAAAATTTATTTTAGGAGCTTTCTTGTTAGACTGGATATAGCTGAGAAACTAATATCTGAGCTTGAAGATACCTCAATAGAAACCTCCAAAACTGAAGAGAAAATAAATAAAAGACTAAAAAAAAAAACAGAAAAAAATACAGAGCCAAATATTCAAGAAATGTGGGACAATGATAAAAGGTATAACATACACAAAATAGGAATATAGAAGGAGAATAAAGGGAGAAAGAAACAGGAAGGATATTTAAAACAGTAATGACTGAGCATTATCTCCAAATGAATATCAGACACCGAGCTCAGAGAACACCACTCAAGACAAATAGCAGAAAAACTACATCTGGGAACGTCATCTGCAAACTACAGAAAATTAAAGATGAAGAAAAAGTCCTGAAAGAAGCTGGGGGTGGGTGTGGTGGTGGGCGGAGGGGAAACACCTTAACTATAGGGGAGCAAAAATTAGAATGATATCCAACTTCTCAAAAACCATGCAAGCAAGAAGACAGTGGAGTGAAATATTTAAAACGTTTGGAGAAAATAAAACCACTGACCTAGAATTCTGTACCCTGAAAAATTGTTTTTCAAAAGTAAAGAAGAAATACAGACTTTCAAAGACAGCGAAAACATGAGTGAATTTCTCACCAGTAGACCTGCTTTGTACAAAAAGTTAAAAGAAGTTTTTTCGAGTTAAAGAAAATTATATAGGTCAGAAACTCAGCTCTACATAAGGAAAGGAAGAACATCAGAGAATAAATAAGTGGACGGAAAATAACAATTTTTATCTTTCTTATTCTTAATTGATATAACAGGTAACAGTTCATTCAACAATTAATAGCAAAAATGTATTAGATTTGCTGACCATGGTAGGGATGGTAGGGATTGGAATTATTTTGTCATGATAAGGTATTTGAACAACCTTTGAACTATGGTATAGTGTTAGTTGAAAGTGGACTGCGATTTGTTGTAAATGTATATTGTAAACATTAGGACAAACAGTAAAAAATTAAAAGTAAAGAAGTAGTAAAATTGCTATAGTAAAAAAGAAGAGAAAATTGAATCATGTAAAATCCTGAATTAAAATCACAACAAGCACAAAAACAGTGAAAGACAAAAACAGGAAGAAAGAACAAGGGAAACAAATAGGAAACAGAAACAAATATGATAGCTATTAATTCTATATCAATAATCACTTTGAATGTCAATGGTCTAAATATATCAATAGACAGATTTTCAGAGATGTCCAATGTCCAAAAACAAGACCCAATTATATGTTGCCTAGAAGAAACCCACTTTAAATATAAAGACACATACGGATCAAAAGTAAATGGATAGAGAGTAATAAACTATGCTAATAATAATCAAAAGAAAGCTATAGTAGATATTTTAATTTCACTCAGGACAAACTTCAAAGCAAGGAAACTTGTTCAGGTGCATTTATAATTGGTACAGTTAAATGGTAATTCTCAGACAATGGTGAGAATATAAATGGGTCATTTTTTTGTGGAAGCATATTTGAAAACATTTATCCATAGCTTACATTTCATCTCTCTTAAAATCTTGGTGAGAAACTATTATTTTTCCCCTCGTTTCACAGCATCCTCTAGTGACAGAATCAGCACTGTCCTTGAGTCTTTCAGCTCCATTTACCATGCAAATACTTTTCCTCCTGCCTGCCTTGTTCTCACAAATAACTTCAGATTTGCATTAGTGGCAGACTTCACAACTCCTTCTATGAAAGTACCTTTTAATTCATGTGTTTCTCAACCTCGCCAGCACCTGTTTGTCAGGTCTCTGAGCCCAAGCCTGCACATATACATTCAGATGGCCTGAAGCAACTGAAGAACCACAAAAGAAGTGAAAATGGGCAGTTCCTGCCTTAACTGATGATATTACCTTGTGAAATTCCTTCTCCTGAACAATGAATCTCAGAAGCTCCCCCACTGAGCACCTTGTGAACCCCCCTCCCCTGCCCACCAGCGGACAAGCCCCTTTGACTGTAATTTTCCACTACCTACCCAAATCCTCTAAAACTGCCGCACTCCATCTCCTTTTGCTGACTCCTTTTTCAGACTCAGCCCACCTGCACGCAGGTGATTAAAAAGCTTTATTGCTCACACAAAGCCTTTTTGGTGTTCTCTTCACACAGACATGTGTGACACTGTTATTCTTTGACTTTTTAATGAAGTATTGTATATCCTTTATTACATAATTAAAATACTATACCATGCAGCATTAAATATAATTATTTTACAATAGAAAAGCAAATCACACATAAAACGTTTAATCTTTAGAAATTGCTGGGCTAAAGTAAGGGTCATTTGTATGACAAAGCAGCACAGACTTCACAATAGCTTCTAAGAAACTACTGAGATATTGAAATAGAACAATTAGAAATTATTTCTTTTTTTAAAAAGCTTATGTTCAAGGCTACATGCGTAGGTTTTTTATATAGGTAAACTCATGTCCTGGGGGTTTGATGTACAGATTATTTTACCACCCAGGTACTAAGCCTAGTACCCAGTAGTTATTTTTTCTGCTCCTCTCCCTCCTTTCAACCCCCACTCTCTGGCAGGCCCCAATGTCTGTTGTTCCCCTCATTGTGTGCATATGTTTTCATCATTTAGCTCCCATTTATAAGTGAGAACATGCAGTATTTGGTTTTTTGAGTTAGTTTGCTACAGATAATGGCCTCCAGCTCCATCCATGTCCCTGCAAAGGACATGATCTTGTTCTTTTTTATGGATGCATAGTATTTCATGGTGTATATGTTCCACATTTTCTTTAACCAGTCTTCCATTGATGGGCATGTTGGTTGATTCCATGTCTTTGCCAATGTAAATAGTGCTGCAAAGAACATAGGTGTGCATTTATCTTATGATAGAAAAAAATTATATTTCTTTGGGTATCTACCCAGTAATGAGATTTCTGGATGAAATGGTAGTTCTGTTTTTCACTCTTTAACGAATTGCCACACTGCTTCCACAATAGTTGAACAAATTGACACTCTCACTAATGTATAAGTGTTCTTTTTTCTCCACAACTTAGCCAGTACCTATTACAATTTAGACCTTTTAGTAATAGCCATTCTGAATGGTGTGAGATGTTATCTCATCCTGGTTTTGATTTGCATTGCTCTAATTATCAGTAATATTGAGCTTTTCTTTTTTTTCAAGTGCTTATTGGCCACGTGTATGTCTTCTTTTGAAAAGTTTCTGTTCATGTACTTTGCCCACTTTTTAAGGAATTGCTTTTTCCTTGTAAATTTCTTTCAGCTCCTTATAGATGCTGGATATTAGGCCTTTGTCAGCTGCGTAGTTTGCAAATATTTTCTCCCATTCTGTAGTTTGCCTGTTTACTCTATTGATAGTTTATTTTGCTATGCAAAAGTTTTTAGTTAAATTAGATTCAGTTTGTCAATTTTTTCTTTTGTTGAAATTGCTTTTGGCATCTTCATCATGATATATTTGCTAATTTCTATGTCCAGAATGTTGTTGCCTAGGTTATCTTCCAGGGTTTTTACAGTTTTGGGTTTTACATTTTATATTTAAGTCTTTAATGCCTCTTGAGATAATTGTGTATATGATGTAAATAAGGGGTCCAATTTCAATCTTCTGCATATAGTTATCCAGTTATCCCAGTACGATTTTTTGCATAGGGTGCCCTTTCCTCATTGCTTTTTTTTTGTCAGCTTCATCAAAAATCAATTGATGTAGGTGTGCAGCCTTATTTCTAAGCTCTGTATTCTGTTCCATTGGTCTATGTGTCTGTTTCTGTACTGGTACCATGCTGTTTTGTTTATTGTAGCCCTGTATTATAGTTCAAAATCAGTAGCGTGATGCCTCCAGCTTTGCTCTTTCTGCTTAGGATTGCCTTGGCTATTCGGGCTCCTTCTTGGTTTCATATGAATTTTAAAATAGTTTTTTCTTGGTCTGTGAAGAATGTTATTGGTAGTTTGATAGAAATAACATTGAATCTGTAAATTGCTTTGGGCAGTGTGGCCATTTTAACGATATTGATTCTTCCTATCCATGTGCATGGAATGTTTTTCTATTTGTTTGTGTCATCTCTGATTTCTTAAAGGATTGTTTTATAATTCTCATTATAGAGATTTTTTACCTCCATTGTTAGATGTATTACTAGGTATTTTATTTTTTCTTTGTGACAGTTGTGAATGGATGTGTGTTCCTGATTTGGCTCTCAGCTTGGCTCTTTTTGGTGTATAGGAATGCTAGTAATATTTGTACATTGATTTTGTATTCTGAAATTTTACTGAAGTGGTTGATCAGCCTGAAGGAGCTTTCATGATGACACTATAAGGTTTTCCAGATATAGATTTATGTCATCTACAAACAGGGATAGTTTGACCTTCTCTCTTCCTTTTTGGATGTCCTTTATGTCCTTCCTTTGCCTGAGTGCTCTGGCTAGGACTTGCAGTACTATGTTGAATAGGGGTACTTGGAGATTACCTCTTTGTATTGTGCTGGTTTTCAGGGGGAATGCTTTTAGCTTTTGCCAATTCAGTATAATGCTGTCTGTGAATTTGTCATAGATGGCTCTTATCATTTTGAGGTATGTTCCTTCAATACCTGGTTTATTGAGAGTTTCTAACATGAAGGAATGTTGAATTTTATCAAAAGCCTTCTCTGTATCTATTGAGATAATCATGTGGTTTTTGTCTTTAGTTATGTTTATGTGATGAATCACATTTATTAATTTGCATATGTTGAACCATCCTTGCATCCCAGGAATAAAGCCTACTTGATCATGCTGGATTAACTTTTGGATGTGTTGTTGGATTTGGTTTGCGAGTATTCTGTTGAGGATTTTTGCATCAGTGTTCTTCAAGGATATTGGCCTGAACAGAACAATAATGAGCTCCAAAATTGAATCAGTAATAAGTATCCTACCTACCAAAAAAAAAAAAAAAAGAAAAGCCCTGGACAGATTCACAGCCAAATTCTAGCAGATGTACAAAAAGCTGGTACCATTCCTACTGAAACTATTTCAAAAAATCGAGTGGGAGGAACTCCTCCCCAACTCATTCTACAAGGCCAGCATCATCCTGATACTCAAGCTGGCAGAGACACAACAAAAAAGACACTATTTCTTTTGCTGCTGAGCACTTAGCTTTCTCTGTTTTTTTCTCAGTTTTTTTCCGGATGGAGACACCAAACCTAATAGTGGATAAAATACCTTTAAACACCCAGGCATATTAACAACTCACACTCTAAATCTAATGTCTAACATTTTCTCCATAAAATTAGATGTATGACAGAAAAGCTGGGTGCATTGTAGAGTATCTGCAATTCAGTATTTGATTTCTTTCAGGATTGGAGAGAGAAATATCAGTTTTTAAAATTGTTAATTGTCTCTATATAAAATTGCTGGTTTTTTAATGTCTTAAGTTTTTGTTTTAAGACAATTCCTTATTTCAAATATGTCTGTGTAAATTGAATGCTGGATCTGTGGAAGAAGGGGATCCTTCTCAAACTTCCAAATAGAAATAAAAATGAATCTTCTCTGCCCTGCTGTCACTCTTCCAGGTTCTAGTTCCCAGAATTCCTTGCCTTTGCAGTTTAACTTCCAAGCATCTTTCTGTACCTTCATTGTGTGCCCCTTGGACCCATCCTTTACTGAGTGGCCAGAGTAACCTATTTCAAGAGTCAGGAATCATACCACCCCTTTGCAGAAGACTCTGCAGATGTGTTTCATCACCTGCAAACAAAAATGCTAACACAACTTTCTAACTCTACTTTAAACTGTTCCCTGTCTAGCTCTGGCTTCATATTCATATCACCCTATGCCTTACACTAAACATTCAACCCACTACTGAGCCATTTTTATCCCTCACACATAATGCAATGAAAGTCATTGTACTTGCTTCTCAGGGTTGTTAGGAAATGATGTATCTAAAGAGCTTAGTGTGTGCCTCAAGGAAAACCCTCAGGAAAGTTAGCTTTTGAAAAGTAATTTTATAATGTTAATTCCACACATGATGTTTCTCATTATTTCCTCCCCTTGGGTACCCTCCTACCTCCCAAGTCCCATTCTCTTCTGCTTATCTTTTATTAATCTTGTGAACTCTAACTTTTTCCTCAAAATACATCTCACAGGTCATCTCTTCCAGGAATAACCGCCTCGCCTTTGCAGGTCACTCCAGGCTCCTTTTTATCATTACAAAATAGTTACCCTTGCTTAATTCTTTCTTTTCCATCTGTTTTTCCCATTCCTCTCCATTTGTCCTGAGGAAAATAATGAGGACTTACTCATTATTTTGCATTCTTAGAATTTAGCATAATAAACATCAGCTAATAGGAACTCGTTTTTTTTTAAAAAAGGTAAGATATAAGAATGCTAAAGATAAATGCAAAGTCTGCACAAAGGAAAACTGAAAATTATTGCAACAATATTAACTTATCACATTATATTGATCGTTATGAATTTAGGATGGTAATTTTTTTGTGAATAAGTGTTTGTCTGTCCTGAAGCAGTGCAGGAATAAATGTCATAACCAAATATTGTAGTATCCTTTACATTGGCATACTTAAGGTTTGAGGTCTTATGCAATATTACTTGCTGTTAATTAAATTAGGGTATAACGAAGAAATGAATTCAAAAATTTCACAGAAAATTTTATACTGAATGGAAAGAGTCAGAGAAATATAGTGTAAATTTTTTAAAAATAATATTAATAAATAAAGTAATGACGTGTTTATACATCAAGTAATGGAAAAGCTCTCATTTAATCTCGGAAATCCACTAAAACTCATAAATAGGAAAGTATTTAAGCATATTTCTGACCTAGTCTCATCTGATTGCTTGACTTGCTACACTAGTACATTGGATATTGGTTAATTGCATAGTTTATCAATCTGCAAACTGTTCTGAAGTCCAGATGCTTTTTAGAATGTAATTATTCTAGATAAATACTGTTGCAGTGTTCATTTCAATTTTGGATCACATCACAGTAATACAACATTTTCTCATTACATTTCACTATAGATCATACCCCGACATTATTTTCTAAACTTGCTTACCAAATGCTTCTTTCATGAAGTTTTCTCGGCAAAATGTACATTCAGTTAAAGTGGGAATTCTGAGACTTCTAAACTAGATGGCATCCCTCCTCATCAGAAGTTCTTTTTAAGCCATTTAAATCAATCTAGGTCAATGGGATTGAAAAAAATAAATAAACAACTTTCAGAATAGTATTCTATGAAATTGACCTTTAAATGTTTTCTTTTCCCAAATAAAAATTATTTATCAAGACATTAAATATACACTTATAATTTTTCTTTCCATAAGGGTAATGTAGATGACTTTTTTCAGCAGTAGAAAACATGATGTATTTCTTGGAAAATATGGAGTGTTGTCTTGTAAATATAGGTAGCCAGTCAAAAATTTTCTAAATGCCATTTAAAAAATAGCAATGAGTTAAATAATATGTACATGAGTTTAAAATGGTGTTGCCACAAAATGTTACCTTTTGCCATTGTAACAATTGAATATACTCACATTAACAAATACGTTTTTAAAGTAAAAAAACTATCCAATTCTCAATATTTATCAAAAATCATAAAAAATGTACAAAAAATTAACAACTATAAGAAATCTGCATTTTATTTTTGAAGAACACATTAAATCAGGATAAAATTGACAAGTTAGAAATAGAAAATATCTGGAAGACAAAAATAATGTTAAAATATGTGCCTTTGGTCCAAAGGTATATACATTTGCCCCTTGGCTGGCCTTCATTTTCCCACTCCTATTTTCTCATGGTATCTTATTTTTGCTCAGGCATACTCCCCTGACTATGCTGCTCATTTTCTTCAAGGAACGTTAATCTTCCTTCCAATCTAAAAATCCATCCGGATTCACTTAGATCACTCAACACTTCTAATTATCAATCCCACAGTTAGTTAGCAATAGTCTAGTCCAGTCCAAACTGAATTTAAATATTTTACTTAGAATGCTGGGACAAAGATACTCTCCCTTCTTCTGGACACCAAAGAAATGAATGTGATCCCTGGAACTCCTGCAACCATTTTGGGACCGTGAGAAAAGCCATCCAGAGCAAAAGGTGACCCACGAAGGAGAGAATGCCTTAGAGAATTAGTAGAAATCTGATGAAACCCTAGTTGAAATCTACCCTGCCTCTGAACTGATTTTGTTATTTGAACTAATAACCTTCCTGTATTAGTTTGCTAGGGTTGCTGTAACAAAGTACCACAAACTGAGTTGCTTATAGGACAGAAATATATGGCCTCATGGTTCTGGAGGCTAGAAGTTTGAGATCAAGGTGCCAGCAAGGTTATTTTCTTCTGAAGTCTGTGCGAAAGAATCTGTTCCATGCCTCTTCTGTGGCTTCTAGTGGTTTTCGGGCAATCTTTGGTGTTCTTAGGCTTGTAGAAGCATTATCTTGATCTATGCCTTCTTCTTCACTTGGGATTATCCTTGCATGTGTGTCTCGGTGTCCACATTTCCCCCTTTCATAAGGACACCAGTCATATTGAATAAAGGGCCCACCTTACTCTAGTATAACCTCATCTACATTTAAATAATTATAATTGCAATGGCTGTCCTGTAGCTTCTAGTGGTTTTCTGGCAATCTTTGGTGTTATTAGGCTTGTGTAAGCCTGGATTTTCTCTGCCATGAAAAATTACCACAAATTTGGTAACTTAAAATAGCAGAAATTTATTCTTTTTATATTGTTGGAGACCAGGAATCCAAAATCGATGAGCTGATTTGAAGAATCCATTCCATGCTTTTCTCCTAACTTCCAGTTGCCCCGGCAATCCTTGTGTTCCTTGGCTTGTGGCTACCCTCCAATCTCTGCCTTCACCTTCACAGGCCCTTTCCCTCTGTATGACTCTGTGTTGTCTCTTCTTCTCTTATTATAATAAGCTATATTATTGATTTATCATTGGATTTAGGGCCTACCCTAATTCGGGGTGATCTTATTTGGAGATCTTTACCTTACTTATGTAGACAAAGATCATTAATCCAAATAAGGTCACATTCTGAGTAAATGTGGTCACACATCCAACCCACTGCTGTTGTCATAGAAAGGTATGAGTTGGGGAAGCCACATTAAATATAGAAAACATTTTCTCAACAGTACTGGCCAGAAATATTCATGTGTCTCTAGATACAAGGTGACTGAGAAGTGGACCCTCTGGCTTCTCAATAGCTTCCCAGGATGAGCTCTGGTGTAGAGTCTGAATTACATATGAAGCGCTGTGGTGGTCAGCTAGCCTTCATTACCATACCCTAAGAATGGGATTTAGCTACTCTTCTTTATAACAGGACATACATCCCAACAGTTCCCGTTTCTGTAACCAACATAAGCAATGATGAGTTAAAGTTGTTTGAAAAGACTAAGGCAGAGGGAAAGTAAAAGGGAAGTACCACCATACATAGTTTGTACAGACCACCTGGTCAGAGCTGGAGAATCTTCTGAGGATCACCCGACTGGCACTTTGGCAGGTTTGTTGTAGAACTGTTCTTGGAAATGTCCTTTTGTGGACTGTCACACTTGTAACC
Source organism: Pan troglodytes (assembly GCF_028858775.2). Classification (NCBI taxonomy): domain Eukaryota; kingdom Metazoa; phylum Chordata; class Mammalia; order Primates; family Hominidae; genus Pan; species Pan troglodytes. The sequence goes on from NC_072411.2 coordinate 17,213,551, forward strand.
ATTATTTCCTCAAATGTACCTGTCACTTGAGGTTCTGATTAATTTATCAATTTTTAGTATTTTCTTCGAAAGCTTCTGGCTTCTAGACCTCTAGATAAATGGATGTCCCTCTGTTTCATACTACGAATAATTTACCTGGGTTCTACAGTAGCCCTCAGTCTATATAACCTATTATTCAAAAAAATTAAAAATCACACTTGCGGTTTCATAGACGGTACATATTTTTAGTGGGGAAAGATGATGAGGGCATACTCTATGAAGTAGTAATTTCCCAACTCTCCTATCATATGGGATTACTTTGGCAACAACATTCCCAAGTTTGCATTCCACAGCAGCCTTGGCAGGTATTTTATTTTGCAACACCACACACTTAAAGGAGATAACATGGTCCCCACATGGTGCTCATGCTCCTGCATTGGGATTATTTACACATGGTGACCAAAGAAGGTCAGTATTACTAAATTTCTCCAGCAATTACTTAGCAAAATATCCTGGCAAAACTAGGAATTCTCCATACCTTTCTCAATAAATCCAATTCACTTCAGCTCTAAATCTGAGTAATTAACAGGCAGCAGAGTGATTCGAACCAGAGAAGATGATCAGGAAAAATGAATTCTGAAGAATTTAAAGATAATTGGGAAAATATCACTTTAGACTCTCCAGCCTCTCTGTCAATATATTATTCTGCATTTCTTCCACACTAAGTACTTTATATATAGTAACTCATTTAATTATTTCAGAAATGTTGACAGGTCTTGTTATTCCTATTTTACAAATGGAAAATAAAGGCAACAAGAATAGAATTAACTAAGTTCACTTGGTATTTGATAAACATTGCTGCAGTGTAATGGTTTTCTACATAACAAGAATGGCTATTTTATTTTTAAATCAAGACTCTTTTAATCTAAATCAATCTATGTACAGAATCAGGGGACTGAACACAATAGAAATAAATATATAACAGACAAATGAGGAGCAATTTTCTTCCAAAATGGTTTTTGACAACTCAGTTCCCCAGATTAGTTCATCTTGATCATTTTGAAATGGAATCACTCTTCATCTAAAGCAACATTGCAAAAGTCTTTGCCTTCTTGGACAGAGGTCTGCCACAAAAATAAACAGGGCAGATTGAGGGTGAAGTAAATAGTAAATAGGGGAATGCCACTCTCGCTGCAACCCCTTTCATCACACATTTCATAGGCTCCCATATTTCCAGCCATGACAGCTTTGGTCTTTGATGGAATACAGCCAACTTTCTTTTTTTTTATTATTATACTTTAAGTTTTAGGGTACATGTGCACAACGTGCAGGTTTGTTACCTATGTATACATGTGCCATGTTGGTGTGCTGCACCCAGCTATTTTAAAATTTATATATCCTTTTCTTGACAATTCTATGGACTAGCTTCAAAGAATGTTCATTTCATCCCATTCAGTTTCAATTTTAACTTATTAGGAATATATGTTTTATAAGTTAGAAACACAAACAATGATTAGCTCTCAGAGAACACTCTTCAGAGAATGAAACTGTTCATAAAGAAATAGGGCTTTTAAAGAAAACTACACTGGTAGTGAATTTACTACAGGTTGTGTACTCCACAGAATACTTAATCTCCAACCTCTGTAATTCTGATCTTTTCTCTTCAAAGCTCATTGTGAGATGCATTTGGAAGGAAATGTCTTTCTTTTAAAAATATATTTCCTTGTGATTTCATATAGTTGAACTAAAAAAGGGCAACCAATACAACTTGCAAGGCATCTCAATACAAGATTGGTAAAGACAGCAGAAGTGTTTTCTTCTCTTCTATCCTCCTTTTGTGATGTCAGAATCTTTAGATAAACAGAGTCCAATGACATGGTCTTTAATTCCAGATCCTGGACACAATAGTCATGGGAATCTGAGCAAATCATATTTATTCTGTGGATCTCACTTGCTTATTCTGTACATAAGAAAGGTAGGTTTAGATGTGAAGAGAGACTTTGGTCCATGACTTACTTTTTATTTATCCAACATAAAGTGATAAGAAACAAAAACAACTTTTTTTATAAAAAATTATATTTGTTTGTTTTTAATTCTGAAGACATAATGACAGCTTCATTATAATTTTGGGGAAATATAATGTCCTGCTTTTGCAAAAAGATAATAAATGACAAATAAAATAAATTTCAACATTTTTATTTTATAAAATAAAAAGTCATAACGTGAGTAAATTTTTATTTTAGAATAATAATCTAAAGAATATAGAACATTGGAACCACTAGAATAAAAGATGACTATGATTCCTTTTGACATGAATGTTCTATGATTCTATGGGTATAATTCTCAGTAACTAATATTTATGATGTGATTTCTCATTCATTGAGAAATGCCTGAAGAAAACAAAATACTTTTTAAATACTGGACTAGTTGTGTCTCTAAATACCAAAGATATTTTATCAAATCAGAAATTGGTATTTGTCACGGGTGAGTTTTTGAGTCTTGACAAAAGTAGTGGACAAGAAATGATGGCAGCGGTGGCCCTTCTGGAGCAGCTGCTGCAGGGACGTCAGGTGCAGCAGGGGAGGGATAGCTGGGGCTGCACGCTCTGTGGAGCTGGTGGGGTCGGGCGCAGGTGATACCAGTGGGAGCCCAACACTTTACCAAGTTGGCAGAGCGGGGGCCCACACTCCAGGTGAAGCTACAGCCACTCAGCTGTGGCTCCAGACCCAGTATCCCTGCGCTCTCAAGGGCCTGAGAAGCCTCCTCCCTCTCTGCAGGATCTGAAGTGCCTGTTCCCGCTCCCTGTCCTCTCCACACTCAGTGCTCATTCCGGTGCAGAGCAACGTTGTGGCCAGCTTTTATTTGTTTTGTTTTCATTTTCTTAAATGTGGCTTCTAAAAATCTGAAAGTTCTAATTCTTTAAAACCAAATTTATCATTTTTTTCTTTTATATTAAACTTTCTTATCCCCCAGCCACAAAGAATGTTTTTTTAATATTGTCTTCTAGATGTTTTCTAGTTTTAATATTCATATTTAGGTCTATGATCTATTTTGAGATTTTTTTGTGTATATGATGTAAACATGAATCAAATTTTGCATACTTATATCAAAATGTTACAGAATCACTTTTGAAAACAAAAATTCTGCCTGTACTGAATCATACTGCAACTTTATAAAAAAAATCAGTTGTCAGTATATGTGTAATTATTTTATTTATTATTTATTAATATGGTATATTGTATCAGTGGGTTTCCTGGAAGTTAACTGACCTTGTCTTTCTGGAATGTCTCCCACCTAGTCATTGTGTATTATTTTATTAAAAGAAATTTGGATTCTCTTTGCTAGTAGTTTTTTCATTAATATTCATGAATGGTATTGGTTTGTATTTTATATTTTGTACTGTACTTATCAATTTAACTATTGGTGGTGTATTTGATTCATAAAGGAATTTAAAAGGTTCTCTTAATTGTCATGGCACTGTCAATTTAACTATTGATGCTGTATTTGACTCATAAAGGAATTTAAAACATTTCCTTAGTTTTCAAGGCACTGAAAAATTTACATAAAATGTGAAATATATATTATTTTTGAAAGTTCGACAGGGCCTCTATGTGAAGATATCTCAGCCTAATGCTTGAATCCTGGGGTGATTCCTTGTTAATTTTCTTTATTTTTTCTATGGAACTTTTTAAAATTTGTATTTCTAATTAGGCTAATTGTGGTAAATATGATTTAACTAGTGAATACTCCAGTTATCTAGATCTTCACATTTATTTTCCTAGAGGTCTTTAAATTATGTCACTTTTAACATTTTTTTCTCTACTTTCATGGAAATTTCACACTTGTCATTATTTTAGATACGTGTGTCTTCTTTTGAATAAATTATCTAGTATGTTGTCAACTTTTTAGAATTTAGTAATTGGAATAATTATTTTCTATTTCAATAATTTATTATTTTATTATTTTCTTTCTCATGTTTTTACTTGTTTCACTTGTTTGCTCTTTTTATAGATTAAGTTAAGAATTTAAGTTGAGAAATATTTTTATCTGACTAACATACTTTTACCAATCTGTTAATTTTAGCTTTGTAAGTTAACTTTGTTTTTGATGCTTCCCTTCTGTACAGCATATAATTGAGTCTTATTTTTTTGAGATTCCTTGATGTTTATTTTTGTAGAAGAGTTAACTCTTTGTACCATTACTGCTATTACTTGTATTTTAGTTTCTATTTTGCTGCATTGGTTTACAATTTTGTAATTTAATATGTACACTTTGTTTCCTTGGATATAGATTTAAATATAAGTTCTCTACCACTGTTTCTCTTTTCCTTTTCAGGGTCTCTAATTACATCATGGGGGATTTTCTTGGCTTGTCATCCACTTATCAACTATTTTCTAACATTTATTCTGTTTTTGATCTCATTTTAATTCTCTTTGTTATTTTCTTACTTTGTTAAGTTATACATACACACACATATATATGTACATATTATATAGAGAGAGTTCATTATTTTTCTTTTTAAGGTACTCTAGTGCTTTAAATCTTAGCTCACCTTTCTTTTCATCAACTTACTTTCTGGGCTTTCTTATGTTTTCTTTATACCATTTTTTCCTTCTATTGATTCTTTTCCTGCTTTTCTTCATGCTCCTTATTTAAATTTAAATCTATACTCCTTTGGATACTTTGTAATTTATTCTTCTCTATGTTATAAATTTGTCTTTTTAACTATTTCTTTCTTGGCTCCAAATCTTTCCTTGGTTCAAACAACTCTCATTTTACTTATCTTCTCTACATATCTGTCATTAAGTTTTTTTGTTTTTAATTCCATATTTTTATAGCTACACATTTTGTGGGCAGGGAAATTTTCATTTTTTTTAATAGTACCTCTGTGTGTAGAAAGATTGCTTTTTCTCTAAGGATTTGGGAGGTGTTATAGAATAGGGATTTGCAAATTATGGTCCATTGTCTATGGTCCAAATCTATCCAGCAACTTTTAAAAAACTCATTTGCAGGCTAAGAATATTTTTTATATTTTTAAATGGTCACCTTCTAATGGTTGCATATAATCACAAAATACATAATACATATATAATATCTATATTATAGATATTATATATTATATAATATCCTAAACTTTGAGTTTTGGCTTGCAAAATCTAAAGTATTCTCCAGTCCTTTGTGGAAAAGTTTGCCAACACCTGCTGTAAAAGATTTCTAATTCAAAAGTGCCCTCTTCTGTCAATACATCAAAACATATTCTCTTTAACAAAAATGTTTTTGGGGTGGGGGTTGTGTCATGTATAGTGGAATTGTGCATTAATTTCCTAAGGTTGTAGTAACAAATTACACAAAATTAATGCAGTACCAAAGTGCTTTATTAATTCCCTAAGGTTCCAGTAACTCTAGGAGTTTACCACAAATTTAATGACTTAAAGCAACAGAAATTTATTAAGTCACAGTTCTGGAATCTAGAAGTCTGAAATCGAGGTGTCACAGAGCCATGTCGACCCTGAAGGCTCTCGGGAAGAATAGATTTTTGCCTCTCTCTTGCTTCTGGTTGCTCTTAGCTATCAGTGTTCTTTGGCCTGTAGCTGAATTCCTCCAATCTCTGCCTCTGTCATCACATGGCCTTCTTCCCTGCATCTCCCTGTATCTTTTACTCTTCTTAGAAACACCAGTCCTGAAGTTAGGGCCCACTCTAAATCCTATATGCTTCTATCTCAAGATCCTTAACTAACTACATCTGAAAAAACTCTCTTTTCAAATAGGGTCACCTTCCTATGTTGAACAAATAAAGTCCCCATTCAAATAAGGGGACATGAATTCAGGCTGGGGTTACTATTCAACACACTACAGTTTGGATGCCATAAATGTTTTTATTTGTTTGTTTGTTTAATAAGACAACAAAAATTTCCTCTTTACATCTTTGCTTAACCATATCACCAAAGGATAACTTTCTCTCCTATTTGCCCTCTTCTGCCCTTAAAAAGCCCTGTTTTCTTTTTCTTTTTTCTCTAGGCTGTTTTCTTAAGTTATGTAATTACTTTTAAGACTTTCCTTGTATCTACTATTGGGACATATTGGGTAATATTTTCATTGTGTTTTTACATGGAAAAACCTTTTTTTTTCTTCTAGGAATGAGATTTTACTTCTTTCTTATTTTTTTCCAGGCAGTTTTTCATACCTACTTGGCTCTCTGGACTTACTTGTGTCGCTGGAGCTTGATGAATTATAATTCCTTTTCTAATCACAAGTAATTTGAAATTTAGATTTCAATCAAGTACCATTTCCTTAGCTATTTTCTCCAAAGTCTGACTTTTAAGTAGAAATTATGAAACTTCCTTTTTGACTATAAACTATAGTTTATTTTAAAGTTACTATATTTATAGACTTTGTCAGCTGGACAACTAGAAATAATCTTTTTTTGTTGTTGTTAAATCCTTTGTTAAATTATAGCCAGATGAGATAATATGTTACATAACAGTTCCTGTTCATGCAGGAATTCTATCAATTAATTAATTACATTTAATTAATGAATGGATGCAGAGGAAAGGTGACAAACAGATGTCTATGGTGTCGTGGATATAAAACAACATCTTCTGGTATAAAAACTTGGGAAAACTTATGCAGATATTTATAAAACAAACCTATTTTCCTATTAGCTTAATCACAGAGTTTTGACTATGCTTTATTCTGGTAGTTAGTATATTTTACTATCATTAATAAAATTCAAAGTCATTTAAGCAAAAAATAACATTTTTAAGAAAATTATAAACATTGGCTGCCTAAATTGAATAAAATCTAGAGTAAAGTCTAACTTCAGACATAACTGAATCCAGGTCAGATGGTGAAGTCAGACTTTTCACACCTTTCCTTAAAGTTTAGAATTCTCGTGGCATATGGTAACAACATAGGAAGAAAATACCTTTCCAAACAACAGGTCTGTGAAAACTTATAAAAATAATTCCAATTGGCTTGTCTGGATTCATATGGCCATTTTCAGTCAATATCTTCATGCAGAAAGGGAAGGAGTAACATGATTGACCAAGTCTAGATTATGTGTTTGCTACTTGGCTTGGAGAGATAATATTGCTATAGGGAGATGGCATTGGCCCTAACTAAAACTCTTTAACAAAGCAAAATTAATATGGAACTGAGGAGATAGTGGTTTCCCAAAGAAAGGAATGTCAAGGTATTCTACTTCCCTCGATCCTTTAACTCCATACCCAAATATTAACATTGATTTTATATTGCTTGATGTTGCCACAAGTTAGCACGCATTACTTTTTAATAATAAAAATATAGAAATTATCATCATTTTGAAAATGTAGTTTAATTAGATGAAAAATTAAAATATAGTTATCATGCTCTCGCTTCTTTTTTGACCATGTTCAGAAGTTCATTCACTGGCATCATGTATTCTATGATTACGTTGTTCTCACCCTATCAATTCCTCAAAATGCAGCTCAGAGGAAGACTATCTGTTCTCTATGAATGAGGTGGCATATGGGCTGATGCATCATATCAGAGGATCTCAAAATAGAATCTTTCCAGGAACAGATTTATACAATCCTGCTGACTTTGTCTCTGCCATGCTCACCTTGTTTATTAAGACAAACGCTACAAATGGGTGCAGCACACCAACATGGCACATGTATACATATGTAACAAACCTGCACATTGTGCACATGTACCCTAGAACTTAAAGTATAATAATAATAATAATAATAATGATAAGACAGGCACTACTGTCTTCTTTCTGCATGAAGTCAATTAGAGAAGAATTAGCCAAGTTCATCATTGGCTACATCCATGTGCAGCCTTGAAAATTGAGAATTCCACTACTATCTCTTTTGTAACCATAGGTAATTTGAGAATCAGGTAATCTCTAAGAGTTAGAAGGATAAAAGTACAATTGCAAATATAATTTTATTTTGACTGAGGTGTATGAAAGTTGAGAGGAAACAAAGGCTAAGAGTTTAATAGCTGGTAAGGAAGAAAATCTCACAGTAAGAAAAATACCTATCTAATATCAACATTTTTCACTTTACATTTTGATATGGTTTGGCTCTCTGTCCCTATCCAAATCTCATGTTGAATTGTAATCCTCAATGTCGGAGGAAGGGCCTGGTGGGAGGTGACTGAATAATAGGTGTGGACTTCCTCCTTGCTGTTCTCATGATAGTGAGTGAGTTCTCACAAGATCTGGTTGTTTAAAAGTGTGTAGCACTTCCCCCTTTTCTCTCTCCCTCCTGCTGGCCATGTGAATATGTGCCCACTTTCCCTTTGCCTTCTGCCATGATTGTAAATTTCCTGAGGCCTTCCAGAAGCAGAAGCCTGTACAGTCTGCAGAATCATGGGCACAGTTAAACCTTTTTCCTCTATATAAAACCCAGTCTCAGGTGTGTCTTTATAACAGTGTGAGAATGGACTAATATAAAAAATTGGTACCAGAGAATTGGGGGATTGCTATAAAGACACCTGAAAATGTGGAAATTACTTTGGAACTGGGTAACGGGCAGAGGTTGGAACAATTTTGTCAGAGGAATTTGAACCAGAGTGACTCCGTCTTGACAGGGGTTGGGTAAAATAAGGCTAAGACCTGTTGGGCTTCATTCACAGTAAGTTAAAGCATTCTTAGTCACAGGATGAGATAGGAGGTTGGCACAAGATACATGGCATAAAGATCTTGCTGATAAAACAGTTTGCAGTAAAGAAGCCTGGTAACACCAACCAAAACCAAGATGGTGACAAGAGTTACCTCTGGTTATCCTCACTGTTACACCCCCAGCAGCGCCATGACAGTTTACAGATGGCATGACAACATCAGGAAATTACCCTATATGGTCTGAAAAGGGGAGGTATGAATAATCTACCCCTTGTTTAGCATATAATCAAGAAAGAACCATACAAATGGGCAACCAGCAGTCCTCAGGGCTGCTCTGCCTATGGAGTAACCATTCTTTTATTCCTTTACTTTCTACAAATTCACCTGAAATTCTTTCTTTTGTAAGATCAAGGAACCCTCTTTTGGGGCCTGAATCACGATCCCTCTCCTGTAAGTTTGGAGAATTCAGATGAAGGCAAGAAGATGAGAAAAACTTTGGAACTTCCTAGAGACTTGCTAAATTGTTGTGACCAAAATGCTAATAATGATATGAACAATGATGTCTAGGCTGACATGGTCTCAGATGGAGATGAGAAACTTACCGAGAACTAGAGTCAAGGTCACTTTTGCCATGCTTTAGCAAAGAGACTGGCTACATTGTGCCCATGCTCTGGAGATCTGTAGAACTTTAAACTTGAGAGTGACAATTTAGGGTATCTGGTGGAAGAAATTTCTAAACAGCAAAGCTCTCAAAATATGGCTTGGCTGCTTCTGACAGCATATGGTCACATGTGTGCACAAAACATAATGTGAAACTGGAACTTAAAAGGGAAGCAGAGCATAAAACTTTAGAAAACTTGCAGCCTGATTATGTGGTAGAGAAGAAAAATCTATTTTCTGGGAAGGAATTCAAGCTGGCTGCAGAAATTTGCATGAATAAAAAGAAGCCAAATGATAATGGCCAAGACAATGGGGACAATGCTTCCAAGGCATTTCAGAGACTTGGCAGAAGCCACTCCCATTAAAGGCCTGGAGGCCTAGGAGGAAAGAATGGTTTTGTAGGCTGGGCCCAGGGCCCTGCTGCCCTGTGCAACCTTGTGATGCTGCTCCCTGCGTCCCAGCTGCTCCAGCTCCAGCCATGGCTAAAAGGGCCCCAGATAAGTCACAGGCCACTGCTCCAGGGGGTGAAAGCAGGAAGCCTTGGTGGCTTCCATAGGGTTTTAAGCCTGCAGGTACACAGAGGGCAAGAGTTGAGGTTTGGAGCCTCCACCTAGGTTTTAGAGGATGTATGGAAATGCCTGGATGTCCAGACAGAAGTCTGCTGCAGGGGCAGAACCCTCATGGAGAACTTCTACTAAAGCAGTGCAGAGGGGAAATGGGGAGTTGGAGCCCCAACACAGAGTCCCTACTGGGGCACTGCCTAGTGGAGCTGTAAGAAGAGGTCCACCATCCTCTAGACCCCAGATTAGTAGATCCACTGACAGCTTGCAGTGAGTGCCTGAAAAAGCCACAGACAATCAACACCAACCCATGAAAGCAGCTGAGAGGCTGTACCTTACAGAGTCACAGGGGCTGAGCTACCCAAGGCCTTGGGAGCCCACTCCTTGTGTTATTGTGGCCTGGATATGAGACACTGAGTCAAAGGATATTTTTTTGGAGCATTAAGATTTAATGACTGCCCTGCTGGGTTTCAGAATTGCATGGACCTGTAGCCCATTTGTTTTGGCCAATTGTTTCCTCTTGAAATGGGAGCGTGTATTCATTGGCTATATCCCCACTGTATGTTGGAAGTAACTAAATTGTTTTTTATTTTAGAGTTTCATAGGTGGAAGGAGCTTGCCTTGTCTCAGATGTTACTTTGGACTTGGACTTTTGAGTTAATGCTGGAATTAGTTAAGACTTTGGGAGACTGTTGGGAAGCCATGACTGTATTTTGAAATGTGAGAAGAACACATGAGATTTGGGAAGGGCCAAGGACAGAATGATATGGTTTGGCTCTGTGTTCCCATGCAAATCTCATGCTAAATTGTAATCCTCAATGTTGGAAGAGAGGCCTGGTGGGAGGCAATTGGATCATGGGGGTGGACTTCCCCCTTGCTGTTTGACAGACTATTAAACCTCTTTTCTTTATAAACTATGCACTCTCAGGTATGTCTTTATAGCAGTGTGAGAATAGGGTAATACACATTTGTTGCTCGGAGTGAAGCAAAGTAATTTCTCCAGTGCAGGGGCTATATTTACTCACGTGGCTAAATGAGTAAGATATGTGTGTGATTGAAAACATTTAAAGCAGTGATGAAGTTATTGATCCATTACTTATCCAAGAGGCATAACTGAAGCAACACATACATTTGTAACTTTCAACCTATATTCTTTTCAAGTTTTTGTCTTGATCATTTCCCAATACCCTGAAATGCTTGTCCAGACATTTTTAATTGTTAAGTTTTTGCTGAACAGCATTACCATTATTTACTTAACCAGCTTCTTATTTTATGAATGTTTTCAGGTTTCACAAATATCCCCCAAAATCACACCTTCTGCCTAACTTAGAAATATTTTCAAAAGTTCTATTTTAAGAAATGTAAGGTTATTAACATTTTAAACTGTTTATGCATAATCCTAAGTTGCTCAAAAACTATAGCAACAAATTTTTCTATCTTAATTATTAAATCACATACTAAAGCTATTCATCATTATTTAACAAATATTTTTAGTTTTTTACTTGTCTTCTCATTCAACTTAATTTTTTTTCTCACCAGCACATAAACGTTTAATCTTTGTAAAAAAAATTAATTTCTATGCACAATATTTTCTTAAAGTACTTCCTTACACATAAAATAATAAGGTTTATAATGTATATATCCATATATAAAAATATAAGCCAAAATAAAATACCAAAATCTCAAATATAGTAAATTTCTTTTTGAGAATTAAAATAATATTCTAACATTCTAAGAAGTTTATTACCTATCTAGTGCTAGACATTTTCTTCTATTATATGGGAAATTTATTTGGAGTGTATACTATTGTCTAGTTTTTGTCTTGTTTTATTTTGCTATAAAATATTGATTAAATTTGAAAAATAATGTGGGGATATTCATTTTTTGACATGGTTTCATATTAAAATAATAATCAATATTTATTATAAATGCACACTTAAATATAAATGCTCCCCCAAATTATAAGTCCAAACTGATCGTTACCAAAATATCATGCCAACATACCAAGAAATAAACTAATAAAATAAACAAATAAACTCCTTTTATTTGTTGGTATGTAAGAGGAGGATAAGAAGAAGATAGGAAAAAAAAAAAGAACCATTCCTGCAACTATCTTAGCGGTAAGAAAAAACAGTTTGAGTAATAAAAATGCTTCAAAAGCCAAATTCCTCATTTTAGCAGTGTGTATAAACATAAATGTTTTAGGTATTAGAAAACATCACACTGAATTATGTATTTATCTCAATAAAAGAAAAAGTGGAAGAGAACAAGGAAGGAGAAAAAGAAGGAGAGAGAAAGAAAGAAAGAAATGAAGAGAGAAAGAAAAGATTAATTTAAAAAGCATTAACATAAAACAAAAAAGTTATTGTAAGTAAAAACATCAGCCTTCAAGGATTGACTCATATTAACTAAAATATCTGTTTTACTATCCTACTATAAGGTCTTACATTATTCTAGTCCAGATGTTTGCATTGTATTAAATATTGTTGATATATCTCATTTGGATCACATAAATAATCTGTCAGCACCAAAGCTGAAAATTAGTGCTAAATTTCTATACTATTAAAGGACTAAGAAGGGTTTCACTTTTCTAATCTATGAAAATGCACTTTGAACAAGAAAATTAGCAAGTTACTAAGGCTAGAAAAATCAGTTACTTAAAGTTTGAATGATATATTAGTTTGCTAGGGCTGCTATAACAAAATATCACAGACTGGGCGAATGAAACAATGAAAATTTATTTTCTAGAGGATAGAAGTCCAAGACCAAGTTGTGAGCAGGAGGATTCTCCTTTGAGGCGTCTCTCTTTTGCTCGCAGATCACTACCTTTTTGTTGTGTCCTCATGTGGTCTTTCCTCTGTGCACACATATCCCTGGTGTCTCCTTGTGTGTCCAAATTTCCTCTTATAAAGACTACTTTGCAGACCTCATTTTAACTTAATCACCTCTTTAAGGGTCCTATCTCCAAATGCAGTCACGTTCTGAGTATGGGGGCTATGGCTTCAACATATGAATTTTGGAGGGACACAATTCAGTGCATAACATATGGGAATCTCAATTCCTGTGTTCTACAGCCATATTATTTATGTTCGCTTTCATCTAATAATAAAAGTAAAATTGCATTTAAAGCATACTGTTTCTTTCTAACAAAATCTAACTTGTCTTCGTTTATTTATACCCTTTAAAATGTATGGTTAAGTTATAGAGTATTCAAATAATCTAGAACCACACCACTCAGGAATATGTATCATTAAAATGTTGCTGCTTATCTTTCAGAGGTTTATAGTGGATAGCACTTTCTTAATAAACCAAATTAAGATCATACTCCATGTAGTGCTTCAAAATATAAACAGCTTTTATAATTTAACATTACATTGGGTACATTTTATATAAAAGCTCATATGATAGCAAAACATGATTTATAAATATATATCTTACCTATATTTCATAGTTTATTTTACCTTTTCTCCTTTTTATTGGTAGGAATTTTTAAATGTATATATTTTCAGTAAAACTATGATAAACAAATTTCTATATAAAATTTATATGTGCCTATAATTTCAAGTAAATAAATTCCGAGAAAGCGGGCATGCGCATAGAATTTTAATCACATTGCCAACTTTAAAAGTAGGAGTGCAGTGTAGGGAATGAGCATGGGTTTTGCAGGTGACGACACCTTGGTTTACTAAGCTCTCCTTCTTACCTATGCGATGTTTTGCAAGATTCTTAAGCTTCAGTTTCCCCATCTGTAAATTGGGGAATATTTTATTCTCCATTTTGGGGAGGAAGATTAGGATTAATGTGAGAATAAGAAACAAAACACACAATAAGGATTTAATAAACACAGCTATTATACAGTTAACTATAAAAGCACAAGAAAGTTACAAGCTCAAAATAGCCCCATCAGGTACCAGCGTGCCTTCCTAACTCCTTCTGCTTACATCTGTTGAGTGCCTGACATTTCTGTATTTGCCTCAGCACAATAGAGCATGCACTTGAATTCTTCCCTATTCCCTGTCAGCAGTCCATGGACTGGTATTCATTTATGCTAACTTATTCACACTTTTTGTTCTAATTTACCGTGTTGTCACAAAATTTCCAGAGAGAACTGTATCAGATGCTCACACCTTTTCCACTCTTTTCTAAAACCTGTGTGTATCTAATTACTCTTCTTTCTACCCAACTGAGACCCACATTCCCCTCATGTATCATTTTTTTATTCGCTGACCTTGTTGGAAGAACATATGCCGCTTTGTACTTACTCTCTGAAATGAGCTTCACTCTCAATCTTCCTTTACTAATAATCTTCACCCTCCACGTTATTATTAATTACAGAAAATTCTCCATTCCTTTCCATATTCAGTTGTCTTCCCTTCAATATCAACCAAGCTGTTCAGTCAATATGCGGCAGTGCCCTCTGGAAATTAGCTTTGACAATATCAGGCCAATAAATGGTCCCTCTGCACACGAGCAACATAAACAATTGCCATAAGAGTGATCTAAAGAGAAGAGAACTATCTCAAAACAAACTTCCCTTTCCTTATAGATTGTCTCAGAATGTTCAGATCATTATGGGTTCAGAAACTCAATAGATTTTAAATAATTAGAGAGCAAAATAAATAGAGGCAATCAGTGTCTTTTAAAAACAATGTTAATTTGGCTAAGATGGATCTAGTTTCCTCAACATCCCTTCTGGGTTAGAGATGGCCAACAGAGTCATTTGAATGAGTTGTAAAGGGTAGAAGTGACGTGACAGACATTACTTTGGGAAGGTTAACTTCAGTGAGACTATGTAAATTGTCTTGTTTTGTGAGTTCCAGCTCGTGCTGGCTCACCCCACTTCATGTTCAGCTCTTATTCCTGACTTCTGGCTCTGCGAACCAGCAACAATTCCAAGCTTACCACCAGGTGTAGAGGCTACAGCCTTCCACAGAATTCCCCGTCAGTTCTACTCCGTGGTCACACACAGCAGCTGGACCTACACAGCTTACCAGACTTTTCTGCAAGTTGTGTGTTTTCTACCTGCACCACTGTTTAGGAAGACTGGTCAGGACTTTTCTCTGATCCTCCAATTGCCCTTGTGACCCCGACTTCCCAGACTCCTCTCTCAACTATGTTGTGTCTAGTTTCTGTCATAAGTTCTTACTCTATAATATTTATAAGAGTTCTGTTTCCCTGATCAAATACAAATACAGACATTTTCTATTTTTCTTTATCATTTACAACTAGCTACTGTTTGTTTGTTTTATTTATGATTCCAAAGATTACAGCCTCTTATAATTAATCACTATGGACACATACAAAGGGCATGCTATTGATAGTAGAATAGTAAGCATTAGGTTGTTAATCTTGATTTTTTAAGAGTAATGCCTATACAATATAGCCAATTTATATTAAGAAAACAGTCAGGCCTTATATACTTGTGCAAAGTACTTAAGAAATAACTGGAAACATCATCAAACATTTTGAGTATTTCAAATATTTTACATTAAAATAATAAATTGAGTAGAGAGGTGAAGAGTATGACTTTGGAATCAAATATACCTGATTTAAATCCCATCTTCATTTACTATTTAGGTAATTTCTCTATTTATTTAATTGCATAATATGTCAATTACCTCACATGTAAAATTTGCTTCATGGAGTTGTTAGAATTCTGTAATGCATTTATCAAAATCCTTGGCACATACCAAGTAATATTATTATAAAGTGACTATCATTAACTAATCTTCTATATTAATCATTTCACATACATCATCTTTAATTAACAGTACTCTATGTGGCAGTTGTGATCATCTTTATTTTCGATACAGGAAGATTGATGTTTGGGGCCTCTTCCATGCAGACTGAATATCTATACTAATTCATAAATATGTATTTTAGAAAAAAGCCTCTCTTGTACCTATAAAGTAAAAATCAAGAAATAGATAACAATTTTTATTCACTAGACTAATCAAGGAGTGTAGAGAAATGAATAAACCAAAGAGGGCAGTGATCCAAAATTATATCTACCTGATGTTCAAGCATGAATCACCTGCAGCTTCCTTCACCAGATTTGCTTCCTGATTCAAAACAATGAAATTGTTTTATACCTTGTCAGTCAACATAACTAGTGCACAACCCTCAGTTACTTCTGAAAAATGTTAGAAAACAGAAGGAAGTTGAGCTCAAATTCAAAACTGTACAACAATAATCCTCAAAACTGTACAACAATAATCCTCAACACACATAATTTTCCTAAAGACAACCAGAAATTGATAGACTTTAGAAAACACACTGGCTTCTATGGAATTAGTATAGCAACAAGAAATTATCATGAGTTTACAGTTCTGACACCTAACCTTTGTATGTTTTAAGACACATTAGGACTTGTTAAAAAACAAGTTTGCTTGTTGTTTTAAATACTATTTTTGGACAAATAATAATTGACAAATTATAATTGCATTCATTTATGCCATTATATTTTGCAATTGCATACGTTTATGCAATTATTACAATGAAATAATATAATATATGCAAACAATGTATAATGATTAGATCAAGCTAATTAGCATATCAATCAAATTACTTACCTACTTTTTTAAAATGGTAAAACATTTGAAATTTATTCTCTTAATTATTTTGAAATGTACAATATATTTTTATTAACTATTGTCACGCTGCTATTTTTATTAACTATAGTAATTGCTGTGCAATAGAGCCCAAAACGCATTCTTCTTCTCTGAAACTTCGTACCTTTGAACAACAATGTCCCATTCCCTCCATACCCATTTACTCAGCCTCTGGTAACCATCATCCTACTCTCTATATCTATTAGTTAGACTTTTTTAGATTCCACATATGAGATAATGTGGTATTTATAGCTTAGTTTTGTCATCTGTAAAATGAAAATTATAAATCCTAACCTACTGGAATATTGTGAATATTAAAATGAAATAATATAAAGAAATAGAGTTTTTTGATATATGGGCAAAAGATGTAAAGAGATATTTCACCAAATAAAATATATAGATGCCAAAAGTCATGAAAATATGCTTAATATCATGATTCATTAGAGAAATTTAACTTAAAATTATTATGAGTCACACCTACACACCTATCATAACGGCTACAAACCAAACAAAACAGTACAAATGAAACAAATATGCTTATATCACATGCTGGTAAGCATACAGAGCAACCAGAACCCTCATACAGCAGGACTTGGATAATATTACACAGCTGCTTTGGAGAAAGTTTATACAAAATTTAAATATACACTTACGCTATGACCTAGCAACCTCACTTCCAGGTATTTATTCAAGGGAAATTAAAAAATATGTTCACACAATATTTTGTATGCTTTTATTTATAGCAGATTTACTCATAACCATCTGAAGGGAAAATATCCAGATGTTCTTCAACTGGTAAATGTATAAACAAACTGTCATAAATTCGTACAATGATATGCTCTCCAGCAATACAAGAAAACAGACTATTGATGCACGCAACAGCATGAACAAAGCTCAACTGTATTATGCAAAGTGAAATAAAACAAATTCAACGCAAAACTAGGGACAAAAAAATCAATGTTTGGTAAAGACTGGGGTCATAAGGAGAACTTGACTATTTATAGGCATAAAGAATATTTTGTGAGATGATGATGGAACTGCTCTAATGTTGGTTTACTGATAGTAACATTACTGTGTGATTGTATCAACAAAGAATTGCATTCTGAAAAGAATAGTTTTTACTCTATGTAAATTATTCCAAAATAAAGACAATCTCATGTTTGTTTAGGCTTTTATAATTTACAACTCACATTTCATACATCATCAGTTTGATCTTCACACAATTTAATTGGTAGATATTATTCTTTTCTTTATTTCATAGTAAAAAATGAACTTGGAATACAAAAAATCAGGATTCATACCAAGTTTCATGATTCCTGACCAAGTATTCTCTCTGTCAGACATTAAGATGCCCATATTTGTTCGTGTGAATATAAGTTGCCTGATACTTTAAAATCACTCCATGGTATTTTTCTGATTAAATAGTTTTGCAATGAACAACAATCCAATGTGTGATACTCTTCATGTTTTCATTTTTTTCCTTATTCTTAGAAAAGGCTGAAAATTTTCCTAGATAATTGACTATCCATCGAAGTTTTGTATTTTATATCTTTATTCTATTGCTATTCTTATCTTGAAAAAAATTAACGCCTAAAAAATGTATCAACAACCCCCCCACAAAACAACTGCAAGGGAGCTGCTTTTGGAGAATTTAAGAATAGGTTAGTTTTGTTTCTAGATATAAACTTTCTCACCAGGGACAATAAATTAGACAAGCTAGCAGGTCAGCTTTGAAGGCACTCAAAGCAGACATTCGGCACCATACAGATTACTTTTGTTTAGCAAGACTGATATTTATCCTGTCTCTTTTCCCCCACAGAGAAAGAAAGCCACACACAGGAATTATAACCTCATGCAACAAGAAAAATAACACCTTACCCTCAATGTAAAGGTACCCCCTGAAGAGCAATAGCAGATCTCTTTTCCCCCAAGAGTTAACCAGCAGCTGGAATGGAGAGGTTCAAACTGGTTTGCCAAACAGTCCTTTCCCCAATCCCCACCAAAACTATAGAACATTCACATCTTCTATATCGCTAAAGAAATTTAGGCTGATTTTAACTGGGAATTATATGGATATCCCTGCAAGAACTGAAATAGAATTGGCTTGTCCCTTGTAAATGATGAACCACATTAACTAAAGGATTGGTGGAGAACAGACAAAAAGAACCACAGAGCCTGTAATTTTTTTGGCAAAACTAGGATATATGAGGAAAGGCAGTAACAGAAAAAATGGATTTACAGTCATTTCCATGTTTGCTACTTATTATTGGTAGCTTTAAGCTAGGCCTGTGGCTTTTGTTTGATTGTTAGTTAGAAAGAATTCTTGGCTCATAAGACAAAAAATTAGCTAAAATCGTTTAGAAGAAACATTGTATTTAGCATAATAATAATACTGGGTGTCTTGTGGAGTCCCAGATAGTAAAAACAGCAGGATAGCAGAAAAGGTAAAAGGAAGAGCTCAAGTTCCATGAAGACATCGCCCCATTAAAAGTCTAACTAGATTCAAATGCCTCTATCTAGACCAATAAATTATAGTCAGAAGGATGAGCAACTCTATTGACCAATACTGAACAAATAAACTATGTAGAGATGGGAATAATTTCCAATATGGTGTCTACATCTGTCACTCTGTAGATAGAGGTATGAAAAATATCTGGTTAAGGAGTGATGGGTGAACATTCCAGCTACTCTCTAGTCAACTGTTTCTGAAAGTGTGGTGCCAAAACACCAATTCATCAGAGATGGTTTGTAAAATGCAGATCCCTGGGCTCTGACTCAGATTTTTCAGACTGGAATAAAAAAATGGCTTTATCTCAAATTTCCTAGGACATTCACATGCACACTAAAAACTGAGACCCAGCACTCCACGCCTTTTTTTAAATGAATTGAATGTAAGAACTTCGATGCTTGCCCAGGTTTTTTTTTTTATTCCTAGAAATGAATTCTTCTTTGTAAGTGTAAGCTCTGGAATCTATAATCTGGCTCTATAAAACTCTTCGGGTACTGGTCAAAGGTAGAGTTGGCCAGGATACAATGTTTGTCAATTTTGTTTACTAATGTATCTCCAGCACTTGGAGTAGTGGTTGGCACATAGTAGGCACTCAAACCTTAGCTGTATCTGTTAAATTGTTAAATGGTTTTATGTATACTATTGTGATGGATAATTTCATGTGTGAATTTGGGTGGGCCCCTGAATGTCTAGATTAAACACTTTTTCTGGGTATGTATGTGAGGGCGAATCTCCATAATATTAGCATTAGAGGTGGGGGTTCTTTCCAACATGGGTTAACATCATCTGATCCACTGAGGGCCTGAATAGGAAAAAATCCCAAAGAGGGATGAATTCACCTCTTTTTTTCTGCCCCATTGCTTGACCTGGGACCTCTCATCTCCTATTCTGCCTCAAGACTAGGATTTCCATCATTAACTTCCCTGATTCTCAAGTCTGCAGACTCACACTGAATTATGACCCTGCTTTTCTGGCTCTCCACTTGCAGATGGAAGATTGGACTTCTCAGTTCTCAGCATCTATAATCACATAAGCTAGTTCCTTATAATAAATCTCTCTCTCTGTTTTTCTGTCTGTCTTTCTCCCCCGTATCTTTCTCTCTCCATTTCTCCATATCTCTTGACCTTCCATATCTGCAGTTTCCAATAGACAGATTCAACCAACTGCTGATTAAAAAATACAATAATCCGGGAATGCAGAACCCACAGATGTGGAGAGACAAGTTTTCATAACAGCAGGTTCCTTTAGGCTAATTGGGAGACTTGAGCATCGACAGATTTTGGTATCTACAGGGCTCCCAGAACCAATCTCAGATGATACTAAAGGATGACTGTAAAAAAAAATATATATATATATGATATAAGTTATATGATATATATATGAGATATATATGACATAAGGGTTCTCCAAAGAAACAGATATTAGGGTTCCTCAAAGAAACAGAAACAATGGTATGTGTGTGTGTGTGTTTGTGTGTGTGTGTGAATATATATTCAATTACTATTTACTAGCAAAATAATACTAGGTATAAAATAACAATTACCTTTTTGTCTAAGAACAGACTCATTGTGATGCTAGATCATGAGCTGGAGTAGTACATTGTTAATCCATAATCATCTTTTTGTTCTCTTTATGTACTCTTCTCCTTAACTGTGAGCCCTTAAAATAAGCCATGCCACCAATTTTCAGCCCAGATTCATGTGTAGTTTTTTTTTCCCACTTCAAAACATTCTTCCTCATGGAATTATTTTATTCTAAGTTTGTAAGTCCCAGTAACTTAAATACATTTGTTCAGTGAAATAACATTTGTCTAAGTTTACCTTCTTTAGTCAGGCAAAAAGTAATAGCAAATCTCTGTGGGTATCAGAACAGAATATTGAAAAGACAGCTACTACTGTAATACATAGATGAGGAACTGAGGATTTTGGTTTTATCTCACCCAAACTCTACTGCTTTATTTCTCGTTTAAATGTTAAATGTATGTTGTATTATTCCATTTTCACACTGCTATAAAGAACTGCTTGAGGCTGGGTAACTTATAAAGAAAATAAGTTTCATTGACTCACAGTTCCACATGTCTGAGGAAGCCACAGAAAACTGACAATTATGGCAGAAGGGGAAGGAGGAGTGTCTTACATGGTGGCAGATGAGACAGAGCATATGTAAGAGGAACTGTCAAACACTTATAAAACCATCAGATCTCATGAGAACTCATGCACTATCAGGAGAATAGCATGGGGGAAACTGTCCCCATGACCCAATCACCTCCCACCATGTCCTGCCCTCAAAACATGGGGATTATGAGGATTACAATTCAAAATAAGATTTGTGTGGGGACACAGCCAACCCATATCATTTCTCCCCTAGTCTCTCCCAAAGTTTATGTCCTTTTTGCGTTTCCAAACCAATCATGCCTTCCAGACAGTACTCCAAACTCTTAACTCATTTCAGCATTAACTCAAAAGAATACAGTCCAAAGTCTCATCTAAGATACGGTAAATCCCTTCAGCCTATGAGCCTGTAAAATCAAAAGCAAGTTAGTTACTTCCAAGATACAAGGAGGGTACAGGCATTGGATAAATACTCCCATTCCAAATGGGAGAAATTGGCGAAAACAAAGGGCTACAGGCCCACGCAATTCTGAAACCCAGCAAGACAGTCATTAAATCTTAAAGTTCTGAAATGATCTCCTTTGACTCCATGTCTCACATTCAGGGCACATATGCAAGAGGTGGGCTCCCACGGCCTTGGGCAGCTCCACCCCTGTGGCTTTACAGAGTACAGCCTCCTGGCTGCTTTAATGGGCTGATGTTGAGTGTCTATGGCTTTTCCAGGCATAGGGTACAAGCTGTCAGTGGACCTACCATTTGGGGATCTAAAGGACAATAGCTGTCTTCTCACAGCTCCACTAGGCAGTGCCCCAGTGGGACTCTGTGTGGGGGCTTCAATCCCACATTTCCCTTCTACATTGCCATAGCAGATTCTCCATGAGGGCTCCAGCCCTGAAGCAGACTTCTGCCTGGGCATCCAAGTGTTTCCATACATCTGTTGAAATCTAGGAGGAGGTTCCCAAACCTCAATTCTTAAATTCTGTGCACCTGGAGGCTCAAAACCAGGTGGAAGCTGCCAAGCTTGGGACTTGCACCCTCTGAAGCAATGGCCCAAGCTCTACCTTGCCCCCTTTTAGCCATGGCTGGAACTGGAGCAGATGGGATTCAGGATACCAAATCCTGAGGCTGCGCAAAGCAGTGGGCCCTGGGCCCATCCCACAAAACCATTTTTTTCTTCCTAGGCCTCAGGGCCTGTGATGGTAGGCGTTGCTCTAAAGGTCTCTGACATGCCCTCGAGTCATTTGCACCACTGTCTTGACTATTAACATTTGGCTCCTCATTACTAATGCAAATTTCTGCAGCCCTCTTGAATTTCTCCCCAGAAAATGTATTTTTCTTTTCTACTTCATGGTCAGGCTGCAGATATTCCAAACATTTATTCTCTGCTTCCTCGTGAAAGCTTTGCTGCTTAGAAATTTCTTCTGCCAAATACCCTAAATCAATTATCTAATGTTTGAAGTCTCACAAATATCTAGGGCAGGGGCAAAGTGCCACAAGTCTCTTTGCTAAAGCTTAACAAGAATGACCTTTACTTCAATTCCCAATAAATTCCTCATTTCCATCTGAGATCACTTTAGCCTGGACTTCATTGTTCACATCACTATCAGAATTTTGGTCAAAATTATTAAACAAGTCTCTAGGAAGTTCCAAACTTTCCCACTTCTTTCTGTCTTTTTCTGAGCCCTTCAAGCTATTACAATCCCTGTATAATACCCAGTTCTGAAGTTGCTTCCACAATTTCAACTATCTTTACAGCAGTATCCCAGTCTCTGTGGTACCAATTTACTGTATTAGTACATTTTAACACTACCATAAATAACTACCCAAGACTGAGTAATTTATATAGAAAAGAGGTTTAACTGACTCAGTTCCACATGACTAAGGAGGCCTCAGGAAACTTAAAATTATGACGGAACGGGAAGCAGACATGTCTTACATGGCAGCAGGTGAGAGAGAAGGTGTGTAGGAGGAACTGTGAAACACATATAAAGCCATCAGATCTCATGAGAACTCACTCACTATCAGGAGAACAGCATGGGTGTAAACAGCCCCATGGTCAAATCACTACCCACCAGGTCCCATCCTTGACACATAGGGATTGTGGGGATTACAATTTGAAATAGAGATTTGTCTGGGGACACAGAGCCAAACCATATCACATGCTTCAATATTAATATGCACATGATCAATAAAACTAGTGACATGATGCAGTAATTATGTAGAAAAATATAACTAGTCCCACCCATCACTTGTCTACCTAAGAAAACCTTATAGTATAGCTTTACATGTTTCTTTTGTTTTTTATTTTAATGAGATAGTATTATACACATTTTATGGCAACGTGTTTTCCTCAATAGTATTTATGGATTTCTCTCCTGGCTATTAGATTATCCAGTGCAATTTTATCTCATTCTTTTTTAATATTTTCAAATTTAGATTCAAATCAATTTATTTTACTTTTTTTCTGTAAATATTCAGTTTGCCTCCAATGCTTTGCCAATATAAACCACACCATGATGAAATTTTCTATAAGTAATATTTTCAAAATGTGCATCAAAATGCATATGCTTTTTACTTTTAATGAACTTTTCTAAATTAGATTTTTAAATAAAAGCTTTTATTCTCATTAGCAATGCATCCCTATTTTATATGTTCACTCATATAAGATCTTCCTTTACTATTTTTTTTTCTAATTTTATAAGGCAACATCTCATTGTAGCTTTTATTATACTTTTTCTAAATGACTGATGAGCTTGAACAATTTTCATAAATTAATTAGCCATTGCTGCAACTAAATTTCAAGGAATCTGGAACACTTCAGTTATTTCTTCAGGAAACTTTTCAGAAACACTTCCATCACTTGAAAAATACAAAGATATTACTTGGTATCAAGTATATAGATGCTAACATTATGAGAAAACAGAACCATAGGAAATGAATGGTCCTCTGTCTTTATCACTTACCATATGGAGTATACTGAGGCAGTAGTCAAGGTGTGAGCAGGTAGCACCATAAACAGACTAGACTCAGCGTCATTCTGGAAGGACTCTGCACATTTGTGAGGAGTTTAACAGTGCTGTGATAGTATGGAGAAAGATGAATCTAAATATGGTGAAAGGATAGCCATAGAGAAGCTTTGTTCTAACTAGAAGCCAGGCCAGTCATGAACAAGAAAAGAACCTGTTGGTGGAGTTAAAATGAAGTCTTCTAAGGATTGATTAAACAGCTAAGCCTTCATATGTAAGTTAACTGTACAAACACTAACCAGCAAGTGACTTGTAGACTTCTGTCTATTCTGGCTATTCTTAGAAGGCTATGTTTTCTTCTGAGAAAAACAGAATAGTGCACTCAGTAAAGCTCCTAGGCAGCATCCAAATGACCATGGCCATGCCAACTCAGAGCAGCACTGGCAATTTACTCAGGGAACTCCTTCAACTGCTTCCTCACCATGCTGAGGAAGATCAAGCTGTATGTTTATGATGACAAAGACATAGACTAAATAAACAAAATTACTGAAATGACTTCTGGATGTCTCTTCCATCATTTGAAGGAATTCTCCAACCCAAACCTTGGACATCACCTATTCCTTTGCAAGCCTGATGGATTTGGAATTATCAAACATATTAACATCAACATTTCAGTGAGTCTCATCTTCAGCAGCAATCCCATTGAAAGCCTTTGAACAAGCAACCACTTTTACTCTTCAGTGCCTCTCTTGACAGAGCTGTCACATTGCTGGAAGCCCTGAGGACAGTGGGCTAACTAATGCTGCCCCTTCTGCGTGGAGATAGGTCAATGCAGACCTGTCTGAGGTCTCCCTGAATGACCTGATTCAATGCAGGCTAACCAGTCCAGAGCAAGACCCTTGTTCCTGCAGAGAAGATCTAGTTCTTCATAGGAAAATCACAAAAAGAAATGGTTCTGCTGCCTTTAGGAGAAATCAAAGCCTGCTCAAGATACTAATTTTTTTTTCTGCTGCAAAAGAGATGTACGAATAAAGTGGACACATTTCAATCAAGTGGTCTCTTTTGAGTAGTTAAATCCTGGGAAGATAAGCAAAGGAAAAAAAAAAGACTACCAGAATAAAATGTCACTTCCAATTTCTCCCTCTTCAACATAAATAGTCTGTCATCCAGATGAGTCATTTTGTCACATTGAATTACCTAATAGAGCAGACCAGTGCCCATAATTCAAAAAATTATGTCTCTCCTTTAAAACCAATTGTGACATAAACCCATTTACGATAAGTGGCTGCAAGTTCCCAAAGTGTTTATCCCTGAGTATAATGAGACTGAATTTATGGCAAGAGATGAAGGTGAAGAGACATGCCAGATACCAAGAGGGAAGGCCCCTTTTTAAAGATGTTGTCAGTGGGGCAAGATATTGATAAATAAGTTTGTGGGAATCAAATTATAAATTATAGCAGCCTCACTGGAAGAGCTTCAGCCTCTGAAATGATGGAGCAATATTGCATGGTTTTATCCCTTTGGTACCTCCATTTGAGTATCTTTAATGATATTTCATGTTTAATAATGATATAACAGTACTTTTTACTCACTGTTCCAGAAAAAGAATGCCAAGCGAACATATGTTGTGTGCACTCATGAAAAGCAAACGGATAGTAAGGATACTTAATTGTATATGTGGGGTTAATGTCAAAATGCTTCTATAAGTTAGGCTAGATTTTATTATGCATGAAGTAGAAGATGATAGTCTATGTCAAACTGATCATTTAATGTTAAACTTAGCAGATCAATATTACATGAATACTATATTTTATGAAAGAAAGTTCAAGTAATTGCTTTGGGAAATTTAAAGAACAAGATGTTCCAGATATTTAACTTTTAATATTTTTCCATTTTTGAAAGGAATTGACAAGTATGGCTACCCACTATGGACTCTTCTACCAATCTGTGAGATTTTGACCATTTCATTTTTACACCTGTCTATATACAACCACTGAGTGACTACTGTGTGCCACATCCCGTGCAGGTCAGTGAAGACACAAATGCAGAGAGGTTCACCCCTGCCTGCAAGATTTTTGTATTCTAATAGAAGGCAGATCTGCAAATAATGGCAAAAACATGAGATATGTGCCGTATTTGAAACATAAACAAATGCAATAACAGCAGGTGGAAAACGGCATATAAATTTACCTAAAGAAAGAAGATCAACCTTCAAAGAGAAAGTAAATTAGATTTCTAGAAATATGGAAATTTGCTACACTAAATCTTGGGAGGGCATTCTAGGTGCACATGAGAAATATTTGTGAATTAGCGTAAAAACAAGTAATGTAATTTCTCAAAACAAAGAATGAGTCATACAAAAAAGTGTAGAGATATAGGAGAAGTCATATCACGATAGAGCTTTTATGTTAATAATTATTTTCTAATAAGTTAAAAGAAATTTAAAAACATGAAGCATAGAAGTTACAAGATCAGCTTTAGAAAATGTAGAAATTTTGGTTGTGCCAATCACAGACTGGAAGGTGGTAGGAATCAGGTGGAATGAATGTCGGAAATCCCAGTAAGAAAAGACTCATTTGCCAAGAGCCTGAATTAGGACTATGACATTTCTTCTAAATTGCCACAGTTATGTAGTTATGTTTGCAGAGTTGTTTATAGTATTCCTTATTATCATCTCATTATCTGTGAGGATAGCAGTGAATATATTGTTTTTCATTCCCATTATCAACTATTTCTCTTTTGCTTTAGTCTTTCTAGAGTTTTATCAACTTTGTTCAACTTTTCATAAAACCTCTTTTGTTTTAATTTTTCTGTATGTTTTTCTGTTCTTATTTTTGTTGTTTTCTGTTATCACCCTTGTTACTTTCTTTCCTCTGCTTGATTTAATTTTGGTTTATTTCTCTATTCTTTTTCTAATTTTTTAATGTGGAAGCATGTTACTGTATTAACAAATGTCTTCTTTACTAATATAAGCACTTTAGTGCTATAAATTTCCCTCTAAGCATTGTTCTAGCTGCATCTTACTAATTTTTCATTTTTATTGAATTCAAAGTATTTTCTAAATTATGTTAAAATTACCTCTTTGCCTCAAAGATTATTTTGATGTGCGTTGTTTAATGTTTCAGTGTGTAGAGATTTTCTTCATATCCTTCTCCTAGTAATTTCTAATTTAATTTCATAAGGCCTGAAAATATACTTTGTACAGTTTTAAACCTTTTAAATTTGTTAAGGTCTAATTTGTGGCACAGGTTTGGTATATCTACTTTAGTATTACAAATACATTCGGGTGGGGTGTTCTATAAATGTCAGTTAGATCTAGTTAGTTTATGGTATTCTTAGTTTTTCTAAAGCCTCACTTATTTTCTACCCACTATAATATTACTCAGAAAGAAGTATTGAGATTAATTATAACCGTGGACTTCACTATATCTTATTTTAGTCCTGTTAGATTTTGCTTCATGCATTTTCAAGCTGTGTGGTTAGGCGCATACATATTTAGAAGTTCTAAGTTTTCCTGGTGAATTATCCCTTTTATCAATATCTCTGTTTTCCCTGGTAATTATTTTTTGTTCAATATGAATATAGCCACTCTAGCTTTCTTTTGTTTCATTATTGCCCGAAAAAACTTTTTCTACACTCTTTTTCTTACTTCTACTTGAAGTGAGCTTTGTGTAGACATCATAAAGTTAAATGACATGACATATTCTATCTGAAATTCTGTACTTTAATTAGTATGTTTAGATATTTACATTTAATGTAATTATTCATATGCTTATAATTAAGTATAATAATATGTATATTCAACTTTTTCATATTTACCTTTAAAGCCTATTCAGAACCAATATTTTACTATGTCATTTGGAATATAGAAATATTAACATTGTATAGGTCCCCTTGTTCTTTTATGCTACATACATGTCTTACACATTTTTTCTACACACAGTAAAAACCTCATCTGGCAATGTTATACTCTCTGATTGTAGTTGAAACCAGAATTGCCAGAATGCTATTTTTAATAATTCAAGAGAGGAAAAGATGAATATTTACCTGGATATTTTCCAATTCTGTTGTTCTTTTTTATTACTTAAGTCCCAAGTTTGTTTCAATTTATACTTCCAGTAAACCACTTCTCAGTTTTTCTTTAACTAAGTGCCTTAATTTCACCTTCATTCCTAAAGAAGATACAATAATTGAATATATGATTCAGGATTACTTTCCATCATTAAAAATATTATGCCACTTCCTTCTGAACTCAATGGTTAATTATGAGAATTTTATATTCTTTTAAATATTTGTTTATCTATAGGTAATCATTTTTCTTTGACTATTTCCAGTTTTTTTTGTCTTTTGTTTTCACTGGTTTGTTATAATGTGTCTGAGTAGATTTCCCTCTGAGGGTTTGTTCAGCATATTGAATTTGTAAGTTTATATCTTGTGTCAATGTAAGACATTGTCAGCTGTCATTTCTTCCCATTTTTGTCATTTCTTCCAGAGAAGAATCTCTGTCCTCTCTTTCTGGGACTTTGATAAAACAAATGTTTGAAATTTCTTTGTTTTTTCAATGATCCGTCATCTCTGTTCATTTTTTCCTATTTTTTAAATCTCATTTTCAGATTGCATAAATTTTATTGCTCTATCTTCAAATTTACCAACTTGTATTTTTCTTCTCTGTTCTGATATTAAGTCAATCCAATAAGGATTTATTTTGATGGTATTTTTTATATCTACAATTTTCTTTTGATTCTTTTTTATTTATCTTTTTTGAGGCTTTCTATTTCAACACATTTTCAAGAGTATTTATAATTCCTAGTTAGAGCATTTCTGTAATAGCTGCTTTAATGTCCATCAGATATTTTCAATACCCATGTCATATTGGTGTTGCTGATTATCTTCTCCCACAGGAGTCAAAATTTTCCTGTTTTTAAAAACTATTTTATGATTTTTGATTTTATCCTGCACATTTACATATTATGTTGTAAAATTCTAGGTTTTAAAACATTCTATGAAAATGTTATTATTTTTGTTTTAGCAGATCATTGAACTGATTAGTTTAAACCACTAGTTTTATCCTGCTTCCTGAGTGTCCTGGTTCTAATATTATATTTATTTTCAAAACCTTGGTAGTAGTCTTCAAATTTGTTCAAGACATGTACCATTTAATGGTCATTCTGGGACCTAGATAGTGGCCTTTTAATTCATTTCTCAAAGGGTTTGGCATGCTGACTAGAATCAGTCCTGCCATGTAGAGCTTGGAGGTGAGCTCTGGAGTTCATAAAATTTTTTTAAATATATTTTCTTAGTCCGTTCCTCTACATAGCCTCTTTTGTCTTTTATGGTTTACTGGAGATTCCATTTCAGTCCTGTGGACAGAAAATTGAGATTCTATTTTACCTGTTCTGCTGTGTATTGCTAATGTTGTGCCTGCAATTCAGCCACTTTTAAATTGGTTCTACTAAATAATGCAGCATAATGTTCCCATCTTGGGTTCTTTAATCTTAATGACAAGTGTCAACACAATTTTTCATGTGGAAACAGGTTTGAGGTGATAGATTATGGACAACTTCGTCGGTCAATTATTCTGCCTACCATAGCCCAACTTCTGGCCTTCAAAATTCCCATCTTTCACACATGCAGAAGACATTCACCACATCCCAAGATCCCCAAAAGCATCAACCCATTAAACATCAACAAAATCACTTCTAAATTTTATCAGATCAAAATTCCAAATATTATCTACATTAGATATGAATGAAGGGGATCGAATTTGTTCTCAGGCGCAATTCTTCTTTATGTGTGAACATGTGAAACTTAACAAACAAGGTACTGGCTCCAAAAAAAAATCATGATGGAACAGCCATAGAAAAATAATTTTAGACATACTAGTAGTAAAATGGAGAAAATGAAATGGGAAAAGCAGTTACTAACACCAATCAATTTAAAATTTCAGCTAAGTAAACTACATTTGCTTTCCAGAGAATAATCCTCTTTGACTCATGGATCTATCTCTGGACTCACAGCTCTGCTCCCTGGACTTGCATCTCTGGTCTCAGAAGAGACCAGAAATGCTGCTCATATGTGTTTGCAGCTGAGTGGTTGTACCGATCTGCTTCCTGCCAGGATAATATTTGAGGTCTTTCATGTTGTACTCTCTTCCCCTTTTGGTCCAAACTGTCATTGGTTTTACTATGTGAAATTCCCAAAAATCATGTGGATTTTCTGTAGGTTAATCTGGATTTACTTCATTACATAAAAGGCCCATCTACAAATTTTTCATAGAAAAATCCTTTTATATTTTTGACTTTTACTTATATGGCTGAGGGAGCATATTCTTAAGCTTTTCAGATGCTCTCTGGAGCCAACCTATTTGTTGCACTTTTAATCTCTTCTAGGCATCTTTGTGTGATTGAAAAGTCTGACGTTTTCTTCTAAGATATTAGCAAAGGGTTGTAGGGCCACATCCTCAATTTCGCCTTTAGAGGATGCCTTTCTGACATGGAAACTCTTCATTTTGGAAGCTTTTTTGATCTTAATAGGCTGAAAGTTTTCAAAATCGAGTCCCACTTCTTTTGTGTTTAACAGTTCTCCTCTCAATTTACTGTTTTTCTCTCCAATTTTACTGTAAGCAACATGAAGAAACCAGACCACATCTCTAACATTTTGCTTGAAAATCTCCTCAGCTAAATGTCCAATTTGTCATTTACAGGTTCTATTTTTCACCTAATTTTAGGACACAATTGCACTAAACTTGCTGCCACTGTATAACAAGTATCTCCTTTCCTCCACTTTCCAATAACATGTTCTTCACTTCCTCCTAAGCCCCCATCAACAGCAACTTTAAGGCTCCTATTTTTATTTGCAGTCTGTTCACAACCATTTAGGTGTTCTCTAGGGGCACATGGTTTTCTATCATGCTTCTCACTTCCTTCTGAGCCCTCACGGACAGAATCATCCACATTCATATTTTTGCTAAGTTTTTGCAAGGCAATCTAGATATTTTCCATCATGCTACTCAAAAGTCTTCCAGCCTCTTCCTAGTGCACAATTCCCATTCCACTTCTGCAATTTCAGGTATTTTTTACATCAGAACTCCAGTTTCAGATATGAGCATCTTTATTTGCTTTCTATTGCTGCTGTAACACATTTTCACAAACTTCATGTTTTAAAGCAACAAAAAAAGTCAGACATTCAACATACATCTCACTAGGCTAAAATCAAGGCATTAACAGGGCTGCTTTTCCTCCTGGAGGTTCTAAGTGAGAAGCCATTGCCTTGCCTTTTCCAGCTTCTGGATGTCACCCACATTTCTTGCACCCCTTTATCTCTCATTTTCAAAGCTGGTAACAGTGCAGTCTCTCTGACCCTTCTGTAGTCTTTGCATCTTTTGCAGGCTGCGGCTAGGAAAGGTTGCGGTGATTTTAAGAATTCATGTGATTAGATTGGACCAGGTTGGAGAATTCTCATCTCAAATTCTTTAGTATTTATTTATTTATTTATTTATTTATTTATTTATTTATTGAGAAACAGTCTGGCTCTGTCACCCAGGCTGCAGTGCAGTGGCACGATCTCGGCTCAATGCAACCTCTGCCTACTGGGTTCAAGCGATTCTCCTGCCTCAGCCTCACGGGTAGCTGGGATTACAGGCACCTGCAGCTGCACCCGGCTAATTTTTATATTTTTAGTAGAGACAGGGTTTCGCCATGTTGGCCAGGCTCGTCTCGAACTCCTGACCTCAGGTGATGCACTCGCCTCGGCCTCCCAAAGTGCTGGGATTACAGGCATGAGCCATCATGCCCAGCCAAATTCCTCAATCTTAACCACAGCTACAGAGTCCCTTTTGCCATGTAAGGCAACATATTTATACCTTCCATGGATGAGGGTATGGGCATCTTTTTGTTTGGGAGAGCATTATTCTGACTACCACATAATGGAAACTAGAGGTTAATCTGATAAGTGGAGAAAATATTCTGTCTATGGTGAATCAGGAAAGCAAGCAAGCTGAAAATACTGTACACCCTTATTTCATGGGTTACGAAGTAAAACAAATCTGTAAATCTTGGATGAATGATTGATCAAACTCATTTATAATACACTCTATGCCTAAATTGCATAAATTCTCTACCATGTGAAATCCCCGATAGTTGATAATTTCAGGTGTAAGAGAGGATTGAATAAAGTTTGAGGCGGGGGAGGTTCCAAGATGGCTGAATAGGAACAGCTTCAGCCTGCAGCTCCTAGCGTGAGCGATGCAGAAGACGGGTGATATCTGCATTTCCAACTGAGGTACAGGGTTCATCTCATTGGGGCTTGACAGACAGCAGGTGCAGCCCACGGAGCAGGGCGGGGCATTGCCTCACCCGGGGTTGGGGAATTCCCTTTTCCAGCAAAGGGAAGCCATGACAGAGGGTACCTGGAAAATCAGGACACTTCCACCCTAATACTGAGCTTTTCCAACGGGCTTATCAAACGGCACACCCAGGAGATTTTATCCCGCACCTGGCTCGGAGGGTCTCACGCTCACGGAGCCTCGCTCACTGCTAGCATAGCAGTCTGACATTGAACTGCAATGTGGCAGTGAGGCTGGGGGATGGGCGTCCACCATTGCTGAGGCTTGAGTAGGTAAACAAAGCGGCTGGGAAGCTCGAACTGGGTGGAGTCCACCCCAGCTCAAGGACACCTGCCTGCCTCTGTAGACTCCACCTCTGGGGGCAGGGCATAGCTGAACAAAAGGAAGCAGAAACTTCTGCAGACTTAAACGTCCCTGTCTGACAGCTTTGAAGAGAGTAGTGGTTCTCCCAGCATGGAGTTTGAGATCTGAGAACGGACAGACTGCCTCCTCAAGTAGGTCCCTGACCCCGAGTAGCCTAACTTGGAGACACCTCCCAGCAGGGGCCAACTGACACCTCATACAGCTGGGTGCCCCTCTGAGACAAAGCTTCCAGAGGAAGGATCAGGCAGCAACATCTGCCGTTCTGCAATATTCGCTGTTCTGCAGTCTCCACTGGTGATACCTAGGCAAACAGGGTCTGGAGTGGACCTCCAGCAAACTCCAACAGACCTGGAGCTGAGGGTCCTGACTGTTAGAAGGAAAACTAACAAACAGAAAGGACATTCACACCAAAACCCCATCTGTACATCACCATCATCAAAGATGAAAGGTAGATAAAACCAGAAAGATGGGGAGAAACCAGAGCAGAAAAGCTGAAAATTCTAAAAATCAGAGCGCCTTTTCTCCTTCAAAGGAACGCAGATCCTCACCAGCAACAGAACAAAACTGGACGGAGAATGACTTTGACAAGTTGAGAGGAGGCTTCAGATGATGGGAAATAACAAACTACTCCGAGCTAAAGGAGGATGTTCGAACCCATCACAAAGAAGCTAAAAACCTTGAAAAAAGATTAGATGAACGGCTAACTAGAATAAACAATGTAGAGAATTCCTTAAATGACCTGATGCAGCTGAAAACCATGGCACGACAACTACGTGATGCATGCACAAGCTTCAGTAGCTGATTGGATCAACTGGAAGAAAGGGTATCAGTGATTGAAGATCAAATGAATGAAATGAAGTGAGAAGAGGAGTTTAGAGAAAAAAGAGTAAAAAGAAATGAACAAAGCCTACAAGAAATATGGGACTATGTGAAAAGACCAAATCTACGTCTGATTGGTGTACCTGAAAGTCAAGGGGAGAATGGAACCAAGTTGGAAAACACTCTTCAGGATATTATCCAGGAGAACTTCCCCAACCTTGCAAGGCAGGCCAACATTCAAACTCAGGAAACACAGAGAACGCCACAAAGATACTCCTCGAGAAGAGCAACTCCAAGACACATAATTGTCAGATTCACCAAAGTTGAAATGAAGGAAAAAATGTTAAGGGCAGCCAGAGAGAAAGGTCGGGTTACCCACAAAGGGAAGCCCATCAGACTAACAGCGGATCTCTCAGCAGAAACCCTACAAGCCAGAAGAGAGTGGGGGCCAATATTCAACATTCTTTAAGCAAACAATTTTCAACCCAGAATTTCATATCCAGC
This sequence comes from Pan troglodytes, assembly GCF_028858775.2. Taxonomy (NCBI): domain Eukaryota; kingdom Metazoa; phylum Chordata; class Mammalia; order Primates; family Hominidae; genus Pan; species Pan troglodytes. Next base: position 17,247,585 of record NC_072411.2, read on the forward strand.
CAAACTAAGCTTCATAAGTGAAGGAGAAATAACATCCTTTACAGAAAAACAAATGCTGAGAGATTTTGTCACCACCAGGCCTGCCTTACAAGAGCTCCTGAAGGAAGCACTGAACATAGAAACGAACAACTGGTACCAGCCACTGCAAAAACATGCCAAATTGTAAAGACCATCAAGGCTAGGAAGAAACTGCATCAACTAACAAGCAAAATAACCAGCTAACATCATAATGACAGGATCAAATTCACACATAACAATATTAACTTCAAATGTAAATGGGCTAAATGCTCCAATTAAAAGACACAGACTGGCAAACTGGATAAAGAGTCAAGACCCATCAGAGTGCTGGATTCAGGAGACCCATCTCACGTGCAGAGACACACATAGGCTCAAAATAAAGGGATGGAGGAAGATCTATCAAGCAAATGAAAAACAAAAAAAAAGCAGGGGTTGCAATCCTAGTCTCTGATAAAACAGACTTTAAACCAACAAAGATCAAAAGAGACAAAGAAGGCCATTACATAATGGTAAAGGGATCAATTCAACAAGAAGAGCTAACTATCCTAAATATATATGCAGCCAATACAGGAGCACCCAGATTCATAAAGCAAGTCCTTAGAGACCTACAAAGATGCTTAGACTCCCACACATTAATAATGGGAGACTTTAACACCCCACTGTCAACATTAGACAGATCAATGAGACAGAAAGTTAACAAGGATATCCAGGAATTGAAGTCAGCTCTGCACCAAGCAGACCTAATAGACATTTCCAGAACTCTCCACACCAAATCAACAGAATATACATTCTTCTCAGCACCACATCACACTTATTGCAAAATTGACCACATAGTTGGAAGTAAAGCACTCCTCAGCAAATGTAAAAGAACAGAAATTATAACAACCTGTCTCTCAGACCACAGTGCAATGAAACTAGAACTCAGGATTAAGAAACTCACTGAAAATCACTCAACTACATGGAAACTGAACAACCTGCTCCTGAATGACTACTGGGTACGTAACAAAATGAAGGCAGAAATAAAGATGTTCTTTGAAACCAATGAGAACAAAGACACAACATACCAGAATCTCTGGGACAAATTTAAAGCAGTGTGTAGAGGGAAATTTATAGCACTAAATGCCCACAAGAGAAAGCAGGAAAGATCTAAAATTGACACCCTAACATCACAATTAAAAGCACTAGAGAAGCAAGAGCAAATACATTCAAAAGCTAGCAGAAGGCAAGAAATAACTAAGATCAGAGCAGAACTGAAGGAGATAGAGACACAAAAAAACCCTTCAAAAATCAATGAATCCAGGAGCTGGTTTTTTGAAAAGATCAACAAAATTGATAGACTGCTAGCAAGACTAATAAAGAAGAAAGAGAGAAATATCAAATAGACACAACAAAAAATGATAAAGGGGATCTCGCCACTGATACCACAGAAATACAAACTACCATCCGAGAATACTATAAACACCTCTACGCAAATAAACTAGAAAATATAGAAGAAATGGATAACTTCCTGGACATATACACCCTCCCAAGACTAAACAAGATAGAATTTGTACCAATAACAAGTTCTGAAATTGAGGCAGTAATCAATAGCCTACCAACCAAAAAAAGTCCAGGACCAGATGGATTCACAGCCGAATTCTACCAGAGGTACAAAGAGGAGCTGGTACCATTCCTTCTGAAACTATTCCAATCAATAGAAAAAGAGGGAATCCTCCCTAATTCATTTTATGATGCCAATATCATCCTGATACCAAAGCCTGGCAGAGACACAACAAAAAAAGAAATTTTAGACCAATATCCCTGATGAACATTGATGCAAAGATCCTCAATAAAATACTGGCAACCCAAATCCAGCAGCACATCAAAAAGCTTATGCACCATGATCAAGTTGGCTTCATCCCTGGGATGGAAGGTTAGTTCAACATATGCAAATCAATAAACGTAATCCATCATATAAACAGAACCAAAGACAAAAACCACATGATTATCTCAATAGATGCAGAAAATGCCTTCGACAAAATTCAACAGCCCTTCATGCTGATCTTTGACAAAACTGACAGAAACAAGAAATGGGAAAGGATTCCCTATTTAATAAATGGTGTTGGGAAAACTGGCTAGCCATATGCAGAAAGCTGAAACTGGATCCCTTCCTTACACCTTATACAAAAATTAATTCAAGATGGATTGAAGACTTAAATGTTAGACCTAAAACCATAAAAACCGTAGAAGAAAACCTAGGCATTACCATTCAGGACATAGGCATGGGCAAGGACTTCATGTCTAAAACACCAAAAGCAGTGGCAACAAAAGCCAAAATTGACCAATGGGATCTAATTAAACTCAAGAGCTTCTGCACAGCAAAAGAAACTACCATCAGAGTGAACAGGCAACCTACAGAATGGGAGAAAATTTTTACAATCTACTCATCTGACAAAGGGCTAATATCCAGAATCTACAAAGAACTTAAACAAATTTACAAGAAAAAATCAAACTACCCCATCAAAAAGTGGGCGAAGGATATGAACAGACACTTCTTAAAAGAAGACATTTATGCGATCATTAAAAAGTCAGGGAACAACAGGTGCTGGAGAGGATGTGGACAAATAGGAACACTTTTACACTATTGGTGGGACTGTAAACTAGTTCAACCATTGTGGAAGACAGTGTGGCGATTCCTCAAGGATCTAGAAGCAGAAATACCATTTGACCCAGCCATCCTATTACTGGGCATATACCCAAAGGACTGTAAATCATGCTGCTATAAAGACACATGCACATGTATGTTTATTGCAGCACTATTCACAATAGCAAAGACTTGGAACCAACCCAAATATTCATCAATGATAGACTGGGTTAAGAAAATGTGGCACATATACACCATGGAATACTATGCACCATAAAAAAGGATGAGTTCATGTCCTTTGTAGGGACATGGATGAAGCTAGAAACCATAATTCTGAGCAAACTATCACAAGGACAGAAAACCAAACACTGCATGTTCTCACTCATAGGTGGGAAATGAACAATGAGAACACTTGGACACAGGGTGGGGAACATCACACACTGGGGGCCTGTTGTGGGGTGGGGGGATTGGGGAGTGATAGCATTAGGAGATATACCTAATGCTAAAAGACAAGTTAACGGGTGCAGCACACCAACATGGCACATGTATACATATGTAACAAACCTGCACATTGTGCACATGTACCCTAGAACTTAAAGTATAATAATTAAAAAAAAGAATAAAGTTCGAGGCAGGTTTATAAAGCTATTTCAAAGGAAAAATAGGTCTGAAATTCATCTTTTATCTACTCTATTCTCTACTCTCTTGAAGTGTAGATGTACTTCAAGAGAGTATGAGAGTTGAGGGCTCAATTACAAAGTAGGCAGTATATCTTTAAGCTCAAGCTAACAAAAATAAGACTAATAATTTAGAAAGTTGGAAGAAGAGGCTGTGAGAAAATTATGAGTGGTAAAAATGTGAGTTATTGTATTAAAGTCTCTGGACACTTGATTGAGTTCTTAATTACTAAAAGAAATAAGTTTAACGTAAAAAAATTAAGTTATATTGCAAGCAAACTATTAAGCAAAAACTGAGATTGACTACCCAAAAGGTGTTTCCAAACAATATCCCTGCTACTTTTGACTACAGAGGATTAAAATCTAAAACCCTACATTTCCTATCCTACCTTGTAGCTCTGCATAGATGGGAAATTCAATGTGGGTCTACGAGAAAATGATTAAGTCCTATGTAAGGTTTATCTAGATAGCTCTTTGTTTTCTTGAATAGAAGTAATAGATTTCGTTAAAACCCTACCATCTCTCCCTTCTACCTCCCTTAGATGGGACAGTGATGCTTCGAATGAAGGCAGTGATCTTGTGACCATAATGGCATGGTGAAGGGGACTGAAGAGATTCTTTCCCAGATACCATCACGCCAACAGAAGCTGCCTACTGTGTAAGCCACTGTAAATCTAATCTTCATTGTGTCTAATATTTCCAATTAATAAAGTCAGTGAAAGAGTTGTAGTAACTTTAATTTCACAAAAATATTTAGGGAATTGGATTAATGTTGGAAACCCAAATTGAGGGGAGGGTGCGGATAGAGGACGACTGATTTCTAATCATTGAATACATTATATCATTGAATATCATTCTTATGCTCTGATGCAGGACCTCTGTCAGGTAGAGAGAGATAGGCTGAGTAAGTAGTCACGGGGCAGACCCAACTCATGCTAGTGTGACAAAGATGTAATTATCAAATCAAAGTAAATAGTAAAGAGGGAAAAATGATGTAATTAGACAGGAGAAGACATGGTCTTAGGGAATAGGGACCTTAGAGATAAATAATGAATTTTTAATCTAATTTGTATCAAACATGCCTGAATTGCATTGTCAATGCTATGGATTAGGTTTTTGTATTAATGACTTCCGTGTTTTCAGCAAATGCCCTTTCACTGAGGATGTCAAATTCATGAAAAGAATTTTGAAAGCCACCCCTTTCTGTATTTTCATGGGAGCTCTGTATCTGTACTCTGAATGTGTGAGCCATCTGCCCGGCTCTTACAGGACCTTATTCGTGTCAAGTAGACTACAGCATAAATAGCAGAGACAAGGACAAATGCCAGGTTTAGGATTCTTTGTTTGAGAAAGATACGAACAATAAAACTGCATATTCTACAAAATAAGGTGCTTCCCACTTGTGTCATCTGATGTCTTAAAATGTCTCTGTTATGATCCAGACTTTGCACTCAGATGTCCTCCAACTACCTTGCATGCAACTGAAAAAATAATTGACACTATTCTAGTTTATAGAGAAGGAATAGATTCTGGTTATATTGGACCATTAATTTGTTTAATGGTTGTGAACAGCTTCCGCCCTTCCTTAAGAACCGTCACCACTAAAACTCTACTGCTTCCATTTGGGTGTTTGATTTGGGCAATTCCGCATGCTCCATAAGAAATAATTTAGTATGTCTGTGAGATAGATGACAGGGTTTGGATCTTTTCTCCTGGGAGATTTAACCTGGAAATTCTTTTTAATGCTAATGGCGGTTATTCATGTCAAGGCTGGCATATTGATGGAGGAATACAGTCCTAAATCTGTTTTTACAGTTTGTGTATACTTCGAGGGATTTTACCACCATATGGCCCTTAAAGATTTGTTATCAGTCAATCCACAGTTGTTACAAAGTCAGATATATGTCGTTCATACAGGTATTCCACACCTCCAGCTTGAGAAAGAAACCTGAAATAAAGATGTTAACTGCTAAAGGAAAGTGAAGAGGTGTAACCAGTGTGATAAGACTGATTCTCGCTTATCTTTACACTCCCCATACAACAGCAACCTGGTGAGCTATAGATGGCCACTGAATGAGTGATGTACACATTTTCTCTCTTTATGTGTCTACAAAGGAAAGACAGATATAAAGGACACCAGGAATGGTTGCTGTCTGGAATGAAAACTCGACTAGAAATTGGCATACAGCATTCCAATTAAGAAACCCAATTGCCCAGGTTCAAAATCTATCTGTGCCTCCTTCTAGCTACATAAGCTTAGCAGAGTTATTTAATTTATCTTCGCCTCAGGTTCCTCATATGTGAAGTAGGTAAATAGTATTATAATTCTTCCACTTCCAAATTAAAATAAGTTCATATATTTAAAATCCTTAAAGCAGTGCCTGCTGTAGAGTAAGCATAATTTAAGCTCTTATTACTACTTAGCTCACTATGTTATTAAGATTTGCACCTTTAAATAATTATTTAGAATTTTCTACCTGTTTTTAAGAAGATACTTGACTTTGCCTCACATCCTTTTTTTTAAGAAAATATGACAATATCTGTGAAGGTGTATTGAAGCATAAAAGTAATATAAGTGAAGATTACTATCCTTATAGCCACCCATCCAAAATATAGCAGTTTTAAAGTTAAGACACTATGTCTGGAAGCGTTCACTCATTTCTTTCTTTAAGCCCAATTTCTGCATATACGAAAAGCTCACTTACAAGGTATTATTTTAAATTATCTAAATATGGAGCTCTCTGTAAATCATAATTATATTCTTTTTTTATCTAGAAATTTGATGTGGTATTTCCACAGATCTCATCACAATTCTCTTCCTATTTTAGCTACTAGAAATACTGTTAGCATTTCTTTTTTCAAACTTTGGACATCAGTGTTCTGAACAATAATAATAGTAAATTATAAAGTATCTGATAAAGTAGCCTGGGGATACATTTCTTCACATTGCAAAGGGGACTTCTAATATGTGATTAAGGTTATCTCGAGATGTGGAGACCATCATGGATTATCCAGATGGGCCTAATCTAGTCACAAAATCCTGGAAAACAGAGACCCTTTTCCAGTGGTGGTCAGAGAGATGTGACAGTGGAAGAAAAGACAGGAGAGATCCAAAGTGTGAGAGGTATTCAATGCACCATTGCTGGCTTAAAGGTGCAGGAAGAAGTCACGAACCAAGGAATAAAAGCAGTCTCTAGAAACTAACACTGTACTGTACCTGACAGTGGGCAAGGAGATGAACACTTCATTCCTACAACCACAAGAAACTAAATTCTGCCAATAACCAGTTTGAGTGAAGAAATGGATTCTCTCCTAGAGCCTCCAAAAGGAAGCACAGTCTTACCAACAACACGATTGTAGCCCACTGAGACCCATTTTGGAAGTCTGACCTCTAGAACTGTAATATAATACATTTACATGGTTTTAAGCCTTTAAGTTGATGGCAATTTATTACAGCAACAATAGAACACTAATGGTTCAACATATGGTATACACTATGTGTTTATTCTTTTTATAATTTTGCTAATTATATTATTACTAATTAGTACAACCATGCAATACCTAGGAGATTTCTTGGTCCTTTATTTGCACGTGTAGCTGATCCTACCGATTGGTTTCTGAGCTCTGCTCTATGTCCTGGTATTTGGATACTCACAGAAGCAATAATGAACTTAAAGAAATAATTCTCTGAGAAGATAAGCAGAAATAGAATGGGAATTATTAACCTTGGGACAAGTGAATATTTGGGGGCTTTGGGTAACTTCAGTTACCAGCCAAAGCCAGCTGTGAGCCAACATAGAGAAAGCTATCATGATTAGTTATTTTTGAAAATTCTAGAGGTTTCTCAAAAATTGAATTTCTTGAGAAACTCGGATCCTCAAAAAAGCTATTCGGTTCCAAATTGGGGTTTAAGCAACTCAGCAAGAACAGTCACTCCCAAATTCTTTTTGGTCCACAACAGCATTTAAATTGGTCCCTGAAATACCACTTCAGTAATTTCTGAGTGCTCCATATTGACCATGAAGGACTATGATGTCCCCAGAAAACTACGAATCGGCACTTTCCAGGCACTAGTGAAGACTTTCCTGGTCACCCTATCTAAATTGCAACTTTTTCAAGGCTATTGATTCTCCTGCCTTACTACATTTTTTCTCCTCAACACTTAACACACTATAACATAAATGTAATGAGGAATCTGACCCCATTTTTTGATGTCTGAGTGCTGACAGGTTTTAAGTCTCACTCCTTCCTCTTTTCCTTGTGCCCAACATGTGGGCAAGCTGATAAAGTCTGGCTGCGCCCTTCTTTGACACCAGCAGGAGATTTAATCTATGAAAGCCCCGCCCACATGCAGAAATTTTCACCTGACTTGAACCCCTAACCCTTTGCCCACTCAAGCCCTTTCAGACTTGCTAGGAGAGTCTTGCCCTGCTCTCCCCAGGAACCTCAACTAGGTAATAGATCTTTTCATATCCTCTTTGTGCACCTGTAGCATCATTAGTCTCAATATCCCAACAAAATTTTAGGTTGAGGGTTCATCCCAATTTTAGAGAGTAGCTAAACAACAGAATATATTTCCTAACATATCTTCTTATTTGTCTGTATTTCACTTTAGATTATAAATTCCATGAGGGAACATATTCTGTGTTGTTCACTGCACCCAGAACAGTGAGTAGTATATATAAGGAACTGAATCAGCCGGGATTGTGTATTTGCATGTGTGTACATGTGTATGTCAATTATTTCTTTCTTGGTATAGTAGGTACTCATGGAGCAAAAATGATCACCCAAACCATACACCTATTTCTTTTGCAACGAAATATAGTTTACAAACCTCCAAATTAGAAGACATTATAGAATTTTATGCACCCCCACCAAAAAATATTGAAAGTCAAACATACTTTAAGAACTAACATATAATACCAAATAGGATAAACTTGGTATCTACATTATTCATTTAAGAAATACTTGTTAGGCATAACATACAAGGCAGTACTATAAGTACTAGGGATCCTATGTTAAGTAAGACAGAGATAAGAGCCTTGATTTTATGAAACTTACTGACATTTTAGCTGTCTTTCTCATTTTCTTTTTTAAAAGTGAAGATATTAGATTCTGTATTTTACTACCTAAGAGCTCATTTTTCAATGTTAAAAATTAGTACATTGCTTAGTTTCCTAAAAAGTAATATTTGTTTTTAATCAATTATCCAATATAATCAATTGGTGAGACAGAGTTAACACCATTCACTACAACTACCTCTTTCCTGAACATGCAAGAAGAATGCAATTCCTGCACTTACTTAGGTTGAAGGCTGTATGACTGAGTTCTGGTCGATAATAAATTAATTGTAAGCTATTTCCACTCTTGGCTTTACAATTTAGCCATTCAATACTCTTAGCCTTCTAGAGAGACCTCAAAAGCCATTTATTTTAGATGATTTCACAATAAAGTACAAGCTATCTGGGCCAATTGATCACCCTTTGGAGAGGAGCCATTAACAATAGCTCTCATTAATGACTGTCAGATGATCAAAAAATCAAAGTTTACAGTGTTAAGGCTTTGAGATGTAGAGGTTGATTGTTACTGCAGCAGACTCTAGACTAGGCAGACATGTCAGTAAAGTGAGATATTACTTCTCTGCTTCTTTCTATACCTAATACAATTGTTGGCCATGTCTCTTTAATAATGATATCTCTTGACATCAGTAATTACATTGACCACTCACCACTTTAAAGAACATTTTAAGAATAATTAGTGCAAATATTAATGTAAATTTCAAACTCTGCTCATTTCCTGGCTGTGATATTAACATATTCATTCATTATTGACTGGATTGGCTGTTCAATTTGAGTAGCTCGAATGTTGGATATTTCCAAGAAGAATTAAAGCCTGTTTGTATTTTACTACTGTTACAGAGAGGTGAAAATAAAGGCACTGCCTTAAATATTTCTATTAATCATTTGGCTCCCTTCTCATTTTTCTTAGCTGCAGGGAATTGCCCTCTGTGGGTCCTGAGGTACCCAGCACTCCTAGGTGATAATTACTTGAGATTAAAAGCCGAAGACCAACAGGCCTTAAAGTGTTTAATGGGGCAAAATAACAAGGCTGATGTAGAGACTTCTCTGAGCTTGTAGCTGAGATGGTCTGGGAAACAGATGAATCTAGCTTCCTAGGAAGGGTCCCAACCTGAACTTATGCTATTCATGTGTCAAGAAACTCGAGGAGTTGGTGAATCGACATTTCTATTTCAGGAGCAGCTCTTGAAGAAATATGAAAAGCACTTGAAGAGGGCAGCTCTTAGAAATGTGTCAATGGACGTTTTTCATCAATTTTACTTTAAATTCGTAACATTTTCATGAGTTTGGGAGAATCTTCATGGTGACATGTGTTAGATTAATATTATACACATTTGGAATAGACCCTGGACACTATTTTTGGGCCCCAGTGCCTTGATCTCCTAGTGATAGGCTGATTGAAACACTCAACTATGAGAAAGCAGTTTCTCAGAAATTAGGAACTGAGATTTAGAGATCTTAATGAGTCTGTCTTTAGAGTGTGAGTTGAGATATATGCGAACTTTTGCTACATATCTTCTCCCATGTGGAAAGAAATATCACTGATCTACAGAGAGATAACCTTGAATAGACATCAGCAGAGAAGTAGAAATAATAGACTACATAATCCCATAGAAAGAGACATGCAAGCGTAGCTCTTTTTGTTTCAGTTTCTAATAGCTAATTCTCTCTGACACTAAAAATGGTGGTGATTTAGTGTTTCTCTGACACTAAAAATGGTGGTGGTGATACAATTTTATAATTTGAACTTTTTTTGGTCAAAGGTGTTGAACAACAAAACCACTAAAAAAAGAAGCATATTTAGAATTGGCTTAAAAACAATACTAAGATTAGCTCGTGTCATCTTTCTCATATTTAAATAACCATTCAGTTTCACCTTTAACCTACCATAGTGTAATTAGGCACTGGGGAATAAAATGAGTAACATGTGATCTTAGACAACAACATAACACCCAGTCAGTGGTAAATTCCATGTAAAAATAGTTATATCATGGCTTTATGGTAAGTATGGCTATTTGTGTGACTTGGTTGGATTGGGGTCACCAGAAACTGCAAACTGAGAAATACACAATAGATGTTTCTCCCAGTTCTTTCTCTTCTTGTTGGTCTTTTTGCAGCAAGTTTCTCTGGCAAAGGGAAAAGGAGCAATGGATGTTACGATTTGGGAAACTGCTTTCTAATTTCAATGTTCAGCAACCAGAGCACTCACTGAGATTTATTTGCAGCAAGGAAATTGTTTGGGGAACATAATTTTTACAGGACATAACAGCACTATATGCTTTTCACAGCTTCCACTGATAACATTTGTGACACTTAAGGGGAAAGTGCAAACTTTTACAAAGCTACAAAACAGGCCTCTAAGGAGAATGATTTTAGTTCAGTTAATAAAAGGTCTCAGAGTATTTCAAGCTTAAAAAGGGGCAAAGAATGAAGACCAAGACATCAGGAAAATCCTACTCTCAAAATAAATTACCCTGTATCCCAGAAGAGGGAGAGCTGAAAAGTGGCAGACTACATAAGGAACTCATGCAGGTCTTGCGGAATATTTTCTCTAACCTACTTTCATTTAATTTTATGTTGCAGTGATACAGAGAATACTGGAAAGATTTTTTCAGGCTTCCTGCTCTTTAACTTTAAGTTAGAGTTATATTGAAGAGAAAAATAAAAGAAAGAAGGCAAAAGAAAAGAAGACATTTTAGGAACAGGTATTTCTAAAAAGGATAGGGTTATCATGAAAGCCTATGAAAGTAAAATAAAGTGCTACACATTTTGACTTTTGCCATATGGGCATTATAATTAATAAATGTAATTTTGTAGTTGAATAAGAAGGACTTTATTTCTTTTTTTTAATTTCATTTTTTTTTAAGAGATGGAATCTCACTATGTTGACCAGGCTGGTCTTGAACTCCTGGCCTCAAGAGATCCTCCCATCTTGGCCTCCCAAAGTGCTGGGATTACAGGCATGAGCCACCATGCCTTGCCAAAGAAGGACTTTACATTGGAAATCAGATAAGTACCTGTGAAAAATCTGGCACGTTAAATAGCTTACCTATTCCTTAGTTATAATACTGTTAAATGAAAAACAGGAAACAAACTAAATGCTTCAACTTTAGGCGTATCTATATTACATTCAACAAAATGTATTGCATGCCTATTTGACTGTGGTAGTCACCCCACCCCCAAGATACTTTGCACAACCTTTAAAAATATTCTATAGTTGATAACAGTTTTCAGAGTATTTCTGACGATTAAACATAACATTTGGAAGCATATAACACAGTCCTAAGAATAAGACTGAGAGTCAGAATTCAAAATATCAAAACTATTTTAAATATAACTCAAGTGAATAGTTAATTTAAGTTGCACTATTTCCCGCAACATATAACTAAAATGAATAGGCTCAAAATACACTCTTGAAATAGAGATGTGTAAAGGCATGTTCAAGGAGTTGTAGATAGTAAGAGGATGGGTGAAAATTCAAACATAACATTTGTGATGTAAGTTGAGTACTGTCTCCACTTTACCAATTTTCTCATAATCTAATAAAATAATGTATAGGAAAATGTTTTCCTTTTTATAGTTTTTTATGTTTTTAAAAAAATTTTGTGGTGTACATAGTAGGTGTCTACATGTAATGGGTACATGAGATGTTCTGATATAGGCATGTGATGTGAAACAAGAATATCACAAAGAATGGGGCATCCATCGGCCGAAGCACCTATCCATTGAGCTGCAATGCCATCAATATTAGGTCTTATTCATTCTTTCTAACTAGTTATTTTATACCCATTAACCAGCCCAGCCCCCTACCACACTTTCCAGTCTCTGGTAACCATCCTTCTACTCTCCATGTACATAAGTACAATTGGTTTGATTTTTAGATCCCACAAATAAGAGAGAACATGTGATGTTTGTCTTTCTGTGACTGGTTTATTTCACTTAAAATAATGATCTCCAGTTCCATCCATGTTGCAAATGATTGGATCTTATTTCTTTTTATGGATGAATAGTACTCCATTGTGTATATGTACTGTATTTTCTATATCCATTCATCTGTCCATGGACACTTATGTTGCTTCCAGATCTTAGCTTATTGTAAACAGTGCTGCAACAAACATAGGAGTGCAGATATTTCTTTGATATACTGATTTCCTTTCCTTTCTACCCAGCAGTGGGATTGCCTGATCCTATGGTAGCTCTATTTTTAGTTTTTTTTTTTTTTTTTTTTTTTTTTTGAGGAATCTCCAAACTGTTCTCCATAGTGGTTGTATTAATTTACATTCCCATTAAACATACACAAGTGTTCCCTTTTCTCCACATCCTCACTAGCATTTGCTTTTGCTTGTCTTTTGGATATAAGCCATTTTAGCAGGGTTGAGATGGTATCTCATTACAGTTTTGATTTGCATTTCTCTGATAATGATTTTGAGCTCCTTTTCATATCCCTGTTTGTTATTTGTATCTCCTATTTTGAGAAAGTTCTCTTCAAATATTTTGCCCATCTTTTGATCAAATTATTAGATGTTTTCCTATAGAATGTTTGAGATCTTAATATAGTGTGGTTATTAATCCCTTGTCAGATAGGTAGTTTGCAAATATTTTCTCCCATTCTGTGGCTGTTTCTTCACTTTGTTGATTGTATGCTTTGGTGTGCAGAAGCTTTTTAACTTGACATGATACCATTTGCTCATTTTTGCTTTGGTTGTCTGTGCTTACAGGGTATCACTCAAATTCTTGCCCAGACCAATGTCCTAAGTATTTTCCTCAATGTTTTCTTATAGTAGTTTCATGGTTTGAGGTGTTGATGTAATTCTTTAATTCATTTTTATTTTATTTTTGTATATGGTGAGAAATAGGGGTACAGTTTCATTCATTTGCATATAGACACCCAGTTGTCCTAGCACAATTTATTGAAGGGACTTTCCTTTCCTTACTGTTATGTTCTGGCACCTTTGTCTAAAATAAGTTACTGTAGGTGTGGGGACTGTTTTATGGGTTCTTCATTCTGTTTCATTGTTCTATCTGTCTGTGTTTATGCCAGTGCCATGCTGTTTTGGTTACAAAAGTTCTGTAGTATAATTTGAAGCCAGGTAATTCCTCCAATTATGTTCTTTTAGCTTGGAATAGCTTTGGCTATTCTGGGTCTTTTGTGGTTCCATATAAGTTTTAAGATTTTTTTTTCTATTTCTGTGAAGAACGTCATTTGTATTTTGATAAGGATTTCATTGAATCTGTAGATTGCTTTGGTAGTATGGACATTTTAACAGTTTTGATTCTTCCAATCCATGAACATAGAATATTTTTCAATGATTTTGTATCGTCCTCAATTTTTTTCATCAGTGCTTTACAGTTTTCATTATAGACATCTTTCACTTTGTTGGTTAATTCTTAGATATTTAATTTTATGTGTGGCTAGTGTAAATTGGATTACTTTTAAATTTATTTTTCATTGTTCACTGTTGGCATATAGAAATGCTACTGATTTTTGTATGTTGATTTTGCATCTTGAAATGAGTGAATTTGTTCATAAGTTCCAATAGTTTTCCTGTGGAGTCTTTAGGTTTTTCCAAATTTAAGATTATATCATCTGCAAACAAGGATACTTGGACTTCTTCCTTTCCAATTTGGGTGCCCTTTATATCTTTCTCTTGTCCTATTGCTTTAGCTAGATCTTTCAGTAATATGCTGAATAACAGTGGTGACAATGGGCATTCTTATTATGTTCCAGATATTAGAGGAAGGGCTTTCAGTTTTTCTCCATTCAGTATGATACTAACTGTGGATTTGTTATTTATGGTTTTATTATTCTAGAGTATGTTCCTTCTAATACCAGTTTTTTGAGGGTGTTTATCATGAAGGGATGTTGAATTTTATCAAATGTTTTTCAGCTTCAGTTGAAATGATAAGGTTTTTATCCTTCATTCTGTTGATATGATGTATCACACTGAGTGAGTTGTATATGTTGAACCATCCTTCCACCCCATTGACAAATCCCATGATCATGATCAATAGTCTTTCCATTGTATTGTTTAATTTGTTTGCTAGCATTTTGTTGAGAATTTTTGCATCAATATTTACTAGAGATATTGGACTCTAGTTTTTCCTCTCCTCCCCTCCCCTCCCCTCCCCTCCTCTCCTCTTCTTTCCTTTCCTCCCTTCCTTCCTTCCTCCTTCTTTCATTCGTTTTTGGGTGGCTTTGGTATTAAGGTACCCTGTACTACTTGTAGAATGAGTCTGGAAGTATTATCTCCTCCTCTGTTTTTCAAAATATTTTGAGTAGAATTGGTATTAGTTCTTCTTTACATGTTTGCTAGAATTTAGTAGTGACGCCATTAGGTCTTGGGCTTTTACTTTTTATTACAGCTTCAGTCTCGTTACTTGTTGTTGGTTTGTTCAGGTTTTGGATTTCTTCCTGGTTTAATCTTGGTAGATTGTATGTTTCTAGGAATTCATCCATTTCTTCTAGATTTTCCAATTTATTGGCATATAGTTGCTCATAGTAGCAACCAATGACCCTTTAAATTTCTGCATTATCAATTGTAATGTCTGCTTTTTCATTTCTGATTTTATTCATTTGGATCTTTTTGTTTTCATAGTCAGATTTAAGGTTTGTCTATTTTGTTTAACTTTTCAAAAAAAACATTTTTTCACTGAATTTTTAATTCTTTTACTTCAGTTTTATTTATTTCTGCTCTAATTTTTATTATTTATTTTCATGTGCTGGTTTTAGTTAGGTTTGCTCTTGCTTCTCCAGTTCTTCAAGGTACATCATTGGATTGTTTATTTGAAGTTTTTTTCTTTCTTTGATGTAGGCACTTATAGCTACAAAGTGCCTTATAGCTATAAAGCTTAAAGCAATAAACTTTCCTCTTAGTACTTCTTTTGCTGTATCCCATAGGTTTTGGCATGTTATGTTATTATAATCACTTGTTTCAAAAATATTTTCAGTTTTCTTCTTAGTATCTCATTGGCCCACTGGTCATTCAGGAGGATATTGTTTAATTTCCATGTATTTGTATGATTTATAAAATTTCTCTTCTATTTAATTTGTAGTTTGATTCCATCTGAGAAGATGGATGATATTATTTTAGCTTTTCTGAATGTTTTAAGGCTTGTTTTGTGACCTAACATGTGGTCTGTCCTTTGAGAATGACGCATATGGTGAGGGAAAAAAAAATGTGTATTGTGCAGCCATTGGATGAAATGTTCTGTTAATATCTATTAGGTCCATTTGGCCTACAGTGCAGATTAAGTCTGTTGTTTCTTTGTTTATTTTCTGCCTGGAAGGTCTGTCCAGTGCGAAAGTGGGGTGTTGAAGTGTCCAGCTATTATTGTATTGGGGCCTATAGCTCTCTTTACTCTAATAAAATTTCCTTTTTACATCCAGCTGCTCCCATGTCTGCTGCAAATATATTTAAACTAGTTGTATCCTTTTGCTGAATTTAACCCTTTATCATTATATAGTGACCTTCTTTGTCTCTTTTTATAGTTTTTTCTTCAAATCTCTTTTGTCTGCTGTAAGATTAGCAACTCTTGCTCTGTTTTGGTTTCCACTGGCATGAAATTTCCTTTTTAAAATTTTATTTTTTTTACTACGTCATAATTTAAGTTATGGGATACATGCACAGAATGTGTAGGTTTGTTACATAAGTATTCATGTGCCACAGTGGTTTGCTGCACCTGTCAACCCGTCACCTAGGGTTTAAGCCCCCCATGCATTAGGTATTTGTCCTGATGCTCTCCCTCCTTTGCCCTCCGTTGACAGGCCCAGGTGTGTGTTGTTCCCCTCCCTGTGTACATGTGTTCTCATTGTTCAACTCCTTCCTAATAATGAGAACATGTGATGTTTGGTTTTCTGTTCCTGTGTTAGTTTTCTGAGAATAGTGGCTTCCAGCTTCATCCATGTCCCTGCAAAGGACATGATCTCATTCATTTTTGTAGCAGCATATTATTCCATGGTGTATATATTTACCACATTTTCTTTATCCAGTCTATCAATGATAGGCATTTGGGTTGGTTCAATGTCTTTGCTCTTGTGAATAGTGCTGCAATAAACATACATATGGACGTATCTTTATAACAGAATGATTTATATTCCTTTGGGTATATACCCAGTAATGGGATTGCTAGGTCAAATAGTATTTCTGGTTCTAGATCCTTGAGGAATTGCCATACTGTTTTCCAAAATGCTTGAACTAATTTACATTCCCACTGACAATATAAAAGTGTTTCTATTTCTCCACAACCTTGCCACCATTTATTGTTTCTTGAATTTTTAATAATCGCCATTCTGACTGGCATGAGATGGTATCTCATTTTGGTGTTCATTTGCATTTATCTAATGATCAGTGGTGTTGAGCTTTCTTTCATATGTTTATTGGCTGTATAAATGTCTTCTGTCTGTTCATATCCTTTGCCCACTTTTTGATGGGGTTGTTTTTCCCTTTTCCTTTTCTATTCTTTTTTTTTTTTTTTTTTTTTTTGAGATGGAGTCTCACCCTATTGCCCAGGCTGGAGTGCAATGGTGTTATTTCGGCTCACTCCAACCTCCTCCTCCTGGGTTCAAGCGATTCTCCTGCTTCAGTCTCCCAAGTAGCTGGGATTACAGGTGCGTGCCACCACACCTGGCTAATTTTTTGTATCTTTAGTAGAGATGGAGTTTCACTATGTTGGCCAAACTAGTCTCAAAATCCTGACCTCGTGATCTGCCTGCTTCAGCCTCCCAAAGTGCTGGGATTACAGGTGTGAGCCACTGCGCTCAGCCTGTTTATTCCTGTAAACTTGTTTAAGTTCCTTGTAAATTCTGGATATTAGACCTTTGTCAGATGGGTAGATTGCAAAAGATTTCTCCCATTCTATAGGTTGCCTGTTCACTCTGATGATAGTTTCTTTTGCTTTGCAGAAGTTCTTTAATTTCATTAGATCCCACTTGTCAATTTTAGCATTTGTTGCTTTCGGCCATTTCTTTATTTAGCAATTCTTTAGGCCATTTCTTTATAAAATCTTTGCCCATGCCTATGCCCTGAATGGTATTGCATAGGTTTTCTTCCAGGGTTTTTATGGTTTGGAGTTTTACATTTAAGTCTTTAATCCATCTTTAGTTAATTTTTGTATAAAGTGTAAAGAAGGGGTCCCATTTCAGTTTTCTGAATATGGCTCCCAGTTTTCCCACTACCATTTATTAAATGGGGAATCCTTTTCCCATTGCTTGTTTTTGTCAGGTTTGTTGAAGATCAGATGGTTGTAGATGTGTGGTCTTATTTCTGAGGTCACTATTCTGTTCCATTGGTCTATATGTCTGTTTTGGTACCAGTACCATGCTGTTTTGGTTACTGTAGCCTTGTAGTATAGTTTGAAATCAGGTAGTGCAATGTCCCCAGCTTTGTTCTTTTTGCTTGGGATTGTCTTGGATATGTGAGCTCTCTTGGTTTTATATGAATTTTAATGTAGTTCTTTTCTAATTCTGTGAGGAATGTCAATGTTAGTTGGATGAAAACAGCATTGAATCTATAAATTACTTTGGGCAGTATGGCCATTTTCATTGACTTTTTTCTATTCATGAGAATGGAATGTGTTTCTATTTGTTTGTGTCCTCTCTTATTTCCTTGAGCTGTGGTTTGTAGTTTTCTTCAAAGAGGTCTTTCATGTCCTTTGTTAGCTGTATTCCTAGCTATTTTATTCTCTTTGTAAGAATTGTCAATGGGAGTTTTCTGGCACATCTAAAAAAAAGCTTATCCACCGTGATCAAGTTGGCTTCATCCCTGAAATGCAAGGCTGTTTTAACATATGCAAATTAATAAACATTATCTATCACATAAACAGAACCAATGACAAAAACCACATGATTATCTCAATAGATACAGAAAGGACTTTGATAAAATTCAACATCCCTTCATTTTAAAAACTCTCAATAACTAGGTATTGATGGAATGTATCTCAAAATAATAAGAGCTATTTATGAGAAACCCACAGCCAATATCATACTGAATGGGCAAAAGCAGGAGGCATTCCCTTTGAAAACTGGCACAAGAAAAGGATGCCCTCTCTCACCACTCCTATTCAACATAGTATTGATAGTTCTCACCAGGGCAATCAGGCAAGAGAAATAAATAAAGTGTATTCAAATAGGAAGAGAGGGAGTCGAATTGTCTCTGTTTGCAGATGATATGATCCTATATTTAGAAAATCTCATTGTCTCAGCCCAAATACTCCTTAAGCTGATAAGCAACTTTGGTAAAGTCTCAGGATACAAAATCAATGCGCAAAAATTACAAGCATTCCTATCCACCAACAATAGACAATCAGAGAGTCAAATCATGGAATTTTTTTCATCCCTTTATTTTCAGTCTATGTGCATCTTTATAGGTGAAGTGGGTTTCTTTTGGGCAACAGATCAATGGATTTTATTTTTTCATTTATTCAGCCAATCTATGTCTTTTGATTGGAGAGTTTAGTCCATTTGCATTCAATGTTATTAATAAGTAAGGACTTACTCCTGCTGAATTATTATTTGTTTTCTGCTTTTCTTGTGATCTTCACTTCTTTCTTAAGTTTATCTGTCTTCCTCTAGTTATGATGATTTTTCTCTTGTGATTTCACGTAGTCTTGCTTTTAATTTTTTGTGTATCCATTGTATGTTATTTTATTTGAGGTTACCATGAAGTTTGCAAATACTATCTTTTAATTCATTGTAATTTGATAACAACTTAACACTATTTGTATAAACAAACAAGGAAGCAAAAAGAAAGTTATAAAAACTTGCCTTATAAAAGTTATAAAAACTTTGTCACCCCACTTTTTAATTTTTTGCTTTTTCTATTTATATTTTGTTGTACTGTGTGTTGAAAAGTTGTAGTTATTATTTTTGATTAGTTCATCATTTAGTGTTTCTACTTAGAGTAAGAGTAGTTTACACACCCCATTTACAGTGCTATAATATTCTTTGTTTTTCTGTGTACTTACTATTACCAGTAAGATTATTTTCTTTCTTTTTTTTACCTTCAGGTGATTATTTATTGCTCATTAATGTCCTTTTCTCTCTGACTGAAGTACTCCCTTAAGCATTTATTGTAGGACATGTCTGCTTTTGATGAAATCCCTCAGCTTTCGTGTGTATAGGAAAGGCTTTATTTCTCCATCAGGATAAAAGGATATTTTTGCCAGATATTCTACTATAGGGCAAAAGGTTTTTACCTGCAGCACTTTAAATATGTCATGCCACCCTCTCTTGGCCTGTAAGGTTTCCACTGAAAAGTCTGCTGCCAGATGTATTGGAGCTCAATTGTATGTTATTTTTTTCTCTTGCTGCTTTTGGGATCCTTCTTTATCTCTGACCTTTGAAATTCTGATTATTAAATGCCTTGTTGCAGTCTTCTTTGGGTTAAATCTTCTTGGTGTTCTATAACCTCCCTGTACCTGGATGTTGATATGTTTCTCTAGGTTTAGGATGTTTTCTGTCATTATACTTTTGAATAAACTTTCTACCCCGTCTATTTCTCTACCTTCTCATTAAGGCCAATAAAGCTCAGATTTGCCCTTTCGAGGTTATTTTTTAGAGCTTGTAGGCATGCTTTTATAATTCTTTTTTTTCTTTCTACCCCTATCTTTTTCTCCACCTTCTCATAAAGACCAGTAAAGCTTAGATTTGCAATTTTGAGGTTATTTTCTAGAGGTTGTAGGCATGTTTTTATTCTTTCTTTTTCTTTTTTATTCTCTGAATATATTTTTAAATATCTTGTGTTTAAGCTGACTAATTATTTATTCTCCTTGATCCATTCTGCTGTTAAAGGACTCTGATGTATTCTTCAGTATGCCAATTGCATTATTTAGCTCCACAATTTCTGCTTGACTCTTTGTAATTATTTCAATCTCTTTGTTAAATTTATCTGATAGAATTCTGAATTATTTATCTGTGTTATCTTCAATTTCTTTGTTTCCTCAACACAGCTATTTTGAATTCTCGGTCTGAAAGGTCGCATCTATTTGTTTCTCCAGGATTAGTCCCTGGTGCCTTCTTTAGTTCATTTAGTGAGATCACGTTTTCCTGTATGATCCTGATACTTGTAGATGTTTGTCTGTGTCTGGTCATTTAAGAGTGAGGTATTTATTGTAGTCTTCACTGTCTGGGTGTGTTTGTACCTATCTTTCTTGGGAAGGCTTTCCAGATATTTAAAAGGAGTTGAGTGTTTTAATCTAAGCTGATTTTGCTTTAGGGGGCACCTCAAGTCCAGTAACACTGTGGTTTTTGCATACTTGTAGGAGTACTGCCTTGATGGTCTTGGACAAGATTGAGGATAATTCTCTGGGTTACCAAGCAGAGACTCTTGTTCTCTTCCCTTAATTTCTCCAAGACCAAGTTTCTGTCTCTCTTTTTCTAAGCCACCTAACACTGGGGGTGGAGTGACAGACACAAGCCCCTCTGTGGCCACCATCACTATTACTGCTCTGGGTCAGAGCTGAAGCCAGCACCGTGCCGAAGGCCTGCTATAACTACTCTTTGGCTACTATTTATGTCCACTCAAGGCCCAGGGACTCTACAATAGGCATGTGGTAAAACCAGCTAGGCATGTGTCCTCTTGTATTAGTCTGTTTTTACACTGCCATGATGAAATACCTGAGAATGGGTAATTTATAAAGGAAAAAGGTTTAATTGACTCATTGTTCCGTGTTGCTGAGAAGGCCTCAGGAAACTTATAATCATGGTGGAAGACAAAGGAGAGACAGACACCTTCTTCACAGGGCAGCAGAATGGAGTCAATGCAAGCAGGGGAAATGCCAGATGCTTATAAAATCATCAGATATTGTGATATTCACTCATTATCATGAGAACAGCATGGGGGAACTGCCCCCATGATCTAATTACTTCCCACCTGGTCCCTCCCATGACATGTGCGGATTACGTGAACTACAAGTCAAGATGAGATTTGGGTGGCGACACAGCAAAACCATATCACTTCCCCTTCAGGGAGGTGAAATCCCTTATCCTCAGGTGGGTCCAGAAGTGCCATCTAGGAGTCAGAAACTAGAGTAAAAAAACTTAGAATTCTACCTGGTGTTCTATTGTATTGTGGGCTGAGCTGGCAACTCACATCACAAAATACAGTTCTTCCTGCTCTTCTCTCCCCTTTCTGAAGGGAGAGGAGCCTCAACCCATAGGTACCACCACTCCTGGTCAGAAAGAGTACTGCCAAGCTACCACTAATGTTCTCTTAATGCATAAGGTCTCTTAAGTCAGCTTGTGAATGCTGCCTGGCCTGGGACTCACCCTTCATAACAGTGGGCTCCCCCATGGCTCAGGGCAGGTCCAGAAATGCTGTCCAAGATTTAAGTCCTGGAATTAGGACCCCAAAAGCCCACTTGGTGTTCTACCCACCAAGGCCATGCTGGTACCTAAGGTGCAAGACGAAGTCCTTTTTACTTTCCCCTCTGCTTTTCTCAAGCAGAAGGCCTGTTGCCCCATATCCACCACAGCTGGTAAGGTTCTGAGTCTCACCTGAAGCCAGCAAGTCTCAGAGGCTCACCAAGGCCCTTGATGTAGTACCTGGATATTGTTGCTGATTATTTAGAGCCCTAGGGCTCTTCAGTTAGCAGTAAGGCAGTGGGTTCCCTTCTAGCCACGGGTGTATCTGGAAATGTAATCTGGGAGCTAGGGCCTAAATAAGGGGCCTTATGATTCTGACAGGCGCCTATCCTGCCGTGGCTGAGCTGGTATCTAAGATGCAAGACAAAGTCCTCCTCATTCATTTCTCTCCTCCACTCAAGCAGAAGGAAGAGATATCTTTTGGAGCTTCCCTAACCTGGAGTTAGGGAAGGGGTAATGCCAGGACTCCTCTGGCTGCCTCAGTATGTCTCAGTGTATTGCCTGTCCCCCACACAGTCCACTGTCTCTGGGACTACTTCAGCCTTAGGACACGCCCAAGAGCTTCAGTCCTTACAGCCTACCTAGACTGTTTTTCAACTTTACTTAAACTTTACCAAAGAGAGCACTTTGGCCCTGGGTGGTGAGGTTTGTGGGCACTCAAGTTTTCACCACTGGGGGAGATAATTCCCCTCTGGCTAGGGTTGCTTTAAATGCCCCTTCTGTGGGCAGGCAACAATTGAGTTTGGTCCAGTACTCTTTTCTTCTCTAACAAAACAGCATTAAGTTCTATGCCTCACAATTACTGTTTTCTCCTCCGCATGACCAAGAGAACCTCTCTGCACCAAGCCTCCACTACCGGGGGTGGGCGGTGGTGGTAGGGGTGCCGTCAAGGATTCTGGCCTGTTTTTTAAAAATCTCTTCATTGCCCATTTAGCGATGTGAAGTTAAAACCAGGTACTATG
Organism: Pan troglodytes; assembly: GCF_028858775.2. Lineage (NCBI taxonomy): Eukaryota > Metazoa > Chordata > Mammalia > Primates > Hominidae > Pan > Pan troglodytes. Next base: position 17,270,303 of record NC_072411.2, read on the forward strand.
AATGCTCATATGACTTTTGGTTCTTATGAAGGTGTTTTATCTGTGTAGATAGTGGTTAACTTGGTGTCCTTGTGAGGGGGACAATCAGTGGAACCTTCTAGTCACCATCTTGCTCCACCTCTGTGTGAAAATGTTTTCTTAAGTGAAAAATAGTACAAAGTGTCTATCTGATAGTGACAGGAGACACACAAATTTCTAGGTAGACAGGGATGGGTCACCTGTGAAACCCAACCTTCAAGTCAAAGGTGGCCTGAAACCTAAAAGTCGAACTTCTTGTTCTGGATAGAATCCACGACCAGAGTGAAAACTTTTATCCCTGTCTCACCCTCTCTTCTCGATTGGTTCCTTCGAGATGATGCCTTTTAACCATTTGAATGGGGCTTTTTCCAAGACCATAAGAAAGCTGAAATGCTTTGACTATATGTTAAAGACAGATGGTATAAATGTGATTTGGGGAGAGAGGTGGAAGTGGGGCAAATCAACTAAGCTGTCAGCCTCATAATTGCAAAGAAAGCAGACTGGGAACTCAGATATATTGTGGAAGCCTTGGTAGCTAGCAGTTGTCTCTTCTCTTCTCTTGTCTGCGTGTGTGTGTGTGTGTGTGTGTGTGTGTGTGTATATATATATATATATATATATATATAGAGAGAGAGAGAGAGAGAGAGAGAGAGAGAGAGACATATATTTCAGAAGCATTGGCCCATTAGGAAAGTTGTCTATTAATTCCTGTTAGGGCCATAATTTTCACATTGAGTCTGATTATAGCATTAAAACTGCTTATCATACAATCAATAATAAAACACAGTTTTACAGTCTATTCTTTATTATGAGAAAATCAGAACTATACTTGGGCTGATTTTCAAGTGCGCATCATTTACCATAGGAACACTCTAAATATGTTCCTGCTCCATTTTTTTTAATTGAAGCTGGATGCAATATATGGAGACTATAGTTTATCTGCAATGTGGTAACCTTAACAGGTAAGCACTAGAGAAAAGAGTAGATTTATATAAGGAATCACTTTGAGCTTAACAATATTGAATAAACTTTATATTTTGAAAAGAAAAAAAGACTGAATGTGATTTACAATGTTTATGATACTTACTTTACTGTAAGGAATTGTTATATTCATTAACATTTTTTCTTCCCACTTTTGCTTTTTCACTTTTTTTTTGAATATAAAATTTCTTTCCTGAATGGGCATAAGCAAAAATATGGGCAGAAAGGTCAGGCAAATTTGTACTGTTTTGGCCACCTTCGGGATTATGCCCTCTCTAAAGGTAAAGGAGTTGCCAATCAGATTTTTCAAAGCTCATCAGGTTATGTTAGTGTCCAGTGTCTGTTAAGGTCAGGTTTCAGGTAGGGGGAACCCCTTTTACCTATCGTACCCTATTAGTTAAGCACACCTAAAGATACCCCAATATATTCTTCCTCTTATACATCTGGCCCTTACTGGTAGAGTCTAAGTCACTCATCTTGTAGTAGTAGGGTCTGAGCACTGTGCTCTATGCTGCATGTTCACCTTGCCTTAGGATGGATAAATCCAACCAAAGGCATCACCACAGACCTAGACATCTTAGACTTAAAGGAGAAGAAGTAGGATGCAAGAGGCTGGCCCAGATTTTTTTTTTTTTTTTTTTTTTTGAGACACAGTTTCACTCTTGCTGCCCAGGCTGCAGTGCAATGGCACAACCTCGGCTCACCGCAACCTCCGCCCCCTAGGTTCAAGCCCAGTAGCTGGGATTACAGGTGTGCACCACCACTCCTGGCTAATTTTGTATTTTTAGTAAAGATGGGGTTTTTCCATTTTGCTCAGGCTGGTCTTGAACTCCTGACCTCAGGTGATCCGCCTGCCTCAGCCTCCCAAAGTGCTGGGATTATAGGTGTGAGCCACTGCCCTCGGCCTGGCCCAGACTATTTAGACTAAGCTGCTTTCTATAATCCACTTGTTATGAAACCTCTATATTTCATATATACACTTATGTATCCATGATTAAAGTTAACCTTTGCTTCTTATGTCAATTAAGATAAAACTCAACTGTAAATAAATTATAAATACAACAAAGAATAAATCAAACAGGATTTCTTGGCTAGTGATTTGTTTTAACTTTTATTCTTTTTTTACATAACAAGATGTCTAAAGCTAGAGCTAAGCAGCCCAAGGCCAGTGAAGATGCTCCATGATTATGCCAGGAATGCAATAGATAATTAAGAGGTGATGCAGCCATTCAAAGAAGCAGCTAACTGGGGATACAGCATGAATTGTGTCATATAAGCAACAGCAGTCATAATCATTTATTGAGAATATGCCTTTTAATAGGACGTTATGCAATGCTTTACATATATTACATCCATTAATATTTATAACAACAATAAAAAGCTCTAAGAAAGAAGCACTATGATGATGATTCTCATTTACACATAAAGAAATGCACCCAAGAAGAAGCTTCAGTGTCTAGAGTGGATAGTAGTATGTCAGGTAGATTGTGAAGAAATGGCAGATACAGTGTCAGACATAATCTCTTGTGGAGTTAGGAGACATAAGTTAAATAATGTATAATCAGAATCCAAATTACAAGTTATCGAAAAACAGCAGCCAAGACAGAGAAAGTGAAGTACAGACTGTGAAAGCTGAGTCACTACAAAGTTGCTAGTGAACCAATGAGGGGCTTAGCCTTCAGCTTGCTCTGAGAAGCTGCCTGAACTGGGTACATGTAGGAGGAATCTTGATGTAGCGTTAATCAGTGAGACTTTCCTCTCACATATAAATTCTATCTGGATAGGCTATTGGGGGAGGTGATGACAATGACACATATCCTCCGGGGCATGGCTAGAAGGAATAAAATTAAGAGGAAGAGCCCAGACTCCTCTGTGGAATGTATTGGTCATTACTTTTATGCAATGAAGCTCTTTTATCTGCATTATAAATATCAGTTTTTAAAAATAATCGATCTTGACATCAAAGGACACAATCAATAGACTGGAAAGGTAATCCATGGAATGGGAGAAAATGTTTGCAAATCTTACATCTGATAAGGAGTTAACAGACTATATAAATAACTCTACAACAGCAAAACAAGCTGTTTACAAAATGGGCAAAGGACTTGAATGACATTTGTCCAAAGGAAATATACAAATTGCCAATAAAAACATGAAAAAGAGTCTCAGAATAAATCATATCAAATGCAAATCAAAACCACAATGATATATTACCTCACATCCATTAGAATGATGCTATGGTTTTAGTATTTGTACCTTCCAAAACTCATGATGAAACTTTATCCTCATTGCAACAACATTAAGAGGGTGAAAAAAACCTGACTATGGCATTTGAGAGGGTGGGAAGTTTGGAATGTAATTAAGATTAGACACAAAAAGCAATGGCAACAAAAGCCAAAATTGACAAATGGGATCTAATTAAACTCAAGAGCTTCTGCACAGCAAAAGAAACTACCATCAGAGTGAACAGGCAACCTATAGAATGGGAGAAAATTTTTGTAATCTACTCATCTGACAAAGGGCTAATATCCAGAATCTACAATGAACTCAAAGAAATTTACAAGAAAAAACAAACAACCCCATCAAAAAGTGGGCAAAGGATATGAACAGACACTTATCAAAAGAAGACATTTATGTAGCCAAAAGACAAATGAAAAAATGCTCATCATCACTGGCCATCAGAGAAATGCAAATCAAAGCCACAATGAGATGCCATCTCACACCAGTTAGAATGGCGATCATTAAAAAGTCAGGAAACAACAAGTGCTGGAGAGGTTGCGGAGAAATAGGAACACTTTTACACTGTTGGTGGGACTGTAAACTAGTTCAACCATTGTGGAAGTCAGTGTGGCGATTCCTCAGGGATCTAGAACTAGAAATACCATTTGACCCAGCCATCCCATTACTGGGTATATACCCAAAGGATTATAAATCATGCTGCTATAAAGACACATGCACATATATGTTTATTGCGGCACTATTCACAATAGCAAAGACTTGGAACCAAGCCAAATGTCCAACAATGATAGACTGGATTAAGAAAATGTGGCACATATACACCATGGAATACTATGCAGCCATAAAAAAGGATGAGTTCATGTCTTTGTAGGGACATGGATGAAGCTGGAAACCATCATTCTCAGCAAACTATCGCAAGAACAAAAAACCAAACACTGCATGTTCTCACTCATAGGTGGGAATTGAACAATGAGAACACATGGACACAGGAAGGGAACATCACACACCGGGGCCTGTTGTGGGGTGGGGGGAGCGGGGAGGGATAGCATTAGGAGATATACCTAATATAAATGACGAGGTAATGGGTGCAGCACACCAACATGGCACATGTATACATATGTAACAAACCTGCATGTTGTGCACATGTACCCTAAAACTTAAAGTATAATAAAACAAAAAAGAACTAAAAATAGAACTCCCATTAGATCTAGCAGTCCCACTACTGGGTATCTCCCCAAAGAAAAATAAACCATTATGTAAAAAAGAAAAAAAAAAGATTAGATGAGATCATGAGGTCAGAACGTTAGTGGTTTTATAAGAAGAGAGAGAGGGGCCTGAGTGAGCAAGCATCACACTATGCAATGGCCTGCAGTGCCTCAGGACCCTGCAGAGAGTCCTCACCCGCAACATGGTCCTCACCAGATATGTCCTCGCAAGCTTGGATTCCCAGCCTCTGGAAATGTAAGAAATAGATTCTTTTTATTTATAAATTACCCAGTATCAGGTATTCAGTTATAGCAACAGGAAGTGAACTAAGTCAGACGGCTTCTGCAGAAATAACAAAAAAAAAAAAAAAAAAAAAAAAAAGAAAAGAAAACGACCAAAGAAAACGTTGGTTAGGACGAGGAGAAAATTGGATCACTTGTTCTCTTTTAGTGAAATGCAAAGTGGTATAGCCCCTATGAAAAACAGTATGGCGGTTTCTCAAAAAAAATTCTTAAAAAAAGAATTATCATAAAATCCAACAATTCCACTTACAGATATATATTCAAAACTATTAAAAGTGAAGTCTCAAAGAGATATTTGTGCACTCATGTTCATAGCATCATTATTCATAATAGCAAAAAGGCAGAATCAACCAAAATATCTATTGATGGATGAGTGGGATCAACAAATTGTGGTATACACCTTGCAATGGAATATTATTCAACCTTAAGAAAAAGAAAATTCTGAGACATGCTCTAACACAGATGAACTGTAAGGACATTATGCTAAGTGATATAAGCCAGGCACACAAAAGACAACTACTACATTATTCTACTGCATTTTTCTGCTTACATAAAGTACGTAGAGATTAATAGAGACTGAAAGTAAAATGGCAGGTGCCAAGAGTTGAGGGGGGTTGGGAATAGGAAGTTGTGGTTTAATGAGCATAGAGTTTCAGTTTTACAAGATGAGAAAATATGAAGATTGATTGCACAACAATGTGAATGTATTGCTGAACTGTATGCTTAAAATGGTTGATACGATTTTTTAAAAAAGAACCTGGTCTGGAATGCCAAACAAATTGGACTTTTTTCTCTAGTCAGTGGACAGTTAGCCTCTAAAGGTGTATAAGAAAATATTTGCAGTTTAGAAATATCCTCTTACCAACATCTAGCGGATGAATAGTTGGGAGACTGGAAGTAACTAGGAATCTATCCAACACAGACGAACTTTGAAAATGTTATGCTAAATGAAAGAAGTCAGTCACATAAGAACACATATTGTTAGAATATATGCCTACCTATACAAAATGTCCAGGGTAGGCAAATTTAAAGAGACAGAAAGTATATTAGTGTTTTTCTATGGCTAGGGGTGTGGAGGGGCTGGAGGCAGGCAACTAAATGGTAAGGGGTTTCTCTATGGGTGATGAAAATGGCGTAAAATTCATAGTAGTGACAAGTCTCATTACTCTGTGAATATATCAAAACCATTGATATATAGGAATCACGTGAATTATATCTCAAGAAAACTCTATCATCTGTCTGTCTATCTATCTATCTATCTATCTATCTATCTATCTATCTATCTATCTGTCTATCTAATTGAGCTTTTAAAATTCTTTCACAGGGTTGCATATATTTAACACCATAAAGTCCGAAGCAGGAAGACCTTCTACGAAAGCTTCCACTGGTATGTGTTTTGAGCCTCCTGAGCCAATAATCAAAGTAATAGGAGACTGATCTTCAATCTTTGTTTTCATCCTGTATCATCGAAATTGGATGCCTCACAGTTGCAAAACCTCTCTAGTCTTGGTTTTTCAGGGCACACAGTTCACATCATCAGGGGATGGTTTGAAGACTGAGTCTGCATGCAAAAGACTTAGAGCAGAATATGAGAGAAGTGACCATATTTGCACTTAGAAAGTTGTGGTATTTCTGAGAATGAAGAAGTATCAGGTGAAAACTACATGCTGGAGACTACCTGATTCTCTCACTCTTAAGCTACCATTTCCTACACAATAGTGAGGTGAGATTGGGTTGCACAGAGCAGAAGAGGAAGGAATACAGAAGGAAAAAACAGACTGTAAGGCATTACAGCAATATGTACTAAATCAAAATTTATGGAGAGGAATGAATTTTAATAAAAGAAGATATCAATGCTTCTTCTTACAGTAGGAGCCAAGAAAGATAAACCATCATTGATCCTGTAGACCTGGGCTAGTGAAAACTGGAACAATATAATATTGGTGATAAGATTTTGGCTAGAATCCCTTTCATAGTAAAACTATATTCCAGAGCATACTTGAGAGATATCAGGATTTAGAAGCTGGAAACTATCTTGATTTTTTAAGTTGTCATTTGCATCATGATCTCATAGCTTGTAATATATTCTTTTGTAAAAATGTGCACCTTCCAAATGCCTGATACTTTGTGAAGACATTAAGAAGAATAGTTAAACATTGACATTATTAGGTCAATCCAGGAAATTAAAAAAAAATCATGGCTGACAAGAATGTAGAATACTGCTCTCCATGAATTAATGAAGAAGAAAAAATAATAATTCTATGCCCTTCTCTAAACTAATAATTCACTTGGCAAGAGCAAGCCTGAAGGAGTTTGGCAGTAGAATTTTTCTCTGAAGATTTATCACAGTCCATTCAGATCAAGATTGAGGTCTCAAGAGAAAAGTGGTGAGAAAGATGTGAAGCGTTTATGATTTGGTTGCCATTTGCTTTGCAAGAAAAAGATACATAGTTACCATTACAGACTGAAAATTTTCTATCACAACACAACAATGGTTTTAAAACTGCGAAGTTCTCCATTCCTCTCTGCACTGATCTAGATTCTTTTTATATCAAATAACCCAAGTCAAGGCTTCATTTCCTATAAAACCTATAAGGGCCAGCCTTAATCGACCTTCATTTTTTTCCAGTACTTCAGTATTTGCATATAATATCCAGTATTTGATGTACACTCTTGTCTAATAATGCCATCTCCATAAGTCTTTGTTTTTCCACCGCAAGAGTATTTCTCTTTTGTTTTTAGATGTAGCTCACCTACTATACAAATCAGACCACTACAATCCTGTGAGAGAAAAATGTGTGTACTCATTTATGTGTAGAGGAAAAGCATGGTGTTGTAATTCTTCACTATTTTTGTTGCACTTCTCCATCTCAATGTCTCCACTAAACAGGTTTTGAACTTTGAGCTTATTAATCATATGTTACACAATCCTAAAATCACCTCTTAGACACAATGACAAATTGATTCCAGTTTTGTTTTTATTCTGCCTACTCTCATGGATAAAGTTTTTCCTTTAAGTTGTTCTCTATTCTGATTTTTCTTACCTGCCACTTAACCTATCACACCCTGATTCCCAGATGCCAGTATCAAGATTGGGGTACCTCACTGGTCTGTGTGGCAAAAAACATTTTGACCTGTTGCAGGAAAGCTTTTATTTTATTATGTGTGTAACTTTCATGCTTCCAGCCATAATTTGGGGTCTATAAAGATAATTTTTAAATATTTTTATTTAATTACATTATCAAAATTTAGCGAAGCATACTGGTAAATCAAACAGTTTGTTTACTGGGCTTCAAAAACAGGTTTAATGGATTATTGTTCTCTGTGGAGTTGACTGAATATATCAGTGGCCCTAGCCTTCCATAGACAAAAACCTAAATGAACCCTGGTCGTTGGTGGATCATTGCCATGGAAAAGACTTCTTTGTCTCTTCAGTACACACAAAGAGTAAGAAAACAACAATGGAGCAATTCTATCCAAGATCACATTTGCTATTATAATTACAGGGTGTCATGATTGCTGCTAGTTTTTAAGCTTCTGAAAGACTAGGTAAAAATAATAAGCATTTCATCAAACTTGATGTATGCCAAGAAGCAAAGTCTTCTTTCTCTGAAGATTGTCTGTTTTCTTTTTCTTTTTGTCACTTTTTAGCAAGCATTTTGTATTACTTAGAGGTAGCTATTGTCATTGTTTGTTTTACACTTACAGACTTGATAATAAAACAAATGCTCACCCAGGTATCCTAGCAACTCAGTTCCTTTTTTTATTTCTCTCTGGTGCTTAAATTAGATGCTCTGAGAGCCTTTTCTCAAGCTATTAAGGGACACATATGGCTAATCTAGAGCAACACACTTCATCTTGGTTGAACTCACTGGGAATCAATATTCATTATCATGGATTATTCACCTCAAAAAAGGACACTATTGGCTCTGAAAGTTATCAGGAGGCTGGAAATAACTACAAAATGGTGATAAAGGAGACACCATGAGGAAAGCAAGGCCACAGATTGGAAAGGAGTGACAGAGGAGTTATGTCTCATTCCCCCACTGGGCTCTGGCTCTCATTGCCCCAGCTGCAATCCCTGGCCTAAGGATGTAGGAGTTACCAGACTTAAATGTGGCCCCAGCTCTGTCATTACTAAAGTGTGTGATTGTCAGCACGTCACTTAAGCCCAGGTTTATCTATGATCTAACAAGAAAAGGCAGTGTCAGTGATCTGGAGAGATTGGCTGGCCCCCCCGGCATTCTGGGTAACCTCTAAAGTGTTGACTAACAACCCAAGACACAAGAGTTCTTGGTAGACACCCATATACACAGCAAGACAAAATGAAAATATGAAGACTAGAGCTTTGTTTAGGGAAACAGACTTGGGAAAGAAGCTTCTAGAAACACAGAGATGAGCAGAAACAATCCTAGTCTCCTGGAAGGGAATAGGGTGAGACTGGCTACAGCTGTCATATGAGAGCTGATTATTAAATTTTTAGGAATTTTGCTAGCTGGTCATTAAATCTGCCACTGGTAAAATCTAAATTATATAAATGGACAACAAAAATACATTAGAAACAAAGATAAAAGACAAAATTAATCACTCCTTTATTATTTTACTATATTTCAATAGTATCTATGAATTGGTACTATGTACATGATTGAAATTAGCAAATGCCTCAAGTCAGGGTTTTTTTGGAAGAGAGTGGGGAGGGATAACTATACTGGCTTTCAGAACACTTTTCATATACCTTGTGAGACAGTCAAGGTAATCACCATCATCTTACTTTATTATAGATTTAAAAAATTAACGAAGTAAAGTGACTGGCTTGAGTCACATAGTAAATGGCTGCATATAGGTAGGGTTCCAAGTCTCCTGATTCCTAGTCCACAAAAATTTTCCTCTGTCACACTTCATCTTAGTCATTTTCTGTTGCTTATAATGGAATATCTGAAATGGGGTAATTTATAAAGAAAATAAATTCATTTCATACAGTTATGAAGACTGAGAAGTCCAAGGCCCAGGGGCTGTATCTGGTGAGGGCCATCTTGCTGATGGGGATTTTCTACAGAGTCATAAAGTGGTGCAGGGATCACATAGGAAAAACTGGCAGAATGTGGCTCAAATAACAAACAAACTTATTTGGTTTATTTAGTCATTAGATAGCTCAAGTCTCTCTTCCTCTTCTAATAAAGGCACCAGTTTCTCTCCCATGATAACCCATTAACCCATTAATCCATTAATCATTAATTCATGAATAATCCATTAATGGGAGCAGAGCCCTCATGACCCAATCACCCCTTAAGACCTTACCTTTCAATACTGCCACATTGAGGATTAAGTTTCAACATGATCTTTGGAGCAGACAAAGATTCAAACCATAGCATGTTTCACTTATTTTTCTTGTTATAGGAGGACATAGAGCAAACTTTTGGTGATTTTATGTAGGCTCCTTACCTTGCTTAGCAGAATATTGTGTTACATCTGTGACACACCTAATTCTCTGTCACTCTTTAAGCCAGGTACTCCACTTGTCTCAAGGGTAATGACATCTTCCCTGCCTTACAGGATTGTTGTGAGAAAGAAGTGAAATGGATAGAAAAGTGTTTTGAAATGAATATGGAGCTGTTAGAATTTTATGGAGTAATTTTTATTAAATTCTTTTAAATTTTGTTATTATCTCCACAATGATAAGAATTAAGCTAGCAGTAAAAGGATACAAACTGTTAGCTGGGACTTAAAAAAGAGACAAGTAAACAGCAGAACATGAATTTTCTGTCCCATTTACTCTCTCTTCAGTTTGTTTAGAATCGCTATATAGGTGCGGGGTTTGTGACTGAAGTTAAAAGAAGTGTTAAAGGCAAGATCTCAAACTATAAGAATCTGAGAAGGCAACCTAAAAAATATCATTCTGGACATTGGCCTTGGCAAATAACGTATGATGAAGCCCTAAAGAGCAATTGTGACAAAAACAAAGATTGACAATTGGAACCTAATTAAACTAAACAGCTTCTGCACAGCAAAGGAAACTATCAATAGAGCAAAAAGCCTACAGAATGGGAGCAAGTATTCACAAATTATTCGTCTGACAAAGGGCTAACATCCACAATCTACACGAAATTTAAACAATTCAACAAGCACAAACCAAATAGCCCCCATTAAAAGATAGACCAAAGACATGAACAAACTTTTCTCAAAAGAAGACATACAAGGGGCCAAGAAACGTGAAAAAATGCTCAAAATCACTAATCGTCAGAGAAATGCAAATCAAAACCACAATGAGATGTCATCTCTCACCAGTCAGAAAGGCTATTACTAAAAAATCAAAAAACAAGAGATGCAGGTGAGGCTGCGTAGAAAAGAGAACGTTTCTACACTGTTGGTGGGGCTGTAAATTAGTCCAGCCACTGCGGAAAGCAGTTTGGAGATTTATCAGAGAACTTAAAACAGAACTGCCATTTGACCCAATAATCCCATTACTGGGTATATATCCAAAAGAAAATAAATTGTTCTACCAAAAAGATACACGCACTCACATGTTCATCACAGCACTATTCATCATAGCAAAGACATGGAATCAACCTAGGTGCCCATGAATAGTGAACTGGATAAAGAAAATGTACATATACACCACAGTATACTACGCACAGCCATTAAAAAAAAAAAAAAAAAGAACAAAATCATGTCCTTTGCAGCAACATAGACGCAGGTGAAGGACAGTATTCATTTTTTGTTCTTTCGTTTGTTTGTTTCTTTTTGAGACGGAGTCTCACTCTGTCGCCCAGGCTGGAGTGCAGTGGCGCGATCTCGGCTCACTGCAAGCTCCGCCTCCCGGGTTCATGCCATTCTCCCACTTTAGCCTCCCGAGTTGCTGGGACTACAGGCGCCCGCCACCAGGTCCGGCTAATTTTTTTGTATTTTTTAGTAGAGACGGGGTTTCACCGTGTTAGCCAGGGTGGTCTCGATCTCCTGACCTCATGATCTGCCCGCCTCGGCCTCCCAAAGTGCTGGGATTACAAGCGTGAGCCACCGTGCCTGGCCTGAAAGACATTACTCCAAATGAATTAACACACAACGAAAAAACAAATACTGCATGTTCTCACTTACACGCGGAACTAAGCTTTGGACGCCCATGGACATAAAGATAAAAACAGTATACACTGGAGACTACTGAGGGGAAATGCGTAAGCGAAAGGGCTGAAAAACTACCTGTTGGGTATTAGGCCCATTACCTGGATGATAGGATCATTTGTACCCCAAACTGAAATGTCATGTAATATGCCCACGTAACAAACCTACACATGTACCCCTGAATCTAAAATAAAAATTGAAATTATAAAAAACAAAAGAAAAAGGGAATAATTTATTACTTTTTATTAAAGGTATACAAGTAATTGAGCAGAAGATTGTGACTGCAAAAGAAAGAAGAAGTAAATAGAAAACCTTTGGCCAATAAAGAAGGAAAATATTTCTTAGCAATATAAAGTGTTCTTTGTTGACAGGAGAAAGTCCACACGGATTATGATGTAGTTAAGTTATCTGGGGTTTGTAAAACTCAAAACTGATCTCCAGTAATCTGGGATTCTATAAGAATCAGATTCCCTACATACCTATGAGACAAAATTATACAAGATGTCAGGGTTAACAGACAGGGCTGTTACAAGCAACAGTTGGAAAATGCAAATTCAGGCAGAAAATAATTCTTGAGCCTTAAAACCTTCACAAAATTATGTATTTGAAATTAAGAAGATAACATCTTCTGAGTTTTCCAGTATCAGAGAAACATTTTTAATATTTTCTTATTGAGTTTTTTTTTTTTTTTTTTTTTTTTTTTTTGAGACCGAGTCTCGCTCTGTCGCCCAGGCTGGAGTGCAGTGGCGCAATCTCGGCTCACTGCAAGCTCCACCTCCCAGGTTCACACCATTCTCCTGCCTCAGCCTCCCCAGTAGCTGGGACTACAGGCGCCCGCCACCACGCCAGGCTAATTTTTTGTATTTTTAGTAGAGATGGGGTTTCACCGCGTTAGCCAGGATGGTCTCAATCTCCTGACCTCCTGATCCGCCCACCTCGGCCTCCCAAAGTGCTGGGATTACAGGCGTGAGCCACCGCGCCCGGCCTATTTTCTTACTGAGTTTTATCTTTTCTTGTTTTCTTTCTACTTTGGTGGTACTTTGTAGTGTTTTATTTATATCTAACATGTATATATATATTACATATATATTACATATATGTATTATATATGTATTATATATATATTACATATATATCAACAACTTGTTCAACAACAACTTGAACACAGAAGCAGATAAAATAATCTACCTATTAAATATCTAAACATTGTTTTTAGAAGCCACTCTTCTTAATACTTTGTTAAAAAGTAATCTTTCTTTTGGCTGGGCGCAACGGCTTATGCTTGTAATTCCACTACTTTGGGAAGCCAAGGCTGGCAGATTGCTTGCGCTTAGGAGTTGGAGACTAGCCTAGTCAACATGGTCAAACCTTATCTCCACTAAAAATACAAAAATTTAGCCCGACATGGTGGTGAATGCCTGCAGTCCCGGCTACTCAGGAGGCTGAGATGGGAGAATCACATGAGACCCAGAAGTCGAGGCTGCGGTGAGCAATGATCACGTCACTGCACTTCAGTCTGGGCAGTGACAGGGAGACCCTGCCCCTCCCTGCCAAAAAAAAGGAATCTTTCATAAGACTATAAGACTATTTTATGTTAATATGAAATGGTTCATTGTTATTTTAATAAACAAATGGACAAGTAATAACATTAAAATTAGTGATACCTGTATTTTATACTTAATATTTAAAATGGTAAATGTTGATAGATATAGTCCCCATGATCAGAAACTCTTTGGAGTCTTCAATATTTTTTAAGAATGTAAAGGAGTGCTGAGGCCAAAAAAAAATTTTTTTTAATCTAAAAATTGATTAGTTGATGAAAGAAATGTGGACCTTTTGGTCTTTAATTTCTGTAACTTTAAAATACCATTTATAACGAAGTAAAAACAAGACTTAGTATAATCTCCAGTCTACTGTAGCTGGCACTGCAAAGTGGGAGATGTTAGTAGCGTGTTTTATTAAGTTCCTGTCATTCATCGACAAGAGATGAGCAAAGGTTCAGCTTTTTATAATCTAGCCTAATGGAAATTAAAACCATCCCTTTTATGCCTCTTTTATGCACACAAACGTGTGTTTGTGGACAAGAAACTGATGAACACTGTTGCAACAGAGGATACACAGATACCAAAGTTGGTTCATGCACATTGACATAAAAATAATGAAAATAGTCCTTTTAATTATAGTTACATAGTGATAATTGGACTGGAGAAGACCTTAACTTTTAGAATCAAGATTCCATTGTCTAGAGAACATTCTGTCAGGCAAGCTGTTTATATTATAGTTTTTACATTAAGTTTTTTTGGTCTAAATATCCTGTGCTTTATACAAATGTCCTCTGTGGATAAGCAGAATGAGAAAAAAACAGAAAACTAAAACCAGACAGGGGGCACTGAAAACACTTGAGTAGAAAAGACAAAGTTCAAGATGAAGAATAGGAGCAAATCAAGTTGGATTGTTAAAGTACATCAAATTGTGATGGCCAATTATACCAGATGCGATCTGTACTTAAAATGTACTTCAAGTAAAAAAGGTGGTGAGGAGTGACCAAAAGTAAAATTTAACTTAGTGATAATACAGATAAAATCAGAAAGAGTATTCTAGAGCTAGAGATACTACAACAGGAAAACTTCAGTTCATTTTTTTCATTAATGTATATTCAATGACTCTATGGAGATGAATTAAGTGCTAGTCTAGATCCAAGAAATACAAGAGCTAGTCTAGATCCCAGAAATACAAGATTGATACAACATAGACTTTGTCCTTGAGATTCAGGAATTGTATCACATATGTTTATATATTTAAAACAATTGATTAAAATAAAAGATTCCATTAAATCTAAATTGATACAGCTTCAAATAAGGTTGTCCACCAAAGGATATTTTTATCAAGAGTGTAAGTGGATGCTGTTGAAAACTTTTTTTTCTTTGTATTCTGCCATAGGTTTAGATTTTGGCATCTGACACTTTCTTTCCCTGGCAGACCTTGGAAGAAATTTCTTTGCCTTCAAATAAGAATAATAGAAGTGGCATTCAAAATAATTGTTGCCTTAAGTTTGATTTTGTGACAAAGATAAAAAACAGTGGCTTTATCCCTGTGCTATTAATGGGAACAGTGCTGATACAATCACTCCCTTTTCCTGCCCCACAGTGAGAGTCAGTGTGAAATATCTGTTTAGAAACTGAATTATATTTTATTGATATATTGCAAATGTAAAACATTTCCCCACAAGTACGTTAATAAAAATCCATTCTTTTAAATAAATGAGAATACTCTTTCCCTACTGGATTGAGCCACCTAACAAAAAAAATCCCAATTAAAAAGTTATATTCTGTTTTTGAAATGAAAAATGAAGGCTAGCACCAGAGAACTAATGTCAGTAAATGGAGGCCATGTAAAATATGCTGTAGTTTGAACGTTGGAATAATGAAACCCTCACAGACAAGGGGCTTCCAACCACCGAATCTCCCTTTGATCCTGACTATACATTGCCTTCAAGCTTTCATGTGAAGTAGACAGGCAGAGTTTTCAAAATTACACACACACACACACACGGGAGGAAGCCTGAGAACATATCCCCGGGAGCTGCGGTAGAGGGCAGATCGATTATCAAGAAAACTCTTTCCCAAGGAAAGCTCACGGGTAAATAAAAAATTTCCTCTACCTACAACTAGGAGAAGCTCATTAAAATTATGAAGAAATTTCAATGAAGTCCTGGTCTTTGTTTTTATCAGCATCCCTCAACGACCCTTTTCCTAAACATGTTTCACACTAAAAAATGGCCTCTTCCACCCTCCTGTTGAAATCCCTATAACCTAATGGAACGCACTCCATCCAGTAAGACCATATAAGCCGAGTGGCAAAGTGTTGCAAATGGCTACCTGATATTGTATCTGTACAATTTCCATGTCTAAAAAGGAAATCTTAAATCCAAAGTAATCAATTTATCTTTTCATTTTTGTATTGTGGTGAAAGTCATGTAACATACAACAAACTATTTTCATATGATTAAAGACATGTTATTAAAGGCACAAACACCACTTCTATCTAATCCCACATTTTTTTATCACTCTAAAAGGAAACACCACACCCACTAAGGAGTTGCTCCATATTCTCCCCTCCACCCAGCTCCTGTCAATCACCAATCGACATTCTGTTTATGTGGGTTTAATTTTCATATATATTTCATATAAATGGAATCATACAATATGTAAACTTTTGTGTTTGGCTTTATTTACTTAGCATAATATTTTTGAGGTTCATCCATTTTTTTGGTATGTATCATTCCTCATTCCTCTTTGTGGCTGTATAATATTCCATTATATCTATGTATACCATAATTTACCCATTCATCTATTGAGGGATATATGAGCTCTTTTTATCTTTTGGCCCTTGCAAATAGTTCTGCTATAAATATGTGTGTACAAGTCTTTTTTAATATTAGTTTTTAATTCTTTGGGGTATGATGCTTTGAGGAATTGTACTCCTAAGTGCAGTGTTAATTCTATGTTTAACTTTTGAAGAACGACAAACTGTTTTCTACACTCTTAAACCACCTTAAATTTCCATTATCAATGTACAGGAGTTCCATTTTCTCAATTTTTTTTTTTTTTTTTGAGACGGAGTCTCATTCTGTCGCCCTGGCTGCAGTGGAGTGGTGTGATCTCGGCTCACCGCAACCTCTGCCTCCTGGGTTCAAGAGATTCTCCTGCCTCAGCCTCCTGAGTAGCTGGAATTATGGGAGCCCACCACCATACCTGGATAATTTTTTTTATATTTAGTAGAGATGGGGTTTCGCCATATTGGCTAGGCTGGTCTCAAACTCCTGACCTCAGGTGATCCACCTGCTTTGGCCTCTCAAAGTGCTGGGATTACAGGCATGAGCCACTGTGCCCAGCCCCTTTTTCTGTTTTTTAATTGTAGTCATCACACTGGGTGTGATGTGCTACATACTTGCAGTTTTAAATTGCTTTTCTCCCATGGCAAATAATGTTGAACACTGTCTCGTGTGCTTTTTGGCCATTCGTCTATCCTCTTTGAAGAAATGTCTATTATTCAAGTCCTTTGTCTATTTTTTTTACTTGGGGAAATCAATTTTTTTCCCAACTTTTATCTTAAAGGGGTACATGTTCAGATGTGTTAGCTGGGTATATTTTGTGACGCTGAGGTTTGGAGTACAAACGATCATGTCACCTGGGTACTGAGTGTACCCAGTAGTTCCTTTTTCATCCCTTGCCTCACTCCTGACTTCTTCCTCTGGTAACGTTCAGTGTCTATTTTTGCCATCATTATGTCCATAAATATACACCATTTAGCTCCCACTTTTTATAAGTGAGAATATGCAGTATATGGTTTTCTCTTCCTGTGTTAGTTTACATGGGATAATGTCCTTCAGCTGCATCCATGTTGCTGCAAAGGACACTATTTTATTCTTTTTCTGTGGCTGCATAGTATTCCATAGTGTATATACACCACATTATCTTGCCATGGCCTGCTGTATAAAATTACTGTGAAAATAAGAGAGTCCATACATGATGAAAATAATAAAATGTCCAACATAGTGTATTCACATAAAAATAACTTACGAATAAATATTAGCTATCAACGTTTTTGGCTATCTTCCATGTCCCTCGTACTGTCATGCAACTAGCTCCAGAACACTGTTCATTAATTGAATGGATTGCTACTGGGTGCATATCTCCCTCTCAATTCAAAATCCAGCTGGTGTCCTTATTTCTATTTCTTCCCCTATCTCTCTTTATTCATTCCTAGCCATTGTATACATATTCTCTACTGATATTTGCATTTTAATAGACTCTAATATAGGCCTCTTCGCCACCCAGATTACTGTTTTTCAGTTACTACACACAAATAATACATTTTAGCTGTCATCTGACTCCACTACCCTTACTTCATTCAAACTATTTTTCACACTGTGATATAGCCTTCTCCTTGAAAAGAACTCTCCTTTTTTTTTTGGTCTCTTTCCTCCCTTCTTACTTTGAAGATTTATGCCCTGTACCTGGTCATTACAAATATTGGCATTTTAAGTCTTATGCCTAGATCCACTTTGCTCTATTTTCTCGTTCTAGCCAATAATAATTTTTGTTGGGTGAATCAATGTGTGAATAAGCATGTAAATGCCACTTAGTTGCATATCTTCCAGGTAATGAGTCAATACAATTTTCCTTAGAAGCTTTCCACTTATAAATGTATTTGTTCCTTCTTTGGTAAAGTTTTTGTTATTTTGTTTTACTTCATACTGAGGGTGTGGTGTTAAACATTGCCTACAGGTGCTTATCATCCACAAACTCCTAATGAAACCCGCATAATAGTTCAATAATTTTAATATTGACAATAACTTCGCTAAGCACTTTATATGTTTCTCATTTAATTATCACCACAACGTGCTAGTTGTGTATTAACAACCCCAACTTGAAGATGAAGACACACCTTCCAGAAGTTTAGCAGCTGTACCAACTGAACACATCTAGTTAATTAATTAATATAATGTTAGCGACGCTCTAAACCACTGCTCTTTCCAGTGTTTCAATTTTCCTCTCATAAAATCAGATCAGTCACATTTGTGCCTATATATGAAGACTGACTTTGAGAAAAAAGATGATTAAATCAAAGATCTGAATCTTTTGAAAACAAAAATGAGTAACGAGATGTTGCAAAGCATGGTTATGTGTGTCAGTGTAATGTCAATTCACCTGAAATTGACAGACCTAGTCTAAGAAACCATGAGAAATTGACAAATGGTAAGAGGGTAATTTAGAAAATAAAAATTCTCTCTAATAGCTAATAATATTATTAAAAATTGCTGCATCACACTAAAGCACTTTAAACTATATTAAATCAGAATATGAAATTTAAGGTATGCAGTAATCTGTATCAAAAATATCTATGGGTGATTTGGGAATTAAAAAATATATACTGAAGACTCCCTTCAGAAACAGTCTACAATTAGTGACAGTAAATGTATCAATGTAGAGCTAATGAATAGAAGGCATATTACTTGATTAAGAAAACTAAGATCATAGCAACAAAATGCTTATTTTTATTAGTCTGCATATAATGGGCATATTCAAAAATGCCTTTTGCAAGTGGTAAAATTATTTAAAGTTTCTTATATTCTTTCAATTTGCATATGCAGTTGTTTGTAGGCAAAAAGGCAATCTTGCTTCCATTGATAGAGACAGAAATTGAGTTTGTATTCTTTTCAAACTTGATAGTATTTAAAGAGCTTTGCACACAAATAATTTAGATTATGATATTTCCTCTGTTCTGTGTAACAGTTCTACCTTCTGTTCTGTACACATAGATATTCAAAGGACTATACCAAAAAAGGATCTTCTAAATGAGTTCAAATAAAGTGAGTTTGGTTGATTGGATTAGAAAGCGGTGCTTTCATGAAACATGTAGATGAAGTCTGGAATGGTGGCACTTGATAATTTAACTTTTGTCTTAGTTCTCATCTCACCTAGATTCTTCAATAACGAAGGAGCATATTTTCAAGGTTTCTTTGTAGCTCATACAATAGTCAGGTAGTTCTAAAAAAAAATAGGTATTTATGGTGCGGTGGGGCTGGGCCATCAGAATAGCAGGATCAGTGCACAGTCGGTCCTGAGATACAAAATTTATTGCAGGTTGAGGTATAATACAAATATTTGAAATCCGAAATGCTCCCAAATCTAAAACTATTTGAGTGCTGAGATGATGCCACAGGTGGAAAATTCCACACCTGACCTCATGTGCTGGGTTGCAGTCAAAATAGTCAAAATTTTGTTTCATAAACAAAAGTATTTAAAATATTATATAAAATTACCTCCAGGCTATGTGTTTAAGGTATATATGAAACATAAATAAATTTTGTGTTTAGAGACGGGTTTCACTGCCAAGATATCTCATTATGTATATGCAAATATACCAAAATTCAAAAAATCCGAAATCCAGAACATTTCTGGTCTCAAGTATTTTGGACAGGGAATATTTAACTTGTAGTTCTAATTCTCTGATAAAAGGTTACAGTCATCCTTGCTTAAATAATGATCCCAAACAGAGTTCAGGCAAAAAAAACAGTAACAGAAAGTGGAAAATGGATAACAGTTAGAAAATAGTAGGCTTTAGAGTATTACATAGTCCTTTTCATAGGATTGGCTTGAGTTTGGGAAAACTATGTAGCATCACTGAGATATAAAACAATGTTACCGTAACCATTTGTAAGTAAGATAAGAAATTGTGGGTTGATTTGCACATGGGAATAGTAAAATGGGAAAGTGAGAAGAGAATCTGAGGAGTTCTGTGTACGATTCACTCACTAAATATGCTGTTCCCATGGAAAACGGTGGAAACCAAACACTTAATTGGTTACAGGACATTTGTTCCGGTAAAACGGTAGTATCTAAACATGGTAAATTACTTGGTAAGTTTTTTTATTTTGTTTTTTTTTTCTTTTTTTTGAGACGGAGTTTCACTCTGCCGCCCAGGCTGGAGTGCAGTGGCACGATCTCTGCTCACTGCCACCTCCACCTCCCGGGTTCAAGCGATTTTCCTGCCTCAGCCTCCAGAGTAGCTGGAATTACAGGCACCCGCCACCACGCCCGGCTAATTTTTTGTATTTTTAGTAGAGACGGGGTTTCACTGTGTTGGCCAGGCTAGTCTTGAACTCCCGACCTCATGATCCACCCTCCTCGGCCTCCCAAAGTGCTGGGATTACAGGCGTGAGCCACCACGCCTGGCCGTAAGTGTTTTTGTTTTTTTTTTTTTTCCCCACATAAAGTCTCCTAAATACCTACCCAAACTTAAAGTGTTAGAATTTACGTGGAAAGAATTTCAAAACTGTATTTTAAAGAGCCCTCCAGTTAATGCTGACACATGATCACCCAGGAACCCCTAAACTTAATCTGAATGGCTGTTATGCTCTTCACAAGTTTCTGTAAAACAGAAAGGAATGTCTTCATCCCTCTTTCAACTTTTCTAACTAGTGAACTACAAAGTTATATTTATTATTTAATAATCATAACCACAACAACAGCCTAACCAATTTTAAGCACCTTCCAAACAGGCCTATGGAAATTACTTTCCATGTGCTACTTAATTCTGTTCATACAATTACAAAAAAGATAGGTACTATTGTTTTTCTACTTTATATAAAAAAAAATTCAAGAGATCAAGTACCTGCCCAATGTAAAAGCTGATACATTTTAAAGCTTTGATTCATTGTGCAATGTGGCAGACACGGAGATGCCCTCCCCAGATCCCTCTTCATAGAAAGATTTGTTGCCCCAAGTGCTGAGAGTGTGGTCAGCAGATGCCTTCCAGCTGACAGCTTCTTCACAGTTTGTCTTAGGTAACAGAGCTGCCTTGCCCAAGGAAACACTCATCCTGGAGCTGCCCACAACCAGTGACTAATTAAGGCAAGTGTAAAGTGTACAAGGAACAGGTTATCCCAGCAACGACGGGACAATTTTGACAGGTCAAATATGCTCCTGCATTCCTGTGAAGTGACTAAACTGTTTATCTCTAATAAATACCATGCATGCTAATTTCATCTCAGCATCTGCTTTGGGGTTGACAATCTGCAATACCAGGCAGATTGGATTTTTGAATCCATTGTTTCAAGGCACCGTATTTCTCTTACTCTTTTTCCTTCATTCTTTTCTATTTTCCATTGCAGGATGTTGTACATTATTGGGAAACAAACTCTGAGATACAGATTTGTGTGTAGAGTATTTACTGGAATGTACTCTCAAAATCAACACCTATTTCCTCAAGAAGAAACAGGATTGGGTAGAGGGCATAATAAATTGCTATACTGTCACAAGAAGGATTTTAAGTTATTTTACAGAGCTCTGGAGCTGAACTGACCATTCAGACTTTCTGCAATGAGGCAAAAGGGCCAGGCTATTACGTCCCAGAATTATGATCAGTTGCAAGCTGTGCCTAGGAAAGGAGTTTAATAAGTAGCTCACCAGTTGAGGGTAATTTTTAGAGAAGGGGTAAGCTGAGAGCTGAAAATAATCAATAATGCCAGCTGCTGGGGGAATGCAAGTAATGCAGTGCTGTAAATGAGGAGTTTCTGGGTAGTCTGCCAAAAGCATCTGTTATAATCCAGCCCTCACTCCATTTGGGTCCACAGTCTTATTTGATGTATTTTAGGAACTTTTACTTCAGGAACCTTCTTGACTTCCTTTCATAGGAAAACACAAAAGGAAGATTAGTAAATAATTGATAACCCCTTCTGACTGCAACATACATATATATTATTTTCTATTTTGTCTGAAGGTGAGAAGCGCAGTTTCAGAGCTTTTCAGTCTTTGGATGATACTAAATATGTCCTTTTTTTCTTCCAATTTTTTATTACCCTCACCATCAACTAGACACTCTAATGAGGAGACCCAGAACCCCAGCAATTGGGAGTCTAAGCCCCTGGTCACCACACTTTCTCAGGCCATGGCTGCTAAATTAGTCAATTTATCCTTGAAACTGGCAAGAGAGTATAAAGACACACCAAAGTGTATTATTTGGGTGCCAAACATGCTCTTCCCTGCATACACCAGGTAACAACAGCCTGATTATCAAAATAATTATACCTACAGAATGGTGATCCCTATCCTTGTTAATAGTCTCTAGACTATCCATATGAGGAGCCCAACATTACAGAGTGCAAGCTGTGTCTTCAGAATAAATGGGATTCTCCTTTTGGAAGAAATTTCTTTCTGGAAACTAGGACCCCTGTAAGCTCACAGAGCTCGGAGTTGTGGGAGGCGAAAGCACAAATTCCCCAAGCAGGTCACACTGGACATGGTCGTAAGCAGAGCCACTTCTATTTCACTCTCTGATCCTTTGACCAATTTATTTTGCCTATTAAGGACAAAGTATCAAATAATAATTATTGACCTAGGATATCTACTGAGTCCTGGAGGTTGGTACCTCATCTATGCAAGGTATCATCTCCAAGTTGCATATCTCAGTTGGGCTGTCAGCTCCTGAATAGCACATTATGTCATAAGACCAGTAGATCCTATAGTCATGAGTCTACTTTCATACTTGCTGTAAAGAGGAGCCCTTGTTTCAGTGCAGTATCATTCAGGCTCTTGTGTTAATGGCTCAAATATCTGTCAGCCTTTAGATATCAGTGCTGAATGAAGCCATGCAAATAGGAAGGAAAAACTTATTGTTAGAATATGTGCTGAAGAGTTGAGATAAAGCATTGGCTCTTGAAGGGTAAAATAAATCTAATGTAATCAACTTGATTTCAAATAACTGGTACCTGATGTCCTTGAGGAATCTCTGATGTTTGTGGAGGTGGCATTAGCAATAGCTAGAATAGCCTTGGTGAATAAAATCTGTGGCTGCGTAACATCCATTCCTACCACCACGTTCTCTTTCTTCATGTACCTGTTTTTTTTTTGTTTTGTTTTGTTTTGTTTTATTACTGACAGGGCTAATGACAGAGGTTAGTGGACATCAACTGGCAGTTATTTTTTTTTTAACTTGGTTATTTAGACTCTCATTTGTAGGTTTTATTTTGTGTGTGTGTGTGTGTTTTATAAATCCCCATAGGTTCACCCAACTACAAGCCTTTTTCTGAACGTAATTTCACTCTGATTTTTCAAGCTCTCTCTTTAGTTCCTTTCAGCACCATGACTAATGAGTAAGCCCATTCACCACTACTTGTAATCCTGCATGTGTGTGTGTTTATGTGAGTATATACGTACATGCAGGCATACCTTGGAAATACCAGGGGTTTGGCTCCAGACCACCATAATAAAGTGAATATTACAATAAACAAGTCATATAACTTTTTGGTTTCCCAGTATATAAAAGTTACGTTACACTATACTGTATTAAGTGGCAATAGCATTATGTTGAAAAAGTACATAACTTAATGAAATATATTTTATTCCTAAAGAATGCAAAGAATCATCTGAGCCTTAAGGGACTTAAAATCTTTTTGCTAGTGGAGGGAGGGTCTTGCCTTAATGTTGATTGCTGCTGACTGAACAGGGTGGTGGTTGCTTAAGGTTGGGGTGGTCATGGCAATTTTTTAAAATAAAACAACAAAGTTTGCTGCACTAATTGACTCTTCATTTAATTAAAGATTTATCTTCCTTTCATTTGAATACTTAGAAGCCAAAATCGGGTTATGATATGGATTGGTTCTGTATCCCCACCCAAATCTCATCTTGAATTGTACTCCCATAATTCCCATGTGTTGTGGGAGGGTCCCCGTGGGAGATAATTTGAATCATGGGGGCAGTTTCCCTCATACTGTTCTTGTGGTAGTGAATAAGTCTCATGAGATCTGATGGTTTTACCAGGAATTTCTGCTTTTGGATCTTCTTCATTTTCTCTTGTTGCCACCATGTAAGAGGTGACTTTCACCTCCCACCATGATTCTGAGGCCTCCCCGGCCATGTGGAACTGTAAGTCCAATTAAACCTCTTTTTCTTCCCAGTCTCAGGTATGTCTTTATCAGCGGCATGAAAATGGACTAATACAGTAAATTGGTACCAACAGATTGAGGCATTGCTGAAAAAATACCAAAAAATGTGGAAGCGACGTTGGAACTGGGTAACAGGCAGAGTTTGGAACAGTCTGGAGGGCTCAGAATAAGACAGGAAAATGTGAGAAAGTTTGGAACTTCATAGAGACTTGTTGAATGGCTTTGACCAAAAGCCTGATAGCGATATGGAAAATAAGGTCAAGGCAGAGATGTTCTCATATGGAAATGAAGAACTTGTTGGGAACTGGAGCAAAGGTGACTCTTGCTATGTTTTAGCAAAGAGACTAGACACATTTTGCCACTGCCCTAGAGATTTGTGGAACTTTGAACTTGAAGATGATTTAGGGTATCTGGCAGAAGACATTTCTAAGCAGCAAAGCGTTCAAGAGGTAACTTGGGTGCTGTTAAAGACATTCAGTTTCATAAGGGAAGCAGAGCATACAAGTTCAGAAAATGGCCGGGCACAGTGGCTCACACCTGTAATCCCAGCACTTTGGGAGGCTGAAGCAAGTGGATCACAAGGTCAGGAGATCGAGACCATCCTGGCTAACATGGTGAAACCCCGTCTACTAAAAATACAAAAATTAGCCAGGTGTGGTGGCGGGCACCTATAGTCCCAGCTACTCAGAAGGCTGAGGCAGGAGAATGGCGTGAACCCGGGAGGCGGAGCTTGCAGTGAGCTGAGATTGCGCCACTGCACTCCAGCCTGGGGGACAGAGCAAGACTCCATCTCAAAAAAAAAAAAAAAAGTTCAGAAAATTTGCAGCCTGACAATGTGATAGAAAAGAAAAACCCATTTTCTAAGGAGAAATTCAAGCTGGATGCAAAAATTTGCCTAAGTAACAAGGAGCAGAATGTTAATCCCCAAGACAATGGGGACAATTTCTCCAGGGCATGTCAGAGGTTTCATGGCAGCCCTTCCCTTCACAGGCCCAGAGGCCTAGGAGAAAATGGTTTCCTGGGCCTTGCCCAGGATCCCTGTGCTGTGTGCAGCCTAGGGACTTAATGGCCTGTGTCCCAGCTGCTCCAGCTGTGGCTGAAAGGGGTCAACATAGAGCTTGGGCCATGGCTTCAGAGGGTGCAGGCCCCAAGCCTTGGCAGTGCTCACGTGGTGTTGAGACTGCGCATACATGGAAGTCAAGAATTGGGGTTTGGCTGAGAAAAACAAGCAATGGGAAAAGGATTCCCTATTTAATAAATGGTGCTGGGAAAACTGGCTAGTCATATGCAGAAAACTGAAAGTGGACCCCTTCCTTACACCTTATACAAAAATTAACTCAAGATAGGTTAAAGACTTAAACGTAAGACCTAAAACCATGAAAATCCTAGAAGAAAACCTAGGCAATACCATTCAGGACACAGGCATGGGCAAAGACTTCATGTCTAAAACACCAAAAGCAATGGCAACAAGAGCCAAAATTGACAAATGGGATCTAATTAAACTAAAGAGCTTCTGCACAGCAAAAGAAACTATCATCAGAGTGATCAGGCAACCTACAGAATGGGAGAAAATTTTTGCAATCTATTCATCTGACAGAGGGCTAATATCCAGAATCTACAAAGAATTTAAACAAATTTACAAGAAAAAAACAAACAACCCCATCAATAAGTGAGCAGAGGATATGAACAGACACTTCTCAAAAGAAGACATTTATGTGGACAACAAACGTGAAAAAAAACTCATCATCACTGGTCATTAGAGAAATGCAAATCAAAACCACAATGAGATACCATCTCACGCCAGTCAGAATGGTGATCATTAAAAAGTCAGGAAAAAACAGATGGATGCAGGGGAGGATGTGGAGAAATAGGAATACTTTTACACTGTTGATGGGAGTGTAAATTAATTCAACCATTGTGGAAGACAGTGTGGCGATTCCTCAAGGACCTAGAAACAGAAATACCCTTTGGCCCAGCAATTCCATTACTGGGTATATACCCAAAGGATTATAAATCATTCTACTATAAAGACATACGCACATATATGTTTATTGCGGCACTGTTCACAATAGCAAAGACTTGGAACCAACTGAAATGTCCATCAATGATAGACTGGATAAAGAAAATGTGGCACATATACATCATGGAATACTATGCAGCCATTAAAAGGATGAGTTCATGTCCTTTGCAGAGACATGGATGAAGCTGAAAATCATCATTCTCAGCAAACTAACACAAAAACAGAAAACCAAACACCAGATGTTCTCACTCATAAGTGGGAGTTGAACAATGAGAACACATGGACACAGGGAGGGGAAGATTACACACTGGGACCTGTTGTGGGGTGGAGGGCTAGGGGAGGGATATCATTAGGAGAAATATCTAATACAGGTGATGGTTTGATGAGTGCAGCAAACAACCATGGCAGGTGTATACCTATGTAACAAAACTGCACAATCTGCACATGTACCCTAGAACTTAAAGTATAAAAAAAAGTATTGGGGTTTGGGAACCTCCGCCTAGATTTCAGAAGATGTATGGAAACACCTGGATGCCCAGGCAGAAGTTTGTGCCAGGGGTGGGGCTCTCATGGAGACCCTCTACTGTGGCAGTGCAAAAGGGAAATGTGGGGTCAGAGATGCAAGAAGGGAACCCACTTCTTGCATCAGCATGACCTGGAGGTGAGACCTGGAGTCAAAGGAGATCATTTTGGAGCTTTAAAATTTGACTGCTCTGCTGGATTTCGAACTTGCATGGGCCCTGTAATCCCTTTGTTTTGGCCAATTTCTCCCATTTGGAACTGCTGTATTTACCCAATACCTGTACCCACATTGTATCTGGGACATAGCAAGCTTGCTTTTGATTTTACAGTCTCATAGGCAGAAGGGACTTGCCTTGTCTCAGATGAGACTTTGGACTGTGGACTTTTAGGTTAATGCTAAAATGAGTGAAGACTTTGGGGGACTGTTGGGAAAGGCACGATTGGTTTTGAAATGTGAGAACATGAGATTTGGAAGGGCCAGGGGTGGAATGATATGGTTTGGCTTTGTGTCCCCACCCAATTCTCACCTTGAATTGTACTCCCATAATTCCCATGTGTTGTGGGAGGACCCCGTGGGAGATAATTTGAATCATGGGGGCAGTTTCCCCCATACTGTTCTTGTGGCAGTGATTCTGTCTCACGAGATCTGATGGTTTTGTCAGGAATTTCCACATTTGTATCTTCATTTTCTCTTGCTGCTGTCATGTAAGCAGTGCCTTTCGCCTCCCTCCATGATTCTGAGGCCTCCCCAGCCATGTGGAACTGTAAGTCCAATTAAACCTCTTTTTCTTCCCAGTCTCAGGTGTGTCTTTATCAGCAGCTTGAAAATGGACTAATCCAGTTATTATCTGGCCTAATTTTAATATTGCTGATTCTGGGGATAGAGAGGCTGTAGAAGAAGGAGAGAGATAGGGGAACGGCCAGTTTGTGGAGCAGTCAGAACACACACAACATTTATTGATTAAATTTGCTATCTTATATGGTCGTGGTTCGTGACACCCCAAAATAATTACAATAGTAACATCAAATATCACTGATCACAGATCATGATGACAGAGATAATGAAAAAGTTCAAAATATTGTAAGAATTACCAAAATGTGACACAGAGACACAAAGAGAGGACACGCTGTTAGAAAAAAAATGGCATCGATAGACTTGCTCAACACAGGGTTTTCACAATGTTCAATTTGTAAAAATTGAAATATCTAAGAAGTGCA
Source organism: Pan troglodytes (assembly GCF_028858775.2). Lineage (NCBI taxonomy): Eukaryota > Metazoa > Chordata > Mammalia > Primates > Hominidae > Pan > Pan troglodytes. The sequence goes on from NC_072411.2 coordinate 17,298,375, forward strand.
ATAAAACAAAGTACAATATAATGAAGTAGGCCTGTAAACATGTTTGTGTACACACACATACCTACACCCTTCAGGCTACTTCTTTTTATAGATAATGTGGCTGGCCAGGCACACAGACTAAATTCCTGCTGATTTACCCCTCACTGCTTTCTTTCTGTTATATCTGAGTGAGCCTTTAGTGCAGCTAAAAAGCACTTTTCACCTCAATCCAAAATTCAAGCTGACAATTCCATTAAACAAGCATATTTTCTCTTCTCCTTCAAATTGTAATGGTGATGGCTGCTGAAGCCACAGATGTAAGCTGAGGAAGAGCTACTGGGGCAAAAGCTGTAGATGACGTGCAGGTCTGAGCCTCTAGTTGATGTGGTTTACTTGAGACCTCCCAAATGCTTGACTACCTGACTGTGATACTAGATGAACTATTTTCTTTTTCTTTCTTTCTTTTCTTTTCTTTTCTTTTTTTTTTTTTTTTAGATGGAGTCTCACTCTGTCACCCAGGCTGGAGTGCAGTGGCACAATTTTGGCTCACTGCAATCCTGCAACCTCTGCCTCCTGAGTAGCTGGGATTACAGGCATGCATCACCATGCCTGGCTAATTTTTCTATTTTTAGTAGAGACGGGGTTTCACCATGTTGGCCAGGCCAGTCTTGAACTCCTGACCTCAAGTGATCCTCCTGCCTCAGCTTTCCAAAGTGCTGGGATTATAGGCATAAGACACTGTGCCTGGCCTAGAGGTACTATTTTCATCTTAGCTCATGTCAGTATGCTCTAACAAAGACATCATATATATCATAGTAGGTGCAAATGGGACTGCTACTAGGATAGCTTTTCAAAAACCAACTGTCATCCTCCATCATCATTTAATTTTTATAGGAGCTAGACTTGATATAAATGAAAATATTAGACACACTACACATGCATCTTTTATGTTATTAAAATCATCACTAACTTCTGCTATTCCACCTGGAGTGTTTTATACACATATGTATACACACACACACACACACACACACACACTTTAAAAAATATGCCATCTAGGCTAAGCTGTAGTCAATTTCAGAGGGAGGCTTCTATTTGACCTTACCCCCTATAATTGCACCATAATCACTCTTACCACACACCTTGCATCAGTCAGGACAAGAGAAACAGAACCGATACAAGATTATATTGCACATACATACACACATACAAAGCATATAGGTTCTGTATTCCTTTGATAATTCTAAATTTATTGAGTCTCAAATCCATTTTCATTTCTATGATACCTAGAACAGAGGAAGGAAACAATTGCTATAAATAAAAAATATGTTTTCAATACCAAGTCATATCACATCTACACATTGACTTATTATCTTCAGGTCCTTAACCTGGCATCAAAAACACTCACTATTGGTTATGGTAAGATGTAATTATACCATAGGCCTTTGGAATGCTCAGAACACAGCTGATTTAATAATTTTTAAGACCTTTTCTTTGAAATAAAAACTAAAAAAACTAGAGTTAATTAAGAGTATGTTGGCAAAAATGGTAAAAATTTAAATATTATAACCAGAGGAAAGCAACAGAGGTTCTTTAGCCTGAAAACATTACCCATTATTGGGCATGAGAGGGCATGAAAGAAAGATATATTGACATCTTTAAAGGGATTCCTTCATGTGTTGCTAAGAGAGTAAAAGAAGGCTCAGGTGAAAGCTATGAAGAGAAGACTTGAAATTTAGTAGGGGACAAATAATTGAGAAATAAGATTGTACATAAAATAGAATGGCTGGCTCGTGTCTCATTCCCTAGTTAATTTATTCTTTAAATATTTGTATTGACTGCATACTTTGCTGGTAGATGGGATATCGAAATGAATCAAATATGGCCAATTTCTGCTTTAGAGATGTCATAGTTTTGGGGAGAAGAAAAATTGTAGACAAATGACTGCAATCAAGTTCTATGTTTAATGATGGAAAATATTGAGATAACAAAGTGGGCAAGCTGCATTACACTTGGGCAGGGGACATGAGGTAGGAGTGACACGCCCACTGAGAAAAAGTTTCAGAGGGTACAACGTGTGCAAGTAAAGGCAAAATGATCACCCTTAACCTTTGCTATGGTGGAGATTCCTACATTAATAAAAGTTGGAATTATCCACTCTTCCCCACCCTCTGCATTCTCCAAATCCTTTTTCTTTTCCTTGTAGATTTTGTTGCTAACTGAAATAATCTTGCCCATCTATCTGCTAATATCCTTATTGTCTTTTCTTCCTCATGCTGGAGTGGGAGAACAATGTTTACAATTCTATCCCCAGTGCGTAGGTCTCTGCCTGGCACAGTACAGGTGCTCAATAAATGTCTTTTAAGTGAAAGAAGAAAAATCATCCTAGATTTATCTATGACTCTAATATCTTAGAATTCTAGGGTCCTGTGAATAAGATGCATCTATAAATGTTCTTATACTTCACGTAGCACTACTCAGGGTGGCAAACATAAAAATCTCATTTTGAATAACAGTCACACCTGGCTGGCATTTTACACTGAAATGCTCCATGTGCTTTAATTCAATGGCAATTAGACTTAAAGCTTGACTATATTGATTGAAGGGCAACAAACTACAGCTTGTTGGTCATAGTTGTTAAGTATTCAAGCCAAGTACTTGTGATTAATTGGCAAACAGCAGCATGTGGGCCTATATGTTCCCAGGCTCAGCTACATAGACATGAATGCAAATTTTTACAGGGAGGCCAGCTCTTGTCATCCTTTTGACTCTCAATGCCTGGAATTTCATTTTCATACCAAGAGGATTTGCTTGAATTACTGAGCACCAAATTAGGTCTTTTAAAAGTCTCAAATAACAGATCTTTCAAGCTAAACTACCCAAAGGTATCAAACTATGCAAGTCAATCAATAAGCAACTTGTGGATTTGGGAAAACTGTGGTTATGCTGTAGGTACCAAGTGTAATATACGCTTTCCTGAATTATCCAGCAGATTTAGAAGAATCCCTGAAGTCGGTTTATCATTTTCATTTTTTTCTTGTTTTTTTAAATTTTCTTTTCTTTTCAAAATGTAATGGAGGAGAGGAGGGCTATAGGAGGTTTTGATATATACTTACGTTGTCGGTCTGTCTTGTGTGTCTTAATTTACAATATTAAACTATAGGACCTTAAAAATTAGTATTTTCAAGCATATAACATACGCCATGTGACCTCTAGCTCAGTTTTATGCTGCTAATTATTTGGCTCCCAGAAGCAGCAGGAAACTGTCCAAAAAATGAGGCTGACTCCCAAGGAGGGAGCACTGAAAAATTACCCACACGGTAGGAGGCACAATCCATTGTTATTCTATCACTGATGTAGGAGGGGAAAATACCCGACAGAAATTAAATGCAAATATTCCCCCTTTCTTTTTTGTCAAAAACGCTTGCTCAGGGCCAGAAATATCTCAACATAGGTACCAGTATGTGCTTGACTCATCGAGGTTCATTTCACGATCTGTTGTACTATTTCTGTGATCTCGGTCTCTCATCCTGCAACTAAGAATGAGTTATGGCTTTCCTCTTCTATAATTTTTATAATTATTTTTTGTGGACATCATCTTACAAGGTGACAAAACACTCCTGGGGATCTCCATTTGTCTATTCACATACTGCTTGACTCAACCAAAACTTCATGGCTTTTCAGTGTGGTGGTAGTTCAATTCTTATCTTTTTGTTGTGTTTCAGATAAATATATAAGATCTATATGTTCTTATTTGGCAAGAGGCTCAGGAATAAGAATTTTAACTATTCATATATTTTTAGTATGTATTTTTGACAGCACGTTTTAATAAACACAATGGGCTTTAATGTCCCAAAGAGTCTGGGTTTAATTTCTAACTCTATCTTTTACTAAAAGTACAATCTTTGGTGATTTACTTAACCATTTGAGATACATTTTATAAATTACAATATTGCAAAGAAACCATGAGATGCACAAAACTGAATGAGGTATGGTCCTTGTTTTCAAATGGTCCGTGATGCAATGAAAGAAAAAGACACAAAAAATAGATTATTTCAATAGAATAAAATTCTAAGATATGTGTAGGTGTTAGGATAATTCAGGAAAGCATACAGAGGAGGGAAAGAAATTATCCTAAGTAAGATACTTTTACATAAGTGCAGTTCTTAAATCATACAATAATAATGAACTAGCCATAATTTATCTACATGTATTTCATTCGAATCATATCCAGCATTCAAACCCAAGATTAGAATATGCGTGTTTCTTCCTTCAAACTGCAGATCCAGTTCAAGCTTTACTATAAATTCTACCTGGCTACTTGTTTCTACATTGCTAACTCCTTTTTTTTTCCCCCAAAGCTCTTAACACCATGGCTGCACTAGCTCACATTTTATTTCCTATTCCTAAGCTAGGCTTGAATTTATTTTAATTGCTTTATCTGTCTTGATTCCAAAGTGAGATTAAAAGTTTTCAGACATTATCAGTACACATGGACTCATTTTATGGCTTTTCACTGTTCCACATCTAATATACCTAGGACATTTGCAATATATAGTCAATAGATACACTTTAATGGGATTTCTTTTGTCACTCATGGTTTTGTTTATGAGAGAGGTACTATAGGCTCCCAGTGAATGTTCTTGACTCAATTACTTAGTCTCCTATATTCTTGAGGGCTTTCTTTCACTGGTAATATCCAAGTGAACTTTAACAAAAACTATATATTTCAAACTTATCTGTATCTCAATTCTTATGTTCACATTAAATGGTAACAGGACTATAAAAGTTCAGACCTTGCAAAAATTATATTATTTCTTTTTTTTTTTTTCGAAACGGAGTCTTGCACTGTTTCCCAGGCTGGAGTGTAGTGGCGTGATCTCGGCTCACTGCAAGCTCCGCCTCCCGGGTTCACGTCATTCTCCTGCCTCAGCCTCCCGAGTAGCTGGGACTACAGGTGCCCGCCACCGCGCCCGGCTAATTTTTTGTACTTTTAGTAGAGATGGGGTTTCACCGTGTTAGCCAGGATGGTCTCGATCTCCTGACCTCGTGATCCGCCCACCTCGGCCTCCCAAAGTGTTGGGATTACAGGCGTGAGCCACCGCGCCCGGCCAAATTATATTGTTTCTTACTATAAAGTGTATGATTGAGGACTGCAGAGAAATGTTCTGGTGGACTCCCTATATTGTAATCACTTGAGAAAAAAGTTGTTGTAAAATATGAAATTATCATCACAGTCTTTTCTTTTTGAATGGAAGTATAAAATATGAAAAATGTGTGTATTTTTTTTTTTTTTTTTTGAGACAGGGCCTTGCTCTGCTGCCCAGACTGGAGTTCAGTGGCCCAACTACAGCTCATTGTAGCCTGGACTTCCTTTGTTCAAGCAATCCTCCTGCCTCAGCCTCCCAAGTAGCTGGAACTATAAGTGCACACCACCACACCTGGTTAATTTTTGTATTTCTTTGTAGAGACAGGGTCTCACTGTGTTGCCCAGACTGGTCTCAAACTCCTGGGCTCAAGCAATCTTCCAACCTCAGGCTTTCCAAATGCTGGGATTACAGGTCTGGGCCACCATGCTCAGCTTGCTCATATAAAGACTGTGTCACAAATATTTCTGGGGAATTTTTTCATGTATGTATAGGCTGTTTGGTATATTAAACCTATTTTTAAAAATAAAAGGCAAAGAGTTTCAACATGCTAGCCATTTTTGAAGGCATGGATGGGTTTACATAGAGGTAGGACTTGTGTCTCTTATTTGCTAAATAAAGTAGGATTCTGCTAAGAGACATACTCAGTAAGTCAAGTAGGATTAATGTGAACAAAACCCTGTGAGCATGATGGATCAGGGCCTAATCTTGTTGAGTAGCTGTTATTTATTAGCAACTGCTGGAATCCTTATAATCATTTTCTGACTTAGCTCTTAGAACTCTGAGGTGATTTATTATTTTTAGCCTCGTGTTCTAGTTATTTCTTGCTGAATAACGAGCTACCCCATTTTAATGGCATAAAGTAACCACATCATATGATGCTGTTTGTTCTGTGGATCAGAAATTTAGACTGTAGATGTAGCTTGCCTCTCTTCCCATGCCTTAGTTAAGGTGACTCAAATGGTAGAGGGGAGAAAGCATCTGCATGCTTCTTCACTCAGATATCAGGTATGTGTGGAGTGTCTTTATATGAGCAAGCTGAGTGTGGTGGCCCACACCTGCAATCCCAATGTCTGGGCTCACATTCAATGTCTGGGCTCAGCTGACACTGCCAACAAAATAGGTTGGCATTGCCCAAATAGGACATCTCCATGTAGCTTGGGCTTCTTGTAGCTTATAGAACAAAGCATAAGCTGTGTGAACTCCAGAACAAACACCTCCAAATTATAGGACAACTCTTAGCCCAGAACCACTCTTCAAAAATTTCCTTTCCTCCTATTATCACCATATGTAGTAGCATCGTAATGTTAGATTTTTACAGACCAGGAGACATTGTACTTCATGTATGTTTATATGTTTTGATATGTTTATGAAAACTTAAAAAAAAAAAACCCTAACATTGTGTCACAAGAAGGAAATGCATTTTTTTCTCTGAGATGTTTTGAGTATTTTCCAGGATGAAAATGGTCTCTTTTTTAAACATAGGAATCAAGAGATATTTTCTTTTTACACAGATATAAAACAAAAATAATCCAACTCAATTGTTTAAAATCTCTTTTGAAATGTATACAGAGAGGAATCTTCTTTTGTTTTGTGGGTCTGCAAAACTGAGAGAGAAGAAAGGTATCAAAATCAACTATCTGAACCTCTATTATCTTTTTAAAAGTGAAAACGGGGAGCCATGCCTGTGACAAAAGTAACCCCAAGGATCTGGACTTCCACAAAAACATTGACAACTCAAGAAAGACAGAATCAACTTTGTCAGAATTCAGGAAAAGAGTCAAATATTTGCAGCAACAAGCAAACATTGAATCAAGAAAAGAGCAACTTAAAAATAATTTGTACTTGCCCTTTTCCCACCCCGTTTTCAGCATGGTGGCAATATTGAAGATGTCAGTCTGCATCCCCAGTGTTGCATACTGGTCCCTGGTTCCAGATAGAGACACTGAGGACAGTAAAGATCACCTGGGGACCATCGAGCAGACCATCCAAAGGCAAAACTCCTTATCTGAGAAATTTAGAAATATAATGAAAAGAACAAAGACCACCTGCTGGGCATCAAGCAGACCATCCAGAAGTAAAACTCCCTACCTGAGGAATTGGAAGTAATTAGACTTCCCTATTACCTAAAGCTGGCATCTGGTACCAGGCTTTTTAAAAATATATATATATATATTTTAAGTTCTAGGACACATGTGCAGAACATGCAGATTTGTTACATGCCATGGCGGTTTGCTGCACCCATCAACCCGTCATCTACATTAGGTATTTTTCCTGATGCTATCCCTCCCCTAGCCCCCCAACCCCCCAACAGGCCCTGGTATGAGATGTACCCCTCCCTGTGTCCATGTGTTCTCATTGTTCAACTCCCACAGTACCAGGCTTAAAAAAATTATAAACAGAATTTTGATATATTTATAGAATGCATGCAGGTCAAAACTCATTGTGCAACCCTTGATGATATCATGACACCAAAATGTGTATGGCACCAAAATGTCTACAAGGTAATCATTTATCATGACTTATGTTGCTAATACCGTCCAATTTACCCTTAAACTCTGGCTTTACAGTCCATAAATACCCATAGGGAAAAATCCACTGCTGTGTGCTCATACTTTCTATTTAATAAAACTTTCATTTTCAAACCCATAATATCATAGGTAAATGCTTCTTACTACCCTACAACCTGCAAACCAACCATTTTTTGATGTTGGGACTCTGATACCTCGCCAGGCAGAAGCCATAAAAATTATTATTCATGAAGAAAGAATGGTGTTTGTCTGTTCCAACTTGTCTCAAGTCAACCTGAAGTACAGATACAAGGGGCCTGTTTTAGTTTCATCTAATTAGGAACTCGGGATAAAAAAGTAATAGGCATTCTTCAGAAACACTGTAAGGCAAATATACAACTTACAGCCACTGGGGGCAAAAGATTACAATTCAAAAGACACAATAGATCTACCGAATCGAAGGAAACAAGAGAACACTGAAACCATGAAAGCAAAAGCTGGAGAGAGTTTATTTGGGAAATTATGGCTTCAAAAGTGTTTGTGAATACTGGACATTTTGGAAAGCAATGCATGTACCCAGAGCTAGATCCCTGCTCAGAAAAGATCTGAGAAGACTCTAAGCTTTGTCTTCTGGCTGATCATGAGGATCAGCACAAGCACTCGGTGAGAAATATGACAGAGTTGTAGAAAGCCTGGCTACACATTGAAAAAGGGTCCTAGCACAGAACTAATCTATGTAGATAGTAAGAGTTCCCTTTCTTATTGTTGTTCTTCTTCTTCTGCTGCTGCTGCTGCTTCTTTCTCTTTCTTTTCTTTCTCCTTTTCTGATGTTGAGTAAAATCTATGTCAAAACACTAACTAAATATAAAAGAACAGACTTCAGAAAACACATCAGATAAAGAAAATAGACATTATAAAATTGTTTTGAAAACTTAGTAAACAATCAGCAATAAAATACATATTATGAGGGGGAAATACAGATCTTGAGTTACCACATTAGAATGTTCAAAATGTCCAGGTTTTAACAAAAAATTATAAGGCATGGAAAAAATCATGAATGTATGACTCATTCACAAAAGAAATTTACAGAAACCATCCCTGAGAAAGCATAAACATTGGATTTACTGGATACAAACTTTAAAGAAAGAGTCAACTATGTCCTTAAAATCTAAAGAAAATCATGAAAAAGCACTAAAGGAAACCAAGAGAATGATGTATGCACAAATAGAAAATAACAATAAAAAGATTGAAATTATAAAAAGAAAGAAGTCCAAAACTTCTGTAGCTAGTAAGTACAGGAATTGAAATTTCAAGAAAATTATAAGAAAGTTTATATATTAGCTTCAAGCAGACAGAAGACATTACAAACAAACCTGAAGACAGATTCATTTAAATTATTCAGAATGAGAAGAACAAAAAAAAAAATAAGGAAAGCTAATAGAGCTTATGAGACCACTGGGATATCATCAAGCATACCAATTTATGTATTATGAGAATTAAAGAAAAGTAAAGACAAAAGGAGATACAGAAAATATTATAAAAAATAATGGACAAAACTTCTCACATTTAATAAATGACACTAATCTACATATTTAAGAAGTATAGTGCATTCTAGTAAAGATAAACACAAAGAGCTATATGCTGAGACACCTTATAACTAAATTGTTGAAAGCCAGTCAAATTAAACATTTTCAACAAAGCAAGAACGAGATACTTTGTTACATACAAGGAATCTTCAGTAGGATCAATGGAAGATTTCTCATCAGAAGCCACAGAGGCCAAAGGGGAGTGGGATGGCATTTTTTTAAGTCCTAAAAGAAAAAAAAGTTCTTGACAAATAATAATTTTGTCCAGCAAAACTAGTTTTCATATATGCAATAAAAATTAACACATCCTCAGATTTCTTTTTTAAAGCTGAGGAAGGGAATATGTCACTACTAACCATGTCCTAAAAGATGTATTCAGGGGAATTTTCCAGCCTGAAATAAAAATGATCTAGACAAAGAGTTGAAGCTATATGAAGAAATAAAGAAATCCAGTAAAGGTAACTACATAGGTAAATATAAAAGACACTATCATTGTATTTTTGGCTTGTAATACCTCTTAAAATTTCCTATATGACTTAAAAGTCAAATGCTAAAACATAACCATAAATGTATGGTAATACACATGGAATGAATAAAGATGTAGTTCCTGACAACGACAATGTAAAGAGAGGGTGGAACGATATAGGAACAGAGTTTTGAATGCTATTAAAGTTAAGTTAGCATCAATTCAGACTACATGATTATAAATTTAGAACATTTCTTAAATTCTATGATAATCGCTAAGAAGAACTCAAAAATATACATATAAAAGTGTATGAGAGGGAAATCAAAACAGTACACTGCCAGTAATAAAAATAAGATGGTAATGAAAGAAATGAATAATGAACAGAGAACACATGTAGCAAAATATCAGAAGTAAGTTCTTTCTTTATCGATAATTACCTTAAATATAAATAGATTCAATTATCATGTCAAGAGGCAGAGATTGGCAAAATGAATTTATAAAGAAAACCACTTGATCCCACTATGTACTATATATAAGGCTTATTTTAGATCCAATGACATAAATAGGTAAAATATGAAAGGATGGAAAAAGGTATTCTATATATATACCAATAAAAAATGAAGTAGGCATGCTAATATCAGACATACACTTGAACTAAAAAGTGTTTACAATAGAAAAAGAACAGCATATATTGATAACAGAGTCAAATCATCAAAAAAATTTAAAAATTAGAATCCTATATGGACCAAAAAACATAGCCCCAAAATCTATAAAGCAAACATTGACAGAATTGAAGACATACAGAGTTCTACAATAATACTTGGAGTACCTTAATATCCCACTTTCAATAATAGATAGAACAACCAAACAGAAGATCAATAAAAAATAAAGAAACTGAAAAAACACTATAAACCAATTAGGCCTAACAGACATATAAAAAAGACTCCACCCAACAATAGAATATACAGCATTATATACATTCTGCTCAAGTGTACACAGAACATCCCTCAGCACAGACCATATGTTAGGCCACATAACAAGTCTCAATGAATTTAAAACTATTGAAATAACATAAATTAGCTTCTCAGATAAAATTAAATAAGCCACAAATAAATGACAGAGGGAAAACTGAAAAATTTACAAATATGTGGAAATTACCCAACATTGCTGTTGAACAACCAATGTATCAAATAATACCTCACAAGAAAATGAGAAAATAATTATAGATGAATAAAATAAAAACATAATACACTAACGTGTATAAGATGCAACAAAATTATTTCTAAGAGGGAATTTTATAATGGTAAAACCTGTATTTTTTTTTAAAAGGAGTATATCAGATAAATACATTAATGTTACACCTAATGCAATAAAAACTATTGCAAATTAAACCTAAAGCCTAGGAGAAGAAGGGAAATAATCAAGATTGGGGTAAACAAAATAGACAATATTAAAACAATAGAAAATAAAAAAACAAAAGTTAATTCTTTGAAAAAATTTATAGAATTGGCAAACATTTAGCTAGATTCACTAAAAAAAAAAATACAAAGTTCAAGAAACATATCAGAAATGTAAGTGGCAACGTTACACCAACATGACAGAAACGTTAAAAATGATTATAAGAGAATACTATGAACAACTGTACATCAGAAAATTAGATAGGCTAGATGAAAGGGACAATTCTTAAAAACACACAATTACCAAAAGTGATTCAAGAAGAAACAGAAAATCTTAACAAACCAAATAACAAGTAATAAAATTGACGTAGTTATCAAAAATCTTACCAAAAAGAGCTCAGATCTGATGGTTTTGCTACTGAATCCTACCAAAAATTTTAAAGAAGGATTAACACTAATTCTTCTCAAGCTCTTAAAAAAATGAGTAAGATAGATAAGTAATTCAATGAGGCTAATATTACCCCTTATATCAAAGTAGAAAGCAAATGCGTAAGTACAGGACAATATGACTTTTGAATATAGATGTAAAAATCCTCAATAAAATAATACTGAACTGAATCCAGTAGCATATCAAAAGATTATACACTATGGCCAAGTGAGATTTATCCTAGTAATACAGTGTTTCAACATAAGCAAATCAATCAATATAATACATGTAACTAAAACAATAGGGGAATACCACATGATTATATCAGTCAATGCAGAAAAGTATTTGACAAAATCTAACACCACTTCATAAAAAAAAACTCTAAAAATTATCAATTGATGGGAACTTCCTTTACACAAGAAAGTGCATTCAAGAAAAATTTACGTCTAAAACGATACTCAAGTGATCTCAGCAGTCTGACAGAGTAGAAGATACCAGCCTTCATCCCCTCACAAGAGACAGCAAATAGATACTTGTTCCGCAAAGGTCACTGGCATCTTTTGTCACTGAGATAAATAAGAGCCATTACTGCTTACTGGTCCCTTGGAGAGGATACGCTGCTGCACCCACCATCCACAAGAGTGAGCCTCTGTTTTATTACCCTGGGACCAGGACCAACATACCTCTCAAATCTATGTGCAGCAGTTCCACGCATGTCTGTATTCCATATCCCAGCTCTGCAGCCACACTGCACGCCTGCACCTCAAACACTGAGGGCACTGACATTTAGAGATTTAGAATGCCTGCAAGGCAGACTCAGTTCCCATAGGATTCCCTCAGCCATGACTTCTTCATGGGAGAAAAATAGATTAGGAAGATCCCAGTAGCCTTCACCACCAAAGACTGCACATTACCTTGGAGCCTCGGTTGATCTGCACACACCAGTACCACACACTGTGGCTCCACCACCACTACATGAGTACCTATACTTTAGACATCTGAGCCACTGCCCCTGTACTCCAGACTCTAGCTCTGTGCCTCCACCGCTCATGTGTTTTTAGCTCAAACAGCAGAGCCACTATATCACCATCTTTGTGGGCTAGTCCATACCCCAGTTATTGCCACAGTGGGTCTCTCTGCATGTACCTGTCCTCTGGGTACCATTTCTACTGCTATATTGGGAGCAGCCACACCTTAGACATCTGAGCCACTACCACAGTGGGCTATCCTGTGCCTCAGGCCCCATAGCCACTGTCACTCCCCACCTTTCCATGATTCAGTACCCAGTTGCTCTATCAGCATTTGCACCTAACATACCATAACAAACATGGCAGCAGAGGCAACTGCTGAAGATCAATGAAAGTGGAAAAACAACATACCAAAACTTATGAGATGCAGCAAAAACAGCTCCAACAGTGAAGTTTATAGCAATAATGGCTATGTTCTAAAAGAAAATCTGTAAATAATCGAATGTTACACCTCCAGTATGTAAAGAAACAACAATAAACTAAGCTTAAAGTTATTAGAAGGAAGAAAATACAAAGATAAATGCTGAATGAAAGAGAGGCTAGAAAAAAATGGAAAATATTCACAAAACTAAGAATTGATTTTTTAAAAGATAAAATTGACAAACCTGTAGCTAGATTACAAAAAAAGAGAAATCTCAAATAATAAAATCAAAACGAAAGAGGACAGACATTACAACTGATATTGTAGAAATACAAACGATCATTAGAGACTGCTATGAACAGCTATATGCCAAAAAATAAGAAAGTAAAAAATGAATAAATGCTTAAAAATATACAAACAACTGAGAATGAATCATGATAAAATAGAATATCTGAACAAATACCAAGTAAGTAGATTGATGAAGTAAAAAGTCTCTCATAAAAGGAAAGCCTAGGGCCTGTGTTATTACTGCTCAATTGTACCAAATATTTAAAGAATTAATACCAATAATCTCAAATTTAACCAAAAATATAAAGAGGAGCAAACACTACTAAACTAATTTTACAAGGACAACATTACCCTGATACCAAAGTCAGACAATAACACTAAAAAATACAAAATTGCAGGCCAACATCCCCATGAACATAGATGCAAAGCATTTACCAATTACAGACAAATAAAATTTAACAGCATATTAAAAAGATCATATCCCTCAATCAAGTGGGATTTATCCTTGGAATGCAAAGACTGTTAAACATACACAAATACAAAAATGTGATACACTGCATGAGCAAAATGAAGGATAAAAATCATATGATTATATCCTATTTGACAGTGTTCAAAATCCTTTTATAAAAAAACTCTCAATAAATTAGATACAGAAATAATCTACCTCAACTTAGTAGAGGTCATGTATTGCAAGGCCACAGCTAACATCATACTCAAAAGTGAAAACCAGAAAGCATTTTATCTACAATGAAGAATAAGATAAAGATCCCCACTCTCACCATTATATCCAACACATTAATAGTACTGGAAGTCCTAGCCAGAGCAATTAGGCAAGACAAAAAAATAAAGTGCATACAAATTAGAAAGGCAGATGTTAAATTGTCTGTTTGCAGATGGCATGATCTTATGTACAGAAAACCTTAAAGTCTCCACCAAAAGACAGAAATAATGAACAAATTCAGGAAAGTTTCAAGATACAAAATCAACATACAAAAATCAATTGTGCTTCTATATGTTAACAATGAGCTATTTGAAAACAAAATCAACAAAATAATCCCATTTAAAAGAGCATCAAAAATAATATATAGGAATAAAGTTTAACAAGATGATGAAAAATCTATACACTGAAAAGTACAAAATAATGATGAAAGAAATCAGAGAAGATACAAATAAGTGGAAAGATACCCCATGTCCATTGCTTGGAAGAATTAATATTTTTTGAAATGCCCACACTACCAAAAGCAATCTACAGATTCAGCACAATCTCAATCAAAATTCTAATAGTATTTGTAACAGATACAGAAAAAATGTTAAAATTCACATGGAACCACAAAAGACCCATAATAGCTAAAGCAATCTTGAGAAACAAGAACAAAGCTGGCATAGTACCTTATCTCAAATTATGTTTCAAAGGTATAGTAATGAAAACAGTATGGTACTGGCATTAAAAACAGACACCTAGACCAATAGGACAGAAAGAGAATCTAGGAATAAACCCATATATAGATATAGATATAGATATAGATATAGATATAGATATAGATATAGATATAGATATATTCAACTAATCTCCATCAAAGGTGCCAGGAATACACGAGGAGAAAATAGCCTCTTCATATAAATGGTGTTGTGAAACTGGATATGGACATGCAAAATAAAAAAAATTGAAGTCATCTTTTACCAAAAAAATTAACTCAAAGTAAATTAAAGAATTGAGTATAGACCTAAAATTGTAAAACTCCTAGAGGAAAACATAGGTGAAAACCTTTTAGACGTTATCTTGGCAATGACTTTTTTGGCTGTGACACCAAAAGCACAGGCAACAAAGCAAAAATTAATATTTGTGACTATATCAAGTTAAAATTTTCTGCACAGAAAAATAAACAACAAAATGAAATGCAACCCATAAAATGAAATAAAATATCTGCAAACCATATATCTCATAAGAAGCTATTATCCAAAATATATTAAAAATTCATACAACTCAATAGTATAAAGAGGTATTGCCTGATTAAAAAGTGAGAAGTGAGGAAGAATAGATATTTTCCAAGAAAGATATTAAAGTGAGCAATAGGCATATGAAAAGTGCTCAATACCTCTAGTCACTAGGAAGATGTAAATCAAAACCACAATGATATATTACTTTATATCTGCTAGGAGGGCTATTATCAAAAATACAAATGATAACAAGTATTGTTGAGAACATGAAGAAAAGGAAGCCCTTGTAAATCGTTGGTCAGAAAGCAAATTGGTACAACCATTATGGAAAACAGTATAAAGTTTCCAAAACAAAATCAAAAAACAGAACTACCATATAATCCAGTAATCCTCCTTCTAGATATATATTCAAAGGAGTTGAAACAAGGATCTTGAAGAGATATCTCTACTCTCATGGTCATTGAAACATTATTTATAATAGCCAAGATACGCAAACAACC
Organism: Pan troglodytes; assembly: GCF_028858775.2. NCBI lineage: Eukaryota > Metazoa > Chordata > Mammalia > Primates > Hominidae > Pan > Pan troglodytes. Next base: position 17,314,002 of record NC_072411.2, read on the forward strand.
TAAGTGTCCATCAGTGGATGAATGGATAAAGAAAATGTGAAATATTCACACACACACACACACATATATATATACACACACATACATGCATACACAATGGAATGCTATTCAAACTTAAAAAAAGGAAATCCTTTCATCTGCAACAACATGGATAAACATCAAAGACATTATGCTAAGTCAAATAAATCAGACACTGAAAGACAAATACTGCATGACATAACTTATGAGGGGAATCTAAACAATTCAAACTCTTAGAACTAGAATGGTGTTTACAATGGTTTGGTAGAGTGGTGATTCAATGGAGTGATGTTGGTCAAAGGGTACAAACTTTTAGTTACACCTAAATAAGTTCTGGAGTTCTAGTGTACAGCATGATTACTATAGTTAATAATAATAAACTTTAAATTTGCTAAGAGAGATCTTAAATGTTTTCATCAAAATAAACATAACTATTTGAGATGATATATGAATTGCTTATTTGGATTATGGTAATTCTTTTATAATGTATACATATATTAAATCATTATACACATCTTAAATATATATAGTTTTTATTTGTCAATTAGACCTCAATACAGCTAGAAAAAAAAATCAAAATAAAGGCAACCTACATTCTTGGATTGAGACTTAATATTGTTCAGATGTCAATACTACCCAGAGAAATCTACAGATTCAGTGCAATCCCTATAGAATCCCAACAGCCTTGTGTGCAAAAATGATAAAAGCAATTCTCACATTTATATGAAATTTCAAGGGACTCAATAGCCAAAATAATCTTACAAAAGAAAAAAAACTGAATGGCTCATGTTTCCTGATTTCAAACCCTATTACAAAGCAACAAATTCAAAACAGTGTGATACCAGAATAATACATATATAGATTAATGGAATAGAACTGAGAGTCCAGAAGTAAACCATGAATCTATTGCCAATTAATTTTTGGCAAGGGTGTCAAGATCATCACTGGAAAAGAATGGACTTTTTAACAAATTGTGCTGGAATATCTGGATATCCACAGGCAAAATAATAAATTTTGAGACCTGCCACACATACATAAAAAGTACCTCAAAATAGTTCAATCTAAATATAAGTGCTAAAACCATAAAACTAATGGTAAAGAAAACATAGTAGTATATATTCATGACAAATCTATTGGATTTGTCAATGGATTCTTAGATTTGACACCCAAAGCATGAGAAACAAAATAATAAAATAGATAAATTACACCTCATAAAATTAAAACATTTTTTGCATCAAAGGACATTATAAATAAAATGAAAAGACAATTCCAGAATGGGAGAAAATATTTGCAATTCATCCATATTATAAGGGTCTAGTAAAGAGAATATAAAAAGAACTTATAATGCAATTGCAAAAGGACAAACAACCTGATTAAAATATAAGCAGAGGACTTAAATAGACATTTCTCCAAAGAAAATATACAAATGGCCAACACATACATGAAAAGATGCTCAATATCTTTAGTCATTAGGGAAAAGTAAATCAAAACCACAATGAAGTACCACTTCATACCCAATAGGATAGTTATAAGTAAAAAGAAAAAAAAATGGAAAATAAGTCATCATGAGAAATTGGAGAAATGGAAATATTTCTACATTGGTGAGGGGAATATAGAATGGTTCGGCTATATGGAAAAAATAATTTGGTGGTTTCTCAAAAATCTAACAGAATTACCATATAATCCCACAATTACAATCCTAGACATGTATCCAAAAGAGCTGGAAATGGAAATGAACTCAAGAAATGGACTCAAGAATTGGAATTGGAAATGGACTCAAACAAGTACATGCTGTAAGTACACAGCAGCACTATTCACAAGAGCCAAATGGTGGAAACAACAGAAATGTTCATCGGTGGATGAATGGATACTCAAAATGTGACATATACATACAATGGAATATTATTCAGCATTAAAAGTGATGATACATGCTATTATATGAATGAATCTTGAAAACATGCTGAGTAAATGAGGCCAGACACAAAATATTACATACACTATGATTCCATTTAAATGAAATAGGCAGAATAGGTAAATCCATAGAGAGGGAAAGCTGATTAGTGATTGCCAGGGAGAGGAGAAAATGAAGAATAACTATTTTTGGATACAGAGTTCCTTTTGGAGTGATGAAAATATTTTAGAACTAGACAGAGGTGATAGTTGCACAACACTGTAAATGTATTAAATGCCATCAAATTATCTAATTAGAAATACATTAATTTTATGTTATGCAAATTTCACCTTTTATTTGACAATAGCTCATAAACATCGAGAGTATTCTGGAATATATTTAAACTGTAATATATAAGCATTCATTGAATTCACTGACTTTTTGAAAAAAAAAAAAATGGCCTGCCCCAACTTACTTGTTTAAGAATTGTAATGTATCTCTCTCATGTTTAGCTGAACATCTTAGTCCTTTCTTTATTGGATTTGTAGATAATATTTAATAAAATTTGAATAATAAAACAAAAAATATTAATGCTTAGGGTTTTCAGATGTGGTTTATTACTTGGATTATGAATAGTGTTAAAATGAAGATTTTTCTTTATATTTTGATTGTGCAGCCATAATAAGAGGAGTAGGTGGCTGATATTCACCAAGTTAACTTATTGATATGTGCTGTGTCATTATTATGTGAGCTTTTAAAGTTAGAGCAACATAATGCAAAGAAAGTGTTACAACGAAAAGTAAGGCATGCCATTTTCAGTATCTGTAAGACTGTAGAAACCAATACATATTATATTTCTCATTATTGTAGTCAGGCCATGAAAATATGTGTATGTGTTTTCTCACCAGAAGAGTTGCAAAGCTGAGAACATTTTACCAGATACAGTAATATTGCTTAACAAATCATTACTTTCACTGCTCAGGGAAATAAGAGAGGAAACAAACAAATGGAAAAACATTTCATGCTCATGGATAGGAAAGATCAATATTGTGAAAATGGCCATACTCCCTAAGGTGATTTACAGATTCAATGCTATTCTCATCAAGCTACCACTGACTTTCTTCACAGAATTAGAAAAAAGCTACTTTAAATTTCATATGGAATCAAAAAAGAGCCCATACAACCAAGACAGTCTTAAGCAAAAAGAACAAAGCTGGAGGCATCAGCTACCTGACTTCAAACTATACTATAAGGCTATAATAACCAAAACAGCATGGTACTGGTACCAAAACAAATATACAGACCAATGGAACAGAACAGAGGCCTCAGATATAATACCACACATCTACAACTATCTGATCTTTGACCAACCTGACAAAAACAAGCAATGGGGAAAGGATTCCCTATTTAATAAATGGTGTTGGGAAAACCAGCTAGCCATACGCAGAAAACTGAAACTGGGCCCCTTCCTTATACCTATATAAAAATTAATGCAAAATGGATTAAAGACTTAAACGTAAAGCCTAAAACCATAAAAATCCTCGAAGAAAACCTAGGCAATACCATTCAGGACATAGACATGCACAAAGTCTTCATGTTTAAAACACCAAAAGCAATGGCAACAAAAGCCACAATTGACAAATGGGATCTAATTAAACTAAATGGCTTCTGCACAACAAAAGAAACTACCATCAGAGTGAACAGGCAATCTAGAGAATGGGAGAACATTTCTGAAATCTATCCATCTGACAAAGGGCTAATATCCAGAATCTACAAAGAACTTAAACAAATTTAGAAGAAAAAAAAACAAACAACCCCATCAAAAAGTGGGCAAAGGATATGAATATACACTTCTCAAAAGAAGGCATTTATGCAGCCAACAAACATGAAAAAAAGCTCATCATCACTGGTCATTAGACGAATATAAATCAAAACCACAATGAAATACAATCTCATGCCAGTTAGAATGGCGATCATTAAAAAGTCAGGAAACAACAGATGCTGGAGAGGATGTGGAGAAATAGGAACACTTTTACATTGTTGGTGGGAATGTAAATTAGTTCATCCATTGTGGAAGACAGTGTGGTGATTCCTCAAGGACCTAGAACCAGAAATACCATTTGACTCAGCAATCTCATTACTGGGTATATACCCAAAGGACTATAAATCATCCTACTATGAAGACACATGCACATATATGTTTGTTGAAGCACTTTTCACAATAGCAAAGACTTGGAACCAACCCAAATCCCTATCAATGATAGACTGGATAAAGAAAATGTGGCATATATACATCATGGAATACTATGCAGCCATAAAAAAGGATGAGTTCATGTTCTTTGCAGGGACATGGATGAAGCTGGAAACCATCAGCAGACTAACACAGGAACAGAAACCCAAACACCGCATGTTCTCACTAATAATTGGGACTTGAACAAATAGAACACATGGACACAGGGAGGGTAACATCACACATGGGGGCCTCTGGGGGGGTTGGGGGCTAGGGAAGGGATAGCATTAGGAGAAATACCTAATGTAGGTGGCAGGTTGATGGGTGCAGCAAATCACCATGGCATGTGTATACCTATGTAACAAACCTGCACATTCCAAATATGTATCCCAGAACTTAAAGTATAATAATAAAAAAATTATTACATTCTTTTGGTATGCTTAATTTTTTTCACAAACTAATCATTTATTTGTTTGTTTTTTCTTAATTTACTTTCAGTGACAAATAATATATATTCATTGTTACAATATGTGTTGATTTATGTATACATTGTGGAATGGCTAAATCAAGCTAATTAACATTCTGTTATCTCACATACTTGTCATTTTGTGGTGGTGAGAACACTTAAAATCTACTCTCTAAGCAATTTTCAAGTATACAATGTATCGTTACGATAATTATTATCACTATGTACACCACGCCTAGTTGTACAATAGACCTCCTGAACTTTTTTCTATCTACATGAAACTCTTTAGCCTTTGATGAACATCTCCCCAGTCTCTCCTCACCATCAACTCCCAGCCAAGGCCCTGGTAACCACCATTCTACTTGGCTTCTGTGAGTTTAAATCTACTTTCAAATGCAATCATCAACTCCCAGCCAAGGCCCTGGTAACCACCATTCTACTTGGCTTCTGTGAGTTTAAGTCTACTTTCAAATGCAATAGTCCATGATAGACAGCTTCCCTTTCCTTTGAAGCATTAAGAGATCGAGTAAGGGCAAGTAAATATTTTCAGGTTAAATACAATCACTTCAAAACTAAAAGGAATCACAACAAAACTTTTATTTTATAAAATTCTGACTCGAAGTTAAATATTCCTATATTTGATTCCTAGAGTTGGAAGGGGTCTTGCATTCACTATGTTCAATATGTGTTTTCTATAAAAGCAAAGATCAAGATCTAAAAATGTTACATGGCATTGCTGTGGTAATACAGATTATTAGTGATGAAAACTGGATTAGAACTAGGGTTGTTTAACTCAATTCAAAACACTGAAAATTTCTATCCTAAAATAATTACCACAATCTTTCAAACCTAAGGCAGAGAATATATAAGTGATGTGAGCAAGGTTATACCGAGTTATCAAGAGACATTTGAAACAAGATATAGATTATAAATATGTTTGATGTTCTCTCTAAACTGCTGTTATTTGTAGATATTTTAAACCTAAGGAGGTCATTAAATAAAACATTTAGAAAGCAAATGACATTATGATATACAGTACTAGTCTTTCTTCCAATTGTGGAAGAAGAAGAGATAAAAATTACCTTACAGAAGACATTATTCCAATAATAAGAAATGTAACAGAAGTTATCTTCTAATGATATGAGATGAATATATTTCCAAAATCAGAAGGGCAAATAACTCCATTTGTGGAGTTTGATGAGCCCTAAAATGTGGGTAATTTCCCTTTATCTATGAAGACTACTGTAAAAGTTCCAACATTAGTTTCCATTTGGTCCTCTTTTCAATATGATTAACTGAAGTATTTAGGTGGTTATTATGAGGTCTAATAAGGAGTTTGTGGGTGAAATTTATAGTCTTTTAGAGGAACGCTTATGCTTGCTGAGCTGCGAAGCTAACGTTGCAAGGCAGTAGACACAAATGACTCGTGACAGGCAGTACAGTTTTCTAAGAGATTACAATCCACTTCCGGGACCTGGAGGGTGTTACTGAGAAGGCAATGCCATTTATAGGCAAGAGTTTTATACCAGATCAAGAGATATGCATGGGCAGTTGAAATCTCAAAATCTCATCTGTCAACTTGGACTGTTATGATTCTTCAAGTCCCACATGATGCTTCCAGGAATTAATTTCCAAGGCCTGTATTGTATCTTGCTGGGTTTGCACCCACCATAATTGCAGACTCAGGAAAATGCAAGGCAGGCTTTGGGAATCCATTTATAGAGTTATAGAAAATAACCGAAAAATAGCAAGCAACTAATGAAAAATCCAAACTCCAGTTTGGCCAGCTATGGAAGTCATCTGTGTATCTCACTTTTATTGTTTTTCCTTTTTTTTTTTTTAGACAGGATCTCATACTGTCACACAGGTTGAAGTGCACAATCATAGCTCACTGATGCAGCCTAGAACTCCTGGGCTCACGTGATCCTCCTACCTCAACCTCCCAAGTAGCTGGGACCACAGGTGTGCACCAACTTGCCCAGTTAATTAAAAAAAATTTTTTGTAGATACAGGGTCTCCCTATGTTGCCCAGGCTGGTCTCAAACTCCTGTGCTCATGTGAGCCTCCTGCTGTGGCCTCCTAAACTGCTTGAACTGTAGGTGTGAACCACTGATCCTGGCCTGTGTATCTCACCTTCTGAATCTAAATTTCTTATTTTTAAATAATTAATATTAATTTACCATTTTTAACTTTTCATCTCAACTACTTTACCTAAATGGATGATTCTGTATCTCTTGAATATACTGACTTCATTTCCTTTGGATATATATATCCAAAGAATACTGAGTATACCCATTTGTAGGACTGCTGGATAATATGGTAGTTCTATTTTAATTTTTTGTGGAACCTCCATACTGTTTTCCACAGTAGCTGTACCAGTCTACATTTCCACCAACACTGTTGAAGGGTTTCCTTTTCTCCACACTCTCACCAATATTTGTTATGTTTTGTCTTTTTCATAACAGCTCTTATAACTGGAGTGAGGTGATATTTTATTGTGTTTTGATTTGTATTTCACTAATGATGAGTGATTTTGAACATTTTGTCATATACCTGTCGGTCATTTCTGTGTCTTCGTTGCCACATTTATTCAAAGCACTTATTCACAATAGCCAAGATATGGAATCAACTGAAGTGTTCATTAATGGATGAATAGATAAAGAAAATATATATGCACATAATGAAATATTGCACATAATGAAACACTATTAATCTATAAAAAAGAAAATCTTGTCATTTTCAACAAGGATGAACCTGGAGGATATTATAAATGAAAAAATACAGACATGGAAAGACATACAGCATATGATCTCACTCTAAAAAAGCTGATATCATAGAATCAGAGATTAAACTAGTGGTTACCAAAGGCTAGGAAGATTAGGGTGGAGGAGAGAATGGGGAGAGTTTGGTCAATGGGCACAAAGTTACAGTTACATAGGAAAAATAAGTTCTGGTGTTCTATTGAACAATAAGGTGATTACAGCTAACAATAATGTGTTGTATATTTCAAAATACCCAGAAGAAAGGCTTTTAAATGTTTTCACCACAAAGAAATGATAAATGTTTGAGGTGATAGATTTGTAATCATCATGATTTGATCATTACAGTTTGTACAAATGTAAATATCACGTTGTACCCCAGAAATATTTACAATTATTATATATCAATTAAAAATAAAATAAAGCTGCAAAATCAATGGTTTTGTTTGTTTGTTTCAAATATAATTATGAATATGCATATCCTTACAAATTATCAAAATTCATTTCTATCTTATTTTCTTTTATTCATCTTTCTTCACCAAATGAATACAGTTCAAACAGGTAAAATATCACTATTAAAAATATTATACGTGGATGCACACCACACACACATACACATGCACATGCTATTACAAATTAATCAACAACATTAAAAACATATATTTTAGATAAGTCAATGTAAGTCCATTGATTGTAACAAATGTACCACTGTGGTATAGGATGTTGATAGTGGAGAAAGCTGGTGGTGGGGGGAGCTTATATGGAAACTTCTTGTACTTTCCATTTTACTTCACTGTTTACCTAAAACTGCTTGAAAAGAGTAAAAATAATAAAAATAATAACATATAAAAGTATATCAATACAAAATTTAGATTTTTAGAATGTCTAATACTTATTAGTTTCACCTAATATTTTAAATATCCTTTTTAATATTTTTTTAATCCTCAGGTTCTGCTATCATTGTTATCCTACCTCTGCCAAGCAAAATATTTGTTGAAGAAACTACATAATTTATACTGCAGTTTCCTACAATTTGCACATTTATTTCTACTAAGAAGTCAACCAAAATCCTATTGATACAATGCTATACATTTTGCATGTGTTTTTCACTTAATATTTTTCTGATTTGATCTGCTTGTTCCTTGCATTACAGTTAAAATCCTAGATGGGAATGATGTCTCTAATGGACCATATACTGAGATACAGGGTTAAGAAAGCCATGTCAGACTAGTCATATGTGTACCCGGAATTTCTTGAGGTCAAAATCTGAAGGAAATAGCTGAGTTGCCTTAGGTGAGAGCCAGCAATCATTATGAAACTTCAGTGCCAATAAGCAAGGCAAAGAATCTTCAAGGGAAACTAACACTGAATTTAAAGCTATGGGCAATTCAGAGACTACAGTATGCAGATGAAGGAAGTATTTGAAAAAGCAATTTAGGAGATTCATAGCCAGTACCAAACAGATTACATTACAAAGCATCTGAAAACTCTGAAGATTCTAAAATTTGCTGGTATAAATATGAAGGTATACATATAATAAAAGTGGCCTGTTGTTTAAAAAAATTGTAAATGCTCTCTGTTGTAAGAGAGCCACGAAAAGCATGTTTAATGTACAATAAATAAGAAAAGAATCTTCGAAGCCTTTTTTGTTGATAATTTTTTTCTACCCTAGTCTTAACTAGTGCATTAATAACCCAGACAATAAGACACACGCTGAACAGCTGGCCTGAATAGCCTGTGAAGTCCCGGAATTCTCTTAAGTGGTGCTGACTTGCAGCACTAGCCCAGTGAAATCTAGGCTGTCTACAGCGAATGTGAGGTGCAAAAGATATTCCCACTTGTCTGACCCTCTGGGGAATAATTTTGTTGGAACCTACAACAAACTGAGCTTCTCTGTTACGGAAATGGTATTTCAGTCATCAAACTACGCTCAGTTAGCATGCGGTTTGCTTGCCAAGAAAAACCTCCTTGTTTCAAATTCTAGGATTCTCCTTATACTTAAATTTTACATCTGGTAGCAGATTGGAAGCTTTTCCACTCCTCCATCATTTTCGCTTTTTCTGGAAAAGGGGACTATTAACCACCTAATTCAAACTAATATTATCACTTTTTACAGAATTAATGAGATGCTATAATTGCCGACACTGTTTACCTGCTACTCTGGGAGTATATTTCAAAGGCACATGAATTAGCCAACACCAGCTTTATAATTAGCGTGTGACAACTTTAATTTCAACGGCATGTTTAATCAACAGCAACAGATGGAAGTGCGCCTGGTGGTAAGTCACCCCCTTCAGAGCTCTTGATAGCGGGCGTGTCCTGCTAGCTCTGAGTTATAAGCTATTTAGCATAGCAAGTGCTAAACTACTGGGAATATTCTCAGTCCTTTTTGGAGTATCAGAGTTGCACTACCCCAAAATAATTAAAATCACTGACATATATTGACTACTTACCACATACTAAACACTATTCCCATTTTAATTTAATGAAAACTCCAAACAACTCAAATTAGCTAATTTTAATATTCCCATTTTACAGGTGAGGAAATTGAGCCTAGAAAGCCAAAACAACTTGACTGGGGTTCCACAGCTCACAAGAAGTAGGGCCATGATTTAGTTTCAGGCTCTTATGCTCTTAGTCTCCATGCTATTCACCACTATGACCATGGTATCATAAAAGCCATTTGATGGTCTTCAGTTGCGTGTGCTGTTTACTGTAGTGATTTGGATCTGCTAACTAAACTATTATTTTGTGGACTTCATGATTATAGGACCCATGATTATGGAAAGTTTTCTAACTTTCCTCCTCACTAGGGCCAGTCATATGCACAGGAGACAGAAGTTTGCTGCTTGGCAAGCACAACTCATGCTTGAGTTATTCAGCTACCTCAGATTCAGTCACTGTGTAAAGTTTTGACTCCTCATTATCTGTCACAAATAGTGGCTCCTGGCCATTTTCAGGAACCCCCTCAGTGATGCCATTTCTACTTCCCACCAGACTAATGAGCATATGTTCACCAAGGCTCCATAAGTGCAGAACCTTGCGGCTTTACCCTCAGCCCCTAAAAGACATCACATCATAGGTTTTGCCACAGAAGGATAAACGTCATCCATCTTGTTCAGATCCTCATCTTCAAAATTATCAGACCTAAGATATGAAACTACACAAAGGAAAGGATCCCAAGGTTTAGGGATTTGGAGTACTTTGATCTGTCATTATCAAAGCAACAAATATCCTTCTATCTTTAGACAATATAAATTATACACATCTTGATTCAGAACCAGAGGTTTTCAAAATTTTTCTAGACATTGAGATTACTTGGGGAATGTAAACAATACAAAACTACAGAAACTATGCCACGTCCTTATTCAACATCTCTGGGAGTGGGGTTGCTAAAACCTCTCCATGTAATTCTTATGGATAGCCAGGGTTGAAATGTAGCTTTAGCCCTTCAAATACAGAAGCTTTTAAAATGTTTTTAGGAAGAAAAAATGTGTATTTGTATTAAAGCCCAAAACTTAAGAGTAAATTGCTTATAACAGTCATTTCTCAGGCATAGAAAGTCTATTCTGAAAAGGCTCTGGCCCCTGCAACAATTTTGAAGCAAGTTGTCCCCTCTAATAAGTAATGTGAGTTGTTAGAGAAATGACAACTGTGATGTGATCAGAATAGATACCACCTTCATTTCTTTCTAATTAACTCCATGAAAGACCTTTTATTAGTTTTAGAAATATATAAATATCTAGCTGCTAGAAATGGTTTAACGTCCCTAGAATTAGATTATTTTTTATTATTGTTCCTCAAAGATCATTGGCTTTTTCTCCTTCACATAGAACACATTGCAATTCTAGGTGGCTCAGGTTCGTTGCTTGCTTTTGCCACCCTTGGTGAAATGTTTTAAAACATGAAGATAAGACAACACATATGCACACAAACACACACACACAACTATATCAGTGTTAGTGTATTAGTCCGTTTTCACATTCCTGATAAAGATATACCCAAGACTGGGCCATTTAAAAAATAAAGAGGTTTAATTGGTCTTACAGTTCCACGTGGCTGGGGAAGCCTCACAATCATGGCAGAAGGCAAGGAGGAGCAAGTCCTGTCTTACATGATGGCAGCAGGCAAAGAGAGAATGAGGAAGACGCAAAAGCGGAAACCCCTGATAAAAACCATCAGATCTCGTGAGACTTATTCACTACCACAAGAACAGCATGGGGGACACTGCCCCCATGATTCAAATTATCTCCCACTGGGTCCCTTCCACAACACGTAGTAATTATGGGAGTACAATTCAAGATGAGATCTGGGTAGGCACACATGAGCCAAAACATATAAGTTCGTATCAAATAAACTTTAGATAAACTCTTGATTTACAAATAGGAAAACATTCATTATCTTTCAAGTAGCTTGATACATTCATAATATAAAATTTACATTAATTCAATTTAATTGATTCACTGACAGTCTTGAATATTACATTAATGAAACAACCCAAATGTAATTTTTAATGTATCATGCAATGTCCTTGAATTTGAATAATAAAAAATCCTTTCATTCCTAGTTGGTCTGTGGATGAAAACAGTCTACAAGCTAAAATTATAAAATAATTTTTCTTAAAGTTAAATGAATCACAAAAATCACTATTTTGCACCATGTACTCAATACTTAACATTAAAAACATTCTACTTGGTCATGTAAAATATTGTTGCCTGTGCACTGCCTTGCCACAGAAAACAAACTTTTATAAAGCTTAAGGGGGAGAAAATCACTTAAATGTAACAATATGAATATGATTCCCAGCATTTATTGTCTTTTTTTTCACATTGTTTAAAAGATGAAATGATGCCTTGATGTGAATCTTTCTGCTTTGCTTCATTCTCCCTGGGCCACATTTATGTGTTCAACTCCACAGGGTTCAGCACTTGGAAGGGTCCATACTTGGTTTACCATTGTTCCCGATCTCGAATTTCTTAATAATTATGAATAAAGGGCTGCACACACTCATTTTGTACTGGGCCCTGTAAGTTATGTAGCCATCCTCCTTCACTCTTGCTGATCTACCACTCTTACAACTACCAGGTTTATGGCTCTGATATCTCTGTCTTATATTTTCTGGCTCAAAAAATGTTGAAGCAGAATTCAACCCTCAGCTCTCCTAGAACAAGCCTAACATTTGTTTTCTCTTGCCCTGTGCTTCAAACAACTTCCGGTGGTCTGTGTGCCTCAACAACCTTGGGAAACCTGAGGACACATTCTGTATTCAGAATCATGGCTCTAACCTGTGATACCCTGTGCGGTTTTCTTGCACTTCCCCTCATCATCCGCCATAGCAATTGATAAGAGTAAGACCTTTATTTAAAAAATGGAAATGATTTTACTTACTGAAAGCATCCTATTTATTAAAAAATGTAGAAAGCAAAGTGGCATCTGCTTTTTTCTGGTATCTCCACCTCCCTTTTGTATGCTTTTTTTGTTATAACATTATACACATGGTTTAATATTTACTTCATAGTTAGTATTCTTTTTTCATTGAAACTAAGAAGTACATGCCTAAGACTGGCTATTTCGATTCCTCTTATACTGGTTCTATTAGCTTCAGTCCCAGAAGATGGTATGTTCTTGTTGTTTCCTCAAATTCTAGTCAGATCCTCTATTTCCAATCATACTATATTCTTGTGGGATACATGTACAAAATCATTATAATGGTTAAAGCAATTTTTTCTATGAAAAAAGGCACACATTCGGTATTGTTAAAAGGTAATTTCTTAAAGCTAACCACCTCATTGGATCTTAGGGGACTGAAGTATCTTCACCTAAACAAAATAGTCAGCACACACACACACACACACCCCCCCCCCACAAAATCCCCAACTGGAACATTAATGGTGAACACATTCAATATGTTTAGTATTTTTAGCCATGCTAGCAAATCGAGCTTTCAGAAAAAAGTGTGAAAACAAGAAAATCAAACCACAGCCATTTTATTAATATAAATAAACTTTAGTATGTGAATTGTCCCAATTCAAAAGCAGTTTGTAAATGTTTTATTGAGGAAATCATTTAAATCTCATGGAAATATGTGTAAGAAATAAGAGCAAATATGTGTAAGAACAAATGTAGGTGATACAGGGGATATATGAATAACACCCAGGTTGCAAACATGTTTCTATATTATTGAGGTTACATTCAAAATAAAACTCACTATCCCCAAAATAATTGGCATTCATTTTCTCTTGGACTATAAATGTTCTCATTTTGTTTACTCATCAAACTACATCCATCATAATTATTTATAATAACCTCCCTGGTGTTATTAAACGGAAAAGATCTTTATGCAAATAATTGTTATATGTATCTGAAATTATATGATCTGCAGAGTGGTTTTATATGATGACAAACTCTGAAATTACACATTTTCTGGAACTTCTACCTACACTTGTGTCTGTGCATGTGTTTGTGTGTTTTTTTGGAGTGCTCATCTACTCAAACACCCTAACACATTATGAAATACTTTAATTACTGAAATGGTCTGATTCCATCATTTAAACAAGTCAAAGTTAATTTCAACATAGCCCTTGACCACACGACATTGATGTGATCAGAATAGATTGGACAATTCTCTGAGAAAAGACACTTACTTATCCCTATGTTATTATCATCATGTATTTCTCTCAAGTTCACGGTTATTGACCAGACTGATTATAGGAGCAGCAAAGAACATCACTCCAAAAACCATTTTATTGGCTAACTTTGGTTAATTTCTCAGCTTTTTTCTTTTGCTTTCATCATTTTTAATTGACACATAATAATCCCACATATTTATGGGGTAGAATGTGACATTTTGATATGTGTGTACAATGCGTAATGGTCAAATCTTGGTAATTAGCTTATCCATCACCTCAAACACTTGACATTTCTTTGTGTTGAGAACACTCAAAATCTGCTTTTCTAGTGATTTAAACATATACAATAAATTGTTGTTAATTACAGTCACCCTATAATGCTACATTTATGAATACATGAAAAGTATAAAAGGACTGGTAGAACAGACACATGAAGGAGAAAGAGAAAAGATTCAAAACCCTATAACAGCAGAACACCACTAAACCACAATGATAAACAATAAGAGAGGAAGAAAGGAACAAAGCATATATTAATACAAAACAACCAGAACACTATTAATAAAATTGCAGGAGTAAGTCTTCAACTATCAGTAATAACCTTGAATGTAAATAGATTAAATGCCCCCACTTAAAAGATTGACTGACTCAAGTAATTTTTTAAGGACCCAATTATATGCTGCCTACAAGAAAATTACTTCCTCTAAAAAGACACAAATAAATGGAAAAATAAGAAATAGAAAAATACAGTCCATGCAAACAGAAGTCAAAATGGAGCAGCAGTAGCTATACTTAGATAAGCAGACTATAAATAAAATAACTGTAATTATAAAATGACAAAGGAATAAATCAGCAAGAAGATATAACAATTATAAATATGTATTCACTGAACACCAGAGCACACTGATATATAAAGCAAATATTATTAGATCTGAAGGAATATATAGACTCCAATACTATGATAGTTGGGAATTTCAATGTCCCACTCTCAGCATTAGGTCATCTGGACAGAAAATCAACAAAGAAACATTAGATTTAAAGTATGATTTAGATGAAATGGATCAAACAGACATTTAAGGAACATTTTATGCAACAACTACAGAATACACATTCTTTTCCTTAGCACGTGGAACATTATCTAGGACTGGCCACGTGTTAGGCAATGAAACAAGTCTCAACAAATTTAAAAGATTTAGAATTATATTATGTATCTTTTCTGACCACAATGGAATAAAACTAGAAATCAATAAACAGAAAATTTTAAATTGTACAAATAAAAAACACATCTTGAGTGACCAATATGTCAATGAAGAAATTAAGAAGGAACAAATAAAAATGTAAATATAACTTATAGAATACAGCAAATATGCTATTAAGAGGGAAATGCATAGGAATAAATGCCTACACCAGAAAAGTAGAAAGATTTCAAATAAACAATATAATGATGCATCATCTCAAGGAACTAGAAAACCAAGAACAAAGCAAATTCAAAGTTAGTAGAAGAAAAGAATAATAAAGATCAGAACAGAAATAAACAAAATTGAGACTAACAAACTAATAAAAATTTCAATAAGAAAAGTTGTTCTTTTGAAAATATTTAAAAAGTGAGAAACCACTGGCTAGATTAACCAAGAAAAAAGAAAACAAGACCCCCCAGAATGAAAGTAGAATCCAAAAAAAAAAAAAAGACATTACAACCAACACCACAGAAATACAAAGGATCATTAGAGACTATTACAAACAACTATATATGAACAAATTTTTGGACACATACAACAAAACCACATGCAACCAAAATTGAACCAATGGCAGGCAAATTATCTGAGATCAGGAGTTCAAGACCAGCCTGACCAACATGGTGAAACCCTGTCTCTTCTAAAAAAAGATAAAAAATTAGACAGGGGTGGTGGTGCACACCTGTAATCCCAGCTACTTGGGAGGCTGAGATGGGAGAATCACTTGAACCTGGGAGATGGAGGTTGCAGTGAGCCGAGACTGAGCCATTGTACTCCAGCCTGGGCAACAAGAGAGAAAGTCCATCTCAAAAAAAATAAAAATAAAAATAAAATGGAAAAATAAAATAGTAGTAAATCAAATACAGCAACACAGTAAAAAGATCATTCAGCATAATCAAGGAACATTTATCAGAAAGACACAAGGATGGTTTTACATAGACAAATTAATGAACAGGATATATCAAATCGACAGAATAAAGGACAAAAACCATATGATCATCTCGGTAAATGCTGAAAAAGCATCTGAAAAAAATACAACATTCCTTCATGGTAAATACTCTCAACAAGTTAGGCAAAGAAAAAAACACCTCAACACAATAAAGGCCATAAATGATAAACCCATAGCCAACATCATATTTAATGAGGAAAAGTTAAAAGCTTTTTCTCTAAGATCTGGAATAAGACATAAATGCCTACTTTTACCACTTTTATTCAACATAGTGCTAGAAGTCCTAGCCAGAACAGCTAGGCAAGAAAAAAAAACAAAGAGCATCCAAATTGAAAGAGGATGAAGTTAATTTGTCTCTGTTTGCATATGGCATAATCTTATACATACGAGACCCTAAAATCTCTTCAAAAATTTCTTAGAAATGATAAGCAAATTCAGTAAAGTTGCAGGACACAAAATCAACATAGAAAAAAAAAGCAGTGTTTCTATATACCAAGAATAAACTACTTTTAAAAAATCAAGAAAGTAGGCCGAGCACGGTGGCTCACGCCTGTAATCCCAGCACTATGGGAGGCTGAGGCGGGCAGATCACCTGAGGTCAGGAGTTCGAGACCAGCTTTGCCAACATGGTGAAACCCCGACTCTACTAAATATATAAAAATTAGCCAGGCATGATGGTGGGTGTCTGTAATCCCAGCTATAGGCTGGGGTAGGCGAATCGCTTGAACTCAGGAGGCAGAGGTTGCAGCCAGCCAAGATAGCACCACTGCACTCCAGCCTGGGCAGCAGAGTGAGACTTCATCTCAAAAAAATAAAATCAAGAAAGTAATCCCAGTAGCTATAAATAAATAAAATACCTAGAAATAAACTATCACAAGAAGCAAATTCTCTCTGCAAGAACAACTACAAAACCCTAATTAAAGACATTAAAGAGAATACACACACACACACACACAATCCCATGTTCATAAATAGGAAGAATATTTTGAAAATGAGCCTACTACCAAACGCAATCTAAAAGTTTAATACAATTCTTAACAAAATACCAATTATATTCTTTACAGAACTAGAAAAAGCAATCCTAAAATTTGTATGGAACCAGGAGAGATCCTGAATAGCCAAAGCAAACCTAAGTAAAAAGAACCAAGCTGGAAGCATCACACTTCCAGAGTTCAAAATATACTCAAAGCTGTAGTAACTAAAAGAGCATGGCACTGCATAAAAACAGACCCATAAGCCAATGTAACAGAATAGAGTACCCAGAAACAAATCCACAAGTTTAAAGCCAACTGTTTTTCAACAAAGTTGCCAAGAACATTTACTGGGGTAGGGACAATCTCTTTAATAAATGATACTGGAAAACCAGATATTTATATGCAGAAAAATAAAATTAGACCCCTATATCTTACCATATACAAAAATCAACTCAAAATCTATTAAAGACTTAACTATAAGACCTAATACTATTTAACTACTAGAATAAAACTCAGGGAAATGCTTGAAGGCATTGGTCTAGGCAAAGATTTTATGGAAAGACCTCAAAAGCATAGAAAACAAAAGCAAACTAGATTAATGTAATTTCATAAAACTAAACAGCTTCTGCACAGCAAAATAAATACCTAGAATATATAATAAACTAAAACAATTCAATAAAAAAACCAGAAATTAGTTTTTTAAAGGACACACGAGCTGAATAGATATGTCTCAAAAGAAATACAAGTAGTTAACAGGTGTATTTTTAAAATGCTCAACATCACTAATCATCAGGGAAATGAAAATCAAAACCATAATGAGATATTCCGTTACTACTGTTATAATGGCTACTATCAAATAAAAAATAAATGCTTGTGAGAATGTGGAGAAAGGGAGACTCTTATACACTATTAGTGGGAATGTAAGTTAGTACAGCCATTATGGAAAATAGGATAGAAGTTTCTCAAAAAACTAAAAATAGAACTACTGTACAATCTCAATAGTGAGTAAATAGAATTAAAGGAAATCAGCATATTAAAAAGATATCTGCATTCCCATGTCTAGTGCAGGCTATCTACAATAGTCAAGATACAGACTTAATTGCTTATTGACAAAACAATAGATTTCTTTAAAAATTGTAGCCGGGCACGGTGGCTCACGCCTGTAATTCCAGCACTTTGGGAGGCCAAGGCGGGTGGATCACAAGGTCAGGAGATCAAGTCCATCCTGGCTAACACGGTGAAACCCCGTCTCTATCATAAATACAAAAAAATTAGCCGGGTGTGGTGGCGGGCGCCTGTAGTCCCAGCTACTCGGGAGGCTGAGGCAGGAGAATGGCCTGAACCCGGGAGGCAGAGCTTGCAGTGAGCTGAGATTGCACCACTGCACTCTAACCTGAGCGACAGAGTGAGACTCTGTCTCAAAACAAACAAACAAACAAAAAACTGTATATATGCAAAGTGGAATAGCACTTAGCCATTAAAAAAAAGAACAAAATTGTTATTAGTAGCAACATGGATGAATTTGGAACACATTATGTTAAGTGAAATAAGCCAGGCACAGAAATATAAATATTGCATGTTATCATTCATAAGTGGAAGCTAAAAAAAGTTGATCTCATAGAAGTAGAGAGTAGAATGGTGATTACTAGAGCTAGAGAAGTATAAAAGGAAAGAGGATATCCAAATG
This sequence comes from Pan troglodytes, assembly GCF_028858775.2. Classification (NCBI taxonomy): domain Eukaryota; kingdom Metazoa; phylum Chordata; class Mammalia; order Primates; family Hominidae; genus Pan; species Pan troglodytes. The sequence goes on from NC_072411.2 coordinate 17,332,837, forward strand.
TTGTTCAATGGGTAGAAAAGTACACCTAGATAGGAGGAATGAGCTCTATTGTTTAAAAGCACTAAAGAGTGACTATACTTTACAACAGTTTATTATATATTTTCAGTTTATTATATAATATATAGCATTATATATTATATAATAAAATACATATTATATAGTATATTATTTATTATAGTATATTTTATTATACATTTATATATTATATTGTTTATTATATTATTTATTCTATATATTATACATAATATATTTATATTGATATAAATATGTATTATATTATATATTACTAATAATTATATTATTATATATGTATTATATTATTTATATATCAAATTACATTATTTATTATATGTTATATAGCAGAAGAATGGACTTTGGACTTTGAATGTTCCCAATACAAATAATAAATGTTTCAAGTGATGAGTATGCTAATTAACCTGATTTGATCATTACACATTGTATAAATGTATCAAAATATCACACTCTACCCCATAAATATGTACAATTATCACATGTTAATTAATAATAAATCCAAAAAATGAAAAAAAAGCTTTGTGAAAACAAGGTCAAATTAAGTGCTATTTAACTTTTCATTTAAATGAATTTGGAAAAGCAAAACAATAGCAATTAGTCAACAATAAAACAGAATTACTAGTTCCATCTCACTAAGCAACTGCCTTGTCAGTCTAACCTTGATTCTATAAAAATGCCATCTTCCCAAAGATGCCACTTTCTTCACTAAGAATCATTGTTTTTGCATAAAAATAAATAGGACTACCATTAAAACTAAACTGGTTTCTAAATGTCTTCATCTGTTACAATGATACACCCTTTCTTTTGAGAATAATAACCTTAAAAACCTTCTCCAGCAGTCCGATAATAAAAATTAACCCTTTTGTAGCTTGGATATGGAAATTTCAAAAAGCAATCTATTAAAATCAAGTGGCCAAAAGAAAATTATACTTCTGGAGCCTCACTTAGTCTGTGGCACATTCTTAGGTTATTTTCAGTGGTAAAGTATTGTCATTTTTTAGCAAAGATTTGGATTGAAAGAATAGATTACATTTGCCCCCTGGTGTGATTAATAAGAAAATGATCAACCAATAACATTCCATTCTTTTCTTAAAAAAATATATTGACATAACATGTGCTCTGTGATTTGTTTTAATTTTATAATTTGACTGTTTTTCACGTTTTTAAATCAAAACAAAACATAAACAAAGGAAGACATCAGAATGCTTTAGGCAGGTTTTGTTTATTCTATATGCGCGCCTACTACATGCGTTCATAAGATGATAGGAAGAATTACTTCGGAGTAATTCCTGGACTCATTTGTTTATCATGCATTATGTTTCATTTTATTGTTATTTTCATATCATGTAATAAAATAATACAACATGTGAAAATTTTCTCTCATTTTGTGGGTTGCCTGTTCACTCTGATGGTAGTTTCTTTTGCTGTGCAGAAGCTCTTTAGTTTAATTCAATCCCATTTCTCAATTTTGGCTTTTGTTGCCATTGCTTTTGGTGTTTTAGACATGAAGTCCTTGCCCATGCCTATGTCCTGAATGGTAATGGCTAGGTTTTCTTCTAGGGTTTTTATGGTTTTAGGTCTAACATTTAAGTCTTTAATCCATCTTGAATTGATTTTTGTATAAGGTGTAAGGAAGGGATCCAGTTTCAGCTTTTTACATATGGCTAGCCAGTTTTCCCAGAACCATTTATTAAATAGGGAATCCTTTCCCCATTGCTTATTTTTCTCAGGTTTGTCAAAGATCAGATAGTTGTAGATATGCAGTGTTATTTCTGAGGGCTCTGTTCTGTTCTATTGATCTATATCTCTGTTTTGGTACCAGTACCATGCTTTTTTAGTTACTATAGCCTTGTAGTATAGTTTGAAGTCAGGTAGTGTGATGCCTCCAGCTTTGTTCTTTTAGCTTAGGATTGACTTGGTGATGCGGGCTCTTTTTTGGTTCCATATGAACTTTTAAGCAGTTTTTTCCAATTCTGTGAAGAAAGTCACTGGTAGCTTGCTGGGGATGGCACTGAATCTATAAATTACCTTGGGCAGTATGGCCATTTTCACGATATTGATTCTTCCTACTCATGAGCATGGGATGTTCTTCCATTTGTTTGTATCCCCTTTTATTTCATTGAGCAGTGGTTTGTAGTTCTCCTTGAAGAGGTCCTTCATGTCCCTTGTAAGGTGGATTCCTAGGTATTTTATTCTCTTTGAAGCAATTGTGAATGGGAGTTCACTCATGATTTGGCTCTCTGTCTGTTGTTGGTGTATAAGAATGCTTGTGATTTTTGTATATTGATTTTGCATCCTGAGACTTTGCTGAAGTTGCTTATCAGCTTAAGGAGATTTTGGGCTGAGACAATGGGGTTTTCTAGATATACAATCATGTCATCTGCAAACAGGGACAATTTGACTTCCTCTTTTCCTAATTGAATACCCTTTACTTCCTTCTCCTGCCTAATTGCCCTGGCCAGAACTTCCAACACTATGTTGAATAGGAGTGGTGAGAGAGGGCATCCCTGTCTTGTGCGAGTTTTCAAAGGGAATGCTTCCAGTTTTTGCCCATTCAGTATGATATTGGCTGTGGGTTTGTCATAGATAGCTCTTATTATTTTGAGATACGTCCCATCAATACCTAATTTATTGAGAGTTTTTAGCATGAAGCGTTGTTGAATTTTGTCAAAGGTCTTTTCTGCATCTATTGAGATAATCATGTGGCAAAGGGCTAATATCCAGAATCTACAAAGAACTGAAACAAATTTACAAGAAAAAACAAACCACCCCATCAAAAATTGGGTGAAGGACATGAACAGACACTTCTCAAAAGAAGACATTTATGCAGCCAAAAAACACATGAAAAAATGCTCATCATCACTGGCCATCAGAGAAATGCAAATCAAAACCACAATGAGATACCATCTCACACCGGTTAGAATGGCAATCATTAAAAAGTCAGGAAACAACAGGTGCTGGAGAGGATGTGGAGAAATAGGAACACTTTTACACTGTTGGTGGGACTGTAAACTAGTTCAACCATTGTGGAAGTCAGTGTGGCGATTCCTAAGGGATCTAGAACTAGAAATACCATTTGACCCAGCCATCCCATTATTGGGTATATACCCAAAGGACTATAAATCATGCTGCTATAAAGACACATGCACACGTATGTTTATTGCGGCACTATTCACAATAGCAAAGACTTGGAACCAACCCGAATGTCCAACAATGATAGACTGGATTAAGAAAATGTGGCACATATACACCATGGAATACTATGCAGCCATAAAAAATGATGAGTTCATGTCCTTTGTAGGGACATGGATGAAATTGGAAATCATCATTCTCAGTAAACTATTGCAAGGACAAAAAACCAAACACCGCATATTCTCACTCATAGGTGGGAATTGAACAATGAGAACATATGGACACAGGAAGGGGAACATCACACTCTGGGGCCTGTTGTGGGGTTGGGGGAGGGGTGAGGGATAGCATTGGGAGATATACCTAATTCTAGATGACAAGTTAGTGGGTGTAGCGCACCAGCATGGCACATGTATACATATGTAACTAACCTGCACATTGTGCACATGTACCCTAAAACTTAAAGAATAATAATAAAAATAAATAAATAAAAAATAAAATAAAATAAAATAATCCAACATGTGCAACACTACGTTTGTGAATAATAATAAGGCAGATGATAACTGTGTAATTTCTTGGCAATGAAGAATAAAAACAAGAAAAACAGAGCAGAAAGGAATTTGAAAACAGTCTGTTTGATAAAACATATACACTTGGTGTTGTATACAAGTTAAGTATCCCTTACTCAAAATGTTTGAAACCAGATGTGATTCAAATTTCAATTTTTTCAGATTTTGAAATACTTGCATGTACGTAATGAAATATCTTGAGGAGAGACACAAGTCTATACATAAAATTTATTTACTTTTCGTATATATGTTAAAAACATAGCCTAAAGGTAATTTAATACAAATTTTTCATAATTTGTGCATGAAACAAAGTTTGTATACAGTAAGCCATCAGAAACCAAAGGTGGCAGTGTCACAGCAAACCTTATGGACAATCTGTGGTTGTTTGACACCACCGTCTTTCCTGACTTTGAATTTATATGCTGCCAATAAGCAATCATTTTCTTACAGTTATTTACACATAAGTGCTTAACAGTAAAAAATATGACATACCATTAATGTAGTACAAAAGTAAAATGATCAGGTTAGCTAAGCAGCACAGTAGCATCACCAGAACACCTGTATCAGATGTTGAACCACAGCATCCACGAACAATGGCAAGCTTTCAATCTCCACCTACGATGCTGTGTTTTGATTAAAAGTTTACTGTATATGGTATTTTATTTTGTTTGGTGAGGAAAATGTTAGAAGCAGTTGAGGAATCTGGAAGCAAATCATCTAGGGATAAGGAGGCATTCTGCTGGATAGCTCTTTAAAATGTTTCCTCCAGACTCATCTGCCTTATTAACAATGGATTTTGTTTTAGAAATTCTCCTTGATTTTATAAGCTGACAGGATTTCTTGTTCTGTTACAAATGCACCATGCTCTAGTTCTTCAATAAGCCCTTCACACATTTTTACCACGTCATCTCTAGGCACTTTTTCTGCAGTGCTAGCATCGTGATCTCACTATTATGACAACCACCTCGATTCACAACCATTTGCTATTTCACCATCAGTCAATGCATGAACAACTCTGGAGCATCATTATCAATGATAAAGCTTCAACATTCACTTATTCCAGCTTACTGACAGACTCTGAAGGTATATTTTTTGCATATTAAAGGAAATCCATTTTTTTATCACTTGATGTATAGAATCCTTTAAAGTCATCCCCTCATTAATTATCATCACTGAACATAGTCACTGGCAAGAAGTTGTGCCAGGTATACACAACTGTCATTTTAGTAACTGTGTTCCAGGCATTGACAACAGCATATATGGCATTCTTCATGCTAAACCTCTTTTGAATACTTCCCATGCCCCCATCTCTGTTCATTGCTGCTGGTATGCTGTTCAAGAAAGTGCTTTTATATTTATTCTTCATTTATCTAATGATATCATGGTCACATGGCTAAATTAATAAAATCACATTTTAGGCAAAAGTGCATGGCATAAACATTCTTTTTAATGAGAACTTTGGCTGGAAGATGAGCAGAACAGTTGTCAAGGAATAAGAAAATTATGCAGTCATCATCCAGTCCAGCTTCCCTGCAGTGCAGCACAGGATGCTACTACAAGATATTTGTGAAACTAATCAGAAACGATGTTCTGGTGATTCATGCCTTTTTCTTAGCACAGCAATGGACTGGGAAGAAATTCACCAAATGAAAACAGTGAAGACACAAGCTATTGCTTATCACAGCAAGTTGACTTAGTGTGCCTGCCCCATTAACACATCCAAGTACAGTTATTTTGTCCTTGACCTCCTTAATTCCTATAGGAGCTGTCTCATCGCTGTAGTCAGTGTCTTTCTAGGGCAAAAAGGCCAAAATAATGATGATTCATCAACATTATAGACTTGTTCTGGCATCAGATTTTCATGAGCAATGACCGTGGCAAACTCATTAATGAATTTCTCTGCTGCTTCTTGATCAGTAGTTGTTTTATTATAATAAATCTCAGAAAAGAATGCTCTTTTCTTGAATTTCTGCAACCAGCCTGTTAAATATTTACAGCTCTCTTCAATTTTCAGTTCACCATAATAGATCTTTGCTTGTTTCACGATCAGCATAGCATAAGTGCTGTGTATTCACTGTGAAAGGACACACTCTTTCATTACACAATGGAGACCTTCGTTTTTAGCTTTATGCACTGCTTTTTAATTTTTAATTAATGTCTGTTCATTACTTTCAGAATATAACTTCAACAGTTTATCTTTCTATTTCTTCACATCATACATTGTGGTCACTACAATACCATCCTCTTCTGTAAGACATTTCACATTTCTGTAAGACATTTCATACTGTCTTATATTACATTACAGAAATGTCTTCTGTAAGACATTTTACACTGTCCAGTTCTCTAACAGGTTAATTTTCTGTGCTATAGATAAAAATAAATATTTCCTCTTTCTTATCACTGTTGCCCATAGTGTATATGCAGAAGTTTTTTTGACATTTTCAGCAATATCTTTATAACATGGAGCAGAGAATAAGTAAACAACAACAACAACAAAATGTAGTGATTCATGCACAAAGATCTTGGCTTTGAAAACTTCGTGGGAACATGCCATTGGCACATCCAGCCTGCACCCATGCCATTTCATTTCATGTGCCATTTTGTGGCCATTCTTGTGTGGGGAAATCTGGGCATGTGTGGAAAATATACAATGTAGCTGAAGAGGGCAGAAGTAGCCTTTTTACTGTGGGGATGCTGAATATACTGCGTGATGTGCCTGTGTTTTGACTGTAACCTGTCACATGAGGGCAGGTGTCGAATTTTCACCTTGTGGCATCATGTTGGCGCTCAAAAAGTTTTGAATTTTGGAGCATTTCAGATTTCAAATTTTCTGTTAGGAATGCTCAAACTGTACTCAACATTCACTGCATTTATTGGTTTTCTATTAGTTTCAGATACTGTGAAATTTGGAGTTGAACATCCTTGATGAGCATATAATGAGGTAAATATTATTAAGTAATTTAAAATTAGATAAAAGATTGGTATTATGAATACAGTATAAATGACCAGGCTATGGAGTCTGAAGAAGGGCTAACAGAATTTCCTTGGAAGGAGGTGAAATTTTAGCTTCTTTTGCAGAGCAAGTGGAGTTATGTTAAGAACTCATGTGTCAACAAATTACAATACAACTATTTAATATTGGTGTTCTTATATAGACTCTATAATCTCTGAGCTCAGGGTGCATATCAATCCTGTTCCTTTGTAGTTTTTCAATGCCTCTCATAAAGTAGATGTTTAATAATACCAGTTGAATGAATAAACGCTATATAACAGAAACTGCATCTTTGTGTCAGAAATCAACACAGAGATTCAGTAAATATTTATTCAGGAAATAGAAAAATTTAGCCAAAGTCTTGCTATTTGCAGAAAAAAAAAAAAAGCTTAAAGCCTTTGGTTGCTGGAGAGTGAATTGAATATAACTCCAAGATTTGAGGTTGGTGCTAATATTAGTATAAATATGGAATCAGGAGAAATGTTTGTCTTGAGTCCACAGGGGGAAAAAAAAGAAGTTCAGGACATTTTAAATTGAGATATCCAGGATATCTTACATCACAAACTATCAGGTCAGTAGTTCAAAATGCACTGTTGGATGCCAGAAGAAATATCTAAGCTTTAACCTACAGATTTCTGGAACTCCACATACAGGGAAAATGAGAGATTCAGACTTTAATGTTGAGGTAGGTATAAATATAGATTTAAATATATTAATTTATCTCTTTTTCTCTGTCTATATATAGATATGTATATTCCAAAAGGTTAAGAAATGATTTGGAAGAGGTAATGATTAGAGCTGAAAGCATGAATAAAATTTCTAAATAAAAATTAAAATAAAATTTAAATAATATATTAGAATCAAATAAAAACTAGAAAACAATTCTAAATGTTAAAATATGTATTAATTTCAGTAGTCAATATTTTAGTATGTCTATGTTAAAATATTATAAGAACATATAAATGTTATACTCTTGCAGACTTCACACATTTTGGCTATTTTTTGAACTGATCTCTTGTCTGCTCAAGTCTTTTTCCCCCTCATGTGGGGGAAAAAAGCAGAAATTAATTTTCTCCTAACAGTAGCAGTTGATATTTTAAATCACCATTCATTTGATTTATTGATTTGGCTTCATTCAAATTGTTTTGGGCCTGTCATATTGGCAAAATAAGTGACGTTTTAATTACTTCTATTCCTCTTTATTCAGAGGATGTGCTTTTCAAAGGATCTTTTGCAGAAGGAATGTTTCAGCAAGGCAGGGAATGCATTTTTTCAACAATAAATCCATTCATGTGTTAGTATAAAATGCCACCTCAGGGGATGAAAGAATAATTTAAAAAATAGAAAATACCTTCTTTTTCTAGATCAGATTATTTACTATTTCGTATTTTGTTTACATTCAATTAATCTGTAAAGAAAATTCAACTGAAATTAAATTCACAAAAGTGTTTTTCTAGTTTGCGTAACTAGGCAAAATAGTCCTAAATGTTTGTAGAATAAAAATGTTAACACCCCAGGTTGAAATATAAAGTTTAGAGATTCTTGCCCAATCATATGTAAAACATGCACTTACTAATTATTAGTGAATGAATGAAATGAAATACTAGGAAATTTCAGAAAGGAGCACTGTGCCGAGACACAGTGTAAAGGGAAGACATATATTAGGTCAGAGTAGACATTGAGAAAAAGCCTCTGGCAAAAGAGCTCCCACACTAAACATGAGGTATCATTGAAGTTACTTAAAGTTTGCAGTGCCTTGAGGGTAACTATAGCAAAATCAAGTCTCAAACTCAACTTGACTCCTAACACATTATATCAAGCCCCCATACTAAAGGTAAAACAGAAAGAAAGTCATGCCTATTCTCAGGCATAAAATTAATTTACCACAGTCACTTAACAGGTCTAGATTTTTAAAATAAAAATTATGGCCTGGCGCTGTGGCTCACGCCTGTTATCCCAGCACTTTGGGAGGCAGAGGTGGGCAGATCACAAGGTCAGGAGATCGAGACCATCCTGGCCAACACGGTGAAACCCCATCTCTACTAAAAATACGAAAAAAATTAGGTGGGCGTGGTGGCAGGCGCCTGTAGTCCCAGCTACTCAGGAGGCTGAGGCAGGAGAATGGTGTGAACCTGGGAGGTGGAGCTTGCAGTGAGCCGAGATCTCTGCACTGCACTCCAGCCTGGGCGACAGAGTGAGACTACATCTCAAATAATAATAATAAAGATTATAAAGCATATCAACAAATAAGAAAAAAATACTAGAAGAGACAAAATAATCAACTAAACAAGACCAAGAAATTTCATAGATGTTGAGACTATTTGACATGGAATTAAAATTAATATAACTAATAGTTTAAAGGTTCTAAAAACAAGAGTAATAAGAAATTTTAGAAGTTATTAAAACTATAAGAAAGAATAAAATGGAAATGAAAAAGAAGAAAAACACAGTAATGGAGATAAAGAATGCCTTCAATAGGCTCCTCAATGGACTCAGTTCAGATGAAGTAAGAGTAGATCAACTTATAAACATGTAAACAGAAACTAACCAAACATAAACACAGAGAAAATAAAGTTAAAGAGCACGCAAGAGCCATAGTACAATACCAAATAGCTTAATATGTTCTTAATTGAAATATTAGATATAAGAAGAGAGAAATTGACCGAAGATATATTTGAAAAAATGAAGAAGAATGTTCTAAAAGTATAGCCAGACACCAAAACACAAATCCAAGGAGCTTGGAAATCACCAAGCAAGCTAGCCATTATATAATTTTTGTGAGCTCTCATCACTTTGACAAAAAATATACCTGTAATAAACTCTTCATTTTTCAGCCCCATATCCAAATTATTTGCTCTTTAATGCTGTGGCTAAGAGTATGCAGATTACATTTCCCAGGCCCTGTGACAGCTAGCTTCTTGTTAGTTTCTGCCAATAGAAGGCACTGATAGGGGATCAGATGGCATGAGGATGACAGAAGCCACTGTCTTCCTCTCTTTTTGCATCTGTCAGGATTACTAGATGTGCACACTTATTAAGAAATTTTAACTTTAATCACAGGACTCAACTTTTTTGATTCCAGAAAAGTAGAAGCTCCACCCTTGTAGTTCCAGTACTACCCAGGTGGCCCCTCCTAAGTCTCTGAAAGCTCCTGTTCCTCCTCACTTTAATTCACCCACCTGTGCAGTAGGGGCCGGTGGCTGCTGCTTACTACACATACTGACAGCTTAGTTAAGTGACTCCATCCTTTCCTCTCTCAGCATTTCCAACACAACCAGTTTTCTCTAGTGTGGCTTCAGTTTTCCTGACAGGACTCTAATAAGGAAACCAATGCACAAGGGGAACAGACAGTTCCCTTATTTTAGTAATTCAATTATTTGTTGCTAAAGTCAAAGCCATATATATATATATATATATGTTTAACTATATATATGTTTAACTATATATATATATATGTTTAACTATATATATATATATATGTTTAACTATATATATATAGTTAAAACCAAAGCATATCTATTTGTCTACATATACAAACACACACGCATATACAATGTCAACTCTCTCTATAGATAGAAAACAGATAGATAGATAGATGTAGAAACAGAGATCACGGAGGGAGAGACCCTTGAAAAATGTGAGGGTTAGGGGTGCTGATCCCAGTGTAGTTGCAAATCTACCTAAAACTTTGACTTCTCAAAAACTTAACTACTAACAGTCTACTGTTGACTAGAAGTCTTACCAGTAACATAGTTGATTATACATATTTTGTATGTTATATGTATTATATAATATCTTCTTAAAATAAATGAATGAAAAAATGTCATTTAAAAATTCATAAGAGAGAGAAAATATATTTACTATTCATTAAGTGGAAGTAGATCACTATAAAGATATTTATGCTCATCCTCTTCATGCTGAGTAGGCCAAGGAGGAAGGGGAAGAGGTGGGAGTATATATATATGTGTCTCACCACAAACAGATCTCTAATCAAGAGACAAATAGTGAAATAAATCATAAGTCATAATATAAACATGCATTTGTATTTACAAAATAAATATTAGATGAAATACTCAGCACACTACTAAATATTACCATTTACATATTACCATATTATATGTTACCATGTTACATGTAACCGTTAATGTGTGCTTGCAAGAAAAGCATGCAAGTATCCACATGCCTGTGTGAGGAGGGTTTCCAAACTGACCAGTTGAAAATGCTCTGTGATGAAAGCTATGGATACCCAAATTAGGATAGATTTATAGCAACTAATTTTGACTGAGTCCCTTACTTTTGCTGAAGTTTACATGCACATTTGATTTAACTCTACACAACACACATTTATAAGAAGAATAGGCACTAACACTCTTTTCATAGAACCTAGAGGAGATTAAAAGGCTTTCTTCAATGTAAATTTAGTTCTGTATGACTACAAATTCCATATTGCTTCCATGATGATATTTATTTTTATTTATTTTTTTTTAGTTTTCTATAGGTCTTTTAACTTCGGATGAACCATTTTCCAAGTCAGTAATATAGGTAAACTATAAAACACATATTAATGGTAAGACCTAGACCTGCCTTGTAATTATGATAAACACTACCCACATGTGCTTATTTAGATGTTAAATTGTTAATTAGAATTGGGTAAAATTAAAATTTAATTCCTGACTAGCAGTACCCACATTTCAAATGTTCAATAGCCACGTGTCTAACCATAGTGGTGAGCATAGTCACAGAATATTTCTATCACAGAAAATTCTGTTGAATAACACTGATTTAGAATATAAGATACTTATAAAGGGAAAGTAAATGCATCCTTTATTTTCTCTAAAATCAATTTTATGTCATTTCCAATTTTTCCCTTTAATGCATTTCAAGGGTATAACACAGAATTTCTTACATTGCAGTAGTTTCAAATGATACAATAACAAGTATAAGATCTTTAGGCCACATGCCTACAAAAATATAAAATGCAACACCGAATGAAAATTTCATAAGCCTATTGACAAATTAAAAAATGGAGGAGTCAGAACTCAGGCACTATTTCTCAAACTGGAAACAATAGTTACATTCAGAAAAATATAAAAATATATAGGAAATTATTTTCTAGAAACTGTAAAGTATGAAAAAAGAAATTATTGGCTTAAAAATAGAAACTAGTTATCAAAAACACTTTAATGAAAGAGAAGCAGGGAAACTGTAAGAATGCTAAAACTCATTTACATACATAGTATATTGACAACACACCTAAGAAGAAAAATCAAATTGAATGGTACTTTGAAAAGACAGTCCAACACATTAACTATGCCAATAACAACAACAAAACTGCCATTTCTCTCCAGCAATAAGTAGCAATATGTAGATTACAAGGTACATCAGAGGAAAAGGCCATGGAAAGATTATTGGTCACACCCAAGTTAATAATGGCAGCACGAAGGTCAGCAACCATGACCACTGTCACTCACACAGTCACTTACACAGTGTTCAGCAAGTGATCCCTCTTACCATCCCCGGGGGAAGAGTCCCACTGTGGAGAGAATAACAAAGAGCACAACAATGCCTACCAACAGGAACAGTCCTAGGGTGTCAATTCATTGCATCGTTTGAAGGTGTCACAGTTACTAAGAGAAACATGGACAACATATCACACTCACCCGTCACACAGGCACTGGATGGAACACGACTTTACTCAGAGAAGACACAGAGAAAGATCAGCTTCTGTAGTAAGTATAGGTTCCCCATGGCCAGCAGGTCTCAGCCTGTATCTAGCTCTTGCAGGGAGATGGTCCATACTTACCCACTTTATGCTGAAGATAAATGATCCATTTCCCTCCTCACTTGGATTATAGATAGCAGTGTGGTTGGTTAGGTGCTATATTATACACATGCTTAAGCAGAACAAGAATGGACAAAAGAAACCCAGAAAAGGGAAGATATGTCCAAAGTTATATGCCTGGCACAATCTGTGAGCACTAGTTATCTGCATGTAAGAAAATGCTTCAGGCATAAGACACACTCTTATATCAACCATGGAAGGGTAGGCAGGCTGCACTCACAGTTTTATAAGTTTCCCAACATACAGTCTCATAAGTTGATTCATTTTCTCTCATTCTTAGTCTCCTTATGTATATTTTAGAATAATATTATTGTTTTTGTGTTTTTTTGTAAACAACTCAGAGGGTATTTGGGAGACTAAGTAAAATAAATACTGGCTACAAGAAACCTTGAATTTTTCAAACCAGGTACTATTTAAATATAAGCTGTTGATATGTTGTCCAAAGTTTGAATTTGGCAATTCTTGGTGAAGAATACAAATTTAGGAGGAGGTAGAGAAAGATGGAAGAACAGAAGGCTCTTCCAATCTCTACCCCACCCACCCCACCAAAAGGACACCAATTTAAAAACTATCTACACAAAACGGGCACCTTAATAGAACCAAAAATCAGGTGGGCACTCACAGTACTTGGTTTTAATTTCCCATTGCTGAAAGAGGCACTTGAAGAGGTAGAAAAAACAGTCTTCAAACGCTAAGCTACCCTTACCCCATCCCCTGGAAGTGGTGGTGAGGTGCAGAGACAGAATCTGAACTCCTGGGAGAGGGAGGGCACAATAATTGAGAGACATTACATTGAACTCAGTGCTGCCCTGTTATGGCAGAAAGTTAAACTAGGATGAACTCAGTTCATGTCTGCTCATGAAGGGAGTATTTAAACCAGCCCTAGCCAGAGGGGAATCACCCATCCCAGCAGTAAGAACGTGAATTCCTGCAAGCCTTGCCACCATGGGCTAAAGTGCTCTGGAGCTCTAAATAAACTTGAAAGGTAGTGTAGACCACAAGGACTGCAACAGCTATGCAACTTTTAGTGCTGAACTGAGCTCAGAGCCAGGGGACTTCAGGGGCATGTGACCTACTGAGACACCAACTGGGGAAGCTAGGAGAGTGCTGGCACCACAACTCCCCTAACTCCAGGCTGCACAGCTCAAAGCTTCAAAAGAGACCCCATCCTTCCACTTGAGGAGAGGAAAGGGAAGAATGGGGAGCACTTTGTCTTGCATCTCAGAAATCAACTCAACCACAGCAGAAATAAGACACCAGTTGGAGTCATGAATTTCCCTTTCCAGGCCCTAGCTCCCAGATGACATTTCTAAATACACTTTGGACCAGAAGAGAACCTGCTGCCCCGAACAGAAGGACCTAGTACTGGCAGAATTTATCACTGGCTAATTGAAGAGCCCTTGGATGGGCTCCTCAGTGAATAATCAGTGGTGATACCCAGGTAGTACGTCATGAGCCTTGGGTGAGACTCTGAAACTTGCTGGCTTCAGATGAGACTCAGCACATTCCCAGCTATGGTAGCTAAAAGAAGAGACTCCTGCTTGATAAAAGCGAGAGAAAATAAAGGAGACTTTGTCATATGTACCTTAGGTACTAGCTCAGCCAAAGCAGGGGTAGAACACAAAGCAGACTCTTGGGGTCCCTGATTCCAGGACTTGGCTCCTGGAAAGCATTTCTGGAACTGTCCTGGGCCCAAAGGGAGCCCACTGCCCTGATGACAGAGTCCTAGCTCAGGCACCATTCACAAGCTGATTGAAGAGCCATTGGCCTTAAGGGAACATCAGAGATAGCCTAGCAGAATTCCCTGTGGGCTTGTGGTGGTGGTGGCCACAGGGCGAGGTTCCTCTGCCTTTGGAAAAGAGGGAAGAGTGGGAACAACTGCATTTTGTGGTTTTAGTGTCATCTCAACTGCAGTACAATAGAACACAATGTAGACTTCCAAGGTTTTTGACTCTAGTTCCTGGCTCCTGGACATTACCTCTGAAACTGCCCAAGGCCTAGGAGAACTTGCTTTCCTGAAGAGAAGGAAAAAAGCCTGGCTGGCTTCACCAATTGCTAACTGTAGAACCCCAGGGCCTTGAGACAATATAGGAGGTAGCCAGGAAGTGGTTATGGCAGGCCTTGAATGAGACCCAGTGCTGTGCTGGGTCAGGTCTGACCTAGCACAGTCCTAGTGGTGGTGGCCACAGAGGTGCTTGTGTCACTCCACCTTTATATCCAAATGGCTCAGAACAGAGAGAGAGAGAGACAGACTACATTTGTTAGGGAGAAAGTAACGGAACAGAACAAGAGTCTCTGCCAGGTAATCCAGAGAATTCTCCTAGATCTTGTCTAAGACCATCAAGGTGGTACCTCTAATCTACATGAACCACAGTGCCACTGGGCTTGGGGTGTCCCCTAATGCAGATCAACTTAGATTGCAACACTCAAGGGCTTTCAAATATCTGAAAAGCCTTCCCCAAAACGAAGGGTACAAATAAGCTCATACTACAAAGACTACAATAAATACCTAACTTTTCAATGTCCAGACACAGACAAACAATTACAAGTGTCAAGATAACCCAGGAAAATGACCTCACAAAATGACTAAATAAGTGTAGTAGTCTGCTTTCATGCTGCTGATAAAGACATACCTGAGACTGGGCAATTTACAAAAGAATGAGGGTTATTGGACTTACAGTTCCACATGGCTGGGGAGGCCTCACAGTCATGGCAAAAAGCAAGGAAGAGCAAGACACATCTTACATGGATGGCAGTAAGAAAAGAGAGAATGTATCAGCAAGAGAAATGCCAGATGCTTACAAAACCATCAGATCTCATGAACACTCACTCACTATCAGGGGAACAGTATGGGAGAACCGCCTCCATGATTCAATTATCTCCCACTGGTTCCCTCCCACAACATGTGGGAATTATGGGAGTACAATTCAAGATGAGATCTGGGTGGGTACACAGAGCCAAACCATATCATTCTGCCCCTGACCCCTCCCAAATCTCATGTCTTCACATTTCAAAACCAATCATGCCTTCCCATCAGTCCCCCAACGTCTTAACTCATTTCAGCATTAACTCAAAAGCCCACAGTCCAAAGTCTCATCTAAGACAAGGCAAGTCCCTTCTGCCTGTAAAATCAAAGGCATATTAGTTAGTTCTTGGATACAATGGGAATACAGGCATTGGGTAAATATAGCCATTCCAAATGAAAGGAATTGGCCTTTGGGCTACAAGTCCTATGCAAGTCTGAAATCTAGCAAGGCACTCAAATCTTAAAGCTACAAAATGATCTCCTTTGACTCCATGTCTCATATTGAGGTCATGCTGATGCAAGAGGTAAGTTCACAAAGTCTTGGGCAGCTCCACCTCTGTGGCTCTGCACAGTATAGCTCCCCACCTGGCTGCTTTCATGGGCTGGCATTGTGTCTGTGGCTTTTCCAGGTGAACGGTGCAAGCTGTCAGTAGATCTACCATTCTAGGGTCTGGAGGATGGTGTCCCTCTTCTCACAGCTCCATTAAGTGGTGCCCCTGTAGGGACTCTGTGTGGGGGCTCTGACCCCACATTTCCCTTCCACACTGTCCTAGCAGAGGTTCTCCACGAGAGCCCTGCCCTTGCAGCAAACTTCTGCCTGGATATCTAGGCATTTCCATCCATCCTCTGAAATCTAGGTGGAGGATCCCAAACCTCAATTCTTAATTTCTGTGCACCTGCAGGCTCAACACCATGTGGAAGCTGCCAAGGCTTGGGGCCTGCATCCTCTGAAGCCACAGCCTGAGATCTATGTTTGTCCCTTTCAGCCATGGCTGGAATGGCTAGTACACAAAGCACCAAGTCCCTAGGCTGCACATAGCATGGGAACCACGGGCTCAGCACACAAAACCACATTTTCTTCCTATACCTCCAGGCCTGTGATGGGAGGGACTACAATGAAGACCTTTGATATATCCTGGAGACATTTTTCCCATTGTTTTGGGGATTAGCTTTAGGCTACTCCTTACTTATGCAAATTTTTGCAGCCAGCTTGAATTTCTGCTCAGAAAATGTGATTTTCTTTTCTATCATATTGTCAGGCTGCAAATTTTCCAAACTTTTATGCTCTGCTTCCCTTATAAACCTGAATGTCTTTAACAGCACCCAAGTCACCTCTTGAATACTTTGCTGCTTAGAAATTTCTTCTGCCACATACCCTAAATCATCTCTGTCAAGTTCAAAGTTCCACAAATCTCTAGGACAGGGGCAAAATGTCACCAGTCTCTTTGCTAAAGCATAACAAGAGTCACCTTTGCTCCAGTTCCCAACAAGTTCCTCATCTCCATCTGAGACCACCTCAGCCCAGCTTTCATTGGCTACATCATTATCAGCATTTTGGCCAAAGCCATTCAACAAGTCTCTAGGGAGTTCCAAACTTTCCCACATTTTTCTGTCTTCTTCTGAGCCCTCCAAACTGTTCCAACCTCTCCCTGTTACCCACTTGCAAAGCTGCTTCAACATTTTCGGGTATCTTTTCAGCAACACCCTACTCTACTGATACCAATTTACTGTATTAGATCATTTTCATGCAGCTGATAATGACATACCCAAGACTGGGCAACTTACAAAAGAATGAGGGTTATTGGACTTACAATTCCACATGGCTGGGGAGACTTCACGATCATGGCAGAAGGCAAGGAGGAGCAAGTCACATCTCACATGGATGGCAGCAGGCAAAGACAGAATGTACCAGCAGGGGAAATGCCAGATGCTTATAAAACCATCAGATCTTGTGAGAACTAATTCACTACCACAAGAACAGTATGGGGTAAACTGCTTCTATGATTTGATTATTCCCACTGCTTCCCTCCCACAACATGTGGGAATTATGGGAGTACAATTCAAGATGACATCTGGGTGGGGACACAAAGCCAAACTATATCAATAAGCAAACATTGACCAATTCTGGAGAAACAGAGACATACAACCTTTTATACAGAGAATTCAAAATAGTTGTGTGAAGGAAACTGAAAGGAATTAAACATACAGAGAAGGAATTCAAAATTCTATTAGATAAATTCAACAAAGAGATTCAAGTTAATAAAAAGAATAAAGCAGAAATTCCAGAGCTGAAAAATGTAATTGAAAAATGGAGAATACATCAGAGTCTTTTAATAGTAGAATGGATCAAGCTGAAAGAACTGTTCAAGATGAAAGACTTAGTGAGTCCGGAGACAGGCTCCTTGAAAATACACAGTCAGAGGAGACAAAAGAAAAGAGAACTAAAATAAAATAAAATAAAATAAAGCACACCTACAAGATCTAGAAAATAACCTCCAAAAACAGAACTAAGAGTTATCGGCCTTAAAGTTGAGTTAAAGAAAGTGATAGGGGTAGAAAGTGTATTTAAAGGGATAATAACAGAGAACATCTCAGACCTAGAGAAAGAAATCAATATCCAAATACAAAAAGGTTATAGAACATCAAGCAGATTTAACCCAAATTAGATTACCCTCAGGCATTTACTAAACTTCCAAAGATGAAGAATGAAGAAAGGATCCTAAAAGGAGCAAGAGATAGAAAGAGAGAGAAAGAAAAAAAAAACATATAATGGAGTTGCAACATATATGGCAGCAGACTTTTCAATGGAAATCTTACAGGCCAGAAAGAGTGGCATGACATATTTAAAGTCCTGAAAGACAACAAAATTACCCTGGAATAGTATATCTGGTGAAAATATCCTTCAAACATAAAAGAAAAATAAACACTTTCTCAGACATACAAAAGTGGAGGAATTTCATAAACACAAGACCTGTCCTACCATAAATACTAAAAGGAGTACATCGATCAGAAAGAAAATGAGCAATATAAAATCATCTGAAAGTAAAAACTTACTGATAATAGTGAGTACTCAGAAAAACACAGAATATTACAACACTAACTGTGGTGTGCAAACTACTGTTATCTTAAGCAAAAACTCTAAAGGATGAACCAATAAAAATAATAAATATAATTTTTATGGCACATATATTACAATAATATATAAACAGAATCAACAAAAAGTTGTAAAGTAAGGGGATAAATTTAAAATGTAGAGGGTTTTTTTTTTGCTTCTTTGTTTATGCTAACAGTGTTAAGTTGTTATCAGCCTAAAATAATGGGTTCCAAGATAGTATTTTCAAAGTTATTGGTAACCTCAAATCAAAAAAACATACAACAAGTACACATTAAGTAAAAAATTAAGTCATATCACCAGAGAAACTCACTTTCATTGAAAGGAATACAGGAAGAAAGTAAAGAAGGAGAGACGATCACAAAAAAAGGAAACAGAAAACAAATAACAAAATAGTAGAAGTGAGTCCTTACTTATCAATAATAACATTACGTATTAGTGGACTAAACACTCCACTCAAAAGACATACATTGGATGGATTTAAAAATTACAATTCAATGATTTTTTGTGTTTAAGAAAAAAAATAACCTATTAAGACACCTGTAGACTGAAAATAAAGTGATAAAAAAAAGACAGTCCATGCCAATGGAAACCAAAAAAGAACAAAAGTAGCTATATCATACAGAATAGATTGCAAGACAAAAACTGTAAGAAGTGACAAAGATGATAATAAAGGGGTAAATTCAGCAAGGGGATATAACAATTATAAATAATATCCATCTAACATTGCAGCACCCAGATATATAAAGCAAATATTATTAGAGCTAAAGAAAGAGATATATGCCAACACAATAATGATCCAGGATTTTTTTGTTCCTTAGTTCAGCTAAAATCCAGTACTTGTCTCATGACCAGGAAAAATTAGGCACAGGGACACATCAAAGAGTGTGGAGAGTACATTTACTAGACAAAAAGAAAGCTCTCAGCAAAGAAGAAGGGGGTTCTGCTAACAGGCTCCCACCTCATAGATTGAATACCAGGCCACCACACATGAGCTGAAGAGGCGGCCTGGCTCCTCCCCCTGCATAAGGCATGAATTCCTGGTGGCTCCACCCCATTCTCAAAACACATATGCAGACCCCCAGTTCATTGCGGGCAAGCCCAGGCAAGACCCAGTGCAGGTTCCCTTACCTGCCTCCTGCATCTATCAATAATAGCTGGAGACTTCAATACCCCATGTTCAGCATTAGACAGATCTTCTCACCAGAAAATCAACAAAGAAACATGAGACTTAAACTGCACTACAGACCAAATGGACCAAATAGATATTTACAGATCATTTTATCCAATAGCTGCAGAATATACACTTTTTTTCCTCAGTACATGGATCATTCTCAAGGATGTACCATATGTTACCTCACAAATCAGGTATTAAAACATTAAAAAAACAGAAATAGGCCGGGTGCGGTGGCTCACACCTGTAATCCTAGCACTTTGGGAGGCTGAGGCAGGCACATTACCTGAAGTCAGGAGTTCATGACCAGCCTGGTCAATGTGGTGAAACTCCATCTCTACTAAAAATATAAAAATTAGCCGGGTGTGGTGGCAGGTGCCTATAATCCCAGGTACTCGGGAGGCTGAGGCAGGAAAATCACTTGAACCCAGGAGGTGGAGATTACAAGTGAGCCAAGATCGCCACTGCAAGCTAGCCTGGGAGACAAGAGTGAAACTCCATCTCAAAAAGAAAAAAAAAAAGCAGAAAAAAAAAAAAAAAAAAAAAAACCCATAAATAATATCAAGCATCTTCTCTAACCACAATGAAATAAAACTAAAAATCAATAACAAGAGGAATTTTGGAAATGATATGAATATATGGAAATTAAACAATATGCTCCTGAATGATGGGCAGTATGTCTATGAATACAAAATTAATTCAGGATAAAAAGTTAATTATGAAGGAAGTTGAAAACTTTCCTGAAACAAATGATAATGTAAACACAATATACCAAAACTTATGAGACACAGCAAAAGCAGTACAAAGGAAGATTATAGCTATAAGTTCCTAATCAAAAAAGAAGAAAAACTTCAAATGAACAACCAAACAATATATCTTGAGGAACTGAAAAGCATGATAAACCAACAATTAGTAGAAGAAATCATAAAAATCAGAGCAGAAATAAATGAAATTGAACAAAACAATGCAAAAGATAAATAAAACATAAAAAAAGTAAAACAAGTTAAATAAAATTGGCAGTACCCTAGAAGTTAAAGTATAATAAAAAAATATAAAAAATTGACAGACCTTTAGCCAGACTATGAAAAAAGAGAGAGGACCCAAATAAATAAAATTAGGGTTGAAAAAGGAGACATTATGACTGATACTGCAGAAATTTAAAGCATCATTAGTGATACTATGAGCAAGTGCATGCCAATAAATTGGAAAATCTAGAAGAAATGGATACATTCCTACAAACAGAATTGGACATAATATTGGTTTCTGAACTAGGATGATGTCTAGAACCTGAACAGACAAATAACAAGCAACAAGATCAAGGCCATAGTTAACAGTCTTCCAGCAAAGAAAAGCCCAATCCCTGATTACTTCGCTGCTAAATTGTATCAAACAATTACAGAAGTACTATTACCTATCCTACCTAAACTATTCCAAAAAATAGAGGAGGTGGGAATACTTTGAAACTCATTCTACAAGGCCAATATTACCCTGAAACAAAAACAAAAGACACATTAAAATGAACTACAGGCCAATATCGCTGATGAATATTGATACAAAAGTCTTCAACAAAATATGAGCATATCAAATTTCACAACACATTAAAAAGATCATTCATCAGGATGAAGTGAGATTTATCCTTGGGATGAGAGAATTGTTCAACATACACAAGTTAATCAATGTGATACCTCATATCAACAGAATGAAGGACAAAAACTATATGATCATTTCCATTGATGTTAAAAAAGCATTGGTAAAATTCAACATCCCTTCATGATAAAAATCCTCAAAAATTGTATAGAAGGAACATAACTAAACATAATAAAAGTCATATATGACAGACCCAGAGATAGTATTTAACCGAATGGGAAGAAACTGGAAGCCTTTTCTCTAAGACCTGGAACATGACAAGAATGCTCACTTTCATCACTGTTACTCAACATAATACTGGAAATCCTAGCTAGAGCAATTGGAAAAGAGAAATAAATAAAGAGCACTGACACTGGAAAAGAAGAAGTCAAATTATACTTTTTTGCAGATGACATGATCTTAAAGTTGGGAAAAACCTAAAGACTACACACACACAAACACACACACACGCACACACACGAAAAAAAAAAAAACTCTAAGAACTAAAAAGCAAATTCGGTAAAGTTTCAGGATACAACATTAACATACAAAATCAGCAGCATTTGTATACACCAACACACTGAACAACCTGAAAAACAAATCAAGAAAGTAATCTTATTTAAAATAACTACAAATAATATAAAATACCTAATAATTAAATTAACCAAATAAGTGAAAGATCTCTACAATGAAAACTATAAAACATTAATGCAAGAAATTGAAGAGGACACACAAAAATGATAAGATGTTTCATATCTATGGATTGAAAGAATCAATATTGTTAAAATATCTACACTACCCAAAGAAATCTGCAGATTGAATCCAATCCCTATCAAAAAACCAATAATATTCCTCACACAAATAGAAAAAAAAATCCTAAAATTTACATGAAACCACAAAAGACCCAGAAGCCAAAGCTATCCTGAGCAAAACAAAAAAAAAAAAATTGGAGGAATCACATTGCCTGACTTCAAATTATACAACAAAGCTTTAGTAACCAAAACACCATGGTACTGACATAAAAAGAGATACACAGACTAGTGGAACAGAATACAGAACCAAGAAGTAAATCCATATATCTACAGTGTACTTATTGTTGACAAAGTTGAGAAGAACACACTTTGGAAAAAGGACAGTCTTTTCAATAAAGAGTGCTTTGAAAACTGGATATTCATATGCAAAAGTTTGAAAATACAGTTAAAGAGAATAAATAAGACATAGTATTTGGTAGCACAACAGGGTGACTACAGTAAAACGTAATTTAATTGTACATTTTAAACCTAAGGGTATAATTGCATTGTGTGAAACACAAGGGATAAATACTTGAGGTATTGGATAGCCTATTTACCCTGATGTGGGGTACATCACATTGTATGACTGTATCAAAATATCTCATGTAACCCATACATAGACATATCTACTATGTACCCACAACAATTTAAAATTTAAAAATGTATGTAAAAGAATATAAATATATAGAAAGTATAGTGGCAGAATGAGACCTAGTCATTTTTCATTAATATGGATGCCTTCCTGATTCTTACTATAGTAAGAATCCAGGGCTTCAATCCCAATAGCTGGTTTCATGATGAAATAGTTAAAATGGTGATTGCATAGATTACAGCAGAGTAATTCTGAGAAAATGAGAACACAGAGATTCGGAGGAAATATTTCATATCTATTTTTCTTTCCCGTATCTTGCTTCTAAAAATAGAAAATCAGCAAGGTTTCTCACAGGCTACAAAATAAAGACCTAATTGCCTTCAAGGTATTCCCAGTTCTAGACTAGTTTGATTTCAGTAGACTTACTTTAGACTTTTTGCCCTACTCCAGTTATTAATTAATAATAGTACAGACAATAATAAACATTAACTACCATTTATAAAGTTTTCTTGTGTGCCACATTCAATTTACATTATCCCACTTACTTTTAAAAATAATCCCTCAGAAATAGGGACTATTAAAGGAACCATGGATTACAAAAGTTACGTGATTTTTTTTTTAGAGTCACATTATAAATAAATGGTTGATTATAAGACATCCTACGTGTCTGATTCCACATTGCAAGCTCCTTCCAAAGCAGTACTGCCTCAATGGAATTGAATAAAGTAGGTTTGACGATTCACAGCTATTTCTCCAGATACTACACATTCGACCCTGATCAGAATTTACCACTGGCAACCCTTAGTATTTATTTTGGCAGGATAAATCAAGGTTTACCTACTGAAGAAAGTGAGTGCCACTTTTGTCTTGATAAATTAAAGCAAAATGACTATTCTTTCCCACAAACTCAAAGTGAATTAAAATATTGTGAAATTTGGAGACTTGGTTTCAAATTTGTAACTTCGGACTTGGCAAATAACCTATGTCTTATAGTCTTTGGTGGTAATGCCTCAGTAGGCTTTTGTGAAAAATGCGTGATGCACAGAAGAAAAAAAACTGGTAAATTATAATTCACTGTGAATATATATTATTGTCCATTATCATTGTCAGTAAAAGGGATTGAGGAATTGGTAAAATTCTCTAGCCAAAGACCTAAGGACAAACACATTCATAGTCAGTAAAGGGTAAATTGAACAGACAATTCTCAAAAGAAGACATACATGCAACCAACAAACGTGGAAAAAAGTTCAACATCGCTAATAACTAGATAAATGCAAATCAAAACCACAGTGAGATACCATCTCATGCCAGTCAGAATGGCTATTCATAAAAAGTTAAAAAACAACAGATGCTGGTGAGGTTGCGAACAAAAGGGAACACTTTTACACTGTTAGTGGGAGTGTAATTAATTCAGCCATCGTGGAAGGCAGTGTGGTGATTCCTCAAAGACCTAGATGCAGAAATGCCATTTGACCCAGCAATCTGATCACTAGGTATACACCCAAAGAAATAAAGACATATAAAGACACATGCACATGTATGTTCATTGCAACACTAGCACTATTCGCAATAGCAAAGACTGGAATCAACCTAAATGCCCATGAATCTGAATAAAGAAAATGTGGTAAATATACACCAGGCAATACTATGCAGCCATAAAAAGGAACAAGATCATATCTTTTGTAGAGACATGGATGGAGTTGGAAGTCATTATCCTTAGAAAACTAACGCAGGAACAGAAAACCAAATACCACATGTCCTCACTTATAAGTGGGAGCTGAACAATGAGAACATATGGACACAGGGAGGGGAACAACACACTCTGGTGCCTGTCGAGGGTGGTTGGTGGCAGGAGGGAGAGCATCAAGAACAATAGCTAATGGACTCGGAGCTTAACCCTAAGTGATGGGATGATCTGAGCAACAAACCACCATGGCACACGTTTGCCTGTGTAACAAACCTGCACATCCTGCACATGTACCCTTGAACTTAAAAGTTGAAGAAAAAAAAGTGAAAAAAACAGTCTACTGCTACTTGCAAGAATATTGAAAAACCTCACAGACGTAATATTGAGCAGCAGAAGCTAAATATCAAGTAATATATGTAGCCTTTTCAATTTGTATGAAGCTCAAAAATAGTAAAAAAAAAAAAAAAAGAAAAGAAACAATGGTGTTAAAGGTCAGAATGATGGTTACATTTTGAGAGGAAAGATGTAATGATTAGAGGGACATTATTTTCTGTATCTTGCTTCTGAAACTAGAAAATTAGCAAGGTTACTCACAGGCTACAAAATAAAAACCTAATTGCCTTCAAGGTATTCCCAGCTCTAGGTTAGTTTGATTTCAGTAGACGTACTTCAGATTTTTAGATCTACTCCAGAGTTACTAATTAGTGATAGTACAGACAATAATAAACAAGAGGGGCTATCTGTATTGGGAGCATTAAAATTCTTTAACTAGATAATTGATGTATAGATGTGTTCACATTGGGATAACTCTCTGAGCTATATATATAATTTGTGCAATTTTCTGTATGTATATTATGCTTCAATAAAAACTTTTCTTGTAAAAATAGAAAGGGTAAGTTTCTTTTAGCTTACTGCGAAGAGAGAGTATAGAGAGTGGTGCCTTTTGGTAAGAGGAAATTTGGAAAGGCTGTTTATGAGATTTGGGCTTGTGCTGACTGATTTTTTAAAATGGCTTTATTGAGAAATAATTCACATATCATAAAATTCACCCTTTTAAAGCATATAATTGATTGAGTTTTAGTATATTCAAAGAGTTGTGCAGCCATCACTACGATCTAATTTTAGATCACTTTCATTACTCCCAAATGAAACACTGTAACTGTTAGCAGTCACTCCCCACTTCCCATTCTACCTAGTCCTGGGCAACCACAAATTTGCTTCTGTCTCTTTGGATTTCCCTATTAAGTTTATTTTATATAAATGTAATCATACAATATGTGGATTTTTGTAACTAACTTCTCTCATAAGTTTGAAAGTACATGTATATATCGTTGCTTCATTCTATTTTATTGTTAAATAATATTCTATTGAGTGGATATGTGACATTTTGTTTATCTTCTCAATTGATGAAAATTTGGATTGTATCTACTGTTTGTCTACTATCAGTAATGTTGCTATAAACATTCATGCACAGATTTTTGTGTGGACATATGTTTTCAATTCTTTTACATATCTAGAAGTGAAGTTGCCAGACCATATGATCACTCTATGTTTAAACTTTTGAGGAATTTCCAAATTGTTCTCTACAGTGGCTACCCATTTGGCAATCCCATCAGTATTGTATGAGGATTCCAAAATCTACGCCTACTCACAAACATTTGTTATTATCTTATTTTTTATTTTAGCCATCCAATTCTGTATGAAATGGTATCTCAACGTGGTTTTGATTTAAATTTTCTTATGACTCATGATGTTGAGCAACTTTTCATTTGCATATTATCCATTTGTATATTTTCTTTAGAGAAATGTGTGTTCATATCTGTTGCCCATGTATTATTGATTCTTTATCTTTTATTGTTGGGATTTAAGAGTTCTTTACATATTCTAGATAGAAGTCTCAACATATAAATGATTTGCAATATTTTCTCCCATTTTATGGGTTGTCTTTTCACTCTTAATGCAGTCCTTTGAAGTATAAATATTTTTAATTTGATAAAGTACAGTTTACCTATTTATTTTTCTTTTGTTGATTGTTCTTTTGGTTGGTGTTATGTCCAACAAACCATTTTCTCATCCGAGGTCATGAAGATTTCTTCTTTTGTTTTCTTATGTCACAATGCTGAACTCATTTGTTAGTTTTAATAGCATGGGTGTGTGTGTATGTGTATTTGTATGTGTGTGTGTGTGTGTGTATGTGTGTGTGTTTGTGCATTTTGTATATATCCAGATCATCTTGTTTGAGAATAAAGATATTTCTACTATTTTGCTTCCAAACTGGATGACTTATTTAATTTTTTTGCCTAATTGCCCTGCCTGAAATCTCCAGCATAAGGATGATTAGAAGTGATGATAGTTGGATGTACATGTCTTGTTCCCAACCTTCAGGACAAGACTCTTGGTCTGTCACCTTTAAATATATTGTTAGTTGTAGATTTTTCATAGGTGCCCTTGTCTTCTATTCCTAGTTTTTTGAGTTTTTTTTTTTTTTAATCAGAAAAGGGTGTTGGATTTTGTCAGATTATTTTTCAGAGCTTATTGTGATTATATGGATTCTGTTTCTTATTATATTACTTTAAATTACATTAATTTATTTTTGTTCATTGAATTAATTTTGCATTACTAGGATAAATCCCACTTGATTATGTTATATAATTTTTTTTACATGTTTTTGGATTCAATTTGCTAGGATTTTGTTAAAAAAATTTTGCATCTATATTTATAAGAGATATTGGTCAGTGGTTTTCTTTACCTCTGATGTTTTTGTCTGCCTTCGGTAACAGGGTAATACTGGCCTCATAGAATAAGTCAGAACATGATTCCTTCTCTTTTAATTTTTGAAGGAGTTTGTGAAAAATTGGTGTTAATTTTGCATTAAACATGTGGTCAAATTCACCTATAAAGTTATCTGATCCTAGTCTTTTCTTTATGGAAAATGTTCTTTCTCCTTTTATTTTTTGAGACAGGGTCTCTCTGTTACCCAGTCTGAAGTTCAGTAGTATAATCACAGTTCACTGCAGCCTCAACCTCCCAGGCTCAAGTGATCCTCCCATCTCTGCCTCTGGAGTAGCTGGGACTACAGGCACTTGCCACCATGCCTGGCTATTTTTCATTTATTTATTTATTTATTTGTAGAAACATGATCTCTCTATGTTGCCCGCTCCAGACTCAAACTCCTGGGCTCAAGTGATCCTCCCACCTCAGCCCCCGCAAAGTGCTGGGATTACAGGCATGAGACTCTGCACCCAGCCAGAATTTTTTTAATTAGAAATTTAATCTATTTGTTTGTTAGAAGTTTAGCATATTTAATATTTCTACATGTAATTATTCATACTATTCCCTTATAATGCTTTTTTTCTTTTCATGAGTTCTCAGTATTTGGCTCATACTTATAAGTGAGAATATGCAGTACTTAGTTTTCTGTTTCTGCATTAGTTTGCTAAGGATAATGGTCTCCAGTTCTATTCTCATTCCTGAAAAGACATGATCTCATCTTTTTTATGGATGCATAGTATTACATGATGTATATGTACCACATTTTCTACATCCATTGATAGGTATATAGGATAGGCATAAGTTGCATTGATGGGCATATAGGTTGGTTCCATGTCTTTGCTATTGTGAATGGTGATGTATTGAACATTCACATGCATGTGTCTTTATGGTAAACTAATTTATATTCCTCAGGTATATACCTGGTAATGGGATTGCTGGGTTGAATGGTAGTTATGTTTTTAGCTCTTGAGGCATAATCATACTGCTTTCCACAATCATTGAACTAATTAACACTTCTATCAACAGTATATAAGCATTCCCTTTTCTCTGCAATCTTGCCACATCTGTTATTTTTGGCCTTTTTATGATAGCCATTCTGACTGGTGTGATGTGAGATGGTATCTCATTGTGATTTTGATTTACATTTTTCTAATTATTACTTATTTTGGGCTTTTATTTCATATGCTTGTTGACTCGATGTATCTCTTTTTTAGAAAAGTTTCTGTTACTGTACTTTGCCCACTTTTAAATTTTTTTTCCTGTAAACGTGTTTAAGTTTCTTATAGAAGCTGAATAATAGACCTTTGTCAGATGCATAGTTTGTAAAAATTTTCTCCCATTCTATAGGTTGTCTGTTTGCTCTGTTGATAGTTTCTTTGGTTATGCAGAAGCTCTTTAGTAGATACCATTTGCCAATTTTTGCTTTTTTGTGATTGCTAAAAAAGGCCCTGGTCTAGATGAATTCACAGTCAAATTCCACCAGAAGTACAAGAGGAGCTGATATCATTCCTACTGAAACCATTTCAAAAACTTGAGGAGAAGAGAATCCTCCCCAACTCACACTATGAGGCCCGCATCATCCTGACATGAAACCTGGCAGAGATACAACAAAAACAAAAACAACAAAAATGTCAGGCCAATATCTTTGATGAGTATTAATGCAAAAATTCTCAACAAAATACTAGCAAACTGAATCCAGCATTTGTCAAAATGCTAATCCACCATGATCATGAACGCTTCATTCCTGGTATGGAAGGTTGGTTCAACATAGGCAAATCAATAAATCTGATTCATCACGTAAACATAACTAAGGACAAAAACCACATGATTATCTCAATAGATACAGAAAAAGCTTTCGATAAAATTCAACATCCTTTCATGTTAAAAATTCTCAATAAACTAGGTATTAAAGGAACAGAACTCAAAATAATAAGAGCTACCTATGACAAACCCAAAGTCAACATCATACTGAATGAACAAAAGCTGAAAGCATTCCCCTTGAAAACCGGCACAAGATAAGTATGCTCTCTCTCACCAATCCCATTCCACATAGTACAGGAAGTTCTGGCCAGAGTTATCAGGCAAGAGAAAGAAATAAAAGGCATCCACATAGGAAGAGAGGAAGTCAAACTATTCCTGTTTGAAAATGACATGATTCTATATCTAGAAAACTCCATCGTTTCAGCCTGAGAGCTCCTTAAGCTTACAAACAACTTCAGCAAAAATTCAGGATACAAAATCAATGTACAAAAATCACTAGCATTCCTATACACCAACCACACCCAAGCCAAGAGCCTAATTAGGAGCATAATCCCATTCAAAATTGTCTTAAAAGAATAAAATACCTAGGAATACAGCTAACCAGGGAGGTGAAAGATGTCTCCAATGAGAATTACAAAACACTGCTGAATGAAATCAGAGACGAAACAAACGGAAAAACATTCCATGCTTATGGTTAGGAATAATAGGAAGAATCAATAGTCATAAAATGGTCATACTGTCCAAAGTAATTTACAGAGAATTTCTTAATGTCCTTGAACCATTATGTTTCCTAGTTTTTTTTTAGAGACTGTGTGTGTGTGTGTGTGTGTGTGTGTGTATTCAATATTCTGACAGTTTACAACTCTGCCTTAGCCTTTACTTCTTGCTTGTGCAGAACCCCAGTGCTCCCCACAGACTCCCAGTGAGAGATTAACACCTTACCAAATCCTTCCTGGGTATGCCCTCAGCTCTGCACATATGCATGAACTTCTAATTTCCTAGATATATGTTGGAGTTTTTCAAAACCCCTTATAGACATCTCATTTCTAGCTTCTCCTTTTAAGTTTTTTGATCTGCCTCTTCTGCCTCAGCTCTTGTTGCTGACTCAGACAGCTGTGATGTTAAATAACTGCCACTGATTCTTCCTTTTCTCTTCCTCCTCCTCCTCCTCCCTCTCTCCTTCCCCCTTCTCCTCCTCCTCTTCCTTCTCTTTCTCTTCCTTCTTCCCCTTAACCCTTCCCTCTTCTCCTTCTCCTTCTTCCTCTTCTTGACAAATGCACCAGGAGAATAGTTGTTCATACTGAGCAAGCTCTGAGTCAGGATACATAAAGATAAACATCGTGAGTAGGAGTTTTCCGGGAATTTTTAATCAGGTCAAATAATGGCAGTTCTCTGGGAACTAGGCTTTTATTGAGCTTGAAACCCATTCTGTTGTGTCCACTGGCTGCTTGGCTGCTGGTTTCATAGCTACCATGATTGTGAGGCTGTTGGTTTCCAATGCTACCTAAGGACTAGGGAGAAAGAAACGGGAATAAGTTAAAATGACACAAAAATATTGTTGTAACTGAAAGTCTGTCTTTTTTTTAAATTAAATATTTCTTGTAATGTTGCATGCTCTTGGTTAATTCCCAGATCTCTGAAAAAAAAATAAGTTTTGACAAGTGTTTCCAGTGTGCTTGTTTCTTTTATGGAGGAGTGTGTTTCAGAGTTCTTTACTTGAACACTCCAGGAATATTTCTCCCTGCCCAGTAACTTAGGAAACAGAGTCCATT
The DNA here is from genome assembly GCF_028858775.2 of Pan troglodytes. NCBI lineage: Eukaryota > Metazoa > Chordata > Mammalia > Primates > Hominidae > Pan > Pan troglodytes. The sequence goes on from NC_072411.2 coordinate 17,363,495, forward strand.
CTTTTGTTGGTTGCTGTCAGTTAGCTGAGGTAATTAGGTGACTTGCCATCTTAATAATTATAATTAGAAAACAGAAAGATGAATATAGGACTAGAATTGCCATTGGTTTTTTAAAAAAAAGAGTAACTCATGTTAGATGTAAAAAAGGAAATAATTTACTTTTTTGTGGTTGCAGAGTGTCCTCCTTTCTGTATTATTTCAGATATAATCATAGAGCGGTCTTCTTCTCTCATTAAATTATGCTTATAGTGTAGCATTTTCTGAGTATTATTTATATTCTAAGAAGGTTGTTTATATTCATTTGAGTATACTTTGCCCTAGCTTTCACAGTTTCTGACCCCACAGAAATTCCAAGGCTGTTTACCATCTTATAAGTGAGAATGCCCTTTCTCATTGCATTGATTTGCACACCGGTCCCCATTGCCACTCCTTCCCCCGACTACTTTTGAATTTCTTCAATGACTTCTTTATATAAGTTAGCAATATTATTCCATCTGTTAGGTTTCAGGGTCTTCCCCTCCACCAGGAAATATAGAGTTTAGATTTTTGGCAATTCTCTTCCGATTGGCTGAAATAGTCTATTATATTATGTTTGTTAGAACTCTGTAGTTTTTGTTTATTTTACTAAAGAACTGCAAATAATAAAACACTTAAGCTTTTCCTTTTTCTCTTTCCCCATATCAACATATCCCCTTCTCTATTCCCCGAATTTTGAAGAAGAAATGTTAATTTTTCTATGGTATTAAAAAAAGAGAAGCTTCCGAAACAGTCTGAATTACCTCGATTGATGGAAGAAGTTCATGCTCTCTACTTTAAAACTTGGAGCTTATTTGGTTTATAATGAAGGAAAAATGAACATCTAACATATAAACTTCTTTGGTTGGGAAATTTACCTTATAATTTAAATTTCTATAAAATACCTTCAGGAAAAGAAAATGGCTTACTTACGCCAAACCAGTAGTAACTTAATCAACAACTCACTTCAGAAGAAATAATTTTGAACAAAGTCTCTTCTTATATACATAAATAGCCCTCTCTTTAGGGCGGATTTAATGTTGGTCCAATCCGTGGATGCAATAATTATAGTATTAATGTCACCTCTCAAAGAGAAAGGTCAGACTTTGCATCTGGTTTAAGGGAGAAGACCACATTCCTCACAAGGTTACGAGCAATGGGGTGGGGGTTTTTCAGAGTCCAGTTAGTGACTTCTCTGTCCTCTAGTGATGAGTGATACCCAAAGAAATGTTATTGCACCTATAGGAAAAAAAGCTAAAAAAATGAAGCCGTGGCTGGGCGTGGTGGCTCACGCCTGTAATCCCAGCACTTTGGGAGGCCAAAGTGGGTGGATCACCTGAGGTCAGGAGTTTGAGACTGGCCTGGCCAACATGGTGAAATCCCATCTCTACTAAAAATACAAAAATTAGCTGGGCATGGTGGCAGGCACCTATAATCCCAGCTACTCAGGAGGCTGAGGCAGGAGAATCCCTTGAACCCGGGAGGTGGGGGTTGCAGTTAGCCGAGATCGCACCATTGCACTCCAGCCTGGGTGACAAGAGTGAAACTCCGTCTCCAAAAATAAAAAAGCCCCAATTACCTCATGTTTTAAAACTTTCAGGAGATTCAAAGTTGAGAGTTTCTAGATTTGTTCTACTATTGATTGAGAACACACTATTGGCCAAAAATAGTACTAGGCACTTTTCATATGTTGTCTTATTTAATCACTGCTACAGCCCAATGAAGCAAATTTTGAAATCCCTATTTCATGTGATATAACTATGAGAGAGTTTAAGGCACTTAAAGTTTTTGAGCTGGCAAATAAAACAGAGCTCTGATAAACACTAAAGTCTTATTTCAAATTCTTTATATCAAAATATCTTGCAGTTTCCAACAAAAGCCACAGTCTCCTATGGCAACTATAGAAAAAAACAACTCCTGTGGAGGTGCAGAAACAAGCGAGAGACTCAACCACACAGGCTGTACTGAAATCTCAATTGTTTCTAACTGGGGGACTGAAAAGAGGCAATGGGCAAATGATGAGGAAGACTAATGAGCATCAAAATGGAGGAAGCAAATATCTTCCTAGTTGAAGGGGTAATACACATGCTCAGAAGCTACAGATCAGGAAGTGGCTAGTCCCAGAGTCGATGAGCAAGAGAGCAGTGGGTACACGAATGATCCAAGTGAGAGAATACAAGGTTAATTAAGGTCCACAAACTTGTCTGCAGAAGCATGCTTTGGATTTGTTACACATGTGTTGTGATAATGGATTGATGAATTAAAAAGTACAAGATTTGGGAGAATACAATCCATAACTAATTGGATATTGAGAGAAACACTTTCAGATTCAATTAATTGAATGAGTTTAAGTGACCATGTATTTTTTTAAATTAAAATGCCTGTTTGAAGAACTAGAGAGATAACTGTTTCCTAGATTCCTTTTGCAAAGTGGCCATATTTTCTGAACAAAGAAAATGTACCTATTGATAATCCTTAAAAATTTATTAGTTTATTTAAAATATTAACTTTAGTTATAAAATAAATGATTTTCCGGTCACAAAACAATATCTGAAATTAAGAGGGCTTCCTGAAAAATTTGTGACATATAAACTTACAAAATTATAGATACAGTATATTCCTGAAATGTGCAACTGTATACTATCTGCTTGATAAGCAATGAAACGCAGTATCTACTCTGATATTAGAAGAAGACTTGCAAAAAGTTAGCAGAACTTTTACCCGTGGAAAATACTGAAATATAGAGGCTTTTCAGCAGTAATCACGGGTAAGTTCAAAATTATTTTTTCAGAAGAAAGCAGGGTACAAACTGAAGCATTTATAAAGTTGGTTAGAGTGAAATGACTAGAACAGACATTTGGCAACTCACCCTATGCACCCTAAATCATCATTTCTGTTTGGAAGTTAACAACTTATCTTTCCAAATGTCCAGGTTAACACACAGCCGTCTTCACATTAAGAAGAACTGGAAGGTTGGCATGACAACTGAGTGAAATGTATAGGAAGCAAAATTGCCTCAGCAAAACACAGATCTGAGATTATTCTGACCGGCAGAGGTTACTGAAAATTGTTTCCCATGGCAATATCTTTCTATATCAAGCTATTTTTAAAACCTGTGGGCTAATGTGCCTTGGTATATGTATACGTAAATTTTGTGTTAATTTTGAGGGCACTTCTTGATAATTTTCAGTTATTTTATGTATAAGTAGTGCAGATAATGAAAATAAATACTGAAGTCCTTAGTAAATACTTAAAAATTATTATTTCTTATAGTGCAAAGTAGTCAAAAACAGTCCATATAACGTTACATAGCTCGGAAAAAAAAGATTAGAATATAAGATGACTAGAAATGGCTTGCCTATCTTAGCTAGTAAAAGAAGACAGCTACCAGTGTGGAATGACTTAGTAGCTGATAAATGGTTTTCTCCAACACTCTCCAGTTCACCAACTTGTCTAAAATTTAAGCATCATAGAATCATGGACTCAGATAATTATCTATGTTCCCAGTGACCGTAGAAATCGACCTCCTTCATTTTACCATGAGAAAATGGGGCTCTAGAGAATTTAAGTAAATGTTCAGAGGTCATATAATTTGTAGCACATAACAGTTATTGATTTTTTTATTACCAACCACTATTATTATATTCTGTAGGTGTATGGCAACCACAAAGCAGCTATTTGCTAAAATAAGATGTTATATTTATTTTTACCCCCAAATGGCCAACATTACCGACACTGTTCTTTCTTCTTTTTGCCATTCCTTTTGTTTAAATTCAATTATATTTAGGTATATTTTACTTATATCTCAAGCTCTAACTCAAATTCAACCTAGTTCATTAGGTATTCTACATCAGCCCTCTCAAGTACTCTCTTTTGTATGAACATCTATATATGTTTGATGATGTCTGTCATTTGTCATTTGCCACCCATTGCCAGATAGCATTTCTTGAACTGCCAGCTTGCAAATTTGTTTAACTGCTCTTATGAATTGGCCTTGTCTTGCCCCCTAAAAATTCTAAGATCTCAAAAATTAGAATCAGTGTTTATGGCTTATTTGTGGCCACATGCTTAACATGAGAAAAAGGAGGCCTAGAGATATGAAATTACTCTGGTGGCAATGCAGAGATTGGATTGGAAAGGAGCAAAGTTGACATAGGGAAGACCAAATAGAAGACTTAATTCGTTTACTTGTCAATACATTTTATATCAACAGATGATAAATCTAACATAGATCAATAAAGTTCTGGATTGGACAAGAAATTAAATGCAAATGAAATCACAAGAGACTACAAATAAAATTGTACTTAAGCTAGGGAATTGTTGCTAAGTATAAATGCACAGGGATAAAACATAAAGAAAATTCCTGGTAAATGTGAGCACCTTTTTAAAAATTCTGATAAAATGCTTTAATTACCATAAACAACTTAAATGGAAGCAGTTTTTTAAATATGTAAAATTTCAAAATGTTAATATCCTGATTAACAAAATGCCTTCAAAATATACAATTATACTTTTAGATAATGAGAGAAAAGTTTCAAAGAATATGTACAAGAATATCATACAATAAGAAATACATGTGGTTAAATAATGTGTGAAAATATTCAGTTCCATGTATTTTAAAAATCACATTAATATACCAATATTTAACTGATGGGAATACATTTTTACTAATTCCCTGGAAGTTAATATTCAAAAATATTAAAAATGTGTACACTATGTCATCCAGTAATTATAATTCTATGAATTTCTCTTAAGAAAATAATCAGATATGTGAACAAAGATTTGAGGACAACAATATTCATGTCAGTATTCTTAATCATATACAAACCTATAAAAACAATCTAGATACTCACTGGTAGAGATTCATTATATAAGTCAGCATGACTATATGAGGAAATGTTGGATATCATTATGATCATGTTTTGGAGGAAATATTTAATGATATGAAAAATTAATACAAAGTTGAGTAATAAATATTGATATACAAAATTATAGAGAACATTATTCTGAGCATACAGGTGCATGTCCCCGGTTACTATATTTTTACATTAGTCTGTATACTTTTTCATGTTTTCTAAAGCCATGTAAGTTAACATGTTATTTTAATTATGAGGAATAATAATCACAAACATGTTGATTTGATAAATGAAAATCAGTTCTATTGTTGAAAAAGCTTGTATTTTAATGAAGTGAAGCATTATGTTGGGTCTAAACTAAATAAATTTTATAGCTAGAGTATGTTAAGGAAAAAAAAAAGACAATTGGACTATCTTTAAAAAATTCTTTAATTTTTTGCATCCAAAATATTTTTAATAAGAAGGTAGGATCCAGGGTTAGTGCTGGTCACCGCAGCTGGCCTGTTGACCACTGGCAACTTTGTTACAAGTTTTCTCAGCAACATTTTTTACATATAATGACCTTGATTAGAATTTATAGTTACCATGACCTCATCACTTACTCATTTGTAAACCATGTCTTAAATTATTTTATTGGACTATTGGTAAGTCCATATTGTTGCTTGCAGTTTTGTTATGTTGCCTCTAAGACAGCAATTTTTTTCATCACATATCAGAATCAGTTTACACTTAAATAGTAATCCCTACTCCTCTGCCTAACCTGCTAATTTATTCTCTACCTGGTACAAGTACTGAGTCTCTTGAATATTGTCAAATGGATTAACTACATGGGACTAATCTTTCAGGGTACTAAAGTTGAACACTACCTGTGAAAGGCAATACATATTATATTAGACAAAATATAAAGGCTTCAAGTTAAGTTTGTTTTTTTTTTTTTTTTTTGAGACGGAATCTCACCCTGTCGCCAGGATGGAGTGCAGTAGCACGATCTTGTCTCATGGTAACCTCCACCTCCCAGGTTCAAGCGATGCTCCCGCCTCAGCTTCCAGAGTAGCTGGGATTACAGGTGCACGCCACCATGCCCAGCTAATTTTTGTATTTTTAGTAGAGATGGGGTTTCATCCTATTGGCCAGGATGGTCTCGATCTCTTGACCTCGTGATCTGCCTGCCTCGGCCTCCCAAGAAGTTAAGTATTTGTTTATGTGCCATTTAGTAACTCTATAACCTTTGGAATTTAAGCAATCTCTCTGAGTCTCAGTTGCCTCAACCAAGAAGAACAATAATATCACCTTCATAGGGCTATTGTGAAGGTTAAAATATAAAAAAGCAAGGAAGTGTCTAAGTTTTCTGTGTCATCACTTCATTATTTTGAATTCTTAATCCGCTCATACCTGTATAATTAGAGTATCAAAATGGTTAAAACTGATGTGAATAATTTGAAAATTTATTTTTAGAACATTTAATAATGATATTTAGATGACTGGACACCCTTTAAACTATATATTAGATAGAAATTCCTTATTGTTTATATAAAGTTTAATCATTTGCATTTTGAAAGAAAAAAAGTGAGTCATGAAAAATATATACTAAAGGAAGCAGGTATTAAATATGCAGGTCTCTTGAGCAAATATCACAAAATGGTGTCAGATTCTGACAGGGAAAGCATGCTTCCCTGCAGTCTCCATGTGTATGTCAGACAAGCCTAGCTGCTGCCTTAGTATATTTTCTTATCTTTCCATGCCATTTTTAATCATATAAAAACCACTACAATATTGACATATGCTAGATCACAAAGCAAAAAATAGAACATATAAAACACAGACAACCCAGAGAAACTGGAGCCAAAATCTTCCACAGTTAGATCTGTCTTTTCTTTAGGTTTCTGGAAAGCATGCCATAACTATCCTCAGTAACTAGCCACTGGAGTCATATTTCCAAGCAGCATTTACAGAGTACAAAGCAATGCATGGTAGTTAGAATACGCATGAAGAATAACTAGTCTTTTATCTCCATACAATAGAGTGTTTGCACTACGAGAACAATCAAAATGATACTACATTTAAGGAGCAATGGCGAGCAAGAGCATTAGACCATCAGACAGAATACCAGTGATTCCATAACATATTTTACAGTGAGGAAGTGTGGCATGATCATATAGGAAGATAGCTGATTTGCCAAGGCAATAGGAACTGCCAGCCGATGAAGAAATGAGTGGAGGATGATGAAATCTGAAATCAACAAAGGTACTACATTGCATTCCAATGTGATTTTTCCATCCCAAAGAAACTTTATTCCTCCCGAGTGCCACAGGCAAGAGTTACATTTCAGAGCCGGACAAAAAACAAAAATCTGCATAAAACTTTAACCTTTTAGAAAAATGGCAAAATACCTATTGCCATAAGAGGAAATTAGGAGACATTTCACAGTTTAAAATATGGTTAGTGCACAGATCTACAAAAAAATTCATCTCTGTAGGCTCTATAGTCTATTAAGTAACTACAGTACTGTGTTATAATCAGAACCACATTGACAAGGCCAGTTGAGGCAGTAATTGTAATTCTTACAGTGGGTTCTCAGGCAAGGCTCCTGTGACAATGACAGTTATCTGATTTTACTATGTACCTTCCTGTCCCTTTGTCTTTTTCCTATACTCCTCTCCTACCTGCCAGATGGTAACCATTCTTCAAGACCCAGTCCATGTGTCATATCCTCTGTGAAGACTTCTCTCAAGACAAGCAGGATGAATTAATCATCCCTAGTCCCCTGCTTCGGTAATACCACCTGCCCATGTCTCCCTGCCTCTGTTTGTAATCCTCATGATTCTGATACTCTTCAATGAACTTAATAACCATATTCATCAGTGCATGCCCAATGTCAATATGCAATTTGCCAAACACTGTGCTAACAATTAATGACTATTTGTAACAAGAATGATTACAAGTTTCAAATGGGCTATCAAATGACTAAATGGGTAAATCTGAAAGATCTTGTTTCTCCAAATCTGTTCAGACTAGGCATCACTCTGGCTTCCACCCATTCTGTCTGGCTGCCCAAGGAGGAGATTCAGACTCTGAGTGTTTTGCAGCCCTGCATCAGCGTGAGACGCTGTGGGTGAGGTTGAGTGGGTCAGAAGGCACAGAGGACAGCTCAAATGAGTAGACTGGGAAAAAGAAGTAGGGCAAACCAGTGGGATGAGAAAGGTGACAGGAAGGACAAGCTTTTTGATGAGAAATAAGTCCAAGAGGGCCTGTAACACTAGTTCAAGTCTATTCAAATTAAATGCAGTCAATCTCCGTTAAAATGTTGGAATATACACTGAAGGAGACAAGCAAAGGCAATGGATATAAATAATTGCTATTTATTTAATAGGGTGAGGGATATGTATCAGGTCTCCTGTTGTTTCAGGAAAAGCCCCCTGGCCTTGCATGTAGTAACAACATAATGACTGATGGTTTGCATCCTTTCTTCTGTGGAAAAACCAGAGTGGTGGAAAGTATGTGAGATTAGGTGTCAAATGAGAATTTGATTTCTAGCTCTAGTAGTAAAATGACTTTAGAAAATTTGCCTACCCTCTCGCATCCACACTTGAAACATTTTCAAATGAACACTGATATCTAGCTCCAGCAGTTGTTGTGAGGATTCAATGAGATGCAGTGTGAAAGTGACTTAGCATAATGCTGGCGTGTATCCTGAGCTCAACACCATCTTCCTTCATCACTACCCCTTCTGTTCCTTTACTTCATTTATTGAAATCTGTATTTATTTGTTTATTTTACTAACTTGATATGTGCACATGCTTCGGGGAAGAGAATGATTTAACTTGCTGTCTACATAAGTAGATGAGCTTCATCTTAAAGCTTTTCAAAATAAACTTGTTCTTATTACATTATGAAAACAATTTTGGTGATACATGAAGCAGAGTCAGGCCTACAGAAGGATTTCAGTAAATATGCATTGATTGATTGGTTGACATGGCATGGTTTGAGAAAACAGCAGACATACGAGACACATAAAACATCAATCTGGGCCAGGTGCAGTGGCTCATGCCTATAATCCTAGCAATTTGGGAGGCTGAGGTGAGTGGGTCACCTGAGGTCAGGAGTTCGAGACCAGCATGGCCAACATGGAGAAACCCCATCTCTACTAAAAACACAAAAAATTAGCCTGGCGTGGTGGTGGGTGCCTGTAATCTCAGCTTCTTGGAAGGATGAGGCCGAATAATCGCTTCAACATGGGAGGCAGAGGTTGCAGTGAGCCAAGACCATGCTATTGCACTCTAGCTTGGGTGACAGAGTGAGACTCTGTCTCCAAAAAAAAAAATAATAAAAGTATTTGTCATCACCCATATCATTTCTTTGTTATTGCTCTTGATGCAATCTCTTAAAAGCCACTTTCTTATCTCCATATCTTTCATACATTTTACATGAAAGCCTCAAGTCTTAAGGAAACCTTTTAAACATTTCCAAGAGTAAACATAAAATCTCCTCCAAACAGCCTCAATTTTGAAATATTTACAAAACCATTATAATACAATTGTTTTATTACTCCATGTTTGACTCTGTGTCATCATCTTTAGTTCCTTGGTCTCTTTTCCCCACTTCTAATGTAATTTCTCTTTAATCACTTTCTCTAATTTGCCTTTTCTTTTCCAATCAATTACCACTATCAGCCTCAGTTCTTATCACCTTCTTTTAAGAATATTTTGCAATTCTTTCTTCATAATTTACCAAATATTTATTGATTTTGTATTACATGCCAGACCCACTTCTGACTGTTGAGAAAACAACAAAGAATAAGATAAACATAATTTCTGTCATCAGAGAATTGTACAAAAATATAAGATTGTAGCAGGATAAAAAGACAGATATATGCATATTTATGCTATAAAAACATAAGATACAGAGTAGTGGAGGAGAGGGAGATGGTAGAGCCACTTTAGATAGACTGAACAAAGAGAATTATTTGAGGAGATGAGTTTTGAGCTGAGACATGAAGAGAATGGGCCAGGAGGAAATCACTGGGCTAGATGAGATTGGAGGAAAGGGGTTTATCCTTCTGGTTTTCTCTAATTGATGTAGCCTCAGGCTGGCTGGAGTTTCTTCCTCCCTTAATCTCTTCATGGTTAATGGTGACAGTTCTGCTGCTGCTACAGCTCCAGGTACCTGAACTATCTCTTGTGGCTTCCCCACTCCTCACTCTACCTTTGTAATTAGTCACTTTGTAAATAAAATCTCCTCAAATTTTCCTAATTTGAGTGTGCCATCTGTTTCCTGCTGACTCCCTGACGAATAGAGTAATTTGTGCTGAAGTGGCTTCAGGAAAGAGGGCTTCAATATTGGATTCTGGTATGGTGTTAGTCACATATTTGAGTACTGCAGGATAACCTTGCTGGGTAAGGGAGGAGATGAATGTGACACAGGTGGGACACAGGTAATCTATGCTGTGTGATGACATCATGATTACTCAAATTATCACTGGGGGCAGCATGAGATGAAATGCAGATAGAAAGCACAAGGAGATCAAAGATCTGAGTCACTTCATTGTTAACACAACAATAGTGATTATGGAAGTCTCCTGGCTTCTCCTACTGTATTTTAAGAATGTACATAAGAAAAAATATATAAGAATTATTAGTAAAAATTAAAAGCATATGTGGATAAACATAAGGTCACTATGATTGCAACTTTAAATCATGTTTTATAACTATAAGACAAATATGGCTGAGGTCCAACCACTGTGTCTGTTTGGAAGCTGTTCACAGTTGCAGCATGGCTTCAATACTCTATCATACCATGGTAATATGAGACCAGTCACTACAGGATGGAATGTTAATCTATGCTATAAGATCATTGAGGCATTTATGAACAGTGCTGAAATCTTGCGTCTTAAAATATTGTCTCCTTGTGGAGGTAGCCACCCTTTGCATAAAAGCCTTTAAGTGGCACATGAGTTACTGTTGATCCTTCTCAGGACTTAGTCCCACTCATTGCCTCCAGACTTATAGGAAACTTAGAGAAAAGTAAGACTACTTGGGAGCAAATTGTTGATCATTTAAAGAGCTTTTTAAAAATATTGCTAATTAGTATTTCTAGTTCTAGATCCTTGAGGAATTGCCACACTCTCTTCCACAATGGTTGAACTAATTTACACTCCCACCAGCAGTGTAAAAGCGTTCCTATTTCTCCACATCCTCTCCAGCAACTGTTGTTTCCTGGCTTTTTAATGATCGCCATTCTAACTGGTGTGAGATGGTATCTCATTGTGGTTTTGATTTGCATTTCTCTGACGGCCAGTGATGATGAGCATTTTTTCATGTGTCTGTTGGCTGCATAAATTTCTTCTTTTGAGAAGTGTCTGTTCATATCCTTTGCCCACTTTTTGACGGGGTTGTTTTTTCTTGTAAATTTGTTTAAGTTCTTTGTAGATTCTGGATATCAGCCCTTTGTCAGATGGGTAGATTGCAAAGATTTTCTCCCATTCTGTAGGTTGCCAGTTCACTCTGATAGTAGTTTCTTTTGCTGTGCAGAAGCTCTTTAGTTTAATTAGATCCCATTTGTCTATTTTGGCTTTTGTTGCCATTGCTTTTGGTGTTTTAGTCATGAAGTCTTTGCCCATGCCTATGTCCTGAATTGTATTGCCTAGGTTTTCTTCTAGGGTTTTTAGGTGGGAGTTGAACAATGAGAACACATGGATACAGGGCAGGGAACATCACACACTGGGGGCTGTCAGGGGGTGGGGGGCTGGGAGAGGGATAGCATTAGGAGAAATACATAATGTAAATGCCAAGTTGATGGGTGCAGCAAACCAACATGGCACATGTATACCTATGTAACAAACCTGCACGTTGTACACATGTACCCTAGAACTTAAAGTATGATAAGAAAGGAATTATATTAAAAAACTAAAAAAAATATTGCTAATTAGTATGGTAGGAACCTGGGAAACATGTGGGAAGTGGATTCTCTGGGTGTCATACCAAGAGAGAGAAAATATAAGACTCAGTGCAGCAATATCCATTGATATTATGTGCTTGTATTGATGCTGGTGTAAACAAACCTACTGTGCTGCCAGTTGTATAAAAATATGGCATATAAAATTATGTATATTGCCTAATCCATAAAAATGACAATAAACAATGTCAGGAGCTATTTCAGAAGACGGCATTGCTACCATAGCGCATGGCAGCTCCACTAAGTGTTATTGCCCATCAAGAGCTTCCAGTGAGAAAAAAATGTGGAGGTGGAAGATGCTGATATTGATGGTCCTGACTCTGTGAGGGCCCAGGCTCATATGCGTGTTTCTGTCTTAGTTTTAAACAAAAATTTAAGAAGGCTAAAAAAATAGAAGAAAAGCTTAAAGAATGAGAATATAAGAAAAAATATTTTGCACAATTCTATACTATGTTTGTGTTTTATAATAGATATTATCACAAAGAGTCAAAAGTTAAGAAAATATGTTTATAAAGTAAAAAATGTTACAGTAATCTAAGGTTAATTTATTATTGGAGAAAAAATATTTTTCATAAATTCAGTGTAGCCTAAATTGTACAGTACTTATGAAGTCTAGAGTAGTGTAAAGTAATGTCCTAGGCCTTCACATACACTTACCACTCACTCCCTGACTCATCCAGCACAAACTGCTCTCCTGCAAACTCCACTCATGATAAGTGTTCTATGCAGAAATATCATCTTTTATCTTTTATATTTTTATTGTATGTTTAAAGTTTAGGTACACAAATACTTAACCATTGTGTTCTGATTGCCTACAGTATTCAGTACAGTAACATACTGTGTAGGTTTTGTAGACTAGGAGCAACAGGCCATACTCTGTAGCTTAGGTATATAGTAGGCTATCCCATCTAGGTTTGTGTCAGTACACCCTATGATGTTTGTTGGATAACACAATATGACATATCCCTGTCATTAAAGGACACATGACTGTATTTGGAAAACAGCTCCTGGCTTGCTACTGGCCTGATAGAAACTGAAGAGTGGCAGACTTTGAGATATCAAGTGACTACAGAACTCATATTTAATATCATGAACTGGGTAATATAGAATCTACCAAATCATATAATTATATATGCACAATAGCATTTTAACATAAAATAGAAGCACTCTCTATGTAAGATAGGCCTGAGCATGTCCAAAAGTCAAAAGGTATTGGTAGAGGTGGCTACTTCTGGAAGCTCTGAGAAGAAACTCTCTCATGAGTCTCTCCTAGTTTCTTGTGGCTTTCAGCAACCCTCGGTATCCTTGGATTGTGAGTGTTATCCAACTCTCTGCCTTCATCTTCACATTCCCTTCTCTTTGTCTTGGTGTGTCCTTTTCTGTCTCTATAAGGATGTTGTTATATTTAGAACCTGCCCTAATTCAGTATGATCTCCTCTTGTTCCTTTTCTAATTACATCTGCAAAGACCCTATTGCCAGGTAAGGTCACATTCCATTTGTACCTAAATTGTGAGGGGATGCTATCCAGCCTACTATATCACATATTTAGAGGGAACATACTTAATGACAAATAAAGTACACCAAAGGACCCAATTCTATGGAACACTCTGGTTACTAAATGCCCCATCATTCGGGACATCTAGCTTGATAGAATGGTGGAACAGTCTCATAGTACTAATGGGCTGGGAGTTCTGCTCTTTTCAAGGGAATGTTTCTTATTTCCAATAGCTTAATCTGCTCACCTAATAGGAAATCACTGACAACAAACAGGGTATTAATCCTTGTAGTTAAATCTTTGTCTTTAAAATAAATAAAATCAAATAAATGTTTAACTCCTAGGAAATAAATGAGGTCCCTCCAATTGAAAATAAATGGAAATAAGAAAGGTAGAGGATAATAAAGATAACAAATAAGGGCAGAGATAGAGGAGCTGCAATTGGACTCACAAAGGCAATACAATGGGCAGGGTAATAAAATGGTGGAATAAAGTATTGGATATGAATGGGGATTGTTGGGGCCACAAAATAGGAAAGGTGAGCACTTCACTTTTTTTTTTTTTTTTTTGCTCCTGACCCAAAAGCTGAGAACTTCTCATGTGTTAGCCTGTCACTTGCAAAGTAAGAGAAGTGGGAATACAGTGATAGTCTATATATTTATTATTGCCATATTTTTCCTCCTTATCTTAGGGCTTCAGGTTAACTGGCATAGTATGGATACATATGTAAATGTCCTTCACCATAATTATTTAAATAGAGGTATCAATACTTTCTGCAGTTTTTATGCAGAGATTGTATAATAGTAAATAATCCAAAATCCAACAAAAGTAGTTTTGTTCCCAGCAATGATCAAAAAAATTTGCTATTCTTCTCTCTTAAAACAAAATAAGTTAGATAAAATAAGAATACAAATCTGGTTCAAACCATTGGGGAGCTTCCAAGGCAGTGAGAACTCCTGATTTTGAAGATCAAATTTCCAGAGAAGTGAGCTAGACCTTCGGGGCCACTCATCCCTGAGGGCACTTATCAATTTGAAAGAAGTCGCTGGAGGATGGGAAGGTCTGCAAAGCTTTCAGCTGAATAACAGGGCTAGGGGAACAAATGCTGGGTTACAGGGCTGGCTGATGAGGAGTAGCCCTAGTAATCACACAGGATGTCAGTGGAGTTCCCAAAGTTCTGATTCCTAACAGCAGGCTGCAGCAGAAATTAGCAAGCACTCAAATGAACTGAGGCCCAGCTTTTAAACACTTCAATTATTGATTTGATTAATATAATCACGGAACACAATAGAGAACATGGATACAGACCCACATATATATGAACAATGATTTATGAAAAAGATTGCACAATGAGCAGTGGGCAAGGCGTGAACTTTTTGATAAATGGTGATGGATTCACTGAATATCCATATTGGAAAAATTAATATTGACTCTTATCCATATTGTACCCCAAAATTAATTTCAGATAGTGTTAATTTAAATGTGAAACATGGAACAAGAAAATATCTAGAAAAAATTTAGAAAAATATCTGTATAACCTCGAGTTAGGAAAAGATTTCTTAAACAAGACAAGAAAAAAGGCACTAACTATAGATGAAAAGATTGATAAATTGGACTGCATTATAATAAAAAAATCCTGTCCATTCACAAACATCATTAAGAGTGAAAAGTAAGGCAGAGGGTTGAAGATATTTGTAATACATGAGAAAAAATAGTTATTTGTATATTCTATTAACTACTCCTACAAATCAGTAAGAACATTTGATCACACAACTCAATAGAAAAAAGGCAAGAATCATGAACAGGCATTTCTAAATGGTCGATAAACTTAAGATAAAGCGTTCAACCTGATTAATAATCAGATAAATGAAAATTAAACCATAAAGAGATACTGCTAACGACCTGCTCATGTGACTAAAATAAAATAAGATGCAGAATTTCACATTAGGGAAAGAGAATTAGAACTCTCACATGCTATTGAGAGTAAGGTAAATTGGCACTAACACCTGGTAGTAACTAATAAAGTGAACATAGGCATATACTTTGTTCCAGCGATTTTACTTTTATGTATATATCCAACAGAAATTGATCCATGTGCACACCAAGTGACATGAATGAGACTGTTCTTAGAGGTTTTATTTATAATAGCCCTGTTACTGGTGAAATTGTGCTCCCCAAAGGGAATGTGGAAGTGCTAACCCATAGAACATGACCTCATTTGGAAATATAGGGTTCTTAAAAATATAATTAATTAAAGTGAGGTCTTACTGGGTGGGTTCTTCATTCGATATGGCTGGTGTCCTTAGGAAAAGGGGAGACACACAGGGAGAAAATGGTTATGGAACTATGGAGGCAAAGATTGGAGTGATCCATTTGCAATGCAAGGAACGTTGGAGATTGCCAGCAAACACCAGAAGCTAGAAGAGGTTAGGAAAGTTTCTCCTCTACAGGTTTCATAGGAAGCACAGTCCTGTCATTACCTTGATTTCAGGCTTCTATTATCCAGAACTTTGGACAGTAAATTTCTGTTGTTTTAAGATATAATTTGTAGTTCTTTGTGAAAGGAGTGCTAGGAGACTAATTTAAGCCCCCAAATGAAAACAACCCAAATATCTATCAAGAGTAAAATAGATATATTATGCCATATTAGCAAAATAGAACACTATGCAACAATAAAAACAAATGAAATTCTGCTACATGCACAACCATAAATTTCACTTGATTACATTAAAAGATGGAAGAATATATAATGATGAGCACAGGGCATGAGGGTGACTTCTGGTGTTCCATTTCTTAACCTGGATGAGGATTGTGTAAATGTGTTCACTTTGTGGTAATTCATTGTATACTTTTTTACACTTTTGAATATTTATATTATAATTCTGCAATACGTTAGTAAACACTCTCAATGGCATATTTGAAATTTAGTTCTTTAAAGTATAGAAATTTTTTTGTTAAAAAACTTGACACAAAGTAAGACAAGTGTACTTAATTATGTCTTTCCTGAGAGTCTTCGTCTTGTGATGCTGCTACTGACATTTTACAGTCATACTACTGAAGTAATAGAGGATAGTAAGTTTTGGGGTAGAAGTGAAGCATTGACTCTATGGGTTAGTCCATCTTCAGAACATACTACCCACAATTCTTCTCAGTCTAAATAAAGTCCTCAGTCTTCCACACAGAAGTTAGGATTATTTTGAAGTGTGGCTTACCTACCTGAGCCTACGTGCCAGACCGTGACCCTCCAACGAAAAGCAGAGGCTACTAGAGCTTATTATTATTTACATGTTGCAGGATTTCCTTTATATGACATTCTGGAAACAGTAAAACAACAGAAACAAAATAGTTGATTGCTTGCCAGGGCCTGCAGACAGGGAGGAATTGAATATAAGGTTTGAGGGAACGTGTTAGGGTGATGAAACTGCTTCTTATCTCAATTGTGGTGGTGGATATATGACTGAATATGTTTGTCAAAAGTCATAGAACTGTATACCTCAGTGAAAAAGAGTGTGAGAGGGTTGATGATACCCAAGAAGTGCCAGAAGTGGCCATAGAAGGACATCTGCTGGAAGCAGGGTTTGCCCAGTTGGAAAGGAGGTGCATTGGTTAAGGTTTTATGGCACTAGCCACAGTTGCTGATGTTGTAGTTGCTTTATCTGCCATGGCCACTGATGCCTGCAATCCCCAGCTTTTTAAAAATGGCCCTCAGTTTAAACTATTGAAATCATTTACAAGTTTGGGGGAAAATGTCTCTAAATAAAAATTATTAATAGCTACAACTTAAACAGTCCTGAAAGAATTAAAAGGTCCTCTAAAGACTGTAAGGAAGTTCTGAGCATGTTGAGGAGATTGGTAATAGGGCTGTTGTTAAGAGCAGAGTCTAGAGTCACCTTTGTTTAGATTCAGATTCCTCTTCCACTGTTCAATATCTGGGTAAATTTAGGCAAACTATTTAATATTTGATTGTTTCTTAACATTAAAAAATCCTACTACCAAAACAATGAAACATACAATTCTATTTAACATGAAGAAATGACAACATTTAGGCTAAGACAAAGGAAAAACTTTAGGGTAAGGACAAAAGAAGAAAGTTAGGCTAAGAAAGACTAAATAAAGATAATGAGTTCACATAACAAATTGTGTTGACACAGTTGAGAGAGTTAAAATCTGACTTCAGAGCAATTTGAACCTGAAATGTGACCTTGCCATATTGTCATGCTGGGTTGCAACTTGCATATTACCTCCTATGATATGTTTTCCCTTGATTACCCAAATTTAAACTCCCTAAATACTATGCACACTTCTGTCATAGTTCTCGTCACACAATTTTGTTATTTATCTGTAACCATCTGTTAACAGATACGACAGATAGACTTCAACATCTCTCTATAAACCCCAATAAACCAGGAGATTCTCTGGGCTAGAGATCTTTCTTACCTACATTCTGCATCTTCAGCATTGTGCCTGCACAAAATCAATGGTCAAAAGAGATGAGAAAACTCAATATAGTTGGATGAATTATCAGATGGCTAGAAATCAAAATATACATTCTATGAATTTAAAACATATACAAGTCTTGTCATTATGCCATGTTTCTAAAAGGCCTACGAACTAATCTCTTATATGTGAAAATATTTATCCTGGCAAGAATTTTGATTGTTTGATGCCTTCTGTTTTAGACCAAGAACTCATTGACACAAGAGATAAGCCAGAATTGTTACAAATTCCCAAGAAATCCCAAGAAGAAAATAATCTGTGAAACACTATATGATAAACTTGCATGTTGTTAAAAGACTATATTTAAATCAAAGGAAAAAGATTAAACATATAACTTTTAGTGGGTTGTAGAAAGGGGTATGGCTTCTAATCTGGTCTGTTTATGCAGTAATCAAATATATCTTTGAGGTCTAGAGTGTTGGAACTGTAAAGTCTTTCCAATGTGAGAGAAAAGTGTTATATTATAATCAAAAGAAATGAAAGGGCTGATCCTGGAATTCCATATAGTTCTGCATTTTTTGTGGTTCCTAATCAATGGATTCATTTTGTTTTTAAATCTGTAACTTGGTTATTTTTATAACAAACTCTAATTTCCACAATGATGAAAACAACTTTGATGATGCTCTCTAGCTTACCGCTCTCATTATTACAATACAATACAAAGCATTCCTTCAAATTTTCTATAACTGAACAATTATCCAAGTCGGTAATTTAGTAGTCAGTAAGTAACTAAAACTACCCTAAATGTTAAAAGAGTTCATTAATTCTAGTCCAATATTATTTCAGTCTTTCTGCTCCATTGAGTTCTTGTCTCACAACCAGGAAGAATTAGGTGGAGCGGGGGGACACCGGAGAGTCAGTGAAGTAGAACTTATTAAGTGAAAGGAAAGCCCTCAGCAAAGAGAAGGGTCCTGAAAGCAGGTTGCTGGTTGCCCCCTTCACAGCTGAATACCAGGGCTTAAGGTGCAAATTCCTGGCAGCTCCACCCCGTTCTTCCAGTGCAAATGCAGGCCCTTAATCTAAGCTGCTCCATATTGATTTATTTCCTTTATTGCACATGTGTTAAGGAATGGTATTTTTCACTGTGGGCATATTTAGGCAAGCCCCTCGTGCAAGTTCCTTTATCTACAAAAACACCTGTGGGGTAGGTCGGAGGTTCTCCGGGGACACTTCCCTTACTGTCTGCCTAAAGCAAGCTGGCTAACTCCTCTCAATATGAAGTTTCTCCCCCTTAGAGTTATATTAGATAATAAAAGTCATGTGTTGCCTAATGACAGGGGTATGTTCTAAGAAATGTGTCCTTAGGATATTTTATCGTTGTGTGAAAATAAAACTGTACTTACACAAACCTAGATGGTAGAGCCTACTACACACCTAGACCACATAGTATAGCCTGTTGCTCCTGAGCTACAAACCTGTACATCATATTATACTGAATACTGTAGACAATTGTAAGACAATTGTGTTTGCATATTTAAACATAGGAAAGATATAGTGAAAATATGATAGAAAGTATAACATATGGTATACCTATATAGGGCACTTACCACTAATGGAGCTTGCAGGATTAAATGTTGCTCTGGGTGAGTGAGTGAGTGAGTGAGTGGTAGTGAGTGAATGTGAAGGCCTAGGACATCACTGTACGCTACTGTAGACTTTATAAACACTGTACACTTAGCCTACACTAAATTCATGTTAAATATTTTCTTTCTTCAATAATAAACTACATTAGCTCACTGTAACTCTTTACAAACTTCCAATTTTTAAACAACTTTTTGGCTATTTTGTAATAATATTTCATTTAAATCACAAAAACATGGTACAGCTGTAAAAATATTTTGTTTATTTGCATAATTATTCTATAAATTTTATTTATTTTAACTTTTTAAACTTTTAAAAAATACTAAGACAAAAACACACACATTAGCCTAGGCTAACACAGGGTCAGGATTTTCAATAACACTATCTTCCACCTCCACACCTTGTCCCACTGTAGAGACATCAGGGACAATAACACTTATGGAGCTGTCATCTCCTACGATAATAATACCTTCTGAAATATCTCCTGAAGGACCTGCCTGAGGCTATTTTACAGTTAATTTTCTTTTAAGTAGAAGGAGTACACTCTACTGTTTTGAAATAGTAATCATACCCACACAAGACAATGATCCATTTCCTTCTCCCAGTGTTTTGGCATATGTAATTTGTTGATCATATTTCTCCAGGGTTTATATTACATAACCCAACAAAATCACTCTAATGATAAAAGATATAGTATAGTAAATAGATAATACATTAACATAGTCATTTACTACCATTGTCATGTATTAGGTACTGTACGTTATTGTATGTACTATACTTTTATATGATTGGCAGTACAGTAGGTTTGTTTACACCAGCATCACCACAAACAGAAGAGAAATGCATTTTGCTATGACATTAGGATGGCTGGGATGTCACTAGGCAATAGGAAATTTTTAGCTTCATTATAATAGATGGGACCACTGTTGAATATGCAGCGTCATTTACTAAAACATTGTTATGTGGTGCATGACTGCAATTAAAATAGTTTCATTTCAGCCTTGCACCAGGTTTTCAGATTATCCAAAGTGAAAATGATAGGATCACTGATCTAAACACTTCTAAATCTGCCCATTCTTTAAATCATTTTAAAATCACTTTAATCATCTAGTATTGGAAATAAATTATAAATATTATAAACATGAATATGTCAATAACTTGTTAAGGAAATTTATAGCCATGTACTCAGTTTGTCATATAATTATCCACTAAAATTCATTTATAGAAAAATAAAATTAAATATGATGTTAAGATCAACTTAGTTACTAATATAACAGTCAGTAAAGCCCAAACCTCCCCTTTTAGCATGGAAGTCTCGGTCTTGGTACAAATTGAATATGTTGTTTAATATTTAATATCTAATAACAATAAAGGGCATAGCAAGTAGGAAACTCATAGGTTTCAGTTTAATTTAGAAAAAGTTGCTAGAGTCACTACTTTAATTAAGAAATCCAGATGGCTCCAGATTTCAGGCATGAAACGTGCTGCTACCTTGAGAGGTGTTGTCTTGGATAAGCTTCCCCTCTTAAAATCATCACAGATGTTCTCTACTAGAGAAAAACAGCCATAGAACACAACCAATATCTTATGAGAAACTCAATTTCTGAAGGTAAGTTGTATTAAGTTTCAGAGACAGTTTGACATTATTATTAACTTACAGGGCATAATCTTAATATTATCTGGCATGTGTTTAATTGTTTAAGAACAATGATTTCTATTGCCCCAAATATTGTTTTTATTGGCCTATTTTTTCAAGTGCATTTCAGCACTGCAGAGTCTAGTCCTTTTGAAATAATAATTATATTCCCACAAGACAATGATCCATTTCCTCCTCCTGCTGTTTTGGCACATGCAATTTGTTGATTATATTTTTCCAAGATTTATATTAGATAACTGCAAAAAAAATTTCAATTGTTCAGTCTTTCCCAATTAAATCTACAGAACCTAGACCCTGTACTGATGCTTACAATCTACATACAAAGTTATAAAATACTAGGAGGAACTCAGAATGATCTCTAGGCTACTAGCTGTTGGGTTTATTGTTGCAGTTGTCATTGTTATTGTGGTTTTGTTAATTTTGTTTTGTCTTTGCTATTACCATCAGTGATAATTGTGAGAGTGCCAAAAGTGTCTCCCAGTGATGAATATAATATTTCAAAAGCAAAACTACTGCCTCGGATTTTCACTCCATCTACTTTTAAGCTTCAGAATCTCTTGGGTTTGTCTTCTCCTTTGTCTCTGTATTTAACCCTTGGACGTGATGACAGAGCTCAATTACTCTGGTTGTCTCTCTAGTGTCCCCAGGGACATAATCTGCACTTTCCCAGCGTTTCTGTCTGTAGAAACATCAGTATCAGCTGCAGAGACCCCACCCCTGCATTGGCAATTGTAGCCTGCAATTAACCCCTTCATGGGGGATGAGGAAGTAGGGGCCAGACCTCAGTGGGTGTTCTAATGAACTTTTTATTTTCTTGTCACTTGAGTATTCTTTATCATGTTATTTTTCCCATCATAAAATTGAATTGTTTTTCTGTTGTATATATAACTTTGTGCATTCCAATTATGATAGCTCATTTGGAAAATGTGACTATATTCTTAACAGCATCTTTTATAGATTTAAACAATTTAACTTTTAAGATTAAAAATATCCCTAAAAGAATACTAAAATGAATCAAGTTCTTCACAATGATTTGAGAATAAATAAAAATATGAACAAGAAAAACGGCATGCAGTGAAATGAACACCATCCTGTAGATAGTGAACGTTTTCACACACTAGAGTAGAACGAGGACTAGAACACTTGACTTTCAGTCCTCTGTAATCTAATTCTAGTCTTTCCTCTACTCCTAAATAGTGTGGAACGTTGAGCTAATTATTTCAGCATCACCAGGCTTTAATTTTTCCCCATTGTCATATGAGAAATTGAAGTAAATTATTTGTAAGGCTTTTTTCTAGTTTTAACATTCTACAATTCCAAGGTACATTGTCTTATAGTCATAAGTATGTATTAATGTGACCCTTATGATAAAGGTAATCTAATTGCACTAGTTTCTAATACAGTAAGAAGCATTCACTGTTAGCTAATGTTAGGTAAATGAGATTGGTTTCTAAAAATGCAGCAGAACAAATGTAGGCACCAAGCAATAAACATTCCTTGGTAAATTTATTGATATATTAATGTATTTACATACTAAGACAAAAAAGTAACTGTAGCCATAAGCTCAGTAAAAAATGAATCTAGAGCAGAATGAATCATAAAGACTGTAACGTTAACTTTAGAGACCCTAGTCCACTCTTTTTTTTTTCTTCATTCTGTATCTCTTCCTTCCATGTCCCTGAGGCAACCAGGTCTCTGATACATTTAGTAATATTTACACAATTAAACCCTGACTCAGAAAAGACATGATGAAATCAGTTACACTATTACTTAAACATTAGATGCTATCTTAAGGCACTTCTGCTTTAAGAGCTTTCTGAATTTTAAAGTTGTCAAATATATAGAGGAATTCTACTCTTAGTTACATACCCTGAAAAAATTATTAAACATATGCAGAGACATCATATATTAAAATGTTCAAGGAGCCATTGTAACAGTCAACAATTGTAAGCAATCTGTTTGTCAATAAACAATAGAAAGGCTAAATTGCAACATAGTCGTACAATGGAACACCAAGCAGAGGTGAAATAAATGAGAAAAAGCACATGTATCAATATAGATGACTCCCAAATATAATACTGAGTAAAATAATAGAGCAAGTTAAAATAGTTTTATAGAACAATATACTATTAAGGTTTAAAAACATGTACAGTAATGTAATATGATAGAAACTACATTTTTTATTGTATACATAAATGCACTTTAATCCATAAAATGCATATGGCAATATATCTATATAAATATTAAACACAGCCAGGCGCGGTGGCTCACGCCTGTAATCCCAGCACTTTGGGAGGCCGAGGCGGGCAGATCATGAGGTCAGGAGTTCGAGACCAGCCTGGCCAACATGGTGAAACCTCCTCTCTACTATAAATACAAAAAATTAGCTGAGAGTGGTGGCAGGTGCCCTTAATCCCAGCTACTTGGGAGGCTGAGGCAGGAGAATCACTTGAACCTGGGAGGCGGAGGTTGCAGTGAGTCGAGACCCTGCCACAGCACTCCAGCCTGGGTGACAGAGCAAGACTCTGTCTCAAAAAAAAAATAAAAATAAAAATAAATAAATAAATTTTAAACACATGCAAAATTATACTGTGTATGTGTATACAGAACAAGAGATATCCAAGTATCTATACACATATTTATGTCTACATCTTAAAATTATATAATTTCAGTAGGAATTGGGGTTATAGAATGTTAAGAGATAGACTAAGATTATTCCATCCTAACAATCTATAGATAGACATAGCTATAGATAAATAGATGACAGATAAATAGATAGATAGATAGATGATAGAAAGAAAAATGTCAAACTATGACAAAATGTTTTAGTTAAAGTCTTATCTGATGAAAGGGGAAGGGATGAGGAATCAACACAGTTCTGCTACATAGACATCTTCAAATATTTTTAATGAAATATTGTGGTTTACTATATTTTATATCTCTTAATATGTCTGAAATGTCCTTAATATTTATAAATTTTCAGGATCGTGCAAAATATTTATATTTTAAGCACTTCCCCTAGAGAAGTCAAGGTGGGGTGGTGGTCCTAGTTCATATGCAGTTTGATGAAAAGATTGCCATCTATGAAGGCACGACCAGCTCTCTCACCTGCGTTTTGTGTAATAGTGAGTATATGGTGGGTGAAATAAATGTTTACAAATGAATACAGAATATCATAGATAACTTTTTTCTAGTTAGACTCTCACTTTAAGACTAACAGGCAAATACACAAGCTGATACTCCTCAAGATATGTTGACTGATATTTTTTCTACGATACAATATTTTATATTTCCTATAAGACATGTTTCCTATTTTTATAATAATAAAAATATATGCTACTTTTTTGGCCTGGCACAGTGGCTCACGCCTGTAATCCCAGCACTTTGGTAGGCTGAGACAGGTGGATCGCTTTAGCTTAGGAGTTCGAGACTAGCCTGGGCAACACAGTGAGCTCCCCATCTCCACAAAAAATTAACCAGGCATGGTGGTACACATCTGTGGTCCCAGCTACTCGGGAGGCTGAGTTGGTAGGAAGGCTTGAGCCTGCAAGTTGGGGGTGGGTTGCAGTGAGCCGAGATCATGTCACTACACTCCAGCCTTGGCAACAGAGTGAGACTCTGGCTCAAAAAAAATAAAATAAAATAAAATTATACACACACACACACACACACACACACACACACACACACACACACACACACAATGTTTTGCTGCTTAGAAATTTCTTCCACCAGATATCCAAAATCTCAAGAATAAAGTTCCACAGATCTCTAGAGCAGGAGCAAAATTCCACCAGTGTCTTTGCTAAAGCATAGCAAGAGTAATCTTTGTGCCAGTTCCCAGTAAGTTTCTCATCTCCATCTGATACCTCTTCAGCCTGGGCTTCATTGTCCATATCACTGTCAGCATTTTTGTCACAACCATTCAACTAGTTTCTAAATATCTTTTGTAAAGAATTTATAAGTATTCAACATTACTAGTGTTAATACATATTATCAATCTTGATTTCTCTCAATTTTTTTCACATCACCAATTGCATAGAAAATATTACTTCTTTATATTCAGGGTTTTGAATTCATCCAAAATGAAATAAATTATTATATCCTGAGTTTTATCTTTGTAATTAAGCTTTGGGATTACCTAGCTCTGAGCACTGGATTTAATATGTTATTATTTTTAACCAAAAGATTTCTATATCCTTATCAATGTACCCATGTAGTCTCAAAGTATAAGTAGAACATGTAGCATGATTCTGCACAGATAATTTTTAAAACATAATCATGAATTGATTATGAATTTGTGCTTTCATACTCTAATCAAATAACATCTAATGCAATATAAATTATATAACATTCTTTAAAATGTAATGTGTTAGGATTAAAGAGAACTGAAGTTTAAATAATAAACGTAACCGTCTTAACATATCAGAAGTAGAAAGTTCTGCAGATTTTATAAGAAAGAAACGATACAAACTTTAAGTCATGGACAGCAGGAACTGGAGCAAGAATAAGTTAAGATATTTCATTATGTTGCATTGATAAAAAACAAATACCTTTGGAATGAAATACAAAGAAAGGCTTTTCTTGTTATCCACACCATTCTATTTTCCTTTCCCTTGTTTTCTAGGTATGATCACAAGAATCACAGTATGAATTTCAACAGATATAAAAACAAGGTTAGCTTGTCAAATAATGCTTGAAATAAACTTGCTTTGGCAACAGATCTTATAAAAATTGGTTTTGGAATTTTTAATTAACAAGATAAGTCTGAACAAATACGGCTTTTAAGAGGCTAGGGAAATCCTCAGCTGCAATAAGGGAATTCGAGCTCCAGAGCATCCACATTAACTGAAATTTTCTGTTCAGTACCTGTTGAAACGTATTAAGAAAAACCTGGCACACCGGAATGATTTGCAAGTCCAGAAGAGGGTGCTCATGATGAGAGGATCTAATCATTATACCGTGAACAGCTAACTTAGGTAAGAGCTCATGATATCCAGCTTAAAAAAACCTAAGAGAATTATAACAATTATCCTCTGGTATTTGAATGGCTGCCAGTGTGTTTGTTCAGTTCTGCTTCACAAATAAGAACATCATAAGTTGGTGGAAGTAATAGCTTTCAACTCAGAGTATGCGTGGTGGATTGAATTTTTGTTCCAACTCTTCATTGCTTAATGTGTCCGCACACCGGGTGAGATCTGGCAGCTCCTGTCACTAGAGGCAGTGTATATTTCCTTGCCTCATTGATTTTGAGCTTGTTTGGCCAATGAAATTTGGGTGGACATGACAATCAGCTAGTTTAGCACTTAGGCCTGAAGTGGTGTGTTTCTGTTTGCTCCTCTTATTCTTCTACCATTGGTACGTGAAGTTGCCACTGATGGAAGGAGAAGATAGCCTGGGCTATCCCAAACCAAACCTAGAACTTGGAGCCAAATCGAATAACTCAGGCTAGTCTTCATGTTCATTGACACTAAAAGCTCTAAGATCCCTTTTTGTCTTCAGTGATGCTTTTTTGGTCAACTCCAAATACACACTTTTACCTGGTCAATATAGTCCTTTTACACATACTAGCTAGTATAATAGGTTATTTGTGTAGTGCCATTTTAAACAAAGGGCAATTGATTTAATAAAAATGCATTGTCAGCCTGCTTATAACAAGGCATTTGACAAGACATATTCAAACCTCTTTCTTGACCCTCACCGTATCTTTGATTTGTTTTCCCAACTAAATTATTGACCCTTATACTGTGTTTCCAGTGCCAATTATATTATTGTCAATTGGCTAGCATCAAAAATTACTATAGACTAATATGAATTTAAATTTCAGATTAGATTGATGTAGATGATTAGATTCCAGACATTACTTATTTATTTTTATTATTATTCATATTGATAGACAGCACCTTGCCTAATTGTTATCATCCTGTTCTAAATTGTAGGGCTGGCCACAGTGGCTCGTGCCCATAATCAGAGCACTTTGGGAGGCCATTGAGGGAGACGTGTTTGAGCCCAGGAGTTTGAGACCAGCCTGGGTTACGCAGTGAGACCCTGTCTCTACAAAAAATAAAAATAAAAATAATAATTAGTAATACAGAGTTTAGTGTTGCAGATGAGGAAATCACTGTACTCCACTAGCAGAAGTTCTACTCTGCTATACAGAAATGCATTGTATCACATAAGCAATTATAAATGGCTTACATGCATTTAAGGTTCACAACAATATAATAGATACTATTTTCAACACTTTAGAGATGAAGAAGCTGAACCACTTGGGGTTAAATGATTTGCATAAATTCACATAACTGGTAATAAAAGAACCAAAATTCAAATCCTTCCAGGCTGACACCAGAACCTTGCTCTTAACCAAAAAACTCTACTGCTTTCATAATATGAGATATGAGACCAAATGCTCTTATTTTATAACAATCTCAAGACATCTGCCTTGCCAGCTAACTAGACTTAAATTGAAATTCAAAACTAGCTTTAAAGGATGGGATTGTCAGTATTGGAGCAAAGCTCAGGGAGGTACCACTTAAGCATAAGATGAATGTGCTATTGTACCCATTACTTATATTTTCAAAATGATAAATAATAAATTATTTTTCTAAGGTCTTGAAATAAGTGATAATGTCAAAATATTTTCAGTAATTACAAACAATTAAAAATGTATTCATTTTCAAGATGTATTACAAACAATTAAAAAATGTATCCATTTTCAAGATGTATTTTTTCTGGCTGATACATGAGTTAATTTGTGTCTGTGTAATATATTGAGTTTAATAATGCTATCCCTATGACATTAATTTTCATGAGCTAACCATGCACTGTCACTATGAATCATTTTTAATAAGATAAATACATCTTAATGATAATGATCCTGTTTTTAATGTAATCAATACAGTTAAGTGTTTAAGATGCATTATGTTGTAAATTATGTTTTACCTTTGTAAAAATCTTATGAGAAAAACAATAGTATTAATCTGTATTATCATTAGGGGAGAGAAACTTAGAGAAGTTAGGTAAGTTATCCAAGATAAAAAAGTGTAAGGCAGTTAGTATTCTAACCAAAGCTATCTTTCTATTCTCTTAACTAATGCTTTACTATCTCTGCTCATAAAATAAATTCCCACAATTTAGAACACCATAGGGAAACAACATTTGTATGAGGTTCTATGTCAATGTCATCTACTCGCATTGTGCCCAAGAGTGGCCTTCACATAGCACAAAATATGAATGGTGCCTCCGCAAATTGCATTATGCATCAAGGTAGAATAAACTTGGAATTCCCACCAGATATTCTTATGTATTTAAAAGTGACATTTATTCAATGAATGCCTTTCTAACTGATTCATAAATAAAAATTAGAAATATAGCCTAATAAGCAAACCAAAAAAGTCTTATGGACACAGCTTGTTTAGAATCTTTCACAGGTAATTGCAGCCTACTTTTATATGCATGCAATTCTTCACCAGAACAAAAAAAAAAAAAAAAGAAAGAGAAAAATAATCACAATAGAAAGGTGTAAACTTTTATTGGGTTGCCCCCCTGGGATGCTGATCTTAAGGCAGGGGCATATGTCAGCTTCACAAGTAGACAGTGCTCAGATCAACTCTGCGGGAGAGCTCCTAGAAAAGCAAGAGCCCAGGAGTAAGGCAATTTACTAATCCCTAAGCAGAAGGCACAGGGTTGCTTTTATGAATTTTTATAGAAGAAAGACAAGGCTCACCACGTAAAATCCTGTGGTTTCATCACCAATACAGATATGACAGAACCTTTTTTTCTTTTCTCAAAGAAGATTCCAGTGGGACTAGTCCACCTGGAAGCCAGGAGGCAGAGAAGCATATTTTCTGTTCTTTCTTTCTTATCTCCCCTACTCTGTAATCAATGTGTCTCACCAGGGACCTTCATGTTGCTGAGTAAGCAACAATTTTCCAGCCAATTCTCCTCCTCCTACCTACCTTGAAAGTGTCTCTTTGTGAGTTTTTTATTGTTTTTCATTCCCTGACCTTAATATAATATTGTTTAGTTTTCAATAGATGCTCACTTATGATGGAGGTGGGAGTAGGGATATCACACCAAATCCTGAGTCAAACTTTAGGACAGTGCACATTTGATATAAACCATTAAAAGTCAGAGTTGTATATAAGAAGCCCAAGAATAACTCTGTGCTCAAGCTCATCAGATTTAATAGCAATTTTCAAATCAACGGTTTAAGAATTTAATCTCTAAGTTATGTGAAAACCACCACCAGCTACTCCCACATGAAGAAAGAATATAGTCCCTGACTTGAGGTTTGACTTAAAATTGTTTTGACTTTACAATTGTGTGAAATTTATACACATACAGTAGAAACTGCACATCAAATTTTGAATTCTGATCTTTTCCTTGGCTACTGTATGTGCTACAATACTCTCACGAGGTGCTGGGCCGGGGCAGGGAGTTGCAGCTCCCAGTCAGTCATGCCACCATGAAGGTAGACCCCCTGATTCCCTATAGTGGACTATGTTGTCAGGTGATTTTGCCCAGCTATAGGCTAATGTAAGTGTTCTGAGCACGTTTAAGGTAGGCTTAGCTAAGCTAAACTACAGTGTTTGGAAGGTTAGGTGTATCAAATGCCTCTTCCACTTATAATACAGTCAAGCTGAGGAGGATCTTGCAAAAGGATATCTGCTTCAGGAAACAAGTCAGTCTGGATGACCCTTATGTTTTATATCATCTATTTTTATTAAAACAGTTACAATTAAATATACTTAATGAGGAAGGTATATTCACTTTTTGAAAAATTACAAAACAAAATAAGTGCTTAAGAATGCTTAAAGAAATGTTTTATTTTGGCTTATTAAAACTCAATTTCTGTTTAGTAATCAGGCCATCATAATGTATGCATTCATGCAACAAATATTCATGGAGGACATGAATGTAACAGTCAGCCAAGCATGAGTGAGATGGCTGTGCATGCTGGTGACCCACAGAATAAGACACCTTGACCTGAGATGCAAATTTAATGAGAAGAATGAAGGTTGATACCCCAACATGTCAGTGATAATGAAGAAAAAACCAGTAAGTTAATTAGAGTAGGAAGAAATAAATGAGCATGAAGGAATGAGGTCCCAAAAACATGAAGCCCTAGAAATCTTTGAAAATATGGTAAAGGCAGTAGTCAGTACGGATTCAGTAAGCTGGGTTCAATGTTTTGGAAGTAGTTTAAAGCAACTATGAATCCAGGCATGGTGGAAATGTCTGGTGCCCATAAAGTCAACAGAAGTCTGGAACTAGAATGAATGCATGACAAAGTTGTGACCTGTGATACTTTATAGGTGGTTTATATTCCTCATATGCTATTGGGAGGTCAATGACTTTGTTACAAGTAGGTAGATGTGTATCCCTGCCTGGGTTGATGGTGACTTCTGGAAGTTTCTTATTTAAAAACGACCTCAAAGGTATACCTCCTTCTGTCATAACTTATACCTTGAAACTTTTTTTCTCTCTCTGTTTTAACCAAAGTAAATATTACGGGGAAAGTCCACATGACCATTCCCAAACTGTAGGAAGAATGATACAGACACACTCCTCTGCATTATTGTAGATTTGGTTCCAGACCACCAGGACCAAGTGAATATGGTAACAAAGCCAGTCATACAAATTGTTTGCTTTCCCTGTGAATATAAATGTTAGGTTTACACTATACAGTAGTTTATTAAGTGTGTAATAGCATTAAATCTAAAAGAAAAAAATCCTGAGCCTTCAACAAGTCTGTAGTTCTTCAATTACAACAGTAACTTCAAAGATCACTGATTACTGATCACCATAACAGACGTAATAATAATTAAAAAGTTTGAGATATTGCAAAAATTACCAAAATATGACTCAGAGACAGGAGCTGAACATATGCTATTGGAAAAATGGTGCCAACAGACTTGCTTGATGCAGGGTTGACACAAATCTTCAATTTGTAAAAATTGCAGGATCTCCAAAGAGCAATAAAGCAAAACACAATAAAATGGCATGTGCCTGTACCTATTTCCCCTTCACAGTGATTTCCAAGCTCTTATACATTTTGAGGGGGCAGGTAAAAAAAAGTACCACTATTTATTTATGGCATTTTGCTAAAAGATGTTAAACATTCCGCCTTTTTTTTCTCCATATTCTCCTTTATTGTCTCAGTCCCCCAATTTGTTCTGGGTCTTCTCCACCTAAACTTAAGTTAAATTGAATAGTAATAAAGTACATATTTTATTTTTATTTTATTTTTTCCTCTACAAGTCTATCGCCTGTATTCACGGTGGCTTTAAATGCAAATACCTGGACTAGCTGGACAGACGCCCTCTCCATATCTAGCAATTTGTACTTGAAGGGAAGCATTTCAATGAAGCACACAATCATTAAGGAATGATTATCTATCTTCCACTTTTGCCCAAAATGAAGAAAACCAAACTTGAACATCACATTTATAAGATGTATTCATGGAAACATCATATCCTGTAAAAAATACATAACTGGATATATGCATGAAACAGGCACTTAAGAACATGCAGGTCAAACACAACATGGTAAAAACCTGTTTTGAATCCCTACTTATTTCTCAGAAGTTAATCTTCATGTTGCCCCAGGCTGTTGACCCACACAGTCCTCACCAAAACCACTACCTAAAATGAAGGTGGATTAAATGCAAAAGAAAGCACACACACAAAGAGACACACACACATACACACACAATCCTAACTTTCTCTAAAACAGGCGTTCAGCAAAATTTTATTTTCTGGTGCATTCCCCCGAGATTTTCCTGAGGACACTTTAGAACATATTCTCCAGACGTACTAATGACCTGCTAATGAACTGACACAGACTGTACTTATGTAAATTATGAAGTTGCTGAACCTGGAGTTAAAGGTTGGTACATTTCAAGGATATGAAATCAATCTCCCTGATATTAATAACTGTCACCTATATGCCCTTCACATCTGTGTTATTTCATGTCCCTCCACCTGATGAGTGTCATAGGTGACTTTGAAAGCCTGGACATTTATAGACATAACTACCTGATTTTCTCTATGTCCTGGTTTCTTAGTTCAGTTTTCTTTAGGGCAGTTATTTTTAGTTATTTTTAGTTAAAAATGTCCAAATGTGCAGATCATTGCCGTCATGAAGATTGAGATTAGAAGCAGGGAGAAAAAGGAGCTGCTCCCTAATAGGATGGGCTACACTGTCTCTGAAAATGAGGAAGTTAAGTGCAGCCTGCCAGAGAGAAGGCATATGATAAAGAATTTAAAGGGCAGAGTTGTAAAGAGGGCCTCAAGCTTCAGACATCTTCCCCAACTAGTCAACCTATCAACAAGTATTTCTTGAGAACCCATAGTTGATGTGCTTGAGGCTTGGGGCAAATTGTATGGCAGATCTTTACTCCCTTGGGTAAACATTAGCTTTTCATGAAGTGTCCTTTTGGAAGATTAAAGCTAGTGTTAACATTAATGTGACATGCCAAATCAATAAATATTTTTATATTCTACAAATATCTTATTCTATGAATTGTTATAGTCTACATACCCTTGTAATTGTAATTAAGAAAATAAGACTAGAAATGATATAAAACAACATTTCTACCATAAAAGATAAAAGAATTAACTAGGCTATTTAAGGGAAAAGTGTTCATATGGTGACATATTTATTTTCCTCAAGGCATGTCTGGAAACAATTCACCAGGGAGCCTCAATTCACTGGAATATACCCCAGATCGAGGTTCTATAACAGTTTGTATTTTTCAATTAGACTGATCCATCCTTCCTTCACCATACAGTCAACAGCCTACAAAGTCAGCCAGAGACATTCCAGAACTTGTGAAAATCCTACTTGGCTGTCTTAACCTTTTGGTTCCTTATAGATTCTAACTTTTGCTTTTCTCTCTCCCTCTTTTTCTGTCTCTCTCCCATTTCTCTCTTCCTGCCCTTTCAAAATTGTATTTGAATACTACTTTTAATTAATTTTTTGACTGAGCAATGGAAGAAGGGCTGACAATTAGAGATTAAGAGAAAAAGTGAGACAGTGAAACCTATAAAGAAATACTAAAAAGAATACCTTTTAAATTTTCTATTTCCTTACCAATTACCAGTGGAGTTATCTTCTTAATGTCCTTCATGTCCAACCCACCTCCACCCTTCCCTCTACTCACTCCCCATGTCTAAGGACGAGGCTCCACCATTGCCCCTAGAGTTCATATTCACCAGCTGTCTCTACATATTCTTTCATTCTCTTCATAATGCCTTGACTAGGGAGCCCACTTAGGAACTCCATATGGTACATGCTAAACTGAGGGCAGCCCAACTGCCTATGAAAGTAAAGAAAGGTGCGGGTACACAGAGGGCCCAACTTCCATCACAGGCCCCTGCCATGAGAAAGGTAGCATGCTACATGTTCCATATACATCAAAGCCAGCAAAAGGTACACAGCTGCAGATTTCCAGGCCTTGCTACTCTGATTTTTTTCCTGGCACACAAGCACAT
The DNA here is from genome assembly GCF_028858775.2 of Pan troglodytes. Lineage (NCBI taxonomy): Eukaryota > Metazoa > Chordata > Mammalia > Primates > Hominidae > Pan > Pan troglodytes. The sequence goes on from NC_072411.2 coordinate 17,397,045, forward strand.
TTAAAATCAGAAGTGGAAAGTAAAAAGGGAAGGTAAAGTTTTTATGTGAAAGATGATAGTCAACCTAAGAACCAGCAAGTTCACAGTGTGCTGAGGAAAGCCCAAGAAGGCAATATTGCTGCATTCTTAAAGTGCTTATTCTTGCACTATAACACTGTGTTGGATCCTTGTTCTACTGTTTACTAGCTGCATAACTTTGGGCAAGTCACGTAATAACTATATACCTCAGTTTCCTAATCTGTGAAATAGGACTAACAGTATCAATTTTATCACTTTTTATGAAGATTAAATCATAAAACATGCTTAGAATTTGGCACAAACATAGGTCTGCATCAATGCTATTATTTTACCATATGAGGCTGTTAAACATGAAACTTATTCAAGGCTCTGAGCATGTCATTTTATTTCAGCTCAGTAGAACACTTTATGCTCATAATAAAGATTTGAGTATCAAGAGCGTACTGAAGGAGGCATAGTAATACTTTGTTTATCATAGTAAGACAGATTTAATTATTTTAGAAACTTCTTTAGAAGTAGCTTTTCAAAAGAGAAGCATAAACAAAGAATGCCTTGTTCACTCATAAGATAGATTGAATTCCTTTGGGAAAAAAATAACATACAGAATAGCTTGCTTCCTGATTTTTCTAGAAAAGCAGTGCTACATATGAAGATATAAATGGGAGAGGTGAAAATATCATAACTGCCAAAGGGAGCATTCACTGAGAAAATGCCCATATATTTTGACAGAATATATTTCAATAGCTACACAGAATAATGATCCTCCATAGAGATAAGAGTATATTGTGAAGTCTCAATTTTTAGGTCTTTTTGAGAACTTACTTGCAAACCATTAAATACTTATTTGGCACCAACTGTGAACTAGACTCTGTGAGGAGTACTAGGGTTACAATAATACATGACACATATATTTTGTATTTAAGGAACTATCAATCAGGTAGAAGGGAAAGACATTTAAAAAAATAGCTGGGAGTGGTGGCAGGCACCTGTAATTTCAGCTATTTGGGAGGCTGAAGCAGGAAAATCGCTTGAACCTGGGAGGCGGAGGTGGCAGTGAGCCGAGACTATGCCATTGCACTACAGCCTGGACGACAAGAGCGAAACTCCGTTTAAAAAAAGAAAAAAAAAAAAAACTATGATACAGTATAATTATTGCAAAAAGATGGATATAGTAAACCATGCTGGGAGACAAAGGACAGAGAAAGTAATTTTTTCATGGGAGCAGGCAAACTTTGACAGGAAGAGGCACCGTGACTTTATGTGAAAATAGGTTATCTGCAGGTGTAATGAAGATGTAAATTATGATAAGGTCATACTGGATTACAGTAGGCCATAAATTCCATCACTGGTGTCATTATTAGAAGAAATGTTGAGACACAGAGGCACAGATATACAGAGAAAAGAGCATGTGAAGATGTGGCTGAGCCTGGAGCTATGCTGCTGCAAGCCAGGAAACTCAGGAAGCCACCAGACACTGTGAGAAACAGGAGAGGATTCTCTGCCAGAGGCTCTGGAGGGAGGGTAGCCCTGCAAACACCTTGATTCTAGACCTCTGTTTACTTAAATTTCTTTTGTATTAAGTCACCCAGTTTGTGATAATTTATTACAATGTCCACAGAAAACTAATACTTGACAATGTAGAAGGGGCTTAAGCTGCATTTTGAGGATTTTACGTAAAATCTTACCAAACGGATGAGGAGAGAAAGGTCACTGCAGGAACAGAAATAGGATGTACAGAACATGGACGTGAATGCAGCATGGTCTACTTTAAGGAACAGCAGTGGCTAGGCAAGGGTCAAAACCAAAGACCCTAGATGTGGCGTAGCAGAGACATTTGCTTCACACGCCTCTTTACAAGGATCTAGCCTGCGGTGAGATTTGTTTCAAGGTGCAGAGAAAAGATCAATCGAGGAAAATTGTCCACACAACTTTCTATCTGCCCATGCTAACCATACTGATGCCCGAACACATTTCTTTGCTCAACCTCCCCTCCCTCACCCCAGCCACTTCAATAGCTTTGGATCCTAACTCAAGCCTTGAATAATTTTATGTTTCCTTTTCGACAGATCCTTCTCCAGTTTTTTACGTTCCCCACTAGGCTCAGCTAGTACACACGTATCCATGCCTGTACTTAAGAGATTTCTGGCCGGGCGTGGTGGCTAATGCCTGGAATCCCAGCACTTTGGGAGGCTGAGGCAGGCGGATCACCTGAGGTCAGGAGTTCAAGACCAACCTAGCCAATATGGTGAAACCCCATCTCTACAAAAATACAAAAATTAGCCAGGCATGATGGTGGGCACCTATAATCCCAGCTACTCGGGAGGCTGAGGCAGGAGGATTGCTTGAACTAGAGAAGCAGAGGTTGCAATGAGCCAAGATCGCACCACTGCACTCCAGCCTGGGCGACACAGCTAAACTCTGCCTTAAAAAAAAAAAAAAAAAGAGGGATTTTTATGTCCCATAAATCATGCCAGCTAAGTAAAGTTCAGCCTGGAAGGGTAGTAGGCAAGTGGAAAAAAAAAAAAAAAAAGAGTTGTACAGGAATGTCACATTCCAAGATGTCCACAGACAAACATTTTCATCCAGGAAATGTTTTAAACCAATCTAAATAACATATCGCCTTCTGTAATCTGGCAAGCCACTCTTCAGCAGGAACAGGATTCCTCTACAGGCCAAAACAACAGAAGTGGTGAAAGACAGTTCCATCTTCCCATCTTCAGTTTCCATTCATATCCTCTTTCCCTTCTTAGATAAGATTTGATGAAAAATAAGCCTTGAGGAAACTCAGAAGTGTAAAAAATAAATAATGATAAGGATTTAGCATTTGGATTTGGTAATTCATAGCGACATCTTCTCTGTCTATGGTGTGGGAAGATGTGGAAGCTCTACAGTTTGTAGCATATAAAAGGACTCCATCCAAGGGAGGTTTATACCGCCATGGGGCCAGAGTCTGAGCTTTCCTTACAGAGAGGTCATCCAAAATGTGCTTTTGGCATAGGGGATTTTATGTAAGTCACAATAAGGTGAGTTCAGGTGAGCCTATTATCTACTGAGTCATTTTAAAGTTCTATATTCAGAAAAACCTGCCTAAAAAAATTTAGGAGAGGAAAAATAAACACCCGTTGACACAAGTCTCGAAAGTCTGCTGTATACATTCTCCTCAAAGGCCCACCTGGCATTATTCTGACAACTTTGAAAGCTTGATGGAGTTTGGCAAGCTTATACCCTCTTCAGGTGCATATATAAAAAAATAGTCTTTGGAAGCAAAGGAAATAATAGAATTATTTTTGTGCTCTAAACAAAGTAGAGTAGTTTCTACTGAGAATGAAACTATAGGTGGCTGGGAATTATTCTATCATTTGTAAGCTCCAGTGGATACTTAGCCTGTTGCCATTTTAAAAATGAAAGAAACCACATCAGTGTATGCCTTGTCAAAAAGTTCCACAGATTTTTGTTGTTGTTGTTTTGTTTTACCACTATTTACACACCTGTCAGCAATACATGTTCTCTGTTCTACCCCTAGAGGAATGGCATTTAAGAAATGGATTATAAAAGAAACTTTATTTGAAGGATTACTGCATCTTGCTTTTTAGTCATTTAGACTGTTTATACTAAATTTTAAGAAAAATTAAGCTTAACTTTTGCTTATATTAATTAATTTGCTACCATTGCAGGTAAGTGGGACACAAGTTTGTTCTTTTCCAAAATACATATTCTTAGTATCTTGGTGTATGCTTTGTAGGGGCCAAAGGAAAGCTTCTCCTTTACCCTCTAAGGTTTCTTGAAAATGAACGTCACAATAGACACTAAGACAAGACATACAGATCTACTTAACATGCATAGCATGGGGGAATCGCATGGGAATGATTAACCAACAACCCAGTGAGGTCCAGATTATTACAGATTCTTTTGCATAAGGGAAGAGGAGATAGGAAGAAATGTGACAACTTTGTGGGAAGCAAATGATTTTAGAAAGAATGAGTGAGTTTAATGCTCAGACAATGGTTAATAAGTGATACTCTTTGGGAATCAAGTGGGTCTGCAAGATTGAACAACGGTTCCTGACAAAATCTGTCCAAATGTTACATTCCTCAGTCAATAGGTAAGAAGACTTCAGGAAGGAACTGGAAGGCACATGTGTTGTCTTTGGAAGGTCCAGTCTTTATGAAGTTACAGGAAAAGCCTTTTCCAGCATCTGCTGACTTTCAAGAGTTTTTAATTTAAAATAATTGTCCAGGCACAGCGGCTGATGCCCATAATCCCAGCACTTTGGAAGGCCGACGCAGGCAGATCACCTGAGGTCAGGAGTTCGAGACCAGCCTGGCCAACATGGCAAAATCCCATCCCAACTGAAAAATACAAAAGTTAGCCAGATGTGGTGGTGGGCACTTGTAATCCCAGCTACTCAGGAGGCTGAGACAGCAGAATAGCTTGAATCCAGGAAGTGTTGGTTGAAGTGAGCCAGGATCGTGCCACTGTACTCCAGCCTGGGCGACAGAGCGAGACTCCATCACAAAAAAAAAAAAAAAAAAAAAATCAGTGTGGCAGAGTGTCACATTGGTTGAAAGTTCCTGGACTCCTTCAGCTTTACTCTTCCTCCTCTATTTGGAAATAAAATGTTAGGTGGCAGTGAAGGGTTGAATCAGATAAGAGCCATACCAAATAATTCAAATTAAACAAGTCAAAGAAAAACTAATTTCAAATATTCTGCTCTTTCTTTAGAGTGCTGAGGACAAAGGACCAGGAAGACAGATCTTTATAATTCAACTTGCTCAGACAGTGTTGTACTCTCCCTGCATTTTCTCCAAGCCTTCATTGAAATAGCCATGTGCCACAGAGCTTTGTCTGCAGTGCACTGGGCAATGGTAAAGGGTTGGAGATCATACATGGGAGAACGTGGACAGAAAAAAAAATTAACTAACTACTGCAGGAAAGAAGAAAGTATATGAGAACACAGTGGAAGGAGGACCACAGATGGACAGTGGGCAGAGCACATATATAAATTTATAGATATCTTAAGAAGGGCACCAGATTGAAAGTAGGATGGGAAATGTGTTTTTCATTAAAACATTAAAGTTTTAGGTGATCCCACAAATATAGAGAACTCACAGACATTGAAGTTACATATGGATAATTCAAAAATACAGAAGTATACAAGAAAAAAGTTTTAAAAATTTATAAAATTATTGTCTTTGTAAGGAAACACATAAAGCATTTCACCTTTCTTTAAATTTTTTATGTTTTTCAAAATTTTATGCCATAAGCAGAAATTAATTTATAATAAACAAATATAAGAGTTCAGTTACATCTTTCATGTTCCCTTTACACTGTAATGTGATATTATTACAGTATAATTAAACTTATGCTTTGCAACACAATAAACAAAACACTTTCATTTATATAAATCCACAAATAAATAAAAAAATTAGTGCACGTAAGTCTTACCATCTGAGTGATCACCCAGCCTTCCTTACCTTAGCAGGCCAACCTGAAAAGCTCCATAGGTTTCTACACCCTCTGAGTTATCTGTTTCCCAGCCGGAAGAACTGGATGTGAGTGAGGAAAGTCCTGTGAGCATCTCTCTCCGGGCCAACTCCCTGGAGGAGACGAACTAATAATACCTAAGCGAAGTATTCTGTCTGTTGTTGTTTCTCAGGCATTTTGACTTAAAATATCTAAATGCCTGAGAAAGTATTGTGATATTCAGACCATCTGAGAATCGGAAGGACACGAGAATGAATGAAGGACAAGTATAAAGACACAAAGTAAAACCCACAAAATCAGTGGAGTACAAATGATAAGTGAAGGTGTGGGGGAGTGGAAAATGGCTTTCCTCCACCCTTTTAGGTGCTTTGGATGGGCTGGGAATCAAATTGACATAGACACTAAAAGGGGAAAAAACATATTTAATTACATACGTACACATGAGAGTCTCACAAAGTGTGAGACTAGAGGAAGGGTCAGATGCTTGAAGATTGTATAACATCCTGAGCTACAGGTAGAAATAGGGGCTTCGAGCTTCTAGTGGGAGCTGGCAACACAAGTTAGGGTAGGGTGAGAAGAGGAAATATATTATTGTGTTAGGCCGCTCTTGCACTGCTAAAAAGAAATACCTGAGACTGGATACTTTATAAAGAAAAGAGGCTTGATTGGCTGACAGTTCTGCAGGCTGTACAAGCATGGGGCCGGCATCTCCCAGCTTCTGGGGAGGCCTCAGGAAGCTTTTACTCAGGGCGGAAGGCAAAGTGGAAGCTTGTGCATCAGATGGTCAAAGTAGGAAAGAGAGAGAGGGAGGGAGGGGAGAGAGATGTGTCACACTTTTAAATAACCAGATCTCACAAAAACTCAGTCACCCAGGGGATAGTCCAAGCCATTTATAAGGGATCCAGCCCCATGATCTAAATACCTCCCACCAGGCCCCACCCCCAACAACTGGGATTATGATTCAACATCTGATTTAGGCAGAACATCCAAACCATATAAATGGTGAATAAAGGGTGTCTTATTATACAGATAAAGAGTCTCTCAGGTCATAAAAGTTGTCTGGGAGCTGTCATCTTCCTGACAAAGATACTTTTACTAAAATAGGCTTGCTTTATATATGTAAATTTATTTAACAAAGGCATAGCTTTTCAGAACTACTCCTGTGTCTGCAGTTTCTCAGAATAACCCAGCTCAAAATATGCCAAAGAAGTATGTTTTAGGGTGGCACACTCTGGTCTCCTACAAGCACATTTTGGGGTGGTGTGTCCTGAGCCCCAAGGCATGTGAGAAATCTATTAATAAACTAAACACGTTTTTAAAAAACTTAGTAAGGGGGTGGAAATAAATGTGATATCAGGGTGTTGTTGCTGTGTCCTTTTTGTGGAACGAAATCTAATTTTAAAAACCAAACATGTTCTTATTTTTTCAGAACCTGCAAAGAGGCCTACCTGCCTCTAACTTTCACAGAAGTAAGTTGAACCTCCAGGTATTGCCTCTCTATTTAGCTGCAAAAATAATCCCAAGCATTTTTGTAGTCATCACTGTGGGATACCCAATAACACTTCCAGCTTCCTAGGTCTGCACAGTAATCAAAGTGCATCCTTCGTATTCCCTGCCCACAAATGCTGTTTTACTCATTCTTAAAATTCCTGAAACTGCCTTCCCGGTCTTTAGAACTTGTCTGACTCTTTCTAAGGTGTTTTCCCATCCCTAAACTTATTGCTACTGGGGTCTTTTGTACCCAACATTCTATCCAGACCTGTTTGGATACTGAAATTCTGCTTTAAGCTACATTTCCAAGTCCATTGCTGTCCTGCTGCTGAATAAGCCTGAGTAAGTCCTAAAGGAAGGAACAGACACTTGCATTCCTTTGGAAAATTGGTGGAAGGGGGACCAAAGTAGAGTAAAACAATGCAAAAATAAAATGAAAAAAAAAACAATTATTAAAAAAACAGGTATGTTTTGGAAGGAAGAACTCTGGCTGGTTTCTTCTTTTTTTTCTTTTCTTTAATTTTTTTTTTATATTATTATACTTTAAGTTCTAGGGTACATGTGCACAACGTGCAGGTTTGTTACATATGTGTACATGCTCCATGTTGGTGTGCTGCACCCATTAACTTGTCATTTACATTAGGTATATCTCCTAATGCTATCCCTCCCCCCTCCCCCCACCCCATGACAGGCCCCAGTGTGTGATGTTCCCCTTCCTGTGTCCATGTGTTCTCATTGTTCAATTCCCACCTATGAGTGAGAACATGCGGTGTTTGGTGTTTTGTCCTTGCGACAGTCTGCTGAGAATGATGGTTTCCAGCTTCATCCATGTCCCTACAAAGGACATGAACTCATCCTTTTTTATGGCTGCATAGTATTCCGTAGTGTATATTTGCCACATTTTCTTAATCCAGTCTATCATTGATGGACCTTTGGGTTGGTTCCAAGTCTTAGCTATTGTGAATAGTGCTGCAATAAACATACATGTGCATGTGTCTTTATAGCAGCATGATTTATAATCCTTTGGGTATATACCCAGTAATGGGATGGCTGGGTCAAATGGTATTTCTAGTTCTAGATCCTTGAGGAATTGCCACACTGTCTTCCACAATGGTTGAACTAGTTTACAGTCCCACCAACAGAGTAAAAGTGTTCCTATTTCTCCACATCCTCTCCAGCACCTGTTCTTTCCTGACTTTTTAATGATCGCCATTCTAATCGGTGTGAGATGGTATCTCATTGTGGTTTTGATTTGCATTTTTTTGATGGTTTCTTCTTTTTTTTCATTAAAAAATAAATTCTAATACAGTTTCTTTTTAAAGCATTATATTCTTAAATCTAAAATGTAATCCAATTCAATGAGCCTTCTATGTCCTAAAATTTTACAAAAAGATTTCAAGAAACAAATGTACCTTAATTCTACATTAGAGGCAGATTTATTCATTCAGATTTATTTGGTTTAGGGGTGATTATATGATGCTAAAGTTAATAGGGAAAAAAATCAAATATCCAGGAATTTTGTCCACATTATTATGAAAGCAATTTAACTACTTATGTTAAGTAAAATTATTAAAATCTACTAATAAACAGGAACTCTAAAATTGAGACTATCATGGTAAGAACTATCCATGCTTTATAAAGAATTTAGATTCCTCATTTTTAAGAAATTTCATATTTCTCCATTAGTGAAATTCACAAAATACAAAGGGTCTGCTTGCATGTTTTTTGGAAACAGCAGCAAAAGGGTCATGGGGCAGGAATGGGAGGTGAAGTGAGTAGGGAGTGTGATTTTATATCATTCAGCAGTTTTCTTGGTTTAGTGGAAACCTCATGTTAACATAGGTGTTGGGAAGCTAAGAACCAGTGACCAAAGGTCGAGTCGCTATCCTCATTGTAGGAAAGACAGGACTGCAAAAGTAATGTAGGTCCAGAATATCCCTAGCTGTAATACAATGCTAGAAAAGATGGAAGACTATATCCCTCAGTTCGTACTCTATGAAATAATCCTTATTAGCCACTTTGGACAATATTTCCCCAGATCCTTAATGAATATTTTAGAGTTATGCAAGATAATCAAAGCTAAATGCTTTTTGATATTGTTCTCCTTCCCTTTATCTCTCTTTCACAAGAGTTGCCTCTCCAGCTTTCCCTTTAGCTTAATTCTGTCCACCTTAACTTCATGAGACAGAAGAGTAAATTGAATTTTTTACATTTTCATAACAGACTCGTTTTCTTTATTTCACAAGTGACTTGTACGGGTGTGTGTAGACAACATAATCACTGTGCCATTCATTGAGGAATTCATTGGCACTAAGAATTGGCATTTAATTTATTTTCCCTCATTTGAAAAATACTGTGGAAAAAAAATTAAGTACCTTTTAAAATGTATTTCTCCGACCAAACAATCCAACTCTTTTCTTTTACAGTTCTGTTATTGCCACATAGCTATCATTTTTTCAACCATTTTTTAAATGGATGTGTGATCTACAAATAATACAACTGTCTGAACTTTAAAAATCACATTATTCTGAACACTGCAGAATGATTGCTAGCAAATATTTTTCAGTATGTTGTCACTGAAATATCACATACAAGTTAGATGTTGTGTAATGCATATGCCAGGATAGAACCTTATGTTCACAGGTTTTGAAAATATAATTTCTAACTTCAACAAAATAGAAATGAAATATCTATTTTCAGAGCATAAATGTATTCTGAAGCACTGACAGAATGACAACTATTAAAATGAGTCCTGTATTCCAAAGTGACAGCCTAGGCTAACATGAAACTTTTAAAGTCAGGACAAATCACTTGAAGATACTGCCAATACATTTCTTTTTTTTCCTATCAATGTGTTTTGCATGAAATTACTTTTCTGCAGTTTTGACATGTTCTAAACCAAAAGTATAATAAAAATATGCTTCAACTTGTAATTATTATTTTAGAAAAAAATCTATTTTTCTTTCTCTTTTCAAGGAAACAGTTTGTTACAAAGTATTAGTGGCATTTATGGCTACCAACTACTGAGCATTTCTTTCAGCTGTTCTACCACACCGGCATGCATTTTCCCCAGTCTCACAAAATCAATGAAGTAGGCTCTGATTCCACATTTCACAAAGAAGAAGACTGTATTCACAGGCACTATGTGATGTTGGCCATGACCACACAGCTGGAAAATGATGCCACAAAATTTCCAGTCCAAAACTGATACCGAACTACATGATTTTTCTGATTCTATTTTCATTGCTGACCTTATTAAATATAATAACAATTCATATGCACGTATAAGAATTTTTATTAGGCCCTAAATAATACAAACAAATTAGAAAACTCTGCCATTAAACAGTGAAAAGCAGCTCTCCTCTATTTAGTATATTCATTGTGTGTTTTTAAATTTTTAAATTTGTTTATTTGAAAATTTCCAAACACTAATAGCCTTTATTTGCCATTATTCTACAGCTGGTAACCCACATATTATCCTACTATTGAAATTAACTTGGATCCTATCAATTCAAAATTTTGAATTTGCGTAGCCTTTTTTAACATAAGAAATACATGCAGACTCGCATTATAAATGAATAAAATTTCTCATTAATTCAGCCTGTATAACCAAAAATTTTTCAGTTATGTTTTTTTTTCACCAGGTTATTTCTAGGCAAATGTCTTCCATCACCTTGCTCAGGGCTGTGCTAATAATTACTATGATCTCTCTGTCATAAACTAATATCTTTAATTAAAATTTTTAAAAACATGATTTCCAGGCAAGATGAGCACATATTTATGGATATCTGGATGCTGCTCTTAGTTTCCTCCAGCACATTTACTAAAATAACCACCATACGTCTTTTTGTGAAAATATATATGGAAATATATATAGATTTAAAAGTATACTAAAAAGCTTCTGTACAGCAAAAGAAATAATCAGCAGAGTAAACAGAGAGCCTAGGAAATGGGAGAAAATCTTTGTAAACAATGCATCCAACAAAAAGTTAATATCGCAAATCTACAAAAATCAAACAACTCAACAACTACACAAGAAAGAAAAGGCGCAAATACTTCCATTAAAATGTGGGGAAGAGCACAAGCAGAAACTTTCAAAAGATGGCATTTAAGTGGCTGACAAACATGAAAATATGCTCAAATTCACTAATTATCAGAGAAATGCAAATTGAAACCACAATTCAAGACCGTCTTATACCAGTAAACAACAGATGTTGGTTAAGATGCAGAGTAAAGGGAATGCTTATACACTGTTGGAAATGTAAATTAGTAGTACCTCTATGGAAAACAGTATAGAGATTTGTCAATGTACTAAAAATGGAATTATCATTTGATCCAGCAATCCTACTACTGTGTATCTACTCAAAGGAAAATAAATCATTTTTATCAAAAAGACACCTGCACTGGTTTGTTTACTGCAACACCATTCACAATAGCAAAGATACAGAATCAACCAAAATGTCTACCAATTGACAATTAAATTTAAAAAGTCATATATATATACACACATACACACATATATATACTATATATACACTATATATATTAAATTTAAAAAGTCATATATATAAAAACACACACGTATGTACACACACACACACACACACAATGGAATACTACTCAGACAAAAAATAATAAAATAACAGCTTTTGCCCAAACAGGAATGGAATTAGAGGTCATAATCTTTACTGAAATGACTCAGAAACAGAAAGTCAAAAACTGCTCACATGTTTTCACTTATAAGTGAGAGTTAAACAATGGGTACACATGGACATAAGGAATGGAATAATAGACATTGAAGATTCCAAAAGGACAGAGGGTGGGAAGGGAAGGAGGGATGAAATACTACATGCTGTGTACAATGTACACTATCTTGGTGATGGGTGCAATAAAGCTCAGACTTCAACAGTATGCAGTATATCCACATAATACAACTGAATTGTACCGCTAAATCTATAAACATAAAAAATTAAATTTAAAATTTAATACATATTTTTAAACTTGGAGTTGGCATCAAAATCTTCATATAAAAAAACACCCGAATAGCAAACCTGTAAGCACTTCTGGTAATGGCATAACATTAGCATCAGATTGGCAGAAAAACAATCACACTATAAACTCTATTCTTGGGCACTTTCTAATACTTCTAATCCCTCTATAGCACAAAAACAACAGATACTCAGAACCTAAATCTGTGACCTACTGTGAAATTCTTTGGAAAGGATCTAGTGGTTTTTTACAATACCCATGTCCATTGCTAAAGCTTTGTAAATCAATCCTAAACAAACATACCTCCGCAGTGAGTATAAATAGACTAGGGACAATTTCTCCACACTGGGAGAGAACACCTAATGTATGAAGACTCAGAATAATTTCCTCTTTAAAAGTGTATTTGCATGAACATTTAGAAGAAAACTTTAGAGAATATCTGATTTGTACTCTCAAGGAAAATCATGAGGCTATAGCCTTCGTGAAATTAATTTGACTCAACATGAGAAAAGGAGAATCATAGAAAAGTAAAAAATTTGCAGATAGAAAAGGCACGAAGCTGATTTTTTAAGAGGCATAAAAAAGCTCACTGAGTCTTAGACTGAACTAATGAAAAGGATGTCCATCTAGCTATATTAAGGCGGAAATGTAAGATGCTTATAATGATGATAAATAATGGCTCACTAACCTGCAGAAGAAGAAAAATGGCACTGGTGTTAACCTTGTCCAATGTAGATTACAAAGGGATATTAACTGTAGAGATTTGAAGGGGAAAAAATAGAATACATCCTCAGAGTTTAGCACCAAGCAAACTTTAGTTATGAGAGAAAGGTAAACAAAAAGTTGTTAAATGCAAATGCTCAAAAATAAATCAACTAAGTACAATCCTTGAATGTTATTCCCATGTTAAATAAGAGACTAGCAATCAAAAGAGCATTTAAGAGATGATTGGAAATTTTAAAAATTGCTTAAAAACAAAGAAATACAAAAGTATTTTTAAAGTTATAAATCGTATTTGATTTAGGTCTTCGAATTTCTTTACTATTCAGTAAGACCAAGTTTTTTAAAAAACCGGGAGAGAAAAAAGAAAAGGTCAGTGGAATCCGCTTCTAAAAACCATTAAATTCTTCTCTTGGTGTGGAGGAAATATATTAAATTTGAACTCAGTTGAACATGGACACAAATAATAGTCACCAAGTCCTGGGACAGGCTGTATGAGCCCCTTGAGGCTTTCTTTCATCCAGCACTGTTTCAGAGAAATTTCTATTTCCATCTATTCCTATAGGTTAGCTATTAAAAAAAAATAGACAATCGCAAAAACAAGTTGACCTTTTTGTGTTCCTTGCGCCCAGTCATGAAGGGCCCTTGTGACTGGACCTCATGCGAAACAACTCCGTACAAGAAGAGCTAGGGTCCCAGACTGCACCGAAGCCTCATGAGACCTCTCCTCCTCTGTGCACAGACGAGTGGCCAACTCTGGAGGCCAGGCAGTTGGTTCCCGGTCTGGTGGTGAATCCTCCATAGTCTAGTGAGTGCGGTGTCTGACTCTGGAGCCCAGGCTGTTGCTTTCCAGTCTGGTGGTGAATCCTCCATAGTCTGGTGAGTGTAAATATCTTTTCCTTTCTCCCCTTCCCGTTGCAATTTGCTTATTATATCAATCTGCTTATATCATTTGCTTATTATTATATCATTTGCTTATTATATCTGCATTGCCATATACATGGGATAAAGGCTGTTTACCCTTAAAGGTACTGTGTGTGTGTCTTTCCTTCTCCCCTCATGCATTTCCCGCACAGAACATTTTTGGCGTCACGAACAGGATTCGAAAAGGAAAGTATGCCACTTTTTGGACACAAGGACAGGGCTGGACATCCCATGTCCCGGGATGGGAACTCCCAGTTCTCCTCCTTGGCGATTGAATAGTCCAGGGTAACTGGCCTTTGTGAAAATTGGGAATCTAAATTAGTGCATTTTGAACCATTGGCTTTGTGTGAGGTGCTGCAGGGACCCCAGAAGGTAAAGGGGACGCTGAGGGAATTTCCCGGCATGGATGGTGCTTGCTTACTGCTTATAAGTTTATGTGTCAAGATAGGGACTGGTTGCTACAGAAGAAATGTAAGCTGGAAAAGAAAAATGCTAATCTGACTTCCAGACTGGCCCTGGCCCAATGCCAGGCCTATGCCTTGACTGATCAGGCTCAAAGCTATCAGCCTATTGCTGAAAAAAGCGGCTGTCTGAGTGGCCTGGGTCAGGCTAAAACTGAAGAACTAGCCAGACGTGGTTTGGAGCAGGTAAAATCCCAGCTCCTATCTCAAGGATGGGAAATTTATCCTAGTAAAATTCAAGGACCTGCACAAACTATAAAATTCCTTGGCATCCTATGGAATAAGGGAAATAGTCCATTTTACCAAAGGCTATAGCTAAAATACTAGAATGTGCAACCGCTATCACTAAGAAGGAGGCTCAGAAATTTATTGGCTTGTTTGGATTATGGAGGCATCATATTCCTCACGTGGGTAACATTTTACAACATCTGCATGAAGACGCTAGAAAACGCTATGACTTTCACTGGGGATAGAAAGACAGCGTGGCTTTTGAACAAGCTAAACAACCAGTGCAACTGGCCCTAAATCTATGACTCATATGGGATGGGTGAGTAAAACTGCAAGTAACTGTCCTAGATCAACATGCTAATTGGAGCCTTTGGCAAAAACAAGATGGGAAGAGGGTACCTTTGTGGTTCTGCATCCGGGAGCTGCCAGAGGCCAGCAAAGCTTACACACCTTTCAAAAAGCAACTGTCAGCTTGCTGTTGAGCTTTGCTGGAAACAGAGCACCTCTGCCTCAACCATGATGTCTTTATGAGGTCTAAAATTCCTATTATGATTTGGCTCATGAGTTCCCTCAGAACTCACTGGATAGGGCAGACCCAAGAAAGTAGCATCATAAAATAGAAATAGTACATACAAGACCAGCCTAAGCCAAAACCAAAGGGGGTATCACTTTCACATGAGAATGTTCAAAACTTTCCAGTCCTGCAGATAGGGAAGGAAATCTCCCTTGCCCAATGGGGCAAATCCTTTATAAGAACTAAGCCCAGAGGATCAGACACATGCTTGGTTTACTGATGAATCTGCCAGATATATTGATGGGACCCGATTCTGGAAGTCTGTAGCTTGCAATCCTGTTAAAAACATAAGCATTTCTGATGAAAGAATGAATGAAGGGGTGGGAGCAGCCAGCTGGCTGAACTAGTAGCCACCATCCAAGCTATTCAGGAGGAGGCCAGAGGGATTTGTCACTTGAATACCAACTCTTGGTCAGTAGCAAATGGTCTTACTACCTGGATGCCCCAATGGCAACAAAACAAATGGTTAATTGGGAATACAGAGGTTTGGGGAAAACAATACTGGGAAGATATCCTAATCCTAGCGCAGACTACCATTATCACTGTTTTCTATGTTGATGCTCATGTACCTCTTTTTTCTCTTGACAGACTATTTAATCAGCAGGCAGATCAACAGGCCAAAATTTCCACCATAACTGCAAACTTAAATGTGGATGGATTACAACACGTTCAAGCCTTGCAATGGCAGGCATTATAATGTATGGTGGTATAATTGTTAGTAATTACCAGGGAGAGTTAGAAATCATTTTATACAATATCGCTCCAGAGTCTTTTGCTATAAAACCGGAGATGCAGGTTGCTTAATTGTTAGTGGTACCTTGCCAACAATTAACCCCCAAGGAAATTTCTGCCCCCTGTAGAAACAACATATAGAACTGGAGAATTCAGGTCCAGCAGAGTGGGCAATTTAAATCCTGGTGCCAAAATATGGGTCCACTGTCCATCGGATCCCATCCCTAAGGCTGGTGACCTTGTAGCTATGGGAGCAGAAAATGAAGGCAGAGTACAATTTCCTAAAGATGAAAAATGATATCATGTTCCCCTCTGCTTTTGTTATTACAGAGAATAACCTATCTGCTAGTAATCAGTACTTGAGTCATCATGTCTGAGGCTGGGAATGAGTTCATCCCCTGGGTAGCCACCACTGCAACACAAGCCAACCACAGTCAGTGCTGGCTATGTGCCAAGTTGCCAGCTGCAGGGAATGAATTACCTTGGAAAATTATCTCTGCCAACATTTGCGAGTGGCTATGTCACTACCAATGGGGTCAGGAGGATAGCACCTGTAGTACAACCTGGACTTCTTTTAACCAAACCAAACAGTCTATTTTTGCCCAAGCCCAAAGAAACACAGCATCTTTGTTACTTAAATAACATATTGCAACAGTACAATTATAGTCAAACCATTGCTGTCCCCTGGGGGCCCTTAGGGTATGTGGGTCCTCTGGAGAGTGATACCTATCCCCACATTGGATGGGGAGATGCACTTGAGGGTGGCCATTAATTCTATTCACCATCTGGGATGATATTCCCCTCCCCAGTAATCTAAATGCTTACAAACATCACTGGTAATAAATGTGCCGGACTCCCTGGTGGTGGTACCGTATCACAGTATTCACCCCTGCCACCGGTATAATCCTGCCTCAGCAACAAGTTAAAATATTAAGCTTACATGTAGAAAAAGCTCTTAACGATAGTAGCACTGGACTTGTGTTGTTATCAGATGAATCTGCTCAGCTGAGTACTGTTGTGTTGGAAAATCGAATGACATTAGATATGCTTACCACAGCCCAAGGAGGGGTTTATGCCTTACTGCATACTTAATGTTATGTGTATATCCCTGACAATTCTCACAATATTACTCTCCTTGCGAAGCCGTGGTGGTGTGGTTTTTATTAATTGTGGTTTTAATTCTCCTCTGCTTACCCTGTATCTGTAACCTATAGCAACTATGACTTCCCCGTGTATCTCTAAGGGTATTTTCCTACAATTGAGTATTAAATTGAGGCCAAGTGTAGAGGAAAAGTTAAAAATTAAATTCGAACTCAATTGAACATGGACACAAACAATGGTCACCAAGTCCTGGAGCAGGTTGTATGAGCCCCTTGAGGCTTTCATCCAGCACTGTTTTGGAGAAACCTCTACTTCAATCTCTTCCTATATGGTAGTTATTAAAAAACAATAGACAATCATAAAAACAAGTTGACCTTTTTTGTGTTCCTTGAGCACAGTCATGAAGCGCCCTTGTGACTGGACCTCATACCAAACAACTTGTTACAAAAAGAGCTAGGGTCCCAGACTGCGCTGAAGCTTCCTGAGACCTCTCCCCATCTGTGCATGGATAAGTGGCTGAGTCTGGAGCCCAGGCCATTGCTTCCGGGTCTGATGGTGAATCCTCCATAGCCTGGTGAGTGCAGGGTCCGACTCTGGAGCCCAGGCTGTTGCTTCCCAGTCTGGTGGTGAATCCATCATAGCCTGCTGAGTGTAAATATCTTTTCCCTTCTTCGATTCCCATTGAAATTTACTTATTATATTCAATCTGCTTATTATATCAATTTGCTTATTATATCATTTGCTTATTATTATATCGTTTGCTTATTATATCATTTGCTTATTATTATATCATTTGCTTATTATACTGCATTTCCATTTACATGGGATAAAGGTTGTTTTCCCCTTAAAGATACTGTGTGTGTGTCTTTTCTTCTCCTCTCGTGCGTTTCCCGCACAGAACAGTTGGTAATAGGGATGTGGCAAAAAAAGTTAATTAGCTTGATAGTGATAATCATTTCACAATATACAGGTATATCAAAACATCATGTTGTTTGTAAATTCTACTACAATAAACCTTTAAATTTTGTAAAAATATATTAACTAGGAAGCAAATAAGAGAAGTAAAATAAAATCAAATAAATAAGTAATTAAATAAGCCAGGTGCAGTGGCTCATGCCTTTAATCCTAGTAATTTGAGAGGCTGAGGCAGGAGGACAGCTTGAGCCCAGGAGTTCGAGACCAACATGGGTAACTCAGTGAGACCCTGTGTATCAGTCCATTCTCAACACTTCTATAAAGAACTACCTGAGACTGGGCAATTTATGAATAAAAGAGGTTAAATTGATGCAGAATTCTGCAGGCTTAACAGGAAGCATGACTGGGAAGCCTCAGGAAACTTACAATCATGGTGGACAGAGAAGGGGAAGCAAGCATGTCTTACCATGGCAGACCAAAAGAGAGACAGTGAAGAGGAACATGCTACGCACTTTAAAATCATCATATCTCATGAAAACTCAGTCACTATCACAAGAACAGCAAGGGGAAAATCTGCCATCATGATCCAATCACCTCCCACCAAGGTCCCCGGCTTATTTGACAAAGGATTTGGGCAGGGACACAAATCCAAATCATATCATTCTGCCCCTGGCCCCTCCCAAATCTCCTGTCCTTCTCAAACTGCAAAATACAATTATCTCTTCTCAATAATACCTCAGTCTTAATGCATTTCAGCCTTAACTTAAAAGTCCACAGTCAAAAGTCTCATCTGAGACAAGGTAAGTCCCTTTCACCTATGAACCTGTAAAATCAAAAAAAGTTAGGTACTTCCAAAATACAATGGGGGTACAGGCATTGGGTAAATGTTCTCACTCCAAATGAAAGAAATTGGCCAAAACAAAGATGCTACAGGCTCCACACAATTCCAAAACCAAGCGGGCAGTCATTTAATCTTAAAGCTCCAAAATAATCACCTTTGACTCAATGTGTCATATCCAGGGCACACTGATGCTAGGGGTGGGTTCTCAAGGCCTTGGGCAGCTCCGCCCCTGTGGCTTTGCAGGGTTCGGCCCCTGTGGCTGCTCTCATGAGCTGGCATTGAGTGCCTACAGCTCTTTCAGCACATGGTGCAAGCTGTCTGTGGATCTACCATTCTGAGATCTGAAAGAGGGAGGCCCCCTTCTCACAGCTTCATGAGGCAGTGCCCCAGTAGAGACTGTGTGTGGGCTCCCAGCCCACATTTCCCCTTACCCTGACCTGGTAGAGTTTCTGCCTGGGGGCTCTGCCCCTGCAGCAGATTTCTGCCTGGATATCCAGGAATCTTCATACATCCTCTGAAATCTAGCAGAGTTTCCTAAACTTCAACTCTTGCCTTCTGTGCACTTGCAAGCCCAACACTTTGTGGAGGCCACCAAGGTTTGGGGTTTGCACCCTCTGAAGCAATGGCCCAAGCTGTACCTTGCCCTCTTTTAGCCATGGCTGGAACTGGAGCAGCTGGGACACAGGGCACCATGTCCCAAGGCTGCAGAGAGCAGCAGTGCCCTAGGCCTATCCCAGGAAACCATTTTTCCCTCCTAGGTCTCTGGGCCTGTGATGGGAGGGGCTGATGCAAGGGTCTCTGAAATGTGCTGGAGGCATTTTCCCTATTGTCTTCATTATTAACATTGGGCTCCTCTTTACTTAGGCAAACTTCTGCAGCTGGCTAGAATTTCTCCCTAGAAAATGGGTTTCCTTTACTACTGCATAGCTGGGTTGCAAATTTTCCAAACTTTTATGCTCTGCTGCCTTTTTAAATATAAGTTCTCTTTGTTTATGCAAATGAGCATAGACTTTTAGGAGCAGCAAGACCACCTCTTCAATGTTTTGCTGCTTAGAAATTTCTTCCATTAGATACTCAAAATCTCAAGTTCAAAGTTCCACAGATCTCTAGAGCAGGAGCAAAATGCCACCAGTGTCTTCGCTAAAGCAAAATAAGAGTGACCTTTGTTCCAGCTCCCAGTAAGTTCCTCATCTCCCTCTGATACCTCTTCAGCCTGGACTTCACTGTTCATATCACTATCAGCATTTTTGTCACAACATTCAACAAGTTTCCATGAAGTTCCAAACTTTTCCACGTCTTCCTGTCTTCTTCCGAGCCTTCCAAACTGTTCCAACCTTTGCCTATTGCCCAGTTCCAAAGTTGCTTCCACATTTTCAGGTATCTGTATAGCAGTGCCCCACTCTTCTGGTACCAATTTTCTGTATTAGTCCATTTTCACACTGCTATAAAAAACTATAAAAATTATACCACTGCTATAAAAAAGACTGTGCAATTTATTAAGGAAAGAGATTTAATTGACTTACAGTTCCTCGGGTATAACAGGAAGCATGTTTGGGAGACCTCAGGAAACTTACGATCATGGTGGAAGGTGAACGGCCAGCTAGCACATCTTACCATGGTAGAGCAGTAAAAAGAGAGAATGAAAAAGAAGGAAGTGCCACACACTTTTAAATTATTGAATATCACGAGAACTCACTCACTATCAAGAGAACAGCAAGGGGGAAATCTATCCCCATGATCCAATTACCTCCCACAAGCCCCTCCTCCAATTTGACATGACATTTGGGTGGGGACACAAATCCAAACCATATCATCCTGTCTGTACAAAAAAAAAAAAATTAATTAGCTGGATGTGGTGACATGTGCCTATAGTGCCTGGCTACTTGGGAGGCTGAGGTGGTAGGATTGCCTGAGCCTGGGAGGTTGAGGCTGCAGTCAGCCATGATTGCCCCACTGCAATCCAGCCTGGGTGGCAGAGCAAGATCCTGTCTCTAAATTAATTGATTAATTAATTAAAACTACTTACACAGGCTAAGAATAGCATGAAGGCTTCCAGTTCAAGAAAAGGCAAGTACTTTTCCCTTCTTCATAAAATTGCAATAAAATTAAATTAAATGACTACATTTACTTTTTAATAAAAAGATCTGAAGGTTATAGACCACATGAGTACACAGGACATTTCAATAAACTTGTAGCAAAACAAAAGATTGCAAAAGCCCTGTGAAATACCACAGAAATGTAGCAGTGGTGTGATGGGATTCAGTATTTTCTCTAGAATCCTCAAGGTTTGGGCAGGCCTAGTCAGGAATGGAGTGACATATCAGTGTGCAAGTTCACTCATGGCTGGGCTGTTTCATCACTATGCTAGTTGTCCCCCCACTCTAGTCTAACTTCTCTCCCGACTGCTTCCTGAATCCTGGGTGCATTTTATCTTGTGTGAAAACCAGAGGATTCTTTTCCAAAAAAAGCAGAAGCACTTACACTGAAGAAAATGTGATAGTTTATATGTATAAAAATTATCACCAACAGATAAATATAACCAAATTACACTTAGGTATAAGCACATTTTAAGGTTTTCAAAAGAGTTAAATTTATAGCTCAATTATAAATAATAATAAATACTGTTCAAAACAGTTTCTAACTTAACACAAAGTTAAAGCATAATTTAAAATTTCAAATCAAAGGGACCATGGTTTAAGAAGATGGTTGGTAAGCACTGAAACCTTTGAGGGATATACTTAATTTTAAGTAATTGTTTTAATAAGGTTATTGAATTAGAGTAGGCTACCAGTGTGATCAGGGTGGGGAACCAAATTTTAGTGGCATAATACAAGTTTGCTTCTGGCTCACAAACAGGGCGAGGCCAGTGACCTGTGAGCAACATTCTATCTTGTGACTTCTTCATCTCTTAGAGCCTTGAAATCTTCTGTAAGGCCATTTGTGTCCTGCTGGACCATGCAAGAAAGACTAAGGTTGACAAATCAAACAAAGTTTTTATTGGTTATGCTTGAAATGCATTTATCATATGGACCTGCACTCTATTAGCAATAACTCACACTATTCCACCTATATTGAAAAATGAAACCTACCTCTGTGCATATTAGGTAAGAGAAAAAGTTTTGTAAAAAATAGCCCAGTTTCTGCCAAAATTACAGAAAATGTAAAGAGATTATAAATATCATCAGTAACTATTTTTAAATTAATAATAATTTGAAATAAAAAGCTGGGCATAAAACTGCAGTATAAGCCGGCACATGTTACTAATAGAAATCAGTAAATTATTATCATTTCCTCACATTCTTTATGGGGAGGTTTTAAAATTAATATCTCCTATTTTCAACATTGATAATTAGAAGAAATAGATTTAGATAAGGAATCACAAAATTATAAAATTATAAAACGATGCATATTTTCCGAGACACTATAGGAAAAAACATGTAAAATAGTACAAATTAGAGACAATAAAATACAAACAAACATGCAAAAAAAAAAAAACCCATAGTATACTTCATGCATAAATCATGAAGTTCAACAGAACAAATAGAAAATTAAACATTTATTTTTAAAATTAAAAAAAAGCACCTGAAACTATGATGGTTGACTGTCAAATATAATGCACAAAAAAGCTGGAAAACAAAAACATATGTATTATCTGCTTCCATTGACATAAAATTCAAAAACAGGCAAAAGACTGTATTAAAACTCAGGATAATGTTAACATATTTGAGGGCAGTCATTGGAGAAGCCACATGAGTAGATGCTTCCATTTTCCTGGGAGTATTCTATTTCTTTGTCTGGCTATTTGGTTGCACAGTTAGGTATACTTTATTCATATTCATTGATTCTTATAATTCTTATGACGACAAGCCAGTTTTATCTATAAAATATTTCAATAAAATATTTTTAAAGCAAATATATTTGTTATAGAAACAAATGATTAAAGTATCCATGAATTACCACAAACGTCACCAGAATCATTTTGTTCTTTTTAGTGCTAGGACCTTCCATGTATAGAATAAGAATCTACATCTCCCTATACTTGTGAAGACTGATACTGTAGCTGTCATATATTGTGTGTCTCTAGCTCCAGTCACTGGTGAGTATACATGGCTTGGTGGAGCGGGCATCATGGTTGGGACAGGAATGAAACTAGACAGAGAAGAATGTGGAGAAGGGTAGATTACTATGTGACCACTAGGGTGAAACTCTGGTGCCTGAGGAACCACAACTCTTTGGACACCATTGTCTACAATAACCTGTGGGAAGTATCCAGGAGGCACACAGATAGGAGGCACATAACTATGTGGGGACGTCATGTGAATTTGATTAGGCCTTCAGAAAACAAGAATAAAGAGTGCGGAGGGCCCAGCAAATTCAGATTACAGCCATGCTGCCCTTTCTAGGGAAGGTGAGGGGTAAGGACAGAACCACACACTGGTTGATGGGGGGACGGCCAGGGAGATGAGAGACCTAGGGAAGGAAAGAGGAAACAGAATATTAGAAAAGGGTGGTGCAAGAGGGGAAATACTAAACACTGGTAAGAAAAGTGGGGAGAGAGGAGAGAAAAACGGAGGAAAGGTGGAAATGGGAAAGGCAAGAGGGGAGAAAGGAACGGGGAAACAGGAGACCAGTAAGAGAAGAAAAGGGAAGGATAAAAAAGGAGATAGGAGACAGTGAAGAAGAGGAGAGTAAAGAGGAAGCCCCAAACTTTTGAACGTAGGAATAAAACTACACAGCTTAGCTAAAAGATATATCAGGACTTGCACAATTGGGAAGCCAGGTATTATCTGGTCATGGTGTTTGGATCTGGTTCATCAAATCAGAATGAACGGGTGCTTTCCTTCAACTGTTGTAGGGAGGTGAGCTAATCCTTTCCAGGTGGTATGTGAACAGATGTAAAGGCCTTCTGCTAGCATTAGTGGAAGAGAAACATGGTCATAATGAAGACAACAGACAACAAACAGGTAAGAGCCCAGACCAAATTACACCAGGCTACCTTTCCTTTGTATTATTTGTGCCATATCAGTTAACAATCATCCTTATGAAACACTTCTTTTTTTTTTTTTTTTCGAGATGGAGTTTCATTCTTGTTGCCGAGGCTGGAGTGCAATGGCATGATCTTGGCTCACTGCAACCTCCACTCCCAGGTTTGAGCGATTCTCCTACCTCAGCCTCTGGAGTAGCTGGGATTATAGGCGCCCACCACAACAGCCAGCTAATTCTTATTGTTATTATTATATTTTATTTTTGTATTTTTAGTAGAGATGAGGATTCACCATGTTGGCCAGGCTGGTCTTGAACTCCTGACCTCAGATGATCCACCTGCCTCGGCCTCCCAAAGTGCTGGGATTACAGGCGTGAGCCACTGTGCCCGGTCATGAAACACATCTAATCTCAGTCTCATAGCTATGGGATACCAATAATTACTGGTAAAGTAGATTTATTTCCTGATCCATGATGCCCTCAGGCATTTATATCTTACTGTTACAGTAGCTAGTCAGACAGACATGAGCAGGGCCAGAGAGGCCCCCTACTACCACCAGGAATGTCAGGTGACCATTAGGTGATGCGCCGTTAGTTGTTGACTGTCTCTCTAAAATAATTGGTTGCAGCTGGCACCAGGGAAAGGCAGTCTCCCAATGGATAGAAACACCCAAAACTGGTGATTAGCAGCTTCCCGATAAGATTTCAGGAGTTTGGTGAGTAGGCTCAAGCATGTACACTAAGAGGCAAAATGGCTGAGTTTAACTGGTGTATGTCCTTACAGGAACGCTTGACTGGTAAGGGAAGAATGCCTCAAGAAAGCATGCATACAATTTCAGTAAACACACTGCACATGTGGCCGCTCCCAGGTGCTGGCAGGTCACTGTGGATATGGACAGCCCACCCCAAGGGAAGATTCGGGGGAGAAGGGATGCAATACCCCAGAAGCCTGCCAACATATAAAACCTCAAGTCAGAGGTCAAACCGTACCCTCAACTCTCTCAAGTCGCCTGCTTGGCCCTCGTCCAAGTATGTGCTATTTCCTTTCATTTTTGCCTGAAAACTTTTTGATAAACGTTCACTCCTGCTCTAAAACATGCCTCTGTCTTTCACTCTGCCTAATGCCCCTCAGTCAAATGCTTTCTTCTGAGGAGGCAAGAAATGAAGTTGTTGCAGACCAGTACGAATTTGCTGCCACTAACATTACCATCCCAGGAGGCCATTTAAACAATATTTTAATCAATAACTGTCTACTCTGATATCTCACTTCTGTGTAATATCCAGATTTGAAATTTCTAACATCAAGAGTTCTAGAACCATCCACAATCTTGAGTTTGCATAATTACAGGGGCTTTCCAGTCTAGGAGCTTCTCAAGCACCAGGCCTAGCACACGTTTTCAAAAATTTTCAGTGATAAGTACAGTAGTTCTCTCTAATTTGAGGAATATATGTCCTAAGACCCCCAGTGAATGCTTGAAACTGAAGGTAGTACAGAACCCTATACACACTATGATTTTCCTATACATACATACCTATGATAAAGCTTAACTTGTAAACTAGGCATAGTAAGAGATTAACAATAACTAAAATAAAATAGTACAATTTTAACAATATGCCAGCATCACTACTTTTGTACTTTGGAACCCTTATAAAGGAAAAATGAAAGTTACTTGAACACAAATACTGTGATATCACCATAGCTGATCTGAAAACCTAGAAGGCTACTAAGTAACTAGCAGGGAGCATATACAAAATATATATGCTGGACAAAGGGATAATTCAAGTCACAGAAAGTGAGACAGCACAAGATTTCATTATACTACTCAAAATGGTGTGGAATTTAAAACTTACGAGTTGTTTCTGGAATTTTCCATTCAATATTTTTCGACAGCAGTTGACTATGGATAACAGAAACTTGAGAAAAAGAAACCACAGGTAAGGGGAGACTACTGCAATAGAGAAATAGCACTTAAGATGATGGTACTTAATTTGAAACATACTTTTCTTGGGCTCCATAATTCTTGGCATCAATTCAAAATACAAAGACAGGCTCAACAGTTTAAGCCACTTTCTTTGTTTCACATCCTAATAGCTTGGTGTAAGATTCTCTTCTCAGAAAAAAGAATCTCCCTCTGGGCAGCTAAGAAACAATACTTGAAGAATCATATTTGATCATGAAAGAATAGAGTTAAGGTTAAAGCCAGTAATTCCCTGACACCAATATTGAAATGTAGAGTGTAAATTGTAGACCACTTTCTTTTTATATGTTTCAATAGAAGTCAGCTTGCAGAATGTTAGAGTATTGAAGTAAAGCTGCAGGGTTTAAAAGGACACAATATAATCAGTTAAAATAGCAAAAGAAAGTCAATCGGCCGGGCGCGGTGGCTCACGCCTGTAATCCCAGCACTTTGGGAGGCCGAGGCGGGCGGATCACGAGGTCAGGAGATCGAGACCATCCTGGCTAACACGGTGAAACCCCGTCTCTACTAAAAATACAAAAAATTAGCCGGGCGTGGTAGCGGGCGCCTGTAGTCCCAGCTACTCGGGAGGCTGAGGCAGGAGAATGGCGTGAACCCGGGAGGCGGAGCTTGCAGTGAGCTGAGATCGCGCCACTGCACTCCAGCCTGGGCGACAGAGCGAGACTCCGTCTCAAAAAAAAAAAAAAAAAAAAAAAGAAAGTCAATCAATTGGGCGCTATGACTATAAAAAAATGGTGAGAATCATTTTTGCTTAATGAATTTAATTCATGGGTTACAAAAATGTAGCATCTCAGAAGCAGCCCTAGGCTAACTTTTGTAGCTGACAGCCAAAGTTCTTTCATAAGTGGTCAACTAGATTATGTTCAAACACTGAGAAAACATTATCTCTTGAGACCTAGCATTCTGGTTTTGGGCAGATCCAAGTATAAGAAATTACTTGAAATTTATAATAAATGTTTTAAATCCTGAAAGAGTCAAATATTCATCTATTTAAATCACAAAAAGAGTAATGCTAATCAGTCCTCTGTATGATAGCTTCCAAAGATAATTTGCAAAACAATCCTATAAGAAAAGTGTTATACTTATTTCATATTTAAGTATACTAACCCTTATAGAATTTAAGAAACGTATATAAGTTCATACATCCAGGAAGTGTCATGCAAATGCCGGGTCCCAGAACTATCAGAATTGTTAGCTCAGTGTGTTTTAACTCTGCTCCCAAAAGTAATAAGCTTAAACAGCTTTGCTTACTCTTTGTGACTTTTATCTTGCTTATATTAGGAACATGTATTATTTGCCAGGCACATTTGCAGGAACAGGAATCCCATGGAGACTATGATCTGGAGGTTGAGAAGGATATAAAAACAATGGCATCTTTAAATATACAAAGCATTGTGAGAGACATTAAAAAAAATAAGAAGTTCTGAAGGACATGTAATGGTGACATGACCAATCTAAAGAGCTTGAGCCATGATGAGTGAAGTAAAATTTGTTTAAGGGAAGTTTCTAGTGCTTGGAAATGACAGGTGAAGGAAAAAGGGGATTCGAACTGGGTGGAAACACTAGAATCTCATAGTGTTGTTAAAGACACTGGTCTTTAGAACAGCAGGAATCCACTGACTTATTTGAATGGGTCAAGTGACATGATCAAATTTACATATTCAAATGATCACCTTTTTTGCAGACAATTTCAATATTTTGGTTGTTTTGTTTCATTTTGTTTGGCTTGCAGGTGATTAGAAAACAAAGACAGACAGATTTATAGCTTCTTAAACAAATTAGCAGCGCTGCCCTAACTCTAGGCCCCCATTTCCCTTTAGCCCCAGTTGATGGACACTGCATGTCCTCTTCCAGACTGGACATGTGCTTGTCACTAGCCTTGGTACTTAGGTGGTCAGCTTTAATCTTCTGTTTTTAGCTGCCTGGAGCTTGAAGAATTTGAGTTTCTGATCCCAAAATGGAGTATAGTAAAATGAATATTGGACCAGATGCAAGACATTAGATGTGTCATTTATCATCTCTAGAATTTAGTATATTAAACTGGAATCTGGTATCTTTATCTGCAAAATTATTTGGTTGAAATTCATGATCTCCAACGACCCTGGCAGCTCTAAAAATTGGACAGGATATTTTATTTTTAACAGTCTATTTTAGAATTTTCTACTTTGACCTGATAACTTTTAAAAACGTATTATTATTTTCTGCTCTATACCCATTAAGCAAAGAATGAGAGGTACTTTCCTATCTAACACATTTTGGAAATATGGCTAAAAATTTGGAATATAAGATATAAATCAAGGTTCTCAAACTCAAATGCCTGCAGAAGTCAGGTGAAGGGCACAGAAAAGTGAAGCATGACAGTAGAGACACTTTCAAATTAAGAGACTGCATACCTGGGGTGAATGAGCATTTGCTGCTTAGCTTTAGCTCACAGCTGTTCTATACGAATACATGCCCCAAGCTGGGAAATCTGATTTTTAAAAGGAAGTCAATAATCATGATTTGGCCAAATAATCTCCCTATTTTTCAAGTGTTGACAATGGGTTTGTTTTGTTTAAAAATGCCATGTGAGCTAAAAGCCAAACAAATCTGCAGGATGGTAATGAACCATGGGTCTTCAGAATGTGACTTTTCACCTAAGTTCTTCTCATCCTCTCCTGTCTACTGTCTCTCTCTGGCCTCAACTTCAGCTTTTGTTAACAGCTCTCCCATGTTTCAGAGCCTTTACTGAAGAAAACCTAACTCAGGGCCCGTCCCAACACCAGTTGCATCAGTATCACCTGAGAATTTGTGGAAACACACATTCTCGAGCCCACCCTGGTCCTACTTAATGAGAAACTCTGAGCGTGAGGCTTAATAATCTATGTATTATCAAGCCCTACAGGTGTTTCTGACACCTGCTAACACTTGAGAACTGATGAATGAAGCTTTTATTTAGAAAATGTGGTTATCAATCCTGGCTGCACATTAGAGTCACATAGGAGCTTACTAAGTTTACTATGAAATAAATTAAACTCATTTAATTGGCCTTGTGTGGTACCTGGGCATCAGCAAATTGTAAAACTGATTCTAAAGTGAAGGTAAGTTTGGAACCCACTGGATTTTCCCATCAAGGAACTTAACTCTAGTTGACTCTGAGAGAGAATGATTTCCTAAACCTTAGAAGACTAAGGAGTGATAGATTATGCTTCTCTTTTCCATTTAAACTCCTGGGATGTGGCTGGACTTCAGAAAAGAATATTCCTGCCTGCAGATTCATTATATAAGTACTGCAGACTTTACAGTAGCATAGCAAAAAATATTCCTCATGACCAATGCTGCAGGGGAAGTAGCGCTCTTGAGGTTTTATGAAGTGGCATGCTGGGTTGTGAGTAGGGTGTGAGGATTAGGGAGGGGCAATATCCAACAGCTATCAGTGTAGCAAAAATCAGTCTAGCCACAAGATGTACCAGAAACCAGGTCCTTTCCCTGTTCTTACACCATACTCCAAGGGAAGCCCCAATTACACAGCCCCGAAACCGAAAGCCTAGTTCTGTAGTTTCTGAACTCAAGCTCCAGAAAATCAGTTCCGCGGTGTATTAGACTCTGTTAGCAAACTCACAGAGAATGAGAACAAGTCCAAAGTGTTGATTAAAAAGTTGTCTTTAATATCGTGTAACATAATTAAAAAATAAACAATTGCTTAATTTCAATATTTTAAAGTTAATACTTAAGGATTATTGGTTTATGTAAATAATGCAAAAATTAATTTGCTGGTATTTTAAAAACCAAACTATCAAAACTATTTTAGCATCATAGAAAAAAATAACAATAGTATTTTACATTTTAACAAAACAGTAATAGTATTTACATTTTATTTAATGCCTATTTTCCTTCAGGGAATGTTCTAAATACTTTTAAAGTGTTATCTCATAGCCATTCTGTTATTACGATTCTTATTTAAGAAATTAAGATTCCCAAAGAAAAGAGAAGATAAATAACTTGTCTAATATCCATGACTTAATCCAACAGTATGAGCACCAAGTTATCAATATGGAGTCATAATATGCACTTTCAGTAGATGACGGATGGATGGATAGATAGAAAGGTAGGTAGGTAGGTAGATAGATAGATAGATGGATATAGAAATTATATGAAATGCTTATTAATTCCAACAATGAAGGAAGAAATATAAAGTCATGATTCAAAATGCAATATTATTATGAAAATAATCCACACTTCAATTTTAGTAGAATAAGTGTAACAGCTAATTCAAAAGTGTATATTTAATAAATAAATAAATAATATATTTTAAAGGAGAGTATATGCTTTAGCACTGGCAAAGGCAGTGTATATCAGAGTCTAATCCAGTTAAAAATGTAGATCTAAACATTGAAAAAAGTCGTTAGATTTTTTAAAGTAATATTAATAATGATTTAGTTGAATTATTTAATATTTTAACATACAATTAAGATATAGTAGCTCAGGTGAGCATGACACCTGTAAACTCCACTTTAGAAGACTGCAATGAAAGATAACAAATGAGAAAGAAACCTAAAATCACTTAGCCAAGCTCAACTATAGAATCCATATTTCTCCAGTCAAGAAGTAAAACATAAGTGTAAAATGGTGGGGAGAGACTGAAACTGAGATGTCTAGGTCCAGAAGCAGATGACTGACATCAAGACTCTGGCTCCTGCATGGTAATAAGTAGAACATGTACATTCCCCTAGAACTTGGTCTAGAGCCAAATTCACTGTTTATAGGGCTGAGTGAGTGTCGGCCACTCATAAAAGGGGAAAAATCAAACAAAGACACATGAATACAAAATCCTCACTAATAAGCTGCTGCTGCTTGGAGTATGATTTTATAGAAAACTATGCGGCTATGTAGTCTGGGGATAAACACAGAGTATCACTACCAGATTCTCAGCCAAGCTGCCAATGACTTTCGGTCAGAGTTTGCTCAAGCCCCATATCCTCACGTGGCAATAACTGGAATACTTTTATACAACTATGCTTTAGGTAATTGTAATAGACTTGGATAGAAGAAACAGAAAAATTTTAAAAAGGGAAGGAGAAAAAGGGGGTGGGGGGAGAGAGAGAGAGAGAGAGAGAGAGAGAGAGAGAGAGAGAGAGAGAGAGACACACACCCATTGAAAGAAAACCTGCAAATCAAAGTGAACAATTGGACAAGAAACCTACAGCACGTGAAATTAAATACTAGAATAGCTGATATTATTGAAAACAAATATGTTGAGGATGTTCAAAGAGTTAAATGAAGGCATCCGTTAAAAATAATATAAAATAATATAAAAATAATGTAAAATTATAAATTATTTTTTAAAAATAGAAATAAGACAAGATCAGGTGATTATAAAATAAATAATTAGAAATTAAAATGTAAAAGAAGATTTAATCTCTAATATATACAACAATAAATAACTATTATGCAAATGTGATACAATGTGAACATTTGTAGGATTTTGAAAAGAAGAAGATAGGAGAAATGGAGGAGAAAAAAAATATCTGAACCAGTGATTGTTAATACATTTCCAGAAAATCAACAAAGAGACACTGAACTTCAACTGGGCTTTTGACCAAATGGACCCAACAGACATTTACAGAACATTCAGCCAGCAGCTGCAGAATATGCATTTTTCTCATGAGCACATGGAATATTCTTCAAAACAAATGTAGGCCACAAATAAAGCCTCAATAAATTTTAAAAAATGAAAATTGTATTAAGTATCTTCTCATACCACACTGGAATAAAACTAGAAATCTATATTGAGAAATGTTGGAAATTATACTAATACATGGAAGTTAAATAACATGCTCCTGAGCAATCAGCCAATGAAGAAATTAAGATGAAAATTAGAAAAATCTTTTGAAACAAATGAAAATGAAAACACAACTTACCAAAACTTGTGGGATACATAAAAAGCAGTGCTAAGATAACAGTTTACAGCATTAAAAGCACACATGAAAAAAGTCAAAAAGATCTCAAATTAACAGCTTAATGTCACACCTTAACGAACTAGAAAAAGAACAAACAAAACCCATGTTAGAAGAAAAGAGAAATCACAAAGATCAGAGCAGAACTAAATGAAACAGACAGAAAACACACAATCAATGAAATGAAAAGTTGTTTTTTTTGAAAAGATTAACAAAATTTTTAAACTGCTAGCTAGACTAACCAGAAAAAGAAAAAAAAAAAAGATTTAAATAAACAAAATCAGACATGAGATAGGAAACATTACAACTGATATCACAGAAATACAAAAAAAAATCAGAGACTACTAATA
This sequence comes from Pan troglodytes, assembly GCF_028858775.2. NCBI lineage: Eukaryota > Metazoa > Chordata > Mammalia > Primates > Hominidae > Pan > Pan troglodytes. Next base: position 17,428,771 of record NC_072411.2, read on the forward strand.
GTACCTCTGTGCAAAAAAACTAGAAAACCTAGTGGAAATGGATAAATTCCTCAAAACACACAACACCCTAAGATTGAGCCATAAAAAAATGGAAATCCTAACAAACCAATAATGAGTAGTGAGATTGAATCAGTAGTAAAATTATCTGCCAACAACAACAGGAAGCCCAGAAGCAGATGGATTTAGGTCAGAATTCTATCAAACACTCAAAGAAGAGTGAATACCAATCCTCCTAAAACTCTTCCAAAAAATTGAGGAGGAAGGAGCCCACTCTAACTTATTTTATGAAGCCAGTATCACCCTGACACCAAAATCAGACAAGGACACAACAAAAAAGAAAACTACAGACTATATCCCTGATGAACATAGATGCACAAATCCTTAACAAAATTGTAGCAAACTGAATGCTACAGCACACTGAAAAGATAACATACCATGAAAAAGTGGATTTTATATCACAGATGCAAAGATAGTTCAACTTTATAAATATGATATATCACACAAACAGAATTAAGGACAAAAGGCATGTAATCATCCCTATAGATGTATGAAAAACATTTGATAAAATTTAGCCTCCCATCATGATAAAAATCCTCAACAAACTAGGCATAGATGGAACATATCTCAAGATAATAAAAACCATATATGATAAACCCACAGACAGCATCACACTGAATGAGGAAACATTCAAAGCATTCCCTTTAGGAAATGGTACAAGACGAGGATGCCCAATTTCACCACTTCTATTCAACATAATAGCTGGAAGTCCTAGCCAGAGCAATCAGGCAAGAGAAATAAATAAAAGATATCCATATTAGGCAAGATGAAGTCAAATTATTCCTGTTTATTGATGAAATGGCTTTATATAAAAAATACCAAAAGATTCCACCAAAATCTCTTAGACTTAATAAAAGAATTCAGTAAACTTTTAGGATCAAAAATTAACACATAGAAGTCAGTCATGTTTCTCTACGCCAACATCGATCAAGCTGAGAATCAAATCAAGAAGGCAACTGCATTTATAATAATTACAAAAAATATGCCTATGAATATATTTAACCAAAGAGGTACAAAATCTCTACAAGGAAAATTATAAAACCCTGATTTTTTTCTACAATTTTTTCTCCACAAGCAAATGGAAAAATATCCCATGCTCATGGATAAGAATAATTAATAACATTAAAATGACCATACTGCTCCAAGCAATCTATAGAGTCAATGCAATCCTTATCAAAATACCAATGTCATTTTTCACAGAATCAGGAAAAACAATTCTAACATTCATGGAACCAAAATAAACCCTGAATAGCCAAAGCAGTACTAAGCAAAAATTTCTAAGCTGGAGTCATCACATTACCTGACTTCAAATTATACTACAAAGCTATACTAACCCAAACAATATTGGGTTACTGTTACTGCTTTTACTGGTATAAAAGCAGTTATATAAATTAATGGAACAAAATAGAGAACCCAGAAATAAAGTCATGTATCCACAGCCAACTAATCTTTAACAAAGTTAACAAAAACATAGAGTGGGGAAGGTACACCCTATTCAATAAATGGTTCCAGGAAAATTGGATTCCCCTATGCAAAAGAATGAAACTGGACCACCATATCATCATATACAAAAATCAACTCAAGATGGATTAAAGACTTAAATGTAAGACCTGAAATTATAAAATTACCAGAAGTAATCTCAGGGAAAACTCTTCTGGACATTGGTCTAGGCAAGAATTTCATGACTAAGACCTCAAAAGCACAGGCAACATAAACAAAAAATAAACAAATGCAACTTAATTAAACTAAAAAGCTCTGAACCACAAAAGAAATAATCAAGAGAGTGAAAACAGACAACCTACAGAGTGAAAGAAAATATTTGCAAACTATTCATTCCACAGAGATTTTCATACTATTAGTCTATTTTTCACCAATAAGACACTGTCTTGATTACTGTAGGTTTTATAGTAAGTCTTGAAGTAGAATCAGTTCTCCGATCTTATCTTCTCCTTCAATGTTGTGTTAGCTATTCTGAGTCTCTTTGCCTCTCCCTATACATTTTAGAATCAGTTTGTTAATATCCACAAAATATCTTGCTTGGGTTTCTATTGAGATTGCATTGACTCTATATAACAATTTTGGAAGAACTGACATCTTGAAAACATTAATCCATGTTCTAAATGAACATGAAGTATCTCTACATTTATTCAGTTTTTCTTTGGTTTCTTTCATCAGATTTTGTAGTGTTTTAAAAAAAAATCCTGTACATATTTTGATTAAGTTAAGCTAAGAATTTCATTTGGAGGTCAGCATGAAGCAGCTTATCAACCTCGTATTACACTACACAAATTACAAAATTTCAATAAAAAAATTATTCAATTGAAAAATCAACCAATGAAAATCCATGAGTCCAAAATTTAGAGAGAGAAATAAATAATAAATGAAAATCTCATACTGATATGATCTATATAATCCTAAATTATATAACATAACAATATTTCAAGACGTAATTAAAAATCTCACAAGTACAGTAGGAGATTTTAATGTATATTTACCATACATATAGATCAAGCAATAACATTTAAAATAGTGTTGAACAAAAATGAACAAACATGACCTAAAACATTAAGTCCACACATAAAAACTAGCTTAAGCATTACCTTGCTACATGTTTTGTATAAGATTTCACTAAGATAAGCATTTGCTAAATGCAAAGGAATTTACTTAAATATAAGGAAATGTCTCATTTTGTACCATGTTTCCTGTTTTGACTGCATTACACTGTATGAATTAATGCAACTTTATTTTACAGTTTGATTTAACATTTAGCTACTAATATGCACTGAAATACAACACAGGCATTTCCTACCTAACACGGGTAATCCATTCTGTATGAAAATGTGAACCAAGAGCCTATTTGCCATTATTTTGAATGGAGAAACACATAATGCATTAGAATTTAACCCTGTAAACTCTCAACAATTTCTAAAATAACAATAAAACACACAAAACATACTTCTGTGTGTATAGTTTTTTTTTTTAAAAAAAGCTTGCTTTGCTCTGTCTTATAATTTTAACACATTATTGAGATTCATTTTAATATTGGGTGACAGCCAGGTCTAAATTTGAAAAGGCACCATGGAAAGGAGATCAGGACAAGTAAAATGGCAGATTATCTCACACAAAAAAATGATGCTGTGATACCTCCTTTAGTACCATTAACATCCAAACACAATCTCTTTTCATTGACATTCAATTCAAAAATCCATAGATTGGTTCTGATGTTCTTTTTACTTCTTTTATTTGGATTATTACTCAAATCTGTATAAGCTCTGTATTCTCTTAAAAATGTTGTATTAATAATATGGAACATAAATATACTTTTTTCCTGTATAAAGTGTGTAAGCTCTATAAAATTTGGATATTAAAAGTCAGAAGGTGTTTTATACACAAACATTAAACAGAGAGATATTTTATGTGATATACACCTAATGGTATTTACGAATACACTACTGTTTGCATCACATTGTATATAATTTACCCAATAATATATATTTCAGTATTAACTGCTGCTACTAATTTGTTTCAGTTTGTGATTGCCTACTCCATTAAGGATTCAGAAGACCATGTAGCATATCCATATTTTCCACATCTAATGCACATGCAGAATTTATTTCCTATGTTATTCTAATTAGAGAAATGGTTGTCATATCAAGCAACTGTCTTTTCCCATAAAACCACTTTCAAATCACATTTTAGTGGCTGGTGAAAACAATATACCTTTTTTTCAGAAAAATTTGTATGAAATTAATTTACATACCTGAAAAACATTATTTCTTTCGGTCTTTTCTTCTATGATTTAAAACATGTATGTATCCAAAGCATTCTTATAGCATTTATATATTTACATATTACAGATTAAATATGCATATGTTTCTTCTCTGCATCCTCTCTTATACCAAAAAAAAAAAAAGGATGGCAGAGGAATCAAATCAACGAGAGAGAACTGGGGAGAGGAAGGATGGCAGATGAAAAATGTCAAAAAAGATTTGTAAGATGCAAATTGGATGCATAAGTGACAGTGAACTTACTTTCCACTTTTCTACTTACTTAAGTACCTATGGCAGCATTAACAGCTAATCTGTTGTCTTTCCTTTAGCTTTAGGGATGCCTGAGAATTTGACCCTCAAATAAATCCTCCTTGAAAGACCAACGTAAGGAAAGTCTTGTATTCTTTCTCCAAGATAAATGAAGGTCCTGCAGAAGTTAGCTTGTACCAAATCAAACTCCCTTGCCCGGTTGTAGAGATTATTTATTAAGTAAGCTCTTATTGATGAATAACATGAAATTGATGAATAAGCTGTAATTGAAGAGTAATGGGCAATTGATGAGATGCAGTTTCACCAGGGAATGAGAATTAGTCAAATACCCCTGGGAGTGCTGCATAAAAATGAGTTATAACTAAAAACACCAATTTATGGCTCTTCTCAGCCGCCTCTCACATGAAGACTTAGATCCAATGGGAAATGACTGAGACATGTGGAGTCTGCCTCTGGGAATCACGAGGCATCTGCTAGCTGCTTGCTGCTAAGTTTGGTCTTCTCCCTGTGCTATACTCTTTTTTAAAAACTAAGTAAACTTGGTATTAGGTGAACTCTATTGTGTTTTATGATTTTAATTGTTAATTTAAACCTAAAACCATCCTGGCTTGTCAAGCAGAGTTAATTGTTATCAAAGGCAGAAAGAAGGAATGGGGAGCAAAGAGGCAAAATTATGTCACAGACCATCAGAAAGTCTCAGGAATTGAAAACACTGTTTGAAGGCAGAGATCTAGGAAATGATTTTAAAATGTACAAGATTTTAGGCTTTCCTAAAAAAATGTTAAGGAACATATACATCCCCACACTTAATGACCACATCTCTCTATGTCAGGCAACTATTCTTTTCTTACTGGCAGAAAAGGCTAGAAGTTTACTATCTGGACAATGTATTTTGTTTATATAAAAACAATCTCCTTTCCTGGGAGCCAAAAAGCAAGCTGAGGCAGAAAGGCTCAAGAGCCCTGGACTCTGGGACACCAGGAAGAATTGAGGGGGATGAATGAGGCACCATATTGAAGACAGGGAGATTGTGTACAAACCTACACCCAACTGTATACTCTAACTTCCTCCCTCAGCTTCTGGAAAAGAAGTTGCAAAATTATGCTGGAGGTGGAAGGATAGATAAGACATTTATATTCCTTGTTATTTGGAGTTTCCCCAATTAAACCACCATATCCCACTAGTTCATGTCACTCTGTGGCCCAGTATGATGAGCCCTGCCCATTCTCAGAGTTTGAAGTCACTCTAACATTAAAACTGATGATGTTTGTCAGCCATGTGAAGAATGCTTTAATAAGAACAAGGACCAAAACAAACAAACAGAGGAAGATGCTGTTCAATGGAATGAAGGAGTAAACTGAAGAAGAGGAAGCCACGACTGTCAAGGAGACAGGGGTAGGTGCTGGCAAAGGAGAAAGGGGAAGGCACTCCCGGGGACAACGGGGAGGGCATCCTGGAATAAGTGGTCTGCATCTTACACAGAACATTCAGTTCCCATTAGAAGAGGAGAAAAAAAGACACCTAGGAGGGGAGAGTTCAGATTTTACAAATGACAGAGGTAATTTACCTGATGTGCTTAGTGGTGTTATGATGAACATTTTACTTGAGAGTTTGGGGATAAACTGGTGATAGTTAAAAAGGAAAGAAAAAAATGAAATTATGTAATTATTAAATGGTGAAAAACCATACAGTTAATCAAAGTGCATCCCAGCTGTAATATTAACTGACATAGTTATATGGTGAAGACAGTAATATTAGTTTGCTGAAAGTTATCATATAGCTTGAGTGGAAAAACAAGAGATGGGTATTTATGATTTGAGGAAGAGTACATGGGGCTCCACTGAATACTATACTAGGAAGTCCACAGATAAAGCTATGAGCTTATTTTGGAAAATGGAAATAAATTTAAAAAAAAGAGCTAAATGAGTCAAAAATTGTTGCTTCTAGGGAATGGGGCATAGAGATAGGACCTAGTGAAAAAACAGGTTGCCTTATTTCATTAGATGCTATATAGGATCACCTTATTTTTCAAAAGCATGTATATATGATACAGTAATAATAAAATACAAATGTATAAGAAGTGAATTCTTCCTCTAATCTTTCCTTCAAAGATAGCACCTTTCACCCTTTGGTGGAAATTCCTCACCCTGTCTAGAGAGCTAAGTCCAGTTTATTGCTTAGTGTCCTTTGGCCAGTTTTTTGTTTTTGTTTTTGTTTGTTTTTGTTTGAGATGGAGTTTTTCTCTTGTAGCCAAGGCTGGAGTGCAGTGGTGCGATCTCAGTTTACTGCAAACTCTGACTCCCAAGTTCAAGTGACACTCCTGCCTCAGCCTCCCGAGTAGCTGGGATTACAGGTGCACACCACCACACCTGGCTAATTTTTGTATTTTTAATAGAGACAGGGCTTCACCCTGTTGGCCAGGCTGTTCTCAAACTCCTGACTTCAGATGATCTGCCAGCCTCGGCCTCCCAAAGTGCCGGGATTACAGGCGTGAGCCACCGCGCCTGGCCTGGCCAGTTTTTTACACTTGCTATGTCTTGGCTTCCTTATGCAAAGTTAATTGCTAAACCTACTTCATAGGGTTGTTATGAAGGTCTAATAGAAACATTCATGTAAAATAGCATAGTGTCTAGAATGTCTTGATGTATCATTACAAAAATTATAGGTTTTCAGTGGTTATATAATTTCTAATAAAAATCTTTTAAATGTATTGGTTTGTTTTTTATTTTCGTTTAAATATATAAGGTGCATATTTTCTCTGTCAACATATATATATATAGACCATGTTTATTCAGCCTTGGCACTCTAGGCACTTTAGCTAGGATGACTCTTTGCTGCTAGGAGCTGTCCTGTGCATTACAGGATGTATAGCAGCATCCCTGAGCTCCACACACTAGACAGTGGTAGCAGGACCTCCATTCCCCCAGCTGTGGCAACAATAATGCGTCTAGACATCACCAAGGCCCTCTGTGGGGGCAAAAATCACTACGTCTTATTGAGAAACACTGCTGTATATCAACTTATTTTCCCTAGTGATTACATTTCAAGCTCTCAACATGTATTTAACTACTCCCTAATCAGTGGATACCTGATTAACTTATGACTTTTAATATTATAAAGATGCTGAATGAAGTGCCTGACTTAAATTTATAATCAAAATTCTATGATGAACATTATTATACATTAATATTTGTCTGTCTTTGAAAATATCCTAGAAATATAAAAGGCTATACATAATGAAAACTTTAAAAAATTTAAGATTAAAATTGAAACTCATAGTGACTTTTAAAATAATGTATAAATGTATATAAGTATGTGAGAATAGATTATATATAGATATTTATACTTTCATCATCCTTAAAATAATTAGGATTCTTTGTTGTAAAATCTTTTCCAAATAAAAATAAAACCCTTTGCCATTATTACAGATGTGTCATAAACTTGGGAGCAAGCACTTTATTTGGGAAGACACTGCCATTTTCAGGTATCATAACTGAACCATGAAAATGTTCTTGAGAGCAGTTTCTTCAAAAGAAAAGTTTAGCATATACAAAGAGTAAAAAACTGGAATGCTGACTAAATGTTTCCCTTTTCAAAGATAGAACTCTAAGGTACCAATTAAGATATGTTTATTATTTATGAGAGGTTCATATATTAGTTTTGAAAATATCGGCATCAGTATTGACGTTTACTTTCCGTAGGCAAATGGTTGTGCTGACTTCATACAGTTAAGATTTTGAAGTTCAGATGTTTCCTTCCCATTAACACAAAGCTGTCCAGATGCAGAAAGTCATAAAAACCAACATAAAGTGTTAATGAGACTGAGGGGGATGGTGAGATGTCTCCATCCTGAATATTTCATGATCTGTCACCATCAAAAGGGTGTCAGGATTCACTTGCGTTGTAGCTCAGTTTTCAAATTCATGATAAAAGTGCACAGACAAACCTCTAGCACTTGACGGCATCCTCAGCAAAATTGTTCCAAGAACCCTCTCTGCTTTAGGGATTCATCAGGAAAACTACTGTTGGTGTCAGCCATAGTTATATTGAGTTGTTTTTGTTGCATTGCTTTGTTTTGCTGTGAATTGATTTTATACATGCACAAATGGCCCCCTTTCTATTCCCTCAAGATAATCATCATCCAGCTTGTCACGATACCTGCTTTGCCTGACATTAGTCACCACTTTAGATCATACGAATGGTTTCTTAATAGGCTAATGTATCATATAGGGGTGATATTTTTATTTTTAATAAATAATATCATTTTACAAAAGCAACTTCTGTTTTGCAGAAATTTTGAGACCACAGATCACAAAAACTTAAATTTAAAAACACATATCCAATCTGAGAGAGGTTTGTCTTACCTTTTGATATATCCTCGCAGATACTTGTTCTACTTATATATGCATGTCCATTTTTTCACCAAAATGAAATTATACATACAATTTCATAATAGGCTTTCTTCAGTTAATAATCTCCATCTTCCAAAAGAATACATTTTTATCTTATATTACAGTAAGTTGTATGAGCAAATTTCCTCAAATGTCTCCAATATGTCTTTGCAACCAGTTTGGTCTTAAGATAATCCATTCAAGAGGCACATATTTCATTTGATTTTTACTTTTCCTTAGCTGCATTTACCTAGCAAGTCACTTTTAATTACTCTTGTTTTTTGAGAAGACCTGGCTTGAGGTCCTACTAAAAGCCAACTTTTCTACATTTGTGGGGTTCCTTTTTTACGGTGTCATTTAAGTTGTTTGTCATTTGTGGATCCTGTAATATGAAAATTAGATATAATGGCTAAAATGTCTAAGTTAAGCAAGTTTGGAAAAACACATCCTAAGTGGTAATGTACACTTTATATTCCATCTTGTCAGATAACACATACCATACGGTTTGTCTTGTCATTAATATTGATGACTCACTGCTTGATTAGGATCATGATAGTCTGACCCCTCAACTTTATATTCACATTTCCCTCTTTGCAACTAGAAGCTAAAATGTGATATAACTTTGATATCACCATACAATTTCCTGTTCTCTCATTAACTATATGACTAATAGTTTTGACATCAGTTTATAATCCTTGTCTGAGTTAATATTTTCATTAGAGGGGATTGTGGAATGGTGATTTGTTTTTTCTATCATTTATTAGCTGTTATTCTTATCCAAAATAGAACTTTTCATCGTCAACAGGGTTTAGTTGGTTATGCCAATTGCAATTTCTAATTTAAAATTAAAATGTATGTTTTATCTTTTCCTGTTAGTTACCAATTTTCAAAGGAGTAGGTTAGTTTCATTGCTGCTTCAAATGGCAATTTTTAGCTAGCTTCTCTCCCTCCCTCCCTCCCTTCCTTCCTTCCTCTCTCTCTCTCTCTCTCTCTCAATTTTGGACTCATGGATTTTCATTGGTTGATTTTTCAACTGACTAATTTTTTGTTCTTGAAATCTTGTAATTTGTGCAGTGTAATACCAAATTGATAAGCTGCTTCATGCTGACCTCAAAACGAAATACTTAGCTTAACTTAAACAAAATATGTACAGGATTAGTTTTTTAAACCACTACAAAATCTGATGAAAGAATCCAAAGAAAAGCTGAATAAATGTAGAGATGTTTCATGTTCATGCAGAATATGGATTAATGTTTTCAAGATGTCAGTTCTTCCAAAATTGTTATATAGAGTCAACGCAATCTCAATAGAAACCCAAGCAAGATATTTTGTGGACATTAACAAACTGATTCTAAAGTGTATACGGAGAGGCAAGAGACTCAGAATAGCTAACACAACATTGAAGGAGTAAAGTCAGAGAACTGACTCTACTTCAAGACTTACTATAAAACTACAGTAATCAAGACAGTGTCTTTTTGGTAAAATAATAGACTAATGAATCAATGTAACATAATAGAGAGCAGAAATAAATCCACCTACGTATAGGGAACTGATCTTTGACAAAGGAGCAAAAGCAAAATACCAAGGAGTCAAATAGTCTTTTCAACAAACGGGACTAAAACAACTAGACATCCACATGTAAAAAAAATAAAAATAAAAATGAATTTAGACACGAACTTTACACTCTTCAAAAAAATTAACTTAAAATGGGTCACACGCCTAAATGCAAAATGTAAAACTATAAAACTCCTAGTGGATAACATGAAAAAAAAATCGAGATTCTTAATCACCAATTCACAATAATAAAATTCAACTTTAATACTGCAATGATTTCACTTATTTTTTGACTTTCCATTACATGAACAAATATTGAATCTTAATACAATTAACATAATTACTTCTTTGACTTATAAGACAACATAAAAATAGTTTTCATATAATATCAATATTACTAAAAAATCTTAATGAAAGTTTAAAGTATCTTATTTCTTTTTATTCTTAGAACACTTTTACTAAGGAAATGAGTCAAACTTCTCTGTTAAAAAGCCACTGAGAGCAATTCTTTTTGTGTGTAGTGATGTTTGCAGTTTGGAGAAGCTCTTACTACGAGAATGCTACGGAGAGAGAGGATGGGTTGAGACAGCTTCCTAGGAGGAGACCTGTGCTCAGTCTCTAATCATGTTCACCTAGAATCCAGAAGCTTCAGGTTGATGCTTCTGTTAACAGGTGAACTCAAATCTATTTGTTAGATTACTAAATTTATGGAATTACAGAAGGCCCTGAGTTTATTATACCTAAGGGTGATATCTGAATGCATGAAAGAGGGAGGAGAGGCTGAACACGGTTTGCAACTGTGCACTACAGATCCTGGGCACCTGGGCTGTTAGTAAGAGGAGTCAGAATTTCCACAGGCCTATGAAGCATTATCTCTTGGGTGAATAATTAATATGTATCAGTGTATTTATGGGGTATTGACTCTTAAACCCTCTTATTTTAAAATTAAGATTTACAACAGGTAGGATATGAAATACGGGAGGAAATTAGTATTAAGAGCAAATATTTGATTCAGGTTGAGTTTCTCCCAAGTGATGGAAAAGATTGGCAGGCAATATGCGCATGACTCTTTTAAGCAAGCAGGCTTGATCCATTTTCTTTTATCATCAGCTAATTTTTTTTCTATAAAATATCAATAATTGTCTTTTGAATAAATTTCTCACAGAAACAACTTGAAAAAGTTTAAAACCATGTACTATCCTTGTTAATAACACTACTGAGTCTCATAATTTCTTACAGACCAAGATATACTCTTCTTGTTGAACAAGACATGCTCTCTAAATCCTGTTTTAATATTTATATCTTTGCAAAAAGACCCAAGAAAATATTTCTATAAGTAATTTATAAAAGTTTTAGAAAGTATACTCCACACATATATTATTTGATGTTCATTTCTCAGTATTTAAATAACATAAAAATTTATCCTAATCATTACTCCCTTTCAGCTATTATTCTTTTAAAGTTCAATTGTGCATTCAATATGATTTCCCTCCTAACTACTTTGCCACATATTTTACCATTGTTAAATATATTTTAATTTTGCAAACAATAAAGTGCAATTTGAGTTTAAAATTTTTTAATTCATGGATTTTTCAAAAAATTATATTTCCTCTATCACAAATAATTCAAGTACAACTACATCATACAGTGTTAAATATAATTATTTACAATAGAAGAGCAAATCACATATAAAATGTTTGATGTTAGAAAATTATTGGGCCATTTGTCTGAGAGGGCAGAACTGATCCTGTCACTAGAGGATGCTGTGTAACTACGGAACAGAATATTAACAGTTTGTCACTAAGGTAAATGAGATGAAATAAAAGTATAGATAAATTTTCTCAAATATACTTCTATAAAAAATGGCCAACTTATATTCTCACCATTGTTGGAGAATTCCCATTTGACAGTAATTGCTATAAATACTGACTATGTTTTATTAGAAATATATTCTTAGTTTTTTTGATGTGAAAAACATGCAATTTTTTAACATTTGGAAAATATAAATAAGCAAAAGTAAATAAAAATGGCTACAATCTCACAAATCAGTCATAAGCACTAATATTTTTTATGAGTTAGTTAAACTGTATGTATGTACAAATTTCTAAAGGTAGAGATTTAAGTGTTTTGTTTCCCAACAATATTATATATAGTTTAACTGTTAGGTTTATTTACTGAAGTATTTGTAAACCTTATTTTAGTATATGAATAATGTGACCATAACTTGATTAAATTAACAGTTCCTCTCTTATGGAATAGTGTCAGTTTTTTTTTACTATCATAACTACTGTTTCGATAAGTGTATTTGTAAAATAATATTTTTACATATGTCTAGTGGCTAAGATTAATTCTTACAAGTGATATTGAGATATTGATGGGTTCGGTATGAATTTTTGAGGCTGTGACAGAGTCTGCTGATTGCCTACCCAAATTGATTCTCTCTTATAAAAGATTTGTGGCCATTCACATGCCCTTGCCTGCAGAATGTTACGTGACAGAGTTCCATCCAGCGAGATCTAATTCAAGATGGACGTCGGGGAAAGTTCTTTAATGAAAGTCTGACTTTTTTGACATCCTTCTATTGTACCTGTAGCACTGGAATGTGGAGACAGGAATGTCATCACAGAACTGGAGTTCTAGCAACTACATCAGGAGAATGAATAGCAATCTAGTAATGGCTGGATGTGCATGCACGTGGAGGGAGTGCATGTAAGAGAGAGAGAAGAGATGATTTTATGGAGATGGGTACTATCCCTGGATTTTCCATCTCCAGTTTTCCTATTATGTGAGAGCACAAAACACCAGAATAGTTTAAATTACGACTCCTTCAGCTTTTGCTATAGACAATTTAATTTCTAATTGCTATAATAGAGCAATGCCTTCCAAAAAGGTGCATTTTAACCAGTGGCAGATTAGAGAACCTATGTCATAGTGCCGCTACTACTATTGGATATCTGGTGTATCATCTATCTTTTCTTCTAATTTAATAGGCTACAATAATTTTTATTTATTTTTTTTTATTATACTTTAAGTTTTAGGGTACACGTGCACAACATGCAGGTTTGTTACATATGTATACATGTGCCATGTTGGTGTGCGGCGCCCATTAACTCGTCATTTCTCGTAATGCTATCCCTCCTCCCTCCCCCAACCCCACAACAGGCCCCAGTGTGTGATGTTCCCCTTCCTGTGTCCATGTTTTCTCATTGTTCAATTCCCACCTATGAGTGAGAACATGCGGTGTTTGGTTTTCTGTGCTTGCGATAGTTTCTGTGCTGAGATAGCAAAGACTTGGAACCAACCCAAATGTCCAACAATGATAGACTGGATTAAGAAAATGTGGCACATATACACCATGGAATACTATCCAGCCATAAAAAAGGATGGGTTCATGTCCTTTGTAGGGACATGGATGAAGCTGGAAACCATCATTCTCGGCTACAATAATATTTATTTAAATTGGATTTACTTGATTACTACAGTGGTTAAACTTCTTTTTACATAGGTATTTACCATTTGTATTTCTTCTTCTTTTGAAAATTATGTCTTACCCATTTTTCTATTAGGATATTTTCTCTACTTATTAATTTACAAAGGTTATTTCTAAATTGGGGCTATTGATCTTTGATCATGGAGGCTATTAATCTTTGATCTTCCATATATACTAGTCTTCCATATATAATGATTTTTCTACTTTTTTATTACTTATGGATTATGAGAATTTCAAAAATATTTACATTTTTATTTATATGCAAATGTATTGTTTTTTTCAATTAGGTTTCTATCAGTATTCTGATGCATAGGAAATCCCTGGAGTCTTTCTGAATTGCAAAATCAAATTGGACCTTTTTTGATTACATTATAATACTATGATGTTTCATTTAAATCTTTAATTTAGCTAAAATCTGTTCTCATATAAGGAAAATATCCTACCCAATTTTTTTACAGTGAACTATTTATCTCCATATCATTTATCAAATAATAATTTATCATTTATCTTTAAACATTTCACGTGCTATATTCTGTTTCTTAAGCAGTGAACTAACAGTATTGTGGTTGCCTACTGTATGCCAGAGTTATTATCCAGAGAGTGATGAAACAAAATTCCTATTTAAATGAAATTAGCATTTTATTTTGGAAATAGGCAAATAGTTTATTTCAGTAATATGTGATCAGGACTGACACTAGGAATCATCTCCAGGAGTTCTGTCTCTTTTTCTTTTTATTTCTATATGGGAACACATTTTAAAATAATCTTTCATATATCTCATTGTGTATATTATTCTAGAAAATGTGTACATATCAGCCTAATAGTCACTGAGACAAGCTCTGCTTGGTATGTATGACATTGCTGGTTGAATCAGAATGACAATGCCTTCTACTATGATCTGCCTGCATGAGGACTTACAGACTTACTCCTCTTTTTTTTTTTTTAAAGTGTCACCAGGTCTGCTCATGGTTCCAGAACGCCAGGGTCCTACTGCCTTCTGGATCCCTCAGTATAATTCTTCTATGTCCCCCTGGTTTATCTCAGTCACCCTCCAGAATCATATATAATGCAGAAACACTGATGGTAGGTCACCAGCAGGAACTGCCTTGAAAGGAATGATGTTCCCCAGAGAAAGGTGTATCTATGCCATCAAAAGGCTCTCCACAGGCTCATGTTTTCAAGCAACATACAGAATCTGTCAAACTGTCAGAAACACAGCATGAAATGAGTTTGTATGAAACCAAATCACAGTGCCACTGTCATAAGGAAACACTACTGCCCTTATTATTTTACTTGAAAATAAACAAAAATAAAAGGTTTTTATTCTATAGCTTTATTTCCTGATTCCAAGAGAAAGTTTCCCTCTTATAATCAAATGAAGTTAAAATAATATTCTAAATGTAATTTCAGTGTTTACTTTTATCTGACCTCTGGAACCAAGTGGGCAATCACTTTGTGAGCTAAAACTTGAAGATAGTGTAATATCGCCATAGTTACTTTCCGTAAAAAGTAGCCTCAAGCAATAATTGTAGGATCAGGTTAAGTTGGAAAAGATTTACATGTTGAGTCTCAGCAATAAAATCAGAACTGAAGAGTACACAGTAGTGACAGTAAGTTGTGCTTCCAAGGATCTCATGTCTCTGATGAAAACAGTAACTTCAATATACCCCTAATCCCCAAATTCTCTGCCAAAGGTTTCAGAGGAATCCATAGCCCTCATAGTACACTTCAATGAAGTTTATCTGGTGTTTGGCTTCAAACTCCTAGAACTTTGCTATTCTGACATACCATGTTGAACCACACATAGGCTCAGAGTATTTTCTTCTGCTTTTCTACATTCGAGGCCAACTTCATGGTATACCTGGCTGTGCTTCCCTGGCCTAAGCCATGCCCTGATATTGGCCCTCGGAACTTCAAAATGCTCAAAGCTATAGAGAAAACAAATTAGAAAAAAAAGGCAGTGGGAGAATCTGTCAATGATTTTGATCCATTAATATTCCTGTCACTAAAATGGAAGCTTGAAATATTTACTAGACGTATCACTTAACAGCTGCAGCAAAGATACACACACTCACTTAGGATATGAGAGGCGGTCATGGGAGATGTCTCAGGCACCACACCAAGCTAGTGGGCTTCAGACTGACCAGAAAATTAAAAACAGAATCCAGATATTCTAGGTTTAATTTTTCTCCTCCTCCTTCTAATAACTCTAGTACTATTTTTGCCTGACCTCCTGAGCGACCCAGATAATTACACTTTAGCTAACTCCCTCAATACCCCACCCCACATTAAGCCAAAGTGATACTTTTCGTTTGCCTACGCAATCTTACAATCTATCCCTAACAAACTAAGAGGCGTACTGGCCCTTGTATTCTCCATTCTCGTTCTAGCAGTTATTCCCGTACTTCGGACGTCTAAACAACAAAGCATAATATTCAAGCCATTAATTCAATGCCTATACTGAACCTCAGTGGCTGACCTGCTTACACTCACATGAATCAGAGGACAGCCCATCAAATACCCTATTATTGCCATCGGACAGACAGCATCTATTAGGTACTTCTCTATCATCCTCACCCTTATACCACTGAATATAAACTACTTAAATGAAAAGGCCCTTGTATTACAATTCAATACTGTGGTCTTGTAAACCAGAAATGGAGAATCCCCTCCCCAGGACAACTCAAGGGAAAAGCATTCCCGCTTCATCGTCAACACCCATGGCTGAAATTCTAATTAAACTACACCCTGATTTTTTTCCCAGCATGCACTTTGACTACCATGTCGGTATTAATCAATTAGCACTAATACATTAGTGCTTTTAGGTACTTCGTGCATTACTGCTAATCCCCATGAATAATATATAGTACTATAACTGCCTACTTGTACATAGTACATTCATATATTAGAATATACTTCAAATCCAGTCCACATGCATATAAGCACAAATTAACAATTCCTTAACTATCGCACATCTACTATTATAAAGTGTACAATAAAACCTAATCCACACGAATATTGACCCGTATTAGGAATGCTTAATATTACATAGTGCATACATTCGTTCATCGAACATAGCACATTTCAGTCAAGAAATCCCTCGTCAACATGGATATCTCCTACTAAATTTTGGTCTCTTAATCTACCAACCTCCGAGAAATCATCACCCGGCTCGGGAGTACTACCCTCCTCGCTCCGGGCGCATAACACTAGGGGGTGACTATTTTGAAACTATACCTGGCATCTGGTTCTTACTTCAGGGTCATAAAGCTAAGATCGCCCACACATTCCACTTAAATAAGGCATCTTGATGGACTAATGACTACCACCCTATTAACCAGTCATGGGAGCACTCATGCATTTGGGATTTTTAACTTTGGTAGACGCTATCACTCACCATCGAGGAAGGCCTTGTCCCCTCTGAATCTGCTGTAGATGAACTCAGATTTGATTCCTGCCAGATCAATAAGTAGAAGCTGAGCTTATATTGAATATTCCGGGCTGGCATAATAACCATAAGCTGTTAATTAATTCATGCTTCAAAGACATAACAATAGACACGCATGCACACTCACGCACGCACAGTCAGGCATGTACGTTCACGCACATCCGCTCAATTTCATGAACTATTTCCGATTAAATCCACAAACCCCCTATCCCCCATCTCTGACTTTACCATCAACCTAGGTAAATGTACCCCTGCCAAACCCCGAAAACAAGAGACCTGGAACCCAGATAAGTAAAAAGAGAGAAATTATCCCAGGACTTGAGACCTAATTGAATTGGTTTGAGGGGCTTTGCACTCCAAATTTGTTTTAAAGTTTTACTTTTTATATAACAGAATTTGAATGACAAAAAAAATTAAAGTTTTTTTGTGACTGTCAACTTTCTTTGAATAAATTTGGAAAAGGACTAATATGTATATGTAATAATAGATATTTTTATAAAGGTTTCTTTTTTAACATTTTGGGGCATATTTTGCCTTTTTATCCTAATGACTAGACTACCAGGGACCAAAAGGTTTCTGAGGCAGACAGAATTTGACATTTTCTAAGTGTGTCTGTGACTATCTACTACCACCTTTGGAAGCTAATAAATATTGCGTGATTAATCTAAATTACAGATGTTACATCTGTCCCTTTATGCCAGCATTATAAAGAGATTTTACTGCTGCTCCTGCGATGAGAAAGTTACTTGTGTTCTGTCTTTGCTTTTATTTTCTTAATTTAATAATTAAAGTCATCCAAATTATTAGCTATGAAGGGACTCTTTTTATGGATGAGAGATTTTAGGACTTCCTATTTATATGACATCATATGTTTATCTGGTAATTAAGCACCTGAATCAATATATCTTTTAGTGAGAAACAGAAGTTTAAATACTTCTACCAGAATGAGATCAACACTGTCGTTGTTTGTTTCCCAATCTCGGGATATTGCCATTAGCTAGGGTGGTCTCTCTAAGAGTGCGTTCCCATATCCCACAGTTGGATCATAAATTCGTTCAATAAATTTATAGAAGGCTAGAAAGACCTTCCTCCCAACCTTCCTTCCCCACGCCACGTGCATGCATCTCTTTCTCTGTTGTCTAAATATGCCCTATCTTAAACACTATGGAGGAGACAGGTACCTTAAACTGAGTTCCAGGGTTTATGAGGACAGTGACTGTGCCAAGAGAAGACACCAGGATGAGGTATCAGCTGGAATAAGACCTAAGTGTCTCACTGGGAGAGCTGAATAGACATTTCCATTCTCTTGCCTCACCTGAAACTGTCTCTGCTCTTTGACACCGAATTGGTTTCAGTAATTCCTTCCCCTGTATTTTCCTAACACTGGAAGGTACCATGATGACCTCTCAATAGCAGGCCTAAGATCCTGTTTATGACCTTAGTTACGAAGGATATGAAAAGTCAGTCATCCAAGCATTCTGTCTCTGCCACTTGCGAAGCTTCCTGTTACTTGTGTCATTTGGTGTCTGCTTTTGTACCTGGTATGTCCAAGAGAGATATTGAGACAGCCAGGTGGGAGGGGGCCCCTGGAGAAACTCCAACCAGCCTTTCCACTGGGGTGGAGCCTCGAGAAATTCAGGACATTCGCAGCAGGGAGGAGCCCGGTCCCTCCTCTTCTGCGTGGAATCCGGGATTGGAACGGTGGATGGGAAGCACTCTAGCAGGGGACTCTGGCCTTGCGGAGGATCCCTGTTTCCCTCTTTTCCCTTTTCACTCAATAAAACCCTGTTTCACTCACCCTTTAAACCATCTGCAAGCGTGAATTTTTGTGGCTGTAGGACGGACAAGAACCGAACTAAGGAAAGTCCTGCAACATTTTTGTTGTGCAACCGCGGGGACTCAAGAAGTGGTGAGTGAAATGGGGATTCGAAACCTCTTTCTGTTGCTCCTAAGCCTTTTCATCCTCAGACATCTGAGGGTGAGGGGAACCATGCTCCCAGCCCTGTCGTTCCGGGGCCTATTCATGGCCTTTTCCTTTCTTTTTCCGGACTGATTGGAGACCACCAGCTCCCCACCGCTCTCCCCTCCCTGCCAGGACTTGGAGGCCTGGCCTAAGGTGTGGCGGGCAGCTGGCTGGTGTTGTTCTGCCAGACACCCACAGAGTCTCCTCCTCCCCGGGACAGGGAGGCCAGCTGTGACCCGCAGCAATTACATTTGTCTCCTTGGTGGAGGAACCACTTGCATAAGGGGTTCTTCCCCAGGCGTTTCTAAACCTTTTTTCTTCCCCTTCTCTACCTCCTCAGCAGTTAACTTGTCATTGTTTTTTGCCTTTTAGAAGATGTTTTACTAGGCCATGCCCCCACAACTATCACTGTTTTTCTCTGCAAAATTTTGGTTGTGAAATCAAGCCTCCATCTTGTTTTATATCCTGAGGGCATCTTGGTTCAGCCATCCTGCCTGATGGGATGAGCCCTCTCAGGTCCCACATCTGCATGTTTTCCTAGCTCTGTTTTTCAAACGGCCCCAGCCAGCGACTGGGTTCTCTTCTGCCTGTCTGTTTGTATACTGTGTGTGATGTCTGTAAAAAGAGCTCTAATTAATTTGGCCTAAAAAAGACAAGCGCTTGGATGTAATATTTTTTAAAGAGAAGTTAAAAGCTATGGAACCTCTCAGTTCACGTAACTTTAATTTTTGAGAAATGAAAATAGCTCTACAGACGATCAGTAAAATGCAGGTATAATTAAAATATAAATAGGTGAACTAAACTATGCAGGTCAGATGCAAGGTTTGCTAAGTGTTTTGAGGTGACAAACTGCTTTTTGGGTTTTGAGACCTATTTGACTTGGCAGCTTCACAATTTGTAGGGTCTGGGGACATATGAAACTAACCAAGCCCTTAACTTAGAAGGGAAACCTTGGCTGCAGTTAGCACACAGAGCAACTTAACCAAGTTTTCAAGTTAAAAATTGGTAGGAGTTAATTGAAACTATTAGAAATAGATTTACATGCAAGGTGTGTAAGAATAGTAAAATGTATTTTTTAGTAAAAGGTTATAAAACGGCCTGGAAATGTAAACTTCTGCCAGGATTAAAGGATTGTTTTGAGTTAAATTAGGAAAAAGCTGAAGGTTCAAAAAGTGGTGGAAAATAATCTTGCAGAAGAGGTTCTCTGAGTGAACATATTGACTAAATTCAAAAAAAATGATATTATGTGTTTTTTCTGTAAATCAAGCATTGAAATAAAAGCATAACAAAGTTTTCCTAAAGCTCTAATCTGCTCTTTGCAAAATTTTGTAAATGGATATAAAAGGTTTTTGCTTCTTTAAAATGTCTGAGTCATTATTTAGGTAAAGTAAATAACTTATGGTAATCTGGAATTCTATTTAATAATATCAAGTGTTTTAAACCTCAGACATTTAACAGCCTTACCAAAATCAAACTTCAGTTTCAAAATTGTCTTCCCTGGCACCTGGCTTTTCCAATACATCAGAGGACCCCTGAGGTGTCCAGAAAAGAGAGGCAAACAGGATTATTTGACATGTTCAGGTACGTGGGATGGCCGAAATGATGTTCAATCTTCTTTAGGTCATATTTTTGGTAAATAATGCTTATATATGTTCCAAAATTGTATGGTATTTCTAAAATTCTAATGTCTGAGTATATGCTATCAATCATAATTAAGGTTTTTATGTTAAGTTATTTTAAACCACAGAAATGATCAAACTTCTTTGCCAATCATGTTTCTAACTGTAACTACTCTGGACATTTTGCTATTCACAGACAATTGTTGTCTTGTTTTAATCCTGTTCAAAGATGGTTTATAATGAGCTATAGAACTTTTAACAGGTGCTCTCAAATACAGGCCTCTGATAACTATAGAGATTGTAGCATTGGAATAAAGGAAAATGTATAGGACTGATAAAGAGCTAAAATGTTGATGAATATCAAGTAAAACAAGATTTCACTAAATGGACTGAACTCTGGAAACGGAATCAAATCTTTTTAACCTTTGCTTGGAATATTGCTTATCCATGTTTTGTTTTTCAGAATCCAGGAAACTTTGAACTATATACAACCTTTAATAATTAAGTAAGGTATACTCCTGGGATCAAGATTTGGAGCATGTTTGTTTCACTCTGCCTGGTTCGTCTAAAATTTGGATATTATCTCTGATTCTTATGGCAACATAATTGTTTGTATCAGTGCAATAAGAATCCAGTTTTCTTTTGCAACAGGACACAACTGGAGAAACTGGTAATTTTACCAAGGCTTTGACTGGAAGGGTATGCTTCCCTTTAAAGAGTCAGTCTCAACTTGCAGAGGCAATAAAAGTCCCATGGGTGACTGGCCTCCTACCCTCATCTACACAGTCCCTGTACAGAGTTCTTGACCTCTTGTGAGTAAAGAATGTCAATTTTTAACAGGTCCAGGAGCTCCAAGTTTATCTTAGGACCTTAAGAGGAGAGGATCAGCCAACTCTCAGGTATTTGAGGATGCAAACCCACGGCTGAGCTCGGCTTTAAAAGGTCTTATCTGAGATTCCTTGGGGAACAAACTTCCATCAAAGCCAATCCAGAAGGCTTTTGTAGAAATAATTATTCTTGCTGCACTTTATGCAAATAATCAGGGCAGTTATAAAACTAAAGTCTATGTTGCAAATAACACAGTCCTGTGATGATTTTTTTTTAACAAAAATGAGGACTAGAGAGAGAGAAGTTATGCTTCAAAAGTCATCATATATTTGTCATTAAATTCTAAACTCACTAGTTGTTTTTAAGTTTTTGCCTACATTTTAGACTAACCTTGCTTGTTCCTGTGAACCTACCAGCAATCTCCGGTTGCAATTCAGAAAGAACAAGAGGGATGGGTAATGTAAAACTCTGGATCAATATTCTAGTTCTGAGCAATTATCCTGCAAATCGTGTCAGGTGATGGGAATAAATAGGATGGGAATAAATAGGATGCCCATCACTAGGAGGTTTCCTTTTTGGGAAAGTCAGACCAAGGGAACTAACCAAAGCCATGCATGCAAATCCCAGCAAGCATAACTATAGCTACCAATTATCTGGATGTGTTACAAGACATCCTTTTTTGTCCCTTGTTGGAGGAGGACTCAGTTCCACAGTTTCACCTTAGCATTCGGCTTATGATAAGGAATTCATGGAAACCCCCAAGACACGTTTTTTTCCCAAAGTCAATTCGAAGCTTTGGGTCAAAGCCCTAGGAAAGAAAAGTAGATTGAGGGATCCCGAGGCAATGACAATAGAGGTTAAAAGGCACAGCACAGGTGAGTGTAGTTGATTCCTGCCGATTAAGCCAACCCCAAGCTTCCTGTTTCATGGATAAAGGCCACGTTAATACACGTGGGAAAAATGAGGTCTAGGGTACTCCAAAGCTACTGACAGTAGTGGGGATAGAGGCATAGGCAACAGCAGATAATTCCTACTCTCTAGGCCCTCCCTGCTTCATGGGTGCACACTGCTTTGGCACTCGTGGTGGGACCTGCCAAGGTCCCAGGACTCAGGGATGCAAGGATGGAAGAAGGAAAGAGGACGTTCTTCCCTCTCTCCCTCACATACGCCAGGTATCTGCCATGAAGAGAAGGGAATCAGGGAAGCCTGTTCCTCTTTTTCTAGTGTGTAGCCATTCATCTTCAGTCTGTACCCCTTTAGAATTCCTCCTAAACCCCTGGGACTCTTGTGAACAAAATGCCTTTTTTTTTCCTTTCTTCTCCTCTCCTCTCTTCCCTGATAGGTAATTGTGTCTCTGTACTACAAGGCACTCCCCTTGGATGTATCCTCCAAACAGGAACCAGTTAATTTCCCAAACCTTAAACTGGTTGGTTTAGAATTGGGCTCAGGGGAAGGGAACCCAGAAGCCTGACATGCCAGCAAAAGGGTAAAGTTTTTCAACCAGTTGGGCTTTTCGCCTCCCTCTCCCTGGGCCAACTGGTAAAAGGCCTTGGAATTTTTGAGTTCTCCTTACCCCTCCCCTTGTTTCATTTTGATACGTGTTTTCTAATAACCCCATTTGTCTGTTCTTGCCTTCAGGCCATCAGACTCCAAACAGTCATGCAACCGGAGTCTCTGACACTGGCCCCTTCTGCTGGGAACCCTTAAATAGGCCCTCCAGGGAGCTCTGACTGCCATTTATCCAAAATAGTGTCCCCGTCAGTAGGAAGTAGTTAAGATTGGTCTTTGCCCTTATTCTTAATCTAACTACAGTTAGATGTACTTCTTTAGAGGGGGAAATGAGACAGCCAAGGGGATCCCTGGAGAAACTTCAGCCAGCCTACCCCCTGGGGTGGAGCCTCGAGAAGTTCACACCATTTGCAGCAGGGAAGAGTCTGGCCCCTCCTTTTCCTGTGTGGAACCTGGGATTCCAATGGAGGGTGGGAAGCATTCCACCAGGGGACTCTGGCCTTGTGGGGGATCCCTGTTTCCCCCTTTTTACCCTATAAAATCCTGCTTTACTCACCCCTTAAACCATCTGCAAGCCTAAATTTTGTGGCCGTGGGATGGACAAGAACCCCATCTTTAGCTGAACTAAGGAAAGACCTGCAATAATATGACCTCACTCTTGTTCCTCAATCCCGTGGGTCCTGACTCTCTGGCAGTCTCTATTTGGAATTTTCCATCATCTCTTTCCTGTCTTGAATGTCAGAAACTCAATCCCCACTGCCACTCACATCATTTTGATTAGATTTTTCAAGTTATTGAATTTTTTTGCTTTTGTAGTTTGATGTTTTTAACCACATTGTCACCAATGATGCTCTTACTCCTTAGGAATCTTTAGTTTCTGTCCCCTCCAGTTCCCTCTTGATTCTATTCTGGGTTTCAGTCCCAAATTGCTACACAAAACTGGATAGTTGGAGTATAATATTTTATTCTCCACCTGGGGCTAAGTCACTTGCTGCATGCTCTTCTGCAGCTCCACATTGGTCCTCTGTTTTTTCTTGGATTTCTTGCCTGAATCTGTTTGAGTTTGGTTTTTGGTAGTTCGTTTTTAAATTTATATCCCAACAATCATCTGTTTTTTTCCATAAACATAACTATGACTCCCAATCACCAACTTACAGTTATTTGGTGCTTAGAAACCAGGAGGCTTTGTGTTGAGCATCTAATATTCATTACCTCACTTAGTCCTTCTAAACTCAATACAAAATAGCTGTCAGTTGCTAATTCATAGTAGACTCCTAAATGTTTCTAGAATGAATAATTGAATGGATCTTTATTTTATAATGGAAGAATCTAGGGCTTAGGAAAACTTTGTCCTTTGCACAAGATCAGGAAGCTAATAATAATTTTACCTTTATTAGGTGTTTCCTAAGTGGCAAGTGCTATTCCAAGTGCTTTTATGGGGATTAGTTGTTGGGTGTGTGTGTGTGTGTGTGTGTGTGTTTCTTTTCTCATCATCCAATAAAGGGAAAACAAAATGCTTCTGTCCTCCTAGAAGAATAAAATAGAAACAAATGGCAGAAATTTCAGAGAGGCTGAATATTCAATGAAAGCAAAACTTAATATGAACCACTTCTTATCCTAATGATATTCTCCATTCTCCGTGAGGAATATAGTCAAGCAAAGTCTCTGCAGTCATGCCCAAAGGGTTCTATGGGATGAATTCCAGCATATGAGGAGTTGAAAGAGTGGCAAATGTATTAGATTTAGTTGTGAAGTGTCTATGACAAGATACCTTGGGTAACATAAACCTAAACACAAAGAGAGAGTTGATCGTGTATTTGGCTCTTCCTTGTTAATTAAGAAGGGATGGAACAGAAAACATGGATGGGAGAAATTTTGAATGAGTAGAAATTCAAGAGCAAAGTAAAGACTCAATTATTATTTTCACAACTTACTTTTCACTGTTGCCAAATATCTCACCATCCTAATTGCAGATATGTTCACAGAAAGTATTTTTTCCACTCAATTTCCTCAAGCATCTTGCATTAGTATACACAGGGACTCTGCTTTACTATGTCAGTGATTTCCTTAAGTCACACAATTTAATTACTTTAGTGATATACTCATCTTTGAACAGATATCTTATATTTATTAAAAACTTGCTATATGGTTTTCAGATCTTATAGTAATTTCCTGAATCAGAAAATATGATTTTTATAAAATAGAGTGAATTTGCTGAACCTGGATTGTAATGTGAAGACAAACTAATATCATTTTAAATATTTTTGCATGAATTCCTTAAAATGTACCAATTTTCACATTTTATTTAGTTTGAGCAACACAAAAGATGATTACATGTAAATCCTTCACTATTTCCCCCAAGTGAGTTTCTAGAGATAAGTCTTCCCATCCAGGCCATAATTGCAAAAGGTATTTTATCCTGTCTTCAGCATGCCTGTTCTCTTTTGTCCTTAAGGCTTTGTTGGAAAAGCAATAGGAAAAATACAGTCAAAGGACTGAAATCATATTAAGTATTGTTAATAGTATGAAGCAAGATAATTAAAGGCACCAGGAAATTGTATCATACACTGAAATTTCAAAATGTAAAAGTAAGGCCGATTTTATATGGATTTGAGTTATGCATTCTAATATTTTACAGGTCAGGTCATATTCTCTCCAGAGAGATGCTATAATGTAATGTAATGGGTAATTGAAAGAATAGGGCTTTTGAAGTTGGAGAACACAGTGTGTTCAAGTTCTCGCCTGCCACTTTCTACCTGAATGACCTTGAGCAACTCTATCTCAGACTACTTAACTCATCTGAATCAGAAAAATTGTAATAATAACTACTTCACAGGGTTATATAAATAAATATAATAATATTTGAAAAGTGCCTTATATTTATTCAAGAAGCAGGTACTGAAAATGTATTATGCACCAGTTACAAAAAATATACAGAGAAATAGAGCAGTGGTTTGTAAAATGTAAAGCAATACACCTATTATGTAGCTTTATTCAATAAAAGTTTTAATTAATACCTCAGTGACTAATATATAGTTTAGTCTCAGTAATTGACTGTAGCGTTTCAAAATAATCTTAATACATAGTATACTGAGATCACATTTGCCCAGATTTGAAAGGAAAATCAGCCATATAATTTCTATCCCCACTACTCACCTTCACACCCCTCACCTACTTTCAGTATGTGAAGTTCCTTCTCGGTCTTGCTATCCTTATGCTAAAAAGCAACTGTTTTGCTTCCCCAAATTATAGGGAGTTGGGATGATGCTGCATTGTTTGCTTAATCTGGAATCAAATTGCACAATGATAAAAAAAGAAACCATCATTGTTTTGGATGTTAGAGAACAATCTGATGTTTGCATATCAACAGAGGAAACATCTCCAGTGCTTATGACAAATGTGTAAATCCAGCAATTTAGGAGTCTCTAACAAAACCATCAGGATACATTTGTTGTGAGATTGATTGTCCCTGTGTTTCTAGCTAATGTTATACTACGGGTGTTCCTAAATAGCTAAGAAATGTCATCTCAGAATGCTTGCTGTAATAAGCCCAAGGTGTGAATTATTAGGCATCTTTCTTCAGTAGTCATTTTCATATGGTAATTAGAGATGTCAAACTCACCCTGTGTTTTGTTTTTCAAATTTAGGGAGCTCAGTATGCTGCATCTCTAGCCATTGTATTACCTAGCAATGACCTTAAAGCGAACTACTGTGCAGAGAATGTGGCCTTAAGGTGCCCTAAGGGTCTCTGAGCAGGTTACAGAATTTGATGAGACACAGAGGATTGTAATTCTCTTATTTGCTGGAGGTAGTGATTTAGCCTGATAGCTTAAAAGCACAGATTTTTATTTCAGAAATATTACTTTGCACCCAGACTCTGCCACTTGTTTGCTGTGTGAACTTTACCAGCTTGTTTAACTTTCTAAGCCTTAGTTTTCTCAATTATTATCATAAAATAATGCTAGTACATATCTTAAGTGGTTGTAATGAATATTCAAAAACCTAAAACATTTAATGAAATTACTACCATCTATAATACTATATATTTCATAATCCCCAAATAAATGTAAACCATTGTTCTTTACAACAATATTAGAAGTATCTCGCAGGCTTTGTGACATAACAGCACAGTTATCAGATTTAGGAACACATAGGAGGGAGCAGAAAACCAGAAAAACAAAACAAAAAACAAACCCAGTGATCAAAAGGAGGAGAAAAGGGAAACAAAACTTTTTTTTTTTTTTTTTTTTTTTTTGAGACGGAGTCTCGCTCTGTCGCCCAGGGCTCCGCCTCCCGGGTTCACGCCATTCTCCTGCCTCAGCCTCCCGAGTAGCTGGGACTACAGGCGCCCGCCACCACGCCCGGCTAATTTTTTGTATTTTTAGTAGAGACGGGGTTTCACCGTGTTAGCCAGGATGGTCTCGATCTCCTGACCTCGTGATCCGCCCGCCTCGGCCTCCCAAAGTGCTGGGATTACAGGCGTGAGCCACCGCGCCCGGCCGAAACAAAACATTTTTAAAGTGCCCACTATCGAGCAGAAGTTTGGCGGACAACATCCCATTGAATTGAATTAAAATGTATTTTTAGTCCCAGCTACTCCGGAGGCTGTGGCAGGAGAATGGCGTGAACCCAGGAGGCGGAGCTTGCAGTGAGCGGAGATCGCGCCACCGCACTCCATCTTGGGCGACAGAGCGAGACTCCATCTCAAAAAAAAATGTATTTTTAAAAGAGTAATTATTATATGATTTACATTAACAGTTAAGAATCTGAGAAACAAATAAGTAATATGCCCAAGATTACAGAGTTATTAAGTGATAGTGCCAGAATTTAATCCTGTGTCTGACCTCACATCTTTTTTTTTTTTTTCTCACAAGCCAACATTAAATATCAGGCACACTTAGATTAGCAATTCTGCAGATAATAAATATCCAAGGCAAATAGCAAAGCATATTGGATCATGGAAGTGACCTGATTGGAAGTGAGCCCAGTGATAAGTCTCTGTTACTCCAAAACAATTTTTACTCCAAAACAAACAATTTTTCACAGGAGATCCTTGGGAACCTCCTACCAGAGCAAGAATTAATTTTACAACATGATTTTCTGGGTCGCAGTTTACCAATATGTGTGTACAAACGACCACAGACATCCAGGTCAGGAATCAGGAGTGGTGGTGGCAGAGCACAGGAAGCAGATTACCAGTGACATTTGGGCTGTCTCAACATCCATGAAAGTGATGAAAAAATAGGCACTATGGGAGCTAATTTAATGTGTCAACTTGACTAGACTAAGAAATTATCCAGGTAGTTGGTAAAACAGTACTTTGAGGTGTGTCTGTAAGGGGATTTCTGGAAGAGATCAGCATTTGAATCTTTAGATTGAGTAGATAATCCATCCTCACATCAAAGTGGGCAGCATAATCCAATTTGTTGAAAACCCAGAAAGAAGGAAAAGGCAGAGGAAAGGCAAATTCTCTTTCTCTCTTTTTGAGCTGGAACAACCATCTTCTCTGGCTCTGAAACCTCACAACTTCAGGTTCCCAGGCCTTCAGCTTCAGACTGAGTTAAACAGCAGGATTTTCTGTTTCTCCAGCTTGGAAAGGCAGATTATGGGAGGGACTTCCTGGCTTTCATAATCATATGAGCCAATTCCCATAATTAATCTTACCTATCTATCTATAGCCTGTATTTCCTATTATAGTAGATGTCTTCCTCAAACTAATGCCAATTTTTATAGAACTCTAAAAGACTGATATTAGTGTTTCCATTTTATAGAACTAAAACGTAAGGCTATAAAGGATACGATAATTTTCCCAAGGTCATACATTAAATAATGGTAGGGAAATAATTTTATATTAAAAATTAAAAAGGGTGCTTGGCTATGAGACAGGCACATGAATCCTGTTTGTGACTAAGATGTGGTGAAACTGTTAGGGGCTGAAAATATCCAAGTTACCGGCAGCAAATTTGTATGGGTCTGCAGCAACTTCAATTCTTGCCTCCTCAGAAGAAAGAATTCGACTGAGGGGCATAAGGCAGAAAAAGAGACCAAGGGAACTTTCAGAGCAGGAGTAGAAGTTTATTAAATTGCTTTATAGCATTAAAGAAAAGGAAGTACACTTGGAAGAGATGCAAATGGAGGTCTCTTGACTTGGCGGTCAAGTGCCCCATTTAACCTTGAACCTAGGACTTTATATAGTAGCCTACTTTCGGAGTCTTGCCCCACTTTCCCTTCATTCTTCCTTTAGATTGAGCTGCCCGGATGTGGGGTGCCTTCCTTGTGCTTGGGATGTGAGCATGTGCAGTGTGTTTAAGAAGTTGCATGCATACCCACCTGGAGCTTTTTTCCCTTTTCCAGTGGAATGCCCCCAGAAGGTCATACTCCACCATTTTGTCTCTAATGTGCATGCATGAGCCCACTCTTCCAATTCTTGAGATTTTATTATGATTATGATTATTATTTTTTAAACGGAGTCTCACCCTTTTGCCCAGGCTGGAGTGCAGTGGCATGATCTCAGCTCACTGCAACCTCCACCTCCCGGGTTCAAATGATTCTCCTGCCTCAGCCTCCAGAGTAGCTGGGATTACAGGTGCCTGCCACCACGCCCAGCTAATTTTTATACTTTTAGTAGAGACGGGGTTTCACCATGTTGGCCAGGCTGGTCTTGAACTCCTAACCTTGTGACCCGCCTGCCTTGGCCTCCCAAAGTGCTGGGATTGCAGGTGTGAGCCACTGTGCCTGGCCTATTCCTGAGATTTTATTGGAAGCTTCTGATTATCAATTTCTGTATCTATTCGGAAACTGCTTCTCCCTGGTGCTGGCTGCGACCAGTTATCATTTTAGAGAGGCAGTGCAACAACTGCCATACCATCACCTGGTGGTTTCCTGACATTCCTGGTGGGTGGGGGGAGCCCTCTTCTGTCCCCTTCATGCCTGACTAGTTACCTACTGTAACAAAACCTCCACCAGATAATTTTACCTTTCAATATACAGCAGCATGATGTAAAGAAGAAATACTGGACACTGAGTCATAACAGTTTGTCTTTAGTTTTGGCTTTATGTTATAAAGTGTAGCCTTGAACACCTCATTTAATTAAACTATTTGACCTTCAGTATACTCAGTTGTAAAATATGAGTATAATATTTCCCCTGCCTATTTCACTGGGCAGTAATAGGACGGTAATGAAATCGTGAATTGGCACTACATAAATTTAAAGATAATATGCAAATGTGACATTATTTTTGCCTATCTTCCTGGAGCTACATTTAAATAAAATGGGTTAATACCTATGAAAATGCCATTCTATTATAATGGAAAATCAAGAATCATTAATGATAAGTGTAACCATTCCTGGGGTCATACAGCTGTTTGAATATTAATATGGAAAGGTGATTGTTGTGTTTTTATTTCTTATTAATGATTCAATAATTAACATGTAATTATTATGAATTCTGTTTTTGTCATAAAGAAAACAAATCTCAGTGGTGACAGCTGACTTGATGAAGGTCATTCAGTTGGTTAATGATACTGGGATTAGAATTCAGGTTCTGTTCTTTAAAATCTTATGCCTTTTCTCTCCTTTTCTTATATAAAAACGTGTAATTTTATGTCTCATAGAACAATGCACAAAAATTAATTTCATTTCTTCTTCAGAGTATTTGCATTTTAAAAGTCATCTTTCAACCTAATACTTTACAAAAGACACTAATTCAGTTTTCCCAGTTCTCTGGTGAGTTATACAGAAAGGTTTAGTTGTTGTTGTTGATGTTTTCTGTTTTGGTAGACCTTATTTCTGCTTCTGGATACTTCTTCCTAAGCCCTGAGATGAGTCCCTTTATTGACTTCCCTCCTTTCTTTGATCTTCCAAACATTTTCCAGATCCCAGGGGCCTCTTTTCCTGGTCCTCTGGCTAGTTAGCCAGGACACTGTTCTTGCTACTTGGCTGTGTGGTTCCTGAGCTTAGTCAAATTTGGCTCCATGTTTAAGTGGCAGGAGGAAAGAGAGAGGGAAAAAGAGAACAGAGATTTCCTTACCTCCAGACTTTCTGGAACTTAAGCCTTTCCTAAGGCATTTTGCCTATATACTAGTATTTCACTTACCACCATTTACCTTCAGAGATGCTAACACTTGTTCAAATTGCAAAATACCAAAATAAAGCTGTACTAGATACTCAAATACTGTACTGAAAGAGTGTAAATATTTTAGAAGAGTAATTTTGAACCAGAACTGTGGATGAAAAAGCCTCTATAAATCATAATTATTTTGTTCTCTGGTTGAGGTTGGTTATTGTAGCCTAGAGCACAGAGGATTGTTATGTTGAAATGAATTGAATATTTATGAAAATATATTCCACCCTTTTAACTAGAATGAAGAGTTTTATTGTCAACTATACCAGTAGCAAATAACAAAGCCTTAAGAAGATACATCACACACACACACACACACACACACACACAGGCTGTTCTAAGATACAAAAATTATCATAGAATTATTATTTAAGAAACCTTTTTTATAAATACAAGTTAATTAAACATGTTGAAATTGAAGATGTCCTACCACTTTGTTTTCTTCTTTGGTAAACAGATAACAGTGATTGTTTATGTCCAATTGAAATCAATTCTCACTTGACAACCATAAAATTGTAACTTCCACTATAAAGGCAAATAATTTGATATTCACATCTCAAAAATAATGAATGTTATACATCTTATTCAGCTGACTGGTGAGTCAACAAGATTCCATCTAGTACCTTGAAGAAGATAGCTTTTGGCTTGGTGATAAATGGCATCCTTAAAGAAAAAAAATTCATTCCTAAATTTAGAAACACAACTATTTCTCCCTGACTTATACTTTCTGTGTGGACTTCAACAATGAATAAGTTATTTTATATTCTTTAGAAGTACAGTAATTAGAGATAATTAGATAATTAAGAATAAAGATGATCTGATAGGTAGGTAGGTAGGTTGATATAAAGTTCAATAAATGCCACCCCACAATACAATGCTCTAGTTTGATTAGTTGGAACTGAAGGAACTTGGGAAACAAAGGACACAGGCAGAGGCTTTCTCTGAACTTGCCTTATCTGCCTACAAAAGGAACTCAGTTGTCATGAATCCCTTACCCAGGAATTTAATGAAATAGGAGGGATTAACCCAGATCATAGGGGAAACTAGAGGTTAGGATCACACCCATACAAACTTTGTGACAGGACACCAACTGTTCTTATGAGGGCCTGTTCATCTTGCCCCAAAATCATTTACTCTCTCCTATGTTGCCTCCATCTCTGCTCTCACTTCCCTGTGAAGATCTCACTAGGGTTTGGAGTATTCACTTTTCTTTCATGTGATGTCCCCATGCAGGTAATAACTTTGCACACCTTAACACCTGTTAATCTGCCTAGTGTCAGTTTATTTCCTAGACTCAATTATTGAACACTGAGAGGGTAGAAAGTTTGCCCTTCCCTAAGTTGGATAGATAGATACTAGATAGATAGATTTGGTTTTGCTGGTCCTGCTCAGCACTAACTTGGGAAAACTTAGTGCTATAATTGGTGACTGAAATGGAAATATTCGTGGAAGAATCATATGTATCATACAGAGAAAAGAATAAAAGCTCTTAGCAAATTTGAGATCTACATATTATTAAAA
Organism: Pan troglodytes; assembly: GCF_028858775.2. Lineage (NCBI taxonomy): Eukaryota > Metazoa > Chordata > Mammalia > Primates > Hominidae > Pan > Pan troglodytes. The sequence continues at coordinate 17,461,315 of NC_072411.2, forward strand.
ATAATAATTCACTAAACAATGTGCTTTTTCTGAATAAAATTGAACTTACATGTTTGCTTAATCACAATTGAAGGGCGGTATTATTAACCATTCACATTTTATATGCCTACTAAATCAAGTTCAGAACGGTCAGGTGCTTTTGTCCAACAGTACACAAAAAGAACTTATGAATGACAGGATTCCGAAGCATGTTTAATTGACTCCAAGCCCTGAGGCCCTTTGTATTGAGTAGCATGATGCAAGATTTAGAAGGGAGAGAAATCCTGGAGAGTTGAAAAGTTAAGATAAAAATTAAGAGCAAAAAGAATTCAGACACATTGAAACAATGTGGGATTATGGAAAGCACGGTGGAAGATCTAGAAAGATGAGCCTAAGATGATCTAGACAGTCAGAATGTGAGCTTGTCTTTAAAAAGACAGTTGCAAGTGCATCCACCTGATTAAAGTTTCAGTGTGACTGATTTATAATTACAACAAAACATAACACAACTTTGTTATAGTTGATTTTCTAAATAGTTGAGTAGTAGAAGGAAATGGTGAAATTTATATCTGCCTCTCCACCAGATACACTGGAAATGTTTCTCCTTTCATTAATTACGTGATAAGAGAGAGGATAAAAATACAGGTATTGATCATATGCTTTGGGTAAAAATGATCACTATAGCAAAAGTCTCTCCCTAAAACATAAACCAATTAATCACATTGTCTCAATTTTCCTAGTATTTCTTCCTTTCTTAAAAAATGTTGAAGGTCATCTCTAAACTGGGTTCTAAATAATCCTTCTGCTTAGCATTTAAAATTCTCAATTTTTCTCCAGCATTTTTTTATATCTTAGCTTTAAATAAGCTTTCTAACATTCTACTCTTTAGCTTCTCCACTCAAAAAAATTAAAAAGGTCCCTGGGCTCTTCATATTATGGTTAATTACAATGTTGCATGAGATAATTCTTGAACGCACATCTTAGGAGCTTACCACCATTTCCTATTACTGACTCATCACATCACCCAGCTAAGGTCTCTAGAAGGCTTTCTAATCTCCAAGCAGCACCATCCAGTGCATTTTGCTTGTCTCTGATCTTTTAGCAATTCTTTATGTCTCTCAGTTTTGCCCAAGGAAAGTTTGTCTTTGAATTTAACTCCTAAATACATTTTAGACCTACTGGCATCTAAGTTACAATGACTTATGCTATATCATCTATTTTTTATTTACATTTCTTTGTAGTATTCCTATGCATTTAATTTAACTTGCTTTAAATCATGCTTATTTGTGATAAATTTTGGTAATGCCACTTGTAAAAAATTTAAGTTCAACAATTCTTAATAATTGCATATTGTGTGGAAAGCACAGTCTAAAGATCCACCCAAATTTTTTATGGCTTTCCCAATCTCTCCTGCACACACTGGCCTTTCCCTTATCTTAATTACTACAGACTGTACTCACATCACATCATATTCTCTAAGATATTTTCTATGTATAATGGCTCACAATTGTAGCTACAACTATGCTGGGGAAACCTGGCTTTGGTAAAATTAACATCCTATGCTTTTATCCGAAGCGTAAAATTTATGTTTTGGTTACTTAGTACTGTAAATGGTTGTCAAATATGAAATATACATATTTTCAAGAAGTATAATATGACTTCTGATTTATATAAAAATTGAAAACAAAAGAAAGCTAAGCTATAAAATATATTTCATAGGTAAAAATAAGAAATCTGCTTTCAGGTAGCTTCTTTTAGAGCCTGTAACCACATTTATCTAAACTATCATACCCTGCATGCCCAGTACATTGCACAAATGGACCAATAGCAAGCAAACTATTGACCTTCCCTCATCCCAAAGATTTGGCCCTCATCTTAAAAGCAGCTATAAATCCTCACATTTCCCCATGCTGCTCATCACTAGTTTGCGGAATCAGCATTCTGGCCCATGCTGACTATATTTCCAGAAATAATGCATTCCCAAAGCAATAGTCTCCATTACGCTGAGTCAGCATGCTGAAGGACAAGCAACACAAAGATATGTCTTTAAGTGTTGTGAGTCTGAGCCAGGGCTTGTCAGTGGAGATGAGTATTCGATATGTATACGAATAACATACAGGTTGCATGAATCTTTTAACCTAACACTAGGCACATACATGTAAATGCCTGTAGTTTTTGCTTCATTAGATAACATGTTAGTTTCTGTCTAGGAAAGACGAAAAACCTGAAGTCATTTTTATAAATCTCCAAATCTGACGTCTTACTATGATTATAAGATTTGACAAGATGATCTATGATGATTTGACATATTTAAATCAACATGACCCGGTGATGCTATCATATTGTTAAAACATATATTCTAATTTATCATGCCTACTTCAGAAATATAATGGCTATTGATTGATAAGGCACTCATTGGAACTTTTAAGAACTGGTAATGCAATCTATGTTTATCTAGAGTCATGGTTATGAAGAAAATAATCCCTAGATGGCTGAAGCTAACAGCTTTGGAATTATCTGTGAGCTCTATCTATTCCAGGTTGCTATCATTATAAAAAAGCAAGTTAAAAAGGCATTATCATCAGATATTCATCTTATAATCTTGGCTTCACATCTCAGCCCCTTAAATTCATATTGAGTATCTTTGACTCTGCTGCTGTCTCTAATTCCATCCTCTGAATGAAAAGAAAGCATTCCCTCAGAGACGATTTTGATAATCCTCCTCCTTCTACATGCATTTATATTTGTTAGAGCACCCACATTTCATTACAACTCTACATTATTTATTTCAGTTGGATCTTTCTTGAAAGAAGGAAAAGTGGAACAATCAACAGTGATGGAAAGGAAACACTGCTATGTTAAAGTTAGGTATCATTATTCACCTGAGAAATGCAAATTAAAACTAAAGTGAAGTACCACTACCTACCCATAAAGTTGGCTACAATTAATGAGACTGACATTAGCAAATATGTGGGGCAATGGGAACTCTTGGTTGGTGAGGGTGTTAAGGGACCCAACCATTTTCAAAAACTGTTTGGCAATATTTACAAAAGTTAAATACACCCTAAGATCTAGCATTTCTATCTTTAGGTATATGTCTAAGAGGAATAAGTGTATATATTGCCAAAAAGCAAGCATAAGTATGTTCATGACAGTTATATTAATAATAACCCAAAAGTAAAAGCAACCCAAATATCCATCAATGGAACATGAATACATATGTTGTGGTTTATTCTTATAACAGGATACTATAAAGTAACAAAAAGAAAAAAAATTTATATTTGCATCCACACGGATGAATTTTACAGTCATCATATCAGGCAAAAGGGCAAAAGCTTTATGCCAAAGAATACTTATCATATAATCCCACTTCTACAAAATGTGAGAGTAGGCAAAACTGATGGTGATAAGAAGAATAGTTAACATGGAGTGGTGAAGTAAACTTTTGGGGTCATATATATGATTTACATTTGGATGTTGGAGGTGGTTATATGAGCATATACATGTGTAAAAATTTATTAATGTGTATACGTAATAATTGTGGGCTTGGTGCATCATGCTAAATATATTTTAAGCCATAATTTTAGACAGTAAACGCTAATAAAAATATACAAAAAAATTAGAGTATACCTGTCTCATTTCTGAGAGTCAGTCCTGTGGCAATCTACCATGTTGATAAGCCTGGCAGCTAATATGTGTCTGCAAATGTTATTACTTTGAATGATAATAATCATGATTCCAAATTAACATTTTTCTATGGCATAAGGTAGGATTCAAGGTTGATTTCATTAGCCAAGGTCTGTTTTCTGGCTTCAGTACAGCAGATGGGGGAGTAGGTCTTCCAGTTCTTGTCTTAGTCTGTTTTCTGTTGCTTATAACTGATTACCTGAAACTAGTTAATTTATAAAGGAAAGTAATTCATTTCTTATAGTTATGGAGGCTAGGAAGTTCAAGGTCAAGAGGGCACATCTCGTGAGAGCCTTCTTGCCAATGAGGACTCTATGGCCTTCTGAGGTGGCATTCAGCATCACATGGCCAGGGGCCTGAGCATGCTAACATGCTAGCTGAGGAATCTTTTCTCCTTTTAAAACCACCAGTTCCTCTCTCAGGATAGCCCATTCATCCATTAACCCATTAATTCATTAATCTGCAAATAGGTTATTCCATTCATGAGGGCAGAGCCTTCTATGACCCAGTTCTCTTTTAAAGCCTCCCTATCTGAATATATGGCCACATTGGGGATTCAATTTCAATGTAAGTTTTGAGGATGGGGACATTCAGACTATAGCTGTCCTGAGGGGGGATCTGAGCAGCACAGCATCCACTAAAATAGGAAAAAATTGAACACAATGTTCCTCAAAGGAGCCTACAAACAAGAACTTCAAGCAGTGAAATACAGAATAAACACAATACAGAAAGTGAAACAGTTTGAGTTACTAAATTATATTTAGAAGTTGCCATATGACTCCATTCCCCTTTCCATTTATAATAATAAAATTTAAACTGGCTACAGGCCCCACCTTATTTATCAAAATAAGCATTTATTGATGGTTTTTTAAAAGAAGACTTAACAGTCAATGTATAAATCCTATATTTACAAAAGAAACATTTGTCGTTGAATCAAGCAAATTTGATTTATAAATTCAGTTTCTGCAAAGCTTTCCAAGAGATTTTTTTTAGCCGTTTTTGTGTTTTCACTCTGCATAATGAAAACTGCCGTGCTGCAGTGCCAAAAGTAAAAATGCACTGAATGATCATGTAAAATATCTTCAGGTTTTCTGGAAACTATATATATGCATTGAAATTTCTAAAGAATGGCTTTTATCATAAATAGTCTAAACGTATACCATTCTTGGTAATAATTCAACTCTTACATTTAATCTCACTTTTAGAAAACGTTGACATTTACAAGTATAATTAGAATCACACAGCCAGGGCATTAAATTAACCTGATATTAAAGATCAGAGTAATTTCTAGAAATCTAAAGGAAATAACTTCAAAAGATATGAGGATACGCTTTTAGTGTTTTTAATGTTTAAGATCTGAAAATGTTTAAATCCACAGTGTTCTATGACATCAAAATAAATAAACAAACAAAAAAAAATACATGAACTTATGATCAATGAAGGATCACCAAATATTTGAGAACTGAAAACTAGGCTGGGCCAGAGTAATTATTCTCCCTTTGTGTATCTACACTTTTCTCAGTGGAAGGACCATAGAATGTGGAATTTCTAACTTGAAAATAACCACATGTAGTAAAAACAGAAAAGTAAATTCCAGTAAATTTGAGAATTCTAGTAAAATTTAAGAAGTAACACATCACTTTCTCAGTGAGGCTTTTCCTAAGCATGCTATAGAAAATATCAAAACTCCATGCCCCCCTGCCACCCTCTGCACCTGGCATGCCCCATAATTTTTAAATATCTTTGTTTACTTTATCATATATTTATTAATTTTCCCAATTCTAGCTCTTTCCACTAGAATGTAAGCTCCATGGGCAGGGGCTTTTTCTAGGTTTGGATTTTATTCATTTCCACCTTTATTTTTCTTAGCAAAAATGCTTGAGATACTGAGCTCTAACAATGCCATTTAAAACAAGCCTTGTTTCCCTAAACCCTATAGGGCAGTATTTCTCAACCTCTGCATTATCGACATTTGAGGCTGGATAATTCTTTGTGTGAGGAGCTGTTTTGTGCCTTGTGGGATGTTTCATAGCCTCTATAGCTTCTACCCACTAAATGCCAGTAGCCTCTTCCTTCCAGTGGGGTGACAACAAAAATGTCTCCAGACATAGCCAAATGTCTTCTTGGGAGCAAAGTCACCCCAGTCATAGACACTGCTATAGGAAATTTGGTAACATCATTTTAGTTGATAATAAGAAAGTTCTCCACACCTGGATTCTGAAGCAGTTAAGAGAGAGAGAAAAAAATAAATTAAAGGGTGAAATCACACAAAGATCAAATATAGAATGCAACTTGGATCGGCAGGCAAGTTGCTTATTCTTGGCTCAAGGATTAACCACATTTATCTACCCTGATACAAGCAGTCCTGGTAAGTGCAGGCCTCTACTCCCTGGGGCAAACCTGCCCTGCTCAGATTACCATATGGATTATTGCAGGCCCAAGAGATAGATGAGGACACAACCCTCCTAAGCAGGTTGGCAGATCCAAGGAGGCATCCAGAAAGGCAGATTCACGCAGGCTCAATTGCTTTGGCCTCCTGAAGAAATAAGGAATGGGAGAGGTCAAGGGTCCACTCCATGTGCCAAGAGTACTTTCATCCCTGCAGTTCTACTCTCCACTCACTCCAACTTGTCCCATGTTCCTACAGGCCAACCTCTACAAAACATACCACCTGTAGTCCCAGCTACTCAGGAGGCTGAGGCAGGAGAATGGCAAGAACCCGGGAGGTGGAGCTTGCAGTGAGCCGAGACTGCGCCACTGCATTCTACCCTGGGCGACAGAGCGAGACTCCATCTCAAAAAAAAAAAAAAAAAAAATACCAGCTGAGCTCCTTGGCCCTCTAGATGTCAGTTGAGTTCATCCAGAGGATGGCATCAGTAGGGGTAGGAGAACAGGAAGAGTATCATGAGAGTATTTGTTCCTATAGCTGCTTTTCAGTTGGGTTGTATTCCTTTGCATAGGGCCATAGCTCGTGCTGGGCAGCCTTTCCATGTGCCACAGCTGCAGATCCCTCTGGCTTCTTCTGGTAACATTCCTTCCAATTGGATCTTGAGACCTAGAGGTTGTGTGGGTTTTTCACTGGTCTTAGCCATGGGGAGATTCACTATCCTTTGTTGGTTTCATTTAACCATGCCCATCTCTTCCTTAAATTCTATTCTTGTACTCACCTCCTTTTAAAACTCTTGTATTTGGAAAGATTTTCAAAATCATAAAACATTTAAAAATTGATACAGAGATATCCTATTCCTTTATCTTAATTCAGCAATTTTAACATTTGATGTATGTTTTCATTATTTTATTTCTCTCTTCATACTTATCTATGAATAATACATAATTATGAAATTACATTTTATAAACGGTTTCCTCAAAATACTTGAGTGTGTTTTTTATATCAAATAGATTATTTCACATAATCATGATATAGTTACTAAAATCAGGAAAGTTACTTATTGCTACATTGATCTATAGTCCATATTAAAAAAATTATTTTTCAAATTTTCCAATAATGTCTTTATGGTATTTTTGTTTTTACTCTAGTACAGGTTCTCATCCAAACTTATATATGGGATTTAGTTGTCATGTTCCAAACACTACTTTTAAACACACTGTTTTCTGATGAGACCATGAATAATATAGTCTATGTTGAAATATGAAAATTGATGAATAAATGACTCCAGTAGTCATAATTAGAATTATGAGAATGAAAGTTTTTGATATTTCCTTTTGAGCTGCACACCATTGTCTCAAAAAAGAGTGTCCTATTTACTTACTGTTCATTAAGTTTCTGCTCCATACAGACCCATGTCTGTAATAGGTTCTAAGGATTACAGTTTGGAAGAGGAAGACATCAAATAAATACACAAATGTAATCATTTGTCCTAAGAATTCTAAGTTTAGCAGATGTGAGGGATTTGTTTTTCTTTCTTTCCCTCTGACAACAAAGGAGTGAACGTAACTAGGACTTACAAATTTAAAATGTCATTGAAAAAGAGATAAAAATACTTTTATAGATTTCTGCTATTTTACAAACCTTGCTGGTGGCAGACATCAGAAATTAATCACGGGATATTTCTATTAAATCCAGTTGTCGTCTCAGAAACTGAGAAACTCATATCACCATAAACAAAGCAGTAATTATCAACCGATCAAAGCAGACCTCCACAATGGAATTATTTTTCCTATTTCTAATCTAGGAATAAGCAATATGTTTTGAAAATAATTTGAAGGACCCAGATATGAATGAGGGGATGGACACCAGCCAGGTCAGCCTGTATCCAATGCAAAATAGTCAACCAAAGCAAGAATACCAGCTGAGCTCCTATGGTACTCCTATGAGTCCTAAGAACTATGAGCAGACACCATTTTATTCAATTGCCAGACAGCTTAAGATATTGTGTCTCTCATTTTGAGGAGCACAGTTATCAGAAGCAAAACCAAAAGTAACCGTCTATCAAAAGATTATTTTTACACCCTGGCTCTGAAGTGGTATCTGAATTTGCAGAGGTGCATTTGTTAGCCTTGAGAGAACATGATAATGACTTAGTCTGAGTTACCAGACGTAACTACAGAGTAGATAAAAGACAGCAATAGATACATACATACAGAGTAGATAAAAGACAGAGAGTTTGCAAAAGACCAACTCAAATTAGAGATGTAGGCCGGGCATGGTGGCTTACACCTGTAATCCCAATAGTTTAGGAGGCCAAGGTGGGTGGATCATTTGGGGTCAGGAGCCTGGCCAACATGGTGAAACCCCACCTCTACTAAAAATACAAAAATTAGACTATGGTGTGGTGGCAGGCACCTGTAGTACCAGCTGCTTGGGAGGCTGAGGCAGGAGAATCGCTTGAACTCAGGAAGTGGAGGTTGCAGTGAGCTGAGATTGCTCCACTGCACCCCAGCCTGGGTGACAGAGCGAGATTCCATCTCAAAAAAAAAAAAAATTAGAGATGTAAATAAAACAAGAATTACCATGCTAAGAACACAAAACAGAACCCTAAGCCATTTCATTCAGCTGAAACTGGCAAAGACACTAAGGGAGTCCGTAATAGTAATTATAGTAATAGCCATGGTGAAGAATCTGTAGTACTCCAAACTACCAATGAGCTTAACGTGAAAGCAAATAATTTGATCTTTTATTTGTTTGTTGGTTGCTTGCTTTTTGTTTTGTTTTGTTGTGTTTTGGCCCCTGTCAACAGATCAAAGGCTGCTTAACATTCCAGAGCTGATAAACAGAGACAAACACAAAGAGATCTGGCATTTCCCTGAGAGATGGCTTCTATTCCATTAAGGCGTACTGTATATGAGTGAACAGAAGGAGAATATTATTATAGGCTTTGCCTCAGGGCACTCAAATGAAAATCACATTTCACTACTGTGATTGCATTTGCAACACACAAAACAAGGGAAAAGAATGTGACTGGCTGCGCGTTTTGCTACATGTAACTTTCTAGTCCTCAAGTTAAATCTGACAAAATCATGCAAACTTCTTACTTCCCACTTAGAAAACAAACGTGAATTTTATGTTTATATTTACATAAATACTATATATTATATATTATATGTACTATATATATATTTATATATTTTATGTATATATGTATACACACACACACACACGGAGACAGAGAGAGAGTATATATATTCCTGAGTTTAAAATAGAAACAACAGAAACAAAAAGGAAAATTTTCTGAGACAAAAGCATAAGCACTTTCCCAGTGAAAGATGGTTTAATTCTGATAAGACAGACAGTAGGTAGTCTTTTGAATCTGAGCATTTACTCCTCTATGAAAAAGCACATATAGCAAGATACAAGCTTACACGTAGCTGGCTGTGGATACTGGCAATGTAGGGGGAGTCGACACAACAAAATTTTAACTTCCCACTTAAGTTGCTGAAGTCCTGACACTTAGTAAAAAAAAAAAAAAAATATATATATATATATATATATATATATGAACCTTCATAGAAGAAAGGAAGAAAGTGAGTAAGTAGGTACTGGTGTCCTCAGAAATGTAAAAGTGGTAACTATTAGGAGTAAACAAAGAGGGCAACCAGGTGAAATTTCACCCTCTTCACAACATTACTGACCTTTCTCTCTTGACTGTATAATCTAATTAAACTAGTTAATTCCTAGGTTTTACACTTTGAATATGGAAATTGACTTGAATTCTGAGTCCTCTTCCTTTCCAAGATTAGCACCATGGGGAAAAAAATGCCTAAGTGAAATTGTCATAGAAAATGTTTTATTACATTTTTATTACATTTTCTCTCCTATTTTTCTTTCATCTCCTTCTCCTCCTCCTCCTTCTTCTATGAGAATTGATTGGATACATACATTTCAAAAAAATAGTTTGTTTTAGGACTTAGTGAGTCATCTTGGAATAAGAGATACTTCCTAGAGGAGAGGTTGGTCCCTTTTCCCAGAAAGGGCTGGATTGTAAATAATTTAGGCTTTGCTAACCTTAAGGCTTCTGTTGTAACAACTCAACTCTGATGTCGAATTATAAACAATATGTCAATAAATGTACGGCTGTGTTCCAATATATATTTCTTTAATGACATTAAAATTTAATGTGTGATTGTATGATAATACATCAAAAGATATAATTAAATAAATAACATTTTATTTTATTTTCATGGGCACAAATTATTATTGTTTTGACTTTTTATCACCCATTGAAAAACTGTAAGAACAATTCTTAGCCCATAGCCTATACAAGAACATTTGGCAGGCCACACTTTGCCCATAAGCAATAGTTTATCATACCCTGGTCTGGCCCAGATTAAAAAACTGTCTGTACCATCACCTGTCACTTCTATGATCTTAGTCAAGTTTGTTAGCCTTTCAAATTTTCTCATATGCAAAATAGAGTCCATTGTTTTATTGACCCTGGCTAGGTCTTGGGTTGTTTTGAGAATTAAAGTTGTTAATACGCCCTGCTGTGGCTCACGCCTGTAATCCTAGCACTTTGGGAGGCCGAGGCAGGCAGATCACAAGGTCAAGAAATCGAGACCATCCTGGCCAACATGGTGAAACCCCGTCTCTACTAAAAATACAAAAATTAGCCAGGAATGATGGCGGGTGCCTATAGTCCCAGATACTCAGGAGGCTGAGGCAGGAGAATCACTTGAATCCGGGAGGCGGAGGTTGCAGTGAGCCGAAATTGCCCCACTGTACTCCAGCCTGGCCACAGAGCGAGACTCCATCTCAAAAAAAAGTGTTAATACATTCAAAATACTAAACACTGCTTTCATATAGCAAGCGCTTAATAAATGCTATCATTATTAATAAAGTTATATATTTGTTTACTTCCATGTACTTTATTCAATTTGCCCCTATTAGTAATTTATGAAACAAATCACATCAGAAATTACTTCAACCTAAATTGCATAAGCTTGTCTGGACTTACAAAGAAAGATGGAGGCTGGGTGTGGTGGCTCACACCTGTAATCCCAGCAGTTTGGGAGGCCGAGGCGGGTGGATCACAAGATCAGGAGATAGAGACCATCCTGGCTAACACGGTGAAACCCCATCTCTACTAAAAATACAAAAAATTAGCCAGGCATGGTGACAGGCGCCTGTGGTCCCAGCTACTCAGGAAGCTGAGGTAGGAGAATGGCTTGAACCCAAGAGGCAGAGGTTGCAGTGAACCAAGATCACACCACTGCACTCCAGCCTGGGTGACAGAGTGAGACTCTGTCTCAAAAAAAAAAAAAAAAAAAAAAAAAAGTTGGATTATATTCTAATTTGTTTTGAGTAATTCAGAATACCATAAAGATGAAAGGAAAAGATGTGAGAGAGCAAGAGAGAGTTATCACTGATAACTAATATTTCTCATGATTGGTGCCAAGTGCCTTCTGTATTTTTTTAACTTAATGTTTATTATATCTGAGAGAGTAAATAATTGGATGAATATCACATTGCTAAACTAGTGTTTGGCAAATCAAGGCAAAAAGTTAGGTGTGTTTGATTTCAGAGGTACAGCTCTTTCAGTTACTACTGTGAAAGCGGATAATACAAATGGGTAATTCTTGTCACGCCCAACTAAAATGGAGTCAAGAGGTCAGAATGAAAAAGCACTTGGGGCACATAACATTGCTCAAAAAATATAATCCTCTGCAAGCCTGGCTGCTGAATCTGCGTGTTGTAACCTGAAACTAGATTTATCTAATGGTTACTGAAACAACCTGCGGCAACTCTAAGACTACTTTTACCTGCCTCTATCAACTCACCAATGAGAGCCTGCCAGCTTGCTAAAACTTTACCAGTGTCAATGAACTTTCTTGAGGAGCAATACATAATATTTCTCCTTTTTATGAAACCTCTGACCTTTTTGTTCTCTGAACATACCAAAGACCAACTGATACTCTTGTATGCCTTAAATTGCAATCCTTTCTTCCCAGATAAAATGTTTTGTTTTATTTTGTTTGGTTAAGAGATAGTCTTGCTCTTTGCCTAGGCTAGACTCAAACTTGTGGACTCAAGTGACCCTCTCACCTCAGCCTCCCTGTTAGTTGAGAATATAGGCAGGCACCACTGTGCCCAACTAGACGTTTTAATTTCAGACATTTCTCTTTATATTTTATTTGACTTGGACATACAGGGTGCCAGAAGAGGGGTTCCAAAGCTGACTCACTTCAGAGAAAAACACTGGCCCCTGGAACTGTGGTGTGAGGTATGCACACTATAACCATTTGTGCCCCTCAATTTTGTGGGTCACTTTTTCCCTTGGTGAGTCTCCCTTGGAGTGAACTCTAAATTTGATAGAGTATTTTTGTATTTGGTACTTGGGTGGGGATGGATCTTTTTCCTTCCTGTCTGCTTCAGTTGAGAGATTTCCCATTCATGAGGATCTTTCCCCTGGCAGACCCTGACTGTGCGAAGGGACTTTTCCCTTTGGGTTGAGGCATAAGTGATGAGATTTTTTTCCCCCTTCAGTTGGAGAAAGTGGCTTATCATACTTCTTGGTAACCACATACTTTATTTTCTGTGTGTGCTTACATTATTTGACCTTTATGTATTTAGCAGTTGCATTTAATTGGCCCTCAAAGTTTAAAAGCATGCTAAGGTATTTTCTGGGACTCCAGCTGGTAACATGTTCATACATTATACGGATCATTCAAAGAGTCCATTTTTCTTAACACTAAATTAAAAGACTGTGGCTCAAAAAATCATACACTCAAAATAAGACATTCATATCTCATTGCTATCTTGAGGCAAAACAAAGAAACAAACACACAAAAAGCATTCAGGACACAAAGACTGCGTTGCTACAAAATATTGCCTCAAAATGAGCTAAAACTCTTTCCAGACCTTTTCTCTTCCCTTCTTGCAACTCCTCTTCTTTATTCTTCTCTAAGCTAAACTCTCTTTTTTCCAAGATTCCTCAGCTATTCTGGTATACTGAGTATTTAAGTAAAGCACTTGAAAACCAGCAAATATTAAAAAATATTATTTTGACCTTCATGCTGTTTTCTTAAACACAAAGATGAAATTTCCAAGTAGACACCCTCACTATACTAAAAGGAATGGCAACTTTCTTATCTTCAAGGACAAATAATTGAGATCAAGAAAATACCATATAAATCTTGTTAGAATAACTCTGATATTTTGTGGGCCTTCACACATATTTCAGTGACATTTTCACAGTTAATTATTCATTGACCAATTCAGGATATTAGTAACTGATTCAAACTCCTTTACCCAAAATTTGGTTCACAGTCTTTCCAAGATTGCCTACTAAAAATAAACCTATAAAGTTTAGCCTTATTCCATTTTGCCAGAGAAATAATTTGAATCAGTTTTTTAAATAAACTGGATCATTTATATGTTGTATTATCTTATGACTAAAATTCTAAAATAACAGGTGTAAAATCTTTATGTATATATGTATTATGTTGTATATTGTTTCTAATAATAAAATCTGGTGTATTCGCCAAAAATCACTAAAAAAATTATTCCGTTTGGTTAAATAAATGAGTGTTCATATAAAACATACAGTAATTAACCCATTTTCCCTTTGGCACATGTGACTTAAGTAAATCTTTGACATATTAATTGGTTTTAAAATTGTTGATAAAATTTAAAATGTCTTCAAAATTGTCAGTGTATATTTTTGTCTGAGTTTAATGGTCAGACAGTTTTATATTTGCCTCTGATTAATGTTTTAAAATCATGAAGATATAGTCCTAGCCAAAAACTAAATGATCTTTTTTTATATTATTATTTGATAAATAAGATTAATTTAATATTGTTGATTTAATACAAAACAGTTGTATCTTCTGAGTTATCAACAGAATGCCCACGCATTTAATATTAAGGGTCTTACTTAGATAAACTCCTACTATTAGCAGGATATGAAATTTGTTAGTAAAAAATGACTGAAATAATGGCTGTCTAATATCTCAATTTTCATAAGTAATATAGGTATAGTTGTTTTAAAACTTAAATTAGGTAATTGTAACTAAAATAAGTGTTCACAGATGAACTTTTCATGTAATTTAAAATCTTAAAATTATGTAGTATTAAATAATAGATATTCATCAAATTTCTGGGTAATATCCAACTAAGAAAAAAACCTAAAACTAATTGCTGAATTAATATAATTTCATTCTTGGCTTCTTCAATTTTATAAAAAGTCACATATTTAGGTTTATTAATCAAAATATATATTTAAAAATATAGGACTAAGGATGTGATTTAAGAAAATTGTAAAAGCTCTAAACAAGTCAAGGAAGATTTGTAAAGGATGAGCTATGTGAAGGACATTTCATATGTGATTGGATTGGCTGAGATGGAAAATAAATTGTTTATGTGTTTTTCTAAAAATAAAACACTGATGTCAGGGACACTGATACAAAACCAAACTCTGTTCCTCTGTACTTAAAACAACAAGGTTTCCTTAAAGTACTAATTTGCTCTTAATAAAAATGAAAGATATTTTGACTTTTAATTATAAAATCTGTTTCATTAACAGCCATCTTCTTCCTGAGGTTTATTTTATTTTACTAGTTTCAGGTTAAAAATGCTATCCTCTTCATTTGAAATGTATTTAATTTTTTGAGCTACAGTTTTACCTTTGAAATATTTCAAATTCATTTTCAGACGTTTAACTTTTGCTGTATCTTGCTGCTTGTGATTTGCAGGTCATACATCATTACCTTCAGCTTTTTCTCCCCTTGAGAAGGTGAGGATAATAACTCCCTTGTACTTTTAGTCAGCTCCTATAGCTTGTTTTCACTGGTCCAACTCAGCTGTTAAGGGCTGACCCTGAAATGTTTATTTTCAAGGCCTAGCAAAGCAATATTTTCTTCTGGTATAATTTAATTTTTTATTCTTGACTTTTCTTGATGTAATCTTAATTGGTATACTCATAACCTTGGGCGCATTATTTCTATGTCTGATTAATTCAAGTTTTCATCAGGTTTGACTTCTAGTGCATCTAAATGAGCTTTCTATGAGGAGAAACAATCACCAGAAGGTTTTCCGTTACCTTTTGGTAGCTGGTCCAAGAAACAAATACTTTATATTTTATCAATATAATTTTTTGTGTTGCCTTTATTAGGTTTTTTATGACTTAAAAAACTGAGCTTTAAAATGATTAAGGTATTAATTACATCTATGGTTACATCTATGTAATTTCCTCTATTGGTTTTGAAATATTTTGATTATCACACTGATTAAGTGAATGAGAATTGTTTTAGAGTGACCCGGGATTTTTTCTTAATTTAAAAGTTTTGAGCCTTTTGGTAACTGTGACAAATGTCCTCAAAATTAAATCCTAAATTAAGTATCTTTGACCTAAAATTTACTTTGGAGTTTTCTCTGGAAAGTCTCAAAATATGTACCTCTCACTTTGTAAAGATTTAAGTAATTAGGCTTAAACCTTTGTAAAGTCTTAGATCTAACTTAAATTATTAGATTTAAATAATACAGGAAACATTAATGAATGATAAGTGGTACTAGGTCTTTCATTTAGTTGTGTTTATGGTTATATTGTTAATAAAAATGTTTCAAAAATTATATAATTCATTAAAATATATTACCAGTCATAATTTTGGTTGTTATCTTTAAATGCTGTATATAATAGAAATAACAGAATTTCCTTGTCAAAGGTAAATTTTCATCAGATTATTAATCATGGCTATTCTAAGTTTTTGTCATCCATAGTTACTGTTTTGAATTCTTTTCTAAAAATAGTCACAATCAGATTCATGGAAACAACTTCACCAAGTACAGTTACATACAGGTTTCTAATAACTTGAAGATCAACAGACTAAATAAAAATTTCCAGTACTCTGATAAAAAACTGATAGATTTATAAAACTACTAATGGAAGCACAATATGAATTGGTTATACAAGAATAAATAACTGATGATTATGTTTTTGTAACTGTTATTTAAAACATTGTTGGCTCTTTATATAATTTTTTTAAGATTTAAGGAAATTTTCTCTCCTAAGAGAGCTATAATTTATGATCATTTCTTAAGGAATACTTTTGTAAACAGAGATAAATGTATTTGTGTGTTTTTTTTCTTCTTTGTTCCTCCAGGAATTCAAAAACTATTTGTGAGTATTTTTATGACAACATGACTATTTACATAAATCCAGTAAAATCTGCTCTCTGCTTATAGAAAACATTGGCTATATTACTAATGCTTTGACTGAAATGTCATATTTGAAAATATGCATAAAATTCCTGACTGCAAGTGTTCCCAGCCTTACAGTGAATAAATAAAAACTGTCACTGTTTAGCAGGCCCAGGAAACACAAGGCTGTGAATAATATCTAAAGTCTGCATTGGTTTGGCTTCCTACTCTCAAGAGGTTTTTAAATCTGATATTCTTATACAATCAATGTAGAGAAAATTTGTATTTCCAAAGAAAAATTATAATATACCTGTTACTAGATTGTAACTCTGTACATTGTTTTTGAGGGTTTTTTAAAAATCTATTTATAGACTAGATTAGGTACTAAGTTTTGGGGGTTTCTCCAATCCAGTTTCTTTCATAAAATTACTAAAACAGCAATTGCTCTATTCCTAAATCCCTATAAGCTAAAACTAAACAAATTTTAAGGATCAGGTTTTTTTGTGTTTTTTGTTTTTTGTTTTTTGTTTTTTGCTTGATGTATGGGCCACACAGAAAGGTCACCAAGCCACTTCATGGTATAACCAGAGTCATTCAAACTGGTAAACCAGGATGAGAGGTTGATGTTTCTCATGCTGCAAACAGCTTGAGATTCCTATCCCATGTAGTGGTACCTTTTGCATTTGGCAGAATAATGCTGTAATTAAAATTTTGCAATCAGTAAATTCTATAAGTAACTTGACAAAACTTGACCAAAGATATATTTTTAGTCCACTCAGTGCGCAAGTTTGACAATATTCCCAGCACAACTTTTTATTCAAATTATACTAGTGATACCTTTTGTAAAGTTAGGATTGACTGCTTTAATTCAACCTAGTCATAAAATGTTATTTAGTGGCTCCGACAGGTCTCGCTCACTTTCCTCCATGGTCTATTGATTTGATGAGTTTGTTGCCCTTAGGCTTGGACTCTTAGTTCAAAACCATTGTACAAATGTACATTTATTATATTATTAATTCTTTGTCTGTATTATGATTTTTAAACTTGATTCATATTTCTTGCCTAGTTTGTAAAGTCAACTCTTCTAACAGGATAATGTTAGCTAAACCCTCAAATGATTACAGATGCCTATGGATTGATAATATGAAACTCAATGCTAGACTCCAGATAAACATACCCATAGAATATTTTTCCTTCTGGTCTCTTTGTTATTCAAATGTGGCCCAAGTTCCTGACATAGAACCCCCTACCTTCTCCCTGTCATGGGACAAATTCAACTGGGACAGGTCCATCCCAGCCCTCAGCGACAATTAAACCTAACTGCAAAATGGTTTATCAGTGATGCTTTCTGAAAAAGATCTTGATCAAAAGGGGGAAATGTGGAAGTTGTTTCTACTAAGTGGGTCATGCTTGTCATGACCAACTAAAACAGAGTCGAGAGGTCAGAATGAAGAAGCACTGACCTTGCTCCAAAAATCTAATCCTCTGCAAGTCTGGCTGTTCAAATTGCTTGCTGTAATCTGAAACCAGTTTTATCTAATGGCTAATGAAAAAACCTGCTGAAACTCTTAAGACTAGTTTTATTCACTGCTGTCTCTTACTAACCAGAGCTTGCCAGCTACTGACAACTTTGCTAGTGTCAGCAAACATTCTTGAAGAACAATACATAACATTTCTCCTTTTCATGAAATTCCTAAGCTTCTCTTAAAAGCTTGTTCTTTGGACATATGGAAGACTAGTGGTCTGCATGTATGGCCCAAATTGCTATTCTTTCTTCCAAAATAAAACATTTTAATTTTAGAGACCTATCTCTGTATTTTACTTGACTTTGACACTACTATGCTATTTGTCTAGAAAAGTTACAACTCCAATCATAAAATTTTATCTACTTACATCTCTCTTATTTTGGAAAGCTCCATACACAAACAAAAGCACAGGAAATAGAATATTGAATTTTGATGAATGTATGCCCTAGATCTAATAAAAATCAACTAATGTTTACTCTTGCTATAGCTCTATATTTCGCCTTACACTCCAGATTGGCACATTATTTTTTAAAATACATAATTCTTATTAACATAATGGTTCAATAAAAATGGAAGCTCAAGAAAAAAATTAAAAAGATTAAAAATAATAATTACAAAAATTCAAAAATGTCTTTTTTACTATTATCTATCAGGGTATTATGTAAGTGAAATCCTAATTTTGATTAACATTATGTCATAAAAATTTCTTTATTCACATAGACTTCATAACCTTTGTACGAAACAAATACACAAATATAATTACAAATTATCCAATTATTGAACATTACTTGTTACATTTTTAAAGTCTGTATTTGTTACAAGTAGAAAAAAAGAACTTTAGAGAAAATTTTAGAGAAATTTTAGAGAAAAGTTTAGAAGTTTCTAGATGTTGTTTTAGAGGAAATGATGCATTGCAGAAGGCTACGATGTATCATTTGGATGTTTTGCAATGATGCTGAGCATTTCACAAAATTCAAGGCAGGTTTGAACTCCCAAGCCTCAGGAAGAGTAGGGCCAGGGCAGTGATGTGGACCAAGGTAGCAGAGGTTTAGGGACCTGCTCTGTGAAACACCACTTCTCAAGTTTTATGGTGAAAATCAATCCTTTAGCAAACTTGTTATAAGGCAGATTTCCACACAATAGCCTTAGAGTGAGGCCTGACAGACTGTATTTCTAACAAGCTCCTAAGTTATGCCAATATAGCTGGTCCTATGTCCAGTCTTTGCTATCCACTCTCTGTAACATGATTTAGTAACAATTTCCTCAGGTTTTAGTTTACATTTTCATATTTTTAGGTTAGCTTTATGTATACATTTGCATCATATGCACCTATATTTTTTTATGAACAGAAGGTTTTTTTAATTCATTGTCGAAACTGTTGTTATTCTTTTAAATGTTTTTTAGAAAAAAATTCTAATCATTTGTATGCTTTTGAAAACATCCTATTTCCAAAGTGAAGCAACTGGTTGAATTCACTTGTGGAAGAAATCTAAAAATTAGTTTCTGATGTTAAAACAAATAAATTTAGAAGTGTAAGGAAGAATTAAGTAAATCAACCAATAAAGATATATATGAATCCCCTACCAATCTCAAGGCTTTATATTAGATGCATTCAGAATATAAACAAAAGAAACATCTTTTCTCGTCTCATGAAATGTATAAATTTATTTAGAGTCATTTCCTATTTTTAAAATAGGTTCTCTTTCGAATTTCATTCAGTGACTGGGCATGAAAATCCGTATCCATTTCAATAAATGGAAAATCCCATCTAAGTCAATCAATTTCTTAAGAGTTGCAGTGGCTGTGGTTGCAGTTGGCAAGCCTATTGTATGTCACATCTCTATGCCACATGAGCAATGCATTAGATGGCACCAAATGTCTTGCTTTTGAAAGTGAAGCTATGCATTCCCATCAAGCATTTGAGTTAACAATAATATGACACTATCTATTTAATGATAAAAGTTCAGTTCTATCAAAATGTAATTTTTTATTCAAATAGCAAGCATTGTTGCCTAACATTAATATTTAATATTCACTAAAATTGGCACATAATCTTTATTTTTAGTAACTTGCTAATTTCTGTAAATAGGAAATATAACTTCCGAATTTTTTCTTTTGTCTTCAAAAAACAAAAACTTAAATGATGAAGAAAATATAAGGCCGTATTTTCTATAGTTCTCTCTTTTGTATACCCCAAGCTACACATCAGGCTGCTTCTATATAATTTTCATAATGATGTATGGCTAATCTTATATATGGATAAAAAGAGTCTACATCAGTTTTTAAACTTGTGCATTACCTTTTTTAGAAAGCCACCAGGCTTTAAAAAACAATACCTTTTCAAGGATACATTTTAATTCTTAAAAGAATAAGATCCTTTTCTTCTCTGAACATTTAATTATATAGAAGTAATAAATAGAACCAAACTTAAACAGTGATATCAACTAAGTTTATCATAGGGTTTAAATATTAACTAGGATGATAGCACATATGACTCAAACAGTTTGCCTTTTAGAATCTTAATTGCTCCAGCGAGTCTCATACATTGTGCCAGGCTCTGAATTCATTCCCTAGAAACTAACTTGCAGCACAAGAACTACTGACAAATGAGCTGGTTCATCATGCCTATTTGGAAGGACATTTGGTGATGGTGGTTATAAGAATCCCATTACTTTCAGAAATGATATATAATTGTTCACCAATGGGTGGTCCCATTCCAGAATTCACTGTAACTGTTATTTACCCTGAGATATAGGTAACTTTAAGTGATTTTTCTTCACATTAAATGGCTAATAACTTAGCACAGTGCTCGGAGTATATATTTATAGACAAAGAGAAAGGAGTGAATATCTGTCCCATTACCAAATATATCTCAAAATTGTAAAGTACCTTTTAAATCTGAAGTGTGCTTATTTAAGCAGTATTCATTTTCAAAATTCCCTTCCTGATATAGAAATATCTCTGGGAGGTGACATGTTTAAGAAAATGTAACTAATAGTTCAAATCAAAATACATCATAATATACTGCAGCAAAAGCACAAAACATCAGTCATTCTATATATTTTTGAAGCATTGTATGCCCAATATACAGGTGAATTTATATAGTTTATATTATACAAATATTACATAGTTTATACTATATAAATGTTATGGGTTTCAATGAAAGCAGTCATAATAACAATCAATCTTCTTGCACTTCCCTAGTCTTCTTACCCTAAAACATAAGATAACTTATTTTAGAGGTAGAACCAATAGATTTTAGATCCAGAAGAACATGAAGCAAAATGAAAAATAACTTTGAAATTAGTTCTTGGTTCTTGCTAAGCTGCTATTTTCTCACCCATAAAATGAGAATTATAATATCTCTTTTTTTAAATTCTAGGATGAAATGGACAAACACATATAAAGTGACCTCTCTAGTACTTGATATGTAGAAGAAGCTTAAGTTAGTGGCTGATATTTTCATTATTAAATCATAATCATTATCATTTAATAGTGCAAATGCATACCAAATTGACCTATTGGGTAATTTTCTAAAAGCCATGTATATTTTTACTATTTTTAGAAAGTTTTCATAGGCAGTCGAATTTTCAATTTGTTTACTATTAGAGTTTATTGGTTTTAAACAATGGTGTGCTGATAATCTGGTTCTAAAAAAAAAAAATGAGCCCTTGGCCAGGTGTGGTGGCTCACACCTGTAGTCTCAGCACCTTGGGAGGCCGAGACAGGTGGATCACGAGGTCAGGAGTTCAAGACCAGCCTAGCAAGATGGTGAAACCCTGTCTCTACTAAAAATACGAAAATTAGCTGGGCGTGGTGGCAGGTGCCTGTAATCCCAGCTACTCAGGAGGCTGAGGCAGAGAATTGCTTGAACCTGGGAGGTGGAGGTTGCAGTGAGTCAAGTTTGCACTACTGCACTCCAGCCTGGGCAACAGAGCAAGACTCCTTGTCAAAAAAAAAAAAAAGCCCTTATTTGAAGCATTTGCAAATTTCAGTCATCTAAATACTCCCATCATGGACAATTTCAAGCTATCAATTTCATGTCACTGAATCAAAAATTGGGAAAGTGTGTGCACAATAGTCTCTTATGAGCTGGTACAAGCCAGCTCCAGCACACTCCTAGCTCTAGGTCAACTCAATGTTAGCCAATTATTGGAAATGACCAACTCAATAAATGACAAACTCAGCAAATGATCAACTCATCAAATGACAAATATGTCAAGTAACCAATTTACAAAACGACAAATTTATCAAAAGCCAATTTTCCAAAAGCTAACTTCCAGAAAAATAATGTGTCATATGATCAATTCCCAAGTGACCTTAGTTCCTAAAACATATCAAATTCCTTAAAGAGGAACTAAGACAATTTCTTTATTCATTGTTTCTCCAGAGGCAGACAAATGTAGGGGGAAAAGAAAAGCTTAAAGATATAAAGAAGATAGGCAATTGTACATATAAAAACATTTGAATATAAAATATGCTCACTGGAATATACCACATGCATGACTCTGGCTTTTAGCCAAACTAGACTGAGAATGCTGCAACTAAAATGCAGACAGGCAATGAATAATCAAATTTTGAAAAAAAAAATCCTAATCAATTTGGCATTTTTTAATTTGCTATCTTAACAGGCAGATTGGTTTTTCAGTGAATTGACTTTACTTAAATTTACTCTTACAATCTTTATGTGCTATGCACTTGAAGATACTGAATCACAGAGACTATTCATAGCAAATTTAATCACTGGGGTCTTGATATGAACTTCCAGGCATTTTTAAAGACCTATTGTCAAATTGTGGATGTTTAATTATTTTAAGATGTAACTCTCCACATTAGAGTTAGGAGACATAAATAAATCAATTGGATGTAAATCTAATAGTTTGGCAATTGCATTTAAAATCATCTAGGTTAATACATGATTTAACTTACATAACATCTAGGCTAATACAGAATTTAACTTATATAACTCACCTTGAACAAAATTATTAAATACCCAGTTTGTCTTTATACTGTCTTTCTTGAACTTCCCTTTCAGTGACCATCTGCAGCTTTTCTGATTGCCCTGCAAGTAACACAGATACATTCCCTCATCTATTGGCAAGCTTACATATATTCTTCAGTCACTCAATCCCCACAGACTCTTTCTACTTTTGCCTCAGCCTAAGTAGCCTCAGGGAATGGTACTTTAGAAAGTATGCTAGAAACAGCACTATTGAGATTTGAAAGAGACCTTGCCTATTGTTTAAATTTATATTGGATTGTATTGATTTAATTTATTGAAAGTAAATCCCAAAGAGGTAAAGTGATTTACTGAAAGTCACATGGAAGTAAGTTTACTTACAAGAAGTTCACTTGAGATAGAATATTTATGGCTAGAATTTTTTTCATAGATCCTTCTATCAAAAGATGCACTCTGTTTTTTCATCCATTTGAATTCAGCCTGGCTTTCTGACTTGCTTTGACCAACAGAATTAGGCAGAAGTCATGTTGAGTAAGTTCTAGAGGCTGGACCTCAAGGACATTGCAGCTTCTGTCTTTGCCCTCCCTCATGGAATGCAGCCCTAAAGCCACAAGGTAAGGAAGTCAGTCCTACTGGAGTAGGAGAGGTCAAGCGAAGGAGAACCAGGGCCAGCACCAGCTATTCAAGATGTGAATGGAGCCATCTGGACATTCCAGACCAGCCAATATTCCAGCTGAATGAATGTAGCATGGAATAAACCCAGATAAGAAGCAAAGGAACCATCCAGTTAACCAATAGAATTGTGAGAATTAATAGATCATTGTTGTTTTTAGTCATTAAATTTTGGGGTGGGATGTTACATAGCAGTTAATTGATTCGTTTTTAAAGGCACGTTAGAAGGCCTACAAAAATACATACATTACAGGTTTTAGAAAATAAAGAAAATAATTTGGGACATCAAAATGAAAGGAAAAGTGAAGGTACTATAAATAAGATTGGTAGAGGTAGAGAAAAAAAATAAATATATCATCCAAAAAACAACCAGCTACACCTGATAGGTCCATGCCATGACAAGGGAATACCTCATGAGTTTTGAAATGGGCCTTTCACATTTCTGCATGTTTTACAAGAAAGGACACTGAATACCTTTGTTCTTAACTATCTTTTAAAGGATATGTATACAGTGAAAGGTGTTGGAAAACTAATGTCCTATTAAGAGCAAAGGGCAGGCATGCTAACTGTAAGTATAAAATATTCAGGTTTCCTAAACTCATGTTTCCTCCCCTACTGGGTATATATGAGTCATCTGCTCCTCTTCACACAGCCCAGAAGGAACTGAGGCTAGGAAAAATGGTGCCAAAACATGCTGATGATCATGCTGATTTGTGTGCTGGGAGTAATAAACTCATTTGTCTCTAACCCAGGAGTTTTGTGTCATCTGCCAGCGTCTATGAAATTTTGCCAGGCTGACTTGTTAGCTTGAGAGAATGAAAAACATCTCAAACTCTTTAGTTTTAACAATGAGGTGTTCTACAACAAACACCAAGTAAAGTTGTTTATCTTAGGAAGTGTATTTGAGTGTCATCCATTAACAAGACAAGAAGGAGAAAAGAACCAGGTCATTTGACCCCAAAGTCAGCACTCACTTTTATTATACATAGTAGAAAATTTTATAACAAGTCCTCAATAGTGTTAATAAATTATAATATTTTCCCATTATCTTTTGCATGCCTTAATCAAAATAATAAACAGCTAGTGAATAACTGCAGGATTAATCAAATGCATGAGAAAAATATTTTGTGGCAGAAATTTCCAATTTCCCCCAGTTTGTATAATTCAACTAGCTATTTATTCCAGCTGCAATATAGTGTAAACGTAAGAGCCAGGCTTTGAAATTAGGGAGACCTAGATCCAATCATGGGCTTAGTTGTACAACTTAGAAGAGCTTTGGCTTATTCTAATTTGTACACATTTGGGCAAATGATACAGTTTCTTCATTTTAAAAATGGTATAAATTTTTCAAATGTAATGATACCAAACAGGCTGTATTATTTTGAGGATTAGAAAAATTGATGTTTTATTCCTACACATTCAAACAATCTAATACTTTAAAAGGAATCTAATCATCTTATTTGAAAAAAAAAAGCCCTCAATTAGGGAAAAAATAAGAAATAAGTAAGAATCATGAACTTCACCATGAACTTCACCATCTCGATATAATACCTATTGAAATGGTAGAACTTTAATGCTTGTCTACTCCAAATCTTCTTTTTAGATTTTTTTTTTTATCTTGGGACATCAAGATGAAAAGTGAAGGTACTATATGATTGGTAGAGGTAGAGAAAAAAAATAAACATATCGCCCAAAAAACAACTCTTTTTAGAGTCCTAGGGAGGCTGTCAGTTTCACAAAGTGACATTCTAGCTCACTGAGTCCATATATTGATGACTGAAGAAAGAACTAAAAAGAGACTCCACCTGTCAGAAATGCATCACATCCTACCACCTGTGGCCTTCCTGCCTGTCTGCTAATTAGTTAGCATCCATCCAAACCCATTCAGGCCAAAAGCATTTTCCAAAGCTCAGAGTTCCAATGATTTTGGCTTTTAAGTATCAAAGTTAAAAATAACCTTTATAGAAACATCACATAGGGGCAACAAACACTCCACATTTGGCACTTTTCAGAGAATGAAGCTTCTCTTTGAGGAATTGCAGGTTTTCACTGAAGCACAGACATGGCATGCCAGATGAAATCCATCATGATGAATAGTGAGGAAAACAACAAACAAAAAAGCCTGGAAATGCTTTCTTTTTCTCCATAAAACGAAGAAAAATTAACATCAGCAAGCCCTTCAATGTGTTTAACTTTGACTCAGTTATCAGATGTGAAAAACAGTCTGAAATCACATTGCCTCAGTTCTCAGATGATTCTGCAAGGTTTGTTGACCAGGTATCTGGCAAATACTCTAGACCATTGCTACTGGCATGCATATCTAACAGATGTTAAAAATGAAAAGCTGACAGTTTTTATGGTATAATTAAATCTCTCCTTATTTCTCAAGTGCTTTTTAATTTAATTTCAATCAAAAGTAATAACCATATATAATGGCTGTAATAAGACATTCATGTTCTATGTAAGGAGTTACCTATTGTGCTTTAAGAAAAAGTCTTGCAATAAGAAAGGCTCTTGTCAAGGTTTATGGACAGCTTCTAAAACATTTGGAAGCAATGAAGTTACTCAAGAAAGACAAAGTTTCAGGTGGTCTCATAAAATGTTAAGGCCATGCCATCGATTCTATAATAGGATGTTTTTTGCCAGTTTCCCACCTTTGTTACTGAAATGAGAAGAAACATTTTCTTAGAAGGGCTGTCTTATGAATACACACACAAGAAACAGGTTATTTTTATTCATCAAGGCTGATGAAAGTAACTGAACAGATGATCAAGGGACCAAATAATATTGAAGTCACTGAGTTTAACTTACAAATATTTCTTCCATTGGCTTGGTTATAAGTGTGGCTTGGATACATTTCATAGCTAAAAGGGACACTAGGTATGAGCTGGTCTGACCTTCAAATTTCATTAATGGGGAAGGTGAAATCCAAGTATTAGGTGTGATTTACCCAATCAGTCATGACTGGTGAATTGAAGAACCTAAACTGGAACCCAGGTGTCATGACTCCAAATCCAGTAGCTTTTATATCTAAACACATTGCTTTTTCATTAATAATGTTCTGCTGAAAATCAGACTTATTAAAGTTATAAAACAGTAGCTCAGAACTATGCTATCCTTTTCTATGTATATCTTCTCTAATCACTACTACATTTGAAGTACAGATATCCCCTACCTTCGTCTAAGTAGGTTTTTAACTGGCTCATTACTTTACTTGGCGAGGACAGAGACTAGCATAGTGTTCATAGTTTGAGTTTAACTTATATATTTTAACATGAAGTTACACAGAACTCTGTGATTTGATTTAATTTAACATACTGTCATGGAAGCTGTTAAACCTGAGACATATGTTGTAGAATGTTTGGCTATAACTATGTTTCATGTAATGAATTGTGGTACAATAGGTAACTTTTTATTGGTTGACTATGATGGAAACCCTATTTAGGATAAATATTGATGGGGGCTAGGAAATGTCACGTGAGTCACTCTTGAGGGACAAAAATGTTTATTCAAATGATTCAAATACATATGCAAAGCAGAGTGAATTGAAAATGTTAAACACAATCCTGACCCAACTATTCTAACTCAGTCAATAGGACAAGTTACAAAAATAAAATATGCTCTTAATGCAGGTATTTTCAAGGTCAGAAATCATTCTATGTGACAGGTTCTGACTCTTGAAGCTGAGTGTTACATTCCATGAGAAATTGTGATTTTTGTGGGTGTGGCAGAGACTGAGCGGCACAATAAAAATTTACTGGGTTGTCTATTTCAGGAGAAAATACTGAAAATAAATGTTATTCTCATTTCTGTAAAATAATTGTCACTTCCAGATGCAAACTGTGGCTTGATAAAAACAGCACCCAGTTGGTTGCTAGACCTTCATACTGCCTTAGCTCTGAAATTAGTTAGTTGTTTCTCAGTTAAACCTTTAACATCTGTTACTTTATGTCAGAGGGAGGCATCCAAAGAGATATTATTTAAGGGTTCTCTTTGTTTTAATTAATTTTTGAAATTTTATTTTTTCAAATTTCTTATGTAGTGACACTTTCACTTCACTCAGCCAAACTTGTTGACTATCTTATTTTCCATTTTTAGATTTTTAAATGGGATTTTCCAATTATTAACCTGAGGAATCTCTCAGGCAATTTTGATGACGCTCATATAACCACAACTTTCAATATCATTCCCCAAGATTCAACTGCAAGTGATATCCACATGATTTTCTGCCAAAAAAAATCAAAGTTCTAATTGTCATGAAAGTAAATATGTTGTTATTTTTGTAATTGTTGAACCTGAAAAATGTCAGATAATTCATATGAGTGCTTAAGAGAATAGAATAATCTTTTTAGTGTGAAACATTCATATTTCAAACAAAAGTCTAGCATTTCCTTAGCATACATAATTTTTTATTGCTCAATAAAAGAGGTGAAAGAGCTAATATTTGGAAAATAATATAGCAAATAAGAGTGTTTGGAAAAAATCTATGCTTTAATATCTTGTAGCAAATTTTTAAATAAAATCTATTTTTTCTAATAAGCATTGACAAGTTTAAAAAGTTCGATTACCAGATTCATTAACTATTGTGTATAAAAAGAATGATATTATAATTGTGTTGTAAAGTGAAATATAAGAATATACCATCTCCTAATATTATCTTGATGCCCGTGATAGTCATTAATGCTTTTCAGTAATATTTCCTGCTCTCTAACACCTAGGTTTGTGATGAAATCATACTTCTGAGGCTGGGTGCAGTGGCTCACGCCTGTAATCCCAGCACTTTGGGAGGCCGAGGCAGGTGGATCACGAGGTCAAGAGATCAAGACCATCCTGGCCAACATAGTGAAACCCTGTCTCTACTAAAAGTACAAAAAAATAGCCGGGCGTGGTGGCGGGCACCTGTAGTCCCAGCTACACAGGAGGCTGAGGCAGGAGAATGGTGTGAACCCAGGAGGCAGAGCTTGCAGTGAGCCAAGATCACGCCACTGCACTCCAGCCTGGGCAACAGAGCGAGACTCTGTCTCAAAAAAAAAAAAAAAAAAAGAAAGAAAGAAATCATACTTCCTGGTCTCCTGCAATTAGATGGGCCATGTGAGGCATTCAGGCCAGTGATTGATGTGAAGAATTGATGGTGTCACTTCCTGGTTGTATATCTGATTGCCAATTGCTAAACTTTTCAGCTCCTTCTTCCCTTCTTGGCTGTGTTCTAGAGGGGGTTCCTTCAACAACCTAAGTCTTAGAGTAAGGAGGGGACGTACGGCAGAGTCCAGCTAACCCCCAAGGAAACAGGGCATGACCAGAAAATAAGCATTAGTTCTGTTTTTTCAGTTCTTACTTGTCATCAGAGCTTAATTAAATCTACTTTTACTAATACAATAACTCTTAACATTTGCTATGTTTACAGTCTTAGGCTGGGGATGAAATATTTCCAATCTCCTCCTCACCTTCAACACCACCAGCACCAAGAGAAAAGCCATTTGAAAACAATTAAGGTGTGACCAGATATTATCAGTAGAATCATAATATTGAATCTTCTTCCACATAATTATTTCAAAATTGTTCAACTGGATTATTCCGATCAGAATTTCAAAGCATGCTGTCGTGAGATCTACTTGCTTTTCATTATTTTCTTTTCATCTCTTTATAATTTGCTGTTAAGGCAATAATCTTAATGACTCAAATTTTTGAGCATTTACTATGTGCCAGATATAATTCTAAGCCCTTTAATTTTACTAAAGAATTTAATGCTAACAAGCACCTTATCGAACATGTACAGAGATGGTACATAAAATTCCCAAGGCCACCTAATAAAGGACACAGCTATAATCCAAATCCAGACAGCTTAGCTCCAGAGCTTTCACCCCTAGTCATTAATCAATACTATACCACAATAGGCTCTAGATGAAGATGCAGACAAGACTAGTAGCTATTGCCTAGAGACTGATGAGTATTAATTAAACAATTGACAATTTAAAATCAGTAGTTACTATATTTACTATATTTTAACATATACACATTAAAATCTTTCTCTAAAATCTGAATATTTGGGAATTTATAAGCTTCCTTAAATTTCTAGGAAATATGGTGTTAAGAAGACTAATGACAGAAACAAACTGTTCCAAATTAAAACCAGATCAAAGGTTAAAAATCAAGTCAGCATAGATACTTCCATATGCAAGTATGACAAGCTAAAATTTGCTGAATGATCCCCAGTCCCAGCACACACACACACACAAAGCTATAAAACCTCTACCTAACACTAAAACAGCTACCTAAAAAATACTAGAGAGTAAATAACAGTAGGGATGTGGGGGAGTGGGTTGCACATACCCCTTGAGGACGGCATACAGAGTACAAACCACACAAGTACTTCCTGTCTTCCATTTGACCTGGTGCTAACTACCATCTATCCTGAAAGAGCAGTGACTCCAGTAGGTACACGTGGAAACAACCTTTGTATTCTGGCTGGAGAACCAGATTAGGGAAGCTAGGAAACCATGTACACTGAAAGGAGTAGAGAATCATAGAAGGGAATGAGCTAGAGAAGGAAACCACCAACTCTTCCTAGTCACATCCCTGACTGATCCCAAAGCCAAACATGGCTGAACAGCATCAAAGTGGTTCATGTAAAGACAAAGATTTGAATTGAGTCTGAGGCTGCTACATCAGAAACAGTGTTTGTTCAGGGCAAAACCAACAACAACAAAAAAATCACATACTAACACCAAAGAAATAACACTGATTGAAGAAAAAATGAAAGAATACAGAATCTGAACAGCTGAACATTTGTAATGCCCACAATACAATGCTTTGAAAACTAAATGTGTTGTCACAGATAAAGGGAATCACTTCACAATGATAAAAGGATAAATCCATCAAGAAGGCATGCAATTGTAAATGTGTAAATACCCATTAATAGAGCTTCAAAAAATATAAAGCAAAAAAATGACAGAATAAAGTGTGAAATGGGCAATTTTAATAAAATACTTGTAGAAGTTAATACCCCTCCATCACCGCTTGATACAAGAATTGTCAAAAATGCATGAATGAGAATTGATATAATTACTACGCAAGGATAAGGAATGTATGCATGATACAACCAAACACTTTAACCTAATTAATATACATGCATAGAACACTAAGCTGTAAAACAAGACAATACGCATATTCATTTCAAATACACATGGTATTACATGTTTAACAGGATAGAACAGTCTGCATCATAAGATGTCTCAATAAAGATAAATCATTTCAAGCTAAACTGAGCATGCTTTCTTACCATGATGAAATTATATTTAAAATAAAAAAACAATAACCCCAAATCTCTGAAATATTTGAAAATTAAGAACACACTTGTAGATAACCACTGACCCAAAAGAGAAATCACAGGTAAATTACAAAATAGTTTGAACTGAGTGATAACAAAAAGGCAACATGTCGACGTTTGTGGAATAAAGGGAATGCAGTGTTAGAGAGATATTTGAAGCTTTCAATATTCACTTTAAAATAGAAAGAATGATCTCAAATCAATGTTCTAAACTTCTACTTTAAGAAACAAGAAAAAAAGAGAGAAAATTAAATCTATGAAAGCTGAAGAAAAGATAAAGATAAGTGAAATAAAAAATAGGAAGCAGAAAAAAAATTCAAAAAAATTAGCAAAACCCAAATCTGTCCTTCGAAGAGGTGAGCAAATTCAATAAATCTTCAATAAGAATGACCAAGGGAGAAAAAGGTAGACAACACCAGTTACCAATGTTAGAAATGAAAGAGGGGATATCATTTGTGAAAGGAAAATAAAATCTTGAGACTCCAATTCACTATGCTAAAAGGAAAAAATTAAGCTGAAAGCTAAGTTATGCAAAAAAAAAAAAAAAAAAACAAAAACCCTGCCTTTCCTTTTGTTCCTAAGCAGATAACTATAGACAAAAGTTTAGATATCGCCACAGATAGCTACTCCATGCTCACTTTATCTTATGTAAAGTGCTGGTTTATTGAGCATGTGAATACATAATTGGTGATCCCCCTACCTGCTCCTTTTCCCTTGCAATGTATGGATTCAGTAGTATGACCACACCCTCCCAGTGTCCCCTCTAGCTCACTTTTCCAGTTTAAATGTTGAAGTCCTCAAAATCATCCTTGGGAAAAGTCATGAACCACAGATTGTTCCTGTGGTGTGGCTTTGTATTCCTTTTAACTGGACGTGTCCTTAACCTTGGCAAGATAAACCTCAAAATTGATTCAGACTGTCTCAGATATTTTTGGGGTTTTGTTTATTTGTTTGTTTTGTTTTCATTTATTTCTTTTTTTTGAGACGGGGTCTCACTCTGTCACACAGACTGGTGGGCAGTGGTGTGATCTTGGCTCACTGCAACAGCTGCATCCCAAGCTCAAGAGATTATCGTGCCTCAGCCTCCCAAGTAGATGGGACTACAGGCACATGCCACCAGGTTCAGCTAATTTTTTGTGGATATGGGGTTTCACCATGCTGGCCAGGCTGGTCTCAAACTCCTGACTTCAAGTTATCTGCCCGCCTCGGCCTCCCAAAGTGCTGGGATTACGGGCATGAGCCACTGCGCCCAGCCTCAGATACTTTTTGGTTTGCACACTAGAGATGCTATAGACACTGAAAACAGAATTTAAAAATTATAGGCAACTTTACTCCAAAACATTTGACCACCTAGCTGAAATAAATTCTTTGAAAGACATAAATTACCAAAACTCAGTATGACATAGAAAATGTAAACTATACTATACCAATTAAATAAATGAAATTAGAAATTAAAAATTGCTTCATAAAGAGAACTCGAGGCCCGAAGGGCTTTGCTATTATTATTTATGCCTGTGCTTCCAGAATGAAGAGAAAAACATCTATAAAGGGACAGAAACATTTTATAATGAGGAGCTGTTTGATGTCTTCATATAATAATTACACTGTTATATATAATTAGCAAAAGTCATCAAAACTCACAAAGCAATTGGAAAATGTAGCCAGGCATGGCGGCTCATGCTTGTTACCTTAGCACTTTAGGAAACGAAGGTGGAAAAATCATTTGAGGCCAGGAGCTCGAGACCAGCCTGAGCAACATGGCAGGACCTACAAAATAAATAAATAAATAAATAAATAAATAAATAAATAAATAAATAGTTATTTTATGTAAATAATGTTCAATTAAACGTTAATTAAGAAAATGTTTCATTGCTGAAAAGAAATCAAGAAGGTACAGACTTAAAATCTCATGAGTGATTTTTAGTATGCTCTGAAATACAAGACCTCTAAGGTTGTACATCCAAAAGATTATTATAAACAGCATTACAGAAATTACCAAAAAGGCAAGTCTGTTATAACCAAATGTCATAATTTATTTGAAAATTTTATTAATGCAAATAAAAACAGAAGTTAAACTCTGCAATGACTTTGGGGGGAAAAAAGTACAATTTCAAATGCAGAACTCCAGGTGTACAAAAGCATGTTTGATAGAGCCAATGAGTTATCGATCAAAAAACACTCTTTTCCTAAATTATCTTCCAAACAGATGACAGAGACTGACAAAAAACCCAAGACTTATCTTTCACCTCAGCTATTGTGACTTTTACAATTGGTTCCTCTTAAGAGAATGAATTTCTGTTTTACCCATGTTTTAATATCATCAAAAAATACTAGAGCTCAACAGTCACTCACAAAGGAGGATGCCCAAGGAGGAGAGTTTAACATTGTGTAAAGACAAAAGAATAGAAGCAGGTCAATTACTGCTCTGATGTATACCAGTAATAATTGAGAACAAGCTAAAAACAAAACAAACCCTATTTCAGTTCTATTCCCAGAGTGGCAGGATATTTCTAACCTTGGGCTTCAGTTTCCTCATCTAAAAATGAAATTATTTGGATTTGATAATTTATCTGGCTTAAATATTTTGTGGCTATAAGCTATTTAGAATAAACCAGAAATTCATTCTGAGCCTGAGAAGGTAAAACAGTTTTACAGAGTCTCCATAGAATGTTGCGTCAGAATTTTCCTGACTCTGAATTTCACAAAATAGTAAAATCCCCAAATTACCCTCCCCAAAAAACTTTTAACTAGTAAGGCCTTTTAATTTTGTCAAATTAATGGGTTTATTAAAAGTGAAGAATAAAAATAAATAAATAATAGCATATATCATCCCTTAGTGAAAAAAGAAAATACTTTAATACCAAAAAGGAAAGACCAAATATTATTAACATAATAAAGAATAAATGTTTAAAATTAACTTTATGACAAACTCACTACATTGACCTTTTTTCATTGCCACACTGTCCAAGAGAAATTTCATTTAGAAATTGCTTTCCAGAATGTTTGGAACCATTGGTTAATTTTGTTGTGTTCCTGTACCCAGTTTTTGGAGAGAAGCTGCTATGTTCACAAATCACAAAGCCTGCTTCTTCATTACTAAGCTTATATCATCATTTTTTCCTGATGATCATCTAGCCAATATGAAAAGTATTGTTGGTCTGTGGGAACAATTGAGATTAGTCTCAAGAATACCAAATGTTGACAATGATGTAGAACAACTAGAACTCTCCTGCGTCCCTAGAAGGACTGTGAAATGGTATGATTCTCTGGAAACCAGTTTTGCAGTATCTTACAAAGTTAAACATACATGTATCAAACTATAACACAATTATTTTCCTAGATACTTACCCACAAGAAACTCAATTATGTGTATATAAAAAGACCTGTACTCAACTATTTATAGCAATTTACTCACCAGTAGCCAAAATTGCCCCCAAAACATTCAAATAACCATCAGTTGGTGAAGAGATAATCAAATTGTTGTATATCTTACAATGGTATAGTATTCAGCAATAAAAAGGCATAAATTAGTCTGCTTTCATGCTGCTGATAAAGGCATTCCCAAGACTGGGAAGGAAAAGAGGTTTAATGGACTTACAGGTCCATATGGCTAAGGAGGCCTCACAATCATGGCAGAAGACAAAGAGGAACAAGTCAGGTTTAACATGGATGGCAGCAGGCAAAAAGAGAACTTGTGCAGGGAAACTTCTGTTTTTAAAATCGTCATATCTCTTGAGACTTATTCACTATCACAATAACAGCACAGGAAAAACCTAAACCCACGATTCAAATACTTCCCACTGGGTCCCTCCCACAACACCTGGGAATTCAAGATGAGATTTGAGTGGGGACACAGCCAATATATAATTCCACTCCTGGCCCCTCCCAAATCTCATGTCCTCACATTTCAAAACCAATCATGCCTTTCTAACAGTCCCCCAAAGTCTTAACTCATTTCATCACTAACTCAAAAGTCCACAGTCCAACATCTCATCTGAGACAAGTCCCTTTCACCTATGAGCCTGTAAAATCAAAAGCAAGTTAGTTACTTCCTAGATATAATGGGGTTACAGGCATGAGGTAAATACAGCCATTCCAAATGGGAGAAATTGGCTAAAACAAAGGGACTGCAGGCCCCATGAAAGTCCAAAATCTAGCATGGCAGACAAATCTTAAAGCTCCAGAGTGATCTCCTTTGACTCCATGTCTAACCTCCAGGTTACACTGATGCAAAAGGTGGGTTCCCATGCCCTTGAGTCACTCTGCCCCTGTAGCTTTGCAGGGCATAGCCCCTCTCCTGGTTGCTTTCATGGGTTGGCATTGAGTGTCTGCAGTTTTTCCAGGGTCATAGTGCAAGCTGTTGGTGGACCTACCACTCTGGGGTCTGGAAGGTGATGGCCCTCTTCTCACAACTCCACTAGGCATTGCCCCAGTAGGGACTCTGTGTGGGGGCTCTGACCCCAGATTTCCCTTCTGCACTGCCCTAACAGAAGTTCTCCATGAGATCCCCATCCCTGCAGCAAACTTCTGCCTGGGCAGCCAGATGTTTCCATACATCCTCCAAAATCTAGAATAAGACTCCCAAACCTCAATTCTTGACTTCTCTATACTCACAGGCTCAATACCATGTGAAAACTGCCAAGACTTGGGACTTGAATCCTCTGAAGCCACGGACTTAGCTGTACCTTGGCCCCTTTTAGTCACAGCAAGAGAAGCTGGGACACAGGGCACCAAGTCCCTAGATTGCACACAGCATCGGGACCTGGGCCCAGCCCATGAAACCATTTTTTCCTCCTAGGCCTCTGGGCCTGTTATGGGAAGGACTGCCATGAAGACCTCTGATGTGCCCAGGAAACATTTTCCCCATTGTCTTGGAGATTAACATTTGGCTCCTCATTACTTACGCAAATTTCTGCAGCCAGCTTGAATTTCTCCTCAGAAAATGGGATTTTTTTTTCTATCACATTGTCAGGCTGCAAATATTCTGATCTTTTATGCTCTGCTTCACTTATAAAACTGAATGCTTTTAAGAGCACCTGAGTCACCTCTTGAATGCTTTGCTGCTTCGAAATTTCTTCTGCCAGATACACACACACATATATATCACAGTTTATCCACTCATTGATGGGCATTTGGGTTGGTTTCACGATTTTGCAATTGCAAACTGTGCTGCTATAAACATGCGTGTGCAAGTATATTTTTCATATAATGACTTATTTTCCCTCTGGATAGATGCCCAGTAGTGGAATTGCTGGATCAAATGAAAGTTCTACTTTTAGTTCTTTAATTGTTTTCCACAGTGGCTGTACTAGTCTACATTCCTACCAGCAGTGTAACAGTGTTCCCTGATCACCACACCCAGCTAATTTTTGTATTTTTAGTAGAGATGGGGTTTCACCACGTTGGCCAGGCTGGTCTCAAACTCCTGATCTCAGATGATCCGCCTGCCTCGGCCTCCCAAAGTGCACTTAGTGTAATGTTTCTATGATCCATTCATAATGTTCTATGCATCAGTAGTGATATGGTTTGACTGTGTCCCCACCCAAACCACCACGGCTTTAAGCTTCTTAATGAGCACTGTTGGGTGAGGATTAGTGAAGAAAAATCCAACGAATCCAATTAGAAGAGTTCTCAGTTCTCTCTGAATTTAGTGAATGGAAAAGAGAAAGCTTTAGAGATGAGCCTACAGGATACAGTGGAGCTCTGGTGCCAAATGGCAGTGTTCCAATCTCAGCTCCAGGAACAGGAACGACCATGTTTCTGAACTCTGTGGCACCTCCACTGGCTCATCTGTAAAGTGGGGTAACATTGGCTAAAGCCCTGTCTCCTGCTACTACAGCACCATAGTCAGGAATCCAAACTGCCTTGGGAGGAGAGGACATTCCAACTCATTCCATGTCATTCCTTTTTATGGCTGAGTACTACTCCATCATATATATGTGTATATATTCCATCATATATGTATACACACACACATATATATCACAGTTTATCCACTCATTGATGGGCATTTGGGTTGGTTTCATGATTTTGCAATTGCAAACTGTGCTGCTATAAACATGCACGTGCAAGTATATTTTTTAATACAATGACTTATTTTCCTCTAGATAGATGCCCAGTAGTGGAATTGCTGGATCAAATGAAAGTTCTACTTTTAGTTCTAATTTAAGGAATCTCCACACTGTTTTCCGTAGTGGCTGTACTAGTCTACATTGCTACCAGCAGTGTAAAAGTGTTCCCTGATCACCACATCCACACCAAAATCTACTTTTTAAAAAAAAAATTTTGATTATGGCCATTCTTGCAGGAGTAAAGTGGTATTGCATTGTGGCTTTGATTTGTATTTCCCTGATCATTAGTGATGTTGAGAATTTTTTCATAGGTTTGTTGGCCATTTGCATTTCTTCTTTCGAGACTTGTCTATTAAGGTCCTTAGCCCACTTTTTGATGCGATTGTTTTTTTTCTCACTGATTTTTTTTTAGTTAATTGTAAATACTGGATAAACATACATGTGCATGTGTCTTTAATATTTCTCCCTTCACTTCTTATACCATTTTTATTTCCTTGCATTGGGCTTTGCCTTCCTCTTGTGGCTCCCTAGTTAGCTTAATAACTAAACTCCTGAATTCTTTTTGAAGTAAAACAGGGATTTCTTCTTGGTTTGGATCCATTGCTGGTGAGCTAGTGTGATTTTTTAGGGGGCATTGAAGAGCCTTGTTTTGTCATATTACCAGAGTTGGTTTTCTGGTTTCTTCTCATTTGGGTAGTCTAGTATTTGGGATGTCTCCCAGGTCCTGTAGGAGCAGTCTGCTTCCTTCAGAGGATCTGTGGTTCCTCTCAGGATTTCTGGTTTGTTCTTGCCATCATCCTGGAGCTAAAATTCATTATTCAAGCCTCTGCACACTGCTCTGTCTGTCCGAGTCAGAGCTGCAATCTAGTCCTGCTTCCTGTCTGCCATGATGATCTAATTAAGTCTCCCCCAGCTAAATGAATGGACTTTCTCCTCAACCAGGGCTCTTTTAAAATTTAACCTGAGAGACTGTTTCAGGCCATAACAAGAAGTGGAGTTTGACATGCCTTATTTTACCTCTCCTGCCTTAATATCAACAAGACTTTAAGTCTGATAAGACTCATTTTACAACCTGTTCTACTTCCTGAAGGTTTTTCTGCAAATAAAAACTTGGGTCTCCACAATCCTTCATCTAAACGCAGACATCCCTTTCTACTGCTCCCAGGTCTTTAGATAAACTCAACCAATTGTCAACTAAAAAATTTTAAATCTACCTATAAGCTGGAAGCCCCCACTTCAGGTTGTCCTGCCTTTCTGGACCAAACCAATGTATTTCTTAAATGTATTTGATTGAAGTCTCATATCTTCCTAAAATGTATAAAACCAAGCTGCTTTGAGCACATGTTTGCAGGACCTCCTAAGGAGTGTGTCATGGGCCATGGTCACTCATATTTGGCTCAAAATAAATCTCTTCAAATATTTTACAGAGTTTGACTTTATTTGCTGACATTACTACATGTTAATTATACTTAATTACATTAGTTTTCTAAGGCAAAGGAAAAATATACATTCAAAATTTATACTTTTGTTTCTCAAAACTTGGGTTACCAATTTTATTCATAAACATAATAACTCAAAAATAAAGTCATCTCATGTTTAAAAGCATTAGTGTAAAATGGAAAAATAGTGCAAAATGTATAGTCATAAAGTTGATTAAACACATATAACCATTTCAAAATGACTTGCTTTGAGGCAGAGTGATATGAATGTTCCATTTTTATTTTGTTTTTTCTAAAAATGCATTGTTAGCAAAAGCCAAAATTTGTAAGTATTTTCCTTTAAGCTACTTTCAGTATCTCTCATTTGAATGTTGTCATAAACATATATATAATTTACGTAATGTGTTGCTACGTGTTATCAAAACAGTCTTATATGCATCAGCTGCCTTCCAGGATCAAAGGAGTGTCACATTACATATCCAACAATACCTGGCCAATTGCTTTATGTCACTGCATATATTGGACTGCATCAATCTGAATGGACATGAACTGATTCAGAATCAGAGTGGCACAGTATAAAAGGCACCAGGCTAATATTGAAGAAACTTGTGTTCTAACCTTGATTCTGCCTCTATAGAAACTTGGATGAATGACTTCACTTCTCTGGACTCCAATTTTCTCATTCACTGAACAAACATTTGAGACCTGCTTTGTGTCCAAATGCTGATTTTTGAGTTAGGAATAGACACATAGAAGTCATAGTCTGTAACATGATTACAGGTAACAGTTGAGTGGAGAAACATAACTATATGAACTATAATGCAGTAATATGGCAAATACCATGATGAAGAAAAAGAAGGCAGGTAAAAACATAAGCTGCTAGATCATTCCCTCAATCCAGGCTTGCTGAAGCCACAGAATTGAGAGACTGACTGAGCAGCATCTCAGGTTTTACCACAAAATCCCTTGTATTATTGGAAGACAGAGTATTTTTATGTGTAAGGAAAATTGCAGCCTAGAGTGGGTGAAGGCCAGATGCCACAGATGTGCTACATGCTGGGAGAGAGCAGTTCTTATTGTCCTGATAAATCACAGTCTTTCTTATCACCCATATGATTTCTTATCTTATCACCCATCCCATTACTGGGTATATACCCAAAGGACTATAAATCATGCTGCTATAAAGACACATGCACACGTATGTTTATTGCGGCACTATTCACAATAGCAAAGACTTGGAACCAACCCGAATGTCCAACAATGATAGACTGGATTAAGAAAATGTGGCACATATACACCATGGAATACTATGCAGCGATAAAAAATGATGAGTTCATGTCCTTTGTAGGGACATGGATGAAATTGGAAATCATCATTCTCAGCAAACTATCGCAAGAACAAAAAACCAAACACCGCATGTTCTCACTCATAGGTGGGAATTGAACAATGAGAACACATGGACACAGGAAGGGGAACATCACAATCTGGGGACTGTTGTGGGGTGGGGGGAGCAGGGAGGGATAGCTTTAGGAGATATACCTAATGCTAAATGACAGGTTAATGGGTGCAGCACACCAGCATGGCACATGTATACATATGTAACTAACCTGCACATTGTGCACATGTACCCTAAACCTTAAAGTATAATAATAATAATATTAATAAAGAAAAAAGGAAATCACAAAACAAACAAACAAAAAACATAAAAATAAAAATGTCATGGAAACTAAAAGAAAATCAAGGGGAAAATGTTTAAGGAGTACAAAGGGGAAGTAAAAGTTATAATGATATATAAGGGTGGTTGGACAGACTAGGGATTCTGTTACTGCACCATGAATTGAAGAATGTGACTATCTCAATCCTGTTAAACTGCCGACTCAGTCAGAGGTTTTAGGGTAGCACAGAAAAGCACATCAACCTAGATAAGGAGAAAGAGATGGTTTGCATCTTCATGCCTCTCAGTCTACTCTATATCATTCTATTACCTATAGAACCTGGACAATCCTGTATGATAAAGATGCTGTGTATGGAGTCTCTGCATTTTCCTTCATTTATAACATGTAAACATTCTATAAAATGCTGAAAATTGACATAATTTTCAGAAATGGAGAGATTAGAGATGGAGTGACATCAGTACCCATTGTGTTTCCATGTGTCCAGCAAATTCACAATGGTATTAAAGCCTGGAAAATATGAGGGATATGATTTATGCCACTAATTTGTTGATCACAAAAATGTTGGTTCCTAATATCTACATCCAGGTAGCCAAGATGGATCACAGAAAATGTGATCTTACCTGTCTCTATAGTTCTGCAGCCTTGTTACAGGATGAATTGGACATATTTATCCTGAGGATTGGTGAGGAGTTTCTTTTGTCTTGGTTAAGGTCAGTAGTAGTGGACTCAGGTTACAGCATCTAAACAGAGTGGATTGTGGTAAATTGAGGGAAAGGTATGTTCATCTTTAATCTTTAACTAATCTTCACTGCTCCTGACACTGAACTGTCAGGTTCAAACAGACTCTAATCAATAACCTATCATTCAGGGGACAAGTCCCAAAGTAGTATGCATAGTCGCATACATACTACTAACTCCTAAGCTCTGAGTTAATGTCTTCAGAAGCTCTGAAATCAATTGTTGAGATTATATCTAGCAAGTTTGTGATATCAAGCACGCGTTCTCCCACAGAAGAACAGCAGATTTCGGACTCTGCTTTCTGTGTTTTCCCTAAGTGGTCTTATGTCATCTTATCTTTCATTCTTTATCAACAGTTCTTTATCTTGACCCTTCCCCACTCACGAGTGGATGAGAAAAGCAAAGATTTTATGTTTTGAAAACATGTCAGTAGAACATATACCTGCCGTGGAAGGCCTTTTGTGGATGTGACAGGTTGTTTTAGACACTTTAATATTTTTTTCTTTTCGCCCTTTAAATCTCCATATCATCCCGTCTAGCAGAGTAGATCAAATACAATGAACAAGATTATACAAAAGTTACCTGAAGTCCACTAAACGGCTAAGGTGGAATCCTAGCTACTTTAGACTCTCACTTAATTCAATGTGATTAGATGGCATTTAAAACTCCTCAAGGGTGTTTAACAACAGCATCTATTTCTCCGCAACAGACATTTTTTAGTTGAAGATAACTTTATGGAAAACTTATTCACCCAGCATAGAAAAAACATAAATAAGTTAATGTTATATGATATTGAAGCATATCCCTAAAACTAGCCTTCTTTTTGATGAAAATGTTTCTAAAATGTATTGTATCCTTTCTTACCTTCTTAAGCTGAGCATTTATAAATTATTATCCTTGAGGGAGAATCGTCATTAAGAGCACCCTAATTGCATTGTACAATAATAGAGTGATACCCTCAAGAATTAAAGAAGTGTAGAACTTCTATCTTCCATATTATATTTCCATATGGAGATTGTTTTTGCATATAGAAGGTGTTATTTTTGTTACAATGTAAGAATAATTCTTCACAATTACTAATACGTAAATTGAGGTAGAAAAATTGCTATGTTGAAAACTCCCCAAGGCATTATATCACACGAAAATGGCCCATTTTGTTTTCTCTACGTGTTTGATTTCCAGCTGCTTATCACATATTTACTCTAGAATTTTTTTTACAGAGATATAAAAGACATATAATAAAGTTTGTAGAGTTTACCAACCTTAATTATGCTCTTCAATGTATAGCCACATAAACACAAGCCAGACCAAGAAATTACACTACTACACCAGAATGTTTTCTTAAGCTTATTCATTATCAATAGCCTCTCTAAGAGGTAATCATCTATGTTAATCTGTTTTTCATTGCTATAAAGGAATACTTGAAGTTGGTAATTTATAAAGAAAAGAGGTCTATTTGGCTCACAGTTCTGCAGGTTTTACAAGCACGACAACAGTGTCTGCTAGGTTTCTGCTGAGGCCTCAGGAAGTTTTTACTCAAGGCAGAAGGTGAATGTGGAGAGCAGGCATGTCACATGGAGAGAGGGAGCAAGAGAGGTGCTGGGATCTTTTTAAACAGCCAGCTCTTGCATGAACTAATGAAGAGAAAATTCACTCAATACCATGGGGAGGATACTAAACCATTCATGAGGGACTTACCCACATGACTCAATCTCCCAACAGACCTCAACTCCAACAGCGGGGGTCACATTTCCATATGAAATGTGGAGGAGACATATATCCAAACTATATCATCATCATTCTAACTTTTATTATTAATTGATTTTGCCTGTTTAAAAATTGTACATAAATTGAATCATATGGTGTGTCTACTTTTGTGATGACATTTT
Source organism: Pan troglodytes (assembly GCF_028858775.2). Lineage (NCBI taxonomy): Eukaryota > Metazoa > Chordata > Mammalia > Primates > Hominidae > Pan > Pan troglodytes. The sequence goes on from NC_072411.2 coordinate 17,503,871, forward strand.
TGCTCAACATGATAATGATAGGCTGGGTGCAATGGCTCATGCCTATAATCCCAGCACTTTGGGAGGCTGAGGTGGGGAGATCACAAGGTCAGGAGATCGAGACCATCCTGGCCAATATGGTGAAACCCTGTCTGTACTAAAAATACAAAAATTAGCTGGGCGTGGTGGCACATGCTTGTAATCCCAGCTACTTGGGAAGCTGAGGCAGGAGAATTGCTTGAACCTGCGAGGCAGAGGTTGCAGTGAGCTGAGACTGCGCCACTGCACTCCAGCCTGGTGACAGAACAAGACTCTGTCTCAAAAATAATAATTTATCTGAGATTTATTCATGTTGTTGTATCAGTGAATTACTATTTTTATTGCTGTATAGCAGTCCATTGTATAACATATATCATATTTATTTATTTTACTGAAAAAGATTTGTGTTTTTTCCAATTTTTTGATATTATGAATAAACCTCTCATTCACCTATATTTTCATAGACATATGCACTCTATTTTCTTGGGCACCTGCCCTAGCAGTGGTAAGTATTTAGCAAATACAGTTAAGTCTTATTATGAAGTATTTGTAATGATTTTTATTTCTAACTGCAATGGATGAGAGCTTTAGTTTTCCCATACCCCTCCCTGCTATTACTTTGTATTGCCAATTTTTGTTTATATTTTGTTTTAATTTAGCTTTTCTACCTGGTACGCAATGGCTTCTAATTGTCATTTCATCTCAGTTTTGTAGAAAAGTTCTGCAGGTGGCTTTGGGCAAACCCAGTTCTTCCCCCTTTCTTGCTTGTAGTTCTTAAGAATAACTGTAGGTGTCCTGGGAATGCCACATCTTGTGATAAGGAAAATAGCTGGCTGAGATAGCCCAGCTTCTTTTCCAGTCCCCCACTGGAAAAGGGATACCCTTTAATGCTTTAGCCCATTTAGGTACAGTGCCCCCAGGGTATAAAACCTAGGCTGGGTTACTTTCCAGGTTCCCTAAACAGTGGTACAAATGGAGCATGTGAAGATGAGACATCATCTGCCCCAAACAGCTTTCCTGAGCCTTGAGAGATTGGTTCAAAATTCACCCTCAGCTTCTGTTGTCTTTTGCAAGTAATAAACCCACTTTATGTAACTCCTTGAATGTGAATGTTCTGTCTCACCAGATTCAGACAAGTTGATAACCAGCACACAGTGAACCTGCTTCACAAGTATTTTTATTATGATCTTTATAATAATTTTTATTTTTTATTGGTTTTATTTTCTCCTTTACTATCTCCTTTATTAACATCCTTAATAAAATTATTTACTTTCAGGTAATTGTAGATTCACGTGAAGTTTAAACATATATTTGATATTACTGTTTCTTTTTCTATTATATGTACAGCTTTATGTTTAATATTTTTAATGTGGTCTTGTCAAGGTTACCAATAATGAAGACTATCTGTAATTTATGTAATATGAAAATGTATAGGCTTTGTGAGAGGCTGAGATTTATAGGTAAAAGAAAGAGATTTTAGCCATGAAATTTGTGATTTTGAGGGAAAGGGGCTCCAATTAAGGAGATCCTATTTTAGTTTGCAGGTAAGCATAATCTAGTATTGCAGTATTGCATGTGAAATGTTATTTAATTATTTCCAGAGAGTTTTTGAAAAGTTAGTACATATTTTACCTCCCAAGTAACCAAGAGTTACAAATATCCAAGAGTTGACTTTTTAAGGTATCTAAAGACAATGGTACTGTTCTTTTGAATTAATTTTATATTAGGCCACATATTGTTTTTCTTACCCAAACCACTGTTTAATTTTCATAGTGATAGTCACAGGAGGCAGACAAATGCCTAGGCAGATGGGAGTGGGTATCTGATGAAACCCCACCTCTAAGCCAAGGGCAGTTTAAAGCCTGAAAGCCAAGCTACAAGTTAAATCTTCAGGCTGGATTGAAAACTTGTCTTCCTGTTTGGTGCGCTGTCCTCTGATTGATCCCCACCCTTCACCTATTTTACATATACCTACCCTTTCCTAATTGGTTTTCTACACTGTCATGCCTACTTTGAGTGGTGTCTTCACTTTAACCTTTTTTGCTTACTCAAAAACCAATCATCATGCACTCTCCATCCTGTGCCTATAAAGACCCCAGACTCAGTCAGTAGAGGGGCAGATGGCCTGACTTTGGGGAAGAGACAACACGACTTAGGGGAAGACGACCTGTCTTTCTCACCTCTTCTCCAACTCCTCTCTCCGCTGAAAGCTGGTTTCATGGCTCCAAATTTTCCACCTTCACTATCCTTCAATTGTCTGTGTGGCCTAATTCTTCTTGGACATTGGACAAGAGCTTGAGACCCACTGAGTGTGGGCACTTAGAAAATGTTGTCACATTGGCCCTTTGCCCTTTCCAGTGGAGAACAGCCACCCTACACGATGAGGCAAGGGGCCAACTGAGCTGCTAACATGCCACCATCTTCAGACTGCAGACAGCAAAACTAAAAGAGCACTGTAACACCCCTTCTGGGGGTTCAGGGTCAGGAGCACTCTCACCTGGGTGCCAACGCATTCCCCCCAAGGTGAAATGTCTGGTCTGCCCATAGGCCCTGCAGGGAACTTACTCCTGTGTTGGTGCCTGGAATGGCTGGCTGGGTCCCAGCCACACTCACTTATTCACATGCTTCCTCCTACAAGGATCTGAGCATGGTGGGCTGAGTCAAGGGGGTGCCCCTGCTGTGAGTCTGGTGAAGGAGCTGAGAAAAATCCTGCATCACTCGGAGCCTAGAATTAGAGTCTTTTTGAGAAGGTTTGACTCCTGAGGTCCAGAAAAACATCTAAATAATATATCTTACATGGATTAAACATTATCTTTGCCCAGGAAAGAGAATGCTCGCTGTCTCCGGAGAAACAAACTAGTAAGATATACCAAAAATTGAATAAAATTGGTTCCTATAACAGAAATTAGCAATCTGTGCATCTGTGTTTATTATTTTAACAAAGTCAATGTTTGTTAGTATTTCAGACAACTAAGTATAAAGAAAAGTGTGCCAAGGTAAACAAAAAGAATCAAATTAATGTTCTTAACTCCTATTAACTATAGATACTTGCCTGAGCCAAAGATTAGCTATTAGTTTCAGTCTAAGACTATCCAGAAGAATGTAAATATATATAAATATGCACACACACACACACACACACACACATACACACACATATATATATTAGTGCTAAGCTTCTAAGAATTCTATATATAGAATTCTTGGTAAAAATAAATAAATAACTCATAATACATTGATTTGTGATTCTATTAACTCATTCCTGGTTGTTTTACTATAAACCATATTGATAACGGCCACATCCCCAAAAAGAAATAGATATTATACTCATGTATATGTTGAGAGAATATAATCAAACTAGTTACATATTAGCAACCAAAACATCCTTTAAAGTTCCTTCTATTTGTGCTCTTCTTTTCTGCTTATTGCCTTCATTCTTTTCCTCTTCATCCTTTTCTTCTCAATCTCCTTCATTTCTAAATCATGTGTCCTTAGTATTTTTAAATATGTATTTTCTATTATTTCCACCTAAAATTGCTTATTTCCTCGCCCTGAATAGAAATATCATTATGCACTCCCACTAAAAATAAACAATTATTTGATTCTACCAATTCCAACTATCATCTAATCCATATTTTTTTCATTGAAAACAGTCATTTTACATCATGCTAATTAACCACTGACGTTGATTTATTTGACTGAGGGACCTGCCTATGTAATGATTCCTTTTGTCTCTAAGGCTCAATGGATATTTTTCCTAAGACTATATTTACAGCAACACACATACACACATATGCACACACACACCCCACCAAATGGATAATATGAGATATACAAAACTTTGCACTCTCTGTCCATTATCTTCATATATCCCTTCAAAATTCATTTGGAGAAAAATTGTAAAATAAGCCTTCTCTCTCAATGCTTTTCTATATTATCACTTCCTAAAGGAATGCAATCTGGATACTGTATTGCAAAGAATCCACACTTCACATTGAATTTGTGCATTAGAAACTGTCAGAGTATTTATACTTGGTGTAGGTTTATTGCAAACAACTCAGCAGGAGACCGAGAAAGCGAACTGTGACCACCTAAAACTTCAAATATTTTACTGAGCTTTAAAAAAAAGGATGCATAAAATTCTAATTCAGGCCATCATTCTTACAGCCTGAAGACTAAATTTAAAACCATGACTGCACAGATAAAATGATAAAATATGCTATTTCCAATTTATTTATTCTAAGTTTCCCATTAAATACTACTGATTTGTTCTCAAAGAATGACTCATATTTCTAGTTTTATAATTTATCTTTTCAAAGAGTGGCTAATATATGTTGTATTTCCTCTAGTCACTACTTTATTAAAATAATTTTACACTAATATGACATCATCTTTTGTCTCTCCTATGTTTTACATATAATTAATTATTAACTTGTCTACACTTTACTTTCTCGATGTCTTCTGTTTATAGTATAATTTTCCTTCAATTCTTTCCTCTATACATTATTAATCTTTGGAGTTTGCATATTAAACCACAATGAAATCAATAAAATACCACTTCACAGATACATTAAAGGGCTGAAACAAAAACTACTGACAAAAAAGAACCGGCATTGCCAAGTCAATCCTAAGCCAAAAGAACAAAGCTGGAGGCATCACGCTACCTGACTTCAAACTATACTACAAGGCTACAGTAACCAAAACAGCATGGTACTGGTACCAAAACAGACATATAGACCAATGGAACAGGACAGAGCTCTCAGAAATAATGCTACATATCTACAACTATCTGATCTTTGACAAACCTGACAAAAAGAAGAAATGGGGAAAGGATTCCCTATTTAATAAATGGTGCTGGGGAAACTGGCTAGCCATATCTAGAAAGCCGAAACTGGATCCCTTCCTTACACCTTATACAAAAATTAATTCAAGATGGATTAAGGACTTAAATGTTAGATCTAAAACCACAAAAACCCTACAAGAAAACCTAGGCAATACCATTCAGGATATAGGCATGGGCAAGGCCTTCATGTCTAAAACACCAAAAGCAATGGCAACAAAAGCCAAAATTGACAAATCAGATCTAATTAAATTAAAGAGCTTCTGCACAGCAAAAGAAACTACCATCAGAGAGAACAGGCAACCTACAGAATGGGAGAAAATTTTTGCAATCTACCCATCTGACAAAGGGCTAATATCCAGAATCTACAAAGAACTCAAACAAAGTTACAAGAAAAAAACAAACAACCCCATCAAAAAGTGGGCAAGGATATGAACAGACACTTCTCAAGAGAAGACATTTATGCAGCCAAAAGACACATGAAAAAATGCTCATCATCACTGGCCATCAGAGAAATGCAAATCAAAACCACAGTGAGATAGCATCTCATGCCAGTTAGAATGGCGATCATTAAAAAGTCAGGAAACAACAGGTGCTGGAGAGGATGTGGAGAAATAGGAACACTTTTACACTGTTGGTGGGACTGTAAACTAATTCAATCATTGTGGAAGTCAGTGTGGCGATTCCTCAGGGATCTAGAACTAGAAATACCATTTGACTCAGCCATCCCATTACTGGGTATATACCCAGAAGATTATAAATCATGCTGCTATAAAGACACATGCACACGTATGTTTATTGCGGCACTATTCACAATAGCAAAGACTTGGAAACAACCCAAATGTCCAACAATGATAGACTGGATTAAAAAAATGTGGCACATATACACCATGGAATACTATGCAGCCATAAAAAATGATGAGTTCATGTTCTTAGTAGGGACATGGATGAAACTGGAAACCATCATTCTCAGCAAATTATCGCAAGGACAAAAAACCAAACACTATGTGTTCTCACTCATAGGTGGGAATTGAAAAATGAGAGCACTTGGACACAGGAAGGGGAACATCACACACTGGGGCCTGTCTTGGGGTGGGGGAAGGGGGAGGGATAGCATTAGGAGATATACATAATGTAAATGACAAGTTAATGGGTGCAGCACACCAACATGGCACATGTATACATATGTAACAAACCTGCATGTTGTGCACATGTACCCTAGAACTTAAAGTATAAAAAACAAAAAAACTACTGACAATGCCAAATATTAGTGAGGATATGGAACAACTAGGACTCTCGTACATCACCTATAGCAATGTGAACAGTACAGCAATTTTGGCAAATTATTTTATGATGTCTTACGAAGTTAAAACTATGATTACCCTATGATTTACCAATTCCAGTTCTAAGTGCTTATCTAAGAGAAATGAAAAAATATGTCAATAAAAATACATGCACCAAAATGTCCTTGAAATATACATAAATTCTAAACAAAAGAATGGATAGATTTACATGTATTTATTTAATGGAATAAAGGAATAAACTACTTATACATACCAAAACATGGATGCATCTCAGTAATACTTTGACTGAACATGAAGCAGTACACATTATTTTATTTTATTTATATAAATTTCAAAAAAATGAAAGTTTCTTTTCTCTGGAGTGCAAGGCATTCACTGGAAAGGGTCATGAAGGAAACTTCTAAGGTGATTGTGATGGTATTCAGGTGTATAATCGAACTATGTACCTAACCCTGTTCATTTTGTTGTTTATGAATAATATCATCATAGAATAATTTGAACTATGACATTCGATTCTAAACTTGTCTTCCAATATTCACTAATACCAATATGTCGAAAGGTAAGGTTCCTAGTCCCTTTGGTTTCTGACTAGCAGAACACACAGATGACCACTTGTCAACAGATATCAAAATATTAACTTTATCAATATTTTTACTACTCCCTAGTTGCCACTCCCTAATTTAGCCTCAATAAATTCTGACCCTGAGAAAAGCCTGTGGGAGCAGACCCTGAGCTGACCCAGAGTTGTAGGCAAGAGAGCTGCAGACATGGCCAACGTTCTTACCCTTATGGAAGGTTTCTATAACCTAGTGTTGACAGCAAGAAAGCTCAAAGGAAGAGAGTGTTTCCTGGGCCCCACGAGGGCAAAATATAAAAAGAAGCGATTTCTTCTGAGAGTGTTGACTTTTTAACACCACAACCTCACCTAATGAACACAAAGCCCGACAATTAACCAATGGGAGTCAGAGACCAAGTGTTCAGACCAATGCTCCTCCTCCATTGAGGGAGAAAAGAAGTTTCCTGACCTAGCGACAAGAGAGAATGTGGTTTCCACACATATTGACTGGGGGAAGAATTCAGTTACATATAATTTGTTTATATACCAAAATAGGCAATCACTAAAAAGTACGTTTCTGAAGAACTAATAAGTTATTAAGGAAGTGCTAATATTATTACAGGTATTTTAAAATAACAATTACAATACTAGTTACAAATATTGTAAAAATGAACATTTCATTAAAAATGATAATGATATATGGATATATATGTGTGTGTGTATATATATATACTATATATGTCATATTGTTTATATTTTATCTACCCATGCACATTTTAAGAATGGTCATCTTTGGCTGTTATGCATTATTTTATTGTATTTAAAATTTTTATGTTCTCAATTTGTTATTAGCATCAATTTGCTTCAAATAAATATAAATAATAAATGAAAGGATCACAAAGCCTAATCATATATTTAAAGTAATACAAGACAGATTCCTGAGATTCCTAAGAAAAAGATTGCATTTTATAAAATAATCCAACAACACAACCATAATCATCATCAGAAAGCAGTGACTTAGGCTAGTCACTGAGACCTCAAGGACACTCCTGCCCTAGAGAAGTAAATAAAAGTAAGGGCAAAATTACACACATGCAGGAAGATACTTTGTCATACAGGTTAGGTATTATGCAGGAGCTGTAGAAATTTTTTTTAAAAATTGGCCAATTGGTTATATGGCAAAAAAATTTTCAAAGAAAATGTTAGTGTTGTCTGTCCTTCACAAATTGGTAGAACTCCAGCAGGAAAAGAAAGACTGTATCTTCCAAGCATGCAAAATGGCATTTTAGAAACTGTGGCTTCTAGCTGCTGATTCCTAGCTAGCGATGTGACACTTTTAATATGAACATTGCCAAAGTGAAGAAGTGAAGGAGGAATGGCCATGAGAGGAAGGTTAGCCATCTTGCACCATATTTTGCTTTTGGAAATAGATGAGAAGGCTGGTAGCCTCAGAATTATCTTCAACCAAGTAAAAGTCATTACCAATACAACAACAAAAACACTAAAATGACTCTTGCTTGTGAATAACTTGCTTTACATGGCTGTTTTCTAGTGGCTACTTATTATAAAAGGACGTAGAAGTAATGAGAATATCTAGGTTCCCTGATTAAACACCGCCAACGTGGCAAAGCAAAAAGAAGGACTCTATATGTTGGCCTGGAGAGAAAAGGGAGCAAGGGAATAAGAGTATGATTGTAGGGTGTCTTACTCCTTTTGTGCTGTTACACCTGCAACTGGGTAATTTGTATAGAACAGAAATTCTTCTCTCTCTGTTCTGGAGGCTGGAAAGTCTGCGATTAAAGGGCCAGTCGGTTTGGTTGTCCCGTGAGGGTTGCTGTCTGGCAACTTGTGGCTGTATCCTCCAGAGGGCAGAAATGCTGTGCCCTCACATGGCAGTTGGAAGAGCAAGCAAGCGAAACATTGCCTGAGGCCTCTTTCATAAGAGCCTGATGCCACTGATGAAGGGAGGAGCCCTCATGACCTTATGTTCTCTTAAAATTCCCCACTTCTTACACTACCGTCACATTGGCCATTAAATTTCAATGCCTGGATTTTGGAAGGGAAAGATTCAATTCATAGCACGGGGTAAGGCAAATGTTCCATGATCAGTTCAAAAGTGTGTGGCATAAGAATAAGCAAGCCCAGAAAATAGCATTCTTCAGGTTGGAGTTTAACAAAGAGAATGGACAGTTTAAGCAAGCGTAGGAGATTACATTCTGCGGTTTCTAGTTTGGCAAGAAAAAAATGGGTGCTTTATGCTAGGGACTTGCCATTCTTGGTGAAGCCTTAACAAAAGAATCATCAATGCCTATGATGTTTATTTTAGCAGATACTATTTAACGAATTCCTAGCAAGTTTCATTTACCTTGTTTAAAATGCTGCAAATTGTTCTCCTAATCTTTATAACAGTTCTGAAACATAGAGGTCGTTTTGTTCATTTTGCAGATGAGAAACCAACGACTCAAGGAAGATACCTAATTTGTAGTAGGTAGGTATATCATCTTTATTAAAGAAGAAAAAAAGTTTCAACATCTATAAAGGAAATATGTATACTCCTGTACAATACATGCAAAGAATGATATTGCCAGGAAAGCTAGAATAATTTTTTATCTACTTTCTCTATTATTTTCTTTCTGGTTATATTTTTGCCTCTCTTCAGAAATGCTATACATTTAGATGGTGTGCTATTAATTTGTATGTTCTCCTCATTAGTTTCCTACAGGCACTTGGCTGTCTGCAGATGTCAGGCCCCCAGGCTATAAAATTCACTAAGCAGATTGCTTTGAAAGATTCTCCCTCCAAAGGCCCTTGTTTAACTTGTGTAAATCTGTTCTGAGTTGCTATCCTAAGTTGACTTAACGTGACTCATGTGTTTTTGCATGGCAGTTTTGTTCAGTGAGTGAGGAAGAATAGTTTTCTACGGTCCCCAAACTCTCTCTCTCCCTATTCTGCACATGTTCTATCTTGAGCTGGTTTGCAGACATGAATAACCAGCAGTGTTGACAATCTGTGTATCCCCACTTGAGTGCCACCATATTGGCTGCATAACATAGAGAGATTGTGTTTTTCATGCCAAATAAGAGAATTGTTGAGTAATAGAAATTTTATTCACTGCAAGCCTCTCACAGGTTCTGCATATTATTCAAATATGTGCATTTACATTATTTTCTGTCTTGTTTTTTCCCTCTTACACACTGCCATCACTTCTGCCTATTTTGCATTTTTAAATTTTTTGCCCAAAGACAGAAGCAGGCATTACTGTGAGGATGGAAAAGTTCATTTTCTGTGTATGCTATTTTGCTTTGCATTATCCCAATTACATAATGCATTTCAAGATCCATAACTTTCCTCTCCAAATTCCCCATAGCAACTTTGCTCTGAGTCTTACTCAGTTGAGACATCTGCTCCCTGTTAATACAGTGAGGACATAATCATTAAAGACCTTAGATTTGAGGTTTTTGTTAGTAAAAGCCATGCCTCTTTTGCGTTGTCTTCACAGAATTTAGTACATCCACTCACTCCATGGTCATGTAATGAGCATCTACTATGTGCCACACATGGTAGCAAGTGAGACATAAGCACAAATAGATAGATAGTCTCTATATTCAAAGAGCAGACAGTCTGATGGGAGAGATGGTCAAGTAGGCAGACAAATTTAAGGCGGTGTGACAAACACTTCAAAGTAGGTAAGTACAAAGGAATGGAGTATCACAAAGCAGGAAGCTCTCAACTATGTTGTGTTTAAGAGTTTATCCAGATAGGATTTCTTTCACAAGCTGTGTGTGTGTGTGTGTGTGTGTGTGTGTGTGTAACAATATAAACATTTTATACTCTTTCATAAATATACCATAATTGATGGTGTACATGAATTTGCAAACACATTGGCAAACATTGAGTCATCTGACTAAAGGGCAATATAAATAAGAACTGCCATGTAATGGCACTATAATTTTCTTTGGGGGGGTTGCTGTTTTCAGTCAAAATAAAAATGAGTTATCGCTTAAAGTGAAAACATTTAAAATCTAATATATTGTCAGGGTATCTGACCACTAATAATTTAATGTATCCTAATGTCAAAAATACTCAAAAATATCCAATTTCCTTTTGTACACATTGAGTTTTCTTAGCACTTATAAGTATATATATATTTTCCACTAACAGTGTGAAATTGATCTTTTCATAGATTTAATAATTCAGCCTATTTAATAAGTTGAGTTTTTTTGGCATCTTGAAAATATATAATTTTGTGGCATACTATTCTTTGTTTGTTGCAGGCTTGTGGCAAAAAGAATCAGAAGCTGACTGGACACCTAACATGATTATTTGTTATGCTACACAGATGACAGATGCTGCCAATGATGACACATGCTTCCTTGCTATATTAATAGAGACAGTCATGATTGGAATGGAGATCATGGCTGAGGACTGAAGTCGTCAAAGGGCCATAGACAGCACAGTGAACTCAGACTCAGTGGAATCAGAAGAATTTGTATCTTAGCAACAAGTCACATATTTGTATTTCAGGCCTCTTTTTGGTTTCTGACATATGACATCACTATGATATTAAAGTAAAATAGTTAATAGAACTTTGTAGTTTTTAGTTGTTTATATTTAAAATGTTGCTGTTATACTATTTTAACAATTGAATAAGACATGTAAATATTAATGATCTAAACTTTTTTGTTTATACATATTTAAAGAACATTATAATTAAATAGTAAATCAGTGAGGGGTACTTGTGATGATTATTTTTAATTATCCATTGAATACTTGAGTTTGGAAAACTGTAATAGAAAATGGGGAGCCACTGTTGGCTACTTCATTAGACAGGCTATCAAAGCAGAGTGGAAAACAGCCTTGATTATGTCCAAGACCTAGTTCACATCTTTGCTGTCTGAGTTCTTATGTGACTCTGAGTTATTAATTTGCTTCCACATGTTGAAAATGTAGATAATTATATCTCAATGTGGCAAAATTCAGTGAGATTATAATGTATTAAGTATCCCATATGGTACTTAAACTTAGTAATGTTAACTTCTCCTTTTATATCCCTGAATTTTCATTTTATTTTCTATAAAATGGAAACCTTAATACACACCTGACAAAGCTGTCGTAAGTGTGATGAAATATGGTAGAATCATGTTCTTGTTAAGAAGGGATAAAAAATGGCTCCAGCTGCTCCTTTCCTATGAGAAGAGACAAAACAGTGATTTTTCCATTATGGAACTAGTATCACTAGAGTGACTTCTTAGTATTATCCCTGTAAGATAAGTAGGCATGCATTTTCCTAGGGAAGAGGTATATAAACAAGAACTTTTTATGAGAGTTTAGGTGTCTGTGTGGGTGAGACCACCCTAACACATGTTGGTAAGCGACATTCTGAAAAGGGGTGAACTAATTTTCATAATCACCTCAGCAACCTATTGAAAGGAAGAAAATCTAGACACAAAAACTTTCTTCCGAAGCGTCAAATTTAGGGAAACCTGGCAAAGTGGACTAGGATAAGCTTTGATCAACTCTGATGAAGAAGGATGAAAAAATTATTATGAAGCAAGAAAGATGATTATATTAACAATAGTAGCTACCATTTGTTGAAAAGTTCTATGAGTCAGATATATTTCTACATGCTTTGTATGCATGAAATTTATTTATTACCCATAACAGCCTTGTGCTACATGCATTTTTTATGTCTATATGTCTATTATAGAGGAGAATATTAAGGCACAAAGAAAGTTAGGTAACTTGTTCAAAGACACACAGCTGATAGTTTACAGAGATGTTTGAACCCAGACAAATTGGCTTCGGAGTCTATCTTGCTAACCACTTTGTAGGACTGCCTCTTTTCCATGGTGCCACATGGTTAGATTTTATCTAAGTAGGCAAGGAGTTAGGGTGGTACTTGATCCTGAATGTGATGAATTATGAACAATGTCCTAATAGTGCAGTAAGGATGTGTGGACACAGGAAACCACATTATTCACCAGAGGACTTTTCTTGTGTTGAAGTCAATTTCTCAGTCCATGAAACAGGCCCTGGACTTGTTTTCAAATTGATGAAATAGGGGTCAACAGCAAGAGCTTCTTGGATATCCTACATACTAATAGGCACACAGAAATTTTTAAACTTACTGGATGGGAGGCAATGTAGTTGGAGAAGGTAGGATGAACCTGTGGTAACTGAAGCATGTGAAGGCGTAAGCATGGTAGTTTGGTTATCTAGGGGCACAAGAATATTAGTCCAGGCTGGGCATGGTGGGCTCACGTCTGTAATCCCAGCACTTTGGGAGGCTGTGTCTGGTGATCATGAGGTCAGGAGTTTGGGACCAGCCTGGCCAATATGGTGAAACCCTATCCCTACTAAAAATACAAAAATTAGCTGGGCGTGGTGGCACGCGCCTATAGTCCCAGCTACTTGGGAGGCTGAGGCTGAAGAATCGCTTTATCCCGGGAGGGAGAAGTTGCAGTGAGCTGAGATTGCGCCACTGCACTCCAGCCTGGGCGACAGAACAAGATTCCCTCTCAAAAAAAAAAAAAAAAAAAAAAAAAAGAATTTTAGTCTCACTACAAAAATAAAGTCAAACATCTAATTTATACAAATAACATCATTTTGCAAACCACATGTCATTACATAAAGGTTAGTATCCTTTATCTCCCACTGCCTACCTGTATGAACATGCATGTTTGAAATAAAAATTGAATTTAACATATTATTAGTAAAATGCATGGTTGGTAGTAGGAGGAAGGTTAATATAATCAATCCTGGTATCAGGAAGAGGGAGGTCAGATATGCTTCTGTTCGATGTGTTGTTTGGACCCTTGCTGATGTCTGTGCCTATCAGCCGATCTGGTCACTTGGTGACTTGACCTGTTGTTTCCTGAGTTGTGTGTCTTGAGGCTCCTGTTTTATTTGTAAATTACGCTGCACACACCTCTGAAGTCCATATGCTCTGCCATACCCTCTAGTTCTAACGTGCATGTTCTGTCTAGCCTTCTTATTCCAACCAGAGGCCTACTATGGAATAATGATGCTCTGGGCCAAGATTTATATTTGGGAACCTAAAACTCTTTGCTACTGTCTGTTTTCTGTGCTGGATTCTAGCTTGCAGGTTTTTTTTTTTTTTTCTGTTTTTGTTTTTATTTTTTTTTAATGCTTCCTTTCAGTCCATCCTCCTGTATCCTTCCCTCAAGTCATTTCAAATCTATCTTTTGGTCAGCAGCATATGGTTAGTTCCTGCATCATGCTGAATACAAGGTTCCCTCTGAGGAGCTTGGGGTTTCCCTGAGATGGCCACTGAGAAGCTTGAGAAAGACCTGCTCTAGGATTCCTTCAGCGCTGTGGCTTTTATCTAACTCACCTCTGGGGATTTTAACCATTAGCATTCAGAAAGTAGTCCATTCAGGTCTGCCCTTTGCCCTCTAGCTTCCTCTCTTTTTTTGACCTCTACTTTCCCTGGATTTAGAATCTTCCTTTGTCTCTAATCTGACTCCTGGCCTTGCCTTAATACTAGAGAGGCTACAGGGCTAAATCCCAATTTCAGAGAAGGGAATATATGTTGGGAAATATTTTAAAAATTACAGGCATATGATACAAATGTACTTAAATATCATTAATTTTCCTAAAAGTGTTTATTGTAAGGCTATTTCATATTTTATAAAAGCAGAAAGAAAGAGAAAAGTCAGTCACCCAAATGACTTGTTGACTATACACAAAATACCTAACCTTTTATGTTGGTAAAACGCATGGTTGGTTGTAGGATGAAGGTTAATACAATCAATCCTGGTATCAGGAAGAGGAAGGTCTGATATACTTTTGTGTATATGCTTATGTGTTTTTGCCTGTAAGTGCCAAATGGAACCATTAACTTTTAAAATGACAAACAGAAAACTATGCATTTTGCAATCAATTACTTTAGGAATCATTTTTAAAACTTTCATATAAGATCCGACTAATTGAGCACTTACTATTTACTATATTATGGAATACATATACATATATATATTCATAATATAAAAATCCCAAGCTCTTCAAAGGGAACCTTGTATTCAGCATGGTGCAGGAACTAACCACATGCTACTGACCAAAAGATAGATTCGAAATGACTTGATGGAAGTATAGAGGAGGGTGGACTGTTAGGAAGCATTAAAAATATCAATCAATCCTAACCTCTTATGTTCAATCTAAAAATATCTCCATTTTCTGCCTAATAGCTCTCAGTGGTCATATTGGTGCCATGTAACAATGCCTAGACTGGTGAGAAATACAAAAATTTCAGTTCTGCCCATGATAATCCTTAACACTTGGACTCATTTAGGATTTTGACAGTTCAGAACATTCACTAAAGAAGAAAGTGGATATAGTACAGACTGTCACTATATTCATCTTTATCTTTAGTCAATTCAAATTTTTAATCTGCTAGTATTAGTATGACAGTTAAGGGTACAGTGAATGGAAATACCTTGCACTTTTTATTCTGGATTAAACTCCTAGCTTCATTATACCTGATTACAGCTATATTATAGCTGATTATAGCTGAATACATTGGAAGAAATTGTCTCTTTGAATCACAATTTTTTCACTTGTGTAACAAGGTTAATAACATGCACCTTGTAAGATTGGCATGAAGAGGTATATATGTATATGTGTGTATATTTATATGTTTTATATTATAAACATATATGTATAGGTATTCCATAATACAGTAAATAGTAAGTGCTCAATTAGTGGGATCTTATATGAAAGTTGTTTAAATGATTCCTAAAGTAATTGATTGCAAAATGCACAGTTTTCTGCTTGTCATTTTATAAGTTAGGATGGTTCCATTTGGTACTTACAGGCAACGTGAAATACTAAAACAGAAAATTATTTGTATTGTGTTGGGTGTACCATGGTCATGCTAAATGCAATGTAGTTCTCTTATTTTTTCTCTAATATTAAATTGGATTGGAGTGAATAAATTTCACAGGTAAGTTTTGAAAATAATTGCTTTTCAATCTTCTCTGTTGAGTGAGAAATCATTTTGTATAATCAAATAATAAAACTTTGATAGTCGTCAGCTTCAGACTTAGTTGTAGTTAATGCTCTTAAAACCCTGTCACATACTTTCAGTGGGACAGAGCCATAGGGCATCTGTTTGCACAGTCCTTTTAAATTCTAATAAGGTTTTCTGAAGCATATTCTAATAAAGTTTTCTAATAAGGTTTTCTGAAGGTACTGGAAATCCCTCCCCACTGCTTCGGTGCTGGCTCAGAGGCAAGTCTCCTCTTTCATCTTCAAACAACTTCAAAGTTTATTTTTGAAATAAGGGTTTCTTTTCCCATGGAATTCAAAGATCTTTGTGGCCTCATGTGAGGAAAGGAGCTCCTAGCTTTCAGAAATGCGTTTAAACAACCGTTGATGTCTTAGTGCCTGGCTAGTAGGCCTTGCTGACCTTCAAAAGTGTTCAGTTTTCTTTACCTTTGTTTCTTGATCAGCTTGATTGAAGCTGAAGGAGGACCCTGGGGCCTAAGAGAAACTGCTGTATCTGAAATAATGAAATGCCTGGAAAATGCCTTTCCCCGCTCTACCTATGGATTGTTGAGAGATTTAAAAATTAACTTTAGGGAGGATGGAAGGGAGAAAAGGGGAGGGAGGTAGGGAGGAAGGTAGGAAGAAAGGAAAGAAGAGAGTGAGTGGAAAAGAGGAAAGGAGGAAGAGCGAGAGGAAAGAAGAGAAGGAAGAAAGGGAGGATGGAAGGAAGAAACTTTCCACTTGTGCACATTCCTTTCGTTTGCCCTACACTGATTTTTGTTTGTTTGTTTTCATTTGGAAGCTGAGCTATTCTCCTCCCACTCCTTCTCCATTTGAAAATTTCAATCCTCCTGGGATAACAGTTCGCTTGCCAGGAGGCTGTCAGGTGCTCTGCTCAGACCACACCCCTACTACTATCATTAATGCAGGTGCTGGGACTGGGAGGACCACAGCAGCCAGTAATCCCTGGCTCTCTCATAGCATCTGCCTCCAGGTAAACCTGTCATTTGCTGTAACTCTCTGGTATTGACCTTTTTTAGCATCTGGAGAGATGTGATTCATTTTCGGGAGTGTCATTGGAGCTGATGAAACAGAAAGGAGGAGAGAGGTCTCTTGGGGATTTTTGAAACCAATGTAGAATATTTCTGTCCCAATAACTCCTGTCAGAGAATTGTTGAAAGCTTTCCTTAGGCACAGAAAAACTGGATCTAAGGTCTTGCCCCATCCCCCTTTTTGTGTCTCGTTTCTGTGTGCTTGTATCAGGATTATTATCACTCCTTATGTGATGTGTATTGTATTGTTTGATACTTTTAATGAATATATGCTTTCTCTCTACCAGTGGATCTTTAGCTTTTTCAGGGCAAGATGTCTTTTAATATCCGTTAGTGTTCCACACTTCTCTTTGCAGTGATCTTCCTAGTAAGTGCTTGAAAATAATCAATGACATTTTTTTCCTTCAGTCAAGAAGGATAGTAGATTTAGCATGGAATTTTGCTTCTGTAGGAAAAAGGAAGAAATCTGTGAGGGGCAATCTGTCTCTTTTTTGTGAGATGGTAAAACATACTCTTTATAATTTTTACTTTTGTTTAGGGTCTGTCATTTAGTGTGGAAAAATATGAGAAGTCATTGCAAAGTTTTTCAAATAATATCAAACATATTACAAAATATAAAGCCTTTATCTTTCTCTGTTATTTTTATTAAAAATAGCCCAAACCATGTAATACCTAATATAATAACTTCTGGAATTAATACTGAGTATAGCCTGAAATTTCAATTCATTAGTTTTTCTCTGTTCAAATTCGAGATATTAGAAAAATAGACCAACGCCCAATTTTATATAAATGAAAAATTTTAGAACTGAAAAGGACAAATCATAACTCATTAAGGGAGACAATAGATAGATAGATAAGAGAGTGAAAGAGAAAGAGAGAGAGAAAAAAATCTAAATAACAGAATACACCTTGGATTTGATCATCCTCTTTATAGAGCAGACTCCTTTGGCCAACAGCCATAACTTTACTCTTAAGGAGCTGATTTTGCACTTTATACTCCATGTAAGCTCACTATATTCTATGGGTGGATACTTACTTGGGTGGGCAAGATGGGCTTTAGGCCAGCTTTTTAAGAAGAATGAAGGTTTTTGAGAAATAATAAATATGCAAGTAGCCTAGTGTTTCCATGAGCTAAACATATGTCACAATTCATCCTGATCCAGTGTTTCACCCAAACTAATGATGAAAGTGGATGTAGTAGAAACTGTCACTATATTCATGTACAGTCAGATTTTCACCATCTTGCAGCTTCCATTTGCATGTATTCATTTGTACTGAGTTGCCCTGCCTTGATGATTTTGAATCTCTCAAGGGAACTTCAACTCAGCAGCAGCCAAGGGGATAAATGGCTGCTTTGCAGACAATCAGATAAGCTTTCAGAAGACAAGCCCCTCTCGAGGCCCTATCTGTTAACACATAATATTTACTTTGCCCAGTTCTGGCTCACCTCTCTTTTCCTGTTAACTTGTAACCTACATTTCAGGGGCCTATCATCTAAGAGTCTTACCATATCTTCTGGAATGCCTTGTGAAACTGGAAGATGTTCTGCTGCACTGGAAGAAGGTGCCCCAAGTCATGGAATCAGCCCACCTACGTCACTCCCACCCTCCATCCCAGACTACACCACAAGAATAGCAATGTTGAAGACTGAGGAGGAAAGGAGGCAGGCAAGAAAAACAACTTGCCCAGAAGCATGATTCAGAGGATTACAGTCCAGGTGGCAGCATCTCTGACCCAGGGATAGAACCTGTCAGGAAGAAGGCAAAGAAGTTAAGAGTTCCTATGCAGAAATTAATGAAAAGAGACATCAGACCAGATTTTTCAAAGTGGTCCACACTAGACTCTCAAATTTTAAAACTTCATAGTCAAAATCTAAGTATAAAGAGATCATTTGTATTATTTCCAGATGAAGACACAATTAACATCATTGTGAATGAAACCAACCATTATGCATCTCAAAAGAAGCTAGACCTTGGGCTCACTTTAAAAAACTGAAGTAAGTTTGGGGTGTTCTTATTTTAAATGAATGTGTTCTGTATTAAAAGGAGAGGATGCTTTTGGGAAACTTTCCAGATATACATCATAGCTTAATCACAAATGCAATGAGAAGAGACAGGTTCAAAAGTCTTTTTCAACTTTTGATGATAATAGCCATATTGATGAAGTGAAAAAAATTAACAGTAATGATGTCTTTCACTAACAAAATAAGTTAAAAATTCAAATTATATACACCCTAACAAAAGTTCTACATCTTTGACAAGTCCATAAGTATTTTGGGCATCACGGATTTAATCAATCCCTACAGAGAAAACCATTTCAGTTTGAGTATAAAATTCGGTGACTGATAACTTAGATTGGCTATTTGGCTTGATTTGAATCCTACCAAGCAAAATCATTAGTTTCTATAAACATGGGGCTTGAGTTGGGAGACAGTCTGGGGATGAATACTGCTAATACTCTAGGAACAAGGCTAATACTTCTGTCACTTATGTTTCAATGACTCTTCACCAGCATCAAGCAGCTGACAGCTTTGAAGGGGAAAGGAATCCAGGCAACATGAATGATTCATGAAAATAAGACTGAACAGTGTTTTCTCAAAAACTGCACAGAACTAAAAAACTGGAAGAGAGGGATGTCTGATTTCCAAATGGACAAACAGAAAGATAGTAGTGTGCCAGTGACATGGCAATGACATCATTATCATCTGCTCTGAGGTGGTAGATACTAAGACTTTGGAAAAGGTCATACACTATTCAACAGCAGCCAAAAAGAAGTTTAAGTCAATCAACAGAAGATGTGCACATTTTCAATGCATGCATTGAAAGAGAACACTGGGAATGTGAAATAGATGGATCAGAATATCTCCAAATACATTATTAAAGTTAGAGGTAAGAAGCAGTACTCCAGCTTCATCAATTACATCAATCTGATCATTAACAATAATATCAGCTGCACAAGATCTATACCAATGAGTCTGGGTTAGATCTGCTGACTTTCCAAAGATATGTTGCATATTTTTATTTGCAATACAATGAAGAACCACTAGGACAGGGGAACAGAGGGAAGTACACCCAATTAGGAACAGGGATCAGATATAATTTGACATTATACTGGATACTCATTAAGATAAAAAAACACACAACAAAACAGGCATGTGTCATTCTATACCAGGTATGAAAAATGTCAGCTAGATTTACATGCAAAATGTTTCAGAAACATATTACAAAAAATAGTTTCTGAGATATTGGCAGTTATTTGCATTCCAGAATTCCTGAGTATACCATTAATATTATGTTTTATTTTGTTATTGTGTGTTTCCTAGCAAAATATTAAGTTTTGGTATCTCATTGATATACATGTAGGAACAAGACTAATACCTCTATAACTTATGTTTTAATGACTCTTCACCAGCCTGGGCAACAGAGCAAAGGCTGGAGTATAGTGGCGTGATCACAGCTTACAGCAACCTCAAACTTTTGGGCTTAAGTGATTTCCTGTCTCAGCCTACTGAGTAGCTGAGACTATAGGTGCATACCACCATGCCTGGCTAATTTCCAAAAAAAGGTTTTTGTAGAGACCAGGTATTGCCATATTGTCCAGCCTTATTATTTTAAAGAGAATATTAGTATTATTTCCCTGAGAAAATAATCAATGCATAATTTTAAAAATTGATACATAATAGATGTACATATTTGGGGTTACATACGATAATGTAATACATTCATATGATTTGTAAAGATTAAATCAGTGTAATTGGTATATCTATCACCTTAAATATTTGTTATTTTTAATGCTAGAAACATTGAAATTATTCTCTTCTGTTTCAAAATAAACAATAGATTGTTGTAAATTATAGTCACCCTACAGATCTATCAAATAGTAGATCTTGTTTATTCTATCAAACTGTATATTTGTACTCATTAATCAACCTCTCTCATCCCTTCTCCATAAATATTTTCACATTTTTGAAAGGCCTCGGCTTTCTGATAAAGAACGCTAGTAACCTGACTTAAAGGACTTTTGAATAATAAACATGCTATATTAGTCAAGATTCTCCAGGGGGACAGAACCAATGGGATATATGTAAACGTGTGTGTATACATATACATACATATGTATTAGTGTGTGTACACATATACATACATATATATTAGTGTGTATATACATATACATACATACGTATACATTTCTGTATGTATATGCATACACACACACAAATTTAGGAATTTATTAGGGAGAATTGGCTAACACAATTACAAAGACAAAATTCCACGATAGGCTGTCTGCAACCTGGGGAATAAGAAAAGCTAGTAGCATGGCTCCCAGGAAAAGAGGTGCTGTTGCTCAGTCTAAGTTAGAAAGCCTTAAAACCAGGAAAACTGATGATGGCCTAAGATCCCCTGGGAGGGCAATGGTACAAGATCCATCAGAGTCCCAAAGGCTGAAGAACCTGGAGTCTGATGTCCACAGGCAGGAGGAGAAAAGGTCTCCTGCTACAGAAGGAAGAGAGAGGAAGCCATACAAGCTGAATACCCTCTTTCTTCCATCTGCCTTGTTCTAGCAGCACCCACAGCTGACTCAATGGTGCCCTCTCATGTTGAGGGCAAGGCTTCCTCTCCCAGTCCACTGACTTGCATGTCAATCTCTTCTGGGAACACCCTCAAAGATACACCCAGAAACAATGCTTCATCAGGCATCTGGGCATCCCTCACTCCAGTTAAGTTAACACCTAATATTACTCATCACACACCTTGGAGGTTAGGAGTATTTAAACACTTATCTTCTAGGAACCATTTGCTTACATTCCAGGTGCAATACACCTAACAACCTCACCCTCTCACTGCAGAGGATTTCATAGTAAAAATACATATTGCTCCTCCTCTCTGTCTTAGTCTGTTTTGTGTTGCTATAAGGGAAAACCTGAGCCTGGGTAATTTGTTAGAAAAAAAAAAGGTTTATTTGTGTCACAGTTCTGGAGAGCTCAAGTTTGGGCACCTGCATCTAGTGAGGGCCTCAGGCTGCCTCCACTGGTGAAGGAAGGTAAAGTGGAGCCAGATGTGCACTACATGGTGAGAAAGGAAGAAAGAGAGAGGGAAGGGAGATGCTAGGCTCCTTTTAACAAGCAGTTCTTGCAAGAATGGATACAGTGAGAACTCAAGGACTCTGCCCAGCCCGCAAGGAGGGTATTAATCTGTTCATAAGAAATCCACCCCCATGACCCAAACACTTCCCATTTGGCCCCACTCCCAGCATTAGGAATCAAATGTAAACATGAGATTTGGTGGGGAAAAACAAACCATATCCAAACTATAGCACACCCCCACGCCAAGGGGAGGAGGGGCACTTTTGCCAGTCACACCGTATAAGCTCTGACTTCCACAATTGTGTGTCTCCTCCTGTCTGCTGTTAAGCCTCATGGCATGCATTGGTAGTGGCAGCCCCTCATCGTGTAACCCCATGGAAAATTGGATCTTGGGGAGCCAGTGCTGCTACGTTGCTCCAACCCAGAGGTCTGACGATTTTATTTCTATACATATATAATTGTGGCATGCTGACTTGTTAGCTTACAAGTAGGTAACATCTTAGACTTTTCACAATTTTGGACTTAATATTTATTTGAATGGCTCCATGTAGTCACTAGCCTTGCCACTGTACTCTTTTTTAAGTGAAAGTTTTGGTAGATGGTATAATAGAATATCGTGGAAATCAGAGTATTTGTAAATTTTAGAGCAAAAGGTACTCTTGTTTTGTCCTCTAAATCAACTTTCTCAATTAACAAATAAGTTATGGTGGCCAATGATATTTAAATGACTTTTCAGGACAAATAATCTTAGGGTCTAATGAAATCTTCAAGAAAAGTAGCTAGAAATCCTCTAGTGAGACCCACTTCCTTCTTTCCTGAATCATACATTCTGGTACATTCTGTAAGTTATTATGTTTACCAGTCTTTCTCTCAAGGATACATCTCTCAAGGATCTCTCAAGGATGCATCTTCCAGTAAGATTTCAACTCCAATTCAGAAATGCATTCATCTAGTTTTGTTGTTTGATTAATGTTTTTTTTTTCTTTCATTTCTCCCTGCTTGTTTTCCCCCCTTCCAGCTGCAGGATTGTCACTGCCTGGGGATCTTACTGTCAGTCCATCTGTGTCCCGGCCACAGTAACTTGGACAATTAATCTTGGCCTCAAAAACATGGGCATTCTGTAATAATATTTGGAGGGTGTCATAATGGCAATTCTCTGGGGATGAGGCTTTGAAAGAACTCCAATTCCCTTCTCTCCTCCTCAGTTCAGCAGTTTCTAGGATGCTGGTTTTTACTGTGATTGTTTATGTTGCTCCTCAAGGCTATCTTGGAGCTGGAAGGAGAGTATCAAAGGGATAGGGCAAGTTAAAATGTCACAAAGAATACTGCTCTTAATGAGCTTCATTCATTTTTCTAGAATAAATGCTCCCCTGATTGTTTACCTCTGAAAAAAGTCTTCTGAAGAGTTTGGTTAATTTTCAAAGTTTTGAAAGAGTTGATTTTGACAATATTTTCCAGTCTTCTCCTTGCTTTTATGGAGGGAGAGTTTTCAAAAGTCCTTACTCTGTTATTTTTGTTGATGGCCACTTGAGGTTGTTTCAATTTATATAGGTCTCTGCTCTTAGTGTGTGGATGTATGTAAGAAATATATATTATGTTAAATCTGGAATATAGTGTTTATTCATTCTATAAATAGTGATTCAGGACCTTTTTATTTCAAGTCTCTCTGCTAGATACTGAGATTTACAAAGCTGACATATGTGCTCTCTACCTAAAAGAGCTTACAATTTTTGAGGAATACAGGTAAAATAGACAATTGCATTTCAATGTGATCATTAACAAAAACAAAAACACCAGTATCATGGAAAAGGAAGAATCTTGTGAATTAGGATGTTATGAGATATGTTATCAATGGTGTGTGTGTGTGTGTGTGTGTGTGTGTGTGTGTAACTATGAGGGGTGTGGCTATTCTAGAAAAAAAATTACCAGAATCCATCAAGAGGGAGTATGTATAATTTTACTATAAGCATCAGAGTATGATACTTAAAAGCACAAACTCTGGGGATAGACTCCTAGGTTCAAACCCTGGCTTTGCTGTTTCTAAGCCATGAATTTGAGCAAAACACATAACGTCTTTGAATCTCAGTTTCCTCTTTGGTAGATGGAGTTCCTACAGGTAATTCATAGAGTTGCTGAGGATCGAATAAGTTAATATTCATGGCATACAACAGTGCCTGGTAATGGTGTTATAGAAATAGTTATCATTTACATATAGAAAATATAAAAAAGAAAAAATTGCAATATAAACTACAGTAAAGTAAAACTTAACAAAATGTTGTCAGTTGGTGAGAGCTCCCAGGAGAAACAATGATTGTCAATGTTGCAGGGGAGTCAGATACCTCTCAGAGTGTATGCAAATCTCTGGTCAAAAGCATAAATCTGTGATCATCTGGAGACCTCAGTGTAAAAAGGTGGAGAAACACAGTCCAAAGGTACATAAATTTTGGCATTTTCAACATACTCTATTAGCCTCCCTAACCTCTGAACAGTCTGTAGAAATGTAGTGTCTTTTTTTATCCAAATAATCAGTATTATGTCAGGAGTCAAACTTTTAACTATATGCTTAAGATCCCCAGAATCTACAATGAACTCAAACAAATTTACAAGAAAAAACCAAACAACCCCATCAACAAGTGGGCGAAGGATATGAACAGATACTTCTCAAAAGAAGCCATTTATGCAGCCAAAAGACACTTGAAAAAATGCTCACCATCACTGGCCATCAGAGAAATGCAAATCAAAACCACAATGAAATACCATCTCACACCAGTTAGAATGGCGATCATTCAAAAGTCAGGAAACAACAGGTGCTGGAGAGGATGTGGAGAAATAGGAACACTTTTACACTGTTGGTGGGACTGTAAACTAGTTCAACCATTGTGGAAGTCGGTGTGGCGATTCCTCAGGGATCTAGAACTAGAAATACCATTTGACCCAGCCATCCCATTACTGGGTATATACCCAAAGGACTATAAATCATGCTGCTATAAAGATACATGCACATGTATGTTTACTGCAGCACTATTCACAATAGCAAAGACTTGGAACCAACCCAAATGTCCATCAATGATAGACTGGATTAAGAAAATGTGGCACATATACACCATGGAATACTATGCCGCCAAAAAAATGATGAGTTCACATCCTTTGTAGGGACATGGATGAAATTGGAAATCATCATTCTTAGCAAACTATCGCAAGGACAAAAAACCAAACACCACATGTTCTCACTCATAGGTGGGAATTGAACAATGAAATCACATAGACACAGGAAGGGGAACATCACACACCGGGGCCTGTTGTGGGGTGGGGGGAGGGGGGAGGGATAGCATTAGGAGATATACCTAATGTAAATGACAAGTTAATGGGTGCAGCACACCAACATGGCACATGTATACATATGTAACAAACCTGCACGTTGTGCACATGTACCCTAAAACTTAAAGTATAATAATAAAATTTAAAAAAAAAGATGAGTTAAGGGTTTGCCCTAGGGAGTCGAGAAAGCCCACAAAGCTCACTGCTAACATGCATTAAATGACATACCATTCCTCAAATTTACTTTTGGACTAAAACCTCTTCAATCATACAAGGCACAGGAAAGGTATGGCCCCTTCAGTCAAGGTGACTCTAAGCTGTTGACTTGGCAAAGAACTTATCTTGGACTGTGGGCAGAGAAATGTTTGACTGGGCAATGGCCTGATGCCATTTCTCTCCCAACATTTTGTTTTTCTTTTTCAGCTAGGGTTTTGAGACAGCAAGTCACAATACAAGAGAGAGATGAATTCCTTCATAAAAGCAAATAGCAATACTGAAATCTCAAATTTGGTTTGTATCTTAGGGGAGCCTCAGGCTTCTTTTTTTTCCAGTTAGAAAACAATCTGATGGAGTGAGGTGAAATGCTAGAAATAAAGAAGCAATGCATGATTGGTCTGGATTATGTATAAATATATATTTTCATTTCAGTTTTCTGTGGTGAAAGAATATAGGTCCAGAATATATGGTATCACTTGGGTCAGCTGTAAATGATGTATGAAATGAAAAATTCTCAGGGGCATGGCTCTGCAAACACTGTCATGCTAGGCCATTCACAGCTGTGTTAAGCTTAAAGACAACAGAAAAATCTAGGATTTTTTTCTTTTTGCCAAAAAGGACAGTTTGCAGGTATGCATATGAAAGTACAAAATACAAATATGCAAACACAAAATAACTCTTGAAGATTATTCATTTAAAAACGTTCATTCACAAAACAATTACAAGAATATTTTTTCTTTCAGAATGTGTTCTTTTATGTATCTCTTATATACAATTGCCAAGAACATAGAGAAAATGTTTAAAGTGTATTTTTAATATATTGTTTTGGAACAGACACCAAAATGTAAGCAAAAATGAAACAAAAAGATGCAATTGCATAATTTTTTATCTGGAGTAGTTGATGAGGACGGAGTGTTAATGAAGCCAAGGCCAGGGTTTAGCCCCATGAAGTGTTGTTAAGAGCTCTTGGTTTTCTTATCGTATCATAGTTGGCCCTGCATATGGGGTTGGTCTCAAAGTACGCTGTGGGAGAGCAGGACTAGGTCAAAGAAAGGCTGATGGTCTCTGAGCTCTACCCATCCTAACTTGAAGGCTAAGTTACAGTCATCTCTTACATCTAGGAGATGGTTTCTCTCGGTGGAGTCTCAGTCTCCATTCCAGACTGCAATTGGTCAGCCCTCTTTGGGGCAAAATTGTGTCATATCTGAAAAAGTGTTATGTCACTCTGATACCTCAGTAGCTATTTTCTTTGTATGTAAAGCCCCTTCGAATAGTATAATTTGAGAGATTAATTTCATTCTTGGAGCATGTCTTATAATTGTGTTAATTCACTTTTTCCCATTAATTTCTGGCTTATCCAAAAAGTCAATGACAGATAATACTGTCACGTGAATATTCCATGTAATACTCTCCATGTCTCAGTTTCTTTTACTAGTGAAAGGGGAAAATGGGATTGGTTCTGGGCGTTGGGCTGAGAGCAGAACCATTTAATAGCTGGCATACTACCTCTGTGTTGTCTCTCCCTGGGTTCTGAGAGCCATGTGTTCCAAATGGCCTAGCTACAGACAATAGGTCCTATACTAACTGTGTGTGTGGAGTAACCCCTATTCCATATTTGTCTTGTAAAATGAATGTAAAATAAACTTTATTAAGTTAGCTATTGAGATTGGCAGTAAATTTGTTAACATCCATCTCCTATTTGACTCTGAATACCAAATTTCAAACGCTTTGCAAACAAATGCATACATGAATTTGGAGTGTCATTTTGAATGTGGGAAAATACATTCACCTGTCATTTTTTTCCAGCTTTATTTGGTGTGTAATTTACAGAAACAAATTGTATATGTTTAAGGTGAACAATGTGATGTTTAAATGTATGTATCTATTTACAATAATCACCACAAATTTCAATTGTACAATATTAACTATAGCCAGCTTGCTATACATTAGATTTTAAGAGCTTACTCATCCGGCATAACTGCAATTCTGTACACTTTGGCCAACATCTTCTCATTTCCTCCTCCCTTCACACCCTTGCAACACCATTCGACTCTCTACTTTTATGAGCTTGACTATTTTAGATTTCACATATAAGTGAGATCATGCAATATTGGTCTTTTGTGTCCGGCTTATTTCATATAGCCTAATGCCCTGCAGGTTCATCCATGTGTCATCAAGGACCAGATTTCCTTCTTTTTTTATGACTAAATAATATTCAGCCACTATGTATAATAATGAATAAATCAATGAATAAGGAAAAAGGAGTATGAATAAAAAAAATGGATAAAAATGGAAATATATAAGAAAGAAAAATAGTACGTATATAACATTTTGTTATATATATATTTAAAAATGGCATATATATGAAAAAGAATGACATATATGTTATTCAATTATATATACATAAAACTTTGCCCCATACATAAATATATATGCCAATTTTTTAACCCATATTTTGGATATGGACATTTAAGTTGTTTCCATATCTTGGTTATAGTGAATAATGCTGCGATAAATGTGGGAGAATAGAAATATCTTTCAGATCCTGATTTTGATTCTTATGAATATAAGCCCAGAAGTGGCTGCATTATAAGATATATTTGTTTTTAATTTTTTGAGGAACTTCCATACTGTTTTCTGCAATACCCATACCAATTTTCATTCCCAACGGTGCACAAGGATTCACTTTTCTCCAAATATTTTGCCTATATTTTATCTTTCATCTGTTTTATAACAGTCATTCTAACAGCTATGAGGTGATATCACATTGTGGTTTTTATTTGTATTTCCATGGTGATTAAAGATATTATTAAACATCTTTTCATATGCCTGTTGGCCATTTGCATGTCTTCTTTAGAGATATGTTTATTCAGATCCCTTGCCAATTTCTAATTGGATTTTTTGGTTTTTGCTACTGAGTTGCATAAATTTCTCATACAATTGGAATATTAATCCCTTATCAGGTGTAAAGTTTGCAAATATTTTCTCCCACTCCATATGCTTTCTTTTTATTCTGTTGGTAGTTATCTTTTGTGCATAAGCTTTTTGTTAGATGTAATTCCATGTGTACATTTTAACTTTTTTGCTTGCACTTTTGGTGTCATATCCAAAACATGCATTACCCAGACCAAGTCAAAAAGCTTTTTCCTATCTTTTCTTCAAGTAATAATAGTTTTACATTTATAGGTCTTACATCTATGTCTTAATTGACTTTAATTTTATTTTTATATGGTGTGATATAAGGGTTTAATTTTATTATTTTTCCTGTGGATATCACATTGTGAGTTATTGGTACCCTTGTCGAAGATTAGTTGACTGTAAATGAATAAATTTACTCCTGGGCCATCTATTCTGTTTTATTGTATTCTGTGGCTGTCTTTTATGCCAGTACCAAACTAATTTGATTACTGTAGTTTTGTAATATATTTTCAAATTAGGAAATGTGATGCATCCAGAATGGGTCTTCTTGCTCAAGATGGTTGTGGCTATCTGGGGTGTCTTATACTTCTATATTTATTTTAGGTTTTAATTTTTCCTAGTTCTGTAAAGAATGCCATTGGAATTTTTTTTTTTTTTTTTTTTTGAGACAATGTCTCGCTCTGTCACCTAGGCTGGAGTACAGTGGCACAATCTCAGCTCACTGCACACTCTGCCTCCCAGGTTTATGCCATTCTCCTGCCTCAGCCTCCAGAGTAGCTGGGACTACTGGTGCCTGCCACCGCGCACGGCTAATTTTTTGTATTTTTAATAGAAACGGGGTTTCACCGTGGTCTCGATCTCCTGACCTTGTAATCCGCCCGCCTTGGCCTCCCAAAGTGCTGGAATTACAGGTGTGAGCCACCACGCCTGGCTGACACTGGAATTTTGATAGAGATTGCATTCAATCTGTAGATCATTTTGGATAGGTAGACATAGTATAATATGAATTCTTCAAATCCATGAACATGGGATGTCTTTCCATTTACCTGTATTATTTGACTTTCCTCATTAATCTTTTATAATTTTCAGTATGCAACTCTTCCACCTCTTGAGTCATGTCATCTGCAAACAGAGTTAATTTTAGATTTTCCTTTCTGGTATATATGCTTTTATTTTATTTTTTTCTAATTTATCTGGCTAGAACTTCCAGTACCATGTTGAATAGAAGTGGTAAGAGTGGGAATTCTTGCCTTATAGAGAATCTTAGAGAAAAAACTTGTAATACTTTCCCTTGATTATGATGATGGCTGTTGTCTTTTCATTTGTGTATACATAGATGTATCTATGTCTATATATTTATGTATACATAGATGTATCTATGTCTATATATTTATGTATACATAGATGTATCTATGTCTATATATTTATGTATACATAGATGTATCTATGTCTATATATTTATGTATACATAGATGTATCTATGTCTATATATTTATGTATACATAGATGTATCTATGTCTATATATTTATGTATACATAGATGTATCTATGTCTATATATTTATGTATACATAGATGTATCTATGTCTATATTTATGTATACATAGATGTATCTATGTCTATATTTATGTATACATAGATGTATCTATGTCTATATATTTATGTATACATAGATGTATCTATGTCTATATATTTATGTATACATAGATGTATCTATGTCTATATATTTATGTATACATAGATGTATCTATGTCTATATATAGACATATATATTTATATATACATCTATGTATCTATGTGTATATATAGACATATATATTTATAGATACATATATATGTCTGTATATACATATATGTATCTATGTCTATATATTTATATATACATATATGTATATATGTCTATATATTTATATATACATATATGTGTCTATGTCTATATATTTATATATACATATATGTGTCTATGTCTATATATTTATATATACATATATGTATATGTCTATATATATTTATATATACATATATGTATCTATGTCTACATATATTTATACATATATGTATCTATGTCTATATATATATTTATATATACATATATGTATCTATGTCTATATATATTTATATGTCTATATATAAATATAGATACATAGATACATATATGTATATAGACATAGATACATATATGTATATATAAATATATATGTCTATATATAGACATAGATACATATATGTATATATAAATATATATGTCTATATATAGACATAGATACTATATGTATATATAAATATATGTCTATATATAGACATAGATACATATATGTATATATAAATATATATGTCTATATATAGACAGATACATATATGTATATATAAATATATATGTCTATATATAGACATAGATACATATATGTATATATAAATATGTATGTCTATATCAGACATAGATACATATATGTATATATATGTCTATATATAGACATAGATACATATATGTATATATAAATATGTATGTCTATATATAGACATAGATACATATATGTATATATAAATATATATGTATAAATATACATATATGTATATACATATAGAAATATATATTATATATTATATAATATACATATAAATATATAATATATTTTACATTATATATTTATATATAATATGATATATATGATTATATATAATCATTATATATAAATATATGATTATATATAATCATTATATATAAATATGATTATAGGATTATATATAAACATATGATATATGATTATGTGATTATGTATAATTATGTATAGTTATATATAAATATATGATATATGATTATATTATTATATATAAATATATGATACATATGATTATATATAAATATATATAATATGGTATATATCATATATATTATGATATATATCATATATATCACAGTAACAGAATGAAATATATTTGTTATATTTAATAATGAATATTCAATTAATTTAAATGAAATGAATATTTAAATAATGAATTAACTGAATAATATATTTATATAGTGTGTGAAAATATACATATGTGTGTGTATGTATATATAAATTTTTTTTTCATTCCAGTAATTTAACTTATCATTGGAGAATTAAGTAGATCACATTTTTAACTGGGGAATCAAATGGACTGCCTAGGAAATAAGTGGCCAATTTCATTTTAAGTGTTAATCTTTTAATTGTACAGAAAATGCAAAGCTGACACAAATAAATTGAATTCAATTTTTACTGTTGAGATATTTCTGTGTGGTTCCCAACATACATCTGCCTTTGATTTCTCTTGGTTTAATAAACTCTGAAGTGTGGATCACATTGACCCAAACCTAAGACTACTTAGGAAAAGGCTGAGAGACTATCAGAACCCAGCAGAACTTATCTATCCTTGTCCCAGAAGTACTCACTTGTGCTATTTTATCAAGTTGGTTAGAGATAACAAACCTCCCAAGGTTTAAGTCAAAAGAAACTAAGATGTCAGTGGCCTTTTTTTTTTCCTTCCTATCCATATAGCCTGGGAAGTAGACATGGCCAAATGCAAATATAAGACTTCTAATCTTCTTCAATGCAGACACATAACAGGAAAAGACCCCACTTCTAAAAGGAGACAATTAAACCTTTCTATGGGTTGCAAACTGAAAAGACCTTTTCTTTTTTATTGAGTATAGACAAAACCAGCAATTTTGTTTTGCTGTGAATCAATAGTCTCTAACACATGAATGCAGACTGATAAAGGATAAGTAAAGCACGAGTTTCATTGTTGCCTACGGTCCAATCTAGATTTGATGAGGAAGAAAGTGAATTCTAGCTTAAAGGGTAGTTGAAGTTCTATTATTGCATGAATTCAGAAAGAATACAGTGCACTATACTTCTGCTCAAGTATACACAAGATTCAAGATGACAGGGATCTATTTTGTTTATTATGTAGTCCAAGCACAAAAGATGGTTTATAGTCCATTATAGAATATAAATATTTGATGGATGAAAACTAACAGTGTAAAAAGGGCATATGTGCCATTCTAGAAGTCTGTAGATTCTCAGAGAAACCAGTGTAGGTGCAGTAGAAATGTCATGGAACAGAGGACAGCATCCTGGAGTGATAGCCCATGGGCTACCTGAATGTTAATAAATGAAAAACACAGGCTCAGAGGTCTGACACATAGCTGAAGATAAGCATATAGTAACCTTATTAGCACTTCGTCATTATTCTAAAGCCAAGTGCAATGGCTTGTCTCACTGAATGGGATAAGACTGGGTACTGTCAAATACATATCATGAGTCACATATAACTTCAGATCCATGCTGATCATGCATGCACAGTAGTGTTACATTAAAACGTGACATTTTAAGATTAGTTTGCCAAATACAACCCCAAAGTATAAAATTGAATCCGTGTTAAAAAATGTAACAGCTATTTATTGAAAAAACTACAGGTGGGCGGTACTAATCTAGGGGATAAGTCATGAAGAAAACTAAGATTAAAAAGTTACATATTATTCCATAGTAATCCACAAAACTCCAGAAACCCCATTGCACATATACACCATGGAATATTATGCAGCCATAAAAAATGATGAGTTCATGTCCTTTGTAGGGACATGGATGAAGCTGGAAACCATCATTCTCAGCAAAGTATCACAAGGACAAAAAACCAAACACAGCATGTTCTCACTCATAGGTGGGAATTGAACAATGAGAACACATGGACACAGGAAGGGGAACATCACACACCGGGGCCTGTTGTGGGGTGGGGGGAGTGGGGAGGGATAGCATTAGGAGATATACCTAATGTAAATGAGGAGTTACTGGGCACAGCACACAAACATGGCACATGTATACATATGTAACTAACCTGCACATTGTGCACATGTACCCTAAAACTTAAAGTATAATAAAAAGTAAAAAAGAGAAGTAAGGTATGTGGGCTAAGGTATGTGGGCTATGCATTAATTTTGCTATTCTGTGGAAGAGTTTCCCCAAGGTCACTTTTGATGTTCTGCTGTTTTCTGTATACGTTTGTTTGAAGAAGATATGTAGCCATATTTCTTTATTATCCTAGGAAGCTTGTAAGAAACTTTCTGTGAACTGATTTTTTCTTCTTTTTCTTTTTCTTTTTTTTTGGTAACAACTCTATGAGATATAACTCACACACCATAAACGTTATCTCATAAAGTGAACAATTCAATCATTTCTAGTATATTCACAATTAATTTAAGAACATTTCATTATCTCAGAAAAATATCCATACCTTTCAGCTACTACCCCAAATTTCCTCATTCTCCCAATTCCTAGGCAATCGTTAATGCACTTTCTGTCTTTATATATTTGACTGTGGTGGAAATTTCACATAAATGGAATCATGTAACACATGGTCTTACGTAGAATGGTTTCTGTCACTTAGCATAATGTTTTCAAGTTTCATCCATGATGCAACATGTATCAGCATCTCATTCCTTTTAGTTGAGTGATAGTATTTACACTGTATCCACTGTATGGATGTATCAGATTGTATTTAACCATTACTCACTCAATAGCTATTTGGATTGTTTCAACTTTTTGGATATTATTAACAATGCTCCTGTGAACATTCATGTATGAGTTTTTTTTTTGGTAAATACACGTTTTTCAGTTTTCTGAGGTATATAGGCAGGCTTATAATCACTCGGTCAAATGGTAATTCTGTGCTTACCTTTCAGAGTAATTTATAAGAACAAGTGGCTCTACCATTTTATATTCCCTCAAAAACGGTGTGAGGATTCTGATTTTTTCACATCCTTGACAAAACTTGTTACCTTACTAATTTCAGTAGTAGGTGTTGAGTGGTCCTTCACTGTTGTTTTGATTTATATTTCCCAGATGATTAAGTATGTCAAGCATCTTTTCATATGCTTGACTATTGGCTATTTGCATATTGGCTATTTGCATATCTTCTATAGATAAACTCCTATTCAGTTAATTTGCCTATTTTTAAATGGGATCATGTTGATTTGTAAGAATTATTTTTATATTTTAGATACAGGTTCCTTATCAGATATATAATTTGCAAATATTTTCTCCTATTCAGTGTAATGTATTGAGCTGGTACTCAGGAGAATGGAAGGCAACTGTAGTCTAGTCTTCATAAACTAAACTTAGACTGCTTCACAGACTTCTTAGACTGCTTCTCCTAACAAGGAATCTCAGCTTTACAAACAGTCTACAGTACGGGGGTGAGAATCCCAATATTCTCAACGTTTTGCACCTAAAATAGAGCTTCCATTTTATCAGTGGGGCCTGAGCAGAGAAAAGAACCCCTCTCTTGGTTGTAATTGCTAAGAAGTTAGCCTCTGCAACTGGCAGCTGGGGAAAGGATGAGAAATGCTGACATCCCCATTTTATAAAGATATGATTTCCCTCTGACTGGGATCTGGGGAAAAGGGAGTCCTGTGTTCTCAATCTTTTCTGCTTTGCTTGTAGGTGGCCATATTATTCCTATGTCTTCACATGGGCTTTCCTTTGCTCCTGATTTCTACTGAATTTTAGTAGCTTTTACAGTTATCCTTAAAGGTTATTCTTGAAGTAAGCTTTCTTGAAGAATAAATGTTCCTTCATTCACTATATTCTCGTATAATTGTTTCCATAGACTTTAAACAAATGTTTGGTTTTGAAAATGGTTTTCATTAGTTTTATCAGGGAGAATATCCATGGATCTCTTCATGTTGCCATCTTGAATTGGAACTTCTGAACTCATTCTCTCAAAATCCATTTTTAATGAAAAGATAATATACGTGTAACTAGAAGCGGATGAAATAGATTGTTGGAGTTAGCTGCTTATGAAGGAATCTGCTATCTGACCCGTCTAGAAAATTGCCTGATTTTGCCATCACAGTATTGTTGCATTTGACTTGGAGTGACTTTTTCATACAAGTGCTTGTCATTGAACTAAAAGAAAATAAGCAGGAATTGCAATTGCACCAAGCTTAAACCAGTTTAGCTGTTTTTATCAGGAAATCAAAAGAGGTTTACATATAAGAAGGTTAAATAAGTATATCATGTGATCCCATTCTGCCACACTTTTCCCTCTGGGTAAAAGGGTGTGGAAAAATCCACATATAAGTGGGTTCATGCAGTTCAAATCCATGCTGTCAATGATAGATAGATAGATAGATAGATAGATAGATAGATAGATAGATGATAGATAGATAGAAAGAAGAGAGAAAGAGAGAGAGCATAAAAATCATGATAAATAATGTACAGCCTCTGCATCCATTTTTTTCTTAGGGTTTCCATTCTCCAATGTGTATAACTCACTTGTTTCCTTGGATTATTTTTCTGGCCAATTCCTTGAAAGTTATAAATTGTGTTTTGTAAATAACTGGCTTCGATTTCATGATTCCACCCGATATAATTAAAGGGGTTTCCCTTCATCCCTCTCTCTGTTTTCTATGAGAGACACAATTCATATGTTACCCACGTGGAGGGTGACCTCCCTGATACCCCACTTCTATTCCAGACTGCTCTGTGCGCTCCCATATCACTGCGCTTACTTGCACCATTAGATTTTCCACCCTCTGTTAAAATTTCCCATTTATTCTTTTGAATTACACTCTAACTTTTCTTGAGGGAAGCAGCAATGTCTTATTCATAACTTTAAGCAAAGGACCTCATACAATATATGGCAAACTATAGGTATTCAGCAAATATTCATTAAATTATATGGTTTAAATTTGCTCCCAAATTTATGCGTGCATGCACACACACACATACACATATTATATATATATTCTTCCTATGTATATATTCTTCATAGATATATATTCTTCATATATATT
The DNA here is from genome assembly GCF_028858775.2 of Pan troglodytes. Taxonomy (NCBI): domain Eukaryota; kingdom Metazoa; phylum Chordata; class Mammalia; order Primates; family Hominidae; genus Pan; species Pan troglodytes. Next base: position 17,539,998 of record NC_072411.2, read on the forward strand.
CTTCATATATATATTCTTCATATATATATTCTTCATATATATATTCTTCATATATATATATATATATATATATAATCATCCTGTCTTCACATGGACTTTCATTTGCACCTCATGTTTACTGAGTTTTAGTAGGTTTTATTGTTATAAATCATGTTATGAATCATGAATTCGAAGCCTGTTACTTACAAAACACAATTTGTAACTTTCAAGAAATTGGCCAGAAAAATAATTCAAGTTTTATCAGTTTTATTATATATAGATAATATATATATTTATAGATAAATAGTTGTTCCTTGGTATATGTGGAAGATTGGTTTCAGGACCCCTGCAGATACCAAAATCTGTGGATACCCAAGTCCCTCAGTCTGCCCTGCAGAACCCGCATATACAAAGTCGGCCCTACATATATGCAGGTTTTGTATCCCATGAATGCTCTGTTTTGATCCCCATTTGGTTGGGAAAAATCCACTTATAAGTGGGTCCATACAATTCAAACCCATGCTGTCAACGACAGATAGATAGATAGATAGATGATAGATAGATAGATAGATAGATAGATAGACAGATGATAGATAGATAGATAGATAGATAGAAGAGAGAATAAAGATCATGATAAATAATGTGCATCCTCTGCATCCATTTTTTTTCTTATGGTTTCCATTCTCTAATATGCATAACTCACTTGATTTCTTGAATTAGTTTTCTGGCCAATTTCTTGAAAGGTATAAATTGTGTTTTGTAAATAAATGGCTTCGATTTCATGATTCCACTCGATATAATTAAATTGGAAAGGCTTCACTTTGATGACACTAATTTGCTGGTCCTGCTTTGACCATTGATAAGAATCAGTTCAAGATATACCCCCACATTGCTAAAGGAAGCAGTAATTTGCCACATTCATCATTTTCTGTCTCCTGTGGAGCATACTCACCAGGGTTTCTAAATTAATATGATGGAATTGAAGGTAACTGTAATTACAATATTCTGTCTCATCCTCCATCATTCTTCATCCACAATGTTCCATTGAACTATATGAGAAAAGGAAAGACTACTTTCTTGTGTTATTATTTGCCATCAAACTGATTCATTATGTTTCTCTTTTGTTCCTAATTATAGTTACCCACCTTCCCCATCTCTAAAAGTAGAAACAATATGTCTTTGGCTCTTTGACATCTTTTATCTCCACATAATGCAAAGCTGTGTATAGCATGTAGGTTATAAATCAACAGATATTGAGAGAGAACCTATCATATGCAAAATATGGTGGAGAATTTGATAGCTATAAAATGACATACCTGATACTAGGGAGGTTAAAATCCAGTTGGAATAATGAGGCATGCATTAATAGCCAAAGAGATAAATATAGAAGAGTGGTGGTAATAAAATCTTAAGGTTAAAGTTTTAAGTAAGACTCTTCTTTAAGAGGCCAAGGAGATTTCATGGGAAAAGAAAGGTTTCAGATGGGAAGTTTATGAATAGGTACTCAAGGATAAATAGAGAGGATGGATATTAGGTACAAAGAATGTTATGAGAAAAAAGAAAAAGTCAGAAATGAGCAAGTCACGTTATGGAGATGGCGCTCTTAAATAGAGAGTTTGTGTAGGTGTAAAATAAGAGATGGAGTTGTGCACACTGGGCTTGAGGACAATTGCAGAGGGTGTGGTGAGGCTGAAGACACTGATGTCTTTTGAACAGAAAACTCACCTGTGGACTGGAAAGTTTAAAGGAAATTGTGATTTCTTCCTGAACTGACTTAGTTTTCTAACGTTCTCTTCTATTTTATCAACATCATTGTGGTATAATTTATATAAAATGAACTGCACCCATTTTAAGTGTATGCTTATCAAGTTTTGACAAATATGTACACTGTACTCACACAACAATCAAGACACATAATATTTTAATCACCTCCAAATTTTCTCCATGCCCTGTTGTAATCAACTTTCTCTTCTTACCACTATACGTTAATATACATTTTCTATTTTGAAAGGTTTTTACTTGGGATTTTCCTTGTATAAGTCCCAAGCAACATTTGATCATTTTTACTGTTAACCAAAACAAAAACAAATACATTTTCAATGTCCTAGTAAGACAGGATGGTACAATATGTATGTGGAGTGTGACTGCTGACTTACTGTAATTTGAGAGATCATATTGAATAATCTTCCATAAAATAAAATCCTGACTACATTTGCTTATGTCTTTATTTTACTTGGATATTAATAAAAAGTAACAATGTCAAGAATGTGACTAGGTACGTGAGCAAGAGGTTGGCCATTGATAATTTATATCTTTTGTAGGCATTTAATTAAAAATTCATTTCTAATTGTTAGGGTTTTCTTCAAAGAAAACCCTCTGAAAACCCTTTGGTCTCTGAAAAGAGACCAAAGTCTCTCTTTTCAGTTTCATATATTTTTGTAAGTCATAAGCTTATAGAGTTTATATGCTGAACTTATGAAATTTTCTAGCATCCTTAAAGTTTCCAGCCATAGAAAAACAAATATTTAGTACATAATTAATCTAATTATCCTTAATCTGGATGACTTCCTTATAATATATGTATTATACATAACATACATAAATATATGTATTATATATAACATACACAAATATATGTATTATACATAACATACACAAATATATGTGATACATAACATACACAAATATATGTGATACATAACATACACAAATATATGTGATACATAACATACACATATGTAATACATAACATACGCATATGTGATACATTACATACGCATATGTGATACATAACATATATGTGATACATAACATATATATGTGATACTTAACATATATATGTGATACATAACATATATATGTGATACTTAACATATATATGTGATACATAACATATATATGTGATACATAACAAATATACGTGATACATAACATAAATATACGTGATACATAACATATAAATATACGTGATACATAACATATAAATATACGTGATACATAACATATAAAAATATATGTGATACATAACATATAAAAATATACATGATACATAACATAAAAATATACGTGATACATAACATATAAAAATATACGTGATACACAACATATATAAATATATGTGATACATATATAACAATATATAATACATATATAATACATATATAATATAGATACATATAATACATATATTATATTTATATAATATATATAATATATATTATAAATATTATATATATATTTTATATATATATATATAGCAAGACTTTCTCTTGAGATTTGTGAATACATCCATTTTGGGGCAACAACTTTTCTTTTTTTTTCTGAGTCTGAGTCTCATTCTGTAGCCCAGGCTGGAGTGCAGTGGCATGATCTCAGCTCATTGCAACCTCTGCCTCCCAAGTTCAATCGGTTTTCCTGCCTCAGACTCCCAAGTAGCTGGCATTACAGGCACCCACCACCACACCTGGCTAATTTTTGTATTTTTAGTAGAGATTGGGTTTCACCATGTTGGCCATGCTGGTCTCAAACTCCTGACCTCAAGTGAACCACCTGCTTTGGCCTCCCAAAGTGCTGGGATTACAGGCGTGAGCTACCATGCCTAGGGGCAAAAACTTTCCTTTCTTTATTTTATTTTTGTTTTGTTTTGTTTTGTTTAGAGCATTAGAAAAAAATAGAGTACCTCTTTGTATACTTCAGTGAAATTCTTATCATTAACTTATTGTTTAGTGACTGGAGACAAAAGAATAGTAAGACCATACCACACAATGAAAGCCATCTCAATCAAATGATTTTTTTTTACAACTTTGTTTTTTCTAAATGTAATAGTAGAACGAAACTTGGAAGATAATTTAACACATACATTTTAAGAAGCAAAAAGCAAAGTGTAAAAACAAAAATCACCTACATTTGTTTGTCAATGTATTCAAAAACCCTTTATTAACTGTCTACAAAAGGCCAGGCAACAATGTGCAGCAGGGTATAGAGTAGAAAACAAAGTAGACCTTCACCCTTGTCCTCATGAAAGATACATTCTTGTGGGAAACAGTAAATAGAAATTTTTGATAATAGAAAAAAAAATTAGTGAATCTATGCTATGGCCGCTAATAAGAAGGAAGCAGCTACAAGAGAGAGAAAAGGGCTAAGGTGTGAATTTTTAAAAGAATAATCATAGAAAGACTCATTGTGGTGATAATATTTAGGCAAAGGCCTGAAGGAGTTAAGTGAAGCTAATATTTGGGGGAAAATAATTCCAAAGGTCAATGCCCTAAGTGAGAAGTTGCCTAGCTTGCCCACAAATGACTGACAATGCCAGTGAAATCCAATGACTAGCATTATACATCAAATATATATGTTTGATCTATACCTAAATATATACTTCATATGCATCAAAATGAAGTATATATATTTTGGATCCATTGCTTTTACTTATTTCTCCCATTTATAGCTTGTGTATTTTTTTTACCAACCATGTAATTTTTGCCAATATCATTTAAAACAGGCTTAAAAAACAGTTTTCAAAAACATTTTTGAAATGCAAAACACACCATAATGGACATACCATTATTTACTTAAGCATTACTTCTGCTATGTATTTATTTATTATTGAAAATCATTATAAGAATTACTGCAATGAACATCCTTACATAGAGATATTTGCCCATATTTCTGATTATTTGTTTAGCCACAGTGAGCAGAGTGGTGGCTAACTTTGGAATTTAGAATGATGTTCAGTGGAGTAATTAACCCATTTCACATCCTCAGCATGTAGTAACAGTTCTTTCTGGAGATTCCATTATGTGCATAAGAAAGACAGTAAGAGGAGATATCCTTAAGTCATGAAAACTAACTGGATTATCTTTTCCTCAAAGGAGAGAAAAATAGCACATTCTGTTATCAGTTGATGCAAATTGGCATTTAGGAAATCAGAGTTTTTGGGTTTTGGAGGAAATGTTCTCTTAGACTATAGAGGCAAAGGAAAAAATTGCCACTAGTGCAAAATGCAAACAAACCAAATATATTAATGAGTTGTTACCTAGTCAATAAGTTGTGAGTGGAGAACAAATAAACATCTAATTTGTGGGATATAAATTTAAATTTTTCCCCTGTGTGTTCTTCCTTCTAGGAGGGAAGGAAAGAGGGAGAGAAGAAATGAGGAATGGAAGGAAAGAAGAAAGGAGGGAATGAGGGATGCAGGGAGGGAGGGAGGAAGGAAGGAGAGAGAGAAAGAGAGAAAAAGAGAAAGATAGAAAAAGAAAGAAAAAGAAAGAAAGAAAAGAAAGAAAGAAGAAAAAAGAAAAAAGGAGCAAAAGAGAAAGAGAGAAGCGAAAGAGGAAGAAAAAAGAAAGGATAAAAGGACAGAAGGAAGCAGAGAAGAAAGGAAGGAAGGTAGGAAGGAAGGAAGGAGAGAGAGAGATACCGAATTTAAAGGCCAACTTCAGGGAATGAGTGTCTAAAATTAGACTTGTTCACCTTCACAATAACCCAGATACCCTTAAACTCCCACCAATTCTTTGTTGGTAAGAAATAGGGAAAATATAAATAAAAAGTAAAAACTCATGATCACTGGAGACCAGTAGATATGGGAAGACTGACAATAAACTATGAATAGAACAACAAGTATGTGGGGCTTGGACAGAGATGGCCCGTAGCTCAGCTCTCTCCACTTTGGAGAATGCAGTCATACAGAATTACACAAGAGAGCTCAAGGCTTGCCTAGAAACCTGGCTGTCCAACCTGCAGTGAAGGACTGTGCTGTTTGGTGAACACCCAAAATTACAGCATTACAGTACCACCTTTCTCAGATTGTCTCCTAAAATGCTGTGAAGTTCAGGTGGTGGTAGTGGTGATAATTGTAAGACATTAACTCACACCTTCGGACAGCCTCCTGACAGCCTGAGTTTCTCCTAGTTTTTATAAAGTAGCTATTATAGTGGCCACAACAAAAGATCCTAACATTTCTTGAACTGCCAATTAGGCCTAAAAGCAAAAAACTTTTATTTTTCGCTTTTTAATAAAAGTATAGTTGTAAGTCTTTTATTTCACTGGTTTCAGTTAAATGGATAGCTTCATTTTCTCTTTCAAAATGTTGTATGGAAATCATGACCCAAACTCAAAAATGTGGTGAAGGATACAGAGAGAAAGAGTTAAACATAAAAGTAACAGTGGGTCTAAATAGCAAGGTTTTATTGGATTATAAGGAGAGCAACGGATAATATGGTTGGTTGGCATGTAGCCTACATCCATCCTTCTGGGGTATTAGTGTAAAACCTTCTTAATTAAGAAATGATACTTTTCCCTAAATGGCTCATGGAAAATGGATCAAGGTCTTAGATAGCATCTGGTGACTGAGCTGCTCAGAATTGCTGAAGACAGTTTTCTTTATTTTCAATCACAGCCTGGACATGATACAAAAATCACTGAGGAAACATTCCTAAAATATTCACTTTTAAATATTAGTGAATAAAACCTTAGTTTGGTAGAGTTGAGTGTTAGAATAATCAGAACATGAATTACAGTTCTGGCCTTTCCTATGATTAGCAATCTACATCAAAAAATTTAATTTCAGGTGTCATCTTTAATATTGAATTTTTGACATCTACCAGGTAAAGTTGTTGGGTTATATAGAAATACACAAGAAAAAAAAGTTCATCATTCAATGACTGTACCTAACAGACTCACAGTAAATGGCATATATTTCTTTTTTTCTTCTACCCCAATCCAGAAACAACGTAATGCCTCAGAATTTTTCTGTAAAGTTTTCCTCCATAGCATAGGTTCTCAAATTTTGCTGGGATTTTGTACAAAATAACCTGAAAAACTTCCTTGAAATGTACAGATAGCAACAGGAGGCAGCCAAATGCCTAGGCAGATAGGATCAGGTACACAATGAAACCCCACCTCCAAGCCGAAGACTAGTTTAAAGCCCCAAAACCAAGCTATGAGTTAAACCCTTGGACCAGAATGAGAACTTGTCTTTCTGTTTGGTGCGCTTTCCTCTGATTGATCCCCACCTTTCACCTATTTAAATATACCTACCCTTTCCTAATTGCTTTTCTACACTGTCTTACCCACCTTTGAGTGACGTCTTTGCTTCAACCTTTTTTGCATACTCACCAACCAATCAGCACACACTCCCCATCCTGTGTCTATAAAGACCCCCAGAGTCAGTCAGTAGAGGAGGAGATGGCCTAACTTTAGGCAAGAGACAACATGACTTAGGGGAAGACAACCTGTCCTTTCTGTTCCCTCTCCAGCTCCCCTCTCTGCTGAGAGGCATTTTCATCACTCAATAAAATTCTCTGCCTTCACCAATATTCAACTGTCCATGTGACCTCATTCTTTTAGGATGCTGGAAAAGAGCTCGGGACCCACCAAGTAGGGGTACCCAGAAAAGGCTGCCACAGTGGTCCTTGCCCTTGCTGGTGGAGGACAGCTGCCCCATGCAACAAGACAAGGGGCCAACTGAGCTGCCAACATGCCACCATCCATCACACTGGGGATGGTGGAACTAAAGGAGCACTGTAACACCCTCTCTGTGGCTTCAGGGTCACAGGCATCCTCGCACCTGGTCTGGTCATGGGCCTTGCATGAAGCTTGCTCCTGTGTCAGTGCCCAGAGCTGCCGGCTGGATCCTTTACTCACTTGCTCACGTGTTCCCTCCCACAAGGGACTGAGTGCAAGTGTGGCGGGCCAAGTAGGGGGGCACCCCTGCTGTGAGTCAGATGAAGGGGATGAGAAAAATCCTGCATCAGTACCTTTCCCAAATTCTGTGCTTAGAGATTTTGATTCAGGCAGTTTTGAGTGTAGCAAGATTCTACATTTTATCAAATTCTCCCTGTGACTCTAATGGTATCTTAAAGACATTAACATTTGCTACTCTTGGTCTATTTACAGTGAATTTCCTTTGTATTACCAAATAATTGCATTTTCCTCAATTACTGAAAATTCTTTTCTTTTGTGAATTCATAGATGTGTTTCTTTTAATACATTTGTTTATGTATTTATTAACAACTTTAACACCAGCTCTTGAGTTGTTATTATACTTGTCAGAATCATTCCTGAACTGTTAACTTCTGATACTTTATACTAAACTGGAAAGGGTATTTACGTCTTTATTTTTCAACTAAAGAAAACAGAGAAATTAAGAGCAAATCTTCTTTATTTAGGAGAAGACCTGTAACTGAGATATAGCAGTGTATTAGTTCATTTCTATACTGCCATGAAGAAATACCCAAGACTGGGTAATTTATAAAGAAAAATAGGTTTAATGGGCTGGGCACGGTGGCTCACACCTGTAATCCCAGCACTTTGGGAGGCCAAGGCAGGTGGATCACGAGGCCAAGAGATCGAGACCATCCTGACTAACACAGTGAAACCTCGTCTTTACTAAAAAAAAAAAAAATACAAAAAATTAGCTTGACGTGGTGGTGGGTGCCTGTAGTCCCAGTTACTCGGGAGGCTGAGGCAGGAGAATGGCGTGAACCCGGGAGGCAGAGCTTGCAGTGAGCCGAGATCACGCCACTGCACTCCAGCCTGGGCGACAGAGCGAGACTCTATTTCAAACAAAAAAGAAAAAAATAGGTTTAATGGACTCACTGATGGAGACCTCACAATCATGGCAGAAAAAAAGGAGGAGCAAAGGCAGGTTTTACATGGCAACAGGCAAGAGAACCTGTGCAGGGGAACTGACCTTTATAAAACCATCAGGTCTCATGAGACTTACTATCATGAGAACAGCAGGGGAAAAACCTGCCACCATGATTCAATTACATCCCACCAGATCCCTCCCACACCATGTGGGAATTATGGGAGCTAAAATTCAAGATGAGATTTGAGTAGAGCCATAGCCAAACCATATCAACAGGACACTCCTTAAACATTCAAACTTACAACAAAAATATTTTAAATGAGACATCTACAAGATGCTTCCTAAAAATGTATGTTTGAGTTTAAGTGGTCTTGGGCATTCAAAATGGCTTAGAAAAAATGCAAACATGTAGGACATGTTTTTTATGAATTTGGAACCAATCTCAAAGAACAGTAGCAAAAACAAAGATAAACAAATCAAAGGCCACACAAGAAAACAAGAAGTAACCAAAATCTAATGTTTTTCCTTGGAAAGAGATTGCTCAATGTTTTCTATTGGATTGAGTTGATAAATTGTGGTAAGCAGAAAATGTTGACTGCAAAATATAAATTCAACTAATATAGACTTGGGGATAACTTGATTCATTCAAGAAAAATTTGAGCCAAGTATTGATTAATTCGTCTGATTTTAAACTTGATCTTTATAGGATTATAGCACAATTGACAACACTTAGTAATAGATCCTTTACTACGTATGGGCATGAAAATGCTAAATTAAATTGAAATTGACATTTCTATTTGAATTTTTCTTTAAACAATCAGATTATTGTCACTATTGAGTCAGTCTGATCACATTCTTACTGGACAATTCCCTATTTTTTCTCTCTTTCTTTTTCTTTTCTGTCCTTATTCTCCTCTTTCCCTTCTTTCCTCTCTCCCCTCTCTCTCTTCCTGCCCCCCTTTTTTCTTCCTCCCTCCCTCTCAGAATTAAAGAATTCATGGACGGTATAGCAAGCTACAAATCATGAATTCATAATTATAAAAAATAACAATAAAACATTCATTTTTTTTTTTTTTTGAGACAAACTCTTGCTCTGTTGCCCAGCTCTGTCACCCAGGCTGGAGTGCAATGATGTGATCTCAGCTCACTGTAACCTCTGCCTCCCACCTCAGCCTCTCGAGTAGCTGGGATTACAGGCATGTGCCACCATGCCCAGCTAATTTTTGTATTTTTTAGTACAGACAAAATTTCACCATGTTGGCCGGCTGGTCTCGAATTTCTGACCTCAAGTGATGCGCTCACTTCAGCCTCTCAATGTGCTGGTATTACAGGCATGAGCCACTGTATCTGGCCAATAAAACATTCTTTGTAAGAAGTTTTTATGTGCACTTTTTTTTTTATTCCATTGAGATCTGGCTAAATAACAGTCTCCCTTAAGTAAATGATAGTTTTATTTTTTTATAAAGAGGTCAAGATCAAGAATAATAATAGCTACTAGGGTGTGTTTCTGATTCAAAAATTAATGTAAGAACATTTAATGTTTTAATACATGGTTATAGCAATTGATTCAAAGTACAGTATAATTGTATGATGCATTAGTGTCCTCAAAACAAACTCTCTTTGCCTCACACTAATCTTTTGGGGTTATTTTCAAAATTTAAAGAAATAAATGAGATTTCTGAGGTTTTAAGACCTCAGAACTGCAAATTGAAAATATTCACTTAAATATAAAAATCAAACTGTTATAATATTTAAAATTCATTATCCCAATTAGTGACATACAGAAGAAAGCTTATCTTTTAACCCTCTCCAATCTTACTCATGAAATTTAATGTATTTTTTCAATGAATGTGTGACTAAACAAATGATATAAAAACACACAAATGAATAATTTACAGGTCTTAAGGCCACATTTGGCTCTTATTTTCTTTTTTCTTATTCACATAATGTATTAGATTATGAATATGCTGGAGTCATTTCAAAGCTGTGAGGCCTCCTTCCTTGCTAGTACATGTTTCAATATCAACCTACTGCCCATTTCTCCATCCTCACAAAAATGAGAAATGAGTTGCTCTGACAATAGAAATGAGTCAAAATAGCTTTAGTTTGCTAGTTTAGTTACATTCTATGCTTGCTTTATTCATGCATATAGGTATCCACCATAGCAGAAGTATTGCTGACTTTGTAGTTCTCAAACTTCAAATTAGAAATGATTATTAATGCTATTTTTGAGAACTCTTGATGTTTAATTCTATGCAAGTTAATTTAAATATTATATCTCTAAGTGAGATGATTGTAATAAAAAGGAACTTTAGGATAAACCAAAATTGTCATCACAAAATTCTGCATCCGTACCTTCCTATACCTTAACAATGAGAGATTGGTGAAAATTTGTGAGATATCTGAACGTTTGTACTTTTGTAAGACTGAGAGCATCACATTAATAAAAGTGATACTCTCCTAGTAAATTTGATCAAGGAGATAACAAGAATATTAATTCCTAATATCAAAAATGGAGAGGCAAACACTACTAAAAATTCTACAGACTCTAAAATCATAAGATGATATTATGAATAACTTACTGCCAATATGTTTAACAACCCAGATGAAATGAACAAATTTCTTCAAAACACACTTTTGTCTGCTGAAACTGGTACAAAAAATGTGGAAAATTGAATAATCCATCTATTGAAGAAATTCAAACAATAATTTAAAATGTTCTTTCAAAGAAAACTTTGGGCACAGATGACTACACAGTTTAATTTATGTTAGAATAAAACCAATCCTCACGAAATTTTTCAGAAAGCAGAAAAGAAATAAATATTTTTCAACTTATTTTATGAGGTAAGTATAGTCCTGACACTAAGGCGAGAAGAGTATTATAAGAAAAGCAGACTGGGCACAGTGGTGGCTCACTTTGGAAGTCTAAAGCAGGAGGAAGTCTTGAGTCTAGAAGTTTGAGAGTAGTCTGGGCAGCAACAGAGTAAGACCTTGTCTCTGCAAAAATGTTTTTAAAAAATTAGCAGGGTGTCATTGTGCATGCATGTAGTCCTAGCTCTACTGGAGGCTGGGGCAAGAGGATTGCTTGAGCTCAGGGGATGGAGGCTGCAATGGACTCATGATAACGCCACTGCACTCCAGCTTGGGTGACAGAGTGAGACCCTGTCTCAAAAAAATAAAAAAGGAAGGAGGGAGAGAGGGAGAGAGAGACAAGAGAGAGGAAGAGAGAGAGAGGCAAATTATAAGCTCATATCACTGTGAACATAGATGCACAAAACTGAATTCAGTTATTTTAAAAAAGGATAATCCATCTGACAAAGTAAGATTTATTTCACACACAAAGTAAGACTAATATTTGAAAATCAGAGTATAATTCACTACACATATGTATGTGTCTGTGTATGTACATATTTACATACTCATTTGGATGGATTCAGAAAAAATATAACACTTTAGCACTCATGTATTATAAAAACTCACACACAATTTGATAAAGGGTATCTAAAATATAGAAAAACTAAAACTAACATCTTTCTTAATGTTAAAATGTTAAAAGCTTTCCTCAATATGAGGATATCTACTGTGATAACTTCTTTTTTACCTTACACTGGTAATGTTACCTATATCATAAGGCAAGAAAAAGAAATGTTAAGTACAAAGAAAGAGAAAGGAGTAAACTGACATTTTTTTTGCAGGTGACATAATTTTATGCACAGAGTACTCAAAATTAACAAATAGCAAGCTATTCTAAATAACTAGTGGATTTAACATAATCACTTGAATGAAGGTCAATATGCAAAAATCAATTGTATTTCATTATATTACCAAAAAGCTATTCAAAAGTGGAGTTAACATAAAAATATCATATATGAAAACATCAACATAATTGTGTCTGTATATAAATCTAATAAAACATGTGAATTACCACAAACTGGACACTTCAAATCATTATTGAAATAAACTAAAGCAGAATATAATAATTAATGATATATACTTTACTCATATTTAGAAAGATCCATTATTGTTAAGAAATAAATTATTTTCAAATTCACCTATAAATTCAATATAATTCCAAGCAAAAAACCAGCAAGCTTTTTTTTGTGTGTGGAAACATAAAATACTTTAAAAGTCATATAGAAAATTGAAGGACCTGCCATATCCAAGATAAACTTCTAGAAAAGGAAATGTCACAGATACTATCCAACTGTGGCTCATTACAGAATTAAAGTAATTAGGACAATAGGGTGCTTGTGCAATGATATGAATAATACTGGAACAGAAGTCCAAAAATAGACTCTGAAATAAAATGTCCTTTAACTTATAACAAAAACATCACAGTAATTTTTCAAGAAACGATGTTGTGGCAATTAAACATTAATTTTAAAAATGAACCTTGCCTGTGTATTGTTAACACTCATCTAATTAATTTGAGTTGGAGCACAGGCCCAAATACAAAAGGCAAAGCAACTAGTATTCTAGAAGAAAGCATAGAAACATATCTTCATGACTTAGTGTAGAAAAATTGTACTAAATTTGACACAAAACATTAATCATCAAATAATTTATAAATTGGATTTTAATAGGATTAAAACTTTTAAATCAAATGTATAATTAAAGGAGTGAAAGACAACTCACACACTGAGAAAAGGCCTTCATAATACATAATGTCTGATACAAACTTGTAGAAATCTAATTCAATAAATATGAATATATATTTCATATATATATATGAAAGATAAGACTAGAGCAGATATTTTATAAAAGTAGATCTCCAAATAAGCATATGGGAAAATGATGCATATTGCCAAGAAAATGCGAATAAAAACTCACAATGAGATAACACTGCACACCCAAAAGAATAGCTATATATGAAAAGTCTAACTACATTAAGTGTTGTTGTCATTACAGAACAACTGAAACAGAAATTCCATTTCTAATTATATTCTCAATTTAAATGAAAGGTATGAATATTTTAAATGAAAATATATGATCATAAGAAGATTTGTATAAAATCTTCATAACACCCTATTCACAATAGCCCCAAGTGATAAACAATCCAAATATTTATCAAAAGGAAAATGAATAAATACGTGATGATATTTTCAAACCATGAAATTACCAAACAGCAGTAAAAGTAATGCACTCTACACTCAACCACATGGATGATGTATCAACATTTTGTTGAGCTTAAGAAGCTGCACAAAGAATACTCACTGCATCATTAAATTTGTACAAAATCAAGAACTTGCACAACGAATTGATAGTAAAAGAAAGTCACAACTAAAATACACCCATTAACTTTTCCTAGAATACCACTGATGGTGAAAGAATGCTAGGTAACTTTATGGTTTTCAGGAAGTGTTATATATCTTGCTCTTGTTCATGTTTACATTAGCGTATAAATATGTAAAATTTACTGACATGTAGACTTACAGTAGTGTATTTTGTACACTATATTGTTTACAGGATATCTCAATATCTATGAACAAATGTTTTTTTAAAGTTTGAAAAAATAACACATATCGGCAACAAAATATAATAGAAATGTCTCTCATTATTGTCATCTCCTGAACAAATCTCAAGATGACTGATTCACTTTGTGACCCATTGTAGGATTTATTGAAATCTCTTTCTTTACTTATTTCACTTGCAATATCTCATACCTCACAGTTCATCAGAACTTCTCTCTAACCCTCCCTTACTTCAATTTCTACAAAGAAGTTGGGTTAAGTCCTGATTTATTTTATGACCACCCGTATTTCTACTTATATTTCTATGGATATGTTATTTTCTTATCTCATTTATTTTCTTTTACACCCAGTTCTACTTGATCATAAAAATTTCTATCTTCTCAACAGTCTTTGTTCAGTGCTGATTTATCATCACACCTTTATATTATGGCCTTCGAAAATTTCTTCCCAAAATAGAGTGGAAGTAGGTTGAAAGGAGTTTCTCACATAAAAGAGAATTAAGATCAGTTGTTCATCCGTCAGAAATGTTCTTTAAAAGAAACAGGGCTTAAATAAGATAGATGTAAACTCCATTTCAAAACAAACTTCCTCTTCTAAGTGTTCCAGGTAAGGATGGGTGAAATAATCCAACTAAGATATACTGTTTAAAACCTGATTTTTAAAAAATCTTGCCCACATCAGTTCATTGATGTAAATTATTAAAACACTTTTGTTGAATTCCTAATGTGAGTAGAGCCTAAAGATTAAAAAAAATACTCTTAGGAAACAAACCAGAGGTGATTTTTAACATTTTATTTTATAAACTTTCACTCCCTAGACCTAGAGAGTATCCAGTTATTTGTCATAATTTCTCCAACTCTAAGTTCAGAAGATATGATCAATTATTTAGGAATTCATGCTACAGACTCTACAACCTATACTCTGGCAGCATGAATTATCCTCCTTACATCTCTAGGTTAATTCCATGGCAGTGTCATTAAAGAGCCCTTGGATCAAGAAGACCTCATGCAGAGTTAGACAAAAAGACAAATACTGGTGAGTCCTCTTCTTTCTACTCAGTGAGTAAATTTGGAGACGGCAAACCCAGACATGCTTCTGTGATTGAAATTACATTTGTATGTAATTTTAATATTAAGTTCTGAATACAATAGATACATTTGAAGACTTAGGTTTTTCTTACCTTTGATTTCATATGAACCATATAAACAAAAGTGATAAAATTATTATCAATTCTGATGTTTCCCAGCTTAATTTAACCACATCCTTGGATTCTTCTAACACGTGTTAACATTTGACTCTCCGTCTGATGCTCATACTTCATGCAAATCTAATTTAGTCAGAATCACTAAGGATGAAATCTAAGTATTAGCAATTTTTAAAGTTTTCATAGGTGATTCTCATTGCTGTTATACTGATGCCTGAGCCCCACCCCCAGCATCTGTGATGCAATTAGTCTGAAATACAGCAGGGAATGACAATTTTTAAAACCTCCCTAGGTGCTTCTAATGTGAAGCCATGTTGAGAGCCACAAGGCTAATGGTGTTATAATCTTAGTGATAGATTTACTAGAAGTAAATTGATATCTGTGACAATTCTGCCCTATCTGGCCTTAGAATGTGCCTGATTTCTTTGAATTTTAAAGGAAAGAAGCTCAAAATATTAGAAGTTCTCAAAAATCAAATTATGACAAAATTACTAGAAACAAAATAAAAAGCATTAAGGACTGAATCTTTGTGTCCCCACCTCCCCCAGATTCATTTATTACAGCCGTAACTTTCAAGGTGATAGTATTTGGAGATGGGGCCTTTGGGAGGTGATTAGGTTTAGATGAAGTCATGAGGTTGGGGCCTCATTAGGGGATGCGTGTACTCATAAGATAAAGAGATTAGAGCTCTCTATCTCCGCCATGTGAGGATACAACAACAACAACAACAAAAACACAGTTGTTTGCAAACCAGGAAGAAGAACCTCATCAGAACCTGACCATGCTGCCACCCCGATCTTGGACTTCCCAGTCTCTAGAACTGTGAGAAATATGTGTCTGTTGCTTAAGCCAACAGTCTATGGCATTTTGTTATAATAGCCAGAGCTGACTAATACAAAGAGCATCTAATACAAAAGGAGAAGGGAGGAAACAAAATATTCTTAATGGAGTATCTAGGTTAATTTGAATCACACGTACAAACACACACATACATATAACAGAAAAAAAACCCAAAATTTTAAAGTATAATTGCATATGAGAACATTGAAGAAGATGATTATCAGTGCCAGTACACAGAACTTTCTGAAAGGATTGAATATTGAATGGATAAAAATATGTGTAAAAGATTAAAGAAAGGGCATCAAGTGAGGGAGAGTCTTAAAAATGTTTTCAATAAGGCTTTCAAAAATGTTGAATGATCAAATACTTTGCTGGTTATTCACAGAATTAGGAGAAGTACATAATTCCTCCACAGATATAAATAAATTACAGAGAAAATTGGGCTTCCTCAATTCCAGTTTGTTTCTTTATAATGAACAATAATATTAAGAACAAAATGTCTGCAACTAAAATTGCTGTAAGGATATTGAAGTCCATGGTGTGTTAGGAGATTGTAGGACAGCTCTTAGCCAGTCTAAATGATTTTAGGAACTGATGAGGCCAGAGAAATTCTAGGTGTTAAGAGAATGTGCAAGTAAGATTGATGCATTTCTGAAATAAAACCATTCATTCCCCAACTCTTTTAAAAATATAGATGTTAATTTAGAAGAAAAAAAAATTCAGTCGATTCATATTAGTATCTTCATTTTGCCTCTGGTCAAGATTCTAACAGATTATTTTTTAAAACCAAAGTATACATGCACATAGTTTAACTAGTCTAACTTGTAACCAAAAAAATGTTCTTCTCCTTATTCTCCCCTTCCCCATTTTCCTCTTTCTGGAGGCAGACAATCTCAACTTTTAATTTATACTCAAAGTGTTACCATTATATTTACAAATGACATGCTTAAATTGCTACTTTTAGATTTTGCCTATTTCAAGCATTATTAACTCACTCCACCACCACATTACCTCCATCTAACTCATAAGTCACTTTAATTGTCCTACACTTTTGATGTTTTCACATGGTAATTTTGTTAGAGTACTATTAGATGTTTACATGTTATGTAAACATCCTTCAAAATGCAGTCATATTGTATGCATGATTACTTTTTATTTCCTGTCTTCCTTCCAACTAGTACTAGTTTCATTATATTTGCTTAGTTTCCTGTATACATATTACTAATTCAACCCCAAACTGCCTAAATATTCACTGAGAATATCCAAATATATCAGATAATGTATTTCATCTTCTGAGTTGCTGCAATCTGAGCTGCTTGCCATTTTTTTTAACCTAGTTCATAGTTGTCATTGTAATGTAGTATTTTACTTCTATCCTGGAGATTTTTCTTAAATTTCTGCTATTTTGAAACCCACTTTTCTAAGGTGTCATATTCTCTCTTTCTTATATTTATGGAGCATATCTCTATATGACTTTCAGAGAAATAGTACATGGGAGACGCATTTCTTGAGAATTCAGATGATAAGAAAATGTCTGAATTCACCCAGACTCACACTGGCCAGCAACCCACCCCAAGCCAACACCACCGGCAGTACAACTGTGCACACAGTCTCCAGAAGGGGCCTTCTGGTGCTACTTCAGCTGCTTTGTCTCCTCCAGTTTAGTGAATGCCTGCAGGGAGGCAGGCACCCCTGTATCCATGGGCACCCTGCTGCAGCTGTCACACATCGGCTTCCCCAGGACAGTGGACTCCAAATCTCAAGGAGCCAGCAAACAAAGATGGTGCCCAATACAATGGCTTATCCTTTTAATGAGAGTTTGTTGGAGTATAGAAGTATAGATTGGAAATCACTTTCAGTTAAAATTTTGAAATCATTGCAATGTTATCTGGGTATTACTGAACAGATTTAAGCCATTTTGTTTTCTCATCGTTATTTCGTGTGTGGTTCCTGTTTCATTTCCTGACTTACTTACTTATAAATTTATTTATTTATTTATTTTATTATTTGATACAAGGTCTTGCTCTGTCCCTCAGGCTGGAGTGCAGTAGTACAGTCACAGCTTACTGCAGCCTCAACCTCTCATGCTCAAGCAATCCTCCCACCTCAGCCTCCCAAGTAGCTGGGACTACACATGCATGCCACCTCACCTGGCGAATTTTTGAATTTTTTGTAAAGACAGTGTTTCACCATGTTGTCCTGACTGCTCTTGAATTCCTGGGCTCAAGTGATCTGCCACCTCAGCCTCTCAATGTGTTGGGATTATAGGCATGAGCCACTGTGCTCAGCCTGTGTACCATTTCTTGAAAAGAAAAACATAGCTTTCTGATCTTGTTTTATGAATGCATTTTCTATTTAAGAACATTAAATAGAATTTAATGGATTTGGGGGATTTCGTTTTCTAAGTTTCTCAAAATCTCTGTTTCTTTTATGCTTGGTTACTGGTGTTCTGTTGATTTTCTTTCAGTTTTTGCCTCTTTTTTTGGAAGGTCTCTCAAAGTGGTGGTATTATAGGCATGAGCCATCACACCCAGCCCATTCTTGATTTTTTTAATTTAAAAATCCAAATACATCTAAAGATATAAAATGTGCGGGATTGGAAGATTCAGTATTAAAATGTAAATTATTTGCAAATTGATCTAAGAGTTTAATATAATCCCAGTAAAAATTTTTGCAAACTTTTTTTGTAGAAAATGACAAGTGTTCTAAAAATTTTATGTAAATTAAGAACTAAAACAGCTCTTGAAAGGGAAGAACAGAAGGGAAAGATGGCTGACTAGATGCAGATAAGTGGAACAAATAGCTCCCACAAGGGACTGGGATGACTCACATGCTTTTAACAGATCTTCAGAGGGAAGACACCTAGAGTGGATAGAAGGAAGACACAGAAGTTGGGCAGAAGGAGGAGAAAGCTGGGAACCCTGCATGGGCTACTGCACTGGGTCTTATTTAGAAAATACAACCGCTCCAGGGGAATGGGTGAATTAAACTGGCAAGGAGCAACCCACTCTCACCAAAACCCTCTGGAATCCTGGTAGTAGGGGACCTCTCAACCATCATGGACACTTGGAGTGGCAGGGAAAGCTGCTTAGAGAAGTGGTGCTTACAGGGCTTACAGGGCACTCCTAGGTACCCTGGGGCCCCATACCACAGCTTCTGTGCTGGTAGATCATACCTGACTGGTAGACAGCTCCAGTGAGGCGGCTCCTAGAGCCACACACCAGCCTGGATGCTCCCTCCCCATACTGTTGCTTCCCCCCCACCCACAGCAACTCCCCACATCACTTTGCTGGCACTTTTCTGCACAGGTGGGTTTTGCTTTACTTGCCCTGCCAGCAATCCATAATGCAGTCTGCCCACACTCCCTGTGCTGACTGCCATTGCAGATGGAACCTTGGAGGTCACAGGGCCAGCAAGCCCCGCCCCTGCCTGTGCCCCACCCTTGCACTAACACTGCGCAGAGAACAACTGATCCTCCCACACCCTAATTGATCACTCCTGCTTTGGGATCATAGAGAAGGCACCCAGACTCACACTGGCCAGCATCCAACCCCAAGCCAACACCACTACCAGTACAACTGTGTACACAGTCTCCAGAAGGGGCCTTCTGGTGGTGCCTCAGCTGCTTTGTCTCCTCCAGTTTAGTGAATGCCTGCAGGGAGGCAGGTACTCCTGTATCTATGGACACTCTGCTGCAGCTGCCACACATTGGCTCCCCCAGGGCAGTGGACTCCAAACCTCAAGGAGCCAGAAAAGAAAGATGGGGCCCAATACAAGTATCCCAGAGTTAGAGCACACAGTACAGCAGCTGGGAGCTGAGCGTTGGCTCCCTAAAATTTCCCAGGAATGCAGCAAGTTGGTTGAATCCACCATATGCCACAATCAAACCCTCAAGGCCATCAAATAGGATAAAAGATAAAACAACAATCCAGAGGTCAGCACCCTCAAAGATTGAAGGTAGATAAGCCCACAAATGTGAGAAAGAAACTGTGCAAAAATGCTGAAAACTCAACAAGCCAGAGTGCCTTCTTTCTTCCAAACAAACACATCACCTTTCCAGCAAGCGTTTGGAACTGGGCTAAGACGGCTGAGATGACAGAAATAGAATTCAAAAATTGGATAGTAATGAAGTTCATTGAGCTCTTAAAGACCTAAAAAGAGACTTAGACTCCCACACAATACAGTGGTCTACTTTAACAACCCACTGACAGTATTAGACAGATCATCAAGACAGAAGATTAACAAAGATATACAGGACATAAACTCAGCACTGGATTAAATGGACTTGATAGGTATCTACAGAACACTCCACCCAAAAACAACAAAATATACATTCTTATTATCACCACATGACACACTCTATAATTGATCACATAATCAAAAGTAAAAACTCCTCAGCAAATGCAAAATAACTAAAATCATAACAATTTATTTAACCAGAACACAATCAAATTAGAACTCAAGAAATTCACTAAAAACCATACAATTACATGAAAATTGAATAACCTGCTCCTAAATGACTTTTGGGTAAACAATGAAATTCAGGCAGAAATTAACAAGATATTGGAAACTAATGAGAATAAAGATACAACATGCCAGAATCTCCAGAACACAGCTAAGACAGTGTTAAGGGGAAATTTATAGCACATTTGGTGCCCACATCAAAAAGTTAGAAAGATCTCAAGTTAACAGACTAACATCACAACTAGGAGAACTAGAGAACCAAAAGGAAACCAATCTTAAAGCTGGCAGAAGACAAGAATAACCAAAATCAGAGCTGAACTGAAGGAGGTTGAGGCCCAAAAACAAAACAAAACAAAACAAAAATTCAAATAGCAAATAATCCAGGAGTTGTGGGGGATTTTTTGAAAAAAAAATAATAAAATATATAGACCTCTAGCTAGACTAATAAGAAAAGAGGGAAGATTTTAATAAACACAATCAGAAGCAACAAGGGGGATGTTACCACCGACCCCACAGAAATACAACCAATGATCAGAGAATATTATGAACACCTCTTCCCACATAAACCAGAAAATCTAGAAAATGGATAAATTCCTGGACATATACACCATCCCATGACTGAACCAGGAAGAAATTAAATCCCTGAACAGACCAATAATGAGCTCTGAAATTGAGGCAGTAATAAATAGCCTACTACCACAAAAAGCCCAGGACCAGAGGCATTCATAGCTGAGTTCTACCAGATGTAAAAAGAAAAGCTGGTACCATTCCTACGAAACTATTCCAAAATTGAGGAGGAGGACTCCTCCCTTGCTCATTCTATGAGGTCAGCATTGTCCTGATACCAAAACCTGGCAGAGATACAACAAATTAAGAAAACTGCAGACCCATATCCTTGTTGAACATGGATGCAAAAATCCCTAATAAAATACTGGCAAACTGAATCCAGCAACACATCAAAAATCTTGTCCACCACAATCAAGTAGGCTTTATCCCTGGGATGCAAAGTTGGTTCAACATATGCAAATCAATAAATGTGATTAAGCATATAAACAGAACAAAGACAAAAAACATGATTTTTATCTCAATAGACACAGGAAAGGTTTTTGATAACATTCAACACCCCTTCGTGTTAAAAACTCTCAATTAAGTAGGCTTTGAAGGACCGTATCTAAAAATAATGAGTCATCAATGGCAAACCCAGACCCAACATCACATTAGATGGGCAAAAACTGGAAGCATTCCCCTTGAAAACTAGTACAAGACAGGTATTCCCTCTCTCACCATTCCTCTTCAGTATAGTATTGAAGTCTTGGACATGGCAGTCAGGCAAGAGAAAGAAATAAAGTGCATCCAAGTAAGAAGAGAGGATGTCAACCCATCCCTGTTTGCAGGCAACATGATTCTATATCTAGAAAACCCCATAGTGTCTTCCCAAAAGATTCTGAAGATGATAAACAACAATTTTAGCAAAGTCTCAGGATACGCAATCAAAGTGCAAAAATCACTAACATTCCTATACATCACTAACAGTCAAGAGCCAAATCACAAATGAACTCCCATTCACAATTGCCTCAAAAGAATATGATTCCTAGGAATACAGCTAACTAGTGAGGTGAAAGATCTCTGCAAGGAGAACTACAAATCACTGCACAAAGAAATCAGAGATGACACAAACAAATGGAAAAACATTCCATGCTCCTGGGTAGGAAAAACTGATATCATTAAAATAGCCATACGATTTATAGGTTCAATGTTATTTCTATTAAACTACCAATGACATTCTTCAAATAACTAGAGAAAACTATTTTAAAATTCACACAGAACCCCAAAAGAGCCCAAATAACCAAGGAATCCTAAGCAAAAAGAACAAAGCTGGAGGCATCACTCTCCCTGACTTCAAACTATACTACAGGGCTACAGTAACCAAAACAGCATGGTGCTGGTAAAAAACAGGCACGTAGATCAATGAAATAGAATACAGAACCTAGGAATAAGGCTGCACACCTACAACTACCTGGTCTTCAACAAACCTTACAAAAACAAGCTATGAGGAAAAGATTCCCTATTCAGTCAATGATTGTGAGATAACTGACTAGCCACATACAGAAGACTGAACCTGGACCCTTTTCTTATATGATATGCAAAAATTAACTTAAGATGTATTAAAGACTTAAATGTAAAACCCACAACTATAAAAACTCTGGAATACAACCTAGGCAATACCATTCAGGACATAGGCACAGGCAAAGATTTCATAATGAAGACAGCAGAGGCAATTGCAAAAAAGGCAAAAATTGACAAATGAGATCTAATTAAACTAAAGAGCTTCTGCACAGCAAAAGAAACTATCAACAGAGTAAACAGAAAACCTACAGAATGTGAGGAAATTTTTGCAAACTATGCATCCAACAAAAGTCTAATATCCAGCATCTGTAGGAAACAAACAAATTTACAAGAGAAAAACAACCCCTTTTAAAAAGCGGGCAAAGTATATGAACAGACACTTTTCAAAACAAGACATACATATGGCTGACAATCACGTGGAAAAAAACTCAACATCGCTGATTATTAGAGAAATGCAAATCAAAACCACAATGAGACAGCATCTCACACAAGTGAAAATGGCTATTAAAAAATAAAAAAAGGGCCAAGTGCGGTGGCTCATGCCTGTAATCTCAGCACTTTGGGAGGCTCAGGCAAGTGGATCACAAGGTCAGGAGATCAAGACCATCCTGGTTAACGTGGTGAAACCCTGTCTCTACTAAAAATACAAAAAAATTAGCTGGGTGTGGTGGCACATGCCTGTTAACCCAGCTACTCAGGAGGCTGAGGCAGGAGAATCGCTTGAACCATGGAGTCGGAGTTTGCAGTGAGCCAAGACTGTCACTGCACCACAGCCTGGTAAAAGAGCAAGACTATCTAAGAAAAAAAAAAGACTAACAATAACAGATGCTGGTGAAGTTATGGAGAAAAAGGAGTGCTTAAACACTGTTGGTGGAGTGTAAATTGGTTTAAACGTTGTGGAAGACAATGTGGTGATTTCTCAAAGACCTAAAGATAGAAATACCATTTGACCTAGCAATTCCATTACTGGGTATATACCCAAAGCAATATAAATAATTCTATTATAAAAACACATGCATGTGTATGTTCATTGCAGGACTAGTCACAAAGACATGGAATCAACCTAAATTACCATCAATTACACATTAGATAAAGAAAATGTGGTATATACACACCATGGAACACTATGCAGCCATGAAGAAGAATGAGATCATGTCCTCTGCAAAGATATGGATGGAGCTGGAGACCATTATCCTTAGCAAACCAAGGCAGGAACAGAAAACCAAATACTACATGTTCTCACTTATAAGTGGGAGCTAAATGATGAGAACATGTAGACACATAGAGGGGAACACACATACTGGGGCCAATAGGAGGAGGGTTCGAGGAAGGAGAAGATCAAGAAAACTAGTTAATGAGTATAAAGCTTAATACCTGGGTGATGAACTAATCTGTACAACAAACACCCATGACACACAGTTACCTATGTAACAAACCTGCACATGTACCCCTGAACTTAAAAGTTAAAAAAAAAAAAAGGAAATGAAGAACAAAGCTGAAGGAATTATCTGATTCTAAGACTTACTCTGAACTTCCAGTAATCAAGATAGTGTAAGACAAAATAGATCAAGTGAAATAATGGTGTCCAGACGTAGATTCACACATAACAAATGAAATTAGTTTTTATAATGAGATCAAATCAATTTAATGGAGGAAATAAACAGTCTTCAAAGAATAGTGCTTGAGCAACTGGAAATCTGTATTTTGTAAGAAATGACCTTCAGTTCTTACTTCATACCCTACATAAAATTTAATTTGAGATGAAAAACAGACCTAAATACACATGTTAGTACTATAAAGCTTGTAGAAGAAAACATTAAAGAATGTCTCCATGACTTTGGGGGAGGCAAATGTTCTTAAAAGCACACATTGAAAGCACTAACCATAGGGAATAAAATGACAAACTGACTTCATAAAATTAAAAATGTCAGCGTATCAAATGGTACCATTAAAAAATAAATAGGCAAGTCAAGACTTAGAAAAATATCTAAATTGCATATATTTGACAAAATATTTTTATTTGGAATATGTAAAGAATTTCTACAACTGAATAATATAAAGACAATCCAACAATACGGACAAAAGGCTTTAATAGACATTTCACAAGAGAAGGTACCTAAATGGCCAATAAGCAATCCTAGCCATTAGGGAGATGGAATTAAAATCACCATGTTACACTACTACATACCTACTAGGATTGCTAAAACAAAACCCAGAGAGCATTAAATGTTGCAAGGATATGCTGTAACTGGAACTGTCAGGCATTGTTTTTGAGAGTGTAAAAATGTATAAATTCTTTGTAAATTGTTTGGTATGTTATTAAAAATGTAAACACACATCTACTCAATGTCCTAGAAACTTTTATGTATTTTTTTAGATGGAGTGAAAACATGTCCCACTAAAAGCCTTGCATGCCTATGCTAATAGCAGTTTTACTCATAACAGGCAAACTGGAAACAGCCCAGATGGTCATTAACAACAATGAATAAACTATAATATATTCATGCCATGAAATAATACTCAGCATTAAAATGAATGAACTACTGTTATACTTAACATCGGTCATTCTCAAAAATATTATGCTGAGTGAACAAAGCTAGACAATACGGAATACATCTTTTATCATTTCATTTCTATGAAGTTTTAAAACAGGCAAAAATCAATCTATTGTGATGGGAATCATATCATTGGTTGCTTTGAGGGAGTAATTCCATGGGCAATGGTATGAAAGAACTGGGGTGATAAAATATTCTTAGTAAGAGTCAAATTAAATATACGCATATATATATATATATACACACACATATATATATCTGTATGTACGCCATAATTGATCAAAAGATATAGGTAAGACTTACAAATTTCATTCTGGGTGTACTATACCTCAATAAACTTAACACACAGGGATGAAAGAAGTTAAGGAATAAATCACAAGAATTTTGGGGCTGAGTGCCTTAATAGTAATATCTAAAAACAATCATATTTATTATCATTTACTTAGCTTATTACATCTTAAGTATGATAATGTACCTACTCATAATTTTTAAATCCACCAATAAATTATCAAATAATTAGTCTTTGGAAGCATTATGTATGACACATTACATATTCATAATATTTGGCATATAGTGTTTCTATTCCCATTCTTAAAATTAAATAAATTCGAGGAAAATGTAAAGAAAGAACTTGAAAAAACATAGCAGCATAAGAAAAGGTATGGTATTAGCAAGCACACACGGACTCCTTTATTCATTCAGCACTGACATAACCTATTATGGTTAAACATATCATTACCTATGGAGGGTTTATAATAACAACAAAAAAAGACATTACGTATGGAGAGTTTATAATAACAACAATAAAAGACATGAAGTAAAAAATTCTTCCTGACCTAACTTAATTTAGGAATAAATTTTACACATACAATTCAGTATGTAATTATTTGCCAAAATTAGTGGATGTGACAAATATGTAGAGAAAGAATGAAAAGTAATAGCCACATTAGTGGTTTTGTTTTGTTTTTATGAATATATATATTTATATATACACACATATATACATACATGCATATTATATATATATATTTATATATTATATATATATAAATTTTTGTTTGAAAACTTAAACTAAACTCTCAAGCAGGGGATGTTATGGTGAAATCTTTTTTCCTCCGGTCTCATGAAGCTACCTTCATCAGTTAATGGGAACAAGACCGCTGAGAAGAGGGTTGGGAGCTTAGTGTATGGGTCCCTAGATTAATGTATCCAAAAGAGATGTGTTCAGATTGTCGATACAGATTATTTGTCAAGAGTGTTCAAGGTTATCATTTGGCAACTAATACCACCAAAAAAGGTAAAGTGCAAGAAAAACTATTTGACCTTAAATTGTTGATTTTTTAAAATGGAAACAATTGGTTATGAAATATCAGGATGCTTCAGAAATGACAGACATGAATGAGATAACAACCTTGAGTAGATACACAGACAAACAGGAATTCTAGTCAGTGCCAATCCCCACTAACGCATCGTTGTGCATACACTGAGAATTTCATCTTTCTTCTCTTTGAATATCACACTATTATGTTTCATCTGTATTAAAATAAATTAAGTAATTTGCTCTGTTGCCCTTCCTCATTTTCTTATTTCATTTCTTAAAACAAATGAAAATATGCTGTGATCATAATGCATGACAATATAATTCAGAAAATAGAAACTAAGCATTTAAAATGCTTTCATATTTCATTTATGAGAAGACTTTTTTTGTACTATATATGTGTTTCTGTGGTTCCTGAATAAATGGCATCTTCCATCAATATTTAATTGTCATCTCCAGGATTCCTAGATTTTGGGAGCTAATAATGAAATATATTCCTGTATATCCTACAAAAGAGACAGCAAAGTTATGTTGCTTCCCGTAACATTTTAAATACATTTAGTTGATTCACTAAACTTATTTTTCTCACCTACAAAGAGAAAGCAAATAATTTTAACCATCTCAATAATTCTGTTTAATTTTGTTTTTTAAATGCTTGAACATAAGCCCATCAAACTAACTGAAGTAACAAATGAAAGGCTCATTATTAGTATAAAGTGGCTTTATAGTACCAATAAAAAAGCAAGGAACTACAAGCAAATGCATGAGAAGTGGAAAGTCAGATACTTATGCCCCTTTCTGCATCTCTCTCTTCTCTGCTTCTCTCCAGGTGCCTACTCAAATTTAGTCCCATTGTGGGCAAGTTTCCTTTGCTTTCTCAGTTTACACGTGGCACAACATGCCCATCAGACTCAACTTTATTTGGGGACATTTTGGCTTTAAGCCAACATCAGTAATGACTTGGTTCAGATGTCCTTTCTTTAAGGGCCACTAAAATTCCCCTTGCTTCCAGGGAGCATGTATGCAGAAATGGATATCAAGGATATCAAAGCAAGGCCTTGTAGGCCTTGTAGGGCCTGCCTGGGTCTCTAATCCATTTCTGCACACATGAACATATCAAAGCCACTCTTAGAATCACTGAAGTGTGAGCTATTTGGACTGAGGATAATAACCTTGTTCATGAATCACAGCTTAGAAGCAACCCTGCAAGAATGTTTTCTATTCCATGGGTTAGTGGAAAGTTTTTAGACCCAGGGAGAAATTTTGTATAAAAAGAGAAATTTCATAAGAAGAAACAGTTGTCACTTTTAAAATCTAATCATCAACTTTAGGTTAGGATGAGCGATCACTGATGATAATTCTTGGTAGTATATAGCCTGTTTAAATAGTTTATTAGATGTTTTGAACCAAATTTATCAGTAGTAACTTTAGAATTTGGTAAAGGCAGATAAGATTATTTTGGACCCTGAATCTATACTGAAATAAACTGGCTTCATCATTCTAACTGTGGCTATTTACCTGAGGATTGTGTGGCTTATGTCAGTGAAAATTCCCAAAGATATTGAAATTAACTGGACTAATTCCAGTATATAATGGGCACATCATAAGCTGTATTCCATTCCCAGCTAAGCAAAATACAGGATGTTTCCTAAACCTTGTACTACTATATGATCCCTGTACTAATATATGGCATTGCCTTCATAGATTTGCAATAATTTACACAGCAGGATGCATTAGTTGGAGATAATTAAATATATTTTATCTTTTATATCTACATACTAAAATTATTTTATTTGTTTACTTGTATGTGTGCTTCTCCAAGGCAATAGCATCTGCTTGTACTCATTTTCCCATTGCATTTCTAATATGCACCAAATATGGATTATCCAATTCAGGACTGACATGTTTTTGAAGGGAATGCATTTACAGCTCATGGAATAATGCCTTCGGCTATTTACAGAAAAAGGGACTTTCTAGTGAAAGAATATCACTCATATCTTTTAAACAAATATTAATATTAGTTTACCCTATTAGGGTCTACAAATGGCTAAGGCATACCTTGCACTTTATTTATATCCTTAAAGAGAGCAAGAGAAAAAAACGACCCAATCAAACAATAAATACATTACAATTAAATATACACTTCATCAACATTTTCTCTTTCCTGGGTTAAAGAAAATGACCTGTGAAGTGGTGCATAGATCAACTTAATATATGGGATTTTTTATAATTTGGATTTGATGAGTTAAATATTGCTTTTGAACGGTTGATGACAAAAAACTTTAAAGAGTAAAAGCACTGAAAGTTCTATGAATTATTTTTATGTGTGTTCACCATCTAGGAGTAGATGACATTTAATAATTATTTCTTAATTTATTGAATGAGTGAAGGCAAAGGGAAATAAAAAGGACATTTACTTTATAGAATTGTTTTCAATGTCTACATCACAAATACAATAGACATACCTGTATCGAAAAGGCAGCCTCTGAGCACTCAATATCCTTATTATAAATGTCCTTTATCTCAGTGCTGCATAGATTCTATTGCTGTTTTCTTACTCAAATTGATAGGTGTTACTCATTTTCTTAATCTCTATTTCTAGCTTCCAAAATTGTGGTGAATGTGGACCTACAATTTATCCCACAAGCAATCACCTGTCTCTCTACTTCTTTTTTTTTCTTTTAATCATTTTTTATTATTTTTTACTTTATTATTATTATACTTTAAGTTTTAGGGTACATGTGCATAATGTGCATGTTAGTTACATATGTATACATGTGCCATGCTGGTGTGTTGCACCCATTAACTCGTCATTTAGCATTAGGTATATCTCCTAATGCTATCCATCCCCCCTCCCCCCACCCCACAACAGTCCCCAGAGTGTGATGTTCCCCTTCCTGTGTCCATGTGTTCTCATTGTCCAATTCCCACCTATGAGTGAGAACATGCGGTGTTTGGTATTTTTGTCCTTGCGGTAGTTTACTGAGAATGATGATTTCCGATTTCATCCATGTCCCTACAAAGGAAATGAACTCATCATTTTTTATGGCTGCATAGCATTCCATGGTGTATATGTGCCACATTTTCTTAATGCAGTCTATCACTGGTGGACATTTCTCTACTTCTTTAAGACTCACAGATTCTCTAAATCAAATTGGGAAAAGGTTAGAAATTCATAGAAGTAACCATTTCCTATGAATCTCCACATTGTTGGTTCTGTGTTTGGCTTTTTTTATTCTGCTAGGAAAATCTTTGCAAACCTGTCTTTTGTCTTTATCAAGAATTGTACTTGTTCTCTTGGGCTTCCCTGAAATGGTAGAAATTTTAAACAGAGCTTGTAGGTTGAATAATACCAGTCAAGGCTGTTAATTAACTGCAGGATATTCAGGTCTTTCTATAAGACTCAAAGTAAACTAGGTACCTTAAAAATGTGTTGTTAAAACATATTTTGTTTAGTATCACCAAAGGCACAAGGGAACTTTTTTTAAAAAATACGTTTGAGACAATGACATAGAAAAAAAAAAACTAAGTCCCTGTTTATTTATTAGAAATGAATATTTTAAAAACATAAGTTTAAAATCTTAATTATATTCTATTTTGAGCATAAATTAGCTATGTTTATTATTTTATTTTTCATATTTTTTATCTCTGAATTAGCATGCAGTTTACAGTCATTTTCAGCTAAGTGGATTTGTGAAATAGTTGACATTTTCTGAACAGGAAAAGCACCATAAAATTTGCATGGTGCACATTAAAAACTTGGAAGAAAATATAGGGAAATTTTGGGTCATAATTTTAGGAAATGCTCCTCCACCAGTGCTCTTGATGGAGCAAACACAGGACCATACTCTGGGACAACATGGAGACCAACAATTCATAATAGAAAAGTATTCAGAAGAGTTGGGCTTTGGTGAGAAGTTCTAAAAAAAAAAAAGCTTAAATTTGTCTTGCATATATTTTGCAAAAAAGACTTCATTTTATATTTCTACACTTATAGCTTTTTACTATTTCTTGAATTGTCTTCATTTATGTCCAAAATAACCACCATACTTAGTACAGTAGCCTACTATGTGCTGGGTACAGGGGCAGGTACTTTATATGTATTTCTATTTTGTTGTAATAATATAATTCAGATATCATTAGACACATTTAGATATCATTAGACACATAATCTTAGAGAATATAAATAAATTGCCAAAGCTAATAGTGAATGGTGATTCTGGAATGTAGGGCTCAGTTTTCAGAAGCTCCATTGCTTATATTATGCTGTCTTTCACATATTAAAATTATTACAGGAGGAACTAACCATTCATTAATCTTCTAGTAATCATTAATTCCTTGGCGGCATCCTCAAATTTAATCAAACAATGTCTACTTAGCAACTATTGTGTTCATTTCTTAAGTAGTTAACGATTTTTTAGATTGAGCAGCTACTATCTGCCAGACATAGTTCTAGAAACTGGGTATATAGCAATAAACAAAAGAGAACACAAGTCATGCTCTTATGGAGCTGACATTCTAGTAAGAAAGGGTCAAAGTATGAACAAAACATACTTGCATAAAGACAAAGTCTATAGAGGAAAAATAAAATAAGGAAGAGGGATAGACAGTCTGAGCTGGGAAGGGTCTTGCAATATTATACAAGGTAACGAAGTAGGGTCTCATAGAGAATGTGGCATTTGAATAAAGACTTAAGTAGGCAAGAAGAAACTGTTGGATTTATCTGTGGAAAAGATAGGTGAGCATCAAGAGTAACGTTTTAAAATTTAAGTAGCTGACATATTTGAAGAACAAGACAGCAGTCTGGCTAGAGCAGAGTAAGTTAAAACTAGTTATACTGAATGAAGTTCGAACAGTAATAGAAGGAAGGGGGCTACTGGGTAGGTCCTTAAGAACTTTCTCTGGCGGTTACTCTGTATAAGATTAAAAACTATTGGAAGATTTTAAATAGATGTGTATCACAAGGTGCCTTCGATTTTTAAAAATATGACAGTGGCTGCTACTGTGTTGAGAATAGATTGAGAAGAGCAAAGACAATTAGGAAGACAAAGTAGATTATTGGCAACAAACCAGGAGAGGCATTGATAGTGGGCTTGGAGAAGTGATAGCAAGTGAAAATGACAACATGTAATTGGGTTCTGAATATACTTTGAAGATAGAGGCTAAATTATTTGCTAGTGGATTGAATGTGGGATGTGAGTAACATACAGTAGTAAAAAAAAAACAACACCCTAAAATTCTTGGATTGTAGAAGTGGAAAGTTGTAGATGATATTTACTGAGATAAAGGCAACTGCAAGAGCAGCAGATTTGGGGACAGGGTAATCAGCTTAGATTTCAGCATGTTAAATCCCTATTCAATATTCAATATAGACATAAAGTAGTCAGTAGGGAAAAAAGACTGGACTTCATGGAAAGTATGTAGGCAGAGATACAAATTTGGGAGTCATCAGATGGCTGGTGAAGACATAAGACTAGAGGAGATCTTCAAGGAAGCAATTTGCAGTGAAAGTAGCTGAGGCCAGAGGACACTCGATATTTAATGGTTAAGGAGAAGAAGTAGCAATACGCTAAGGAGACTACAAAGGAAAAGCTAGAGAAATGTCCAATGAATATGGTATTGTTGGAGCCAGCTGACAACTGTGGCTCCAAGCAGAAGAGAATGAACTATGATATATCCAGCTGATAACAGGAAGATGTAGGATTCATTTTGGAATTTAGCAATGTAGAAATTGTCAGTTTTGATAAGTGAAGCTGGCAGAATGGTAGGGGCCAAAACCCGATGAAAGTTGTTCCAACAGAGAACAGGAGAGGATCTGCACATAGTATGTACTGAAAACTCTTAAGAATTTTGTTATAAAAAACAAGAGAATGAGGTAGTGGGTGGAAGTAAACACGGGATAATGAGATGGCCAGAAATTGTGTTAGGCTCAGGCAATATAAAGATGTATAAAGTACAGGCCTATTCTCAGTGAATATAGTTCTTTATTTAATTTTTTTATTTCTTCTTAAACAAAAAATGGATACTAGGCAGAACGTGCATTTGTATACACATGGGCAAACATGAGCCATGGTGGTTTGCTGCACCTACTGACCTGTCCTTTAAGTTCCCTCCCCTCACCCCTACCCCTAGTAGGCCCTGGTGTGTGTTTTTCCCCTGTGTCCATGTGTTCTCATTGCTCAACTCCCACTTATGAGTGAAAACATGTGGTGTTTGTTTTTCTGTCCCTGTGTTAGTTTGCTGAGGATGATGGTTTCCAGCTTTCATCCATGTCCCTGCAAAGGACATGAGCTCATTCAATTTTATGGCTGCATAGTGTATATGTACCACATTTTCTTTATCCAGTCTATCATTGATGGGCATTTAGGTTGGTTCCATGTGTTTGCTATTGTGAAGAGTGCTGCAATAAATGTATGTGTGCATGTGTCTTCATAGAAGAATGATTTATATTCCTTTGGTTATATACTCAAGTAATGGGGTTACTGGGTTAAATAATATTTCTAGTTCCAGATTACTGAGGAAATGCCACACTGTTTTCCACAATGGGTTAATTTACATTCCCACCAGCAGCGTAAAAGGGTTCCTATTTCTCCAAAGCCTCGCCAGTATCTATTGTTTCTTGACTTTTTAATAATTGTCATTCTAACTGGCATGAGATGGTATCTCATTGTGGTTTTGATTTTCATTTCTCTGATGATCAGAGATGTTGAGCTTTTTTTTCATGTTTGGTGGACATGTAAATGTCTTCTTTTGAGAAGTGTCTGTTCATACCCTTTGCCCACTTTTTGATGGAGTTGTTTGGGTTTTTTGTAATTTAAGTTCCTTGTAAATTTTGCATATTAGACCTTTGTCAGATGGGTAGATTGTAAAATTTTTTTTTCCATTCTGTAGATTGCTTGTTCATTCTGAAGATAGTTTCTTTTGCTGTGCAGAAGCACTTTAGTTTAATTTAATTAAATCCCATTTGTCAATTTTGCCTTTTGTTGCAATTGCTTTTGGCGTTTTTGTCATGAAGTCTTTGCCCATGTCTATGTCCTGAATGGAATTGCCTAGGTTTTCTTCTAGAATTTTTATGGTTTAGGGTTTTACATTTAAGTTTTCAATCCATCTTGAGATAATTTCTGTATAAGGTATAAGGCAGGGGTCCAGTTTCTGTTTTCTGCATGTGGCTAGCCAGTTTTCCCAGCACCATTTATGGAAAAGGAGATCCTTTCCCCATTGCTTGTTTTTGTCAGGTTTGTCGAAGATCAGATGGCTGCAGATGTGTGGCATTATTTCTGAGGTCTCTGATCTGTTCCATTGGTCTATATGCCTTGATATAGTTTGATATATGGTTTGATATAGTTTGATATATGGTTTGATATATGGTTTGATATAGTTTGATGTAAACTTGATATAGTTTGATATAAACTTGATATAGTTTGATATATGGTTTGATACCAGTACCATGCTGTTTTGGTTACTGTAGCCCTGTAGTATAGTTTGAAGTTATGTAACGTGATGCCTCCAGCTTTGTTCTCTTTGTTTAGAATTGTCTTGGCCATACAAGGTCTTCTTTGATTCCAAATTAAATTTGAAGTAGTTTTTTCCAAATCTGTAAAGAATGTCAACGGTAGTTTTATGGGAATAGCATTGAATCTATAAGTTACTTTCAGCAGTATGTCCATTTTCATGATATTGTTTTTTCCTATCTGTGAACATGGATTGTTTTTCCATTTGTTTCTGTCCTCTCTTATTTCCTTGAGCAGAGGTTTTTAGTTCTTTTTGAAGAGGTCCTTCACATCCCTTATTAGCTGTATTCCTAGATATTTTATTCTTTTTGTAGTGATTGTGAATGGGAGTTCATTCATGGTTTGGCTCTCTGCTGGTCTTTTGTTGATGTAAAGGAATGCTTGTGATTTTTGCACAGTGATTTTGTATACTGAGACTTTGCTGAATTTGCTTATCAGTTTAAGGAGTTTTTGGGCTGAGATGATGTGGTTTTCTAAATATAAAATCATGTCTTCTGCAAACATAGACAATTTGACTTCCTCTCTTCCTATTTGAATATGCTTTATTTCTTTCTCTTGCCTGATTGCCCCGGCCAGAACTTCCAATACTACATTGACTAGGAGTGGTGAGAGAGGGCATCCTTGTTTTGTACTGGTTTTCAAAGGGAATGCTTCCAGCTTTTACCCATTCAATATGATTTTGGCTGAGGGTTTGTCATAAATACCTCTTATTATTTTGAGATACATTCCTTCAATACCTAGTTTATTGAGAGTTTTTAACATGAAGGGATATTGAATTTTATCAAAGGTCTTTCTACATCTATTGAGATAATCATGTGGTTTATGTCTTTGGTTCTGTTTATGTGATGGATTACATTTATTAATCTGCATATGTTGAACCAGCCTTGCATCCCAGGGATGAAGCCAAATGACCATAGTGGATAAGGTTTTTAATGTGCTGCTGAATTCACTTTGCCAGTATTTTATTGAGGATACTTGCATCAATGTTCGTCAGGGATATTGGCCTGAAGTTTTCTTTTTTTATTGTGTCTCTGCCAATTTTTGGTATGAGGATGATGCTGGCTTCATAAAATGAGTTACGGAGGAGTCCCTTCTTTTCAAATGTTTGGAATAGTTTCAGAAGGAATGGTACCAGCTCCTCTTTGTACTTCCGATAGATTTCGGCTGTGAATGTGTCTGGTCCTTGGCTTTTTCCAGTTAGTAGGCTATTAATTACTGCCTCAATTTCAAAACTTGTTATTGGCCTATTCAGGGATTCAACTTCTTCCTGGTTTAGCCTTGGGAGGGTGTATGTGTCCAGGAATTTATTCATTTCTTCTCAATTTTCTAGCTTATTTGTGTAGAGGTGTTTACAGTATTCTCTGATGGTAGCTTGTATTTCTATAGGATCAGTGGTGATATCCCCTTTATAATTTTTTATTATGTCTATTTGATTTTTCTCTCAAATCGTCTTTATTAGTTTAGCTAGCAGTCTATCTATTTTTTGTTTGTTTGTTTGTTTTTTCAAAAAGCCAGGTTCTGCATTCATTGATTTTTTTGCAGGGTGTTTTCTGCCTCAATCTCCTTCAGTTCAGCTCTGATTTTGGTTATTTCCTGTCTTTTGCTAGCTTTTGGATTAATCTGCTCTTGCCTCTCTATCTCTTTTTATTGTGATATTAGGGTTTCAGTTTGAGATGTTTCTAGCTTTCTGATGTGCTATAAATTTCCCTCTTAACACTGCTTTAGCTGTGTTCCAGAGATTCTGGTATGTTGGTCTCTTTGTTCTCATTGGTTTGAAAGAACTTCTTGAATTCTGCCTTAATTTCATTATTTGTCCAGAAGTTATTCAGGAGCAGGCTGTTCAATTTCCATGTAATTGTGTGGTTTTGAGTGAGTTTCTTAATCCTGAGTTCTAATTTCATTGCACTGTGATCTGAGAGACTGTTTTACATGATTTCAGTTATTTTGTATTTGCTGAGGAGGGTTTTACTTGCAATTATGCGGTCAATTTCAGAATAAGTGCCATGTGCCACTGAGATGAATGTATATTCTGTTGTTCTGGGCTGCAGAGTTCTGTAGACGTCTATTAGGTCTACTTGATCCAGAGATGAATTCAAGTCCTGAATATCCTTGCTAATTTCCTGTCTCATTGTTCTAATATTGACAGTGGGGTGTTAAAGTCTCCCACTATTATTATGTGGGAGTCTAAATCTCTTTGTAGGTCTCTAAGAACTTGTTTTATAAATCTGGGTACTCCCATATTGGGTGCATATATATTTAGAATAGTTAGCTCTTCTGGTTGAATTGTTCCCTTTACAATTATTTAATTCCCTTGTCTTTTTTGATCTTTGTTTGTTTAAAATCTGTTTTGTCAGAGACTAGGATTGCAACCCTTGCTTTTGTTTTGCCTTCCATTTGCTTGGTAAATTTTCCTCCAACCCTTTATTTTGAGCCTATGTGTGTCTTTGCACATGAGATGGGTGTCCTGAACACAGCACACTGATGGGTCTTGAATCTTTAACAAATTTGCCACTCTGTCTTTTAATTGGAGTATTTAGCTCATTCACATTTTAGTATTATTATGTGTGAATTTGATCCTGTCATCATAATGCTATTTGTTTGTTTTGCAAACCACTTGATGCAGTTTCTTCACGGTGTCCTTGGTCTTTATATTTTGGTGTGTTTTTAAAGTGCCTGGTACTAGTTTTTTCTTTCTATATTTAGTGCTTATTTTAGGAGCTCTTGCAAGGTGGGCCTGGTGGTAACAAAATCCCTCAGCATTCGATCGTCTGGAAATTTTTTTTTTTTCTCCCCATCGCTTATGAGGCTTAGTTTGGCTAGATGTGAAATTCCGGGATGAAAATTCTTTTCTTTTTTTTAAAATTATTTTTTATTTTATTATTATTATACCTTAAGTTTTAGGGTACATGTGCACAATGTGCAGGTTAGTTACATATGTATACATGTGCCATGCTGGTGTGCTGCACCCATTAACTCATCATTTAGCATTAGGTATATCTCCTAAAGCTATCCCTTCCCCCTCTCCCCACCCCACAACAGTCCCCAGAGTGTGATGTTCCCCTTCCTGTGTCCATGTGTTCTCATTGTTCAATTCCCACCTATGAGTGAGAATATGCGGTGTTTGGTTTTTTGTTCTTGCGATAGTTTACTGAGAATGATGATTTCCAATTTCATCCATGTCCCTACAAAGGACATGAACTCATCATTTGTTATGGCTGCATAGTATTCCATGGTGTATATGTGCCACACTTTCTTAATCCAGTCTATCATTGTTGGACACTTCGCTTGGTTCCAAGTCTTTGCTATTGTGAATAGTGCCGCAATAAACATACGTGTGCATGTGTCTTTATAGCAGCATGATTTATAGTCCTTTGGGTATATACCCAGTAATGGGATGGCTGGGTCAAATGGTATTTCTAGTTCTAGATCCCTGAGGAATCACCACACTGACTTCCACAATGGTTGAACTAGTTTACAGTCCCATCAACAGTGTAAAATGTTCCTATTTCTCCACATCCTCTCCAGCACCTGTTGTTTCCTGACTTTTTAATGATTGCCATTCTAACTGGTGTGAGATGGTATCTCATTGTGGTTTTGATTTGCATTTCTCTGATAGCCAGTGATGATGAGCATTTTTTCATGTGTTTTTTGGCTGCATAAATGTCTTCTTTTGAGAAGTGTCTGTTCATGTCCTTTGCCCACTTTTTGATGGGGTTGGTTTTTTCTTGTAAATTTGTTTGAGTTCATTGTAGATTCTGTTTTTCTTTAAGAATGTTGAATATTGGCCCCCAATCTCTTCTGGCTTGTAGAGTTTCTGCCGAGAAGTACACTGTTAGTCTAAAGGGCTTCCCTTTGTAGGTGACCTGACCTTTCTCCCTGGTTGCCCTTAACATTTTTTTCCTTCATTTTGACCTTGGAGAATCTGATGCTTGTGTGTCTTGGGGTTGATCATCTCATGGAGTATCTTAGTAGTGTTCTCTGTATTTCCTGAATTTGAATGTTAGCCTGTCTTGCTAGGTTGGGGAAGCTCTCCTGGATAATATCCTGAAGTGTGTTTTCCAGCTTGTTTCCATTCTCCCTGTCTCCTTCAGGTACTCCAATCAATTGTAAGTTCAGTATTTTTATGAAGTCTCATATTTCTTGGTGGCTTTGCTCATTCCTATTCATTCTTTTTTCTCTAGTCTTGTCTGCATGCCTTATTTCAGCAAGGTGGTCTCCAAACTCTGATATTCTTTCTTCTACTTAGTTGATTTGACTATTGAATCTTGTTTATGCTTCACGAAGTTCTCGTGCTGTGTTTTTCAGCTCCATCAGGTCATTAATGCTCCTCTGTAAACTGGTTAGTCTAGTTAGAGGCTCCTCTAACCTTTTATCAAGGTTCTTAGCTTCTTTGCATTGGGTTAGAACATGCTCCTCTAGTTCAGCATAGTTTTTTATTACCCATTTTCTGAAGCTTACTTCTGTCATTTCGTCCATCTCATTCTTTGTCCAGTTGTGCACCCTTGCTGGAAAGGCGTTGTGATCATTTGGAGGAGAAGAGGCACTCTGGCCTTTTGGGTTTTCAGCGTTTTTTCATTGATTCTTTCTCATCTTCATGAGTTTGTCTATTTTCGATCTTTGAGGCAGTTGACCCTTGGATGGGGTTTTTGTAGGGTCTTTTTGTGGTTGTTGTTGATGCTGTTGTTGTTGCTTTCTGTTTGTTTTTCTTTTAATGGTCAGGTCCCTCTTCTGTAGGGCTGCTGCAGTTTACTGGGGATTCACTTCGGGCCCTATTCATCTGGTTTGCTCCCGTGTCTAGAGATGTCACTCAAGGAGTCTGGACAATAGCAAAGCTGGGTGCCTGCTCTTTCTTCTGGGATCTCTGACCTCAAGGGGCACCAACCTGATGCCAGTAGGATTACTCCTGTATAGGGTGTCTTGAGAACCCCTGTTTGAGGGTCTCACCCAGTTGGGTGGCACAGAGAACAAGATCCATTTAATGAAGCACTTTGTCCCTTGGTGG
The DNA here is from genome assembly GCF_028858775.2 of Pan troglodytes. Classification (NCBI taxonomy): domain Eukaryota; kingdom Metazoa; phylum Chordata; class Mammalia; order Primates; family Hominidae; genus Pan; species Pan troglodytes. The sequence continues at coordinate 17,579,056 of NC_072411.2, forward strand.
AGTGGGTGTGCTTTGCTGGGAGTAAACCCACTCATCTGGGCTACCCAGATTCCTCAGAACTACCAGGAGGAAAGGCTAAGTCTGCTGGTCTGCAGAGACTGTGGCCACCCTTCCCCCTAGGGGTTCAGGCCCAGGGAGATCCAGGTTCTGTCCCTGAGCCTTTGGCTGGAGTTATTGGAGTTCCTTCAGAGGAGCCCCACCCAGTGAAGAAGGGTGAGTCAGGGTCAGGCCTGAAGAGGCACTCTGGCTGCAGTCTGCCACAGCCATTGTGTTGGTTATGGGAGACATGTCTTGGGACCAAGATGTCCAGCCTCCGTGGCTCCAGCAGAGGAAAAGTGCAGCCTGGAGCTATAGAGATGAATGCCATCCTTCCCTCGCCCAGGGAGCTTAGCGTGTTAGGCAGTTTTGAGTCCCAGGGCTGGATGCTGCCCCTCTCACAAGTAGCTTAAATGGCTTAGACAGCAGGCTGCCACAGCTGTGGGGCTGGCTGCCCCTCCCCTTGGGAGCTCAGTAGGCTTAAGCAGATTCCAACTGAAAGGCTGTTGAGAATCTGCACAGCTCCTGGGTTGGGATGCTAGGCCCTGGTGGCGTGGTTTCACAAGTGGGATCTTCTGCTCTGTGGGTTGCACAGTTCCATGGAAAAAGCATGGTTTCCCCAGCTGGGTAGCACGCTCACTCACCACCTCCCTAGCTGGGGTGAGAAGACTCCCTTGCCCCATGTGGTTCTCAGGTGGGCCACTGCACCACACTGTCCTTTTCTCCTCTCCAAGGATCACACCAGCCTCCTAGTCAGTTCTGATGAGAGAATCTGGATACCTTAGTTGCTGGTGAAGGATTCACATGCTTATTATTATTCACATGCTTATTATTATTATTCACAAGCTTATTATTATGGTTCTTTTCAATGAGAGCCTCCAAACACTGCTCTTTCTAGATGGCCATCTTGGCCCCACCCCACCAAACATAGGTTTTTAATACCTAATTAAGGTCCAGGAGAAAATCATTATCTTCTTGGGTAAATAATAATACAGTCTATTTTAAAATTAAATAAAAATATTCAGTAGTCTGTGCTCAGAGTGAATGGAACAACTGCTATGGGAAGATGGATAAGGGTGAGTCAGGTCAGTTTCAAGGTCTTCATTGAAGAAGTATAGCAGCAACTGAGCATTGGCATCTCAGCCTTCCTGAGCACAGGGAAGGAAATAGCTGTACTGCTGGGTTTGTTCAAAAATTATAAGATATTGAAATTAGTATCTCCTGTTTTGACAAATTCTAAAAGACAGCAATCATTTCTCTTGCTCTCAACATTTTCTGTAAGTTGTCCAATGTGATTCACCCGAGGCCCAGCATATGTCATTCCACCAGACAGATTGCAGACGCAGCGGCCACAGGCACTGGGCATTGATGCACCAAGTCAGTTCCACATGAGAAGATGCCAGCTCTCTTTCCAGTGAGCCAGTCTTGGAATCAGAGGCTGAAATTAGAGTTTGAAGTTAATCTTGGAGTCATTAAACCTTCTACTTACACTGGTGGGAGTTAAAGAATTTCTATTAAACTGATTTTACAGACATTTTATTAAATCATTTGACCAGTTTAAGAAGTTATGTTCTGCATTACACAATTCCTACTCTAGTGGAAAACCTGCCTTCAAAAGACTGACAAAGGAAACTAATCCCTTGTCACAAGACATGTCACCAATTGAAAACACACTGCTGCTGGGATTTGCTGGCTGTTGGGATAGTTTATTGTGGAATAAAATGAGATTAAGATATACATTTCACATATGACAATAATAAAGCTTACCAGTTGGCTTTGCATGAATAGAATAAGTGCCTGTCTGGTTTGCATGATGTGAATTGTACTTGTTGACTTACTTTTCCAAATCCTCATTACCCCTTCCCCAGTGGTATTGTCTGAAAGCCTAAAATGATCATCATGCACATTATTGTTTAATAGTTTCATAATTTACTTGATCACATCTTACTGTGCATGGCATATCTTTGCCATAATTGGGCATGAACACCCTACCTATATTAGCATGAAAATCAAAAAGGGCCCAAAGTCAGTGGCATTTATTCAGCAGTGTGTGATCCACATAAAAGATAAGAATTTGTAGGGTGGAGTTTGTCCTCTCAGTAATGCAGTTGGAAGAAGCACTCATGTAAAAATGGTATACAACACAGAAATACATAAGGTTATAGGCATTTGCATATATATCTCTAGAATCCATGAGTTAACTCAACTGGAACCACCAGTGGTAACAACTGGAATGATCTCGGTTGCCAAACTGGTAATGAGAGACCAAATTAATTATAAGGGGACCAACTACTGGAGAGACAGCTTCCTTTATGCAAACTATTTATGAAGATGAATGTTTAGAAGAGTGATATTTGCTTTACGAATTTTGTTACCTATCTCCTTTGCAATATTTATTTTTTATAAAAATGACAGCAGAGCAAAACAAATAAATATTTAAGGACCATACTTCTGAGGGAAAGGAAGGTCAAAATTCCTTTATTGTACCTCAATACCCAGGTTGAATTACCTCTTTTGAATAAAGACCTTCTGAAGCTGCTTTCATTATTCTAGTCTTTCTGGGGCAGCTGTCAAATACTTGTTCAGGTTATTTTAGGTCTCACAAAGCCTGAACTGATGTGCCATAGATACCTTCCAGAATAGATTGCCAGTGGTCTTCTGCAAAGGAGGCTTTCATAGCCTTTTGGGCATTCACATGAGACAAATAAAAGAGCCAGGATGTGTGAATTCTCAGTGGGACTCAGTGTTCCTTTTCATTACTGATTAGAGAGATACTGAAAGTAATCTCATTACTTAAAATTAAGATGGCTTAATTTCTGGTTACTGTTGTGATGTAATTACTTCCCTTCACAAAACAATGAATTTGGTATTATCAGCCTCATTTTATGAAAGGAAAGACTGTAGCTGAGTGATTAAGAAATAATTTCTGATGCTTGGAGAATGAATTGACTTCAAAGTAACAATTTTTAATTTTGCTTTAGTTTCAGTATTCAATGAACAAGAAAAATAAAACAACTATTAAAGAATGTTTGGTACCCTGGGGACCTTCTGTTCTCCTTATGTCTCATGTGATCAGTACCCTGCAAACTTTTTTTTCCTTTTTTTTTGTAATACCGAATGCTTCAGATAATTATCTATAGTGAGGCAATCTCATGGCTGCTGCGATATTTAAGTAATATTTATGGCTTATTTCTTAAATGGAGGTTCCTTTGTCAGGGTAGAGAAAACAAGAGTAATGCCAAGGTGTAAACACAAATATATGGATGTTGCCTATAAACAACAAATTATTATTCTCTAGTATCTTTTCTTGTCATGTAATTCACATGGAAAAAACACTCTTCTCTTTTTGACTACATCTTGGGGCCTGTTTTTCTAACATTGCTCCTACACACACACACAAAGTGGTAAGAGTTTCATCTGATAACCTTAAAAAATTAAGGAAATATGGTTTCTGAATACTAAGCATATGTAATCTGAACAGCACTGTAGTCTAAACTACAGTGTGAAGAAAGACAGACAGAGAGACAGAGAAAGAAAGAAATGAGAGAAAGAAAAAGGAAAGAAAGAAAAAAGAAAACTGGGAGAAAAGAAGAAAAAAGAATATAACTAAGAGAAATGATATGTGTAATTATCATCAGGTTTCAAGATAAGGAAAGGCCAAAGTCTGACAGATTTGACCTACAAAGATAAGAGCCACTTTCAGTTATGAACATTTTATTATTTACACAATGGGGAAAAAAAAAACACAGAAAAAAAGTGCTCCCTTGTGGTCCTTGTCCTACACACCAAAAAGCATTCTATAACACAAAAGGTTACTGCCCGGTGAATTGTAGGATACCTCCATTAATTGTGGAGCCAAATCTAGACAGTGGCTAAATGGTTCTAATTCAGTAGCTGTATTCTAAGGGGAATGAAGCAGAAAGAACCAAAACTATCTCATGATATTCCACAAGGGAAGATAAGAAAGCAAGTGGGAGATGCCCTTTGCAGTTCTTCGCAGGCCACCCATCCTCTGGTGTCCATGGAGTATCACAAAATATGCTGCTGGGACTCATAAAAGCCGTGGTTCCACTCTTTGCCTATGCGGCGACATAGCCAAAGTCTCTAGGATGCCATGGCAGGGCCACTGCTTCCCTGACAAGAATTGGGGTTGTGATGAAACTTACTTTAGTGATTGAGAGCTTATAAACTGAAAATGATCACCTATTACTTCCCTTGTATATATCAGATTTTGTTCATTTAATACTTATTGAACAATGTATTGAGCACATACTTTGGACCAGGCAGTGTGCTTCATACTGGCAAAACAAAGATAAGGAAGACATTAAAGTGATGTGGAAGAAGGTTTGGAAACTCTAATAGTGCAATGACACAATTTTATACTGGGAGCAAAGGGCCACAAAGCAAGTAAATTCCTCCATGGAGGAAGGGTGCATGGTCAAGGCTGCATAGACTGTTTGAATCTTGAAAGATGCAATATTATTCTCTTGTTTGAAAAGAGAACTTGGAAAAAATGTCAGACAAGATTTACAAGTGGAAAAAAGACACATTGACATACATCAAATACTTCTAAGTAGCTCAATGTGACTGAAATTCAGGATGTTTGATGGGGAAGGACAGGGTGGACAGAGATAAGAGCTGGGTAAGAGGACATCAGGTTGGTGCTCAGTCCTGGTGGTCCTTGCATGGCCTCAGTTTTATTGTGAAAGCTTTAAAGAATTCTGAGAGATACTGACTAGGGGGGTGGCAGTGACATATTCTGCACATCCCTGGTCATGATGAGGAAAATACTAAGAGTTCAGAAAAGGTTACCTGGAGATTCAAAGATAAATTAGAAAATTTTTAGTGATGACAAAATGGAAATTATGAAAAATCTAGTTTTAAAAGGGAGGGACTACAGATGAAGTGTAAACCTCAGAAGAGGCAGTTTGGAAAATATTATAATTCATATGGAGAAAAACACTCTTCTCTTTTTGACTCCTACAGATTGGGACTTGTTTTTCTAATATTGCTAGTGAAATTAACAGTTTAATTTACTTTTCCATTTATGAGACAAATGCTCATGTAACATAGTAGCACAGTGACCTTGTTTGCCTTTGGATTTAATTGACATTGACGGCCTATTTGCCTGTTTTTACAAAAATTGAATTAGGTTGTCCGTGTATAACACACAGTAAGTTTAATGAGGTTCAGGCCTGTCTCCCAAAGCTACCACTATGTAAAAAGTATTTCACTTTGGGAAATTAGAATCTCTGTTGCTACCTTCATTAATCTACAAGGGAAATTCGCTCTCCTTTGTATTACACATCTACAAGTGCAAACAGGATAATAAATAGTGATCTATCAGTTCCCAAAACAGTTTACATTAAATCATTTATGGTTGCTTCCCACTTCTATTTAGTTCACACGGAAGTGCTGAGCAAATGCCCATACAAATTAGAGCCCTCAGGGTCATTTTCACGAATACAAAGGCTTTTTGGTAACTATTTCAAATAAACAGATGTGGAAGGATAGATCATGGAAAGGCAAGGAAAATAATCCTGGATGATTAATTACTAGGTAAAGGAAAAGCAAACATGACTGGCACATCGAGTGAGAAAAGAACTCTTTAATAATGTTCCCTACTCTTATATCGCTTTATACATTTTAAGTTATTCTTAAAATATCTATGAAATTCTCATAAAGTTCCTGTAGGATAGCTCAGCCTAGGGTCTATGAGAGATTAAGAAATTTGCCTAAGCATAGTGCCTAAAGGAATGTACTTCTTTATAGGCTGTCAGTATTTATGTGTAATTAAAGCAACTGCACAGTGAAAGAGGCGTAAGTGGCTATTCTTTTACCCAGAAGTAAAAGTCTAATTATAAAGAATTATACTCTACTAAAAAAAAAAAAAAAGAAAAGAATTACATGGCACCCAGGTATATGAAATGGTAAGCTATTCTCTGAACCCAGGCATAGCTTACTGCCAAACTCTCTTACCCATGCAAGCCAGCAATAGATAGGTAATTAATCATGTTTGGGTAGGCGTGTCTGGAAAAGGCCTAGAAGACAACTGAGAAAGCTGGAAGCAATAGGCTGCGGGCAACTGGTGAAATCAGATGTGTTTGCATTTCTCTCTGTAACCCCATCTGCCTCCCTCCCTGGAGGTAAACAAGGGAAAGTATCTTCTTTGGCTAAAGCCTGTCCTTTCACAGCTTTTTCAAAGCAGAACCAGGCTATGAGGCATTTCAGCAAAATGCCGGTTAAGATTAGAATGATTCAATCACACATGCCCAATATTTATGAAACACAGTGCCAAGTATCTTGTTTTCCATTATCTAATTTAGGATTTCTCTGAAATACATTTTATGTCCCTATTTTTTGGTAAAAAATGGAGATTCAACCAGTGTCCAAATTCACACAGTAGAAGCTGCAGTGGAAAAATTGCGACGCGGCCTCATATATCGAGCCTTCAAGTGAGGTTAATTTTTCTGGAATACGTGTCTCTCACCTGCAATTAAAATCAAGAATGTGGACATGTGTGTTATGGTGAAATGTAAATACTATGATACAGGACGAGTGTTAGCAGACAAGCTACTACTACTGAATATAAAATATTTGTATAGATTAGGCTGAAAAGCCTAAAATGAGTGCTGGGGCCTCACACAGTGCTGGTGTACTCCTACTATTGTTTCAGGCTGTGGCACTTTCACTAGCATTTTCACATTAGGAAGAAGGAGTTTATGAACCAATGGAAACCACATGTGTTTCTTTTGACAGTGCATATGAGCTTGGATGTTTACCTCTTTGTGCCGGATGGTCACCCATCTTAATGAAAACAAAAAAAATAGTTACTAAAAATCTGCAAAGTCCAAACATCTAACCTCATTTTAGACCTTTTGTCATTCCTTTGTCTTCTTCTGAAACGTTGGGTAGCTGCATCATCTTTTCTCCTCCACTTGGCAAAGCCTGTAGCCATTGGCTAACTCAGTCACGATGATATTTGTTTACTACGCATTGCTGATCTCATTAACATATGATTTCCCTATGGTGGAGGAGTGGCAAAGTCAAAGCTACCATTGCAAACTTTTACTCAAATCTTGCACCAAGTCAGTACAATTGAGCTGGGACTTTCCGTTGTCTATAATTATCTAAAATGAGACATAATAAGTCCTACTTCTATTTTCCCTGAGTCTACAATTGCTCATTGCAGTGCTTTGGAGTTCAGTGAAGATTTGTACGTAACTTATATAGTATAATTGGGAGACCGTACAAGTTTTTTTTTTTAAAGTTTAACTAACGTTTTCATCATTATTCTTGTTTTTCCTGCAAAGATCTTTCCAGCCTGAGCTCAATGCATTTCTTTTCACTTTATTGCTACTGATACCATTCCTTACATTCACAGTCTTGTCTTTGAAAGCACTTGTCTATTCTTAGTGGCTAGTTTTATGGATACAGGTGATCCCAGCAATTCACAAGTAGATCACGTAATGCTTTGCTTCAATACACTTGCAAAGTGTTAATTCTACCATTATCCTGCTGAATTTCCTAGGTGTTTGGAAATGGTTCATTCTCCACACACATACCCTGCAGACTTGCCTTGTGTATTAGTCAAGATTCTCCAGAGAAACAGAACGAATAGGATATATAGATATGTAAGAGATTTATTATGGTATTGGCTCACACGATTATAGAGGCTGAGAAGCTCCATGATTTGCCATCCACAAGCTGGAGAACCAGAAGAGCTGGTGGAGTGGAGTAATTCAGTCTGAGTCCAAGGGCCTGACATAAGTCCTGAAGACAAAGGCTCAAGAACCAGGAGCTCCAATGGCCAGAAGCAGAGAAAATGGATGTTCTAGGCCAAGCAGAGAGAAAGAATTCCCCTTCCTTCACCTTTTTGTTCTATTCAGGCCCTCAATGGATTAGACGATGCCTGCCTGTGTTGGTGAGGGTGGGTGGATCTTTCTTACTCAGTGCATTGACTCAAATGCTAATCTCCTCCAGAAATACCTTAACAGACACACTCAGAAATAATGTTTTACCAGCTATCTGGGTATCCCTTAGCTCGGTCAAGTTGGCGTAACACCTTGCTTCAAGCTGTATCTTGGTGTCTTTTGGCAGCACTGATGGGGCCCAAATTTAAATCTCCACCCAGCGCTCTCTCCCCTGCTGATGTGACATGTTGCCTGTGCTGAATGCTGCCTTGGCCATGGTGGTATAACAGGCTCTCACATTTTGGCTGTGGTGAATGATGGCTTCAGGATTTATTAGGTGCTCTTGGAACACTGGCTTGGGGTCTATGCTATTAACATTATCTTCTGCCTTTTCCATAATTAAGATGCCACTGCCAGCAAGTTCATTGTCAAAACATGAGTCTTTTCAGCCAAATTCTTCCTGTAGATCAAGCCAAGAGAAAACCCTGCCTCTCTTTAATTTTTGCTCAGGTCAATTTTTTTCTGCAGTGCTGGGAGAAAGGAAGCCACAAGCTTTCAAAATACTTCAGATATATACAGTTACCAATCTTTGACATGCAAAACTGTTAAAATCTCAGCTCTTACACCCTGGGGAAGTACTGTTAGACTGGAAGGCACAAATTCATTGAGAATTCACAATTCATTTCTTTGAAATGCCAAGAACAAGGCTGTTAATGCTCATGGTGCACAAAGGCAAGCCCTCCAAGGAGAATGGGGTGCAGGAACACTCAAAATGGAAGGTGAGAGAGATGAACCATAAAGCATTATTTCAGCTTCAACGCAGGCAGAAAGATGCATACCCCATCATAATGTTCTACCTCAGTGCAAATAAACTTATCATCACACTGTATTGCCTAAACAATTACTGATTAATGTTGGATATTTAAATGGAAATCTTCATTTTTTAGTTTCATAACTGTTGGGAAGAAAATGATACACCCTTATTGTAAAAGATGCAAACAACATTAACAGTAAAAAGAAATAAACCAAAAGGCATATCCACATTCCTTCTATCAGAGATAATCATAGTTAACATTTCAGAGAACCTCCCTGTAGATATCTATTTATCTATATCTTTTTCTATATATCTTTACTTCTCTCTCTGTACACACACACACACAGATACACACACAATATTTTTAAATGATATTATACTTAGTCATTATCAGGATAATGAAGGTTCTGAGATTTTACCCTCCTTAGCAAGAAAACAAGTTAGCCTGTTACAGTATCAGTGATATTAGTAGAAGAAACATTTTGTTTCAAGCATTCCAGCAGGTACAAGTCACTCAAACTTCTTAGTTTTGATCCGCCCAAACCAAAGTCACAGTATCCTCTTAGTTGACACCTCTTTTTTTTTTTTTGCTGGAGGTTTCTTGACTCAACAGCTACAACCACTTTTCCCTTTAACTAGTGCTGCAGGACTTCCTGCACCATTGTCTTGATAGCATCCCTTCATTTGCCTGCCTGCCTGTAGCATCATTTGAATGGCTTGTTTCAGTTCCACCTCTACCTGCTCAACCTGTCAACATACCTTAACAGGTAGAACAGTGGGAGACCCTTCTTGCTAGTTTGTCCACTACTGGTGTAAGAGCACCGATTACCTGCCCCTGGGCAGTGTTCTTTTATCTCCTAACTTAGCCTATGGAGGACTTTATTCTCTTTTTCAAGAAAGTTATGTATCTTTTGCATCCCCTCTTTGCCTCCAAAATCTGTGAAAGGTCTTGAGCTTTTAGTTTATCTGCAAGCAACCAACTTATCCTGCCAGAATTATGTGGATGTTGGCAAAGACTCTTAAGTCAGAGACAAAAGCCTTTATCACTCATGATACAGAAAGTAGAATGAGTGTCATGGTCATGACCCTTCCCTCTGACGCCGTTTTGTGCCACATGACACGAAGCATGCCAGGTAGATTCTGTTCATACAGTGAGTTTGTATCACAGCTGAGGATCTCTAAACTTAGATTTCCAATTATTTATAAGAGGCTGCCAGCAAGCTCGTCTCACTTTTTCCCAAGAGAGAGACATTACCTATAGCATACTGGACAACAAACCAGTCTGCCTTTTGCTCCAGAAAGAGACACTCTTTCTGTATCCAAAAAGTCAGTTTGCTATACAAACATGCCTGAAGAGATGCTTCAGAACAAAGGTCTCCAGGACCTCTGCTTCCAAGCCCACATGTGGAAATGTGAAAGAGCCAAGGATAACTATCCTAACAGCCATCAATAAAATATACACGCTGTCCTAAATCTTATAAACACCAAAACAAGATGTGGCAAAGTATTCAAATAAATCTGGTCATTTTGCAGACTTTTTTTTTCTGGTGAAACACCCCCTCCTTATCACTAAATAAATTAATATCCCTTGTATATTATGTTCAAATGGCAGCCACATTTTGCTATTAGCTAACATGATTGTATTAATGTTATTTTTCTTAAAGATGAAATATCTGCTCAGAAAAAAAAATCTAGGACATGGACATAGATCAAAGTACTAATATTACCCTAAACTCAACATTTTAAAATTAGATGTTTTTCTTCTAAAATGGTGTATAGTTCTTATCTACTAAGTCATTCTGGTTTCTTCTTCCTTGTTTTCTCCTTATAATCATAATTGTTACCAAGCACTGAAAATCTTCATTAATGTTTTCTTTCTCTAATTATCAAAGCAATCTTCTTCTAATTATATTCTGTCTGGAATATTGTAATTGCTACCTAACTGATCTTTCTCCAATTTTCCTAGGTCACCAGGCCTGAAAATGTGTGAATAGTCTATCTATCACAACAATCATGCCATATACACAGTATAAGTTACTTTCTATTCTGTAGGGATAATGTCAAAACTTCATTTAACATTCTTTTTACCTTCCCAACTGTCACTTCTTTTCTAATAGAACCATTTAAAGTTGTATATCTACTACTAATCCCTATACATATTTGAATGTTTACATTACTTTTCTCCTCTCTTTTTAACTTCTTCCCTGCCAGAATTATGTCATTTTTCTCTATCTCCTTTAACTTACAAAACCTTTAAAAAATGAAGGCCAATCTAACACTACAACGCAAAATCACTACATCCTCACAATAGAGAGCAAATATTAAATAAAATGAATACACCATGGGTTAGCTGGAATACCATGCAAATCGAACCTTTAAACAATACTGGTAGATGTAAAATAATGCAACCTCTTTAGAAATATGGCGTTTCTAATTCTGCAAAGAAAGTCAATGGTAGCTTGATGAGAATACCACTGAATCTATAAATTACTTTGGGCAGTATCATCATTTTCATTATATTGATTCTTCCTATCCATGAGCATGGAATGTTTGTGTCCTCTCTTATTTCCTTGAGCAGTGGTTTGTAGTTCTCTTTGAAGAGCTCCTTCACATCCCTTGCAAGTTGAATTTCTAGGTATTTTATTCTCTTTGTAACAATTGTGAATGGGAGTTCATTCATGATTTGGCTCTCTGCTTGTCTGTCATTTGTATATAGGAATGCATGGAACCAAAAAAGAGCCTATATAGAAAAGACAATCCTAAGCGGAGGACAAAGCTGTAAGCATCCCACTACCTGACTTCAAGCTGTACTACAAGGCTACAGTAACCAAAACAGCATGGTACAGGCACCAAAACAGATATATATGTATATATATATATCGATAGATAGATACAGATATATGTAATTATCAATGGAAAATAACAGAGACCTCAGAAATAACACCACTCATCTACAACCATCTGATCTTTGACAAACCTGACAAAAACAAGCAATGGGGAAAGGATTCCCTATTTAATAAATGGTGCTGGGAAAACTGGCTAGCCATATGCAGAAAACAGAAACTGGATCCCTTCCTTATACCATGTATGAAAATTAACTCAAGATGGATTAAAGATGTAAATGTAAAACTCAAAACCATAAAAACCCCAGGTGAAAACCTAGGCAATACCATTCAGGACTTAGGTATGGGCAAGGACTTCGTGACTAAAACACCAAAAGCCAAAATTGACAAGTGGGATCTAATTAAACTAAGAGCTTCTGCATAGCAAAAGACACTAGCATTAGAGTGAGCAGGCAACCTACAGAATAGGAGAAAATTTTTGTAATCTATCCATTTGATAAAGGTCTAATATCTAGAATCTACAAGGAACTTAAATATACCAAAAAAACCCCCACAAACAACCCCATCAAAAAGTGGGCAAAGCATATGAACAGACACTTCTCAAAAAAAGACATTTATGTGGCCAACAAACGTATGAACAAAAGCTCATCATTGGTCATTAGAGAAATGCAAGTCAAAACCACAATGAGATACCATCTCATGCCAGTCAGAATGGTGATTATTAAAAAGTCAGGGAACAAGAGATGCTGGCAAGGATGTGGAGAGATAGGTACACTTTTACACTCTTGGTGGGAGTGTAAATTAGTTCGACCACTGTGGAAGACAGTGTGGCGATTCCTCAAGGATTCCTCAAGGATCCAGAACCAGAAATACCGTTTGACTCAGCAATCCCATTACTGGGTATATGCCCAAAGGAATATAAATCATTCTGCTATAAAGATACATGCACATTTATGTTCATTGCAGCACTATTTACAATAGCAAAGACTTAAATACTGGGTATTACCTCAAAGATCTAGGTATATACTGGGTGTACCACAAGGATCTAGAACCAGAAATACTATTTGACCCAGCAATCCCATTACTGGATATATACCCAAAGGAATATAAATCATTCTACCATAAAGACACATACACTTGTATGTTTATTGCAGCACTATTTACAATAGCAAACACTTGAAACCAACCCAAATGCCCATCAATGATAGACTGGATAAAGAAAATGTGCTACATATATACCATGGAATACTATGCAGCCATAAAAAAGAATGAGTTCATGTCCTTTGCATGGACATGGATGAAACTGGAAGCCATCATCCTCAGCAAACTAACACTGGAACAGAAAACTAAACACCACATGTTCTCACTCGTTAGTGGGAGTTGAACAGTGAGAACACATGGACAAAAGGAGAGGGATAAGACACACTGGAGCCTGTCAGGGAGTGGGGGGCAAGGGGAAGGAGAACATTAGGAAAAATACCTAATGCATGTGGGGCTTAAAAGCTCGATGATGGGTTGATAGTTGCAGCAAACCACCATAACACCTGTGTACTTATGAAACAAACCTGCACATTCTGCACATGTATCCCAGAACTTAAAGTACATTTCTTTAAAAAAATAGGACGTTTCTTTAAAATTTAAATGTACATCTACCTTAAAACCAGCCATTTCATCTCTAGGTATTTACCTAGGAGAAATGAAAATATACGCCTATGCAAAGACTCATACATGAACATTTATACCTGCTTTAATTTTAATAGTTAAAAACTGGAAACAACCGAAATGTTCATCAACAGGCAAAAGGATAAACATATGTTGGTATATCCATGGTGGTATGGAATACTATTCAGAAATAAAAAGGAATTAACTAAGACACACACAATACATGAAAGAATCTCAAAATAATTGTGTCACATGGTAGAAGATCCCTGTCAAAAAAGTACATGCTATATGATTCATTTATGTAAATTACTAAATAATTAAAACAAATCTATAGCAAAAACACTTCAGATCAGTGTTACTTGGAGAACAGAGTGAATGGAAAAGTATTCCAGGAGGAGGTTGCAAAAGTACATGAGAAAAACTTTTGGGGTAAATATAAATATATATATACACATATATAAATATATAAATATATATACACATATATAAATATATAAATATATATACACATATATAAATATATAAATATATATACACATATATAAATATATAAATATATATACACATATATAAATATATAAATATATATACACATATATAAATATATATAAGTATATAAAAACAAATACATAAATATATAAATATATAAATATAAATATATATTTATATATATCCACCCCAAAACACAGTGTGTGTGTGTGTGTGTGTGTGTGTGTGTGTGTGTATTATGTTTATCTTTATTGCAATGATGGATTTATGGGCATTTATGTATGTTAGTAATCATTAAAATGTATACTTTAAATCCATGGAATTTATTACACCTCAACAAAGCTGAAGAAATTAGATAACAAATAAGTACGCCCGAGAACCAGGCTGGAAAGTCTTGATCATGTGGAGTTGCAGGCAACTGTGAGGTGCCCTATGGCAGCCTCTCTTCTAGCCACTTTACAAATTCACTTGTCCAACTCCTACCCACTCCTAAATCTGCTTTAGCTTTCCCAGATTAATGTTCCAAGACATTTTCTGTATATTCTTGACACTGTTTGAGTTTACTAACCTCAATCAGAACCCCCAAAAATGATTTTTCCCCCACTTAACTTCCCCAAAGCATATTATCTGCACAATCCATATGTCACTTCATGATATATGCATTACAGCACTATTAAGATAGGGAAACTTTTTTTCTTCACAATGAGGCACATAGACTAAACACTTGACAAAGGCAGGAATTAGAACTTTATAGCATATTTATCAGCAAATACATATTAGAGTGGAGTCTGTACATTGCATTTGTGTTATCTTGTGTGATTTTCTGTATTCCTAGCATGAGTGATCAAAAGAGAAAAGAAAAAAAGTGATAGTAGAGGAAATAAATAGAAAGTTAGACTCTACTCCTGATTACTGTAAATTTAGTCATATATGACTTTTCAAAGTCTCTTTGTTCTTCCAAAAATTCTTATTTAGATCTTTTAAATTTTACTTTTAATTCACAAATTATTATTGTATATATTATATATTTGTGGGGCACAATGTGATATTTGATATATGCTTTACATTGTGGAATAATTAAATCAAACTAATTAACAAATTTATCAACTCATATACTCATCATTTTTTTGTGGTATAAACATTTAAAATCCATTCTTTTGGTAATTTTGGAACATATGATGTATTTTTGTTTATTATGGCCACCATTCTGTGCAATAGAGCATTAAAGCTTATTCTTCTTGTCTATTTGAAATTGTACAGTTTTTGATCAACCTCCCCCTTTCCCATTGACTTCACTCCCTTAGCCTCCGCAAGCCACCATTCTACTCCCTACTTCTGTTTTTAGATTTCACATATAAGTGAGATTTTATGTTATTTTTCTTTCTGTGCCTATCTTATTTCACTTACCATAATGTCCTCTGGGTTCATTCATGTTGTTGCAAATGACAGGATTTTATTCTTTGTTAAGGTTGAATAGTATTTCATTGCATGTGTATACCACATTTTTTATCCATTCATCTAATGATGGACACCTAAGTTGTTTCTACATGTTAGCTGTTGTGAATAATGCTGCAATAAACATGGGAGTCCAGATATCTCTTTGACATGCTGATTTCAATCTCTTTGGATATATACCCAGAAATGGGATGGCTGAATCTTATGGTACTTCTATTTTTAGGTTGCTGTGAAGACTTCATACTGTTTTCCATAATGTCTGTATTAATTTACATCCCCACTAACAGTGCACAAGGTTCCCTTTTCTCCACACCCTTGCCAACACATGTTATCTTTCATCTTTTGGATGATAGCCATTCGAACAGGTGTAAGATGATGTTTCATTGTGGTAGCAGTTTGCATTTTCCTAATAATTCATGATGATGAGATCCGTTAGCCATTTGTATGACTTATGCCAATAAATGTCTATTTAGGTCCTTTGTCCATTTCTAATTGGGTTCTTTGTTTTCTTGAGATCAAGTTGAGTTTCTCATATATTTTGGATATTGGCCTCACATCAGATTTGTGGTTTGAAAATATTTTCTCCCATTCCATAGGATTTCCTTCACTCTGTTAATTGTTCTCTTTGCTGTATAGAAAGTTTTTCATTTGATTCAATCCTATTTATTGAGTTTTGGTTTTGCTGGCTGTGTTTTCAGGGTCATATTCAAGAAATCTTTGCTCAGACCAGTGTTGTGGGGCATTTCACCTAGGTTTTTTTCTAGATGTTTTACAATCTCAGGGCTTATTCTTGTGTTTTTTATCCATTTTTTAGTGAAATTATGAATATGATGTAAGACAAGGATACAGTTTCATCCATCAGCATATGGATATCCTGTTTATTCAACACCATTTATTGAAGAAAATATGCTTTTTTCTGGTATATTTGTGAAAGATCAATGATCATATATACATGGGTTTATTTCTGCATGTTTTGACCTGTTTCATTTTTCAATGTGTCTATTTTTATGCCAGTACCATGCTGTTTTGATTACCATAACTTTATATTTCAAAATCGGGGAGTGTGATACTTCCAGCTTTATTTGTTGTTGTTTTTGCTCAAAGTTATTGTGGCTCTTTGAGGTCTTTTGTGTTTCCGTACAGATTTTAAGCTTTGTTTCTATCTCTGTGAAAAATGACATTAAAATTTTGATAGAGATTGCATGAAATTTGTAGTTCACTTTGAGCAGAATGGACATCTTAAATTTTTTTTCTTCTAATCCATGAATATATTTTCCCTTTATTTATGTTGTCAACTATTTTTCATAATTGTTTCATAGATTTCAGTATATAGATATTTCAGCTCCTTGGTTAAATTTACTCCTAAGTATTTTTATGCTATTATAAATAACATTGATTTCTTATTTGAATCGTTTTTGCTGTGTAAAGAAACACCACTAATTTTTGTGTGTTAATTTTGTATCCTGCAAAATTACTAAATTTATCAATACTAACAGTTTTTTGGTGGAGTCTCTAGGGTGTTCCACATGATCATCTCATCAAACAGTGACAATTTCACTTCCTTCTCTATTTGGATAACTTTTATTTCTTTTTCTTGTCTAGTTTCTATGGCTAGTATTTCCAGTGTTATGCTGAACAGAATTGATGAGAGTGAGCATCCTTTTCTTATTCCTCATTATAGAGAAAAAGCTTGCAACTTTTCACCATTGGGTATGTTAGCTATAGGATTTCCATATATGGCCTTTATTGTGTTGAGGTACATTCCTTCTATACCTAATTTGTTCAAAGTTCTTTTTTTTAATCATAAAAGGATGTTGAATTCTGACAAATTCTTTTTCTGCACCTATTGAGATAGTTAGATATTTATATGATTTTGTTACTTATGCTAGGCCCAGGTCCTAGCAATTACATCATGATTTCATTGACTTTACAGGATGACTTTGACTATCACTTTTACCAAAATAATTGATTTTAGAATCTAGCTCCTGTTGTTAGATCTTATTGTAAATTTATATAGTATAATAACTATACCATTCAATGAAAGAATGGGACATAAAAAGTAGGATGAGACAGCCGTGAAAATGAAAAGGCAGGGAGAATCAGATTGTTGCTGTTGTTTCTTCTGTCATTTATTAATAGGAATGGGAGGCAAAAGGATGTAAGACAATTTATTCCTACCAGAAAGCAAGTTACAATAAATGGATTCCCTTTACAAAGGATATTTTTATAAATAGAAGTTATGAGGTTTTGTCATAAAATATCCAAAGGCTTTAGAAACCCAGTAAACAGTTTATACAGAGCTGTCCACCAAAGCACCAGTACAGTCCTTGAAAATGTCAAATTTACTCTATGTCAGCATTTCCCAGAGTAGCTGCAAGGAGAATAACTTTCAGAGAGTAAAATGAGAAAGATAAATATTTTGCATGCCTAGCTTCTTGTGAAATTGCCTATATGATTCTGCTCAAGTTACTGAGTACTCTATAAACATTATTCTAATGTATTTTTACAGAATGATTTAGAAGCCTTCCACAGTAAGAATCGCTGGCCTGGATTTTAAAGCAACTAGCCATAGAAGTTGTCTTGCACAAAGTACCTTACCACTTAATTAAAGAATTATTCAACATGACTAAGGTTTCCTGGGCCCTAAATTGTTCTTCTATTCTACAAATCACTTTTTTCCCTTATTAAATCACGACGTGGAGACTGTTCAGGAAAACTGTAAAGGTTACAAACTGAGGCTGATCTGGGTTGAAATTCAGTCTTCACCTCATGGAAATTGTGTGATCTTAGGCCATTTATTTTTTTCTTATTTTAGTTCCCTCTTCAGCAAAATTATATACATGTGAGTGAGTGTGTGTGTGTGTGTCTCACTGATATTGCAAAAATTAAAGAAAATTTTGTGTCTATAGATTGTGATTTGTCGTGCATCTATTACATGGTAGTTTTCTGGTTTATTTCCTTTAATAAACTGGTATGTATGTATGTATGCTTGCAGTAAGCACTCAAAGTAAAACTTTCAAAAAACAAGAAAGATGGCTGCTTGTCTTTCAAAGAGACACTACCTTGGCAAATTTACAGGAGTCCAGCTCTGAGCCTTGAAAGGCCAGAGGCATGAGCTTCTCAACACCTCAGAATTGGAGTGGTTCAGTTTCACCACACAGATGATAATAAAATGTGCACATATCATTGGACTTGAGTAGACGTTCTGTCCAGTGACATCTTCCCCCTGGGACCACTATGTACACTATAATGTTTACTTTTGGGGATGCTGGTTATGGAATATGGATATCTGATTTGAATATTTTATTATTAGTCTCTCATAGCCTGTGTGGGCATTTCCATAGGAATATTGTACTTGAGACAGTCACCCTTATAAAGTTAAATACTGACTTCTCTGAGCACATTTTTCTTGAAGTATATATAAGATTGTATGACTTTTCTTCTTCTAGCCATACCTTAGATTTTTCTTTCTGTATCAACCTTTTCTAGATATATTACTCTCATGTAATATTAGCCTAGAATATCTGTTGTGTCCTTAAGAAGGTTTTGTCTTATATCATAATGTCTTGAGTCATTTGATTGATTCATATAACCAAGCCCTATTCCAAAAATATTTGAAGCAGCTTCATAATATGTAATGGCATAAAATACCACCAAATAAAGCCAAATATGTGAAAATTAGAATAAAGGCCAAATAAACACAGTTATTCTATGACACCAGGGTTAATTTAACAAATTGAATACACATTCACAAACATACACACGCACACACACACGCGCGTGCACAGAAACAAACATATTTATGTTAAGTTTCAACATTTTCTAAAGGAAAACCGTAAATTCAAACTTCGGATTCTAGCAATCAGAGCAAAGTGGAAAACTTTATTATTGTACAATTCATATTCACGACATAAAAAAAAGTCAACTAATGTTTATAAGTACAGATGCTACAAGGGCTGGGATTTGGAAACATTTCTCTGTAGAGCAGAGGATGAAAATAGGCTGGCTCTCTCAGATGGATCTGTTTAGTTTGGTTTTACTACCCAGCATTTTTTCAAACTTTTGAATTAATTATCAATATGTAAACATCAAGAAGTTTAAACACCAAATTCTGAGTTCCAAATTTCTCTTTATAATAAAAGCAGCTGAACACATTATGCCTATATGCCTGCATGGAGCTGAGTAAGCCATGCCTTGGACAGGATATGTGCTTTTTATTTGACCATGGCTCCCATCAATTCCTGGTGTCAGATGTCATTCATCATCATGCTTGCACCAGTTCAATTTATTTTATATTTAGTGATTTCCTGCCATTTTCCCCAGCTGAATTACCTCATTTCTGTTTCCAGCTGGTCCCTGCAGGCATCTGAGTTTGCACCCCTAGAGTAGACCAAATGTATATTCAATTCCTCTC
Organism: Pan troglodytes; assembly: GCF_028858775.2. Classification (NCBI taxonomy): domain Eukaryota; kingdom Metazoa; phylum Chordata; class Mammalia; order Primates; family Hominidae; genus Pan; species Pan troglodytes. Next base: position 17,598,682 of record NC_072411.2, read on the forward strand.
CATTCAAGCCTTCGGAAGTTTCTCAAAGGCATGATAAGCTAGAAGATAGTCTACTTTGGATTTCCTAGGCTAAACCTGGGAGGGAAGCACAGAAAATCCTGAGAAGGTAATACTCTGAAGTTCATTTATGCTTATGTTGGCATATATTACTTGAGTGTTTTCTGAAAATGCGATCTATGCCTTCCAAATTATTTTCTGTTTTTGTTAATCATGAAATTCAAACGCAAACATCAAAACAATGCAGAAGCAAAGAAAAATGGCCTGCAGAGAAATCCATCTGGAATTATTATTTTTTCCAAGATGAATGAAAAATTGTACAATGCTCATGTGGATATCTAAAATCTGATCATATTTTATGAAGTCCTCCAAATACTACTACTTTAGATTAATAGGAATTATGTAATTGAGTTTTTATATGTATTTTAAAGTAAATATTTTATTTGAAGTGTAACATATATTTTAAAGTACATAAATCATAAGCATACAGCTCAATGAATATTTCCAAGTAAATATATTGATATAATCTCCATCACTGAGACTCAAAATAGATTAACAGTCCTCCCTCATTTCCTCTATTGGTTATCAGCTCAAGCCTGCCCCTGTCCTTTCACCAAAGATTACTACTCCTTTGTTTTTTAAATCATTTTAACTTATGCATAATAAATTTGCATACTTATGGGGCACCATGCAAAATGTTGATACATTTATACAATGCATAATGATCAAATCAGAGTAATTAACATATCTATCACCTTAAACATTGATCATTTCTTTGTGCCTGGACATTCAAAATCTTTCTTCTGGCTTTTTGAGCTTTTTTGAAAATATAGAATAAATTATTTTTAACTATAGAGACCCTACAATGCTATAGAACTCTAGAATTTATTCCTAATAACTAGTTGTAATTTTGTATCTGTTAACCAATCTCTTTTTATCCGCTTTCTCTGCTACCCTTCCCAGCTACTACTTACCACTATTCTGCTATCTAGTTTAAGAGATCAACTTACTGAAGTGCTTTATGCATTTAAGAAACTTCTGCCTGGCTTCCAGTTCATAAAGATGATCTCTTATATCTACTTCTAAGGGTTTTAAAGTTTTCATTTTTAAATTTAAGTTTATGATCCATTTTGAGTTAATTTTATATGTGGCGTAAGAGAGAAATTACGATTCAAGGCTCAGTAGCAGATTATGATGACAGATAGAAGCAGGACTAGCTAGGAGCAGCTTTCACCCGGACAGACAGAGCAGCATGTAGAGACTCACATCGTGAATTTTTGCTCCAAGAACTACTTCAGGAACATGCCAGGAAAGCTAAGAGAATCCACAGACCCTTTGAAGGAACTGGATTGCCACTGAAGGATCTCAGAGACCCCAAAAAACTGTGAGTCTGCTTGCTTTCTCAGTGGGAGGCTCATGGTCTGGGACAACTTCTTAGCCCTGGTCACTGGCTGACTGGAAATTGGAACTTATGTTTAAAGGGGAAGCAGAAAATAAAAGTTTGGAAAATTTAGAGAAACCAACAGTCTCACAAAGTGTTAACACATTCCAGCATTAACTAAAAAGTCCAAGTCCAAAGTCTCATCTGAGCAAGGAAAATCCCTTCCATCTATAAGCCTGTAAAATAAAAAACAAATTAGTAACTTCCAAGTTCCAACTGGGGTACAGGCATTAGGTAAATCTTTCCATTGCAAATGAAAGAAGTTGACCAAAACACAGGGGCCACAAGCCCCATGCAAATCCAAAACCTAGTAGGGCAGTAATTAAATTTTAAAGCTCCAAAATTTCCTTTGACTCCATATCTCACAGTCAGAGCAAACTGATGCAAGGGGTAGGCTCCCATGGTCTTGGGTAGCTCTAACTCTTTCGCTCTGCAGGGTACAGACCCTGTAGCTGCTTTTATGAGCTGGCATTGAGTGTCTGAGACTTTTCCAGGTGCATGTTGCAAGCAGTCAGTGGATGTACAATTCTGGGGTCTGAAGGCTGGTGACCCTCTTTTCAAAGCTCCATTAGGCAGTGCCCAAGTGAGGACCCTGTGTGGGAGCTCCAACCCCACATTTCCCCTCTGCACTGCCCTAGTAGAGGTTCTCCATGAGGGCTCTTGCTCTGCAGCAGACTTCTGCCTGGATATCCAGGGATTTCCACACATCCTCTGAAATCTAGGTGGAGGTTCCTAAAGCTCAATTCTTGTCTTCTGTGCATCCACAGGCCCAACCCAACATGGAAGCTGCCAAGGCTTGGGGCTTGCATCTTCTGAAGTGATGGTCTAAGCTGTACCTTGGCCTCTTTTAGCCACTGGAGCTGGAGGGGCTGGGACGCAGGGCCCCAAGTCCTGAGGCTGCACAGAGCAACAGGGCCCAGAGCCTGGATCATGAAACCATTTTACCCTTTAAGGCACTGGGTCCTGTAATGGGAGGGGCTGCAACAAAGATCTCTGACATGCCTCACAGACGTCTCCCCATTGTCCTGACTATTAACATTTGTCTCCTTGTTACTTAGTCAAATTTCTGTAGCCTGCTTGAATTTTTCCACAGAATTTTTTTTCTATAATACCTCATCGTCAGGCTCGAAATTTTCCAATCGTTTATGCTCTGCTTCCCCTTTAAACATAGGTTCCAATTTCAAACCATCTCTTAGTGAACACATATAACTGTACTTTCAGGAAAAGCTGGGTCACGTCTTGAATATTTTGCTGCTTAGAAATTTCTTCTGCCAGATACCCTAATATTTCTTAAGTCCAAACTTCCACAGATCTTTAGGGTAGGGGCAAAATGTCACCAGTTTCTTTGCTAAAGCATAGCAAGAGTGACCTTTGCTTTTGTTTCCAATAAGTTTCTAATATCCAACTGAGACCACCTCAGCCTGGACTTCATTGTCTATATCACTATCAGCATTTTTGACACTACCATTCGACAAGTCTCTAGGAAGTTCTAAATTTTCTCACATTTTTCTGTCTTCCTCTGAGCCCTCCAAACTGTTCCGACCTCTGCCTGTTACCCAGTTCCAAAGTTGCTTCCACATTTTCAGGTTATCATTATAGTAGCACCCCACTCCTGATAGCAATTTTCTGTATTACTTTGTTCTCACACTGCTATAAAGATACTACCTGAGACTGGGTAATTTATAAATAAAGGAGGTTTAATTGACTCACAGTTCTGCATGGCTGGGGAGGCCTCAGGAAACTTACAATAATGGCAGAAGGGGAAGGGGAAGTAAGGCACATCTTACATAGTGACAGGAGAGAGAGAGAGCACAGGGGAAACTGCCACTTGAAAAATCATCACGTCTCATGAGAACTCCTTCAATATCACAAGAACAGCATAGGAGAAACCACCACCATGATGCAATCACCTCCCACCAGGTCCCTACTTCAACACTTGGGGATTACAATTTGAGATGAGATTTGGGTGGGGACACACAGCCAAACCATATCATATGGCAATATGTAAGTTGGTCAATGTCTTGACTGTATTTTGTTCCATCGATCTACTTTTATCCAAATATTATATTATCTTAATTACTGTAGGTTTATGTGTTAAAATCAGATGGTGCAAATATTCCTATTTTATTTTTTATTGATACATATAGTGGTACCTGTTTTTGAGGTAGATGTGATATTTTGATACATGCATACAAGGGGTAATGATAAAGCCAGAGCAATTGGAACATTCATCAACTCAAATATTCCCTCTTCTTTATGTTGGAAACATTTCAATTTCTCTTATCCATCCATTTTGAACTGTACAAAAAATGATTGTTAACTATAGTCACCCTACTGTACTATCAAATGCTGGCTCTTATTATTTCTATATAACTATATTTTTGTACCCACTTACCAACCTCTCTTGATCCTACTATATCTTTGATTCTTCTCAGTCTCTAATAACCACTAGTCAACTCTTCTATCTCCATGAAATCCACTTTTGTAGCTTCCACATATAAGTAAAAACATGTGATAATTATCTTTCTGTGTCTGGCTTATTTCACTTAACATAATGACCTCCAGTTCCATCCAAGTAACTGCAGTTGGCAGGATTTTATTCTTTTTTATGGTTGAACAATATTGCATTGTGAATATGTGCCACATTTCCTTTATCCTTTCATTCATTAATTGACACTTAGATTGATTTCTTATCTTAGCTATTGAGAATAGTGCTGTAATAAACATGGGAGTGTAAATATCTCTTTGATATACTAATTTACTCTCTTTTGGATATTTATCTAGTAGTGGAGTTGCTAGATTATATGGTAGTTTATTTTTATTTCTTGAAAAACCTCCATAATGTTTTCCATAGTGGATGTACTAATTTACATTCCCACCAACAGTGTTACAAAATTCCCCTTTCTCCACATCCTTGCCAGCTTCTGTTATTCCCTGTCTTTTTGATAAAGGTCATTTTAACTAGAGGGAGATAATATCTTCTTGTGACTTGAATTTGCATTTTCCTAATGATTATTGATATTGAGCAGTTTTTCATATACCTGTTGGTCATTTGCATTTCTTCTTTTGAGAAATGTCTATCTAGATATTTGGCCATTAAAATCAGATTTTTTTTTTTACTTTTTGCTTTTGAGTTGTTTGAGTTCCTTATATATTCTGATTATTAATACTTTGTTGGATGAATAATTTGCAAATATTTTCTTAACTTCTGTAGGTTGTCTTTTCACTTTGTTTAATTTGTTGTGCAGAAGCTTTTTAGTTTAATACAGTCCCATTTATCTATTATAGCCTTTGGTGTCTGTGCTTCTGAAGTCCTACCTAAAAAAAGTCTTTGCTTAGACCAATGTTATGAATCATTACCCCAATGGTTCTCTCTCGAGGTTTCATGGTGGTAGGTCATACATTTAAACTTTTATTCCATTTTGATTTCATTTGACTTGTAATATGGTGAGAGATAGAGATCTAGCTTAAATCTTCTGTATATGACTACCCACTGTTCCCAGCACCTTTTGTTGAAAAGACTGCCCCCTTTTCAATGTATATTTGTGGTACCCCTGTCAACATTGAGTTTGCTATAAATTCATGCATTTATTTATGGGTTCTGTATTCTGTTTCATTGCTCTATATGTTTGCTTTTATGTTAGCACTATGCTGTTTCTGTTGCTATGGCTTTGTAGTATATTTTAAAGTCAGGTAGTGTGGTAACTCCAGCTTTGTTGTATTTTGCTCGGAATTGTATTAGCTATTTAGGGTCTTTTGTGGTTCCATACAAATATTAGGACTTTTTTGTTTTATTTCTGTGAAGAACATCATTTATGTTTTCATGGGAATGTCATTAAGTCTACAGAATTTTTATTGTAGTATAGACATTTTAACTGTATTAATCATTCTGATCCATGAGCATAGGATGCCTTTGCATTTGTTTGTGTCCTCTTGAATTCTTTTTCATCATTGTTTTGTACCTTTCCTTGAGATCTTTCACCTCAGTTAAATTTATTCCTAGGGCTTTTTTTTGTAGCTATTACAAATGGAATTTCCTTCTTGATTTTTTCTCAGCTAGTTTATTATTGGTACATACATGTGCTACTGTCTTCTGTGTACTGACTTTGTATGCAGCAACCTTAATGAGTTTATTTATCAGTTCTAAGAGATTTTTGGTGGAATCTTTAGGTTTTGCTATAGTATGTCATGCCTGCCCAAGAATAATTGGACTTTTTCTACATATGTTTCCTTTTATTTTTTTTTAATGGAGACGATGTCTCACTATGTTTTCCAGGCTGGCCACAAACTCCTGAGCTCAAGTGATCCTCCTGCCTTGGCCTCCCAAAGTGCTAGAATTACAGGCATGAGCCACCAGGACTGGCCTAACTTGACTTTTTCTTTTCCAATTCTGTTGCCTTTCATTTCTTTTTCTTGCCTAATTGCTATAGCTAGCACTTCCAGTACCATATTGAATAAAAGTGTAAAACTGATCATCCTTGTCTTGTTTCATATCTTAAAAGAAAAGCTTTCAACTTTACTACATTTAGTATGGTGTCAGCTATGAACTAGTCATATATGGCCTTTATTGTTTTAAGGTATGTTCCTTCTATACCCAGTTAAGTTTGTTTGCTTGCTTATACTCCGTGAATTATTTCTGTTTTCGTGGAGACAGAGTCTCACTATGTGGCCAGGGTGGTCTCTAACTCCTGAGCTCAAGTGATCCTCCCAGTTTGGCCTCCAAAAGTGCTGGAATTACAGGAGTGAGCCACTGTACCCAGCCTATGTTTAGGCTGTTTTTTGTTTTAAGAATTTTTTTACCACAGGTTATTGGAGAACAGGTGGTATTTGGTTACATGAGTAAATTCTTTAGTGGTGATTTGTGAGATTTTGGTGCACCCATTTCCTGAGAAGTGTACACTGAACCCAATTTGTAGTATTTTATCCCTCACCCCCTTCCCAACCTTTCCCCTTGAGTCCCCAAAGTCCATTGTATCATTCTCATGCCTTTGCATCCTCATAGCTTAGCTTCCACTTATGAAAACATGCAATGTTTGCTTTTCCATTCCTAAGTTACTTCACTTAGAATTATAGTTTCCAATCCCATCCAGGTTGCTGCAAGTGCCATCAATTCATTCTTTTATGGCTGAGTAGTATTCCATCATATATATATACACATATATATGTGTGTATATATGTATATGACACATATATATGATACATATATATGTGTATATATGTATATGATACATATATATGTGTGTATATGATACATATACATGTGTGTATATGATACATATACATGTGTGTATATGATACATATACATGTGTGTATATGATACATATACATGTGTGTATATGATACATATACATGTGTATATATGATACATATACATGTGTATATATGTATATGATACATATACACGTATACGTGTATATGTATATGATACATATACACGTATACGTGTATATGTATATGATACATATACATATATACACGTGTATATGTATATGATACATATACATATATACACGTGTATATGTATATGATATGTATATACATATATGTATATACATATATATGATACATATATACGTATATATGTATATGATACATATATACGTATATATGTATATGATACATATATACGTATATATGTATATGATACATATATACGTATATATGTATATGATACATATATACGTATATATGTATATGATACATATATATATACACACACACACACAGACACACACATACATACATATATATAATCACAGTTTCTTTATCCACTCACTGTTTGATGGGCATTTTGGCTGGTTTCACATTTTTTCAGTTGTGAATTGTGCTGTTATAAACATGATTGAGCAAGTATCTTTTTCGTACAATGACATTTTCCTCTGGGTAGATACCCAGTAGTGGGATTGCTGAATCAAACGGAGGTTCTACTTTTAGTTCTTTGAGGAATCTCCACACTGTTTTCCATAGTGGTGTACTAGTTTACATCTCCACCAGCAGTGTAGAAGTGTTCCCTTTTCACCACATCCACGCCAACATCTTTGTTTTTTTTTGTTTTGTTTTGTTTTCTGTTTGTTTGTTTTGAGACGGAGTCTTGCTGTTGCCCAGGCTGGAGTGCAGTGGTGCGATCTCAGCTCACTGCAAGCTCCACCTCCCAGGTTCACGCCATTCTCTTGCCTCAGCCTCCCAAGTAGCTGGGACTACAGGCTCCCGCTACCATGCCCAGCTAATTTTTTGTATTTTTAGTAGAGATGGGGTTTCACCGTGTTAGCCAGGATGGTCTTGATCTCCTGACCTCATGATCCACCCATATCAGCCTCCCAAAGTGCTGGGATTACAGGCCTGAGCCACCGCGCCTGGCCTTTTTTTCTTTTTCTTTCTTTTTCTTTTTTTTTTTTTTTTTTGAGAGGGAGTCTCGCTCTTCCGCCCAGGTTGGAGTGCAGTGGTGCCATCTCGGCTCACTGCAACCTCCACCTCCAAGGTTCAAGCAATTCTCCTGCCTCAGTCTCCTGAGTAGCTGGGATTACAGGCACCTACCACCACACCTGGCTAATGTTTGTATTTTAGTAGAGACAGGGTTTCACCATGTTGGTCAGGCTGGTCTCAAACTCCTCACCTCAATTAATCTGCCCACCTCAGCCTCCCAAAGTGCTGGGATTACACATAAGCCACCATGCCTGGCCTATTTTTTTAATTTTTTGATTATGACCATTCTTGTAGGAGTAAGGTAGTATCGCATTGTGGTTTTGAATTTTCCTGATTAGTCAGTTTGAGCATTTTTTTCATATACTTGTTGGCCATTTATATAGTTTCTTTTGAGAACTGTCTATTCATGTCTTTAGCCCACTTTTTGATGGGACTGTTTGTTTTTTTCTTGTTAATTTGTTTGAGTTGATTGTAGATTCTGGATCTTAGTCCTTTGTCAGATGTACAGATTGTGAAGTGAGTTTTTATCATAAAGAGATGCTAAATTATGTTGAATGTTTTTCCAGCATCTATCAAAATGATCATACAGCTTTTGTTCTCATTAATGTGATGTACCATGTTTATTGACTAGAATATGTTGAACCATGCTTGCATCTCTGCGATGAATTTCACTTTATCATGGTGAATAACTTTTTAATGTGTTATTAAATTTGGTTTGATAATATGTTGTCAAGAATTTTTACATCTAATTTCCTCAGGGTTTGGCCTGTAGTTGTTGTTTCCTTGTCTGGTTTTCATATCAGCATAATACTAGCCATGCAGAATAAGTTTGAAAGTATTCCTCCTCCTCCTCCTCCTCCTCCTCCCCCTCCCCCTCCTCCCCCTCCTCCTCCTTCTTCTTCTTCTTCTTCTTCTTCTTCTTCACTTTTTTGGAATAGTTTGAGTAGAAGTGGCATTAGCTTTTAATCTTTGGGAAAATTAGGCAGTGAAATCATCATGTCCTGGGCTTTTCTTTGATGTAGGACATTGGGTTACTGCTTGGATCCTATTACTCATTGTTGATTGCTCCAGTTTTCTATTTTGTTATGGGTCAGTCTTGGTAGATTTGGTATATCCATGAATTCATTTGTTTCTTCTAACTTTTCCAATTTGTGCATAGGTGTTTATAATGGTCTCTAGTAACCCTTTGAATTTCTGTGTTATTAGTTGTTATGTATTCCTTTTTATTTTGGAATGTATTTATTTGGGGCTGCTCTCTTTTTTTCTTAGAAACTATGTTTATTATCTTTACAAAAATTTTTTATTGCTCTTTTATATTTATTTGTCTCAATTCTGTTCATTTCTGCTTTTTTTTTTTTTTTTTTTTTTTTTTTTTGCTTATTTCCTTCCACTAATTTTGGCTTTGGTTTCTTCTTGCTTTTTTAGTTCCTTGAGGTGCATCATTAACTTGTTTATTTGAAATCTTTCTACTTTTTTGATATAAATCTATTTATTGTTGTACACTTTCCTTTTAGCACTGCTTTTGTTGTATGGCATAGATTTTGATATGTTGTATCTTCATTTTCATTTTGTTCAAGAAATTCTAAAATTTTCTTTAACAATGAGCCAGGGCTAATGTGATTCTCTCACCTCACTCCCCGAGTAGCTGGGACTACAGATATGTGCCAACACACCTGGCTAATTATTTTATTTTTCATAGAGATGGGGTCTCACTATGTTGCCCAGGCTAGTCTCAAACTCCTAGGCTCAAGCAATCCTCCCACTTCGGCCTCCCAAAGTGCTGGGATTACAAGCATGAGCCACCACACCTCACCATAATTTCTTTATTGATCCAGTGATTCATTAAGAGCATGTTATTTAATTTTATGTGTTTGTAGTTTCCAAAGTTCCTCTTGCTATTGTTTTCCAGTTTTATTCCATTCCATTGTGGTTGGAAAAGATATTTGATATGATTTTAACTTTTCTGAATTTGTTGAGACTTACTTTGTGTATTTACATATGGTCTATCCTGGAGATTCTATCATATAATGATGCGAAAAATGTATACTCTTGAAGCAGTCAGATAAAATTTTCTGTAAATGTCAGTTAGGTCCTGTAAAGGGTCTATAGTGTAGTTTAATTCTGATGTTTCTTTGCTTATTTTCTGTCTCAATGATCTATCTGATGCAAAGAATGGGATGTTCAGGCTCTCAAATATTATTGTATTGGAGTCTATCCCTCCTTTTAGATCTAAAAATATTTGCTTTATATATCTGGGTGCTCTAATGTTTAATGCATATACATTTAGACTTGTTATATCTCTTGCTGAATTTAACACATTATCATTATATAATGACATTCTTTGTTTCTTTTTAATGTTTTTGAACTTAAAATCTGTTTATCTCATATAGATATAGCTACTCCTAATCTTTTATGTTGCCATTTGCATAGAATATCTTTTTCCATCCCTTTACTCTCAGTTTAGGTGTATCTTTACAGGTAAAGTGAATTTCCTGCAGGTAGCATATAGTTAAATTGTTTTTGTTTTTATTGCTCTTGTTATTTGACCACTCTATGCCACTTAATTGGAGAATTCAGTCTATTTACTTTCAGTGTTACTGTTGAGAGCTAAGGAGGTACTACTGTCATATTGTTACTTGTTTTTTGGTTGATTTGTAACTTCTCTTTTCCTTTTTTCCACCTTACTTACTGTCTTCCTTTGTGGTTACGTAATTTTCTTTGATAATATTTTTAAATGTGTTGCATTTTATTTTTGGTGTATCTATGATAGGGTTTTGCTTTGTGGTTATCATGAGGCTTACAAAAATATCTTAAAGATATAAACAGTTATTGTAAACAGACAATTTTGACCATTAAGAAAAAAAAGAAACAAAAAAAGAGAAAGAACTGAAATACTCTACACTGTAACTCTATCCCCCAACATTTTGATTTCTTATTGTCTCAATTTATATTTTTTATATTGTCTATCACTTAACAGGCTTCTGTAAATGTTATTAGTTTTGATAGATTTGTCTTTTAGTCTTCAGACTGGAGATATAAGTGGATCAAACATAATTACAATATTAGAGTGTTCTGAACTTTTCTGTGTACTTACTTTTATCAGTAAGTTTTACATCTTCAATTGTTTTCTTTTTCCACATTAGTGCTCTTTTGATTCAGGTTGAAGAACTTCCTTTAGCATTTCTGTAAGACAGATCTAGTGATTATTTTTCCCCGCCCCCCCAGCTTTTGATTTTCTGGGAAAAATTTTTTCTCTCCTTAATGTTTGAAGAAAATCTTTGCTGGGCATAGTGTTCTCAGTTGACAGTTAAGATTTTTTTCAGCACTTTCCATATACCTTCTCTCCCTCCTTTCCTGCATGGGTTCCTCTGGGAAGTATGTGGCCAAACAAAGCAGATCTCCCTTTATGTGTTATTTGCTTCTTTTATTTTTGCTGTTTTAAGATCCTCTCTTTGTTCTTGACCTTTGAGCATTTGATTATTATATACCTTGGGATAGTCTTCTGTTGAATCTGTTTGGTGACATCTAACCTCGCCGTGCCTAGATTTATATATATTTTTCTAGGTTTGGAGTGTTTTATATTATCATATTTTTGAATATGTTTTCTGCCTCTTGCATTTTCCCACGTCCCTCTTGAACATGAATGACTTAGATTTATACTTTGATATTATTTTCTATATCCTGTCAGATTTTTTTATTCTTTTTTTCCCCTGACTGTATATTTTCAAATAGCCTGTCTTTGAACTCACTGGTTCTTTTTTCTACTTGAATCCATTCTGCTATTGAGAGCCTCTAATGCATTTTTTTATTTCGCAAATGTATTGCTTAGTTCCAAGATTTCTGTTTGATTTGTATAAATTATTTTAATATCTTTGTTAAATTTCAATACATTTTTGCATTGCTTTTTTGTGTTATATTGAAGTTTGCTGACTTTCCTTAGAATTGCTATTTTGAATTATTGATTTAGATGCTCACAAATCATAATCTCATTAGGGTTGATCACTGCCTCCTTATTTTGTCCATTGGGGTGATCATGGGTTTCTGTTTGCTGCTATGTATAGCTGTTGCTTCACACTGAATAATTAGTTATTTATTCCAGCCTTTGCTGTCTGGCTTGTTTTGGTCTTTCTAGGGCGTAGTTGCTTAGAGGTCTTTGCAGTTGCCTTTGGAGTCCCCTTTATCCTAGATCTCTGCTTCTTTTCAGCACTAGCTTGTGCCTTAAGCCCAAATTTGCCTCAGCTCTCATAAACGTTCAGAGCACTCCCCATCCTTAATTGGAGTGGGGGTGGGCAAACAAGATAGCCCAGCTGTGTAAGATGGCTGGCTAGGGGTTCATGCACAGAAGACTCATGAGTGTGCCTCCTACAGGATGGTGCTGCTTAATATCTACTTTGATTTGCCATCTCCTTTGACTGAAATAAAGAGCACAGTTTGTCAGAGGCTGAGCTTTCTAGTCCTACCACCCCTCTTTGCCTAGAAATGCTCTCAGAGTTTTTTCTTTCTACATGCACGGGCAGTGCTTTTCATGGGTTAAGGCAGGTTCCTGAATGTGAACCCAGGATAGTGAGAAAGCTGGATGTCTGCCTCAATCTCATTTTTTCCAGTAAAACAACTCTGAGTTCAGTGGGAATTTCCTGCATGTAGTGCTTGGCAGATTGGGGAAGGCTTTTCTTGGATAGAGAAGGTCATTTCTTTTACCATCTTCTCAGAGTCTTTCAATTTTCGGTGTGCTTAGGGATTGTCTCAGTGTTTGATCTCAGTTCTGGATATTGCTGATGATAAGCTTGGTACTGTGTTTTTTTCATTTTGTTTTGTTTTCTGTAAGGACCATGAACTCAGGTTGATTCTACTATGCCATTTTGGTGACATCACTTTCACTCTTGACTATTATCACAATGGATTAATTCTGCCTATTTGTTGATTTTATGTAAATAAAATCATATAATGTGTAACACTGTTTAACAATTCATTATTTCAACATTATGTTTAGAGGTTAATTCATGTTTTTATATTACCATTAGTTTGCATTTTTGTTGCTATTTTGTATTCCATGGTATAAACTAAAATGTATTTATTTTACTATAGATGGAAATTTGAATTGTTTCTAATTGTGATTATTATTAATTATGCTTCTGTGAGTATACTTGTGTGTGGCCTTTGTTGCATACATTTACATATTTCTGTTATGTGGGAAGAAATACTGGGTAACAGGGTTTGCTTATACTCCGCTTTAGTGTCTACTGCCACACAATTTTCCAAAATGGTTGAATCAACTTAAAATCCCACCAGCAATGTAGGATAGTTCCAGTTATTCCACATCCTAAACCAATACTATTACTGCTCCCAAATAAAAAAAAAGAAAAAGAGATACTTTCATATCTTCTTTTCAATGCTTAATAGGAGTGATAATATTGGGCCTCTGTGTGTGTTTCTCGATTACAGAGGTAAAACTGCCAACATTAACCTTTAAGAATAACATTTTCTCCAAGTTTGTTATACATAATCTTTACCAGAATAAGGCAATTATATTAATAGACATCAACAGTTTTAATTGTGATGGATGTTATTTGTATATATTTTTTCTATCTGGACATAATTATTTTTAATTTTTTTTCAACTAATATAATAAAATGCCTTTAATTCCTAATCCACTCTTACATTATGATTTCCCATTGTATTTTATCTTCTTTTATAGCAGTACATACTGTGTTACATATTCTAAGGCCATGCTATGAAGTACACATAAATTTGTAATAGCTGTCTTCCCTGTGGCTTGACTCTTATATCATGATATATTATTTTCATTCATGCTCCTGAGCTAAACTCTATTTGTAATCATTTTAATTTCTTGGTAATAAATTGTTACATCATGTTTATTCTGAGAGGGAATCTCACTCTGTCTCCAGGCTGGAGTACAGTGGCACGATCTCAGCTCACCACAACCTCTACCTCCTGGGTTCAAGCGATTCTCATGCCTTAGCCCCCCAAGTAGCTGGAATTACGGGTGTGTGCCACCACACCCAGCTAATTTTCGTATTCTTATTAGAGAAGGGGTTTCACCATGCTGGCGAGGATGGTCGCGACCTACTGACCTCATGATCCACTCGTCTTGGCCTCCCAAAGTGTGGGGATTACAGGCATGAGCCACTGCACCCGGCCCTCATGTTTATTCTTATACTTCCAAACTTCATGGGCTCTTACCTACTTTCCTTAGATTTAATAATTTAACTATGAGGTGCTTATATGTGGCTTTTATTACATTTATTTGAGTTTGTGTTGTAAAATGCTTTGTATTTGTGTATTTATGTCTATTGTTCATTTTTAAAACTTCGCAGCCACTGTATCTTTACCTAATGTTTTGGCCCTGTTCTCTCTTGCCTCTCTTTCAGGGATTCTAATTATATGTAAGCAAATTATCTTACCATTTTCCATATGTCTCTCATGCTCTTCTCCTCCTTCCTTGTTTCCTCTTCCTCCTCTTCCTCCTTTCTTCAGTTGCTTGTACTCCAGCCAGGATAGTTTCTACAAAAGTTTCTTAATCCTTTCTTTAGTTGTTGCTCATTTGCTATAAACCCAGATATTGAGTTATTGATATCTGTTATTTTTTTAATTCTAAAGTTCTTTTTGATTATTTTATAGGTTACGCTTTATAATTCAATTATCCTACTTGTCACTTATTTACTTGTATATGTTAATCAGAATTATAATGGTTTTTATATGTATTGCTTCCTTATATTTTTGAACAATTCTATGTAGTCATAAGTGATATGCAATACATTGCAACTGCAAATATTAAAGGTATAAAATTTGATTAAAGGATACAAAAATATACAATTTGACATGCACATGTATCTGTGAAAATAATCCCATACTCAAGACAATCAGCATATTAATAATTCCTAAAAGTTTCTGAAGCCACCAGATCTGCTGTTACTATAGATTGGTTTGCATATTCTAAAAATTTTATAAAAATGGAATAGTGAATAGTGTACTGTTTTGTTTTTATTTTTGATTAATAGTTCATTGTATGAATATACTAAAACATGCTTATCCATTTACCATACGATGATCATTTGGGTTGTTTAGACATTTGCACACAAGTTTTGCTTTTGTGTTTATAATTAGCATTTGACTTCTTTCCTCTTGGGTAAATACCTAGGATAGAAATTGTTTAATCATATAGTAGATAATACAGTTTGGATATTTGTCCCCTCCAAATCTTATGGTGAAATATGGACCCCAACGTTAAAGGTGGGCCAGGGTGGGAGGTGTTTTGGTTATGGAGGCAGATCTCTCAATAAAAACAGCTTGCTATGATCACAGTGATGAGTGGCTTCTTCCTCTATTTGTTCACATGCAAGCTGTTGGTTTCGAACAGTGTGGCATCCTTCCCCCCCCACCCCGCCCCTTTCTCACCCTTCCATCCTCTTATCATGTGATCCCTGATCCTCTTCACCTTCCACCATGATCAAAAGTTTCCTGAAGCTCTCACCAGAAGCAGATACGGGCACCATGCCTATTTTACCATCTATAGGATTATAAGCCAAACGAAATTCCTTTCTTTGTAAATTACCCAGCCTCATGTATTTCTTTACAGCAACGAAAATGGACTAAGATAGTAGATAAATATATAACATTTTAAGAAGCTGCTAAATTATTTTTCAAAGTAATGGTAACATTCCTACTACATTCTCAACAGCAGTATATGAGAGCTCCAGTTGTTCCATAGTCTTGCTCACTCTTTTTAATTTTAGCCAATCTAATAGCTATTTCCTTTTAATTTGCAATTGTCTAAGTACTAATAACTTTCAGCATTTTCTCATGTGTTTATTTGCCAAGTATGTATCTTCTTTGGCAAAGTGCCTGTTCCAATATTTTCCCAATTTTCTATTTGAAAAACTATTAGAACTGAAATGAGTGAGTTTTGAAAGCTTATATAATACAAGATCAATATACACCATTCATTTTTATCTCTACATATTAGCAGTATGCAACCAAATTTGAAATTTTAAAATCATCACATATGATATCATCATAAAATACTCAATACTTAATGATAAATCTGAAAAAATATGTGCAAGATATGTACACTGAAGAATAAAGTTATTACAAAGTTTAAAAAACTAAATAAAAAGATATACCCTGTTTATGATTTGAAAGACTCAATATTTTCAATGTATTGATTCCTCTCCAAATAGACATAGATTAATATAATCTCAAACAAATACAAGCAAGCTTTTTTTTTCATAAATTAGCTGATTCTTCAAGATGGATTAAAGACTTAAATGTTAGACCTAAAACCATAAATACCCTAGAAGGAAACCTAGGCAATACTATTCAGGACATAGGCATGGGCAAGGACTTCATGTTTAAAACACCAAACGCAATGGCAACAAAAGCCAAAATTGACAAATGAGATCTAATTAAACAAAAGAGCTTCTGCACAGCAAAAGAAACTACCATCATAGTGAACACGCAACCTATAGAATGGGAGAAAATTTTTGCAATCTACTCATCTGACAAAGGGCTAATATCCAGAACCTACAATGAACTCAAATGAAGTTACAAGAAAAAAACAAACAACCCCATCAAAAAGTGGGCAAAGGATATGAACAGACACTTCTCAAAAGAAGACATTTGTGCAGCCAAAAGACACGTGAAAAAATGCTTATCATCACTGGCCATCAGAGAAATGCAAATCAAAACCACAATGAGATACCATCTCACACCAGTTAGAATGGCGATCATTAAAAAGTCAGGAAACAACAGGTGCTGGAGAGGATGTGGAGAAATAGGAACACTTTTACACTGTTGGTGGGACTGTAAACTAGTTCAACCATTGTGGAAGTCAGTGTGGTGATTCCTCAGGGATCTAGAACTAGAAATACCATTTGACCCAGCCATCCCATTACTGGGTATATACCCAAAGGATTATAAATCATGCTGCTATAAAGACACATGCACACCTATGTTTATTGCGGCACTATTCACAATAGCTAAGACTTGGAACCAACCCAAATGTCCAACAATGATAGACTGGATTAAGAAAATGTGGCACATATATACCACGGAATACTATGCAGCCATAAAAAAGGATGAGTTCATGTCCTTTGTAGGGACATGGATGAAGCTGGAAACCATCATTCTCAGCAAACTATCACAAGGACAAAAAACCAAACAGCGCATGTTCTCACTCATAGGTGGGAATTGAGCAATGAGAACACATGGACACAGGAAGGGGAACATCACACACCAGGGCTTGTTGTGGGGTGGGGGGGAGGGGGAAGGGATAGCATAACGAGATATAAGTAATGTTAAATGACGAGTTAATGAGTGCAGCACACCAACATGGCACATGTATACATATGTAACTAACCTGCAGGTTGTGCACATGTACCCTAAAACTTAAAGTATAATAAAAAAAATTAGCTGATTCTAAACTTCATGTAAAACTAAAAAGGGCTGAGAATATCTAGAATAACTTTGAAAAAGAGCAAATTGGGAAAACTATCACTAATTGATGTCAAGACGTATAAAGATACAATAATTAATAGCATGCGTTTTATATATAAGTCAATGGAACAGAATAGAGAGCACAGAAGAGATCTCCACATGTATGAACAACTGATTTTCCTCAGAGGCACAAAGACAATTAATGGAGAAAGAGTAGTTTTTTCCCAAGTGGTGCTCAAATATATGATGAGCTTTGATATATATTGCATATCACATATAAAAATTATGCAAAATAGATAATAGATTTAAAATTCATACCTAAAACTATAAAATTTCTGAAAGTTACTATAGGAAAAAATTGTAATCTAGACTTAAGCAAGGATTTCTTAAATAATACATAAATAAAATCAATAAGAAAAAAATTGATAGAGCTTCATTCTTATATTTTATTTTTTAAAAGATACTGTTATATGAATGAAGGATAAGCCATTGATAAGTAGAAAACACTTCCAAATCATGTCTCTAATAAAAGACCTCTATGTAAATATATAAAGCCCTTATCTTGCTATAATTCGACTATCTGGATCATCTGTAGGTTCCATCTCAGTTTCTATCTCTTGGTTTAAGGTCATCTGGTCTTGCCTACTGGCATATTTGGCAATTTTCATGGAATTCAATATTGTATTTATAAACTTGCAGTAATTCTGTACTATATTCTCTTCCTTCAGATAAAATTCATTTTTGTTTGGCAGATAGTTACAGTAGAAACAATCAACACAATGCTAATTAAGAAATGAAATTGTTTGAGGGAAGATTTAAGCATATTTTGACTGCTTTTTAAAAATATTGATTTGTTCTCTTTCCTAGGGTGTGGACTTCATCACAGCTCAAACTCTGGAATGTTAATCAAGTCCCCTCATTCCTAGTTGGCCCTGAAACCTAATTACTTTTTTACTCTAGTGACATAAGACTATAAAAGGCCTTACTTATATTTTTAGCTTCGAATTTGCAAGTTGGCTATCAGTATTCACACGTTAAAAATCAACAAATGTCTCAAATGCAAAAGTGATAGAGGATTCTGGACTCACATAAATATGTTACTTTACCCTCTAAGATATTGGTCCTCCAAATTCTGAATTTTTTGGCTCCTCAAATGATGATATCAAAGAGTTATTTTGTAAGATTAATTTTCTATAGCTTTTAGAGTAGTTGACAACAAGGATATCTGTCTGATAGAAGCTACTCTGTCATTGATGGAAGTGGATTTATCTCTCCCAGGTAATTTAATAAAATAAAGTCATTAAATATAAGACAGAAAATGCCATATAGTTTTCTCCAAGGGTTCTGAGCCATTCATAGAGTTCATATCATCAATCTCTACCATAACCTTGTCAACACTGGTAACTCACTAACTGTCCAAAGGTCACCCAACAAACCCATGAGAGGTCCAGAAATAAAAGCTGAATGCTCAGCTTAATCCCCAGAGCCACATAGACTACTGATGCCTGGTATAAAAATTAATCTTGATTTAGGAAGTACTAAGTAATTCTATCAGTGAGCTCTCTGTCATTTTCTCAGTCACATATCCTCTGCAGAAAAAAGAAAAGGAGGAGGTGAGATAATTGTGGTCTCAGATTTTCAGTAAGATTAGCAATGTGTTATTTTTAAAATAGTAATTCTTATTTTTTCTGTTTATGATAGTAAAATTCAAAGGGCAAAAAAAATCTGATTTCTGATTATGCTTACCAGAAACTTGGATAAAACGACAAACTGATCCTGTAGTTGGTGGATCCTGCATTAAGATGAGGTAGGAACCAGTACATGATTTCAACATCCCCCCAGAAGTAACCATTCAGTTATTTATTCAATAATTATTTATTCAATATAGACCATGCAAATGACATTCTGTGTGCTAGCTGCATAGCAGTATACAAAACACAGATGTCCCCAAACACATAAAACGTACATTCTTGTAGAGAAAAGAGATAATAAATCAATATATAATGTACATGTCAAGAAGTAATAAATATTATAAAAAAGTGGTGCCACTACAGAAAAGAGCAGGAATGCTATTTTAAACAGGGTGTCCAGGGAAGGCCTTTCTGAAAAAGTAACTTTTGAACAGAGGCTTTCATGAAATCAGGGTTAGAAAACAACCTTGTAAATTCTGTGGAAGTACATTCCAGGCAGATGGAAGAGAAAGTGGAAGGACTGTAATACAGAAAAGGTTTTTGAATACTTGAGGAAGAACAAATAAGGCAACTATTGGAGTGCTGAGGGAAGATAAGGGGTTTGGAAATGAGATAGGATAGAGAAAAGATAGCAAAACCAGGTATGAACTAAGGACTTGAGTGAGAAGAACAAAAGTAGAGGAATTAGAGAAACGGACACTAGGTAGGAAGCAGTAATCAAGGTGAGATAGTGGTGGTGTGGACTAAGATAGGGAGAGAGGAAGAGCTGAGAAGTGGAGGGACTTTGAGTAGACTTTGTTGGTAGAAATGTCAGGATTTTCTGATGAATTAGATGTAGAAAAATGTGAGAAGCCGAGGTTTTTGGAAATGCAAATGGTAGAGTGGTGGTACACATTATAGAGAAAAATCACACTGGAAGAAAGGCAGATCTAGGGAGAAAATCACCAACATTTTTATCCCAGATCCTTCACTGGCTTCCAAGTCATTAATAAAAGATGCAACAGCTAAAAATTCTTATCACCTATTAATTTGCTTCTCTATCTCGTACCCTTTCATCTCTAAGAACACGAGTAATCCGTGAGACCAATTATAGATTTAAAGGATATATTAAGTCATAAAAAAGTGGAAAAAGGCAGGCCCTTGGATGAGGAAGCTAAGGATATCTTGAACCAAAGGACACATTTAAGCTCAATTAAAATCAAAAGTGCACTTTCCTGGTTGATGTGATGTATTGCAAGATGAATATTTCAGATAAATTCCTCAACCAGTGTTCAGTTTTATTCTGCAGACTCAAGATCTGCTTTTGATTAAGTACAAATAATGTCTTCGTTTTTATCCTCATATACTTTTCTTAACTTACTCACATCTCCAAAGCTTATAGGGCTAGGTGCTCAGAAAAGGAAACGGGATAAATGAAAGGATAGTATTTTATTTCCACCTCTTAATTCTTTTGAGACCTGACAGCAAATGTTAGAATGTCCCATATGTAGATGATCATGAAAATTTTCCTACTATGTATTTGTTATTCCCACTTATTGGATCTCCATCATCTGCCATTATCATGACATTCATCAGCCAGGGGCAAGCCAGAAAGAATGCCAAGTCTCTTAGGGGTTGTAACAAACCCCACAAGAGTCTATTCAATGGCAATATTTTCTCACTGTCCTTCTGTTTTCCTTGGCAACTCCATCAGGCAACATAACTCTGGAGAACTCCAAGAAAAACAAGCTATTGAAAAAGTGTCCCCGTGACCATAGTTGCCATGTTGCATCTTCATATAATGCACTACATATTCATATCTCTGGTAGTTAATTCTGACAAAGCTCTCTAAATATATTGAAGCTGGTGTGCAGCTCATAGGCTAAAATATTAAAATTTTAATAGCCTTCCATGCATTCTCAAATATGAGCATGCTGTATACTTTGATTTCCTTTGTAAGAGTTACAGTCTCTGAGCAATAATCTGCCATCTAATTTACATTTTTATAATGTGTCATAGATAAGAAAATATTCTCCCTCAAGTCTACGTATCTTTCTCTTCTGAATTGTTTTTTGTACTGTGTAAGGAGCTACAGATTTTATAAAATAATTGGGGCCAAAGAGAAGAACCTATACTATTTCTACAAAATACCTAATTTTGCCACTAAAGAATTGTGAGGCATCCTGCCATGACAGAATTACCTATACTGGGTCAGAAATATTCCTTAACTTTGCTCATTTATTCTACTAAACTGATTAATATGGAAGTCTTTTTAAATGTATAAATTTACATTGGCCCCATTTTTCATTTATGCACTGTTCTTTTGAAAGTACTAAATATACCATAATAATATCTCTTAAAATGAAACCACCAATCTCCATTTGCCCTTAAAAATTGACAGGCTTTTCCACTTCCCATTTTCACTAAATATGTGTAATACCATTGAATAGTGCATCTGGAATATAAAGTACATCTCAAAACTGTACTATGGTTTAAACGTAAAAGTAAGGTGAAGTTGAAGTGATGATAATTCCAGTTAATATATAAATGTTTGAAGAAGAGTTAAATAGTCCTAGAAAACAACGTGGTCATTAACAGAATAATGGGAGATAAATCTCAAAACACAGAATAAGACTAGATTATTTAAGGTCCTAATCAATGTTGATGAAACTGTCAAGTTACTTTACAAAGCACAAAGCCAGAAAGTCAGAAGAGATTAAGCTAACACAACATGTATTTCCTGGGGACAACAGGGGACTTCTGCCTCAGCAGGCCAGGTTTTGACCATTTACCTGTTTGGCAATGTATCTTTTCTCTATAAATAAGTATCTGTAAGAGTCAATAGGAAAGCATGGTACAGCAAAAAGACAGAGAGAAATTTTGATATGTTCAATACATTACATATATATTTAATTTTGGGAAGGTTATGAAAAAATATTCATGCTATGTAGTAATAGTCCTGTTAGAGATTTATGAGTGCCCTAAGTAAAAAAGAAAAAGTTACATCATCTTGTTCCTTGAAAGTGTATGTAGTATACAGTCATTCACTTAGACCTGGTGATAGGCCACTTATTTTCTCTGCTCCTAAGGAACAGGTAGTTACGAAGTCTGCTCAGACATTTGAAACATTTAAAAAAGAGACTTTACTAACAGTAGTATTAAGTGTGGACAATATCTAAGTATAATTTAATGACTAGGAAATCAAGAGATATGCTTGAAATCCTCTTCCAACTGATATCAACTTAGCACTTTTTCATCTTTCATTTATTGCTTTGTAAAATAAAATGTATTAATCAACGTAATGCCCCCGAAGGTAAAGGGAGCCTCTCCTGATAATTGACCAAAAATTTTTCTGAAGGTAGTGTGTCACTGCCTTTGTGATGTTTTGTTTTGTTTTACTATTACAAACAATCTTAATATTAGCCCACCTGAGAAAGACATCAGGATGGTATAAGAGCCAGAACTATGAATTTACACATATAGATAAATTAAGAAGTATAAATTCAAATTTGGAGACTATGCCAAAAACTTTACTCCCTGGGATTTTCTATCAAAGATTTCAGCTCTAGCAGAAATACTTATCATTTTAAAACTAATTATGGCAATAGTATGGAGAATACAGCTGCCAGTTCACCATAGGTTGATCATGTTCATTTTCTTTTATTTTCTAGAATCTAGGCATTGACAAGTTAGGTCTCATATAATAATTATATGTAGACATAATTTTATTACAAAATTCTCAGTGCTATGATCTGGTCATTGGTAAAATTTAGGTATTCTTAGTGTAGTCAATAACTTGATAATTATATTGAAATAGATAAAATATAATAATCAGCACAAATAAGAACCCATGAAAGTACCAGGTAGACCATAAGAATATTGAGAATGAAATTATTGCATCATATTTAATACTTTGAGGGACATAGCTTGTGTAAAATCCAGATTCTTGTTGGTGGGTACACAAGAAATGGGGGACTATCTTTGATAGAATACTCATGGTTTTGAGGCTTGACACTTAAAAAAACAAATTGCCACTTTACAAGATGTACAGAAAGTCAACTCTTCACTCCTCCCTTGCTATATCTGAAGGGAACGTGAGTGGGACTAGCCTTCTTCCCATGTGGAATTTATCACCAAAGTTTCTGCCTTCCAATGGCTTCATCCCACATTAAAAATTGCCCTGGTGGTCCATGTTCATCTAAATTCAAGTGCCCTTAAAGAAGGGCCCCTCCAAGAATTTGAAGATGTGGATGAGTAAGATTCAAGCACAGCTGAAGCTCTGCTCTCTGATCATTCTCATGCAGGGCCTATTTGTCTTTTCATTTCTGAAATAGGAAGTGAAGATCAGAAGAAACACAAGCATGTTCTCCCAGGAAGACAGTTGGTACCCCCCCTCACTTCCAGTGTTTACAGTCCCTTTCTCCAAACAATGGTGATTTATTCATCTTCTGCTGAAATAAGATGCATTTGCAGTGGCATAATTAATCTCTTGGATAATGAATGTTCTCCTCTTGTTTGATGGCATTGCTTCCTCTATTTGACAGTTTTACTGTTCACAAACATTTTAGGTGGGCTTCAATTTTATCAGTTTACCTTATTTTCCATTTTCTCTCTCTACTTCAGTTATGGGAAGTCATCATTCTAGATATTTCACTATATTGTTTTTCTACTGCCACCTATAAAATCCTCTCTTTCTTTGGAAGGAGTAGAGGATGAAGGTAATGTAAAGAAACTGTGAAAGGTCTCATGCTGTTATGAATTATCTATCTGTACAAACGGAAGTTTTTATTCTTACTTTACAAAGTGTGAATATTGACCTTGCCAGAGACATTACATAGCTTGCTCAAGGAGTTATAAAAGAATGGGAAGGTGGCTGAGCCACTGTTTAAAGCTGAGTTTGATTCTTAAGTCCATGGTCTATTACATTCTCTTGTGATTTTGTGTTCTCTATGGACTCTAGAATATCATCTCACTAAAGGATGGCAACTGGGACAGAGAACAAAAGTAACAAGTTTTATCATGTCCCAGCTTTGAACAAGACTGGTTCTACACTTGACCATATTGGCCTACAAACTCTAATTTGAGAGTTAGCAAAGGCATCCTTGAGGTGTCTTTTCTTTCCTATACCTCCGCTTATTTAGACACAGACATAGGACTCCAATCCCCTATACATGTGGTCTGTAATCCAGGCTGATAATATTGCATCTCCCTAGCCATGATGATTGGTCCCCAGTGGGCTCTTGAGCCAAGCCAAGGTAATTAGAATCCTACTCTAGGACATTTTTACTGGAATGGCAGGGAAATACCTCATTTAGATCATAGAATTCCAGCTGGCCACATTCCCAGTCTATGGCAAAAGTCTGTCAGCTTTGATGGCAATGTATAACATTTTAAAAACAATAAAGGCAGCATGAAGGAGAACATAGTTTCCAGTTCACCATGGGAATACAGCACAGATGAGGAAGCAGGAGAGAGGAAGCCAGGAAGAGAACAATAGAAGGATAGGCAGAAAGAGATAAAGTGAGCTAACAGCTGTGATTTCCTGCATTTAGTTGTCCCTGAAACTCCATGTCTGTCCTGTTTTTGTTATATGAGCCAAAAAACAAATTTTTTCCCCAAAAGTAGTTTAACTGGGTTTCTGGTATGCTATGTTTTTGCACCAAAGATTTCTAATATACGTAGCACTCCAAATTACTATATGCCATCTTCATCATTATACAATTCATCCATGTAACCGAAGACCACTCATACCCCTGAAACTACTTAAATAAAAAGCAAAGCAAAACAGAACAAAAGCAAACAAACAAAAATATATGCCATGATAGGACTTATATTCTTATCACTAGTCACCTCTCTGGTTATGGGACTGGAGGCTAAGGTGAAATATAAATATGTCTTGCATCACCTTTTAAAAGGGTTAAATATGAAAGGAATGGTGGCCTTTTAGCACCCTAAACAAAACACTTGTCTTAGCATATGGCACCTAGACAATGATACAAACTCTGCTGGCAATCATCTATGTTACTTTGGGCATGCAACATCTGTGCTTCAGTTTTCCCATATATAAAATGAGGAGAATTGTCTTAACTTTAGCAACTCTTCCAGCTGTACTATTCGATTACTCTAAAACATGGAAGCCTTCTCAGATTAGCTTCAGTCATTTAACCATGGTTCAGGAATGTTCTGAAACATGTGGCATGAGCAATAAAAGAAAGGCTAGAGAGATTGGACCAAGCCTTAGGTTGGTACCAGCCTCATGAGCACAGAGTCCAGTGTCCATGCTGCAGGGAGGATGGCACCGGGGACCACAGATAGAGTAGGGCTGGGAAGAGGAGATGGAGGAGCTCCTGGAGATGAGCTGTGTGCTATGGATACTCTCTTGTGTGATATTGTCAGTTCTCTGGGGTTGTGGAGTGGAGGGTAACTATAAGGTTTGTTTTGTTCATAGGCTCTGGCTTGCTTATGTGAGGTCAATAATACTTTATAATTTTCATTGAAACTTATCTATGAAAGAATTGGTTTCCCCCAGTGACCACAAATTATATTTTCTGAAATGCAATACTATACCTGCATTAGTATAGTATTATTCTCCTGCAGCTATAGTATTATTCTCCTTTGTATAATAAATGCATGAAAATATATTCTTGTCCCCTTGGGCTATTCGTATTTTAAGAAAATACACACTTCAATGTGATATGATTTCAACTATACTATTGTAGTAAATATTTTCATTCTCACAACAGCATACTCTAATTCAGGTACTTTGGACCATGATGACACACAGCTGAGTGGAGGGTTTTTGGCGCAGTGAAAGACAACGTTATTGACCTTTGGAGTCAGATAAATTTGATTCCCAGCTCTACCACCTATTATCTTATAAACTCAGGCCTGTTATCTTATAAACTAAGGTCTTAGTAACTCTACATCTATTTTCTCATATGTAGTATGTGGATTAAAAGTCACACCATATAGGGGTGCTTTGAGAATGAACTCAGATGACTGGTACACAATAGGCGCTTATGTATGTTAATTTTCTTCCAAATAGTCAAACCTGGATTACTGCATAAGGCCTGTTGCTGAGTTGTTTTTCTTGTTTTTATTAAGATGATTCCATTTTTTAAATGTTTCCTTAATTCAGCTTAGAAAGATCTTGATTAAGTCATTTCTGTCTTCACTTAATTAGGTCAATCATTAAGTTGTTCTCCAGATTTTAGGAACAGTATTAACAACCAAGCATATGCAAGCTCCCAAATCAGACATTCAGATGGGTTCCTTTTGATTTACTTTTAGTTGAAATACTCCCTAGTCTTCTAGGAAACTCAGAGATAAAAAGGTTCAGGATGATTCTGCTTTTCTCTATATTGCTCAGATTCTAACCATTAGGATGCATTGAGATTGGATCTTGGCTCTTTAGGAAGGAAACAGATAATCACACCATGAAACCCTTACCTTGATGTAACAGAATGGAAAACAGGTGGAAGTTTAAAAAAGTTGGACTGATAACTCTTTAAAAGAGATAATTATGTACTTTCAAAACAATCTTTGAAGGATGTAGTAGTGTAATTTAACTTTACTATTAATCAGTTATTTTTTTCCCTTTTTAACAAAGCACAGAAACAGGGAGCAAC
Organism: Pan troglodytes; assembly: GCF_028858775.2. Taxonomy (NCBI): domain Eukaryota; kingdom Metazoa; phylum Chordata; class Mammalia; order Primates; family Hominidae; genus Pan; species Pan troglodytes. Next base: position 17,625,295 of record NC_072411.2, read on the forward strand.
TGTCATTATATGAAAGGAAAATTTGAAGCTTGATAATTACAAATACTTATGATATCAAGGTCAATTAGTTCTGAATGAAATAGTCACAGCAATCATAGAACTTCTTATTTTAGCTGTGATATTACAAAATATTATATTTGTGTTTCTGTTTTCAGAACACTTTCATATTAATCCTTATATAACAATGAACCTTCAAAATGGGTGTTATTTTCCCCATCTTAAATGGCAGAAACCAAGGCTTGACAGAGATTTGAATTCAGAGTAGAATCCTGGATATAAATCTGTTAGGGATTTGGGGGACTTTGGAAGAATGGCCATCTGAACATACTTTAGCTGCCCTTTGTTTCAGTTTGAACCCATCTGAGCTAACTAGTTATTTAGCACCTGGGGCTTGCAGAATAGATGCCCTGGTCACTTGCTCCATAGCAAGTAGGTCAGCTGCAAAGTCTTCACACACACAGCAGCTTGTGACAAATGCAGAATCCCAATGCAATCTATGAATCGGAACTTGCATTATAGCAAGATCATTCACTAGACTTGCTTGCATATTAAAGCTGTAGAAACTCGCCTTAGAAAGCAAAACTGAGGCCATAAGTATTGGAGAACCTGAGGACAGCATCATATGTCCCAGGATGAGGAATAGAAACTCGCTTATATTAAAAAGTGTTTGACCTTGGATATTCTTAAGATCTGTGGGAGCCTGGCTCCCAGGGCACTGAGGAGAAACAAAAAAAGCTAAAGTAATTCCTCTCTACCTCAAGTTTTAAGAGCTTGAAATAACATGGATGCAGAAGATGAACTCCTGATATTTTTGACAGGGTATTCACATCCTGGCTGCTGCCATTCTGCTACCTCACAGAGGAAGAAAGCATGGTCCCTTCCACCATTTGTGGAATGGACTGTGCCTCTGCTTGCAATACTGCAATAGCTGGACAGGAGCCCCTGTAAGCAGCCAGAGAAAATGGTTTCCCTAGGACACTTTTTGGCCCTCCACTTAAGGGAGCCCTGTAGCCAGACACACTCAAAACAAGCCTCAAATGAAATAGTGTGGTGTCCAGAAAGCACACTAGGTGTATTAGGAAAAAAATGGCATGATGGATAGAAAATATCATAAGAGCCTATTAGTGCTTTAAAAAACAAATCAGCATTACGTTATACCTAAATGTAAAATATAAACATTTTGAACATATAGTATTAATAGCTCATGAATGGATTTTTACAGAACTTAGTGGTAAGAGCCAAAAATCTGACACCTCCTTCACTTTAAATTGATAAGCTCCCCTTAGTACTTTGTCTCATGCCCTAGTGATTTGATGGCAAAATTATCACTTTCAGTAATTGTCATTACTTTTGTAAATGAACCTCTGAATATTCCTATTGTAGAATTTATCATTTGTTTACAACACAATGATCTCAACTCCAAATATGTGTTGCTATCTAATGATATTATTCCACTTTGACATAGATCAGTTGGATTAAGGACATGATTCCAACTCATGTGACATTTTCTTTAATTCTCTTATTCTTCCTCGTATCTGTTATTTTCTGGGTCTCCTATCCTTCCAGGATTAGAGCGGCATCCCAGTCTCCAAAGTGGGCCTAGAAAATGTCCTTGATTTATCCCTATTTGATCTCCGCTAAAGATAAAAACTGTTCATCATTGTATTTAAAACAAATCAGTGAACAATCCTGACCTAATATGTTCTCTTTTCCTTGAAACACATGCATTTTAACAGATTTTAGTGATTTAACCTAAATCCATTCTTGAGAATTCAACATCATTTAGGATTAGTGGAAGGAATGTTCAGGATCATTGGATTTTGTATCCCTTCTCCCATTATCCCATTATCCCATTATACGTGTGGGTGATTTCCCTTTGCATGTATGGCCAACTCTGACAATTCAAGCTCTTTTTTTTTTTTTTTTTTTTTTTGAGACAGAGTCTCACTCTGTTGCCAGAGCTAGAGTGTAAGTGGCATAAACAAGGTTTACTGTAGTCTCAAACTCCTGGGCTCAAGCGATCCTCTCACCTCCGTCAGCAATTTGGTAGTTGAGACCACACGCATGTGCCACCACACCTGGCTAAGTTATAAAGGTTTTTTGTAGAGATGAGGCCTTACCATATTGTCCAAACTGATCTTAAGCAATCCTTCCATCTTGGCCTCCCAAAGTGCTGGGATTACAGGCCTGAGCCACCACACCTGATCAATGCAAGCTGTTTTGACTTGCTATTTTATGTATAACTTAGATCCAACTAAGTGAGTTTGTCCTTAATAGAACTTGTTACTTTTTTTTTTTTTTGAGTCCACATTCTGTTCACATTGTATTAACAAAGTGGGCAAAATGCAAAAATGAGAAACTTTATTATATTTATGTTGTTTTATAATACTTTACAAAGTTTTGTGATTTCGGCTAATAATGTGTTAATTTTAGAGACAATCACAGTTAAGTACAATTTCTGGAATTATATTGTCTAATCCAATATTTTTCAAAAATGGACAAAGAGTGCATCAATATTTTTATAAAAGAGAAAAACTAATTTAACATTCTAAAGTTTTATGAATATGCAAATCTCTCTCTCTTGCTAGTTATAATACCCATATTTCTCTGTATGTTGTTATTTTGGATAAGAACAGAAAAATAAATTTTAATTTATGGGTTTTTTTCCTATCACTTTACTTCAATGGCTCCTGAAGCATGACTTGCTGTCTATAACTGCAAAGTTATTAGTATTAACTCTTTGTCCCTTAAATCCATGAAAAAACATAGAATTGAATCCATTTTCAATGCAATCTGTCTTCCTAAACATTTTTCTCTATGATATCCATGATAGTCCATCTTCCCATATTACACAGAAAGGGAGGAATTTCAGGAACTGTGAATGATGCCTCCTGAACGCCAATCACTTGGAGATAGAATTTTATCTCTGCAGATACCACTAGCCCAGTAAAATGAAGAAAGAGGCTCAATGCCTAATCATGATCTGACTCAATTCCTGCAACCTGTTTATGAAAGTAGAAAGAACAGCGAGAGAGTGTAAAACCACAAGAAGGTCAAAGTACAAAAGTAGAACTCAAATAAATTATACTGAGAAGTTTTATTCTGGGCACTATATGAATACTGGAATACTTTTTAATGTAACAAACATTTGGACTGCAGGAGAAATAAGAGTAAAAACTCTCCACAGAAAATGTGTTAGAATAAGTGCACTATTTTATCTTATACTTTTTCATCTGCTTTATATATATGCAAACTTCCTTCTCTCTGAGGGGGTAACTTCTGGAAAGATTCTTACAAGATTGTCAGGAATTCATGCAAAAAAATAGTAATTTAAATATTCAAATCTGTTGAATGCCTGCAATCTCTGTAGTTGACAGTATTTATGAAAGGATAAGAAGATCGCTAAATTTGTAGTTGTTTTAAAATTATTAGTATAGTTTTAATATAAACTTATACTTCTTTATTTACCCCTCTGTACCCTGGGTCCTTGAGAAGAAGCAAGCCAAATGAGAATAAAAATGCAATATGAATTTGTTACTGTGAAGCTGGATTAGAGAAGGCATTAGAGGATTTTACATTTCTCCCTGATCCTGGACCTCCAAAATCCATTCCTCATGCATGTCCTGTATTTAACCCTCCAGATGCAGGACTGGAAGTGAGAGGATGCTGAGCTGCTGAAGACAACCCTACAGTAGTATGTCTGCTGTCTGGATGAAGAGGGGGCCATGTGCCTGGCACACCTGGCTACACACAGATTCAGGGATTACAACACTAGAAAAAAAGTCTGTAAGAGGCTCCAGAAAATTTGCACTCAGTGTTCTAAGTAAAATTATTTCAGCTGAAAGAGAGCCAAAGCCAGGATGTCCAGTTGTTAATTGGCATTTGTCCAAACTTGATCAAGGATCAAAATTACCTGGAGGCATGGCTAAAATACAGCTTACAGTCCTCTCCCTATAAATTTTGCCTCAGTAGATTCGGGTTGAGAGTTGGGAATTTTAAAATTTATACTTTTTCCCTAATGTTCCAGCTACTTCTTAAGTCCAGGTGAGTGTTTGAGTCATTGCCACATTGATAAGAGGGAAAGCCTTACCAGTGGCAATAGATTAGGACATCTATTCAGTTTCAATTTGTGCAAGATTGGCCAAAGGTCTTTATTTTATTAAATTATTATCTTCATTTTGCAAATGAAGAGACTGAGGCACAGAGAAATTAAATTCACTCAAGGTGTCATAACAAGGAATTAACATAATCAAAACTAAAATTCACTCTTGCCCACTTTATTCTGTCTCCCAGATGTGATTTTCATTATGCCATCAATACTTGTATTTATGAAATTGGAAAATAAGGATACTGTTTGAAATAATATTCTTTTTAGTTTGGCAATTTTTTAATGTTTTTGCTTCATAAACACATCTAGATTCTAAAATTGAAAGCTTCCGTAATTTTAGAGTGAAAGTAATGCTGAGTATAAGAGGAAGGTCTCATCATGTATATTGGAAAGGTCTCATTGTGTATATTGAAAATCCTATCATCTGTTTCCGTGCTGAGCTGAAACACAGTGATTTTCTGGCTGGCAGGCCATTTATCACTTTCCACCGGCCATCAATAATTGATTAGGGAGATTGGATTCTGCACAATGCAAATCAGCTCATTTTTTTCAACACGGAACACAGTTTGTGTCAAAATGTGGTAACCCTTGAATCTCTCTGCTTACTCATCTTTGATACAATGCTGGAATTTTCACTTACTCTTTTTTTATCAGAAGAGAAAAGAAGAATTGGGCAGAAAGGAAAATAACCAGCTGGTTCTGTTTATGCTGATGCCTCTAAATTATTTGCATCTCACAATCTGTGTTTTTCCTTCTAACCTAAAAACAAAGAGAAAAAGGATGCTTTAGGTCAAGAAGCCAACCCCACGATCTTTTTTTAAGGCAAAGCCTCCAGGCCACCTCTTTCATTCTCAGGAATGGAGTGAAGATTTGTAGACTGATAACTTTTCCCTTAAGGAACTATCACTATCATTTCTATCCCCTAACTTTCTATTTCTGCAAAACCCTGGTTGGTTGCAGAGTAGTACACAGTCTCTCCAGTTTCTGCAGTAAAGCTAAGTACACAGTTTATTTGGTTTAAAGGTCCACTGATCATCATGGCAGAGAAACAGGAAATAAAAGTAATAAACATGAGCAAGCTACAATGATTATGGACTCTTAACAACTTCATTTTGTGATGCTTCAGGGTTTTTTGGTCCTGATTACTTTTTTAAAATAAAGGCAGGGAAGTGTTGTCTGCTGCTTTTTAGTTCTGCAGGCAGGGCTTAGCAAATTTCTCTCCTTTTTTGGATCGGCATTGAGAGAAAGCCCTTCCCTTTTTTATGGTGCCTCTGGAACAAATGCCTGAAGATTCAATTAATACAGAACAATAGGGACCTCCCTTTAGTCTCAAAGCTGGAAGTCTGCTAATGTGAGGCATCCCCATCAGAAGAACAAGCTGGAGAAGGAATGAGAACAGCTAGCACTGAGAGTCTGCGATGTGCCTGACTAGTCAAAGTGTTTTAAATGGAATAACTGATTAATTCCTTATTGCTGCTCTAGGAGGCAGGCATCTTCTCCAAGTTAGAGATGATGCAAATGAAGTAAGAGAGGTTTTATACCTCAGTCATATCCAGTGCAGGAACAAGGTTGGTGTGGACCTGGAGCCTGCACTCTCATACCACTGGGCATATCTCTATTGCTTCACTGACCACAAACTTCACCCACTCTAGTGGCCCTGCTCTAAATATTGGGAGATCATCTTTTGACATTTTTTTCTCACTTGGCCAATTTTCCTATGATTGTATCGAGAGAACTCCTCAACATTTATCATAAATTAATATATTTTCTATTTCCCCCAAAGACTTAAGTTCCTCCAATATGTTTGTGTGTGTGATGCTGAGAATTAGTTGGTATGGGGCTGGGGTTGATGGCTTCTGGAAAACAAGATTTACATGGATTTTTTTTTCTTTCCTCCTCCCTTACACCTCCCTCTAGCTTTTTCTCTTTTTATGACAAGAGTGCCTGGAAGGAACTAATGCAACCACTACCAGCACCAGTATCAGCCAGGTCAGATCAAGACCAGCTGCAGCCTTTAGTAATATAATTTTCTTACAATCTCAGCAAAAATGATCTCTGTGAATAAATAATACAAAAAGAGAGGCTTAGCTTTTTTCAGAATATGCACCTTTAGAGAAATGAAAAAAAACTTTTGAGCTGAAAGATTGCCTGAGGCTTTTAAAATAATTTCTTTCACTCACCCAGGAAGAAAAGAGACATTATATTATTACTTCCCTTTTTGTTCAGTTTTGATTTTACAATACGACCAAGGGCCTATGCTCCCCCTTGATGCCCTCCTATAACTGCCAATAATGTTAAAAGGACACATAAGTACTCTTCAAAGAGGTAGGGATGCTTCCCACCCCTGAACAATTGTGCAGGTGTACATATCCCCAACCTTCCTAACTTCCAGCTCCTCTTTGTGTGTGTGTGAGTGTGTGTGTGAATTTATACACACACACATAACAAAGCTAATGACTGACACTGCACTTTGATGGAGTCAGACCTGTCTCCTGAGCTTTCTCTAGCAGAAACCTCAAGAAATGTCTGTTTCCTGTACTTTTAAGAAAAAGGGAAAACATTCAGTGTTACAAAAACAACTTTGGGCATCTGAAAATGTAAACAGCAAAGGAAAAATTAACTACGGTTGTGTTTTTTCATTTATACAGTTGAAGTGTTTATAGAAACTCATATAAAATATAGAGTGAGATGAGTCTGAATTAACAACAGTTATGGGTTAACTTATGAGCAAAATATAAATATCAAATACATTACACCTATAAGAAACACAGTGATATTGGAAAAATTAAATTGGGATGTAGAGGAAGCTTGGGTATGGTATGATGGAAAAAATATGATTGAACACTCAATTAATGAATTTCCATTATCTACTGAAGCCAGTACTAAAAACTGAGGTAACAGAAATGAAAGGTACAACACTTTCCCTGAAAGTGTTCATGGACTTGTCAGAGAGGAAGACAAGAATATTAAAAATTGCAATGGTATATGATGAATGAGATACACATTATACATACATGTAACAGTATCCAATTTAGGCCGAGAAGAAGAGGGAAAGATTTTTAAGAGAAGGAGACACTTGAGAAGATGTCTGCAAGAAAGAAGTCGACAAATACAAAGGGAAGAGGGCAGAGCATTCCAGGCAAAAGAAAAGCATCTGCGTAACTCCAGAGGCATTTCAGAGTAAAGTGCATTTGAAGAAAGCTTCAAATTACTGCCTGTAGTTAAACCTAGGCTTACTGTATGATTCAATTACACTCTTAAGCTATTTATCAAACTGATCTGAAAACATGCACACAGACATTTATAACAGCTTTAGTCATAATTGCCAAAAACTAGAAGTAACTGAGATATCTTCTAATATTTCAATTGGTGAGTAGACTGTGGTCTATCCATACAATAGGATTACTATTCAGTGATAAAAAGAAACAAGCTATTAATTCACACAAAAATATGGATGAATGAAAGAAGACAGACCCGAAAGACCACATAATGTGTGACTGAATTCATATGACATTCTGTAAAAGGCAAGGTTACCAAAGATAGAAACATATCAGTGGTTGGTAAGGTTTGGGAAGGAGATAGCATTCAACTAGAGAAGTATAGAGGATTTTTAAGGTGATGAAAAAATACGCATGGTACTGCAGTAATAAGACAATATGCATCTTTCAAAACCAATAGAACTTTACGGCCTGGAGAATGAAATCTTAATATATGCGACAACAAAAAATCAGCCAAGAGTTAGGGAATCCCAGGATGAAATGCACTGTAACAGAAATGGTAAAAACCTAAATTTAACTTCACTGAAGAAGTTTCCAACAAAAGTAACTTTGGAGAGCAGTTATTTGACTGGAAACTGTAAGGCTAAAGAGACAACGAGGGATGTGCATATAAACACTATACTCTAGTAGGTAAAGTTATGTCTCTCAGGGATATGAGTTAAAAATGCTGAAACTGCTTTACAAATATACTGGGGTTGAACAAATAAGTAAATGGATTGTCGAAGGCAGGAGTGACATTTCTCTCTGCTGGAGATGGAAGTTACAGATAAGCAAGGGAAAAATGGCTAGGAATCATCAGGTATAGGATTAGACTCTGTGACATAGTGTGGACTCATGCTTAGATATTTAATATCGATATAAAAGGATATGAAAATAATTTTATGTATATATGTGTCTATATGCAGATTAGTATACATACATATATTTCATAGCTGTCCACTGAGAGAGTTTAGAAGCAATGGAAGGCAGTAAGAGACTGTGCGTGGCCAAATCTGGATTTCTGATGCCATTCTTTAATAAAAGAAACCAGAGCTCTTCGGGTTTTAGGGAAGAGGTGGGAAGATACAAGAACCTCACAGAGCAACTTGCAGTGCCAGAAAGTTAAAGAAGTGCTCAGAAATAAAGGGTCAAAGAGACTAACCTGTAAGAGCTCCCAATAGCCAAAGCTGACACAATTTGAGAACCAAAATAATGTAGCACTGGGTTATAACCCAATACATCAAATTAATATCTATTAATGATTATATAAATAAATTGTTGATTGAATGAAATAAATGAATGGAGGTAGAAGACATAGCACACAGATGATTCCAAGTAATTTTTGTAGATTCTCCCTCTCCAAGATGTGGGGCTTAACATTCTCTTTCCTACCGTCATTGAGTGTGGGCTGCTCTTTCAGAAAACCGTGTTTAGAAAGGTAGGCAGACGGGTTTACTTTGTAGTGAAGAGACCTAGAAACACTGTTTCCACCAGATGATTCAGTTTTACATCACTTTAAGCCACATTCATAGTGTATGCCCTTGATATGATAAAATGAGAATGACATTTGACCTCTGTGGTCTTCCTCCCCTAAATCCACAACCTAAGTCTAACCATGTGGAGGGGAATTCTAGAAAATAACCACTACTCAAAATTGTCAAGTTCATTAAAAACAAGAAAAGCCTGAGAAACTACCACTGTCCAGAGGAGGCTGAGGAGACATGTCAACTGAATGGAACATGGTGTTCTAGATGGGATCCTGGAACAAGATCAAAGGACATTAGGTAAAAACTAGCAATTTCCAAATAAATTTGGACTTAGTTAACTTAGTAAATAGGAATATAATTGGAATTGTTTCCTTAGCTGTGATAATTGTTCTGTAATTTGTTAAAAATAGGGGCAAGTAGGTGAGAAGTATACAAAAACTGCACAATTTTCACAACATTCTGGAAGCCTAAAGTTATTCTAAAATTAAAAGTTAAAGAAATATTACTCATGATGACAGTGTGGGGTGAGTTACCCACACTTTTATGAAATAATGTGAAGAATGGGAAGATGGAGAAGGCAGTAGGCAGAGGTCCCTGTAGGGTCCTGAATGCTATCTGAGTGTGGAATTTATTATGGCTTTGTTAAAGATTGATGTGAGGGGGCAGATACTTGTAGGGACCTGTCACTCATGTAGTCATCCAAATGAGAATTCCTTATCCAAATCCACATTTGTAGAGTGAGATGAACAGAAGAGACATAACCTAGTGACCAAATGATTAAAGCAGAGAAGGGAAAGGAAACTTCTCAGAAGGATCCAAAATTTCTCCTTGATTGAGCAGAAAGTGGTGTTCTTCCTGAGCCAGAGGCCACAGGGGAGCCAATATAAAAATTCGATTTCAAAACACCTTGTTAGAACTGGGGATGAGAAAGCTAAGAGAACATTTTCAGTTTTCAGAAGGCAACCAGAAGTAAAAACGCGCTGTCTTTCATGCTTCTTGCCTATACACCTCCCTTCCATTCATGCACCCAGAGTCCATGTCTACCCAGTCTCTATCTCCTCTCTTTTGAAGTGTGCCCTCAGCTAGATATTAACTTTGAAAATCTTGATAAATTATTTCATGTTAAGGGAGGAAATGGTGCAATGTATTAATAGTATTGTTTGAAACATATTTAACTTTAAGCAAATAAAATAGCCAGATAGGAATAAGGAAGAAGCTGGGAGTGAATGGGGGTGAAATCCCTAGGTTGGTGCTGAGCAGGAGGAGAGCTGTGTATTTCCTACCTGAGGCTGTGATGAAGACGTCTCCTTAGGACAGAAATTTCACTCTCAAAGTAGAAGTCTAAATGTGAAAGGACCCAACTGCTGCTCAGAAACAGGAAATTCAGTCAGCTAGAGTAGTAGAATGAGCAAAAGAAAAAGGTCTTAAATACGTCTGATGAAAGCCCTACTGGGGGGAAAAAAAAACCTAAATGTAATTAGGTTTTAAAAAATATTTTGCATGCATTTATCTCGCAAACATTTGTTGTGCACCCTGTAAATATGTCATGCTCCATTTTAGGATGTTTGGTATGACAGTGAGTTGGACAGATACAGTTCCTTCTGTGATAAGAGCTTAAATTCTAGTGGCATGACAGAGATAATATACAAGTAAATAATAATAATAAGTTCTGGTTTTGAAAGTTCTCTGAAGAAATTATCAGGGTGGTTATCTGAGCTAAAACCCGACAGATAAGAACAAAGCAGCTATTCAAACAAAAGGGGCAAAAAGCATACAGATGTTTCATTCTATACTTTGGCCAGAGACAGAATGACCTTATTTAACCCTTATAACTTATATTATTACATGAAATGCCCCCAAAATGTAAGCATTGTGGCTACTTCCATTTTATGCGTTTGGAAAATGGGAGTTAAACATTAAGTAACTTGCACACTACTTGCTATGGGCTGAAGTCCTAACCCCAATGCCTCAGAATGGGACTGCATTTGGAGACAGGATCTTTAAAGGGGTGATTAAGTTAAAATGAGTTCATTAAGATGGGCCCGAATCTAATCTGACTGGTCTCCTGATAAGAAGAGGGAATTTGAAGTACAGAGTCTAACCACAAAGAAGCATGAGGGATATGCATACATGGAGAGAAGACCAAGTGGGGACACAGTGAAAAAGTGGCCATCTGCAAGCCAAGAAGAGAGGCCTCAGGAGAAACTCACCCTGCCTAATCCTTGCTCTTGGACTTCCAGCCTCTACACCTGTGAGAAAATACATTTCAGTTGTTTAAGCCACCCAGTTTGTGTTGTTTTGTTATATGGCAGTCCTAGTAAACTGATATACTACTTAACATGGTGACATAGGAACTAGAATCAGGCATATTTAATCCCACTTACTATGATTAGAATTACTATCACTTATAGTACCTCCACAGGAGCTTTTTCTTTTTCGAGACGGAGTTTCACTCTTGTTGCCCAGGCTGGAGGGCAATGGCACAGTTTCGGCTCACTGCAACTTCCACCTCCCAGGTTCAAGCAATTCTCCTGCCTCAGCCTACCAAGTAGTTGGGATTACAGGCACGTGCCACCACGCCCAGCCAATTTTTGTATTTTTAGTAGATACAGAGTTTCACCATGTTGGACAGACTGGTCTCAAACTCCTCATCTCAAGTGATCCACCTGCCTCAGCCTCCCAATGTGCTGGGATTACAGGCGTGAGCCACTGAGCCTGGCCACAGGAGCCATTTTTAATTTTTTTTTTTTTTTAAAGAAATCCCAAGGGGAATGCATGTTCTCTCAGGATCATTCCAAATACAATGTACAGCAGACACAGGGGAAGACATATTCAGGAAATAAAGCTATAATGGTGGAATGTCAGACACATCTGTATGACCCCATCTCTGTAACAGGTCTGGTGGTAGTGGTGGGAGACTCAGTGTGAGTCAGGAGCAAGTATATTAGTTGGGGTGGGGAGGTGAGCTCTGGAGTCGGATTTCTTGGAGTCAAATCCAGGTTCTCCTACTTACTAGCTGTATTATCATGGGGAACTTTTTTCTAAATTTCCTTAATTTCTCATCTGTAAACCAGCTCACAGAGTGGGCATGACATTTATGAACAGGTGTAAAACACAATCAGAATGATATCTGATTAACTGTAAACACTCAATACATATTATGTAATGGCATTTATGAAGCAACTACCCATACCTATTCGTGGAACCAGGGATGAGGATGGGGGTTGTTTTGTTTTGTTCACTTCTGTATCTTCAGGACCTAGTAGATCATGAAGAAATAACTGTTGAATTATTCCTATGTAAACTCCGTTGAGAGACCATTTAGAAAATATATTTTTTTAAATGGGGCCTAAAAATGAGGAGGGTCTGGGAAAGACAACAGGTGGTGGTTCAGTAGTCCCCAACCTCTTGTTACCGTGGTATCTATTTTCCCTTGGTCTAAAATCCCACCTGGAGCCACACATTGTGGGGCTCTGGCTGTGGTTGCTGGTGGTGCCCTGGCTAAATAGAGAAGGCTGTATGGAGAGTGATCTGAACATGCATCATCAACCTGTGTCCTAGGCAACAGACTTTTCTCCTGTGATCTGTCTTTCCTGGGAAATGAGAAAGAAACAAAGCAGTGAAGACCACAAAGGTCATAAGGAGGCTATCAACTTTTCTATATTATCCGTTCAGGCAAAGAACATTATTCTTTCCAGCAAAGACAGCTTCTGCAATTTCACAAAGCTTTACTATCACAGACTGAGCACCCTTTGGGGGTAGATATAACACTATCTCTTAGACCATGGAGCCATCTGAAGAGACAAAAAAAAAAAAAAAAAATTCTTTAGACCAAAGGGACATGCTAGCTAATTGCTGAAAGCCTGGGAGAGCCGGCGAGTGGATGCACTGTTTGAGGTCTGACAAGTGTTTCATAAGAGTTGGTGCTGCGGGTAAAGAAATCGTGATCACCTTGAGAAAGTGCTGCTGCCAAAAATGTTCTTGTTCTCTGATGATTAACAGGGTTATTATGTATCCCTTTTGTGATTACCCTTGAATATGTGACAAGGATCCTTTGTCATCAGTAGAAACACTGTTTTTACATTCCAGTGAGAACAGAAGAAAGGTTTAATTACCATCCGTGGCATCTGCTTATTTGAGCCGTCTTATGAATAATCACATAGACCAATATATCCAGATGGCCAGGCTATCTTCCTTCCCCTGCCTTTCTCTTCCTTTCTCACGATGAAAGGCATTTTGTTTTATATCCAGAAAAGTCACTTATTGAAAGATGATTGAGGATGTGGCTCCAAATGCCTGGTATAATATGGAAAAATAAATCCCAGTAACAGGAGAACGTGCAATACTCATGCAGATCAACTGGTGGACATTTGCCTTATGAATAATTAAGTAGCATTTTGACTTGGGGCAAAATCATCCCTCTTCCACAAACTAAATACTTTGTTTACCCATGTGCACATTAGAGATAGGAGGGGGTCTGAGTTAGTTATTGAAAAATTACACCTCATATAAAGTAATTTGCAGATAGCTCCTCCTTTGGGACCCAAATTACCAAAATAGGTACAAAAGTTTCAATAATTTATATTAATACAGAAGAACATATCTTGAGCTGTTGTCTAAATAGCACACAGGTCAAAACACGTTATTCGGCACCCTTCTCAAAAGGAGAAGGTGTTTTCCATGATTAAATATGTTTAGTAACCATTGCATACTATATATCTCCTACAGATTCACAATAAGACCCAGACATTTTAGAGTAATTGGTTTAAACCTTCTCAATATATGTCCACAAACTTTTTGACCTTGGAACAATTTTTATTGTTTTTATGAAAGTCCTGCCAAATGCTGGCTTTGTGGAGATCATTCAGGAAAGACTGCCTTGCTTACTTAAGCTTACTTCTATAGACCCCCAAGATGTACTTTTCTTTATCATGGCACATTTCAAACCTAATTATTTGGAAATATACTTTCCTCCTTTCGATCAACATTCTGCATTCCAAACTAGTCACAGGGCTGAGGGCGTCAATGCATCTACCCAAATGGTCTAGGGGAATTAGCCTCCCTTCTAGCCAGAGAGGTCTTTTATGGCTTCCAAAGTAATAAAGTGGCCTATTCTCAATGCAGCACCAATAACAGCAGTTGCTTCCCACATAGACTAAAGATTAACAACAGGACTTGGGTAGATTTATAGGGCAGGTTATTACACCCTGAAAATAAGAAGGTGTTACTAATTCTCTTTCCCTTGATTTAATAGACTGACAGCTCCTGGGCTCCAGGGAGCTTCATGAGACAAATAACTCTCCAAATAAACCACCTGGGAGTGGGAGAGCTCAGAGGTGACTCTGCTCTCTCTGTGACCTATGACTGCTCACTAATGCAAAAGGGGAGCAGCCAAAACACCAGCTATCCCTAAGCATGTGCAATAAACATCAGGTGTCAACCCCAGAGGATTTGTGGGTGAACACCTGGACTGCTCACCCCTCAGGCACACCCTCACAGTCATGACACTCTCCTGGGACTATTTATAGTCACTGACAATCTGTCTCCATCCCAAGACCAGTCCATATGTCAGAAATTACTTGCACCCTTAACCTCTCCCTTCTCACCTTTAGGTAGGACCACAAGTGATGTACAAATCTCAAGACATGAGAAATGACCTGAGTTCTACCCTTTGGAGTTGAAGGCCCTATTTCACCCTGTGTCCCTCTATTGTGTCAGCATTGAAACTCCAGTTTAGATTTTAGGGTTCCAATTTTCCACTTGTCCAAGAGAGGAGTTAAGATGTATCATCTGAGTAGGAAACTGCCTGCATGATACATGTTGAAAAAATTCTGAAGGGGCCTCTGCTGCCCAAATAATGACATTATGTCCCTGAGCAACCTAAAATATCTCAATTGGATATTAATCCTAAAGACATCAGATTAAGGCAGTAACAGACTTTTCTGAAATAACTTCTAGAAGATATTCTCATAATAGAGTAATTCTTGGGTATCTGGTAATGGTTATGGTTGTTACAACCTAGTACTTGATTTCTAGAGTTACAGAAAATACAGAGCATTATATTGATCAAGTTCAAGTTTCCAAATGGATTCTTGGGGAAAACATACATTGTGCTGTTAAAACTAGCTCCTCCTTGGGAGGTAACTATTACATCCTCTTCATCCTGCCCTGGGGTCATGATCATGCAGTAATGTAGAAATCAGGGCATTTTATCTATCCAGATGTATTTGAGAGGCAGGAGAGTGTAGTGTAGTAGGTAGGAAAAGACGACAGGGAGACTACCTGAACTTAATTCTGATTCTCACACTTACAAAAACGTGAATCAGTTAGGTGCTCAACCTTTCTATGTCTCAGTTCCCTCATCTGTTACATGCGTTAAAATTAAAAAAAAAAATTGTTAAGAACAATATTATATCCTATTTTACATTTTCTAGTAGAACTTGATAAACTACTATAAAGTGCATGGAACAGTGTCTAAAATATACTAAACCATCAATAAATGCTAATTTCCTGGGATTTAGGCCTAATTTAACTCTTTTTTCCTCTTTAACTTTTAAGTTCTGGGGTACAAGTGCAGGATGTGCAGGTTTGGTAGACAGGCAAATGTGGGCCATGGGGGTTTGCTGCAGATGTCAACCCATCACCTAGGTATTAAGCCCAGCATCCATTAGCTATTCTTCCTCACGGTCTTCCTCCCGCCACCTCCCAACAGGCCCCAGTGTGTGTTGTTCCCCCAATGTATCCATGTGTTCTCATTGTTCAGCTCCCACTTATAAGTGAGAACATGTGATGTTTGTTTTTCTGTTCCTGCATTAGGTTGTTGAGGAAAATGGCTTCCAGCTCCATCCATGTCACTGCAAAAGTCATGATCTCATTCTTTTTTTATGTCTGTATAGTATTCCATGGTGTTTATGTACCACATTTACTTTATCCCATCTATCACTGATGGGCACTTGGGTTGATTCCATGTTTTTGCTATTGTGAATATGCTGCACGAACATATGCGTGATTACTAGGTTTAAACTAAAGAGCTTCTGCACAGCAAATGAAACAATCATCAGAGCAAACAGATAACCTACAGAATGGGAGAAAATTTTTGCAATCTATCCATCTGACAAAGGTCTAATATCCAGAGTCTATGCGGAATGCAAACAAATTTACCAGAAAAAAAACAACCCATTAAAAAGTGAGCAAAGGACATGAACAAACACTTCTCAAAAGAAGACATTCATGCGGCCAACAAACATATGAAAAGAAAGCTAGACTTTACTGATCATTAGAAAAATGTAAATCAAAGCCACAATGAGATGCCATCTCATGACAGTCATTATGATGATTATTAAAAAGCCTAATTTAACTCTTTGAAAGTCCTGTTGAAGTAGGTATCATGATGTCCCAGCTATAAAGATTTAGAAACTCAGGCACATTGTCACTGTTTCAAGGTCACACAGCCAAATAGTAGAGCTAAACTTCAAATCTATTTCCTGTAACTCTGAAAACTCCTGCTTTTATCCACCATCCTGAACTGTATCCTTTCAAATCCTACTGCACTTGATGGCTGCAGTATCTTTTATTTCTAATTCTCCTCTAATTTTTCAGCAACTTCATACATTAATTTATGGTTATACATATTCTACAAACCTTATGTACTTGGTGATACCGTATTCTTAATTAGAGGAGTGAGTTAGGAGCTAAGAAGTTTGGCTGTGCCTATCAAAGATTCTATCACGATAAATGCCAGATTCCTTCCTTCTTTCTCACCTACCTATGGTCACATGACAATGCTTTTTTCAGATCTTTGCTGGGTGACAGCTTCTGTGCTTTGAAATCCATTGCTGCATTTGCACCAAGGATGTTTGCTCTTCCTGTTTCTAAGACACACAGGACTCTTGATGGTTTCGGCTCAGGAACGTCCCAGTGGCCTTGGCCAACCTTCATCAGAACTGCACGGCTCTCCCAGCACGCTTCCCATTTTCTTTCACCAGCACTTTTCTTCTAATTCATTTCTTGACTATTTAATTCCATTTCGGTATCTGCTTTTTTGGCAACCTGGATGAACACATTGTTGAATTCTATAATAAATTGCAAGGCACATTTCATTCTACTTTAATTCTCATCTCAGTATTCCAGATGTCCATTAGTCTTTCAAGATAGTTCTGTGGAAACTATCTTGTCCTCTGGAGATAACTATCACATCCTCTTCATTCTCCCAGTCATGATCATGCAGTAATAGAGAAATCATGGCATTTTATCTGCCAGGATATATTTAAGAGGGCCCTCCACTGCCCAAACTAAAAATCAATTGTATATACATTTTAGATGTCAATAAAACCATGTGGCATTGAAGTAACTGTTTTCTAAAGAAAGGAAGAAAATTGAGGAAGGGAAGAAAAGACATATCATTTTTCAGTATCTACTATGTGCCAGGCATAGTGTTCTAATAGGTCATCTTTATTTCAGTTGCAAACTAATCTTATGATTCAGATTTACATATGAGGGCCAAAAAGGTGGTTAGGCATAACATGATAAACCTAAGGATCACAGACAGAGGTTGAATAACCCAAATTTCAATTCTTGCTACTCAAGTTTTTGCTCTTTTTTGTACACCATTAAGACTCTCAGAAAGACAGTAATATTCACTGCATTTTAGAGATATTTTCAAGATACATATAAACATATTTATTTGAATGCACACACACACTGAGACACACCTATATGTGCATACATTGAAACCGACCTGTACAGGCACATACAAACACACAGACATATAAAGTAAAATATGTACATAAGCATACGCATATATGTACATAAATACCTAGTAGATATAGATGTGGCTATAAAACACACATACAGATTCTGCATGATTTTGTGGCATACAGAACTTAATTTATTCAAAACCATAACACATTATCATCAGGTGTTTTTGCTACAATGAAATTATCTGTTTCTCCTACATAAAGATTTTAACATGTGGATGAATGAGGATGTCAATGAAGACAAAGCATCAATAATGCCTAGTAGGATTCTGATCTATATTTGAGCTCCATTTAATTTTCCTAGTGCCCTTAGATATATGAGTTAAGAGTGGATCAGTTGCCTGTAAATAGCACAGGAAACCAATAGCTTATCACAGAAAATCGACATTCAACTTTTGAGTCTTGTCAAACCTGTTCTGGTCTCTGATAATGCAAGTAGGCTTATTAGCAGCAAGCAGATGGGATGCCCAATAATTTTAGAAGGGAAAATCAAAAGATATTTGTTGTCATAAATGTCTCCATTTGTGAAATTCTCTATGCGCAATTATAACAAATGTAGAACTGGTTCTAATAACAATAGCTTGCACTAATAAGGGTCCACTATATGCCTGAAATAGTACTGAGTGCTTTGCATATGTTATTTTTTATTTCATGATAATAGGTCCAAAGTTGCATTACTAATAAGTAGTTGATCTCAAGTCTGTCTGTCCAAAAGCCCATATAGGTCACAAACTTGTTTCTGAGGCACCGCCACCTCTTACTGTTTTGTTTTCAACAACCCACTTTTGACATCATCTCCAGTTTATCTTAAGTGTCATTGGTGACTCCCCACCAGCCCACAAACATACATGTGCACACACATACAATCAGTCTCATTATTTTTGTATTAGTCTTAACATGCATGAATGTCTCAAATTTCCAAGAGGATCACCCATCTTCCTCTATAAATAAATAACCAGACTCATTGCACCTTCTATTTCCTACAAGGCAGCACCCACCACACAATAATGGCAACAGACCAGCTGGAGGCTGCCTTGGTTGATGCCAGCTCCCTGGAAAAGTAACTCGCAGGCTATGTGTGAGTGCCCTCCATTGCTGAGTGAGCTCCCCTTCCCAGCATGCTTGGAAATCTGCCAAAATTCAGTATTTCCACTAGGGATCTCCAGCTGTGAGTGTGATCAAGCTATTGGAACTTAGATTAAAACATTAGTTGCATCCAGGTAAGATATGTTTGAAATAACAAAAATGCCAAACTATTTATTTTCACAATCAACTGTGAAATGAATGTCCCAAATTTCCAAGAGGATCATCCATCTTTCTCTATGAATACATAACCAGACTCATTGCGCCTTCTGTTTCCTACAAGGCAGCACCCATCACACAATAATGGCAACAGACCAGCTGGTGGCTGCCTTGATTGATGCCAGCTCCCTGGAAAAGTAACTCACAGGCTATGTGAGAGTGCCCTCCATCGCCGAGTGAGCTCCTCTTCCCCAGTCCTATTTATTTTCACAGTCAACTGAAAATAAATCACGGGAGGTAGACCCATCTTTGAATTGACAAGTTGATGACTAAAGGTCGTGACCCCTATGTAAAACTAAAGAGGAAAGTGTGAGGTGTGGCTAGTATTCTGTACATAGGGGCAGCAGATACAGATTTGGACTCTTTTTAGGAAGAGGATGTAAGACAGGAAAGAAAGGAGAAGGAAATTATTATTAACTGAGCACCTACTATTTAACCAGATTTCATGCCTAATTTGAGTTAATCTTTACCATATTTCATCCACTCATTCATTCATTCATTCATTCATTCATCAACTGTCTTCTTGGTGCTATAACAAACACTATTCTAGGTACCGGATATTTCATTGAGAAAAGAGACAGAAAAGTTCTCTGTCTCATGGTAGCTTATATTCAGGGAGGCAGGGAGGAAGCAAAAAATAAACAAATAAACAAGGTGATTCTCAAGAGCAAGAAGTTTTATAAAAATATACAGTAGAGTATCATGCGAGAGTGGAGTTGTAAGAGGAGTTTCTTTTTATCCCATGGTCGGGGCAGGCAATTCTGAGGAGAGGTTGCTTTAGTGTATATTTGAGGAATGAGAAGCTGGCAGCCCCCATGTGACATTCTGGGGGAATAATGATCCCAGTAGAAGGATAAGCACAGGAAAAGATGCTGGCTGTGGAAATCATAGAAGACTACTGAAGAAGAGCCCTGGGATGAAGGAGAAATTTCATTGGCTTAAGGAGGACATTCATTGGCAAAATAAATTGTATTCTAATCTAAAGATGATGGAAATCCATTGGAAATTTTCACAAATAGAGAGTGGTGAGATTTGACTAGGATATATTAAAATCATTTCAGCAATTATATGGGAATGGATTGTAGGAGACTAGCCTATTTATACATAATGAGATGTGCATAGAAGCCAAGTGGCATTTCAAAAGTCACGCAGATTTTAAAAAGTAGATGTGGGAATTAAATCTAGGAATGTCCTGGCTCTATAAGCAAAGGAGATATTATCTTGTTTGAGGCTGTTTCCAGTGCACCAAATTGCAACCTTGAACTATCAGTTCAATGTGATGAGCTGGTTTCTTTGCCTATTGAAGGCATTGGTCAAAGTTGATGACAGTTTTTTGGTTTTGTTTATTTGGTGGAGGGCATTGGGTACTATGCAACTGCTGTCAACACCCTCAACTTACTGCAAGACATTTCTTTTCAATGCCGTTTAGCTACTAATACCTGTTAGATCCCACTATTAGATTCCAGTGTTAGATTTTGCACTCAACCAATCTCTCCTCTTTTATCTTAACACTTTTATTGTATAGCTGAGATATGGGAATGAGATTAGGCATGTAGATCTGGTCATGCACATGATCTGAAAAAATTGGATTTTTGTGAGTTATCTCTAGGTGAAAGTATTTTTAATCTTTTGAAGAGATTGTATGTTAATGGAAATTTGTAAATAAGTAGCATAGAGCTACTTTTTGTTTTAACAGATCAGCTTATAGCAAACCAGTCTTCTACCAACAAAAAGGATAAATGCTAGATAACATGCAAAGCACATCTGTTGGAAAGCATCATAGAGCTACCAAGAGAGCTGGAGCTTGAGAGACCAGTATCCCAGAGGAAAAGCACAGAAATGTGATCCAAACTGTCAGAGTCAGTCTTTCCTTCCAGGCATTTGAAGAAACAGCATCAATCCAAACTCACTTCTCTAGCGAAGAAAAAAAGAGGAAACATTTTTCAACTCATTTTCTAAGTCCAAATAACCTTAATATCAGGACCTCACCAGGTTATTACAAGGAAAAATTTTCAAAACAATGTATCTAGTGAACATACGAATAAAAGCACTAAACAAAATATTATAAAATCATAGCAGTAATGAATAAAAAAGAATACAACACATACAAAAATAAAACATATAAAAACTCTTGTAGCTAAAGTTTATTACTAGAAAGTGAGTTTAAACTTGAAAATTAATTCCATTTTCTTCATTGTCCCTAAAATAAATGAGAAAAAATGTGATTATTTCAGTAAAAGAGAAAAGTGATACCTCAGTTCATGCCATTAACAAAATCAATAATAAATGACGTGCAAGTTTAAATGCCAATGATAATATAATAGAAGTTCTAGAAGATAGTATAAGATGATGTTTTCATGATCGTGGAGCAGATCCACAATAAGCAATAATAATGAAGAAAATAATGTTAAATTAGATTATTTACCATTAAGAACCTTTCTTAGTCAGAAAATGGTATCAAGAGAATGGAAAGGCAAGGCAAGCTATAGCGCAGAGGATGACATGGGGACCACATATTCTTGACAAAGACCTTCGCTCCATAATAAATAATGAGCTCTTACAGATCAATAAGAAAAGGCAATATGGAACATCCAAATGAAATATGAACAAAAGACTGGAACAGACACTTCACAAAGGAGGTTACCGAATGGCTAATCAGCATATTAAAATGTGAGCAAACTCATTAGTCACCAGGACTAACAAGTAAGAGCCACAAAAAGATATCACCACATAATCCTTCCAAAGGTAAAGTGACAAACAATATGTGTTAGGTCATTCTTGCATTGCTATTAAAAATACCTGAGTTTTTTTTATAAAGGTAAAGAAGAGGTTTAATTGGCTCATGGGTCTGCAGGCTGTAAAAGCATGGGACTCACATTGCTCAGCCTCTGGGGAGCCCTTGGGAAGCTTACGATCATGGCAGAAGATGAAGAGGAGCAGGCATGTCACATGGAACAAGAGAAAAAGAGGAGGTGGGAGGTGCCACACACTTTTAAATGACCAGATCGCATGAGAACTCACTCACCATCAAGAAGTCAGCACCAAGCTACGAGGGATCTGCCCCCTTAATCCAAACACCTCCCATCAGACCCCACCTCCAGCACTGGAGATTACAATTCAACGTGAGATTTCGGTGATGACACATATCCAAACCATATCACAATAGATAAGTATTGGCAAGACTTTGAAGCAGAAAAAGCTCTCATCCTTTGCTGTATGAGGCATACATTAGTTAGTTACTTTGGAACCTGATGACAGTATCAATTAATGCAGAACACGTGTACAACTTAGGACTCAGCATGGCCATTCTTAAGGATGCACCTAGTTGAAATGTGTACATATGTGTAACCAAGGATACATACAATGATGTTACAGTGGCACTGTTGTATTAGCTCCAAATTGCTGCAACTCCAATTTCAACAAAAGTAGAATGGGTATAAAATGGTGCTATATTCATACAATGGAGAATTACACAGGAATGATAGTGAATTAACTGCTACCCATGACAACATGGGCAAATACCAAACTCATATTACTGAATGAAGAAAGTCAGACCCAAACAATTACATACAGCAAAAATTCATCAGTGAAAAGAGAATTCGGAGAAGTGTTTTCTTTGGAGACAAGTAGTGACTGGAAGGAGCCGTGAGGAGGGTTTCAGCAGAGTCACTAATACTCTTTCCTGCTCCTTGTGGTCCTTATATCTGTGTATTCCTTTAATAAAAACCCAACAAGCTGTTCACTAATGATTAGTGTGCATGTTGCAAATTTGCTGTGGATTAGCTGCAACTAGCTTTGATGTTCTCTTTAATCAGAGAACAAGGCCCGTCTTGTAGCAGAGGAAAAGAGAACAACAGAAGCACATAATGCATCTTGAGGCTGCTGCTCAGGAGAGAAACAAGCCACATCCACTTACAGGTCAGACCAAAGCAAGTTACATGGCCAACCCTAATATCAATGGGGCAGCAAGAATAATTGTTGCACTGGGATGGGACTATGCTGAACAAGAAGAAGTATTTTGAACAAATACTATAATTTTCCTTCCATAATTCTCCTTTTGGTAGAGTAACTTCACATACTTATATAGCAAACAGTTTGTTTCTTGATAAATTTAAAGCTTTCAATTGTAACAAAGTCAAAAATATTTTTAGGAATTTCATAAAATGTTCAAAGAATAATACGTAATTGATTCCAAATAAAAGTACTTGTAAGTCTGCACAGTAAGATTTTTCTTCAACAAGGAACTTCTAAAAACTTTACAAAAGCCAAAATAATTAATGTCTCTCATCTATCTACAAAAGCTGAGCTACTAATCATACTAAATTACAACTTTGGAGCTATTTTGGAATCTATTTTTATTCTAACCCTAAAGGTGTTATTTGGAAAAGTTATTTGGAAAAAAAAAGAAATTTTTATTGGGTCATTAAACCATTTCCTGCTAAAAAAGAAACAAGATTCTGACAGTACATGTCCATTTTAAATGCAAATGGTTCAGATTATATTATTTACAGAAAAATCCTTACAAATCATGTGTATTTAAAAAACAATTTTAATATTTTTCATAAATGAATAAGATTAACATTTTTATCCAGTGAATATAATTAAAACTCCTTTGCATTTTTGCTATGAGAAGACAGTTCTTTGAAATTGTGTGTGTGTGTGAATTTGTCTGCCAAGAGCGTGAGGGCTGGAAGTGCTAATGCTCATAGGAGACCTGCTCTGTGTCAGGCAGTCTGGTAGGCTCTCCACACACTTTCTCACTCTTCTCATAATTAGTAGAGCTAGAGTTTCCTTTCGCATAGGTAACATTATTGGCATTACCTCAAATCCCTCCAACAGTCCTACCATGTAGTCACCATTATTCTTGTATTATAGTTAAAAGCAAAGGCCCAAAGTAAATAACTTACCCAAGTCCACACAGCTATGGACCCAAAGCCCACGCTCTTTCTAACAAATATTCCTTCTTTCATCTATTCTTTACTAATGTTAGGAAATTCCAAAGTATCATGTCAGTCGCAATAAATTGTAACACTCCAAACAGATTGTATTACTTCATCTATATTAATTGGCATTTCAGTTTTAATTAGAGCATACCTTGCTTTATCTGTATTTCTTTCTGGACAATGAAAGGAAACTTGTAAGTAAACAGTTATGGAAGCAGTTCATTGGTACTTTATGACTTATATATAATTTTTGTAGTTTTATTGATATGCAAAACTTCTTCATCGACCCTTTCCAAAGCTTACAAAATAAATGTTAGGGTAATTACAACGGTGAAAACAATGCAGGTGCTTATGTATGTGCGTCTGTGTGTACATGCTCTGTATGTGTGGACAGCTACAGATGAATTTTGGATAAAGACTTTGGCATGAACAGTTAGGAGGACCAGCAGAAAACTGGCTAGCATATTAACGCATTTCTTCAAAAGCATAATAACATTTGTTATTTATTTACTGTAATTTGAAGCAGAAGTAGAATGGAGGGATGGAGTTAGAACAGCCCAGAGATTCATTTAATTGCACCTGAATTAGCAGAGTTTAAAAAGTAAAAGATATGCCATAAGCATTTGCTTCTGACTTGATGACCTGGCCTGTGTTCCTTAATGAATGATTATTGAAAACTCAGTTTTAATATGCTTTCTGATAACATACAGGTCACATTTGGCAGTTTACTTTAAATGTAAAAAGGCTTCTAAATTAACCTCTCTTGGGGAGGCCTTGTGATTCATGGTGGCATCCTCTTCTGAGTAAAGAATCATAGGCCGGGCGCAGTGGCTCACGCCTGTAATCCCAACACTTTTTGAGGCCAAGGTGGGCGGATCACCTGAGGTCAGGGGTGTGAGACCAGCCTGACCAACATGGAGAAACCCCATCTCTCCTAAAAACACAACATTAACAGAGCATGGCGGTACATGCCTATAATCCTAGCTACTCGGGAGGCTGAAGCAGGAGAATTGTTTGAACCCAGGATGCAAAGGTTGCAGTGAGCTCAGATCACGCCATTGCACTCCAACCAGGGCAACAATAGTGAAACTTCGTCTCAAAAAAAAAAAAAAAAAAAAGAAAAATCATGAGTTGCTGAAATTATTTATGCACTTATTCATTCATAACATAATGACACTGAAAAAGATACTGATTTATTTCTGAATCATGATGTTTATGATGGCTTTGCATTGCAGGCATTTTAGCCTGTATGTTGCCAATGATTGTAACTTCTATATTGTACCTTCCAAATAAAAACGACAACTCTGGCGTGACAACCACCCACCCTCCGACCCTTTCTCCTAAACTTTTCTATAAAAGTCTTTCAACTTGTACCAGACTCCAGCACACTCCCAAACTTTCTTGCTGTTTGTTCTCTGGTCAATCCTCCTACTTGGCTTCTAATAAACTTTTATCATATTATTTCTGCCTCAACACACTCAATTTCTGTAGATATTTCAAATGATTTCTAGTATGTTGTCAGAAAGAAGAAGGAAGAAGATGAACAGGGAGAGGAGGAATAGGAGGAGGGGAAGGAGGGAGAGGAGGGGATGGAGGGGAACAAGGAGGAGGAGGAGGAGGAAAGTGAACTGGTAAGAAATGATTATTTACAAGCAAAATTCCAAGAGTGGTTGGCTTATAACTTATTTAAATATTTGTATTTGATCTCTACCATTGCATATGCCATTCTACTCAGAATGAGTAGAATGTGTAGAATGAGTTCTACACAGACTCACTAGCATATTGCTGCTCTTTTATTATTCTAAGAAATTGTACAGTATCTATGATTATGATTCCAGTCTTTCTATTCAACCTGAGAACAATATAAAAGTTCAGAGACAAGGGATCAAACATGTCTTTCAGTTATTTATTTTTGCAGTGGGAGGACACAGAACTTAGATGTCTGGATAGCAATTTAAAATATGTTGATGTTGCACAATAGTCAACCTTCACTCACAAGTAAATGTAAGTATTTAACCAGGATAATGGCTTTTGCTTTCTCTGAAGAGCCTCATTTTTCAAATAGGTCTTCTCAGTTCAATTCAGGAAAAAACTGTTCCCATTGTAGAGTCTTCTTCCAGTCTTATGGCTGTGCCCAATGCTTCTGAATATATTTGCACCCAGAGAGGTACAGGCAGTTCTAACTGAACTGTACTGTTTCTTGACATTTCTAGAGCCTGAAACACTTATCTTTTGAAATAATTCTATAATGATAGGTATATAGATCATATCTATATATACATATCTATACATATGGTTATTTTATTTTACTGTGTCAGTATGAATAAAAAATACTGTATTGTTTTATGGGAAAAGGCAACAAAACGTCACTGAAACATAAGGCTTCCTTTTACTTCTAGATCTGTGTTTAAATTAACAATAACTAGTCACCACTTACTTTTATTTGCTGAGTGCCAGTTACAATGTTAAGTGCTTTATGTGGATTATTTTATTTAATCCTCACAGTATCCCTGGAGGTAGGTGTTAGTATATGACAGCAAGACCAACTACAAGTGGAGTTCAAAAAGTAAACATCACATAAAATGTGCCATGTTATTAGCAGCTTAATGGAATGACCAGTGTGAGTCACGTGGTTAATGTGGTGATGTCTGCAGTGGTGGTGAAGGTGAGAGTGGGTACTAGTCCAGTGAAATCCTAGTCTCTATGAGTGCTGCCTAGAGTTTGCCACCACCTACCTGTGCATTGTTGATAGGTCCATATGTATTATTCCTAGGACAGTTTTAGTCATTCTAGGAATTAAAAAAATATATTTTTGGCCAGGTGTGGGGGCTCAGGCCTGCAATCCTGGCACTTCGGGAGGCCGAAGCGGGTGGATCATCTGAGGTTAGGATTTCGAGACCAGCCTGCCCAACATGGCAAAACTCCGTCTCTACTAAAAATAATAATAATAATACAAAAATTCACCAGGTGTGGAGGCATAAGCCTGTAGTCCCAGCTACTTGGGAGGCTGAGGCGGGAGAATTGCTTGAACCAGGGAGGCAGAGATTGCAGAGCCGAGATCATGCCATTGCACTCCAGCCTGGGTGCCAGAGTGAGACTCTGTCTCAAAAAAAATTTTTTTTATTGATACATATTGTTTATATTTACAGGGTAGATGTCATATTTTATTACACATATAGAATATGTGATGATCAAGTTAGGATATCCATCACCTCACATATTTATCATTTCTATATTTGGAACATTTCAAGTCCTCTCTTTAAGCTATTTTGAAATATACAATATATTGTTGTTGATGACAGTCACTCTACTCTGCTGTCAAACATTAGGCTTATTCCTTCTATCTAACTGTATGTTTGTACCCATTAACCAACCTCTATTCATCACCCCACCATGGCAAACACCCTTTCTAGCCTCTGATAAGCATCATTCATCTCTGACTCCATGAGATTAACTCTTTTATCTTTCATATATCAGTGAGAATATGCATATTATTTGCTTTTCTGTGTCTGGCTTATTTCACTTCACATAACGAACTCCAATTTTATCTATGTTGTTGCAAATAATAGGATTTGGTTCTTTTTTATGGCTAAATAGTATTTCTCTCTGTATATATATCACATTTTCTTTATCCATTCATCCTTTTATGGACAATTAGGTTGATTCCATGTCTTTGCTATTGTGAATAGCACTGCAATAAACATAAGGTGCAGATATTTATCTCTTTGAAATACTAAAAAAAAGAACAAAGTTGAAGTTATCACGCTACCTGACTTCAAAACATGTTACAAAGATATAGTAACTGAAACAGCATGGTACTGATATAAAAACAGACACATAGACCAATGGAACAGTATAGAGAACCTAAAAATAAATCTACATATTTACAACCAACTGATTTTCAACAAAGGTGCCAAGAACATATGTTGAGAAAAGGATACCCTCTTTATTAAATGGTGCTGGGAAAACTGGATACTCATACACAAAAGAATGAAATGAAACCTCTGTCTCTCACTATATACAAAAATCAGCTACAAATGGATTAAAGACTTAAACAAAAGACCTGGAACTCTAAAACTACTAGAGAAAAACATAGGGGAAACACTCCAGGATGTTGGCCTAGGCAAAGATTTTATAGCTAAGACCTCAAAAAGACAGGTAACAAAAACAAAAAGTAGACAAATGGGACTATGTTAAACTAAAAGGCTTCTGTACAGCAAAAGGAACATTCTAGGAATCTTTAAGTGAGTTTGTGCTCATTTTACTGGCCCTACTTAGGGATATTGGGATTTAGTCACTTTCTTTTCCAACCATCTCTGAAAATGAGAATTTTAGGCCATCCCTGCTGTAGAAGGGGATAGAGAGAGAGAACTTGGTCCAATCCCCCTGAATGTGAGCTCAGATCATGGTATTACTGAGTTTTATTGTATTTGATTTTTAAGGAGTAACTTTCCTAAATTTATTAAGCAATTAAGAGGTGGAGAGGGCCAGATGCAGTGGCTCACGCCTGTAATCCCTGCACTTTGGGAGGCTAAGGCAGGTGGATCACCTGAGGTCAGAAGTTCAAGACCAACCTGGTCAACATGGTGAAACCCTGTCTCTACTAAATATACAAAAGTTAGCTGGGCATGGTGGCGGGCACCTGTAATCCCAGCTACTTTGGAGGCTGAGGCAGGAGAATAGCTTGAATCCAGGAGGCAGAAGCTGCAGTGAGCCAAGATCACACCATTGTGCTCCAGCCTGGGCCACAAAAGCAAAAGTTTGTCTCAAAAAAAAAAAAAAAAAAAAAAAAGGATGAAGATCATGGTTGCACGCACCTCTAGTCACAGCTACTCGGGAGTCTGAGGTGAGACGATCACTCAAGTCCAACAGTTCCAGGCCATAGTGACCTATGGTCATGCCACTGCACTCCAGCCTGGGCAACAGAGCAAGACCAGGTATCAAAATAAATAAATAATTAAAAAAAAACAAAAATAAAAATAAAATGTAAAAAAGAAGTGAATCTGGAACAGGAGCCCAGGCTGTGGAACATGGTTGTAAGGTATGGTAGGACATTTGTCCAAGGTCACATAGCCATTAACGCTAGAGCCTAGCTTTGAATGAAAGCTGGTTTGCCTACCAAGTCTATACTAAACTATCCAAGAAGTGAGATAAAAAAGAAATTTAGAAATAATTAACATTAAATGTTAATAATTCATATGCCACATTCATTTGGGAATTTTTTGTTACAGGAAAAGTAGCTGTCATTTGTGGCTTACTGCTGTTTAGGGCCTGCTGTGAAACTTTGCAGACATAAAACATAAAAAAGTACCTAATCTAGTGCCATGCACATTTCACACAGTATCCTCTCTACAGTTGAACACATAGTATCCTCTCTACAAATGGACATTTATTTCTGTCCCTGCCGTCATCTCTGCATTTTTAAATTGTTTCAGTGTACAATAATTTTCATGAACGAAATTTCAGTATCCTCCACTCTTACAGTTGAATAATCTGACCTTTGGAGAATTAACTAATTTCATCCAGTTTACAATTACTGTGTTCCATAGCAAGAGCAAGGGCTTGAATGTAAGTCTGTTTGGCTCTGAAGCCTGCAGGTTTTCCCTATGAGAATCCTGCCTCTTCCCTTTATCGTACTATTATAATTCAGAAACTCACTTTAAGATATCACAATGTCCTCTTTTAAGTCTTTAATATTCCATTTCAAAAGCATACAAGAACATGGGCAAACTGGCAACTATTTCTCAGCATAGTCAGATGGAAGAAAAACACTCTGATCCCACCCCATAGGAACTTACACAAGAACAAAACGCCATCTATTCTGTTTCACATGAGGCTTTCAGTGTGGCTGAAGCAGTCTCATTTTCTTTTCTCTTAGATTGAAGAGAATAGTTCAGTCACAAGAGGATAAATGTCTGTTTAATGGAATTCTAGGGGCAATAATGAACTGATAAGTCCACAAATGGCCTTCGAAGACCACAGATACAAACATTACTCTATGTAGCAAAGCTTCAAGAGGATGAACCAGAAATACACAAAAAGAAAGACATCAACAAAGGGAAGGTTTCTAGCCCTTTCCCTTTTCTTATTTAGTGTGTAATGTTATTTTGGATTTGGTTAATCACACAAGTCATAGATTTAAAAAGATATTAAATCAGAGAAACAGAAATCCTCTAAATACCACCAAGCTCTAAAGAAGAGCCTTGATAGGTCTTAAGACTTCAAAGGCATTCTGTAGCCTATTCAAGCCTGAAGGGTTAGTGTCATCTTAAAGACAAATTCCTAAAGCTATCTTACTGAGAAGGAAAACAAATACATTTTGAAATCATTCCAAAGCAATTTGATTCAAAGAGTTTTTTTTTTATTAATTAAGGTTGACTTTCCCATAATGAAATTCTCAAATGAAAAGGCCACCATAGCAAATATCTTCAACTTTGATTTCCATGACTTCATAGGCAGATTCATTTATTCTTGGCTAGAATCACTCAACATTTAGTAAGCATTTATTTTGTTCTAGGATGCTAGGCATAGGGAAATATAGCACTGAGAAAAACATGGTTTCATGATTTGCAATTAATCACAGCTTATTAGAAAACTTAGACAAGAAAACTAACAAGTTTAAGAGAGTAGACTAAGCTCTATAAAATATTATGAATATGATGCTATAGAATCCTAGAGAAGAGGGATCTAAATCAAATTAAGGTGTGGGTGTGTGTGTGGGGGGGTATGGGTATGGGTGTGGGTTTAGAAGGGATTATCAAAGAATTAAACACTGAAAAATGAATAGGAGAGAGCTATATATGTTGTTGCTGTTGGGAACTGTGGAGGACATTGTCAGTAAAGATAATAGCTGATATAAAAGCATGGAATAGTGTGATGTTTGAGAATTCATAAATAAGTTGGTCAGCTTGATCTGCCAAAAGGGTATTAAGATTCACATCTCCAGTTAGGTAAAATCATACATTTCATTAATTTTACAGCCTTATTTCTCTTTTTGTATTTTCCATAGCTTGATTGATTTTTATCTGTTTCTTTTTAAGATAAAAGCTGATTGACCTTTGAAAAAGAGAAAGGAATATTTATACGCATCGGCAATCGACCTGTTTCAAAGTCAAAGCTGCACAGAGGTTAAATTACAGAGCTTCAGGAATGTTGTTAGTCCATTGTTTACTATAGTAACATTTCTACTTTGCCAAAAGCATTTTTACATCGCCTGACCTTTATACAACACTATAATATTCATATTTGGCTGCCAAAATACCACAACTCTGTACAGTTTCAAAGGTGCTAATCTGATCATTTCTCTCTGTTCCTCTCACCTTTCCCATTTTAGTCTCTCTACTGACAGCAAAAGAAGAAAAATATTTGATTTGATTTAAATTTTGTATCATTCAGAACTGATGACCCAAGGGAATATTCAGGGCAGGACATGACTTCCTTTCGGCAAGAATGTTGTAGGTGAAGAAATTCAAATGAATAAAGAAATTCATAGTATGAATTCAGTTACATCAATTGACAGTTATTTACATACTTTCAATTCTGTACCACGCAATGTACTGGGTGCTGAGGCAAATAAAGTCATGTGATTTCATCCTGAATTATCCTCAACCTGATTAAAAGTACAAAACATATAAATTGATTTACTAATTAGAGTTTAATTATATAATTTAAATTATAAAATTTTATAATATATAAGGTTATATATTATAACCCTGTGTTATATAGTAGAGATATGATGGTGAACAGGACAGAGACATTACCTTCAAGGAGCTAGTGTTTAAATCAAGGTTGCCAACAAGTAAAAAAAAAAAAAAAAAAAAGCAATATGGTGTGATGACTATGGTGTGTGTTTAATGTAAAAATAAACACAGGGTCATCAAAACCAAACTTGGAAGCTTGGGGAAAGTTCTCTGGCCTCTTAACGGAGATTTCAGAAATGAAGCAGAGCTCCCTAGTCTAAGGAAAAAGAAAAGAGTGTTCTAAGAATTGGAAACAGCAGGTTAAAAAGCCCAGGGACAAGACGCAACTTAGCATGATGCAGGAACTGAGAGTAGGGATTGTAACTACACATACTGAAATCTCCTAAGGTACTTATACTAAACACATGTGTGCACGTGCGCATGCACACACACACACACACACATATATATATGAAAGCAAATCAGCAAGGAACTCTAGTTGTTTGATTAGAGATGAAATCAGTTGGATAGAAAGAATGCCAGCAAACATGAGATCAGCAGTAGCTGCTATAGAAGAGAAAGGGGGAAGAATGCGGACACTGGAGGCAATAACATCAAAGACCAGGTGTTGGAAAGCAGAGAGGCGGCAGACTAAAAAACAAAGAACTGCTAGAAAGCTGAGATGAAAGGCCTTTTTTTTCTTAAGATGGATGGATTCTAGGGGCACTGGTGACAGCCCCAAGTACCTAGATATAGCAGGAAAATTAAAAAATAAAAACCCAAGTATTTGTGGGCCTGGAGCTCTATGAATGTGTGGAGGAAATGACATTGTTTCAGACTTTCTTATAATCCCTTCCCTAATTTTCTGTAATCTTTTCACATTAGCGTCCCCTAGGGTTCCATTCTTGATTCTCATCTTTACTTTCCGCATTCACACCCTTGATATCACATTTAAATAAGACCCACACACTGATAATTCCCAAATATATAACTCAAGCCTAGACATTTCTTCCTAACTCCACATCCACCTAAACAACTACACATCTGATAGCTCCACTTAGCTGTTGCAGGCGAGAAAAAGTAGCATCTTTTCCTCACCCACCACGAGGTCCATGACTGACACTCCTATAAGAAAAGACAGATTAACAAGAGAAAAGCATCACAAATTTATTTAACAAAGTTTTATGTGACATGAGAGGCTTCAGAAATTAAGGTTCAAAGACCTAAGGAACAGTGTGTATGTTCATGCTAAGTCTGAGAGAAGAAGTGGAGAGGTGTGGAGAAATATGACTGGACAAAAATGGAGTATGACCTAATGGTAACAAGCTGGGGGAAATTTGGCAAGGCCTGTTCAGATTCTTTTTGGCCTCTCTGTGTAGCATTTCTTTCCTCTGGGTAGAAGGAAGGACTACTTGTCACATGAGGGTCTTATGATCTACTTTCATGGGAGGTAGGTCAAAGAGTGAACTTTCTAGGTTTTATAGCTTGTTTTAGGAAAAAAATAAGGGTTGGAAACAGAAGAAAGGAGAAAGTCAGAGATAGGCCCTGTTGCTTTTCCGAGGCCCTCCTGCCCTTTTCAGCTCAAAAGTGCTCAGCCTGCCAGGGGACCATACTTTGGGGCATCATGTTCTGTACCCCAACGATGTCTAAGAGGCTTCTCATATTTAACATATCCCAAATTGTATTAGTCCATTCTCACACTGCCATAAAGAATGACCTGAGACCGGGTAATTTATAAGAGGTTTAATTGACTCACAGTTCTGCAGGCTGTACAGGAAGCAAGGCTGGAGAGGCCTTAGGAAACTTACAATCATGGTAGAAGGCAAAGGGGAAGCAAACACATCTGCATGGTGGGAGCAGAAGGAAGGAGGGGGAGGTACTACATACCTTTAAGCAAGCAGCACTAGGGGGATGGTGCTAAACCATGAGATACCACCCCCATGATCCAATCTCCCACCAGGCCCTCCTCCTACACGGGATTACAAGTCAACATGAGATTTGGGTGGGGACATAGGCAAAATCATGTTACCAACTTAATATCTGATTTCTACCACATCCCCCAAATCCTAATGCATCCCCAGTCAGCCCCATGCCCACTGATGACAATTCTTTACTTCTAGAAATTAAATAAAAAATCTTAGGGTTGTTCTTGACTTTCCTTTCCTCTCACACCCCAAATGCAGGACATCGGTGTTATTTTATTGACTCCACCTTTGTGCTATGCCCATAATCCAAGCACTTCTCAGTAGCTCCACTCCTACCACTGTAATCTGAGCTAGAACCATTCCTCACTAGATTACTTCAGTTGCTCCTGATGGGCCTCCCTGTGTTTTCCCTTACCCTCTCTGTGTGTATTCTCAGTACAGCAGCCAGAATCATCCCTTGAAAAGTTAAATCGGGGTTTCTAAATTCCAGCAATATTGCAATATTGACACCTTGGGCCAGATGATACTTTGTTGTGGGCATGTCCTGTATATTATAAAATGTGTATACAGCAGCATCCCTGACCTCTACCCCTAGGTGCCAGTAGCATCTCCTCCTCATAGTTGTGACAACCAAAGATGTCTCCAGACATTACCAAATGTTTCTTTGGATACAAAATTGTCCTTCATTTTGAACTACTGAGATAGATCGTAAGATTTCTTCTTAATCAGAATAAAATCCCAAGTCCTTATAAGGGACTATACTTTCTGCAGCATTCCCAGCCCTTTCCCCTTCTTTGCTCATTCTCACTACTCTCACTTACACCCTGGGCTTCAGGCCCACAGGGCCACTGCTGTTCCATGGATGTCAGGCCAGCTCTGCCTTTCCCAGGCATGACTCACTCTTTCTTTCAAGTCTTTGTGCAACTGTCACTTTCCAAATGAGGCTTAACTGATAACCCAATTGTAAATCACAACCTGCCACTACCACCTCTGTATCATTGATAGCAACTGTTTTCTCCTAAGTTTGCTATCACTTATCACCTTCTAACATATATAATTTGCTGATTCATTCAACAGCTATTTATAGAAGACCCACTCTCTAATATACACTATTCTATACTCCTTGGGCTTACAAATAAATAAAACAGATTCTAGCTGCAGGAAAAAGGTATTAATCAAATCAACAAATAAAAGATATAATATGTCAGCTGGCGACAAATGCTTACAAAAAACTTAAAGGAGGTTGGGTGCTGATGAGAAATTGCAGTTTTAAGTAGGACAATTTGTTGAGATTGTGAGTTTGAAAGATTATCCATCTTTCTGTTTCTTTGTGTTGCCTATCTTCCTCCATTAGGTTACAAGTTCCATGACACCAGTGATTTATTTTTTTTCTAATTTTTACCCATGAGACAACACTACCAACTTGAGTAGACTCTGACACTTAGTGGTTTTTAATATTTTTTTCTTGATTAAGAAAAAAAAACTCCTCTTGAATCAAAGAAAATGATTTAGACTATGGAATCCTTAACAGTTTTGTACTTATAGTATGAGTGGGAGGTTCATTCTGGAAACATGGCACACTTATTTCCTGCATGAACCTGATATGAATTTGTCACAGAACATTGACTTTCAGATTACCTATCGTACCTCCATGAAAAGAGAACAACAATATAGATTAATGTAATAAGTATTATATAAATGGTGCATACCGTGTTTTCAAGGTACAGATATGGGACAGTCCATTTCAGTTGGCCAGAAAAGGTATCTAAAATGTGCCTTTAAAGATAGAATTTCAGCCGGGTGAAAAAAGGAAAAAGACCACCCGAAAGATAAACAAAACGGGGAGCCAAATATCACAGAGTCTTGCTCTGAAATTGTGCCAAGGCCAGTAACTCATCTCTTGCTTTCTTAACTTATGACTAATGTGAATATGGGGGTCACGTATGTTGTTGCTCAGCCCAAGATACATTTTCAAGTAAAAGTAATGTTATTAAAAATTACAGCAGGAAAATGAGTATAACTTGGGACTGTTACAGGCAGACCTCATATATGTTATTACAAACTTTGCCTTGTACCGTCTTCTAGTATTATGTTTCTTCACTTGGATGGCCTCCATCATGCGTGTGTCCCTGTGCTGGTTTATATTCCAGTGGCAGAGGGATGGGGTTCTGCATATCCCCAATTTCCACTCCCCATCATTCCAAATGACTGAAATCTTTTACCTATGCTTGAGCCCTTCTATTTTCTACTGAGGCTTCCTCCTTCTGAATGCCATTATCCTAGGTTATCCTTTTTTAATATGGGGCTTTTAAATAACAATAACTGTGAGTTTGATTGTGTTTTGCTTCCTATTTGGCTTGCCTCACTTCCATCCCAGTTCCAATTATAACCCTATAGGTGTTCAAAGAGAAGAAGGCATTTCCTGCCATAATTATTAGGAGAGACTTCAGGTGAGAACTGAAGGATAAATAGAAATTCAATGCATAATATGTAAAAATGAATGAACACATATTAACGAAGGTAGTTGGTGGTAGTGAAATGATGTCAGCCAATATGTTAAACAAAACATTTTCAGACACTTATGAAGAACTATGCAGAATTTAATTAGGGTGGTTAGCAAGGTTTGCAATTGCTTGCAAAAGAGCAAGCAACATGCAATTATGTATCATGTTGAAGAACTTCCTAAATATCAAGCCATGAGAATAGACTTTATTTTGAAACTTGTGTAATTGTCCCGTAGAACTGATGCTTATGGCTTCTTTTGAATAAACATATAAATTAACCATCGGAGTCTTGAAACTTGAGACACTTACATTTGTCTTATCTGAGTTTCTTTCTCATAAAACTGACTATCAGGACTCCCAGATGGGATCAAAGAACTGAAATTTACCAGGTCACTGCATCTGGACAATGAGATGCCAGACCTCTCAATCATCACGATTGCCTAACCAATCCCCTGCTTCCTGCACCAACTCTTCTTCCTTACCCCTCCCCCTAATTCCTGTTTTCCCACACATGGTTAGATTTCTCCCTTACTACATAAACTTCTAACTTTAGTTGATCAGGGAGATGGAATCAAGACTGATCTCCCACTTCCTCTACTGCAGCACCAGATTAAAGCCTTCTTCCCTGACAATACTTGTTGTCTCAGTAATTGGCTTTCTGGGTTGTGAGCAGCAGGACCTAGACTGAACTTCAAAGCCTTTTGGTAACAATTTGAAAACAACATAAAACTACCTAACTTTTTTTCTGAGTATGTGTCTCTAAGCAAAACTTTTTGGCTGAAAGGGATTAAATGACTATTCACAATACTCATAAGCATTTTTGGGAGGTAGGAGTAGCTAGAGTCTGAGTTTCAGACACCAACTAATTAGCAAATAAGTGAGGGCTTAAAAGACAGGAGTGCTAACTATGGTGCTGCTGTTACTGCTGCTAATGATAAGATATCCATGTGCCAGGTAGTATGACAAGTGCTTAACAGGTATTGTTTAATGCTAACAATAGTTCATTCAAGTAGGTATTTGATTTTTCCAATTTTACAGGTAAGAAAACAATGGTTTAGTATGTTTATGAAACTTGACCAAGTTTACACAGTTCAAAAGTGGCAGGATCAGGATTTGATCCAATGATAAAAGCCTGGCTAGGAAAACTTACTTCTTAACCATTTTGCTAATACTAACTCTCCAAATAGGAGAAACAAGTAGGAGTAAACCATTAGGAAAGGAATGTGCGTCCTTCCTAGAAGTGTAAATCAGAAAGCCAAAATTTCAATCTCAGTATACTAGTCAAAGTCAGAGTTACCTTCAGCAAAAGGGGACTTGGAGATAGTGGTTGAGATAGATATGACTGGTATATGCAAAAGACTTGGGATGACCATTCCAATAAATGCAAGCAAGTGTAGAGGAGAGAAAAAAATAATAAGAAAAAAAATCTTTCTTCTATTGGCTTAGGTTCAATGTCTGAGGCCTGCAAATGAAACTATTGAAAGACAGATTAACTAGAAAAGATATTTATTTTATATGCACTTAGGGGATCTCACCGATATGAAGTCAAAATCCCAAAAACCTGGTTAGATCTGAAGACTTTTATACAGTTTTAACAAAGTATGGTATAGTGTAGAAAAGAGAAAAGACAAAGGGGGCTTTGGGCTTCTTCAGGAGGGATGGATAAATTGTGAGAGGGTGACAGGATGTGTATGGTATATTCTTCTTGCACTACTATAAAGAAATACCTGAGACTAGATAATTCATAAAGAAAAGAGGTTTAATTGGCTCACAGTTCTGCAGGTTGTACAGGAAGTATGGCTGAGAGGCCTCGGGAAACTTACAAACATGGCAGAAAGCAAAGAGGATGCAGGAACATCTTGATACAGCCAGAGCAGGAGGAAGAGAGAGAGCAGGGAGGTGCTACACACTTTTAAACAACAAGATCTCTAGAGGGATGGTGCTAAACCATTAGAAACTGTCCCCTTGATCCAGTCACCTTCCACCAAACCCCATCTCCAACTCCAACAATGCAGATTACAATTTGACATGAGATTTGGGTGGGGACACAGAGCCAAACCATATCATATGATAAATAAGGATTATTTAGTAAGCCTTGTTACGTAGTCTACAATAATTATCCTCTTCCTACAAGAAAGGAGTATACCTTTACAAATGACAATTTTCTTTAAAATAGAAATGCTATTTCTTTCCTTACAGAAAGGAAATACATGCTGGGATTTTAGGCAGGAAGGGGGAACACAGGGTTTCCTCCAATGTTTGCTGCTTCTCAATTGCCTTCAGTTCAAAATACTTTGCATACCAAAGTGGCAATTTTTGGTAAGGGCATATAATGATCCCCTTGACAAGAGTCAATTTAAAAAGTGCAATGTTTTCTAAACAATGGTGAGAATCCAATTTAAAAGATGCAGTAGATTTATTTCCCACAAAAAGGCAGAAGAGCAAGAAGAAAGAATCTCTGGTTTAAGGTAAAGTGATTTCAGTCTTATCAGCAAAGGTTTTTTATAGCAAAATTAAGATGTGAATCTTTAGGGGCCACAGTCTGCTGACTCCCTAGTACGACTCTTAGCAACTCATCACTTCCTCTAATTTGCAGTGGCAGCAGGAGAAAAGACTGTGAGTACCAGAGATTTCTGGAGGGAATTCCAGGTCCAGGCTTTTCAGAATGCCCAAGTCAACAGCTACTGCTTTTCAGGAATCTGGAAAATAGCTCCAACTTTCTTCTAAATGCATTGTTTCCTGTCTTTCTGATTTTATTTTTGGTGTCTTTTGTGCCTGAAACATTCTCACCAACTGCCTATATCATAAATCTTCAAGATGAAACTGAAATGTCATTTTCTCACTGAAGCCTTTCTTAATCTCTCCTGGTGAGTTCTTCTCATGGTATCCCCACAACATTTTGTATACTCTCTATTCTGACACTGGCACCCAACTAAAAGGGATATTGATGTGAATTTGCACCTTGTACTAACTTCCATGAAAAGTCTGATTATTTCCAGCAATTTATCCTACTTATTTCCCTTCTTGTCTCCCACCCTATGCCTATCCTCTGACCTGAAGGACAATTTCTATTCTCACTTTTATTATTTTGATCCTTATTATATATAACATTCTGAAGAAAAGTAGGGATTAATGTCATGACTATTTTGTCCACAACTTTGCCTTCTGACCTCAGACCATCTCTCCACTTTCTCCTCCAACATTTATTAAGAATAAAGCCCTGTCACTCCTCCAAGTAGCAAAACAAGACAACTCCATTTCTTCTCCAGGGTTTGCTAAGAAGGGAAAAACAGAATCTTAGCTAGATGTTAAGAAAAATAGAGCCAGGAAGGAAAGAAACTTCTTCCACAGGGATGTGGAATTAGGAAGCAGAAACCTTTTGTTTTCTAACTTTCGATAAAGGTACAAAACTGTGAGAGTTTAGAAAATGAAATAAAATTATATTTAACTAGAGCCTACACAAATAGCTTTTGAAGAGATTCAGTATATTCATATCAAAGCTTTCAGGCTTGAACTGCCTTCCAGAGTGTGGGCCTGGTGAAAATAGTTCTTTCAGTGTGTGTTTAGATACGTTGATTGAAGTTACCCACAACACCTTAGTGCAAACTGAATGAGCTCACTAGTTAAATATGTCATTTTCTTCAAACGCTGTCTTTATTTGCTGTCTTCTATTTCAAATTATCACAGTAAAAATTATCTCAACCCATAACAGAAATTTCTATTGTGTGATTTTTAGTAATAACAACCTTATATTGTGAATTTCTTCAAATTCCGTTTTTCAATGGTGTGTTACAAGTTCTCATGGGAGAATTCTAGTGCATGAACAACTTCTGTGATGAAATCACCATGACTTTTTCTAAATACCCAAAATAGAATTCTTGAAAATATTTTCCCCTTTCTCTTTCCAAAGGAGAAATAACTTCAAGTGCTGTTAGTGATGCCATTAACTTCACATAAAACAATTCCTAATGAAAAACACTCAAATATTTACAAGAGCATATTTAGAGCATTTTTCAGTGCCGAATTGTGTCTGTATAAGGCCACATATTCATATAGCCACTTTAGAATTTACAGGGATTATGTTAAAGACTCCAATACCTTTTTATTTGCAAATAGTGTTTTGCAAATAAATACACCTTGTTTTGTGACTCTTGCAAATTAAATTCTGTTGAAAAGAAAAACTGTCGTGAAATTAAACAGTTTAATTCAGCAAAGAATGATTTGTGGATTGTGTAGCCTCCAGAACCAGAATAGATTCAGAACGACTCCTGGGCTGTCACATGGTCTGATAGCATCTAAGGACAGAAGAAGGAAAGTGACATACAGAAAATAAAAGTGAGGTACAGACAGAGCTAGACTGGTTATAGCTGGATGTTTGCCTTATTGGAACCTGGTTTGAACAGTTGGCTATCTATGGTTGAAATTCAGCCACTGTGATTGGCTGAGACTTGGCTACTTGTTACAAGAGTAGGTTACAGTCCATCCACACATCAAGTTAAATACACTATGTATGAAGAAACTTTTAGGATAAACCTAATTTAACAATTCTAAGTAATCTGAGGACAAAGGGAATATCTAAAATTCCCCTCTTGCTTAGTACCATGCTATGTGCAGAACTTTAGCTTAAAACACATTAGTATTGAAAAATAAGTAAACAATTATTGCATAGTTTGTTAAGTACAGATTGGTAAACATAATGGAAGAAACACAGGAAGAAGCATCATGCGGGGAGGGAGAGGAGATAGGATTCGTTAGGAAAGGGAATCAAATCTTTTTTAGCAGAATATTGAAGGTAGAACACAATCTTCCAGGACATAGAGAAAAGAGTATTCTTGAATACCTGAATAACACCCACAAGGGCTTGGAGATGTGAAAAGATTTGGTAAGTTAAGAATCCAAAATTCATGGGAGAACAGTTGGAGAGTGAGAGATGAGTAGAAATGTGTGGTTGGACAAAGTTGTAAAGCTTTTCTGAATAAGCTGAGGAGACTGTTGTTCACCTGCAGAAGAACTGGAATTAGCACAAGGTCCACAGCATCTGGCTTGTGTTAAATGTTAACTAGCTCACTTTACACTAAATCCCAGGGTGAATAAAATGTTTATCCCCTTGGTAGAATAGGAAATAAAAGCCAAAATCATGGGCCTTCATTGCTGCTGTTCTTTTCATTGTTTGTTTTGTTTTGTTTTGCATTGTATATCTTCAAATAGTTTTAGAGTTTTCTTTTTTTTTTTAAGGTAATGAATAATAATCAAAAGCTGCACTCTCTTTTGTGAATCAGCCAGAATATGATGGATTTAGGTTAGAAAAGGCAATTAGTAATTACGTTAACAAAACAAAACCAAAAATCCCTGAGGTTAGATAGTTCTAGTAGCATTGAGTATTCATCCAGTGCCTGTGGAGTGGCTCACACTTTTTTTTTTCATTTTTAGTAGTTAGTTAGCCGTCGGATCAAGTGCTGCCCAGTGTTACCACAAAAACTCTCACCAAACATACTCAAGAAACCTAGGTCAGTCCTTGGAAACTGCCCAACTATGAACTGGGCCAGGCCATCTAGGATGGGGCAGCGGGCATTACCACCCTGACACTGACAAGTGTGTTGCCTCTTGTAAAGAGCTGTTTGCCCATCCTGCCACACATAGCAGGATACACAAATGGGGGAGCACAGATGTGCAATGGAAGCAAACAAGTGGTCAGCCCTACAATGCTGAGATTCTATTTACATGCTTTTTGTATCATGTCTTTATTATATGCAATACTTTGAAACTTCACATTGCTGCTATATTTTTTACTATGATTCATTAGCTTGAACTTTCAAACAACCCATACAGCTCCTTGATATGTTCATAACTCTCTTGGCTTTCAATTTCACAGTATTCCCTGAAGTTAATTGTGATGCTATTTTATGTT
Source organism: Pan troglodytes (assembly GCF_028858775.2). Taxonomy (NCBI): domain Eukaryota; kingdom Metazoa; phylum Chordata; class Mammalia; order Primates; family Hominidae; genus Pan; species Pan troglodytes. The sequence continues at coordinate 17,667,164 of NC_072411.2, forward strand.
TCTAAAGACAGCATATTTCTCCCTAGGTATACTAATACTGAACAACTGACATACATTGTAATTTCATGGGGTGAAATGAGCTATTCTCAGGTCCTAGGTTGTTCAGCACAACAGTTTCCAAGTGTCCACACCTTTTATTCTCTACATCTATTATTATAATTTTCTTTGGACAATCACAAACGACCGAAATTATGAGAACTTGAAAATATTTGACAAAAGGTTATATCCCTATGCTTCTACAAAAGTACTAAAGAGGGTTTGTACATAGATTCCACTCAGACTTAAGGAGAAAGAATAAGGTAAATTGAAAAGAAGAAAGCTCTTACAAGCAGGCTAATGCATCATTCTATCATCATCACCATCATCATTGTCATTATTATCATCATCTTCACTATGAATATATTTTACCATACTAATACTCAAAAAGTTTCACATTAAAATAAGATACCACTTTTGACTCAACAAATATTTAAGTAAGAATATGGCCATGGGTTTAGAAAACATGCATTCCTGTTCTGCTGGAGAAAGGGTAAACTTGAGAATCATTGAGGAAATCAGTTAGAAAGTATGTAATACAAATGATAATTATTAATATTAAAATAATACAGTTTAATATAATTAGTAAGCATAATTTTAAAATTATTTAACATAAATAACCAAAAAGGCAAAATTCTAAAACGTATTTGTTACAAATATAGAATGAACATTCCTGCGTTACTATGGGGAAAATTGACATAATCCAAGTTTTTAACAATAAAAGATTGGTTAATTATGCAACCATAAGATGTGTAGTTATTAATATGTTTCACCATAATAATACATATAAAAGGATATAGTATTGTACATACACAATTATAACTTTAAAATGTGCATGTTTTGTGCAAAAGTATATATATGAAAAATACTATACTACTATATTGGCTGTGGCTATCTTTTGGGTATAAATAGCTGGATTATGGATAATCTTTTTCTTTCTACTTAAATCATTTTATATTGCTTGTTAACCCTAAAAACAACAACAAAAAAGATAGTAAAGATTTTTAAAGAACACTTAAGGATATTTTTATAGATATCTAAACCAGTTGCTAGCTGGCTATTGTCTAAATACTAATGCCTGACTTGGTCAACACAAGGAAATTCACTCACTTGTGAGTAACGATCTAACAAAGCTTATAGGAGTCAGTAGCTTACGTTGGCTTTTGACATAAACTGTGTAGTATGAAAAGGCAAGTATCTAATAATAGAGGCATTGTGGATTGTCCTTGAAGTTCTTAGGCTTCAAGAATCTTACTCTTCTGATGCTCTGAAAATACTGATGCCATGCTTACTCCCCAGAAAGGTAATGAGTTTAAAGTGGGGACTAAGAGTAGGAAATTTTTAAAGCTCCCAGATGTGTTTAACCTGCAACCAGAGTTAATAATTTGGGGGATAGACAAGAGCTGCTCAAAGTTCAGTGTTGGTCTCAAACTGTTCCTTACACTCCACAGTGAGATTTATTCAGAAATTAGTAGTGAGATGAGTTCTGCAATTGAGAGTGACCATTTAAAAATGTTTATATAGAAATTTGACTTTGCCATGACATCCAAACAAGTGACTAGTAAACAACTCTCATTAAACAAGTTATAGACTAGCCTAAGTGCTTTTGAGCTCACTTGATGAACCACATGTAAATACCTCCTATCAGTCTGTGATGAAGTGAAAAAAAAAAACTAAAGATAAAAACCAATCCTTCAGGACACAGGTTTATGTGCCTACCTTCCCAGCTACATTGTCAGTTATTGAGAATCACCCATAGAGCTTAGTACAAACTATACCTACAGCAGGTGCTCCAAATACTTCCTGAATTGTAATGAATGATGTTTTAATTTTTTTTCCATTTAAGAAGATAACTGACTTTTAACAGGAGCCATTAGTATTGTGATGTCTTTACAATAAAATAATTTACTTAGGACAGTGGAGGTTTCCGTTATTATAGTTAAAGTGATCTGAGATGCTTTGCAGCAGAACAAGCTTCTTCATGCCCTTTAAGTGATCTTATGTCTGTTCTCTTACTTAGTTGATGTATTTGTAGTGTATCATCCCTTACTGGCTGGCCCAGGTCCACCGACTCCATTGCAGCAAGAATGGGGGGATTCTGACAAGTCCCATCAATGGCAGCCTTAGGCCATAGGTCACTTGTCTCAACTTTGTAAGGATCATACATAGACCTGCACTGGCTCCGCCTAATCAACACTCGCCTCCCTACTCTCACTTTTGGACATTTGAGGTTGGAAGACATTTACCAAGCACTAAAAATGGGAGGGTCAAAACCACAGATTTTGCTGAACAAATGCCCTCTGTTCTACGCTTCACAAGTTTGTTCAGATCTAAGATAACATTGTCATAGAAATCCAAGTCTGAGTCTTCATGAACTGATGTGTGATTTACCAAGGCTAAACTGTCTTCTAGCATCATCTTTAGTTATGCACAATAATTGGCCTCCATGATTGTAACCTGATAGATGCGTGCCATGGATACTCACCTTTGTTGACAAAGATGGCAAAGATTGGTTTTATGGAATATTTGGGAAACCCAAAGAAAGGAAGAACTTGTTATATTTGCATGTGCATCTTTTTGCACACTGTGTATAGATAAACAGGTGAAGAAAGAATGTTGCAATATGTGTCAAGACTATTGCAATAGGGGAGAGGAAAAGGGCTCAACTCAGAATATAGCATGGATAACTGGAGACTTATAATGAATAGGCAGAGTTGGTGGGAGTTAATGGATGAAAAATTACATAGAGGAGACATCAAGAGCAGGGGCATTCTTGCTAAACCAACTTGACAGGATTCTTGCTTGACATAGCAAGATATCAAGGGTGAGAGGATTCTCCCTACACTGACTTAGCAGGATTCTTTCTAAAACTGGGCTAGGAAGGCCCAAGACAAGACCTAGTTGAGAGAGGGCTCAGAAGACCCTGTCTAAAGTTTGGTCAAGAGTTCCATAAAATGTGTATATATGCTTATATGTATATGTTTGCATATATAATAAACTCTCTAAAATAAACATACTTATTGAGAAGTGTAGGAAATACAGAATACTTAGAGTGAAATATGTATCATTCCAGCACCCAAGGGAAACATTTTTTCATCCATTATGCTTCCTTTCCGTATTTTAATCCATAAATATAGATTTAAAAGCATAATAATAGTAAACAAATTCAAATATCAACAACAAAAAAAAGAGAATTTCAAAAAAAGACCAAAACCGTTCTTAGCTGTACACCAGTTCTGAGGACAGGATTCATAACCTACACCATCCCTGACAGCATCTTGCAGATGAAAATGTTGATTTAAGGGCAATTGTCTCCCATGAATTTTACCAACGTGTGACAATTACCCAAGTTCCTGGGCTGAGAAGCAGCCCTGCCTGCTCTGAAAAGTTACAGCGCCCAGTAGTCCTCAAAATTCCTCATTTGTTACCCAGAGTGATATGAAGAGGTAGGCTTCGGGGATGGTAGGGTGGGGACTGGGTACAGAAAGGAGAACAGGAGGATTCTGCACACCAATTTGAAGCTTGCAAAACAGAAGGGTATCAGTTTAAGTTTTTGGCTGAAATAAACCAGCATTCTGATGTGTTTCTTTGCATGGTTGCTGTGCTGAGTATTTAACTCGGGATCTGTTGCAACAGCTTCCTTGGCTGTCAGGTGAAGATAATAATACCTACTTTCCTAATTCATAGATGTTTTGTAATGATAACATAATTTACAGGGCTGAAAATGTTTAAAATATTAAATACACTGAGATACCATTCATGTAATTTATAGGAGATTAGATAGTAAATATTTTAGGCTATGTGGATCATGATGTCTCCGTCACAGCCCTTCCACCCTGCCTTTAGGGTGTGAAAGCAGCCATAGACTATAAGTGACCAAAAGAGCATGCCTCGCCCCAATAAAACTTTACTTATGGACACTGAATATAAATTTCACTTTCACATTCACATTATGTGTCATTATTTGCTCAGCACAATTTATTTCCTCAGCCACATTTTAAGCTACTAGAGGGTAGAGCCTAACTCATCCTTTTGTGCTAGGCAGATATTAGATAAATATTGAACGATAGATTGATAGTGCTAGGCTATGTTTTGGTTAAAGAACCATAGAAAAGAAAAGGTGTCTTGTAGAAGTCTTGCTTCTTCTTTGATGTAAGAAATTCACAGTAAGTCATGGATGAGGGATTGGGATGCCAACAGCCACCTCTACATTTTTTTTTAAACACAGAAACAATCCCTCTTAAGATCACAGTGATAACCCCTTTAACCTGTGTGCTTTGGAGAACAGAACGACCAGAAGAAATGACTTAGGTCTCCAGGAGAGCAAGCAATCAATGTCAAGAAAAATGGTTTTATTACAAACTGAGCTGCTGAGAAATTTCAATTCCCTGTTGCTCCCTGAGGCCAACCATAGGGACTCAGGGCTCCGCAAGCTCACGTACGGGCCTGCAAGATGCAACACTTCCTAGGATGAGAAGTAACAAGCCTCCTCAGGGAATGAAGGCAGAAAATCTCTATTTAAGGGAATCATGAAGTAATCTCTTCTCCAAAGAGTTGAGAGACACGTACCTTACTTGACTGGAAATTGTGAGCAAATAAAAACAATATGTGAGTGAGAATCATTGTTTACTGCTTCGACTTCCAGTCGGGAGGCTGGGTAGATGGCTCACTATGATGCCAATGAATAATATATGACCTCCACACTGTGTCCTCTGTCTTTTTAGGAGCATCATAGGCCAATGAGTAGAATGTCAGGCCAGGGGAAGTGGCTGGAGCTATGACAGCCTCATATTTCTTCCTTGGAGGGGGCATTACCCTATATGTAGAGGAAAGGAGATTCTTGTTTGGTGACACAGTGAACTGCAACTACTTCTCCAACTCTTCTGCCAGGGATAATAATGAAGTAGACATGATTCAGGAATGTTGCTCCTTAAGGATGCTCAGGAAACAATTCTTTATCATTGCAACTCTCTATGTGGAGGTACAGAGGTAAGAAGACTGCTCTTGTTCCCATAGACCTTTGCTGTATCTTTGAAATAATATTCTTGCTATTCTGACCCTAATGAAAGGTAGCAGAATATGCCACCCAACATATGCCACTTTGCAATGAAGGATTATTTGACTTAAATTCAACTGAGAAGAAGCAGATATAAGAAATGCTTTCTGCCCTCCCCTTATTTGCCCAAAAGAAGAATATAAATTTGTAAAGTTATCCTCCCACCTCCTTATAAGGAAAGACAGAAGTTAATCACTGGCAACAACTTATCAGCCCTAAATTGACACGGGAGGAATTGACATAAACTTTTAACCAGTTTGGGAGACCAGAATATGTCTTCCCAAAAGATGATGGATTGTTGAGCTGAAAACAGTTAAGAAGCAGATACAAGAAAGCTCTTTGCCTTTCCTCTATTTGCCAAAGAGCAAGACACATATTGGCAAAGACAGAAGACATCTCACCTCCCCTGTCTACCAAGGAATAAAAGATTAACCACTGAAGACAACTTTGGACATTTATCTGCCTGGAGATGATACCAGAGGAATGTACATTAGCAAGCTTTACTAACTATATTCTTTATTGAAGATGCTATATATACTGGATTTGAAGCCACCTTTCAGAGTACAGCTCATTTCCTGAGTGTCTCCAATATATGTATGAAATATACATGTTAATAAACTTCTATTCACTTTTCTCTTGTTGATATTTTGTTACAAAGATCAGTACCGCCTAAGAACTTATGGGGGTGACTCTTCCTTCCACTACACCAGTTTTTATCTACCCTTGCTTCCCCATACGTTTGCCTTCCCACCATGTTTTTACCCTAGAAACAAAGTCCTTTTCCTTTGTCTTGTAATTTATCTAAAAATTTATCATTTTTGTTAAGATTTTATATAAACCCAAGTTCTAACCATGCCTTTGAGTTATTCATTACCGTGTACTCCCATGTGTGTATTTGATGAACATATTAATGAAGTTTTGTTTTTCTCTTGTTAATCTTTCTTTGATCAGTTTAATTTTATGGAGCTACAACCAGAGAACCTAGGAGGGTAGAAGAAAAACATCTGTATTGAAGGGTGGAAGAGACACACAGGAAATTAAGCCAATTATCTAAAAATGACTTCATGACAAAAAAACGTCTGGAGCATAACCCTTGCATTCTCAACTAAAATATCTATTGGTTTAAAAGCACTTGTTTAGAGATCTAAGTTAGATCTCTAAAAGAATCTTTATCAGACACTTCACAATTTGTCCCCCACTCCTAGTTTTCTCTCTAGTTAAAAAGCCCTTCATAATCTATGCTACAAACACATTACACTTCACATGTTCTTGTTCTGGAATAAATTCTAGTAGAGTATACATGCTGTATTGACTTTGCTCCAGTAGTCACAGCACACCTACACCCATGCCCTTTAATGATTCCTTTGATCAAAGAATCTGAAATCCTGCCACGTATCTGAATGCATTTCAAACACAGGAGGTACTATCTGGAAGTGTCTCAGCTTCTAAGTTACCTGTCTCAGGGGTTATATATAAAATTCTAATGTTTTATATCCACATAGGATTATATGAACCCCGTCAAATCATCCCTAATAAGTTCCCCCAATCCTCTCTTAACTTTCTTATCATTATATTCAAGATATATATCTCCTAAGGTATCAAACTGTCAAATTTGATATTCTACTATCTATTTTAAAGCATGAGATTCAGATCATCTGTATTATCATGGTTTAACTATCAGGCCTTAGATCTGAAAGTACCTAGGTCAAATGGATTTTCTAATCGCTCCAGAAAATCCTGACCTAACAAGATGAGGCTGTAAACCGATAAATATTTTGCTGTCTTCAGGAAACTTCATCAAACAAATATATCTGTACAAACAATTTAGTTATCTGGATAAATAGTTCTTCTATCGGAACAGATTTTTTCATCTGCTTGCTTATCGAAGAAGAGTTAATTTATCAAGAGTGGTTAATTTATCAAGTGTGGTTTATCATCCTTACTATATCAATTATAAACTATTATGCCATGAATTTTACCTACCTACAATCAACTGTATACCTTGAAAGACTCATCTTAAACTATTTGACACCAGAGCCCCTAACCTTAAAACTATCCCCTCCTGATCCCCTGTTCTGAGACACTGTGATTCTACTAAGGTGGTATTTTCCCTTTTTTAAATAGGTACAATAAAGTTAGCTTTGCTTGATCAATAAATAACTCTTGTGGTCTTTTGGGAAATTCAGCATTTGATAAACATATGGAACTAAGAAACCTTATTCACCTCCTTTCACTTTTCTTTTCCTAACTCTACTGTATACTTGGGCTTTACTCAATGTATAGCCTAATAATAACTGTATATAGTTAATAGCATTAATTGTCTTAATTCTTACAACCACTCAGTGAACTAGCAACTATTATTGTTCTAGTTTTAGAAATAAGAAAAGCATAAAAATTTTAATAATTTGCCAAATAAATAGTGAGGCTGGGATTTGAACTCAGGCAGGATGGATCCAGAGTTTTGTTTTTTAGCCACCATTCTATTTTTCCAGGGACCATTATTATTATTGAACTTCACATTTCAAGTTTCTGTTGATTCTTTTATCAGTTGTTACAACGCCACTAGGTTTGTGCCCATTGCCTGGTAACATACTAATACCCTGAAACAGCAGGAATAGCAGCAGAGAAAGAGTTTAATGGTTGAATGGTAAAGCAGTGAAGAGATGGGAGGGAACCTAAAATCTGCCTCCCCAAGGAGTTTTGGACTGAGATTTTTAAGGGAATTTTCACAGGTATGGGGCTGAGGAGTTGGGGGCCACTGATTGTCTAGGGTGTGGGGAATGAAATAACAAAGGTGTAGAAACTGCATTCTTACATTGAGTCAGTTCCTCAGAGGCAGTTTTCAGACAAGCTGGCATCAGTGAACCCACTGGAATGCAGAATCTGAAAAATATCTCAAATGGAAACCTTGGAGTTTCTTAGCATTAAAGATGTTATCTATAAAAGGACCTAGTGAGAAAAGTTTTGTAACTTTTAGCGGTAAGCAGCTATAGAGAAGTAGGCTATAGGGAAAGCTGATAATGCTTATCTATGCTTTTACTAAAGTTTAGTTTTTGTTAAAAACCTAGCAGTTTCGTTTTATTAATTTTATTAGAATGGTTTCACAGGTACTCTCAGAACTGTGTACTGATGTCTATTGGCACTAAAAATCTAACCATAAAAATTATATGGAGTCTCAAGCCCCTCCGAACTCTTGAGTTAAATCAGAAATGATAAGAAACCACAATGCATTTAATCAACAATGCATTAAAATGCATGTTCTAATTCCTCTGTGAGCTTATCTTTTAATCTCCACAATATTACAAATAACACTATCACACCTCTTTTTCAATTCATTATTGGATCTAAACCATATAACTTAATCATTAATGAACATCTAGTATATTCATTCTAACAATAATAAAGTAAGATTCTGGCTTCAAATTCAGTAACACTTACAATGACTCCCCCTCCTCAAAAAAAAAATTCCTCAACTCTTTCTGATTCTTTTCCAGTGAATTTGCATTTAGGCAGTTTACCTGAAAGCTTTAATATTTCAGCTACATTGAAATTTCACTGAACATCAACTGTCTTATCTACATTAATGAAAGTGTCAGTAGCAGGACAATCCAAATAGTGGATAATTCTAAAACCCCTGCATTTGGCTTTGGGATGCAGTATCCTACGTGGAAATGGCCTCAGTTACTTCCCTAATACTACATGTTTCAGTCAAATACACAGTCTCTGACAGAAGACAGGTAGAGATTGAGATGGGAAATGAACATTTATTACAAAAAAAATTCCCCATAGAGGATCATTCTCAGACAAAAAATAGAAAAGAAGTCACTAGGAAGGATGAGTTTTGTCTCCTAAGTAGCTTATCTTTCAGATCTGAGGCCATAGAATTCATGGCTTAGCAAGAGAATTCTGGCTGCTTTGACTATTGAGAAACTCATTCACATGGTATTTTGCTGAAAGAAGGTTTGTTGGAATTAAAAGCTGTTGTTTGCTTTAAAAAAATATATGAGAAGAAGTTTTTATGTGTCAATGAATTGGCTGAAACAAGGGAACACTCTCTGAGGGCAATATTAAATTCAACCTGAGGTACTCTGAAGGTTTACCTTGTTGTATTTATCGCAGGAAGATAGAGGGTTATTGAGGTTGAGATGAGGTGCATACCATATTGTCTTTTCTAATTACTTTACAGAGAGCAGTGAAAGTCATGGCCCTGGCATTCCTGGCCACCACCGCCTTGCTCCAACTCTTGGGCATTTGTTCCTTGGAGTGAGATAATTGAGACCTTTATGTAGTTTTGAGAAAACACTTGTCATGAAATACTGTAAAAATGTGTCGAGAAATATACTTATTGAAGTATTTATTTTTTTTGTCAAGAAAAACTGAAAATTTAGTTTATTTTACAAATATGAAGTTTCCTGATTAAAAAAAAAAAAAAAAAGAAGACTCATCCTAGAGCAAACATGAAAGAATTCAATCCAAGCAGCTGCCTCTCACATGTTCCTCTGTGCACTAACCAACTTCTTTGTGGGAGTAAAGCTAATCTACTCTTTAATAAATATTATTAGTGAGTCTGGTATAACACATGTGCCTATGTGCTTAGCCAAATCTATGTTTTGCTAAAGATGTTTCTTTTTTATCTCTCTTTCTTAAAATTTTATTTTAGGTTCAGGGGTACATGGGCAGATTTGTTATATGGGTGAATTGCATTACCTGTGGGTTTGGTTCACAGATTATTTCATCACCCTGGAGATAAGCATAATACCCAATAGGTAGTTTTCCAATCCTCACTCTCCTCCCACCCTCCACCCTCAAGTAGGCCCTGGTGCTTATTGTACCCTTTTTTGGGTCCACATATATTCAATGTTTAGCTCCCACTTATAAGTGACAGCATGTGGTATTTGGCTTTCTGTTCCTGTGTTAGTTCACTTAGGATAATGGCCACGGGTTTCATCCATGTTGCTGAAAAAGACATAATCTTGTTCTTGTTTACAGCTGCATCATATTCCATGGTGTACATATATCACATTTTCCTTATTTAGTCCACTGTAGATAGGCATCTAGGTTGATTCCGTGTTTTCGCTATTGTGAATAGTGCTGTGATAAACATGCGTGCGTGTGGTTCTTTACGGTAGAAAAATTTATACGCCTCTGGATATCTACCCAACAATGGATTGGTGCATCAAATCATAGTTCTGTTTTAAGTTCTTTGAGAAATCACCAAACTACTTTCCATATTGTCTGAACTAATTTACATTCCCAACAGCAGCATTCCAGGTTCTCTGCATTCTCACCAGCATTTGTTACTTTTTGACTTTTTTATAATAGCTACTCTGATTAGTATGATATGCTATCTCATTGTAGTTTTGAATTTCATTTTTTAATGATTAATAATGTTGAGCATTTTTTGTATTCTTGTTGTGAGTACACATATCTTCTTTTGTAGAGTGTCTGTTCTTATAATTTGCCCGCTTTTTAATGGGATTGTTTATTTTTTTTGGTTTGGTCAGTTAAGTTCCTTACAGATTCTGGATATTAGACCTTTGCTGGATGCATAGTTTGCAAATATTTTCTGCAATTCTGTAGGTTGTTTACTCTGTTGCTGGTTTCTTTCACTGTGCAGAAGCTCTTTAGTTTAACTGTCAATTTTTGTTTTTGTTGCAATTGGTTTTGACATCTTTGTCATGAAATCTTTCCCAGGGCCTATGTCCAGAATGGTACTTCCTAGGTTATCTTCTAGTGTTTTTATAATTTTAAGTTTTACCTTTACATCTTTAATTCATCTTGAGTTGATTGTTGTATACGGTGAAAAAAAAGGGATCCAGTTTCAATCTTTTGCATATGGCTAGCCAGTTATCCTAGCACCATTTATTGAATAGGTTGTCTTTTCCCCTTTGTTCGTTTTTGTCAGTTTTGTTGAAGATCAGATGGTTGTAGATACGTGGTTTTAGTTCTGGCTCTCTATTTTGTTTCACTGGTCTATGTGTCTGTTTTTGTATCAATATCATGCTGTTTTGGTTACAAGTCTACTTGTAATCAAAGTAGTAACCTTGTAGTTTGAAATACGATAATGTGATACCTCTGGCTTTGTTCTTTTTGCTTAGGATTGTTTTGGCTATTCAGGCACTTTTTTGGTTCCATGTGAATTTTAGAACAGTTTTTTTCTAATTTTGTGAAAAATGTCATTGGTAGTTTGACAGGAGTAGCACTCAATCTGTAAATTGAGTTTTGGGCAGTATGGCCATTTTAAGAGTATTGATTTTCCTATTCATGAGCATAGAATGGTTTTTCATTTGTTTGTGTCAACTATGATTTCTTTCAGCTGTGTTTTGTAAGTCTTGTTGTAGAAATCTTTTAACTTCCTGGTTAGCTGTATACCTAGGTATTTTATTTTTGTGTGTGTGGCTATTGTGAATGGAACAGAGTTCTTGGTTTGGCTCTCGGCTTGGATGTTGTTGGTATATAAGAATACTATTGGTTTTGTACATTGGTTTTGTATCCTGAAAGTGTACTGAAGTTGATTATCCAATCTAGCAGCTTTGGGACAAAGAATATGGGGTTTCTAGGTGGAGAATCATATCTGTAAACAGATAATTTGACTTCTTCTCTTCCTATTTGGATGCCTTTTATTAATTTATGTTGCTTGATTGCTCTGGCTAGATCTCCCCATACTAAGCTGAATAGGTGTGGTGACAGTGGGCATCCTTGTCTTGCTCTGGTTCTCAAGAGGAATGCTTCTAGCTTTTTCCTATTCAGTATGATGTTGGCTGTGGGTTTGTCATAGATTGGTCCTTTTTTTCTTTTTTTGAAGTATGTTTCTTCAATGTCTGGTTTGTTGAGAGTTATTAACATGAAGGGATGTTGAATTTTATTGAAAGCCTTTTCTGTTATCTATTGAGATGATCATGTGGTTTTAGTTTTTAGTTCTGTTTATGGGATGAATCACATTTATTGATTCGCATATGTTGAACCAACCTTGCATCCCAGGTATAAATCCTACTTTATCATGACAGGTTAGCATTTTGATGTGCTGCTGAATTTGTGTTGCTAGTATTTCATTGAGGATTTTTGCATAGATGATCATCAAGGATATTGGTCTAAATTTTTTTGTGTTGTTGTTGTGTCTCTGCCATGTTTTGTTATCAGGATGATACTGGCCTCATAGGAAGAGTTAGGGAGGAGTCCCTCTTCCTCAGTTTTTCGGGAAAGTTTCAGTAGAAATGACACCATCTCTTCTTCATACATCTGGTAGAATTTTAGTGTGAATCTGTCTGGTCCTGGGCTTTCTTGGTTGGTACTGACACCGATTCAATATTAGAACTCCTTATTGGTCTCTTCAGGGATTCAATTTTTTCCTGTTTTAATCTTTGAAGGTTGTATTTTCCATTAGTTTATCCATTTCTTGTAGGTTTTCTATTTTGTGTGCATAGAGGTATTTATAATAGTCTCAGATTTTTTTGTATTTCTGTGAGGTTGGTGGTAATGTTCCCTTTGTCATTTCTGACTGTGTTTACTTGAATCTTCTCTTTTTCTTTGTTTAGCTGGTGGTCTTAGTTATTCTTTCAAAAACCAATTTCTGGTTTTGTCAATCTTTTGTGTGATTTTTCACATCTCATTTTTATTCAGTTCTGTGCAGATTTTAGTTATTTGTTGTCTTCTGCTAGCTTTGGGGTAGGTTTGCTCTAGTAGGTTGTTAATTTGAAATTTCTAACTTTTTAATGTAGGTATTTAGACTTTTTTCTTAACACTACTTTACTTGTATCCCAGAGATTCTGGTATGTTATATCTTTGTTTGCATTAGTTTTAAGAATTTCTTAACTCTGCATTAATTTCCTTGTTTACCCAAAAGTCATCCAGAAGCAAGTTAATTCCCATGTAGTCAATTTTAGAGTATGTGCAATGTGCAGATGCGAAAAATTTATGGCCTTTTGTTTTGGGGTGGAGAGTTATGCAGATGTCTGTTAGGTCTATTTGACCAAATGTCAAGTTGTTCCTCTGTCTACTCGCAATATCTTTCCTCTGAAGATTTGCTCTGAGTGTGCCAGTCTTTCTGATGGCCTGGTCTATTGGTCTGAAGTATTTAAAAACTTGCTCTAAAATGATTTTTTCCTGGTAGCAATAATACCTTCTTTAAATCAGTTATTTAAAAAATCTCTTTTAAGCAAGAAATCTTGGTTGACAACAGATTTAAAAATGAAGTTTGCTAGAGGGTATGTCAAATTTTAAGGACAGCGAGTGGTATTTAATTATCTAGAATAGCTAGCAGCCAGTTAACAGCAGAAGGTGCTGCATGTTTCTGGATTTTGAAGAGGCTGAATCCCATTTCAAAAAAGAAAATGATTCACTTCTTAAATCATGCGCATTCTTATTTCTAACAAAGACACATCATTTATCTTAGCACTTCTTTGCCTCCACTACTGGTTTGTTTTCTTAGGCCTGCTCCTTAAATGTGTGTCATTCATTCTTGCTATTTTCTCTTCTCTTTCTATGAACAATTTCCAAGTCAAGATATCAAGCCTTTTCCTAAGAGAAATCAGGGCTGACTTCCTCACAGACGCGATGCTGAGCTGCAGGCATGCATAATGCATGGTATAATTCCATCATTTCTAGTAAGATGAATATAGCTTCAGCATTTCACACTCACTGTGCCCATACCAGTGGTATTTCACCATAACACCCTTCCCAGACACTTCTTTGAGTTCTTTTTTGACTAACAACACCACAAAGCATCCAGTTGTCCTCATTTGATATCCCAAATCATCACTGACTTCACTCTATGTATGCAGTTATTTCTGCTCTTTCTGCATTCTAAACACCTCTTGAATCCATGCCTTGCCACTGTATCCACTACTATTCCCTTTGTTTACAACACTCTCATCTCATGTGCACTGTTATAATCACCTCCCAACAGATATTTTTGCTTATAGAACTGACTTCTCACTTACAGTCTAGCTGCAGAATTACCAATCAATTGATCTTTCTAAAGAAAAACTTGAGTGCCTCATGTCCAATGCTTCAAAACCTTCACTGACTCATTGTTGTGTAAAAGACTAAGTTCAAATGCCTTCTCTAGACTTGTGAGGACCACATGGTTCCAACACTGGTGTGACTTCATTGTAAGTGAAATCCTATCAGGAAACTTCATCTCACTTTGCACCTCTGCTTTGTTTTTTTCTTGGTGTCATGAGTATTTGCACCTATCACACTTGTAACGTTTTCATGCATGCCATTTCCCCCTGCATGTAAACTTTAAAGAACAGGAAATGTCTTAATTGTCTTTGCATTTTCAGAATCTAGCAGAATCTTGCCAATAGTAACCACTCATTTTTTAAATGAATGAATATATGCAATTATCTTCTGTTCCTCTCATGCTTTCTTATTTGAAAAGAAATAAAAATTTAAATATTAGAGGCAGAATAAAATATATTGATATATATTTTAATTACATATTAATTCAATATATTTTATTTTATATATATTTATATTTTAATTCCCAGGAAAGAGATTGAAAAAAGAGGAGAAATCATTCTTTCATCTGTGAAATCAGTACTATGCCTTATGTATTTTATACCGGTTATTGTATTACAATTATAGTTTGGTCAGAACACTGTTATTATGCCTCCTATAATGTTGTTTATAAATATACGTTGTTTCTTAATTTGTAATGAAATCTAAAATGATCCAAAATTACCACACATCCCCAGTTTTATGCTTTTACTAGAATATACAAGTGTGTATATATATATATATAATGTGTATGTGTATATATATATGTATATTATATATATATACCCTGGGAATATATATTATATATAATATATATATATATAAATGATATTTAAACAGGTATTATGAAATAACATGTGGCCATTTAAAAATGAGATAGAACACAAAGGTTTGAAAATGCTATTATTAAATGTCAAAAGCCTTGGGCAAACATTGTGTATAAGATGATCCTGTTTATGGTAAATAAATTATTTACCACATGTTATTTCATCACACCTGTTTAAATATCCTTTATAATTACTCACTTTCTAATTCAACAGAATAACAAAAGGGGTCCCAAAAGTGATTTATTTAGTAATCCTCTACCAACGAATTCATCACTTGTTTCCAATTTTTTTGTCACTATGAAAAAATATTGTAATAAGCATTATGGTATACAAACCTTTGTAAATCTATGTAAATATATCTTTGTGGTCAATATCTTGTAGTGGGAAGGGTAAATAAAAGGGGCATACCCTTCAATATGTTACACATGTTGACAAATTGCATTCTAAATTTGCACACATTTACACTTCCCAATGAGAGTGTCTGTCCCCTTATCTTCACTTTCACTAGCAATGTCTAAGGGCATAGTTTCTGAGAGACTAAGTAAACAAAGAAGATAACATTTGAACTCAGACCTGTTTGTTTTCCAAAACTGTACTATTTCTAAAACACAATACAGTCTCTGTGTGGTTAAAGAAAGTCTAGATGATGCTTATATTTTATAGACATTCCTAGCATATTGAATGCTATCAAATATATGTTCTTATTTCATGTCTAACACCAATAAAAAGCAGATTCAAGGTGGCTAACTGACTTGCCTAAGGACGTGTAACTCCCCATTCTCCTGCACTCTGCTACTTTCTTGTTCAGAGCTTATTCTGTAACAATCCACATGATCTTAGGCACACAACCTTTTTACCCCAAATTTCTGATTACTAAAATGAAAAAAAAAGTAAAGTGATCCAACTAGATGATATCTATGATAACTTGAAGTTTCACATTTTTTTAAAAATTGTATCCCCTTAGAGCAGGGATTAAAAAGTGGAATTCTATCTACTTCTTATATAGTACCAGAAAAAAACATTATTTTTGTGGGTGTGTTTGTGTGTGTGTAAGGACAAGGAGAGGGTGTGATGAAGAGCGAATGCTCTTATAAGTGTTTTAAAAGAATTATAAATTTCCAGGTGTTACATTTGGTTGCAGTATATGAAGTTATAACCAACTGACACTTTGCTAGTATCATGAATTTCTGTTAACTGCATTCCAGTTGCAAGATTTTGAGTCTGAATATTCAACCACAAGTTTTAACAAGTTCTATTATGAACCCAAAACTTTCCTTCAATGATGTAGAAGTAAACAAGATTCCCCATAAAACCACATGTTGATTAGGCAGAAAACATCAAAAATATGAATAACCAAAGATGAGCTAGAGTTATCAATTTGTACCCAGGGTATTTCTATTTCTTGAAAGTTTACTCTCTATCTTTAGCTTGACTGATGCTAAAATTAGATAGGTTTATATATTTTTTCAAGTTCTTTCATGTCCAAAAAAAGAAATTAAGGCCACAATTTTACTAGACCGTATTCTCAACTGAATCATGAGATCATGAGGTGGTCTTCAGTAGGTCACTTGAATACTTGTGTGTAAACTGAGGATAATGAACACTGTAAATATCACACATGTATTGTACTCTCTTATTTGGACAAAAATGACCAAATAAGAGAATTAGTACTAAATACACTACTCTTGCTATTCATTACTGTCTGCCGAGCCATTTACCCTTATAGAATTTAGGTTATAATCAAGAACAAAAATAACCTGGATTTGGAATAGTACAAATTATCTTCTTAAATCCAAAGCAAATAAATTCTATGTTTATTAATTCTTGTTTTGGATTTGAAAGCAAATGAGAGCACATATTCAACAGCAAGAGTCTAATATCCTTCTCGATGTTCATTCTTATTTTCACTAAATAACTCAACAAATATTTATGAAATGCCTAGACTTTGTGGTACTCTGCTGGGTGCTGTGATATCTTTAGCCAATGTATTTTTTAAATTATAGTCTAATGTTTATATTTCTTCTTTGCCTTCTTATTTTGTTTTCCTTCCTTCAGTGGTTTTCTGGAAGACTGTGTCTTTCTACTCTACTAATTCTTGTCCAGGCCTTCATCATGTTATCCACAGTGTAAATCATCTCCTCTTTCACTAAAGCAAGAGGTAATTTTAATAAATATGCATTTGAGCAGCACTGGGAATAATGGCAGATAGGAGACAGGACTAATGTGCAACTCCTGCATGGAGAGACAGAATAGCGTGTAGAGACCCACACTGTGAACTTTTGCTCCAAGAACCACCACAGGAACATACCACAAAAACAACATAAATTCACAGACCCTTTGAAAAAAGCACCTTACTGCTGCAAACTGTGACACAGCCAAAAAACTGAGTTTCCAAAGTGTGAGGTGGGGAAAAGGCTGCTTCTGAACATACATCCCTATTGCGGAACCTCAAAATACAGATCACAGGAAAAGGATTCAGCCTTACCTAGAGTTGAAATGTGTTTAGGGAGCTGAGCAAAATATAAAAGCCAAAGAAGCAGTAGAAAGAGCCCTGTAGGTAATCCTCATTCCCAGTGAAAGCCCAGGGAAGACATTTCTGGCCTTAATTCACAAGGATCATTGGGAAGGGAAGGCAGTCAGTGGAAGTGGGGAGAGACCACAGGGTGAAGGAAGTTCCTAGATAAACTTTGTAATAATTTCAACTGAGCACAAATTTTCCTGAGCAGAATCCTGGAGTGTGAACAGGAAGTGAAGATATGAGTGCAGAACACATAGTGGAAGGTGCAGGCAGGTGGGAAGGGGTGAGGTCTGAGAGCCCTGCTTGCTTTCTCAGCATGGAGGCTTGTAGCCTGGGCAAGATTTCAGTGCTGCTCCACAGTTGCCTGGACATAAGCTCGGTGCTGTTGGGAGTAAGACTGGCCTTGCAGGCTGTGTGGGAGCTGGGTGAAGCCTGTCACTGCTGGCTTTCTCCACTTCTCTGGTGACCTGTATGACACAGGAGAGGTAGCCATAATCCCCCTGGGAACATAAGTCCATTGGCCTGAGAATGACCCCTCATCCCACACAATGACCGCAGCAAGCCCTGCCCAAAGAGTGAGCTCAGACATTCCTAATCCTGCTCCCACCTGATGGTTTTTCTCTACCCAACCTGATAGCCAAAGACAAAAGTCATAAACTCTTGGGAGCTTTATGGCTCTGCCCATCACCTGAGAAACCTGAGTACTTATCCTGGTCAACATAGGGCAAGATTATATCCTCCTTCTATTATTGCAGCTGGTGCTTTCTTGAAAGTGTCACCTTCTGGCTGGAATCCAACCAACTCAAGTCATTACAGCAACTCATAACAGAACAACTCTGCTCCAAAGGAGAAAACAACAGCTACTTCCACTACCTGCAATACCCTGGCTAACCAGAGATCCTGAGTCTGTCCCCATGACAACTTCACTGCTAGCATAACCAGCATTTGAAAAAAAACAGCACACTAAATAAAACTACAACAAAAGACTCCCACAGAGTCCCTGTCACTCCCCTGCCAGCTTCACCAGAGCAGGTGCTGGTATCCATGGCTGGAAGAACTGAAGACAGATGACAACACAGGACTTTTTGCACACACTCCCCAGCACTATCCTAGGTCCTAGTAGCCCATCTGGGTGGCTAGACCCAGAGGAGCAATAATAATCACTGCAATCTGGCTCTCAGGAAGCCCCATCCTTAGGGAGGGAGGAGAGCACCACACCAAGAGATCACCCTATGGGACAAAAGAATCTGAACAGAAGCCCTTGTGTTTCAGATCTTCCCACTGAAATAGTCTACCCAAATTAGAAGGAACTAGAAAAGTAATTCTGGTACTATAACAAAAGGCTCTATAATACCCCCGATAGACCACACTAAGGCTCTATAATACCCCCAATAGATCACACTAACTCTCCAGCAATGGAGCCACACCAAGAATAAACATCTGAGTAACCAAATAAAGAATTCAGACCATTGATTATTAAGCTACTCATAAAGGCACAAGAAAAAGTTAAAAACTGACTTAAAGAAATTTAAAAACAATATAGAATACGGATGAAAAAGTCTCCAGAGAAATAGATGTCATAAAGAAAAAACAGTCACAACTTCTGGAAATGAAACACACATTTAGAAAAATGCAAAATACACTGGAAAGTTTCAGCAATAGAATCAAAAAGATAGAAGAAAGAAATTCAGAGCTCAAAGGCAAGGCTTTTGAATTAACACAATTTGACAAAGACAAAGAAAAAAGAACTAAAACATGAACAAAGCCTTCAAGAAATTTGGGATTATGTTAAACAACCAAACATAAGAATAATTGGTATTCCTGAGAAATAGAAAAGTTTGGAAAACTTATTTGAGGGAATAATCAAGGCAAACTTAACATCTAGACATTCAAATACAAGAAGCTCAAAAAACACACAGGAAATTCATCACAAAAAAGGTCATCATCTAAGCCCACAAAATAAAATAAAACATAGTCATCAGGTTACTTAAAGTCAAGATGAAGGAAACAATCTTAAGAGCTGTGAGGAAAAAGCATCAGGTAATCTATAAAGAAAAACCTATCAGATTAACAGCAGATTTTTCAGCAGAAACCATGAAAGCCAGACAGGATTAGAGTCCTATCTTTAACCTCCTTAAACAAAATAATTATTAGTCAAGAATTTTGCACCTAGTGAAACTAAGCTTCATAAATGAAGGAGAGAGAAAGTCTTTTCCAAATGAAGGCTGAGAGAATTCACCACTACCAAGCCAGCACTACAAGAAACGCTAAAAGGAGTTGTAAATCTTGAAACAAATCTTCCTCAGAATACTCCTAAATAAAATCCCTTAAAGCGGAAATGTCACAGAGCCTATTGCTGAGGCTTGAGTAGGTAAACAAAGCAGCTGGGAAGCTCCAATTGTGTGGAGCCCACCACAGCTCAAGGAGGCCTACATGCCTCTGTAGACTCCACCTCTGGAGGCAGGGCATAGCTGAACAAGAGGCAGCAGAAATTTCTGCAGACTTAAACCTCCCTGTCTGACAGCTCTGAAGACAGCACTGGTTCTCCCAGCACAATGTTTGAGCTCTGAAAATGGACAGACTGCCTCCTCAAGTGGGTCCCTGACCCCCATGTAGTCTAACTGGGAGACACCTCCCAGTAAGGGTCAACTGACACCTCATACTGCCGGGTGTCCCTCTGAGATGAAGCTTCCAGAGGAAGGATCACTCAGCGATATTTGCTGTTCTGCAATATTTGCTGTTCTGCAGCCTCTGCTGGTGATACCCAGGCAAACAGGGTCTGGAGTGGACCTCCAGCAAACTCCAACAGACCTGCAGCTGAGGTACCTGACTGTTAGAAGGAAAACTAACAAACAGAAAGGAATAGCATCAACATCAACAAAAAGGAATTCCACACCAAAACCCCATCTGTAGGTCACCATCATCAAAGACGAAAGGTAGATAAAACCACAAAGATGGGGAGAAACCAGAGCAGAAAAGCTGAAAATTCCAAAAACCAGAGTGCCTCTTCTCCTCCAAAGGATTGCAGCTCCTCGTCAGCAATGGAACAAAGCTAGACGGAGAATAACTTTGACGAGTTGACAGAAGTAGGCTTCAGAAGGTCGGTAATAACAAACATCTACGAGCTAAAGGAGGATGTTCCAACCCATCACAAGGAAGCTAAAAACCTTGAAAAAAGATTAGACAAATGGCTAACTAGAATAACCAGTGCAGAGAAGGCCTTAAGTGACCTGACGGAGCTGAAAACCATGGCACGAGAACTATGTGACAAATGCACAAGCTTCAGTAGCCAATTCGATCAACTGGAAGAAAGGGTATCAGTGATTGAAGATCAAATGACTGAAATGAAGTGAGAAGAGAAGTTTATAGAAAAAAGAGTAAAAAGAAATGAACAAAGCCTCCAAGAAATATGGGACTATGCAAAAAGACCAAATCTACATTTGAATGGTGTACCTGAAAGTGATGGAGAGAATGGAACCAAGCTGGAAAACTCTCTTCAGGATATTATCCAGGAAAAATTCCCCAACCTAGCAAGGCAGGCCAACATTCAAATTCAGGAAATACCGAGAACACCACAAAGATACTTCTTGAGAAGAGCAACCCCAAGACACGTAATTGTCAGGTTCACCAAGGCTGAAATGTAGGAAAAAGTGTTAAGGGCAGCCAGAGAGAAAGGTCTAGTTACCCACAAAGGGAAGCCCATTAGACTAGTAGCAGATCTGTTGGCAGAAACTCTACAAGCCAGAAGTAAGTGGGGGCCAATATTCAACATCCTTAAAGAGAAGAATTTTCAACCCAGAATTTCATATCCAGCCAAACTAAGCTTCATAAGTCAAGGAGAAATAAAATCCCTTACACACAAGCAAATGCTGAGAGATTTTGTCACCACAAGGCCTGCCTTACAAGAGCTCCTGAAGGAAGCACTAAAAGTGGAAAGGAACAAACAGTACATGGCACTGCAAAAACATGCCAAATTGTAAAGACCATTGATGCTAGGAAGAAACTGCATCAACTAATGGGCAAAATAACCAGCTAACATCATAATGACAGGATCAAATTCACATACAACAATATTAACCTTAAATGCATTCCTATACACCAATAACAGACAAACAGAGAGCCAAATCATGAGTGAACTCCCATTCACAGTTGCTTCAAAGAGAATAAAATACCTAGGAATCCAACTTAAAAGGGATGTGAAGGACCTCTTCAAGGAGATCTACAAACCACTGCTCAGCAAAATAAAGGAGGACACAAACAAATGGAAGAGCATTCCATGCTCATGGTTAGGAAGAATCAATATCGTGAAAATGGCCATACTGCCCAAGGTAACCTATATATTCAATGCCATCCACATCAAGCTACCAATGACAGAATTGGAAAAAACTAAAGCTCATATGGAACCGAAAAAGAGCCTGCATTGACAAGACAATCCTAAACCAAAAGAACAAAGCTGGAGGCATCACACTACCTGACTTCAAACTATGCTACAAGGCTACAGTAACCAAAACAGCATGCATGGTACTGATATCCAAACAGAGATATAGACCAATGGAACAGAACAGAGCCCTCAGAAGTAATACCACACATCTACAACCATCGGATCTTTGACAAACCTGAAAAACAAGAAATAGGGAAAGGATTCCCTATTTAATAAATGGTGCTGGGAAAACCGGCTAGCCATATGTAGAAAGCTGAAATTGGATCCCTTCCTTACACCTTATATAAAAATTAATTCAAGATGGATTAAAGACTTAAATGTTAGACCTAAAACCATAAAAACCTAGAAGAAAACCTGGGCAATACCATTCAGGACATAGGCATGGGCCAGGACTTCATGACTAAAACACCAAAGCAATGGCAACAAAGACGAAATAGATAAATGAGATCTAATTAAACTAAAGACCTTCTGCACAGCAAAATAAACTACCATCAGAGTGAAAAGGCAACCTATGGAATGGGAGAAAATTTTTTCAATCTACCCAACTGACAAAGGGCTAATATCCAGAATCTACAAAGAAACAAATTTACAAGAAAAAAACAAACCACCCCATCAACAAGTGGGCAAAGGATATGAACAGACACATTTCAAAAGAAGACATTTATGCAGCCAACAGACACATGAAAAAATGCTCATCATCACTGGCCATCAGAGAAATGCAAATCAAAACCACAATGAGATACCATCTCACACCAGTTAGAATGGCGATCATTAAAAAGTCAGGAAACAACAGGTGCTGGAGAGGAGATGGAGAAATATGAATGCTTTTACACTGTTGGTGGGAGTGTAACCTAGCTCAACCATTGTGGAAGACAGTGTGGCAATTCCTCAAGGATCCAGAACTAGAAGTACCATTTGACCCAGCCATCCCATTACTGGGTATATACCCAAAGGATTATAAATCATGCAACTATAAAGACACATGCGGAAGTATGTTTATTGTGGCACTATTCACAATGGCAAAGACTTGGAACCAACCCAAATGTCCACCAATGATAGACTGGATTAAGAAAATGTGGCACATATACACCATGGAATACTATGCAGCCATAAAAAAGGATGAGTTCATGTCCTTTGTAGGAACATGGATGAAGCTGGAAACCATCATTCTGAGCAAGCTATCACAAGGATAGAAAACCAAACACCGCATGTTCTCACTCATAGGTGGGAATTGAACAATGAGAACACTTGGACACAGGAAGGGGAACATCACACACTGGGGCCTGTCATTGGGTGGGGGGATCGGGGAGGGATAGCATTAGGAGAAATACCTAATGTAAATGACGAGTTAATGGGTACAGCAAACCAACATGGCACATGTATACATATGTAACAAACCTGCACGTTGTGTAGAACTAGAGCTACACATGTTCCCTAGAACTTAAATTCTAATAAATGAATTTTTAAAAAGTCAAATACTTACAACTAACTGATCTTCAACAAAGCAAACAAAAACGTAAATTGGGGATAGGACACCCTATTCAACAAATGGTGCTGGGATAATTGACAAGCCACATGTAGAAGAATGAAACTGGATCCTAATCTCTTACCTTATGCAAAAATCAATTCAAATAGATCAAAAACTTAAATCTAAGACCGGAAACCATAAAAATTCTAGAAGGTAACACTGGAAAAAACTCTTCTAGACATTGGCTTAGAAAAGAATTTCATGACCAAGAACCCAAAAGCAAATGGAAAACAAACAAATAAAAGACAAAAAATGAAATAGATGGGACTAAATTAAACTAAAACTTCTTTTCAGCAAAAGAAAGAATTAGCAGAGTAAACACATCACCCATAAAGTGGGAGAAAATTTTTGCAAACTATGCGTTTGACAAAGGATTAGTATCCAGAATCTACAAGGAATGTAAACAAAAGGAAACAAACAGTCCCATCAAAAAGTGAGCTAAGGACATGAATAGACAATTCTCCAAAGACAATATGCCAATGGCCAATGCAGACATGAAAAAATGCTCAACATCACTAATTATCAGAGAAATACAAATCAAAACCAGAATGCAATATCACTTTACTTCTGCAAGAATGGCCATAATTTAAAAAACAAAACAAAGAAACAACAACAAAAAAAAAACAGACGTTGTTGCAGATGTGGTGAAAGGGAATGCTGGTGGGAATGTAAACTAGTACAACCACTATGCAAACAGTTTGGAGATTCCTTAAACAACTAAAAGTAGAACTACCATTTGATTCAGCAATCTCACTGCCTGATATCTGCCCAGAAGAAAAGAAGTCCTTATATGAAAAAGACACTTGCACATGCATGTTTATAGCAGCAAAATTTGCAATTGCGAAAATATGCAACCAGTCTAAATGTCCATCAACCAATGAATGGATAAATAAAATGTTTATATATATATATATATATATATATATATATATATGTGAGTGTAGATATATATACGTATATGTTATATATATTACATATATGTGTATATACACCATGGAATACTACTCAGACATAAAAACGAATGAAATAATGGCATTTGTAGCAACCTACACGGAGTTGGATACCATTATTCTAAATGAAGTCACCCAGGAATGGAAAATCAAACATTGTATGTTCTCACTCACATGTGGGAGCTAAGCTATGAGGACACAAAGGCATAAGAATGATATAATGGACTCTGAGGACTTGGGGAAAAGGGTGGAAGTGGAGTGAGAGATAAAAGACTACAGATTGAGTACAGTGTACACTGCTTGGATGATGGGTGCACCAAAATCTCAGAAACCACCACTAAAGAACTTATTCATGTAACCAAACACCACCTGTTCCCCCAAAACTATTGAAATAATAATAAAGAAAAAAAAGTCAAAACTTAGAAATTAAGTATTATTTGGACAGGGTTATAAAAAGAAATATGCACCTAATAATGTCATACTCACTCTTTTTTCCTGGTTCCATACAAGCTTTAGAGGCAAGAGGGAGAGAAATTCTAGGCAGACAAGGGCGGGTCCCTGGGGAAACCCCACCTTAGAGCTGAAAAGCCTGAAACCCATGGCCCAAAATGAGAACTTCTATCCATTTGCCTGCACTCTTCCAATTGGTTCTTTCTGAATAAGGTATTTTTATAATCGTATGTTGCCTTTTCCAAAACTACCTACGGCCCTCATTGCCCCCCATCCTGTGCCTATAAAGACCCCAGACTCAGTCTAGAGAGGAGAGAGAAGTAGCTTGACTGGAGGGAGACAACTTGACTTCAGAGGGTTGGCTGGACTTTGAAAGAGAGACAGCTTAACTTCTGAGAGACTGCTTGACTTCAGGAAAGAGCTGGTCAGAGATGGCTGGACTTTGAGGTAAGATTACCTACCAGTCCCTTCCCCTCTACAACTCCCATCTCCACTGAGAGCCATTTCTATTGCTAAATGAAATTCTTCAGCTCCCCCATTCTTCAAGTGTCTGTGCCTCATTCTTCTTGAATGCCAGACAACAGCTCTGGACCCAACAAGTGCAGGTGCCCAAAGAAACGCAGTCACACTGGCCCTTTGCCCTCAATGGCAGAGGGCAGCTGTCCCACTTGATGAGGCAAGGGGACCACTGAGCTGACAACACACCACTGTCCACAACAACAATACTAAGAGAGCATTGTAACTTGCTCTCTGGGGCTTTGGGGGTTGCAGGCACCCCTACCGGGGTGCCACCGTGGCACCTGCATAGAGCTTGCTCTTGCTGGTACCCAAAATGGCTGGCTGGATCTCACACTTGCTCACTCACATGCTTCCTCCTGCAAGGGGTTGAGCACCACGGACCGAGTAAACAAGGCACCCCCATCACAACTCCAAAAAAAGGGTCAAGAAAAATTCTGCATCACAAAATCTTGATTATAACTATCAAAATTCCTCATATTCTCACTCCAAATTGACTTTCAGATCAAAGTTATATCTCAAAGTCAAAACCATCAGTAAATTTTTGATACTATGTTATCTATTATAAATAGAAAGGAGATGAAAAAATACTCAAATTTAAACACTTAAAAAAAACCTCTTTATCATCAAAGATTCAACTTTCTTTCAAGCTAAGGTGTATTAACATCCCTACTTCTCCCTCTACCCCTGCCCTTTGGAAGACTCTGTATTTTCTTCAGGTCTAATCTGTATCAGCAAGGAAAGTAAACGTGTACTACTTCAGTGGATCCCTTTAAACATTCATTCTAGCTGGCCAAGAAGGATTTACTTTCTTTGGAAAATGGTATGATCACATTTATTATGCCCATTCATTAAATGGTTGTTTTCTAATCTGTTAGGGGACCTGCCTAGCCTCAGTAATAACATACTCTTCATTTCTTTAACTAGTAGTTATTTCAAAAGCAATTCATCGTTTTAAATAATGAGGTAACTCTTAGTGAGAACCACAAAAGGAATTCTTGCCAACTGGCATTTGTCAATGAGTCATAGATCACCAAAGGTACTGGATGCTCTTAGTGGGTGAGGCTAATACATCATGCATATGAAATGCTGGGATGATATGTTGAAGAAGATGAAGATCAGGATGTCCAAGAAAGGGACTGAATCATTTCCTTTTTTAGGTGGAGAAAAAAGGAAAAGGAGAAAGAAAAAAACATGTAATTTAGAAAAGTAACAAAGCACCCTGAGGATCTTTAAATTATAGCTGTGTCATCGGTAAATAGTAATAAGATTGGCCAAAGAAGTAAGGCAATTTTTCTTTAAAAAAGAATAAAATAAGTATCTTCCCAATCGTAAAGTATTATGAAGTACATTTTCTTAATAAGCCAGCTGTATGTTAAGCCTTACTTCCTGCAAAGTCACCAAGCAATGCAGAGTCTTGCATTCATGCTATTAGGCATATAGAACTGTGGAGGTGCAGCTTCATAAACAGTGTACTCCTTTACAGGAGGCTGAGTTGTTTCACCTCTGCGGGGGGTAGATTGTGAGGTTCACTCTAACAGACCAGGTATGTTTCTAACTTAATAACACATAAAGTCTTTTGTTGCCATGGCAATCATAAGACTAGAGTTTCTCCCCATATGGAAGGTAATGAATCTAACTTTTACATGAACAGCATTTTAGGATAACATGAAAATTAGTATTTTATAAAAGCACATTTTCAAAACCTCAGATCTACACAAAATGTGCACTCATGCTTGTACTCAAATTAACCACCCCCGCTAACCCATAAACAGAGCACATCTAAACCACTTTAATCTGAAAGTGTCCAGCCATCCCATTACTGGGTATATACCCAAAGGACTATAAATCATGCTGCTATAAAGACACATGCACACGTATGTTTATTGCGGCACTATTCACAACAGCAAAGACTTGGAAACAACCCAAATGTCCAACAATGATAGACTGGATTAAGAAAATGTGGCACATATACACCATGGAATACTATGCAGCCATAAAAAATGATGAGTTCATGTCCTTTGTAGGGACATGGATGAAATTGGAAATCATCTTTCTCAGTAAACTATCGCAAGAACAAAAAACCAAACACCGCATATTCTCACTCATAGGTGGGAATTGAACAATGAGATCACATGGACACAGGAAGGGGAACATCACACTCTGGGGACTGTTGTGGGGTGGGGGGAGGGGGGAGGGATAGCATTGGGAGATATACCTAATGCTAGATGACGAGTTAGTGGGTGCAGCGCACCAGCATGGCACATGTATACATATGTAACTAACCTGCACAATGTGCACATGTATCCTAAAACTTAAAGTATAATAAAAAATAAATGAATAAATAAATAAATAAAAAATGTTAAAACAGCAAAAAAAAAAAAAAAGTGTCTTGAGTTCTTGAAAGTACCCTAAAGCCCCCTTTTTTGCTGACATGTAGCTCAGATTTTAAGTGCCCCATGAAATCACACTAACTCCTAGACACGTGCCCTACAAATATCAACAGCCTAAGATAGCAGCTTGCTTCTACACAGGGAACTAATAAGACTGCAAGCAAAATGAGTCACTTTTCTGATGAGCAGTTTTAGGTTTTTAGTGCTTGTAAGCTTCAAATGTTATTCCTGATCATTAAAATGTTTGGAGGTACAGTTTTGAGGAGATGAGAGAAAGTAATTGGTCATACAAAATTCAGGATACCGTTCCGAAGGATGAAAACCAGAAAGGTGGGGAAACTAGTGTAAGAAACTGACCAAGCCCTGACTGATGACCCAATAATATAATGGTGAGTTTCAAAAACAGGCTGTTGTTTTTGTAAGCGTGAGTGTAGGCTTTGGATATTAGAAAGGTCACAAATGGAAAATAGTATGAAAATAAATTTGGAAAATTAAAAGATAATTTGTTTCCCTTACTGCATATTTTGTTTTTGTTATTTTCTTGAGAGTTCAATATTAACCTGAATGCAAATATTGATTGAGCAGTATTGTTTATAGGACTGTGTACTTGGTGCTGTGAATAAGTCATCTGCCCTTCTATTAAGGAGTTTACAATTGAGTGGAAAGTGGGTAATGGGAGCAGAAAGGAGAAATTTATAAAAGGACACAGCAGAGTGAGAAATAAAGCAACAAAACAGGGGGTTACCTAGTGAATGCAGCAAAACTTTCATAAAGAAAGTGATTAGAATTTTCTTTCTGCTTAAACATGAGGAAAGATGTCTTTAGAATGAAAAGATTGAACAATCGAGTAATATATAATAAACTATTTTGAATAGAAAATTAAGGGGGTTTGTTGGCAACCCATTTAAATTGACATCTTATCTTGGACTTCTGTAATTTTCACTTACGGTTTTCTAAAAAAATCTTACCCAATAGTTTGGAGGCTTAAAAGAGAGAAGTTATCCTCAATCTTAAATTTCCCTTATCTAAGATGTCATAAAAACAATGGATTGGGAAGTGGTGTGTGGAGACAGTCCAGCTAAAGAGAAGAGTAACAGCTGAGCTGGGGATGCAGGGCATGAGGCTTGTGCTGAGAAAACAGGAAGCGTACAGTGCAGCTGAGTTTGGCCAATGTCTGATCCTCAAATGTTAATATGTGGATCAGAAATGCCAATAAGAAGAGCTGTCTTACTAGGTATCTTGCTGAAAATTAAATTTTATTTCTTATTTATTTATTTTTTAGAGATGGGGCCTTAGGTTTTCCACGCTGGTCTCAAAATCCTGGGCTCAAGAGATCCTCCTGCCTCACCCTCCTAAAGTGCTGATATGACAGGCATGAACCACCGCAACTGGCCTGAAAATTAAAATGTCTAAGCCTCACATAAGAGATTTTATGTAGCAAGTCTGGTGGAACTCAGGGAACTGCACTTTTAAGTAGTCCAAGAGATTTTTTAACATTTTGAGACAACTTTACTTTCAAATTTTAATGCAGGTTTCTTTTAAATACTGATTTTTATTAGGCACGGAGTATGTAAGACAGCAGGCCTCAATGTCACATATATACATGTGTCCAACAGGTAATGTTCACATGTGAAGGATTCTGGGGTATGACAGCAGGGTGTGGCAAGGACAGGGCCAAGTTGAAAGCCTCAGGTTCTGGCTAACGAAGCAGCTCTTACATGGTTCTAGCCAACTGTTGGCATGGTTATGATTAATTTCCTCATTTAAAAGATCATGTGTGAGCCAACCTGATATGTCTGTGGGCTGGAGATGGCCCCTGGAGGGCTAGTTTTCAACATTTAGAACTTGAGTTTAAGTAGATTTGGAGGAGAGAGAGGAGAAAAACCTGCAGAATATGACTGAAGGACTCAATGTTAGTCGCTTAATATCTAGGCAGTGAAGAGCCGTTGAATACTTGTGAACTGAAGAATGACATGTCTAGTAGTAGTTTCTAACTTGGCAATTGGGTTTCCAATTAAGGAAGCAATTTGTTGTGATGGAATGAGCCCGGGGTTTAGTGACAAACCCGTTGGTATCTCAGTCATACCACTTATATCTTGATTTAATTAAGGGATTCCACTTAATTTCTGTAAGCTTGATTTTCCTTGTCTGTAAAATGACCACAATAAATTTATTGTGAGCACTGAAAAATGTATGGAAAGGGCTATATATCTTGTAAGGTGATGTTCAAATTTATCTAGAGTTTTAGGTCAAAGGGAAGACTAAATGAATTATCAGAAATGCATTGGGAGCTTACTCTAATTTCTCAAGGAAGAGAGGGTTAAACTAATATTTGCATAATGATCAGGCTGATGGCATAATTTAGGAGGCTAAGGAGGATGAGCAAACTCCCCTAAGGACCTTTTTGCCATACTTTATGCAGGTGACAGAGAAGAATAAACAGCCAACAACTAGAATGACAGAGGAGCATTTACTGTACCATCTGGGAGGTGCTTCCATCAGTTCTGTGGAGGAATTCCGTGGTGACTAGAAGTACAAGTTCACTAAAGCTAACTTTCAGGCTACTGTGAGCCTTTCAGCAAACATAGCCTCTCTTGAAGTATTGCTTAGAAGTTCAGATCTTGAACTATGGATTCATTCAATGAAAGACACACCAAGAAAATTGGAGACAGTTCAAGAGACAATCTTCTTTAAAGGATTGAAGTAGATATAATTAGTATGCGTCCCCACCACCACATCCTAAGGTTTTGGTATTTCCATCCAAATTAGGCAAGGAACTTCTGCCCACTGCTGCCATACCCTCTCTTGCTTTCTGTCCTGGGAAGGTAGGAATGCACTCACTGTGAAGGGGAGATGGACAGCCCAGTGCCCACCTGGCAGGATAGCTGGGCAAGGAGCACAATATAGAAGGGAGAAGGGTAAAGGTAATGGATGTATTCCTGGTGCAGTGGGCCACAAATCACCAATCAGAAGATGGCAGTAATGACAAGGAGTATCTATTCACATCCTGGCACAAGATGCTATCTTGATTTCTAAAAGCCTGTGAATGACTGGATAAGCAGTAGGAGAGCTGTGTGAAAGGATATCCACATTGTACTGCTCCAGACACCTTCCCACAGCCTGGCTTTTATGTTGCAAAATAGACATCTGAGAATAGATGAAACCCTGCAGAAGATGGCTGTACTTCGGCATCTAGGCACCTTACCAGTGAATGGCAAGAACCTGGTTACAACAATTTGTTTTTGAATCAGCCATTTCAGCACCAAGTGGTCCTCAGTTTCTGCAAGGCATAGCCACTAGATGCATGCTGGTGAACTTTGTGACCAAGGATTAGAGATCTTTCATTTTGAGATTGGATGATATTTAGAAATGCCAATAAGAAGAGCTGTCTTACAAATCTAAGAATTGTGGAGGGAGAAGGGGGTGTCTACAGTTAGTAACCAGTGTTTCCTTCTCAAAATTGGGGTTATCAGATGACTCATGACTCAAGAGACAGTTGGATAGTGTTACCCTGGGAGCACTCCATTAGACTAAATTGTATAGTAACCTAATCTCAGAAGCATGGTGTACAAGTTTAGTGTCCCATTTATCTCTGTCTTCCAGATGGTCCAAGCCTCCCCGTGATGGTTAATTTTATGCAGCAACTTGACTGGATTAAGAGATACATGGATAGCTGTTAAAGCATTATTTCTGGGTATATCTGGGAGAGTGTTTCTGGAAGAAACTGGTATTTGAATCAGTAAAGTGAATAAGGAAGATTCACTCTCAATGTGGGCAGGTACCATCCAATCAGTTGAGGGACCAGTTAGAAGAAAACAGCAATAGAAATGTGAATTTCCTCTCTTCTCTTTTGAAACTAAGGTACTCTTCTCCTACTTTTAGACATCAGAACTCCACGTTCTCTGGCCTTCAGCCTCAGACCACCAGCTCCCCTGATTCTGAGGCCTTCAGGTTTTGACTGATTCCCTGGTTCTCCAGCATGCAGATGGCATATTGAGAGAATTCTCAGCTTCCATGATCACATGTGCCAATTCCCCTAATAAATCCACTCTCACTTATCTATATCTATGTCTATATCTCCT
Source organism: Pan troglodytes (assembly GCF_028858775.2). Classification (NCBI taxonomy): domain Eukaryota; kingdom Metazoa; phylum Chordata; class Mammalia; order Primates; family Hominidae; genus Pan; species Pan troglodytes. The sequence continues at coordinate 17,698,961 of NC_072411.2, forward strand.
ATTGGTTCTGTCTTTTTGGAGAACCCTAATAGGTTTTCCTTAACATTCCTTCTATAAGTATATATAGTTGTCACTTTGTACAGTCTTTCACAACATAATATTTTTCAGAGTTGCATGAATCAATTTCTTATATTCAATACACCAATCTAAAAACCATAACAAAGTATTTTGAGAGGAGGAATTATCTGGGGACACCCTCTGTAATGATACGAAAAAAGTTTTCATTTTCCTTCTCTATTCTCACAACACAGTCAGCACAGAACACTTCACCTCTGGCCACCAAAATATGTTGGGGTTTCTCCGCAACAACAACCAACTCTATGGCAAAAATCAGTGTGGTACTCTGGTAATAATTCATTTCAACTCTCAAGCTATCTACCTGGAGACAGTTAGATATCATGCGTTGATAGCTCAGTCCCAGAAGACAGCTCCCACTTTAGATGCCAGTTGCAGGTACTAAATTGTCACCTATATTTCTGATCAACTGGCTATCAATCAGAGGTTCGCATGACCCGCCTCCTCAAGCTCAATTAATTTGCTTGAGCAGCTCACAGAACTCAGGGAAACACCAGTTTATTATGAAGGATACTACAAAGGCTACAGATGAGCAGATGGAAGAGATGCACAAGTCACGGTATTTCCATGCCCTCTTTCAGCATGTCACTGTCCAGGAACCTCCATATGTTCATCTATGCATGAAGCTCCCTGAATGAAGTCTTTTTGGGTTTTTATAGAGGCTTTATTACATCATCAGCCATTAACATCAACTCAACCTTTACTCTCTCTCCTCTCCCCAGATGTTGGGGGCTGGTGGAAGGACTAACATTTTCAACCCTCAGATCACCAGGTTGGTTCCCCTGGCAACCACCCCTTCTCCTGAAGTTATCCAGGAGCCCTCAGCAATCAGTCAACTCATTAGCATACAGAAGAACACATCACTTCAGAGATTCCAAGTTGTTGTGTGCCAGAAACTCGATGAAGACCAAACATGTATATTTTATTATAGTATTATGCCTTTTTAATGGTTCTGTTGTTTTCATGGTCTCCTTTAGGGACCTCCTTCAATGGGAAGGGGAAGAAGAGGGAGATACAGGTCTAAGTGCTTAAACTTCTCTCTTCCTTGCATCCTTTTACTAGTGTTCAGTGCGATAATAATACTTGACTGTTCTAATAGTAGGAGAGAGATCAGGAAAGTAGTGCATTTGTTTGACTCTGCTTGGATAAGTTTATCCAACATTATTTGAATAAGAGGTATGTTATTGTGGATTACATGCCACCCACTGCGGTTTTGTAGTTGCGAGTTTTGCAAGGATGTTGTTTTGTCAATGGAGTCAATCTTCTCAGACAACTCCCTTTAATACTGTCACTAAGGATCATGAGATATTATCTCAGAAGGTCCACAGGACTTCAGAGAGGTAATTCCCAGCACCTGTGATGAGTTACTATCCTAATGCTTGAACATGACTCGTCAAGATGCCACAAACAGACATTTTCCAGTCCAAGGATGTGTCTTATATCTCCGGAACATCAGTTCTACTTTCAGAAGGTCATGCTGGTGACTAGACCTGCTATTCTACCAATTTTCTAACAAACAAGAGTGAATCTTTACAACATACACACCATGCAGTTTATTTACGCTTAAACTGCATTGCAATTCCCATAGCTGACAATCCCACACCTGTTTTATGTTGCTTCCCAGAACTTACTACTGCATAGCATATTATATAATTTGCTTCAGTATTTTATTTACTAAGCATCTGCCTTAGAGGAATATAAGCCACATAGTGAACTGTATCTCCATATCTAGAACAATGCCAGGTACATAATAGGCACTCAATAAATATTGTTCCTTTTGTGAAGGATTGATGCCAATGAATCTTTGACTCTTGCCACGCCCTGGTAGTAAGTTCCTTGCCTTGTATTCCAATTTCTAGTAGACATAAATCATCATCTTTATCTGCTTTATATTTCACCTTAGCACTTATCAGTCTCTGACGTTATATAGCAGATACATATTTATGTGCTGTCTTCCTCCTCACCATTCCCCCAAGTAATATACCAGTGCTCTGAAAACTGTCATTTCCTCTGTTTTGTTCATTGCTCTTTTCCCAATTCTTAGAAATGTACTGACACATGGTAGCATGAGTTCAAAAGGAAGGAAACTCCTGTGATTTGATTTTTAGTCCTTCCCATCTATGCGCTTTCATTCTTGTCCAAAATGTCAACATCACTTCCTTCACTTGCTCTTTCCTTCAGAATCTGAGGCTTTTTGGTTGTTTAGTGTTTTGTAGTGGTGGGGAATCTTCAGTCTTTCATATTTGGAATGTTTCTTTATATAACAGCAAATATCATTTGGAGATAATATGTTCAACATAATATTCTTCCCAAATATGGTAATAGCAGTTTGTGCAAATGGAAGATACAAGTGTAATGTAGCAGCACTAATTTTCTTTTTTTTTTTTTTTAGCACTAATATTCTTAGGTGTAACTGACTCTTCATATTGGGAAGAAAGGCAACCCTTTATTGTGTGGCCACTGAGTCAGTCACATCGCATAATTGAATTGTTAATCTTTTTAACAAAACATTGAGCTAAATCCTACTGCAACCATTTTATATTCAAGAAACTGAGGCTCAAAGAAGTGAAGTTTCTGCTCCAAAATTATGCAACTGATGGCTGCCAGAACTGTGTTTTGCTGAGGGCTTTCTTACTGACATCCTTTCCATCATCCTAATTTCCAAATCAACTTTCTGAAAATATTTCAAATCCAATGAGTGTGTTAAAAAAAAGAAAGGCTTATCCTTTCATAGTCTCCTTTGAATATGTTGTGTGGCTTTTAGGAAACAAAGTTAGAGTGCAAAAATTAAAGAGCAGGAAGAAAGGATAATTAAAACAAAATATATATTCACAAGAAGTAACATCCATTTCAACTGCTCTGCTACCTAAAATATTATCCATGTGTCTGCTATGAGAAGCCATAGGAGAGAAAAACAACAGCTCTGCATTTTAGATCAGTATTTCTCAGATGTCAATAATGTATAACCTCTAGTGTTTATTGAACTTTCTTTACTGCAGTATTAGCTAATTATACTTAAAGTTTCAGGCTTATTGATCTTTTACAACCAAGATAATTTAAAATGTTGAAAACCACAAAACTGTAAAAACAAAATACAGTCTGAACAATATTTATTTAATGTGGCACATGATATTGTTTGAGGACAGTGAATGGTTATTTTCAATATGAATATAGCTCTGAAGTACATAGCATAGGAATTTTTAAAATTTGTGTAGAACATTGTACCCAGCACATACACTTAATTATTCCTCAACTTTTCTCTTTGCATACTACTTTTTCCCTCAACTTTTCTCTTTGCATACTACCTTTCTCTTGGCAAAACTATGGCATAAATTTTGCATAGTGGTTGATTTTCATAAGGAAAACATACAACTTTCCCCTACCAAGTGCTCTTCTGGGGCTTTATTGATGTTTCTTGCTTGATTTCTTTTGTCTGAGACAATTAAAATAGTTCTAACTAGCACTTATTCTGGCATAAATACATTTCAAAACAAGTAATGACTATGCAGCACTGGGTCATAAGAAAATAATGTACACAATCTTTAATATTCTCATATTTATTTTAAAATATAATAAAATAAAAACATCAATTTTTAAAATTATTGTATAAAGTTTCCTCATGAATATGAGTGCCTGTCACCAATTCTCTCACATGATGTGAAGCCAAATTACAAAACACTGCTATGAGCCATTTGTAGTTGAGTCTCCTATGTGCTAAAAGCATCTGTCATACCAGAGACTCTGGCTCATTGACTAGGAGAATGAGTTCATCTGAACACAGCTAGAAGACATTCTGAACATTCTGCTGCTTCATTCCAATGCCATTTGAGCAGGAAAGCACCCTAAAATGTGAACATTGACATTCACACAGATGCCTCCAATCCACATTTATGTCTTTGAATTGTGTGGAAAACCATTTCCCAGGAATATTAATAAAACATCAATCAAAAATAAAATGAGACCCTTATAATTGCAGTGACCAGGACATATTGATTGCTTGTCTATAAAGGAAACTCATACACTAGCCGGCTGTACTCACCAGAGTCACAGGAAAGAAAAGGGTCTTCCTGAGGCTGCTTGCCCCTTTCCTGATGAGCAATGGACAGTGTTCTAGTAAGTTCTATGAGCAGTGGCTTTTAAAACTATATGGGGAATGTTCCCTTATAAACATCCTCAATTGTGTTCAGCCTAAAACTCCAGAAAGATGGAATGCAGATAGCAGTTTTCTCCATGGCCTATAATGTGTACAAATAGGAAGAGGAAGGCAAGACATAAAAGATAAGAAGGAAAGAAAAGAGTGTGTAAACAGGCAGGACAAAAGGCATTGACAAGAAATAAAAAGTTGCTTGCATCCATAAGCCACCAAGATGAAGGTCTTGTCCCTTCATATGTTTAATTCAAGAGAAGGAGATTCGTTTTGTGGTTAAAAGCTCAAGTTGCAAAGGTGCAGGGAATTGGATGAAAATCGAGATCTCTTCCAGGTACTAGCTACATGACTTTGGAAAATGTGCTTAGTCTAAAAAATGCAATAAGAATAATATTCTTTTCATATGGTTTTATCAGGAAACTCTCCATTCCTGGGTTGCTTCCAAAAAAAAATAAAAACCAAATACTTGTAGACCTAGGTAATGCTTCTATGCATAAGGGATAAAAGCCAGTAATAAAAAATGTAATAGAGGTGGCAAAAGTAGAGAGTGTGTTTCTAAAATCATTCCTCTTTTTCTTTATCTACTTTCCTGAAGGAAGAGAATTAAAAAAAAAAAAAAAACAAGAATGCTTTGTGAGGAAGTTTTTAGAGACTAAGTCTCTATCCCTTCCTGTGGGTTAAAGGAGCTGGAAGGGAGAGCATGAAGGCTGAAAATGGGTGCAGGAAACAAGACTGAGAGACCAAATGGAGAAAAAGGAGTGGAAGGGGGTAATAATTCTCTTCCTTGATTCTTTTAAAACAGTCACAGGCCACCCTCTATGTTTCAATGACCAAGACTTCATTGTCTCTATATAACTTGAATAAAAGGAGTGTAAATATCCAAGTTCTGGAAACACAACGAAGCTATTGTTGGTAATTTGTCAAATAATTCTGACACTGTCAATGTCCCTGTTTAATTGCCCACAAAGCGAACCCTGATACAGGGATTCAAATACAAGTAATTTATATAAAAACTGAAGAAAATTCCAGTAGTTCAGTGGGGAAGTTCAGCAGAGAAAGGCAAGAAGATGGTCAGGAAACTGTGTTATAATCCAGTGACAACTGTGCAAAACAAGAGGTTACAGCTCTAAGGAAACTGAGCCAGTGTAGGACTGTCATCAGGTTTATACCAAGCACTGCACAAGGGAGCTCAGGGTACTTATCCACCAACCCTTGTCCATCATTTGGTGAGAAAAGCTCTTGAGGAAGGGGCATACTGGTGCTTCTACCCTGCTGCACAAGCAGATCAAGTGGGCTTCAGGAACGAGTCAGACATTAGGGAAAGAAAGGCAGGTGCTGATAGTAGAAACTTGGTCTGGTATGCAATGAATTTGTTAGGGTGAGGAAATATGAGTGGGCTACAAAAATACCCGCTACAGTACAGTTAGAGCCACTTGACCCCCATGCTAAACTCACCTTGTCCTGTCGCTGATTCTTTAAGGTAGTTGCCATTCAAAATTTCTTAAAAGAATTAATAAACTTATAAATCCAAAGAAGAAATAGAAAAGTTTCATTTCATTTTGCTGGAAAATTGATAATCATAATCTCCTTTCTCTACCAACCATTCTAGGTTTTCCTTATCGTTAGTCTACCTGCCCTGAAAGTAGTACAGATATGTAAATACCTGAGAGGACCTGTTATGGCACCGTTAGTAGGCCACAGTTGCTGAAAATTTCCATTTACAGGTACCCATTAGGATGGAAGCACCAAGAAGCATTGGTCTACTCTGCTGGGATTCCTCTGCACTGCAGACATACACCTCTTTGCCCACATTATGTAGCAGCATGATAACCAGAATCAATTTCCCCTGCCAATATAGTCACTCTCTTCTTGTCATGCTGATCTACTGACAAAAGAATCTTGGGCAGCCTTCACAACTTTAGATATGACAGAAATATTACTATGCTCCAACAGAAGTGCCCCTCTCCCTGATAATTGAGCAGTAGCATGTCTCCATTACAATAAAATCTAACATTGTATCGGGAAAGCACAGTCCCACCTGAATCATTACGAATTAGAAGGTAAGAGGCACTATTTATTCTCCGTAGTTCACAGGCCTATGCCTACCACTTTTTAGGTACACAGTACCAATTAACGGTCATTGATTTAAAATATAGTTATCATTTTGAAAGAATATTACCATCCCTGCAGGGTCATTCTCATTTCAGAAGCCTTAGATAAACCTTTAAGAGGCTATTTGATGTTTAATTAATCTGACAACCATTGGGTGATTCGGTATTTGGTGGAACCAAACCAATGGACCCCATGCCATTTGTTCATTGCTCTCAATCTTTTATATAAACTGAACACACTGGTGTATAGCAATGTTGTGCAATGTTCTAGCTTTAATAAAGAAGCCATTTCAGCAGCAAATAAGATCCATTTGAAAATGCCCTTGCCAAAATATTAAATATTGAATACCAAGGGAGCAGCCTCATATCAGTAAACTCTCATATCTAATTATATAGTCTACTACTCCTTATCCAATGACCAGAATTTTCATGGACAAGCTGGTAAGCATTGAAGCCCACTTAAATTATTTTAAATATATATATTTTAGTTAAAAATAAGCAAAAATGTGCACAAATAAATATTCTATCTATGGTCTCACAGTTTTCCAATGGGCTTATGTTTATGTGCATGATTTCTAGTAGGTGAGAGTTAACTTGGAATTTTCAGTTCTTTCCAAATGCATTACTGTCCTTATTTCAATGCCCTTCAAAGTTTATCAGCATTTAACTGAAATCTGCTAACTGTAGAAAAATAGAAACATATTTTGAAAATAGTCAGATCTCAAATACAAACAGTTATATATTTACACAATCTGATGGTTGCATTTGCAAAATATTTAATGAGTTTAAAAGTCAGATTCATTATTTAAACAACTCATGGGACAAATATTGAAAAAGAAGTAACTTTATTTAGCACAATTCCAGAAATATTAAAAGAAATCTTATTTTAAATCTGATACAAGGGTTTCATTTGTTGGTATATATCTTGGCATTAGGAAGAGATAAAGAGCAGATGACAGAGAAGGGTGTGTAATTAAAATGGAGGATGGTGGCTTATCTGAAATACAGACCGCTGAATTTTAATTTCCTTCTGACATATTGAAAAGTTTTGCTGAACTTAAACCTACTTATTGTTGAGCCTCTACTGTGTGTACATTGATAAAACCTTCTCTTCATGAAGATTTTCTTGACTCTAAGATAGAGATATTGTTTGTGCACTTGAAGGTTTCCACTATGCCCATAACTGCTTGTGCTCCATTTTCCTATCTGACTGTGGAAAACCAAACCCTTTTCTTACAGCTTTGCAATTGTCTTAATGACCTTTGTAAGTGTGTTGGCATTATCCCTCATTAATATACTCTAAAACCCTAGATTGACCTAAGAACTTATTTCATATAGTAATTGCTAAACAGAAAAGTTTAACTGCTTTCCAAAACAGTAATGCAAATGATTCAATAAGGATCTTTCCTAATTACAGTCTGGCAATTTGTGTTTTCCAATATTCACTAATTCACATGACCAGTATTACTATGTTACATTGTAGCTACATATCTGTTGGCCATCCTAGCATCATGTAATTTAGTCTTATGAGTTTTATAAAGAAGGAATTGACGGTGAAACAGGTAACCATTTTTCTTGTTAACACCTTGACAATTAGTTATTATCTTATTTCATCTAATCTAAGACATGATAGATTTTCAGAGTAACCATTATTTCATGTATACTATTAAGAAAGAAAACCTACAGCTAAAATGGGCATTCTTTTATTATAAGATCCACCTAAATTACAGAGACTGTTAAAATGTATTTTGAGAATTCTCATTTTAGCATCATAAAATATGGTAAATAAAATGCATTCTCCATCCATCAAAAATAGAACTCAGTATTTAATAGTATTTATGAAATTCTGTAGAATACACCTAATAAATATCAGACAGACCTACTCTAAAAAGCATTCAAATGTGCATAAAAATGTAACTTATCAAGGACCTATTCTAATTTAATGAGTGAAATAATAAGAGAAATGTGTCAGATATTTTTCTGCCCTCTTCAACTTCCAGTGAAATCCCACACTGAAAACTGGCTTACATAAAACCTAAGGCGAATCTACCAGGCTTTCTACAAATGAGTATTATTGCCAGAAAATTAGGCAGTTCTTCTAAGATGTTTTTCTAGAGATTAAAGTTCACAAAGTAGAATATGTGGTTGTAAGTAGCAGTATTACAAGGTCTGCTCAACTTTCTTCAAGTTGAAATAATAGTACACAATTAATTACTCTCAACAAATGGCATGAGAACAAATGGACACCCACGTGCAAAAAATTGAGCCTAGACACAGACCTTCCACCTTTCACAAAAATTAACTCAAAATGAACTATAGACTTAAATGTAAAATGCAAAACTATGAAATACCTAGAAGATAACATAGGAGAAAATCTAGATGACCTTGGGATTGATAATGACTTTTCAGATACCACACCAAAGGCACATCCATGAAAGAAAGGATGAATCAACTTTATCAAAATAAAAATGGTCTGTTCTGCAAAAGACCCTGTTAAGATAATGAAAAGGAAAGCCATACACAAAAAAATATACAAAATAAAAAAAAATTGAAAAGAGAAAAGAAAAGCCACAGACAGAAAAATTGTTTCCAAAAGGCATATCTGATAAAGGATTGTTATCAAAAATATACAAAGAACTCTTATGACTCAACAATAAAAAAACCAACAACCCAATTTAAAAATGAAATTGTTTCCACCAACGGATGATTGAATTTAAAAATGTATACCATGGAAAACTATTCAGTCATAAAGAAGAGTGAAATTGTTGTTTGCATCAACATGGACAGAACTGGAGGCCATTACCCTAAGTGAAATTACTCAGAAACAGGAAGTCAAATATCACATGGCTTCACTTGAAAATAGGAACTAAACAACGGGTAAACATGGACATACAGAGTGGAAAAATGAACACTGAAGACTTAAGAAGGGAGGCTCAGAGAGGGAAGATGGTTGAAAAATTACCTATTGGGTACAATTTTCACTATTTGAGTGATGGGCACACTAAAAGCTTAAGCTTCACCACTATGCAATATATTCATCTAATAAAACTGCACTTGTAACCCCTAAATCTATAAAAAATTAAAAATTGTAAAAACTGAGAATCCCTCCAAGATGGCCAAATAGGAACAGCTCCAGTCTACAGCTCCCAGCATGAGCAATGCAGAAGACACATGATTTCTGTATTTCCAACAGAGGTACCAGGGTCATTTCACTGGGACTTGTTGGACAGTGGGTGCAGCCCATGGAGTGTGAGCTGAAGCAGGGTGGGCATCGCTTCACCCGGGAAGAGCAAGGTGTTGGGGAATTCCCTTTCCTAGCTAAGGGAAGCCATGACAGACGGTACCTGGAAAATTGGGACACTCCCACCCTAATACTGTGCTTTTCCAATGGTCTTAGAAATGGCACACCAGGAGATTATATCCCACACATGGCTCAGAGGGTCCCACGCCAATGGACCCTTCCTGACTGCTAGCACAGCAGTTCAAGATCGAACTGCAAGGTGGCAGCGAGGCTGGGGGAGGGGCACACGCCATTGCTGAGGCTTGAGTAGGTAAACAAAGTGGCTGGGAAGCTCAAACTGGGTGGAGCCCACCACAGCTCAACAAGGCCTGCCTGCCTCTGTAGACTCCACCTCTGGGGGTAGGGCATAGCTGAACAAAAGGCAGCAGAAACCTTTTTAAACATCCCTATCTGACAGCTTTGAAGTGAGTAGTGGGTCTCCCAGCACAGAGTTTGAGATCTGAGAACGGACAGACTGCCTCCTCAAGTGGGTCTCTGACCCCCGAGTAACTGGAAGACAGCTACAAGTAAGGGCCGACTGACACCTCATACAGCCACATGCCTCTCTAAGAGGAAGCTTCTAGAGGAAGGATCAGGCAGCAATATTTGCTATTCTGCAGCCTCTGCTGGTGATACCCAGGCAAACAGGGTCTGGAGTGGACCTCCAGCAAACTCCAGCAGACCTGCAGCAGAGAGTCCTGACTGTTAGAAGGAAAACTAACAAACAGAAAAGAATAGCATCAACATCAAAAAAAAGTGACATACACACCAAAACCCCATCTGTAGGTCAACATCATCAAAGACCAGAGGTAGATAAAACCACAAAGATGGGGAGAAACCAGAGCAGAAAAGCTGAAAATTCTAAAAACCAGAGTGCATCTTCTCCTCCAAAGGAATGCAGCTCCCCGTCAGCAATAGAACAAAGCTGGACAGAGAATATCTTTGACGAGTTGACAGAAGTAGGCTTCAAAAGATCAGTAATAACAAACTTCTCACAGCTAAAGGACAATGTTCCAACCCATTGCAAAGAAGTTAAAACCTTGAAAAAAGATTAGTTGAATGGCTAACTAGAATAAACAGCATAGAGAAGACCTTAAATGACCTGATGGAGCTGAAAACCATGGTACGAGAAATACATGACGCATGCACAAGCTTCAGTAGCCAATTCAATCAAGTGGAAGAAAGGGTACCAGTGACTGAAGATCAAACGAATTAAATGAAGCAAGAAGAGAAGTTTAGAGAAAAAAGTGTTAAAAGAAACAAACAAGTCCTCCAAGAAATATGGGACTATCTGAAAAGACCAAATCTATGCCTGATTGGCATACCTGAAAGTGACGGGGAGAATGGAACAAAGTTGGAAAACACTCTTCAGGATATTATCCAGGAGAACTTACCCAACCTAGCAAGGCAGGCCAACATTCAAATTCAGGAAATACAGAGAATGCCACAAAGATACTCCTCAAGAAGAGCAATCCCAAGACACATAATTGTCAGATTCACCAAGGCTGAAATGAAGGAAAAAATCTTAAGGGCAGCCAGAGAGAAAAGTCAGGTTACCCACAAAGGGAAGCCCATCAGACTAACAGCAGATCTCTCAGCAGAAACTCTATAAGCCAGAAGAGAGTGGGGGCCAATATTCAACATTCTTAAAGAAAATAATTTTCAATCCAGAATTTCATATCCAGCCAATCTAAGCTTCATAGGTGAAGGATAAATAAAATCCTTTACAGACAAGCAAATGCTGAGAGAGTTTGTCACCACCAGGTCTGCCTTACAAGAGCTCCTGAAGGAAGCACTAAACATGGAAAGGAACAACTGGTACCAGTGACTGCAAAAACATGCCAAATTGTAAAGATCATTGATGCTAGGAAGAAACTGCATCAACAAATGAGCAAAATAACCAGCTAACATCATAATGACAGGATCAAATTCACACATAACAATATTAACCTTATATGTAAATGGGCTAAATGCCCCAATTAAAAGACACAGACTGGCAAATTGGATAAAGAGTCAAGACCCATCAGTGTGCTGTGTTCTGGGGACCCATCTCACATGCAGAGACACACACAGGCTCAAAATAAAGGGATGGAGGAAAATCTACCAAGCAAATGGAAAACAAAAAAAAGCAGGAGTTGCAATCCTACTCTCTGATACAACAGACTTTAAACCAAAAAAGATCAAAAGAGACAAAAAGGCCATTACATAATGGTAAAGGGATCAATTCAACAAGAAGAGCTAACTATCCTAAATATATATGCACCCAATACAGGAGCACCCAGCTTCCAAAGCAAGTCCTTAGAGACCTACAAAGAGACTTAGACTCCCACACAATAATAATGGGAGACATTAACACACCACCGTCAACATTACACAGATCAACGAGACAGAAAGTTAACAAGGATATCCAGGACTTGAACTCAGCTCTGCAGCAAGTGGACCTAATAGACTTCTACAGAATTCTCCACCCCAAATCAACAGAATACACATTCTTCTCAGCACCACATCACACTTATTCCAAAATTGACCACATAGTTGGAAATAAAGCACTCCTCAGCAAATGTAAAAGAACAGAAATCACAACAAACTGTCTCTCAGACCACAGTGCAATCAAATTAGAACTCAGGATTAAGAAACTCACTCAAAACTGCACAACTACCTGGAAATTGAACAACCTGCTCCTGAATGACTACTAGGTAAATAATGAAATGAAGGAAGAAATGAAGATGTTCTTTGAAACCAATGAGAACAAAGACACAATGTACCAGAATCTCTGGGACACATTTAAAGCAGTGTGTAGAGGGAAATTTATAGCACTAAATGCCCACAAGAGAAACCAGGAAAGATCTGAAATTGACACCCTAACATCACAATTAAAAGAACTAGAGAAGCAAGAGCAAACACATTCAAAAGCTAGCAGAATGCAAGAAATAACTAAGATCAGAGCAGAACTGAAGGAGATAGAGACACAAAGAACCCTTCAAAAAAATCAATGAATCAAGGAGCTGGTTTTTTGAAAAGATCAACAAAATTGATAGACCTCTAGCAAGATTAAGAAAGAAGAAAAGAGAAGAATCAAATAGATGCAATAAAAAATGAGAAAGGGGATATCACCCCCGATCCCACAGAAATACAAACTACCATCAGAGAGTACCATAAACACCTCTACGCAAATAAACTAGATAATCTAGAAGAAGTGGATAAATTCCTAGACACATACACCCTCCCAAGACTAAACCAGGAAGAAGTTGAATCCCTGAATAGACCAATAACAGGCTCTCAAATTGAGGCAATAATTAATAGCCTACCAACCAAAAAAAGTCCAGGACCAGATGGATCCATAGCTGAATTCTACCAGAGGTACAAAGAGGAGGTGGTACCATTACTTCTGAAACTATTCCAATCAATAGAAAAAGACGGAATCCTCCCTAACTCATTTTATGAGGCCAGCAACCTCCTGATACCAAAGCCTGGCAGAGACACTAAAAAGACAATTTTATAGACCATATATCCCTGATGAACACTGATGCAAAAATCCTCAATAAAATACAGCAAACTGAATCCAGCAGGACATCAAAAAGCTTATCCACCACGATCAAGTTGGCTTCATCTCTGGGATGCAAGGCTGATTCAACATATGCAAATCAATAAATGTAATCCATCATGTAAACAGAACCAAAGACAAATGGTCTCAATAGATGAAGAAAAAGCCTTTGATAAAATTCAGCAGCCCTTCATGCTAAAAACGCTCAATAAACTAGGTATTGATTAGACATATCTCAAAATAATAAGAACTATTTATGACAAACCCACAGCCAATATCATACTGAATGGGCAAAAGCTGGAAGCATTCCCTTTGAAAAGTGGCACAAGACAGGGATTCCCTCTCTCACTACTCCTATTCAACATAGTGTTGGAAGTTCTGGCCAGGGCAATCAGGCAGGAGAAAGAAATAAAGGGTATTCAATTAGGAAAAGAGGAAGTCAAATTATCTCTGCAAATGACATGATGTATATTTAGAAAACCCCATTGTCTCAGCCCAAAATCTCCTTAAGCTGATAAGAAACTTCAGCAAAGTCTCAGGATACAAAATCGATGTGCAAAAATCACAAGCATTCCTATACACCAATAATAGACAAAGAGCGAGCCAATTTGTGAGTGAACTTCCATTCACAGTTGCTTCAAAGGGAATAAAATACCTAGGAATCCAACTTACAAGGGATGTTAAGGACTTCTTCAAGGAGAATTACGATGAAATAAAAGAGGATACAAACAAACAAATGAAATAAAAGAGGATACAAACAAATAGAAGAACATTCCACACTCATGGATAGGAAGATAATTTATAGATTCAATGCCATCCCCATCAAGATACCAGTGACATTCTTCACAGAATTGGAAAACACTACTCTAAAGTTCATACGGAGCCAAAAAACAGCCCGTATTGCCAAGACAACCCTAAGCCAAAAGAACAAAGCTGGAGGCATCACGCTACCTGACTTCAAACTACACTACAAGGCTACAGTAACCAAAACAGCATGGTACTGGTATCAAAACAGAGATATAGACCAATGGAGCAGAACAGAGCCCTCATAAATAATACCACACATCTACAACCATCTGATCTTTGACAATCCTGACAAGAACAAGAAATGGGGAAAGGATTCCTTATTTAACAAATGGTGCTGGGAAAACTGGCTAGCCATATGTAGAAAGCTGAAACTGGATCCCTTCCTTACACCTTATACAAAAATTAATTCAAGATGGACTAAAGACTTAAATGTTAGACCTAAAACCATAAAAACCTAGAAGAAAACCTAGGCAATACCATTCATGTCATAAGCACGGGCAAGGACTTCATGATTAAAACACCAAAAGCAATGGCAACAAAAGCCAAAATAGACAAATGGGATCTAATTAAACTAAAGAGCTTCTGCACAGCAAAAGAAACTACCATCAGAGTGAACAGGCAACCTACAGAAAGGGAGAAAATTTTTGCAATCTACTCATCTGACAAAGGGCTAATATCCAGAATCTACAAAGAACTTAAACAAATTTACAAGAAATAATCAAACAACCCCATCAAAAAGTGGGAGAAGGATATGAATGGACACTTCTCAAAAGAAGACATTTATGCAGCCAACAGACACATGAAAAAATGTTCATCATCACTGGCCATCAGAGAAATGCAAATCAAAACCACAATGAGATACCATCTCACACCAGTTAGAATGGCGATCATTGAAAAGTCAGGAAACAACAGGTGCTGGAGAGGATGTGGAGAAATAGGAACATTTTTACACTGTTGGTAGGACTGTAAACTAGTTTAACCATTGTGGAAGACAGTGTGGCAATTCCTCAAGGATCGAGAACTAGAAATACCATTTGACCCAGACATCCCATTACTGGGTATATACCCAAAGGATTATAAATCATGCTGCTATAAAGACACATGTACACGTATGTTTATTGAGGCACTATTCACAATAGCAAAGACTTGGAACCAATCCAAATGTCCATCAATAATAGACTGGATTAAGAAAATGTGGCACATACACACCATGGAATACTATGCCGCCATAAAAAAGGATGAGTTCATGTCCTTTGTAGGGACATGGATGAAGCTGGAAACCATCATTCTTAGCAAGCTATCACAAGGACACAAAATCAAACACCGCATGTTCTCACTCATAGATGGTAATTGAACAGTGAGAACACTAGGGTACAGGGTGGGGAACAACACACACTGGGGCCTGACATGGGGTGGTGGGAGTGGGGAAGGATAGCATTAGGAGAAATACCTAATGTAAATGATGAGTTAATGGGTGCAGCACACCAACATAGCACATGTATACATATGTAACAAACCTGCAAGTTGGGCACATGTAGCCTAGAACTTAAAGTATAAAAAAAATAAAAATAAAAATAAAGGAAAAAAAAGAAAAAAGACAAACAGACCAAAGTCTTTAATAGACATATAGATAGCAAATAAGAACATAAAAATATTCTCTACATTATATTTAATCAGTGAAACACAAATGAAAACAACAGTGAGTACACTACACACTTATTGGAATGGCCAAACTCCAGAGTCCTGGAACACCCAATGCTGCTAAGGTTGCAGAGTAACAGAAAACCTCACTCATTGCTCTTGGGAATGGGGGAAAAATAAAGGACAGCCAGCCACTTCAAAGGACAATTTACTGGTTTCTTATAAAACTAAACATACTCTTACTGTACCTTAACAAGTTGAAAACTCTGTGTTCACACACAAACCTGCATGTGAATGTTCGCAGCAGCTTTTTTCATAATTACCAGAACTTGGAAGCGATTAAGATATCCTTTAGTAACTGAATGGATCATTCAGTAACTGCATAGATCATTTATTTTCAGCACTAAATAATATTCCATTGTCTGGATGTGCCAGACATCATATTGCATTGTCTGGATGTGCCAGACAACGGAATATTATTTAGTGCTGAAAAGAAATGATGTCTGGCACATCCAGACAATGGAATATGATGTCTGGCACATCCAGAGAAAGGAATATTATTTAGTGCTGTAAATGAATGAGCTATCAAGCCAAGAAAAGATGTGGAGGAAACTTAAGTGCCTATTATTAAGTGAAAGAAGCCAATCTGAAATAGCCATATACTGTATGATTCCAACTATATGACATTATGAAAATGTCAAAATTATGGAGACAGAAAGATCATCATTTGCCAGGCATTGAAAGGGAGGAAGGGATAAATAGGCGGCACACAAAATATTTATAGGGCATTGAAACTACTCTGGATCATACTACAATTGTGGATATTTGCCATTATACATTTGTCCAAACCCATAAAATGTACAATACCGAGTAACCCCTAATGTAAACTGGGGTCTTTCAGTGATAAAGATGTGTCAGTGCAAGTTCATCAATTGCAACAACACACCACTCTGGTAATGAAGGAACCTGTGTATGCATAGGGGCAAGAGATATGGGGAATCACTATACCTTCTCAATTTTTCTGTGAACCTAAAATTGCTCTAAAAAATAAAGTCTATTTAAAAATATAAATAAACCACCACTAGGGTAACACATTTTGTTTTGTATTCTATAATCATCCATGACAATCTCCGGACCATGATAATCTCCGGACCATGATAAAAAGCTGTGTTCTAAGAGGATTTAATAAAGTAAGACACCAGAGAACAATGTGTACATAGTATCACAAACAAAATCTTTATTGAATTTCACACAGCATAGAGGAGTATTTCCTTATCCTAAGTAATTCAAAATAAATATTTGACAAGTATTTCTGTACTCATCAGTTATTGAACTTGTAGTTATATTTCATGCAACCATTGTTTCTAAGCCTTAAAAAGTGTTAGCCAAAGAAGGAAAGAATGGGAAAGATGAATTCCAACCATATTTAAGTGAATCCCCAAAGTTAATTAAGGTAAAACACCTTATAAAGAATTCCCTGGGTGCCAAGCTGTATAACTATACTTCGGTAAATCAAAAAATTATAATTTTTCTGTTGTTTGAATTTTTAATGTATATGCTTTATGAAAACAATAGTTATTTTGTTTTTAAATGTCCCTACATTTATACGCTATAATATAATTATTAGCTGTGTATGCCCATGCTTTCTGTTAATTGTAAGCTCTCTGTGGGAGGGTATTTTGTCTTTTTAATGTAATACTCAAGACATGCAAAATATGTTAACAGATGTGTAATTTGTCATAATAATTATAAAATGAAAAGCCATAAGCACACCAATCAACTTAGGAATATACGTATTCCTACAATAATAAATGCTTGATGCTCCATGTATTCTTTCTGACTCTGTATTTCTTCCACCACTAGTGGTACCAACTATCCTCAATTTTTATTCAAGGTTTTGCTGTCATGTTATGGTATTATTCACTCATGGATGCTTTCTGATGTGATATATCTTTTTATTTTAGCTTTATAAATATCAAGGTTTTTCTCCCCCAACATGCACCTATGCTGTTGCATGTAACTATAGCTCATTCATATTCCCTATTTTATACAATTCAACTGTTTGAGTCTCCCCAAATTTACTTACCCCATTTTCCTGAACAACATTTGGTTTGTGTTCAGGGGATCAATGTTTGTTTGTTTTTCCTATTGTGAACAAGACACACTGTACATTCATGCCAGACCTCCTGCAAACCAGTAAGTTTCTCAAGTGAACACACACACATTCATACAAACACAAAGAAATGGATGAACTGTGTTTTATAATGTGTCCACATTTATGAGTTAATGCTTTTTAAAAGTGAATTATTTATACATCTACCGGAAGTATAAAAGTACATTCAGTCCTCCATATTTTTGCCAACATTTAATATAGCCAGGATTCTTGACTTGTGTATGTGTTGCTTAGTAACCAATTTGGGGGTATAAAATGCTATCTTATTGTGGGATTAATTTCCATTTTTCTGATCAGTAATGTAATTATGCATTCTTTTATTTCATTCACATTGTTTTTTCTCTTTTGTAAAATATCTCCTAATGTATTATGCTTACATCAAGGTTGAATCATTGATTATATATGGGTTTTGAGGCATGGTTTCTTTCAGCAAATTTTTTTGAGATTCATAAATTCTTCGGGTAGTTGTAGTTCATTCTTTTTTATTATTGAGTACCATTTGGCTGTATACACTTTATCAATTTTTCTATTGACAGTTTTTGACTATTATGAATAAAGAAGCTCTAAATAGTTGCTTATAAACAGTCATTGCCTGAACATAGTTTTTTTCTTTAATTTTCCTTGGGCAAATAGCTGAAAGTGAAGTTGTAAGGTCATATGGTAAGTATGTTTAACACTTACCAAAGCTGTTAGTTTTTCAGTGTCTATATGCAATTTTATATTCTCACTAGAAATGGATGAGTGTTGTAGTTTTGCCAATCCTTACTACCACTTGATATTGTCAGTCTTCTTGATTATAACCATTCCAGTGGATGTGCAGTAGAATTTCATAATGGTGTTGAGTCGCATTTTAGTGCAACTCATGATGTTTCACATCTTTTCATTTGGTTATCGGTCATTTTTTATCTTCCATGTGAAATATTCCGTTGTTTTTTCCTATTTGGGGAGCTGAGTACCTTTTCGTAATTTAATTGTGAATGTTTATATATTCTAAATAAAAGCTGTTTTTCAGATATATGTATCATGTTTCACAGCGGGTTTTTTTCCACTTTGTGGCTTGTAATATGTTTTCTTAATAATATTTTTAAACAACATAGGATTTTGATTCAATAAAACACAATTTATTATTTTTTCCTACATGGCTCATGCTTTTTGTTTTTACTAAAAATATTTGTTTATCCCCAAATTGCAAAAATTTTCCCCATGTTTTCTTCAAGAAATATTATAACTTTAGTTTTTTTAGATTTACGTTTATACGCCACATTTTAAGTTGATATTGTTGTACGTAAGATAAAGGTTCAAGTTCATGTTTGCTAAGTTATGTCCTGTTGCTCTGCATCTAGTTTTTTGGTATTGAAAAAATACGACACATATTTTTTCCCATTGACACATCACGGTAGTGTTCATAAGAATGTTAGTGGACCATATACATTGTGGGTCCATTTCTAGATTCTCTTCTGTTTCATTGACCTACGCAAATTTCCCTAGAGTCAGTCTTGGAATCAAATAGTTCAAATATTCAAGTTTTGTTATTCTTTAGCAAAACCCTCTTGGCTGTTTTAATTCCTCTTGTCAATATAACATATTTAATTATAGTGATAATTTTATGCTAAAGTCAATTGGCATTTTGATTTGAATTTCACTGAAGCTGTTTATCAATTTGATGAGAACAGATACCGTAGCATTATTGAATCTTCTGATTCCTAAACATGGCATATCTCCATTAATATATATATTATTTAATTTCTCTCAGGAGTGCAATTATAACACTCATTATTGCTTTTAAATTTTCAACTTCCAATTGTTCATTGTAAAAATATAAAAATATAATTGATTTTTTGTGTATTAACCATGTATTCTGTGATCTTGCTAAACTCACATATTAACGTTTAGTGGTATTTTTTGTAGATTGCTTTGGATTTAATATATATACAATTATGGCATCTGACAATAAAGACAATATCCTTATTTATATATCTGTATGTTTTATAATTGCTATTATTTATTTTCCTTTCCTTAATTCACTGTTTAGAAATTCTAGCGGAAGTGGTAAAGTGGCCATTATTGGTTTGTTCTTGATATTAGGAAGAAAATATTCTTTTTCATTATGAAATGTGATGTTACTATAGGTTTGTTGTATATGTCCTTTCTCAGATTGAGAAAATAGGTATTTAAATTTTTCAAATGTTTTTCAGCATTCATTAATTGAGTTGGTAGTATGCTGTTTTCCTCTTATATTCTTCCAATATAATGAAACATATAAAATGGTTTTCAAAAGTTGCAACAGTATTTTTATTTTGCTTGAAATTTGTTTCACAGTAGGATATATTGACTATATTGGTGAATATTCCATGTACTGCAGTTGAATATGTATTTTTCAGTAAGTATGTGATACATTCTGTTAGGTTGATTGATAACATCTTATATATTCTTATTGGTGTTCTCTGTGTGTATTCTATTATTTACTCATCGAATAGTCGATATCTAGAACCATAATTGTGGATTTGTCTTTTTCACCCACCAGTTTGATGTGTGGTTTTTTGTATATATCAAAGCTCTGATTTAGATCTTTTACATATACCTTCTTAACAAGTTTACTGCTTTATTATTATAAACTGTTACATTTTATACTTGGTAATATTCTGTCTTCTGAGGTCTATTTTGTTAATATTGTAGAGTCAAATCAGTTTTCTTAATATTAGTGTTTGCATGGTGCATATTTTGCCATTGTTTTACTTTGTCATATTTTTATCTTTAAAGTGAGTTTCTTGCAGAGAATACTTAAGGCTCTTTTATTTTTTATTCCTTCTAATCTGAATCTCTGACATTTGATTGAAATTTTAGACTATTGTCAATGAAAAATAGTGAAACTTTGTAAAATATTTTATAAGGTCTATTCTAAGCCAAATCTGAGTGGCCAAGGCCCAAGACAACAGTCTCAAGAGGTCCTGAGAACACATGCCCAATGTGGTTGGGTTACAGCTTATTTTTATACTTTTAGGGATCAAAAGTTATAGGCAGATATCAATCAATACATGTAAGGTATACATTCGTTTGGTCTGGAAAGGCAGGACATCTTGGAGCAGGGGCTTCCAGGTCATAGGTGTATTTAAAGATTTTCTGATTGGAAATTGGTGTAAGAATTAAGTAATTATCTAAAGACCTGGAATTAATAAAAAGCAATGTCTGGGTTAAGGTAAGGGACTGCAGAGGCCAAGATTCTTATTATGCAGATGAAATCTCCAGGTAGTAGGTTTCAGAGAAAAGAGTTGGTAAATGTCTCTTATCAGACCTAAAAAGGTATCAGATTCTTAAATTTCTCTTGGATTAAGAAAAGACCAGGAAAAGGAAAAAGACTCTCTATTGAATGTAGATTTTTCCCCACAAGAGACAGCTTTGCAGGGCCATTTCAAAACATATCAAGGAAATATATTTTGAGGTAAAATATTTTGGTTTCTTTCAGGGCCTACTATCTGTCATGCAATGCTATACTACTGTCAGGTTAAAATTTGGTATTTTATTGCTACACACAGTCTGTTTTGACATTCTTAGGATCTCTGTTTTAATGTCAATGCTGGTCAGTTATGCCTGAATTCCAGAAGGAGGATAGTATAATGAGGCATGTCTGACCCCTCCTTCCTTCCGATCATGGTCTGGAGTAAGTTTTCAGGTTTACTTTGGAATCCCCTTGGCCAAAAGGTGGGGACATTCAATCAATTGGGAGTGTTTGAAATTTTATTTTTTATTTACACTATTTATTATTAATGTAATTATTAATAAAAATAGGTTGGTGTCTATGATCTGAAAATATATATTAAAATTGTCTCATCTTTGGTCGGTCTATTTCTTCTTTTCTCCTTGATTTATTTTGAGTTTATGAGATATATTTCTAATTACATTTTATGTCCTCTGCTGGCTTATTATTTATGCCTTTTTATTTTATTTCCTAGTGGTTATTCCTGAACTTATAATAGTATTTTAACTTACCACAGTCTATCAACTAATGTATTATTTTACATATAATTTATTAAGAGTACAAAAGTACAATTCCATTTCACCTCTTTCATCCTAGTTGCAATTTTGACAATAGCATTTAATCTCACAGATTTTACAAACCTCATAAGACGTTATTATTTTTGCTTAAAACAGTTAACCATCAGTTTAAGAGGTTTGTTTCAAGTGCTTTATATACATATTTTGCATTTCTGGTGTGCTTTACTTCTTTGTGCAGATCAAAATTTTTATCTGGCATAACATTTCTTCTGAAGTTTCTCTTAAAATTTTTTATTGGGTTGTTACTCTAAACAAGTTCTCCCAGTCTTTGAAAAATTATATAGTTTCTCTTCATTTATAAAATATATTTTATAGTTGACTGATAATTTTATTGTCTCAACATTTTAAGAGTATCATTCCATTGTCTCTTGAAACATATAGTTTATGATGAGAAGTATATGGTACTCTATTAGTTCCTTTTTTGTAGAAGACAGCAAACTTTCTCTGCAAAAATCTAAATTGTAAATATTTTAGAAAATAAATATTTTAGGCTTTGTCACTGATAAAAGGTCTATGAGACAAAAGATCTCTGTCTCATGTCCTTTTTTCTGTTTTTTATTGTTGTTTCTAAACTTGTAAAAAATGAGAAACTCATTCATAGTTTGAGAACTGTACAAAAACAGGCCATTAACTAAATTTGACCCATGGGCTGTAGTTTGCTGGCCTTTTCTCTATTGTAATTACATGTCCTTTTAATTTTTATTATTGTAATATTTTTATCTTGTTTTTTAGAAATTTATGTGTTTCTATCTTTGGTGTTCCTTAGCTAACATATATAAGACATATATAATTCCCAAGATTAGTTATAACATAGTTATCAATATTTTAATAGCCTTATTGATGGATAATTTTCATGACATAAAGTCCACCTGTTTTAAGTGTACAATTTAATGACTTTTAGTAGATTTTCAGTGTTAATTCTTTCATCATCATAATTAAGTTTTAATACATTTTCTTCGTCCCAAAGAAATTGTTTATTCCCTTTTGTGGTCAGCCTTCTATTCCATCTCAAGCACAGGAAACTTCTAATCTATGTTCTGTCTCTGCAGATTTTCCTTATCTGAACATCTCCTATAAATACAGTCAGATAGTTGGTCTTTTGCTTATTGTAGTGACTCTCATCTAGGAGTAGTTTTGCACCCAGGGAATATTTTACAATGTCTACAGACATGTCTAGGTGTCACAACTAGGGTGGGTGCTATTAGCATCTAGTAGATGGATGTCAGGGATGTTATTACACACTCTACAAAGTAAAGACAGCTTCTGCATGACAAATAATTATTTATCCTCAAAATTCAATACTACTAAAATTCAGAAACTCAGACTTAGTATAATGTTTTGGAGGTTTATCCATATCATAATTTTATCCATTGTTCGGTCCCTTGTATTGCTAAATGATTTTTATTATGTGGATGTACAACATTATAACATATATAACAGAGGATGCACATTTACATTGCTTACATTTGTGGCATCTTTTGCATTGCTGCCATGAACAGTTGTTTGTAAGACCTTTTATATATATACATTTTCATTTCGCGGGTAAATGCCTAAGAGTAGAATTGTCAGAGCATATAATTATTTTTCTGTTTATTAGTCATTTACATATCTTTGAGAGTATGTAATAAATATATATATGAGCCATCATATATCTTTATTTTGAGACTTAGTAATTCCATTAAACTCCATTGCTTATTTTACATTGGTTTAGATATCCCCGTATTATTGGCTTTTAATGTTCTTTATACATTTTAGATATGAGCACTTTATCCTACATGTGCTTTGGAAATATTTTGTCTGTGGCTTGTCCTTTCGCTTTCTTAATAAAATCTCTTGTCTCACACATACATACACCCCTCACACACACCTCTCAAGAGTAGTAAATATATTGACATGACAAAAAAAATCAGAAAATATACGAAATAAACATGAGCGAGACGTTATCTGAAATGCTTCAATGCATTGGTTTGTATTTTCAATTTGGAAAGACTGAACTTACTCCTTTATGTTTTTTAAGCAAGCCTGAAGTTAAAGCATTTGTAAAGGCTTTTGTTTTCACTGTGTTTACATATTTTATAGAGAATGAACTTATCTCCTTTGCTTGGTCTGTTTCTCTTTGGAAGTTATTGCCAGAAGTCTCAGGGAGCTCTGCATTCATAATTGAAGTCAATCTTCTCACGTTCTATCTTCTAGAGATAGTAACACTATGTTCATATCCTTTACAAAATAAACCTATCTTGAATGCTAATTATTCAGTCACCTCACAACCCTTCCTTCCCTAGGGTAAACACTACACTTTTTAATCCTAGCCATAGTGTTTATAGTTTTCATCCTTGAGCAGTTTGAGGCTTGTTAAAACACTCTTTAGTTTCTCCACATACTTTTTTAACTTAATAAATATTTCAGATAAAGAATAGCTATATTTGCATTTTTAAAACACGAGCATCATTAAACTTTTAATAAGAAGACAAATACACAGTTAATATATGCATCTATATGATTTTGAATTTATGTTCAGTTTTATGAATTTTCACATGAATTTTGCACGGTTGATATTCATACATGCATAGTGGGTCATTTGTTATCATGCCAAAAGTTATCATTTACTGTAGTATTACAGACACTTTTCATGAATAAATAATCCTTGTTGGTATTCCTCTCAAAAGGCTTATACAAAGTCTCTATCACACAGTACTGAATAATCATTTTACTGTCGAACTTTTGAATAATTCTAGAAAAAATTTTGAAAAAGCAAGAAGAATACACACTAATGATTAATGATTGAGAATAATATATCATCTAAAATGTTCGGAAAGATATGAAAAATGACAAAAGTCAACATAGTTTAATAAGCAATGTAGCAATGGAAAGACACTGAGGAAAGTGTGTTAGTGATTGTGTTTTTGGTTGCCAAGAATTTGAGACTATTTTCCTGTAAATGGTCACCATGGTGGATATTAATATTAAAAAACAGTTTAAGGGAAAAGAGATAATGTTTAAGGAACGATCAATAAATGGTTGTATAATATTTACTGAAAACCAATTATGTGCTAGGCCAGTGTTATACACTCACAAAACAATAGTAAACAGGACAGAAAGTTATGAGAATTAAAATCTAATCATAACAAACTCATTCATACAAACAAATTTGTTTTCAGGTAATCCTTACAAGAACTTTTTGAGATGTATGTAATGATTTCCATCAAATGATTTAGCAAACTGAGGCTGAGGAGGATGCAGTTCTATGCCCGAATACAGGCATACATCAGAGATATTGCAGATTTAATCTTAGACCACTACAATAAAGTGAATATTGTAATAGGGCAAGTGACACAATGTTTTTTTGCTTTCCAGTGCATATACCAGTTGTGTTTACACTAGGCTGTACTCTATTAAATGGTGTGCAATAGCATTATGTCTAAAATAACAATGTACACACCTTAATTAAAACTATTTTATGACTAAACGATGCTGACACCAAGACATGAAATGATCACACACTATAGGACAGAGCTGATAGATTTGCTTGCCACAAGCCTTAAATTTGTAAAACATGTGATTCCTGTGAAGCACAACGTAATGAGGTATACCCTATAACTGAACATGAAAAGAAGTCTTGTTCTAATCAATGTTTTCAAACTAAAATATCAATTTATCTCCAATCTACCCCATATATTAGCCAATATGTTCAAAAGAAAGACTCATGCGAAGCTTGCATATTTAAATGAATAGCTACATATCAATCCAAATTAGAGTTTTGTTTCTCATATTTTCCTTATTCAACATGCATCCCAAGTAGAAATGTGCTTATAAAGACTTTTGCCCATGACACTGTAAAATATCAAGTAAAAGGGTATTCCCAATTATTAGCACTCACAATGATTTCTCAATTAGATATTAATACCTAGCTTGGAATACTGCTGGTCATCTGTTGAGCTAAATTACACGAAGTACTTTATCCCTAGATTACTTACGCAACTCTATATTTATAAAATGAGGTTTCTGTGACAATAACCTACTCAATTTTAGTTTTGTTTGAGTAATCAAAAACAAATATCTTCAGAACTAATCACTTATAAATTATTTCTATTCAGGACTATCCAATAGTCAAGAGGCAGAAATCTAGCCCCCATTGTTTGATGTCCAACATGTAACTGTGAAAATATTTTTGAACATTAAAGTATCAAGAAAACAATAAAGTAATCACACCAAGAAAGAAAAAATTCTGGAACTGAGTCAATTCAAAACCCATATATGAAAACTCTTCTGTGTCAATAAAGTGACTGCAAAATAGCAGATAATAAGATATATATGATTTATAAAAGAAAAAAATCAGAATTATGGTGAAGGGTTACAAAAACTGAAGTGTAATAGTGTAAATAAAAAAGATTTACATTTAATAAAATATAAAGTTTCAGTTATATTTAAATTTTAAAAAATCATATAATCTTATTCTTTAAAAGGTAAAATTTTTATGACTATTGGTGTTTTAACAGCTATGACAGTGTTTTTGCCCACCAGCAATTCTCAATCCAAATTTAGAGCTCAGATATTTGATTTCTGTTAGTGCTATTTGCTAAAAGCACTTTCCATCAGTGCTATTTGCTAAAAGGAAGCTGAGATATTTGAGGGTTGTGGATTCTGCATCCTGGTGAAAAATAATAGAGGCTAAAAATAGGCTTAGAACATCTTTATCCCACAATAAAGCAAAACATAGTTTCAAGGATGTAATGAATTGCTCTAAAACAAGCAAAGAAATGGTCTTTTCCTCATTAGATTTAATTATAATATGTGTTTGAAAGGTTATAAATATTAGATGATACATTGGTTAGTCCTGCTACATACCAAACATTTCTGAAGTCTCGATGACTTATAATAACATTCAATCCTCATCCATATTGTATACATGCATACATGCTACTGCAGCTCTGTTTAGCATGATTTTATGTGTCTTTTTCAGGGACCCAGGCTAAAAGGATATTCTCAGTGTGAGACATGCACTTTCTTGGGACAGAGGAGAGGACCAAAAGAGACCAGTCTGCACCATAAAATCTTAAGACTTCTGCTTAGTTATAGGCTATGTTAGATCCACTCACATCCCCTTGGGCAAAGCAAGTTGCATGGCTAAGTCCAACATTGTTGAGGGAAGAAAAGACATCCCTCTTATGGGAGGAGAGAGAGAGTAAATATTTGCATACAATAATATATTCTATCACAGCATTCCAAATAAGGCAATTATAAGATATAGAAGTACATACAGTAGAACATATTGAATTTTTAATTAAATATTTAAACGGAAGTGCTAACAAGCATAAGTATTTTCTTTAAATACAGGCCAGTTCATGAACTATAGATACATGTTACATTTTCTTTCATTTTATTTTGAAGTGTGGTGATGGGCGTGGAAATACCAGTTAATTTCAATCGTTATTAATAATGAAAAGAAAAAAGTGATGCAACATTTATTCACTATAGGTGGTCATACTCTATGATGAAGCAGAAAGAAATTTGAACTCTGTTTCAGTTGACAAATCAGCTAGCATCCTAAGAGAAGAGCTAATTGTGCTGGTTAGGTTTCTTATCCCTCAGGATTTAAATCTTCTGTTAATTACAATAAGATACAATTAAGGCTTACATGTATTATCACATAAATTACCCCCATCAGGTTAATATATAAGGATGCCAGGATAATGGGTCATATAGCACTGAACAAATCTAAAGAACACATCCTTCTATAGAACAACAATCTAAAAAAGGACAAAAGTAAAACAAATGGGAGGAAAGTGGTTTCAAAAAATCCCGATGAGGGCTTTTTTTATAGTACTATTGTTGCTTATCAGTACATAGTACATTCATACATAACAACACGTTACGAATCCAGTTCACATGCATATAGGCACGTATTAATAATGTCTTAACCAACTGTTACACATTTACTATTATTGGCTGTACAATCAAATCTAATCCACGTGGATATTGATCCGTACTATATATCCTTGATATTACATAGTACATACCTTCGTTCAACAACCATAGCAAATTTTAGTCCGGACATCCCCTGTCCACACGGTAATCAATTTTTGGTCTACCAATTTTTGGTCTCTTAATCAACCAACCTCTTAGAAATCATCATCCCACTCGGGAGTGCTACCCTCCTTGCTCCAGGCCCATAACATTTGGGGGTGAATATACTGAAACTATACCTGACATCTGGTTCTTACTTCAGGGCCATAATACTAAGATCGTCCACATGTTCCCCTTAAATAAGACATCTCAATGGACTAGTGACTGCCACCCTATTAACCAGTCACGGGAGGACTGTCATGCATTTGGTATTTTTAACTTTGGGGGATGCTGTTACTCACCATCGCGGAAGGCCTGGTCCCTGCCAGATCCGCTGTAGAAGAACTCGGATTTGATTCCTAACAAACTAATTGTAGAAGCTGAGCTTATATTGGATATTCCGGGTTGACATAATAACCATAAGGTTAATTAATTCATGCTTGAAAGACATAACAATCAAGACGCTCAGGCACGTACCCTCATGCACTTTCGAGAATTATTTTTGATTAAATCCGTGACCCCTCTCCTCCTGTGACTTTACCATCAACCTAAGTAAACTGTACCCTTGCCAAATCACAAAAACAAGAGACTAAAATGCAAACTAGTCAGAGTCCAGAAATCATATTTTAACCACAAACACTCCAACAGCTACTCCCCGACTGATGTAATTTTTCTAAAAATCTTAAGACCCTCCTACCAAAGTAATCCCCCATTTTGTATAATAAATATAATAACTAAATTTCCACCCTAATACTAATACGCCTTGAGCATCTCCCTCTGAAAGCCCTGCCCCATTATATCATACCCTAAATTAACCATACTCTAATTATGACCAATCCTCCCAGCCAAACCTCTGCCAATAAAGACCCTGAATTTCCAGAAATCTAAACAAATATTTACACGTCTTTCTTTCTTTTTCTTTCTCTCTTTCTTTTTCTTTCCTTTCTTTCTTTCTTTCCTTCCTTTCTTTCTCTCTCATATTTTAACTTTTCTGCTAAGTATTTATATAGTTAATGGATGTTAATTATTCAAAGCAAGACACTGAAAATGTCTAGTTGGGTCCACACAACCCGATGAACAGATAGGTTTTGTCCTGGCCTTTTTATTAGCTCTTAGTAAGATTACACATGCAAGCTTCCCTGCCCCAGTGAAAATCCCCTCTAGATCACCGGATCAAAAGGAGCAGGTGTCAAGCACGCACGAATGCAGCTCAAAACACTTTGCTTAACCACACCCCCACCGGAAACAGCAGTGATAAATCTTTAGTAATAAATGAAAGTTTGACTAAGCTATACTAATGTTAAGCGTTGGTTAATTTCGTGCCAGCCACCGCGGCCATACGATTAACCCGAGCTAATAGGACTCGGCATAAATAGTGTTTAAGGTCTACCTTCAATAAAGCTAAACCCCATCTAAGTTGTAAAAAACTCCAGCTGAAATAAAATATACTACGGAAGTGGCTTTAATACCCTGAAGACACAATAGCTAAGATGCAAACATTAGTTACCCCACTATGCCTAGCCCTAAACTCTAATAGTTACATTAACAAAAACAGTCGCCAGAGTACTACAACAGCTTAAAATTCAAAGAACTTGGTGGTGCTTTATATCCCTCTAGAGGAGCCTGTTCTATAACTGATAAACCCCAATACACCTCACCACCTGTTGCCCCCCAGCCTTATACTGACTGCTATCTTCAGCAAACCCTTAAAAGGCTATAGAGTAAGCACAAGTACGCACATAAAAACATTAGGTCAAAGTGTAGCCCATAAGGTGGCAAGAAATGGGCTATATTTTGTATGTCCAGAAAATCTCATGACAATCCTTATGAAATCTAAGGACTCAAGGAGGATTTAGCCATAAACCAAGAGCAGAGCACTTGGTTAAATAAGGCCGTGAAGTACGCACACACCGCCCATCACCCTCCTCAAATATTACTCTAGAAATCACTATTACTAATAACTTTCCACATGCATACAGAAGAGATAAGTTGTAACATGGTAAGCATACTGGAAATTGTGCTTGGACAAACCAAAATGTAGCTTAACTCAAAGCATCCGGCTTATACCCAGAATATTTCAGCATGACCTGATCAATTTGAACCAACTCTAGCCCCAAACGTTGCTAAAAATATTATCAAAATATCTTAAACCATTTACCTTAGACAAAAGTATAGGTGATAGAAATTTTTATCCTTGTGCAATAGACATAGTACCATAAGGGAAAGATGAAAGAACTGTATCAAGCACTAAAAATCAAAGACAAGCCCTATACCTTTTGCATAATGTATTAACCAGAAATAACTTTACACAGAGAACGACAGACAAGTCCCCTGAAACCAGATGAGCTACCCAAGAATAACTGAAAGAGCACACCCACCTATGTGGCAAAATAGTGGGAAGATTGATGAGTAGGGGGGACAAGCCTACCAAGCCTAGTGAAAGCTGGTTGTCCAAGATAGAGTTTTAGTCCAACTTTAAACTTACCCACAGAATTACTTAATCTCCTTGTAAGTTTAACCGTTACTTTAAAGAGGGACAGCTCTTTAGACCGTAGGAAACAACCTTCTTATAGAAAATAAAAAATATTATTACCACCATACTTGGCCCAAAAGCAGCCACCAATTAAGAAAGAGTTTAAGCTCAATGTCTAACTACCTTAAATTCTAATCGCTCTACTGAGCTCCTAACATCACGTTGGACTAATCTATTACTTAATAGAAGCAATAATGTTAGTATAAGTAACATGAAGACATTCTCCATTGCATAAGCTTACAGCAGACTGGAATAACCCATTGACAGTTAATAGCCTAATATTAATAAATGATACAATAAGCACCCTATTATTTACACTGTTAACCCAACTCAGGTAAGCTCTAAGGAAAGATTACAAAAAGTAAAAGAAACTCAGCAAATCATACCCTGACTGTTTACCAAAAACATCACCTCTAGCATTAACAGTATCAGAGGCACTGCCTACCCAGTGACATATGTTTAACGGCCACAGTATCCTGACAGTGCACAGGTAGCATAATCACTTGTTCCCTAAATAGGGACTTGTATGAATGGTTACATGAGGATTCAGCTGTCTTACTTTTAATCAGTGAAACTGACCTATCCGTGAAGAAACAGATATAAACAAATAAGAGAAGAAGACCCTATGGAGCTTTAATTCATTAATGCAAATAGAAACTCAAACAAGCCTACAGGCCCTAGCCTACTATCCTTGCATTTAAAATTTTGGTTGAGGTGACCTTGGAGCATAATTCAACCTCCGAACAACCTAAATTAAGACTGCACTAGCCTAGGTGAGTTAAAACACACTGACCCAATGATTCAATCAACAGAATAAGTTACCCTAGGGATAACAGCACAATCCTATTCTAGAGTTCATATCGACAATAGGGTTTATGACCTCGATGTTGGATCAGGACATCCACATGGTGTAGCCACTATTAAGGGTTTGTCTGTTCAAAGATTAAAGTCCTGTGTGATCTGAGTTCAGACTAGAGTAATCCAGGCCGGTTTCTATCTATTTAACATTTCTCTTAGTATGAAAGGACAAGAGACATAGGCCCACTTCATAAAGTGCCCTCACTCCATAGATGATGCTATCTCATTCTAACAAATCATCACACACACTATTCAAGAAGAGGGTTTGTTAAGATGGCAGAGCCCAGCAATTGCATAAATCTTAAAACTTTAAAATCAGAGGTTCGACTCCTCTTCTTAACAACATGCCTATAACCTTCTCCTACTCATTATCCCCACTCTTATTGCTATAGCATTCTTTATACTCATCAAACGCAAAATTTTAGGCTATATACAACTATGCAAAGGACTGAACATTGTAGATTCCTACGAGATGCTTCAACCATTCAGTGATGCAATAAAACTTTTCACCAAAGAACTGTTACAGCCCTCAGCAAGTACTATTACCCTTATATTACTGCTCCAATCCTTGCCCTTTCTATCACTCTCCTCTTACGAACTCCCCTCCCTATACCAGATCCTCTAGTTAATTTTAATATAGACCTCCTTTTCATACTAGCCACATCAAGCCTGACCATCTATTCTGTGATCAAGATAAGCACCTAATTCAAAATATTCACTAATGAGTCCATTACAAGTTATGGCCCAGACAATGTCTTATGAGGTCACCCTAGCCATCATCCTACTATCAGTCCTACTGAGAAGCGGCTCATTTAACTTACCATACACTCATCGTAATGCAAGAATTCCTATGACTGCTCCTACCATCATGGCCCCTAGACATAATATGATTTATCTCCACACTAGCAGAAACTAACTGAGCCCCTTTTGATCTAGCAGAAGGATAGTCAGAGTTAGTCTCAGGCTTCAACATTGAATATGCTGCAGGCTCATTGGCCCTCTTTCTTATAGCAGAATAACATGAATATTATCATAATAAATGCCCTAACCTCTTACTTTCCTAGGAGCACGACACATGATATATTCACCAGAACTCTATACCACAAATTTCATTACCAAAACCCTTCTTTTAACCACCCTATTTTTTATGAATTTGAATGGCATACCCTCGATTCCACTACAACTTACTCATATACCTTCTGTGAGAAAACTTCCTACCACTTACACTAGCATTCTACATATATCTCAATGCCTGTCCTAATTTCCAGCATCCCACCCCAAACATAAGAAATATGTCTGACAAAAGAATTACTTTGATAGAGTAAATAATAGAGATTAAATTCCTCTTATTTCTAGAACTATAGGAATTGAACCTACCCCTGAGAATTCAAAATTCTCCATTCTACCTATTACACCACGTCCTAGAGTAAGGTCACCTAAATAAACCATCAGACCCATACCCTGAAAATGTTGGTTACACCCTTCCCATACTAATTAATCCCTTGGCTCAACTTATTATTACTCTTACTATTTTCACAGGAACTCTTATCACAATGCTAGGCTCACACTGATTTCTCATCTGAACAGGCCTGGAAATAAACATACTAGTCCTTATACCAAACTTAATTTAAAAAATAAATCCCTGCTCTGCAAAAGCAGCCACTAAATATTTCCTTACACAAGTAACTGCATCCATAATTCTCATGACAGGTATCCTTTCCAATAGCCTGTCCTCCAGACAAGGAACAATAATAAACACTATTAATCAATGTTCATCCTTAATAATAATAGTAGCCCTAATGATAAAACTAGGAATAGCCCCCTTTCACTTCTGAGTCCCAGAGGTAACCCAAGGAATCTCTTTAACATCTGGTATACTTTTTCTCACATGACAAAAACTAGCCCCTATCTCAATCATGTTTCAAATTTTCCCATCAACACGAACATTCTCCTGTTGATCACAATTCTATCCATTATAGTGGGTGGTTGAGGAGGACTTAACCAAACACAATTGTGTAAAATCCTAGCCTACTCCTCAATCCTCACACAGACTGAATAACAGCAGTACTAATCTATAACCCAAACATCACCATTCTAAACTTGATTATTTACCTCATCTTAACAACAACTGCATTTCTAGCACTCAACCTGAGTATAAGCACCACAACCCTGTCACTGTCTCATGCCTGAAACAAATTAGCATGGTTGACACCTATAATTCCACTAATTCTATTATCCCTAGGAGGTTTACCCCCATTAACAGGGTTCCTGCCTAAATGAATCATCATCCAAGAATTTACAAAAAACAATAGCCTTATTACGCCAACCATTATAGCTATCATAAACCTACTCAACCTGTACTTTCATATAAGCCTAATTTATTCCATCTCAGTGACACTATTCCCTGCATCTAATAATATGAAAATAAAATGACAATTCGAAAACACAAAACCCACACTACTCTTCCCCCGACTTGTCATCTCTTCTACTCTCCTCTTACCCATCTCTCCATTAATCATAACTTAGAAATTTAGGTTAAATAAGACCAAGGGCCTTCAAAGCCCTTAGTAAGTAAGTTACACTTAATTTCTGTAACAGATCTAAGGACTGCAAGACTCTATTCTGCATCAATTGAAGGCAAACCAACCATTTTAATTGAGCTAAGCCCTTGCTAGATTGGTGGAATTCAAACCCATGAAAATTTAGTTAACAGCTAAACACCCTAATCAACTGGCTTCAACCTATTTCTCCTGCTGTTGGGGGAGAAAGGCAGGAGAAGCCCCGGCAGGATAGAAGCTGCTCCTTTAAATTTGCAACTCAACATGAGAAATCACCTCAGCGCTGGTAAAAGGAGGCCTTGACCTCCATCTTTTGATTTACAGTCTAACGCTTACTCAGTCATTTTACCTTTTTTCCCCCACTTATGTTCATCAATTGTTGATACCACAAAGATATAGGAACACTAAAAGAAAGTGCTATTCGATGCGTGAGACGGGATAATAGGCACCGCCTTAAGCCTTCTAATTCGAGCAGACTTAGGCCAACTAGGAACTCTGCTAGGAGATAATCAGATCTACAATGTTATTGCTACCGCCCACGCATTCGTTATAATTTTCTTTAAGGTAATACCAATCATGATGGGGGGTTTCAGCACTGGCTAGTCCCTCTGATAATTCGTGCACCGATATGGCATTCCCCCGGATAAATAACATGAGCATCTGACTTCTCCCCCCATCTTTTCTACTCCTACTTGTGTCCTCAATAGAAGCCGGCACTGGAACCAGCTGAACAGTTTATCCCCCTTTAGCAGAAAAGCTAGCACATGGAGGAGCCTCTGTGGACCTGATCATCTTCTCGCTCCACTTAGCAGGTGTTTCTTTTATTTTAGGGGCCATTAATTTTATTATCACAATTATTAACGTAAAACCCCCCCACCATATCTTTATTCTTCTCTTTTTATTTCTTTTTTTTATTCTTTTCCCTGTTCCTCCTGCTTATTACAGAAAAAAAAAAAAAAAAAAAAGACTCAGAAGGTAGAGAAAAGGAAGGACACAGACTAGGGACTTTGGCACCCATGATATGACCCAGTGATGAATTCCAAGTTTACTTTTGCCTCATATAGTTCAGAGTTGGTATCAGGAACTTGGAAATGCCCATGGGTGCAGAGAAGAAACAACAACAACAACAACAACAACAAAAGTCTGCTCTCTCCAGCCAAAGGACCTGAAAACTGTCAGCCTAGAAAGACAGAAAAAGTTTAGACCATAACTGCTCTACTCTAGCCAAATGTGAGAGGAAAAAAAACAGACAAAAATAAACAAGCAAACTGTATCCACGCTCCCCACCCATGCCAACAAAGCTACCTGGAGAGTCTAGATTTCCACCTTTATCAGGTGTCCCCACTCCTCCCACCCAGGGTGGTGTCACAGAAGGCCATAGAGGGAGCTGGAATTTAATGCTGCCAGTTAGTAACAAGGTCCCCTTTCCTGAATGTGTCAGTGGAGAACACAGAGAACCTGAACTTCCACCCCTACCTGGCCATAATAAGATGTCCCTCCACCATCCCCACTGGCTGACACCAGAGGAGGTCTAATTGAGTGGTAGAATTTTGCTACAGTCCAGCAGCAGCAAAGCTACTCCCTCCGCCCATGGTGCCAGTGGAAATCAGGATGGGAAGAGTAATGACATATTCTGATTTCTCCCAGCCAGGGAGGTATCAGTGGAGGCCTAGCATGGAGCTGAAACTCCTACCCACACACAGTAGTAACAAGGAGCTCTGTTCCCTTCGATGCCGTGCATGTCACGTAAAGAATCAGGAGTTTTAATTGCATCTGGCAGTCATGAGGTGAAGACACCCCCCGTTTCTGCCAGAGTAGTATTGGAATAAGTCAGCTAAAAGAGATGGTTTATATATGATTCTTGGAGTCATAAAATAATGAAAATGATGCAAATTGACAGTCATATCAAAAAATAGGAAGATCTCAAACTGAATGGAAAAAGACAATTATTAGATGACAATACTAAGATTAGAGTTATCTGACATATTTTAAAACAGCCATTATTATAAAAATACTTCACTAAGAATTATAAACATGCTTGGTGATATGGTTTGGATACCTGTCCTCATCCAAATCTCATGTACTGTAATCCCCAGTGCTGGAGATAGGGCCTGGTGGGAGGTGATTGGATCATGTGGGTGAATTTCTCATGAATAGTTTAGCACCATTTTCTTGGTACTGTCCCCATGATGGTGAGTGAGTTCTTGTAAGGTCCTCGTGATAGTGAGTGAGTTCTTGTAAGATCTGGTCTTTAAAGTATGTGGTAACTCCCCTCCCTCATTCCTGCATTTGCAACATGATCTGCCTGCTCCTCTTCAGCTTCCGGCATGATTGTACATTTCCAGAGGCTTTCCCAAAAGCTGAGTAGATGCCAGCATCGTACTTCCTATAAAGCTTGCAGAACCGTCAGCCAACTAAATCTCTTTTCTTTATAAATTACCCAGTCTCAGGTATTTCTTTATAACAATACAAGAATGGCTTAATACATTTGGAATAAATGAAAAAAAGATAAATGAAATAAATAAAAAACATATAAAGTTTCACCAAGGTATAGAAGATACAAAGAAGAACCAAATGGAAATTTTGAAACTGAAAAATACAATGACTAGGTTTTTGGCCAAGATGATTGATTAGAAACAGTAACAGCTGGGCGCGGTGGCTCACGCCGGTAATCCCAGCACTTTGGGAGGTGGAGGCGGGCGCATCACGTGGTCGGGAGATCAGCCCATCCTGGTTAACACGGTGAAACCTCATCTCTACTAAAAATACAACAAATTAACTGGGGGTGGTGGCAGGTGCCTGTAGTCCCAGCTACTTGGAAGGTTGAGGCAGGAGAATCGCTCGAACCCAGGAGGCGGAGGTTGCAGTGAGCCGAGATGGTGCCACTGCACTCCAGCCTGGGCAACAGAGCAAGACTCCGTCTCAAAAACAAAACAAAACAAAACAAATAACGAACGAAAGAAAGACAAAAGAAACAGCCATAATGTGTGGCACTAACAGAGAGAAACAAAAGGGGTGGGTAAATACAGCACCTTTAACTGAAACATCCAGGTACTAGCATGGGGACTGATCAGGGAAACAGCTGGACCCAGGGAGAATGAAGAAAAGCATGGCAGGGTCACAGCACACCTGGGAGGACATGAAACCAACGGAGCCCCCACCCTCAGCCAAGAGAAGCAGTGAATGAATGTGCGACCCTAAGAAACCAGGCTTCTTCCAGGGATCTTTGAAACCCTCTGATTTAGGAGATACCCTCATGGACCCGCTCCACGCTGGCCTTGGGTCTGACACACAGAGCTGTGTGGAGTCTCAGCAGAGCACACACAGAGACCCAGGAGCTCTACGTTCTCTGGCCTGGGGATACCTGGCAAAAGTGACTGCAACTCAGGCAAGGCTGGTCTGTACACACCCCTAGAAAGGGAGCTGAGCAGTGTTGGTCTGAGGGCCCCACTTCCATGGCACCTCACGAGGTAAAACTGACTGGCTTGGAATTCCAGCCAGCTGCCGGCCACGGTGTGTGCCTACCTGAGATGGGATGGAACTTCTGGAGAGAGAGGCAGGCTTGCCATCTTTGCTGTTCAGATGACTCAGCCATTCCAGCGTGCAGGCTTCGGAGGGTCCAAATGGACTGGATGTGAAAGGGCATCCCCCAGCACACTACAGCTCCTTTATCAAAACATGGCCAGACAGCTTTAAGCGGGACGGGATCCTTTTTTCTCACTGAGCAGAGCCTCCCAGCCAGGGCCTCCAGCCACCTCCACCGGCGTTCTATGGACAGAGTTCTGATTTCTCCTTGAGACAAACTGCCCGAGGGGAGGGGTGGACCTCAACCTTTGCTGTTTGGGTTACTCAGCTGTTCCAGTCTGTGGGCTTTGGAGAGTCTAAGCGGACTGAGGCAGAAAGCAGTACCCGAGCACCTGGCCTCCACTTTGCTGAGGCGTGGCCAGACTGCTTCTTTATATGGGACACCTGGATCCATTCCTCTTCACTGGGAGGGATTCAGCTGGGGCCTCCCGCCACCCCTGCTCATGTTCTACAGCTGACAGAGTTCTAATTTCTCCCTGGGACAGAGTGGCTTGGTGGTGGGGCGGGCTGCCACCTTTGCAGTTTGGATGTCTCAGCCATTCCAGCCTGAGCAAGGCAGGGGCTGAAGGGATCACCCAACAAGCACAGCTGCTCTACCAAAATCAGCCAGACTGCTTTTCTAAGTGGGGCCCTGATCCTGTTCTTCCTGTCTGGGTGAGAGCTCCCAACCGGGGTCTCCAGCCACCTTCTACAGGTGTGTTTGGGTGGCCACAGGTCTGTGCCTGCCTGGGACAGAGCTCCCAGAGAAAGGGACAATCTGCCATCTGTGCTGTTTTGCAGCCTTCACTGGTGATACTTCCAGGTACTGAAAAATGTCAGGTGACTAGGATCTGGATTGGACCCCCAGCAAACCACCAGTAGCCCTACAGAAAAGTGCCATACTGTTAAAAGAAAAACAAACAAGCAAACAAAAAGAAATAAAACCCCATAAATTCCCCATCCAAACATCAGTCACCTCAAAGACTGAAGGTAGATAAGTCCACAAAGATGAGAAAAAGAGCAGAAACACTGAAAACTCACCCTCTTTCCACCAAATGACCACAACACCTCTCCAGCAAGGGATCAAAACCGAGCTGAGGCTGAGATGGCTGAAACGACAGAATTAGGTTTCAGAATGTGGATAAAAATGAACTTTGCTTAGCTAAAGGAACACATTAGAACCCAACACAAGGATGCTAAAAATCATGATAATGAGGGAGCTGACAGCCAAAATAGCCAGTGTAGAGAAGAACATAACCAACCTGATGGAGCTGAGAGAAACACTACAAGAACCTCACAATGCAATCACAAGTATTAATAGCAGAATAGACCAAGCAGAGAAAAGAATCTCAGAACTTGAAGACTGTCTTTCTGAAATAAGACAGGCAGACAAGAATAGAGATTGAAAAAAGGAAATAACAGAACTTCACAGAAATATAGGATTATGTAAGCAGACCAAATCTATGACTTATTGGTTGCCCAAAAGAAATGGGGAGAATACAACAAATTTGGAAAACATATTTCAGGATATCATATAGAACTTTTGCAACCTAGCTAGAGAGGCCTAGATTCAAATTCAAGAAATGCAGAGAACCCCAGTAAGATACTCCATGAGAAGATCAACCCAAAGACACATAATAATCAGATTCTCCAAGGTCAAAATAAAAAAAAAATATTAAAGGCAGCCAGAGAGAAAGGCCAGATCACCTACAAATGGCAGCCCATCAGACTAACAGCCGACCTCTCAGTAGAAACTCTATAAGCCAGAAGAGATTGGGAGTCAATATACAACATTTTTAAAGAAAAGAAATTCCAAGCCAGAATTTCATAAATGAAGCTTCATAAGTAAAGAAGAAATAAGATCTTTTTCAGACAAGCAAATGCTGAGGAATTCATTACCACTAGGCATGCCCTTACAACAGCTTCTGAAAGAAGCACTAAATATAGAAAGGAAAAACCATTACCAGCCACTACAAAAACACACTGAAGTACACAAACCAGTGACACTATGAAGCAACCACATAAACAAGCCTGCACAATAACCAGCTAGCATCATGATGACAGGATCAAATCCACACATAACAACATTGTATTAGTCAATTTTTATGCTGCTGATAAAGACATACCCAAGACTGGGAAGAAAAAGAGGTTTAATTGGACTTACAGTTCCACATGACTGGGGAGGCCTCAGAATAATGGTAGGAGGCAAAAGGCACTTATTACGTGGTGATGGCAACAGAAAATGAGGAAGATGAAAAAGCAGAAATCCCTAAAAAAACCATCAAATCTCATGAGACTTGTTCACTACCATGAGAACAGTATGGGGGAACCTGCCACCATGATTCAAATTATTTCCCACTGAGTCCCTCCCACAACACATGAGAATTATGGGAGTACAATCCAAGATGAGATTTGCATGGGGACACAGAGCCAAACCATATCATTCCACCCCTGGCCCCTCACAAATCTCATGTCCTCACATTTCAAAACCAATCATGCCTCCCCAACAGTACCCCAAAGTCTTAACTCATTTCAGCATTTACCCGAAAGTCCACAGTCCAAAGTCTTATCTGAATCAAGGCAAGTCCCTTCTGCCTATGAGCCTGTAAAATAAAAAGCAAGCTAGTTACTTCCTAGATACAATGGGCGTACAGGTATTATGTAAATACAACCTTTTCAAATGGGAGAAATTGGCCCAAATAAAGGGCTTACAGAGCCCATGCAAGTCCAAAATCCAGCAGGGCAGTCAAATTTTAAAGCTCCAAAATGATCTCCTTTGACTCCATGTCTCACATCCAAGTCATGCTGATGGAAGAACTAGGTTCCCATAGTCTTGGTCAGCTGTGTCCCTGTGGGTTTGCAGGGTATAGCACCCCTCGTGGCTGTTTTCATGGGCTGGTGTTGAGTGTCTGAGACTTTTCCAGGCACATGGTATAAGCTGTCAGTGGATCTACCGTTCTGGAGTCTGGAGGACTGTGGCCGTCTTCTCACAGCTTCAGTAGGCAGTGCCCCAGTAAGGACTGCGTGGGGGCTCCAACCACACATTTCCCTTCCACACTGCCCTAGCAGAAGTTCTCAATAAGAAGTTCCCCATGAGGGCCCCACCCCGGCAACAAACTTTTGTCTGAGCATCTAGGCATTTTCATACATTTTCTGAAATCTAGGTGCCTCAATTCTTGACTTCTGTGCACGAGCAGGCTCAACACCACATAGAAGCTGCCAAGGTTTGGGGTTTGCACACTCTGAAACCATAGACCAAGCTTTACCTTGGCCCCTTTTACAATGGCTGGAATGGCTGGGGAGCAGGGCATCAAGTCCCTAGGCTGCACACAGCATGGGGACCCTGGGCCTGGCCCACAAAACCATTTTTTCCTCTTAGATTTCCAGGTCTGTGATGGGAGGGTCTGCCATGAAGACCCATGATATGCCCTGGAGACATTTTCTCCATTATCTTGGGGATTAACATTTGGCTGCTTGTTACTAATGCAAATTTCTGCAGCCAGCTTGAATTTCTCCTCAAAATATGGGTTTTTCTTTTCTACTGCATTGTCAGGCTGCAAATTTTCCTAACGTTTATGCTTTGCTTCTCTTTTGAAAGTGAATACTTTTAACAGCACCCAAGTCATCTCTTGAATACTTTTCTGCTTAGAGATTTCTTCTGCTAGATACCCTAAATCATCTCTCTCAAGTTCAAAGTTCCATAAATCTCTAGGGCAGGGGCAAAATGCCACCAGTCTCTCTGCTAAAACATAACAAGAGTCACCTTTGCTCCAGTTCCCAACAAGTTATTCATCTCTATCTGGGACCACTTCAGCCTGGATTTCATTGTCCATCCCATTATCAGTATTTTTGACAAAGCCATTCAACAAGTCTCTAGGAAGTTCCAAACTTTCCCACATTTTCCTGTCTTCTGAGTCCTCCAAACTGTTCCAACCTCCACCTGTTATCTAGTTCCAAAGTCGCTTCTACAATTTTGGGTATTTTTTCAGCAATGCTCCACTCTACTGATACCAATTTATCGTATTAGTCCATTTACGTGCTGTTGATAAAGACGTACCCAAGACTGGG
Source organism: Pan troglodytes (assembly GCF_028858775.2). NCBI lineage: Eukaryota > Metazoa > Chordata > Mammalia > Primates > Hominidae > Pan > Pan troglodytes. Next base: position 17,740,436 of record NC_072411.2, read on the forward strand.
AAGAAAAAGAGGTTTAATTGGACTTACATGTCCACATGGCTGGGGAGGCCTCAGAATTATGGCGGGAGGCAAAAGGCACTTATTACATGGAGGCAGCAAGAGAAAATGAGGAAGCTGCAAAAACAGAACCCCCAATAAAACCATCAGATCTTGTGAGACTCGTTCACTACCATGAGAACAGTATGAGGGAAACTGCACTCATGATTCAAATTATTTCTCACTGGTTCCCTCCCACAACACATGGAAATTATGAGAGTACAATTCAAGATGAGATTTGTGTGGGGACATAGAGCCAAACCATATCAGACACTAACCTTAAATGTAAATGGGCTAAATGCCCCCATTAAAAGACACAGAATGGCAAGCTGGAAAAAAAAAAATGAAGAATCGTTGGTATGCTGTCTGCAAGACACCCATCTCACATGCAAAGACATACATAGGAAAGACAAACATAGACACACATAGGATGAAAATTTTTCAAGAAAATGGAAAACAGAAAAAAGCAGAGGTTGCAACCGTAGTTTCTGAGAAAACAGACTTTAAACCAACAAAGATTTTTTAAAAAAACAAGAGCATTACATAATGCCAAAGGGTTCAATTCAACAAGAAGAGCTAACTATGCTAAATATATATTCACCCAATACAGGAGGACCTAGAATCATAAAGCAAGTTTTTAGAGACCTTTAAAGAAACTTTACTTCCACACAAGAATAGTGGGAGACTTCAACACCCCACTGTCAATATTAGATTATCGAGGGAGAAAATTAACAAAGATATTCAGGACCTGAACTCAGCTCTGAATCAAATGGACCTGACAAATATCTACAGAACTCTCCACCCAAACACAACAGAATTCTTCACATTGCCACATGGCACATACTCTGAAATTGATCACATAAAATCAAAGCAAATGCAAAATAAATGAAATAATGACAAACAGTCTCTTGGACCACAGCACAATGAAATTATAACTCAATACTAACAAATTCACTCAACATACAACAACATGGAAGTTGAACAACGTGCTTCTGAATGACTTTGTGGTAAATAATGAAATTTAGGCATAAATCAAGGAGTTCTTTGAAACTAATAAGAACAAAAGTACAAGTGCCAGAGTCTCTGGGACATAGCTAAGGCAGTGTTAAGAGGGAAATTTACATCACTAAATGCCCACATCAAGCATTTAGAAAGATCTCAAGTTATCAACCTAACATCCCAACTAATAAAAGTAGAGAACCATGAGCAAACAAACCCAAAACTAGCAGAAGATAAGAAATACCCCAAATCAGAGCTGAACTGAAGGAGTTAGAGACATGAAAAACCCTCCAAAGGATTGACAAATCTAGGAGCTGTTTTTTGAAAAACATAATCAAATAGATAGATCACTAGCTAGACACATAAAGGAAAAAAGAGAGAAGATTCAAATAAACACAATCAGAAATGATGAGAAGAATATTACCACTGATACCATACAAATGTAAATAACCCTTAGAGAATATTATAAACACCTCCATGAACATAAAGTAGAAACTCTAGAAGCAATGAGTAAATTCCTGAACACATACACCCTCCCAAGACTGAACCAGGAAGAAATGGAATTGCTGAGTGGACCAGTAACAAGTTCTGAAGCTGAGGCAGAAATAAATAGCGTACCAACCAAAAAAAGCTGAAGAACAGACAGATTCATAGCTGAATTCTACCAGATGTACAAAGAAGAGCTGCTACCATTCCTACTGAAACTTTTTCAAAGAATTGAAAAAGAGGGATTCATTTCTAACCCATTCAATGAGGCCAACATGATCCTGATAACAAAACAAACCTAGCAGAGGTAAAACAAAAACAGAAAACTTCAGGCCAATATCCTTGATGAACATCAATGCAGAAATCCTCAACAAAATACTGGCAAACTGAATCCAGCAGCACATCAAAAAGCTTATCCATCATGATCAAGTAGGCTTCATCCCTGGGATGCAAGGTTGGTTCAACATACTCAACTCATTAAAAGTGATTTATCACATAAACAGAGCTAAAGACAAAATCCACATGATTATCTCAGTAGATGCAGAAAAGGCTTTCAATAAAATTTCATACTGCTTCTAGTTAAAAAGTCTCAAGAAACTAAGTATTGAAGAAACATATCTCAAAATAATAAAAGCCATCTATGACAAAACCACAGCCAATATCATACTAAATGGGCAAAAACTGGAAGCATTCCCCTTGAAAACCAGCACAAGACAAGGATGCCCATTCTCATCACTCATATTCAGCATAATATTGGATGTTCTTGCCTGGGTAATCAGGCAAGAGAAAAAAAAATTAAGATATTCAAATAGAAAGACAGCAAGTCAAATTATCTTTGTTTGCAGTTTCTGCATTTAGAAAACCCCATTGTCTCAGCCCAAAAGCTTCTTCAGCTGATAAGCAACTTCAGCAAAGACTCAGGATACAAAATCAATGTGCAAAAGAAACTAGAATTCCTATACACCAACAACAGGCAAGCAGAGAGCCTTGCACAATCCTATTTATGATTGTCACAAAAAGAATAAAATTCCTAGGAATACAGCTAACAAGGGAAGTAAAGAACCTCTACAAGGAGAACTACAAACCACTGCTCAAAGCAATCAGAGATGACACAAATGGAAAAACATTCCATGCTCATAGATGGTAAGAATCAATATTGCAGAAGTGGTCATACTTCCCAAAGCAATTCATAGATTTAATGCTACTCCTATTAAACTACCATTGACACTCTTCACAGAACTAGAAAAAAAATCTTAAAATTCATATGGAACCAAAAAAGAGTCAGAATAGCCAAGACAAACCTAAACAAAAAGGAAGCATCACACTACCTGCCTTCAAACTATACTAAAAGACTACAGTAGCCAAAACACCATGGTACTGGTAAAAGAACAGACACAGACCAATGGGACAGAATAGAGAACCCAGAAATAAGACTGTACACCTACAACCATCTGATCTATGAAAAACCTGGCAAAAACAAGCAATGGGGAAAGGATTCCCTATTTAATAAATGATGCTGAGAGAACTGGCTAGCAATATGCAGAAAATTGAAAATGGACCCCTTCCTTACACCACATACAAAAAAGAACTCAAGATGGATTAAATATTTAAATGTAAAAACCAAAACTATAAAAAACCCTGGATACAACCTAGGCAATACGTTTCAGGACACAGGCACAGACAAACATTTTTTGATGAAGACCCCAAAAGTAATTGCAACAAAAGCAAAAATTAACAAGTGGGACCTAATTAAACTGAGGAGCTTCTGCACAGCAAAAGAAATTACCATAGTAAACAGACAGCCTATGGTATGAGAGAAAATCTTTGCAATCCATGCATTAGACTAAGGTCTAATATCCAGTATCTATAAGCAACATTTATAAGAAAAAAAAAACCCTTTAAAAAGGGGGCAAAGGACATGAACAGACACTTCTCAAAAGAAGACACATGGCAGCCAACAATCACGAAAAAAAGTTCAACATCACTTGTCACTAGAGAAATGTAAATCAAACCACAACGAGACTGGGCACGGTGGCTCATGCCTGAAATTCCAGCACTTTGAGAGGCCAAGGTGAGTGGATCACCTGAGGTCAGGAGTTTGAGACCAGCCTGGCTAGCATGGTGAAACCACGTCTCTACTAAAAATACAAAAATTAGCCGGATTTGGTGGCAGGCACCTGTAATCCCAGCTATTCAAGGGGCTGAGGCAGAATTGCTTGAACCTGGGAGGCAGAGGTTGCAGTAAGCCAAGATCATGCCACAGCACTCCAGCCTAGGTGACAAGAGTGAGACTCTGTGAAAAACAAAAAACAAACAAACAAAAAAACCCACAATGATATATATCTCACACCAGTCAGAACAGCTATTATTAAAAAGTCAAAAAAAAATAGATGCTTGTAAAGTGGTGAAGAAAATGGAAGACTTTTACACTGGTGGTGGGAGTGTAAATTAGTTCAGCCATTACAGAAGACAGTGTGGCCATTCCTGAAAACCTAGAGACAGAAAAACCATTTGACACAGCAATACCATTACATTATTTACCCAGAGGAAAATAAATTGTTCTGTTATAAAGGCATGGGCTGGGCATAGTAGCTCATGCCTGTAATCTCAGCACTTTGAGAGGCCAAGGTGGGTGGATCACTTGAGGTCAGCAGTTTGAGACCAACCTGGCCAACATGGTAAAACCCCCTCTCTACTAAAAATACAAAAATTAGCCAGACGTGGTGGCAGGTGCCTTTAATCCCAGGTACTCAAGAGTCTCAGAAGGGAGAATCTCTTGAACCCAGGAGGTGGAGATTGCCGTGAGCTGAGATTGTGCCACTGCATCCCAGCTTAGGTAGCAGAATGAGACTCTGTCTCAAAAAAAAAAAAAAAAAAAAATGTACATGTACACGACAAGTTCACTGCAGCACTATTCACAATAACAAAGGTATGGAATCAACCCAAATGCTTGTTTTTGTCAGATTTTTCATAGACCAAATGGTTGTAGATGTGCAGTCTTTTGTCTGGGAGTTCTATTCTGTTCCATTGGTCCATGTGTCTGTTCTTATACCAGCACCATGCTGTTTTGGTTACTACTGTAGCCTTATAGTATAGTTTGAAGGCGGGTAGTGTGTTGCCTCCTTTTTGCTTATGATTGCCTTGGCTATTCTGGCTTCTTTTCTTTGGTTCCACTGCATCATCCAATGATACGCTGCTTAAAGAGAATGTAGTACATATACGGCATGCAATACTATGTAATCATAAAAAGCAATGAGATTATGTTCTTTGCAGGGACATGGATGGAGCTGGAGGCCATCATTTTCAGCAAACTAATGCAGAACAGAAAACCAAATACCACATGTTCTCACTTATAAGTCGGAGCTAAATGATGACAACACATACAAACATACAGAGGAACAATGCACACTGGGGCCTACCAGAGGGCAGACAGTGGAGGAGGGAGAGCTTCAGAAAAAATAACTAATGGATACTAAGCTTAATAACTGAGTAACAAAAAAATCTGCACAACAAGTGCCCATGACACACATTTACCTATGTAACAAACCTACCCATCCTGCACAAGTACTCCTGAACTTAAAATAAAAGTTAAAAGAAAGACACATTCAATCTATAAGTAAACTCTTAGAACTAAGTGACTTGAGCAAGAACACATGATAAAAGATAAACATTAAAAAAGGTTTTATTTCTATATACTAACAATGAACCAGAAATATTAAAAATGCAATTTAGAATCATTCAAAAAACAGGAAATACTTAGATGTGCATCCATTAATAAACATACAGAATGCTGAAAGTTACAAAACACAGATGAAATAAGTCAAAGAAGACATTGACTTATTGAAAGTTTATTGCATTTGAAGACTAAGATGCTATTTACCCCATTTGATACATAGGTTTGACGTGATTTCTGTCAAAATCCCAGCAAAAAATCTTTGCTAATGTAAAATTTAAACAGAAAGGCAAAGGAACTAAAATAGCAATAAGAATTTTGTATGAGAAAAATGAAGTGGGAAAAAAGTGTATCTGATTTTAAAACTCATTGTATAACTATAGTAATCAAAGCTGTATGGTATTGACAAAGGGGTAGACACATAGATTAATGTAAGAATAAAGAATTCAGAAATAGACCCATCCATATATACCCAACTGATTTTTGACAAAAGTTTAAAATTAATACAAGGAAGCAAAGTAGACTTTTCAACAAATGGTTCTGGGGCAACTGAACATTTGTAGGCAAAAAATAAGCTTCTACCTAAGCTTCATTCCTTTTACAAATATTAACTCAAAATGGATCACACTTAAGTATAACCATACAAATCTATAAAACTTTTAGTGAAAAAGCACAGAGGAAAATCTTTAGAATCTCAGGGTAGATAAAAAGTTCTTAGACTTGTCACCAAAAGCATAATTCGTAAACAGAAGAACATAAATTTGAATTCATCATAAAACAAAATAAAACAAAACAGAAAGCATTTGTTCAACAAAATACCCAGTTAAAAGGATAAAAAGACAAGTTATATACTGGGAGAAAATATTTGTAAATCACACATCTAACAAAGCACTAGTACTTAGAGTACATAAAGAACTGTGAAAACTCAACTGCAAAAGCAAAATAGCAATTCAATTAGAAAATTGACAGAAGATGTTTAGTAGCATTTCGTTGAAGAGAATATATACATAACAAATAAGCATATGGAATAGATTCAAAGCCATTTGCCATTAGGGAAACACAAAATAAATACCCAATGAGATATCACCACACACTTGTCAAATTGGCTAAAGTTTAAAAAGATGTGACAGCACAAAATACTGTTCAGGATGCAAACTCTATCATGTACACATACTTTTGGGAAGGTACAGCACCTCTAGTAAACAGGTAGCCTCTTAAAAAACTTAAGAGGCAACTACCAAATAACCCAGCAATTGCACTCCAGAACACTTAGCCCAGAGAAGTGAAGACTTAGGTGCATATAAAAACTCATACATAAATGTTCACAGCAGCTGTATTCATTATACATGATTCCCCCAACTAGAAACAACCCAGAGGTCTTTCAACAGAAGAAGGATTAAACTGGCATATTTGTATGATGGAATAGAACTCAGCAATAAAAGGGAGTGAACTGTTAATACATTAAACAATCTGGGTGAATCTGAAGGGCATTATTGTGAGTGAAAAAAAGTCAATTTCAAAAGATTATATGTTATATTATTCCATTTGCACAAATTTTGAAATGAGAAAATTATAGAAATGCAAAACAGATTAGTGTTTGCCAAGGGTGATGTAGACAGCGTTGGGAGGACGGAAGTGGAAGTGGTTTTAAAAGGCAACATAACAGATATTTCTGCTGATAGAAATGTTCTGTATCTGTCAACGTCTTGATTGTGATATTGTACTTTAGATTTTTCAAGATATTACCCAGGGAGAAACTGATAAAGAGTATATGGGATTTCTCTCTACTGTTTTTTAAACTTACCTGTAAATCTATAATTATCTCAAAATAGAAAGTTAAGTTACAATAAAAAGTAATGGTGAACAAACAAAGTTTAGTGAGAAAAAGTGCCCTGTGGTACTGAATCATCACAAGAGAAATTTTCATAACTTAAATTTCAGTTAAGAAGAATCTATAGGTTTGTAACTCAGATCTTGTAACTTTAGCTGATTGAGAAGGTATGAAAATAAATATAGAAAAGTAACTGAAGATATGAGTAAAAGCAACAATAAGAAAAAATTAAACAGAAAAAACCATGAAAAAATTATGCACCAAATACCTTAATCATGTAAATGTTTTATACAATTTGAGCAAAAAAATGTAATAAATATGTATTTTCTATATTTTTGGGAAAAAATATTTGGTTTGTGATTATACTGGAATACACTTAAGTATACTATATATACACTATATATACACTATAGTATATATACTATATACACACTATATATACACTATAGTATATATACTATATACACACTATATATACACTATAGTATATATACTATATATACACTATATATACACTATAGTATATACACTATATATGCACTATAGTATATATACTATATATACACTATAGTATATATACTATATGTGCACTATAGTATATGTACTATATATGCACTATAGTATATATACTATATATGCACTATAGTATATACACTATATATACACCATAGTATATATACTATATATACACCACACTATATATACTATATATACACCACACTATATATACTATATATACACTATAGAATATATAGTATATATACACTATAGTATACATACTATACATAGTATAGTATACATACTATACATACACTATAGTATACATACTATATATACACTATAGTATACATACTATATATACACTATAGTACATATACTATATATACACTATAATACATATACTATATATACACTATAGTATATATAAAATATATACACTACAGCATATATACTATGTATACACTATAGTATATATACTATGTATACACTATAGTATATATCCTATGTATACACTATAGTATATATACTATGTATACACTATATATACCATATATGCACTATATACTACATATACACTAGTATATATACTATATACGCACTATATATAGTGTATACTACATACACACTATACATAGTGTATACTACATACACACTATATATAGTGGATACTACATATACACTATGTATACTGTACACTAAATATACACTATATGCACACATATACTATATATGCAGTATACACTATATGTATACTATCTATACAGTCTATACTACATGTATACTATATATAGTATATACTATATATACTATTTATACTATATGTACTACACATGCTATATATATAATATATACTGCATATGCTATACATAGTATATACTATATATACTATATATACTATATGTAGTATATATGAAAACTATATATACTACATGTATATATAGTATACATATATAGTATATTATCTGGATATATGTAGTATACTATATATGGTATGATATATATACTATATATACTATATGTATACACTATATACTATATATACCATATACTATATATACTATATAGTATATATAGTATATAATGTATAGTGTATTGTATATATAGTATATAGCATATACATATAGTATATATGGTATATATATTATGCTATATACCTATACTAAATATATACTACATATAGTATATATACACTCTATGTAGTATACAATATACACACTCTATATATAGTATACTACATACACACTTTATATATAGTATACTACATACACACTTTATATATAGTATACTATATATATACACTCTATATAGTATACTATATATATACCCTATATAGTATAGTATATATACTCTACATAGCATAGTATATATATGCTATATATAGGGTATATATATACTATATATACTATACATAGACCATATATGGTATATATAGTATACTGTATGTATACTATAGAGTATACTATGTACTATAATACTATATATAGTAAACTCTATATATACATATATAGTATTATATATAGTATATAGTATATTCTAGAGTATACTGTATATACTATATAGTACACTATATAGTATATGTACTATATAGTATGTATATATACACTGTATAGCATATACAGTATCTACACTATACAAACTATATATAGTATATATTGTATATATAGTATATATGGTATATATACACTATATATACTATATATAGTGTATATATAGTATATATATACACTGTATAGTATATATACCATGGTATATATACTATACACACTGTATAGTATATATACTATGGTATATATACTATACACAGTGTATAGTATATATAATATAGTATATATACTATATACACTTTATAGTATATATAATATGGTATAAATACTATATATAGTATATACTACATACTATACACTATATATACTATATACTATATATAGTATATACTACATACTATACACTATATACACTATGTACTATATATACTGTGTATATGCACACTATATATACTATATATAGTGTGTATATACACACTATATATAGTACATATAGTGTATATATACACTATATCTAGTACATATAGTGTATATATACACTATATATAGTACATATAGTGTATATATACAGTATATATACTGTATATATACTATATATACTGTATATACACACTATATATAGTACATATAGTGTATATATACAGTATATATAGTACATATAGTGTATATATACACTATATATAGTATATATAGTATACTCTATATACACTATATATAGTATATATAGTATACTCTATATATACTATAGAGTATAATATATACTACATATAGTATACTCTATATATACTATAGAGTATAATATATACTACATATAGTATATATTATATACACTATAGAGTATAATATACAGTATATATAGTATACTCTATATATACATATATATTATACTCTATATACTATATATACTATATTTTATATAAATAGTACAGTATATATACTATATATACTATACTATATGTAGTATACATATAGTATAGTATATATAGTATATATACTATACTATATATAGTACATATAGAGTTTAGTATATATATACTAGTATATATTTAGATATATAGATATATATACTACTATATATAGTTTAGTATATATATAAACTATATATATAACTATATATTATATAAAGACTATATATATAGTTTAGTAAATATAGCATATATAATATACCATATAGGGTATATATATAGTTTAGTACATATATATACTAGTATATAGATATATATAGATATATAGATATATACTAGTATATATGTATATAGAGTATATATATATATACTACATATGCTATATATACTATATACTCTATATAGTATATAGTATATGGAGTATATGTATACTCTATATACTATATATACTATATAGAGTATATATATACTACATATATACTCTATATACTATATATACTCTATAGAGTATATATATACTACATATATACTCTATATAGTATACATACTATATATATACTCTATATCGTATGTATACTATATAGAGTATATATAGTATATATACTCTATATACTATACATACTATATACTATATAGAGTATATACAGTATATATAGCATATATAATATATAGTATATAGAGTATATAGTATATAGTATGTATAGTATATAGAGTACATATAGATATATATTGCATATAGAGTATATAAACCATATATATACTGTATATACTGTATATATACTGTATCTACAGTATATAGAGTATATATATCTACTGTATATATACTGTATATATGCTGTATAGAGTATATATATAGTGTATAGAGTATATATATACTGTATATATATTATACTATATATAATATTATATAATAATATATATACTGTATATATAATACTATAATATATATAATAATATATAATCATATATATACCATATATAATATATATACAGTATATATGATATATAACATGTAATTTATATATATTATTACATATTATATATTATTATATGTTATATATATTATTTTATATATATTATTATATGTAATATATAATATATAATATATAATATATATACAGTATATATACTCTATACACTATATATACTATATAGTATATATACAGTATATATACAGTAGATATATATACTATGTATACCATATATACAGTATATACATTATATATACAGTATATTCAGTATATATACTGTATATGTACTGTATATACTGTATATATAGTATACTATATAGTATTATATATGATATATAGTGTATACAGTATATATACTGTATATATACTATATGTAGCATATATACTGTATGTATACTATATTGAGTATATATACAGTATATATACTATATAGGGTATATATATATATACACACAATATAGGGTATATATATACTCTATATATAGTATATATATACTGCATATATAGTATATATATACTCCATATACTATATATACTGTACATACTATACCATATATAGTATATATAGTATATGTAGTATATACAGTATATATACTATCTATAGTATATATAGTGTATACAGTATATATACTATCTATAGTATATATAGTTTGTATATACTATATATACTATATATAGCATATATACTGTATATATACTATATAGAGCATATACAATATATAGTATATATATACTGTCTATACTATATTTAGTATATATATAACATATATATGTCTTCATTTCTAAGAAAAATATCTGGTGGGAAAATCTCCTGTAAGTTTAATTTTAATCATGAAGCAGAGAAATATTCTAAATTTTTTTTAAACGGCACCCAACTTAGAAGAAATAAAAGAACACATTTCTTAACTTATATTAAAAAAAGAGTTTTGTCCTTCAGAGTCTGATCTTTCCTCATACATATGAAATTGTTTCTGCCAAGTGATATTTTTTTATCTCCCCAAATTGAAGGAAAGATATTGCTCCCCTAAGACATGGTAATACAATCTCCTTTTCTTCTATTTTGAGTTATCTGATATTTTAGCAAGGAACTTGATTTTTTTTACAAGTGTTAGGATCAGAGACATATCTCAAACCTATTGTATCTACAGTACAAAATATAGTAGCATCATATTTTCTACAGCTACAGCCAACACAACCATAAATACATGAAGAAAGAAACATAGAAATCTCTACCATATGGAAGAGAGTTTCAAATTCATTAATTATGATTTAAGGAAAAACACATATTCTTTGGTGTTAAAAAACCTTGAGTTCAAGCTTATCTTCACCTCCAATAAGAGATGAACAGTAGAGTGTTAAAATTTTTCACTGAGATTCTAATGTGGTAGATACTAAACACCAAAGTAAATTGTGAAACAGGTCACCCAAGTTAGATGACTCTGAAGCTCCCCCATCTCCAGAGTATTAAAAGGTCGGAAGAAGAGCAGATGGGTGAAGTAGAGAGGAGTGAATTTGCCTGGAGAAGTCTCTGCTGTGGGTTCCATGCTCCCACATAATGGAAGTGTGGGAGGCACAGGTTTCTCCTCTAAATCCTGGTAAGAAGCTCCTCAAAAACATTGATTCATGAGTGTGATAAGTTATGTCTGCTCTGCAGCTGAGAGAGAGAATGGGTTTGATCCCAACCAAAAAATAAAAAATATAATAAAGCAAACAATTCTAGGATTATTTCAGGATGCATCCAGTGGTGCTGCCAAGGGAAAAGGAAGCCCCTCAGGAAGAAGTAAAGGTGGGCAACTGAATTCTTAGTCAATGCAGACGTCTTTGCAAGCCACCTGCCAAACCTGACCCAATGACTTCCTGCTGTGAGAAAACTTCAGGAGAGATCTCCAACAACTGGGATTGGAGGGGGTTCAGAAGACTCAAATCCCAGTCTTCAAAGGACCCAGGAGGGGAAGAGGCAGATGTAAATATCTGCCTGTAGAGAGGGCAAAGCTGTGATTAGCCTGTCTGGACATGGAAGGCCACGCCTGTAATCCCAGGATTTGGAAGGCCAAGTCAGGAGGATCTCTTGAAACCGTGAGTTTAAGACCAGTCTGGGCAACATAGCGAGACCCCATATCTACCCCCACAAAGAAAAAAAAAATTAGCTGGCCATGGTGCTGCATACATGTAGTCCTAGCTACTTGGAAGACCTACATTGGAGGATAGCCTGAGCCCAGGAGTTGGAGGTTACAGTGAGCTATAGTCACACCACTCCATTCCAGCCTGGGAGACAGAGAGAGATCACGTTTCTAAGATATGAGTCAAGGAGGATTGGAACTGCAAGAAAGAATAGCTGTTTTTTTCTTTCTGGAGGCTCATTTCTCATCTGCCTGAGGCCCTAACTGGGGAGGGGAACGTTGATGATTATATGGGATGGGACATTTCAATTTCTAATCTGAAACTATGTTTTACAATTTAAAATGATCCTAGGATTTCATATTCTCGAAAAGTAACCAAAACACTTATGAGATGCTTAAATATTCACTTAACAGAGTCGGGGCACCATTAGCCCTCTTGTGCTGTTTGAAAGAGAGCGGACTGCAAAAATTATTTTCTGTTTGCATTTTCTTGTTTAATATATGGGCTACCTAGACAATGTTAGAAAGTTATTTAGCTTCACTAAACATGTTTTTTCACTATTATTGAGATGATTAAATAAGATAACATATGTAAATGATTGAATACAATTTAAAATAAACTCATCTACCAGTCTTGTGAATAGCGCCCCGAAGTCCTTCCCTACAAGTGCTAGCTTCCTGTGGCCCTTCACATCTCCTTTCCTTTGACTTCTTCCCTTCATGCAATTCTTCTTTCTTCCTTCCGAGTCAGAATTGCTGTCACAAAACTCTTGCACTTTTGATTGTGAAAAGTAACAGGAAACAGGAAAGACTACATCAAAAACATTAGGTCGACATCAAAGAATTATCTTTAAAAATGGGAAAAGAAACATCAGAGATATACAAACAATTTATACCAGATAAAAGAATTTGAAAAGTAAAAACAAAAAATAGGGTCTTTTCTGGAAGAATCGATCAGCTATTCAGCTAGCTATTACCTAGATATTAAAAATGAAAACTTCTAATGAAGCCTCTGAATTGTGGAGAGAAAAATGAATTATGTTTATAAGATTATATTTAATAAGGCAATGACAGAGAAACTTAAAATAGCTTGTTATCAAATATCACATTAATAGGTAATGTTAGTGATCAGAGAGTTGAAAGATGTGTAATTCAATAAAGTTTCAGTATTTATTCATAAAAATAAACACCTCAGTAAATAAATTAGTGCTAGTAGAATCACTCACAAATAGTGTTTTTAACGGCTGACTACTTATGGCCAACAGTATATTTAGTGATATAATAATAAAGCATGCTTGTAAAACCTAGAAATAAAAGAAAATGGCTGGGATTATTATTATTATTTCATATTGGTACAAAAACGATAGCCAATGCAATAAAACATCAAAAAGAAATAATTCAGATACTTTCTTGAAAATGATGAAATAAATTTTTGCTCTTAGAAGTACACAATCCAAGATTATCACCTTATGAATTATTGTAATTAATAATAATCTCTGTTGTGAATTATTTTGAATGAACATATCAGTCAGTAATTGTCATATACATGGCAATAACTAATTTGAAGATGTAACAATTCCCAGGATGATTTTTAAATTGGAATACCCTATATAACAAGGTAATGGGTGGGGTCCAGGGAGGAGGGATATAAATATGGAACACAAGCCAAACAGGGAAAGTTGAATAAAAGGAGAATCATACAGTGCTTCCTGAGAAGAAGAGCAAGGTTGTAATTGTGACAAATCACCAGAAGTTCACTTATATTTTTAAACTAATTTCAATCAAAAATTACAAGAAAAATACTCTCATTCTCACATGGAAAATTAAAGAGATTAAAACAGTTCAATAGCAAAAATCATATTTTTAAGCAATGTTGATATCATGGGGCTTGAATTTTTAGTCCAAGTTGTAAATGATTTTAAAACATGCAATAAAGCTGTAATCACTTAAAGTATAGAAAAATGATGACACAGAAAAGAGAAAGTAACATGAACTAAAATAGGGCTTTAAATATTTTCCAAGAATATATATCAAATATAATGTGATATTTTAAATGAAGTATCATAGATTTCAGGAAAGAAGAAAAACTATTTAACAAGTGCTACTGTAATTATTAAGTCAATTATAAAAATAATAATTTACATTATTTTCACATAATATTCTAAAGCAAATTCCAGAAGATTATAGTTTAAAAATAATAAAATAAGCCACAAAGGTGAAAACCCAACAGCTTTGATTCAAAATATTTAATAAGTCTATGCTTCAAAAGGTATTACAAACCCACTTTAAAGCTAATCAGCAAACAGGAAACCTATATTTAAAAATATATATGCCAAAAACAAGGTTAATAGCTATATTCTCTAATGAGTTTACAAAATTGAAATTAAATGAAGTGAAGTTCTCAGTAGTTAAAAGATAGTTCACTAAAGAGAATATATAAATATCTAATAATCATATGCAGACTTTCAACTTAAGTAATCAAAGAAATGCAAATTAAAACAATGGGATATCATCTTCACCTTTAAAATGAGCAATTATGTTTCTGAAAGACTGATGAAATGCAAATTGTCACATAATTACCAGTCTGCAGGTTTTTTACTCATTCATCATTTTATTTATCCATTAAGCAAATAATTGTTCAAAACTTACTATGATTATGGTTCATGGCATTCAATTAATAGCTGTACCTTTCACCTCCAGACTTCCTGATTCTCCTGGCTCACAATAGGTGTGCCATCTTCTTTTAGATTAATTCCTCTATTTGCCTTCTATTACATTCCTATGCACATGATGTCTTTCTAACAAGCACAGAAGAATGTTTCTTGCTTTATTGGAGGAGTGAAGAGCTTATATTAGTTTCCTATTGCTGCTCCAACCAATTACCATAAACTTGGTGACTTAAAACAACACACATTTCATCTTACAGTTGCGGTGGTCAGAAGTCTGAAGAGGATCTCACTGAGCTAGAATCAAGGTGTTGGCAGGGCTGCATTATTTTCTGGAGGCTCTAAGACAAAATCCATTTTCTTGCCTTTTCCAGCTCTGGAGGCTGCCCACATTTCTTGGCTCATGGTCCTTTCCTATATTCAAAGTCAATGATGATTGTTTGAGTCTTTCTCATGACATCATCTCTCTGCTTTTGATTCTTCTGCTTCCCTCTTCTTCATTTAGGAACCCTTGTGATTTCATTGGGACCACCCAGATAATCTCTTCATGTTAAGGCCGATAATTAGCAATCTTAGTTCCATCTAAGATCCCATCTTCCTTATCATGTAGTACATTTACAGGTTCCAGAGACTAGGATATAACATTTCTGGCAAGGGTCAGTGGGTGGAAGAACAGGGTGGTGGGTGGAGAGATTACTAAATCTACCACAGTAGACTGGAAAAAAACATAGATTTTTAGTCATATTGTTCTGGTTCTGGATTTTCACTTTTGTCACTTGTGTTCTATATTTGTGACACTGTACAAAATTTATAACTTCTTAGGCTATGGGTCTTCATTTGTACAATTAGAAAAACAATCAAACAAGCTATTATAAAGATTAAAGATATCTCTAGTACACAGCAAACATTTAATAAATGGTAGCTATTGTCATTATTCAAAAAATTTACCAACATTTTGGCTTCCACCCAAGTCATACCTCCACAGTGGCCATTAACATACGTGCAATGAGGCCAATATTTGTCCCTGTGGCTTCCATCTGAACATACAGCAAAACAATCAAACAGCAATTTCGTGACAACCATTGTGCTTACACCACCAAAATTCATTTCCCAAATACAAATAGTACATTTATGGTAAACTTCAAAGATCCAACCAATGGGTTATTTTGAAAACACTCAAAATAATAGATATCATTCGGTTCTATTGGTGATTTAAATGTAAAAGGATTTAATTGTGAAACCAGAGAGATTATTAAAGAAATCAACGGAAGTAGAGGAATGATTTTACAAGCTTATTGTGAGGGGAGAGGGAATGCTATGTTTATTTCAGGTATGTAAGTAGATAAAGTGGAATATAGAGTGATATTTTGGGAGTTATTTGTAATCACAGATTAAGTACGTATTTCCTGATCATTATTGCTTATTGATTTGTAGGGATTTGCATATTATTGCTCCCATTATCCATTCTGGGTTAATGGAAAAATTTTGTACTGAGGGAATATTAATTAATGCTTTACTGGTACTCAGAACTTAGCATTACAGCTATGATTCATGGTAAAAAAAAAAAAAAAAAAAAACAATAAAACCAATTACAAAATAAACTATTGACATAATAGAAAATAATTTTGGTGAAAGAGTCACATATCTGGTGAGATGTAAAGCATAATACATCTGATGGCTCTTAATATGATTCAAGCAGATAACAAATGACTGTGCGTTGAAATCGTTCTTTCTCAACTCTCTCTGTCAAAATCCGACCTGTTCTTAGCTCAATTTACCCATTATTAGATGTTTCTTATTTTATATGTTCATAGCCTTTATCAAGCTATATAATAGCATAGTATATAGATTCACCTTTAATTAGATCTTATAAACTTGATTATGGAGCTGTGTCTTGATTGTGGGATTATCCACCCCCCAACATGGGAGCTTGCATTATTCCCCAAACATATTTGTACTCAGTAAATTCCAGCTGAATCAGAGTAGATCACTGAATCATACAAAGATCAAAGATCTGCAATAACAGAGCTAAGAAACCAACATTTAAAAAAAAAAAATGAGATAACTCAAAAGCCTTGACATTTCATTTTATTTGGCTTTAGAACATGGCTTTATGAAATGTGTTAGCACTGTAAATCCGCTAATCCTCGAGCAGCCGCCTACACTTAGGTGCTCAGGAGGCATATCAGATAACACGCCAGGTCCATCAATATACAGTACTACCTAGCCAGGTCTTTGACTTCCAGCCGTGTATGGAGAGGTGGGTGAAAACATTCCCGGTCTTTTCTGTGAGGACTGCGTCTGTTCCTCCAGCTTCAACCTGGAGTAGATGTATACTGTGGCTTTCTCAATTCATTTGCTGAGCCCCTGAAGATTTCCCTCTAGGGAAACAGGTTTTCCTCTGGCCAGAGGTCAAACACCCAAGGTTGCACACCTGAAGTGTTAAAGCCCACTTGCATGATCTGGGCAAAGTTAAACTTCATAGTGTCATCATTAAAATAAATACATAAATAAAATAAACAAATAAATAAGAAAAAAGAATCAGAATGCATCTAGGCAGAGCATTCACTTTCACGTGGGGCAGGCATCATGATTCCCCGCTGCGACTGCCCACATTCATGGTATCTCTCTGGCTCTGGATTTGTGTAACTTTTCAATTTCTGATAATTTGAAGAAACGTATCCTAAATCACCCATCTCAGATGCTCCATGATGGTGCACACATCATCTTCCGAATTTATGGTCTTTTTCTGGGGCAATGTATGTCCGTGTACGTGAGTGTCTAGATCCTAGGTCTGCCTCATTGTATCAGGTATTTGCGAACGCAGGAGGAGTGATATTTGACTTAGTTAAAAAAAAAAAAAAGAGAGAGAGAAAAAATAACTATCCACAGAAGGCTTTCTTAGGCTTTGCTACTACCTTAAAAAATCTCCACCATGCAGAGGCTGCAGTGAGCCAAGACTGTGCCACTGCACTCCAGCCTGGGCAAGAGACTGAGACTCTGTCTCAAAAAAAAAAAAAGAAATATATATATATATATATATTTCACCATGTGTTAGCAATGCCAGGTTTGTCTTCCAGATCTATGAAATTTCCTCTTGTTTCCCTCAGAGTAGGGGAGGGGACTCTAAAAGTTACTGTGAATATTCAATGGAATTCAGATATATATTTCAAACCAAACAACTACTCTGCAAAGACTCCATCCAGAAATTCTTTAAAGTTTATCAATAGAGTTTTTCTCAGTTCATTTATACTGTCTTCTGCCCAAGCCTGGGAAGGAGTTAACAGATTTTTTTTTAGGGAGATGAGAAATTAGTAATAAGTATCTTGAATTTTTTTAAATAATGATTTTCTTTCAAATAAGATTATCCTGAGGGAATGATCATGACAATAGCTACTTAGTGTAGATTATTATGCATTGAATCAGGCACTTTTTGTAAGCCATCTCACTTGGCCACACACAGAACTACTTGAGGAAAACATCTTTAGCTCCATATCGAAGATTAATTCAACAAATTCATTCAATTATTTATTGTTTACTATCTGCCTGACACTATTCTATGTGCTGAGACATAACAGATAATGAGACAGACAAAAATCTCTGGGTCAGAAACTTACATTCTAATTGGGTGAGCAAACCACAAATAAATAAGTAAAATGCATAGTACATTACTTTTTCCAGATGGTGATAATTGTCATGAGTTAAAATCAAGCAGAAGAAAAAGATGGTAATGTCAGAGTCAGGGTACGGGTTTATAATCCTAAACAGGTTTCTTTAGGACCCCATTGAGAAAGTGATAGCTTAGCTAAAACCTAGGGGAAATAAAATTATGAACAATAGTGAAATGCTGGAATGAAGAACATTACTAACCACTATAAATGATAATAACAATGAGTGATGTAATAATAATAATGTAATAGATTTCTTACAGAACCCAAGATTATGTTAATCTAGAGCTTGCTCTCTGAACCACTGTTTTTTTGTTTGTTTGTTTTGTTTTGTTTTTCTTTTGAGGCAGAGTTTTGCTCTTGTTGCCCAGGCTGGAGTACAATGACGCGATCTCGGCTAACTGCAACCACTACCTCCCAGGTTCAAGCGATTTTCCTGCCTCAGCCTCCCTAGTACCTGGGATTACAGGTGCCTGCCACCATGGCCAGATACTTTTTTTTTCTTTTCTTTTCTTTTTTTTTTTTTTTTTTTTTTTTTTTTTTTTTTAGTAGAGACAGGGTTTTACCATGTTGGCCAGGCTGGTCTCGAACTCCTTACCTCAGGTGATCCACCTGCCTCGGCCTCCCAAAGTGCTGGGATTACAGACAGGAGCCACCACACCCGGCCTGAACCAATGTGTTATTAATAGCAGTGTGCATAATTCTCCGGTAATTAATAATTAAAATCTAACAAAGTCATGAATTTTAAAGAATTACGGAACTTACTACAGTGTTAGTGGTTGTTCTGAATGAACATTAGTAATCTGTAATTCACAGACTTAGATTTTTGACTCCAGTACTTAACGCCATGACGAAAGCTTCCATTTTGATTTTTTTTTTAATACTTTAAGTTCTAGGATACATGTGCAGGTTTGTTACATAAGTATACATGCGCCATGGTGGTTTGCTGCACCCATCAACCCGTCTGTTTTGATTTCTAACCAGACAGATGTGTCTGCATTTTACCTAATGCACCAGCAGGTAGAAGTCAGAGTTTAAAATTATGATGAGGATTGCAAAGACGCTGTTCTTTTGATGTTTCAAATGCGCTTTCTATGCAGCCCCATCTGCATTTACCGAAAAAGAGATACAAATCCATTTAAATTGTATATAAATTCTCTAACAACAAAATTACAGGATATCAGTTCTCTCATGTTATAGTGACTTTTATAACTGTCTTCAAGACATTATGCTTTGCCGTTTGCGTATAACAAAATTAAAGTTTCCAAAAGTATTAAAGTCTTTTCTACCCCTTGATCATTTTCAGGGCTATGAAATCTCCAGTATCGGTTACTCTAAAGTTAACATAAGCAACCCATCATCAGTCACTAAACATTTAGTAGGTAATGTAAGAGGAAAATGGGAAACTCAACATTTATTGAGCCCATATTTTAAGACAAGCCTTTTTTTTTTTTTTTTACTTTATTCTAATATTTCATTGATATGGAGAATCCTTCATAACTATGAGACCAAAAAGACGTCTGAGCTGTGTATTATTTTCTCTAATTCATTACTTAGAAAACTGAGGTTCAAAAAAAATTAAGTCACTTGTATAAATTCACAGAGTAATTATTATGTAGCTAAGAACACTGCTTGGGATTTCAAAAAATGTCCAGAGTTGCTCAGCTAGGAAGTGACAGATCTACATAGCGAAACAGGAGAAGTGCCCTTGTCCCCCTTGCAGGGCGTGCGACGGGGGTGTGGCTGGTTTCTTCAGGGCCCCGCTGCTCAGACCTCGAGGGGAGCAAACAGACACTCGGGCTATGGGGCTGCGACCCCACGGCAGCGTCCAGGGGGGAATGTTTGCAGCTCCTGCGGCTCCTTGGGCGTGTGTTACGGTGCGCTTTTTCAGTTTCGCCATCCGCAGGCTGCTTGTGTTAACCAGCTCAGTTAGACTCTCTGCCTTATGGCAAGGACAGAGGGCTTTCTGTAACCCAGGTTCTGACCTTAGTGTACCGGAGAAACCGGATCACACGTCGGCTGAGAGAATGAATGCAAGGGTTTTTACTGAGTGGCGGTGGCTGGGGAGGCCAGAAGGGGGTGGTTTCCCCTGGAGTCCGCCTCAGTCAAACTCCGCGTCATTCCACCGGTCCATGGCCTGCCGGAGTCTGCCGGTGCCTGTCGGGGTCCTCTTCCACCGACGTGTTCCTCTCGACGTCCAGCCGCTTGTGTGTCCTTCGGCTGGTGTGTTTCTCTTGACGCCCAGCTGCTTGTGTCTCTGCTCACTAGGGTCTCGGGGTTTTTATAGGCAGAAGGTGGGGGACATGGCGGGTCAGGGTGGTCTTGGAAAATGCAACATTTGGGCGGGATAACAGGCTTGCCTGTCCTCACCTAGGTCCGTGGGCACAGGCCCGAGGGTGGAGACATAGCCAGAGACCCGTTTATCTCTATCTAGCACTTCCCCGCTCCCCTCCTGTGTCAATAGTATTGAGCCCCAATTGATATATGTTTTCCCAGGACATCAAGCTCTCTCTAATACATCCAGAAGAAATAGGAAAGAGATCATATCAATAATGATTAAATGAGAAGGTCTCTGGGCATGTAAAGCCATGTGGACGGACTGGACTCCGAAAGCCATCTGCAGAGTCCACCAGGAGGCAACGTGCAGTAAGCATCCACATGAGTGGTAGGTAGTGTTGCTACATAGAGCAGAAGTCAGATTACTGAGAGATGGAACACACAGAGCTTTCTTGGGAGAAGTGTAGTTTAATAGAGCCTGGAAGCATGAGGAGGAATTTAATAATAAAGAACAGTTGGGAACCAGAAAAGGAACAAAAAAAGAAAACGAGGCAATGCCCGTGAGGCAAGGGTTGGTACATAATGGTTGTCACAGAGCAATGGCGGGCCCTGAAAGATGAGTGCATCTGCCTTACACTTTTGCCCAGTGCCAACCCTGCTTAACATTGACAGAATAATTATTAGGGCCCAATTATACAATAAGCCGCAGTGATTTATGATGCTGTACAACCAGCACTGAATCAACCTGTCTCAGTAGCCATAAGTCTGCATAAAATTTTAATTACGAACATCATAAGTTGGTCAGAGCATATGGAGAAAAATTGATTATGAATTTATGATGCAGTGAATTTTCCTGCTGAGTCGCTCTCCTCCTGATCAGGGCCTAGAGACAGGATGACAAAGGCATGTAGGAGAAGCTAGATTCTTGACAAATGACTTGCTCTCTTTTAAAAGTGAAACTGGAGACTGGAGCAATGAGCACGTGCCAGAAGGGATGTCAAGAGACATCAGCTGACTTAGTGACATTTTCATCCTGGCCTCAGGTGAAGTGCAGCTACCAGAGCTGTGACAGTGACAGGCTAACCCACACTGGCATATGATAGGATAGAACTAAGCCCAGGGATAGTCTTGGCTTGCTTAACAGCTCTTTCAACATTGCTAATGTAAGAGGATTTCCCAAATAGGTGAACTATGTTTTCTCTTTACGATTTTATGGTTCAATAAGCATTTATTGAGAGCTGATGACGTGCCAGAAATCCAGTGACTGGTTGTTGTGATTTTTATTGCTATGGTTTCTTTCTTTTCTTTCTTTCTCTTTCTTTCTTTCTTTCCTTTTCTTTCTTTCCCTCTCTTTTTCTCTCTCTTCCTTTCTCTCTCTCTTTCTCTTACTTTCTCTTTCTTCTTTTTCTTTCTTTTTCTTTCTTTCTTCCCCTCTTTCTCTCTCCTTCTCTCTCTCTCTTTCTCTCTTTCTTTCTTTCCCTCTCTCTTTCTCTTTCTTTCTTTCCCTCTCTCTTTCTCTCTCTTTCTCTTTCTCTCTTTCTTTCTTTCCCTCACTCTTTCTTTCTTTCCCTCTCTTTTTCTCTCTCTCTTTCTTTCTCTCTCTCTTCTTTCTTTCTGTCTGTCTGTCTGTCTGTCTGTCTGTCTGTCTTTCTTTCTCTTTTGATGTAGCCTAGCTCTGTCCCCCATGCTGGAGTACAGTGGCATAATCTCAGCTCACTGCAACCTCTGCCTCCCAGGTTCAAGTGATTCTGTCACCTCTGCCTCCCAAGTAGCTGGGACTACAGGCACACACCACCACACTTGGCTATTTTTTGTATTTTTAGTAGAGACGGGGTTTCATCATGTTGCCCAGGCTGGTCTTGAACTCCTGATCTCAGATGATCCACCCGCCTAGGCATCCCAAAGTGTTGGGACTACAGGCATGAGCCAACCGTGCCTGGCCTGTTATGGTTTCTTTCTAATTTTGTCTTGAGGTCTCTCTCTTGAAAGTAGCCAGAAGCCAGCTGGGCACAGTGGCTCACGCCTTTAATCCCAGCACTCTGGGAGGCCGAGGCAGGTGGATCACCTGAGGTCAAGAGTTCTAGACCAGCCTGGTCGACATGGGGAAACCTCATCTCTACTAAATACACAAAAATTAGCAGGGCATGGTGCTGTGTGCATGTAATCCCAGCTACTCAGGAGGCTGAGGCAGGAGAATAGCTTGAACCTGGGAGGCAGAGGTTTCAGTGAGCCAGGATGGTGCCACTGCACTCTAGCCTGGACAACAAGAGTGAAACTCCATCTCAAAAAAAAAAAAAAAAAAAAAAAAATGTAACCAGAAGCCAAGGCAGCCACTCTTTAGGGGAGCAGGAGAGTCCTGACTGAGGAAATAGTTAGGTTCGAGTCAAATGAGAGACAATGAGGAAGTGAAACCAAATGCTTGTAACAGATGAAATTTATGACTCATGGGTCCCAGAGATGTTAGGGGAGCTGATGGGAGGTCGACAAGAAGCCTGGAGGTGACAGGGAGCAAAAACCAGCAGATGGGGAGCAGGAGAGAGGACCTGTGCAACTCTGCCTTTAATAAGGGCCAGGCTGTTAACTCTCTGCCTTCTGGCAGGAATTGGTCACTGGTGGGGGACTTATTTACATGACTCTAGTGTTTACCATAAGGCTTTATTGTGGTCAGTGGCTAGGAGATGTGTTGGATTTGGGGTCACTGGGATGAGGAACAAGCAGGCTATATTTCAACCAAATAGGGAGAGAAAGTTTTAACTAAGCCAAAGGTGACAGGATACAACCAGATTTCAAAAAACTGATACAAGAGCTGAAAATGGATGCCAACACAGCAACTGTATCAAATAGATGTATGATACTGGTCTGTGTGTGTGTGTGTGTGTGTGTGTGTGTGTGTGTGTGTGTGTGAGTGTGTGAGTGTGTGTGTGTAGAGGCCTGGATGTTTGGCCTAACTGCAGACAACTTTGCAGGGTGAGTATAGATGCAGAACTTCCTGAGGGAGTGGCCAAGTCTTTGTAACTGCAACTACTTCTCCCTCTGCCCCTTCCCTTTTCTTCATTTCCCCTAGAAGTGGTGATCCAGAGAACACTCCTATAAAAACTTTCTGTATTCATCCCCATCTCAGAATCAGCTTCACAGGGAGCCTGACCTCCAAAGCTGCATATTATTTGTAGAAACTTGTTTCCTGGGTAAGCACCCAGAGCTTTACATAAGCGAAAACATGTATTAATATGCTCTTGCATCTTTTCTTCATTTATTTACTCCAATATGTTTCATTAGTGCTTACTATGCAGCAAGCACTCCATTAGCCATTAGGGATAGAGAGGTGAAAGAAAGCTCCCCACTGAAATTGTTCACAGCCCAGTCAAGAAGACAAACTAACGATAACCATTTGGTGTGGTAAACAGTGTGATCAAGGACAAGGAGCTGTGGGAACACCGAAGAGGGATACCTACCTCAATACGATTATTGGAAAAGGGTCAGGCAAGTCTCCGGAAATGGTGGCAGTTGAACCAAGTAGAAGTGTAGGCCATATGTTGCTTCTGGCTGCACACACGACTTGGGAGGTAATCAGCAAGGAGGGAGGGCAGGCTCTGCCAGCTGGTACTGAATCCGAGCTGGTGCTCCTACACACACAGTCAGACAAAAGGCCCTGCACCAACATTCCAGGAAAATTCTGCCCATTTCTGTAGGCTGTCCATCTGTGAATCACCTTCAGTCTAATTTCCTGGTTTCTCCTGGATTATAATCACAATTAGAGTGTGAAATTGGCAACCCCCCACCTCTGGACTTTGCAGAGGGATTGCTTTCTTCATACATAATAAACAAAGTTGACAACCTCTGCACCAAGGCCACTAAAAACACGTGGTTGAGTAGTTCAAATGTAGGCTATTGATGTTGAATCTCTGACTAAAGGGCTCCACAGGTGTGATTAGCATAACTTTTTATGTTACTGAAGTCAATATTCTGAGGCAGCTACTTCTGCACATTCCAAATTTAAGCTGCTAATGAATTAGTAAACAGGACTTAGGCTGAAACTGATGCACAGAGTTTCAACTCCCCACTCCCCACTTAACTCTAGTAGCTTGAAAGATACAAAATACTCCTTTAATCTTGTAGTCTTTAAAATGAGTTAATAATAAAGCCACTCTGATTCTCTATCTCTGTGAATACATAAATAGATGATTGATAGATATTATTAAATGATAGAGCTATAGATAGATGAGATAGATGATAGATAGATAATGATAGATAGACAGGTGATAGATAGATAGGTAATGGAGAGATAATGAATAGATAGAAACACAGAATGATTAAAAAAGCAATCATACCCCAGCTCAATTGTAGCTTATTAGAGAAAAAAGAAAGAACTAAAAGGCTAAAAAGCACAAACAACCTACTGATCCACATGATGTTTTAAAAATATACTGGCCTGGAAATCTGAAGACCAACTGTTTTAGCTTGGTTTAAAACAGGCAAATACATAAAGGAACCCAGGTGTTTACACTGTCAGAGAACAAGTAACATGGTTACATTTTACAGTATATTTAAGCAATGACATTTCAGATCTGAAATTTATGTCTTGAATAGGTAGATGTAATATATGACGTGGTGGCAGGTGTTTATGATGTGTTAAATAAATATAAGACAGACTACCAATAGCTAATAAATAAAATAAAAATGTTAAACATCACTAATAAATTAAAAGTGAGAAACGTGAACTATTAAACTGACAGATTGTGCCGAGTATCATTGACTGTGAAGAGACTATGGCCTTCTTGTGCACTGCAAATGTTTGTGTAAACTGATAACACCATTCCAAGAGACAATTTTGCCTGTGTCAAGAGCCCTAAAAAATATATGTGCTTTTACCTACCAATTGACCTTCTAATAATTTATATTAGAAAAAAACCACAGCCACCACCACCATCATTGCTGTCACTGGTGGTAACCCAAGACAAAACTTTATATTAGAGATCGTTTGCTGTAAAATTTTTATAATGCCAAACTATAATTGCAAATGTCTAATATCTTGTCACAGGATATATAAATAGACAATTCACAGAAGAGTAAATCCAAATGGTTGACAAACAGGAAAAACTGCTTAAACTCAATAGTAGCAATCTGAAAAATATAGAATGTATCAAATTTTGGTATCAGAATTGCAACTATTTAAAAGACTGATAAGGTCTATTGCTCTTGAGATATTACTGAAATTCACATTCAAACATTGTTAGTTAAAATGTGCATGTGTATTGTCATTTTTGAAAAGAAATCTGATGATGCTATTAACATTAAAATGCATATATTCTTTGACTCTGCTCATCTGCTTCAATAAATTTATCCCGGGGTCTCAACAGAAAAGATATTTAAGGTTGGGCACAGTGGCTCATGCCTGTAATCCAGCATTTTGGAAGGCTGAGGCAGTTGGATCGCTTGAACTCAGGAGTTGGAGACCAGCCTGAGTAACATGGTGAAACCCTGTCTCTACAAAAAAATACAAAAAATTAGTTGGGGGTTGTGGCGCATGCCTGTAGTCCCAGTTACTCTGGGGTGCTGAGGGAGGAGGATCACTTGAGCCCAGGAGGTGCAGGTTGCAGTGAGATTGCGCCAAGAATGCGCCACTGCACTCCAGCCTGGGTGACAGAGCCAGGCCCTATCCAAAAAAACAAAAAGGTATTTAAGATATCAATGCTTCCTGCAGTATTGTATACAGCAGACACACAAAGAAAGGTAAATATGTATCATAGGGAAATAGTTGAATGAATTATTGTATATCCACATGATGAAATATTTTGGAACTATGTAAAATAAATTACAATTATATCAGTTAACTTAGAGATTTCAATAAGGTATTATTGGATGAGGAAGAAAATTGTAGAAAAATGTGCATATGATCTAATTTAAAAAAAATTAGGACTACACAATATGTATCACACAGAGTATTAAAACCATATTTAGCATATTTGTGTCTATGTGGGTGTGTATATACCACAAGAGTGATGAAAAATATGGAGAATGTATCCAAGGTGATAAATATAACTTATGTAAATGAGGGTGGGGTAGGAAGACAAGCACAAAAAAACAAAAAACGAAATATTGTATGTAAATACAAAAGACAGCATATATGATATAATTTCATTCATATATTTATGTAAAATTGTATGTGTATATACATAAAAATTGTATGTGTATATACATACATAGGAAGACAAGCACAAAAAACCAAAATATTGTATATAAATACCAAAGACAGCATATATAATTTCATTCATATATTTATGTAAAATTGTATGTGTACATACATAAAAATGTGTTTTTTAAAGCAAAACTTAATTTTCACAAGACTCAGGGAACGTTAGTAAAAGTGTATCTTCCTGACTTTTTTTTCTCAGCCATATTTGGAATGGGGAGCTGGGGTGCTGTGGTTCATAAAGAACCCCAGGTCATTCCGATGCAGGTTGTCCATACACTACGTGTAAACACGCACTGCTGTGAAAAAACAGTGACGACGAGGAAACATTTACAATTTTGTCCTTCATGACTTCAAACAGAATGAGGTGTCTGTCTCTTCATCTTCAAAGCCCAACATCTCCTAAAGAGTATCCCGGAGGTAAGCTTATGCTTGGGAAAGCACCCGATTAAGGATTTGCTTGCGGAGCTGGGATTGTGCATCCTAGCCTTATCAATGAGGATGTTTCCTCTATCCAGGTCCTCAATTTCACTCAGCTGTGAAGAATTCTGTAACTCCTACTTCAGCCCACATAGCTGGAATGGCTAGCAAAAGGTTACCGAGCAATATTGTGCTTTATCACAAAGCTGTAATCTTACTAGAAAATGAGGGATGATCTTGCAGATTACACACTTCATAAATATTCTTCTCCCCATCTGTGTGCCTCTATTATATCTATTTCAAATGTCAATTCATTGGTTTAAGGAACAATACACTATGCTAAGTCTCAGAACATCGTAGTCTTTGATAGACGATGATTATAGTTCATAACAAAATCACATATTAGCAAAAAATGTATCTATGCTTTTGTGCAAATTAACACTGGAGTTACTTTTACAGTTTAATATGAAAGAGTAATTGTATGACTGTCAAAAACAAATAGGACTCATTTCTGTAAAATGCAGCGCCATTTTTACAACTGGAAACTGACTTGCTTAAAGGCATAATAACATATATAGAGGAAATCCTACAGTTAGCAGTTACTGAATAGTCTCTCCCCAATAAAGTGACAGTCTAGTGGGGCAGTGAGGACAGAACTTTCACAAGCAGGACCATATCAAGTGTATTTAATACCTGAAGTAGATACGTCTTTAGCATTTTCCTCCTCTCTATACCCAAGTTATTTTAGAATTTATCATATAAAAAAACAATAATAACATCAGAAAAGCTTTCTTAAATTGTCCCAGTTAATAGTCATGTCAATAAATAATAATTACTATTTTAAAATAATAGATTAAGGCTGGGCATGGTGGCTCATGCCTGTAATCCCAGCACTTTGGGAGGCCAAGGCAGGTGGATCACCTGAGGTCAGGAGTTCGAGACCAGCCTGGGCAACATGGTGAAACCCCATCTCTACTAAAAATACAAAAAATCAGCCGAGTGCAGTGTTGCGTGCCTGTAATCCCAGCTACTCGGGAGGCTGAGGCAGGAGAATCACTTGAACTCAGGAGGTGGAGGTTGCAGTGAGCCGATATTTTGCTGCTGTACTCCAGCCTAAGCGACAGAGAGAGACTCCATCTCCAAAAAAAAAAAAAAAAGAATAGATTAAAAATTTTAATTATATTTTATTCAAGGAGGGAAGAGGTATAAAGCATCCTTTCAAAAGAGTAAATTCCTCTAAGTTCATAGAATTATTTACAGTTAGAATGACAGAATTGAAGCAACTAAAGTTCTATGTCTCTATCTTTATAATCACTGTGCTATCATTGTTTATTTCAAATTTGCTGCCTCGATACAGAAATATGTACAACAGTGGTGGGAGAGAGGGCTGCACCTAAGAAAAGCCTGAATGAACCTGAGCTGTTTAATGAGTTGATATTACAGTTCTCTAGGGAAATTAGTGTGCCAGCTGGGTGTTTTCTGAATTAACTCTGATATATTAAAAACAGGTTATTTTGGGACTTAGGTATAGATTATTAAAACCTGCACAGTAACCATAGTACTTGTGTAACATTTAGACCAGCAAACTATTTTTTCAGAGGGAAAAATTTTTCACTGACATTGTTTAAAGTTGCTGGAACATAGTGACAATAAAAACCAGACCACCTTTTAGATCACTTTATTATTTTTTAATAAGAAGAATTTTATTATGTAGATTATTTTATGATATTTAATTATTTGACAGACAATGCACTCTGTGATCTCCTGCCTCTGGGAGACTGCTCCTCATACCCCATGTTTGTACGCCCACCCTTGCAACCCCCATGAAGGGCTGAATTGGATTCCAGAGTATAGCCAATGTAGCTGAATAGAGGACATCACTTGAGACCTTTTTCAAACTGTGTAATTTTAAGAAGTGTTGTCTCCCATCACCCACCATATACCAAGAGCCATAGGCAAGTTCAAAGATGGAGAATATTCAGTCCTCATGTCCTCTTCCTTCACTCATCACAGACATTCTTCATCCTTCACAGGACTTCCTTTCCAGTGAACGGGACTTCTTTTCCAAAGGCCTGTCTTTGGAAGCCTTACAAAAATATAGTGTAGGAAATACATTCAATTGTTCAGTGTTGGCCTGAAAGTTGAAAACTCTTTGCCATCCCTGCCTTAAATCTTTAACCTGGAACACAAAAGAAGTTTACTGTCTATTGAAGAGGGCCTCGTCCCCCGTGGACCCTCCGGCTGTAATGCTCAGGAAGGATGTGTGCTGCTTGTACTTGCATGTGAAAGGCAGGGTGCAGTCTTTAGTCCTACTAGAGCCTGGAAAAAATCATAAGCCCCTGAGAAGCCAAGGGTGTGGATCATTTGAGGTCAGGAGTTCGAGACCAACCTGACCAACATGGTGAAATTCCCGTCTCTACTAAAAGTACAAAAAAATTAGCTGGGTGAGCTGAGATCGTGCCACTGCATTCCAGCCTGATTCAAAAACAAAAACAAAAAACAAACAAAAAAACAAAAAATGAAACAAAAAAACCATAAGTCCCTAGTATTCGTGAATGAAAACAACAAGTATTTATTGACAATTTATTATACCATAATTAGATACTCCAACCAAAATTACACTATTTATAAACAGCAATATGCTACCTACTTTATATTAATTCTAATAAGCTTTGTGACATTACTAAACACTAAAGATGACCAATTTGCAAAAGAATCTAAACTGAGGGAATTTAAGTGACTTTCCCAGTGAATCATGAAGCTGTCATTTGAACCTAAGTCTGCGTAATTTCAGAGCTCAGTTTTCATCACTGGTAAGTGTTCCTCTGCAGATTCAGCTTGCTAATTAAGTTTCAACCTTCCCCAACCCTTCTCTCTTCAACTAACTCTCCCAGGTTGTCACTCATATGGGATGCCTTTGCTTACCCAAAGATGGAACTCTTCACATATGTGTCAGACTTTCATTTTCAACAATGAAAACGGCAGGGAAAAAAGGGATAATCCTAATGGCATGATATCATATGTGGCTACTGACTGAAAGTCAAGAGAACGTGACACAAGGCCAGCATGAATTTATTAAATAAAAGTTTGTCAATGACATACTCACTGCCAGGTCCTGTGCTGGGTGTTGGGAACTGAAACAGAGGGGATAACATCATACACTTTTCCTTAGACTACGTTTCAAGTTTCTAGCATGCAAATAATTCAGAAAGTGCTCTTTTAAAGAATTAGAGCATTTCGTTTAAAACATTTTTGTTGCTGCTAAAGATATAAGAAGTGCTTTGTATATGGTACATTCATGCTTTATGCATCATCAGAGGCATGCCAACTTTCTCTTATGTTTGTGGGAAATGAAGTGCCTCTTGATTCACTAGCAGTGCTGTCTCATATAATCAAGCATGTTGAGATTCCAAGGGCTCCCTACCTACACTCTGCCCTCCTTATCTCCAGGATTCATTTCTAACTAACGCAGTCTGATGTGATCCTCATAAGAATGGGCAGGTGCTCGGAAAAGTTGTGAGCTTGGTGAATTTATTCCTGTTGCTCTCTTTCTCCCAGCCTGTGCTTCTTTTCTTCAAATTCCTGTGATATTAATGTTACCTGAGGTTTGTCTGGCCTAAACTAGACAATGAATAAGTAGTGGACCTCTCCACTGGCTGTAGAGATGGGATTTGAAGCCAGACTTTATTACAACTTCCTATTCTGCTGTTCGGACCTGTTCGGCTTTTGGCATTTTTAAACCTAAAAATGAAAAGTCTAATCGACATATTAGACATATTTTTAATTCCCTCATTTGAATTACCCTTATCTCTAAACCAGTGGTTTTCAAATGGGGATGATTTTGCCCTCCAGGGGACATTTGGCCAGGTCTGGAGACATATTTGGTTATTACAGTTGGGAGGGGAGGAGAGTTGTGCTACCGGCATCTGGCAGGTGGAGGCAAGGGATGCTGCTAAACATCTTAAAATGTGTTAGCCCAGACTCACAACAAAGAATTATTCAGCCCTAAATTTCAGTAGCACTAAGGTAAAAAGACGCTGCCCTGCTCTCTCTCACATACCAACTCTTTCTATTAATGCTTGACCATGAAGAAGGTGGGCATAATACAGAAAGCAGAGCCCAGTCCTTGCAGCCTGTATGTACTAAGGGATATCTCAAACTGAGACAAAAGAGAAGTGAAAGACTGTCTCTTCTTCAGGCTTAAGTTGATTACAAGGAAGGAAGGGAAACGGGACAGGAGAAAGTAGACAATCTAATATATGCCTCAGTCTTTCTCTCTTTGGGCAGTTATTGGCAAAGTAGAATGCACACTTGAAAAATTAAGATGAACCTTAATGTCAGAGAGGTTGCTATGCAAATGAAGATATTCTGAATTATTAGCAAGGGCTTAGGCAAGACTGAGTTCAGAGTGCAGATGACCAGGAAAAAGAAGAGAGAAAATGAAAAGAAGGGGAGAGGAAAGAAAGAGAAGGGGGAAGAAAAGAGAGAAGAAAGAAGAGAGTGGAGTGAGAAGAGGAAGGAGTGGGGAAGAGGCATTGAAAGGAGCTAGAGGCTTCGGCAGCGTTTACTAAAGAACAACTGGGTACATAGCACATTTAATTGCAAGTTACACCCATCCTCTATACCACCAATTGACATCATGGAAAGAAGAAGAGAGGGAAAGAACTCTAAAATGTGCACTTTATTAAAAAATAATTTTTGTAAGTAAATAGAATGTCTGAATTACTGGTTCATGTCAAGTTTACTGAATGGAATGAAAATAATTTAGTTGTATAGGAAGATTATATCAAATCAATTAAAATGACATTTCTTCTATATGTCTGAAGATGGTATGTAAATATTTTACTTCATATAGGTTAGCACTAACTTCATAGGCTTGCTGGAAAGAATAAATAAAATAAT
This sequence comes from Pan troglodytes, assembly GCF_028858775.2. Lineage (NCBI taxonomy): Eukaryota > Metazoa > Chordata > Mammalia > Primates > Hominidae > Pan > Pan troglodytes. The sequence continues at coordinate 17,773,625 of NC_072411.2, forward strand.
ATGTAAAAGGCATATTACAAAGCGTCTGGCAGAGGGTAAGAACTCAGGAATCCAGAAGGAAACTTGTTTTCTGTTTTAATATGTGTGGCAGACAGACTTTCTGAAATGATGCCCCAAAGATAGCCCCTCTAGTCCCCAAAACCTGTGAATATAATAAGATATTACTCCTATAATTATTGTATGTTGTACGGGACAGTTGACTTGAACATACGGAGATCACCTGAGTATTCCTTATCTAACCACATAAGCATGCAAAAGCAGAGAGTCTTCTCTGGCTCATGGCAGAGAAGGCAGAAAGATAAGTCAGAGATGTTTGAAGAACAAGACCTCTACACTTCAGTGTGTTGAAGTTGGAGAGGGTCACAGGAAAAGGAACGCAGGAGGCTTCCAGGAGCAAAAGGTAGACCTGGGACTGAGAGCTAGCAAGGAAACAGGAACGACACACCTACAACTGTAAAGAGCTGTCTCCTTTCAACAACCTGAATGTGCAGGGAAATGGATTCTCCCCCAGGAACTCCAGGTAAGAACCCAGTTGGCCAATTACTTGATTTGGGCCTTTTGAGATCATAAGCAAAAATCCTAGAGGAACTATGCTGGACTCCTGTTGTACAGAATTGTGAAATAAAAGATGCGTGTTGCTTTAAGCTGCTAAGTTTGTGGTGAGTTGCTTTGCAGCAATAGAAAACAGATATATAATGTAACATTATCTAATTCTGTGAGATAACACAACACATAAAATTTATACTGCCTCTACTTAGTACATACTGCTAAAAGAACTTTAGACACATTTAACAGAGTTCATCTGAGCAAAGAACAATTATTGAATCCGGCAGCACTCAGCACCATAAGGGGTTCAGAGAACTCCACCCAGCAGTATGAGCAATAAGCTTTTATAGGCCAAACACAGAAGCAAAGTCGATAAGTCACCTGATTTGTGGCAATGAGGCATCTTCCTTGTTTGAGCATGTTCTGGTCAGTTGTCTGCCTGTGACTGGCTGAAGCTCAGTTGCTTGTGATTGACTAAAACCTGGCTATTTGTTACAAAAAATACATTCCTAAGTTAAGTTTAAATTTGTTTACTTATTAAGTTAAGTTGAGGTTTGTTACATAGAAACGGCAAAGTATGGAGATAGTTTCAGGCTAATGGCCTCCTGCCTATTTAATTTAACGAAACCCTTACTTTGTTTCTATATCTTTACTATCTTAGTGCATAAGGTACTAAGGTATTTGGATGTCTTCCAACCAGTGGCAGGTTTTCCATGAAACCAGTGGTGCCTAAGTGCCCTTCATTTGTATGAGCCTTGCCCAAGGGTCTAGAAAGCACTCAAGTAACAAAATCATATGGTTTTTTGGGAATTGGAAAATATATTTCAACTGCAACTGGTTAAAACTTCTGGCTCTTTCCGCTGCATCCTGCACCCACTTACAGATGGCATTGGTATGACTACGGGCAATTTTAGCATCTGGCCAAGACGATATGAAATTCAGAAAATATTCAGCTTGAGTTCAGTGGGATATTTTTATGTGATTTACAGCTACTTCCCTATGTCGTTTATTGCTAGCCACCACTGCATAGGAATATCTTATAAGAATATTCCAATTGTCTATCATATCATGACCTAGTGTACAAGGCAAGAGATAGATCAACATATGGATTCATCTTATGGTGTCAGGCACTGGAAGTCTGTGAATAGCAGAAGACATACAAGGTTTTAAATGTACAGAGCGAGAACTGAGGAAACTTATTCTAATCATTAGATGCATAAACTTTTATTTATACCTGCCTAAAAGATATTTTTTTCCTAAAAGTCCAGAATAAGGTTGATACTGCTGTATAAATAATTATTTATATAACATATACTTCTCTTATTGGATATAAATCATGTGAAGTAGAATATACCAGAATTTCTCAGTTTGTAGACTTAAACATGTAAGAGTACCAAGAACACTGAGAACACCTATGCAATAAATTTTGTGTTCATTGCATCCCTATGTATTAGATCACATCTTGGTGTGTCAGCGCGTATTGTCCTGTTCAAATCTCAAGGTGTTCATTGGAATTGTGCACTAAATTGCCTTAATGGCTTGAAGAAATGAGTGTTTCTGTGACAAAACTTCTGTATCTATTAATCAAGTCAGATATTAATAGATGACTAATTTGATTATTAAAATGTATAGATTTAGATAATGCACTTATATGTTTAAAGCAAAATTTTACATAATTATATATTTAACATGTGTGAAAATGTAAGATTTTACAAATTTAAAATAAAAACATATGTAATTTAAATTTCAGATTAATTTTTGTTTCTTTCAGGATTGTTGACTGTATCAAAATTCAAATATAACAAGAAGAAATAGCTTAGTGAAAGCCAAAAAAAGTAAACAAAGAGTAATGAACAAAACCTCAAAATGTTTAAACTATTATACTAAAATCAAGAAGAAATTAATTATTAACTAGTTCTCAATTGAAAGATATTAAAAAATTGAAAAAATAAATTAATAACAAATAATAGTAATCATAATCAAATGTAGACCCACCATACTAAAAAAGTATCTTTTTCTTCATTCTAAAATATTACAAATTTATTGTATTTTGACATAAAGTAGTAAACATAATTATCAAAAAATAAAAATTTAAGATTGAGATTTATCATAATGTTAATTCAAAAAAATACGTGGCTATTCTTCTAGAATTTTTAAATTAGGGGATTTTGTCAGCTTTTGTATATTTGTAATTTTGTCTTAATTTTTTTTCTTTTCGTTTTTTAAAAACAGGGTCTAACTCTGTCACCCAGGCTCAAGTGCAGTGGTGTTGTGTCCGGAATTAGTGGGTTCTTGGTCTCACTGACTTCAAGAATGAAGCTATGGACCCTCGCGGTGAGTGTTACAGTTCTTAAAGATGGTGTGTCCGGAGTTTGTTCCTTCAGATGTTCAGATGTGTCCAGAGTTTCTTCCTTCTGGTGGGTTCGTGGTCTCACTGACTTCAGGAGTGAAGGTGCAGACCTTCGTGGTCAGTGTTACAGGTCTTAAAGGCAGCACGTCTGGATTGTTCATTCCTTCCGGCGGGTTCGTGGTCTTGCTGGCTTCAGGAGTGATGCTGCAGACCTTTGCGGTGAGTGTTACAGCTCATAAAGGTGGCGTGGACCCAAAGAGTGAACAGCAGCAAGAATTATTGCAAAGAGCGAAAGAACAAACCTTCCGCAATGTGGAGGGGGACCTGAGCAGAGGTGCCCCTGCTGACTCGGGCAGCCTGCTTTTATTCCCTTATCTGACCCCACCCACATCCTGCTGATTGGTCCATTTTACAGAGAGCTGATTGGTCTGTTTTGACAGGGTGCTGATTGGTGTGTTTACAATCCCTGAGCTAGACACAGACTGCTGATTGGTGCATTTACAATCCTCTAGCTAGACGTAGAAGTTCTCCAAGTCCTCACTAGATTAGCTAGACACAGAGCACTGATGGTGCCTTTACAAACCTTGAGCTAGTCACAGAGTGCTGATTGGTGCATTTACAATCCTTTAGCCAGACATAAAATTTCTCCAAATCCCCACCAGATTAGCTAGATACAGAGTGCTGATTGGTGCATCCACAAACCTTGAGCTAGCCACAGGGTGCTAATTGGTGCATTTACAAACCTTGAGCTAGACATAAAGTGCTGATTGGTGCACTTACAAATCTTTAGCTAGACATAAAAGTTCTCCAAGTCCCCACCAGATTAGCTAGATGCAGAGTGCTGATTGGTGCATCCACCAACCCCAAGCTAGACACAGTGCTGATTGGTGCATATACAATCCTCCATCTGGACACAAAAGTTCTCCAAGTCCCACCCGACTCAGGAGCCCAGCTGGCTTCCTGTAGTGGATCCCGCACCAGGGCCAAGGGCGGAACTGCCTGCCAGTCCCACACCGCGGGTGTGCACTCCTCAGCCCTTGGGCGGTCGATGGGACTGGCCCCTGGACAAGGGGACGGCACCCGTCCGGGAGACTTGGCGGCAGCCCACCGCGGTGGGGGGGCTCAGGCATGGCTGGCTGCAGGTCCCGAGCCCTGCCCCGCGGGGAGGTGGCTGAGGCCCAGCGAGAATTCGAGTGCAGCGCGGGCAGGCCGGCAGTGCTGGGGAGCCCAGTGCCCCCTCTGCAGTTGCTGGCCTGGGTGTTAAGCCCCTCACTGCCCGGGGCCAGCGGGCCGCTCCGAGTGCAGGGCTTGTGGAGCCCGCGTCCACCTGGAACTGGCACTGGCCTGCCATAGCCACACGCAGTCCCGGTTCCCGCCCACGCCTATCCCTCCACACCTCCCTGCAAGCAGAGGGAGCCGGCTCCAGCCTCAGCCAGCCCAGAGAGGGGCTCCCACAGTACAGCCGCAGGCTGAAGGGCTCCTCGAGTGAGGCCAGAGTGGGCGCCCAGAGGGAGCGAGGACTGCCAGCACACTGTCACCTCTTAGTGTGATCATAGTTTTCTGTAGCCTTGAACTCCTGGGCTCAAGTGCTTCTTCCACCTCAGCCTCCTGTGTAGCTGGAATAATAGATATAGGCCACCATGGCTGGCTAATTTTTTAATATTTTGTAGAGACAGGGTCTTTCTATGCTGCTCAAACTTTTATTTATTTATTCTAAAAAAATATAATCTTTTCAACTTAATTTCGTATTTGTATAATGTATTTTTTTCCTTAAAGAACAACTCCCCCAGGTGGAAAAATGTCATGTCCCACTTCTATTTTCCACTGACCTAGCTGTGAGCTCAGCCCAATCCAAGACCCTCAGTCCATCCAAGCCAGGGCAGGCCACACACCCAGGTTCAGCTGCTCTCTCATATGATTGTTAAAATAAGGTGGTGCCCCATTTCTCCTCCAAGAGACTAACTCTGGGCTTCAGTGGGCCAAAAGTAACATCTGGATGTTCATGCAGCCCCTTAAATTAAAGGGCCAGCTGACTTCCATAGGCCACTTTTTAGGACTGGGCTTAGCTTCAGCTCAGTGAGACCACCCTACAGATCAGGCCTAGGGTCCTGGGGATGGGTTGTATTCTGAACTATCTGTGATTAGAAGCGCTGTGATCTTTGTGACTAAAACCTACTCACTGCATTCACATAAGACCCACATTTGCTCCTGGATAAATATTCCCTAGCTGTCACTCTTGCTGCCGAAAACTGTTCCACTTCTCCAGGCTTCTTTGTGCCCCCCACCCCCCAGGAGGACAGCATGTTCCTCTTCTCCTTGCTTCTTTGTCCCCCTTAGGAAGAGTTGAGAGCAGCAGGCTGAGTAAATTAGGCACCCTTGTTGTGAGTCCTGCGAAGGGGTCAGGGAAATATCCTGCTACACTATAATTTCTTATTTATTTATCAGCATTCACCAATCTAAACTCCAGGAAGGCAGGAGGATGTTCATATTGATTTTTCAATATCTATTGCATTACTAACATGTAGTAGGTGCTCAAAAATATCAGTTAAACGAATCATTTAGTTCTATGTCTAGTGAGCAGTAAATCTTTCACTTGTTAAGTCAAATGTACTTTTCTGATTACAAAAGTAAAAAATGCTAAATACAGAAGAGTATAGAGAAAAAAGTTGACCCATATGATTCAGGAATATGATTTTTATAGCTTCCTGATAAATATATATGTTCAGGCATCTACTGATCATTTATCTATGCATTTATAAGTGACATTACTATATTTACATTTCTTTGAATTTTTATCATGTAATAGGCATTATATTATTTAAATATTATTCAAAAATATGATATACAATTTTTCTGCTACATTCCATTATATGGATGTGTCATTATTTAACCAATCTAGTCTTGAAAGATATTTAAGTTATTTCTAGATTTTTGTCTTCACTAATAGCCCTGTATTGAGCACCTCTGTATATGTGTGTGCTTGTGTGTGCATTCACTGAGTCAGTGGGTCAGTCATCATACCCACCGACTCAGTAAACACACACACACATATGTATACAAGGGTGGTCATTACACTGAATCAACATAACCCTTTAATCAAATTCTGGCATGAATAAATATTATTGTAAGAAGGACTGAGCTTAATTGGGCATAGAAATGATCTGCAGCGCAGGATTTCATTAGTCTGAATCTAGAGCCAAATGTTTGTACTAGTGAAAAAAATTAGAAAAAGAGATCATAATCTAAATAATTTAAAAAGCATGCCTTTTAAATTTTTCTGATGGTTTGACTTCTTGCTGCCTTCCTCAGGGTTAACTAATTCCTAGAAATGGCAAACAACTCACCTAGGAGTGTGCCTTTTATACGCAAATCAACCAATCCAGAGCCCATATCTCCCGCTGACTCCCAATGGGGTTCTTATACTCAAGGCCCTATAGCCCTGCCTTAATCACTCCAGGGTCAGATACCAGACAACTGGAGACAGCCCCTATTCCCCAGAGCCCACTGAAATTTTTCAAACTAGTCAATCCTAAACATGCTTATTTTGCCTTTCTCATTTCTTCCTGTGGAAACCACAATAGGGGCTCTTACCCAGGTTTTCCCTCAATCCCTCTGCCTCTTCACTGATGCTGGCACTTCCCCATGTGGTCCTGTGAGGTGCAGTGTGGGGTCCTTCCTTGTTTCCAGGAATCAATAAATGTAAAAAGTTTTCTTGCTTCATGACAATCACTTGCCTGTTTGAATGTCTTACCACACCTGATTAGAAAAAAATCCCAAGCACCCTTAAAACAAAGGGTCATGCTCATACTCCTTTGTCACAAAAATAGAAAAGGAACAGAAATAATGGCCAGAAAACTAAGCCTTCTCACAGACAAATGTATGTCACATTGAAATAAGTGCATGCATGGGGCCTGGAAAGAACTCTGTACTTTCTGCTGCTTTAGATGGCAGTTTTACCCCACACATTGAACTGACAGAAGTTTCTGTCCCTTTTAAGGGTAACTTAAAGGCACCAAAATAAGACATGCTCAGAGAAGATTCAATTTATATTATTCTGTAATGGCTCCCAGTGTCTTACACACAGGTGACACTCGATAAACACATTGAATGAATCAATGATAATGGATCTAGGCAGTGTGGGACGCCTAGATACCCAACTATAATTCAGTGTGGGAAGGGATATGATAGAATTAGAACTAAGTATAGTGGAATCACAGAGGGGAGGAAGATTGATTTAACTAATACTTAGCTTCATCCCAAAGCTTCCCTTTTGCTTATCTTCTGGTGCTGCCTCTGTGCATTTCACCCGGGAGTTCCTTCAGTCCCGGTGTATCCAGAGCTGGGGAGAAGGGATCAAACTGGAGCCTGAAGCCCCTCCTGTCTGCCCATTGTGAGGCTTAACACAGAAGCTTTATTAAAGGAGTTGAAAGTAATCATTAAAACGAGTCTTAGGGATTACCCTCAGATTTCTCTTATCCCTGCTTGCTTCTTTCCCCATAGGCAAGAATAATGAGTTGCTTGCATTTTTATTCTCAGAAAGTCAATGAAATTTTGAACTCCAGGAAGTGTATTCCGTTAGAATTAGAGGAATATATCAGATAAATTGTCCAAAGAAGAATCTGCCCAAATTTAAATTTTTGAGGCAAGCTTGATTTATATTAATACAATAGAATATTACAGTTACATAAAATATTCATATGATTAAGGAGAAAATTGTCTCGAACTTGGAGCAGTTGAGACTCTGAGGAGAAAGTCTTGAAAAATTACATTATGAAAAGGTTTCTCTCTTAGGAATTTGAAATCTATATGAAAATTTAAAAAGAGATACACTTCTAAACTTTTCAGAGAACATTTTCTATTACATAGACTTTTTTTTAAAACCACAAGTGATTGAAGTAGCTAGATGCAGGCCCAATTTTTTATTAAAGGATAACCATCAACATTGTGATTACTATAATGTTTTAATATAAAATTAATACTGAGAAGTTGTTTTCCACAGATGCTTCATATATGAGTTCATATAACAATACTTCTCTAAAAAATATGTAGCTAAATTGCAGCTATGAATCACCTTTATATTTCTCAAGGAAAGATCATGAAAAAGAGCACTGTCCAATGAGATCTACTTAATTAAATGCACCTGGCACCAAGTAGGTGTTCAATAACACTACTGAATGAATGAATGAATGAATGAATGGATGAATGGGTTCTGTTTTTTCCCAGGACATCTATGTAATACCCTAGACATTTCTTAGAAAGATCTATAATGTTAATAAGCTATGATGTTTAGAGGACTCTAGTTACTAAAAAGTAAGCAACGTTTATTACTCTTACATTATGTCATATATTTATCACACATTATAAATTCCTGATATTTCTCTGATTTTTCTTCGTAAGTAAGGTCATTTTTAGGGGTTCATTTAGTACTTCATTAAAGGGACGAATTTTAAAATAAATCAGTCTCAGGTGACAAATACTTCTCTAAGTTAAAGAGAGACATGATGATGATGTTGATTAAGGGGAAATAGAGAAGCAGGAAGATGAATGAGTGTTGTCTAAAAATTTTTTTTAAATATCATTTTATGAATTAAAAAAAGATTAAAATATTTATCATCCAGTGTCCAAATGATTAAGAAAGGATGTCCCTTCTACATGTTGCATTGTTTCTTTTTTTTCTTTCTTTCCTTCTTTCTTTTTTTTTTTTTTTTTTTTTGAGATAGAGTTTCGCTCTTGTTGCCCAAGCTGGAGTAAAGTGGTGCAATCTCAGCTCACTGCACCCTCTGCCTCCTGGGTTCAAGTGATTATCCTGCCTCAGCCTCCTGAGTAGCTGGGATTAGAGGTGTTCATCATCACGCCCAGCTAATTTTTGTATTGTTAATAGAGACGGGGTTCAGGATGGTCTCGATCTCCTGACCTCGTGATTCGCCCACCTCAGCCTCCCAAAGTTCTGGGATTACAGGCATGAGCCACCACGCCCAGCTGTATTGTTTCTAACTATTAAATCAATGTTATATTTTTACACAAAAGGATAATGTCCATTAATCTTAACTGCAAAAGCAAAGAAAGACAAAATAGCACGAGTGTCTCCCTGAGGTTGCTATGGGGACTGAATCAAGAGGGAGTCAATTTTTGTGACATTTACATGAGACTCTGTTTAAGACAGCAGTTGTCATCCCTATCCTATGCTATCCTATCCTATGCTATCCTATCCTATGCTATGCTACGCTACGCTATGCTATGCTATCCCATCCCATCCCATCCCTTCCCTTCCCTTCCCATCTCATCCCATTCCATCCCATCCCATTCCATCCCATCCCATGCTATTCTATCCTATCCTACCCTGTCTATCTTATCCTATCCTATCCTATCCTATCCTATCCTATCCTATCCTATCCTATCCTGCCCTATCCTATCCCATCCCATCCTATCCTATCCTGCCCTATCCTATCCCATCCCATCCCATCCAATCCCATCCCATCCCATCCCATCCCATCCCTTCATATCCTATCCTACCCTAACCTATCCTATGCTATCCTATTCCATCCTATCCTATTCCATTCTATCCATTCATATGCTATCCCACATCCCATCCTATCCTATCCTATGCTGTCCTATTCCATCCTGTCCTATCCTACCCTTTCCTATGCTATCCCATCCCACCCCAACCCATCCCATTTCATCCTATCCTATCCCATCCCATCCCATCCCATCCCATCCTATCCTCTCCTATCCCAACCCACCCCATGCCACCCCATGCTATCCTATCCTATCCTACCCCATGCTATCCTCTCTTCTCCTCTCCTATCCCATACTATCTCATCCCACCCCATGCTATCCTATTCTATCCTATTCCATCCTATCCTATCCCATCCCATTGCATCCCACCCCATCCCATCCCATCCTTTCCTTTCCTTTCTTATCCTATCTTATGCTAGCCTATCCCATCCTATCCTATCCTATTCTTTCTTTTCCTATCCTATCCTATTCCATCCCATCCCATCCCATCCTATCCTATCCCATCCCATCCCCTCTCATCCTATCCTATCCTATCCTATCCTATCCTATCCTATCCTATCCTATCCTATCCTATCCTATCCCATCCCCTCTCATCCTATCCTATCCTATCCTATCCTATCCCATCCCCTCTCATCCCATCCCATTCCATACTATCCTATCCTATCCTATTCCATCCCATCCCATCCCGTCCCATCCTATACTATCCTATCCCATCCCATCCCCTCTCATCCCATCCCATTCCATCCTATCCTATCCTATCCTATCCCATCCCATCCCATCCCCTCTCATCCCATCCCATTCCATCCTATCCTATCCTATCCTATCCCATCCCATCCCATCCCCTCTCATCCCATCCCATTCCATCCCATCCCATCCCATCCTATCCTATCCTATCCTATCCTATCCCATCCCATCCCATCCCATCCCATCCCATCCCATCCCATTGCATCCCACCCCATCCCATCCCATCCTTTCCTTTCCTTTCTTATCCTATCTTATGCTAGCCTATCCCATCCTATCCTATCCTATTCTTTCTTTTCCTATCCTATCCTATTCCATCCCATCCCATCCCATCCTATCCTATCCCATCCCATCCCCTCTCATCCTATCCTATCCTATCCTATCCTATCCTATCCTATCCTATCCTATCCTATCCCATCCCCTCTCATCCTATCCTATCCTATCCTATCCTATCCCATCCCCTCTCATCCCATCCCATTCCATACTATCCTATCCTATCCTATTCCATCCCATCCCATCCCGTCCCATCCTATACTATCCTATCCCATCCCATCCCCTCTCATCCCATCCCATTCCATCCTATCCTATCCTATCCTATCCCATCCCATCCCATCCCCTCTCATCCCATCCCATTCCATCCTATCCTATCCTATCCTATCCCATCCCATCCCATCCCCTCTCATCCCATCCCATTCCATCCCATCCCATCCCATCCTATCCTATCCTATCCTATCCTATCCCATCCCATCCCATCCCATCCCATCCCATCCCATCCCCTCTCATCCCATCCCACCCCACCCCATCCCATCCCATCCCATCCCATCCCATCCCATCCCATCCTATCCTATCCTATCCTATCCTATCCCTTCAGCTCTCTGTTCCCAGGATGGGCCCAAATTTTCTCCTGTGCTGTGCAGATGGATAAGAAAGAGATAAAAAGAAACTAATGGTACTAGGGACAGCAAAGTGAATGCATACTCTGTGAAGAAGTTAAATAACCCATTGAAGAAAAACAACTAAAATGTGTAAAAAAGAAGTTTCAGCATTGATGTTGCCACAGCCTCCCCTCGCCAAAAAAAGATGCTTAGTTGTCTGGAAATAGCAACCTGCCAGTCATAAAGCTCAAAGCCCAGTTTCTTATTTCCATCAGTGAGAAATCAGCAGTTTTATGGCTTTGATATCTACCTCTGCATGTCAGTAAATTAGTAGCCAAACTATGTGAACCATGATTCAGACACACATCTGTACTATTGATTTCCTCATCATCCTGTGTTTACTTATTTTATTAAATGAATTGAGTATCTAATAGATACTCATAATTGCTAATTAACCTTTTGCACTAGTGTGCAAATGCATCATACATACATATATACATATCTGCATATATATGTACATATATACACATATTATATATGTATATATTTACTTTTCCATTATATATGTACTTAACTCCTCTTTTTCTATCACATTGACTAATCTAGTACTCGGCACCAAATGTGTACTTTGGGACATACATTTTAATGTATAACAATATCTTACCTTTGTAGAATATTTTTTAGAGAACTGCTGCCAGAATTGAATGAGACGATGAGCTATTTATAATTTCTCTCCCAAAGAGCAAACAAATCTCCTTCAAATCTTTCAAAACCTAAATTGCATTCTGGTTCCTCACAAATTTAACATAATAAACTCTCATTCCCTTCCCATCTCCTGGCTGTGCCTTCTTCAGAGTTCTTTATTCCTCTGCTAGCAGGAGTATGCATTTCTGCTTTCAGTGATGCTTTGCTACATTTTTCTGTTGATTGAAATACTCTTTGGAGACTTTCTTTGAACTCCCCTTTTTATTTTCCCTTTTGACTTCTTGATTCCATTTCCTCCGAGATCAGATTCTCTGCTATTTCCTCCTGGGCCTCCTTACTGCGGCTCTCCTGGAGAACCCTCTATTCTGGGAATGGGAGGTGGTAGCCCTTTTCTTTCTGACCCGTCTTTCCTCATGTTGTCTCTGTTTCTTCCCTTTCATCTCCTGTGGCTCTCACACAACTTATTTTTAAAATAAAATAGCCCTTGTTTGTCTCATTCCTCAACAGGAGCTAGCTTCCCACCTCCCCTGCCCCTAACTTGTCTTGCTCTATGTATTATTCACCTCAGCTTCTTTATTTTGCTATTGTGGAATCAATTCCATCAACAACCTGAAATTCACCTTTCTAATTTTCCTTGCCATATCTTCTTGGCAATGACTTTCTAAAGCTTCACTCTTCTCCTACAGCTACATTAACTTGGGCAGGGGTGACCAGCTCTTTCATTCTGGGCCTATGAAGCTGGCCCCATGGGGCTGTCTTCTTCTCCAGCTGACACGCTTTCACAGTTTGCATAGCTATGATCTTTCTCATTACAAAAGTTACACACCATTCCATTTTTGCAGAAGGCTCAGCAATGTCCTTGTTCTCCACACCTGGAGCATATTTTCTGACTGCATAGTATATTCAGATGCTCTCTTGAGCCCACCTAGCGTGGGTTTTTAGTTTTTTTCTGTGAAGGTTATATCATTAGTTACCCCTAGAAAAAGTCACAAATGGCACATAGTTAATCCTCCCCCCCTTGATTTCAAACTTTTAGAGTCCATTGACCCAGCCATCCCACTACTGGGTATATACCCAAAGGATTATAAAACATGCTGCTATAAAGACACATGCACACCTATGTTTATTGCGGCATTATTCACAATAGCAAAGACTTGGAACCAACACAAATGTCCATCAATGATAGACTGGATTAAGAAAATGTGGCACATATACACCATGGAATACTATGCAGCCATAAAAAAGGATGAGTTCATGTCTTTTGTAGGGACATGGATGAAGCTGGAAACCATCATTCTGAGCAAACTATCGCAAGGACAGAAAACGAAACACTGCATATTCTCACTCATAGGTGGGAACTGAACAATGAGAACGCTTGGACACAGGGTGGGGAACATCACACACCTGGGCCTGTCATGGGGTGGGGGGAGGGGGGAGGGATAGCATTAGGAGATATACCTGATGTAAATGACAAGTTAACAGGTGCAGCACACCAACATGGCACATGTATACATATGTAACAAACCTGCACGTTGTGCACATGTACCCTAGAACTTAAAGTATAATAAAAAATAAAAATAAAAAAATAAAATTTATTTATCAAACAAACAAAAAGAGAAATCCTAAACCTCCAGGTTGTTTTCATAAGAATTCATAGGGAGGGGGCTGCTTGCCTCATGTAAGAAACATGATTCCACAAATTCACAGTAATTTTCCTAAGTTAGATGGGGGGACAGCTTTTAGAAACCTTTATTTAGAACCTCTTTCTAAAATAAATGAGATAGAATATCACCTGGAATTGGAAGTGTTTCTCAAATCTGCCCTACCTACCCACCTCTACTTGTGTGCATAACTTCCTGCCTGACTTTATACTTCAGTCCTTTTCGTTAGTGGCCACACTCTCTTTTTCTCTATCAGAGATAACAGTATAGTGCAGGAGTCAGCAAACTATCACCCACAAGCCAAATCAGACCCACCAAGTGTTTTTGTAAAGAAAGATTTTCTGGAACAGTCATGCTCATTTGTTACGTATTGCCTATGGCTGCTTTTGCACTACCAGGGCAGAGTAGAGTAGTTTCAACAGAGATCAAATGGCCTGCAAAGTTAAAACTATTTCCTCTCCGGCCTTTTATAGAAAAAAAAAATTGCCAACCCCTGATGTAGTGCCAAGACTGTATTGCTCTATTTTCTTGCCATTAATTTTCTTTTTAACCTCTCATTTCAACTTTATTTCTTCCTTTCTTCTGGTTAGTCTCAACAGCTTATACATTTCAATTCTTTTGACCCTGTACATTATTATGTATCTTTATCATGATGCATTCACTAGAATCATTTATAAGGTGCTCTATGTGGTCTTCATACTTTTTCTCCTGATACAGTTTCCAAAATCAATCCAGTTTCTCTGTGAAGCTAAAGATCCACATCAAAATTCTTAATTCTTGGGACTGTAGTTAAAGAAGATAACATTCATTGAGTATTCATCATATTTGTTCAGGATTTATTCACTCCTTTGCTGGCAGTGGGCTCCAATCCTTGTCAAGGTGATTCTCCTGCTGCACTAATTGAAATTCTATGTATTTTTTTTTTTTGAGACACGGTCTCGCTCTGTCACTCAGGCTAGAGTGCAGTGGCATGATCTAAGTTCACTGCAGCCTCAACCTCCTAGGTTGAAGAGCTCTTCCCACCTCAGTCTCCTGAGTAGTTGGGACTACAGGCACATACCGCTACACCTGTCTAATTTTTTGTCTTTTTGGTGGAGATGGGGTTTTGCCATGTTGCTCAGGCTGGTCTCAAACCCCTGAGCTCAAGTGATTCACCTGCCTCAACCTCCCAAAGTGCTGGGATTACAGGCATGAGCCACCATGCCCAGCCTAAAATTCCATAAGTCTTAATGTATGTTTCTCACGTATTTCTTACATCTCTGTCAACTGCTATAAAATCTATGGGAGATGCAAACCAAAATTATTTTTATTTATTTTCCCTTTGCCTCTACCTTTCTATTTTTGTATTCCCTCATCCACCTTAATCGACTCTATCACACTTTTACCTTTTTTTTTTTTTGTCATCCTTGCCACTGAGCAATGTCTTGGTGTATTAGTCCATTTTCACACTGCTATAAAAGATACCCAAGACTGGGTAATTTATAAAGGAAAGAGGTTTAATTGACTCACAGTTTCACATGGCTGGGGAGGCCTCAGGAAACTTACAATCATGGCTGAAGGCTAAAAGGAAGCAAGCTTGGACCTTCTTGCGTGATGGCAGAAAGGGCAAAGGGGAAAGAGCCCCTTATAAAACTATCAGACCATGTGAGAACACAATCACTATTACAAGAACAGCATGGGGGAAACCGCTCCCATGATCCAGTCAGCTCCCACCAGTTCTCTCCCTAGACACACGGGGATTATGAGGATTACAACTCAAGATGAGATTTGGGTGGGGATACCAAGCCTAACCACATCACTTGGCTAATGCTGGGAACAGGAAAGTATCTGCCAAATGGTTTTTTTCCCCCCATTGCTCCTGTTATTTCCTTTTACCACTGTGGTATATGTGACTTGTGCCTCCTCTCCACCACCCTCCTCTCACCCCTATTCTGCCCCATGTACTGCCACTTCCTGTTTTTCTTATCCTTGGTGTCCATACTGGCTTCTTTTCAGCATGTGCCACTCATTCCTAAGTGAACCATAGCTGCCATCTACAACAATGACAAGAAGTATTATGTCCCTACTTTATTGATGCTCAAAAACTAGAGGGTAGTTGAATTACGCAAGCTAAACACTGAGTTTTGTTTTGTGTAAATTCCTCTAGGATGTATCCTCTAGACAGACAAGAAGGGAGGAGGGAATAAGATATGCTGACTCCCTGATGTGCCAAGCCATTCCAGTCAATTACATAAACATTATTGAATTTATTTCCCACCACAATCCTATCAGACCAATATTATTACTTCTGTTAAGGACTTACACAAGTAGATAACTTGTCTCAGTCTCCATAATAAGACCACATTAAAGAGATTTGACCATACAAAAGTTTAACTCTAGACTCCATGATTTTAAAACAGCTTTATTAAGGTATAATTAATGTATAAACACTGTACATACTGAATGGATACAATTTTTGAGTTTGGGCATATGCATATGCTTATGAAACTATCACCATAGTCAAGGAAATAAACATATCCATTACTCCCAAAAGTTTCTAATGCCCCCCTTTTTTAATATTTGTTTTTGTTGTGAGAACACTTAATATGAAATACACTCTCTTAACAAAGTGTTTAAGGCACAATACAATATTGTTAACTATAGGCATTGTTTGTAGAGAAGATCTCTAGAACTTATCTTGCATATTTAAAACTTTATGCTCATTGAGTAGCAACTCTGCATTTTCCCCTCTCTTTAGCCAGCATTTTATTCTGGCAACCAGCATTTTATTCTGTGCTTCTATGAGTTCATTTTTTTTCAATACCTCATATAAATGGGTGAATGCAGTATTTCTCCTTCTGTGATAGGCTTGTTTTATTTATTATAATTTCCTTCAGGTTCATCAATATTACAATGGGCGGGAATGTAAAAATGGTGTAGCCGCTATGAAAAACAGAGTGGAGCTTCTTCAAAAAAATTAAAGTAGAGCTACCATATGACCCAGCAATCCCTCTTCTAGATACATATCTAGAAGACTTGAAATCAATATTGCAAAGGGAGAGCTGCACTCTCATGTTCATTGCAGCATGATTCACCATAGCCAAGATATGGAAACAACCTAAATGATCATCAATTGATGAATGGACAAAAAATGTGTAATATACATGCAAAAACTATTACTCATAATTTTTAAATGGGACATCCTGTCAATGCCCATGATCATTTGTACCATAGCACGTATTTTTGTACTGCTACTTACCTTTTTATTTAATCTGTGTGTCTTGTTTCCTGAAGAGGACAGACACAAGATCCATTTTATTAGTGACCACAGAATTAAGGAAATAGTCTTGTATGTTAGTTTTACACATAAAATATTGGTTGATTGGTTGCCTTACTGCTGAAACAAGCTAGGTGCTTGCATTGCTACATTATGTCATTTCCAGTTAACAAGCAAAACAATTAACATCAATATTTTTAAAATGCTGAAAAGCAATAATACCATTTTAGTCTGGATACCAGCTAGGAAGCCATGGCATATTCAAACCAGGTATTTGGCAAGAGTTTAATTAAGGAACATTTAATAGGATTTACAAAAGCTGAGATGACACAAAGAAAAGATGGTGAAACTACACTTATATTAATCAGAGATCACATAAAGATTCAGGCACTGAGGAGGTATGGGAAAGAAAAAGTGATCCTGGGTATCAACTCTGTTGTCTTAGATCCTTACCTGGTCCAGGTTGAAAGACGATGTTTTTAAGTAAAGTACCTTCTCAGACAGCATGGAACATCTAAACATCTTTATTTTCTGCACAGATAATTACATAATTTCTACTATTTTTCAAGGGAACTATGTCCCTGGACAATACATCTGTAGATTATTGGTTTCTTCACCTAAAGTAATCCTAAATAATCATACTTAAAGCACTCCATACCCTTAGTCTAGTTGCTAGAAGGTTGATTATCATGTTTACCTGTGGAATAGACTAGGTCTCCTGCCTTTATTATTTTTCCAAGGAACATTTTTTCATGAAAGTAAAGGAACTGGGTTAGAAGCCAGCTGCCTAATTCCTTTCTTTCCCTAAATCAGCAGACTAATAGTACTGCAAGGCACTCACTCCCTAGGGCAACAGAGGATGGAGAGAGACCTTGGAGGAGCTGTAGCCCTCAGGAAAGGGAAGCAGATCACCTTGCAGAAGGAAGCTAGGGGAATAGCTGTGCATAATTTTCTCCTACCCTTAAACCTCCAGCAAGTACCTCCCATTAGATCACATCAGTCAAACATCAGAAGGCAAAGAGGCTCCTTGTTACAGACCACACAGACTTCAAGACACAAAACAGGGTGTAGTTGACCAACTAAGAAGTAGTAAACTCTTACTAAACTGTAGTCAACCAAAAATTTTAGCTTAGGACATTTTTTGGCTATTGTTCCCAAACAATTCAAAAAAGATATACTTCTCATCTTCATCTTCTTTTAGGGGAATTTTACTACTTTTCATTGTATTTCAACCCAGAGTTTGAGGTTTCTTAGCTAGATCTTATTAATCCATCCTGTTGCCACTTGAGTACTTTAATTATTAAAGAAGTAGAAGAGGTTGTCTCCATTTTTTATAATAGCAAAACACCGTTAATATGTAACACATTTCCTATTCAGTTATCTACTGACACAATAAGCAGTATAGTTTCCTGACATATATCATTTCATCTACCACATATACCACTGATCCTACATTTCAATGACTTACAATCAATTAGCAAGTATTTATTCAATAATTATTACATACCCAATACCATCCTAGGTAAAATGGGCTTACAGATGGGAGGGAAAACTCTCATTTTCAGAATTTTCAAACGTCTCTGTATTAGTTCATTTTTGCACTGCTATAAAGAACTTCCCTGAGACTGGGTAATTTATAAAGGAAACAGGTTTCATTGATTCACAGTTTTGCATGGCTGGGAAAGCCTCAGGAAACTTACAGTTGTGGTGAAAGGGGAAGCAGGCACGTTTCTCACAAGCTGGCAATAGAGAGAGAGAGAGCATGTGAAGGAGGAGCTGTCAGACACTTACAAACCCATCAGACCTCTTGAGAATTCACTCAATATCACTAGAACAGCATGGGGGAACCACCCCCATGATCCAATCATCTCCAGCCAGGTTCCTTCCTCGACCCATGAGGATTATGGGGATCATAATTCTAGATGAGATTTGGGTAGGAACACTGAGCCAAACCATATCAATCTCCAAATAATATTTATTAAAATAGTTCAAAGTAGTTCTATTCAATAAATGATTATAAGTTCTATTATAAAAGACATTTAAACACTTTAAATAAATGTATTGCAAATAACTTGCCCTGTTCTTCAAACTGTGTTCATTGACAGCTAGCAATGATGTTCACATTGTATAAATTTTCATTAGAAATACAGGATATATTTTTATCCTTCTTTTTCAAACTTAGACGCTGTTTCTGGTACAGGTATTTTTTCCCTACTGTTCATTTTCCTTTTGCAAACTTAATGAGAAAATGATGAGTCATAGAAGAGATTGGAGATGATTCAACAGACAATTCAAATTTGTTGAAAATCTATAAAACAAAGCCCTTTTATAGGCACCATGTGGCAAAGAAAATTGATTTCTAAAGTCAGATAACATGAGTTCAAATCCCAGCTTTCCCCTTATTAATGCTGAGATTTTACTCTTGCTATTTAACTTTTAAGCCCCCATGTCTTCATTGCTAACAAGAAGTAATTTTCATTTCTACTCTATATGAATAGGAAAATGTACCATAAATTAAGGTATTGTACAAAGGTAGTTTTTGGCATTAAGAACATGGGAAAGTATGGTCTCTCCATCTCATGGAAATGCAAATGCTGCACACCCACTCCACTTGGAGCTGCTTTGCTTTTGTTCTGACCCTGATGGTCCTGGCAGAGTGGATGGGAGAAGTCAGTGAGCCCTGGGTGAGGTCATCATACTTTTAAAACAGGCTTCTGTGAAAAGTCCCTTGAATCAAGATGCACCACCGCCTATGCATCCCTGAAGACCTGCTGGCATGATAATGAAGGAACCTGGCTGCCCTCAAAGTTCAATCAAAACCCTTTACACTTCCTCCATAAAAGACTGGGGTGTGAATGCCTGAACTAAACTTTTCCTTGGGGAGTGAGCGCTGCATAGATCAGAAAAAAAAAAAAAAAAAAAAAAAACTAGAAAAAAACATAAAGTAAAAGTTAAAAAGCTATTTTACTGGAAATAAATCAGTTTTTGCACTTTCCTGGGTGGACGGATCATCAGAAAGGATTGTTCATCTACAATTGTATCTCCCAGGTGTCCATCCTTTCATCCCCTCAAAGTCTGGATGCTGTTTTCATGTTCCACTATCATTAACCCAACAAAGTCACAGCTGCCACCCCAAGACCTTTGCTTAATGAGAAAATAAACTGAAGGCATTTGGGGAAAGAATTTTAAATGGAATCTCATTAATTTGTTGTTTCAGAAAGCAGTCACCATTAGCAATCATTCCATTGCTTCAAACAGAGAAGATGTTTTATGCAATCCAGTATATTATGCCCCCTCTCTGCGGGAAGGGGCCAGGGCTAATGTCAGAGCTTGCCTTGTCATTCTGACTATGCTGCAGCATTTCCTGGAAAACTGGAGGCATTTATATTCTTTCATTTTCTAATCTACTTAGAGGTTACTTCATGTTTTATTTAAGCTGGAAAGTCATCTTTAATCTAACACAAGAGGAATAGCTGCCTCACTGGGATTCTTCCAGTGACTTGATCCTTCCTCACGGCGTTCATGTCACTTAAGACCTGTAGGTAAGTCCAGTCGTTAAGTGATAATATTATATTCCTGGTTTTGACTCACTGCTCCCAGGACCACCTAACTCATAGATCCTGAAAGCGTATATTTTAATTTCAGTTCCCCTGAAGCAGGAATTATCCTGTTGGTAGCTTATTTGGAGGTGATTTTAGGATGCATAAGTGAGGGATGGGAGAAAGAGAAAGGAGAAAATCCAATAAATATCTCATTATTTCGTTCTCACTGTGGGCTACTGGAATTCAAGAGCAAAGGAGACCCTGAGAAACTTACCACTGAAATAAGGAAGGCTTGGTTCATATCTGGTAGCGGGACATCCCTCATCATGCTGACTCCCCAACCCTCCTGGGCTGTGACAGAGCAGGAGCACTGTCATCTGGGACAAACACCACCACTTTAGGTTCCAGTTCCCTTTCTAGCCTCATGCATTACAAGGAGATCATTTCTATTCTAACAACAAGCAGACAGAAAGAGCAGACAGTAAAACAAAGGTAAGACAGCCCAGGCACAGCGGGAAGTAGGGGGAAAGTCTCTTGGGTAACTGCCAAACTTCACCCTCACACAATGGGCCCCAGTAAAACAGCGGGCTTTAATAAGCACATTCCTTTCTCTTCAGGTGCACTAAGACAGGGAAGCTAAAAGCAGACTTGGGGGATATGCCTGCAGCTGCAGAAAGATTTATGGGAACAGACACACAACTCTTCCTCTCAGATAAGCACAACAAAGAGACACAGAAGAAGTCCAAGCCTCTAATAAACTTCCCTACCCTAAATCCTTAAAAACTCTTAGCCTGTAAGCGAGTGTGGCTCTGAGCTAACTCAGCCAGCCGCCCCAGGTTTATTTAAAATAAACCTGTCCTTGTTGACTGAAAAGCCACCCTTTATGTTTCTCTCCTCTTTCTTGAATTCTTATAGGCTGTACCTGCGTTCGGGCTGATGTGCCTCCCGTGGCTTCTGAGAAAGCAGAGAGAACATAGCCGTGTGAAGGAATTGCCCATTCCAGCTATGTTGAAATCAGGGACAAGGGACCTCTGCTCCAGGGTAGAGCATGAGTTCTAAGAGGTGTGGGTGGCTGCTTATGCAGTGGAAAGCTGCATTTAATGTATCTTATGTTTTTGCCTCTTTTCAGCCAATGGAATTGCATGTTACAAGATTCAAAGCCACAGACTTAACAACATCATACTGTGCACTAGACAAAGCAATGCTGAGTTTCAGTTCCAGTTGTAAGCCCACCTAGTTATGTAACATCATTCATGGGAAGGCCTCAGATTTTTTTCAAGAGTGCTATGAAAATTATGGCTTTACACAGAATAAATGTGAAGGGGAAAAATTCACCTTGATACCACTGGCCTCTCTCTGTAGTGTTT
Source organism: Pan troglodytes (assembly GCF_028858775.2). Lineage (NCBI taxonomy): Eukaryota > Metazoa > Chordata > Mammalia > Primates > Hominidae > Pan > Pan troglodytes. The sequence continues at coordinate 17,795,184 of NC_072411.2, forward strand.
TTCATTGCTATTTCCTCCTCTCATTTTATTTTAGTTATAGGATTATTGTTTTAGAGACAGGATCTCACTCTGTTGCCCAGTCTGGAGTGCAGTGGCAACATCATAGCTCACTGCTGCCTGGAGCTCCTGGGCTCAAGAGATTCCCTCACCTCAGCCTCCTGCATAGCTGGGACTAAAGGTGTGTGCCACCATGTCTGGCTAATTATTTTAGAGACATAGTCTTGCTATGTTACCCAGGATGGTCTTGAACCCTGACCTCAAGTGATCCACCAACCTTAGCCTCTGGAGTCACTGGGATTTCAGATGTAAGTCACCATGTCCAGCTGTTCCCTTTCATTTGAGAAGTCCCATTGTCTCAAGTTATTCTTCCTCTTTCTCCTTTCAACATCTTTCATTAGTAATAGATTTATTAGACTTATTTTACTAGGGTTTGGGAGTTGTTTGGGAAATATTTGCATTTAGTTAGGAGGTAAGAAGACTCAGTACAAATGGGTCGAATTCTGTTTGCGAAATTTCAGCATTTAGACGACTTGAGGGAGATATAAGAGGAAGATAATAGCAAAGGTAAGTTGACTGCTGACGGGGAACATAATGTCATCTTCTGGTATGAGATTAGAACTCATGGAATTGATATTCCCTAATGTTATATATGTTTGGATAATAGTTCTAAGTTACTTCATTTTTAAAACATGTATAGATATAAAATCTTGGGAAATGCATTCTTTCTCTGATGACTATTTGGATACTATCTTTGTTTATTTGCATTGTATGTTTCTTTGAAGAAATACAAGGTTTTCATGCTCTTCGTCAATTATAGCACTTGATTTTATTTTTGTCTTGATGGCTATAGAGTTTTATTTTTATACTTTATGAAAATAACTTTATTTTGAGATGCCCTTGTATTTTTCAAACTCTATTACTATTATTATTATTTTCCTAACATAGAGTTTGCTCTTTCAATCTGTAAGTTCAGGCCTTCATTAACTTCTAGAAAGCGCTTCACATATATGTCTTTGAACATTTTCTCTATCTTGTTGTTGCGTTCTCTTTTTTAGGAGTACCAATTAAGCTCTCTCATGGCCCCCCTACTCCATCATTCTTTAATATCTATTTCATTTGTTCATTTGCACAAGTCTGTCCTCCATTTCTCTGATCATGTCTGCAGACATGTTTCTGAAATAATATATTTTATTTGCCTCATCTCATATTAATCTCCTAATATATTTATTTTCCTAATCTCATCCAGTTTACTCTTCCTTTTCCAACAATATTGTAATTTCTCCTTTGAGATATTGCACCTCTTCTTTAACTTCCTACATTAAAGAGGTCAATTTTTCTCTATCTTTTCATTTTGGGAAAATCTTTTTTTTTTTTTTTTTTTTTTTTTTTGAGACGGAGTCTAGCTCTGTCGCCCAGGCTGGAGTGCAGTGGTGTAATCTCAGCTCACTGCAATTTCTGCCTCCTGGGTTCACACCATTCTCCTGCCTCAGACTCCCAAGTAGTTGGGACTACAGGCGCCTGCCACCCTGCCCGGCTAATTTTTTGTATTTTTAGTAGAGACGGGGTTTCACCGTGTTAACCAGGATGGTCTCGATCTCCTGACCTCGCGATCCACCCACCTCGGCCTCCCAAAGTGCTGGGATTACAGGCCTGAGCCACCGTGCACAGCTGAAAATCTTTTTACAATTTTACTTGATCATTGGGAAGAAAAATCTTAATCCAAATATTATAAAGCTTATTTACTTTTCTTAGTGTACATTTTCTGATACACGTTTTGTGTCTGGCTGTGATATTTCAGGTAGCTTTTTTCTTATCGGTGTGTTGTTTATAAACTATTAAATATTTTGACTTCTCTCTTTAATACTTTAACTTAAGTACAAATGCATACCATACAAATTAAAGATCTTAAGAGTTATATAAAAGTTATAACGTGATTAATCTTGATAAACGCATGCATCCATGAACTAAGCTCCTATCAAGATGCAAAACATTTCCATCATCTCAGAAACTTCTATGTTGTCCTTTCATAGTCAATCTCCAGCTTCTTCCTAGAGGAAAACACTGTTTTAATTTAATACACCACAGATTAGTTTAACTTGTTCTTGAACTTCATAAAAATGGAATTATAAAACGTATTCTCTTGTGAGTCTGTTTAATTCATCTTTCTTGCATGCATTAGTAGTTCACTCATTTTTGTTGATGAGTTGTGTTTTATTGCATGGATACATGAAAATTTGTTTATCCATTGTGTTATTGATGGGCATCTGGGTTGTTTAGTTTTTGGATATCATTAAAAATTGCTATGATCTGTTTTTTATTATTAATCATTAACTGGAGGTATTTTCTACTGCTTGATAGTTAAGAAAATAGTGTTGAGTGAATTATTGGTCGCAGGAGCTTAAGTGTTGGTCTATTGATGGTTGATTTTCACATCATCACTTGACTTGGTAGGTGTGACTGTACTCTGGGCTAGCAGCAACTCTCCAATACTCAAAGTGAAGACTCCTTCCACCTCCTACTCTTTTTCTTTAGTCAAAGTACTTTATGTGGTGATTTATTCTTTATGATTCTGCTCATCAAGAACAGCAAGGAAATGTTCCTTCTGTTTTGTCAAACCAGCAGCTTGCATCTTACAGAGATGATGTGCCTGCAGCTTTCCTCACCCTGCTCTGTCTTGCTTGACACTGTCTGACAGTTAACAGTGCTCAGACACTTCCTAACAGCTGCCTTCCTCTCACCAAGCTTTTTATTCTAAACTAGAGCTATTGGTTTGCTCCTCAAATTGTGAGTTCCTTGGAAAACTTATGCTTCAAATTCTTTATGTGAGAGAAGAAAACACATTATTAACTTTTGTGTCTGACTATGTGGCAGACACTGTTCCATGCAGCCTGCATGTAAGGACTCATTCTTCACAACCCCTACATGAGGTGCCCTGAGTATTTATACTCAGTTACATGTGAGAAAACTGAGGCACAGAAAATAACTAACTTGCCCAAAGTTATGGCTACTAAGTAATAAAAGAGGGCTTTGAGCCTCTCTGAATCACACACTGCCACTCTGAAGAAGTTTATGGTATGATTTGTATAATGTTTGGAATATCTTTTTATTGACTAGATTCCTGAGACATGGCTGTGTACACTTTTCTTTAAAGATAAAGTTTCTTTTTTCCTGCTTGTCTTCATTTTTTTTTTTTTTTATTATACAATGTCGAGAAAAAAAAAGGAGAGGAAACTTTTTTCTGCCATTGTTAACAGAAAGTTCAGAATTTATTTTAAATGGCACCTTGAGTCCAGTGAAATTATTTTTCTAATTACTCAGAATGGGCATTTTGTTAACCCTCTAATTGAGGTCCATGTATTATGAGTATAGATATTGACAAGGTAAAGCTTCTGGCAGAAAGGGAAGTACATGGCTACTATCTTAGTTTGTGGTTCTTATGCTTGCTTTTCTGTTTCTTTTCTTTTCTTTTTTTTGAGACAGAGGTTCTCTCTTGTTGCCCAAGCTGGAGTGTAATGGCAGGATCTCAGCTCACTGCAATCTCCGCCCCCTGGGTTCAAGCTATTCTCCTGCCTCAGCCTCCCAAGTAGCTGGGATTACAGGCATGCACCACCACACCCAGCTAATTTTGTATCTTTAGTAGAGATGGGGTTTCACCATGTTAGTCAGGCTGGTTTTGAACTCCTGACCTCAGATGACCCGCCCACCTCAGCCTCCAAAAGTGCTGGGATTACAGGCCTGAGCCACCACGCCCGGCCTTATGCCTGTTTTTAACACAGCAGAGGCCACGATGCAGTGGAAAAAAGTCAATCCATCAAATCAAGTTTATATCCCTCCTGGCTGAATATTTCCCCCTTCCTCATGGATCCATGACTCACGGCCTACTGAAGCAACAAGGACAAAGAGGAGCAGAGCCTCAGAGAACGTCGGGCTGAAGATCAATGTTGCTACAAAGTGACACCAACTTCTGCTTAGAGAGAAAATCTCTCAGAAATGTAGAGGACTGTTAGCCTGAAAAATCTGGACAGAAGACCACCTGAAGGCAGGGGAGGCCTAGGAAGGGAGGGGCACATAAGTTACTAAATACCCTCTGTGGAATAAACATACGGATGGGACCATGTTGCACCCAGTTCGTACTTTGTACATGAAGATTTTAGTAAATTTTACAATTGAAAAGCATATTGTAAGCACTTAATATTTAAGATTGTATTAGGTTGGTGCAAAAGTAATCACGGTTTTTGCTATTACTTTCAATGGCAAAAACCGTGATAATTTTTGCACCAACTCAATACAAGCTATGCTGAAGAGATTCATAAGAAAAATAATAATTGTTCTCAAACTAAGGCAGAGCTATGGTACCACTCAAAGCATTACATTTTTCCACCTTCCATTCAAGCCTTGACCACAAGCATGGAGAATAATTCTCTTCTTAATAGACTTTTCATTTACTTCATAAAGTATAGCACAATGCTGCAACAAGAAATCATTAGTATTGAACTAAAAATATCCTCTTTGCCAAACTATATATTTGCAGATTCCAAAAATATGGTCTGAGCTAACTCAAATAAGTAGTAAAAATTTAATCATGTATTTGTACATGCTTTTACTTACTGTATTCTAATTATTTATTTCAAAGATTTTGGTTATTTAGGCTTTATATTTTATTTTTCTTAGGCTTTATATCATAATATACTAAGAAGCATGGCTATATCATACAGGTTAACCATTTGTTATTGGAAGCAGTGGTTGTCAGCTAAAACATTTTAAATACATGATGCATCATAGCCACTTTATGAAGAGCAACAATTTTCAAAATTTGGGGATAGAGCAACTCAAGCCATTTTCTAATAAATGGGGTGGGGACATTTGTCAGTATATATCCTTGATATGGATCCACTAACAATCCCAAGATGAAGAGAATGTTTATCATTAAAATACACTTCAGCAGTGGCATGGTACAGCAGCAGAATCTTCCCAGAGTTCGTTATCAAGGCCTGACTCTAGTCTGTTCACAGCACTTACTAACCCTTTGCCTTAGAGAAAGTCACTATTTTTCCAAAGCTTCAGTTTCCATGCCCCAAAAAGTAAATTATTTCTGACGCTTGTTGGTCACGGGCATTTTACATGGCCCAATAACTAAACTTAACTCTACGTATTATTATAGTATTAGAAATATGTTCAAGTTAAGAAACAATATCCTTAAATCTCCAAAAAATCTAACTCTTATTATGTGTAAGTTTCATAATACTATATTTTATTCTATGCCATTACAGGGCAAACATTATTGACAAAGAATCAGACTTCTGTGCTTAGGGTCTTGCACCTGCAAGCACGATAAATAGAACCATGGTGCTATGCAGGTGCAAAGAACCAAAAGCCATTGAATACAGGACATGGTTGGTGATGGAATAGGCATTAATCAACTTACTTATCTGAAGAAAGTATTATAAAAATGGACATCTAAAGTATATTCTGGAGGAAAAAACAACATTTGCAATTAATACACAACAGTATAGTCAGTACACAGACTGGTACTTCTTGAGCAGATGTTTCTGTTGTATAGGGACAGTGAAAATGTAAAGCAATAAATTTTAGGATTTCTTTGTTTTAAACATATTTAGTGGAAAATGGAACCAGTGAAAGTGAGACAAGATCATTACTTTAATGACTATCAGCAATAGAAACTGATAGAAGTGTTTACAGTTAAAATTTTTATCAAAGTATAATCAAGCCTCTGAAGGATTAAAATTAAAAACAAAAACCAAAATGTTTATCAAAATAATAGCTAACATTTACTGAGCTCTTTCTCCACGACAAAGAAACAAGGGCTTCACATAAATTATCTGTTCTACTTGTGACCACATTTCAATGAATTAGATATTATTACTACTCCATTTTATAGACAAAGGCACTTTTCTCAATCCTAGAGAGTTTGGCTAAGGTCAAACAATTAATAAACAAGAGAGGCAAGATTTGACTCTTATGCAGCTGAATCAAAGGTTCATGATCCGAATATTGTATTATCTATGTTATTCATGCTCTGAAATAATGATATTTCTAGTTGATCTCAAGGTAATCATAAAGTGAAACAGAAGGTTGACATCTCCCATAAAATTATGGAAATGGGAACACATTTTTCAATACTTGGTTGCTTAAACTACTCATGAGTCAAAGACAACTAGAGTAGAGGAGCAGATTTGGGTACAATGAGAATGTAAAAGAAAACATATTCCATGGCTTGCCAGATGAGTGACTGTCTTCATGAAAAATACATAAATAAATAAAAACCCTAGTTTGGAATCACTTGAAACCAAGGCCAGAGTTCTTTAACACCAGAAGTATTCAGCAAGTTCCTGGAGCAATGGCAAACCAGAAACGGAAGTGTGGCTTTGTAGTGGAAATGAGAAGACATCAGAGTGGGAGACACGAACACCTGAAGCAAGACAGATGAAGGTCTCTGCGCATGAGTTCTGAGGGCTTGTTTAATGTCTCCTGGCACATGCAGTTGGGCTGGGAATGGAAAATTAAATGAGACAAATGACCTCAAGTGTTGCTAGCTTTCAGAAATCATCAGGAAGTGAAGACAAATATGAGCCAATTGATAACCCTCTGAGGCACACTACATATGGCTACAAGATTTGTGGGGCTTCAGCTTCCCATACCATCCACTTCATTTGCTTGAGTGAGAATGGAAACACAGACTCTATAGACTATAGCTCTAGAATCTGCCTATTTTCTGATCTCCAAAAATCCCATCATTAGCTTTCATTATTCCCTTAACTGCACATAAGCTAGTGTTTTAATTAAGCACATAGATTTGTTACATATCAAAGTCAGATTTCTATTACATGGCTGTAGTGTAGTGTAAATATACCCACATGGATTCTACTTACAAACACATATGATGCCATCTAAAGGTAGTTGGAATAACACCCTTTAGTTACTCAGGTTTTTTTTTTGTTTGTTTTGAGACGGAGTCTCACTCTGTCGCCCAGGCTGGAGTGCAGTGGCGCAATCTCGGCTCACTGCAAGCTCCGCCTCCCGGGTTCACGCCATTCTCCTGCCTCAGCCTCCCGAGTAGCTGGGACTACAGGCACCTGCCACTATGCCCAGCTTTTGGTATTTTTAGTAGAGACAGGGTTTCACCGTGGTCTCGATCTCCTGACCTCGTGATCCGCCCGCCTCGGCCTCCCAAAGTGCTGGGATTACAGGCGTGAGCCACCGCGCCCGGCCAGTTACTCAGTTTTTTAACTGTTACTATATTAATGTATTTCAGAGTTATCCAGCCCAATATGCGTGACTTCAGAGGGGGAAAAAAAGCCTCACCAAAAGTGTGCTCAGACAGTAATTTGTTTTATTCCTCTGGAATGTTTTTAGCTTGCACATATATTGCCCTAAGAGAAAGCTCTTTTTCTGGGTCAGTAAAGAAAAAAATTAATTTTAACTTCTAAAATTAAATCCTGGGATCAAAATATCAAAATGAAATCATACTTTCATGGTGTTCATGTCAAATATTCTGTATTGTTTTTTCTTTTTCATTAAGACTAGATATCATTTGTAGCAAAACTACTTGAATGACATATCTGGAGTCTTTGGTCCGTTCATTGTGTACAAATCTGTACATGCTTTGCACTGAGTTTTAGGATACCATAGAAAGAATGTGTACTTTTTTTCTATGATTTTTCTTTACTGTAAAATTATAGTGTTGATGATTAATGTTATTGTAACTACTATTTATTGAGTGTATCCTATGGACTGGATCCTTAAAGCATACTATTTTTACTCCTCATCTGAATCCCGTGCATGTGATTAGAGCCATTACCTTCATTTTACAAATGAGGAAAGAGATTTAGCCACTAAAATTTCTCAAGCTGAGAAATGGCAGGTCAAGGCCAAGATTTGAATGCCGACAGGACGAACTCCACATCCCTTCCTTCTGCATGATTTTATGCAGTGTAATGCAGCTGTGGAATTGCAGAACTTAGAGTTTCACAGATCTCTTTGAATGTGTTGAATAGCATGATGCAAGAGAAATAACATGTACAATTACTTTAAATGTAATGCAATAGAATCTCATAGCAACATTCAAACACTACTACTTGCTAGGATCAGCAACTTTAAAAAAATATTTAAGAAGAACTGGGATAATTGTCTACAGAAAAAATGAAATTATCAGTCTGCCTGCTTAGCCAAATAGCAGATATATTACTATTTCTTTGGTATCATTTGTATTATTTGAGTTTGTTTGTCACATATGTTCTCAGAGTGCAATATCGTTCAAGTGCAAAATAAAGACAGACTGGTGTAGCTCCTTCATTAATTTTCACAGCAGTTGGTTCTCTGCTGGTTTTTAAAATTAACATAAGAAAAAGTTTGAAAAATTAGCTTTTTTTCAAATCACATATAGCACTATGATTTTCCAAAAATCCCGCAAACTAATTCAATTGCACTAGTCCAAGATAATCACCCAGCAAGAGAGAAATATGAAACACTATGTATCCCAGCTGATTTCAAAGGCCTTGCCTTTTAGTATTTAAATGTTACGTGGTAACAAAGATAACACTCCAGTTAATGCCACATGATACCAAAAAAATCAGAACAGCGATGATAAATAAATAATGTCTCATAGTGTGGAATAATTCCTTGAACTAGTTTTGCTAATAAAACATAAGTTACAACTGTATTTTAGAAGGAGTCTTGGAAAGTTTTTAAGCTGTGTTGAAATTAGTATCTTAAAAAAAAATAAGCAATGGAAAGTGAGAATATTTTTGCTCCAGGATCAGGTCAGAAGGGCTTAGTGGGTGAAGGCATTGTTATGAAAGTATACTTGTAGGAAATATATTTTATTTGTGAACAAATTTTAATTTTGTTTAGGTTATTCTACTAGTCAGAATCACTGAGAGCCCTTTCACCTTGTAGGATAAATCAAACTAAATAGATCTTTTTCTTCTGACCAATTCAAATCCATGGACAACACAAAATGGATTTATTTAACAGAACACATGGACCTCAAAAGAACATTGAACTTAATCATTGCCCCAAAGGCTATAAAATATTTTAATATTGCTACTTAACTGATACGTTCTATCAGAACCACCTAAGTCCCAGCTAATTAAAATGCTTCCAATTTTCACACTGGTGACAAACTTTTGACAGTTTCCCACAAAATATTTATGCCACCTTCATGCCATTTACAACCTTTTTATCTAATGCCTAATTTCAACTTTATATTCTGTCTTTTAAATGTGTGGCTCCACTTTTCTTTTAATCTTTGATTTTCAATTAAGTTTCTCTAGCTATGAAGGTGTTACAGAGAGTGAAGACTGCAATCAAAATTTAGTATAATTCCGCATAAACACTGAATATCAGTAAACATTTATATTAAGAACCATAGAGCATTTTTCAGTAGTTCTTGTACTCAGGTGCTCACAGTTAAATGAAATATTAATGATTTTAAAATACAACCACAGTTTGCATATTCAATCTCTGTTTATAAAGGCCCAGGGAAGTGAAGAGTGGAGACAATTACCCTGATTACTCAAAGTCAAATTTTTGCTAGAATGTAAAATTTTCTAAGGGCTTCCAAATAAGGTAAATACATTTATTATGCTCCCAGGATCAGAAGTTTAATTGACCATTTATCGGCTAAAGTTGATTCTTTAAAACCTTCAGTCAAATTCCAGGATTAATTGGTGAGCTCTAACCTGGAGGGAAACTGAGGACTTGGAATGGAGTGAAAAATTGCACCAATGCTTGTAACTCTATGCCCCAAGGAAGGCCAGCATGGGAATTTTATACTTGGATTACATGGCGTGTCAAGGCCCGTGGAATCCATGGCTCCAGATGTTCTTTGAGCCTGCCTGAAAGTTCTTGCCGTCCTTTTCTCTGAGTATATTTGGTGAGTCGGGCTGTGATGATTAATTTTTTTGTGACATCTTGGCTAGCTTTTGGTGCCCAGCTGTTTGGTCAAACAGCAGTCCACATGTTTCTGTGAGGTGTTTTTTAGATATGAGTAACATTTAAATCAGTAGACTGAGTTAAAACAGATTCCCTTTTATAACGTGCTTGGGCTTCATTCAATCAGTTGTAGTCCATAAGAGAATAAAAAGACTGAGGTACCCCAAGAAAGAAGATAGTCTGCCTTGGGATAGCATTGCAGATTTTAGACTTTCCAGATGCCACAGTCATGTGAGCCAATTGCTTAACAATATCCCTTTCCCTCTTTCACTCTCTTTAAATATATATTTTTATATATTACATATATTATATATTACATATATGTTTATATATCTTATATATTACATATATTTTATATATACTAATATATAATATAAAATATATTTATAAATATAATTATGTATACATATATAATATAATACATGTTATGTATTTATATATTATATATGTATATATAAATTTATATGTAAATACATACTTATGTAGTTGTATATATAAATGTAGATCGATGATAGGTCAGATATGAAAATAGATACACAGAGATATGCAGATTTTTTTTCTTTTCTGTAAAGAATACCAGCTAATACACAGATACTCCACCTCTAGACTGGTCCAGCTTACATGCTTCACACTCCATTAGGCATCCCTTGAGCATTTAGGTATCCATATAGCATTTCTGAGTCCTGATTCCATATAGTTATCAGATTCTCTAAGCTTTCCATTTATTCTACCATCCTCCAACAACCCAATATCCAGAGGATCCTCTGATCTTAAGGCTGAGTATACCTAATCTGAAATGAATGGAAGCAGAAGTGTTTCCGATTTCAGTTATTTTTGGATTTTAGAATATTTGCATATACATAATAAGATATGTTGGGGATTGGATCCAAGTGTAAACATAAAATTTACATTGCATACACATATTTTACACATATTCTGAAAATAATTTTATTCAATAGTCTTAATAATTTGGGCATAAAACACAGTTTGACTGCGTTTTGACCATGACCTGTCATGTGAGGTCAGATATGGATTTTTCCACCTGTGGCATCATGTCAACTTCCAAAATTTTTTGCATTTTGGAGGATTTTGGGTTTCAAAATTGTGAATTAGGGAAGCTAATCACCTGCATTGTGTCCTTACTTTCTTGGTCCATCTGCATGTTTTACCCTCAGTGATCAAAACGCAGTTCTTACCCCACAGCTCTGCCCACTGGTCAAGAGAAGATTTGCTGCCCCTCTGAACGTTGCCTCCTTCCAGCCCAAATCCCTCCACAATGATCATCCCAATGGGACTTTGAAGATTGTAGCCAAGGAAGCCTACATACCTAGAATAATACTGGAACTCCCAAACAAGTGTGTATATTAAAACCAAATGAGACCTTGCCTTCTAATTTTATTATAATCAACATTTCTTTGGAACAGAGGTACTAGGACATATCTACTAATTAGGTAGATTAATGTAGACATAATAGTGTACAAGTTAGATTTTTTTTTTAAAAAGGTTGTTAACCCTTAAATTAGAAAGTGCTATAGAGGTTAGCTTTATAAATGCTACAGACAAAAACTTTTTCACCTTTGCTTTATAATCTGTTTGAAAGTCAAAAGCTTTATGGCAATAATCTATAACATAAATATCTAGGTATAATTTTTTAAAAATTCAATCCATAGAAAATTTTTCAATTTCGATATTGCTTTCAAACAAGTATGTTCATATTTGAAAAGGCTGTAGTGTAAAAGACACTTTGATAACTTTAGCTTGTTTTCTATTAATACTAACTGAAAACTAATGTTAATGATAAAGGTTATTTACGCTTATTTTTATTTGTTTCTTAAGTTTTGAAGAATGTAGAAGGTAGGGAAAATTAGCAAATAGACCAAAATCTGACAAAACCACATAAATTAATAACAATAACAGCAAGGACATATCATAGGCTAGGCTTTTAAAAACTTCTAATTGCCAGACCTCACCCCCAAACTGTTAATGTATTCACATTAATCTCAACTGGGAGGGCTTAAGAAATGACTTATAAGTTCTCTGGATCTCTGGCATGGCACAGATCTGAGAGCATACAAGCCTTCAAGTGTCAGAAGGAAGCCCACCAAAGCAAGTGTGTGGGAGCTAGCAATGACGGCCACGGTCTGTGAAAATCCAAGTGAGGGATGGCAAACAAAGGCTCATTCCAAGGTGATAGCCACTCCAGTGGCAGCATTCTGTCCCAGCCACAGTGAGGAGCAGCCATACATCATCCAAAACACTCTGGGCTACCTCTCGGAAAAGTGATGGAAGTCACAAAATTCTGAATGAGATGCATACAAACTGGAAAAGCTGGGCACCAGTTATAGGGCATTCAGGAAGACAGTGTGATCATGAATTACATGAGAATCATTTCTAAAAAAAAGAAATTTAAAAACATTAACAGCATCTTGATGGTATCTATTATAGAGAAAAAAAGAATAGAAAGCTTTTAAAATGGTTTATTCCCTTTCTTTGGTATTGCTGTTTTGCCCTTTTTTGGACTGATACTAGTAATAAAAGAAATTTATATTTATAGATGCTATAGACATCAATTAAAGGTCACTGCTCTTGAGTGAAATTTCTCAGTGAAAAAGTATTCTCAGCAGAATAAGTGTTTGTATCTCTTAAAAGTCATGATATTTTAATTCCAAAAGAACAATTGTAGTAAGTTAGCACCCATCTGTTTTACTTCAAAAAATTTAACTGGCTTGGATATGAACTTCAAAAGTCATAAAAGATTATCATCATAAAAAAGAACATATGGATGTCCAAAGACTGATATCAACACCCACAAATAACATTCAAACAGTGTGATTCTATGCAATTTGCAAACAAATATGTACATATATTTAAATCCATTTTGTATAATATTCAATTTAGCAGCACATGTATAAATAGACTCATTCTAATATTTTTAAATTGTAATCAATTGGGATTAGTTTTTCGAGTCAAGTTTTAATGCAAAATAATTTTGTGTAATTATATTATTTGTCAACATCTAATGTTGAGGTAATGTTGACACTAGCTTTTGCAGAGTATAAATACGAAAGAGAAAAAGGTCCAGTGTGCAGGGAATTTATAATCTAATCTGGGAATATATGAATTACAGATTAGAGATACAAGCTCCAAATTACAAAAGACATCATTAAGAAAAGATCAAAAACAGCAAAACGTCAGTACTAATAGTGAGAAGCAAGTTTCTGAGCTACCATAAAGCAAAAATTTAAAAAATAAAAAATAAAGAAAATGATTACAGAAAGGCTTTATCAGCATTTAATTTACAAAGTGAAAATATATAATGGAGGGGAAATAGACATTAATGAGGTAAAGGAAATTGGACTTCATTGATTAACAAACTAACTAAATAGGTAACTAGCCATGTGTATATATGTTTGGAATCAAGAACCTATATAGAGCTTGAATCAGTAGTCATCAATAATGTATATTTATTTAATACAATGAAAGGCACGTTCTAACTAATAAAAGATTTGGGCTGATAAAAATGTGCGATTTATGCCTTACATGATCAAAAACTTTCAAGGAATCATATAACCACAAATAACATTTAACAAAAAAAGTATCTGAGCATATTTTTATGATCTTGGAGTCAACTCAGTTCCTTAAAGTCATTGTTATACACACCAGCGGTGTCAGTCTTCCGCAACGCTTTCATATGATCACAGTTTTTCACTGTAGCATACATTCATGAAGATGTGGGTTAGAAAAATAATCAGGAATGTTGGACAACAGATAATTTTATGTGGTACTGTTACATATATTTTTTCCTATCACACTTTTATTTTATGATTTGGAAAGCCTTTTTTTAACTTTTATTTTGGGGTTGGGGATACATGTGCAGGTTTGTTTTACAGGGAAGCTCGTGTCTTGGGATTTTGTTGCAGATTTTGTCATCCAGGTATTAAGCCTAGTACTGCCCAATAGTTACTTTTTCTGCACAGTTCCTTCCTCTAACCCTCAAGGAGGCCCCAGTGTCTGTTGTTACTTTCTCGGTGTTCATGGGTGCTCATCACTTAGCTCCCTCTTATACGTGAGAACATGCAGTATTTGGTTTTCTGTTCCTGTGTTAGTTTGCTAAGGATAATGACCTCCAGATCCATTTATGTTCCCACAAAAGACATAATCTCATTCTTTTTTATGGCTGCAAAGTATTCCATGGTATCTATATACTACCTTTTCTTTATCCAGTCTGTTACTGATGGGCATTTAGGTTGATTCTATGTCATTGCTATTTTGAATAGTGTTGCAATGAACATTCCTGTTCATGTGTCTCTGTGGAAGAACTACTTATTGTCCTCTGGGTATAAACTCAGTAATGGAATTGCTGGGTTGAATGGTAGTTCTGCTTTCAGTTCTTTAAAGAAAAGTCATACTGCTTTCCACAACGGTTGAATTAATTTACACTCTAAAAACAGTGTCTAAGTGCTCCCTTTTCTCCACAACCTCACCAGCATCTGGTATTTTTTAACTTTTTAATACTAGTCATTCTGACAGGTGTGAGATGGTATCTCATTGCAGTTCTGATTTGCATTTCTCTAATTATCAGTGATATTGAGGTTTATAAACTATGCTTGTTGGCCACATGTATGTCTTATTTGAAAAGTGTTTGTTCATGTTCTTTTTTGAGACAGAGTCTTGCTCTGTCACCCAGGCTGGAGTGCAGAGGTGCAGTCTTGACTCACTGCAGCCTCCCAGGCTCAAGCAATCCTCCCACCTCAGCCTCCTGAGTATAGCCAGGACTACAGGTGTGCACCACCATACCCGGCTAATTTTTTGTATTTTTGGTAGAGTTGAGATTTTATCATGTTGCCGAGGCTGGTCTTGAACTCCTGAGCTCAAGCAATCTGCCTGCCTCAGTCTCCCAAAGTGTTGGGACTACAGGCATGAGACACTGTGCCTAGTCCTTTCCTCACTTTTTAATAAGATTGTTTGGATTTTTAATTTTTTGTAAATTTGCTTAAGTTCCTTATGGATGCTGGATATTAGACCTTTGTTAGATGCATAGTTTGCTAAGTTTTTCTTTTATTCTTTTGTCTGTATACTCTGTTGATAGTTTCTCTTGCAGTACAGAAGCTGTTAACTAGATCTAGATCCCATTTGTCAGTTTTTGCTTTTGTTTGGTTGCTTTTGGTGTCTGTGCCATGAAATCATTGCCCATTCCCAAGTCCAGAGTGGTATTGCCTAGGTTGTCTTTCAGGGTTTTTATACTTTCAGGTTTTACCTTTAAGTCTTTAATCAATCTTGAGCTAATTTTTGTATATGGTGCCAGAAAGAGGTCCAGTTTCAATCGTGTGGATATGGCTAGCCAGCTATCCCTGCGCCATTTGTTGAATAGCGACTCGTTTCCGCATTGCTTGTTTTTGTCAGCTTTATTAAAGATCAGACGGTGGTAGGTGTTTGGCCTTATTTCTGAGCTCTCTGCTGTTCCACTGGTGTATGTGTCTGTTTTTGTATCAGTGTCATGCTGTTTTGGTTAGTTTAGTACAAGCATGATGCCTACAGCTTTCTTCTTTTTGCTTAGAACAGCCTTGGCTATTCCATTTCTTTTTTGGTTCCATATGAGTTTTAAAATAGTTTTTTTCTAGTTCTGTGAAGAATGTCATTGGTAGTTTGATAGGAATAGTGTTGAATCTATAAATTGCTTTGAGGAGAAGAGCCATTTTAATGATATTGATTTTTTCTATCTGTGAGCATAGGTTGTTTTTTCATTTGTTTGTGTTGTCTCCGATTTCTTTGAGCAGCGTTTTGTAATTCTCATTGTATAGACCTTTGATCTCCCAAGTTAGCTGGATTCCTAGATATTTTATTCTTTTTGTGGCAATTGTGAATGAGATTGTGTTCTTCATTTGCTCTAGGCTTGTCTATTGTAAGTGTATAGGAATGTTAGTGATTTTTGCACATTGTGTATCCTGAGACTTTGCTGAAGTTTTTTATGAGCTGAAGAAACTTTTGAGCTGTTTGGGGTTTTCTAGATATAACATCATGTCATCTGCAAATAGGGATAGTTTGACTTCTTCTCTTTCTATTTGGATGCACTGTATTTCTTTCTCTTGTCCAATTGCCTTGGCCAGGACTTCCAATTATATGTTGAATAAGAGTGGTGAGAGAGAGCATCCGTATTTTGTGCTGGCTTTCAAAGGGAATGCTTTCAGCTTTTGCCTATTCAGTGTGATATTGGTTGTGGGTTTGCAGAGATGGCTCTTATTATTTTGAGGTACGTTCTTTCACTACTTAGTTTATTGAGAGTTTTTAACATAAAAAGATGTGAAATTTTATCAAAAGCCTTTTCTGTATCTATTGAGATAATTATGTGATTTTTGTCTTTAGCTCTGTTTATGTGAAGAATCACACTTACTGATTCAAGTATGTCAAGGTTAAGGCCTACTTGATCATGGTTGGTAAGCCTTTTGAAGTGCTGCTAGACTTGGTTTGCCAGTATTTTTTTGAGGATTTTTCCATCAATGTTCATTAAGGATATTGACCTGAAGTTTTTCTTTTTTGTTGCATCTCTACCAGGTTTTGGTATCGGGATGATGCTGGCCTCTGGAATGAATTGGGAAGGAGTCCCTCTTTTTTGTGTTTTTCGAATAGTTTCAGCAGAAATACTACCAGCTCTTCTTTGTGTATCTGGTAGAATTCAGCTATGAATCCGTCTGGTCTTGGGTTGTGTCGGTGTTGTTGTTAGGCTATTTATTACTGCTTCAATTTCAGAGATTGTTATTGGTCTGTTCACGGATTTGATTTCTTTCTGATTTAGTACTGGGAGAGTGTATGTGTTCAGGAATGTATTCATTTTTTTTGAGATTTTCTAGTTTACGTGCATAGAGGCATTAATAATATCCCTTGATCGCTGCTTGTATTTCTGTGGGGTCAGTGGTAATATCCGCCTTTGTCATTTCTGATTTTGTTTGTTTGAATCTTCTCTGTTTTCTTCTTGATTAGTCTAGCTGGAGGTCTGTCTATTGGATTACTTTTTTCAAAAACCAGCTACTGGATTTTTTGATATTTTGAATGGTTTTTGGTGTCTCTATCTCCTTCTGTTCAGCTCTAATTTTGGTTACTTCTTGTCTTCTCCTAGTTTTGGAATTGGTTTGCTCTTGGATCTCTAGTTCTTCTAGTTGTGATGTTAGGTTGTTAACTTGAGATCTTTCTAACTTTTCATGTGAGCATTTAGCACTATACTTTTCCTTCTCAAAACTGCCTTAGTTGTGTCCTAGAGATTCTGGTACATTGTACCTTTGTTTTCATTAGTTTCAAAGAACTTCTTGATTTCTGCCTCAATTTTATTATTTACCCAACAGTCATTCAGGAACAGGTTATTCAATTTCAATGTAACTGTATGGTTTTGAGTGCATTTCTTGGTCTTGATTTCTAATTTGATTGTGTTGTGTTTTGAGAGATGGTTTGTTAGGATTTTAGTTTTGTGTATTTTCTAAGGAGAGTGTTTTACTTCAGATTATGCTATCAATTTTAGATTATAGGCGATGTAACAATGAAAAGAGTGTATACTCTCTCGGCTTGGGGTGAAGAGTTCTGTAGATGTCTATCAGGTCCATTTAATGCACTGCTGAGTCCAGATCTTGAATATCTTTGTTAATTTTCCATCTTGATGATCTGTTTAATATTTTCAATGGGGTGTTAAAATATCCCACCACTATTGTTTGGGTATCTAAGAACTTGCTTTACGAATCTGGATGTTTCTGTTTTGGGTGCATATATATTTAGGATAGTTGGATCTTCTTGTTGGATTGAACTTTTTACCATTATGTAGTGCCGTCTTTGTCTTTTTGGATCTTTGTTGGTTTAAAGTGTGTTTTGTCAGAAATCAGGATTGCAACTCCTGCTTTTTCTGTTTTCTATTTGCTTGGTAGAATTTTCTCCATCTCTTTATTTTGAACCTATGTGTGTCATTGCATGTGAGATGGATCTTTTGAAGACAGCATACCAATGGGTCTTGGTTCTTTATTCAGCTTGCCACTCTTTTTGGTTGAAGCATTTAGCCAGTTTACATTTAAGGTTAGTACTGAGATATGTGGATTTGATCCTGTTATCATGATGTTAGCTAGTTATTATGCAGAGTTTTTTATGTGGTCGCTTTATAGTGTCACTGGTCTGTGTACTTCAGTGTGTTTTTGTAGTGGCTGATAATGTTATTTCCTTTCCATAGTTAGTGGTTCCTTCAGGTGCTCTTGCAAGACAGGCTTGGCGGTAACAAATTTCTCAGCATTTGCTTGTCTAAAAAGGATCTTATTTCTCCTTTGCTTGTGAAGCTTAGCTTGGGCAAATCTAAAACTCTGGCTTGGAATTTATTTTCTTTAAGAATCATGGGCTCCAATCTTCTGGCTTGTAGGGTTTCTGCTGAGAGGTTTACTGTTAGTCTAATGGGCTTCCTTTTGTAGGTGAACCTGAACTCTTTAGCTGCTTTTAATGTTGTTTTCTTTTATTTTAACCTTAGAGAATATGCTGATTATGTGTCTTGAGGGTGATCTTCTTGTAAAGTATCTTCCTGGGGTCTCTGCATTTCCTAAGTTTGACATTTGGTCTCTCTAGCTAGATTGGGGAAGTTCTCATGGATGATATTGATAGCGACAGGGGGCAGAGAAATTCCAGGCATGATAGGCTGGGTCCCCGTCAAAACCCCACCCTCAAACTGAAAAGCCTGAAACCCTCAACCCAAAGTGACAACTTCTATTCTTATTTTCCCACTCAAATGTTGCCTTTTCCTAAACTATCTGAGGCCCGCCCCATCCCCATTCTGTGCTTATAAAGGCCCCAGACTCAGCCAGTACAGAGGAGAAGCAGTTGGATGTTGGGGACAATGGCTGAACATTGGAGGGAAGTGGCTTGACTTCAGAGGGACAGCTTGATGGTGTAACTTTGGAGAAGAATCTGGCTGGAGATAGCTGGACCTCAGGGTAATATTACCTACCAACTCTGTCCCCTTCCCATTAAGAGCCACTTTCACCAGCATGAAAATCCCCCGCATTTACCATCCTTCAGTTAATTCATGTGACCTTCTTTTTCCTGGACACTGGACAAGAGCTTGGGAGCCACAAGTATGGATAAAAAAAGGCTGTCACACTCACCCTTTGCCCTCGCTGGCAGAGGGCCATCACCTCACACAAAAAGGCAGAGGGCCCACTGATTTATTAACACTTAAGCCATCTGCAGATGGCAGAGCTAAAAGAGCTCTGTAACATGACTTCTGGGGCTTCAGGTTTCGCAGGCACCTGGCCTGAATGCCACCACGTGGCCTGCACAGTTTGCTTCTGCCAGCACCCAAAAGCACTCACTCTGGCTCCTGCCCTCACTCACCTGTGCACTCCCTCCCCTGAAGGGTGGAACACAACAGGTCCCAGTGAGCAGAGTTTGATCCTGCTGGCATCAAAAGGGTTCTAGCACTCATGCACTCCAGATCCTGCCTTGTTTGCTTGCATTCCTTCCTGCAAGGAGTTGAGAGTGGTGGGTTAAGTAAACAAGCCACCCCTGCCACGAGTCCCACAAAGGGGTCAGGGAAATATCCTGCTTCAATATCCTGAAATATGTTTTCCAAATTGGTTGCATTCTCCTCATTTCTTTCAGAGACACTAATGAGTCATAGACTGGGTCTTTTTACATAATCTCATATTCTTCAGAGGTTTTGTTCATTCTTTTTCATTATTTTCTCTATATTCTTGTCTTACTGTCTTATTTCAGAAAGCCAATCTTCAAGCTCTGAGATTCTTTTCTTCACTTGGTCTATTCTGCTATTAATACTTGTGATTGCATTATGAAATTCTTGTAGAGTGTTTTTTAGCTCTATTGGGTTGGTTAAATTCTTTTCTATAATGACTACTTTGTCTGTCAGCTCCTGAATTGTTTTGTCATGATTTTTAGCTTCCTTGGATTGGGTTCCAATGTACTCTTGTAGCTAAGTGATTTTTTTTCTATCCATATTCTGAATTATATTGCTGTCATTTCAGCCATCTCAGCCAGGCTCAGTACTCTTGCTGGAGAGGTGATGCAGTCATTCAGAAGAAAGAAGTAACTCTGGCTTTTTGAGTTTTCAGAGTTCTTGCTCTGATTCTTTTGCATCTTTGTAGGCTGATCTACCTTCAATCTTTGAGATTGCTAACCTTTGAATTGGGTTTTTTTTTCTTTTATCCTATTTGATGGCCTTGAGGGTTTGATTATAGCATAAGGTGGATTCAGCTGACTGGTTTCATTTCTGGAAGATTGTAGGGGGCCAATGCTCAGTTTTCATCTCCTGTACTGTGTGCTCTAACTCTGCGAGACTTGTATTGGGCTCTGACTGTTCTCTGGCTCCTGGAGGTTAAGAATCTACTGCACTGTGGAGATCGAGGTGCTACTGGACCAGTGGTCACTGAACTCTGATGGGTGATGTCAGCCAAAGTGTTTCGGAGTGTCGGGACAGCAGGTTCCATCCTCCTCCCCACGTGCCAACAGCAGTGGTAGTGGTAGCTGCGGCAAAGTGCTAGTGGCTGCAGAGGGAGGTTGCCTCCCTGCGGGCATTCACTACAGTGATGGAGACAATGTAGCTGTGTGCAGGTCAGGGGCCCTGCTGGTGACTGTGTGCACAATGGTCCTAGATAGTGTTGGCTCAGGGGCAGGATGCTGGCAGGCACAAGTCTGGGTGCCTTCTCTGTGCCACACATGCAGGAGTAATCACCCAGGACCGGCAAGGATCCACTGTTCTCTGTGCAGTGTCAGCACAAAGGTGGTGAGAGACAGGAGTAGCTGGATTTCCTAGGCCAATTAAGAATCCCTAAACCTAGCTGAGAAGGTGACCACATCCACCTTTAAACACGGGGCTTGCAACTTAGCTCACACCCGACCGATCAGGTAGTAAAGAGAGCTCACTAAAATGCTAATTAGGCAAAAACAGGTGGTAAAGAAACAGCCAATCATCTATTGCCTGAGAGCACAGTGGGAGGGACAATGATCGGGATATAAACCCAGGCATTCGAGCCGGCAATGGCTACCCTCTTTGGGTCCCCTCTCTTTGTATGGGAGCTCTGTTTTCACTCTATTAAATCTTGCACCTGTACTCTCTTCTGGTCCATGTTTGTTATGGCTCAAGCTGAGCTTTCACTCGCCATCCAACACTGCTGTTTGCCGCTGTCACAGATCTGCCACTGATTTCCATCCCTCAGGATCCGGCAGAGTGTCCGCTGTGCTCCTGATTCAGTGAGGAGCCCATTGCCACTCCCAATCAGGCTAAAGGCTTGTAATTGTTCCTGCATGGCTAAGTGCCCAGGTTGGTCCTAATTGAGCTGAACGCTAGTCACTGGGTTCCACGGTTCTCTTCCGTGACCCACGGCTTCTAATAGAGCTATAACACTCACCACATGGCCCAAGATTCCATTCCTTGGAATCTGTGGGGCCAAGAACCCCAGGTCAGAGAACATGAGGCCTGCCACCATCTTGGAAGAGGCCTGCCACCATCTTGGAAGAGGCTTGCCACCATCTTATGAGCTCTGGGAGCAAGAACCCCCTGGTAACAGTGGGGTGCTGATGAGAGTGGAGCCAGCTGGTTTTGTGGTTGCCAAAGCTATGTCTGCAATGTTGGTCAGCAGGGGCAGGGGATTGGACTACACACCTGTGTGCTGGCAGCGCATGAAAAGCAAAACCTGCCCAAGTAGACACACACCAGTAAAGTGATAATGGGAGTTATTGAGGGTCCAGGGGAAGCTGAAGTATGTGCAGGTAGAGTGCAGGCTGGGGCTTGGCCATAGGGGTCAAGTTGAAGCTCTCTGCCACTCAAGAATGGTCTACCAGCACAGAAGCTATAGTGTGGGTCCCCAGGAAATCAGAGACTGCCCTCCAAGCAGGTGTAGCCAGGCTGGGGTCCCAGGAGAGGCCAGCAGACCAAGGGCTGTTCAGGTTGAACTGGCCGCATCTGATAGGTAAGACCTCCCTGCAGAGATCTGGTCCAACAGTTTCCCTAGGGCTAAAATCTTCTATGAGAGCAGTTTGAGCCTGGGGGAGGGCTGTCCCTAACTCTGCTCCACTGCAGAGGCTCCTGCATCAAACTCTCTGGGCTCTACACCAATTGTCTTGCTGCCTCTCTCACTTCTCTAAGCCACTCTCCTTGCCAACTTGAGTGTCCCTGTGGTGGTCAAGGGGTTTCTCATGCCCATCTGCCTGAGGCCAGTGGCAAGAGCAGGTTGCTTCTTGCTAGTCCAACTCACCGGTTTCCCTGGAGCCGTCGTGAGTTAGGAATGAGTCTCGGTGTGTGGTAGCCCCGAGCAGGATTTCCAGCTTTCTCCCCCTTCAGCCAAGGTTCTATCTTCCCTCAGTTGACTCTTGGTAGTTTCCGTCTGAAGATCTGTTAGGAGGACACCAGTCGTCTTGGTCCCTTGGTGGGAGCTGTTACATCTGGCTGCATCTAATTGGCCATCTTGCCCTCCCCTATGTTATATCTTTTTATTCTGTCTAACTGAAACAAAATTAATAGCTTGCAAAAAGTTATACAATTAAATGAGATTTTTTTGTGATTAACTCAAGTTTTTCAAATTAAATGTATTTTTAGAGTAGTTTTATGGAAAAAATATGAACAAAATAGACAGTTATCATATATCCCATACCCAGTTTCTCCTATCATTCACATCTTGCATTAGTATGGTACATTTGTTACAATTAGTGAACCATACTGGCCATTGTTATTAACTAAAGTCCATACTTTACTCATATTTCCTTAGTTTTCATATAATGTCCTTTTTCTGTTCTAGGATCCCATCCAGGACACCATATTATATTTACTCTTCATGTCTGCATAGGCTGTGACAGTTGCTTAGAATTTATTAGTTTTTGATGACCTTGATGATTTTGAGTATTTCTAGCTAGGTATTTTGTAGAGTGATCCTGAATTGGAATTTGTTTGACGTTTTTCTCATGATTTGAATGGGATTATGGATTTTGAGGAGAAAGACCACAAAGTTAAAGTCCTACTTCTATTTCTTCAGATCTTATCAGGGGAACATGATATGAATTTGAGTACCTGGCAGGTATTTTTGTAACAGTTTTCATTATAAAGTTAAACCTCCCTTTTCACACCATATGCAGAAACTCACTATGTGCAGCCTATACTTAAGGAATGAAGAATTGTGCCTCATGGGCTTGAAGGTTGATTGTCTACACAAATTGTTTCGAATTCTTCTCTGTGGGAGATTTGTCTCTTCTCCCCATTTATTTATTCATTCAACCTTTCATAGACAGATTCATGGACATTTATTTTATATTTTGGGTTATGATCCAATACTACATTATTCATTTTGTTGTTCTAATTGTTCCAGTTTAAATGGGACATCTTAAGTTAGACAATTAAGTTGAAAGAAAATAAAAGAAGTAAAAGTAAAACCAAGACATAGGTCAGCAAATAAAATAGATTTTACTTTCAATAATACTTTATTCTTACAATTCATTTTATGCATTCATTTCGTGATTGCTGACCTGATTGTACACAGAAAATCTGCTATATTAAGAAACCTAAAATGCATTTGATTTCTTTCTTCACTCTAAAGTAATGGATACTTATTTAACAAATTCAACAATGTAGTAAAGTAGAAGAAAGCAAATAATCACTCATAGTCCAACTGCCCAGAGTCAACCACTATTATAATTTTGCTGTATTATCTGCCATTTTTTCTAGTCATAGGTTTTATTTCTGTTCTGTCATGTTCTGAATATTTTAATTATTCAAAATTATATTTTATAATTTTCATAATTTTGTAAAGATATTTTACCAAAAGTTAACAAATTCAATAATTTGTATCACGATAAATTTATGACACACTAAACAATAAGCATTTGTCATGGAATATCCCAGTGAATGAAAGCTGCATGGTATAATTAACCATGCTCCTGCTTTGGATATTGTCTTTTGCTATTCTCCATAACCCCACACAATAGCCAGTAACACTCAAGTAGGATTTCTGCCAGAAAGATTACTTTCATCCCTTCTACTTAACATTGCAAAATAGAGCAACATCAGAAAAAGTCAACTAAACAGAGGCTTAAACAAAGCTGAGAGTTTTGTAATATTTGGGAAAAATATGTAAGTTTCACTCAAAACAAGACGATCTCAAACTCATAAACAAGACAACCAATAGATACCAGCCCTCAGCTGACAGAGATGTTAGAATTCTCTAACACACATTTTAGAGACATCATAAAATTTCTTCAAAAAGCAATCATAAACATGCTCGAAACAAATTACAAATTTGTTTAAGATTGTAGCAAAGAAGAAAGTCTTAGCAAATAAACTATACAAAGAAGAACCAAACGAAAATCTTTGAAAACATAACAATAGATTTTTAAATAATCCAGAAATCAAAAAGAAAAAATCTCAAAAAACCCCAATAAATATGGAACAGAATAAAAACAAAACTATAATGAATCAAAATTTGTGAGACATAGCTAAAGCAGTGCTGAGAGGGAAATGTATAGCTCTAGATGCATACACTAGAAAAGAAGCAAAGTCTTAAATCAGTAATGTAAGCTTGCAATTTCAAGGACCTAAATAGAAGAAAAAAATGAATCCATATTAAACAAGAGGAAGAAAATAACAAAGGAAAACAAATTAATGAAATTAAAAACTGAAAGTGATAGTGAAAATCAGTGAAACAAAGCGCTGGTTCTTTGAAAACATCAATAAAATCAACAAACCTGTACAAAATTTACAAAGAAAAAATATAAAAGACATAAATTACCAATAATATCTGATAGCAAACAGAACCATCATTACAAACCTGTGGACATGAAAAGGTGATAATGTATGAACAACTTTACACACATAAATTTGGCTACTTAGTGGAAACGGACCTTTTTTTTTCTTCAAAAACACAAACTATCACGACTCACTCAATGTGAAATAGATAATTTAAATAGTCTTATAACTATTAGTATTGAATTTGTAATTTTATAAACTCCTTCAAAGGAAATCTATAGCATCAGATACTTCCACCAGAGAATCCTATCATATGATTAAAGAAGAATCAACACAATTCTACACAATTGCTCCCATAAACTAGAATAGATAGCACTTCTTAATTATTATTACCCTGATAACAAAACCATACAAAGAAATACAAAAAAGTTACAGACCAATATTCCTCATGAATACATATATAAAAATTCTTATGAAACTATGGCAAATAGAGTTCTGCAATATATAAAAAGAATTATACATCATGACCACTTGGAGTTTAGCCCATCTACGCACTACAGGTTCAATATTCAAACATCAAGCAATGTGATTCGCCATAAATTAAGAGTGTAAAAATGAAAACGTATGATTACTATCAATTGGTGCAGAAAAATTATTTGACAAAATTCAGCATATTCACTCTGCAAAATAGAAAGAGAGATAAGCTACCTTTACTTGTTTGAGCATCTATGCAAAATTTACAACCAATATTACACTTAAAGGTAAAAGATGGAATGCTTTCTCCTTAAGTTAGGGAACAAAGTTAGATTTTCACATCTCATCACTCTTATTCAACAAGCTGCTGAAGCTCTAGCCAATGTGATGAGGCAAGAAAAGAAACTAAGAGGCATAGAATTCAATAGAAAGAAATAAAACTATTCTTATTTGCAGTGGACTTGACTGTCTATATAAAAATGAAGAGCATATTGATGGTTGTCATGAGTTAAGAAGGCTGTGGCAGGGGTAGGATGCAGCTATCAAAGAGTAATATGAGAGATCCTTGTGGAGATGAAGTGTTCTGTATTTTGACTACATCAATATCTGTGTCCTCATTGTGATATTGTACTAAAGTTTTGCAAGATGTTACCACTGAAAAAATGAATAAAGGTTACATGGGATTTCTTTATATTATTTCCTGCAACTGCATGTAGATCTACCATTATCTCAAAATTAAAGGTACAGTTCTGTAACCACCACTAGAACCAGGATATAGACTAGTCCCCTCACTCCCAAAATTTCCTCATGCCACTTTCCTGTCAATTCCTCCCTTTATTTGCAGTCCTTGGCAACCACTGTTTTCTGTTTCTATATTTTTGCCCAATTCAAAATATTCTATAAACTGAATTATGTAGTATGTTGCATTTTAATTATGACCTTTTAAACCTAGCATCTCTTCCTCTCTCACTTTCTGTTCCCATTCACCTTCTTAGCTTGCAGCCCCATTCAGACATGTAATTTATCCTTCCCTTATTCAGATCCTATACAAGCAGTGGCCTCATAGGTTTTTTTAAGGCCTCTATACAACCCACTTTGATTTGAAAAAGTGAATGAGCACATTTGCAAAGTTCATTAAAGTAATGCTCAGATATACCTTGCTGTATATTGTGCAGATGATAATAAATTGGACTTTAATAATTTGTGTTCTTTAAGAATCCCCAAAATACTTACTATGATTTCCCATCATGCTAAATACATTGCTGACTTCATTCCTTGAAAATTCATCCATGATACAATGTTTGCCTTTTATGAGTAGATAAAGAACATTATTTTATATTAAACAGATACTGCATCATACTTGCAGAGTAAGATTTCTTAGAAATGATTATTCTTGACTACCATTTTTGAGAACACATTGTACTTCTTTATACACCAAGTGTGTTTTTCTACTTCATGTATCTAGTTGGTTGAACAACGTGGAATTTTACAGTCTAAGTTCTTAGTCAGAATGTTCCAAAAATCTATTTTCAAAAATGCGATTTTAATCAAGAGCAGAGTGTAAATTGATCTCCAAGTACGTCTAATGAACTTATCAAAATTTCATAAGATTTAGTTTCTAACTTGGTATTTTGAGCATTCAGCGCTACCTTCAACAAAATGCTAGGGCTTATTCACTAGCAGATGAAGTTCTCAACCCTTTGATGTATAAAATATTCTTGCTTGTCATTGATCTAAATGTCTTTTTAAGTCATCTTCCGAATACTCAAATGTATTCAATTTACCTTGCAGGTATTTATTAAATATCAAAATCATTGCTAAATATGAAGAAGGCCTGGAGAAATAGAAATAAAAGACTCAGTGTCTCTCTTCAAGGAACTCAGCCTAGTAGAGAAGATAAACAATTAAATAAATGATTTACTATATTTTGAGTGGCAGATGTTTCCAAGGGGCTCTCAAATAGCACAAAGGAGGGATATGTTAGATAGTCTAGCTGCCAGATATTTTAGATCTGATACCCTTGCATGGGGATGTAACTAATAATAAATACCGAGAAAAATTACTTCATGTAATAAAGGAGAACGTGAGCAAAAGTTTGGGATTTTAAATGCTGGAATATAATGTTGAGAGGACAGAGGGAACTTGATAAACAGGAGAGATGCTACTTGAGAGACAGATAGGATTTGAAGGGTACATTGAGGTCCTGGGTGAATTTGATGAATGTGATTTTGATTTGACTACAAATTTCATAGCAGTGTGAAATTTCTGCATCAGATCTAAGCACCCAGAAGAAAGCTGGTTAGAAAGAAAGTAATGATTGAATTTGTATGTTAATTATTGGCTGGCTGGCCAGTTACCTAATTAGAAAGAAAAGTTGTAAGTCCCACTGCATGCACTCAGTCTCAGAAGGTGAAAGCAACCAGGTTTGTTTTATTTGATGCTTTGTCTTTTTAATAAAATTATTCTTGTGAGACTGTCAATTGCATTTTTTTTTTAGAAAAACGCTGTCCACACTATTTGTATCACTAAGGATAATGCACAGATCTCTGGTTAAATGTAGAAAAAGTCAACTTCCATCCAATTTCTGGAAATCATCACAACTCTCAATAACCTGGAGCACAAGTGTTTGAAATAAAGTAGAACAAATTTAGGCTTCCCCTTGGGAACTAAAAGTGGACAAGAGAAAAAGGCAGAAGCAGAGTGTAGAAAGCAGAAAACCTAAACTCAGTAACAGGAAAAATAAATGGAAAAATGAATGACATAGGATAGAGACTACTATCTACTACAAATGTCATAGTTGACTATAGAGAACATCCTGTTTGAAAACTTGATTGAAATTATTCTTTGATATAGTTTACGTACATGGTTTTGTTTTGTGCTATTTTTCTGGAATCCACAGAAACAAAATATATGAGTAGTAAAGAAAATGTGGAGGGTTAGAATTCTGTTTACCAACATACGACAGAACTGAGCATACATTAGTGCTAACTGTGATCAACAACAAAAAAATTCTACTCTTGCTGAACATGTTTGATACGGAGAATACAAGCATAAATGGAATTTAAAGACTAGTGGATAGTTTTTGGTAGATGGTCATTAGTTCATAAATCCTTACCTAATGTGAGAAACTGCAAACTCTGTGGCTCCCAGTATAATTAGAAAACTCCTTCCCCCTTAATAGACTGGCTGTAAGAAAACTGATAGTATGTACTGAATAGGTAATTTTAATTTTCAAACTATCAGAATATAACAAAAATGTTAATAAAAATAACCCAGTGCTTAATGATTCAAAAGACACTCCCATCTTAGATGTTTCATGTTTATTATCAGTGATATCAGTTAATATTATACTGGAAAACTGCAGAAGAATTAACCCATAGAGGGTTAATTGAGAGGATATCAGTTAAACAACATTTTATTACAAAATATGTTAGTTGCCATGTTGAAGGTATAAAGCAACTGCAAGAATCAAATCATATACATCCCTACCGTGAACACTGAAATCACTGCATGCCTCCAATATACAATATAATAACTTACATGCTCCAGATGATTAAAAGCAACTTGGTCTCCTCATCTTGGTGCTAGACTTCTTATTGATAAGGAGTGCTCCTTATTTATCCTTATAACCCTAGTGCATAACACTGAACTTCAAATGTAAGTTCTTAATTAGTCTTTTGTCCAAACTAATTAACAAAATCAAAGAAACAAAGTATGTGCATTTGAAAATGATATTGTCCTATCCAATGGAAATTGTTGACTAGGTCACACAATAATGCAAAATGTCCTATAAATTTTTGTCCTCGGTGATATTATTAAGAAACAAATGTCAGCATGGAACAAGGCTGATGTTACTTTTTATGCAGCTGACAGGTCGTATATTGAGAATCTAAACCACAAAATTCTAATTAACCCTGTATCTAGTCTAGGACTCAAGGTAAGTAAAACCTCTGGGGTTGCATTCTGTACATGAGTGCTACCGGCAAAACCTCCATCTGGGAAGCCTGTGGTAAAATACTCCATCCAAAAGCATAATGAAATCTAAAGGTATCTATGAGTATTCTATTCCTAATGCCTCTACAGTTTTACTTTAAATTCATGTGCTTTGATGTTTCCCAGGAGATCCAACTAAAACATAAAGAGAAAAATAAAATTGAAATGTTTCCAAAGAAACATTTGTTTCTTAAAACATGCAAACTCCATAGAATAATGTAGTTATATGTAAAGTATCATTAGAGAAGGGCAGAGGTTCTCAGAATTTATTAGACATGGGTGGGAAGGGGCTTGTCATTATTTTTGCAGCTGTATAGTGGGTTTCAAATTCAGGTCTAAATATATTTTAATAATTAGTAATCTAGCAAAAATTTAGGGAGGCAAATGAAAGGATTACTACTGTTAAGATTGCAGACAAATGTGGGAGTTTAATTTTGAGCAACTTAAATTTTGGAGCCATTTATTAATGTTAATAATAATTACAATTATGACAACAATTGTAAGAATTTTATAGCTTGGAAAACTAACTGCTCTAGAGTGCTGACAAATCCATCTCATTTAATTTTTTTAAAAATTTTTGTGAGTACAGAGTAGATGTATATATTTATGAGGTACATGAGATATTTGGATACAGGCATACAATGTATGACAATTTCATCAGGGTAAATGGGGTATCCATCCCCTCAAGCATTTGTTTTCTTTGTGTTACAAACAATCCAGTTGTTTACTTTTAGTTTTTAAATATACAATAAATTATCATTTACTGTAATCACCCTGTTGTGCTATCAAAGTCTAGATCTTATTCATTCTATCCAATGATATTTTTATACCCATTAACCATCCCTATTCCACCCACTCCATAACCCTTCCCAGCCTCTGGTAACCATCATTCTACTCTCTATGTCCGTGAGTTCAGTTGTTTTAATTTTTAGCTCCCACAATAAGTGAGAACAGGCAAAGTTTGTTTTTCTATGCGTGCTTATTTCACTCAACATAATAATCTCCCATTCCACCCAAGTTGTTGCAAACAGGATCTTATTCTTTTTGATGGCTGAATAGTACACTTCATTGTGAATATGCACATTATCTTTATCTATTCTTCTGCTGATGGACACTTAGGTTGCTTCCAAATTTTGACTATTGTGAATAATGGTTGCTACAATAAACATGGGAGAGCAGTTATCTCCTCTATATACCGAGTTTCTTTCTTTTGGATATATACCCAGCAGTAGGATTTCTGGATGATATAGTAGGTCCAGTTTTAGTTTGTTGAGGAATCTCCAAACTGTTATCCACAGTGGTTATGTAATTTACATTCTCACCAACGGTGTACAAGAGTTCCCTATTCTCCACATCCTCACCAGCATTTGTTATTGCCTGTCTTGAATAACATCCCTTTTAGGTGAGGTGAGATAATATCTCATGGTAGTTTTGATTTGCATTTATCTGATTATCAATGATGTTGATCATCTTTTTATATACTTGTTTGCTATTTGTATGTCTGCTTTTCAGAAATGTCTATTCAGCTATTCTGCTCATTTTTAAATGAATTATTAGATATTTTCCTGTTGAGGTATTTGAGCTCCTTTTGTATTCTGGCTATTAATCCCTTGTCAGAAGAAAGGTTTGAAGACTTTCTCCCATTCTGTGAATTTTCTCTTCACTTTGTTGATGGTATTCTTTGCTCTGCAGAAGATTTTTAACTTGATGTGATCTCATTTGTCCATTTTTGTTTTGATTGTGCTATGCTTGTGGGGTTTTACTCAAGAAGTCTTTGCCCCCAGACCAACGTCCTGGAGAGTTTCCCCAATGTTGTTTTTAATAGTTTCACAGTTTGAGGTCTTAGATGTAAGTCTTTAATCCATTTTGATTTGATTGTTTTATATGATGAGAGACAGGGGTCTAGTTTCACTCTTCTGCATATGGATATCCAGTTTTCCTAGCACCATTGATTGAAGTGACTGTTCTTCCTGCAATGTACATTCTTGACACCTTTGTTGACAGTGAGTTCACTGTAGATGTATGGACTTGTTTATGGGTTCTCCATTCTGTTCCATTGGTCTAGGTGTCTGTTTTTATGGCACTACCACACTGTTTTGGTTACTATTGGCTTCGTAGTATAATTTGAAGTTAGGTAATGTGATTCCTCAGGTTTTGTTCTTTTTGCTCAGGATACCTTTGGCTACTCTGCAACTTTTGTGTTTCCATATAAATTTTAGGATTTTTTTTTCTATTTCTGTGAAAAATGCCATTGATAATTTGATAAGGACTGTATTGACTCTGTAGATTCCTTTTGGACATTTTAACAATATTGATTCTTCTAATCCATGAACACAGAATATCTCATTTTTTGGTGTCCCCTTCAATTTATTTTATCATTGTTTTATAGTTTTTATTGTAGAGATCTTTCATTAATTTAGTTAATTCCTAGGTATTTAATTTTGTTTGTAGCTATTGTAAATGGGATTATTTTCATGATCTCCTTTTCAGATTGTTTGCTATTGGCATGTAGAAATGCTAGTGATTTTTATATGTTGATTTTGTATTCTGCAACTTTACTGAATTTGTTTATATGTTCTAATCTTTTTTGGTGGAGTCTTTAGGTTTTTCCAAATGTAAGATCCTATCATCATCTGCAAATAAGGGCAATTTGACTTCTTCCTTTCCAATGTAGATTCAATTTGTTTCTCTCTCTTATCTGATTGCACTAGCTAGGACTACCAAAATCTATCTCATTTGATTCTCCTAAAGTACTCATGTAGTCAGCTAATAAAACCTTACACTTACCATCTTACACAACTTGGAAAGAGAGGTGTAGAGGTTGCAGAGCTAGAGCCCTGCAATATACAATCAATTTGTTAACAATTGCCTGGAAAAATCCTTTGAGACTTCTCTATATTCTCAAGGTAGGAAGGCAAAACATTAACATTGCATCTTCACTTATAAGAGGGAGAAAACATTTTTTTAGTTGGTTTTTATCTCTATATTGAAAAGCCTCTGGATCCACTGCTTTTTTCCCACAACCTTTTTCATAAATCTTTATGTTTTCTTTCTTATTCTTCCTTTTACCAGGTTTTCATTCCTTCCTTATTAATTAAAAAATATTCTTGAGTACCTAGTATGGGCTAGGCACAGTTCTAGAAGTAAACGTAATATTTTTGGAGTTTCTGTTCTAATAAAATTACAGTTCACATTGAAAATTTATATTGTCTTTGCCCTCTGCAGCAAAGCCCTAAACATATTATATTTTTATAACAAATAGGAAAACATATTCTATTTATACTTTTATATAAAATATGTTTTAAATGCTAGTTATAATTTTGTGTGTCCATGTATTTCAGTATGCCTACACATGGAAATTAATAACAATATTTTGGGCATTACTTTTCTCCAATTACCTAAAAATAATGTTTTCCAATAAAAAATAAAATATGTAACATTTTATCTAAAATTTCCATTAGCAATAACGTTATTAACAATATTTAGTATTAACAATTACATATCTTATTGTATCTTATTATTAACAAAAATAAAGATATAAAATTATACCTTTAAAAATATGCATCACCTGGGTTTGATGGCTCAGGTCTGTATCCTTAGGCTTTGGGAGGCTAGGGTGGAGGATCACTTGAGGACAAGAATTCACGATCAGCTTGGGCAACATAGCAAAATCCCATCCTTACATGAAAAATAATTTAAAGATTACCTGGATGAGGTGGCTCTCACCTGTGGTCCTAGTCACTCAGGAAGCTGAGGCCAGAGGATTGCTTAGGCCAAGGAGTTTGAGGTTACAGTGAGCAACTATTGCTCCACTGCACTGCAGCCCGAGTGAAGAGTGAGACTCTGTCTCTAAAAATAATAATAATAATAATAAATTAAAATGGATGTCATACATTCGGCAAGAAAACATAGGAAATGAAGAGATATAATAAATCATTGTAGAAGGAGAAAAGTGTGTTCTGTGAAACTTTACTCTCTCTCCCTCTGTGTGTCTCTGTCTCTCTGTATGTCTGCATGTGTTTGTATTATACATTGAGATATGTGCATGAATTTGTATTTATATATACACATGTACTTATATACATGTGTATACATATATAATACATATACCTATACAACATACAATATTTATCATCTACATTATATACACACAAATATATACATATTCTATATAGAACATTAAATGACTAGAGGACTTTCTATTTCTATATCAGCACAGCTAACTCGACTATTCAGAGGCTGGATATTTTATTTTAGGGCTCGTTTTTTTCTCATCCTTTTTCTTATTATTGTCAGGCTTTGTGTTTCTTCTCCAATCAGTAACATTTGCACAGAGTAAAGAAGGAGAAAGAAAAAGGTGACTTTAAGATAAATCTATTTTTCTACTTCTGAATAAACTTTTAAAAGCAGAAAAGTTGAAAATTGGAGACTAGCGCTGAAGTTTTATCTGTGGTTGGCTTTTATCTGTGGGTGGCCTTTATCTGATCTCTAGTAGTTCCTCCCTTCTGTGGATTATAAAAATGAAGCCTCTATACAAAGAGTTTTGGGTACCGCTCATCTTACCACCTCAATCATTGGTCTAAAACTTCAGCCTTAGGAACTTGGAAGTGTGTTTTAAGATTATCCAATAATAGCTTGAGATATAGGACCACTTTTTTTGTTCATTAGATTAAAGAAGCTACAGTAGACATATCTAGCCCTGAGTGGTGGGTTATATGTAAAGTGGGTGGTGGTGATTATCTAAATTCATTGCTATGAAACTATGAAGCTCCTGAAGACATAATCTTTTCCTAAGGAATAACGAGTTTAAAATTTTTATAAACATCACTACCCTATTGCTGAAAGATTTGGTTACAAGTTTTTTTTTTCTTTTTTAGAATTTTAACTCTTCAGAGAGTAACTAGGTCTTTAGTAATGTGTTTTTGTATGCAGGAACTTGCAATCCTATGACTTTTCTAAATTTATCTCCATATTGACACTCCAAGAAGTTTTATGAAAGGTCCAGTGGTTACTATAGGAATACAAATCTCTCTAGCTGAAACTCTATGAGTGGGCTTTGTCATTTTCTAGAAAATAACAAGGTATTAATTTGGATTTAATTGGTTCAAGTAAGGTAGTAAAAGAATTGTCACATGTATACATTATTTTTTATTTTAAAAAATTATTTATTTATTACTGTTGATTTGTTTGAATCAGCATCCAAACAAGGTCTACACATGACCTCAGTCAACCTATTTTTTACACTTCTTTTCATCTTTTATTTTCTTGTAATTTATTTGCAGAGGCAAATGGGCGGTTTGCTGCCCAGGGTTTCCCACGGTCTAGATTCACTGATTGCCTGCATTTAAGGGGGAAAATATAGAACATATTTCTCTGACCTGTGTATTTACTGTCCACTAGTAATTAGAACTAGTTGCTTTATTTAATTCAAGTTTCTTTTTCTTTTTCTTTTTTTTTTTACCTTTTTGGCAGCACTCCTTCAGAGGTAAAGGTATACACTTATCTCAGGAGGCATTGAATGTCTGACTAGCTCTTATTTTACATCATCATCATTGGTCATTATCATCATTGCTTGAATTGATTATTTCATTATGGGTTTTTAAAATACAAATATTTTGTGACTTTTTAATCAATAACATTTCTCCCTGGTGTACGTAGTAGGACTGCGCATGAAGCATCTGCTAAATTTAATTATATAGGAAGAAAATTTAAACCATTTCATGCCACGAACTATTTGACCACTAGAATGCTGTGAAAAAATATCTTTGGACTTGCGCAGAAATAGGCCAGCTTAAATGATGTTTGAGTGAAAGACAGCTCCATAATATGGGTAGAAAAATCCTGACTTGCAGATT
The DNA here is from genome assembly GCF_028858775.2 of Pan troglodytes. Taxonomy (NCBI): domain Eukaryota; kingdom Metazoa; phylum Chordata; class Mammalia; order Primates; family Hominidae; genus Pan; species Pan troglodytes. The sequence goes on from NC_072411.2 coordinate 17,830,164, forward strand.
TTGATGGAAAAATGACATAATGCACAATCAGCATTTTCTAGACCTTCGAAGTGCCCAAATTGTATGAGTTATTCATCTATTAAATCAGTAAATATTTAGAACTACTCTTATCCAAGTATTGAAGCTACAACAATGATCTGATCAAGATAGATAAATCCCCAGCCCTCATAAAGCTTGCTTACATTTGATAGGAGAGAATGATATAATTTCATAATTTATGTAGTGACAAGCATAGTAAAGAATAATAAAAATTGAGAAGAGAAAATGTTACTTTAGGTCGGGATGTGAGGGGAGAACTCTCTGAGAATATAATGTTTAACAAGACTAAACTATGTAAAACAAAATAATATCTGGGGAAAAAGTGTAAGGTGAAATCAAACATAAAATCTCTAAAGCAGGAAGACATTTGTCCTATCCTTGGACTTGTTTGGAACCTGAGAAAATGGATTGCTGATAATGTCATTTGAGATGGTAAAAATTATAGGAACAACATGATTGAAAATGGGGGAGGGAGTCCTAGAATTAAGTTAGGGAAATGCTGAGTTTGAGATACCTCTTAGACACTCAAGTAGAAATGTCAAGTTGGTAATTGATATATGTGACTCTGGAACTCAGGAAGATATACATTTAGGGCAAAGAAGAAGAGATTGAAGAGCTGTTAGTCAAAAGATCACTGTCAAATTTCAGAGATGAGGAAGGAAGACAGGATGTCTGTATCTATAAAACTAATTGTAATTTATAAGTTGGACCAAGTGTAATACTGCCAAACATTCCTAATAAAAAGTGCACTTATTCTTATTTCTTTCCTTAAGTATTACTTGTTTCTATATTTCCTTATGCAGAACTCTACTCCCTGGTGGGGCACCCTGTTATATTTTGAATTATTTTCTTGTCAAATGATATTCTAGATTTCCCTGTTGTCAGCAGCTAATTCATGGCTGTGTCACTTAAAGTGTGTCCTGTGGAACAACAATTTCTTCCAGGAAATTAGAGGTTCTGTGGTTAAATTTGCTCAGAAACACTATTTACGTTACCAGTATTTGGAACATCCCAGCATCTAATAGAATATTAATAAAGGACATCTCAGAAGCCCATCGAGTTTTGTCCACAAAATTATTTTTACAGAAAACACCTATTAACCTCCAATGGAACTGGTACCTAAAAAACAGTCTTCAGGAAATGCCATGGATGGATCGATGACTCTAACAGCCACACGTCTCAATCAGAAGTTCTATGAGCAGGTCTCTCTCATTCTGATGTTTTAATTGACTGATGCCCATTGATTCGAGGAGGTGTAATAAGAATATTGCTAACAGAAGAACCAAAATGCTGAGGGCATTTGCATGAATCACACCTGCTCCATAAAGCCTTCACTGAGTACTCTGTCCCCATTAGTTTTTCTCATTTCTAAACTCCCATAATATTCACAGCTCCCATAATGCTCAAATATCCAATCGCTCACTATTCAATATTTAATTGTACACAGGCTGTATTTCTGGCTCATGGCTTCCATCCTCACAGCTAATCATTCTTCACTTCTACATGCACGGTCCGTATGTCTCAGTCAAAACAAACTCTCTGAGTCCTCAAGCCTGCCCAGCGTTTGTTCAGTTTTAAGCTTTTGAAAAAGTTGTTTGGGATCTTCTATCCTCTTCCCATCTTGGCCAATTATTATTGGTCTTCAAATCTCGGTCAAATATAACTTCTGCTGCAAAACTACCCCTGTCCTTTAAGTTTTCATGATGTTTTGTATAAATAGTCACACTGTCACACTTCACACACTATTCTTTGCTATTAGTGTTAGCTTCTGAGACTATGTCTCACTAATTGATAGAAAGGGCAGAAGTGTGTGTTATTCAATTGTGTATCTATTTTGAGAGACTTCCTGGGAGACTCAATTCCCCAGGAAAAATAGAGACAGAGAAAAAGAAAACACATTTTTTAATACATTTATCTGTGGATGGACACTTAGGTTGTTTCTATATCTTGGTTAATGTGAGTAATACTGCAATATGCATTGAAGTGAAGGAATGTCTTCAAGATTCTATTTTTATTTCTTTTGGATATATGCCCACCAGTGGGATTGCTGGATCATATGGTAGCTTTATTTTTTTATTTTTGAGAAACATCCATATTATTTTCCACAATGGCTGGACAAATTTACATTCCTACCAACTGTATACAAGCGTTTTCCTTTTTCCACACCCTCCCCAACTCTTGCTATTTCTTGTGTTTTTGATAATAGCCAATCTAAAAGGCATGAAGTGATCTCTCATTGTGGTTTTGATTTGCATTTCCCTGATTTGGCTGCTCCCTGTTTGCAAAACCAAAAAACAAGGACAAGGGGTGGCAGGAAATTGACTTTATTTACCAAAAATAGCAGTGGGAAAATGTAACCACCCAATGGATTCACCTTGCCTGCTGCCTAGACAGAGCCAATTTATCAAGACAGGGGACTTGCAGCAGAGAAACAGTAATCCATACAGAGCTGGCTGTGCAGGAGATTGGAGTTTTATTATTACTCAAATCAGTCTCCTGAGCATTCGGGGATCAGAGTTTTTAAGGCTATTTTGGTGGTGGTGGGGCAGAGGGGAAGGCCAGTGAGTCCAGAGTGTTGATTGGTTGGGTCAGAGATGAAATCTGGGAAGTTGAAGCTGTCCTCTTGTGCTGAGTCAGTTTCTGGGTGGGTGCCACAAGATCAGATGAGCCAGCTGATCAATCTGGGTGGTACCAGCTGATCCATCAAGTGCAGGGTCTGCAAAATATCTCAGGCACTGAGTGTACGAGCAGTTTAAAAGGGATTAGGATCTTGTAGTCACCAGCTGCATGACTCCTAAACCATAATTTCTAATCTTTTGGCTAATTTGTTAGTCCTACAAAGGCAGTCTAGTCCCCCATCAAGAAGGAGGTTTGTTGTTGGAAAGGACTGTTACATGGTCTTTGTTTTAAACTATAAACTATAAACCAGGTTTCTTCCAAAGTTAGTCAGCCTATGCCCAGAATGGAACAAGGACAGCTTAAAAGTTAGAAGCAAGATGGAGTCGGTTAAGTTAGACCTCTTCTACTGTCTCAGTCAGAATTTTGGAAAGGTGGTTTCAAAAATGATCCAGGCTTCCTTCCTTAGAAAAACCATTTCAAATTTTTGGACAGAATGTGATGGCTTTCAGAGGGAAGTTTGGTATTTTGAGCATGCAGGAAAGGAACTGATGTTTTGTCTTGAGTTATTGTCTCATCTGGTGAATGAGCTGGCACCATTTTAAGCGTATCTAGATTATACACTAACTGTAGCCTCGAGATAATCTCCTGGTGGCTGAAAATTCCGTAGGCACCTGGATTGTCTCAAGATTCAGTCGCTGAAACTTGTAAGCAAACATATAATTAGATAAGCTACCAGTGCAAGGGAGTGCCTGGTGGAAAGAAGGAGACCAAAAGTCACTATTTTACTATTAACAAAAAAAAGGCATCAAAAAAAGGAAGAAAGGAAAAAAGAACTAAGAAAAACTCCTTAAAAATAGAGTACTCAGTTACAGGATCAAGAGAAAATGGGAGATATTGGTCAAAGGTATAAAATTTCAATTATAAGATTGAAAAGTTCTTGGGATCTAATGCACACATACCAATGATAGTTAATAATACTCTGTTATTTAATGTGAAATTTGATGACAGTACATTTTCAGTGTCCTTATCACACACACACACAATGATAGCTATGTGTGCTGATGGATGTTTTAAGTAATTTGATTATAGTAACTATTACACAATGTATAAATATATCAAATCATCATGTTGTACACTTTGGATATATGCTATTTTATTTGTCAATTAAATGTTTTAGAACAAACAAAAAAGAGAAACAATTGTCTTGGAAAAAGGAAGCATGATCTATCAATACTTGATGACTTTGAGCAACAAATTCACATTTTTAACTAAAAAATGTGTGGGAGAGGGGCTTCAGTTTATTAATTTTAGCTCAAAATGCTATTTTAACATACGAGAAAAAAATAATTTCTTTATTCTTGATTAAACTGAATTTGATCTTCTATATAAGCCTTCCCACCCCAATCAGCAGAAAAAAAAAGAGACCGATATGTAATATGGATTCCTTTTAGTTTAATTTAATAACTTATTTGTTTAATGGGAGTTTTCAGTCTCTTTCAGTGCCTAGCCTCTGAAATAGCCTTCCATGTCTCCTGGACTCTTTTCCCTGAAATGTAAATATACAGTAAGTTAGGCTCCACATGCTTCAGGAAGTGGAAAGCAGGGGTTCCCAGAACTTGTAGTAATCCTTGGATTTCCAGAATAATGTGTCTTTCATAACACTATGGTTACTGCATGCCTTATTGACATAGGCAAAGAAATCTGCAGTCAGCTTAACTCATAAACTGGTCTTGCTAGGCTTTGGTAACAGTTTTGGTTTGCTCCCTTGTTAACTTCACCTCAACTTAGCTTCAAGAGGTGCTTGCTCCTGGACCACCCTTTATCTTGTCTTCTGGCATGGCTGTCTGCCCACAACCTCTGATGAGAGGTCATCTTACTCTTTTACCTGTATTCCTTTGCAGGAGACCCCTGGCTCTCAAATAAGCATGTATATTATGTGGAACTAAGAGTGGCCAGAAACACTAAGTCGTTGCAACCTCCTCTGCTTGATTACACTGCCCAACATTATTGATAAGACAGGACTGATTACTAGATGATATTCTTTATGGCACAGTACTGGGGCACAGAAAATGATTTCCAAAATATGGCACTTCAGCATGCTGAGTGCTTTGAAAATTGAAAGGACTTGAAGCTATGTTTGCAAAATTATGGCTGTAAGAGAAATATGACATAGTTGACTTCATCTTGCTTCTAACCTCCAAACTGTCCTTGGTCATTCCTGGGTACAGGCCAAGATAACTTTGGAAAGAAGTTAGTTTACAGCTTAATCTTAAAGCAAGGATTATAATGGCCCTTCCCCAAACTAAACTCCCAATGTAAAGCTAATAAGGGGCCACAAGGTTGAGATTAGAGAGAGGCCTGAATTCTAAGATGTAAACATAGTTAAATAATAACCCCCTTTGTTCTGGAGATCACAAGATTTGTAACTTCCTGAATTACTCCTGTAGATAACGTCCTACTGTATAACCTAAGATTGGTCTTTTGGTATATTTTTCAGACTTTTGCACTCTGGCAAGTGACTGACCACAGCCAGATGCATGACTCATGATTCAGCTGGTTCTGTGTGCCCCCTCCCAGAGGTGGACTCAAGCAAATGAAAACTGTTTTCTGCACAACATGATTGCATCTTCACCCAGTCAGCAGCACCTATTCTCTAGTTCCTTGCCTATCTGCTGTCCTTGAAAAACCTTAAGCTCCACGCCTTCAGAAAGAACCCCCTCACCTTCACAAGAGCAGCAGTTACAAGTTGATTTCTGTCTAGAAGGTACATTAATTTCCCCTGAAAATTATTTACTCCTACATACTCCTACAATTACCCCCTCCCCTTTTCCTCTCCTCCTTGAAGAAGTATTTAAACACTGACCTCATCTGGCCTCTTTCTTTTCTTTTCCTTTTCTTCCTTCTTCTCCTTCTCTTTCTTTCTTCTTTCTTCTTTCTTCTTCCTTCTGTCTTCTCTCTTCTATCTTCTATCTTCTTCCTTCTTCCTTCTCTCTTCTCTCTTCTTTCTTCTTCTTGTTTTTCTTCTTCTTTGAGACAAGGTCTCGTTATTTTGCCCAGGCTGGTCTCCAACTCCTGACCTCAAGCAATCCTTCTGCCTCAGCCTCCTGAGTCACTGGCTGGCCCTTTCTTTTAGTTTTTATATTTTGTGTGACTCCAGTGCACATATTTGCATGTAATTACTTTCTTATGCTTTCCTTTTTTTTTTAACCTATCTTTTGTTATAAGGGTGCTAAATGTGATCCTTTGCCATGGGAGGAAAGTGATCACCCCCTTCCTGTCCCTATAGTAGTAAATTTCTTAATTCTCCATTCACATGATCTAAGTCAGCATTTCCTCTCTAGGTGAGGCATTTACCTGGATTTTTTACTCTTCTCCCTCTTTCCTTTCTTCTACCAATACCTAGGGGCAAGGAAGAGTCTAGCTTTCTCCTTTTTCTTCTTTCCACTTAGCTTTCCTTGTGTATACTCCAGACTGACTGTTAATACACTTAAAGAAGAAAATTGAAAATAGAATTTAGAGTCTTTTCTCAAGAAAGTAGCCAGATTGAACATAATTTTCTTGCTGTAAAATTAAATTTTTGAGTGTAAGAGTCCGAATATTATGATTCCTAATTTTCTTTCTTCTTCCCAGAAGCCCAGAGATATAAGTAGTATCGGCCAGCTGGGGTAAAAATCATGTACTCATAACAGCTAAGAAAAAAAAATCACATTAATAATTGTTGAAATATTTCTTTTCTTGTTTAAAAAGTGAATCTTCTCTCTAAGGAGAGATAATCTCTGGAAAAAGTTGCTTTGAGTTATTCTTCTTGAGCCTTAATATCTTTGACTTGCTCAGGACCTGTCACTTCTTCTTTCCTATTTCCCCTTTTTGGAATGGGAATGTCTGTCCTGTGTTTCCCCCGTGACTGTATTTTGAAATCATCTAACTTGTTTGATGTCTCAGGCTTATAGCTAGAGAACAATTTGCCCCAGTATGAATGTACCTTGAGACTCTATGGGAACCATGGCCATTGATCCCTTGAAGGTTGGTTAACAGGAGAAAAGGAATACAAACGCATTTAATATGTATACGCAGGAGCCATTAGAATGAAAGCTCAGCTTCCCAATTATCAGGACTTTGAGCTCAAGCCTGCACGATATACGTCCAGATGGCCTGAAGCAACTGAAGGATCACAAAAGAAGTGAAAATGGCCAGTTCTTGTCTTCACTGATGACATTACCTTGTGAAATTCCTTCTCCTGGCTCAGAGGCTACCCCACTGAGCACCTTGTGATCCCCATCCCTGCCCACCAGAGAACAACCCCCTTTGACTGTAATTTTTCACTACCTACTCAAATCCTATAAAACGGCCCCACCCCTGTCTCCCTTTGCTGTCTCTCTTTTCGGTCTCAGTCCACTTGCACCCTGGTGATTAAAAAGCTTTATTGCTCATACAAAGCCTGTTTGGTGGTCTCTTCACATGCACACGTATGACATTTGGTGCTGAAGACCTAGGACAGGAGGACTCCTTCAGGAGACAGGTCCCCTGTCCTCGCCCTCACTCTGTGAGGAGATGAGGAGATCCACCTATGACCTCGGGTCCTCAGACCAACCAGCCCAAGGAACATCTCACCAATTTCAAATTGGGTAAGCGGTCTTTTCAATCTCTTCTCCAGCCTCTCTTGCTATGCTTCAATCTCCCTGTCCTTCCAATTCCAGTTCCTTTTCCTCTCTAGTAGAGACAAAGGAGATACATTTTATCTGTGGACCCAAAACTCCAGCGGCGGTCACAGACTCAGGAAGACAGTCTTCCATTGGTGTTTAATTACTGCGGGGATGCCTGCCTGATTATTCACCCACATTTCATTGGTGTCTGATCACCGCAGGGGTGCCTGCCTTGGTCATTCACCCACATTCTCTTGGTGGCAAGTCAAATGTGGGGACACTTGCTTTGGCTGCTCACCCACATTGCAGCCCAGGGCTGCTCACCACCCCCTTCTCCGTGTCTCTACCTTTCTCTTTAAACTTACCTTCTTCACTGTGGGCAAACTTCCACCCTCCATTCCCCCTTCTTCTCCCTTAGCCTGTGTTCTCAAGAACTTAAAACCTCTTCAACTCACACCTGACCTAAAACCTAACCACCTTATTTTCTTCTGCAATACTGTTGGCCCCAATACAAACTCAACAGTAATTCCAAGCAGCCAGAGAGTGGCACTTTCAATTTCTCCATCCTACAAGATCTAGATAATTTTTGTCAAAAAATGGGCAAATGATCTGGGATGCCTGATGTCCAGGCATTCTTTTACACATTGGTCCCTCCCTAGTCTCTGCTCCCACTGTGGCTCATCCCAAATCTTTCTTCTTTCTCTCCTGTCTGTTCCTTCAGTCTCCACCACAGGCTCTGAGTACTTTGAATCCCCCTTTTCTATGGACCCATCTGACCTCTCCCCTCCTTCTTAGGCTGCTCCTTGCTAGGGTGAACCAGGTCCCAACTCTTCCTCAGCTTCTGCTCCCCCACCCTATGATCCTTCTGTCACCTCCCTTCCTCACACCTGGTCTGACTTACAGTTTTGTTCCATGACTAGCCCTCCCCCACCTGCCCAAAAATTTCCTCTTAGAAAAGTGGATGGAGTTAAAGGCATAGTCAAGGTTAATGCTACTTTTTCTTTATCCTACCTCTCCCAAATCAGTTAGCGTTTAGGCTCTTTTTCATCAAATATAAAAAACCAGCCCAGCTCATGGCCTGTTTGGCAACAACCCTTAGACACTTTAATACCCTAGATCCAGAAGGGCTGGAAGGCCATCTTATTCTCGATATGCATTTTACTACCCAATCCGCTCCTGACATTTAAAAAAAGCTCCAAAAATTAGATTCCAGCCCTCAAACCCCACAACAGGACTTAATTAACCTCATCTTCAAGGTATACAATAATAAAGAAGAGGCAGCCAAGTGGCAACCTATTTCTGAGTTGCAATTACTTGCCTCCTCTATGAGAAAAACCCCAGCCACATCTCCAGCACAAAAGAACTTCAAAACACCTAAACTGCAGTAGCCAGGCATTCCTCCAGGACCTCCTCCCCCAGGATCTTGCTTCAAGTGCTGGAAATCTGGCCACTGGGCCAAGGAATGCCCCTAGCCCAGGATTCCTCCTAAGCTGTGTCCCTTCTGTGGAGGACCCCACTGGAAATTGGACTGTCCAACTCGCCCAGCAGCCACTCCCAGAGCCTGTAGAACTCTGGCCCAAGACTCTCTGACTGACTCTTTCCCAGAACTTCTCAGCTTAGTGGCTGAAAACTGATGCTGCCCGATTGCCTCAGAAGCCTCCTGAACCATCACAGACACTTTGAGTAACTCTTACAGTGTGGGGTAAGTCCGCCCCCTTCTTAATCAATACGGAGGCTACCCACTCCACATTACCTTCTTTTCAATGGCCTGTTTCCCTTGCCTCCATAACTGTTGTGGGTACTGACAACCAGGCTTCTAAACCCCTTAAAACTCCCCAACTCTGGTGCCAACTTGGACAACATTCTTTTATGCACTCCTTTTTAGTTATCCCCACCTGCCCAGCTCCCTTATTAGGTCAAGACATTTTAACTATATTATCTGCTTCCCTGACTATTCCTAGGCTACAGCCACACCTCACTGCCACTGCTTTAATACTTTTAGAGGCCCTCAAAATCACAAACTATGCTCCACTTACTTTCTACATTCCCATAACTTTCAAAATCTATTTTCCTTCTCATACTTGACGCATATACTTTCTGTCCCTCCTTCAGCTGTACTCACTCTTTGTTGAGTCTCCCACAATTACCATTGTTCCTAGCCCAGACTTCAGTCTTGCCTCCCACATTATTACTGGTACCACACCTGACCCCCATGACTGTATCTCTCTGATCCAGCTGACATTCACTCCATTTCCCCATATTTCCTTCTTTCCTGTTCCTCACCCTGATCACATTTGGTTTATTGATGGCAGTTCCACCAGGCCTAATTGTCACTCACCAGCAAAGGCAGGCTATGCTATAGTATCTTCCACATCTATCCTTAAGGCTACTGCTCTGCCCACTCCACTACCTCTCAGCAAGCCGAACTCATTGGCGTAACTCAAGCCCTCACTCCTGCAAAGGGATTATGTGTCAACATTCCTACTGACTCTAAATATGCCTTCCATATCCTGCACCTTCATGCTGTTATATGGGCAGAAAAACATTTCCTTACTACACAAGGGTCCTCCATCATTAACGCCTCCTTAATAAAAACTCTTCTTAAACCCACTTTACTTCCAAAAAAGCTGGAGTCATTCATTGCAAAGACCATCAAGGGGCCTCAGACCCCATTGCTCAAGGCAACAATTATGCTGATAAGACAGCTAAAAAAGCAGCCAGTATTCCTACTTCTGTCCCTCATGGCCAGTTTTTCTCCTTCTCATCTTTTCACTTTACATTTACAGTTTTGCCTTATAAAAGGTCTCTTCTTCCTCTGTGTCTCCTCCACCTACATGTGTCTACCTGCTAATTGGACAGGCACATGCACACTAGTTTTCTGTACTCCCAAAATTCAATTTGCAAATAGGACCAAACAGCTTCCCATTCCCCTCATGACACCAACACTTCACCACTATTTTATTTTATTTTTCTTATTAATATAAGAAGACAGGAATAGGCCTCAACTTACTCACTGCTGAAAAAGGAGGACTCTGTATATTTTTAAATGAAGAGTGGTGTTTTTATCTAAATCAATCTGACCTAGTATATGATGACATAAAAAAAAAAAAGACCCTCAAGAATAGAGCCCAAAAACTCGCCAACCAAGCAAATAATCATGCTGAACCCCTTTGGGCACTCTCTAATTAGACGCCCTGGGTCCTCCCAATTCTTAGTCCTTTAACACCTGTTTTTCTCCTTCTCCTATTCAGACCTTGTGTCTTCCATTTAGTTTCTCAATTCATACAAAACCACATCCAGGCCATCAGCAATCATTCTATATGACAAATGCTTCTTCTAACATCTCCACAATATTGCCCCTTACCACAAAATCTTCCTTCAGCTTAACCTCTCCCACTTGAGGTTTCCATGCCACCCCAATCCTGCTCGAAGCAGCCCTGAAAAACATCACCCATTATCTCTCCATACCACCCGCCAAAATTTTTGCCACCCCAACACTTCACCACTGTCTTGTTTTGTTTTTCTTATTAATACAAGAAGACAGTAATGTCAGGCCTCTGAGCCTAAGCCTGCATGTACACATCCAGGTGGCCTGAAGCAACTGAAAAATCGCAAAAGAAGTGAAAATGGCCAGTTCCTGCCTTAACTGATGACATTACCTTGCGAAATTCCTTCTCCTGGCTCAGAAGCTCCCCCACTGAGCACCCCTTGTGACCCCTGCCCCTGCCCACAAGAGAACAACCCCCTTTGACTGTAATTTTCCACTACCTGCCCAAATCCTATAAAACTGCCCTACCCCTACCTTCCTCTGCTGACTCTCTTTTCAGACTCAGCCTGCCTGCACCCAGGTGATTAAAAAGCTTTATTGCTTACACAAAGCCTGTTTGGTGGTCTCTTCACATGGACACACGTGACACCAATGAGTTAGAGAAGCGTGTACACCATTTCAAGGTTACAGAAATAATGCGAGTTGGATTCTGCTAAAACAGGTTATGGGATTGGGAAAAAGAGAAATTCTACTGAGGGGCAATAAATGATTGCTGGGGAGAATGACTGGATCTTGGAACAGAGATCAACCTGTTAGTAGTTTCTTTGGAATTTAAATGCTCCTTGGAGATGTCTATGAAAAGAGTTGAACTCTAAAATATGTGAAGAGATTTATTCTGAGCCAAATATGAGTGACCATGGCCTGTGATACAGCCCTCAGGAAGTCCTGAGAACATGTGCCCAAGGGGGTCAGGGCACAGGTTAGTTTTATACATTTTAGAGACCACGAGACATCAATCAAATACATTAAAGAAATACATTGATTAAGAAATACATCAATCAAATACATTTAAGAAACACATTGATTTAGAAAAGCAGAACAACTCAAACTGGAGGGGTTTTCAGGCTACAGGTGAATTTAAGTATTTTCTTAATACTTGGTTAATTAATTTTAATTTAATCAACTTAAAATTGGTTGATTTTGTCTAAAGACCTGAGATCAATAGAATGGGAATGTTCAGGTTAAGGTAAAGATTGTAGAGACCACAGTTCTTTTGAAGTCTTACAGTGGCTGCCCTTACAGAAGATAGGTGACAAATGTTTCCTATTCAGATCTTACCTGTTTAGGATTGGGAGGGTCTGAAAGAGAAAGATCTAGTTATGTTAGTGGTGATCCTTTACAGATGTAAATTTCCCCCCCACAAAGAACAGCTTTGCAGGGCCATTTCAAAATATGGCAAATAAACATATTTTGGGGTAAAATATTTTTATTTTCTTTTTTGTCTCATAATGTTATGCCAGAGTCAGGTTGGAAAGTATATCATGATATAGGGTTAAATAAAACTCATCTGATGAGAATTTATGATTTGTAGGTCCCCAGACCCCTTAGGAATATGGGCAAGATTAAAAAATCAGAGTTTAGTCCTCAGAGATAGTTATTGTAACTCCTAAAAATGTCTGCTTAGGTGTGGTCACATGTTGATCTTTTTTACTGCAATATATAATGAAATAACAGTGAGGTAAAGAAATAACAATTTTTCTTTTTGGTGGTTTTGTATCTTAGGCAGATAAAGGGAATTCAGCCTCTTTGAGAGAGATGGTGTGGATGTAGGGGAAGGTCAGAGAGACCTTGAGACTTCTACTGGTCACCATGTCAAAACCCCATATTTTCAGCATTGATTTCTGAGCCGTGGCACTAATTTATACCTGATTAATGATATTTATTTATTTATTTATTTATTTATGTGACGGAGTCTCACTCTGTCACCCAGGCTGGAGTGCAGTGGTGAGATCTTGGCTCACTGCAACCTCTGCCTCCCAGGTTCAAGCAGTTCTCCTGCCTCAGTCTCCTGAGTAGCTGGGATTACAGGCATGTGCCACCACCCCTGGCTAGTTTTCATATTTTTAGTAGAGACAGGGTTTCATCATGTTGGTCAGGCTGGTCTCGAACTCCTCACCTCATGATCCACCCACCTTGGCCTCCCAAAGTGCTGGGATTACAAGCATGAGCCACTGCGCCCGGCTAAGATGATATTTAAATAAGACTTTGGACTTCAGACTTTTGAGTGTATGCAAGAGTGAATTATCACTGTTGACACCATTGAGATGGAATAAATGTAGTTTGCATGCAAGAAGGACATGAATTTGGTGGGATTGGAGGTAGAATGCCATGGTCTGAATGTCTGAACATTTCTTATTTTTTTTAATTTTGTTTTTTTAATTATACTTTAAGTTTTAGGGTACATGTGCACAATGTGCAGGTTTGTTACATATGTATACATGTGCCATGTTGGTGTGCTGCACCCATTAACTCGTCATTTACATTAGGTATATCTCCTAATGCTATCCCTCCCCCCTCCCCCCACCCCACAACAGGCCCCGGTGTGTGATGTTCCCCTTCCTGTGTCCGTGTGTTCTCATTGTTCAATTCCCACCTATGAGTGAGAACATGTGATTTTTTTTTGTCCTTGCGATAGTTTGCTGAGAATGATGGTTATTTCTATCCTCTTCAAAGTTATGTGTCGCAATCCTAACCATCAATTTGATGGTATTCAGAGGTACAACCTTTGGGAGGTGACTAATTGATGAGGTTGGAGCTGTCATGAATGGGATGACTCATGACTCTCCTTATAAAAGAGGCCACTAGAGACCTTCTTGGCTCCTTTCAATATTTGAGGACACATAGTGAAAGCACCATCTATGAACCAAGAAGTTGCCTTCACCAGACACCAAATTTGTTGATGCCTTGATCTTGGAATCCTCAGCCTTACAGATTGTGAGACATAAATTTATATTATTAATAAGCCACCAATTATGGTATTATGTTATAGCAGCCAGAACATACTAAGACATTTATTCAATATGTTTTACTAAGTACCTCATGTGTATTCGAACTGTGTTAGGTTTTACTTTAAGGACATCTATTCTATATGGTTTATGCTAAATTATGCTAAATACAAGCACATTTCTTCCCTCTTACTTTTTAATCTTTAGGTAGGATTCCAACAAGGGAGTAGGCAGCATAGACTCAATATAATATACATTCTATCAACAGGTTTTACTCATAATAGATATTAAAGGAATTTTTTTTTTTTTTTTTTTTTTTTTTTTTTTTTCAGATGGAGTCTCGCCCTGTCGCCCAGGCTGGAGTGCAGAGGCGCCATCTCGGCTCACTGCAAGCTCCGCCTCCCGGGTTCACGCCTTCCCCTGCCTCAGCCTCCCAAGTAGCTGGGACTACAGGCGCCCGCCACCATACCTGGCTAATTTTTTTGTTTTTTAGCAGAGGCAGGGTTTCACCGTGTTAGCCAGGATGGTCTCAATCTCCTGACCCCGTGATCCGCCCGCCTCGGCCTCCCAAAGAGCTGGGATTACAGGCGTGAGCCACTGCCTCCAGCCCCTACAGGAATATTTTTAAAAATAAAATTAAAAAGACAGTTACCATGTTTTCAAAATTAAATATTAGCTTAATTCCATCAATGCGTGTATTTATTATTATTATTATTATTATTATTATTATTGTAGTTTAAACTTCTAAAGCCTAAACTAAATTGCTGTGTTGTTTGGGCTGTGGCATCACAGATCCCATATTAAGGCAAGGTCACTCTTGCTTTTTTTTTTTCCCCATTGCACTTAAGTGTTTGTTTATTGAATCACAGAACATAACTTGAAGGAACCTTAAGAAAGTATTGCACAAAACTACCAGGGAGAACTAGACTGTCACTAAGTTTACAAATAAGTTTTTATAGACTAAGCACTAGGCTTCTGAGGAAAACTCAACCATAATAGCTTTCGCGTACTTCAGCAAGTACTTGTTTCTGTGTGATTTACAGATTTTTGCATATATACACCTACATTTATTTTTGCAATATAATCCAGTTCTAGAATAGATAAAGAAAACCATTAACTCTCCATTTCTCTCATTAAATGGGAGTTTATATACAACAAAGACACTGTTCAGAAATGTGTTAGGAACTGATTATATCTAAAAAGCACATGAGGGAATGCTGAAAAATAAATCATGTCTACGCAGAAATTTCTCATTTCCATTTGATTTGTAAGCCTTCCAAAATTCCATCTTTTTTTTTAATATGTTATCATCAAGCAATTAAAAGTGTGTATTTGCAGGTTGGGAAGAAAGCCATTATTACACAAATTCAGTAGATGATAGCGATTACTGTTAAACTAAGTTATAGGGCATCAGAATTCACTCATAAAGCAACAGCATCTTATCACCTTGATAAGCCTCCTGTAAGGCTAGAGGCAGGTATAATAAAGTCTGCTGAAGAAACCCAGTGCCAGGTCAGGGGAATATAGAAATTATCACCACCCCAAGGAGACTTCTTTATAATTTTTTTAACTCTGGTTCCTGGGGTATAATTACTTTACTGTCCATCTTTTGCCCCACCTGCCTAAATCATCACATTGCTACTCAGCTCAGTCCTGCTAACTCTACTTCCTTCCAGGTAAGATTTTCTTTCAGATCTTTTAATCATGCTCAAATCTCTCTTACATTTTCACCTTTTGAGAGGAGAAAATTCTTGAAGTAACAAAGGAGGAAACTCCTGACATCGTTCAAGTTAGGGAGTTTTAGAATGAGCCAAGGACAATACTCCTGCTGCTTGTGATATTACATCATGTGGCCAACTCTACCCATATGCAACACAAGCCTTGATGACCAACGGAGTTCGAATAACCATTATTTTATTATTATTATTATCAATTATTTTTTTCTTTCTTTAAAAAATTTTATTTTTAGGGCCTTTCTGACAAAACCCGGAAAGACTGCTAGACAATTCTAAAACAGCTATAACACTTCAAATAACTGTTCTTAAAGAGCTGTACTAAAAGTCTGTGTCCTCAAAATTAGAAGTGGTCTTTTAGACCAAATCTAGTTAAAATGTAGTCTGTGACCTTGTGTCATCCTCTGAAACTTTTGCTTCCAGAATGTGTTAAGTATGGAAATGGAGAGTGTTTAGAAACTTTCATAGCTATTTGATAAAATCTAGTGATTCTTAGAGTGAAAATTAACATTGATCTTACTTTTTTTGATCTTTTTTAATACTTCATTTTTCTAGTAATTTATTTTACTGTATTTGTAAAAGCATTGGTTAGTGACGGATTTTAAAATAAAAAAAAACTATCCTTCAGGCCAGGTGCAGTGGCTTACACCTGTAATCTCAGTACTTTGGGAGGCCGCGGTAGAAAGATTGCTTCAGGCCAGGAGTTCAAGACCAGCCTGGTTAATACTATAAGACCTCACCTTTACTAAAAATTTAAGAATAATAGGCAGGTGTGGTGGTGCACGCCTGTAGTCCCAGCTACTGGGGAGACTGAGAGGAGGATTGCTTGATTCCAGGAGGTCAAGGCTGCAGTGAGCCATAATTATGCCTCTGCATTTCAGCTTGGGTGACAGAGTAAGACTGTATCTCTAAAATATATATATATACTCTTTACCACTCTGATTATAACAAACAATGTTTTAGACCCTTGTATTGTAAAGAAGCATTGGAAGTTTAGAGTATAGCATTGACAATATTTTAATTCCTTTTATCGATTTACTTCAGATAAAATATAGTTACATGATAAGAAGGGCCCATCTCTTTAATCTCAGAGAAACATAGGACAATATCAAGCTTGGCCTGTGAGTACGGATCTGTCTTTATTTGATATTCAGAGAAATGGTAGAAAGGGGTGGAAGGGAATATAGGTAATTTACTAATACTTATCTACTTCAAGATGTGTGACTCATTTTTCATTACTGAGACGCATCCCTCCCCCCAGTTTTTTTTGTATTAGACAATCACATTAGTTTCGGTTTGGGTATTATAAATAAAAGTAAAGACAGAAAAATATTATAAAATTAAAATTCATAAAGAAGGAAAAATAATAAGAAAATGTACACTTGAGAAAGTTACTAATATGGATAAATTTTTTTAATTAAGACAAAAGAAAACAATCTCTTTGGAAGCAATAGATGTAAGTTATTAAGTCCGTCAATATACCATGCAAATTTTGATCCAATATAACTTAGTTGCTCTCTGGACAAGCTGGAAATGGTAGAAATATGCAGGAAAATCAGACATCATGGTTTAATTCAAAGAGTCTCTACCTGCATTTATTTTCTGTTGCTTGGAAATTTGTCTTTAGTATCTATTTTAAAAGTAGACATTAAACATAAACAGGACTATAGCAGGAGGAAAGGTGAAGTGAAGGAAAGAGAGAGATCCTTTAGGATGCACTGGAGGGACAAACCCTAAGGAATATTGGATAAGAATTTTTTTTTTTTTTTTTTTTTTTTTTTTTTTTTTTTCTGAGACAGGGTCTCATTCCATCACCCAAGCTGGAGTGCAGTGGCGTGATCATGGCTCACTGCAGCCTTGTCCTCCTGGGCTCAAGTGATCCTCTCTCCTCACTTTCTCAGGGAGCTGGGACCACAGGCATGTGCCAGCATGCCTGGCTAATTTTTTGGCATTTTTTTTTTTTGTAGGGACAGGGTTTCAGCATGTTGCCCAGGCTGGTTACAAACTCCTGAGCTCAAGTAATCTACCCGCCTAGGTCTCTCAAAGTGCTGGGATTACAGGTGCAAGCCAACTCTGTCTGGCCTGGAAGAGAAAAGTTGATGATAAAAGGAAAGTTCTGTTTTTGCTATCTCTTGTTATGTAACAATTTACCCCAAATCTTACTAGATTAAAATAACATCTGTTTATTATTTCAGAGTTTCCATAGGTCAGAAATCCAGGTAAAGCTAAGCTGGGAACTCTGCATCCTGGTCTCTTATTAGGCTGCAATTAAGGTATTGGCACAGGATGGACAATTTCATTTGAAGGCTTGTCTAGGAAAGTATCCATTTCCAAGCTCACCTTGCAAATGGCAGGATTTTAGTTTCCTGTCAGCGGTGAGAGTTAGGGCTTTAACTTTTGACTGGTAGTTGGTCAGAAGCCATCCCCAACAAGGCAACTGGCTTCATCAAAGTGTGCAAACCAGAAGGCAAGAGAGAGTGAGCCTGCCAACAAAATGGAGGTCGTAGTCTTTTCTAACCTAACTGTTGAAGTGATGCATTCTCAATGTGCTGTATTCTATTGATCATAAGCAGTTACTCAAGGGAAGGCGATTATACAGGCCATTAATACCAGGAAGCAGGAATCAAGGGGCCAGCTTTGGAGTCTGTCTACCATATCATGAAGAAGGTGCAAACAACACAGTGTTGAAAAGAGAAAATAATTCATCCTCCTCTGATTGAGTAAAATAAATAAATTATTGTGCCCCAAATTTCAAAGTAAGCAAGATCTTTCTTTATACAACTGAAAGCCAAAAACGTTGATCTAGCTTTTGGATCCTAGAAAGGAGGGATGTAAAGAAACCTGGAAAACACAAAGAGGAAATAATTTTGATTTCAAAGAGAGAAGAACTAAATGAAGAACCATGCCCCTGCCCCAGGGTCAACCATTATATAAACTTATACATGGAGAGTAAATGGGATGTTAATATTCACTGAGGGCAAATTATATTTTCACAGACCACACTATACAGTCATACAGTCATACAGACCATGACTATAAGAGAAATGACACACCACAGTCATACAGACCATGACTATA
The DNA here is from genome assembly GCF_028858775.2 of Pan troglodytes. Classification (NCBI taxonomy): domain Eukaryota; kingdom Metazoa; phylum Chordata; class Mammalia; order Primates; family Hominidae; genus Pan; species Pan troglodytes. The sequence continues at coordinate 17,848,549 of NC_072411.2, forward strand.
AGAGAAATTTATCTGGGTTATAAAAAATACCTATGATAATATTTTATAATATAACCATGTTACAAAAACAGTTAAACAATTGCCCTACATTGCAAATAGTTTCATCAATTTAGAAAAAAAGAATATGCCAGCTTATCAATAGTCCTTGAAAATAACCACTTAGGAACATTCTCATAAGAAAAGTTTGTGAATAATCAGTAGTAAGATACCATTTTTCACTTATCAAATTAGGAATTTTGTTCAATTCCAGGGAATAGTATATGTTTAAAATACTTATGGGTATGTAAATTGATACAATTCTATAACACAATTAATATTTGATAGCAAGCATCATGAATTTTAAATGTATACACTATCTAAACAAAATTTTTTAATTTTAATTGCAATGTCTGTACCTCTTATGGGTCTATTCAAATTTTCTGAATTTTTTTTTTGAGTCAGTGTTGGTAATCTTTCTAAGAATTTTCCTATTTCAGCTAAGTTGTCTAATTTGTGGCATAAAGTTGCCCAATATATTACATTAAATTCTTTTAATCTCTGTAAGCTCTGTAGTGATATCCCCTTTATCCTTCTTGATTTTGGTAATTGCGTCTTCTCTTTCTTTCTTTGCCAGTGTAACTAAAGAAAACACTTTTTTTTGACCTTGCAAAGAACAAAATTTTGATTTCATTGCTTTACCCTTTTTGTCTTATGATCTTTATTGTTTATTTCTTTCTTTCACTTTGGGTTTGACTTGCTACTGTTTTTTCAAGCTTCATGAAGTAAAAGCTCAGGATTTCACCTGTTAATTTTAGGTATTTTTTCCTTTCAAATAAAAATGCTTAAAGCCATAAATTTTTCTTTAAACTCCCATTACCTCTAAATTTTCCTATGTTGTGCTTTCATTTTAGTTTGGTTCACAGATAATGTCATTATTGATAAGGTTGAATTTATTTAAATGTGTCTTTTTTTTGTTCCACTAGATTTCCTTTACTGCCTGCTTTTGTGTTAAACAAATATATTTGATATACACTTTTAATTACACTCTTGATTTTTTAATTATATTTTTGAGTTATTATCTTAGGTGTTGCACTAGGGGTTATAACATAGTCCTAAATTCATCACTATCTACTTCAGATTAATAACTATCTAATTCCAATAATATATGGTAATGTTGTTCTAATGAAGATCCATTTTCTCCCTCTTCTTTTGTGCTGTTATTGACATATAATAGTATATATAGTATAACATCTATATATGTTATAAACCCAGCAACTGAATGGGATATTTATTTTTCACAAAATCTCAAACTAAAAAAAAAAAATCAGCTGGTGCAGTGACTCATGCCTTTAATCCCAGAACTTTGGGAGGCCGAGGCAGGTGGATCAAGAGGTCAGACAGGAGTTTGAGACGAGCCTGGCCAACATAGTGAAAACTCGTCTCTACTAAAAATACAAAAAATTAACCAGATGTGGTGGTGGTCGTCTGTAATCCTAGCTATTCAGGAGGCTGAGGCAGGAGAATCGCTTGAACCTGGGAGGCGGAGGTTGCAGTGAGCCAAGATTGCGCCATGGCACTCCAGCCCAGGAGACGGTGCGAGACTCCATCTCAAAAAAAAAAAAAAAAAATTCAAAGGAGAAATAAAAATACATTTGTACTGTTTTGTATTAATACATATACTTGCCATTTCTCATGATCTGTATTTCTTCTCCCAGATTTAAGTTACTGTTTGGTGTCATTTCTTTGCAGACTAAAAGCATTCCTTTAATATGGTAGAGCATGTGTGTAACAATGAATGTTCTCATTTTTTTTGGTTCATATTGCTTTCATCTTTGAATAATACTTTGGTTGTATATAGAATTCTCAGTTAATGTGTTTTTATCTGTTTTTGTTTTTTAACAAAACATTAATTAATGTTTTAATTTAATTAATGTTTTAACAAAACATTAAGCCTTTCTAATATGTTACTGGGCTTCTTTCTACTCCTCAATTTATTTCTGAAAAGAAGTCAAGAATTAATTTTATTACCATTTCCCATGTTTGTGATGTCATTTTTCTCTTGTTACATTCAATATTTACTCATCTTTAGCTTTAATAAGTTTGGCTAGAAAGTGTCTAGAAGTAAACGTTTTTGTGTTTATCTGACTCTGTTTATTAAGCTTCCTTGATCTATAAAGTTTTTCATAAACCTGAGAATTCTTGGTCATTATTTACTCAAGTATTTTTTGTACTACTTCCTATTCCTTTTCTTCTAGAATTTCCATTATGTGAGTATTTATATGCTTCATATGGTAGCACAGGTTGCTGTAGTTCTGTTGATTTTTATTCAAGTTTTCTGTCTGTTATTCACATTAAATTATTTATATTCAAGTTAATTAAATCTTTATTCTACTGTATGAGTCACACTGCTAATAAAGACATACCTGAGATTGGGTAATTTATAAGGAAAGAGGTTTAATGGACTCACAATTCCACATGGCTGGGGAGGCCTCACAATCATGGCAGAAGGCAAAGGAGGAGCAGAGGCATGTCTTGCCTGGTGGCAGGCAAGAGAGAATGTGTTCAGGGGAACTGCCCCTTATAAAACCATCAGATTTTATGAGATTTAATCACTATCATGAGAACAGCACAGGAAAAACCCATCCCCATAATTCAATTACATCCTACTAGGTCCTTCCCACAACATGTGGGGATTAAGGGAGCTATAATTCAAGATGATATTTGGGTGGGGACACAAACAAACTATATCATTTAGCCCCTGGCTCCTCCCAAATCTCATGTCCTCACATTTTAAAACCACCCATGCCTTCCCAACAGTCCCTCAAAGTCTTAACTCATTGCAGCATTAACCCAAAAGTCCAAGTCCAAAATCTCACCTGAGACAAGGCAAGTCTCTTCTGCCCATGAGCCTGTAAAATCAAAAGCAAGTTAGTTACTTTCTAGATACAATGAGGGTACAGGCATTAGGTAAATACAACTATTCCAAATGGGTGGAAGTGGCAAAAATAAAGGAGCTACAGGCCACATGCAAGTCCAGAATCCAGCAGGGTAGTCAAATCTTAAAGCTCCAAAATGATCTCCTTTGACTCCATGTCTCACTTCCAGGTCACATTGATGCAAGAGGTAGTTTCCCACGGTCTTGGGAAGCTCCAACCCTGTGGCTTTGCAGGGTACTGCCCCCCTCCTGGCTGCTTTCATGGGCTGGTATTGAGTGTCTACAGCTTTTCCAGGTGCACAGTGCAAGCTATTGGTGGATCTACCATTCTGGGGTCTGGAGGATGTGTCCTTCTTCTCACAGCTCCACTACGCAGTGCCCCAGAGGGGACTCTGTATAGGGGCTTCCACCCCACATTTCCCATCCACACTGCCCTAACAGAGGTTCTCCATGAGGGCTCTGCACCTGCAGCACACTTCTGTCTGGACATCCAGGTGTTTCCACACATCCTCTGAAATCTAGGTGGAAGTTCCCAAATCTCAGTTCTTGACTTCTATGCCCCTGAAGGCTCAACACCACGTGGAAGCTATCATGGCTTGGGTCTTGCACCTTCTGAAGCAATGGCCTGAGGTGTTCATTGCCCACTTTTAGCCACAGCTGGAGTGGCTGAGATGCAGGGCACCAAGTCCCAAGGCTGCACAGCCCAGTCCACAAAACCATTTTTTTTCTCCTAGTTCTCATGGCCTGTGATGAGACGGGCTGTTATGAAGGCTTCTGACATTCCCTGGAAACATTTTCTGCATTTTCTTGTTGAGTAGCATTTAGCTCGTCATTAGTTATGCAAATTTCTGCAGGCAGCTTGAATTTCTCCCCAGAAAACGGGGTTTTCTTTTCTATTGTATTGTCAGGCTGCAAATTTCCCAAACTTTTATGCTTTGCTTCCTCTTAAACACTTTGCTGCTTAGAAATTTCTTCTGCCAAATGTCCTAAATTATCTCTCTCATATTAAAAGTTCCAGGCCGGGCATGGTGGCTCACACCTGTAATCCTAGCACTTTGGGAGGCAGAGGAGGGTGGATCACCTGAGGTCGGGAGTTCTAGACCAGCCTGACCCACATGGAGAAACCCCATCTCTACTAAAAATACAAAATTAGCTGGGCGTGGTAGCGCATGCCTGTAATTCCAGCTACTAGGGAGGCTGAGGCAGGACAATCACTTGAACCCGGGAGGCAGAGGTTGTGGTTAGCCAAGATCATGCTATTGCACTCCAGCCTGGGCAACAAGAGTTAAACTCCATCTCAAAAAAAAAAAAAAAAAAAAAAAAAAAAAGTTCCACAGATCTCGAGGGCAGGGGCAAAATGCCACCAGTCTCTTTGCATAGCAAAAGAGCTTTATTCCATTTCTACACAAGTTCCTTACCTCCATTTGAGAACACCTCAGCCTGGACCTTATTGTCCATATCACTATCAGTATTTTGGTCAAAGCCATTTAACAAGTCCAAGTCTCCAGGGAGTTCCAAACTTTCCCATATCTTCCTGTCTTCTGAGCCCTCCAAACTATTCCAACCTCTGCCTGTTACCCAGTTCCAAAGTCATTTCCACATTTTCGAGTATCTTTACAGTGACACTGCACTACCCGGTACCAATTTACTGTATTAGTTCGTTCTCATGCTGCTAATAAAGACATACCTGAGACTGGGTGATTTATTAAGAAAAAGAAGTTTAATGGACTGGCAATTCCACATGGCTGGAGAGACCTCACAATCATGGCAAAAGGTGAAGGAGGTGCAAAGTCACAACTTACATGGTGGCAGGCAGGAGAGTGTGTGCAGGGGAACTTCCCTTTATAAAACCATCAGCTCTCGACTGGGTACGGTGGCTCACGCCTGTAATCCCAGCACTTTGGGAGGCTGAGGCGGAAGGATCACGAGGTCAAGAGATGGAGACGATCCTGGCAACATGGCGACACCCCGTCTCTACTAAAAATACAAAAAAATTAGCTGGGTTGGTGGCGCGTGCCTGTAGTCCCAGCTACTAGGGAGCCTGAGGCAGGAGAAAGGCTTGAACCCAGGAGGCGGAGGTTGCAGTGAGCTGAGATCGCACTTCACTCCAGCCTGGAGACAGCAAGACTCGTCTCAAAACAAACCAACACCCCAAAAAAACAAAAACAAAAGACAACCGTCAGCTCTCAAAAGACTTATTCACTATCACAAAAACAGCATGGGAAAAACCCACCCCCATGATTCAATTACCTCCGGCTGGCTCCCCCCAGGATACGTGGGGATTATAAGAGCTACAATTCAAGATGAGATCCGGAGAGGGACACAGCCAAATCATATCATCTACCGTTTAAATAATTCTATGTAACCATGTATTCAAATTTGTATTTTGGTTATTCAGTTATTGTTCTTTTCAATTCTAGAGCTTTCATTCATACACATACATGCACACACACGTATTTCTACTTTTCTATTGATTCCCTATTTGTTGAGTTGTCGTCATAATATTTTCCTTTAATTATTTAAGTTGGACTTTATTTACTTTAAATTCGTTTTCCTTAATTATTTGAATACAATTATACTTTGCTGATCTAACCTCTAGGTCTATTTTTATTGACTTTAGTCCCCAAGTATTGGTTACATTTTCCTTTTTCTTCTTGTGTATAACTTTTTGTTCAAAGCCATACATTTTATTTTTTATTTTAATTTTTATGGATACATAATAGTTGGACATATTTATGAGGTACATGTAATATTTTTGTATAAGTATACAATGTGCAATAATCAAATCTGGGTAATTGGGATACCCATCCTCTTAAACATTTATCATTTCTTTGTGTTAGTAACATTCCAATTCTGTTCTTTTCATTCTTTTGAAATATACAATAGATTATTGCCGATCATAGTCACTCTGGTGTGCTACCGAACACTAGATTTTATTCCTCCTATCTAAACGTATATTTTTTACTCATTAACTAACCCCTCTCTATCCCCCCCACCCCCCGCCCCGGGCACTCTGCACTACCCTTTCCGGCCTCTGGTAACCATTATTCTACTCTCTATCTCCATGAGATTAATTTTCTATTAACTTCCACTTGTGAGTGAGAACATGCACTATCTGTCTTTCTGTGCCTGGCTTATTTCATTTAACATAATGTTCCTCCAGTTTCCTTCCTTCCTTCCTTCCTTCCTTCCTTCCTTCCTTCCTTCCTTCCTTCTTTCCTTCTTTCCTTCTTCCTTTCTTTCTGAGACGGAGCCTCGCTCTGTCACCCAGGCTGGAGTGCAGTGGCACGATCTGGGCTGACTACAACCTCTGCCTCCCGGGTTCACGTCATTCTCCTGCCTCAGCCTCCCGAGTAGCTGGGACCACAGGCACCCGCCACCATGCTCGGCTAATTTTTTTGTATTTTTAGTAGAGACGAGATTTCACCATGTTAGCCAAGATGGCCTCGATCTCCTGACCTCGTGATCCGCCCTCCTCGGCCTCCCAAAGTGCTGGGATTACAGGCTTCAGCCACCGTGCCTGGCCTCCAGTTTCATCCATGATTTTACAAATGACATCCCTTTGTTCTCTTTAATGACTAAAAAATATTCCACTGTGCACACGTACTACATTTTATTCATTCATTCATCCATTGGTGAACACTCTGGGTGATTTCCATAGTTTGCCTATTGTAAACTGTGCTGTCATAAACATGGGTGTGTAAATACCTCTTTCATATACTGATTTTCTTTTAAATAATTAACCAGCAGTAGTTCTATATTTAATTTTTGAGTAAATTCCATACTGTTTTTTCATAGTGTACTAATTTACATTCTCCCACACAGTGTATGAGCATTTTTTCTCTGCATCTTCACCAATATACAGTATTTTTTATCTTTTTGATAAAACTCATTTTAACTGGAGTGAGATGGCATCTCATTGCATACAATTCAAATATATATTAGAATAGATTTGATTTTCACTCCCCGATGTTAGTGATGTTGAGCCTTTTTCATGTTTCTGTTGGTCATTTGCATATATTCTTTGAGAAACGTCTATTCAGATGTTTGGCTTGTTTTTAATTGAATTTTTTGTTTTTGTTTTTGCTATTGAGTTGTCTGAGTTTCCTATATAAACTGGTTATCAAAACCAGACATTTCAGATAATATAGCAACTCAACTCTCATTTGCCCCTTAAGATGTGTATGCTTTTGCTGCTGTTGTTTATATGTTTGTTTTTTTTGATGACTTGCCTGGATTTCCGTTCTCATGATGTATGGCCACAGATGTGTTTGTTCATCTTATCTTGTTCTCATTTTTATTTTTTAACCTAGCTGCCCTAGGGGTCACTCTGTGTCTTTATGGCTCTGTGATCAGTCAACGCTTTGGGCAGTAGTGCTTGAACATATTGATTCCATAAAGTTTTGCCTTTTGCTGAAAGGCTTTCTCTGAGGAATACATTCAAAATTCAGCCAGTTCTCAAATACACCCTGACTTTTCCTTTCTGCTGGGCCCACGTTGGCCTTCCTTGCACATATGTTTATCTATCCAGTCACTCAGGGAAGTATTAAGAGCTTATCAGATCCTTCTATGTCTCTCATTTCTAGGTTCTCTCCACTCAATCTATGGGTTATTCACAGCTCTGTAACCGTAAGCTAACAGAGGCACAAGCTTCCCTATTCATTTCCTCCAAAAATTGCTACTTTAACTAATAAAAGGATTATGGTTTTATATTTCCTGTTCCAAAAAGTCAGCCCACTCTGGCAACATGTCTACTGGTTTTGAGTTAAGTTGTCACTTCACCTGAAATAGGCAAGGAGGAGGAAAGCATTCCCAGGAAAGAAGGCTGCAGATCCCACTGCCCTTATTAGGCTTCCAGTGGGTTTCTTATGAATAAATGCTTCTCCATTAGTTGTTTGTGTTTGCTTGATTTCCAGAGCCCTGAAATGCTTATTTTTGACATGTTTCCTACTTTTATATTTTTTGGAGAGATGATACTTTGATCTTTTCATTCCACAATGCCAGAATCTTCACCCCTGGAAACTAAAGTTAGATTTCCAGTATTTATATGTGACTAGGTTAATTTGATCATAGAAGGAGAGTGGCTTTCATAGCTCTTATTCCATTCTACAAGGAATACCTAATCACAAATATTTAAAATTACATAGCATTTACATGCATCATGAGTAACACTGAAGTATTTAATAAATAGCTGCTGATGAGGGTGGGGCTGAGAGAGTCATGGCTAACCTACAGGTGAGCATGTACACATCAGAGAAAATAATCAGGACATGATTCAAAGAATGGGGACTCTGAAAGGGATCTCAAACAACCTAACACTTTCAGTTACTACTGTTTGGTAAACTTTATTTTTTAATTCCAGGTGGCCACCTCCTAACCCTGCCTAATTCCAGGACACAGGGCTAAAGTCTCTGTAGCTAATGAAAGTGCTTTTCAAATACACCTACATACAAAGCCTCTACTCTATTTGACTATTTTTCAGCCAAACTGTAAAGTTCAAATGTTGGAACGCCAGTAAAAGAGGCATAAAATGAATCTGATGAGAAGGTGCTTGGTTGATGGGGATAGATAGAAAAAAGATACATCACAGTTTGGAGGAATAAGATGAAGTGGTTAAGACAACGGACTTAATTTAAGCCTTAAAGGATCTATGCTTAAATTCACCACTTGGAAGCTGCATAGTATTAAGACATGTAGTTAACTTCCCTGAGTCTCCTTTTTTTTCATAGAAACTTGGAATAATAGTATGTATTTTATGGGGTCTTTGTAAAGATTAAATGAGTAAGTTTTTAATACGACACTCACCTGTACCGTGTTAAGACCTCCATGTGTAAGAACTATTATTCATAAGTTTTTTTAGTGGTCTATGCCTTGTTCTTTATTTGTTAGGTCGTTACAGTCTTGGTGAGGAAGGACTGTGGCATTCAGGAAGTTCTGTAGCATTGATAAACACTTGAGGCATGAAGAAAGCTCAGAGAGTAGACAGAATGCCTGGATTCTTGACTGAGACATTTCCCTCTAGAAATTCACATGCTGAAAACACCCATAACCTTTAGCATTTATTCAAATCTTTGAGAGGATGAAAATGTTTTTAGTATAGTGGAATCTTGAGACCTCTTCGTCAAAGTAACTCATTGAGATGTAAAGAATTGAATAAACTAGCTTCTTGCTGTCGGTAGTAATAGAGGATATAGAAAGAGGGAAAGATGAGACCCACAAATAATATAGCTCTTATTCTGGCCAACCATTGCAAATAATTTTTTTATAAATACATGTCTGGAGTATGTATCTGTGTGTGTGTGTGTGTGTGTGTGTGTGTGTGTGTGTGTCTGCACTTCTTGAAGTGTTTCTGCTGAAAAGTGTCATGGATTTTTTGTTACTTCATCCCCACAACATGAATAATTTAATTGGGTGCTTTGTAGTAATTTTTACTGCCTCTGAAATAGAGCTATAATTCTAAAAAAATAAGAATTATTATTATTTATGAAGCCTTTAGTTTTCCTTCTTCACTTCCTCACTAACACTTCTATACTCTCATGTAATGGGCAAGCTGATAGATATTAAAACTCCTATATTTCAAATATAAAATAATATTTCCATCCAGTCATCCCTCTGTATTTGTCAGGGATTGATCCCAGGATCCCTGCATATAACAAAATTCAGTTACTTTCAAGTCCCTTAAATACGATGGCATAGTATTTGCATATAACTTATGCACATCTTCACATATACTTGAAACCATTTCTAGATTACTTTTAATGCCTAGTACAATGTATATGATATGTAAACAGTTGTCATACTACATTATTTTTATTCATATTATTTGTATTGTTATATTGTTATTTTTATTGTTTTTCATATAGTTTTCACCCACAGTTGGTTGAATCCATGGATGTTGAACCAGTGGATGTGGAGGGCCAACTGTATTTAGTTCTTGGCTTTCATTTTTTATATAGTTTTAGAATCACAAATGTTATTGATGTTGGCTTATCTTCTCTTTGCTTTAAGCTAATTACTTGGAATTAATCTTTCTCATAGTGTCAATGAACACTCTTCTAAGGCACATTTAAAGTATTAGTTGACTTAAGCTTATTTTTTACTTTGCTTCCTACTGTCATCAATATTCAGCAAAAGTGTAGTGAAATATGCATGATTTTATTTATCAAATATCCAATATTCCTTCTTATTTTACAGAAAGTCCCCATTGTTTGTAGTATTAGTGGGATGTATTGTCTTACCTCCCACAATAGAAATCGAAGATGGATGTTTTTTACCTCTCCACTCCCAGACAAAGAAGCATTTGATCCTTGCCTAACCAGCTGACCATACATTTGCTTCAAGGCCTTTGAATCTAGAGCATGCACCACAGAGGTGAGTTGATGGCTGAAATGTATTTTCTACTGCCACAGAGTCAGACACGGAAGCAGCAGTGAAATCCTGGCTCAACTGCTTTTGTTGCCAAGCTCTAGAATCCCTAGATCCTTATTTTCCAAGCCTCCCACCAATATTAGGTTCTTATGATAAATCTCCTTTTTATCTTACATAGCCAGAGTCGGATTCTGTTGAAAAGAAAAAAGCAAAAATCCTGAATAATAAAAGTGTTCTCAAAACTATTATTCTGTGTTCAATAAAAACACTGTCTAATTCATAATACTGCTGCGTAGCTTCATACGTTCATTCACACATGCCTCTTCACAATTTGATTCTTTCATTTATTATCACTATGATTTGGTATAAAGTACACAGATTTTGCTATCAGGCCAACCTGGGTTCAAATTTCGACTTCAACATTTGGTATGTAATCTTGAGTAATATGTGATATAAACAAAAAATCCAGTTGAAAACTCAGTGCATAGAAGAAAGATCAATTAATTCAATATCAGAAAATGCATTATTATTAGGTTTGCCTCTAAGCAACTTTGTAATCTTGGGTAAATAACAAGCTCCAATCTTATTGACCTAATCTAAAAAGAAAACGTTGTTCAGAATTATTTTTAAGGCCCTTTCTAGTTCTAAGATTCTATAATTCACACAAAATTCCATTTCACATTTCAAAACTGTGATTGTATTTTGCAATCTCGCCCTGTGTGTCTATGTGTGTTTGCAGGCACTAGATATTATATAAAATTAGCCCATTCCTTTTTAAACAAAAATTTACTAATTTTTGTTATATATTGATAAATTGTGATTGTATATATTAATGGCGTAGAAAATGTTATGATTTTTAATATAATGTGGAATTATGAAATTAAGCTAATGAAGATATCCATCACTTCAAATATTTAACAGTTTTTGTGATTAGAACATTTGAAGTTTACTCTCTGTGGTACTGAACTGCACAGTACTCAATTATTAGCTCTATTTTATGCCAGTCTGTTGGTCCTAGAAAAGTGTCACTATCGTGGCATTTTATGGAAGAAATAATCAGCTTAGCTGGACCATAGATACTGTGTGTTCTGGGTGTGCCAACCACACCTGACAGAGCTATCCCACATGCTGCTCTTCTGCCTAGACCTCTCTACATTCCTTTCATTTTGTCCTGACTCAACTTGTCTTTAACTGAGTCTTTAATATGTCAGTTTATGTTTTATTTCCTTTGGTAAACTTTCCTAAACCTCTCTCACCTTCTACTCCTAACCTTGATTGGTTTTCTCATGACAGGCATTTGTCACATGCTCTACTTCTTCTGTGCAGCATTCATTACAATTGCAACTTAAGAATGATTATTATTATTATTTAGTTAGTCTTCATGATAGCAGAATGTTGGTTTTAATTGTCTCCCTAGTATCTCACACTGTGCAAAGCCCACAGTGGGTACACAATAGATAATTGTTGAATTTGAGGAATGAAAGTTACTACCAAAATACAAGCCCGTGTGTTTGATTCCAACTTCTGGCTCTCTCTACTCAGCTGTGCTGACCAGATAAAAGGGCTTAAGCTTCAGAACTGTAATGTGCAAAAAAGCCTTTGCAAGATTTGCCATGATTTTGGATCACAGTGTCTTTCTTTTCCTAATGTCCTGGGAGTCACATGTTTTATTGGTCAGCATCTCAACCTGTAGCTGACTTCACTGTTCATTCAGGGTCAAGCTCATCCATCTTTTGATGATTTGCATAGGCTCTAATGGCTTTGTTTTGGATAGTTAGTGACAAGATAACATTTAAGGACATTCTAGGGTTATAAGCCAACGCATGGGAGCGATTCCAGAGTCTATCATTCTAATTAAAGGAATATTTCTCTAAGCGTACAATTTACAATTTCCAGCCACTGATGGGTAACATTGGCACTCAAACTAGAGTTCGTGAATAATGTAAAAATGAAAGCCAGTATAAATCATCCCTCTATGAGAAAATAAATAGCATTGTCAGGCAAATAAAAGGTGCATTTGTAAGTGATTTAAAGTGCCAAATAATTTGTAAGGTTCTCACCTCTTCATAAACAACTGGAGGGCCTAATACTTTGCAGGTACTTAGTCAATGCTACTGAATTGTAGATTGACTGAAATAGTTACTCTTAAGAGAGCCATTTCTCTGCTGTATAGCTATTATTGATACTCAAGGCTTCCAGAAAGAGCATGAATTTAATTCAAAACATTGAAAGAGAAGAAGTATACATGTGACTATCAAAGAAACAAAGTTCAAGATACACCAAAAAGTGGTTAAAGAGTATTAAACAATTCTAATGTCCGTGGATAGAATGAAGTACATCCGTGTGACTAAGATGGACATAGTGAAGTGCCTGGCACACATTATATCTGTGCTGCTTCATTCATTAAAATGCGATGAATGGAGGTTCACTTATACTTGGGATGGCTGGAAGGTTCACTATCAGTGTTCCATATTACTCTCCACTAAATATAAACAATGATAGTCAAAATGAAGAAAAATAGTAATAAAAATACAATCACACCCTAACACAAGATGCACCTTAGTGATGCATAAATGCAGAGCTGAAGTAAGCAACCTGCTTGGCTGCAGGCATGAAACTTGCAAAGACAGCTAGGGTGAGACCATGCTTGGTAGTGGGAGTAAAGATATTCACCTCGGAGGAAAGGATAGGTCAAATCTCACTATGTTTATGGCTAGAGCTCGATTAAGTCAAGAGAAGAATTTGAGCTGGTCACCAAATGTAATAGTGCCAATATTCCATCTTCTGGCTCTTTGTTGATGTCTCTCTGACACCTTTTTGCTGTTGTATTCTTACACTTTACTCTCTTTCTCACAATTCTTTCTCTCACTGTGCCAGTCTTTTCCCCATGTCTATCTCCCTTTTTCTCTTTCTCACAAAATTTCTCACATTTGCTAAAAGAAACACTAAGAAAACCCTGCTAAGAAAATATTTGCTAGAGAAAAACACTATTAACTGACCCAGGAAAATTGAAATTAGAACTGACAGCAAAATAATACATCAGAATTGATGAATAGAAACAATTTATTTTGGTCAAAAAACTGATTAATAAATTAAATTTTAATTAGCAATGTAATTGAGAAAGCAATAGTACCAATAAGAAAATCAGCAAAATAAAAATAAATTGACATATTTTCACTGTGGTATACAGAAAATCAATCAATGGAATAAAATGGAATAAAGGAATCTTTTGGGGAGGAGGAGCCAAGATGGCCAAACAGGAATAGATCCTGTCTACAGCTCCCAGCGTGAGCGACTCAGAAGATGGTGATTTCTGCATTTCCATCTGAGGTACCGGGTTCATCTCACTAGGGAGTGCCAGACAGTGGGCGTGGGTCAGTGGGTGCGCACACCGTGCGCGAGCCGAAACAGGGCAAGGCATTGCCTCACTCGGAAAGCGCAAGGGATCAGGGAGTTCCCTTTCCGAGTCAAAGAAAGGGGTAACAGACGGCACCTGGAAAATCAGGTCACTCCCACCCGAATACTGCGCTTTTCCTACGGGCTTGAAAAATGGCGCACCACGAGATTATATCCCGCACCTGGCTCAGAGGGTCCTACGCCCACGGAGTCTCGCTGATTGCTAGCACAGCAGTCTGAGATCAAACTGCAAGGCGGCAGGGAGGCTGGGAGGGGCGCCCGACATTGCCCAGGCTTGCTTAGGTAAACAAAGCAGCCAGGAAGCTCCAACTGGGTGGAGCCCACCACAGCTCAAGGAGGCCTGCCTGCCTCTGTAGGCTCCACTTCTGGGGGCAGGGCACAGACAAACAAAAAGACAGCAGTAACCTCTGCAGACTTAAATGTCCCTGTCTGACAGCTTTGAAGAGAGCAGTGGTTCTCCCAGCATGCAGCTGGAGATCTGAGAACGGGCAGACTGCCTCCTCAAGTGGGTCCCTGACCCCTGACCACCGAGAAGCATAACTGGGAGGCACCCCCCAGCAGGGGCACACTGACACCTCACATGGCAGGGTATTCCAGCAGACCTGCAGCTGAGGGTCCTGTCTGTTAGAAGGATAACTAACAAACAGAAAGGACATCCACACCAAAAACCCATCTCTACGTCACCATCATCAAAGACCAAAAGTAGATAAAACCACAAAAATGGGGAAAAAACAGAACAGAAAAACTGGAAACTCTAAAAAGCAGAGCGCCTCTCCTCCTCCAAAGGAACGCAGTTCCTCACCAGCAACGGAACAAAGCTGGATGGAGAATGACTTTGACGAGCTGAGAGAAGAAGGCTTCAGACGATCAAATTACTCTGAGCTACAGGAGGACATTCAAACCAAAGGCAAAGAAGTTGAAAAGTTTGAAAAAAATTTAGAAGAATGTATAACTAGAATAACCAATACAGAGAAGTGCTTAAAGGAGCTGAAGGAGCTGAAAACCAAGGCTTGAGAACTACGTGAATAATGCAGAAGCCTCATGACCCGATGTGATCACCTAGAAGAAAGGGTATCAGTGACGGAAGATGAAACGAATGAAATGAAGCGAGAAGGGAAGTTTACAGGAAAAAGAATAAAAAGAAATGAGCAAAGCCTCCAAGAAATATGGTACTATGTGAAAAGACCAAATCTACGTCTGATTGGGGTACCTGAAAGCGATGGGGAGAATGGAACCAAGTTGGAAAACACTCTGCAGGATATTATCCAGGAGAACTTCCCCAGTCTAGCAAGGCAGGCCAATGTTCAGATTCAGGAAATACAGAGAACGCCACAAAGATACTCCTCGAGAAGAACAACTCCAAGACACATAATTGTCAGATTCACCAAAGTTGAAATGAAGGAAAAAATGTTAAGGGCAGCCAGAGAGAAAGGTCGGGTTACCCTCAAAGGGAAGCCCATCAGACTAACAGTGGATCTCTCTGCAGAAACCCTACAAGCCAGAAGAGAGTAGGGGCCAATATTTAACATTCTTAAAGAAAAGAATTTTCAACCCAGAATTTCATATCCAGGCAAACTAACCTTCATAAGCGAAGGAGAAATAAAATACTTTACAGATAAGCAAATGCTGAGAGATTTTGTCACCACCAGGCCTGCCCTAAAAGAGCTCCTGAAGGAAGCGCTAAACATGGAAAGGAACAACCGGTACCAGCCGCTGCAAAATCATGCCAAACTGTAAAGACGATCCAGACTAGGAAGAAACTGCATCAACTAACGAGCAAAATCACCAGCTAACATCGTAATGACAGGATCAAATTCACACATAACAATATTAACTTTAAATGTAAATGGACTAAATGCTCCAATTAAAAGACACAGACGGACAAATTGGATAAAGAGTCAAGACCCATCAGTGTGCTGTATTCAGGAAACCCATCTCACGTGCAGAGACACACATAGGCTCAAAATAAAAGGATGGAGGAAGATCTACCAAGCAAATGGAAAACAAAAAAAGGCAGGGGTTGCAATCCTAGTCTCTGATAAAACACACTTTAAACCAACAAAGATCAAAAGAGACAAAGAAGGCCATTACATAATGGTAAAGGGATCAATTCAACAAGAAGAGCTAGCTATCCTAAATATATATGCACCCAATACGGGAGCACCAAGATTCATAAAGCAAGTCCTGAGTGACCTACAAAGAGACTTAGACTCCTACACATTAATAATGGGAGACTTTAACACCCCACTGTCAACATTAGACAGATCAGCGAGACTGAAAGTCAACAAGGATACCCAGGAATTGAACTCACCTCTGCAACAAGCAGACCTAATAGACATCTACAGAACTCTCCACCCCAAATCAACAGAACATACATTTTTTTCAGCACCACACCACACCTATTTCAAAATTGACCACATAGTTGGAAGTAAAGCTCTCCTCAGCAAATGTAAAAGAACAGAAATTATAACAAACTATCTCTCAGACCACAGTGCAATCAAACTAGAACTCAGGATTAAGAATCTCACTCAAAACCACTCAACTACATGGAAACTGAACAACCTGCTCCTGAATGACTGCTGGGTACATAATGAAATGAAGGCAGAAATAAAGATGTTCTTTGAAACCAACGAGAACAAAGACACAACATACCAGAATCTCTGGGACGCATTCAAAGCAGTGTGTAGAGGGAAATTTATAGCACTAAATGCCCACAAGAGAAAGCAGGAAAGATTCAAAATTGACACCCTAACACCACAATTAAAAGAACTAGAAAAGCAAGAGCAAACACATTCAAAAGCTAGCGGAAGGCAAGAAATAACTAAAGTCAGAGCAGAATTGAAGGAAATAGAGACACAGAAAACCCTTCAAAAAATTAATGAATCCAGGAGCTGGTTTTTTCAAAGGATCAACAAAATTGATAGACCGCGAGCAAGACTAATAAAGAAAAAAAGAGAGAAGAATCAAATAGACGCAATAAAAAATGATAAAGGGGATATCACCACTGATCCCACAGAAATACAAACTACCATCAGAGAATACTACAAACACCTCTACGCAAATAAACTAGAAAATCTAGAAGAAATGGATAAATTCCTCGACACATACACTCTCCCAAGACTAAACCAGGAAGAAGTTGAATCTCTGAATAGACCAATAACAGGCTCTGAAATTGTGGCAATAATCAATAGGTTACCAACCAAAAAGAGTCCAGGGTCAGATGGATTCACAGCCGAATTCTACCAGAGGTACAAGGAGGAACTGGTACCATTCCTTCTGAAACTATTCCAATCAATAGAAACAGAGGGAATCCTCCCTAACTCTTTTTATGAGGCCAGCATCATTCTGATACCAAAGCCAGGCAGAGACACAACCAAAAAAGAGAATTTTAGACCAATATCCTTGATGAACATTGATGCAAAAATCCTCAATAAAATACTGGCAAAACAAATCCAGCAGCACATCAAAAAGCTTATCCACCATGATCAAGTGGGCTTCATCCCTGGGATGCAAGGCTGGTTCAATATACGCAAATCAATAAATGTAATCCAGCATATAAACAGAGCCAAAGACAAAAACTACATGATTATCTCAATAGATGCAGAAAAGGCCTTTGACAAAATTCAACAACGCTTCATGCTAAAAACTCTCAATCAATTAGGTATTGATGGGATGTATTTCAAAATAATAAGAGCTATCTATGACAAACCCACAGCCAATATCATACTGAATTGGCAAAACCTGGAAGCATTCCCTTTGAAAACTGGCACAAGACAGGGATGCCCTCTCTCACCACTCCTATTCAACATAGTGTTGGAAGTTCTGGCCAGGGCAATTAGGCAGGAGAAGGAAATAAAGGGTATTCAATTAGGAAAAGAGGAAGTCAAATTGTCCCTGTTTGCAGACGACATGATTGTATATCTAGAAAACCCCATTGTCTCAGCCCAAAATCTACTTAAGCTGATAAGCAACTTCAGCAAAGTCTCAGGATACAAAATCAATGTATAAAAATCAGAAGCATTCTTATACACAAACAACAGACAAACAGAGAGCCAAATCATGAGTGAACTCCCATTCACAATTGCTTCAAAGAGAATAAAATACCTAGGAATCCAACTTACAAGGGATGTGAAGGACCTCTTCAAGGAGAACTACAAACCAATGCTCAAGGAAATAAAAGAGGATACAAACAAATGGAAGAACATTCCATGCTCTTGGGTAGGAAGAATCAATATCATGAAAATGGCCATACTGCCCAAGGTAATTTACAGATTCAATGCCATCCCCATCAAGCTACCAATGACTTTCTTCACAGAATTGGAAAAAACTACTTTAAAGTTCATATGGAACCAAAAAAGAGCCCGCATCGCCAAGTCAATCCTAAGCCAAAAGAGCAAAGCTGGAGGCATCACACCACCTGACTTCAAACTATACTACAAGGCTACAGTAACCAAAACAGCATGGTACTGGTACCAAAACAGAGATATAGATCAATGGAATAGAACAGAGCCCTCAGAAATAACGCCGCATATCTACAACTATCTGATCTTTGACAAACCTGAGAAAAACAAGCAATGGGGAAAGGATTCCGTGTTTAATAAATGGTGCTGGGAAAACTGGCTAGCCATATGTAGAAAGCTGAAACTGGATCCCTTCCTTACACCTTATACAAAAATCAATTCAAGATGGATTAAAGACTTAAACGTTAGACCTAAAACCATAAAAACCCTAGAAGAAAACCTAGGCTTTACCATTCAGGACATAGGCATGGGCAAGGACTTCATGTCTAAAACACCAAAAGCAATGGCAACAAAAGCCAAAATTGACAAATGGGATCTCATTAAACTAAAGAGCTTCTGCACAGCAAAAGAAACTACCATCAGAGTGAACAGGCAACCTACAAAATGGGAGAAAATTTTCACAACTTACTCATCTGACAAAGGGCTAATATCCAGAATCTACAATGAAGTCAAACAAATTTACAAGAAAAAAACAAACAACCCCATCAAACAGTGGGCGAAGGACATGAACAGACACTTCTCAAAAGAAGACATTTATGCAGCCAAAAAACACATGAAAAAATGCTCATCATCACTGGCCATCAGAGAAATGCAAATCAAAACCACAATGAGATACCATCTCACACCAGTTAGAATGGCAATCATTAAAAAGTCAGGAAACAACAGGTGCTGGAGAGGATGTGGAGAAATAGGAACAGTTTTACACTGTTGGTGGGACTGTAAACTAGTTCAACCATTGTGGAAGTCAGTGTGGCGATTCCTCAGGGATCTAGAACTAGAAGTACCATTTGACCCAGCCATCCCATTACTGGGTAAATACCCAAAGGATTATAAATCATGCTGCTATAAAGACACATGCACACGTATGTTTATTGCGGCATTATTCACAATAGCAAAGACTTGGAACCAACCCAAATGTCCAACAATGATAGACTGGATTAAGAAAATGTGGCACATATACACCATGGAATACTATGCAGCCATAAAAAAGGATGAGTTCATGTCCTTTGTAGGGACATGGATGAAATTGGAAGTCATCATTCTCAGTAAACTATCGCAAGAACAAAAAACCAAATACCGCATATTCTCACTCATAGGTGGGAACTGAACAATGAGATCACATGGACACAGGAAGGGGAATATCACACCCGGGACTGTTGTGGGGTGGGGGGAGGGGGGAGGGATAGCATTGGGAGATATACCTAATGCTAGATGATGAGTTGGTGGGTGCAGCGCATCAGCATGGCACATGTATACATATGTAACTAACCTGAACAATGTGCACATGTACCCTGAAACTTTAATAAAAATAAAAAATAAAAAAAGGAATCTTTTGTAGAAAAAAACTTTCTAGATGACATTTATTAGCATTTACATTATTTTGAATTTTTTTTCTTTTTTCCTTTTTTTTGAGACAGAGTCTCACTCTGTCACCTAGACATCTAGAATGTAGTGGTGTGATCTCAGCTCACTGCAACCTCCGTCTCCTAGGTTCAAGGGATCCTGCCACTTCAGCCCCCAGACTAGCTGGGACTATGGCACTACAGGCACATGCCAACATGCCTGGCTAATTTTTGTATTTTTAGTAAAGACAAGGTTTCACCATGTTGTCCAGGTTGGTCTTGAACTCCTCGTCTCAAGTGGTCAGCCTCCCAAAGTGCCAGGATTACAGGTGTGAGCCACTGTGCCTGGCCTTATATTATTTGAAATGTTTCGTTCAAACTAGTCTCTGAGTTAAACATCTGCAGCATCCAAATTCATCAAAAGTATTCTAAACTTATTTTAGAAGTCACTCTAAATGATCTCTGAAACCGTTTTTATTTCTAATGCCTTGAGTTTTTCTATTTCTCACTATTTCAATAAAAAGCTTCTCGTGAGATATAAAGGAAACACTCCTTGGTAGATCAGTACATATTATAAGCTAAGACATTTTTAAACTTTCACAGCTCAGCGGTGAGGGACTTGAACACAGCCTGATCTTCAAGGAAATCAGGAACATACGGGATTTTACAGTGATGTTTGCAAACTTAGGTTTCCATAGATTCAACAAAAAACTGTCTATAAAACAGAAAGTAGCTTATTATAGAAAGAAAAAAAAAGGTTAGCTAACTTCACCCCTATTTGGAACACTGATATATATATATATATTTATCAGATCACAGTTGTCTCTTATTTTATCTGAAAATGTTCACCCCCAGTAGAGTAAATGAGAGTGTTTCAGCCTTATAAAGATGCACAGCTGTTCATGCTAGCATTAGTTTTCCCTGCTGGGGAGATCCAAGGTGCGTGATTCAGTCAAACCATCACCAAGGCCCAGCTGTGATTATGTAGAAGAAACACATGCCTGGGAGGTCTGGGTTCTTCTCACATATTTACAGAAAGCAAAAAGTGTTCCTTTCAAATGAGGAACAAAATTTCCAATTATTTACCCAGAAAGTAACTGCGTAGACATTGTGCTGGTTCTTGGGAAAAACAGAAATAGACTTACCTGGAGATAAATGCCAGTCATTTTTTGCACTCCATGCCAAAAGTTAATGTATTAGTCAGGGTTCTCTAGAGGGACAGAATTAATAGGATAGATGTATATATAAAGAGGAGTTTATTAAGGAGTATTAACTCACATGATCACAAGGTAAGGTCCCACAATAGGCCATCTGACAAGATGAGGAGCAAGGAAGCCAGTCTGAGTCTCAAAGCTGAAGACCTTGGAGTCCGATGTTCGAGGGCCAGAAACATCCAGCATGGGAGAAAGATGTAGGCTTGGAGACTAAGCCAGTCTAGTGTTTTCACGTTCTCTGCCTGCTTTTATTCTGGCCATACTAGCATCTGATTAGATTGTGCCCACCCAGACTGAGGGTGGGTTGGCCTTTCCCAGTCCACTGACACAAATGTTAATATCCTTTGGCAACACCCTCACAGACACACCCAGGAACAATACTTTGCCTCCTTCAGTCCAATCAAGTTGACACTCAGTATTAACCATCACAGTTAATGTATAGGCAAGAAACAACTCAAAACATCTTCTTCTTCTTCTTCTTTTTTTTTTTTTTTTGTGACAGAGTCTCACTCTAGTCATCCAGTCTGGAGTGCAGTGGCATGATCTCAGCTCACTGCAACCTCCGCCTCCGGGGTTTAACAGGGTTTAAGCAATTCTCCTGCCTCAGCCTCCTGAGTAGCTGGGATTACAGGCGCCCGCCACCATGCCCAGCTAATTTTTGTACTTTTAGTAGAGATGGGGTTTTGCCATGTTGGCCAGGCTAGTCTCGAACTCCTGACCTCAGGTGATCCGCCCACCTCAGCCTCCCAAAGTGCTGGGACTACAGGCGTGAGCCACTGCGCCCGACCCCAAAACATCTTTTTTTATACTTCAGACAAAAAAAAAAAAAAAAAAAAGCATGCTGAAAATGAGTATGTATGTTCTAAGGCATTACTCCTTTGGAATGCCTGTCTAGTCTTGCTAACCCACCCCTCTTCATGGGAGTCTCTTTTCACCCATATTTCCCTCCTATATCCAACAAGTATCAATATATGTAACCTGAATCCTTTTTTTGTACACACATAAAAGGAAACTTCTGGATAAACATACCTTGTTCAAGGTTGTTACTATGGAAGTTGTTACTTAGACAAGGATTGTATTTATAGTAGTTTTATGCTTGTAAGCAAGGTCATTACACGCTCATGATGGACCAGAACATCTCAATATGGCGAGATATTTTCATACAGTGAAGCATTATTATAACGAATATTAAATCAACTGTGATAGTAGGTATATAGATGAATAAGAATGAACCTTCCAGAAAGGATTAGTGGATGCCTTCATGTATTTGGATAACTAGCTCATCAACATAAATAAATATTTAGTTTAAAAGCAAAAGTTTGTATCATTGGACATACTTGAAAAAGAAACAGAGTTCATATCCTTGTTATCTTCGCATCTTCTGTAAATAGAAATCATCTTGACTTCAAGCACATTAGAATTCTCAGTATTTGTTATCTGGCTGGAAGATTTATCAGCCATGACTACATCTGGTTTCAAGAAGCAGAAAACCTGAAAAACTATGGCCTAAACAAGCAGCAGGGTTGTTTTATTCCTCTCAAAGAAAAAGGTCCAGAAAGAGGTGGTCCAGGGCTGGTTTGCTGGTTCCACGACAGGACCTAAATGTCTTCTACTGTGTTTTGCTGCTGCACTGGCCTTAGTAGGAGCTTTCAGCTTTATGCTCACATCAACCAAAATTAAGGCTGTTGAGGCAGAAATATTTTGATAAAGATTTATTGGAAGCCAAATGTGAGAATCAACCCTGGAAGACACACCAACAAAAATGAGTGTGTTCCAGAGTCTGTTGCAAGTTGGGAGGCTTTTATGAAAAGTTTAGAGAAAAGGAAGTGGAATCCTCAAACTGGAGTTGTCCTTTTCACTGGAGAGTATAATACAAAGGTTACAATCCTAGGCTACAGATTACAACAAACAGGCTAAAATGTTTTACATTTAAATTAAATGCAAAACAATCAGTAAAACTTCATGAATCAGAAAAACTTCATGATTCAGAAATAGTCAGAAATAAGTCAGTCTCCTTTTCAATGTCAGTAAGTTATGTCTTAATCGATATGTCAAAAGTTTGAGGAACTCAAGATAATATTTGAGGAATTCGTGTTATGATCTTTACTCAGGAATAGGATGTAAGCCAGGAATCATGAAACCTCCCCTGGGCAAGTCACATTCATATATAGATGACTAGTGGGTGGGTGGCAGGCTGGAGAGGCACACTCTTACACTAGGCAAGTGAATTTAGAAGCCTGCCAAATGTGACCTGTAGATTATCACTCACAAAATGGCAGCAACAACTCTAAGTATCATTATCATGTTCCAGGCAGGAGGAAGGCTAAAAGAAAAGGATAAGGAGAAATGAGATATATGCCAAGTGATTTCTCATCTTTATCTGGAATGAAATAGCTTTCCCAAAGGCTCTAACCACTAATTCCATTTATATTTCACCTTCCAGAATGGGATCTCATGGCCAACCCTTGCTGTAGGACAGCATCTAGAAAAATCATGATTGTATTCATACATATTACCTTTTCCCAAATGAAAGAAGAGTAGAATGGCTGTAGGGAAGGCAATTATCAGTAACCTTTGGAGAGAGAAGGAACTTTCTATATATAGATGACTAGTGGGTGGGTGGCAGTCTGGAGAAGCACACTCTTACACTGCAGAGAAGGCATTTCATTGTCTGGTCTTAGGAGCTTAAATTTACCCACCTTTCACAAAAGAGGTCATTTTGTGTGACTGTTGTCACGAGTACTTCCCTGTACCTGTTTCTCCTTGTTCACCTAGTAAATTATTTTTCATCAACATTCAGATGAGATGTCATCACATCCACATGGAAACCTTATCCTGCTCCATCAGAAAAAAATTTGTTGAATGTACTAGAAATTGAGTTCACTGAAGGCAATAGCTCCATCTTCTTTGTATTTTCAACCCTTAGACTAATGCCTTGGTGGCTTACTTAATTTATCTACCATGTGTGGACTGCAGATATTACACATTTCCAGTTAAGGTGCATGAATGATTGGCTATCTCACATAATTTCTAGGGCTAATTATAAAAAGGGTCCAAATATTTTTTGCTAGTTTTGGAACAGTTCAAATACACGGAAGAGTGAGAACCTGTGCTTTGGTGTTGTAAACCATAAAGCAAAATACACAAAATCAAATGTCCTTTTGGATAATGAGACCTAATCAAATGTACAGAGAGATTGAGTCCTAGCAATAGGTTAACCAGTGGGTACATGTCACTCCTAAGGACATTCCAATGTGAAATATTTACCTATTTTGCTGGCCAAGGAAGACTCATTTTTGCTTGAATTTGATCAATGGGCCAATAGTTTAAACATTTGGCAAAAGACATTACATTAAAAAATATTGGCCAAAAATTATAAAATATTTCAACAATATTGATTTATATATTTCTAATTGATAAATAATATTTGTGTATATATTATGAGGTACAATGTAATGTCTTGATCTCTGTGTGAAAGAGCGCATTAAGCTAATTAACATATCCATCACTTCATCTAGTTATCCTTTTTTTTGTATGTGGTAGAATGCAAAAAATCAATTCTGTCAGCAATTTTGAAACACACACTAACTTATAATTAACTGTGGTCACCATACAGTGCAATAGATACTAAAACATTTCTCCTGTCTAACAGAAGCTGATCAATATCTCCTCTTTCCCCCATGCATCCCGAAAACCCTCAGCCTCTGGTAAAATCCTTTCTATTCTCTCTTTCTATGAGATTGACTTTTTAGATTCCACATATGAGATTTTATAGTATTTGTCCATAAGATTTAGCTGCGTCCCCACCCAAATCTCATTTTGAATTGTAGCTCCCATAATCCCCATATGTTGTGGGAGGTAATCAGTGGGAAGTAATTGAATCATGGGGATGGGTTTTTCCCATGCTGTTTTTGTGATAGTGAATAAATCTCAGGAGAACTGATGGTTTTATAAAGGGAAGTTCCCTTGCACATGCTCTTCTTGCCTGCCACCATGTAAGAGGTGCCTTTGCTCCTCCTTTGCCTTTCACCATGATTGTGAGGTCTCATGTGGAACTGTGAATCCATTAGACCTATTTTTCTTTATAAATTACCCAGTCTCGGGTATTTCTTCATAGCAGTATGAAAATGGACTAATATGCTTGTCTTTCTGTACCTGGCTTATTTAACTTAGCATAATGTCCTCCAGGTCCATCCATGTTGCTGCAAATGATAGCATTTTCTGCCTTTTTAGGGCTTCATTGTGTGGTACACACTTTTTCTTTATATATCCATTTCTTTCTTTTTGTGTGTGTGTGTGTGTGTGCGTGTGTGTGTGTGAGATGGAGTTTCACTCGTGTTGCCCAGGCTGGAGTTCAATGGTGTGATCTCGGCTCACTGCAACTTCTGCCTCTCGGGTTCAAGTGATTCTCCTGCCTCAGACTCCCGAGTAGCTGGGATTACAGGCATGCACCACCACGCCCAGTTTATTTTATATTTTTGGTAGAGACAAGGTTTCTGCATGTTGGTCAGGCTGGTCTCAAACTCCCGACCTCAGGTGATCCACACACCTCAGCCTCCTAAAGTGCTGGGATTACAGGCATGAGCTGCAATCCCATGGGGGATTACATCACATGTGGGCAGGTTCCGTGATGCCCCCTGAGCTGTAAAATCAGCAAATTTTTGTTAGTGATTTTAAAAAGGGAAGGGAGTATATGAAGAGGGTGTGGGTCACAGAGATCACGTGCTTCACAAGGTAACAGAATATCACAAGGCAAATGGAGGCAGGGTAGGATCACAGGACCACAGGATGGGGGCGAAATTAAAACAGCTAATGAAGTTTTGGGCAAGCATTGTCATTGATAACATCTTATCAGGAGACAGCGTTTGAGAGCAGACAACTGATCTGACCAAAATTTATTAGGTGGGAATTTCCTTGTCCTAATAAGCCTGGGAGCGCTATGGGAGACTGCGGCTTATTTCATCCCTACAACTTCGACCATAAAAGATGACCGCCCCCTGAAGTGGCCATTTTAGAGGCCTACCTTCAGGGATGCATTCTCTTTCTCAGGGATGTTCCTTGCTGAGAAAAAGAATTCAGCGATATTTCTCCCATTTGCTTTTGAAAGAATAGAAATATGGCTCTGTTCCGCCTGGCTAACCGGCAGTCAGAGTTTAATGTCATCTCTCTTGTTCCCTGAAATTTGCTGTTATCCTGTTCTTTTTTCAAGGTGCCCAGGTTTCATATTGTGCAAACACTCATGCTCTACAATTTGTGCAGTTAATGCAATCATCACAGGGTCCTGGGGTGACATACAGCCTCCTCAGCTTATGAAAATGACTGGATTAAGAGATTAAAGACAGGCATAGGAAATCACAAGGGTATTGATTGGGGAAGTGATAAGTGTCCATGAAATCTTCACAATTTATGTTCAGAGATTGTAGTAAAGACAGGTGTAAGAAATTATAAAAGTATTAATTTGGGTTACTAATAAATGTCCATAAAATCTTCACAATCTATGTTCTTCTGCCATGGCTTCAGCCAGTCCCTCCGTTCGGGATTCCTGACTTCACACATCAGGGTTACATTCAATCTGCACATTGCTTTGGGTTTTGTACATTTTAAAAATATTAATTCTTCTAATCCCTGACCACAAAATATCTTTCCACTTCTTTGTGTCTTTAATTGTTTTTTCATCAATGTTTTATAGTTTTCAGTATACAGGTCTTTCATCTCCTTGATTAAATTTACTCTTAAGTAATTTTTTTGGTGCTATTTTTAAATGAGATTGTTTCTTTAATTTATTTTGTAGATAGTTTGTTGTTAGTGTATAGAAATTCCACTAATTTTTGTATGTTGATTTTGAAACCTGCCTCTTTACTGAATTTGTTTAACAGTGTTGGAAGGATTTTGGTTGAGTCCTTATGGCTTTCTCTATATAACATCACGTGATCATCAAACAGAGACAATTTTACTTCTTTCTTTTCTATTTGAGCATCTTGTATTTTTCTTGCTCAATTTTACTAGCTGGAACTTACAGTACTATGTTGAAGACTAGTGATTAGAGTGGGCATCCTTTTCTTATTTCTGATCTTAGATGAAAAGCTTTCAACTTTTCACCATTGAGCATAATGTTAATTTCGAACTTGTCATTTATGGTCTTTATTGTGTTGAGGTAAATTTCTTCTGTATCTGTTTTGTTGAGAAGTTTTATCATGAATGAATGTTAAATTTGCAAGTGACTTTTGCATCTATTGAGATGACGATGCAGTTTTTGTCTTTTATTTTGCTAATGTGGTGTATCAAGTGTATGAATTATATATGTTGAATCATCCTTGCATCTCTGGGATATACCTCACTTGATCATGGTGAATGATCACTTTAATGTGCTATTGAATTCAGTTTGATAGTATTTTATTCAAGATTTTTATAATATGCTCATCAGAAACATTGGCCAGTAATTTTCTTTTCTTGTAATATCCTTGTCTGGCTTTAGTATCAGGGTACTGCTGGCCTCATATAATTAGTTTAAACGTATTCTCTCCTTTTTAATATATTTAAGAAGAAGTCTTACCAGTCTCATCTACAACACTGATAGACAATCTCATAAATCATCTATAAAAATATTTATTTTTACTTAATGTAGAATCCAAGTAAAATCTCTGAAAGCAATCATTTGTTTGCAAATCAAATACCTGTGTCAGTGAATTAGCTTATCCACTATAGAGAACTGTTGGGTATAAGACAGTTACATTTTGGAGAACATTTGCAAATAACATGGCATATGATAGAGGTTTAAAAATAATTTTTATTGAATACATAACTAAATGAAATAATGACAGTGATGTTTTTAAAAGCAAGGTCAGTCATACACTAACTTTACAGAGTATATTATTTCAACAGTACTTGTTTGTTGATTTACTATATTAATGAGTAAATAAATGCATTTTTAAAAGATTTAACCCTATGATGGGTTATACACTAACTAACCTCACATGAATTAATGATACTTATGATAGTTTAAACTGTTGCTTCACTTATTTATGTCCCTGGGCAACTATACTCTGTCATGCCTCACTATGGGTGACTGTGCTGTCCTGATCTCTTGACTTTGGCCTCTGCTTTTTTTTAATCTGCTTTGGTCAGTGGCATGAAGGCAGAAGTGACAATGCTCCAGTTCTGAGTCTATGCCATAAAAGCTTGATATATTTCCTCTATTTTTTCTTTACTTCTGATACTTCCATAAAAGAAAAACATACAAAAACAACTAACTAATATATAGAGATTTGGCCAGTTTAAGATAAATATGTCTTTTTTAAAAAAAAAAATTAGATCTTAATGAAACTCCTGTAACATTAAAAAAAAAAATCCCTACATAAGGATTGAAACTCTAGCCCCATTAAAGTGCTAATAAAACTTTTAACAATTTTGTTTCCTATTGAAATTTTTTGTGAGGCTTTTTACAAGAATCTTATTATTTGACAACCAAGATATTGTGAAAAAAATAATTTTAGAGCATACATAAAAAATTAATATATTTAATTTATCTTACATTTTTCATGCTAAAAATATCAAAGGCCTCTAAATATTCTATATTCTTGCAAGGGAAGGACACTCATTCCTCTAATAAAAAAGAGTATTTTTCCATTGACCACTTTTAATCAAAAACAATTTAACTCTCTCCCTTCTATTCCAGCCATGTGAAGTGCTGGCTCCCCCTTTAACTTTCACCATAGTTGTAAGTGTCCTGAGGCCTTCTCAGAAGCTGGACAGATGCATCATGCTTCCTGTACAGCCTGCAAAACCATGAGTCAGTTAAACCTCTTTTCTTTAGAAATTACCCAGTTTCAGGTATTTCTTCATAGTGATGCAAGAACAGACTAATACAGAAAATTGGTACTGAGGAATGGGGCATTGCTATAAAGAGACCTGCAAATGTGGAAGTGACTTTAGACCTGGAAAACGGACAGAGGTTGGAAGAATTTGGAGGGCTCAGAAGAAGACAGGAAGATGAGGGAAGGTTTGGAACTTCCTAATGATTTGTTGAATGGTTGTGACCAAAATGCTGATAGTGGTCTGAACAATGAAGTCCAGGCTGAGGATGTCTTAAATGGAAATGAAGAACTTATTGGGAACTGGAGCAAAGGTAACTTTTGTTCTGCCCTAGTGAATAACCTGGCTGCATTTTGCTGCTGCCCTAGGGAATCTGCGGAAATTTGAACCTGAGAATGATTATTTATAGTATCTGGCAGAAGAAATTTCTAAGCAGGAAAGTATTCAAGACTTCGCCTAGCTGCTTCTAAATGGCTATGCTCATATGCATGAGCAGAAAAACCCATAAAACTGAAACTTATATTTAAAGGGGAAGCAGAGTGTAAAAGTTTGGAAAATTTGCAAACTGGCCACGTGGTAGAAAAAAAATGCCCATTTTCAGGGAAGAAACTTAAGCAGGTTGCAGAAATTTGTATAAGTAAAGAGCAGCCAAGTGTTAATAGCCAACACAATGCAGAAAAGCCCTCAAAGTCATTTCAGAAACCTTCAAGGAGACCCTCTCATCACAGGCTTGAAAGCCTAGGAGGGGAGAATAATTTCATGGGCCAGATCCAGGGCCCTACTGCTCTGCACAACCTCTGGACACTGCTCCCTTCATCCTGGCCACCCTAATTACAGCCATGGCTAAAAGGCACCCAGGTACAATTTGATCCACTGCTTCAGAGTATTCAAGCCATAAGCCCTGGCATCTTCCATGTGGTGTTTATCCTACAGGTGCACAGAGTGCAAGAGTTGAAGCTTGGGAGCCTCTGTCTAGATTTGTGAGGATATATGGAAAAGCCTGTATGTCCTGGCAGAAGCCTGCTGCAGGGGTGGAGCCCTCGTGGAGAACCTGTACTAGGGCAGTGCAAACGGGAAATGTTGAGTTGGAGTCTCCACACACAGTCCCCACTGGGACACTGCCTAGTGGAGCTGTGAGAAAAGGGCCATCATCCTTCAGACCCCAGAATGAAGTGGATTCACTGGCAGCTTGCACCCTGTAGCTGGAAAAGCTATAGGTATTCAGTGCCAGCCCATGAGAGCAGACACAGGGACTGAACCCTGTAAAGCCACAGGAGTGGAGCTGCTGAAGGCCTTGAGAGCCCAACCATTGCATCAGTTTGCCCTGGATGTGGATGTGGGACATGGAGTGAAAGGAGATTATTTTGGAGCTTTCATATTTAGTAACTGCCTTGCTTCATTTTAGACTTGCATGGGGCCTGCAGTTCCTTTCTTTTGGCCAATTGCTTTATTTTGGATTAGGAATATTTATCCAATGCCTATACTCCCATTGTATCTTGGAAGTAACTAACTTTGTTTTTTTGTTTTGTTTTTTTTTTTTTTTTTTTTTTTTTTTTTTTTTTTTTTGCAGGCTTATAGGTGGAAGGCACTTGCCTTGTCTCAGATGAGACTTTGGACTTTTGAGTTAATGATGGAATGAGTTAAGACTTTAGGAGACTGTTGGGAAGGCATGATTGTATTGTTGTATTGTGAAATGTGAGAAGGACATGAGATTTGGGAGGGGTCAGAATGATATGGTTTTGATCTGTGTTCCTCCTCAAAATCTCATGTTGAATTGTAATTCCCAGTTTTGGAGGTTGGGCCTTTGGGAGGTGATTGGATCATGGAGGTGGTCCTTTATGAATGGTTTAGCACCATCTTCTTGGTGCTGTTCTTGTGATAGAGTTTTCATAAGATCTGGTTGTTTAAAAGTGGGTAGCACCTCTCCCTCTCTGTCTTCCTCCTGCTCTGGATGTGTGAATTTCTGGCTCCCTCTTTACTTTCTGTCATGATTGTAAGTTTTCTGAGACTTCTTCAGAAGCCAAGCAGATGCCAGCATAGTGTGTCAGTACACCTTGTGGAACCATGAGCCAATTAAGCCTTTTTTCTTTATTGAAAAAAATATATATTTTTTTCTTTTGAGATGGCGTCTTGCTCTGTCACCCTGGCTGGAGTGCAATGACATGATCCTGCTCACTGCATGCAACCTCTGCTTCCCGGGTTCAAGCAATTCTCCTGCTTCAGCCTCCTGAGTAGCTGGGGTTACAGGTACCTGCCACCGCACCCAGCTAATATTTGTATTTTTTAGTAGAGATGGGGTTTCGCCATGTTGGTCAGGCTGGTCTCTAACTCCTGACCTCAGGTAATCCACCCACCTCGGCCTCCCAAATTATTGGGATTACAGGTGGGAGCCACTGTGCCCAGCCAAAAAAATAATAATTTAAAAGAGAAATGGAATTAGCATTCTGTGAGACAAATGCAATACATACATTGTTCATACTTACTTTACTTCACTCTTTACTATAAGCAATATGATGGGTAAGCTTTGTTACTTTTACTTTGCAATAGGAAAACTGAGACTCAGTGAGTTTGAGTAAGTTGCCCTAAATCATTCAGATAAAAAAATGCATAGGTGAAATTTGAAATCAGGTCTTCAGGTCTGCATGAAACCAAGTTTTGTGCTCATTTATCTCTACTAAATCGAATGTCAGAAAATAAATTAGGAATAAAAGGATAATTAAATGCTAAAATAATTTTAAACATACCAGAAAGTAATCTCTGTCATGAAGATGTTAGGAAGAGAAAGGGGTTAAAAATAATTCTAGTTAAGAATAAACAATTCTTGGAATTGTCAACCTGTGTTTAGAAGATGGAACATGAAGAAGGTATTAATATTTTGGTACTGGCCTAGCATAAGAAAGACTCCAGTCCAAGAAGTTTATGATGGTGTGGCCTATGTTCTACATCCCCAGATATTGACAGGGATAAACTTTCAGCTGTTATGCCATGTCCCATTGTGTAGAGACAAGATGATTCCAGGTGATGCAAAGATGTAGCCTTAAAGAATGTTGAACTACATAATTGAAGAAGTTATGCTTTCATAATTTCTGAATACTTAACAGAGTTGTAATCTTTGACAAAATGTGACAATAGACAAAATCGAGAACAGTAATGTCATCACCTCCTAGTAAGATCCAGTTTGTGTCTCCTCTCCATCTTTAATTCTTTTCTCCTTTTCAAAGTTAACCATTAACTTCACTTCTAAAATCACAAATTCACATTTCCTGTTTTTGAATTCCTTGTAGATTAAATTATATAGTATGCATTTGTGTCTGGCTTCTTTCACACCACATCATGTAGGTCCCTTCAATTATCTTCTGGCCCAGCCCTCAGACTCTTGCCTGAGATCAAGAGTATTCAGTGAAGAATAATAAAATATTTTTAAAGAAACTCTTTCACAAAGAATTTGTCCAAAATCTTCTGCAGGGATAACTGATCAGCAGTGTTAAAGGAGGTGTGCTTGTGGCACACGTCTGCACATTTGATATAAAAAATGCAGAGCTTTGCTCCAGAAATGGGTGAGCACCAGAAGCAGTGAGGGTGGTACTAGAATAGGCAAAACAGGAATGTTGGCAACTTTGGAGGTATTAACTCTATAACTGGTGCCTTAGGAGAGGTCATCACAGTGAACCAAAGCCGGAGATGGGAAAGCAGTGTATGCCATGAATCTGGAAGATGGCTGACCTCTTGGGAGTTCTCAGAACTCTCTGGAGGAATTTGAAGGAAATGAAGTTTCTTTAGAGCTGAGCCACAGAAACATAATATTATTTATTGTTTACTATATTGTATGTAAATATGTTACATATATTTTACACACATGCATGCACACACACACACAAGGCTGGAACTGCTTTGGAAATAGTTATGTATGCTTTTGAGACTGGGAGATCTAGGGTAAGGCTCTAGCAGCTGAGAACAATAAGGATAAATGCTTTCTCCTAAAAACAGTTTTTTTTTTTCTTAATCTCACAAACTTATGATTCTGTATTGGTATGCTAATGATGCAAAAACATGGAATTTTTCTTTAATATAAATCATACTAATTTTCATGTGCATGCTACCAATATTTTGATAATAAATTTTTAAAGTCACTCCTGTATTTGCTTTATACCCGGGTTATTTAAAACAAAGATTTAAAAGTGGATAAAAGCCAGGCAAGGTGGCACACTCCTGTAATCCCAGCACTTTTGGAGGCTGAGGTGGGCGGATCTTTTGAGGTCAGGTGTTCGAGACTAGCCTGGCCAACATGGTGAAACCCTGTCTCTACTAAAAATACAAAAATTAGCCCGACGTGGTGGCACATGCCTGTAGTCCCAGCTACTCAGGGGGCAGAGGTGAGAGAATTACTTGAACCTGGGAGGTGGAAGTTGCAGTGAGCCAAGATTGTGCCAGTACACTCTGGCCTGGATGACAGAGCAAAACTCCATCTCAAAAAGAAAAAAAAAAGTGGTTAAAGGTATCACAAACTGAACTGATTTCTTTCTATTGTTTCTCACAATATCTTAGCAACTGAGACCATTGAAACTTATTTTTCTATTGAAAATTTTGTAGCATTGAAAATGTGTTTTATATGTAAAGAGAAATATAAGAAAAGAAGTAAAACAGCTTACCATAAGAAAGGGTTTTTTTTTTAACCCAGATTTTGCATTTCCTTGTATCTTTAAAGCTACATAAACTGATCATTACTAAGACAATTCAGTTAGAGACTAGATGTTAATAAAAAAAAGCATTTGGTTAATATCCTTGGTGATTAGGTTTCACATCCTTAAGTCTTTATCGAAAAATACCTTTATTCCCTTAATTTCTCTAAGAACAAAATATCACAAAATGTAAAATGAAAATTGTGATGGGCTGCTCAAAAAATTGATCAGAAGTCACACTCATTTCAGAAAAAGAAAGCACAGCAGCAGCAGAACCATCACGAACACTATTCAATTTTAAATTTGATTTTCAAGATAATGCAAGTCAAACCATTTGCCCAAATATGTAACAACCACACACAATAAAACTCATATAGTTATCCTACAGTACCCACATCAGTCACTTCCACAGACATGCTCCCCAGGGTGCTGTAAAACAAAAGACCCAAAATAGTTTAAGAAGGGAAAAATTTCAGAGAGACATTTGAAAAACAGAATAGCAATAGATTTTGCTTTTGATTTGCTGACTTGAAATTAGAGATATGATTTTAAATTATGGAAACTCCATCAAATTGTACCAGAACTGGCAAATGTATATATACTGAGAACTCTGTACATAGCCTTTGTAGCTCTGGAGGGAAGCTCAAAGAATCCTTACTTTTGTGATAGGAAAGAAGCTAAAAATCTTGACCTACAGTCACTTTAACACACAATAGAAGTGTTTGCTGTGGCATGCTCCAAGCTGCACCCTTTGTCCCAGCATAGTTTTGGCAGGTCATTGCATTCTCAAAAAGTGGCTAGAAAATACTAAGTTAAATTAATATGATTAAGCTTTGTCTCATATAATTCTTCCACTGTTTCACATCTGTTAATCACATCTATCCCTATAGGATTAAATATTCTTGGAAAACAATACCTAAATTATTTGTTGTTTGTTTCTTAGATGGAGTCTAGCTCTGTTTCCCAGGCTGGAGAGCAGTAGTGCAATCTCGGCTCACTGCAACCTCCACCTCCTGGATTCAAGCCTTTCTTGTATCTCAGACCCCCAAGTAGCTGGAATTATAGGTGCCCATCACCACGCCTGGCTAATTTTTGTATTTTTAGTAGAGATGAGGTTTTGCCATGTTGGCACGGCTGGTTTCGAACTCCTGACCTCAGGTGATCTGCCTGTCTCGGCCTCCCAAAGTGCTGGGATTACAGGCATGAATCACCATGCCTGGCCAACAAGACCTAAATTTTTAATATTTCTAAATACATTTGATGAAATACATAGAGCACACCTAATCCTTCCTCTCCTTTGTTTTACGATTTTTCATAATCTGATTACAATATTAGTATTGATACTTATAGAAAATGAAAAAAGCACAGAACAACATGAGAAAAAAAACAAATATTGCCTGTAATATCACTATCCAGAGAAAGCCCCTGTTAATATATTGGTGCAATTTATCCCACTTCCACCCCTACATCTTTGGCACTTCTAAAAAAAGCATGGGCTTAAAAATTCTATTTGTTTATTGTTTTTATATAATTGGAATCATTCTAATTTTTTCACCCATCATTAAATGTTCTTTGGTACCACGATAGCATGGCTACATAATTATCCATTTGTGGCAGAGTTAGCTAGCTCTTCATTGAAGACTGACACTTCTCTTGCATAGCATACAGACCCAAAGACAACCACATTTTTCAGCCCTTTTGAAACCTAAATTGTATCATGTGATTGCATTTTGACTAATGAAGTATGTACAGAAATGTTTAGTCCATTTATAGTTTAAGTACATAAGAACGTCTTTCATAAACTTCTACTTTTTCTTTTTTCCTTATCTGTCAAATTGACATCAATGCCAAGAGATACCTGGGAAAGCACATGTTATGAATGGCAGGGCTCTCATCTGGCTGGATCCCTGAATGACTGCATGGAGTAGATTCCTTTACTCCTGCCTCACCTTCTGTTTTTATACTATGTAAGAAAAAAAATGCTTTCCACTCTGTTAAACCAGTAAAATTTGAGGTTTATTGTTAGAGTAGCAAACATAACCTTAAAACACTATAATATATAAATAATTCATAATTTAACTTAACTATTATTGAGTGGTTTTCAAAATTTTCTACAGTAATTATGATATTTGGAAATAAATCTTTGTACATACACTACACCTTCAGGACAAATTCATAGAAACTATATTGTTGGATTTCAGTGAAGGAACATTATGGCTCCTGGTGCAGACAGCCCCTGAACTAAATATAAAAGTTAAAAAACAAAAGTTTTGAAACAATGTACGCTTCAACAAATTGTGAATTCCTGGTTCTTTGGATTCTCAGTCTTTCCCAATCTCCTTCCATTATTATAGGTGAAAAATATTGTTTTTATTTCTTGAATTATACCTGTGGTTATATACTTTTTCTTTTTGTTCTTCCTTTTTCATTATAAAGGTGTGTGTTTCCCCATTTATATTTATTTATAAGACTACTATCATTACCATTCATGCCCTGATTCAAACTAGACCAAGACTGCCAGTAGATAAATATAATCACTCATGAACTTGTGTGTCAGAGTTGCTTTTGCTGCTGTAGAAGATTTAGCATGCCATTATGAACCTTAGCATCACTTTTTTATGGCCTATTCTTACTATTTCTGGGGTCTACCCATTGGTCTAGACTTGAGTCAGAGTGCTTGATCTCTACCTAGATCATCTATTGGGATTGAAGTCCTCATCTGAACAGGCCTCTGAGATGATGTTCTGACAATTTGACTGGTACTTCTAGCTTCTTTCTAGTAACCCTTTCTAGATTATATGGCACGCACTCCTGGTAATTTACTTTGTTTATAGTGACTCCTGCATCATTGCAAGTCTAGTCACTACTTGGAGACATCTGATGCTTTTATATTCATTAATTTATTCATTTATTCGAAAAGTAAATATTTATGGGTTGCCTCCTATAGTCAGGCATTTAAGAAACATTAGTATTACTTTGGTAAATAAAAATGCATGTTTCCTCCCCTCATAAAGCCTAGAGGCTTTATATGTGAAAAGAGAAGGAGCAAATAGACAGTGAGAGGAACATATGAACAAGAAAACACGTCAGTAAATGTATAATTGTTGAAAACAAAAACTAGGTAAGTTAAGAGGTTGATTTTATTCAGGCTATTAAATTAGAGTGCCCCCAGATTCAAAGATCAGAGTGTTCCACCAAGGTGGTTTTGCCTTAGATTTTTATCAGGAGAGATAGATAACTTGCAGACAGGGTGGTTTGAAGTCCAGGTTGTTTTGTAGGCAGGGGAAGCTGAAGTTAGTTATTTGAACAGGACATGTTTTTCTTTGCAGATGGCTAGTTTTAAGACAATTAGTTTAGAATAAACGGTTCTAATCTTAGCAATCAATCATGACCAACTGTTCTGATTTTAGCTAATCAATCATGAGATAAAAAAACAGGAAGTTGATGGAGGGTTCTCTGTCTGGCTTATCCACAGAAGAACATGGAATAGTCAAGGAAATTGTAAAGGCCAATATAGGTGAAATAAGTACAAGGAAGAGAGACAGGAGACGTCAGATCAGAAAATACCATCCAGGAAAAGGTAGTGAGTTTTTACACTATAGTAAGGGCAGTGAGGAGTCACTGAACTATGTTGATGAAAGAAGTACTATGGTCTCAGTGATGCTTAGAAAGATCACTATAAGTGCTATTTGGAAAATTAATCAGGTCAGCAGGGCATACAAAAATAAAAAAAGAGATTGGTGATAAAACTATTATAGTAATCCAGATAAAGAAAGATAATAGCTTGTATTAGGCTGGTATCCATCCATGGACTAATCAGATGCCTTGCATTTTATTCTCATAGCTATATTGCTATATTTTTACACCTCTTTGGAGAAGAGAATTTAGAATTTTGTCCATCTCCTCTGCGCACTACACACCTATGAGGCCAGTCTTCAAGGTAAAGCTCCACTGGGCCTCAATTTCTTCCCTTTCACATCAATTATTACGGTTGCACTGTAGCTTGTAGTCACACTGGATATGGTTCCTACTGTCATCTTTCTGTACCATGTTCCACATCCCACATCACTCTGCACCTGGATTTTTTTTTTTCTGTAGTAAATAAACTTTATTTATCTCTTTCTCAGCGATGACACCACCAACAGTCACGGCCTTGCATACAATACAGTTATGCATTGGCTATTTACAATTTATGACAGTGTTTTTTCCTCCAAAAAATATAAGTACAAAAGCTAGGTAAACAATGAGGTACTGTCATTTGGGATTTATTACATGTCTTAGCTTAAAAAACTGGTCTTCAGCAAATATTCAACAAATCAACCTGAATAAAATAGTCAATTAAATGCTCTAATTTAACAGAAAAAAATCACTAAATTTCGCCTCAAAATGTATTGCACAAGTCTTTTTAAAAAATCACCCTAAAATATGGCCGGGCGCAGCGGCTCACACCTGTAATCCCAGCACTTTGGGAGGCTGAGGCGGGCAGATCACCTGAGGTTGGGAGTTCGAGACCAGCCTGGCCAACATGGTGAAACCCCCATCTGTACTAAATACAAAAATTAGCTGGGCAGGGTGGCACATGCCTGTAGTCCCAGGTACTCGGGAGGCTGAGGCAGGAGAATCACTTGAACCCAGGAGGCGGAGGTTACAGTGAGCTGAGATTGTGCCACTGCACTCCAGCCTGTGCAACAGACTGAGACTCAGTCTCAAAAAAAAAAAAAAAAAAAAAAAAAAAAATTACCCTGAAATAAATAGGAAAGGTAAGCAGTTTTTTTAGAAAGAATGGAAGAAAAGAATATTATGTAAGCCTATAAAGAAGGTTAAGGCATTCAAAATATCTTTTAAACAACATAAAATTCTTCTAAACAGAAAACCGAAGAAAAAAACTATCACCATTTCTCCACTGATGAAATCTATTTTAAAAGGAGTCTGCAACATATCTGTGGGCCAGATTTTTCTTGGTCTTTTGGCAACATGAGGGGCCCTAAATGACAACTTCATTCTCAAAGAGTAGCAAGTGTGGACCGTTTTCCCAGCAGCAGTCATCCAATGTCACTCTTCTTTAAGATGAAGATCGGAGCCATGACACATGCTAATGAAGCACAGGCTGATGGTTGACTTAGAAGATACCACTACGAGGTGAAGTAAACGTTAGCTGAGCATCTTCTCTTTACAAAATTTTCTGAGTCTGATCATCAGGGAACTTCAGTATAGTGGTTATAACCTTTGCTATGGTCTTAGTCTCACGATCTATCATATACTCAAAAAGCACTTTTTGCAAATACTCAAACTTGGTGGGTTCTCCAAAGACTGAGACATCGGTGTGGTAGAAATTGCCACCTTTGTTAGGTGTCCCCACAGTTGTTGCATCTACATTATTTTCATATTTCTTCAAACAGTCGCCTTTTTTTTTTTTTATTATACTTTAAGTTTTAGGGTACATGTGCACATTGTGCAGGTTAGTTACATATGTATACACGTGCCATGCTGGTGCGCTGCACCCACTAACTCGTCATCTAGCATTAGGTATATCTCCCAATGCTATCCCTCCCCCCTCCCCCCTCCCCACCACAGTCCCCAGAGTATGATATTCCCCTTCCTGTGTCCATGTGATCGCATTGTTCAATTCCCACCTATGAGTGAGAATATGCGGTGTTTAGTTTTTTGTTCTTGCGATAGTTTACTGAGAATGATGGTTCTCAAAAGAAGACATTTATGCAGCCAAAAAACACATGAAAAAATGCTCATCATCACTGGCCATCAGAGAAATGCAAATCAAAACCACTATGAGATATCATCTCACACCAGTTAGAATGGCAATCATTAAAAAGTCAGGAAACAACAGGTGCTGGAGAGGATGTGGAGAAATAGGAACACTTTTACACTGTTGGTGGGACTGTAAACTAGTTCAACCATTGTGGAAGTCAGTGTGGCGATTCCTCAGGGATCTAGAACTAGAAATACCATTTGACCCAGCCATCCCATTACTGGGTATATACCCAAATGACTATAAATCATGCTGCTATAAAGACACATGCACACGTATGTTTATTGCGGCATTATTCACAATAGCAAAGACTTGGAACCAACCCAAATGTCCAACAATGATAGACTGGATTAAGAAAATGTGGCACATATACACCATGGAATACTATGCAGCCATAAAAAATGATGAGTTCATATCCTTTGTAGGGACATGGATGAAATTCTTTTTTTTTTTTTTTTGAGACGGAGTCTCGCTCTGTCGCCCTGGCTGGAGTGCAGTGGTGCGATCTTGGCTCACTGCAACCTCCACCTCCTGGGTTCACGCCATTCTCCTGCCTCAGTCTCCCGAGTAGCTGGGACTACAGGCCCCCGCCACCACGCCCAGCTAATTTTTTGTATTTTTAGTAGAGACGAGGTTTCACCGTGTTAGCCAGGATGGACTCGATCTCCTGACCTCGTGATCCGCCCGCCTCGGCCTCCCAAAGTGCTGGGATTACAGGCGTGAGCCACTGTGCCCGGCCCAAACACTCTTCTAAATAGTGAACCTGTTCTCTGAACTCTTGGTCTTTCAATTTTGAATCACTGATTAAAGTCATCTTCTTACACCTGGTTTATTATGCTGGTCTTCATTAAGTCTTACACACGGTTCCTGAAATTGTTGCTATATAAAAGGATTATTTTCATATCTCTGTTCTTGGCCCAAATAGCTTCACTATGCCCCTACTAGCTATACAGTCAAATCCAAAGTCCTTAAAAACCTCTTTAAAAGACCCAATGTACCTTTTTATCAGTTATCTTAAAAAAAAAAAAAAAAAAAACTCTGGATATACATGATTGGTTTACTCACTCATGTCTAAATATTTCCACTTCAAGTTATATGTATATATACACGTGTGTATATGAGTGTATATATAATATATACATATAAATATAATTTATATATATACATATATATGAATTAAGATATATACTTTAATTTTTCTACTAACAAAATTCCTTCTCCTCAATTAACAAGATTAAATTTTCACTTTCTCCACGGGAAGCACCACTGTATTCTAAAATGTATTCTCCTCTAAATTACTTATTATTTTAATCTTATCAATAAAAAGGAGTAGTTACCATTTATTTAGTGATTACTATGTCACAGAATCTATAATAACTTCCCATAACTCTGTATATAGAGAGTTATATCAATAAACCCAACTTATGTTTATAAAAATAACTTAGGTTAACTTAGGTCAATTTATATAAACTTAGGTTGGGTTTATTGACATAACTCTCTATATACAGAGTTAACGGGAAGTTATAGATTCTGTGACATAGTAATCACTAAATAAATGGTAACTACTGTTTTTAATGATGAGATTAAAATAAGTAATTGATTTAATAATTACTTTGATAATTAATCTTATCAATTATTTAATAATTGATAAGGTTAAAATAATAATTATATAAATTTACTTAGGTAAATTTAATTTAACCTAAGTTATTTATACAACTATGGTTACATAAATAAGCCCAACTTAGTTTTATATAATTTATATAACTAGTTATATATAAATTTATATAACTACAGTTATAAAGTTTTACATCTATAGTTATACAAATTATATGTCATTAATATAACTGTAACAATAAGAGAATACCACAACCAATGTCTGCAGCAACTTCAGGCAACAGGTGCTAGCTGTAGTCCCATTTTATAGATGAGAAAACAAATGTTTAGAGATAGATAAAATAAACTAGCCAAGGCTTTTCAGTTAGTAAGTGTCTGAGCAGAAGTCTGAACCTAGGTATTCTGACTGTGGAGTTCATGCTGTTATTTACTAATATCGCTTCAAAACCAAGGGGCTCTGAATCCTTTTTGTAATTTTAATATAGTAATAACAATATTTTAAGACATTGTCAGTTTAATATTGCATAACTTAGCGCAATAAACTATTTCAAAATTTCAAACATGATCATGATTATCTAGGCATAATCAAGTTTGAGCTTAGTTGCAGAAAGAAGGATAATATCTTGTAGTTTTTTGAGCTTGCTGTAATTTTCACATTGCTTAATGTGAAATAGTGTGCTTGGTAGTGAGTCAAAAGTATTTGTTCAATCGTTTATGTAAAATAACATATGTGAAAGATAAAATTGCTGTCACATGGACTGGCACATTTGCTAGTTTAGCTTGACTTGAATTAAGTGCAGATTAACTCATTAAGCAATGCTGAACCAGAAAGTCTGCTTTCATTAGCACCAGAAAAACAAAGTCTTACTGTTGAAAAGCTCACACTCTGTTTGGAGGAAAACAGACAAAGGGTATGTGATAAACGCTGGAATCAAGGATCAAGATTCATGCACTATGCTGTGAGTGCAAAGACAGAAGAAACAGAAAACTTAATAATTTTATTGAACTGTGGCTCAGTGAGTTTTAAAACAATTATTTCCCCAAACAGTCACAAGAAACATTGAACACTGTGTTAAGTGTGATGAAGGGCACCCTGCTAAATGCTATGGGGAATACCAAGTAGTATTAGCCAGGGTCCTGGCCCCGAAAAGCTTGAACTCTAGTTGGAGAGAGAATGAGGAAAAGTGTAAGATCTTAAAGTGCCAACCCAGAGGGCAAACAGATCTCTCTAAGTTGAAGTGATCAGTAGGTGCTTTAAAAACATAACAGATTTTTGCTGTCACAAAGGATGTGGAGAATTTAAGAAAGCATTTCTTTCAAAAGATTTGATTGCTACATCAAAGAAAGAAGTAAAACCATGGCAGCATCTTCAGTGGACGTGGGATGAGTATAACTAGAGCATGGGACTCTGAAGGGCCATGTCAGGAAATGTGGTTTTAAAAATGGCTTCTGGCCATCTTGTGGGAGGCACAAAAGGCCACCATGGGTCTGTGAATTGGCAAAGAAATGGACACAGACCGGAAGGCCAAGGTTCTTCCCCATGGGAATTCAAGTCAGAATTCTGACCACCAGACCTAGATATTTTCCTTGAAAACTACTCAGCTTTCATTCCTAGGGGTATTGTGATCCATCCATCATTGCTGAGGACTTCTGAGGGTCAGAACCTTCTGAGTACACCCCTTCCTCTGCTGTTCATTAGGGTGAATATGCCCACTTGCCTCTGGAAATCGAGTGCTGCCACTTGGCTTCTGCTGGCTTGCGATCAGATTTTCCCCTTTGACATCAGCAAGTCCATTTCATAGGAGCATTTCTAACAGTCACAGCTGGTCTATAAGGAAACTGGTCTACCAGAAAAGGCGGCGAGGCCTTTCAAGAAAACGTGCTTCTCTCACTAAAGTATTGCTGTAGCCTTAGTGAAGGGGATGCCTCTGAACTCTCTCAGGAAGTGGGTATGAAAGCTGATAAATCTCAAAACTGTCTATCCCTTAAGCCTTTAGATCTCTTTCCTTACTAAATTGCTGGAAAGTTCTGGGATTTCAGGCTCATTAAATGTAGGCCACTATTGAATCCAAATTTTAGTCAGCTATTGACAGACTATTAAGCTCTTCCAGCTGCATAAGTTACACATTAAATGAAAAATCTGTTAAATACACTCATGAATATATTCAGCAGAGACATTGTATTGTCTCCTTTCTCTAACTCTCTTTGATGCCATTTACACATATATTTCCAGATTTATGTTGA
This sequence comes from Pan troglodytes, assembly GCF_028858775.2. Lineage (NCBI taxonomy): Eukaryota > Metazoa > Chordata > Mammalia > Primates > Hominidae > Pan > Pan troglodytes. Next base: position 17,891,441 of record NC_072411.2, read on the forward strand.
TACAAATTGGAAAACTCTGGCCATTATTTTAGAGTATAAATGATTTTTTCTTAGATTTTCTTTCTTTTTTCTTTTTCTTTTTTCTTTCTTTTTTTTTTTTTTTTTTTTTTCAGATGGAGTCTTGCTCTGTTTCCCGGGCTGGAGTGCAGTGGCATGATCTTTGTTCACTGCAACCTCTGCCTTCTGGGTTCGAGTGATTCTCCTGCTTCAGCCTTCCGAGTAACTAGGACTACAGGTGCATGCCACCACACTTGGCTAATTTTTGTATTTTTAGTAGAGATGGGGTTTCACCGGGCTGGTCTTGAACTCCTAACCTCAGGTGATCACCCACCTCGGCCTCCCAAAGTGCTGGCATTACAGGCGTGAGCCACTGTGCCCAGCCTCTTAGTCAGATTTTGAACTTTTCCTCTAGGTTCAGGCTAAAATATGATCTAGTTATGAATGTGTCAACTAAGGGTAGTTGAAGTGTCCTCAGAACAATGAGATCACATGGACACAGGAAGGGGAACATCACACTCTGGGGACTGTTGTGGGGTGGGGGGAGGGGGGAGGGATAGCACTGGGAGATATACCTAATGCTAGATGACGAGTTAGTGGGTGCAGCGCACCAGCATGGCACATGTATACATATGTAACTAACCTGCACAATGTGCACATGTACCCTAAAACTTAAAGTATAATAATAAAAGAAAAAAAAACTTAAAAAAAAAAAAAAAGAAAAGAAAAAGAAGTACCCCTTGAATGCAACTGCCAATAGAAGTTTGCTACAGGGACCGCAAGCTAGGAAAGAAAAGCACCTTCCAATACAGAAAGGCAGACTGCTTCCACTGACAAAGGATGCTCATGTAATTTGAGGGTTGAGGATTCTCTGCTTCATTCACTCCTAGTCTCAGGATCCTAGCTTCTACCTAATTCATACTCTTCTGTTTTACTTGAGTGATGCTGAAAAGCTAAGAATTAACTTACACTATAATTCTGCAGCCTACACAATTAACATTTATGCTCATTTTTTTGAGGCTGACCCTTTAGCTATAAGATATTCTATAAGGATACTATAAAAGCTCTTTGAGTCTCTGTATATTGATATGAATTTTTTTAAAACCCTGTTAGTCATTCTTTTTTTGTAAGCACCCCAGTGCAGTCAGTTACAAGCATTCCACCTCACAGATCTTGTGGTCTTTGAAATAATGTCCAAATGCCATTATTAAAAGAATTGCAGGGCCTGGCACGGTGGCTCACGCCTGTAATCCCAGCACTTTGTGAGGCCGAGGCAGGCAGATCACCTGAGGTCAGGAGTTCGAGACTAGAATGGCCAACATGGTGAAACCCTGTCTCTACTAAAAATACTAAAATTAGCCGAGGGTGGTGGCAAGCGCCTGTAATACCAGCTACTTGGTGGGCTTTGACAGGAGAATTGCCTGAACCCAGGAGGCGGAGGTTGCAGTGAGCCGAGATCGTGCCACTGCACTCCAGCCTGGGTGACAGAGTGAGACTCAGTCTAAACAAAAACAAAAAACAACAACAACAAAAAAGAAGAATTGCATGTTTTCCAATTCATATCAACATAAATCATGCACTTGTCCTCCAAGACACTGACTTTAGCAGGCATTTCATTACAATTAACGATACATCTGATCTGGATTAATTTCATTAATTATGATGCTACTGCATTTCATAGATTCTACTGTTCCAACACTTGATAAAACTATAGAATGGCCTACTAAAGACTTAGTTACAATGCCAGTAGGGAAACAAAAAGAGGGAGCTCATTATACAGGATGAAAAAGTATGGGTGAATCAAAAACCAGTAGATAGTATTTGTTCTATAGTCAGAATACATGGGTCAAGAAATCAAATGGCAATGGCGGAAGTGCCTCCTTTCACTATTATACTGTCTAATTTATGAAAATTTTGCTTCTTGCTCTTAGAATATTAAGCTTTGTTGATAGGGAGGTCTTTGTTCTCTAGGAAGACAGAGAACCAGTAAGGACACAGCAATTCCACTGAATTGAAAGTTGAGATTGCCACTCGGCCATTCTTACCACATCGTGACACTATATAGGCAAAGCTGACTGGGATGAATGATTCAAATTACCATTACACAAAGAGGCAGGAACTCAGGTGATTCTCTGCGATAACACTTAGTACTTTCATATCCTATGGTAAAAGTGAGTTAAAAACTATACTAACAACAAAAAACAAAGGCAGAACTATTGAGTCATTCACTGCAGAAATAAAGATTTAGGTCACCTCACAAAGAAAAGATCTCAACTATCTGAAATACTGACCGCGGTCAAAGGAAGCATGGAGCGGTTAGTGAGAGAAAGAAGTTATAAATATCAGCTATGGCCTTATGACCAGTTACAAAAGCAGAAACCGTAGAAGGAATGAATATATTTGTGTGTATGAAATAATTTATTCATGTTTTTCTCCTTACTGTTAATATTTTGTATAAAACTATGGTTGCTATTAACTTAAAATTGAGTTATTAGGCAACAAAATATTCAGATGGAACTGTGGCTAACTTCCAGAGATGAATACAAATGTTGATACTTTGCGTCTCCTCATTTTAAGGAGAGACTTAGAGAAGATTTGTTTATAATGCAGAAGTTGCATCTTGTTAAGTGGAAATAGAAACCAAACACCGCATGTTCTCACTCATAGGTGGGAATTGAAAATGAGAACACATGGACGCAGGAAGGGGAACATCACACACCGGGGCCTGTTGTGGGGTGGGGGGAGTGGGGAGGGATAGCATTAGGAGATATACCTAATGTTAAATGACGAGTTAATGGGTGCAGCACACCAACATGGCACATGTATACATATGTAACTAACCTGCACGTTGTGCACATGTACCCTAAAACTTAAAGTATAATAAAAAAAAATTATCAAAATAAAAAAATAAATAACAAAGCTAAAAAAAAAAAAAGTTATTTTTGTTGTATGGAAGTTCAAATGTGTAGAAGGGTCTGAATGAATGCCAAGTAGTTGAAGAGGTGGAATGTGATTTTGTTTCTCAGCTTCAAACTCATGTTTCTATAGTTGGCTTTGTGATGCTGCAAACTTCATTTCTGCTTTGTCTTCTGGGGCTTGTTATACTATGTCAGTAGGGGCCCTTGAGGTTGACTGGAAGGCTGAAGGAGGCAGAAAAATGTTGCATCTTTCTGACTGCTCCCTATGCCTGCCTATCTCATTGCAACAATCACCCTTCACTCTGGCAGTGGGTAGTAGTGGTGGGTTCTTATTCGCAATTTTTTCCATTCCCCACAAGCAGCTTTACAATTCCTAAGGGGTACCAGTTCTTCATAACTGGCCCCCACTCCTCAGGGTCTGGACCCCAGTTCTGTAGGGCCCCTCCTCCCGGATGCTAACCTCCGTGGTTGCTTCCTGCAACCCATGTTCTGTAGGGCCCCTCCTCCCAGATGCTAACCTCCATGGTTGCTTCCTGCAGTTAATTTCTCTGTGATACCATCATGTCCCCATTGAGTATTTTTAGTTGTCTAACAATTGGTTGAAAATTTATGTACAATCATCTCTGTTAAAATAACTGGTGCCATTTCTTTCTTAACACTGAAAAGATATAGTAAGGTTGTTTTGTAGTAGGAAGTTACTCAAATTTTAATCCTGTCCCTTGAAACTGAGCCTTAGAATTAACCTAGAGATTTCATGAATGAGACTAAGTAATGGCCCCATATCACCACACTATCACCATTTTAAGCAACTTTACTGCTTTTTGTTATTAGGCAATTCATGTAACCTTTAGTGTATGTGTTTGGGAGGGTGGGGCAGTGATCATATCTCTTAGAAATATACCTGGACCATAAGAAGTACTTTTTTAAAGTATAAAAGAATACTTTTAAAAAGTATTACATATTACTAGTAATACTAGTCTTACTAAGAACTACTAGTATTACCTACTAGTTGGTGAGCTTGGACCAGTTAACAGTTAAAATATCACAGATGATGAGTGCTTGGTTTCAAACCCAGACTACCTGGGTGTGAACCATACTTCCTCCACTTCCCAATTCTGTAACTATGGGTAAGTGACTTCACCTCTCCACAGCTTGTCTGTGAGATGAAGGTAATTACTGTAGCTAATGCATGAGGTTGTAGTAAGGATTAGATGAAGTAATTTATTAAAACCTTTAGAAATGTACCTGGACCATAAGAAGTACTCAGTGCATTTTGCTTTTCTTATTGCTGGTTAGCCATGTGAATCTGTGAATCTGGAAACTCACAATACTTTACTGCTAACGCATACTGGTGAAGTTGTGTGCATTTCCCATTACAGTTTGATTGAGTTCATCTAACCTGTTAGCTGCAATCTGGCAAATCATCTTTCCTCATGGAACCAAATCCACATGTGCTTAGGGTAAGGCATGTGCTACGAACCTTAATTAGTGTCAGCAGTTCACTCTTGGTCTGCAGAAAAGGCAGTTCTTTCATTCAGGGGACATGAACTTACTGTTATGATTTATTCTCCATACGAAGCATTAGTAAATCAGTAGGGAAATCATATGAAATACAGGAAGTAATTTGATTTTTTTAAAATATTACATCTGGATGTGTGACATGAAACTCATAACATGACCCTGGTCTATTGCTGTCAAATTACTTGCCAAAAGTGAAGTCTAGAATGGCTGATCAATCTGGGAACAGAGAGCAAGGACAACAATGTGGTCCAGGGTGCAAATCTGTCTAATGTTGCTAGCAGGGCCATCCTTGGGAAGGTCATGAAAGAAAATATTCCCCAGGGTTGTCCCAACAACATCTCTTTCCTCTGCCTCTCCACTCTATGTAACCTACCTGCCCCACATCCACTTTTCATCTCACAAAGCTCAAGAAGGAGTAATGTGAGCGGGTGTGTTTCTCTCTTAGAAAATTGTCCTCTAAACCTGATTACTTGCTGATCACTCTGATATTGTGAACACCTCTATGTGACCTCACTGTGAACATTCTTATCATAAACTTCACATTTTTGGAAATACAAATTTAAAAAATTGAAATGGCATTTTTCAACCATCAAATGTACAAACAATTAAAAAGATTCGTAATAACTAGAGTCAGCTACCATGTGAGAAAATGGGCTGTCTTATACATTGCTGATGTCTATGTACAGTAGCATGAATTTTTCAAAGGTTATATGTCAATAAACAAAAATATTTAAATGTTCACAGCCTTATACTCAACATTTGCACTTCTAAAAATTGTACTAAAACAAACAAATGAAAAAGAACCAGTACTTAAGAGATTAACTCCAAGAACATTTGTTTTAAAACTTTTTGTGGTAGCAAAATTTGGGGAAATCTAATTTTCCATAAATAAGTGGTATGCAAATGTATTCTAGCCATGGAGATTTTGCAGTATTTTAGAGCTATTAAAACAGAAGGGTTCCTGAGAGGGATACGAAAGTTAAGTGAAGAAAGTGAGCTAAAAATGATAGCATGTAGCATGCTACAATTTTATTTAAGGAGAAAGAGTATAAGAAAATAGCTGCATATGCTTCATTCCTGTGTATATTTCAGTTTAGAAGCACAAAAAAGGCTATATCCATGTGTGTGCTTAGGTTGGAGCCCAGATGGAAAGAGTCTTTGGAGTGATTATCAAATTTTTTATGAATTATTATAGTGTTAAGTTTTATTACAATAGCTATGTTTTTTATCGATTTTTTTAAATCCAACAAAATAAACAATTTATCATAACAGAAGAAATTAGGCTACAAACTTTTTAAATGTCCACATCTAATCAGGAGATAATTAATGTGGAATTTGAACCTAGGGCTATGTGATCCCAAAGCTATCCTAGTTGTTTTACACACATTTCCTCAGGCCTCGTGAAATACGCATTCAAGTGAACAGGTGGAATCAGCAATTTTTGGCTGAGAGAGCATTCCCAGTTTCTTTGGAAATTAAACCCCACAGGAAGCAGCTTGTTTCATGTGGGGTTCATCATACCTATTGCTAAGAAAATATGCAGAACACACAAAACCTGGTCCTGGGCTCTTCTGCAACATTTAACCACAATTAGACACTTCCAACAGTGTCCAAGAATATTGGCACAATACGATGGCCTCATTCGGAGCAGCTAAAGAAAAACACTGCCCAGCACTAAGGAGATAAGAGGAAAAGGTACTGCTTTCTGACACTTCAGTTCATTTTACAGGATCTTTTTCTTTTTCTTTTCTTTTTTTTTTGGCTTCCTTTTCAGGAAAGAAAGAATGGTGGATTTGCAAGGCAGCTCAGCAGGTTGAGCCATGAGTTCAGGTAGGTGCAATACGTAAACTGTACCTAAATGCACATCTGTCCACCTTCTACATGTGGCGGTTAAAAGGAATGATAACTGGTGAAGTGCTGTTTATCTAGTTGTTTGTTTTTTAATGCAAATGCTGTCCTGCGGAAAAGGAGGAGCCTATGCAGAATTCATAAGCAGCCCGAGAAGTTGGTGAGAAAAGCAATAAACCTCTGTGAAAAGTCCTGCAAGGCAACATATCCCTGGGGACCTCATCTTTGGAGCATTATTATGCGATGTGAATTAAATCCTCTGCACAGAGCAGCCACCTGGTGCTTCAGAGATGATTACCATCATCCCTGGAGGCCGAGGCTTTCTGCATTATCAACCTAGCCTCATGGGATTGACCTATGGAAACCATGAGGCCTTTCTGAGCTCGGTGCCAGCAGAAGTAGGCATGCCCTTTAGGTGAGGGATGAATGCTAGTGTACCAAGGTATTCTCTACTTATGAAAGTCATGGGCTAAATTACGCTTACATTGATTTGTATGGTCCAGAAAGCACACAGGGGTGGGAAGACATGAAGAAAAGGGGTTGTCACATAAATTACTCTAAAACCATGGTAACTAAATATCAAAGCACTAAATCAAGGGCAGCAGACATCCATAATGAAGTGTTCATGGAACCGGAGTCCAAAAATGCTGAGAGGACTATGCAATCCATTGTGGAAACTGCTATACTGTGAATTCAGAATAAGAAAATGAAAGAGGCAAAATAAATCCATCAGGACTGAAGGCCCTCCAGCCCAAATATAAAATATAAGAGATAGAATTTCATTTTCTCTGTTCCTTTAATCAAGCCAATTCACTTCCTTTTGAATCATCATTTTATAAATTCATGAAGATACGGGATCAAAAGAAAATTGCAAAAGAAGCAAAGTCCTATCATATAAAAGTAAGCTATTGCAGTTTACTTTTTCCTTAAATAATCCAGATATAGTTTATGGTGTTAGTCAGGAAATGAAATTGTTAAAAGCATTAGGAAGCACAGAAAAACATCAAATCCAGCCACATATTTGGCTAACTTCATGACAATTTTTTTAGACAATGTCTAAATGTATTTGCTCTTGTCTTTAAGATAAAACTCTAAATGTCAACAAACATGTGTTACCGTCAGGACTTCAATAATTAAGTCACTTTTAGACCAGTGTCAAATATCATCTGTGTCCATAGCCATGTGTAATTAGACATAATTTCATAGTTTTCCTTCCATCAAATAACACCTGCACTTAAAATTATAACACATTCACATCTCTCATTTCGTGTTTTAGATTAGTTTTGATTTGATTGAAAGTTCCTCATCCAACCTTTCCAATAGGGAGAATAGCCAGTGTGTCTCCTCTTCCCTTCCCTTTCCTTCCCACACAGGGGCATGCACACAATGCAAAAAAGAAACCAGATCGTGAAGACCCACTAGTGAACTGGTGTTTGGGCAATGAAAGGAAACACATCCTAGAGCAGGTTTTCTCTTGAACATATTCATCTTGCAGTCCACGGAGACAATAGGAAGCTTCTTCTAAGCGTGGCGGAGGGGCAACCCAGGGAAAGAGGCTCAAAGTGCTCCCAGGATAGCAGGTCGCACAAAGCTCCTTGTTGTCCCCGTTTGCTTGAGCTGCAGAATGATCAGCAGGATTATCTATCTGTGTTCAGAGAACACCTTCTCCATCCTCGGGGTTAAGGCCTGGCCGTGGCAGGTCTAATAACACTGAAGCAGCCCTTCAAATTGGCTGCTTCAATGCAGAAAAGCAAAGAGAAAGGCTAACAGGCCCAGGCACGTGGCAGAGATGCTCATTACCACACTAGCCAGAAAGCTGCCATTTATTTCAAAAGTCCTCTTTATCTCAGGCTCAAAACTCCCAGGGTATAAATGAAAAAAGTATTCTTTTAAACTGCTGTTGCCTTTGTCTGTATAAGTGAATCGCAACTTTTTCAAGTACAAAATTTTTTAAATTAAAAAGAAACTCATGAATTCTTCTATGACACTAGTTATATCCTACATTGATTCATTGAGAGTATAATGACCAAATAACTACATACATCCAATAATATTTTTAAATAAATGTTGTTAAAATATATCACAAGAACATCTACATACATTTAATAAACTGAACAATGTTGACGTGAGATACTGTATTTAGTCAGAGTACAGAGAATGTTCTGGTCTGTTTCAATTGAAAAGAATGAAAGAGAAAAGCATATGTTCTAGATGAAATTTTGAACTTTTCTTCATTTTTTTTTCCTTCCTGCATCCCTTAACCCCCTAGTCCCTGCTGCCACAGGGTGCCAGCCATTATCCTGAAGGAGGGAGTGTTGGTGGGATGGAGACCGCAGTGAAATTCTGGGGTTCCAAGTTTTACTGTTTGACCTTTTCACTATAGAAATACTCCAATACTTACGAAAATTTCAGAGCCAGAAAAATGACCCTCCTGCAGCCACCACCCAGATTTGGCTACTAGATACACTTGCCAATCTTGTATCTTTCATCCAACACTTCTTTCCATCTCATTATTTTAAAGCAAATTCAAGATATGTATTTCTTCTGGAAATATTTTTATGGAATGTTTTTATTGTTGTTTTGTTGGTTAGTTGGTCATATAAATATAATACTGTTATCACACCTAACCAAGTTAACAATAATGTCTTAATATTTTCTAATACTCAATCTATATCCAATTTGCCTAATATTATCTCAAAATGTTTTTTGTGTTGGTTTGTTTAATTCAGGGTCTAAACAAAACCCACCTAGTGCATTTAGTTACCTCTTAAGTCTTTTAATTTCCAACAATTTTCCTCTTTTAAGTCATATATATATATATATATATATATATATATATTTTTTTTTTTTTTTTTTAATAAACTGGGCCATTTGCCTTGGAGCATTAGTGGCATTTTGGATGTGGCTGATTCCTTCTCTTAGGTATCTTTAACTTGTTCCTCTTTCCCCAGTGACTTCTGTAAGCTGGTAGTTAGATTTAGAGGCTCGAATAAGTTGAGTTTTTCTTTGCAAGCACAGTTGTACTTCTACTTACATCATACCAGGAATCATGTATAAGTAATGAATCCTTTTTTATCATGCTAAGATTGATTCTTAGGTAACTGGAAGCAATAAGACAAGAATGTTTGGAAAAAATGCATCAGAAAGGATAGTGTTTTTGCCATCCTCTTTGTTTGAATTGAGAAGGAAGAGATATTAACAGAGGAAGCTAGAGTTTGCTGGACTGAGATAGAGCTGGTTGAACCTTGCCGTCTTCCTCAGGTTGAAGTTACAACAGAGTCAAACATCAACGCTCACATCAATTCAGATTCTGAGGGTAAAGGTGGTATACACACTGCTTTCCACACTGAATTCTGAGAAGGCACATCATCCCAGACACAACTATGATTACAAGACAAGTGACCTTCCCTGACTCAGCAGCAAAAAATTCTGAAGTACACCCAATTGGAGTGTGGAAATTAGCAAAGAGAATCCAAACACTGCAGAGAGTATCTAGAAGTCTTCCGATAAGCAGTCTAGAACAAGTGCTTAGAGGACAGAGGGTAGTGATCTCAGCAGATGTTCATATGGAAGAGTGATAATAGCCAAGAACCACGACTCTCTAATTTTACTTCCCAGCAGGTATTCAGTGCATACTAGTTCCTACTTAGAAGTATCATATTTGCCCAAACACAAGGTGACACCCAAAATGAGGTAAGTTTCCTGTTTTCTCAGTGAGATCTTTTGTTGTTGTTGTTGTTTTGTTGTCGATGTTGTTGTTGTTTTTGGTTTTGGTCTTTTTGTTTTTGAGACAGGGTCTGGCTCTGTCACCCAGGCTGGAGTGCAGCAGCACAATCTTGGCTCTTTGCAGCCACCACCACGTAGGCTCAAGGGATCCTCCCACCTCAGCCCCCATATTAGCTGGGACTACAGGCATGCACCACCATGCCCAGCTAATTTTTGTATTTTTTGTAGAGATGGGGTTTCAACATGTGTCGAACTCCTGAGTTCAAATGATCCACCTACCTCAGCCTCCCAAAGTTCTGGGATTATAGGCCTAACTAAGCCACAGTGCCAGTGAGATAATTTTTTTAAAATGCATTCTGGTCAGTTTGAACATGTAAATATAAATTTTTATGGATATAGAAAAAAGAACTACTAAATATTCACTTATAACAAAGATTAATTCATGAATTACACATGCACATTTATAATCCCATGTCATAATTTTCCATTCTCATATTTCACTAAACTGTATATCCAATTCTTTATTCACTTTATTCACTGCCCTGAATGACCATCTGTGGAAGTCCTACTAGGTGCTATCTACTCTGTATGGGATTTCTCATTTACCCCACAGAAGAGGTTTCTAAGAAAAGCATTATGAGTTCCCTTTCACAGATGACCAAGGGTAGGCTGACAAAGGCTGAAAAGGGGTTCCAATGTCAGATGAAATAAGGGGTAGGAATGAGATTCCGGTTCTGACTGTCATCACAATATGCCATTTAATCTCAATAGGAACAGCATTACCCACAAGGGGCTAAAACTTGTTCTAGGATAGTAGAAGAGGGGGAGTAGACATTATAATAGTTTGTGGCCCTGCAAAGATTCACAATACATAAACAAATAGACACTATATTTGTGGTATTAAAATGTCAAGTTCTGGGCAGAAAGAGATCGATAAGGAAAAATGTCTGAAAAGCCTCTTCAGAGGACCAATAATGAAAGAAGTCTGAGAAACACTGCATTTACCCAGGGACTTCTGCTGACGATGCCTCATCGAGTAACGAACTCTGGTGGCACATTACCATTTCTGAGGTCTAATACTGCGTTCCACATCACATCACTCTCACTTCCATCTCAGGTTCTTGAAATGTGCATATTTTGAATCTTGTGCAACAAGATATAGCAAGCTCCAAGTGGTACTGGAGCTCATATCTCAAGTTCCTTCTGTAAAACTTTAGAAAAGTTGCTTTTCTTCTATCTGCAATTAGTGTACATTTTTGGTCTCTTCAACATAACCACTTACGCATTTTCATTTTAAAGATTTTTTTAAAGCTTACTTACTATAAGCATTAACTCACAATTATGAAGTAATACCCCCATGAAACTAAGATAAATCTGTGTTAAATTTATTTGCCCATTTTTTTAATCAACTCTGTCAGGCGACCTCCATAAACATCCAGATTGTTACTTTCAGGCTTATGTGTCTCTGCAAAATTAGTCACAGAAGCGGGGAGCGGGGGAGAGAGAGAAAGAGAGAATGAGGGGATGAGAGAGAGGGAGACAGAGAGACGCTCTCCATAATATAAAGGAATTTGTGAGGAATGCAAAGTAGGATAAGTCCCATTTTTCTGAGCATAAGTGTAAAGAAAAAAATCTGCCTTGTATTTGGGCACATATAATGATGTCTTCTCTCCACCAGTCATGTATAAAAATGGGCAAAGGAATGAAGAAAAGATAAAATATTAAACTTGAGTCATTTTTTAAGTCTGAACTGAAGAGGAATCACTCATTTTTCTCAGAAGTCACTAAATTAAATATTTTGCTATTAGGCAAAGTAGAGGCTTTATATACAAATTATGATACTACGGAAAAATGTTACATTTTCCACAAATGAGTGTATGGTTGTAAAATCTGTCAGTATATATACTGGAGTGATTATAATAAAGAAATTAATAATATTTGATTTTCTACCGTCAAGGTATATTGAGTTTTCCTTAAGCTCCAGACACTAGGCGAAGCACTAAGCTTGGAAATATAGCAAGACAGACCTGACCCTGGCAAAACTCCTCACATTCAGGTTTTTAAAATTTTTTTTTTATTTTAAGTTCTTTGGTATATGTGCAGGATGTGCAGGTTTGTTACAAAGGTGAATGTGTGCCATGGTGTTTGCTGCACCTATCAACCCACCACCTCGCTACTAAGCCCAGCATGAATTGCATCTTGTCTTCCCTGACACCGTCTTAATACCAGATCCTGATTCTAGATTTATGCACTTGGCTGCCTTCAGGAATATTTTCAGAAGTCTCAGTGTCCATACCGCTCTTTAGTCCCATCCCAGTCTTATTCATTATAGCCATGGCTGATTGGGTGGAGATAGCAATGAATTACATTAAGACTTCAATTAACACAATAAGTTAAATCATTAGCTCTTTGGTCCAAGTTTATTGGAGATAGTATTACTCCTGCAGATAACGAAAATGAAATACTGATGGAGATTTTTTTTTTAGAAACTAGGTGATATATTAGCTAGGCCTCAATATCCTCTTCTCTAATTAGACCTAATAATAATATCTATAATTTAGAGAATTATTCAGAGGGGTTTATGAGAAGATGCATGGAAAGCACTTAGCTAACTGCCTACATGGTAGTGTTGTGGTTTCTGTAGTTGTTGTTATCTAGAGCAGCAGATTGTTGCTAGTGTTGTGACTGCTGTTTTCAGGTTGCCATTGTCCTATCGTCCACAGAGGCTTTTGTGAATCTGGGATCCTGGTTGCATGCTTATACTTGGAGCTACTGTGTTTCTCCCTGGCACTTGGATCAGTTCATGGAAACACCTAATTTCAGTCTGCCAAATCAACCATTAGTGTACCAGATCTATCCTTGCTTAAAATGAGGAGGATGTTTGGAAGCTTAATTAATGAAAGCATTTCCTCTGTGCTCAAAGGAAGTGGAACTAATAGTATGTTTACTCCAGGGATGTGAACTTCATGTTTTCATTCTTAAACATTTGTGGAATTGGTAATGAGTTGGTAAGATTATGTAAAAATATAAATAACCTCAGCTTCTGATAATTCTCATTTTTTCAATACAACAGCAAAATTAACTTAAAAAAACTTTTAAAAAGTCATATAAAGGATTTATTATTATAAATCCTTATTATAAATCAGTCAAGTTTATCAACTTATATTGAGTACTTAGTAAATGCCAGACACTGCCCTGAGCACTAGGAGGACAAACGTCAAGGAGGAAGAAAGCCGATCCTTGAGTAACTCTGATAAACTGTTTGTTCAATATATTTTTCCATTAATGGTATTATTTATGGTAAGTGAATGATATTCCTGTTTTCAACTTCAGATCACACCCACCATCCCCAACTTGTCCCAAGCCAACAGAAATAAAAACATTCTTTCTCACATGCTTTCAGAGCTTTGATTTCACCCTGTTTTTCATGGCCCAACCCCTCTGTTTCAGCATTCCTAATTCTGTGATTCAACAGAAATTTATTAATAAAAACTGGATTTTTGTATAACTTATTATTGCATGAAGTCATCACTGCAGGTTGTATAGAAATATTACTGTTCTAGAAGATAAAGTCACATAGTTACTTATATTTTGCAAAGATAATTTGTAAAAGTCTGTATTTTTCAAATTATGATAGCTTTACAAAGAAACTAATGTAGAAATAAAATGACAAGAAAGAGAGGAAAGAACAAAACAGGTGGATGAGAAGAATATTTCTAAAACAGACAATACTCTTGTTTGAAAGAGGAGAAAAAATGTGAAGTACTATTTTCTAAAACATTGTCCCCACTTCTGTTGTCTTCATTCATCACTTAATCCCCACAGCAACGGCACAGACTACATGTGCGCCACTTTTGGAGAAGAAGCAGCTGAGGCCCAGGAAATGTAAGTGTCTTAACCTAAGTCACATAACTAACATGTGGCGGACCCTGAGTTTCTGACCCACATCTATCTGCCTCTAGGAAACATTGTTTTTCCATTATAGACTGATTATAAAAATTCAATTATTTAACTTTGTAGCACATTTTTTTTCTAATGAGCTATTTTAAAATCACTTATTTATTTTGTGCTTTAAAATTATTTACTGTGACCCCTAAAATAACCATTTCCAATTATCAGGCACAGAACATTAGTCTAATCCAGGGTCTCATTAGAGAAGACTTTAGTTTAAGGTAAAATCAATCTCCTTCCCTCAGATACTGTGAATACCAAGAAACACACTGTGTTTCATTGCATTTGTATCTCTGAGGAGACATCACAAACATGCAGAAGGAAGAGCAGAGCCCAAAGAAAAGGTAAACCAATCAGCCAAGTTCAAATATAAAAGCCTTCAATCTAAAAACTTACCATGTGCAAGGCACTAGGGCAAAGGTCAGTCTCTTTCATCCAGAAAAGCAAAAGCTGGTTGGGCTGCAAGCTAAGACTAGACTAGAAATTCTGAATTGCAATACCAGAAGAAGGAAACTTTAAAGTTTTAGGGAATAAGTTCTTGCACATCAAGTAACTATTATGTCAGTAACAGGGAAGTACATTTCTATAATATCTGTCTGTGAGTTAGCACAATCTAGATACATAATGAAGCATTTTTAATGTGTAGAAAAGTTTATGGGTGATAGACACATACAAAATTATTATAAAAAGATTACCTGTATGGCATGACCCTAGACCTTGGACTTAATATTGTGAAGGAAGGATGCTTATTTTTCAAATGTGCCCTTCTGCTTTTGACTAAAGATAGAATCTAGACTGTATCTACAGTGGCTTTATCCTAATATTTTACTCCTGTTTTCATTCACTTGTTCAATGATCATTTACTGAGCATCTACCTGGTGCATTCACAGATGCAACAGGTGCAGGCTGAGCATCAACTTTTAGGACATGCATCAAGCTAACTGGAGCACAGACAATTCCTGAATATAACGTCCTACGTTCGGACATTCATCTGCTGATTACACATAGAATGTAGACGTTTATCTACTGATTATACAATTAGTTATGTACCTACAACTGAACTGTAAAAGGGGCCACAAAGAAGAACTAGGTTCTAAGAGAATACAACTGTATAGTCTCATCTGGTTCAGGAAGTTACGACTTGCTGAGAAAGTGAATCTGAAATCTGAATTAATCAGGCAATGAATGGTGAGCTGGGGAGGATACAGAGCATTCAACAGGGAGTGGCACGTGTTGAAGTCACCACATGAAGATCGGTATCACTAGAGCACACACTCACAGCGGCACAGGAAGGTGGGAAGTGGTGCTGATGAGATCACTTTGCATTCTCATAAGCCACAATAGGAAGTTCAGAATTTATACTGTGAGTAGTAGGAAGCCATTGTGCGTCCTGCACCGTGTTATAAAACAAACATACTTTGTCGGCTACCTGTTTTAGAATACCTTTTTGCAAACATTTGCTTACAAGTACTGACTACTGACTTCCCTACTAGATAGCTGCCTTTTTTGTTGTTGTTTTTTGAGACGGAGTCTCACTCTGTCGCCCAGGCTGGAGTGCAGTGGCCCAATCTCGGCTCACTGCAAGCTCCACCTCCCGAGTTCACGCCATTCTCCTGCCTCAGTCTCCCGAGTAGCTGGGACTACAGGCGCCCGCCCCCACGCCCAGCTAATTTTTTTGTATTTTTAGTAGAGACGGGGTTTCACCGTGTTGGCCAGGATGGTCTCGATCTCCTGACCTTGTGATCAGCCCACCTCGGCCTCCCAAAGTGCTGAGATTACAGGCGTGAGCCACCGCGCCCGGCCAATAGCTGCCTTTTTAAAGGCAAGGTACGTGTCCTCAAGAACCCCTAGCACAATGCCTATCATGGTAGAGATGTATAGGTATTTGTTCTCTCTCAAGTTTCTCAGCAATGAGGATGGGAAGAAGCCATCAAAAATAGACTAATATGAATGAACTATTTACAATGAGTAAGGCACTCAACATATTTTATTTATTCAATCCTCACAATAAATAATCATAATTCCCCTTATATACATGAGAAAACTGAGGTTCAGTAACTTGATCCCTATCAGAGTTTCTACAAAGCGAGGAAAATGTAATTTAACTCTGTTCTGCTTGACTCCAAGCCTTACCTATTTCCCTCTGTCTCTTTTCTGTACCCATTTCTTCTTATGAAGAATGTCTACTTCCTGTCTTCTCTCACTCTCTCTTATCAGGTTATCTTCTTCACCTCACTTTCATACCAGCCATATTCCTCATGTAAAAGGGGGTACTTCGTCTACTTTGTTCACTGCTGTATTTTTGGCACTGGGATGAGTCCCTGATATATGTTACTTGTTTGATAAATATTTGTTGGGTGACTTCCAAAATTCGGTCCTTCACCATCTGCTCTTCTTTCATTCACTCAATGTTACTTGGCATCTCCATGCTAATTACTTCCAAGTACACGTTTTTATTTCCAGCCCCTAACTGGGGTTCCAGACTGGAATTCCTGGACATTTTTTAATGTTTTGCCAGTGCTTCAAATTGAATATATTCCTCTTCTTGCTCCAACACCTTTTTCTCTTTTTTCCTAATTTATTAACATATGAACTACCTTTGCCCCGGAAACTTAATCTCAAAACCTGAGTTATCTTCATACCCTTTTTGCTCCTTATCCTGCACACCAAATAACTCAGAGGTCAAATCGGACTTCCTCACCTCTAGCATATGGACTTGAGTGTAATTTGAACTCTTTCTTGCCAACTCACATGGTTAAGTATCTCCCAACTCTTTGTTCTAATTTCGGAGAATACTACCACAGGCCTTTCCAATGTTCTTTTTTCTTCCGCATATATTATCTTGGTTTCATTCTACACTGGTCCCCCATCACCTACCTAAAAATATGCACTCGCTTCAAAAATCTGTGAATATAGTAACTTTCCTGAGGATTTGGGAATATCACATTAAAGAGACTATAGTCAGCACCAACCAGTTTCCATACCCTGTTGTCACTCTCACCTCCAACCTGGTCCCTTTCACAGCCCATGTCTTGGGCTTGGCAACATCTCCACATTCAGCATCTACATCCCACTCTTGCTTCTTGTTCATGGTGAGTAGCTCCACCAGGTCAGAGTGTGCTCTCCAGATTCCTGGAATTCCAATGAATGATTTTTTTTTTCCATTTTGTTACAACCACTTAGTTATGAAGTCCTTCTTATTTCTTATCCATAATATTTCCAAAATCTATCTATTCTAATATTATTATTGCAATTGTTCCACTATTGGCTGGCCCTCAGAGAATCTCTGCCTGAATACTTTCATATCTCCTAACTCTGCCCTCTGATTCAACCATCTGTAGTGATAACTCTGTCCCAGAGTTGCCTCCTAATGCTGGTTTGCTCAAAACACCTGCAAATCTGGACTCATTAGCATGATATTTAAGCCCTTCCACAGATTGACATTATCTTATATCTCCATATCTCAAGTATACATCTCTACGTATGCAACTGTTTACACAACACTAAACGTTGGTCATCTCAAACCCACAGCCATTCTCCCTAAAACCAATATACTCACTTTCATCTTTGTCTCTCTTCCCAAAATGTTTTCTTTTTATCCATTTATATCCATACCCTAACATTATTTATAGCCTTTTAAAAATGCTGTTTCACTCTTCCATAAAATTGATCCTAAATCTACCCTGCTTCTATTCCCACTTACTTTTTCATCATCATCTATGTAACCATCTCTGTGACAATAACCTCTCAGCTACCTTAAAGTCCACAGTACCTTAGAATTCACCCTTTGCATTTTTTTTCTGCTGTATTTTAAGACCCGTGAAGTCAAGAGAGATATTTTATTGCTTTTTAAAATTCCTTATAGTCCTTGACACATACTAGGAGTTCAATTATTTTCAATAGTATTTGATTAAAATATACAGGAAATAATTTTCCTGAGTCCTAATCGCTTCTGTAGGAATAGTTTCTACTTAGTTACTTACCTTTAGGACAGAATTGTTCTCCATAAAATCAACTGCAAAGTTTAATTTGATGTGACCTTGGCTGCGTTTCCATCTCTCACTATGCATCTGAGGCAACCAGAGTCAACAGGGAAAATTTATTGGGGCACAAGGACTTCGCAAAGGAGCTTCATTGGAAATGTCTTATAAAGCCTCCCGTTGGTTGGAAAATCCAACCTAAAAGGCTACTGTGTAGCTCAGCCAATAATCCCTAAACGTGAAGACGGTTGCTGGCAAAATTACAAATCACTAAACAAACGCTTAAATAGAAACACCCTAGGAACAAGTGAGCAGTTTGCAGTTATTTTCAGTGGTGGACAAACTGTACTTCTACTTAACAAGACCGTGTTCACTGTACCCAGTTTGCTCTTGGTTCCCCATAGATAAGCATACTGTGTGTATCATATGTTCACTGCTCATTGAATCACATATGAATTTTCAGTTTCCTCTAAAACCTCATTTACAGCCCAAATTTGCAACCAACTGGATACATTTTGCTCAGCTCTTCCTGACTCCTGCGGCTTTCTGATTTCACAGGCACCGTAGGTTGAGTGGATGATGAGTAGGTTACAGGAGCTTTGATTTGAGTTCTTAAAATTTTCCGCACACTGAATCTTGAAAATCTCTACTAGACAGGAGTGACTTGGATGGACTAAACATTTTAAACTTGTTTTCCATTTGACCTGTCTATTAGCGTACTTCTTTCTAAGCTGGAGTTTTTAACATAGCTTGGACCACCTAGTCATAGTCACTTTCTGAGTGGCCTGGGCTTCCTCATTCTTAGATGTGATGTCATCAAGGTGGTGAGAAGACACAATTCTTAAATGAAATGTTGCACTCATTTGTGTTGTTAGTAACTTATTTTTCTCCCCAACTTTCCTGTACTAAAACGAGAGAGTAAATTAATCTTATATGAATATAATCATTCAAATTGTATTCATATTTTTCATTTCTACCTTTACTCCAATAAGTTATTTTTCTTTTTCTCTGAGAGGAGTAATAGGGTGATAGTAGATGAATGACTATTTAGGTTCCACTGTATCTTCAACTACTTACGTTAAGAGATGTGATAATCATTCTGACATATTAAGGGAAAGCAACATTCTAGAATAGCATATTAAGCAACAGCAAAAAGAAAGTTAATGCTTTCTTCTACAAGTTGCTTTATTCTAAAGCAAAAGACAGCTTTAAGATAGGCATCTTATTCTGTGAGTAATGGATCCAGGCTAAGAGAAGAGGAAGAATATTTTCAAGCCACTAAAAATTGGTGCAGTGTTACAGGCAGTATATTGCTTCATTTAAGTTCCCTGTTTGAAATATAAGTGTATTTGACATGGAAATAAAAGAAATATGAGGGTGACGCAGCTTAAACTCATTGGTGACATCTTTTCATAGGATTCAATATACATTATAGATCTGATTTTTTTTCTCCAATATCAACAAATTATTTTAGCAAAACAGGACAAGAGAATACAGGAATGGCTTAGATGATGAGGAATTGCTACTTCTCTCATCATTCACAGTCAGCAGCCATCATAGGTATCTGAGTGTGGGCTTTAGGAAGATTATCCTGGAAAATGATAGATTGTAGGAATAGAAGGCAAACTTTCTCTCTTTCTTTTTCTTTCTCTCTTTTTATCTCTTTCTCTCTGTCTCTTTTTCTCTCTCGTTCTCTCTTTTTGTCATGCTCTCACTCTAGCTCTGTGTGTTTTGTGCGTTTTGCTTATAATCCTTAAAAGAAAGAGTCCTATCATCAGTCCCTTTAACATTTGAACACAGTCCTCCCACATAGCCCTTCCACCACTCCCCCTGCCGACACGCAGAGATGTAACCAATCTGTTTATCAATGTATGGATCATGACTACCTGTATGAGATTTACCTTCAAATTTTGTTAAGTAAATTCTTGAGTTCTGTGCTATACACACTATATTAGAATACCTTCTTCTCTACCTTTGTGATCCTCTGACTTAAAATTAATACTAATCTTGTCCTATCCCTGATAGGTACTAAAAAGATAAATACCCATTTCTCCTAGTTGATGAAAATCTTAGAGAGGTTCCACCACCATACTCTGTAGCACATTCCAGGCTTTAAATGCCACGTCTTTTTTCTTCCTCCAATAGCAATACTAACGGTCTCTACTTTCAGCATAATAAATATCTTTTCTGCACCAGAAGATGTTTTATTTGTTCTATTTGAGGTATCCGTTATGAGGAAGTGCACGTGCATCTTGGGGCAAGTCTTTTGAGATACCAGTTCAGGTGTTCAAATTTGCACTCATGTCAGGCAAATAGGCACTCTGGAAGTGAACATTAGATTTTATGTCATTCATCCTTATTCACTCCATACATCTATAATCATTCCTTTAAGAATATCATAGCCTCCTAGTCTTTAAAATTTGAGCTGGAAGAAAAACTGTGTGTGGGTGTGGGTGTGTGTATATATACATAAATAGATAGATAGACAGATAGATAACTCTATATAAAAACTGTATACTGTTTTTATATCTACACTGTATATATATATATATATATATACAGATATATATATACACACACGCACACAGTTTTATATATATACACACACACACACACACAGCTTTGTTGTTACTAACTTACTAGCTTATTTTTCTCCCCAGTATATATATATATAAAATATATATAACTGTAATATACATATATATAAACAGTAGCAAGAGAATGCAGAGTATAACAGCTGTTGAAATTTAAATCCTTAATATACCAAGGAACAGTTATATATGTATATAATATATATTATCTGTTATATTCATATATATAAATAGAAAGATTTTACATATGTATATGTCCTATTGCTCAATGGAAAATGCTTTTATAGGACCATAACTAGAGAAATATAAATGAACCTGATACAGATATTAATATCTATATCTACTACAATGAAAACCCAAATAATTACTTTGGAAGTCAAGACATGTTCATCTCACTGCTTGTGGGGGTCTTGCAGAGAAAAAAAAACTAGCTATCAGCAAAGATAAAAAGTATAATAAAAGCCAAAAGATGTCCAAGAACGTTACTGAGAGCCTCTTTCAATTACAAAGAGTGGAACAATGAGGGTACAGACAGCAGGGATTTTAGACATGTGCTATTCAGGACCAACCAGAGTTTCACAAAAAGACTTTCCTTCAAGAAGAGGTATCATGGCCAGCCCCAGGGGTGGGAAAGGGAATAATAACAGGTTGTGGAGTCTTTGAAGAAGGAAAGTACTACAGAAAGGCAACCCTTTGAGCTTTGGTGAAGAAAGATATGGTCTAAGCATAAAGTGCTTTCCCAGCCATTCTACCAGTAAGTCATAAATCCTCTGAAGGCTGCAAGAGAATGGAGAGTATAACAGCTGTTGAAAATCAAACCTTTAATATACCAAGGAGCACAAGCAATGTCTCCTTTCTATCTTAAAATGTGGAAACCTGACATTTCCAGAGACATTCAACAATTAACCTATAATTGAAGCAGCAGCAATTTCCAGAAACACAAGAAAGGGCCATGAGGAAAGTCTCTAAGGAGAAAAGGAAATTTGGAGTGTTGTTTATTATAATAACCAGGGTGAATAAATTTGTGAAAACTCACTGAAATGTACACTTAAGATCTGTGCATTTTACTGTATGTAATTATATCTATAGTTTTAACAATTGTGTTGAATGTTTTTGTAAAAGGTTGATAGGCTGCTTTTAACATTTTCTATGAAACTGCAATGCATCAGATAGATCCCAAATCCACTTGAAGAAGAATAGATTTGAGGACTTTACTGGATAGAAAGTTTTATTATAAAGATATAATAATTTAAATGCCGTGGATTGTTGCAAAGAAATATAGGCAGAAATTGAATGGAATGGAGTTCAGAGGGAGAACCTCACATTTGTGGATATTTGATGTATGAAACAATGGCACTGCAAGAGAGTAGAGAAAAGATAGGCTCAGAAAAAATTAATGGAGTTGGGCATAGTGGCTCCTGCCTGTAATTCCAGCAACTTGAGAAGAGAATTACTTGAAGCAAGGAATTCAAGACCAGCCTGAGCAACCTAGAGAGACCCTATCTGTACAAAAATTAAAAAACTTAGCTGGAGGTGGTGGTGCACCTGTAGTCGCAGTTACTCATGTGGCTGAGGCAAGATGATTGCTGGAGCCCAGGAGTTTGAGGCAGCAGTAAACTAGGATCACACCACTGCATTCCAGTGTGGGTAACAGCAATACCTTGACTTTAAAAGAAAAAAAAAATAATTTCAGTTAACTAAATATCTACATACAAAAAGAATGAATTTTTAATCTCACTTCACATTATATTCAAAAATACATTGCTGCCGTATTGAAGAATTAAATGTGAAAAGGAAAATAATAGAATGTTTGAAAAATAATACTTAGAATACATTTATAATCTCATGTTTTGCGAAGATTTCCTTGTTAGAAAAGAAAAAATTATGAAAATAATGAGCTAAAAATATCCAAATTAAGAAGTGAGGATAAGCTGAAGAATAAATCCAAAGATACCAAGAGGAAGAAAACATATAGGAACCAAAATTAATGATTGAAAAATACCACAGAGAATATCAATAAGTCCAAAATTTGATTATTTTAAAAATCAAAATGGATAAACTACTAGCAGGAATGATAAAGACAAATATAAATAAGAAAGACAAAGAGGCATTTTCAAAAGAATGTTAGAACTAAAAGAAAGCTACAAATGCAGATGAAGCAGAGATTAAAAAGATAAATGAGGATATACTGTAAGCAATATTTTTTCAACAAATGCTAGACTTTGATGAAATAAACTATTTCTGTAAAACATGAATTACCAATTGTGACACAGGGAGAAATTAGGCCAAGATAATTTTCCTGATGAGCTCTGCCACACATTCAAGAATCTTACGAATACTGTCTCATAATCACGAAATAGATTATTCAAAAACTGGATAAGCTTTATTGTAAAATAGTAAGAGATATAGTAATTTTTCAGATAATGCTGTGCATCTCATTTATCCTTGGTGACAAAATCAAAGATAAAATGAGAAAGGCATCTAATTATCCAAGCTTACTTCTGAATATAATCCCAAAAACTCCAAAGAAAACGTTAGAAAATAAAATGCAGAGACACTCATATTCTTAAGAATTTAAATACAACATGTCTAAGTAGGTTTATTTCATAAATATAAAATCAATTTCACTATAATACAGTGTATTAATTTTTCAAATTAACATTTCAAAAAAAGAAAACTACATGATTATCTAAATAGATGCAAAAGGCAAACTCAGAATAGAAGGTAGTTTCCTTAAAGTACCGTGACAGAAATAGCTAGGACTTTTTGGTGTCCTTATTCTCTTCTCATCCCAGCATAGATTTAGATGACCTCTGGAGCCTCTTTCGCAGCTAGATGTGACTACATGGCAGAATTCTGGCTATTCCAGTGCAAGAGGAAAAAGATGTGCATTGTTCCCAGGCTCAGATCATGAAAATCTCCATCAGGATTTATGCAATCTCCTCTCCATCTGCCTACTAAATTGACAGGACTCTGAGGATTAAGAGCCACAAAATGGAAATTACTGAATGAGTGTGTACAACAAAATATTCACTACCATAGCTAGCAACAAGTACTGTCTGTGACAAGAGCAAGAAATACATTTTGAAGTGGTTTGTTTTAGTAGCTAAAGTTATCCTGACTGATACATTTGATAAAGGATATTTACCAGCAGTTCACAATGAACATACTACTACATGTATATATTAAAGATCATAGCCTGCACAATAAAAAGAAGAAAATAACTAAATTAGAAAATAAATAGATTAGAAACGAAGACACGGTATTAGTTCTAGTCACAGAATATGATTCTCCAAATAGTATATGCTATCAGCTTCATCAACAAGTAACCAGAATACCAAAGAAGACATACAAATGGCTAACAAGTATATAAAAACATGCTCAACATCACTAATTATCAGAGAAATGCAAATCAAAGCCACAATGAGATATTAAGTCACACCTGACAGGATCACTATTATCAAAACTACAAAAGACAATACTTATTGGCAAGGATGTAGAGAAATTGAAACAGCATGGAGGTTTCTCAAAATATTAAAAATAGAACTACCATATGATCTGCAACCACTTCTGGGTATTTATCCAAAAGAATTGCAATCAGGGTCTAAAAGTGATATTAGCACTCCCATGTTAACTAAGAGATGGAATCAACTCATGAACTAGAGAATCAAGAGCAAACAAACCCCAAAGCCAGCAGAAGACAAGAAATAACCAAGATCATGGTGGTACTGAAGAAGATAGAGACATGAAAAATCTTCCAAAAAAAAAAAAATCAAAGAATCCAGGAGCTTGTTTTTCGGAAAAAAAAAATAAATAAAAAAAGATAGGCCACTAGCTACACTAATAAAGAAGAAAAGAGAGAAGAACCAAATAGACACAATTCAAAATGATAAAGGGGGTATCACCACTGACCCCATGGAGATACAAACAACCATCAGAGAATACTATAAACACCTCTATGCAAATAAACTAGGAAATCTAGAAGAAACTGATAAATTCCTGAACACACACCCACTCCAAAGACTGAACCAGGAGGAAATTGAATCCCTTAATAGACCAGTAACAACTTCTGAAATTGAGGCAGTATTAAACAGCCTACTAACAAAAAAAAAAAAAAAAAAAAAAAAAAAAAAGCCTAGGGCCGGACAGATTTACAGCTGAATTCTACCAGAGGTACAAACAGGAACTGATACCCTTTTTTCTGAAACTATTCCAACCAATTGAAAAGAAAGGACTCTTCCCTAACTCATTCTATGAGGCCAGCATCGTCCTTATGCTGAAACCTGGCAGAGATACAACAACAAAAAAGAAAACTTCATGTCAATATCCCTGATGAGCATCAATGCAAACATTATCAATAAAATACTGGCAAACCAAATCCAGCAGCACATCAAAAATCTTTCCACCACAATCAAGTTGGCTTCATCCTTGGGATGCAAGGTTGGTTCAACATACACAAGTCAGTAAATGTAATTTATCACATAAACAGAACTAAAGACAAAAACCACATGATTATCTCAACAGATGCAGAAAAGGCCTTTGATAAAATTCAGCATCGCTTTATGTTAAAAACTCTCAATAAACTAGGTATTGAAGGAACATACATCAAAATAATAAGAGCCATTTATGACAAACCCACAGTCAATACCATACTGGATAGGCAAAAGCTGGAAGCATTCCCCTTGAAAACTGGCACAAGACAAGGATGTCCTCTCTCACTATTCCTATTCAATATAATATTGGAAGTTCTGGCCAGGGCAATCAGGGAAGGGAAAGAAATAAAGGGTATTAAAATAGTAAGAGAGGAGGTCAAATCGTCTTTGTTTGCAGATGACATGGTCCTGTATCTAGAAAATCCCACTGTCTCAGCCAAAAATCTTCTTAAGCTGACAAGCAAGTTCAGCAGTATCAGGATACAAAATCAATGTGCAAAAATCACAAACATCCCATATGCCAACAACAGACAAGCAGAGAGCCAAATCACAAATTAACTCCCATTCACAATTGCTACAAAGAGAATAAAATACCTAGGAACACAGCTGACAAGGGAAGTGAAGGACTTCTTCAAGGAGAACTACAAACCACTGCTTAAGGAAATTAGAGAGGACACAAACAAATAGAAAAACATTCCATGCTCATGGAAAGGAAAAATTAATATCATGGAAATGGCCATACTACCCGAAGTAATTTATAGATTCAGTCCTATTCTCATTAAACTACCATTGACATTCTTCATAGAATTACAAAAAAGACTATTTTAAAATTCACATGGAACTAAAAAAGAGACCCATATAGCCAAGACAATTCTAAGCAAAAAGAACAAAGCTGGAGGGATTGCACTGCCCAACTCCAAACTGTGCTACAAGGCTATGGTAACCAAAACAGCATGGTACCGGTACAAAAACAGATACATAGATCAATGAAACAGAATAGAGAACTCAGTAATTTTCTGTATCTATATATCTGTTGATGAACACTTGAGTGTTAATGGAATTTGAAAAGCCATATTCTAACATCTAAAATCTAAATATATATGGAAAATGAAAGGGCCCAAACAGCTGATACACTCCCTGAAAGAGTAACCAGTCATGAAAATTGCTTAAAACACTATCCCTCCACTTTATTAGTTGACAAAGGGTGGACACTGCATGGAGAGAGACTGATAAATCAATGAAACAGATTAGACTCCAGAAACAGAGTAACACATAATGTAAATAAAGTCAAAATGGGAGATCATTAGCTATAGTGTAGAAATAACCGATTATCCATGTTAAAAATATGTTTTGAAAGGGTCCTTTATAATCGCACACACACACACATACACGCACATGCATCCTAAATATAAGAAAGACTTTACATTGAAAGAAAAAACATGAAACCTAAAAAGCTTTAGGAGGAAATCTCAGACAGTTTGGAGTTTGGACTTAAAAAGCACAAATCGTGAAGGAAGAAGATCTTGATACCTTCAACTCTATAAAATATAAAAAATTCTGTTTATTGAACGCCTCCAAAAAGTGATTGTATAAAGGAGCCACAGCTGAGAAAAGAAACTTTCAAAACATGTGACTGGAAAAGGATGTGTGTCAAGGCCTTTGAAATATCCTATCAATCAGTAGAGAGTCAACCTAATTAAAAATGGACAGAAGATACAAGCTATTTTCAGAGAAGAGAAAAGATGAGAAAACATGAATAAGAATGTAAATGTAAATGGTCTACTTATTATTCATCAGGAAGTATTAATTTAAAAAGCAATAATTTTACATTTATCCAGTTTGGCAAAAAATTTAAAGGACTGCCAAAGGACATGAAGAAAGGGAACCGTGACTTCCGGAGAAAATACAAATTTGTGTAAAAAATGATTTTAAAAACAATTTAATATTACTTAATCAAACTAAACATACACATAACCTATAACTTAGCAAGGCGTACTCAGAGCTCATAAAAGCATGTAATAAAACACATGTACACACACACACACACAAAACTGTAAACAAGCTAATATTCATGAATGGTAGCTGGACAAATAAATTGGGATCATTCATTCAGTGAAATATCCTACAGCTATGAAAATGAATGGCCTGCCGCTATGTATGTCTAAATAGCCAATTCACCACATGTTAAGCAAAAAGTGCAAGGAACTGAACACACAAAGCATGTTCCATTTATTACATTTGGAAAAGCCAGAACTAGAAAATATATCGTTTATAAATACACATGAAGTAGAAGGAAAATGGAAATGAATGACGTGATTAAAGCTACAGAGGTAGTGAGGGAGGGCAGGACTGCAGGAAAGTTAGTTGGATTCCTCAAAGACAAGGGTAATGACCTAAAGCTGGATAATGGGCTCACAGGGTTTATAATACTAATATTCTTTAAATTATACCTAGCTCCTTTTTGTGCTTTTCATATATTTTAATATTTAAAATATTAATGCAAATAAAAGCCCAAACTGTGTGGAACAAAAGCTATTACTCTATTGATATCACCAGGAATTTTGGGTTTTTAAACTAAAAAAAATTCAGAAAAAGTCCGGACTAGATTTTATTTTATTTTACTTAAACTTCTATTTAGTTGATATAACTTGACATGGAAAAAATAGTTACAAAAGTATGCTTGAGGCTCAAATTCACATTTGATAAAGCATACTTCTTGAATTCTTCCAAACAAGCATTTTTAAAACCTCTGTTTTTAAAACCTCTGTTTTAAACCTCTGTTTTTGACAGATATTGTATAAAATATTATTGATTTTCTACATTATTTTCAAGCAACCTGTAATTTTTGTGCATTTGAATTTTTCCACTCTGCTTAAAATATTCCTACAAACCCTCACCTTTCAGAGATACATTAAATAAGGCCAGTCTCTCAATGTGGCCCAGGAAGACAGAATTACTGGGGTTTGTGCAATTCTTTTCAGATTGCATATATTTGAAATGTTACAGTAACCACTACGGCACTGGATGCCAGAGCTGTGCCAGTCCCACAGCTTACTGACTTACTTAATTTCTTTTATGTCCAAAGGCCCCTGTCTCATTCTCAGCTCTTTGTATTCTCCAGAAACACTGTTACTCCCCATGCATTCCGCTGTGCCTTTGTGCCTGCTATTTTGTTTCTTGGAATTCCCTGGCTTGGTGTTTTGTCTGGCTAACTCACTGATTATTTCAAACCTGCTCGGGAATCACATCCTTCATACCTTTAATTCACAGTGGAGTCCCTGTACCTGCAGCAGCAGCGTGCACTGGAGGTTTGTTCAGATTGCAAACTCTTGGGCCCAACCCCAGACCTACAGACTCAGGCACTCTGGGGGTGGGTCCAGCATTCTGCTCTTTTCATCCCTTTGAGTGACTCTGACCCATACCAATATTTGAGAATGTCTGGAGTAGGAAAAACATCTGTTCTTTGTGTTTCCATGTGACCAGCCTCTACTCACAGTGCCACTGTATCCTCACCATATTATGTTAAAACTCCATGTTTGCCTGTCTCTCTGCATGAGGCACAGACTCTTACTTACCTTTGTATTCACAGCTCCTGACTATGGGAGACACTCAGGAGAGGTTTACAAAACTGTAAGATCTAAAATATTTTAAAGATGGTCATCAGAGGCACAAAGGAGACAGACCAGTATTTCAGAGCCCTGCCACCCATCTTCCTACTAGAGATTTATCCCACAGCCTAGATGAGAAGTATCAGTCATCTTAGAAAAACTTTATTTGACGAGAAAAAAATAAGTCAATGTGTTTGTGAGTATTGGTTCTAAAACTAAGCCTGCTGATTTTCTGGCCATAAATGTAGCAAGAGAGTGATAATTCCGAATTCAAGAGAAACTCATTCTAGTTAAACACCTTTTTTTCTTGTCAAAAGTTATACATTAGCAGCCAGTGCCAGGGAGAGGCCATATCCTGATGGTTCACACCTGTTGCACTAAAGTGTTAATTGAATGCAGATACCAGGGAAAAGCAACTTCCCAGGCATGTGCATTAAGAGACAAAATGGCCGAGTATGAGCTTCCAGGGACACACCCCTGTGAAAGGGAAAGAAGCCTCAGATGGGCTTGTGTGTAACTTCTTAAACACACTGCATGTGCTCACTTCCCAAGGGTAAGGAAGGCAATGTGCATGCGGGCAGCCCACCCTAAGGGAAGAATCACGGGAAAGGGGCCAGCCTATAAAGTCCTAGGACCAAGGTTGAACACCACACTGGGCCTTTATGTGCCCTCTTCGGTCTCCTCCAAGCATACTTTCTCTTTCTTTCCGGTTCTAAAACGCTTTAAAATAAACTTCCACTCCTGTTCTGAAACTTCCCTCGGCTTCTTTTTCTGCCTTATGCTTCTCAGGCGAATTCTTTCTTCTGAGGAGGCAAGAATTGAATTTGCTGCAGACCCATATGGATTCACTACCAGTAAGTCAGATACCTTCCACTGGTGACACAACAAGGACTACGGAATTCAGCAGCAGGTATGTGAAGATTCTTGTTTTTGGCCCATTCGTGATTTTTAAAACAAATTTCTTTTGACAGCAGAAAACTTGCCTATGTTAAAGATTTCGCAGGCAGGAAGTAAGAAGAGATGAGAATGTGCATCGATGGAAGTTTGGGTGAAGGGCAAGAGGAAGGTCAGGTTAGAGGGAGACAGAATGGTTGAAGAAAAAATAAAGGGCTTAGGATGAATACTAACAGCTGTTGAGTGTTAACCCTATACTATGATGCAAATCTAGTTAGTGTGTCTTGCAATATTGAAAATGTCTTCTCAACAAGTGTGTTGAGATTGGCAGATCCTAAAATCAGAATGCAATGCTATTATACCATAAGCTCATTAAAGACTATGATTGTTTTTCATGTCTAATATTGGAACATATACGCTCCTCGTTTTCTTTGTTCACTACATATTTTATGAACACCTACTATGTGTCAGGTACCAGGCACTGACATCCCCAAAGAGCCAGGCTGGGTGTAGCCACTGCCCTGAAGGAGATCACAGACAAGTAGACAGGAGGATGGGTCCAGGCTTAGTTCGTCCTCACATGCACTCAATCCTCACCTCACAACAGTGTCAAAGTCACATAGACTTGAGCCTCCCATTCTCCTGCCTAGGCCACTGTTCCTCAAACCTGGTTAGATTGCAGTAAATCTGGGATTTACAATGTTTTAGACAAAATATCACATACAGTTGTCTTTTTCTTAAAAACAATGTTTTACACTAATTCAAATAACACCTCATATTAGTGCCTTGTGTTTGCTCATTTATTCATTCAACTAAAATTTACTGATAGCTTATTATGTGCCCATCCCTGTGCCAAACACCAAAGACATGATGACAAACAAGATGGACACAGTTCCTGCTCTGAGTCTCATGAAACTATTCCATATAGACAGAGGACAGGTCATGAACAAACCAAAAGTACAGAGGAAAGAGGAAGAATACCTGTTTTATATATGAAAAGGATGGGTGAGTCAGAAAAGCTTCAGCAAAGAGATGATGGCTGAGTGGAGTCATGAAGAATGAGTCTCTGTTTAGCAGCATACAATGGGGACAGGGAGGAGCATGGGGAATTCATCTCGAACTTGGAGAAAAGCAGTCCATCAGAGAGAAGATCACCACCAGACAGGGCTGGTGGTTATGGCTGGAAGACATGGTGCTTGACAGACAACAATAGTAGGTGAGACCAAAAAAAGAGGCCAGCTGAAAACGTCCTTGTACTCCCTGCCAGGAGCTTGACATATATCCTCAGAACAAGCAAGCAAGAGTGAGGGAAGGGCCAAACAGAGACATGACTGACTTAGTTAGGATTTTGGAAACATTAAGAGGTGTTGTGTGATGGAGTTCTGAAGGCAGGCACTAGCCAGATACTGGAAGGTGATCTAGGGCAAAGCAAGAAGTTATTGGAGCTTTTCTGAGATTCCTGATGGCACAACGTGGCTCCAACCTTACTTTTCTCTGGCCTCAGGTAAGGATAACCACTCAGAAGTGGGCACACTCCTAAGTGTTGATTGGCTTTTTGATAAAACCCTGATAAACCGAGGCTGAACCACAGCCTAGGAAAGGAATAAACAGACAGCAGGCTGATCAAGTGTGGTGCTGCTTTGGACAGTGGAGAGGGCAGATGTGTCTCTCGGCACATCATTTGTATCTCCGTCTGTAATCACTTCATCCTCTTGTCTGTTTATCACTTGCCCACATTTCATACACACAGACAGCACATCTTATTTAGCTTGTGTCTATGATTTCCTCCACCTGACTGACAAGCACAGGTCCCATCAGTTCTCTCTGTTTTCAGTGCCAGTGGGTAGCCAATCAGTCTTTCAATTTATATGAGGAAGCTGCAAAATCCTGACAAGGAACACGCACTACCAACCTTTCAAAACCAGTTTTACCACTCCCAAAGATATAGTAGTTAAAAAAAAAAAAACTTTGCAAAAGATACAACAAAGAAATAGGATTTCTTCCTTATATTCTCTTCTAAGAGAATTTTGAAGTCTTTTCTTTAATAAGAAAAAACTACATTTCTGACAAGAAGGGAAGGGGAGAAGAGAAAGAACGTGAGAAAAAGAGAGAAAAGAAGACATTCTCTCCTTAGAAAGAAATCATGTTTGCTAACTCATCTATTCTTTTTCTGGTAAATATAGTGTAGTGAATATTTGAAATCATAAATTCAGTTTCCTGAGTTCTAAATACCCATTTCAAGTATTAATGAAACGTTATTATGATACTTTCAAATTACTGAGTATAAAATTAGGGGAGAAGCCTAAGCTTTCAAAAGACTATAAAGGAACCCAGAAGACTAATGAATGATTAATAAAAAGACAAATAAACAGGAAAAATAAATAAATGAGCCTGACTTGATCCTGAAACTGAATTTTTATAAACCAAACCACAGTATCCAAAATGGAAGTCAGCTAGTTCCTTTCCTTCTTTTTTGTTTTTGTTTTTGTTTCTGTTTTTAAAGCATCAGCAACAATGTTAAGGAAGTCTCTTTTGTAGCTTATTTCATTTGTCCCTGAATTGGAGACAGTAAGTTGGGAAGTAACAGAGGATTGTGGCAATGGGTCTGAGTGCAAACTGTTGTGTAAGCACCTAACTAAGCAGTAACTACCTAAGAGGGAGGAGGCTAGTAAAGCCCTCATAGAATTATATCACATAAGATTATACATATACATGTATTTAAATAAATTTCATTGTGCATATTTAAGGAATACAACATGATATTATGAGATAATATATACATCATTTTGTTTTTGTTTTGTGGCAGAAGCAACTAAAATCCACTCATTTAGCACGAATCCCGATGCATTACGGTGGTTTGACTGCCTGTGATCCTCACATTGTCTCCAGACTTGTGTGTCCTGCATATCTGCTACTCCAGGCCCCAGGCTACTCTGTTGTCATTTTATTTATTTATTTATTTATTTATTTATTTATTTATTTATATTTATTCATTTTGAGACCGAGTCTCCTCTTGTCGCCCAGGCTGGAGTGTAGTGGCGCGATCGCGGCTCACTGCAACTTCTGCCTCCCGGGTTCAAGAGATTCTCCTGCTTCAGCCTCTGAGTAGCTGAGATTACAGGTGGCCGCCACCACGCCCAGCTAATTTTTGTACTTTTAGTGGAGACTGGGTTTTGCCATTTTGGCCAAGCTGGTCTCGAACTCCTGGCCTCAGGTGACCCGCCCACCTCGGCCTCCCAAAGTTCTGGGATTACAGGCGTTAGTCACCGTCCCCGGCCGTCATTTCTTAGCAATATTTCTTTTTCATGTCTGCATTTAAAGTTCATTTTAACTTTATTGTTCTAAATAAATCTGTTCAGAAATGGGAAATTGATTTTCTGAAGCCCCACACTTCTCTAGAAATAAGGGAATTATTTTAACTGGCTCTTCTGTATCAGGTACCATAGAAATCAGGTAAGTCCAGGACGTCACTTAGGTTAGGAGCTTTACATGTCACAAAAGAACAAAGTATAACTATTACATCAATATTTTTACTCAACACCCTATCCCTGGTGAAAGTCCTGGGTTCCTCTTCTGTAGATTGCTGTTCTGGGGGTATGAATATTACTTAGCCCTGCAGAAGAGGTGGTTCCAGACTTTCCGGAGTCTCTGATGTTATAACGCAGCAGCTATCCACACACTCACTCTAATTATGCTTAAGGATATTTGGAGTTACATACATCTCTTTGAATTTCTTTTTCATAATACATATGCTTAAAAATGTTCTCTATTTTATCTTAATCCTTTTCTTTTCAGTGAGTCTAAGAACACACAATGTCTCCACTATTCACATTTGCCAAAATATGTGCACATTAAGGATGGTGACCTACCAACTATCAGCACTGTTTAGAACAAAGAAATGCTTTGGGGAAATTATTCTCTAGGTTTATCTACACAAAAACACTTTGACTAATTTTATTATCAGTTTGAAATAACTTCGTGATACACAAAGTTGTTTCCCAAAGAATGGTGCTATAATTAAGTCAAGAATTAGTAGTTAATTACAGCAGGTTACCAGAAAGAATAAATAATACTTGGAATTAAAAAAATGCTGTGGTCTTATATGAACCCTTGTACTTAAGTATCTCAATTCTAGATTAACAAGAAGCAGGCAAATGAAACATTTTCATTCACAGGCAAAGACAAACTACTGAATATAATTTACTGGGTCTGGTCTAGTCAAGCAAGACTAGATAATATATGGTTGTAATAATACATATATTTTGGCATCCCTACCAAATCCCATTTCCACCATTTCCCACAAATATAACATGATTTCAAATGTTAAGAAAGAATTGAGAGTTGTTAATTTTAGCTGAGAATACTTTTACTCTTTACCTGTGGAGATATGGGAACTGATGACTATGAGTGTGTTTCCCTTAGAAAGAAAGACATAAAATAGGAGCAGCAGTTACTCATCTGGCAATGATAGTAAATATCCTCCTACCAGAAACTCAAGTTTCTCCTTGAAGATGCCAACTTCAAATGAATTTTAA
This sequence comes from Pan troglodytes, assembly GCF_028858775.2. Taxonomy (NCBI): domain Eukaryota; kingdom Metazoa; phylum Chordata; class Mammalia; order Primates; family Hominidae; genus Pan; species Pan troglodytes. The sequence goes on from NC_072411.2 coordinate 17,925,443, forward strand.
AGATTTATTTTCTTATAGTTTTATTGATTCCTTGATTTGGTTTTAGCATTAAAAAGCAAACAAGGTCAGAGGCTATATCTTCTTTGATTTTAATACATGGCTTAGTAAAATGAGATGGTACATCACACAGATGAAATATCTGACAGCAGTCTTACAATAACAAAATACTACCTATGGGCCCAGGACAGCAGGTGGTTATCCCATCCTGGAAGAGCAGAGGAGGGTGGGCAGCCCCATTTCTATCTCCCCCGCAGAGGGTTCAGTGTTGGATCTGTTGTTCTTGAAGTAAAGATGCAAATTTAAGGGGCAGCAAGAACAGCAGCAGTAGCATAGCTTTGTGACAGCATTTTCCTTTGATGGGCATCCTGATAAACTCTTTAATGATGAATCATTTAATATATATGACTGGCCTATAAAATCAATTATAATCAATATGATTACACTGCCACTTGACCCCACACATATCTTACAACAAAGACTCTGTTTTTAAACACTTTATTAACATCTCTCCTTTTATTCAATTATTCTTTGAACTTTTTTCTTTCCAATCTAGCTTATTTTAAAATATTTAATTGACAAAGATTAAAGATATTTAAGGTGTCTGAAGTGGTAACTTGATATACGTATACATTGTGTAATGATTGCCACATTAATTTACATATCAATCACTACCCATACGTTAGACCCCGAGAATGGGTTCATTTTATAACTGGAAGTTTGTATCTTTTGACAAATCTCTCTCCATTTCCCCACCCACTCAGCTCCTGGAAACCACTGTTCTACATCCTGCTCTTATGATTTCAACTTTTTAAGATGCTACATACAGGTAAGAACATACAGTATTTACTTTTCTGTGTCTAGCTAAAGAAACATAGTGTCCTCCAGGTTCATCCATATTGTTGCAAATGTCAATGATATTCCATTGTATAAATGTTCCACAATATTTTTTATCCATTCATTAATTGATGGATGGCATAGGTTGTTTACATATCTTGGTTATTGTGAGTAATGCTGCAATCAACATGGGGTTTAGATATCTCAAGAAACTGGTCTATGTCCTTTTAATATGTACTCAAAAGTGGGGTTGCTGGATTAAATGGTAGTTCTACTTTTAATTTTCTGACGAACTTCCATACCATTTTCAATAATGGCTGCATGACTTTACAGTCCTCCCAACTGTGTACAAGGGTTCCCTTTTCTCCACACCCTTGCCAATATTTGTTATCTCTTGTTTATTTCAATAGTAGCCATTAGGAAACGTGTGAGGTGGTATCTCATTGCGGTTTTGATTTGCATTTCTCTGAAATGCTCAAGCTCCTTTCGTAGATCTGTCAGCCATTTGTATGTCTTCTTTGAATGAAATGTCTATTCAGATCATTTGTCCATTTTTTAAATATTGAGTTCTCCGAGTTCCTTATAGATTTTAGATACTAACCATATCAGATATATGGCTTGCAAATATTTTATCTTATTCTGTAGGTTGCTTTTACATTTTGTTGATTGTTTTCTTTGCTGTGTAGACACTTTTTAAATGTGAGGTCTAAAAGCATAAAACTTCTGGAAAAATACATGGGGGTAAGGCTACTTGAAATTCATCTTCACAATGGTTTTTTGATATGACACAAAAGCACAGGTAATAAGCAAAAATAAACAAGTGGGACTACATCAACATGTGTCCATTAAGCTTCTTCTATGTCCTAAGCAAAAGTCCTTGCTGTCATGAAATTTGCATTCTAAGAGGGATGGGGGAGACAGACAATAAATGAATAAACAATGAATATATTCAGATAAGAAATGCTATTTTGGGCCAGATGCAGTGGCTCACGTCTGCAATCCCAGCACTTTGGGGGTCCTAGTCATGTGGATCACCTGAGATCAGGAGTTTGGGACCAGCCTGGCCAACATGGTGGAACCCCATCTCTACTAAAAATACAAAAATTAGCTGGGCGTGGTGGTGTGCACCTGTAATTCCAGCTACTAGGAAGGCTGAAGTAGGGAATCGCTGGAACCCGGGAGGCGGAGGTTGCAGTGAGCAGAGATTGCACCACTGCACTCCAGCCTGGATGACAGAGCAAGACTTCATCTCAAAAAAACGAAATGCTATTTGGGAAAATAAAGCAAAGTAAGAAGGAACAAGGAATGTAGCAGAGGGGTGATGCTCTTTTAAGGAGGCAGTCATCTTGGTGAAGATTTTGTGGATGACAATTGAGGAGCATCTAGGAAAAATTTTGTCACCAGCCATGTAGCATAAGATCATCCCAGAGAAAATTGCATGTGGAAAGGACCTAAGGCAGGATCGTCTCTGATATGTTCAAGAAACAGTGGGGAATCTAGAGTGAGCAAGAGTCATGGGAGGCAAGGTTAGAAAAGTGGTGGGAGGCAGATCACATAGCCATTATTAGGACTGAGTGGTGTGAGAGATCCTGGCTTGCCTGTAGAAAAGCCATGCCATGATCTGACTTGCATCCCAAAGGTTCACTCTGGCCTCTCTGCTGAGGACAGTGGGTAAGTGTTGAAGAAAGGAAACTCATCAGGAGGCTACTGGAATAATCTGGGGGAAAAGGGGAATTGTGACTGCTTGTATCACTGAAATTGCAAAAACTGCAGAATTTACTGATGGATTTCACATGGGGCCTGATAATAGGAGAGTATTCAAAGATTGCTGTAAGTTGTGGGGCTTAAGCAACTGAAATGACTAAGTTAAATATGAAGCAGTATGTGTGTAGTATCAAGAGAGGGACTAAAAGCAAAAATGCCTAGACAGCAAGGATGGAGAAGGTATGGATGAAGGGATAAGGAGATGGAGAGCAGGGTGAAGACAGAGAAGAGACAGGCCCTGAAACCATGACTTATGAGTTTGAAGATAAGGTGGTAATAGTATATGAGGTAATCTTTAAAAGTTCTGGATAAGCCCTATTTATTTGGAACTCTGTGAATCGAAATAAAAAGCAACTTCAGAGATAGATATAAACCAGATGGTATTATTCTATTCAAAAGTTAATAGAATAGAGTAGAAGCGAAGATTCCCATTTATATTTTGCCATTCTCAGAAGTTAACATAAGCCGGTAGTGGGCATGGTGTGCATTTGCTTCCAGAATACCTGGTCCCACAGATGCTTGGCAGGGTGAAGGATGGGCATAGGTTAACATTAGGTTAACATGCGCCTTTAGGGCTCACAAGCATTTACGACGACATTTTATTATAAACCATCACTGATCGAAAACCTTTGTTCTCCTCTGTGGATACATCTTTGATTTTTATAAATCTGAGGTTGTTCGGAAGCAACTCTCATGACAAGGCCATTTAAATCATGATGAGGAATGGCGGTCAGAAAATGAGATGCCATCATAAAATAACAGAACTGCTTTCTTTGTGTGGCTCTAAAAGTACCTCCAAACATACCTTGAGCAATAAAATAACCAGAAATGTAGCCAGTTTCCCAAAATGATTTCTTTAAAAGATAACTCTATATGGACACATCCATTGATGTATTATTAAAGAAGCCTTACATCATAGTCACAAGTTTAATAAGGTATTGCAGTAGAAGGGGAATATATTAATTAGTACAAGCTCCTCTTGATTTTATTTCTCAATTTATTTTGATGGGTTTCTTGGGTGGTGTTTTTTAACTGGATAGAAGGGGTATTGATGAGTCTGTTAGCAACCAGGAAATGTCTGAGGTTTCAGGTACAATGTAGGGTTCTTTATTTATCCTAAAAAGATTTAGAGAAATAAAGAAGATGAAGATAAAAAAGATACAGTTCCAGCCAAACTGAGAATTTGCTTTTCACTCATTATAAAAAGGATGTTTTCCTCCTGTCTTTTTTTTCCTCTTTATTTTCCTGGGAGAAAAGAGTATGAGAAAAACACATTACCCAAAATGAACCTGAGAAGGAAAGAAAATAATAAAATCAAGTGATAAGTTACAAATGAGAAGAGTCCAGCAAATGAAATATCTACTAACAATGAAGATAAAGAGATTGTGTAGTGGCAGACGAAAAGGAAAGGTAGTAGAAGAAAGACATATAGACTCAATCACAGACAGGGTCTGAAAATTAAACGCCCTAACAAAAATGGGTTTGCAGACAGATAAAAAAGAAAATGGGAAGAGCAGACAGGGAGGGATAAGTAATGCAGCTTGTTCCTTCACAGACTGCAAGCTGGCTTTAGAGAGAAAAAGTCATTAATATAGCTTATTCACTCACACATTGTCAAGAAGAATCAACCAAACAGGGCCCTTTGGTTAAAGAGCAAAGCTGCTATTTGCACCATTGGCTGTGAATCTCATCATAAAGCCAACATGTGGAATAATCTCTGGGATGAGAAACAGGAGACCCAGAATCTAATTCCAGGTCTGTTGTGACTCACTAATGCCCATTAGGAAACGTCTGGACCTCAGTTTCATCATCCATAGAAGGGAAGAATCAGGCTAAATGGTTTCTAAGTTCCCTCTGGAGCTGGTGTTTAATGACTCATACAAGTCTTCCATCAAATGTGTAGTATTTGACTCAAAAATGACAGAAAGATAAATTAGTCAACTTCAGACTTCTTGATTATCCTTTTTGATTTGTCTTCACTTTTATTCCTAGGGAACAGCCTTGACAAATTTTTAAAACATATGCTTGTTACATTATTAATTTGTCTACCTTTCAAATCTCATAATTGATTAAATCCAATCAGTCTGGCAATACCCATGAAGAAAATGTGATAATTTTTCCTTCTGGTTATCTAAAATAGCATCACAAGATGTACAGAATTAGCGTTTACTAGAGCATTATCTATGTGATGTCAGAGTCCTCTGTAACTGGAACTTCTTTTTTTGAATAATGCGGGTAATGGAATAGATCTGAGAAATTATCTAATGATTACATCACGAAAGAATTAACGGCATGAGCTACCGCGCCTGGCCAAGAATTATCAAATAATTTTTCAAATTTTTTACAGTTTTTAAAAATTTCAACAGCTTTTGGGGAACAAGTGGCTTCTGTTTACGTGGATAAACTCTGTAGTGGTCAATTCTGAGATTTTAGTGCATCTGTTCCCTGAGCAGTGTACACAATATCCAATATGTAGTCTTTTATCCTTCACTCCCTCTTGCCTTTACCAAGCCCGCAAAGTCTATTATAACCCTCCGATTTCTTTGCGTCTTGATAGCTTAGCTCCCGTTTATAAGTGAGAACATACAATATTTGGTTTTCCATTCCTGAGTTACTTCACTTAGAATAATGGCCTTCAGTTCCATCCAAGTTGCTGGAAAAGACATTATTCTGTTCCTTTTTATGGCTAAATAGTATGCCATTGTGTATATATACCACATTTTCTTTATCCATTTATTTTATTTATTTTTTTCTTATTTATTTATTTATTTATTTTGAGCCGGAGTCTCGCTCTGTCACCCCGGCTGGAGTGCAGTGGCGCTATCTCGGCTCACTGCCAGCTCCACCACTCGGGTTCACGCCATTCTCCTGCCTCAGCCTCTAGAGTAGCTGGGACTACAGGCGCCCGCCACCACGCCTGGCTAATTTTTTTGTATTTTTAGCAGAGATGGGGTTTCACCATGTCAGCCAGGATGGTCTCTATCTCCTGACCTCGTGATACGCCCACCTCGGCCTCCCAAAGTGCTGGGATTACAGGCGTGAGCCGCCGCGCCAGCCTATCCATTTATTTGTTGATGGGCACCAATCAAAGATTGGTTCCATATCTTTGCAGTTGTGCTGCTATAAACATGTATGTGCATATGCCTTTTTCATGGAATGACTTCTTTTCCTTTGGGTAAGTTCCCAATAGTGGGAATGCTGAGTCAAACGATAGATCTACTTTTAGTTCTTTAGGGAATCTCCATAATGTTTTTCATAGAGGTTGCACTAATTTACATTCCCATCAGCAGTGCAAAAAAGTATGCCTTTTTCACCACATTCACACCAACGTCTATTGATTTTTGACGTTTTAATTATGGCTATCTTTGCAGGAGCAATGCAGTATCTCATCATGGTTTTAATTCCCTGATAATCAGTGATGCTTACATTTTTTTGTATACTTCTTGGCCATTTATATATTTTCTTCTGAGAAACATCTATTAATATCCCTTGTCCACATTTTGATGGAATTATTTTAGGGGGCAGAAGGGGGAGGCTGTGATTTGTTTGAGTTCCTTGTAGATTCTGGATACCAGTTATTTGTCGGATGCATAGATTGAAAATATTTTCTTCCATTCTGTGGGTTGCCTATTTACTCTGCTGCTTATTTATTTTGCTGTGCTCAGAAGCTTTTTAGTTTAATTAGGTCTCATTTATTTCTTTTTGTTTTTGTTGTATTTGCTTTTGGGGTCTTAGTCATTAATTCTTCGCTTAGGGCTGATGTCTAGAAGAGTTTTTCCAACATTGTCTTCTAGAATTTTTATGGTTTCAGGTCTTATATTTAAGTCTTTGATCATGTTGAGTTGATTTTTGTATAAGGTGAGAGAGAGGGACCAGTTTCATTGTTCTACATGTGGTTTGCCAGGTTTCCCAGCACTGTTTCTTGAATAGAGTATCCTTTCCCCAATTTATGTTTTTGTATGCTTTGTGAAAGATGAGTTGGTTATAAGTATGTGACTTTATTTCTGAGTTCTTTATTCTGTTCCATTGGTCTAAGTACCTATTTTAAAACCAGTACCACGCTGTTTTGTTAACTATAGCCTTGCATTATAATTGAAGTGTGGTAATGTGATGCCTCCAGATTTGATTCCTTTCATTAGAATTGCTTTGGCTGTTTGGGTTCTTTTTTGGTTCCACAAGAATTTTAGGATTTTTTTTTCTAGTTCTGTGAAAAATAATACTGCTACTTTTATGGAAATTGTATTGAATCTGTAGATTTCTTTGGGCAATATGGTCATTTTTACAATATTAATTCTCCCCATCTGTGATCATGAGATATGTTTCTATTTATTCATAGATTTCCTTGGGCAATATGGTCATTTTTACAATACTAATTCTCCCCATCCATGATCATGTGATACATTTCTATTTGTGTCATCTATGAATTCTCTCAGCAGAATTTTTTAGTGCTCCTTGTAGAGATCTTTCACCTCCTTGGTTAAGTATATTCTTTTTTTTTATTATACTTTAAGTTTTAGGGTACATGTGCACAAAGTGCAGGTTAGTTACATATGTATACATGTGCCATGTTGGTGTGCTGCACCCATTAACTCGTCATTTAACATTAGGTATATCTCCTAATGCTATCCCTCCCCACTCCCCCCCACCCCACACAGGCCCTGGTGTGTGACGTTCCCCTTCCTGTGTCCATGTATTCTCATTGTTCAATTCCCACCTATGAGTGAGAACATGCGCTGTTTGGTTTTCTGTCCTTGTGATAGTTTGCTGAGAATGATGGTTTTCAGCTTCATCCATGTCCCTACAAAGGACATGAACTCATCATTTTTTATGGCTGCATAGTATTCCATGGTGTATATGTCCCACATTTTCTTAATCCAGTCTATCATTGTTGGACATTTGGCTTGGTTCCAAGTCTTTGCTATTGTGAATAGTGCCACAATAAACATATGTGTGCATGTGTCTTTATAGCGGCATGTTTTATAATCCTTTGGGTATATACCCAGTAATGGGATGGCTGGGTCAAATGGTATTTCTAGTTCTAGATGCCTGAGGAATCGCCACACCGACTTCCACAATGGTTGAACTAGTTTACAGTCCCACCAACAATGTAAAAGTGTTCCTATTTCTCCACATCCTCTCCAGCACCTGTTGTTTCCTGACTTTTTAATGATTGCCATTCTAACTGGTGTGAGATGGTATCTCATTGTGGTTTTGATTTGCATTTTTCTGATGGCCAGTGATGATGAGCATTTTTTCATGTGTCTTTTGGCTGCATTAATGTCTTCTTTTGAGAAGTGTCTGTTCATATCCTTTGCCCACTTTTTGATGGGGCTGTTTGTTTTTTTCCTGTAGATTTGTTTGAGTTCATTGTAGACTCTGGATATTAGCCCTTTGTCAGATGAGTAGATTGCAAAAATTTTCTCCCATTCTGTAGGTTGCCTGTTCACTCTGATGGTAGTTTCTTTTGCTGTGCAGCAGCTCTTTAGTTTAATTAGATCCCATTTGTCTATTTTGGCTTTTGTTGCCATTGCTTTTGGTGTTTTAGACATGAAGTCCTTGCCCAGAAGCATTCCCTTTGAATACTGGCACAAGACAGGGATACCCTCTCTCACCACTCCTATTCAACATAGTGCTGGAAGTTCTGGCCAGGGCAATCAGGCAGGAGAAGGAAATAAAGGGTATTCAATTAGGAAAAGAGGAAGTCAAATTGTCCCTGTTTGCAGATGACATGATTTTATATCTAGAAAACCCCATCGTCTCAGCCCAAAATCTCCTTAAGCTGATAGGCAACTTCAGCAAAGTCTCTGGATACAAAATCAATGTGCAAAAATCACAAGCATTCTTATACACCAATAACAGACAAACAGAGAGCCAAATCATGAGTGAACTCCCATTCACAATTGCTTCAAAGAAAATAAAATACCTAGGAATCCAACTTACAAGGGATGTGAAGGACCTCTTCAAGGAGAACTACAAACCACTGCTCAATGAAATAAAAGAGGATACGAACAAATGGAAGAACATTCCATGCTTATGGGTAGGAAGAATCAATATCGTGAAAATGGCCATACTGCCCAAGGTAATTTATAGATCCAATGCCATCCCCATCAAGCTACCAATGATTTTTTCACGGAATTGGCAAAAACTACTTTAAAGTTCATACGGAACCAAACAAGAGCCCTCATTGCCAAGTCAATCCCAAGCCAAAAGAACAAAGCTAGAGGCATCACGCTACCTGACTTCAAACTATACTACAAGGCTACAGTAGCCAAAACAGCATGGTACTGGTACCAAAACAGAGATATAGACCAATGGAACAGAACAGAGCCCTCAGAAATAATGTCGCATATCTACAACCATCTGATCTTTGACAAACCTGAGAAAAAAAAAGCAATGGGGAAAGGATTCCCTATTTAATAAATGGTACTGGGAAAACTGGCTAGCCATATGTGGAAAGCTGAAACTGGATCCCTTCCTTACACCTTATACAAAAATTAATTCAAGATGGATTGAAGACTTAAATGTTAGACCTAAAACCATAAAAACCCTAGAAGAAAACCTAGGCAATACCATTCAGGACACAGCCAAGTATATTCTTATGTATTGTACTTTTTCGCAGCTGTTGTAAAAATTAAGTTATTGATTTGATTCTCAGATTTTCATTGATTGGTCATCATAGTATAGCAGTGCTACTGATTTGTGTACATTGCTTTTATAACCTGAGACTTTACTGAATTTATTTATCAAATCTAGGAATCTTTTGGATGAGTCTTTAGGTTTTTCTAAGTATATGATCATGTCATTGGTGAATAGCAGATTTGACTTCCTTTTTTCCAATTTGGATGGCTTTTATTTCTTTCTCTTGCCTAATTGCTCTGGCTAGGACTTCCAGTACTATATTGAATAAAAGTGGTGAAAGTGAGCATCCTGGTCTTGTTCCAGTTCTCAGGAGCAATGCTATCAACTTTTCTTCATTCAGTATGATGTTGGCTGTGGGTTTGTCATATACGGCTTTTATTATTTTGGGGTATTCAAAATAATACCAAAAATAATTTTGAGGTATTCTATTCCTAGTGTATTGAAGATTTATTGATTTGCATATGTTAAACCATCTCTAAGATAAAACCCACTTGCCCATGATGTATTATCTTTCTGATGTGCTGTTGGATTTGGTTAGCTTGTATTTTCTTGAGAATTTTTGCATCTATGTTCATCCGGAATATTGGTCTGTAGTCTTCCTTTGTTTTGTTATGTCCTTTCCTAGTTTTGGTATTAAGGTGAACTGTGTCTTCATGCAATGATTTGGAGAGGATTCCCACTTTCTCAATGTTTTGGAATAATTTCAGTAGGATTGGTACCAATTCTTCTTTGAATGTCTGATAGAATTCAGCAGTGAATCTGGTCCTCGGTTTTTATTTTTTTATTGGCAATTTTTAAATTACTGATACAATCTTGCTGCATGTTATTGATTTGTTCAGGATTTCTACTTCTTCCTGATTCCAGCTAGGAGGTTTTATGTTTCCAGGAATTTATCCATTTCTTCTAGATTTTTTATTTTGTGCACATAAAAGTGTTCATAGTAGTTTTGAATGATTGTATTTCTGTGGTGTCAGTTGTAATGTCTCTAGTTTTATTTCTAATTGATATTATTTGGATCGTCTCTCTTCTTTTTTTGGTTAATCTCACTAATGGTCTAACAATTTTTTAATATCTTCAAAGAACCAGCTTTTTGTTTCATTTATATTTTCTATGTTTTTGTTTCAATTTTATTATTTCTGCTCGATGTTTGTTATTTCTTTTCTTTTGCTGACTTTGTATTTAGTTCCTGTTTCTCTAGTTCCTTGAGGTGTGACATTAGATTGTCAATTTGTGTTACTTCAGATTTTTTGATGCAGGTATTTAACTGTATGAACTTTCCTATTTGCATCAATTCTGCTCTCTCCCAGAGGTTTTAATAATTTGTGTCACTATTATTACTCATTTCAAAGAATTTCTAAATTTTCATCTTGATTTCACTGTTAACCAAAAATCATTCAGGAGCATATTATTTAATTTCTATGTATTTGTATAATTTTGAAGGTTCCTTTTGAAGTTGATTTCAAATTTTATTCCACTGTGGTCTGAGAAGACAATTGATATGATTTCTATTTTCTTAAATTTATTAAGACTTGTTTTGTGGCCTATCATGTGGTCTATCTTGGACAATGTTTCATTTGCTGATGAAAATAATGTATATTCTGCAGTTGTTGGGTAGAATATTCTGTACATAGCTGTTACATTTGTTCAGAGTGTAATTTAAGTCCATTGTTTCTCTGTTGAGTTTCTGTCTCAATTATCTTTATAGTGCTGTCAGTGGAGTATTGAAGCCCATCATTATTATTGTGTTGTCTATCTCATTTCTTAGATCTAGCAGTAATTGTTCTATAAATCTTGGAGTTCCAGTGGTAGGTGCATATAAATTTAGGATTGTAATATGTTCTTTTTAGATTGATCCTTTTATCATTATATAGTGATTGTCTTTTTTTTTTTTTTTTAACTTTTGTTGCTTTGAAGTCTGTTTTGTCTGATACAAGAATAGCTACTCCTGCTCGTTTTTTATTTCCATTTGCCTGGAATAAACTTTTCCACTCCTATACCTTGAGTTTATATGAATCCTTCCATGTTTGGCAAGTCTCTCAAAAACAGTAGATATTTGGGTTGTGATTTTTTTAATCCATTCTGCCATTATGTATCTAAGTGGAAAATTTATTTCTTTTGGTGCATATCAAGCTTTTGTTTCAAGGTTTACTCCTCCTTTTAGCATTTCTTATAGTGCTGGTTTGGTAGTGGCAAATTCTCTCAGCATTTTTTGTTTGAAAAATGGTTTTATTTCTCCTTCATTTATGAAACTTAGTTTTTCTGGATACAAAATTCTTGACTGGCAATTATTCTGTTTAAGGAGGCTGAAGATAGGACTTCAATCCCTTCTAGTTTATATGGTTTCTACTGAGAAGTCTGCTGTTAGTCTGATAGGTTTTCTTTCACAAGTTATTTGATGCTTCTGTCTCACAGCTGTTAGAATTATTTCCTTCATGTTGACTTTGGGTAACCTGATGACTATGTGCCTTGGTGATGATCCTTTTGCAATGAATTTTCCAAGAGTTCCTTGAGCTTCTTGTATGCAGATATCTAAATCCTTAGCAAAGCCAAGGAAGTTTTCCTAAATTAATCTCTCAAATAAGTTTTTCAAAAGGTTAGCCTTCTCTTCTCCCTCAAGAACACCAATTATTCTTAGGTTTGGCCATTTTATACAATCTCATATTTTTTGGAGACTTTGTTCATTTCTGTTTATTCTTTTTTCTTCATTTTTGTCTGATTGGGTTAATTCCAAACCCTTGTCTTCAAGCTCTGAAATTCTTTCTTCTACTTGCTGTAGTCTACTATTGAAGCTTTCCACTGCATTTTGTAATTCTCTAAGTGCGTTTGTCATTTCCAGAAGCTCTGATTGGTTTTTCTTTATGATATATATCTGTCTAGAAAATGTTTCATTCATATCCTGAATTTTTTTTTAATTTATGTTGGTTTTCACCTTTCTCCAGTATCTCCTTGAGTAGCTTAATAATCAACCTTCTGGATTCTTTATCTAGTATTTCAAAGATTTTACACTGGCTTGGATCAATTTCTGGGGAGCTAGTGTGATCTTTTGGGGGTGTCATAGGACCTTTTTTTTATTATATTACCAGAAGTTACTTTTCTGGTTCCCTCTCATTTGGGTAGACTATTGTAATTGTTCTAGACTTTATTTTTTTAACAATATTTTCCACCTTAAGGATGTGACTTAAATGTTTATTGTTTATTATAACTTAATTTTGTTCTTCATCCCCTTTAAGGGTGAGGACTCTGTATGAGTTCCTTGGTTATAGAGACTATTTGTATGACAGCTTTCTTAGGTGCTCATCTGACAAAGAACTAGTATCCAGAATCTACAAAACTTAAACAAATTTACAAGAAAGAAACAAACAACCCCATCAAAAAGTGGGCAAAGGATATGAACAGACACTTCTCAAAAGAAGACATTTATGTGGCCAACAATCATATGAAAAAAGCTCATCATCACTGGTCATTAGAGAAATGCAAATCAAACCACAGTGAGATACCATCTCACACCAGTTAGAATGGCAATCATTAAAAAGTCAGGAAGCAACAGATGCTGGAGAGGATGTGGAGAAATGGAAATATTTTTACATTGTTGGTGGAGTGTAAATTAGTTCAACCATTGTGGAAGAAAATGTGGCAATCCCTCAAGGATCTAGAGCTAGAAATACCATTTGACCCAGCAATCCTTTTACTGGGTATATACCCAAAGGATTATAAATCATTCTACTATAAAGACACATGCACATGTATGTTTACTGCAGCACTGCTTACAATAGCAAAGACTTGGAACCAACCCAATGCCCATCAATGATAGACTGGATAAAGAAAGTGTGGCACATATACACCATGGAATACTATGCAGCCATAAAAAAGGATGAGTTCATGTCCTTTGCAAGGACATGGATGAAGCTGGAAACCATCATTCTCAGCAAACTATCGCAAGGACAAAAAACCAAACACCACATGTTCTCACTCATAAGTGGGAGTTGAACAATGAGAACACATGGACACAGGGAGGGGAACATCACACACCAGGGCCTGTCTGGGGGTGGGGAGCTAGGGGAAGGATAGCATTAGGAGAAATACCTAATGTTGATGAGTGGCGCAAACCACCATGGCACTTGTGTACCTATGTAAAAACCTGCACATTCTGCACATGTACCCCAGAACTTAAAGTATAATAATAATAATAATAAAAGAAATTCTAACCAAGAATCTTATGTCCTGTCAAACTAAGGTTCATAAGTAAAAGAGAAATAAAATATTTTCCAGACAAGCAATCACTAAGGGAATTTATTACCACTAGACCGGCCTTACAAAATATTCTCAAGGGCATTCTAAGCATGGAAATGAAAGAAAAATACCTGCTACCACACATATACACAGAACACTGCATTGAAATACATAGTCCAGATATCCTATAAAGCAGCTAAACAATAGAAACTACAAAGCAACCAGCAAATGATTTCACAATAGGATCAAAATTTCACATATCAATATTAACCCAGAATGTAAATGGTCTAAACACCCCACTTTAAAGACACACCACTTTAAAGACAGAGTTGCAAGTTGGATAAAAAAATAAGACCATTTGTCTGCTGTATTCAAGAGACCTATCTCATATGTAACAACACCCATAAGCTCAAAGTAAAAGGTTGGAGAAAGATCTATCTTGCAAACAGAAAACAAAAAAAGAGCAGGGGTTGCTCCTCTTATATAAGATAAAATAGACTCTAACCCAACAACAGTAAAAAAGACAAAGAAGACAATTACATAATGATAAACGATTCAATTCAACAAGAAGACATAAACAAAGCAACAAGGAACAAGTACTTCTAGACTTGCAAAAAACCTAGAGAGCCATACAATAATAGTGAAGGACTTCAATGCCCCATTCACAGTTTTAGATAATCAAGGCAGAACACTAATAGAAGTTTTGGACTTAAACTTGACACTTGATCAGTTACGCCTAATGGGCATCTACAGACCACTCCACCCATCAACCACAGATTATGCATTCTTCTCATCTGAACACAGAACAGATCATGAGATTGACCACATGCTCAACTATAAATCAAGTCTCAATAAATTCAAAAAAATTTAAATCATACCAACCATACTCTTGGACCACAGTGAATAAAAATAGAAAGCAATACTAAGATGATCTCTCCAAACTATACGATTATATGGAAATTAAACAACTTGTTCTTAATGCCTTTTGAGTTAACAAAATTATGGTGTAATAAAATTTAAAAACTCTTTGAAATGAATAAAGACAGACACACAACATATCAAAATCTCTAGAATGAAGCCAAAGCAGTGTTAAAGGAAGAGTTTACAGTGCTAAAAGCCTACATCAAGGAGCTAGAAAGATCTAGAATTAATCTAACATTATACCTGGAGGAGCTAGAGAAAACAAGAACAAACTAACCCCAAATCCAGCAAGAAAAAAAAAGAAATGGCTAAAATTAGAGCCTATCTGAATAAAATTGTGAATCAAAAATTCATAGAAAAAATCAAGGAAACCAATTGTTGGTTTTCTGAAAAAATAAACAAAATCAATCCAACCACTAGTTAGATTAATAAAGAAAAAAAGAGAGGAGATCCAAATAAGCACAATCAGAAATGGCAAAGGAGATTACAACTGACTGTATAGAAATACAAAAGATCCTCAGAAACTATTATGAGCACCTCTATGCACACAAATGAGAAAATCTGGAGAAAATGGATAAATTCTTGGAAGCACACAACCTCCTAATAATGAATTAGGAAGAAACTGAAAACTTGAACAAACCAATATTAAGCTCTGGATTTGAATCAGTAATTAAAAACCTAACAATAAAAAAAAAAGAGTAGGACCAGATGGTTTCACAGCCAAATTTGGTTTCACAGCCAAATTCAAATGTACGGAGAAGGGCTGATACCAATAATACTGAAACTACTCTAAAAAATTGAGGAAAAGAGACTGATCCTTAACTCATTCTTTGAAACCAACATCACCCTGATATCTGAACCTGGTAAAGACACACCAAAAAAAAAAACTACAGGCCAATATCCTTGATCAGTGTAGACACATATGTTCTCAACAAAATACTAGTAAACCAAATCCAGCAATCACATCAAAAAATTCATTTACCATGATTGAGTGAGCTTTATCCCTGGGATGCAAGGTTGTTACAATATAGGTATATCAATAAATGTAATTCATCACAAAAACAAAACTGAAAACAGAAACCACATGATCATTTCGATAGATGCAGAGGCTTTTGATAAAATCCATCATTACTTCATAATAACCCTCCCCCACCTAAGAAACTAGGCATTAACAGAACATACCTCAAAATATTAAGAGCTATCTATGACAAACCTACAACCAACATCATTCTGAATGGGTGAAAGCTGGAAGTGTTCCTCTTAAGAACAGGAGCAACACAGTAATGCACACTCTAACCATGCCTACTCAACATAGTATTGGAAGTACCAGCCAGAGCCATCAGGCAAGAGAAATAAAGGACATTAAATTAAAAAAATACAAAGTCAAAATATCTATCTTCACTGATGATATGATGCGTAGAAAACTTTAAAGATTGTGCCAAAGGGCTCCTAGATCTGATAAACAACTCCAGTAAAGTTTCACGATACAAAATTAGTGTACAAAAATCAGTAGCATTTCTGTACACCAATAATGTTCAAGCTGAGAGCCAAATCAAGAGTGCAATCCCATTTACAATAGCAGTTAAAAAAAAAAAAGAGAAAGGGGGAAAAAAAAAAAACAAGGAATACATTTAACCTAGGAGGTGAAAGATCTCTACAAGGAGAACTATAAAACATTGCTGAAAGGAATCTGAGATGACACAAACAAATGAAAAACCATTCCATGCTTACAGATTGGAAGAATTATATCATTAAAATGGCCATACTGCTCAAAGAAATCTACAGATTCAATGCTATTCCTATCAAACTACCAATATCATTTTTTCAAAAAATTGCAAAAAACTATTTTAATTTATATGGAACCAAAAAGGAGCCAAATGTTAGTCAAAGCATTTCTAAGCAAAAAGAACAAAGCAAGAAGCATCACAAGAACCAGCTTCAAAATACTCTTAAAGCTACAGTAATCAAAAGAGCATAGTACTAGTACAAATACAGACACAAATACTGCCCAATGGAACAGAATAGAGAACACAGAAACTAAGCAACATACCTACAACTATCTGATCTTCAACAATGTCAACAAAAAAAGCAATGTGAAAAGAACTCCCTATTCAATAAATGGTACTAGGGTCATTAGGTAGCCATATGCAGAAGAATGAAAGTGGACCCCTGGCATTTACTATATACAAAAATTAACTCGAGATGTATTAAAGATTTAAATTTCAGGCCCCAAACCATAAACATCTTAGAAGAAAACCTAGGAATTACTTTTCTGGACATCAGCCCTGGCAAAGAATTTATGACTAAGTCCTCCAAAACAATTTCAACTAAAACAAAAATTGACAAGTGGTACCCAATGAAACTAAAGAGCTTTTGCACAGCAAAGGAAACTATCAGCAGACTAAACAGGCAACCTACAGAATGGGAAAAAAATATTTACAAACTATGCATTGGACAAAGTTCAAATATCCAGAATCTATAAGGAACTTGAACACATCAACAAGCAATAAGCAAATAACCTCGTTAAAAAGTGGGCAAAGAACATGAACAGACATTTCTCAAAAAAGGATATACTAGCAGTCAACAAGCATATGAAAAAAATGTTCCATACTAATTATTAAAGAAATGAACATCAAAACCACAATGACATACCACCTCACACCAGTCAGAATAGCTATTATTAAAAAGACCAAAAAAATAACAGATGCTGGCCATTCTGCAGAGAAAAGGGAATGCTTATACACTGTTTGTGGGAATGTAAATAGGTTCAGCCACTATGGAAAGCAGTTTGAAAATTTATCAGAGAAGTTATATCAGAACTACCATTTGATCTAGCAATCCCATTACTGGGTATATATTCAAAGGGAAATACATTTTTTTTTACCAAAAAGACACATGTACTCATATATTAATAACAGCACTATTCACAATAGCAAAGACATGAAATCAGCCTGCATGCCCATCAATGGTGGATTGGATAAATAAAATTTGGTAAATATATACCATGGAATGCCAGCTATAAAAAAATCAAAATTACTTATTTTTTTTTACAATAACATGAATATAGGTCGGGGCCATATCCTAAGTGAATTAACTTAGGAACAGATAATCAAATACCACATATTCTCACTTGTGTGTGGAGCTAAACGTTGAGTTCATAAATAGGTAAGAGGGGAACAATAGATCTGGGGATTACTAGAGGGAGGAGAGGGAGAGGCAAGCAGGGGCTGAAAACACCCTATGGGGTGTTATGCTGAGCACCTGGGTGATGGGATCTTTCATACCCCTAATCTCAGCATCATGAAATATAGTCATGTTACAAACCTGCACATGTTCCCTCAAATCTAAAATAAAAGTTGAAATTATTAAAACATTAAAACATAAAAATAAAAGATAAGAATATGATAAAGGAAAGCTTTTTGAAATTAAAACAATTGTGGTACAATTTAGAAATTATTTTTTAAATGTCCTATCTAGGCTTTTATCTGCTATAATAAAGGTATGAATTATTCCTCAAATACTTACAAAATTAAGTTCTAGATGAAATTTTACATGTTTGAAGTGAAGAGGAAACAAGGCAACATGTATGCACACTTGATTTGCAGACAAAATAAATTTACCCTTTAGAGTGTTACTGAAAAAAAAAGACAAAACAAGCAAGAAAACCTACTTTGTTTCATGTAACAAGTAGTCTATTAATTTTTAAAATAACCAAAACACATTAGACCTCTCTGTACTTTCTGCTTAATTTTGCTGTGGACCTAAAACTGCTGTAAAAAAAAAATAAAGTCAATAACAACAACAATGCTGGGACAAAATGTCAGCCTTTATAAAAAATTATTTTTCAGGACTAAATTTTCTTCTTGTTGAAGAGTATAAAAGTTAGAGTCCAAGTGTCCAAAATGATAGACTGGATTAAGAAAATGTGGCACATATACACCATGGAATACTATGCAGCCATGAAAAATGATGAGTCCATGTCCTTTGTAACAGGCACATGGATGAAGCTGGAATACATCATTCTCAGCAAACTATCGCAAGGACAAAAAATCCAAACACCACGTGTTCTCACTCATAGGTGGGAATTGAACAATGAGTACACATGGACCAGGAAGGGGAACATCACACACTGGGGCCTGTTGTGGGATGGGGGGATGGGGGAGGGATAGCATTAGGAGATATACCTAAGGTTAAATGACGAGTTAATGGGTGCAGCACACCAACATGGCACATGTATACATATGTAACAAACCTGCACATTGTGCATATGTACCCTAAAACTTAAAGTATATATATAAAAAAAAGTTAAAGTATTTAACTATTGGCAAAACCTTGGTTTCTTACCTATTTAAATGAGGTTGAAGTTACCTGCTTGAAGATTCCTCTTTCATAGATCTCAGTCATATTATTCAGCTGGAATTTCTGTTCTCCCAGACAGGTCAAGGAGCTCAAACATATTATCTGGATACAACAGAAGTACCCCTTTCTGTTTTAACTTCAATATTTTTAATCTTCCTATAGAAGAAAATGTCAACTTTAAATACACTGTTGCAATTGAGGTCAAACACCTCTCACTTGATCAGTCTTCTTTTTCTCAAACTGTCCATTAATTTTAAATATTTAAAACCTCAAGAATGAACTTCATTCAATCAAACTAAAATAAGGGCAGCCATTCAGGCCCAGTGCCAACCAATCTGGGGGAGATTATTACATAGGTCAGGAAAAGGCATGACAGTGGAGCACTTCAATGTATCAATAGTCATAAGGATATATAAGATTTAGAGCCATTTGCATAGCTAGCTCACCTTCCTCACCATCAGCATTTCTGAACAGGGGAAATCAAAATGTAAGTAATGTGGGAAAAGCATAAAAGACTAACATAACATATATTTTTGAAGTGACATATATGTGAAAATAAGAATGCTGTTTCCATTGGTGCCCATGTCACTTAGGTACCATTGGACTTTAATTTTTCCAAGTCACAGTTTCCTTAACCCTTCAAAGGAAATAATAATTCTGGCTTCAAGATTATAGTGAACCACAAAAGAGCTGTGATTCTATAGTACTTAGCAAAGCATAGAAAAGAGCAAGTACTCATAAATGGTAGGTAAAGATAGCAGTACTTGGAATGATGATGTTAAAAGGAATGTTGGTAATTCTGGTATGGGCATTGTTTATTTCTGTCATGGCAGTAATAGTAGCAGTGGAGGCTATAAGCACAGCAGCAGAAGCAGCCATAGTGGGAATATGTTCAGCAGTAATTATATGCTGATTGTGTTGAAATTCTTGAAAAGCAAGGAAGGACCTAACTCCATCATGCTTTCTATCAGGGGTCAGCAAACTGCAGCCCGCTTCCGTGTTTTGTATGGCCTGAAAGCTAAGAATATTTTTTTTGCATACTTCAATGGTTACGTTTTAAGTAGTTATATAGGTACTTGCATAATATGTTCAATTTTGCTGCTTCACCAAAAAATATTTACCATCTAACCCTTTAGAGAAAAAGTTTGCTGACCCCTGCCCTATATCCTTGATTATTGCAAGACATTCAGGATGTCTCTTATCTCTTGTCCAAATGCTTCTCAGATCTCCTAATTTGACCCAAGTTAACGGTCTCTTTGTAATACCCATATTCTCAGCAAAATGTCCTAAATTCTCCCTGTATTCTTTGTTTCTAATCTCCTGATTACATATTTCTGTTTTCTCTCCCACATAGCGGGTAACTTTAAGCCTAAAGTGAGGAATACAATCTTCACTATTTTTCATAATTCCTTCTTTTTATTATTATTATACTTTAAGTTTTAGGGTACATATGCACAATGTGCAGGTTTGTTACATATGTATACATGTGCCATGTTGGTGTGCTGCACCCATTAACTCGTCATTTAACATTAGGTATATCTCCGAATGCTATCCCTCCCCACTCCCCCCACCCCACAACAGGCCCCGGTGTGTGATGTTCCCCTTCCTGTGTCCATGTGTTCTCATTGTTCAATTCCCACCTATGAGTGAGAACATGTGGTGTTTGGTTTTTTATCCTTGCGATAGTTTGCTGAGAATGATGGTTTCCAGCTTCATCCATGTCCCTACAAAGGACATGAACTCATCATTTTTTATGGCTGCATAGTATTCCATGGTGTATATGTACCACATTTTCTTAATCCAGTCTATCATTGTTGGACATTTGGCTTGGTTCCAAGTCTTTGCTATTGTGAATAGTGCCACAATAAACATATGTGTGCATGTGTCTTTATAGCAGCATGTTTTATAATCCTTTGGGCATATACCCAGTAATGGGATGGCTGGGTCAAATGGTATTTCTAGTTCTAGATGCCTGAGGAATCGCCACACTGACTTCCACAATGGTTGAACTAGTTTACAGTCCCACCAACAGTGTAAAAATGTTCCTATTTCTCCACATCCTCTCCAGCACCTGTTGTTTCCTGACTTTTTAATGATTGCCATTCCAACTGGTGTGAGATGGTATCTCATTGTGGTTTTGATTTGCATTTCTCTGATGGCCCGCGATGATGAGCATTTTTTTCATGTGTCTTTTGGCTGCATAAATGTCTTCTAATTAAACTAAAGAGCTTCTGCCCAGCAAAAGAAACTACCATTAGAGTGAACAGGCAACCTACAGAATGGGAGAAAATTTTTGCAATCTACTCATCTGACAAAGGGCTAATATCCAGAATCTACAATGAACTCAAACAAATTTACAAGAAAACATCAAACAACCCCATCAAAAGTGGGCGAAGGGTATGAACAGACACTTTTCATAACTCTTTCATACTATTCTCCTTCTACCTAAAAATCCCAAGTTTGTTTGAAGTTCATAGTATCAAATTACTATATTACATAGGGCCTTTAATTATGATTTATTAACAGTCAATTCAGTATCTTACTGACTTAAAATAACAAAAATATTGTTTCTCATTCACCTAACCTGTCCATGTCTGCTCACTGGAACACTACTCCATGTCACCATCATTTTGAGACCAGGTGGATAGAACCTGCATCTTGTCATTCACTGTGGCAGAGAAAAATAGACATGGAAAATTATATTTTGGCTCTTGCAAATGGCTTTCCAAGAGGTGACATCTCATGCTCACATTAATTGACTAAAGCCATTCAAATGAACAGGCATAACTTCTTGGGTGCATTTCCTACCAAATGACTTGAAAACGGAGAATATAAACTATTTCTGAACTTGATGAATCACTCTCCTTCTTCACCACCTACTATGTCTCTTTATTTTGCAGTCCTCTGTGGATCTTGAGGCTCTTGTCCCTAATTCCTTTAAATGTTAACACGTGGCTCATCTCTCTCTCCCACAATTTTTGTCCCAAGACTCACATAGTTAATCTCCACATAGATTACCTTTCCAGCATCTGTCACTGAGTTGTTTGACTTTGTCATCATTTCACCTCAGTTACCTATTCCCAGGGTCATAACCTAGACCTTGGAATTACTATAACTGCAACGCATCCATAGTCTCAAGCAGCCATTCTCCTATTAACGTCTCCCATTTTTCCATCCCAGACCTACTTATTTTTGAACTCTAACTTTCATCCAACCACTGGGACTTCCAATCCATTAACCTTATCGAATTTTCACTGTTGATTTCCATCTCCTTGTGCCGTTATTTCTTCCCCTATTGTTCTCACATTTTATAGCCCATCATTATAGTCACTCCTTTGCAATGTTTTTCAGCTCCTTTGTCCCTCTCTCCCCGCTTTTTACATATTTAGCAAAATGCAGCTGGGATTAAATATTGGTCTCTTCCTACTCCACATCTGGACCCAAATTTCCAAGTGGCCTTAGAAAAACACACAACCTTGCTGACTAGTATCACTTAAAATTCATGATCATACATTTCAAGTAGATTCTTGGAATTTCCCAGAGATACAAGAATATTCCCATAATCAACACACTCTGCCACTCTCTCCTAGGTCCTTGCTACTCAGTGTGTGGTCTAAGGGCCAGCAATAGAGGCATTGCTTTGTGCTTGTTGTTATAAAAGCAGAATCACAAACTGCTCTCTGACTCAAAGTGTAAGAATCTGCATTTTAACAAGACACTCAGATAATTCTCATGTATATCAAAATCCTGGAATCTTTATTCTAAAAAAACTGTCTCACATTGGCTGAAGGTGCTCAGTCTTCTTTGCAATTTCTGTTTACCTTCCTAACTTCTAACATTAGGATGCTTTAGGGCTCATTCATCAGACCTGTTCTTCATCTACACTTAACATGTCAGTTTAGATCATCCAGTCCCCTCCCTTTAAATACTTTCTAGAACTGCAATGGCCAAGTATATAATTCCAGTCAAGTCTTCTCCCATATACTTATATTTTTGCATCCAGTTCTCATCTACTGTGTATCTCCACTGGCACGTGTAATAGGTACCTCAAATTCAACATATCCACATATCCAAGACAAAATTATCCATTTCTTGGTCCATCCCTCCCCAATCACCAATCTGCTTCTCCTATAGACTTCTCTATCTCAGTAAAGGCAACTTCATTTTTAATGTTGGTCAAAACAAAACCATGGCACAATCCTGATTTCTCTCTCTTTTGTGCCTTACTTCCTGTCCATCAAAAAGTCTAACCGGCTGCATTTTCAACTATACTCAAAATCTGACCATAACACTTATCCATTGCTAATACCCCAGTTGTAACCATCATTATCCTTCACATGACATATTAAAAGCCTTCTAACTGGTCTTCCTTCTTTCACCTTGACCCCTTGACCACCTGGGTTCCCCATCCATGGATCCAACAAACCAAGTATTGACATGTGATGCAGAACCTGTGGATATGAAGCGCCAACTTTTATATTGAGGGCTTCACAGGGCCACCTGTGGGATTTGAACATCTGTGAGTTTTGGTATCTGCAAGGGTCCTGGAACCAATCCCCCATGAATACAGACAGATGACTGTACATATAAAAATCTCGATTCTGTGTGGACACACAAGTATATTTATAGTAAAATGGAAGATAATAAAAACACACCCAAATGCTGATGACCAGGTTCTATAAATTACAGACTTAATATTAATACTCTATCCTGCTTTTCGACCTTGCATTTTGTCATAGGAATTTTATATAAAATAATTAAACAGTCATATAATGATTAAAATCATTAGAATCTACATTATTAGCTCCATAATTTAGCCATTCTCTTACTATTAGAGCTATTTAAGCTACAATTTCTGAATTTTCACTGTTTTAAATATAGTGAAACCTCCTTGTACATAAATCTTTACTTATATTTCTAATTATTTTTAAAGACAGATTCTAACAGGTTGAATTACTGGGTTAAACAGAATATTCAAAAGATTCTTGATGAAAATAATCAAATTAACCTTCATAAAATATGTGGTAATTAACATTCCTATAAGTAGAATCTGCAAATTTAGATGCTATCACACCCTTGATAGTCCGAAATTTTTCATTCATTAAAACATTGCCAATAATATAGATAAAATATTTCATTTTCATGAGAATATTTGTATTAGTAATGGATGTGATCAATTTTCCATGTATTTGGAGACCAATTCTTAATGCTCATGTCTGCTTAGCACTCCTGACTCTCAGGAATTGGCCAGGGAGGCCTGATTCCTTCTTCTGTAGTCAAAAAAAAAAAAAAAAAATTACTTCGTTTACTCATTAGAATCAGCCTCTTGCCAAGCAACATTTCATTATTCTTTTTCTAATGTTGATCTGACCCAGTGGCACCTTGCAATTGATTGAGCCAACATCTAATTAATGGGGTTTGTATTGATGATAAATAAGCCACACTGTAACTTATAATGACTTTATTTCAGGAATTATTTACCTATGGGAAAATGAGATTTTTTTTTCTCTGTGAATTCAAACAGTGTCTCACTCAGAATCTCCAAATACACCCAAATAGATTTAGCACAAGAATGTTATAACTCAAGGCTTCCCAAGACAATATACCAAACCCACAATTTATCTATAGAAATGATAAATGGTTAATTGTTTCAATGTGATTTTCATGTCACTGTTAAATCTTTCCTAACCAAAATTATTTATTGAACTTGTCTTACACAGTATCTTAAGTTTTACCATGATAGTGACCCTTTCGCTAATGAATTTCATTGCTTTCAGATGTGCAACTCCTTACCAGGAATCAGCATTCACGCATGAGGCTCATTTAACTCACTGTCAGTCTTGGTCATTTTGGTCCATCTTTGATGAAAACTTATAGCTGAAAAAATTGTAGGTTGCAAGGAAGGACATTTCAGAATATAAAGCATTATTCAAGGAAAAGTAGGTTTTAGTGAGATTCCAAAGTTGGGGATGGTAAGATGGAAGTATACCCTGGGATTAATAACGCATTGGGAAATAAATTGGCAGTGCCTGCCTATAGAGCTACATTAAAAAATATTCTGGGACTAGACACAGCTCTTGTGGGAAATAATATAGTCATGAAATGATAACTTCTAGCACCAGCTGACGAGGAAGGTGTAATATTACAGGTGCTGTATATTTGACTACACTGCCTATTTGACCACAGTTCTCAAACACGAACTTGAGTTAGTATGCCCTAGAGAGTTTATAAAAACACAGATTGCTGGTCCCCAACACCAGAGCTTCTGACTAGGTAGATCTCGCTGAGGTTTGATCTTGAGTATCCGCAAGTGGTGCTGATGCTGCTGTTCAGGGGCCACACTTTAAGAAACATTGGTCTAGAGTGTTAGATGCCATCCGCCTACTGTTGAGGACTGAAGGAATATGGAGTCGAGAAATCGATTACCTTGATCTCTCTGCTGAAGACTGAACACATTCAACCTGTTTTTGAACCTATAAAACGGAAATCTCTGCATAATATAATTCTGTTACAGCATAGGAAGCTCTTAGAATAAATTCTTATGGAACTTAACAGACTAGGGTTGCCAGATTTAGCAAAAGAAAAGAAAAAACCACCAAAATATTTGTATTACAAATATGTCCCATGTCATATTTATGTGAAATTCAAAGTTAACCAAGAATTCTGTATTTTATCTGGTGATGCTATATCGAACTAAACAGCATGTAAAAGCTTATAGAAAGGAAGAGTGCAACAAATCCATGTCCTAAACCAGAGATACAAAGGACTTAAAGAAAGATTGCAGAAACACCATAGGACTAAATATGAATCCTCCGAATCCTCCTCCTCAAAATAGATGGTGCTCTGTAATACTGAGACAATGAAGGATAAAAGTCCAAAACGGAGTAGAAAGAAACCAAATAAATGAAGTGATTGGAACTACATCTGTGTTACACCTCTTTCACTCTCTCACCATGTGAACTTGTCCTGTCATAGTCTTAAGCGATCCAAGCAGCAGAGCAAGGAAACAGCTGGAAACTAAAAACATTTCCTACACGAGGCTGCATTAGCTTATATGCAATAAGGAAAACTGGGTATCTTTAAAATTGAATTTAATGCAGAGATTTGCTTTTAAGCCAATGTCTTAAGAAGAGATAAAAGGGGAAGGTAAATTTAGCCCAAAATGTATAACTAAAGGTGCTTTCTGGCCCCCATAGAACTGAAGAAGCAGAGGACCCCAAGTCCAGGATCACTGTCCCATTGAACATGCTGCTGTTGGATCTGAGCTACTTTATCTGGAACCAAGACACACAAAATGATAGTAGCTATTGCTACTGTTTTGTAAAGCACCGACAGAAGCTAGAAAACAATACCTCTTTTCTCCTTCTTCTAATTTCACTTCAATATTTCCCATTGACTGAACATGATGGAAGCCAGTTGAAAAAGGAATGTTGAGAAACATAACTCATAATAATTTATAGGCATCCAGTCCTTGTTTCAAGCAAAGCATATTAAAGGATGAACATGAAGCTGAAAGACTATAGACACCATTTGGGAGAGTCCATTCCAGATGACTGTTCTTCATACTCATTCTTTCCATATTTAAACTTCCAAACAACAACTTTAACGATGTCAGGTTTCCACATAACTAAAAGAAACAGATATCTTTCATAAATACTAAGATAGACATTATTGCCTCTGAAAAGGGCACATATCAATTCAAATAAGTGACTAGATAATATTAATTCCACTTTCAGTTTTGTTAAAAGCCCACCTAAACAGATCATTAGCTAAAGACTTTTGTATCTCCTCTTACATAATAATAGTAGGAAAAATGGAAAGGAAAATATAAATACTACCTAATACATGTACATAACAAACAATAGGAAAATGTGAGCAGTTACCACAGTCTTCATTTCTGCAACTATCCATGAGAACATAGTTGATGTTATGACTTCCTTAGTCTGTGATCTATCCAACATTCCCCATGCCCCAGCAAACATGTCAGCTGATTAGTGTTCTTTACCTAATTATTTATTCCTGAATTTCTGATTACTTGTTTGTCCTGCTATTATTGGATTTCTGTCATCTTCCACTAATGTTTACTTCTGTGCAGGGAAGTACTAATACTAAGAGACAACCCAGAGAATCCCCTGGGTCTCTTAGTTTCTCCTGCCTCTATGGGCAGCAGCATCCTATTTTACTTTAATAAAAATAAATGTACAGTACAGTAACCCCATATTTGCCTCTTGATTTGATGGCATGAGGAACTCAAAATGAGCAGGTAGCAGCCTCAACCTTAATTTCATTGAAAACAACGTTGTGATGCTTAAACGTTTTCCTCCTGGGATCTAAAACTCCTAAATCAGAAAAAACTCAAGATTCTGGAAATGGGAAGTGAATGTTTGTGAGTGGGTTGTTAGAGGCATTAGTGACAGGAATCACTTGCTTCCACTCTTTACTTCTAAACTGCTGTATCTTGCTGTGAGGGAAACAGCATGGTCCATTCACCAAAGGTTCTAAGCATATATCACACTCTACGGGAAAACAGCCCAAACTCGCAAGGTGTTGTCTTTCAACTGATAGCAAGTGAATCATCAGACTGCCTCTATCATTCTATGAGGCCAGATGCTGTAGAATAATATGCTACATCCTATAACCATGAGCTCTATACAGCATGATTGCTGCCCCATGTAACCTACTTTTCCATGCAATTTTATCTGTGTTGAAGATCTTACTGAGCTCAATATCATCTATGGTACTAAAATGCTAAAACGCCAAAGTGCTGGTGCTACTATCGATTCTCTTACTATCGCTGACTGGCAACACCTTCTATTTTCCTTCTCCTACCTTCTGACCTCCAGTAATTCCCCACTGGAAGAACCTAACAGAAATCTGCCCAGGAAAAGAGTATGAAATGTAATAAGCAAATTGCTAGCCCCACTGATAAAGAAAGGTCTGTAAGACATTCACAAGTGCGAAGCTGAGAAACAGCAAACACCATCCAACACAAAGAGGGTCCTCAGAGAATATTAGGATGGAACATCATAGTAATCATCACTCACTCCTTCTTCCAATGTCAAAGCTACTATTAACTATTTAAACTAATTCTTTCTTGGTCTAAAGCCCCAGCCCCTACTAAGAAGGAAATTTCTAATTTTTTGTTTGATGGGCAAAATTGAGTCTTACAGGATACACAAAGAAAAATAATAATAAACAAAATACTACCATCATTAATCTAACAATTACTGAGCCCTTAATATGAGTCAGATTTTTTTCTAATCATTTTATCTTTATTATTTCATTGTGCTCTCAATCTGATGAAGAATCACTATTAGAGTCCTAATCTCAAAGATGCAGAAAGAGGCATAAAGAAGTTGGTTTGCCCAAGGTTACCCAGCTAGCAAATGCTGCAGCAGAGATACAAACCCAATCTCTCTAGCTCCATAGCTGATGCTCTCAATGCTATGATTATTCTGGCCTAATCTCACTTTCACACCCAAGGCCTCTTATACTCTAATTGACATATTTTTTAAGAGGTTAACCGAGACCAAATTTAGGTTAACTGTCTTGTTGGGCTTTATTATCAACATACCTAAATGAAAGAATTAACTACGTTGACATATATTAGACACACGAAAGCTATGACTTGAACCTGATTTCCTGTTATGTGAACATGGGTCTAGCAAACAGGTACCATTAAAGGAATAGCACAATGTCTGGCACGTAACAATGAAAGAACAAATATATGTCATATGAATGGATTAATCATTTATGCACAGGTGTACTGTGCATCCACCATGTTTAATACAGAATAAACTCCCTCTTTTCTATATGATGTTTAAGAAACTTCTTCAGGCTAGGTGCGGTGGCTCACACCTGTAATCCCAGCGCTTTGGGAGGCCGAGATGGGCAGATCACATGAGGTCAGGAGTCGAGACCAGCCTGGCCAACATGGTGAAACTCCGTCTCTACTAAAAATATAAAAAATAGCCGGATATGGTGGCACATGCCTATAATCCCAGCTACTCAGGAGGCAGAGGCAGAAGAATGACTTGAATTCAGGAGGCGGAGATAGCAGTGAGCCAAGACCTTGCCACTGCACTCCAGCCTGGGTGACAGAGCAAGACTCCATTCGCTGTCCACCCCCACCCCCTAAAAAAAGCTTCTTTAAATATGATATTAGGCATCTGTAAATTACTTTAACTTCATCTTTCATTGCGTCTCAAATCTCATTCTAACATCTATATTTTTGAAGAGAGAAAGGCAAAACTTACCAATACTTCTCAGGAAACTAGACAGAGTTAAGGTTATAGGGCCACAAAGCCCAAAAGACATTTTACAGACATTTTCTGAGGTCAGACACCATGGAAGCAATATATCAGGGAGTCCTAAGTAAGGATTTGACTCCTGATGCCCTCTCTAAAGTCTTGAACACAGTTTAATTATCTTGGAGTTATGAATAATGTTGAAGCCAATTAGAATAAGGTTATAGTTTCAAGGGCAGACCCATAAAAATGAGCCTCTGGTTTTCACAGCAAACACCAAGAGAGTCTTTAGACATGAGAATTCCTGGTCATCCTGGCCCTGTATATAATCACAAGTCTTGATTCTCATTGTCCTTAGCTAATAGAAATGGAGATTGTAACGTGGACATTATTATCCTCTCATGAAAAAATTAGCAATAAACATCCTGATTGTCCTTTATCCTAGTAATATGTCTGGCCCAAAATAAAAGATAAAGGAGTCCCCTGATGAAATCAATAAAATGGAAACAATGACCCAAAGGATCGTTTCTCCAAGTGATGTTTTTCCAACTTGTCATTCTTTTCCCTTTATGCACTTATCTCCATGCACTGCAAGGCTTCTTTCCTCCTGCTATTAGGAAGAAATTATTGAGTGTACTCCCTTTACTATGACTTTGGTCCATTTCTCTACTACGCTTCATCAAATTCCTTCATGAATGGCTCCACCTTTCCTTGCCCCAAACCCTAACTTAGACAGCTGATTTCTATGGCACTCTCTTGCAAAATGACTTTTAATGGGTCAGCAAACCCTTAATTCACTCTTCTCTTTCTGGTCCTTACAATATAAAAAGGTCAGACTGAGAGAGGGTTCAGTCAGTCATTCATCTGCAAAATAAACTTTTACTTCTTGGCCGGTTACCCAGGTGCTGATCTTCTTCTGTTCTATTCCCTAATGTGCGTACATATTTTGATTTTTTAATGAAATCTTAAGGTGCACACTTCATACCTAACTGCATCCCCACAGCAGGTATCTCCTTAGTGTGACAGGCGAGAGCATTATGCTAAGTAGATAATCACAACAATTAACTGAAAAGGTTATAATTTCATCCTGTTTGGTACTGTTGGCCTGTCAAAAATAATTAGGTTAAAATAGATCTCAAGACTCCCTCTGCAAATTTAGGGGAGAAAATAGAAGAAGAAAGAAAGAAAAAGGTGACAGCTAAGAACTTTTTACTTGGCCAAATTAAATGTTCTGAAATTTCACTGCTGGCTGAAACACTAGAGAGCTATTTAATACAAGAGTCCTTTCAACTCAGTTGGAGGTATTTGGTTTCTGTTTCAATGCTTCTCAATACAAATATTGAAAACGTATAAAGCAAAATTTCAAGGCACAAGTTCTGACCAGAAAGATAATCTCTTAACACTTACAAGGAAATGAGAAAAATATATAGAAATAGTTTTCTTTACAGTTCTGACTTCTACCATCAATTTTGCTAGCACTCATGCTTGTATTTGTGTTCTAGGTATTTGTGTTCTGGCATCTTGTTTCCACTCACAGCCTAATCAGCTGTGGGATTTGGAGAAACTCATTTATGTCTTTAGCCACCACTTTCATTACTAAAAATTAAAAGCTCAAACTAAGATGGTAAAGTATTACACAGATTTAACATTGTTTAATTATATTAAATTTCCCCATACCAAAGATGAACAGACTTCAGTGACAAAATTTGATTCAGTCACAGCACTATCACTGCCATGAAAAGAGAGATGTTCTGTTTGATGTCATTGCTTTTATTCCCTTCTGTTCCTACTGTTTGTCTTGGAGGCGGGATTAGATGATTATTATCATCTAATGCTTGCCCTCAAAAGACTTTCAGTCTATCTGGTGAAGCTGAACCTAAACTTATGACATAATTAGAAAAACAGAATATAAGGGACAGAAGACGTGGGCTCAAAGCCCAATATAACATATTGTGGCTAGTCTAGGAATTACAAAATCACTGTGGCTCATATCATAGACTGCTTGGGAATTTCATGTAATATTTTTTCAGACTCTAAAACAAACTATATGTATATATTATATTCAAATAAAAGTGGACCTTTCTTTAGTGTGGAAGATCACAAAAATACGGGATGAACAGCATAGATGCAAACTGTATCAACGGCGCCTCTTTTCATGGATAATTCTTGTTATTTTTATACTGTCATAATTTATATTCTAATTTTTTCTGGAAAAAAATTTTGAGGATGTACTCTCTGCCTTTAAAATTTGCTTCTCCTCAAAAATTTTCCTATAAAAATTATAAAATAAATTTCCTATTTTTAATTTCACTATATTTGTATGTTTGACCTGCTTTTGTCAGCCTATTTCTCATGCTTGCTACCAAAGCTTTGTTTAACACTGTTGCATTCCAGTGCACACTGAATTGTTCCACACAATGTATCATTTATTTACATGCTCTCTCCTGGAAATTGGGAACTCCATGGGCACGAAGATTTCTACAATACTTGTCTTAAAACCCCCACTCCTTTACAGTGTTTCTCACGTAGTAAATATTAATAGCAGACATTATTGGTTTCCTACTTAGTAACTATCCTTCCCCCTTTGCTCTTCCTATTGGAGCCCAGATTTCAATCAAGCACCCACCATTTTCCACATAGCCATATGCTTCTGAAGAGGTGAGCCCTTACCCCAGTCACAGAGAGAGAATCACATTCTAAAAGAAGCAATAATCTCATTCTTTCTGCCAGTGATTGAGGTCAAGTGATGATATTTGGAAAGGAAAATTTGTTCACACAATACAAATTCCCATAAGATGGTATTTCTAATTTTGTTCCCTGCAATGATGCCATTACGGGCTCAGGTTCATTTTATCTTTCTTCTCTGCCACTTTCAACAGGTTGACTTTATCCCCTGCCTGGACCTGCTTCTTTTTAAGATGGCAAGCTACCAGTTCCTAGATGTCACCTGCAAATAAGAAAATGGCAGAGCAGAAATTTTTGCTAATAAGTTGTTAGGAAAAAGTTTTTTTAGTGTTATTGTAAATGATTTATCTTGCCAATAGAAATAGATATCACACCAATAAAAATAGATAAAAAAAAAACTATCTCCTCTGCAACATTACCCTATTCTTTATATATGACAGCAGGAACGTTGGCTGCCATGTGACGGGCCTAAGTAGACCCAGCTTGAGGACAAAGCCAGCATGTTGGGGAGGACAGGACAGAGAGACAGAAAAATCCCTGTTCACTTAACCAGTCTTGGCACCTGCTCTACCACACAACTTATCATAGAAAGTAATTTTTTCTTTTTCTTTTTCATTGTCTAAAATTTTGTCTTACTGAATGTTGAAGTACCACAAGAAAGACAATAATAATCTCTAAATGATAAATGAATTATTTTAATCCTGAAAGAACTACTGCCCTTAGAAAGGAGCCAAGACATTTTGTCTAAACCAGGGTTTCTCAAATTTGGCACTACTGACATTTTTGGCCCAGATAATCCTTTGCCATAGGTGGGTGGTACTGTGCATTGTACAATGTTTACCAACATCCCTGGTCTCTACCCACTACATGCCAGCGGCACTCTACCACTCGAATACGACAATCAAAAATGTCTCCAGAAATTGCCAGATGTCCTCTGGGAGGCCAACTTGCCCCAATATGAAAACTACTGGTCCAAATCTATCATTTTATAGATAGATAAACTTAGGTTCAAAGAATAAAGTGACTTTCTCCAAGATCACACAGCCATAAAATAGTAGAAGGGAATGAAAATCCATGTGTATGAATTTTCAACACATGTTCATCATGAAACTACTCCTCATCTGTGGGCCACTGTGTTTGACTAATTAATAAATCAAGCAACAATATACAAATGAAATAATGGAAATGTATATTGTTGCTTGATTTATTAATTAGTCAATCAAGCAACAATATACAAATGAAATAATGGAAATGTATTAGTACCAGGTTTGGCTGTGAGTAACCAAAACTAAAAATAAGAGTGTCTCAAACAAGATGCTTCTCTCTTGCATAAACCCAGGCTTTGTGGGAAGCCTCTATGACCACCATCCTGAATTCTCATAACTCCTTGCTTTACCAGCCCAAAAATATAGCTTCTGCTTCAAGGTCTAAAATAGGCAATTTAGCTCTGGCCGTCATATCCTCATTTGAGTCAGGAGGAAGAAGGAAAAGAAGCAAGACAAGTGTTTGTGACATCCCACCTCTGAGGACGTATCACATTTACCATATCATTTCCACCTCCTCCATGAATCAGAATCTAGCTCCAGGGAATGACAGGGACAGTAGTTTTTATTTGGAGCAGCTATCTTTCCAGCTAACAGCAATGGTTCTATAATTGAGAATAAAGGGAAGTAATATATTAGGAGACAATGAGAGTCTGAACTGGAAAAATGGGGAGGATAGAAAAACAGAGAACAGAACAGAGGAAAGCAAAGAGGAAAAGAAAAGAACAAATATAAATGTTAACTGTCTGGCACTTAGTAGGTCCTCAATAAAGATGACTTATCTTTCCCCTTTCAATCCTCCTACTTCTCCTGTAGAAGTTGTTATTTAAGCACTAACACTACCTGTTCTGTCCATAGTAGTTAACTATTTAAAACTTATAGTGAAACCTAAATGCAACTAAACACATTAAAATTCAATGCAATGTTTCCGGTGTTTTTATTCAAACACAGAAGTAGGGGTTTCATTCCCTCGTCTTAATTCTGAAAAGACTTCCATGTGAAACTTGATTATTATTACTATTATTATTTTTATTCTGAAGCTGTATCCTACTGTTTTCTGACATTAATTCATCATGTCAGCTGGGCTTACAGACTTTCCTTCTTAGCTAGTTACCCAGGAAAGCTGCAGGAACACAACATATTATTATTGTTTTTGTCTCGTGCTCATTTCACAGCAGATGGAGTAAGAAATATGTTGCCTGACACGTGGTTATTAAAGAAGTTCGCTGGTCAATCACAACCAATCAGCTTTTTGTTTACAAGGCTGAACATGCACTAGGAGTTTACATTCAAGGAGTTGTCTTAACAGTTTACATTGTCTTCAACTAAAACTTGAGGCTGAATTACTTTTTAATTTCAGATTTTAAAACAAATAATCTCATTTAAATTCCTGAAAACTATATGTCAAGAAAAAATGATTTGTTCATTTTTCTATTTATTCAAAAACTTTCACAGAGTGTCAGGCATTGTTCTAAATGCTCAGGGGTATTGTGTGTTATTGAATATTGGTAGAATATTGTATTCTATCAAATCAAAGGTAGAGGTAAGACTTTCAGATCTACTTCATCTACTGTAGAATGTGCTGCTTGACATGCCATTCTGAGGTCTGCATATTTCCTCTGCACTCTCGGAGCAATCTTCCATATAATTGTACATCTTCCCATAGAGAATACAACTGCTGGTTCCCTTGCCTTTGCTCCTCTTAGTTTGCAAACTCTTCGAATAGAAAGGGTCATCTTAGTTACCTCTCAATACTCTGTACCTAGCACTCAACAAAAGTTGGTTTTACAAATACGGAAAAAATTATAAACAACTTGTCTCTTATTTATTTCAACACAGATGTAAGCAATTGGAATATACATTAAAAGTTATTCAAAATATAGAAATGATAATGTAGCTTAGAAAAGCCATGGAAAGATTCAAGAAAAAAAAAGCAATGAGAATATTCTTCTGAAAAGCCATTTACTCTGTCTCACCAGAAACTATTCTTACTCCTCTAATTAGCTGCAACTAGTGTGGTAATGTCAAATGTCAAAGGCGGAGAAAACTCTAACATAGTTAATTTCATCTCCATCTAGTGAAATTATATTACATTTGCAGCTTTTAAGAGTTAATTCTTGAAAAGTTACCATTTCTAAAGAAACGCATATGTAAGAGATATCTGCTTGAGTGGCTAATGCTTTCTCTTTACTCTCTTGATAGCTGTCCTGGGATGGATGAATTCACAGTGGCTGACAGGCTGGCAGTTCTACAGCTGCAAATGTCACTGTGAGCTAGATTTGATCAGCTGAGACTTTGCTGTGACCGGGTAGGATATAAATTCGAAAAGATCAAGTGGTAAGTTACTTTGTTTTATAACAAAAAACATATTGAAACCAGGTAAAATATTTATGCAAATTTAGCACATTTTTTATTCATTAAGTTTGAATCTGGGAACTGCCTTAAAATGTTTTTAAAACTTGGTGCTTTTTTGCCTGGGCACCAACAACAGTCAAGCTCAGAGCCAAGTCAGGAATAAATTCCCTTTCACAATTGCCACAAGAAGAATAAAATACCTAGGAATACAGCTAACTAAGGAGGTGAAGGATCTCTATAAGGAGAACTACAAAGCGTTGCTCACGGATAGAAAGAATCAATATTATTAAAATTGCCATACTGTCCAAAGCAATTTATAGCTTCAATGCTATTCCTATTGAACTGCCATTGAGATTCTTCACAGAACTAGCAAAACTATTTTAAAACCAAAAAGAGCCCGAATAGCCAATGTAATCCTAAGAGAAAGAACAAAGCTGGAGGCATCACACTACCTGACTTCAAACTATACTATAGGTCTACAGTACCAAAACAGCATGGTACTGGTACAAAAACAGATACATACACCAATGGAACAGAATAGAGAACCCAGAAATAAGACCACACACCTACAACCATCTGATCTTCGACAAACTGACAAAAACAAGCAATGGGGAAAGAGAAGATGACACTTTAAAACAATGATTTTTTAATTTCTTCCAGATCACTAATTCCAGAGGAGAGAAGCAGAGGTGAAAATGAAGAAATAAGGAAAGCAGGAAAGGACTCCCTACATTCCAAAGGGTAAACTGAGAAAACTAGTGTATAAGCAAATCATACCTCATTCCCACTGAGGCCTCTCAGTCTACAAGGCATTCTGCAGTGAATTCCACTGCAGACAGGAAGAAAGGGAGATTGCAATTTTAGATATCTGGACTGGATTTTAATTTTATAATACTAAGCCATTAAAAAATTTATTTAATTTTACTTTAAATCAATAGTCCATTCATATGTTGGAAAAATCCAAACAATGACAAGATATTATCCTATTTCATTTCTTTGATTTCCCTATAGGTAACAGCTTTTGTTAAATTCTTGTGGAGTTATTTGTTACATAAAAGTAACAGATTATTGTGTCTCTTCTATTTCTTTGTCTATTCTTTCTTATACAAAAGTTATATTTAATATGACATCCACTGCTTAATCTTGCTTTTTTCCTTAGCATTTTTAATGCAGATCTTTCTATGTCTATATATCTTTAAAATGAATTTTCATTCATTTTAACTTTTGTATAATGCTACATGGAGCAGATTATGAAATTTATTAACCACACATGAACATTTTAAGACCTGTAAATTACTTTAAAAGTATAGGATCTACCAAATGTTATTTCATATTTAACAAAGCATGATTATAGATCATAATTTGAAAAATATCAAGTTTATATCCTACCAAATTCTGTTGTTTAAGAAAGAGTTTCTCTACTAAAATGTGTATGTTCAGCCTCAAACGTTGTGCTTAGCGTCATACATACAAAAGGTCATTTAGCTATCTCACGAAAGTCTCCAACTGAGCAAATTTAAAATTGAACTAATTATCTTTTCACAATAACATGTGAATATTTATTGTACAATTCCCCTCTAAAATAGAACAAGGTCCCTGCTGATGCCTACTGAAGCAGAATATCATACTTCCCTCCAGTTCCCCCCATAAAGCTACAGAACAGTGCAGATGGGCTGGCTGACTTTAAGGCAAGTCAGAGGGCCCCAGTACTAGCAATGTGTTTTCTATCTCTCTTAAAATTCTGCTCTGTGAAGGGGTGAGTCATCTCTGACATGGAATCCAGAAGCCTAAGTCTTCAGTCTACCTACCCCACCTACCCCAATTCCCCTGGGCAGGTTCCTAAAAGATAACTACACAAAGGAGCAGCCAACCTAGTTAAAACTTTTAAATACTTTGAGATATTTCCTACAAAACTAGTGTTGGCAACTAGTAAGGTAGGCTGAACAATGTAGAGAAATGCTTTTGCCTAGGTCTTGGGAAGATTTCATTAATCCACAGTTACAGCAGCCCATGAGCCTCCCACTTCCATTTTCTGAGGACCTGTTCCTGCCTTGGACTCTGAGGATGAAAAATGCCCATTCAGGGAAGGCCATGCTGAGATAGTTCAAGCCAGTCAAAGAAATCAATATCTGTTTTAATGCTTAGCAT
Source organism: Pan troglodytes (assembly GCF_028858775.2). Classification (NCBI taxonomy): domain Eukaryota; kingdom Metazoa; phylum Chordata; class Mammalia; order Primates; family Hominidae; genus Pan; species Pan troglodytes. Next base: position 17,962,668 of record NC_072411.2, read on the forward strand.
AAGGCAGAGCAATTTTCCAGCAGAAGTAGCACTGACCCCTCTCATAACTTGCAAAGAAGACAGAAAAATTTCTAAGGAACCATTCTTATTTTACTCTTAACTATATTCACATGTCAAAGCACCGAGGCTTTACGTTATATGTGGGCTTTCTACATCTGCCAGAAGCTACTTTGTGTTGTCAATGTTAAAACAGATGTTGGAGAAAAGATGAGAAGTATTAATGTAGAGAGAGTTTGGGTAATAAAAATGACCTCTGAGACAAAGTAAATGGGTTTTAATTAAGTGAAAAAAGTCACAGCTGAAGCATAACTTCGGAATATCCTAAAACTGAGAATGGGCCGGGCGCGGTGGCTCACGCCTGTAATCCCAGCACTTTGGGAGGCCGAGGCGGGTGGATCACGAGGTCAGGAGATCGAGACCATCCTGGCTAACACGGTGAAACCCCGTCTCTACTAAAAATACAAAAAATTAGCCGGGCGTGGTAGCGGGCGCCTGTAGTCCCAGCTACTCGGGAGGCTGAGGCAGGAGAATGGCGTGGACCCGGGAGGCGGAGCTTGCAGTGAGCCGAGATCGCGCCACTGCACTCCAGCCTGGGCGACAGAGCGAGACTCCGTCTCAAAAAAAAAAAAAAAAAAAAAAACTGAGAATGGCACACCGTCACTTCTGTGTTGTTCTTGCCAAAAATTCACAACCTTATTCTAATCATGGAAAAACGTTAGATAAACCCAGATTGAGACACATTCTGCAAAATAACTGACCAATACTTTTTAAAAATGTCAATGTCATGAAAGACCAGAAAACACTGAAGAACTAAGATGAGTGGGGACTGACAACTAAATGCAACGAAATGCAATTTAGGATCCTGGATTGGATCCTAGAACTGAAAACATTAGTGAGAAAAGTGGGAAAGTTTTAATATAAAATGTAACTTGGTTAATAGAATTGTACAAATGTTAATTTTCTGATTTTGATTGTTGCATTATTGTTATGTAAAGCATTGACATTAGGGGAATTTGGGTAAGTGGTGTACAATGACTCTTAATTTTCATCTCTTCTATAAATCTAAAATTATCAAAATAAAAACATTTAAGAGTAATACAATGAGATATACCTTATATATGCTACATATGTACATACATATTCTCTCTACATATACGTACTCTTTCTCTCTCACTCTCTCACTTATGCTTACACACATGACATACTGAAAACATTTCTGCTACAAATCACATAAAAAAGCAGAAAATAATAGTATCTTCACAAAGAGGAAGCTAACAAAGGTAAAGTAAGTATGATAAGCATGAATTGTACTGATGTCATAACTTTTCCAAGAGAATTTACTGATACTGATCACCAAGAGTAGTAGTTCTCAAGCCTTGGTGTGCATCAGAACTTGGAGACCTTCTTAAAACACACATGGCTAGGCTCCACTATCAGAATTTCTAACTCAGTAGGTCTGGGTTAGGGTCTAGAAAGTTACATTTCTAACAAGCTTTGTGGTGATGTGATGCTGCTGGTCCAGAGAAACCACAATGAGAACCTGTGAGAAATGGTGGACTAGTGGGTAAAGCTGATGCCATCTAGTCTCTCATGCCCACTACTCCACCTGCACAAATCTCATAAGGGTTATGATTTTACTTGAGCTATCAGTAGCCTTTGCCACATATGATTGCTTTCTCTTGAAATATTTGCTGAGGTTCTAGAAAACTCCTCTCCTGAGTTTTATTTTTTCGAATTTCACTGACAATGACTCTTCACTATCCTTTGTTTGTTCCTCCTCATATTGCAAGCACTAAATGCTGAAATTAATCAAGGCTCAGTCCTTGAATCATTGCTCTACCTACACTCATTCCTGTGTGCTCCAAGCCAGTTTCAAGGCCAAATAGCATCATATGCTAAAGCTCATACATTTATACCTCCAAATCAGACTTTTCCTATGAACTTCCCTACTCATATATACATCTGCCTCCCTCATTATTACCACTTAAATCTATAAAACTTAAATATGCTTCTTGTTCTTCTCCGCATAACATGCTTATTTCACAATCCTCCCTATTTCAGAAAGCAACAGTTCATTTAGTTTTAGTTTTTCAGGAAAAAAAAAATGGTTCTAGTTGCTCTTCTTTGATTGCATTCTGCTACTACCTGATCTCCCAGATACAGTTACTGCTCTTCTCTACCTAGCAGATGAAATGATCCTTTTATATAGTAGATAGGATTATGTCACATCTTAGCCCAAATCCTACCAAAGCCAATATTCTTTCAACATTTAAAAGAACCTCCCAGATCTGCCCCATGCCTTAGTAACACAAGTTATCACTCTCCCTCCAATTCCATTTTACCCTTCTTAGTGTTCCTCAAACATTATCCAGCATGCTCCTATTTTTTCTATCTTGCCTGAAACATTCTTCTCCCATTCCCTTAATCTTTCAGGACTCTGTTCAAATATTACTCTAATAGGCCTTCTATGCCTTCTTTATATAAAATTGTCAGTGTTTAAGACTCCTTGTCTCTCTTAGCTGGTTTCGTTTTTCTCCAGATCATTTCCTGAAAACTCACATACTATGCAATTAATTGTACACTGTATATTTTTTTCTCTACAGACAAATGGACAACTAGAATGTAAGCACATAATGGAAGGGACTTTGTCTACGCCACTTACTATTTTATGCCTATACCTTAAACATTAGTTCACAGCATATAGTAGCTGGCCAATAAATATTTGTTGAATTAATGCTATTACTCAGAATGCAACTCAGAGATGTAAAAAAAATCTCAAAGATAGGCTAATAAATGTAGAATATAAAATTAGTAGATCTAATGTAGAATATAAAATTAGTAGATCTAAAAAAACAGAATAAGCAGAGTATGAGAAAAGCAGTATTTAGCCAAAAAATGGTTGCAAATTTCACAGAATTTCTGTAGGGCATGAATCTTCGAATTAAGGAGTATAATGAATAGCAAACATGACAGATAGAATGAAATCTATGCTTTAAAAGATTGATATGAAACCAGAGAGCACCAAAGACAAAGAAAAGATCTTCAAGGCAGCTAGAGAAAAGTCAGAATAACTACAGAGGAAAGAGAGGCTACAGTAAATCTTTTGACATGAAAATGGAGGCCAGAAAACAGTGACATATTAAAATGAAAGCATTGAGAAAAAACAGTGGTAATCCTGGAGTTGTATACCACAGTCTTTCAAAAACAACCAACAAATGAAAAAATTTTCTGACAAAAATATATATTACCCATTAACTCTCACTGAAGGATAAGCTTCAGAAGGAAGAAAGAATAGATGAAAGAAGAAACAATGATTAAAAAAAATAGGTATATATATTGGTGACAAAAATGTGTAAAATAATAACAATAATGTCTAACAAGATAGAACAATGCAGAAAATGATTACTAAAAACATGACACATAAGAATAAACAGTTGAAGTAAACCAATGTTGTATTGTTCACAATGATGCTTGTAAACAATCATCTGAATGATTCTGTTTGCTGGTATTCTATTAATAATGTAATAGTTATTTTTAAAAACCCTGCACTTAAGAGATCTCAGAAAGGAAACAGGTATTTAGAGAGAATATTATAAAAGTAATAAATTACAAACTATTAATGGAAAAAAGCTTTTAGAGTTTTGGCTAAAATTTATTGTGTACCTTTTATTTTATTGTTTTATTGCTAATTATAGTCTTCATGCTGTACACCAAATCTCTAGAGTTATGCATCCTACATAACTGCAGTTTTGCATCTTTTGATCTATATCTTCCCATGTCCCTCAGTACCCTCCATAACCACTGTTTTACTGTTTCTATGAATTTAATTTTTTTAGACTCCACATATAAGTGAGACCATGCAATATTTATATTTTTCTGTATCTGATGTATTCTATCTAATCCATGTAGCCTTGTATTTGAAGGAGCAAGCACCTTTTTCAGTCCTTACAGACAGGTTTGGGCATGTTAAAGACTTGTCTTGTTAATATCAGCCAAGCGTGGTGGTGCACACCTGTAATCCCAGCTGCTCAGGAAGCTGAGGCAGGAAAATCACTTGAGCCTGGGAGGTGGAGGTTGCAGTGAGTTGAGATCATGACACTGCACTCCAGCCTGGGTGACAGAGTGAGATTCCATGTCAAAAAAAAAAAAAAAAAAAAATCTTGTTAGATTCCCAGGGTGATGGGATTGCCTCTAGGATCACAGTTGAATAAGACTGAAAATGGACTATGTGGCTGCTGCAGTGGGGCCCATGGTTGATGAGCCTATGCTTTAGTGGACATGAATTCTGTCTGCATCCTTAGTAAACCAGACTGTCTCCAGGACCTTGGTCTATAGGCGAGTGCTGGGATGCACATCTACTTAAGCATCCCTAGATAGAAAGACTATTATTAGGTGCATAGATGGGTGTGGCACCCAGGCAACTGGGTGGCTCCCTGAGCAAGTAGTACTGCCCAGGTTCGTAGCTAAGAGGGGCTGGAACTGAGTTGCAGGGCCACTGAAGAGCCCACAGCAAGAACTGAATAGACAAAGTCTATTTTGTCTGAGGTAAGTATAACTATCCCTGCTGTCTTTTGTTTACCATTTGCATAGAATATATTTTCCATCCCTTCACTTTCAGTACATATGTATCCTAATATCTAAGGTGAGCCTCCTGTTGACAGCATATAGTCGAATCTTATTATCTGTTCAACCATGTAATGTCTTTTGACTGGTGAGTTTAATTTATAGTAATTACTGATAGGAAAGAATTTACTATTTCCATTTTGTTAATTATTTTCTATCTTTTTAAATAGTCTTTTCTGTTTCTCCTTTTCTCTCTTACTGCCATCCTATGGGTTTTGTTGTTTTTTCATAGTAATATTTTTAAATTTCTTTCTCTTTTTCTTTTGTGCATCTTTAGTATGTATTATTTTTTGTGGTTACCATAAAATTTCAAAAATATACTCTATAGTCACACAGCATATTGTAAGCTAATAACAATTTATTTTACTCACAGAAAAAAATTACAATTTTACTTCTTCGCCCACATACCTTATTTTATTGATGTCATAATTTGCATATTTTTGCATTAATCCATTAGCAAATTTTTATAGTTATTCTTTATATTTTTCTCTGTTAACTTTTATTCTAAAATTGAAAGTGATATACATACCATTTTAGTATTATAGTATTCTGAAACAAATATATATACACATTTATATTTATATAAACAAACACATATATTTCATATAGTCACTTTTACTAGTGAATTTTATACTTCCAAATGCGATTTTTTGCTATTTAGCATCCTTTTATTTCAAGTTGAAGAACTTTCTTTAGCTTCTTGTTAAGCAGGTCTTGTGGTGATGTCCTTCCTCGGCTTTTGTCTGTGGGAAAGTTTTTATCTCTCCATTTTTGAAGGACAGTTTTGCCAGGTATACTATCCTTAGTTGACCATTTTTTTTCTTCCAGCCTTTTGAATATATAATCCCACTTCCTTCTGTCTTGCAAGGTTTCTGCTGAGAAATCTTCTAATAGTCTCTTAGAGGCTCTTTCGTACATGAAGAGTTGTTTTTCTCTTCATGCTTTCAAAATTCTCTTTGACTTTTGAGCATTTGACTGTAGTGTATCTTAGTACAGACTTTTTTGAGTTCAAAACATATTTGGAATTTTGGGGGCTTCACGAATCAGTGTTCATTTTCCTCCATAGATTTGGGAAGTTTTCAGCTATTAATTCTTTAAATAAGCTTTCTGAATCTTCTCTCTCTCCTGCAGAAACTCCCATGATGTGTATATTGGCTCTATTAGCTGTGTCCTATAAGTTCTATAAGCTTTCTGCAGTTTTCAAAAAAACTATTTCTGCCTTTTATGCTCCTGGACTGGAAATTTCAAATGACCTATCTTCAATTTTATTGATTCCTTTTTCTGCTTGATCAAGTCTGCCTTTGAAGCTCTCTATTGAATTTTTCCATTCAGTTATGGTATTCTTCTGCTCTAGAATTTGTTTGTTTTATGTAATAGTTTCTATATATTTGTTGATATTCTAATTTTCATTATGCATTGTTTTCCTCGTATCACTTAATTTTCTGTGTTCTTATGTAGCTTAGTGACTTTTATGATTATTTTAAATTATTGCTCAGGCAGTTTATAGATCTATATTTTTTGTCCAGGTCAGTTAATGAAGACTTTGTTTTTTCCTTTTGGTGTAATATAGTTTCCCAATTCGTCACATTTCTAGTAGCTCTGTGTTGATGTTGGCACATTTGAAGAAGTAACTACCTCTTCCAATCTTAATGGACTGCTTTCAGTAGAAAAAAAGACTATCACAAGTCAGCCTAGCTAGAGATTCTGGGAATCTCTGAAATGTTTTCAGTGGACGTGCATGGGATGCTCCACTCCTCCCCCAATGAAGTTTGTGTGCATTCTCCCAATCTCAGAGAGAAATGCAAGTCTCTGTAAACCTCTGATCCCCTTTCTCTATGGCAGTGAACTACGTTAGATGTAGGGTGCAATCTCTACTTCTGTCCCTTCTTTCTAAATGAAAAGATTCTAAGTTGTTTGCCTTCGTCTATCCTGTGAAGCTGTGACAGCTGATGAGAGCTGCCTGTCCTTTTTCCCTTGGGCAGTACACTGAAATGCCAGAACATCTAGTGAAATCACCACTTCTCCCCCTGTCTCCATAAAGAGATGTCTCATGATTGTGTGCCCTCAATCTCAATCCCAAAGAATCATGCTGGCTGCTGAGAGCTGCCTGCCCCCTTTCCCTAGGAGAGCGCACTGGGATACTGGGGGGCTGGGTGCAAGTTCCACTTCTCTCCCTTTCTTCTGAAAAAGTCTCAAGATTGTGCACCTTCTCTCAGTCCCACAACACCTGAAAGCTGCTTGACCATGTGTTTTAAGTATATCCCCAGCTGGAACAACAGAAATTCCCAGGAAAGACACATGACCTTTTCATTCTTTGTAGAACTGACATTAATGACTTACCTGGGCATACGGCATTTCAATAATTACAACAACCTAATAGAATTTTGCAGCATCGCTAACTGGTTGGCATGTCAAAAATGACAAATTTCAGGCTCAGCAATCTTCATGTAATTCTTATGAAAGCTATGGAGAAAGGAGAATGAAAAGCATCTAACACAAAGCTTTCCTTCTCTTTTATTTCTTCCTCTTTTTAGTTACCTCTCATACTAGCTAGGAGTAACTAGGAAGTAACTAGGAAGAGTAACTTAGGAACTTATAGCTGCAGAGGTTCAAAACCAACTGCACTCTATTTAAAGTAAATGTGAGTCCAAGTGCCACACTCTACACACCCAGGCATGAGAGCGGGATAGTTGTTCATAAATCTCATGCTGGTCTAAGGAAGCAAGACTCTGGAGCATGATAGATGTGTATCAAGTCTCTCATGAACCTGTTTCTGGAGATATGTGTCTACTTACAAGAGCAAGAGGCCCACAGTCGTGTGATCCAGCACTCATTCATGCATTCAATAAGCTTATTTAGTGCCATCTGTATGCAAGTCACCTTGTAAAACTTGGATGATTTACAACATTAACTTATTAAGACCTGCTCCCTAGATCAATTCTATGTGTAGAAAAAGGCAATAATAATTAACATATCATGATTTAAAGAATGCTACAAGGCCTCCTCTATTCAAAACTGTACCTTCTCATGGCTTAGTGTGGCTTTATTTGCTCCTTTTTTTTTTTTTTTAATCTCATGGTCTTTGTTAGAAATATTTTCTTTGCTTAGGCAACCAAAAAAAGAGAAGTTTTATTTCATTATTCAATAATAATTATTATTATATGTATACAGTCAGCCTCCTGTATTCAGGGTTTCCTTATCCATAGGTTAGACCAACTACAGATTGAAAAGATTGTTAAAAAATAAAAATAATTTCAAATTGCAAAAATGCAAATTAAAAACAATACAGCATAATAAGATTCTAAATAGGCTGGGCGCAGCGGCTCTCGCCTGTAATCTCAGCACTTTGGGAGGCTGAGGGGGGCGGATCATGAGGTCAGGAATTCGAGACCATCCTGGCTAGCATGGTGAAACCCCGTCTCTACTAAAAATGCAAAAAAATTAGGCAGGCATGGTGGGGGGCCCCTGTAGTCCCAGCTACTCAGGAGGCTGAGGCAGGAGAATGGTGTGAGCCCGGGAGGCGGAGCTTGCAGTGAGCCGAGATTGTGCCACTGCACTCCAGCCTGGGCAACAAAGTGAGACTCCATCTCCAAAAAAAAAAAAAAGACTCTAAATAGCATTTACATTGTATTAGGTATTATCAGTAACCTAAGGATGATTTAAAGTATATGAGAGAAGGTACACAGGTTATATGCAAATACTATGCCATTTTATATAAAGAACTTGAGCATCCACAAGTTTTTGTTTCCTGAAACCAAGCCCCCATGGATACTGAGGAATGACTGTAATAATAACAACCTTATGGCATCTACCCTGTCTTACCTCTGTGACTCCATATTTGGATCCTATATATGCCCATATATCTTTTTAACTTTTTTTAATTTTTGCAAAAAATTGCAGTGCAACAAAAGAGCCCTAACAGATATAAGTGAGGATCAGTTTATCAGATCAGTTCATTATTTTCTAAGACTGTGCAAATCCCAGAAGTTTCAGAAACAAGGCAGCTCATTTTACAGCATGGCCACCATAAGAAAATTAGTTTGGTGAGGGGAAGGTTTAGAACGGAGTGGCCACCATAAGGAAAAGTAGACAAGATCAGGAATTGACTACATTTTGGGATTCACCCATTCAACCAATGTTTATTTAGCACTACTCTATGCCAGGCCTATGATAAAGGTGCTAGGGATACATCAAAAAAGATGACAGACATGGCCACTGATTTCATCTTTGTGAGATAGACCTAATGAAGATCAAGTAAACACATAAATAATAAAATCAATATTGTAATTACTGCTGTGAAAGAAACAAGACAGATGCAATAGTACAAAGATACATTAATAGTTATCTAGCTAGAGAGTGACATTGAACAAGAATGTTTTTTACTACTTCATAAAAAGCAAGACAATACAATAATAGGCCATAACATTGAGGGAAGAGGAGATAAGGAAAACAAGAAATGAAGGAAGCAAAGTTATCTAATCACACTTGATGCCACTTAAAAGTGACTTTAGACCTCAAAAGTATAGCTCCTAGCTCTATGGGCTAGTACTCAAAGAAATCTTATGGACACAGTGGTTGGGAATCTATAAGAATGCATCTCTGAGAATTATCCCAATAGCCCAGTAAGGGCTGGCAATAAAAACATGAAGAATTGCATGATGGGGAAGGCCAACAGCAGCCTCATAAACTGTGGACAGTGAGCTGAATTAAATCTGTAAGTACATCTCCATGCTCTGATGCCTCAAGTGCTGAAAGATGAATGAAGTCAGGTTATACCATTCATTACTGCCAAATAATTATCTATTCCAGAATATGTTTACTTGGTAATTCATACAGCATAAGATGATTCTGGATTATTAAATGTTTAGAGTGTGAAGAGATCATATGTTGCAATTTTAAAGATTACTATGTTAAGAAAGTAGCATTTTCATATAGTTGGGATCTGTTACAAACTGTAAGAATATCATCCTTGCACCCCGCTCTCCATACTGCCACTCCCTGTCAAGGAGAGGATCATAGTAGAATAAAGTTAGGCTCACTGTCCTAAAGGATCAAGTTGCCCAGTGATGTAGAAAGAAACTACCTTAGCAGTAACCAAGTCACATAATGATCATGCAGTCAAAAATTATGACACCAAATTTGGATATTAGGTTTGAGTGACACAGGCTTATTTCTATGCTACTCCCAAACCTGAAAAAGAACAAAAAGCAGGAAATTCTGACTCTGAGACCATCTGACCAAGAAATTCTTATTTCTGCATAAGGCTGAGGTTCCTGTGCTTTATCAGCATCTCTGTTAAAATATCAGAGAGATATCGGAAGACTACCAGGAATTAATAGATTGCATGTGTTTTCTCTTGCATTGCTTATTTGTTGATTGAATAACCAAACACTTGAAAATAATTTTAGTTAAGACACTGTCATCATTCTCTCAAGACATTGAAATAGGGCAAGTGTAGTCCAGTCCAACTCAGTATAGTAAATATGAAATTTCATTTTAGAAGACTGCTCCATTAATCAGAGTCTAGTGCTTAGATTCTTTCCAAGAAGCCATGGAGCATAACCTTTCCCCAGGGTGTCTTTAAATGTTTTGTCTCCAAAGAAGCACCATTATGGAAAATCCAAATCATCAAAAGATAGACAACTTTGTCATTGACAGAGAAACAGTGAGGTCCACAAGGGATGTAAAAAACATGTTCAAGATATTTGATGTATGATAGTATGTAAATTAAAGGAAGGAATGGACTATACCCCCAAACCTCAGATAGCTATTTCCTATTTATTGCATAGGATATCAATTCTTGAGGCTTAAATAATCTCATCTTGGTGAATTCCATACTAGAAAGAACAGCCCTATGATCTGGTAGGTCCTAGTTTAACTCTTAGTAATATGAATTACTTATTTTCTCATTCATTCCACAGTTATTTACTAGAGTCAGCATAGATGTGCTCGTGACACAGCCTGGGGATCAGTGACGCTTCCTTTAAGGAGTCTTCATCGGAGATTGGAAGGATGAGGAGTTAAATAAGCAATTCTGGGAATGTGAGAGAGTTCCAGACAGAGAGAACCATCTTTACAAAAAAAGCTGTATATTTTTCATCTCACTGGCAAATACCACAAAGTTTAGTAAGCATATGGAGACAAAATTCTCTTTTACACTGCTGATGTGTGTAAATCAGGAAATGCTCATAAAAACAATTTGGAAAAATAAAATAATTACAAATCCACATCGTTTTTGATCTATTAATTTAGCATCTATGACTGCAACCTTTTAATGCATTCATGTAATATGACAAATGTAGTCATAACAAAATTTTGGGGTGGTAATTCAAAAAGATTAGAAACCATTTAATCTTTATCAATGGGGGAGGCTAGATCAATAACACATACAAAGAAAGGAATAACACAAAGCTTCATATGGTCATAAAAAGAAAGATTAAGTGTTATATGAACCAATATGTCATTTTCTCTCGTATAGACACTGTTAGGATCCTGCCCAGATCCTCTTCACTGGGCTAGTAAGCATAATCCTGAGCTATGATGAGTGTCCTCTACTAACTAGGTTTGCACCCTGCCCTTGAGAATTACCCTCAAACGAGCACTTCCACCTCAACGAGAGATGTCTGTGATATTACACAATCTCCAAGGGTTTAGAGGATGGTCTGCAGGCAATATCTTACTAATTTTAGCTAATAAAAGCCAGACCCCTTGCCCAAAGGCAGGACAGTCTGCGGTGTGATTATTCTTCAGAGCATTGTGTGGGAACAGGCTGGATGAAGCTTAACTGAAGCCAGACTCACACCGGCCCCTGTCTGCTACTCCTGCTCTGTCCTCCATGTCTCACTCTCTTAGGGGTTTTCCACCTGAGAGCATTCACTTGAACACAAATCACCATCTTGGGACCTGCTTCTAAAGAACCTGACCTAGGAGGTTTGTATTTTTATTTATTTTTTAAAATCTCTCACTCCATAAAATATACAGAACCAAATTTTGTCAGAAGAACAAAAGTAATTGAGGAATAGGAAAAAACAGTGTGAGCTGTAGACAACTGGGCTAGAAAGATCTGTCTGCTTTTTCAAAAGAGTTTCAAAAACACCCTCTTTGAAAGCTGAACAATCAGTCCTAATCCTTAAATGTCCACATTAAAAAAAAAAAAAATTCCTACTATCTCAAAACTCTCACCAAATTTTCTGCAGCAGTTCTTGGCAAGTTGATCCCTTCCCCGAGGGAAAGTAGATTCTTAAAACCTCTCACAGCAGAAAGCTGTGGCCACACAAAGCCTCCATATAAGATAACACACAACTGGAATAGGTGGGAAAAACAACCCAAACTGAAACAAAACAAAAGCAAATAGAAAACCTGGTCCTGGGAACAATATCCATAGAATATACTCAAAATCAAATGGTCAGAGATACAATGCATACTTGTTTCTATCAATTCTGTTCTGATTACCATCCCATTGTTTAGACCTCTTCTATCTATCCTTGTAGGCCTGCAAGTTATATTTTTGGAATGGTTATTTCAAGCTTTGAATAAGCATTCATGATATGTTTTTGCCCATTGGAAACCTATGACAAATGATCATTTCAACAGTGTTGAGCTGCCTTTCAGTTTGCATTAAACAAGTGGGGTTGAGCCACCATATATATAGTTCCTATTTTTTGTTAGAAATTTGAAAATTATAAACTATACCTCAGTGTATTCAATGGTCTGCTCCCTTATCTGTGTTTGAAAAGCCTATTTTGTGAAAGTCCAGAAATATCCTCTCATAGCCATTTAATGCTGTGGGTCCCTAAACAATGGTGATTGATTTTGTTTGGTCTGGCAAACACAAATTATCCCATAATCATTTTAGCCTGCCAGCTATGCTTACATTGACTTGTTTGTGTTTCAGAGAAGAAAATGCAGTAACTGTCATGAAAAATGGAAAGGGTTAGAGGCAAATAAAAGATTCATCTGTGCTGAGGAAAAATGCAGCTACTTTAATTTTCTACACCAAGTGAGTTTCATTTGATATCAAAGAAAAGTGAATTCGAAAATAGAAGTGAGCACTTCAGTTTTCAAGTAAACCGATCCTTTAGACATCCATTATGAGTTTTGAGTCACTGGCCTGCTCTGTGCCAAAAAAAAAAAAAAAAAAAAAAAAAAAAATAGCAAACCCTAAATGGGATGACAGTTTCTGCAGCTTTTGTCCTAAAAACACTGCTCCTTATAATGATATCACAGAAATCCAGTAATGAGTTTCACTCACACACACACACACACACATCCTCATAAATGCCTTGAAAACTAGCAAGTAAAACGGACATTAAATAAATGTTTGAAAGAAGGAAAAAAAGAAAGAAAATAGGAAAAAGGGTAAAGAAAAAGGAAATAAGGAAAGAGAAAGTGGAGAAAGTAATGTCTTTCATTCAAATAGCTGATGCCTGTCTCATTCTATATCATATTTCCAATATAGCATAGTGGAAAACTAGAGCTTTCTTCTGCTAGTATCCTTTTCTAGGCATCCATTGTGTTAACTGAAAATGAGCAGGCGGGACTACTTCTTCTCTTAGACTCCCTTGGTGTTGACCTCCTACGATTCTAAAGTAATTTCTACAACAGCAGGCATTTGATAAATGCCCTACGGTACCAGCTAGAAGGCTGATAAAACCAACAGGGTACAAAGTTCCCAGGGAACTGTGCATGGTCTGAAAAGTAATAGTCATTGAAATGTTCCAACAAAAAAGAGAAAGGTGTCAAGTCAGCAATTTGGAAATACCCTTTGGGGTAAAATAAGAAACAATTACATTCTATCAGGCATTTCTGAGCAGTTCACCTTGACAGCCTTTGCCATTTCAGCTTTGTCTCTCAAGCATACACCACCCACATTAGCCCTAATTGCTCTTTCCTTTGGATACTCTAAGTTCTTCTGACTTGGCTGGGAAAGTTGAATTGCAAAGTGTCATCTACTTTCACAATATTTTTCATTGCTTGACTCAACCTTCATTTAGTAATTGATAACAATAATATAGACAAACGCACAATGTTCTTATTAATGACCACTTTACACAAAAACAAAACAAAAATAATAATACCTGCCTACTTCTTTTGTTATACAGTGTTGTTGAGGGTGTTTCAGGAATCAAATATGAGTAGGTACCTGTGTTTCCAATGTTTATCTCTATAGGAAATTTATGTAAGCATTAGTTTCAGGATAATTATCATAATACCATGTAGGACAGTAAACACTATTTGATTTTCATTCAGGCCTATGTATACATTCAAATTAATTCAACATCTATTAAGTACTTTATATTATTAGGCCACTCATCCAAATTTTGGAATTTTATGGAAGGGATGTGGAGGATAACAAAATGAATGCACAGTGTTCAAGTTTTAATAATATAATGTTCCATATTGAACTTCTCAAAGATAAGTCATATCCAGCATCTACTTTAATCCTTCTAGCAACCTCCTGTGGTAAGCAGTGCATGGATTTTTTTTTCTTTTAATAGGCATAGAAAAAACTAGATAAATCATGACTTTTCCAAGTTGCTGGAAATCTGTGGAATAATCAGCATTAAAACACTATGCTTCTTATGAAAAACAAAAGCTTCTTATATACTAGATTAAATCAATTTGCTACCAGGCTGGGGTTCAAAGAGGCAAGCACAACACAATACTATTAAGGAGAATAAAATACTTCATATTATGTGTCAGATAAAACATCTGATTTAATGATTCACCAAATAGTCATTGGGAAAATAATATGTCAAGCACTATGTTAGGCATTGGAAATAAGTAATTAATAAGATGTAATCTCTATCCTACAGAATCTTTCAGGTTGTTTCTATTATGAAAGGCAGAATAAACCATAAATCATAAAATAAGACAAAAATGTTTGTAGCAATATTTCAAAAATAAAGTTATTTCCAGCCTTATTGGAGTCACAAGTACTGGATTTGCCCTCTGCCATATAAAACAGGGCAAAATGCATGAAACAACTGTTTTAAAAAACATCATACATCAGTGCTATAGAGCTGCAATCCCTGAGACCAGGGACACAAATGAGATGAGCCCTACGGCTTCAGCTTTCTGACAAGGAGGCACCTTCTAGTGCAGGAATGTGGAAACTATGCAGATATTGGAAGTCACACTGAGTTGAAAAAACATGTTGGAATTCAGGGTGGTGAATACAGCTAATAACTGTGAGGCAGAATACTGGAAAATAGAATGCGTATGTAGAGTAAAAATTTTATCTTAAATCTTTGCCTAAACATCAAGCTGTACATACCTAAATAAAACTCCACAAGTCTGAGGATAGATTAACTGTAAGAGGGCTATAAACTAAACAATTCCCAGAGATCACACATTGCTAGAAGAAGTGCGAGTTCTTACTTGCCAGAATAGAGAGGTCTCAGTGAAGACACAGGACATTCAGTAGGAACCTTAGTAACCCTAATATGTGTCACACCTTATTAGTAAGATTAAACAAGCCCTAAAGTCTGCTCCAGACCTTACCTAACAGTTTTAAAACAACATGTGAAGGGATCTAATTGATATACAAGGAACTTAACTGTTTGCCAACATAAAATTTAACAATGTTTAAAGAAATACAACAAAATTTAGACTTTCAACATTGTAACATTCACAATATTCAGTGCCCAATCAAAAAAATTTAAATATGCAATAAACCATGAAAATTTGGCCCATAATCAGAGGAAAAAGAAAATAAATCAGGGAAGAAAATGTCAATGGAAACAGAACTATAATTAAAGATAATGGAATTACAAATTACTGGACAATGACTTTTTTTTTTTTTTTGAGATGGAGTCTCGCTCTTTCACCCAGGCTTGAGTGCAGTGGTGTGATCTCGGCTCACTGCAGCCTCCGCCTCCCAGGTTCAAGCCATCCTCCCACCTCAGACTCCTGAGTAGCTGAGACTACAAGTGCAACACCATGTCGGGCTAATTTTTGTATTTTAAGTAGAGACGGGTTTCCATCATGTTGGCCAGGCCAGTCTCAAACTCCTGACCTCAGGTGATCTCCCCTCCTCGGCCTCCCAAAGTGCTGGGATTATAGGCATCAGCCACCATGCCCAGCCTAGACAAGACCTTTAAAAAAGATTTTATAAATACACACAAAAATTTAAAGGAAAATAGAAACATAATAAATATTTTCTTCTGTTATATGTGTTGTCTTTTTTACTCTCTTGATAGTATGCTTTGATGCATAAAAGGTTTTATTTTTCATGAGGTCCAATTTACCTATTTTTTTTTTCTTCCATTGCTCATGAGTTTGGTATCACATCTAGGAATTCGTTGTCAAACCCAAGGTCATGAAGATTTATTCCTATGTTTTCTTGTTTTGGTTTTATAATTGTAGCTTTTACATTTAGGTCACCTATCCATTTTTAGTTATTTTTTGTGTATGAGGTAAGGGTAGACGCCCAACTTCATTCTGTTGCTTGTGGAAATCCAGTTGTCCCAGAAGTAACTGTTGAAGTGACTATTTTTTCTCCATTTAATGGACTTGGCACCTATGTCAAGAACCAATTAGCCATAGATTTATTGGTTTAGTTTTGTAATCTCAATTCTATTCAACTGGTCATATGTCTATTCTTATGATGGTACCACATTGTTTGAATTACTGTAGCTTTATAGTAAGTTTTGAAACAGGAACTTTGGGTCTTTCAGCTTTATTCTAGTTTTTCATGACTGTTTTGGCAATTCAGGGCCATTTGCAATTTCACAAGAATTTGAAGATCAGCTTTTCTAATTGTGGAAAAAATACCATTGGAATTTTGGTAGAGATTGCATTGAATCCGTATCTTTCTTTGAAGAGTATTGACATTTTAACAATATTTAATCTTCCTATCCATAAACATGGTATGCCATTCCATCTGTTTAGGTCTCCAACTTCTGTCAGCAATGTTTTGTAGTTTTCAAGGAATAAGATTTTCACCTACTTGGTTTATTTAGATGCTACTGTAAGGGGAATTTCTTTATAAATTTTCATGTCATTTGTTAATATAGATATCTTTACTTCTTTCTTTTCAATATAGATGCCTTTATTTTTCTTATCTAATTTTTCTGACAAAAAATTCAGTACAATGCTGAATAGCAGTGGTGAAAGCAGACCTCTTAGTTTTTGTTCCTGATCTTAAATAAAAATTTTTTAGTCTTTCACTATTGAATATGATGTTAGCTTTGGGTTTTTCAAATGTATCCTTTAACATATTGAAGGAGTTCCTTTCTATTTTTAATTGTTATTATGAAAGGGTACTGGATTTTGTCAAATGCCTTTTCTGCATCAATTGAGATAACTGAGTGCTCTTTTCTTCTTTATTGTTATTAGTGTTATTGTATTTACTGTTACTAATGTGATGTATTATATTAACTAGCTTTCTTATGTTGAGCTATCTTGTATTCATTCATGAGCTAAATCCCATATGATAATCATTTATAATACTTTTAATAAATGTTTGATTTGGTTTGCTAGCATTTTGTTGGTGAGTTTTTGCATCTATATTCATAAAAGATATTGATTTGTAATTTTCTTGCCATTTCTTTTTGTGGTTGTGGTATTAGTATAATTCTGGCCTCATTGAACGGGTTAGAAAGTGTTTCCTCCTCTTATTTTTTAAAAGAATTTGAGAAGGATTGGTGTAAATTCTTGTTTCATTAGTGAACCTTGTTCTGAAATTTCTTTCTAGAGATTTTTTTAAATTACTGATTTAATTTCTTTGCTTGTTACAGGCCCATTGAAACTTTCTATTTCTTATTTCTTTCTTTCTATTTCTTCTTGAATCAGTTTAGGCAATTTGTGTGTTTTTAGGAATCTGTTTGTTTCATGTAAGTTATGTAACTTATTGGTGTCCAATTGTTTTAGTATTATCTTATAATCCTTTTTATTTCTATAAGGTCATTAGGAATGCCTTCACTCTCTTCTCTGATTTTAGTTATTTGCAACAACTCTCTCTCTGTTTTTTTTATTAGTCAGTCTAGCTAAAGGTTTATCAATTTTGTGGCTCTTTTAAAAGAATGAAGCTATGCTTTTATTGATTTTCTCTATTGTTTTTCTATTCTGTATTTTATTTATTACTACTGTGCCCTTCATTCTGCTAGAATGAAGGTTTACTTTTATCTTCTTTCTCTAGCTCCTCAAAATGTAAAGTAAGTTACTGATTTGAGATCCTTCTTTTTTAGAAAATAATTCTAATCCTAATTTGGAGAGAAATTGTGACTAAAAGCATGCTACCATTAATTAATGTATCTGCTCAATCGAAGTTTCTAATGCAGTCAGGCATTTTATTCATTATTTTTTAATAAACCTTCAAATTTACTCAGCAGGAGTAAGTGAAGTGGCTGAACCCTCTAATTTAATGTATTCTATACCTAGCTTTCATCCCTGTGAGATAATTTATCTGTGTTATTCCAAAGATAAGATAATCTATAAAATAATCTCTAACAAGTTAAGATCACTGTGCATCTATAATTGTGAACCATTAAAACATGTCAAATATATCGTTTATACCTTTGACATTCAAGATGTTTACATCTGTTATATATATTCATTTTCCTAATCAGCCTGTTTCCTTTGTGAAAAATGTCCAGTTAAATGCCTCCCTTATATGGAATGTGACACTGTTGACATTGTTTTTGCCCTGTACTATATCAATGCTAACTAAGAGATAATCAAGAATTTTGGAAACAGTGTGGTTTGCTTAATTGAAGGGGCAATTATAAGATTCTAAATCTTATCTAAAAAATACAGTGCCCATGACCATACAATTGATAACCATTTCGGAAGTTATTTTGAATTCAAACATTAGTTTGTTTACTGATTATTAAAAATGTTTTTGAATTTGATATTTTACCAGATTTGAGATAAAAAGTGTTACTGAAGAAAGTGTTTGGAAACAGGATATAGTTTTAATTTGTGGATTTCATATTTTATCAGGTTCAAGATCTAAAAATATTATTGAAAGTGGAAAACAGAATAGAGTTTTAATTTAGTCATTTAAGACTTAAAATTCAAATGTAATTTTTAGAAGCTGCCATAAAAAGTTTGAGTATCTGCTGACTAAAAATGAAAGTTAAAAAATCATACAAATGATGTGTGAAATACAAACCATTGTCTTTTTTTATTGCCTTATATAAAATACAATAACCTTCTTTTTAGACATCTGAGACAATTTCCTGATCCTACTCATTTCAAAATAAAATGTTTTCATTCATTGACTTACTCTGCAAGTACTTTTTTTTTTTAACCATTGACTTTGTACTAGACAATTTGCTAAATGCTTGGGATGCAAATATCTGTAAGATACATTTCAACTGGAAGTCATTAGAATGACAGATAACAAAACAAAGGTCTAGGCACCCACAGAAACAGAATAACCAACACTAAATATCAGCATACTAAGTGAAAGTCAGATTTTGATACTTCAAAGCTCTAGCTGCTGAAAAGAGACTTGGAAACTAGTGTGAAAGGGCATTGCAGTCTTATACAAAGCATTGCTTCTGGGGAAGAATTGTGTAACTATATAGGGGTACCCCTTGAAGACACAGAAGTGAAGAGAAAGTAGAAAGAAAGAGAAAAACTGAAAAACTAAAGTTCTATAGACAGAAAGTAAGACAAGTAAGATGAACAACCCCGTCTACTCTACCACAACCAACTTTGCGTTATCTATTAAATTAAATACTACAAATTTAACAAATAGTATCCCACCTAAAATGATAGAGAATGACATATTTGATTTAAAACCCTATTAATAAAATGCCTAGGAATAAAAAATACTTAAATACAGTGCAAGTATACTGTAAAAAAATTAAGCTATAACATATTTGGTGGGTATTATTTCCTAAAAATACAACTATGAAGCAGAACAAAATTACAGCATAGCACTCAAAACTGAACTAAATATTAATTATATTAATATATTCCCAAATATTCCTCAAATATTTGGGAATATATTTTACAAAATAAAGAAAACTAGCATCAAAAATTCTTAAACCAAAAAAAAAAAGTTACATAAAAAAGCAAATTTCATGAGATTGTTGAAACTCTAAAGAGAAATTAGGAAAAAAAGACAAAATCATAAGAAGAAAGAGTAGTAAAAATAGATATGAATTATAATTTAATAAGGTAAATAGAAGTAAAACAGAAACACAAGAGAATGAGAAAGAAGAGAGTAAAGAAATATAGAGGATCACAAAAAAGTTGTTAAAATTGAAAGTAAACAAAAAAGATTACATATATGTGTGTGTGTATATATATATATACACACACACACACACACATATATATATATTTACTCTTCTTAAAAAGTGCACCAGGAGCAAAGAAAAAAATTAAAATGTAATTCAGGGAGACTTTCCAGAAATAAGAACAAATGTAAATTATTATATCAAAATGTCCTACCATTTACCTGTCAATTTTGACCTGAAAAAATTAACTCTTAGATATTCAAGTCAAACTAAGAAGTTATCAGGACAACCAGACAAAAAGATCTAATTACTTATAATAGTAATAGAAGAAGGCTATTAATTCACTTCAAAAGAGCAATAATTAAAAGCCATTTTCAAGACACTCAAAAGAGAAAGCATAAGACAAAAGATTTTATATCTAGCCAAGCCATTTTTAAAATATACATTATATTAAATGTCAGGCCTCTGAGCCCAAGCCAAGCCATCGCATCCCCTGTGACTTGCACGTATACGCCCAGATGGCCTGAAGTAACTGAAGAATCACAAAAGAAGTGAATATGCCCTGCCCCACCTTAACTGATGACATTCCACCACAAAAGAAGTGTAAATGGCCGGTCCTTGCCTTAACTGATGACAGTATCTTGTGAAAGTCCTTTTCCTGGCTCATCCTGGCTCAAAAAGCACCCCCACTGAGCACCTTGCGACCCCCACTCCTGCCCACTGAGCACCTTGCGACCTCCACTCCTACCCGCCAGAGAACAAACCCCCTTTGACTGTAATTTTCCTTTACCTACCCAAATCCTATAAAACGGCCCCACCCTTATCTCCCTTCGCTGACTCTCTTTTCGGACTCAGCCCCCCTGCACCCAGGTGAAATAAACAGCCATGTTGCTCACACAAAGCCTGTTTGGTGGTCTCTTCACACGGACGCGCATGAAATTTGATGCCGTGACTCGGATGGGGGGACCTCCCTTGGGAGATCAATCCCCTGTCCTCCTGCTCTTTGCTCCATGAGAAAGATCCACCTACGACCTCAGGTCCTCAGACTGACCAGCCCAAGAAACATCTCACCAATTTCAAATCCGGTAAGCGGCCTCTTTTTACTCTCTTCTCCAACCTCCCTCACTATCCCTCAACCTCTTTTCTCCTTTCAATCTTGGTGCCACACTTCAATCTCTCCCTTCTCTTAATTTCAATTCCTTTCATTTTCTGGTAGAGACAAAAGAGACATGTTTTATCCGTGAACCCAAAACTCCGGCGCCGGTCACGGATTGGGAAGGCAGCCTTCCCTTGGTGTTTAATCATCACAGGGATGCCTCTCTGATTATACACTCACGTTTCGAGGGTGTCAGACCACGCAGGGATGCCTGCCTTGGTCCTTCACCCTTGGCGGCAAGTCCCGCTTTTCTGGGGAAGGGGCAAGTACCCCTCAACCCTTTCTCTCCATGTCTCTACCTCTTCTCTGCTTTCCTGGGGCAGGGGCAAGTACCCCTCAACCCCTTCTCCTTCACCCTTAGCGGCAAGTCCCGCTTTCCTAGGGGGCAAGAACCCCCCAATCACTTATTTCCATGCCCCAACCTCTTATCTCTGCACCCCAATCCCTTATTTCCATGCCCCAATCTCTTATCTCTGTGCCCCAATCCCTTATTTCCGTACCCCAACCCTTTCTCTGCTTTTCTGGAGGGGAAGAAACCCCCACCCCTTCTCCGTGTCTCTACTCTTTTCTCTGGGCTTGCCTCCTTCACTATGGGCAAGCTTCCACCTTCCATTCCTCTTTCTTCTCCCTTAGCCTGTATTCTTAAGAACCTAAAACTGCTTCAATTCTCACCTGACCTAAAATCTAAGCATCTTATTTTCTTCTGCAATGCCGCTTGACCCCAATACAAACTCAAGAGTAGTTCCAAATAGCCAGAAAACGGCACTTTCAATTTTTCCATCCTACAAGATCTAAATAATTCTTGTCGTAAAATGGGCAAATTGTCTGAGGTGCCTGACGTCCAGGCATTCTTTTACACATCAGTCCCTTCCTAGTCTCTGTGCCCAGTGCAACTCGCCCCAAATCTTCCTTCTTTCCCTCCCGCCTGTCCCCTCAGTACCAACCCCAAGCGTCGCTGAGTCTTTCTAATCTTCCTTTTCTACAGACCCATCTGACCTCTCCCCTCCTCGACAGGCCGAGCTAGGTCCCAATTCTTCCTCAGCCTCCACTCCTCCACACTATAATCTTTTTATTGCCTCCCCTCCTCACACCTGCTCCGGCTTACAGTTTCATTCCGTGACTAGCCCTCCCCCACCTGCCCAGCAATTTATTCTTAAAAAGGTGGCTGGAGCTAAAGGCATAGTCAAGGTTAACGCTCCTTTTTCTTTATCCCAAATCAGATAGTGTTTAGGCTCTTTTTCATCAAATATAAAAATCCAGCCCAGTTCATGGCTCGTTTGGCAGCAACCCTGAGACGCTTTACAGCCCTAGACCCTAAAAGGTCAAAAGGGCGTCTTATTCTCAAAATACATTTTATTACCCAATCTGCTCCCGACACTAAATAAAACTCCAAAAATTAAATTCCGGCCCTCAAACCCCACAACAGGATTTAATTAACCTCGCCTTCAAGGTGTACAATAATAGAAAAAAGTTGCAATTCCTTGCCTCCACTGTGAGACAAACCCCAGCCACATCTCCAGCACACAAGAACTTCCAAACGCCTGAACCACAGCGGCCAGGTGTTCCCCCAGAACCTCCTCCCCCAGGAGCTTGCTACACATGCTGGAAATCTGACCACTGGGCCAAGGAATGCCCACAGCCCGGGATTCCTCCTAAGCCGCGTCCCATCTGTGTGAGATGCCACTGAAAATCGGACTGTTCAACTCACCTGGCAGCCACTTCCAGAGCCCCTAGAACTCTGGCCCAAGGCTCTCTGACTGACTCCTTCTCGGCTTAGCGGCTGAAGACTGACGCTGCCTGATTGCCTCGGAAGCCCCGTAGACCATCACGGACGCCGAGCTTTAGGTAACTCTCACAGTGGAAGGTAAGTCCGTCCCCTTCTTAATCAATATGGAGGCTACCCACTCCACATTACCTTCTTTTCAAGGGCCTGTTTCCCTTGCCTCCATAACTGTTGTGGGTATTGACGGCCAGGCTTCTAAACCTCTTAAAACTCCCCAACTCTGGTGCCAACTTAGACAATAATCTTTTAAGCACTCCTTTTTAGTTATCCCCACCTGCCCAGTTCCCTTATTAGGCTGAGACACTTTAACTAAATTATCTGCTTCCCTGACTACTCCTGGAATACAGCCACATCTCATTGCCACCCTTCTTCCCAATCCAAAGCCTCCTGTGCGTCCTCCTCTTGTATCCCCCCACCTTAACCCACAAGTATAAGATACCTCTACTCCCTCCTTGGTGACCGATCATGCACCCCTTACCATCTCATTAAAACCTAATCACCCTTACCCCACTCAATGCCAATATCCCATCCCGCAGCACGCTTTAAAAAGATTAAAGCCTGTTATCACTCGCCTGCTAGAGCATGGCCTTTTAAAACCTATAAAATCTCCTTACAATTCCCCCATTTTACCTGTCCTAAAACCAGACAAGCCTTACAATTTAGTTCAGGATCTGCGCCTTATCAACCAAATTGTTTTGCTTATCCACCCCGTGGTGCCAAACCCATATACTCTACTATCCTCAATACCTGCCTCTACAACTCATTATTCTGTTCTAGATCTCAAACATGCTTTCTTTACTATTCCTTTGCACCCTTAATCCCAGCCTCTCTTTGCTTTCACTTGGACTGACCCTGTCACCCATGAAGCTCAGCAAATTACCTAGGCTGTACTGCCGCAAAGCTTCACAGACAGCCCCCATTACTTCAATCAAGCCCAAATTTCTTCCTCATCTATTACCTATCTTGGCATAATTCTCATAAAAACACACGTGCTCTCCCTGCCAATCGTGTCCGACTGATCTCTCAAACACAAGCACCTTCTACAAAACAACTCCTTTCCTTCCTAGGCATGGTTAGCGAGGTCAGAATTCTTACACAAGAGCCAGGACCACACCCTGTAGCCTTTCTGTCCAAACAACATGACCTTACTGTTTTAGCCTAGCCCTCATGTCTGCATGCAGCGGCTGCCGCTGCTTTAATACTTTAGAGGCCCTCAAAATCACAAACTGTGCTCAACTCACTCTCTAGAGTTCTCATAACTTCCAAAACCTATTTTCTTCTTCATACCTGATGCATATACTTTCTGCTTCCCGGCTCCTTCAGCTGTACTCACTCTTTGTTGAGTCTCCCACAATTACCGTTGTTCCTGGCCCAGACTTCAATCCGGCCTCCCATATTATTCCTGATACCACACCTGACCCCCATGACTGTATCTCTCTGATCCACCTGACATTCACCCCATTTCCCCAAATTTACTTCTTTCCTGTTCCTCACCCTGATCACACTTGATTTATTGATGGCGGTTCCACCAGGCCTAATTGCCACACACCAGCAAAGGCAGGTTATGCTATAGTACAAGGCACTAGCCCGCCTCTTAGAACCTCTCATTTCCTTTCCATCGTGGAAATCTACCCTCAAGGAAATAACTTCTCAGTGTTCCATCTGCTATTCTACTACTCCTCAGGGATTATTCAGGCCCCCTCCCTTCCCTACACATCAAACTCGAGGATTTGCCCCACCCAGGACTGGCAAATTAGCTTTACTCAACATGCCTGAGTCAGATAACTAAAGTACCTCCAGACTAAGAGGTATTTTAGTTACTGGATAGGTACTGGCCTTTCCTACAGGGTCTGAGAAGGCCACCGCAGTCATTTCTTCCCTTCTGTCAGACATAATTCCTCAGTTTAGCCTTCCCACCTCAATACAGTCTGATAACAGATGAGCCTTTATTAGTCAAATCAGCCAAGCAGTTTTTCAGGCTCTTAGTATTCAGTGAACCCTTTATATCCCTTACGGTCCTCCGTCTTCAAGAAAAGTAGAATGGACTAAAGGTCTTTTAAAAACACACCTCACCAAGCTCAGCCACCAACTTTAAAAGGACTGGACAATACTTTTACCACTTTACCTTCTCAGAATTCAGGCCTGTCCTCAGAATGCTACAGGTTACAGCCCATTTGAGCTCCTGTATGGACACTCCTTTTTATTAGGCCCCAGTCTGATTCCAGACACCAGACCAACTTAGACTGTGCCCGAAAAAACTTGTCGTCCCTAGTATCTTCTGTCTAGTCATACTCCTATTCACCGTTCTCAACTACTCATACATGCCCTGCTCCTGTTTACACTGCCGGTTTACACTGTTTTTCCAAGCCATCACAGCTGATATCTCCTGGTGCTATCCCCACACTGCCACTCTTAACTCTTGAAGTAAATAAATAATCTTTGCTGGCAGGACTATGCCAAATCTCCTTAAGAACTCTCTAATCAGATATCCTGAGTCGTCCCAATTCTTAGACCTTTTATACCTGTTTTTCTCCTTCTGTTATTCCATTTAGTTTTTCAATTCATACAAAACCGTATCCAGGCCATCACCAATCATTCTATATGACAAATGTTTCTTCTAACAACCCCACAATATCACCCCTTACCACAAGACCTCCCTTCAGCTTAATCTCTCCCACTCTAGGTTCCCACGCCACCCCTAATCCTGCTTGAAGCAGCCCTGAGAAACATTGCCCATTCTCTCTCCGTACCACTCCCCAAAAATTTTCACCACCCCAACACTTCAACACTATTTTATTTTTCTTATTAATATAAGAAGGCAGGAATGTCAGGCCTCTGAGCCCAAGCCAAGCCATCGCATCCCCTGTGACTTGCACTTATACGCCCAGATGGCCTGAAGTAACTGAAGAATCACAAAAGAAGTGAATATGCCCTGCCCCACCTTAACTGATGACATTCCACCACAAAAGAAGTGTAAATGGCCGGTCCTTGCCTTAACTGATGACATTACCTTGTGAAAGTCCTTTTCCTGGCTCATCCTGGCTCAAAAAGCACCCCCACTGAGCACCTTGCGACCCCCACTCCTGCCCACTGAGCACCTTGCGACCTCCACTCCTACCCGCCAGAGAACAAACCCCCTTTGACTGTAATTTTCCTTTACCTACCCAAATCCTATAAAACGGCCCCACCCTTATCTCCCTTCGCTGACTCTCTTTTCGGACTCAGCCCGCCTGCACCCAGGTGAAATAAACAGCCATGTTGCTCACACAAAGCCTGTTTGGTGGTCTCTTCACACGGACGCGCATGAAATTAAACACTTTCGATTTTGAAAAATATCACATTTCTGAGGAACCTGTAAGAGGATAAATTTTAGGTTTTCAAAAGATAATGGGAAATTTCAGGAAACAAACAGATGTTGAGAATTTAATATACTTAATTTTAGATCTAAGTCTGAAACAAAGGTGAAGACATGGGGAGAAAGAATAGTACGTAAAGGCTATATTTTGAAATAGTAAAAAGAACAGTAGTAAAATACAGAAGAAGTAAGAAGAAAGAAAAAGTAGAATAAGTCAATTTATTGTTATAAAGGAAATAGGTGGAAGCAAAGGATACTATTTAAAACTGACATGCTAGGTAATAAAATATAAAGTAAAAATTTAAAAATTGAGAGCATTATAAAAAATAAATGTATTCATTAAGCAAAAATAGAAGCTTTCAACTTAAATATTTAAATATAAAAGATCCATTGAATAGAAAAATAGTTGTAGCAAATTCATTGTAATTAATATATTAATTATAAAATAAAATAATATCTCAGACAAATAAATCTGAGGAAATTCATCATCACTGGATCTATTTCATAAGAAATTCCAAAGGGAGTTCTTCTATCTGAAAGAAAAGGACACCAATGTGAAAAAAGAAAACTTTTGAAGATATAAAACTAACTCAAAAAAGTAGATTCACAGATAAATTCAGAATACTCTAATACTAATTGTGGTACATAATCCACTGATATCTTTAGTATAGAGACTGAAAGGCAAATCTGTAGAAAAGAATAGTAACTACAGCAACCTCTTAAGACAGGGAATATAAAAAGCTGTAAATTGAGACAACAAAAAGTCAAAATGTTGAGAGGATGAGGTTAAAGTGTTGAGCATTTTAGTTTTTCCTCTGTTTCTTTTTTGTGTGATCAAAATTATCATCTATTTAAAATAACTTATAATTTCTATAAAATGTTTCTGTAAGCCTCGTAGCAGCCACAAAACAAAAACCCGTAACAGATACACTAAACATAAAAAGCAATGAATTAAAACATAATACCAGAAAAAAAAAATCACATAACTGCAAAGGAAGACAGTAAGGAAAAATAAAAAAAAATTTTAAAAAAAGAAGAAGAAGCAAGAGAAGAGTTACAAAACAACCAAAAAATAAAAATAAAATAAAAATTAACAAATAGCAATAGTAAGTCCCTACCTGCTAATAACATTAAATGTAAATGGGCAAAATTCACTAATTGAAGGATACAGAGTTGCTGAATTAATTAAGAAAAGAAAACAAGGCCCAACTATTATATGCTGCCTGCAAGTAACTCACTTTTCTTATAAAGACAGAAACTGAAAGTGAAGAGATAAAAAAAGGTATTCCATACACATAGAGACCCCAAAAGAGAAGGAATAGCAGTGCTTATGCCAAATAAAATAGACTTCAAATCATTACTTTAAAGAAAGACAAAAAAGTCACTATATAATGATAAAGGGGTCAGTTTGAGAGGATGTAGCAACTGTAAATATATGTGCACCCAAAAACAGAGCACCCAAAATATAGAGCAAACGTTAATAGATCTAAAGATTGAGCTAGATTGCATTATAATAATAGTTGGGGACTTCAACACCCCCTTACAGAATAAACAAATCATCCAGAGATATAAAAACAAAGAAACATAGGAGTTAAATGATACTCTAGACCAAATGAATCTAGCTGACTTTTACAGAATATTTCATCTAACTGTGTCAGAATACACATTCTTCTCATGAACACATAAAACATTTTCCAGAATACTGTATTTGTTAGGACACAAAAAAATGTCTGAACACATTTTTAAGAAGTTGAAATAATTAGAGTGTTTTATTCTGACCACAGTGGAAAATTAAAACTCAATAACAAGAGGACTGTAGGACACTATACAAATACACGGAAATTGGCCAGGCGTGGTGGCTCACGCCTGTAATCCCAGCACTTTGGGAGGCCGAGGCGGGCGGATCATGAGGTCAGCAGATTGAGACCATCCCGGCTAACACGGTGAAACCCCGTCTCTACTGAAAAAAAGAATACAAAAATTAGCCGGGCGTGGTGGCGGGCGCCTGTAGTCCCAGCTACTCAAGAGGCTGAGGCAGGAGAATGGTGTGAACCCGGGAGGTGGAGCTTGCAGCGAGCCGAGATCACACCACTGCACTCCAGCCTGGGCGACAGAGTGAGACTCCATCTCAAAAAAAAAAAAAATACATGGAAATTAAGCAACATGCTTCTGAATGATCAATGAATGAAACAAAAAATTAAGTTGGAAATTGTAAAATGTTTTGAAACAAATACAAACAGAAACAGCACTCCAAAATGCATGGAATACAGCCAGTGCAGTACTAAAATGCAATTTTATAGCAATAGGTGCATAAAGAAGACAATTAGAAAGATTTCAAATTTAAAAAATACTAACAATGCACATAACCTAACCATGCACCTCAAGGAAGTAGAAAAGCAAGAAGAAACCAAATCCAACATAAGTTGAAGGAAATAAACAATAAAGGTCAGAGCAGGAATAAATAAAATCGAGACTAAAAGATACAACAAAAATCAACAAAATTAAAAGTTCTGTTTTTGAAAAGGTAAAAATAATTGAAAATCCTTTCTAAACTAAGAAAAAGAGAGGGAAGACCAAAATAAATAAAATCAGAAATTAAAAAGAAGATGTAACAACAGATACCACAGAAATACAAAAGACTACTAGAGACTATTAAAAACAACCCTATGTCAACAAATTGGAAAACCTCTAGGTTGAATAAATTCCTGGACATACACAACCTCCCAAGACTGAACCAGGAATAAATAAAAAACATAAGTAACAAGATCAAAAGTGTAATAAAAAGTCTGTCAGAAAAGAAAAGCCCAGGACCTAATGGCTTCACAACCAAATTCTACAAACATTTAAATAAGAACTAATACAAATTTTATTCAAACTATTCCCCAAAAAAAGAAGAGGAGACAATATTTCTACACTTGTTGTACAAGACCAACCTTATCCTAATACCAAAATAGAACTTAAGAAAAAAGAAGGTGGGGCGTGGTGGCTCATGCCTGTAACCCCAACACTTTGGGAGGCCAAGGTGGGTGGATCACCTGAGGTCAGGAGTTTGAGACCAGCCTGGCCAACATGGCAAAACCCCGTCTTTACTGAAAAAATACAAAAATTAGCCAGGCGTGGTGGTGGGTGCCTGTAGTCCCAGCTACTCGGGAGGCTGAGGCATGAGAATCGCTTGAACCCAGGAGGCGGAGGTTGCAGTGAGACGAGATCGCGCCACTACACTCCAGCCTGGGCGACAGAGTGAGGCTCTGTCAAAAAAAGAAAAAAAGAAAAAGATAAAATAAAACTACAGGCCAGTATTCTTGATGGACATAGATGTAAAAGTCTTCAACAAAATAATAGCAAAGCAATCACAAAAACATATTAAAAAGATCAATCACCATGATCAAGTAGAGAGTCAAGGATAATTCAACATGTGTAAATGCATAAACATGATACATCACATTAACAGAATCAAGGGCAAAAACCATGTAATCATTTCAATAAATGCTGAAAAATTATTCAAAAAAATTCAACATTTTTATGATAAAAAGTTTCAAAGAACTGAGTATGAAAGAAACATACCTCAATACAATAAAGGCTATATAGGATAAACTTAGAGCTTACATCACACTGAACAGGAAAAAAATGAAAGCTGTTTCTCTAAGTTTTGGAACAAGACAAAGATGCCCACTTTCATCATTTTTATTCAATATACTGGAAGTCCTAGCCAAAACAATTAGGCAAGAGATAGAAATAAAGGACATCCAAATTGGAAAAGGAAAAAATCAAATTATCCTTGATGGCAGACAACATAATTTTACATTTAGAAAAATGTAAAGAGTACACCCATGCCAGGCGCGGTGGCTCACGCCTGTAATCCCAGCACTTTGGGAGGCCAAGGCGGGTGGATAACAAGGTCAGGAGATCGAGACCGTCCTGGCTAACAGGATGAAACCCCGTCTCTACTAAAAGTACAAAAAAAATTAGCCAGGTGTGGTGGTGGGCGCCTGTAGTCCCAGCTACTCAGGAGGCTGAGGCAGGAGAATGGCGTGAACCCAGGAGGCAGAGCGTGCAGTGAGCTGAGATCATGCCACTGCACTGCAGCCTAGACAACAGAGCGAGTCTGCCTCAAAAAAAAAAAAAAAAAAAGAGTACACCCAAAAATTGTTCGACCGGAAATAAATCTAATAAAGCTGTAGAACACAAAATCAGCACACAAGAATGAGTAGCATTTTTGTACACCAATTGCAAACAATCTGAAAAGGAAATTAAGAAAGCAATCTCATTTAAAACAGCTACAAGAAATATATCTAAGAATAAATTTAGCCAAAGATGTGAAAGATCTATAGAAAGAAAACTATAAAAAGGTGGTTTTGAAAATTGAAGAGGACACAAAAAAATGGATAGTCCATGTTCATATTCAAATAATATTGTTAAAATGTTTATACTACCAAAATGATCTCCAAATTCAATGTAATTCCTATCAAAATACAAATGATGTACTTAACAGAAATAGAAAAAATAATTTCTAAAATTTTTATGGAACAACAAAAAATCCTGAATAGACAAAGCACTCCTGAGCAAAAGGAACAAAGCTGAAAACATCATACTACCTGACTTCAAAAATATATTACAACACCAAAGTAACCAGAAGAGCATGCTACTGGCATAGAAACAGACACACAGACCAATGGAACAGAATAGGAACCCAGATATAAATCCACATATCTACAGCCACCTTATTTTCAACAAAAGTGCTGTTAGTTCATTCTTGCATTGCTATAAAGAAATACCTGAGGCTGGTTAATTTATAAATAAAAAAGGTTTATTTTGGTTCACACTTCCATAGGCTGTATGAGAAGTATGGTGCTGGTATCTGCTCCTGCTGATGCCTCAGGAAGCTTCCAATTATGGCAGAAAGTGAAAGGAAGCCAGAGTATCACATGCTGAGAATAGGAACAAGAGAAAGAGAAGGGAGAGGTTCTAGACTCTTTTAAACAACTAGATCTTGAGATTAGTGAGAACTCACTCATCAACAAGAGGATGGCACTAAGCCACTCCTTATGGATCCACCCCCATGATCCAATACCTCCCACTAGGCCCCACCTCCAATATTGGAGATCACATTTCAGCATGAGATTTGGAGGAACACACATCTAAACAATATCAGACAGTAAGAACATACGTTTGGGGAAACAGCAGTCTCGTCAATAGATGGTGCTGAGAAAACTGATTAACCATATGCAGAAGAATCATGCTAGACCCATTTTCTCCCTTTATACAAACATCGAATCCAAATGGATTAAAGTCTTAAATGTAAGCTGTAAAACTATGAAACTACTAGAAAATAGTGAGAAAATGCTTCAGGACATTGGTCTTGGCAAAACATTTTTGGGCAAAACATTTTTGAACAAAACCTCAAAAGTACAGGTAACCAAAGCCAAAATAGACAAACAGGATTACATCAAACTAAAAAGTTTCTGCACAGCAGAAACTTGACAGTGAAAGCTGACAGGTGATTGGTTGTCACCAGAGACTGAGGAATATGGGGTGGGGTGAAGAAGAGAGATGAGTTGATGGGCACAAAAATGCAGTTAGATAGAAGGAATAAGATCTAATGTTTGATAGTAAAGTACAGAGACTATAGTTAATAATTTGTTGTGTAGATCAAAATTACAGGAGAAGAGATATTGCAATGATTTCACTATAAAGAAAGTGAAGAGGAAGTCTTCAAAATGGGCGAAAAATATTTACAAACTTTTCATCTGATGAGGGTTTAATAACCAGAATATATAAGTCACTCAAGCAACTCAAGAGCAAAAATAATAAATAAGTTGACCCTTAAAAAACACAGATTTGAACTGCATGGATCCTCTTATACTGGAATTTTTAAAAATCAATATATTGAAAAATACTTTGGAGATTTGTGACAATTTGAGAGAAACTCATACTCAACCGTATAGCATAGAGATACCAAAAATATTTTTAAAAGGTATTTCATGAATGCAAAAAAATATGCATAGATACTAGTCTATTTGATTCACTGTGAGACAGGAGTAATCTCTGCATGAGTAATTTGTCTCTCCAGGAAATTGTGTATCACAGTAAAAAGTAATCTCCTATGGTTCTTGTTTATTTTTCATTGTGTTTAGTGCAATACTTCAAACCTTGCATAACACCATGGGACCTATATAAAGTGCCACTAGTGCTTCTGGAAGCGCTCCCAAGAAGCAGAGAAAAGTCATGATTTTACAAGAAAAAGTTGAATTGTGTGATATGTACCATAGATTTAGATTTGCAGCTGTGGTTGCTTGTCATTTCAAAGCATTCATATTTTAAATAGACAAGGTAAACTTACAGTATCAATAAATACAGTGTATTACTATAAATGTATTTTCTTTTTCTTATGATTTTCTTGATAACATATTCTTTTCTCTAGCTTACCTTATTGAAAAAATATATTATATAATACATATAACAGACAAAGTATCTGTTAACTGTTTATATTACCACGAAGGCTTCTGGCCAACAGTAGACTATTAGTAGTTATGTTTCTGGGAAGCCAAAATTTATACATGGATTTTTTACTACACAGGAGTCAGTGCTTCTAAATCTCATGTTGTTCAATAATCAATTGTAATCTGATGAGCAAAAGATTTGAATAGACGTTTCTCAAAAGGAGGCTGCAGATGGCCAACAGGTATATGGAAAAAAAAACTCTCAACATCATTAGCCATGAGGGAAATGACAATAAAAAACACAATGAGATATTATCTCACCTCAGTTAAAATGTCTTTTATAAAAAAGACAAAAAATAATGGATGCTGATGAGGATGTGAAAAAAGAGAAATACTCATACACTGTTAGTGGGAATGTAAATTAGTACACACACCGTGGAAAACAGTACAAAAGTTCCTCAAAAGCTGAAAATAAAAATACCATATAATTCAGCAATCCCACTGCTGGGTATATATCAAAAAGAAAATAAATCAGTATATGAAGCGATATCTGCACTCCCATATTTATTACAGCACTGCTCACAATAGCCACGATGTAGAATCAACCTGTGTCCATCAAAAGATAAATGGATGAATAAAATGTGATGACATATACACAATGTAATATTATTCAGCCATAAAAAAGAATGGCATCCTGTCATTTGCAACTATATGGGTGAAACTGGAAGCCTTTATGTTAGGTGAAATGTTCAGCACAGAAAAACAAGTATCACTGTTTCTACCATATGTGAGAGCTAAAAAAAGTGAATCTTGTGAAAGTTGACAGTTAATTGGTGGTCACCAGAGGCTGAGAAATATGGGGTGGGGTGAAGAAGAGAGATGAGTTGATGGGCACAAAAATGCAGTTAGAAGGAATAAGATCTAATGTTTGATAGTAAAGTAGAGTGACTATAGTTAAAAATAATCTGTTGTGTAGATCAAAATTATTGGAGCAGAGATATTGCAATGATTGTACTATAAAGAAGGGGTGAATGTTTGGAGTGAAGGCTGTCCCAATTGCCCTGGCTTCATCATTACATATTGTATGCCTGTATCAAAATTTTACCAAATACCCCCAAGATATATACAACCATTACACATGAATAACAAATCAGGAAATAAAATAGACTTGACATCAAATATAGCAGTCATATAAATAAATATGACTACATTTAACCAACTTATTAAAAATGATTTTCAAATTGACTTTCTAAAGAAAACCTATCTGCTAAGTACAATCAACATACCTTAAGTAGTGATTTGGTAAAAGTCTTCAAAACATGGAAAAAAGATGGCCCATGATAAGTGAAACAAAAATGTTGGAATTGCTCGGACATACTCTGAAAAAAGGGGAATAAAAGTTTCAGGTAAGTGAACATGTTGAAATGCGTGTATTATGTATGGTTGGAAGACCTACCAGGTGATTATGTTATTGGGAAGAACTAAGTACATTTATTTACCAAGACCATAAATGAACCGGTGAGAGGAAGTTGGAGTCACATAAGAATCTAAAATTAGATGTGTAAATCTCTAATTATATTTTCATTTATTTCAAGTCTCGCTTTTTCAGAAGCCAGACATATTCTGGAAAGTGATGGTACAGGGTCACACCTTCAACAAAGCAGTGGTCCTAATTATTGTGATCGCTAAGCTAGATGTAGTAACTTTGCAACAGCAGATGAACACAGCCTAATATTCATGGTGTGAAGACATTATTTGGGGAATAAATTCTTTTCTATGTCAATCAGGAAAGGGAAATCAAAGACAATGTATATTATTTTACGACAGGAAATAATGTGTATTTTTTATTTTCTCTCCTAGGGCCATTCTACCTGTAATATAGTCCAAACAAGTCTGGGTCATCTGGACATCCCATAAAACATCACATTGATGATTTTACAATGATCAGGCCAGATAGCATGAAGTTGCTAGCATGCTGAAGGCCTTTGCAAAACACGTGAGCTCCAGGGCATGGGAAACAAGCCCTATGAAAATTAAGGGATTTATGGAGAGTCTTTGGTCCTGGAGGCAGTAGAGTTCACACTTGGTAATACTGCTCTAGCCCATGTGTTGTTTGACACAAAATTTTTCAGCTTTGACTGGGGACTAGAGCACAAACTGGCTCTGGAGACAGTCTGAACTAGCATACATGTGGAATGGGACATACAGTACAGCAGACCATGTGGTGTAGGATCAATGTTAAGAAAAGATGTAGTTTGAAGTTTGTGGCAAGGCACAGTGAGAGAATCATAATACCTCTGTTCTTCTAATGCAAACCCATCGCATCTTTAGAAGACAATTAAACACATTTTGAACAACAATCTATGGCATAATATTAGGCCCTTACAGAAACATAACACCTGATCATGGTTCATGTAGCACTATTTCTTGAAAGCAACCACCCACTTGGCAGCAAGTTAACTATGCCAGACTCTCTTTATTCTGAAAAGGACAGCAATTTTTCCTCATGGATATAAGTATCAGTTCTGGGTACATTTTTGGTTTTTTCTTTTCCACATAGCTTCAGCCAGCACCATTTTCCAAAGGATTATAGAATTTTTTTTATCTACCAGCATGAAATTTCATTTAATATCAAAACAGTCCAGGGAATCCTCTTTATAACAGAGGAAGGGTAAGAGTGAGACCATAACCATGGGGTCCCCTGGTCATATTACATACCTGCACCATCTAAATGTGCTGACCTGATAAAGCATTAGATGGTGAGCTGAATGTATAGCTGAAATACCTACATAGCTTGAAGGGAATGCATGAAAAAATGGTGACTTTTACCAGGATGCAGTATATGTGTTAACTCAAACATATCAATATAGCACTGTGTCCTCAATAGGAAGAGTGCACGGAGTTCAAAAAACAAACAGTAGGAAAAAGAATGAGCCCAATAACACACATTTATATTCTCAATAAAACACTGAGGCATTGTGCACGTCTTGTTTCAAAACATTCAGAATCCCTTGTTTTTGAAACTAGAAGCAAAAAGAGAAATCACTATTTTAAAAACAGAAACTGGCTTGGATTATCAGGAGGAGGGAGTTACTAATACACCACAAAAGTCAGGAGAAAAATTGATAAAATCCAGGTGATCTACTTAGGTAACTTTTGGTACTGTTTGGCTTAATTGTGATGGTAAATGGAGGGGACAGTACTCTTGGCCTTATATGGGAGCTCAGGTGGGCCTGTCTATTGAGACAGGGGTTCAGATCCCTCACATATGAGTCTATGGGTCAAAATATCAAGAAACCATCAAAGCCAGAAGAGGTTCTAGCTGAAGGTGAAGAGAATCTAGACTGGGTTGTGAAGAAAGAAAACAGTGGCTATTAACTGTAGACCTGAGACTCTCTCGTATGTTTCCCATCAGAAAGAGAAGTTCACTAGTCTCCTAATGAAAGAGTTCCCTGGGTGTATATGAAGATGTGGAGCTAAGTTGCACAAGAGATGGCATGTATCAGACAAAAAGATGTGTCTCCTAGATCCACCTTTATAGAAAGAGGGGCTGCTCAACTGAAGGAAATGCAGTTGGCAATCTCCAGCGCCTGGCTCCTTCAGGGTCTGCCTCAGATGCAGAGTGCTACCTCACCAAGGTCATAGAGTCCCCAAGGTAGCCCACATGTGATAACTGAACAAGGTGGGGGTACAAAAGCCTAGCCATATTTGCCTGTCATAGGACAAACAAACTTTGTCTCACTCTCTTCTGAGAACCAAGCCTGTGACACTTGAATATTTCCAAAAGCAAACAACAGAATATTTACTAACCAATGGCTTTCTGCTGTAACACCAATGCTCAGGGAGGAAGCCTAGAGGTATTCTCATATGCTGGCCTTATCCCACTGAAATTTTACAAAGTATAGCACTTTCATGTGGGGAGAAATGTTACAAATTACATTAATGGGACTCTATGGTACATATAAGTCTTTATTTTAATGAGTTGAATTATAATGAAGTTGATTTTTATTATCTCCCAGGGTGATTTTATAATTGATACAATCACCTTTCTCTAATAACTTCCTCCTTTAGCTACTTAATTCCATCTTGCTTGTTTTCTTTCTTAGTTTCCCTATGCTATTATAATAGGATGCTAATAAGTACCCCCTATTATAATAATGAGAAACAGTGTCTTTCCCATATAAAAGAAATGCTTTAACAGATTTCTTTCCTGCAAATGAGTTAGAGAACCCTTCCTTCATCAAGGCAATCTAGGGACACCTATTCATGTCAATATTTTCAGAGAGAACTCTGAGCTGGACGTAAGGATCCCAATGTTCTTATTCTGGTTATGTGTGGTCTCCAATTAAGTTAGTCTTTCTGACCCATAGTAGTCATATTTTTTCCATGGAGATATTATCTTCTCTATATCATCATGTTATTGTTGTAGAATCTGAAAAGTTCTTATGAGAAAGTACATTGAAAAGTTAATAATACCTTACATTATAGAATGATTTTATTACCCAAGGCATATCTTTGAAAATGTCTGAGATATTAAACTCATTCTTTAAATTTAGCTAAATAATGTTTTGAATTAATTTGATTCTAATCAATAGAACTGTTGATATAGCTGCAAATAGGGAAGAATTAAACATGTAATCGTGAGATATAAAAGAGTGAAGCAATATTGTGAGAATTAGCTCATATTCATGCTAAAATGTTTTGGATTGTTTAAAAACAGCAAAATAGAACAACGGAAATAAAGCCTTGTCCGAAATAAAATAATATCCAAAAAAAATCACCATCTAATAAATCTAAAGTTAGCCTGAATTGTTCCATTGCATTATAATGAAAAAAATGTATAAATCAACAAGCTTTGAAAAGATAGATAAATCATTAGATAAAAATAACACAGGATTACTCCAAACAAATTATATTCAACAAACTTTATGGCTGTGCAACACTCATTTCCAAAATAATAAAGAAAATGCATCATGAACTGCATATTGGGATCTTACTAAAGTACTTGATCACCATGGCTCATAAAATTTTACTGGTAAAAAATTAGTAAAATTAGTTTTATATGAGCAGAGGAATGTGGCCTGAAACCTTCGAACAAAATTAAGGAAGTCAGAGTGGAGGATAAATTGGGATGTGCTCAGTGGTTCCCAGTTTTTGGTCTGTAGAGTGACTTCATAAACTCTCCTGGGCCTTCATTAATGGGTGGGACATATGTACTCAAATATGCCTAGCGCCTGCCTCAGACCTCCTAATAGAGAATCTCGGTAGTGGAACTGGAGAATCTGTATTTTGAACAAGACGTCTCAGGTGATACAGATTTGCTGCCATGTTTGTGGATTACTAGCATGACCATGTATATTGTAAAGGGGATACCTTAGCTCAACCAATAGCCAGAATGCCAGGTTCATTTAGAATGTATATGCAAGTGTGTTATCTGGAAGAAAGAGGTAATATAATTATTCTGAGACACTAAGCAAGATTGCATTGCCAAATCAAATCCAGAGAACATTGGACCGAAATGCATTCTCTGCCTGCCAATAAAAACATCCTCTTCAGATTCATACTGCATGTGAGCCTCTAGGTGTGCCAGTTCTGTCACAAGAATGCATTCTCTGTACACTTATTAAGCCAGAATTATGATTCTAATCTGGTACTTCCAAAAATTTTCTTAGAGAAGATAAGTGTTACGTGGCTAAAAATGTTGGATTACTAAGTAAATGTGGGGAACTTGGGTTAACAAAGTTAAATGCATTTCTTTACTGTAGGGCTTTTAAGAAGCCCTTTTAATATGTACTGTGGACTTCAAATATAAGCCACAAGACACAGTATTTCAAAACACTTTTATAAAAATGTTTCACTCTTGTATATCTCATTATCATGTCCATGAGACACTTAAATTTCACAGGATGTATCTCTTGGGTCTACTATTCTGTGGAACACACTTTTGGAATCACTTTTATGTGCACTCAAAATCCCAGTTCTTTTTGTTTGTTTGTTTTAAATTTACTTACTTTTTTATTTCAATATGTTCTGGGGGAACAGGTGATGTCTCGTTACATGAATAAGCTCTTTAGTGGGGACTCCTAAGATTTTGGTGCTCCCATCACCAATCACCTAAGCAGTGTTCACTGTACCCAATGTGTACACTGTACCCAAGGTGTGCTCTTTTATCCCTCACCCACCTCCCACCCTTTCCCCGAGTCCCCAAAGTCCATTGCATCATTGTTACGTCTTTGGGTCCTCATAGCTTAGCACCTGCTTATGATGTGCTGTTACCTTAAGCTTGCTAGGATTTTGTCGAGGATTTTTGCATCAATGTTCAGGGAGATTGGTCTGTAGTTTTCTTTTGTTGTTATATCCTTTCCTGGCTTTGGTATCAGGGCAATACTAGCTCCCTAGAACAAGTTAGGGAAGATGCCCTCTTTCTCAGTTTTTTGGAATAGTTTCAGTAGGATTGGTACCAATTGTTCTTTGAAGGTCTGATAGAATTCAGCTGTGAATCCATCAGGCTCTGGGCTGTTGTTGTTGTTGTTGTTGTTGTTGTTGGCAATTTTTTAAATTACTGATTAAATCTCACTCCTTGTTATTGGTCTGTTTAGGATTTCTATTTCTTCCTGATTCAAACTAGGAGGGTTTAATGTTTCCAGGAATTTATCCATTTCCTCTAGATTTTTCTATTTGGGGCACATAGAGGTGTGCATAGTGTCTCTAATAATCTTTTGTATTTCTACGGTGTCTTCATTGTAATGTCTCCATTTCCATTTCTAATTGAGCTTATTTGAAACTTCTCTCTTCTTTTCCTGGTTAATATAGCTAATGGTCTATCAAGTTTTTGTTTCTTTTCAAAGAAACATTTGTTTTGTTTTATTGATCTTTGTATTTTTGGTTTTAATTCATTTAGTTTTTCTCTGATCTTTGTTATTTCTTTACTTCTGCTGGATTTGGGTTTGGTTTGCTTTTCTTTCTCTACTTCCTTAAGGTGTGATGTTAGGTTGCCAACTTGTGATCTTTCAGGCTTTTTGATGCAAGTATTTAATGCTCAATTTTTCTCTTAGCACTGCTTTTGCTTTATTCCAGAGAGTTTGATAACTTATGTCACTATTATTATTCATTCTGGATAATTTTAAAATTTTAATCTTGATTTTATTGTTAACACAAAAATTATTCAGGATCAGATTGTTTAAGTTCTATGTACTCTTATACTTTGGAGGATTCCTTTTGGAGTTGATTTCCAGTTTTATTCCACTGTGATGTAAGAAGATACTTGACATAATACTGATTTTTAAAAAATTTATTGGGACTTGTTTTGTGGCCTATCACATGGTCTAATTTGGACACTGTTCCATGTGTTGATGAGAATAATGTATATTCCATATTTCTTGGGTAGAATTTTATGTAAATATCTGTTAATCCATTCGTTCTAGAGTGAAGTTTAGGCCCAGTGTTTCTTTGTTGACTTTCTGTCTTGATTATCAGTTTACTGGTGTCAGTGAAGTGCTGAAATACCACACAAATGTTGTGTTGCTATCTATCTCTTTTCTTAGGACTAGTAATAACAGTTTCATGAATCTGGGAACTCTAGAGTTGGGTGCATATATATTTAGAATTGTGATATCTTCTTGATGAACTTATTCTTTTATAATTTAATAATGACCTTCTTTGCCTTTTTTTTTTTTTTTTACCGTTCTTGCTTTAAATTCAGTTTTACCTGCTGTAAGTGCAGCTCCTCATGCTCCCTTTTGGTTTCTATTTGTATTAAATATCTTTTTCCACCTCTTTACCCTGCGTCTAAGAGAATCCTTATGTGTTAAGTGAGTCTGTTGAAGACAGCAAATAGATGGTTTGTGATTTTTTTTATCCATTCTGCCAATCTGTATCTTTTAAGTAGAACATTTATAGCATTTACATTCAATGTTAATAATGAGGTGTGAGGTAGTGATCCAGCCATGATGTTGTTTTCTTCATTATGTTATTTTGTTATAGGCCCTGTGAGTTTTAGGATGTCAAGAGGTTCTATTCTAGTGCATGTTGCACTTGTGTTTTAAGCTTTAGAACTCGTTTTAGCATTTCTT
Source organism: Pan troglodytes (assembly GCF_028858775.2). Lineage (NCBI taxonomy): Eukaryota > Metazoa > Chordata > Mammalia > Primates > Hominidae > Pan > Pan troglodytes. The sequence continues at coordinate 18,003,291 of NC_072411.2, forward strand.
GTAGGACTGGTCTGGTAGTGACAAATTAGCTCAGCATGTACTTGTCTGAAAAAGACTTTATTCTCCTTCATTTATGAAACTTAGTTTGGCTGGATATAAAATTATTGGCTGGGACAGAGGTGGAGCATATGGCAGAATACAAGACTCCAGTGATTGCCCCCACCCTCTGCCACAAGGACACCCATTTAATTATCTACACACACACACACACACACACACAGCACTTTTGTAAGACCCCCAAATCAGGTGAGCACTCACAGTACTTGGTTTTAACTTCATATTGCTAAAAGAACCACTAAATAGGTAGGAAAAACAGTCTCACCACCACAATCCCTTCCCGACTCCCTGCCCTTGTTATAGCAGAAAGCAAAACCAGAACAAACTCCGCTAACACCTGCCTATGGAGGATGCATTTAAACCAGCTGTAGCCAGATGGGAATCACCGATCCCAATGGTCAGAACTTGAACTTGAGTTCCCACATGCCTTGCTGCCATGGCCTAAAGTGCTCCAGGCAGTCTAGGCCACAAGGACTGCAATACCTGGGCTAGTCTTAGGGCTGAACTGGGCCCAGAGATAGTAGCCTGGGGTGGGGAGACACAGACCTATTGAGTCACCAGCCGGAGCGGCTAAGTGTGTGCTTGCATAACCCTTCCCATATCCCCAGGCCACACAGCTCAGGCTCCAAAAGAGGCCCCTTTCTTCCACTTGAGGAGACAAAAAAAGTGAGGAGGGCTTTGTCTTGCATCTTGGATACCAGCTCAGCCACAGCAAGATAGGACACCAGTCAAAGTCATGAGGGCCTCTTTCCAGGCCCTAGCTCCCAGACATTTCTAGACATACCCTGGGCCAGAAGGGAACTCATTGTCTTGAAGGGACAATCCAGCCCTAGGAACAGAAGAACCCAGTCTTAGCTGGATTTATCACCTGCTAACTAGAGAGCCTTAGGGCCCTGATTAGCCAGCAGTGATGCCCAGGTACTGTATTGAGGGCTTTGAGTGAGATATGGACTTGCTGGCCTCTGGTAAGACTCAGCATATTCCCAGTCATGGTGGCTATCGGGTGAGACTCCTTCTGCTTGACCAAAGTAGAGAGAAAAGTAAAGGGGACTTTGTCTTCCACCTTAGTTACAGTTTGGCCACATGGGAGCAGAGCACTAAGCAGGATCTTGCTGTCCCCAGTTCTAGGACTTGACTCTTAAAAAGTATTTCGGGATCTTCCCTGGGTCAGAAGGGAGACCACTCCCCTTGAGGGTGAGTCCTAGGCCAGGCAGCATTCACAACAAGCTGACTGAAGAGGCTTTGGGCCTTAAGGGAATATCAGTGGTAGTCTGGCAATACCCTCTGTGGGCCTGAGGTGGCCACGGCCACTGGGTGAGGCTACTCTGCTCTTGGAAAGAGGATGAAAGAGTGGGAAAGACTGCATCTTGTGGTGAGTGTCAGCTCAGCTTCAGTATAATAGAACACTATGTGAACTTCCACAGTTCTTGACTTTAGACCTGGGCTCCCAGATAGCACCTCTGGACCCACCTCTGGGGGAACTCACCACTATGAAGGGAAAAACATATGCTGGGCTAGCTTTGCCACTTGTTGATTATAGAGTCCCAGCCAGGGAGTGGTTGCATCAGGCCTTGGGTGAGACTCAGCACTGTGCTGGCTTAAGGTCTCCTTCAGGACAGTCCTAGGGGTTGTAGCTACAGGGGTTACTTGTGTCACTCCACTCCCAGCTCCAGGCGGCTCAGAGCAGAGAGGTAGAGACTCCATTTGTTTGGAATAAAGTAAGGGAAAAAACAAGAGTCTTGGCCTGGTAATCCAGAGAATTCTTCCCAATCTTGTTCAAAGCTATTAAGGTGGAAACTCTATGCATCTGAAAGAACCACAGTGCTACTGGGCTTGGTGTCCTCCATGAAGCAGATATAGTTTAGATCACAATACCAAATTCCTTTTGAATATCTGGAAATTCTTCCCCAACAGGATGGGTACAAACAAACCCAGACTGCAAAGACTACAATAAATACTTAACTCTTCAATGCCCAGACACTGAAGAACATCTACTAGCATCAGCACCATCCAGGAAAACATGACCTCACCAAATTAACTGAGTAAGGCACCAGAGACCAATCATGAAGAAACAGATATATGACTGCTCAGATAATTCAAAATAGCTATTTTGAAGAAACTCAAAGAAAATTCACAATAGCACAGAGAAGGAATTCAGAATTCTATCATACAAATTTAACAAAGAAATTGAAATAAAAAGAATCAAACGGAAATTCTGAGGTTGAAGAATGCAATTGACATACTAAAGCATGCATCAGAGTCTTTTAACAGCAGAATTGATCAAATAGAAGAAAGAATTAGTGAGCTTGAATACAAGCTATTTGAAAATACGTACAGTAGACAAAAGAAAAAAGAAAAAACAATGAAGGACACTTACAGAATCTAGAAAATAGCCTAAAAAGGGAAAGTCTATGAGTTATTGGCCTTACAAAGGAGATAGAGAGATAGGAGTAGAAAGCTTACTCAGGGAAATGGTAATATAGAGTTTCCCACACCTAGTGAAAGATATTAATATCCAAATACTAGAAGGATATAGAACACAAAGCAGTGAAGACTACCTCAAGGCATTCAATAATAAAACTCCCAAAAGTCAAGGGTAAAGAAAGGGTCCTAAAAGCAGCAAGAGAAAATAAACAAATAACATAAAATGGAGCTTCAATACATCTAGCGGCAGACTTTTCGGTGGAAACCTTATAGACCAGGAGAGGATGTCATGACATACTGAAAGTCCTGAAGAAAGAAATATTTTATCCTAGAATAGTATATCTGGTAAAATTATTCTAAAAACATAAAAAAGAAATACTTTCCCAGACAAACAAAAGCTGAGGGATTTCGTCAACACCAGATCTGTCCAACAAGGAATGCTAAAGGGAGTATTTCAATCAGAAGGAAAAGAATGTTAATGAGCAATAAGTGATCACCCAAAGGTACAAAACTCGCTGGTAACAGTAGGTACACAGAAAAACACAGAATATTGTAACACTGCAACTCTGGTATGTAAACTACTATTATCTTATGTAGAAAGACTTAAAAATAAACTAATTAAAATGATAACTACAACTTTTCAAGACATAGGCAATATAATACGGTATAAATAGTAACAGCAAAAAGTTAAAAAGTAGGGGGATAAAGTTAAGGCATAGAGTATTAGTTTTCTTTTGGTTGTTTGTTCATGCAAACACTGTTAAATTGCTATCAGCTTAAAATAATGGATCATATGCTAGTATTTGCAAGCCTCGTGGTAACTTCAAAAAAGCATATGATGGATACACAAAAAGTAAAAAAGGAAGGAATTAAATCATCACCAGAGAAAATCATCGTCACTAAAAGGAAAAGAGAAAAGAAAGAAAGAAAGAAAGAAGAAAAGACCACAAAATGACCAGAAAAGAAATAATAAAATAGCAAAAGCAATCCTTACTCATCAATAGTAACATTGAATGTAAACTGACTAAATTCTCTAATCAAAAGACATAGGGTGATTTAATGAATAAAAAAACAAGATGCATTGATCTGTTGCCTACAAGAAACACACTTCACCTATAAAGACAAACATAGACTGAAAATGAAGGGATGGCAAAAGGTATTCCATGCCAATGGAATCTACAAAAGAGCAAGAGTTGCTATATTTATATCACACAAAATAGATTTAAGGACAAAACTATAGGAAGAGACAAAAGGGTTACGATATAATAATAAAGTGGTCAATTCAGCAAGAGGATATAATGATAGTAAATATATATATGCACCCAGCACTGGATCACCCAGATGTATAAAACAAATATTATTAGATCTAAAGAGAGACATAAACTTCAATACAATAATAGATAGAGACTTAAACACCCCACTTTCAGCATTGGATAGGTCATTCAGACAAAAAAAAAATCAACAAAGAAACATCAGACTTAATCTGCACTATAGACCAAATAAATCTAATAGCTATTAACAGAAGATTTTATCCAGCAGCTTAACAATACACATACTGTTCCTCAGCACATGGATCATTCTTAAGGATAGACCATATGTCAAGTCACAAAACAAGTCTTAAAGCATTCAAAAAAATGAAATAATATAAAGCTTATCTAATCATGATGGAACAAAACTAGAAATTAATAACAAGAGGAATTTTGGAAACTGTACAAATACATGGAAATTAAAGAAAATACTCCTGAATAATGAATGGGTCAATAAAAAAAATTAAGAAGGAATTTAAAATTTCTTGAAACAAAAGATAATAAAATATGACATATCAAAAGCTATAGGATACAGAAAAAGAAGTACTAAGAGAGAATTTTATAGCTATAACTGTCTGAATCAAAAAAGAAGAAAAACTCCAAAGAAACAACCTACCAGTGTAAGCAACTAGAAAAACATGAGTGAACCAAACCAAAAATTGGTAGAAAAAAAATAATGAATATCAGTGCAGAAATAAAGGACATTGAAATAAAGAAAACTATGCAAAAGATCAAAGAAACAGTAAGTTGGTTTTTTTAAGAGTTAAACAAAATAGACAAACCTTTAGCCAGAATAAGAAAAATAAGAGACCCAAATAAATAAAATCAGAGATTAAAGATGAGACATTACAACCGATACTGCAGAAATGACCATTACCAGCTACTATGAGCAACTATATACCAATATGTAGAAAAATCTAGAAAAAATGGACAAAATAGTAGACACATACGACCTACTAAGATTGAACAATGAAGAAATCTAAAACCTGAACAGACCATTAACAATTAACAGTATTAAAGCTGTAATAAAACGCCTCCCAGTAAAGAAAAACTTGGGACCCGATGAATTTACTGCTGATACTTGCCAAACATTTGAAGTAAAACTAATACCAATCTTACTCAAACTATTCCAAAAAATAAAAGGGGAGAAACTACTTTCAAATTCATTCTACAAGGCTACTATTACCCTGATACCAAAACCAGGCAAAGACAAAAAATAAAAATAAAAATAAAAACTACCTGCAGACCAATGATCATTCATCATGACCAAGTGGTATTTATACCTCGCATGCTATAAGCAAATTAATCAATGTGATACATCGTGACAACAGAACAAAAGACAAAACCCATATGATCATTTCAATTGATGCTGAAAAGCATTTGGTAAAATTCAACATCCCTTTATGATAAAATCCCTCAAAAAAAAAAAAAAAAGGGAATAGAAGGAATGTACTGCAACATAATAAAAGCCTTATATGACAGACCCACAGCTAGTATCATACTGAATGGGGAAAAATGGCAAGCCTTTTCTCTAAGATCTGGAACACAACAGGGATGCCCACATTCACCACTGTTATTCAACATAGTACTGAAAATCCTAACTAGAGCAATCAGACAAGAGAAAAATATGAAGGACATCCAAATTGAAAAGAAAGAAGTCAAACTATTCTTGTTACATATGTTATATAATATTCACAAAAACCTGAAAACTCCACAAAAAAACTGTTAGACCTGGAAACCAAATTCAGTAAATTTTCAGAGTGCAAAATGAACATACAAAAATTATTAACATTTCTATATGCTAATAGTGAACAATCTGAAAGAGAAATTTTAAAAGTAGTCCCATTTACAATAGCTACAAATAAAATTAAATACCTAGGAATTAACCAAAGAAAGTAAAAAATCTCCACAATGAAAACTATAAAACACTGATGAAATAAAGAGGACACCAAAAAATGAAAATATATTCCGTGTTCACGGATTGAAGGAATCAATATCATTAAAATGTCCATACTACCCAAAGCAATCTACAGATGCAATGAAATCCCTATCAGAATACCACTAACATTCTTCACAAAAATAAAAATAAAAAATTCTAAAATTTATATGGTACTACAAAAGACCCAGAATAGCCAAAGTTATCCAAAGCAACAAGAACAAAATGGAAGGAATCACATTACCTGACTTCAAATTATACTACAGAGTTACAGTAACCAAAACAGCATGATACTGGCATAAAAACAGATACATATACCAATGGAACAGAATAGAGAACCCAGAAACAAATCCACACACCTACAGTAAACTCATTTTTAACAAAGTTGCCAATAATATACACTGGGGCAAGTCAGTCTCTTCAATAAATGATGCTAGAAAAGCTGAATAGCCACATGAAGAAAGATAAAATTAGACTCTCTCTCTTGCCATTTACAAAAATCAATCAAAATAGATTAAGGACTTAAATCTAATACCTCAAACTATGAAACTACTACAATAAAACATTGAGAAAATGCTCCAAGACATCAGCCTGGCCAAAGATGTCTTGAGTAATACCCCACAAGCACAGGAAATCAAAGAAAAAAATGGACAAATTGGATCACTACAAGTTAAAAATCTTCTGCACAGCAGAGGAAACAATGAACAAAGAGCATAGACAACTAACAGAATGGGAGAAAATATCTGCAAACTATCCAACTGACAAGGGATTAATAATCAAAATACATAAGGAGCTAAGCAACTGATTAGGAAAATATCTAATAATCCAATTTAAGAATGGGTAAATTGTTTGAATAGACATTTTTCAAAAGAAGACATACAAATAGCAAATGAACATATGAAAAGTAGGTCAACATCATTAAGAAATGCAAATCAAAACTACAATGAGATATCGTCTCACCCAGTTAAAATGGCTTTTATTCAAAACACAGGCAACAACAAATGCTGGTGAGGATGTGGAGAAAAATGAACCCCCATACACTGTTTGGAATGTAAATTAGTACAACCACTATGGATAACAGTTTGAAGTTTCCTCAGAAAACTAAAAATAGAGCTACTATACAATTCAGTAATTCCACTTCTGGCTATATACCCAAAAGAAAGGAATCAATATATCAAAGAGATATCTGCACTCTCATGTTTGTTGCAGCTCTTTTCACAATAGCCAAGATTTGGAAGCAATCTAAGTGTACATCAGCAGATGAATGGATAAAGAAAATGTGGTATTTATACACAGTGGAGTACTATTCAGCCATAAAAGCAGAATGGAATTCAGTCATTTGCAACAACATGGGTGGAACTGCAGGTCCTTATATTAAGTGAAATAATCCAGGCACAGAAAAACAAACATCGCATGTTCTCAGGTATTTGTGGGATCTAAAAATAAAAATAATTGAACCCATGGAGAGAGAGTAGAAGGATGGTTACCAGATGCTGGGAAGGGTAGGGGAGGTAGTGGTGGGGAGGTTGGAATGGTTAAGGGGTATAAAAAATCGAATGAATGAATAATAAGGCTTAGTATTTGATAACATAACAGGGTGACTACAGTCAATACAAATTTAATTGTATGTTTTAAAATAATACAATTGTATTGTTTGTAACACAAAGGATAAATGCTTGAGGGATGGATATCCCATATTCCATAATGTGATTATTATGTATTGCATACCTGTATCAAAACATTTCATGTCCTCCATAAATATATACATCTTCTATGCACTCGCAAAATTAAATAGAATTTTTTTTTAATTTAAAAAATTCTTGACTGACAGTTAATTCTCTTTAAGGAGTCTAAAGATAGGATCCCATTCCTTTCTGGCTTTGAAGGATTCTGCTGAGAAGTCTGCTGTTAGTTCAATAGGCATTCCCTTCTAGGTTACCTGATGTTTTGTTCTCACAGCTCTTAGAATTCTTCCCTTCACATTGACTTTAGATTGTCCAATGAACATACGCCTAGGTGATACCCTTTTTGCACTGAATCTCCCAGGAGTTCATTGAGCTTGTTGTATTTGGATGCCTAAATCTCTAGCAAGGTCAGGGACGTTTTCCTCAATTGTTTCCTCAAATAAGTTTTCCAGGGCTGGATATGGTGGTTCATGCCTGTAATCCCAGCCCTTTGGGAGGCTGAGGCAGGTGGACCGCATGAGCCCAGGAGTTCGAGACCACGCTGGGCAACATGGTGAAACCCTGTCTCTACAAAAAATTACAAAAAATTAGCAAGGTGTGGTGGCACGTGCCCGTAGTTACTGCTACTCGGCAGACTGAGATGGGAGGATTACTGGAGCCCTGGAGGTCAAGGATGCAGTGAGCTGTGATTGTGCTACTGCAGCCCAGCCTAGGCAACAGACTGAGAATGTCTCAAGAAAAAGAAGTTTTCCAACCTTTGTGCTTCTTCTCTCTCAGGAATGCCAGTGATTCTCAGGTTTGGCCATTTTGCATAATCCCAAATTTCTTGGAGACTTTATACATTTCTTTAATTTTTTTTTCTGTATGTTTGTATGATTGCATTAATTCGAAAGCTTTGTCTTCAAGCTATGAAATTCTGTCTTCTATTTGGTCTATTCTATTTTTAAAAGTTTCCACTGCGTTTTGTAATTTCCTAAATATATCTTTCTTTTTCATAAGTTCTAGTTGGTTTTTCTTTAAAATTTCTATCTCTTTACAAAAGTTTTCATGTATGTCCTGAATTGTTGCATTTAAATTTCCTTAGGCTGATTTTCACCTTTCCATTGTATCTGCTTGAGTAACTTAGTAATAAAACTTTTGCTTTCTTTATCTGATATTTCAAAGATTTCATCTTGGTTTGGATCCATTTCTGGAGTGCTAGTGTGATTTTTGGTGTGTTAGGGAACTCTATTTATATTGCCAGAATTATTTTTCTTGTTCCTTTTCATTTGGGTAGACTGTCTTCTAATTATTTTTGAAATTATTTTTGATTTGACTTTTTAAAAAATTCCCCCTTTAGGATGACTTTAATGATTTCAGTCCGTTGTAATTAAATTTGGCTCTGACTTCTTTAGGGTGTGAAGACTTTGTGTGAGTTTCTTTGTTATAAAGAGACTTTGTATGATGGCTTCTCAGATTATGTTTATAGTAGCAAAGTGGTAGGTGTGCAAGCATTTTCACTGTCTTTTGTGGGGTTGAAATGGAAGAGGTCCCTTGAAGATTATCTCATTCCCCAGTGGTGTGCACTTTTTGTTTTACTTTTTCCTCAGTATTTTATTTATTGGGTTGAATAGTTCACATTTCAGGCCAGTAAGGAAGGTGCCCATGGGAAAAAAACTGGATGTGTCTAAAGCAGGTGGGTAAATGAAATACCCAGTGGTGGACAGAGATCCCAGCCTTGACAGAGGTGGCTGGGGAGCTCTTAGTGAAATGTGCTGAAGTCTTTTCATGGGGAAGGGAGGGAGCCACCTCAACTCCCCTGCTAGGGCGGGAGGAAAGTGATCCACCTCCCTCCCAGTCACACTCCTGACTCAGTGTTCCAGCTATTCAGATCAGACAGGCTCCTCTTTTTATTTGCAGGAATGTAGATGTTCCATATAGAGACAGAATTTGACTCTACCTCTCAGGCAAGTGCGAACCTAGAGTGCCCTCCTTCTGTGGGGATGCCATCACCCTGAAGTATTCCAGAAAAGCTGCCTACAGGTGTACCCATGCCAAGCACCCGTGGAGGAAGCCCCAACTGTGTCTGCAGTGGTGGATGAGGAGAAAAGATATCTCTTTCTCTAAGATTCTTCTTGAGCACCAGGGCTGCCTGACTGTTGAGGTGGAACTGCAGACTTCCCCCATTGAGCCCAGAACTGTACCTATGCCTCTACTGAAAGAAACTTCTCACAAGCAGAACATTCTGAGACTCAAGGCCACCACCTGGATTCTTTCGTTCCATAGGGTGCTTCTTTAATGTGATGCACCTCCCTGCCTCTGCCCCAGGAGTAGGAGTCCCTAAGAGATTACTGTGAATACTGCTGCTTCTCTGGGTCTAGACACCCAACTGGACTGCCACACCCTAGGTGGTGCTGGGAAATATCTGCATGGGATCCAGTGATGTGACCTATTCTCAAGACTTCCAGCAGTGGGTACCAGCATCAGCTCTGATGGGGGTAGCAGAGGAGTGAGGTAGACTCTGTGAGATTCCTTGATTACAAATAGGCTTAATGTGTTGGTTTTCTCAAATGCCAGTTGTAGTAGTAATGAACTGGTCATGTGGACACACTCAGGACCAACTGGTTATCCTGGGTGACATGGGCAATGGTGACAGATAAGATGACACAAGTTATCTCCTTCCTGGGCGCTGTTATTCAGCCTGCAGATGCTGTAATGGATTGTCAGTTGGCCTCCAGCCAGGAGGTAGCGCTTGCAAAATAGGACTGGCTGCAGTAGTTGCAATGGGATTTGTGTTTGCCTTATGTTACCTAGGAAAGGTACTCTTGTGTCTCAGGCAGTGGGCAGAGACATAGAGCTCCCAAAAGCTTCTGTCCTTTGTGTTAAGCTACCAGGGTAGGTGGAGGGGCAAACCAGGTGGAGTCTGGGTCTGGCAAGTCCATGCTCTGGCTCTCCACATGCATGTGCAAGCAGCAGCCCCAGCGGGGAGCAGAGAGCAGTTCTCTTGCCACTGGAGTAATGTTCCAGGGAGGCACGCAGCTGCTGCTGCTGCTGCACAGAAGAGTCCGCATGGGGAGTGGGGAGTAGCAGGAGCAGTAAGCCCCACCCAGCTCCCATACACTTGGTAAGCCAGGTCTCCCACTTGCAGTGTTCCACTCAGTCTGTGCTCAGAACTCAAAACAGTGCTAGGCTGTAAGCCTTCTTCACAGAGACAGAAACTACTGATGCTTTCAGGCCCCTACCCTCTCAGGCTGCTCATGAATCAGGGTCGCCCAGCTCCTTACTCAAAATTATATCTCAAATCTCACTTGGGACGTTCTCTCAATCCATGACCACCCTGAGTTCGCTGGCAGACTTTCACAAGGTTCCCTGTTAGGTAGCATTAGCGATGGCTTCCCTCCTTCCCTGCTGGAGACAGAGTGCACACACAGCAGGTCCTGATGCTGCTCCTTCTCATATACTCCCCACCACTCACTAAATAAGCTCCAGAGCTGGGTAAGGTTAAGGCCTTCCTCAGTGGCCTGGATTGCCAGATTCCCTGGTGGAAATTATATCCCAGAAGTAGCTTATCTACCTCTCAAACTCTGGTGATTTTCCACTGGGCTCATGGTGTGTGCTGCAGCCCACGACTTCTTTCAAAGCATCTGTGGTTTCTTTCGGTTTTCCTGTGAAGTTTCTGTGTTACTTCTTGGAACAAATTTCAGGGCATGAATCTCTTCACATTTTTTTTGTCGTTCCAAGTGGAAGAGGCATGCTAACAATGCCTCCAATCCATCATCTTTGGGAAAAAAGTAAGTTTCTTATACTATACATGAAGTAATGAAATGGAAGAGCTCCCTGATTCTCCTTGCAGGATGTGCAACAGGAGTGTGGCTCACCTGTTTGGTTGCCCTGCAGCTCAAACCCCTAGGGAGAACGTGCAGACTGGCAGGTGCCTTGGTGAGTGCTTTTGGCTCTCGGCCTCATTACTATGAGGCTTCCAGGCCCCAGTAGTGTCTAGGAGTGGTTGCCTGCAACCCCAGAGTTACAAAGCTCTTTCAGCTTTGCTATCTGCAGACAGCCTGAGGGTTAATCAGCTCAATGGACTCTCTGCCTTATTGCAAGGCCTGAGGGCCAGTGTGGCAGCTTTCTGTATCCCAAGCTCTTGCCGAGTGTCCTGGAAGAATCAAATCACACATGGGCTTGAAGGATAAGTGCAAGGTTTTATTGAATGTTGGAGGTGGCTCTTAGGAAGATGGATGGGGAGCAGGAAAAGGGGATGAAGTGAGAAGGTGATCTTCCCCTGGAGTCAGGCCACCCAGCGGCCAGTCCTTTCTCAGACCGCCCCCTGCCGAACTCCCCTCGGCATCCAGACATCCCTCCTCTTCTCTCTTTCTCTGCCACATCGTTCTGCCATCACTGGTCTGCTGGTCTGCTGTTCTTCTCTGGATCTTGGGATTCAGGGTTTATATGGGAGCAGGACAGGGGGCATGGGAGGCCAAAAGGCAACGTTTTGGGTGTGAAAACAGAAATGCTTGTTCTCAGGGCCGCAGATATCCAGGCTTGAGGGTGGGGGCCTTTGCCGGGAAACTGCCCTCTTCTACCTAGTATTTCCCTGTCTTCTGTTCCTATCAGTAATATAAAATATTATTTGAAATGAGGACTAAATTCTGATCTTTTTTTATCTTGCCCAAATTCCTACCTAAGGGGTCTGGGGAGTCATGCCCTACAAACCAGTCTCAGAGGAGTTTTATTTAACCCTATATAACATGGCCTGCTTTCCAATATGACTCTGGCATTGTATCACATGACAAATAAGAAAATAAAATTTTTTAGCTCCAAATATATTTCCTTACCATATCTTGAAATTGCCCTGCAAGGTTGTCTCTTGTGGGAAAAATCCACATTCTATACAGAATCCCCTTTTACCCCTGCCTTTTATTCTTTCTTTCCAGACCCAGGAGATAATCAACTAAGAGCCAGGCACCCTTTTAAGCCCAATAAGAGACATTTTACAACCTACTCCCTTGAAGTCTGCTATCTGAGAGCTTCCTCTGCACAATAAAACTTGGTCTCCACAACCTTTTATCTTAACCTGAACATTTCCTTTCTATTGATCCCAGGTCTTTAGATAAACTCAACCAATTTTCAACCAGAAACATTAAAAATCTACCTATAAGCTGGAGGCCCCTGCTTCAAGTTGTCCTGCCTTTCTGGACCAAACCAATGTATTTCTTAAATGTATTTGATTGAAGTCTCATGTCTCCCTAAAATGTATAAAACCAAGCTGCACCCTGACCACCTTGGGTGCATATTCTCAGGACCTCCTGAGGGCTGTGTCACGAGCCATAGTCACTCATATTTGGGTCAGAATAAATCTCTTCAAATATTTAACAGAGTTGGATACTTTTCATCAACAGAAGATAGCTTGAGGACAAAGATATTTATGATGACTATTAAAGAAAACAATAAAATAATATTTAAAGAGTTATAAATAATAAGCAAAAAGGAAATAAATTTTAAATTATCTTTAAAATATTCAAGCCAAAAGAGGGCAGAAAATAAAAGGGTTGGAAGCTAACAAAGAACAGATTAGCAAGATTTAAACTCAAATATCACAATTAGATTAAATTTAACTGCCCAAATAGCCAATACAAAGGCAGAAATTGTCAGATTAGATGAAAAATCAACACTCAAATATACGCTATTTATAAAAAAAAAAAAAACTTTACATATAAGGACATAAAATATTAAACAAAGCAATAAGAAAATATCTTTCATGCTAACACTAATTTAGAAACAAACTGAAGTATTTGTATTATATCTGATATATTACATTGTGGAGCAAAAAAAAAAAATTACCAAGAAAAAATAAGGTTATTTAATAATGATAAAGGTGCCAATTCCTTAAAAGGACATATAATCCTAAATGTTACATACCTACAAAGAGAAAAAATACATAAAACAAAAGCTGATAGAACTGAAAGGAGAATTAAATAAACAAATCCACAGCTTTACTTACAGATTTCAATAAATCTTACTTAAAAATTAATAAAACCATAGACAGAAAATTAGTAAGGCTATTGAATGTTTGAACAAAACAATCAGCTAAATTTAACAAATTGACCCAATTAACATTTACATAATATCCAACAATAGCAGAAAACAATCTTTTCAAGTGGAACATGCTCATAATAGAACATTTATGCAGGTAAATTATAAATTGGGTCACAAGACAGATTCCGATGCCTTTAAAATAATTCAAGTCGAACAAATTATGTTCACTAATGATGTGATATTAAATTAGAAATCAACAACAGTAAGATTTCTGGAAAAACCCTAAATATTTAGAAACAAGATAACTAACTTCTCAAAAAAGAAAATCCAAAAAATTGAGCTAAATAAATATAAAGACATAACACATCAAAATGCTTTGGCTGCAGCTATAACAATATTTAAAGACTTTTTTTGCCCTAAAAGCTTATGTGAAAAAGAAGAAAGGTCTCAAATCAGTTGACTTAGCTTCCACCTTATGAAACTAGAAAAAGAAGAGCAACTGAAATCTAAGGACTGAAGAAAACAATGACATAATAAAGATCAGAGCAGAAATCAATAAAATAGAACACAGGAAAAAAATAGAAAAAAATCAGTGAGATAAACAGATGCTTCTTTGGGAAGATTTTTAAAAATTAAATTAAATTAAATAAACCTAGTCAGAATGGTCGTGGAGAAAAAAAATCAAAGTAATACTTTACGAATATAGAAATAAGAAAGGTGATATCACCACTGATTCTGTAGATATTAATAAGATAATCAGAGAAATTATGAACTACTTATGAACAAATTATGAACAATAAATTCAGTGACTAAATTAAATAGGCAAATATATTCAGAGACACAAACTACACAGGCTCACTATAAAATAAAAATAAACGGAACAGCCTTATCTGTATTTAAAAAAAATTATAGTTAAAAATCTTTACAAAAAGAAAACTCCAGGCCATAATGGATTACTAGTTAGTGATACAAAATATTTAAGAAAGAAATAATACCAGTTGTATACAAAATCTTTCAAAAATTTTTTTAGAAATACTTTTGAATTTAGTCTGTGTTGTCAACATTGCTGTAGTACAAAAATAAAAACAAAAAAAAACTATACACCAAAGTCTCTCATGAACATAGACACAAACATTCTTAATAGGATACTGGCAAATCAAATCCAACCATATATACAAATCATAATAAATCATGAGTTTATTTTAGTAATGCAAGGTTGATCTAACATTCGAGAATCCATAAGTGTAATTCACCATATTAACGGTCTAAATATACATCTATATTTTAAAAACCTGATTTTAAAAAATGGGCAAAAAATTTGAATATACACACCTTTAAAGAAGATATATTGATGGCAGGTAAGCACATATAAATATGATCAACATCATTAGCAACTAGGGAAATGTCGATTAAAACCAGAGTGTTATTGTGTGTGTGCGTGTGTGTGTGTGTGCAGGTATGTATTAGACCAAAATTTTAAAAATGTAGACAGGCATAAACACTTGGGAAAACAGTCTGATAGTTTCTTAAAAAGTTAGACATACACCAACCATATATATCATTCATTCCATTTCTGAGTTTTTACCCAAGCCGGTAGGAATGAGAAGTAGGAATTGCAAAAGGCGTAAGGAAACTTCTGTGAGTAAATTATGTTCATCATCATTATTGTTTTAATGGTTTCATGCGTGTACATCTGTCAAAACTTATGCCATTATACAATGTAAATATGTAGTTTTTTGTATATTGATTATACCTCAATAAAGCCCTTTAGGAAAAGGAGAGTATGTTTGTCTTACATTGAACTCAGGAGGGGAAATAAGTCTCCTCTGAGAATTAGTAATTATAGCTTGTTCTCATGTAGATTTGACTTACAAAATTGCACTAACTAATGCCTCTGGAGGCCCCAAGATGAGAAATGAATATAAATTTACCCCGCTAGAAATCTTGTTAAGAGCTAAAACAAATTTATCTTAAGGGAGATGCTCTGAATTTTAACCTTGTTGTATTCCCACAATAAAGTCATGAAATTTAAATATGTTTGTAATACAATATTCACAAATATTCAAGAAAGTAGAAAACCATGGGTGAAAGCTGGAATTCTCCACAGGAGCACCCCCAGGACATAAGTACTGATTTATCGTATACAAAATATAAATTTCATTAAAATACTTAAAAGACAGTAAAATATAGAATTTAAAAAAATAAGTAAGGTAAATTTCAAAGAGAAACAAATTGAACATCTAAAAATAAAGATTGTATTCACTGAAGTTACACATGAAAGAAATAACAGCGGATAAGATTAAGTTAAAAAGAAAATCAGTGATCTAAAACGTAGATCTACAGAAATTACATGAAATATGCCACAAAGAGCTAGAAATTTAATGATAAAAGACATTAAGAGATTTGGAAGATATAGTAAGTTCCAATATGCTTCTAATCACAGTTTTAATAAGCAATACTCATGAGAAAGTGAGAGAGAAATTATGCAAATAAAAATTGCTGAAATTTTTCTATAACTGGTAAAAAGCATGAATGTTTGGATTCAGAAGTTCCTCAGTTCCTAAGCAGAATAAATAAATCCAAGAAATGCTGATGAATCAGGTAGTTGCAAAGCATAGACAATAATATTAATAAAAATTTTCAATATTTTATGTTTAAATTTTTATGTACCATTTTCAGGGGATTTTTTTCTCTATGCATTAACCTACTGAACACCTCTATGAGAACATTTATTGCCACTTAAAACATTTAAGAATTTATTTTAAAATGCTCAGAAATGTGATACAGCAAAAATAAGAATAAAGCCATATTCAGGAAACTTTGGGTTTGAAAGCTCAGCTGTGCCACTTGTCAGCAATATGCCATTGTTCCCTATGTAAGCAAGAAGCAAACATTGGAAGCAAGAAATATCTATTTTTGTTCCAATTCTACCTATAATTTATAATTCCATTATTACTAAAATAACTCATCATTCCATACTTAATTATCCTTTTGAAAAAATGCATTTAAATTACTTCACCTGTCATCCAGGGGTGTTAAAAGGCAAAATAATAATAGAAGAAATAATTCCAAAATGGTTTGGAAAAATATGACACATAATTGATAGCTGTTATTTACGGCTATTTTTGAGTTGAGTGTTCTAACTAGCTATCACCCTTAGAGACAGAACTTTCTGTCTTTGCTGCTGTTTCATAAGTACAAAGCATGCTATAATAGATAAGGATTCAAGAGACTGCTTAGAGGGCATACTTTGTAGCTTACTAGAGTCAAGTCAGAGAATCTCAGAATAGAAAGGGATGATAAATGTCATATTTGGGCTTCCATGAGTATTTATTAATAAGCAATTGAATCTCCTTTACCACAGCCTTGTCAATGGGTGGTTAAACTTATGATTGAATATGTCTTGTGATAAGAAATGGAGTAGTGCCTAAGAAAGCCAATTCTGAGTGTCAAAAAGTTATTCCTTATCCTGGCACACTCAACCTTAATGACACATATTTTCCCCAAAAAGAAAGTGGAGTGATAATAATAGCAACCATTTATTAACTACCTACTATATGTCAAGCATGGAATTAGCACTTTCCATAGTTAAATTCTAATCATCACAAATTCCTGCAAGATAAGTATAACTATCCTCCTTTGACATTATAAGAAAACTGAGATTCGAATTTAAGTGTCTTTGCCTAAGGCCACACACGAATCATTAGAAAAATCTCACTCTTGCTCCCAGTCTGCTAAGATTGCTGTAATAAAAATTAAATTAAATCTTACAAGAAAAAGAGATTTGTAAATTGAATTTTAAAAAAATATAAGCTGCTCTTGTAATTACTGGAAATGTCTACCTGGTAGGACCAGTGTTCAATTTCATAAAGCCTAGCCCGCTTCTTAGCATGACAGAGATGCTCAATAACAGTTCATTTGCTTATCTTAAATACAGAACGGTGCACTATTAAACATATTCAATAATGCTGATGTCTATCAAATCTTAATTCCAGTGAAGAAATTAAGAAACAAGAAAGGCAGTATTTCTATAAAAATAAGACAGTTTAACTGAATCCAAATGTTCTTTCAGAATAATTCTGATTATACTGATTTTGGTTGTATTTTTTCAGGATTTATGTTATATTTATCTATTCTTATTGGAAATTGTTAAAAGTTTAGGAAAGATGGTTTACACTTGTAGTTCCAGCTATTCAGGAAACTGAGGCAAGAGAATCACCTGAGCCCAGGAGTTTGAGGCCAAAAGTTAAGAAAAGAGTTCAGAAAAATTTCCAGCCTTCCCAGAATGGCACACAATCATGGAAGACTGTCATAATTTCTGAGGCTTTAGGCTTTTAAAATATGAGAAAGTGTCAGGAAGACAGCTTTTCAAGATTTCAACTTAAAAATATCTCTACCATAATATTACCCATCTGCTATAGGGTTGACTTAATGTCTCTTCCAAGAAAGTTATGTACTTGTAAAAAACAAAGGCATAAAATTTAAAGTTTCTCAGAGAAAACACCAAGAAGAGGATACAATAAAGAATGATCACTGTGCCTTTTTTTCCCCTGGAATCCATATGCACCTCCAAACGTGAAGGTGGGTTGGGGGCTTCCTAAAGCCAGCAGGGGCTCCCACAAAGTGCCCTCAGGTCCTCCCCTCCATGCGTACCCAGGCACTGACCTCAGGGCCTTGATCTTGCATTCACTTCTTAGACTTCTTTGTCCATAACTTCCTCCTTGATTCTCACAAACCTGATTCCGGCTTCCTTTGCTAAATTCACACTCTGTGTCTGTCTGGATTCAGCAGTCAATTTTTTTTAATTAACTTAAAATTAACTTAACTTAATTTTAAGTTCCAGGATACATGCGCAGGCTGTTACATAGCTACATATGTGCCACGGTGGTTTGCTGCACCTATCAACCCACCACCTAGGTGTCAAGCCTGGCATACATTAGCTATTTTTCCTGATGCTCTCCCCGCACCCTGTCCTGCCGCAACTCCCCCCAATGTGTGTTGTTCCCCTCCCTGTGTCTATAGGTTCTCATTGCTCAGCTCCCACTTATAAGTGAGAACATGTGGTGACATGAATGGAGCTGGAAGCCATTATCCTCAGCAAACTAACGCAGGAACAGAAAATCATCAGTTCATTTTAACGAATATTTGTTTAAGATCTACTATTCCCCAGACTCTGCTAGACCATGATAAAATGGCGACAAAAACACACAAGCTCTTGACTCTCAGAGTTCACAGTCTGATGGGAAAAGATCACATCAATGAAGGAAAGGTAAAACTCGAATAAGCATTTAAAAAGAGAAAGTCATGGTACCAGAAGTGCCTAAAACAGGGAATTGACCAGTCACAGAGGTCAGGAAAAGTTTTCCTGGTGAAACAACACATGTGTTGAGATCTGAAGTTAGGAGTTATGTAAAAAGAAAATGCAAATCTGTAACAACTGAAAAAATACCAGAAAAATTTATTTACGCTTCTGTTGAGTTTCCTGTTTATATGCTTTATTAGTGTATTCGTTCCCTGCTACTTCTGTAACAAGTTACCATACACTTACTGGCTTACAACATCACTGATTACATCTCTTACAATTCTGGAGGCCAGAATCCTGAAATGGGTTCCACTGGACTGAAATCGAAGGGTCAGCAGGGCCTGCCTTCTCCGGGGAACCCAAAGGACAATCCTTTTCCTTTCTTTTCCCGGCGTCTGGAGGCTGCCCTCATCCTCAGCTCATGCCTTACATCACATTGTCATTTCTTGCCCTGCGTCCATTGTTATATTGCCTCCTGCCTCTCCTGGAGTAAAATCTCCCTGTCTCCCCTTATAAGGTACTTACTATGCTATTTAGGGCCAACACAGATAACCCAGGATCATCTCTCCATCTCAAGATCCTTAACTGTATCATATCTGCAATGTCCCATTTGCTAGCTATAGTGACAGTCACAGATTCCAGGGATTGGGATGAGGATATCTTGGGATGGGGGAGGGATTACTCAGCCCACCACAGTCAATAATTCTATCTTCCCATAGTTTAAAAAAACAAACAAACAAACAAAAAACTTCAGCATAAACTCACTGCCTAAGTGAATACATTGCTGCATTTCCTAGGACCCCTTCAGGACAGAGGCACTCAGTCTTCCTAAAGAATTGCTCTGGGCCCAAAGCAGCTGTCGTTTCCCAGATTATACCTGGCATCATCACCACCACCACCCCTGCAGGGGACAGATCACACTCAATGACTGCTCTGTGCAGTACAGCAATGCCTCCCCCGACCTGCACTCAGGACAAGTTGGAAATGCCATCCCTGTACCCCTGCTCCCCAGGGCCTCTGCTGGGTATGTTCACCTTCCCCCTCTATCCAGTCCTGCCTTGTTTGCTCCCTCACAGGTGCTTCTCCTGAGACCTCTTCCAAATAAACCTCCTGCATGCACATTTCTGCCTCAGAGTCTGTTCCCACAACCTGATTAATGGCAGGAATCATACAGAATTTTAGCTTTGGGTGTTTACCAATGTTTGTTTTTGATTTTTTTTTTCCTTGTTTTAAAAATACAAAATAAAACCATTAACTTGACTGAGATATCTGATCATTCTTTCTTCTCTGGTCCTCTCCTCTTATTTTTATTGACATACTTCTTCAAAAGTGTTTTAAAATTGTTTTTTTTTTTTTAATGTTGAATCCTTCCGAGCTGTATATGGCACAGAATGTTTTTATTTATTTATTTATTTATTTATTATTTATTTATTGTTTTTGAGGCAGAGTCTCGCTCTGTCACCCAGGCTGGAGTGCAGTGGCCCGATCTCGGCTCACTGCAAGCTCCGCCTCCCAGGTTCACGTCATTCTCCTGCCTCAGCCTCCCAAGTAGCTGGGACTACAGGCGTCCGCCACCACGCACAGCTAATTTTTTGTATTTTTAGTAGAGACGGGGTTTCACCGTGTTAGCCAGGATGGTCTCGATCTCCTGACCTCATGATCCGCCCGCCTCGGCCTCCTAAAGTGCTGGGATTACAGGCGTGAGCCACCGTGCCCGGCCGGGAGAGAGTGTTTTAATAGTCTCTTACACTAAAATAATAGTTTAGCTGGATATGAGACCCTAAGCTCAAAGTGCATTTCTTAACCACTTTGAAAATATTACTCCATTATCTCCTTGCATAGTGATTGAAGTCTGATGTCTAATTGGTTTTCATCTTTTATCGTTAACCTATTCTTTCTCTTTAAAGCTTTTACAATTCTCTCTTATCTTCAGTGTTCCTAAACTAGAATGCATCTGAGTGTAGATCTTTCCTTATCTTTCTTTGCTTTGTTTTGTGCACTGTGAGCCCTTTCACCAAGAGCCAATCATCACTTTCTTCTAGAAAAGATATTATTTTTGAACTCTGTCCTTCCCTTTTCATTTATTTTGCCCCTCTCATTCTGGGCATCCTGCCATCCACAGATCGTACATCTCCCACCTTATATGTCCCTCTACAATTTTACATTATATTTCATCTACTTTTTTCTTATTCTGCTGCCTACAAGAAGACTGACTCCACTAAAAAAACTTCCAAAACACTGGTTTGTTCTTTAGCTCACTTGATTCTTTCATTTATCCCATATTGTATTTTCTATCACTGTTACTTTATATTTCATATCCACTGTTTCCAACTAATATATATATATATATATACACACATATATATTTAATTTTTGTTTTTATTTCAATAGCTTTTGGTGTACAGTTGGTTTTTGGTTACATGGATAAGTTATTTAGTGGTTATTTCTGAGATTTTAGTGCACCCATCACCAGAGCAGTGTACACCTATATTCAAGATGTAGTCTTTAATCCCTCACCCCTCTCCCAAAAATCCCCCTGTGAGTCTCCAAGGACCATTGTATCATTCTTATGCTTTTGCATCCTCATAGCTTAGCTCCCACTAAGTGAGAACATACAATATTTGGTTTTTCATTCCTGAGTTACTTCACTTAAAATAATGGCCTCCAGTTATATCTAAGTTGCTGCAAAATAAATTATTTTGTTTCTTTCTATGGCTGAGTAGTATTCCATGGTGTATATATACCACATTTTCTTTGTCCACTCATTGGTTGATGGACACTTACGCTGGTTCCATATGTTTGCAATTGCAAATTGTGCTACTATAAATGTGTGTGTAAATGTGTCTTTTTCATATAATAACTTCTTTTCCTTTGGGTATATACTCAGTAGTGGGATTGCTGGGTTGAATGGTAATTCTACTTTTATTTCTCAAAGGAATCTCCAAACTGTTTTCCATAGTGGTTATACTAATTTACATTCCCACCAGCCCAACAGATATGCTTTTTAAAAGTTCTTCATTTTGCTTCATAGTACCAATATAGTCTTTTGAAGATAGTGTGTTTATTTCATATTATTAATCTATGTAGGTGATTTACCTCTCTTCATCTGGCATATGTTGTTTATTTTTTTTTCTTCCTTTTACAGTGATTGTACTTCTCAGATATTAATTTAATTCTGCTTGATAACTTATGCTGCCCTGATAACTATTAGCTACCTTTTTAAGGTATAGTGTATTTAGACATATTTGAATGCCCAGGCCCTAGTTTGCATTTCTCCTTTGAGTTTAAAAAGATAGAAGAAAATCTGCCCCAGGCAAGAATGCTAATTTACACACATTTGTTTGCTGCCATTACATCAAGCAATTCACCTCCTTAAGCTCTTTCAAAGAAGGAGCACTGGCAGAATATCACCTCCTTAGAGTACAATCCTCTAAACTTGAGATTGTGTAGAAAAGAGAGAAGGAGCCAAGGATCAGGGCCTACCAGTCTGGCACTAACCTCATGTACTCAGCTCTTCATCTCAACCTGATTTGTGTACTATCCTGAGAGTCACAATAGACACTGCATTGTCTGGTCACCAGAAAGGGAACAAAGGAATAGGCCAGGTATATTTGGATTGGCAGCAACCCCAGATGATACACAGTACTTAACTTTCACAGAATTAGAACAAAATATGTTCTGTCTAGTGAAAAGAAGAATTAAAAAGTACAGAAAATAAAAAATACAAAATAAGATAGCAAATGTAACACCTAATATTTAAGAAATCAGAAAAAAATAAATAGGGTACAATTGCCCATCAAAAGACATAGATTCCCAGATGGCATTAAACAAACAAACAAACAAACAAAGAACCAAAAATATGTCTTCTGAAATATGTCAAAAGAATGGAAGGTGGATGAGAAAAAAGAAAATAATGAAAAAATATATCTGGAAATTATGTTAAATAAACTAATTTTAATATCTGACAATAAATAATTCAAAACAAAAAAGTTGCAAGGCTGAACAGGTACATTATATATAAATAAGGAATGATTATTCCTGAAATAAAATTCATTATGAATATGATGACAATATAATCTCAAATCACATCAAGCAATAACTGAAAAACTCAAAAGAAAATAAATCAATAAATATACTATTGTAACACATTCTCCTTGGAACATAATAGATGAAGCAGACAAAAATAGCAAAAGGCAGACAATCTGAGTACCAGAATATTCATACTTATAATAATTTGAAAACTATTTTTTATAATTTATTGACTTTTCAAAGAAATTACTCATGCATTAGGTAACAAAAAGAAGTCTTAATAAATTTCAAAGAATAAACATCATACCTACTATATCCTCTGTCCCTATACTATTAACATAAAAATTAATAGTGGCAAAAAAGAAAAATGATAAAAGATAAAAATTCTCAATGTCTCAAAACTAAATAAAATGTTGTTTAATAATCATGGGCTTCAACAATAAATTACAAAACACTTAAAAGTAATCACTAAAAGAACACTAAGCCAAAATGTATATAACTCAACTAAAGCAATGTTTGAAGAAAATTTATAGTTTTCAGTATATTTACTAGGAAATGGAAATGATTAAAAACAAATGGACTTAGTATTAACATTTTAAAGCAGGAAAAATGAACAAAACATATACTCAAAATTAAAGTAGGAAATAAATAATGGAAAAGATAGAAATCAGTGACTAAGAGAACAGAAGATGCATGAGATCAACAAAACTAAAGTGATTTATTTGAAGGGATTAATAGCATCTGGAAGACCTCTGAAAAGAGAATTCAAGAAAAAAAAGTGAATATGTAAACAAAAAATGAAAACAGAAAGGTATAAAATCACTTCATAAAGATTAGTTTCAAAAATGAAACAACGTTGCATGCAGCTATACACTAAAAATATGGACACATATGAACAATAGTTTTAAACTCATTTATGTGCATAAACTCCCGAATCATGAAATTGCTTACTGATACCAATTATTAGCTAATTAAAGTTAAAACTGGTTAAAAATTAATACATCAGGATCAAATAGAATGCATTTCAGGAATGCAAAAGTGCTTTGGCATTAGAAAATCTATCAATGTGAATAACATCATTAATTCAATATATACAGTGATAGTATTTGATGAAGTTTCAATACATTAAAAGTTCAAAGCAACTTGAGAATACAACAGGTGTTGTTTAACTTAAAAAGATCATATAACAAAAAATTTACATCAAACATTATACTTAAAGGTGAACTTTAGATGGGTTTTTATTCATATTCAAAAACAAAACAAGGATACCTACTATCCAGCTAATGTTCCAGATGGTTCTATAAATGTAGTAATTGCAATTATACAAGCAAAAGAAAGTAATACGTATAAGAATAGAATGGGAAAAAATAAAATATCCATTTTTTTTGCAGAAAATCTGATTATCTGCACAAATAAATCAACAGAACCAGTAAAACATTAGAACTCACAGAAGGGTTTGGTAATGTTTTCACACTCAAAGTATGAAAATCACTGTTTCTCTGCACTATTTTTAATCAACCAGAAAATAAGATACCATTTATAATTGCCAACAACTATAAATTATCTAGAAATAAGCTCAATAAAAATACATTAGGTTTACATGGAAATCTTTTCTGGCTACCAAATATATGAGAGAGTCTTCAAACATGAGCGAAATTTTATTCTCCTGTATGGAACAACTTAAAATCATGAAGATGACAATTCTCTTCAAATTTATCTAAAATTCAATGTGCTCCTAAGAAAAGTTTATATTTTCTATGAACTTGACAACATATTCTAAAAGTAATATAGAAAAATAGAAGTTCATGAAAGCCAAGTCAACCAAGAAAAAACAGAGAGTGAATGTGTCCCATCTGATGGTTAAACCAGACTATAAAGCAAAGTGATAAAAAGCACATCATAGTTGTAAGGAGAAAAAAAAAAAAAAAAAAGACAAACATAGTCCCATGGAAAAGAAGCCCTCAGAAACAAATCCTTGTATGTATGGGAGCATAAGTCAATGTAAAGATAATTGCCTCAAAAGAAAACTGACTCATTATGTGGAGAAAAATAAAACCAGATTCTTACTTCACACCAATGATGGAATTTAGAAAATTAGAGATGAGAGAATAGCTTGAGCCCAGGAGTTGGAGACCAGCCTGGACAACATAATGAGACCCCATTCTCCACCAAAAAAAAAAAAAAAGGATTTTTTTTTCATTTTACTTTTGAAACAATGAAGTAGCAACATTAAAGAACATTTTAAAATGGAAAAATGATTATAATGCCACCACTCGAACAAAACCACATTCACTTTAGTGTATTCTTCTCTAGCGCAAGTCCTTTTATCAATATCATCTGCCTCACTGCCATCATCGCCTATGGATCTTATTGTAAACCTTCATGAACATTATTATGTGATGTTTCTGTCCCTATAAATTTTCTAAAGCAGTTTCTTTGTGGAGCATAGTAACTGTTAGAGAGAAGGTCACTTTATACATGGACTAGAGAATCTAGAGAGACCTAGCCTGCCTTTGCTGTAGCACAGCATCTGAAATCTCTGTTCTACCACTGAAATACTGTTCCCAAAGAGCAGTTGCTTTCAGTTCCAACCAATCCCTCCTCCAGTTTTATTCTAGTCCCTTTTGGTTCCTCAAGGTCAAAAATATACTTTTCAGAAATTCCAAAGGAAAATGACCTCTTGGTACGGTAGGAAGAGATAAAAGAGAGAGAGAGAAAAAAAGTGAATAAAGTCACACAGAAGAGAATAAAGCTAAATCTGTATAGTCTTCAGTGGCTAAGTCAGAATTACTGGTCAGAAGTTCAAAAGTAGCATCATGAAGAAGCTAGATGTTTGGTGACTTCATGCTTTTCTGAAGGCTACCTGTGCAAACGGCAGGCAGGTTCTATTGCCAGGAGAGGATGCGTATTTGCTAAAAATGAAACAAAAATAAAAATAATTTCTAGGACTAAGATCTCATCTATGGAGAGAACAAATTTTCGATAGAGAGATTTAGCAAAGCTGCCCCAGTGCATCTGAGATCACACTGAAAAACAAATGAACAATGCCTCCCATAGTGTTCTACTGACATCCTAATCAGGCCTCCCTGAAGGCAGCTTATCACCACAGCTCCCAGTGCTTGCACCTACCTCCCCGACCCCCACCAGAGAGCAGACTCTTTTCCATCCTAAACGAGTTGGGAAGAACTCCAAGCTCTTTACAGAGTTTGGATGCAGCCAGTGGTTCTCTATCCTGGTTGCACATCATTGTCACTGGGAGGCTGGAGGGAGGGCAGGAGGTCTCTAAAAATTAATTAGGCTTGGGCCACGCATCATGAGTTAAATCACAGGGACTAAAGATGGGGCTCCGACATCCAGACTTAAAAAATTCTCTAGGTAATCCTAATGTGCAGCCAGGTTTGAGAATCACTGAGTTAGGCTGAAGACAATGAAGCTGCTCAACAGGCAGGAGTGGGAAGAAAGATCCCTCAGGCTGGTGAAAAGCTGTAACCTGTACCACAGCCACACACCTAATTTCAAAAGGTTTGTATCATTCTCTTGTTGTGCAGATTGTCTTCCACAAGATCAGATTTTCCAAAATCAGCCTTTCTCCTAATTCACTCTCTTCATTGATTAAATTCCCATTTTGCCTTCTGGCAAAAATCTTGACCTAATCAATGATTTTCTGGAGGCTACCTGAGCAAACGGCAGGCAGGTTCCATTGCCAGGAAAGGATGCGTATTTGCTAAAAATGAAACAGAAATAAAAAGAAATTCTAGGACTAAGATCTCATCTATGGAGAGATAACACATTTTCTCTAGAGAGATTTAGCAAATCTGCTTAGATTTTGTCACTTTAAGGAGTTCTCAGTCATTTCAAGTTATGTGTAAGTCCGTTCAGGTTCCCTGCCCCCTTTGCTCTCCCTAGGTGAGGTTTATGTCTGGGGAAAAGAGGAGCTAGAGAAGTGAGAAAATAGGCACCAGGACCTATGCCGTATTTTGCTTGGGTTCTTTAAGAGGCAAAATTGTCCTATTTTATATTTCAGTTAAAAAGTCTCCCTCCCACTGAAATGTTGTGTACTGTTGGCCTACAGTCCCATGTCTCTCCAGGACTACATCCTCTGGCATAATAGCGAGTGTCCCTTCCTCTCCTCTCTCCTCTGCTCCCCAGTTCTTCTCCCCATCTCTCTCCCTCCCCTCTTCTTCCTCCTTTTCTTGTTTCTCTTCCTCTTTCTTTCTTTATCCTCCTCCTTCTCCTCCTTTCTCTTCTTTCTCTCTCTGTCACTCTTTCTCTCTCCATACCTCGTTCCCCTTTTATGAGTGCTAGGAAACCTAGGAAAATTCCAGCTGTTGTCTTGAATGAACAGACACCTCTGCCCCAAATTATCTCCCCCCATCATTCACACCTTTACTTTGTTGTCCGTAGCAAATATGCAAGATGACCTCCTTCTCGAGTTTTAGATAGGAATAGGCCCAGACCATCATTCTATTGCACTCCATTTTGGCATACAGGAGTTTATCATGAGCTTTGCCATCCCACTTGACTTCAATGCAAAGGGTGAGGTACTGACTTTCTCTACACTTGAATTCTACACTTAAAAAGCGTGCTCTAGAATCTCCCCCAGAACTTGGCCCAGAGTTACAAGGATGGAAAGAAGAGCTCCTAACTTTTTATTTCACTCTCTTGTTTCTCTTTTGACATCTCCTCCTCTCCATAATTTAAATGATTCTGTCTAGTGGGGTGCGGAAGTAGAAGAACTTCCCTTGAAATTGCTTCACCCAAAACATTCCCGGGTATAACTGAGATTAACCTTTTGAATTTAAAAAACAAGAATGTCATAAACGAAATAAAGATGGGCGGAGAATCTCATACATCAACTAATGTCAAAATTGCATTCTGCTACACACTTAATACTTGAATTAACGTTTTCAGAAATCTTACAAATAGGTATCTTTATCCTAGATAAGAAAACTAAAGTCAATCACCTAATATGTAGAATGTTTTCATCAGGAGGTGATAAATACCAGGTTTTTTTTTTTTTAGTGCCTTTTTCTCATAAAATTCAATGTTTTCTCCTCATTCCCTCAAAACAAGCTCTGTGGACCTCCCAAAGAAGAACTACCAAATTGGATTTTCCAGGGAGCAATAAAAAGGGCTTTTACAAATACATCAGGTAGTTTTGTTGCACACTAAACTGTGAGAACCACTGCCAAGTGTTCTATTACTTGAGGGTTGTTCATATTTTTCTAGCTAGCAGTCAGCGAATCCATTCTGAGTAGCAGTTGAAAGGAGATGGCCTCTTGTCTGAAGAACTGGCGATAATGTAGTAAATATAAAGTTAAGATGTTTTTTCATTTATGTTTTGCATGAAAACTCAGCATTTATATCTAAGATATTATTCATAATTAAAAGTGATAGAAGTGACGGATATGACAGTAAAAAATTAAGCTATTAAATCACTGATTGGCACTAGGACTATGCTAACGATTGTTTCAGGTATGACTTCTCACAAGAACCCTGTGGCATATATAGTATTAATTGTCTTATAGATGAGAAAGCTGATGTTTAGAGTATAGCCTAATATCATATCATGCATTTAATAATTGAACAGTTATTAAAATTCAGCCCCAACATCTTTAAACATTTTCTGGTTATATTTGCTTGAGAGTCAGACTGCCTTTTCCTGAGATCAGTCTCAGATTTAAAAGCAAAAACAAAAATAAATAAAAAAGGAAGGAAGGAAGGAAAGAAGGAAGGCAGAGAGGAAGGAAGGGAGAAAGAAAGGAAAACCTTTAACGATTGTATAGAATGTATGTGTATTAAGTACCAGAGTATAGTGCAATGTAAAATCTTTCAGGAAGCTGAACGTTCTTCTCTTGATGCCCATCTCATCCTAGAGCATGATTTTATTTGCTTGTTATATTCACAAATGTCCATTTTGTATTTGTAAATTCTTGTCTATTACGATAAAGCCTCCCTGGAAAAATAGGTTAAAAAAGATACAACTTCTCAAACTGTGGACCCCATGGCCCAAGAATGAGAATTGGCATGTTGGGCTCAAACACTGAATTTCAATGTGACAGGCTGGGATTTTCTTTTACTTCGTTTGTTTTCATGAAGAAGGGAAATAAAGAATATTTACCCAGTATGCAGCATGTGTGAAAAGTCTGTTTCTGTTACGAAGCAGAATAATTTAAAAGTGCATGCTCTTTTCTGTGAAGTCCAGCCTATATATAAATCAATAGAGCAGAAATGTAGCAAGAGAGGTAAATTATATTTTGTCAAAAGGTCAAGCTCTATTGGTCTGACCAGGAATATTATATCAGCATCTATGAATGCCATTGTTTTGGGGCTTGGTTTTGCTCAGATATTGATGAAATTCAATAATATATTGTTTTTATCTATCCCAAAGATAAATTCTATATTGGCCCTTCATTGACATGTTAAATACACATAAAAATTTCACCCAGAAGTCATTGTGCCAATCAACCGTATCTGCAGCTCCATCCTATGTTCTCTTCAGGTTTGATCTAGCCAGGATCTATGGATATCAATCAGTGCTTCCTGTGTTGATACTATAGACCACAACTCTATGATACTGAGTCTTCTTTCTAATCATTATTTTATTAAGAATAATGAATGTGTATAAGGTAATCAAATAAAATGACTGATTTTTTTCTTCATTCTAAAAGGTATCAGAATTCATACATCCACATCAAAGATTCCCTTTCAGAGTAGGGAATAAATAATATTATCGATCCACAAAATGTTTTAGAAGCCTCTTTTGGAAATGGATTTAGAACTACTTCTAAACCACCCATGGAGCTTATCTTAATATTGAATAGTCACACTATTTAGATCCAAATTTTTTTATTCACCTTGTACTACCTCTGAAATCACAAAGAATGACTGCCAATGTGGTTACTCCAGTGGAACTCTGAGGGCAATTCCAGAATCCAGAGCTCCTCTCCTCCAAACGCTGAGGGCAACTTGTCATAAGCACACGGCTAGGAAGCTAAAGTTTGGAAATGAACAGTGTTCATCTGGAAATAGTATTTCTCTTAACCCCCATTTACAAAAAAATAAAAATAAAAATAAAAATGAAGAGCCCAGATTGGCTTTAAAGGCGAGTTAGCTCCAGACTAGCTAGAATGATGCCCAAATAAAGCATAGAAATAAGACATTTTTATAAAATAGAAACTGCAACCAGAATTGAAAATGAGAAGGGCAGTGGTTCACTATTTATTTTCGAATTCTTTTTATCTCTGTACGAGATGCCTGGAAGGCACACACTAAATATACAGAAAATTAGTGAGAAAACAGGGGCAGGGAAATGAGTTTCCATTACTCAATGTTCAAGGCAAGTTCAATTTATGTTGTTAAATGAATGAATGAATAAATGAATGATATTTTTATTTTTCAAATACATTGAATGCATTAAAAGTTCCACTTCCAGAATGAGAGACCAATGAATTGAGCCAGTTTTGCTTTTATCAGTCAAAAAGAAGCAAGAATACAAAGGGTTATGGAAACCAGAGGGACACTGACTGAGGTATGGGGACCGTAAGTGCCCTTTGTAGGCCCCCAGGGCATCCTTACAATAGAACAAACATGAGTTCTGGTTCCAGCAGACCTGGGTCTTGCCTCAGTTCTGCCACTCACTGACTGTAAAGTCCTTTAACTTCTATAGGCTTTAGTTCCTCACCTGTAGTATAGATAAAATGAAGCCTCTCCTGTAAGGCTGTTGAAAATATTTTAAAAGGTAATGTAATGGCCAATAATGTATTACATGCTGGCACTGCCATGTAATACATGTCCCAACAGATTATTTCACCCAATAGGCAGGAGGAACGTGGGCCCTAAAACACAAACAGGGAGCATCAGACATGTCTGTTCTTGTCCTATCAATGCTGAGAGTGAGAGGAAATGTGGTTTAAAATTAGAAAAAGACTACATAAGGTTATGAATAGAAAAAAATAGATTTGTTCATTACAGCTCAGCAAACTGTATGTCAGCCTTCATACCGTTATAGTCTTAAAAGATGCAATTAGGACAAATTAATGAAAGAAAACTTAGAAAAGTGTCCTTGAGGAATATTCATATAATTCCCTCCTTCTCATTCTACACCGTTATGCTCAAGCATCCCCCACCATGAAATCTTAAAAACCCTGTCTAAAATAGTGTCCGTCTGCCTCCTGAATGTGCATTCATTCTCTTCATAGCTCCTATCCCTACCTGACCTTATTTTCTACTTCCGTTCATTTTCATTGCCTGTCTCCCACTCTAGAATATAAGCTTCTGAGGACAAATAGTAGTCACTCGACTATTTGTTGAATAAATGTTAATAAGCCAAAAAGTAAATTCCAAAGAATTATGAATGATTATTAAAGGAATATGGATAGTTTTTGAAATATATCTCTAAGTTTCAAAGTGAAGCTGCATAAATTGGAAAGACCCATGGACTGAGAGAGAGGAAACTCAAATGAGCTCAAGTCTTAACACTAGCTTAACTGAATGCTTTGGAAAAACATTCCTTTCGAGCTTAATTTTATAACCCCAAAAATGAAGATATTTCACCAAATAATTCTTTAGGAGTCTTTTACTGCTGTCATATTCTTATGTTGGAATTCCAGGACTAGCAAAAGGAAGGGATGGCAGGGATGCACAGACTGCAGACAGGAGCAAGTATGTTTGCCAAACAGGAGACTAAATTGAATCTCACAGCTGACTTTTTCCTGAGTAGCTCAGCATTTAGGCACTGCCTTCCATAGAGAGAAAATGCTTCTGGGTGTCAGGATCCCCATACAAGCCCAGCTGTAGTTTGAAATAGTGACATTGGCCATGTCATCTAATTACCTTCTATTCTTACTATTTCTTCTACATTTTCTGTAAGGCATAGCTTCTTACATATGCAAGCCAAAGCTCTGCCTGCAGAGATCATGCCATCTCTGCCTGTCCCAGCTAGCAACCAACAAATGGATATTAAATGTACAATCCACGTAACCTAGACTTCAGTTTTCTCTGGTGTCTTATGTATTTTATGATCAGCATACTCATTAAGCACTCTCTAACAACTTTATTAGCTCTCTCTCACTTTCCAGAAGCTTCTCATTGCCTTTCCTTAGCAAATTTATTTTCCTGTCTGTGTCCAGGACTCTGCAATTTGATCCAAATATGTTTCATTTGTTTCTAACTAAAATGCCATGCATTTTCACATGACTTTTGCCACCTCTTAATATCAGCTCATTTCTTTCCTCCATCACCTTCCTCTTTCAATATGCACCTTCTTCCACTTTAATTTCTCTCCCACGGAACTCACTGATTAGCTGTTGAGGCTTCAGGTTTCACTGGCTGTGTATAACTTGTTCATTCCACAGCCGCTTGGCATGGAATTACTCTCGATCAGAGCAGTTGTGCACTCAACGAGCCACAGACAGTGGAAGACTTCAGCAGGCAGTCAACAGCTCGTGCATGCTGTCAAATTAATGTGCTTGAACAAGTGCTGAGAGCCATGTATTTCCTCAGGTGGTGTTATTCCAGTATGGATGTAACATGCCTTGCGTATCCTATCCTTTTTATTTTTCCTGTAGGATATTTGAAGAGCTTATGGTAGAATTTCTTAGCACTACTTGTATGTAGTTTCTCTCAGTCAGTCTTCCTATAGTTGCTACTCTTTGTCTCTAAAAAATCAAGGGCTTTATAAGATACACATAAAACAGAGCCTGGAGTCAGAAGATAGACAGATAAACAATAAGTGACTTGAGGAGTTTTCTAGCTCAGATACCTGGTTTGTCAGGTAAGGAAACCAAGCACAGCAAGGAAGCAGAGGTGCAGCTATTTAGCCAAGGTACCTCTTAAATCAGTACCTTAATTATTCCCAGTAGTAGCTACATCAAGAATTCAATCAAAGAGATGTTGGATAGTTGATCTGAGAGAACTCAGTAAGCTTTTGACGAAACAAGGGTTCAAATTTATATGAAGCTGGCAGATTTGTAGGCTACTAGTGCATCACAAGCAAAAGATTCTTGTGTGTGAAAGGAAAAAGAATGAAGATAGATATGCATTATTCATGCTGATGATTAAAAAGGAAGAGATTTCCATGGGGCCTGCTGTTAGCATCTCAACTGGACCTGGGCTGGGTTCAGGTTGGAACCAATCTGCCAGCCATGCTGTTAATGGTCATTGCTGAGGTTTCTGAGAAACACTTGGTTCAGAGAGTTCTCATCTTTGAGCTTAATTTCTTTCTTTTTCCAAAAAGTTTTTATTATATAAAATATGTAAATACACACATTTGCATATCTGTGTTGATTTTACACACTGGGAATATGGAATTCTTTTCTGCAGCTTGGCTTTTTTTTTACTCAGCAAATATACAGCAGCTATCTTGCCAGATCATGATGTATATCTAGCTCCCCTTTATTCTTCGTAATGGCCGCATAGTATTCCAGGGTTTAGATAACCATAATCAATACAGTCACTTGCTAAACAGTCTTTTCTAATAATATAAATAGTGCATGCTCTTATTAACAAAAATAATTTGAATAAAGAAACAGAAGTGAAAGAATCTTCCTTTCTCTCAACCATGTTCATACTCCTTTCTCTCAACCATGCTCATATCTCATACTGAGATAACTATGCCAAGACACTGTTTTCAGTTCTTCTAATCTTCATGCTTATGACTTTAGATAAAATACTTATCTTAGCCATCTATTTGTATTTACCAATTTGAGAGTATTTAATTACCTTCTATTCTTCTTATTTTGTGTATCCTTTCTGTAAGGCATAACTTCTCGCATATATAAGCCATATTCTGTTATCAAGAATTAGGAATTTAGCCTAGGTAATCTTCCTTTGCTACCCTTCTCATGCTTAATGTACTCCTCATTTCAGTGTTAGTATATTTATATTTTCAATGTTCATAATATTTAAATTTTAATGTGACTATAATTGAATCTCATAATTTAGGATGTGGTGAAAACTCATTTAAAAAATCAACATTTTTATTACTATGATTTTGAAATTGTATGCCATAACAATTTATTGAAGAAAATGTTTTTAAGTATCTTTCTTCAAAATATATCAAAGTTTCTTTCTCATTTATTTTACTTCCTTTGGGACATACTCAACTGCCACTGCTCCTTGTATCTAATGTCATCCATTTCCCAGGATTAATTTTTCTTTCTTTTTTTCCTGAAGCATGCTCTAAAGTATACATTTTCATATAAAATGTCTAGGACAAAATTTTTTCATATTATTATATGTTGAACATCGTTTTTATACTTTGCTCTTAAGCTTGTTTGAGAACGTTCCTAGAAATAGAATTCTAGGTCCAAATGTTTTCTATTCGATTTTAAAGATATTAAAATATTGTAGTCTTGTATTCAACCTGTTATCAGTCTGATTCTTAATGCATTGTAAATAACATGATCTTCTTTATTCTTTACTTTCTGAAATGATGAGTAGTCAAAATTTGTATACTTGTTTTGTCATAATTAGATTCTGGTTAAAGGACATATTCTGTTCTCTAACAGCCTTTTATCTTTGATGGCCTGTGCCTGAAGTAATTTTCATATTGGAGAGATTACAAAGTAGCAATTTTCTAAATTGTTCATTCCTTCCACTTAAAAGAAGCTATTTTTTCTTCTCTCTCTCTCACACACACACAGAGTATATATTGATATATAAGATATGCATATACATATACATATATATCTTAACTATCAACAAGTGCTCATAAAATTATTTTTATTCAATATGTTACAATCTAATTTCTGATTCCAGTACTGGGGAAGTAACTTTTTTTGGACTAACCCTTTTACAGATAACAACTAAGAACAATGGGAGAAATATGATAATAACTATTTGGAATCTCTGCACGCAGAAATTACAGATCGGATCCTTGATAGCTAAGAACCACAATGAATGAGACCCAAGTTCATTCAGCTTTTCCCCAGAGGGCATCCCTAGAAACAGGGCATTGAAAACCTAGAATTCAAGAAAAGAGCCCCAGTGTTGTTGGTCTGAAGAATCCAAGAAAATATTTGAGATGACCAGAGTTGCACAAAATTGAGCGGAAAATCCTAAAAATGAGGAAATCTCAAAGACCCCAAAGTCTCCATATAAACTCTCCTCAAATCTTTGGCCATATTTTAAAGAAACCAGGGACACCAAAGAGAAAATGAGTGAACGTCTGAGACAGCTGAGTAGAGGTTTCAACAGATGGACATAAAATTTGGAGTTTAAGTCTTATCAAATTAGAGGGGCTTGGCAAATACTTTGAGTTTTTCATTGAAACTTTTTAAGGTCCATATCTTAGAATTAAAGACTACATAAAAGGAAGTACACTGAGAGGTATTTAGGTAAATGTTTTAAAAACTGTTTTTATGTTCTTAATTCTTTAAAAACAAATTGACTCATTAAAGCAAAAATAATAACAACATATTGTGGAGTTATAACATGTAGAAGTAAACTTTATGATAATAACAGCACAAAAGATAAGAGAAGATGCAAACAGAGTTACTTGGTTGTAAATGAGCCTTAATTATAAATGGCATAATACTTTTTACTATTTTAAAAAATATTTTTCCATTGCAATTCAAAATTAAAATCGATTTGGTATGTAGTTTTATTTTTTCTGTTACTTCATTAGGTTTTCATATCAATGTTGTACTTTCTTTGTGTAAATACTTTTTTATACTCTGGAAATATCTATTTAGCATTGAGATTACCTGGTCTGAAATTTTGGTAAAATTTTCCTATGAAACTATCTGGGCTTGAAGCAATTTTGGAGGGTAGATTTTATTGTTGCTGTTGTTTGCTTTTTCTTTTTGTTTTCATGGAAATTTGTATATTTAAGGCTTTAATCTATACTGGGGTCAATTTTTGAAAACTGTATATATGTAGCAAAATCTTATTTTCATCTAGGTTTACAAATGTATTTATATTACACATAATTTTAATTTCCTCTTTTCCTTCTTACTTTGTATTCGGTTTATATGTGCATTTTCCTTTTATTCAGCATGACATTAGTTTTTGGGTTATTTATTTTTTTTTAATTTTTTTTCCAAAGAACCAATATTTTGATTAGTTCTTCTGTTATTTTTATTATTTCTTATTGTGCATTAGCTTATTTTCTTTTACAAGCTTTTGAATTGAATATAGTTTTTTATTCATCATATGAGTGAAATTTATTATTAATATAAGTATAAAAAGATATGAAATTTTATCTGATAATTGATTCAATTGCATCCTATAAATTTTAACATGTTATGCTTTTATTTTCATGTTTTTAATTGAAGATATGTTTTGTATTTTCTCTATTACCCAAGAATGCTTTGATAGAGGGGTAGTTTTATCTTGTGATTTATTTTGTTATTTTTTTCAGTTTGTTTTATGTCTAGTATATTATGTTTTAAAAATATTTTATGTGTACTTAAAAAGAAGAGGTGTTTTCTATCAAAGGGTGTACATTTGGTGTATGTCCATAGGTATTCTGGTAAACTGGCCCCTAGGAAAAAAGAAAAGAAAAGCCCTAATTATAGCATTTTGTCAATTTCTATTGGGCAAATACTGCCACTATGGCCAGTTTCAAATGACTACCATGTGCTGTCAACTGAATATGGAATTGGGAAAAGATGTGTAGAATCAGCTTTCACCAGCCATACTGTATGGGCCAGTTCCAACACAGCAGACATAACTCATTGACCTCGTATTTAGGCTTTCAATAGGCTTACTTATTTTTTATTTTACCTGATCTGTCTTGAACTTGGAATTATTTCTTAAAATTTCCTATTATTATTTTTATTTGTTTTAGTCGATTTCTGCTTATATAGCTCCCATAGTTTCTGCTTTATGAAGGCAAATACCATATTAAATGATGCATGGTATTCATAGCTGTTCTAGCATTATTTTGAATTGTTATCTTAAGCAGTATAAATATGCTCTCCTTTATCTCTTATACTACTTTTGGGTCTGAATTTTATATTGTCTGATATCAGGATTGCAATCCCTATTTCTTTAATTGTTTCCATTTACAT
Source organism: Pan troglodytes (assembly GCF_028858775.2). NCBI lineage: Eukaryota > Metazoa > Chordata > Mammalia > Primates > Hominidae > Pan > Pan troglodytes. The sequence goes on from NC_072411.2 coordinate 18,040,061, forward strand.
GATACACATTTAGCCATGCCTTTATTTTCTCACATTTCTGAATTACTTTGTTTTAGGCATGTCTTTTGTTTATAGCATAGAGCTGAAGTTTTTGTTGTTGCTGTTTCTTTTTTCATTCATTTTTTTGCTAAGCCAATTTGAAAATTGTTTCCTTTAAGTAGTTATAGCATTTATATTTATATTATTATATGACTAAAATATTTGGTCTCAACCTAGATGATATTAAGTTGTATCTACAGTGGGTATTAGGTTATATTAACTACTTTTTTATATGCTCTGTTGGTTATTTTTAAAATCTTTTTTACTTATTTTGATATTTAGGATGATTTGAATTTTTGTTGTATTGGTTACTTTTATATATTGCCTTTCATGGTACCCTCAGTCCTTTTGATGAGGAAAACCTAAGTTTTCACCTCTTGGTTTATCAGCTTTAAGTAATATCCTTTCACTTCTGCTTATAATTATGATTCAATGTAGCAATCACTAAGAGATGATCCTATTTGCCCTTTTCTTCCTTCCATTCTGATTTTTAAATTGAATTATTTCTATTTTATTTTATGAATACATGGCATTTACTTCCTCTTCTTCCACTCATGTATCCACTTTTGAATTAACTTTACATGGATATTAAATATATCTAATGCTCATTACCATTCCTTTTGATGAAGTTGTCCTAGTTATCTCTTGGTTTGATGAAGTTTGATCTGTAGTATATTCTTCAAAAATAACTCTGGAGTGAAGTATTTCCTGTGTTCCTCCAGGTTAAGACTGTTTTTCTATAGCATTGATTCTTGAGCGACAGAGAATTCCCTCTGGAGCGGAGTCCCTGTGGTTTTTGGGGACTTGTGCTTCCTCAGAACCTCACATGGTGCCCGACACAAAGTAGGCAATGAACAAATATGAGTTAAATTAAAGAATAATGTTGTCTATAAGTTTAATCAAGGGTAAGATCCACTCTGCAATGTATGTTGTCATCCATATAAAGGATCCTGGAAAATATAAGGCTGTACATGACATTTTTAGTTTTATCATATTGTGATTAGAGCATGTGTCCTCAGCCACCCAGGCAATTAAACAACTGTGTAATTGTCACTTAAAATCATAATGCAACCGTTATACTTTGTCCTTGAAAAGGTTCTAAATAAGTATGTGTCCTTGATCAATTCATAGTATACCTTCTACCTAAAAGGATTTTTCTCTACTGTGTATTCCCTCCTTTAAAGTAAAGATAAAACAGCACTGAATATATCCACAGGAGAGAAGATTTTCACCCCATGACAATTGGATCTTCATTTCTCACCAGTCAAGGACTAAGATCTGTGCTCAGCTTCCAGCTACACTGCTTTGGAGACTATTTTCAAGGGAACATGTATTGTTCAAAAAGAACAAAAAAAATTTGAGAGCAAGTGCTGTAGAATAAAGACAGTGGGTCAGAAGGGTATCCAGGATGGAGAGAGCACAGCACATAAGGATCTGACTTTTCAATTAATTGCAAATTGAAGAGAAATCTACAGCAATGTAACAATAAAAGAAACCAATACCTAGCTTACTCAGGTGACTGGCTAGTGGAAGAGGCACAAAAATTAGAGGAGGGTAGTTCTAGCAGGAGACATTCAGTAAATTACAGCCTCCAACTTGACTGATTGAGGAAATAAAGCCCCTTGCACACAATCTCCTCTGTGAAAGGCAAAAGGGAGAGAACATAATATTTATTAAGCATCAGTGGTATACCAGGCACTGTATTGGAACATTCACACACATTTTATTTCTCAATGCTCATGACAACCTTATGACGTAGGTGGTATTATTAGTCCCTTTTTTAAAATAAAGAAGCCGAAGTACCCAAATATTAATTTACTTTCTCAAGGTCACAGACCTAACAATTGTTGGCAAAGCTGAGACTTAAATTCAGCTCTGAAAAAAAGCCCTTACTTTTGACTGGCTTACATATCCACATTTTTACTTTTTTTTTTACTCCTTCACTGCTTCTTAATTTCAGAAAGACCAGGAAGACCAATAAAATTAGGCAGTGAAAGATGAGGATGAAGACTGTTAACATAGATATCCATGGGCTAGAGAAGCTCTGCATTGCTTTAGAGGAAGGAGACTGGACCACCTCCATCTGAGTCACCACATGGCCATCATACCAAAGCCAGAGCGGAGTTTTCTTTAGGTGCAGGATTGATAGTGGTCTCTTTTCTATAATGAGTCAGCACATTTTAAATTATGGAATTGTAGAGATTTTTATGTCCCCATATTTTTCAACATTTTAGCAGCAAGACACTTTGTTCAAGGTAAAGATTACAAGGAAAAATATTCAGTATAGCATAGGACTTGGGACCAGAGGCCCTGGAGCCATATCCAACTCTACCACTTACTAGCTAGGTTACCTTGAGCAAGTTACTTAACCTACCTCTGCCCTGCTTTCCTTGCCTGCAAATTGCGGAAAATCATACTACGTAGTTACAGAGTTGTGAAGATTAAATTAAACTAAATCAGTTAATACCTATAAAGTAGGCAAGGCAGAGCTTGATGCATACTAAGGCATTCATTGGTTGAAGGAAAGTTGGCTATGCTTGGAATCCTGAATGATGGCAATTCCTTTACAGAATCCTTGAAGACTCCACAAAGCACAATCATAAAGCATTGTTTTCAACTCTCTCACTTCCAGCTGAAGTAACTGGAGTTAAAGAGATAAAAGTTACTTAGCCGTGGCCACATAGCTAATTATTAACGAGCTACAATATGAACCCAGATCAGCTTACTTCATATAAAGAGTTACGTATACATTTTTTTTTGAGACAGGGTCTCACTCTGTCACCCAGACTGGACTGCAGTGGCAAAAAACAAACAAACAAGCAAAAAAAAAAAAAACAGTTCACTGCAACCCCAACACCTCCTTCGCTCAAGTGATCCTCCTGCCTCAGCCTCTCATGTAGCTAGGACCACAGGTACATGCCATCTTGCTTGGCTAATTTTTTTTTTGTTTTATTTTTGGTAGAGACAGATCTCACTTTATTTTCCAGGCTAGTCTCAAACTCCTGAGCTCAAGCAATCCTCCTGCCTTGGCCTCCCAAAGTGCTGGGATTGCAGGTGTGTGCCACTGCACCCAGCCCACATTTTATTAATCTGTATACTATTATTTTGTCTTCCAGAATACATTTTCTAAATAAACATGGTATGTGTATATTATATATATGTGTGTGGATATATATGCATTTTGTATATACATATGCCATATGGAGAAGGCTTATACTATTTTATTAATTCCACACGTTAAAATAAATAAATTCAATTTATAAAAAGAGAATTCCAATAAATACGTGGCTGGTAAGCCAGGAAAACCTAATAAGTTATTGCCGTAAATATGCTGTAAACATACTTGACCCCTCATTCCTGCCACGGTATTTAACTCTGGCACCTGAATCAGTTTCCTTAAATGGTCAGACATAACACAGAAACAGAATAATAAACGCTTTATCCATCTTCATGCATCTAAACAAGAGAAGAGCTTTCTAATACACTTAGTAAAGTTCAGGGGCACTAGGACCAGGCAGTTTTACAGGTGAAGTTCATCGGGCTATAAAATAATAAAATAATCTCTCCTGGATTAAAAGCCATTGCAGAAACTATAAAAATATAAGATGTATTAAAAATGAGATGAAAGTAAAGAAAATGTGTTAACTAATTTCAATATTATTATATTATTATACTTATTATTACTTATTACTTGTAATCTTATAAATATTATTTATAATCTTAGATTTTATTATATAATCAAGTAATCTTTGATATCTTTTAAAAATGTTTAGTATATTTCTCAAAGATGTCCTGCACAAATTTGTAGTATTTTTTCTGAGAAACTGTATTTTTGTTGCAATGTTTAATGAGACTGTTAAAAATGAAAATTATAAAATAAAGTACTGTTACATATAATTCACCACAGAAAAAGTAAAATTCATGTTCCAACAGCAGAAAATCTATTGGCATCATATTAAAAGAGTAAAAAGGAAAAATCATATCTTCTCAATGGACACAGGAAAAAGTATTCAATAAAATGCAACAGTCATTTATAATAAAATTCTCAGTAAACTAAGAATGGCAAAGAAGTTTTTTCACCTAATAAAGGACATCAAAAGTCTTTACTTGATATTTGTATAACAGTGAAACTTCAGAACGTTCCCATTAAGATTACGAAATAAAGATGCCCCCTACTCTTTCTATTCTGTATTCCATTTTAGAATCAATATTACACCAATTATTCTAGCCAATGCCATAAGTCAAAAGAAAGGAAAATAAAGATGTCAAAATTTAAAAATTAGGACAAAAATATCAATTTGTATAACTTTATGATTATTACTACAACAAATTCAAGAGAATATACAAACTGTTGACATTAATATTTAGCAAGATTGCTACAAACCATTAATATCCTTATATATTAATACTAATAAAATATAACCAATTACATGTAATTCATAATAACCAAGTATCAAAAACATAACATTAAACAAAAACCTTAAGTTATAGAGTAACACATGTAATAATCTACAATTTTAAAAAGGTTTATATTATTTGGGGGCATATAGATAAGTAGATTAAAGTATAAAAGCGGCTGGGTGCAGTGGCTCACACCTGTAATCCCAGCACTTTGGGAGGCCGGGGCAAGTGGATCACCCGAGTTTGAGACCAGCCTGGCCAACATGATAAAACCCTGCCTCTACTAAAAATACAAAAAATTAGCCAGACATGATGGCGGGTGCCTGTAATCCCAGCTACTCTGGAGGCTGAGGCAGGAGAATCACTTGAAACTGGGAGGCAGATGCTTCAGTGAGCCAAGATTGCACCACTGCACTCCAGCCTGGGCAACAAAAGTAAAACTCCATCTCAAAATAAATAAATAAATAAATAAAAATAAAGTGTAAAAGCATGCATGAATACTATAACCAAAAAGTGTCCAAGGATCGTCTGTAGGAAAGGAGAATGGGAAGGAAATGGGTGCAGAGAGAAATACAGGAGGAAACTTTTAGTAAAACGTTCTTTAAAAAGATTTGATAAAGTTAAGCAGGGTAAAACCGAGTCAATATGTTTGTCTTTATACTTCTCATATATCCATAATATTTTAGATTCTTTTACCATTGCAGAAAAATGTAAAGAAGTGCTATAAGGGAAAATGTATGTTAAAAATTTTAAATGGCATTAGCCTTTCAACACGGGTGTACATACATATTACAAGTTCTTTCTGGAGTCGGGGAATCTTTGTCTTGCCCTCCTCAGGGGATAACAATCTGCAGCTTTAGAAAATGGCATAAAACATCCTTGAAAAAGAAGACGATCATGTCCTTTGCAGGAACACAGATGGAGGTGGAGGTCATTATCCTTAACAACATTACCCTTATCCCAGTGCAGGAATAGAAAACCAAATACTGCATGTTCTCACTTATAAGTGGAAGCTAAATGATAAGAATACATGGACACAAAGAGGGGAACACCAGACACAGGGGCTTACTTGAAGGTGGAGAGTAGGGAGAGGGAAAGGATCAGAAAAAATAACTTTCAGGTAGTAGGGATAGTACCTGGATGATGAAATAATCTATACACCAAACCCCCGTGACATGAGTTTACCTAGATAACAAACCTGCACATCTGTGCCTGAACCTAAAAAAAAAAAAAGGAAAATGGCATAAAGTACAGAGGTGTCCTCACCTTCGCCCGTAATTCATCTTTCAAAGCTGTCAGAGAAACCTACGGGCCAGCACATCTGCCAGAGCAGGTGAGATCTGTGTGTGTCCGGGGCCCCTTTCCCCTCTGACCATGGATTATTGCTTTTCTTCCTTCCCCAGAGGAAACCAACAGATCAATGGATACACTGCTGGATGGAGACAAATGACTTCATTGCTTAGAGAATAAATGACTTTCACTAAATGTTCTTTGCTTCTCTAGTTTTGCATTGTTGTCATTCCTCGTGTCCTCAGAATTTCTCTGTGTCATTAAACACTGTAAGTTTCTGAATATTTGGAGAAGGTGGAGTACATGCCCACTATCTCCCATTGTTTAATGGAAATACTGCAGACAAATCCATTTAGTCTGTACTGTGATCCATCATGGAGACACAGAGTTATCTTTCCACAGTCTTTCCTATGTGACCTCTTATACACAAAATGTCTCTGCCCTTGGGGTATAGGACAGCCCAAACAAGGCCCCCTGAGACAAATAGAATGTAATATGTGACATTATACTCAACAGCATGCAGAAAGTACACACTGGAAAAAACACGTTAGACAAACAGGATTAGAGGAGTACAACTGAGAAACTTAATGCTGAGATGCAAGATTTCAAGACCCTAAGAGCAAGCCCCACATCAGGGTGATTAAGTAGTTGTCAATGGATACAGCTCCCTTGCCACTCACATTGTAATGGTTTATAAACTTGCCCTATAATATCATTCAAATCAATCATTGATTGACACCTGCAGTCAAAGTTGAAAAAAAATTCCATTTCTGCCATGTTAGATAAGTTATATCTCACCTTTTGGCTCATATAGATACCTAGGCACTTAGGTGGAATGGGGAGGGCTCTAGTTGGTTAGTCTTGCCTGTTGGCATCACCAGTGCTCCTGCTGCCACTGAGGATCCTGCTCCCGGCATATTCTATTATCTGTTGGGGCCTGATGCTGTGGGCTGACTCAGAAATGGCTTCATTATGGTCTTTCCTGCTGACTACAGACTAGGCAACCAAGAAGTCCATCCTTTTATTTCATATTCCATTGCACTATGCAGCCATCCAATTTTCCATCAGATTTCCCAGGAAATGTCCCTCTTTCCTTCCTGGATTTAGTCACTTCTAGCCCCTGATTTTCTCTTCCTCATCATGGGTCTGCACTGCCCAAATGAAATAAGCATTAATGAAGAGGAAGGGTCCTTAATAGGTGCCTAGAACATTCTATTGTTCATCCTGAAACACATAAGCATATGGAAATTGAGCATCTGTATATCTCAGGTGCCTCCCTCACATAATGGGAGGTTTTAATTAAATCTACGGTTAATAAATGACTGTTTTGGGAACACTTAGAACAACCTTTCAGCATAATCCTTTGGACAGCCTTGCAGCTGCCTCAGAAGTCAAGGCATAGCCAAGTGGGCTCTTACTTCCCACATTCTCCCTTTGAACTAAAGAAGTTTTTTTTTTTGTTTGCCTTTTTTTGAGACTGAGGCTTGCTCTGTCGCCCAGGCTGGAGTGTAGTGGCGCAATCTCGGCTCACTGCAAGCTCCACCTCCCGGGTTCACGCCATTCTCCTGCCTGAGCCTCCAGAGTAGCTGGGACTACAGGCGCCCGCCACCACGCCCGGCTAATTTTTTTGTATTTTTTTTTAGTAGAGACAGGGTTTCACCGTGCTCTTGATCTCCTGACCTCGTGATCCGCCCACCTCGGCCTCCCAAAGTGCTGGGATTACAGGCGTGAGCCACCTCGCCCGGCCGGTTTTTCTTCGTTTACATAATTTATAGAAATTTCAGTTAATGAAAAGAATATATTTTATTTATTTCCATTTGTTGAATAGATGGGCAGATTTACAGACTAGTCTCGATGAACTGATCTCCATGCATTCATAACTGATTTCCATGACTGTCCAAAAGAGGTGTGTGTAGTTAAAAATCTGCCAGGCACTATAAGATCTATAAATCTGTGCAGGGTTTGACTCCTAGCCTTTACCACACCTGCAAGCTTCTGTGCTAGTGATGAATGTAGGGCATAATATTTCCAACTCTAGCATTTTCTCTTTAGAGACACTGCCAAATTTACTTGAATAGAAATTAAGAGTCATGGAAGATTATCCAATGCACCTTTTTAAAGCAGAGAATTGAGGGTTTTTTTTTTTAAGGGTAGGTATAGCCCTACTTTCACTTACTTACACGGTAATCAGAAACCAAACACTACCGGGAGAAAATGTAAAAACATAAGAGACTGTGACGTCACATGTACCTCCATACAGCTGTGTCAGGTAAAGTCATAAGAGCAATGATTTGCTGAAGGTCTGTTGCAGCCAACTGCATTACCATCTTCTTCTGCTAAATTTGATCTGCTTTTACCTGATCCTTGACTTGGTGCCTATTTTCCAGGAAACACTATGAAGAAGACAAAATTCCCAGCAGCAAATCCAGCCAGTTTCACTGGCTCATGAAGAAATTCCCCAGTTTCCACAGCTGCATTTTATGAGTGAAAGCACTTTCTCTCTGAGAGTTCTAATTCTCTCCTTTGTCATAGATATTGGAAGTTGATTTTCATAGATTTGCAGTAGGCAGTGATTTGTAGGTTGCGCTATAGAAAAGCCCTTTGGGAGTTTTCTAATAAAGGTAGTACAGCAAATGTTGAAACCATGCCAGAAGATCAGGCATAACAATTTACTATCATCCATGTGCCCTTAGAGAAGACCTAAAGAGACTAGGAAGACATCTGGAAATGGAGGCCCAAGGATGCTAGATATTACAGCTTCTGGACATCTGAAAATAAGAATATAACCATGTTCATTTTTATATTGTGCTGATAATGTTATCTGATTTATATGGATATCTGGTTTATCTGCCTCTGGAAAGAGAGCAGCTCTCTAGCCTGTGGCTCCAAAGTGGACATGCACCAAGTACTAAGTAATGAAGGAAGATCAGTCAATTTGTAACGTCTCTGAAGTGCTGCCTCAAGGCCATTTCCGTTTTCTGCCTTTAAAGACATAACTAATTGGTGAGATCCAACAAATAAGAGAGTGGTTACGTGGGCACCTTAAGACCGGCTAAATTGGGAGACCCTACTCCTCTCCTTGAAGGAAATCTCATTTAATTTGTAAAATAAAATTCTAAGGCCCTCCAAGCATATGAATGGACTTTCTTCTCTGCCAGGGCATTTTTAAAATTTAACCTGAAAGACTGTTTCAGGCCATGAGAGGAAGTGGGGATCGGACATGTCTCATTATTCCTCTCCAGAATTAACATCAACAAAGACCTTTAAGTCTGATAAGAAGCATTTATAATCTATTCTCTCTGAAGCCTGCTAATCTGCATGATTAAACTTTGGTCTCTAAAACCTCTTATCGTGCACCTAGACATTTTCTTTCTATTAATCCCAGGTATTTGGATAAACTCAACCAATTGTCAGCCAGAAAACTTTAAGCCTACCTGTAACCTGAAAGCCCCCACATCGAGTTGCCCTGCCTTTCTGGACCGAACCAATGTATTTCTTAAATGCATTTGATTGATGTCTCATGTCTCCATAAAATTTATAAAATCAAACTGCACCCTGACCACCTTGGCCACATGTTCTCAGGATCTCCTGTGGACTGTGTCAAGGACCATGGTCACTCATATTTTGGTCAGAAGAAATCCCTTAAAATATTTTAGAGTTTTACCCTTTTCATTGACAAAATCCTTTTAATTGGAACCTGTGAATATTTCCAAATACCATGAGAAAAATACTAGTTGAAACAGGTTGTGTGTTGTTATTTGTTTTGTTTTTCATAATCCTATCATTCCCTAAAAATTACATTGCTTAGCAGTATTTGAGGTTTTATTGTGTACAGAAAAGGTATTTGTTTATATATCCAAAATTCATTCTGTCACTTAGAATTATATCCACCTGCATGTGAGAGAAATCTGACAGTACTAACTTCACTGAATAGTTTCTGTTTCTTTTTCTTTTTTCTTTTTTTTATTATTATTATACTTTAAGTTTTAGGGTACATGTGCACAATGTGCAGGTTGGTTACATATGTATACATGTGCCATGCTGGTGTGCTGCACCCATTAACTCGTCATTTAGCATTAGGTATATCTCCTAATGCTATCCCTCCCCCCTCCCCCCTGCCCCCACCCCACAACAGTCCCCACAGTGTGATGTTCCCCTTCCTGTGTCCACGTGTTCTCATTGTTCACTTCCCATCTATGAGTGGTTTCTGTTTCTAACGTGATAAGCAGTCGGGAGGTAAGCAGGTTACACAGGTGCAGTGGTTTCACAAGGCTACCAGGAACTCGTGTTCTTCTGCCTTTCTTTTCTACCATCGTGTTAGGATGCCTGTCATCCTGTAGTGACAAGATGGTTAAACCACCTGCATTTGTGTTCCAGGAAGGAAATTAGAGACATGTGTGAAAGGAGAAATGTATGTGACAGCCAGGTCATTGTTTTACTCAGGGAAACAGTAGCTCTTATGGAATTTCCACTCAGCCAATACATCTTGGATGACAAAATTAGGATGCAGCACCATCCCCAGCTGCAAGGAATTCTGAAGAGGAAAGTTTTTGGTTTTAAACTGGACACATTGCCATCCTCAACAATGTCACAAAATTTTGGGTAAGAAATAAGTTTCTAAATGTTGGGTAAGAAAGTAGCAGTGTCTAATACAGTCTACCCCTTGAGCTACATACATGCCCTTTCAAAGGAGACAATCTCAAAATCTCATCCAGTCTCTTAATCCTGTTGAAAGTCCAGATTTTTGGGTGATGTAAACTCCTCTCTGCCTGGATAAAATGAAGTTCCTATGGTCTCTTGATCTTTAAGATTAAAAGACAAGTTATTACCTATATTTGATATGCAATGGTGGAAAATGAGACATATAGCAATAACATGTATTTCCACTTGGAGAAAGGGATGATGGGAAACAAATATTCCTGTTGCACAGAAATACTGAGCACTCTAAGATGTTCTTAGGTATTCTTTTTTGTTTGTTTGTTTGTTTTTTTGACAGAGTCTCCCTCTGTCGCCCAGGTTGGAGTGCAGTGGCGCGATCTCGGCTCACTGCAAGCTCCGCCTACCGGGTTCACGCCATTCTCAGGTGGCTTTCATCCTCCTGATCAAAAGTTGTTTGTTTTAGAGAACCGAGCCATAAAAGAGTTGGAGAGGTATTTTTAACTTTGTATATTGTCACTTCTAAATAATGTTGGTTCTTTTAGTAAGGAAAAGGAGACAAAGGATATTTATCAGCCAGCCAACAGTGTTTTCCACTGTTTCTGAACCCACAGCTGGCATAACACACTTGGTGAAGTGGATGGAGAGAGTTTGTCTTGTGAACTCTAGCCAAGTTCCATGTGGTCATTCGAGCTCAAGTGTGCTAGGAAGAGGTTGTCTAATTCCCTGTACTACATATTCTGGGTGTGGGGGTGAAGATTATGGAATGATGATGACATGCAATATACTTTTCAATATTTTCATGAAGTCAGCTATTGACAGATTAATGCTGTATAACAAAACTCCATGGCATAAAACTACCATCATTTACCCTAATCCTATGTCTGTAGATTGTCTGAGACTTGAATGATCTAGCTTGGACTCAGCCAGTCTTGGCTCCATGCTGAAAGGTCCATGTCTATTCCATGTGCCTGTCAACCTACTTGGATCAGTGAACTAGCCAATATCTGTCCTCAGCAAAGAGACAGAAACACAAAAGGGCACACCCATCCATCCAAGAATATTTTGAGCCTCTACCAGTATCACCAGTATCTACCAGTATCACATCTACTAAATTCTATTAGTTAAAAGAAGTCACATGGCCAAGTCCAAATTTACTTTGCTTCCTTAGGGTAATACTCCAAAGACACATAGCAAAGGGTGTAGATACAGGGAGAGTAAATAAGTGAGGCCAATAGTTGAATTTACCATAAGAAAGCTTGATGATAAAATCTAATCACAGCACTTATTCCCCATTTGAAGCAGCGGGAACAATTTTCATATATTCTATAATAGAACATAATTTCTAAGCAAAAAGATTTATTTGTAAGGATGCATGCTATCTTCCTTCTATCTTTGTAAAAGAAGTTGCTGGTCACAGCTGGTTAAATTTATGTGCTTCCAACAAGAAAAAAAACTTACTTCATGGTGGTTTACGTCAGGAAACGAGACTAATGGAGGAATCTAATCAAGAGTTTCTGGTCATTTTGTAAATACTTTTGAAAAACTGTGGTTTATATTTTTGTATTATTATTATTATTTATTTTTATGTTTTATATGATTATTTATATTTATATTATATAGAATTATATATTTATATTTTTAGATTTATTTTTATATTTTATTATATATTTTCATATTTTTAAAATAAATTTAGGGATAACATATTTATTTATGTCACAGAATGTTAATACTGGAAGTATTAAGGTTGGTGCAAAAGTAATTGCGGTTTTTGTCATTAAAAGTAATGGCCTGCCAGGCACTTTGGGAGGCTGAGGTGGGCAGATCACGAGGTCAGGAGTTCGAGAACCAGCCTGACCAACATGAAGAAACTCCATCTCTACTAAAAATCCAAAAAAAATAGCCTGGCGTGGTGGCGCATGCCTGTAATCCCAGCTACTCAGGAGGCTGAGGCAGGAGAACGGCTTGAACCCAGGAGACAGAGGTTGCAGTGAGCCGAGATCACACCACTGCACTCCAGCCTGGGTGACTGAGCAAGACTCTATCTCAAAAAAAAAAAAAAAAAAAAAAATGGCCAAACGGCAATTACTTTTGCACCAACATAATATTCATATTCAGCAAGCTCATTTATTCCAAACTCCAATCAAGTCTAGAAATTATTTTTCTGTCACCTGCCTTATAGATGGACTGCCCATGTGACTTCCAGTGTGGGACAGTCACAGCTTCAGGAGGCAGCTTATTCCATTGTCCCATGAGTCCGGTTGAAAAAGTTAGCTTAGGGTCTTCCTCCCTTTGCCCTTAATTTTAGAGATCTAGAAAATGCTCTGCCAATTCTATTTTAAAAGTATCTGTATATTAACTTCCAAAAGTTTCCATGACAAGTTACCACAAATGGGGTGGTTTAAAACAATGGAAACTTATCTCTCAGACTTGGATGAGAGATTTACGAATTTTCAAGGCTAGAACCTGAAATCAAGGTATCAGCAGAGCCGTGCATCCTCTGAAGGCTCTAGGGAAGAAAACTTCATGCTTCTTTGGAGCTTCCATTGGATCCCTGCAATCCTTGACATTCCTTGCTTATAGCTTCATCTTTTCAGTCTCTGCTTCTGTCTTCTGTATTTTACTACCTATGTCAAAGACCAAATGGCCTCCCTCCCTCTGTGTGTCTCTAGTTGTCTTCCCCTTTTCTCATAAGGATAACAGTTGTTGGATTTAGTGCCTACCCTAATCCACTATGACCTCACCTTAACTAATTACATCTTCAAAGACTATTTCCAAATATAATCACATTCTGAGGTTCCAGATGTACATGAATTTTGGGGGAACACTGTGCAACATACTAAAAAGACCATTTCAAATATTTGAAGAGAGGTACCATGCTCCCACCTTGGTCTCTTTTTTAGGTCTAATACCCTGAGCACCCTCAAATCCTTTTAAATTATATTACTCCCAGGCCTTCACCATCTAGGTTAACTTCCTTCAGTTTTATTTAAAAGTATTCATAAACTGACACTGTGAATCAGAAATGGGTAATTTTATTTATTTTGAGCATAACTACTACTAAAAGAAATTTACAAAAAAGGTTATTTGTAAGCTTCCATACCCAAGAATCAGAATGTGATTTTGTCCAAATAATAATTTAGCCTGCTGAGAAAAATGCCTGCCCCCGATCTCGTACCTGGTGATCCAAGATGGGAAAGATATTAAATCAGAAATCATCTGCACCATCCTGATACTGACTTTTATACTCCATTGGGTGCTTTTTAGATTGTATTTTACTACCTATGTCAAAGACCAATACTGGTCAAGACTTATTACCCACCAATGGGCTGTAAAGAGACGGCTGAAAAGGGCATTGGAAGCCACTGAAAGTATAGATCACAGTCTGCTAGGGCAAAAACACCCCTGGCCCGGGACTTTATTAACGTTAGACTTTCATTACTGCCCTTTCAGCTGTGCTTCAGAGCCTCCCATTGCAGCCGAGGCTTTGGAGTGTCAAGGGCTGCAAACGAATGAGAATATTGAAAATATGCCTCCTTCTATCCTAAAACATCAAAGCAGGGACCACATCTCAATTAATTCAATCCAAAGATTATATACCTGGGCATAGGGCCCTGTTCTGAACTCTGTAGAAGAATTAATCAATCACAATATTTATTTAACTTCTCCCATATATTAGACAAGGTATTGTCTCTGGGTTGACAGTCTAAAGGTGGATGAAACAAAAAGTGATAATATAAGTAAGATGTGGAATAAATACAGCTTAGTACGTGACTGCTCAGCCTCTGGAGCTATACAGACTTGGATTCAAATTTTGGGCCTTCTTCTTATTAAATAAATGTGACTTTGGTTAATTTACCATTCTCTCAAAGCCTCAAATTCTTCATCTGGAATATGAAAATAATAAATCTATGTAATTTTTGATAAAAATATTTGTACATATTTGGGGGTATATGTGACATTTTGTTATATACATGAACTTTTGACCCAACAATCCAGTAATGACTGGGTATATACCCAAAGGATTATAAATCATTCTACTGTAAAGACACATGCACACATGTTTATCGCATCACTGTTCACAAAGCAAAGACTTGGAACCAACCCAAATGCCCATCAGTGATAGACTGGATAAAGAAAATGTAGCACATATACACCATGGAACACAGCCAAAAAAAGGGTGAGTTCATGTCTTTTGCAGGGACATGGATGAAGCTGAAAATCATCATTCTTAGCAAACTAACATAAGAACAGAAAACCAGACACCACATGTTCTCACTCATAAGTAGGAGGTAAACAATAAGAACACATGGACGCAGGGAGGGAAACATCATACACCAAGGCCTGTCAGGGGATGGGGGACTAGGGGAGGGATAGCATTAGGAGAAATACCTAATGTAGATGACGGGTTGATGGGTGCAGCACACCACCATGGCACCATGGCACGTGTATACCTATGTAACAAACCTGCATGTTCTGCACATGTATCCTACAACGTAACAAACCTGCATGTTCTGCACATGTATCCTACAACTTAAAGTATAGTAAAGAAAAAAAATTAAAAAAGATAAATATACACTTACCCTATGACCCAGGAATCCCACATCTAGATATCTATCCTAGAGAAATAAAAATGTATGTATACACACACACACACACACACACACACACACACACACACACAAAAGACTGTATAATGATTAAGTCCAGGTATTTTGGGTATCCATCACTGCAAATAGTTATGATTTCTGTAAGTTGAGAACATTTCAAGTCCTCTGTTCTAGCTATTTTTTGTATGTATGTATGTATTTATTTATTTACATTTGGAAACAGGGTCTCTAGACTGGAGTGCAGTGGCATGATCTTTGCTCACTGCAATCTCCACCTTCCCAGCTCAAGTGATCCTCCTGCCTTAACCTTCTGAGTAGCTACGACTACAGCTACATATTTTAAAATATGCAATACATTGTTGTTAACGATAGTTGCCCTATTCTGCTATCAAATATTATAACTTATTCCTTCTCTCTAACTGTATTTTATAGGGTTGTTGTGAGGACTAAATGAAAAAACTGCATGCAATGTATTTAGCAGAATATCTGACACACAATTAAGTTTTGTTTTTTATTGTAATAGTGAAAGACAAAGCAAAACAATTTTTAAAGGAAAACAAGGCTGAAGGATGCACACTACCTGACTGCAACAGTTACTATGGTGGTGCATTAAACAGGACAGCGTGGAACTAGCATGGGATATATATTGATATGGTTTGGCTCTGTGTCCTCACCCAAATCTCATGCTGAATTGAAGTTGCAGCCAATTGGAGTTGCAACCACAGTGTTAGGGATGCAGCCTGGTGGGAGATGATTGGATCATGGGGGTGCTTTCTAATGGCTTAGCACCATCCCCGCAGTGCTATCTCATGATCGAGTTCTCAAGAGATCTGGCTGTTTAAAAATGTGTGTACCTTTCTTCTTCACTTTCTATTCCTCCTGCTCCAGCTATGTAAGACATGCCCTTTGCCTTCTGCCATGATTTTAAGTTTTGTGAGGCCTCCCCAGTCATGCTTCCTGTACAGCCTACAGAACTGTGAGTCAATTAAACCTCTTTTCTTTACAAGTTACTCAGTCTCAGGTAGTTCTTCATTTAAAAAAAATGCAAGAACGGACTAAGACATATACGAAGGCTGGTGGTATAGAATACATAGACCAGATACCCAAATGTAGACATAAACAGAAAGTCAATTGATTTTTGACAAAGGTTCTAAAGTAATCCAATGGGAAAAGATTAGTATATTCATTTAAATGTGCTAGACAGTTGGACATATATAAGAAAAAACAAAGCAAAACAAACCACCTCCTCAAAAAACACTTTATGCCACATACAAAAATTAATTCAAAATGTACCATAGACCTAAAGTTAAGAGCTGAAATTTTAAAAATCAAAAAAAGAAACCACAGGAGAAAAATCCTGTGACCCTGCATTGCACAAAAATTCCTTATCACAGGAAGAAGCAAACCATAAAAAGACAACTGATAAATTGAACTTTCTTTATAATGGCGAACTTTTCTCTTCAAAAAAGACTGCCAAAAATGTGAAATTTCTACAAGTTTGGAGAATATATTTACATAACGTATGTCTGATAAAAATTTGTATCCGGCATATGCAAAGATATCTTAAAACTTAAGAAGAAATATAATTTGATTTAAAAATAGTGGGCAAAATATTTAATAGATACTTCAACAAAAATGCCAAAGGAATGGCAAGTGAACACATTTAAAAGTAACTTGTGTGGGCCAGATGCAGTGCTCACACCTGTAATCTCTACACTTTGGTAGGCCAAGCTGGGATAATCACTTGAGCCCCTAATTCAAGACCATCCTGGCAACATAGTGGGACCCTGTCCCTACAGAAAATTTTAAAAATTAGTTGGGCATGATGGCACACACCTGTTATTCCACCTATTCTAGAGGCTGAGGTGGGAGGATGGCTTGAGCTCAGGAGGTGGAGGTTGCAGTGAGTCATGATCATATCATTGCATTCCAGCTTGCATGACAGAGTGAGACTCTGCCAAAACAATAATAATAATCTGCATGCTCGATCATTAGGGAAAAATTTCTCAAAGCCACAATGAAATACCACTGCACTAGAATTACTAAAATTCAAAAGACTAAAAATACAAAGCATTGACAATAATGTGGAGTAACTCTTAACAGTCACATATTAACATATTACTGGGAAGGTAAAATGGTATAGCCACTTTAGAAAATAGTATGTCTCTTTCTTATAAAGTTAAAAAATTAAACACATACTCACCATACAGCCCAGTATTCCACTCTTAGGTATTTACTCAAAAGAGATGAAAACAGAAATGTTTACACAAAAACCTGCACATGAATGCTCATTGTTTCTTTATTTATAGTCACCAAAACTGCAACAACTCAAATGTCCATCATCTTTTGAATGAATGAAGAATTGTAGTGGATCCATGTAATGCATTAATAGTCAGCAACAAAAAGAAACAAACTACTAATTCATGTAAGAATATGGATGAATCTCAAAAGCATTGTGCTAAGTGCAAGAAGCTAGACACAGAACACTACATCTTATCTGATTTCATTTTATGACATTCTAGAAAAGGAAAATCTACAGAGACAGAAAATAAATCAGTGGTTGCCAGGCGCTGCCATTGTACGAAAAGAATTGACTGCAAGGGACTTGGGAGATAGTTTAAGGGGACTGGAATGTTCTATATCTTGCTTGTGATGTTGGTTACATGCCTATCTACTTTTACTGTCTGTAAAGTATAACTGAATATAGTTTGTCACAATAACACAAAACACATTATAAAGTCATGTTTTATTTATCATCAAAAGAAACAGAAAAATAAAGATTCATACAATAATCAGAATATTAAAATAAATCTTACCTAAGGGTAAAGTAGACCTCAACCTTCTTTTAAAGAGGAAGACAATCAAGTCCAGAAAATAGCACTGATTACTAATGGGTTACATACAATTTGACCTTTATTGTCCGGGAGGGCTTTTAAACCTAGCGTAGTTGTCGTAGAAATGTGGCAAGAACCTCAAGCAATTAAATAAAAGGCACAGCATTCCTATCACTCCCCCATAAAATGATGTATTTGTTTTAGATTACCAACTGGAAAAGAAATGTAGAGGAGACATGTAGCAAAAGCACTGGAAGAGGAATTCCTAACTTAGTCCCAAGAGACTTCTTTTGAAGAGTGACTCCAGGAGCTACTGTGCAAAGTGACAGCATGGCAGCATGGGAAATCAATTCTGCAAATCTAGATGGCTTGGAGAAGATAGCAGAATGGATCAATTATATGAGAAATAAAGACACTCGATTGGGTAGCATGATGTGAGTAGAAAAACACATATGGTATCATATAAATATGACTTTAAAGATAAAGGTGTGGACATTGATCCTGTTCTGAATCCATAAGGGGATATTTTTGTCAACTTACAGACTCCTTCTTTTAAGAGATCTCAAAACTGTCACTTGGCTAGCCTAATAGTAGGGAGCCACTCGGTGGGTTTTTCTTAATAGGGAAAGTGAAATAAATTGTTTGAGATGTGTAAGTATTTACTTAACCTTTTTTAAGTGGGGTTGCTGAGGATAAAGTAGACATCAAAGGGCTGAAATCTAGACCTGGCTCTACCAGCTTTATCTGTATGAACTTCTGAGCCTCATCTTTCTTCTTTTTGTTAAAAAAAAAAGAAAGGTAATTCTGTGTGTGGAAGGGTGGTACTAAAGACACATATAATAATTAACTGCCTATTTGGTCTTACATAAATGATAAATTGGGATGCTGATGAAGAGCTATGCCTCTCTATATAAATACTTATAACCTATTCTCTTTGAGAAGGATAAGAGATATCCCAGAGAGTTCATATTTGAATTGATCTCTGGTTTAGTACAAATGAGGAATGACTCCAAATAGGCTATCAAAAATTAATGTTTGTGTCCAGGGAATTCTCCAGTGAGCACTGAGGTTAAAAGGTAACGGATGTACAAAAGGAGGAAATATGGTCCTGTAACTAAAGATCAATATGAGATGGTGGCTTACATCTATAAATACAGTGTCCAAGGGGGTAATTCCAAATTGAGCGTATAAGGTTAAAGACAATCAAATGTCTTTTTAGTCACATTCATAGAACAAAATGACCAAAGAAATCAGAGATAAGCTCTGTGGAGCTTTTGCTGTAATGCGGATGGATGGCATAGACAAAATCAAACTGCTCACTCCCAAATGGCTTCTGTCCTTCCGTCAAGTGAAAAAAAGAAGATAGAATGAAGATTCATAAGGAAGACAGGATTTCAAAATGGTGAAGAAGGGTTCTTTTCATCTGGCAGCCACAGCTCTTTAAAAGTTTAGAAAGCAGGCTGGTGCTGTGGCTCACGCCTGTAATCCCAGCACTTTTGGGAGGCCAAGACAGGAGGATTGCTTGAGACCATGAGTTGGAGACCAGCGTAGGCAACATAGCAAGGCCCTATCTCTATGAGTAAATAAATACATACATAAATAAGTGTAGGAAGCAGCATTCTCACTATTGGAGCTGAAGGGGAAAATGAGCATCTAAGGCCAGAAGCAATGCTGAATACAGAAAATGGGCTTCCACGAATATACTGGAGCAAGCCACATGAAAGGAAAGACTCATGTAGAAAACAGATGAAGAGACACCTCTTATTGTTTGCACTATTTTTGCTAATACTTCACAAAGTGTGGCCAAATAATATGAACCTCATATGAAAATTTAAAAAAAATTACCCCATGTTCTCAGTTATAAGTGAGAGCTAAACATTGGGTACACAAGGAAACAAAGAGGGGAACAATAAATTCTGAGGATTCCAAAAGTGAAGACAGCATTGCAAAATGACCTATCAGGAACTATGTTCGCTACTTGGGCATTAGGATCATCAGAGGACCAAACCTCAGCATCATACAACATACCCATTTAACAAACTTGCACACATACTGCAGAATCTGAATTTAAACAAATAAATAAATAAAATGTGAATAATACAAAGAGTTTCAAAACAAGCAAATAAATAAATAAAATAAATTTAAAATCTCTTTTTTTAAGGATGCTTTAAAAGTTTCAGAGTACATTCCTTAAAATTGAGTGAGAACAAGCTTGGTCATTATCTCTTTAATGTGAATAGGAATTGTTGAAATAATTTACAAAAAACAGGTGGAAATCATCCCCATAATAACTTATTCTATGAAATGACCTGTAAACAAATATAGTTTTGCAGGAAATCCAACAGGATAACACCACCCTAAAACATGAGCTAGAAACCGAAGCACATATGCAAACACAGGATTATCCATGATGGGATATGGATTCTAAAAGAAAGAATCAAGGAGTCAAGGAGCACAACATTATCAGCACTCTCCAGGTGAGATTTTATAACAGACCAATGGAGAATCTTTGTACAAAATGTAACAGTGGCTGTGGGGATGTTGCACAAATGTCAGACATGTAGAAATATAAAATACTATTTTTTCATTATGTTCCTGGCTTAATGACAGTCTGTCAATTATATTATTCTACAAAAATGTATAAATTCATGTTCTAATTGGTCGATCAATAATCTTGTGATTTTGATCAATTTGGGTCAGTTCTTTGACATGTCATAACAGGAAGAGCTTTAAAAAAAAAAGAAAAAAAAAAGAAAAGGTCTTATTTTGTGTTCACTCTGTGAGCAGACCCTAAACCCAGATGATGAGGTAAAAATACCAGGAGCTTAACATGAAAGACCTGAAGTTTTTACCAAATACCTTACCATTAAACTTCATCTTATTCATATTATTCTGAAACCATTCACCATCAATCCGTTTGAGGCTCTATTGGTTACAAATAATAAGAATAAGAATAAACTGAGTTGGAGAAATAATCAAAAACATTTTTTAAGAAACAGAGAAGGAAGGAAAAGTGAGGTATACATAATTCACTTCCTCTTTTACAAATTGGCTTTCTCCCCCCAATAATTCCCAAGTTTATATCACCTCAATTCAAAGTAACTCAGTACATCGAAACCAGAAATCTCTCATCTACATTTCCAAATTCTGAAATTCTGAATTTGATTTCCTTATCTTAGGTCCAGTGCCCAACCTGGGCCAAACTGCTGTAATTAAAGAGGGACCCACGGGAACTAAGAGGGCTGTTGTGAGACAGCAGGAGGGGCAATTTTTTGGGGGTAGATGGGTATGATTGTCAAGGAGAGTCTTCATGTCTTCAAAAGTGTAGCAAAATATCCTGTACATCGGTGCTTCCCAAGCTTTAATATTTCCATGAATCTTCTGGGAGCCTTGTTATACTGATTGGAATTCAGTAGGTGGCGTGAAGCCTGAGAATTTGCATTTCTAGCAAGTTCCCAAATGATGTCCACATTGCAGATCTACAGATTACACTAACCCCTCCCCCAAAATTGTTTGCCTTCTTGTTTACCTATCTCAATGATTACTATCCTGGGCACGGTGATGCACAACTCAGGGCTTCCTTCAAGGTGAAACTTGTCATGAGAAATGAAACTAGCTGACAGCCTCCAGCCATGGGTGCCTCTGGGATGTGCTTTAGCTTTCAAACGAAGACCACATATGCCTAAGCAGCTCACAGCCACTGAGTGAGCATGGTGAGGGGACACAGCTTGTCATTTCTGGCCAGCACATGAATTTTGTGTTACACAAGGTACTTGGGTGATGATGATGGGCATAAAGGTAAGTCTCCTGAGGAAAGCAGGAGGACAGAGAGGAAAAAATAAAAATAAAAAAAGGTTTAGCATTGGGAATAAAGAATAAGCAGCTCATCAGGGAAAATGCTGAGTTTAAGGTATGAAACAGAGAACAACAGCATTGCAAAAGGGAAAGAATGGTTGCGACGAAGGGATGGCTTTCCTAAAGAAGGGAAGAATCAAAACACGAAGTTGATGTCTGTGTTCAAAGATTTCAGAATTGCCTCAGGGAAGATGGTTTTCAGTTTTCTGTACTGCTTTAGAAAACAAGACCATGTTTCTGCTGGAAAATAAATTCCATTTCAATATAAGAAAAAGATTTTAACAGTGGAGCTACCCCCATCATTATACGATATATGAAAGAGTAAGTTCTCCGTTGCCAAAGCATCCAAGTAGGAACTGTTGGAATGGGAACTTGTTTGAGGGCATTACCAAATTAATGATAGCTGACTGGCACCAGGAGACCAGAAAGGACTTAAGGCAACATATAGGCTACTTGGGTGAGGTCCAAGCTCCTGACATTAGGAGGAGTTTGGTAAGTCATTATTTCCAAAGTCTAGCTGTGCTCCGTGCCTCCTATGATGACAGATGTTGGGGTCACCAATGTAAGTAAAACTCACAAGGATTCTTGCCTTCAGGAAGTACAAATATTAGTAGAGGAAGATAGACATTAATAAAATAATTATGAAATGAATGTATAGATAAACCAAGATACAGACAATAAAGAAAAGGAAGTGATTTCTTTAAGTGTTCTAGGCTAAAAACGATCAAATTCCTGAGAATGTGACACCTGAGCTAAAATGTCAGGATGTGAGGGAGTAGAATTAGAGAGAGAGAGAGAGTGGGTGCATGTGTGTTGGACTCAAAAAAATGTATCCTGCAGGCCGAATGTGGTGGCTCACGCCTGTAATCCCAGCACTTTGGCAGGACGAGGTGGGCAGATCACTTGAGGTCAGGAGTTCAAGACCAGCCTGGCCAACATGGCAAAACCCCATCTCTACTAAAAAATATAAAAATTAGCCAGGTGTGGTGGTGGACGCCTGTAATCCCAGCTACTCAGGAGGCTGAGGTGGGAGAATTGCTTGAACCCAGGAGGCGGAGGTTGCAGTGAGATTGTGCCATTGCACTCCAGCCTGGGCAACAAAGGGAGACACCGTCTAAAAAAAAGAAAAAAAAGAAAAAAAAGAAAAAAAGATGTATTCGCCAGAGTTCTGGAAGGAAATATACAATATATTAAATAAAAAAAAAAAAAACTAATCTAAAAGAGTTTACTGAAGGGACTACTTCAGAAGTGTGGACAGGCATACCAACAAGAAATGAATTGGCAGCACTGGGAGCCTGAAGGACCAACATAAGGAGCTCTTCCTGGATCCCAGGGAGAGATGCAGAAGAAGTGGGAGAAGGCTTGACTGATGGGAACTGTTGCCTTAAGGAGGGAACACAGCACTCAAACCCTAAGTGAGCCCAAGTGATGTCGCCTGCAGAAGTCAACATACCAGAGCCCAGAACAGAGATGAAACAGATAGAGAGAAGATTTCGAGAATAACCAGCATGAGGAGAATGGTTGTGCAGGATAAGGATGGAGGGTAGGCTGGAGCCAAAATGTGAAGGAATTTAAACTATGTTGTGGAATCTGAACTTTATCAAGAACAACAGAAACCAGAATGTCAGGGCTAACCAGCAGATCAGGAAAGTGCTTCGGATCAGGAGGTCTCAGCTAGTTATTAGGATCCCTGCTGTAGAAATTGGGGACTTTAGTCCTATGATTCCTGTAGGGGTAGGAGATTAGACTGTAATGAATTCGTAAAGAACTTTCACTTTTGATCGATAGTGCCTGCCTGGAATGCTTTGTTGAGAAAGATCTGAAGTACTATCCAATTTTAGCAGGAGAGTACTGCGATTGATGAGGGATGGGCAATCTCATCAGTACGTCTTAAAAAAAAGTGAGTAGATTATCTGTTTCATATCCTTAGACACATAAAGATGGCAAAATCTGATAAATTAAAGATCACAAATTTCAAACTTTTTTATCAGTGGCCTGATAATTTTGGAATTAAATGTACTCGAGAAATTCTGAGGCTTCTAACAATTTAAAAGATGAGACGCTTGTGCTGAAAACTTCATTGATTAAGGAGGCTCTTCAAAATTGAACATACCAAGGAAACAAGAGTTGGAAACGTGGGAAAATTCGTCCTCTGTATTTAAGAAGATTTAAAAGTCATGTTTTGATATGAAACTCCTTCCGGTTTGCATTTTTTTCTATCTTGTTTATGGGAAAATAAAAAGAACTTTACTGAATAAGTTGATAATCAGCTCTGAAAATTAAAAAAGAAGTAAAAACTTGCTATGAAGCCCATTTGTTTCTTCTATGTAACATGAACGGGAAAGAATATGGCATTTCATAGGGTTTGCTTTGCACATAGAAGATCCTTCCTGATTTGAGGAGAGGAAATAAGGTATAAATAGTTTTCCTTTGAGTGTGAAGAGTTAATAAATGTGTTTACATTTTTAATGCAACTATTATTATTAATTACCGTTTATTGAGCATTTACTATATTCTATTAACTCTGCCAAGCATTTATATACATTTTCTCATTGACTTCTCATACTTAGTGGCATGCTGTTAAACCGGCTCTTCAAAATAAAATACATATAAATATATTTATTTGTAGTATAAATATTTATATATTATTATAAATATTTACTTGTATTATAAAATAAAATAAATCTCTAATTTGTAGCATTTTTCTGATTTGTATTATTTAAACACTCCCATGAACAGTTCAGCAACCATCTGAAAAAATTCTTGAATATCAAATAATTGTCTCTCATAAGTCAATACAAGCTTGCTCCAGCACAACACTGCTTAAGAAACTGTATTTGTTAGAAACTACTGTTACGAAGATAGCTAAAGTACAGTGGCTCAAAGGAGTTTATTTTTCTCACACACAATCATCTGAGACTGGGTAGGGAGTCTCTACTTCTCACAGTTATCCCTAAACTCGGGCTAGGGGGTTGATTCTGCCATCCTCAATGCATGGCTTTACACCAGTTCTAACAGCAGCCTTTCCACACAGTGGAAGACAGAGGACGGAGAAAGGACAGGGTAATCATCCTTTAGAAGATGGTCAGAGCTGCCCATATCCTTTCTACTCATATTTCTAACTTAATCACATGGCTACGCCTATCAGCAAGAGAGGCTAGAAAATGTTGCTTGTAGCAGCCACTTGCCCAGCTCATACTTGGTACCTGGATTATGACACAGGGTGCTAGTAGTTAAAGGGTTGGGAAGGAAAAACTTTGCCTGCAATAACAAAGCCCCCTCCTCAAATCTGTGCCTGAGAAGGGGACCATTTTCTCACCGGGATTCAATGAGAAGTTTCACATTCTATCCACATGTCACGTATCTCAATGCCTACATATTTTTGCCTACCTATCTCAACTTCTGTGTAGCTTTCGCGGCACCTCTACCCTGTCCTCTTCCCACATCATGGCAAACTTTACTTCTAACTTTTCCTATTCACTCATCTCTTGAAGTCTATTTTTTTAAGACTGCCATTTCACTACCAGTTAACCCCCAAGCAAACAAGTCAAATATAACACTTGCCCAGAGTGCCTATATTTCTTTAGGGCAGACTTGTATTTACGACAGTGTGGCTGTGTTGTTGCACTAAGAATTAGACCACATGCCACTGGTGTCGTATGTGCAGTTAGCAACCAATCCCTTTGGATATATTATTCTTTTACCATGTGTCTTTGTATTTTTAATGTTCACTAAGCACATCGTATCTGTAATTTCTATGTTGGTTTTTGGGTAACATTTCCTTTATAACTATTATTTTTAACAGAAAAGTAAACAGCACAATGCACCGCCATGTGTCCATTCTTCAGTTTTAGCAATTATCAACATTCTGTTGTGCTGTTATTAATTGTTGAATGTTTATCTTGTTTTTAATGTCTTACAATTATAAATGTGCTGTGACAAATGGCGTTTAAAACGTATTCTGTATTTAGATCATCTCCTTGGCACAGATAGTTAGAAGCAGAATTTCTGAGGGTAATCCATCCCACTTTTATGTACTCCACGTATCATTGAGTTAAGCAAGGGTCTACTGGTTCCATTTACACTCATACTTTTACCTACTAGGGACAAGCCTTAGTCTACTTGGTTGCTTTACAGATAAAGAATGACCAAGATGGGCTCCAAAGCTCAGGGTTAAGGTTGGCTTCCTATTGTGAACAATTCTTTTGGGACCAACTTCTGAATGTCACAGGGACTGTTGCTGTGATTGCAGAGAAACATGAGGCACATTGATCAGAGCCATGGTCAAAGTTGCAAGTAAGTTATTTGTGCATTTTAACCAAAGAGCAGTTTGAACACAGGCATTTTTTTCTTCCTCCCCCAAGCCCTTCTGACAACACAACAAATGATAATCTGAAATGAAACATGACACTCTACCTGCAGGACCCAGCTCTAACAGATGGAGCTGCGTTTAAATAGCTTCATGTTGCCAGTTCCAATAAAGGAAAAGTACACAAAAGCCCAAGTCTGACGGGAAAAGGAAAAGTGCTCTGAATTTGAAAAGGAGTAGGTAAGCATAATGGTGATGAAAATTATCAGACCCCTCGGCAGCACAGAGCAACATTCCCTGGGAGGTGGGCTGGAAAAGCCATTGCTGTGGCTGCTGGCCAACTCAACACGGGTGGATGGCATAAAGTTTGGGGATGCTAAGGAGCTTTCATTTAGCTGAGATGGGGCTTGAGGGAAACCTGCCAGACTTTTGATCTGTGTTGGGCTGGTGGGTGAGCAACAGCTGCTTTTGTTGTCTGAGAATGAGGCATCCTGGGGCTGTGGGACTGCTCTAGGCTTAATGATTTGGGTGTTTTATTAAATAAAGGCACTCAGATGACATTCTAGTGGAGGATGAAGCATCAAAAGGCTCAAGAAATAAAAACAACCTTTACCTTGAATATTTTCAGTTCAGTTCCAATGGGGTTGCAGTTGTATCAAGTTAAAAGACTTACAAAATAATTCACAATAATTTTTTGAGGAAAAGCCTTTTGTCCTTAACCTGATTTGAATTGGTTCCAGCACCATCTGGAGAAAGTGTTAAATTTGGTCTCTTGAATCATATATGGCAAAAAATAAAAACAAACAAACAAAAAACTTGCTTTAGTGCTTGTAGCCCTTTTAAACCTCATCTTTTATGAAATGGTTGTAACTATTCCACGTCACCATGGCCATCTGGAACTCTAGCAGGGATACCTTGGGTGTTTCATTAGTTTGCAGTTGGCTTTATCCAAATATAGCTTTGGTTGTACTATAGAGTCCTCCCGTAGCCTCGTCACAGTCTTCAAACCCATCGACACATTGAATCCACCAGCAAGCATTTGTTGGTGAGTGTTATTGCCAGGCTCTGTGGGAATTGCTTGGGTTGCAAAGATAAATAAGACAGTCACTAAACTCAAAGAGCTCATACGAAGTACAAGAGAGACGTTAAATAAATCAGTACACAACAATGTGCAAAGGCAAGTTGTATAACCATTAGGAGAGGCATGAAGGTGCAATCTACCTGGGGTTAGTGGTGAAAGCTGCACAAGAGGTTCTGGAGAGAGTCATCATCTGGTCTTTAAAAGAAATAAAGTCAATAAACAGCTACTATTTATGGAGCTCACAAAATGTGCCAGCTATTAAACCAGGCAGTTTAATTTACTTTATATAAGTTAACACAACTCTGCCATGTATTCACTATTATAAATCTCAATGTACAGACAGGAAAACTAACAGAGAGGTAAAAAAACTGAAGGTCACACAGCCAGAAAGGCTCAGATCACAGACATGATTTTAAGTTTGTCTGACTTCAAAACCCATTCTCCTTATTAGACACCACACTCATTTTGAACAAAGGAAGGTTCCAGAGGTGTGTACCCAGGCAGAGTAGTACAGTCAGCACTATCAACTTTTCCCATCTGTTCCTTCACATCTGCCTCCCAGGCCAGGAAGTATCCTGACATTTTCTTCTGTCTTTTCATTCAATAATAGCAAACTAATGATGTTCCCTTCCTCCACCTTTCCAAACTCATTTTTCTCGGAAGAGATCCTAAGACAAATCACAAAAACACTGATTCCTGTTAAAACAAATCAAAAAAGTAAACCACCACCACAACAACAACCCTCCAAACACATCTAAAGGATTTCTAGTTTCCTCTAGCATTGAGAGGGCTTTGCTACATCCACGATCAGGGCAGCTTGGGACCAGAGCGTGGTTTGTGACTTCTTGCACAGCCCATTGCTGGCTTGGATTAGTTAAAAGAACACCTGTACTAATCTGGTCACAGCTTTAGAAGGGTACGTGAACCTTCTCTGAAGAATAGGATGAGCTTAGATGTTAGTAACCTGTAGTAGATACATTAAATATAACATCCACCTCCCCACCAGCCAGGAGCCAAGAGGATAGAAATTTTGACTAGATACCAGGTTTCCAACCCTGAGGCCACAGCTATTGACTAGCTATTGATCAGGTAAAGTGAGCCCATCTATATTTCAGCATTTCTTATGTGCCTTTCTTTGTTTTGAAGGGATCATCGGTAGAATTTTATTTGACCATAACACATAAAAATGCACCTTGGTTTGATTGCTGTTCAAGCCTGATAACTTGAACTAAAGGAGCTCTGTAAGTTTGTTTGTTCACATTCCAAATTTTTGTTGTGGTAAAATACTCATAACATACAATTTACTATTTAACCATTTTTAAGTGTACGGTACAGTGGTATTAAATACATTTTCATAATGATGTACAACCATCACCACCATCCATCTCTATAATGCTTTTCATCTTGTAAAAATGAAACTCTATACTCATTAAAAAATAACTTCCCATTCTCCCCTCCCCCATCCCCTGGCAACCACCATTCTATTCTCTGTTTTTATAAGTTTGAGGACTCTAAATATCTCAATAAATAGAATTATACAGCATTTGTCTTTCTGTGACTGGCTTATTTTACTTAGCCTAATGTCTTCAAGGTTCATCCATGTTATAGCCTATTGCAGAACTTTCTTTTGAAGGCTGAATAATATTCTATTGTATGGATATTCCACATTTTGTTTATCCATTCATCTATAGATGGACTCTTGGATAGCTTCTCCATTTTAGCTATTGTGAATGATGCTGAACACAGGTATATGAATATCTCTGCAAGACCCTACTTTCAATTCTTTTGGGTATATACCCAAAAGCAAAATTGCTGAATCATATGGTAATTCTATTTTGAATTTTTCAGGAAACACCAAACTACTTTCTACTCTGTTTGTACCCCTAACCTTTACATTCCACTAACAGTGCTTAACATTTCCAATTTCTCCACATCCTGGCCAACACTTGTTATTCTCTGGTTTTTTTGATAGTAGCCATCTTAAGGGATGTGAGGTGCTATCTTATAGCTTTGCTTTCCCTAAGGATTAGTAATGTTGAGCATGTTTTCATGAGCTCATTGAACATTTGCTTATCTTCTTTAGAGAAATGTCTATTGAAGTCTTTTACCCATTTATGGATAGAGTTACTGGTTTGTTGTTGTTGTTGTTGTCTTAGGAATACTCAGTATACTCTGAATATTAATCCCTTATCAGATTTATGACTTCCAAATATTTTCTCCCACTCTGTGATTCACCATTTTACTCTGTTGATAGTGTCTTTTGAAGCACAAAACTTTTACATTTTTGTGAAGTCCAAGTTGTCTATGTTTTCTTTTGTTGCCTCTGCCTTTAGTGTGATATCTAAGAAATCATTGTCAAATCCAATGTCATGAAATATTTACCCTTTTTACTTTTAATGGTTTTATCGTTTTAGATCTTACATTTAGGTCTTGATGATTTTGAGTTAATTTTTGAATATGCTATTAAGTAAGGGCCGAATTCAATAATTATTTTGCATGTGGATATCCAGTTTTCTCAGCATCATTTTTTGAAAAGACTGTTTTTTCCCCATTAAATTTTGTTAGCACCGTTGCCACAAATTATTTGACCATACATGTTAGGGTTAATTTCTAGGCTCTCTATTTGATTTCATTGGTTTACTTGTCTATCTTTATGCCAGTACCATGCTTTTCTGATTACTGTAGCTTTGTGGTAAGTCTTAAAGTCAGGAAGTATGAGTCTTTCAGCTTTGTTCTTTATCAAAGTTTTTTTGGCTATTCAGAGTCTCATATATCATGTTTGGATATTTGTTCCCCACAATGCCATGTTGAAATGTAATCCCCAGTGTTGGAGATGAGGCCTGGTGGGAGGTGTCTGGGTCATGGGGGCAGATCCCTCATGGCTTGGTGCTGTCCTCACCATAGTAAGTGAGGTCTCACAAGATCTGATCATTTAAATGTGTGTGGCACTTCCTGCCTCTCTCTCTTTCTCCCGCTCTGCCATATGAGATACTTGCTCCTGCTTCACCTTCCCATAAAAGTTCCTCAAGCCTTCCCCAAAAGACAAGCAGATGCTGGTGCTATGCTTTCTATATGGTCTGCAGATGGTGAGCCAATTCACCTTCTTTTCTTTATAAATTACCCAGTCTCAGGTATTTCTTTATAGCAACGCAAGAACTATCTAATACAGGGTTCCTTGAGATTTCATATTAATTTTAGAATAGATTTTTCTATTTCTGCCCCCCCAAAATTGGGAGTGCTATGCTTATTGTATTATATTTTGTCTTCTGTCTATTGTCCATTCCTATGTTTTGCCATTTTCTTTTCTTTTTTTCTTATTGTAGCTCAACTATTTTGCTTAATAACCTTTTGTTACACATATTACAAATATTATTTACAGTGTAATGTTTGACTTTTCACTTTATGACTGTCATTGGAATATAAATAATTTAAATTTCAATGCAGTCAAATGTATTGATTATTTTACTTTGGCTTTCTGGGTCCTTTTGAAAGAAAGAAGATTATGAAAAAAATTGATGATTGGTTGAAAATTAGATATATTAGCAGTCTAGAAAAAATTAGAAACACAAAGTAACAAAATAGGAGGAATGAAAGTAAACACACTCATATCATCAAGGTAATGAACTAACATTGATGAATCACCAACGTGCTCTACGGCTTTTAGGTATGTTAAGTTAATTTCACTGACAGTTGATTATCTGACACTTTCAGAAAAGACAGAAAATCTAAAAGGATGATGTGAAAAAGCAGACTGTAACAGTGAGTTTAGGATCTGGGTGCATGTCTTTGCAGGTGGATGGGGAGGGGTGTGGTCTAAAAGCCACAGTTGCTATCTCCATGGGGCCTGGGGCAGTTGTGAACTGTGAGTGCAGGCTACCTGGAACTTAGCTCACTGCTACTAGTGGAACACTGCCGAAGTGGATCTGACTCACCAAGTGTGTGGGATCTGTGTGGGTCTTACTGGTGCCTGCTACTTCCCACTCCTTGCTTGAACTCTTCTGCGTAGCAAAGGCAGCAACACTCCCTTCTGGAATATCAACCCAGTGGCCTGAGAACTGCACCAATCTCCTGACACCTACAGGGGCTGCTCCTTGCCCTGCACACAGAGAATCAGAGCACAAACCCACCTGACACAGCTCCCGTGTAGCTTTGCCCCACCACCAGCCCTGATGGCTTAACATGACAGACAGAAACTTCTGGGAGCTATATGACCTCACCCATTGCCTGAGAAAACAGATAACCCCCACTGGGCAACAAAAGGCAAGCAAAATTCCCACTGCTATTACTGCAGCCACTGCTGTTTTGCAAGTACCACCTCCTGGCTGGGGGCCAACAAACACAGTCCATTATAGCATCTCCTGGTAGAATCACAATGCATGCAGAAAGAAGAAAATGGCTGCACAATTTCGGCTATCATCACAGCCTTCACCACTCTGGCTAACTAGGAGGTCCTGAGCCTGTCCAAGTCACCATTTCATTACTACTCCAACTGACATTTGAGAAAGTCAACATACTAAGGCTATCAAAAACCAAAGAATCCCAAAGAATTTATGTCATTCCCCTGCCACCCCATTAAAGTTGGTGCTGAAACCCATTGCTAGGAGACTTGAGGACAGGTCACATCATTGGATTCACTGTAGACTTTCTCCAGCACCAATCTAAAGTGTGGCAACCTCACTGGGAGGCTAGGCCCAGAGAAGCAACAACATTTACAGTAGTCTGGCTCCAGGGTCTCCTACTCCTAGGGGAAAGGGGACTGCACCACATCAAAAGAACACCTCATGGGGATAAAAGAATCCAGACAGTAGATCTTCAGCACCAGATCTTTACACTGGTGGGAATTTTCAGCAGAGTCACAGTTGCAGTGATGGG
This sequence comes from Pan troglodytes, assembly GCF_028858775.2. Taxonomy (NCBI): domain Eukaryota; kingdom Metazoa; phylum Chordata; class Mammalia; order Primates; family Hominidae; genus Pan; species Pan troglodytes. The sequence goes on from NC_072411.2 coordinate 18,072,008, forward strand.
CTTAGCAGGGAAAGTCTGCAACTCTAACTCAACAGTCAGATAGGCCTGGTGTTCATGTGTGACCGGTCTTGGAGACCCTTCTCCCTACATTGTCCACCTCCACAGGCACAGCTGAGACTTCTCCCATGGGAGCTTGGTGTGGGTGCAACTATACATGGTCTTTCTGGAACACATCAGGGTGACAACATCCTCACAGGAGGAACATTCTCCAAGTTCAGGCTTGCATGAGAGACAGAGTCACAATTCCTCTCTACTTGGAACATCAATATTTCTACAGTTGAAAAAAGGTGCCTGTTTAATCTGAATAGCTGAACAATGGGACAGGAGTGTGACTGAGAGGTGCATCACTTTCCCACTGACCTGGCAGGAAAGCTGACTAAAGTGGCTCCAAACATTCCCCCTGATAAGACCACAGTGTGACTCATCAAGAGCTCCTCCAGTCACCTGTTTCAAGGCTTTGACTTCCGTGCATCCTTGGGTATTGAACTTACCCCGCCTGTTTTAGCCAAAACCAGTTTCTACTCAGGGATACCTCAACTACTGGCCTGAAGCCTGAGCCATCAAACTAGTAAATAAAATACTAGGGAAAAATAAATTAATTAAAAAGTCCATGCCATAGGGGAATGAGATAAGCTTCAAGACCTCTACCATTCCAACCCTATAGGAGACAGTAAATTTGCTCACACACCAAGCACATTTTTACTACAATCACATGTGAGAAAGCCATCATACAAAGACTCTCTATAATCAAGGAACTTTTACAGAGTCTTCTCCCCTGAAAGCATCAATAACCAAATTAGGCCATAATTAACTATAAGCATTAAAGTCACATCCTTAAGAGAAAAAAAAGCAAACAGAAAAACAAAGAAAAAAACACATGCAGTCAAATCAAACATGAATTCAAGAATAATTAGAAGACATAGTCTTCCAAAATAAGAAGGAACCAGAAAAGCAACTCTGGTAATATGACAATACAAGGTTTTATCACATGTCCAAAGGATCACACCAGCTCCCCAGCAATGAATCCAAACCATGATGAAATCTTTGAAATACCAAATAAGGAATTCAGAATGGTGATTATTAAGCTACTCAAGGAGGTATCGGAGGAAGGTAAAAATCATCATAAAGAAATTTTAAAAGCAGTTCCGGATATGAAAAAAAAAAAATTCTAGAGAGACAGAGATCATCAAGAAAAACCAATGAGAACTTCTGGAAATAAAAGTCATACTTAGGGAATTTTAGAATGTACTGGAAAGTTTTAACAATTGACTAGAACAAGTAGAAGAAAGAATTTCAGAGCTCAAAGATAAGGCTTTTGAAATAACCCAATCAGACAAAAATTTAAAAAAAATCTAGAGAAATGAACAAAGTTTCCAAGAAATATGAGATTATGTAAAATGGTCAAGCCTACAAAAAGTTAGTGTTCCTAAGCGAGAAGAGAAAACAACGTCTGGAAAATGTACTTGAAGAAATAATTAAGAAAAATATCCTGGCCTGGCTAAAGATGTAGATATTCAAGCAAGAAGCTCAAAGGATTCCTGAAAAACTCATTGCAAAAAGACTTTCAGCAAGGCATATGGTCATCAGGCTATCTAAAATCACCATAAAGGAAAGAAATCTCTAAGAGCACTAACACAAAGCGTCAGGTAACCTATAAAGCAAAATCTTTCAGATTAAAAGCAGACTTCTCAGCAGAAACTTTACAAGCCAGAAGCAACTGGGCTCCTATCTTCAGCCTTCTTAAACAGAACCACTTTCAGGCAAGAATTTTGTATATGGCAAAACTAAGTTTCATAAATGAAGAAGAAATAAAGCCATTTTCAGACAAACAAATGCTGAGGAAACTCTCATAGTGCTACCAAAACAGCACTACTAGAAATGCCAAACGGAGTTGTAAACCTTGAAACAAAAGTATAATAGGCACCAAAATAGAGCCTCTTGAAAGCTTAAAACTCACAGGGCCTATAAAACAATAGCAAAAAAAAAAAAAAAAAAAAAAACTAGGTAACAATTAACATGATGAATGGAAAAATAACTGACATTTCAACGTTCACATTAAATATAAATGACCTAAATGCTCCACTTAAAAGATACAGAATGGTAGAACTGATGAAAAATCAAAAACCAATTATCTGCTATCTTTAAGAGATTCACTTAATATGGAAGAATTCATATAAACTCTAGGCAAAGGAATGGAAAATGATACTCCATGCAAATGGAAACCAACAGAGTGCAGGAGTAGCTACTCTTATATCGGACAAAACAGACTTCAAAGCAGCAACAATAAAAAAGAACAAAGAAGGTCATTATATAATAAAAGTATCAATTCAACAAGGCAATACTACAATCTTAAATTTATATACACCTAACACTACAGCTCTCAGATTCATAAAACAATTACTACTAGACCCAAGAAATAAGATATATAGCAACACAATAATAGTGGGACATTTCAATATAACACTGATAGCACTAAACAGATCATCAAAGCAGAAAGTCAAAAAAGAAACAACAGACTTTAATGGCATTCTAGAACAAATGGACTTAACAGATATTTACAGAACAGTCTTCCCAAGAACTGCAGAATATACATTCTTGACATTAGCATGTTAAAGTCTCCAAGAGGGACATATGATAGGCAAAAAATAGGTCTCAATAAATTTTTAAATATCAAAATTGTATCAAGTATCATATCAAACCACAATGGATTAAAACTAGGAATCTACTTCAAAAGGATCCCTCAAAACTACACAAATACATGCAAATTAAATAATCTGCTCCGGAATTATTTTTGTGTTAACAATGATATCAAGATGGAAATTCTCTGAAATGAATAATAATAATGACAGAAGTTATCAAAACCTCTGGGAGACAGCAAAATCAGTGCCAAGAGGAAAGTTTATAGTGCTAAATGTCTGCATCAAAAAGTCTGAAAAAGCAAAAATTGGTAACCTAATATCTCACTTTGAGGAACTAGAGAAATAAGAACAAACTAAACCCAAAGCTTGCAGAAGAAAAGAAATAACAAAGATCAGAGAGCTAAATGAAATTCAAACAAAAAAGATACAAAAGATCAATGAAACAAGAAGTTTCTCTTTGAAAAAATAAACAAAATAGATAGACCATTAGATAGATTAACCAAGAAAAGAAGAGAGAAGATTCATATAAGCTCAATTACAAATGAAACTGGAGAGATTTCAACTGACAATACAGAAATGTAAAGATCATTCAAGACTACTATGAACACCATTATGCATGCAAACTAGAAAACCTACAGGAAACTGATAAATTCCTGGGACCGTACAATGATGCTAGATTAAATCAGGAAGAAATAGAAACCCTGAACACACCAATAACAAATAGCAAGATTGAATCAGTAATTTAAAAATTGCCAAAAACAACAAAAAAGCCTAGGAGCAGATGAATTCACAGCTGAATTCTACCAGACATTCAAAGAATTGCTATCAATCCTATTGCAACTATTCCAAAAGATTAAGAAAAAGGGAATCTTCCCTAAATCATTCTATGAACCAAGTATCACACTGATACCAAAACCCAGAAAGGACACAGCAACAACAACAACAACAACAAAACTGCAGGCCAATATCCCTGATGAACATAGATGCAAATATCTGCAACAAAATACAAGCTAACAGAATTCAACAGCACATCAAAAAGGTAATACATCACTATCAGGTGGGTTTCATCTCAGGGATTCAGGGATAATTTAGTATACACAACTCAATAAATGTGATACATTCCATAAACAGAATTAAAAATAAAAATGATATAATCATCTCAAAAGATGCAGAAAACGAATTTGACAAAATCCAACATCCTTTATGATAAAAACCCTCAACAAACGAGGCACAGAGAGGACTTATCTCAAAATAATGAAAGCCATTTATGACAACCACACAGACAACATCATATTGAATAGAAAAAAGTTGAAAGCATTTTCCCTGAGAACAGGAACAAGACAAGGATGTCCTCTTTCACCACTGCTAGTCAATATATTTGTGGATATCCTAGCCAGAAAAAATTAGGCAAGATAAGGAAAAATTATGCAAGAGAAGGCATCCAAATTGGAAAAGAGGAAGTCAAACTATTGCTATTTGCAAATGATATGATCATATACCTAGAAAATCTTAAAGATTGCTCCAAATAACTACTAGATTTGATAAACACACTCAGTGAAGTTTCAAGACACAAAATTGATGTACACAAATCAGTACCAATGCTGTATACCAATGATGGCAAAGCTGAGAAGCGAATGAAAAACATAATCCCTTTCACAACAGATCCAAAAAATAAAATAAAATACCTAGGAATATACATAACCAAGGAGGTAAATGATCTCTACGAGGAGAACTACAAAATATTTCTGAAAGAAATAATAGATAACAGAAACAAATGGAAATACAACCCATGCTCATGGATAGGAAAAAACAATTGTGAAAATGGCTATACTGCCCAAACACATCTATAGATTCAATGCAACTCTCATCAAAACACCATATCACTTTTCACAGAGTTAGAAAAAAAAATCCTAAAATTTATATGAAACCAAAAAGAGCCTAAACAGCTAAAGCAATCATAAGCAAAAAGAACAAATCAGGAGGTATCACATTACCAGACTTCAAATTATACTACAAGGCTATAGTTGCCAAAACAGCAGGTACGGGTATAAAAATAGGCATATAGACCAATGGAACAGAATAGAGAACCCAGAAAAAAGCCAAATATACTTGCAGCTAACTGATTTTCAACAAAGCACACAAAAACTTAAATTGGTGAATGGACACCCTGTGTAATAAATGGTGCTGGGAAAGCTGGCAAGCTACAAGTAGAAGATCCTCATATCTCATCTTATACAAAAATAGGCTCAACATGGATCAAAAACTTAAATATAAAGACCCAAAAGCATGAAAATTCTAGAAGTCTGTATTACTCTGTTTTCATGCTGCTGATAAAAACATACCCGAGACTTTTACAAAAGAAAGAGGTTTAGTGGACTTACAGTTCCACATGGCTGGGGAGGCCTCACAAACATGGCGGAAGGCAAGGAGGAGCAAATCACGTCTTACGTGAATGGCAGCAGGCAAAGGGAGAGCTTGTGCAGGAATATTCCCATTTTTAAAACCATCAGATCTCATGAGACTCATTCACTACCACGAGAACAGCGTGGGAAAGACCCATCCCCATAATTCAATCACCTCCCACCAGGTTCCTTCCACGATATGTGGGAATTGTAGGAGTTACAATTCAAGATGAGATTTGGGTGGGGACACAGCCAAACGATATAATTCTGTCACTGGTCCCTCCCAAATCTCATGTCCACACATTTGAAAACCAATCATGCCTTCCCAACAGTCCCCCAAAGTCTTAACTCTTTTCAGCATTAACTCAAAAGTCCACAGTCCAAAGTTTCATCTGAGACAAGGCAAGTTCCTTCCACCTATGAGCCTGTAAAATCAAAAGTAAGTTAGTTACTTCCTAGATCCAATGGGGATACAAACATTGCATAAATATAGCCATTCTAAATGGGAGACATTACCCAAAATAAAGGGGCTATAGGCTCCATGAAAGTCTGAAATCCAGGAGGACAGTCAAACCTTAAAGCTCCAAAATGATCTCTTCTGACCCCATGTCTCACTGCCATGTCATGTTGATGCAAGAGGTAGGTTCCTATGGTCTTGGGCAGCTTCACCGTGGTGGCTCTGCAAGGTTCAGACTCTCACCTGGCTGCTTTCATGGGCTGGTGTTGTTTCTGTAGCTTTTCCAGGCACATAGTGCAAGCTGTCAGTGGATCTGCCATTCTGGGATCTGGAAGACGGTGATCCTCTTCTCACAGCTCCACTAGGTGGTGCCCCAGTAGGGACTCTGTATGGGGGCTCTGACTCCACATTTCCCTTCTGCACTGCCCTAGCAGAGGTTCTCCATGACAGCTCCACTCCTGCAGGAAACTTCTGCACGGACATCCAGGCATTTCCATACATCCTCTGAAATCTAGGCAGAGGTTACCAAACCTCAATTCTTCACTTCTGTGCACCAACAGGCTTAACATCACATGGAAGGATTGGGGCTTGCACCCTCTAAAGCCATGGCCTGAGCCGTACCTTGGCCCCTTTTAGTCAAGCTGGAATGGCTGGAACACAGGCCACCAAGTCCCTAGACTGCACACAGCATGAGGACCCTGGACCTGGCCCATGAAACAATATTTTCCTCCTAGGCCTCTGGGCCTGTGATGGTAGGAGCTGCTGTGAAGACCTCTGATATGTCTTGGAGACATTTTTACTATTGTCTTGGGGATTAACATTTGGCTTCTCGTTATTTAGGCAAATTTCTGCAGCCGGCTTGAATTTCTCTGAGAGAATGGGATTTTTTTGTTTCTATCACATTGTCAGGCTGCAAATTTTCCAAATTTTCATGCTCTGCTTCCCTTATAAAACTGAGTGCCTTTGACAGCACCCAAGTCACATATTGAATGCTTTGCTACTTAGAAATTTCTTCTGCTGGATACCCTAAATAATCTCTCTGAAGTTCAAGACTTCCACAGATCTCTAGGGCAGGGGCAAAATACCACCAGTCTCTTTGCTAAAACATAACAAGAGTCACCTTTTCTGCAGTTCCCAACAAGTTCCTCATCTCCATCTGAGACCACCTCAGCCTGGACCTTATGTTTCATATAACTGCTGGCATTTTTGTCAAAGCCACTCAACAAGTCTCTAAGGAGTTCCAAACTTTCTCACATTTTCCTGTCTTTTCTGAGCCCTCCAACCTGTCCCAACCTCCACCTACTACCCAGTTCCAATGTTGCTTCCACATTTTGGGAAACTTTTCAGCAGCCCCCATTCTACTGATACCAATTTACTGTATTAGTCTGTCCTCACACTGCTGATAAAGACATACCTGAGACTGGGCAATTTACAAAAGAATGAGGGTTATTGGACTTACAGTTCCACATGGTGGGGGAGGCCTCACAATCATATCAGAAGGCAAGGAAGAGCAAGTCATGTCTTATGTTGATGGCAGCAGGCAAAGAGAGAGCTTGTGCAAGGAAACTCATTTTTAAGACCATCAGATCTCATGAGACTCACTCATTATCATGAGAACAGTGCAGGAAAGATGCACCCCCATAATTCAAGCACCTCCCACTGGGTTCCTCCCAAGACCTGTGGGAATTTAGGGAGTTACAATTCAAGATGAGATTTGGGTGGGGACACAGCAAAACCATATCAAAGACAATGTTGAAAAAACTCTTCTAGATATCAGCCTAGGCAAATAATTTGTGACTAAGATCCCAATAGCAAATGTGGCAAAAAGAACTGTAAATAAATGTGACCTAATGAAACTAAAAAGCTTCTGCACAGCAAAAGAAATAATAATCAGAGTAAACAGAAAACACAGAGAATGATATAAAATATTTGCAAACTACACATCTGACTAAGGACTAGTATCCATAATATATAAGAAACTCAAACAAATCAGCAAGGAAAAAAACAAATAACCTTGTCAAAAAGTGGGCAAAGTACATGAATAGACATTTCTCAAAGGAAGATATGCAAATGACCAAAAACCATATGAAGAAATGCTCATCGCCACTAATCATCAGGGAAATGCAAATGAAAACTACAATGAGATACCATCTTACTCCTGCAAGAATGGCCATTATTAAAAAGTAAACAAACAAACAAATAATAAATACTGGCATGGATATGGGGCAAAGGGGATGCTTATACACTGATAGTGGGAATGTAAATTATTACAAACATCATGGAAAACAGTATGGAGATTCCTTAAAGAGCTAAAAGTAGATCTATCATTTCATTCAGTAATCCCATTGCTGGGTATTGACCCAAAGGAAAAGAAGTCATTAATGAAAGAGATGCTCGCACATACATGTTTATAGCGGCACAATTCACAATTGCAAAGATATTGAACTAACCTAAGTTCCCATTAACTAATAAGCGGATAAGAAAAAATGTGGTATATACACACCATGGAATACTACTCAGCCATAAAAACGTAGTGAAATAATGTCTTCTGCAGCAACTTGGATGGAGCTGAAGGCCATTATTCTAAACAAAGTAACTCAGGAGGGAAAAACCAAAAAACATATGTTCTTACTTATAACTGGGAGCTAAGCTATGAGTATGAAAATGCATATAGAGTGATACGAGACTTTAGAGAATTAGAATGGGAAGCGTGGGAAGGGGACTGGGGATTAAAAAAATAACTGTATATTAGGTACAATGTTCACTATTTGGGTGATGGGTACACTAAAATGTCAGAATTTACCACTATATAATACATCCATGTAACAACAACAACAAAAAACCACTTGTACACTAAAAGTTCTTGAAATAATTTTTTTTAAAAAAGAAAAAATTATGATATGGGACAACATGTTTATAATATTGTGGAATGGTTTCATCTATAAAATGCTAACATCTGACAGATGGTTCAGGATTTGTTGCTTCCTAGGTTTTTACTAACATTTAAGGTTACTAAGAATAATAATTCTAGTTAATATATAATTCTGTATGTTATGTTCTTAATGACAAAAAATGTCTACTTTGGTGGTTATTTAAAAGCTAATAACTAAAGAAGGTAAAAAGAAACTGGTCAGTAGAGGAGAGAGATGTGAAAGTAGTTATGGATATAAAAATGTATTTTTTGGTAAGAACAGATAAAAAGAAAATAGAATAATTTTGTATAAGAAAGGATTTCATATGGTAAATTTGTGTCCTAACATAAAATAATAGATTGTTAAGGAAAGAGGGAAGTATAGGACAAGTCAGAAAGTCCAAACATGTCATAGATGGTCTGTGTAGGTTGTGATAAACTTCATGAAGAAAATTTATAAAAGGAATTGTGTATGTGATTAAGTTAGCTATAATTAAAATTAAATTATTTATAAAAGCATTTCTACACATTGGTCTTCTATTTTAAAACAAGGTTTTCTTAAGGTATTGATTTGCTTTTAATGAAATTACAGCTTTTGCCTTTTAGTTCTATAACCTATTTCTTTTTAAAACTTCTCAGATTCATATCTTAGAAGTTGAACTTGTGTTGTGTCTCACTGCTGTCAGCTCTTTTTCTCTTTGGAAAAACCTGAGATGACAACTCTCTTTCAGTTCTTTGTCAGCTCCTGTAACATTTTTCTCCAGGTCTAACAGTTGTTATGGCCTAATGCTGAAATGTTTTTATCATGAAGGTAAAATAAAAAGGAGTGTTTTCCTCCAGTATAATTTCCTCCAGTATAATTGATTCTGTACTCTTGACTTTTCTTGACATGTCTAAATTTTTCAATGTAATCAGGAAACGTCTTCTGCTGTTCCTAGGAGTCAGGTATTTCCCTGACATACTTATAACTTTGAAAACAATCTTCCAGTATGTGATTAAATTCAAGCACTTTTTTTCATCAAGTCTGACTTTCAGATTATCTAAACGGGCTTCTCATAAGAAAAAGCAGTCACACTGCAGAAGGTTTTTCTTTGCCTTTTTTGTAACTGGTTTAGAAATAACATTTTATGTTTTACCAAGATAATTCCTACATTGTCTTATTAGGTGTTTGATTGCTTAGAAAAACTGAGCTTTAAAATAATTCAAATCTTTTTCAATCCATGTAACCTTCTGTACTGCTTTTAAAGTCTTTTGATTATCACTTTGGTTAAATGAGTAACTATAATTTTACAACGAGCTTTTTAACATCTTTGACAAACATCCTCAAAGTCAAATCCTAAATTAAGTCTCTGACTTATTGCTAGGGGTTATCAAAGCTACAAAAATTAATCACCAAAAGGTTGTAGAATCATTTTACAGCTTCCAATCATATCGTGGACTTCAGTAGCACCACCCCCAGCCCCTTGCAATTGTCATTATCAGGTGCTATTAACTAATCCATGTGCTGTTAAATTACATGGTTCTGACTGCTGGTGTAACCACTCAATAAGTTCACCTTGTCTGCTGCCTAGACAGAGACAATTTATCAAGACAGAGGAATTGCAACAGAGAAAGTAATTCGGGCAGAACCGGCTGCGTGGGAGACCAGAATTTTATTATAACTCAAATGAGTCTCCCTGAAAACTTGGCGATTGAAGTTTTCAAGGATAATTTGGTGGGTAGGGAGCCAGTGAATCAGGTGTGAAATCATAGGAAGTCTAAACTGTCCTCTTTGCAGAGTCAGCTCCTGAGTGGGGGCCATAAGACCAGATGAGAAAGTTTATCAATCTGGATAGTGCCAGCTGGTCCATAGAGTGCAGGGTCTACAAAATATACCAAGCACTGATCTTAGGTTTTGCAATAGTGATTTTATCCCCAGGAGCAATTTGAGGAGTTTAGAATCATGCAGCCTCCAGCTGCATGACTCCCAAACCATAATTTCTAACCTTGTGGTAAATTTGTTAGTCCTGCAAATGCAGTCTAGTCCCCAGGCATGAAGGGGATTTGTTTTGGGAAAGGACTTCTCCTCCCAAAGTTAGTTCAGATTATGACTCTGAATGAACAAGAACATCTTGGAGGTTAGAGGTAAGATGGAGTCAGCTAGTTCATATCTCTTTCACTATAATAATTTCCTCAGTTATAATTTTTGCAAAGGTGATTTCACTGGGAATACATATCTTGTCGCAAGAAGGCAATGACTCCTGCCAATATCTGACACCAACGTAAGTTAACCAAAGCCTCATCTTTAGACCCAAGGAAAGGCAACAATCAAAGTAACTGCCTTCATGAGATGCAGGGAAAGGACTGTACTCCAAAACATTAAGATTCATGTAATAATTTTGCCTCTATGTGAATTAATATAGTTTATTCTATGTGTTGATACTAAATAATTGAAATGTTTAACTACCTATGAGCTTCCTTTCTTGTCATTTTCAAAACTAGACAGAGCTTATGACATTTTTGTTTGAAACACTGCTAATTATTTGTTTTGTTTTGCCTCCAGAATTTAAAATTATTCAATCCCTCCAGGCCCAGGTACTGTCACATGAGACTGTAAGGGCTGGTTTCAAGAAATAAAATTAGGTAAAATCCTCCAAATCAAGAATAGGCATACCGTTGCCTAAACAGCTGAACAAAATGCTTGTGTTTTGTATAGCTAATTGCTGCAAGCCAAGATTACAGTAGTTCAGTATATAGAAATTACAAATAAGTCCATTTTATAACTTTGCCTTTTGGCTTTTGGTTTTTGTCTCTTATGTTGCTTAAAAGGGGTTTTAAAGGTTAATGAGTGCCTCTCCACTTCCATTCTCATTTGGCCCAGAACATTCAATTGGCTATAAATCTTTTGACTCTAAGCCCCTGAGCCAGAGGAGGTCCCACCCAGGGACATGATGGACCCGAGGCAGGTGGCATACTACTCCAGCATTGATATGGGACAACATAAAAGCATGGCCATTAATACTGCTTCTGGCATACCTTGATAAAAAGGGGGTATATAAACTAAAAAATAGAACTTTAAGCCTCTCAACGAAGGAGGAATTCAGGCAAAATTGGTCTTTGGAATGCAGGCAAAATTGACCAGCATTCACATTAAAGTAGAGATCATAAGACTGACAGAATGAATTCTTTATGACAATAAGATACCAAGTTATAAACAGAACCTAGGACTATGCCAGGAAAACGCTATGTCTCTATCCCAAAGTAAGCAGAGTCATATGTTACATTCATGTTTTTTCAATATGCATGAGTCAGGACCCCTTTATAAAGATTCATACATCCTCCTATAACCTGTTAAATATGCATGTTTAGCCAACCTGTCATCATATCCCCACAGGAGCCCCAGGTATAAATGACAGTGGGGAATAAAGTAACTTATTTCTTAATCAATATTAGGGCTATTTATTCAGCTTGTAACATCCCAAAAGCAAAAAATACTAAAATTCAAGAGAAATACAGCAAAACTTTTTTTTAAAAAAACCTTTGGAATGTTGGCTGAGGGACTTGAAATTAAGAAATAATATTCTCTGTATGCCAAAATGTCCAATTTCTCTGTTGGGATGAGAGTTGCTTTGCAAGCTAAATGATCAAGTGACTTTTCCTCCAAGGAAGCAGCAATTTGTCTTACAGATTCCACCAGAACAGGGACTGCAATTTCAGTCCCTTACTCACCCCAAGGAAGGAAAGGAAGAACTCTTCCCTCCGGAAGTCTATGAACAATTTGCTGTTTCCATGTCCTCATACCCCATGGATGAGCCCTGTTGCCCAGGAAATAAGGTGCTACTAAAATCCTGGAGAAACCAAGAGCAGACAAAGAGCTAGCCAAAAAGTAAACACCCTTCTCCCTGAAGAAAACTTGCAGATTAGCCAAATGGTCCTACAAAATGTATGGCCTTAGATATCCTGACTGCAGCCCAAGGCAACACTTGTGCACTGATTAAGACTGAGTGTTGTGCATATATATACACCAGATTGTTTTCACAATACAACCCAAGTTATGCATGCATTAGATATCTCTATTTCTGCTATAGATACCTTCTCCCAGGACCCCGTAACAGCATGGTTCAGCCAACTTCCTAATACATGGAAGACTTTCATATACTGTGTGATTGGTACTCTGCTGATTGTTCTCCTTGGCTGCTGTGGACCTTATTACCATTATAAATTTTGTATGGAGGTGCAGGACAGATTATCTCAAAAGCTCCTACATCCTAGTACCATAATGCTCCAGCAAGTCCCTATTGTGAATCTGGGAACTCTGGAATATGCCTAACTACAGGTAAATAGATTCCATTCTGATACACCCTACCCATGCTCCTTTTCAGAAAGAAATAGCAAGATTTACCGCATCACCTACTTTCCATAGAAAAGGAATGGAATTTGACAGTGAGAAACCCATAACCAAGTATCCCAGTAAAAAATGCATTTTGAGGCTTTTTTCCCCTGTTTCTTGCTTTCAGACTTGAAACATACTTTGAAACTCTTCGTTTCTCCTTTCCCACCAGATACTTATGTGAACAGTTCTCGCTAATCTAATTATGTGCTTGCTTAGAAGTTGCAGGGACCAGTTTTGAAACAAAACAAAATTGAGAGACCCAGCTGCAGAATTCTCCCAACTGGGGGAAATTACTAGCAACCCACCACCACCGGGTGAAAATCAGGATAACACAAACCGGACCCCTGGATGGGCGATTACTTAAGATAATCATCAGAATGAGACAGGCATACCTGCACCCTCCTGCACCTTGCCACGTGTGTGTTTCCCACACCTTTTCCTTCTGAAACCCCTTCACTCAGCCCGAGAGACAGAGATGGCTTCTTTGAGGCAGAAGCTTGGTTATCTCCCATCTGCTAGCATTTGATCAATAAAGTTGTTTTCCTTTCACCACACCCTGCTTCTTGTGTTTTCATTCTGAGAGGGGAGCAGTCAGACTTGAGCCTGTTACAAAAGGAAACTTCCTTCAACTCCTCCAACCATGGGTAAGGCCTGACTCTATCCACCACCCATCTCAGCACCGTTTCTTTCTCTGAAGAAAAAGCTGTTTGGATCCATCTGACTTTAGTCAGGTTGCAGGCTGAGAGGAAGAAAAACCACCATGAGGAGGGTGGGGGTTAGAAGATCAAGAGGCCATGAGAAAAGGGAAAAGGAGAGAGCAGTCACAGAGGAAGGCTCTCTTATGCCTAACTGAGGTGGATGCAATGTGGCTGACAGAAGAGGACATAAAGTAAAGAATCGTTTCTGCCATTCTCAGGATTTTGTGTACATGCCTGACTGTCTAATGATAAGACCCCTGAGGATGGACTCTCTGCCTAGCTTTTGTTTCAATATCTTGTAAAAATGCTTCCAGATTTTATGAAGTATCTGCAGAGACTATAGAAGAAATAGCATCTGAGTGTGTAACTCTTTTGTTGTTGTTAGTCTGATAAGACACACAGCCTGAAGTACATGAAGTGAAGCAATATTTTCACCACACAGCAGGCTGTTCCAGAAAAACACTTCATTTCAAGTGTGCACCTGGCTTGGTCTGTGGAACTGACCAAGGTATAGGTATAAGTCTTAGGGGAGGGCAACCAGTCGGATGGAGGGCAATGAACCAATTTTTTCCTCAAGCTTTGTTAAACTTATGCATTAGAAAGAACTATGCAAATGAAGAGAGACTTCAACTTCAGAAAAATGACCCTTAATAATAATAAAAATAATAATAAATAATGGATGACACCACAGGAACATGCATCTTTTCTTCTATGCAACTTCTGTGTTCCTGTAAAGGTAGGTGTAAATTAAATACATTTTTAAAAGAAAAAAGTATTTTCCTTTTTTCATTTAAACTTTTCATTGAACCATACATATACAAAAAAACTATGCACATTGCTAGTGCCAAGCTTAATGAATCGTTCAAACTAAATATACCCGTGTAGCTGGAACCCAACTCATGAAACAGAATATGGCACACTCTCCAGAGGCTCCCATGTCTCCATCTAGTCACTACCTAGCTGTCTCAAAAGAAACTCACCACTGTGCTGACACCTAATACCACAAACTGGTTTTCGTGTTTTGAACCTGAGAGAAACAGAAACACATAATATATGTTCGTCCTTGTTGTCTGGCTTCATCACTCAATGCAATGTTTGTGTGTAGTTTTAGATGGTTCCTTCTTATTACAGTATAGCATTCCACTACATGAAAACCACGGAATCCCACTATTCTAATATCTATTTTGCTACTTTATTATATCCCTCCTATTATTGGAAATTTTAGTTTCCAGTTGGGGAATTTTAAGAATGGTGTTGCAATGACCATAGCTACACAAATCTTTTTTTGAGTCTAAGGGTACATTTTTCTCCACTACACACCTAGGAATCCATACCTAGGAATGAAATAAAATTTGGGTTTTTTTAATATATATACAGACACATATATACACACATATATAATCTATATATATAGATATACACACACATATATTTCTATATATAATCCATATATATACATACTCACATATATTATATGGATATACATACACATACATATTATATATTTATATTATATATTACATATATATGATATATACTATTATATATTGCACATATAATATATAATAGGCTTATATTATATATTACATGTATGTATATCTATATATGCATATGTACATGTGTACACATATTAAATATATAATATACTTAATATATAACATATGTGTTATATACATGCATATGTATATCTATATATGTATGTATAGGTATACATATAATATATAATGTATAATATATGTGTGTATGTATATCTATATAATATATATTATATATAATTATAGAATATGGATTATAGTATAGAATATAAAATATAACATATGTGTGTATATATACCTATATAGATGGATTACATGTGTGTATATAGATATGTACACAAACATACTTAGCTTTATTTGATATTGCCAAACTGTTTTTGAAAATGCAAAATTTTAGGCATACACATTTCTGGGATAATTTTGACCCATTTCACAAATTTTAAGATTTTTTAAAATTTGTTTCTTTTAAAATCAATACTCAAAACAAACTGGGAGGTTACGGACATAACATTGTTTTATATCTTGATTGTGGTGGTGATTAGATGTGACTACACACTTGTTAAAACTTGTAGAAATGTATTACAAAATGGTGAATTTTATTTTATGAATTAGTTTATTGATTACCCAGTTGAGGAATATTTGGTTATTTCCTCTCTTGTCAATTACAATAACAGTTTTATGCTGCTATAAATATCCACATCGGGTATTTGTGTGGACATATGCTTTCATTTCTTTAGGGTAAGTACATACAAATGGGATTTCTGGGTCATACAGGAATGTACATTTATCTTCATAAGTAACTGACAAGTTATTTTCTACAGCAGCTGTTCCATTTTGCATTCCCAAAAGCAATATATGAGAGTTCCAGTTGCTTAGCATACTTACCACCACTTGGTATTGTCAAGTTTTGTTTTCTTTGTTAGTTTTAGCCATGCTAAGGGGTATGCAGTGGTTTTCATTTGAATTTTTCTAATGACTAATGAGATTGACATCTTTTAATGCGCTTATTTTCTGTCCATATACCTTCTTTGGTAAAGTGTTTGCTCAGATCTTCTGCCCATTTTCTATTGGGTTGTTTGCTTCTGTATCATTATGTTTTGAGAGTTCTTTGTCAGATGTATGATATGCAGATATTTTCTGCCAGTCTGTGACTTGTCTTCTCATTCTCTTAACAAATGATTTTTGCAAAGCAAAAATATTTTATTTTGAAGAAGTCAAATTTATCAGTTTTCTTTCTTTTTTTTTTTTTTTTTTTTTGAGATGGAGTCTGGCTCTGTTGCCCAGGCTGGAGTGCAATGGCACGATTTCTGCTCACTGCAACCTCCGCCTCCTGGATTCAAGCGATTGTCCTTCCTCGGCCTCTCGAGTAGCTGGGATTACAGGAGCCCACCACCAGGCCTGGCCAATTTTTGCATTTTTAGTAGAGACGGGGTTTCGCCATGTTGGCCGGGTGATCTCAAACTCCTGACCTCAGGCAATCCGCCCACCTCGGCATCCCAAAGTACGGGGATGATAGGCATGAGCCACTGTGCCTGGCCCAGTTTTCTTTTTTATAGATCATAGTTTTGGTGTGTTGTTCTTATCTAAGATCTCTTTGCCTAACCTAAGGGCACAAAATTTTTTCTCTTATGTTTTATTTAAAATCTTTATAGTTTCATATTTTAAAATTAGACTTATAATTCATTTTGAATTTTTCACATAAAGAATACAGATTGAAGTTCCATACATATATATGCAAACGTTAAATTTTTCCACCACAATTTATTATAAAAATTTGTTCTTCCTCCACTGAATTTCCTTCACACTATTGTCAAAAATCAGTTGGCCATATTTCTGCACGCCTATTTCTGAACTTTCTGCTCTCTCTCATTTATCTATCTATGCATCTTTTCTCCAGTCTACCCTGTCTTGATTGTTATAGTTAGGTTATATTATAGTTAAGATTCATAGTATGTATTAAAGTTAGGCAATGTAAGTCCTCCAACTTTATTCTTATTTCAAAGTTATTTTGGCTATACTGGGCTCTTGCCCTTTTCATATAAAATTTGAGACTAGCCTATGGATATCTATAAAAAATTCTTATGGAATTTTAATTGAGATTGCATTGAATCTGTAGATCAATTTTTGGGAACTGACATCTTAAATATATTGCATCTTCCAGTCCACGAACACAATATATCTTTCCACTTATTTGTGTCTTCACTGATAACTTTTATCAGTCTTTTGTACTTTTCAGCATAGAGATCTTGCATAAATTTTATTAGATTTATATTTAAGTATTTCCTTCTCCTTGGTGATATTTTAAACTGCTATATTTTTACTTTTGGTATCCAATTTTTCATTATTAGAATATAGAATTCTTGCTGATTTTTTTGTATATTGACAATGTGTGCTAAGTCTTGCTAAACTTATTTACCCATTGTAGCAAAAGAGAGGAGAGAGAAAAAGGAACTGACCAGAGCTTGGGAAGAATTCTCATTTAGAGACGGGAAGAATTCTCATTTAGAGACGGGAAAAAAGAAGCAACCCTGAAAAAGACAGAAAATGAATGGAGATAGGAACATAATCAAGAGAAAGTGGCACCATTTCATATTCCCCCAACCCAGTCTTTCACCAAAGTCTTGAAAAGCTTGGAATCTCTTTTATAAGGCATTACTAAATTATACCTTATTCCACTCTAATTTTACTTAGTATTTTTAAATTCTACCCCTCTACTTACCTTTCCTCCAAAAGTGTTAATTCCTCTTTTGAGGCCAGGGGAAAAGCCTTAAACACTGACTCATGGGACAAAAATCATCTCATTCTTTGACCCTCTACCTCTCCCTAAGTATTTTCCTACAATTTTTACAGTATTGGAACAAGCCTGACTACTTTCATTTAATAAACACATATTCACCGTTTGTTATGTATAAGCCACTCAGCAGGAGGCTGTGGATAGGAGAGATGCAGAGCAGGAATAACATTCAAAATATCCAGCAACTTGGCCAACATGGGCTCTGGCAAAGCCATAGCTGGGCCAGGACCCTGGAGAAACTGCTGTTCCAGGTGTAAACCTCGTAGTTATTTGAACAAGGTGATGTGAGGGATGCTGGAGGAAGGGGGCAGGGAGTTCTCTGTGGAGGGCTTGGGGCAGTGGCTATCTACCAAATGATATGGACGTATTGTAACACTGTAATACATGACATATCCCTATCCCCAGTGATCCTGGGAACTCGGGAGTTCATAGCAGTTGCACTCAGCAAGACAATACATGAACTAATGATTACAATATCGTGCAGTCATAAGAGAAAAAATTTTAGGATCTTCTAAATTTATTACACCAAGGAGGAAATTGAGCCCCGGAGACTGAGTCATATAGCAGGTTTGCAACTTCTCATTATTGGATTATAGATTAACTCTCTTTCTCATTGTTCTTGTTCTGTAAATGACTAGGAGAGACTGGAGACCACACCTCTTCCCCTTCCAATCGCTGATCTTTGTTATAGATTAACTGTCTCCTTTATTTTCCTGTACCTTACTCAAACCAGGTGGTGCAAACGACCCCATGACTGTTACATCTTCAATGTCGATGTCAAACATACCTTTCCAAAAAAAAAAAAAAAACTACCTGAACTAATCAGATTGTTATAACTATGCATTCAAACATATATAGAAAGATGCTGAATTTCTGTTATGCTTTCCTAAATTTGGTCTCTGTAAAGGACCCCAAACTTCTATACCTTAGAAGAATGGCTTCAATTCTTTGGAATCTGTGTTTCCTGAGTGGCTGTCCTCAAACTTTATGTTTGAACAAACATAAACTCACTTTACACTAGATTCTGATCCTTTTGATTATTTCGTCTTGGTTACAGCATCTAATGAGCCCTGAGAGGGCACAAGGGAAATTTAATGGAGATTTGGAGAGGTGGAGATCACTTATTTTGGGAAGGAGAATAAGAACATTTGAGTTGAATTCCAAAAACAGGTGTATTTAGGTGTGAAAGCAGAAGCAGTGAAAATGAAGGGCATAGATTAAGTAAAAGTCAAAAGGCAGAAATGCACTTTTTGCCTGTTACAAAGGAGCTCAGAAAGAGTAACAAGAAATAAGATGGCAGGTAAAACAATAAGGAAAAAGGAATGAACAAATTGTGGGGGTGGAGATAGATTCTTTTGAGATTCATGAATATGTCATAGAATTTTCTAGCTGAAAAGGGGCTTAGAGACCCTAAAGGCCAATCTTGCAAACTTTTGGTGGTAAAAATGGGGAAACTGAGGCCCAGAGGAAGGAGTATGTTAATATCAGAAGCCCGGAATTCTTATTTCAGAGCTTTCTCCCCCAGGTCTCATTTCTCTCCTCTTCTTCTGGTTTTTACAGTGCAAAATAAATAAATGCCTGTAAGCAGTAGTTGCTGATGAGGAGGCTTTGATTTTTTATTTCTTCCCCAGAGGGCTGGCATAGTGCCTTACTTCCTAATGATGCATTCAAATAGATCCTACTTCTCAAGTTCCTGCTTTCTCTTCAGGTGTTTTAATAAAACTGAGAACAGTAAGCGGATGCTCTGGTCTCTCTGCCCCTGCATAGCTAGCTGGAGCTTTTTCCTTCTATGAGGCAATAGTAGCGCCGCTTAGCTCTCCGTTGAAAGATTCAAATGCAATACACGTTATATAAGCTCTCTTTTTCTCTCCTCATCTTGTCAGGTATGACACAAAGCTCTCATCCTGAAGGGTTTTCTCCCTTTCCCTTGCTCCTACTCCTACATTATATGTTTCTTATTAAGCTGCATTCTCTTCCAAGATATTGTTGGAATTCATTTTACTTCCATTTTTTCATCTCTTCTGTCAGTCAAGAGGAAAACAGATAAAAAGGCTGCTCTTAGAACAAATTGAAAATCTCACAGTTTTGAACTCACTTACTGTTCATCTCCTCCTGAGGATTTTCTACTTGATGGACAGTAATCATAGTCTAGGACCCAATAACAGAACCGACTGAAATTTTTACCAAACCTTTCTCTAATTTTACTATTCTAACTGTCTAACATATAATTTTTCTGGACACAAGCTTTTAACCTATTTTATACCCTTCACAACATAGTTTTATTTTTTAAATATTGTTTCATATTAATAAAATGAAAATTAGTGAGCCTGTAAATTTTGAATTATTTCAGCTGTCATTTAATGTATATTTTCTATGACTACATGTTAGACTTTACTAAATGCTAAACATGTATCAGCACAGTTAGTGGGCATAATCAATCTTCTGAGGTAGACATTTTGATTTTTTTCTTATACAGGTGGGGAAATTGGAACTTAAGTATTTTAATATTCATCATGGTCTTCTAGCTAAGAAGTAATAGAACCTGAACTTAACTCCAGACAGCTTGGGTCTCAGACTTTCACACATAACCATAACATTATCGAACCCCATTCCAAGTTGTCTTTCCTAGGCAGTCAATTACATTATGATTCTCTAAAAATTTACTCTGTAAATTGTATTAAAATCAGCAAAGTGATCTAGAGAAGAATAAGACTGTACTCTTTAAACAAACAAGCAATAAAACATTAAAAAACTATGACTAGAATAACACACAAAATTCTTATTGATAAATATAACCATAAAACAATAACTATTTTGTTTTATTTTTTAATTGATAAGCAATAATTATACATATTCGTGGGGGTTCATAGTGATATTTTGATCCATACAATATATAGTAATCAGTCTGGGTAATTAGTATATCCATCATCTCAAACATTTATCTTTTCTTTGTGTTGGAAATGTTTAATATCCTCCCTCTAGCTATTTGAAATTACATATTACTGTTAACTATAGTCATCCTACGGTGGTATACAGCATTAGAACTTGTTCCTACTATCTATAATTTTGTGTTCTTTAACAAATATCTCCCTGTCCCTTAATTTCCCCTACTCTTCCCAGTCTATAGTATATTCTGTTCTACATTTTACTTCTGTGACATCAACTATTTTTTAGCTTCCACATATAGGTCAGAATATTTGGCGTTTAACTTTCTGTTCCTGGCTTATTTCACTTAACCTAATGTCATCCAGTTCCATGCATGTTGCCATGAATTACAGAACTGTATTCTTTTTGATGGCCAAATAGTATGATGGCATACGTTTATCACATTTTCTTCATTCATCTGTTGTTGGACACCTAGAGGCATTTCATGTCTTGGCTATTATGAGTAGTGCTGCAATAAACATGGTGGTTCAAATGTCTTTTTGATATAATGATTTCCTTTCCTTTGGAAATTCTCAATAGTAGGATTGCTGGATCATGTGGTAGTTCTACTTGTAGTTATTTTAGGAACCACCATACTGTTCGCCAATGAATTCATTTTTCAGGAATTATGATTTTCTGATAATTCAGTGATCCAGGACCTCATCTCAAGCAAGAGCAGCCCCTGAAAAGCCATTTGCTGTTCATAAATATCACATGTCAACGCCTATGCAACTTTAATAAAAGAGCTATGGATCAAAGCCTTTGCTATATGATTATTAACTTGTATTAATTACACAGGATTACATTTGGCTATCTAGTGTTTCCAACTTATAAGACAGTAAAAACTAGCAAATTAGAAAATGTGTACAGAGGAAGATACAGGAAGCAGATAGATAGAAAACAATAAGAAATCACAGAAGACAGTATGACAGTAGAGATGAGACAGAAAACTAAATCAAAGGAACCAACAAAGATATAACATCCTAAAGCAATTTAGAGAAGAAGACAATCAGCTTAAAATTCGAATGGCCACTGAGGAAGTCTGCATTACATCACAGGACAATGCACAATTTTGATGATGAAGGATCCAAATTATGCCCAAGAGAATTAAATATAATTTTTAGCATTTTCATCAATTAGGCCTGAGAAGACACAATGCACATTATTTATTTCTAAATTTACATTTATGTTTTTAGCATTATTTATTTTTCCTTTAGCAACTTCCAATTTATCCTTATATTTTTGATAAAAAATTCTTCTCTGTTCTTCTTGAGTTCTTCTCCCTCACGCTTCCACTGCTTCTGTTACCTGAAAAAATTATCCCTGTATGTTGGAATCTCTGCCTTGTGCTCCAATTTTATACAAAGCAAAGAGATATGGTAATTATATGATAAATTGGGCACACTTTTCATCTGCTCTATAGCAATATTTTTCTGGTGACTGTATTTTCAAATTTTATTGATACATAATATTTGTACATAGAGTACATGCAATATTTTGTTACATAAATAGAATGTGTAATGATCAAGGAAGCATATTTGGGATGTCCATCACCCCAAGTATTTATCATTTCTATGTGTTGGGAACATTTTAAGTTCTCTGTTCTTGCTAATTTTAAATACACAATACGCTATTGTTAACTACAGACATCTTACTATGCTACTGAATATTAGAACTTAGTACTTCTATTTAATTGTATGTTTGTACCCATTAAACAATCTCACTTTATCCCCTCCTGACCCACACAGCCTTCTCATCCTCTGATATTTATTGTTCTACTCTCTACCTCTGTGAGATCTACTTTTAGAACTCCCGTATATGAATGAAACATGCAATATTTGTCTTTCTGTGCCTGGCTTACTTCATTTAACTTAATGACCTCCAGTTCCATCCATGTTACAGCAAATGACATACTTTCTTTTTTATATCCAAATAGTCTTCCATTATGTGCATATATATATATGTGTATATATATGTATGTGTGTGTATATATATGTATGTGTACATATATGTATGTGTGTATATATATATATGTGTGTGTGTGTGTGTGTGTATATATATATATATATGTATATCCCATTTTGTTTACATATTTACCCACAGATAGACACTTAGGTTGATTTTATATCTTTGCTTTTTGAATAGCCCTGCAAGAAACATGGGAGTGCAGGTGTCCCTTTGATATACTGATTTATTTACCTTTGGATAAATTAGTTAAATTGCTGGATCATGTAGTAGTTTTATTGTTATTGTTTTTCGTTTCTTTAAGAGACAGATTCTTGCTCTGTCACCTAGGCTGGAGTGCCTTGGACCCATCATAGCTCACTGTAACCTCAAACTCCTGAATTTAAACATTCCTCTTGACTCAGCCTAATGAGTAGCTAGGACTACAGGCATGCACCATGTCTGGCTATTTTTTAATTATTGTTTTTTTGTGGAGACGAAGTCTGGGTAAGTTGCCGAGCCTGGTCTTAAACTCCTGGCCTCAAGTGAACTTTCTGCCTCAGCCCCTCAAAGTGATGGAATTACTGGCATAAGTCACAGTGCCAGGCCTGGCAGTTCTTTTAGATTTTTGAGAAATCATCATACTGTTTTCCATGTGGTTGTACTAATTTACATTTCCACCAAGAATGTATAAGACTTCCTTTTTCTTTGCATCCTCTCCATCATTTGTTACTTTTTTCTTTTTAGTAATAGCCATTCTAACTGGTATAAGATGATCTTGTTTTGATTTATATTTTCCTGATGCTTATTGATGTTAAGTATTTTTTTATATATCTCTTGGCCATTTACATGTCTTCTTTTTTTTTTTTTTTTTTTTTTTTTGAGATGGAGTCTCGCTCAGTCGCCCAGGCTGGAGTGCAGTGGCGCGATCTCAGATCACTGCAACCTCCGCCTCCCGGGTTCACGGTATTCTCCTGCCTCAGCCTCCTGAGTAGCTGAGAGTACAGGCGCACACCGCCATGCCAGCTAATTTTTGTATTTTTAGTAGAGACGGGGTTTCACCATGTTGGCCAGGGTGGTCTCTATCTCTTGACGTTGTGATCCGCATGCCTCAGCCTCCCAAAGTGCTGGGATTCCAGGCGTAAGCCACCGTGCCCGGCCCCCTGCATGTCTTCTTTTGAGAAATTTCTATTCATGTCCCTTGACCATGTTTTAATGGGATTATTAATTTTTTTTTCTGTTGAGTTGTTTGCGTTGCTCATATATTCTGGATGTTAGTCCCTTGTTAGATGGATAATTTGCAAATATTTTCTATAATTCAACAGGCTGTCTTCTCACTGTGTTTATTGTTTCATTGGCTGTGCAGAAGCTTTTTAACTTAATATAGTCCCATTTGTCTATTTTTGGTTTTGTTGCCAGTGTTTTGGAGGTCTCAGCCGTGTAAAATCTTTGCCAAGACCAATGTCCTAAAGTGTTTTCCCTACGTTTTCTTCTAGTAATCTAGTTTCAGGGTTTATGTTTAAGTCTTTAATCTATTCTGAGTTGATTTTTGTATATGGTGAGAGATAGTGATCTAGTTTTATTATTCTGCATATGGATATCCAATATTTCTAGCACCATTTATTTAAAAAGGATGTCCTTTTACCAGTAAATGTTACTGGATCCTTTGTCAGAAATCAGGTGTAAATACATAGTTTTATTTCCGGGTTCTCTATTCCATTCCATTGGTCTATGTGTTTGTTTTTATACCAACACCATGGTTGCTATGCTCTTAGAATATATTATGAAGTCAAGTAGTATGATGCCTCCAGCTTTGTTCTTTTTTCTCAGGATTGTTTTGGCTATTGAGGGTCTTTTTTTTTTTTTTTTTTGGTTCTATACAAATTTTAGAATTTTCTATGTCCGTATAGTATTGTCATTTTCCCAATACTAATTCTTCCAATC
Organism: Pan troglodytes; assembly: GCF_028858775.2. Taxonomy (NCBI): domain Eukaryota; kingdom Metazoa; phylum Chordata; class Mammalia; order Primates; family Hominidae; genus Pan; species Pan troglodytes. Next base: position 18,096,629 of record NC_072411.2, read on the forward strand.
CATGAGCATGGAATGTTTTTCCATTTACTTTATTCTTTTCAGTTTCTCTCATCGGCATTTTATTGTTTTACTTCTAGGGATATTTTACCTCCTTGGTTAAATTTATGCCTAGATATTTTTTGTAGCTCTTATAAATGGGATTGCCTTCTTAATTTCTTTCTGAACTAGTTCATTATTGGTATATAGAAATGTTACTCAATCTTGTATGATGATTTTTGTATCCTATAAGTTTACTGACTTTATTTATCAGGTCTCAGAGTTTTATGGTGGAGTCATTAGGTTTTTCTAGAGATAAAATTATATCATCTGCAAAGAGGTGCAATTTAACTTTCTTCTTTTCAATTCAGATGCCTTTTATTTCTATCTCTTGAATGATTGTTTTGGTTAGGACTTCTAGTACTTTGTGGAATAGGAGTGGTGAAAGCCGGCACCTCTGTTTTATTCCAGATCTTAGAGACAAGGCATTCAGCTTTTCCCCATTCACTATGATGGTAGCAGTGGGCTTGTAATATATGGATTTTATTATATTGAGGTATGTTCCTTCTATGCGTACTCTATTGACAGTATTTATCATGAAGGGATATTGAGTTTTATTAAATGCTTTACTTTGAATCCATTGAGATGATCATATAATTTTTGTCTTTCTGTTGATGTTATAAAACACGTTTATTGATTTGCAACCATTGAACCATCCTCGCATCTGTGAGATAAATTTCACTTGATGGTGGTGTATTGTTTTTTTGATGTGCTTTTGGATTTGGTTTGCTGTTATTTTGTTGAATATTTTTGCATCTCTGCTCCTCAGGAATTTGCATCTCTGCTCACTGGCCTGTAGTTTGATCATTGTTGTATCTTTGTCTGGCTTTGGTGTCAGGGCAATGCTGGCCTTGTAGAATGAGACAGGAAGAATTCTGTCCTCATCAATTTTTTGAAATAGTTTGAGGAAAATTAATGTTAGTTCTTCTTTGAAAGTTTGGTAGAATTCAGTAATTAAGCCATCCATTTTGTAGATCGCTTTGGACAATTTTTTATTAGGAAACTTTATTACTGATTCAACCTCATTACTCATTGGTCTGTTCAGGTTTTCTATTTCTTCCTAATTAAATCTTGGTAAGTTGTACATGTCAAGGAATATATTCATTTCCTCTAGGTTTTCCAGTTTGTTAGCGTATAGTTGTTTATAAGACTCCCTGATGATCTTTTGTATTTCTGTGGTATCAGGTGTAGTGTCTCCTTTTTCATTTCTGATTTTGTTTATTTGGTGGGTTTTTTTTTTTTTCATGATTAGCCTAGCTAGTGGTTTATCAGTTTTGTTTATCTTTTAAGAAAACACTTTGTTTCATAGATTCTTTGTATTTTTTAGTTTCTATTTCACTTAGTTATGCTCTGACCTCTATTATCTCTCTCCTTATATTAGGAGATTTGGCTTATTCTTGTTTTCCTAGTTCCTTGAGGGGCATTGTTAGATTGTTTATTTGAAATCTTTTGATTTTTTCAACATAGGCTTTTATTATTATAAACTACCATTTTATAACCACTTTTGCTATATCTTACGTGTTTTTGGAGGTTGTATTTCCATTTATGTTAGTTTCAAGAAATTATTTTATTTGCTTCTTAATGTCTTCCTTGATTCAGTAGTCATTTGGGACCATATTGTTTAATTTCTATGTGTTTGTGTAGTTTCCAATGCTCTTGTTATTGATTTCTAGTTTTATTCCATTATGGTATGAGAAGATATTTGATTTGATCTTGATTTTTTTAAAAATTAGCCAGGCACTGTGGCTCAAGCCTGTAATTCCAGCACTTTGGGAGGCTGAGGTGGGTGGATCACTTGAGGCCAGGAGTTTGACACCAGCCTGGACAACATGGTGAAACCCCATTGCTATTAAAAATACAAAAATTAGCTAGGTGTGGAGGCAAGTGTCTGTAGTCTCAGCTACTTGGGAGACTGAGGCATGAGAATTACTTGAACCCAAGAGGTAGAGAGGTTGCAGTGAGCCAAGACTGCATCACTGCACTCCAGCATGGGCAACAGAGTGACACTGTCTCAAAAAAAAAAAAAAAAAGTTGAGAACTCTTGTATTCTAACATATGATCTATCCTGAAGAATGTTCCATATGCTGATAAGAAGAATGTGTATTCTTTAGCTCTTGTATAAAAGGTTAAGTCCATTTGATCTAAAGCCAAGTTTATATGCAGTGTTTCTTTTTCTGTTTTCTGTCTAAATGATCTGTCTATTGCCAAGGGTTGAGTGTCAAAGTCCCTAACTATTATTGTGTTGGAGTCTGTGTCTCCCTTTAGATCTAATAATATCTTCTTTTCATATCTGAGTGTTCTGATGCTGATAGCATATATGCTTAGAATTGTTATATTCTCTTGCAGAATTGATCCTTTTATCAGTATGTGATGACTTTCTTTGTCTTTTTACTGTTTTTAACTTAATGTCTGTTTTGTCTGAGGTAACTATTCCCACTTGCTTTTGGTTTCCATGTGCATGGGATATCTTTTCCCATTCAGCTAGTCTATGTCTTTTAAGTGGAAAGATTAATTGGTTTACATTCAAGGTTACTATTGATATGTGAGGGCTTATTCTTGTTTTATTAGTTTATGGTTATTTTGCATATTCTTTGTTCCTTTCTCTCTTATTTTTTTATTACTATTGTTTAGTGGTTTTTTGTAGTTGTAACATTTGAGTCCTTTTTCTTTCTTATTTGTATTTTTGTTCTACCAGTGGGTTTTGTACTTTGTGTGTTTTCACAATGATAGATATTGTCCTTTCACTTCCAGGTATAAGACTCTCTTAAGCATTTTTTGTAGGGCTGGGTTAGTAGTAATAAATTCCTTTAGCTTTTGTTTGTCTGAGAAAGAATTTATTTCTCCTTTATTTATGAAGGAAAAATCTTCTGGATATACTATCTTTGGCTGACAGTATTTGTTCTTTCATCACTTAAAATATAAAATCCCATTGTTTCCCAGCCTGTAAAATTTCTGTTAGGACATCTATGTTAGTCTGATGGGGGTCCACTTAACTTTAACTTGCTGCTTTTAGAATTTTTTTTTTGTCTTTGACTTTTGACTGTTGGACTACAATGTGCCATTAAAGTTTTTCTTTTAATTTTATCTGAGAATTTCTGAGCTTCCCATATCTAGATGTCTAAATCTTTTGATGATTTGGGAATTTTCTAGGTATTATTTGATTAGATAGTTTTTCTATCCCTTTTGTTTTCTCTTCACCTTATGGGACTCTAAAAATTCAAATATTTTGTCGCTTTATGGTGTCCCATATGTCACGTTCATTTTTTAAAAAAATTTTTATCTAACTGGATTATTTCATAAGACCTGTCTTCAAGTTCTGAAATTATTTCTTCTGCTTTATCTAGTCTATTGCTGATAAAGCAATTCAGATTCATTTTGCATTTCAGTTAACAAGTTCTTTTGTTCCAAAATTTTTAATTTTTTTCATGTTATCTACCTCTTTGGTAAATTTCTTATTCATATCCTGAATTGTTTTTCTGATTTCTTTGTATTGTTTTTCTGCATCCTCTGATATCTCACTGAGCTTCTTTAGTATCATTGTTTTAAATTCTTTTTCTGGGTTGTTATAAATTTTTTATTGGAATCTGTTGCTGCAGAATTATTGTGTTCTTTTGGAGATGTCATACTTCCTTGTTTTTTCATGTTTTTGAGTCTTTAGGTTGATATCTGCACACTTAGTGTAACAGTCACTTTTTTCTTTCTTTCATAGGGGAGGACTTATTCCTGAAAATTTATCTTTGGTATTGGTTGGGTAGGGCACTTCAGCTTTGACTCTGAATGTGTTCAGTAGTGTAGTCTTTGTATGATTTCTCTGGCTGTAAACGAAGTCAGTGGTGTCTGTGATTTCCTCAGTGGCTTAAGGTGAGATTGTTAGTGGAGGCTGTGGTGAAGTTTTGCTAGGGATAGGGATGCCAGGTTGGCCTGTTTTCAGGCCCCAGTTGTATTAGCAGTGGGCCAAGCATCCTTGTTTTGGGGCCTCATGATGGCATATGCTGGCACTGGTGTTAGCATGCCCAAGAAAGCTAGGGCATGCTATTCTTGGGCCTTCAGGCAGCTTCCTTAGGTGTCTGTAGTGACAACAGTGGGCCAAGCTGGTGGGTGGGTTTTCAGGCTTCTGGGAAGTGAATGTGTCATGGACAATGGTAGTGGCAAGACAACCCTCTGCCTCACAAATAATCTATGTTGGTGTTGGTAATGGCTGTGGTGGGCTGCACAGGCCAGTCTGCAAGCCCTCAGGTGGCACATTCAGGGAGATACCTACTATGATGGTAGCTGCAGGCTGAGCTCAACCTCAGGGCCCTGGGGAAATAAAAGTGCTCTGATGCCAGTGGTAGACTGAGCTGGAGAGTCCCTGAGTCCTGATGACATGATTGACCACTGAGGGGCCATGCTCAGCAGACCTGTTCTCCAGCTTCCTGGTGTTGCATGCAAGTACTGGCTGTAGTAGGGAGGGGTACTTTAATCTCCAGGTACCCAGAAAAATGCTTAAGTGTGGGCAGCAATGGCTATGCTGCAGCCCTCATACTAGAGAAGGTGGGGTTGCTTTCACTGGCAGTAACCATATGCTGGTGGCTGAGGAGTGAGCCCTTCACTTCTGCTTCAGGTATTTCTTGGCATTTCTCTGTTGAATTTCAGTGTTATCTTGTAGGTGACGTAGTTAAAATGTAATTTTCTATTCACTATTTTGTTCTTTCTTAGTAGAGGAGGTGAGTACAAGATGCTTGTAGTCAGCCATCTTGATGCCCCTTCTCATGTTATTTATTAATTACTTCTACATTATCTGCTTCTTAATTTGAAACTGTGTGTATAAAAGCACTTGGTACCAGCTCATGTATTATTGAAACCAAGAAATTGGATTTTGTACTACAGACTGTGGCCCTCACGCTCACCTTGGAGAAGCGTACTTTGCAGACTCTTTCAGAGACTGGCAGCCTTGAGTATCCTTCTACTGTACTTCCTCCTGTGTGCCTGTAGTCCTTCCATCTTTTTTGTTGTTCAGAGTTTCAGCTCTCTCCTACTTTCATTAAAGAAGAAACGTGTCTTTGCATGTCATTTTTGCATTTGGGTGATTTTGAAGAGGAGAAATGGGAAATATTTACTTTATGCCATTATCTTCAAGCTGGAAGAGACACTAATCATTTTCTGAATAAATAGCATTGTAAGCAACAAAACCATCTAAAACTTGAGCATTTTAAAAATCAAGATATTTGCTGGCTTGCATAGGTATGAAGTATGGCAGTAGCTGAACTTTTCGAATTATGAAATTTTGCCTGGTCTATGAGACAGAAGCCATTCCATTTTGATTAGTGCCTCCCAAGAATCCCACATATAGCTGAAATTTTATCAAGAAAGGGTGAATATTAGCAACATTTTTTTTTGAGTAGGGAAACTGAAATATAGAATGTTTAGAAGAAATGCTCCAAACCACTCACAATGAACAGATTTCTATAGCATGTTTACTGTATTTAGTATAATTCTCAAAAAACCTTTCCATATTGAGATTATTTTCTCAATTTCACAGATGTATAAATTGAGGCTCATAGAAAGAAGCAATCTTCCCGTGATGGTTTAGATAGTAAGTAGCTTATTTGTGGTTCAGATATAAAAATGGTCAAAACTGCTTCTCTTCTAAATTCTCAGGCAATTGACAACAGCTGTCAACAAAGGAAGATTTTCATCAACCATATTTTGCTGGAGGATATGCCTTAGTCCTCCTACTACATACATAATCTAGAGCACAGGAACTTCTGGAGAAAAGCAAAATCTATAGAGCAAAATATGGGCATATTCACTGAGCCATCTGCAGGGCTACTTGCACCTGCATCAAACCCCACTGAGAGAACAGATTCAAGAGAGGTGTAAAGTGTCAAGCCTCAGGACTGCACCCAGAGCATGCTAACTTCCTAGAAGCAGGAGTAGGGAGAGATTCAGTAAGTAAATCTGAGAAAAAAATAAAAATAGGCTAGAGCTAGGGCTACCCACAGGTAATGATGTTTACCCCAACTCCACCAATTATTTACCAGTCCTTTCCCATATGAGCAGAGGAAAGGATTGGGGTGGAGAGAGAGAGACTGGGAATATTCCTTCATTATTGTGTTGGCAAAGACATTGAAGTTTTCTCCCCTTTCTAGGAACGCGATAAAAGACTATCAACACCTATGTAAGAAAGACCTACTGTTTTCAAAGTCAGTGAGTCATCCAATGCCCTATAACTGCCACCCTCACCCACTCAGTGGAAGAAAAAATAACTGAAACATTAAGCTCTTGCCTTTAATTTCCACTCTTCACCACTGATTAAAACCAGCCATTAAAAACAGCTGGAGGAGAGAAAGTCTGACTCTTTTTTTGTTGTTGTTGTTATATAGCTCACTTATTCCTTCAACAAATTTGTTGAACGGCAGTATTAGTTAAGGCAATGCAAGCTGATGTCATAAATAAACCCACAAATCACAGTGGCCTAAAATCTTAAAGGTATAATTTTCATTCATGGAAGCAGTGCAGTGTGAGCAACTGCAGGATTCGGGCAGCCAGGATCTGTTCATCCTGCACAGAAGATTGTTACTGGGACTCTGATCTCCCACCACTTACAACAGTGTCTTGGTTATAGTAGAAACATCAGCACTCTCCCATGTCATTCATTCTGTTTGGTAGTTAAGCTGGGTCTCACTCTCTGTCTGTCCCTTCTCTGAAAGGCTAACAAATTATTTCATGTATTCCCCTCTCTCCATCTCTAGAACACTGCCACTGGGTCCTTCCCCTTCCCCTCTTTGTTTAACTGTCTCCTTTTTAACATGGCCAATTTCATTTTATTTTCTTTCTTTTTCCCAGTCTATTGTTTTCCTCCAAGCACATTTCCTGTTTGTGCCATTGAATTCTTGCCTGTGATCATCTGGAATAAAAATCAGCTTTCTCACTTAATAAACCAGCTACATAGCACATTCTATTTACAAAATCCTTTAAGTATGTCTTCCTTAATAATCCTGAGAAGTGATTGAGTTGGTTTAAATCTACTTTTCCTAGGCTCTCCCCTTACATTCTTTCACAAATCTCACTGATTTTTGTTTGTTTGTTTTCAAATTCATCATGTTTTGCCTGTCCATCTGTTTCTTCCAATGCATGGTCTCTAGCTTTTTTAGATAGAACTTCATGGGCATCTGCTCTGGGGTCAACTGTGTGGAGCTGTAGTTTTCCCAAGCCTCAGCACCCTCTGGGTACATATGTGGGAACACTAGTATTAATAACTAGTTTTTCTGGCTCATTTCTCCAAACCGACAGTGCATGTGCCCCCACTCCGTGAAAACTCCCTCTTAAGGATTTTTAGAAGCCCCAGAGGCAGGTGCGACATATGTTGCCCCTTCACGGATCCCGTCACTCGGCTGGCCATGGCCACTTCCTCCTGCCGCTCTGCTGGATGTGTTCTTCACTCTTCTGCTCTTCGGGGTGCAGCAACTCCCTGGAAGTGGCTGCTGTGGCTCCATTTGGCACAGAAGGCAGTGCCATTGCATTGTGCTCCTCCTCTGGCTTCCAAATTCTCTCTTGCTGATCCCTCCCTGAGCTCAGTGTGTCTCTTCTGGGGGGCACCCTGAACATCCCCAAGTCAAGCATGCTCTATGTTATATGGAGAATGATAGAGAAGGACTCCCTATTTTGTTCTGTATTAAGGTAAATGCGCCTCACTGAAGTGCTCCTGGGATACTGCATTAGTTTGCTAGGGTGGGCATAACAGAATACCACAACTGGATGGCTTAGACCCCAGAGGCCACAAGTCCAAAATCAAGGTGTCTGCTGGCTTGGTTTCTCCTGAGACCTCTCTTCCTGGCTTTTAGAAGGCCACCTTCTCTCTGTGTCTTCACATTGTCTTTTCTCTGCACTCATGCAGTACACAGGTGTCTGGTGTCCAAATTTCCTTTTATAAGGACACCAGTCAGATTTGACTAGGGTCCACCCTGAGGGCTTCATTTTAACTCGCTTACCTCTACAAAGGCTCTGTCTTCAAATACAGTTACATTCTAAGGTATTGGGAGTTAAGATTTCAACATATGAATTTGGAGGGGCACAATTCAGCCATATCAGGTTTCAGTGAAATTTAGAATGTAGAGAAATGGTTCTTCCTTTTTCCTTCTCTCTCCATGATACAGACGGGCATTTAAAGTCAAGTGTTTGGTAACTTCTCTGGCCCCCCAACAGACACCCATCACTGAGAATTCCTATGCACCTCTGAAAGCTAGGCATGGGTTACTCCTGTGTTGGTTGTGGCTTCCTCTTTCCAGAGACACCCACAGACGCCACACTAAATGCTGTTTGTGGAGCCATTATATTCAGCACACATATGCAGACACACAAGAACCCTCCACAATGGAGACATTTGGACTTAAAATGAATCATTGGTAACCGTGTCACAGTGATGATGCTCAGGGGACATTGAAGACTGTGAGCTCTGCAGCCACACTTGATGAGTGCACATCCTGACTCTGCCTAACTTCTTAGCTGTGTGGCCTTGGGTGAACTACTTAACTTCTCTGTACCTTACTTCCCTTGTCTCCAACATATATTTGACAAAAATAGTACATATTTCAAGTGTTCTTGTGAGGGCTTAATGAGTTAGCACACAGACAAAAAATACTTAGAACAAAGTAGGGTATATAGGAAACGATCAATAAAAACTAGCTCTTATTACTGTTATTTAACTGCCATGGTGGGTGGGCAGGTCTCTATGATACTCAATAAATATATGTGAAGCAAATGCATTATTATTACAACATTAATTTTCCACATTTTCATGTTCATTCAGTCATTACAAATATTTCACTTAATCCACCAAAAAGATAGCACTGTTCATCCCATTTTATATATGAGCAAACCGATAACAAGAAAGTTTAAGAAATTTGACCAAAGTTACACAACTAATGTGCAGAGTAACTTAAGATCTCTCTCTCTCTCTCTCTCCCTCTCTCTCTCTCTCTCTCTCTGTATCTCTCTCTCTTCACTTTATTACCTTGTCTTGTAATTAGTACTGTCTCCAAACTCCCTATCCCTTCCGCTCCAAAACAACTCCATCTCCTGTGGATAAATGTGATGTTATTTGGTTGTCTTTCATTGTGTCATTTTAATTCTGTGCTTTAGGCAGTAATTTAGAAAGTGCTGGAGGCCAGTTTGGCTGGAACACGTCAAACAAGTATGTGATCAAACAAACACAGAAGATATTCTCCCAATGTGAATGGAGAGATGTCCAGCAACCCTCAGCTGTGCTGACTGAATGTACCCTGCTTGCCCAGACCACTGCTTTACACCAGGAGTTAACAAACGTTTTCTGGAAGTGGAAAGAAAGTGAACATGTTTGGATTTGCAAGTATTCAGTTCTGCTTTTGTAGCCCAAAAGTAGCCATAGATAACACACAACTAAAAGTCCATGAAAATGTTCCAATAAAATTATTTATGAAAGCAAACACTGGGATGCATTTGACCCACTTACCAAACCCTGCTTCATACACATTTCTGAGTTTAATCTTCATCATATCCCCACACATCTGTCACGTTGATTCCTGTTTTAAGATCTGGAAATGGACTCTATGGACCAAATTAGGGTCAGCATGTTTCGGAGGGGAAGAAAATGGTAGGAACACCAGTCTTGGGAATGGGAATTCTTTTTATTGTTGGAGGATGTTTCATGCCTGGGCTTCCTGCTGTCCTCCCTCTATTCGCATTAGCCTGCATATCTGCATAGTAGTTTATGGTAGATTCAAAGCCCTTTAATAGACGACCAGACAATGAGTTTTAAGGTGCTTCCTAGAAGATGACAACAATGATGTTGTTACTTACTGTTACTTGTTTGGCTCACAGGTTCAGTAGTTAAGAATCTGTTTATGTCTTTCCAGGTACTTTTGGTAAAAACAGGGAATGATCCACAAGACACAGAAATTTCTTCGTTACCTTTTGGCTTATAGTTAAAAACGTAAGTTTTGGAGTGATACAGTCCTATTTGGTTTTCCACAAAACAAAGATGCTACTACTTACTATGTAGAATTGTTACGAGGGGTCAATGAAAAAAAAAATGTTGGTTGAATACTTAATATACAGTTTGGAACATAATACATGCTACCAAATGCAACAATCATTACTTATTTTTTTCTTCTCTCCCATCTCAGGTTCTGCCCCTCACCCTCACCAGTGCTAGGCTGCTACTTGTCAATCCTCATTTTGGGATATTAGCTTAGCTTGAGATTTCTCAGCCTCCACACGGTTGACACCCTGAGCTGGACAATTCTTTGTTGAGGGGCTTGTCTAGGGCATTTGGGGGTGTTTAGCAGAATGCCTGGCCTCTACCCACTACATGCCAGTATACATTTCCAGTTGTGAAGCAAGTATTTCTCCAGACATGCCCAATTTCTTCTGCAGAACAAAATTGTCTCTGGTTGAGGACTATGGGCCTCACTCACAGTGAGCTTCTTTCTCCCATCTCCTCTCCTCTATACTCCATCCGCCAGGTTAGGTCTGCCTGACCTCTGCTTCCATCCCTGGTGATTGGATTAGGAGCAAGAACCTAACCTAAGACAAATCATTCAAGTTTTACCTCTTGAGAATATTAAACTAAAATTGAGAACAAGTCATGCCGTTCCATTAGGATTCTTGCTCCAAGGAGTTAATGACCTGGGAGTAAGGGAAAGCATCTTAGCTTCACTTCTTCCCAAAAACACACAACCTCAGTCTGCAGAAACAGAGCATGACCCTTGGGAGCAGACAGGAGAGATGCAGTTTAGGCCCCATGCAGGGTTTCCTTTAGGTACCAGGCCTTGGAGAGGTCTGATGATCTTTCTGTCTTGGGTTCAGTGTATTACAGAATCTTCCGAATACATCCACAACCTGCTCCCACTTTCTTTTTTCTTGAATTCAGTTGTATAGCTTTCTCTTGCTTGCAAACAAAAGAGCCTTCAGTAAGACACTATTCAGAGGGTTGTTGGGGTTTTAGAGGGACAGTCAATAGGACTCCTTTCCTCTTCTTCTAAACTTGGAATTGCCAGTCAGAATTCAATCAGGAAAAAAAGAAACACTCTAGCAATTTCAAAAAAAGATAATTTAATATAACAATTAGGTTACAGAGGTGCTGGAGAAATGAAAAGCCCATGATGAAAGAATCAAATGGTTTATTATGTAAGAAAACCACTATTATACTATGATTCATTGAGTTAATGTTCTCAACTATTTTCCCTCCTTGTGTTTACAACCTTCTTAAGGCCTCATCATAAGTAGGGTGCATACCTCACCCTTTGTTTTAGGCTTAGCTGTTTCACTTATGTTGGCCAATAACATGTAAATAGAAGTAAAACTTTGCCAGCTTTGAGCCTAGATCCTAACAGGCCTCACAAGACTCAGTTTTGAATCTGATGTGTAAAAAGCTTGAAAATATATACTCCAGTTTTACCATAAGAAAAAGCTGGACAAACTGAAAATCAATTACTTTTCTAGGACTAATTAGAAAAAAATGACTTTTCAAAGCAAACTACCACCCAAAATTTGTAGACACAAGTACACCCATAGGGCCACACCTGAAATCTGCTTGCCTAGAGCAAAAACCACTGGAAACATACAGTGATAGGAACATGAACATGGTAATTTGGAAGAATTGCCGGAGGCTGAGCTGGACTAGCTTGAGTGAGATAATCCTGAGGTCTGCTGCCTCAGGGAGCCCCCACAGTTTTATGAGTTTGTCTCCCAGAATCTCGCCAGGTTCTCATAGTGAAGCTAGGAAAAAGAGCCCCTCATGGCTTAGGCAGCTAGTGAGGAAGAATAATCATTATAAAATATTCCAAGAGCATTCTTCATGATGAAGGCCTACTTTCCAGGGTATGAAGGTTTTTCCAGAGCCTTATCCTAATCTGGGGAGGACATTCCTCCCACTCTAGTTTGATTCAGCATTCCTATTTCACCTAAGGGGATAAAAATATAATTCATGAGAGGTAAAGTAAATATTTTGAGAACACTGCAGCCAAGGAAAGGAGTACCAGGGAGTAGAAAAAGCTATGCGACTAGAGAAACACTTGCAAAAGTCACAGTCCAAAACTCGGGAAATTAAGTTTTACTAAATTCTAAGAAGTCAGAATTTAATAAAAATGTTATATACTGTTCTCCACCCCCTATACTTTAACATAATACCGGTAGGGCTCCAGTATAATAAAGTGGATTACAGCAGGAAGAGCTGCAAGACACAGACTCTTTCTAAGAAGGGGCACTTAGGGAAGCCCAAAGTCAAGAGGAGAGACAAAAACATGGGCGCTAAAGAAATTTGAAGCTCTAGAACTTACAGCTATAGAGAACATTAAATCCAGCACAACTAGCCAGATTAATATAAATTCTCACAGTAAAGACTTATTCGCCTCAGTTTCTAATACCTAAACAATGTATCTGGCTTTTAGGAAAAACTACAAGGCATGCCAAAAGCCAAAAAAAAAAAAAAAAAAAAAAAAAAACACATATGAAACAAAGCAGTCTTCAGAAACAGACTTAGATATTACATAGATATTGGAATTATGAGATAAAAAATTTTAAAAAGCTATGATGAATATGCTAAAGGCCCTAATGGAAAAAGACACAAGATACATGAAGAGATGTGTAATGTAAGCAGAGAGATTAAAAAACTAAGAAAGAATCAAAAGAAAATATAAGAAATCAAAAACATTATAACAGAAATGAAGAAAGGCTTTACATTAGACTCAACACACCCAAGCAAATAATCAATGAGCTTGACAACAGGTTAATAGAAAATCCCCAAACTGAAATGTGCAGAGAAAAAAAATTAAAAAGCCAGACATAACATCCAAGAATTATGAGACAACTTAAACAGGATACCAGAAGAATAAGAAAGAAAGAACAATGCAGAAGAAACAGTTGAAGTAATAATGGCTGAAAACATTTTATTAACAGGCACCTAGGCACAGATCCAGGAATCCTAGAGAATATCAAGCAGAATTAATAGCAAAAACAAAACAAAACCCAATATCTATGACATAAAAAAACATAGACATGTCACATTTAAATTGAAAATAATCATCTTATCTTCAACAAGGCTGATGAAAGCAAGTAATGGGGAAAGGATTTCCTATTCGGTAAATGATGCTGGAATAACTGGCGAGCCATATGCAGAAGATTGGAGTTGGACCCCCTACCTTTCATCACATACAAAAATTAACTCAAAATGGATTAAAGATTTAAATGTAAGACTTCAAACTATAAAAATCCTGGAAGACAATTGAGGAAATACTCTTCCTGACGTCAGCCTTGGCAATACATTTTTTGGCTAAGTCTCCAAAAGCAATTGCAACAAAACCAAAAATAGACAAGCAGAACTTAATTAAACTAAAGAGCTCTGCACAGCAAAAGAAACTATCAACAGAACAGACAACCTGCAGAATGGGAAAAGTTACTCTCAAACTATGCATCTGACAAAGGCCTAATATCCAGACTGTATGAGGAACTTAAATCAATAAGCCAAAAACAAACCCCATTAAAAAATGAGAAGACACATCTCAACAGACCAAAAAAGTGGCCAAAAAACACGAAAAATGTTCACCTCACTAATCAAAAGAGAAATGCAAATCTCTCACAATGAGATATCATCTCACATCAGTCAGAATGGCTATTACTAAAAAGTCAAAAAATAACAGATGCTGACAAGACAGTAGAGAAGACGGAATGCTTATACACTGTTAGCTGGAATGTAAATTGGTCCAGCCACTGTAGAAAGCAGCCTGGCGATTCCTCAAGGAACTTAAAAACAGAGTTACTGTTTGACTTAGCAATCCTATTACTGGATATATGCCCAGTGGAAAATAAATTATTCTGCTAAAAAGACACACGCACTCATATGTTCATCACTGCACTATTCACAATAGCAAAGACATAGAATCAACCCAGATGCCCATCAATGGTAGATTTAAATAAAGAAAATGTGGTACATATACACATGGAATGTTACATAGCCATAAAAAAGAATGAAATCATGTCCTTTGCAGCAACATGGGTGCAAGTGGAGGGCATAATTCTAAACAAATTAATAGAGAAACAGAAAATCAAATACCATATATTCTCACTTATGGATGGTAGCTAAGCATTGAGCACACATGGCTATAAATATGGGAATGGTAGATACTGTGGACTACTAGAAGGTGGAGGATAGGGTGTCTTAAAAAAACTATCTATTGAGTACTACGCTCACTGCCAGGGTGACAGGACCTGTACTCCAAACCTCAGCATCACACAATACTCTCATGTAAGAAATCTGTACATGTACTCCCTGTATCTAAAATAAAAGTTGAAAATTTAAAGAAATTATGGAAAACTTACAGACATAGAGGAAATCTTGGAAGAAGCAAGAAGAGAAAGAACTTTTCTATTGAAGAATAATAAGAATTACAAGCTGACTTCTCATCAGAAACCATGAAAGCATGGAAAGAGGGGTAAAATATACAAAATGTTGAAAATTCAACAGAATTATCCTTCAAATGGGAAGGAGAAATAAAGTCTTTCTCAGGCAAACAACAAATGAGAGAATTCATCGCAACAAATCTGACCAGAAAAAAGTGTTAGAAAAAATTCTTCAAAAAAAGAGAGAAAATGATGAAAGTCAGATACTCAAATCTTCATAAACAAAGGAAGAGCATTAGAAAAGAAATAAATGATGGCAAAATGAAATCATCTTTCTTCCTATTCTTAATCTAAAATATAACCATTTGTTTAAAGCAAAATTGTAACAAGGTATTGAGTGATTATAGGATATGAGGAATGAAGGACAGCAATGTGGCAGGGAAAGAAGGGAGGAGAGAATACTTGAGTACAAGGAATCTATCTGCACTGTAAGTGAAGCAGTATAGTGTTATTTGCAGGTAGAAACAGATTAGTTGAAAATGTATATTGTAAACTCTAAGGCAATCATTACTTTTGGGAAAAAAAAGTGTAGTTGACATGCTAAAGGTGGAGATAAATGGGGAAAAAGAGAGAAAAATAAAGAGAAAATGGAATGAATAGTGAAGTTAAAACATGGCACATATTAATCCAACTACAGTAGTCCCCACTTATCTGCAGTTTCATTTTCTGCAGTTTCAGTTACCTACAGTCAACTGTGGTTCAAAAATATTAAATGTAAAATTCCATAAATATTCATGTTTTAAATTGCACGCCATTTTGAATATTGTTAAAATGGTTTCATTTTGTTATTATTGTTGTTAATTTCTTATTTCAACTACTTTATAAATTAAACTGTATCACAGATCTATATGCACAGAAAAAAAAAACATAGTATATCTAGAGTTCAGTGCTCTATCCACAGTTCCAGGCATCCAGTGGGAGACTTGGAGCACACCCGCTGTGGATAAGGGAGAACGAATGCAGGTGTGCCCCTGCTTCCATCCTTGCTGACTTACTATGGCCTTACTGCAGTTCTCAGTACAGCAGCCAGTTACCTCTTCACAACGTCAATCACCTCACATCCCCCCTCTGTTAAAAACTGTGTGAGGATATCCCATTTTACTAGGAGCAAAAACTAAAATCCTTCCAGTGATGCCTACTCATCTTTCCAACCTCATTTTTGTGGTCTTGCCCTTGCCCTCTCCTCTCTAGCACTCTTGCCCTCCTGCACGAGAGGCAGACAGTTCTCTCTCCAGATTTCTCTATGACTAACTTGGTCACCTCTTCCAAATTTTTGCTCAAATGCCACTTTCTTTAGAGTCTACTCTAACCATCCAATTGAAAATTACAATCCTTCTTTTCCTCATTACTTCTCTCCATGCACGTTTTCTATTCTCCTTATAAGCTCTATCTCCCCCCAGTACTTTCAACTTTCAACAGATTATGAAGTTTATTTATTCCATTGATGGTTCATTATCAGCCATCCCCAATTCAATATAATTTCAACTAAGGCAAAGATTTTTGTCCACTTTGCTGATCTTCTAGGACAATGCCTAGCTCACTATTTGTCAAATAAATGAAGGAATTCATAACAATATCTACAGACTTCTTCTGATGTTTAAGGCTTACATTGTGACACACACTGTGATCTGGGCATGTACCTCATACCATAAACCAGGATTCAACAAAGTGGCAGCACAGGGGCCGAACCCGGCCTGCTAACTCTTTTTGTAGTAAAGTCATTGGCATACAGACATGTTCATTTGTTTACTTATTGTGTATGGCTGCTTTCACATTAAAAAGGCAGAGTTCAGTCATTGCTATAGAAATCCTGTGGCCCCAAAATCCTGAAATATTTACTCTCTGACCCTTTACAGTAAAAAAAAAAAAAACACTGCCCCTGATATAGACCACAGCCTTTGGCCCACTGTTTTCCAACACACAGACAAACAAAAAACTAAATACAAATTTCAAACCTGTCAGTTTTCCCTTTTGTCTGGCTTCCTGGACTGGTTTTGTCACAGTTTTGTGATATATGGTCTGGCCATCGTTTGTATATTGAGTCTTCCAAGGAAAATGAAAAACACTTTAATAGAAAGTATTTGAGTAAATCATAGGAGATAAAGGAAAAAGTTGAAGGAGGAAAGATGAAGAAGTTAGAAGGATGATTAAAGATAAGGAAAGGAATTGTTATATTTCTGATTAGATAATCGAAATTATTTAGGTGGAGAGGAAAGTAGAACAAAAATCTAAAATATCTGAGTCATCAATATATGCCTTTCATGTCCCCTTAATAAAGAACATACAAAACTAAAGATCTGTGTTTTGTTAGTTTTTTTGTTTGTTTTTAAGTTCCATAATCTAAAATAATACTCTCCCTAAGTTGGCCCAGCTTATTTTGACTGGAATTTTGATTAAAAGACCAAGCATCTTCACACAGTCAGTAAAATATTCAGGAGACTGAAGAAACCCATAAGTGAACACAAAAGCACAGTTAGATTGATTGATAAGAACTGCCTCTAGCAATGTGTTATATCAACTCCTGGAGTTCTCTGCTTCTTGAGGGTCTGTTGACATTTCATTATCCACCTTGTAAGGTAAAGTTATAGCTCACACAATCTAATTTCCACTAACTGAAATTATAGGTCACAAAATATTTCAGCTTAAATGCAACAATCCCTCCACTGTTAAAAAAAAAAAAAAAGGAATATAAAATGTCTTTTTATTTCTGATTTTCCGATGGAATAGATTTTGATCAGTCTGAATTACTTTTGCTCACAGCTCAACAGTCAATAATAAATTCTGTATATCAAATAAATTAGAAGAATTTAAATAAAGCCAGAGTTTAAAGTGGATTAATTTTTATGGCTTCCTATCTATAAAATGGTCTCATTTTTAGCAATTTCCTGCCCAAGAAAAACCCTTTTTAAAAATCAACTTGTCTTTGAAGCAGAATATACACAGTGGCTTTTTTCATTACAACACTGAGCTTCTAAAAGTTGATTGGTTTTCATGAGAAATCTAGCTTTCTTTTTTACTTGCTGATGAAAGTGAATCTATTGCAAATTACATATGTGAAATCTTTATTACAGTTTGTTACCTCAGTTTTAGAATTAAAGACAGAACTATTTGCACATGTGAAAATCACAGATGGCATATAAATGGGTGTTTTCTGAGTAGACATAGCCTATAGGGGTTTGAATATTTTTAAGTATTCATCAGGGTGCAGCCCTTTTTTAGGTTATAATTGTGAATCACTGTTGTTCTGGGTCTCTAGCTGGCATCAGATCTTCCTTAACCTTAAATCTCTGTAGATAATAAAACAAAAATAATAACACCATTTTCTCACTTGCTGGCACACAGAATTGGAAAAATAGCCCTGGCCTCTGAGTCAGGAAGTCAGTGTTCTGGACTTGTCCTTGCCTCTAGTAGACATGTGGTCATTGACAAGCCCTAACCTTTCTGGGCTATAGTTTGTTCACCTGCTAAATGAGGGGTCTGCATTAGATAACCTCAGAGGATCCTTTTCAGCAACATTCTACAACCGTAAGAAAAAAAAATGTGATTAACTGTCTAGGAGCTGACCTTCTCCAAATCTTGTTTTTTTCAAAGAGCAGAGGTGTTAAGCTAATGGTTTCTGTGGCCTCTGAAGAAAGCACACTTAAGCATTGTTTAATTTAGTAGTTTTATTGAGATATTTTCTCACACAATTATAACAAAAGCATCCATATTCTCTGTAAAATAAATGAATGGACAAGTAAAATAAGAAAATGCTTGCAAGACAATAAGCAAAAGGAACAGAAAGTGAACATATAAAAAGAATGATTAACATTTATGTGTCTTTCTATTTCTAATTATGCAGCTACAGAAAATGCCAATGTAACAGCATGTTGGGATGAAAATAGAATCAAAGAAATTATCTGCTTGTTTCCCAAAAAGTTATTAATTAATTTATCAACTCATTCACTTATCTATTAATTCAACTAGTTTTTGATGTACTATGTGACAGGTTCTTTTCTTGACATAGGGGACAAATAACACAAGCAAGATCTTGTCATGAACAGAGCTTACATTTTAGTGGGCACTGACAATGAATAGGTGAACATATAAATAAATAATAAATAATAACATTCACGGAGTGATAGTGCTATGAAGAAAATTTAAAAATGGAATGTAATAAAGAAGGGGCCAGGGAGCAAGAGACATGACAGGGCTGTAGATTGGTTGGATAGGGAAGGAGATGATCATTTGAATACCAGGAAAAAGAGAGTTCCAGGCAAAAGTAGCAGCAGGAGCCAAGACTCTAGGGCAGGAGGGTAGTTGGGGTTTCTAAGGAAAAGCAAAGGGTCATGGTGGCTGGAGTCTGGTGAGCACAAAGAAGTATTTAAGTTATGATTAGGGAAAGAGCCAGGACCAGATCACATAGGAACTTTTACGTAAAGGCAAAATGAATCAGTTCTTTTCATTTCTAAAGTTTATTCCATTTTCAGTGACCCAAATATACAGCTTGTTCCCTCTGTGGCACCTAAGAAAGTAGAATCCTGGATATAAGTAGAAATTGTCTCAGCAGATATCAACAGTAACAATAATAACTACTAACTTTTACTGAGTACTTACACTGTGCCAGGCATTGTGCAATTGCTTTTATGTATTAATTCAGGTACTTCTTACACAACCCATGAATATCACAAAATCTTTTTGTAGACAAGGACACTGAAGCTTAGAAAGTTTCTATATGTCTTGTCAAAATCCACAAAACTAGAAAGTGGAAGATCAGAATTCAAACACAGATTTCTGATTCCGAACCCCAATATAGACTCATTTTAAATGTGATGAGAATAATGGAGTTCAGGAAGTAAGCATCTGGCCTGAATGAAAGCTCCATGAAAGAAGAGATCTTTGTTATGATGAAGCCATTGAGACATAGAGAAGTGCCTGTCACGTAGCTGGCAATCAAAAGAATATTAATTGAATAAATCTAAAATTTGCCATTTTGCAGAATTCAATATAACTGGAAGGGAAGGATGGAGAATGGGTATCACTTCTCACTTATTTTCTAAATGTTCACATTTATTTATTTTTTCAAAATTTGTCACCTTTTCTTCTAAACAACTTTTTTTTGTGGTTTATTTAAACCATCAGTTGCTATGCCTCCCATGATGAACACTTTTTCTTGGCACTACTCTTATTTTCCTGTCCCGCTGCCTCCTTGTCTGATTCCCCCTCCATGACTCTTTTCTTTAGCCCGTTGTTAATTTACTCTGTGGAATTCAGGCCACTGCATGTACACTCTTTGTGGAATCTAGGTCCTGCTTCGTTGTTTCAGGACCTAATTATGAGAAGTGTTCCCACTTTGCCTGAGCATTAGTCTTGCCCCTTACTGCGGTGGAACTTGACCAAGATAGCTGTGGATCTGGTGTTCTTTCCCTTTATACCGTGGGGGTGAGCAGAAGCAAGACAAGTTACTGGGAAGGAGTAAGAAGCACAAATGTTGAAAAGACACTGAAAGGGTGAAGGTTAAGAGAGATTATCAGAAGACAGGTAACAAACAGAGTTACAAAGACAGACTTTACAGAGCAGCAAAACCAATAAAGAAATCTGTCAACCAAAAAAAAAAGACATTGGAAAAAAATTATCCCCAAATATGTTGAGTTTATCTGGGGAGGAGAAGAAAGAGGATTATAATCTGGGATGCATGGAATGGCAAGCCACAAGTGCATTTGGTTAGGGAAGAGGAAAGGGAAGCTTTTATTGGCAAAAGGAGAGAGGTTCGCATTAGCTACTTAGAAAGAGAGTTCATTGGTTCCAGAGTCTCAAAGCCAGAATTGTTGTCAGCTCGCTGCTGGATATGCTGTTACTGGTCAAGAGTTCTTTATGAGAACATCTTACCTAAATTACTGCAGTCCTCAAGAATGTCTAGTAATCAACCTTGTCATAGAAATGTACCTATACATGTGAAACGTTTGCAAGCGATGCAAACTAGGGGATGCATAAAGGATGTGAAGGGATTTCTTGTGGCAACAGTTTTTATCTCAGACATGTAAGCTTGAGTCTCCTTTCCTTCAAGTCTTCCTGACCCTATTGTGTCTAGTTCTGACAAAAGCAGTTTTATCCTCGTATCCACAAATTCCACAGGCCCAAGAACAGATAAGCAGCCAAGAAATGGAGTATCCATCTAGCTGGAAGTCATAAAGTAGAGTAGGGCCAGCCAACCCAAAGAAGTAGAATTGGGCTAGGCGCAGTGGCTCACGCCTGTAATCCCAGAACTTTGGGAGGCCGAGGTGGGTGGATCACCTGAAGTCAGGAGTTCAAAACCAGGGCTTGGCCAACATGGTGAAACCCCATCTCTACTAAAAATACGAAAGAAAAAATTAGCTGGGCGTGGTGGTGCATGCCTATAGTCCCAGCTACTCGGGAGGCTGAGGCAGGAGAATTGCTTGAACCTGGGAGGCAAATGTTGTAGTGAGCCAAGATCATGCCACTGCACTCCAGCCTGGGCAACAGAGCAAGACTCTGTCTCAAAAAAAAGAAAAAATAATAGAGAAATAGAAAAGAAATAGGATTGGGTGAAGCTAAGTGAGCATGGATAAAAAAGCCTGAGGTCAGGAAGTGTATGTCTGCAAAAACAAGATAGAAGGTAATTGGCCGGTGTTGTCCCAATATTAGTTGTCCACATTCACTTCTTTCCTAAACAAGAGAGACATGCAGTGGCCAATAACTGATACGGTCAGGGTGTCAGAAAAAGGATGGACATAGTTCCTTTGGTGATTCCTGTGCCACATGAACATATCTGCAAGGACTTCAGGCAGAATCGCTGGAGTAGGGCTTGGAGGAAAGGCAAAATGGCTTCATAGAAATCTCTCCTCCTATCTTTTTCTGGACTCAGTCATCAATATCATTCTATCCAGGATGGTGGTTTCAGATCAAGTCAAGCAGGAATATTTGTTAACATGAAAGGTATTTTATTTCTTAGGGATGGTCACTTGATGATAATGTTGGAATATTAATATTAGCAAATCTAAATTTAATTTCCCTTTCATTTCCCTTTCATGTAATGTTCAGAGTTTTCTTGATCAGGCCACTTGAGCATCATTAGCCACTATAATCAGTCACCTGTGTTATCAGAACTTTGTGTTGATTGTTTGCTCATACTTGGCTAAGAGTTCTTGGCCTGGGGCCAATGAGTCTGGGCTTTCAAGGATGCCCTTCTTAGAGTCTGTGAATTATTGGTAACTTTATACAAATTATATGTAAGTTTATATGCATTTAGTTAGTTTCTTGAAGGAGTCTATGACTCCAAGAAAGTAAACCGCCATACTATTTCCTCAGCCTAAAATACTTATTTTCTATCACTATCTTTCAGTAACATTATTTAATCTTATCCTTTAATGTCTGGCTGATGCCGTCTACTTGTTAAACATATTCTAGATTGTCCAAGCCAAAATTAAATAAGTCTTTCCTCTCAAATTCCATTATGGTTTGGATGAGCCTCTAATTGACAACACATTTCAATTTGCCTAATGCTAAGTTGATAATTAAATATCTGTCTGTACTAATGGATTAGAAGTTCCTTGGGGAGACAAACACCCATACATCATTCATCTTTGTGTATACTATTTGTAGTAATACTTAATAAAAAGTATATAGACAAAAATAAAAACTTTTATGTTACTGAGCAGGATGCTGTTCATTTTATTGAATTTAACAAATTCTGGAATATATCTGTCTAGGTCCTTGGTACTCAGTGTACTTTTTGTTTCTTATTGACTTAAATTCCACTTGTTCAACCGTACAATAGCCTCTGCCATGCCTGAGCAGCCCTATTCCCTACTTACAACCCCAGCCCTTAGTCTGACATAACACTGGCTCTACCTCTAGCGCTAAGCACATCTAGAGAGATGTGCTTCCCCGCCAGTATCCTATGGTTCTGTGTTAACTTCAGTTTCAAGTCAGCCTCTTAACACCCATTCGAAAATGACTTATGGAAAGGGAAAATAGGTACCAGACTCTGAACTTAGTATTGATCAAATGGTGGGCAAGAATCAATGCTGACTTTCAATCACCACCTGTACTTTATTTGCAGAACTTATGGATGTTGATTTGATCGCTTATGTAGTATCATGACTCACATCGGATTTTAATTCCACAAGGATTCTGTACACCTGACTCATTGCTGGCCATAAAAAGACAATTGTGAATGCTGACTTCTGTTGGCCTCTAAATGGCGTTAGAATACTATGTTGCTGCTTTGAGAATTTGATCATACATACATAACCAAAGTTTGATCACCATGTCTTTCTTTCTATCTTTCTTTCTTTCTTTTCCTTTCTTCCTTCCTTTCCTTCCTTCCCTTTCTTCCTTCCTCCCTCCCTCCCTCCTTCCCTCCCTTCCTTCCCTTCCTTCCCTTCCTTCCCTTCCTCCCTTCCTTCCCTTCCTTCCTCTCTTCCTTCCCTTCCTTCCCTTCCTTTCCTTCCTTCCCTTCCCTTTCCTTCTCTTCCCCTTCCTTCGTTCGTTCCTTCCTTCCTTCCTTCTTTCTAGTTTTGTTATTTTTATATCGCTGCCATCTATGGACTATCTTGTCCTAAAGCAGAAAGATTGCACATTAGCATGAGAGATGTCTCTTCTAAATATGAGATAGTTGCAAAGAAATCATAATAATAAAATGGAGTGTGTGCATAGTGTGCCTGTGTTTTCTCATTATGGTATATTTGGCTGTGATATTCTTGTATTGAATGTACCACTTGTATGTAATAAAAAATGATATGTGACCATTTAGAATTATTATCTTTCTTTCATGACAATGCTGGGGACTACTTTTTTATTGAAAAGGGTACTATCATTTGCATGTTAAATTTTTAAATGGATTTATTTATTTTAAGGTACAAGTAATAGAGGGAAGTTTACTACAGCACTTTCTGGACTTTATTTTATTTCTCTGTTGTTGTTTTTCATTTGTTCTGATGTCTTTCAGATTCCCCATCAAATTTTTGCATGGATTTCTTTATTTTAAGGTGCAAGTCATAGAGGGAAATTTACTACAGCACTTTTTAGACTTTCTTTTATTTCTCTGTTGTTGTTTTTCATTTTTTCCTGATGTGTTTGAGATTCCCCATTACACAAAGATCATTTCCACAGTTACATGGGCCTGACTAGCTGATGCAACAAAGAGCCTCTAAAAAACTCAGACCTACTTAAGGGAAAGAAACCTTGATTTTGTTTCACACAGTGAGTAAAAGAAAACAAAAAGTAATTACTCCCTCCATGTGAAATGAGTAAGAGTCAGAGTAAGCCGGGTCCCCTTCCTTTTTAACCCCCTTCCCTTGAGATGTACAGGCAATATTTACCATTTCTGTATTTATGACCATGGAGATTTCCTACACTTTAATTTCCTGGGTATCAATGGCTCTAAGGAGTTTTTGGCATTCTCTTACCCAAAAGGATCTTGAAACTTGTTTGTATTTATGACACAATATCTACCCCATCAATGTGTGCTGGATTTACACTATTTATAGCACCTTTTTTTCACCTAGGCTTCCGGGCCAGCTTAATTTGCTCAATGCATCTCACACTCTCATTTTTCTTCTTGATCCCCTTACTTATAGTCAATATCATATCATTCAGGTGTTGCTTTATAATTGTCTTATGTGTATGTCATAGCTTATTAGGTGTGTTATTTTGGATAAGTCACATAATTATTCTCAGCTTCTGTTTCCCTCTGTGGAAAGTGAGAGTAATAGTAATGACTTTGATGGGTTCTTAAGGAGACACCTCTCTCTTCTTCATGTTCCATCCCTACCTTAGTCTCCAGAGAAATGAAATTCAAACTTTTTTCCCCTTCTGCCAAAGTACTGTGGAAGTATCTTATCCATAACTCTCCACCTACTTGCTGTTATCACCAAGAGAGGAGTATCCTATTTTACAGATGAAAATTTTACTTTCCTTGTGTTGCTTCACCCTTGGATAGAATTACTCTGCTGAAAATGACTGCTCACACATGCCATCTTCTTCCAGACCAGATTGCTCAGGTGAAGTGGCTGTTCTGCCTCCACTCGTTACTGCCAAGTCTCAAGCATACCAGGATAAGGCTACCGCGTAAGGAAGGGAGTGGAGCTATGTTGACTGTGCACATGTGTTTGTGGAGCATGCCTGCTCCAGGGGCAGCTGGCTAAGAAAGTCAGTCTACTCTGCAGACCCAGCACTTGCCCCCAACTTTACGTTAGGGAGCAAAAATGAGATCTTCACTTTGTCCCCTCCCTATTCCTTCTATCCAGATATAGCGGAGGCCATATTATTTAGGATTGTCTCGGTCCAGCAATAAAATCAATGCTTGGATTTCACTTGATCCCCTTGTGCCTATTTTCCTGTTGGTCAGGACCACAAAGAGTGGAAAGCAGCTTGTTTATGCAGTTGACACTCATGCTCCATCATACCCAGCCAAACTTCAACAAGTTATTATGGCAGTTAAATAAGATATCGTATGTAAGAACATTTAGCATAGCCTATGCTATGTAATAGGCATTTATTACTTTGTGGGCATTTTTCCATCTTGTACAGAATTTCTGTTTGTTTCCTTTTTATGTTGTATTTTATGCCTGTAAAGTACAAAGTGGCATATTGGACATATGGAGAGTTCAATGAATTTTGCTTGTTTGTTTGTTGTTACTAGTTAAATTGAAAGTGGCTTTTAGATGCTTATGAGACTCAATATTCTTGTCTTCCTTATGAATATAAGACGATCTTTATATTAGCAATCTTTTTCTTTGCTTTGAGTTTTACATCAAAGGTGATGTAAACTCAATGACATAGATTTACCTTTATAATTCCTTTAATTGAAAACACTTTACAAACATGTTGCTTAATTTAATACATTTCTGCCATCTAGAATATGATAGATTTCAATCTCGATCAATATGTTCCATATTATATACATGTTTATACATGATATACATATAAATTCATATAACTTTTCCTTCACCAGCATTTTAAAGAATGTGTAAGTGTGTACTAGACAAGATTCCTTTACATTAGCTCTGCTTTTAAATTGTGAACACATTTCATTAGTAACTCATATATTTTTTTAACTTTCTCAAGTCTTCTTCTTTTTATTTAAGTTCCAGTTTCATTTGTTCCTATTTCTTCCTTGGGAACATCTGAATTTTCAGGTTAGATTTTCATTTTCTGCCATTATCCACAAGTATTCTATGTTTGGTCTTATTGTATTCACCATTTCATTCTTTCCTCTGAGATTTTTGCTCCAAAATAGACAAAACAGGTTTCACAAGTTGAGAAACTCAAGCTAAGAGATTAAATTATTGGCCTGATGCATTTAAACTCAAATTTTTATTTTAGATTTTAACTTCAGTGCTTTTTCCACCAGACTGAGTGATCTTATTAATATAATTACTTGATTTCCTTAAGGCCCACCTGAATTTATTATTAGATTTGGGATGTGTTATAATATCATTATTAATTATAGCTCAGCATTATTTTTTAAATAATATATTAAATTTAGTTAGTTGACAAGTTTATAAAGTTAGAGAATCCGAATTATGAATTTTAGATTAAAGATAATTATATCCATTCAGACACAGATGTGCCTCTTGTTCAGAAAAAGCTTTAAAACATTTGGATTTAACTTGGCCCTGTGTGCATTTTTATGACGAATTCACGTTTCAAATGATATGGTGTTTTTTTGTTCCATGCATAACCAACCTTCTATTGGTATCAGTTACTAGCACTTGGATAGAATTTTAAGATGAATAAATTTCTTCTCACATTTCTCATGGAAATCTCCCAAACTATTTCTTCAGATGACAAAACTGAGGCTCAGATAAATTAATACTTGCCCATAATTAGAATGTAAGTAGCTTAGTGGAAGCTTGAACCCAGGTCCTTTGTCTACAAATTATCTTTACTCTTTTTTTCTACTTAATTTTAATTTTTGCCTAATCTGAATGAATTTGAAATTTGTGCATAGGAGGCTTATTTCTTCTTTCCAAAGAGTTTTATTTTTTCTTTTTAATCACAGCAAATGTGGGTGTCTGATCTTAAGTCACACACTTACACATAATATATACAGTATATAAATAGATATGTATGTGCTGTCTCCATATATATGTAAATATATACACATATATACACACATATATACACATGTTTATATATATATATATATCTGCATCTTAATATCTATCTCATCAAAGAGGTTATTTTTGTATCTTTCTCTCTCTCTGTTTTTCAAAACTCCATCTCCAAATGCTCTACCCTAAATCAATTAATGAGGACACGAGACACAATGTTGTTTCCTGATTGCCCCTGCCATGTGGAAGCCAGAACTTAAGAATTTGACCAGAAACTCTACAAACCTAGAGAGCCTATTCTAATTAGCTCCTTCTCCCCTTGTCCAGATATTTAGAATGGGTCCTAGTTTGGGTGGATGTATATGCATATGCTATAGGAGTTCCTGAATTTCTTTAGCTCTCCCTGGAAGACTGCCGTGAGCTTTCTGGTAGGTGAATGAAATAGCCCAAGGCTTACTTTGTTCAGCATGTTATATAAGGTGAGTTAATTTCTTAAGTGAACCATAGGTTTTATGTATTTTAGTTTTGTCCAGTAGAGGGACCAGGGAGGCAACGTTTAAAGTTTTCTGGTCTAGACACCTGTAATTATATACGGGTGACTTAAAAAAAGCTTTCAAGTCTTGTTAAATGCAATTGGACTTAGGAACTGAATCTATTTGAAATTATTGCCCTTACAAATACCTGAATAAAAATGTTGCTAAAAGTACAGAATGTTGTGTGATGCTTTCTCCATTTTTAGGTGAAACTCACTGACATCCAGTGGATGCCAAATGCTAATTAGTAAGTAGAAACACAATCTTGATTTTTACATAGATTTTTACTGAAAAATATGTGAACTTTCACAGATACACAACTAAAGACACAGCTTTCACGGAGACACAACTAAAATTGTTTGTGTCAAACCATTAGCAGTCAATTTATACTTAATTTGTCAATCTGCATTCCATAAGATGCCTATTGATTTATAATTTCTCCTGAAATCATGAATTCCCTAGCTAGGTTGTAAGAATTCATTGGTCGTGACACCAGTTATTCGTTTTCCTCTTTTGTAGTCTCGGGCTTATTAGAAGAATATATCTTGAAAAGTAAAATGTGTGTTGCAAAATCCACAAATCTTTTTCTCACTGGGGTCATTTGTTTATTCAACAAAGAGTATTTGGGCAAATCCTATGTGCCAGGGGCTGCACAGAGTCCTGGTGATTCAGTGGTAAATGACTAAGATATGGTTCCTTCATTACTCATGGAATTTCTGGTTAAGCAAAGAAGACTGACACGAAGAAAGTGAAGACCAGCAAAATAAGAATTCAAAAGGTGTAGAGTGCTATGGGAATATAGCGTACGTACAGAAGCTGAGGCCGGCAGGCTGAAAGGGACTTAACTTTCACACTGTTTGGGAGAAAGCAAGGGTGAAGAGAGATACAGGCGGCGGAAAATTAGGAAATGAGAGGCAGGCAGAGAGCGAATGAGAGAAGTGAGGAAAAGACAGAATGGTATAGGCAAACAAATCATAGGCAGATCAAGAAAGACACTCAGTGGCCAAAAACTAAATGAGGCATGAACAAAAACAAAGATGAGGTGATGAGAAATAGGAGGTAGTGAGTTGGGGAGGGTACAGTAAATCCTTTGTTTTTGTCTTCCAAGAATCTCTTTGGACTCCTCTGTGTGACAGCACTCTGATTTGTCTTCAGAAAACCAATACTCTCCTAGTCTTAGCCCACATGGTTTCAGGTGTTGATCTCATACCCTAGATCTGTCAGTCTGGAGTTGGACATGCATTCCCAGCCTGTCAGACTTACAGCTTAGATGTGCTTATGAAACCCCAAACGAGGTCAGCGAGAGTCATAACAGGGATTTTTGCTGGAACTATTAGATAAGAGATATAATCTTGCCCTGGGGTGTTAAGCTGATACAGCACGTGCTTAGAGTTGCCCTTGATATTACCTAGGGGCCACTCTTGGTATTACCTAGGGGCACTTGCTGAAGAATAAATGAAACCTAGAGGAGAGTAAAGTTGATTTAAGACAAGAATTATGAGATACATTGTTTGAGCACCTGGATGAAACCATATTTTATCTATTCAGGGATATCACCTTTTGGCTAGCTGTGAGTTGGATTTCTGACATTATAATACCAAGGGTCCTGATTATACAAAGTTTGGGGCAGTTGAAGCTATTGGATTGAAGCTATTGGAGACAAGAGAGGAGAAAGAAGCCCCATGCAATTAGAATTGTTTCATCTGTCAAGGTGTCAAGTTTCTGGAGGCAAATGCTTCCACTGGTCAATTTCCAAGCCTGGGTCAGGTCTGGCTCAACTTCAGCCTGTTGACGACATTAAGTATGTTGAAGAGCACTTTAAGCAATCTCCACACTGTTTTCCATAGTGGTGGTCCTGGTTTACATTTCCACCAGCAGGGTAAAACTGCTATCTTTTCTTCGCATCCCCATCAACATCTATTAGTTTTTTTATTTTTTGATTATGGCCATTCTTGCAGGAGTAAGGTGGTATTGCATTGTGGTTTTGATTTGCATTTCCCTGATCATTAGCTATGTTGAGCATTTTTTCACGTTTGTGGCCATTTGTATATCTTCTTTTGAGAATCATCTACTCATGTCCTTAACCCATTTTGTGATAGGATTGTTTGTTTTTTCTCACTAATTTGTTTGAGTTCCTTGTAGATTCTGGATATTAGTTATTTTTCAGATGTATAGATTGTGAAGATTTTCTCCCACTCTGTAGGTTGTCTGTTTACTCTGCTGATTCTTTCTTTTGCTGTGCAGAAACTTTTTAGTTTAAGTCCCACCTATTTATTATCATTTTTGTTGCATTTGCTTTTGGGTTCTTGGTCACGAGCTCTTTGCCTAAGCCAATACCCAGAAGGGTCTTTCCGACATTATCTTCTAGAAATTTTATGACTTTAGGTCTTAGATTTAAGTCCCTTATCCATCTTGAGTTGATTTTTATATAAGGTGAGAGATGAGGACTTAGTTTCATTTTACTTTTTACTACATGTGGCCTGCCAATTATCCCAACACCATTTGTTGAATAGGGTGTCCTTTCCACACTTTATGTTTTTGTTTGCTTTGTCAAAGATCAGTTGGCTGTAAGTATTTGGCTTTATTTCTGCATTCTCTGTTCTGTTACATTGGTTTATGTGCCTTTTTTTTTTTTTTTTTTTTTACCAGAACCATGCTGTTTTGATGACTATGACCTTATAGTATAGTTTGAAGTCAGGTAATGTGATGCCTCCAGATTTGTTCTTTTTGCTTAGTCTTGTTTTGGCTTGGTTCCATATGAATTTTAGGATTATCTTTTCTAGTTCTGTGAAGAATGATGGTGGCATTTTGATGGGAATTGCATTAAATTTGCAGATTGCTTTTGACAGTATGGTCATTTTCACAATATTGATTATACCCATCCACGAGCATGAGGTGTGTTTTCATTTGTTTGTGTCATCTATGATTTCTTTCAGCAAGTGTTTTGTAGTTATAGAGGTCTTTCACCTTCTTGTTAGGTATATTCCTAGATTTTTCTTTTTTTTTCTTTTTGCAGCTATTGTGAAGGGGGTTGAGTTCTTGATTTGATTCTCAGCTTGGTTGCTTTTGGTGTATAACAGAGCTACTGATTGGTGTACATTAATTTTGTATCCTGAAACTTTGCTGAATTCATTTATCAGTTCTAGGGGCTTTTTGGAGGCATTTTTAGGGTTTTTTTGGGTATACAATCATATCATCAGCAAAGAGTGAGGGTTTGACTTCCCCTTCACTGATTTGGATGTCTTTTATTTCTTTCTATTGTCTGATTGCTCTGGCTAGGACTTCCAGTATTATGTTGAATAAAAGTGGAGAGGGTGGGTATCCTTGTCTTGTTCCAGTTCTCAGAGGGCATGCTTTCAACTTTTCCCCTTTCAGTGTTATGTTGACTGTGGGTTTGTCATATATGACTTGTATTACATTAAAGTATGTCCCTTCTATGCTGATTTTGCTGAGGGTTTTAGTCATAAAGAGATGCTGGATTTTGTCAAATGATTTTTCTGCGTCTATTGAGATGATCATGTGATTTTTGTTTTTAATTCTGTTTATGTAGTGTATCACATTTATTGACCTGCAAATGTTAAACCATCCCTGCATCACTGGTATGAAACCCACTTGGCCATGGTGGATTATCTTTTTGCTATGCTGTTGGATTTGTTTAGCTAGTATTTTGTTAAGCATTTTTGCATCTATATTAATTAGGGATATTGGTCTGTAGTTTTGTTGTTGTTGTTGTTGTCAATGTTCTTTCATGGTTTTGGCATTAGGGTGATACTGGCTTCATAGAATGACTTAGGGAGGATTCCCTCTTTCTCTATCTTGCAGAATAGTGTCAATAGGGTTGGTATCAATTCTTCTTTGAATGTCTGATAGAATTCAGTTGTGAATCTATCTGGTCCTGGACTTTGTTTTCTTTGTAATTTTTTAAATCTCTATTTCAATCTTGCTATTTGTTATTGGTCTTTTCAGGGTTTCTAATTCTTCCTGATTTAACCTAGGAGGTTGTATATTTCCTGATCCAGCAATCCCACTACTGGGTATCTACCCAGAGGAAAAGAAGTCAGTATGCAAAAAAGATATTTGCACACTCGTGTTTATAGCAGCATAATTCACAATTGCAAAAATATGGAACCAGCCCAAATGCCCATTAATCAAAATGTGGATAAAGAAATTGTCATGTATATACCATAGAATACTATTCAGCCACAAAAAGGAAAGAAATAATGGCATTCACAGCAACCTGGATGGAACTGGAGACTATTATGCTACATGAAGTAACTCAAGTATGGAAAACCAAACATCATGTGTTCTTACTCATAAGTGGGAGCAAAGCAATGAGGATGCAAAAGCATAAGAATGATACGATGGACTTTGAAGACTTCGGAGGGAAGGGGGGGTGAAGGATAAATGATACAAATTGGTACAATGTGTGCCTGGGTGATGGGTGAACCAAAATCTTACAAATCACCACTAAAGAACTTATTCATGTATCCAAACACCACCTGTTCCCCAAATACCTATGGAAATAAAAAAATTAAATTAAATTATTTTTTTAAAAGAGAAGAAGTCATCTGGAAGATTTAATTTTAAATGATTTTGAGACTGTAGTGGATACTCAGTGAATGCTTATTGAATTAAAGGCTAAATTGAAAACTATTTAAAAAAATAAAAGTATGTTGAAGAGCAAAGATGTGCTCTAGGTAAGGGGGCCTGTGGGAGGCACTGCCTTGATCCTAAGTCCAAACTTAGAGAACCTGGCTTAAAGCTAAGGCCTTTAGCAACAATAGAGTTGGTAAGGCAGGGAATTTATCTCAGTTTATGGCAATTATCTGTGGGAATCTGAGACGTAATGTCCAGAAGCAATGAGTATTCGATGGCACCAATGTTGGCAAATAAGCAAGGCATATAACTGAGAAATTCATGGGGTTTCACTAATGATTTACTTGGTGCCTACTATGACCCAATTTCTAGGCCAGAATTTTTTTAGGGTTTTGAGGGAATTAGAAAGCACTGTGTCTCCCACTGAAGGACTTGTAGAGGAACTCTTAACAGGTATAACAATTAGAGATCAGTAAATGGCAACATTTCTTCAATTTTTTTCTTCTTTTTTTGCTTGCAAGGAAATCTACAAGCCACCACCAGTAAAAGAGAAATTCACAGAAGAGATGTGGATAAGAATCATAATAAAAATATCAAGAGATCAGCGCTAATGATTTTTAGTGCTTAATATGAGCCACACACTGTGCTAAGCATTTTAATTTACATTCTCATATAATCCTAATAAGCACATTATGATATACATATTCTATTAATATCACCATCCTATAGATGAGAAAACTGAGCCCTATAATTACTAAGTAACTTGTCTAAGTTTATACAGGTAAGGAACAGTGGAGCTGGGAAGCAAACTTAGTTTGTCTGATGGCAAAGATTCATCCAAGGGCTGGATGGGTAGCCAAGATCTTCAGAGACTGAAATAGGCACTGGAAAGCCAGTAACTGAGAGTCGTTCCCCATCTCTCTCACTTCAACTTCACTTCTCAGATTGCGTCTCTCTTACTGATTTTTGTATCTAATTTTTGTCTTCAAAATGTTTTCAATCTCTCTTTTATCCCACAATTTATCTTGTTCTTAGCCATGTATGATTGAGTCAACATCAAATCTATGCATTTTTTGTTTAAAACCGCTACCACTGATTTAGCTCAATGATAGCCTCCCAGGCTAACTTCCTGGAAAAGAAATATAACTGGGATTTTGTGATTACTTATGTTTCCACTTATATGGACTGTGAGCAGGGATAGTTCAAACAACGATTGCACAGGTATCCCAAACTAGCTACAACAATTTCCAAACTGTGTGATCCAAAGCATAGACTCAATAGAAAATTAGAGAATGGATTGAGTTGTGAACACTTCCTAGGAATATTTAACCTGGACTAGTCTTTAGAAGCTGGGACAATCTGGTCTGGCAGATACAGTGTTGGAGCATTCAACACAGGGACAGTGGAGAGGAAACAAGAAGAGCAGGTTCGCGAAATGTGGAAGAGAATGTTCTGCCCATACCCAAAGGTTTATGGAGGGAAGCACCAGAAAGTAAAATGGTGTACAATTTTTCTTCTTCCTGAAATGTCTTCTCTCCAATATATGCCTTCTTTTGACTTGTGAAAATCAGCTTTTTGATATTCTGGGCTTCACAGATTTCTTCCTTTCAAGGCAGCGTGATGTGACAGAAAGGACAAGTAGCAGGGGAGCTGGTTTCTGGTCACTGCCTCTCAGAACAGCAAAATACCTTAGACCCATCACTTCACATCCCTGTGGATCATTTTTTTGCATCTCTCAAACCCTTGCCTACCTTATGGGTCATTATAGGTTTAACTTGCATTTCTTGATCACTGAAGCAAAACCATCCCATTAAATTATTTAAACCATAAATCTCACAAATGTCTTTTCTTTGTAGTCTTTTCTTCAAAGATGGCATTAAAGTGAACAAGCCTGATCACAAGTCTGGCTTGAATCATGAACAAGACTTCTAGCTATTTCATGTTCCCCATGTCCTTTCCAGATAGGACTGATGGAAATATAAAATTTCAGTTTAATCGGATTCAGATGTTAGTGATCAGATCAGAGTTGTCATATTCAGCAGTGGCCACCCACCCCCAACCATTTGTAAGGAGTTCTGCTCAATGTTTTATTGACATTGTGAAATACTGTATCATATAAGTGCAATTAATTTTGTGAATTGATATATTTTGAAATATAGAAAGCAATTTTTCTGAGGCAATTATTTTTATATCCCCATCTTCCATCTGATAATATATGTCTTACATTTATATTCTCAGGTGGGAAATGACATAATAATACTAATTAGAATCTTGAAAAACATGCTCATTTTTTCTTTCAGTCTTAGAAATTTGAAATGTTTTATACATACGCAGTTTTACATGTCTAGCATTAGCTATATATAAGTACCTATACATACACTAAGAAGTTGCAAAGAGAAAAAATTCAGTAAAATCTAGTATGACTTAGAATTCTCAAATACCTGAAACTTTTTAATACATGTAATTTTTTATTAAGAAAAAAGCAAATAACTAAAAAACAATATTTATTGGGAAACTTGTAAAGATAGACTAAAAACATTCTACTCTATGCCCTCTGGTCTGTACAAATTTTGTTTTATAGCCTTCATTTCTTCTTTTCTTCCAGGACCCTATAGAGAAGCTGTATTAGTCTGTTCTCACACTGCTATGAAGAACTGCCCGAGACTGGGTGATTTATAAAGAAAAGAGGTTTAATTGACTCACAGTTCCACATGGCTGGGGAGGCCTCAGGAAACTTACAATTGTGGCGGAAGAAGAGGAGAAGGCATGTCTTACATGGCAGCAGGTGAGAGAGAAGAGAGTATGTAGGAAGGGAAGTGGGAAGAGACCCTTATAAAACTCACCCACTATCACCATAACAGCACAGGGTAAACTGCCCCCATGATCCAATCACCTGCCATTAGGTCTCTCCCTCAACATCTCAGGATTACAATTCAAGATGAGATTTGGGTGGAGACACAAACCTAACCATATCAGAGGCCAAGGTTAAAAATGATTACCTCTAGCTGGTCAAGATTCCTTTGCCAGTTTCTTATTGCCACTGTAACAAATTATCACAGATTTAATGGCTTCAAACAACACAAATGTATTATCTTGCTATTCTAGAGGTCATAGTTCCATAACAGGCTTTAAAAAAAAATGTTTTGGCTGAGCTATGTTCTTTCTGGAAGCTGTAGGGGGAAATTCAGTTCCCTTCCTTTTCTGGCTTTGAGAGGCTAATGGTGCTCCTTGCTCAGGGCCCCTTTTCATCTTCAAACTCAGCATCACAGCATCTTCAAACATATTCTCTTTAACCTCTGCTTCCATTATCACACCTTCTCTCTTACTCTGATCCTCCTGTAAAGACTCTTGCAATTAGATTGAGCCCATTGTGGTAATCCATGATAATCTCACAAATCTCAAGATCGTTAATTTAATCTCTTCTGCAAAGTCCCTTTTGCCATGTAAAGTAATATATTCCCAGGTTCTGGAAATTAGGATGTGCACATCATTGAGGAGGTAGTATTCTGCCTATCACAATTATCAATGATAAATAATTCAAATATTATTATTTGACTTGGCCTAGACACTTGCCATTTGACTCATGTCAGTAAACAATCATTAAGGTTGGATAGGTCCT
Source organism: Pan troglodytes (assembly GCF_028858775.2). NCBI lineage: Eukaryota > Metazoa > Chordata > Mammalia > Primates > Hominidae > Pan > Pan troglodytes. The sequence continues at coordinate 18,131,890 of NC_072411.2, forward strand.
AATGGATGAGGTGCAATTGAGTTATGGTCTTCACTAACAAACAGCTTACAAGATAGACCAATAAATAACCAAGTGAAACTCAAAGCAGAATGGGGCCTGAGGTGGGAGGAGGCATGGACTGTTCAGACAAAAGAGAAGCAGGCACATGGCAGTGATGCCTCTAGGGAATTCAAAGTTCTGAAGGGGGTTAGATTAGGTGACCTTTCAAGCCCATTTCAAGCCTTATATTTCCATGACTCCTGCTGCTGAATAGAGTCATAGCAACAAATTAAGTTTAAGATTTGTACCCTGTTGACTTCTTAAAGGACTTGTGACAGTGTATAGATTAGAGCACAGTACAAGACAAGGCATTTAAGAATGGGAAAGAACAGAGTCCATCAGACAGAAGTGGGTTTTTTAAGCTTCAGAATTGAGTATGTTGAAACTCTTGGGCTATAAATGTGTATTTTGTCTTTTGATTATTATGGCCAAAAGGAAAAAAAAGAAATATAGTTAAACAACCCTTTGGGGAGGGGGTGGGGAAAGAAGAAGGCAAACTTAAACAATAACTTATTATTATCCAATTATTGAATAAAGAACATCTAACAACATAATGGCTAATAACTTCAGCTGTATTTTTATAAAGAATAGAGCAAATTTTAATAACAGTGATTGAAACACAAATACCACTCTGGTGAAAACTCATTGACTGAATCTTATTCTTCAGATTCTTCTTTCTCAAAGAACTATCTCTTACAGAATTTTTACTGCAATTTAAAATGTTCCAGGGGTTATTTCTTTTTAAAGGAGTCTTTGGGCTATTATTCACCTCTTTGCACTAATCCCTTAGAATCTTTCTGAGCAAATTCAAATTATTCGTACCTTGGAAAAGAAATCCAAGTATTCAGTCCTTCACGAGACTGATTTAATACTATGATGTCCAAGTAATTGAAGCATTGGCATCTGTGGATCTGATTAGTTGCATCTGCTCAGAGGAAAGCCTGGATGGTCTTTCAGAAGGTATTGGGGGGGTGCCATGAAAGCAGTGCTGGGGGCCCTCTCCCTCTACTCTTGAGAGATATCAGTAAGCATCTGACCCTAACAGGGTTTGCTGATGGTCCTTGCTGTGAATTCTGTCAGCTCTATGGAGAAAGTGCAGAGCCTGACTGCAAGGGACAATAACTTCACCTAAAAGAGTCAGAAGATGCAGTGACTTTTCTGCTGTGTACTTTTAGCATTACTGTATATTAAGCTCTTTGATGTTAAAATGATAATTGCAGAGAAAGACTCCTATAGGACTATAAATTAAGGGGCATGCTTCCTCTGTCTGAGCTTTTTGTGCTTTATTCACATCAAAAGGCAATTACTTTCTGTGCACACTTAATCCCACCAGTTTAATGGGGCATGTAAAATATGCCTTGCAATTTGCCCTTAATCTTAAGCTTGCTGAAAATGAGGGCCTGCTAACCATCTGGATTCTTAAAAACAACAGACTGCCCTTCAATAACTTAACCTTTGTTTAACTTGGCTAAACTAAACAATTTCTGAGAGTTGCATTCTTGGTGGTACCACGTTATTCTCACAGAAGATTTTCCTAAACATTATTAGGATCCAAGGAAGGGCTGGATGCTGGGTGCTATATGGCACAGTACTGCCTGAAACTTCTTCACTGATGCCTGGGGAGGGTTTGCCTCATCTGCCAGCAAAGCCAGGGACAGGAGGCAAGAAATAATGTTGGTGTCAGAGTCAGCCCAACCTGTGTTTGGACACCAACCCCACGCTTACTGATGGACTGATGGGGTGACTTCACATAAATTAACCTCTCACCCTGTGTCTTCATCTGTAGAACAGAGTAAGTATACCTTGGGGAGCAAGGAAGCTCATATAGGAACTCATATATGAAAACTGGCTTTCACATGCTACATTCTTAAATGGAAGGAGTAGTAGCCATCAGATAGTGGTTGTAGAAATAGTATTTCTATAATTAATGTTAAAATAACTATTTAGGATCCAAAAAGTGGCACTATGGATCAAAAAGACTTAAGGGGAATGAGCTAATGTTTAAGGGACATGAGGGTCAAAAATCAGGAAAACAAAGACTAAACATCTCAGGCAAAACGTAGCAACAAGTTCCAAACAAGAAAACAGAAGCACCTGTCAGAAAGGAGCAGGTGAAAGCTCGTGTAGAGTGGAGATAACACTGAGAACAAAGTGAGGAAGGTGTTGTTGCATGGCTAAGGAAAATGCAGAGGCGGTATTCAGAGCTGATTTTTATAGTTGTTCCAGTTAAACTGTGCATTAATCAGCTCAGTCTGCCGTAACAGGATATCATAGATTAGGTGGCTTAAATGATGGAAATTTATTTTCTCATAGTCTGGAGGCTGGGAGTCCAAAATCAAGGTACCATCTGGGTTGCTTTCTGGTGAAACCTCTCCTCCCTTCTGTCTATTCTCACATGGTTTTTCCTCTGAGCACATGCAGAGACAGTGAGTTGAGAGACAGAAAGAGAGAGCTCTGGTGTCTCTTCCTCTTCTTACAAGGGCACCAGTCATATCAGATTAGAGCCTCACCTTTATAACTTCATTGAACTTTAATTACTGTAAAAAAAAAAGTCCTATCTCCAAATGTAATCACACGGGAGGTTAGGGCTTCAATATATGAGTTTTGGGGGACGGAATTCATTCCATAGCAGACAGATTAGTCCTAAAGTGATGTTGTGTATCCCACGACTGTTTCCATTTCAATAAGGGCCTCTTAAAACAGAAAAGACTTTGAAATCCAAACAAATGACGCATAAAAAGTAGAATTGTAGGCACAATCGTTAGATTATTAGGAAAATATTTGGGGGATGGGGACTTTTCTGCTGCTTTCCAAATCACAAAGTGTAGTACCTCTCAGTTCTACCTGTAAGTAAAGCCCTTCTGGCTTCTCGGTCTTTTCAGTTTAAGCTCCAGGGTCCTGCTTGAGTCTTTGTTCATTTAGCAGACTAAATTTTATTTCCTTTTATTATCCCTGGCTCCTGTCAGTTGCCCTAACATATCACAGTGAAGTGCTGATGAAATTAAACTTACAGATATCTTCAGGCCTTGACCTCAGGACACTTCATTTGTCTCTCTTCTCTATATCCCTGTTGATATCCAGTGTTGCCTTTGATTTAAGAAGACATGTCACACTGGGTGTTCCTGACCATTCCAAGGAAAGACCTGCTGATTTGAATCAGAAATGTCATCTTGTGTCCAAGGAAATCAGTAGAGAGACCACCTACCTGGGTATCTAATGACCTGCACTCAAGTTGAGCTCTACCAGGAAATTACTTTCAGATATTCATCAATTTCTTATCAATCTTAGGACCTTAGTTCCCACAAACAATAAAAGGGAGTTGGATAGGATCTAAATTGAGGCTGGCCATGATGAGTCATGCCTGTAATCCCAGCATTTTGGGAGGCCAAGTGAGGAGGGTAGCTTTAGACCAGGAGTTCAACACCAGTCTGGGTAACCTGGCAAAACCCCATCTCTACAAAAAATATAAAACATTAGCCTGGCACGGTGGCACACACCTGTAGTCCTAACTACTTGGGTGGCTGCAGTGGGAAGATCACCTGAGCTCTGGAAGTTGAGGCTGCAGTAAGCCATGACCTTGACATTGGGTGAAATGAGTGAGATCCTGTCTCCAAAAAAAAAAAAAATCTAAGTTGAATATATCTAGAATTTATGACAGTATGGTCTCATCGTTTGGGGTTTTAGGATACTCATAGAATGTAGATTGGAAGACAGCTGCCCAGAATGAGCTATAAGGATGATATACCTTCATCTAATATCCACCTTCATGCTTATAGAAAGAGCCATACGGTATTTAAGAGGATGAGGACGCCAAAGTGAGAAAACAGGGTCGAAGAGGAGTATACAGCAGTATGAATGATTGCCTATTTGACTTTCAGGTGATATTATGCCAAACGCATCACTACTAAGTATTGATTTCATGTGACATGATTTGGTCATTAGACATGGGATTACACTTGGAAGGTTTCTAAGGGAAGATTAACTTTGAACAGAATTTTGGAAGATAACTTTCTGTGTGTGTGTGTACAAATAATAATATTGTATGTCTGCCTTCTTAGAAGCCCCTAAGACCCCTAACTTCTTTTCCCAAGTCATCTCCAATTGATGTTAATACAGAAAGATTTCTATAACAACATCATCTTTGTTCTAAGCAAGTAGAAAGGAGATCCTAGGGAGGTAAATTCAGAAGATCAGAGTGAAAAAGAATCTTCAAGAGGGAGAGGAGCATTAGACATCCAAGATAAAACCAGGAGGTAGGACAGTAGTGCTTAGGTTGAAGAAAGTACAGAGGAGATGTCCTTGCCAATGAGAAGGAATGTGTTGGAGAAGGGACTCTATGAATATGGTGTTTAAGAGTTCTTTGCATAGCAAGTAATAGGAAACCAAACTCCAACTCACTTGTGCCAAAAGAGAATGCTTCGTCTTTGGGGGCTGAAGAATCCAAGGGAATAGCTTAGGCATTGCATGTAGAAGAAAATAACATATCCGCAGCTTCTTCTTTGACCTTTAACTTTTGTCCTCCCAGAATATTTAGGAATGTCTCATAGAACCTTGTCTACAGTTCAGAAAATAGGGTTTTGTTACAGGCCGAATTGTGTCCTCTCAAAATTTGTAAGTTGAAGTCCTAACCCCCAGTGCCTCCGAATGTGGCCTTGTTTGGAGCCAGGGTCTTTAAAGAAGTAGTTAAATTAAAATGAAGGCATATGAGTGAACCCTAATCTAATGGGACTGGTGTCCTTATAAAACAAGGAAGTGTGGCTACTACAGAGAGAAAACCATATGAAGACACAGGAAAAAGATGGCCATTTGCAAACCAAAAAGAGAGGCCTCAGAAGAAGTGGACCCTGCCAACACCTTAAACTAAGACTTGAAAAATTGTGAGAATGAATTTCTGTTGTTTTAGCCACATGATCTTTGGTACTTGTTAGAGCAGCCATAGCAGATTAATACAGGCTATAAGATGCTTGATTCTGAATTTTAGAATTTTCAGCATTGGAATAGTGACTACCATTGAAAGAATCTTTGTCTAGGCACCTGGAAACTAAGATATGAAGAGAGATGTTCACAGCAGGCCAATGCCCTGATGCAAATGGATCACAGTAAATTCAGCCTACTAATCCTAACGACCAGCCAAATTATGGATGCTTCACCTTTGTAGGAAGCAATTCATTTCAGAGGAGGTCTAGAGCCTTCAGACTTCATCTGCATATTAATTGCAAATACGATATTCTTGTACAAGGCTGCTTAGTGTTTTTATTCTTAATTAAAGACAACTGTATGTCTGATGTTTTCCCTCTGGCTATTAGTCATTGTATTTGCACACAGGGCATTTTATTTCCCTTGATTCTTAACTAATTTTTTCTCTGCCAACCTCATAAGAAACAACAGTGTTTATTTCCAAAAATTTGTGGCGAAAAATTACTATAATCATTGAAAAAAAAAACCCAAGCCTCCCAGTGTATGGGAAAGTACAATGCCTTTATAAGGCAAGAATGCTAGGCAGGGAGAGACTGTTCCATTCTCCGAAAATGGCCAACTTTTTCCACTCCCCACTCTCTAAAAGAGGCTGAGACAGAATCAGAGAGGGCTTCTGATTGGCTGGCCCTTCAGATTTCACAATGTTTCCACTGAGAATTAACCTCCAAAAATCACCCAGGAATCTCAGGCCCACAATGCTTGTGAATGTCTTTCTGGAAGTCAGCTGGCAGGTAAGAAGCCATCTACATCCTCATCCTCATCCTCCTGCATTTTACTTGCTTCTAAGCATGGCTTACATTAGACTTAAGAATTCTGTTTCCAGCCACAAAACTTGATCCTTGTAATTCAATCATAATCAAGTTTCCAACGGGAAAAATCATTTGCAGAATACTTGCCTTTCTATTTTTGTTTCTGTTGTTATTTTTTTTTTCTTTGTAGAAATAATATTATATCTTAAATTCATTTCTTCACATTTCTGGAAACATAGAAAACATATTTTCCACCACCTAGGGTGTCAGGGTGGGCCATCTGACCAGGTCTGGAAAATGGAGTGTGGGAGAAATGATGTACTCTTTGCCCACGTTGACCCCATATAAAGCATCTCCCAGGTGTGAGCCTCCCTCTTTACTGGTGACATGTGAGGATAATTGTGTCCCAGGGTGGAAGCAGTCTGGACCCCCAACCATTCTTCAAGGAGCTCCCCCAGGACATCCAACCAACCAGAGACATCTGCACTGGAATTTGTGTGAATAAAAAGTTTTCTGTACAATATGACACTTTAGCATTGTGGAGTATAAGAGCTAGTAGATTTTTCTTTTTTACCTTAAGCAATACAAAATTTATTTTGTATTGTATAGGAATGGTGATGGCCCTCAAAGACTGAGTCCCTGTGAAGAAGAGAACATATTAAGATAATTTCAATTACACAGTAGCTTAAGAAATATTAAGTTGAGTCAGTCATATAATCCCTCTAAATCCAATCCTTTTCTTATCCTGCCTTCTTCAACCTCCAAATCCAATCAGCAGTGGAGAAAGCTATTTCTTGTTAGTCTTATGTACCTGCCCAAGCTGTGAGTGAGAACGGCAGAGTACTTCAGCAGGGCCACTGGTCTGAGAGCTGTGAAATTGAGTTGGAGTCCCAGTGGTGCACTGACCTGCTGTGGGACCACGAATGAGTGATTTCCCTCTTTATATTATAAGCACAAAGGTACACTTGTCATATCAAGAGTTTGAACTAATTTTAGCTGAGCTCTACTCTGCTCTTCACATATTTTTAGACTCAACTTCTCAATTTCAGAGCTTAAAACCCAGAAGCCTATGAATGTGCAAATGAATTTTATTTGGATTGCATCATGTCTTAAAAATAAATATATATATACCTATATATACATATATAATACATATATATATAAAAACTCAAGTTTAAGCTTCACCAACAGCATTTGCTTTTTCCCAAGACAACAAATAATTGGAGCTGAGTAGCCAGCTGCCCTGTTTAGATGAGGTGTGTGTTTTCTGTTTGACACAGTTCCCACTACTCCCTAATGTTACACGTTGGGCTAATTCTATCCACCTGGCCAGTGTAGACATTGGAGTTTGCATCAAAGTTAGAGTTCACTTTAACCTTTCTTAAACCTGAAAACACTAGGGATCCAGGAGGAAAGTCAATACTGAGACAGAACTGGGATACAAACTTGGCAAAGCCAGGATTTGCCGCCAGTTAAAGGAAACCAATCTTGAGAGCAAGCATCAGGGTCTGCATCTGTCTGACACCCTAGAGAAAGATGATAAGTTGAAGCAAAATAATTATAATCACTCATAAACAGTTTCAAATACACTATAGCATCTTTGCCACATCCTTGATAAGTCAGGCATCTTAAATTGTTAAGTTCTTCTTCCATAAAAAAGAAAGAAAACAAAACAATGGAGACATTAAAAAGATCAGTGGTTGCTAGGGGTTGGGGTAGAAGAAGGGATGACTAGGGGAGCACAGACGATATTTAATGCAGTGAAAGTACTCTGTATGATACTATGGTAGATACCTGTCGTTATACACTTGTCCAGGTCCATAGAACGTACAACAGCAAGTGTAAATCCTAATGTAAACTATCGATTTTGTATGTCTATGGTGTGTCATTGTAGGTGAATCCATTGTAATAAATGCATCGCTCTGGGGATAATGGGGGCAGCTCTGCATGTGTGGGCACAGAGAGTATATCTGAGTATGTGAAATTGATGGGAAACTTAAACTGCTCTAAAAAATTGTCTTTAATTTTTTAAAAATTGAAAAACATAAAAGGGCCCATTTGAGAATTAAATGAGATGGTTTTTATGTAAACCACAGGGCCTAGTACAAAATAGGCTTCATTAAATGGTAGCCACCACTATCATCATCATTGGTAAAAGTGATTTGCAGGTATATAGCAATGAAACTTGACTGGGGAGGAGTTGTGAGATAAAAGTGGGGATCTGGGCTTCATTACTGGTACCTGGGGAGACACTTTCTATAAGGGAAAGGAAGGTAAATTTGCCAGCTCATACCTAAGTTTGTGTTTAACACTCATGTACAGGCAACCACCTATAATCCTCTCTCTTTCAAAACGTCAAGTAAAATGGGTAAAACCCTTGCTCAGTATCTTTCAGATCACATGCCACTCTTCTGAGAACTTTCCTATTTCAAACTTTATTTTAACTTGTTTTCACCCATATTATAAAATGGGGATCAAGGAGGAGAACCATAACAAAGAGAATGGTTAAGGAAACTAGTCTTGACAAAGCACCCACTGTGTGCCCAGCACTGGGCTTGGAACTGTCCTCCTAAGAATACTGCACATTTGATGTTGTAAATTCCATCTGACTGATCATGAAACTCAGATTCAAAAAGGTTAAGTGACATTTTTTTGTTTTGCTTTCATAAGTGCACTTGTCAATACGTTAAATCCTTTTTTAAAAAAATCAATTGCTGGTTTGCTTTGCTGCCTATTTGCCCTACTCCGACATAGTTTCATATGAGATGAGATCCTATTTTCCTCAATATTTTATACCCAGTGCTTAAACAGTACTTGGCAACATAAATCATTGTTGAGTGCATGAATTTTTAATTAATGAGTGAATGAGTGAATGAAAACTGCCTAGAGATAATTTTGATTCCTGGCATGCCTGCTTCTAAGTCCACACTCGATCTATTTGACCATGAAGTTGACTGCTCAGAGGCTTCCTGGGTGATGTAACTGTGCCAGGGGAGGCACACACATTACAGGCCTCTGGCCTTCCCATCTTCTTCCACTGGTTATGAAAAAAAAAAGGTGTTTTATCTCTCTCCTTCTTCCAAAAATGCCTCCTTTTGTAAGTTTTAAATACTAATGATATTAGTTGTTTCTATACTATCATCTATTTGCTGGAAATCTTTGTCCATGTGCCATATGTGAAGTATCAAGAAGAAGATGGCACTAATGCAGAGTCATCTACTGCCTCAGCCAAAAGCCTCTTGGACACTTCATCTGGGAGGAGGAGACATTCACAGGCATGGTTAGCCTGTCCTGAGCATGAATTAGACTTGGAAGAATGACAATTCAGGTTGCTATTCACATCTAGCAGTGCCAGGTCATCTTACCCCTGCAGATTTTACTGGCTCCATTGCAATGAAAGCATTAAATTAAAGGTGTTTTCTCATCCATACTCCCATTTTATCCTCAAAGAACTTCATGCATTGGGATTCACAATGATAGAGACAATAAAAATGCTATTTATTCATCCATGTATCATTATAATACTATTAAAATTAATGATGATAACTTATGTATTGAATGACCACTGTAATGTAGCCACTCCATGGGCCCTTCAAAGTGTTATAGCATTTCACTGTCAGTGATGTTAGGTCCCACTTTGCAGGTCACAAAATAAGAGCTCAACAAAAAGTTATCAGCAGAGGTAGAGCTCAGACACTTGAATTATATTTTTAATGAGCCATGCAAAATCTTGGCCTCTACATTTATTCCACGCAAATGTAATGAAGTCTTAATATGTCTTGGGTTCCGAGGTAAATATAAGGATGCAGAGCCAAGCAGTTTGGTATGAGGGAGATAGCACAGCCATTAGTGTCATGGAGACCTGGCACTTTAATTCCTAAGCCCGTGACCAGAGTCAAATTTAGTAGCATTTCTCAACCTCTATTTTCTCATTTGTAAAACAGAAACACTGATACGTGCTGTCTAGCTTACCATAAGACTTAAAACAGATAACGTGCATAAAATATTTTGCATAGTGTTTTCCCTTCCTGCCACCTGTCAACGACACAGTCATTTCTTCAAGGAGTTTGCATTCTAGAAACACGGTTTAGGTGCATACCTCAAGGTCTGCCAACAAAGGGCAAATGCCAAAACATATATTCTCGTGGGTGGCTCTTTTAACCTCAAACACGCACAAAGAGGTGGGGATTTTTCTGACGTTTTCCAACTATCCTTAAACATGACTGTCAATAACGCTAATGAGGATCTCACCAGCCACCGTATTTCATTAGAAGTAAAGATTTTGTCTTAAAACAGTAATATATTGCTATTGTTCATTCAAGAAAATTATCTTCCTTTTGGACAGAGGATAGCTATTGGGTAGGAGATGGGAACAAGACAGGAAACTACAAAATAAACATAGTCCATGTCATAAAGTACACCAAATACCATACTAAAGTTTCTGATTTTCATTAGAAAAGGGAACAAAGAGGAAACCAACAGTTTCAGAAGACAAATGATACATTCAGTTTAATGAGATATGGATCCAGCCTTCAAGGAAATCCTGGTAACTACAGCACCCAGCATGTATTATGAAAGGACCTACAGATATCTGATCTCCCCAACCTCATTTTGGGATTCACAATGATAGAGACAATGAAAAAGCTATTCATCCATGTATCATTATAATAATATTAATAATAAAATTAATAATGATAAGTTATGTATTGAATGACCATTATAACGTAGCCACTCTATGGGCCGTTCAAATTGTTATAGCATTTCACTGTCAGTGGCTAAAACTTAGCAAGGTCCCAGTCAGTGTTTTATTATAATGATGATGCTTAAGTGGCTTAAATCCAAGACATATCCCAGCTTAGTGGGGTTGCAGCTCTGTTATGTTTTATTGATCACTGTCAGAGATTTCCAGAATTTTGATGTAATAGGGCAGCATGATAGAGTCAAAGCACTTTGCACTGAAATTCAACAGAGTGGAGCTCTTGTCCCGCCTTAATTATTGTCAACTCTCTGAATCTTAGTTCCCTCATTTGTAAAAATTAAGACTTGTCTGGATGCTCTTCCAAATCCTACTCAGCTTAAACAGTCTGACATTCTGAGAGGAATGGCTGATACTTTCCTGAAGATCTTAATCCTTTGGTAACAGTGGTAGTTATGTCATTTGTTTCCTGGGAACCTGACATAGCGCCCCCTCCAGCTGAGCAGAGAAGCTCTTGGCCCATTCTGTACATGACCCTGCTGGACTTTCCAATTGTGTTAATTGGATGCTTTGAACAAGAGAGACCTGCACCTGGCTTCTCCCATGAGCAAGATCACACATTCTCCAAATAAAATGAGAGAGTGGTTGTCTCCATATGAGGTTGGCTGGTTTTTGTGGATTTGTCACCCTCTACTGTGGTCTAATTTTCACATCACTTGGTGCTTGCATGAAAGCATTTCACATTTCTAGGAAAAACGATTTCATCTCTCCTCATCCAATATAATTTTTCCCACACAACCATAGATATCATTATCACATCTTTCAATCCTTACTATCAGACCTTAAAAGTAAATAAACAGATAAGTACATCATTTATGCAGCTACAGAAGATAAGGATTTAAGTGCAGCACCACTCACTGATACAGAGAGTGAAAAATAAGACTACCCGACACTGGAGAGGGATAACCAAAGGACATCTTTAAGACAGTTGTCCAAGATGAATTTTTAAACCCATCAAATTTGTCAAAGATAGATTTTCAGAGGGGATGAGTAACCATTTTGAAACCCAAGATGAGACCAAGAAGGATTAACATTTTAACTCTAGTAAATGAAGTTCAGGGTGGATAGTTATTGAATATTTACTATGTGCCAGGCTTGGTTATTGTCTTAGTCCATTTGGCTGCTATAACAGGTTACCATAAACTAGGTAGCTTATAAACAAGAGAATTTTATTTTCTACACTCAGGAGGCTGGGAAGTTCAAGATTAAGGTGCCAGCAGATTAGGTGTCTTGTCAGGGCCCTCTTCTTGCTTCATAGAGGGTTTCTTCTCACTGTGTCCTCAGATAGTGGAAGGAATAAGGCAACTCTTTGGGGCCTCTCATACAAGGGCACTAATCCCATTCATGAGGGCTTCACCTCATGACCTAATTACCTCCAAGGGCTTCATCTCCTAATATCAGCACCTTGGAGATTAGTTTTCAATGAATGAATTTGAGGGAGACACAAACATTCAGCCTATAGCAATAATAATCTGTTTACTTGTGCTATTTTATTTAATCCTCACAGCAATTCCGTCAGATAATAGTTATAATATCCCCCTTTTTACAGAAACATGAATTAAGGTATAGATTAGTTCAGAACTTTTTTTAAGGTCACCAGCTTGAAAAAGTCAGATGCAGAAATTAAACCCCCAACAGCCTGACCCACACCTTCGCTTTTACCACAAACCTATAAGCCTGCTGCCCGGAAGGGTTGGAAAATGTGAACCATGTTATGTTTCCTCTGGTTTCTGCTGGTTTTTTAACATAGCATCTTTTTGCAGCTCTGGTTTCTGTCTAAATTCAGTGCACTTTTGCTCTCTTTAGAATAAGTCCTGACTTCATAATGGGTGGCAGTGACCCACTGGAGGAAAAATGACTCCCACAATCTAGCATTTCTTCTGTCTACTACCCCCAGGACTCAGCGTCAGCATTTCCTAAGTTAAATTACACCGCGGACTTCTCTCCATTCCCTGACAGCAGGACAGATAGCCCCAATGTGAGCTTAATTACTTCTGCAGTTATGCGGACACAATTTTGCTACAAATCATCTTGGGCCAATAAACCAAGGTCTGTCTTTACGCCAAAACATAATAAAATCTTCCAGAAGAGGAGCAGCTTCCTTCATATAAACAGAACCAGGCTTTCATTGGTTGCAACCAGCCACTTACTTTAGAGTTGGGGGAAGGTACTGTGAAGAATTATTAACAATTTTTGGAACAAGTACATTTAGTCAGCATATTTATTTTTAAAAAAGGCATTGGAAGAAAACATTTTCATCTGGAGTGTGAAGTGACAGATAACAGCAGAAATCTATGGGAAGCTGGTTACAAACATATTGCTCTACTCGGCGTTTGTAAGAAGATGGTGAATGGAGAGTAAAGTTTGTAGAGGAGTCATCCTTCAAAAAACAATTCTGTGACTTGCAACCTTAAAGAGTGAAAAGGACTTTTAAGGAAAGTCATATTCTGATATTCCAGCAACACTCAATGACTCATAATCACCTCCCTTCAGTAACACACCTCTGTGAAGATGAAAGATAGAACAACACAGAGAAGGGATCATAGTGCAGCTCCCTTTCACAGTTCCCAGAAACAGAGTATTTATGGAATCAGATGAGGGGCAGAGCTAAAGCTAAGGTCTCTTTTCTTCAAGGACTTGAAGAAGAATAGAGTGGCTATCAGGGAACATTTTCCTATATATTACACCTGAAAGGTCATTATTTCACTTCTCTTTTATCTAAAATTGCGATTTTTCTTAATGGCCCATTTGTGGTTTGGGAGCCTGGCAAAGTATTGGAGAGAGAAAAATAGGTTTTATGACTTAGAAGGAATATCAAAAGCCACTAAGCTTTATTTGTAATGTAAAAATAATAATTCAATAGTCATGTGTTGATCGTGAACCCCAGGATGCAGAACTCAAAGAGAACCCAGATGTCACCTAACCCCAGCGGAGCAGGCTCTGTTTCTCAAGTTCTTTACAGCTTGAGAAACAGGGGCTGCTTGGTGGCCCAGCCCTGACCTGGGACCTCTGGGTGAGACAGCACTCTCTAGTCACACTAAAAAGGTTTCTTATATTGGACATCCATGTTACTTTCATCTCTTTGCCCTAGCAATCCTTTGTAGAGTAATATTTGAAGAAATACATTCAAGGTGTTTACATCCCCAAGGGACATCCTAGCTCCTTACTATCCTAGTTACCTCCTCTGGTCTCTGTCTGGTTTCTCAATCTCCATTTTAAAATGTCATGTTATGAACTAGAAACAGACTTAAGAACTAAGGAACACTAGAAAATTAAAGGTTTTATCAAATGAACTCTCTGCCAAGAAAGAACTGGCATCCTCAAGGTACTTAGGCAGGTTGTTTGGAAGAAGCATATTTTAAATCACGACATGCAAGGGAAGTGAACATCAGTGAATGAAAAACTATCAGGATGGCTTTCCTGATAGGGGGAAATGGGAGGGGGAAGGGCTGGGTGGTAGAAAATTGTACTAGCCAAAATAGAAAGATAAATGTGAGAGAGGAGAGTGAAGCGAAAAAAAGGCTTAGAAAGGTCCACTGTCTTTATCTTGGCCATTTAAGTTCTGATATCATCCAGGCATTACCTTTCATTTTGGAGATGCAGAGATGATCTGTGACTTGTAGGCAGTTAAAATTACTTAGGGACACTTTCTAGGACTAGAATTCAGATCTCCTAGTTTCTAGCCTAGTGTAAAACAGTCTGAAAATTAAGTTGGAATGATTGCTTAAGCCTGTTCTGGTGCTAGATTTAGCAATGTGACAACCTGAAACAGAAAAAAAGATTATGTCTAAAGGAAAGGAAGGAAAGAAAGAAAGAAAAGACGATAAAAACCCACAAAATAAAGCAAAGAAGTCTAATAATCCCGGAGGAATTTTTGCCCATGATGACTCTTTTGTGATCCTTCTTTTGAAATATCAAAACAAATTTTCACGTGTCATTTCCATGGCCTCTGTTTCCCTTCCACATTCACGGTGATACTAGGTGGTGTTTATTGAGTCTGGTATTGCCCAGCTTCATTTAACTGGTTTGTGAAAAAGGTGCCAAAGAGCAGAGCCTGGGCTGCAGTGGAAGCTACAAAAATGAATTTCCTGTTTGGGGAGGCAAATACCACATTTCACAAGCAGCACAAGGTAGAATTCCCTCAGGAAATAATGGATGTGGTGCAAGTGGTAATAAAATAGATTTCTGAGGGTTAGGTAATACATGGGTGCTGCTGAAGCCAAGGAAAATTTATTGGAGGTTTAACAGAGTTCGGAGGAAGTGGAAAGGCATTCAGGCAGCACTGTAAGAGCAAAACTAAATTGTAAATTGTGTAGAATAATGAGGTGAGTTAAGGAACATTAGGAAATGTGGCAAATTGGGGACTATGGTGGTGGTCTGTGGAAAATGGGAATACTACATCTTCAAAAATGTTTACTTAGTATATAGTACATGCCAGCCATGCCAGGCACTGTGGTGGGTGCTGGGGAATCACTGGAGAGCAAGATCCACAAACTTTACAATCTAGGAAGCAACATTTTCCATTACGAAGGCACAACAAAGAGTAAATGTGATGAGAGACCAAGCATCAAGAGCTATGTGAGCATCATAGAAGCATCTAGCCCAGCCTCAGAAGAGTAGTCAAGGAAGTTTTTACAAAAGCTGTGATGCTTCAGCTGGACCTAAAGGAAAATTAGGAATTAGGAGAGAAGAGGAGTATTCAGGGTGGAGGAGGGACTAGCATGTGCAAATGTACAGAGGCAAAAGATAGCAACCTGGAAGATGTTTAGTGTCATCTGAAGTGGTGTGAAGGGAAGAAAGTTATATGAAAATATGCTGAAAAGGAAGGTGGGAGCTGGTCATGGGCCTTCAACAAACCCATTAAAGGCAGCACTATGGACAGACAACAGCAAACCAATGAGCATCTTAAAGATCCTGCCTTGATGGTGTTTACAGCACAGTGGAGTGACAGATAAGTCATTAAGCATTTACAAAGGCATATGCTAAGTACCACGACATGGATATGCACAGGCAGAAGACTGACAATGTAAATAAATTCATGGATTTTGCCTACAATTTATCCTCACTCATCCACAAATAAGTATTAAGTTCCTTCTATTATGTTGGGCACTGGGAATATGGAAACATATGAGAATCATTTCCTGTTCTTAAGGAACTCATCTCCTGAGATGACATAAAAGAAAGTCAACCTTTCTATCCAAGCATGGTAAGTGTCCTGGCAAAGATACTCAGGAACAATGGGAGGAGAGAGAAAGAAAATACACCATCCTGGGGACAAGAGGAAGCTATAAGGTAGAGATGAAGACTTGGTCATTTATTAAAGACAAGGTAGGAGTTAGTTCTATGGGCAGGAGCAACCCGTCTGGGCAGAAGGACTGGTGCACACATGCGTCAGTGTGAACCTTCACGCATTCACTGTTGCAATACATATGGAAATGCTCTGTGACATGGCTCATAGCACAACGGCTCTCCATTATGGCCCACCATAATTTCATTTTAATAGACCTCAAATCAGTTCTCTCCTGAGAGTGGGCCATATATTCAGATGGTCTCTCTGGCCATGATTTCACCACTTGTCTTCATGTTTTAATCACACACTCTAATAAAACACGAGCCTTTTAAAGACAGTCAATCATTCAGAGATCAAAGTCACATGGGAGGGTTTGGTTGTCTGCCAAATTAAAGCCTGGCCTTGAATTGCAAGGGAAAGAAAGACTGCCCTTAAGATAAATATTTGGAGTATAGGAGACACGACTAGACAGTGATATTTTTAAGTTATGGAATATCGCGTTTGAAGCTGCAGCTCCTGGGGATATCTATTCTTTTGTTTGCTTAAAATTTTTTTTAAAAATGCATGGGAAAATAATAAGTCTTAAGAACACAATATTAGTAGGAAAATCTCAAGATAAACTTTTGTTCTGAACAAATATGAAGTAAGAACGAAATGTAAATGGTAAAATTAAAGTCAGAACTTTTGTTCTAACTTTTAATGTCCTAGTTAAGGCATTGGGCTACAGAGGAAATAAAAAAGTGGTATTGGCATATTTTTTCTTGCTTTTAATCTTGTGTCCAAAATAAAGGTAAATTTCCACCTGCCTCAGAAATTTTCTGTGATAAGTAGGAAGATCACTAGATTCAGGATGCCTGGAATTCTGCCTAAATATCCTAACTGTATCTCAGCCTCAAATTTTTCATCTTCTAAAAGGAATCTCATCACAGTAGCATTAATGGCAAGATCAACTTTCTAAGCCTCAGTTTCTTCATCTGCAATGTGAGAAAGTGATATTAATCCAAAGCTGGCAGTTAGTAGCATAAGGGACAAAATAGAAATAATTGCTACTGGCTGCCCAGGGTTGGTTCTCAGAAGGATGCTAAAATAATAACATCCAGGCCCAGATGAAGAGTTCAGTGATTAATTAATAAAATCAGGCAATAGGCCAAGCTAAATTATATTTCACTGTAATATTCATTGCCTTGAAAGAACAATTTTTTTTTTTTTTTTTTTTTTTTTGTACACAAGTCTCGCTCTGTCACCAGGCTAGAGTGCAGTGGTGTGATCTCGGCTCATTGCAACTTCCGACTTCCGAGTTCAAGCTATTCTCCTGCCTCAGCCCCCCGAGTAGCTGGGATTACAGGCATGTGCCACCATGTCCAGCTAATTTTTGTATTTTTAGTAGAGACAGGGTTTCACCATGTTGGCCAGGATGGTCTTGATCCCCTGACCTTGTAATCCGCCCGCCTTGGTCTCCCAAAGTGCTGGGATTACAGGCGTGATCCACTGCACCCGGCCAAGACACAAGCTACTAAGGGAGAGAGAAAGGTAAATGAGGGAGCAGAGCATTTAGGACTTTACATCTGAAGTACCTATAGATTCCAGGAGCATATCCATATAATATAGAGTGTCCAAATGTCCCGGATCTCCAAGGGGTTTTGTGGGTCAAGTAGGGCCATCAAGGAGTAGCTGATACACTCTTTATTTTCACATACCAGTTTTTCAGAGTTGACCGTCACTATTTTATATTCAAGGACAAAGACTTGAGCAAATGTGATGGTACAATTCAAAATAACTTGAAAGCTCTGCATGAAGAATTAAATGTAAGATAATATTGCCGCTTCATTTATCAACAGACCACTTACTCTTATTGCTGCAGGCAATTGCTAAAGAGCCTACAGCATGTTTGACTTAAATTCTCAAATACCTGAGGAATTTCTCATGGGCACAGGCCTGTATAACCCACTCTTCTGTCTAGTATGGTGCTCAGCATACAGTAAGTGATACATTAATTATTCAGTTCATGAATAGATCTTCTAATTTTATAACTGATACATTTTAACCAGAGATGGGTGAACTTAAACATTGTTCAAATGCTGCATATTCTCTTAACTCTTAGCCCAATTAATTAATATCTAAAACTCTATTACTCAAAAGTCATCCTAAACTGCCACTTCGCACCTATGAGAGATGGCTATTATTTTTAAAAAATTAAAATTCCAGAAGACAACAAGTGCTAGAAAGGATGAAGAGAATTGGAACACTCGTACATTGCTGGTTGGACGCAAAATGATACAGCAGCTGTGGAGAATAGTTTGGTGGTTCCTCAAAAATAAAAAAATAGAATCAACATATGATTCAGCATTCTATTTCTGGGTATATACCCAAAATAATTAAAGTCAAGGACTCAAACAGATATTTGTACACCAATGTTCATACCAGCATTATTCCCAATAGTTAAGGAGGAAGCAACCCAATGTCTATGGATGGATAAATCAATAAACAAAATGTGTTATACACACACAAGGCAATATAATTTAGCCTTAAAAAGGGTACATGTGGGCCAGGCACAGTGGCTCACGCCTGTAATCCCAGCGCTTTGGGAGGCCGAGGTATGCAGATCACTTGAGACCAGCCTAGCCAACATGGTGAAACCCCATCTCTACTAAAAATACAAAAATTAGCTGGGCATGGTGGTGTGTGCCTGTAATCCCAGCTACCTGGGAGGCTGAGGCAGGAGAATCACTTGGGAGGTTGAGGTTGCAGCAAGCCGAGATCTCGCCACTGCACTCCAGCCTGGGCAACAGAGCAAGACTCTGTCTAGGAAAAAAAAAAAGTACATGCTAGAATATAAATGAACCTTGAAAACATTATACAAAGTGCTATAAGTATTTTGTCCTCACATATACAGATACCTAGAATAGTCAAATTCACAGATGCAAAAAGTAGAATAGTGGTTATGAAGGGCTGGAAGAAATAGGACGTGAGAAGGTGTGATGCTTAACAGCTACGAGGTTTCCGTTTGGGAGGATGAAAGAGTTCTGCAGATCGATAGTGATGATAGTTGCAAAACAACGTGAATGCACTAAACACCACTGAATTGCACACTTAAAACTGGTTAAAATGGTAAATTTAATACTATGTATATTTTACCACATGTTTAAAAGCCAAAAGCTAACCCCTATAAGAATAATAGCTTTAAAAAATGTTCCTAAATTAATATAAAAACATGACACTTCCGTCCTCTCTTCAACAATCTGGTAAGTAATGACTTAAAATTTTCTAGAGAAGTTTTTTCAGCACTTTCTCACTCAGTTCTGTAGCATCTTTAGCCATGCTGATTTTTAACTGTGACTAAAATAGGGATAAATTGACAACATATAGTTAGAATTGTTCACAGTAGAATAAGGATCAATTGATTTAGTAAAAGAAATACAAACTTTCAGCCATGTGGGAGTACTTGCAAATTTAGGATTATTTACAAACAGAACTGCATATACCTCGATCATTTCTACGTGTATCTCAGTCGCTCCTGCGTTGTAATTCTGTGGTGTATGAAAGTGAGCATGCATCAACGTCGACCTTGAGTTAGCAAGAACATGCTTAACTATTTCAGGACTTATGTATTTTCAGTACTTAAAGAATACTAGAATGCTATGTAATTATAGACCCCCATCCAAGAAAAGAATGGTCATTAAAAATAAAGGTTCAGGATATAAAGATATGAGTTGACTTTATTTAGAAACATGGGTTATAAGGGACCAAGCCCCACTGACGGATGATACTGAATGAGATTATATTGCACTAAGTAATAAGCAAATAAAGGTTGGCAAGGCCTCAGAGATGTTTGAGGCAAAGAACAGGAGTAATTTTAATCAACATCATTCTATACATTATCCAATATTTTATTCACAGATTTAAAGATATATCACAGGTGATTTGTTTTACTATGATTATTCCTGACTAGTGGTTTAAATCAAGCTGATTTAAACCAAGTTGATTTAAACTACTAGTCAGGAATAATCATAGTAAAAAAATTTCTTCCTCAGAAAAGTACATTTTTATTATTTGACATGGCCATAATACATATTCTTCACAACTCATATAAGATTTAGAAGTCATGGCCGAGAGCGGTGGCTCATGCCTGTAATCCCAACACTTTGGGAGGCTGAGGAGGGCAGATCACAAGATCAGGAGCTCAAGACCATCCTGGCCAACGTGGTGAAACCCCGTCTCTACTAAAAATACAAAAATTAGCTGGGCATGGTGGCATGCACCTGTTGTCCCAGCTACTTGGAAAGCTGAGGCAGGAGAATCGCTTGAACCCAGGAGGTGACCTGGGCAACAGAGCAAGGCTCTGTCTCAAAAAAAAAAAAAAAAAAAAAAAAAAGATTTTAGAAGTTATTACTGGATGTACAGAGTACTCATTTAAAAGTGGTGAATTGTTTGTATATGGTTTTTGAAGCATCATCAAAAAAATGGATAAATAACTTTGTTGTTTTACTTTTCAAATATAACTGAAGAGGATATTGGCAAAACCATTAGAAAAGGAACCTCCAATTTAACTGGTTAATTAATGATATTTGTCAATATTATCAAAAACAAAGACTTTAAAACTTGATTGATTCATTTCCATATAAATGAAAAAGTACATGCAGACTGGCTATCATTCTTAAGCAACAAAAATATAAGTATAACGTTTTTAAAATCAAGTTATATTTATATAGCATTTTCCCATGAATAGTTTCATGTATGCAAGCATATACATTTTTATATATAGACATATTATAATATATATTATATAAAATAATACCTATTGGTTATCATCGTAATGGCAAATGGGAAATTTTAAAAATTTTATTGGCAATGTTAACGAGAGCAATATAGAATATTTTAAATGTTGAGTTACGCATCTAACTCAACCTTCCTCTTGTTAACTCATAGACTGAAAAAGAAGGCAAGGCTTTCTTTGCATTTTTAATTTTCAGTTTTTCAATTTAAAGTA
The DNA here is from genome assembly GCF_028858775.2 of Pan troglodytes. Taxonomy (NCBI): domain Eukaryota; kingdom Metazoa; phylum Chordata; class Mammalia; order Primates; family Hominidae; genus Pan; species Pan troglodytes. Next base: position 18,152,688 of record NC_072411.2, read on the forward strand.
TAATAGGGCCAAAGGAGGACAACTTCTAGTCCATACTTAGAGAAAAAAGTAATGCTGTGGAAGTGAGATCATCTTCATGAATCCAGATAAGAAATAAAACTTGAGTGATTGTCAAGCACCAGAAACTTTCTGTCTCCTACTCAATTAACCTCAGAGCAGGGCAATGAGATGCATACTACTGTCTCAGTTCTACAGATAAGTAAACTGAGCCTCAAAGGTCTGACTAGCTGTATATGACCTCACAGCTAGTAAACTGCAGGGCCTCTGCTCTTCCCACACTGTGAGTTTATATTTTAGGAGGCATTAGGATGTAACACAGGACCACGCTACATTTATAAACATTTTCTTATTAAAGTCAATAAGTGCTTGGTAGCAAATAATATATATTAGGAATTATCTATTATAATACTATTATGGAATTTTAATTTTAATTAAGTTTAAATAGACTAACAATTTAAATATATGAATATATGATAAATCCAATATATTAATGGAGCACCTTTTATGAGCAAGCATCTGGTACAAAAATGTGTGTAGACATAATCCCTTAAAGGATTGACAATTTATTGTGGAAAATAGAAAATGAATTATGACCTAGGTACATTGAGTTACATGCTATGGCGAAGACATACACAAAGTTAAGGTATAAAAGGGGAAAAAGTCTTTCATGTAGATTTGTTATTTGGCAAAGCAATTAGGTGGAAAATAATTGAAGGAAGCCGATATAAATAAAAATTATGATTTTATATATTTAATGGCTTTGATGTCTATGGCTTGAGGATATAACTTGACTTACAAAGAAATTCTGAGAAGTATGTCTTCAGCCATGAAAATCAGTAGTAAGTTTATCTCTACTGAGAATGGGGAAAATATAAACTTGTTTTAACTGAGGTGAGGAATTTTTGATAGATGGGGGAAGGGCTTTCTGATGTATGAATTTAACGTTGGAATGTGGCAGGTTAATCCTGTGCTTTATTTTTTGTAAAGTGCTTTTGCGTATCCTATTCCTCACTAGATTTTCTTGCAATGTAGATAGAGAGGTTTTTTATTCTAGATAAATTAATCAAGGATAAGCTATTCATCAAGGTTCACATGGCTGCTAAATGATGGAATTAAGGCTCACATCTAGGATTCCTTAGTTTGTAAATTTTCAAATACAAGTAAAAGATCCATACAATTTAAACGTGGTTCTGATTAGAAGGTAGAAAATAAGTGAGAAACACGGAATTTTAGTGCTGGAAACTTTAGAAATTGTATTCAGGAGTTGCAAACTAAGTGTCTTAAAGGGTCGGGTGGGTAGGCAGGTAATGTAAAAGTAGATGAAGCTGGTGGTTAACTACAGTTGCTGAGTTCTGTGAAGCAGTCAATACAATCTAGATTATGCTGCAGTAACAAACAACTTCCAAACCTTAGGGACTTAGACTATGACATGCCATTGTAGGTCAACAAGAAGAGTGGCTCCATGTCTCCTTACTCCCATATCCAGACTGATGAAACGGTCCCTATTCATAATGCTTACTGTTGCTGAGACAGAGAGAAGATAATGTAGTGAATGACATACTGCCTCTTAAGACTACTCAAAAGTGATACACACCCCTGTTCACATTTCATAGGTCAAAATAATTCTCATAACCATGTCTAATTTTAACTAGGAGAAGGGCAGGGGAGCACAGGAAGTGGCATCCTACCATGTATTAGAAGGTAGAGAGTCAATAATATTCAGTGATGAGAAATTATGACCACAGGCTCCCCTCCTGCTCACCAAATGTTGAGTTCACTCTCCTTTTTAAACACAAAATACATTCTCCCTGTCACTGAGGGATATAGCCTTAGAATCTCATCTGCTCAAAGCATCGAGCTGAAGGTCTGCACCATCTAGGTGATGTGTGGAGTCTCTTGATCTAGAGATCTATGAACGAAAATGTTATCTGCCTCCTCCACACAGCCAACATACACTGGTGTAACAGAGGCAGAAAAACTGCAATGAACACTCCCCTTCAAAATGAATAATAGGAGTTGGACAGCTAACTCAGGTTTATAAATATGCTGAAATCCCAAAGGGCAGACATTTGCAAGGACTACCTTCATTAAGGATCCGAATGTTCTTAGATAAGATTAGACACTGATTCCATTCCTTGCAAGGAACACCTAAGCACCTTGCTCTCTGTGGCCCTTGGTTCTGCTTTCTAGAAGGATCTTCCTCAGTATCTTTGCCCACATGCAAAGCCAGCATTAGAGAATATACATTCTTTGGGGCTGAGTAGTTTTTTCAGTCTACTTCCTGATCACAGAAAGTTTGAGGACCCAAGGATTAGGTTAATATTTGTATTATAATCCCAGATTGTTTAGTATATGCTGAAAGTTTCTTTAGTTGTATAACTCTTACGAAAACTTACCAGGTCTTTTGTCAGGGTTTCCTAGAGAAACAGAGCCAAACAGGATGTATATATATATGGAGATAAAGTTATTTATTATGAGAAATTGGCCCACGATTATGGAGGCTGAGGAATTCCTGAAATCAACAGTTGGAAAGGTGGACACCCAAGAGATCTAATGGTATGGTTTCAGTCAAAAGGCCAGCAGGCTCAAGACTCAAGAAGAACACATGATTCACTTCTAGCCTGGAGGTAGGAAAAGAGCAATATTCCAGCTCAAGACAATCAAGCTGGATTGATTGAGTGGGAGAGAGGCTCAGCCCTCTGAGAGGGAGTGTCTTCCGAGAGGGAGGGTCTGCCTTTTTGTTCTATTCAGGCCTTCAACTGACTGCATGAGCCTCACCCACATTATGGAGGCCAACTCCTTTACCCAATCTACCAGTTCAAATGTTAATCTTATCTCAAAACACCCTCACAGTCACATCTAGAATAATGTTCAGTTATCTGGGCATTCTGTGAACCAGTCAAGATAACAAATAAAATTAACTGGTTTACCAGGCTTATTAATTATATTCTAATTGATATAATTTGGGGTTTCTCTTTGTGATTATACTACACAGATTATGTATAAATGCACATGTGTGTATTGTGCATGTATGTGTTTGCTTTCTCAGCCCCATGATTCTTGCTCTTGTGTTCTTGATTTATTTGTGTGTACCTTAAGTTCAACAAGATTCAGTGGATAAGCTGTTTTTGTTGTCTCTTCTATAAGCCCAAGTTTTTTCAATTGAGAGATGCACTGGTGATAGGGCTTGACTGTGTCCCCACCCAAATCTCAGATTGTAGCTTCCACAATTCCCAAGTGTCATGGGAGGGACTTGGTGGGAGGTCATTGAATCAGGAGGATGAGCATTTCCCATGCTGTTCTTGTGATAGTGAATAAGTCTCATGGATCTGATGGTATTCTAAAGGAGAGTTCCCCTGCACATGCTTTCTCTTGCCTGCCGTCATGTAAAACATGACATTTTCCTCCTATGCATTCCGCCATGATGGTGAGGCCTTCCCAGCCACATGGAACTGTGAGTCCATTAAACCTCTTTTTCTTTATAAATTACCCAGTTTCAGGTATGTCTTTATTAGCAGTGTGAGAACAGACTGATACAGTAAACTGGTACTGCTACAGTGGGGTGCTGCTGTAAAGATAACTGAAAATGTGGAAGAGACTTTGGAACTGGGTTACAGGCAGAGGTTGGAAGAGTTTGGAGGGCTCAGAAGAAGACAGGAAGATATGGGAAGATTTGGAACTTCCTGGAGACTTGTTGAATGGCTTTGACCAAAATGCTGATAGTGATTTGGACAATAAGGTCCAGACTGAGGTGGTCTCAGATGGATATGAGTAACTTTTTGGGAACTGAAGTAAAGATCACTCTTACTATACAAAGAGACTGGAGGTATTTTGCCCCCACCCTAGAGATCTGTGGAACTTTGACCTTGAGAGAGATGATTTAAGGTATCTGGTGGAAGAAATTTCTAAGTGGCAAAGTGTTCAAGTGGAAGAAGAGCATAAAAGTTTGGAAAACTTGCAGCCTGACAATGCAATAGAAAAGAAAAACCCATTTTCTGGGGATAAATTCAAGCCTGCTGCAGAAATTTGCATAAGTAATGAGAAACCCAATGTTAATCACCAACACAATGTGGAAAAATCTTCAGGGTATGTCAGAGACCTTCACAGCAGCCCCTCCCATCACAAGCCTGGGGGCCTAGGAGGAAAAAATGGTTTCATGGGCTAGGCCTAGAGCCCCCCTTCTGTGTGCAGCCTAGAGACTTGGTGCCCTGCGTCCAGCTTCTCCAGCCATGGCTAAAAGAGGCCAAGGTATAGCTCAGGCCATGGCTCCAGAGAATGCGAGCCCCAAGCCTTGGCAGTTTTAATTTGGTGTTGAGCTGGCAGGTGCTCCAAAAGTCAAGAATTGAGGTTGAGGAACCTCCACCTAGATTTCAGAGGATGGATGGAAACTCCTGGATGTCCAGGCAGAAGTTTGCAGCAAGGGCAGTGACCTCATGGAGAACCTCTGCTAGGCCAGTGCAGAAGGGAAATGTGGAGTTGGAGCCCCCACACAGAGTCCCCACTGGTAAACTGCCTAGTGGAGCTGTGAGAAATGGGCCACCATCCTGCAAAACCCAGAATGGGAGATCCACTGACAGCTTGCACCATGTGCCTGGAAAAGTCTCAAACACTCAACACCAGCCCATGAAAGCAGCCAGAATGGAGACTGTACCCTGCAGAGGCACAGGGGCAGAGTTGCCCAAGATCATGGGAACCCAGCTCTTGCATCATCATGACCTGGAAGTGAGACATGAAGTCAAAGGAGATCATTTTGGAGCTTTAAGATTTGACTGCTCTGCTGGATTTCAGACTTGCATGGATCCTGAGGACCTTTTGTTTTGGACAATTTCTCTCATTTGGAATGGGTTTATTTACCCAATTCCTATACCCCCTTTTTACATAGGAAATAACTAACTTGCTTTTGATTTTACAGGCTCATAGGGTGAAGGGACTTGCTTTGTCTCAGATGAGATTTTGAACTATAGACTTTTGAGTTAATGCTGAAATGAGTTAAGACTTTTGGGGACTGCTGGGAAAGCATAACTGGTCTTAAAATATTAGGACATGAGATTTGGTAGGGTCCAGGGGTGAAATGATATGGTTTCACTGTGTTCCCACCCAAATATCGAATTGTAGCTCTCACTATTCCCACATGTCCTGGGAGGGACCTGGTGGGAGGTAATTAAATCATGAGGGAAGGTCTTTCCCATGCTGTTCTCTAAATGTGAATAAGTCTCACAAGATCTGATGGTTTTATAAAGATGAGTTCCCCTGCACATGGTCTCTCTGGCCTGCCACCATGTAAGATGTGACTTTCCTCCTCCTTTGATGAGCTCCTTAGATGAGCCCCTTAGATGAGCCTTCCACCATGATTGTGAGGACTCCCTAGCCTTGTGGAACTGAGTCCATTAAACCCCCCACTTTTTTTTAACTTTAAGTTTCAGAATACATGTGCAGGTCTGTTGCATAGGTATGCATGTGCCATGGTAATTTGCTGCATCTATTGACCCATACTCTAAGTTCTATCTCCTCACCCCCAACCCCCGACAAGCCCTGGTGTGTGTTGTTCCCCTCCCTGTGTCCATGTGTTCTTATTGTTCAACTCCCACTTATAAGTGAGAACATGCAGTGTTTCATTTTCTGTTCCTGTGTTAGTTTGCTAAGGATGATGGCTTCCAGCTTCAACCATGTCCCTGCAAAGGACATGATCTCACTCTTTTTTATGGCTGCATAGAAACTGAACCTCTTCCTTACACCTTATACAAAAATCAACTCAAGATGGATTCAAGATTTAAATTTAAAACCCAAAACCATGAAAACCCTAGAAGAAAACCTAGGTAATACCATTCAGGACATAGGCATGGACAAAGACTTCATGACAAAAAAGCCAAAAGCAATTGCAACAAAAGCTAAAATTGACAAATGAGATCTAACTAAACTAAAGAGCTTCTGCACAGTGAAAGAAACTATCATCAGAGTGAACAGGCAACCTACAGAATGGGAGAAAATTTTTGCAATCTACCAATCTGACAAAGGTCTACTATTCAAAATTTACAAAGAACTTACACAAATTTACAAGAAAAAAAAAACAACCCCTAAAACAGTGGGCAAAGGATATGAGCAGACACTTCTCAAAACAAGACTTTTAGGTGGCCAACAAACATGAAAAAAAGCTCAACATCACTGATCATTACAGAAATGCAATTCAAAACCACAGTGAGATACCATCTCACATCAGTCAGAATGGTGATTATTAAAAAGTCAAGAAACAATAGATGCTGGCAAGGTTGTGGAGAAATAGGAACACTTTTACCCTGTTGGTGGGAATGTAAATTAGTTCAATCATTGTGGAAGACAGTATGGCGATTCCTCAAGGATCTAGAACCCAGAAATACCATTTGACCCAGCAATCCCCTTACTGGGTATACATCCATAGGAATATAAATTATTCTACTATAAAGACACATGCAAACATATGTTTATTGTAGCACTATTTACAATAGCAAAGTCATGAAACCAACCTAAATGCCCATCAATGATAGACTGGATTTAAAAAAATATGGTACATATACACTATGGAATAAACCTCTTTTTCTTCATAAATTACCCAGTCTCTGCTTGTATTTATGGGCAGTGTGAGAACAGATTAATATAACTGAGTACCATGATGTTTCTCAGAGACATTTTAATCTAAACTTACTGTTGATTTGATCCTTGCAATAAAACTGAGTTCTAACCAATCCTTGTTTTCCAAAGGCCTTTTTGGCTTTATGTTTTATTTGTTGGGGTTATGAAGCAGCTGCCTCTTCTAAACCTACAAATCCCTGAATTTCATAAATACTTCTATATCCTTTTATTTATTTATTAATTTTGCCCCATGACCAATTGATTTTAGAGTTCATCTCTTTTATGTGATAGCTCATTACAAACATTTTGTTTTCTGACTTATTTTTTCTGTTGCTACCAATAACATTTTTACTAAATGTTTGACACTGAATAACTTGGACAATCATCTCTCCAGCCTTTGGTATCAGTTTTCTTATCAGCTGCCCCCTGATCACTAGCAAAATGTGACCGATATTCAATGATGGTGGGTTTTGTGTTTCTGTTTTTTACTTGATTGGTTAGTTATGATTTTGTAGCTGTCATACAGAACTTACTTCTAGAGACTGTTTTTGTAGCTGTCAGGGTAGGCTAGATTATGCCTTCATAACTAACAACCTCCATGATTTCAGAAACTTGCAACAATATAGATTTATTTTCTATGAATGCTACATGTTTGTCATGGGTCAGCTGTGAGTTCTGTTCCACATTCCTCATTCCTGGATCCAGGTTAATGAAGCAGCCTCCTTCCCAAACATTGTCATTTGCCATCACAAAAGGAAAAAAAAAAAAAAAGAATGCATCAAATTGTGCACTTGCTCTCAAACCTTTGTAATGAGCTTAACTGGCCAAAGCAACTTTCACAGATATAAATAAATCCAAGGAAGTGGAGAAGTAAAATCTAAAAATCTAATTATATTCCAGAGAAGAATAAATAGAAATAATTGTCTAATGGTAGTAATAACTATCACCTTCTTTCTAAATGTGTACCTAACCTGGGCTTTTTAAATAAAATTAGTCTTCAGTTTGAAATTGCTCTGAGAGCTTTTCATTTCTTATTCTTTGTCTAGACAATTATTTGCATTTTTACAGATAAGCAAAACTTAAGGATTTGCACAAAGAAACTCAGCAAGTGTATTTCAGTATGTAATCTTCACTAAATTGCACAGAACAGTGTGTTGTAGAAATAATCTAGGCTTGGTTTCATTGTGAACTGCGTTCAAGTCTCAACTACACAACTATATTTCTGAGCTAATGTGGCTAAGTTAGTTCACCTCCCTGAATTTCATGTTCTTCATTTGCCAATTAGAAATAATAGGACTGTTTTCTGCATGTATTGAAAATATAAAGCTTAATGTGTTATTGAAATTGCTTCAATAATTCTGTTGTTAGATTGACATTTACTGCTGGAGCGTATAACAAGTCCTTCAACAATTGTATTGCTAGATTGAAGATAATTGTTGGTAAGACAAGTCTTGTCTTGCTAGTTGAGCTTACACTTCCAAGAACTCCTTATGAAAAGGTGATTGCTCTTGTTGTGTGTGCTTCAGAAGTCTCACTCATTGAGAAGTAGCAGACTCTCTGATGAGAAGAGAGAGTCAATTAGGTAGCAATGCAACAAAGCAGAGAGTTTTTTGTGATCATCAGAAAAGGCTCAGTATGAAGTCAAGCATTTGCTTGAGGAGAGAAATCAGAGAACAAGATGCCAATTGGAGCCAGAGAGGCCTTTACTGTGGCAAAGTTGAAGATCTCTGGAAAAAGATTCTCTGAGGACCACCCTTCAGTTTGACTAAAGAGTGTGCTCAGTATGCTAATATCCAAGGGAGCTTATTGAACTCATGGGATTTTATGAGTGAGAGTTAAATGAAATTATGCTTGGTTTTATTCTGATTTGGGGGATAATTTTGACCCTGAAAAAAAAGTCCACCGAAACTTTTCAAGGATCACGATACTGTCTTCTGAAATTAACTGTATGTTTCAGTTTTATGGTAGTGGTTCTCAAATATTAAGTCCATAAGCATCACTTGAGAAACATGTGAGGACACTACAATTTCAAGACTTATCCCCTAAATTCCAAGATTTCAATTGGATGGCTTTGGGATTGGGCTTGGAAAGTTGCATGCACATAGATTGTGATTTGAGAAATTCTGACTAGTATCTCTTCATTTTGGTCCCAAATTAGAATCACCTGTCAAGTTTTGAAAATAAAACTGGGTCTGAGATCCACCCCACACCAAATATTTGAGAATCTCAGAGGGTGGAGGGCCAGGAATGGGTATCTTTTTAAAACATCTAAGTTGTTCTAATGCTCAGACAGGGTGAAGAGTCTCAGTATCTAGTCTAAAAAGATCTCTATAAGGTTAAATGAAGCAACGTCAGTATCTTAAAAAGGTATTTGACATCCTAGGCTTTTCTTTTTGTAGTATTACAGAATGTTAGTGTAGAAGGTATTCTAATAGAACTAGACTTTCCACTTACAATGCCTGCATTGTCCTAACAAGGTAAACGAGCCAAAAAAGGAGATTTCTAGCCCAGACTCTGGGGGGAAAGGGAGTTCAGAGTTCAGAATCCCCTCCTAGTCAGAACCTGCAGATCCTTTCAGCATTCTCTTGCCCAAAACTTTATTTTTAAAATAATATATATTGAGCATCTTTAAAGAGCTAAAGATGGTAATAGACACTTTAAAGAGATGCAGTAAGATTCTTATTCTTATGTCATAGGTAAAGAGACTAAGGCTCAGAGAGGGATGCTTTGTCAAGGAAGTAAGGAGAGGCAGGATCTGAACCCAGATCTATTTGACTGCAAAGCACAAGCTCTTGGTACTAACTTATTTTCAGATGTATTTATTACTAAATATTTTAGAAACACACAAAAGTATAACATATAATATAATAAACACCTAAGTACTGAACAGTCTGCTTAACAAATAGAGTATTAAAAATATAGGTGAAAGCCTTATGTAAATAACAATCTAACGTCATTCCTATCACTCATCTTCTTCCACTTTCAAAGTTGACAATGGGTAGAGCTGCAGCTGACATGGCCTTTCAGAGTTGTTTCCAATTAAAATAGAAGGCTGTGTCTCTATACCACAGCCTTGGCCAGTCATTGGATACGAGATCCGTCAGGAAGGCAAATGCATAACCTTGAGTGAAGCATCTTTCTTTGTCCAAGGGATTCACCTATGAGTTGTCAAAAGCTAACACTCCTGATAGCTGGGTGAACAATGTCATAGTTTTAAGGAGTACCTGGGAGGCAAATCACAGCATCCAACATAAATATTTATAGAAATATTTGCTACATTGTTGACTTGAATTTGCACCTAGTTTTATAAAATAATTTGCTCATGACATAGATTAAAATGTTAGTCCAATTTCTTATAGTTTTAAATTCATAATTTTCTAGATCTGATAAAGTTATGAAAGCCTTTTAGAAGAAACTGTGATGCTCTCCTTTTTTTCCATTCCCTGCTAATATTTTTTCCTTGAATGTTTGGGAAAACTCACTAGGAACACTGTCTGAATTGGCTTATTTTTGTATTTTTTTCTACATTATTTGTATTGCTTCTTTTTTTTTAACTAACTTCTTTATTAGGTTGTTTTTCTAGTTATAGTTTAATCTTTTTCTTTTCTAAGTTAATAGCAATATTATTTAATATAAACACAGGAAGATATATGGTTTTCTCAAAAGACTGCATTTGTGCATATCTTATTAATTTTGTAACGTATTATTTTATTATTTTTCTGCTTTATTTTCTAGTTTCTATTATGAGTTCTTTTTGAGCTATGGCTTATTTAGATTGTTTTATATTTGTAGGTCTACTTTTCAGTCATTATTTAGTTTTTTAAATTTTTAATTTAATTTCATTTTGGTCAGTGCTACGGTTTGGATGTTTGACCTCTCAAAACCTCATGTTGAAATTTTATCACCAATGTTGGAGACAGGGCCTAATAAGAAGTGTTTGGATAATGGGGATGAATCTTTCATGAGGAGACTAATTCCTGCCCTTGGGTGTGAGTGAGCTCTTACTCTATTAGCTCTGGTGAGAGCTGATTGTTAAAAAGAGCCTGGTATCACCCCACACTCTCTCTTGCTTCCTCTCTCACCATGTGATTTCTGCACACACTGACTACCCTTTGCCTTCTGCCATGACTGAGAGCAGCCTGAAGCCCTCATTAGATGCAGATGCCCAATCTTAAACTTTCCAGCCATCAGAATCATGAGCCAAATAAGCCATTCTCTTTATAAACTACCCAGCCTCAGGTATTCCTTTATAACAACACAAAACACTAAGACAGAGAGCAAATACAGTCTCTGGAAAACTGGCACTTTGCTCTTTGTTGAGCCTCTCTTTACACTTGATGTGAAGTGAAATTGCAGAAATGCTCCACAACCACTTGAGAAACATAAATATTCCTTAATTGATCTGCACAAGGTTGTATACATACCATCATATTAAATTTCTTAATTGTTTAGTTTAAATCTTTTATGTCCAAAACAATAGCTTTGTTCCTCCAAACTAACCATTACTGGGAGAGATGTGTTAAAATCACCTAATATTTTAATCAATTTTTAATATTTGGGTAAACTTATGCTTTGTAATAACTTGTACTTGCTTTTAGCTACATTATTAGGTATTTACAAGTTTATAACTTTATGTCTTCTTGGTAAAATGCAACTCTCATTATTACGTAGTGACCTCGTTAAATCCAATACCTCTTTTTACCTTAAAATTTATTTTTCCTGAAATTAATATAGCTATGCCAGCTTTCTTTTTAAATTAGAATATGTATTTTCTCTATAATGTCTCTACAGTTTCAATTTGCTAATTTTATATCTGAACAAGTGTCATATAAACAGCAGATAGATTTTTAGAACTCCAATTTGAACAACCTCTGTTTCTTAACTGAAATGCATTACCATTAAAGTGCGTTATCATTTCTATAGATACAAAAATATTTGAACTTATCATGTTTTAAGCATACAGTTTTATACTAACTTCATTGCATTCTTTTCCCTCCTTTCAATTTTTATTCAAAATCTCTATTCATGTTCTCTTGAAGTTATATTACATATTTATGTTCCTTTAGTGATTATGTTTAAAAGTAAATATACTCTTATACTTATTCAGATAAAATAAGCAATGATACAATATAAACAATTCCAGGGTTTAGTTAATCAAAAACATTTTTGCTGCTAATACAAAGGCAAATGCAAGTAGCTGTTCTCAGTAATTCTGCCAGCTATGAGAATTTCATGTTCACTAAGAAAAAGGCAAGGAAGGTTTTTTGTCCTTGCGATAGTTTGCTGAGAATGATAGTTTCCAGCTTCATCCATGTCCCTACAAAGGACATGAACTCATCATTTTTTATGGCTGCATAGTATTCCATGATGTATATGTGCCACATTTTCTTAATCCAGTCTATCATTGTTGGACATTTGGGTTGTGGGGTGGGGGGAGAGGGAAAGGATAGCATTAGGAGATATACCTAATGTTAAATGATGAGTTAATGGGTGCAGCACACAAACATGGCACATGTATACATATGTAACAAACCTGCATGTTGTGCACACGTACCCTAAAATTTAAAGTATAATTAAAAAAAAAAAACAAAAGGAAAAGGCAAGGAAGGAAGAATTTTGTGCAAGTGACTTTTTCCTGGCTTGGCTCTGAAGTGATTGAAACATAAGCCAATTAAACTTCTTTTCTCTATAAATTACCCAGCTTATAGTATTAATTTATAGAATTACAAGAATAGTCTAATACAGCAAATTGGTACTGAGGAGGGGAGCATTGCTATAAGGATACCTACAAATGAAGAAGTGATTTTGGAACTGGGTAGTAGGCAAAGGTTGGAAGAGTTTGGAGGGCTCAGAAGAAGACAGGAAGATATGAAAAAGTTTGGAACTTCCTAGAGACTGGTTAAATGGTTGTGACCAAATTGCAGATAGTGACATGAACAGTGAAGTCCTGGCTGCCAAGGTATCAGATGGAAATGAGGAACTTATTAGGAACTGGAGCAAAGGTCACACATGTTGACTTAGCAAAGAGCTTGGCTGTATTGTGTTCATGCCCAGGGATCAGAGGAAACTTGAACTTTATAGTGATAATTTAGTGTATCTGGAAGAAGAAGAAATTTCTAAGCAGCAAAGCATTCAAGAAGTAGCCTGGCTGCTTCTAACAACCTACACTCAGATGCAGGCACAAAGGGATGACTTAAAGTTGGAACTTATATTTAAAAGAGAAGCAGAGCATAACACTTTGGAAAATTTGGAGGCTGGTTATGTGGCAGAGAAATGAAAAGCTTTTTCAAGAGAAGAATTCAAGCAAGATGAGAAGCAACCACTTGCTAGATAAATTTGCACGACTAAAAGAGAACCAAGTGCTAATATCCAAGATAATGAGGAAAGGACCATGAAGGGATTTCAGAGATATTTGCAGCAGACCCTCCCATCACAGGCTCAAAAGCATAGGAGGAAAAAATGGTTTTGTGGGCCAGGCCCAGGGCCCTGCTGCCATGAGCAGCCTTGAGACACTGCTCCCTGCATCCCAGCCACTCTGGCTTCAGCTGTGGCTCAAAGGAGACCAGGTACAGCTCTAGCTGCCACTGAGAAGAATGCAAGCTGTAAGCCTTGGCAGCTTTCACATGGTGTTAAGCCTGTAGGTGTACAGAATGCAAGAGTGAAGAACGCTTGGGAGCCTCTGCCTAGATTTCAGTGGCTATATGCAAAAGCCTGGATTCCCAGGCAGAAGCCTCCTGCAGGGCAAAGCCCCCATGAGAACCTCTACTAGGGTAGTGCAGAGGCAAAGTGTCTGGTTGGAACCCCTACACAGGGTCCCCAATGGGGCATGGCCTAGTGAAGCTGTGAGAAGGGGCTACTGTCTTCCAGATTCAAGAATGATAGATTCACAGGCAGCCTTTACCCTGCACCTGGAAAATATAAACAGCAAATACCCTGCAACCTGGAAAAGTTGCAGGTACTCAACACTAACCCATCACAGCAACCACAGAGGCTGAACCCTGCAAAACCACAGGGACAGAGCTACCCCTTGGAAGCCCACCCCTTGCATCAGTGTTCCCTGGATGTGGGACTTGGGGTCAAAGGTGATTATTTTGGAGCTTTAAGACTTAATGATTGCCCTGCTGGGTTTTGAACTTGCATGGGATCTATTGCCCCTTTTCTTTGGCCTATTTCTCTTTTTTTGGAACAAGAATGTTTACCCAGTGCTGATACCCCCATTTTATCTGGAAAGTAACTAACTTGTTTTTTATTTTACAGGCTCATAGGTGGAAAGGACTTGTCTTGTCTCAGATAAGACTTTGGACTTTGGGTATTTGAGTTCATACTGGAATTTAATGGGACTACTGGGGGACTATTGAGAAGGCATGAATTCTATTTTGCAATGTGAGAACGATATGACATTTAGGATAGGCCAGAGGTTAAATAATATGGTTTGGATATTTGTCCCTGCTCAAATCTCATATTGAGATGTAATGCCCAGTGTTGGAGGTGTGGCCTGGTGGATGGTGTTTGGGTCATGAGGATGGATCCCTCATGAATGACTTGGGCCATCTCCTTGGTGATAAGTGTGCTCTTGCTCTGAGTTTACACAAGATCTGGTCATTTAAAATGTATTTATAGCAATGAAAGGATTACCTAATAGAGTTACCACACATGTTTAAAACACGTGAGAATCTAAATTCAACCTCAATCCTTCTACCAAACAATCAAGGGATGTGAGAACATTTTAACTCTGAACTTCTCTCTTTTATTCATGTCTGTAACAGTTGCTCAAATATTTTGTTGCATTGTGGTTTTCTGAGCTTTACATTATTATTATGTTTTTAATTATCAACTACTATTGTTTAATAATTACTACTATTAACTTACTATTAACTACTATGCTTTAATAGTAACTATTATTATTATTATTACTCCTGCTACTACTCATATGATTTTTATCATTATCTTAGAGTCAATGTGTGTTTAGATTTTCCATGTTTTACTCTTTGTTCACCATCTTTTTGTCTTATAGTCTTTCTTTCAGGTTCAATTTCCTTCAGTAGATCCTATGAAAGTTCTATGACTGAAGGTATGAAGTCTTTTGTCTGAAAATATTTATTGTTTTGTTTATTCTTAAAGAATTTATATGGGCACAAAATTATAGATTAGCAATTGAGTATTCTCAATAATTTGAAATTTTTATTCCCTTATATTCTGGCTTCTCTTGTTGCTTTGAGATGTTTGCTATAATTTTAATTATTTTTCTATTATAGGTAGTTAATCTTTTCCCTGTGACTTCTCTTAAGAGCTCCTTTCTATCTTGAATGTTCTACAGTTTTACCACAATAAGTATACAATCAATTGAAGATGTCTAATGTTTCCTGAATGTGGTGATTCATCTCTGCCATTAATTCTGAAAATTTTCAGCTATTTAATTCAATTAAATATATGTTCATCTTTCTTATTTTGTCTTCCATTTCTCTTAATCTCTTTTTATATCTCCCATCTTTTGACTCACTATAGCAGATTTTCAGTGACTCAGATAAGTCTTTCAATTTGTTATTTTTTTCTTCAGTCTTTTAAAATTTTCTATTTTTACTTTTGTGAGCACATATTAGGTGTATGTACTTATAGGGTACATAAGATATTTTGATATAGCATACAGTGCATAATAATCACATCAGGGTAAATAGAGTATACATCACCTCAAGTATTTGTCCTTTCTTTGTATTACAAGTAATCCAATTATACTTTTGCTATTTTTAAATGTACAATAAGTTATTGTTGACTGTAGTTACCTTCTTTTTTTTTTTTTTTTTTTTTTTTTTTTTTTTTTTTTTTTTTTTTTTGAGACGGAGTCTCGCTCTGTTGCCCAGGCTGGAGTGCAGTGGCGCGATCTCGGCTCACTGCAAGCTCCGCCTCCCGGGTTCACGCCATTCTCCTGCCTCAGCCTCCCGAGTAGCTGGGACTACAGGCGCCCGCTACCACGCCCGGCTAATTTTTTGTATTTTTAGTAGAGTCGGGGTTTCACCGTGTTAGCCAGGATGGTCTCGATCTCCTGACCTCGTGATCCGCCCGCCTCGGCCTCCCAAAGTGCTGGGATTACAGGCGTGAGCCACCGCGCCCGGCCTGTAGTTACCTTCTTGTGCTAACAAATACTAGGCTAGGTCTGACTCATTCTATCTATTTTTTTGTACCCTTAACCATCTCCACTTACCCCTCACCACTATACTTCCCAGCCCCTCCCTGATAATCTTCATTCTGCTCTATATTTCCATGAGTTCAATTACTTTAATTTTTAGCTGTCACAAATAAGTGAGAACATGTGAAGTTTGTCTTTCTGTGTCTGGCTTATTTCACTTAACATAATGACCTCCAGTTCCATCCTTGTTGTTGCAAATGACAGGATCTCACTCTTTTTTTTATGGCTGAATAGTACCCCATTTTATATATGTATCACATTTCTTTCTCCATTCATCTGTTGATGGACACCAAGGATGCTTCCAAATCTTGTCTGTCGTGAATAATTCTGCAATAAACATGGGAGTGCAGATGTCTCTTCGATATACTGATTTCCTTTCTTTTGGGTATGTACTAAGGAGACTGCTGGATCATATAGAAGTTCCATTTTTAGGGTTTTTTTTTTTTTTTTTTTTTTTTTGTCCCTCACCACACTCCCACTCTCTCGCCTTCCGAGTCTCCAATGCCTATTACACCACTTTGTATGCTTTTACGTGCCATAGCTCATCTCCTATATATAAACGAGAACATACCGTATTTTTTTATTCATGAGTTACTTAAAATAATAGCCTCTTGCTCCATCCACATTGCTACAAAACATATTGTTTCATTCTTTTTTTTATGGCTGAGTAGCATTTCATAGTGTCTGTATATCACATTTTCTTTATTCACTCATTGGTTGATGGACACGTAGGTTGGTTCCACATCTTTGCAGTTGTGAATTGTGCTGCAGTTGTGCACAATTGCATATGCATATGTCTTTCTGATATAATTACTTATTTTCCTTTGGATATGTAGCCAGTAGTGGGATTACTGAATCAAATGGTAGCTCTACTTTAATTTCTTTGAGAAATATCAATACTATTTTCAATATAAGTTGTACTAATTTACATTGCCACCAGCTGTATATAAGCATTCCTTTTCACTTCGTCCATGCCAACATCTATTCTTTTTGACTTTTTACTAATGGGCATTGTGGTCGTGGTAAGGTAGAATCCGATTGTTGTTTTAATTTGCATTTTCCTGAGGATTAGTCATGTTTGGCTTTTTTTTCCATGAGTTTATTGGCCATTTGTATTTTTTTGAGAAATATCTATTAATGCAATTTTCCCACTTTTTGGTGGGATTATTTGTCTTTTATTGCAAACTTGTTTGAGTTCCTTGTAGATTCTGGTTATTAGTCCTCTGTCAGATGCATACTTTGCAAATATTTACTCCCAGTCTGTGAGTTGTCTTTTTACTGTGATGATTATTTCTTTTGTTCTACAGAAGCTTTTTAGTTTAATTATATCTCATTTATTTAATTTTGTTTTTGTTGCATTTGCTTTTGGGGTTTTAGTCAATCTTTGCCCAGGTCAATATCCAGAGGTGTTTTTTCCTAGGTTGTCTTCTTCTAGAATTGATGTAGTTTCAGATCTCACATTTAAGTCTTTGATCTGTCTTGAGTTGATTTTTGTATAAGGTGAGAGATGAGAATCCAGTTTCGTTTTTCTACATGTTGCTTGCCAATTATCCCAGCACCGTTTGTTAAAAAGATTGTCCTTTCCACACTTTATGTTTTTGTTTGCTTTGTCAAAGATAAGTTGGCTGTAGGTATTTGGGTTTATTTCTGGGTTCTCTAATCTGTTCCATTGGTCTATGTGCCTATTTTTATACCAATACCATGCTGTTTTGGTGACTATGGCCTTATACTATAGTTTGAAGTCAGGTAATGTGATACCTCCAGGTTTGTTCTTTTTGCTTAGTCTTGCTTTGGCTATGCGGGCTCTTTTTTGGTTCCATATACATTTTAGGATTTTTTTTCAGTTCTGTGAAGAATAATGGTGGTATTTTGATGGGAACTGCATTGAATTTATAGATTATTTTTGACAGTATGGTCCTTTTCACAATACTGATTCTACCCATCCATGAGCATGGGGTGTGTTTCCATTTGTGTCATCTATGATTTACTTCAGCAGTGTTTTGTAGTTTTTTTTGTAGAGGCCTTTGACCTCCTTGGTTAGGTATATTCCTAAGTATTTCTTTTTTGCAGCTATTGTAAAAGGGGTTGAGTTCTTGATATGATTTTCAGCTTGGTCACTGTTGGTGTACAGCAGAGCTACTGATTTGTGTGCATTAATTTTTGTATTCTGAAACTTTGCTGAATTCATATATCAGTTCTAGAAGCTTTTTGGAGGAGTCTTTAGGGTTTTCTAGTTGGTCATATCATCAGCAAACAGCAAGTTTGCTTTCCTCTTTACCAATTTGGATGCCCTTTCTTCCTTTCTCTTGCCTGATTGCTCTGGCTAGGAATCCCAGCACTATGTTGAATAGAATTGGTGAAAAAGGGCATCCTTGTCTTGTTCCAGTTTTTGGGGAAATGCATTCAACTTTTTCCACATTCAGTATAATTTGGGATGTGGGTTTGTCGTAGATGGTTTTTTATTACATTAAGTTATGTCTCTTCTATGCTGATATTGCATATATCATAAAAGGGACTTAATCATAAAAGGATGCTGGATTTTCTCAAATGCTTTTTCTGCATCTATTGAGATAATGATGTGATTTTGTTTTTAATTCTGTTTATGTGATGTATCACAGTTTTTGACTTACGTATGTTAAGCAATCCCTGCATCCCTGCTATGAAACCCACTTGATCATAGTAGATTTTCTTTTTTATATGCTGCTGGATTTTGTTTGCAATATTTTGTTCCGGATTTTTGCATTTACGTTTATTTGGGTTATCGGTCTGTAGTTTTCTTTTTTTATTATGTCATTCCCTGGTTTTGATATTAGGGTGATACTTGTTTCATAGAATGATTTATGGAGGATTCCCTCCTTATCTTTTGGAATAGTATCAATAGGATTGGTACCAATGGTTTGAATTTCTGATAGAATTCATCTGTGAATTTGCCTGGTCCTGGACTCTTTTGTTGACAATTTTTTTATTACTATTTCAATCTTGCTGCTTGTTTTTGATCTGTTCAGAAATTTTATATCTCCCTTGTTTAATTCAAGAGGGTTGTATTTTTCCTGGAATGTATCAATCTCCTCTAGACTTTCTAATTTATGTGCATAAAGGTGCTCATAGTAGCCTTGAATAATCTTTTATATTTCTGTGGTATCAGTTGTAGTATCTCCTGTTTCATTTCTACTTGAGCTTATTTGGTTCTTCTCTCTTCTTTTCATGGTTAATCTCTCTAATGGTCTATCAACTGTATTTGTGTTTTCAAAGAACCAGGTTTTTGTTTCATTTATCTCTGGTATTGTTTTGTTATTGTTGTTGTTTCTCTGCTGTTGCTTCACTTTCATCTAGCTCTGCTCTGATCTTCATTATTTCTTTTCTTCTGCTGAGTTTGACCTTGGATTGCTCTTGTTTCTCCAGTTCCATGAGGTGTGACCTCAGATTGTTTGTTCTCTTTCAGACTTTTTGATGTAGGCATTTAATGCTATGAACTTTCCTCTTAGCACTGCTTTTGTTGCATGCCAGAGATTTTGATAAGTTGTGTCACTATTATTGTTCGGTTCAAAGAATTTTTAAATTTCCATCTTGATTTCATTGTTGACCCAATGACGATTCAGGAGAAGGTTATTTAATTTTTGTGTATTTTTATGGTTTTGAGGGTTCCTTTTGGAGTTGATTTCTAATTTTATTCCACTGTGGCATGAGAGAATACTTGATATAATTTTGATTTTCTTAAATTTACTGTGATTTGTTTTAAGGCCTATCATATGGTCTATCTTGGAGAGTGTTCCATGTGCTGATGAATAGAATGTATATTCTGCAGTTGTTGGGTACAATGTTCTGTAAATATCTGTTAAGTCCATTTGTTGTAGGGTAAGTTTAAGTCCATTGTTTCTTTGTTGACTTTCTGTCTTGAAGACCTGTCTAGTGCTGTCAGTGGAGTATTAAATTCTTCCACCATTATTGTGTTGCCATCTGTCTCATTTCTTAGGCCTAGTAGTAATTGTTTTATAAATGTGGGAGCTCCAGTGTTAGGTGCATATATATTTAGAGTTGTGATATTTTCATTATATTATTATATAATGTTCCTCTTTGTCTTTTATAACTGCTGTTGCTTGTTTTGTCTGATATAAGAATAGCTACTCCTGTTCACTTTTGATTCCCGTTTGCATGGAGTATATTTTTCCACCCCTTTACCTTAAGTTTATGTGAGTCTTTATGTGTCAGGTGAGTCTTCTGAAGACAGCGGAAACTTGGTTGGTGAATTCTTATCCATTGTGCCATTCTGTATCTTTTAAGTGGAGCATTTAGTCCATTTACATTCAATTTTAGTATTGAGATGTGAGGTACTATTCTATTCATTGTGCTATTTGTTGCCTGAATACCTTATTTTCATTGTATTATTGTTATATAGGTCCTGTGAGATTTAAGCTTTCAGGAGGTTCTATAGCGGTGTATTTCAATGACTTGTTTCAAGATTTAGAGCTCCCTTTAGCAGTACTTGTAGTGCTGGTTTGGTGGAGGTGAATTCTCTCAGCATTTGTTTGTCTGAAAAAGACTGTATCTTATATCTTTCCTTCATTTATGAAATTTAGTTTCACTGGATATAAGATTCTTGGCTGATAATTGTTTTGCTTAAAGAGGCTAAAAATATTACCCCAATTTCTTCTAGTTTGTAGAGTTTCTGTTGAGAAATCTGCAATTAATCTGATAGTTTTTTCTTTATAGGTTACCTGATGCTTTTGCCTCACAGCTCCTAAGATTCTTTCCTTTGTCTTGACATTAGATAACCTGATGACCATGTGCCTAGGCGATAATCTTTTTACAATGAATTTCCCAGGTGTTCTTTGAGCTTCATGTATTTGGATGTCTAGATTTCTAGCAAGGACAGGGAAGTTTTCCTCTATTATTCCCTCAAATATGTTTTCCAAACTTTTACATTTCTCACCTTCCTTGGGAACACCAATTATTCTTAGATTTGGACATTTAATGTAGTCCCAAACTCCTTGGAGGCTTTGTTCATTTTTTTAATTATTTTTTCTTTGTCTTTGATGGGTTGTATTAATTTCAAAGCCCTGTCTTCGAGCTCTGTGTTTTTTTCTTTGCTTGTTCCATTCTATTGCTGACACTTTCCAGGGCATTTTGCATTTATCTAAGTGTGTCCTTGATTTCAAGAAGTTGTGATTGTTTTTTATCTATGCTATCTATTGCACTGAAGAATTTTCCTTTTGTATCCTGTATCACGTTTCTTATTTTTTTAAATTGGACTTCACCTTTCTCTGGTGCCACCTTGATTAGCTTAAAATTGATCTTCTGAATTCTTTTTCTGGCAATTCAGAGATTTCGCCTTGGTTTGGATCCATTGCTGGTAAGCTGGTATAGTCTTTTGGTGATATTAAAGAACCTTGTTTTGTCATATTGCCAGAATTGTTTTTCTAGTTCTTTCTCATATGGGTAGACTATGTCTGGGATTCAAGGGCTGCTGTTCAGATTATTTTGAACCATGGGATGCTCCCTTGATGTGGTGTTCTCCCCCTTCCCCTAGGAATAGGGCTTCCTGAGAGCTAGACTGTAGTGATTGTTTTTGCTCTTCTGGGTCTAGGAACCCAGCGGAGCTACTGTGCTCTGGGCTAGTACTGGGGAGTGTCTCCAAAGAGTCCTATGTTGTGATCTATCTACAGGTCTTGCAGCCATTGATGCCAGCACCTGCTACAGTGGAGGTAGCAAGGGATTAAAGTGGACTCTGTGAGGGTCCTTGGTTGTGTTTTGTTTAGTGGGCTGGTTTTGTGTTGGTTGGCCTCCAGCCAGGAGGTGACCTTTTCAAGTATGCATCAGCTGCAGTCCTATAGGGAGGATGCAAACTTGCTCTAGGGACACCTGGTTAAGTATTCAGGTTTCTCAGGCAGTGGGCAGGGCCATAGGACTCCCAAGAGAATATGAGCTTTTTCTTCGGCTACCAGGGAAGGTAGAGAAAGACCACAAGGTGGAGGCAGGAATAGGCGTATCTGAGCTCAGCCTATCTTTGGGCAAGGCTTACTGTAGCTGCTTTGGGAAATGGGGGTGTGGTTCCCAGTACGATGGAGTTACATTTTCAGGGGAGTTATGCCTGCCTCTGCTGAGTCATACAGGTTACCAGGGAAGTAGGGGAAAGCTGGCAGTTGCAGGTCATCCCACTCCCAAACAGCCCACAGTTCTAAAGGCCAGTCTCATTCCCACCATGTCCCCACAACAGCACTGACTCTATTTCCAGACAGCTGGTCGCCAGGGCTGAGAACTTTCCCCAGACCACAAGCCTCCCCATTGAGAAAGCAAGCAGACTCACAGTTTTCAGCATCTCAGGGAGCCTGCAGCAGTGACCATTTCCTTCAAAAGATCTGTGGCTTTTCTGATGAAGCATCTATGTTGTCTGGGGCATATACCCTGGAGTTCATTGTCTCAGGCCAGAAAAATTTAGGACACTAACACACACAAGTTTAGGAGCAGAAGCTTAATAGGCAGAAGAGAAGAGAAAGAAAAACAGCTCTCTCTACAGAGAGGTCTTCCAAGTGGAAAAAACCAGCTGGCCGCGGATGCATGGGATTTTATAGTCCGGCTTGAGGAGGCAGTGTCTGACTTATGTAGAGCTCACAGATTGGTTCCATCAGGTGTGATATTTACCATAGCAAGTGTGGAAGGCTGGTCACCCCATCCTAATCTTATTATGCAAGTGAACTTTCCTTGGCCAGCACCATCTTATCTGCTCCTCACTGTACAAGTGGCTGGCAGAGAAGGGAAGATGGGGCCGCCATCTTGAACATGTCTTTTTCCTAGTTCCTGCCAGCATTCACCCATACAAGCTCCCAGCTTCCTTGTCTACGTCTGCAGCTCAACTTTACAGGCTACTCTTTGTTAGAAAATGATTTGGGGCTGCCTTTTATTAAAAAGAAAACCCTTACCGAGGACTGCCATACCCTTACTATCTGTATTTCCCCCTGGGGAGTGGTAACCCTAACTCCTGTTAGGGGGTGTTGGGTGATGACTCCGTCTGGCTACTTCCAGCTGAAAAGGTGCATTGTATTAGGAACAGCAGCTAGGGCTCCTCCTGAGGCCAATCGAATGGTCCTTGGAAGAAAGGCGTGTCTATGTGTGGTTCAGTCTGCAGCACCATTTGGAGTTTAATTGTTTCTAGGTGAGGGGAAACAATTTGAGCTATAGTATTGAGTAGACAACATCTAAACATTAATATAAAACATATGAGCAAGAGGGGGCTTAGCAATGGAGCTAACTAGTTCCACACAGAAGACTGGAATTCATTAAAGAGAAATTGTAGCCATCCAGGGTTGGAGCCTGCATTTTTCTCTTAACCTGTCAATGATCTTAACTGGATCTTTAAGCACCTGTAGGTTTTCTTCTACTTGACTAGAGGGATTGATCCAGAAAGAGCATGCTTCATTTAAGACTGCACAGGTGCCCCTACCTTGACTGTAAGGATATCTAGGGCCTGTGTATTCTGTGCTACTACTGAGGCTAAAGAGTCTATGGATTGTTGTACTTCTATGGCTCCTACTGTTGCCTTCCATCCTTACTGCATCATAATGGAAATATTAAGTACTGACCTTTCAAGAAGAGAAATACCAAAAAACCAGAAGAGGCCTCTGGTTATAGAATTCCCTATCCATGGTCTTTTTTTTATTATTTTTTATTTATTTTTGACAGAGTCTCGCTGTGTCGCCCAGGCTGGAGTGCAGTGGTGCGATCTCAGCTCATTGCAACCTCCAACTCCTGGGTCCACGCCATTCTCCTGCCTCAGCCTCCCAAGTAGCTGGGACTACAGGCACCCACAACCAGGCCCGGATAATTTTTAGTAGAGACGGGGTTTCACCATGTTAGCCAGGATAGTCTCCATCTCCTGACCTCATGATCCACCCGCCTCAGCCTCCCAAAGTGCTGGGATTACAGGCATAAGCCACCGTGCCCAGCCTCCATGGTCTTTCTAAGATGGGATTGTCATGTGCATGCCCTCCCCAATCTTCTCTTTTGGTTAAATCTCCATATAAGGGCTTGGAAATGACAGATCTCTTTGTTTGGCATATCTGAGATACTGCACTGTCTAAAAAGGAACATAGGTTAAGGAGGTTCACAGATGATGCCGCCAGATCAGTGGAATTTAAAAGGAATAGGTCGGGAACCACTGCTACTATAGTGCAGGTTCCTTTCCAGTGCCTAGAGAGGATTAAGTGTGGCCAGGGGCCACAAAGGAAATACGATCTTGTCCCTTGAAGAGATGGTTCTAAGTTGGACTTGTGAGAGGCACAGGCAGATCTTTCTCATATCTTAGAAGCTTTCTCCCCTTATATATAATAGAAGCCTCTTTGGAGTAGGGATAACCATATTCAGGATTGTCATTCACAATGCCGTTGGGAATCTTAAACGCTAAATAAGAAGGGTCCACCTGACAAGTGGATGAGTAGCCCTTGCTCATTTATTTATCTCTTATGATTTTCAGCTTAAAGTCTCCTATGTCCCACATCTGGGACTTTCCTCTGGGCTGTCAGGGGTTGCTCTCCCAGCTTTTCAGTCTTTCACTCGAGTGTGATGTATCCAGGAGTTGATACCTGTAACTTTCACCACCGAAGGGGTTTGAAGGAGAATGGTATAAGGCTCTTCCCAGGTTAGGCTTAGGGAAGGAGAGAGAAATGGGAGAGTTTTTACCAATACCAAATCTCCTGGGTTAAATAAAGGTGGTCCTACTTCTTGGGGTTGGGCTTCTGCTTGTTGAGTTAATTCCTGTTGAAAGTGAATGAGAGAGGTTACATGCTTAACCAACTCAGAGGTCTCTTAGCCTAATAAGAAATAATTGGTGAGGAAAGCCTGTCCAAACAGCATCTCAAAAGGGCTTAGACCTAACTTTGAAGGTGTGTTTCTTACCTGCAGTGAAGTCATGGGAAGAAGAGTCACCCAACGAAGGTGAGTTCTTGGGGCAGTTTCCTGAGGTGTCTTTTGATAATATCATTTGTCTTCTCTACCTTTCCTGAGGACTGGGGTCTCCAAGCGCAATGGAGATGATACAGTATGCCTAGTGCCTTTGCAACCCCCTGTGTCATGGCTGCCTTAAGTGAGGGGCCATTGTCACTTTGGAGGGGCTTAGGTAGACCAAAACAGGGAATAATTTCATTAGCTAACACCTTTACTACCTCAGAGACCTTTTCTCTACAGCTTGGAAATGTTTCTACCCAGTTAGTGAAAGTATCTACCTCTACCAGGAGGTAGTGGATGCCCTTTGTCTTTGGTATGTGAGGAAAGCTGCCAGCCCTCCCCTGGCTAGCTTACCACCCTTTGGGTTGGAGGATAAAGGAGCCATCTCTGCAGGTGATTATTTTTAAGACAGACTTCACAAGCATTAACAACCTGTTTAACTGTTCTTAGTAAGTTCTCTCCTGAAAACAATCTCTGTGCATATTGATAAGTTTTATACTTTCCAAAGTGAAAAGCCTGGTGAAGGATTTTAAGGACTTTCCACTGGCTGGAGGCTGTCAAGTGGAGCCACCCTCTGACTGCAGCCATCCTGAGGGCTGGAAGGTGTACCCTTGAGAATTGGCCCATTCTATTTCTGTAGGGGAATACCAAGACTTGATTTCTCTTATGGAGCCTTCCCAGATTAGACGGGCTTCAAGTGTGTTAATGTCATGAGGCATCATCTCCAGGTACAATAAACATACGTGTGCGTGTGTCTTTAGAGTAGAATGATTTATATTCCTTTGGGTATATACCCAGTAATGAGATTGCTGGGGATTAAATTCCTGGTTCTAGATCCTTGAACCAGCTCCCCCCGCCCCCTCCCCAACGCACACACACACACACACACAAATGGATCTTGGAAGAGACTATGTGACAGTTGCATTTGGGCAACTGTTGCATCCCTACTTAATGGAGGAAGCAGGCTGGTGTGAGCTCTATATCCTGCTATTATGGCCTGTGCTAAAGTGTTTGCCCTTAGAGAATGGTTTCAGTTACCTTCCATAATTAAAATTCCCTTAGTAATTAAGTACCATTCTAATAAAACGCAGAAAGCTGCCTTAAAAGAACATATGGACCAAATGGCCATCTTCCTGCTAAGGGGACAGTATCAAGACTAAAATTTGGCTTTGGAGGATATTTTACTCCTAGTTGTAGAAGGCAGAGTTTTCCCATTTACAGAAGAAGCATGAAGACTAGTTTCTATACTAGAGAGGCACAAAAAGGGAGGAGAATTGGGAAGCTAGACTGTTTCAGTAAAGGACCAACAATGTGCCTCATGGAAAGGACCCCTATTCCACTAGGTGGCGCTGTAGACCTTGAAATGCCATGTGCTCTCCAAGACTGGGGGCAGAGTGACCTTGACATGCCATGTGGTCTCCAGACCAAGGGCAGAGAGTGACCTGGAAGTGCTATGTGCTCTCCAGACCAAGGGCAGAGAGTGACCTTGACGTGCCATGTGCTCTTCAGACCAAGGGCAGAGTGACCTTGACATGTGATGTGCTCTCCAGACCAAAGGCAGAGAGTGACCTGGAATTGCCATGTGTTCTCCAGACCAAGGGCAGAGAGAGATGCTCACTGTGGTGGTGGTGGGTGGGGGGACCCTTTGTTCCTAGAAAATCACGCCAAATAACAGCTCTGTCTCTATAAAGAGAGAGGATGTTCCAAGTGGAAAAGACAGGCTGGCCATGGATGCACCAGATTTTATAGTCAGGCTTGAGGAAGTGGTGTCTGATTTACGTAGGGCTCACAGATTGGTTCAATCAGGTGTGACATTTACATATTATGCAAATGAACTTTCATTGGCCAGAGCCATCTTGTCTACTCCTTACTGTACATGTGGCTGGCAGAGAAGGGAAGGTGGAGCCGCCATCTTGAACAGTCTTGTCCCTAGTACCCATATAAGCTCCCAGCTTGCTTGTCTGTGTCTGCAGTTTGACTTTACAGGCTGCTGTTTGTTAGAAAACGATTTGGGGCTGCTTTTCATTTCATTAAAAAGAAAAGCCTTACCGAGGACTCCCATAACCTTACTCTCTGCCTAAGTGATTTCTTCTTAACTCCTATATCACTGGTATGTTTCTGTAGTAGTTCTTGGAGCAAAAGTTCATGATGTGAATCTCCATATACTGCTCTGTCCATCCAAGCGGGAGCTGCAAGCTAGTACTGCCTCCTATTGGCCATCTTACTCTAAATCCTATTTTGCATTTTTTTCAATTTATATTTAGTTCTATGATCTTTGTTACTTTTTTTCTTCTGCTAACTTGACTCTAGTTTGTCACTGTTTGTCTGGTTCCTTGAAGTGTGATGTTAGGTTGCCAATTTGTGCTATTTGAGACTATTTAATGTATGCGTTTAGTGCTATATATTTTTCTCTTAGCACTGCTTTTGTTGTCTCCCAGAAGTTCTGATAATTTTTGTAAGAATTATCATTCATTTTGAAGAATTTTTAAATTTCCATCTTGACTTCCTTGTTAATTCAAAAATTTTTCAGGAAATTATTTAATTTTCATGGATTTGTCTAATTTTGAGGATTGCTTTTGGAGTTGATTTCTAGTTTTATTTCACTGTCATCTGAGAAGATACTTGATATGATTTTGATTTTTTTAAATGTATTGAAACTAGTTTTGTAACATCTTATATGGTCTAATTGGGGAATGTTCCATGTGCTGATGAAATAAATATATATTCTGCAGTTCTTGGGTAGAATGTTTTGTAAATATCTGTTAGGCCCATTTGTTCTAGAGTATAGTTTAAGTTCAGTGTTTCTTTTTCAGTGGAGTGTTGAAGTTCCCCATTAGTACTGTTTTGCTGTCTATCTCTTTGCTTAGTCTTAGTAGTAATTGTTTTATGAATCTGGAGCTCTAGAGTTAGGTGCATATATATTTAGGATTGTAACATTTTTTGTTAGACTGATCTTATTATTGTAAATTGAACCTTCTTTTTTTTCTGTTATTGCTTTAAAGTTTGTTTTGTCTGATATAAGAGCTACTCCTGCTCACTTTGGTTTCCATTTGCATGAAATATTTTTTCCATCCCTTTACCTTGAGTTTATAAGAATCCATACATGTGAGGACCTGACAAGATGGCCAAATAGGAACAGCTCTGGTCTACAGCTCCCCACAAGACCAATGCAACAGGCAGGGGATTTCAGCATTTCCAACTGAGGTACCCCGTTCATCTCATTGGGACTGGCTGGGCAGTGGGTGCAGCCCACGGAGGGTGAGCAGAAGCAGGGTGGGGCATCACCTCACCCAAGAAGTGCAAGGTGCAGGTGGCCTCCCTTTCCCAGACAAGGGAAGCTGTGAGGGACTGTGCTATCCAGCCCAGATACTATGATTTTCCCACTGTTTTTGCAATCCGCAGACCAGGAGATTTCCTAGTGTGCCTCTACCACCAGGGCCCTGGGTTTCAAGCCCACAATTGAGCAGCTGTTCGGGCAGACACCAACATAGCTGCAATCTTTTTTTTCTTTGTTCGTTTGTTTGTTTGTTTGTTTCCATACCCCAATGGTGCCTGGAACTCCAGCAAGACAGAACAATTCACTCCCCTGGGAAGGAGGGCTGAAGCCAGGGAGCCAAGTGGTCTCACTCAGCAGGTCTCACTCCCACAGAGGCCAGCAAGCTAAGGACCACTTGCTTGAAATTCTCACTGCCAGCACAGCAGTCTGAAGTTGACCTGGGACAATTGAGCATGGTGGGGGGAGGGGCATCCACCATTACTGATGCTTGAGTACACCGTTTTCCCCTGACAGCGCTAAGGAGGCCTGCAAGTTCAGACTGGGTGGAACTCAACAAAATAGCATGGCAAAGCGGCTGTGGTCAGACTGCCTCTTTTGATTCCTCTTCAATGGGCAGGGCGTCACTGAAAGAAAGGCAGCAGCCCCAGTCAGGACTTATAGATAAAATTCCCATCTCCCTGGGACAGAGCACTTGGTGGATGGGTCAGCTGTGGGTGCAGCTTCAGTGAACTTAAACTTTCCTGCCTTCCTGCTCTGAAGATAGCAGCAGATCCTGACAAGGAGGGTTCTCCAAACACAGCATTTGAACTCCGCTAAGGGACAGACTGCCTCCTTAAGTAGGTCCCTGACCCCACACCCCCTCAAACCTCCTGACTGGGAGAGACTTCCCAACAGGGGTTGACAGACAGCTCATACAGGAGAGCTCCTGCTGGCATTAGGCAGGTGCCTCTCTGGGATGAAGCTTCCAGGGAAGGGAGCAGGTAGCATCTTTGTTGTTCTGCAGCCTCCACTGATGATACCCAGGCAAATAGTGTCTAGAGTGAACCTCCAGAAAACTTCAGCAGACCTGCAGAAGAGGGGCCTGACTGTAAGAAGAAAAACTAACAAACAGAAAGCAATTAGCATCAACATCAACAAAAAAGGACCCCCACAGGGAAACCCCATCTGAAGGCCTCAAAGATCAAAGGTTGATAAATCCAGGAAGATGAGGAAAAGCCAGCAGAAAAATGCTGAAAATTCCAAGAACCAGAATGCCACTTCTCCAAATGATCACAACTCCTCTCTAGCAGGGCACAAAGCTGGATGGAAAATTAGTTTGATGAATTGACAGAAGTAGGCTTCAGAAGGTGAGTAATAACAAACTCCTCTAAGCTAAAGGAGCATGTTCTAACCCAATGAAAGGAAGCTAAGAACCTTGACAAAAGGCTATAGGAACTGTTAACTAGAATAATCAATTTAGAGAAGAACATAAATGACCTTATGGAGCTGTAAAACACAGCATGAGAATTTCGTGAAGCATACACAAGTATTGATAGCCTAATTAATCAAGTAGAAGAAAGGATATCAGAGATTGAAGATCAACTTACTGAAATAATGTGTGAAGACAACATTAGAGAAAAAGGAATGAAAAGTAATGAACAAAGCCTCCAAGAAATATGGGACTATGTGAAAAGACCAAACCTATGATTGATCGGGGTCCATGAAAGTGACGGGGAGAATGGAATCAAGTTGGAAAACACACTTCAGGATATTATCAAGGAGAAATTCCCCAATTTAGCAAAACAGGCCAACATTCAAACTCAGGAAATACAGACAACACAACTAAGATACTCCTCGAGAAGAGCAACCCCAAGACACATAATCATCAGATTCTCCAAGGTTTAAGTGAAGGAGAAAATTTTAAGGGCAGCCAGAGAGAAAAGTTAGATTACCTACAAAGGGAAACCCATCAGAGTAACAGCGGACCTCTCCGCAGGAACTCTGAAAGCCAGGAGAGAGTCGGGGCTAATATTCAACATTCTTAAAAAAAAAAAAAAAAGAATTTTCAACCCAGAATTTCATATCCAGTCAAACTAAGTTTCATAAGTGAAGGATAAATAAAGTCTTTTACAGACAAGCAAAAGCTGAGAGATTTTGTCACCACCAGGCCTGCCTCACAGGAGTTCCTGAAGGAAGCACTAAATATGGAAAGGAAAAACCAGTACCACTCACTGCAAAAATACCAAAATATAAAGACCAACAACACTGCATCAACTATGAAGAAACTGCATCAATTAATGTGCAAAATAACCAGCTAACATTATGATGACAGGATCAAATTTACACACAACAATATTAACCTTAAATGTAAATGGGCTAAATGCCCCGTATAATAGAAACAGACTGGCAAATGTGATGAAGACTCAAGACCCATCGATGTTCTATATTCAGGAGACCCATCTCATGTGCAAAAACACACATAGGCTCAAAACAGAAGGATGGAGCAATATTTACCAAGCAAATGGAAAGCAAAAAAAAGCAAGGGTTGCAATCCTAGTCTCTGATAAAACAGACTTTAAACCAACAAAGACAAAAAAAGACAAAGAAGGGCATTACATAATGGTAAAGGGATCGAAACAACAAGACCTAACTATCCTAAATTTATATGCACCCAATACAGGAGCACCCAGATTCATAAAGCAAGTCCTTAGAGACCTACAAAGAGACTTAGACTCCCACACAATAATAGTGGGAGACTTTAACACACCACTGTCAATATTAGACAGATCAATGAGACAGAAAATTAACAAGGATATTCAGGACTTGAACTCAGCTCTGGACCAAGTGGACCTAATAGACATCTACAGAACTCTCCACCCCAAATCAACAGAATATACATTTTTCTCAGCACCACATAGCACTTATTCTAAAATTGAACACATAATTGGAAGTAAAACACTCCTCAGCAAATGCAAAAGAATGGAAATCATAACAAACAACCTCTCAGACAACAGTGCAATCAAATTAGAACCCAGGATTAAGAAAATCACTCAAAAATGCACAACTACATGGAAAGTGAACCACCTGCTCCTAAATGACTACTGGTTAAATAACAAAATTAAGGCAGAAATAAGTAAGTTATTTGAAACCAATAAGAACAAAGTGACAATGTACCAGAATCTCTGGGAGCCAGCTAAAGCATGTTTAGAGGGAAATTTATAGCACCAACTGCCCACATCAGAAAGTGGGAAAGATCTAAAATCAGTACCCTAATATCAAAAATAAAAGAACTAGAGAAGCAAGAGCAAACACATTCAAAAGCTAGCAGAAGACAAGAAATAACTAAGATTTGAGCAGAACCGAAGAAGATAGAGACACAAAAAACCCTTCAAAAAATCAATGACTCCAGGAGCTGGTTTTTTTGAAAAGATTAACAGATAGATAGACTGCCAGCCAGACTAACAAAGAAGAAAAGACAGTAGAATCAATTAGACGCAATAAAAAATGATAAATGGGATACCACCGATCCCACAGAAATACAAACTACCATCAAAGAATACTATAAACACCTCTAGGCAAATAAACTAGAAAACCTAGAAGAAATGGATAAATTCCTGGAAACATACACCCTCCCAAGACTAAACCAGGAAAAAGTCGAATCCCCGAATAGATTAATAACAAGTTCTGTTATTGAGGCAGTTATTAATAGCCTACCAACCAAAAAAAGCCCAGGACCAGACAGATTCACAGCCGAATTCTACCAGAGGTACAAAGAGGAGCTGGTGCCATTCCTTCTGAAACTATTCTAAACAATGGAAAAAGAAGGACTCCTCCCTAACTCATTTTATGAGGCCAGCATCATCCTGATTCCAAAACCTGGCAGAGACACAACCACAAAAAAAAGAAAAAGAAAAAAGAAAAAAGAAAATTTCAGGCCAATATCCCTGACAAACATCAATGTGAAAATCCTCAATAAAATACTGGCAAACCAAATCCAGCAGCACATCAAAAAGCTTATCCACCACAATCAAATCAGCTTCATCCCTGGGATGCAAGGCTGGTTCAACACATGCAAATCAATAAATGTAATCCATCACATAAACAGAACTAATGACAAAAACCACAAGATTATCACAATATATGCAGAAAAGGCCTTCAATAAAATTCAACACCCCTTCATGCTAAAAATCTCAATAAACTAGGTATTGATGGAACATATCTCAAAATAATAAGACGTATTTATGACAAACCCATAGTCAATATCATACTGAATGAACAAAAGCTGGAGTCATTCCCTTGAATGGGGACATTGAAAGGGACACCCTTTCTCACCACTTCTATTCAACATAGTATTGAAAGTTCTGGCCAGGGCAATCAGGCAAGAGAAAGAAAGAAAGCGTATTCAAATAGGAAGGGAGGAAGTCAAATTGTTTCTGTTTGCAGATGACATGATTGTATATTTAGAAAACCCCATCGTCTCAGCCCAAAAAGTCCTTAAGCTAATAAACAACTTCAGCAAAGTCCCAGGATACAAAAATCAATGTGCAAAAGTTACAAGCATTCCTATACACCAATAATAGACAAGCAGAGAGCCAAATCATGAGACAATAATAGACAAGCAGAGAGCCAAACCATTCACAATTGCTACAAAGAAAATAAAATACCTAGGAAAATACAACTTACAAGGGATGTGAAGGACCTCTTCAAGGAGAACTACAAACCACTGCTCAAGGAAATAAGAGAGGACACAAACAAATGGGAAAAAAAAAATCATGCTCATGGATAGAATCAATATCGTGAAAGTGGCCATACTGCCTGAAGTAATTTATAGATTCAATGCTATTCCCATCAAGCTATCAATGACTTTCTTCACAGAACTAGAAAAAACTATTTTAAATTTCATATGGAACCTAAAAGGAGCACGTATAGCCAAGACAAGCCTAAGTGAAAAGAAAAAACTTGGAGGCATCATGCTACCTGACTTCAAACTACACTACAAGGCTACAGTAAGCAAAACAGCATGGTACTGGTACCAAAACAGGTATATAGAACAATGGAACAGAGCAGAGGCCTCAGAAATAACACCACACATATACAACCATCTGATCTTCCACAAACCTGACAAAAACAAGCAATGGGGAAAGGATTCCCTGTTTAATAAATGGTGCTCAGAAAACTGGCTAGCCATATGCAGAAAACTGAAACTGGACCCCTTCCTCTACACCTCATACAAAAATTAACTCAAGATGAATGAAATACTTAAACATAGAACCTAAAACCATGAAAAGCCTAGAAGACAACCTAGGCAATACCATTCAGGACATAGGCATGGGCAAAGACTTCATGACTAAAACACAAAAACCATGGCAACAAAAGCCAAAATTGGCAAATGGGCTCTAATTACACTAAAGAGCTTCTGCTCAGCAAAAGAAAGTATCATGAGAGTGAATAGGCAACCTACAGAAATGGGAGAAAATTTTTGCAATCTATCCATCCGACAAAGGTCTAATATCCAGAATCTACAAGGAACTTAAACATATTTACAAGAAAAGAACAAACAATCCCATAAAAAGTGGGCAAAGGATATGAACAGATGCTTCTCAAAAGAAGACATTTATGCAGCCAACAAACATGAAAAACAGCTCATCATCACTGGTCATTAGGGAAATGCAAATCAAAACCACAGTGAGATGTCATCTCATGCCAGTTAGAATGGCAATCATTAAAACGTCTGGAAACAACAGATGCTGGTGAGGTTGTGGAGAAATAGGAACACTTTTACACTGGGAGTTGTAAATTAGTTCAACCATTGTGGAAGACAATGTGGCGATTCCTCAAGGATCTAGAACCAGAAATACCATTTGACCCAGCAGTCCCATTACTGGGTATATACCCAAAGAATTATAAATCATTCTACTATAAAGACACATGCACATGTATGTTTACTGCAGCACTATTTACAATAGAAAAGACTAGGAACCAACCCAAATGTCTGTCAATGATAGACTGGAAAAAGAAAATGTGGCACATATACACCATGGAATACTATGTAGTCATAAAAAAGAATGAGTTCATGTCCTTTGCAGGGACATAAACCATCATGCTCAGCAAACTAATGCAGGAACAGAAAACCAAACACCACATATTCTCACTCATAAGTGATAGTTGAACAATGAGAACACATGGACACACAGAGGGAAACATCACACAGTGGGGCCTGTCAGGGGTTGTGGGGAAAGGGCAGGGAGAAAATTAGGACAAATACCTAATTCATATGGGGCTTAAAACATAGACGATGGGTTGATAGGTGCAGTAAACCACCACGGCACATGTATACCTATGTAACAAACCTGCATATTCAGCACATGTATCCCAGAACTTAAAGTGAAAAAAAAAAAAAAAAGTCAGGAAAGAAGAAAAAAAAAAAAGAATCCACACATGCACATGCTGGGTGAGTTTCCTGAAGATAGCAGATATTTGGTATGTGATTTTCTTAGCCATTCTGCCAATCTGTATCTCTTAAGTGTAGCATTTATAGTCACTATTAAGATGTGAGGTACTGTTCTAGCCATCAGGTTTATTGTTAGCATGGTATTTTGTTTTCTTTGTTATTTTATTGTATTTTAGGTCCTGTGAGTTTTATGCTATCAAGAGATTCTATTCTGTTGCATATTGACTTTTTGTTTCAAGCTTTAAAATTCCTTTTAGCAATGTTTATAGGGCAAGGCTAGTAGTGACAAGTCCCAAAGCTTTTCATTGTCTGAGAAAAACTTTATTTCTTCCTCATTTATGAAACTTAGATTTGCTGAATACAATATTCTTGACTGACAGTTATTATGTTCAAGGGGAATAAATATAGGACTCCAACCCATTCTGGCTGTAAGGTTTCTGCTGAGAAGTCTGCTGTTAGTCTGATAGGCTTTCCTTTATGTTACCTGATGCTCTTTTCTCAGTCCTCTTGGAATTTTTTTTTGTTCAGGTTGTCTTTAAGTAGCCTGATCACTATCCATCTGCCTTAGCGATGTCCTTTTTGCAATGTATCTCCAAGAAGTTCTTTGTGCTTCTTGCATTTGGATGTCTAAATATCTAGCAGGGACAGGGAGATTTTCCTCCCAAATAAATTTTTGAAACTTTTTGCTTCATTTTCCTCCCTCAAGAACACTAGTTATTCTTAGATTTGGCCATTTTATATAATCCCATGTTTTGGGGGACTTTGTACATTTCTTTTAATTCCTTTTTCTGTATTTTTGTCTAATAGAGATGATTTGCAAGCCTTGTCTTTGAGCTCTAAAATTTTTTCTTCTACTTGGTCTCATCTATTGTTAAAACTTTCTATTACTGTAACCCCAGCACTTTGGGAGGCCAAGACGGGCAGATCACAAGGTCAGGAGTTCAAGATCATCCTGGCCAACATGGTGAAACCCCATCTCTACTAAAAATACAAAAAAATTAGCCAGGCATGGTGGCGGGTGCCTGTAGTCCCAGCTACTCAGGAGGCTGAGGCAGGAGAATGGTGTGAACCTGGGAGGTGGAGCTTGCAGTGAGCCACTGCACTCCAGTCTGGGCGACAGAGCAAGACTCCATCTCAAAAAAAAGAAAAAAAAAAAAACTTTCTATTGCATTTCATAATTTCCTAAATGTGTTGCTCATTTTCATAAATTATGGTTACTTTTTCTTCAAAATACCTATTTCTGTAGAATGTTTTCATTTGTATCCTGATTTTTTAAAATCTATGTATAACATTTTTCACCTTTGTTTTTTATCTCCCTGAGTAGCTTAATAATTAATCTTTTGAATGTTTTATCTGGTATTTCAAAGATTTCATCTTGGTTTGGATCCACTGCTGGAGACAGCTAGCATGATCTTTTGGAGGTGTTATATAGTCCACTTTTGCCATATTGCCAGAATTATTTTTTTTGGTATTTTTCTCATTTAGGTAGACTAATTCTTACAACTATTTTTGAGTTTATTTTTTATTCAACCTTGATATTTTAAAAAATTTATTTCTTTTCCCCCCTTAAAGATCTACCTTTAGTGTTTATAGTTTATTGTAGCATAATTCAACCTTGGGTGTTTTCAGGGGTAAATTTTCTGTATAAGTTCCTTGTTTGAATAGAGTTTTTTTATGGTGGCTTTCTCAGATGCTGGTTACAGTAGCAATGTGCTTGGTGTGTGTAGGTTCACTGTCTCCTATAGGGTGGATTGGCAGAAGTCTCTTTAAGATTATCTCCTTTCCCAGTAGTGTGCACATTTTTTATGTATTTTTTTTCCCCAGTGTTCTATTTATTGGATTGAGCAGTTTAGGCTTCAGGCCAGTAGGGGAGATGTCAATGGGTAAAAACCAGCTATTGTGAAAATAGGTTGGTAAATGCAATGCCCATTGGTGTGAAGAGGTCCCATCCTTGACAGAAGTGGGTGGGGGAGTCCTTAGTAAAATGCACTGAAATCTTTTCTGGGGTAAGGGAGGCAGCCACCTCAGCTTCTCTTCCAGGCCAGCAGAAAAGCAGTCCACCTCTCTGTCACACTTCTGACCCAGTGTTCTATCTATTGAAGTCAAATAGATACTTCTTCTTATTTGCAGAAATGCTGATGTTCCATGTAGGGAGGGATTGTGAATATACTCTTCATGCAAGCCTACACAAGGAGAATATTTTTTCTGTGGGAATGCAGTCACCCTACACTCTTCCAGAAAAGCTGTTTACAGGTGCACCCATGTCAAGCTCCCATTGGAAAAGGCCCCAGCTGTGTCTTCAGTGGTAACACAGCTTGGAAGAAGAATTCTAGGTGTGTAATTTAGGTGGCAATTAAAAGAAGAATTCTCCTTTTCCAAGACCCTTCAGGAGCACCAGAATTTTCTAAGTATTGGGAGGGTGCTGCAGACTTTCCCTGCTGAGCCCATTACTGCACCTTTGCCTCTACTGAAAGAAAGTTCCCACAAGCAAAAAGTTCTGGGACTCAGGGCCTGCTATCTTGATTTTTTTTTTTTGGCATGGGGTTCATCCTCAATTTGGTACACTCCTTCTCCTAGGAGTAGGGATCCCTGAGGACCAGAATACTATGAACTCTGCTGCTCTTCTGGGTCTAGCTGCCCATTGGGGGTGCCACACTCCAGGCTGGTGGTGGGGGATGTCTGCAAGGGGTCCACTGATGTGATCTGTCCTCAAGATTCCCAACAGTGGAATCCTCTGATGGGGGTGGCAGAGGAGTGACATGGAGTCTTTGAGATTCCTTAGTTAGAAACTGGCCTAGTGTATTAGTTTTCTCAAATGCCAATTGTTGTAGTAATGAACTGATCACATGGACAGACTCAAAATCTCCTGATTAGCCAAGGTGATGAAGATTATGGTAGATGAGGTCACATGCAAGTTTCCTGTTTCCTCCACACTGTTTTAATGCTTGCAGATGCTGTAATAGATTACGTCAGTTGGCCTCCATCCAGGAGGTGGTGCAGGTGGCACCAGCTGTGGTGATAGCAATGGGATTTGTGCTTGTCTTATGTTACCCAGGGTGGTACTCTGATGACTTGGGCAATGGATGTGGCCATAGAGCTCCCAAAGGTTTCTGTCTGTTATGTTAAGCTACTAGGGCAGGCAGAGGGGCAAAGCCAGGTCAGGGCTGGCTCAGGCAAGTCCATCGTCTGGCTTTCAATGTATGGGCACAAGCAGCAGCCTCAGTGGGGATTAAAGAGTAGTTCTCTAGATACGGATGTAATGTTCCAGGGTAAAATGGAGTTTCCTCTGCTGCGTAGAAGAGTCCACCCAGGTAGTGGGGAGTAACAGGCAGCAGTAATCCCCAGCCAGTCCCAAACACATGAGAAGGCCAGTCTCAGACTAGCAGTGTTCCACTAGCATCAGCCAGCTATGTTCCAGGCAGTCTGCACTCAGAACTCAAAACTTTCCCAGGCCATAAGACTTCCCATGCAGAAACAGAAACCTCAGCTCTCCTCCCATCCCAGTTTGCCAACAAAACAAGAGCATCCAGCTCCTGCATTCATGGCTGCAGCACACTTCTCACTTGCCCTTCAGTTCTGGCCAAAGGAGTTTGTCCTCATGTAAGATTATGTCATGAATCTCAGTTGGGAGCTTCTTTCAACCTGTGACCACCATCTGTTATCTGGAAGATTTTTGTGAGGTCACCTGTGAGGTCGGATCAGGAACTGCTTTCTTTCATACCTGCTGGAGATTGGGAATGCACCTGAAACCTGTTCCAGTGCTGCTGCTTCTCATATACTCAGTAGCACTCAGTAAACCAGCCTCAGAGTTGCATAAGGTTAAGGCCTTCCCCCATGGCCTGGATTGCCAGGTTCCCCAGTAGGATTTTATAACCTAGAAACAATTTATCCCCCCTCTCACACTGTGGAGACTTACAGTTTTCTACCTGGCCCATGGTGTAGGCTGCAGCCTGCCACTTCTTGCAAAGTGTCTGATTTCTTTCCGTTTTCCCATTATGTTGCTGTGTTGCTTCTTGGAAAAATGTTCACGATGAGTTTTGACACACTCTTTGGTCTTTCCAAGAAAAGACATGTTAACAACGTCTCCAATCCACCATCTGGGGCTGGAAGAACCTATTTTCAGTTTTTTGAGGAATCTCTAATCTGTTCCTTATAGTGATTGTACTAATTTACATTCCTACCAATAGTATACAAAAGTACTCTTTTCTCCACATTTTTACCAGAATTTGTTACTGCCTGTCTTTTTAATATAAGTCATTTTAACTGAGGTGAAGTGACATCTTATTGTAGTTTTTTTTTGCATTTCTCTGATAATTAATAATGTTGATCATCTTTTCATATACCTGTTTGCCATTTGTATGTCTGCTTTGGGAAATGCCTATTTAGATGTTTTCCCCAGGTTTTAATTGGATTAGATTTTTATTGAGTTGTCTGAGCTTCTCATATATTATGGTTATTAATCCCTTGTCAGATGACTAGTTTGCAAATATTTTCTCCCATCCCATGAGTTGTCTCTTCACATAGTTGATTGTTTCCTTTGTTGTACAGAAGCTTTTTAACATGATGGGATCCCATTTGTCCATTTTTACTTTGGTTGCCTGTGCTTGTGGGCTTTGCTCAGTTTGATGTCCTGGAGAGTTTCCCCAATGGTTTCCTGTAGTACTTTCATAGTTTGAGGTCTTAGATTTATGTCTACCTGATCTCTCTCTCTCTCTCTCTCTACCTCCTTTTTAAGGTAAATAACACTATATTTTCTCTTCTGAGACTACTGTTCAGATCTTATAGGCTTATTTCATTTATTATTATTATTTTTTGTCTCCTCTGACTGTGTATTTTCAAATAGCCTGTCTTCAAGCTCACTAACTTTTATTCTGCTTCATTAAATCTGCTGGTAAGAGACTCTAATGCATTCTTTAGTATGTCAATTGCTTTTTTTAACTCTTGAATTTCTTCATGATTTTTGTAATTATTTCAATATATTTATTAAATTAATTGGA
This sequence comes from Pan troglodytes, assembly GCF_028858775.2. Lineage (NCBI taxonomy): Eukaryota > Metazoa > Chordata > Mammalia > Primates > Hominidae > Pan > Pan troglodytes. The sequence continues at coordinate 18,192,119 of NC_072411.2, forward strand.
TAGGTTTCTGAATTCTTTTTCTGTGTTATCTTGAATTTTGTTGAATTTCCTCAAAACTGCTATTCTGAATCTTCTGTCTGAAAGGTCACATATCTCTATCTCTTCATGACTGGTCACTAGTGACTTATTTAGTTTGTTTTGTGAGGCTGTGTTTTCCTGGATAGTCTTAATGCTTGTGAATGTTTGACAGTGTCTGGGCCTGGAAGAGTTAGGTGTTTATTGTAGTCTTCACAGTCTGAGCTTTTATGTACTCATACTTTTTGGGAAGGCTTTCCAGGTATTTGAAGTGACCTGGTTGTTGTGTTCTAAGTTTTTGGTCACTGCGGCCATATATGCCTTAGGGAGCATTCCAATTTCCATAATGCTGTGGCTCTTGCAGGCTCGTAGAAATATTTCCTTTGTGGTCTTGAATAAGATCTAGAAGAATTCTCTGGATTACTGGGCAGGGTTTCTTGTTCTTTTTCATTACTTTCTCCCAAAAAATCTCTCTCTTTCTCTCTCTCTCTCTTTCTCTTTCTCTCTCTCTCTCTCTCTCTCTCTCTCTCTCTCTCTCTCTCTCTCTCTCCCTCTCTCTCTCCTGCACTCTCTGGAGCTGGGGAAGGAGTGACACAAGTACCCTCATGGTTACCACCACTGGAACTGTGCTGGGTCAGAACTAAAGCCAGCACGGCACTGTATTTCACCCAAGGTCCAGTGTAATCACCATCTGGCTACCACCTATGTTCACTCAAGGCCCTAGGGCTTTACAGTCAGCAGGTGATGAAGCCAGCCAGGCTTGTGTCCTTCTCTTCAAGGTGGCAGGTTCCTCCTGTTACTGGGTGGGTCCAGAGATTCCATCTGGGAGACAGGGCCTGGAGTAAAAAACCTTAAACATTTACATGGTGCTCTATTCTACTGCAGCTGAGCTGGCACTCAAGCCACAAGACAAAAGACTTTCCCATTCTTCCCTTCATTTTCTACAAGTAGAAGAATCTCTCTTCATGGCCACCACTGCTCCAGACCTGTGGCGAGTACTGCCTGGTTATTGCCAATGTTCATTCAAAGCCCGAGGGCACTTTAATCAGCTTTTGGTGAATGCTGCCAAGACTAAGACTCTCCCTTCGGGGCAATAGGCTCCCTTCTGGCCCAAGGCAGGTCCAGAAATGCCAACAAATAGCCAAAGTGTAAAATCAGGGTTACCAGAAGCTGAGTTGGTGCTCTACCCCACTGTGGCTGAGCTGGTACCTAAGCTACAAGACAAAGTCCTTGTTATTCTTTTCTCTCCTTTTCTCAAGCAGAATGAGTCCCTACTCACACCCACCACTGCTGGAAATGTGCTGGGCCACCCCTAAGGCCAGCACTTCTCTGAGTCTCATCCAAGACCCATGGTCAGTACTCTGGGTACTGCTGCTGATTGATCAGGGGCCAAGGGCTCCTTATTCAGCGAGTGATGAATCCCACCAGGACTGGGTCCTTCCCTTCAAGGTAGCAGATTCCCCTCTGGCCTAGGGTGTGTCTAGAAATGTCATTTAGGAGCTAGGGCCTGGAATGGGGGCCTCAGGACTCTGCCTGTTGCCCTATCCTATTGTGGCTGCTCGAGCTAGTATCCAAGTTGCAAGTGAAAGTCCTTTATACTCTTCCCTCTCCTCTCCTCAAGTGGATAGAAGGAGTCTCTCCCAGAGCTACAAGCTGTGCTGCCTGGGGTTAGGGAAGGGATGGTGAAAGCACACTCTTGGCAACCCTGGCTGGTGTCTCACTAGTTTACATGTCCCCCAAGTCCGCTGGCTCTGAATCCAGCACACTACCAGGACGTGCCCAGGAATTGCAGTCCTTGTGGCCTAGACTGCCTTTTAAGTTTATTTAGGGCCCCAGAGCACGTTAGCCTGCAGTGGCAAGGCTGCTGGAACTTAAATTATCACCACTGGGATGGGTGATTCCCCTCTGGCTAGGGCTGGTCTAAATGCTCCCTGTGTGGGCACTGGCTGAGTTCTGCCCAGTGTTGGCTTCCACTATAACAAAGCAGCACTGAGTTCCAATGCAAAGCATCACAATTACTGTGCTTTCCCTCCCACAAGCACATAGATTCTCTCTTCATGCTATGCTGCAGCTGCCAGAGGATGTGGGAGAGGTGGCGTTAGCAATTCAAGACTTTCCTATGCTCTTCAGAGCCTTTTTCAGTGATATGAAGTTAAAACCAGATACTTTGATTGCTCACCTGATTTTTGTTTCTTAAGGTGTTTTTCGTGTGGATAGTTGTTCAATGTGGTGTTCCTGAAGGCAGGGCAATCAATGGAGGATCCTATTCAGCTGTCTTTCTTTGCCCCTCCTTTTTCTTTAGGTTTTATAAAAAATCTAGGTTTTATTATAGTGTTGGTAGCTGAAAGCCTGAGGGATGTGACCAACTCAGCATTCCACTGGAAACTATATGATCAAAGAGCAAACTGTTTATCATGAATGCAGGATGTGGGCAAAATCACATCTGCGCCTGCCACCAGAAGGTATGCTGAGGGCTGTCACTCCCTGGCACCACACTCCTTGAGGTTATCTACTGGGACATCTGGAGCCTTCTGTTCAAAGAATGCAGTCATGCAGGCCTGCAATAAATCAAGCAGCTGACCTACAACCACCCGCTTCTCCCTCTCTTCTTTACTCAATAAACACAAAGGGCTCTAGAAGCTGAGGCCCTTGTTCACTAGAAGCAAGAAGCCCCCTGACCTCTTCTTCCAAACATACTCTTTTGTCTCTGTCTTTATTCCCACGTTCATCCTCCTTTTTCAGTCCACCAGCGTCCGCGGAAAAATTTTTATTGTCAATGATTTTATAATTTCCATTCATGTGTGTTCTATGTCATTTTTCAAATTTGCTCAAAGTACTTTTAGAATACCTTGTTCCTTTTTCATGTTTTCTATTCCGTTATTTATTTCTAAAACACATTTATTTAATATGTTAACAGCTCATGGCATTTAGACTTTATCAAACTTTTTTCAGTAATGGATGAAACCTGGTATATCCTGGTTAACATTTAAGATCTTGTCCAGGATTATAGTGGATTTCATTTTTGTTTCCCACATATATCAAATCTGAAATACTATACCTAGGTAAGATTAAGGACAGCCAAAAAATAACCATATATTGTGCTCCTTTTTAACTCACAGTTTTTCTGTATCTTCACACATTATCATCTTTTGTTCTTTTATTATATAACACTGTTTCTTCTGTTTTTTGGAAGAAAAGATCTCCTTTATCATGCCTTCACACTTGTTTCCTTTGGCAACTTTTTCTTCTATTAATTTCCATTCTACTGAACATGTATTTTTATTTTATTTTCTGCTGGTATTTCTCTGCTGACAAACATGTTGAATCTGTAGATCCTAAAAGCAACCAAAAAGCAGAACCAAGTATTGCTTCACCCACCTACAGAGACTCCTCAGTTTCTTGGATATTGGTAGTCATTATGTTATTTCTTCTTTGTATGGTTTCTTTTCTGAAAAGAACTAGGAAGGTAACCCATCCACTGGTATGTCACAGATTTAATGAGAGGGATCTAGAGTTTTCATGCCTCCTACCCACAGTTATAATATAAGGCAGAATCACCAAAGCCAAGAATTGGTCCAGAAATTAAATCAAGCTCACACTTAAAGTAAATCCAACAGCTAGGTTCTATCCTATTGCCCGCCCTATCCTATTGTGGCCTATTTGACCCCATAAACAGGAGGTCAAATCTAAAAGGAGGTCAAATTTAAAAAAAAAAAAACTATGTATATCTTCTTTGGGAAAATGTCTCTTCAGTTCCTTTGCCCATTTTTTAATTAGGTTATTTGTGGTTTTTGGTTTTGTTTTACTATTGAGTTTGTGCACTCTTTATATGTTTTAGCTAATAAGCCCTCATCAGGTATATGGTTTGCAAATATATTCCCTCATTCCCTAGGTTGTCTTTTTATTTTGCTGATTGTTTTCTTTGCTGTGCAAAATTCTTTTAGTTTGACGTAGTCCCACACATTTATTTTTGCTTGTATCTTCTGTGCTTTTGGTGGCAGAGCCAAAACTCATTGCCAAGACTAATGTCAAGGAGGTTTTTTTCTTGTTTTCTTCTAGGAGTTCTATAGTTTTAGGTCTTACATCTAAGTCTTTAATTAATTATGAGTTACTTTTTGAATATGGTATAAGACAAGAATCTGGCTGGGCGTGGTGGCTCAATGCCTGTAATCCCAGCACTTTGGGAGGCCAAGGCAGGTGGATCACCTGAGGTTAGGAGTTCAATATCAGCCTGGTCAACATGGTGAAACCCTGTCTCTACTAAAAATACAAAAGTTAGCCAGGCATGGTGGTGCATGCCTATAGTCCCAGCTACTTGGGAGGCTGAGGCAGGAGAATCGTTTGAACATGGGAGGTGGAGGCTGCAGTGAGTCAGCTCCACGCTACTGCACTCCAGCCTGGGTGACAGAGTGTGACTCTGTCTCAAAAAAATAAAATCAAATTTTATTTTTCTGCATGTGAATATTCAGCTTTCTCTATACCATTTATTAAAGAGATTTTTCTTTTCCCATTGTGTATTCTTTGTGCTCTTGTCAAAGTTGACCATATATCTAGGGGTTTATATATGGGCTCTTTATTCTATTCCATTGGTTTGCATGTCTGTTTTCATGCTGTTACCATACTATTTTTATTACTATAGCTTTGTAATACTGTTTGAAATCCAAAAGTTTGATGATTCCAGATTTGTTCCTCTTTCCCAAGATTACTTTGGCTATTCAGGGTCTTTTGTGGTCCATAGGAATTTTAATTTTTTTTTCCTGTGTTTATGAAGAACGACATTGGAAGGGTGCTCAACATTACCAGTCACCAGATAAATGCAATAAAAAAATGTCATTTTGTACCTGTTAAAATGGCTATCATCAAAAAGATAAGCGATAACTGTTGGTGGAGGTATGGAGAAAAGGAATCATTACACACTATTGGTGGAAATACAGATTGGTACAGAAATTATCAAAAACAGTACGGAGGTTTCAATATAAATGAAAAATAAAACTGTCATACAATACACAATCCCACTTCCAGAAATACATCCAAAGGAAATGAAATCAGTATCTTAAAGAGATATCAGCACCCACATCATTGCAACATTATTCACAATAGCCAAGATATGGAAACAACCTAAGTGTTCATCAAGAGATGGATGGATGAAGACTGTGATACATGTATACAATGGGATATTGGTACATATGTACAAAGGGTCATTATTCAGCTTTAAGAAAGAAGAAAATTTTGCCATTTGTGACAACATGGATGAATCTGAAGGACATTATGCTAAATGAAACAAGACAGACACAGAAAGACACATACTGGGTAATCGCATTTATATGAAGAATCTAAAAAGGCAGAACTCATAGAAACAGAGGGGATAATGGTGGTTTCTAGGACCTGGGGATGGGCATAGAAGAAATGCAGAGATGTTGACCAGAGTACAAACTTTCAGTTATAAGATGAACAAGGTCTGGGGATCTAATGTACAGCATAGGTATGCAGGACAGTTCTGTCAGTGGCCTTGGACTGACCCAGTTCTCTCCTCTTTCTTGCTTGTAGTTCTCAAGAATAACTGTAGAATGTGCTGGGAATGACACATCCTGAGATAGGGAAGAACTGGCTGGAACAGCCCAGCCTTTGGGTCAGTCCTCCCTAGAAACAGAATGTCCCTCATTGCTTTAGCTCAGTGGGATGTGTTGCTGACAGGTATAAAACCTAGGGAAGGCTGCTTTCCCAGATTTTTGAGCTGTAGTTCAAGTGGGGCATGGATAAACAAGATTCCATCAACTCTGGGCAACTCTTCTGAGACTTGTGGTGTTGACTCACCCTTAATCTTGAATCCTTCTACTGTCCCTTGCTGCCTACCTGTGAGTAATAAATTTGCTTAGCTTAACTTGTTGTGTGATCGTTCTGTCTCATCAGACTCATGCAAGCAGTGGAAATTGCAGCCCAGATGCAGTGGGCTGAAGTGGTAACCAGTGCGGAGTAAACCTGTTTCACAGGGTGGTGACTGATGTAATCAGTAATGTACATATATCATATCATCATGTTGTACACCTTAAATATATAAAATATTTTGTGTTAATTAAATGTTTTTAATTTTTTAAGAAGATAGATCAATAAATAAAGGTAAATTCAACTGGGTACCTGCCAAAATCTCAGATAGTCCTGAGAGCAAAATTTAAGGGGAGAATACCACCAATTCTGAAGTCAGTGAGCAGCTACTGTACATGATTGGTCCCAGTTTTGGGTGTTTCAGATGCCTGTCCAAGATCATTAAAGGTGTAAAGAAGAGATGAACATGTAAAGGAATACTGGAACTTGAACTTTGGGCTTTTATTGTTATATCTATCTTTCTCCTAGGACAGATTCAAATCCAAGGCCCTGGTTGTCCCATATTCAAATGTGCATGCATCAAATGATGCACCTGAGAGGCATGTATATGGCAGGCAAGAGAGATGGCTAAAGCAATTCTGAAGGGTAATGACTTCTAAATGTTTATTTTTCTTTAGCCTTTTTACCTAGAACTTCTTTTTAGAATCAAGACGAATTTCCCATCAATCTGCTCAGGGGCCCCATGGTTACATTTTGCAAAGAACTTCCTTCCTTACCAGTGAGAAGACACAAATGCAGAGGATTCACTAGTGCTAATGTCTTGATAAAGGCAACATTCAACAAGGGAAGGGATAGCAGTGGCCTGATCCTAGCACCGAAATCAATATCTTATTAAAAAATTCTTCAAAAGTAACTACATTTGTTAATTTTTCAGATTAAAACAAACAAACAGAAATATAGCAACAGCATCCAAACTCCATTCTGGGTAAGACCTCGCATAGGTATAATTTTAGTTTCCAAGGCTGGTTTAGTCTAGGAAAAAGAGCTGAATCTACATATCTTCTCTATTTTTTGTTGTGTTCAAAAGATATTCTCTATTTCCTCCCCAGCCAAAATTTTCAACAATCTACTATTCTTCTAAACATACTTATCTGTCAGAAGTGAGCTTCACTTCCTGTGGTATTCATCTTCAACTCAGGAATGGACTTACTTTTTTAAGTGCATGCTAGTGCATTACAGCTGCTAGAGTTTCTGCTTCTTTTCCATGTAAACACAGATTCACTCACCTCCCATGACTCGGCATCAGCCTCACTCTCAGCTGGCTTTATTTTTCAAAACTGCATAATGTCTTCCTACACTACCAGAAACCTGTTTGGGGGAAAACAAACATCTTTAGCTTGCTAGTTTCATTGCAGGTCATACAGCTTTTTCCACTGTTGGCCACTAGACCCTCCTGGGTTCCCAAGGTCCCAGTTTGCCTACACCATTATCTAAAAGGCTTCTCTAGGCATCTGCATCCAGGTGTGCCTGCTGCACCTTTGTGACATGGGCTGATAACAATGGCATCTCAACAGTTAGTCTTCTTTTAGTGAGGGTCCGGAAGTACCTCAGGGATTCATGCTGCCTCACAAAAGTTAGCAACATGAGACCAGATGGGCTAGAAAACCAAAAGCAAAGTGCTTCCATAGGAAAATTGTAAGGGGCAGGTTTAGAAAAGAACTGCAAAAAATGTTGTAAATCTCTCTCTCTCTTTCTTCATGCCCCTCACCACAGCCTACATCATTTCTTTCTTTAAAATCTATCTAAGTCACCAAGGATGGATCAGAATACTAAGGATGCTAAGGATGGATCAGAATACCAGTTAAATTTTTTGGAATTCTTTTCTTACAGCAAGAGGTAAACTGATTAAAAATCTTAACATGGATCTTCCCTACGTTTCTTCTGGGCCTCTGTACCCATCAATTTATGCAAACTCCCTCTTGTACTCATTCTGTCTACCTAATCTTTCTGATTATTATTATTGACCAAACTTCTTCCCCCATGACAAAATCAAATGATAACTTCTACTGACCCTAACTTTATGTAAGGCTGTGAGTGTATGTGTGTGTTTGTGTGTGTGTGTGTGTGTGTGTGTCTATTCTGGGAATTTAAAAATGTGTGGGAAACCACTGGTCTCAGGATTGTTTCTGAGTTTACTGAGGAGCAATTACACGAATTAAACATTATAAGAGCAACATAAGGGATGGTCCATTCTCATGAGGGAATGAAAACTCAAGGATTTTAAGGGATGTTCAGTTATTAATTTTTAGAGTCTTAATTGGAATTTAAGTTTGCTGATTACAAAACATTTGCTCTTGCCAATTCAGCATGCTGTCCTCAAGGAATGTGGACACAAAATTGAGTAACAAGGCAAATTGAAAGTCATAGTTCAAGAAAAGAGAGGCTTCCTGTGCATACTTTCATGCCAAAGAATTGGCACAGGCAACAGTCCATGCATTTCGTGTGTTTAATCTCCATATTAGACATATCATTGCTGCAGTGAAGTTGGGATGGAGGGAATAAATGTTAAAAGCAGGACAAATGGAGTTATCCAAGACTACAGAATGAATAGAGAGCTTTTCTTACAAAACAAAGTCCACCAAGAAGTCAGTTTTCTCTGTGTAATGCTCAGCCAGTTAAATCTGCAAACTCAGTAGCACAGAGAATGAAACAGTAAGTAGCAGAGAGAATTTACATTACAAAAAAGCAGATCCCTAGCTTTTCAGCAATGCATGTTACTGTTTCTAGTAGACACTTGAAATAAGAGATGACTAAACCTATAGAGATACTCTTGATGAAATTCGTGCTTTAACAATTGCAAACACAAGAGACAGAAAATTTTCTAATAGGTCTAATTTTTCTAACAAACAGAACTGAATAGTCCATTAGCACACCAGGGAATGATACAACTATCAGACATCAGCAAAAGAGAGAAACTGGAGCTGTTTTGTGGTGTCTGTGATTAAACCAGTTGCCTTTCTTGTGATAATGTTCAAGTAAGTTACATCAAATTATTTATTACTCAATTGTTTCATGCCTAAGTGAGTTAAGCTTGGATGATACAATCGTCAAGAAGGCAGATATTGTGGTGGACTGAATAGTAGCCCACCAAAGATGTCTATCCCCTAATCCCTTGTGAATATGTTAACATTACATGGCCAATGGGACTCCACAGATGTGACTAACTTTTAAGGGCCTTGAAACTAGAAGAGTGTATTAGTCTGCTCAGGCTGCCATAACAAGATACCACAGACTGTGTGGCTTAAACAACAGAAATTTATTTTTTCACAATTGGAGGCTAGAGACACAAGATCAGAGTCCATCAGGGTTGGGATATGGTGAGGCTTCCTTTCCTGGCTTGTAGACACTACTTTCTCACTGTGCACACGTGCAAAGGTAGAGAGAGATCTGTGGTAGCTCTTGCCCCTCTTATGAAGACACCAGTCCTATCAGATCAAGGCCCCACTCTTATGGCCTCACCTGACCTTAATTACTTCCTTAAAGGCCCTACCTCTGAATACATTCACATTTGGAAGTTAGGGCATCAACATACAAATTTCGAGTGGGGAGACATAATTCAGTTCATGACAAACAGTAGTCTGAATCATCCAGGTGGGACCAATCTAATCACATGAGCCCTTAAAAGCAGAAACTCTTCCATGGTTAAAGTCAGAGAAACTCGGTGAAAGAAAAAGCAAGAGAAATTTGAAGAGGGAGAAGAATTCAACATACTGTTGCTGGCTTTGAAGACACAGGGGGCCACAGAACAGAGAATACAGGTCGCCTATTTGAAGTTAAGAACATCCTGATCAGTGGCCAGCAAGTAAACAGGAGCTCCGTCCTTCACCACAGGACACTGCATTCTATAATACCAACAAGCCGAATTAGCCCAGAATCAAGTTGTCTCCCAGAGCCTCCAGAAAGGAGCATACTTGCTAATACCTTGATTTCAGTTTTTAAGACTCAGATAGAAAAACCAGCTGAACCCACTGGATTTTTAATGTATAGAATTGTGAGATAAATTTGTGTTGCCAAAAGTTGCAATGTTTTGGGCAACTTTTTATGGCAGCCATAGAAAACTAATACAAATATGATCTCTTCCCTCCTGGAGCTTATATTCCAGAGGGCTAAATAACAATCACGTAAGCTGACAAATGAGTAAAATAATTGCCAAGTGTAGTAAAATAATTGACCTGTGAGAAATAAGCAAATAGATGAAGCAGAGAATAGCATAGGGGACCTAGATACTAAGAGCTGTTGGTAAAAGTGATATTTAAGCCGACTAAAAGGAAGAGAAGGAGCTGGCTGCTCAAAGATGCAGAACAAGAGCATCCCATGCAGAGGGGACAGATATGCAAAGACCTTGAGGTGTGAAAGGGCTCAAGGTGTTCAAGAAACTGAAAGATGACCAGTGGTGTTGAGCGTAGAAAGGCAGAACTTAAAAGAATGAGGTTGTAAAGATAGGCTGAGCAGAGAGCACGCAGTGCTTTATAGAACATGATTAGAAATTTGGGTTTCATTCTAAGAACAGTAGGAAATCCTTGCAAGCTTTTAAGCAGAAAAGTGCTAAAAGGGTGGGATTCTGTAACAGAAAAACGACATCAGCAGAAAAATTGAATAACTTCAAAAAATGTCCTTGGTTTAGTTAATAGTATATCATCAGCATTAATTTCTTAGTTTTGATAATTGCACCATAATTATCTAAGGTGTTAACATTCAAGAAAGCTGCGTGATCGATTTAAGGAAACTCTCTGTACCATTTTTGCAACTCTTCAGTAAGCCTAAAACTATTTTAAAGTAAAAAGTTAGAGAGGAAAAAAAAATGTCATGACCCACTTTTTAATTTAGGAAGATTATTCTTACTTCTCAGCTGGAGTATGAGCCATAGAAGCACAAGAGTGAGAGGGTGAATACCAGTTAGGACACTGACTCTGTAATTCAAGTGAGGGATAGTGGATCAGAGAACCTGATAAGGGACAACTTTTCAAATTCCGTTTTTGAAGTAGAATCCCCAGGACTTGACGATGAATGCGTGTGTGCATGCTCAGACCTGTTGCTGGGCTGAGAGGTAGGAGGTGGGTAGTAAAGGAATGGGATAAATGAAATTCTAGGTTTCTGTGATCTCGCTTACTAATGGGAAGATTGCAGAGTGTGAGGAGAAAGGAATATAAATTTTTAAGGTCAATAGGCCTCTAAGTGAAGATATTAAGTGAGCTGAAACTCAGAGGCAAGATCTGGGCTGAAGATGACTCCAGGTAGCTGAAAGCAGAAACATGATGTTTATATGCTGCTCTCTTGTGGGAGGAGTTAAGAGCCATCTACTTATGAATAATCAGGAAAGGCAATGTCCAGGAAAGAACCTTGTAATGTAGAGCAGCAGATCAGTGCTAGAAGGTAGAAGACTGTCCACCAGAAAAAAGATGCTTTTACATTTTCACTGAGCTGGTTTCCTCTTTTCTTTCTTGGTAAATGTCTTATCAGAAATGCTGTCATACCCAGTTCTGCTCAGCACAATCATAAAAGGGAATTGTTTGTTTATTCTTGAGCCATGGTAGAATGAGACGAGCTGTAATAGGTGAGCGAAGATTATGGGCCATCTTTGAAAAGACTCTGGGACAGAAAATTTGTCAGTGTTTTGAGCCAGGGGCTTCTCTTTTCAGTGATTACTTCTAAAGTATGTATATATATATTCTTACATCTGCCTATATATTTATATTTATACCTATTTATAATATATATACACATTTATATCTGTAGCTAGATAAATCAAGCCAGCCATTTCTTCATACAAGATGTGCTAGCACAGAAGTTGTGGCATCTGATAATCACTGGTGGATTTCTTAGTAAAAAATCCATAAAGAAATTTCTGAGCAGCCTATTTGAATTTAAAGTGCAAAAAATGTTATATTATTTCCCTAAATTGAGATGCTAAGGTTGGATGCTTCCTAATGAAACTTTGATAAGGTATCACCTAAGATGACAGCCACATGGAAGAATAGACAAATATCTACATCTAACAGATTTATAATGTATCTATCCAAGGGTCAAAGAAAATTCCCCTCATTACTTATTTTCTTAGAATATTTGCATAGCATTTCCACTTCATTGATCTCTTGTCCAGACTTGCAGTGTTCAATTCCTATCTCTCTAAGAGCCATCCAGAGTCCAGATACAAAACCTGGACACCATCTCTGTGTCCCTTGAATTATGCTGCAAAATGGATGGTCTGACCTTATGGGTTAGTTTGTTCAATTGATGTAGCAGAAATACACATTTCTTTTAATTAAAAAACTGTTTAGATTTTAGATATGTTTCATAATGTAATATGCAACAAATGTTATCTTCTTAGATGTAATAAATACATAAGTATTATTACAGAAAGAATAATTCGATTTCATTGGGACGAATTCAATTTTGTTTTTAAAATGGAAATTTTTTATCCAAGTAAATTTGTGTTTATCCCATTTGATTCAGAAACTAAGACAGGGTGTCATTTTCTACATAGGTTCTCTAGTTTCCACTTGAATCTACTGAATAATATAGAGTCAAGGAATATTAGATTACAACCCCCAAGTCACAACTCTAAGAGCTGGCATCTGACTTTCCCAGTACTGCGCTAAGCTCCATGTGAGAGCTACAGATGCTAGCATTGTCCCATTCTCTCCAGATGCTACTGATGTTGCTATCCTTTACAGGCCACTCCCCATTTTCCCTGAGCATGGCCAAGTTTTCCACTGTTGGGCAATATGCCCAACCCCAGCCATCTACTACTCCAGGGCCTACTGTTCGTTTGCTGTTGACCTCAGCTGCATGGGCAGATAATAATGTCTAGGCATAGACTGCCTTTCATAAGGCAGTTACTTCAGTGTTGCAGTCCAAATGAAAAAAAAAGAAACAGAAAACCTCTGTATTAGCTACAGAGTTGTTGGCATTACCCGCTGAGTTCATTGAGATGAGCTCCCAGACCAAGTTGACCCTTCAAGGAAAGAGCGAGATATCCCATGAAGCAATTGTTTAAACCACTTAGTGGAACTCCATTCTTTAAGAGGATCACCTGGTGGTTGACATCACTTCCTTGCTTTAAAGCATTACGATTTTCTGTGTTTTAACTCGGTTATCTTTTTACAGGCTGAACCCCCTGCTGAATTCTTCAGACATACACCACTCACCCCAGCATACCCTCTCTGGCAGTGGGTAAATGGCAAATAAAAAGGTTCCCTCCATCAAGTCAATTGAAGAGGGCAGGTGGCAGGGTACCCAAGGATGCTTTTGCTCTCCATGCCGCTTAATGTCTCTAAGATCAAACACAAAGATCATGGGAGGAACAGGTGATCAGCGGGCAACAATAGATGACTGTACTAGGTTCTGGATGGGTTGTGCAACTCAGACAAAATGGATGGCCCCATTTAAAACGACTTCAGAAGTATCAAAGGAGGTCTCTGTAGTTACCGTATGTGCCTTCAGACTCGAACATTATTTTCCAATCCTGCTGGTGCTACTATTGCAGAGTGAGAAGGAAATATGAAAAAGGCTTTCTCTTCATTCAGATTTCTTCCACAGATGCTTTTTCCAAAAAGAAATGCAAACTTTATATGTGAGTTTTGGAATGAGGCTGAGATAGTGTACCCCCATTCACAGAAATGTTTGTGGGATGCAAGAAAATAGGCATGCTGTGCCCAGCAGGTTTTCACCAAAAAAAATTTCAGACAATTTTTCCATTACTCGTCAGGGAAGTTGTGTCCCATTACTCTACCCCTACCCCCCAGAGAAATGGTAATCTTTGTTCTAGGATTATTTGTCAACTCGTTTTATTATGTAATGGAAATACAAGTAGCTCTGTACACATATATTTGACTTTCATAACAGTCAAAATGAAACCAAAATTTATCCCAACATTTTATAGGGCAAATGTTGCTTTGTTTTGTTTTTTAAGTATTAGTGTTTTTAACTAATATTATAAAAATTCAAACACTGCAAGGGACATCAATTTTGTCTCCTTCTCACTCTAAATCTCCAGTTTCCTCATTCTCTCTCTTTCAGAAACAACCGCTACTCCTGGTTTCAATGTAATCGTTCAGAGTTAGTTTGCACATTTACAAAGATTTCTATATGTGTTTTTATATATTTGTCGTTCTTAAATTTTTTACTCAACCGAGTATATAACATCCATGCTGTTCTATTCCTTGCTTTTTCAACCTACTTCTTGGAAATGTCTACATAAAGGTATATATATATGTCTACTTCATTCTTTTTAATGGCAACATTTCATTCTATAATATGTACACTCCAAAATGTACTTGTTCTATCTCCTTTGGTTGATATTTGCATGGTTTTCTCTTCTTTCTGTTATAAACAATGCAACAATAAATACTATATAGTATTAGTATTAGTATATATATTTTACTAATATATAAAACTCTATGGTTACCTAAATATAGAATTTTTGCACACATGTTTAAATATATCTGTAAAATCATTTTCTCAAATGGAAATTTTAGAGGAAAATATCTGCAGATGTTTTGACAGATATTACTGCATTGCTTTCCTAACAATTGGTACCAATGTAAACAATCACCAGTAATGTATAACATAACCTATTTCCCATAAATAGTTGTCAACACATGTACCTTTAAACTTAATTTTCCTTGTCTATTTGAAAGGTTAAAAAATGCTATATATCTTTAAACATACCTTGCATTAATTATAAAAGAGGCTGAGTTGGTTTCCATGCATTTAATGTCTTTTCTGGGAACTGACATTTCTTATCTGTTGATTTGGAATGTCACCTACATGTTATGTTGAGCCATAAATAATTACCATTTTTATAAGGAAGCAGACATGAAAATTAGTAATTTTATATAGTGTAACTCAGATAGATATATAGGTAGACAGATAGAGTATATATACCTGCATCAAAAATTTAATTAATATGGCTTAAAAATGCATAATGACATGCCTTATTATTCATCTTTTTCAGAAATATCTTAGCCATTTTTGAATGTTATTTTTCTACCTATAAAGATATCATCTTTTTCCAAACAAATTAATATGCCATTTAAAAATCTGTATTTAATTTCATTGATAGTCTAATTTAGGAATAATCAATATCTTTACATGGTTGCCTTTTTTTATCCTTATCTTCTGGTATACAAAAGTCTACTTTTGTAAAAATGTCAAATCTTTGATATCTTGGTACACACTTAGTTTTTATTTCATATAGGTCTTGTGTATTTTTATTAATTTTATTTCTGGTATTTTATAAATATTACTATTATAATAAGATTTTTTCTTTTATTATATCTTCTAATCTGGGGTCTTTTGAGAAAATATTAATTTTTGAATATCAATTTTATAATCTAATACATAATTAAATTTTAAATTATTTTTAATACTTTTTAGTTAATTTCATTGAGTTTCCAAATATATAAGCATACCATCTGCATATAACCATAATATTTTATACCTCTCTTTTTCTTACATCAAATTGTATCAGCTAGTATTTACAAAACTAATATTCTGTTGTTAAGCAAAATCCTGGTTTCTGATTTTATATATATGTATGTATATATACACATATATTTATGCCTATATATATATACACACACACACACATATTGACAGTTTATCTATTTCTATTAAATTTGGTTAATAATTTTTATGCAATATACTTGTTAAATTTTATCAAACACAATTTTAAAATACCTTTCACAGATAGTGAAAGGCATACATGTTTTCTCTCCTTTGATATCTATTAACAACTAATTTTATTAATGGGTTTACTAAAAGTGAACTATCCTTGCATTCCAGATACAATTGCTCTTCACTGTGGTGTAGTCTTCTTTCATGTGTTACTGAATTCCATTTGCTAATGTAATTTTTTAGTTCAATTTTTATATCAATATTCATAAGTAAAATTGGCTTGTAGCTTCATGCAATATTACCTGTGCAACACTGGCCTCAGGCATAAAGAAATGAAAATTATCTATCTCTTTCAGGGATCTAGAATAATTTAGGCAACTTCAAGTGATCTGATCTCTGAAGATGAGCAGAATTTCCCTTTGAAATTGTCTGGGTCTGGTGTTTTGGGGAAGAGCAGAGAAGCTCTTTGGCAAAATTTTTGTTTTTGCTAAGATACTTAATATATTTCATTTCCTCTTACATATTTTATTTTAACCTTTTTCTATATAACTTTAAAGTATATTTATGTTTTCCCAGTTTTTCAATGAAGTAGATTATTGAGAATAGAATATAATAACACTATGAATATATTTTAATCGATTATGTGAAGAAAGTCTACAGTGAATCATCAATTTTTGACAAATATCTTTGTATTTATCTCTCTAATTTCTGCAGTTTCTAGACATCAATAATGGGCAGAATCACAAGACAATATGGTAAATTTGTGTGTGTATGTATTGTATGGGTAACGTGTCTAACAGGGCTTCTGACTAAGCATTTCTATCAATAATGGATTTCAATTCACTGCTACATATTTCAAGAAATCTCAAAGTTGAAAGGTACATGCAAAATTGTTTATTATAGTCTTATTGTTTTATAAATAGAGAAATTCTGAAAGGTAGGCAATTTTCCCAAGTTTTCAAGGCTAATAAAAAGTTTAGCTAGAACTGAAGACCACGCCTGAGAATCCTAAGATTATTTTCACTCGACTATATTGCTTTATTTCCTCAAACAGCATGAAGAATCGTGAAATGGCTAATTTAAATTCTATAATTTATAGTTTAAAGGTATATAAGGGTTTTAAGTTAGTATGACTCCTTCAAATAAAAAATACTGTCAGTAAGTTAGAAGATTTTAAAAATTTTTTCTTCAATATATCAATATAAGTAACTACATTAAAAAATAATTTGTGTACATTATAGTTAAGATAGATTCATAATAACTGACAATTGACTTTAAACAATCATTTGTAATGGCTAAAAAAGAGAATAATCTTAGTTGTCAAAATTCATGCAATAACTTTCTTTTCTATTATCATTCTCTTTTTTGAGCCATTATGGTTGGTACTGGGTTAGGTAAAGTAAAGAAACATACAGGTGCGGTTTCATAGGTACAGAGAGCTCAGAATTCTGTGAGAATTGAGTGATGAGCCACTCATTCCTGCCATAGCTTGAGGTAGTCATAAGAATATTTTATAAGCCAACCTTCACCAGCATCTTTCTTGGTAACTACCTGCATCATATAACAGCTGGGAAGTGTGTGAGGGTGGGGGAAAGATACGGAAGAGACTGACTCAAGAAGATTCTGATCCTATCTTTTCAGATCTCGAATCTTTTTAATATTTTAAATATGCCATAGCTAAATGTCTCTATGCCCCATATCAAACATTAAATTCAGAATGATCAGAATGAGCCACATAGGACAAATAAGCCTTCTTCACTTTCTTATTTCACCTACACTCATGTGTGGCTCTAAGTAATACTGAAGCAGGAGAACATTCCCAGGGACATGCTCATGCTGTTAGCTGTGACTGAAAAATCTATAGAACTGGCAATTATAGAAATGTTCCTTTACAAAACTTCAGTTCCTGGAGGAAGACATACTTGTATTTTTCTGCCTGTTTGTGTTATTTACCACTTTCTAATTAATATAAATTTCTGTCTGAATAATACAATTCCTCAAGAGTGAAGTTATCTGACTTTATTACTTCAGTTACGAAGCTTGGTTATTGCACGGTGGACAGTATGGTAAATCTTACCATGATTTAGCACTAAAGTTTGATAAAGAAGAAAGTTCCCAAAACATGAATGACTGCAAAAAAGGCATTGCATTCCTCCAGGCCTCTGTCCCCTCACCTGTGAAAAGAAAGAGGTGGCCAAATTAACTTGACGAAACATTAACTGTCAGTTGCTGAAATGCGACTGAAACTCAGGAATTTGCTTTTTTGCTTATGTCTCTTCTGAGATTGTAGGTTTCATGTAGGAAGAAGGTGAGAAAGAATAGTCCTAGATAAATAAATGATTCTCAACTGATTACTAGATCTAAAAGGGATCCATTATTGAATAATGCAGCAAGAATGTCCCAAATATTCACCAATAGTTTTGCAGCCTTATTCCCTGATATTAGAAAGTTATCTTTAACCTCTTCCCACTACATTTATCCCTTCACTATGGGACAACAACTGAGACTAGATTCTATTCAAACCAGCACAAGTTTGGAAATTTCTCTTTACTTTCTCTCTAGATGCCCAGATGTAAGAGTGTGTGGTAGGGGAAGAAACATTTATTTTTACCTTCATATCCTCCATTCCTAAATATTAAATACCATCCTCATTATAAAATGTAAAAGCCAACACGAATTATAGATTTATTTGGATTTTAGGAGACTAACTAGAGACGATCACTTCCATGGCAAGGGAGGATATTTGTGTATTGTAATATACAGAACTGTAAGTGCATTCAACATTTGTTCTGTGGTGTTGTTTTTCATTAACCAGTTAGACAGGGAATGCTAATGATGTGTGGGGGGAAGATGCTGCTGGAAATGTATATAAAATGTGGTTTCCATTACTCCCCACTGGGAGCAATAAGTAATGCTGTGTACAAGGGAAGGACAGCTTGTTCATGAATATGAGCACAGCAGCAAATTGTATGGCAAGGCAAAACTCCCAGGATTTTATGACTCTTAACGATTCCAGCCCTCAGGTGTCACTATCTGTGACTTGGCTGTGAGTAATGAGATGCTGCCTTGCCTTTGTCCAAATTTTACTGGGAGCATTGAAAGGCACATTGCGTACCACCTATTGCCATCACGCACTGGAAATCTCTAGGATGCCATGTCAGGCAGGAAAATGCTGTTGGTGATCTCAAAATTATTGCCAATTGCTGGGATAAAATTGTTGTTAGAGTCACATTCCCATTCCTTCATTCAGCAAGGTGAAAAACAGCTCATTGTTTATACACCCTACAGTGATGAATTATGAAGACATTCTAATGGAAAGTTTGCCATGGAAACTGCCAGTAAAATGTGGCTAAGAAACATCAAATTGCAGAAGGTACCTTTCAATAATTAGAAGTGTTTATGAACTAGGTACATGGTAAGAGCCATGTACATATAAAACAAGAGGTAAAAATATTCTCAAATTAAATCTCCACAGTAGGAGAAATAAGGGGCTAAGGCAGAGACTGCATTTTGGAAGATGTTCTGTGTTATGCTAAAATGCTTTCTGGTATTGTTACACTGGTATTTTTAAATAGTAGTAATGCTTTTACTTTTATTTTTTCTAATGGGAAGTATAATCATGTATTTTATTTAGAAAACCTTAAATATTAAAAGCCATAAAAGAAGTGGGGGGAATTAATGTTTTTTATGCAAAGTGGCAATCTAAAATGTGTGGCGTATTAGGTAACCTGGAGGTGCCACTACAATGCAGCCTGTATTTTTGCCTAGATCACAGTGGCAAATGTTAACTGAAGTAGGAATGTGAAGATAGGAATCCAGTTTTGCCACTGTGAGCTGTGTGATCCTGGGCAATTTATTACATCTTGAGGCACAGTTCTCATTATCTAAAGACTGGGCACAAAGATCTCTGCACCACTTACCTCATTAATGGGTGAGGAGAAAGATGAAAGGAAATTATTATCGAAGGGTTTTGATTAAAATATACTGGAGTAAGCAGAATGGTAATGATTCGTTCATTTATTCAACAAACATTTTGCTACATCCCTAATGTATTACGGGAGCTACTTTGGGCGCAAGAAATTCAGTAGTTAACAAACACTTCTTGCCCTTATGATCTTACATCTTTATGTAGATGAAAAAACAGATAAATTGGCTCATATATAATATAATCTTAGGTAGTCACAAATGATAAGAAAATAGTAAAGCAGCAGAAGAAAATAAGAGAGTGATTGTATTTGTGTGCAGAAACTTCTGGATAAGTTGTCAGTGCAGACTTTTCTGATGAAGTCTGATTTGAGTAGAGTCTTAAATACTTGAGAGATGAAACCTGTGAAGATTTGGGGCATAAGAAATAATACTTAAAGGAGCAGCAAGTACAAGGAACTGAAGAACGAACATATTTTATGTGTCTGAGCAGCAGCAAAGTGGCCGGGGGAGTTGAAGCAAGGTGAGAAGAGTAGCAGGGAGAATAGTCATCAATGACACTGGGAAGGCAGCCAGGGCAGATCATGTGTGGGGCCGTCACAGTGACCTAGGATGGCATTTCAGGGGCAATGGGAAACTACTGGGAATTGTGAGCAATGGAAGCCCAGGCCCTGATTTCTGCTTTAAAGTGATGATTTTGGCTGTCATACTGTGGCCAGCAAGAGTGAAAATGGAGGCTTCTGCAATAGTCCAGTTCATAGATGATAGTGACTTGGACTAAGGTGGATGCAGCGGAAACGACGAATTTGGGATACTTTTGAAGGTGGAACCTAATGAGTTGTGAGATAAATTTCTTATAGTTGGTACAGTAGACCTTTGAGTGTTGGCAGGGCTACTGTACCAATTGGAAGTATGAGAAACAGTGAGCCTTTATATTTCTGGGCTCCTCTGACCATGTGGATGCCTCAATCTAGGCACGTTGTTTTGAACCGAATTTAGCGTACCTCAGGGGAGAACTAGGGAAGGAATGGGCAGCTGTGTCTACTCTCTTGTCATCTTGATCTTGTCTACCCTCTGCATAATATGTTTGCTGCTTGGTAAGAAACCATAGTGAAAGCAGCCCAAGCTCCAATTCAATAGAGAATACAATATATTTTCTTGTGAAAAAATATATGCAAGGAAATTAGCTGAGAATAAGGTGCTGGAGAGCCTGTTTTGAACATTAAAGTGTGAAGAGGTACAAAATAGTTATACTGGAGAGCGGGAAAGTAAATTGACTATGGAAATGTAGTAAGACTAATAAGCACAATAATGACCAGCTTGAAATTAGTGTTGATTATGTAACATTAGGCCAGTTAGCATGGCTGTGTGTTCTTCATATCCATGTACATCTGTTGCATGCCAGGACCACTAAAGTTAGAGAGCTGAATGTAACCACCTTAGGGTTTTTTCAGGAAGTATGAGGCAAGAGAAAGGAAGGTGAAGAGCCATGGACTATAAATTGGATGAGCAGGCACGAGGGTGGTAAAGGACACTGAGAAGGTGGCTGGTTCCATAGATGGAAGGACTTCAGAGTGGGCAGACAAGAGGGACGATTCTAGAAAGATAGAAAGTGGTCAGAGATTGAATCCTTGAAATTAGTGATGGCATTATTCGTAATCAGCCAGGTTTTATGTACGGCCCTCCCTGGGAATGGATGGCTATATAGACTGTGTAGCTTCAAGTATTTTTGGCTCATGATTGATTCTAGCTGGTGGTGTCATATAAACTTTGAGACTCTGAATTCTTTGCCGAGCATTTTTATTTGTATGTGTGCTTTCTTTATTAACCATGTGTTAAGTCTGGAGTGTCTAGAATATTTCATCTAAAAAGATGAAAGAATGGGACAGATTCTTTTTCTGAAAACCTCATAAAAGGTATAGATTGTTTAGGGTCTTTCTGACACGTCAGCCCTCAAGTATAAAAACATTTTTTCCTTGAGCTTGAAATTTCATGCTCTAAGATGAAGTGTTCGTTGTAGACCTTAAATTATTTCATATCCATTTTTTTCCTTCTCTCCATCTCCTCCTCCTCCTCTTCATCTTCCTCCTCCTTCCCTTTCTCTCATTTTCTTGGTTTCCAAATAAAGAGGTAAACATAGATAAATATGAATACATAAATCAGAAGGTAGATAAACAAATAAAATGTCTTTGCACTCATATTTAACTGAAATCCACTATGAATCAAACTGCATCACTGCTGGATAGTAGCAAAGTTTTTTTTTTTTTTTTTTTAAGCATCAAAAGGAATTATATATCCACGAAACAAATACATTCCTAAGGCCTATGAGAGATCAGACTGTAGGTCCATAACTCCCAGAAATTTATGAAATACATGTGGAAGACAGAATATTAAACAAGTGGCCTTGTGTTGTAGATAAAGACAAATTAGCGTAAAAGATATGACTGTACAGCCTGGGCAACGTAACACCCCATTTCTAAAAAAGAAAATAATAATAGAAAAAAATTACTGGAGTGTGATGATGTTTATCTGTAGTCCCAGCTACTCTGGGGGCTGAGATGGGAATACCACTTGAGCCCTGGAGGTCCAAGCTGAAGTGTACCATGACTGTGTCTCTGCACTTCAGCCTGGGCAGCAGAGCAAGACTATGTTTCCCCAAAAAATACATGATTATATGGTAATGTGACTTAATAGTTTTTAACCAAATGCACCAGAGCTTACACACCAAAAATGAAAGCTTCCCCCTTCAAAATAGCCACCTAGGCAAGTTATATAATTATTCCAGTGATGTTGATATTGCTGTAGACATTTTGTGAGCCACTCTTCTGGGCTTATTTTAACTTTATTTTGAGTATGTTTAAATGGTGCTGAATTACACTTTGGAAAGAAGATTTGGCCACAGGAGGCAACTTAAGGTAATTTGGAGCTGAAGTCAGCAGGAATCATTTTAAGAGATTTAGACCATAAGTAAGGAATGACTTTAATAAGGACATAGATTGGTTCACTTGTGAGCATTGTAAACTGACTCTGAAGGCAGTTTGTGAAGAGGAAAGACTGGTATTTTGAGCTATGGCACCACCATTAAACAAAATGCCTGACCTACCAGCCAAAGTGACCATTTTGCAGTGGAGGGCTCTCCTTTGGGATATTTGCTTTCTGACCCCAAAGAGAGCAAAGAGTGAGGATGCCTGCTGGTAAACATTCAGTTTCCCTATTTCCCAATTCCACAGTCCACAGACACACGATTTAAAAGTATTTTATTGTTCAACAAAATTAAAATAGCTGATACCAAAATGAGGCCATGGCCAAATTCCTGGAGAATCACCTGCGGCCTGCCTATGAAATGCCAAAGCCGCAGAAAAAGGGTATGCATTAGCAGCAGCAGCCCAGGTCCTTTCTCCCACAGAACGAATGCATTTCAAGGACACCTCCCATGGCTCATGGCTGTTTCATTCCACGGCTGTCTGTTCTTGAAAACACAGAGGCTCAAAGGACAGCCACCTTCGTAGCTTGTATAGCAGGAATGTTGGTTTCATTAGTGATCAAAACTTGCACTGTGAGAGTCCTGAAGTTATTTTTAACATTTCAAGCTCCTTTAACTGTGATTCTCAGTAAAGTCATTATCCAAAATGCTGTTAGAAGTTGATTTGCTAAAAGTTTGGCCCTGGAACATCAGGCGTTCTTGCTCTTTGCTCTCCTGTAGGTCAGGAAGCAAATGCCTCCTCTCAATTCCTCTTATGTCCAATTTCTATCAGTTGGGTGAGGCGGTTTTCCTCCTCAGTTTCCCTGCTGCAGTCCTGCTGCTCTTTGAAAGAAATAAAAGAGTTTCAAATGTATTATGCCTAGCTAAAGTGTGGTGATCGTGTTGTTAATATAAAAATGATACACACTTTGGTCAAGAGATTTTTTCTTCTCAAAGTTTTCTCTGTTATATCTATCTCCCTGAAATCATGAGAATCAAATTTTATATAATTGGGAGTAGTTTAATATTAAGGAGACAGTGTGCTTTTTTAGTTATGATGTCTGTTCATTCTTATTTAGAGCACTGAGGATTTTACATCCCAGACCTAGAAGAGGTGATGACAGTGGCATTGGTGACAACCTTATTGAGATCAAGAAGGAAGGCCCTCAAGAGCAGGGAACTGGGTCAGTATGAATTTTTTTCAATGACCAGGGATCCATTGTATCCTAGATGTGGCAGCAGTAGTAGTAGTAGCAACAATGACAGCAATGAGAAATGAAACCTATTGAGAATGTACTCTCTCTGCTAGTTTATAGGTTTTTAAATCTGTTTTCTAGCATAATTCTCTAATTCTCTCATCACTATGTGGAATGAGCAGCAATATTTTACAGATGAGAAAAGCAGAGCACAGAGGGGTTAAGTGACTGTCCAATGTAAAACTGAGAAAATGGCAGAGTTGGGATTTGAACCCAATAAGCTTGACTCCATAGCCCCATGCTTCCCTGTTACAGTGCTCGCTCTCTCTCCAATTTGCCTAATTGACACATGTAACTTCTGAGAGTGCAGAACTGTACTTCTGAAACTGGTAGTGAACATGGAGGCAGGCAGAAATAGAGTGTGATGATGAAGATACAGTCAAACCCTACAAACCCGGCAAAGGCTAGAGTCATTGCTTAGTTGTTCCCGTAGAACTTTCTGCTTACCCCATCACAGCCATTGACTCTGTACTTTATTTCCTGTGTGCCTGTTTCCTCCAGCAAATTCTAAGTTCTTTGAAATAAGGGCTATGTTTTGTTCAAAAAGGGATTTATAACATCCAACAAAATAACCAGAATGTAATAGATATATGGTAAATATTCATTGACTTGATGAATAATCACAAATGGAATGGGCACATGTAATATATAGAAAAATTATTTAAATCCTGATTCTAGGATACTGGCTGGCACACTGAATTGTCAGATTCCTATTTTCTATGCAACTGATATAGTTCTTACCTTCTTCTCTACTCCATAGGCAGACAGGGATATCTGTGGAATGTGTACCCATAAATACACATAGACAGAAGATAGATGATAGATAGAAGATAGATAAATAGATAGATGATAGGTATATATATGTGTGTGTATATGTATGTATATATGGGTATGTGTGTGTATCTGTGCATGTATATATATACATATATATATAATGTAGGTATGTATACACATTATTTTTATATATAATGTGTGCATATTAGTCGGTTTTCATGCTGCTGATAAAGACATAACTGAGACTGGGCAATTTTCAAAAGAAAGAGATTTAATTGGATTTACAGTTCCACGTGGCTAGGGAGCCTCACAATCATGGCGGAAGGCAAGGAGAAGCAAGTCACATCTTACATGGATGGCAGCAGGCAAAGAGAGAGGACCTGTGAGGAAAACTCCTCTTTTTAAAACCATCAGATCTCATGAGACTTATTCACTATCATGAGAAGAGCATGGGAAAGACTTGCCCCATTATTCAATTACCTCCCACTGGGTTCCTCACACAACATACGGGAATTCAAGATGAGATTTGGGTGGGGACACAGCCAAACCATATCAGTGTGTGTGTGTATGTATAGATAGATAGATAGATAGATAGATAGATGATAGATAGATAGACACATTATATATAGATAGATATATTTTTCCCAAGTGTCCTGAACACTTTGAAAGTTGATGTATTTTGTGTTTACAACCAACTTATCTTCAACAAAGGATACAAAAACATTAAGTGCAGAAAGGACACTCTATCCAATAAATGGAGCTGGGATAATGGGCAAGCCACATGTAGAAAATGAAACTGAATCATCATCTCTCACATTATATAGAAATCAACTCAAGATGGATCAAAGTCTTAAATCTAAAATCTGAAACATAAAAATTCTAGAAGATAGGATCAGAAAAACTCTTCTATACACTGGCTTAGGCAAAGAATTCATGAGCAAGAACCCAAAAGCAAATGCAATAAAATCAAAAATAAATAAATGGGACCTAATAAAACTAAAAAGCTCTGCACAGCTTTCATAATCAGCAATTATCAACAGTTATCAAAAATAATCGGCAGTTATCAGACAACCCACAGAGTGAGAGAAGATATTCACAAACTATGCATCTAACAAAGGACTAATATCCAGTATCTACAGTGAACTCAAACAAATGAGCAAGAAAAACATCAGATAATCTCATCAAAAAGTGGGCAAAGGACATGAATAGACAATTCTCAAAAGAAGATATACAAACTGCCAACAATCATATGAAAAAATGCTCATCATCACTAATTCAGGGAAATGCAAATTAAAACCACAAAGAGATGTAACTTTACTTTTGCAAGAATGGCCATAATTAAAAAATCAAAAAATAATAGTCGTTGGTGTGGATGTGGTGGAAAGGGAACCCTTTTACATTACTGGTGGGCTTGTAAAACTAGTACAACCACCATGGAAAACAGTATGGAGATTCCTTAAAGAACTAAAAGTAGAACTACCATTTGATTCAGCAATCCCACTACTGGGTATCTACCCAAAGGAAAAGAAGTCATTATACAAACACACACACACACACACACACACACACACACACTCACACACGTTTATGGCAGCACAATTCGCAACTGCAAAGATATGGAAGCAACCTAAATAACTATCAACCAATGAGTGGATAAAGGAAATGTGACATATATACATCATGGAATACTACTTAGTCATAAAATGGAAAGAAATAATGGCTTTTGCAGCAACTTGGATGGAGTTGAAGGGTATTATTCTAAGTGAAGTAACTCAGGAATGGAAAACCAAATATAGTATGTTCTCACTTATAAGTGGGAACTAAGGTATGAAGACATAAAAGTATATAATGGTATAATGGACTTTGGGGACTTGAGGGAAAAGGTGGAGGGGTGAGAGACAAAAGACTACATTTTGGGTACAGTGTATACTGCTCAGGTGACAGGTGCAACAAAGTCTCAGAAATCACCACGAAAGAACTTATCCATGTAAACAAAACCACCTATTCTCCAAAAGCTGTTGAAATTAAAATTCAAAAAATAAAAATAAAAATAAATACCTATTTTGTTTTAATTTGTTTTTGAGATGGAGTTTCACTCTCGTTGCCCAGGCTGGAGTGCAATGGCGTGATCTTGGCTCACTGTAACCTCTGCCTCCTGGTTTCAAGCGATTCTCCCGCCTCAGCCTCCTGAGTAGCTGGGATTACAGGCACCCCGCCACCCTGCCCACCTATTTTTTTGTATTTTTAGTAGAGATGGGGTTTCACTATGTTGGCCAGGCTGGTCTTGAACTGATCTCAGGCAATCCACCCACCTCGGCCTCCCAAAGTGCTGGGATTTCAGGAGTGAGCCACCGCACCCAGCCTTTGAAATGTTTTAATGTATTTTTAGTTTTTTGTTTTTTATTTTTGTTTTAGGTTTGGGGTACATGTGCAGGTTTATTACATAGGTAAACTTGTGTCATGGGAGTTTGTTGTACAGATTATTTTATCACCCGGTTATTAAGTAAGTCTAGTACCCATTAGTTAACTTTCCTGATCCTCTTCTTCCTCCCACTCTCCACCCTCCGGTAGGCCCCAGTGTCTATTCTCCTCTACCTGTCCGTGTGATCTCAATTGATATATTTTGGGTCTGCAAATATCTATGCTGTACCAATTCAAGTTCAGAAAATGATGAAATTTAGAGCCATTGAACATTGGCTTAAATGGCTCTGAATTAAAATAATCTGGACATATGAATTTTAATTTTCCAACGTCCCTCATGGAAGCTGCTAAGTGAATGTGAAGAAGGCCTTGGGTGTCAGGACTTACAGCCAGGTGGATTGCGCTGCTGCAGATTCATCCACATGCCGGATGAATCCAGGTCAGCCAAGCTTAATGTTAGTTTCTACAACTTTAGAAAGTAACTAAAAGTTACTGAAATCCAGCAGACAAATCACTTGCATCTTTCTGGTTCCTGCACCTGCTGCTCAGATTTCTGGTAGAACACGCTTCCCACTTTCCTTGCCTGATTTTGGAACCTTGTTGCTGAGCCCAGACTGTGATTCCCTGCCTGCATCTCTTGTTCCATGCTGTAATTCTTTAATTCCCGGGAATCTTCTGGTTTGGGGCCACCTGCTAATCCCTTTGTACATTCCCTTTGCCTTTCCCTGAGCATTCTGGATTTATCTGCTTACCTTATGCCTGACCCACTTCTTATCCCGATTCCAGCTATATTCAAGTGGTCCTGAATTTCCTGTCACAATGGACACCTCTGCTAACCTTAGCTACTTCTAGCCAGTGACCTCACCAAACCCACCAGTGCTGAGCTCAGGTTCATAGCCAGCTGGCCTCCGTCCTCTCATCAGAGGTGCTGCTGCTGTGCTCTGGCACGGGCCTGCTCCTCTGTGCTAAATCTCTGTATACCAACTCCACACTCCCTGATGGGAAATTTCCTCCTTTTTGCCTCTTTAATTTCCTATGCTATCTTAGAAACCAGCTTTTTCCCACATGGAATTCCTGTTCTCTTTATTCCTACTCCTCTGCCTAGGCAGGCTGAGCCTCAAGCCAAGCTTGTGGTCTCTGAACTTAGGACTCTGATCCCCAAAACAGTTGTCTTTCCAACTGCAAAAACCTTAGAGCAGTGATTCTTAAAATGTGGTCCTGGGTCGAGCAGCAGATGCATTGCCTGGGAACTTGTTAGAAACGCAATTTTTCATGCCTCACTTCAGATCTATTGAATAAGAAACTCTGGAGGTGGGCTTGGAATTCAGCATGTTATCAAGTCCACCAGGTGATTCTAAGGATGCTCAAATCCAAGGACCATTGCCTTAGAGAAATGTTGCCTTTACTCTGGCCTAATCTTCTTTCTCTTCCTGTTGCCTTTTGAGCTTAGGACAGACATATAATTTCTATTTAGTTCCTGTTTCTGAATCCCTGCTTCTCTGGGCATTGTTGTTGTTGTTGTTGTTGTTGTGTGCGTGTATCTGAATCCTAGATAGTCAACCTGCCATTAATAAAATATCTCTGCTTGGTCATACTCAGCCGCCTTCCCACTGTATGTCCCACTGAAACTGCAGCCATGCCAGTGTCAACAGTATACAAGTCCCACTCTGCCAAGTGGCAGCACTGCAGCACACATCCTGCTATATTGTGAGCAATGGCTGGGTAGAGTCATTCTGCAATGCAGAAGCTGACCTCATGTGGTCATTTGTATCTTGTCATGCCTCTGAGCAATGGCATCCAGGAGGAAGGATACTTAAGAAGTACCAGGGTAGATGAACCCCTCTGCTTACTGCAATTTTAATCATCCTTATTTCCGCCCCCCCAAAGAATCCCAAGCAATTGAGGGCCAACTTCAGAAATAAATGAGAACATTTTCATGGTAAAATCAATACTTATAGACTTGAAACGTAGTGTCCTGTTGAATATAAACAACCTCATCACACTAGTAGTAGATGCTTGGTTGAAGCCAGCAAGAAGTATATAAAACCTAATAGCACTATATCTCTAGTCATTTTGCATTTATGATCCTACATTTGAAAGGCCAAGGGAAACTGTGTTCTAGGGCCTGAAGAAAGTGTTTGTAGATAACACAGAGCTGGTGCAAGCCACTACATCAGGTTAATTCCAGTTAAAAAATTAAACAGGGTAAATTTTTATTTCTAAGCCAATGTTAGCAGTTAGTTTGGACAGGAAAAAAATACATCTGAGATCAATGTGTATTTTTTTGTGTTTGTTTTTGCCCACACTTCTTCCAAGTAGTCTCATTTCCCTTTGGTGCATCCTAATCTCAATTAACCAAGCAAGTGTATTAGTCTGGAGTTTGAGAAAACATCAGTTTGAGAAGCAATTGAGATGATGTTGTCTGTGAGTGGCTGCCACTTAGTCTTGCAAACCATCTCTGGAAGAGGTGACTTAGGAGTGTGTCTGGAGGCCTCCATCCATGTTACCTTTAGATGCAGGCACCTTATGAACTGGACCAGGAAGGCCTTGTTTTTGCAAAATGCACAGTTGCAGTGAAAGAGGGAATGAAATCACGTTTCTGATTTCGTGCAGCCAGATAAGAAGCAACTCTTCCTAAATGTAAACACCACATCTTCAGCCCTGCACTATTGCTGAGCCCCCTCTACCAAACATCCTTAATCTCTAGGGCATGTTCTGTCAACATCTATATCTGAGCACATCTGATGGACTGGTGGGCAGAGTAGCCAGGAGCCAGCTTGCTTAAGGTTTTTATGTTTTGAAGTTTGTATTTTGCCCAGAGGATTCTGGGAAATGACTGGAATTGGTAGACCACATAGTGTTTACCTAAGAAATGGCCTGGATTTTATCACATATCTGGGCCCTAGAGAGAGAAAGTGAAAGTCCAGTTTTTATAAGGCACTCAGTAAGGAGATGGAGGCCAGGTGAGAAGGTTCAGTGAGTGGTTTTGACCTGGCAAAGATAACAGTGCCTGCACAACTCAAAATAGCACTGGGACAATATCTACGTAGGGCAGGGGCATCAGTGTTGTTGTGAGTCCTTAGTAGCAATGGAAGTAGTAAGGTGCTGCCCTTTCATGGCTGCCAACAGTCAAGGAGAAAAGAAGAGCAAATCACCATAAGTCTAGGAGACTCAGAAATATTACAGAGAAATTATTTCCTAAGGAATAGTACCAGCAGATTTAGAGTGTTGGTCTAATTTGGCCCATATTTATTCCAATACTGATAAAACGAGTTACCCAAGAAAACTCAACGTCTATGAAATCCATTAAGGAGTCAGTCTTGCTTCTATTTTCTCAGGTCATCTCTTCGCCCCCAGGTTTCCAGAAACTCCACTCCCATAGGATGAAATCCACACCCCTTATCTTAGCACTCCAGATCATTGAGTTGGTCCCCATTGAACTTAGTGATCTTCTCATTCCATTTTCCTAACAGCACTTTGGTCACATGTATATCTATATGGTGGCCTCTAATGTGTCTTCTCTCTGCCCCTCTGAACTTCCTTATTTGTCAAAGCCAGGTCATGCTCTGCCATTTCTTTGAAGCTTTCTTTGATCATCTCAGTCGGCCCCCAGTGATCTTTCACATTGAAATTCTTTCTCAGTTTGACATTTCCTTCTACATTATTCATTTAGCTTTTAGCATACATTACCTTATGTGTTAGTCATCTTTTCATGTATACATTTTGCTCATCTCCCCAGATGTATTACAAGCCCATTTACTTCTCCTCAGCCTCCTGCTGGGTCTGGCCCACTGTTGGGCATGTGAGGCTGGTAAGAATTGTTGCATGATTGAGCCACTGATTATCTGACATTGGTATCTTGGTGTGATTGACTCATGCTTCATTTTTGTTGAGATATGGGAGCAGCACAGAAGGTCCCAGTAAATGGCTCTTCAGTGCATGAGCATATTTATCAGTACTTTGGCTCTCACTGATTTATGACCCTCTGGTGTTCACCCCTGCTGCCTCGGTTTTCAGACCATCCCAGGCAGTGGGTGGTTTGAGCCGTTTGCTGACTTTTTGAGTGGGAGTGTGGTGTCCTGGGGCAAGGATGAAATCATCAGGCTTATTTTCATTTTTGAACATAAATTCCCTGAGGCCTGGATTTATTTTCTTGGAATAAAGTCATATAATGGTAGAATGTCAGAGCAGGGAAGAAACTTATATGTTGCATCGTTATCATTATCATCTTTATCATTGAGCCAGATGGATTTGAGTTTGAATTCATAGTCTTACATTTATGACAACTTCAACCTTGCACAGGTCAGTAACTTTCCTAAGACTGTTTTATCTTCAAAGTGGTGGTAATACTCTTACTTGGAAAGTTACTGGTGGAGATTAAGTAAATTATTGCATGTGACGTATCAAGAGTCACAATTGGCATGTAGCAGGTGCCTAATAAATAATAACTACATAAATTTAGTATATTTCTTGTAATAGGTGTCAGGGATATAAAAGCGTTATTGTACATAGCCTTTTACAAAGACGCCATTAAATTCAGTTACAGAAATAGGACATAAATATAAAAGATAATGAAATTTAAATTTGACCAAAATTAATGAAATTCTGCTAACGTGACAGGTACAAGGACAAATCCAAGCTACAGAAAGATGACACATATGCTGCCTACTCTCAAGGAGCTGTCAACAGTACCAGGAAACCAGATGCAATTTGAAGTGACAAATAGGGGAAATACAGGTATATTTGTTATATAGATCTCAGAGTCCTTTTGTCTGCAAGTAATAACTTTGAAAAAGTTCAAACTTTTAAGCATTAAAGGTGATATATTGTTTTAATATGAGTAAGTTCAGACTAAGGACTGCGAGGCAACCACTAATATCTTGGTCTATGTAAATCTAGCTGTAAAATGCATAAACTGCATGACCCTGTGTAGTGGACCCCCATATGGTAGTATTCAGGGCTGGTGGGCTAGTAGTTCAACAATGTCACCAAGGACTTAGATTTTTTCTGTCTTTTCTTTCTTCCGCCTACCATGGTAGCTTTAAACTTGGTGTTGTAGTTTGGTTCATGATAGTCATTAAAGTTCCTTGTTTCCTTTTTGTGTCCAGAAAAATAGATTAAAAAATGGAAGTGGGCTGGGCACGGTAGCTCATGCCTGTAATCCCAACACTTTGGGAGGCCAAGGCAGGTAGATCACAAGGTCGGGAGTTCGAGACCAGCCTGACCAACATGGTGAAACCCCGTCTCTACTAAAGATACAAAAATTATCTGGGCATGGTGGTGTGCGTCTGTAATCCCAGCTACTCAGGAGGCTGAGGCAGGAGAACTGCTTGAACCTGGGCAACAGAAGCTGCAGTGAGCCATGATCATGCCATTGCACTCTAGCCTGGGTGACAGAGAAAGACTCCATCTCAAAAAAACAAAAAACAAAAAAGGAAGTTGGGTGAGGTAGGCAGAAAATCAAAAATCTTTTTATTTATTGGGCCAACCTTTTCACTTAGCCAAGGATAATATCATATGGGATTGGCTTATGTTTGGGTTTCCAAACCATCAATAATCATTGTTGCCTCCAACTAATAAAGATACACCTTTGGACCTAGAGTCAGTGCCCTAAACCACTTGGCTGCTACACAAATAGAGAGGGTGGAATACACATTGGAGGGTCACACACAATATGCAGCACTGGGCCTAAGTATAATATGAGACCAGTTGACTTCATGGCTTTATTTATACAGTCATGTGTTGCTTTACAAAAGGGATATGTTTTGAGAAATGCATCGTGAGGTGATTTTGTTGTTGTGTGAACCACAGAGTATACTTACACAAACCTCCATGGTACAGGCTGTATGGTATAAACTATTGCTCCTGGTTTACAAACCTGCACATCATGTTACTGTACTGAATACTGCAGACCATTATAACACAGTGGTAAGTATTTGTGCATCTAAACATAACTAAATGTAGAAAAGGTAAAAATACAGTTCTATAATCTTTTTTTTTTTTTTTTTTTTGAGACGGAGTCTCTCTCTTTCGCCCAGGCCTGACTGCAGTGGCACTATCTCGGCTCACTGCAAGCTCCGTCTCCTGGGTTCACGCCGTTCTCCTGCCTCAGCCTCACGAGTAGCTGGGCCTACAGGCACCTGCCACTGCGCCCGGCTAATTTTTTGTATTTTTAGTAGAGACGGGGTTTCACTTGTTAGCCAGTATGGTCTCGATCTCCTGACCTCGTGATCTGCCCGCCTCGGCTTCCCAAAGTGCTGGGATTACAGGCATGAGCCACCGCACCCAGCCAGTTCTGTAATCTTATGGGTCCACAGTTATTCAAGTGGTTTGTCATCAATCTAAACATCCTTATGTGGCACATGACTATACATTGTTTCTTTTTATCAATAATCTTCATCCTGGACTAGTTATGCCAAGATGCTAAAACATATATTATCTTTTACTCAATTATAATGCCTAAATTATATAAATCCCCCATTAGGCAGTGTTAGTTCTGGAAATGATGGATAGGGTGTGTCCTACTGACCTACTAGCTAAAGGAAGTTTTTGAGATTTTTGTCAGTTGTTTTTCTAAACATCTCAGGGTTTTATTTCAGTATTCTTGTTCAGAGTACAAGTAGGATACCCGTTAGATATTCAATCATCAATAGTGAGAAATTAATTCTGGCAATAATTAGTGGGTGTTAAAGGATAAACAGGATTTCACTCGGCAAAATAGGTGACGAGAAGAATTTCTCAGGCAGAGGGAGCATCCTAAGTGCAGATAAAGAGGCCAAAAAATGATGTGACGTATTTGTGAAATGGTGAATGCTCCAGGATTGTTAAAACCTTAGGCTTGTAGAGAAGGAAAGTGATGAGTGATGAATCTAGAAGTAAAGTTTGAGGCTTGTACTGGTCAATTGCTTCATTGTAAGCAAGAGACACTGATTGGCTGGCTTATGCCCAAGAAAAGAAAGCACATGTTTAAATAGATCAAGAGTAACTCACAGAATCTTCTAAAAACCTGGAAAATCAGGCACAGAACACAGGCAAAGAAAAGAGAAACTAAGCAACCCAAGCCACAGCAAATTAACCCCCAAATCAGCCTCAGGATGACACCATTGTCCGCACCATGCTACAGCTTCTGTGCAGACACCTCTGGATGCTGGCCCCACCATTAGCAGCTGCAGTTGCTGCAGTCTCGCCGCCAGCATGAATCCTTCACTGCTTCTCCACATTGCTCACTCCCACCTCAAAGTCAGAAACAGGCATACCTGAGATTCTTAACATAAATTGCAAGTTAGGTGCCTAATACAAGAAAAGCTGGTAAATTGAGGATGCTTTCCAAAAAGGAGGATGATTTCCCAAACTTACAAAACATTTGTAATTAAGTCTTTCATCAATGGAGAATGCTACTGCTGATGGCAAAAGTGATGGGGAGAATGATGACAATAGTGGCCATTACCACAGAGTGAATTACCTGATGCTTACCCTGACAACCACTTGAAGATGAGTATTATTATTTCCATTTAACACACAGGAAAACTGTCCACGATGGGTTAACCGTTAAAGGTACTTTCAGGGGATGTAGCATAATAAATATGCTCTAGAACGATCCCTTTCACAGCTGCAAGGACAATTAGAAGTGGAGAGATTGTAGTCAAAGAGACTCAAGAGAGGATGACAGCCTAGAAGAGAAGAGGAAGAATTAGAGCAGTTTTCTCCAACTTCAATATGCATCAGAGTCACCTGTGGGATTGTTAAAACCCAGGTCACTGGGTTCACACCCCAGAGCTTCTGATTCAGCAGGTCTGGCTGGCCTAGGAATTTGCAACTCTAACAAATTTCAAGTTGATGCTGCTGTTACTGGTACAGGGGGAAGTTTTAAATTAAATGGATTCAATAGATCTAAATAAATGGATTAAAGAACTGTTCCCCAAATTCAGTAATATATGACACCCTTTTCATGAAACGTATTATTGAGACTATCAATACCTCTCCACTGTTTTTATCATATCACTTAAAATATAAAGATTCAAAATTAGGCACAAACTCTTTATGCTGTAGCTCACATACAACAATAAAACCTAAACCATATTTAAATTAAATATAAACAACATTATGAAATTGATAAAATTCAAATTAACATTAATTTAAACATAACATTATATTGGTCTACTGAAATTAAATGTCTGTTGTTTCATTTAATAGAAAACAACATATAGCCTCAAAACTAATTTTATTTTTAATCTACTTTCGTAATACTTGTGTAAGAAATGACCATTTGCACAAGTATATTTTGCAAAATGGTATATCAATAACTTTAAGGTTCTGTTTCCAACCTTAAACTTAATCAAAACTCTGCCAGTGAGCACTTCTATAATGGCAGTTTTAAGAAGATGTTTTCTAGTACCTCTGTGAAGTGAGTTTCTTGTGTATTCTAAGAGAATTGTGACATTATCAAAATCTGGATTAAACAGTTACCTAATGTGGTTATTATTGAACTTGAGAACATAAACATTTCTCATAACATATTTACAACTGTACTTCTGCTGCTAGGGATCTGGTACAAATTAATATTTGCCATGATCTGTTCTGTGTCAATCTTTAATTCACACCACAGATACGAAGATAAATGGCAAGGCACATGTATATTAACCCTTTTAGTTCAGCATTTCTCACTACCACATGTCATGTGATGTTTCCATTCTACTTTTGCCATACTTTTCTCAAACTACTGAAAAACTTTTATTTATATAGCATATGACTGCATTTGAGTTCTCTAGAGTCCATCTTTAAGATAAGAATTCTAATAAATGAAATTGATTAGGAAGTGTTCTCAGGAAAAACTAAGTAGGCGAGTGAAGAAATGGGACAAGCTAGGAAAGAAAGCCAAGTGAAGGAAAGTCCTGCAGAGAAGATGGTTGGCTGAATCCTGCAGAGGATCTCTGAAGATGGAGTGGGTCACACTCCAGAGTTCTCCTGACTAAGGACTAGGGAGCCTAAATATTTATATGCATGCATTCATCACACCCATTAGTCATTGGATAAAGGCTGTCCCTAGGGAGACATAAATTACCAAGCACTTCAGGAAGGCAGTCTCTAGCAGCCTGAGGGCTACCCTCTGACAAAGATATACAGGTGCCGTCTGCTGAGTGTGAAAGCAGGCCATGAATCAGTGTGCATGAAAATGATAAGGGGATTGGAGGGGATATGGGTGGAGAACTGATATTGTCAACTACAACATCCTAGGACACTATTTGGCCTTTACTTATGAATATATAATTTATTGTTCCTTGACTCCAAATCTAACCTTCTTTGCCTTATGCCACTGGAGCTAGACCCTGTGAATATTTCTCTATTACCAGCTGAATCCATGTTAGGTTTTGTCAATAAAGGATACTGGAGCAATGCTAAGCACAGCAACAGGGAGGGCCTTTTACCACTAGTTCTAATGTGCTGTTTGAGGAGCAGCTGCCTGAATATTAAAAATGAGAGGCCTAGGAGAACTCACCTCAGTAGCTCTCATGCAACACCTGTAGCCTACATTACGAGTTTCATCAATCACTGAGCGGACTGCCTCTATGGACCAGCTGGGACCCACTCTCACCTTTTCTCAAGCCTCTCAGCTACTTAGTGAACTAGTTCTGGAAACCAGCTCCAGTCTATGCCTTCTGGCAAGTTTCCTTACTCCCAGCAAGCTACACGTTTCTGTGACAACCACACTATCTGTAATAAGGTC
Organism: Pan troglodytes; assembly: GCF_028858775.2. Classification (NCBI taxonomy): domain Eukaryota; kingdom Metazoa; phylum Chordata; class Mammalia; order Primates; family Hominidae; genus Pan; species Pan troglodytes. Next base: position 18,228,696 of record NC_072411.2, read on the forward strand.
TGAATCTCAGCTTTGGGTAAGTCCTTTTGAGTATATAATTTTTTTCTTGCTCACGTTCTCTCAGCTCTATAGGTCATAGCTTCTTTTTGCATTTGGTATGTCTGTATCCTTAAGAATCTTATTTTACCCCTTTTGATAGTTAACCAGCATTTAGCAGTTAATAATTCATTATATATATTTTTTCTCTTCAAATTATTGGTGTGATTTTTGTCTTCTGATTGAACCCTGACTGATTAAAATGGATACTGAAATTGTGTGATGCTTAGTAATAAAGTTTCATCAAGCTCTAAAATGTAAATTTTTAAAATACTTGGAATTTTGGATCCCAAAAAAATATGGCAAAAATCACTTTGAGAATCATAGGGTTAGAGGGACATTTTTTTTTCTGCAAAATTTACAAGACTTGATAACCAATTGAATTTTAGCATCTAAGAAAATATTAAAATGAAATAATAGAATGTTTTGCTTGGGAAGACTTGGTGCTTGATGATTGTTTCAGGTGAGTACTCCAAGCAGCTGCTGAGAGGAAGTCACAAGTGCAAGGGATTTACTTGGTGAGAGGGAGGAAGAGAAGGCAGGGAGAGGCTTCAGACCATGATACAGGGCCAACACCTTTGAAAGCATATAGGGAAGAAAAGAGGACCGAAGAGGGAAAGCCTCAGATATTATTATACCTCTGCAGAAGCCTTGACTTGTCCAACAGGGAGCTCTGGTGCAATGATTGTAGAAGAGGCGTGCTTCTGCTTGAAACTCACCCATGTCTTCTCATCTGACGCAAAATAAAATATGAAGTCTACCATGGCTTACAAGCCCTCTACAAACAGACCCCTAATATATTTCTTATGTCATCTCCTACTGCTCTTCCTCCTGACTCTTCCTCTTCTCAGTGAGTCTTGGACACCCAAGCATACTCCTACCTCAGTGTCTTTCCACTTGTTGTTCCCTATGCCTGGAATGTCCTTCTCTCAGATTTTGGCATGGCTTGCTCGCTTTCTTCAAGTCTCTGCTTAAATATCACCTTCTCATTGGGGCTCCCCTGGCAATTCCATTAACACCTTCCCCATAATTCTCTGCCCCCTTACATCAATACCTGTTGCATCTTCTCACTCATCACCAAATGACATGCTGTTTGCTTGTGTATGTGTTCTGTGTGTGTATCCTCTCACTAGAATATAAGCTGGATGAAAACTAGGATTCTGTTCATTTACTGCCATATGTCCAGCAACAAGAACAGTTCCTGACACATAGTAGACACTTAATAAATATTTATTAAATGAGTGCATGAATGAATTAATTGATTAAGCTGAAGAGTTAGGCAAGAACATGATCAAAACAAGGTCTTGTGGCCTAAAACAAGGATTATTTTAAAAGCAAATCATTTTTTAGCAGGCAGATTGGCATTACCAGACAGTTTGTTAAGAAGCTCATTTGGACTGAAAAAGGAAGTATGGGATTCAGGGCAACAGATAAAAGGCAATTGTGATGATCCCAGTGAGTGATGATACAGGCTTGAACTATGATTATGGTAGTGGAGATAAAGAGATGTGAGGTATTTAAGAGGTGAAATCAATTGTGAAATATTGAATATTGAAGGATGAAGAAAAAGAAGATGTCAGATATGACAACAGAACAAAATAGAGAGAGAACATTGGAATGATGAGATTTTGCATGGATGATCATGAGATCATTCCTGACCATATACAGTTTAAAATTGAGACATCAAGGATGCAGATGGACAATAATGTCTGGAGTTCAGAGAAGAAATCCTAGATGATTATATACGTTTATAATCCACCTGCATACAGATAATTATTGAAGTTTTAGGCACAGATGGAATTGCTTAGGAAGAGAATGGGGAATAAAAGAAAAGAATCTCCAGGAATAAGCCTTAAAGAATTACAATATTTAATGGCTAGGCCAAGGATTTTAATCCTTAGGAGACAGAGAAGAGGCAGCACATAAGTAGAATAAAACTAAGATTATTATGTCATGAAAGTCAAGGGAAAAGAGAGTTTCAAAAATGAGAATGTCAAATTCTACCAAAAGATTAAATGAAATCCAGTTGAATTTAGCAATGTGAAAGTCACTGGAGGCCTTGATGAGAGATTTGATGGAGGTAATGAAACTAAACATAACTTGGAGTGGGTTGAAAAGTAAGGAGAAAGGAAGTCAGCAAGTAGAGACAACACTTTCTAGAGGTTCAGAATGTCTGGGTCCAGACTAAATGGAGGAAGCATATTTAACCCTATTTTTCCCATGAAGTGCAATTTAAAACCTTGGGTTAAACACATAAAGCAATGATCAGAAAACTCTGAAAGGTTGATAAATGCAGGGAACCCAATAAGGACATCTAGACTCGAGAGATGACCAGGCAAAATATCTGAACAGACTGATCACCAAAAAAGATACACAGATGGCAAATAAGCACATTAAAAGATGCTTAACATCATTAGTTATTAGGAAAATCCAAATTAAATCTGCAGTGAAATACCATTACATGTCTAGTAGAAGACTAAAATTAAAAATACCTACTCAAGTGATGGCAAGGATGCAAACCAACAGGCACTCTCATATCTCATTAGTGGGAATGCAAAATAGTACAGTCACTGTAGAAAACAATTTGGAAGTTTCTTATGGAATTAAACATTCTAAGTCCTCTGGACCCTAAGTACTAAGTCATCTTACACCCCAAGTCCTTGTTCTGCTTTGCCCATGCCATAGTCTGTCATTCTTTTTTCTTGTCTCTTGGATCTTTTGCATGATCCTGCTACAAATATCTTCAATTTGCACTGACTCTCAGAGCTTGCCTGCTTCTGTAAATTCTGTAACCGACTGTACTGCTTTAGTTCAGGCTCGGGCTTGGCACCTGGCCAAATCTCTGTAGCTTGGCAAACTGCCTGCTGGCCCTGAACTCCATAAGAAGGAATCAGACCAGACACACCTGCAGGAAGTGACCTTGGCATATAACTTAAAGGAAGGAAAAAGAAAGATTTCATTTGCTGGACACATACACACACACACACACACACACACACACACACACACACACACACACACACACAAAGTCATTCTAAGGAATTAAGATAGCCTTGCAAAGATTCCACAATGAAAGAGAGAGGAGAGGCCAAATCTATATAGCCCAAATTTTAAAGCACAGCATTAATGTTTGGGGACATGCTGTACAGAAAAAAATATATATCACATATTAAGCCTCATGTGTTACAACCTCTGCTTTAGACAGAATATCTAATAATATTTCAAAGTTCAGTCTTCTCATGCAGACACATCAGTTAAATAATGAACTTTCAAGAACAGCACAAAATGTCATCAGATTAACAGACATGTCTGCCATTTTCTCTTGCACGTGTTAAATAAATCCATTTGGTATTGATTTCACAGCTAAGTTTCAGCCTTAATGTAATTTTTACTGCCAAAGTAGATAAACAGTTCCTAGAAAAACTTGAACATGTTATTTTTACTCATCAGATGAGTGCTATACAGATTACTAGGCAACTTGATCCATTGGGTGTTTCATTACAAAAGCTACCAGCTTGGAGGCTTACCATGTCCAGCTGGAGCTGTACTACAGGGACATAAAACAAGGACAATGTAAGAAATTCTAAGGAAAAATGTACATAAGATACAGTCTAAGTTCCAGCATATTTCTGACTCATGATCACTACTGCTACACAAAGATAATAATAAAGGAAGACATCTCACCCAAGTGTTCTGGCATTTGACCCTGGAGGTCTAGATAGATGTAATTTCATGTGGCAATATCCCTATATATACACATTGTGGCCCACTCACTGGGCAAACAGGCCTTTCCTTCCCAAAGAGTGATTTCCCAATGGCTGGAGCTTGAGAAAGTATGAGGATCAATCCCATCTATATACCACAGCCTTACTTGTTTCTGAGTTTTTCTTTACCAGAAACACTCCTAGATTCAGTATACTCCCTCCCTTAAACTTGAGCAAAAAGGATCCCATGCTTAGAGCAATGTTTCTCAAATTGTTCTCAGAACAGCAGCATCAGTATTACCTACAGACTTGTTAGAAATGCAAATTCTTAGAGCACAACCCAGACCTAGTCAGTCAGAAATCCAGCGTGTTTTAATAAATCCTCCAGATAATTCTAATTAATCTTAAAGTTTGGGAGGCAATGCATTGTGGGCCCTAGTCTGGTCCTCTTCTAGCAGTGCTCCTCCTTATAGAATGAGAAGTCCACAAGGCCAAGGGAGGTATTCCCCCCAGCCCCCTACTTCCACAGAGGTGTTGCCTCTCCATTCCAGATCCCTTTCTTGGTACTTGGAACCTGAGAACTCACTGCCCAAGTGTCCTCAAGTCTGCTTCCAGGGTCTGCCTTCTCTAAGTCTGTCCTGCAAATTGGCCTGGCCACAATTCTCAGAGTTGCCAAGAGAGAGCTGAGAAGAGTGGAATCATGTAAATGAAGATGTTTGTCCACACCTGTGAAGACAAGACCCCACCGCACTGAGGGAGCTGGGGGTGGGAAGCAAAGGGAGCTTGTCTCTGAGTAGGGAGGAAGCCAGGAAGCAACAATCCCTGTGCTACTCCATTTCAACCCAGAATTTGGAAGGTCTGACAGTTTCAAATTTGAGCTCAGCCTGACGGGTTGTTATTAAGAAATATTTTTCAAGGCAGGAAGGATAATACATAATTGACTTAGTTTATTAGTTTGATTTATAATTTTCAAATATTTAGACCTATGGTACCATTACAAGATAAACTGGGACACAATAAAATTTTTAAAGAGTTTATTTGGGAAAATAGTGATTTATGAATCAGGAAGTTCCAAAAAGAGGTTTCAGGCTCTGCTGAAGAAGCATATGGGACAGGCTTTTATAGGGCAAATGCAGAAGTGAAGCAAATGAAATATTTGATTGGTTATGTTCATACAGTTGCCTTATTTGGCCCAACCCACTGTAAAATACTTAGTTATATAATTATGAGTTAGTGGCTTCCAATTGGTTGAGCTGAAGTTTTATTTTTCTCTAATAAGCAAGCATTTACCAGAAATGGCCCAACTTTCACTTATGTTTTCAATTCAAGCTAGGTTAGGGTTACTGTCAAAGCCTAGCTGTCTTTGTCTGCTCAAGGAATTGTGAGGGTTGGTCTCCATTTTAATTTACCTTAACAATATGTAGGCTCTATTTGTGTACTCTCCCTGGGCCCTGCAAAACTTAAGGGAGGGCCTATATGCTGTACCTATTTGCTTATCTTTTGCTAACATTGAGGCCTCAGCAAAATTACCTTTTCTTTACAGAAGGCTTCCCTGGTCCCCTAATGTATGCTCTGATTAGAAGCATCTGGTTTGTGCTCCCATGTCTCTTCATAATTCTTTGCCCTGTGACTCATAAACTTTCCTATCATCACTTATTTTACGCCTGTTTCTTCTAATGAACTGTGAAGTCCAAGAAGGCCTCCATTCTGTATTTAGCATATAGCATAGCGCGTGACATACAAAATACTAAATAATGAGGGAGTTAATTATGATGGTAAGAATAGCAAACCTATATAGCCCTCACTATACTCACTATCTGACAGGCAGTACTCTAAGTGTGTGTGTGTGTGTGTGTGTGTGTGTGTATATATATATATATATATATATATATATATATACACACACATATATATATTTCATTTAGTCCTAATAACCCTATGAGACAGATATTACCATTATCTCCATTTTAAAATAAAGGAAGAAAGTTAATATAATTATTTGTCTCTGCCCAAATCACATGTTGAATTATAATTCCCAATGCTGCAAGTGGGGCCTGGTGGGAGGCGTTTGGATCACGGGGCAGATTATAGCTTGGTGCTGTCTTGGTGATAGTGAATTCTTGTGAGATCTAGTCATTTAAAAGTGTGTAGTACCTCTCCCACTCTCTCTCTCTCTCACTCTCTCTCACTTGCTTCTGCTTTCACCATGAAATGTGCCTGCTCCCACATCAACTTCTGCCATAATTGTAAGCTTCCTGAGGCCTCCCTAAATGCCTAGCAGATGAGAACACCATGCTCTCTATAAAGCCTTCAGAACTGTAACCCGATTAAACCTCTTTTCTTTATAAATTACCTAGTCCCAGGTATTTCTTTATAGCAATGCAAGAATGGCCTAATACAGCAAATTGGTACCAGGAGTGGGGCACTGCTATAAAGATACCTGAAAATGTGGAAGCAGCTTTGGAACTGGGTAACGGGCAGAGGTTGGAAGAGTTTGGAGGGCTCAGAAGATGGAAAGATGAAGGAACGTTTGGAACTTCCTAGAGACTGGTTAAATGGTTGTGACCAAAATGCTGATAGTGATAAGGACAGTGAAATCCAGGCTGAAGAGATCACAGATGGAAATGAGGAACTTATTGGAAAATGGAGCAAAGGTCATGCATGTTATGCCTTAGCAAAGAACTTGGCTACATTGTACTAGGGATCTGTGGAAGTTTGAACTTCTGAGTAATGATTTAGGGTATCTGGTAGAAAAAAATTTCTAAGCAGCAATGCATTCAAGATATGGCCTGTCTGCTTGTAACAACCTATACTCATATTTTAGAGCAAAGGGATGACTTAAAGTTGAAACTTGTATTTAAAACGAAAGCAGAGAATAAAAGTTTGGAAAATTTTTATCCTGTCCCTGTGGCAGAGAAAGAAAAAGCTTTTTAGAAGAATTCAAGCAGGCTGAGGAGTAACCACTTGCTAGAGAAATGTGCATAACTAAAAGCAGGCCAAATGCTGACAGCCAAGACAATGGGAAAAAGGCCTTGAAGGCATTTCAGAGACCTTTTTGGCAGCCCTTCCCATCATAGAACTGGAGGCCTAGGAAGCAAAAATGGTTTTGTGGATCATGCCCAGGGCCCCACTGCCTTGCACAGCCTTGGGACATTGCTTTCCACAATCCAGCCACTTCAGGTCCATCTGGGGCTCAAAGGGATTCAGGCACAGTTTGAGCTTCCACTTTTGAGAATGGAAGCCATAAGCCTTGGTGGCGTCCTGTGGTGTTAAGCCTGCTTGTGTGCAGAATTCAACAGTAAAAGAGACTTGGCATTCTCTGCCTCGATTTCAGAGGATGTATGGAAAGGTCTGGGTGTCCAGGCAGAAGCCTGCTGCAGGAGTGAAGTCCCCACTGAAAACCTCTATTAGGGCAGTGCAGAGGGAAAATGTGGAGTTGGAGACCCTACACAGATTCGCCACTGAGGCACTGCCTAGTGGAGGTGTGAGAAGGGGACCACTATCCTCCAGACTCGAGAATGGCAGATCCACCACCAGCTTACACCTTGCACCTGGGAAAGCTTCAGGCACTCAACAACCTGTGATAACAGCCGCAGGGGCTGTACCCTCCAAGGCCACAAGGCAGAGCTGCTCAAAACCTTGGGAGCCCACCGTTTGTACCAGTATGCCCTGGATGTGAGACATGGAGTCAGAGGAGATTATTTAGGAGTTTTAGATTTAATGACTGACCTGAGTTTCGAACCTACATAGCGCCTGTTGCCCCATTCTATCGGCCAATTTCTCTTTTGGAATGGGAATATACCCCCATTGTTTCTTGGAAGTAAATAACTTGTTTTTTTTTATTTTATTGGCTCATAGGTAGAAGGAATCCAGTGAGACTTTGGACTTTGAACTTCTGCGTTAATGCTGGAATTAGTTAAGACTTTGGAGAGCTGTTGAGAAAGCATGATTGTATTTTTCAATGTGAGAAGGACATGAGATTTGGGAGGGGCCAGGAGCAAAACTATATAGCTTGAAGATTTGTTTCTGCTCAGATCTCATGTTGAATTGTAATCCTCAATGCTGGAGGTGGGACCTGGTGGAAGGTGTTTGGCTCATGGAGGAGGATCATGGCTTGGTGCTGTCTTTATGACAGTGAGTTCTCAGGAGATTTTGTTTTTTTAAAAATGTGTGGCACCTCCCCCACTCTCCCTTGCTTGTTTCTGCTTTCACCATGTGATGTGCCTGTTCCCCTTTGCCTTCCACTGCAACTGTAAGCTTCCTGAGGCTTCCCTGAAGGCTGAGCAAATGCCAGCACCATAATTTCTGTATAGCCTGCAGAACCATGAGCCAACCAAACCTCTGTTCTTTATGAATTACCCAGTCTCAGGTGTTTATTTAGAGCAATGCAACAACAGCCAAATACATAGGTCAAGAGAGCTTAGGACTCAGTCTTAATAGTCACACAAGTGACAGGATCAAGACTTCAAATATGAGTAGAATGGATTTTTTAGGTTCTAAATGAGCGACTGGATGAATGAATGAATGAATGAATGAGTAGCCAAAACTAGCACAAGACATATTCTAAATAATGCTGCACATGAAAAACAGACAAACCAAATTTATCTGTGTTGGTTAATTTTGTGCATCAGTTTGACTGGGCTCTCTTGCATTTTTTATTTCATTCATAAATATTTCAGGGGCAGGAATTCCGTTTGGTTCTTTTTTATGATAGCCATCTATTTGTTAAGTTTCTTACTATGAATTTGATTTCCTGATTTTGTTGAATTATCTATCTGTATTCTCTTGTATCTTACTGAGTTTCCTCAAGATCATTATTTTAAACTCCTTTTCTGGCAACTCATAGATTTCCTGCTATTTAAGGTCTATTACTGAAGAGTTACTTTGTTTCTTTGGTAGTGTCATATGTCCTTGCTTTTTCATGTTTCTTGTGTTCCTGTGTCAATGTCTTTGCATCAGGTGGAATAATTTCTCTTGCAAACTTCATAGAGTGGCTTTTGTAAGGAAAGATTTTCACTTGCAGTTGGGTTTTAGTGTACCAGTTGGTGTGGTGACTCTGTTTTAGGATAGTTACAGTGGTAGAGTCACTGTGCAACTTCTTCAGCTGCAATTAACCTCAGCAATAACCGTGAGTGACTCAGTGGCCTGGGCTGCCGAAGTTTGTAGCAGCAGTGGTGGGGATGTAGATTGTTAAAGTCCTCAGTGGCAAGAGCTTTTGAGGCCCTTCTATTCTTATTTTTCCCACAATGGAAAGACTGAGCTAAGGTAATCCTTCTTGGTGTTGAGTCTGACACAGCCTACAAGCAGCTACAGCAACACCGGGTTTCAAGTGCAGGTACTTATAATACCTGTGGAGCTGGGGTCCTAGGCTTTAGGTCTCACAAACCAAATGTGGCACCTGGGTCTTGAGGTTTAGGTTCACTCTCTGTGGCAGGATTGGATGTAAACTTCCAACAGAGCCAAGATCTGTGACTCTGAAGCATGCTCCAGCAGCTCACAGTCAGGGGTCCAAGTTTTTCTCTGTTATTATGACCCTAGGGAGAAGGCCACAGCACTGGCTCAGCTTCAGGGAAGAAGAGAGGATCTGGAGGTTTGGGCCTGGGGAGCAGGGTACAGCTGCAATCAGGGAACCAGAGTCAAAAAATGTCCCAGGAGATAAGGCACCATGTAGTGGTGATTCTAGACCCTGGGACAGTGGGACTGGAAAGTATCCCAGACTCTGTGAGAGCAGGAGCAGCAGCAGCAAGGACTCCAGAACAGCGGACTGCAGCTGTCATTTAGACCCTGGGTGAAGGTGAGCAGCACAGTGATGACTCCACTCCCCAGGGAGAGAAGTGTCTTAGCACCTCAGTCCCTAGAGGGCTAGTCCAGTTCCAAGAAAGCAGGATACGAGAGTTTTTTGGCCTGCAAGGGTTGGTGTCTCAGCTTAGCCACTGCTCTGTTTCCCTGAGATGCAGGGTACTACATCAGCACTGTCCTGGGATTCACAACTGTCCAATTCACTAATTTCTTAGGGGTCAACGTGCCATTTCAGCTCAGGCCTGGGGAAGCGTGACTGCTCTGGCCCAGCAACGTACAATTTTCCCAGGAGACAGGCTACCAGTGTAGCACAGGCACAGGGGGCATGACTGCTCTGGGTTGCCAAGGCACCATTTCCCCTGATTGTCAGGTGTTGCTTCAGCTCTGGCACATGAGGGCAGGGCACAGAAGCTACTGAGAAGCGACTCTGCCCCAAGGCACCATTTCCCCAGGAGACAGTGTGCAGCTTCAATTCCAGCTTAAGACGATGGGACATAGCTGCCACTGGGAGGGGTAGGTGGAGCAGCTCTACTGCCCACTTGGCCCCACAGGGAAGGGTGTAACAACTGCTCATAGATCAGCTTAAGAATGTCTGGACACAGGAAAAGGGTGATTCTGTGGCAGCTTAGACTCAGGGATGAAAGGGTGTCCTGGCTACTCACCCCTGGAGCAGAACATACTCCAGCAGTAGTTCAATTTCCAAAATGGTATAGTGCAGTAGGCACATGGACCACAGGGGGCAGGGCACAGTGTTGGCTCCTTCGTTAGCAGGAGTACAGCCACGTGGATTCCAGGCAGCTTCTTTAGCTGGGCTTAGTGCCTGTGAGGACTACAGGGGTCTCCAGTGGTCAGGACTATAGTTGTCCAAGGTGCAGATGGGGGATGCTCAATTCCTCATGCTTACCTTTGCGCTGAAGGGAGATGTTCCTCCTGGTTGCCAGCTGATCTGGGCTTGAGGATGGGGTTGTAGAGGCCTGGTGTTTCCATTCATTCTCTTTGTGGCAATTCTGAGCTTCTGTGCTCACCAAGGTTTCTGTGACTTCTTTGATGTACTCTGGTGCTCTCCTTTAGTGATTTTCATCAAAATGTACTTGTTTATTTGTTGTTTTGGCTTTATTTGCCAGGGAGGGGGCATTGGGGTCACAAGCATTAGGGGATTTTACTGGGCCATCTTGCTGATGTCATCCTTCCTGAATTTTTAAATGTGGTTCTAGGACCTTCTGATGCTGAGGAGGGTCAACCTTAATTTCATAGTCATACTTTAGAGATGGAGGGTATTTGGTAATAAAATGATCTCCAATTAGTGTAATGAAAGGTCATGACCAAAGCATCAGTGGAAAACAGCACAAGATATGGGGTAGGAAACTACATGGCATCACACCCAACAGAACACAGCCTGCCCTCTGCACACAGCAGTGCACCTCAGACTAGTTTTCAACTCTGACCAGGTGCGGCTGACTCTAAAGCCTACAGGCATTCAGGAAGCCAGATTTCACAACTTTCCCCTTGAACATAGCAGTACAGTCCAATCTAACTTTTAACTCTAACCATGGCCATGTCTGACTCTCAGAATTCACAGACTTCCAATAGTGACCCAAAGGCATCGTGGGAGGTCATGTTTTGTAGTGATTGAGTGGCAGGCACCAGAGTCAGATTGCTTAAATTAGAATCTGGAGACAGCCTCTTAGCAGCTACCACGTGACCTTGCGCACATTCCCTCAGGATTCCAAGCTTCATTTTGCACATTTTATTACAGTATGGATAACAACACCTACCTCTTGGGGTTGTTATAAAAGACAAAGTTGGAAAATTCATGCATTCGGCAACTGTTTTATGGGTATCAACTATGCTCCAAGTACTCTCTTAAATTCTGAACAGTGGGGTTTGCAAAGCAGACATGATCCATTTCCACAGGGTCTGGTACACAGTATGCATCCACTAATTCTGAGACCAAAAAGGACTTTCTCAGGAGACATATTCCTCTCTTTCTGACTAACCCACATCACATTATGGATTACCTCTAGGAAGCAGAGGGAAAGAGAAGGGGCGAGGAGGAATGATATATGCCTGGGTACAAGAAAGGAGTACCCCAGAGCACAACCTTTAAGAAGAGCCAAAATCACTATCAAGGAAGAACTGAAGCCTCAGTCATGTGAAGGCCCAGAAGAGAAGGTGAGAATGGACATGGGAGTAACTAGGCTGATAATTGCTAGAGGCAAAACAAAGGCTAATGAGTTGGAACTAAGGTTACTGACATTTTTTATTATAGATTACGCTCAGCAATAATGATGGCAGGTTAAAGGAAAACTTATAGAATAATTTATTTTAAACACCTTGCAGCAAGGAATTTTGTCTTTTACTTTTTGTAATACTACCAAGTACTAAAAGCATCCTTAAATTAATAATGGCCACAATGATAATCATAATGGGAACTGCCTTTCATTGAGGATTTATAATGTACTAAGCCCTGTAATAAATGTTTCACAAATCTCATTTGGTCTTTACCACAACCTTTTGGTAAGCATATATTTTCACCTTTTAAAAAAATTCATTTCAAAAAAAAGAAAAGGATTCTCACACATTTTAACTAAAACACACAAAGTCACTTAGCTAATTTGTAGTGAAGATGAGATTCAAATTCAGGTCCATGCTCCTACACAACACTGCATCTGTAAGGAGTATAGGTGAGACAGGGTTGGTTAAGAACCAACTTAACCTCTCTAGACCTTAGTCTGTGTATAAAATGAATCTAAATTGAATCTACCCTATGGAGTCATTCTGAATATTCAATGAGCTAATTCATGTATAGCATTTATTGTAGTGTTTGATGCATAATAAGTGCTATAAATAGTATCTATTACTATTATAAGGCATACCATTCTGGCTTCCAAATGTTTGCTCTTTAAATCAATATCTGCATCTTTTGTCATAAATATTGATACTAGCTCAATTTAGATAATAAAAACACTATAAAAAGAAATTACAACCTGATCATGATGGTAGAAACTTTCATACTCACTTTTACCTTGAAGAGAATTAATTCAATGAAATTTAGTCATGTAAGAAACCACTGCTCAAAACCACCAACATATTTAAATGAGTCAATTTTATCCCTGTATTTACGAATCAGCTTCCTGATCAATATGAAAGCCACCTCAAACATGTCTAGTGCTCCACACTTTTTAAAGGTCATTCACAGGCATCATCTTATTTGAACCTGACGACCACTGTATGAGTAGGTTAAGCTAGTACCATTTTTATCACAAAGGAAACTACACCCTTAAAACAAGAAACTTGAAACAGAGAGTATGTTAAATAGACGATCTGATATTAACTCCAGATCTCTCAGCTCCTCATCTGCTCTTCACACCAGACTTCAGATTTGAAATTGAAAAGAACATTGCTGTCCTATTTGCAACCAATGAAAACAAGGAAATGGCACAGTTGTATACATGCAGGTGGTCAGCTTGGTTAGACTAAAATTAAGCCTTGCATTGATGAAAGCTCTCTCAAGGTACTCCAAAGGATGAAGGTGAAGCAATCAGGAGAAAGTGTATAATTAAGAGTTCAGACTTTTCATATTTGGAGAAAAGTCCTACCTACATTCAGAATAGCAATAATTTGCTAAAGGATGTGGTAACCTCAATTATTACAATCATACTAAAATTGTGTCAGTGTGGTTGTTCCTGATAAGCACAATAACCAAAACAGAGAAAAGTCCAATTGAAAACTTACTCTTTTAAAGAATTCAATTTCGTCAACATATTTTCTTCAGACTTTTAAAACAAATTATATTTTACTAGCAGTAACAGTAAAGTTTCATAATCCTAAAACCAATTTCTATTTTCCCACATTCTCCTGTAGTCCTGTCCTTTGTACGTTGTTTTACAAGTGCTGCAAAATTTCAACTTTTAAAAACTTATTTTTATGATTTACCTTTTTAATAAATTACATGGGCTTTCACGTTTCTTTGATTTTGCATATGCTGCTGTCTCTCTTTATAAAACATTCCCTCTTTTGTTCATCTGCCATGGTTCACTCGCTCCTTCAAGAAAATGTAATTGTAGAATTTTCCCTGACACTTCCTTAAAAAGTTATTGAATTCTTTGGAGTTCCATGATTTTTCTTATACATACTCAAGATATCTCAGTTATTTAGCGGTAACAGGATATGTTTTCCAATCCATATTGTGTGTTAGCTAGTTATACTGCTAATTCACTGCCCATCAGACTCTGTTGGAATGGTTTCACCCCTTTCTTTTCCTGCATTGTCAGACTGCAAGACTCAACATTCTTCCAATACTGCCTTTTGATCACCATTATTTTTAGTATGTGATTCACATTTGTGTTTATTGTCCCAAATGTTTCATACTTATCCACAAGTGCAAGACAAGAAATTAAAAATGCCCATAATCATTGTTAAATTATTTTAGCCTAAAGCTTACATATTTTAAGGTCAACCTACAGGTATCTCCCTACATAGTGAACTGTACCCTAACTGGATATGTAAACAGATTGTAGCCACTCATTTGCCAATCACTGAGTTTTAGCCAAGGGCAGCCAACTATTCAAACCATGTTTAACTAAGGGAAATGCTGAGTTGTAACCCATCCAGCTGTTTCTATATTCCACATCTGTTTTCTGTACATCACTTTCATTTTTCTGTTCATAAATCTTTGACCACATAGCAACAGCAGTGCTTCCCTGAACCAATTCTTGTTCGGGGGCTACCCAATTTGCGAATTGTCCTTTGCTCAATTAAACTCTTAAATTTAATTTGCCTTAAATTTTTCTTTTGACAGCATGTATGGCCAGAATATGAAAGTCAAAGAGAAAAGAGTGTCCAGAACCCTCTCCTAGAACTAGAAGATGCCCACTAAGAGCCACAGACACGTGTGTGCTTGGTAAAAGTGTACTAAATACATGAATGAACTAAGGAATGAATAAGTTGAAACAAACAAGGATAGCCAGGCTGAGTGGAATTGGAAGAAACATTTATCTGGAGATGTTAAATTAGTGTACACAGAAATCATCTAAATTATATTCAAGGAGATATGCCAGAATTAGAATTTAGAAAATTATTAGAAATGCTATGTCAATGTATGAAGGAAGGAACATAATGAAAAACTGGCTAGAAGCTGAAATCACAGCATGGAAGCAAGACAAATAATTGACCAACAAAGCAGGACACTGAGAGGAAGGCAAAGGCCCATTTATGCAGGGCCCCTCGGTATCAAACGAGGGGTTCTGGAACTTTCAAATGTGCATGCAAGGCTACAAAGGAGGAATTGAATGTATTTCCCATCCCTGCTCTACATTGTTTCTGAAGATGGACTTTCTAGGTCTCTAACTCCTAGGAATTTAAACTTTTAAACATTAAAATCATATGTGGCCATGATGGGAAGATTGGGAAATTGCCAGCAATTTAATCTTACCCATCCTAAGATCCATCTCCATTAGCTCAGATTATGGCCAGTTTTCTAAATATGTGTGCTTCATATACACTTCTCAGAAAATGGTTCTTTCTACCAAAAATATTGCTAATGCAGAGAGTGCCCATTCCAGTTTGCTCAGGACTGTCCTCCTGTGTGCCTGTTGCCCCAATGTCCCATACTATCTGCGCTCTCCATTTCCTTATATCATTACTAATAACTATGTTAAAATAAGGCAGAATGGGTTTGATAGACCTCTCCTTCATAGCACCAACTCCCACCATGATCTCATCTGGTAGTGTACAAACAGATTTCTGACTTGAATACATGCTGAAATCTAAGAGATGGTTTTCCATACCCATATTTTCTTTCCTGCCCCTTTCACACACAATTTAACCAATAGCTCACTTGGAAAGACATTGCCCGGGTGCTCAGTGATTACAGCACACTGTGCTTAGACACTAGCAACCAGGAACAGCTAACTCCTTCCAGTCTTGAGTGTAAAATATGTACAGGGAAGGGAGGCTGGGCACTCCTGTTGCAGAACATATAAAGAGTAGTTAGTCACAAAGGTTTTGTCATTTGTTATATGATGCTATTCTACAATGTTTATGTATTTTATATTTTTGGGTTTTCTTTCTGTTTTTCAATAAACACTGCTGGTGCAGTAACTGAAAATGTACATTCTTAAATTGCTGAACTGGTTATCAGAAATTTGACCTATTTCAAAACCTGTTTAAAAAGTTGATGGTGAAAGTATAACTTGCACAAAACATGTGTTGACATTTATCCAGAGTAGGGGAAGGGGCAGGTAGTGATATCATTGAGTACAAGAAAACTAAAAACACAAACGTATGAGAAGCAGTGTCTTCTAACTCAAAAGCTACTAGTTACTTGAAAAAGACTGTATCTCAAGACAACTATTTAACATATACAGAAGCAGACATGCATTTACATATCACTCTGTGAAGCATGACTTTTCACCTAGATCAACTAATTACTTCACTAAATTAATTTTGCTCATTTTCAATTTCAAATATACTTGGCATATGTGAAAATTAACACCAAAAGTAGAAAAATTGCATTCAAACACGACAATGATGCCTGTGTTATATCCATGCCATCAGCGCTGTAATGAAAAAATCGGTAATTTCAGTAATCATTCTATTTTTAATTTAAGTTTTAGAAGCAAAGCAAAGTTTTGGAAGTTCACTCTATAGAAGAAGTAATGTCCAACATTATTGCAAATGCTATTGTAATCTGGGTTAAGGTGTTCAAACTTGAAGATAAAATTACCTATTTTGGAGTGATAAGAATACAAATTTTGGTAGAGAACACTGCTGTAGAAAAAAGTACATCCCTACTTGAAGAAATCTATGGAGCAAAATAATGTACTTGTGATTAGTTATGGTACACAAATATTATAATTCATAATCATATTCAAACTATAATGTTCAACTAATTAGTGCATATAGGTAGTCAGAGTGACTGAACTGCAAAATGTCTGTGATGGAATTAATGTTGAATATCCTAAAATATTTCCGTACATACTTTATCTTTTTGCCATCTAATATCAATTGGATTTTAGAAATGTTTGAGCTTCTGAAGCACTGCTTTGTAAATTAACCTAAGTGACCCACAGTGATATTGAATTTTTTGCTAACAAATTTTCTGAACTTCGTTTGTGTTTTGTTAAGTATTAATTGGAAATTCTTAAGCAAATTATTCAGCAAACCATACACAGAAATCTTCAGTTTTTGAAGCTTCTTGTGTAACGAAGTTTTTTTAATGCTGCAACAGGAAGACATTGAAATTTACCCCCTACTGATGTTAGAAATGGATCAACAAATTAAATAATGAAAGCTCAAATGGTGAACAAGATTTTCTCTTGAAATTATGTAATTGAACTATCTCCATGTGTAGATGAAACCTTTGATGCAGCTTCTATTTTTAGTTGAAAGGAATAAAATTTTGCAACATTAAAAGTATAATAATTTAATTGATGTTTTGTCTTATAAAATGTTTATAGAAAGTCTGAATTTTAAAAAGGCAGTACTTGTGAACATGTTTGAGTTAAAATGTTTACACATTTCAAAACTGACGATATGTAACGTAGAATATCCCCTATTTAGCAGGTTTTGTACTAAGCTTACTAATTACACTGGCACCTTACAAATTGTATTTTCTCGATTAATAGTATTATAGCCTCCAGAAAAAAAGTCAAGAAAGGTGTCAACAATTTCAAATGTATTAACCATATGACCTAGGTGTATAGTGGGCTACACTATCTATGTGTAAGTACACTCTATGTTGTTTACAGATGATGAAATTGCCCAATGACACATTTCTCAGAACATATCTCCATCATTGTTAAAAGGAGTTAATGATGTATGACTGTATAGCTAAAAACTGATTAAAGCATGAGGATATACATCAATAATAATTATTAGAATACACCTAAGGCCATTTAATGTTTCATCTTTATATTTATTCTAAGACTCCAGGAAGGTTATTTCCCTTAAAGGCCCGGCATGGTAGCTCACACCTGTAATCTCAGCACTTTGGGAGGCCAACACAGGAGGAATGCTTCAGCCCAGGAGTTCAAGACCCGCCTGGGAAACATAGTGAGATCTCATCTCTGCAAAAAGAATTTCAAATGTTAGCGGGGCCTGGTGGCACGTGCCCGTAGTCCCAGCTAACTCAGGAGGCTGAGGTGGGAGGACTACTTGAACCCAGGAGGTCAAGGTTGCAGTGAGTCGTGATTGCTCCACTGCACTCCAGCCTGGGTGACAAAGGGAGACCCTCTCTTTAAAAAAAAAAAAAAAAAAAAAGTGTTCTTACTATCCCTGGAAATATTTCCCTAAATAGCAACACATGTATGTTCAGAGTCATGTGTAAATTCTGCCCAGATACCTTTTTAGTCAGTTTACAGCACACTCCCACTTTTAGGTCATGCAGAATTTTTTAAAATTTTATTTTTAAACAATTTTGTTATTTATTTCTGATCCCCACTTCCAACCCCTCATATATTCCAACCCAATATATAAGCTTGCATGTCATCGTATAGGTACGTTTTCTTAAGAAATGCATAATGCATATGGATCTCATTTGGTTTCTTACTTTTCTTGCTCAGTACTGCTTTTGAATGTACTTATATTGTTATATGTGTATCTAGATGACAAAATATTCTTGCAAGGTAATCGATAGTTTGCATTCATCTTATTTTACAAATCCATTCCCCTCGTAATATCAACATGGGTTGCCTCCAATTCCCTGTTGCCACCAAAAGTGCTGTAATGAAAATCTTCAAACACATCCCTTCAGGGACCTGTGGGAGCTACTCCGAAGTGGGATTGCTGGGCCCTTGAGTATCTAAAGTCCACTTTTTCCTGTCATTTTGCACCGCACAATTACTATATAATTTTATCCTCTTGTCAGCTGTGTGTGAGGGTTCTGTTGCTTCCTCCACATTCTCACAGTATTTGAAATTATCCACCTTTTGAGGCTTAAGCGGTCTGATGAAGGTAAAGTGGTATTTTATTTTTATTTTGATTTGCATTTCTTTGATTGCTAATATGGTTGAGCATCTGCTGTGTTCATATTATCATTACAGATTTCTCCCTCAGTAACACACTGACTCATATCCTATACTTATTTTCTCCAGTGGGTTTTCCATCTTTTTCTTGTTAATTTGCAGGCATTCCTTGTATTTTCTAGATGTTATTTTCAGATAATGCAAATGTCGTCTCCCAGAGTGTTATCCATCTGTCAGCAGTATTTATGGTGCCTTTTGTTAAACAGAAATCCTTTAATATAGTCAAGCCTCTAAATCTTCTGCTTTGTGGTTTGTGCTTTGAGGGTCTTTCCAATATTATTGGAAATTGTCGCAAATTTTCTTCTCTTAATTTTATAGTTTTACCTCTTGAATATGGGCTTTAATCTCTGTGTAATTTATCTTAGTATATGATGTAAGTATGGATCCAGCTTCATTTCTTTTTATATTGTGTGAGACAATATAAATATTTTCCCAACCCAACCTACTCCTGACTTGTGGTATCACATATGTCATACATGAAGTCTCCAGGTACATGTGAATCTATTGTTATAATCTCTGTTTTTTTCCAATTGATGTATTTGTTTATCTCTGCACTAGTACTACA
Organism: Pan troglodytes; assembly: GCF_028858775.2. Classification (NCBI taxonomy): domain Eukaryota; kingdom Metazoa; phylum Chordata; class Mammalia; order Primates; family Hominidae; genus Pan; species Pan troglodytes. The sequence goes on from NC_072411.2 coordinate 18,247,826, forward strand.
CTTTTTTAAATCACAACAATGTATAGCATGGCTTCATATCTGCTATAGCAAGCCCCATGTTTGCTCTTCTCTTTCAAAGTCAACCCAGCTACTTATGAACTCTTATTTTCTCATTAAAGTTTAGAATGTTTGTTGGGTTATTCAAAAATTCCTTTTGAAATTTTTACTGGAATTGTATTGAATTTGTAATATGATTGGCTTTGTGTCCCCACCCAAAGCTCATCTTCAGTTGTAATCCCCAGGTGTTGATGGAGAAACCTGGCGGGAGGCCATTGAATCATGGGGGCAGTTTCCTCCATGCTTTTCTTGTGGTAGTGAGAGAGTTCTTGCAAGATCTGATGGTTTTATAATTGTTTGGTAGTTCCCCTCTTGCTGGCTTTAGCTTTCCTGCCACCTTGTGAAGAAAGTGTCTGCTTTCCCTTCCGCCATGATTGTAAGTTTCCTGAGGCCTCCCCAGCCACGTGGAACTGAGTCAATTAAACCTCTTTTATTTATAAATTACCCCTTTTCAGGTGGTATCTTTATAGCAGTGTTAAAATGGACTACTACAATTTGAAAATGAATTTTGGGAGACAATGCTTTTATAAGGTTAGGTTGTTCCATCACAAATACAGTATAAATATTTATTTATTCAGGTCTTATTAAACACTCCTAGATTTTTATCTGCAAAGACAATTATAAATTCGGTTATTGCTGTTTTGTTCTCTATTTCAGAATGGTATTTTGTGAAGATAATGTTTGCTGGGATGGAAGAGATGCCACTGATTATACTTAATAGATTTTGGATCTGGTATCCTTTCAGAGTGTTCTTCTTTGTTCTAATAGCGTCTGCAGAAGATACTGTGTTATCTATGTAGATGAACTTATCACCTTTAAGAAACAAAGTTTGTCTTTTCTCTTTCAATCTTTTCCCTTTTATTTTTTTCATCTCTTACTTATGTATCTAGGAATTTATACTCTGTTAAATACCATGGTGATAATAGGCAATTCTACCTTGTTCTTGATCTAATCTTAAAAGCAACATATCATGTTTCTCCATCATGTAAGATGTTTGTATAGAGACTTCGTGAAGTGAAGGAAATTACTTTCTTGTTACAGTTTTCTAAGTGTTTTTTAGTCACAAATAAGTATCCAGCTTTATTAAATGCTATGTTTTGTTTTTCACCTCTTAAGAAATTACACTTTTTTCTTTAGTCCATTAATGTAGTATATTGATACTACATTATGGTATCCATATACCATATGATGAGTATAATGTGTATAGCATATGAGTATGATGAGTATATTGTGTATACTCATCATATGGCATATTGATGAGTATATTGTAAGATTCTCTCAAGGGTAGAACCTCACAATACCATATTCACAATATGAAATGAGTATGGATCCAATTTCTTTTTCTATATTGTATGAGATCATTCTCCCAACCCAACCTACTCCTGATTTATAGTATCACATGTATGACATGTGTATATTGTGTCACATGTATGTGTGAATATACATACTCACACATGAGTATGTGTGACTGTATTGTGAGGTTCCCCTAAGGATGAAGCATTCTAATATTCCTAAAATCAACCTGAAGTATTTTTTAATATGATGCTGAATTCAGTTAGCTTATATTTCATTTTAGACTCAGATAGTTTACAAAATAGTGCTTCCCAATGTACTGAAGGCAAAAAGCAAATACAAAATTCATGTAAGCATGCATGATTTAGAGGCTGACCACGTGGTAATCATGAGAGAAAAGTACTAGAACACAACCAATTTCCTTTCTTCCATGTTTTCTTTCTACCATGTGAGCAATTCTGCCACCTACCCTGCATCCAGGGAAATTTCCTCTTAAATATTTAAGCAGCAACTGTTGAAAATAAAATAAAATTAGCACCTGCTAAGGAATAAACAAATAGATTCTAAGCATTGTTTCACCACTCCAAAAGTTAAAAAAGAAAATCTCAAACTAAAAGCACATTTGAACTTATGCTGTGATGCCTACAGGCAGTCCTATCAGAAACCTGGTGGTGAGACTGTTTCCACTCTTAATGATCTATTGGCTCAAGATTGTGGAGTGGGGTGGGGGATGCAGTACAGAAAAGAATTAATCATGCTGCTATAAAGACACATGCACACGTATGTTTATTGCGGCACTATTCACAATAGCAAAGACTTGGAACCAACCCAAATGTCCAACAATGATAGACTGGATTAAGAAAATGTGGCACATATACACCATGGAATACTATGCAGCCATAAAAAATGATGAGTTCATGTCCTTTGTACGGACATGGATGAAATTGGAAATCATCATTCTCAGTAAACTATCGCAAGAACAAAAAACCAAACACCACATATTCTCACTCATAGGTGGGAATTGAACAATGAGAACACATGGACACAGGAAGGGGAACATCACACTCTGAGGACTGTTGTGGGGTGGGGAGAGGGGGTAGGGATAGCATTAGGAGATATACCTAATGCTAAATGACGAGTTAATGGGTGCAGCACACCAGCATGGCACATGTATACATATGTAACTAACCTGCACATTGTGCACATGTACCCTAAAACTTAAAGTGTAATAATAATAAAATAAAAAAATAAAATTAAAAAAAAGAATTAAAAGAGGAGTCTATTAGAAACATTTCAGCCTTGCACCTGCCACCATCCTCTTTGACAAGAGGCTTAAATTGCTCCAGCTGGAATATGACTTTGCAAATAAAAACAGTATCATCAGTCATTGGAAGACAAACCTCAACAAATGTACATTGAGTGACTGCCATGTGTAGAACACACATGAGATGCTTATGCTATAAAAAAGCATCTACTGAATAACTTCAATAATGAGTTGCTGTTGAAATTTCTGGTGAGGTTTAAGCAAAAATCAGGAAACCATGACTGAGGCTGCAGAGAATCCTCATTCTCTTTGAGCAAGCTTTCCGTCATACACTGTAATAAAGTTTGATGTGAAAGGAAAACTCTAAGCAATAATTAATTAATGGTTTAATCAATTCACTTATATTTATTGAGCCCCTGATAAATGCTGATCACTGAGACTATAAAGATGACACATAGTTCCTAATTCTTACTTTTATGAAATGTACAGTAGAGTGGAGGGACTAATATGGTTTGGATCTGTATCCCTGCCCAAATCTCATGTTGAATTTTAATCTCCCATGTTGGAGGTGGGACCTGGTGGGAGGTGACTGGATCATGGGGCAGATTTGCCCCTTGATGCTGTTCTTGTGACAGTGAGTGAATTTTTGTGAGATCTGATTGTTTAAAAGTGTGTGGTACCTTCCCTGCCTTCTCTTTCTTCTGCTCTGGCCATGTGAAGTGCTGGCTCCCCCTTCACCTTCCACCATGATTCTAAGTTTCCTGAGGCCTTCTCAGAAGCCAAGCAGATGCCGTCATGCTTCCTGTACAGCCTGCAGAATCATGAGCCAATTAAACCTGTTTTTTTTTAAAGTAAACTATTCAGTCTCAGGCATTTCTTTATAGCACCTGTGAGAACTGACTAATACAGAAAATTGGTATTGAGAAGTGGGGCATTGCTATAAAGATACCTGAAAATGTGGAAGCAGCTTTGGAAATGGGTATAACAGACAGAGGTTGGGAGAGTATGGAACTGAAATCAGTAGGTCCAACAGATATCTTCCCTCCTATATGCATTGCAGCCTTATTCACAATAGCTAAAATGGGTAAAAAACCTACATGTTCATCGATAGATGAATGGATAAAGAAAAGGTGGCATGTATACACAATAGAAGACTATTTGACTATTTAACCTTAAAAAAGAACGAAATGCTGTCATTTGCAACAACATTAATGAACCTGAAGCACATTAACTGAAGTGAAATAAGTCAGGCACAGGAAGACAAATACTGCATAATCTCACTTATATGTGGGATCTTAAAACACGCATTCATAGAAGCAGACAGTAGAATGGTATTTACCAGGGGCTAGGGAGAGGGAGTGGCTAATGAAGAGAGATATTGGTCAAAGGGTACAAAGTGTCAATTAGAAAGGATAAATAAGTTTCAGAGATGTATTGTACAGCATGATGACTATAGTTAACAATTATACTTAAAAATTGTGAGGAAAGTAGATCTCAAATTTTTCTCACGACAGAAAAAGATGAGTATGTGAAGTGATGGTTATGTTAATTAGCTTGATTTAATCATTTCACCATGTATGCATACATCAAAATATTACGTTGTATAGCACAAAGATATGCAATTTTGTTTGTCAATTATACATTAACAGATCTAGGGGAAATTTTTAAATAAATGAGTAAATGAAGACTCTCTACATGTGTGTGCATGTATAACGGTAAGGATGCAGAAAGTTCCAGGTAGAAGAAATATAACATGTAAAGTCTCAAAGGAAAAGGAGAAAGAGAGCTCACATGTGTTTGGGCAACTGTTAGTCATTATGTATGAATGAGGCATAAAGTACTTTATAAGACTCAAGAATTAAGGAAGAGCCTGTATAACAGCCTGCAGAAATTGGTCTTTTCCTGAAGGCAAAGGGGTGTCATTGAAGAAGATTAAGCATAAGGATGACATTAGCTGCAAGACTGCCTTCCATGACATTGAGCTTCTCATGAAGTCCACCACCCTGAAAAGAAACCCATCAGCTTCCTCCAGTTCAAGAAATGGCCAGCAACCAAAAACCCTCCACCCATATTGGACAGTCCTTCCTTTTTTGAAATCCCCAAACTGCTAGCTTGACCTCTTGTAGCCAAACAAAGACTGCCAAATGTATTGAAGACAAATTGGAAAGCCTCTCCTGCTTCCAAAAACTTCCAAAGTCACAAAACAGGTAACATTTAGAGACTGACTCAGTGTTTCCTCTTTTATCCTATAAAACTGATTTTACGTTCTATGCCTTTGAAACTGCTGAAACAAAAGAGACAATAGATGGGTTTCCTTACAAGAAGTTTATGAACAAACAACCTGGGTTAATTTTATCTTGAACTTAGTTTTGTCTTTGACATCAGAGAGGACACAAAATAGAAGGCAGACTGGGGATGAACGAGAGGCTGGATTAAAGGCAAGAAGACAACTGAGGACTCCATTGCGGTAATCCAAGCAAGTGAGGGAAGGAGAGAGAAAGAAGAAGAGCAGAGAGGGAGGGAAAAAGGACGGAGGGGCCTAAGTCAAGGCAGTGGCAATAGGGGTTAAAAGATACAGAGAAATTGGAAAGGAACCAAAGGGGGAGAATTAAAACAAGTTTCTGATTTCTGAATCAGAGGTTTAACATTCCCTGAATCAATAGGGTAACCAGATTATGGCCTATACCCAAATAATCCAATTAAGCTTTTAAAACAATGATTGAGGAAAATGCTGTAGAGCATTTTCAAAAAAAAAAAAAAAAACAGTAATATCAACTAGACCTGTGCAAAATACACCCACAAGATTTTTAAAGTAGATCCTTTAACAAAAGAGCAAAAGTAAGAAAAGTCAGGCTTGAATCCATACTCTGGCCTTCATGCAGGAGGACTAGGGAGGGTGTCAAGTCAGGCCACCCGGAGTGGGGCTCAGGAATCATCTGCAGTCAGAGATAAGACTGGAGGCTACTGGAGTGGAAGATCCTGGAACTGTAAGGCTGCTCAGCCAACTTCCAGGACAGAATCTATTGACCAGGTCACATGTTATTTAGTGCTTCAAGATGAATCAGAAAGGATGACACTTGAAGTTGGATTTTCTTTCTCTTCTGTTTCAGGGGATTCCCTTACAACTGTGCTCACATTACAATTCTGCTTGTCTTATTTTCTGCCCAACTGGTTGCTTTTTTCCCAACTGGTTGCTGTCTCTCTTTGCCTCTAGCTTTCTGCCTCTATTTCTGTCTCTCTACTTCAACCTCTGAAATCTTACCTTGGTCCCTCCCTCTAAGAGGCATGTAAATGGAACAGGGACTGCAAAGAACTTCTCTTTGTTCTTAGCTCTCCCCTGAGGGCAAGCACATTTTTGCAACACAGGTTAGGCTCTCTTTTGCCTTTCCAGGAATGTGCACATACACGTGCATATACACACACATGCACTCACACATTTGTGACTTTCTATTTACTTATGTCGCTCTTTAAAGATAAACTTTCGGACAAGAACAATGCAATCATACTCAAATCTCTAGCACCCAGCACTTGATAACTAGGAGGAACTTAACCAATATTTATTGAATGAATGCTTAATAAATGTGTCCTCCAAAAATTTCTAAGATAAGAAAGAATATAAGACAGGCAGGCATTCCTGAAACAAGTACTATAATTGAGTGCTAAGTTATAAAAGTGATTATGGGAAGTGCAAACTACAAATCGATGTACCACAAATTGCACATCAGAGTGAACAGGTGTCATCAGGAAGCTCTGTGTTTAAGTGGCAAAGCACTAACGTAGACAGCCTGCGTCTTTGTATATGAGATATAGCTCTCAAAAAATATGTCAGCTAACTCAAAAATATTTGGCAAACTACAGTGCATTTAGAGATTAAGATAGACAAAGTCATCATTCACTATCATTTATCCCTGTTGCTTAAGCTCCGAGAGGGGAGGTAAGAACTCCTATCTGTAAGTGCAGTTATGCAAGTGGTCAGTGCACATGTGAGCCTCCCTGCAAGGTTCAGACCCCTTACATAAACGGGAATAAACTGCCTCCCCTGGTCCAAAAACATGCAAGTTTTCTTCAACCATCTTGGTCTAAGGAAAATTTCACAGACATGTTGTAGAGGCTCCCTCACAATCCATTTTCTGAAGATATCAGTTCTTTGACAATTGAGAACATGGCACAAATTGGAAATCAGGCTGATGGATGGAAATGTAAACATAAAATTTTAATGAGGAATCTTCCTTCTCACCTAAAAAGAGATGGTAAATATTTCATGTCCTGCTCAGCATGGCTTCAAGTGTCTGGTACCATTAGCGAGATACTCCTCATCTTCTCCAAAAAAAGCTAACACTGGTTTGTGATACTTCATAATATCAAATGTAGCCCAACTCTTCCACTTCATGCAGTGGACATGCAAATTTCCAGAGTAAAAACCACCACTGAATTATCTCAAGAATGTCTCATTTTGTTCAACTCTTTGGTCTGGTATTTTTGACTTGTTAGAGGAAAGCTCCAATTAAATGAAATATGCAGAGAAGAGAAAAACAATTTGCTGAAATGGACTGGAAATTAATTAAAATTTTGCATTGAATTTTCAGCCAATGTTTTGGAAATCTATTTTCCTTGTACAGGCCTACTTTGGTCATAGTGACTCTTTTAAGCGCAGGACAGGCTAGCATTCCTGTAAGGAAGGGGACATAGCAAAAGGCAAGCATGGAAAGCGAAGGAAAACTGAAGCAACTTACAGGAGAATCAACAGAGGGCAAACCCTGTTCAGGGTTTGCTTGAATTAAGAACAACATAAATCTCAAAACAGCTACATGAAGAAGGTGGCTTTGCAGAAGAAAAGCAAAAGCAGTCGGAGTGTTAAGTACCAAGTCAGGTCACCTAAAGAATCCTATTCTCCAAGGCAAGAGCAAAGAGCACCTGGGTCCATGTTGGGAGGATGCAAAGTAAACAGCAATCAAATGTAAACAAGCTTCAGTCAGCTTATTGTTGTGCAAGTCAGGATTCAATCCTATACACCGGTATCCTTGAGGGGAACCAAGGATCCACGAAATGAAAGAAACTCAAGGAAAAGGATCCTGTGCTGTCCACAAGTGTACTGCAAAAAACCTGAAGACCACAGAATTGACTCTAGAAGCAGTTAGCAAAGCGGTTAAGCCCACAGTTCCTGCTGTCTAGCTGGGTGATCTTGGGGAAATTATTTGCCCTTTCTAAATATTGGTTACTGAGTTTAACAGAACCCGACTCAGGAGAGTCTGACTCTCCCTAAAGACCTTCAAGGTGTTTGTTATCTGATGTTGTTCCTAAATGATTTGTAGTTTTAGTCCTTTTTCTCATATATCTTCCTTATCAAAAAAAAAGCAATAACTATTACTGAAACTACTGCTTCTGAATGTATATCTACTTACACTATTTTCTGATTGTTTCTGGCAAGAGGAACGAAAGCCAACAGACACCTGGATATTCAATGAAAAGGCCGGGAGAGGATTTGAAGGGACCAGACAGGCCCTCAAAAAAACGTTTAAAAAAGAACTGCTGTATGATCCAGCAATCCTACTTCTGGGCATATATCCAAAAGAATTGAAGTTAATGTGTTGAAGAGAAGAGATATCTGAATTCCCATGTTCATTGCAGCATTATTCACAATAGCAAAGGTATGGAAGCAAGCTAAGTGTCTATCAACAGATAAAGAAAGAAAATGTGGTATATATACACAATGGAATAGTATTCTGTTTTTAAATAGAAGGACATCATTCTTTTATTTTTATTTTTTTAAATTTTTATTTATTCTTTGTTTTTTTTCTTTTTTTTTTTTTTTTGAGACGGAGTCTCACTCTGTCACCCAGGCTGGAGTGCAGTGACACAATCTCGGCTCACTGCAAGCTCTGCCTCCTGAGTTCATGCCATTCTCCCGCCTCAGCCTCCAGAGTAGTGGGACTAGAGGCACCTGCCATCAGGCCCAGTTAATTTTTATTTTTTTTTTGTATTTTTAGTAGAGATGGGGTGCACCATGTTAGCCAGGATGGTCTCAATCTCCTGACCTTGTGATCCTCTCGCCTCGGCCTCCCAAAGTGCTGGGATTACAGGCGTGAGCCACCTCACCCAGCCAATAGAAGGAAATTCTATCATTTATGAAAACATGGATGAACCTGGAGGACCTTATGCTAAGTGAAATAAGCCAGGGAAAGAAACACAAGTATGACATGTTCTCACTTATATGTGGAATCTAAAAAATTCAAACATATGGAAGCAGAGAGAGTAGAGTGGTAATTACCAGAGGCTGAGGGGTAGGAGGTGGATAGGGAAATGTAGGTTATAAGGTACATAGTTTCAGTTAGACAGAAGAAATAAGTCTGTGAGACCTATTGCATAGCAGAGTGACTACACTTAATAATGTATAGTATATTTCAAAATTGCTAAGAGCAAATTTCAAATATCTAACCACAAAAAATAATAAGTGAGATGATGGATATGTTAACTAGCTTGATTTAATCATTCCACATTGTATTCTTACATCCAAACATCACATTGTACCCCAGACATATTTACAATCATTACCTGTCAATTAAAAATAGTATTAATTCTAAAAGAAAGCAAATCAATTAAAAAGAAAAGAAAGCAAACCAGGGCAAAGCCTGTCTCCATTCTGTAACCTCCTTCCACCTCCCTCTAGCTGGCACCCCATCCCCTTCCAGATGTCCAGTACTTTCTTCCTACCTCACTTCTTTCTACCTACCTCACCTCAGAGAAACTAGGAAAATACCTCACAAAGGTCACTTTCAGCAGAGTGTGCAAGTCCAGGGCTTCTTTCACATCGGAATTGTGTGCTAAGCTTTATCTCTGATGAGCAATAAAAGGCCCTCTGTCCATTCAAGGGACTTTAAGTACAGAGGAAATGAAATAGAAGATTACAAGTGCCACAAAAGTAAGTCACAGTCAATAATCAAAGATTGCTCTGCCTACAGCTAAAGCTGGCCTCAACTCAAGCTATGGAAAATAATTCAGTCTCCTTTTAATTAACCATTATCACTCACAGCCTAAAAATTATCACTCAGAGCATGAGATATTATTATAAACAGAAATGGAGACTACGTACTAATTCTAAGTCATAGCCTGAAAGCTCCTCTTTTGGGAAAACCATGATATTAAGCTGTAATATCTTCGTTTGATCTGTTCTCCTCAAGTTGAAGCAACACAATTCTAACTGACTGAGGAATGCAGTAAAATGGTGCTTTCTCTAGTTTCAGCCCCTTCCTGTGATCCGAAGCTATAGAGGTCTCCACCTATTTTTTATTTACAAAATTCATTAACCAACAAACCAAAAATGGTCTCCCATCCAGCTGACCTGAAAACCCTCCTGATTTCAACTTGATAAGAAACATTGAATTAATTAAATCTAAGCACGGGTTGTCCTGAACTGAGACAATGGCTCCCTCTGTGAGAACTGCAAACACAAACCTCAGAAGCTTTTTATGGCCAGGTTAGCATGAGCAGCTGTCCCCTCAGCTGCCTTTCAATTAGTTGAGAAGGTGGAGGCTGCCTGCTAAGTCAGGTTTGGGATGCACTGAGGCTCTACCAGTGGATGTGGTGTATAATGAGCGGGGCCCATTGCCGAGCAGTTGGTTCTGCAGCACGCAGTTGAGGGAATCGAATACCACAGGGCTCCTGCCCCCACCTGCATCCCCTCTCTTCCTTGGCTTGCTGCATCCAATACCATTCCCGTCAGCACACAAAAAAAGAAATACACAATGAAAGATGAGACACACACCTGCCTGCTTTAACTCTGGGTTTTAAAAAGGGGCTCTCCTAACAGGGAGCCAAGGCATCGGAGTGACACAGAGAGGTCAGGCAAGTGAAGGCCATAGTCCTTGAAGGCCTGACCCCAAGAAGGGTACCCTTCATCCATGGTTTAGCCTTGGCAGATCACAGCCCTTCTCATTTTACAACCTGGGAGCCGGGTGATGATGCATTGAAAGGGTGGTGACTGTAAGAATAACAGTTCAAAGTGAGAGCATTAGAGCCAGGCTGCAGGTGCAGGGGAGTTAGAAAGGTGGGCCTGAATCTCAATGTATTTGGCACTTAGCTCGTAATTGGATAGAGAGATCCTCAACCCTGTTGAAGCAGAGATTACAATATTAGTACCAAGTATTGAGCATCTATTGTGTCCCAGATTTTTAAATATACTACATGTAGTTATGACTTAGGTATTAGTAATCCTTGTTTTATCAGATGAGGAAACTAGGGCTCAAAAGGTGAAGTAGCTCTCTCAAAGTCACACAGGGAGCAAGAGCTGAAGGAGGCCTTCAGACCCAGACCTGCCTGCATGTGATCTGTGTATGAGAGCAAACTGTCACAATCCTCAGCAAACACAAACTCATGGGCATTCTGAAGTCCAGAGAGAGGTCCCAGTGTTCTTGTCAACTCAACCTTCTAGAAGGTTTATTTGGGGATATGTGCTTTTAAAAGGAAGTAAACAGATGATGGCAGGATAAGAAAACAGGCTCTCTTCTGAGCCTAATTGCAATTAGCAAATAACCTCAGCCTCAAATTATGATGTATTTAGCACCAGAAATTAAATTCATTAATTATTGTGCAGCCAACACTGAAATCTTGCAGCAAGTCTATCCTCTGAATAAAATATTTTCAAATTAATAGTGAGATTATTCCTTCTTATTAACAATTTAATAGTTATGTGTTAACCATTTTTAATTAAGTGAAAAAGAAAAAGGTCAGTAAGAGAATTGGAAGATATTCAAATCAGGAGTACCCTGGGTTGGAAAGCAACAGAATTGAGACCTCTAGAAAGAGCTATCTTCTGTCTTCCAGGAGTTCAAGCGTGAGACAGACAGTTGAGCCTATCCTTAGTCCAGTAAATTTGCCACTTTACAAATTTAAAACTTGAAATTTGCAAGTATATTTGTATGCCTATATTCTCATTCATGTATTAATTATCGTTTCCTTTTATTCAGTGATAAACACATGTGTATAGAGTGTGTCAGGCACTGTGCTAGACTCTGGGGATTCAAGGTACAACAAGACGTAGTGCTTGTCCACAGGAGATCACAGTCTAGTCAGATAATAGGCACAAAAATGTAAAGTAGGTACACTATGTGGTAAAGATAGAGCTATGCAAAGAATGTTGTAAGAGCTTAGAGGAGGCTTTGGGGGAGTAGACCGGGGTAAACCAGAAAAACCTCATGGAGGAGGTGATGTTTGAACCAGATCTTTAAAGATCATAACAGCCACTGCAAGGAAGAAGAGGGAAGAAAGAAGAGGAAGTCACTTCAAAGAGACAGCAGAGCGTGAAAACATCCAGGTAGGTTAGAAGCAAGGTCATGTGCATCATGCTGCTCCTACAATCAGTTTGGTAGGCAAGCAATGAGACTGGGGGCAGAGAGCTAAGCAAAGACAGCATGGAGGGTCTTGCATTACTGAATGTTAATGAATCTTAACTTTATCTCATCAAACATTTTTCCATCATAATATTTGCCAGTCAGTAAACAAATTGGTAATTTACAACCAGGAGAGAGATGGTTCGTAAGTGAGATATTACAGATAAAGTTTAAATAACTAAGGTTTTTTTATATGATTAACTGTTTTGATACACTACAAGTTCAAAGTTAGTCCTGTAATAACATTCATAATCCTCAGTTACTAACATATTGATATGTCTTCTTGAATGGGAGAAAAAGAGGAAGTTATAGCCAGCAAGCCAAGAAGTGGGCATGACAGAACCAAGCCATTTATGGGAAGATGTGACATATGAACAGCGCTCATTATGCAACTTTGCGAAGTAAAGGTTGCCAATGGACTATAGTAGTGGTGGAGAGTCCCTGAGGGGCTACAGCAGAGTTTTATCGGTGCGCTTTTCTTGATAAAGTTATGAATTGTCAGTTTGCCATCTCCACCCGCAATGCACTTCTCACCACCATGACCACTCCTCCAAAAGTGAATCTCAGCATCTAGAACAATACCTAGGTCTGAAAGATGTTTGATATATGTTGATTGTTTCTGGCACCAATCATCTGCTATCCGGTGCGTGGCTTGTTATACAGCACTATATAATGGCAATAGATAACTGATTTAAGAAGTTGATACTGAAAGTGAGGTATGATATGGCAATAACCTACAGTGTATGGAATTTGTTGTGGAAACAGACATTAGGGAGCAAATAAACTGTTATAGGAGGCTAAAAATGCTCAGGAGACCATTTTTAGGACGCTGGAAATATCACGAGAAACTGTGAGATAAGGCTGGCAAAATGGCAAGAAAGTCACTATAGGAAGGCAGAAAAATAGTGACCCACGTTGTGGCACAGTGAAATATTTGGTAATCTCATATCCTTTGACTAAAGGAATTACATTCATAAGTAAGCCCAACCACAAAGACAGCTCAAATTAATAGCATCAGTTCCAGAACCAAATATCTGTACAAAGCTGTCATCTCCCTTGGATGGCTGACTTGTTTAACAAGAAGGTCAAAATCCTTATAAACTTTCTGACACAGTACTTTGTGTAGCAAAATCTCTGGGATAAGGGTCTTTCAGGAAAAAAGGCATCCAGTCCTTGTCCTGTCACTATCTATGTTAAGACTTGCCCCCGACTTCTCTTTGCCCCAGCTATTTCATCTGTAACATGGGGATTAAGGAGATGAGTAGACCAGGAGAGAGTTGTTAATATTGCACTTATTTTATTTTATTTGACTGGAGTGCAGTGGCACAATCTTGGCTCACTGCAACCTTTGCCTCCCAGGTTCAAGCAATTCTCCTGCCTCAGCCTCCCCAGTAGCTGGGACTACAGGCACAGGCCACTATGCCCGGCTAATTTTTGTATTTTTAGTAGAGATGGGATTTCACTGTGTTGGCCAGGCTGGTCTTGAGCTCCTGACCTCAGGTGATCTGCCGGCCTCGGCCTTCCAAAGTGCTGGGATTACAGACATGAGCCACCGCGCCCAGCCTGCACTTAAATCTTTTCACCGACTGAGTATAAAAAGCAAACTGCAGCCAGGAACCAGATAAATTTGTCACTGACTAACAGAAGAAAGATTGGCTGTAATCTAGAAATAATTGCCTTGAATGAGATAACACACCAGCAAACAAAAGCTTACCTGTGCACAAACAAAAATTTTTTAAAAATCAACATGGAATCTAACAAAAATTCTGAGATGGATACAGGAAAGAAAGAAGTAAAAGCTAAAGACAGACTATTTCTGAAAGATAAGGAACATTTGAGGCAACAATTGCCTTCCACTTTCAAAAAGAATAAAAGACAAATGATACTTTATTTTTTTAAAAAATATCTAATACAAGAGATTACAGAATGGGTAAAATGGAGGCTGAGGAGCTAAGGAAGAAAATTAAGCAGAAGAAAAATATCATTGCAGAAATTTAGACTGAATTAAAAGAAAAAGTATACCATACAAAATGTCAAAGAAAGTAGAAAGGAGAGAATCAAAAATGTGTAAGAAAAAAACAAAAAAAAATAGAAATACAAAATAAAGATAATTGGTGTTTCCTAAAAGACAATAGAGTAAAAGAAAAAATAAACATCAAAGATACATGCTAATCATAACCAACTATATTTAGAACAAAAAAATTAAAAAGTTATTTTTTACCAGATAATAGAATTTTGTGTGATTTTTGTTAGTTTTCCCCTATTTAAATGTCATACTTTTTTACAATGTTAAAAAACTCTTCATGGTTATAAAAAGCAAAGTCTCAACTTGAAGCCTGAGCAACTTGCTCCAAGATGTTCTGAGGACTCTATCAAAAGCAAATCAGATCATTGTAAAATGACAGTGACTTCAATAAAAGTAGTCTTTGTTCAGTGCTGAGATAGCATTCCTGGATCGGTCATGCAATTTCTTCTTTAAAATAATAAAGAGTTTGAAATGTTATTGTCAAACTCAGTTTTTCTTCCAAAATAGATGCAGCTGATGCCCCTTTACTAACACCTATACCAAAAAGATTGTGCCAACATTTCTAGAACCCATATTACTCTAGCATTTAGCACACAAATTTCTTAATTGTATCTTTTCTTCTCTCTAGAAGCAGAGATGAAAGCTTCAGCGGTCAGAGGCAGTGTTGTAAACTTCTCTTGCCTTTCTCACAGTGCCTAGCATAAACAAGGGACAGAAGTGGTTCTCTAAATCTTTCTGAATTAGATACTGGTCCATCTGGGAAGCAAATGCCAGTATCAAGCCAGTCACAAGTGTCTCTACTTCAAATACAGGACAACACGGTACTTTCTGATCCTACATGGAAGTAAAACTCTCTGGTCTTATCTAAATCCCCAAAAAGCCATCAGCTTTGTTTTACCTCAAGTATGAATAATAAAAAACAAAGCATATTGCATGGTCCAATTCTGTTCCTTTGCAAAATACAATAAGTAAAGACCAATGACAATGGAGCAGCCTTGCTCTGCAAACCTTTTGATGGAATAGACTGAAACTATTAGGTGCAGTCATTAAGTTTCATACTCACAGAAGGCTCATCTCTATGTTCCTTCTCAAAAGGAGTTCAGAAGTAATCTGATGTCCTTACTTTTTCAATTTCAGGCAGGTGGGAGCTGGTGGGCTTCATTTGTCAGGGAACGAATTATACTTCAGTTCAAAGAAGAAAGCAATTTATTGTTTCAAGAGATAGTCTCACATGAAATTTATCCAGCTGTCCAAGGTCAAGGTGGAGGTTCTCACCCATACCAAGCAGCAGGAATGAACATGAAACGAGATGACACAAAGAGAAACTACAGGTTGACTGCAAGTATTAAACACCTGACCCCAAACAAGGGATTAAATATACAATAAAATAATTAAAATTATTTGTAGGATGCCTCCTCCTTTGTACCCTCCTCAACCCAAAGTGGTCAACGAGATTAGTAAGTGCTCTATACACATTCAGAAAGGTAAATGGATTCTCAGAGTGGGAAAAACAGACCTTTCATGATTTCGGCATTTACTGAAGGACTATTTTGTGTAGTGTTTTTATTCCTGTAAGTTATGAGTCAGATGGACCTCCATTCGTGGCATCAGAAAAAAGTCTGTATATTTCTTGAGTGATTAGATGAATGGCTACAACCTCAGTTCTAATATTTCTTTCTAACCTAAAATACCCCCCTCCTATAAGCCACGTCATTAGCTCCCTTAGAATGTAATTCAAGTAGAAGTTCCTCAGGTAGTATCCCACATTATTCCCTTCTTTTCCCTTCTGTAGTCCTTTCAATCCCTCAGACACTTATAAAAATGAAGCATAAATTGTGATGACATTGTGCATTACCTATAAATATTCAAACCAAAAACAAAAGGTCTTAGTCAGCTCAGGCTGCCATTAAAAAAATACTTTAGACTGGGTAGCTTAAACAATAGAAATATATTTCTAAAAGGTGCAGAAGCTGGAGGTCCAAGATCAGGGTGCCAGCGTGGTCAGGTTCTGGTGAGGCCTTTTTCCTGGCTGGGAAATGCCTGCTTTCTCCACATGGTACAGAGAGACAGGGAGAGAGGAAGAGAGGGAGAGAGGGAAAGAATGAAGGAGAGAGAGAATGAGAGGAGAGAGAGAGAGCGCTTGTTCTGTGTGTCTTACAAGGACACCAATGCCGTTGAATCAGGGCCACATCCTTATGACCTCATTTAACTTTAATTACCTCCTTATAGGCTCCATCTTTCAATATAGTCACATTAGGGGGTTAGGGCTTCAATGTATGAATTTTGAGAGGACACAATTAAATCCTTAGAAAATAGGAAATTTAGAATTCTATTTACACTTATATTTTGGAAAAGAAATATTCAATATACAAAATACAAACCTGCACATGAAAGAGTAGAGCAGGATGAGTCTTCACCAGAAAATGCAGGATGAAATGGTCATATATACTTGTGGGAATGCAAAGTGTGTCTTCACTTATTTATAGGCACTAATACCTTACAGGAAAGCATCAGGACTTAAAATCGTTATCCAACATTCAAAGGCATATTTATTTAACATTTACTTAGTTCACTTACTTATATTTTTCAATACCTATCTTATTTAAGACTCTAAGCTAGATGTTGAGAGAATAAAAAGATTAAATAAGACCCAGTCTGGGGACTTACACTATAAATGGAAAGAAGTGTATAAATGTTTGCAATGCTTGCAATAGAACATATAATTAACTAATACAATAAATATGGTTTGTATACCATGATTTGCCTGGCACAACGCCAAGTATTGGAGCGATATGTAAAAACGTGTGGCAAACACCCTGAACTCAGGGAGTTCAGTGACTAGCCTAGGAATTTTAATACATGCGTAAGAGAGATACAAAGTACAGTTGAACTGAGTTGGAGGTTGGGGATTGGAGGGAGATCAGTTCTTTTATGGTATCAGAGAAGCCTTCATTAAAGAGGTTAAAATAATACTAAGCCTTGACTGTAAAAATGTAAAACAATCTCCATCACAAATTGGCTGGCCATTCACTCTTCCTAACTGCAGGCATAAACCAGTTTCCAGTCCTCAGCAGTGATGTCTGTATCTTTCTTGGCTACATATTCTTAAGTATGCCTGACCTATTTCCTACATCAGTCTCTAAGCTCCTATGGTCAAATCCTCTGAAATATTTATCAAAGTATTTTCATAAGCACAGATCCTACTGGGAGATTTTCAACATCTGTAGAGTGAGCAGATTATCAATTAAAACCAGAGTTTGCAAATTCATTTTTGGCAGAGTCACAGACTATATAATCTAAAGAACTATTGCACTAAAACAACTATATCCCAGATAAAATATTATTTTTAATGCATTACTGGGTCTTTAGGAAAAAATGGAAATCTCCAGGGCCCTCACACCTCTACCAAAGCTGAAAGCAGGTCTGGAAGTAATCAGCAGGCTTTTAGAATGGGGTTGCCTCAAGAGCAAACGTTTTAGCAATACTAAAGCAATATCTTGGTACAGCAGCAAAATGGGGACCTGAGTTTGAAACACTCACAATAAAGTCAGAGACCATTAAAGAGGGCACTGTAGCTCCAAATTGTGAGAATCCCTTAGCAGAAGCCAATGGAATCTTCTGTGAAGAAAACCATGGACAATTTAGGCCCACATAGATCCTAGAAAGTGAAATTAAATAAATATAATACAGTCAAATGTTACAAAAATACAAGAATACAAGCCATCATGAGTGAGACTCCATAGAAACAGCCATCAATATACTTAGATCTCTAAGAACTTTGAATTCTTTAATTATCAAATATAGACCAGAATGCAATTATGAATATAACATATAAAAAACAAAAATTTGAATCACAAAAATGAAGAAAAAATGAGAAATTATGAGCTGAGCATTCCAAATCTGAAAATCCAAAATTCAAAATACTCCAAATTCTAAAACATTTTGAGCGCCAACAAGATGCTTAAAGGAAATGCTCACTGGAGCCTTTCAAATTTCAAATATTTGGATTTCGGATGCTCAATTGATAAGCATGACACAAATATTCCAAAATTCAAAACACTTTTTGTCCAAAGTATTTCTGATAAGGGATACTCAACCTGTAATAGAAATGGCCAGGTATGTTTGTAATTGCTTCTAGAAATGAAACCATTGTTGGAAAAAAGTCTAAGTTGGGGTTAAATATCCAATTACACGTAAGGAAGAAGAAAAAAGTAAAGTGATAGAACTGGCCAATAACACAACACAAAGGGATGGGAAGCAGAAATAAGAAGTGAAAATATATGGAAAACAGAATGAGAAGATCTTACAGCCAATGAATCAGCTTCCCAACATGAAAATATAGGGAAAAAAAAACAGATAAGAGATGATATTTGAGAAGACAGTAATTGGGGATTAACACAAAACATAATGTATCCCAAGCAGAATAAATCAATCCATACCTAGACACGCTATAGTAAAAACATGGAATATCAAGACAAAGAGAAGATATTAAAGTAGCCAGAGAGAAAAATAGGTAATACAAAGCTGGCAGCAAACTTCTCAACAACTATCAAAGCCAGAAAACAGTGCAATAATACCTTTTTCTTTAAAAAAAAAAAAAAAAACACTGCTATTTCAAGTTCAAGGGTACATGTGAAGGATGGGCAAGTTTGTTACATAGGTAAATGTATTTCATGAGGATTTTTTTGTACAGATTATTTCACCCAGGTACTAAGCCTAGTATCTATTAGTTATTTTTTCTGATCCTTTCCCTCTTCACACCCTCCATACTCCATTGTGCCCCAGTTTATGTTGTTCCCCTATATGTGTCCATATGCTCTCATTTAGCTCCCACTTATAAGTAAGAACATGCAGTATTTGGTTTTCTGTTCCTGCATTAGTTTGCTAACGATAATGACCTCCAGTTGCATCCATGTCCCTGCAAAAAACATGATCTTGCTCTTTTTTGTGGCTGCATGGTATTCCATGGTGTATATGTACCACATTTTTTTACCCAGTTTATCATTGATGGGCATGTGGGTTGATTCCACGTCTTTGCTATTGTGAATAGTGCTGCCATGAACACAGGTCAAAGACACATGTGTGCATGTGTCTTTATAATATAATGACTTATATTCCTCTGGGCATATAACCAGTAATGAGATTGCTGGGTCGAATGGTATTTCCATATTTAGGTCTTTGAGTAATTGCCACACTGTCTTCCACAATGGTTGAACTAATTTTTACTCCCACCGACAGTGTAAAAGTGTTCATTTTTTTTTCCACAACCTTGCAAGCATCTGGAACTTTTGGACTTTTTAATAATAGCCATTCTGATTTTGATGTTACGGTGTCAATTTTAGATCTTTCCTGCTTTCTTTTGTGGGCATTTAGTGCTATAAATTTTCCTCTAAACACTGCTTTAAATGTGTCCCAGAGATTCTGGTACGTGTGTTTTAGTTCTCATTGGTTTCAAATAACATCTTTATTTCTGCCTTAATTTCATTATTTACCCAGTAGTCACTCAGGAGGAAGTTGTTCAGTTTCCATGTAGTTGTGCGGTTTTGAGTGAGTTTGTTAATCCTGGGTTCTAATTTGATTACACTGTGGTCCGAGAGACTGTTTGTTACGATTTCTGTTCTTTTGCATTTGCTGGGGAGTGTTTTACTTCCAATGATGTGGTCAATTTTAGAGTAAGTGTGATGAGGTGCTGAGAAGAATGTGTATTCTGTTGATTTGGGGTGGAGAGTTCTGTAGATGTCTATTAGGTCGCTTGACCCAGAGCGGAGTTCAAGTCCTGAATATCCTTGTTAATTTTCTGTCTCATTGATCTGCCTAATATTGACAGTGGGGTGTTAAAGTCTCCCACTATTATTGTGTGGGAGTCTAAGTCTTTTTGTAGGTCTCTAAGAACTTGCTTTATGAATCTGGGTGCTCCTGTATTGGCTGCATATATATTTAGGATAGTTACCTCTTGTAATCATCAGGCCTGCCTTACAAGATGTCCTAAAGGAAGCATTAAATATCGAAAGGAAAAACCAATACCAGCCACTGCAAAAACATACCGAAATGTAAGCCTGCAGTAACCACAACAGCATGGTACTGGTACCAAAACAGAGATATAGACCAATGGAACAGAACAGAGGCCTCAGAAATAACACCACACATCTACAACTATCTGATCTTTGACACACCTGACAAAAACAAGCATTGGGGAAAGGATTCCATATTTAATAAATGGTGTTGGGAAAACTGGCTAGCCATATGCAGAAAACTGAAACTGGACCTCTTCCTTACACCTTACACAAAAATTTACTTAAGATGGATTAAAGACATAAACATAAGACCTAAAACCATAAAAGCCCTAGAAGAAAACCTAGGCAATACCATTCAGGACACAGGCATGGGCAAGGACTTCATGACTAAAACACCAAAAGCAATGGCAACAAAAGCCAAAATAGACAAATGGGATCTAATTAAACTTAAAGAGCTTCTACATGGCAAAAGAAACTACCAACAGAGTGAACAGACAACCTACAGAATGGGAAAAAAAAAATTGCAATCTACTCATCTGACAAAGGGCTAATATCCAGAATCTACAAAGAACTGAAGCAAATTTACAAGAAAAAAAAAACAAGCAACCCTATCAAAAAGTGGGGGAAGGATATGAACAGACACTTCTCCAAAGAAGACATCTATGACCACTTTCATGATATTGATTCTTCCTATCCATGAGCATGGAATATTATTCCATTTGTTTGTATCCTCTTTTATTTGATTGAGCAGTTGTTTGTATTTCTCCTTGAAGAGGTCCTTCACATCCCTTGTAAGTTGGATTCCTAGGTATTTTATTCTCTTTGAAGCAATTGTGAATGGGAGTTCACTCATGATTTGGCTCTGTTTGTCTGTTGTTGGTGTATAAGAATGCTTGTGATTTTTGCACATTGATTTTGTATCTTGACACTTTGCTGAAGTTGCTTATCAGCTTAAGGAGATTTTGGGCTGAGATGGTGGGGTTTTCTAGATATACAATCATGTCATCTGCAAACAAGGACAATTTGACTTCCTCTTTTCCTAACTGAATACCCTTTATTTCTTTCTCCTGCCTGACTGCCCTGGCCAGAACTTCCAACATTATGTTGAATAGGAGTGGTGAGAGAGGGCATCCCTGTCTGGGCAAGGGCTTCATGTCTAAAACACCAAAAGCAATGGCAACAAAGCCAAAATTGACAAATGGGATCTAATTAAACTAAAGAGCTTCTGCACAGCAAAAGAAACTACCATCAGAGTGAACAGGCAACCTACAGAATAGGAGAAAATTTTTGCAATCTACTCATCTGACAAAGGGCTAATATCCAGAATCTATAAAGAACTCAAACAAATTTACAAGAAAAAAACAACCCCATCAACAAGTGGGTGAAGGATATGAACAGACACTTCTCAAAAGAAGACATTTATGCAGCCAACAGACACATGAAAACATGCTCATCATCACTGGCCATCAGAGAAATGCAAATCAAAACCACAATGAGATACCATCTCACACCAGTTAGAATGGTGATCATTAAAAAGTCAGGAAGAATGGCAATCATTAAAATGTCAGGGAACAACAGCTGCTGGAGAGGATGTGGAGAAATAGGAACACTTTTACACTGTTGGTGGGACTGTAAACTAGTTCAACCATTGTGGAAGACAGTGTGGCGATTCCTCAAGGATCTAGAAGTAGAAATACCATTTGACCCAGCCATCCCATTACTGGGTATATACCCAAAGGATTATAAATCATGCTGCTATAAAGACACATGCAAACGTATGTTTATTGAGGCACTATTCACAATAGCAAAGACTTGGAACCAACCCAAATGTCCAACAATGATAGACTGAATTAAGAAAATGTGGCACATATACACCATGGAATACTATGCAGCCATAAAAAATGATGAGTTCATGTCCTATGTAGGGACATGGATGAAGCTGGAAACCATCATTCTCAGCAAACTATCACAAGGACAAAAAACCAAACACCGCAAGTTCTCACTCACGTGTGGGAATTGAACAATGAGAACACTTGGACACAGGAGGGGGAACATCACACACCAGGGCCTATTGTGGGGTGGGAGCAGTGGGGAGGGATAGCATTAGGAGATATACCTAATGTAAATGATGAGCTAATGGGTGCAGCACACCAACATGGCATATGTATACATATGTAACAAACCTGCACATTGTGCACATGTACCATAGAACTTAAAGTATAATAAAAATATATATATTAAAAAGAAGACATTTATGCAGCCAACAAACATATGAAAAAAAGCTCATCATCAAGGGTCATTAGAGAAATGAAAATCAAAACCACAATGAGATACTGTCTCATGCCAGTTAGAATGGTGATCATTAAGAAGTCAGGAAACAACAGATGTTGGAGAGGATGTGGAGAAATAGAAATGCTTTTACACTGTTGGTGGGAGTGTAAATTAGTTCAACCATTGTGGAAGACAGTATGGTGATTTCTCAAGGATCTAGAAGTAGAAATACCATTTGGCCCGGCGATCCAATTACTGAGTATATACCCAAAGGATTATAAATCATGCTACTATAAAGACCCATGCACACATATGTTTATTGCAGCACTATTCACAAGAGCAAAGACTTGGAACCAATCCAAATGTCCATCAGTGATAGACTGGATTAAGAAAATGTGGCACATATACGCCATGGAATACTATGCAGCCACAAAAAAGGATGAGTTCATATCTTTTGCAGGGACATGGATGAAGCTGGAAACCATCATTCTCAGCAAACTATCACAAGAACAGTAAACCAAACACTGCACGTTCTCACTCATAGGTGGGAATTGAACAATGAGAACACTTGGACACAGGGTGGGGAACATCACACACTGGGGCTTGTTGGGGGGTGGAGGGCTAGGGAAGGGATAGTATTAGGAGAAATACCTAATGTAGATGACAGGTTGATGGGTGCAGCAAACCACCGTGGCACGTGTATACCTATGTAACAAAACTGCACTTTCTGCACATGTACCCCAGACCTTAAAGTATAATAAAAAAGAAAAAATCTAATATACACAAGGAAAAAAATAACATTTACTAGAATAAATAAAAATTATGGGTGTACTAGAAAGTCATCATATAAACTAAATAATAGTAATAATAGCCATTCTGATTGGTGTGAGATGGTACCTCATTGTGGTTTTGATTTGCATTTCTCTACTGATCAGTGATGTTTAGTTTTTTCTCATATGATTGTTGGCTGCACGTATGTCTTCTTTTGAGAAGTCTCTGTTCATATTCTTTGCCCATTTTTTAATGGGGTTGTTTGTTTCTTTCTTGTAAATTTGTTTAAGTTCTATATAGATGCTGGATATTAGACCTGTGTCAGATACATAGTTTGCAAAATTTTTCTCCCATTCTCTTGGTTGTCTGTTTACTCTGTTGATAGTTTCTTTTGCTGTGCAGAAACTCTTTAGTTTGCACAGCAAATCCCATTTGCCGAGGTGTGTTTTGTGTCAAATTATGTGGTCAGTTTTATAGTATGTGTAATGTATTGATGAGAAGAATGTATATTCTGTTGCTCTTGAGTGGAGAGTTCTGTAGATGCATATTAGCTTCATTTGATTCAGTGCTGAATTCAGATCCTAAATATCTTTGTTAATTTTCTGTCTTGATGATGTGTTTAATACTGTCAGTGGGATGCTGAAGTCTCCCACTATTATTTGTGGGAGTATAAACCTCTTTCAAAGTCTCTAAGAACTTTCTTTATGAATCTGGGTGCTTCTGTATTGGGTGCAAACCCTTTACCATTATGTAATGTACTTTCTTGTCTTTTTTTTTTTTAATCTTTGTTGGTTTGAAATCTGTTTTGTCTGAAATTAGAATTGCAACCCCTGCTTTTTTCTGTTTTTCGTTTGCTTGGTAGATTTTTCTCCATCTCTTTATTTTGAGCCTGTGGGTGTCATTGCATGTTAGATGGGTCTCTTGAAGACAGCATACTAATGAGTCTTGGTTCTTTGTCCAGCTTGTCACTCTGTGCCTTTTAATTGGGGCATTTAGCCCATTCACATTCAAGATTAGTTTTGATGTGTATGGATTTAATCTTATCATCATGTTAACTGGTTATTATGTAGATTTGTTTGTGTGGTTGCTTTATAATGTCACTGGTCTGTGTACTTCAGTGTGTTTTTGTAGTGGTTGGTAATGGTCTTTCCTTTTATGTTTAATGATGCCTTCAGGAGCTCTTGTAAGGTAGGTCTTGTGGTAATAATTTCTCTCAGCATTTGCTTATCTGAAAAAGATCTTATTTCTCTTTCACTTGTGAAGATTAGTTTGGGCAGACATGAAATTCCAGGTTTGAATTTCTTTTATTTGAGAATGTTGAATATTTACCCCCCAAAATCTGTTGGGTTGTAGGTTTCTGCTGAGAGGTCCTCTGTTAGTCTGATTGGCTTTCCTTATAGGTGACATAACGTTTTTGTCTAGCTGCCTTTTTCTCTCATTTCAACTTTGGAGAATCTGAGGATTATGTATCATGGGGATGATCTTATCGTGAAGCATCTTCTCTGTATTTCCTGAATGTGAATTTTAGCTTCTCTAGCTAGGTTGGGGAAGTTCTCATGGATGATATTTTGAAATATGTTTCCCAAGTTGCTTACACTTGCCCCATCTCTTTCAGGGACACCCAAGAGTCATAGAATTGGTCTCTTTACATAATATCATATTTCTCAGAGGTTTTGTTTATTCCTTTTTATTCTTTTTTCTCTATTCTTATCTGACTGTCTTATTTCAGAAACCTGGTCTTCAAGCTCTGAGATTCTTTTCTCGGTTTAGTCTATTCTGCTATTAATACTCATGATTGCATTTTGAAATTCTTGTAGTGTGTTTTATCCTTTCTCAGGTCAGTTATATAGTTTTCTATCTCGGCTATTTTGTCTGTCAGCCCCTGTATCATTTTATTGTGACTTAAATTCCTTGGATTGGGTTTCAATGATCATTGCATCTCAATGATCTTTGTTCCTGTTCATATTCTGAATTATATTTCTATTGTTTTAGCCATCTCAGCCCTGTTCAGTACCCTTGCTAGAGAGGTGGTACAGTTCTTTGGAGAAAGAAGGCACTCAGAGTTGTTGCATTGGTTCTTTCTCATCTTTGTAGACTGATGTCTCTTCAATCTTTAACGTTACCATCCTTTGGATTTTTTTTTCTTTTATCCTGTTTGATGACCTTGAGGGTTTGATTGGTATAAACTGGATTCACCTGACTGGCTTTGTTTCTAGAAAATTTTAGGGGGCCAACGCTCAGCTCTCAACTCCTGGATTGCATGCTCTAACTCTGGAGGACTTGTATTGGTCCCTAACTTTGTTCTCTGGCTCCTCAAGGTTAGGAATCCACTGTGCTTGGGGGACCGAGGTGCTCCCAGTCCCCTGATCACTACATTCTCATTGGTGATATCAGCTAAAACATTTTATAGTGTGGTGGCAGTGGATCCATCCTCAATTGCACATGCTAGCAACAATAGCAGTGCAGTGGGTATGCACTCATCAGCTGTGGCAGAATGCAAGTAGGTGCTAGGGTGCCTTCCTCTGTGTAAGCATTCACCACAGTGGTGGAGGCAGCAGAGCTGAAGGGTGTGCAGTGGGGCTGTGCTGTCAACTGTGTGTGCAGTCGTGCTGTGGTGCTGTTAGCACACGGTCAAGGCACTGGCAGACATGGGTCTATGTGCACTCTCTGTGAACCACAGACAGGGGTTCTCAGGAAACAGAAGGTTTCACTGTTCTCTGTACCTAGTTTTACTCCTGTAGTAGTGTTGGCACAAGTGCATGTCACAGGCAGGGGTAGGACTGGTTGGCACTGTGCCCATCAAGGCTGCAACTGCAATGGCGGTCTAGGGGGAGAGGAGATAGGGTGCATTCTCACCACAGCAGTGGCAGGGCAGGGTGCACACAAACATGCATGTTGGTGGGGCAAGGAAGGCAAAACCTGCTCACACACACATGCACCAGCAATACAATGTGGGGGTTTGCTGTGATCCCAGGGGAAGCTACAGTATGGGGAAGGAGTGGGTGGTCTGGTGCATGGCTATAGGAGTTGCACTGCTGGAGTTCCCTCCCAATCAGGCATGGTCCACCAGTGCAGGAGCTATGATGTGGGCCCCCAGGGCACCCTAGATTGCCCTGCAAGAGAAGGCCCTGAGAGGCCAGTAGACCAAGGGGTTCTCAGGTGGAACTAGCTCTGAATAATGGGCAAGACAGCCTTGCAGGGTTCAGGTCTGAAAGTTCCCCTAGGGCTAAAGTCTCCTATGGGAGCAATTTAAGCCTAGAGAGATGGGCTTCCCTGGCCATGCTCAACTACAGAGGATCCCACACCAAACCCCTTGGGCTCCACCTCAGCAGCAGCCCCACCACTTCTTTAAGCAGCTTCACCTGCCAACTTGAGTGTCTGTTGTTGTTGAGAGGTTTCCTCCTGCCAGGATTGCAGAGGCCTGTAGTGACAGCAGGTTACTCCTTGCTGGTTCAACTCACTAATTGCCCCAGGATTATTGGGGGTCAAAAACAAGTCCTGTTGCATGGTAGCCCCATGCAGGGTTCTCAGCTTCCTCTCCTTTCAGCCGAGCTTCTGTGTCTTCCCTTCATCCACTCTTGGTGCTTTCCCTCTGAAGATCTATTAGGACTGTGCCAGTCTTCTTGGTCCCTCAGTGGCAACTGTTTCACCTGTCTGTGTCTAGTTGGTCATCTTGCCCTCCCCTCACGGTTGCTTTAATAATGTTTTAGAAGACTCAGTTCAGAAGGGTCAGGCCTGGTTAAAAGCACTGTGCAGAAGAAAGCACAAGCCCAAGCAGCTTCTGGAGGATATGTCATTATAAAGTTATTGTTAAAAAATAACAATAATGTCTAATCTGGGGTTTTAAAGAACAGAAATAAAATACTAGACAACAGTAACATAAGTTGAGGAATCGGTTGGTAATCAGAGTTAAAATGTTCTGAAGTTATTATATTAAGGGAGTTGAGAAAAAGAGATGAGATTAGGAGAACAAAGAATTAGGTTTTGTTATGTCATAGAACTACACTGGATAGTGAGTTACTGTTATGCTTCATAACTTACATACATATTACATATTGTCTTTTGGTGGTATCAAAAACTATTTTTTAAAAAAGCTTATCTAGAGAAATATTTGCTTTCTGGAGCACAATACAGAGAACAAACAAATTCCCTTTGGTGTCCCCTCATTCTCCTTTCTGAACTCTTGCACTTAATCTATTTACCAGGAACATGGACTAATTCCATTAATGAAAAATGGAGGAGCCTCCTTTAGTTATACTTTTTTGTTGTTGTTTCCTACCTGATAACAGTATCCTCTAGATTAGAAGAAATCCAGTGAGATTTGTGCTTGCAAAACAGAAAATTAGCTACGTGAAAGCATTAACAAGTTTCAGCAGCTTGTAAGCAAAAGACAATTTCACAGACACAGGAATTAAAATCAGTGTGTGTATCAGTGTGTGGTGAAGGAAGACAGGAGGAACATTTCAGCTGTATTTATTAGCCAAGTAATATGTTGTGTGAGAAGGCAGTTGTGTGATATGTCTGTAAGAATTGTTGAGGTACATATCCAGAAAATTGCAATACAATGTTAACACTTAGGAGTGAACATTTTATATAATGCTGTCATATAATACATATGAACAGGTGTGTTTGTGAATGTATTTAAGTACGGGCGTGTTGTGGAACTGTGTTCATCTCTGTGTCTGTGACTAGGTATATGTTTATACACAGGGGAAAAGAGAGTGTTATATTAGAGATGCATTTCCTAGGAAGATGTGTGTGCTGTAAAAGATAATATATATAAGAATTTTTTTGTATAGAAAGGTATTAGAGTATGTGTATGCATGTGTGCATTTGTGTGTGTATATGTTTGTGTGTAGTATTTTATTCCTTCTCCCAGTTTATCTTTTTAAATGACCAAATGTATTAGTCTGTTCTAATGCTGCTAATAAAGACATACCCAAGACTGGGTAATTTATAAAGGAAAGAGGTTTAATTGACTCACAATTCAGCATGGCTGGAGAGGCCTCAGGAAATGTACAAAAGGGAAGCAAACACGTCCTTCTTCACATGGTGGCAGAAGATAGAAGTGCCAAGCAAAAGGGGGGAAAGCCCCTTATAAAACCACCAGGTTTTATGAGAACTCACTCACTATTGTGAGAATAGCAGCATGGGAATAACCCCCGTGATTCAATTATTTCCCTCTCACAACATGTGGGTACTATGGGAACTACAATTCAAGATAAGATTTGGGTAGGGACACAGCCAAGTCACATTATTGCACCCCTGGTCCCTCCCAAATCTCATGTTCTCACATTTCAAAACACAATCATGCTCTTCCAACAGTCCCCCAAAGTCTTAACTCGTTCCAGCATTAACACAAAAGTCCAAAGTCTCATCTGAGACAACACAAGTCCCTTCCACCTATGAGGCTGTACAATCAATAGCAAGTTAGTTACTTCCTAGTTACAATAAGGGTACAGGCATTCAGTAAATAGGCCTGTTCCAAATGGAAGAAATTGGCCAAAATGAAGGGGCTACAGGCCCCATGCAAGTCCCAAATCCAATAGGGCAGTCATTAAAACTTAAAGTTCCAAAATGATCTTCTTTGACTCCATGTCTCACATCTAGGAAATGCTGATGCAAAAGGTGGTCTCCCATGGCCTTGGTTAGCTCCACCCTTGTGGCTTTGCAGGGTACAGCTCTCCCACGGCTGCTTTCATAGGATGGTGTTAAGTATCTGTGGCTTTTCCAGGTACATAGTGAAAGCTGTTGGTGCATCTTTTATCCTGGGGATTGGAGGACAGTGGCCCTCTTCTCAGAGTTCCACTTGGAAGTGCCCCAGTGGGGACTCTGTGTGGGGGCTCCCACCCCATATTTCCCTTCCACACTGCCCTGGCAGATGTTCTCCATGAGGATTCTGCCCTGCAGCACACGTTGGCCTAGACATCCAGGCATTTACATACATCCTCTGAAATCTAGGTGCAGGTTCCCAAACCTCAATTCTTGACTTCTGTGTACCTGCAGGCTCAACACCACTTAGTAGCTGCCAATGTTTGGGGCTTCCACTGTCTGAAGCCACAGCCTGAGCTGTACCTTGGCCCCTTTTAGCCACAGCTGGAGCAGCTGGGTTACAGGGCACTAAGTCCCTAGGCTGCACAAAGCAGAAGGGCCCTTGGCCCATGAAACCATTTCTTTCTCCTAGGCCTCTGGGCCTGTGATGGGAGGGGCTGCCACAAAGGTCTCTGAAATGCCCTGGAGACATTTTCCCCATTGTCTTGGTGATTAACATTCAGCTCCTTGTTACTTATGCAAATTTCTGCAGCCAGCTAGAATTTCTCCGCAGAAAAAAAAATAGTTATTCTTTTCTATTGCATCATCAGACTATGAATTTTCCAAACTTTTATGCTCTGCTTCCTCTTGAATGGTTTGCCACTTAGAAATTTCTTCTGCCAGATTTAAAGTTCCACAGATCTCTAGGGCAGGGGCAAAATGCTGCTAGTCTTTTTGCTAAAGTGTAATAAGAGTCACCTTTGCTCCAGTTCCCAATAAGTTCCTCATCTCCATCTGAGACCACCTCAGCCTGAACTTTATTGTTCATATCACTGATTTTGACCAATATCATTTTGGCCAAAGCCATTCAACAAGTCTCTAGTAAGTTCCAAACTTTCCCACATCTTCCTGTCTTCTGAGCCCTCCAAGTCTTTAGGAAGTTCCAGACTTTCTCACATTTTCCTGTCTTCTTCTGAGCCCTTCAAACTGTTTCAACCTCTGCCTGCCTGTTATCCAGTTCCAACGTTGCTTCCACATTTTCAGGTATCTTTACAGCAGCCCCTCACTCTACTAATACTAGTTTACCATCAGTCCATTCCCATGCTGCTAATAAAGACATACCCCTGAGACTGGGTAATTTATAAAGGAAAAAGGTTTAATTGACCTCAGTTCAGCATGCCTGGGGAGATCTCAAGAAACTTACAATCATGACAAAAGGCAAAGCAAACACTTGGTGGCAGGAAGGAGAAGCGCCAAGCAAAAGGGGGAAAAGCCCCTTATAAAACCATCAGGTCTCCTTCTTCACATGGTGGCAGGAAGGAGAAGTGTTGAGCAAAAAATGAAAAAGCCCCTTATAAAACCATCAAGTCTTGTGAGAACTCACTCACTATCACAAGATCAGCAGCACGGGGGTAACCACCCCCATGATTCAATTACCTCCCACAGGTTCCCTCCCATGACATGTGGGGATTATGGGAAGTACAATTCAAGATGGCATTTAGGTGGGTACATAGCCAACCATATCACCAAACTACTTTTGATCAGAAATTTCACTGAAGGCAGCCAGGTATTAGTGCCATTATCTCATTATCCTTCCAAATATGAAGGAAATAAAAGTTTTTTTGGACCAATAAGCACACTGAAGAAAATTGATTCACTTAATATGCTTGGTAACTGCTCTGCCTCAGATAAATAATTTCCACAAGCAGCCAAACCTTCTTCTTTTTTCCAGCACTTGGGCAAGAAGAAATATCCAAAGGTCAATTGCTTGCCTAAGACAGCCTGACATGTTAGTGACTTTTTTCATCACAAAGCTAATTTGAACTCGTATGTAATAAAAGACTAAATGTTCTATTACCTGGAAAGTAGAGAATGAATAATAATTTAGATTTAAAATAACCCAATTATAAAATGACCAAAGGCTAGTTAAGTCTCTTCCAGGCCAGGAGGTAATTGCAGGTCAGTAATTACACATAAAGGAAGCATTTGGCCCCACCTAACCCTAGATGCTGAGGGGTGACTCCACCAACTCTTGGTTCTTTGTTTAAGGCTGCCCAGGCTGGGAGGCAAGACCAAGTGCATAAATGTCTCTGGCCCTGCCCACACCATATAGCTAAGCAGCAATCCCAGAAGCTTCAGTCAGGCTTGGAGCCCAATACATGGCCCTGCCTAACTCCAGATTCAAAACAACAGTACTGCCTAGCCAGAAAAGACAACATGCATCCCTCCCTGGCCAGAGACAACTGCAGAGTTCAGTTGGTAGCTCCATTTAATGTCAGAGTCCAGCCAGTGGTCTCACTGGACCATGGAGCACAGCCAGAAGTATCATTAAACCTCAGAGGACAAAAAGTAACCCAGCCATACTAGAGAACCCAACACTAAGGTCTGCCTATGAAGGATTGCTACCAGCTGACCCAACAAGAATCCCAGGCTAGACTAATATTAAAGGTGTATCACACCAAAGAACACCTTCAAAGGCCAGAAGAGGTAGTCATCTTTTCAAATGTGCAGGCATTAATGTAAGAACAGGATTATTAAAAATCCAGGAAATAGGACACCTCCAAAAGAAACTAATAATGCTACAATAATTTTCTCTGGAAGAAATGGAGATCTATGAAACAGCTGACAAATAATGAAAATAAACCTCTTACAGGAATTCAGGAAACTCTAAGAATATATGGATAGAAAATCAAATAAAATTTAGAAAACAACTCATGAACAAAATAAAAAGTTTGGCAATAATAAACAGTAATAAAAAACAGAAAATCTAGAGTTAAAAAAGTATAACTGAAATGAAAAATTCAGTACAAAGCTTCAAAAGCAGACTTGATCCCATAGAAGAAAGAATTGGTGTCCTCAAAGATAGGAGATTAAAAATTATCCAACCAAGGGAGAAAAAAATGAAGCAGGGAGGCCTACAGGAATTATGGGACAGCATCAAGCAAACTAATAATTGCACAATAAGAACTCAAAAAAAGGATAAGAGAGAGAGAAAGGCCTAGAAAATATATTTAGAAAATAATGGCTAAAAATTTCCCAAATCTGGAGAAAAATGTGACTATCCAGGTATAAGAAACTCAAGTCACCAGTCATATTCAATCCAAAGAGAAGTTTACCAAGATACATCACAATCAAATTATAAAAAATCAAAAACAAAGAAAGAATACTGACAGTAGCAAGACATAAGAACCATCACAATCAAGGTAACCCCAACACAGCTATCAGCAGATTTCTCAACAGCAAATCCTGCAGACCAGGAAAGAGTGAAATGATATATTTTAAATTTTAAAGAAAAAATATTTTCAAGCAAGAATTCTTTAACAGCATTACAAAATGGCAGTAATAAGTTCTTACCTATCAATAATTACCTAGAATACAAATGAATTAAATTTTTAAATAAAAAGACAGATAGTGGCTGAATAAATTTTTTAAAAGCTAGAACCAACTATATGCTAGGTATAAGTGATATGCATTAATAGTAAGAACACACATAGTATAAAGTGAAGGGATAGAAAAAGATATTCCATGTAAATGGCAACCAAAAGAGAGCAGGGGTAGCTATTTTTATCTCAGATAAAATAAGATTTAAGTCAAAAACTATGAAAGAGACAACATTTTATTACATAATGTTAAAGGGGTTAATTCATCAATAGGACATAACAACTGTACAATATATGCACCCAATATTGAAGCACTTAAATACATAAAGCAATTATTAAATGATCTGGAAGGAAAGATAGACTGCAATACTATAATAGTAAAGGACTTCCAAAGAAAGTCCACACTTTCAAAAATGTACAAGTCATCTACATTGAAAATCAGTAAGAAAATGATAGATTCGATTTACACTTTTAACTAAATGGACCTAACAAACATATATGAAACACTCCATCCAACAGAAGCAGAATATACAGTCTTCTCAAGTACACACAGAACTTTCTCCAGGACAGATTATATGTTAGGCCACAAAACAAACCATAATAAATTTAACAGAATCAAAAGCATATAAAGTATCTTTTTGGATCACAATAGCATGAAACTAGACATCCATAACAGGAGAAAGCTTAGAAAGCACACAAATATTTGGAAATGAAACAATACACTCTTAAACAACCAATGGGTCACAGAATAAAAGCTGAATTAAAAATACCTTGAGCCAAATAAAAATGAAAACAACAAACTGAATATTACAGAGCACAGAAAAAAAGGAGTTCTAAGATAGAAATTTATAGCAATAAACACCTATGTGGAAAAAGAAGGAAGATCTCAAATAAATCTAAATTATAACTCAAAGAACTAGAAAAAGAAGAATAAACTAAACCCAAATTTAGAAAAGGAAGGAAATAATAAAGATCAGATTCCATTCCAAGATGGCTGAATAGGAACAGCTCCGGTCTGCAGCTCCCAGCATAATCGACGCAGAAGACGGGTGATTTCTGCATTTCCAAATGAGGTATCTGGTTCATCTCATTGGGACTGGTTGGACAGTCGGGGCAGCCCACAGAAGGCAAGCTGAAGCAGAGTGGGGCGTCACCTCACCTGGGAAGTGTAAGGGGTTGGGAGGTTTCCCTTTCTAGCCAAGGGAAGCCATGACAGACTGTACCTGGAAAAACAGGACACTCCCACCCAAATACTGTGCTTTTCCCAAGGTCTTAGCAACTTCCAGGCAAGGAGATTATCTCCCATGCCTGGCTCAGTGGGTCCCACGCCCAAGGAGCCTTGCTCACTGCTAGCGCAGCAGTCTGAGATCAAATGGCAAGATGGCAGCCTGGCTGAGGGAGGAGTGTCCACCATTGCTGAGGCTTGAGTAGGTAAACAAAGTGGCCAGGAAGCTGGAACTGGACAGAGCCCATCACAGCTCAGCAAGGCCTACTGCCTCTACAGACTCCACCTCTGTGGGCAGGGTATAGCTGAACAAAAGGCAGAAGACAATTTCTGCAGACTTAAATGTCCCTGTCTGACAGCTCTGAAGAGAGCAGTGGCTCTCCCAGCACAGTGTTTGAGCTCTGAGAACAGACAGACTGCCTCCTCAAGTGGGTCCCTGACCCCCGTGTAGCCTAACTGGGAGACACCTCCCAGTAGGGGTCGATAGACACCTCATACAGGCAGATGCCCCTCTGGGACGAAGGCTCCAGAGAAAAGATCAGGCAGCAATATTTGCTATTCTGCAATCTTTGCAATTCTGCAGCCACTACTGGTGATACCCAGGCAAAGAGGGTCTGGAGTGGACCCCCAGCAAACTCCAATAGACCTGCAGCTGAGGGACCTGGCTGTTAGTAGGAAAACTAACAAACAGAAAGGAATAGCAATAACAGCAACAAAAAAGACATCTGCACCAAAACCCCATCTGTAGGTCACCAACATCAAAGACCAAAACTAGATAAAACCACAAAGATGGGGAGAAACCAGAGCAGAAAAGTGGAAAATTCTAAAAATCAGAGCGCCTCTTCTCCTCCAAAGGATCACAGCTCCTTGCCAGCAACAGAACAAAGCTGGACAGAGAATGACTTTGATGAGTTAACAGAAGTAGGTTTCAGAAGTTCAGTAATAACAAACTTCTCTGAGCTAAAGGAGCATGTTCTAACCCATCGCAAGGAAGCTAAAAACCTTGAAAAAAGGTTAGACAAATGGCTAACTAGAATAAACAGTGTGGAGAAGACCTTAAATGACCTGATGGAGCTGAAAACCATGGCACAAGAACTTTGTGACACATGCACAAGCTTCAATAGCCAATTCGATCAAGTGGAAGAAAAGGTATCAGTGATTGAAGATCAAATTAATGAAATAAAGCGAGAAGACAAGTTCAGAGAAAAAAGAGTAAAAAGAAACAGACAAAGCCTCCAAGAAATATGGGACTATGTGAAAAGACCAAATCTACGTCTGATTGGTGTACCTGAAAGTGATGGGGAGAATGGAACCAAGTTGGAAAACACTCTGCAGGATATTATCCAGGAGAACTTCCCCAATCTAGCAAGGCAGGCCAACATTCAAATTCAGGAAATACAGAGAACACCACAAAGATACTCCTCAAGAGGAGCAACCTCAAGACACATAATTGTCAGATTCATCAAAGTTGAAATGAAGGAAAAAATGTTAAGGGCAGCCAGAGAGAAAGGTCGGGTTACCCACAAATGGAAGCCCATCAGACTAACAGTGGATCTCTCAGCAGAAACCCCACAAGCCAGAAGAGAGTGTGGGCCAATATTCAACATTCTTAAAGAAAAGAATTTTCACCCCAGAATTTCATATCCAGCGAAACTAAGCTTCATAAGTGAAGGAGAAATAAAATCCTTTACAGACAAGCAAACGCTGAGAGGTTTTGTTACCACCAGGCCTGCCTTACAAGAGCTCCTGAAGGAAGCACTAAACCATGGGAAGGAACAACTGGTACCAGCCACTGCAAAAACATGCCAAATTGTAAAGACCACCAATGCTATGAAGAAACTGCATCAATTAACGGGCAAAATAAGCAGCTAGCATCATAATGACAGAATCAAATTCACACATAACGATATTAACCTTAAATGTAAATGGGCTAAACGCTCCAATTAAAAGACATGGACTGGCAAATTGGATAAAAAGCCAAGACCCATTAGTGAGATGAGGAGACTCATCTCACGTGCAGAGACACACATAGGCTCAAAACAAAGGGATCAAGGAAGATCTACCAAGCAAATGGAAAGCCAGAAAAAGCAGGAATTGTAATCCTAGTCTCTGATGAAACAGACTTTAAACTAACAAAGATCAAAAGAGACAAAGAAGGCCATTACATAATGGTAAAGGGATCAATTCAACAAGAAGAGCTAACTATCCTTAATATATATGCACCCAATACAGGAGCACCCAGATTCATAAAGCAAGTCCTTAGAGACCTACAAACAGACTTAGACTCCCACACAATAATAATGAAAGACTTTAACACCCCACTGTCAATATTAGACAGAACAAGACAGAAGGTTAACAAGGATATCCAGGACTTGAACTCAGCTCTGCACCAAGCAGACCTAATAGACATCTACAGAACTCTCCACCCCAAATCAACAGAATATATATGCTTCTCAGCACCATATCACACTTATTCTAAAATTGACCACATAATTGGAATTAAAGCACTCCTCCACAAATGTAAAAGAAAAGAAATCACAACAAACTGTCTCCCAGACCACAGTGCAATCAAATTAGAGCTCAGGATTAAAGAACTCACTTAAAGTAAATAATGAAATCAAGGCAGAAATAAAGATGTTCTTTGAAACCAACGGAATAAAGACACAATGTACCAGAATCTCTGGGACACATTTAAAGAAGTGTGCAGAGGGAAATGTATAGCACTAAATGCTCACGAAAGAAAGCAAGAAAGATCTAAAATCGACATCCTTACATCACAATTTAAAGAACTAGAGAAGTAAGGGCAAACAAATTCAAAAGCTAGTAGAAGGTAAGAAATAACTAAGATCAGAGCAGAACTGAAGGAGACAGAGATACAAAAAAATATAAGACAGCTCCCTTCTGTCCTTTTGACCTCTGTTGTGCTTATGCTAACCTTCACATTCCTAACTGCCGGATTTCTGAACAAATCTCTGTGACTATCAAATCAGCATTGCACCTGGATGTTTCCCACTATCATTTCACTGTGGCTAGTAAAACTCCTCACTCTTCTTACTCACAGGGACCTCAGGCCGAAATCATGATTTGTGGGCAAACACCATAGATAGGGCCCACTGGATCTCCCTCACAGAGACAATAAGAAAGCCAGCCTCACTCGGCTACTCTGCTTCCACCCAAGAGAGTTTCTACTTCCCAGAGAGCAAAACTTGCTCCAGCCATAAAATGTGAATGAAGAAGTTGAATATTCCTTCAGCCAACATTTATAAATAACCACAAATTGGCAAAATGCATTATTTTAATGAATAAAGGTAGATTTTACAAGCAAAAAAAAAACGCTTCAAAAAAATCAATGAATCTAGGAGCTGATTTTTTGAAAAGATCAACAAACTTGATAGACCACTAACAAGACTAATAAAGAAAAGAGAGAAGAATCAAATAGATGCAATAAAAAATGAAAAAGGGGATATCACCACCAATCCCACAGAAACACAAACTACCATCAGAGAATACTATAAACATCTCTACGCAAATAAACTGGAGAATCTAGAAGAAGTGGATAAATTCCTGGACACATATACCCTTCCAAGACTAAACCAGGAAGAAGTTGAATCTCTGAATAGACCAATAACAGGCTCTGAAATTGAGGCAATAATTGATAGTCTACAAACCAAAAAAAGTCCAGGACCAGATGGATTCACAGCCAAATTCTACCAGAGGTACAAAGAGGAGCTGGTACCATTCCTTCTGAAACTATTCCAATCGACAGAAAAAGAGGGAATCCTCCCTAACTCATTTTATGAGGCCAGCATCATCCTGATACCAAAATCTGGCAGAGACACAACAAAAAAAGATAATTTTAGACCAATATCCCTGATGAACATTGATGAGAAAATCCTCAATATAATACTGGCAAACCAAACTCAGCAGCACATCAAAAAGCTTATCCACCATGATCAAGTAGGCTTCATCCCTGGGATGCAAGTCTGGTTCAACATATGCAAATCAATAAACGTAATCCATCACATAAACAGAACCAAAGACAAAAACCACATGATTATCTCCATAGATGCAGAAAAGGCCTTTGACAAAATTCAGCAGCCTTCAGGCTAAAAACTCTCAATAAACTAGGTATTAATGGAATGTATCTCAAAGTAATAAGAGCTATTTATGACAAACCCACAGCCAATATCATACCGAATGGGCAAAAACTGGAAGCATTCCCTTTGAAAACTGGCACAAGACAAGGATACCCTCTCTCACCGTTCCTGTTCAACATAGTGCTGGAAGTTCTGGCCAGGGCAATCAGGCAAAAGAAAGAAATAAAGGGTATTCAATTAGGAAATGGGGAAGTCAAATTGTCCTTGTTTGCAGATGACATGATTGTGTATTTAGAAAACCCCATCTTCTCAGCCCAAAATCTCCTTAAGCTGATAAGCAACTTCAGCAAAGTCTCAGGGTACAAAATCAATGTACAAAAGTCACAAGCATTCCTATACACCAATCGCAGACAGAGAGCCAAATCATGAGTGAACTCCCATTCACAATTGCTTCAAAGAGAATAAAATACCCAGGAATCCAACTTACAAGAGATGTGAAGGACCTCTTCAAGGAGAGCTACATACCACTGCTCAACGAAATAAAAGAGGACACAAACAAATGGAAGAACATTCCATGTTCATGGTTAGGAAGGATCAATATCGTGAAAATGGCCATACTGACCAAGGTAATTTATAGATTCAATGCCATCCCCATCAAGCTACCAATGACTTTCTTCACAGACAGAAAAAACTACTTTAAAGTTCATATGGAACCAAAAGAGAGCCTGCATTGCCAAGACAATCCTAAGCCAAAAGAACAAAGCTGGAGGCATCATGCTATCTGACTTCAGACTATACTACAAGGCTACAGTAACCAAAACAGCATGGTACTGGTACCAAAACAGAGATATAGACCAATGGAACAGAAGAGAGGATTCAGAAATAGCACCACACATCTATAACCATCTGATCTTTGACAAACCTGACAAAAACAAGAAATGGGGAAAGGATTCCCTATTTAATAAATGGTGCTGGGGAAACTGGCTAGCCATATGTATAATGCTGAAACTGGATCCCTTCCTTATACCTTATACAAAAATTAATTCAAGATGGATTAAAGACTTAAATGTTAGATGTTGATGGGTGCAGCAAACCAACATGGCACATGTATACCTATGTAACAAACCTGCATGTTGTGCACATGTACCCTAGAACTTAAAGTATAATAAAAATATAAAATAAAATAAAAAAGAAATAACAAAGATCAAAGCAGAAATAAATGGACTAGAGATTAGAAAAACAGTAGAAAAAACATCAGTGAAATTGATTTGATTTCTTGAAAAAAAAAAGAAAATTGATGAACCCTTAGTTACACTAACTAGAAAAAAAGAGAAAAGATTCAAATAAATTTATCAGAAATGAAAGAAGAGACATTACAACTGACAACACAGAAATACAAAGGATTATAAGAAACTCTAATTATATTGCCAACAAATTGAAAAATCTACAAAAAATACATGAACTCCTAGACCCATGCAACCTAAGGCTGAAACATGAAGACAAAGAACATCTGAACAAACCAATAACAAGTAAGGATATTGAGTCAGTAATAAAAAGTCTCCCATTAAGGGAAACTAAGAACCAAATTACTACACTGCTGAATTCTAGCATGCATTTAAAATCGAACTAATAACACTTTTTCTCAAACTATTCCAAAAATTCAAAGGATGGAATATTTCCAAATGCATTTTACAAGGCCAGCATTATGGTGATTCCAAAGCCAAAAAAAACAAAACACTTTTAGAAAAGAAAATTACAGGCCAATGTCCCTGAAGAACATATATACAAATATCCTCAACAAAATACTAACAAATTGAAGCCAATAGCTCATTAAAATGATTATTCACCATGATCAAGTGGGATTTATCACTGTGAGGCAAAAATGTTTCAACATAAAAATGTGGAACACCACATTTTAAAAATGGATAATAAAAATAATATAATCATCTCAATAGATGTATACAACACGTTTGACAACATTCAATATGCTTTCATGATTAAAAAAATCTTTCAACAGATAAGGTATAGAGGAATGTACATCAATGTAATAAAGGCCATATACTGCAAACCTATAGCTAACATCATTCTCAACAATGAAAAGTTGAAAGCTTTTCCTCTAAGATAAGGGAAAAGACCAAGAATTCTTACTCTCACCACTTAAACATAGTACTAGAAAATGTAGCCAGAGCAATCAGACAAGAGAAAAAATGGAAGGCATCCTAATAAGAAAGGAAAAAGTTAAAATGTCTATATTTGCTAGTGATATAATCATATACATACAAAACACTAAAGACTACCTGAAACTCTTAGAACTGATAAATGAAGTCAGTAAATGCAGGCCCCAGAACCAATGTACAAAATTAGTATCATTTCTATACACTAGTAATAA
Organism: Pan troglodytes; assembly: GCF_028858775.2. NCBI lineage: Eukaryota > Metazoa > Chordata > Mammalia > Primates > Hominidae > Pan > Pan troglodytes. The sequence goes on from NC_072411.2 coordinate 18,287,750, forward strand.
ACAGTATAAAAAGAAAGTAAGAAAATCTCATTTACAATTAAAAAATTAAATATTTAGATGTAATTTTAACCAAGGAGGTAAAAGACCTGTATACTGAAAGTTGTAATACACTGATGAAAGAAAAATGAAGAAAACATAAATAAATTGAAATGTATCCCATGTTTATGGATTAGAAAAATCAATATCCTGAAAATGTCCATACTTCCCAAAGCAAACCACAGTCAATGCAATTGCTATCAAATTTCCAGGTGGGCATGGTGGCTCATGCCTGTAATCTCAGCACTTTGGGAGGCCAAGGTGGATGGATTGCGTGAGCTCAGGAGTTTGCAACCAGCCTGGGCAACACGATGAAACCCCGTCTCTACTAAAATACAAAAATGTAGCCGGTGTGCGCCCATAGTCTCAGCTACTTTGGAGGCTGAGGCAGGAGAATTGTTTGAACCCAGGAGGCAGAAATTGCAGTGAGCCGAGATTGTGCCACTGCACTCCAGCCTGGGCAACAGAGCGAGACTCCATCTCAAACAAACAAAAGATTCCAATGTCATTTTTCACAGAAAACAAAATATATTCTGAAATTTATATGAAACAAAAAAAAACCCTGAATAACCAAACTTAACAAAAATAACAAAAATGGAGGCGTCACATCCTTAGTTTTCAAGTCATATTATAAAGTGAATGTAATCAAAACATCATTGTACTGGCATTTAAAAAGACACATAGACCAACAGAACAAAATAGAAATCCCAGAAATAAACACGTGCATTTGTAGTCAATTCACTTTTTATAAAATTGCCGAGAACACACAATGGGACAAGGACGGTCTCTTCAATAAACAACGTTGGGAAAACTGAATATCCACATGCAGAAGAATAATATTGGACATTTGTCTCACATTATATTTTTAAAAACTCAAAAGAGATTAAAAACTTAAATATAAAACCTGAAACTACTAGAAAAAAAACATAGGGGAAAATTTCACAACAGTAGTTTGGGCAACAACTTTTTAAACATAATTCCAAAACCACAAGCAACAAAAGTAAAAATAGACAAATAGGATGACATCAAACTAAAAAGCATCTACATAGCAGAGGAAACAATTAACAACTCCCATTCTTCCATTTCTTCACTTTGTTGTGAAGCAATAACCCACAGAATGGGAGAATGGAATAAGGAATTAATAACCAATGTATATAAGAAACTTATGTAACTCAATAGCAAGAAAACAAATAACCCAAGTAAAAAATGGACAACCGACCTGAACAGATATTTCTCACAAGAAGACATACAAATGGCCAGGAGGTACATGAAAACATACTCAGCATCACTAATCATTAGAAAAATGCAAATTAAAACCACAATAAGGTATCATCTCACACCTGTTAGAATGGTGATTATCAAATGGGTGTTTATTAACCAAAGGATATAAAATTTCAGTTAGGAGGAGTAACTTTTTGAGATATATTGCAAGCATGGTTACTATAGCTAATAATAATGTATATTTCTAAATTGCTAAGACAGCAAATTTCAAATGTCTCACCACAAAAATGATAAGTGAGGTGACGGATGTGTTAATTAGCTTGATTTAATAATTTCACACTGTATACTTATATCAAAACTTCGCACCACACTCCACGAATATATACACATTATTTGTCAATTATTATTTGTTAATTTGTCAATTATGATTTGTCAATTAAAAAATTTTTTTAAAATCTTGGTTGATTACTATCCATATAACCATATCAAATCAATTTAAAAAATAGTACACTTAATCTTAATGTTAAAATTATACCCAATTTGTCTCTGTTATATTTCTAAAGAAGCTATGTAACAAAAAAGTTAAAACTTAACAAGTTAATTGGAAACCCTACCCAATCACCCACTAGCAGTTACTTAAGTTACTTATATATATTGGTTATTAATTCCATATTAACAACTTATGGAGTTGATATTCAGATTGCTGTAAAACTGAAATAATAATCTCACCTAATTGATGAGATTTTCTGAGGATCAAATAAAATGAAATATATGATGGCATTTGGAAACTCCAAAGGCCAATAAAAATGTCCATTGTTTTTATTATTAGCATTACTATATTTAGTCTATAGACAGGCAGATGCTGACTGGCAAATAATTCTGGTAATAGTATTCCAATGAACCAGTCTTTAGTGAGCATAGGTATTTCCATCTTGTGAATGTCATTGTTGTGACTAATGTCTAGTATAATAGCAAGGATGCTGCCAAAAAAGCTGTGTGCTCTGAAGGGCAATCTCAGTACCCACTCTGCAAAGCATAGAGACTCCATCCCTCAGGATAACTCCATCCCAGATGTGCACAAAGTTAGGAAGCATATTTCATGACTATTATGGGGGAAAATGTTGTGATATGGTTTTATAATGTCTTTAGAAGAAAAACCTCAAAAAATGAATATTATCTGAAAATAGAAAACTCATTTGCTGTGAAATTAAATATCACACTCTTCATATTGCAAAGCAGTAAATTGAAATTTTTCTCCATTGGAAATGAGAAAAATAGAGTGAGATTAACTGTGCTTTTAAAGTTTGAGTAAAACATGTAATTCTTTGTGACAAATCCTAGCAGAAATAACCTTTTTTAATCTAGATGGTTGTAAAAGGCCATATCTTTGTTTTCAGAGCTGTCTTGAGTGTGTCCCCTGATTTTGTGAAACAAATGCATAAAATCAGCTCCTTATTTCATTCTTCTCCTCAATCACTATGACTTTTTATCATTACATCTGTCTCTCCCTTGACACATACTTCTCATTTTCTGACTGTCCTGTACATTTAGACCACAGCTGCAAAAATAGATATCATCCAAGTATTTGTGCACTAAATCCTCTAGCCATTAGACCCAGTAGTCACCCTTCTCAAATAGACTGTTGAAATCATACACAAGGCTGCTTATTACTGTTTTCATCAGTCAGTGGCCACAGTGTAAGCCCACCTGGCCACCTTTCTATTGTTCTGTCATCCCCAGTAATGCACTGTACCTCCTTGAACTCATCTGGCTTTCCACTCCTACCTTACTTCCCACACTCTTCCCTTGTGTTCTCAGGAATTTCCACCAAAGAAGTTACATAAGCTGGCAAAGTTCATAAATGTACCAAATCACACAATAAAGATTTAAACTCAAACTTTCTGATTCCAAAGCACCAGACTCTTAAACACAACTCATTGTAGTCTTCATGTACGGCAAATTCTCCAGTCTCCCAAACAACTTCTCAGAGCAATCCCTGTACCTATTCTCCTTCACTGGAACTTGGCTTTTGCCAAATATGTAACTTTTTCTTGCCTAGGGAGCTATTGTTCTCTCCCATCTCAGGTACAACAGTTCTCTTTTCTCCCCATTGCCTTTCCAGACAATTAAGCCTGCTCCTTTAAAATGCAGGCCATTCACTGATATAATCTATTTTTTATTTTATTTTATTTTATTTATTTCCATAGGTTTTTGAGAAACAGGTGGCATTTGGCTACATGAGTTAGTTCTTTAGTAGTGATTTGTGAGATTTTGGTGCACTCGTCACCCAAGCAGTATACATTGTATCCAATTTTAGTCTTTTATCCATCACCCTCCCCAACACTTTCCCCCAAGTCCCCAAAATCCATTGTATCATTATTCAGTCTTTGCATCCTCATAGCTTAGCTCCTACTTACAAGTGAGAAGATATCGTGTTTGGTGTTCCATTCCTGAGTTACCTCGCTTAGAATAATGGTCTCCAATACCATCCACCTTGCTGTGAATGCCATTATTTTCTTTCTTTTTATGGCTGAATACTATTTCATGGTATTTTATATATATATATAAAATGATTTATTTATCCACTTGTTGATTGATGGGCATTTGGGCTAGTTTCATATTGTTACAATTGTGAATTATGCTGCTGTAAACATGCATATGCAAGTATCCTTTTCATATAATGATTTCTTTTTCTCTGGGCACATACCCTGTAGTGGGATTGCTGGATCAAATGTTAGTTCTACTTTTAGTTCTTTAAGGAATCTCCACACTGTTTTCCATAGTGGTTGTACTAGTTTACATTCCCACCAGCAGTGTAAAAGTGTTCTCTTTTCACTGCATCCCCGCCAAAGGCTATTATTATTTTTTTTTTATGGCCATTCTTGCAGGAATAATGCAGTATCACATTGTGGTTTTGATTTGCATTGCCCTAATCATTAGTGATGTTGAGCATTTTTCCATATGTTTGTTGGCCATTTGTATATCTTCTTCTGAGAATTTTCTATTCATGTCCTTAGTCATTTTTTGATGTGATTGTTTGTTTTTTTATTGCTAATTTGTTTGAGTTCCTCACAGATTCTGGATATTAGTCCTTTGCTGGATATGAAAATTTTCTCCGACTCTGTGGCTTATCTGTCTACTCTGCTGATTGTTTCCCTTGCTGTGCAGAAACTTTTTCGTTTAATTAAGTCCCACCTATTTATCATTGTTTTTGTTGCATTTTCTTTTGGGTTATTGGTCATGAAGTCTTTGCATAAGCAAATGTCTACAAGGGCTTTTACGATGTTATCTTCTAGAATTTTTATGGTTTCAGGTCTTAGATTTAACTCTGTGATCCATCTTGAGTTGATTTTTGTATAAGGTGAGAGATGAGAATCCAGTTTCATTCTTCTACGTTTGGCTTGCTGATTATCCCAGCACCATTTGTTGAATAGGGTGTTCTTTCCCACTTTATGTTTTTGTTTGCTTTATCAAAGATTAGTTGGCTATAAGTACTTCAGTTTATTTCTGGGTTCTCTATTTTTATTCTCTTGGTCTATGTGCCAGTTCATGTTATTTTGGTGACTATGGCCTTATAGTAAAGTTTGAAGTTAGGTAATATGATGCCTCCAGATTTGTTCTTTTTGCTTAGCCTTGCTTTGGCTATGCAGGCTCTTTTTTGGTTCCATATGAATTTTAGAACTGTATTTTCTAGTTCTGTGAAGAATTATGGTGGTATTTTGATGGGAATCACATTGATTGCAGATTGCTTTTGGCAGCATGGTCATTTTCACAATATTGATTCTACCCTTCCATGAGCATGGGATGTGTTCCTATTTGTTTGTGTCATATATGATTTCTTTCAGCAGTGTTTTGTAGTTTTCCTTGTATAGGTCTTTCACCTCCTTGGTTAGGTATATTCCTAAGTTTGCTTTTTTGTTATTGTTGTTGTTTTGCAGCTATTGTAAAAGGGATTGAGTTATTGATTTCATTCTCAGCTTGGTCGCTATTTGTGTATAGGAGAGCTACTGATTTGTGTACATTAATTTTGTACTCTGAATCTTTGCTGAATATATTTATCAGTTCTAGGAGCTTTTTGGAGGAGTCCTTAGGGTTTTCTAGGTATTTGTGTCATCAGCAAACAACAACAATCAACTATTTGACTTCCTCTTTACCAGTGTGGATGCCCTTTATTTCTTTCTCTTGTCTGATTGCTCTGGCTAAGACTTCCAGTACTACGTTGAATAGGAGTGGTGAGAGTGCGCATTGTTGTTTCATTCCACTTCTCAAAGAGAATGCTTTAACTTCATTCAGTATTATGTTGGCTGTAGGTTTCTCATAGATGGCTTTCATTACATTAAGGTATGTCCCTTGTATGCCAATTTTGCTGAGGGTTTTAACCACAAAGGGATGCTGAATTTTGTCAAATGCTTTTTGTGCATGTATTGACATGACCATCGATCACTGCATCCCTGATATGAAACCCACTTGATCATGGTTGATTATCTTTTTGATATGCTGTTTGATTTGGTTAGCTAATATTTTGTTAAGGATTTTTGCATCTATATTCATCAGGGTTTTTTTTCTACATCCTTTCCTGGTTTTGATACTAGGGGGATATTGGCTTCATAGAATGATTTAGGGAGGATTCCCTCTTTCTCTACCTTGTGGAATAGTGTCAGTAAGATTGGTACCAACTTTTCTTTGAATGTCTGATAGAATTCAGCTGTGAATCTGTCTGTTCCTGGAGTTTTTATGGTTGGCAGTTTTTTTATTCCCATTTCTATCTCGCCGCTTGTTATTGGTCTGTTCAGGGTTTCTAATTCTTCCTGGGTTAAGCTAGAAGGGTTATATATTTCCAGGAATTTATCCATCTTCTCTAGATTTTCTAGTTTACACATGTAAAGGTGTTCACAGTAGCCTTGAATGATCTTTTGTATTTCTGTGGTGTTGATTGTAATGTCTCCTGTTTTGTTTCTAAATGAGCTTATTTTGGATCTTTTCTCTTCTTTTCTTGGTTAATCTTGCTAATGGTCTATCAATTTTATTTATCTTTTCAAAGACTCAGCTTTTTGTTTTATTTATCTTTCGTATTTTTTGTTTCAATTTCATTTAGTTCTGCTCTGATCTTGGTTATTTCTTTTCTTCTGCTGGGTTTGGTTTTGGTCTATTTTTGTTTCTCTAGTTCTTTGAGGTGTGACTTGAGATTTTCTGTGCTCTTTCAGACTTTTTGAGGTAGGCATTTAAGGCTATGAACTTTCCTGTTAATACTACCTTTTCTGTATTCCAGAGGTTTTAATAGGTTGTGTCACTATTACTGTTCAGTTGTAGGAATTAATTTCCATCTTGATTTCATTGTTGACCCAACGTTCATTCAGGAGCAGGTTTCTTAATTTCCATGTATTTGCATGGTTTTGAAGGTTCCTTTTGGAGTCGACTTTCAATTGTATTCCACTGGGGTCAGAAAGAGTACTTGATATAATTTCAATTTTCTTAAATTTATTGAGACTTGTTTTATGGCCTATCATATGGTCTACCTTGGAGAATGTTCCATGCTCTGAAAATAGAATGTATATTCTGTGGTTGTTGGGTAGAATGTTCTGTAAATATCTGTTAAGTCCATTTGTTGTAGGTTATAGTTTAAATCCATTGTTTCTTTGTTGACTTTCCGTCTTGATGACCTGTCTAGTACTGTCAGTGGAGTATTGAAGTCCCCCCTATTATTGTGTTGCTATCTCATTTCTTATGTCTAGTAGTAATTGTTTTATACATTTGAGAGCTCCAGTGTTAGGTACATATATATTTATGACTGTGATACTTTCCTGTTGGACAAGCCCTTTTATCATTATATAATGTCTTTGTCTTTTTTAACTGCTGCTGCTTTAAAGTTTGTTTTGTCTGAGGTAAGAATAGCTACTCCTGCTCACTTTTGGTACCCATTTGCATGGAATATCTTTTTCCACCCCTTTACCTTAAGTTTATGTGAGCTCTTACAATGTTACATGAGTCTCTTAAAGGCAGCAGATATTTTGTTGGTGAATTCTTTCCCATTCTGCCATTCTGTATCTTTTAAGTGGAGCATTTAAGCCATTTATATTTAAAATTAGTATTAATATGTGAGGTACTTTTCTATTCGTCTTGCTATTTGTTGCCTGAATATCTTGTTTGCTTCTTTTACTATGTTGTTGTTTTGGCTTTTGTTGCCATTGCTTTTGGTGTTTTAGACATGAAGTCCTTGCCCATGCCTATGTCCTGAATGATAATGCCTAGGTTTTCTTCTACGGTTTTTAGGGTTTTAGGTCTAACGTTTAAGTCTTTAATCCATCTTGAATTAATTTTTGTATAAGGTGTAAGGAAGGGATCCAGTTTCAGCTTTCTACATATGGCTAGCCAGTTTTCCCAGCACCATTTATTAAATAGGGAATCCTTTCCCCATTGCTTGTTTTTCTCAGGTTTGTCAAAGATCAGATAGTTGTAGATATGCGGCGTTATTTCTGAGGGCTCTGTTCTGTTCCATTGATCTATATCTCTGTTTTGGTACCAGTACCATGCTGTTTTGGTTACTGTAGCCTTGTAGTATAGTTTGAAGTCAGGTAGTGTGATGCCTCCAGCTTTGTTCTTTTGGCTTAGGATTGACTTGGCGATGCGGGCTCTTTTTTGGTTCCATATGAACTTTGAAGTAGTTTTTTCCAATTCTGTGAAGAAAGTCATTGGTAGCTTGATGGGGATGGCATTGAATCTGTAAATTACCATGGGCAGTATGGCCATTTTCATGATATTGATTCTTCCTACTCACGAGCATGGAATGTTCTTCCACCTATTTGTATCCTCTTTTATTTCATTGAGCAGTGGTTTGTAGTTCTCCTTGAAGAGGTCCTTCACGTCCCTTGTAAGTTGGATTCCTAGGTATTCTATTCTTTTTGAAGCAATTGTGAATGGGAGTTCACTCATGATTTGGCTCTCTGTTTGTCTGTTATTGGTGTATAAGAATGCTTGTGATTTTTGTACATTGATTTGTATCCTGAGACTTTGCTGAAGTTGCTTATCAGCTTAAGGAGATTTCGGGCTGAGACAATGGGGTTTTCTAGATATACAATCATGTCGTCTGCAAACAGGGACAATTTGATTTCCTCTTTTCCTAATTGAATACCCTTTATTTCCTTCTCCTGGCTAATTGCCCTGGCCAGAACTTCCAACACTATGTTGAATAGGAGTGGTGAGAGAGGGCATCCCTGTCTTGTGCCAGTTTTCAAAGGGAATGCTTCCAGTTTTTGCCCATTCAGTATGATATTGGCTGTGGGTTTGTCATAGATAGCTCTTATTATTTTGAGATATGTCCCATCAATACCTAATTGATTGAGAGTTTTTAGCATGAAGCATTGTTGAATTTTGTCAAAGGCCTTTTCTGCACCTATTGAGATAATCATGTGGTTTTTGTCTTTGGTTCTGTTTATATGCTGGATTAGATTTATTGATTTGCATATATTGAACCAGCCTTGCTTCCCAGGGATGAAGCCCACTTGATCATGGTGGATAAGCTTTTTGATGTGCTGCTGGATTCAGTTTGCTAGTATTTTATTGAGGATTTTTGCATCAATGTTCATCAAGGATATTGGTCTAAAATTCTCTTTTTTTGTTGTGTCTCTGCCCAGCTTTGGTATCAGGATGATGCTGGCCTCATAAAATGAGTTAGGGAGGATTCCCTCTTTTTCTATTGATTGGAATAGTTTCAGAAGGAATGGTAGTGGTTCCTCCTTGTACCTCTGGTAGAATTCAGCTGTGAATCCATCTGGTCCTGGACTCTTTTTGGTTGGTAAGCTATTGATTATTGGCACAATTTCAGAGCCTGTTATTGGTCTATTCAGAGATTCAACTTCTTCCTAGTTTAGTTTTGGGAGGGTGTATGTGTCGAGGAATTTATCCATTTCTTCTAGATTTTCTAGTTTATTTGCATAGAGGTGTTTGTAGTATTCTCTGATGTTAGTTTGTATTTCTGTGGGATCGGTGGTGTTATCCCCTTTATCATTTTTTATTGTGTCTATTTGATTTTTCTCTCTTTTTTTCTTCATTAGTCTTTCTAGCAGTCTATCAATTTTGTGGGGTCCTGTGAAATTTATGCTTTAAGGGAGTTCTGTTTTTATGTATTTCAAGGATTTGTTTCAAGATTTAGAGATCCTTGTAGCAGTTCTTGTAGTGCTGGCTTGATAGTGGCATATTCTTTCAGCATTTATTTGTCTTAAAAAGACTGTATTTTTCCTTTATTTGTGAAGCTTAGTTTTGTTTGAAACAAAATTCTTGGCTGATAATTGTTTTGTTTGAGGGGGCTGAAGTTAGGGCTCCAATTCCTTCTAGCTTATAGGGCTTCTGCTGAGAAATCTGTTGTTAATTTGATAGCTTTTTCTTTATAAATTACTTCATGCTTTTGCCTCACAGCTCTTAATATTTTTTCCTTCATCTTGACTTTAGATAACCTGATGACTATGTGCCTAGGCAAGGATCTTTTTGTGATGAATTTCCCAGATGTTATTTGAGCTTCTTGTATTTGGATGTCTAGATCTCTAGCAATGCCAGGAAAATTTTCCTTGATTATTCTCCGAAATATGTTTCTCGAACTTTTAGATTTCTCTTCTTCCTCAGGAATGCCAATTATCTTCAGGTTTGGTTGTTTAAAAATAATCCCAAACTTCTGGGAGTGTTTGTTCATTTTTTTAAATTTTTTTCTTTGTCTTTGTTGGATTGGGTTAATTTAAAAACCTGTCTTCAAGCTCTGAAGTTCTTTCTTCTGATTGTTCAGTTCTATTGCTGAGACTTTCCAGTGCATTATACATTTCTCTAAGCGTGACCTTGATTTCCAGAAGTTTTTGTTGCTCTTTATTTATGCTATTTCACTGAAGATTTTCCCCATCATATATTGTGTCTCTTTTTAATTTTATTAAATTGGATTTCACCTTTCTCTGGTGCCTTCTTGATTAACTAAATCAACTTTCTAAATTCTTTTTCTGGCAAATCAGTGGATTTCTTATTGGTTTGGACCCATTTCTGGTGAGCTAGTGTGATTTTTGCCAGGTGTTAAAGAACCTTGTTTTGTCATATTACCAGAAGTGTTTTGTTTCCTTCTCATTTGGGTAGGCTATGTCAGAGGGAAGATCTGGAGCTCAAGCGCTGCTCTTCAGATTATTTTGTCCCACGGGGTACTCCCTTGATGTAGTATTCTCCCTCTTTTCCCAGGGTTGTGACTTCCTCAAAGCTGAATTGTAGTGATTGTTATTTCTCTTCTGAATCTAGCCACCCAGTGGGGATCCTGGGTTCTGGGCTGGTACTTGGAGGTGTCTGCAGAGTCCTGTGATGTGCAGCATCTGTGGGTCACTCAGCTGTGGATAGCAGCACCTGCTCTAATGGAGGCGGTAGGGGAGTGAAAGGGACTCTGTAAGGGTTCTTAGTTGTATTATTGTTGTTTATTGCACCAGTTTTGTGCTGGTTGGCCTCCTGCCAGGAGGTGATGCTTTCAAAGGAGCAACAGCTGTGGTAGCATAGGAAGAATCAGGTGGTGGGCAGGGCCCTAGAACTCACAAGAGAATATGACCTTTGTCTTCAGCTACCAGGGTGGGTACAGAAAGGCCATCAGGTAGGGGCAGGGTTAGGCATGCCTGAACTCAGATTCTCCTTGGGCATGGCTTGCTGTGGCTGCTGTGGTAGATGGGGTTGTGGTTCCCAGGTCAATGGAGTTATATTCCCAGGAGGATTATGGCTGCCTCTGCTGTATCACTCAGGTTGCCAGGGAAGTGAGGGAAAACCAGAAGTTACAGGCCTCATTCAGCTCCCATGCAACCCAAAATGCCGGTCTCACTCCCACTGTGCCTCGCACCACAATAGCAGCAAGTTAGTTTCCAGGCAGTGGGTGAATAGGGCTGAGAACTTGCCCCAGGCTACCAGCCTCCTGGCAGCTGAGAAAGCAAGCAGGGCTTTTAGGTAGGTTTCCCTCCTCCTTGCCTGCCTGTGTCTGGACTCCAGATTCACCCCCTCCTCTGAGTTCTGTCTAAGAAACTTCAAGCGCTGTTGGAATTGGTACAAAATTCAGCTGGAGGTTTCCTTCTGCCTGTTGTCTTAGTTCCTCTGGAAGCCCTCCCCAAGGACTCCTCTGAGCAAAGTCAGAAATGGCTTCCCTGGGGACCGAGAGAGCCCACAGGACACTTCCCACTGCTTTCTCTACCCCTGTATTTCTCTCAGCTCTCTAAATTATCTCAGCTCCAGGTAAGGTCAAATCCTTCTCTTATGATCTGAACCTTCAGGTTCCCCAGTGAGGGTGTGTGTTCAGAGGTAGACAATCACCCTTTCCCACTGTCACACTTTGGGCACTCACAGTATTTAGGCTGTCTTCCAGGTCCTATAGGAGCAATCTGCTTCCTTCAAACAGTGTGTGGATTTTCTTGGCTTTCCTGGTATCTTCCTGCAATCGTTCTTGGAGCAAAAGTTCATGATGTAAATCTCCACACACTGCTCTATCCATCCCAGTGGGAACTGTAACTTTGTCCTGCCTCCTATCCACCATTTTCCTCTTGTCCAGTGTCATAATCTATTTATACTTCTTACTACCATCATCTACAGGTTTGCTGAGGCCTGATGAGAAACAGAAAGCTGAAGAATATAGCTATGGCTGCAAGAATATACTTAAATGGTCATAGGATGAACCCTTGGGTGATGATGAGGTGCCTCCAGACTGACAGTATAAAAGACGGAGAAATGTGAATTCTGCGTTCTTCTATCCTGGCAGCTCTTCATTCTGCAAGTTGTGGATGCTACTATGCCTCCATCATGGCTCCACGAGAACCTAGGAAAACATCAAGATTCCCCAACATCTCCTTCACACTCTCAATTTCAAATATTTTCTTTGCTAATTCAACAGAAACCAAAGTGAAAATACCCTTAGCTAAATCCAAGGCTTCATTCTAGCCAACTTCAAACCCAAATCACCTACTGTGGATTGGCCTAGCTAGTCTACTAGCTCAGTGTCCCTCCTCATGCAAGTCCTGACATCATCCTGGACCATTTGCATCCCTATCATACAAAAAACATAGAAAACTCCCCAAAGTCTCAACTTCTTGACCTTTTTATCTCCAGTGACCAACTCCTTCATCATTCCTCTAGCTCCTTTTTCTGCACACCATTACCAGAACAGTTGAGTGATGCCAGAAATAAGCAGATTCATGATTTTATAAATTCACATTGACCAACTTCAAATGAGCCCTTTAAATGCCACCCTGCTGGACAATACTGCTACCCTGCACAGGTGAACGCATATTCCTACTCTTCACAATGGTTCTAATGAACCATTTCTAATTCCTTCAAATCCCTTCCCTCACTGCTTCACTCCACCTACCTGCTCACCCTCAAAAGATGACACCACCACCTACCCCATAAAGAAAAAAAAAAGAACTGAGACAAAGACTTCCAGCTCCATCAGGTTGGTGCAAAAGTAATTGCTGTTTTTAACTGTTACTTTGAATGGCAAATTAAAACTTCAATACATCTACACTCCTTCTCCTCTCAAAGATCAGCCCCTCTACCTATGCTTTGGATAGCATGTCCACTCTTTGTCTCAGGAACATCCTGCCATTGGTAATTTGCCTCTCTATTTCAGATATAATCACCATCTCACTCCAAACTAATCTTCTTCATCAACAGTTACATATCCTCAAGCCTAACCTAGCTCCTTCTTAAAGCTACCTTTGGCTCCACATTTTACTCTCATATCACCCTAACTCTTTCCCCTTCAAAACCAAATTCCTTGAAGGAGTTTTCTATTCTTAACTTTCTCTGTTTCCTCATTAGAAACTCACTCCTGACTAACTTCCATAGAAATTTTAAGGGCTACAGTGACTCCCATGTCACTAGAGTTCAATCTAATTGATGTTTTTCATAAACCAAATTACTAATACTTCACCTCCTGCAAAGTTTTATTCAATTATTCAAGTAATATTTAATGATCCCTTACAAGGTTCCTCCCACTATCCTAGGCCCTGGGATATATCAGTGAACAAAATAGAGCAAATTTCTGGCCTCCAGTATTTCAGCAGTATGGAGGAAGATAGACAATATACAAATAAAACAAAGAAATATATATTGTGTCATGAGAATGAAATATACTGAAGTGGGATAAATAGGTTAAAAAGAGCTCAGATTAGAGGGATATCATGCTACATTATATAAAAATGTGAGCACAGACTTAAAGAAATTGAGAATTTCTGAAGGAATCAGGAGGAGAAATTTGAGCAGAAAGATGATATAATTTGAAATATTTTAAAATGACATTCTGTCTGTTACTAGGAAGCCAATATGAAAGCAAATATTTCAGGGAGGAGAGAAGTATTTGGATCAGGATAAAGGGTATATAGTGAGAAGTGATCAGGTCCCTCGACATATTTAAAAAAAAAAAAACGCCCGCAGAATTTACTGATAGCAAATGTGTAAGAGATGGGAGAAGGAGAAAAAAGAGACAAGCACAACTCAAACCCGATCATTTCTCACTATGTTACTTTATCCTGGTCCAAATACTGATCTCCTCCCTGGAATATTTGCTTTCATATTGGCTTCCTAGTAGCAGACAGCTTCATGACTAAAATACCAAAAGCAATGGCAACAAAAGCCAAAATAGACAAATGGGATCTAATTAAACTAAAGAGCGTCTGTGCAGCAAAAGAAACTACCATCAAATTGAACAGGCAACCTACAGAATGGGAGAAAATTTTTGCAATCTACCCATCTGACAAAGGACTAATATCCCAGAATCTACAAAGAACTCAAACAAATTTACAAGAAAAAAACAAACAACCCCATCAAAAAGTGGGCAAAGGATATGAACAGACACTTCTCAAAAGAAGACATTTATGCAACCAACAGACACATGAAAAAATGCTCATCATCACTGGTCACCAGAGAAATGCAAATCAAAACCACAATGAGATACTATCTCATGCCAGTTAGAATGGCAATCATTAAAAAGTCAGGAAACAACAGATGCTGGAAAGGATGTGGAGAAATAGGAACGCTTTTACACTGTTGGTGGGGAGTGTAAATTGGTTCAACCATTGTGGAAGACAGTGTGGCAATTCCTCAAGGATCTAGAACTAGAATTACCATTTGACCCAGCAATCATTTACTGGGTATATGCCAATACTGGGAATATACCCAAGGGATTATAAATCATGCTACTATAAAGACACATGCACACGTATGTTTATTGCGGCACTATTCACAATAGCAAAGACTTGGAACCAACACAATGTCCATCAGTGACAGACTGGATAAAGAAAATGTGGCACATATACACCATGGAATACTATGCAGCCATAAAAAAGGATGAGTTCATGTCCTTTGCAGGGAACGGATGAAGCTGGAAACCATCATTCTCAGCAAACTGTCACAAGGACAGAAAACCAAACACCGCATGTTCTCACTCATAGGTGGGAATTGAACAATGAGATCACTTGGACACAGGGCAGGAAAAATCACACACCGGAGCCTGCCAGTGGGTGGGGGGCTGGGGGAGGGATAGCATTAGGAGAAATACCTAATGTAAATGATGAGTTGATGGGTGCAGCAAACCAACATGGTACATGTATACCTGTGTATCAAACCTGCATGTTGTGTGCATGTACCCTAGAACTTAAAGTATAATATAAATAAGAATAAAAAAATTAATAAAAGAAGTGCTACTTATTGAGATGGGGAAAGTTGTAGGTGAAGTAGATTTCTTGAGGGGAGGTGAAATCAATTTTGGACAAGCAGGTTTATCAAGTAGGCAAATCATTTATTAAATTGATTTAAAATCTGTATTTCACAAAGCCCGACTGGATATAAAGCCACAGGTGTTACCAGCATTTAATGGGGTTTAAAACTATGGGGCCAAAATGAGATTATATGGGGGTTGAGTGTATCTAGAGAAAAGAGGAGTTCCTAGGACCCAGCCTCTGTGCATTCCAACATTTAAAGGTCAGAAAGACAAAGAATCTATGGAGCAGCAGCAGCCAGTAAGTGGGAGGAGAGCCAAAAGAGAGGTGAGAGCCACAATTCAAGGGAGAAAGTGTTTCAGAAGGGCAAGTCAAATAAAATGAGAAGGAAGAATTTATTTGGGTTTGTCTACATGAAGTCCTATGTAGCCTTGACAAGAGCAGGTTCAGAGTCCAAAGGAGTAACAGAGATAAAACCCGACTGGAGTAGATTCAAAATAGGAGTGAAGGAGGTAAAGTAAATTGTTTCTAATACTGAGAAGTATTACATCGTATTTGTATGCTTATGGAAATCATCCAAGGGAGAGGGAAAAATGATGATGGGTGCTTGCTTTAAAAGCAAGAGCCAAAGAAAGGGAATGGGATACAAGGTGCACAAGGAGGAGCTGGTTTTAGCTAGGGGGAGGGAGGATTAATCCATTTAACAGAACAAAAGGCATAATCCACAGGAAAACATTCAAGCGAGTTGGTCATCTTGGTAGTGGGAACATGTAAGGGTCTGTCCTTGCTGGCTGCATCCCTTTCACTCGGCTCTGCATCCTCTCCGGTTCTCCTCTTATGTCTCTGGCAGCTCCTCTGCCTCATTTATTTCCTTCCTATCTGAAGAACAGAGGCTCTGCACAGGGTCTTCTCTTCTGCTTTCATAATTTCTCCATTGGTGATATTACCTTAGCAATGTTTTCAATGCCACCTAAATACTTTTGACTCCCAAATTTACATCTCCAGCCCTAACATCTCCTCTAAGCTTCAGGCCCATACATTTAATTAGTTTCTTGATATCTCCACTTAAATATCTCACAAGCATCTCAAACCCAACATTTCAAAAATGCAACAATCTCCTCCCCTAGAAACCCAGAACTCTTCCACAGAGTTTTAGGGAGCCATTCACTGAGTTCCAAAAAACCAGGAACCTATGAATGAGTCATCCTTGACATTTCCTTTACACCCTACACTTAAACCACTGCCATTTTCTATATGTCTCTAAATATCTCTTGAAAGGAGCCCCCTGCTTCTCTCCATCTCCCCCATGCCCACCCAAGTCCAGGCCACCAACACCCATGCCCAGATGCCCAGTATTCACGCCTGCCTTGCTCTGATTAATTCTCCTCACAGACAGCAAGGAGATATTTTCAAAATTCAAATCTAATCATATCCCCAGACTCATTTCTCCCATATCAAAACAATTCATCTAAAAAATTAGCCAATCTAAAAGCTTTAAAATAGCTTCAAGACCTGGCATGGTCTGGCCCTTCCTGACTCTGAGACATTCACACCCCTCCCCCACCTTCCCCTAACCCTCCACTTCCTGGACTGCTGCAGCCTTCTTCCTGACCCTCCAAAATCTCAGAACAGACATCTCTTCCTAGGGGAACCTTTCCTGATTCATTTTGGTCCCAAATTGCTCAAATGTTCTTCATGTACCTGCTCTCAGCAACCCATACCTCTCCTAGCATTTATCATAGTACTCTAATTTTACGTGTATTAAACTCTATGAGGGCAGAAACTTTGTCTTTCATTTTTTATTTTCCATTGTAGTATCCTCAGCATCCAGCACCTTTGTCACATATAAGGAGTGTTCAATATTTCTATAAATATATGGATGATGGGTAGTTGTTCCAAAGATTTTAATAATTGATGAAAAAAAGGGGGAAGACACAGACACAAAAGTACAGTACCTACAATGCACATAAAGGGTAAAACAATTTAGCCTCATCAAGACAGACAGCCACACAGAGCTAGGCATACAGGGTATTCCCAGCCTGTAGCAAGATAATATTGTTCAAAACTTTAGCACTTTTAGTGTTATTTAGAATGGTTCAATCAAGGAAAATTTGCTGGGAGATGGAAACCCTGTGGGATAGTTCTTACTCTGCCACTAGCCAGCTGTGTAATTTTTAACAAGGAATTTTATCTCTCTGGCTCTTCAGTCTCATCTCTGTGAAAGAAGAAGGCTGACCCGAGACAGTTTCCAGGTCAGAATACTACACTACTTGTCATCATTGACAAATAACTTGTGTAAGCAGAACAGTGATAAAGGAAAGGCCTCTGTCCTCTGAGAGGAGGTAGGTTTGAGCTGGACCATGAAGGAAAACATCAGATGTGTTAAGGGCAGAAAAGAAGCATATTCTAGAAGGAGTACAGGGTGAGAACACACATGGTATTTTGAGTGATAATTAGTAATATACTAAGCTTAAGAAAGACCCTCCATCCGCACCTGCTCTATTCCTTGCTGCTGTGATGCCCAGAACCCCGTCAGCCCCTCCAGCTGGAAGCTCCTCTCGGCAACTCTCTCCTGGGGACCTCAGGCCACCCTGTTTGCAACAGCCTTGCTTCCATTCCCCACTGCAAACCTCCAGAAACATGAGAAGGCCAGGGCTACACATGGATCGTACATGTGTCAGTAACACTGACACACGGCCATGCTGCACGGGAGCACAGACAGATAACAGAGCAATCTCGGTCTCCAGGGTCCCATGGAAAATGCCAGGAATTTGATTTCCATTCCTCCAACACAGAAGCCAGCCTGCACCTGGAGGCTCCGCAGAGGCTGTTTAATAAGACATTTGTTTACTTCCTTCCTGCTACCTCTGACAATATAATCCTTTCTGATTCTTTCCATGATTTGACTCTAAATGAAAAAGTATGATCTCACAGTTGGGGGGCAGGCAAGGAGCCTGTGACACCACTGGTAATCTGCCAGCACTCCAGCATTCAATCTGCAGGGATGGAATGAAGGCAGAAAATAAGTCCCTGGCAAAAATAAGCACTCCTCTGTCTGGGGCAGATTGCAACCTTCCAGAGACAGTAGGGGTGGAGGGGGAGAATTAGGCGGGTACTTAATCTTCCCCATTTTCCCTTTTAAAAAAATCTAAATGCCCACTTTAATAAACTACAGTTTTCAATGAGCTTGAGATAATTTTAAAGCATCTTTTAAAAAAATTTACAATTAAATGATTAGTCTATATCAAACCTAACTAGAGAAATTAAGTATAATTATGAACTTGGAGGACAAATTCAAGGTCAAGAATGGACAAGGAAAATGTATGGGAAGCCAGTGGATGGAGAAGGAGGATAAGCAGGAAGAAATAGGGTGTTCTTAGAAGGTTGTTCATTCTGTCTCTACATTCCTGACTGCATCAGCATTCCTCATAGAGTAGGAAGAGGGAGTTTACAGTGCTGGAAAGACACATGCCCACCCCCTTCCTACCCCACCCCACACTCTTTAGAATTCTGCAAGTGCAGACTTTTTGCTTGACTGAACTCCACTTGCTTCATTTCACTTCCCAGCCCGGCATGGACCAGCAAGTGTTATTTACCACGTGATGTCACTGTTCTAATTACGGGGGATATATCAATCAACAAAACAAAGACACTGCCTTCATAGACCCTCAATTCAAGGGGGGAAAGTTTGGATAGTTAACAATAAATCCATATGTTAGTACCAAACGACATGGTGTGTTCAAAGGTGTTAAGGGCTATGGATAGGTCACCAGAAAAATTGGTCCTCTCAACCGGGATATTTTGGGGAATAAAAGGAGGCTGTCTTGATAATTATATAGGAGCAGCAGGTAGGAACAGTAGGTCTCCTGGACAAATGGGGATGCAGGGCTACACTAGCCTTGGGAAAGGGAGAAGGCGCACAGAGTGAGGAGGTTCTGAAATGTGGGGTAGGCAGAGAAATCTTTTGCAATTTTTAATAGAGTGCTTAGGATACACTTCTGGAGGAGGTGATGCCTTACCTATCTGAGCCCCAGTTCCCTCGACTGTAAAAGGAAGGGCTTAGCCTAAAATAGTTTCCAAGGTTAAACTCAGTTCTGACATTCTACAATCAATGCTCCCTCCAGGAGTGATGAGCCACACTCTTCTGTGGTCTGGTGTAAGAATGGAGAGAAGGCGGTGTTTGGAATTGTTGAGGAACTCGTCAGAAAAGCCTGACGATCACGCTCATGAGTTGCAAAAACCACTGAATGTACGTCTTTACAATTGCATGGGAAAACATCATCCTGCGGTCCAGGCAGCTATGTACTGACTCACAAATCCATGTGATGCCCACAATTCTTATGAGACAAGGTGTCACCCACTTCCATGGTGATTATTGTTCCTCAGGTTGACCTGTTTGTCCTTGTCATGATGGTTTGTAAAGCCATATTTTAAGAAGGGTTTGGGGGAAATATCAGAATGGATGAAAAAAGTTCAAGGAGTTTGGAGG
Source organism: Pan troglodytes (assembly GCF_028858775.2). Lineage (NCBI taxonomy): Eukaryota > Metazoa > Chordata > Mammalia > Primates > Hominidae > Pan > Pan troglodytes. Next base: position 18,307,202 of record NC_072411.2, read on the forward strand.
TAGTTCTGATATTGTGAGAAGAGGATATTCGATATTGAGCACAATCAGCTAGGTGTAACAGAAGAGCATCTAGATGAAAATGTCCAGTGACAGTGGACATGCAAGTGCTCAGGAAAGTGGCAAAAGTTCACTCAGTGTAAGGGTTAAGAGCACCAACTTCAAAGTCAGGCAAAACTGGGTTCTGATTAACCACAACTGAACTTCTATAAGCCTCAATTTGCTTACTTGTTAAATGATGGCAATACCAATTTGACATGGATTCACTAAATAGGTATAAAATGCTTAACATCGCATCCAGCATATACTAGTGTTCAGCATGCGGGAGCGAGGCAGCTGCTATTGTCTTACTCATTGAGCTGTTGGCTTAGAAGTGATAGTTGACACTGTTAAGTGACTGGATTCAGGGAAAGAGAAGGCATAATGAAGAGCAGAGGATTTTTAGCAACCTTGGAAAACTCTTACATTTTGGAAGAGAAGAAAGCAGCAGCACAAGAGACGGAGACAAGCACAGGACAAGAGACTACAGTTGGCAGAAATGTAGGAAGATAATTTGGAGTAGTGATACTTCAGAGAAGGTGACAGGCATCTCAAATGCAGCAGAAAGAAAGAAAACCACTGTCAATCACCATTAACATGGGAAGTCTACTGGTAATGGAAAAGCTCGATAGATGGGACCGTTCAAAAGAGAACTGATGAAAGCTATTTTGAAAAGTAGATTAACTCAATAAGTTCATTTATTCAAGAGGAATGTTGGTAAAAGAGAAAAAGGATACTAGCTATAGTTGTAATTTCTGTGTTTAAAGGCAATGGTGAAGGAGAGATTAAATGGGCCAGAGAAAGAAGAGTTAATTTTGGGAGCTGAGATCTGTAAGACACTGGAAGGGATGCGGTCCACGGCCTCAGTGGAGAAGTTACAATCTTCTCAGACTCTGTTTTTCTTGCCTGCTCTGCAAACATCTAGAAACGGAATTGTTTACCCCCATGATACCAGAGGAGGCCATGGGAACCTTGTAATCCTAGGGAATGTTTGTTTCCTGGATGAATGTAGCAATTATTCATTCTTCAGGAGACCTTACCCTTACGTGTGGATCCAGTTCTCAAGGTTCTTTGGAATCCTCCCAGACAGATTCAAGACAAAGAAAGGAATCCTCCAAACCTGCCCCTGGCATATCCCCATATTTGGAGCTTTCACTCTGGCCAAGTTGGTCTTTCTATCAGAGAACAAGTTTAGCATAAACTTGGACACCCCATGCCTTTGCCCAAATCTATCTGTTCGACTGGGATGCCCTGCTGACCTTGTGCCAAACAAAATCCTTCAAGACTTGCTGGAATGTCACCTGCTCTGGCAGTTTTCCCCACATGTCCCAGCCTAGAGTCATCTCACTCCTCTGAATTTGTCCTTAGAATGTATTGTCTTGTGTTGATAGTGATGTTTTCCTGTGTGCAAGGCTAAAACTACACACAGCTAGGAAACTTTTGGGGCCACAGAAGGACAACCATTTCTGAAGGCTCTTAGAGAGAATATTAAAAGTTGCGTGGCCTCCTTGGTTCATTTAAGACTTCATGCCTGAGCCTGGATAGAAGGGATACCCAAATGGATGTTCAGGTCTCAGTTAGATGTTGAAATATCTTCTTCATCAATAACTTCAGCAACTACTATGACTGTAAAGTAAATTATCCCCCAAATTTAGTGACCTGAACCATAACAACATTTATTTTGCTGATCAATCTGCAAGTTGGGTCAGGCCTCATGGGAAAAGTTTGCCTCCAGTTCAGTCTGTGATAGCTGGTGTAGCTTGAAGGCCAGAGCTAGAATTGTCTTCTGAGAGCTCACATGCTCATAGTTTGGTGTCTGGGCTGGAGAGGTTCCAACAGCATGGGCTGGAAGAGCTTGGCCTCCTCAAGTGATTCTGCCTCACTGTGCTCTCTCCATGGGGTCTCTCCAGGCACCGGTGACTCAGCATTTAAGTCAGGGTGGTTGGACTTCTTACACATTGGCTCAGAAATCTCAAGGTGCACGTTCCAAGAATGAGTGAGCCAGGGCACAGAGGGAGGGAAAGACATCTGTATCTTGGTGATGAAGTTCAACATTACATTGTGAGAAGAGCAAATGGGATGGAATAGATAGAAGGTGATGATTTTTAGAAAATATTATCTGCCACAACTACCTTTTATCTTTAGCCAACAATTGATCTCTCCTCTTCTGATTCCACTTCCACTTTAACTACATTCTGGTTCTTGCAGGTCTTGATCTTTGCTTCAGTGTCCTGCTGACAGGTTTAAGGTATAAAAGCTAAAACCTGGGGTTAGATTGAAGCAAACACTACTCTGTTTCTTGCTATTTGTGTAACTTTAGATAAATACTCTTTTTGATCTATATCTCTTACCTGGACAAAAGTGGGAGTGAAACTACCTTCCCACATCATTGTTCTCAATAAATAATACCTTCTTTCCAATTCTTATTGGTCTTCCACCTGGTCCACAGAGACCAGAGACCTCCCTTCTGTCCCTGTCCTTGTGGACAGCCCCTTCCCTAGGCTGTCCAGGCCTTGTGAGAACACAAAATAAAGCCTCCAATAAATAGATATAAGTAAAGTACATTCACTTCACTAGCACTGCCTGCTCATGATAAACTACTTAATCATGTGCTAATGGTGAGCAGTGACTTTCCTGATGCCAGACATTGGAGGCTCTGGGTGCCCTCTGTGCCCCAGTGTTAATTACTTCCTTGACTAACTCCAAGAGACACTTACTAAATTTTGAGACTCTCTGCCTATGAAGGGGCACACACAACTATGGCTGATGTCTCCTTCACTTTTTGAATTACAGAATAAAAATGCCAGCCAAGGTAGAAAGAAAGAGTCTTGCTGAGGCAGGGGAAAAAGATAGACAGCAGTGCGTTGAACCAGGACCCATCATTTAGGGAGCAGTAGAAGCTGTGAGATGCAGAGGCTGTGAGATACAGCTCTGCCTAACCGCAAGAGCCAAGTAGACCTGAATTCCAGTGAATCCTCACCCTGCACTTGGAAATACTGTGGTCCTGGGCTGCCTGCTTAGCTTCCCTCAGCCTCAATTTCATCTGTAAAATGGAGTTAGTGATACCTACCTCGTAGATTTGTTGTAATAGTGATATTATCTTTTTTTTTTTGAGACAGCATCTCACTCTGTCACCTAGGCTGGAGTGCAGTGGCGTGATCACTGCTCATTGCAGCCTTGACCTCCCCAGGCTCAGGTGATCCTCCCACCTCAGCCTCCCAAGTAGCTGGGACTATAAGCATGTGTCACCACACTGGGCTAATTTTTGTATTTTTTGTAGAGACAGAGTTTCACCAGGCTGCCCAGGCTGGTCTCTAACTCTTGGATTCAAGCAATCCGCCCACCTCAGCCCAACACTTTGTAATTTCAACAAAGTGTTGGAATTACAGGCTTGAGCCATCGCACCCAGCAATAATCTTTCAATATGCCTGATAAATAAAGTGTGAGCAGTAAACACCAGATACCACTACGAGTACTGGTACTACTGTTATTATCATTACTCAAAATAAAACATCAGTCTGGTTTGAAAATACCTCATTATTATTTAGTACCCAAGGCAGCCAACATCAGACCAAGGCAAAGGTAAATAATGAGATAGCAGAAAGTGATGACCCTTGAATTTGCTTAGTGATCCTAGTAGTGATGTCAAGGCATTCCTGTCAATGTTCTCTGATTATTCACTTATATTTCCTAAGCTTTGTCACTTGAAAAGTTCTCCAAATCAAAAACCATAAACTAAATTTGAATCCCAGCTTTATTGCACTTCCTATCTGTCTGACTTCAAACAAAATAAAAAACACTTTATTTGATTTCTTGTTCTATGAAGTAGAAATAATACCTATATCTCCTGCTTGTTTTAGAAATTGCATGTAATGCCAGGTATAGTGGCTCATGCCTGTAATTCCAGGACTTTGGGAAGCTGAGGCAGGAGGGTTGCTTGAGGCCAGGCGTTTGAGACCAGTCTGGTCAACATGCAAGACCCTTGTCTCTGCTAGAAATAAAAAATAAAATAAAATCAGCTGGGCATGGTGGAACATGCCCGTAGTCCCAGCCACTCGGGAGGCTGAGGCAGGAGGTGGGAGGGTGTCTTGAGCCCAGGAGTTCAGGCTACAGTGAGCCATAATTGTGCCACTGCATTTCAGCCTCGGCTACACAGTGCAAACCTGACTCTAAGAAAGAAAAAAGGAAGAAAGAAAGAGCAAAAAGGAAGAGAGAGAGAGAAAGAGAAAGAAAGAAAGAAAGAGAGAGAGAGAGAGAGAGGGAGGGAGGGAGGGAGGGAAGAAGGGAGGAAAAAGAAAAAAGAGAAAGAAAGGAAGGAAGGAAGAAAGAGGGAGGTTAGGGGGGAAGGGAGGGAGAAATAAAAGAGAAAAGAAAAAAAAGGAAAGAGTACGTGTAGCATGCCTAAAATGCCTGGTTTCCAGTAGAGGCAACACAAATATCAAGGTATACTATCTCCTTGAACTCAGGAAATAGTGAAGCTTCTTCAGCCTAGGGAGGAAACATGTCCTGCATTCTGCACCCTCCACATACTGCTGTTGCCCACACCAAGTACACATAGATACACACACTTACACACACATATACACACCACACACATATGCACACATTCTCAAACACTAGAATGGGTGTCCGTTCTTCTCCATTGTCCCTTAGGTGATCCCTCTAAACCATCTTGGAAAAGAAAGCAATACATACCTTGTATAAAACATAACATAGAGATTGCTCTGACTCTGTCACTGTGGTCACAGTATATTTTCCACCATGCTTTGTGAATCATGGGCCATGTTTTCAGGCTGCTGAAGGATTCACAAACCCAAGATGATCATCACAATTTTCTGGGAACTTCTATAAGAACACATACTTGGGTCCCACCACAGATCCACTGAATCAGAATACATAGGGCTGGCATCCTGAGAGCTATATTTTTAAAAGATCCCTGTATGAGTCTAATGATCCACCAGATTCAAGAACTACTTGTGGCCGGGCGCAGTGGCTCACGCCTGTAATCCCAACACTTTGGGAGGCCGAGGCGGGCGGATCACGAGGTCAGGAGATCGAGACCATCCTGGCTAACACGGTGAAACCCCGTCTCTACTAAAAATACAAAAAATTAGCCGGGCGAGGTGGCAGGCGCCTGTAGTCCCAGCTGCTCGGGAGGCTGAGGCAAGAGAATGGCGTGAACCCCAGGGGGCGGAGCCTGCAGTGAGCCGAGATCGCACCACTGCACTCCAGCCTGGGTGACAGCGAGACTCTGTCTCACCAAAAAAAAAAAAAAAAAAGAACTACTTGTATGATTCTCATAATCATTCTGCAAGCTGGCTGCTGATGGAATAATTAATGCATTTATAAGACGAGGAATATGAGTCGGAGTAAGATTTGGCCAAGCAACAAGCCAGTGAGTGGTAGAGACAGGTCTAAAATGGCTTTTGGACTCCTAGTCCACCCCTGCTGTTCACCAGCTGTGTGACTATGCATATGTTACTTAGATTCTCTGAGCTTTCATTTCCCTGTATATAAAATACATACTCCTAACCCCTATAGAAATGTGGTAATAAAACGAGGTGATGTGCGGAAACATAATTGCACACTTGGTATACAAATAGGAGATGCTGTCACAATTTAAATTCAGGGCTAGAACTTCTCTAGCAGTTAGGATCTCAGTTCCCCATACAGACAACCAGGTAGACTGTCTCTGTAACTGCAAAGTGCTGGTGTGCCTATCCTTATTCCCCCTCTTCTGTAACTGCCCCCAAAACACAGAGCCCCTCTAGCAGCCATATTTGTACAGTTTGATTCCTCTGGCCACCACTGATCAGACCAGGAGTGAACTTTTGCCCCAGAGTGTCTTCTAGGAGAAACTAGAATTGGAAGCAATTGACAGTCCCACTGAGTGACTAGAATTTGTGATATGGTTTCTAATGTGGCCGCTTTCCACGCATTTGTGGACTGAAGGGCTGAGAAAGCCTTCTGCTGAGAAAGAAGAAACAGCCACACAGCATGAGAAGCAACAATGACAGGGCCAAATAAAAGTACTCCGTATAGCTTTCCATTTTCTGGTTCCAGTCCATTCCTGAGACCTCCGTTCATTCCTTAAAACACTTCATTATCCTTATAATAAATTCCCATTTTGTGCCTCAAGCTAGTTCAAATGAGTTTCTCTTACTGTAATCCAAAAATAGCTCTAAGCCATGCAGGTCCCCAATCACTTTAACAAATGCTTCTGCCGATGAGGGAGACAGTACACAAGATACAAGTCAAGGCCAGATGCCTTTGCCCTTCAGCAGTTCTACAGAAGTCAGGTCCTTCTTTCTCCATCCATTTGTTTCCCTTGGGAAACAGCAGCTCCTCTGAGGTTTCCCATATCTAGGGAGAGGAGGTGGAATGTTCTTGCCATCTGCAATGATGAGGACCAACATGTCTGAAATCTTTCAAAAACCTCCAGGGTGGCTTCTTGGCATCCTGCAGTTGTTAAGCAAATCCAAAGGCAGAGAAAATAACCAGGAAACCGTGTTGAAACTTATGTGACTTCATGAAAGGCAAATCTATTCTAACTTCTGTTGTGGGCTTGAAAGCCAGTATTTTCCAAATCCCTGATAAGAAAGCTAAGAGCCAAATTTTCAGTTGATCTAGAGTGAGTGTCCTATGTAGTGGCATTTTTATATTGGTATCATTCCTGGATCCATTTTATATTCCTAACCTTGCCTTGACTTTTTTTTTCTTTCTTATTTCTAATATGTTATTTTGCTGCATTTTAAGCCTCCTTAAATCCTTTCTGGAACATGAAGCAATATAACAAAATAAAAACAGATTTCCCCTTTGTTACCAGAAGAATTCTTCCACTTTTATGTTACACATAGGCATGTAAAATGATGGATAGTCAGAAATAAAATATTTAGGTTCAGTGTTCCATCAGTCACCATGAGGCATTTATTGTGCACTTCTTATGTGCAAGGAACTGTAAGGACTACAAATAAGTGTAACAAACAGCAGAAAAGAGGCATAGTCCACAGACAGGGCATGCATCTACGAAAGAAAAAATACTCAGGAATGCAAGGCCATAAATAAAAGCAATCTTCGTAGACTGGGATGGGCAGAGAAACTGACGTGAAGGTGGGAGGGCTTAAGTTGGATGCTGAGGAATATAGAGAATTCTAATATGAGGAAAGATAAAGAAAACTTAGAGCACACGAAAGGAGAGAATTAAAGTCACAGAGAATGGCATAGTGTGGGGTTCCCAGACTTGAGCATTAAAATCACCTAGAGCCCAGGCAGCTTGGCCCAACCTCTAGAGTTCCTGATTCCACAGGTCTGGGGTGGGGCCTAGAAAGGTGCATTCCTCAACAAGTTCCCAGGTGATTCCCTTGCTACTGGCTAAGGACCCATATTCTGAAAAACACTGACTTAACAAAGAGAGTTCTCCATGCAGCACTGAAGACAGGAGTGGCCCCTCAGCCCAGGTGAGATGGAGGTTCCTGTCGCAAGAAGAGAAGTGGGGAAGGCTTGCCGGGTTCACTGCATGCCGCCCTCTGCGCAGAGAACCGGCCCCACGTGTCCCTGTGTCTTCCTTTGAGCTGCTCAGGACCTCCCCTCCCAGCTTCTCTGTCTTTAACTAAATTGTTCACCATTTGCAGCCATATGAATGAGCCACAGTATATTAGCATTTTATTTCATTGGCTTTGCTCCTTGAGAGAAATCCCAAACCCACCCCAAGCCCAAACCAAACCATTTCCTCAGACAGTTTCATTCAGCCTTGCCCTACCTGTTCTCTTCCTGGGAAAGCCTAACATCTCTAGCAAATCCGCACTTAACTCACACACTATGTGCCTCATCCGACTATGACCACTGCTCTGCCTCGGGCCCTCACAGCAGTTGGGAACCCTGGACACAATTATCTCAGGGTATGCAATGATGGGCCAAGGCAAGCCTTCCTGCCTGCCTCAGGTGCTGTATCTCTAGTTAGACTGAGGGACACGTGATAGACTTGGGGGTCAGACAGACCGGGGCTTAAATCCTCTCAGTCTATCACACTTGCTACTTGGGTGATTTTGCAAAACCTCTGGATAGCACAGCCTCAGTTTCACCATATTGTATAGAAGATAAAACAATGCCATCATTATTTTAGGAATTTGAGATAAATAACGGGGCCTGATATAACATGTGCCCAATAATGGAAGCAATTTTTGTGACTATCCCATTGTTTACGGCCATGTCTTCATTATCTAACAGGTATTCATTAACTGCCCTCTCTGTGTAATGCTTGATATGTATTTCATTTGGCAAGATAAGATGTATGCAAATGATTATGATACAAGACGTCATAAAGTTAGCACCATGCAATGGTAGGACAATCATTACAAAGCTCAAAGGACATTTCATCTGTGGTCCTCATGGCAAATTTCAGGAAAGTGGTGCAAACTTACAGTATGTGTATGAAGACTCTGCCAACAACTGCGGATAGCTTTCCAACTGAATGGACTGACAAGAGAAGTGGTCCTGAAGAAAGACTGTGAAATTTTGTCTGGCAGATGTGAGTATCTGGTGGGACTTCAGAGGTCCCTTGGGTCCCTAGAGGACACTTGGGAGAAAGGCTACGGATGGGTCTGATCCAAGAGGGCTTCCAGGAGTGGACACTCACATCCATGCATACATATTCATATTCATGCAAAGGCACACACACATTTCCAAACACACACACTCATTTCCATGCATACACACTCATATCCAAACACACACACTCATTTCCATGCATACACACTCATATCCAAACACACACACTCATTTCCATGCATACACACTCATACCCATACACACACACACACACACTCATACCCCCCTACACACACACTCATACTCACATACACGCACACATTCTTATTAAAGAATCAGGGCCTAGGAAATGCCAGTTGATGCAACACAAGAAATAATTTAAAATGTCTTGGGTGGTCGTCTCAGAGACAAGAACCCATGATCAATATTACAAATTAATCAATCAGGAAGCATTACACGGGGCTATGCACAGCTCAGGTGCTCTATGTGACACAATTGGACTGGCCTCTAGGTTCCTAGGGAAAACTTTCTCTCCAACTAACATGTAACAGCCTTTCAAATCCTGCCTGTTGGTTAAGACACTGAAAGCCCTGATTAAACTTCAAGACTTGCTGTGTTTGATTCCCTGGGGAGCAGACGCTGAGATGGAGATGTGCATGCAGGAAGTTGATTAGGCAGAGCCCTCAGGCTCCACACCTGTGGAAGGAGGCGAAGGAATCAGAATGGGCAGAGGGAAAATTTGGGCTGCACTGCAGGTGCAAAAAGCCCTCAGCTGATTCCAGGGGAGCTCTGAAGCTAAGCTGGCTCTTCAGAGTTGTCCCACATTGAAACATGGGGCTCAAGCTTTTATATGTCCCTGTTGGTCAGTCAACTGATGCCAGGAAATGAGGCAAGAGTTTGGGCCAGGTGGCTCCCTTTAGCCAAGGCATTTCCCAAAGGTGGCTGAGGGCTGCCTGGCAGCAGTCTTCTCACCATTGGGGTGTAAATCCTCACTCTTGAGTGGGTAGCTGTAGAGCACAGCCAGCATTCCCTGCATGTGTTAATGTGCAACTGTACTGGCCCTTTACTCTGAATCTGCTTCACCAGGGCAAGGCCAGGCAATAAAGAGATACTGACTGGGAGAGTGAAAATGACAAGAAAGTTAATAGCAGGGACCCCCATCCAGGCAAAGCTCACCTGGGTCAGGTAAAATAGGGGACCCTGGACCACCAGGGGGAAACTGAGAGCAATAGGGCCCTGGCAGAGGAGCAGGCACAAAGCAAGAAGGAAAGAAGACCACCATAATTAACCTTCACCAAGACGGGTAACTTAGTCAAGGACTGTTATAATAAATAATAACGTATCTAGGATTGTTTGCATACCTACTATGCACCTAGCACTGAGTTTTTCAGAAACATCAAACCTTAGGACACCTCAGCAAGATTAGTATTATGAAGCCCATTTTATAGAAGAAGAAACTGAGATTCAGAAAGAAGATTACTGCCAAGATTACAGAGCCTGGGTGTGGCAGGCCCATGATTAAGTCTTCCTGACTCCAAATCCATGCTGTTCTCACCTCAGAGCACCATGACTTTCCAGAGTCCCAGTATTCCAACGAGGTGTGTCAGGGCTCATCGTGGAGTTTAAAAAGAAGGCCCAACGCCCACCCTGGCTTCAGCAAAGAAGCCTCTGCTTGTAGAAAGAGATTCAGTCAACATTCCATTGTGGATGAGAAAGACAGATATGCAGGCACCACTCTGCTTCTGCCAGTACTGCCTGAATCTATGAAGGCTCTTCCTTGTGGACCACTTTCAGTCCAAGCATACAATGCAGCACAGTGGTTAAGATCATGTCCTCTGAGGTCAGACCACATGGGCTCAAATTCCTACCCAAGGAGCTCTGTGATCTTCAGCAATTATTTAACTTCCCTGTGCCTCAGTTTCCTCATCTGTAAAATTGAGGTTATAACAGAATTATCTTCTTAAGTTGTTGTGTAAATTAATTAACACATGTAAAATGCTTAGAATAGTCAGCAAATACTAAGCACTATATGACTGTTGTTTGATCTGGATGTGGAGGGGAATGAGAATGGGATGCTAGTAATGACTCCAAGGTTTGGGGGAGTCTTCAGTGCACAGATGGTCTTTAATGCATAGGACAGAATGCATCCACTTAGGGATTGAGAAGAGACAGGGAAGAAGATAAGAAGATGTCAAACTGAGCCCTGGGACCACCCCGCCCCGCTCACCTTTAAAGGTCAAGAAGAGGACTGGGGTCTAGTACAGGAGAGTGAGGAGGGGAAAACCAATGGAATAGGGAAGTCAGTGTCCTAGAAGCCATGAGAAGAAAATGCTTTAAGAAAGTTGTGAACAACTTTCAAATGCTGCCACAAAACTGATTAGGTAAGATAATGAAGGAAAGCTGACCACTGGATTTGGAAATATGGGAGTATTGATAAGCTTGACAAGAGCATCTTGGTAGAGTGTCAGGGACAAGGTCCTGCTGTGCATTATTTCATGGAAAAGGAGGAGCTGAGGAAGCACTAATTACTCTTTGAAAAGCTTTGCTGTAAAGCCAAATCAGGTGGAAGTGGGAAGTGATTGAAGATAATAGAGAATTATTGAAGATGGAAGATATTAAGGTATGCTATAGGCTCATAAGAATGACCCAGGAGAAAAAAAAAATGATAAAGTGAGAGAGAGAAGGGCTGATGGCTCGAGCAATGCCCTTGGGTAGGGGAGAATGGATGGGATCTAGAGTGCAAGGAGACAGGCCAGGTTCATTTGTACCTGAGGGAGGACAAGGATGGGAGCACAGGTACAGCAGGTGGTAGAGTGGGTGAAAAACATGGGGCCAGGAGTCTTTCCTAACACGATATTGATTATCTCTTCTAATCAGGAAACTGATGGCCCCAGACCTTAGGAGAGTTTCTGAATCACACAGCTGGTTAACAGCAAAACCACTCTTATTTCCCCTATGAAATTATCCTACCACATCTCAACCCCATTGAAAATGTGTGTTACTCTTCCTGCAACTGGCTGGATTGTTCCTTACAGACTCACGGTTGTTGTTTTATTTGTTTTGTTTTGTTTTTACTGATTCTGGGTTTCTCTTGAACTCTTTGGTCATCTGCCAGCACTAATGTAATGAGAAGTTTGGAATTGTGCCCTGAATTTCCACTTACAGATATTTTTAAATCTCCCATTGACCATTTCAGAGGAAGAAGTCTGTAAATTTAAAAAAAATAGGATCCATTGGGTCCACCTGACGTTTCTTCATGATGGGGGCAGGTAACCCCTGACTTGGGACTGCAGTGCCCAACAGAGTGTCCTGCCCACAATGGGTGTTTGTGGAAATCTATTGAACAACTCAGTGAACCATTTATATTATAAGCTGCTGGAACTTCTGCAACTGAGCCAATTCTCTCTCAGGCCTAATATTCATTCCAGTGTTTCCACTGTGAATGCAGCACACCTAAGGGCTGGTCCTTTTCAGATTTGTTTCTAGGCTGACAATTGAACAATAATTCACAGTCATCTACAAAATTCACAGTAATTTCAAATTACATAGGCCCAATTATTGGTGCCAAGCCCCAGGGGTTAACTGCTATGTTACCATCAGAAAACAACAAGTTTAACCACAGGATGGCTAAACCAGGGTATCATAAAGACCGAGTCAGAAGCCTATATGGTGTGTATATTCCACGTGGCCCCTGAAGGGACTTCTGCTTGGCACAGTGGAGACCAGCTAGATATGGAGAAGTGACCAGGTGCATTCCAATCTCTGTCTATTCATAGGTTCCTGAGCCATTCTTGACCTCAGAAGGCTACCTACTAATCCCTGCTATCATTTTAATTGGTTATCAAGCTGTGAATTCTCTGCCAGACTTCCCCGAATGCAGGCAGCCCTTCTTTCCTCAGGAGTCTAGGGAGCACGTTACCTTCTACCCCTGCTCACAGGAATGTGGTAGTGCCCAGGGCAGGAGAGGGGCTCACACCTGCTGCATGAAAGAGGGTATAAATGAGGATTTGAATCACAACATCAGATTTTTTCAACTTCTGATTTAAATGTTAACCTTCAATGAAAACATTGCAATGGTCAGGAATTTAACAAATTATTAGAAGAAAACTAGAGGAGTAAACTTGAGTTCTTTCCTCTCAAAAGGAAGATGATGTCATGGAATAACCAGTGAGAGTAATCAATGGGATGTTGTCAGAGTACAACAATATTTGTCCATGAGGTGGCTTGTGCTCTCTGCCATAGACAATGCTGAGCTTTGGGAGCCACACAAAGTTTAAACCTAATCACAGCCCCACCTTTACTAGCCATGTGACCTTAAGCCAGTCACATAACCTCTCTAAGCCTCATATTCCTTGACTGTAAAATAGTATCTACACTCCAGAGTAGTTGGGAAGATTAAATGAGATAAACATACAAGAGGATCAGCCTGGAGCCTGCCCCCTTCTGGAAGCTCACTCATCCTGGGCTCTTTCCTCCACACCATGATGGGTGATGAGCCACCAGTCACTCAGGGAATGTTAAGAACTTTTAAATCACCTACTGTGCCCACATATGTAGCCAGCACTTCAGGTGGTGAATGTATACGTAAATGCATTTTCCTAATGTTTCTTTCTGGCCTATTCAATTCTTGATGTAACATTTCAATTTAACAGGCCAAGCTAATGGGAGTAGCTGGTTAACACACAAAAATTAGTGAATATCATTTCCGATGTCTAAATGCTGAAGAAAAAATAATATTTGAGGCACATTCTACTTTTTGCTAAAGAATGGAGTAAAATCAGTGTGGATAACATTGGGGCATCTATTGCCCTGGGAATACATGCTAATTTAAAACAGAGAGGAACAGAAAGGGATGAGTGATCTGCGACACTCAAACATCTGGATCCGGTAAGAAATTTCAAATCTGACTGTTTGTATTTTAAACCTTAGGGCAGGAATGATGTCTTTTTTAATCTGTACAGCCCCAAGGATGCTGTTGGTGCTCCATAAGCTGAAATAAAATAGTATTATTTATAGTTTGCCATGTACATTTTGTCAAGCCTCTTGAGTCTGATACATCCAGTTGGGATGACTCCTAGCAGCTACTTAGACACTAATTTCTAAGAATATGACAGAGTTTTCTTCTCCTTTCTTTCCAGAACTGGTTGCTGTGGGCATCCTCCAAGTATAAAGAAATCACTCACCATCCAGGGAGCCCTCCTGAATTATCAGAGGAGCTGCCAGTACTCCCAGCCCACTTTCTCTCGCCATGAATCTCCGTTGGTTGCTCTTCTAATAGCCATCTAGAAAAAGGTTTATGCATGTCTCTCATCCCCATAATATAAAAATTGCTAAACTAACTTATTGTGTATAACAATTAAACTAATATGCAATATCTAATTACTAGGTAACATGTAACTGCAAGCAGACTATCATGGTTCAAATCCCAGCTCTGCCGCTTATCAGCTATATGACTAGCAAGTCTTCCAACCCTTTGTGCTTCATTTCTTTACGGATAAAATTGGGACTTTATTATTACTTATTTTACAGTGTGGTTATAAAGAGTTGAATGGATTAATACATATATAATATATTTAGAACAGTTCCTGGCACACAGTAAGGACCATTGAAGTATTGGCTATTTTTGTAAGAGCTGAAAGACACAGCTAATGTTCAGTGCAAAGCAAAGCACCCAAAACCCATTTGTAACGAAATAATTTAGTTAACCATATCAGTCACAGAAAACTCAGCCACACAATCTCTCCATTTGGCTTCCTTCTCTGACAAAAATAATGTCATCAAAACAACTACTGTCTAACACAAACCCAATGATAGTTGTCAACTGTAATGTAAAAACTGCCCATTCAGAAACCTGCCTTACTCCATTTTGAAGAAGTTGAACACGAACAGCTAAGTTTGTTGGAAAAAAAGGAAAGAAAAAGAATGCCTGTGATATTAACTTTTGAGGTCAGTTTATTTGAGTGAAGCACAGTAAGGCACTCAGAGCAATTCACAGAAGGGACATCACAGAGGCACTGCCTCTTCCCCACTCACTCATCCTTGCGCTTCAGCCAGGCCTAACTACTCACCGCCCTCCAATACACACGGTGTCCTGTGCCAGTCACTCTTGTAAGCGATGCTCCATCCACCTAAACAGCCCAATCTCTCCCTACCACCTTGTCCTCTCTGGAAACTCTATTCAATTTGACTCAACAAATTTCTCCTCAAAATATCCCCTGATTTCCAAGCAAATTTGATAGCTCTCCGCTTTATATTCTACAAAGCTCATCCTTTGAATTGCTTTCTTACAGTTTATTCTTTTGTCTCTCATTGCTATTAAACACTGAGATTCTTGAAGGCAAGGATTGTCCCTGATGTTTTTTTACATCCCTAACTTCTAGAAAAATGAAAGATATGTAATAGAAAAGTGATAACTGCTTGATATTTTCATTAATTCAAATATCGGTAGGGGGAAGCCTTTTTTAAAAAAGAAATTAGAAGCATACCTGTATGCATAAAACATAGATCACCACTTAACAATTTCCTGAGGTTTTGACCTGCCAAGAGACTTCCCCAAGTCTCAGATCACCTTATTAACAAAATAAAACAAAAATGGGAAACGGAAAAACTCCTGTGAAGTCAGAGGCTGAGAATTCCAATATACTAAAATGTGTCCTGGTTCTAACTTAGGAACCCGTTTCAGAAAATCAGAAATATCAGTTAGACACTGTTTTGATTCCTTCATTAAAGCCCAGATGAAGGGAAATCACCATCTACAAGTGAATCCTTGCACACAGAAGACAACACATGATCAGAGGCTCTAGCTGGTGCACATTGGCAACGGGAGAAGGAAGGAGCAGAGAATGAAATTAATTTTTCTAAATTATTAATCTAGGCTAATAGATTAAACTATTAATCTAGGAATTTCAAGGCAAAAAAAAATCAGTTCTATGATTTATTTCATTCTGTACCTATATCTCACCCTCCTTGTCCAAAGTAATTTTCTGCCCCAAAATAATAAAACATTCAATATTAGTCACTTTATTTGTGCCAGAAAATCAGACTCATGTACTATATATTCATATCAGAAAGAAGCATATATTACAGGAGTTAGTCAAACACACTATATAAAATTCATCCCAGCAGCCCTTTGTCAGATTCAAACCTGGGTAGAAGTCAGTTCAAGAGTGTATATCAACAGTGACACCTATAGATGTATTAAGAAATGTGTTTATCATCTCACAGTAGAGAAGTAGGCTACATTATTTTTCAGTTTCATACCAAGTACTCCTATTATACTTTCATTATTTAAAGCATTTATTTATCATATATTTGCCCTTCTTTCATCTGTTTTCTTTCCTAAAACTGAAGTCTAAAGTGTCCAGAATGTCAAACACACAATGCATTTACATTTAAGTCAAACTCGTTTTCATACACAAAACAAAAAGCAGAAAATTAATCACTGTTTATCCATTTTAACACAGGAAGAATGGAATGTCTCACCAAAGTTAATCTGCCTAAAGATAAACACAGTAAAGAAAACTGAACATGAAAAAACTAATTAATCAATCCAGTGACAACTTCGAGGTGCTTGGTGAAAATAGAAGATACCTGGCAAACATCCTCTTCAAAGTCAAAACCTTCCATCAGAATCAAGCAAGGCAAAGAGTGTAATCTCAACAGCTCATAGTGTGTCACTCAAACCATAAAGTCCTATGCAATTGAATTACAACATAGAAAATAGATTAATTTTGTATTAGCACTCTCTACACTTGCTCCAAAAACAACATCCAGGGATCTTAAGTTCTCTGAAAAATTTGATTATATTTATCCGTCCTGGTCAGAGCCCTGTAGCAACTCAGAGTAGGTGGCTTCACTTCCCACATCATGCCAATCTCACAGTACAAACAGGATCAGAGTTCTGTAGATAAATAATGTCTACACAATAGCATAAAAATAGTTGAAAACAAAAAGTTTCAACAGAAATTTTCATAAAAAATATAAAGTTATGGTTTTAGATCATTTTCTCCCACTGGATTAATTAAAATAAACTTTGGTTTTAAAAAAACAAGCACAAAAATAAACACAAAAACCCAATCTTCACTGGAAGCAATCAAAATCAAAGGTAAAGACTACTACTATCAAGTGCTATCCCCAGTTAATAGAAATAAAGAGGAAGCTACAGACGGTGGCCCACATCTGTAATCCCAACATTTTGGGAGGTCCAGGCGAGAGGATTGCTTGAGCCCAGGAGTTCAGGGCCAGCCTCAGCAATGAAGTGAGATCTTATCTCTACAAGAAAAAAAAAAAAAAAAGCCAGGCATGGTGGCATGATGTCGGTACTCCCAGCTACTCGGGAGGCTGAAGCAGGAAGACCCCTTGAGCCTAGAAGTTCAAGGCTGCAGTGAACTATGATCCCACCACTGCACTCCAGCCTAGGCAACAGAGCAAGACCCTGTCTCTTAAAAAAAAGAAAGAAAGGAAGGAGGGAAGGAAGGAAGAAAGGAAGGAAGGAAGGAGGGAAGGAGAGAAGGAGGGAGGGAGGGAGGAAGGAAAGAAAGAAAGAGAGAAAGAAAGACAGACAGACAGAAAGAAAGAAAGAAGATAGAAGAGAGGAGAGGAGAGAGAGGAAGGAAGGAAGTATTCATTTTTTAGTTCGCGTATGGCCATGCAAAAACATTAAAGTCTAAAAATACTGGAACGAACACACTGAAAACTAATCAATATATTTTCTGGCAGACAAAGAACATTAATAGTAACAATAGCATTATGTAGGAGAGAAAAAAATACACAAAATCTGAAAACTTTGGTTCTAGTTTATTTTCGTTTTAACCTGGATGGACCTGGAAAAGATGAAAATCTTTGAATAAACCTCTAACTTTGTATTTCCTTACCTGTAAAAAAGAGTTCATAGGGAGGAGCCAAGATGGCCGAATAGGAACAGCTCCGGTCTACAGCTCCCAGCGTGACCGACGCAGAAGACGGGTGATTTCTGCATTTCCATCTGAGGTACCGGGTTCATCTCACTAGGGAGTGCCAGACAGTGGGCGCAGGTCAGTGGGTGCGCGCACCGTGCGCGAGCCAAAGCAGGGCGAGGCATTGCCTCACTTGGGAAGTGCAAGGGGTCAGGGAGTTCCCTTTCCCAGTCAAAGAAAGGGGCGACGGACGCACCTGGAAAATCGGGTCACTCCTACCCGAATACTGCGCGTTTCCGACGGGCTTAAAAAACGGCGCACCGCGAGATTATATCCAGCACCTGGCTCGGAGGGTCCTACGCCCACGGAGTCTCCCTGATTGCTAGCACAGCTGTCTCAGATCAAACTGCAAGGCGGCAGCTAGGCTGGGGGAGGGGCGCCCGCCATTGCCCAGGCTTGATTAGGTAAACAAAGCACCCAGGAAGCTCGGACTGGGTGGAGCCCACCACAGATCAAGGAGGCCTGCCTGCCTCTGTAGGCTCCACCTCTGGGGGCAGGGCACAGACAAACAAAAAGACAGCAGTAACCTCTGCAGACTTAAAGGTCCCTGTCTGACAGCTTTGAAGAGAGCAGTGGTTCTCCCAGCACACAGCTGGAGATCTGAGAACGGGCAGACTGCCTCCTCAAGTGGGTCCCTGACCCCTGACCCCCGAGCAGCCTAACTGGGAGGCAACCCCCAGCAGGGGCAGACTGACACCTCACAGGGCAGGGTACTCCAACAAACCTGCAGCTGAGGGTCCTGTCTGTTAGAAGGAAAACTAACAAACAGAAAGGACATCCACACCAAAAACCCATCTGTACATCACCATCATCAAAGACCAAAACTAGATAAAACCACAAAGATGGGGAAAAAACAGAACAGAAAAACTAGAAACTCTTAAAAGCAGAGCGCCTCTCCTCCTCCAAAGGAACGCAGTTCCTCACCAGCAACGGAACAAAGCTGGACGGAGAATGACTTTGACGAGCTGAGAGAAGGCTTCAGACGATCAAATTACTCCGAGCTACAGGAGGACATTCAAACCAAAGGCAAAGAAGTTGAAAACTTTGAAAAAAATTTAGAAGAATGTATAACTAGAATAACCAAAACAGAGAAGTGCTTAAAGGAGCTGATGGAGCTGAAAACCAAGGCTCAAGAATTACGTGAAGAATGCAGAAGCCTCAGGAGCCGATGCGATCAACTGGAAGAAAGGGTATCAGTGATGGAAGATGAAATGAATGAAATGAAGCGAGAAGGGAAGTTTAGAGAAAAAAGAATAAAAAGAAATGAGCAAAGCTTCCAAGAAATATGAGACTATGTGAAAAGACCAAATCTACGTCTGATTGGTGTACCTGAAAGTGATGGGGAGAATGGAACCAAGTTGGAAAACACTCTGCAGGATAATATCCAGGAGAACTTCCCCAATCTAGCAAGGCAGGCCAACGTTCAGATTCAGGAAATACAAAGAACACCACAAAGATACTCCTCGAGAAGAGCAACTCTAAGACACATAATTGTCAGATTCACCAAAGTTGAAATGAAGGAAAAAATGTTAAGGGCAGCCAGAGAGAAAGGTCGGGTTAGCCTCAAAGGGAAGCCCATCAGACTAACAGCGGATCTCTCGGCAGAAACCCTACAAGCCAGAAGAGAGTGTGGGCCAATATTCAACATTCTTAAAGAAAAGAATTTTCAACCCAGAATTTCATATCCAGCCAAACTAAGCTTCATAAGTGAAGGAGAAATAAAATCCTTTACAGACAAGCAAATGCTGAGAGATTTTGTCACCACCAGGCCTGCCCTAAAAGAGCTCCTGAAGGAAGCGCTAAACATGGAAAGGAACAACCGGTACCAGCCGCTGCAAAATCATGCCAAAATATAAAGACCATCAAGACTAGGAAGAAACTGCATCAACTAACGAGCAAAATAACCAGCTAACATCATAATGACAGGATCAAATTCACACATAACAATATTAACTTTAAATGTAAATGGACTAAATGCTCCAATTAAAAGACACAGACTGGCAAATTGGATAGAGAGTCAAGACCCATCAGTGTGCTGTATTCAGGAAACCCATCTCACGTGCAGAGACACACATAGGCTCAAAATAAAAGGATGGAGGAAGATCTACCAAGCAAATGGAAAGCAAAAAAAGGCAGGGGTTGCAATCCTAGTCTCTGATAAAACAGACTTGAAACCAATAAAGATCAAAAGAGACAAAGAAGGCCATTACATAATGGTAAAGGGATCAATTTAACAAGAAGAGCTAACTATCCTAAATATATATGCACCCAAAACAGGAGCACCCAGATTCATAAAGCAAGTTCTGAGTGACCTACAAAGAGACTTAGACTCCCACACATTAATAATGGGAGACTTTAACACTCCACTGTCAACATTAGACAGATCAACAAGACAGAAAGTCAAGAACGATACCCAGGAATTGAACTCAGCTCTGCACCAAGCGGACCTAATAGACATCTACAGAACTCTCAACCCCAAATCAACAGAATATACATTTTTTTCAGCACCACACCACACCTATTCCAAAATTGACCACATACTTGGAAGTAAAGCTCTCCTCAGCAAATGTAAAAGAACAGAAATTATAACAAACTATCTCTCAGACCACAGTGCAATCAAACTAAAACTCAGGATTAAGAAACTCACTCAAAACCGCTCAACTACATGGAAACTGAACAACCTGCTCCTGAATGACTACTGGATACATAACGAAATGAAGGCAGAAACAAAGATGTTCTTTGAAACCAACGAGAACAAAGACACACTATACCAGAATCTCTGGGATGCATTCAAAGCAGTGGGTAGAGGGAAATGTATAGCACTAAATGCCCACAAGAGAAAGCAGGAAAGATCCAAAATTGACACCCTAACATCACAATTAAAAGAACTAGAAAAGCAAGAGCAAACACATTCAAAAGCTAGCAGAAGGCAAGAAATAACTAAAATCAGAGCAGAACTGAAGGAAATAGAGACACAAAAACCCTTCAAAAAATTAATGAATCCAAGAGCTGGTTTTTTGAAAGGATCAACAAAATAGATAGACCGCTAGCAAGACTAATAAAGAAAAAAAGAGAGAAGAATCAAATAGACGCAATAAAAAATGATAAAGGGGATATCACCACCGATCCCACAGAAATACAAACTACCATCAGAGAATACTACAAACACCTCTACGCAAATAAACTAGAAAATCTAGAAGAAATGGATAAATTCCTCGACACATACACTCTCCCAAGACTAAACCAGGAAGAAGTTGAATCTCTGAATAGACCAATAACAGGCTCTGAAATTGTGGCAATAATCAATAGCTTACCAACCAAAAAGAGTCCAGGACCAGACGGATTCACAGCCGAATTCTAGCAGTTACAAGGAGGAACTGGTACCATTCCTTCTGAAACTATTCCAATCAATAGAAAAAGGGAATCCTCCCTAACTTATTTTATGAGGCCAGCATCATTCTGATACCAAAGCCTGGCAGAGACACAACCAAAGAAGAGAATTTTAGACCAATATCCTTGATGAACATTGATGCAAAAATCCTCAATAAAATACTGGCAAAATGAATCCAGCAGCACATCAAAAAGCTTATCCACCATGATCAAGTGGGCTTCATCCCTGGGATGCAAGGCTGGTTCAATATATGCAAATTGATAAATCTAATCCAGCATATAAACAGAGCCAAAGACAAAAACCACATGATTATGTCAATAGATGCAGAAAAAGCCTTTGACAAAATTCAACAACGCTTCATGCTAAAAACTCTCAATCAATTAGGTATTGATGGGACGTATTTCAAAATAATAAGAGCTATCTATGACAAACCCACACCCAATATCATACTGAATGGGCAAAAACTGGAAGCATTCCCTTTGAAAACTGGCACAAGACAGGGACGCCCTCTCTCACCACTCCTATTCAACATAGTGTTGGAAGTTCTGGCCAGGGCAATTAGGCAGGAGAAGGAAATAAAGGGTATTCAATTAGGAAAAGAGGAAGTCAAATTGTCCCTGTTTGCAGACCACATGATTGTATATCTACAAAACCCCATTGTCTCAGCCCAAAATCTCCTTAAGCTGATAAGCAACTTCAGCAAAGTCTCAGGATACAAAATCAATGTACAAAAATCACAAGCATTCTTATACACCAATAACAGACAGAGAGCCAAATCATGAGTGAACTCCCATTCACAACTGCTTCAAAGAGAATAAAATACCTAGGAATCCAACTTACAAGGGATGTGAAGGACCTCTTTAAGGAGAACTACAAACCACTGCTCAAGGAAATAAAAGAGGATACAAACAAATGGAAGAACATTCCATGCTCATGGCTAGGAAGAATCAATATCATGAAGATGGCCATACTGCCCAAGGTAATTTACAGATTCAATGCCATCCCCATCAAGCTACCAATGCCTTTCTTCACAGAATTGGAAAAAACTACTTTAAAGTTCATATGGAACCAAAAAAGAGCCCACATCGCCAAGTCAATCCTAATCCAAAAGAACAAAGCTGGAGGCATCATACTACCTGACTTCAAACTATACTACAAGGCTACAGTAACCAAAACAGCATGGTACTGGTACCAAAACAGAGATATAGATCAATGGAACAGAACAGAGCCCTCAGAAATAACGCTGCATATCTACAACTATCTGATCTTTGACAAACCTGAGAAAAACAAGCAATGGGGAAAGGATTCCCTATTTAATAAATGGTGCTGGGAAAACTGGCTAGCCATATGTAGAAAGCTGAAACTGGATCCCTTCCTTACACCTTATACAAAAATCAATTCAAGATGGATTAAAGACTTAAACGTTAGACCTAAAACCATAAAAACCCTAGAAGAAAACCTAGGCATTACCATTCAGGGTATAGGCATGGGCAAGGACTTCATGTCTAAAACACCAAAAGCAATGGCAACAAAAGCCAAAATAGACAAATGGGATCTAATTAAACTAAAGAGCTTCTGCACAGCAAAAGAAACTACCATCAGAGTGAACAGGCCACCTACAAAATGGGAGAAAATTTTTGCAACCTACTCATCTGACAAAGGGCTAATATCCAGAATCCACAATGAACTCAAACAAATTTACAAGAAAGAAACAAACAACCCCATCAAAAAGTGGGCAAAGGATATGAACAGACACTTCTCAAAAGAAGACATTTATGCAGCCAAAAAACACATGAAAAAATGCTCATCATCACTGGCCGTCAGAGAAATGCAAATCAAAACCACAATGAGATACCATCTCACACCAGTTAGAATGGCAATCATTAAAAAGTCAGGAAACAACAGGTGCTGGAGAGGATTTGGAGAAATAGGAACACTTTTACACTGTTGGTGGGACTGTAAACTAGTTCAACCATTGTGGAAGTCAGTGTGGCGAGTCCTCAGGGATCTAGAACTAGAAATACCATTTGACCCAGCCATCCCATTACTGGGTATATACCCAAAGGACTATAAATCATGCTGCTATAAAGACACATGCACACGTATGTTTATTGCGGCACTATTCCCAATAGCAAAGACTTGGAACCAACCCAAATGTCCAACAATGATAGACTGGATTAAGAAAATGTGGCACATATACAGCATGGAATACTATGCAGCCATAAAAAATGATGAGTTCATGTCCTTTATAGGGACATGGATGACATTGGAAATCATCATTCTCAGTAAACTATCACAAGAACAAAAAACCAAACACCGCATATTCTCACTCATAGGTGGGAATTGAACAATGAGATCACATGGACACAGGAAGGGGAACATCACACTCTGGGACTGTTGTGGGGTGGGGGGAGGGGGGAGGGATAGCATTGGGAGATATACCTAATGCTAGATGACGAGTTAGTGGGTGCAGCGCACCAGCATGGCACATGTATACATATGTAACTAACCTGCACAATGTGCACATGTACCCTAAAACTTAAAGTATAATAATAAAAGAAAGAAAAAAAAAAAGAATTCATAGCTGACCCCATTTAACTCTAAGGATATAAACAGCCTTAGAAGTCATCATCATCACCACCATCATATTCATTATTCCCTCCCCACCACTACCATTAGATAAATTATGGTCTGAGTCTATTTACACAATGTTATTATTTGTTACTCAATCCAACATGAATGTCAAAGACTTCATGGCCTAATTTCATCTTTAAAACATGGCCTGGAAAAAATTAACAGTACTAAACATTTTTGGTTTGAACTAGAATTTGTGTAAGAACAGGCACATTTTATTGTCCAGTTGACCCCTGTACCAGATTTATATAAGTAATATTCATTTATCTTTTCTTCCAATTACCAAAGTAATAGGATTAATTCATGTGTAGACAATTTGGAAACTTTTGAAAAATGTAAAGAAGAAAATTCATTCCCACCTCAACCAATACCATCACCCTGAAAAACAGTGCTGTTAGCAAGTTGATGTCATTGTTAATAGATTTTATTTCATTTTTGTGATGTTGGGAAGGATGTAAGAATTATACATATTTTCAAAGAGCTGCTTTTTGGTTAACCAGTTATATTGTTGTTTTGTTTTATTTTCATTAAGCTGTGCTCTTGTGGCTGTAGAATATAAGTGACCTGAAGTGTTTAAATAAAACCTTTAACACAAGCTATATTCATTCTCAAATAAAAGAAGGTAAAGAGGCAAAGGATTCCAAGTGACTGAATCCGATTCCATTTTTATCTTGGAAACATAAAAATAAGCTACATGGTATTTTTAAATATACTCGCACTGAGAATTTAAAATTACAACCTCCAGTGGAAGTAAGGTATGTGCTCTAATAAGCAAGCTCTACAGAGCTGTTCCCGTGAAAGCACTCAGAACAAGGGTCATCAAGGATGCCACATGCCTGAGGTTGTCCCTTTTTGCCTGTCCTTTTGATAAAAGTCACCCTCCCACTGGCAGCAGAAACCAAGATGTGGGGAAGAACCAGAGAGCAGGAGATGCTTTTGCAGACCATTGGAAACACCCAAGCATAAGGTCAGGCAAGCGTGAAGCAGGCTGACCCCTCAGAGTTGTCAGACCTTCTCAGTGAGGCCTTCCCTGACCATCCACATAGAGGCCCTCCTTGCTTGCATCCCCATAGCTCCCTGTGCTTACTTCTGCGGAAGCACCCATTGCACTGAACCTGCACTTACTTGCTTATATGGTCTCTATCCCCCTTCTCTGTATCGCTTACAAACACCCACCCCTCAAGAATATCTGATGAGTAAATTAATGAACAAATGAAGTTTGCCTGTTTCATGGCTTTATCACAAAAAGCCATTCACAAAAATCAGTTCTATGTTAAATACACACACACACACACACACACACACACACAAGCTTTTTAAATCTTCAGAGAAATCCCTTGAGAAGATGCAAACATCATCCACCTGACTTCCCCAGAGTCCCAGCAATCACAACAGTCTCTCTCAATCTTCCTTCTTTTTCTCTCCGCAGGCTGCTTCTTTGCTCTCTCAAAATTCCAACCACCCTGCTGGCCCATTTGAGCATTATAGGAACTGCTCCAATCTTTTCTTAATGAATATCAATTTATGTTTGCTCCATATTCATTCCAAAGTTAAACTGATTACTTAGATCGGCACAACAAAAGTCCAGGCTCGGTAGCCTCCTGAGAGCAAAGAATCCCTCTTTCTCAGAGCAGCCTTGAGGGAAGGGTATAAATACCGAAACATTAATATTGTTATCCTTGTCACATAAAAAATGAATTAATGATTTCCTGGATCCTCTCTGAGGATGACCTCAATGCCTCCATCTTGTGATCTTTTCATCTTATTACCATTTCTTCCCTAAAGTCTTCCCTCCTTAGATTCAGGAACTGTCATCTGTAAGTAATGGGCCATGTACACAGACCCTGTTTCTGTGATATACACAGTTGGGGGAATATTTCCACCCCACCCCCGTGTCTCCACAGGGTGCTCAATGCCTGTGTGTCATCCCTAAGCAATTTTCATCAACTCGCTCAGAACTTGCCTGAGGAGAATGGGGGCTGGAGCGGAACTGTCTCTTTAATGGGATTTTAATGTGATCTTCGGCAAACTAATCTTATTTAGATATCATAGGAAGCCATGTAATCTCATCTGGGCACTCTTATTTCCTACAGAAAAAGGAAAGCTTTGTAATTCATTTTCAGCAACAGGAACACTTTAATAAAATCTGCTTCAGAAGGTTAAATGATCAGACAAACAGCTGCAGCCCCAAGACCCTATATCCATCTCATTGATTGGAGCAACCATGACAACAAAATGACCACTCCAAAGGTTGTTTAAATTAAATCTATGCTAAGAGCTTATGCTACTGTCATATGCCTCTTTTCTTGCCAGTGTTTTAGAGTCATGCACTTAAGTGTTGA
Organism: Pan troglodytes; assembly: GCF_028858775.2. Taxonomy (NCBI): domain Eukaryota; kingdom Metazoa; phylum Chordata; class Mammalia; order Primates; family Hominidae; genus Pan; species Pan troglodytes. The sequence goes on from NC_072411.2 coordinate 18,333,106, forward strand.
GGGAGGGTATGATGAAATGAGGCAGTGACTGAGAGGACTGGGTCCCTGCCATAGTTCTGCTACCTGGAAACTGGTGCCACCTTGAATTTAAGCTTCGGTTTCATTACTAAAAATAATGAAGCAACTACCCAGATTAAGACCAATGGTAGGCTCATGAGCAGGTGCTCCTTCAGAACTGTATATTTCAAATGTCAGCCCAAAGCATGGATAGAGGAGAGGCTGGAGACCATCATGAAGCAAAAGCACAGAGGAGGAAGACAGAGGTGATTGTGCCATTCTCTCTATTATTGACTCTAGCAGTCCAGCTTCAGTCCAAGCATGTATAATTCACTGGGATTCTCATTCTGGGAAATGCAATCTTCTCCATCTCAGACAGAGATGTTTTAATGCCTCACAGATTGGCTTTCGAGAAACCCCTCTAAGCATTATATCCTTAATCCAGCCATGCCTACTTCCAAAAATGCACTGGAACATCTAGAAAATTACTATTCATCAAGTTGAACAAATTAGAAATCTGTGAGTTATCTCTACTCCAGACCTTTCTTCTGTATGTAAATTTCTCTTACTCCAAAGTGTGAGCTCCTTCCAAAAAAAATGGGGGCTTGTCCATCTGTCTCCCCATGCACCTAGCACAGAACCTGGCATATAATAAAGATTTGTGCTGAATGAATGTTTGTTGGGCAAGATAATGAATCTATATGTCATGCCTATGAGCTACAGGTCCCGGGGGTCTGTAGATATTATCTTCTTTAGTTCTCACCCCCCAAAAAAACCCACAAAATAGGCATTGTTTCCTTTTTAGAGACTAATAAAACTAAAGCTTAGAAAATGTGATTTGTCCAACATGCAAGTTGACATTTAAATTCTGAATTCTCTGATTCCAAAGTTATGTTTTTTTCATTGTATCATGATTTCTCATGAGTTTCTATATAAACTATGAGTTAGTATTAATATTAGTTGATCAAAAGTATAAGCCATTGGTTTCTTTTAAAAATAAGTTAGTTCTTAAACACTCTAAACTTGCTTAAACACCAGAAAGTAAACAATTAATTGTCAAGACTGAACCCCTTTGCTGGGGGATTAAATCAGTCATATCTGCTGAGGTGTCTTCTCCCCCAGATCTTGCTCTGTCGCCCAGGCTGGAGTGCAATGGCACACTCTTAGCTCACTGCAGCCTTGACCTCCTGGGCTCAAGCCATCCTACCACCTCAGCTTCCCTAGTCGTGGGGACTGCAGGTGTGAACCACCACACCCTGCTAATTTTTGTAATTTTTGTAGAGAAGGAGTTTCACTATGTTTCCCAGGTTTTTCTTGAAATCCTAGGCTCAAGCAATCCGCCCACCTCAGACTCCCAAAGTACTGGGATTTATAGGCATGAGCCTCCACACCCAGCCTCATCTCAATTTTTCTAAGAAAAACCTTTGTCCAAGGGAGAGCCAACCTTGTATGAGGTAAATATGGGCCACCACCCACATATATGGTAAGATTTAAAGTAAACTTCTACTTGCTCTCAAAATATAGATACCACTCTGTCTTAGCTCAGGTCTCTAGAAACAGATTCTGAGGGGAGATTTGTAGGGAGTGTTAGGGAGGCATGTTCAGAAACAACACCTGTAAGGGAGTGAGGGAAGCAGGGCTGGGCAGGGAGAGGAGTCGAATCATGATGCTGTTGCAAGAGAGGCTTCAGCTGACCCTGCAGAGAGCTCTAGATCTCAGGGAGCCCTTCTGAGTTGTCCCCAGTTGAGGTCGGGAGGTTAGACCTTTATACCTCAGCACCCACCAATGATAGATGCAGGTAGGTCCCTGGGAGGGGTATGAACTTGGTGAAGGGAGTTCCAGAAGAGCTTCACAACTTAGGACCATCAACCATTGACATTCTCAGCAACTGAGGAGTGAGTCTCTATAAAGGGGCTAAGGAAACCAGGTCTGGGCAGTGTAGCATCACTACGTCACTATATACGGATTCACTTGCTTCGTCTGTAAGTTCACCCCATTTGGAAACAGCTCCTCTGGGATTCAGGCTGGCTCTGAAACTTCAGGAGGAAAGTTTGTGGGATGAACTACATCCCTGCTGCCCCAGCTGCTCTCAAAGTCACAAGTGGTGCTCATTGTCTCTTTTCTCCTGCTTATTCTAGATTTGCATCTCCACCAGTTAGCACTCAGCTGGTGCAGGTGGCTCATATAGTGAGGTGACTGAGACCTTGTCCCTGGAAGTTCTTAGCCCCTAGTCACCATGCCTTCCTCAAGCTCTGTGCTTAACTATTTATATCAAACTGGGCAGGTGTTTGCCAAGAGATGCCCCAGGGGCCGCCTGGGTGACAAATAATTTACCCTGTCCCCATCATAGAACAGCAGTTGTGCCTCCTCCTGAAATCACAGTCAATTATCCCTGCAAAGTAATAAATCTTTTATTTGCCCACTGCTTTCTTGACATGAGGAGCTCAAAGTAGGTAGGCAGCAACCTTAGACTAGAGCTTAATAAAACTCTCTCTGCATCCTCTTCTGGAAGCATTCCCTTTCTGAGAACCAAGACCTCTGGACTTCTAAAGTAAGAAGACAACCAGCATAAACTCTCAAAAAGGGTCACTAAGAGTGTCCATAAATAGGACCACTTCTACTCTACCCATTGTTTCTCAGACCTTTGTAATATTTCTAAGAATTGTTTATTTAGAGCCTAAGTTGCATCCTCCTAGTGATGCTGCAGCTGCATTGAAAGCTGTTACATCATTCTATCAAGCTGGAAGCTTCTGAGTGGTGTGCCATATGATATGAACAGAGAACCCCAAGATCATGTGTCCACTGCCTCACCTCCTTTGCTACAGTAATGTGAACCCCTCATCTTGAGTAATATTGTCAGAATCCTTTGTCAATGGAGCATACAGGGTAAACGCTTAGATGCTAATGTTGGCTGAGGCATTGCATGCAGGAAAGGTAAACCCATACCCAGAATATACATTGATTCAGTCAAGACAAATCACTGCTCTTCCAGGGTGGAAAGATTCCAACATAATCAATTTCCCACCAAATGGCTGGTTGCCCTCCTCAAGAGATGATGCTATTGCAAGGGCTCAGGATGCATCTCTGTTGCAGGAAGTTTAAACACTCACCAGCAGTACAGTTAGATCAGACTTGGTGGAGGAAGCCCATGCTGGCTGACACCAACTAGCCATGAATTCTCTCTCTTTGCCTGTTTAGTGCCTCTTCTATGCTGGATGCTCACCAGTAGAGTTAATATGGCTTACAAAGATCACCCTGTGTGCCCACTCTGACAGTTCCATCCACAGGTCTTTACGTCCCCAGTTTTTCAGTCTTTCTCATTCTGGCCCCCTGACCTACCAGCCGAACATTCACCACCACCTAAGAAAATATATATATACATATATATATATATATATATACACACACATATATATATATATACACACACACACATATATATGTTCTTATGAAGGGCCAAGCATATTTCCAAACAAAGTGGATGATCAGGTGCCCACACCCAAATCGTTGCCCCTGAAAAGCTTTCCCATTTCTTCTATTTTCAGGGCAACCCCTGAATGGAATTAAAGTGTAGCATTCATTCATTTTTAGCTGGCACCCACATACTAAGCCAACCTATCTGTGAAAGAAACTTAGCCTTTCTCTCCTCTGTCAACTGATCCAAAGAGACCTTTTAAGTTACCATATGTAAGGGCTGAGGGAAAGGCATTGGTGCAATAAAGATGGATGACCTTAGGCCACTGGCTCATGCAGCTTACTTGAGCCCTCTGGCTCTGCTCATCCCCAAACCTGGATGTGCCACTTTTATCTCATAAAGCATTGCTGCTGAGCCTGCCCAGACTTATAACTTGACAGATAAGACAGAGCCCAGCTCTTAATGAGCAGCTCTGGCTACAGGCTCATTTGATGTCTCGTGTTCAGACATCCCATTTTTACCAGGGCCCCGCAGCATGCCAGACTTGTTTTTTGAATGCTACGTACTACTCTGCTACAGATGGCATGGCCTTATTCCAGAATCCTCGGTATCTATATTTTGTTTCTCCTGTTGGGGCTTGTCATAAACTCTACATGGCACTTTCTCCCACCACGGTAACCTACAGTCTGTCCAATTTTATGGCTGAGGCAACGGGGCTGTTTGCACTGCAGGACAGACCTGCTGCAGAGCCCTTTCCTATTCTGAACCTATTCAGAGCTTATAACTCTCCATGTCAGCCAGTAAATAGGTCAGGTTGGCATTTCCAACTATGGAAAATGCTGCTTCCAAAATCCAAAGAGACCCAGAAAGTGTTAGTGGTGGGAGACATGAGATGAAATAATTTGTCTTTTACTTTCCATGGAATGTACCAGCATGTGCCAGACCACTAGATACTAAACATTTCTGTTGTGACAGATCTATGAATCTCTATAGAGTTTTACCTTCCACCCTCTGAAGCATGTGTCTTACCAAAGCCTCCAATATACTTGCTTCTTTTTGCTTATCTGGTGCAACTAACATGTTTTCTTCAATGTAGTAAACTAATATGGTGATTTTAAAAATGTTTAGATGATCTAGATCCCTTCAGATTATGTTATGTCAGAGGACATCTTCTAAATATATACTGTTATCTCCACCACAACCACCATGTGATATGGTTTGGCTGTGTCCCCACCAAAATCTCATCTTGAATTCCCATGTGTTGTGGGAGGGACCTGGTGGGAGGTAACTGAATCATGGGGGCAAGTCTTTCCCATGCTGTTTTCATGATAGTGAATAAATCTCATGAGATCTGATGGTTTTAAAAAGAGGAGTCCCCCTGCACATGCTCATTCTCTCTTTGCCTGCTGCCATCCATGTAAGATAAGACTTGCTTCTCCTTGCCTTCTGCCATGATTGTGAGGCTTCCCCAGTAACATGAAACTGTAAGCCCAATTAAACCTTTTTCTTTTGTAAATTGCACAGTCTCAGGTAGGCCTTTATCAGCGCCTTGAAAACAGGCTAATACAGTAAATTGGTACCAGTAGAGTGGGGTTGCTGAGAAGATACCCAAAAATGTGAAAGTAACTTTGAAACTGGATAACAGGCAGAGGTTGGAACATTTTGGAGGGCTCAGAAGACAGGAAAATGTGGGAAAGTTTAGAACTTCCTAGATACTTGTTGAATGGCTTTGCCCAAAATGCTGATAGTGATATGGACAATAAGGTCCAGACTGAGGTAGTCTCAGATGTTGCTGATGAACTTGTTGGGAACTGGAGCAAAAGTGACTCTTGATATGTTTTAGCAAAGAGACTGCAGCATTTTGCCCCTGCCCTAGAGATTTGTGGAACTTTGAACTTGGGAAAGATATTTTAGGGTATCTTGCAGAAGAAATTTCTAAACAGCAAAGCATTCAAGAGGTGACTTGGGTGCTGTTAAAAAGCCTTCAGTTTTAAAAGGTAAACAGAGCACAAAAGTTTGAAAAATTTGCAACTTGAAAATGTGATAGAAAATCCCATTTTCTGAGGAGAAATTCAAGCCAGCTGCAGAAATTTGCATAAGTAACAAGAAGCCCAATGTTAATCCCCAAGACAATGGGAAAAATGTCTCCAGAGCATGTCAGAGGTCTTCACAGCAGCCCCTCTCATCACAGGCCTGGAGGCCTAGGAGGAAAATACAGTTTTGTCATCTGGGCCCAGGGTCCCCATACTGTGTGCAGCCTAGGGACTTGGTGCCCTGTGTCCCAGCTGCTACAGCCATGGCTGAAAGGGCTCAACAGAGAGCTCAGGCTATGGCTTCAGAGGGCACAAGCCCCAAGCCTTGGCAGCTTCTATGTGGTGTTGAGCCTGTGACTGCACAGAAGTCAAGAATTGAGGTTTGAGAACCTCCATCTAGATTTCAGAAGATGTGTGGAAACACCTGGATGTTCAGGCAGAAGTTTGCTGCAGGGGCAGGACTCTCATGGAGAACCTCTTCTAGGGCAGTGCAGGAGGGAAATTTGGGGTCAGAGCCCCCAACACAGAGTCCCTACTGGGGCACTACTTAGTGGAGCTGTGAGAAGAGGGCTACCCTCCTCCAGACCCCAGAATGGTAGATCCACTGACAGCTTGCACCATGTGCCTGGCAAAGCCTCAGACACTCAACACCAGCCAGTGAAAGGAGCCAGGAGGAAGGCTGTATCCTGCAAAGCTACAGGGGCAGAGTGGCTCTAGACCATGGGAACCCACCTTTTGCATCAGCGTGACCTGGATGTGAGACATAAAGTCAAAGATCACTTTGGAGTTTTAAGATTTGACTACCCCGCTGGATTTTGGACTTGCATGAAGACTGTAGCCCCTTTGTTTTGGCCAATTTCTCCCATTTGGAATGGCAGTATTTACCCAATGCCTATGCCCCCAATGTATGTAGGAAGTAACTAACCGGATTTTGATTTTACAGGATTATAAGTGGAAGAAACTTACCTTGTCTCAGGTAAGACTTTGGACTGTGGACTTTTGAGTTAATGCTGAAATGAGTTAAGACTTTGGGGGACTATTGGGGAGGGATGATTGGATTTGAAATGTGAAGACATGAAATTTGGGAGGGGTTGGGGCAGAATGATGGTTTGCCTGTGTCCCGACCCAAATCTCATCTCAAATTCCCACATGTTGTGGGAGGGACCCAGTGGGAGGTAATTGAATCATGGGGGGCAAGTCTTTCCTGTGCTGTTCTCATGATAGTGAATAAGTCTCACAAGATCTGATGATTTTAAAAAGAGGAGTTCTCCTGCACAAGCTCATTCTCTCTTTGCCTGCTGCCATCCCTGTAAGACATGACTTGCTCCTCCTTGCCTTCTGCCATAATTGTGAGGCTTCCTCAGCCACTGAAACTGTAAGTCAAATTGAACCTCTTTCTCGTGTAAATTGCCCAGTCTCAGGTATGTCTTTATCAACAGTGTGAAAAAGGACTAATACAGCATGTGAATGAGAGCTATTTCCGAGTCTCCTTAATAGGCATGAAGAGTACATTTGCCAGGCGGATAGTTACATAATATGCCCCTGAAGCTATGCAAATGTATAGGACCCAGCAGAGCAGCTGCAATCAAGGTAACTGCTGGACTGGATTCAGAGTTTGCCGTCTTTTGCCAAGATTCATCTGGTTTCAGTAGAGGCCACACAGGTGATCTAAGAAATGAGAACCAACATCCCTGTCTCCTTGAAGTCTTTCATGGTAGCACCATTCTCTACCATTTCCTTTAGGATATGGTATCATTTTCTATTATCATGTTTGGAAGAGGTAAAAAATTTCAAAGAGTCCCTCTTGGTCCCCACTATAATAGATCTTTCCTCCATAGTCCAAGAAAGGAATATGAAATTTCTACCAATGGCCAGGTATGTCCACTCCAGTTACACATTCAGAGGACCAACGAAATGACCATTAGGTGAGTTCCTAGGCCCAATGTGAGATAAACTATGTCAGGACCCACCTATTATCTGTCCCCAACATGTGGCCACTCTAACAGGGAATCTTAATGATGTTTCTGTTCTTGTATCAATGTGAACTTTAACCCTGTATCTAAGAGTTCTCAAAATATCCAGATAGTTCCCTTTTCCTAGTATACAATGACCCAGGCAAACAGCTGTAGGTTTCTTTGGTGAATAACAGGTATATCATCATCATATACACTTTCCTGCTGGAGACCTGACTTCTCCTTCATTCAATGAATTCGGGGGCTCAGAATTGGCTCACATCTACAAATGGCAAGCATTTGTGACATTTTATTTTTCAGGCTGCCTTCAGCCTCCTGATTATCCATTCTTGATTTATTTTGATTTATTTAGATTAAACCAAAGCCTTATTGGCTGCCCACCTCTCTTGTCCCTAGGGACACCATGTTCTATTCATCATCTCTATAGCACTCTGTGGGTTGTGCCCCCTGGCTGCCATTCCAACCCTGCCACTCATTACATTAATTCCACCCACTTTGCTTCTGATTAAGTGTTACCACCCAGACTGTTATTTCGGGATCTGATCATCCCCATTGCAGTCAAGGAGCTCAGTTCTGTAACAGCATCTTCTACTGTCAGTCCTGAGAGCAAAGTACAGCCACCACTGGGCTCAGGGCTGCTGGTTGTCCTCTCCCCATTGCAGCTCATACTGCTTTGGAAAGTGGAGTGTCCTACAGGCCCTCCTAAAGATACAGTCAGGTTTCCTCCTTCAACAGTGTATTCACTCTAACATGCCCACTTTTTCTGAGGTTTTTTATTCTTTCTTCTATTGTCTGCCACAGCAATGCTGGCATTTCCACTTGCCATTGCTTTCTCTAAGCTTCCAAGAGTCATCCCAGCAGCTCGAGAGTACAGTCTCCCAGGGTTGTTTTCTATATCATGGGTGAGTTAAATCCTGTGTCACTGGAGAGGGCTCTCATTTAGATGAATTCTCCTTATCCAACTTTATGTTTTAGCACTCCTTGATTCTGCATCCTCAGGATCCAAACCCACATTTGTATCCTGGCTCTGCAGGTATGTAATGGTTAAGTCCTGCAGCTCCTCTGGCAGAGTCCCTGTTTTTTTCTCAGCAGAATCAGCACCCCATGGGCCAAGTTATGTTGCAGTTTGACAACACTTATTGGTCTAGCAGCCAAGAGGAGCAGTGGGGTTTCAACTCGAAGCCAGCACCTGGTATTGATCAGGTAGAGGCCTCTGCATTGTCTTCAAGCAAGTGGGGAATACCAGCCATTAATAGGAAGGAGAGAGCCAGAGAGTGCAGGGAGATGGGCAGATTTAAGCTTCTTGTGTGTGCTGGCCCAGATGTCATGATCCCAAGTCTCAGGGGCTCACTCAATCCAAACCAGCCTGTGCTTCAGGCTTTGGCACAGAAAATTTGACCAGACTTAGAATATAACCTTCTATGAAGTTCTAATACCCTAGGCCTGATCCTCTGCACTATGTGCTCTCCAGCTATGAACACTTAGAGTCTCTTTCTGTGCTGCCAAGGAGGCCTTCGCATTCTCCACTTCTCCCTAAATTAGTGATTAATCACTTTCAGCTTTTCATTTTTCATTGTCTTTCTCCAATGCATTGAGAGTGTCAGCCATCTGATTCTACAGTACTTATATTCACTACTTCTCCTGTACCTGCCAAACATCTGATAAATTGCACAAGTTGATGTATTCCCTTCCACTGATGTCTTATTCCAGTTTTAAACATTCTACTTACTGCAGACCAGGGAGTGACCTAGCATTGCTCATGGGCTCCTCCTTGCCAGCAAGCTAGTGGGTGATATAGCTCCAAAACCTCATTTGAGAGACTGCATCCTAGGAACACTTCTATCACCAAGTGTGTTAGGTCAGAGGTTTTCATGCAGGAGTTTTGTTGTGTATGTTGAGAGTGGGATTGGTGGATCAGCAACACAACTTCATAAGGAATGGGGGAATCCAGTTGGGCAGAGAGAGAAGTTGAACTGCAATGCACTCATCACAGAAACCTTAGCCAAACTCACAGGGAACTCTGCAACTGCAAAGGGGGTGCCTTTCAGAGATTCCACATGTACAGCAAGGGGTGCTGGTCTTTATAGCCTTTGTACTCCTGTTTCACTAGTCATTGAACGTGCTGGGCCCCCAGGAAAAGGACACAAACTTGGGCAAGGCAGCCCTTGTGGTTCTTGGAGAGGGATGCAGCTGTGAGCCATCAGCAGCCAACACTGAGCAGCTGGGGAATGAATTCTTCCATGTGGAATAGAGAACCACGGCAATGCACTGCCACATCCAACACACCTTCCTTTGCAGCAAAACATTGAAAAGTATTCTTCAAATGCAAAGGAGGATGAAACAAGGCATTTGATGACTGATAACCATTAACACCCTAAATCACAGTGGTTTATGGTATTAAACCCAGCAAAGAACAAGGACCTAAGAGAGTCACCTGACAAATTTCCATGAGAAGAGAGATAAGGAACATTATGGGCCTTGTAGCAAAGTCTTTATTTAGAGTACTCCAGCATGGAGAGCTGCTCAGCCAAGGGATAGGTATGAAGAGCCCAGGGATCCCAGAAAGAAAAGGATAGGGAAGAAGAAGAGAAAGAGGTAAACAAAACAAAACAAAAAGAGGTAGGCAAGCTGTCCAACATGGCAAGCCTTGTAACAAGTCTTTTCTCATATATTACATATCCTCACTTATGGCCAAAAAAAATCCCTAAAGATTAGTATCCATGAATTTATTTCTCTTCTTGAGGGGATTCAGAAAAGAAAAGAAAAGTAAAGAAAACAAGTTTATTCTGCAAACAATGTCTTTATATGACTTACTCCCTGATGTATTGGGGCCAAACTTACTCCAGATAAACACTTCTTCATTTTTATGTGTTTCCATCACTATGTGTATGTCAGTAAACCTTACTGGAACCCAGTTAGTTCCAGCTCTGGCAATGCAGGGACACAGGGGCTGCCCCAAGGGTCTTACCACCTAGGAGGAAAGATGACACGTGAACAAATAAATGACAGCAGGTGAGGTAAGGGCTGCACTGGGTAAGCACACAGCCATGGGAGCAGAGGAGTAGTGGGGACTTCTGTGCAGGGTGATGGAGGGAGAGCCCTGATTCACCATGTGTATGGTAACTGAACCAACCAAGTTTGCTGGATAAATGTGCCACTTTCTGTTTTGCTTTCCACTCTGCTGTGTTGAGCCACTTCAAGAACAGTGCTACACTTGGCTTCAAACATCTCTTCTGAATATTTATTTCTAATATGGGAACATGAACGCCTGAAGAGTATAATAAACCTTGCCAAATACAAGTGTTCTTTACATAAAATCCTAATATAAATAGCTTACCTCTATGTATGTATTTTTGATGACAATAATAATTTTTATTTAGTTCAAATCAGATCTCAAGTAGCCCAAGTTGGGAAAATAAAGGAGACAGAAAACCCTGGACCTGTGAAATGAAAATTAAGGAAGATAAAATGGATGGCAGTACTAAATTAGAAATTTTTGTGTTACAGCTTTGGAAAAATCTGAAGCAATTAAACCTAAACCATATAGCTTCATTCCTGCACGTTTTAGATTGGCTGGAGCTAAAATACACATTAGAGCCTAACAGAGCCAGGTTCAAGTGTTCTACCATTTTCAAACACATTCTCGAATGAAACTTGAGAAAAGCTCTATGGAAATTTGCAAATATATGTTATTCAAAGGACAAGGTTTCTGTGTCAGCTAGGAAGCCCATCACCTGCAAGTAACAGAAATCAGACCACAATGATTTCAACAAATAAGTGTCTCTTTTTCCCTTAGCACATAGATGTAAGATAACTGCTGCAGCCCCTGCCATCAGGTCCTTATTCCCAGCAGAAGAGTGAAGGGTTGTACTAGCCAACCAATTCCTTTTTGTCAGAAAAGCAAATGATTTCCAAAAAGTGCCCAAGACAGAATTCTATATTCGTTCCAGTGCCAGAATTAGGCTCCATAGCCATCCACAATTACAAAGAAGTCTCAGGTAAAGAAAAATTGGTTGCCTGGTCTCTATATTGAGAGGTACTAAAGGAGAATCGGAAAGATAATGGGTTGGAAAAAGCCAATTAAGGATATTAGCCACGAATTTTATGGATTGTGTTGAGCCATGTAACATTATGGTAGAATTTTGAGAAACGCCTACTTAACTGTAGGCAACTAAGCTGTTTAAATAAAGGTTATAAAATGTTTTTCATTTCAAATATTCAAGCTATTGAACATCTCTAGGAACACAATGGGATTTTAGAGTATGAAAGTTTGTAGCAGGGACCAAACATATGTGTATTGTGTATATATATAAAATATATACATATATATATATTCTGCATATTATGATATTTGGACACCTTTAAAAATCCTTTCCAGCTGGAGCAAGACTGCCCCTCCCAGAGCTAGCCAATTCTTAATGACAACAAAGAGCCCAACAAGGAACGTGCCTTTGCTCAGCAAACTAATCAACCAGAGCCAGATCTCTTCTGTCTATCTGGCTCATGCACCCCTTGAGACAATACTCCTCTACCTTAATCATCCCAAAGCTACCAGGGGCCACCCATATAGCTTAGAGCCCACTGCAAGTATTCAAGCTAGTCAGTCCTAAACTGTTCACCGTGCCCTGCCTTGCTTTTCCCACAGTAACCCCAATGAAGGCTCTGCCCTAATGCTTTCTCCTGGCTCCTGTCTTCTACCTCCTGAACACCCTTGTGTCTTTCCCATGTGTCCCTGACTGGCAGGCCATGCCTCCTGTCTTTAGGACCCATAAGTATGATAGACTTGGTTTTCCTGAGCTTTTGCTCTGTCTCCCCTTGTGGCCACACCTGACTGACCATCTCATAACAGAATACAAACCAATACAGAAAAGAATTACCAACTCTGGGGATATATACATAATGCATTATAAAAATTAAGTGGCTTAATCATAAAATTGCTAGAGAGAGACCCTAAACCATTTCTAGAGAAATAGGGAAAGCAAATGGAATTAATTGTACATTATCAAGCAATGCTACTTTGTACAACACTTTCTGGTCATAAGACTCTATCCTAGCGGAACTGGAGCCCAGAGATATTAATATCAACTTTAAGCCTTATAAGGTAAACTAATTACTGTGCTGCAGTTTGAATTCTGCTGCAAATATAGTATTTTAATTACAAGGAGAATGATTGGCTTTTAGCAGTATGCATTGTAAGAATTGATGAGCTAGCACATGCCTTGGCTGCACCAATGCCTGCTGCTGCTCTTGGTGAGAGTCATTAACCACATGCACATAGCCCCAAAAAAGTGAAACTCCTTCTGCGATGCCTTAGAAAGCTCTCCCAGAATGCTTTCTGAGACAGCTTGAATAATAAGACACACACTTGGACCTATATAGTTGCAGTCACACCTGCTAGAATCTGCAGCCAGAACTACTGTTCTCTGACTGCATCGGTCTGACTGACCCATGGCAACTCAGTGACTCATGGAAGCCTAGACAATGTCAATCCATTTCCATCAATCACCAGGATTTGCCTTACACTGTCTGGATTTATGAAAGCTTTAACCCTTGACTTTGCCTGAGCCAGAGGCCCTCATTTAATATTGCCCCCAAGCAATTTTAAAGCTTTATTTTGTTTTCTCAGCAATATTCCCACTTGTTTAAAGCACTGCTTCCCAAAGTCTCTATGGATAAGGACTGATTATTTATTTGTTTTGAGTCTACCTTGGACTGATACATGGTCCTACTAAACACAAATAGACACACACCACATGAACTCAACAACATCCATGCTGGTGCATATCCCATTTAACGAGACAAGTCCACTGGTCATGCACATGGACGTCAGCAACATCACATCACTGTGAAAGTTTCTAAACACTCAATTTCTGTATGCATATCATGTGAACAAACAGGTCACATAATGGCCCACGGAGTAGCACTGGTTTACAGAAAAGGAACCCACTTATAGTTTCTCTTCGGAACTGTTGTTTGGTCTTTAACCAGATAACAATAATGAGATAATTGACATTCCCTTAATTTTGTCTATTGGATCCATTTTTTTGTTTTACGAACACTAAAATATCTCTGAAGCTTTCCTCTTAAGAGCAGCCTCTTAAAACTTTTAAGTTCTTCATCTTTTAATTTTCTTACACTCAAATATAACCCCTCAGAGTAGTGAAAGAATCTCCTAACTCTATCTACACAAAGAATATTCCAGAATTATGATTAACCACCAATCCACTGAGGCTCTCTATTAGTTAGCGGCTTCCAAAGAGGAAACTTGTTGATACAAACCAAAGGCTGATTGAATATTATGGGTGTATGGATCAATTCATACAGCTGTAAAAAGCATTCTGATGCAGGTTCTGTAGATAATTTGCAATTGGAAATCCATTAGCAGCATAAATGGAGATGAATAATGTTAAAATGCGCTGACCAGGCGTGTCAAAATAAGGATGTGACATGCATTCATAAAGTGAGGGAAAATACTTGCTGTAAAGCGGTTGGATTTTTTTCTCCCCTCTACTAAAAGAAATTGAAGATAATTTAGATTGTCCTGAGACAAATCTGTTAACAGGGATACTAAAAAGATGAATGAAAGTAGAGAAAGAAGTATATGGTATTAGCAACAGGAGCTTAAAAAAAGGAGTGTGAATGTTCAGGCTACAAATAAGCATCCCATACATTTCAGAGGCGGTTTCAACCAGGACTCAGGAATAAGTACAAACAAAGTGAAATACTAATATTGAAAAACCAGGCTAAGCCAAAGGAATGGACAAAAATAATAGTGTCCCATTACCAGAATTAAAATTTGTTCAGAAAGATGTTGAGTTAAAATTTGTTTTCCTTCCAAAGAATGTTATATAATTAGAATGAGGGTATGTTTGCCATATCTGTACCCATGATTGTTCTCTGGTGATCCCATCAAGGAAGAAAGATGCTGGGTAGAACTGCAATATTGTGCATTAGGGAAGTGACATTCATACTGCTGTCTTCATTTCAATTCTTTCTGTGACACTTACCGTTCTGGGAATCTGATTTTCACATCATAATATGAATATTCAAAATACTACTTTACATATCACATATGGTTTGGATTTGAGTGGTTTCTTCCCAAGCTGGAGGGATTTCTCTCAAGCAAATCTATGTATTTTCTTTTAAACATTTTTACTGTTTAGAAATGTTTAGAAAGAACTTCTAAGTATCCTGAGGAAAAGTCTCAAATAGATATGAACATTTTTTTCCCCTCTCAGATTTTTGAAATAGCCAATCTAATTTTTTCCAAACTTTGAAAATTAATTCACTTAAGCCTATGGGTACTATATAATGTGTTATTAAAATAATGCTATAATTCAGTTAATTAACTCAAATGCTCAGAGCATGAGAGATTCTAGTTAACTTGAATTTTCTAGATAATTGAAGCTTTTCCTTAAAATCTCTGCTTTTGCCCATCTCTTAAAGTACTTTGAAATCATACTTGAAAAAAAATCATAACTGAACATCAACTCAAATTGTACAGAAATATAGATTTATAAAAAGATTTGAATTGACCATGAGAAATAGTCCAGGTATTTTTCCATAGTCCCTATGTATGTTTAAATATATCTACATTATATCCTATAGAGTTGTAACTGGAAGCTTGAAGTTGGGGGTAACCTGTAACTTAGTCCTTGCAAACTGCTGGATATTCTGAAAGGTGCTTTCATACATCAACTCATTTATTATCCCAGATAACCTTCAAGAGAAATTATCCCCATTTTATATATGAGAAAATCAAGGCCACACAGGTTAATAAATTTTCCAAAAATTACACAGTCAGCAGTTGGCAAAACAGAAACTCTAACTCAGATCTGTCTCATTCCAAACTCATGCTCGTTCCATAAAACCACAGTGACCTAGGATCTAAGCTTAGTTCCACTATAACTGGGCTGTAAAGCTTGGGATATATTTTACCTCTACTGGCTCAGTTCCTGAATCTATAAAATTAGAGTGTTGATCTCGGTAGCAGAAACTGCTAGTTGCCCTCCTGATATTTACAATCTTGTTTCTTTTTTTCATTGTAAAGGATCCTCAATTCTCAGCTAGGCACATGATATAAAGGCCATGTTCCCTTGCAGATAGACATGACCATGTGGCTAGGGCACATAACTAATTACCAATGGGATGTGAGCAGAGATGATGAGTATAATTTCTGGTCATATTCTAAAAAAACTAGCCATGCCCACCTTTACTCCTTCTTGAGAGCTGGAATGCAAAGGAGGTAGTAAAAGTACCAGGCCACACTAACAAACACAATATCCTGGAGTTGGTGGGAAGAAAAGAAGGAGTGCCTGGGTCCCTGAAAACAAGGAATGCTAAAGCTGTCTGTACTGCTTGCTTACCTTGGGAATAACATGTGAGAGAGAAACAAATCTGTCTTGTGCACGCTATTGTTTTGGCTCTCTATCACATGTGAATCTAATCCTAACCAGCACCTGCCTCTCCCAACACTAGATCCTATAATTCCACATGTTTGAGAGCAGAATTTTTATGAATAGGAAGTGTGGCATGTTTGACAATTAGAAAAATAAGTAAATAGAGAATAATTATTTTTGTTGGGGGTGGAGAAGTCATTTGATTCTTCCCCTGAACATAGCAAATAGAAATAAAACTTTATAGACTGCTTTCATTTCATCAAAATTTTACTCTACTCATTTCATATGATTTTCTGCAAAGTTAGAATGATTGATTTTCTCTTGTCTATAAAGGGTATAAGGGGTGCTTTTTGAAAGTATCAAGTGATGTAATTACTGAAGGCTTTCTTGTGGGTCATTTATTACAAGGTTCAGAAAGCGGAAGGATTTTAGTTAAGATCCTATAACCCATTAGAGGCAGAATGAAAATGAAAATGCAAGTCATATGTTTTCACCTGCATCTGCTTTTTTATTCCAAATATTTTATATCTAAGTATAAAAACAATTCTGTTCTAGCTATTCGATGTATGTGAATTTAAGACACACACAAACACACACCATTAAGAAATAAAATGCTCCATAACCAGAATTCCAAAGTCATAGACTCAAGGATCTAACTGGAAAGCAAAGAAAATCAATCTTCCATAATAGAGAAGCTGAGAAAATAGGGAGAATAGAACATGGCCAGGGGAGGGTGGCTAAATTACAAAAGCAGCATTTGATTTGACCAGCATGAGATTTGGAATGGTTGTATGATGGCAATTGAGTTCTCCTAGACAGAAAAAATTGAGTTGGAAATCATGCCAAGAAGAAATGATTGTCTTCCCTCTGTTGGCAGAAGCAACTCCAGGAGGGAATGAATTTCTCACAAAGCATAACTTGAACCAAACCATCAGTCAAGGTAAATGCAGAGTAGAAACCCAAATCAACAGCTCTATTGAAACAGATGGGCTCTGCTATCCTGTTTGACTGAAAGCTACAGCTCCCAGACTTGGGGACGCATTCTGTGTTAGAGGTGGGGCAGATTGAGAGCCCACTTCTCTGTAGGGGGCTGAAGCCTCATGCTTTCATAATACCATTGCCAAGATGGTCATTCATTCCATTCATTCATTCATTCACCAAGTATTTACTGAGTACTTACTCTGTACCATGCACTGTTCTGGGAGCTGGAGATGTAGCTGGAAAAAAAAAACAGGCACGTCACTGTTCTTATCAAGTTTACATTATTTTGGGGGAAGAGAGAGATAATAGTCAAGTAAATACACAGTATGTCAGGTGCCAAAAAAATGCTATGAAGAAAATTAAGCAAAGAAGAGAAATAAAAACATATTGAGAGGGTGGGGTGCAAGTTCATGTGAGGTAGTCAGAAAAGGCATCTGTAAAAAATGATATTGAGGCAATAATTGCATGAAGATATTGAGATTAATACCAACACACTGGATATATTTTCTTTCATGCCAATAGAAACACAAGTTATGGGGGAAGGAGCCAAGATGGCCGAATAGGAACAGATTCCGTCTACAGCTCCCAGCGTGAGCGACGCAGAAGACGGTGATTTCTGCATTTCCATCTGAGGTACCGGGTTCATCTCACTAGGGAGTGCCAGACAGTGGGCGCAGGCCAGTGCGTGCGTGCACTCTGCGCGAGCCTAAGCAGGGCGAGGCATTGCCTCACTTGGGAAGTGCAAGGGGTCAGGGAGTTCCCTTTCTGAGTCAAAGAAAGGGGTGACGGACGCACCTGGAAAATCGGGTCACTCCCACCCGAATACCGCGCGTTTCCGACGGGCTTAAAAAACGGCGCTCCACGAGATTATATCTCGCACCTGGCTCGGAGGGTCCTACCCCACGGAGTCTCGCTGATTGCTAGCACAGCAGTCTCAGATCAAACTGCAAGGCGGCAGCCAGGCTGGGGGAGGGGCGCCTGCCATTGCCCAGGCTTGATTAGGTAAACAAAGCAGCCCGGAAGCTCGAACTGCGTGGAGCCCACCACAGCTCAAGGAGGCCTGCCTGCCTCTGTAGGCTCCACCTCTGGGGGCAGGGCAAAGACAAACAAAAAGACAGCAGTAACCTCTGCAGACTTAAGTGTCCCTGTCTGACAGCTTTGAAGAGAGCAGTGGTTCTCCCAGCACGCAGCTGGAGATCTGAGAACGGGCAGACTGCCTCCTCAAGTGGGTCCCTGACCCCTGACACCCGAGCAGCCTAACTGGGAGGCACCCCCCAGCAGGGGCACACTGACACCTCACATGGCAGGGTATTCCAACAGACCTGCAGCTGAGGGTCCTGTCTGTTAGAAGGAAAACTAACAAACAGAAAGGACATCCACACCAAAAACCCATCTGTACATCACCATCATCAAAGACCAAAAGTAGATAAAACCACAAAGATGGGGAAAAAACAGAACAGAAAAACTGGAAACTCTAAAAAGCAGAGCGCCTCTCCTCCTCCAAAGGAACACAGTTCCTCACCAGCAACGGAACAAAGCTGAATGGAGAATGACTTTGACGAGCTGAGAGAAGAAGGCTTCAGACGATCAAATTACTCTGAGCTACGGGAGGACATTCAAACGAAAGGCAAAGAAGTTGAAAACTTTGAAAAAAATTTAGAAGAATGTATAACTAGAATAACCAAAACAGAGAAGTGCTTAAAGGAGCTGATGGAGCTGAAAACCAAGGCTCGAGAACTACGTGAAGAATGCAGAAGCCTCAGGAGTCGATGCGATCAACTGGAAGAAAGGGTATCAGCGATGGAAGATGAAATGAATGAAATGAAGCGAGAAGGGAAGTTTAGAGAAAAAAGAATAAAAAGAAATGAGCAAAGCCTCCAAGAAATATGGGACTATATGAAAAGACCAAATCTACGTCTGACTGGTGTACCTGAAAGTGATGGGGAGAATGGAACCAAGTTGGAAAACACTCTGCAGGATATTATCCAGGAGAAGTTCCCCAATCTAGCAAGGCAGGCCAACATTCAGATTCAGGAAATGCAGAGAACGCCACAAAGATACTCCTCGAGAAGAGCAACTCCAAGACACATAATTGTCAGATTCACAAAAGTTGAAATGAAGGAAAAAATGTTAAGGGCAGCCAGAGAGAAAGGTTGCGTTACCCTCAAAGGGAAGCCCATCAGACTAACAGCGGATCTCTCGGCTGAAACCGTACAAGCCAGAAGAGAGTGGGGGCTGATATTCAACATTCTTAAAGAAAAGAATTTTCAACCCAGAATTTCATATCCAGCCAAACTAAGCTTCATAAGCGAAGGAGAAATGAAATACTTTACAGACAAGCAAATGCTGAGAGATTTTGTCACCACCAGGCCTGCCCTAAAAGAGCTCCTGAAGGCAGTGCTAAACATGGAAAGGAACAACCGGTACCAGCCGCTGCAAAATCATGCCAAAATGTAAAGACCATCGAGACTAGGAAGAAACTGCATCAACTAACGAGCAAAATAACAAGCTAACATCAGAATGACAGAATCAAATTCACACATAACAATATTAACTTTAAAAGTAAATGGACTAAATGCTCCAATTAAAAGACACAGACTGGCAAATTGGATAAAGAGTCAAGACCCACCAGTGTGCTGTATTCAGGAAACTCATCTCACTTGCAGAGACACACATAGGCTCAAAATAAAAGGATAGAGGGAGATCTACCAAGCAAATGGAAAACAAAAAAAGGCAGGGGTTGCAATCCTAGTCTCTGATAAAACAGACTTTAAACCAACAAAGATCAAAAGAGACAAAGAAGGCCATTACATAATGGTAAAGGGATCAATTCAACAAGAAGAGCTAACTATCCTAAATATATATGCACCCAATACAGGAGCACCCAGATTCATAAAGCAAGTTCTGAGTGACCTACAAAGAGACTTAGACTCCCACACATTAATAATGGGAGACATTAACACCCCACTGTCAACATTAGACAGATCAACAAGACAGAAAGTCAAGAACGATACCCAGGAATTGAACTCAGCTCTGCACCAAGTGGACCTAATAGACATCTACAGAACTCTCCACCCCAAATCAACAGAATATACATTTTTTTCAGCACCACACCACACTTATTCCAAAATTGACCACATACTTGGCAGTAAAGCTCTCCTCAGCAAATGTAAAAGAACAGAAATTATAACAAACTATCTCTCAGACCACAGTGCAATCAAACTAGGACTCAGGATTAAGAATCTCACTCAAAACTACTCAACTACATGGAAACTGAACAACCCGCTCCTAAATGACTACTGGGTACATAACGAAATGAAGGCAGAAATAAAGATGTTCTTTGAAACCAACGAAAACAAAGACACAACATACCAGAATCTCTGGGACGCATTCAAAGCAGTGTGTAGAGGGAAATTTATAGCACTAAATGCCCACAACAGAAAGCAGGAAAGATCCAAAATTGACACCCTAACATCACAATTAAAAGAACTAGAAAAGCAAGAGCAAACACATTCAAAAGCTAGCAGAAGGCAAGAAATAACTAAAATCAGAGCAGAACTGAAGTAAATAGAGACACAAAAATCCCCTCAAAAAATTAATGAATCCAGGAGCTGGTTTTTTGAAAGGATTAACAAAATTCATAGACCGCTAGCAAGACCAATAAAGAAAAAAAGGGAGAAGAATCAAATAGACGCAATAAAAAATGATAAAGGGGATATCATCACCGATCCCACAGAAATACAAACTACCATCAGAGAATACTACAAACATCTCTATGCAAATAAACTAGAAAATCTAGAAGAAATGGATAAATTCCTCGACACATACACTCTCCCAAGACTAAACCAGGAAGAATTTGAATCTCTGAATAGACCAATAACAGGAGCTGAAATTGTGGCAATAATCAATAGCTTACCAACCAAGAAGAGTCCAGGACCAGATGGATTCACAGCCGAATTCTACCAGAGGTACAAGGAGGAACTGCTACCATTCCTTCTGAAACTATTCCAATCAATAGAAAAAGAGGGAATCCTCCCTAACTCATTTTATGAGGCCAGCATCATTCTGATACCAAAGCCAGGCAGAGACACAACAAAAAAAAGAGAATTTTAGACCAATATCCTTGATGAACATTGATGCAAAAATCCTCAATAAAATACTGGCAAACCGAATCCAGCAGCACATCAAAAAGATTATCCACCATGATCAAGTGGGCTTCATCCCTGGGATGCAAGGCTGGTTCAATATACGCAAATCAATAAATGTAATCCAGCATATAAACAGAGCCAAAGACAAAAACCACATGATTATCTCAATAGATGCAGAAAAAGCCTTTGACAAAATTCAACAACGCTTCATGCTAAAAACTCTCAACAAATTAGGTATTGATGGGACGTATTTCAAAATAATAAGAGCTATCTATGACAAACCCACAGCCAATATCATACTGAATGGGCAAAACCTGGAAGCATTCCCTTTGAAAACTGACACAAGACAGGGATGCCCTCTCTCACCACTCCTATTCAACACAGTGTTGGAAGTTCTGGCCAGGGCAATTAGGCAGGAGAAGGAAATAAAGGGTATTCAATTAGGAAAAGAGGAAGTCAAATTGTCCCTGTTTGCAGACCACATGATTGTATATCTAGAAAACCCCATTGTCTCAGCCCAAAATCTCCTTAAGCTGATAAGCAACTTCAGCAAAGTCTCAGGATACAAAATCAATGTACAAAAATCACAAGCATTCTTATACACCAACAACAGACAAACAGAGAGCCAAATCGTGAGTGAACTCCCATTCACAATTGCTTCAAACAGAATAAAATACCTAGGAATCCAACTTACAAGGGATGTGAAGTTCTCCTCTTTAAGGAGAACTACAAACCACTGCTCAATGAAATAAAAGAGGATACAAACAAATGGAAGAACATTCCATGCTCATGGGTAGGAAGAATCAATATCATAAAAATGGCCATACTGCCCAAGGTAATTTACAGATTCAATGCCATCCCCATCAAGCTACCAATGACTTTCTTCACAGAATTGGAAAAAAACTACTTTAAAGTTCATATGGAACCAAAAAAGAGCCCCTGTCGCCAAGTCAATCCTAAGCCAAAAGAACAAAGCTGGAGGCATCACACTACCTGAATTCAAACTATACTACAAGGCTACAGTAACCAAAACAGCATGGTACTGATACCAAAACAGAGATATAGATCAATGGAACAGAACAGAGCCCTCAGAAATAACGCCGCATATCTACAACTATCTGATCTTTGACAAACCTGAGAAAAACAAGCAATGGGGAAAGGATTCCCTATTTAGTAAATGGTACTGGGAAAACTGGCTAGCCATATGTAGAAAGCTGAAACTGGATCCCTTCCTTACACCTTATACAAAAATCAATTCAAGATGGATTAAAGACTTAAACGTTAGACCTAAAACCATAAAAACCCTAGAAGAAAACCTAGGCGTTACCATTCAGGACATAGGCATGGGCAAGGACTTCATGTCTAAAACACCAAAAGCAATGGCAACAAAAGCCAAAATTGACAAATGGGATCTCATTAAACTAAAGAGCTTCTGCACAGCAAAAGAAACTACCATCAGAGTGAACAGGCAACCTACAAAATGGGAGAAAATTTTCGCAACCTACTCATCTGACAAAGGGCTAATATCCAGAATCCACAATGAACTCAAAGAAATTTACAAGAAAAAAACAAACAACCCCATCAAAAAGTGGGCGAAGGACATGAACAGACACTTCTCAAAAGAAGACATTTATGCAGCCAAAAAACACATGAAAAAATGCTCATCATCACTGGCCGTCAGAGAAATGCAAATCAAAACCACAATGAGATACCATCTCACACCAGTTAGAATGGCAATCATTAAAAAGTCAGGAAACAACAGGTGCTGGAGAGGATGTGGAGAAATAGGAACACTTTTACACTGTTGGTGGGACTGTAAACTAGTTCAACCATTGTGGAAGTCAGTGTGGCGATTCCTCAGGGATCTAGAACTGGAAATACCATTTGACCCAGCCATCCCATTACTGGGTATATACCCAAAGGACTATAAATCATGCTGCTATAAAGACACATGCACACGTATGTTTATTGCGGCATTATTCACAATAGCAAAGACTTGGAACCAACCCAAATGTCCAACAATGATAGACTGGATTAAGAAAATGTGGCACATATACACCATGGAATACTATGCAGCCATAAAAAATGATGAGTTCATGTCCTTTGTAGGGACATGGACGAAAGTGGAAATCATCATTCTCAGTAAACTATTGCAAGAAAAAAAAACCAAACACCACATATTCTCACTCATAGGTGGGAATTGAACAATGAGAACACATGGACACAGGAAGGGGAATATCACACTCTGGGGACTGTTGTAGGGTGGGGGGAGGGTGGAGGGATAGCATTGGGAGATATACCTAATGCTAGATGACGAGTTAGTGGGTGCAGTGCACCAGCATGGCACATGTATACATATGTAACTAACCTGCACAAGGTGCACATGTACCCTAAAACTTAAAGTATAATAATAGTAATTTTTAAAAAAAAAAGAAACACAAGTTATGGACCCATCGACAAAATGGCTTTGTCTTCTACCTGTCCCACTGAGTCACTTATAATTCTAGGCTCGCTCTCCTGGGAGAAAGTTACACAGCCTTTTCTGTATCCAGTGGGAAACATATTTTTTTACCCATGGCAGAAAAGAAAAGACATCCTTCCGAGACCGTAAAGCAAAGCAGAAGTGCCTGGTGTGTTCAAGGAACAGCAAGATGGCCAGAGTGGCTGGAGCTGAGGGAAGAAGGTGGAGAGGGAGGAGAAGAGAGAGTGGAGCCAGGTGAGAAGGGACATTGGGGGCTCACAGTAAGAATGTGGATGTTATTCAGACAGGGATAAACTGGGGCACATTGAAGAGAGAGAAAGAATGATCCCCCTTCATTCTAGAAGAATTACTCTGGCTATGGGGTAGAGGACAGGCTAAGTGGGCAAGAGTGGAAAGTGGGACCCCAGTTAGGGACCATCACAACATCCAGGCGGGAGGTGACAGCAGATGAAACGATGGAAATTACAGCGGGGGTTGGGGGTGAAAGGCAATTGGATTCTGGACATATTTCCTAAATAAAGCTGACTTTATATTCTGGGCAGGAAAGAAAGGAAACTTCAGGGTTCTTTCTTGGCCTGACTGCCCGGTAGATAGATAGTTGTCATTTACTGAAATGAAGAGGTTGGTGGAGAAAAGTGGTTTAAAGGTGAGAATTACCCATTCAGTTTTGGATATTTTAGGTTTGAGGCACCTATAAGACATCAAAGTGGAGACATAAAGCAAATAACCAGATAGTCACATTTGGAGTTCAAAGAAAAGATTAGAGAAGGATCTTTCAGAGGAGAGATAATTTAGATAGCCAGTCAGATTGTGTAACTAATGGGTAAGAAAAGCTAGGAAGCTAGTGTGGAAAGAGAAGAAGTTTGAAGACTGAAGTTTCAAGGTTATTGTAATGACAAACGTTTCAGACTTCTAGTTGCCTTTCCAATACTACTTTTCACTTCTTCCTAATAAAAGAACCTTGATATTATTTAAAAAGCAGGAGTTATACCCCAGATCTACAGAATTTAGCACACAGAGTGGTATAGAGAAAAGTATTTGGAATGTAAGGTCAAACAGACCTGGATTTGAATCCCTCCTCTGCCACTAAGCAGCTGTGTTCTTAGGTGAGTTTCTTAACCTCCCAGAGCCTCCTCATTTGTGTAACTCTGCCCCGTGGGGTTGCTGAGAAAATGAAATAATACATATGCGGGAACACACAGGTTAGTTGCCCCGTAAGGTTAGCTACCTCAATCCTTAATTATGCTTTCTCCCATGTATTTTTAACTAGGATTCTTCTAGGTTCATTGTACAATGACGCAGGAGAAAAAGCAGAAAAAAGAGTTACTGTCTGCATGAACATATGAAATCTCCATGTACCAAAAAGGATTATTTTTATGGCTTCATGTTTTTTTAACTGATCTGGTCAAATAAAGATAAGTTCAGTTCTTTCTCTCTTCATCTTTAGAGGAAACTAGGGCAGGGACTTTGCCCTTTTTAATGTTTCATTAAGCAAGATATGTGCCTGCCTTATACAACCTCTGTAATAACTGCAGTGCCACTCGGGCTGGAGGAAGATTTCATCCCACCTGAGCACACTCGCATCTATATTCTTTCCCCGGGCGAAGACCTGCCTCATACATTCATCACCTGAACCCGTGGCAAGTGATTTCCTCAGCCTTTATCATGTCACCTCCCAGCCCTGTGCCAGCATATGGTCTATTATGTGCAAATGATTAAACAGATTTTCTGCCATGGGTAAAAAATATATTTCCCACTGGATACAGAAAAGGCTCTGTAACTTTCTCCCAGAAGAGCGAGCCTAGAATTCTAAGTGACTCAATGAGACAGGTAGAAGACAAAGCCATTTTGCCGATGGGTACATAACTTGTGTTTCTATTGGCATAAAAGAAAATGTATGCATTGTGTGATTCTCCTGAACAAAATGGAGGTCAGAGGACTGCATTCAGAAATAATTATCTTAAACCTCAGAGGCTTGCACATACTGTCTTTCTCTCTGGGATGCCCTCTTCTTCCTGTTTACCCAGGTATCTTCCACACTTGCTGCGATACTCAGTTCCTGTTACCTGTTCCGGGTAATGAAGATATGGACGACAGACACTCTCTCCCTTGGCTGAGTGAACAGTGTCTCCTGTGACTTTCAAAACTTCCAGGGCTTATCATTATCAAAACATTTATCATACTGCATTATAATTTTGCATTTACTTGTCTATTTTACAGACAAACACCCCATGTGTTCCCTGAGGGTTCTTTTTATCTCTCAAACTTCAGTGCCTAGCACACAGTAAATATTCAGTTAACAGTTGGATAATTCATCTTCGATTCAATAACATTTCTTTTTAACTACAATTTTAATATAACATTGCCAACACTCAAGAATTTTTCCATTATTAAATATTTCTGAAACGCATATATTTTATATGTTATGCATAAACACATACATGCAAACTACAGAAAAATACCCCAAAATGGTACAGCAATTCTAGAAGGTGGAGATATTTTCCTGTTTCTTTGATTTTGCTGAATTTACCTTAAGTTCAACAATAAACTTACTACTTTCAACATTTAAAAAATAATAATGAACTTAAGGTATTTTATTCTATTTAATGACAACAACCAGCTACATCAGACCACTAGTAGATATCTGTCTGGAGACATATTGTCTAGTAACTATATGACTTTTTGCAATTTTCTCAATCTCTTAGAGAGTCTGTTTCATCTGTAAAATTAACCAGATCAAATGAGTTGTTAAGTGGATTAAATAAAACCACTTATACAAAATGCCTTCAGTAATACCTGATACAGAGCAGGTACTGAATTGAAGAAGGAAGTTAGTTGTGTTGCTGATTCTAGAAATGAAGCTTATAGTCAGAACACAAAACTTTCTCTTTGGTAAAGATAGGGAAGCACCTGCTGCAAGTTACTAAGGTAGCTTGAATTTCTCAGCAGAACATGGAGCTGCCCCAGACCAGCTTCTACAGAGACAGTCATGAGATGGAGAATGACATCCTGGGTGTCATGATGACCCCAGGTGTGTGTGAGACCCCTGGTCAGAGAATATATGTTGAGGACCTTGGCTAAACAGCTTCTGAAAGTTCATCCTCAATGTTCTATATCGCTACAGAACAAATTAAGTGCAAGGCTGGGTTTAAGTGGGAAGAGAGTAAGGTTCAAATGCCGACCAATCTGGGTTTGAACCTCACACCTGGTACTGATTTACTTTGCAGAACCTTGGTCAAAACATTTTTTTTGGACCTAAGTTCCCCCAGAACTGTGAAAGAGAGTGATATGACTCGCCTTACAGAGTTCTCTGAAGAATTAGACACAAAGTTTGAGGAGGCACATTGTAGGTGTCTGGAGTAGCTATTATTAACATTTCAGCCATGCACAATGCAAATATCTGAAAGGTCAGCCAGGTAGCCCAGATGGAGGAAGGAGGCCAAGTAGATCCCGCAGTAAAGAAGCAATTGAATGTCCATCTACGTGAAGCAATCAGACAAATGTAGCCATCCTGGAATCCAAGGCAGATGGCCAGTGCTGCTTCTGTTTCAAAAGAAAAGACCGAAATCTGGATTTTGTCAGGTATTGATTCAAGTTTTAAAATCAAGAAATATTGTATAGATTGAGTAAATCCGTTGTGTGAGGAAGAACCAGCCTATGCATGGCTAGCTTGCAACCTAATTTAATCTCTAACTGGAGAAATTAAGAGGAAACAAATCTACTAAGACTAAACAAGACTAGAATGAAAATGTTCCACCCCAGATGGTTTCCTTGGCCCCATGGTCACCCGCTGGTCCTCTGAGCCTTTCTTGGACCCCACCCAGGGATGCAGCAGAAAGACCTCCTTATACTCTGCCTTGGGAAGGGGTTGAAGCATCTCTGCAGCTATCTCTCTAGTGGCCATAGTAGGGGAGAATTCTATCGATGTCATTATTCATACATTATTCATATTTAAGCAGGTATTTCCCCAATAGCTGTATTTTTTTTTTTTTTTTTTTTTTTAGGCAAGGTCTCACTCTGTCACCCAGGCTGGAGTGCAGTGGCACCATCTCGGCTTACCGTAGCCTTGAACTCCCTGGCTCAAACAATCCTCCTGTCTCAGCCTTCTGAGTCACTGGGACTACAGGCACATGCCACCATGCCTGGCTAATTTTTGTATTTTTTGTAGAGACATTTCTCTATGTTGCCCAGACTGGTCACGACTTCCTGGGCTCAAGTGATACGCTTGCCTCAGCCTTCCAGAGTGCTGGGATTACAGGCGTGAGCCACTGAGCCCCACCAATAGCTGTGCTTTAGAATCACCTGGAGAACTTTTTAAAAATTACCATTTCCCCTGGCCCCTCCCAAAACCAATTTAATTAGAATATCTGGGGGTGGGGACTCCGTGCTCCAGTAGTTTGCTAAAGATCTTCAGATAATTCTAATGTGTAGCTATGGTTGAGAACTACTCTACCAAAGCTTTGTAGTCCTAGAAATCCCCCTGCTGAAATGCAAAAAATCTTAGTGAAAGTAAAAAATAAAGCTATTACTGGTCATTAATATTTCTAGAATGGATTAGTTTGTGAGATAATTTTAAACCTGGCTGGGTAGCTAGAGTGAGGAGAGGTTTTTGGAGTGTGAAGGCACTGCCCATAGAAGACGAGAGGGACTGGGGAAGAGGGATGAGGTTCTGAGTATCAGGGATCAGGACCAGGGATTCACAAGAACATATCACGGCCAAGTTCACACTTGAGGTTAGCTCGCCCACCGCACTGGAGGCTGTCTCCCAGGATGAATGAGGAATTTACCTCCTCACCCATGTTCAACCACACAGAGGGCTGGAACCACAAGGCACTACAAGATTATAGAGGAACCTCCAGGATGTTAGGTGATGTGAAATAAGACAAGTACTGCATGATCTCACTGATAGGTGGAATGTAACATCTTTGAACTCATACAAGCAGATAATGGAATGGTGGTTGCCAGGGCCTGGGAGGAGAGAAAATGAGAAGCTGCTGGTCAAAGGGTACAAAGTTTGTTATGCAGGTTGAACACATTCGGGAGATGCAATCATATACAGCATAGTGATTATGGTTAATAATATTGCACTGCATACTTAAATGTGCTAAGAGGATATCTCTTAAGTGTTCTCATCACAAAAATATAGAGAAAGAAAGACAAAGAATATGGTAACTATGTGAGGTGACAGGATGTTAATTAGCTTGATTGTTCTTCACAATGTATACATATATCAACATATCAGATGGTACACTTCAAATATATTAAGTTTTTATTTGTCAATTATAACTGAATAAAGCTGGAGGAAAAAAAACAAAAACAAAACCCCACCTGCTGGGGAAGGGGAACCCAACTTCTAATTCAATGCAAACACACACAAAGGACACTCACATAGGTGTTTCAAAACAAACAAAGAAAAAGTTGCCTTATGGGCAACGGCACATCCAAGTCAGATCTATGGGAAGTCCAAAGGACTAACAGCTGATGCTTGGGTTCCAGCCTCCTTCTTGTTCCTCAGTAACTGGATACCCTACACAAAGACATTTAGTTTCTCCGGACCTCACTGTTTTGAATGGAAGAGCTGCATTTCAATTTTGAATCACCCTCCATTTCTGGCATTCTGTTGTTCCCAGGAAGGTAAGGCATGCTTAAGGTCAAGGGGTCTGACACTGACCCTCAGCACACCCTCCTCAGATTGCCTATTTGGTTACATAGCAACAGGCCATTCAGGCCAATCCCTCAAGCTCCTTTTTCCCAGCTGAAAAATCCTAGCACTTGAAACTTCCCTGTTATGTTCCATCACCTCTTTTCTATAGGAGGTTATTAGGGCTTTCATTTCAGCATGTCACTTGGAATCACTGGGAAATAGTGGTTTTTAAAAAGGAGCCACACCTTCCAGAAACAAGACAGATACGAATATAAGCCAGAGTGAGGGGAGAAGTTAAATCCTATTTGCACAGATGTTCTTAACCGAGAGCTCTCTGGCTTTCATAAAATAAGCAAAACCCACCTCTGAGATTTAGCCTACACCATTCTGTTTTGCTGCTGCACTCAAATTGTCTGATGCTTCTCAGCCGGCAGGGAAGCCCAATGGGGGATGCGGCAGTGCAGGCCTGATGTGAGGGAAGTGTGGGCGAGGGGTGAGCAGGAACACTTCCCACCCACAGCTGTGCAGGGGCCAGCAGGAAACTTAAGATTATTTCAGGAGACACTGTGAGGGTCAGAGCCAGGCAAACAGCCAAATGAATTGTCAAAGTGAGTGGAACCTCCTTTTGAGAATCAGAACCTGATGAATTGAGCAGAGGGCCTGGGACCCGAGGGAAGAGGGCAGGGGACCATCGGATCCAACAGGCAGGTGGTCAGGTGATATGGACGAGCATAAATGTAGACAGCGGAACTCCGCAGTGCTGAAAGTGGCTTGCAGTGTGAGTGGGTCACATCACATTAACAGCCCTAGATGAAACAGACACAAATGACTAGCAGTTTCGATAAAAACAAGGAAAACTGTTTTTCTTTCTTTAAAATCTTTATTAAATCAAATTAAGCTGGGTTCCTGTGGCTGTGATTTATTGCACTGGGAAAAGCCAGAACAACCAAATGACATATTTTCTTTTGCTCCTGGCAAGTAATTAGCCTCTGTCTTGCTAAAGGGCCTGTCAGTAGCCCTGACGAGGAGAAAGCAAACCCAGCTTCTGAGAAGTGCTGGGTTTTTGGCTTTACTCACTTTCTCCTTTCTTCTAGTCCACTGCCTCTTCTCAGGAAGATGGGAAAAGAGGACTGGATGTGACAATGTGGCCGTCACTGATGCAAGATTGGAACCGGTGTGTTGAAGAAAAAAAGGGGCACATCCCACCCAGGAGGAAGTTCTGCATAATAATCAATGGTAATACAAGGCCTACATCACCTCTGTTAATCCTTGCAGCCACCCTGAAAACCTAGCACCAGTTTACAGGGAAAGAAACATAAACTTGCAGAGATTAAGCAACTTGCCCAAGGCCAGGCAGGTCCAGGCAGGTCCTGGGGGCCACGATTTAAAACCAATTCTGCCTGCCTCTCCAGCCCATTCTGATGCC
Source organism: Pan troglodytes (assembly GCF_028858775.2). NCBI lineage: Eukaryota > Metazoa > Chordata > Mammalia > Primates > Hominidae > Pan > Pan troglodytes. Next base: position 18,363,604 of record NC_072411.2, read on the forward strand.
ATTGCACAGTGCTTTAAAGTGGACTAGGGTTAGGTGGTATCTTACATAGTGCCTGGAATAGAACAGGTGTTTCATAAATGTTAAATTCCTCTCTCCTTCTCTTCTCAGTGATAACAATAATTGCTCAAATATCATATGTATATAATGCATGCATATTTGTTTTATAAAATTGGATATGTAGAAGAAATTAGAAGAAAATTAAAAAGCACAGGTAGTCCTGTTACTCAGAAATAACCACAATTACAATTTTGGTTTATTTTCCTTGGACTAGAATGCATTAGTACACACATTCAATTTCATTTCACACAATTGGAGTTTGTCTGTATGCAGTGTGCCTTTTAAAACTTAAAAATATACTAAATATATTTTGATAAATGATTACACATCCTTTGAAACTGCGTACTATTCCACCATAGAGGTGTGCTATAATTTATGCTTGGACATTTTGATTAAAAGCCTGCAATAGGCCGGGCGCGACGGCTCATGCCTGTAATCCCAGCACTTTGGGAGGCCGAGGCAGACGGATCACGAGGTCAGGAGATCAAGACCATCCTGGCTAACATGGTGAAACCCTGTCTCTACTAAACAAAATACAAAAATTAGCCAGGCGTGGTGGTGGGCGCCTGTAGTCCCAGCTACTGGAGAGGCTGAGGCAGGAGAATGGCGTGAACCCAGGAGGCGGAGCTTGCAGTGAGCCGAGATTGCACCACTGCACTCCAGCCTGGGCGACAGAGCGAGACTCCGTCTCAAAAAAAAAAAAAAAAAAAAGCCTGCAATAAGCCATTTTATACATGCAAAGATATTAAGTACATCAGTGATTCTCAACCATGGATGATTCCCTCCACCACGGTTCATTTGGTAATGTCTGGAGACATTTTTGGTCTTTACAACTTGGGGGATGCACCTGTCATCCAGTGGGTAGAGGCCAGGGGTGCTGCGTAATGTTCCACAGTGCATAGGACAGTCCCCCACAAGAAATAACTACATGGTGAGAAATGTCAATAGTGCTAAGGGTGGGAAACCCTGCAATAAATGAAGTCAATGTATGATAGTATAAAAGTGAGTGCAAGCATTCCCGTAGTGGTTATTTCTCCAGAGTGTAAACATATGTAGCTAAATTAATATTTTTTCTCCTGATTCCCTGATGCAGCAATTCCTCTCACTGTCTAAATGAAAGAAAATGCCCAGAAAGAGCCAATGGCTAGTCTCTTGTCGGAACATCAGAATAGAGTCTGAGTCCCTTGAGTGTGCGTGTGCTAACCACATCTCCCCTAAGTTCCCTCCCTTCCCCAGAAACTAGGCTTCTGCTGAATCACTCACTCCTTCCAACCCCCACTGACTAACCTCTACCTTGATAGGTTAAAAAACATCCCAGGGTACTGAATGCACTTGTATGATATTTGGAAGGCAGAAGGAGGATAACATTTTCTCTCCCTCGGGAGAGCCACAGAACCACAGCAACGTGGAGACCACTCCATGAGTTGTCAGCAGCTTCATGGGTGTAAAGTGGTGGCTGTGCCATGGGTGGCAGCAGTGCCTGGGTGGTCTGGCATTGGCACTGCTAGTGGTGGCCTTCTGATTCCCAGCTCTCTTGCTGGGGAAGCGGCCGATGCTGCCACCTTGTCCCAGGAACCATTCCCATTCCTGGAGGCCAAGCCTAGAGGCACTCCTCCAATTCTTCCAACAATTTCATCAGCTCCTAATTCCCTGTTAAATTCCTTTTCATAACCCGGGTGATTTCTATTTCTACCACAGATCCTGGATCCATACACTCACCCTTAACCCAGAGCCCATCAGATCCTGATAGTGAGCACCTCTGTTAAATGAGAGCATGACTCAACAATGGCTCTCACTGTGGTCCCCAGGCCAGCAGCATCAGCATCACCTGGAAACTTGTTAGAAATGCAGATTCTCAGACCAGCTGACTCCAACTCTGAGAGTGAGACCCAGAGATCCATCTCTTCACAAGTACTCCAGGTAATTCTGATGCAGAGTAAAGTTTGAAAAGCCATGAGTTAAAAGAAACATAGTACAAAAATATTTTTCTTCTATCTGCTGTCTTAACTGTGTGCCTCCCTCCTTTTGCATAGACCACAAATGCAGAATCTATGATCACAAACAAGGAGGATGAGCTGAAGTTGACTGCTCTGGCTGAGGATGGATGGGAGTGGGGTGAAACTAGCTGCTCACTCCAGAAGAACCTAAAGCATGTCACACAGTCAAGGACACTTTTCTCTGCAGGCCCTCTGGATGGAAAAGAAGGGTCGACACCAAAAGCATGTGCTGGGAGGTATGTAAGGTTGAAGTTCAAAGGTCAAATCCAAATATGCTCAACGAGATACTCTGGTTGAACCATAGGAGCTGAGGCCCTGAACCACAGGACCCAGGAAGGTGCAGAGTGAGCAGCAATAGGCATAGTTGATCAGCATGTGGCCTGGAAATTTTCCGGAAGGAAAGCACAATTTTCTTCAACTATTTTTATCACGTTCCCAGGGCCTGGCCTATTTGATGCAAGAGATAAAAGAGCACGCAAGGTGGACACGGTCCCTGACACCCCCACAAGGGCTTAGAATCTACTAGACAAGGCTGACCATTAAAGAACTTGGCCAGCACCTCAGACTCATCTTTCCACCTTGCCACCAGGAAAGAAAGAACTTTTCTCAAGTCAGTCAAGGGCAAAAAGAAAATGTCATTGGCCTAGCTTGGGTCATATGCCCACCTCTTAGAAGAATTAGTAAAGCCAGATGGGTAATCCAGCTTGGGTAACATGCCCACCCCTGTGGATGGGAGAGAGAGAGGAGAGAGGGGTGATGCTTTCGCAGCCTGTCTGAGAAGCACAAGAATGAGGGGTGACTAAACCAGAGAAAGGGAAAGGGGCACTGGGGAAACGTTCACAATAGACAGACTATTAAGTTCTCACAAGTCACCTGTGTTAATGCATCTGTCTTGCTTTGGAGATTTAAGAGGATGATGACTCTCTCTGAATTCAGATAGGACTTGACCCCTTGAAAACTGTAATTCTCTACTTTTTTTGAAAGCTAAATAAGGCTGGGCACAGTGGCTCATGCCTGTAATCCCAGCATTTTGGGAGGCCAGGGCAGGTGGATCACAAGGTCAAGAGATCGAGACCATCCTGGCCAACACAGTGAAACCCAATCTCTACTAAAATACAAAAATTTAACCGGGCTTGGTGGTGCATGCCTGTAGTCCCAGCTACTCAGGAGGCTGAGGCAGGGGAATTGCTTGAACCCAGGAGGCGGAAGTTGCAGTGAGCCGAGATTGCACCACCGCACTCCAGCCTGGCAACAGAGCAAGATTCCATCTCAAAAAAAAAAAAAAAAAGAAAGAAACCTAAATAAGATGAAATGTCTGATACCAGCAAACTGGGGCACAAGATGCAAAGATTTTTCCATTTGCATTCTAATGTTTTCACCTCCTAGAAGACAAGTGTCCTAAGGTGATGTTGGACCATGCAGAACAAGATGATTTCAGTTTAGGCACTGAGAAGCATGTAGAGGACAGCAGCTCTAATGTCTGCAGGTGGCCCCTAGAAACCCAGCCCAGTGGAAATCTGAGTACTAACGATGATAAAAATAATGCTAATAACAATGATAACAATAGCAAGAGAGAGCTCTTGGCTCTTACATTATACCAGAAACTGTTCTAAGGGCTTTGCATTTATAAACTAATTTAATCTTTACAGCAACCCTACAAGGTAGATACCAGAGTATAATTCCCCCAAGTGAGTTTAAGTAACTTGCCCAAAGTGAGTGATCCAAGTCCAGGCAGTCTCGCTTCAGAACTCACACTTTTCAGCACTATACTACACTCCATGGTAGAAAATAATCTGGAATCATTAGTGTGAACCTGAATTTACCTAATGGTGGTGTTGTTGTTGTAATTAAGAACTTAGAAAGCAATAAAAAGCACCTCCTCCCTGTCCCACGCATAGTCACAGATGCCACCTTTCAAATGGAGAAATGTCAGTAGCCAGAAGCAGATGATGGATTTTTTAAACAGGACACACGATGCATATATTATAAGAAAAATAGCAATAAATTTAACTACATCAAAATTTAACACTTTTACATAATCAATGACATTATAAACAAAATTCAAAGACAAGTCACAGACCAGGAGAAGCATGGTGAACACTCACAACCAACAAAGGATTAAAAACCTGAATATTTTAAGAACTCCTACAGATTAATAAGGGAAAGATAAATAACCCAAGAGAGAAAAATAGACAAAAACTATGAAAAGGCATTTCACAGAAGCAGAAACCCGGAGGGTCAATATCCATGAAAAGATTGTCAACTTCATGAATAGTCGGGAAACAAGTGAAACACCAATGAGATACAATTTCATTTCCATCCAATTAACAACAAAGTTCAAGATCAACATGGCCTGGTGGCAGCAAGAATGCAGAGAAATAGGAGCCTCTTATGCTGCTGGTGTGACAGTGCACACGCAGACATCTTTTAAAAACAACTGACAATACCTGGTAAAGGGGAAGCATCCACTTCTATGTATCTGTCCTAAAATCACTCACATGTGTACACAAGAAAACAGCCACAGAATGTGTGGCAGCATTGTTTGTAGTCATAGGAAATTTCAAACAAGTGTACTTTGCAAATCATAGGACAGTCATAAATTATTTGTGACATATTCCAATAATGGAAAACTCCATTGCAGTTGGAATGAATGAAGGGAATCAAGATGCATCAAAATGAATAGAAATAAAAATATATTGTGTTGGACAAAAGGCAAGTTAGACCATCATTATGTGAAGAGTTTGATGCTAATTTTGTACATTTTAATTTATACACACTATACACAGTATAAACGTTAATGTTAGACATACGGTATATAAATGTTAGTTTATATTTATGTAAATATATAGTTTATTTTTGACTAATTATAATATTTAAGTGTAAAGCTTATGCAGTACATAAACAACTTTTTGTAATGTGTAATATATAAATTGTATGTATATTAAGTATAAAATTTAATTTATATACAGTATGAGTTTATGTCTTTTAAGTTTATGTGCTATGTGCATATGAATATATAATAAAACTGTGAAATACATGTAGAACAGTAACAAACTTCACCACAGTGCTTGCCTCTGAGGGAGGATTGGAACTGGGAGGGATACACAAGGAATTTTAACTATATTTATGTTTTACTTCTTAAAAAAACAATAAATCTGGGTGGCAGGCACATGGATGATTGTTATAGTTTTATTTCTAATGTTTTATTCTTTAAAGTTTTGCAGAACAAAAATATATATTAATGCCTCCAAGTTTCACTCTTGTGAGAGAAGCAAGGACTAGGTTGATTCTGAGGGCAGCAACTGGGTGGTGTCTATACCACAGAGTCCTACACAGGACTGGCCGGGAAGGGGTCAGTGCTTGTTGGAGGAGTTTCCTAAGGACCTGTCTGGTTAGAGATGTAAAGAAGACTTTCAGAACCTTCTCCAGTGCAGCTCTCAGAGGAGATCCATGGCTCTTGGAGCCTGGGAAATGTCAAAACCACCAATGCAGGGAGGATCTTTCTGAACAACAGGAGATAATTCAAAATCCATATTAATTTGGCCTAGGAAAATGTACCTGTGCCCTCTTTAAGGCTAGGATGTCTGGTGTCCTGAGAAGTCATATTGCAGTCAAATTCCCAAGCGAAGAGCTGGTTCAATCGAGAAGAGTTAGCAGGTGAGGCAGCTCCCTGCCCTCTCCCTTCCACGGTCTTCTTCCCCTCCAGGCCATGCCGGTAACAGACAGCTCCATCTCTCAGGCAAAGACACACCAGGGTCCCTCTAGACCTGGTTCCTGGGGCCTTGGGCAGGTCACTTGCCTCTCTGAGCTGCTATTTCTGCATCTGTGAAATTAAGGTATTAGACATGACAATTTCTTAGTTTTATTCAGTTCCATGAAACACATGAGTGTGTACGTGCATACATCTGTGCATGTGCACACATAGATACACATGACCTCTCTCCAGAGCTGCTTTGTCTCCCTGTTTCATACAATTATGTTAGGATCATTCATTCCCTTATGATTCTTGCTAATAATGTTGCTAAGGGAATTTAAAATGAGCTGAATAGTGAAGGGATAGGGTAAATAGTGAAGGGAATTTAAAATGAGCTGAAGTTAAGGGATAGGGTAAGGGAGTCATTCAAGCACATTCTTCCACCATAATACCTAAAGAAGGGTCAACATTGATTATGCGTCATTGTGTAGAGAAGCCCTATCCTTTCCTAGGTCTGTGAGCCTATTGTTCAACCATTCTGTGCCTCCATTTCCTCTTGTGTTAAAGTAATATAACATATTATAAAGTAATATAACTCTCCTCTCATTGTTGAAGGAAGAACTAAATGAGATAATGTCTATAAAATCATTTCTAGAGCCTCCAAAATAGGAAGTATTCAATATTTAGTAAATGATCGTATCTATATATTTACGTCTGAGGTGGGTGTTTATCTACATGTATTTATGTCTATATGCCAGTGTTTATCTGTATATATTCATATCCATTTCTCCAACTAGTCTTGAATTTGCCCTAGAGTATTCAGGGAAAAAAATAATGATTAGATTTATCAAGCGAAGGTTTCCAGGCTGCATTTATGACTCGAGGCAAGTGTGCACTTGGCACGGTTTTTGGTTTTCACAGCAACAGCAGTTTCAGTATCCCCACGACAGTGCCAGGGGAGGCTTCTACATCAATGTTCTTCTAGTTGGCTTTTTGAAATGTCTGGGCCTCCCCTGTTATGCTTATAAGATGCTCATGGTGGTGTGCCTGGGGCTGAAAAAGCCCAAGGGAGAAGATCACCTATCATTTTCCTTTCCTCACATCCTCATTGATAATCAGTATCTACCCCAGGAGTACTACCTGACTTCATGGAGTCCCAAAGTCCCATGAGCCAGGTCCCAGACACAGACTCTTCTTTAGCCTAAACCTCTCTGACCCCTATGTCCATGGTTGATTCATTTACCCAGAGCTTTCAGTTTTACTCTTTATAAAGAAAGTCTCAGTCCAAAGTTGAGCTGTGCACTAAATGCAACATTTTATTTTTATATAATTTAATTTCACTCCTTTATTTGACTCTTTATTCCACAAGGGTAGAAAACGGATTTCAGTGAACTTAAAAGTGTCCCTCTTCCAGGCATTTTTCCCAGCTAACAAGCCCTTAGCCTGTGCTCTCAGAGTCATATCTTACTGCCCTCTCTGGGCCCTCAAGTGTATTAAGCAAAGCTCTGTTGGTTCTAGGCCAGCCTAGTTCCCAGGGACTCCTGAATTCTCATTAGTTTGTTCCCCTGCCCTGTCCCCTGCATCCTCATTCCTCTCCTGTGAGCATGCTCCCCATCAATCACTTGAAGAATCCCAGTTTCAGGCCCTAGGGAAGCCAACCTAAAATAGTGCCCACGTGAGCACTATTCTCATGTGAGATACTCATGTGAGACCCTTTTCTTTGACTAACCATGTGTTGTCCTCCCCTCTGGGTCTTGCCTTCTACAAGACAGCTCACCAAGGAGAGCAGTCTGATCCTCTCTTCTCTTGTGTCCCAAAAGTTTATCTTGGGTCTTCCTTGACCACTCTCCCTCTTTAGTCTCTAAAACCTATTTCAGAGACTCGCCTTCTTCCTATGTCCCATTGCCTCCCTCTCTATTCTCTTTCCCTTGGCCTAGGGTATCATTTTCCAGTCTGAAAACTGAGGAAATACTAGGAAGAAAGACAATTGACTAATATTCTAAACATTTCACTCCACCACAAATGTTGTTATGTATTCATGTATGTGCCCAGGTGCATATATGTGAAAGTGGAGGAGGAGGTGGACTTTTCTTCAGAGTTATTAATTCTTTTGTCACACACAGTGCTTGAGTTCTTCCTGAGTACCAGGCACCATGCTAGGCACTGGGGAGATAGAGACAAATAAGACAAGGTCCCTGCTCTTTAGCTGCTCCCAGTCTAGTGAGAGGGGGCAACCAGGAAAAAATAATAATTGCAATGCAATATTACAAATGCAATAAAGAGATACTCAACCATTATATACTCTGGGGAGATCAAGGAGGGAGGGAGCAATTCACTGGCAGGTAGGGGTAGTAAGAAGAGGGTGATTCAAAAGGTCTTTCCAGAAGAGACGCTGAAAAACCCACCTAACCAAAAGTATCTCATCCTTCTCCTCCTCGCAGTTCTCCTCCTCGCAGGCACTGCCAGTCATACTCATGAAATTCCACTGGCATTTTCCCACTAAGGTTGTTACTTAAGCAAGTCCTAAAAATAAAATGAGTGGTTAACAGAATGAAGGCATTATGTTATCAAGAAACAGTAACACATTAGCCTACAAATAAACTAGGAAGTGTTATTTGTAATTAATTATTAATATGACCCACTTTCATGCAGTTGACTGGAAGTTTAAGGAGGGCCAGGTCCTAACTGAAGAGAAACAGAGGGAAGGCTTGAGCATTGGCATTATTTTAGGTTGGCTTCCCTAGGGCCTGAAACAGGGATTCTTCAAGGGATTGATGGGGAGCATGCTCTCAGGAGAGGAATGAGGAATGAGGACACAGGGACCAGGGCAGGGGAATAAACTAAAAAGAATGTGGTCTCAGCTGGAAACACACTTCAGTCAGATCGGGCATTGGTCCCACCATGAGGCAAGAAAAGAATAGGGGAGGGGCGAGTGCAAGGCTACCTCCCAGATGAGTAGGTTCTCAAGGCTGAGAGGGAGACGGCAGGTAGTGGTGATTGTATTGAAATACTGTGGGTTTGGTCTAGGTCCTGTTGCTCACTGCACAGAAAACCAATCACTGAGACGATGAGTATTGCCAGGTAAAAAGGCTTTATTCAGGTGCAGCCCCTGAGTATATTGGAGATGAGTCTCTAATCCACCTCCCCAAGTGACTAAAATTAGGGGTTTTTATTGCAGGGAAGAAATGTAACTGTGTGAGAAAACAGGATTTAAGGAGGGGTAAGGAAGAGGAGTTGGTCAATAGGCAGCAGAGAGTGGTTAGGCAATTAGGACAGATGAGGGTCTGGGATCTCACTGTCCAGATGTGGTGATCTGGTGAGTTTCTATTCCTTGATACTATCTGGGATGTCTGATGTTGGTTTCTTGAGAAAGGAACTCATATAAGACAAATGTAACTTTCTCAAGTTTTAAGACTGAGAGGGTCAATTTCTATGTTTATTTTTCAAAAACCCATAAATATCAGTTCTATGGGACACTTGGGCCAGTTTCAGAGATCAGCGGGCCCGTCAGCAGGGAATGAGCACACCATCAGGTGTCTGTGCCAGGCACCCACAGCACCCTCTTCAGACAGGGTAGCTCCAGACAAGAACTCGGTGGGAGACCAGGAAGTTAAAAAAGAGAAGAGGTCAGAAAAGAGAAGAGAAGACTTAATGTCACAAGCACAGAGTGAATTTCTGTGCATGTATATGCATGATGACTCACCCATCAACCTGGGAGATTCTAAGGCCAGTTCCTAATAGACACTGTCATTTCTCCTCTGGTAGCTCTCTGAAGGAAGAAAGTATGTCCTTCTCCTTGTCCTGCATTCCCCTGGTACTCAGCATAGAAAAAGCTTAGATAAGAAAATGAACAAAGTTCTTAAGAGAAACCTCACCAAAGAAGGTATAACACCGATGTAAATAAGCTATGAAAATATTCTCTGTATCATGTGTCATTAGGGTAATATAAATTAAAACACCAATAGGATACCACTACACACCTTTCAAAATGGCTGACATCCAGATCACTGACACCACCAAATGCTGACGAGGACATGGAGCAACAGAAACTGTCATTTATTGCTGATGTGAATGTAAAGTGGTACAGCCACTTTTGAAGACAGTTTCATGGTTTCTTGCAAAACTAAACATACCTTACCATACAATCCAGCAGAGTGAACACTAATGTAAACAATGGATTTGGGGTAGTATTAATGTGCCAATGTATGTTCACCAGTTACACCAAATGTACCACTCTGGTGGGGGATGTTGATAATGGGGGAGGCTATGAATGTATGGCTCTGAAGAGCATATGGAAAGTCTCCGTACCTTCCACTCAGTTTTGCTGTGAACATAAAATTGCTCTAAAAGTCTATTAAAAATAAAGCAAAAGTTTATAGTAATAAAATAAAAAAGAAAACCCATAGACTCAAGTGGGAGGGTTCCCTAAAGCCTGAAACTACCTTCACTCAACTGTGAGCTGCAAGATCTTAGCTCTGTAGGTCACAAAGAACCATCCGCAGACTCCACATCTACTCCTGGTCCTAGAGTCTCCTCTTTAATCTGCAATGATGCTGGCACAGCCTGAAGCACAACCCTCACTTCCAGGTGGTTCTCCGTACGTTCTCCTCAGCAGAGCTGAGCTTGCAGAGCTGCTCAGCAACAGATCAGGCTGCCCAGGGTTCGGCTGGAGAGAACCACTACCATGTTGGGAGACTGGTTTTAGCCTTGGCCTTGGCCAAGCATCACCGGGGAAAAGCTGAAGCAAATGTAGCACTCAGCTCTTCAGAATTCTCAGAGAAAAATTGATGTACACAAGCAAACTCCCCAAAATCATTAAGAACCATGGTTCACAAAATAGGCCCCACCCACGCCTGATTTTCCTGGAGCTAGACCAAGGTCTTTTATTCTAAAACAAAATATTAGCCAGTTGCTAAATGAAGCAAACTGCCAAATTCAAATACATTAATGATTGAATTTTCTCTATTTATATCTTTTTTCCATTACATTTCCCTATACCTCTGTTGCCTGTTTGTTTGTGGGCAAATGCTCCTAGACAACAAAATGCACAAAGCAAGTACCAACTAGCTTTTAATAGAAAACCAAGGAAAGGCCAATTAAGTTTGGTTCATGCTCATTGAATGTGTAATTAGGGTTCTGATTTTATATTCTATACAGAGAGTGTTAAAATAATAACTACCATATTTAGCCCTACTATGCCTTAGGCCTCAAGCTGCTGGATGCGTTAACTCTAGTATTCTCAGTGTAATTTAAATATTGATGTCCCTATTTTATAAATAAGTACTTAAATAGATAAACTGAGACACAAATGGTCTCAAGTTAACAAAATATGTACACAAAAAATAATTTATATGCACAAAAAATATTAATTGCCATGAGTGTATATAACAGAGAGGTCTGAATTAGCCTTGAAGGTCAGCTAAGGTGTCTCTGAGGAAATATTTGAGGTGAGAGTTGAAGAAGGAGCAGGCAACAGGGGAAGGGAGCAAAGGAAAACTGCATTTGCAAAGGCCCTGTGCTAAATGGTGCAGCTGCTTTGGAAAACAGCACCAGGAATTTCCTCAAAAGGTTAAACACAGAGTTAGCATGCAACTCAGCAACTCTACTCCAGCCTGTCCAACCAAGAGAAATGTCTACACAAAACCTTGGACACAAATGTTCATAGAGCATCATTCATAATTCAGTCCACCCAAATGTTCATCAATGGATTAGTAGATAAACAAAATATGGTATGTCCTTATAAAGGAATATTATTCATCAACAAAAAGGAGTGAAGACTGATACATGCTACAACCTTGAATAGATGAACCTTGAAAACATTATGCTAAGTGAAAGAAGCAGTCACACACCACAAAAAACCATTTTTATGAACTGTCCAGGATAGGCAAATCTATAGAGACAGAAAGTGGAGTAGTTATTGCCAGGGCTGTGGGGCAGAAGGAAATAGGGAGGGACTGCTAGAGGCATAAGATTTTGTGGGAAGGATGAAAATGTTCTAAAATAGGTTGTGGTGACACTTGCACAAGTCTGTGAATACACCGAACACTATTGAATTGTATACTTTAAGTGGATGAATCGTATGGCATGTGAATACCTTAATAAAGCTGTTATAAAACAAACAGCAGCCTATGCTGTGGCCAGAAGAGGAGTCAGCATGGTGATTCCTTGATGAGAGAGCTGTTGGGTCTCCAGGTGCTTGCCCCTGGTCTCCTCTGCCTACGTCACACCCTGATCCCTGTGGCTCCACGGGTTCATCAGGACAGTGTTCGCCACCTCCTCCTACAACCACACCAGTCCACCCTTTCCAATTCTCTCCCCTTCCCAGGAGTGGCTACTGGAAAATGAATTTTACTTGGCACTAAAAGAGAAAGTGCCCAGTTGAAAAAGGAGGAAGTGAGCTCAGGGCTGAGGTTGGATGAAAGAACATCATAACTTTATAATTTTGCTCTTGCTGGATCAGAGTGGTTGTGTGGTTTGCTGCCTGCTCAGTAGGTAGATGGTAGAAATGCACTGTCCTGAATGGAGAATGGTGACAATGGGGCCATGAAACAAATAGCAAGCTTCGGGTAAAGCCTTCTCTGCAAGACAATTTTATCAAACTATTAAGATATCATAGGAGAGAGAGAGAGAGACATCGAGAGAGAGAGAATGTGAACAAAAGTACTGGGCAGAGACAGTCCCAATGCAACACAGTAAACACTTTCTAGAAAACTTTGTTTCCTGTACATACAACCCAGTCAGGGTAGTTTTTATTCCCAGTCTTCCTCTTTTCTAAGTGAGAAGAAGTCACCTTCTTGATGTTTTCCTCCAAATGTTAGCACTTAATGGTGTTGGTATGCCAAGAAGACTAGAGGAAGGCACACTCCCAAGTAGCTTCAGGATGTCTGAGGAAATAAATAAATAAATAAATGGTAAATCTAAGCAAGTGAGAGAAAAAAAAAGTACCTAAAGAAATGAAAGTAACCCTAAGAGAGGAACCAGAACTGTTATACGTGGAGGAGGAGGAGGTAGCCTAGGGCTCCAAGCAAACTTGAAGGCAGGTACTGTGCTAACCAGCCTGAAATTTCTCACCCAAAGGTTTATTCCTTTCTTGAAATTTCTATCACTAGTATCAGTTTGGAGGTTAAAACTCCTTTAAACTCAATGAAAAAGAACTCACGCGTTGCACATTACTCGTCATCCTGTATGCAAACACAGAGTAGTCATCATGACATATTCAAATTGCTTCCCACATTACTTTCCTTAATATTCTGCACTGCCACTTTAGTTATTACTGCTGCAGCTACATTAGCTAAATTGGGCAGTCCAAATGCAACACCTTGACCACCTTCCTAAAAAATAAACTACCATTCACTCTCTTCACATTCAGTAATGACTTGCAATGTCCTTTTCCCTTTCTCTGCTCACAACTCTGCCAACAGCATTTCTTAATGCAAACAGTAAAAACTGAATTACAAGCGTGATCCAATTTTACTTGACATAATTAGTGGATTAGACATCAGAGAAAATCCACTTATTTTCACAGTTCATCCTGCTTTCCACCTCCCCCGCCACTCCACACTTAGCAATAAAGGTTCCAAGAGTACAAAGTGAGAAAGAGTTTTATTCTAAAGGACACTTACAGCTATCAAATTAGTTTCTAAATGACTCCAAGTATGACCCTTTCTCCTTCAGATTTTTTTTCTAAGAAAGCAAAGATGAGGATCTGAACTACAGGTCCTGAGTCAAAAGTCAATAACTGAAGGCTGCAAAATTTTGGCACGAGATTTTGGAACAAACTCTTGGTAACAGCAACAACAGCAACAAAAACAAAACCACTCAGGTTTGTCTCAGCTTGGCTTCTGGTGTCAGAGCGCTTTGGGTTTGATTCTTGGCTCTGCCAGCTACGTAATCTTGGTCAGGTCGCTTGACTTTTCTATATCTATTTCCTTATCTCTAAAACGGGCATGGTTGTGAAGTTAAATGGGATAATGCCTCTAAAGTCCTCAGAACAGTGTCTGACATTGAATAAAGGTCAAAATGGGTTGCATTAATGCACTATGCCTACAGCCCAGCACAAGTTCAGCCCATCCCACACATGCAGCAGGGATCGGGGATCAGGACTGTGAGAGAGGCCGGGACCCAACTGGTGCAGCTCAGGTGGTTCATGAGCACGCGGTCCATCCACCCAGCCCTTCTTTGTCAGTGACTCTTCTGATTATTGCCACAAATAGATGCCAAAAGTGGCTCATTCCGATATGGCAAAGACTTTGCTGAAGAAACAAAGAGAAGCCGCTTAATGCCTATGGACACAATGCAGAGCAGAAGCAAGAGCAGTGGGGAGGGTGAGAACAGGGAGAGACACGAACTTCTCAAATTAGCTCCTTTATCTCTTTCCTCCCAAATGTCTATGTCAGAGTGAATGAAAATGTCAGCTGTTGAGTTGACAGGCACTCCTGTCACCAAAAAGCAACAAAGGTTGGGTAGCTCTCCTGTTACCTAGACATCATAGTATGATTGCTGTCATAATAAGTGCATTTTCTCATGTCAGGACAACCCTTTGAGTACCAATATTACTCTTGCCTTACAAATGAAGAAACTGAAGTTCAGAGAACTTGGGTTAATATCCAAGGTTGCACATCTTTCAAGTGACAGAATAGGAACTGAAAACACAAATCTGTTAGCTTCAGAGCACATACTCCTCACTATGAGGCCATGTCTCTTCAACTCTCTGAAGGTTGGGATAGGCATCAAGAATGGGATTTGGGGCTGGACGCGGTGGTTCATGCCTGTAATCCCAGCACTTTGGGAGGCCGAGGCAGGCAGATCACGAGGTCAGGAGATCAAGACCATCCTGGCTAACATGGTGAAACCCCATCTCTACTAAAAATACAAAAAATTAGCTAGGCATGGTGGCAGCACCTGTAGTTCCAGCTATTCAAGAGGCTGAGGCAGGAGAATGGGGTGAACCCAGGAGGCGGAGGTTGCAGTGAGCCAAGATCATGCCACTGCACTCCAGCCTGGGCGACAGAGCGAGACTCCATCTCAAATAATAATAATAATAATAAAAGAATGGGATTTGAAAAGTTGGAGCTGACTGAGCAGTGGGTAGTGCCTCCATCAGTTCTGCAAGGAAGGGCCAGAGACCCCAGGATAGAGTGTAATAAGAAGTGCCACCCAGGTAAAACAGAGAGGATTTCTTTCCAGTGAACTCAAGAATCTGTTTCAAAAACACTGTGAATGGATGTCATACCTCAGCTCAAACCAGTCCCTTCTCTGCCAAAACAAGCACAAACAGCAGTGCCTTCATTCAGCTTGACCTTGGGCTCAGCATAGGGTAGACACTTGGAAAATGGGTGACGAGGTAAATTGCTAGAATGGAATTTTTTCTGTATAATCCTTTTCAACAAATGCTCTTTGCCTACATGAGACACCATGCTCAGTGCTGCAGGGGTATGTAGGTCTGAGACACCATTCCTTACTTGAGAAAGCTTATAGTCTAGTGAGACTCCATGGCAGAATGTTGAGTTTCCCGAAATACAAGCTTGGAGGAGGATGCAATCTGCGGAAGGTAGGGAGATGCCTAACAGATTGGATGGGAGTGGTGGCACTTGGTAATGGTCAGCAAAGATGTCAAGGCTCTTGGCTCCTTTCTGTATACTAACAGCCAGCCCTTAAAGGCAAGTAGGGTGTCAACAACACAAAGTGACAGCAGTGTTCTAAGCAGAGAGAATACCATGTTTAAAGAAACAAACAAACAATCCCAGGAAACACAGCAAGACCCTATCCCTACAAATATAATAAATAAAGATTAGGCAGGCATGGTGGCACACGCTTTTAGTCCCAGATACTCAGGAGGCTGAGGCAGGAAGATTACCTGAGTCCAGGAGATTTGAGGCTGCAGTGAGCCATGACCACACCACTGAACTCCAGCCTGTGACAAATCAACACTCTTTATCTAAAAAAGAAGAAACCGAACAGAATCTCATAAAGGAAACTTCTGACCATTGAAAACAGAGATTGGAAGAAGTTTAGGAAGTGTTTTACCAGCATTGGCTCCAGGAAACACACCCGTACAGACTGAGAGAGACTTCTGGACCTTGCTTTGATCCAAAATGTACCGGTCTTCTCATCTTATTTTTCGTTTCTTTGGGTGACAACCTTACTGGGAAGAGAGAGTTCTTGTAAATATTAAATTGCCTTTGTAAGAACATGAGCTTTGAAATCAGACAGACGTTGGCTCAAATCCACCCTCCCCACTTACCAGCTCTCTAACCTCTCTACATCTCAGGCTCTCCCTTCTGGGAGATGAGGTTGTTATAAGGAATAATAAAACTGCCTGCAAACGCCTACCACTGACGCTGGCACAAAGCAGGGGGTTGGAAAGTGTTCATTCTCCAGTTGTTCTGCTAATAATGGGTTTCTCTGCATTTTAGCCAGGCAGAAGTTTCTTCCCAGGACCTGGGTTTGAGACCTAGAATTATGGGAGAACTCATCTCAAGTTAATTACAGGAAATGAAACTCAAAATCTTTGGTCTGTACGTTACATTACCCGCCTTTCTCATTCCTCGAGGAATGCACCTAACTCTACACATGTGAAGCTGAGAAAGGAAAAATTATCAGAGAAAGTGGTTCCAGCAAATCTGATTTGCTGGAAGAAAACTACATCTTCCTTCTTTAATAATAGAGCAAAAATTTAACAAAGATTTTTTTCAAATACAATCAATATTACTATTAAGAAAGTTACCATTCAAATAAACAAACAAAAAAGATGACTTGACTGACTCTTTTAAGTTGATTCAGAATCGTTTAGATAGAGATTGGCAACTTTCTTCAGTAAAAGTTCAGATAGTAAATATTTTAGGCTTGAGGGCCATACAGTCTCTGTCATAAGCACTTGACTATACCACCGTAGTGTAAAAACAACCACAGACAACACATAAACAAATGAGCTTCCTTGTGTTGCAATAAAACTTTATTTGTGGACACTTAAATTTGAATTTTATATAATTTGTACATATCAGAAAATATATATTTTTTATTTTTTCCCCAACTATTTAAAAATGTAAAAAATGTTCTTAGCTCACAAGGCTGTATAAAAACAGGCAGTAAATGGGAATTGGTTCATGATACTTTGCTTTGTTGACCCTGACTTAGATACTTAGGCCTTAAAGGACACTTAGCCCTTAAGGGAATCTCAGGAGACATCTTGTCCAAGACCTAGATGTTCTGGTTGAGGATCACACCCATGGAGAGAAAGTTGATTTGTTCAAGATCAGCTGAGTCTCTCAAGACCAACATCACAGGCTCAACGCTAACAATATAGCTGTTAAATGTCAGGTAATTATTGGATCAAAATTGGAGAAACCCCTATTTCTTCAACTTTTGTTTGTTGCATTCAATGTCTGTCCAATAGTCAGTTTAACAGATTCCCCCGCTCTCTGCAGTTTTAAGTTTACTCTGTCGTTTTATAACTTGGTCACGAGACAGATGGGTGAAAGATTCTCAGAAGTGAAATATGATGAGCAATTTTGTGTCACAACACAGAGCAGAATGATGTGCTGTCTACCTGGATGTTATTAGGAGGCATTCGGAAACATTGAAATGTGCCTCCAACCTTAGGACGCTATAAAAGACAACACTGTAATTTCACCTTCACACGCAACTACCAAAGGAAATAAAAACTATAAAATGTAGAGAGCGATTTTCTCTTTTAAAAATTGCTTTACATATTTTAACTCTTGTATTTCCCTTGGGGGTTAGATATTTCAGTCACATAGTTACCCAATTAAAATGAAGACTCTCTGCTTTATCCTTTAGGCGAGGACAGTTGCCAGCTGCTGAGTTTTATAAAGTCTTTAATCTTGTCCATAAATATTTAACAAGAATCGGTTGGTACACAAGCAGAAGTAAAGTAAGAAATCAAAGAAAGGATCTTGGAAATAACCTCTATATTTTGTGAAAGCTGCCTAAAACAAAGGCAGGATGACCAATTTTCTCTTTTTTCTGTTAAAATCTTAAATATTTCTGAGTATTTTAATCACTCTTTTAGGCTGCTTGTCTTCACAATGTGCAAAAATAGCCAGATTATAAAATGATATTAAATGTGACTATCTGTGCCCTTTTCTCTAGCATCCTGCCATTTGTTTCTGAGACAGCCTCTCATGTTTCCATAGAAACCCACACAGAGAATCTCTAAGAACTTTAGCAACATCTGATGATACAGACCCCTCTTCTATTTGCATACACACACACACACACACACACACAGAGAGAGAGAGAGAGAGAGAGAGAGAGAGAGAGAGAGAGAGATACACAGGCATATCTTGTTTTATTGTGCTCTGCTTTATCGCTCTTCACAGACACTTTGTTTTTGACAAATTGAAGGTTTGTGTCAACCCCACATGAGCAAGCCAATCAGAACCATTTTTCCAATAGCATGTGTCACTCCCTGTCCCTGTGTCAAATTTTTCATTATTATATCTGTTATGCTGACCTGTGATCCACTGATCTTTCATATTACTGTTGTAATTATTTTGGGGCACCTCCAACCATATCCATATAAGATAATAAACGTAATCGCTAAATATGTGCTCTGACTACTCCAACCAACTGGCCATTTCCCCATCTCTCTTCCTCTCCTTGGGTCTCCCTATTCACTGAGATACAACAATATTGAAATTAGGGCAATTAACAACCCCACAATGGCCTCTAAGTGGTCAAGTGAAAGAAAGAATTGCAAGTCTCTCACTTTAAATCAAAAGCTAGAATTGACTAAGATTAGTGAGGAAGGCATGTCAAAAGCTAAGATAGGCTAAAAGCTATCTTGCACCAAACAGACAAGTTGTAATGCAAAGGAAAAATTGTTAAAGGAAGTTAAAAGTGCTACCCCGGTGAACATACAAATAATAAGGAAGCGAAACAGCTTTTTTGCTGATATGGAGAAAGTTTTAGTGGTCTGGATAAAAAAATCAAACCATTCCCTTAGGCCAAAACCTAATCCAGAGAGCAAAGCCTAAACTCTCCTCAATTTTATGAAGGTTGAGAGAGGTGAAGAAGCTACCGAAGAAAATTTAGAAGCTAGCAGAGGTTGGTTCAAATCCTGCCATTTGTTTCTAAGACAGCCTCTCATGTTTCCATGGAAACTCACACAGAGGATCTTTAAGATTTAAGGAAAGCAGCCATATCCATAACATAAAAGTGCAAGGTGAAACAGGAAATGCTGATGTAGAAGCTACAATGAGTTATCCAGAAAATCTAGCTAAGATCACTGATGAAGGTGGCTACACTAAACAACGGATTTTCCATGTGGATAAAATAGCCTTCTAATAGAAGAAGCTACCATGTAGGACTTTCATAGCTGGAAAGGAGAAGCCAATGCCAACTTCAAAGCTTAAAAGTACAGGTTGATTGCTTTATTAGGGGCTAATGAAGCTGGTGAATTTAAGTTGAAGTCAGTGCTCATTTACCATTTGGAAAATCTAGGGCCCTTAAGAATTATGCTAAATCTACCCTGTCTGTGTTTTATAAATGGAAAAATCAATTCTGAATAACAGCACATCTGCTTACAGCATGGTTTACTGAATATTTTAAGCCTGCTGTTGAGACCTTGATATGGTTTGGCTATGTCCCCACCCAAATCTTATCAACAATTATAATCCCCATAATCCCCTTCTGTCTAGAGAGAAACCTGGTGGGAGGTGATTGGATCATGGGGGTAGTTTCTCCCACGCTGTTCTCATAATAGTGAGTGATTTCTCATGAAATCTGATGGTTTTCTAAGGGGCTTTTTCCCCTTCACTACTCAGTCTTCTCTCTCCTGCCACCATGTGAAGGAGGTTTTTGCTTCCCCTTTGCCTCCTGCCATAATTGTAAGTTTCCCGAGGCCTCCCTAGCCATGTGGAACTGTGAGTCAGTTAAACTTCTTTCCTTTATAAATTACCCAGTCTCAGGTATTTCTTTAGAGTAGTGTGAAAACAGACTAATACAGACCTACTACACAGAAAAAAAGATTACTCTTGAAATATTACCGCTCACTGACAATGCACCTGGTTCATCTAAGAGTTCTAATGGAGGTGTACCAGGAGATCCATGTAGTTTTAATGCCCGCTAAGACAACATTCATTCTTCATTCCATGAATCAAGGAGTAATTTCAATTTTCAAGTCATATTTAAAAATACATTTAATAAGACTATAGCTATACATAGTGATTCCACAGATGGATCTGGGCAAAGTAAATTGACAATCTTCTGGAAAAGATTCACCTTTTCAGATATCATTAAGAACATTCAGAATTCATGGGAAGAAGTCAAAATATCAACATTAACAGAAATTTGGAAGAAGTTGATTCCAACCCTCATGAATGACTTTGAGGGGTTCAAGACTTCAGTGGAGGATGTGACTGCAGGTGTGGCAGAAATAGCAAGACAACTAGAATTAGAAGTAGAGCCTGAAGCTGTCATTGAATTGGTGCAATCTCATGATAAATATTGAATGGATAAAGAATTACTTCTTATGGATAAGCAAAGAAAATGGTTTATTGAGATGGAATCTACACCTGGTGAAGATGCTGTGAACATTGTTGAAATGACAAAAAAGGGTTTGAATGTTATGTAAACGTAAGTGATAAAGCAGCAACAGGGTTTGAGAGAACTGACTCCAATTTTCAAAGAAGCTTTATTGTGGGTAAAATGCTATTAAACAGCATTGCATACTACAGAGAAATTCTTTGTGAAAGGAAGAGTCCATTGATGTGGCAACTTTACTGTTGTCTTATTTTAAGAACTTGCCACAACCACCCCAACCTTCAGCTACCACCAGCCTGAACAGTCAGCAGCCATCAACATCAAGACAAGACCCTCCACCAGCAAAAAGATTACAACTTGCTGAAGGCCCAAATGAAGGTTAGCATTTTTAATTAAGGTATGCACATTACTTTTTAGACATAATGCTACTTCATACTAATAGACTATAGTATAATATAAACATAACTTTTATATACACTGGAAAAACAAAAAAATTGCGTGACTCACTTTATTGCAATATTCACTCTATTGAGGTAATTTGGAACCAAACCCACAATATCTCTGAGGTATGCATATATATATATATACACACAAACTCACATATGTACACACACAGTCACCTACACACAGACCACCACCACCACCATCCTATACATCACTGTCACTATATCCCAAACAGGCTAAAAACTAAGGAACTAATCATGAATGGACCAAGGATTCACATCTTCTTCTTTGGTCTGCCGGGTAGGGAATGCTGCCACTGCTTTGACCAGCCTTTGGACTTCCTCCTTTTCTTTTCCCACTTCCCAGTTCCACTTTGCAAGGCTGAACCTCTCAAAGTCGTCTTCAATTCCATGTCCTCCCTTGTGTATAGAGGGCCCTTGTGAGATTATCCTGTCCATTCTCCTGCTTCCTGTTGGATCATAGAGCACTCTAGAGAATGGAGAATTTATACTACTGGTGAATTTATACTACTGTGTTCTAAACCCTTTTAGAAAAGAGGGTTTTCTCCACTTGCTTTAGTAACTAACAAATTTTAGGACGGAGAATTCTTTGCTAGTAAGAGATCCTTCAAGACTAACTGGAATCTCTTAGCTGTACCCTAAACTCACTTGATTGTGTTTCTACTCTGTCCATAGGGAGATTAAAATTAGGAGGCAATGGTATACTATGCAGCCAGAAAAATGAATGAAATTAATTCTTTGCAGAAACAGTTATGCAGCAGAAGGCCATAATCCTAAGTGAAATAACACAGAAACAGAAAATCAAATACTGCATGTTCTCACTTACAAGTGAGAGCTAAGCAGTGGGTACACATGGCCATAAAGATGGGAACAATAAACACTGGGGACTCCAAGGGCAGGGGCAGGAAGGAGAAAGGATAGCAAGGATTGAAAAATGATCTATTGGTTACTATGTTCACTATTTGGGGTGATGGGTTCAATAGAAACCCAAACCCCACCATTATTCAATATACCCATATAACAAACCTGCACATTATTCCCTAAACCTATAATGTAAAAAAAAATTTGAAGGCAACTGCTTCATTGTGACAGAGAAGACAAGTAGATGAAAGACAGAGTCAACCATAAAGAGGGAGGAAGAGAGAGAGAAAAATACATTAATTGATGTTCCTCAGCCCTCCTTATTCTAGCTCCATAATTCTGAGCATCCAAGTTGTTCTTCATTTCTTTAGAAATATTATTTTTCTATTGTTTTAATCCTACTTTGGGTTTCTTCTGTTATCCCAGCTTCAGGATTTTCTGCTTATGGTCACTGCAGAAAACCCAGACTGTTTAGGAGTTCTCTGGACCTTTAAGGTTGCTTACCTCTAATGATTGCCCATCCTGATCCTGTTCCTTTATACCAAGCCAACATGTCCACAGCCCACTTAACACTTCGGCCATTTTCTCAACAAATACTTAGAGAGTATCTACTATGTACCAGGCATGGTTCCGGGCATGGGCTTATAAGAATGAGCAAAAGTGACATAAATCCCTGCCTATTAAGGGCTTGCACACTGCCCTCAGCTTTATCCAACCAAGCTTGGATTCCAGGCCTTCTCCAGTCCTCCCAGACTCATGGCTTAGCCTCCCCCTTATGATCCTGTTGCTTCCCGTAGCCCATTGGGTGCTGGTGTTTATTTCTCACTGCCTTAACTCTAGACTCTTCTATAGGTTGGCTCAGAGCTACCCAATGCCTTTTGTTTTTATTTTTCTACTATCTCAAATTGGGTCCCCAGACAGCCTAGTGGGTTAGGCAGAAAACTCTCATCACAAAAGTTTTTAAAATTTTTGTATATTGTGTTTTCTGTATGCCAGGTGCTGTTTAAGTGCCTTAGATATTAATGTATCTAATCTTTGTAACAACCCCTAAAATAAAGTAGATGTAGTTTAGCCCTGTATGTTGACTAACTCATAAATAGAGAAGTTGTGACCTGCCCAAAGACACCCAGACAAAAAGGGGCAAACCTGGGTTTGCCGTCCTACATTTGACAATGTGGCTTTTCATTTGCTCCAGGTATTCTTATTACCTCTTATACTTCTGTCCATATCTCGTTTGCCCTGAGATCATTTGAAATATGACCCTTACTATACATACAATCTATCTCTCAGTGTTCCTCTTTCATAAGTGGCACTGGGCCAAGGACATCACCCCGCAGGTCCCACTTGTTCCATCTTCTAAGTTGATAAAGAGGAAGACATCTAAGATCTGTTTTGTCAAAGTGCAAAGAACTGGTGCTTGAGCATGCTCCCCGCATCTTAGTTCTGGTATCATAAAAGGTGTTTGGATTTTACTATCCCCTCCCATATGGCACTTCATTATATTGTCCACATGACATCCTCTCTCCTTGACATATCTCATCCCTCATGTAATGATAATTATCATCGCTGCACTCCTCTAACTTCTCCAGGGCAGTTTCCTACAGATCTAGGTTTTGTTTTATTTTTCAGTTCTGTCTGCCCTTTCTTGCCTTAATTAAACTCAGCCTCAGGACACAGAAAGCCAGAGAACTTATTTTTTCTTCCCTTTGATGAAAGCAATATTGTTTCTTGGGGATAGAAAATATCATATCCCTCAACCCATCTTCTACCTCAAACACCCTTTGTCCTATGTTTTCCCATGTTTGTTTGACTGAGTGTTTCAAGGCTTGATTTACATTTTAATGGTTTCTAATCCAAAGGAAAATAATGAATGGGAAGTAGTCTTTACCCCTTTTACCAGCAACTTTTATCATTTTTCCAAAGCATTGAATAGTAGCTATATTCTCATTCCGGACAATCTTCACAACTCACTAGAGGCTCTTCTGTTATTTGCATAAATAGATGGGTGGAAAAGAATTTCTCTGATGATAGCCAATCTCAGTTAACTGTGGCTTATGGGAAAGAAAGGCCAGCAGATTCTCAACTTCCACAATATGTCCATGTAGGTAGTATGGCTTGAGGGTTTACCCCAAAACTGGGACTTTTACATTCTCCCAATCATAATTTAAAACAGAGACACGAAATACTGCTTTGGGTTCATGTAAAGTCATTGATATCTTAGTACAATGAACACACTGAATTCTTCCAAGACTGAAGTGGCCAGTGACCACACTCACAACAAAAGGTCCAGTCCATTCCTCTTCCACATGAGAGAGTGACATTTCTGGGACATTGTGCCACTGACTTCTCATGGTTGTCCCTTGTCTTTGGGCTTAAATCTAGGCTGGAAAGCCTGATGATAAGACTAACCATAGTGGATAGTCTAATTTTTAAAGATATGTTCCATTTGAAATAACAGAAATCTGTTGAAGGTTTTGCTTGCATGTCTCTGTTACTTTCACTACTGGCAAGGGCAGGTGGCTATTTATAATCCCTCAATCTAAGCCATTCTATCCCCTGGGCCCTCTCCTCTCTCACCTATCAGGACACCTCACATTTCTCTGTTCCCTCTGCCTCACTGGTCAGCCCCACTCTCCTGCTCCTTCTGTACTTGGCTAATTCCTTTTTCCCAGCAAGACTCAGCTGAGGTGTCTCCTCCACAATGAAGGCCTCCTTGACTGCCTATCCATGTCTACTCTGCATTCTGGGATGATCGCATGTTCCTCTCCATTGTATCACTGAACGTAATGATCACTGTCTTCCCTGCCGCTATCATTCTGTCAGGAAAAAGGATGTTTTTCATTCATGTTTCCTCCATGACTCCCAAAAATAATGTAGTAATTTAATAAGTTGATGAACAATGGGATCAATGATTCAATAAATGAGTAAATAAAGAGAAAGAACAGATATGGAGTCACCCAATATCATATCCCCAGGGTCACAATTTTCCCAAGGACCACCCCTCATTATGGGGACCAAAAAGCCCAGCAGCTACCTGAAAATGCCATATAAAGTATAAACCCAGGGTCACTGAGTCCCAGGAGAGTCTCGACTTTGCAACATTCCGTCATAAAGAGCAGGTTCCCATTGTTTAGCCAAAGGGGCAGGTTATTCACTGCAGCTGTGTCCAAGGCAAGAAGATCTCACTGATATCCATCAGCAGAGCCAGCATGGATCCCGGATCACTAACAGGAACTTTCTCAGCCCAGAGAGAACCCAAAGCAAATCTTGTGTTGACAGCAGTTTCTTGGTCAGTCCCCTGAAAGTCCCACTTACTACTCAAGGACATGAACATGCAAATCTTAAATCTGCCAGTGAAACTGAACTCTTCTGAACTAATTATCACTTATGTATCCATGGCAACAGGGCAGACCCTAGATACCTCAGCCTGCCCAAAGAGCTAAACATTTTTTTTTTACGCAATGCTTTGTACCTTATCATTATCACAAACATGATTTTTTAAATGCCCCCACAGAATGAAGCTCAGCTCTTAGAAAAGCATACAAATAACCACATATGAAAAAAATCTATATTTTATAGTTCTGACAGTCAGGAGGTTGATATCCTTAATATTTACTTGGAAAAGGTATAAAAGAAAAAGGGTAAGACCTTATTTTTGTAAGGGAGTAGGGAGATACTTGCACTCCTGAAAAGATAGAATAGATGTAAGCTTCTCAATTCCTGCCACTAAGGGCAATTAAACACTCTAGACATTAAATATAAAACAAATGAGAAGGCTCTGAAAGGTGGCGAGAAGAAGGAAGGCAGATGGGCTAGGGACCTCGGACCCAATGTGGTGCTGAGTGGCCTGGGTTGGTTGGGTTTTTTTGTTTTGTTTTGTTTTGCCTTGAGTATCCCAGACTTGGAGCTGAAGAAGCCAGCAACCTGGAAATACTGACGAGGGCAGGCCAAAAACAAAATATCACCCCAAAAAGACCCCCAAGAAAGAGGAAACCTAGCGAGACAGATCACTTATTGATAATAATTTGCTCTATTCCACTCAACCCCCATCCACATCAGCAAAGACCTCATGGGTAGCTTTGACTTCCACCCTCTTCTGACTAACAAGGTTCCCCTACTACCCCACACCGGGGTGATGTCAGAGAAGGCAAAGTAAGGAGGTAAGGGGCCCAGACTTTCAACCCAGTTGGGCAGTAACAAGGTCCCCCACTGTCACAGTGTGAGTGGAGACCATGTGGGAAGCTTGAACCATTCCAGTAACAGCTCACCTGCCAGCAGTCGCAAGGTGGATTGGTATCAGAGGCCTAGTGGAGAATCAAGATCCTTACCACCATCCAGGGATGATGAGAGCACCTTTCCCTCATGGCATCAGCAAAGGCCATTGCAGGAGCAGTAACAAGGCACCCATCCCTCTCCTAGGCAAGGTAGTGTCAGCAAAGACCTAGTGGGAAGCCAGAACTCCTACCCCAACCAGCAGTAATGACCCCTCGGGTGCCAACAGAGAGCAAGTGAGGAACCAGGATTCCCACCCGTACCTGGCAGTAATGAGTGGTGCGGCCCCTTCCTCTAATGGAACAATGCTACAAAATGACAGCAAAAATGGAAGGTCTGGATAACCTCCCGAGTCTCAACACATAATACCAAACATGTCCAGGTTTCAATAAAAAATCATCACAAGATATACAAAGAACCAGAAAAATCTCAACTTGAATAGAAAAAAAAATAGACATCAACACAGATAAATGTTAGTCGTTGTATAATACTTAAGGTGAATTAAGAACACATTTGAAACAAAGGACAAAAAATAAACAGAAGATATAAAGAAGAACCAAATGGAAATTTTAGAACTAAAAAGTACAATAACCTAAGTAAAACTCAGTGGATAGACCCAACAGCACAATGTTGAAGGCAGGGGAAATAATTGGTGACCTTGAAGATAAAACAATTGAAATTTCCAAACCGAACAAGAGAGAAAGAGAATAAATAAGTGAATATATATATTCACTTATATGTGTACATATATTCACTTATATGTGTTGTGTGTGTGTGTATATATGTGTGCGTGTGTGTGTGTGTGTGTATACATATGAAACTGAGGTAAAAGTTACATGGACTCTCTTTGTATTACTTCTTATTATTATGTTATTTCTTATTAGTGCATGTCAATATACAATTATCTAAAAATAAAGAGTGTCATTAAAAAAGAAAGTAGAAAATGGGAGAGGTCTTGAATGGCAATTCACCAAAGAACAAATAAACATAGCAAATAAAGTTGGGGGGGAAAGTTTAACCTTACTAATCAGTGAAGTCAAGACAGAATTTTAAGCAAGAAATAAGTTTCCAGCAATTTCTCCACATAATGGAGTAAAACATTTTCACATAATAGGACCTTTTGGGATTTGTGTATCATAATAGTTTTGCAGCTAACTCTTGTTGAATATCTTTCTGCCAAGAATTATACAATATATTTCACATTTTACCTCATTTCATCCTCACCAGAATCCTATAAGAAAGGTACTCACATAATCCTTCTTTTATAAATGAGGAAATTGAGGCTTACAGTGATGAAGCAAATTGCACACTATGACCCATCTTGGAAATGGTAATACCAGGATTCAAAGTCAGGCAGTCAGTACATGTAAAACCCAAAACTCTAAAAACACTGGAAGACAACAGAGGCAATACCATTGTGGACATGGGAATGGAAAAAGATTTCAGGACAAAGACACCCAAAGCAATTGCAACAAAAGCAAAAACTGACAAATGGGATCTAATTAAACTAAAGAGCTTCTGCCGAGCAGAGGAAACTATCAACAGAGTAAACAGACAACCTACGGAATGAAAGAAAATTTTTGCTAACTATGTGTCTGACAAAGGTCTAATACCCAGCATCTGTAAGGAACTTAAACAAATTTACAAGGAAAAAAATCAAAACATTTCATTAAAAAGTGGGCAAAGTACATGAACAGACACTTTTCAAAAGAAGATACACATGCAGCCAACAAGCATACAAGAAAAAGCTCAACATCACTGATCATTAGAGAAATGTAAATCAAAACTACAATGAGGTACCTTCTCACACCAGTCAGAATGACTATTATTAAAAAGTCTAAAAATAACAGATGCTGGAGAGTTGGAGAGAAAAAAGAATGCTTTATAACACTGTTGATGGGATTGTAGATTAGTTCAACCATTGTGGAAAACAGTGTGGTGATTCCTTAGGGACCTAAAAACAGAACTACCATTCAACCCAGCAATCCCATTACTGGGTATATACCCAGAGGAATATAAATTGTTCTATCATAAAGACACATACACATATATGTTTATTGCAGCACTGTTCACAATAGCAAAGACATGGAATCAACCTAAATGCCCATCAATGATAGACTGGATTAAGAAAATGTGGTACATATACACCATAGGATAATATACAGATAAGAAAAAATGAGATCATGTCCTTTGCAGGAACATGAATGAAGCTGGAGGCCATTAACCTTAGCAAACTAACACAGGAACAGAAAACCAAATGCCACATGTTCTCACTTATAAGTGGGAGCTAAGTGATGAGAACACATGGACACATATAAGGGAACAACACACACTGGGGCCTGTTACAGGGTGGAGGCTGGGAGGAGGGAAAG
Organism: Pan troglodytes; assembly: GCF_028858775.2. NCBI lineage: Eukaryota > Metazoa > Chordata > Mammalia > Primates > Hominidae > Pan > Pan troglodytes. Next base: position 18,391,826 of record NC_072411.2, read on the forward strand.
GATGAGAAAAAATAACTCTTAGGTACTAGGTTTAATACCTGGGTGATGAAAGAATCTGTACAACAAACCACCCCAACATGATTTTACCTATATAACAAAACCTGCACACGTACCCTTGAACTTAAAATAAAATTAAAAAAAAAAGAAAACAAAGTGAGGCAGTCAGACCCCAGAGAATTTATAATTTCCCCCAGTGCTTTAGCAAACATGACCTCTTTCTGGTGGGCAGATCTGGAAGGCTGGATCAGTTTGCATTGGCAGCCCAGGGTCCTTCTGGTGCTCATAGTCTTGTCCCCGGCCCCAGATTCAAAACTGGCACTTTGGCTGGACCAGGTGCTCCTGACCCTTAAGGTCTGTCAAGAGGAAGGATATCCAAGGCACCAAAGGGACCTCACCAAGAGGGAGAGGGTGTCTAATGACCCAGGCACAACAGGAGGCCCAGAAGCTCACAGGCTGTATCTAGGGTAGCATGGTGGATGCTATAAGCATGCCCCTCCCCAACACCCAGCCAAATTAGCACCACTGTGAACTTGGCACCAATGGGTGAGCAAGCGAAAGGTCCGCAGATAAAGACCTGAACTGTATGAGAACAGTCTACAACAGAGACCCGTTGGCAACCTCTGGCAGAAGATGCTGCTGAGACTCCAGTTATCTCCTTCTCCAACATTTGGAAGTCGAACCAATTCCACTCTGTGGACTGTCAGATGAGGCTGAAATGGGGGTGTTGCCGGGAGGTCTCAAGATGGACATATTAAACCTCTTGCAAATATTGGCAATAAAGTTTAAATAACCCTATGTAAAAACTAGAGCAAATTGATCACATTTGTACCCTGAGTACATAAAGCAGGCCATACAGGTTATATTATTGTCAAAGAAATATATATTATAATACAGTAAAATGTCATTTCTTAAGTTTCTAAGATAGGGAATAAAATATGATACTTCCTGGTGTTAGAGGGAGTGAGATGAACTCTGACACACCATGGAAGAAACTGCAAATGGGCACAGCTCCGCTGGAGAGCAGTTTAACACCATGCATCTCAACCTCTCCAGGACCAACAAAGAGGTATGGGAAAAGGTGCTCACGGTGGCATTGTCTATGACAGTAAAAAATTAGACACAAAAAGAAGGGAAAGGTTAAATAAATGGGAAATATCCAAACAATGGAATATTATTGGTCATTAAAGTTATAAAAAACATGTTTTTGATATAAGAAAATGCTTACAAATGTTAAGTTAAAGAAAACCAGACATAAAAATAAATAGGTAATAGGATTTCAACTGTGTGTGTGTGTCGAGAGAAATACAGCAAAATGTAAATAGCTAGTATTTCTCAGTGGTGGGATTTCAGCAGTGTTTTATTTTTCTTACTTTCCAATTTTCTGAAATGTCAAATTTCTAAAATTGGCAGGTTATTGTTATAATGGGAGGAAACAACGAAAAGAAAAATAGATTACTCCTGTGATCTGTGAGAGGCTACTAATGAAGGAGATAAACACAGAGCAAGTAGAATAAAAGCTGCAGCAAATAAATGAGCAAGGAGAGAGGTGACTCCACGTTAAGTGCACACATATGTCTTTATGGCCCTTAGAAAGCTGCTGGCCAGAGGAAAATGGATGGTTTATGTTTATTATTTATCACTGTCACTGTCTGAGAAATGACACCCAAAGGGAAAAGCCAGATGGCATCCCAGCTAGGAAAGGACAGAGAAAAGAGAAGTGTCTAATAATCTGTAAACCAGAGAACACCTGGATGGGCAAAACCTGAGCACAGTGGAGCCCCGCACACTGTGTTGATGGGTGTTTGTGCTTTCCCTCTTTCTGCCACCTCAGCTCTCCTCCCGCAAAGCCTGGACAGCCTTAGCAGAATAACCAATGAGAAAAAAACAATAACAACAACAACAACAACAAAAAGAGAAACAAGCAAACAAGCACCCCCTTGCTTTGTCTGGTCCCAGACCCTCCCCATATGCACCAGCGCCCCTGGGGACACTCGAGCCCTCAGCCTGGGGCTGAATGGCACTGATTCAAAGCTGCAGACAGAGTCCAATTCTGCAAGTAATGGCCGCAGATATAAACCTAGGATCAATGTGTTCAGTAGGGAATAAGCTACAGGCTGGCTATTTCTAGTACTTTGCAGTCTTTTCATTAGGTTAAAGGAAACACCTAACTCCTCTCCAAGGAAAAATCCCCTCTCATCTTTGTATGCAAGAGAGAGAGATTTGTAAGTTTATCTATAGTTCTAGAAACAGGAGTCCATATGGAGCAATTACTTTATGTTCAGAGAAGTGTGCTCATACCTTTTTAGGGTAATTCAAATACAGTTCAAGCATCAGCAGTACAATTGGGAGAAGACGATATGCAAAGCCTTGGGAGAATGGCATTTCCTGACTGGAGCTAAGAATACTACAAAGAAATGACACAAACACAAATTTAGTGAGTCTTACAGTATGCCAAGTGCTTTGCATATGTTATTTTAAAAGAAATAGTCCTAAATGGCTTACATAATTATTAATTATTTCCTGAGTTATCAAAGAAAGTATCAGGCCTATCCTAGTTACAAAACAATTTTAATGAGGAAGAATTTATGTCTTGGGTCGTGACATGTGCCCATTTTGTTATAATAATAATTCTATCAATTTTATGTTGTTTTATCATTGTCTTTTTACACAGTTATCCAATTTTCATTTCATTGCTTTTATTTTATTCTTTTAATAATATTAATTCTATCCTGTCATTCAGGTCAGTACCATTATATCATTATTCTAAAATAATTCTGTTTATTTTATCAGTCTTTTGGTGTGCTTTACCTGGTACCGTGACAGTGCTTTATCCATATTATTACATTTAATCTTCATATTAACTGACAGAAGTTAATAATAATAATGCTATACAGAAGAAACCCAAGGCTTAAGTAAGCCGTGACTTGCCCAAGAGTGCATGGTTATCAAGCAAAATAGAGGCTTGTGTTGGGGCTATCATCTACAAAGCCCCTGTATTTAAATATTGTCCAACACCACCTCCCACTAGGCTACATTGATGAGAAGAAAGACACACTGAGATCCTCTGAAAATTTGTCGTGAAAGACACTTAACCCAGTGTGATGGCCTCAGATAATAATGCCGCCCATTGACTCCAGCCATTAAACCCTTCCAGAGCCTACAGTGTCCGTAATTATTGAGCTTATCACTGCACTATTTGCTGCTCTTGCCCAGAACAGTAGATAAGGCAAAACATTTTAGAGGTGGATAAAATACAATCATTTTTAAAAGGCAGGAAGTGCAGTTGATAAAAATGTAATTACCTGTTTCTTCATGGAACATGTTTGCAGAGTAAAATCTCTGGTTTTGCTGTTTTTATTGCTGCAGACAATAAAAGACATTTAGGAAAATTATTGTCAAATTCTTCTCTGAGCTCTATCAAGAAATTTCACATTACGATTAATTGATTTTTTAGGATGGTTTTAAGCATATGGAAGGTGCATAAGCCTGTGGCTCAGTATCTTATTCTATATCAATTAAGAGAATAAATATGTTACACTCAGTTTCATATTCTGTGACATAATTCAAGAAAAAATGTATCGCTGTCATACATTTCAGGTAACTGTTCTGTTTCCTGTTTTGGGTGTTTTGGTGTTAATGCAATCATTATATTATGATCACGTGATGCTTAGGAATGAAGCCATACATTTGCAAGAGGGAGTGCAGGAAAAAAACCTTTCCTCCCCTCTATGCCCATTCAACTCAAACCTGCTTTATGAGACTAATTCTTTCCTATGTTTTAAAAAAAGATTTTATATTTTTTTGTCACTCCTGTATCTTATAAAAACCCTCTACCTTTTATTTATTTATATAAATTTAGGAAATACAAGCGCAATTTTATTACATGAAAATTCTCTACTTTAGACTCCCAATCTTTTTTCTTAATAAAACTGTTCAGTTCCTGGCAAGAGTCAAAGCTCTCAGCTGCATTTAACCGGAGAGCTTATGCAGGAGAGGGGACAAGGCCACCTTCTCCCTTCCACACCCAGTTCATCTGCCCCTAGAAGATGATGTCTAGCAGATGATGTCTAGTTTATATGTTATAACACATAAACACACATTTATATGTTTATATATATTTATATGTATTTATATGTTTCAAAATAGTATTCTCTTACACGTCGTTCACTTTTTGTCCATCTCAAACAAAATACACTTACCACATAAATATGTTCTTTCAGCACCTGACATAATTCAGAAAGCTATAATAATCAAGTCAAGGGTTAATATTGGGATCATCATCAGAATTAATGATCTCCTCTGGATTGTAGAGATGTACAGGTATTAGTAGGCTCAAGATAATAGTGCATTTCTTGCACTTCCATCAAATTATTTCAATGTCATGTGTGCTCAGAAGAGCCATGCCTTCCATAGGCTCGAACCCCAGGTATACCCTCAGGCTTATCCATCTGTGGTCAATGAAAAAACCTAAAGGGGATGGCAGGGGTAATGGATGAAAAAGTGCACTGACCCATGATTCTTTCCTACTTGCCTGTTGTCCTCACCTCCATCTTGACCTCTGCGAGGTCTGTTACTTAGACTCCTGTACAACTTCCTGTACAACTGGAATGTGTAAACCTTGAGATATTCTACCCATAAACATCAATGGTTCATGCAATTTTTAGGATATTGACACTGTACATCAAGTAAATGTGTCATAGCATGACTCCAGCCTTCCTTATTCTCTGGAAAGTTGGTATCAATTATTTATTTGCAAGTACATAAGCTATAGGAAATTGAATTAATTAAAAGTGCATTTTGGATTGGATTTTAATCCTTGAATTGGATTAAAAGTAAACTGTGTATTTTTTAATGTGCAAGGGATGGGGCATCCTCAACAGCAAGTAACAATTTAGAGAACAAGAAAACAAGCTCAAAGAGAGGGTCAGTCCTGACCACTTGTAGCCTATGAGGCAAAGATAAGCCTTTTTCAAAGGATTTCCCCATCCTAGGAAATAACCATTTCCTATGGCTCCAGAGATACTGGAGTGCTTAAGAATTTAGTAGTGTAGAAGAAAAGACAAAACAAACAAAAAAAGAACCATGTACAGTAGTGTGAACGACATGTCAAGCAATCTGATGACCTCTCTAAAGCTGCTGAATCCCCGGGCAAGTGGGCCTCAGTGGCAAGCTGGGGGCCACTTGTCTATCCTCCTCTCCTGAGGACATCCACTTCAATGCCATAAATATGTAGTGAGCCTTCCTGTGCAGTGGCCCAGCATTCTCATTGCAAGAGAGAAAGACATGAGTGTGACACTAGCCTTGCATTTAGGAAAATTATTCTTCTACGCTACACAGGTAAGTTATTTACTGAACTGGAACCTCATCCTTACCCCAGTCTACAGGGCTTTCTCACTAAATTTCAGACTTCAGTCACTTGTTTCATTCAGTAAGCCTATTGAACTGCCAGGATCTGCCAGGATCTATGCTAGGTACTAGTGACAAAAATGAATATGATATCGTCTTTACCTTTTTTTTTTTTTGAGATGGTGTCTCACTCTGTCACCCAGGCTGGAGTGCAGTTGTGTGATGTCAGCTCACTGCAACCTCTGCCTCTCAGGCTCAAGTGATCCTCCCATCTCAGCCTCCCAACTAGCTGAGACAACAGGGTGTGTGCCACTATGCTCGGCTAATTTTTGTATTTTTTTGGTAGAGACAGGGTTTCACCATTTGGCCAGGCTGGTGTCTTTATCTTTGAAGATTTAATACTGTGCTGAGAGAGACAGAACAGGCAAACATAGCAAAAGTGAACATGTGGCAGGGGTTATTTCTTAACCCTTCAGAACAACTAGTCTAATGGGGATTTTGGCCTCTAGAAGAAAACTAAGGTCACAGCATGGGTCATAGATTAGGTCTCCAGGAAGGAGGCAGGCAGGGCAAAGAATTTGGAAGGGGAGCATGTAGGAGATGTTCACTGTTGGCCCCACAGGCAATTCCTCTCCATCTCCCTGCTAATGGGCTGAGGCTTCTTGATCACAGGGAAGGAAGGAAGAACCCAAGCCCACCTTTCAGGGTATGAGTCATGATCATTCTAACTCAATACGAAATCCACTTATCTTAGCCATAGATTGGTCTTCGGGTGGACACAGTTCTGGCCAATGATTCATAAGGGGAAGTTCATAGGCAGCCTTCATGTGTAGAATAAAAAGATATGACCTCTCTGAGGAGAGAGCTTGAGAGCTTTGGTACCACCCTTCCTGTGGCCGTTCTTTGAGAACACAGGGCCCTGGAGTTGGACCAGCCATCTTATAACCATGAGGTACTAACCCGAAGCTGAAGCATCAGCACAAGGTCTCAGAGAAGAAAAATATAAAGCAAGCTTGTCCAACCCATGGCCCAAGACACCTTTGAATGTGGCCCAACACCAATTTGTAAACTTTCTTAAAACATTATGAGGTTTGGTGATTTTTTTTAACCTCATCAGCTATTGTTAGTGTTCATGTATTTTTTGTGTGGCCCAAGACAATTCTTCTTTCGGTGTGGCCCAGGGAAGACAGAGGACTGGACACCCATGAAGACTGGACTCCCAGCCAAAATTGTTGAACCATCAAAAGACCCTGGTACTGCCTACCTCTAAACTGCTTTGTAAGTTAATGAACATCTTTAGAAATAAAGTTAGTGTTCATCGAGGGTTCTGTTACCTGCAGCCAAAAGCATCCTAACTCTGGAAGGGTAGAAAAAGTCAAGGAGCTCCCATGATGTGCCAGTATTCTACTAGTAGCCTAAGATATCAAGATAAATACGTTATTATCTGTGCTCTCATAAACCAGCCATTACCACATAACGCTAAGAAAGATGTGTGGTGAGCTCACAGTGGCAGGGACAGATCATGAAGGAGAGACTTCCTGAGGGAAAGATCTGAGCTGAGCAGTGGTTGCTGGAAGGCTGAGGGGATGTGGGCAAGATAGAGGAAGAGGTGAGCAGAGCTACTCCATGCCGTCTGCATGCACTTTCAAGCTGGCTCACAGGCTGCTCTACTGACAATGCTCTGAGGCCTCCCATAGAGCCTCCTCCTGAAAACTTGACCCCAAGGCCTCCCCATCACAGTCCTCTCTCCAGAGGTGGTGGAATTGATAAGGATAGCCAAAGGACCTGAGAGGTATTGCTCTAAGAAATAAAATCCACCCTGGGGTGAAGAAAGATACACTTATAGAAGCCCCTTCAGGCAGCAGACAATGCTCCCATAGGGCTGGACTCCCCCCAACACTACCCCTCAGGAGGCTTCTCTCTCTGGATCATCTTCTCTTGGTTCCTGCAGCTAAAAAGTCCAAGCATCCTGAAGAAGAACACATTCTGGCAAGAGCTACAACCAGAGGGAAATGAAAATGATACACAACAATCCATTACATCCAGGCAGTGGAAACGATCAACCTGAATCAGTGTCTCCCCTAATGCTTAACTAATGCTCACAAGAATTCTATAAGGTAGGCAATGTTATTATTCCCACTTTACAGATGGGTAAACAGAGGCTTGGATAATTTCAATAACTGTCTCAAGGTCACATAGCTTGTAAGTAATTGTGCAAACGAAGATTTGATCTTAGGTCTAATTCCAGAGCTTTTGCTTTTTACCACTATGAAATCTTATCTCACAAAAACGGTAGAGTTCATTCCCATGGAATTCGTTGGCCAGCAGTCAAGAAAATGGGTACAAAAGTCAGTTGAGAAGCAATTTAAATCTATCACCTCTTAAATTCAACAAAAATTTACTGAGGGTCTGCTCTGGAGTAGGTACTGGGTTACAGAAATGTGCTCAGCAAGTCCCCTTCTCATGGCTTCAGAAGAACAAACAACCTCATATTCTAGGCAGCCCTAACCTGAATCAATATGATATCAGACATCAGCTGACAACTACATGATTCAATCATTCATCTACAGGCAAAATGTCTTAAAAATTGAAAACTTCAATTCTTCATGAGTGGGGAAGAACAAATGGAGTCTGAAAAAGTCAATCCATCATTCATATGGTTGCAAAACTCCTCAAGCTTGATGCCATGAGGGCCCCACATAGAAATGAATGTGATGTCCTTCACCTCCTTTCTGCTGGCTGTTAAGGGCTTGGTCTTGCTTGATCTCACCTCCTCAGAGAAGGAGGGGTTGTGATCAACTCAACTTGTGGTTCCCAACTCCCCATCCTCTACTTGCTTTCTCCCTGCTGCGTAAGCTGCTTCAAGAGCTCCCAGAAACCTTTCGTGCTGTTGTTGATCCTCCATTGAAATCTCTGGCAGTCAAGGTGCTAGGGAATTAGGTGCCCCTTGATTGCAGGCTTCAGGCTGGCTAAGTATACAGGGATTTCACTCTTTAATCTCATCGGCAGGGGAGGCAGATTTTCCAGCACAAAACAGCAAGAGCCTTCTACATGGTCCCACGTGTAGTCTAGGAGAAACACTTTAAAAATATGTAAAATAATTGTAATGCTAGCATTTACTGAGACATGGTCTTATTATAATTCCACTTCCTTTTTTCAAGACACAATCCCCAGAAAAAGCATCTGGTTTTGTCATTTTCAAAAATACTTCTTGCTCTTTTTTAATATTGATTTTATTTTTACCATTCATTCGCAAAATATGTATTGACCACCTACTGCATACAGCACACGTTTGAACGTGTTTCCTCTTGTTCATTCTCTTCCCTGCTCCCACCCCTCTCTCTCTCTCTTTCTCTTTGCTCACTCCTCTCCTTTCTCTCTTACAGGAAGTGGAAGTATTGATAAATGATCAGTTTGAGAGTGAGTAAAGCCTGTAGGAGAACTCAGTAAGACTGGCCTGAGGGCTGGCCTGATCAACACACTTACTGCTGACTTAAGCATTGACATTGAAAAGGTACGCAAATTCTCAGTTGAAGCAAAGCGTTTAAAAGGATGCTTCGATGGTAATGCCTGAGTTCAAGACTATCTTAAACTTCTGTTTAAGTGAAGCAATGTATTAAAAAAAAAAACTATTTTTTTCAACAACGTTGTAAAAGAATGTTGAAGGAAATGACTTTGAGCTAAAGGACTTTAATCCAGGACTGTGCTATGTGTAGCTTCACTTAAAGTCACAGTTTCCAAGAACCTATCCATGACATTAGTGAGGACTTACGTACTTAGTTTCAAATATTGTTTCCAGGGCAGCTATGATGAAATAACTGGGAAGGTTCTTCTTCTTATGGTTTTTCTTTAGTCCTTTATTCATTACAGCTGCTACCAGGTGGTCCGGGATGGCAACAGAGTTTCGTGACCCCTGACCAGATTCCAGAGGGAGCTAAGACCCCCAAACTGGCACACAGTAGAACAGAGGGCTCTCCAGATGCCTTTAGATTATTAACATAAGCCCAACGTTTCCTCCCAAAAAGAAAATCTCTGCCATTTTACCTGGGTTGTATGAAGATATATGTTCATGAATTGAGTCTGCATGTCTGGAGTCCCACCCTGCACATACTAACATTCCTCTCCCACCCCATACCCAGTCCTTAAAGACCTCATGCCTTCTGTTGTTTGGTAGAGGGTATCTTTAGAGTGAGAGCTCACCTGCTTCCTCCCTGGCCAGGAATAAAACCTGCTTACTTTGTTCCCAATTGGGTATTCTTTCTTGGCAACCAATAGAAAGTAAGGAAAGAACTCAAGTTACCAGTGACAATGTCAGTTTCCCAAAGGTAAAATGGGAATCTGTGTTAAGATTGAACATGCACTTATAGGTTAGATTTTGTGTGTGTGTTGCATTGGTATAATTTTTTTTAATTTCATGGAATCTTAGAGTTAAAAGGGAACTCCAATGTCATCAAGTCTTTATTGAACATATGTGAGGTTCAACTCATTGTACTATGCCGGTGGACAGAATAACAGCCTGCCAAAGGTGTCCACATCCTAATCCCAGAAACGGTGAATACGTTATTTTAAATGGCAAGGGGTAATTAAGGTTGCAAGTGGAAATAAGGTTGATAATTCACTGACCTTAAACAAAAAGATCGTCCTGGATTATCTGGATGAGACCGGTGTACACAGGGCCTTTTAAATGTGGAAGAAGGAGGTAGAAGGCCTGAACCTGAGAGAGATTTGAAGATGTTACACTCCTGGCTTTCAAGTTGGAGAAAGAGGTCATGAGACAACAAATACAGACAGGTGGCCGCTGACGGCAGTAAAAGGCAAGGAAACAGATTCTCTCACGGAACCTCCAGAAAGAATGCAGCTCTGCTGACAACTGGATTTTAGCCCACTAAGGCCCATTTTGGGCTTCTGACCTCCAGAACTGTAAGATAGTTGTGTTGTTTTAAACACTAATTTTATGATGATTTGTTAGAGCAGCAAAGCAAACTGATGCAACTAGGTTCATTTACGTGCATTTGCTTTCTTATTTGATCTTTACTATGAGTCAGGCATTTATCTCCATTTTATAGACGAGAAAGTTGAAGCTCAGAGAAGCTAAATGCTGTGCCCAAGACCATATGGCTATTCAGTGACAGAGTAGAATTCAAAATCTAAGTCTGTCTCACTTGGATTCCAAGATTGTTCTTACACCCTGTGATGTATGTCAGTGGCTTACTCACTCCAGAGTCTGCTCACTAGTCCCAAATTAAATATAGGAAGTGGTAACTTTTTAAAATAAAATTCAAATCGAAAATGAAGAGAGAAATGAGAAGAGGAGAGGAAAGGAGAGATAAAAGTGCACTGCGGAGGCTGTGGGCAAGCATTTTATAAAGCTTTTGTTTTAGGTATGTCTTAGATGGATGTCTGTGCATGATGTAAAATTTAATTCTTATTGTAGTTTGAAGTAAAAAATCTCTAACACACACTGAAGTATGACATATCCACTGGAGAGAAAGAGAAAATATGACACCATTTCTTTCTTCAAGAATATTCACAATCTGAAGAGAAACATAAGCAAATCACTGGAAAGCAATTCAGTATGGCTAGGTCAGTGACAATGTGCCAGCAAGTCACAGTGGACAGGCTCACAGCATCCTGATTGCCAACTGAAGGTCCATGGGGGCCCGTCAAAAACTCACAGACATGCACAGCACAGGATTTATTACTTCACCACAAAACTCCTTCTCATCTGGAGCCTGCAGTTGTTGTTAACAGGATCACTTCTGCCTGTTTGTTCAAAATAGAAACAACATAATATTCTGTTCCTTTCATCTCTTCTTTCACCAAGACCAGTAGATTCTGCCTCCTAAATCCCTACATCATCTTTTTCTCTCCAATTCTTATTGCCACAGCCTTGAGACCCCGCTCGTTCATCCGGGCAACTGCAACACCCTTCCAGGCATCCTCCCTGACCCCAGTCTCTCCTACTGCAGTCCACACTGCAGTCTACAGCCACAGATGTGATGTCTGGTGTCTCTTGCCACAGATGTGATGTCTGGTGTCTCTTGCCACAGATGTGATGTCTGGTATCTCTCCCCTCCTTGCAGCCCTTCCTGACTTCTCCCTTGCAAGTTGTGTAAGTTCAACACTAAAACCGCAGAAATCCTCATTTCCAGCCACCTCCCATAATACACAGACTCCACCGCCTTCCTCCACTAAACTACTTGAAATTTCCTGCATGGACCATTCATTTTCATTTCTTGCAAACTTTGCATATACTGCTTTCTCTCCTTAGAATGGTGCACTTCCCACTTTCCATCTAGGAAACCCTCCATCTAGCAAAGATAGAAATGTAGCTTTCCTGACTCCCTTAGGCAAAAAAAAATTCTGTCCTCTGCTGATCTCTCGTATTTCTTTTACAACACTAATCCAAATGTATCCTATTTCCTTCTCCAGTGGTTCCAGGACAAGAGTCACATCACAGCTATATTTTCACCCCAATACCTAATCCAGGCATGAGGGCATCATGGGTCTTTCCAAAGAATAAGTAACCGATAATTGGGAGGCCAGCTCTGAAAGGCCAGGCCTTGATCTCCATCTGCCTCATCAGTGTTTCCTTCTGGAGGTCTCCCATGCACCACAACCTAACTTTTCCAGAGGTGGACTTTTGGTTCTCCTTATACACCTGATCTTGTCAAGAGGGCTGCACCTTAGTAAATGCAACCACTTGAGCCAGAAATTTGGTCAACCTCCCAGACACTCTCATCAGCCCAGTTCAAGCCATCATTTATCTTACCTCCCACTCAGATTTGCCTTCATTTTCAGCTTCACCTCCTTGGCCCAGCCACTGTCATCGCCTGACTGTGCTGCTGCAAAGGCTTTTTCACTGTTCCCACCACCTCTCCATTTGCCCAGCCACACTCTAATCCATTCTGCGTGGAGCAGCCAGTGAGAGAGAAAAAGAGAGAGAGAGAGAGATCCGATCATGTCACTCCCCTACTTAAAACCCTTCAGTGACTCTAAACCTTAAGATAAAGTCCATTTTGTATTATTAATTTGTTTTCTATGACACACAAAGCCCTGTTCAGCCCAACTCATGCCTACTTCTCCAGGAATTCCTTGCTTGTTCACCACATAGCTTTTCTCAAGGCTTTTTAAGCACTTCCACCTGGGGGCCCTCCTGAAGCTTCCCTCTACCTAGAACATGGATGATGACCAGCAGCAATTCTATCACAGAGGTCACCATTCTTGCCTAAGCTTAACTGACACTTCCCCTCAAAGCACCATGTAATTTTCCTTTTTGACACTGAGCAAATTTTCCATTTTACATTTTATTTACAAGCATGTTGGGTGAATGTCTCTGTATTGTACTCTAAGCTTGCTAAAGGCAGGGACCCTGTCTGTCTATCTAGTTCCTTCCTATCTCCCCAGCTACTATCCTGGCACACTGTAATTATGGGCTCACCAAACTTTGGATCGATGGACGAATTTAATTAGTGATGTTGATTATTCTGCAGAGCATCAGTTTCCCAGAAAAATCCCCAAGGCCCTAGTTAAGGCCAGAAGGGAGCAGGGCAGATAGATTTGAGCCTCACTGCTTTGCTTTGTCCAAAGAAGCTCTGCATGGGTCTTATTTAGATGCTGGGTCTCTGCAGAAAAGTTTATTTTGAAAATAAATATTCTACTTGTAAAATGTGTAAGAATAAATATAAAAATAGGAACACAGAGGAAAGAGGTTGATGACAAAGGGACAGCATGAGGGAGTTTGCTGGATTGGTAGTATTATTTTGCATCTCGATTGTGGTGGTGGTTACACGACTATCCACTTGTCAAAGTTCATACAATTGCTGAATTTTACAGTATGTAATCTTTTTAAAGCAAATAAAAGCAGGAAAGACTTGATTGCCTTTTGAAGTTGTTTCCAGGCTCATAAGATTGAAGTAATTTTATATCATAACCAAAAAAATTATGCCATAACCAACACAGAACTTAGGACTCTGAAATTCGATGTTCTGTACATGTCCAAATTCAAGGCTACCCTGAATGTAAGGCATGCAGCCATTTTCCCCATGAGAAAATTAAAAAACCTGTGTCTGACTCACTTCCATATGTCAACTTTTAAAGCAGATAAAATTTCTAAATAGCTATATGATTTATTTCATTAAATTAGTTATATATAAACATTTACTGTCACTTATTATATACAGTAACATGTTGATTTAGAAATGTGGCTTTTTCTCCCTCGCATCTTATGAAATAGCTTTCTTGAAACTCTTCATACACACTGCTGACAACAGAATGTCTGCTGTCACCAGAGCTATATTTCGAGTCACACAACACAAAACACAGCCCTTCAAAGCACATCCCTTCAAAACACATCATCTTCACTCCCTTAACGGTTATTTGAAGTACAGCATGTTCTCAATCCATGTGATGTGGTTGAAGCAATTTTTATTACTCTTATAGTTACATTCATGATCTCCACAGAACAAGGCTTCTCAATGCAGCACTATATTTGGACTGGATAATTCCTTGTCGTGGGGGCCGTCCTGTGCATTGTAAGATGTTTAGCAGCATCCGTGGCCTCCACCCACTGGATGCCGGGAGCACTCCCTCAGTCATGACAATAAAAAGTGTCTCCAAAAGTTTCCAAATGTCCACTGGTGATGGGGCAAAATCACCCCTAAATAAGAACCGCTGCCGTAATCTCTTACTGTATTGCTATATTGCATGATTTTAAAATTATTTTAAAATTATTTATTTATAACAACACTGATATTTTGAATTGTGAGGTCAGACACAGAGAAACCACTATTAAAATTTTATAGAATTTCTTTGCCTCATCTTTTATTGATTCTATTATTTGAATCTACAATGCATTCACTGTAGCATGACTTAAAGTATTTTCAAGTTTACCTGTCTTCCCCAAACCGAGATTCATTTTATTTCCGGTGTAGAAATTCAAATACAGGAAAATTCCTGCTCTTGTGAGTGCTAATTCTCTGGGAAACCTCACCCAAGATTCGGGTACACAGTGTAATCCAGCTGAATCTCACCCACAACATTCTCACAGGTGAGTATTTGGCCTTTGCTTGAATACTGCAAGTAACAGAGGGCTCACTACTTTACTTAGTACTTCTGATAGAAAAGCTTCTCCTTATAATAAGCTCAGCTCTCCCTGCCCAAAACTCCTAGAGGTCAGGCCTAGTTCTGAACAAAATCTGCCCCTTCACAACCTAACAGCATTTTGAATGTCTTAGTGTGTCTGGAGTTGGTTTCTTCCAGTGGGTTTGTGGTCTCGCTGACTTGAAGAATGAAGCCACGGACCTTCATGGTGAATGTTACAGCTTTTAAAGGTGGCACGGAACTAAAGAGTGGGCAGCAGCAAGATTTATTGTGAAGAGGGAAAGGACAAAGCTTCCACAGTGTGGAAGAGGACCTGAGCGTGTTGCTGGGGCTGGCTGGGGTGACCAGCTTGTATTCCTTTATTTGTCCTTGCCTATGTTTTGCTGATTGGTCCATTTTACAAAGTGCTGATTGGTCTATTTTACAGTGTGCTGATTGGCCCATTTTACAGGGTGCTGATTGGTCTATTTTACAAACCTCTTGCTATCTACAAAGCACTGATTGGTGCGTTTTTACAGAGCACTAATTGGTGCATTTTACAAACCTCTAGCTAGCTACAGAGCACTGATTGGTGCGTTTTACAAACCTCTAGCTAGCTACAGAAAAGTTCTCCAAGTCCCCACTCAACCCAGGAAGTCCAGCTGGCTTCACCTCTCATTAACACAAGACAACCACTACATTCCCACTTTAGTCATTTGTTTTCCAGGCTACAGACTCCCCTGGCTCATAAGACATGATTTTTCAGCATTGCTTCATCCTAGACCTTACCAACGGCCTTTTAGAAAGTGTGACTTAGGATTAACCCCTTGCAAGTCTGTTCAAGACTGAGAGAAGGGACCTCTGATCTTCTAGGCTCTGTGCAGGCTAGAACTGCTTAAGTCTTTTTAATGCAAGGGTCATACCATTTTATAATTTCGTGCTTAAGGACTGCAAAAATTTACATAAACTGCACATAAATAATAATTTTGTCTTTCATTAGGTAAATTAAAGAACAGTGGTAAATGCAGCTCTGAACCTAATTTTGCCCAGGCAGGAGACATGTTTTTAGTGAAATGAAATGGTGATGGGAGACAGTGACCATGTGATACCTATTAATAGAAACCTCTCTTCCTTCTATAAACAGAAGGAAAATAGAGACAGAAATGCAGAGAGACAGAGACAAAGATGGAGAGGCGAAGAGAAATATTAAGAGAGAGCAAGAGATTAAAAGATGGAGAGAAACACTCCAGCATCTTATTAGGTTTTTTTTTTTTTTGTATAGTCTTATTTAGGCTTTAGCTAGTGTTCCATTATGACTCTCAGATTCTTTATTTGTGTGAAATAACCACAAACCTGCTCCACTGGTTTTTGAAGAAAAGCCACACTGTTGTGAGAGTCAGATGCAATGATACTCAGTATCCTTCAATTACAGAACAGAGAAAAAAGCTTAATTTCTGCTAAATCTTAGGGAATAAATATTCAAGGTTTATTTCCCATAATACTTTATCCCAGATAGTACAGAATTATATTATTTGAGATTAAAGCCACCCCATAAGAGGATTAGTAACACAGAAGAGCAGGTACATTTTGTAATGATTCCCACCTCTAAACTGAATAAAATGAGATGACTTCAATTTTCTATCTGATCTTCTGATTTTCATTTTCCCAAGACATTAAGGCACCCAATAAAAGTGGACTGACTAATAGCCCTTGATAAGGATACTTTGAAGAGGCTGTTGCTAGCTGGTCTTGGCAACACTGAGAAGTAGGTTACGTGTGTTTTTTAAGGACCTTTCCTACCAACCACTAATCTCTGTTTTCAGGAAATCAGCCAGTGCCCTCCAGTTGCTGCCCAAGTGATGTAGCAATAGCCCTTGTCCTCCGAGCCTTGCCAGCCTCCTTTCCCCTTGAAGATTTACCTGGTTTGTGGTCCAGGTCCTCCAGCCCAGCTAAACAACTGGATAATAGTTGTGTTTATGCCAGCCAACATCAAGGTGTCTCTAGGTTAACATACAGCTCCACTTTAGATACTTCAACTCGAAAGAATGAGGTACAGAGGCAGTCCAGATAGGAAGGCAGGCCCATGAAGTAGGCCATTTTGACAACGCCATCTACCTTATCCCAGGTAGGTGACCCTTTGCTCTGTGGCTGGGAAGCACAGGGTGAGGATTTTTGCCTGTTTCCTTTTGTTTGGGTTTTGGTTGTGGATCTTTCTCCCTCTCTCTTTTTTAACAATTCACTAGCCCTTTAAGGATCTTATTACCTTGGCTATTTTGTCAAGTGTTTAAATTATCGACCACCTCACCTGAACTGGTAGATAAGCCTAATTCTCACATCTGCAGCAGCAGGCAAGGGGCAGAGGCTTAGAACCACCGAATCTGACCATCAGAGTTTTAATTTCCTCCACCAGGCAGAAAATAAGAAAATGAAACAGTGAGCAACACACGTGTAGCCCATAAACAGCCACCCTTCCTGCTCCCGAGTGGAGATCCAATACCAATTTAGTCTTATCTGTCTAGAAAATCATTATTTGAAAACTTGAAAAGGTCAAGAGAGTTCCAGTTTTCACTTCTTATACTTTCATCTGCAGCACAAAGAGAGGGAGGAATCTGACAAGCGTGGGGCTAATTTGGTTCACTCAAGCACCCAAAGGGAAAAATATTGAGATTGTCTCTACAAGGATCAAATGGAATCCATAATTCATGGCACATTCTGTCCCTCTCAGTGCTGGTAAAACATCAGCCTTCAAGATAAAATGGGAGGCCGGGCGCAGTGGCTCACACCTGTAATCCCAGCACTTTGGGAGGCCGAGACAGGTGGATCACCTGAGGTCAGGATTTTGCAAACAGCCTGGCCAACATGGCGAAACCCCATCTCTACTAAAAAAAAAAAAAAAAAAATACAAAAATCAGCCAAGCATGGTGGCGCATGCCTGTAGTCCCAGCTACTTGGGAGGCTGAGGAGGGAGAATCAGGAGAACCCAGGAGGCAGAGGTTGCAGTGAGCCGAGATCATGCCATTGCACTCCAGCCTGAGTGACAGTGAGACTCCGTCTCAAAAAAAAAAAAAAAAAGAAACCAGAAAAAAGAAATGGTGGGGTCTGCATGGATGGGAGTATAAAACGTGTCAATCCAGCTGGGCCTCTTATTCATTCAATCATACTAAGAACAGTTCTTGAGCATTTACTGTGTACCAAGCATTGCAAGTCGCGCCACCAAGGGGCTGACAGCCTAGGCAGAGTCAGATAAGAAAACCAAGGCTTATGGAATTGACCAAGTTTTAAAACAATAAGACAAAACAGCAGTGATGATGGAGGGAATGCCTTACTAGAAGAGATTGTATTGGGGGAGGCACTGAATTATAAAGCAGCAAAGAACTTAGAAAGCTTAGCCTCTTTCTCAGTGGGTGCAGCAGGAAAAACAGTGTAACACTGAGAGCTCTGGCAGGAAATGGACTGTGTCAACTATTATCATAGACATCTAACATTGGCAGGGCATTCCAAGTGATCTTCAAACATCCAAAGCTTAAGGTCCAATTTTAAAAGCTGACACATATGTAGCAATTAGGGTTAGTCAAGGGGCCATTCAGTAGTGCTGACTCCAACTCAAAAAGTGGAGCTCAATGCAGGCCCAAAATATCAGAGAAGGAAATCAGAAGTGTAAGCACTGGGCCTAGAGGATTGCATTTAAAAGAAAGATGAAGGTGAGAGGGATGCAAGGCAAAGGGAAGAGCATGAGCATGAGAAAAAAACACGCAGAGGGAAATGAGCAAGACAATTAACAAAGACCTATTGCACTGCAATGAATGGCCTTTGCTGGCAAATGGTGGACATTCATATTATAAAGGTCTAAAATGAATGCCCATAAGAGCTAATATAGAAGCAAAATTAGAGTGCTGACATTCAACTGGATGGTGGAGAGTTTTGACAACTGTATGAAGGCGACATAACAGAGAATCGACAGATGGAATAAAACTCAAAGGAGTCTCCTGCAGAAGTGAGGACCCAGTTGAGAAAGGAGGGCATGGATACTTACTACACTCAGATGGTCTCATCTTAGTTCGCCACAACAGCACACTTAAAAATAGACACTGGAAATAAGTACTGGAAATAGAATGCAGACGTTGGGGCATTTCCTCCCCTTCCTTTCCTATCTAACCCATAGATGTTTCATCTTCCCTCCTATTCTTCAAGGAAAACATTTTTGTGATAGAGAATATCCTCAACCCCTTGTCTTAGGAAGAGGTCTCTTTGCAGGGCTGGTTACAGATTCTGAGAAAAAAGGTATAGATTAGAGGAAAAATAAAACTGCCCACTGTTATCCCCATGTTATAGATGAGGAAGCAGATGCCTAGAGAGTAACTAGACCAAGGCCATATTTCTATCCTTGATAGACTGAAAGGGGGCATTGCTTAAAGCACCAAGGGTGCATGTAGTCAGCAACAGACTGGAAATATGTAAAGAAAGAAAAGCAGATGGCTGAAGTCTGAACTTCACAGAAAAGCACAAATGACAGCAAGAGAAAAAAGAGGAGGTAGTGAGTTACCTGAGAAGAGAACTAAGAAAATGATGGCCAGATGTTTAATCATTTTTTTTAATTTTCTGTACCTTATGTTGATTTTATGTCTCAAAAATCTTGCGGGCTGAAGAGAAACTGTCCCTTGCAAGGCTAGCCAGTTCTTAGAGATAACCAAGAGATTGGCAGGTACACACCAATCATATGTAAACTACCCAATCCAGAGCCCTTATTCCAAAGCACCTACTCTAACTCTACACTCCAAGAGGCAATATTCTAGTGCTGTGATCATCCCAGGGCCAGGTGCAAGACAGCCAGGGACAACTCCTATGCCCCAGAGCCCACTGGAATTATTCAAACTAGCCAATCCTAAACTGTTCCCACTTCCTGCCTTGCCTTTCCCATGGAATCCATGATGGTTTCATGGTTTTCCATAGAAACCATGCTTCTGCCTTACTCCTGACCAAGCCTGGTGCTTCCACATGTGGACTTGCATGGCATAGGGTGCCCCTTTTTCTCGGAAAATGTAAGTAATAAAAATTCTCCTTCCAATGGCATTGGCCTCTCTGTGTTGTGACTCAGTCACACGGATTAATTAAGACCCAGACACAGATCATGGCCCCAGTTAACATTTAATCTTGAAATGGAAATTTACCTCCAAATTGTCCTCTCTAATAAAAGATTACAGGTAATCTCCCAGATCTGAATAGCCCAGACAAAATGAAATGGAATCGGTGTACCATTTCTTGAAACTAATAATGTATTCCTAATCAATTATAGACTTTTAAATAACAACATTAATAAAGTGTCTAAAAAGATTATACACTGCCACAGTTTCTTAATTAAAGCAAGTTCCAAAGACTCAAAACGTAACAATAAGCATAATAAATAAACCTCTGTGGAATAACTCCAGCTTCAAAGAAATCAAATGTGATAAATGGTAGATGCAGGGGAAATGTCTGTTGCCAGAAGTAAAAAGAGAAATGAACACACTTAACATAATTCCCAAAACCAGAAAGCAGTTTTGAATGGTTATTAAAGTGGATGCAATCACCAGCATGTGTGAAAGGTGCTGCTTTGAAAAAGAGGAGGGACCCAGTTTCCCTGGGCAGAAGAATAAAAGAATGGGTGGCTATACAGAGATACCATGAAGCAGCAGGGTGGACCACCAGGTGTTCTTCTCCTCTTCCCTAGAAAAGGAACCCCTGACATTTTAGATGGGCATAGGTCGTAGAGCCAATCAGAGTACACTACATTCTCCAGACTCAGTAAAGCCATGAGACTAACTCCTGGGTGGACTGAAAGGTATTGTGTTGTATGTGATTTCTGGGGTGTGTCCTCAAACAGAGAGATATGCCTGATTTCTCCCTTTTCTGCACCCTACTGCCTGAAATGTGAACATGATAATGGGCTCTCAAGCAGCCACTGTGAATCCTTAGGATAAAGACAACACCCAAGGTACAGGAAAGCATTGAGCTGGAAGTTATCTGGATTTCTGAGGATCCTTGAGCCAACATAGAACCCTGAACTTCCCTCTTCCTAACTATACCTAAGAGAAAGAAAACAGACTACCCTTTTTGAACAACCACCGTTTGGAGCAAGTTTTCAAACAACTGTAATGATAAAAGAATTAATTATTTAAGAGAGCTCACCTTGAAAGACCTAAAGTAAAGCTAAAGATAAAATTATAAGCTGCGATAAAATGATGAAGAACAGATGAGATGAGGGCTTAATTACGGCATAGTGAGTATGAAGGTGACATAACAGAGAATCGACAGATGGAATAAAATTCAAAGGAGTTTCCTGCAGAAGTGAGGACCCAGTTGAGAAAGGAGGGCGTGGATACTTACTACACTCAGACGGTCTCATCTTAATTCGCCACAACAGCATACTTAAAAATAGACACTGGAAATAAGTATTGGAAATAGAATGCAGACATTGGGGCATTGTGTGTGGTTGGGGATTGTCAACGCAGGTGAAATTCAAAGAGTTAGGAGAATAAGAAAACTTTGGATACTGGCAAAGGCATGACATACACAGCTAAGGGTTTCTGGATTAAAAAAAAAAATCCAAACCAAGATAGAATTAAAGAGAATACAGAAAAACTAAGGTTCAGAGTCCTAATGAAGGTAAAATCAGATTCAGAAGAAAGAGGAAGATGAGGGTACTAGTAGGTGCTTGTTAAGGTCGTGAGCTTTCATGGTCAGACAGACACAAATTGGAACACCAGATTTTCCATTTACTAGTTGTGTTACCTTAGGAAAGTCATTTAGCTTTTCTGAGTCTCTATTTCATCATGTGTAAAATATGAATGAGAATATCTATATTGTAGGATTAGCCCTTGACCTTAGCATCATGCCTGGAAAATAATAATAGCTTGAATAAATAACAGCTGTTGCTATAAAGTAAAGAGGCTATGTTTAGGGAGGAGGAGTTCAGAGTTTGAGACTTGAGGTGGTGAACAGCAGGGGAGAGTAGAGGACAGAGGACAAAGAAGTCATACAGTCAGAACCATGTCTGGAAATTGCAAACTTTTCCACCCCAGCATTTAAAACATGCTAAAGTGTTAGTTTTCAAACTGGGTTCCATATAACCCTATGATTGCTCAGAAGTGCCTCAAGGGATCCCCTTAGAGAAGAAGGAGAGAAGATCATACAGACGAGACTCCTGACCTCCTCACCCACTTCAACCAGAGCAGGTTTCTTTTTATAATTTTATATGTTTTATATCTTGGAGTTCAGCATAAATTTTCACTCAGAAAGGTTTCTAGTGCAAAAAGAAAGAAGAAAGAAAAGAGAAAGAGAAAGAAAGAGAGAGAGAGAAAGAAGAAAAGGAAAGAGAGAGAGAGAAAAGGAAGGTAGAAGAGAAAGAAGAAGTAGTAGTAATAGCAGCAGAAGTAGTAGTAGAAATAGTAATAATTTGCAACTCTCAAACCAAGGCAATTCACTTCTTAGTGGCACACATGCACTGGAGAGCACCAATGCAAGCCCCAGTGAATGTGTCAGTCAAGATCCTAGAAGAAACAGACAATATATTCAAAGGGGTGATTGAGAACTATTTTCAGGGTGAGAACAGAGTTAATAGAAACCAAGAAGAAATGGTGAAGCATCCAAAGGCTAGCAATAGTGGGGAGCCCTTACCACTCCTAAAACTGATGAGGCAATTAGAGAGTTGTGGGCCTGGCTTAGCAGCAGGGAAAGGCTTCCCACAGGACTTCTGGCCTTCAATGACTGGATGCTGCCACGGCTAGCCCATTGACCACCAGGAAGGAATCCAGGGGAGCCCAATTGAGGCAGTCCATAGAGGTCAGCCTTCCAGGACATAGAGCAAGCTGGGAACGGTAGAAAGTGAATTCAGACAGGCAAACAGAATACTCAGAACAGTGGATTTTCATTCCTTCTGCTAAGATCCCACTCTCCTTCGTCCCCCATGCCAGGGTGCATTGCTGACATTCCCCAAGAAGAATTCCCAGTGTCTGGTGTCTGGGCAGGTGAATAGAAACAAGGACACTCCACTCAATGCTTCCCTGATTCCCTGAATACTCACTGTATTACTTTCTATGGCTGTGTAACAAATTACCCTGGAACTTAGTGGCTTAAAACAGCAAACATTTATATCTCACAGTTTCTGTGTGTCAGGAATTTGAGAATAGCTGAGCAGTTCTGGGTCAGAGTCTCTTATGAGGTTGTCATCAGAATATCAGGCAAAACTGTAGTCATCTGAAGGCTGGAGAATCCACTTCCAAAGTGGATCATGCACATGGCTGTTGGCACAAGGTCATGATTCCCTGCCACATGGGCCTCTGTCCATAGAGCTGCTTGACTGTCTCTATGACAAGTATTGGCACATGCCTCCGAGGGAGCAATCCATGAGAGGAGAGAGAGATTGAGAGAGAAAGGAAGAAGCTTTTTTAGTTTGTTTGGTTTTTATTTTTTATTTTTATTTTTATTTTTTTTGACATGGAGTCGCACTCTGTCACCCAGGCTGGAGTGCAGTGGCACAATCTCAGCTCACTGCAACCTCCACCTCCCGGGTTCAAGCAATTCTCCTGCCTCAGCCTCCCAAGTAGCTGGGATTACAGACACCTGCCACCACGCCTAATTTTTGTATTTTTAGTAAAGACAGGGTTTCACCATGTTGTCCAGGCTGGTCTCTAACTTCTGACCTCAGGTGATCCACCCGCCTCGGCCTCCCAAAGTGCTGGGATTACAGGTGTGAGCCTTCCATGACCTAGGCCAGCCTCACAATGCCTTTCATGACCTAGGCCCTGAAGTTTTACATCAGTATTATCACTCCTCCCTTATTCTAGTCTTTATAAACAAGTCACCAAGTCTAGCCCACACTTGGGGCAGAGGAAGGAAGATTGAAGCTAAGCTCCACCTCTTGAAGAAAGAATAATTAAAGAATTTATCGACATGTTTTCAAACCACCATGCCCACATCTACCTGTATCCATTGGCTTTAATGCACTACTTCCTGCTATTCCTACCTGCTGGGGACCATACCGTACATGCACCTTCTGCATGGACGGGAGGGAGGCAGAATTTCACTGCAGAGGTGCTATAGAGTCCACCCACAGAGACTCCTCAAAGAGAAAGGGGATCCAAAAGCTGCGAGGAAAAAAGCCAATTGCATGACCGTTTTCCCTTGCTGATTAAAAATAATTATCATACAAAGTAGATTTTACATCTGCCACTCCCACTTCTCAAAAAAAATAATAAAACATAAGTGTGATAGCTGAACAGCAACACACGACATGTTAAAAATGATTCTGCTAAGTTCAGACAACTTTTGAGTTGGAGCCAAGAACAGCACAATAAACTCTACACATTTAGGGCAACTTTTGTTTGTTTGTTCATATGATTGTTTGTGTACAAGGTAAGGGAGCAAGAAAAGTTGTGTGCTAGAAGGATAAAACAATATTTTGTAAATAAAATGCCAGAGGCTTTTGTGCAGTAAAGAGATTTAGAGCTATAGATAAACACCAAAGTTTAAAACATTTCCAAACAGACACGTATTTGGTATATGTTTTTAAATCTCACATTATTTGCAGTTACAACTGAAATGTTGCTAACATTCCCAAGCACTAAGAAATTGATTCTAACACATTTACTTACAGCTTCTGGTGGTTTATGAGTTTCTGATAAATACAATGTCTGCCTTTTCTCCAACTAGTACACATTCATTTGCCAGCCTAAGATAAAGATAATCACAGACTTCATTCTTTCCTGGTGACAGATGTATAAAACAGAAGCCGCACAAACATAACGATGTGATCTGCTCACTTGTCAGTGTCTCTGTTCCTTCCATATGCTGACGGATTGCTTGGTGTGGTACATAAACAGTTCTGATCACACTTCGGTAGAATCGCAATGCTATTGCAGTGGGATCACGTTTGAGCAGCCTTGACAAGCCATTTTTTCCACATCCGTCTATGATAATAACGGTATGACCCCCAAATAAGCTATTGTTAAAAGCCCAAAAAAGAAACCCTCCACCTTCTTTAAGTAAATCTTTTTTTTTTTTTAATACGATACAATGAGATTCTTCTTTTTGATATCTTGGAAACTGTTTCCAGGACTGCTGGTGTTTGCCCTTTTAGCTTCAGTAAACGCTTTGTTAATGTGAATAGTCGTACCCTAATTTGCCTTTGTGGTCTATTTAGATTTCTGCATGTCATATTTTATTAAGTAGAGCCCATTTACAGTGTGAAACATTCAGCTGTCATGTCAAGAGTGTCCAGAAGCTGGTGGACAATTCACTGACACAGAATTCAGAAGTCATAAGTATTAGCTTCATATTTCATCATGACTGCCTCCCTGATGACAAGAAAGTCATTGTGCAGCTCTGTGTCTCCCTTTCACTGTCACATGCAAATGCGGAGGCCAGTCTTCAGTTTCTCCTTTATAGATGTCTAAAATTGGATAGTTAAAAATATGCCAAAGCTATAAATGGTACAACATTAATGATTTCTGTGCATTCCCTTCCTCTTCACTTCAGTGTGTTTTCAAAAGCCAGCACCTGTATATCTTCTTCGTAAGATGCCCTTAACCTACTAAAGATTCAGGCCCTGGGGGTTTATATCCCACGCCGCCCACCCCATGATGCAACCATTAGCCAACAACTGTCAAGTGAGGGAGAAGGGGAGGCTAATTTCTTTTCTTCCAGGTGAGGAAACACTGAAGTGTGGTTTACATTCCATGATGTAGGATCACGCTGAAGACCTAGCCTGAGACCACACCACAGCTTGACTTCCTTCCCTCCCTAACCTAATACTTCACTTCCTCCCTGGTCTTCCTGGGAGCCTTTCTTCAATCGTGCACTTGCACATAAATCTCCATTTCTGGGTCTGTTTCTGAGTAACTTGAGCTAAGACATACCCAAATCCAGAAAAGCAACATCAATAATACTCTCAAAAGGAGTTTATACCTTCAAGAGTTTCCAGGTAAGGACGAGACTCATTGTGCTTGAAGTCTAAAAGAATAGGGTAGGTGAGGCTGGGCACAGTAGCTCATGCCTGTAACCCCAGCATGTCGGGAGGACGAGGTGGGTGGATCATGAGGTCAGGAGATCAAGACCATCCTGGCCAACATGGTGAAACCCCGTCTTTACTAAAAGTACAAAAATTAGCTGGGCGTGGTGGTGCGTGCCTGTAATCCCAACTACTCAGGAAGCTGAGGCAGGAGAACTGCTTGAACCGGGGAGTCCGAGGTTGCAGTGAGCCAAGATCATGCCACTGCACTCCAGCCTGGTGATAGAGCAAGACTCCGTCTCAAAAAAAAAAAAAAAAAAAAAGAATATGGTATATGAAACAATTTAAGATTTCCTGATCACCAGGAATCTTTTGAAACCTTTTATACCTTGACCCCTCACCACTGTGCGTGATATCCAGATCGTTGAATTCAGAGAGGAGGGCAAGCATTTGATATTTGTACCAGTCAGTGTGGGTGAGATAATGCTACATTGACAAGCAACTTCCAGTGTTAATGATTTACAGCAATAACAAAAAAAAAAGGCTTATTTCTCCATCACACTACACATGACTAGCATGGACGGTTGAGGAGCTCTGTTATTGAGGTCACTCAGGGACCCAGGCTGAGAAAGACACCATCTTGGCCCTTCTGTCCACATTTACCACCACCGGAGGAAGAGAATGTGGTGAAGAGCATACTGGCCCTTGAAACTTCTGCCCGGGAGTGAACACACATCACTTCCATGCATATTTTATTGGCTAAGGCAAGTCGTACAGCCATGACTAACAGAAAGCGATAGGGAAGTGAAGTTTTCTATGTTATTGGAAGGATGAGAATCAAAGTACTATATTTGTAAACTCTTCTCATGATTAACACAACGGTCTCTTAAATATCATCCAGCAGGTCCCTGAGAAATTAAGTGTTGGCTACTTCTAAAAAGCAAACCAAACACATCTAATGACTTTAAACTAGCAGGCTTTCTATAAGACTCATTGTTATTCAACAAATGTCCAATAATATTTTCCTTAAATAAAAACTAAACTTGGGCCTGAAAGGCAGTGTAACATCATGGCACTAACTACATGCTCTGCAATTAGAGGGTCTGGATTCAATTCCCAGATCTACCACTTACTGACAGCACTAACTCACGTAAATTACGTTTTGATTCAATTTCATTATCTGAAAAATGGGACAAAAAATAGAATGTAGCTTATAGAATCAACCAGATGATTAAAATTAATAATACATGTAAACATCCAATAAATATTAGCTGTTATCTTTATAATTATTCCAAAGAAAATGAGTTGTAGTGCTAACCCTCGGGAAGCTCACTCTATTATGGAGTATGACTTTTTAACTCATTTAAACTCAGTTTGATTATCTGCTATGTGCAGAATGCTAGACTGGACACTGTTGTACAAAAATAAATAAGGCACGATCCCTGCTCTTAAAGAGTGGACAATTGGCAGGTGCAGCAAAGATATAAACAGATAATATCAATATTCTTTGAGCGACTAGATGCAGTCTACCACAGGAATGCAAAAGTGGAATATTTAGCTAAATCCAAGGGTAAATAGGCAGCTTTTTGAAGGCACTGTTTTCCTGAGGTGCATTTTAAATTTGCAAAAATCAGTTATGCTTTACCTCAAGGTTAGTAAAGAAAGCTTTCAAGTCCTGACACTCCCAGAATGCCTTGCTGTCGCTGTCCGTGCTTGATAGGCACAATCCCCACCCTCCTGCTCCCCTCCTTCATTCAGGAACTGCCGGTCAAAGCCCAGTCAGATATGCAAAGGGCAAACATCTACCTGAAGGCAACCCTCAGCTGCACTAATGAAATACTTGATTCTCCTCACAAAACAAATTGTGATCAACAGACGAAATGTCTCAAAACAGCTACAGCCTTCATGTTGCAGGAGTTCTGTGAGAAATTCCACGCAAATCTATGACACTGCTTTAGCCATGCTTAGGGAGAGAGGGGCAGGTTTTTTATTATTCTTTTCCATGAATCATCTGCTTTTAGGAACACAAATCCCACATTAAAATGAATATTGGCACCTTTAAGTTACATGCACTTCTTATCCCTTAACCCAAAAAGACTAACTTAAGTTTTCCCGATGACTACGATTCCACAAAATCAAAGTAAGATCAATGGGCCAGACACCTCAAAGAGAAATAAGGCACACTTTTTCATATTGAAAAGAGAATGCACATATAATCTAAACATGAAGCCAGAGGGCCCTGTTTTTATTTATAATCCACTTGAAACAGATGGTTTCTGTGGCAGCAGAAAATGTGAGGGTTTTTCCAGAGGAGCTATTGAATGGACAAAGATTCACTCATCCCATTAAAAGTCTTTCTCTTCTTTGATGATATGCCAGAACTGATGAATTTGGGGCAATTTATGCCGCGATGCTTGTCCTACAATGTTTGAGAAGATACATGCAAAGGGCTTTCACTTTCTTCTCTGTGAGTGGGTTTCTTACCAGACCATGTGCCTATAGGTTTATAGACCTCCATATGGAAGAAAAAGGATAATAACTACTTAAGTCCATTAAACAGTGGGTACATGTAAGTAAGAGGGAGGGAGGTGGAAATCTGCCAGTAATGCTTTCAAAGGACACAGTTTAAGAATTCCAGTCGGAAGACCTACTGATATGCTGATAAAACAAACAGCTGCATAAGCGATAATTATTCCTATAATTAAAAGAGGAAGCATTTAATCTATCTTTTCATTGCATTTGATTGTAGCCAGTGGAATCAGCATGCATCAGAGGCCAGAAACACTAGCTTCTTACTTTCAGGTGTTAGGAACCACTCTCTGTTTCAACAAGCCGGTAGTGAGTCTTCAATTCTGTCCTGGGAGTATTGGGGCTCAGGTGGCATGTTCTCCACTCTAGGGGGAAAAGAAGTTTTCAAAAGGTGGGAGATAATGCAGAAAGAAAAGAACATTCTTAGAAAAATAAATAACAATGACAAGAGAGGAGACTGTTCTATGCTGTTGCCAGCCCTGATCTCTCCTCCAAGCCAGATCCACCTGTCAAACTGCCTCCTGCACATCTCAATTTGGGTGTCCCTCAGGCACCTCAAGCTCACCGCCAAACTGAACCTCTCAGCCTTGATGCAGCACCAGCTTCTTGTCCCGTGCAATCAACCAAGACATGCATCGCCATCCATGTGGCCAAGAAACCAGCAATCAGGAAGTCATTCCAGACTCTGCACTCTGCCTTGTTCCTCCCCCTCCCCAATTTTCACACACCACGCTGCACTCTCTCATGCCACAGTTTCCATTCCCACTGTCCCTGCCTCAGAGGATGCTCCTAGCCTTGTCTTTTGCTCATTTTCACCCCCTTCCATCTATCTCCACACTGTTGCAGAGTGCCCTTTCTACGCAAATGCGCACACATTTCAACTCACACTCATAGCTTCTGGAATCCTTTAAAACCTCGAGCTGTGCAGTCAAGACCTATCATGGTCTGGTCTCTGCCTGGCTCTCTAACCTCACTTCTCAGCCACTACCTCTTGTATCTCTGTTCAAGCATCACTCCTTCTCCACAGGAACTTCTTAACATTGCTCTGAACACGGAACACACTCTGCCGTTTCACAGCCCCTGCCTTCCCACAGGCCACCTAACTGCCAGTGCCTGACAAGGCTGTGCTCACCTCTCAGGGGCAGGGTGAGCTGTCCCAGCATCAAACACTTTTACACAGAACTGAAAAGTGGAGTCATTGGACCTCTGAGACCACAAAACTGTGAACAATGGCCATACACACGGTTTTGTTCAGCTACTGCTCCTCTGGCACCTGTCATATTTCTCTTTGTAATAGGGAATTGAGTGAGGGGCCATCAAAAATCCTTGCTAGAAGAATAGCCATGTGTCTAACATTTATAGAGAAACTACATACCAGGAACTGGGTTCCAATCTCATTTCAGCCTCACAGCGGCTTTGTGGGTGGGTATTATTATTCCATTCACTGGTTGAGAAAAGTGCTCTAAAATACGAGAAGGAAGTGATATTGGTCTCTTCTCTCTGGGGGCAGGCTCATCGTGCCCCAAGGAGACAAATTCAACTCTAAACCAAGCCTTCTGCCTTTCCTTAAATTCTAAAACGGACAAATGGTCTCTGGCATGCATGTGTGCACACGCACGCACACACACACACGCACAAACACACACATGTTTCTTTGCAGCACAAAGAACACACGTTTTATTTGAATAGGAAAATGCTGGGAACAACCTAGATGTATATTAATAGAGGATGTACTAAGCCAGCTGTTAAAAAAATGAATGATCTATATAGAGTTATGCAAGCATATTCAAGATATATTTTTAGCTAGAAGGCAAAAAAGGCAAGTTGCAGAACAATAAGCATAGAGTATGCTACCTTTGAGTAAAAAGAGGGGTAAAAGTAAGAATATATGATGGTTTTTGCTTATATAGGCATAAAGAAAATAACAAATAACAACTGTGAACACCTGTAGGAGATTGAGATGAGAAATGGGTGCTTGAAAGACAGGAGTAAAGGGAACTTTTTCTACCTATTTGAATATTTTAAATATAAATGTATTGCCTATTCAAAAATTAAATTTTTAAAAATATTTCCCATTTGTACACCCCTTTGTGGACTAAAAAGCTATTCCACACATGTCATCTTGTAGAATTCTCATAAGTCAGTTGTGGCTGATACACAAATGCAGGTATCTTCTGGGAAAGGGCTTCTGAAGGTCCCTCACGACCACCACAGGCACTTCCATACAGGCACAGGCAATGCCTGCTTGCCTGACCTTGTGGGACTGCCCCTCAGCTCCTATTTCAACAAGACTGCACACAATGCTTGGTTTTGTTGGTGTCTCCTAGCCTGAGCAGGCAGCCCTTGTAAGGCAGGGGCCTCCCAGGATGGCTCTAGCCCAGCTGTTCTCCACAGGGTCCAGATGGCTTGGTGCCCCACTGGAGTCCTCTCTCCTTCCTCTGCTGCCAACGGCAGCTCCAAGCACCCTCTATCTTTATCACTTTCACCCCAAATTCTAAGAGATGCCTCAGGTTCTCCTGAAGACTCTTCTATGTCCACATTCTAACGGCATCACGGGGAGGGCTTATGAGTAACTTCACTCTGGACACATCCAGAGGGGCTTCTTGAAGCTCTCCTTACATGACTTGTCGGGCAAAGGTAGGGCTGCTGGGAGGGACCATATATCCATAAACTCTTATGACCCACAAATCCTTTCCTCCTTTGTGCTAGTATAAAAAAAAAAGATGTCATTAGAACATCACTATCCTGCAGCCCCTAATAAATTAACAAATCTGGGCATTGAGAAACACCAGTACTGGCATCAAAAAAGAACAAAAACCGGATATTATATGGCTCTTGGTGAAAGAACAGATCACCAGCTACAGTCTTGCCAAGGGAATTCCAGCTGAATCTGATCAAGCCTCTGGATCTATCTACCAGTTTGCAGGAAATACAGAAAAAAGAGGGACATGTCGAACTGTGCCTTGGATTTGCCATCAGCAAAATTCAGACTGTGGGAGGTTCTATGGGTCAGAAAAGAGTCTTTCCATGGGTAAAGAGAAAGGGATGAAAAGAGACTTGTAAGTGAAAAAATATTTAAAAGGCATGTCAAGTTTTTTACATGGGTAAAACTAATAAACTATATTGTCTGGATGCACACAGGATGACAAAGTCATAAAAATGCAAATATGTGAGTACCGTAAAGTTAGACTATACTTGGAAGAAGGGAGGGGCCTGCATTTGGGATTGGATATATAAAGGGTTTTTAGGATGGCTAGCAAAGTTTTGTTTATTTCCCTGGATGGTGATTAAAAGGATGTTTGCCTTATAATAATTCACTAAGCTAGAGTTTTGATTTTCTGGATCTGTGTTTTATTTTACCACACAACATGTACAGGAAAAGGAGAAAAGCAAAGAAAAATTATATGGGGAAAATAATCCGGAAAAAAATATCCTCCCTTTGTGGCAGGCAGAATAATGGACCCCAAAGATATCCACCTCCTAAATCCTAGAACCTGTAAATACATTCCTTATATGGCAAAAGACCCTGCAAAGGGGATTAGGTTAAGCGTCTTGCAATGGGGAGGTGATCCTGCCATGGGGAGGTGATCCTGCCATGGGGAGGTGATCCGGTGATCCTGCTTTATCTGGGTGGACCCAGTGTAATCACAAGGGTTGTTTGTTTGTTTGTTTGTTTGTTTGTTTGTTTGAAACAGGGTCTCCCTCTGTCGCCCAGGCTGGAGTGCAGTGGCGCAATCTCGACTCACTGCAACCTCTGCCTCCTGGGTTCAAGCGATTCTCCTGCCTTAGCCTCCCTAGTAGCAGGGATTACAGGCACCCACCACCACACTCAGCTAATTTTTGTATTTTTAGTAGAGACGGGGTTTCACCATGTTGGCCAGGCCAGTCATGAACTCCTGACCTCAGGCGATCTGCCCGCCTCAGCCTCCCAAAGTACTGGGACTGCAGGCGTGAAACACCGCGCCCGGCCACAAGGGGTCTTAAAAGTGAAAGTGGAAGGCAGGAGAGTCAATGTTGGAGAAACAGATGCGAAGACAAAAGCAGAGGATGGAGCAATGTAGTTTCTGGCTTTGAAAGCAGAATCAGGACACAAGCCAAAGAATGCGGGCAGCCTCTAAAAGCTGGAAAAGGCGAAGATTCTTCTAGGGTCTCCAGAAGAAATGCAGCCCTTGCTTTTGGCCAAATGATATCTATTTTTAACTTCTGCCCTCTAGAACCGTAAGGTAATAAATTTGTGTTGTTTTCAGCCACGAAGTGTGTTACAAACTGTTGCAGCCACAACAGGAAACCAAGACAGCCTCTCTCATAAAGGCAAGCGGTAGCAGAAGGGCTAAAGGTCGCAAATCTAGTGTGGTTTTGTGGAATGTTTGTCAAATATTATGTCTCACCTTTGGTCTTCAGACAAAACTCTTCAATAACAGGAAAAGCCTCATTGGATTCTGTTTTATTAGGCAGAAGGAGGTTCTTGGAAGGACAGCATTAAGAAGTTCATAGAATTAATGAACCACTGTAAAACCAGGCCGGGTTACAGAGAGAACTAAGAAAGCTGCAGAGCTCAAAAAAACAGGAAGATTGTGCTCACAGAGAGCCCACTTAGGTGAATGTATCCCACCTTCTAAATCTACCCAACTGGAGGGCAGGGATGCAAGTCTTCTGTTATCCACGGTGGGAGCCAGGCACCTGGATTCACTATCACACCAAGACCTGATGGAAGGAAGGCGTGGGGATGGATGCTGAGTGCCCAAACACTGGTAAATGTTTACTACCATTTTCATATTAACATCATTTGTAAATTGGTTAATAAACTGGTCTTAGTCCATTCAGCTGCTACAATATAATACCACAGACCAGGTAGCTTATAAACAACACAAATGTATTGCTTGCAGTTCCAGAATCTGAGAAGCCCAAGATCAAGATACTGGCAGCTCTGGTGTATGGGGAGCACCCATTTCTTGATTCACAAAATGCACCTTCTTGCTGTTTCCTCACGTGATAGAAGGCGCATGTATTAGTTCATTTTCATGCTGCTGATAAAGACATACCTGAGACTGGGTAATTTATAAAGAAAAGAGGTTTAATGGACTCACGATTCCACATGGCTTGGGAGGCCTCACAATCATCGTGGGAGGCAAAGGAGAAGCAAAGGCATGGCTTACATGGCAGCAGGCAACAGAGAATGAGAGCCAAGCAAAAGAGGAAACCCCTTATAAAACCATCAGCTCTCGTGAGACTTATTCACAATCATGAGAACATTATGGGGACAACCGCCCCCATGATTCAATTATCTCCCACTCTCTCCCTCCCACAACACATGGGAATTATGGGTGCTACAATTCAAGATGAGATTTGGGTGCAGACACAGCCAAACCATATCAGGGCAGGAGGTCTCTCTCATATCTCTTTTATAAGGACACCAACCCTATTCGTTAGAGATTGAGCCAAGGCATTTTCCAGGTGAGGAGATCTGAAGAGACTACGGAGGTAAAAGGGACAGAAGACCAAGAAGGTAAGCAGTGGAGAGAAGGGAGCAGGAGAAAGGCAGTGAAAGAGGGACAAAGAGGAGCCTAGGGAGAATGCTGAACAAGAGCTCCCCACCTCTCCTGCTTGCTCAGGGCTACTCTCAGGAGACCTCAACCCCTGCAGTTTGGCTTTGCAATAATTCAACTCAATTACATAGATTTATATCCAGAAAAAAACAGAAGTAGACTCTTTTTATTAATTATATTAATGCAATGAGAATATATGTGACTTCTTTCTCTCTTCAGTAGGACTATTACTTTTTTGCTGTCTTTTGCAAATCTCCACTCCTAGTCCTTTGCATCGCCATCTAGAGAAAGGGAATGCTGTATTTTAACATTGCTGAAGGCACAATTTGACCTTTAAATCGCATTATTTAAATATTAATGACATAGCAGGAAAGCAGCCTACTGACAGGTGTTATAAAAGTCAGACCAAATAGGACACTAAATCTGTGAGCGCCTTTGAAACGCCCATTAGAGATAATGAGGAATAGACATGTATTTCCACGCATTGTCCAGCACTAGTTTGTTCCACATCCAGTCAGAATAAATTAACTGAACACGGTGTTTGACGGGAAAGAAATCACTATTCTTCCTTCAAAATGCTGCTTAATGACTTCTGCAGCTCCACATGATGATAACAGGAAAGGATCTGTTTGTTTCTCAACTTTGAAGCGATGACACATTGCTTGCTAGGGCTGGATTTCACACTGAAGAATGACAGCAGAAGCCTTGCCTCACAAAAGGCAACAAACAGACCTTCCTACCTGCCCACGTTTTCCGTCTCGCTTGACAGCACCAGGTACTCCCGAGTCACGGTATAGGTTTCTTGGATACTTTAGTTGGAAACTGAGACATCACAGGCTGCTAGGACTTATCCTTCCTAAGACACCCATTGAATTAGGACATCTCAGCTCTCATTCCATATACCCCAGGCCAAGGTTTTCTCAATCTGAGCACAACCAACATTTGGAGTTGGATAGTTCCAGCTGTAACAACCAAAAATGTCTCCAGACATTGCTAATGTCTCCTGAGGTGAGGGCAAAATGGCCCCCAGTTGAGAACCTCTGGCTTAGGCAAATTTATTAAATATATACCTCAGTGATACGGTGGGGGGGCGGGGTGCAACAATTTACCTCTAACCTTTCAGGGTTTTTCAGCTGGGCCTGAAAATAAAATTGACGTAAGACAGATCAACAGGGGAAAAGCATGCAAATTTATTTAATACAAGCTTTATATTGCACAGGAACCTTTGTGTGAAGACACGAAGTTGCAGTAAGAGACAAACGTACACCAAAATAAACAGAGTAGCAAATTATAAAACTGTGACAATGCAAAGGGCTTGGGCTTGGGCTGGAGTAGTCAGTTGGGTAGAGCAGTGGCTAGGAGGATAAAATTAGCCAAAAATGGTTTGCTCAGATTTCCCTCAGCCTCAACTTCTCATCCTTGATGGTAAGAATGATGCTTTCATTCTAACATAGGGAGGATATCTTTTGCCTGGGAGTTTCATCTCCTGCTTTTAAGAAACAGAAGGATGGTCAGAGTGATCTCGCACCTGCTGTTTTTCAAACGCCTTTGACTCAAAATAATCAATTTGCCAGAGTGGCATATTTTTAACCTCTTCAGTATCCTTATGTGGCTTCACAGCTGTTCAAAGTTGTTATTTCATAACCCAACAGGCTGGACAACTCACCTGCTGATTAAAGTTAACATATTCTTCGTGGCACTCTGGGTCATAAAAGGGAATTAAAGTTGTGATGGGATGCATGAGACCGGGAGGATGACTCTGGTTCAGTCCCCTAAGATGGAACTAAGAGAAGGAGTCCATAAGTCTTGGGGGAATTCTCTCTCTACCGTTGTGGATCTGACATATTGTTTTAACAGCCATGTAAAATTGGATCTGACTGTACTTACTCCAGAAATAATATTTGTTGATCACAGGGCACTACACAATGATTCATGGTACAGACAATCTGGTTGTCATATTTTCATGTTTGCCAGACACTGTTTCTTCAAACCACTTGTACCCTTGATAAATGAAAGTGTGTGTGAATCTCCCAAAAGTATGTTAACTAAACACATCTTGAATATCACAGTGGAACTTCTGGTCAACCAATAAGTTCATGTGCCGTTTTGTACCATCCAAACCTTAACCTATGCCAGCGGTCCTCAGAGTGTAGCCCCCAGACCAGCAACACCAACAGTACCAGGAGCTTGTTAGAAATAAAGATTCTTGGACTCCACTCCAGATCTACTCATCACAGGATCTGACTAGAGTCCAGCAATCTGTGTTTAGCAAGGCTAGCAGATGATACTGATACACCTGAAGTTTAAGACCCACTGACCTAGAAAATGAGTTTCATTGAGAAGTTAAAACAAACCCTAATTCATGAAAATGTTCATTTTCTTTCCTACCACTACCAAATTTAATCCAGCTCTCTTTCCATGTAGTTTTACTGGCATTATTAAGACTGACAATATTGGTTGCAGGTGGATTAGAAAAAGAACAATCAACAGAATCCTAGCCTCACTTTCTCCCTCCCTTGAAAGTCCTAAAATACATACGAATCTGGCTGACACCCAACCAAATCTGAGACATTCAGAATTATGAACATCTTGGCACCTTTCCCTTCATCCCTCATACATATGCATCATGCCAGGACACATGTTGTTTAATCAAAAGAGAACATTACACTGGATAGTGTTCATGAGCACAGGTAAATATGTGACTTACAAACTGCCATAGTTAATTAACTGGAAAAATATAAATATTCACATTTGGCCAAATTCCTTGTACTTCCTCCCTTTGTGTCCCTTCTGCAAACCTCAGATGGTTGTTCCATTGCCCATCAGAACAAAGCTCTTGAATTATAGAACCCACTGGTTAAAAAAAAAAAAAGTCTGTTTCTAATTGGCAATACATCAGTGTGAACTAACATGGGAAATAAGGCTAGAGTTTAGTGGGGAGTGGGGAACTGAGGGACCCTAACAGATAGCTGTGTGAGAATGCTGGGCTGGCATCGCATGTAAACACCCCAGCAAGAAGTCGAAGTTCAGTCCAGATAGGCTCTGCAGTCAGACTGCTGAGAGTCAAATCCCAGCTCTGCCCCTCTGGCTTTCCCTTGTAAAATGGGGATAATGGCTCCTTATACAGTTGCTAAGGATTACACGAGATAATCCACATAAAGCTCTTAGTTTTGAGCCTGGCATCTAAGTGCTTGGTACATGACAGCTATTTCATATTTTTGTTATTGCCAAGAAATCATTTCTGAAGTAGCCAAAGTTATAACATTAGAGATCGGAGTTGGGCTCACATGACTCTGGGCATTCCCTGCCCCTGGCGCAGAGTGTATGCCTGCCTTGTCTCTCCTTCTCTCCCAAAGAACATTTCTGAGCACTTCTTATATCTCACAACGATGGCATTGATAAAATGAGGCACAGTCATTAAACAATTCTTGGGGAAGAAGAAATGGTGATTTCCTAACCAAAGAGCACAAAGTTTTAGTCAAGCACGATGAATAAACTCTAGAGATCGGCTATGCAACATTGTGCCTATCATCAACAATCATCTATTATACACTTAAATTTTTGTTAAGAAGGTAGATTTAATGTAAAGTGTTCTTATCCCAATAAGATAAATATTAAAAAAAAGAAAGAAATGTTTTTAAAAAGTTAACCTATCCAAGTTACACACAGCTAGTAAAAAGCAGAGCCTGGGCTTAAAGTCAGACAACTTGTCCCCACAGAGCCTACACCTAACAGCTATACTATGCTACCGCTCCATAAATATTTAAATATTAACTTAGCAAACATGTATTGATTAGGTGAATGTGAACTCCTAAAATGCAAACACACCTGAGAAAGGTAAAGATTAGTCATTAACACCTTAGCAGGAAACTTTAGCACTAACGCCTTAGCATCATGGGCTTGGAAAGCAGGAATTATAGTCAAAAATAATTGAACAGTTGTCTAGGTCATTTTTGTTGTGTTTAAAAAGAAAAGCACGAAGTGTAGAGTTCTTTGGAAGCACATGCTTCCAAATCAGACTAAGCTGAAGAAGTTGCTTGAAATTTCTTAGCCTCAGTTTCCACATTTGTAAATTGGATTTAAGAAAACCTACCTCATGGGCTTGCCGTGAATATCAAATACAGTGTCTGGCACAAGGTAGCCACTCAGTTTACATTGGTGACTGTAAAGAGTGATCTTTCCATAGAAAGTGAATATCAAATACAGTGTCTGGCACAAAGTAGCCACTCAATTTACACTGGTGCCTGGAAAGAGTGATCTTTCCATAGAAAATAGCCTAGGATGTGTCACAACCTAGGGGCATCAGGAAGACATGAAGTGTCTACCTCCAACCTGGGCGATATAACAGCTGAGGTAGAATGAAAAGAATGAAGACTGCTTTGCTCAGACTCAGCCTTCTGGAATCATTGATAACTGGATTAATGCACTCCAGGGGCTAAATTCATGGCAAAAGTGGATCTTACTTTCTTAAAACCAGCTGGAAAAAGGGTGCTTTTTTGAAAAGTTAAAAACTGGATGATGTTATTCCAGGATAAATGACTGATCTGAAAGAATTGTTTTCCAGCCTTCCATAGACACAAGACATAACTCTTCAACAGTAGAGATTGTCAATGGGAATTTCTCCATAGAAAACCATGAAAGTATATGTCAAGATAGTGGTTTGTTTATGTGCTAGTATAAAGTATAGCAGGCCCAGGCAGACGTAAGTCTTGTTACAATAGACTACTATAGGAAGCTTGCTTATCTGTACCTACACCAAAACCATGACTGCAAAAATCAGGTAAAAACCATCTAATCAAGGCACCTGAATGAAGTCACTTGAATCTCCACTGATAAACAGTATTTAAAAGGCTACAAAAGAATCTGTTAAGTGCCTGGTCCAACACTCTATAATGAAAACAAATACAACTTACTATGCATATGGATATCTAATAGACCATAGAGAGGAAAGAATTCTGATATGCAGCTCCATTTCAATCTTACTAAGAAACTAGTAATGATACTGGGACATAGCAGTCACTCAGTAAATATTTGCCAGATATTTAATAAAACCAGTAGGGCTAAAGGAAAAATTCTGGTCTGGGCTATATCATTTCAGGTCCTGGGGAGGCTTTTGTGGGTCACACATTGACCACTCCACACCCTCTATGTAAGAGCTGACTTCTTGATTTAGGTCCTTTCTGAAGAATCATGAGGCATTCTGAGAATTTCTACAGAACCGTTCAACATTACCAACTCACATCTCATACATCTGCAAGCATTAGGAAGTAAGTCCCGCTTACTTATTTGTTTATCTGAAGAATGGTTGCACAGTATTAAAGCTCTTTGTCTATTCAGACTACATGTCATATTTCTCCCTAGAAGTTGCGTTTTGTCTGAGTACTCACCCTCTCTAAAGGCTTGTTAATGATATGTATGAGCCCTTTCTATTTAGAATTCATCACAAAGTTGGTATTCCAGTGCACAGGACCTCAGTGATTCCAATGTTGCACCATCTGGCAACCTCTCATTCCAATTCAGAAAGAGTACCTCAGCATGTGTCTAAGTTATCACTTCACACCCAGTACTGTGTGGGTTTCTTACATATTCCAAGGACCAACAAGTGAACAGATAGCCTCTACAGACCCACTGCCACAACTAGAGCTCTGTTCCAGGAGCGTAAATTAAAGAAATAGAAGCCAACATTCCTGATTTTAGTTTGGAGAGAAATCGTTTGTGAAAATACGCACATACACACCCGTGAAGGAAACAGTACAAAAAACACGTCAACAAGTGCAAATTCTTATGGTACACCCCTGGGACATGCCTAATCAGAGAGCACTGAGCACAGAATGAACTATATCACTAATAGAAAGTTGCATAGAAAATGTAAGCTTTGCCAGGTTCAGTGGCTCACACCTGTAATCCCAGCACGTTGGGAGGCTGAAGCAGGCAGATCATGAGGTCAGGAGTTTGAGACCAGTCTGACCAACATGGTAAAACCCCGTCTCTACTAAAAATACAAAAATTAGCCAGGTGTGGTGGCACACACCATAATCCCAGCTACTCGGGAGGCTGGGGCAGGAGACTTGCTTGAACCTGGGAGGTGGAGGTTGCAGTGAGCCGAGATCGTGCCATTGCACTCCAGCCTGGGTGACACAGCAAGACTCTGTCTCAAAAAAAAAAAAAAAAAAAAAAGGAACCTTTGAGTTAGGCAGAAAAAGGAATGAAGAATAGAGATTAAAAGAGAGAATTTGGGAGAAAAGTAAAGACCAAAAAACTGTAAATGCTCAGAACTGATAAGATAGATGGTGAGATGGCCCTCATTCTGTCATTCAGCAAAGAAAAGCTAATAAGGAGATCCAAATTACTCTCACCTGTGAGAATAACATCACTCCATAAAACTCTTGGAGTCTAACCTGGCCCTTAAAATAGTTCATCTTGTCATCTTGAGGCAGAGGCAGAGTAATATGGACAAATAGAAGCCTCCATTGACGGGAACACCAAATTTAACCACAGTCTACACAAAAAGCACCTTCATGAGAACCAAAAATCAGGTGAGCAATTACAGTACCTGGTTTTAACTTCGTATCACTGAAGGAGGCACTGAAGAAGATATTTTTTAAAATCTTGAATTACTGACGCCATCCTTCGCACATGCCCCAGCAGTGGCTGAGTGGTGCAAAGAGAGTCTGTGCTCTTGGGAGAAGGAGAGCACAGCAATTATGGAAACTCACTGCTGCCAACACCGGGCAGAACTCAGCCCGTGCCCATGGAGGGAGCATTTAAGCGAGCCCCAGCCATAGGGGAAATACCCATCCCAGCAGTTGGAACTTGAGTTTCCATAAGCCTTGCCTCCATGCGCTAATGTGCTCTGGGGCTCTAAATAAACCTGAAAGGCTATCTAGGCCACAAAGATTGCAATTCCTAGGCGAGTCCTAATGCTGTGCTGTGCTTGGAGCCAGTAGAATTGAGGGGCATGCAATCTAGTGAGACACTAGCAAGAGCAGCAAAGGGAGGGCTTACACCATCCCTCCTCCAACCCCAAGCAGCGCAGCTCATAACTCTGAAGGAGAATCCTTCCTTCTACTTGAGAATAGGATAGGGAAAAGTAAAGAGGACTTTGTCTTGCAACTTGGATACCAGCTCAGCCACGGTAAGATAGGGCACCAGGCAGAGTCCTAAGTATCCCATTCCAAGCTCTAGCTCCTGCATGACACACCCTGGGCCAGAAGGGAACCTGCTGCCTTGAAGGGAAGGACCCAGTCACAGCAGTATTCATCATCTGCTGACTAAAGAGCCCTGAATAATCAACAGTGGTACCCAGGTAGTGCACGACATGGGCCTTGGGTGAGACTGAGACATGCTGGCTTCAGGTGTGGCCCAGAACATTTTCAGCAATAGCGGCTATGAGGAGACACCCCATCTTCTGAGAAAAGCAGAGGGAGGAGCAAAGGGGACTTTGTCTTGTGCTTAAGTATCAGCTTGGTCACAGTGGGGTAGAGCACCAAGCAGGCTCTAGGGTCCCTGATTCCAGGTCTTGGCTCTTGGACAGCATCTCTGGACCTACCCTGGGCCAAAGAGAAGCCCACTTCCCTAAAGGCTAAGTCCCAAGCCTGGCAGCATTCACCACAAGCTGACTGAAGATTCCTTGGGCCTTAAATGAACATAAGTGGTAGGCTGGCAGTACCCTCCATGGCC
Organism: Pan troglodytes; assembly: GCF_028858775.2. NCBI lineage: Eukaryota > Metazoa > Chordata > Mammalia > Primates > Hominidae > Pan > Pan troglodytes. Next base: position 18,432,992 of record NC_072411.2, read on the forward strand.
CTGTTGTGGTGGTGGACATGAGGAGAGACTCTTCTGCCTTGGGAAAGGGGTAGGAAGAACAGGAAGGACTTTGGTGGTTTCAGTGCAGCTCAGGCACAGCATAAAATAAACTACTAGGTAGATTTCTAAGGTTTCCAACTCTAGGCCCTGGCTCCCAAACAGCATCTCTGCACCTGCCCAGCACCTAAGGAAACTCACCACCCTAAAGGGAAGGACACAGCCTGGCTGGCTTTGACAGCTGGAGATTTCAGAGCCCTAGGGCCTTGAGTAAATATAGGTGGTAGGCAAGTAATAGTTATAGAAGGCCTTGAGTAAGACCTAGTGCTATGGTGACTTCAGGTCTAATGTGGCACAGTGCCAGTGATGGTGGTGACAGAGGTGCTGGTGTCACCCCTTCTGCAGCTCCAGGCAGCTCAGCACAAAGAGAGAGACTCCATTTGTTTGAGAGGAAGCAAAGGAAAAGAACAAGAGTCTCGGCCCAGTAAACCAGATAATTTTTCCAGATCTTATCCAAGACCACCAAACATACCTCTAGGAGCCTGCCACAACCACAGCGTTGCTGGGCTTGGGGTATCCCCTAATGCAGATACAGCAGCAGTGACCAAAAAGTTATATCACAACACCCAAGACCCTTTGAATACCTGGAAAGCCTTCCCAAGAAGGACAGATACAAACAAGTCCAGATTGTGAAGACTGCAATAAATACCTAACTCCTAACTCTTCAATGCCCAGAAACCAATGAATATGCACAAGCATCAAAATCATCCAGGGAAACATGGCCTCACTAAACAAACTAAATAAGACACCAGGACCAATTCTGGTGAGAAAGAGATACGTGACCTTTCAGACAGAGAATTCAAAATTGCTATTTTGAAGAAACTCAATGAAATTGAACATAATAGAGAGTAGGAATTCAGAATCATATCAGACAAATTTAACAAAGAGATTGAAATAATTAAAAAGAATCAAGCAAAAATTTTAGAGCTGAAAAATGCAAGTGACATACTGAAGAATGCCTCAGTCTCTTAACAGCAGAATTGATCAAGTAGAAGAAAAAATTAGTGAGGTTAAAAACAGACTGTTTGAAAATATACAGTCAGAGGAGACAATAAAAAAGAATGAAGTGCACCCACCAGATCTATAAAATAGCCTCAAAAGGACAAATCTATTAGTTATTGGCCTTAAAGAGGAGGTAGAGAGAGAGAGAGATAGGGGTAGAAGGTTTACTCAAAGAGATAGTAACAGAGAACGTCCCAAACCTAGAGAAATATGTTAATATTTAAGTACAAGAAGGTGTAGAACACCATAGAGATTTAACCCCAAGAAGACTACCTCAATATAGGTAACAATCAAACTCCCAAAGGTCAAGGATAAAGAAAGGATCCTAAAAGCAGCAAAAAAAAGAAAAAAAAGAAAAGAAAAAAATAATATGCAGTGAAGCTCCAATATGTCTGGCAGTGGACTTTTCAATGGAAACCTTACAGTCCAGAAGAGAGTAAAATGACATATTTGAAGAAAAACACTTTTATCCTAGAATAGTATATCCAGCAAAAGTATTCTTCATACAAGAAGGAGAAATAAAGACTTTTCCCAGAAAAACAAAAGCTGAGGGATTTCGTCAGCACCAGACATGTCCTACAAGGGAAATGTTAAAGGGAGTTCTTCAACCTGAAAGAAAAGAATGTTAATGAGCAAGAAGCAATCATCTGAAACAATTTCAGTGCTAGGTATATATGCCTAAAAAAGGAAATCAGTATATCAAAGAGCTATCTGCATTCCCATGTTTATTACAGCACGGTTCACAATAGCCAAGATTTGGAAGCCACCCAAGTGTCAGTCAACAGATCAATGGACACAGAAAATGTGATCCATATATACAATGGAGTATTATTCAGCCATTAAAAAAATGACATCCTGTCATTGGCAACAACATGGATGAAAATATAGGTCATTATGTTAAGTAGAATAAGTCAGGCCCAGAACGACAAACTTTTCATGGTCTCACTTATTTGTGGGAGCTAAAAATTAAAACAATTATACTTATAGAGATAGAGAGTAGAATGATGGTTACCAGAGGTTAGGAAGGGTAGTGGGGGGAAGAGAGGATGATTAATGGGTACAGAATCATAGTTAGAAAGAATTAATAAGACCTAGCATTTGATAGCACAACAGGATGACTATAGTCAATAATAATTTAATTATTCATTTTAAAATAACTAAGAGTATAATTGCATTGCTTGTAACACAAAGGATAAATGCTTGAGTTGATAGATACCTAATTTACCCAGGTGTAGCTATTATGCATTTTATGCCTGTGTCAAAATATGCCATATATCCCATAAATATATACATCTACTGTGTACCCACAAAAATTAAAAGTAAAAATGAACAACCTGTGCCATATGAATAAAAATTATAGCACCTAAAATCAAAAAAGATTTTTCCTGTAAATCTCTCTAGTAAGCAGAGATGGATGGACATTCAGCAATCTCCAAAAGGCTGGTCCTCTGATCCAAACTTATTGGACATAGCTTGAGTTTTATCTCATCCAGCTTCACGGGAGAAGTTTCAAAAATTCACATCATGTTCCATATGACCTTTTTATTCAACTTCAATGTTACCTCAAGCTAGACTATGGTAAGGGGTAACAACATGGAGTACAAGCAAAGTCACATGTTAAGAGCCTTCTGTCAGCTTTACCAGAAACTGAATGGTCCATTGTTGATGGGTCATTTGACTTCAATAGACCTAGGTTTTCTCATTAATTAAATGAGAAGGATTTGACTAGATCAGGGGTTAGTAAATGACAGCCTGTGGCTCCACCACCTGATTTGTAAGTAAAGTGTTATTGGAATCCAGCCATGCTATTTATGTACATATTTTCTACAGTTGCTTGCTACAATGGCACAGTTGAGTAGTTGCAACAATGACTGTATAGCCCATAAAGCCTAAAATATTTACTATCTGGCCCTTAAAAGCCAAAAAAAAAAAAAAAAAAAATGCAGGCTGGGTGCAGTGGCTCACGCCTATAATCCCAGCATTTTGGGAGGCCGAGGCGGATGGATCATGAGGTCAGGAGTTCAAGACATGCCTAGCCAACATGGTGAAGCTCCGTTTCTACTAAAAATACAAAAAAATTAGCCAGGCGTGGTGGCAGGTGCCTGTAATCCCAGCTACTTGGGAGGCTGAGGCAGGAGAATTGCTTGAACCCAGAAGGCAGAAGTTGCAGTGAGCCAAGATCACACCACTGCCTTCCAGCCTAGGTGACAGAGCAAGACTCCATCTCAAAAAAAAAAAAAAAAAAAAAAAAAGGATAATCTATTAGTTTCCTTCTAAGTCTAAAATTATAGGATTCTAACTAATCAAAAAGAATGTGTTCATAAATAACAGTATTTTATTTAAGTCAGGACTCAACCATTGCAAATTTCACATAATCTGATCCAAACGACTTAAGAAAAAAAAGTTACTGCTTATACTGACATAAGCTGAAAAGTCTACTGGGGCTCATTTCAGGGCCCAAACAATGTCACCAGGAATGAGCTCTTAACTCTACTTTCTTTTTGATGGCTTCATCCTCAAAATCCTCAGAACTGGGCCCAGCAGTTTATATTTTTATTGTCCACAGGAAGAAAGAGAATCCAAGTCCCATAATACTGTACTCAGTCCCCGAATAGGGCCTTATTGACCTTGAAAAACCCGTCTTTGGTCTTGTGCCTAATGCTGAATGCATCACCATGGCGAGAAAGATGGAATGCACTGACTGGCTAGTTTACATCATGTGATACACCCTGGGACCTAGACTAGCCTCAAAGCACATGGGCCGAAAATGGGGGATCGGAGCACTCTTGCCACAAAAAAAGGACATTTATGCTAGGCACAAAAGCCACACACTTTCCCTATAATAGAATAATAATTTTTCAGGCCAGTAGAAAGTTTCTTTGAATGGTAGCAACAGACACTGGGAACTCCAAAAGTGGGGAGAGAGGGAAGGAGGCAAGGGTTGAAAAACTACCTATTGGGTACTATGTTCACTATTTGGGTGACGGGTTCAATTGAAGCCCCAACCTCAGCATCATGCAATACATGTAACAATTCTGCACATGTACCCCCTGAATCTAAAATTGAAACAAAAAAAGGAAAAGGTTTCTCTGAAATTTTGGAATTACATATAATGTACACTGGACAGGCATTGAGAAAAAATTATTTGAAGCCACATAATTACTAGACAAAGTAAAGAATATGGAATGTTAAAATGATATTAGTAACCACACACTAAAATTTTAAGCATAGGATGACTTTTTTATGAGGGCCAATGGTAGGTCAATGAAATGACAAAGCTTTGTTATTACTTCAATCTCTTTAGTTTCAACAGGGATTCAGAAGCAAGATTATTTAAGAAAATTAAAAATTGCACAGCAGATTTACCTCCCTCACATGTGTCTTCTCAAGAATATTTGTTGCTGCTATTTGCTTCTGAGGAATCTTGAGTCTTTTGGAAGGTGCAGATTCTAAGTAGGCCAATAAGGAGGTCCCCTGAGGAGCACGCAATATTTGGTCTGTTGGTGAAAATTTTATCCAAAGTCGCCTCCATATGCCAGTCATAGAGGTAAATAGCAGCTGTCAGGCCCAGGGTACAGATATAAGTAGCTTCCTCTGCTTCCTTACAACCCATGATCAAGACCAGTGATTTTTACCACAATTCACCTAATCAAAAGGTATCTCCCTCCATGTCCTTTTAGATGTACCAGTAATCAGAAGTTTTGAAATCTCCTCTCAGAGAAAGAATAGAATCTATAAAGAAACTGTGGAATCAGTGATTCCATTTATTTTCATTTGTATCTAGAGGTCTTCCATAAAATTATGATCTCTTCTTAAACTCTACTTTTCTGTGGAAATCGTTCTATGCAGAAGAAAGGAAGAGGCAAGTGGGGAGACACCTTCTTAGATTGTTCACTCTGTGGCAGGAGCTTTACATATATAGGCTCTTTTGAGTCTCGTAACAATGGTAAGATGTATTTTATTATACCCATTTTACAGACAAGGACAATATCATGCCCGTAGTCACAGACTTCATCAACAATAAACACATATACTCAATTGAACAAATATATGTTCAACCCATGCATTAGCCCATGTTCATCTCATTTCAAAGGTCATGTTTCCCTTTAGTCCTCTGCCTCCCAGTGTTTCTTATCCATTTACAAATATGAAAAGTGATCCCTAACTTATCAGCTTCCTTTCTTTCCAAACCAAGTAGCTAACAGTCTTTTCAATTTTTTTCTCCCATTACCAATGGGAAAAGACTAAACAGGAAGTTTTTTAAAAAACGCCCTTTCCAAAAAACCAGGTAGAAAGAAAAGAGTTTGGCAAAGCAGTTAGAACGGGGGTATGGGAGCCAGACAGCCTCAGAAGAAACCAACCCTGCTGACACCTTGATCTTGGACTTCTAGCCTCCAGAACTATAAGGCACTACATTTCTATTGTTTAAGCCCCCTAGTCTGTAGTTCTTTGTTATGGCAGCCTGAGCAAGTTAATATAGTCAACACCACATGAGGACCTTGGAGTGGGGTGCAGGGAAAAGGTGGTAAAGCAAAGAAAAGGGCTGAATTCTGCAGCTCAGAGCACAATACATGTGCAACAACAATGTAGACTCTAAACAGAATTATGCCAGGAAAGCAGAGACTTGAACCTGAAGGCAGCCAGCAGAAGTATAACCCACCCCACCCAGAATTCCTGGAGAGGCTGAGTGAAATGGTATTCCCACTGGCTCTGGAATGGGTCCAGAACCAACTTCATTTGAATCTCAGTAGTCAGAGAACCTCAGCTGATAACTGGTTAATACAAAACTTCTCTGAGCACTTTGAAGAAGTGAGGACAGCTCAGTTTTCTAGGCTGGGTAGCTCCAGGTAGCTCTTCATGTAGCCATGAGCCCTCCTTTCTACATCACCTTTTTGGTATCACAGGTGGCCAAAGAAATAAGGGGGTCATTGGCTCTGGACACTTGGCATCATTAAGATTTTGGCTAATGCCCAGGAGTTTGGGAGTCATCATGCTTCAAGAGAAAATATCATTTATGCTTTCCCAATATGACTCAGGGGCTCTAGGGAAGGGTAGTACAAGTCTCTAAGTAATGAGGAGAGAGCAAAATACTGGGAAAAGAATATTAATTGATTGGTGGTGGATAAAAGTAACACTATATTTGTATGAGCTTTCTGCTCTAATTTACAAGATAAACTTTTTTCTCCACCACAATAAAATTCACAGACAACAGAGACATCTGTTTATTGGTCTCCTGTCTCCTATTTGTATTCATCAGGCATCTGGGTGGGGTGGTGGGAACTTCTAATTACTCTCCTCCTTCTCTGACTGAACACCTGATTCCAGTTTCCTTGTTGTACCCAGAGGGGCCCCTTAATGAACTGTAACTAAAATCAGTTTCCTTGGGTGGTTTCGAGTACTAATGATATACCCCATTTGCAGACAGAATCCCTTGGTGGTGAATGGCAAGCCTGGATGACCTGCCCCTGTCCCCTGCCAAGTATGCAAGCCAAGGAACTAGAGAAGGGAGCTATAGGGGAAGGTTTTCACACCTACAAGCTCAAGTTATCAGGTCCCCAAGGACCAGAAAGTGACAGATGGAGGGATTTTTATGATATGCCCTGAAGTACAATAAAGTCCTATCAAACACACACTTAAAGAGAACACTGCCTTCTCTTGGATGGTTGCTGTCACTTCTCACTCCAGGAGGCTGTTTCCATGAAATTTGCTGCCATTCTACCTTATTGTCAAATTACCAAGACAGTAAGTCCAGAAAAGCACTATGGGACTCATGTGACTGAGCTGAAAATTCAAGAAAAGTACTCAAATGTATAGCAGAGGAGTAAGTGTCTGGAACTCATCTCTACTGCTAATTTTGTCTTTCTTTAAAAAATTTTAAAACTGTTCATTTTAACCCTCTATCTAAAGATGTAAAGTTTCTGTGGCAGATTTCAGTACCAAATGTACATAGTAACAGGTTGCAGTAGTGTACTTGTGTCTTCCATAGCCTACCGCCCTGTAGCTCTACCCCTTCCGAACAATCCTGGGCCATTTTCTCTAACACAACCATAGCTGAAATCGAAGAAGAATACAAAACTTCAGAATACACAGTTTCTACATGCAAAGCTGGAGATGTTTGTGGGCTGCTAACATTTGGCTCAAACAGAGAGTTTCATCTCAAAGATGCTAATGGGCTCCTTACCCAGTTAGGCCATAACGAAATGGTACAGTTGAAACATCACGATATTCAGAACCAAACAGGCCTGAGTCTCAATGCTGACTCTCACTAGCTTTCTACCTGATGACCCATGGTATAATCACTCAACCTCTCTGAGCCTCAGTTTCTCTTTTATTAAAATGCAAATCATTACACATAGCTTGTAGAGTCTGTACTTAGTAAGTATTCAGTAAACAATAGATTTTCTTTAATTTTGTTTTGCTGTTGCTGCTACTGCTTCTGTTGAAATAGAACCGAAGGAAGGATAGAATCCCAGTAATGAGAAAATATTTCTTGAAGAACTTCATTATTGAAAGTAAAAAGAACACATTCTTGCACAAAAGAAAGAAGTCCTGTCTGGTCTCTGCCAGGCCCAGATATCCCACTTTGCCCTCTGGAGTTAAGATACAGCTATCATAAGATAGCCCAGAAAAGGTAGAAAAGCCCTTCCAATTCTGCCCAGCTTGAAAATTCCCCAGATGCATAAAAATGGACAGTGGACAAATTAAAGACTACCAAAGGTACTGAAAGACCAATCAGAAACCACTCCAACTGAGTGAGCAATCAGAGATTGTCTCAAGACTTCCTCTTTTTAGTCTACAAAACCTTCCTAGCCCCTTCAAACTTCTGCTGAAATGAAGGTGACAGTAGATGTTTCTCTTGCAGCTGCAAGATTGTGAATACACAGCATTTACTAATTTGGTCTCAGTCTTGTTTTTTGCCTTTAACAGTGTGATAACATATCAATTCACCATAAGTCATTAATGCATCACCCAGGGTTTGTTATCAGAGGATAGGTAGGTCTGGAAGGGAAGTGTCACAGGACACGTATGCTTGGACAGGATCTGGCGTGACCCAAGAAGGAGAGTGTGGGGTGCCTCTTGCAAGAAGAGGAATCTGGGGCAGCCAACATGCACCAGATGGGTGCTGGGTTTCTGGAGTGAAGAAACAGATGAAGCTGAATGGGAGGAGGTTTTTTTAAAGAAAGTGAAAAAATGCTAAAGACAGATTTTATCTAAGTCACACTTGTTTGCAGTGACTGGCATGAGAGACCTGTTTTGAAAACATTGTGGTTGAGCTAAACATATCACCTGTTCTCAGGTGTAGAGCATATAAATTTGCTCTGCTGGACTTGGATACAAGAAGCAACACTTTTTTTGTTTTCATGTTGGATGTAACTTGGTGAGACACTTGATATCACAGATATACACACAGAAGTCCTAGGGAGGGGAAAACTGCTTACATAAACCAGTGTATTTGAGGGAGGGACCAGTGTTCTGACATCCCTACAAGTTCCTGCTAAGATGCTCAGTGACCAAGTTGGCAAGGCCCATTTAGAAGGTAGAATGTTCCTCGACCTGTGCCAAGCTGGACCTCAGAGAACTTTTGCCAAGACTTCCAAGTAGGTTTGTTCTTCCTTGGTTCAGTGGCACCACCATTCCATCCAGCATGCTGTGAACAAGTAGACCTCAGGTTTCCACTTCTTGCGGAGTCCACTCCGAATCCCTTCCCCAGTCATAGGGAAAACATCCTGAGTTTCTGAAGAGAAGAGGCTCAAGCCAGTGCTGCCTCCCCAGCTCCCATGAAGAGCCCATCTCCCCATCTCTTAGATGAGCTTCCACCTCCCAAATAATATCTAGGTAGGGCCACATGGACACTTGGCTACTGACATAGTTTGGATATTTGTGCCTGCCCATGAAATGTAAACCCCAGTGGTGAAGTTGCAGCCTGGTGGGAGGTGTTTGATCATGGTGGGCAGATCCCTCATGAATGGCTCGGTCCATCCCCTTGGTGATAAATGGGTTCTTGCTCTGAGTTCACACAAGTTCTGGTCATTTAAAAGTGTGTGGCACCTCCCTCCCTACTCTCTCTCTCACTTGCTCCTGCTTTGACCATGTGACGTGCCTTTTCCCCTTCACCTCCCATCATGAGTAAAAGCTTCCTGAGTCCTACCCAGAAGGAGATGTCAGCACTATGTTTCCTGTACAGCCCACAGAACTGTGAGCCAATCAAACCTCTTTTCTTATAAATTACTCAGTCTTGGATATTTCTTCATAGCAATGCAAGAATGGCCTGATACAGCTACCTTTATATATTGAGGCCAGGAAAAAACACTCTCAGCCTTTTAAGTTTTCTAGTTTATTTGGGACCTTTGTGCAAATAAGGAAAAAGTACCCCTTCCTCAAGATACATCACTCCCTCTGTTAGAAAATTTTCCAGATTTGTTCAAACAAGATGCTGCCATCTGCCAAAAAGTTTTATATAATAAGTATACAAAGCCATGATGTATTTACTATAATGGAGCCCCCTTAAAGGAGACACACTTTTGCAGTGCACACAACCTGCACAATTTGTAAGCATGGCTTATAACAGTATGTGGAGGCTCTGAAAGCAGAGAACAAACAGCAAAAAAGCAGGATGCAAAATAAAACCCACTCTAAGAGGACATGGATGCTGACTGCTCTAACTTGCTTTGCGAATGCATACATTCTGCATGGCTTTTGCATAGTGTATGTTTCCAATTTGAATTATGTATCAGGTGGTCTTCTATGAGATACACTTATGCAGAATGAAGGCCACAGACCTCCAAAGTGCTATGAAAAATAATTGAAGCCCTCCTCTCTTAATCTTTAAAAGTTATCAATATCTTACCTTATGGAGAGAAAAGACCCCAGAAGTCAGTCATCAACCTAAAAATGCCAACTTTCCACTGACACCAGAGACAAGCTGCCTTCATGGCCCAGGGACAAGAAAAACACTCAATACATTGTGCTCAGACAATTGCTCCAACACTAGGAGTCAACACACCTCTACAAACCACCACATTTGGCTTCATTCACTGAGTGATCCTTGGCAGAGAGTTAAGGAGCCACGCTCTGTAGACTGGGATGATAAAAAGATCGTTTAAATGCCTGGAGGGGATGGGTGGTAAAGCCAAGGTACATTCAAATGTACCATCTTCTGCAGAATTGGAAAAAAGAAATCCACGGAAATTGGCAAAGAGAGCCAGCAATACATCTTTATGCTGTCAGTGAACTAGACCTATAGGGAAAATCTTTTGGTGTATCTCCCATGGTGACAATCTACAACAATAGAAGGTTTTTGAGATTAGTGCTATTGTCTGCTCTAACCTGCCTCTGTGAGGCAGTGCACAGCTCACACGCAGCAAACTGCTATGGGCCATTTCAGAACAGGAATGCCATGAAGAGTCACTGCTTAGCCATTGCTATACAGCACTGTTGGTGTATTTATTCTGCGATGTGCCGACCTTGATGTCTGTGTTCTCCTCTTATTCCTCAGGCTTAACATTTTGTCTATTTCTCCAGGTACAACTTTGTTTCCTATAGAGACTGACCCTGATAATCCACAACTCCAGTTGTTACTGCCTCCCCAGTTCAGCCAACCTACTCTGGGACCCTCAGAGTAGAGTCATGCTACTCTGCTCTGACATGCTCGGTCTTGACCCATCCCAACCTGGAAGCAGGCAACAGACACTCTAGGCATTTGGCTGACAGCACCATATTCCAGGATCCCCTTGACTCTTTGGTCTCAATCACTTGCTGGGAGAATTATGTGGACCCCAACTTATTCTAAGTTCTGTTGTGTGGTAGTAAGATTTCAACAAAATTTTAGTAAAAAATATCACAAAAATATCACAAATTCTGTACTGGAGTACCATGAAAATAGAAGAAATGGCTCTAATGAAGAATGGTAAAGCATCTAGCATCCCATATAGGATGAGCTATGCCTTCTCCAACCCATATTTTAAAATAATATCAACATGTAATAACTCATTTACCACAATAACATTATGTGACCAATACTAGCTGCTTTCACTTTTAGCATTTATAGAATCCCTAACAGAGTAAGACAAAGAATAAAGAGCTTGGAAATGGAGATCGATCAGCCAGGCTGCAATGTCCACTAGAGCAAAGTCAGGATTTGAGCCAAGGTCTATCTAACTCCAATGTCTAGTCTCTTAGTTTCTATCTCTACTGACTCTGTGTTATTTAAATAAGAGAAAAAAGAAAGAGGAGAAATAGGAGGAAGAGGAAGAGAAGAAGTCAGAAAGGAAGAAGAAGAGGAAGAAGAAAAAGGCAAAAAAAGGAAGAGGAGAAGGAGCAGGAAGAGGAGGAGGAGCAAGGAGGAAGAAAACGTGTCAACAAATACAACTTGGAAGGAGCTAAGTGTAAGTGACAGTGAAGTTCAGAAGTGAGTGGGATATTTACAACTGGTTAATTGAGAAAATATTTTAAGGAAGCAAGTAGGGGACCTAGCATGAAAAGGGTCCCCTTAGTCTATTTCCTTAAATGAACTATTTAAGAAAAGCAAAGAGGAAAGAAGAAGGAGAAAGAGAAGGAGACAGAGAAAAAGAAAGAAGAAAGGAAGGGAGGGAGGGAAGAAAAGAGAAATCGAGAAATGAAAAGGCAGAAAAGAAGAAAGGAAGTTTGGTTTAGTATATAACTCCATTTGAAGTGTACTCAAAGTAGTATAAGGATCCATAGCTTGCTAGAAAATTCTGAAACAACTTAATCATTGTATATAGTGGAACACAATTTTCTTTAAGACAATGCAAACTTTGAGCCAGTATGGAAAAGAGGTCGTGCCATGAGGCTTCCTGCTAATCAATTAGCCAGGGCACTGCAGGACATTTGAACGCTGAACATGCACCTCCCTTGGAGAAAACTCCAGGGTTGACTTTCTTTTCAATGGCTTCACTTCTTTGTCTTAGGCTCTCAGAGACTTGTTAGCGTGCCAGGGGAAAATAATAATCTAATTCCACCAGATTGTTGGTAAATGTCACTGAACTGCTAACCTATGTTCTGGGAACACAGGTTCCTCAAGACAATAAAAGACTTTACGTGAGAATCACTTTACCCAGTAAAACAAACAGAAACAACTTTGTTTACTTGAGAACATCTTAAACCTTTACTGTGCCATTTATATTGGTAGCATTTGATAGGTGATAGTGAATGCTATGTCTATCAGGCATTTTTTTCAGGAAAATTGGTGGGGAGGAGCTAGTGTTACAATCATTTGAGAGTCCCTGATTTGACCAACTCCTCTTCCTCGACAATTTTACATTTTACTGGAATCACCACAGGAGACTCTTAGAGTAGAAGTCTCAGACAACAGGGCAGGAGGATCCAGAAGAATGGATGCTTCCTGAGGAAAGAGGCCAGATTCTCTAAATTCCCATTGTTCACCAGCTGCCTGGACCATTTAAGGAGAAGTCCAAACCTGTCAGCACTCCATGCAGCCACCTCCTTGGGCGGAGTGTTCATTTCTCCAGACATCCACAGGAAAGCTGTCATCTCCATCAACAACATAAAATCCACATTTATCATATTATTAGAAAGAAATAAAGACAGTTGTAAGAACCAGGGTCTCAAACATACTCTTTTATTTTTTATATATACTTTAAGTTCTAGGGTACATGTGCACAACATGCAGGTTTGTTACATATGTATACACGTGCCATGTTGGTGTGCTGCACCCGTTAACTCGTCATTCACATTAGGTATATCTCCGAATGCTATCCCTCCTCCCTCCCCCGACCCCATGACAGGCCCCAGTGCATGACGTTACCCTTCCTGTGTCCAAGTGTTCTCATTGTTCAATTCCCACCTATGAGTGAGAACATGCCGTGTTTGGTTTTTCATCCTTGCGATGGTTTGCTCAGAATGATGGTTTCCAGCTTCATCCATGTCCCTACAAAGGACATGAACTCATTCTTTTTGTGGCTGCATAGTATTCCATGGTGTATATGTGCCATATTTTCTTAATCCAGTCTATCACTGATGGACATTTGGGTTGGTTCCAAGTCTTTGCTATTGTGAATAGTGCCGCAATAAACATACATGTGCATGTGTCTTTATAGCAGCATGATTTATCATCCTTTGGGTATACACCCAGTAATGGGATGGCTGGGTCAAATGGTATTTCTACTTCTAGATCCTTGAGGAATAGCCACACTGTCTTCCACAACGGTTGAACTAGTTTACAGTCCCACCAACAGTGTAAAAGCATTCCTATTTCTCCACATCCTCTCCAGCACCTGTTGTTTCCTGACTTTTTAATGATCACCATTCTAACTGGTGTGAGATGGTATCTCATTGTGGTTTTGATTTGCATTTCTCTGATGGCCAGTGATGATGAGCATTTTTTCATGTGTCTGTTGGCTGCATAAATGTCTTCTTTTGAGAAGTGTCTGTTCATATCCTTCGCCCACTTTTTGATGGGGTTGTTTGTTTTTTGACCTAAAACCATGAAAACCATAGAAGAAAACCTAGGCAGTACCATTCAGGACATAGGCATGGGCAAGGCTTCATGTCTAAAACACCAAAAGCAATGGCAACAAAAGCCAAAATTGACAAATGGGATCTAATTAAACTAAAGAGCTCCTGCACAGCAAAAGAAACTACCATCAGAGTGAACAGGCAACCTACAGAATGGGAGACAATTTTTGCAATCTACTCATCTGACAAAGGGCTAATATCCAGAATCTACAAAGAACTCAAACAAATTTTCAAACATACTCTTTAAATTAACAAGCATGCAACAAAATATCCCCGTGGGCACTGGGTTCTGGAGGAAAACAAAATGAATAAAAAAGCAACATTTTCTATTGTCCTGGAAAGTGCAATAGGGAAAGGATTTTGTAATAAATAAATGAATAAATAAATAATTTATGAAAAAGAACTAAACCTGTCTTGTCCCACACAGGCAGGCCCTCCAAGGGCTTGCACATGTACTAACTTGGGAGTCTCTCTCTCTCTTCCTCTCTTTCTCGCTATGCACAGCAGTCCTGCTATTATTCAAATGCCAAGGTGGCCAACTTGCCGCGGAAGAGTCTGTCTGCTTTGTACCCCATCCTTAGGAAACTGCAGGCACTTCCCACCTCTCTATTTACTGCTCGCTCTTCTGCAAGATATGCATTGATTTACAAAGGCCCATTTCCCACACAAAAGAACAACTTCAGGAGAATAGCCAGAGGAGCATTAAGCCTCAGAATGTGCCAGGAGCTGGAAAAAATTCGTCTTTGTGTTGGTCGGATGAGAATATAAATTACGCCAGTGACGTTTGAGTTCCCCACTGACACCCCTGGGAGGTCATTAACCCTGCAGGTAGAATTCTGTCTGACTGGAGCAGGGACTGGAAGAGGGCTTCTCTCAATAGGGGTTTCAGGCAGAGTCATGGGCTTCAGGGATTGGAAACAAAAGAACAACCGGAGGCTCCAAGTGGGTGTCTCACCATGAAAAGGTCAAGGCTAGTACTAAAGCTGAGGCCATGAAGTCAGGATCCCAAATACAAGAATATGAGGAAAAAAGCTGTCATTTAGTAAGCCTGGCACTCTTTCTAAGCTATCAAATAGAATTCTCACAACAGCCCTGAAAAGTTGTAGTTACTGGGCTTGGGGAAACAACTGATTCACCTGACAACCCAGCTCTGAGCAGAAAAGCCAGCTTTTGAGGAAGCTGGTCTGATTCCACAGCCTTTCCTCTATGTCACTCCATCTCTCAGTGGCCCATAGCCATCTTCTGAAATAGTCATTTCTACTTAGTTTCTCTTTAGTTTTTAAATTTGCACATGTAGCACATGACTATGGTCTCCTTGTAAACAACAACAAAAACACAGGTAACAAAAATCCCCAACTGCTATAGATGAGGACCAAGTCCTGTTGAGTCATCCGCAATCCTATCTTCTGCAGAGATAAGTGCTGCCACTCCTTGCAATCTCTCCTTCCAGAATGTTTCCTTGCATTTACACTCACATAAGTGTACCCATGGAAATATATACTACTGTTATATGGGAGTAACCTTTACATAAACGGTGTCATGTATTGCTCTGCAGCTCTTTTTTTTCACTTAACAATGCATTTAAGCAATCTTTCTCTCAGAGAACATCTAGAGCTACTCCATTCATTTTAGCCACAGCAATGTGCTCAATAGCATGGCTGTGCCTAATGTATGTAGACATCCCCCTACCGTGGGGCGTTTAAACTGGGACTGGCTTTTTTAAATCGATCAGCCTCGCTGTGACGTGTGGTAATGACTCAGGCACATTTATGAACCTGAGATAGGACAAACCTCTGAGAATTATCGAGAAAGCACCCCAGCAAAGAGAGATGCAAAGCCTATAGCAGAAGCAGAGGCTCTGGAATTTTTGTCTGAAGATCCTTGGTTCTGCTTTCCCTGGCAGCCACAAATCAAATGTGTTGGAAACTGAAAAGTTGCTGTTAAAGCAAGACATAGCCAATCTTTTCATTTAAGGGGAAGATTACAAGTAGAAACACATTTAAAACAGGAATCGAATCCTCCCTGGTATCAGCAAAGCAGTTAGTTCTTGAAGATTGAGAACTCCGTGCACCCAAAGTGAAAACTGACTTGAAAGGTTAATATTGACAAGGTATGGGAACTGCAGCTCTACGAACTACACAAAGAGGATTTAAAATACAGTCAATGCTTGCCACTTTATATATTTATAATTTGTTTAAGCAAATGAGAAGATACAGTCGTTCTATATCTGATCCATAAAGGAGCAGGAAGGCATTAGCTAAGAAATCCAACTGATGTGGACAAATGGAATCTACTATGCCAGGACAGAAAATGAATTTTATTCACGATCCTTACCAATTCAGTTAATACTGGATTGCATGAAGCTCCAGGAGATTGTGTGTGTGTGTGTGTGTGTGTGTGTGTGTGTGTGTGTGTGTGTGTGTGTGTGTTTATTCTGCCTGCTTCCCACCTGCTGTGCCTGGGAACTCCTGTGCATCTTTCCTGACTCTGACCAGCATGCCTTCCTGCAGGACTGCCCCTATCCCCCAGAGCAATGTCAGTGCTGGCATGGCAGTGCATACATATCAAGATATCATAGCATTTCTAGTTTGACATTTAAAGTAACTATATGTAAGCCCTTTGAGAGGAAATACTGTGGTACATGCATTTTGTTCCCTCAGCTTGTAACAGTTTCTGGCACATAGCAGGCTCTCAATAAACACATATTGACCTGAAAATCTCTAAAGAATGAAAGTATTCTCCACATTCAATAATCTCCAAAGGTCTACATACATCAGACAAGAGGAGAAAGCCGTGAATCACTAACTCAATCCTAACTATTTACCTGGAAACTCCTTGAGGAATTAACTCTATGAAGTAAAGGTTTTTCTTTTCCCCTCAAATTCAATATCTGGCTTCTTCCTAGAATCTACAATATCTGGGATTTCATATTAAGAATTCCTCATTAATTAAACAACAGATATCAGAATCAAAGAACTCAAGAAACAAGTCTACAATTAATTGCAGCAAGAGGATCTAATCCAACATGTTTTACCTTTTCTAACATCTGTCTCCTTCTGATAAATCAAAGCTCTCAGGCCCCATTCTGGGAGCTTCTGTTGTGCCTCTTGGAGCTGGGGTGAGAAAATGCTCCACACCCTGGGTGAGAATCTCTTGGCTGTCTCAAGAACTGAGCTAAAGGTGAAGAAAATATAAACCATTTTCAGCACTTCCTTTACAAAAGCTGCTGACCTTAGGTGTCTTTATCAACTTTTTTATACCTTGGTTTTTCCCTATAGAAAGTGGGAATAATAAATATGTCCTGCCTATCTAATCCAGACTGTCAACTCCTACCCATAGTTGAACTATGTCGAAGCACCACCTCAGCTGTGGAGGTTTCGACACTGCGCCTGCGCACCCTCTCATTAAGGAAAATATTATAATGGACACAAATACACAGTTTGATAGAAGAATTAAGACCTAGTGTTAGAAAGATCGGTAGGGTGACTATAGTTTACCATAATCTATCATACATTTCAAAATAGCTACAAGAGAATAATTTGAATGTTTCTAGCATAAAGACAAGACAAATATTTAAGGCGATAGATATCCCAAATACACTTATTTGATCTTTACCAATTATAGAATGTATGAAATTATCATGTATTCCTCAAAACTGTGTACATCTATTATGCATCAATTTAAGAAGACTATTTACAAAAAGAAAAGTATTCAGTGGCAGTCTGCATATTCTAGAAAGAACCACAGGGATATTTCTGGTCCCACATGCTCTTCCAGGACCTTGCCTCGTTGCCCATCAAGGGATGAAATCTATTTCTCCTCCCCTTAATCCTGAGCAAGCCTATGACGGCTTCCACGCATAGAATACATGAAATCCGTGCTGCACCATATCCAAGACTAGTTATGAAAGGTGATAATGGCTTATGCCTTTCACCCTCTTTAGAGACATGTGCGTTTTAAAGCCCTGAACCACCATGTAAGAAGTCCATACACCATGAAGCCACCAAGCAAGACAAACTATATGGAGAAGCCAAATAGAGATGGAGAGAGATGGCCAAAAGTCCCCAATGGCTCCTGCTGTTCCATCAGCTATGAGAAAAACTTTGGACTATAACATCTCCCTCCCTCTCCTCCCGCAACTAGGAAGGAGCAAAGAGACCAAAGAATGACTTGGACAAGTCCAGCCTGGCAGGTAGATGAGTTTATGAAGACTTGCATACTGGGCACTCCTGGGCAGGAGCAGGGCAGCTCAGAAGATCCACTCTGTCTCCCATCCCTAAGCTGCTTTTAAGCTGATTTTCTGGCTCTTTGCCTCCTGTGTGTGTGTGTGTTGAGAATATTTTCTTTGTTATGTCCCCAGATACTCTGTGAGTTGTTTGGGTTCTCAAGGACACCTGTTCCTCGGCTGGGCACCATGGCCTTGGCTCACCACCTGGCCTTCAGGGTTCAGGCAGTGGACATACACTCCTAAGTAACCTGGTGGGAGACCTGTCACACTACACTGTCTCCCAGCTGCTTCTGTTTTCTCAGCACAGGTGCCAGACATGTTAGTGAATAAGCCTCACCCATGACCCCAGCCCTGGCCACTGCCTGACAGCAACCTTATACAGACCCTGAGCCAGAACTGCTCCACTAAATTGTTCCTGAATCCTTGGCTTGCTTTAATACATTAAGTTTTGGGATGAATTGTTACATAATAATAGATAATCAGAACAACTGGAAACTTCTATACCTATCATTTATGCCCTACCTGGACAACTTCTATGTCTACCATGTATACCCTACCTGCCACTATAAAACAACTGTGTGTTTATCTGTTGTCATCCCCTATTTAATAGTAGGATCCTCTAAATCTAGAACCATATATTATTAGACCCAATATCCAGTGCAAGGCCTACAACAGTCAAGGTGTTCAATAAGTTTGGATAGATGGGTGAATGGATGGATGGGTGCATGGATAGATAGATGAATAAATAGAGAAATAAAAGATGAAATACCTTCCAGAGATGCTACAGGACCATATAAATGGATTGATATAAAGTATTTTTAATAACACCATAAGCAAAGATTATCTGTTCTTATATGATATCTCTTATTCATCTTAAGACATGTATGATAGATATAGAGATACAATCACAGATATTTTCTGGACGATAAATTCAATAATTTTCATGTATTCTATTCTTACTTAGCTAAACTTTATTACAAATACTCGCTTACTTGTCTATTTCTCTATTATTTATAAATGCTGTGGGAGCTAAGACTGCTTATTTTGTTTACCACTTATCCCCAGAGCCTAGTACTGTTCATTAAATATATATTTGTTTATTAGATGGGGAAATAAACGGGGAGGAAAGGAAAAATACATATATCCAAATTTAACATAGGTCTCTCTAACTGTGTAATAGTTTCTCTTATATAATAGTCACCTTTTTCAAACTTTCAAAACACCTTGGTTGTTCACAGCTTCAAACTGAATCCAGGAAACATTTGGAAAAAGGGAAGCCTAAGTCCAACACTTAAATAACTTTCAATGTCAAGTCCTTATCAGGCAGCAGCCTGCCTCAACTATGAGCTGTGTAGATATGAATAGCCCTGCTTTCTAGGGGGATCTGAACAGAATCTCAACCTGTGTTGCTCATTGAGCTCTTTCAGCCATGCCATAAGCAGAAAAAAAATTAATCATGAAGGAGCACTTTGATGCAGTAGCTTATATCCCCTGGAGTTTGTTTTACACATAGATAAGCGTTGTGAAAGGTTAAGTAGTCTGTCTAAAGTTACTTC
Source organism: Pan troglodytes (assembly GCF_028858775.2). Classification (NCBI taxonomy): domain Eukaryota; kingdom Metazoa; phylum Chordata; class Mammalia; order Primates; family Hominidae; genus Pan; species Pan troglodytes. Next base: position 18,452,330 of record NC_072411.2, read on the forward strand.
CTGCTAATAATAATAATGACCACTACTTATTGAGCCCTTAGTAAGCTGAACACTTTCATGTATTAACTCATTTAATTCTCACAACAATTATACAAGGTAAGAAATATTATTAGCATCTCCATCTTAAAGATGAGGATGCTAATGCACAGAGAAGCATTTGCCCACCTCAAGAAGCCAGGAAGTGGGGGAGCTGGAGTGACCTGTCTGCAGACTCCACACTCTCCAGCACCACAGCAAACTGCCTCCCAAGCCACAGAGGTAGAATCACACAGCATCTCCCAGCTATGAGCACCCTGGTCAGGCAGGAGACAGGGGAGGATGTGATCACTGATGGTTATCATGAAATACTTCTCAGGGAAAATTAAGTAAATAAAATGAGCTTCATTAAGGACTTAAGGCCCCACAGGTATATCCTGGAATAACTAAAACTAAGGAGTATGAAGTGTTTTATACAAGAAATTAACAGGAAAGTAAGAGGTGGATAAGCAAAGGAAGAGAGAGCCCAACAAATCAGCAAGAAGCTGAGACTGGGGTAAAAATACCACTATTAACAATTCTCTAGCAGTGGAAATGGCTAAGGCGCTTTAAAGAACAGGGACATCTAATTATTCATCTAGATATCACTAGTAATGTTTGCCTAATATTTCTACAATTTCCACTTCTGAGCACATGGTTGACTTGTACTTCCTGAACCCCCATAATTGAGTTGGGTTATATGATGAGTTCTCCCTAAAAAGCTGAAAGAAGTGACATGACTCATGTCACTTCCATCAAATACATTTAATTGTCTCCAGAGCTCTCTTCCCCTCTGCCATGGTGATACAAAGCATTTGAGATGGTGGCTACTTTAGCCTGGTTCCCTGAGTGTCTGTGTGGAGCAGAGCCCCCTGCTGACCTGTGGTGATGCACGGCATAAACTATATTTGTTGTTGATGTTTTTCTAATTTCATTATGGAAGTTTTCAAACATTCAGAAATTAACAGAATTTTACAGTGAATTTTTCTGTACCCACCATCTAGATCCTACAATTAACATTTTCCTATATTTGTTTGATCACACATCTATACATTCCTCTATCCACCCATCAATTAATTTTACCTATTGGATACATTTCAAAGTAAGTTGCAGACATTAGTACATCTCAGCCTAACCAGTTCAGTATGCATATCACTTAGTAGAGCCCAATATTTGTTTGCAGGTGATTTTTTTGACAAAATATACATATAGTGAAATGCACAAATTTTATTTGCCCATTTGATGAGTTACATTTGTTGGTTTTAGCCATGGAGATTTGGGGCTGTTTGTTACTACAACATAACCAAGCCTACCCTGGCTGATTCATTCAACTTTGTGTTGCGCTGCCCTGTGATGTCATCCGCAAGTTGCCCTTAAATCTGCTATTCAATCTAACACACACATGCTGGAGTTGGTGGGCTGTGGTAAGAGGATGGTCAGGGAGGTTTCCAATATAGTGATGCAGTAACAAAATAAGACAGTAAACAGAGGAGTCAAAATGCAGAGTAGAGATTAAGAACTCTAAATAAGGTGACCTTGGAGGCAAAGGCAATTTGGATAAATGCAAGCACAATCCCCTCACTTTCACCAAAACTACCAGAAAATATTAAAAAGAGACAACATAGTCATCCCCCTGTATGCTGGAATGAGGGTTTGAGTCTATTGACTTGCCTTTATTGACAGAGTTCATTATTCCTTCCTCCTTCTAAACCTTCTTCATTTGGCCTCCAGAACCACCCTCTCTCCTGATTCCCCTTCTGCATTCCTGGTTGGTCACCTTCATTCTTGAGTTTATCTTCATCCCTCCCACCTCTAATAGTTGGAGTGCCCTAGAGTTCAGTCTCTGGGTCTCTTCTCTTGTCTATCCATACTAATCTCCTTGCAGATTACATTGAGTTTCATGCCTTTAAACACAATCAATATGATTTTTTTAATTTCTGAATTTATATCTCCAGCATGGATTTCTCCCCTAAATTGCAGCTTTAAGATCTGACAGTCCACTCAACATCTCTATTTATAAGTCTAATACACACCTCAAACTTAACTTGACCATATCAGAACTTCTGATCTTCTCCCCCTAAAATTATTCCTCCTAAAGTCATCCTCATCTCAGTTCAGGACAACTTTACCCTTCCCATTGTTCAGACTAGATCATCTTTGACTCTCTCTCTCTCTCTCATTCTCTCTCTCTCTTTCAATATCTATATATCTATCTCTCTTTCCCCTTATTATGTCAAGAAAATTTTTATCATTACCTTTAAAATGTATCCAGAATCTGTGATGTCTTGCCACTTTTTTCACTACTACACTGGTCTAAGCTATTGCCATCTTTTCCCTGGATCATGTCAAAAGAGTTTCAACAGGTTTCCCTGGTTCTACCTTCAACCTCTCACAGTCTTTTCTTAACATATCAGCCAGGGTGATCCAGTTACACATAACTCAGAATAAAATCACTCTTCTGCTCACACGACAGAGTAAATGCTAAAAACCTTCACCATGTTATAAAACCCTACCTGATCTGGCCTACTGTTACCTACTCACCTCATCTTCTTTTCTCCCTATCATTCACTGCTCTCCAATCACATTGGACCCTTGTCTATCCTTGAATATACCAAGCACCCTCTTGTCTGGCTTAAGCCAAAGGAGAGTCCTATTAACCTAGCAGGAAGAGGTAGTCAGTCCCAGGCTAGCTCAGATCAATGATTTCAACAAGGATAGGGCTGATTTTCTCCTTCTAGTCTGCAACTTCGGTGCCATGGCAACAATCTCCTCTTAGGATCACAAAAGAGCATCACAGCTCTAAGCCTGATATCCTCCCATGACTGTTCAAAGAAGAAAGCAAGGAAGGTATTAGCAAAAGGACTCTGTTCTCAAATGCCTGCATGATGTCAGCAAGGCAAAACTTTTCCAAAGAGCACCAGCAAAGCTCCCATTACATATCACAAGCCAGAACATACTCCCTGGCAAAGGAGAGTGTGATTGTCTTGATGGTCACCATCCATCCCCTGGGGCTAGGCACACTTATGGCAGCAACGAAATAGACATCTGACAGCAAGGAGGAATGGGACAACCAGCATCCTACTAGACACCATTGACAGGCCACTAGATGGAGTAAGAGGAGCTCCAAACTCCATACCTGCTCTGCCCTTAACTTTGTGATGTTTATATGTAATACCCCTGCACTAAAACAGTTCCTTCATCTGCAAAATGAGGAGGTTGGGCTAGACATTGCCTTCCAGCTTGAATGTTCTCTTATTCTGTGACTTCCATGTGGTGTTGTAAAGATCTGAGTCTTCCTATGTGCCATTTCTCATGTATGTAAACATCTCCTAAAATGATGGGAACTCTAGGATGTCTTTGATCATCTATTTTAAAACGAGAAGAGAAATTTTAACAAGAACATTTTGTACTGCTCATTCCCCACTGGTTCTTAAGAATAAAGAACCTTTTTCTACGATTACTGACATTTAAAGACAGCGATTCAGATTCAGTAATTAGGACTCAAAATCATTCAGCATAAAGCTATAGCTTCCCAACAGTTGTTCCACTGTGGAAGTTTGAATGACTAACTCTTATCTGTGTTGCTAACAGTAATTCCTAATCATTATATTATTACTCAGTTTTAAAGCAAGAGAATGAAAACAATGCTGCCTTTGGCATCAGGACTTCTGTCATTACTGGAACACAAAATTGATATCATGTGTTCATATTAGTAAGCTTAGGCCCTGTTCTTCAGAGGTCGTTGCTGTGAGAAGCTGAAAAACAAATTGTGAGCTCCAAAATATCTGTCGAATGCAAAAGGAACATTGTTCTACCAGTGGAAGATAAGTACAAAAATATATGAAGAGGCCCAAACCATGTGTTTTTTCTCTTGGCATGTCCACTAACTGGCACAGTGCTTACCACATGTCAGTGCTCAAAATTTATGTATTGCATGAATAATGGAAGAATGAATTAATGCTTTATTAGAAAGGCCCACATAGATGTATCTTGGAATCTGCACAGACCAACCACCCTGCTTCCTCCCTCCCTCTGCCTGTGGCAATGACTCACTTTGACTATGATGGTCCATCCACCCATCTTCTTGGATTCTCATGTTCTGCAACAGTAATTGCAAAACTGCTCAAAGGTAGTAAAACACAATTCAGTCCTCTGCCTTTGCACACAAATATTCTTTCTCCTCACCTCCAAGCAGAAATGGAATAGGCATTGCATCAGGAAAGCATCCTCCCAGCACCTTAGTTTGCACAGGCTGTGTCAGCCCTACCCCAAGCCAGTGTCTGTTAGAGCCTGTGGTTCCACGTGTAATTGGGCATATGTGATACACACACTGTGAGCATTTGCGTAGAAGCATAACATTAAGCATGCTGCTGCCTTCTAATACTTCTCAAAAAACACAATTTAGCAGAAAAAAAATTATTTTCAAAGGTGCATGAAATCTATCCTTTTCATCCTCCCGTTCAGATACTCTAAAGTTCACTCCTGAATTAAGCTAGACCTACAGAAATTTGTGAACTAAAACAGTCTTTTGACCTTTTCTCTATTCTTCACTCTTCCTGTTGAAAGATTTTCGCTGGCATGGGCTATGATGTGATGTTATCAGCCTGCATTGGGAAACACAAAAGAAACACCAATGCAACCCCAGGTGTCTGCAATGAGAAGGTTGAAGGTGCTGTTACTTTACACAGTGGGCTCATTCATGAGAGTCCCGAAAAGAATGTTGTTCCTGCCACAGTATCAAAATGAATTGTGCATCTCCTTAAAATGGGCTTGTTTTTAATCTCATGAACCCTAAATAGTACAACCAAACAAATGTCCCTTTTCATTTAGTTTCTAGAATACTTACAGAACAATTTGAGGCCCACCTGTTAAAAAGAATGGCAGGCTGTATGCATGGTCTGCATTGCTGTTTTGGCTTCATTCCTGGCTATTAAAAAAATAGCTCCACCAGGCCAGGCACATTGGCACATGCCGGTAATCCCAGCACTTTGGAAGGCCAAGGCAGGGCAAATCACCAGAGGTCAGGAGTTGGAGACCAGCTTGGCCAATATGGTGAAACCCCATCTCTACTAAAAAAAATAATGATAATACAAAAAGTAGCCAGGCATGGTGGCAGGCACCTGTAATCCCAGCTACTCAGGAGGCTGGGGCAGAAGAATCTCTTGAACCCAGGAGGCAGAAGTTGCAGTGAGCCGAGATTGCACCACTACACTCCAGCCTGGGTGACAGAGCGAGACTCTGTCTCAAAAAAAAAAAAAAGAGAAAGAAAGAAAGAAAAAAACAAGGGGGGGGAGGAGCCAAGATGGCCGAATACGAACAGCTCCAGTCTACAGCTCCCAGCGTGAGCGACGCAGAAGACGGTGATTTCTGCATTTCCATCTGAGGTACCGGGTTCATCTCACTAGGGAGTGCCAGACAGTGGGCGCAGGTCAGTGGGTGCAGCGCACCGTGCGCGAGCCGAAGCAGGGCGAGGCATTGCCTCACTCGGGAAGCGCAAGGGGTCAGGGAGTTCCCTTTCCGAGTCAAAGAAAGGGGTGACGGACCCACCTGGAAAATCGAGTCACTCCCACACGAATATTGCGCTTTTCGACAGGCTTAAAAAACGGCCCACCACGAGATTATATCCAGCACCTGGCTCGGAGGGTCCTACGCCCACGGAGTCTCGCTGATTGCTAGCTCAGCAGTCTCAGATCAAACTGCAAGGCGGCAGCGAGGCTGGGGGAGGGGCGCCCGCCATTGCCCAGGCTTGATTAGGTAAACAAAGCAGCCGGGAAGCTTGAACTGGGTGGAGCCCACCACAGCTCAAGGAGGCCTGCCTGCCTCAGTAGGCTCCACCTCTGGGGGCAGGGCACAGACAAACAAAAAGACAGCGGTAACCTCTGCAGACTTAAGTGTCCCTGTCTGACAGCTTTGAAGAGAGCAGTGGTTCTCCCAGCACGCAGCTGGAGATCTGAGAACGGGCAGACTGCCTCCTCAAGTGGGTCCCTGACCCCTGACCTCCGAGCAGCCTAACTGGGAGGCGCCTCCCAACAGGGGCACACTGACACCTCACACGGCAGGGTATTCCAACAGACCTGCAGCTGAGGGTCCTGTCTGTTAGAAGGAAAACTAACAAACAGAAAGGACATCCACACCAAAAACCCATCTGTACATCACCATCATCAAAGACCAAAAGTAGATAAAACCACAAAGATGGGGAAAAAACAGAACAGAAAAACTGCAAACTCTAAAACGCAGAGTGCCTCTCCTCCTCCAAAGGAACGCAATTCCTCACCAGCAGCGGAAAAAAGCTGGATGGAGAATGACGAGCTGAGAGAAGAAGGCTTCAGACGATCAAATTACTCTGAACTACGGGAGGACATTCAAACCAAAGGCAAAGAAGTTGAAAACTTTGAAAAAAATTTAGAAGAATGTATAACTAGAATAACCAATACAGAGAAGTGCTTAAAGGAGCTGATGGAACTGAAAACCAAGGCTCGAGAACTACGTGAAGAATGCAGAAGCCTCAGGAGCCGATGCGATCAACTGGAAGAAAGGGTATCAGCAATGGAAGATGAAATGAATGAAATGAAGTGAGAAGGGAAGTTTAGAGAAAAAAGAATAAAAAGAAATGAGCAAAGCCTCCAAGAAATATGGGACTATGTGAAAAGACCAAATCTACGTCTGACTGGTGTACCTGAAAGTGATGGGGAGAATGGAACCAAGTTGGAAAACACTCTGCAGGATATTATCCAGGAGAACTTCCCCAATCTAGCAAGGCAGGCCAACGTTCAGATTCAGGAAATACAGAGAACGCCACAAAGATACTCCTCGAGAAGAGCAACTCCAAGACACATAATTGTCAGATTCACCAAAGTTGAAATGAAGGAAAAAATGTTAAGGGCAGCCAGAGAGAAAGGTCGGGTTACCCTCAAAGGGAAGCCCATCAGACTAACAGCGGATCTCTCCGCAGAAACCCTACAAGCCAGAAGAGAGTGGGGGCCAATATTCAACATTCTTAAAGAAAAGAATTTTCAACCCAGAATTTCATATCCAGCCAAACTAAGCTTCATAAGTGAAGGAGAAATAAAATCCTTTACAGACAAGCAAATGCTGAGAGATTTTGTCACCACCAGGCGTGCCCTAAAAGAGCTCCTGAAGGAAGCACTAAACATGGAAAGGAACAACTGGTACCAGCCACTGCAAAATCATGCCAAAATGTAAAGACCATCGAGACTAGGAAGAAACTGCATCAACTAACGAGCAAAATCACCAGCTAACATCATCATGACAGGATCAAATTCACACATAACAATATTAACTTTAAATGTAAATGGACTAAATGCTCCAATTAAAAGACACAGACTGGCAAATTGGATAAAGAGTCAAGACCCATGAGTGTGCTGTATTCAGGAAACCCATCTCACATGCAGAGACACACATAGGCTCAAAATAAAAGGATGGAGGAAGATCTACCAAGCAAATGGAAAACAAAAAAAGGCAGGGGTTGCAATCCTAGTCTCTGATAAAACAGACTTTAAACCAACAAAGATCAAAAGAGACAAAGAAGGCCATTACATAATGGTAAAGGGATCATTTCAACAAGAAGAGCTAACTATCCTAAATATATATGCACCCAATACAGGACCACCCAGATTCATAAAGCAAGTCCTGAGTGACCTACAAAGAGACTTAGACTCCCACACAATAATAATGGGAGACTTTAACACCCCACTGTCAACATTAGACAGATCAACGAGACAGAAAGTTAACAAGGATACCCAGGAATTGAACTCAGCTCTGCACCAAGCGGACCTAATAGACATCTACAGAACTCTCCACCCCAAATCAACAGAATATACATATTTTTCAGCACCACACCACACCTATTCCAAAATTGACCACATACTTGGAAGTAAAGCTCTCCTCAGCAAATGTAAAAGAACAGAAATTACAACAAACTATCTCTCAGACCACAGTGCAATCAAACTAGAACTCAGGATTAAGAATCTCACTAAAAACTGCTCAACTACATGGAAACTGAACAACCTGCTCCTGAATGACTACTGGATACATAACGAAATGAAGGCAGAAATAAAGATGTTCTTTGAAACCAACGAGAACAAAGACACAACATACTAGAATCTCTGCCACACATTCAAAGCAGTGTGTAGAGGGAAATTTATAGCATTAAATGCCCACAAGAGAAAGCAGGAAAGATCCAAAATTCACACCCTAACATCACAATTAAAAGAACTAGAAAAGCAAGAGCAAACACATTCAAAAGCTAGCAGAAGGCAAGAAATAACTAAAATCAGAGCAGAACTGAAGGAAATAGAGACACAAAAAACCCTTCAAAAAATTAATGAATCCAGGAGCTGGTTTTTTGAAAGGATCAACAAAATTGATAGACTGCTAGCAAGACTAATAAAGAAAAAAAGAGAGAAGAATCAAATAGACACAATAAAAAATGATAAAGGGGATATCACCACCGATCCCACAGAAATACAAACTACCATCAGAGAATACTACAAACACCTCTATGCAAATAAACTACAAAATCTAGAAGAAATGGATAAATTCCTCGACACATACACTCTCCCAAGACTAAATCAGGAAGAAGTTGAATCTCTGAATAGACCAATAACAGGATCTGAAATTGTGGCAATAATCAATAGTTTCCCAACCAAAAAGAGTCCAGGACCAGATGGATTCACAGCCGAATTCTACCAGAGGTACAAGGAGGAACTGGTACCATTCCTTCTGAAACTATTCCAATCAATAGAAAAAGAGGGACTCCTCCCTAACTCATTTTATGAGGCCAGCATCATTCTGATACCAAAGCCTGGCAGAGACACAACCAAAAAAGAGAATTTTAGACCAATATCCTTGATGAACATGGATGCAAAAATCCTCAGTAAAATACTGGCAAAACGAATCCAGCAGCACATCAAAAAGCTTATCCACCACGATCAAGTGGGCTTCATCCCTGGGATGCAAGGCTGGTTCAATATACGCAAATCAATAAATGTAATCCAGCATATAAACAGAACCAAAGACAAAACCCACATGATTATCTCAATAGATGCAGAAAAATCCTTTGACAAAATTCAACAACCCTTCATGCTAAAAACTCTCAATAAATCAGGTATTGATGGGACGTATTTCAAAATCATAAGAGCTATCTATGACAAACCCACAGCCAATATCATACGGAATGGGCAAAAACTGGAAGCATTCCCTTTGAAAACTGGCACAAGACAGGGATGCCCTCTCTCACCACTCCTATTCAATATAGTGTTGGAAGTTCTGGTCAGGGTAATTAGGCAGGAGAAGGAAATAAAGGGTATTCAATTAGGAAAGAGGAAGTCAAATTGTCCCTGTTTGCAGACTTCATGATTGTATATCTAGAAAGCCCCATTGTCTCAGCTCAAAATCTCCGTAAGATGATAAGCAACTTCAGCAAAGTCTCAGGATACAAAATCAATGTACAAAAATCACAAGCATTCTTATACACCAACAACAGACAAACAGAGAGCCAAATCATGAGTGAACTCCCATTCACAATTGCTTCAAAGAGAATAAAATACCTAGGAATCCAACTTACAAGGGATGTGAAGGACCTCTTCAAGGAGAACTACAAACAACTGCTCAGTGAAATAAAAGAGGATACAAACAAATGGAAGAATATTCCATGCTCATGGGTAGGAAGAATCAGGATCGTGAAAATGGCCATACTGCCCAAGGTAATTTACAGATTCAGTGCTATCCCCATAAAGCTACCAATGACTTTCTTCACAGAATTGGAAAAAACTACTTTAAAGTTCATATGGAACCAAAAAAGAGCCCCTGTCGCCAAGTCAATCCTAAGCCAAAAGAACAAAGCTGGAGGCACCACACTATCTGACTTCAAACTATACTACAAGGCTACAGTAACCAAAACAGCATGGTACTGGTACCAAAACAGAGATATAGATCAATGGAACAGAACAGAGCCCTCAGAAATAACACCGCATATCTACAACTATCTGATCTTTGAGAAACCTGAGAGAAACAAGCAATGGGGAATGGGTTCCCTATTTAATAAATGGTGCTGGGAAAACCGGCTAGCCATATGTAGAAAGCTGAAACTGGATCCCTTCCTTACACCTTATACAAAAATCAATTCAAGATGGATTAAAGACTTAAACGTTAGACCTAAAACCATAAAAACCCTAGAAGAAAACCTAGGCATTACCATTCAGGACATAGGCATGGGCAAGGACTTCATGTAAAAAACACCAAAAGCAATGGCAACAAAAGACAAAATTGACAAATGGGATCTCATTAAACTAAAGAGCTTCTGCACAGCAAAAGAAACTACCATCAGAGTGAACAGGCAACCTACAAAATGGGAGAAAATTTTCGCAACCTACTCATCTGACAAAGGCTAATATCCAGAATCTACAATGGACTCAAACAAATTTACAAGAAAAAAACAAACAACCCCATCAAAAAGTGGGCAAAGGATATGAACAGACACTTCTCAAAAGAAGACATTTATGCAGCCAAAAAACACATGAAAAAATGCTCATCATTACTGGCCATCAGAGAAATGCAAATCAAAACCACAGTGAGATACCATCTCACACCAGTTAGAATGGCAATCATTAAAAAATCAGGAAACAACAGGTGCTGGAGAGGATGTGGAGAAATAGGAACACTTTTACACTTTTGGTGGGACTGTAAACTAGTTCAACCATTGTGGAAGTCAGTGTGGCGATTCCTCAGGGATCTAGAACTGGAAATACCATTTGACCCAGCCATCCCATTACTGGGTATATACCCAAAGGACTATAAATCATGCTGCTATAAAGACACATGCACACGTATGTTTATTGCAGCATTATTCACAATAGCAAAGACTTGGAACCAACCCAAATGTCCAACAATGATAGACTGGATTAAGAAAATGTGGCACATATACACCATGGAATACTATGCAGCCATAAAAAATGATGAGTTCATGTCCTTTGTAGGGACATGGATGAAATTGGAAATCATCATTCTCAGTAAACTATCGCAAGAACAAAAAACCAAACACCGCATATTCTCACTCATAGGTGGGAATTGAACAATGAGATCACATGGACACAGGAAGGGGAACATCACACTCTGGGGACTGTTGTGGGGTGGGGGGAGGGGGGAGGGATAGCATTGGGAGATACACCTAATGCTAGATGACGAGTTAGTGGGTGCAGCACACCAGCATGGCACATTTATACATATGTAACTAACCTGCACAATGTGCACATGTACCCTAAAACTTAAAGTATAACAAAAAAATAAAAAATAAAATAAAATAAAATAAAATAAAATAGGGAGGCATGAATAATCCAAAAAAAAACAAACAAAAACAAAAAATAAATAAATAAATGAAAAAAAAAAGGCTGGGTGTGGTGGCTCACGCTTGTAATCCCAGCACTTTGGGAGGCCAAGGCAGGTGGATCACCTTAGGTCAGGAGTTCAAGATCAGCCTGGCCAAAATGGTGAAACCCTGTCTCTACTAAAAATACAAAAATTAGCTGGGCATGGTGGGAGGCACCTGTAATCCCAGCTACTTGGGAGGCTGAGGCAGGAGAATCGCTTGAACCCAGGAGACAGAGGTTGAAGTGGGCCAAGATCATGCCATTGCACTCGAGCCTGGGTGACAAGAGTGAAACTCCAACTCAAAAAAAAAAAAAAAACTCCATCAGTAATTTTTCTTCTTGTTTCCCACCTACTTCTATTTATGTTGATTTGAAAAACTGAATGCATCCTTAGAAGTGCTTTAAAGCTTTTCTGAACAAGGGAGGGCACAAATTTTTGAGGCAAATTAACATGAAAGTCAATCTTACCAAATTTTCTTTTTTTTTTTTTCTTTTATTATTATACTTTAAGTTTTAGGGTACATGTGCACATTGTGCAGGTTAGTTACATATGTATACATGTGCCACGCTGGTGCGCTGCACCCACTAACTCGTCATCTAGCATTAGGTATATCTCCCAATGCTATCCCTCCCCCCTCCCCCTACCCCACAACAGTCCCCAGAGTGTGATATTCCCCTTCCTGTGTCCATGTGATCTCATTGTTCAATTCCCACCTATGAGTGAGAATATGAGGTGTTTGGTTTTTTGTTCTACCAATTTTCAAAGGCATTTTTTGGTTCTCCTCTCCAAAACCTTAGTGAGTAATGCCAATAATATGTTCTGACAATTTTCCCCCCAAATAGCAAGTAACAAATACTTCATCCCACAGTGGCTCAAAGATCTATGGGCGAGGCTTGTTGAACAACCATGCAGGACAGCTACTGGCAGGAAGAAACGTGGTGCCTGCTTATTGGCCTAGAACTGGAAGGATGAGCACCAAAGGCAAATATTGTGTATTTAACACTTTTACCAAAGACAAGCCCCAGCACAGTAATGAGTGTGAAAGGTGTGAAAAACTTCAAAAGTTTGACCACAGAAATGTTGGTGGCACAGAATGTCTTACCAGGCCCAGGCTAACTGCATGGGACACCCTTTGCAATCCTGCAGTTTGGAACAACTCTTCAGTCAACAACCTTGAGCCACCAGCTAGCTTGATTGGATCATGCACTTATCACCAGTATACATTGGGAAGCCTTGAGTTTACCCAGAATGAAGAAAGCTTAAGGTTGAAAATGAAAGCTAAGAGTTGATTTCACATCAGCTGCTATAAAGACAAGCACAGCCTGTAAATTTTTTAAAGGCTAAAACTTTAAATTCTCTAGGCTGAATATTGGAGGGAGGGAGAGGATATGCAACACATGTAATTCAATTCCTGTGTTATGTGTTACTAAAATGACATTGCCTGGTATTAAAAAGTTCTTATAAAATAAAAACTAAAAAAATCCTCACAAACAGCATTGGAAATAAAATCCAAGTCTTGAAAAATTCAAATTGCACCTTCCATCCCGACCTCATTCCAAATCAAAATATGTATCTCTTTTATTCATAAAATGATACATATACCTATGAATAAAAGCCCAAAGCTGGGCATATTGAAATGAGTTATCTAGCCTCCGAAAGCAAATAAGATCATTTCCTTTCACATCTCTTCCCTCTCAGCAATTATCTGGCTGAATTTTTACCTGACTCTGATCAGGAAGGGAACATCTATTTGCCCTGGCTGAATACTGCAGCAATCCATATGCATGTTTTCTTGCTGTCTAACATCCTATCTCTGAATACGATTTCTTATTAATTTCCTCAAGCAGATTTCCACTATTAGATGTGCTGGCTGTGCATCACAAATGAGCTACGTTTTAGCGGTTGCTGGTCATTACGTAAGTAAAGAGGGGAACATCTCCTTCTGTGCGACTCAATGATTTAATAATTATTAATGAGACATTATGCCTTTGTACATTTCTGACAGATTATTAAGTGCACTATAAATGTTTAACATCACTCTCTGAGGTCCGAAAATGTGATGCCAAATGTGTCCTCCAGCTTCACACAATCAGAAAAGACAAATTAGATTACAGCAATATGGCAGCTTTATTGATTTTTTTATAATATTTACAAACTGCAGGTAAAATGTAATATGAGAAAAAGCATGTGTGATGATGGCAGGTCCATTTACCTGAAAGTTTTTCCTCTATCATCATTTGGAAGCAGTTCATCTTGTAGGCAGTGGTGTTGGAACAACTCTTTAGTCCACTTCTTGGGCTGTGTTTCTTTCTAGCAAGCTCCAGAGGGCAGGAGGAGCCTCGTTCACAGCCTCAGACTTATGCTCCATTTTTTTTTTAATCCTTGGACACAGGAACTTTGGCCCAGAGGCTTGTTTGCATGTCAGAATCACCTAGAAAAAAAATTTTAAATACAGGCTCTCAGGCTGCCCTCTAGCCCAACCAAACCAGAATCTCTTGAGGTGGTCACAAGGCACTGGTATTTTGTCTTTAACTCCAAAATACTTCTAAAATACAACCAGGGTTGAGAACCTCTGATTTATACCATCTGCTGTGTGGGATTTAAAACATGGCCCCAAAATTCTTTGGCATGTCTGTCATTAGGAGGTAGGGTCGAGGGTCCCTCCCCTAGAATCAGGGCTCCTTGATGACTTGACCAATAGATAAAGGCAAAAGAAATGCTGTGCCAGTGTCCAGGCCCAGACCTCAACAACTGGCAGCTTTCACTTCCTTGCTGTTGAGACCTTACTCTTGGAAACTAGCTGCCATGCTGTGAGCGAGCCCAACAGCCTGTGGGGAGGCCCACATGGAGAGAAACTGAGGCCCTGCCACACAGTCTGGCTCAGCTCCCAGACTTGCCACCCATGAGAATGAGCCATCTTGGAAGTAGATCCTACAGCCCCCAATAAAGCTGACTCAGCCAGCATCTCATAGAGCACAGACATACTGTCTCTGCTAAGCTCCAGCCAGACTCAAGATTCATGAGCAAAATAAATAATCATTGTTATTTTAAGCCATTAAATTATGTGATGGTTTGTTAGGCAATAAATAACTGGAACATCTGCTCACCCAAATGGTGTCATGGAAAAGGATTTACTCTTTAAAAGCTGCATTATAAACATTTATGGGCTCGTTGCCTCAAAAAATATAACCTTCCACCTTCCTTTTGGCCAAAATAATGAAATTCCTCTCCTTTCTTAACACATAATAGCTTCTCCATGAAGCCTTCCCTGTCTGTGTCAATTCTCTGCAATTTTTGTAATTGTATCAGGCCTTGTTTACAAAATTAATTATCCCCTCGGTCTCATAAAATTATAAACTCCAAATATTGAATACCAATTTTCATTTGGAAGATAGTCTGATGATAATCACAGCTTTTGAAGAGCCAAATTCTGAAAGTGTATATAAAGGCTTGGATGGAATTGACAAAAATCAAATGGAATAAGTAAGGAATGCAATGATGGGTAGAGAAATTACAGTGTGAGAGTCATGGAAGTAGGGTTGTTTACATAATTTAGCTAAGTGTCAGCAGCAGGCCTTAGACCATGTATTAGTATGGTCAGGCTGGTGAGGGCTCTCTTCCAAGCTTGTGGATGGCCACCTTCTCACTGTGTCCTCACGTGGCTTTTCTTCTGAGGGGGTGGGGGGGAACTCTGGTGTCTTCTTATAAAGACAACTGTCCTATTGGATTAGGCGCCCACCCTTATGACCTCATTTAACCTTAATTACTTCCTTATAGGCCCTATTTCGAAATATAGTAAGCTTAGGGGTTAGGGCTCCAACATGTGAATTTTGGAGGGACACAATTCAGTCCATAACAGAATAGAAAATCCTTGGAATGAGTAGAAAAGTTTTAGACAGAATTACATCTTTCCATCTTTCTTACATGACCCAGAATGGGTAGCCATTTTGTCATTATTGTTGATAGTGGCGATAACAATGATAACCACTCACCGATCAAATACCAAGTGCCTGATACTTCACATTATTGCATTTGTTCCTCACAACAACTCTGCAAAATACTGTAGGTTATATTATCCCCATTCTTTTTTTTTTTGTCAGTATTGGTATGGGCAGCATTTTTCCTCTAATTTTAGATTCAGGGGTACATGTGCAGATTTGTTACATGGGTATATTGCATAATTTTGGGGTTTGGGCTGCTACTGAACCCATCACCCAAATAGTGAACATAGTACCCAAAAGATAGTGAATATAGTGAAGATAGTACCCACAATAGGCAGCGCTCCTGCCTCTCTCATCACTTTTGGAGTCCCCAGTGTCTACTGTTTCCATCTTTATGTCCATGTGTACCCATTGTTTAGCTCCCACTTATAAGTGAGAACATGCGGTATTTGATTTTCTGTTTCTGCACTAATTCACTTACATTATCTCCACTCCTCACAGCTGAGGAAGCTGAGCACATGACAATTCAGTAGCTTGTCTATGATCTAACAGCAAACATCAGAAGAGGATCTAAATACAGATCTGTGGCCTTCAAAGGCTCTATTTACAATGCTAAAACAAACCACCTCGTTCCAGTTTTCATTCATTTCTCTCCTCGCTTCAAAAATTATTGAGATAGCAAAGACTGGAAACCAACCCAAATGCCCATCAGTGATAGACTGGATAAAGAAAATGTGGCACATATAAACCATGGAATACTATGCAGCCATAAAAAAAATAATGAGTGTATGTCCTTTGCAGGGACATGGATGAAGCTGGAAGCCGTCATTCTCAGCAAACTAACACAGGAACAGAAAACCAAATACCACATTTTCTCACTCATAAATGGGAGTTGAACAATGAGAACATATAGACACAGGGAGGGGAACAACACACACCAGGTCCTCTCAGGGTTGGGGGGCAAAGGGAGGGAGAGCATCAGGACAAATACCTGATGCATTCGGGGCTTAAAACCTACATGACAAGTTGATAGGTGCAGCAAACTACCATGGCACATGTATATCTATGTAACAAACCTGCACATTCTGCACATGTATCCCAGAACTTAAAGTAAAAAAAAAAAGAAAAAAAAGAACTGTACAAAATACAACATTAAAATTCTAAAGTGAAAAAAAAAGTACTGAGTACCCACTACGATTCAGGCCCTAGAATCGTAGGGCCTAGGGATGCAAAGTCACATGGCCCTTGTCAAAGAAAATATTATCTAACACTTTTTTATTCTGATACTTGTTAAAGACATCAAGAAAGACTATTCAAGGGACTACTGCAATGAGTTATGCAGTAAGGGAGAGGGACCAGACTCAACTGTGAATATAACATGCATAAGTGAGGATTTATAGCCAAAAAGCAGGGTGGGTGTCATTAGATGGAAAATTAATAAGAAGGAACATTAAGGTTGGGGGATTCTTGCTAGACCAACTCAACAGGATAATGGCCAAAGACAAGCTAGGATGATAAGATACTGGCAGTGGGAGATTTTTGCTAAACTGAGCCATTAAGATTCTTGTTAATTGGACTAAGCAGACTAAGGGTAGAGCCAAAGATCTAGCCAAGTCAAGAAGACTCAGAGAAATTGGATTCAAGTTTGTTCAAGGAGAGAGTCTTTCTCACCATGTCCACAAGAAGCTTATAGTCCAATGAGAGAGAGATGTCACCCAGGAATTGCAGTGCAGGGGGATATGTTTGTGAATTTCTTACCATACAAATAACTAGGTTCTCTCCAGTTCTCAGAAATAAGTCTTTGTGCATGTCACCTCGTTTTGAAAGTGGCAGAGAAAAGTTGCTATGGGTACCACTGTTGAAGCCAAGCCAGGGATGCCATGGTAGTGAAGTAGTGCTTCAGAGAGTACTGGGAATGCTTGGAAATTATCCAACCGTATATTAGGCTCTGCTTCTTTTTGGCACTAAATAACTTCACAAAAGCAAATGCATCCTGGCTCACCCTAGTCAAGCAGGTTATTCCTAGAGGCCTCCTGTATGCGTTTCCTCAAAGTAAATCAAACACTCATTCTTTCATGAGAAACCCTGTGCTTTCCTTTTCATTTATTTCCTTGGTGCATTAACCAAATTCCTGATTGTGCTCAGCCAGCCCTAAAACACAGAATGTTACTGAACCAACATTGCTTCTTGCTTCAATTTTTACTTTAAAAGCTAGAATCCTTTGAAGTGAAAAAAACAATCTACCTCTAAATTGACTGGGAAACTTCAAGAACTCCAGAAGAACGTATGGCCACAGTTTATCCCAGATCCCATTGCAGACCTAAAGTTTCTGCTGAATTGATTGGAAATGGCTCGGATTGATTTGAAAATTGCTCCTAGAGAATGGAAAGAATGATTTAAGCATTGCCCAGTGTTTAAACAGAACTTAAAAGGTTTTAAAACAAACTACTCTAGAACTATCATTTAGCCCAGCAATCCCATTACTGGGTATATATCCAAAAGAAAACAAACCATTCTACCAAAAAGACATTTGCACTCAACGTGTCATTGCAGCACTAGTCACAACAGCAAAGACGTGGAATCAACCTAGGTGCCCATCAATGATGGATTGGATTTTTTAGAATGTGGTACATATACATCATGGAATACTACACAGATATATAAAAAAAAAAAAAAGTCCTTTCCAGCAACATGGATGCAGCTGGAAGCTATTATCCTAAACAAATTAACACAAGATCAGAAAATTAAATACCACATGTTCTCACTTATAAGTGGGAGCTAAACATTGAGTATTCATAGACACAATAATGGCAAAAAATAGGCTAGGCATGGTGGTTAATGCCTATAATCCCAGCACTTTAGGAGGCCAAGGCAGGCAGATCACTTGAAGCCAGGAGTTCAAGACCAGCGTGGCCAACATGGCAAAACCCCATCTCTACTAAAAATACGAAAATTAACCAGGCATGGTGGCACATGACTGTAATCCCAGCTACTCTGGCGGCTGAGGCACGAGAATTGCTTGAACTCTGGAGACGGAGGTTGCAGCAGGCCAAGATCACACCACTGCACTCCAGCCTGGGTGTCCAGTCTGGGTGACAGAGCGAGGCTCTGCCTCAAAATTTAAAAAAAAAAAAATTGAAAAATGACAAAAGTAGACACTGGGAACTATTAGAGGGTGAAGGGAGGGAAGGAGGTAAGGGTTGAAAAAATAACAGTTGGGTACTATGCTCAGTACCTGAGTGATGGGATCATTCTCACCCTTAACCCTAGCATCATGCAACATACACATGTAACAAACATGTACTTGAAACCCCTGAATCTAAAACAAAAGTCAAAAAAAAACCTGTCCTATCCAACAGGAATAAAATAAAAGGTAGAACCATAAGTATGTCTTAGAAATATTAACACCATTTTGTCAGGAGGCTGCGGACATCCTGAGACAGGGTGCTTCAGCAGGTCCCTTGTTGTTCATGCCTTAACCTCTCTCTCGAATCTCATACACCCCAGAGTCCTCACCACCACCTCCAACCCGGTGCCTCCACTGCCAGGCAGCTAGGGCACAGAAACTATGTCATATATACTTTTTTATTTTTAATACCGAGTCTACTTTTTGCCTCATGCTTTCCAAAACATAGCACTGTTGGAAGCAATTGAATCTACCATAGAAAAACAAAGAAATTGTAATAATTTGTCCTGAAGATTTTCAAAAAGAATATATAACACTAGTATAATTACAGAGTCTTTAGCTCAGGGGGTTATGTTTTTATTACAGAGTTACAGACCTGCCTTTTCTTTTATTCCTGTTGGATAGAACAGTTTATTTTAAGTTCTGTTTAGGCATCGTAAAATTTATGTACTGAGAAACTTGTATTTTTATTTTTTTATTTTTTTAAGAATCAATATTGTTTATTTTTCTTATTATTATTATACTTTAAGTTTTAGGGTACATGTGCACAATGTGCAGGTTAGTTACATATGTATACATGTGCCATGCTGCTGTGCTGCACCCATTAACTCGTCATTTAGCATTAGGTATATCTCTTAATGCTATCCCTCACCCCTCCCCCCACCCCACAACAGTCCCCAGAGTGTGATGTTCTCCTTCCTGTGTCCATCTCATTGTTCAATTCCCATATATGAGTGAGAACATGCGGTGTTTGGTTTTTTGTCCTTACAATAGTTTACTGAGAATGATGATTTCCAATTTCATCCATGTCCCTACAAAGGACATGAACTCATCATTTTTTATGGCTGCATAGTATTCCATGGTGTATATGTCCCACATTTTCTTAATCCAGTCTATCATTGTTGGACATTTGGATTGGTTCCAAGTCTTTCCTACTGGGAATAGTGCCGCAATAAACATACGTGTGCATGTGTCTTTATAGCAGCATGATTTATAGTCCTTCCGGTATACACCCAGTAATGGGATGGCTGGGTCAAATGGTATTTCTAGTTCTAGATCCCTGAGGAATCGCCACACTGACTTCCACAATGGTTGAACTAGTTTACAGTCCCACCAACAGTGTAAAAGTGTTCCTATTTCTCCACATCCTCTCCAGCACCTGTTGTTTCCTGACATTTTAATGATTGCCATTCTAACTGGCGTGAGATGGTATCTCATTGTGGTTTTGATTTGCATTTCTCTGATGGCCAGTAATGATGAGCATTTTTTCATGTGTCTTTTGGCTGCATAAATCTCTCCTTTTGAGAAGTGTCTGTTCATATCCTTTGCCCACTTGTTGATGGGGTTGTTTGTTTTTTCTTGTAAATTTGTTTGAGTTCATTGTAGATTCTGGATATTAGCCCTTTGTCAGATGAGTAGGTTGCAAAAATTTTCTCCCATTTTGTAGGTTGCTTGTTCACTCTGATGGTAGTTTCTTTTGCTGTGCAGAAGCTCTTTAGTTTAAGGAGATCCCATTTGTCAATTTTGGCTTTTGTTGCCATTGCTTTTGGTGTTTTAGACATGAAGTCCTTGCCCATGCCTATGTCCTGAATGGTAATGCCTAGGTTTTCTTCTAGGGTTTTTATGGTTTTAGGTCTAATGTTTAAGTCTTTTATCCATCTTGAATTAATTTTTGTGTAAGGTGCAACGAACGGATCCAGTTTCAGCTTTCTACATATGGCTAGCCAGTTTTCCCAGCACCATTTATTAAATAGGGAATCCTTTCCCCATTGCTTGTTTCTCTCAGGTTTCTCAAAGATCAGATAGTTGTAGATATGCGGTGTTATTTCTGAGGGCTCTGCTCTGTTCCATTGATCTATATCTCTGTTTTGGTACCAGTACCATGCTGTTTTGCTTACTGTAGCCTTGTAGTGTAGTTTGAAGTCAGGTAGCATGATGCCTCCAGCTTTGTTCTTTTGGCTTAGGATTGACTTGGCGATGGGGGCTCTTTTTTGGTTCCATATGAACTTTAAAGTAGTTTTTTCCAATTCTGTGAAGAAAGTCATTGGTAGCTTGACGGGGATGGCATTGAATCTATAAATTACCTTGGGCAGTATGGCCATTTTCACAATATTGATTCTTGCTACCCATGAGCATGGAATGTTCTTCCATTTGTTTGTATCCTCTTTTATTTCATTGAGCAGTGGTTTGTAGTTCTCCTTGAAGAGGTCCTTCACATCCCTTGTAAGGTGGATACCTAGGTATTTTATTCTCTTTGAAGCAACTGTGAATGGGAGTTCACTCATGATTTGGCTCTCTGTTTGTCTGTTGTTGGTGTATAAGAATGCTTGTGATTTTTGTACATTGATTTTGTATCCTGGGACTTTGCTGAAGTTGCTTATCAGCTTAAGGAGATTTCGGGCTGAGACAATGGGATTTTCTAGATATACAATCATGTCGTCTGCAAACAGGGACAATATGACTTCCTCTTTTCCTTACTGAATACCCTTTATTTCCTTCTCTTTCCTAATTGCCCTGGCCAGAACTTCCAACACTATGTTGAATAGGAGTGGTGAGGGAGGGCATCTCTGTCTTGTGCCAGTTTTCAAAGGGAATGCTTCCAGTTTTTGCCCATTCCGTATGATATTGGCTGTGGGTTTGTCATAGATAGCTCTTATTATTTTGAGATACGTCCCATCAATACCTGATTTATTGAGAGTTTTTAGCATGAAGGGTTGTTGAATTTTGTCAAAGGCCTTTTCTGCATCTATTGAGATAATCATGTGGTGTTTGTCTTTGGTTCTGTTTATATGCTGGATTACATTTATTGATTTGCATATATTGAACCAGCCTTGCATCCCAGGGATGAATCCCACTTGATCATGGTGGATAAGCTTTTTGATATGCTGCTGGATTCGTTTTGCCAGTATTTTATTGAGGATTTTTGCATCAATGTTCATCAAGGATATTGGTCTAAAATTCTCTTTTTTGGTTGTGTCTCTGCCCAGCTTAGGTATCAGGGTGATGCTGGCCTCATAAAATGAGTTAGGGAGGATTCCCTCTTTTTCTATTGATTGGAATAGTTTCAGAAGGAATGGTACCAGTTCCTCCTTGTACCTCTGGTAGAATTCGGCTGTGAATCCATCTGGTCCTGGACTCCTTTTGGTTGGTAAGCTATTGATTATTGCCACAATTTCAGATCCTGTTATTGGCCTATTCAAAGATTCAACTTCTTCCTGATTTAGTCTTGGGAGGGTGTAATGTGTCGAGGAATTTATCCATTTCTTCTAGATTTTCTAGTTTATTTGCGTAGAGGTGTTTGTAGTGTTCTCTGATGGTAGTTTTTATTTCTGTGGGATCGGTGGTGATATCCCCTTTATCATTTTTTATTGTGTCTATTTGATTCTTCTCCCTTTTTTTCTTTATTGGTCTTGCTAGCGGTCTATGAATTTTGTTAATCCTTTCAAAAAACCAGCTCCTGGATTCATTAATTTTTTGAGGGGATTTTTGTGTCTCTATTTCCTTCAGTTCTGCTCTGATTTTAGTTATTTCTTGCCTTCTGCTAGCTTTTGAATGTGTTTGCTCTTGCTTTTCTAGTTCTTTTAATTGTGATTTTATGGTGTGAATTTTGGATCTTTCCTGCTTTCTGTTGTGGGCATTTAGTGCTATAAATTTCCCTCTACACACTGCTTTGAATTAGTCCCAGAGATTCTAGTATGTTGTGTCTTTGTTCTCATTGGTTTCAAAGAACATCTTTATTTCTGCCTTCATTTCTTTATGTACCCAGTAGTCATTCAGGAGCAGGTTTTTCAGTTTCCATGTAGTTGAGCGGTTTTGAGTTTCTTAATCCTGAGTTCTAGTTTGATTGCACTGTGGTCTGAGAGACCGTTTGTTATAATTTCTGTTCTTTTACATTTGCTGAGGAGAGCTTTACTTCCCACTATGTGGTCAATTTTGGAATAAGTGTGGTGTGGTGCTGAAAAAAATGTATATTCTGTTGATTTGGGGTGGAGAGTTCTGTAGATGTCTATTAGGTCTGCTTGGTGCAGAGCTGAGTTCAATTCCTGGGTATCCTTGTTAACTTTCTGTCTCGTTGATCTGTCTAGTGTTGACAGTGGGGTGTTAAAGTCTCCCATTATTATTGTGTGGGAGTCTAAGTCTCTTTGTAGGTCACTCAGGACTTGCTTTATGAATCTTGGTGCTCCTGTATTGGGTGCATATATATTTAGGATCAAACTTGTATTTTTAAACTCCAAGCTATTTACAGAAGGCAGTTTACATCCAGAGCAGCCCAATGGTGTATGTCCTAGCTGATAAAGGAATTCAGTATCTGGAGATGTGAGGCAAAGTTCCAGTGAGGAAGGAGCACTAAGTGACTTTAAAAAGATAAAGAAGAAGAAGAAGAAGGGGGAAAGGGAAGAAAACCTCCCTCGTTCCTGAGGAAGCAGGACATAAAAACCACTCTGGGGTCACCCTGGTAAAGAGGGTACAAATGAATGAAATCCCTTTCTTTCCATGGATAAGTCAATAATGTGGTGGGTTTTCTTTCCAGGATAGAGGACTGAGAAGAAACCAAAGAGTTATGTAGTCAAGTTGCTGAATACTTTTAGCTGAGTAATATTGCCAGTGAGGGTTACAAACATGCTTTGATTTTCTCACAGACATTAAAAAACCATATTTAATCTAGCTTGGCTGCAGTAGAGTGGAGTAGATAGAAAAGGGGCACAAGTTTAGTGACCTCGCACCTGGCCATGCCCTAGAAAAGTGGTCAGATGGGTAATGTACAGAGTAAAGCTCGCTGGGTATAATACACAGATGCAGGCAGGAGACCAGCAACATGTACCTGAGAGGCAAATTCGACCCTCAGTCAGCCAAATTAAGACTTCTAGACCCAGAAGTTCTAGGGTGGTGGACATAATGGACTTGCATGGTGTGATGCTTAATTTTATGTGTTAACTTGACTGAGCCACAGAATGCCTAGATATTTGATTAAACATCATTTGAGCGTGCCTGTGGGACTGTTTCTGGGTGAGATTAATGTTTGAATTGGTAGACTAAGTAAAGCAGATTACGCTACCTAATGTAGGTGAGCATTATCCAATCCCTTGAAGGCCTGAATAGAACAAAAAGAATAAATAAGAAAGAATTCTCTCTCTCTCCACCTGACTATCTTCAAACTGGGACATCAATCATTTTCTGTCTTCAACTCAAACTGGGATTGGAAATTACACCATCTACTCTCCTGGGACTTCAGCTGACTGACATCAGATCTTGGGACTTCTCAGTCTTCAAACCATGTGAGCCAATTCCATACACACAAACATACACACACACACACACACACACACACACCCTGTTGGTTTCTCTGGAGAAGCCTGACTAATATGCACAATGACCCTTGAGTGCATAAATCAGGTCCCACCAAGACAAAAAAGTCAAGAGAGAGACAGATACACACAGACAAAGTAAACAAACAGAAATAGAGCAGACATACACATACAGAGCAGCAAGACACACAGAGACAGAAAGGAACAGAACAGACAAAATCAAAGACAAACAGGCAAGACATCAAGAGAGCAGACAGACACAGAGACGTATATATAAACAGAAGCAAAAACATAGACAAAGACAGAAAATGAGAAAAAATACAGTATTTCATGGTGTTCTCTGTGATTTCCTCATAGAGCTTTATTTCAGTGTTTCAGAAAGCACATCTAAGGAGAAGACAAGCCACATATATTTTAATCACACCTCTACCCTGTCTGAATCTTCTGTCAAATGTACCTGTCAGCGACTTACCTGAGCCGACTGCACAGTACCCAGGAAGAAATCATGAGCTCGGATATCTCACAGATACTCAGATACTAACCTGCAACTGCAAGAGAAGACTGAGACCTGGTCTCACCTTTGCAGATAACACTGTGTAAAGACAGCACACTGTAGACTGGGCATCTAAACAAGCTGCCAACTAGAGTCACCTGGGGAGCTGGCCCATCCCAGACCAATTAAATCAGAATCTCCAGGGCTGGGGCATTGGCATGTTTTTAAAGTGCCTCAGGGGACCCAGGAAGCAAAAGTTCTGCCATTTAAGGCCATATTCCTAGTTTGCATAGTTTAAACTTGAGTGAGAGCAACACAAGTGGCCAGATTTGCTGACATTTTTTTACCTGGGCACAGGACAGTTACCACTTGAAACCCATGAGGTCTACTTTCCATGCCACTTCCAAACCCCAAAAAGCATGGAATAATCACAAAAGCATGTTGTCACTGGGTAACCAGGCTAAATGCTCTACATATATCACCTCATTTAATCTTCACAGCATCTTGTGATGTAGAGATTATCTCCATTTTCCAGGTAACAAAACTGAAATCAGTGAGACGAAATCGTTTACCAAGGTTAAATAGGTAGGACACAGCTAAGGCAGGATTTGCAACCAGATCTTCTTCTCTGCTGCATGGAAAACACACTGAGAGGAGACTCTCAGGTTTAGTCCTCTCATGCTTTGTGCTGTCTCCTGCACAGATGGTGCTGACAATGAAAACCAGCATTGCCTTCTGCCAGAGCACAGGGCCACACACAGGAGGCACCTGGGACTTCTGTCTCAGTGACTTTATTCTGGCCTTGCCAACTGTACAATACACTGTCACTTAGCTTAGCCTTGTCTGAGAGAAGACACAATTAGAGCAAGAGCCCACCAACAGTAAGAGAGGGTGAAGGAGCTTAAGCTTCTTCATTGACTTTAATTAAGCTCACCAGAGAAGTAGATCGCAAGGGATCCCACAGAACTTTTTTTTTAAGTTTTATTTATATTATTCTTAATTCCAATTTAATGGAAAAAAAAATGTTTCCATTCAAACCTCTTCCACCAGTGTAGGGTTTTCTCTATCTATTAAGAAACAATGCCATCTACTGACTCATTTTCACTCTGGTTCTTGTAAACCAGGAAAAGAAAATTAATGTTGCTTATGCCTTAATTTTGAACACTTTCCAAGACATGTCCTTCCTTTCAAAATATCTGTTCTGCACTTAAACCCATATATATTATTTTATTTCACAGCCACAAATGACAAATGGGTTTGGAATTAGACTGGGACTTTCAAGTAACATGTCTTGAAAAATGGAGTCTACAAATCAAGACTTGATAAGGTGGGGCACCCAGATGACAGGTGTTTAGATGTGAAGCCAGGAGGCCAAGGTGCCCTGCACAATGGTGACCTCACCTGTTCACCTAAGCCTGCTTGGGGGCTGTACAGCCAACCCAGAAGGGCATGAACCCTATATTCCAAAATATCAAACACCAAAGAATCAACTTGAAACTAGATACATTTTGACTGCTACACAGAAAAATGATAAAATATTACTAAGAGAAATTAAAGAATATCTAAATAAATGAAATTGGGGATTTCAATCCAAGGAATTGAACTGAATTGATTGAATGAAGGGATTTATCAATACAAGGGACTCATTCACAACAAGGGTAAAATAGCCCCGAAAGGGAAAAGTGTTAGGTTTTAGGATGATAAAAAAATCTTCTTATGTGCAAAGCAAAGATATACAGTATACCTGTGGTATTAAAATTTCACAGTAGGAGAAGTTAGGGAAAAAAGTAAAAAAAAAAAAACCAGGGGGCTCCTTCAGTTTCAGGGGGAGCATAGGAAAAAAATTGGAAAGAACTGGATAGGAGGTTTAAAGGTTTAATATTGTAAATATGTGAATCCTTCCAAATGATCTATAGATTCAATGCACTTCTAATCAAAATCCCAACAGGGTGTATGTCTGTGCATGTGTTTATGGGTGCACACTGTGTGTGTGTGTGTGTGTGTGTGTGTGTGTGTGTGTGAGAGAGAGAGAGAGAGAGAGAGAGAATTGATAAGCTGGTAGTAAATGTGTATTGAAGAAAAAGGAAAGGTAAAAGGTGTTCGACCATATATCAAGACCTATGATAACATTACAGTAATTAAGACAGCATGGTACTGGTTCAACAATAGGCAAAGAGACTGATGGTATAAACTAGAGAACCCAGAAACAGATTCATGGACATTTGAATGGTGGTTCACAGAACAGTGGAGAAAGGACTATCTGTCAATGAATGCTTCTTAGATTTCCATTTGAAAAAAATTAAAGCCAACCCTTAATTCAAAATTTCTGATGGACTGTAGACATAAATATGAAAGGCAAATCAGCAACGTTTCTACATCAGTGGTTCTTAAAGTGTAGTCTCCAGACAGTGTTAGCGTCACCTGGGAACTTGTTAGGAATACAAATTCACCAGCCTCACCCCAGAACTGCTGATTCAGAAAGTCTGGCAGTGGGGCCCAGCAAGCCACATTTTGACAAGAAAAGGCTTCTTAAACAAAACACAAATGTAAAGAATAAGATGTGTAAATAAAAATGTAGAATTTCTGTTCATCAAATGATAGCATGAAGAAAGTAAACAAAAAAAGCAAGCCACAGAGTGGTGGAAGAAACTTGCAACTCATAACTGACAAACACTCATATCCACTATCCAGAAGGAATGCCTACCTTTCAATAAAGAAAAGGCAGACAGCCCAAAAGAAAAATGGTCAAGAGACCTGAACAGACATTTCTTAGAAGAAGACAGCCAAATGGCCAACCAAAGTGATAAGGTACTCAATGTCTTTAGAAATTAAAAAAAATTATAATTACAATACAGTCTGATTAGAAACCCACCAGAATACCTAAAATTACAAAGACTGGCAACATTCAAGTGCTGGTGAGAATGTAGAACAGGGATTGGCCAGCTGTTCCTGTAAAGGGCCAGATAGTAATTTTCTTAGGCCTTGTAGTCAAGAGACAACATTTAGGATATTATGAAGGCAGGCACTTATATAACACTAGAAACTCTTGACTTTCTCCACCACATTTGACTGACGTGGACCAGTGAGGTGGTGGGAAGGCTTTGTCCTAGTTGTGGTTGGCTAGAAACCACCTGAAGGAAGAGGAATGGGTCTGAGGAGTCCCGACGGGGAGGAGAAGTGGGAACAGTCACCATGGTCACTTTCCCTCTCTGCCCCAGATACACTTGATCTCAACATGCCCTTCTCTCCTGGGGAGCCTGTGTCAATTTGATCAGCAGGCCAAAGAAGAGGCTGATAGTTTCTATCACTTGGTGTGCCAGCAGCTGCCAACAGCAGAGTCCCCAGAGTGTAGGTGTTGACCAGCCAGACCCCGGGCAGCAGTGAGGCATGGTTCACAGTGCTAGCCCACTCCACTGGTGCACTCCATATTTGACTGTTGCTCATAGTTTGCTGACCTCTGATGTAGAATAAGGGGAACTCTTTTAAACTGTAGGTAGGAGTAAAGTTAGTATACTGCTTTGGAAAACCACTGGTATTGTCTCCTAAAATACAAGCACAAAGCATACTCTGCAATTCCTAAGTGTACATCCAACAAAAATGCACGCACGTGTGCATGCAGGGACATGTACGAAAATGTTTATAGGAGCATTAGTCATAAAAGCCAAAATGTGAAATCAATTATCAAATGTCCACCAGCATTAGAACTGGAAAATAAATGTTAAACTGTTCACATAACACAATTCTTTACAGCAATGAAAATGAAAAAAAAAGTTGCCACTTCATGTGACAGAGATGAATCTGATGAAGAGAATGTTGAGAAAAAAATACATTCTATATGACTTCATTAATGTATGTGTGTTTAGGTATGTATGTTTAGCTGATAAAACTACAAAGAAAAGCAAAGAATATATTACCATGAAAGATAGTATAGGAGCAAGAGAGTAGTGATGGTGCTTGGAAGGGAAGATGAGGATGCTTCAGCAATGTTGATCATATTGTATTTCCAGTCCTAGATGGTAGGAACAGTAGGGTTTGCACTGTCATAAATCAGGGATTGGCAAACAATATGGCCCAAACCTAATCTCCCACCTATTATTGTGAACAAAACTTTATTAAACCACAGCCCATGTTAGTTTACACATTGTCTGTATCTGTCTTTTTATTAACAATAGGAGACTTGAATAGTCCTAACAGACACCATATAGCCCATGAATTCTAATATATTTACCATCCAGCCTTATACACAAAAATATGCCAACTCCTGTAACAAATCATTGAGCTGTACATTTCTATTTTGTATACTTTTCCTTATACATGTCATATTTTACAATTTTAACTATACATATTTAGTTATGTAGTTATATATGTAACTACATTCCATGTTTAGCTCTGAATCATGTTTGACAATAGACATTCAATGCATAAAACAACAATCAAATCAATTAACTTCAAGAAAACAAAACACCTTTTCTTTAAATATATTCATTATGCAGACAAAATAAACTGTACTTGCCTCTAGAACTTATTTTATTCTCAATTTCCATATCTGCAAGAGAATGAATCATCAACTTTCATTCCAAATACTTGTTTGATGTATTGCTTAAAGCTATTTTATAGATTGCAGCATGATGCTTGAAGGCACTTGAGACAAGTGTCTGGCCACATGTTGTCAAGTCTCTATTTGAGTTTTTCTTAGAAGATTGAACTCACATATCTATACACTCAACAAAGGCACTATATTCAGTCATACTTTATTTATTCAGTGATGTGGAGTAAGGCAACTTTTGAATAGTTTGAGTTTCTCTCTCTGCATTTCATAATTCATCCATTTAACAAATATTTACTTACAGTCTACCATGCCAAAACTTATATTTTCAGCATTTTAATGCAAGTGTTTCTGAAATATGTTACATCTTCCTCTGCCTTTTACACAGAGTGCGACCATTTAATCTTTTATGACTCAGCCTCATTACAGAATCAAACTATACACCAAAATGCGATTTTTAAAATTCTGTTTTAACTGAGAAGCCTTTTCTAGAATTCCAACCAACAAAATAGATACAAAGAAGAGTTGAAGAGAGAGATGGGTGTGCAACAGAGTCCCACCAACTAGGAATTCCTGAGACGACATAGAACCATAAGATTCCAGGAATAGCCATTGGAAACCACTGATCATTTAGTAACACTCTCAAGAACTGCTGAGAGATAAAGGCTGCTCCTGTACTCAACAATCCTAAATTTTGTTCTGAAATTGCTGTCTTTTTTTTTTAAGTGTGTTTTATAGTGTCCTTCTTAATGTCAACAATCGCTTCTTGCTGAATCAGTGTAGATCCCTGTATCTGTGCTCTGTCCACCCACTAACCCTCAACATCCGTGGTTTCTGTAGATTGGGAAAATAAAGTCCCCAGGCTTTCTAGAAGTGTGGGAAAATTAAAAGTCCACACACTAACAGGCCTCGAGAGACTTTCTCAAGTAAAGGACATGGGCTTTACATTCTGGACCTTGAATGATCTCTCTTGATGGTCAAACACCTATTTTTCTGTCTAATTTCCAGATTACCAACAGGATATTAGAAGCCAGGTGACACTTACATAAGTAAGGACATTTTCTATCATCAAGACGAAAATGGATTTGCATTGCAGATGGTGATTTTAATTTCTCAAGTGAGAAAACGTTTCTAGAATCTCTTAGTCGTATCTACTAGTAACTTTCAAATATGAATAATTGGATTAACTCTTGTATGTTTAAATTTGTTTATAAAAATACATATTCATAATTACTCATGAAGAAAAAAATTCTTCCTCTCTCCACTCCTATACCTGACCTCCCCACACCCCCACCATGCATACACGCACACAAAAAAAAAACTTTTTTGTTATTGTTGCTATTATTATCATTATTATGATTTAGAGACGGAATCTCACTGTCTCCAGGATGGAGTGCAGTGGCGCAATCACAGTTCACTGCAGCTTCGCACTCAACTTTAAGTGATCCTCCTGCCACAGACTCCCAAGTAGCTGGAACTACAAGCATGGGCCACCATACCTGGAAAAATCTTTGCTCTTCACCCAACAGTCTTAGAGTTTGTCAAATAAAAGAAGTTCTCTCTAGAAATAGACTGTTAAAGCCAGGCGAGATGGCTCCAGTCTGTAATCCCAGCACTTTGGGAGGCCAAGGGGGGTGGATTATCTGAGGTCAGGAGCTCGACACCAGCCTTGCCAACATGGTGAAACCCTGTCTCTACTAAATATACAAAAATTAGCCAGGCGTGGTGGTGGGTGCCTGTAATCCCAGCTACTGGGGAGGCTGAGGCAGGAGAATCACTTGAACCCAGGAGGCGGAGGTTGCAATGAGCCAAGATCAGACCACTGTGCTCCAGCCTGGGTGGCAGAGCAAGACTCCGTCTCAAAAAAAGAAAAAAAAAAAGAAATAGAAATAGACTGTTAAATCCATTCTAATAAGATATGTTTGACCCTGGCACTTCAAAGTCCTGCTAATGGCAGCCATATTGGCAAATTCATCTCCTTTGCAGATATTATGAGAGCATTGGGAAAAGGAATGCATTAAATGCATTTATAAGAGAAACTTCTTAAACATGCTTATACAGCAAGCAAACCACAAAGGTACCCTGACTCAGTTACATCCAATGACCAGTTACCCAAAAAAAGTCAGTTCAATAACTTAATCCTGGCAAGATATTCCTCCAGGGAATTAAAATATCCTGTGACTTAAATTTTGAGTTTCTTTCATATTGCAAAACATTTTGTCTATAAAGAAATTGTGGGGTTTGGGAAAACCACATTTTTAATGGGACTGACTGTAGTACCTTATTTCACATATGTATAAAATCTGAAAGATAGACAATATCTGATAGGACATCTCTATCCATCAGATTTGTGATGCATAAACCCTTCCTGACAATTCGTGCCAAGTAATTATCCTTTTTTTCCTTGCAGACAGGGTCAAAGAACTTCCTGGATTAGTTTTACATTTATTTAATCCTTACCAGAATATATTCATTTATTAAGTATTTGCGTTTGGGAGGAGAAGCCAAGATGGCCGAATAGGAACAGCTCCTGTCTACAGCTCCCAGCGTGAGCGACGCAGAAGACAGGTGATTTCTGCATTTCCATCTGAGGTACCGGGTTCTTCTCACTAGGGAGTGCCAGACAGTGGGCGCAGGTCAGTGGGTGCGCGCACCGTGCGCGAGCCGAAGCAGGGTGAGGCATTGCCTCACTCGGGAAGTGCAAGGGGTCAGGGAGTTCCCTTTCTGAGTCAAAGAAAGGGGTGACAGAGGGCACCTGGAAAATCGGGTCACTCCCACCTGAATACTGCGCTTTTCCGACGGGCTTAAAAAGTGGCGCACCACGAGATTATATCCCGCACCTGGCTCAGAGGGTCCTAGGCCCATGGAGTCTAGCTGATTGCTAGCACAGCAGTCTGAGATCAAATTGCAAGGCAGCAACAAGGGTGGAGGAGGGGTGCCCGCCATTGCCCAGGCTTGCTTAGGTAAACAAAGCAGCCGGGAAGCTTGAACTGGGTGGAGCCCACCACAGCTCAAGGAGGCCTGCCTGCCTCTGTAGGCTCCACCTCTGGGGGCAGGGCACAGACAAACAAAAAGACAGCAGTAACCTCTGCAGACTTCAATGTCCCTGTCTGACAGCTTTGAAGAGAGCAGTGGTTCTCCCAGCACGCAGCTGGAGATCTGAGAATGGGCAGACTGCCTCCTCAAGTGGGTCCTTGACCCCTGACCCCCGAGCAGCCTAACTGGGAGGCATCCCCCAGTAGGGGCAGACTGACACCTCACACGGCCGGGTACTCCTCTGAGACACAACTTCCAGAGAATTCGTGGTTCACGAAAAACCACTGTTCTGCAGACACTGCTGCTGATACCCAGGCAAACAGGGTCTAGAGTGGACCTCTAGCAAACTCCAACAGGCCTGCAGCTGAGGGTACTGTATGTTAGAAGGAAAACTAACAAACAGAAAGGACATCCACACCAAAAACCCATCTGTACATCACCATCATCAAAGACCAAAACTAGATAAAACCACAAAGATGGGGAAAAAAGAGAGCAGAAAAACTGGAAACTCTAAAAAGCAGAGCGCCTCTCCTCCTCCAAAGGAACGCAGTTCCTCACCAGCAACGGAACAAAGCTGGATAGAGAATGACTTTGATGAGTTGAGAGAAGAAGGCTTCAGACGATCAAACTACTCCGAGCTACAGGAGGAAATTCAAACCAAAGGCAAAGAAGTTGAAAACTTTGAAAAAAATTTAGATGAATGTATAACTAGAATAACCAATACAGAGAAGTGCTTAAAGGAGCTGATGGAGCTGAAAGCCAAAGCTTGAGAACTACGTGAAGAATGCAGAAGCCTCAGGAGCCGATGCAATCAACTGGAAGAAAGGGTATCAGTGATGGAAGATGAAATGAATGAAATGAAGCGAGAAGGGAAGTTTAGAGAAAAAAGATAAAAAGAAATGAACAAAGCCTCCAAGAAATATGGGACTATGTGAAAAGACCAAATCTACATCGGACTGGTGTACCTGAAAGTGATGGGGAGAATGGAACCAAGTTGGAAAACACTCTGCAGGATATTATCCAGGAGAACTTCCCCAATCTAGCAAGACAG
This sequence comes from Pan troglodytes, assembly GCF_028858775.2. NCBI lineage: Eukaryota > Metazoa > Chordata > Mammalia > Primates > Hominidae > Pan > Pan troglodytes. The sequence goes on from NC_072411.2 coordinate 18,485,512, forward strand.
GCCAACATTCAGATTCAGGAAATACAGAGAATGCCACAAAGATACTCCTCGAGAAGAGCAACTCCAAGACACATAATTGTCAGATTCACCAAAGTTGAAATGAAGGAAAAAATGTTAAGGGCAGCCAGAGAGAAAGGTCAGGTTACCCACAAAGGGAAGCCCATCAGACTAACAGTGGATCTCTCGGCAGAAACTCTACAAGCCAGAAGAGAGTGGGGGCCAATATTCAACATTCTTAAAGAAAAGAATTTTCAACCCAGAATTTCATATCCAGCCAAACTAAGCTTCATAAGTGAAGGAGAAATAAAATCCTTTACAGACAAGCAAATGCTGAGAGATTTTGTCACCACCAGGCCTGCCCTAAAAGAGCTCCTGAAGGAGGCACTAAACATGGAAAGGAACAACCGGTACCAGCCGCTGCAAAAACATGCCAAATTGTAAAGACCATCGATGCTAGGAAGAAACTGCATCAACTAACGAGCAAAATAACCAGCTAACATCATAATGACAGAATCAAATTCGAACATAACAATATTAACTTTAAATGTAAATGGACTAAATGCTCCAATTAAAAGACACAGACTGGCAAATTGGATAAAGAGTCAAGACCATCAGTGTGCTGTATTCAAGAAACCCATCTCACGTGCAGAGACACACACAGCCTCAAAATAAAAGGATGGAGGAAGATCTACCAAGCAAATGGAAAACAAAAAAAGGCAGGGGTTGCAATCCTAGTCTCTGACAAAACAGACTTTAAACCGACAAAGATCAAAAGAGACAAAGAAGGCCATTACATAATGGTAAAGGGATCAATTCAACAAGAAGAGCTAACTATCCTAAATATATATATGCACCCAATACAGGAGCACCCAGATTCATAAAGCAAGTCCTGAGTGACCTACAAAGAGACTTAGACTCCCACACAATAATAATTGGACCCTTTAACACCCCACTGTCAACATTAGACAGATCAATGAGACAGAAAGTTAACAAAGATACCCAGGAATTGAACTCAGCTCTGCACCAAGTGGACCTAATAGACATCTACAGAACTCTCAACCCCAGATCAACAGAATATACATTTTTTTCAGCACCACACCACACCTATTCCAAAATTGACCACATATTTGGAAGTAAAGCTCTCCTCAGCAAATGTAAAAGAACAGAAATTATAACAAACTATCTCTCAGACCACAGTGCAATCAAACTAGAACTCAGGATTAAGAAACTCACTCAAAACCGCCCAACTACATGGAAACTGAACAATCTGCTCCTGAATGACTACTGGGTACATAAGGAAACGAAGGCAGAAATAAAGATGTTCTTTGAAACCAATGAGAACAAAGACACAACATACCAGAATCTCTGGGACACATTCAAAGCAGTGTGTAGAGGGAAATTTATAGCACTAAATGCCCACAACAGAAAGCAGGAAAGATCCAAAATTGACACCCTAACATCACAATTAAAAGAACTAGAAAAGCGAGAGTAAACACATTCAAAAGCTAGCAGAAGGCAAGAAATAACTAAAATCAGAGCAGAACTGAAGGAAATAGAGACACAAAAAACCCTTCAAAAAATTAATGAATCCAGGAGCTGGTTTTTTGAAAGGATCAACAAAATTGATAGACCGCTAGCAAGACTAACAAAGAAAAAAAGAGAGAAGAATCAAATAGACACAATAAAAAAATGATAAAGGGGATATTACCACCGATCCCACAGAAATACAAACTACCATCAGAGAATATTACAAACACCTCTACGCAAATAAACTAGAAAATCTAGAAGAAATGGATAAATTCCTGGACACATACACTCTCCCAAGACTAAACCAGGAAGAAGTTGAACCTCTGAATAGACCAATAACAGGATCTAAAATTCTGGCAATAATCAATAGCTTACCAACCAAAAAGAGTCCAGGACCAGATGGATTCACAGCCGAATTCTACCAGAGGTACAAGGAGGAACTGGTACCATTGCTTCTGAAACTATTCCAATCAATAGAAAAAGAGGGAATCCTCCCTAACTCATTTTATGAGGCCGGCATCATCCTGATACCAAAGCCGGGCAGAGACACAACCAAAAAAGAGAATTTTAGACCAATATCCTTGATGAACATTGATGCAAAAATCCTCAATAAAATACTGGCAAAACGAATCCAGCAGCATATCAAAAAGCTTATCCACCATGATCAAGTGGGATTCATCCCTGGGATGCAAGGCTGGTTCAATATACGCAAATCAATAAATGTAATCCAGCATATAAACAGAACCAAAGACAAAAACCACATGATTATCTCAATAGATGCAGAAAAGGCCTTTGACAAAATTCAACAACCCTTCATGCTGAAACCGCTCAATAAATCAGGTATTGATGGGACGTATCTCAAAATAATAAGCGCTATCTATGACAAACCCACAGCCAATATCATACTGAATGGGCAAAAACTGGAAGCATTCCCTTTGAAAAATGGCACAAGACAGGGATGCCCTCTCTCACCACTCCTATTCAACATAGTGTTGGAAGTTCTGGCCAGGGCAATTAGGCAGGAAAAGGAAATAAAGGGTATTCAGTTAGGAAAAGAGGAAGTCAAATTGTCCCTGTTTGCAGTTGACATGATTATATATCTAGAAAACCCCATCGTCTCAGCCCGAAATCTCCTTAAGCTGATAAGCAACTTCAGCAAAGTCTCAGGATACAAAATCAATGTACAAAAATCACAAGCATTCTTATACACCAATAACAGACAAATAGAGAGCCAAATCATGAGTGAACTCCCATTCACAATTGCTTCAAGGGGAATAAAATACCTAGGAATCCAACTTACAAGGGAGTGAAGGACCTCTTCAAGGAGAACTACAAACCACTGCTCAATGAAATAAAAGAGGATACAAAAACATGGAAGAACATTCCATGCTCATGGGTAGGAAGAATCAATATTGTGAAAATGGCCATACTGCCCAAGGTAATTTATAGATTCAATGCCATCCCCATCAAGCTACCAATGACTTTCTTCACAGAATTGGAAAAAACTACTTTAAAGTTCATATGGAACCAAAAAAGAGCCCCCATCGCCAAGTCAATCCTAAGCCAAAAGGACAAAGCTGGAGGCATCATGCTACCTGACTTCAAACTACACTACAAGGCTACAGTAAGCAAAACAGCATGGTACTAGTACCAAAACAGAAATATAGATCAATGGAACAGAACAGAGCCCTCAGAAATAACGCCGCATATCTACAACTATCTGATATTTGACAAACCTGAGAAAAACAAGCAATGGGGAAAGGATTCCCTATTTAATAAATGGTGCTGGGAAAACCGGCTAGCCATATGTAGAAAGCTGAAACTGGAATCCTTCCTTACACCTTATACAAAAATCAATTCAAGATGGATTAAAGACTTAAATGTTAGACCTAAAACCATAAAAACCCTAGAAGAAAACCTAGGCAATACCATTCAGAACATAGGCATGGGCAAGGACTTCATGTCTAAAACACCAAAAGCAATGGCAACAAAAGACAAAATTGACAAATGGGATCTCATTAAACTAAAGAGCTTCTGCACAGCAGAAGAAACTACCATCAGAGTGAACAGGCAACCTACAAAATGGGAGAAAATTTTCACAACCTACTCATCTGACAAAGGGCTAATATCCAGAATCTACAATGAACTCAAACAAATTTACAAGAAAAAAACAACCCCATCAAAAAGTGGGCAAAGGACATGAACAGACACTTCTCAAAGGAAGACATTTATGCAGCCAAAAGACACATGAAAAAATGCTCACCATCACTGGCCATCAGAGAAATGCAAATCAAAACCACAATGAGATACCATCTCACACCAGTTAAAATGGCAATCATTAAAAAGTCAGGAAACAACAGGTGCTGGAGAGGATGTGGAGAAATAGGAACACTTTTACACTGTTGGTGGGACTGTAAACTAGTTCAACCATTGTGGAAGTCAGTGTGGCAATTCCTCAGGGATCTAGAACTAGAAATACCATTTGGCCCAGCCATCCCATTACTGGGTATATACCCAAAGGACCATAAATCATGCTGCTATAAAGACACATGCACACGTATGTTTATTGTGGCACTATTCCCAATAGCAAAGACTTGGAACCAACCCAAATGTCCAACAATGATAAACTGGATTAAGAAAATGTGGCACATATACACCATGGAATACTATGCAGCCATAAAAAATGATGAGTTCATATCCTTTGTAGGGACATGGACGAAATTGTAAATCATCATTCACAGTAAACTATCACAAGAACAAAAAAACCAAACACCACATATTCTCACTCATAGGTGGGAATTGAACAATGAGAACACATGGACACAGGAAGGGGAACATCACACTCTGGGGACTGTTGTGGGGTGGGGGGAGGGGGAGGGATAGCATTGGGAGATATACCTAATGCTAGATGACGAGTTAGTGGGTGCAGCGCACCAGCATGGTGCATGTATACGTATGTAACTAACCTGCACATTGTGCACATGTACCCTAAAACGTAAAGTATAATAATAATTTTTTAATAAAGTATTTGGTTTGGCACAACTTTTATTTTTGATTCAATATGGGTTTCACTGAAAAGTCAATAGATTTTTCAGTAAAAACGATAAAATCCTTGCTAATGCTTGGGAATAATTCGACTTCAGATGAGTAATGTTAAACCTACGGGAGTCAATTTAAAATATAAGCAGAATAAACAGATAATCTTTCATTTCTTCGGGATAATATAGCATTACTACCTGTATCTTATTTCAAATACTGTGAATGTCTCCCACCAAAAGAAATCATTTAAATAAAAATAACAATATTTTAAACTAATGCATAATCTGACCATTAGTATGTATCTAAATATGAGAAATATGTATCTAAAAATTAAAATGGATGGCCCAGATTAATAAAAATACTACTGTGGTCTGAATATTTGTGTCCCTCCAAAATTCATATGTTAAAACCTAATCCTGGAAGAGATTAGTATTAAGAGTTGAGGTCTTTGGGAGGTGAGTAGGTCACAAATCAGATTAGAGTGGGATTAGTGTCTTTATAAAAGAGACCTAAGGGAGCTTATTTGCCCCTCCCACCATGTGAGGACACAGGGAGAAGGGACCACCTATGAACCAGGAAGCAGATGTTCATGAGATACTGAATCTGCCAGCACCTTGATCTTGAACTTTCAGCCTCCAGAACTGTGGGAAATTAATGTCTGTTGTTTAGAAGCCACCCAATTCATGTAATTTTGTTGTGGCAACCTGAGCAGACTAAAACACATAGTTTATGGTTACAGATCATATCCCCTTTGGGCAATTAGTTATTCATTTGAAAAAAACTCAGGATTCTGGAAATAGAAGATCTAAAGGAAAATTTGGGATAAGTCTGATATAAAGAATGGAGTCTTAAGAAATCCACCACATACTCATCACAGACCTCACAAATTCTCAGCTATTCTAGCTCATTGACAACGTGGAGAACCAAAGTTAACTCTTTTTTTTCCTTTAAGGAGAAATGAACCATATTTTTATTACTATAACCAATATCAAATTTATATTCAAAACCATCACCAGTCTTTTAGAAGGGCTGGTCACAGTGGCTCATGCCTGTAATCCCAGCACTTCTGGAGGTTGAGGAAGGAGGATTACTTGATCCCAGGAGTACAAGACCAGGCTAAGCAACATAGGGAGACCCCATCTCTACAAAACATTTTTTAAAATTAGCCTGGTGTGATAGCACTCACCTGTGGTCCTAGAGACTCAGGAGGCTGAGATGGGAGGATCACTTGAGCCCAGGAGGTCAAGGCTGCAGTGAACCATGATCATGCCACTATACTCCAGCCTGGGTGACAAAGCAAGACCCTGTCTCAAAGAAGAAAAAAAAAGCAGTAAAAGCATAAAACATTATTGAATATTACAGTAAAAAAATTTGATAAAACTCGGAGTACATCAAAGCCACTTAGGCTGCTGCATTTTGAGTGAAAATGTCTGTAGGAAAAATCCAAACTTTAAATGGGGACTGAGGCACCCCTCTCATTTGCACTAGGGATAGTTTATCAGTTGTACTTGTCATTAGAGACTGTGGTCCTTGAAATCAGACAGAAATGCTTTCAGGGCCCCCTAGTGGTGATTTAAAGACCTTGACAGTAAGATCAAAATGTCCATGAATCAAAATAAGCTAAGGTAATCAGGTTTTGGAAACTCCTGTGTTCTCCAAATGACTCTTAATGTTTTCAATATTTATAGTTTGTCTGTCTCAACGAAAATTGACTCAATCTCTTTATATGTAGTCTTCTACAAAAGAAAAAATATTTTTTCTTGCCTTTCAGTTTGCTGCAACTTAACAAAGAAAATAAACATTTAGTATCTTCACATGAATAATCCTCTCTGTTTCTCTGTTTAGATAATTTTCACCAAAAATATCGACCTTATACAACACCATGGTTACTGTTTCACAAAAAAAACTCATAAATCTGTGTATGATTCTATTTATTTACTTCTTCTCAGCACTGGGAAATGAATTACTGTTGAAGCAAATTTTTTAAATGTCAATATGTTGCTAAAAGTGGTGAATTTAATAGGATAAAAAGGACATAACTGATTTTCATCAAGAATTGCAACCCAGAAAAGGAGTTACTCAGTGGCCTATTAGAGTTAGGATATTCTACCCAGCCAGTTGAGATTGATCTAATAAACCACCTCTCTAAAGCTACCTGAAAGGTAGACTGACTATTTAGTAGAACCCAGATTCACCAAAGCACCTGCTCAAAGGTGCCTGTATTAGTCCATTCTCACACTGCTAATAAATACATACCAAAGACTGAGTAATTTATAAAGGAAAGAGGTTTAACTGACTCACAGTTCCACATGGCTGGGGAGGAAACTTACAATCATGGTGTAACAGTAAGCAAACACGTCTGTATTCACATGGCAGCAGGAGAGAGAAGTGATGAGCAAAGTGGGGAAAGCCCCTTATAAAACTATCAGCTCTCATGAGAACTCACTCACTATCACTAGAACAGCATGTGGGAACTGACCCCATGATCTAATCACCTCCCATGAGGTCCTTCCCCCAACACATGGGGATTACAATTCAGATTACAATTCAATATGAGCTTTGGGTGGGGACACAGAGCCAGACCATATTAGTCCCCTACCCTTGGCTGAACATTATAATCAACTGGGGATTATTTTTTAAATGAGGAAACTAGCCTACTTACAGAGATTGTGATTTAATTGGCCTGGGCTGAGGCCAGGACATCGGTACTTTGTAAAAGCCCCTCGGGACATTCTTAAGGACAGCCAAGGTGGAGAACCACGGCATAGAGGATGCACTTATTCTCAAGACCCCCTAAGCAAGGCATTTCAGGCTGCTCCTATCTGACTGTAGCTGAGTCCATACTATAAAGTAGCACTTTCTTCATTCACCTTTCTCCACTTCTGATGTTTCTCTCTCTTTGTGATTATAATTACAATGCAAGATTATAATTGCAAGATTGTGAGGTAGTCAATAATAAGCTTTACCTTACTATTGAATATGTCATGTTTATAGCCAATTACAAATTTGAAAATCTCATTGTTCACAGAAATTATAAAAGTTGAGCTACACAGAAAATTTTGGAGTTATAAAGTTGGTAAGTTAGTGTTTTTTATGTCGTCCAATCATCAGATACTGAAGTTGACTGGGGAACTTCTCTGCAGGGTTTTGTTGTAAATTAATAACCTTTTGAAACATTTTGATCCTTGGCTTCTGTGATACCACATTCGCTTCTTACCCTGCCATTCTCTCTGGTTACTCCTTGCCATTCTTATACTCAGTGTTCTCACACTTTAAGCAGCCTAAGAATCATCTGGAGGCCTAAAACACAGATAGGTAGGTCCCAGCCCCAGTGTAGGTCTGGGGTGGGGCCAAAAAATGTACATTTCTTTTTTTATTTTTGAGATGGAGTCTTGCTCTGTTGCCCAGTCTGGAGTGCAGTGGTGCAATCTCGGCTCACTGCAACCTCCACCTCCTGAGTTCAAGCGATTCTCTGGCCTCAGCCTCCAGAGTAGCTGGGACTACAGGCATGTGCTACCACGCCTGGCTAATTTTTGTATTTTTAGTAGAGACGGGGTTTCACTGTATTGGCCAGGCTGGTCTCAAACTTCTGACCGCGAGTGATCCGCCTGGCTTGGCCTCCCAAAGTGCTGGGATTACAGGCATGAGCCACCACACCTGGCCAAGAATGTACATTTCTAACAAGTTCCCAAGTGATTCTGCTGTCACTGGTCTGGAGGCCACACTTTAGGAACCACTGTGCTACATTACATGTTGAAGTTGCTCAAGTCTCTATTCTAGGCTCTCCTCTCATTTTTAATCTACACCCTCTCCTTCACAATTACAGCCAAGACTGCCCCCAATATTACAAAAATAACCCCACATTTCTATCTCTGGCCAGACTTCTGGTAAGTTTCTTCCAGGCTCCAATTGGCTACTCAACACCTCAACTTTGCAGTCTCATCAGCATCACCATCTCAACGTTCCAAGGCCAGATTTCTGGATCTTGACCCTACCCAAACCTGGTTGTCTTCCTCTTCCAGCATTCTGTAACATGGTGAATGCCTTCGTCACTCAACTGTACAAGCCAAAATCTTTTTTTATTTATTTTATTATTATTATACTTTAAGTTTTAGGATGCATGTGCACAACGTGCAGGTTTGTTACATATGTATACATGTGCCATGCTGGTGTGCTGCACCCATTAACTCATCATTTAGCATTAGGTATATCTCCTAATGCTATCCCTCCCCCCACCCCCCACCCCACAACAGTCCCCGGTGTGTGATGTTCCCCTTCCTGTGTCCATGTGTTCTCATTGTTCAATTCCCACCTATGAGTGAGAACATGCGGTGTCTGGGTTTTTGTCCTTGCGATAGTTTGCTGAGAATGATGGTTTCCAGCTTCATCCATGTCCCTACAAAGGACACGAAGTCATCATGTTTTATAGCTACATAGTATTCCATGGTGTATATGTGCCACATTTTCTTAATCCAGTCTATCATTGTTGGACATTTGGGTTGGTTCCAAGTCTTTGCTATTGTGAATAGTGCCGCAATGAACATACATGTGCATGTGTCTTTATAGCAGCATGATTTATAATCCTTTGGGTATATACCCAGTAATGGGATGGCTGGGTCAAATGGTATTTCTAGTTCTAGATCCCTGAGGAATCGCCACACTGACTTCCACAATGGTTGAACTAGTTTACAGTCCCACCAAAAGTGTAAAAGTGTTCCTATTTCTCCACATCCTCTCCAGCACCTGTTGTTTCCTGACTTTTTAATGATTGCCATTCTAACTGGTATGAGATGGTATCTCATTGTGGTTTTGATTTGCATTTCTCTGATTACCAGTGATGATGAGCATTTTTTCATGTGTTTTTTGACAAGCCAAAATCTTATGATTCATCATTGACACCATCCTGTCCCTCCTGTGCATGACTAATAAGCAATTTATTTCAAGGTCTATCTATTTTTACCTTATAAATTTTTTAAAATTTTTATTTTAACTTTTCTGCATAATAGTAGGTAGATATAGATATAGATATATATGGGGTACATGAGATGTTTTGATACAAGCATGCAATGTGTAATAGTCACATCATGTAAAATAGGGATATCCATCTCTTCAAGTATTTATCCAAAAACTATAATTGAATTGTTTACTGCCTAATTCTTTTGCAAATATGTTCACTTTTCTCATAACTGCTACCTTCACCCTAATCCAGACCATAGTCATCTCTCACCTGGACTATTTTAGTTTGTTTTGTGTTGCCATAACAGAATACCTGAGACTGGCTAATTTATAAAGAAAAGAGGTTTATGTAGCCCATGGTTCTGCAGGCTGGGAAGTTCAAGGACATGGCTCTGACTTCTGAAGAGGGCTTTCATACTGCGTCAGAACACAGAGGAGAAGATCAAAGAAAAAGCAGACACATTGAAAGAGAGAGAGCTCAAGGGGCCTCCGAGCTTTATAAAAATGCACTGTCATGGGAACTAATCCATTCCCACAAGAACCAATCCAGCCTCACCAGAATGAGAACTCAGTCACTACCAAAAGAAAGGAACCAAGCCATTCAAGATCATTCAGGATCTGCACTCATAGCATAAACACCACTCACTTGGCCCCATCTCCCAACACCACAACATTGGAGATCAAATTTTAACATAAGTTTTGATGGGACAAACCACATCCAAATGGAATACTATTGTCCTCCCATATTCACACCACATTCCCTACCCCATCCCTGCACTCCAGTTTTTTCTCTACACTACAGGCAGTTATTTTTCCAAATGAAAATCTGGTATTACTCTCTTCCCTTCTCTGGCTTTCCATTGACTTTTCAACTAAAATGAAAGTCTAATTTAACTTAGTTCACAAGTTCTGGAAGGCACTGGCCTCCACACACCTTAATAGCCACTTTTGGCTCACTCTATGAACACCAGCCACAGGATCTGCCTTTCAGCTCTTTGAACTCTTTCCTAGAGTCACCCTCCACAAAGACCTCACCCATATCATCTGACACTACACACAACCTCACAACCTCTCCCCTTCTACTCACGCACTTTCTTTGCCTAGTTAACCCAAGCTCATCGTTCAGCCCTCAGGTAAGATGTTCCTTTTTCTGTAAAGTTCTTTGTTATACAATTAGGCTTCTTGACTCCAGAAGACCAAACTCATTTTTCTAAAACAAATATTTGTAATGTCACCTTTATGGTCCTAAAATTAAATTTACAGATTATTTAACCTCCCTATACATATAGTTTAAAAACAACCAGTGCAGTGCCAAACCACAATATGAAGCAGAAATAACAGGAAAGCAATTAATAATAAAAAAATTCAATATGTGACTGCCTAGTCATGACCACCTGAAAAGATTCAACAAGGTAATCTCATGCTTGTATATGATTTCATGTATGGAATAATTACGAATGAAAGAGACCGAAATGCAGATCAATACAGGTTTGTTGTGTTGGTGACTCAAACGCCATAAGCAGCTTTGCCATCAGTAACATGATTTCCCAAAATGATGAACAACTCTCATTAGAGTTGCAAAAAAGATGAAGTACAATCTTCCCTCAATTTACGCTGAATTAAAACTATAACCTAACAGTATCAGGAAGGATTAAGGGGAGATTTGATTTAAAAGGAAATGTTTTCTATCATCACACAAGGTTTAAAAAGCTTAATATTTTAAAATTAAAATATAGCGATATGTAAGTTGAGTACCATTTCTAGATACTTAAAAATACAATGGTACCCGCCAGGCAAAAGAGCTTAGAAAGTTAAAGCAAGTTGCCACTGGGATGGAGATTGGAGTAGAAGACTTATTTTCTACATGTTCAAATCATGCAAAAATATTTTGCATTTATATGTAAAATGGAGTTTTACATATAATGAGTTCCAAGCTCAGGTAATTAAACACATGAATCTCCAGAGGATATTTGAAAGTCACGTGTGAAGGGAGACAATCCTTTGAATCAGGTCTGTCCAACACTCTGTTTCTCTCCCACTGAATGCCTCCAATCATATGTGAGGAGAAACAAAGATGCTCCCACAAATTCTGTCACCAAAGTTCCTTCTAGGTGACAGAGCTGCCCCCATGACAAACAATGGCTATCATTGCCTTCAGCACTTACACCATACTCTGTCCCAGAACCCTGTTTTTCATTTGTAATAACATATTAACCTGAAAATATTCAATTAGTGCCTGATGCCTTCCTAGACTCTCAGCAGTGGGAGAACCGCGAGTGTCTAAATTTTACTCCCTGTTGTGTTCCTGGTGCTTTGCATGATGCCAGCATACAGTGAGCACTCAATCGGTTTGGCTGAATGAATGATTGCACACGATTTCTCTCATGCTGAGTGCCACAAGAGTGAATAGCTCTATGCGTGGCTCCACAGTAGTAGCAGAAAGGGCACTAACTGGAGTCCAGCACAGCCAGTAAGGAATGTTGCCTTGATGAGAGTTCCTATGCATCATTCCTGTTAAATTTAATGTACTTCCTTTTTTCTTAAGAACTATCAAGTTAGGCTTATACTTCCATTTCCACCAATGCCAAAGTGAGAGCCAAACCACCTGATTTGTTAATCTTTTTTTCTTTCTTTCTCTTTCTTTCTTTCTTTCTTCCTGTCTGCCTTCCTTCCTTCCCTCCTTCTTTCCTGTCGTTCTTTCTTTCTTTTATTTTTTTCTTTCACAGGCTAGAGTACAGTGACACAATCATAGCTCACTCCAGCCTCAAACTCCTGGGCTCAAAAGATCCTTCCACCTTAGCCTCCTGAGTAGCTAGGACTACAGGTGAATGCCACCATGTCCAACTATTTTTTAAATTTTTTGTAGAGATGGGACCTCACTATGTTTCCCAGGCTTGTCTCATATTTCTGGCCTCAAGCAATCTTCCTGCCTCGACCTCCCAAAGTGCTGGGATTACAGATGTGAGCACCACGCCTGGCTGTAAGTCTTTAGGCTCTCAAATATGGTCAAAAAGCCACAACACAAATTGTTCATAAAAACCAAATCTGGAAGAGTTAACAAAAAACTTCTGGTTTAATTCTCTGCCTTCAGATTATTCACAAATAATGAGTAGCCAGGGCAGTTAGACACCCAAAAATACGTTCAGATCACTATTGCTTTATTTCATATATGATTATCAGGAGCAGAAAGAGAGGCTAGATTACTCCAAGTTAAAAAACACATTGAGAACTGGCCAAAATCAGGCTGGATTCATGATGGGGTGACAGAGAACTTTTTCTGCAACAAGTCACATGTGAGAAAAAAACCATATAATTTATATGTATATAATTACATGTATCATAATTATATAATATAGTGATATTAACATATTACATATTGTGATATATAATGAGAAAGACCTTATAATCTTCCTCATTATAAGTGAAATACAGCTAACTGTCTCCCCTCAACACACTTCTTACCATATTGGAGGAGATATTTATCAAACCACATAATTATGCCCCAACTTATTGAAAATGTTGGCATTAGGTAACAGGTCCAAGAGCAAACAGACGAGATTGAAGAAGTAGGATACAGACATCCTTATAAAATTAAAAATAGGCAGATAATAAGTTATTTAAATGAAAAGCAAGACAATTAAGATGTCTGAGAAAGACAAAAATCTACATGTCTCTGTAAGGATAATATTTGCGTGGATACAATGAGGAGGGCATGAATTAATAATTAATAATTAAAAATAGTAACATAACTCTATCAAGAAGGATTAAGATGAAGACTTATTAAAGGGAGGAAAAGTGTCCTATCATTATATAAAGTCAAAAAAATCTAGATATTTAAGATACAGCAATAAATGAACTACTTAGAAATATGATATTTACTTAGAATTTAAAAGAAAGAGCAGAAAGTTAAAGCAAGTTTCCACTGTGATGAAGACTGGAGTGAGAGATTTATTTTTTCCCTTGTAAATGTCACAGTACTTTTAATTTTTATTTTTACAAGTATTATCTTGATAACTTTTTTTTTTTTTGAGATAGGGTCTCACTCTGTCACCCAGGCTGGAGTGCAGTGTGTGATCGTAGCTCATTGCAGCCTCAACATCCTAGGCTCAAGCAATCCTCCCGCCTCAGCCTCCCAAGTAGCTGAGATTACAGTCGCTCACCACAACACCAGGCTAATTTTTTTTTTTTTTTTTTTTTTGGTAGAGACAGGGATTTGCCGTGTTGCCCAGACTTGTCTCGAATTCTGGACTCAAGAGATCTGCCTACCTCGGCCTCCTAAAACGCTGAGATTACAGGCATGAGCCTTTGAACCTGACCTCTTGATAACTTTTTAATATTTACATTTCTAAGGAGATCTCTAATCAAGCACTATGAGCCACGTGAACTTTTAAATCACATATTTATTCAATTCTGAGCCCTGTTAAAAGTATATGATTTGCTGGGCGCGGTGGCTCACGCCTGTAACCCCAGCACTTTGGGAGGCAGAGGCGGGTGCATCACCTGAGATCAGGAGTTTGAGATGAGCCTGGCCAACATCGTGAAACCCCGTCTCTACTAAAAATACAAACGTTAGCCAGGCGTGGTGGCAGGTGCCTGTAATCCCAGCTACTTGGGAGGCTGAGGCAGGAGAATCACTTGAACCCGGGAGACAGAGGTTGCACTGAGCCAAGATCATGCCATTGCACTCTAGCCTGGCAACAGAGCGAGACTCTGCCTAAAAAAAACAAACAAATAAACAAGCAAAAACAAATTATATGATTTAATATATTGTTCCAGTCACAAAAATCCAAATTCTCAAGACTGCACATACTGTACAGAACTTGAGCGATTATGGATGTATTTTCTCAGACTTTGGTTTAGGAGCAGACTGTGAACTAGAAACTTTAAACCCAGAGCCATAATGACTTAATGGCAAACTACATATTTCTAGGTGACTTCTTGGCCATAAGTTACTTTAGGTACTGAAAAGGGTGAGCTAGGTCTGCAGGTTTAGTTCATAGTTCTGTGTGTATTTGAGAGAGAGAAAGGGAGAGAATCCCTTATCATGATTCCTTAAAACATTTCTTTTTGGTAGCTGAATAGGTATAAATAATTGAGGTGCACATTGTTGATGGAAAAGAGATTGTAATCCTTTTTTTGAGAACCTTCATATTAAAAAAAAACAGAACAGCTTATTATAGAAAAATCCTCTACCCTAGGGAAAATTATGATTTTAAAGATTATGAACCTGTCAGTCTATAAGTTATGAGCTAGAGGCAGCATCTGAAGTCTTGATTAATCTGCTCATTATTCAGTTGACCCTACTTGCTAGCCTTGAAAAATCGGTAGTGCTAATGTGACTTCAAGTAGAAAAACATGGGAGTCACTTCTCAAATGCAAGAGTCTGTGAAGTTTTCTTAATGGTGAAATCTGTACAGAAGTGATCTACTAAAATGGGTCCTTGGTACTTTATGGCTTAAAGTCTGTGCTTCCAAAAGGCTCTATTCTTCTCCCGCCCCTTGGAGAATTTCAAGCCAAGGGTTCTGAGCTGTACTGTGTGACTCACATGTCTGTATGAAAGGAGGCATGCCTATAGCCAAGAATCTAAGCAGGACCGAGAGCATTTTCATTCATTCATTCATTTTCTATTGAATCTCAACCATGTGTCAGCCACCATACTGCATGCTAGAAAAACAAAACAAATATAATAAGATATGTTCCCTGTGGCACCACGAGCCCAGAGCCCACAAAACACATCTTTGACGAGCTCTCCAGCTACTTTCAGCCTGCTTAAGGCTTTCTTTACAAACACAAAACAGCAAACCAAAGAAACACCTTAATGATACCTGCCAATGTTTATTGAGCTCTTTTCTGTATAATAGGATTATTCTAAGCACATGACATGTATTGACTCATTTCATTTTCTCAGTGATCCAATGAGGTAGTTACTAACATCATCCCCATTTTATAGATAAGAAAATGAAGCACGAAAATTTAAGTAACTGGTCCCAAGTTTTTATAGCCTGGCTCCAGGTCTTGCAGGTATAATTATTCCTTTCACACAGGTGTAAGGCAAACCAAATGAAAAGGGAAAAAAGAATAAAGAGGCATTCTTCTTTCATAGTCACAGAGGTAAGTGACTATGTGAGTGAGTTTACCCTAAGATAAAGGGAATCAATAATGGCCAGTTACCTGGACATGCTGTCAGCTAACACCACCACATGCATAGTTTAGGCCTTCCTTTGCCTCCACCTGTATCCTTACTCTAGGAAGTCTTATGCATATGAATTCACAGACAGCTGTTTTCAAAAAACAAGCCTATGGGAATGAAGCACTAAATATAATACTTTTTAATATTAGGTTGAGCTGAGAAGACAACAAAAATAGAAAATAACTAATGATGTACACTTTTTAGTACCATTTGCTCCATTTCAATGCCTTATCTAAGGAACCTAGAGGAAGATGAACCACTGCAGGGGTTAGAGGGCCCAAAATGTGTAGATAACATTGATGCTATAGACTCATAGGTAACCTCTACAGCATGGGACAATGAGGCATGTACATGACAGGAAGACACATTGAGAATGCAAATGTGGGGACGTGGGGGTCAATTCGAAGATGCAGATGAATCTCAATAAGAGCCACCAATACCTATGGAAATTTCTTAGAATTGAGCCCCTTGTCAGATGTGAAGGACCTCTTCAAGGAGAACTACAAATCACTGCTCAATGAAATAAAAGAGGATATGAACAAATGGAAGAACATTCCATGCTCATGGTTAGGAAGAATCAATATTGTGAAAATGGCCATACTGCCCAAGGTAATTTATAGATTCAATGCCATCCCCAACAAGCTACCAATGACTTTCTTCGCAGAACTGGAAAAAACTGCTTTAAAATTCATATGGAACCAAAAAAGAGCCCGCATTGCCAAGATAATCCTAAGCCAAAAGAACAAAGCTGGAGGCATCATGCTATCTGACTTCAAACTATACCACCAGCCTACAGAAATCCAAAACAGCATGGCACTGGTACCAAAACAGATATGTAGACCAATGGAACAGAACAGAGGCCTCAGAAATAACACCACTCATCTACAACCATCTGATCTTTCACAAAACTGACAAAAACAAGAAATGGGGAAAGGATTCCCTATTTAATAAATGGTGCTGGGAAAACTGGCTAGCCATGTGTAGAAAGCTGAAACTGAATCCCTTCCTTACACCTTATACAAAAACTAATTCAAGATGGATTAAAGACTTAAACATAAGACCTAAAACCATAAAGGCCCTAGAAGAAAACCTAGGCAATACCATTCAGGACATAGGCATGAGCAGGACTTCATAACTAAAACACCAAAAGCAATGGCAACAAAAGCCAAAATTGACAAATGGGATCTAATTAAACTAAAGAGCTTCTGCACAGCAAAAGAAGTGACCATCAGAGTGAACAGGCAACCTACAGAATGGGAGAAAATTTTTGCAATCTATCCATCTGACAAAGGGCTAATACCCAGAATCTACAAAAAACTCAAACAAATTTACAAGAAAAAACCAAACAACCCCACCAAAAAGTGAGCGAAGGATATGAACAGACACTTCTCAAAAGAAAACATTTATGCAGCCAACAGACACATGAAAAAATGTTCATCATCACTGGTAATCAGACAAATGCAAATCAAAACCACAATGAGATACCATCTCACACCAGTTAGAATGGTGGTCATTAAAAAGTCAGGAAACAACAGATGCTGGAGAGGATGTGGAGAAATAGGAATGCTTTTACACAGTTGGTAGGAGTGTAAACTAGCTCAACCATTGTAGAAGACAGTGTGGCAATTCCTCAAGGATCTAGAACTAGAAATACCATTTGACCCAGCCATCCCATTACTGGGTGTATACCCAAAGGATTATAAATCATGCTACTATAAAGACACATGCACACGTATGTTTATTGCAGCACTATTCACAATAGCAAAAACTTGGAACCAACCCAAATGTCCATCAGTGATAGACTGGATTAAGAAAATGTGGCATGTATACACCATGGAATACTATGCAGCCACTAAAAAGGATGAGTTCATGTCCTTTGTAGGGATATGGATGAAGCTGGAAACCACCATTCTCAGCAAACTATCGCAAGGACGGAAAACCAAACACTGCATGTTCTCACTCATAGGTGGGAATTGAACAATGAGAACACTTGGTCACAGGGTGGGGAACATCACACCCCGGGGGCCTGTCATGGGGTGGGGGACAGGGGGAGGGATAGCATTAGGAGAAATACCTAATGTAAATGATGAGTTAATGGGTGCAGCAAACCAACATGGCACATGTATACCTATGTAACAAACCTGCACATGGTGCACATGTACCCTAAAGTATAATAAAAAAAAAAAAAAGAATTGAGCCACTTGTCTTTGGGATTCACTGGGGACTCTGCTTGTCCAGGTCTTCAGGCAAAGAGGTAGATGAGGAATGGTGGCTAAAAAAATAGGGAAAGTAACTCTCTACCACCAATATATGGTTGTTTGCATAAGAAGAAAGCCACCCAAACCAACAAAGAAAGTAAAACCAACTCTCCATGGAAAATCAAAAAAGGAAATGACTTTCTGCCTTTTTTTCTCTCCCTTCTAACTGCAATGCTCAAGGAACAAGCACAAGCAATAGAAAAGAGGAGGAAAGCTTGCAGGCAATGCATCATTCCTCACCTTCAAATCTTTGGAGAACCTAGCCTGCTCTGGAAGGGGAACGGACATTTGAATTGAATGTGAGAGTGAGACACTCAATAGGCCAGACATTTTAATAACTAAAGATAGCAGAAATGATAGAACCAAACTGAAATATAATTAAGTATCTCACAGCGTCGTGTGTTTAGAGATCTGATGGGACACGGTAAGAGTTAAAAAGCCACACTCTACAATGTTTGCACCCCAAAGGGTTTGAGTGAGTACCTCAATCCCATCAGTTTCAAGCTGATCTGTTTTATGAGGTGAAAAAAAAATCATCAGTTAATGTAGAAGTAATCTCGAGATGTATCTTAAACTACCCCAGTCCAAAATATGTGACACTCATAAAATCCTAGTGCAAATAATTCTAGTTTGAGGCTAACTCAATGGCTAATTATGAATGGCGAATACCATTGATAAATACCTGATGTAAGTATGTCCACTGTGTACTGGACAGAGATGAACAATTTTTTCTTCAATCAGATGCCTATGTGACATGAGGGCAGCAATAAATATCACAATTTCAAAGGAAAAAATGATTTACATTTGGATTTCTGCCTGAATTCTGGGCCAGACTTGCCACTGAGCCATCATCAGTATTTCCTTTTTTTTTTTTTTTTTTTTAATATATATATGAGACAGAGTTTTGCTCTGTTGCCCAAGCTGGAGTGCAATGGTGCAATCTCGGCTCACTGCAACCTCTGCCTCCTGGGTTCAAGTGATTCTCCTGCCTCAGCCTCCTGAGTAGCTGGGATTACAGGCATCCACCACTACCGCCCAGCTAATTTTTTGTATTTTTAGTAGAGACAGGGTTTCATCATGTTGGTCAGGCTTGTCTTGAACTCCTGACCTCAGGTGATCCACACCCCCTCGGCCTCCCAAAGTGCTTGGATTACAGGCGTGAATCAGTATTTCTTTTGGGTTTTTTTGGGGGTTTTGTTTTCTTTTCTTTTGAAACAGAGTTTCACTCTGTCGCCCAGGCTGGAGTGCAGTGGCGCGATCTTGGCTCACTGCAAGCTCTGCCTCCCAGGTTCATGCAATACTCCTGCCTCAGCCCCTGAGTAGCCGGGATTACAGGTGCCCGCCACCACGCCTGGCTAATTTTTTGTATTTTTTAGTAGAGACAGGGTTTCACTGTGTTAGCCAGGATGGTCTGGATCTCCTGACCTTGTGATCCGCCCACCTCGGCCTCCCAAAATGCGGGGATTACAGGCATGAGCCACTGCGCCCGGCCCAGTATTTCTTGTGGAATATCCCAGTTCATATTTTTTGTGGATAGTGATTGAAAAATAACTTTTGAAGGACAAACAGATTATTATATTAAATAATTTTTAGAAAATATGTTCTTGTTTCATTTTGCATTTAAAAATGATATTTTAACTTGAAAGGGAAGGTTAACACAGGCTCAGTATTGAAAGGACAAGACGTGGAGATCCCATTAATATTGAACCTCATTCTCCCTTCATGATACTCGGGTACAGGGCCCTTATTATTCTCTTTGTCTAAAACCAGGTATATGATGCCTGTTTCACTGCCTCCTTTCAGTGTGTAGGAAATACATATGAATATATAATCAATTGCTTTTAATCAGCAGGCCTAAGGTTCATGACAGAGAGTACTCAGCTCTATCTTCTCCATGCTCCAATCCCAGAAGAAAGGCCTTTATAGCCCCCCAGCCTCTGCTTTGCAAGGTATATACTAGATACCCCCAACCCTCTTTCCAGCTCCAGCAATCCATGAATCCTTGTAACAACAGTACTTCTGCCTTTCCTATCCCAGATCAGGCTCCCGATACCCCTCTTTAAGAATACAAATCAGACATTCTGTCAAATAAGAGGAGTTAGTCTCTGCTTGTCTTTGCATAAACCCAAACAGGAAACTTTTGGTGAATTGCAACAGGCTATTCTCTGTCATAGGCTGGAGAATCAAACCAATTACCCATTAATTTCATATGTTCTATATCATGTTTAGCTAAGGTATATGGAGATACTCCTTTTGGTTTTTGATAACCATTTTATTTTCATCTTCTGAAAAGGGATATCCAACATCAGTTTTCAGCATGGGGCTTTAAGAAAACCTCATCTCAATAATCATAACCCTAGACTCATAGCTAACACATTCTCTTTCCTAGGATGCTGAAAGGTGACTCTGGTTTGGGTATATTGTTCCAGATTAATCATATTAATGTGGTTATTACTTCAACACAAATTTTCTGTATAAAACATAGAAATTCTTCATGCTTTGGTAATTATAGTTATCTTTAATTTACTCAAAAGTAATTACATGAATGTATATGAGATGTTTCCCTTGTCCGTAATTTCTGACCCTGGCAGAAATTCCTATCTTCAGCTCAAAGGCTTTCTCATAGTTGTTGGTTTTAACTGGCTGTTCCTATTCCTGAATAACTCCCGATTAATTCTATTATGTGTGCATGAATAATAGGGACTATTGTCATTTAATAAAAGCTAAGCATCAAGCTACAATGTGCTTAACATACAACCTCACTGAATCCTCGTACAACTCTGTGGGATAATTATTACTATATCCTTGAGTAGATAAAGAAATTGAAGCCAAAAAAAGGTAAATATTTGCCTAAAGTCACATAGCCAGTAAATGACAGAGCTGAAATTCAAGCCTATATCTCTCTTATTCCAAACCTTGAGTGCTTAACCGCCCCATTTTATTTTTTTCTTGGAATCTAAGTATTTTGTTTGAAAATTGTAACATGCTATATTCATATGGTTATAGTTTCTAAACTAAATGTTTACATATTTGTATATAACATTATATATAATTGTATATACTTATATATTATGATATACTCTATTATAGATTTATGTCGTATAATGTACATGAGAAATATTATATATAAAATATATAAATATGTATTTTTACATATTTATATATATTGCATATACATGATGCTGTTCCTGACTGACTTTATTACCTTCAAAACAACTCACCACTTCCACTCCACCCTCAATGAATATATGCATTCTATAGGTGACAGTCCTTTCCTTAAATTATCCAGTAAATATTATCAGTTATGTCCTCCAAATGTATCCTTAATTCACTTTTCTTTCCATTCTTCCATCATTAATTTATTCAACATAAATCAGAATCAATTTACTAAATGTCTACTATATGCTCAACCCAGTTCTGGAACCCACGGGTAGTTTTCTCTACCCTTAAGGAACTCAGTGTACTAGAAAAGAAAGATACTCAAGAGAGTACATTACCATCCAGTGTGAAAAGGGCATCCATAGAAACCATATACAACACATTGGCAGCCATCAGGAGGGCATAAGAGTTACTGGAGCTTTCCAGGGGAGGCTGCATTGAAGCTGAGTCTGGAAGGTGACAGGTGGGTAAAACTAAGTGGAAGCAGAAAAGACAAAGGAGGATTGCCAAGAAATGGAGGTCATACAGGGGCATGAAACAAGCACTCGAACTCTTTCCAATTCATTCCTGAATTACCAAGCCAGTCACCAGCAGGTCTCAATGCTCCCCCATTATCCAAGCCCACCTGAACACTGCTGACAAATAGATCCTCCAAAAGCATAACTTTGATCATCCCACTTCCCTTCTCAAGAATCTAATATCGCCATATATCATCAAAGTATGCCCACACTGCCACCTCTTGTTAGAGACCTCATGATGTGTTCCCACATATCCTTATCTTGACTGTTACTTACCAGTGCCCCTCAAAAACTGCTAATGAGTCTGCTCCTTGTTGACAGGAGGCACAACTTCTATTTGTCTTATTCCCCAGCCAAATTCTATCCAGGCTTAGGATCCAGCTCATGTGCCACCTGTTCTTGGCCCTTTTTTACCTGCTCCAGTTGCCAACACTGTTGGGCAGTTTCCATCACAGACTCAAAATTGTATCTACAGAAATTTAGCCCCAGTGAGTTCAACTTCCTCATCAATCCACAGTTACTCAAGTTGTGATGCTTTCCTTCCTTTACTCATTCAAGAAGTATTTGTGGGTCATCTTTTATATGTAATTCTTTTCAAACTAAATGTCCCATACCAAATTAATTATCTTTCCCATTTTCTCCTTTCCCTTCCTCCTTTCTACCAGCATTCTCCAAACTTGTTTCCTCTTCCTGTATTCTATATAACACATCCCAAGCTGGAAAATTCAGAAGCATTCTTTACTTCCTCCTCTCGCTTTACTCCCATATCCAATTGGTCACCCAGTTATGTTCATTCTTTCTCAGAAAATATATTTAAACTCACTCTGTTCTGACCCTGTGAGCTTCATAACATCCCTGCTGAACTGCTGTAACAGTCACCTGATTGATCATCTCACCTCCATGCTCTCCACTGCTACCAGAAAGCATCTTCTTAAAACAGGATGCCAAACATTTATTTAGCCCGCTAAATGCTAGGAAATATGTGGGGCATTAGAAGTCTAAATGTGACTAAACATGTCTTTGACTCTTATCAAAGTATGAGCATTTTGAAGATGAGCGCTTTGGTTAATTTCTCTCTATCCCTAGCACCTAGCCAATTTCCCAGCATATTATCGTTGATAGTCAATAATGGTTTGAAAATATGAATGAATGGAAAGTTCTAAGTGTGAGTGGTCTCTAAAGATAAATGAAATAACATTCCTGTCCTCAAGTAGGTAAAATTAGCTGAGACGTTATAACACAGGAAGGTAGTTTGATAGATTTCATGAAAGCAGTTGCTGGGGAATCAGAATACTCATTCATTTTGTTGGAGTAAAATAGCTAGGTAGAGGGTTGGGATCTAGTAGGTGCTTCCCTAAACTCATTCTCCAAAAGTGGTCCGTTTTCAAAAATGTTTAAGGAAATAAGTTGGCGTGATGATTGTAAAAATTATTATGAAAGGATGATCATGTAAATACCAACACTACTTCAAGAGGGTAAGGGGTTGGCATGGAGGAGGGAGACCATGGGTTCTACTAGGTAAAGTGAAGAACCAGTTAAAAAAAAAATGTGGTAAGGACTATGGGGTGGAAGTTAGCTTCTGGCTGGTAGTCACACCCCTCATTTATTCCCAAATACAAATTGTTTAGGAAATGGAAAAAGTCACATTTCAGAAAATTTTCTACATGCAATATGGTAACCTGGATTAGATCCTGAGACAGAAAAAGGAAATTAAGTGTAAGGAAGAGGTCCAGTTTCAGTTTTCTGCATATACAAAAAATTAACTCAAGATGGATTAAAGATTTAAATGTAAAACCCAAAACCATAAAAACCCTAGAAGAAAACCTAGGCAATACCATTCAGGACATAGGCATGAGCAAAGACTTCATGACAAAAACGCCAAAAGCAATTGCAACAAAAGCCAAAATTGACAAATGGTATCTAATTAAATTAAAGAGCTTCTGCACAGCAAAAGAAACTATTATCAGAGTGAACAGGCAACCTACAGAATGGGAGGAAACCTTTGCAATCTACCCATCTGACAAAGGCCTAATATCCAGAATTTACAAGGAAATTAAACATACTTACAAGAATAAAACAAACAACCCCATCCAAAAGTGGGTAAAGGATATGAGCAGACACTTCTCAAAAGACGGCATTTATGCAGCCAACAAACAAATACGAGAAAAAGCTCAACATCACTGATCATTAGAGAAATGCAAATTAAATCCACATTGAGATACCATCTCATACCAGTCAGAATGGTGATTATTAAAAAGTCAGGAAACAGGAATAGGAACAGCTCCAGTCTACAGCTCCCAGCGTGAGCGACGCAGAAGACAGGTGATTTCTGCATTTCCATCTGAGGTACCGGGTTCATCTCACTAGGGAGTGCCAGACAGTGGGCACAGGTCAGTGGGTGCATGCACCGTGCGCGAGCCGAAGCAGGGCGAGGCATTGCCTCACTTGGGAAGCACAAGGGGTCAGGGAGTTTCCTTTCTGAGTCAAAGAAAGGGGTGACAGACGGCACCTGGAAAATCGGGTCACTCCCACCTGAATACTGCGCTTTTCCAACGGGCTTAAAAAACGGCGCACCGCGAGATTATATCCTGCACCTGGCTCGGAGGGTCCTACGCCCACGGAGTCTCGCTGGTTGCTAGCGCAGCAGTCTGAGATCAAACTGCAAGGCGGCAGCCAGGCTGGGGGAGGGGCGCCCGCCATTGCCCAGGCTTGATTAGGTAAACAAAGCAGCCGGGAAGCTCGGACTGGGTGGAGCCCACCACAGCTCAAGGAGGCCTGCCTGCCTCTGTAGGCTCCACCTCTGGGGGCAGGGCACAGACAAACAAAAAGACAGCAGTAACCTCTGCAGACTTCAATGTCCCTGTCTGACAGCTTTGAAGAGAGCAGTGGTTCTCCCAGCACCCAGCTGGAGATCTGAGAATGGGCAGACTGCCTCCTCAAGTGGGTTCCTGACCCCTGACCCCCGAGCAGCCTAACTGGGAGGCACACCCAGCAGGGGCACACTGACACCTCACACGGCAGGGTACTCCAACGGACCTGCAGCTGAAGGTCCTCTCTGTTAGAAGGAAAACTAACAAACAGAAAGGACATCCACACCAAAAACCCATCTGTACAACACCATCATCAAAGACCAAAAGTAGATAAAACCACAAAGATGGGGAAAAAACAGAACAGAAAAACTGGAAACTCTAAAATGCAGAGCACCTCTCCTCCTCCAAAGGAACACAGTTCCTCACCAGCAACGGAACAAAGCTGGATGGAGAATGACTTTGACGAGCTGAGAGAAGAAGGCTTCAGACGATCAAATTACTCTGACCTATGGGAGGACATTCAAACCAAAGGCAAAGAAGTTGAAAACTTTGAAAAAAATTTAGAAGAATGTATAACTAGAATAACCAATACAGAGAAGTGCTTAAAGGAGCTGAAGGAGCTGAAAACCAAGGCTCGAGAACTACGTGAAGAATGCAGAAGCCTCAGGAGCCGATGCGATCAACTGGAAGAAAGGGTATCAGCGATGGAAGATGAAATGAATGAAATGAAGCGAGAAGGGAAGTTTAGAGAAAAAAGAATAAAAAGAAATGAGCAAAGCCTCCAAGAAATATGGGACTATGTGAAAAGACCAAATCTACGTCTGATTGGTGTACCTGAAAGTGATGGGGAGAATGGAATCAAGTTGGAAAACACTCTGCAGGATATTATCCAGGAGAACTTCCCCAGTCTAGCAAGGCAGGCCAATGTTCAGATTCAGGAAATACAGAGAACGCCACAAAGATACTCCTCGAGAAGAGCAACTCCAAGACACATAATTGTCAGATTCACCAAAGTTGAAATGAAGGAAAAAATGTTAAGGGCAGCCAGAGAGAAAGGTCGGGTTATCCTCAAAGGGAAGCCCATCAGACTAAAAGCGGATCTCTCGGCAGAAACCCTACAAGCCAGAAGAGAGTGGGGGCCCATATTCAACATTCTTAAAGAAAAGAATTTTCAACCCAGAATTCCATATCCAGCCAAACTAAGCTTCATAAGTGAAGGAGAAATAAAATCCTTTACAGACAAGCAACTGCTGAGAGATTTTGTCACCACCAGGCCTGCCTTACAAGAGCTCCTGAAGGAAGCACTAAACATGGAAAGGAACAACCGGTACCAGCCACTGCAAAATCATGCCGAAATGTAAAGACCATCGAGACTAGGAAGAAACTGCATCAACTAACGAGCAAAATAACCAGCTAACATCATAATGACAGGATCAAATTCACACATAACAATATTAACGTTAAATGTAAATGGACTAAATGCTCCAATTAAAAGACACAGACTGGCAAATTGGATAAAGAGTCAAGACCCATCAGTGTGCTGTATTCAGGAAACCCATCTCACGTGCAGAGACACACATAGCCTCAAAATAAAAGGATGGAGGAAGATCTACCAAGCAAATGGAAAACAAAAAAAGGCAGGGGTTGCAATCCTAGCCTCTGATAAAACAGACTTTAAACCAACAAAGATCAAAAGAGACAAAGAAGGCCATTACATAATGGTAAAGGGATCAATTCAACAAGAAGAGCTAACTATCCTAAATATATATGCACCCAATACAGGAGCACCAAGATTCATAAAGCAACTCCTGAGTGACGTACAAAGAGACTTAGACTCCCACACATTAATAATAGGAGACTTTAACACCCCACTGTCAACATTAGACAGATCAACGAGACAGAAAGTTAACAAAGATACCCAGGAATTGAACTCAGCTCTGCACCAAGCGGACCTAATAGACATATACAGAACTCTCCACCACAAATCAACAGAATATACGTATTTTTCAGCACCACACCACACCTATTCCAAAATTGACCACATAGTGGGAAGTAAAGCTCTCCTCAGCAAATGTAAAAGAACAGAAATTATAACAAACTATCTCTCAGACCACAGTGCAATCAAACTAGAACTCAGGATTAGGAATCTCACTCAAAGCCTCTCAACTACATGGAAACTGAACAACCTGCTCCTGAATGACTACTGGGTATATAACGAAATGAAGGCAGAAATAAAGATGTTCTTTGAAACCAACGAGAACAAAGACACAACATACCAGAATCTCTGGGACACATTCAAAGCAGTGTGTAGAGGGAAATTTATAGCACTAAATGCCCACAACAGAAAGCAGGAAAGATCCAAAATTGACACCCTAATATCACAATTAAAAGAACTAGAAAAGCGAGAGCAAACACATTCAAAAGCGAGCAGAAGGCAAGAAATAACTAAAATCAGAGCAGAACTGAAGGAAATAGAGACACAAAAAACACTTCAAAAAATTAATGAATCCAGGAGCTGGTTTTTTGAAAGGATCAACAAAATTGATAGACCGCTAGCAAGACTAATAAAGAAAAAAAGAGAGAAGAATCAAATAGACGCAATAAAAAAAGATAAAGGGGATATCACCACCGATCCCACAGAAATAGAAACTACCATCAGGGAATACTACAAACACCTCTGCGCAAATAAACTAGAAAATCTAAAAGAAATGGATAAATTCCTCGACACATACACTCTCCCAAGACTAAACCAGGAAGAAGTTGAACCTCTGAATAGACCAATAACACGAGCTGAAATTGTGGCAATAATCAATAGCTTACCAACCAAAAAGAGTCCAGGACCAGATGGATTCACAGCCGAATTCTACCAGAGGTACAAGGAGGAACCGGTACCATTCCTTCTGAAACTATTCCAATCAATAGAAAAAGAGGGAATCCTCCCTAACTCATTTTATGAGGCCAGCATCATTCTGATACCAAAGCCAGGCAGAGACACAACAAAAAAAGAGAATTTTAGACCAATATCCTTGATGAGCATTGATGCAAAAATCCTCAACAAAATACTGGCAAAACGAATCCAGCAGCACATCGAAAAGCTTATCCACCATGATCAAGTGGGCTTCATCCCTGGGATGCAAGGCTGGTTCAATATAAGCAAATCAATAAATATAATCCAGCATATAAACAGAGCCAAGGACAAAAACCACATGATTATCTCAATAGATGCAGAAAAATCCTTTGACAAAATTCAACAACGCTTCATGCTAAAAACTCTCAATAAATTAGGTATTGGTGGGACGTATTTCAAAATAATAAGAGCTATCTATGACAAACCCACAGCCAATATCATACTGAATGGGCAAAACCTGGAAGCCTTCCCTTTGAAAACGGGCACAAGACAGGGATGCCCTCTCTCACCACTCCTATTCAACATAGTGTTGGAAGTTCTGGCCAGGGAAATTAGGAAGGAGAAGGAAATAAAGGGTATTCAATTAGGAAAAGAGGAAATCAAATTGTCCCTGTTTGCAGACAACATGATTGTATATCTAGAAAACCCCATTGTCTCAGCCCAAAATCTCCTTAAGCTGATAAGCAACTTCAGCAAAGTCTCAGGATACAAAATCAATGTACAAAAATCACAAGCATTCTTATACACCAACAACAGACAAACAGAGAGCCAAATCATGAGTGAACTCCCATTCACAATTGCTTCAAAGAGAATAAAATACCTAGGAATCCAACTTACAAGGGATGTGAAGGACCTCTTCAAGGAGAACTACAAACAACTGCTCAATGAAATAAAAGAGAATACAAACAAATGGAAGAACATTCCATGCTCACGGGTAGGAAGAATCAATATCGTGAAAATGGCCATATTGCCCAAGGTAATTTACAGATTCAATGCCATCCCCATCAAGCTACCAATGACTTTCTTCACAGAATTGGAAAAAACTACTTTAAAGTTCATATGGAACCAAAAAAGAGCCCCCATCGCCAAGTCAATCCTAAGCCAAAGGAACAAAGCTGGAGGCATCACACTACCTGACTTCAAACTATACTACAAGGCTACAGTAACCAAAACAGCATGGTACTGGTACCAAAACAGAGATATAGATCAATGGAACAGAACAGAGCCCTCAGAAATAACGCCGCTTATCTACAACTATCTGATCTTTGACAAACCTGAGAAAAACAAGCAATGGGGAAAGGATTCCCTATTTAATAAATGGTGCTGGGAAAACTGGCTAGCCATATGTAGAAAGCTGAAACTGGATCCCTTCCTTACACCTTATACAAAAATCAATTCAAGATGGATTAAAGACTTAAACATTAGACCTAAAACCATAAAAACCCTAGAAGAAAACCTAGGCATTACCATTCAGGACATAGGCATGGGCAAGGACTTCATGTCTAAAACACCAAAAGCAATGGGAACAAAAGACAAAATTGACAAATGGGATCTAATTAAACTAAAGAGCTTCTGCACAGCAAAAGAAACTACCATCAGAGTGAACAGGCAACCTACAAAATGGGAGAAAATTTTTGCAACCTACTCATCTGACAAAGGGCTAATACCCAGAATCTACAATGAACTCAAACAAATTTACAAGAAAAAAACAAACAACCCCATCAAAAAGTGGGCAAAGGACATGAACAGACACTTCTCAAAAGAAGACATTTGTGCAGCCAAAAAACACATGAAAAAATGCTCATCATCACTGGCCATCAGAGAAATGCAAATCAAAACCAAAATGAGATACCATCTCACACCAGTTAGAATGGCAATCATTAAAAAGTCAGGAAACAACAGGTGCTGGAGAGGATGTGGAGGAATAGGAACACTTTTACACTGTTGGTGGGACTGTAAACTAGTTCAGCCATTGTGGAAGTCAGTGTGGCGATTCCTCAGGGATCTAGAACTGGAAATGCCATTTGACCCAGCCATCCCATTACTGGGTATATACCCAAAGGACTATAAATCATGCTGCTATAAAGACACATGCACACGTATGTTTATTGCAGCATTATTCACAATAGCAAAGACTTGGAACCAACCCAAATGTCCAACAATGATAGACTGGATTAAGAAAATGTGGCACATATACACCATGGAATACTATGCAGCCATAAAAAATGATGAGTTCATGTCCTTTGTAGGGACATGGATGAAACTGGAAATCATCATTCTCAGTAAACTATCGCAAGAACAAAAAACCAAACACCACATATTCTCACTCATAGGTGGGAATTGAACAATGAGATCACATGGACACAGGAAGGGGAACATCACACTCTGGGGACTGTTGTGGGGTGGGGGGAGGGGGAAGGGATAGCATCGGGAGATATACCTAATGCTAGATGACGAGTTAGTGGGTGCAGCGCACCAGCATGGCACATGTATACATATGTAACTAACCTGCACAATGTGCATATGTACCCTAAAACTTAAAGTATAATAAAAAAAAAAAAAGTCAGGAAACAATACATGCTGGCGAGGCTGTGGAGAAATAGGAACACTTTTACACTGTTGGCGGGAATGTAAATTAGTTCCACCGTTGTAGAAGACAGAATGGCGATTCATCAAGAATCTAGAAGCAGAAATACCATTTGAATCAATAATCCCATTACTGGGTATATACCCAAAGGAATATAAATCGTCCTTCCATAAAGACATATGCACATGTATGTTTATTGCAGCACTATTTACAATAGCAAAGTCATGGAACCAACCCAAATACCCATCAATAATAGACTGAATAAAGAAAATGTGGAACATATACACCATGGAATACTATGTAGCCATAAAAAGGAATGAGATCATGTCCTTTGCAGGGACACAGATCAAGCTGGAAGCTATCATCCTCAGCAAACTAACACAGGAACAGAAAACTGAACATCACTTATTCTCATTCATAAGTGGGAGTTGAACATTGAGAACTCATGGACACAGAGAGGGGAACAACACACACGAGGGTCTGTTAGGGGGTTGAGGGTGAAGGGAGGGAACTTAGAGGATGGGTCAATAGGTACAGCAAACCACCATGGCACACATATACCTATGTAACAAACCTGCACGTTCTGCATGTGTATCCCTTTTTTTTTTTAGGAGAAATAAAGAAAAGGAAGAAGAGAAAAGAAAAGAAAAAGGACATTAGTGGAAAAACTAGTGAAATCTGAATAAAGTCTAATTTAGTTAATAGTGATTCACTAACGTTAATGTCTTTATTTTGATAAATGTATCACGGCTACATAAGTTGTTAACGTTAGGGAAAACTGGGTAAAGGGCACTGTTTTTGCAACTTTTTTGCAAGTCTAAAATTA
This sequence comes from Pan troglodytes, assembly GCF_028858775.2. NCBI lineage: Eukaryota > Metazoa > Chordata > Mammalia > Primates > Hominidae > Pan > Pan troglodytes. The sequence goes on from NC_072411.2 coordinate 18,516,290, forward strand.
TTCCACATGAGAAGTGTATTAAAAATAAATTCATTTCCATCCTCTTATTTCCGCAACATACTGCACAAGCAAGACTCAGTCTGTGATGCAATCATCAGTGGTCAGACTATGACTCAAAGGGAAGGAAGTCAAATGCAGTTCATTTTAACATTGTCACTATCCCCTTAGTCACTCAAGCCTGACCCAGTCCCTAGACTCTTTCCCCCTGCAAATCTCCTCTTATGCTCCTGACTACAAATCTGCTCTTGATCCCTTGAATTGTTACTTAATAGCATATTAAGGCTTGTCTTTGACAGCCTTTTCTCTGACCTTAGATCTTTGTCTCCTCAAAAAATACCTCCCACCTGAATAGCATGCTGTCCTGCCCTCCCACCCATCCCTCTTTATTATATTGCGTTGTCTGGTTGTAATGTCTTCCCAGCATTTAGCTTCATGCAAAGGTATCTTGTTCAATCACAAGGTTTACTTATACCTGTCTTCTCTTATCCAGGCTGTAATCTCCCTGGAAATAAGGACTTTTCCTGTCTTGTTTACTGCTGATCCCTGAGGCCTAAAACAGTACCTGGAATGGATAGATGGTATTTTTTTAAATTAATAAATGAATAAACTTCTTGACAGAAAGGTTTCTATTATATGTTTCTGTATCCTCTCCAGCTCCTAGGACCACTGCAATAATGACTTGTCATGAATTGTGGTGATGCTCTTTAAAATAATCTCTCACTCTTATGTCCATCAGTTCACTGAAGAAAACCTTTCTTAAGTACCAGCCATCTGCTTTCTACAATGTAGAAATACACAGAACCAGACGCTGGTCCAGGAAAGTCAGGTAATGTGAAGGAGGCAACATCATGCTTATTTACAATAACATAGCACTTTTTAAGTTCCAATACACAACAGAGTGGTTAACCTTATAGAAAATAGCATTTGAAAGTTCCTAGAAAATCACTTCAAGGGTCCTAATGCAGTGATTGGAGAGGATGAGTCAGTTATTTCTGGCTCACAATTCTATGATGTTGGTGAAATAGATTGATTTCTTTTCCCAGTGAAGTGGGACGTTTTTAATTTGAATGACAAAGTACACAAATCTGCATTTTATTTTACAAACACTTGTCTCAGGTTTAAGGATCTCAAGTGAAAACTGAAAAACAAAACAGCATGAATAAGACCTGTTCTATGTTAAACTTAATTATTTTTAGTCAGGAGGTAAAAGACAGAAACTCCTGGCCGGGTGCGGTGGCTCACGCCTGTAATCTCAGCACTTTAGGAGGCTGAGGCAGGTGGATCACCTGAGGTCAGGAGTTCGAGACCAGCGTGAACAACATGGAGAAACCCTGTCTCTACTACAAATGCAAAATTATCTGGGTATAGTGGTGCATGCTTGTAATCCCAGCTACTTGGGAGGCTGAGGCAGGAGAATCACTTGAACCCAGGAGGCGGAGGTTGCAGTAAGCCAAGTTCACGCCATTGAACTCCAGCCTGGGCAACAAGAGCAAAACTCTGTCTCAAAACAAACAAACCAACAAAAAAAAGACAGCAACTCCCTTCCTGCTTCTGCCTGCTGCTGGCTCAGTCCCTATGCATAATGAATATTGAATGACAGACTCCATCCCCAGACCCCTTCCCAAGGCTAGGATGTTGCTCCTGTCATGTGCTTCCTTTTCACTGCATTCATCATAGTTTACCATAATCGTTTAATTTTCTGACTTCCTTGTAAGCTCTGTAAGCTCCACAAAGGTGAGCCAGGTCTATCTTGTCCACCATTTTATACCCAGGATTTGGCACATGCCTACCACACACTCTTAGCACAAAAATGCTCAAAAAATAATTGCATAATGACTATATTATGCAATTGTTTTATGGCGAATGACCATATTTTGAAGAGAGAGACCTCTGTGATGGAGAGCCCAAGCAAGAAGTTTTAAAGACTGAAACGCATTCTGAATAGATACTGGGATAGGCTCCAGCTGTGAGGAACAACAGGCTTTTCAGAAGCACATGATTGTTACCTCATCCTCACAGGTAATTTTTGAGTAGCTAACCCAATGACATTGTTTTCTTTGCTAGAGTAACTGATGATGTGGCCTTGGAAATTCACTCTGTTAAAAATAACTCTCAACCCTAATTTTGAGAGTTGATTTGAAGTTATAATTTCTCATTCTTCTTCTAAAAATCCAGAATAATTGGCATCGGTAGCTTTATCTATGTTTCTTAAAAGGTTATCAATCCCTAACATTAAGCATTTCCATGCACCTCAAAGGATCGGCTTCTCTGATCTAAATGTCTTAAACACCTCGTAAATGTGGGTTTTTTTGGTTCTGAGGAAATGACTGCCAATCTTCACTACTAGCTAGAAAAAGTCACACTCTAGAAAAAAGGGAGTACCTTTCCATTACTACTACCAAAACATAGCCCCACAAATTTAAGTTACAACATAAAAGAAATAACAAATTTTGAGCACTTTCTATATATACTTCAGTTGTGTCTATTTCAAAGTCACAGACCCAAAACTCACACATGTAATCAGGTAAATATATATGTATGTACATAGAGATATAGAAATAGATACATATGTGTATATACATATATATACTGATATATGTATAAATTTAAACTGGCATATATATTTACACTGAGATAAATGTTTGCATGTGTGTGTGTGTGTGCGCTCTTACATTTCTGACTCATCCTTCAGCCTGCCTGATCATTAACAAATTAATCTAAGCACATTATTATTTGTTTGTCTTAGTTTTCCAGTCCAATCCAATGTGATTTCTAAGTTGATTCCTTCACATTCTGTTTAAACTCCCTCCCAAGTTTTCTCCCTCTCTGTTCCTCACTATGATCAGGACTAATCTCCAGGGTCTCATGTTCTGCCCCTCCAAGTAAACAAATTAATCCAGGTTTCATGGACTCTTCCAGTTGTTCAGCTCAAATTGATTATTGTTAAGGGGAATTTGAGTGCATTCGGCCAATTTTTAAAGACAAATATGAATTTTTATGGAAATCTCCAAGTATTTTAATGTTGATAACAATTTTTTAAAAAATTAAATACTATATGCCTACCCCTGTCTTCCTCCCCATCCCAAAAAAGATGACTATTAGCTAGCCAGATTGCAATTTCTGTCCTGGACCCCTGAAGGGTCCATGGGTATACTTAGGGAATATATAAACCTCTTTTTCAAACTGCAGTCAACCTATTATTAATGTAGTAAAGTTAATTTAAATTCATAGGAATCAGTATTTTTAGTAAGCTAAAAAGAATAATTTAGGATGGAATGAATGGAATTGAAGGAAAAAGAGTGAAAAGCAAGAATATTATTTTGAGAAATGTTATATTTATGTGTGTATGTGTACCAAGTGACACAGAAATTGTATTTCTGAGGAGAGTGGCCAAACAAGTTTGGAAATGCATATATATAATTTAGTTCTATTCAGTTTCCCAAATACAGTTGTCCCTCAGTATCCACAAGGGATTGAGTCCAGGACCTTCTATGGATACCAATATCTTAGGATACTCAAAACCCTTATATACAATAGTGTAATATTTGCATTTATTTTACACACAACCTCCAGTATACTTTAAATCATTTCTAAATGACTTATAATACCTTATACAACCTAAATGCTATGAAAGTAGTTATCACACTGTATTATTTTTAATTGTTCTTTTTTAATGTTTTCAATGGGGGAGTTGGTTGAATCCACAGACAGAGAACCCAGGTACAGGGAGGGCCAACTCTAGTTCTGCACCCACAGAGGATAGGAACATAAAAATGCGGACTCCCTAAGGCCTCCTTCCCCTCCACGTTCTTTCTTCAGTCTTCCTCTAGAGGGAGCTCAAGTTAGCTTTAGCACAGTGTGAAGCCAGTGCAGCGTCTCGCTTCCACTTCTCCAGGGGGCGCTGCAAAGATTTTGGTCGCCAAAGGTATCACGGTGCGCGCGTCTGGAAGCATTTCCGCTCTGGAGAATTTTCGTTCCGCCGGGCGCCAGCGTTCCTGTGACGCGTTTCCTGTTGGCCGAGCTGCGCACGTGCGGCCGGAAGGGAAGTAACGTCAGCCTGACAACTGAGTAGCTGTACTGTGTGGCGCCTTATTCTAGGCACTTGTTGGACAGAATGTCTCACCTGCCGATGAAACTCCTGCGTAAGAAGATCGAGAAGCGGAACCTCAAATTGCGGCAGCGGAACCTAAAGTTGCAGGGTGAGATGCGTTGACTCGCGGTGGCTCAGGAGTCCCACGCGCGAGCCCTGGCGCGTTCGGGCGGCCGGGGGCCCAGCTGCTCTGTGTGACGGAGGCAGCTTCCCCTGCAGCGTGTGTGGTTGGGGAGAGTGAAAAGGCAGCTTCCACTCGGGACCCGCGCTGCTGCCCACTGGTCGCGTGGCTCCAGCGCTGCTCCTGACCTTTCTGAGCAATCAGTGTCTTTTTACAACGTTAGAGCGGGAGGACTCCCCGTTCACTTCTAGGCTTACGACTAACCCTGCCTTTTGCATTTCCACCTTAGCTTTTGGTTCCCTCACCCCCTGCAAGTCGTACCTCATCTCATCCCTCATTTCCGGTTATGCTACATGAAACGTCTCATTTCCACCCACTTTTCACATCTATTTAATTCCCATATTTCTTTCCCCAAAAGCCCGTCTGGCTGTTTCCACAGAGCTTCTTTGATACTATTGCCTTCCTCTACCCACTTCCACACGCTCTCGTAGCACTTTCTCACAAGAGCTTCTACGTATTTGTGTCCTGAACAGTGACCTAAATGAAAAGGATTTTATCTGAATGTCACCTTTCTTACCTACCTCATTTGCAGTCCCAGTGTCCTGACAGTGGGGCCACAGATCTTGAAGTAATTGTGTTAACCTGTTGTCCAGGTTAAGATACAAACTCCCCGAGGGCAAGGTTGGAGGCACAGTGCCTTGCCCCAGTTGGTTTTCAACAGACATTAATTGAAAAAAAATTCTGCAGGAGGCAATAGGTTTGTGAATTTTAGGAATATGTTTTGAAATACTCTTGTATTTCTAATTCCTGTAGAATAATACTACAGCATTACTAACTACTTTTCAGCGCGTATGTAAGTAAATTTGAACAAAAGATGGTGTTTTATCTTTTTCAGTAAACAAACAGGGAACCTTTGGTAAGGACATTCTCAGGTACAGTCATGCATCGCATAACAGGAGAGGGGATACATTGTGAGAAATGTGTCATTAGGGGCTTTTGTCGTTTTGCGAACTTTATCTAGTTACACAAACCTAAATCTACTACACACCCAGGCTACATGATATAGCCTGTTGCTCCTAAGCTGTCATCCTGTACAGCATGTTACTGTACTATACTCAGAGAATTGTAACACAATGGTAAGTATATGTATGGCTAAATATATCTAAACATAGAAAAGGTACAGTAAAAAGACTATGACATGAGAGATTTAGAAAATGGTACCTCTGTATAGAGTACTTACCATGAATGGAGTTTGCAGGACTGGAAGTTACCCTGAGCGAGTCAGTGAGCGGTGAGTGACTGTGAAGGCCTAGAACATTACTGTACACTATAGACTTTATAAACACTGTACACTTGGGCTACACTGTTTAGTTTTTTAATACTTTTATTCTTAAATTAACCTTAGCCTGCTGTAACTTTTACCTTATAAACTTGTTAAATTTTAACCTTTTGACTTTAATAACACTTAGCTTACAACACAAGCACATTGTACATACAGCTGTACAAAAAGTTTCCTTTTGTCCTTATTCTATGTGATTTTTATTTTATTTTTTTTTCTTTTTAAGCTTTTTGTTAAAAATGTAAAGACACAGACACATTCAGTATCACTGTCTTCCGCTTCCACATCTTGTCCCACTGGAAGATCTTCAGGGGCAACAATAGGCATGGAGCTGTCATCTCGTATGATAACAGTGCCTTCTAAAATACCTCTCTCCCTGAGGCTCTTTTACAGTCAACTCTTATTTTTTTTTAATAAGTAAAAGGAGTAAACTCTAAAATAATGATTAAAAGTATAGTAAACACATAAACAAGTAACATAGTTTATTATCACGTATTATGTATTGTACATAATTATGTGTGCTGTACTTTATACGACTGGCATTACAGTAGATTTGTTTACACTAGCATCACTACAAACATGAGTAATATGTTGCACTACAACATTGCAGTTACTGATGGCACTAGGTGATAGGAATGAGCCACTGTATATGTTGTCCTTAATTCACAGAAATGTCATTGTGCACGCATTACTGTATTTGCATATGATAAATATTGGAGCAAATAAGTGGTCTTATCAACTGAATTTTCAACTCACTGCAGTCTAGAAGAGTTGGGGTTGAATGTTTTGAAGTGGTATGAAGGATAGTACTTGTGTGAATGAGTTGTAAATGTCTTTTTCAATATATCAGTTAATCATATGTTTATCAAATACTTATGTTTATTCTGTAACTGCCATTGTCTGACCTCATCTGTTTAAATATTTGACCTCATTGAAGTTTTCCTGTCCTTGACTCCTTAAAGTCAGATGTACGGTCTTTTGCAGTTAAGAAATCAATATAGCTATCCCTTTTCCAGTATTTTTTCTTTAAGATAACTTACTTTCCCTATAAGGGAACACCATAAAACTATAAGTTGTTTTAATTACATGAAAGAGAAGAAAATCTAAATAATTTGTGTCAGGAAGCCGTGGAAGTTCTCATTTGGGATTTCAGTGTTTCTAAGTAAACTTCTCCTTCTTTGTCACAGTATATGTTCTGTTTATTTAAACAGGGGCCTCAAATCTGACCCTATCGGAAACTCAAAATGGAGATGTATCTGAAGAAACAATGGGAAGTAGAAAGGTTAAAAAATCAAAACAAAAGCCCATGAATGTGGGCTTATCAGAAACTCAAAATGGAGACGTGTCTCAAGAGGCAGTGGAAAATGTAAAAGTTAAAAAGTCTCCCCAGAAATCCACTGTATTAACCAATGGAGAAGCAGCAATGCAGTCTTCCAATTCAGAATCAAAAAAGAAAAAGAAGAAAAAGAGAAAAATGGTGAATGATGCTGAGCCTGGTAGGTATTTATTATCTTTGAACTTCAGCCATTTAGTTTTTCACAGACGGTTATTGTTCCTCTTTCTGTTACTATTGTGTGCACATGACATGAGAATTCCCTGTACTCACCAGTATGTTAGAGATTAGCCTGGTAGCTAATGGAAACATTTTATTGGCAGAAGCAGGGAGTCCATTTCAACTTTTCTCAAAATATTGAGGAATATATTTTTAATTTCACTAACCTTGAAGAAAACCTCACTCTCAGAAAAGACTCTCCTTAGAATTCTAGAAACTTTCTCTTCTTTTTAAGTTACCTTTTTTCCTGCTTGATTCTTCCCATTTTCCTTCCATAAATTCCTCCCTTTGAAAGGAGTATTAGTTACAAAGTATATAAAGTAGGAAACTTCTGAATAAATAGAACATTAATTTCCAAGTGCTAAGAATGGCAGGAGGAAAAGGAAGGAATGTTTTTTGAAGATGATGGAATTTCAGTAAGCTCGGATGAAAGAATGGACATTATAATTGAGATTTGTACAAGCAGAGATATCAAGGTAGGATAAGATAGGGGTCAGCAAACTATCCCTCCTTCTACCTGTTTTTGTAAATAAAGTTTTACTGGGTCATAGCAATGCCTATTTGGTTGTGTTTATGGCAACAGAGATCATATGACCTGCAAAGCCTAAAATATTTACTATCTGGCCCTTTGCGGAAAGTTTGCCAGCCCCTGAGTTGGAACATCCTATTCATGTATTTTACCTGAAATAAGGGTTTTATTTAGAAAGGAGCTTTGAACTTTTCCAAACATGCATTACTGTCTTCATGATGCCTACACACAGAAGTCATTGTAATCCTGTTCTAAAATTATTGCCTTCACAATTCTTGTTTTGAGTATGCCCCAGGAAGTGGTATTATTTCTGCTCCCAAGCATTGAATCACAATGCTGGGCGTTTTAACCTTATGGGTTTTTTGTCTGTTTGTTTGTTTGTTTTTTTATGAGATGGGGTCTCACTGTGTTGTCCAAGCTGGCCTTGAACTCCTGGGCTCAAGTGATCCTCCCACCTCAGCTTCCCAAAGTGCTGGGATTACAGGCAGAAGCCACCACACCCAACCACCTTATGGGTACATTTTAAGAACTATTCCAGGGAAAACAAAATAAGCCATGGAGACCAGCTGAAGATATCTATGGCTTTTGAACATGTAGGTCCTACAAAGTTGACTCTTTCCTGGAAGGGTGGCCGTCAGGTACAGGGAGGAGACCAGTACTGAGCTACAGAGAGTCCTGGGTTGTGGTCTAAGTTCTTTTCAAACGTCACTAATTGCCGTATAGTTTTATATAAACACAGCGTGTGGTTAATCCATTTGACCCAGAGTTGAACATTGAAAAGAGAAGCGAGAGGTAGGACTGAAAAGGTAGTTGGGGCCACATGAAAGTTGTGAATGTAGAAATGAGGGTGGGAGGAAGCCCTGCCTTTCCTCCCACCCTCATCCCTGATAGCCAAGGCACAGTCCAGCGTATGTCAGCCAGGCAAGTGGGTTGTTGTCCTTCCATTACAGTCTCTCTCTAGTAACATGAAGAGCCTTTGATAGTGATTGGCGCGGGAAGAAAAATGACTACTTATAATGAGTTTTTAAGGATTATGTTAATCAGGCATGCTTTCTTTCCCCTCAGTGGAGTATGTGAAACTTACAATTGGTATGTTTATACTGTTTAGTTGAACAAAAGCCTAAAAGGTTTTGTCACCAAGTCTGTCCGTACCCTGGGTTTTTAAATACAACCAATCGTTTTTCACCAAACAGAATTCTTAACAAATTAATACAGAATATACTTAGCTTCGAAAATATACATCTTTACATCAGAGATCTTCCGTTTGTTGATCTCATTTGGAATTCTATTTTAAAGAAAAATTTTTTCGGCTTTTGTCTTTTAAAACCAAAGATACGAAAAAAGCAAAAACTGAAAACAAAGGGAAATCTGAAGAAGAAAGTGCCGAGACTCCTAAAGAAACAGAAAATAATGTGGATAAGCCAGATAATGATGAAGATGAGAGTGAGGTGCCCAATCTGCCCCTGGGACTGACAGGTAATGTCCAGGAAGTTTTCTAGATGTAGCTTCTTTAAAATGTGCCTCTCTTAGAGGATTATAGGTTTGAAGGTTCAGTTGTGACTTTCAGTTTACCTGAAAAAAGTAACTATCAACAAGAAACTTTTTTTATGTCTTTCTGCTGCTTTTTCTCTTTATCTTCTATTTTGTGGTGTTTTCGTTCTTTTTATTCCCTGTTTTTTTCCTTTTGTTCATTCCTGACACCAAATATTTTATATGCACACTAACAGCTTCTAGGATTCCTTGGTTTGTCCTTTTCTAAGTCTCATTCTGTGCTGTAATAGGAAAAGGATTGGCCCTGTACGAGGTTAACCTCCTTTGGCCTTTGTTCCTTTATAAAGTCGAGTTTAGGCTAGAATTCACTGCTCCTAACCAGATATGTCTAGGAGTTACTTGAGTTGTTTATTTGGTTTGGGTTGGTTGGTTTGTTAAAATGTTGAGGCCCAACCCTAGACCTGCTTAATCCAAATTGCAAACGTTTTGGTAGTAGCTCTCGAGCAGGGAAATTCGCCCCCCAAGTAAGATGAGTAACTCATCCTGGTTTGCCCAAAACTTTAACAGTTTTAGCACTGAAAGTTCTGAATCCCAGGAACCTCCTCTGTCCCTAGCCTACTGAGAAGATTGGTCATCCTAAGCCTAGGAGACATTTTTGGTTCTCAGAGCTAGGAGCACTCTGCTGGGATCTGGTGAGTAGAGGTCAGAAACACTGCATAATATCTTATAATGCATAGGACAGTGTTTCACAGCAAAGAATTATTCAGCCCAGATGTCAGTAATGCCAAGGTCAAGACTGATTGGTTTACACCCTGGGCATGTGGAGTATGGGGAACCCCCAGGTGATTTTGATGCCTTCTGCCGAACCACCACTGTACTACTTGATACGTAGGCTCAGCCTAACATTCTGTGGCTGTATCTGACTCTTCTGTGTCTTGTTGGAGTGAGATTAACAGGTTTTTTTTTTTATTATTGACTTCACACTCAGTTTTTATTAATGCTCAATGTTTTCACTTTTATATCAGATTTCTTAAACATTTCATTTATCTCTGGACTCTCATTATTTTCCTTGTTTTGGTATTTTTATTTTATATAAATTCCTTGGTTATACCTCCTCTCCACCCCTTGTTTTGTTATAGTATGGGCTCTGGACTATAACTCACACAGCCGTTAACAGTGGAGAAACTTGAAAGATATAGGGTCTTTTTCTTGATATTATCACATATGAATAATTAAGGTTTAGCCTTTTCTTACTGCGGGAAGCTTTTCTAAGCAAAATAGATTTAGGCAACTGTAGCAATACTTTTTTAAAAAAAAGATAAATTTGCTAATGATAAATTGTCTTCTGTTTAGGAGCTTTTGAGGATACTTCGTTTGCTTCTCTATGTAATCTTGTCAATGAAAACACTCTGAAGGCAATAAAAGAAATGGGTTTTACAAACATGACTGAAATTCAGCATAAAAGTATCAGACCACTTCTGGAAGGCAGGTATGATTAACATTGAAGCTTAGATATTGGCATCTATTTTTAGAACTAGTAGATGATAAAGAACATACCAGTATATTCTGTTGATTTTGTACTATATGTTGGGTCATTTATCCAGCATACATTAAAGGCTTTAAGTTAATTACTGATGTTTGAAGGAAAGTGTTCAAAAGGTGTTCACTTCCGTTGTAGCACAGTTCTGACTTATGATTTCGGTATATAACCCAGGTGATCAATTTCAGCGCTGTAGACGTTTCTTGTTCATGTTCTAGCCTTAGTGCCTAAGGTGTGTGTATGTAGTACGTCGTAAATGAGTAGGCTAAATGTGTTTCTCCTTTCCCTTTTCAATATTTAGGGATCTTCTAGCAGCTGCAAAAACAGGCAGTGGTAAAACCCTGGCTTTTCTCATCCCTGCAGTTGAACTCATTGTTAAGTTAAGGTTCATGCCCAGGAATGGTAAGCGTTCACCTGCTTGTTTCTGCCATTATTTCACTAGAGGTTTATTGTAGCTGTTACGGACTCAGTGGTAACAACCACATTTAGACTTTTACCATATTATCATTTTTAGGAACAGGAGTCCTTATTCTCTCACCTACTAGAGAACTAGCCATGCAAACTTTTGGTGTTCTTAAGGAGCTGATGACTCACCACGTGCATACCTATGGCTTGATAATGGGTGGCAGTAACAGATCTGCTGAAGCACAGAAACTTGCTAATGGGATCAACATCATTGTGGCCACACCAGGCCGTCTGCTGGACCATATGCAGGTAAGAGATGTAGTGCTTGTCTCATTGTCTTGTATGAAACATACACTGACAACTAATGGTTGTTCTTTGTCCTTTGTTTTGTTAGAATACCCCAGGATTTATGTATAAAAACCTGCAGTGTCTGGTTATTGATGAAGCTGATCGTATCTTGGATGTGGGGTTTGAAGAGGAATTAAAGCAAATTATTAAACTTTTGCCAAGTAAGTAGGTAGCATCTGCATTTGGTTTGCAAAGTATCTGTTGGACGTAGATAAGAGTTGTTCCTATAGAAAAACTGTACTAATGCCAGAACTTTACCATAGCCAAGTGAGGTAGTTGTGCCAATTAACCCGAAAGGTAATTTGGAATACAAGCATCAAATGTATTATAACTTGATATAATAGTTTTGCTGTTTTAGAAGTTATAATGCACGTTAAGCAGTCTTCACATAGGTCCTATCCTCCACCTCTTGCCCATTCTTACCTCATCTAACATCCCCCAAGAAGCCGCAGATTTGTTGCCTTACTTGTACATATCTTGGTTATAGTACTTGCAACATTATGAACTGGTTATAACTAAGACCATGGTTTCCTTCATTATATAATTTATTTTTAAAAGCTTTGTCAAAGTATAATTGACATAATTATATGTACCCATTTATAATGTACAATTTGATGTTCTTTGATTTGTTTACCACTGTGACATCATCACTGCAATCAAGAAAATGAACATGTCCATCACACTCAAAGGTTTCCTCCTGCCCCTTTTCAGTTTCTCCCTCCCACCCCTCCTTACGCTTATACCTTGTCCCCAAGTGAGTATTGATCTGTTTTCTGCTGCTAGATTGGGTTACATTTTCTGGAAATAAAGTTGCTGTGAACAGTCATCTACAACTCTTTGTAGAGGCATATATCTCCTTTTCTTTTAAGTAAACCTAGGAGTGTCCTAGTTGGTATATGCTTAGCGTGTGTTTAACTTTTTAAAAAACTGCCAGATGTTTTCCAAAGCGGCTGTACCATTTAACATTCCTATGAGCAGTGTATGAAAGTTCCAGTTCCTCCTATTAAGTCTTGACCATCAGGTAATGTTAGCCCCAAGTTTGTTCTCTTTTAAAGTTGTGGTATTCTTGTCCTTTGCTTTTCTATATAAATTTTAGAATTGGTTTGTCAGTTTCTCCCCCTTCCCTCTAAAAAAGTCTCGGATCTGGATTGAGATTTTATTGAATAGAGATTATTGGAGGAAGACAATATTGAGTCATGTAACCCGTAATAAGGTATATCTCCATGTATTCGATATTTTCTCTATCATATTTAGGGGGGTTCGGGATACAGGTTTATTCACATCTTTTGTCAGATTTATCCCTGAGTATTTCATTAAAATTTCAAATTCCAATTGCTCGTTGCTTTAATATATACATATATACACACACACATATACACACATATATATACACACACAGTTGAATTTTATATTGATCTTGTATTTAGCAAGACAGTTAATCCTGTACCGAATGATTATTCAGTATGACTTTCCAGATGACTGTAGCCTTTTGGATTTTCTATATAGGCAATCATGTGCAGATAAAGACAGTTTCACCTCTTTATTTAATTTTTTTTTCCTGCCTGATTGCCCTGGCCAGAACCTCCAGTATGGTGCTGAATAGAAGTGGTGAGAGCAGACATCCTTGTCTTGGTTCTGATCTTAGGGGAAAGCATTCAGTCTTTTACCATTAACTACATATGAAGTTAGCTGCAGGTTTTATATAGATGCCTTTTATCAGATTGAGGAAGATCCCTTCTGTTCCTAGTTTGCTGAGGATTTTTAATCAGAAATAGATGGTCAAATGTTTTTTTTCTGTCTGCTGAAATAATCATGTTTTTTCTTTAGTTAACATAGTGAATTGTATTGGTTGATTTTTCAAATGTTGAACCAACCTGCATTTCTAGAATAAACCTGATCCATTTCTAGAATAAACATAAGCCATTATCCTTTTTATATATTGCTGAATTCACTTTACTAAAATTCTATTTCAAATTTTGTATATGTGCTCACGAATTGTATTGGTCCATAGTTTTCTTGTCATGTCAGGTCAGGTTTTTGTATAGTGTAATGACTGACTTCGAAGAATGAGTTGACATGTAAGCCCTCTCTTTAATTTATTGGAGAGTTTGTGAATAATTGATGTTTTTTTCTTAAATGTTCAGTAGAATTCACCAGTGGAATCCATTTGGGCCTGGAATTTTCTTTACATGAAGGTTATAACTAAAATTTCTTTAGTAGATATAAGGCTATTTAAAGTTTTCCTATTTTCTTCAGTTGTTTGTCTTTGAAGGAGTTTGTCCATTTCATCTAAGTCCTCAAATTTATAGACCTAGTGTTTCATGATATACCCTTTTTACCTTTTGTAATATTTGTTGAATCTGTAGAGACATCATATCTCCCATTTCTGATATCTCTACCTAGAATATTTGTAGTTGTGAGGCAATTGTAAAGATTCCCTAAAAGATTGGGGTTATTTTTGTATGTATCTGTTTCAGCACGTAGACAGACTATGCTCTTTTCTGCCACCCAAACTCGAAAAGTTGAAGACCTGGCAAGGATTTCTCTGAAAAAGGAGCCATTGTATGTTGGCGTTGATGATGATAAAGCGAATGCAACAGTGGATGGTCTTGAACAGGTACTTTTTATCAATAACTGAAAACTATAGGGATCTTACTTGGTGTTTTTATGTAATTGTTGGAAGGATCATTCAGAAAGTGAATGGGTTAATGAACTTTTAAAATGCTGTAGGTGAGGCATGACAGTTTACACACTGTTTATCAGTGCTGTTGATCAAATTACACAAGTTAGGAAATGGAAAATGTCCACTTGGTTCATTTGTATCTGTCTGCTTAAACGCTTTCTAGGGATATGTTGTTTGTCCTTCTGAAAAGAGATTCCTTCTGCTCTTTACATTCCTTAAGAAGAACCGAAAGAAGAAGCTTATGGTCTTCTTTTCATCTTGTATGTCTGTGAAATACCACTATGAGTTGCTGAACTACATTGATTTGCCCGTCTTGGCCATTCATGTAAGTGATGATGATGAGCTCATTGAAAACAGGGTATGCTTATTAAATCCTATAGATTGTAGGATTGGAGGTATTGCCCTCTCCTGGAAACATTGTTCTGAGTAGTTTGATCACCACTAGATGATGGATCCTGTGTGGGGGAGCGCTGCTGGGTGTGGAGGGGTATGAGGACTTTCGAAGAGTGCAAGACACCATCCTCCTTGAGGGGCTTGCAGAACAGTTGGGGAAATAGGACATAGGCCAAGGGATGAGCTCGAAATAAAGTAGGGTAACAATTCCACAATTTGGGGGTTCTACTGCTAGTCTTCCTCAAGATTCCAGCTCTAATGGATGTTTTTATTTAATTCTAGGGAAAGCAAAAGCAAAATAAGCGTACAACCACATTCTTCCAGTTCTGCAATGCAGATTCGGGAACACTATTGTGTACGGATGTGGCAGCGAGAGGACTAGACATTCCTGAAGTCGACTGGATTGTTCAGTATGACCCTCCGGATGACCCTAAGGTAACTGGCATCTTTGGAATATCTTCAGAATGACTCTGCATTAAAAGTTCACTTATTCTCCCAGTTCCCTGACGGAAACTGCATTCCACATTCAAGGTAAAGATCCCTACTATACAGTGACTGCAGTATTTCTCTGGTATTGATAAGTATTTAAGGCTTTTCAGGGCTCAAACGGGCTGTGCAAGAGGATTGAAAAGGATCAGTGGGACTTAAGTTATGAAAATGAGATCCTTGGAATGATCTCTTAAGAACAGCAGATGCCTGAAGGAAATAAAATTGCTTAAGGAAGTAGATAAACTTCTGTAGTATATGTGGTAGAATAAGCTTCATTGAGAAGTATTTTCAACAAACACTGGATTAAAGCCGTTTTGATGATGAAGCACACATAATACTCATTTTATTAGATCACTGTTAATGCAAACATCATGTCCAGCCTTTTTTTTTTTTGGGCCTCAATCATTGGCCTATTGGGGGTGATGTGCACAGAGCGATTGCTGGCCCAGCTTTGTGGGGGTGTGGTGAAGGTGTGTGTGGCCCAGCACCGTGGGACTACACCATCTCAGTACAGACATGCACATACTCAGGATGCAGATACGCAAATGGGCTCATGTGGAAGTCACTGCGTTAACTCAGGTTTTCTTTCTCCACCAAAGGAATATATTCATCGTGTGGGTAGAACAGCCAGAGGCCTAAATGGGAGAGGGCATGCCTTGCTCATTTTGCGCCCAGAAGAATTGGGTTTTCTTCGCTACTTGAAACAATCCAAGGTAAAGATCTGTACTTGGAGAAAGATTTCTCTCGGTGTAGGAATTGTTAGCAAGCAACATTTCTACATGTGTCAGAGGAGTCTCGAGTCTGGCCAGTGCTATTACAACCATTCTTATGGCAATTAAGCAAGTAAGGTTTTATGTACGTCTAGCCCAAGAAGTGAGCACAGAAGGAACTGCCCACATGGCTCGGCTTTCTAGCTCTGTTACCCAGCAACACCTCTGTGTCCCAGCCTCTCCTTTCCTGTTCCCTCCAGCCCTCTTTGAAACCTTCTCCACTCCTTTGAAGCTCCCTCACACCTAGTCATCTCTGCTTCTGCTCCCCTTCTTTCCTCTTACCTCATGTGAAGCAGTGGGGAATCCTTGTTCGCTCTAGCCTCTGCCTCCTCCCCTGCCCTCTGTCTCCTATTCATCAACTCTTGGCCTACAGTCTCTTCCTTGCGGTTGGCGCTTTACCATCTCAAATTTCTCACTGTAAAAAAGTAACTTCAACCTTAAACCTGTTCTTCTACCCCTACCTGCAGGAGCTACTGTCTGTTGCCTTTCCTCAGTCAGCCTTACTGGAAAAATGGCTTATATTCTTGCCATTTACCTCCCTCTCAGTCCCTAACCAGCCGAATTTGGCTTTAGCTTTCTACTATCACACCAGAATTGAATCCATCAGAACCCTAAGTGGCCTCTTCATTGCTAGGCCATGTGGGGGATGCATATCAGGCCTTCTCCTGCCTGACATTTACATCCTCATTGGCCCTTCTGGCATAGTCTTGCTGATAGGCTTCCTCTACCCTGTAACTGCAGGCAGTTCCCTGAAATTGCTCTACAGCTTTTGCACGCTTTGTCCAGAATGCTTGGTTTCAGCTCGCCTCTGTCTTTGCTGGGAAGCCATCGCTGATCTCCTGCCTCCTTGTTCCCACAGCACAGTTGCTCATCAGGTTGACATTTCTTTCTTTCTTTCTTTTTTTATTATTATTACACTTTAAGTTCTAGGGTACATGTGCACCATGTGCAGGTTTGTTACATATGTATTCATGTGCCATGTTGGTGTGCTGCACCCATAAACTCGTCATATACGTTAGGTATATCTCCTAATGCTATCCCTCCCCCCTCCCCCGACCCCACGACAAGCCCCGGTGTGTGATAATCACCACCCTGTGTCCAAGTGTTCTCATTGTTCATTTCCCACCTGTGAGTGAGAACATGCGGTGTTTGGTTTTCTGTCCTTGCAATAGTTTGCTCAGAATGATGGTTTCCAGCGTCATCCATGTCCCTACAAAGGACATGAACTCATCCTTTTTTATGGCTGCATAGTATTCCATGGTGTATATGTGCCACATTTTCTTAATCCAGTCTGTCATTGATGGGCATTTGGGTTGGTTCCAAGTCTTTGTTATTGTGAATAAACATACGTGTGCATGTGTCTTTATAGCAGCATGATTTATAATCCTTTGGGTATATACCCAGTGATGGGATGGCCGGGTCAAATGGTATTTCTAGGTCTAGATCCTTGAGGAATCGTCACACTGTCTTCCACAATGGATGAACTAGTTTACAGTCCCACCAACAGTGTAAAAGTGTTCCTGTTTCTCCACATCTCCTCCAGCACCTGTTGTTTCCTGACTTTTTAATGATCGCCATTTTAACTGGTGTGAGATGGTATCTCATTGTGATTTTGATTTGGATTTCTCTGATGGCCAGTGATGATGAGCATTTTTTCATGTCTGTTGGCTGCATAAATGTCTTCTTTTGAGAAGTGTGTGTTCATATCCTTCGCCCACTTTTTGATTGGGTTGTTTGATTTTTTCTTGTAAATTTGTTTAAGTTCTTAGTAGATTCTGGGTATTAGTCCTAGCCAAAATTGACAAATGGGATCTAATTAAAGAGCTTCTGCACAGCCAAAGAAACTACCATCAGAGTGAACAGGCAACCTACAGAATGGGAGAAAATTTTTGCAATCTACCTATCTGACAAAGGGCTAATATCCAGAATCTACAGGTTGACATTTCATTACTTATCTTTCTCCCCCTCAAGACGGCAAGCTCTGTGAGGGCAGAGTCCATGAGTTAGGCACCTATTTTCTCTCTAGCACCTGGCACAGGCCTGTTGCTTTTCTAGTTATCTAATGAGTGATAACTGATGGCAGATCCATCCTGTAGGAGTTTGTGGTCATCATGGCCTCCAGTGTCACAAGCCTCAATACAGGACTGTGGGGGTATTAGGGCCCCTCTTCTGACATGGAGAAAAGGGGCTGATGGCCCTTCTGACTAGAAGCTTCAAGCTGATTCATGGTTGCAAATAGTCAGGATTATAGAGATTCTTACAGAAAAGTGCTTTACTGACTGTGTCCCTATCCAGTTCCTTGCCTTTCAGAAAGAAAGAAGTGCAGATTGCCTAACTCAGCAGAGCAAAGATGTAACTTTCCCATCAACATTGGGAGACTAGAAAAAGCAGATTTTCCTTTCTGTCCTGAGGGAATTTCATAGGCCGGTTCATCCTTCCCTGTCTTCAGTACCCAGTATCGGAATGCTGATCATCCTGCTTTACTAATCTTAATACTTTTGATTTCTAGGTTCCATTAAGTGAGTTTGACTTTTCCTGGTCTAAGATTTCTGACATTCAGTCTCAGGTATGTGCTTTTTAAACGTTTGTGAGTAAACAGGAACCTTGTCCCAGCACTCTGTTTGTAGTGATTCACTGGGCAATCACCGTCCTTTGAAGTCTACCCTGTCCTAAAGTTAGGATCAGGCTGTGTGGTGTATAAGGTTTCTTGCTATTCTAGTTATCACCACTCTGTGCCCTCTTTAAATGTTTTCCATGGAGTGGCTTTGCTCTAGGATATTTAAAATCTGGTGTTTTGGAGGTTTTTGTTTGTTTTTGTTTATTAAAACCAGTGTTTCTTTCTATTTCAGCTTGAGAAATTGATTGAAAAGAATTACTTTCTTCATAAGTCAGCCCAGGAAGCATATAAGTCATACATACGAGCCTATGATTCCCATTCTCTGAAACAGATCTTTAATGTTAATAACCTAAATTTGCCTCAGGTTGCTCTGTCATTTGGTTTCAAGGTGCCTCCCTTCGTTGATCTGAGTATCCTTTTCTTTAATGAAGTTATCCTGTGACTAAGGAACAAAAGCTTGACAGAGGGGCATTTGGGGCTTTGCAGTGGATTGGTATGTGTTCTGGCTCAGACTGGAGGCTCCAGTGTTCACCCTGGTCGATGTCTGCTTGTCTGTGCTAGCACAGGACATAGAGGTTGAATGGGGTAAGCAGGGCTTAATCATTAGGATGGGGTTACAGGGACAAGGCAGCTTATGCCTTGAGCCTTCAAAAGACAAAGAAATTTGACTGTCAAGGAGAGACAGAGACAGTTGTGTATTCCAGGCAGAAACACAGGTTAAAAAAAGCAAAACTTGTGTTTGCTGAGGCTGCACTGTGCAGGGTACTTAGGTGAATGGGATGTTTTGAAGCTAAAGAGAGGATGGGACCTTTCAAGGAGTTTTAATCATCTTAGAACCCCTGAAGGATTTTATGCAAGAAAGTGGCAAGTTCAGCAAAAGAAAATAAAACTTAGGTGTTGCTTAAGATAAAAGGCAGGAGTACTTCCAGTTGCTTCAGTTGTGATTTATAATTTGTGCCTTTCAGAAGAAGAAACTGAGCAGCTGAAATGAGGCCTGTGCTTCAGTGCCATAGGAGTAACTTCTGAGGGAACTAGAGGACCAAATTTTGGGTCACCATCCCCATTGTAAGCATTGAGTAAATGTCAGCTGAAATGAATGTATGTCGAGTCCTGTGGAAGGAAGAGCAGCTCCTTCACTTAGGCATTCCTAAATCAATTCCGAAGAGAAATGATAGTCATTTGTTTTGACACAGGAGGTGTTTTTTTCATGTGCTCCTACCAACTTCCTGATTAAACTCATAAATCCTTATTCACTGTCATGAATTTCATTGTGTGGAAGAAATAATTAATATGACTATTACACACCAAAGTTTAAAATCATACCTGCTAATTTAAGTCCACAGTCACGTGGCCACTGCTAATTTTTCTGGAAATGTATTGCATAGGCTTATGTTCCCACATTTTCATTGTTGAGAATGGGGTTGTGGAGGAACAGTAGTGTTCATGCTGGTTTTTTTCTCTGTGTAGATGTTAGATTGGAGTTCATTATCTTTTTTGCTTGATTTCCTTAATGTTTGCCTCCAGACGTCAACAGTAATGAAGGCAAGCAGAAAAAGCGAGGAGGTGGTGGTGGATTTGGCTACCAGAAAACCAAGAAAGTTGAGAAATCCAAAATCTTTAAACACATTAGCAAGAAATCATCCGACAGCAGGCAGTTCTCTCACTGAAGACATGCCTTCCTTTCATCTTGAATAACTTTGTCCTAAAATGAATTTTTTTTCCCCCTTGATTTAACAGGATTTTTGTAGACTTTAGAATTTGGACTTACCTAACAAGAGTATAAATTGACTTGGGTTGCAAGCACTGAGCACTGTTACTTCTATCAAGTCTCTCTTTTATTTCTGGGATATAAAACAGGCTTTAAGTTTCTTGGTTGCCCAAGGGCAGAGCAAGGAATATCTGGTGTTTCTTGTGATGATAATATTTTAATTTTAAATATCCCTCCCTCATACAAGTGTATGTTACCATTTTAATATAATTCTTTTTGTACCTTTCCTTCTTGTTTTGTGAAGATTTTTGTGGCATGGATTGCTGTGCTCACTGCTGTAAAAGGTGACCTAGTGTACTGGGCAGCTGGTGGCGGTGCAGAAAAGAGTCTCAGGTTATTTTTTGTTTTTAGTTATTTCTTGGACCTTGACAGTATCTAATGACTCCTCCTGAAAATGCTGCAGTATAAAAGAGCAAAGAGCTTTGGGAAATACCTAAGAAGCATCTTAAGATTAGGGTGACATTGCTTTTATAGATTCTTGATTTTAAAGCAACAGGCCTTTCTCAGGTGTTGCATTTTTTGGAGCAAAAACTATGGGTTGTAATTTGAATAAAGTGTCACTAAGCAGTTATAACGTTTGATGGCTGGGGGGTAGGAAGAGGATGGAATTGAGATGTTTGAGCCTCATTTACATCAATAGAGGTGTAATGTACTGCATTTCTTCATTTGGTAACATAACAAAGACTTTAAAAACACACATACAAAGAACGATGATGCTCCTCATTAAGATTTGTTTAATTCAAGGTGGTTTGGATTTGGTAAGCCTTTGCACTCTGTAGAGTACTTAGAAGACAAGGGCAACTTACTTGGAGTTAGAGCCAAGCTGTCAGACGGTGCCCAGCACACATTAATGTTAGCTTCTTTCTGAGAAAAAAATACCTCTTCCAGGCCCTGAAACAAAAAATACATTTGCTGTGAAGATTGAAAATGAACAAAGTTAGAAAAAAAAACAGCAAAATCAGTGATTTAGTCAGATGAGTTTTTCGTTGTAGGAGCACTTGATTTCTAGTGTGTTTTGTACAGTATATAACTACAAGATAGTACATTTTGTAGCAGTTCAAAGCCAAAGTTGCTAGCATAATTTTGCTGTTGTGCCAGTTAATCATAGGATCCCATTAAATAAGTGTGCTAACATCGAATATAGAGAACACTGGTAAAGAACATTCCAGTAGGAAAAGAGAAGAACAATCTTCCATTTCTGGGCTTGGCCACCATCACCCTGGTCGGACCTGTCCTGGACTTCCAACCTTGACTGCTGAGCTCCTGGCTTAGCTTCTTGGGTTCCTAATTCCTGGTGTTTAATAATTCTCTCCACGATCATGTTTTTCTGATTTTTTTTTCAGAAATAATGTTTTTTAAAAGACAAAAACAAAGGGAAGAATATTTAATTACTGAGCAGAAGTAAATACTGTTGGTATTTTGTACATAATCTAATTTTTATATGCATGTTCATGCTTTTTAATTTTTTTATCAAAAATTAAGTCATCTACCTACTACTTGTAACCAGCTTGTTTCATAACATGTTATTTTCCTGTGTCATTAAATAATTACTTCAATGTTGTATTTCATTTATGGATGCTTTGTTGACCCTTGTTTGGTCTGCCAGGATTTAGGTTCAAGATACCTACCTGAATGTGCCAAACTGGCTGTCCCTATCTCAGTATGTCTTGTGCTCAGTAGTCTTGAGATTGTTTACCTCTAGTATGAGTCAGTCTCTAGAGGTTTTGTGAGAAAAGCATATAAACAAAGTGGACAGTGTTGGCCCTGCTGTATGAGAACTTACTTCAGGTCCATTAGCAGCCTCATCTATGATCTCCATTACCTGTAGTCACAATAAGATACTTTGAGAGGCCACATTTACATGACTTTTATTACAGTATATTGTAATTGCTTTATGTTAATCTCAGTGTGCTAATTTATAAACTAAACTTTGTCACAGGTAATGTATAGGAAAGAACAGAGAGAGGGTTCAGTGTTGTCCACAGTTTCAGACATCCACTGGGGATCCAGGAATGTATCCCTGGAGGATAAGGGGGAACTACCGTATTCGCTGGGTGCTGTTTGTGATTGTAGTGGCAGGATGGTCCAGGCTAGGGACAAGAGACAACCAGACTTGACCAGCCTGGCCAGATTCAGATATGAAGGAGCCAGTTACTGGTATCACGTACAGTGAGTGAAAGCAGCACCATCTGCAAGGCTCGTGCACAGTAAGAGCTTCATTTGGTGGCAAATGTGGGCGTTTGACAGGTGGAATTAGGTGGCTGCAGCCATGAAGGTTCGAAGGCAGAATGTGAGGTGGGGGAGCCAAGCACATCACTACATGCAGGTAAGTCTTTGGGTCCTGTGGGCTCCAAGTGATGACACTGCTATGTCTAAATTTATTTAGTCTCAGCCAGCTTTGTATAAATAAAACAAGATACCCAAAACAGGATCCCTAAGTTATACAGGGCTTAAAAGTGAGAGCTCTGTAACTAGAATGCCTGGATTCAAATTCCAGCTGTGCCACTTGCTAACCTCAGGGCCTGATTCATGAGTGAAGCAAAAGTAATACCTCCTTCAGAAGGCAGTGCTCAGGACAGTGCCCTGGTGCTGAGTGCTCTGTCCATGGTACCGGCCTCCGTGCATCCTACGTGAAAAACTTGCTGCCATACAGCAGCAGGTACAGAGGCTCATCCCAAACCGTGAGCCAGTCTGGGCTTTGGCATACAGGATTTCTAACAGTCTGGATCTCTTGGAATTCTGGAGAGCAGACTTGGGCTTTGGAAAGCGGTCCAGTCCTGCAGCACCTTCCTAAGGTAGCTGTCAAGTATATTAATGCTGTTTTCAAGGTTACTGTACTGAGTATGGGGTGGCAACAACAACAGTGTGCGTTTGGATAACCTAATTCATCATAAATTAAAAGCCTGTTAGATGTCATAAACTGCAGAGGACACAGAAGAATACGCCCAGATCCTTCTTGGGATGGATACAGATTAGAGAAGGTAGGCATAAACAGTTGCAATATTGTTTTCTAAATGATGTGATAGATGCAGGCAAGTATTCCAGCTATTTTTATTAAGCCTAGAAATCCTGCATCCTCGGGTCCTAGTGGACTATGATTTTCTTGCCCCATCTCTAGGAGATTCTGATTCAGTAGGCCTTTGCCAGGGCAGAGGTATGTAGGTGATGCTCACGCTCAGCTAGGTTTGGGAGCAACCAGACTAGAACCCATTCACATACAGACTCTTAGTAAATGTTTTCTGCTCTCATCTTGCAAAGTGAAAGTGCCCAGCACAGGCAATGGTGTTAGTACGTTGTAGTCATTCACAAACTAGGGCTGCCCAGAAGAGAGACAGGCTGGGACTTTCGAGAGAGAAACAGCTGTGTTTCATTTGAATGCCTGGTGCGGGAAGAAGTAGGACAGCCTAGCTTCATGGAACCTCCTTGCACCAGACAAAGCCTCCAGATCCCTCCACAGTGCTCCATTCAATCCCAGTCCGTTGGTGGTGGACCAAAGAAGAAACCAATTTGCCTTGGCCACATGTCTTTGAGAAAAAAAGCCACTCTCCCCTCTGGGACTGAGAGCATCTGTACCTGTAATATAAGAGGGGAATGTGGAAAATTCTAACTGGATGATCACTTTTCTGTGGAGGGAAAAACACATTTTTTGTTTTAAGGGGCTAGCCAGCATCAAACCTTTTTTTTTGAGTTGGAGTCTCGCTCTGTCACCCAGGCTAGAGTGCAATGGCACGATCTCGGCTCACTGCAACCTCCGCCTCCTGGGTTCAAGCGATTCTCCTGCCTCAGCCTCCTTAATAGCTGGGATTACAGGCATGTGCCACCACACCCAGCTAATTTTTTTTGTTGTTGTTTTGTTTTGTTTTGAGACGAAGTCTCGCTCTGTCGCCCAGCCTGGAGTGCAGTGGCGCAATCTTGGCTCGCTGCAAGCTCCGCCTCCTAGGTTCACGCCATTCTCCTGCCTCAGCCTCCCGAGTAGCTGGGACTACAGGCGCCCGCCACCACGCCCGGCTAATGTTTTTTTGTATTTTTAGTAGAGACGGGGTTTCACCATGTTAGTCAGGATGGTCTCAATCTCCTGACCTCGTGATCTGCCCGCCTCGGCCTCCCAAAGTGCTGGGATTACAGGCGTGAGCCACCTCACCCAGTCCGCATCCAACCTTTTATTTGGAGACAATACCTTTCAAGTACTGGTGGGTTACTGAGATCACCTCCCATCAGACAAGCAAAAACGCCTCCCATGCAGCCAGGGTGGGGCTGTGACCTGGGTTTGACTAATCACGTACATTTGCCCAGAGTGAATCAGATACTAACTAAGAAAACAGGAGCAGAAACAGTAGATGTAGCAGCTTTCTCATCCAGGGTCCAGAGGCAGCTGTGTTGGGAATAGGCAGCTCCAGCTGTGGCACCAGGCAGCAGCCGTGCTCACACCAGGTTGAGAGTGACTGAGTGTGTGCCATGACTTTGTCCAGGGTCCTGCCCTTTAGCTACCTGCCCTTGTTCCTGCCTATTTTGCAAGCCTAGTTCTGCAGCCATTTCATATCCTTTCAATTAATTCTGTTTCAGTTTAAATTACTGAGTGGCTTTTTGTTGCTCATAATTAGCCCAAGGATACAATAACCGCTAAGGTCTGGTTTCTCTCTCCCTCTTTTTGTCAAAATGTCCAGGTTGCTTGCCACCATTCTTGCCCTCCCTGCCTGGAGCCTCCTGCCCCTCGGCACCGGGAAAATTGGACATTTTGAGCAAGGCCAGGACTTTGAAACATCTAGGGCAAGGATGCGTCGAAAAAAGAACAAGTGGCAAACTCACCACCTCGGGACAGGTCATGGGGAAGCTGCTCTGGAGGTTTGGGAGGCAGGCAAAAGCAGGATGCTTGGCATCACTGAGAGCCTCTAGAGGGGTGTCCACAGCTGGGAAAGGGAGAACCAAGGGTTGTCAGACCTCCCAAGGCAGCACTTTCTGGAGTCAGGCAGAATGTACAGGAGGCTTGGAGCAAGTGAATTCCCTGCTCTGTGCCTCAGTTTCCTCATCCGTAGAATGGAAGGAATGAATACACAAGGATTAGGTGCACAGAGTCAGGCCAAGTCAGATCTTAGAAACAAGACCTAACGACACTATTACCAGGAACATCAGGAAAAGGGGGAAGAAGGTCAGAAACAAGAGTTTTCTAGGACTTACCGGTTTCTCACACCCTCTCCCCACCATCAAAATCATGGTTTCAGAGGCATTAGGCCAAAAAGCTGCAAAAGGGAGCCTCCTCCTGGGAAGTCTCCGGCCTTTCCGCAGCTCCCGACGTCTCCAGCAGAGGGCTCTCGGCTGTGCCGACTCAGGACGGCTGCGGCGACGGGGCCAGCTACGCCTGTCAGAGCAGCCGCTGGTGATTTTTGACTTGCCTTTGCTGGCAGAGGAGCGCTATAAAGGGTTCATGTTATCCAGCTGGAGGAAAGAAAGGTCGGAGTGTCGGGGAAGAGTCGGACAAACACGCGACTCCGTCATGCCGAGAGCATGCGCTGAGGGGGACGTGGAGAGAGGAGTCGGACTGCAGGCTGCTGAGGCTCTGGACCAAGCGCCCCCTGTCCTTCCAACGCTGTAAGTCTCCCGGCAGCGCTGGGAAGGACAGTCTTACCCGGACGTCACAGGGAGGGAGAAGAAGCGCAGAGTCAACCGCAGACAGGAGGGCGATGGCCTAACCCGGACGCCAGCGCGGTTTGCTCAGCCCTAGGGCCGGGCGCTTTCCCGCTCCCTGACGGCCTCCTGCTCCTCCGCAGGCCGAGCCGCCCTTCCCTCCCTGCTGCCCCCAGGGAATGCTGCTGGCGTCCTCAGATGCGGGCAGGAGGAACCCGCCAGCGCCTGAGAGCCTGGCCCGAACCAGGCCTGGAGGTGCTGGGGCAAAGACACAGAGGATGTGGCCTCCAACCCTGGTAACAGACGGCTACCAGGGCGGCTTTGGGTGAGGAAATTGAAAAAGGTCAGACTCCCTAGGAGCAGCGCCCTGGACTCCATTCTGATCACAAGTATATTTGTGTGGCTACTAAGAGTAAGAGCCTGGGGGTGCAGGAGTGATTCCAGCCCTCTCCTATAAAGTTATGTGAGAGGGATCTGAAGAAAATCCA
Source organism: Pan troglodytes (assembly GCF_028858775.2). Taxonomy (NCBI): domain Eukaryota; kingdom Metazoa; phylum Chordata; class Mammalia; order Primates; family Hominidae; genus Pan; species Pan troglodytes. The sequence continues at coordinate 18,542,535 of NC_072411.2, forward strand.
GGGGAAAATGCACCACAGAGAGGAAATCGCCATCTAAAGGGCTGAACGCTCAAGAACGGCGTTGGGTGGGCTCCGCGTTGGAGTTGAGTCCTGAAGGATGTTCTAACAGCAAAGGGGAGAAAGGAAGAGAGAAGCCAAGGCGTGCAGGCAACGTGAACCGCATGAGCCGAGGCAAAGGGGCAGCGTGGGGCTGGACCCTGGAGTCTGCTCTTGTCTGAATTCTAGTGCTGTCACTGACTAGCAAGGAATTTCCCTGTGCCTCGTGGCTGTCACATGTAAAGACAGCACCGCCATCCAGCCCTTATACCGTAAGGGTTATATGAACTAGCACTGTGGGCAGTGCAGAAATATTAGCTGCTATTAGCAGAGCATGCTGTACACTTTGGTATATTGTGAGAATGAAATAAATCAACAAATGCAAAGCAGGTTTTGCATAAGACTAAACAAGTGTTAGTTAGCTCCTTTCCTCCCTTCCCGCCTGTGAAAATGCTGTCTTATGATGTCCTTTAATTATTTCGTGTGGTTAAGCTTCAGCTTATTGGCCAGTTCATCCTTGTAGATACAAGTATTTTTAAAGCCTCCAATTTTAATTTCCTCACAGACCATTGCTGTACTTGTCCTTACATCTACTTCATATTGAAATTTTCTCTTTCTGTTTCTTTATGTCTCTGCATCTAGACCAGTGGTTCCCAACTGAAGTCAGTTTTGCTCCTCAGGGCACACTTAACAACATCTGGAGACATTTTTAATTGTCCTGACCGAGAGGACAATGCTACTGGCATCTAGTGGACAGAGGCCAGGGATACTGCTGAACATCCCGCAGTGCACAGGATGCCTGCAGCACAGATTATCCAGCCCCAAACGTCAATAGTGCCGGAGTTATGGAACCCTAATGAAGACAATTCTTGAAGGCATAGACAGAATCTTATTTATCTTTGTTTCCCTCATGTCTCACAAGCAGAGTATGAGTTCAGCAAATAGGAGTTGAACAGAAATCAGGAGGAGGTGCTGATTGACAGGAAAAAAGAAAGATTTAGTTTAGAGCTGAGAATTCAGCTGGCCAGCCATAGGGGCTCTGGCATGGAGACTGGAAGTCAGAAGAGAATTTGCAGCAAGACATTTAGAGCCATTTATCCAGCCATCATAATTTTATTGAGTAACTGTTTTGTATGAGGCACTGTACTGGATGCTTTGGCAACAGAGATAAGCAAGGCAACCCCTGTGAGTAAGGCACTCCTGGTCTACACACAGTGGGAGAAACATAGAAATTCATCTCTTCTGAGTGGAGCCTGTGGGAACCCAGAGGATGGACACCCAGCGTGGTCTGAGGAATCATGGGCCCAAACAGGAGGCATCAGGAGAGATCTCTTGGGTAAAGAAGAGTGAGGGCTGGAAGGATATTCCAGGCAGTGGGAACAACTTACATAAAGTGAGAATAGAGCAAATGCCTAGCGGGGCTGTAGTGAGAGGGTCATGAGGCAGAGGAGTGAGGTGCATAGCAGGGAATAGCAGGTGGGGCCAGAGCAGTAAAATTAACCATTGTTCTATTTGAAGAAGGGTAGGACGCATTTTTAGGTTTTTGGCTCTTTCTCCTTTTGGTAATAGCATCTATTTTCTTTAGAGAATCATCTCTCCCCCTCACTCCTCTCCTAGTGGAGGTACAGGCATGAGAAAAAGCTAAACCAATGACATGTTCTCAAATATAACTTACAATCCCAGGAGTCATGATGAAATGGTTGAAAAAAAAATAGCTGAAGCTCACTAACCTTAGCATCACATTTCAATGAGATTGTCAAATCATTCTTGTTTCCCAGGCCCCCAGAGCTGCCGAGTTTCTGACTTCTCTAAGCCAGGTTCACAAGCCTTCCCTTCAATTCTGTGAGGATTTTTTTCCCCATTTTTCCTGAAGTTACGTGGTCACTTTCTGTTACTTGCAACCAGAGTAACTTAATTGATAAAGTCAGTGAGGAAGGAATAGAATACAACAAATGGCTTAAAAACAGAAAGCCAAGCGTGATGGCTCATTCCTGTAATCCCAGCACTTTGGGAGGCCGAGGCGGGTGGATTGCTTGAGCTCAGGAGTTCAAGACCAACCTGGGCAACATGGCAAAACCCCATCTCTACCAAAAATACAAAAAATTAGCCGGGCGTGGTGGCTCACACCTGTAGTCCCAATTTCTCAGAAGGCTGAGGGGTGGGAGGATCACTTGAACCCGGGAGGCGGAGGTTTCAGTCAGTAGAGATTGAACTACTATACTCTAGCCTGGATGACAGAGTAAGACCTTGTCTTAAAAAAAAAAAAAAAAAAAAAAAAAAAAAAAAAAAAGAAGGATAATCAAGACAATGAGCTAACACAGAAGCCATAGTGGACTTTCTTCAATATTTTAAGAAAGGTGAAAAATAGCAGGAATTTAACCTCTCAAAAATGCTATTCCCATTATCTATTCTTCCTCAGCTACAAAGCCCCTGATTTCACCTAGGCACATGGCTGCCCAAAAAAAGACAACCCTGTCTGGCCCCCCTTAAACCTGATTGTAGCTATCTAAGTTGTAGCCAATGAGGTGTCAGAGGAAGTACCATGCAGTGCAACTTCTTAAGTAGCCTAGAAAGATGGGGTCACATCCCCCTGGGTTGTTTCCTTCTTTGTGTCATTTTGATCTCTCTGGCTGGAAAACAGAAATGATGTCTGGAGTGTAAGCAGCCATCTTGGGCTAGGAGACTACATGCTAACATGGTGACACACCACCCAGAAAGAATCTGAGTAGTTGATGATCACAGAGCTACCATATCAGCACTAGACTCTCTACCTCCACATTTTATTTGTGTGACATAGAAATAAAGTTTAAGCTTTGTTTTTTCTGGGGTGTATGTGTGTACACATGTGCATCTCTGTCTGTCTCACATGCAGTGAGACCTAATTCTAACTGATATGCCGGTAGGATGGGGGGACCTTGCCACAAGGTATAATTGTGGTGGGATGGCTGTGTCTTGCTCCCGTACAGCATCCAAAATGGAAAGCTTCTCCTTCTTCCTGTTCCCCTGGATGCCAAGCGATGGGCCTGAGACCCTGGCTCTGCCATGTGGATGCTCCCCCTCAGGACTTTGGATGTGCAGTGATTGCTACAAAAAGGGCATGAAGATGCCTGGACCACAGCCACACGGTCTCCATCACAGCAGTGGTATTCTGTGGAATGAGTACTAATTTTCTGGCCACATTTTCTGTTAAAAACTGGTTGTTGAGCTGCCCACTTGTCTTGGTCAAGGGGTGCTGGAGTGGCCTGGGAAGGCAGTGTTGTTTGCTTTTCTTAGGATGGAACAGACTTAGGCATATTTTTGGTCAAAGCAAAAGAAGAATTCAAAGGTGAGAGAAGTTGAAGATAAAAAGGGGAAAATGAAGGTAGCTGATGAAGCAAAGTCACACAGAAAGCTGGCAGGTGAGTAGTAGAATCAGAGTACAGGCTGAGCATCCCAAATCTGAAAATCCAAAATCGGAAGTGCTCCAAAACCTGAAACTTTTGGAGCACCAACACAATGCTCAAAGTAAATGCTCAGTGAAGCATTTTGGATTTCATATTTTCAGATTTGGGTTTGCCTAACCGGTGTAATACAAATATTCCAAAAATCAAAAAAAAAGAAAAAAGAAAAAAAATCTAAAGTCTGAAACACTCCTGGTCCCAAGCATTTTGAATACGGGATACTCAACCTGTATGACACTTTCCTATTGGACCCTCTTTCCTACCCCAAATAATACTTCGTAAGTTTTTGTTTCAAAAGAGCCACTCTGAGCATCTTTGGCTATAAGGAGCAGAGTCACATTCTAGCTCCCCTGGCACCTGCTTCACAGGAGCCCATGTGAGAAGACCAGTTTCTGGCCAGGACAGGCATGCCTGAGAGCTGTTGGGGTCTGTGATCTGCTGAAAAATGACTTCTCAATGTTCTTCACATCCTAATCCTCAGAAACTGTGAATATATTACTTTATATGACAACAGGGATTTTAAAGATGTGATTAAGTAAATAGTTTGGAGATGGAGAGATTATCCTGGATTATCCAGATGGGCCCAATGTAAACACAAGGGCCCTCATGAGAGGGAGGCAAGAGGGTCAGAGAAGATGCTGTGACAGCAGAAGCAGAGGACAGAGAGTCGCAGAGAGATCTGAAGATACTACACAGCTGGCTTTGAAAATGCAGGAAAGGGCCATAAGCCAAGGAATGTAGTGGGCAGGAAAGAAACAGACTCTCCCCTAAAGCCTCCAAAAGGAGCTTAGCTGTGTTAACACCTTGATTTTAGCTCAGGGAGACACAGTTGGGACTTCTGATTATTATAATACATTTCTGTTGCTTCACACCACTAAGTTTGTGATAATTTGTTACAGCAGCAGTGGGAAACTAATATAGCATCTTTCCTTTTTTTCACTTGTACATGTACACATTTCTCAGGAGTCCTGTCAACCACTGGGAAGAAAGAGGCTGGACTTCTGCATTGAACCCAGGAACAGGGTTTCACAGCAATAGAAACCTGGGGTTAAATATCAATGGAACCTTACACGACTTGAAGAATCTTTAATACAAGCTAGGTTTTGACCCCAAATTAGACATTTGGCAGCCTCTCATTGCAGTCTATCTTGCAAACCTCAGTGTGGCAAGGAATCAGATTCACCCACACTCCCTACTTTAAAGGATTGTCCTCTGATCATTCCAGTTGGATTAAGCCCTTTCTAATCTGTCATGGACAGAGCAGTGTACCTGCCTTTGTTTGTTTTCCTTAATTCTTTCAAGTGCCTTTGGGTAATAAATGGTTGAGTACTCAGGTTTTTAGTCCAACTTTTTTTTCTTCAACTCTAGGTAATTGCTTTACTTGCCAGAATAGGTTACCATAGCAATATTTTCTGAGCAATAGGTGAACTGAATTGTACTATTGAGGAAGCCCAGGAGAAAAATACTATTAACAACCTGAGAAAGTCTAATCACTTTATGGAGCCTCAGGGCTGTGAAGAGGGGGATAAGACGGACTCCCTGGGTGATTAGGAAGTGCTGCTGCCAGCTCACAGAGGACGCAATGTGAGAAGCCACCCATGGTCCCCAAATTCCCCCATCTCCTGATATCCAAGTCCCCCATCCAAGCTGCTCAAATGACAAAAGACAAATGTAAACTGGGGAAACATATTTGAAATGCATATCAGAAAGGGGTATTTCACAAAGCTCTCCAACAGGAGGCCTAGGAAGATGGTAACAGCGATACCAGAATAATGTTTGGATCTTCCAGAGTGCCCATGTGAAAACAGCAACCAAACTGAAAAGCCATGGACAACAAAAGTCGGTGACAAAGTGTCACCTTGAATCCCAAAATACAAGTAAGTGGAATTGCTGGTCGTAATTCTATGATTAGCTTATTGAGAAACTGCCAGTTTTTCACAGCAGCTGCACCATTATTTATTACATTTCATGAGAGCTGCAATTTTTTTGCATCCTTGCTAACACTTGTTATTTATATTTTTCATTTTTCTTACAGCCATCCTGGTGGGTATAAAATAATATCTCATTATGGTTTTGATTACATTTTCCTAATGACTCATATCACTTAGCATCTTTTTAGGTGTTTCTTGGCCATTTGTATATCTTCTTTAGAGAAATATCTTTTCAGATCCTTTGCCCTTTTAAAAATTGGGAAATTTAAATTGCTGAGTTGAAGAAGTTCTTCACATATGTTGGATACTAGACTCTTATCAAATATATAATTTGCAAATATTTTCTTCCATTCTGTGGGTTGTCTTCACTTTCTTAGTAGTGCACAACTTGTCAACTTGTCCTTTGATGCACAAGTTTCAAATTTTGACAAGCCCAATTTATCCATTGTTTTCTTTTGTTGCTTGTGCCTTCGGTGTCATAGTTAAGAAACCAGTGCACAAGCTACTGCTCTGAAGAGTTTTCTCTATGTTGTCTCCTAAGAGTTTTATATTTTAGCTCTTAACTTTCAGTCTTTGATAGATTTTGAGTTAATGTTTGCATTAGGTATGAGATAAGGATTCAACATCTTTCTTTTACATGCGGATGTTCCAGAACCATTTGTTGAAGAGAGTGTTCCTTTTCCCATAGAATGGTCTTGGCACTGTTCAAAAATCAATTGACCATTGATATATGAATTTATTTATGAACTCTCAATTCTGTTCCATTGGTGTATATGTGTATCCTGATGCCAGAACCACACTTTTTTGATTACTGTAGCTTTGCAGTCAGTTTTGATCCTGTGAATTATAAGTCATTCAACTTTATTCTTTTCTCAAAATTGTTTTGGCTATTCCAGGTTCTTGAGATTCCATATAAATTTTAGGACTGAGTTTTCTATTTCTGAAAAAAAAAAGGCTGTTGTGATTTTGATATGGATTGCATTAAATCTATAGACTGCTTTGAGAAGTAATGATACCTTAATAATATAATGTTGTCTTTCAACGTATGAATACGGCATGTCTTTTCATTTATTTAGGTCTTTTAAAATTTCTTTCAGTGATGTTTTTTAGTTTTCATTTACCAGCTTTGCATCTTTTTGGTTAAATTCATTCCTATGTATTTTATACTTTTTAATGGTATTGTAAGTAGAATTGTTTCTTAATTTTATTTTGAATCATTCATTGTTTGTGTATAGAAATACAACTCATTTTTAAGTGTGGATCTTGTATCCTGCAACTTTGTTGAATTAATTAGCTCTAACAATTTTTTGTGGATTCTTTAGAGTTTTCTATCTATAATATCATGTCATCTGCAAATATAGTTTTACTTCTTTCTTCCCAGTTTGGATGCCTTTTATTTCTATTTCTTGCTTAATTGCTGTGGCTAGAACTATGCTTAACCGAACTGGCAAAAGTGGGCATCCTGATCTTGTTCCTAGTCTTAGAGAGAAAGCTTTCAGTCTTTCACCATTGCATATTATGTCAGCTCTGGCTTTCCATATACGACGATGGTCCTGTATCATGTTGAGGAAGGTCCCCCCAACGTTTTTTTTTTCTTTTTTTTTTTTGAGACAGTCTCACTCTGTCACCCAGGCTGGGGTGCAGTGGTGTGATCTTGGCTCACTGCAACCTCCACCTCCCAGGTTCAAGCGATTCTCGTGCCTCAGCCTCCCAAGTAGCTGGGATTACAGGTATGGGCCACCACACCCGGCTAATTTTTGTATTTTTAGTAGAGACAGGGTTTTGCCATGTTGGCCAGGCTGGTCTCAAACTCCTGGGCTCAAGCAATCCGCCCACCTCAGCCTCCCAAAGTGCTGGGATTATGAGCCATCACCATACCCAACTGGAAGTTCCCTTTTCATCCTAGTTTCTTGGATATTTTGTCTTCAACTGATGTTGAAATTGTCAAATGCTTTTTCTACATGCAAGTACAACTTTTTTTTTTTTTTTTTTTTTTTTTTTGGAGACAGAGTCTCGCTCTGTCACCCAGGCTGGAGTGCAGTGGTGCGATCTCAGCTCACTGCAACCTCTGCCTCCCGGGTTCAAGCAATTCTCCTGCTTCAGCCTCCCGAGTAGCTGGGACTACAGGTGCACACTGCCATTCCTGGCTAATTTTTTGTGTTTTTAGTAGAGACGGCGTTTCACCATGTTGCGCAGGCTGGTCTCGAACTCCTGAGCTCAGGCAATCCGCCTGCCTCAGCCTCCCAAAGTGCTAGGATTACAGGCGTGAGCCACCGTGCCTGGCTGCAAGTACAACTTTTTAAAGAATTAGAAACAATACCCGGAGGTTGTCTTGTCCCTTCTCCTATTTCATGCTCAAGCCATTCAGGAAAGGGAATCAAGTTTTATTTTCTACTGTGATTAACCGTAATTAGCCCTTCTTGACGTCATTAGTGAAAATAATAGTTAATATTTGCCCAAGAAAATGTTTAAAGAACAACAGAGAATTTCCAGAATTTGTCTTGGAAATTTGTCATGACAGAGTGAGGGCTGGGGCTGGTTGTGTGACTTCCATCACCTGTATCATTTCACCTAGGATACACTAGGCGTTTCATATCTTGGCAATAGAATATAAATGTTACTCGAAAAAGACAATAAGGACTAGCATCTCTTTTGACTAGATGAGTTCAACTGTCAAATGGCTCAGGAAACAGCGAAATCTCCAATGGACCGTACAGGCAAACACAAGAAACTTGAAAAAGAAAAACAGAGAAAACAAGAAAATCCTCCATGACAAGATCATCTGGGAGCTGAAAAGCAATTTGGATGTAGTGCTTCATAACACAAAACGTAAGCTCCTTTAAAGCAGTGCAAGTCCCATTAAGTCTTTGTGATATTTTTGCATTTCTTCACACATGATTTAAAATTCACCTATTTCCAAAAAGATGTACAATGAAAAAAGAAGACAATAAACAATAAAAATAGAGATAATTTATAAAATTATAACAAAGGAAGGGAAAGATATATGCAATTAATAATTAAATATGAGCCACAGTGAGATACAAGGAACACTGACTGAGATGGCTATAATTTAAAAAGAAAAGAAAAAATGGAAAGTAACAAATGTTGCAAGAATGTGAAGAAATTGTAACCCTTATTCACTGCTGGGGGAGTGTAACATGGCACAGCCACAGTGGAAAACAGTTCACCAGTTCATCAATAAGTTAAACATAGAATTATCATATGACCCAACAATTCCACTCCAAAGGAAATGAAAACAGGGACTCCACCAGATACTTGTATGTCTATGTCTTTGCAGCCTTATTTACAATAACCAAAAGATGTAAACAGCCCAAGCGTCCATCAACAGATGAATCCAGAAATAAAATGAGGTTTATATATTCCAACGGAAGATGAAAAGGGATGAAATTCTGACACATGCTGCAAGATGGATGAACCTTGAAAACACTTTGCTAAGTGAAAATAGCCAGACACAAGAAGACAAATACTATACAATTTTACTTAAACAAAGTATCTAGAATAGGCAAAACTCATAGAAAAATAAAGTTAATTAGAGGTTACCAGGGGTTGGGAGAAGGGAAAATGAGGAGTTATGGCTTCATGGTTAGACAGTTTTTGTTTGAGGTGATTAAAAAAAAAGTTTGGGAATAGTGGTGGTGGTTGCATATGTTATGAATGTAATTAATGCTGCTGAATTGTACACTTTAAAATGTTTAAAATGATAAATTTTATGTTTATAAAATGTAATATGTATATATGTTTGTGTATATATATACATATATATATATATGTAAAACCACAATAAAAAATTAAAGTAAATACCGCTCTAAGCATCCTGATGCCCAAGGCAAAGCGGGGAAATGAGGCTTCCATGCTAACAAGTTCAAGGCTGCTGGCTCTTGTCCCCATGGGCTAGATACCCTCCAACTGAGGACAGTTCTGATACCAACCGCGTCCTAGTCGCACACCAGATCTGCAACCCTATTCACACCCTTTGGTCACAAGTTATAGCGACTGTGCATGGCTCAGGGCAAACCATTTGCCTTCATGAGAAAGAAACTCAGAGTGAGGGGGTGTGGCCTCCTTGTTGAGGTCAGTTCATTTTCCCCCAAATATGTGAAGTGGGATAATTTGGGGAGCAAGAGTGAAAGGGACAGATATGCTCTGGGCCTTACCAGGCGACAGCACTTGGGGTCCACTGGAGGAATGGGGTCTGGAAGCCCCTGGAGCCTCAGATTCCAACTCCCCACTCCTACCCCCATCTTCCCTGTTTAAAAATTCCATCAGGCAGAATTGAGCTCTCTTTGGCAATTCCAATTAATCTGGCCAATTCCCTCGAAATGTTTGTTCTTGTCCTTCCCCGTTGCCCTTGCCTGGGTCCTTGTTCCTTTCACTCCCCACTTGGATCCATGGAAATTGTCACCCAAAAGGTTTCCTCCCTGAAGGTAATCCCAGCACTAACTCATCATATAGACTGCTGGTAAAGTAATACTCCTGCACACACAAACGCAACAGGAAAAGTCTGGTGGTGCCGTCGAGCAGCCTCTCTCAAACTCCCATCATAATGTGCCAACAGCCGGGAGGGGGAGGTGTCACTGCAATGGGGCTGTCGACAGTTGCTAAAACAGCCACACACCTTGTGAGACTTGAGTCACTGTTCTATTAGGTTGGTGCAAAATTAATTGCGGTTTTGCAAAACCACAATTAATTTGGCACCAACCTCGAATGTTGTAATACTCTACAACAAAATGAAAATGTAGTAATTTTCTTAAAAATAAGTAAAATTAGGAGTGATTGTTTCAACTACTGGTATCAACTATGATCATGAAATCTCTGCCACCCAGCTTAAACAATTATTCAGCATCACCTCCACCTAAATAACATTCAAGTCCCTCTTCTGCACCACTATGTCTCATTGTTCCTCACTGCTTGGGGGAGCTCAGGCATCTCAACCTGGCTGTCAAAATTCTTCCAAATCTAACTAACCACCATCTAGCTTACCAAAACCACATGTCTGCTTTGCCCACATAAAACTCGCCGTATCACAAACTAAGGATGTTCATTTTCAAATCGCTTAAGCAATTCCATACCTAAAGTCCTCAGCGTTGTTCCTCCTCCTTTTCAATTCCTACTACCCACAAACAACAGCTCTCACTCCACCTCCTCCAGGAAGCTTCCCCTGACTACTCTCTCCCACTGATTTTTTTCCCCATAAATATGTTGTTTGAATGGAATGCTAAGTGATGACCTTTCATTGGTCACCATCTTTTATCACGATGGACCTGTTGAGTGTAGATTTCTTTTGTCCATTGAATTGTGTCTTCTTTATCCTACCTCATCATGATTCTTGTAGGTCAGGTTCCCTAGGACACAGACACTGAGATGGGGATTGGTATGCAGGGAATGTAGGAAGATTTGGGCCAAGGGGGAAGCTGAGGCATGACAGTTTCAACAAAAGTCACAGCTAACCCCACTGGGAAGTTGTGAAGCTGATCAGACCCTTCTGAGCCTCAAGTTGGGGCTGGGCCTGGGCCTTTATACGCTGTGTTGATCATGTCTGAGGGCTGCTCCTGGAACAGGCAGCAGCCTTGTGTGAGGTGATTCCAGAAGAGGCTGTGTGGTGAGGTGAAGGCTGTTTGTGGAAGATTTCCCAGCAGCCAAGAAGGGGAGTGATACAATTTGCCTGTGTCTCCACCCAAATCTCAACTTGAATTGTATTTCCCAGAAAGGAACCCAGGGGGAGGTAATTGAATTATGGGGGCCAGTCTTTCCTGTGCTATTTTCATGATGGTGAATAAGTCTCATGAGATCTTATGGGTTTATCAGGGTTTTGCACTTTTGCTTCTTCCTCATTTTCTCTTGCCGCCGCCATGTAAGAAGTGCTTTTCACCTCCTGCCATGATTCTGAGGCCTCCCCAGCCATGTGGAACTGTAACTCCAATTAAACATCTTTTTCTTCCCAGTCTCAGGTATGTCTTTATCAGCAGCTTGAAAATGGACTAAAACAGGGAGGGAGGGACAACTCAGTCCTTCAGTCCTGAAAGGGGGATCTTGGTGTCAACTATGATGGCCTTAAAAAAAAAGAGAATGAAAGGAAAGGAGGAGAATGGAGGAAGAAGAGGAAAGACAGGAAAACATCCATCACACTTGTTTGTCAGGTCTTATTTGGAACAGAGTGTGCCAAGGCAGTCACTCCCTGTAGGAGAGAGGTGAGCTGCAAGAAGGCCATGGGGACAATATGCAGAGCAATGAAGCCTCCTGCCCATAGTGACCACACCAGCGACCTTGTGGTGACCAGGCAGGCATTTGCACCTGCTGGGCTCCAGAGCTCCCCTTCTTTGTTCACTCGGTGACAGCAAACCAAGACTTGGGTCACATCATTTCTGGGTAAGTATGTGGAGATGCTGAAAGAACAGTGGGAGCAAAAAGAACAAGAATCTTGAACGTCTTCTGTTTTCTCTATGACCCTTAGAAACCCAAAGAAAATTTCACGGTAGGAAAATAATTCATTGCACAAACTGTATTTTTAAAGGTGAGAGCTGGCCGGGCGCGGTGGCTCATGCCTGTAATCCCACCACTTTGAGAGGCTGAGGTGGGTGGATGACCTGAGGTCAGGAGTTCAAGACTACCCTAGCCAACATGGCAAAACCCCGTCTCTACTAAAAACACAAAAATCAGCCGGGCATGGTGGCGCATGCCTGTAATCCCAGCTACTCAGGAGGCTGAGGCAGGAGAATCACTTGAACCCAGGAGGTGGAGGTTACAGTGAGCTGAGATCGCACCATTGCACTCCAGCCTGGGCAACAAGAGTGGAAACTCTGTCTCAAAAGAAAAAAAAAAAAAGTGAAAGGTACGTTTGCTCAGAGGAAGGGGATCCAGAGACTGGATTTCTGTAAAGTCCAGAAAAAAAGTTCAGATTTTGCAAGATAAAAACCATGTGCCTGGAATGTGCTGGAATCAGAAATTATAAACATCAAAGAAACTCTGAGGAGGAGGCGTGGCAAAGACTCTCTCCTACCACCCACAGGAAATCAAATTCCAGCAAAGACAAAGATCAGTACAGGAGAAGAAAGCCTGGGCGGAGAAAACGAGGGAGCACTGACAGAACCTGGGCAACTGGAAAGTATCACTCCTTCGAAATTCTGAAGTTCATTTACAGCTGCCAGTCAGCACACCAGGGAAACAGAAACCACCAGAGCCTTGCTCTGCAGCTGGAGAATTTGAATTCGTTTCAGAAAATTCCTGGAGACGAATGAAAGGCAAGGGCTTCCAGAAATCAGAATACCTTCTGCCCCAGGGTCTTGGGCAGAATTGGCATTTTCATCACAGAACGTGAAGTAAGATAGTGAGTGAGGGGTTTTTCTTAGAATCTATACTTAAACTCATGCATTTTTCAAAATATTTCATGCTTTTCTCTAAAACCTTATAGCTATCATTCACTGACAAGCAATGCATGGGTAAGATATTTCTTTATGGCCCTCTTGTCATCCTATTAATCTAGACATTAAACTTATAAGTATCATCTTGTCTTGATTTATTTTTCTAATCTATACTTTTCTCAATGATGTGTTTCCTAATTGACATTTCAAATTACAAGCCTTGGGGTTCTTTTAATCATTTTGGTTTTTAAGCACTTTTTTATTTTGCTTCTCCGAAGTTAGTTAGAAATTGCAACTACTGGTTATTCCAGGGCTGATGGTTCAGTTACAGGATCTGGGGCTAAATCCCCTGGTCCTGGCTACCCTGAACTTCACACAGCTCTGAGTAGGGGAGTAAATTAGCCTGCAGGGGGAATGTGGGTAATTCTCGACCTCATTACAGCCCTCCTTTGCAATTTCGCCTTCCTACGAGCAGCTTAAAATGCAGAAGAGATCAGCTGAGACACACACTCTCCTCCACGTGCTCCCTCTCCCTCCCCACCTGATCCTGCTTCTATCCCCTCACCCCTCCTGATGAGGCAGGGAGGAGAGCACAACAGGTGGAAAGATGAGCCAGTGAGAATTTCAAACCCAGCGGAGTCCCCGCCGATGGGATGTGACCTGTTTGTACAGGATTCTTGCAGTTATTGGGTGGTCTTTATTATCATTGTTGACTCTGGGAAACTTTTCATTCTTGACCCAGAGTCTTCATTACAGATCTTTTCATGAGAAAAAGGGCATTTTTAAGAGCTGAGGTTTGAATGCATGGAAATTTTTAAAAACTACCTTTGGTCATGTGAAAAGAAAGCAGCTGGCGAGGTGGTGGGGGAAGGAGCCCATCTGCTAATTAAAACTCCAAGAGTAGTGGGAGGAACAATTACTCTAAGGCACTATCTCTCCCCACGTTCCTGCAAACAAATTAGCTTCAACACCCACACACAGTAGGAAAACAAATGCCAATTACGCCTAGATGTTTCCTTGAACCTGTTTTCTTTTCCCTATCTCCAGCTGATCCTTAACACTGCTTTGATAGTGGGCTGGAGATAAGCCCATTGCTTATCTGGAGAAATGATTTCCACCCACTTTTATTCTAAAGCAAATCCGCAGCACTGAGGAGGCTGGGACCAATATCAAGCCCAGATCCGTTTCCACACATAGAGCAAAACCCTTCATTTTGGTTGAGTACCAACAATAGTAGTTTATAACATAGGAAAGGAGTGTGCTTTTAATTATTATATTTCAGTGTAAAACATAATCAAAGGTTAAAACAGTTTTATGAAGGCAGATAACATTATGGCATATATTAATGTATAGAGGATGCACATCCATTCATTTCCAACTGCAGATATAATGGGGTACCTGACTGAGACTAGATCAAATGATTTTGGTTTTATTCTTGGTTGCTTCCAAGTTTTGGCAAGTATGCAATTATGAATAAATATGCTACAAACAATGATGTGCAGGATTTTTTGTGTATATAACTTTATTTTCTCCATATGATTTTCTAAAATCTTGGTGGAGACAAGCAGTGGGTGAGGAAGAAAGATGGCTAAAGTTGCAGGCACTTTTTCAGTTTCTCTGGAGGCAGAGGTCTGAATTTCACCTGTGATGTCAAGCAATTTCTTTGTCTAAGCCTTTTGGTAATGCCAAAGTAAAGCAGCAATCCCTTCTGGAACAGAGAGGTTTAGGAGCAACAAGGAGGGAAACAGGGCTGCTTGGCCCCATAAAAGAGCATTTCCCTATATGTGGCAGGCTTCTCTGTTCATCACGTTCCCTTTAGGGGAAAAAATTTCTCTAAATGTGGATTTAGACTATCCCTAAAAAAATTGTGCTTGTTTCCCAGAGGTGTGTGTGTGTGTAGGTGTGCATGTGTGTGTGTGTGCATGTGTGTTGGTGTGTGCACACCGACTTTCTTGTTCAGGAACTCACCCGTCTGTGTGGTTAGGAGTAGAATGAAGCTATGAAGGGAGCAGGAAGGATGCGGTGGCATGTCTTCATGACATGCTCTCTTTTTTAAACTTCACACCAGGTATCCTGGCAGATTTAATAACTCTGACCTCAGGAAAGTTCCCTCTTTTGGGGAAGGAGAAGGACTAAGGCAAGGCCTTAGAAGGATCCTTTGTTTCTGATGGGAGTAGACATTCTGGGTACCAGATACCCTGGAGATGGGCTGGAATGTGAGGTCTGAGGAGTTGAGTCTCAAACTTGAAGGTGGAGAGAAATCCTCAAGGACCTTTGTGTTGAGATGTTTAACCCTTCCAATATGGTCATTTGGAACAGCCATATCCAGTGTCTGGCGGTTTTCTCTGATTCCTTGTGAAAAACATTGATTATCACATAGGGCACTAAAGCAAGGGCTGTGCCAGTGCTGCAGACCTTTCTCTGGGAAACCACAGGAGGGAAACCTGGCAGGACTAACACTTCCTGGTTGAATGGGATGTTTAAGAGAGGAAATGCCAGCTAGAGACATCTGAATTATCTAGATCAATGGTTCTCAACAGGGTTGATTCTGCTCCCAGGAGATAACTGGTGGGGTCGGTAGTGGCCACTGGCATCCAGGGAGTGAAGAATAAAGATGCTGCTAAACATCCTACAACATACTTGATAGCACACACCCCACCCCCAACAAAGAATTATTCAGCCCAAAATCTCGATAGTGCTTAGGTTGAGAATCCCTGACTCAGGAGGAGGTAGTAAAAACATTTAGATGTTCATATGTAAATACAATAAATGCTGAATCTCAAAAGTAGGAATAATGTTGATCTAAAAAGAAAAGTTTACCTGGCAAAAGACAACACAAGGGATATTTATTGAGAGTCTAATATGCGCCAAGTTTTGTTCCGGTTTCTAACAACCAACAAGACAACTTCTCATTCTCATAGAATTGATGTTCTAGTTGGGAGGGAAGACCTCTAATATATCATATATATTTCAGATCATAATTACAATAAGAGCCCCCTTGTGAATTGATTCATTTAATCCTCCCAACAACCCTATGAGATTTGTGCTATTATAATCTCCATTTTAGAAGACACTGAGGCAGAGGTAAGTGGCTTGTCCAAGGTCCACAACAGATAGACTCCGTCTGGCTTCTTCAGAGCATTTAAAGTTCGTCTTATGGTCAACGGACTTTAGAGCTTAACTAGCTACATGATGTGGGGGGTATGACTTAATTTCTCTTGATTCTTCCTTCATGTGTGGCATGGAGGTAATAAAAGTATCTCATAAGATTGTGTAAAAACTGAGTATTTTGATTTATAGAAAGTGCTTAGAACAGTGTTTGGCATACAGTGAGAGCTAATAAGTTATATAAGAAAATGGAAAGTAGGTAGAGAATGACTGAGAATCCTACTTTACACCTGTGGTTCCCAAAGCATGGTCCCTGGATCAGCAGGACCAGCATCCCCTGGGTACTTGTTAGAAATGCAAATTCTTGGCCCCTAGCCCATGTAACAAGAAAAACCCAGAATCATACAGAAAAACCATCTCCCAAGCTGGGAGGAAGCACAGAGACCAAAAAGCGACTCAAACAAGTACAGCTTGATGAGTAGATGAGTTTATTAGGGCTTGCATACAAAGCATTCGGGGGCAGCAGCAGGGCAGCTCTAGAGATGTGTGCCCTCTCCCATCTCTAAGCTGTTTTAAGCTAATTTTCTGGCTCTTTGCCTACTGTGTGTGTGTGTGATGGGACTGTTTTCCTTAGCAGGGTCTCAGATACTCCCTGGGATATTTGAGTTATCAGGGACATCTGCTCCTCAGTGGGGCACCATGGCCTTGGCTCATCACCTCTAGGGTTCCGGCAGCAGACACATACATTTAAGTAATCTGATGGGGGACTCATCACATTACAGCCCAGACATGACTCTGGGGTGGCCCCAGCAATCTGCTTTAACAATCTTCCCAGGTGACTTTGATGTCAGCTGAAGTTTGAGAACCCGTGAATTAGGCCATTCTGAGGAGGTGATGTTTGGACTGTGATACAGGAGTTTGTCTTGACCCTGCCCTAATGCCTTCCCTGACTACAAACCTTTAAAAAGAACCAAAACTCTGTATATGTCCTCCCTTCTCTTGTGCTATTTAATTCTACTTGGCTTTAGGCTTAGATAGCTTCTTCTCAGCTTCTAAGACCAGATGTCTTCCTTGATATCCTTAAACACCCTCAACTGTTCTCCATCCTCAGTAAGCTGGTTCTTGGTTCTCTTCATATCTTTCCTCATTCATTCATTCATGTGAGTTTATTAAGCCTAATCCAGGCCTTGGGTGAGGTGGAAGTGGGGTGCATGGCAGGGAAAGCTGAGAGACGCTTGGTGCCCAGCCATATCCTCGGGGAGCCTGCCATCTAGTAGAGAGGCAGAAGTGCATCCCTGTGTCAGCACTAGCTTCTGGGGCCAGTCACAGCAGGGGCACCAGCTAGGACTGGGACTGGGGCCAGATGTAGGGATCAAGACCACCTTGTCGAAAGGGGTAACGCTTGATCTGAGACTCAATGAGCAAATAGAAATAAAAAAGCCCCAATAAAACAATATTAAAAATCATCTGGAAGAACACACAAGGGAAATAATATTGAAGAATGAATGTTTTTTAATAACAGCAAAAAAGGTAACCATGGGAGATACATGGAATTACTAAAGGCAAGGAATCAGCTGAGTGAAAATGATAGAAATGTTCTACGTATACTTTCTTTAAAATCAAAAATTGACAAGCCTGAAGTGAATGAACAGCCATCTAGTCAACATTGGGTACTCCCTGATTATTCTTATGGTTTTGTTTTGTTGTTGTTCTTTTGCCTCCAGGCATTTGCTCACCCTCCTCTCGCCAAGTATTCCTCCATCCTCTTCTCCCCACACTTGCTGGTGAAAATCTTCCTCATATTTAAGGTTCAGATCAAAAACTGCCTCCCTCGGAGGACTTCTCTGATCCTCCTCATTGGAGGTGATTTCTATCCCCAGCAAGGCCAGAAACCCTTGTTGGTGCTGCTAATCAACTGTTAGCACATTTTGCTGCATCGTGGTTATTCGGTAAGTAGATTTTATTCTGTGATAGATGAAAGAGCCTCTGAGATCAGGAAAGCATCACACCTATCTTTGTATGACCAAGATGTCTTGCCCTCAGTAATCAGTCCCTTCCCTAGATAAGATTATATACAACATGCAGGTAAGAGGGCCGAGCCACCACCTCCTGCTACATTCAACAACCACCACAGGGGGATCAAAGAATTACACTTTTAATCTAGTCATAAACTTTAATAACACAAATGGAGGACAGGAAAGTGATTTATGATTACTGAGTAAGTTGAAGATATTAATGGAGACAAGAATTAATGTGTTTTATTACATAAAAAATTTATTTGACAAAATGTAATGAACACGAAGAGTAATAGAGAAAAATTACGTGACAAAAAACTGATTAAAATATGCTCTCTAAATGCATTAAAGTTGATAAATATTCATAAAATCAACACCCATATTCCTTTATAGAGTAGTTTAAAGTGAATAAACAGCTTTTATGCAAGAATACATAGATAATAAACACCATATGGAAATATGCAGCAGTTTTAGCAATTAAAAATGCAAATCAAGCTGGACATGGTGGCTCATACCTGTAATGCTAGCACTTCAGGAGGCTGAGGTAGATGGATCACCTGAGGTCAGGACTTTGAGACCAGCCTGGACAATGTGGCAAAACACCGTCTTTACTAAAAATAAAAACATCAGCCAGATGTGCTGGTGTGCGCCTGTAATCCCAGCTACTTGGGAGGCTGAGGCAGGAGAATCGCTTGAACCCAGGGGGCAGAGATAGCAGTGAGCCAAGATCTCGCCATTGCGCTCCAGCTTGGGCAATAAGAGTGAAACTCTGTCTCAAAAAAAAAAAAAGCAAAAAGCAAATCAAAACAATTAAAATACATCGTTATACACCAATTGAACATTGTTTTTAATGATAAAAAATTTGCTTTAGCAAGGCTGTTCGTTTCTTTCTTGTTTCTCCAAAGCCAGGGCTAAGAAAACTGACATTATTAAATTTTTCTGAGGTACAATTTGAAAATGCATAAAAAGAACAGTTACACCGTTCCTATATTTTAACTCCATAATTAAATTTGGGAGAAAATGTATCAAGAAAATAAACCCAGGCAGAGCACCTGTAATCCCAGCACTTTGGGAGGACTAGGTAGGCGGATCACTTGAGGTCAGGAGTTTGAGAGCAGCCTGGACAACATGGTAAAACCCCATCTCCACTAAAAATACAAATATTAGCCCAACATGGTGGTGCATGGCTGTAATCCCAGCTATTTGGGTGATTGAGGCAGGAGAATCACTTGAACCCAGGAAGTGGAGGTTGCAGTGAGCCAAGAAGATGCCACTGCACTCCAGCCTGGGTAACAGAGGGAGACTCCATCTCAGAAAAAAAAAAAGAAAGAAAGAAAAGAGAAAAGAAACCCAAAAGAGAAAAAAAGTGCTAATTGTAATTTTTAAAAATCAGTAAACTGAATGCCTGTCATGTACTGTGCAGGGCTGAGATTTTACCCTACGTGCAAGCTCACAAGCTACCCTGTTACAATTTCATAGATGCTGGCAGAAGACATTAGACTCCTGAGTCAGAGAAAAGAAACTTTAATACACTAGGCAAAAGCCATAGCCAGAGCTTCATCTTTGCTTATGATAGCTCTCCATGTTTCCCAGTTCTCATGTGGGTGATAGAAAGGGCTCATGCTGAATTCCTGCCCAGTAGTGAGCAGAGTCACAGAGAGAAATGCCGAGCTTGGAATTCACCACTTTGATATTAAGTGGAAGCAAGCATGCCCCTTGCCCAGAGGAGAGGTTACTTCCTCTTTTAAGGTTGCTTGCTACAAACACAACACTCAGGAATGGCCTAGGAAATGAGCAGTCAGGGCCTTGCATTCTTGGCACACACAAGGAGAAGGTTCAGGGGATGCTCAGGGCCTATGAACCACATCTCCCAACAATGCCTCATTTATTTATTTAACTCATTCCAATGTATTGAGTCACCTACTATGTGCCCAGCACAGAATAAGATGCTAAGGATATTGCAGTGAACAAATTCCCTGCCCAAGAAGAGCTTATACTTTAGTGGGGGAAGGCATTTA
Source organism: Pan troglodytes (assembly GCF_028858775.2). Taxonomy (NCBI): domain Eukaryota; kingdom Metazoa; phylum Chordata; class Mammalia; order Primates; family Hominidae; genus Pan; species Pan troglodytes. The sequence continues at coordinate 18,562,462 of NC_072411.2, forward strand.
GATAATGGAAAGGTAATTAAATAATAATATGATGTCACTTCTGTGAAGAGCTATGAAAAGAGAGTGGTAGGTTAGAGGGGTGGGAAATGGGGGTCAGAGAGTGGAGTCCCAGCTATCAGTCTCAAAGCAAGTGTCTTGGTCTGCTCAGACTGCTATAACAAACACCTTAGACTGGCTGCCTTAGACAACAGAAATTTATTTCTTACAGTTTAAGGGGCTGGGAAGTCCAAGATCAAGTTACCAGCAGATTCATTTCCTAGTGGGTACCCTCTTCCTGGCTTGTGGGCAGAATCCTTTTCACTGTGTCTTCACATGTTAAGGAGAGACAGAGTGAGGTCTCTGGTGCCTCTTATAAGGACACTAATTCTATCAAACCAGGGTATTACCTCTTTGTAGGCCATCTCTCCACATACAGGCACACTGAGGGTTAGGGCTTAAATATATGAATCTGGGGCAACACAATTAGGTCCATAGCAGAAAGTCAACAAATCTCTCTTCATTTCTTCTTCTGCAAATGAAAATGATGCCTAAAATGACTGTGGGTAAGATCAACTGAAATAAAGTGGTGAAAGTGTTTTGTTGTTACAAATATTTTAGAGAATATACCTATCTAAAAACATAATCTACCTCAAAGATCAGAAGATAACTGAATCTAAGGTTTAGACTAGAAGTTAGAAAGAGCAGGAACAGTCATTATTTATTGAACACTTACTCCTGTGCTACTGGCTCTAACTCTAGTTTTATAATGATCTCATGACAAGTATAATTATCCCCACTTTTAAGATAAGAAAATGTGTCTCAGAAAGCCTAAGTTGCTCAGAGTCTCCCAACTGATAAATGGTAACCTATAACAAGTGGAACTATGAAGACAATATATAATAACATGAAAAGTGCTAACAGAAATCTGTAAATAAAAAATTGATTTTACCTATAAAAAATGTACGTGGAGGCGGGTGCGGTGGCTCACACCTGTAATTCCAACACTTTGGGAGGCCGAGGCAGGCAGATCACGAGGTCAGAAGATCGAGACCATCCTGGCGAACACTGTGAAACCCTGTCTCTACTAAAAATACAAAAAATTAGCCGGGCATGGTGGCAGGCAACTGTAGTCCCAGCTAATCAGGAGGCTGAGGCAGGAGAATGGCGTGACCCCGGTAGGTGGAGCTTGCAGTGAGCCGAGATCGCGCCACTGCACTCCAGCGTGGGTGACAGAGCGAGACTCCATCTCAAAAAAAAAAAAAAAAATGTATGTGGATAGGGACAAAAGATGACAGTAAAAGCATGTGATGCATCTGGCTAGTGCAATATGAATGTTTTAACATTTCTAATATTCTTTGCTCTTATTATAATGTTTGTTCAATAAAATGGAGAGATATTGTAAAAATATTTCAAAGGCTAGTCTTCCTTTTCTTCTAACAAATTCTCTTCATCAGGTCAATTTTCTCAAAATCTTCTCAATTCCAGCTTTCTCCATGGTCAAGTCCAAACCTGCTTCTTGGGGGTTGCACCTTGTGTGTTTCATAGCCCCTTCCTCCCCCATTCCCGGGTCATTCAGGCACCAGCCAGGTCAGCCTGCTTGAGGTCTAACCCTTCTCACCTTGACAAGAGAAGGGGCGGTTTGGGCTCTGTGTTCTTTGTGTTTCTATTCTACTCCCAGGAACACAGATTTAGATTGAGTTAATTATGATTGAAGTATTTTTTAAGTGTGAGAGGCTGGGGGAATTTCACTTTTCTAATTGGTTCCTAGTTTTTTGCCCAAGGCTCAACAAAAATAACTTCAGTTTGAACCTGGATGTGAAGACATATAGTCAGGAATGTTGGAAACTGAAAGGACAGGGCTGGGTGGAGAGTGCGCGTATGTTGGGGGTGGGGACATGATAGGGGAGGTTAGAGCTGGCGAAGATGATGGTATAAAGGGTTCCTCTTCCAGATCTCTGCCAGATTGCTCAGAAGCCGCGTTCTTTCCTCATAGAGCCAGGGAGTGAATTTCTCAAGGCGTCACCAAGCCCTCGCCGGGCAGACGTGCTGGAAACAAAGCGGCGGCAGGATGGGGCTGGGCTTAGGAGCTTTCTGTTTTATATACCCCAGTACCTGGGTTTCCTATTTCGGGTATAGGTAGAATCGAGATTACAGGAAACCCGAAGCCCCCTGGCCGGGGCAGAGCGGGACCCTTGTTTCCCAGTGTCAAACCGTGCCACCAGCAGGTCCGAGGGGTCCGCAGAGGTGGCGGCAAGGGACTTTCTCCCCATTGTAAACCTTTCCCGGAGACTATCTCAGTTAGGGTTGTCTCTGCTTGGCACAGTCAGGGAGACCAGCGGGGACAGTGTTGAAGGCCTGGCTCCCATTGGTGGGTTCTCCAGCTACCCCTTGCTCCCGCCCACCCCCGCCCACTCCAGGTGCAGCTCGTCTCCCGACGCCGCTGGGTGGGGGAGGGGGCGACTCTCCAAGCACCACCTGCGCTCCGTCACTCGGCCGCGCTGATGCCCAACCCCCTGACGGCCAGTGGCACCCGGGACCGCTAAGAGAGGTGGTAGGAGGGACGGGCGAGCCGAGCGGAGCTAGACCGAGGGGTCCTGCTCTCTTTTACTCATTCTACTGGAAAAGAGGATCTACAGGGGCTGCAGGCATACGTGCCAAAGGTGGGCTGCTGCCCGCAGGAGGGATCAGGATAGGACGACCTGGACCCCTCTTCTACCCTCCCCCGGCAGGCAGTACCCCCTCCACGCCGCCACCTGCCCGCTCCACGCCGAACTCCCTGACGACTCGTGTGCCCCCTGCCCTGGAGCTGCGATCCCAAGCGCCATGGAAGCCGCTAACCTTTCAGTGGCCACCGCCGGCGTTGCCCTTGCCCTGGGACCCGAGACCAGCAGCAGTACCCCAAGCCCGAGAGGGATACTCAGTTCGACCCCGAGTGGTGCCGTCCTGCCGGGTCGAGGGCCGCCCTTCTCTGTCTTCACGGTCCTGGTGGTGACGCTGCTAGTGCTGCTGATCGCCGCCACTTTCCTGTGGAACCTGCTGGTTCTGGTCACCATCCTGCGGGTCCGTGCCTTCCGTCGCGTGCCGCATAACTTGGTGGCCTCGACGGCCGTCTCGGACGTACTAGTGGCAGCGCTGGTGATGCCTCTGAGCCTGGTGAGGGAGCTGTCGACCGGCGACGTTGGCTGCTGGGCCGGAGCCTGTGCCACGTGTGGATCTCCTTCGACGTGCTGTGCTGCACCGCCAGCATCGGGAACGTGGCGGCCATCGCCCTGGACGGCTACTGGACCATCACACGCCACCGGCAGTACACGCTGCGCACCCGCAGCCGCGCCTCGTGGCTCATGATCGCGCTCACCTGGGTGCCGTCGGCGCTCATCGCCCTCGCGCCGCTGCTCTTTGGCTGGGGCGAGGTGTACGACGCTCGGCTCCAGCGCTGCCAGGTGAGCCAGGAACGCTCCTATGCCGTCTTCTCCACCTGCGGCGCCTTCTACCTGCCGCTCGGCGTGGTGCTATTTGTCTACTGGAAGATCTACAAGGCGGCCAGGTTTCGTTTCGGCCGCCGCCGGAGAGCTGTGCCGCCGTTGCCGGCCACCATGCAGGTGAGGGGTGGGCTGAGGAACGTTGCTTTGGGGAAGTGGTTGCTAGAGAAGGAGGCAGCTTCGCGAATGGGAGAGTGGGCGGAAGCTTGTACTATTGGAGCGCGCGCCCAAAGATCACCCGGGGCGCACGAGGAGAAGTTTGCCATCAGTTCTTCTGAAGTGTGCACCGAGGGGCTTGTCACCGGCTCATCTGGCACGCAAGCGAGGGGCTCGCCAGCTGCGTACTTGGTGCGCGCAGAGGAAAGGGTTTCACAATCTGCACATTAGGGAGGCAGATCTGACACCGACCCACGACGCACGATATGGCCGGAGGGGCTTGTAGGTTCAGCCTGTCTCAGTAGCGATGAGGGCACATCTTGTTACCTGCACTATCTGTTGTTTTCCCCCTCAAGTGCCCCTGTCCATGTGAGTCCTGGAGCCGCCGACTTCCTTGTCCCAACTAGACCTAGAGGGGATGCAGTGGACTGGGAATTCGTCTTTCAGAAATTCCTGTGGCCAATCACGCCTTATTTTCTGTCTCCACCGTACCCCAGTCTATCCTCTGCAGTTCAGAGACTATTCCCCAACTCCATTAGCCAGCACCCTGCCAAGGGGAATAGTGAGGATTTTAAAATATAATAATTGGTGTCACTTTGCTTTCCTTATCTCAACCCCGGAGCTATCCTCTAGTGATTTAGGAAAGAGAACCATGGATTCAAATCCCAGCTTGGGACATTAGGACAGTTGCTTAATATCTGTGGGTCTCATTTCTTCATCTTTAAACATGTTCATTCGTAATTGATAGGGCTCTTGGTGAGGATTACGTGAGATGAAGAATGTAAAGCACCTGGCATAGTGGCTGGCACACACTGGGTGGCAGACTGGCTGGAGAAAGAAGGGGTTCAACAGGATATTGCCTGGCAGTCCATAAGGAGCAGGAAGATAATGCTGGAAATGTAATGAGATGAGCAAAATTGCAGTCGGCAGATCTTCTCTCACCGTATGTATTATTCTGTCTGAAGCTTTCTGCCTTTTGGCCAGGATCTAATAGGTGCTCAGCATCCTTCTCACTCTGGAAGCCTCAACTTTCTCTTTTGAGGGTATCAGGTGTTTCAAGTAACATGCTCCCAGTCCTGTAGATTAACAGGATTTATTGCCCTTTGCAAATACAATACATGGGTGAGGGAAGAGGTGCATATGAGAGCAAAAAGAGACAAGGAAAGTTTTTTGTTGCTAGTTTTGTTTTAATTTTGGAAAATTAACTCAGATACTTAGAATACAGGACAAATACGTGTGATTTTTAAAGTAGGCCTTTTTTCTTCTTCATTAAATGGCAGAGGAATTTTGCAGCATAAAATAAGAATGTCAAGACTATAACTGGAAGTGTTGGTGAGGGAGAGCTTTATTCAGGATTAATGATGTTCTTTGAAAGGTCCCTTGGAAATGCCTGGGGTGATTATAGCTTTTCTGTCTGATTGCCGAGCTAGGGCTGACTTTTAATAGCTACATCAATCCAATGCGCACTTAGAGAAATCACGGTGAAATGGATGCCGGAAAACCTTGCCAAGCCTGATTTTAGTGTTCATTTTTGACAGTTCCCATTCAGGCAGGTGACACAGGGAAGAGGTGCCTGGATGAGAGGCTGGCCAATCTGGAGTGTCCATTGGTGGATGGAGAGAGCTCTGAGAGGAAGGGGAACTGTTTAAAATGTAGCCACTCCCGGCAGGAGGACCTGGGGCAAGCCCTTCCCCACTTTGGGCCTCAACTTCTCTAACATACAGTATTCTTCTAAGTCATGTCTAAGGGCCTTGAATCACAGGATGCTGAGATTGTAGATGGGGTAGTGTTCAGGAGCATGCTGCTTCTAGGGGTCACAGCAAGCCCTCACTCAAACTTCTGGGTAATGTTCCTGAGTCCACGTTTGCAAGCCTTCTGGAAACAAGACATCTAAACAAAAGTGTAAAACACCACGCCAGGAATACTTTCTCTCTGCTTTCCCCCACCTGCATCATTCTACACTCCAGGGGAAATGAGTTGGATTGCGTTTAGGCTCTGCAAAGTGTCTGTACTGTTTTCTGTAGGGAACAGGAGCCTATGTGAAGCCTGAAGGCCTCTGTTGATGAGGCTGTGTAAGACCTTCATCTTTTTCAGAATTCCGTGTCTAGGTCCCAACGCTAACATATTATAAGACAGGGGTCTTATCAGAATGGAGTTTTTGGGCAATGATTAATCCTTTGGGGCAAAATGCAGTTTTTCAAAGTTGAGAGGGGAAAAAAATGTTTATTGAGTGAATTGTCTCTTCCAGACACATTTCTGATGCTTTACATTCACCCTTTCATTTCATTCTCACAATTCAGTAAAGTTGGCATTAAGTCTCTATTAGGATAAGCTAAGGCATGCTGTGGTAACATGTAACCCCAAACCAGAAGTTTATTTCACTCTGACTTAAAGTTCAATGTGGGTCTGCATACCTGCACAGCTCTCTTCCAGGCAGTCTCTCATGATTTTGGGCCATTTATCATTTTTAGCTATGCTGCCTTGCACATCTGCCTTCCAGATTTATTGTGGGAGAAGAGCTACGTATGGAGATATGCCAGCTTTTTACTGCCTTACCCTGAACTGGAAGCATGTCATCACTATTTGCAGCCCATTGGCCAGCCATTGGCAGTGAATTGGAGGGGAGCATGTAGCTATCTGGTGAGCACTGTCTTTGCCATAAGGCCCTCATTTTACAGATGAGAAAACTGCAAGAGAAAACTATGGTAAGGCACCACAAACCTAGTTCATCCAAAACCACGCAGTTACTGGGTAGAGAGTCTGAAGGTTGTACCAGATCTAAGAATCACTATTTTCGGCCAGGTGCGGTGGCTCATGCCTGTAATCCCAGCACTTTGAGAGGCGGAGGCAGGTGGATCACGAGGTCAAGATATCGAGACCATCCTGGCCAACATGGTGAAACCCCATCTCTACTAAAAATACAAAAATTAGCTGGGTGTGGTGGCACACGCCTGTAGTCCCAGCTACTCTGGAGGCTGAGGCAGGAGAATTCCTTGAACCCAGGAGGTGGAGGTTACGGTGATGTGAGATCGTGCCACTGCATTCCAGCCTGATGACAGAGCGAGACTCCGACTCAAAAAAGAAAAAAGAAATCACTGTTTTCATTACTAGAATATATCACTGTTTTCATTACTAGAATATATCACTGTTTTCATTACTCCATGCCGTCTCCAGGGACTTGACTTCTGAGGCCTGCCCCTCTGCTCATGGGCGTCTCTGCTTGAGAGGAATGAGGCAGTCACAGCCCAGTCAAGGTGGGTCCCACGAAGCAGGATCTCAAAACTACTCATGTGAACTCTCCTTTTCAGGAGAGCTGAACACAATTGAGCACAAAAGCCTTGCCTGCTTCCCTCAGGGGACAGGTTTAATTCCTGCCCTGGTGTCTTTTCTTTCAACATCTTAAACTGAGACTCTGAGCATCCCACGGACACTATAATCTGCTCCCCACCCCAAAGCAAGCCCCATGGGTTACGATTACTTCCTACTGCCCTGTGCCCTTCCCTGTTTAGAAAAGAAGAAACATTATTTCTTTGGCTTTTAAAATGTGACATTAAAAGGGTTTTTTTTTTTTTCTATCTCTCTCTCTTTTCTTTGCTATTGCTTGTTTGATTTCTGTGTGCAATTTGATGCTGGGACCTAGTTATCCATCAGGCGTAGTAGTCATACTACTTAGAACCAGAATTCTTTTAGGGACCGATAGAAATATTTTAATTTTAATTTCTTTTAAAATTACAGGAAAAATGAATATAACACTAATGAATATATTATAATGAATCCAGTCTTGCTTATACTTGCTTATACTAATGTTTAACATAATTTTCAGTATTTCTTAATGAAGGAAGGGATACATTAAGGCAAAGATGTCTAGGGACCACACAAATTATAATGAAGCCTTGGTTAATATCTTGCCCTAATTCTTTTTTTTAATCATACTATTGCTTTCTTTTTAAAATTTTTAAATATATTTTTTAATAGCTTTGGGCCTACAAGTCATTTTTGTTTACATGAATGAATTATATAGTGGTTAATTCTGAGACTTTAGTGCAATTGTCAACAGACTAGTGTCCCCTTCTAAGTCTCCAAAGTCCATTATATCTCTCTGCGTGCCTTCGCATATATTCATAGCTTAGCTCCCACTTGTAAGTGAGAACACATGGTATTTGGTTTTCCATTCCTGAGTTACTTCTCTCAGAATAATGGCCTCTAGCTTCATCCAAGTTGCTGCCAAAGACATTATTTTATTCCTTCTTATGGCCAAGGAGTATTCCATTATGTATATATACCACATTTTCTTTATCTATTCATTTGTCAATGAGCACTTAGGTTGGTTCCAAATCTTGGCAATTGTGAATTGGGTTCTTGCACTCATTCTTAATAAATATATATTGGGAGATAATGTACACAGTGGTTAAGAGCATGGGACTTGGAAACAAAGAAACGTGGGTTTCAATTTTTTTGACTGCCACTTATTAGCACTTCAGCCAAGTGACTTAATCTACATCTGCAATTCTGCATATGTAAAATGGAAATATTACCATGTGTCTTTTAATATTCTTGTGAAGAGCAAATGAAATTCTATCATATGTGGAGTCCCTTAAGTAGTAAACCATAAATAATAGCTACTGCATTACTTTTGTTATTTTTCTATTTCTCTTTAATAAGAAAAGTATTATTTTATTTCTCTTATTGCTATTCCTCATAATCATAGGTAGATTATTTATTGCTTGTGTAGAAAATTAGCCCACAGTTTAGTGGCTTAAAAGAACAAACATGTATTAATTCACAGTTTCTGTGGGTTGGGCTTTAGGAATGGCTTAGCTGGGTGGTTCTGACTTGACATCTCTTTTGGCTGTAGGCAAGATGTTGCATGGGGCTGCAGTCATTCAAAAGCTTGACTGAGGCTGGAAACTTTGCTTCCAAGATGGAGCACTCACATGCCTGTTGACAAGAGACTTCAGATCCTTGAGAAAAGGACATCTCCAAAGGGCTGCTTGGGTGGTACCACATGATAGCTGACTTTCCTCAGAGCAAGCCATCCAAGAGAGTGAAGCAAGGAGGAAATTGCAGTGCCTTTTATGACTTAGTCTCAGAAGTCACATATGATTATTTTCTATTCATTAGCAGTGAGTCACTAAGTCCAGCTCACACTCAAGAAAAGAGGAATTAGGTTTCATCTTTGGGAGAAGTATTTCCCAAAACATATTGAATGTAGTGTTCAAAATTACTCGATTGACTTACTGATCTTATGTATCAGGCAATGTCCTCTGAGGTTTCAAAGAATGAATAAGCACTTTCCTGCTCCCAGTGGATTTTTAGTAGATTATAATTATAGAATTATAAATGCAATAAAGTCTTAGAAGTGCTCTGCTAGAAATCTGTCCAAAGTACAATGGTATCTGAAAGATTTAATAGTGTATGGGAAAGCACTATGTAAACTGTGAAGGGCAAAGTAAATGTGAGGTATTGAGCTTTAGGGTTTATGGCAACTTGGAACATAGGTTTTAGATAATGCTGTATTACAAAAATTTGACTTTCTAAGCCAGTCCTCTTTGTTGACGTTTTGTTTGAACAATGACACACTGCCATAAAGGTTATGTGCAGTAGGCCCCAAGTGACCCAAAATCTGTACACAGCCATTTATGTTTATATATTTATTTTAAATTGACAAATAATAATTGTATATACTTATGGGATACAATGTAATTTTTAAAAATTTTGTATTTTTAATTTTTGTGGGTATACAGTAGATTTATATTTTTATAGGGCACATGAGATATTTTGATACAGGCATGCAATGTGTAATAATCACATCAAGGTAAATGGGCTATCCATCACCTCACACATTTATCCTTTTTTATGTTACAAACAATCCAGGCCAGGCGTGGTGGCTCACGCCTGTAATCCCAGCACTTTGGGAGGCCGAGGTGGCCGGATCACGAGGTCAAGAGATTGAGACCATCCTGGTCAACATGGTAAAACCCCATCTCTACTAAAAATACAAAAATTAGCTGGGTGTGGTGATGGGTGCCTATAGTTCCAGCTACTTGGGAGGCTGAGGCAGGATAATTGCTTGAACCTGGGAAGGCAGAGGTTGCAGTGAGCTGAGATTGTGCCACTGCACTCCAGCCTGGCAACAGAGTGAGACTCTGTCTCAAAAAAAAAAAATACAATTATACTATTTTAGTTATTTTTAAATGTACAATAAATTATTTTTGACTATATTCACCCTGTTGTACTATCAAATACTAGATCATATTCATTCTATCTAACTGTATTTTTGTACCCATGAACCCTTCCCTCTTACCCGCTCCCACTACCCTTCCTAGCCTCTGGTAACTATCATTCAACTATCTCCATGAGTTCAACTGTTTAAATTTTTAGCTCCCACAAATAAGTGAGAACATGTGAAGCGTGTCTTTCTGTGCCTGGTTTATTTCACTTAACATAATGACTTCCTGTCCCATCCATGCTGTTATGATGGGATATCATTGTTTATATGTATGTACCACATTTTCTTTATCCTTCACCTATGAATGGCCACTTAGGTTGTTTCCAAATCTGGGAGTGCAGATATCTCTTCTATATACTGATTTCCTCTCTTTTAGATATATAGCCGGCAGTGAGATTGCTGAGTGACATGGTAGCTCTATTTTTAGTGGTTTGAAGACCCTTCAAACAGTTCTCCATGGTGTCTGTACTAAGTTACATTCTCACCAACAGTGTACAAGGGTGCCCTTTTCTCCACTTCGTCACCAGCACTTGTAATTACCTATCTTTTGGATACAAGCCATCTTAACTAGGGTGAAATAATATCTTATTGTAGTTTTGATTTGCATTTCTCTGATGAGCAATGATGTTGAGGACATTTTAGTACACCTGTTTGCTATTTGTCTTTTTTTGAGAAGTGTCTATTCAAATCTTTCACTCACTTTTTAATCAAATTATTTGATTTTTTCATATAGAATTATTTGAATCCCTTATATATTCTGGTTATTGAATCCCTTATATATTCTGGTTATTAATCCCTTGACAGATGGATGGTTCACAAATATTTTCTACCATTCTATGGGTTGTCTCTTTGTTGATTGTTTCCTTTGCTGTGCAGAATCTTTTTAACTTGATGTGATCCTACTTGTCCATTTTTGCTTTGGCTGTCTGTACTTGTGGGGTATTACTCAAGAAACCTTTGCCAAATCCAGTGTTCTAAAGAGCTTCCCCAATGTTTTCTTGTAGGAGTTTCATAGTTTGAGGTCTTAGATTTAAGTCTTTAATCCATGTTTAATTGATTTTTACATGTGACAAGAAGCAGGTGTCTAGTTTCATTCTTCTGCATATAGATATTCAGTTTTCCTAGCACCATTTATTGAAGAGACTGTCCTTTCCCCAGTGTATGTTCTTTGAACCTTTGTCAAAAATGAGTTTGCTGTAGATGTATGGATTTTTTTCTGGGTTCTCTATTTTGTTCTATTGGTCTTTGTGTCTGTTTTATGACAGTTCCATGCTGTTTGGGTTACTATAGCTTTGTAGCACAGTTTGAAGTCCGGTAATATAATTCCTCCAGTTTTGTTGTTTTTGCTCAGGACAGCTTAGGCTACTCTGGGTCTTTTGTGTTTTTATATAAATTTTAGGATTGTTTTTTCTATTTCTGTGAAGAATGTTATTGGTATTTTCATTGGGCTTGCATTGAATCTGTAGATTGCTTTAGGTAGTGTGAACATTTTAATAAGATTTATTCTTCCAATCAATGAACATGGAATACCTTTCCACTATATTGTATCATCTTCAATTTCTTTTTTTTTCTTTTCTTTTTTTTTTTTTTTTTTTGAGACAGAGTCTCACCCTGTTGCCCAGGCTGGAGTGCAGTGGCATGATCTCGGCTCACTGCAACCTCTGCCTCCTGGGTTCAGGTGATTCTCCTGCCTCAGCCTCTCAGGTAGCTGGGATTACTTGTTATCTTCAATTTCTTTCATCAGCCTTTTATAGTTTTTATTCTAGAGATCTTTTACTTCTTTAATTCCTAGGCATTTAATTTATATGTGACTATTGTAAGTGGAATTACTTTTTAAATTTGTTTTTTCAGATTATTTGCCATTGAAATATAGAAATGCTACTGATTTTTGTATGTTGATTTTGTATCTTGCAACTTTACTGAATTTGTTGTTTAGTTCCAATGGTTTTTCAGTGGAATCTTCAATTTTTTCCAAATCTGCAAATAATGACAAGATAATTGGACTTCTTCCTTTCCAATTTGTATGCTCTTTATTTCTTTCTCTTGTCTGATTGCTCTAGCTAGGACTTCCCATACTATGTTGAATAACAGCGGTGACAGTGTCTTTGTCATGGACAATGTCCATGTCATGATCCAGTGTCCTTGTCATGGACAATGTCCTTGTCATGTTCCAGATCTTAGAGGAAAGACTTTCAGTTTTTTCCCATTCAATATGATACCAGCAATGTTTCTGTCTTTTATGGCTTTTATTGTGTTGATATATGTTTTTTCTATACCTAATTTTTAAAGGGTTTTTATCATGAAGAGATGTTGAATTTTATCAAATGCTTTTTCAATATCAATTGAAAAGATCATATGGTTTTTGTCCTTCATTCTGTTGATGTGATGTGTCACATTGACTGATTTGCACATGTTGAGCCATTCTCGCATACTGGGATAAATCCCACTTGGTCATGATGAATGATATCTTTAATGTGTTATTGAATTTGATTTGCTAGTATTTTGTTGAGGATTTTTGCATCAACATTTATCAGGGATATTGGCCTATAGTTTTTTGTTTGTTTGTTTTAATGTGTGTTTGTCTGGTTTTGGTATCAAGATAATACTGCCCACCATATAATGAGTTTGGAAGTATTCCTTCCTCCTCTATTTTTCGGAATAATTAAAGTAGATTTGGTATTAGTTCTTCTTTTAATGCTTGGTAAAATCCAGCAATGAAACCATTGGGTCCTGGGCTTTTCTTTGCTGGGAGACTTTTTATTATGGCTTTGGTCTTGTTACTTGTTATTGATCTGTTCAAGTTTTGGATTCTTCATGGTTCAACCATGGTGGAAGGCTATCCATTTCTTCTAGGCTTTCCAATTTATTCGCATATAGTTGCTCATAGTAGCCTCTAATAATCCTTTGAATTTCTGTGATCTCGGTTGTAATGCCTCCTTTTTCATCTCTGATCTTATTTATTTGGGTCTCCTCTCTTTTTTCCTTAATCTGATAAAGGTTTGCTGGCTTTGTTTATATTTTCAAAAGATTAACTCTTAATTTTCTTGATGTTTTTATTGTTTTCTTCATTTCAATTTCATTTATTTCTGGTTAGATCTTTATTGTTTGTTATCTTCTAATTTTGAGTTGGGTTTGCGCTTTTCTGGTTCTTTAAAATGCATCATTAGGGCTTTCTGTGAGTTTTTTTTATTTTTTTGATGTAGGCAATTATAGCTATAAATTTTCCTCTTAATACTGCTTTCACTGTGTTCCATAGCTTTTGGTATGTTGTGTTTCCATTATCATTTGTTAAATAATTTTTTTTTTCAGACAGAGTCTCACTCTTTCAATAGGCTGGAGTGCAGTGGTGAGATCTTGGCTCACTGCAACCTCCACCTCCTGGGTTCAAGCAATTCCCCTGCTTCAGCCTCCCGAGTAGCTGGGATTACAGGCACATGCCACCATGCCCAGCTAATTTTTGTACTTTTAGTAGAGACAGGGTTTCACCATGTTGGCCTGGATGGTCTCGATCTCTTGACCTCGTGATCCGCCTGCCTCAGCCTCCCAACGTGCTGGGATTACAGGCATGAGCCACCGCGTCCAGCCTATAAATTTTTAAACTCCTTCTTAATTTCTTCATTGACCCACTGGTCATTCGGGAGCATATTGTTTAATTTCCATGTGTTTGCATAGTTTCCAAAATTCCTCTTGTTATTGATTTCTAGTTTTATTCCATTATGGTCAGAGAAGATACGTAACATAATTTCATTTTCTAAAAATTAATTAACACTTGTTTTGTGGCCTAACATATTGTTTATCCATGAGAATGATCCATGTACTGAGGAGAAAAATGTGTATTCTGCAACTGTTCGGTGAAATGTTCTGTAAATATCTATTAGGACCATTTGGTCTATAGCACAGGTTAAGTCCAAAGTTGGTTTGTTGATTTTCTGTCTGGATAATTTGTCCAATAATGAAAGTAGAATGTTGAAATCTTCAGCTAATATTGTATTGTGGTCTATCTTTTTAGTGCTAAAAATATCTGCTTTATATATCTGAGTGGTCCAATGTTGGCAGCATATGTATTTATAATTGTTATATCTTCTTGCTGAATTGACCCCTTTATTTATATAATAACCTTTTTTGTCTCTTTTATAGTTTTTGTCTTGAAATCTATTTAGTTACATGCAAGTATAGCTCTCCTTTTTACTTTTTTCCTTTTTTTTTTTTTTGAGATGGAGTCTCACCCTGTCACCCAGGCTGGAGTGCAATGGTGCGATCTCAGCTCACTGCAGCTTCCACCTCCTGGATTCAATGGATTCTCCTGCCTCAGCCTCCTGAGTAGCTGGGATTACAGGCATGTGCCACCTCGCCCGGCTAATTTTCTGTATTTTTAGTAGAGACGTGGTTTCACCATATTGGCCAGGCTGGTCTCAAACTCCTGACCTCCTGATCCTCCCACCTCGGTTTCCCAAAGTGCTGGGATTACAGGCCTGAGCTACTGTGCACGGCTTCCTCCTCCTGCTCCGCGGCCACCGCCGCCTCCGCCGCAGCCGCCTCCTCCTCCTCCCCCTCTCCCTCCTTCCCCTCTCCCTCCTCCCCCTCCTCCCCCCTCCCTCCTTCCCCGCCGCCCCCGCCGCCTCCTCCTCCTCCTCCTCCACCGCCTCCTCCGCCTCCACTTGGTTTCCATTTGCACGGAATATCTTTTTCCATCTCCTTATGTCTACATGCGTCTTTATAGATGAAGTGTATTTCTTGTGGGAAATAGATTGTTGGATCTTGTGGCTTTTTTTTTTTCTTTTATATTTATTTATTTATTTATTTTCTTATTTTATTATTATTATACTTTAAGTTTTAGGGTACATGTGCACAATGTACAGGTTTGTTACATATGTATACATGTGCCATGTTGGTGTGCTGCACCCATTAACTCGTCATTTAGCATTAGGTATATCTCCTAATGCTATCCCTCCCCCCTCCCCCCACTCCACAACAGACCAAGAGTGTGATGTTCCCCTTCCTGTGTCCATGTGTTCTCATTGTTCAATTCCCACATATGAGTGAGAACATGTGGTGTTTGGTTTTTTGTTCTTGCCATAGTCCTGAGAATGATGGTTTCCAGCTTCATCCATGTCCCTACAAGGGACATGAACTCATCATTTTTCATGGCTGCATAGTATTCCATGGTGTATATGTGCCACATTTTCTTAATCCAGTCTATCGTTGTTGGACATTTGGGTTGGTTCCAAGTCTTTGCTATTGTGAATAGTGCCACAATAAACATACGTGTGCATGTGTCTTTATAGCAGCCATGATTTATAATCCTTTGGGTAAATACCCAGTAATGGGATGGCTGGGTCAAATGGTATTTGTAGTTCTAGATCCTTGAGGAGTCGCCACACTGTCTTCCACAATGGTTGAACTAGTTTACAGTCCCACCAACAGTGTAAAAGTGTTCCTATTTCTCCACATCCTCTCCAGCACCTGTTGTTTCCTGACATTTTAATGATCGCCATTCTAACTGGTGTGAGATGGTATCTCACTGTGGTTTTGATTTGCATTTCTCTGATGGCCAGTGATGATGAGCATTTTTTCATGTGTTTTTTGGCTGCATAAATGTCTTCTTTTGAGAAGTGTCTGTTCATATCCTTCACCCACTTTTTGGTGTGGTTGTTTGTCTTTCTTGTAAATTTGTTTGAGTTCATTGTAGATTCTGGATATTAGCCCTTTGTCAGATGAGTAGGTTCCGAAAATTTTCTCCCATTTTTTAGGTTGCCTGTTCACTCTGATGGTAGTTTCTTTTGCTGTGCAGAAGCTCTTTAGTTTAATGAGATCCCATTTGTCAATTTTGGCTTTTGTTGCCATTGCTTTTGGTGTTTTAGACATGAAGTCCTTGCCCATGCCTATGTCCTGAATGGTAATGCCTAGGTTTTTTTCTAGGGTTTTTATGGTTTTAGGTCTAACATGTAAGTCTTTAATCCATCTTGAATTAATTTTTGTACAAGGTATAAGGAAGGGATCCAGTTTCAGCTTTCTACATATGGCTAGCCAGTTTTCTGAGCACCATTTATTAAATAGGGAATCCTTTCCCCATTTCTTGTTTTTGTCAGGTTTGTCAAAGATCAGATGGTTGTAGATATGTGGCATTATTTCTGAGGGCTCTGTTCTGTTCCATTGATCTATATCTCTGTTTTGGTACCAGTACCATGCTGTTTTGGTTACTGTAGCCTTGTAGTGTAGTTTGAAGTCAGGTAGCGTGATGCCTCTGGCTTTGTTCTTTTGGCTTAGGATTGAGTTGGCGATATGGGCTTTTTTGGTTCCATATGAACTTTAAAGCAGATTTTTCCAATTCTGTGAAGAAAGTCATTGGTAGCTTGAAGGGGATGGCATTGAATCTATAAATTACCTTGGGCAGTATGGCCATTTTCACGATATTGATTCTTCCCACCCATGAGCATGGAATGTTCTTCCATTTGTATCCTCTTTTATTTCTTTGAGCAGTGGTTTGTAGTTCTCCTTGTAGAGGTCCTTCACATCCCTTGTAAGTTGGATTCCTAGGAATTTTATTCTCTGAAGCAATTGTGAATGGGAGTTCCCTCATGATTTGGCTCTCTGTTTGTCTGTTGTTGGTGTATAAGAATGCTTGTGATTTTTGTACATTGACTTTGTATCCTGAGACTTTGCTGAAGTTGCTTATCAGCTTGAGGAGATTTTGGGCTGAGACAATGGGGTTTTCTAGATATACAATCATGTCATCTCCAAACAGGGACAATTTGACTTCCTCTTTTCCTAATTGAATAGCCTTTATTTCCTTCTCCTGCCTAATTGCCCTGGCCAGAACTTCCAACACTAAGTCGAATAGGAGTGGTAAGAGAGGGCATCCCCGTCTTGTGCCAGTTTTCAAAGGGAATGCTTCCAGTTTTTGCCCATTCAGTATGATATTGGCTGTGGGTTTGTCATAGATAGCTCTTATTATTTTGAGATACGTCCCATCAATACCTAATTTATTGAGAGTTTTTAGCATGAAGCATTGTTGAATTTTGTCAAAGGAAGGCCTTTTCTGCATCTATTGCGATAATCATGTGGTTTTTGTCTTTGGTTCTGTTTATATGCTGGATTACATTTATTGACTTGCGTATATTGAACCAGGCTTGCATCCCAGGGATGAAGCCCACTTGATCATGGTGAAGCTTTTTGATGTGCTGCTGGATTTGGTTTGCCAGTATTTTATTGAGGATTTTTGCATCAATGTTCATCAAGGATATTGGTCTAAAATTCTCTTTTTTGGTTGTGTCTCTGCCAGGCTTTGGTATCAGGATGATGCTGGCCTCATAAAATGAGTTAGGTAGGGAGGATTCCCTCTTTTTCTATTGATTGGAATAGTTTCAGAAGGAATGGTACCAGTTCCTCCTTGTACCTCTGGTAGAATTCGGCTGTGAATCCATCTGGTCCTGGACTTTTTTTGGTTGGTAAGCTATTGATTATTGCCACAAATTCAGAGCCTGTTATTGGTCTATTCAGAGATTCAACTTCTTCCTGGTTTAGTCTTGGGAGGATGTATGTGTTGAGGAATTTATCTATTTCTTCTAGATTTTCTAGTTTATTTGCATAGAGGTGTTTGTAGTATTCTCTGATGGTAGTTCGATGGTAGTTTTTATTTCTGTGGGATCGGTGGTGATGTCCCCTTTATCATGTTTTATTGCGTCTATTTGATTCTTCTCTCTTTTTTTCTTTATTAGTCTTGCTAGTGGTCTATCGATTTTGTTAATCTTTTCAAAAAACCAGCTCCTGGATTCATTAATTTTTTGAAGGGTTTTTTGTGTCTCTATTTCCTTCAGTTCTGCTCTGATTTTAGTTATTTCTTGCCTTCTGCTAGCTTTTGAATGTGTTTGCTCTTGCTTTTCTAGTTCTTTTAATTGTGACGTTAGGGTGTCAATTTTGGATCTTTCCTGCTTTCTCTTCTGGGCATTTAGTGCTATAAATTTCCCTCTACAAACTGCTTTGAATGTGTCCCAGAGATTCTGGTATGTTGTGTCTTTGTTCTCATTGGTTTCAAAGAACATCTTTATTTCTGCCTTCATTTCGTTATGTATCCAGTAGTCATTCAGGAGCAGGTTGTTCAATTTCCATGTAGCTGAGTGGTTTTGAGTGAGTTTCTTAGTCCTGAGTTTTAGTTTGATTGCACTGTGGTCTGAGAGATAGTTTGTTATAATTTCTGTTCTTTTACATTTGCTGAGGAGAGCTTTACTTCCAACTATTTGGTCAATTTTGGAATAGGTGTGGTGTGGTGCTGAAAAAAATGTATATTCTGTTGATTTGGGGTAGAGAGTTCTGTAGATGTCTATTAGTTCTGCTTGGTGCAGAGCTGAGTTCAATTCCTGGGTATCCTTGTTAACTTTCTGTCTCGTTGATCTGTCTAATGTTGACAGTGGGGTGTTAAAGTCTCCCATTATTATTGTGTGGGAATCTAAGTCTCTTTGTAGGTCACTAAGGACTTGCTTTATGAATCTGGGTGCTCCTGTATTGGGTGCATATATATTTAGTATAGTTAGCTCTTCTTGTTGAATTGATCTCTTTACCATTATGTAATGGCCTTCTTTGTCTCTTTTGATCTTTGTTGGTTTAAAGTCTGTTTTATCAGAGACTAGGATTGCAACCCCTACCTTTTTTTGTTTTCCATTTGCTTGGTAGATCTTCCTCCATCCCTTTATTTTGAGCCTATGTGTTTCTCTGCACGTGAGATGTCTTGTGGCTTTTTAAAAATCATTCAGCCACTCCATCTCTTTTGATTGTGAAGTTTTGTTTATTGACATTCAGTATTATTACTATAAGTGAAGACTTAATTCTGTCATTTTGTTACTTATTTTCTGTTTGTTTTGTGGTCTTTTTTCCTTCCTTCTGGTCTTCCTTTTAGTGAAGGTGATATGTTTTAATTTCTTGCTTTTTATTTTTTGTGCATGTGTTGTGTGTTCTTTTACTTGAGGTTACTATGAGGCTTGCAAATAATATCTTATAACCCAATAGTTTAAACTGATGACAACACTGGTTGCATAAGCAAACAAATAAGCAAAAAGAAAATGAATAAAAACTCTGTACTTTAACTTTTCTCCCCTGCTTTTTAACTTTTTGTTGTTTCTATTTATATTGTATGGTACTATGTCTTGTAAAGTTGTCACAGTTTTTTTTTTTTTTTTTGGTTTATCTTTTAGTCTTTCTGCTCAAGATTGAGTAGTTTATACACCACAATTACAGTGTTACAATATTCAGTGCTTTTCTATGTACTTACAATTACCAGTGAATTTTGTACCTTTGAGTGATTTCTTACTGCTTTTTAACCTACCTACCTACCTTCCTGCCTTTCTTTTCTTTCTTTCTTTTCTCTCTCTCTCTCTCTTTTTTTTTTTTTTTTTTTTTAGATGGAGTCTTGTTCTATCACCCAAGCTGGAGTGCAGTGTCTTGGCTCTTTGCAACCTGCCCTTCCTGGGTTTAAGTGATCCTCCCACTTCAGTCTTCCAAGTAGCTAGTGTGTAACGGATCTTGGGGCCCCCAAATCACCAGGCTAAAGGGAAAAGTCAAGCTGGGAACTGCGTGGGGCAAACCTGCCTCCCATTCTATTCAAAGTCACCCCTCTGCTCACTGAGATAAATTCATGTCTGATTGCCTCCTTTGGAGAGGCTAATCAGAAACTCAAAAGAATGCAACCATTTGTCTCTTATCTACTTATAACCTGGAAGCCTTCTCTCCACTTCAAGCTGTTCCCCCTTTCCAGACCCACCCAATGTTCATCTTACATATGTTGATTGATGTCTCATGTCTCCCTGAAATGTATAAAACCAAATTGTGCTCTGACCACCTTGGGCACATGTCGTCAGGGCTTCCTGAGGCTGTCATGGGTGCACATTCTCATCCTTGGCAAAATAAACTTTCTAAATTAACTGAGATCTGTCTCAGATTTTCTGGGTTCACACTAGGATTACAGGCATGTGCCACCACTCCAGGGTATATATATATTTTTTTTAAGTAGAGATGGGGTTTTGCTGTGTTGGTAAATCTGGTCTCAAACTCTTGGCCTTAAGTGATCTGCTCAACTTGACCTCCCAAAGTGCTGGGATTACAGGCATGTGCCACCGTTCCCAGCCTATCCTTTTCTTTCTGATTGAAGAACTCCCTTTAGCATTTCCTGTAGGACAGGTCTGGTGTTGAAATCTCTCAGCTTCTGTGTGGTAAAGTTTTTATTCTTCATGTTTGAAGGATATTTTGCTGGCTATGCTATTCTAGGATAAAAGTTATTTTCCTTCAGCACAATAAATATGTCATGCCACTGTCTCCTGGACTGTAAGTTTTACACTGAAACGTCTGCTGCCAAATGTATTGGAGCTCCCTTGTAGGTTATTTCTTTTTCTCTTAATGCTTTTAAGATCTTTTCTTTATCCTTGACTTTTGGTAGTTTGATTATTAAATGTCTTGAGATAGTCTTATTTGGGCTAAATCTGCTTGGTACTCTATAACCTTCTTGTACTGGGTATTGATATCTTTCTCTAGGTTTGGGAAGTTCTCTGTTATCTCTTTGAATAAACTTCCTACTCCTCTCTCTCTCTGCCTCCTCTTGAAGGTGAATAACTCTTAGATTTGCCATTTTGAGGCTATTTTCTAGATCTTGTAGGCATGCTTCATTCTTTTCTATTCGTTTGTCACTTTTGACTGTGTATTTTCAGATAGCTTGTCTTCAAGCTTACTTATTCTTCCTTCTGCTTGATCAATTCTGCTGGTAAGAGACCCTTACGTTCTTTAGTATGTCAGTTGCATTTTTCAACTCAAGAATTCTGCTAGATTCTTTTTAATTATTTGAATCTCTTTGTTAAATTTATCTGATGATATTCCAAATTCTTTCTTTGTGTTATCTTGATTTCATTGAGTTTCCTCAAAAGAGCTATTTTGAATCATCTATCTGAAAGATCACATATCTGTCTCTCCAGGGTTGGTCCCTGGGGCCTTATTTAATTGATTTGGTGAAATCATGTTTTCCTGCATGGTCTTGATGCTAGTCAATGTTTGTTAGTATCTGGACATTGAAGAATTATGCATTTATTGTATTCTTCGCAGTCTGGGCTTGTTTGTACCCATCCTTCTTGGGAAGGCTTTCAAGGTATCCAAAGGGACTTCAGTGTTGTAATCTAAGTTTTCAGTCACTACAGCCATATCTGAATTAGGGGGCAATGCAATTCCAGTAACGCTGTGGCTCTTGTAGGCTTGTAGAGGTATCACCTTGGTGGTCTTGGTTAAGATCTGGAAGAATTCTCTGAATTACCAGGAAGAGCCTCTTATTCTCTTCCCTTTCTTTCAAACAAACAAAATTGCTCTGTGCTGAACTACCTGGAGCTAGGGACGCAGTAACACAAGCACCCCTGTGGCCACCAGCACTGGGACTGTGCTGGGTCAGACTTGAAGCCAGCACAGAACCAGGTCTTGCCCAAAGCCCACAGTAACTACTACCTGGCTACTGCCTAGGTTCAGTCAAGGCCCTAGGGCTCTGCAATCAGCAGGTGGTGAGGCCAGCTAGGCTTGTGTCCTTCCCTTCAGGGCGACATGTTCTCCTAGGCCATGGGCAGGTCCAGAGATTCTGTCCAGGAGCCAGGGCCTAGAGTCAGAAACCTTAGAAATCTACCTGGTGCTTTATTCTACTGCAGTCAAGCTTGCACCCAAGCCACAAGACCATGTTCTTCCCACTCTTCCCTCCCCTTTCCACAAGAAGAGGAGTCTCTCTCCATGGCTACCACCACTTTAGGCCTGTGGCGAGTACTGGCTAGCTACCATTAATATTCACTAAGGCCCAAGGGCTCTTCAGCTTGTGGTCAATGCTGCCACGCCTGTGACTCTCCCTTCAGGGCAGTGGGCTCTCCTCTGACCCAGGACAGGTCTAGAAATGCTGTCCAGGAGCCAAGGTTGAGAACTGGGGACCTGAAGAGTCTGCTTGGTGCTCTACCCTACTTCGGCCAACCTGGTATCTCAGCTGCAATACAAAAGCTCCTTTACTCTTTCCTCTCCTTTTCTCAAGCAGAAGGAGTCTCTCCTCATAGCTGCCACAGCTGGGAATGTGCTGGGTCACACCTGAAGCCAACACATCCCTGAGTCTCATCCAAGGCCTATGGCTTGTACTGCCTGGGTATTACTCCTGATTATTCATGGCCCAAGGGCTCTTTAGTCAGCAGGTGATGAATCCTGCCAGGATTGGTTTCTTCCCTTCAAGGCAGAAGTCCTCTTCTGGCCCAGATGTGTCAAGAAATGTTGTCCAGGAGCTAGGATCTGGAATGGGGGCCTCAGGACTCTGCCTGATGCCATATCCTACTGTGGCTGAGCTGGTATCAAGGCTACAAGACAATGTCATCTTTACTCTTCCCTCTCTTCTCCTCAAGCAAAGGAAAGCAGTTTCTCCTGAAACTATAAGCTGTGCTGCCTAGGGTTTGCTGAGGGATGACACAAACAGTCCCTTGGCTGCCCTGGTTAGTGTCTCACTAGGTTACTTGCCCCCAAAGTCCACTGGCTCCAAGTCCAGCAAAGCACCAGGACTTGCCCAGGAATTACAGTCCTTGTGGCCTAGATTGCCTTTTAAGTTTACTTAGAGCCCAGAACACTTTAGGCCGGCAGTGGTGGGACTTGCCAGAAGTCAGGTTCTGACCGCTGGTATGGGCAATTCTGCTGTGGTTAGGCTAGGGTTGGTCTAAATGCTTCCTCTGTAGGCATCAGCTGAGTTCTGCCTGGCATTGCTTTCTGCTGTGACCAGACAGCACTGAGTTTTAATGCAAAGTCCCACAATCACTGCACTTTCCCTCCAACAAACACACAGATTCTCTCTCCACACCACATAGCCACAGCCAGGGGATGCCGGAGGGGTGGCATCAGCAATTCAAGACTGTCTTTCCTATCGTCTTCAGGGCCTCTTTCAGTGATATGAAGTTAAAACCAGAAACTGTGATCACGCACTGTGATGGCTAATATTGAGTGTCCACTTGATTGGATTGAAGGATGCAAAATATTGTCCCTGGGTGTGTCTATGAGAGTGTTGCCAAAGGAGATTAACATCTGAGTCCATGGACTGGGAGAGGCAGACCCACCGTCAATCTGGGTGGGCACCATCTAATCAGCTGCCAACATGGCTAGAATAAAAGCGAGCAGAAGAACATGGCTGGACTTGACTCACTGAATCTTCTGGCCTTCATCTTTCTTTCTGTGCTGGATGCTTCCAGCCCTCAAACATCTGACTCCAAGTTCTTCAGTTTTCAGACTCTTAGACTTACACCAGTGATTTGCCAGGGGCTCTTGGGCCTTCAGACACATCCTGAAGGCTGCACTATCGACTTCCCTACTTTTGAGGTTTGGGGATGTGGACTGGCTTCCTTGCTCCTCAGCTTGCAGATGGCCTATTATAGGACATCACCTTGTGATCATGTGAGTCAGTACTCCTTAATAAACTCCCCTTCTTATATACATCTATCCTATTAGCTCTGTCCCTCTAGAGAACCCTGACTAATACACTCACCAAATTTTGGGTTCTTATGAAGGTGCTTCTTTGTGTGGATAGTTGTTCAATTTGTTGTTCCTGCAGGGAAGACAATAAATGAAGACTTCTATTTGGCCATCTTTGCTCTGCCTCTGAATGAGCAATGTAATGTTTTGGGATATACATACATACATACATACACACACACATACACAAGCACATATTATGGATATCAAGAAAATTAACATATTTATCACTTCACATGTTTTATTTTTTTGTAGTGACAAAATTTAAAATATATTGTTTTAGCAATTTTTAAATATTCATCACATTATTATTAACTATAGTCACTTTGCTGTGCAATAGATTTTGAAAGCTTTTTCCCTTTGTCTAAATGGAACTTTGTACCATGTAGTCAGTCTCTCCATTCTCCAGTCCCCCTACCCCCTACCCTCCAGCCTCTGTAGCCGCCACTCTATTTTCTACCTCTATAAGTTTGATTTTTTTAGATTCCACATAAAAGTGAGATCATGGAGTATTTGTCTTGCTGTGCCTGGTTTATTTCAATTGGCATCATGTTCTCCAGCTTCAACTGTGTTGCAAAAAATAACAGAATCTCCTCCCTTTTTAAGCTAAATAGTATTGTGTGTGTATATATATATATACACACACACCATATTTTTCTTATTCATCTGTTGATGGACACTTAGGTTGATTTAATAGCTTGGCTATTGTGAATAACTCTGCAATGAACATGGGGTGAAAATATCTCTTCAATATACTGATTTCAATTCCTTTGGAATTGAAATACCCAGAAGTAGGATTGCTGGATCATATGTTAATTCTCTTCTTAGTTTTTTGAGGAACCTCCATACTGTTCTCCATAATGGATGTGCTAATATAAATTCTCACCAACAATGTGCAAGCGTTTTGTTAGTTCCATATCCTTACCAACACTTCTCTTTCATATTTTTGATAATTGCCATTCTAACAGATATGATGTGATATCTCATTGTGATTTTAATTTGCATTCTCTGATTAGTGATGTTGATTTTTTCCATAAACCTCTTGCCCATTTGTATATCTTCTTTTGAGAAATATCTATTGAAGTCTTTTGTCCACTTTTAATCAGGTTATTTGTTTTCTTGCTGTTGAGTTTTTCAAATTCCTTATATATTTTAAATATTAGCCCCATATTAGATATATGGTTTGCAAATATTTCCTCTCATTCTGTGAGTTGTCTCTTCACACTGTTAATTGTTTCTTTTGCTGTGTAGAAGCTTTTTGGTTTGATGTAATCTCATTTGTCTACTTTTGCTTTTGTTGCCTGTGCTTTAAGGATCATATCCCAAAAATCATTATCTAACCCAATGTCAAGGAGCTTTTCCCCTATGTTTTCTTCTAGTAGTCTTATAGTTTCAGGTCTTTCGTTTAAGTCATTAATATATTTTGAGTTGATTTTTGTATAGGAGATAAGATAAGGGCCCAATTTTATTCTTTTTTTATGTGGATATCTAGTTTTTATTAAAAAATACCTAGTTTTAATTTCATTTTATATCTACTATTTATTGAAGAGACTGTTTTTTCCTATTGTGTGTTCTTGGCATATTTATAGAAAATCAACTGAACGCAGATACATGGATTTATTTCTGGACTCTCTATCCTGTTTCATTGGCCAAAGTGTCTGTTTTTTATGCCAGTGCCATGCTGATATGGTTTGGCTGTGTCCCCGCCCAAATCTCATCTTGAATTGTAATCCCCTTGTGTCACAGGAGGGACCCAGTGGAAGGTAATTAAATCATGGGGGCAGTTTCCCTCATGTTTTCATGATAGTGAGTGAGTTCTCATAAGATCTGATGGCTTTATAAGTGTCTGGCATTTTCCCTGCTGGCACTTCTTTCTCCTGCTGCCATGTGAAGAAGAAGGTGTTTACTTCACCTTCTGCCATGATTGTAAGTTTCCTGAGGCCTCCCCAGCCATGCAGAACTGTGAGTCAACTAAACCTGCTTGCTTTATAAATTACCGAGTCTTGTGTATTTCTTCATGGCAGTGTAAAAATGAACGAATACAGTAAGTTGGTACTGAGGTAGTGGGGTGCTGCTATTAAAGATATCCGAAAATGTGGTAGCAACTTTGGAACTGGGTAATGGGCAGAGGCTGGAAGAGTTTGGAGGGCTCAGAAGGAGACAGGAAAATGTGGGAAAGTTTGAAACTTCATAGAGACTTGGAGGGCTTAGAAGACAGGAAGATGTGGGGAAGTTTGGAACTTCCTAGAGACTTGTTGAATGGTTTTGACCAAAATGCTGATAGTGATATGGGCAATGAAGTCCAGGTGGTCTGAGATGGAGCTGAGGGACTTCTTGGGAAATCATCTCTTGCTATGCTTTAGCAAAGAGACTGGTGGCATTTTGCCCATGCCCTAGAGATCTGTGGAACTTTGAACTTGAGATGATTTACGGTATCTGGCAGGAGAAATTTCTAAGAGCCAAAGTACTCAAGAGGTTGCAAAGCATAAAAATTTGGAAAATTTGCAGCCCGATGATGTGATAGAAATGAAAAATCATTTTCAGGGGAGAAATTCAAGCCTGTTGCAGAAATTTGCATAAGTAAAGAGGAGCTGACTCTTAATCACCAACACAATGGGGATAATGTCTCCAGGGCATGTCAGAGACCTTTATGGCAGCCCCTCTCATCACAGGCCTGGAAGCCTAGAAGGAAAAAATGGTTTCATGGGCTGGACCCAGGTCCCCACTGCTCTTTGCAACCTCGAGACATGGTGCCCTGCATCCCAGCTGCTTCAGCTTCAGCCGTGGCTAAAAAGGGCAAAGGTACAGCTCAGGCCATTGCTTGGAAGGTGCAAGCCCCAACCCTTAGCGGCTTCCACGTGGTGTTGAGCCTGCAGGTGCACAGAAGTCAAGAATTGAGGTTTGGGAACCTCTGACTAGATTTCAGAGGATGTGTAGAAACACCTGAATGTCCAGGTAGAAGTTTGCTGCAGGGGCGGCACCGTTATGGAGAACCTCAGTAGGGCAGTGCAAAAAGGAAATGTGGGGCTGGAACCCCTACACAGAGTCCCCACTGGGGCACTGCCTAGTGGAGCTCTGAGAAGAGTGCTGCTGTCCTTCAGACCCCAGAATGGTAGATTCACCAATAGCTTGCACTGTGAACCACGAAAAGCCGCAGACACTCAATGCCAACCTGTGAAAGCAGCTGAGAAGGGGCTGTACCCTGAAAAGCCACAGTGACAGAGTTTCCCAAAGCCACGGGAGCCTACCTCTTGCATCAGTGTGACCCAGATATGAGACATGGAGTCAAAGGAGATCATTTTGGAATTTTAAAGTTTAATGACTTCCCTATTAGATTTTGGACTTGCATGGGGCCTATAGCCCCTTTGTTTTGGCCAATTTCTCCCATTTGGAATGGGTGTATTTACCCAATGCCTGTATTTCCATTGTATCTGGGAAGTAACTAACTTGCTTTTGATTTTACAGGTCCATAGGCAGAAGGGACTTGCTTTGTCTCAGATGAGACTTTGAACTTGGACTTTTGGGTTAATGCTTAAATTAGTTAAGATTTTGGAGGACTGTTGGGAAGGCATGATTGTGTTTTAAAATGTGAGGACATGAGATTTGGGAGGGGCCAGTTATGGAAGGATATAGTTTGGCTGTGTCCCCACCCAAATCTCATCTTGAATTTTAATCCCCACATGTTGTGGGAGAGATTCAATGGGAGGTAATTGAATCGTGGGGGCAGTTTCCACTATGCTGTTCTCAGGATAATGAGTTCTCATGAGATCTGATGGTTTTATAAGTGTCAGGCATTTCCCCTGCTGCCACTTCTCTCTCCTGCTGCCATGTGATGAAGGACATGTTTACTTCCCCTTCCACCATGATTATAAGTTTCCTGAGTTCTCTCTAGCCATGTAGAACTATGAGTCAATTATAAATTATAAATTATCCAGTTCTGGGTATTTCTTCATAGCAGCATGCAAATGAACTAATACACATGCTATTTTGGTTACTATAGCTTTGTAGTATAATTTGAAATTCGGTAGTGTGATGCCCCCAGCTTTGTTCATTTTGCTTAGTTACTTTGGCTTAGGGTTGTTTGTGGTTCCATATAAATTTTAGGATTTTTTTCTATTTATGTGAATAATGCCATTGAAATTTTGATAGGGATTGCATTGTATCCCTAGATCACTTAGTTAATATAAACATTTTAACAATATTAATTCTTCCAGTCCATAAACTTGGCATATCTATTTATATCTTCTTTATTTTCTTTCATTAATGTTTTATAGTTTTCAGTGTATAGATCTTTCACCTCCTTGGATAAATTTATTTCTAAGTGTTTTGTAAGCTATTGTAAATGAAACTGTTTTCTTAAATTTTTTCAGGTAGTTCATTGTTAGTGTATGGAAACACTACTGACTTGTGTATATTAATTTTGTATCCTGCAACTTTACTGAATTTGTTTACTAGTTCCAGGTTTTTTGGTGGCGTATTTAGGGTTTTCTATATATAAGATTATGTTGTCGTCTGGGCACTGTGGCTCATGCCTGTAATCCCAGCACTTTTGGAGGCTGAGGCAGATGGATCACGAGGTCAGGAGATCTAGACCATCCTGGCCAACATGGTGAAACCCCGTCTCTACTAAAAATACAAAAATTAGCTGGGCGTGGTGCTGCACGCCTGTAGTCCCAGCTACTCAGGAAGATGAGGCAGGAGAATTGCATGAACCTGGGAGGCGGAGATTGCAGTGAGCCAAGATCACACCACCACACTCTAGCCTGGGTGACAGAGCAAGACTGTTTCTGAAAAAAAAAAGATATGTTGTCAAAAAACACGATTTTCACTTCTTCCTTTTATATTTTGATGCCTTTTACTCCTTTCTCTCTCTTTCTTTTTTCTTTTCTTTTCTTTTTTTTTTCCTCATTGCTCTGGCCAGGACTTCACCAGTATTATATGTTGAAAAGAAATGAGACTGGGCATCCATGTCTTGTTCCTGATATTAGTGAAAAAGTTTTCAACTTTTCACCACTGAGTATGATGTTAGCTGTGGGCTTGTCATATATGGCCTTTATTGTGTTGAGTTGAGGTACATTACTTCTGTGCCTAATTTGTTGAGAATTTTTATCATGAAAAGATGTTGAATTTTGTCCAGGATTTTTTCTACATCTATTGAGATGATCATTTTTGTTCTTCATTCTGTTAATGTGGTATAGCACATTTTTTGACTTGCGTATGATGAACCATCCTTGCATCCCAGGGATAAATCCCATTTGATCATGGTGAGTGCTCCTTTTAATGTGCTATTGAATTCAGTTTGCTGGTATTTTGTTGAGGATTTTTGCATCTATGTTCATCAGACATATTGGCCTGTAACTTTCTTTTCTTGCAGTGTCCTTGTCTAAACCTTTTATGTTTTTACTGCTTTTCCAATGCTTACTTGTAATCTGGATCACCTGAAAGACTGAGCAGCTGGTGGGCTTGCAGATAGAACCACAAATGAGAGCTGGGTTCAGCCTGAGCTCAGATATGAAAAGAGGGTGGTAGAAAATCACCACCCTTCTTCCGATTCTATTTTAAAAACTGTGGGCTCAAACACATTCTCATGCCAGACTGCAAGGTTATTTTAACTTTAGAAAATTAAATGTTATGAATCAAATTGTATCAGTGATAACAAAACATTTGGCTTATGGTTCAATTCCTTTAAGACTGGCACCTAATTGTCTGAAAACGTTCAAAAATACTTGGATGCACCAAGTATTTTCCCTACACCTTCAGAAATATCCCTGGTTCTCTTAGTCTCTATAAAGTTCTTCCTTGTTCTCCCTACATCATTATGTTTACCCTTCCTCTTTACCTCTGTTTCCCTGTCTATTTTCTCTCTTATTGGATTGTTAGAGAATAATGGAGGAGGAGGGAGAGAAACAAAAGAGATATAACAAGTATGGTATAGGGATCGTGTCTCCACATATGGCCTTGCAAAAAGCTATTTCTTATATCTGTGTAGTTTTTGGAGAACATTGGACTTCTCAGTGGAAAAATGAGACCTAAACTCCATGCTTCTTAACTTTTTGGGGTAGGTCACAGAATTCCCTTGAAACATTAAAGAAAGCTTTGAACTTGTTACTCAGAAAGCTATCTAGCTGCTAGCTTGTCCAATTTGCATACAATTCCTGAAGCCCTTCCCTGGAGGATGAAGCTCAGCCTTCTGCAGTGCTGTCTCGCCTGCGAGAAGGAACCCACAGTGGGTATTAACTAGCTCTCTTGGAGGCAGGGGTAGTCTTCTGTCCTGGAGCCCTTGCCCTGTAAGGCACATATCAGAACACTGAAGCTAAATAATGCATGTGAAAAAGACAACTTCTGCTCTCCCCATTGCATTCACCCCCTGTACAAGGAATCAGCTTCCACTAGTAAAGGGGGATGATTTTAGATTAGATGATACCAGAGCTGAAAACACAAATGTACTTAACCTTAATTAACACACTTGATTACACCTTCCCCTTCTCAGCATTAACTCCAGTAGGTCTTTAGCCATGCCAGGGTGACTAAACCCCCAACCAAAAAACAAAAAAAAAAAACAAAAAAACAACAACCATGTTTTCCAAATAGCAATAGCAATTGTGCCTTATGTTATGATCATACCCAAGAGCTTAGGAAGACTACATTCTGTAGTGGCTATAATTACACTAAGGGGAAAGTTTATTTTCTTCAAGCCTAGCAGTGTTCTCCTTTTGTTTTTACGAGAAAATCTCCTTAAGAAACATCTAAGAAAATTTTCTGTATTAGGTTCTAAAATAAGCCAGCCACATTTGTTTACTTCGGGGGCTATTTTGATTAGTTATCTCGTTAAAGTGCCTTGAGGAGAAATAAGACTTGGGCTTGGTTAGCTCACTAAACCTTGGACAGACAGAATAAAGCCCCAGGTGTTCTAAGCCCTGATCTGCATGCTGTGGTGAGAAATTGTACTTTCAAGTTATAATCCAGATGACCTTCAAGCTTAACTGGAAAGTTCTCAGTGTCTTCTCCTCAGATGTGGTAGGATTTGAGTCGCTGTTAGGATTAGTGTGGTCCACTGACACCAACTTTGTAAAGCGTCTTGCTATAGTCAGTGTGTGACCCTTGTGGTCACAACGCAAAGTGGTAAGTTCCACAAATGACTAAGGAACTATCCTCCTTCTTTCCAATATTTTTCTATTTCTTCTTCCTAAGACATTTATCTGACAACATTAGAGGATTGAAGGTTTGTAGGTTTTTTTCTGTGGCAGCTGGCATTTTTTAGAGGGGTGGGAAGA
The DNA here is from genome assembly GCF_028858775.2 of Pan troglodytes. Classification (NCBI taxonomy): domain Eukaryota; kingdom Metazoa; phylum Chordata; class Mammalia; order Primates; family Hominidae; genus Pan; species Pan troglodytes. Next base: position 18,593,082 of record NC_072411.2, read on the forward strand.
GATGGGTGCCATGAAGTTGACCTTTACTGAGGGCCTACTCTGTACCACTGTCTCCTTCAGTCCTCACAATGAGCCTGTGATAGAGGTAAGTTTCTTCCTGGTGGGAGATTAGAGATGGGGACCCAGCTTGGAGGTGGAGCTAATCTTTAATGTGCTCTGAGCCTTGGTTTCCTCCTTCCTTCCTTACATGGTTGCTGCTATAACCGAGTAGGACTGTGTGTGGAGCCACCTAGCCAAGTGCTAGACATATGTCAAGAACTATGAAGGGTCTGAGATTTTACCTTGCCTGCAGGCTAACAGGTCAGCCCGCCATTGCCGGATGCTGGCAGAAGACATGAGGCTCTTGGATTGGAATTGAAAGACTTTACTACACAGTGTGAGCCTCAGCTATGGATCGGTTCCCCTTTCACTCAAAGTCCGACAGGAGTGATTTGGATGGTTCTGATGGATTTGCATCACAGAAGAGAACTCCTAGATTAGGGAATCTGAATCCCTTTTGCCTAGTGTTGGACAGTAAACAAGCCTTCCTTCTGTTCTTATTTTTTGTATTATTATATTATCTATTTCTTACATTATAAAAGAAGTCTGCATCTTTTATAATGGGTGGCAAGCAAGTTTACCCTCTCTTCCACTGGGAGATAGTGTCTCTATCTTCCAGAGCTGTTTTTTGTACAAACGTCCTTGAAAAACTGGTTCATAACAAAGGCTGCCAGAATTTTGCTAGCAAAATGTGCAGGAATGCAAGAAACTCGCAAGAGAATTATCTCTCCTAAACATTTCTTTATTCAATAGATGTTTATTGAGTATTTACTGTATACCATATATCACACCAGGTGCTAGGGACTTCAGTGGACAGAATACTCAAGGTCCCTACCCTGGTAGAGTGTTGGTCATGACACAATATTCTGAATGACATCTCCAAATTCATGCCCCAATATCAGAGTACTTATGGGAATAGTGGGACAGAATATTTAAAATTGAAACCTCATGAGAAATTTCAGTACATTGTCCCTATGCACACAGTAGGTGATCAATCAAGGTCTGAGCATTTGTTGTCTGGCAGATTTGATCCTTAGTTAATTTTGAATGGAACAGCCCTAGACTCTATAAAGGTATTTAGGTAAATTCATCTTTTAGGTCATGTTTTAGCATGGTGGAAAGAAACCCTGTGGTCCTGGAACCACAGAGACTGGGCAGGCACCTCGGTTCTGCCTTTCCCTGCATGTGTGGCCTTGTTTATAGAGTTCCCTCTCTCCAGCCTCTGTATTCAGAGCACTTCTCCTTGCACAACAGGACTAGAAAGTGCCAGGTAGTACTGGTTGTGTGGATTCAACAATTCATATTCTCACCTTCATGATGAGCAGATTCTAAATCCAGGGTCAGAGGCCTCTTGACCATGAGTGATCATCAGACACGTGTGCAGAGGGGGCATTGAGGGCCAAAGGCTGAGGAGAGACAAGAGGAAAGAGGGAGACTCTGGGTGCCCCCAGAGCTGGTTGCTAGAGGCCCCAGGAATTGCCTGAGGAGCCATAGATGCCCACTCTGCAAAGCTCCCCAACATAAATATGACCCTTAAAATCGATTCTGTAGGAACCCATTCAGATCAATCACTTTTATTCAAAGATGCAGAGTAACATGTAGGGGTTAAGAGTGTGGACTCTCCTTCAAATTACCCAAGTTTCACTTTCAGCTCTAACAATAAGCAACTGTGTGACTTTGGACAAAGGTATCTCACCTTTCATAATGGTTTCTCAGCTGTGAAGTGGGGATAATACAATTCCTTAAGGGTCTGGTGTGAGGAAGAATGAAAGTCATCCATTGCAGGCATGCAGCACAGTATCTGTTTCATAGTGGCTTCTCAGGAGTTGTACTGCTTCTTGTTTGTTTCTGTTGGTTTCCTAATAGACATTACCCATTGAACTGAAAAAACCAACCTAGTCGTCTCCTAGCAAAAAAAAATAATAATAATAATCACCCACAATTGGCTCATTTTCTTTGGGGCTGTTTCTGGAAAGATTCCATTGCCTTACAGCATCACTCTGCACAGGCTATACCAGGCTCAGGCTGAAAATCTGTGAACACAGGGCTTCTAGCAAACAGACACCTTGACGGACCACAGGTGGACCCTGCTCAATACTGCAGTGGTAGAGCCGGGTGTGTTTCAAATGAACCGATTTAATCAGACTTGCCTTTTCTCTTTCTCTTCCTCCAGGATCTCTTTTAACTGAACTTACCCCATCAATTTCCTTACTTCAATAGCTTAACGAGGATTTGGAATTTCATTACACAGTGGAGGAACTCAAGTGCCTGGAAGGTCATTTAGGTCAGCAGAGAAATGGCTGGAAAAGTGCCCATTATTGAGCTTAGTGGGAGAAAAATAACAAAATCACTTTCCACTTCCTTTCATGCTCTGATGATGTTTTTTCTCTCCCAACAAGGGACTGCTAAATATTCACGGGGTGATTTCAGGATGCCACGTTTTGTCATTCAGACTTCCTCTGGAGACTTGATGAGAGTCTACAAGGATGTGGATGGGTCAGTATTATCTCTTGTAAATGGAAAAAGTGATATGCAGCTCCCACTGCCTGGGGACTGGGAAACCTTGGAATGGCTCATTAAAGAGGGGCTCTGGCTGGCAGGCCAGTTCTCAGCTGCCTCTTCAGAGAATACGTGTTTGCCATCCCAGATGAGGGGGATACTGTTTGTTCTCTTTCCCTCCAAGTAGCAGGTGGGGAGGATGCTGGATGTATACTGGCAAAGGAAAGGACTCTCTGTCCTCATCTCCATGATCTGTTTTTGGGCTGGCTGAATGATTTTCCAAACGTAGGATAAACACACCTGACACCGTAACTGAAGCATGCCCATAGAATGACCCTATATGGCAGATGCACATGAATGTGTTTCGAGCTAGAGAATCCAGCTGTGGCCAACCTGCAGATTCGTTCCTTGTCTCTGAGGAACAACTGAGCCCCTGTCCCATCCCATCCTGTGGGACCTGGGCCATACAGGGGATTCAGGCCCTGAGTTTTGGGTTACATGAAGGTTTCCAGGTGGAGGTGGTTAAGAGGAGGGTGTTCAGTGAAAATGCAATATAAACTACATGCTGTTTGCAAGCGGTTGTGGTTTTCTTGTCCAGCCCACCACTGAAGGCAAGACAGTTCTCCTGCCCAGCCCACCACCACTGGACTCTCTCCGCTGTATGTAAGCCCCTGATAAAACCCCATGTCTCGTTTGCTGGCTCTTGGTCTCTTCTTCAGTCTCTTGAACCTGGTGCCTCCCCAACTGAAGTTCATAAGGGTTCAGTACAACACAAATAGTTAGATCCAGGGAGTGCTGGGGGGAGTAGAAGAAGATGCAGGATCTGAAGGTAGTATCGAGAACGAGGAGTCTTGAGTTTGTGAGAGCCAGGCCAGTAGAGCCCCTTGCACTCACTCAGCTTTGGCCACCCTGATGCAGGTGACAGGAGGCAAGTGCATCAGCCATGAACCGCATCAAGTGCCCACAGTTGAGTGGTCATCCTGATAGTTGCTTCTAGTTGTGCCTGGGAGAAAAGCTAGACACAGTCGTTGCTGGGAGGCTCTGTGTCTGTCCGTGCAGCAGTACCTGAGGCCATCCCTGGCAGCGTTCCGAGGGGGAAGAGAAATAGGTCACTCTGCTGTAACAATACACCATTAGTGATAGATATTTACTGGGCACCCACTAGGTGCCTGTGCTGTTGCCAGGTAGGTAGGAAGACACTGCCTTTGTTCAGCTTGACCTGGGATGGGAGAGCCAGACATCGGGCAAATAGTCACACAAATCACTGCAAAGGAGGAAAACATGGCACCAAACAGGGAGCCGTGGTTGAGTCTGGAGGATCAGGGAAGATGGCTCTGGGAGGACTGGTGGTCTTTAAGCTGAGACCCAAAAGGTAAACAGGAGTTAACCAACAAATGGAGGTGAAAGGTGTGGAGAGTAATGCCGGAGGCTCCTTAATTTGAAGGTAGTTATGATCACAAAGGCATTTACAGTCAGTTTTCTTTTTATAAAGCTGGACAGTGCAGAATTATCACCTAATTTAAACTGAATCTGTTTACCACAGTAATTATGCAATCTCTTGCAATATTCATGTTTACAGGCTGTCTCTCTAGCTGTAACCTTTTTGAGGGGCAAGATTGGGTCTGTTCCATTAGTGGTCCTAGTCCCAGCCTCAAGCCCACTCCATGTGTATGGAATAGGTGAATGCATATGCCAGGCAGTAGTGCTGGGCCCAATCAGGCATTCCCAATTCATTGGCAGGACATCTTTAGCTGGGGAGAGGACTTTCATCACCCAGCATCATAGCTGGAGAAACGGGCTTAGAGAGGCAGAGGCACTTTCCCCGTTTTCCTGGGACTCCAGCCTGGGTCTGACACCAAGGCTCCCGCTCTTAATCGCCCCGCTTCCTGTTTATATCATATTATTTGAGGTCGTGGGGACCATCATTCTCTCTCCTTGATGAATCTTCGGATATTATTTTAACCTACAGTTTCAGTGACCTTTTCACCTAACATTGTTTGATGGGTTATGGTATAAATGCATTTTGAATGAAGTTGGAGGAGAGGTTCTGGACAAGACTGGAATAACCTCCCATTGCTTTAATCATACAGTATTATAGTTTGTCTATGGCCATACCACCCTGAATGCATCTGATCTCATAAGTATTATATTTTACTTATTTACTTAAATTAATAAAGTTAATTTTTTAGAGCAGTTTTAGGTTCCCAGCAAAATTGAATGGAAAGTATAGAGAGTTGCCATATACTCCCCACCCCGACACACATACAACCTCCCCCACCATCAACATCCCACACCATAGCAGCACATTTGTTAAAATTGACAAACCCACATGGACAGTGACAATAATTATCATGAAAAGTCCATAGTTTACATGAGGGTTCACTCTTTGTGTTCACATTCTATAGGTTTGGACAAATGTATAATGATATGTATCCACCACTGTAGTTATCATACAGAGTAGTTTTTCTGCCCTAAAAATCCTTTGTGCTTTGCTTACTTGTCCCAACCTCTAGCAACCACTGACTCTTTATTGTCTCAGTTGTTTTGCCTTTTCCAGAATGTCATATAATTGGAATAATACAGTATATACCCTTTTCAGATTTGCTTTTCTTTTTACTGAGTAATATGTAGCTTTCTCATTGCCTTTCCATGGCTTGATAGCTCTTTTCTGTTTGTCACTGAAAAATATTTCACTGTCTGGATGTACCACAGTTCATCCATCCACTTACTGAAGGACATCTTGGTTGTTTCCAGGTTTTGGCAATTATGAATAAAGCTGCACTGCCATAGACATCTGTGTGCAGGTTTTTGTGTGGACATTAAGTTTTTAACTCCTTTGGGTAAATACCAGGGATTATGACTGCTGCATTGTATGGTAAAAGTATGCTTAGTTTTGTAAGAAGTCACAAAACAGTCTTCCAAAGTGGCTCTACCGTTTTCCATTCCCACCAGCAATAAATGAGGGTTCCTGTTGGTCCACATCCTTACCAGCATTTGGTGCTGTCAGCATTCTGGATTTTGACTATTCTAGTAGGCGTGTAGTGTTATCTCACTGTTTTAGTTTCGCATTTCCCTGATGACATATGCTGTGGAACATCTTTTTCAAATGTTTATATGCCATCTGTATATCTTCTTTGAGGTGTCTATTAACGTTTCTGGCCCATTTTTTAAATGGGTTGTTCATGCTCTCATTGAATTTTAAGAGTTCTTTGTGTATTTTGGATAACAGTATTTTATCTGATAAGTCTTTTGCAAATATTTTCTCCCAGACTGCGGCTTATCTTTCGATCATCTTGTCAGTGTCTTTTACAGAGCAGATTTTTGTTGTGGTTTTTGATGAAGTCTAGCATGTCAATTCTTTCTTTACTGGATTGTGCCTTTAGTATTGCATCTGAGAAGTCATCACCAAACCCAAGGTCATCTAATTTTTTTTCCTATGCTATCTTTTAGGAGTTTCATAGTTTTGCATTTTACATTTAGCCTATGATCCATTTGCAGTTAATTTTTGTGAAGGGTGTAAGGTCTGGTTCTAGATTAATTTTTCTTTTCCAATGAATATCTAGTTGTTAAAGCACTATTTGTTGAGTAGAGTGTCTTTTCTCTGTTTATTGCCTTTCCTCCTTCATCAAAGGTCAGTTGACTGCATTTATGTGGGTCTATTTCTGGGCTCTCATTTCTGTTCCATTGATCTATTGTCACTATTTTTTCACCAATGCCACTGTCTTATTTACTGAAGCTTTATAGTGTGTCCTCAAGTCAAGTAGTTATAATCCTCCAAAATTCTTTTCCTTCAATATTATGTTGGCTATTCCAGGTCTTTTGCTTCTCCATATAAACTTTAGAATTAGTTTGTCAATATCCACAAAATAACTTCCTGGAGTTTTGATCAGAACTGCATTGAATCAAGTTGGAAAGAACTCACATCTTGACCTGATTGAGTCTTCCCATCCATGAACAAGAATATCTCTCAATTTATGTGGTTCTTTGATTTATTTCATTAGAGTCTTACAGTTTTCTTCATACAGATCTTCTACATATTTTGTTAGATTTATGCCTATTTCATTTTTCAGATACTAGTGTAAATGGCATCATTTTTACTTGTGCATTGTTAATGTACAAGAAAATGTTCAACTTTTTTTGTATTAACTCTTATCCTGCAACCCTGCTATAATCACTTATTATAATAGTTCAAAGGGGTTTCTTTTTTTTGGTTGATTCTTTCAGATTTTCCACATAGATAATCATGTGACGCGTGAGAAAAAGGCAGTTTTGTTTCTTCCTTCCCAATCTGTACAATTTTTATTTCCTTTTCTTGTCTTATTGCATTAGTTAGGACTTTTGAATATGATCTTGAAAAGCAGTGGTGAGGAGGGACATCCCTGCCTTGTTCCTGACCTCAGTGAGAAGCTCATTAAATATGATGGCAGCTGTAGGTTTTTTGGTAGATATTCTGTATCAAGTCGATGAAGTCCCCCTCCCTCTATTCCTACTTAAGAGTTTTTTTTTTTTAAATCATGAGTAGGTGTTGGATTTTGTAAAAATGCTGTTTTTGTATCTATTATTATTATATATTTTTTCTTTTTTAGCCTATTGATGTGTTAGATTATATTAATTGATTTTTGAATGTTGAACAAGAATTGCATACCTGGGATAAATTCCACTTGATTGTGGTGTATAATTCTTTTTTGTACATTGTTAGATTAATTTTCTAATATTTGTTGAGAATTTTTGTATCCATGTTCATGAGATATTGATCTGTAGTTTTCTTGTCTTTGTCTGATATGGGTATTAGGATAATGCTGCCTCATAGAATGTGTTAGAAAATATTCCCTTCTGTTTCTATTTCCTGAAAGAGATTGTTGAGAATTGGTATAATTTCTTCCTTAAAATGTTTAATAGAGTTTTCCAGTGAATCGATCTGGGCTTGGTGTTCTCTGTTTTGAAAGGTTATTAATTATTAATTCACTGTATTTAGTAGCTATGGGCCTATTCAGATTTTCTATTTCTTCTTGTGTGAGTTTTGGCAGCTTATGTCTCTCAAGCTTGTGTCTTTGAAGGCATTGGTCCATTTCATCTAAGTTATCAAATTTGTGAGCATAGAGTTGTTCATAGTATTCCTTTGTCCTTTTTTTTTTTTATTCTGAGATGGAGTCTTGCTCTGTTGCCCAGGCTGGAGTGCAGTGGGAGGATCTCAGCTCACTGCAACCTCTACCTCCTGGGTTCAAGTGATTCCCCTGTCTCAGCCTCCCGAGTAGCTGGGATTACAGGCACATGCCACCATGCCCAGCTAATTTTTGTATTTTTAGTAGAGACAGGGTTTCACCATGTTGGCCAGGCTGGTCTTGAACTCCTGACCTCGTGATCCACCTGCCTTGGCCTCCCAAAGTGTTGGGATTACAGGCGTGAGCCACCGTGCCCAGCCTCCTTTGTCCATTTAATGTCCATGGGATCTATAGTGTTATCTCCTCTTTCATTTCTGGTATTATAATTTGTTAGATTTTTTCTTAGCCTGGCTAGAGTTTATTAATTTTATTTTTTTATTTAAAGAACCTGCTTTTGGTTTCATTGGTCTTCTCTATGGATTTCCTCTTTTCACACATTGATTTCTGCTCTAATTTTTATTTTTCTTCTGCTTATTTTGGATTTAATTTGCCCTTGTTTTTCATCAGTTTCCTCAGGTGAAAGCTTGGATTAATGATTTTAGATATTTGTTCTAATATATATAAATATATAAAGTGTTATAAATTTTCATCTAAGTACTATTTTGCAGCATCACACAAATTTTGATGTTTGTTTTCATTTTCATTTAGTTGAAAATATTTTAAAATTTTCCTCAATTTTTTTCTTTGACCCATGTGTCATTTCAAAGTGTTTTTTAAGTCTCCAAGTATTTGAGAATTTTCTATTCTTTTTGTGGAAAAAAAAAACAGACCTTGCATGCTTTCTCTTCTTTTAAATTTGTTAAAGTGTGTTTTATGGCCAAATGTGGTCTGTCTTGGTGAATGTTCTAGATGAGCTTGAGAGGAATGTGTAATCTACTGTTGTAGGTTGTGTAGTACTATAGATGTCAATTATATCACGTGATTGATGGTGTTGTTGAGTTCAACTATGTCTTGTTGAGTTCATCTATGTCTTTACTGATTTTCTACCTGCTCTATTTGTACATTTATCATATGGAAGTGTTGAAGTCTCCAACTATAATAATGAAGTCATCTGTTCCTTCTTGCAGTTCTATCAGTTTTTGCCTCACATAATTTGGTTTTGTTTTTAAGCACATACACATTAAAAATTGTTATGTCTTCTTGGAATACTGACTTTATCATTGTGTAATGTTCCCCTCTGTCTCTGATAACTTTCCTTGCTTTGAAGTTTGCTCTGCCTGAAATGAAATTAGCTAATCCCTCTTTCTTTTGGTTAGTGTTAGCATGGTATATCTTTTTCCATCCCTTTACATTTAATCTATATGTGTCTTTATGATTAAAGTGGGTTTCTTGTAGACAACATATAGTTGTCTTGTTTTTTTATCCACTCTGACAATCTCTTTTAGTTAATGCCTTTAGACCATTGATGTTTGGAGTGATTACTGACATAAATAAATATTTACCATATTTGTTACTGTTTCCTATTTGTTGTCCTTTTTCTTTGTTCCTATTTTTCTCTTGCACTCTTTTTCTGCCCCTTGTAGGTTTCTTGTTTGTTTGTTTATGTTGCTATGTTGCCCAGGCTGTTCTCAAACTCCTGAGCCTGAAGCAATCCTGCTTCAGCCTCCTGAGTAGCTGGGATTATAGGTCTATGCCACTGTGTCCAGCTCTGCCCTTTATAGTTTTAATTGAGAATATTATTTCATTTTCTCTCCTTTCTTAGCATATTAGTTATACTTCTTCACTTTTTTTTTAGTGGTTGCACTTGAGTTTGCAATACACATTTACAACTAATCCAGCTCCACTTTCAAATAACACTATATTATTTCATGGGTAGCACACATATCTCATAAGAAGAAAATAATTATAATCCCTCACTCCCATTTCTTGTATCGTGCTGTCATTCATTTCATTTACATATAGCTTACATAAGTGTGTATATGTGTGTGTATATGTATGTATATATATATATATATATCTTCAAATACATTCTTGCTATTATTTTTTGAACAAACTTGTTAGATCACATAAGAAAAGTAAAAGTTTTTATTCTATCTTTACTTATTAATTATCTGATGGTCTTCCTTTCTTTACATAAATCTGAGTTTCTGATATATAATTTTCCTTTTCTGAAGAACTTCCTTTAACACGTCTTTCAAGGCAGGTCTACTGGCAACAAATTCCTTCAATTTTTGTCTGATAAACGTTTTTTTTTTCTCCTTCATTTTTAAAGGATAATTTTGCAGGATATAGAATTCTAGGTTGGTGGATTTTTTTTCTCTCAACACTTTAAATATTTTACTTCACACTCTACTTGCTTGTATTGTTTCTGAAGAGAAGCTCGATGTAATGCTTATCTTTGCTATCTATAGGTTTTCCCTTTGGCTTCTTCCAAGATTTTTGTCTTTATTTTTGCTTTTCTCAAGTTTAAATATGACATGCCTAGGTGTCTGTATTTTATATTTTGGCATTTATTCTTCTTTAACCTCCCTGGATCTGTGGTTTGGTGTCCGATAATAACTAGGGGAAATTCTCAGTCATTATTGCTTCAAATACTGCCTATGTTCCTTTCTTTGTTCTCCTTCTGGTATTCTCATTAAGTGTATTTACAACTTTTGTAGTTGTCTCACCACTCTGGACTATTCTATTTTTATACATCTTTTTTCTATTTGTGTTTTGATTTCAAAAGTTTCTAATGTCATATCCTCAAGCTCAGAGGTCCCTTCCTCATCTGTGCCCAGTCTAATAATGAACCTATGAAAGGGAAACTTCATTTCTTTTGGTGTTTTGATATCTAACATTTAAAAAATTCTTTTTTTAGAATTTCCATTTCTTTGCTTTAAATTATTCATCTATTCTTACATGTTGTCTCCTTTTTATTTTAAAGCCATTATTAATCATAGTTTTAAAAAAATTCCTTGTCTGAGCAAATGCTGAGAGACTTTGTCATCACCAGGCCTGCCCTAAAAGAGCTCCTGAAGGAAGCACTAAACATGGAAAGGAACAACTGGTACCAGCCACTGCAAAATAATGCCAAATTGTAAAGACCATTGAGGCTAGGAAGAAACTGCATCAACTAACGAGCAAAATAACCAGCTAACATCAAAATGACAGGATCAAATTCACACATAACAATATTAACTTTAAATGTAAATGGACTAAATGCTCCAATTAAAAGACATAGACAGGCAAATTGGATAAAGAGTCAAGACCCATCAGTGTGCTGTATTCAGGAAACCCATCTCACGTGCAGAGACACACATAGGCTCAAAATAAAAGAATGGAGGAAGATCTACCAAGCAAATGGAAAACAAAAAAAGGCAGGGGTTGCAATCCTAGTCTCTGATAAACGAGACTTTAAACCAACAAAGATCAAAAGAGACAAAGAAGGCCATTACATAATGGTAAAGGGATCAATTCAACAAGAAGAGCTAACTATCCTAAATATATATGCATGCAATACAGGAGTACCCAGTTTCAAAAAGCAAGTCCTGAGTGACCTACAAAGAGACTTAGACTCCCACACAATAATAATGGGAGATTTTAACACCCCACTGTCAACATTAGACAGATCAACGAGACAGAAAGTTAAAAAGGATACCCAGGAATTCAATTCAGCTCTGCACCAAGCAGACCTAATAGACATCTATAGAACTCTCCACCCCAAATCAACAGAATATACATTTTTTTCAGCACCGCACCACACCTATTCCAAAATTGACCACATAGTTGGAAGTAAAGCTTTCCTCAGCAAATGTAAAAGAACAGAAATTATAACAAACTCTCTCTCAGACCACAGAGCAATCAAACTAGAACTCAGGATTAAGAAACTCACTCAAAACCGCTCAACTACATGGAAACTGAACAACCTGCTCCTGAATGACTACTGGGTACATAACGAAATTAAGGAAGAAATAAAGATGTTCTTTGAAACCAACGAGAACAAAGACACAACATACCAGAATCTCTGGGACACATTCAAAGCAGTGTTTAGAGGGAAATTTATAGCACTAAATGCCCACAAGAGAAAGCAGGAAAGATCCAAAATTCACACCCTAACATCACAATGAAAAGAACTAGAAAAGCAAGAGCAAACACATTCAAAAGCTAGCAGAAGGCAAGAAATAACTAAAATCAGAGCAGAACTGAAGGAAATAGAGACACAAAAATCCCTTCAAAAAATTAATGAATCCAGGAGCTGGTTTTTTGAAAGGATCAACAAAATTGATAGACCGCTAGCAAGACTAATAAAGAAGAAAAGAGAGAAGAATCAAATAGACACAATAAAAAATGATAAAGGGGGATATCACCACCGATCCCACAGAAATAAAAACTACCATCAGAGAATACTACAAACACCTCTATGCAAATAAACTAGAAAATCTAGAAGAAATGGATAAACTCCTCGACACATACACCCTCCCAAGACTAAACCAGGAAGAAGTTGAATCTCCGAATAGACCAATAACAGGCTCTGAAATTGTGGCAATAATCAATAGCTTACCAACCAAAAAGAGTCCAGGACCAGATGGATTCACAGCTGAATTCTACCAGAGGTACAAGGAGGAACTGGTACCATTCCTTCTGAAACTATTCCAATCAATAGAAAAAGAGGGAATCCTCCCTAACTCATTTTATGAGGCCAGCATCATCCTGATACCAAAGCCGGGCAGAGACACAACCAAAAAAGAGAATTTTAGACCAATATCCTTGATGAACATTGATGCAAAAATCCTCAATAAAATACTGGCAAACCGAATCCAGCAGCACATCAAAAAGCTTATCCACCATGATCAAGTGGGTTTCATCCCTGGGATGCAAGGCTGGTTCAATATATGCAAATCAATAAATGTAATCCAGCATATAAACAGAACCAAAGACAAAAACCACATGATTATCTCAATAGATGCAGAAAAGGCCTTTGACAAAATTCAACAACCCTTCATGATAAAAACTCTCAATAAATTAGGTATTGATAGGACGTATCTCAAAATAATAAGAGCTATCTATGACAAACCCACAGCCAATATCATACTGAATGGGCAAAAACTGGAAGCATTCCCTTTGAAAACTGGCACAAGACAGGGATGCCGTCTCTCACCACTCCTATTCAACATAGTGTTGGAAGTTCCGGCCAGGGCAATTAGGCAGGAGAAGGAAATAAAGGCTATTCAGTTAGGAAAAGAGGAAGTCAAATTGTCCCTGTTTGGAGATGACATGATTGTATATCTAGAAAACCCCATCGTCTCAGCCCAAAATCTCCTTAAGGTGGTAAGCAACTTCAGCAAAGTCTCAGGATACAAAATCAATGTATAAAAATCACAAGCATTTTTATACACCAATAACAGACAGAGAGCCAAATCATGAGTGAACTCCCATTCACAATTGCTTCAAAGAGAATAAAATACCTAGGAATCCACCTTACAAGGGACGTGAAGGACCTCTTCAAGGAGAACTACAAACCACTGCTCAAGGAAATAAAAGAGGTTACAAACAAATGGAAGAACATTCCATGCTCATGGGTAGGAAGAATCAATATCGTGAAAATGGCCATACTGCCCAATGTAATTTATAGATTCAATGCCATCCCCATCAAGCTACCAATGACTTTCTTCACAGAATTGGAAAAATCTACTTTAAAGTTTACATGGAACCAAAAAAGAGCCCCCATCACCAAGTCAATCCTAAGCCAAAAGAACAAAGCTGGAGGCATCATGCTACCTGACTTCAAACTATACTACAAGGCTACAGTAACCAAAACAGCATGGTACTGGTACCAAAACAGAGATATAGATCAATGGAACAGAACAGAGCCCTCAGAAATAATGCCACATATCTACAACTATCTGATTTTTGACAAACTTGAGAAAAATAGGCAATGGGGAAAGGATTCCCTATTTAATAAAGGTGCTGGGAAAACCAGCTAGCCATATGTAGAAAGCTGAAACTGGATCCCTTCGTTACATCTTATACAAAAATTAATTCAAGATGGATTAAAGATTTAAACATTAGACCTAAAACCATAAAAACCCTAGAAGAAAACCTAGGCGTTACCATTCAGGACATAGGCATGGGCAAGGACTTCATGGCTAAAACACCAAAAGCAATGGCAACAAAAGACAAAATTGACAAATGGGATCTAATTAAACTAAAGAGCTTCTGCACAGCAAAAGAAACTACCATCAGAGTGAACAGGCAATCTATAAAATGGGAGAAAATTTTCACAACCTACTCATCTGACAAAGGGCTAATATCCAGAATCTACAATGAACTCAAACAAATTTACAAGAAAAAAACAACCCCATCACAAAGTGTGCGAAGGACATGAACAGACACTTCACAAAAGAAGACATTTATGAAGTCAAAAAACACATGAAAAAATGCTCACCATCACTGGCCATCAGAGAAATGCAAATCAAAACCACAATGAGATACCATCTCACACCAGTTAGAATGGCAATCATTACAAAGTCGGGAAACAACAGGTGCTGGAGAGGATGTGGAGAAATAGGAACACTTTTACACTGTTGATGGGACTGTAAACTAGTTCAACCATTGTGGAAGTCAGTGTGGCGATTCCTCAGGGATCTAGAACTACAAATACCATTTGACCCAGCCATCCCATTACTGGGTATATACCCAAAGGACTATAAATCATGCTGCTATAAAGACACATGCACACGTATGTTTATTGCGGCACTATTCACAATAGCAAAGACTTGGAACCAAGCCAAATGTCCAACAATGATAGACTGGATTAAGAAAATGTGGCACATATACACCATGGAATATTATGCAGCCATAAAAAATGATGAGTTCATGTCCTTTGTAGGGACATGGATGAAACTGGAAATCATCATTCTCAGTAAACTATCACAAGAACAAAAAAACCAAACACCGCATATTCTCACTCATAGGTGGGAACTGAACAATGAGAACACATGGACACAGGAAGGGGAACATCACACTCTGGGGACTGTTGTGGGGTGGGGGAAAGGATAGCATTAGGAGATATACCTAATGCTAAATGACGAGTTAATGGGTGCAGCACACCAGCATGGCACATGTATACATATGTAACTAACCTGCACAATGTGCACATGTACCCTAAAACTTAAAGTATAATTAAAGTATAAAACTTTAATTATAAAACTTATAATTTAAACTTAAAGTATAATTTAAAAAAAATTTCTTGTCTGATAATTCTCACATCATGGCCATCTATGACTCTGGTTTCATGCTTGTTCAGTCTTTTCAAACTGTGTTTTTTGCCTTATAGTGTGCTTTGTAATTTTTTGTTGAAAGGTAGGCATGATGCACTGGGTAAAAGGAACTGTGGTAGATGGGCCTTTAGTTAATATGGTGGTGAGGTATAGGAGAAGGGGAAGTGTTCTGTAGCCCTGTGATTAGGTCTCAGCTGTTTTTTAGCCTGTGTGCCTGGACTGTAAACTTCACTAGTGCTTCTCAGTCCTACTTCCCCCTTAGGTGGGGCGGGATGGCTACAGGGACTGGAGGTGGATATTTCCCTTCCTCCAGGTAGATTGGGCTCTGATAAAAGCCCTCAGGTTAGGCTCTGGTAAGTTAATTCTCATGATGGTAAGCCATATTAAGAACAGAATGGTTTGGCATATTTCAAAATGGATTCTTTTCCCTTCCCCTTGCCAAAAGCACAAGGTGATTTTTCTCCAGTATTCACTATGAGGACCTGATAGAGACCCTGGAGATAATAAAACATAAAAATGTGCACCTCTACCGTCTACCCCCTTCCATGACTAAGTCTTCCTGGATTTTTTAACTGTCAAGATTTTTCCACACTGAGCCTCCAGCAATTTGTCAATTAGAGCTTATGTTTTCTTACCCCAGCACTGGTTCCTGCAGAAGTTTCTAGTTGTGGGTTTTTGCTCTGGTAAGCTGTGATGCTCTATATTCACCTGACCATTTTTGGAGCAGCATTTAGCCCTGTGAGCTCACTTCTCTGACAAATCTAAGAGGAGTTGGTGTCTTTCTGGTTTGTTCAGCTTCTTCCTTGTTTTTCTGTTTTATTTTTTAATTCCATTATTTTCTTTGTTCCAAGGTAAAGGAAGCACCTGATGAGGCTGAAGTGGTGTTCACGGCACATTGCAAAGCAACGGTGTCCTTCCAGGTGAGCGGGGACTCCTGGCGGGAGCAGAAGGAGAAGCGAGCAGCCATGATGGTGGGAATTCTGATTGGCGTGTTTGTGCTGTGCTGGATCCCCTTCTTCCTGACGGAACTCATCAGCCCACTCTGTGCCTGTAGCCTGCCCCCCATCTGGAAAAGCATATTTCTGTGGCTTGGCTACTCCAATTCTTTCTTCAACCCCCTGATTTACACAGCTTTTAACAAGAACTACAACAATGCCTTCAAGAGCCTCTTTACTAAGCAGAGATGAACACAGGGGTTAGAGAGACATGGGTAGATTTTAAGGAGGAAGGAACTTGGACTTTTTCGTCAGTGATCTGAGGAAATCTTCCCTCCATAGCTGAGTGCTATGGAGATTCTTCCCTCCATAGCTGAGTGCTAATGCTGTATTGAGAGTTATACCATTGGGCCTGGACTGTAGAAGCAGTAGAGCCAAGGTTCTCAAGAAAGACAGCAAAGGTCTGGCAGATGTTGTAACTATGCCTTCTTCCCATGTGCATGGCAGACATTGCCAATTGGTCATGGCTTGGCTCCCCACTGAGCAGCAACTTGGTCTCAGAATCCTTTCCAGGACAGCACTCTAGGCAGCTACTGTTGATTATTTAAAATTGATGCAAGACTTGAAGCTGATTTGTTTTTCCTTTGTCAATAGTTTATTCCTCAGAAGGGGGATTCTCTGCACAGGGCCCCAGTGATCTGTTTGGTGGCCCACTCAGGAGACTTTCTCCTTTGTGAAAGAGCCCTCTCTACATCTTTTATTCACCTTACTTAGCTTATCTTCCTCAGCCTCTCACGCTTCCGCAACAGGATAGTGTATCCCAATTTGTGAGAAGATGAGGATGCCTGAAGTTTTGTCTTAAAAAAAAGGTGTTCAGTGCAAACCATACCTACTGAATCAGGCTCTCAAAGAAGAGGTCTGGTAATCCATCTCTTCAGTTGTCTAGATGACTTTCTTTTCATCAGTGAGAGATACTTCTGGATATTCAGGTTGCTTTTTAGGCCAACTACATTAGTATTTCTGGGAGGTGAAACCCCAGGCAACAGTGTCTTTTAAAGCTTGCCAGGCAATTCACTTCTAGGCTCAGAATCATTCTTATGGTATACACACACCTGCATATGACACTGAGATGGGAAAAAATGATGCCTATTGTAGGATTCAAAACCAACAACCCCTCACCCCCACCCAAAACTGCCATAGTGACTCATGGCCTTCCAGAAAATGTTAAATGTGGCCCAGATGTATAGGAATCCAAGGGATGGACTACATCATCTTGGCCACAGTCTACCTGATTTTGGAAGCAGAATAGCTGTCTATTGATTAGGCTTTTTAATTTGCAAAAAAGGGTCTGCTCCACCATTGTTTCATTTGATATCTGAGTTATATAGACATTCTTCACCCTTACACTAAAGAGTACCAGTATTTTAAGGTTTATTAGAGAATACAGGCCCACAGTTCCTTTTCCAAAGCCTTTGGGACCAGATGTGTTTCAGAATCCAGAATTATTTTTTGGGTTTAAAAAGCCATATACAGTATGTAGACATGTATGGTATAGTCTGTAAGTTAGAAAACACCCCTGACTGGGTCTAGGACAGCAGCATGTAATCAGTAATTTGAGTATTTCTGCAGTAAGATGTATGAATATATACATTGTGAGAAAAGGACTAGAAATAGCCTCATATTAGTGCAGGTCATTTGAGCCAGATCAATTGTGTTGTAAAATGAGTTACACACACTTGTTTTCTCAACTCTTTGTATTTTTGCGATTGTGGATCATGGACCAGTATAACCGCAAGCCATATAAAGTTCAGCCCTGATAGGTGCCAACCCTACTAAATGGAGGAATTCTGAAGAGAGTCTGGGAAGAATATATGGTCCAACCATTCCATTGTTGCTAGAGATTGGACATCATGAAGGTAATTAGTATGGTACCCTGGATGGCCTTCTTGGAGTTGTGTTTTGGAATTCTTTTTCATTGGAAGATACAGGAAACATTCTTTATTTTTATATATATATATATTCTATATATATATTCTATATATATACACTATATATATAGAATATATATATATATATTCTATATATATATAGAATATATATATATATATATATATATACACTTTAAGTTCTAGGGTACATGTGCACAACATGCAGGTTTGTTACATATGTATACATGTGCCATGTTGGTGTGCTGCACCCATTAAGTGTCACTTACATTGGGCATATCTCCTAATGCTTTCCCTCCCCCCTCCCCCAACCCCACAACAGGCCCCGGTGTGTGATGTTCCCCTTCTTGTGTCCAAGTGTTCTTATTGTTCAATTCCCACCTATGAATGAGAACATGTGGTGTTTGGTTTTTGGTCCTTGTAATAGTTTGCTGAGAATGATGGTTTCCACCTTCATCCATGTCCCTACAAAGGAAATGAACTCATCCTTTTTTATGGCTTCATAGTATTCCATGGTGTATATGTGCCACATTTTCTTAATACAGTCTATCATTGATGGACATTTGGGTTGGTTCCAAGTCTTTGCTATTGTGAATACTGCCGCAATAAACATATGTGTGCATGTGTCTTTATAGCAGCATGATTTATAATCCTCTGGGTATATACCCAGTAATGGGATGGCTGGGTCAAATGGTATTT
This sequence comes from Pan troglodytes, assembly GCF_028858775.2. Lineage (NCBI taxonomy): Eukaryota > Metazoa > Chordata > Mammalia > Primates > Hominidae > Pan > Pan troglodytes. The sequence continues at coordinate 18,611,564 of NC_072411.2, forward strand.
CTAGTTCTAGATCCTTGAGGTGTCACCACACTGTCTTCCACAATGGTTGAACTAGTTTACAGTCCCACCAACAGTGTAAAAGTGTTCCTATTTCTCCACATCCTCTCCAGCACCTGTTGTTTCCTGACTTTTTAATGATTGCCATTCTAACTGGTGTGAGATGGTATCTCATTGTGGTTTTGATTTGCATTTCTCTGATGGCCAGTGGTGATGAGCTTTTTTTCATGTGTTTATTGGCTGCATAAATGTCTTCTTTTGAGAAGTGTCTGTTCATATCCTTTGCCCACTTTTTGATGGGGTTGCTTTTTTCTTGTAAATTTGTTTGAGTTTTTTGTGGATTCTGGATATTAGCTCTTTGTCAGATGAGTAGATTGTAAAAATTTTCTCCCATTCTTTAGGTTGTCTGTTCACTCTGATGGTAGTTTCTTTTGCTGTGCAGAAGCTCTTTAGTTTAATGAGATCCCATTTGTCAATTTTGGCTTTTGTTGCCATTGCTTTTGGTGTTTTAGACATGAAGTCCTTGCCCATGCCTATGTCCTGAATGGTATTACCTAGGTTTTCTTCAAGGGATTTTATGGTTTTAGGTCTAACTTTAAGTCTTTAATCCATCTTGAATTAATATATTTATTTTTTTTTTTTTTGAGATGGAGTCTCGCTCTGTTGCCCACGCTGGAGTGCAGTGGTGCGATCTTGGCTCACTGCAAGCTATGCCTTCTGGGTTCAAGCCATTCTCCTGCCTCAGCCTCCCAAGCAGCTGGGACTACAGGTGCCCGCCACCACGTCCGGCTAATTTTTTGTATTTTTAGTAGAGGTAGAGTTTCACCGTGTTAGCCAGGATGGTCTCGATCTCCTGACCTTGTGATCCGCTTGCCTCAGCCTCCCAAAGTGCTGGGATTAGAGGCGTGAACCACTGAGCCTGGCCCTGAATTAATTTTTGTATAAGGTATAAGGAAGGGATCCAGTTTCAGCTTTCTACATATGGCTAGCCAGTTTTCCCAGCATCATTTATTAAATAGGGACTCCTTTCCCCATTTCTTGTTTTTGTCAGGTTTGTCAAAGATCAGATGGTTGTAGATGTGTGGTATTATTTCTGAGGGCTCTGTTCTGTTCCATTGGTCTATATCTCTGTTTTGGTACCAGTACCATGCTGTTTTGGTTACTGTAGCCTTGGAGTATAGTTTGAAGTCAGGTAGCATGATGCCTCCAGCTTTGTTCTTTTAGCTTAGGATTGTCTTGGCAATGCGGGCTCTTTTTTGGTTCCATATGAACTTTAAAGTAGTTTTATCCAATTCTGTGAAGAAAGTCATTGGTAGCTTGATGGGGATGGCATTGAATCTATAAATTACCTTGGGCAGTATGGCCATTTTCACGATACTGATTCTTGCTACCCGTGAGCATGGAATGTTCTTCCATTTGTTTGTATCCTCTTTTATTTCATTGAGCAGTGGTTTGTAGTTCTCCTTGAAGAGGTCCTTCACGTCCCTTGTAAGTTGGATTCCTAGGTATTTTATTCTCTTTGAAGCAACTGTGAATGGGAGTTCACTCATGATTTGGCTCTCTGTTTGTCTGTTATTGGTGTATAAGAATGCTTGTGATTTTTGTACATTGATTTTGTATCCTGAGACTTTGCTGAAGTCGCTTACCAGCTTAAGGAGATTTTGGGCAGAGACGATGGGGTTTTCTAGATATACAATCATGTCATCTGCAAACAGGGACAATTTGACTTCCTCTTTTCCTAATTGCATACCCTTTATTTCTTTCTCCTGCCTGATTGCCCTGGCCAGAACTTCCAACACTATGTTGAATAGGAGTGGTGAGAGAGGGCGCCCCTGTCTTGTGCCAGTTTTCAAAGGGAATGCTTCCAGTTTTTGCCCATTTAGTATGATATTGGCTGTGAGTCTGTCATAAATAACTCTCATTATTTTTAGATATGTCCCATCAATACCTAATTTATTGAGAGTTTTTATCATGAAGGGTTGTTGAATTTTGTCAAAGGCCTTTTCTGCATCTATTGAGATAATCATGTGGTTTTTGTCTTTGGTTCTGTTTATATGCTGGATTATATTGATTTGCATATGTTGAACCAGCCTTGCATCCCAGGGATGAAGCCCACTTGATCATGGTGGATAAGCTTATTGATGTGCTGCCGGATTTGGTTTGCCAGCATTTTATTGAGGATTTTTGCATCGATGTTCATCAGGGATATTGGTCTAAAATTCTCTTTTTTTGTTGTGTCTCTGCCAGGCTTTGGTATCAGGATGATGCTGGCCTCATAAAATGAGTTAGGGAGGATTCCCTGTTTTTCTATCAATTGGAATAGTTCTTATAAAACTCATCAGTGCATTTCATATAAGAATGTAATTATCCTATTACATTCTTTGTGAAGACATGTTTTCTTTTTATGATAATGAGGATTATTAATTGACTGTGTTTATATTTTCATTTTGATGAAGAAGAAGCACAGAACCAAATTGTTGGCTTAACTCTGGAATTTATATAAAACCCAGTAGCCTGCTTATTTGTGTATAATGTTTCCAGCCAGTCTATAATTCCAATTTTAGATTTCCCTATCCTAGTGTTTTATGTTCAGTTCATAGTTTACTGTTATTCTGCATGTTTCGTACAAGCCACCTCAAATCTCGTGAATTAAGGCAGGGAAGAAAGTAATAAGCAGGTGACTGACAACCTGTAGGAGGTGGAACAGGTAAGGTATGTAGTTACGAGTCAAATTATATATTCAGTCATCCATCATTGTTGTCTTTTAAGGGTCAGAGCTCAATCTTGGGTCTACTGAGGATTTTCCCTCATTGACTGAAAGACAATAGGGGGTATTAATAATCTCCCCACCTCTCCCTTCATAAAATGCACATTCAGGAATAAATTTTAAAAGTACTGTTTATTGAGCCCCCATCATGCACAGCTGTTGTACTGGGTTTTATATACAAATGATCACTTACTCCTGCATTCACTCTATAAGGTAAATATAGTCCTCACTTAACTATATTCTAAGAGGATGAGTAGGCTGCCCATGGTCACATAGTGAGTACATAGCAGACAGGTATTTGGACTCAAGTCTGTCTGTTTCCAAACATGAGAAAGATGAAAGGAACCTAATAGAAACCTGACTAGACTCCATGTTTCAGCTTTGGCTTGCATTTTGCAGCATGAGATCTGCATGAACCTTTGCAGACTACACCTGATATAGTGAATCCTCTTGCATTATTCTAGTTGGATTCCAGGAAGAAGGTTTCAAGGAGAGTCTGGGTATCATTGGGTAGGCACCTATAGAATTTTTTGGTTTACTCCTGCTATTGGATAGTGTGCTTTTAATGTTTATTTGGCAGGGGTTTGACTTAACGTACTCTCATTATGGAAGCATCTCAGGCAGAGGGAATCACATTTATGTTTAGATTTCCTTAAAAGAAAACTATTTGCTTGCTAATTTGGTGGCAACTTCTGCTGGACATTTTAGGCTTCAAACTTTTCTTCAGTTAGTAAAGCCTTCTTCAACGGCTCACAATAATTACAAAATGTTGAATTCCTGAAACGGATCAGTTGATGATTGACTTTATGCAAGGACGCACTTATGACTCCTTTTAATTCAGAGTATTCGGAATGGAATTCTATTGACAAAACATATCTGATTTCCAATTAACATTCTAGGAACATCCTTGGTAAGTGTAATGTCTCTGTCCTGTCTCTATCTCCTTTGCCTATAGAACATGACTAAGATGGAGTTGGGAGGATGTTAGAGGAATTCATCTCTTTCCTGTGTGGATTTATTTTCTAAGGTATCACAATTTAATTTCACAAAGTTCCAGGTCTGTAGGATGGATGTGGCTAATGGAAGAGTTTTATTAATTTGGTCATGTATAATGTATAAAGTATGCTACTTTTCTCCCTTTGAATATGCCCTCCATGTTTCTTTAGGCATGTCTGAGGGAATTTATTTTTTAATTTTTAAAACTTTTTTAATTTTTCTTTTTATTATTATACTTTAAGTTTTAGGGTACATGCGCACAATGGGCAGGTTAGTTACATATGTATACATGTGACATGCTGGTGCGCTGCACCCACTAACTCGTCATCTAGCATTAGGTATATCTCCCAGTGCTATCCCTCCCCCCTCCCCCCACCCCACAACAGTCCCCAGAGTGTGATGTTCCCCTTCCTGTGTCCATGTGTTCCCATTGTTCAATTCCCATATATGAGTGAGAATATGTGGTGTTTGGTTTTTTGTTCTTGTGATAGTTTACTGAGAATGATGATTTCCAATTTCATCCATGTCCCTACAAAGGACATGAACTCATGATTTTTTATGGCTGCATAGTATTCCATGATGTATATGTGCCACATTTTCTTAATCCAGTCTATCATTGTTGGACATTTGGGTTGGTTCCAAGTCTTTACTATTGTGAATAGTGCCACAATAAACATACGTGTGCATGTGTCTTTATAGCAGCATGATTTATAGTCCTTTGGGTATATACCCAGTAATGGGATGGCTGGGTCAAATGGTATTTCTAGTTCTAGATCCCTGAGGAATCGCCACACTGACTTCCACAATGGTTGAACTAGTTTACAGTCCCACCAACAGTGTAAAAGTGTTCCTATTTCTCCACATCCTCTCCAGCACCTGTTGTTTCCTGACTTTTTAATGACTGCCATTCTAACTGGTGTGAGATGATATCTCGTTGTGGTTTTGATTTGCATTTCTCTGATGGCCAGTGATGATGAGCATTTTTTCATGTGTTTTTTGGCTGCATAAATGTCTTCTTTTGAGAAGTGTCTGTTCATATCCTTCACCCACTTTGTGATGGGGTCGTTTGTTTTTTTCTTGTGAATTTGTTTGAGTTCATTGTAGATTCTGGATATTAGCCCTTTGTCAGATGAGTAGGTTGCAAAAATCTTCTCCCATTTTGTGGGTTGCCTGTTCACTCTGATGGTAGTTTCTTTTGCTGTGCAGAAGCTCTTTAGTTTAATGAGATCCCATTTGTCAATTTTGTCTTTTGTTGCCATTGCTTTTGGTGTTTTAGACATGAAGTCCTTGCCCATGCCTATGTCCTGAATGGTAATGCCTAGGTTTTTTTCTAGGGTTTTTATGGTTTTAGGTCTAACGTTTAAGTCTTTAATTCATCTTGAATTGATTTTTGTATAAGGTATAACGAAGGGATCCAGTTTCAGCTTTCTACATATGGCTACCATTCCTTCTGAAACTATTCCAATCAATAGAAAAAGAGGGAATCCTCCCTAACTCATTTTATGAGGCCAGCATCATCCTGATACCAAAGCCGGGTAGAGACACAACCAAAAAAGAGAATTTTAGACCAATATCCTTCATGAACATTGATGCAAAAATCCTCAATAAAATACTGGCAAACCGAATCCAGCAGCACATCAAAAAGCTTATCCACCATGATCAAGTGGGCTTCATCCCTGGGATGCAAGGCTGGTTCAATATATGGAAATCAATAAATGTAATCCAGCATATAAAGAGAACCAAAGGCAAAAACCACACGATTATCTCAATAGATGCAGAAAAGGCCTTTGACAAAATTCAACAACCCTTCATGCTAAAAACTCTCAATCAATTAGGTACTGATGGGATGTATCTCAAAATAATAAGAGCTATCTATGACAAACCCACAGCCAATATCATACTGAATGGGCAAAAACTGGAAGCATTCCCTTTGAAAACGGGCACAAGACAGGGATGCCCTCTCTCACCACTCCTATTCAACATAGTGTTGGAAGTTCTGGCCAGGGCAATTAGCCAGGAGAAGGAAATAAAGGGTATTCAATTAGGAAAAGAGGAAGTCAAATTGTCCCTGTTTGCAGATGACATGATTGTACATCTAGAAAACCCCATTGTCTCAGCCCAAAATCTCCTTAACCTGATAAGCAACTTCAGCAAAGTCTCAGGATACAAAATCAATGTACAAAAATCACAAGCATCCTTATACACCAATAACAGACAAACAGAGAGCCAAATCATGAGTGAACTCCCATTCACAGTTGCTTCAAAGAGAATAAAATACCTAGGAATCCACCTTACAAGGGACCTGAAGGACCTCTTCAAGGAGAACTACAAACCACTGCTCAATGAAATAAAAGAGGATACAAACAAATGGAAGAACATTCCATGCTCATGGGTAGGAAGAATGAGTATCGTGAAAATGGCCATGCTGCCCAAGGTACTTTATAGATTCAATGCCATCCCCATCAAGCTACCAATGACTTTCTTCACAGAATTGGAGAAAACTAAAGTTCATATGGAACCAAAAAAGAGCCCACATCGCCAAGTCAATCCTAAGCCAAAAGAACAAAGCTGGAGGCATCATGCTACCTGACTTCAAACTACACTACAAGGCTACAGTAACCAAAACAGCATGGTACTGGTACCAGAACAGAGATATAGACCAATGGAACAGAACAGAGCCCTCAGAAATAACACCGCGTATCTACAACCATCTGGTCTTTGACAAACCTGAGTAAAACAAGCAATGGGGAAAGGATTCCCTATTTAATAAATGGTGCTGGGAAAACTGGCTAACCATATGTAGAAAGTTAAAACATTTTTTATATAGAGACAGGATCTTCCTATGTTGCCCAGGCTGGTCTCTTGAACCCCTGGCCTCAAGCAATCCTCCCACTTTAGCTTCCCAAACTGCTGGAATTATAGGCATGAGCTACCATGCCTGGTCTTGTCTGAGGGACTGTGGATTCTTATCATGATGGCTGTGCTCTGTGAGTGTCTATTCCACATGTAGGTGCCATCCCCAGAGGCTGCTCTTCTGGCCTCTCACCTGAGTGGTGTTGAGAGGTATCTTTTCAACTCCAGGTCACAACATATCATGAAACCAATTTGGTAGTTGGCTCAATCAGCGACATTCTCAATAGTCATGTGCAATTACTACGAAGTCTCTGTGGCATATAGCAAGTCTTTATTTCTTGCTTATATGCCTGAGTTGGCTGGGATTTCACTGATCTAGGCAGGGCTCATCTAGGCTTGGCTTCAAGCTTCAGGTTGCGTCTAGGCCTGCTCTGTTTGTCCTTCATCCTGTCCTTGGGCCAACAGGGTACGTTCTTCTCAAGAGAGAAGGGCAAGAAGGTAAACCCAACCGTGCAAGCATACTTTCAAAACTTCTGCCAAGTCAGCTAACCCATAGGACAAGCAAAAGCCCAGGGTCAAGGGGAAGTACATTCCACCTGCCATGAAAAGGCACCTGCTATGATGGGATGATGGAAAGCAGCACTTCAATGCTCAGCATTTTCAGAACAGGAAAAAACATCAGAGTGTAGTATTAAAAGGCTAAGTATTGTCTTATAAAACTTTCTTTTCAGTTATATTTAAATCTGGACTATTTCAGGGGTCTCTTAACTGGGCTCCCTGCTTCTGCCCTCCCTATAGTCAACACAGCCTCCAGAGGGATCCTTATTTTTTATTTATTTTTATTTTTTGAGACAGTCTCACTCTGTCGCCCAGGCTGGAGTGTGGTGGCGTGAACATGGCTCCCTGCAGCCTCGACTTCCCAGGCTCAACCCATCTTCCCACCTCTGCCTCCCGAGTAGCTGGGACTACAGGTGTGCTCCACCATGCCTGGCTAATTTTTTGTATTTTTAGTAAAGACGGGGTTTCGCCATATTGCCCAGGCTGGTCTTGAACTCCTGGGCTCAAGCGATCTCCCCTCCTCAGCCTCCCAAAGTGCTGGGATTACAGGCATGAGCCACTGCACGAGTGTAGGGATGCCTATTAAAATGAAGCCAGATTGGCCGGGTACGGTGGCTCACGCCTATAATCCCAGCACTTTGGGAGGCTGAGGCGGGTGGATCAGCTGAGCTCAGGAGTTCGAGACCAGCCTGACCAGTGTGGAGAAACCCCATCTCTACTAAAAATATAAAATTAGCCAGGTGTGGTGGCACATGCCTGTAATCCCAGTTACTCGGGAGGCTGAGGCAGGAGAATCACTTGAACCCGGGAGGTGGAGGTTGCAGTGAGCCGAGATTGTGCCACTGCACTCCAGCCTGGGCAACAAGAGCGAAACACCATCTCAAAACAAACAAACAAACAAAATGAACCCAGATCACATTGCTTTCCTTCTCAAAAACCCTCCAGTGGCTCCCCACACAGGTCTCCTTCATGTTCCTCAAACTCACCTGCTGGGTATGCTCCTACCTTAGGGCCTTTACACTTGCTATCCCCTGTGCCTGGACTGTTCTTTACACAGGTATCCATATACTCACTCCCTCACTAGTCAGTGAGTGAGGCCTTCCTTCACTTCTCAATATAAAATTGCAGCCGCCACCAAACCAGACACTCCTGATACCTTCCGTGCTTTAATCAGCATGTTGAAGTACCACATGACAATATTTACGTATTTATCTTGTGTGTTTTTTCCCACTGGAGAGTAGCTCCAGGAAAGCAGGTTCTCTTGTCTGCTTTTTTTACTGCTATATTCTCAGGGCCTGACACATAGAAGAAACTCAAGTATTTGTTGGTTGAATGCACAAGCTAACAGAGGTTCATTTTTCTCATGGAACAAGAATATGGAAGCAGGTGGGCCTCAGTGTGGTTGAGAGGCTCATCATGCCTTCAGAGAGCCAGGCTCTTTCCACCTTTTCCCTCTGCCAACCTCAGTGTGTTGGGATGTCTCTTTTCATGGTCTCAAGATGGCTGAAGTTGCTCAAACCCTGTCCCTCCTCCATAACTTATCACAGGAAGAAAGGGTGAAGCTCTCCTAGTGCATCTCTCACTGATCATCAGGAAAGTCCTTGCCAGAAGTTCAGCAGTCTCCCCAAAACTGGCCATAACTGGGTTAGACATCCATCCGCAAACCAGCAGTTGGCCAAAAAAAAGTGAGATTCCCCTGACTGGAAAAGCTGTCATGTTCCTCTCCTGGGGCTGACACACGGCCACCTCGGAGCTGGACAAAATCAGAGTTGTGTTGGTTTTTAAAAGAAGGCAGAGGTGGGGAAGGCTCACCCACAGCAGGTTTCCACACAAGATGGGCACGGCTTCTGGAGGATGTTAACAGCCCCCCTTGAGTCATGACTCTGAGGTATGCCTATCTTTTGTACCCCAAAAGTCAGAGGACCAGGGTTGCACTGTGATTTTTGTAAGATGGACGGAACCCTGCAGCAGCCCGTCTGTCCCAGTGATTAGTCACATCACCATCCATTTCCCCATCCCCATCCCTCCCTCTGCCAGCCCAACATGCTCCCAGAGTGTGAGAAGAGCCAGCCTCTGCTTCACTGCCGCATTCTATTCCACCAGAAAAGGACACCTCCCTTTCCATGGCCCATTGCCTCAAGACCCAAGAAAGAGTCTCACTACTTTTGAATCAAAGGCTTTATCTTTAAGAAAGCAGATTTAGAGAATCAGAATTTTCTTCCATTTTGGTTCTATTAAGAAAAGTATACCAAATTAAAAATTAAGAACTATTTTTTAATAGATAATACATGTACATGGTACAAAATTCAAAAGGTACAAAAGGTGTACATTGAAAAGTCATTCCCACCCCCTATTCCCAGAGGCAATTCAGGCTGCCGGGCTGCTAGATATCCTCCCAGAGACATCCTAGGCATATGCAGGTGGACATATGATATACACGTGTATATGTCTGTGTGAAAACATATGCACACACATACATCTACACACTTTCTCCATTCCAAACATTAGGATACCATGGGCTTTTTTCCTCACTTAATCATGCATCTTGGGGACCATTCTATGGTAGTACACACACACAGGATCCATTGTTTTAAATTTCTGCAAACTATTCCATTGTTTAAGCTGGCCATAATGTATTTAACCATTCCCCTGTATTGGTGGCACTCTCCAACTTTTTGCTATTACAGTGTTTCAACAAAAACTCTTGTACACAAGTACCTTGTACACAGGTACAATTCTTAGGAGTAGCATTGCTAGTTCAAAGAGCTTATGCATTTGCACTTTTGATAGACACCGTCCAGCTGTCCCCCATGGAGTGCCTACATGTCACACTCCTGCCACCACCGTATCTAGTGCTGCCACCCACAGCCTTGCACTGTGGTCCCACTTCTTGGTTCACGTGGCTGAGACATTTCTGCCCATCAAGTTACCTTTAGGTTCATGACACATTTTGAGCCAAAACATACCTTATCTCTAACATTAGTGTAGTTCTTCCCTCTCTTTTTCCCTTCTTAGGGAATAAAAAAAAAATCTGTAAAAGGCAATTCCTTTGAAAGATTCAAAACCTCTGACACCTTGTTTCATCTCAAACTTCAAGGTTACAGTATAACATACTCTGAGAGAGACCCTCTAAAGTTGTGAAAACTGTTCTCAAACTAAGCATCAAGTAGAGGAAAGGTTCAATCTAAATTTTCCTAATAGAGATGCAAAGTTGCAATGTGGAAAAGCCATTTTATCCAACCGGAATTTCCCAGTCAGTCATCTACCTTGAGCTAGATGCTGGGGAGAGTGTGGTAAGACAGGCCCTTACTTTTGTTGCCCAGGGCCACTGGACATGGGCAGGCAGTGAGCTTGGCACATTTTGGGGACGGATGTAAGGCTGGCGTGGAACATCCACGGTATTCCCTGGGTTGTCAAGTATGCTGCAGATCAGCACCAGATCTTCCAGTTTTGCACATTTATTGTGAGAAGAGGGAATACTATTATAGCATTACCTTTTACAATGCATCTTCAGCCTGTAATAGAAGGAATGCTCTGGACTTCATGAAAAGGATCAAGAGAGGGCCTGGGGGATTCTGAAGATGCACGGAACAAGGCACTTTCCTTGGCAATCCCAACCATGGGGACACATGATGGCATCCATCCTATGGGGCTCTTTATTGTACTGTTTGGCATTAAGATGTTCTTTTACTTTGAGGCCAACACCAGCCATGAGTAAATCATAAAGTGCTTCCTTAAAGTGTTCTTCCTCAATGCATGTTTCAACATCTGCACTTCAGAACAAGTGGTCAGGCTCAAAGTAACTGTGCTACTGCTAATACCTACCTCCCTTTTAGGGTGATCATCAGTCACCTACAGAGTGGGCAAACAAGACCATATGAGGCAGCAGAAATATGAGGGCACAGGTTAGAGCCAGGGCTCACTGTCAGGAGTGCCCTTTCAGGCAGGTCTGCTTCGGTCACTAGAGACGTACTGGGGCCTGACAACATCAACAACGTCACAACCCTGAGGTCTGAGGTCCCGGGCATGGCACTTTGTGAGGTAGTAAAAGGACTGTCTGAAGGTCTTCTCCAGCCTCTGCTCAAGGTTTCAGGAGGTCCCGAGGGCTCGGTATTGTCAGAGAATGCTTCCCATGCCTGGACCCTGGACCTTCTGGTTGTGCTGATGGACTCAGCGGACACTGGCAGGACCCAGCTATCCTGAAAATATGTAAGGACTACCAGCTAGAACCATTAAAACCATGAACTTCGGACTCTAACAGAGATATGCTTGACAAACTGGGAATTTGCCCTCTGTTAAAACAACCCTCAGTGTGACTCTGACGACTGTTTAACATTCTGTACCTCCCTCTAGTGGTGTTAGCTAACCCCAGTCATCCAACAGAGACGGAGCACAGGTCAAAGACATCAACAAATGTCCTAGCAACTCCCCACGCACTTCGTGATCACGCAATCTTGTCCTGCTCACAACAGCTCTGATCGCGGCTTAAAGCAGAGCAGTCCCATGTACTCCATAAGAAGCAAGAAGTGGGAAGGACCCCCCAACCCAGAGGCTGGCGGAGATTCCACAGCACTGGGCAGCCTGCCCGCTAGCAACTCCCTGTGCTGATTGAGCAGGGAGCCTGTCTCTCCTGGGGAAACCTGGTTCCTCCTGAAGCGCATATTTTGAAAAAGTAACTTAAGGATGTTCTTGCTTCCTTTTAACTCTGGAGAAGCCTGTGGGCTTAGAGCACAATTCCATACTATGTCTAAGCACACAGAGCCATAGCCCTGGGAAGATGACCCCTTCTGGTGCTCCAGGTGGCTTCTGAAATGATCAGGGGCCTTGGGGCATCTCCTTAGCCTATACAGCTTCACCAAAAAGTCATATAACATCCTAATTACTCAGAAAGGCACTGTCCACACTGAGAGTTGTCTGCAGCAAGTGTGAAATTTGAGCTCAAACTGGCTTCGTAGTCTAATTCAAAGTGTATTCAGGCAACAAAAACTGATTTATCCGTAGTAGGCCTTGTGGATTAAAAAAAAAAAAGGAATAGAGATCTATGGACACCTCTCTATACCAAAACCAAACCAAATGAAACTCCTGTGAAATACAGCTCAAAATAAATGCCTGCACTTTCAAAAAGAATTACTGGTTGCTTTGGATTCATCATGCCATACTTTCCCCATCAGCACAGAGGTGGACTCCAGTAACCCCAGAATGTCATCTGCCTCCCTACCACCTTTGGACAAATATTCAAATAACTGCCCCAACTGCTCACAAAGTTCAGTTAGCCAGGGGTGGGCCTACAAGCTGCTTAACAAGACAACGCAGATGTTTCCCTGACTGAAATAATTTCAAACGCAGTCAAACTTCTGTCTCCTTCCCCTGCCCTCAGAGTGCCACCTGTTCTTTTGCAATTACTTGCTTCAACTTAGCCCTTCAAAACCCCCACATGACCATGGCTCAGGGACCAGCTGAGGTGCAGCTGCACATGACCCAAGAAGCGCTCGCAGGTGGCAGTTTCTATTTGCAAGCTGCTGCTTCCGCCTGGCTCAGGCAGGCCTTGCTGGCCCTGGCACTGAAACCAGTGGCTGTTTTTAATCCAGCACGTGTGTATGTTTTTAAATCTGTACACATCAGCCCTGCTTAATCACATCCATTAGGGAACTAAAAATGAACACATTTCTGTGGCTGCTGAATGCCCCACTTGCTTGACATGTTTAAGCTTTTGTGTTACTGTGCAAACCTGCCACCTGGTATGTTTGCAAGATTTATGCAAAATGGAGCACAAACCTACAGAACATGAATGAGTTACCAGACTCCTGAGGACCAGGGCAGCAGGAGCTCCATGTTTGATCTGCACTGGTCATTTCCAGGGATTAAAATCAACCCTCAGCTGCCCTTCAAGGCCCTCCAAAGCCTAGTCTCAGCCCTACTTCCCAGACGGGTCTCTGAAGCCTCCTGCAGAGACTAGCTTATCCCCTCCTTTCCCAACATGCATGCCTTGTACTCCTCTGCACTCTCTTGGGTTTTTAATCATAGTGTATTTTCACTTAAAACAATCTTCCTATCAACATCCGATTCTCCCTTTAGATAGGGCTCAAATGCTGCCTCCTCCAGGAAGTTTCCTTGGATCTCTGCAAACCCTACTGCTCTTCCTCCTGACACCCTACTTGCCTTGAGTGCAGGGAACAGTGTCTGTCTCTCTCCTGGCTCAGACCATGACCCATCTGCAGCATAGCCTCATCAAATGTGCCTTCAATGAGGGGGATGCACAGCCCCTCTGCATGCTGTGACTCACATGAACATTGGGGCAGGGGAAGGTATAATTTTTATTGACGTGTCCTCAGCACAAGGTCTGTTTTCAATTTTCTGAGAAATAAACTTGAGTAACACATAAAAATTAAAACAACACTGAACTTTCGTTCCAGTTGCTGTCACCACCAAGCCTGCTGGCTGGCACCTGGAGGAGCTGGGAACAAAAGGTACCATGGCAGGTGAAAGGCCCAAGTGACCAACACTACATGGGCTGATCATTTCAGCTAAATGCCTTCTGTTTACTGAAAAACATCTTGGATAGCCCAGTTCTGTGGTCAAGTGTGCTGTATCTGCCTCCCTGGGCCACCTGCTGGGTACCTGTGCAGTAGGAACTGTGTTTTACACGTCTCTGAATCTTCCTCAGTGCTTATTTCTCAGTGGTTGCTGAACTAATACTTGCTAAACAAATGAATTCTTCTTTATTCAGAGTCCATACAAATACAGGTACCTTCATAAGCGCAATGTTACTGGAGACATAAAAGTTGAATCAACAGAGAACAAGTACTCCCCATATTCTTCATAGGATGATGGGTGTTATCCAAGCCACGTGTTTACTGTCTGACTCCATCAACAGCAGCCAACAGAGATGAATGGAAGCAAAGAGGAGAAAGAAAACATCCAGGTTGTTGAAATCATCACAACTGCATCTCTCTACTGTCGCTTTCAGAACCATTTCATGATCCTGTAGGTGATATACGGTGCTTAAAAGTAAAATCAATGACATACAACCACGGCTGGGGATGTTCAGGAGGCCTTCGCTTTCACCTTGGACAGCAGCATCTCATTCTTGCGGCCCTCCTGGAGGGAAAGCAGAGAGTATAGAGAGAGTGGTGACTACATTAGCACCCATGTGAGGCCAAGATGGTCTCAAAGCCCTTCCCATATCCCTATGGGAGACATCTCCTGGCCAACCCAGTCTCTTGGCATGCTGCCACCAGCATGGTGAAGCTTCCTGATGACCTACTGACATCAACACCAATATAACTATAATGATGCTCCATTTCTGGGCTGTCAGACTGAAAATAGGATGAGAGGATAGGCACTGTCATTCCCAAAGACTTCATGAAGTCTATGAAACTTCAAGGGGATAGAAGCAGAAAGCACACTTATCTGCCAGTCTTGGCCTACTATGGTGAGGGAGTGGGGAAAGGCTTTGGAGACAGCAGCCTAAAAAGAGATAAAAGGGAGCCCTAGTTTACATAGCAGGCAAAACACATAGAGTTCTAACAGTGAAAGTTAAGAATATTCTTGTCTTTAAGAAAGAAACTCAGAAAATAGGATAAGAGATATTCATTAAGAGATAATGGGGCCGGGCGCAGTGGCTCATGCCTGTAATCCCAGCACTTTGGGAGGCCGAGGCAGGCGGATCACGAGGTCAGGAGATCGAGACCATCCTGGCTACTACTAAACCCCGTCTCTACTAAAAATATAAATTATTAGCCAGGCGTGGTGGCAGGCGCCTGTAGTCCCAGCTACTCAGGAGGCTGAGGCAGGACAATGGCATGAACCCAGGAGGCGGAGCTTGCAGTGAGCTGAGATTGTGCCACTGCACTCCAGCCTGGGTGACAGAGCAAGGCTCTGTCTCCAAAAAAAAAAAAAAAAAAAAAAAAGATAACCTGCCCTTCCTTAAAACCGAACTGTATGAAATCAATGGCACGTGCTACGGGTTATCACTGAGGGAGGTCACTGTCCCATCCTCTGCCTGTAGAATCTGACATCCAGTGGCACAAGTCACCTCTGCATCATTTCATGTTCCCTCTGGGGTCATCTTCAAAAGCTTCTAACTGCGCCTCCTGCCCTCGTTCCACTGGCCTTAGTAGCTCAGGATACCTCCATCTGCTAGCAAACCTCCAATAACTCTGACCCCATTCTCTGGGTAGGGTCACAAGGAGTCCTGCTTTTAAATTGGGAGATAAAAGTGGTAGCAGAAAGGGCCCGGAGAGGTAGAGCTCACAGGCTTGGCAGTGGTCAGGCCTCCAGGGGCTGTGTTTTCCTGGAGGTGCATTTATTGTGGGAGAAAAACTTTTACCCTTGAACCTTCTGCACTCAAAACCCCCACGGTCAATTTTTCCACCTCCCTGGGCCAGGGTCAGGTGCTCCCAGCTCTCTGGAGGCCCTGATCTTTTGGCAGTGTGATGGCAGCATGACCACAACGACCTTGGTTTTGCTAAGACTAGTGCTGGCTCATCTACAGGATTCAGATGTGTCTTTCACTCAGGGAGCAAGGAAACAGGTGGGTGCTTGCCTTGGTGGTAAGGCTGAATACTTTGAGGCTGTCAGAAGCAAGGTGCTCTGACACTTTTGAGCACCTTTTTGGGGAGAGAGGGGCAGTTCATGGGCAGGGCAGTGGGGGGACAGAAATAAGGTGATGCTGGGTTCCTTTTAAAAATGGCTTGAGATGTACTTGGGGGAAAAAAGACTCCAGCTTAAAACAAATGGAGGGGAAGAGATGGAACAAGAACAGAGAGCTACACTATTATATTGTCATACTACACTCTCTACTTGTATATTTTTTAAGATTTCCATAACAAAAATATGAAACAGTAAATAAGTTTAAACTGTCACCCACCTCACCGTTTAAATGAGGCAAAAACAGCATCAGAACCCTACCGTGGGGAACTGTGTGTGTCACAGAACCCTAGGCGATGCTTGTACTGTTCGGTAGAGACAGCCTGCAATGTCACCTAGTATGTGAGCCTACAGAATCATATTCTCCGTCTCTTCAAAGCAAATACAAAAGAGGCGCTTTGGGTGTTTGTTTCTAGAAGAAAAGGGAAAATGTCTCATCACCTCAGTCTCTTTCCTGCTGAAAACTCTATCCAGGCCCACTAGGTGCCAGACAGAGAGCTAAGTTCACTCAAGGTTATGTACCAAAAGCCAGCTTCACAAAAATGTAGGGTTTGAATTCATCAGTGCTATTGAATTTAAATCTTAGTATCATGACCTGATGGTGCCCACGGCGCATAACTGTTGCCCATTTAACGTGGGGTAAATCAAACCCAACAAAGGCAACCGCTAAGGTGGCAAAAAACCATATGGTAGACAACAATGTTGTGTTTTCCATGAAGAATAATTATTGCACACTACAAGTGCTTGGGCCCAGGATGCAGTGAGAATTCAGAACGCAGAAGTAGAGGGCCAGTGAGGGGATGGTGAGAAGGCAAAATAGAGGGTGCTGGAGAAGGCTCCACCCTGGATGAAAGTCCAGATTAAACTGTAACATATAAAACAGAAAAGCAGCAGAACTAGTCTGGCTGAAGATATGGCGTAGAGGCTGTGGAGTAGCAAGCAAGTCCCTATTGTCACCTCCTCCTCAACACCTGTGGTGGCCCCAAATTACCTCAGAAGAGCTTGTGGGAGAAAGATGCTGGAACACTGACATGTGGGTGCCAGTTTTAAATTTTTGCCAAGTAATATGTTCAAAAAAAAAAAAAAAAAGGACTACCCACCATCACAATTATTTTCTAAGACAATTTTAACACCAAAAAATAAAAGGACATGCTAAATGTGAGGTGAAATATATTTAAATGAAATATGCAGGATTTTCAGGGGGTGGAGCCAAGATGGCCGAATAGGAACAGCTCCCAGTGTGAGCGAGGCAGAAGACGGGTGATTTCTGCATTTCCAACTGAGGTACTGGGTTCACCTCACTGGGGAGTGTCAGAAAGTAGGTGCAAGACAGCACGTGCAGTGCACTGAGCGTTAGCCGAGGCAGGGCGAGGCATTGCCTCACCCAGGAAGCACAAGGGGTCAGGGAATTCCCTTTCCTAGTCAAAGAAAGGGGTGACAGATGGCACCTGGAAAATTGGGTCACTCCCACCCTAATACTGTGCTTTTCCAACGGTCTTAGCAAACGGCACACCAGCAGATTATATCCCGCGCCTGGCTCAGAGGGTCCTACGCCCACGGAGCCTCACTCATTGCTACCACAGCAGTCTGAGATCAAACTGCAAGGTAGCAGCGAGGCTGGGGGAGGGGCACCCGCCATTTCTGAGGCTTGAGTAGGTAAACAAAGCAGCCGAGAAGCTCGAACTGGGAGGAGCTCACCGCAGCACAAGGAGGCCTGCCTGCCTGCCTGCCTCTGTAGGCCCCACCTCTGGGGGCAGGGCATAGCCAAACAAAAGGCAGCAGAATCCTCTGCAGACTTAAAAGTCCCTGTCTGACAGCTTAGAAGAGAATAGTGTTTCTCCCAGCACGCAGCTGGAGATCTGAGAATGGGCAGACTGCTTCCTCAAGTGGGTCCCTGACCCCTGAGTAGCCAAACTGGGAGGCACACCCCAGTAGGGGCACACCGACACGTCACACAGCTGGGTATTCCTCTGAGACAAAACTTCCAGAGGAATGATCAGGCAACAACATTTGCTGTTCACCAATATCCGCTGTTCTGCAGCCTCTGCTGCTGATACCAAGGCAAACAAGGTCTGGAGTGGACCTCCAGAAAACTCCAACAGACCTGCAGCTGAGGGTCCTGTCTGTTAGAAGGAAAACTAACAAACAGAAAGGACATCCCCACCAAAACCCCATCTGTACGTCACCACCATCAAAGACCAAAGGTAGATAAAACCACAAAGATGGGGAAAAACCAGAGCAGAAAAACTGGAAACTGTAAAAATCAGAGTGCCTCTCCTCCTCCAAAGGAACGCAGCTCCTCACCAGCAATGGAACAAAGCTGGACAGAGAATGACTTTGATGAGTTGAGAGAAGAACGCTTCAGACAATCAAACTACTCTGAGCTAAAGGAGGAAGTTCGAACCCATGGCAAAGAAGTTAAAAACCTTGAAAAAAAATTAGACAAATGGCTAACTAGAATAACCAATGCAGAGAAGTCCTTAAAGGACCTGATGGAGCTGAAAACCATGGCACGAGAACTACGTGATGAATGCACAAGCCTCAGTAGCCGATTTGATCAACTGGAAGAAAGGGTATCAGTGATGGAAGATCAAATGAATGAAATCAAGCGAGAAGAGAGGTTTAGAGAAAAAAGAATGAAAAGAAATGACCAAAGTCTTCAAGAAATATGGGACTATCTGAAAAGACCAAATCTACATCTGATTGGTGTACCTGAAAGTGACGGGGAGAATGGAACCAAGTTGGAAAACACTCTGCAGGATAATATCCAGGAGAACTTCCTCAATCTAGCAAGGCAGGCCAACATTCAAATTTAGGAAATACAGAGAATGCCACAAAGATACTCCTCTAGAAGAGCAACTCCAAGACACATAATTGTCAGATTCACCAAAGTTGAAATGGAAAAAATGTTAAGGGCAGCCAGAGAGAAAGCTCAGGTTACCCACAAAGGGAAGCCCATCAGACTAACAGCTGATCTCTTGGGAGAAACTACAAGCCAGAAGAGAGTGGGGGCCAATATTCAACATTCTTAAAGAAAAGAATTTTCAACCCAGAATTTCATATCCAGCCAAACTAAGCTTCATAAGTGAAGGAGAAATAAAATACAGACAAGCAAATGCTGAGAGATTTTGTCACCACCAGGCCTGCCCTAAAAGAGCTCCTGAAGGAAGCACTAAACATGGAAAGGAACAACTGGTACCAGCCACTGCAAAATAATGCCAAATTGTAAAGACCATTGAGGCTAGGAAGAAACTGCATCAACTAATGAGCAAAATAACCAGCTACCATCATAATGACAGGATCAAATTCACACATAACAATATTAACATTAAATGTAAATGGGCTAAATGCTTCAATTAAAAGACACAGACTGGCAAACTGGATAAAGAGTCAAGACCCATCAGTGTGCTGTATTTAGGAAACCCATCTCATATGCAGAGACACACATAGGCTCAAAATAAAGGGATGGAGGAAGATCTACCAAGCAAATGGAAAACAAAAAAAGGCAGGGTTGCAATCCTAGTCTCTGATAAAACAGACTTTAAACCAACAAAGATCAAAAGAGACAAAGAAGGCTATTACATAATGGTAAAGGGATCAATTCAACAAGAAGAGCTAACTATCCTGAATATATATGCACCCAATACAGGAGCACCCAGATTCATAAAGCAAGTCCTTAGAGACCTACAAAGAGACATAGACTACTGCACAATAATAATGGGAGACTTTAACACCCCACTGTCAACATTAGATCAACAAGACAGAAAGATAACAAGGATATCCAGGAATTGAACTCAGCTCTGCACCAAGCAGACCTAATAGACATCTACAGAACTCTCCACCCCAAATCAACAGAATATACATTCTTTTCAGCACCACACCACACCTATTCCAAAATTGACCACGTAGATGGAAGTAAAGCACTCCTCAGCAAATGTAAAAGAACAGAAATTATAACAAACTCTCTCAGACCACAGTGCAATCAAACTAGAACTCAGGATTAAGAACCTCACTCAAAACTACTCAACTACATGGAAACTGAACAACCTGCTCCTGAATGACTACAGGGTACATAACGACATGAAGGTAGAGATAAAGATGTTCTTTGAAACCAATGAGAACAAAGACACAACATACCAGAATCTCTGGGACACATTCAAAGCAGTGTGTAGAGGGAAATTTATAGCACTAAATGCCCACAAGAGAAAGCAGGAAAGATCTAAAATTGACACCCTAACATCACAATGAAAAGAACTAGAGAAGCAAGAGCAAACACATTCAAAAGCTAGCAGAAGGCAAGAAATACCTAAGATCAGAGCAGAACTGAAGGAAATAGAGACATAAAAAACCCTTCAAAAAATCAATGAATCCAGGAGCTGGTTTTTTGAAAAGATCAACAAAATTGATAGACTGCTAGCAAGACTAATAAAGAAGAAAAGAGAGAAGAATCAAATAGACGCAATAAAAAATAATAAAGGGGATATCACCACCAATCCCACAGAAATACAAACTACCATCAGAGAATACTATAAACACCTCTATGCAAATAAACTAGAAAATCTAGAAGAAATGGATAAATTCCTGGACACATACACCCTCCCAAGACTAAACGAGGAAGAAGTTGAATTTCTGAATACACCAATAACAGGCTCTGAAATTGAGGCAATAATTAATAGCTTACCAACCAAAAAAAGTCCAGGACCAGATGGATTCACAGCCAAATTCTACCAGAGGTACAAGGAGGAGCTGGTACCATTCCTTCTAAAACTATTCCAATCAATAGAAAAATAGAGAATCCTCCCTAACTCATTTTATGAGGCCAGCATCATTCTGATACCAAAGCCTGGCAGAGACACAACAAAAAAAGAGAATTTTAGACCAATATCCCTGATGAACATTGATGCAAAAATCCTCAATAAAATACTGGCAAACCGAATCCAGCAGCACATCAAAAAGCTTATCCACCATGATCAAGTAGGCTTCATCCCTGGGATGCAAGGCTGGTACAACATATGCAAATCAATAAACATAATCCAGCATATAAACAGAACCAAAGAGAAAAACCACATGATTATCTCAATAGATGCAGAAAAGGCCTTTGACAAAATTCAACAACACTTCATGCTAAAAACTCTCAATAAACTAGGTATTGATGGGACATATCTCAAAATAATAAGAGCTATCTATGACAAACCCACAGTCAATATCATACTGAATGGGCAAAAACTGGAAACATTCCCTTTGAAAACTGGCACAAGACAGGGATGCCCTCTCTCACCACTCCTATTCAACATAGTGTTGTAAGTTCTGGTCAGGGCAATCAAGCAGGAGAAGGAAATAAAGGGTATTCAATTAGGAAAAGAAGAAGTCAAATTGTCCCTGTTTGCAGATGACATGATTGTATATCTAGAAAACCCCACTGTCTCAGCCCAAAATCTCCTTAAGCTGATAGATTCAGCAAAGTCTCAGGATACAAAATCAGTGTGCAAAAATCACAAGCATTCTTATACACCAATAACAGACAGAGAGCCAAATCATGAGTGAACTCCCACTCACAATTGCTTCAAAGAGAATAAAATATCTAGGAATCCAACTTACAAGGGACATGAAGGACCTCTTCAAGAACTACAAACCACTGCTCAATGAAATAAAATAGGATACAAACAAATGGAAAAACATTCCATTCTTATGGGTAGGAAGAATCAATATCGTGAAAATGGCCATACTGCCCAAGGTAATTTATAGATTCAATGCCATCCCCATCAAGCTACCAATGACTTTCTTCACAGAATTGGATAAAACTACTTTAAAGT
The DNA here is from genome assembly GCF_028858775.2 of Pan troglodytes. Taxonomy (NCBI): domain Eukaryota; kingdom Metazoa; phylum Chordata; class Mammalia; order Primates; family Hominidae; genus Pan; species Pan troglodytes. Next base: position 18,633,197 of record NC_072411.2, read on the forward strand.
TCATATGGAACCAAAAAAGAGCCCCCAATGCCAAGTCAATCCTAAGCCAAAAGAACAAAGCTGGAGGCATCATGCTACCTGACTTCAAACTATACTACAAGGCTACAGTAACCAAAACAGCATGGTACTGGTACCAAAACAGAGATATAGATCAATGGAACAGAACAGAGCCCTCAGAAATAATGCCACATATCTACAACTATCTGATCTTTGACAAACTTGAGAAAAATAAGCAATGGGGAAAGGATTCCCTATTTAATAAATGGTGCTGGGAAAACTGGCTAGCCATATGTAGAAAGCTGAAACTGGATCCCTTCGTTACACCTTATACAAAAATTAATTCAAGATGGATTAAAGATTTAAACGTTAGACCTAAAACCATAAAAACCCTAGAAGAAAACCTAGGCATTACCATTCAGGACATAGGCATGGGCAAGGACTTCATGTCTAAAACACCAAAAGCAATGGCAACAAAAGACAAAATTGACAAATGGGATCTCATTAAACTAAAGAGCTTCTGCACAGCAAAATAAACTACCATAGGAGTGAACAGGCAACCTACAGAATGGGAGAAAATTTTTGCAGTCTGCTCATCTGACAAAGGGCTAATATCCAGAATCTACAATGAACTCAAACAAATTCACAAGAGAAAAACAACCCCATCAAAAAGTGGGCAAAGGACATGAACAGACACTTCTCAAAAGAAGACACTTATGCAGCCAAAAGACACATGAAAAAATGCTCATCACTGGCCATCAGAGAAATGCAAATCAAAACCAAAATGAGATACCATCTCACACCACTTAGAATGGCGATCATTAAAAAGTCAGGAAACAACAGGTGCTGGAGAGTATGTGGAGAAATAGGAACACTTTTACACTGTTGGTGGGACTGTAAACTAGTTCAACCATTGTGGAAGTCAGTGTGGCGATTCCTCAGGGATCTAGAACTACAAATACCATTTGACCCAGCCATCCCATTACTGGGTATATACCCAAAGGATTATAAATCATGCTGCAATAAAGACACATGCACACGTATGTTTATTGCAGCACTATTCCCAATAGCAAAGACTTGGAACCAAGCCAAATGTCCAACAATGATAGACTGGATTAAGAAAATGTGGCACATATACACCATGGAATACTATGCAGCCATAAAAAAGGATGAGTTCATGTCCTTTGTAGGGACACGGATGAAGCTGGAAACCATCATTCTCAGCAAACTATTGCAAGGACAAAAAACTAAACACCACATGTTTTCACTTATAGTTGGGAATTGAACAATGAAAACACATGGACACAGGAAGGGGAACATCACACACCGGGGCCTGTTGTGGGGTGGGGGGAGGCGGGAGGGATAGCATTAGAAGATATACCTAATGTTAAATGACGAGTTAATGGGTGCAGCACACCAACATGGCACATGTACATATGTAACCTGCACGTTGTGCACATGTACCCTAAAACTTAAAGTATAATAAAAAAAAGAAATATGCAAAAACATATTTCATCCCCTCCCCCTCTTCTGACTTGCTTTGGATTGAAGGAAAGAGGCCTGGCAAGAATCTGGTCTAGGTGTCTTAGCTGGCTCTGAAGGAACCACCCTCTGTGTCTGGTGTGACAATGACTGCCAGCACAGGTGGGAACCCAGACCCAAGCCACTTAACACCTCTGAAGGAACTGGTGCCTTGGAGGTCATCCTAAGCTCTCGTCTGAGAGCCTGTAGGGCGAGAATGAGCTTTTCCATTTCATTTTCAATTGCTTTGACAGCTTATACTTATCCTCCTCAACTTGCTTTTCGTTTCTATACCGTCAAAAGGGTGTCTCCAAGCAACATTTGAGATGCAGTTCTTCTCCTTTTGTGAGTTTTGATTAAAGGGAACGAGGAGCTCTGAGTAGGGCAGCAAATTCCTAATTGTTCCCTGCCAGTTCACTCACTGGCCCTTCTGGGACCTCAGCTGCAGCCTGTGCTAGCCTCAAAGGAGTCCCAGACTGAGCCGCAGACCCTCCGCTCCCCATTCCTGCACTGCTGTGGCTGAAGAACTCTCTCTTCCCATGGCTAGGTCCTGCTCACCCTAGAGGGCCCTCCTAGACCACACTACCTAAACCAGTCTCCTCACATGGCAAAGTCTGGAATTGTTACTGCTTATTTGTTACGACTTGTTCTTAGCTTGCCATCCGTCTCTCCCACCACAGCGTATGCTCCTTAAGGAGCAGGAGGTCTGCGTTACAACCTGGCATCTGCCCAGGGGTATAGTAGGAGCTGGAACACTGGAAAAGATGAGATTTTGAAATGCCTATGGGATGTGGCTTCTAGAAGTTAAATCACAGAAAAGGAAATATGTAGAAGACAAGGGAAAGATGAGGAAGGAAGAAAAGTCTTAAATTAAGAACAAAATTATGAGCATGGAAAGACTACATTTTTTATTCTGCAGACCAAACACCAGGATACAATCTACCTTTAACTCTGCTGTATTTTCAGCAGTCTCTAAACTCACTGAAACCACATGGATTTAGGTTAGGGAGAAGGAATTCCTTAAAATAAAGCTGCTGAGACCCTAGCAAGGACCAAATGAAGTCTTTTTGGAAAATGTCTTAAGGGCAGGCACTTTTCTTTCTGGAACAATGAAGAGTAACTGCCCAAATGCAGGAAGGAAAAACAGGGAAAACCGAAATTCAGTTGAGTGTTGGGTGTTAGGAGGTGCCAGGCCTGGTGCTGGATGTTTCAAATTTCTCACCTGATGCAACGGAATTCACCAATGAGGAAACTGAGGCTGGGAGGGATTAGGTCATTGCCAAAAAATGACCTGTAAGTGTACCACTTACAGCTGGTAAGTGGTAAATGTAGGATTCGAATCCAAGCCTGTGACACTTCAAAGTTCTCTCTTCCCACACGGCTTCTTGAGGTCCCTCCCCACCCTAAGATTGGCAGGAAAGAAGATTCTATATCTGAATCCGCAACAAATGCTGTTTCCAAGTGGCCCTTGATATGGACTGATGGAGTCGTTTTGTGAGTTAATGTGCTTACTAATGTTAGGAAAACTAAAGTGATGTGATGTCTTAAAACATTTAATTAGACCTCAAGATGGGCCACAGAAAAACGCAATCTTCAGCTACCTAGATGCCACACTTCACTGCCAGATCACACTCTGTCTTGTTATTTCCCTTCACAGACCAGAGGAAAACCAAAAAACTGCTGTTTTTTAGTGGCTACTTTTGAGGTGAACATATATCTCACGTTAGCCTTAATGGGCTACCCAGCCTTCCTCTTACCTCCTTGAACTCTTTCACAGTCTTAAAGTATAGCCTCTGCTTTTCTAACAGCTCCAAGTACTGGTCGTTCAACTGGTCTCTTCTCATTTTGTTCTCTTGCTTTTTCTTTTCCATCTGTTGAAACATTGTGGGAAATGGTGATGAAAAGACATGTTCTGCCCAAGGGCTACTGGCAACATCCAAAAGGCAACAGTTGTTAACAGTTTCATGGATTTCCTTCCAGTAGAGGAAGCTTCAATATATAATTTTTGAGGTTGGTTAATTTATTTGCATGATATTACATGGAGGCTCTACAATTTATTCAGCAATTTTTCTATCCCTGAGTATTAACTGTTTCCATTTTTTTTTCTCACTACAATTTCACAATGGACAGGTTGGTGATTCTCAACTAGGAGCTATTTTGCCCCCCATCCCCCACCCGGCAGTGTCTGGAGACAGTTTTGATTGTCACAACTGTGAGAAGTGGGTGCTACTGGTATCACTGGGTAGAGGCCAGCAATGCTGCTAAACATCCTACATTGCACAGGACACCCCCACAGCAAAGAATTATCTAGCCCGAAATGTTAACTGTGCTGAGGTTGAGAAACCCTGATTTAAAAACTGTGCTCATATAATAAAACCGTGTATCCTCTTTTGATTTAATGTAAGTATTTCCATGTCATTATAAATTTTCTACAAATTATCATTTTAAAAACAATACACTATTCCTGCTGATTGCTAACTTGCCCATCTTTCTGCTGGTAGACAATTTAGGATATTTTCAGGATTTTGATCTCATAAATAGATGCTAGGCTTTGATTTAAAGAGACTTTTCTAAGGTATCCAAAAGCTTATTCATTCAACAAACATTGACTTAGAACCTACTGAGTAGCTACGTGTAGTGGTGAACATGGCAAAGTCACTGCTCTCACAGAGCATACATTCTAGAGATTCACATTAAGCAAGCACCCTGACAAACAGACACACAAAATATTCGCAACACTGATAGGTCCTGTGAGGAAAATGACACTGGGGGAGGTGACGGAGAGGAGGGTGGGTGCACGGCCTCCTCAGCCTGGAAGCTCAGAGAGGCTCTCTGAGGACACTAGAGCAGGGCTGGCAATGCTATGTGCTATATGTCTGGAAGGTAAACCCAGAGAATCAGCCAGGAAATGAGGGCAGTAAGAGTTACGGTACAGACCGGGTGCCTGACTCATGGCCGGTGCTCAAAAGCTTGTTGAATCAAATTCTGAGAGATGCTTTGCTGTGGCTTTGCTGATGCCTGACCATGATTTCTGTGGGGAGGGATTTGGTAAACACAAGCTATAGGTAAAATTGACTGCATTTTATTCAGTAGTTCCCTCCACACTATAGGCTTCTGTTGACTACACAGGACAAATGCAACTTGGTGTCCCCAAGGCCTATCCCAATGCTGTTCAGAGAAAGACCCACCACATATGGGGACTGATTTGCCTAGTCAAATCCTGACCTTGCATTCAGTTCCTGAGTCCCAAGACCCTGTGCCCTGCTCTTTCCACAGGTCTGCATACGGATGCCTGGTGCACACCCATGCTAGGTCTCCAGTTTGGTGCCCTCCCTTGTGCCTAGGTCTCCCAGAGTGGCCAGTCCCCTCTGGGGTGTCCTACCACACTTGGAGCCCTGGCTCAGCAGCAAGTCCTGATCCCTGTCGATGGAACCCCTAATGCTGCCTGCATGGGTCTCTGACACCCACTCATGATCCTGTCACAGTGACACACCAGCCCACCGCAGTTCCCACTACTGTTCCTTCGTGGGCTCCAACTCTCAAAGCAGCAGACATCTTTTCTGCTGCACTGGCTAGGACCTCACAGCTAGGTCCCTCTCTCTTATTAGGACAGCCAGCAGCTCTATCTCAGGCCTTTCCTCTCTGCTCTGTACTTTAGCAAAACACTTCACCGTGACTGATTATGTCCTAGTGAGGTAGCAATGCGCTTGAATTATGAATTTATCCAGGATCCACTGTGGGAGTTAGTGTGGCAACCTAGAAATAGTATGAGCTTGAGGCCAGAAAGGCTGGGTTCAAATCCTAGTTCTGCCACTCACTGTGTATCCTTGGACAGCTAATTTAACTTTTTTGAATGCTACGTCCTTTAGCTAAAATAAGAATATCAAGATAACCAGTTTTGTTACAAGAAGCTTGGGACATGCAATGGTAAGTGAATGATCCATCACCTGGTCTATAGTAGCTGCTCAATAAAGACCATTTTTCTTCTCAACATTTCACATCCTAGAATGCCAACTCACTATGAGAAGCAGGAGTTGACTCTTTGATCTAAGCTTCATTTTCACACTCTTCTCAGTGTCCCCTTACCCAGACATACGATTGTTATTCCCTCCTTATCACCTCTTCACACCCTAGGTCTGTGAAGTGCTTGTGCCAAGCACTTGCTCACAGTATTCCAGAGATCCAGAGACCTTAACTCCTCTGAGTGAGGTCAAAATGCTGACGGATATGTGACCTCTTCTTTACTCAGAAACCTTCAGACGGGGCATAAACACCTATTCGGTCATTGTTACCCAGCGCTGGTCTACTATGTAACACTCTGAACCTGCTGGTTCTGAGAAACCTGTGCTTGAGAGGACAGACTCCCCTGCCACATCTATGAGAGCAGGACCCATTAAGGCACTGTTACAGGGAAAGCTTTTTTTTTTTTAAACAAACACAATAAAACATATCCATCCAAGTGACTGCTGTTCCATTCAGAGTGTCTATCAACATTCAACATTCAAAGCGTATCTGGAGCCCTCTCTGAGAACTGCTCTTTGACTCTGTTGAAAGAATTCACTCATTCAACAAATAGTCCTGGAGGGCCTAACCATGGGTTAGGTGCTACATCAGCCACCAGGGATGCAGACCAGAGAAAGAGAGCCCACTCTGCCCTGGGTGCCATTGACCCATTTGGCACCCACCATGGAGGGGAGAGACAGATACAGCAGTGCCTTTCCACACTGGTCAGCACTGAGGGGCCAAGAGCATGAAGCCTCGGGGAGAGTGAAGAGAGTGAAGGGGTGAGGCCCATTTCTTCCCCTGCTTTGGCTCATAGTCAACAACAGGAATTCATGGGGTTTTTTCCTTTGACTTCTGCTTCCTGTTTACAGAGAGCAGTGTAAACAGGAAGTGGAGGCGAAAGGAAAAAACTCCATGAATTCCTGTTGTTCTTGACTATGAACCAGAGCAGCTTCCTGCGGAGCAATGGCAAGGTGGAAGCGTCTAACACACTGACACCTGGGTTGTCAGAAGCTTTTGGTCAGCCAGGTTCTCTGCCCTCCACCTACTCACACCCCAGGTCACTGAGAGGGGACTGCATTCTCTCTCTGCAAGACAGGCTATCCTGGCTTGGGTGAGTGTGCGTATATAGGCAAGCACTGACTTAGGTCGTTCTCATTTTTATGGCTGAATAGTCTTGAGAAATCGTGCTTGTTACTAGTGATACTTTTTTTCTCCTCCTTTGACATCATTTTATTAAAGTCATTCACAGAGAGATTAATGATATTTTTCTACAGGGAAAGGGATATGGAGCACTTCTGCCCTTAGCTCATCTCTTGTGAGATGAGATTACAGGCAACTTGAATGTTTGTCTTCTGTAACAGGGTTTTTTATGTTGACAGGACCTATGGACAATTCTTTCTTTCTCATGTGTTTACATTCTGGCATCACTCACTGGAGCCCTCTGCCCCAAGATCATAAGAGGAGAAACCCAACGTCCCCGGAAGATTTTACTGCCATGTCGGAGAACCACTCTGGTGTGATACATTTTTAAAACAGGACCATAAGCAAGAGATATTTGGAAGTACTGTTTAGGATTCATCTGAGAATGGTGGTAGGAAACTGCAGCTGTCTCTGTAGGAAAATCCCATGCTGCACCCTGACTGAGTGGGGCCTCTCTGTTCTCTTCAGACTTCTCAGACTCAATTTCCTCTCAATTTGGCAGAACTCAGTTCAGCAATGATTTCTCTTTTTTAGAGGGTTCCTGAAAACCAAAATGCTCTCAAGATCCTAAGATTCCTAAGGAATGAATCTCTTGTGGCGGAATGTCAGGTACCACAGATCCACCGAGGAAGTGAATCTAGTCAAGAGCGGAAGCCTGCTGGTCAAAGGTGGTCTCCTCATCTGTAAAATGGGTGTGATACTGTTCACTTCAGAGGTCTTTTAGGAATGTCAGCACAATGCTTGGTACACAATAGGTGTTCAATACCTGGGAGCTACTGCTAACAGCAACTTTTGAACCCCTGGGTGTAGGCAGCTCATGAGACAGGCCCTGCCCATTACAGAGTAAGACGCGTGGTGGGAATACCTCTGTAGAAATGTGTCTTTTCAGGATTGAGGGCACACTCCCCAACTACCAGAAGAGGCCTTTTCTTCCCAGGACCTTCCCTGTCACCACTATAAAACCTGGGCTGCATTACAGAAAAGAAGCCATCTGACCTTCATTCTACTTTGCTTAATTCCTTCCACAATCTGTTCCATCTGACGTAAAAACTGGTCCCGGGCAGCAGGGGAGGCCATGGCCCTGAAAGAAAAACCAGTAGAGTTATGACCGGCACACAGGACTCTGAGGCAGGGGGAAATGCCAAGCAGTCAGCTCTGTATCCAGATGATGACCCTTGGGAGAGGCAATCAGGTCTTTGTAACGCACGGTGGAGCCACAGGGGCCCCTGGGATCCCAGGCAATTAAGGAGGCTAAACCTCTGAGAAGGCATGGAAATTAGCCTGGTCTTATAATTGCATATTAATCTTTTTTGTCATACTTTCCCTGTAACTTTCATAACTAATATGTATTTTCTTGCAGTAAAATGTGACTAAAATTAACAAAAACATTATTTATTTGAAATACGGCATGTACTGCGTAAGTAATGAATTTCATTTGGTTTACAAAATTTGAGGATTGGCAGATACTTGAAACTGGGAGACATATTCTGAGATTTCCTAAAACCAGGGGAAGCTGCGGGCTTTTTTTTTTTTTTTTAAAGAAAAGAAGCTTAAAATCTAGAACCTGTAACTCAATAAGATGTCAGTCTCAATGTGTCCCCTGTCATCTGCCAGAGGACAGCAGAGATTTGTGCCAGAGAGAAGGCAAGCATGCTCTCCAAGGAGCAAGTCCTGGGGCTGCTGGATGGTGGGTGGGCAAATGGACATGCTTGAGGGCTTGATTTGGAAACAGGTGGGCCTTGACATCTAGTTTTTAGAGAACAATGTACACATTAACCAAAAAAAATCTACCATGAGATTTAAAAAATCTAAAAAATTACATAAATTCCATTAGGTAAATTTTAAAGCATCTCTATGTGTTCATTAACAAATATTAATTTGATAACATACAGAGAGATTTTAGTAGGTGGGCACAGTCAAATTATTTGAAAGTTAACTTTTTTCGTCAGCTCTTCCTTCACTCTACTATCATTATAGTTTTGCAGGTACTCAAGGAGAGTGTAAACAAGATACTTAGCAGAAGGGCTAAAAGAGTAAGAATCACATACCCAGCGTTAAGTCTTGCATGTACCTTTGTCAAGCACATTATAGCAATGTGAGGTGGGCTGAATTCAAAGCGCAGGCTGGCAGGGTATTAGTGGGAAGGAGGACTGACAGTACTTACTGTGAGAAGTTCTCATGAATTGAGTTCAGCAGACTAATCTGGGGAAGTAAAAAAACAAACGAAATTATAAGACAGGCAAAAAGATTTCCACACTACTGCAACTGCTGCAAGCTTGCCTGTCTCCACATACTGCTTCTGCAAGGAACACATGCCTTGTTTATGAAGATTAAAGTAACATATGAAAAAAAAATTAGCCACATGTTCTGTCTCACAGATTTCCTCAGGGAATCCACCTTCTTCTCACAGAAAATTCCCTCTTCCTACAGGGCATTCCCACAGGAATGTAGGGAGAGCGTGCTTTGAAGGGAACTGGATCTCAGCTGAGAGGACACTAAGCTAACACTAGGGCTCTCTAGGCAAGCTGCCACCACAGCCCTTTCTATCTTGCCAAACATTGCACTTTATTTTCAAGGATAACAGCTTACAGGAGTCAGACAGTGTGGAAAGTGAGAGTCGTTTACACCCTATTCCTTCCCACAGAATCTTCTCGCCAATGCAGCAAGCTAAGCTGCTGGGTGGCTGAGCGCCTCCAAGGGGATGCACTGTTCAAGGCCCCGTGGACACTGCCTTAGCCCCGCAGCAAATCCTCTTATCTGCCCCAATGAAACAGTCCTGGGAAGGGCTCTGAGGCAGGAGTAAGGAAACCTGGGTCATCTTTCTGGCCATAAAACTACTCAACTTGGGGGCTCAGAACTAAGTAATTACCATACGTGAACTTTAGGTTCACAGTCTGCAATGTAGAATATTTCTTGTCCTTAGTACTCCACAGGAAGGTTTTAAAGTTAAAATATCACAGGCATAAATCCATTTAAAATAAAATACCAAATTTATTCAAATGTAACATTCTAACTGGTAACATGGCTTGGAATTAGAAAGCCCAGCTCCCCAGTCTGCCTCGCAATATTCCTAGTTTTTAAACAGTGGAACAACTTTAAACACTGCTGATGAAGGAAGGTCAATGGGGTTTAAGGTCTTTGGGAAGGGGCTGGCCTATCCCTAAGTCAGGGTTGGCAAATCTTTCCTTTGCCAGGTAGGAGGGCCCCAAGGCCAGGATGTGGGACAGAGCTATTCCCCAGGTCTGATGCAAATCCCATGAAATGCATTCATCTATTCAAACATTTATCAAATGTCTGTTATATGCCTACCACTGTGTAAGCCCCGGATACAGAAAAAAATAAAACAGCTTCCCAAGGAGCGCCCTCTAGGATGACAGAGATCTACCTGGTTTGTCTGACAGCAGGCAGTAAAGGTGACAGTAATTACAGATGCCTCAATTTGGGTTCAGGTAAAAGACACATTTGTAATATTATCCTTATTAAAGTGGTAATTAGTGTAGACTACAAGGTGACAAAATGAAAACACATTCTATCAACCTCAAGGTGAGGGGGAGGGTAGGAACAAGTATGTACTGAGAATCCACCATGTGTAAGGAACTTTACATTTTCTCATTCTGTCCTCATTATAATCATCATCAATGCAATTAGGTGTCATCCCCATTTTACAGGTGAGAAAAAAGAGGCCACACTAAAACCCAAATAAACCCAAATCTGACTGACACCAAAGCCCGTGTTCTCTTCAGGACACTATGCTGCCATGGTGAAGACCAGGACTGTTCTCTTTTTTAAATTAAGACATATCTGCATACTGTGCTCCAACCGTTTGTCATCAACTTGGGAAAGCCCTGAGCCATTAATTTAACCTGAGTTTTTAAGTGTTAAAAAGAGATATACCTAATGCTAGATGACGAGTTAGTGGGTGCAGCGCACCAGCATGGCACATGTATACATATGTAACTAACCTGCACAATGTGCACATGTACCCTAAAACTTAAAGTATAATAATAAAAGAAAAAAAAGAAAAAAAAAGAAAAAAAAAACAAAAATTAAAAAAAAAAAAAGACGAAGGGAGTGACAGTGACCCTTTCACCCCTGCTTTGAATTTTACAAACCTTTTAGTTCACGCCTTTGTCGGCCACTGATGATTAAACAGGTATTTTCTCCCTGTAAACCATAACAAGCCCACCACCCCCATTTCATTCAGCTGGTTCCTCCCTTCCTTTAAATCTCAAACTAGTCTCACCAACTCCAGAGCTTCCATTGTGTTCCTTTTAACAATGGCATTTCCCCCACAGCACTCTAGAATGGCTGTCTACCAGTCTCACTTCACAGAAGACAGTCTGGGTTCCCAAGGAATCTTGCACTTTCTGACTGGGTATGCCAGCACTTAGCATATAAAATAGGCACTCTTTCTGCTAATGCTGAACATACCTGTCCCAAACATCAAGTTCATTTGACTTCCTGGAGTCAACTGCACTGTTAGCTGCTTAGCCATTTTCTTTTTATAAATGTTCTTACCTCTTTTTCCAAATAAACCTTTTTATCATCCAGGGTATTATATAAAGTGAAGAACTGCTTGGTTTCTTTGTGCACTGCTGAAACTGTAAAGGTAAAGAAATCAGCACACGAATAAGAACAGGTATCAGAACACCCTACCTGCCCCTCTCCTCCATGAATGCACTGCCAGGACAGCTTTGTCAGGCCTGGGAGCTCACTCTGCAGAAACCCCACAGCGTGCAAACTGAATTGCCTGGGAAGCTTTTAACAAGTCTCAGGACCAATGAAAGGAGAATGTTGAAGGTGGGACCCAGGTGGTGACAGTGAGTACCCAAAGTTGAGAATTACTCCCATAAATGAACCAGCCACCCTTACCTCATCCAGCCAAAGAACTGGGTGGGGGTTGTAGATATTTGATAATAACACATTGATACAGGTATTTTGATGTAACTGCTTGAAAATGTCCTTAGTGTAAACATGTCTTTATCAGATGATTTTAACCTGTGTGAAATTTGTTCTGTGAAATAAATAGATGCAGGTATTATTATTGCTAAAAGCTTTGAAACAAGCAGGAATAGAAAAGTAAAGGGAAAGATTTAACTTAAAGCAGAAACTACTTTCTGCTGAAAACTGTCACTGCTGATCCCTGCCTCTGATCATTTGAGTCCAGTGTGAGGACTGGATGAAATCCCAGCCTAGTGGGGCCGGGCACATGAAGGAAGCGTGATCTGATCTCCTCCAATAGAGCCAGGGCTCTACCAGGAAGGATGCTGGAGAGGCCAAGTCCTCAAGGCAAAATCTTAGGTGGATTTTGAAATACCAAGTGGGAATTGTAGGATAATGGCACTATGGACTCAGGTACCAGCTCACAGGCCAAGATGCAGATGTGCAAGAGGGGTGAAGCTGGGTGAAGTGGGCCAAGACGATGCAGGACTTAGTATAGTGTATTTAGGATTCTAAAGATTACCCAAGAAGTTGCAGGGAGCCTAAGTATTACAGCTTTTAGAGTAAAATGATCAAATATATGTTGAAAAAGATCTAATTAGACTCTGGGCAGCAAAGGAAGGTGGCTACAGCGCAGTCCAGAAGAAATAGACTTGAAAATTACTAAGACACAGAATTGGCGAGCAGCTTGAGTCAGAGAAGAAAGAGGGGTCCAGTTTGCCTAAGAGGAATATGGAGTAGGAGGGCCGAATTCAATTTTGTACCTGTTGAGTTTGAGGTATCATGGGGACATACAAGAGTAGGAGCCTGGAGAAGAGGTGATCAGTTCTTGCCTGGGGTGGGGTGCCTAGAATAGGTTTACAGGATCTGAATTGGGTATTGAAGAATTTAGCCTGACAGAAGAAAAAGGATCCAGGCACCAGGAACAGGAGGAGTCAAGGCTAAGACGTCAAAGCTCATGGTTTGTTCAGAGGCAGTGTGTGGACTGACAAGGCCAGAGTGAGGGTTCAGATCAGGAAAGGGGCCTCCAGGCAGGCCACTCAGACTGGGGAGGAACCCAGGCATGGTAAAGAAAGAGGCTCTATTCAGTAAGGCCTGAGGAGTTCCTGAAGATTTGTTAGCAGAGAGAGAAGTGACAGAATCAGATGTGTGGCTAGGGGACTTGGAGGCACTGCAGCTAATGGTCATTTAGCTGAGATATGATGCAAGAGCAGATGTGGCAGGAATGTTAGGAAGAAAAAGGCAGTGGCAGCCTTGAGGGCCATTCTGAGCCTCATGAGACATGATCTCTTATTCAGGCTGAGGGGGTCATGGTCCTGGGTTACTGGGTGAATATGACACTGTTAAGGGTTAAGGACCACATCAGCAACAAAGTCTGTAGAGAAGAACAATGAATGAGGACTGATCTCTAGACACCAGGGTCACGATGTTCCGTGTGAAGTTGGAAAGTGGTGTGGGAGCTCAGGGGAAGGCTGTGTGGCTGACCAGGATGAGGGCTGCTTTGAAGCTTTAGTCTAAGAGCTCAACTGGTTCAACCATCTGTCCACGGAGAGGGCAGTGAGAGCACCACAGTGCTGCTCCCGGGACTGCCAAGTGGGCCTGCTGATGAAACGGAGCTTTCCGGTGGTGGCCTTTGTGGACTGTGCTCTGGTGCATGCTCCCCCATGCTAAAGTGGAACAGACCCCTCGCCTGTCCCTTCCCAGCCTCAAGAGCTTGTCTGTGGTCAATGCACCTACTCTGGCGGTAGAGTTCAATAAATCTCTTCTGATACTGTATTAGCTCGGCACGGCTAGGGACTTCATCAATCTTGCGGTGCAAAATTGCTATTTCTCGATTTCTTCGAGCCTAAATGCAAAAGGGAGGCAGAGACAGTACTATTTGGTAAAAGGCCTTACATGTTCTCTAGGGAGCCAAAATATTGCCTGCACCCCGACCTGAGCCCAACCATGCGCCCTACAATGCAGGCACAAACTCCTGCCATGGGCTTAAAGGTCCCCATCTCAGATTTGGATTGACTTTCCCACTTTCCTAGGAGTGGGAGGTGGTGTGACTGTGAACTGAATCACAGAAGGCACCAAATGAGTGGACCAGGAGGGAAGATACTGAATGGGAAGGGCTTCTATGGACAGAGCCTGCAGCTACCCACCAGGCCCCCAAGGAGTCTAGAATAGCCAGCTCCACCCTGCCAGGCAGGGACAGGCAACAAAAGGAATGCTTCAGATGATGGGAAGCTATGCCACCTTGCCGCCTCCACATACATCCCAAATTCCTCATCCAGGTTAAAAAGCTCCTGCAACCTACTCCTCAAATATTTTCTAGCATTTTCTCCCTTCCACAGACTCAGGAAACTGCCCTACTGACCGGGTCTGGGAGGCATGGCACTGCTGTGTGGTGTGGAATGGTGCAGGGGCAGCTGCAGGGAGAGCAAGCCGCTCACTTGTGCATGGCTCCCACTGAACACGTGTAGACTCCAGACCAAGCGGGCTCTGAGTGCTGCCTTTCTTCTGTGCCTGCATCCCTTTGTCCACCATATCCTCCCACTCTCCTGCCTGCTTCGCCTGCAGCAGCAGATGTGAATCTCTAATTCACTGGGGAAATAGGAGCCTCCTGGTGGGAAACCCACATTCAGCTCTGGTGACCTAATCCAAAACTGGGTCTCTGCAGCTCCAGGGAGAGGGAAGGATGTATTTCTCCCTTAGGCCAAGGCTATGCTCCCCATGGGTGCTCAGGCTCTGACTCCTGGTTTTCTTTCAGGTGTCTTAAGATACAACTCTTCAGTCTTTTACTGCATCTGTAACTTTTCACTGGCTACTGACCCTTCTCATCAGCATTTAAATACATTCATGTCCTCACTCCTTAAAAAGCCCTTCTTTAATCGCCATCACCTTTCAGCTACCAGCCTCTCTCTTCCCTTTTACAGGGAAATGTACTGAGAGCCACGCACATGGGAGCCTCTGTCCATGCCAGTCCCTCTTCAACCCACTGCGACTAGGCTCTCCCCAGTGCCCCACTGAACTGCTTTTGCCAAAGTCACTGCACACCTTCTCAGGGACACATCTAATGGACAATTCTCAGCTCCTAGCCTTCTTGATTTCTAGTGGCACTTCCCCTCCTCTCAGCTGAGCTCTCTGCTCGGCTCCCACAAGCCTCATGCACTTGTTTTCCCTTCTGGCTGCTCAGGCGCATCCTCACTGGGAGATCCCTTGTTTTGCTCTGCCTATCCTCACATGTGCTCACCAGGGTGTAGTCTCAGGGCCTCTTCCACATTCCACAGCCCCAGTGCTCATCAACACTGCAGACACCCAAATCTCCAGGCCATACTATTCTGGGAGTCAGAGCTGACAACCAAGCACTCCTTGGACATTTCAATGTGGTTGAGTATCCCAACTTTGAAAAGCCCCAAACAGATCTCATTAACACTCCTATTTATTATACTCCTCTCGCCCTTAACCCTAGTCCATTCCTTCTCTTTTATGCTTCTTCTCTATGAATAACACAAATATTATTCACCCTTGTGTCAGAAATTCCAGCATCATCCTTGACTCCTCTTTTTATCTCAGTTGATACTGTTCCATCAGCTACAGCCCTGCAATCTGTCCCATCAGTTCATTTCCATGCATTCTACAGCCACTGCCTAACTCAGGCCCTTGCCCTCAGCAAGCCACTGGCTTTACTGAAGCTTTCCCCTAGCCAGTCTGAAGCTGCCCTTAGAAAGCAATTTGCACGTAATCTCCCTTGAACTTTGATGTATATATAGACATGTCTTGGTTCTCAAATAGCCAGCATGTCCAGGAGATGGGTCATCCTATTTATTAGTTCTGGGACCTGATCCAATGCTGAATACATATAAAGCACTCAGTCAAAAAGTTTCCAAATATGCAGCTGTACTGTCCCGATTTTATTTAGTTCTGTGCCTCTTTAAAGATTAGTAGTCTGTAACAAGGACAAATTTGACTCACTCTAATTTAACCCTCTCAGCTCAGCAAAGTAAGTAGGTGCCAGAGAGAGGGGAAAGGGGCTCTCACTGTCCTCTGCAGCCTTTTGGCCACTCCTACTCGAGCCCAGCCTTTCCCTCCCAGGGAACAGAAGGTTGGCTTGAACCAAAGTGTGACACAAGGAATTTTTGGCTGTTGAGCTTCCATGAGCCAGATCCCAGCAATGTAGGGGATTTTAAATGTAATTTTGACTCTGCATGAATTAAATTTTAGAGCTAATTTTGAAACCTATCTCCCCCATATTTGATGTCACTCTCACAAACTGCCGGTTATCCAAACAAACAAGCCAATTTCTTCATAAAGAAAATGGGATGTAATATCCACTCTCCACCTGGGGTTAGGATTAACTCAAAGGAGTGGTTGTGAAAGTAATATACCAATGTGAGATGTTAATACCAACATCTTAAATCACTGAGTTACACTCCAGATAGAAAGAAGACTGGTGAACAGCAGCCTCATTACTTATTTTCTCTAGTTCTTAGATATTGAGACTTTCTAGTTATGTCATAGGACATTTATACCTAGTTAGAAGCATTTATGCATATTTTTGTCCTTCTTTTACTCACCTGTAGTAAACGTATCTTGTAAAGTTTCTCTTTCTCCATATTATACCGTCTGTCTAGGTCTTCCTAAAAATTGGAAAAGGCTGTAATTATCTGGGAATAGAAAACTTTCACTCTTTAATGGAGTCTTTGAAAGTTGAATATGTTTTTATCATATCTCCCCCATCCTAAGGCCTTAAATTTCTCTTCTTAAATGCCCAAGTTTACTGTCTGGGTCCTGTCTCATATGAGACCCTTGATACCCTCTCATATCATGTTATAACAACTCTTCCTTCTGGGACCCACGGCAAATCCAGTATTCTTAAGTGAAGTAACCTCCAAATATATATGCCCTTCCCCTGCAAAAACCTATGATGATGCAGAGACAAATCATTAGTTAAAGAATGTGCCGTACTATGCCTGTGTTTGGAGATGATGCTAGTTTTCTATGTTTCTACTTAGAGCTGTGTTATCCAATGTGATAGCCACTAGCCACAGCAGACAGTGCAGAACAGAACATTTCTATCACTGCAAAAAGTTCTTTTGGACAGCATTGATATAGAAAATAGAAACTAGTCCCTCATTGAACCCAGCAATGAGACATGGCTGGATGAGACATGGTAAGAGACATGGCTGGATGGTGTGTCGCCTCAGAGAAAGTTACAAAAGGGGTCAAAGGAGTGCCTCCTTCCTCAGCATAGGGAATATAAACACACACCCCTACCCAACGCACCCAAGGGGCTCAGCTGCAGGCAAAATCCAACAGACTTCACTGGAAGAGTGCTGAAGCCCATTCTCCTGGGAGATTATGAGGGTACAAAGGGAAGAGGAACCCTTAAAGAAGGCAGATGCTTACAGTTTTCCTGCTTTTCCTTTCCTCCACTTCCTTTCCTATCTCTTTCTTCTGGAGGGTTTTGGAATGCGGAGAGCACTGGTTTAACTCAGAAGAGGGTGGCAAACTACAGCCTGTGAGCTAAATCCTACAACCTTTGGGCCAAATATGCCTTGTGGCCCATTTTTGTAAATAAAGTTTTATTGGAACACAGCCATGTCCATTCATTTACAGATCAACTATGGTCACTACAGCAGAGCTGGCTCACAAAGCCAAAAAGAGTTACTATGTGCACCTTTATAGAAACAGTTTGCTGAGTCTGGTATATAGTACAACAGAGAGAGGTTTTCCCCTCTGTACCACCCCATCCCTCAGAGCCCGAGTGGTGACCAGCATATGCGGCCAACGCAGGCCTCTCCCCTTCCCAGCTGAGATGCCAGCATGAAAACAACATGCTTGTACACAGAACTGGAAGAAAACCCATCAGAAAGGTGACCTTCAGGGCCATTCCTGGTGAGACCCTGCCTCCATCTGAGGCCTAGCTGTATCAAACAGGACAATGCCCTGGAAAGCCTAGATGTGGAGTTGGCCATAGAGCACATTAAAGTAGGCGTGAGAAGCCATCACAGGAGAGTGGAAAGCTGGCCGCCTGCCCTCAGGAGACAATGCCAGTCCTGAGCAGGCAGGTACTTACGTCATGAGTCATCGCAGAGGTCAAGGTACCAGGCGGCTCTCCACTGGAGAGGGTCTGAAACAATGAAAACATAATAAACACCTCTCCTGAGCATTTGGGAATAAGACAGAAGCCAAGGATCTAGATGTAGGAAGGGGCCAGGCAGGGGCATAAGGGTGCAGCTGAGAAATGTGTTGATGTCCCCCGAGCATGTCTGAAGAGAGCAGAAAGGGAACTGCCCTTAGATGAGCAGCAGATTTTAAATTGTTCTTAGGTGTCTGTCAGTTACACACTAACACGGTAAACTGTACAGCTCTTTTTGAATGTAAGAATCTCGCTAACAAGATGTGCTGAAAAGAGAAATGAGATCTTAAGAGTCTAATTTGTGCAGAGGCTCAAACTCAAACTGATGATTTGAGCTTTAAAAGTTTAAAGTTTTAGAAACAACAGGAGAGGTGGACTGTGCGACGATGAGCCTGGGATACCACTGCCTCCTAGGCTCTCCTATTCACCCATGCCAGTCCCCTCACAGATGTGAAGAGTTGTATGGCTTGGGTGAAATAATGCAACCACTCAGGAGAGTGATAACGGCCCTGCAAGATCTTCGTCTCCCCGCTGGGCATGGCAGTGTCCTGTACAGCCATGGGCACTGTCCAGTGCAGAGTTCTGGGCCAGGCAGCAGGGCATGCGGTCTGGCGCTGGGTGGCTGGACACTCTTGTCCTCCCTAAGCCTCAAGTTCCCTGTTTCTTACAATTTAAGGTTCAATGAAAATTCATGCTAGCTCCTTGGAAGATCAAGTCCTCTGTTCAGAGAACCAGCTGTCCAGGTGTGTTCCCTAAACCCAGACTGCTCCTGCAAGCCTAGGGTTCTTCTGTTAAGTCCAACACTGCTCTCTCCTTCTTCATGTTTGTTGCTGCCTTTTGGGAGTGGGGCATTATCCCTAAGCAGGAAAGGAGAAAGGTGAAATGAGTAAACTGGCAGAAAATTTAAATAACGGGTGAGCAGGAAATAGAGCTCAGACTTTTCCCAGAAACATCTCCCTAAACAGAGGGAGGCCAGAATTGTGTCATCTGGTAATTCGTGTCTGGGTTGCTGCCTTCCACACCCTCTGCTGCCTTCTACTGCCAGAGGAAAGAGAGAAGAGATGGATGCAAATCTAAGAAGGTCACAGAAGGAAAACAGTTGAGGAATGTCTATTTACAGGATAAGTTAGCAACAGCGGTCTGCTCTTTGGTCCTCTAGAACTATCTTTTTCCCGTAATAGCACCTGAGAGTCTCAAGGACTAATTCAGAGCCTTTACCTTTTCATCTCCACGTGGTGCTCTCTCAGCTTTCAGGTTTTCAATTTCTTGCTGTAGTCGTGTCATCTCCTCCTTTAAAAGTGAGATGAACGTTTACAAAATTCAGACAAGCTAGTAATTAGACGCAATTATTCAACTATTTGGTCCACAAGTCTTATTTTCACATTTCATGAGTTTATTCTGGGACGAAAAGCTAATGAGGTAGCTGCCCTGATCTCCAATGATCAGCCTGGGAAAGTTCTTTTCAGGAGGCTACAGGCAGCTATTCCTCCATCAAAAGAGGTCTTTCTTTCTGAAGGGCTGGGGAGGTATACAGTAATCACTGGGCATTGAAATGAACAAGTGATCTAGAGCCTAGTTCCAATTAGTCTTGTCTGTTTCCTCTCTCCAGCAGGCCTCAACCTTATTCAGCTGTCCATCTTCCAGCCTGGAGCTCTGCCTCATCAAGTACCTCCTCCACTTGCTGTCCTCCTTGGCCCTTAAGTAAGATCTAGCTTTTTGGTGGCTCCTGTGCTGAAGTGCCTTTTCCTCCCCTGGAGCTCACACAGAACTTGCCAGGCCTCATTTCCTATCTCACACTAGAGTTGCCAGAACACGCATCACCCCCACGACTAGACTACAGGTTTCCAGAAGATGACAGCCAGGACTTATACATAGGACAAAGACATCCGAAGTTTTCACGACAGCCCTGGTTTTGTATGATGTTACTCTTTTCACAAAGGCCGTCTCTCAACAAAATATATTTTTGCAAAAACTTCATAAGACTTTTCTTTCAAATACCAAAGTTGGGTGACATTGTTTGTTTCGGGGTTTGGCACAAAGTTACTAACCATGGTGCTCTATTCAGCTTATACAACTGACAAATAACTGCTGGATGAATCTGCTTTTTTTTTTTTTTTTTTTTTTTTTGAGATGGAGTCTTGCTCTGTCGCCCAGGCTGGAGTGCAGTGGCGTGATCTTGGCTCACTGCAAGCTCTGCCTCCCAGGTTCACGCCATTCTCCTGCCTCAGCCTCCCAAGTAGCTGGGACTACAGGTGCCCGCCACCACGCCAGGCTAATTTTTTTGTATTTTTAGTAGAGACGGGGTTTCACAGTGTTAGCCAGGATGGTCTCGATCTCCTGACCTCGTGATCCGCCTGCCTTGGCTTCCCAAAGTGCTGGGATTACAGGCATGAGCCACCGCGCCTGGCCGAATCTGCTTTTTAAACTGCACTGGATAGGATGCCACAACAGGACAACGGAGGTAAACCAAGAGATTCAATAAGAGTCCTGGTTTATTTGCTGACACCAAACAACACTTACTCGACAATGTGCTTTAAATTCCTGTTCTTGACTTTTTAGATTTTCATTCATGGCTACAAGTGCTCTCAGGTTCTGTAGGATACTGAAGAGAAAAGACAAAAAAATGACATATGGCAGGCCATTATGATTTTATGAATCACAGCTAAAAGCAGGTCCGCAGCTAAAAAAGGACTCTCCTTTTAATTTCCTTTCTCAGCTCTAAGACTGTCTCACAGATTCTGCACAAATGATAATGACTTCCATTTAACTGACATTATTATTCATTTATAAACCCAAGACCATCAATGCCGGATCCAAGAAAACATTACAGATTCCACAATTAAAATGTCAACTATAGAAACATCAATGAGTTTCCATAGTACCAGGTATATTTAATGATACCAATTATTCAACTGTATTCGGGGCATATACAGTATTGAAAACTATTTTTAAAATCCATTCTGAAAAGGAAACAAGTTGCTTAAGGTCATTAAAAGCACTAATTTGACAATAAAAATATCAACTATCTGACAGTGCTTTGCTCCATTTCATGAAACAAAGGTTTCTAATTATAGAGTCAAGTTACCTGTGGGTACTTTTTGCTAAAAATGTTCATCAAACAAGCACTGCTCATTCTGTGCCTGCAACTTTTTGATTTCATAGTCTCATTCAAATAAGCAGCTCCCGGGAGACTTTACCACCCAAATAGTCTGAAGCTAAAAAGGTCAAATGTTAAGTGCTTTCTCTCCTCTAATGCTCTAATGACAATTAATTCTACATGAAAGAACAAACAACTACAGCAGCTGTGTCTTGACAGAAAAGACTGCACCTTTTCTACCAAGGAGGCACGAGCTGTTTAAAAACTTGTAACAATAGTGAACTCTAGGGAAGAGAATTGGGTGGCTGGGGACAGGAGTGGGAGGAAGATTTTTCACCATACGCCCTTTTCTGTACTATGAAGGTATGACCATTTTGAAAAACAGAAAAACAAAAAACTATGCTGCTTCTGTACACAAGGGGTATTGGGAAAAAGGTGACTAACCCAGGGCAGCCCAGGCACATCTCAGCATGGCAGAGTCACCACTTTCTGGATGAACAGTAAAATGATCTGACCTGCAGGGGCCAGACCAATAGCCGTTGGCTGCTTTGTTC
Organism: Pan troglodytes; assembly: GCF_028858775.2. Taxonomy (NCBI): domain Eukaryota; kingdom Metazoa; phylum Chordata; class Mammalia; order Primates; family Hominidae; genus Pan; species Pan troglodytes. The sequence continues at coordinate 18,654,639 of NC_072411.2, forward strand.
TGTGTTTAAACAAATTAAGCCAACAAGTATCAGCAAAGTCACTTTCATCAAAGCAAAAATAAGCGCATGCTGAAACATCTTACCTTGGATCAGCTTTGGATTCTATCTTCTCGAGGGCTGCTTGCTCTTTGTCCAGTTTCTCACTGTAAGTCTTCAGCTGCAAGAGAGAATGAAGACATGGTTGCTGGAAACTTGGTAGCAGAGGTGAACAACTTCACCTTCTTTTTGTGAGGCAGATGATGACACTTTTTAAAGAAGAAACTTAAACTTGGATTTTAACGTGTAAAGTAGGTAATTACATCATACAACAGAATACTAAGCCAATATTTTAAAAAAGAATAAAGTAGCTCTTTTACAATGATCTCTAGTATCTACTGTTCAGTGAAGAAAATACCGACTGTTTCTCCAAACCTACACCCTTTGTACTTTTTGAATTTTGTACGATGTGAATGTGTTACTTATTCAAAAATTTAAAAAAAAAAAGTTTTAAAAAAGTTCCAAGAGTTCTAGTTGAAAATAGTAGACTAAGCACAACTTGCAGCCACCCCTTCTTGCCCTAAGACCCCCAAACATCCAGACTATTACATTAGAACACAAGAGTTTAACCTCACAGGCCAAAAAAGATGGTTAACAGACAGGAATGGCCTCAGGAGGAAGCTGTGTGGAGTTAGCAGACGTAGGAAGGACTGGTGTGCAGTGTTGGGGATCTGCATTAGGAATAGCCACATAGGCTAGGCAATGAAACCTGACTCTCTTAAACACAACAGCTGGTGCTTAAGTCTCAGAGGCAGGGCGGGGTCCCACATAGTTGGTGATATCCAGCAGAAATGGGGAGTTCCCCGACCCAGAACATCAGTTACTACCGGCTGATCTCAGCAAACAGTAGGTAGATCCCTTCCAGAATAAACACAGGAAGTGGGCTGCATAAAATGGATGGATCCACAGAGGTGGTAACCCGAAATTTTAAAATTAAAGATGAACATATAACCAAGGATCATCAAAGAGCTGAAGATAGACATAACCTTAAAAAAGATGTATCAATTCAACAAGTCAATTCTGATCTTAATAGTTATAGAGCAAGCAAAACTAGATACAATTAATGTACTTAGACATAAAAGAATACTGCATAAAAACAATCAGCCTCACACACACGAAATCAGAGTTGTGACTGCTGAAGTTACAAAGCAGAGGGGCCAGCCAATCTCCTGGCCTTTCTGAAGCAGTCATGCAGCCTCCCCCACAGATGTCAGGCACCACTGCTGTCTGCAACCCTCCATGCCCAGCTCTACTTTTCCCAGATTTACTGGAAAGACACAAGTCCTCTCTGCTTCTCAGTGCCACTAGGTTATCCTGGAAGGGCAGGTTTTGCTGAAGAGGTCAAATCTGGGAAGCCTGGAATGAAAGGGTTCAGAGCGCTCATTCTGCTTACTCCTAACCTTGATAGGTAAGGAGAACCAGGCCCAGAGGTGAAAAACATTAATTACGCACAGGCTGACGAAATCAAGCTTCTTCAGAAGTTGTTCAGTACCAGGTTTTATATAGCTTCCCATTTTTCTAGATGGGAATTAGTCTGATTTTCCTATTAGATAGTAAGCTCCCAGAGAGGGCTCTGATGCCAGGCTGCCTGTATTTGAATCCTGACACCCGGCTGCATGGCCTCTCTGCCTTAGCTTTCCCATCTGCAAAAAGGAATGACGACTGTAGGAATGACATGCCCAGAGCAATGTTGGCTGCTGTTTTCATTTGAGGATAGTCTTATTACTGACTTAAATCACACCCTCCACCTTTCTATAACATGAAAAGGGCTCAACAAATACTTGATTTAGTATTTAGTATAAAAAGCCCCTTTGTAAGTCACTGATAGTTTATATCCTAAGGCATATAAATGTCTTAGAAAGCTGATATCAAGATATTTTGCCTTTAATCTCTTTCAGATTATTATACAAAGACAGATCCACGAATTGGCAAACTTCATGCCAGGGGCTCTGCAGCATTAAAATATCACAGAGGGCTCCCAACCCGCAGAGGTTGCCATCTAATCCGTAAGGAACGCAGTCACAGAGCAATGTAAAGGAAGCTAATCTGTCCAAAGGCAAGGCAGGCGTCTTTATGAACAATGAGAAAAAAATTATTCTAACTGCCATTCATGTGCCTGCCCTTTTGAAATATTCTGACAATAACTGAAGAGGTTAGTCCAGACCAGAATTGAAAAGCTTTGTCAGGTTTACATCAAGGTGGCAAATTAAGTGCTACATATCGCTACAGAGTAAGAATTTTAAATTGGTAAATGTCATGTGAATTCTAGAAAAGTAGGGATACTGGGTTGGTTTCAGAGACGTCTTTGAAGATCCTAGCTTCCAAATCGTCCAGGAAGTACGAGGTAGGGACCTTGCAGCGAGGTCCTTCCATAGTACGGCTATAGTCCAAGCACCAAAATCACAAGGAAGACAGCTTTTCAAGTCTGGATGAGGATAGTTCTCTGTGGAAACCAAGGAACAGAAATATCTACACACTGCTCACGACAGAGGTGGCAGCAGAGGTGTCTGTTTAGCAATCACAAGTGGGAAGTGAGCAGCGACAATGTGATGTGAAGTAGCACACTTGCAACCTGGACTACAGATTGAATCGCAGGGTTCAAATGCACTCCCAGCCCTCCTTCTCCTCCTGCAGCCCTTCCCCCACTCTGCCTAGGAGATAACTGGAAATTCTGAACAATTATATCACTCTGAGGTTCTCTCATCTTTCAAAAGACATCTCACTCTCAAGGAATTCAGGATCTTAGAGTTACTATACAAGCTGCTGTTTGAGGGGCAGGAGCTATTTACTGAGTGACACTGTGAGTTCTTCTCTGTGCCCCACCCAGCCTATCAGGATCACCTTCCCAGGAAGCCTTTCCTGACCCTCGCAGCCCACAGAGACCCCTCCCACCAAGACCACTAAGGGACTAGAACGTGGCAGTGTGGGCAAACTGATGACATGGGTCACGCACTACCATGTAACTGTCCTATGTCCTCAAACTGACTGCAGACTCTGAGAACAGGATCGTGTCTCCCACACACAGACTGATGAAACACGTCATTCCATTAGTGGTTCAGGTCAAAAACAATTCTTGACAAGGGCCCACAGAAGAAGGAGAATCTATCTGCTCACCTCTGTCAGCGTTTTCTTGGCTTCATTATATCTGGCTTGTAGGCTGGTGTGACTTGCTCGCAGCTGTAAATGAAAGATAAAAGATGTATGCTCTCATTTGATCCTTATGACAACACAGATGTGAATTTCACAGATGAGAAAATGAAAGCTCAGAAAGATTTAAACTGAGCAAATGTGAAAATTTTAAAAGGGTTGCCAACAACAAATGAAGAAAAAAAACCTCATATTTAATTAGCACCAAGTACATGTCAGCTGATGTACTAGGAATTTTGCATAAATTATATCACTGAATCTTTATATTCAGTGAAAAAAGACACTTTTCTTATTTTACAGATGAGGAAATAAAGACTCAGAGCAGTCAAGTTATTTGACTAAAGTCCCATAGCTGATAACTGATGAGACCCAGATCCAAATTCAAGTCCCTCTGACTTTTCAGTGGGGCTACAATCAATGCAGTTAACCCACTTGCCTGTTTGCAGAATACAAACAGCATTTCAGCACTTGAGATTCCAGCATAAGACTGGTTGGCAAATGATGACACATAGAAGATAGGATTCAGGACTTCAACACCAAGAGAATGAAAATAAATTACTTTTACTGTTCCAACTTATGTAACTGTAAACTCACATCTTGAAAAAGTCAATTCCCTTTCTCTTGCTAAAACAGTATATCCTTGTGTCTATCAACTTTTAGAAATTCGAAAACATTCCTTTACATGCTCAAAAGGATTGTGTATTTTCACTTTTAAGAAGGATACAAGGCAGAAAACCACCTTCAAACTTGTTATTAACTGGATTCAAGTTAACAATGAGAAATTTTAACCTATATCTCAATGGTTATTTAAAAGTAACATGCCCCATCCTTGGGCCTGTAAGCAGCTTATTAAGAGTTATGTCACCTTCAGAAATCATTACTCCAATCTAGCTACTAGTCTTCATGACTGATAAATAGTTACAATTCCAACAAGGCCTATCAAGAAGCCAACTCAAGCTGAGAGCAATGTGATAAAGGAGAGAGAAGCAGGTGGGTTCTGGTGCCTCCCTTTTCAAAGACAGCCATCTGTGCAATGACAACTTTTATTAACCTGTTTGTGTAACTGGGAGATAAGGGTACTTTGGGAAAAAGTTTAGTTTTCTCTTTAAATCCCAGTGTTTTAACTGTTGATGTTTGCTATGGTCTGAATGTTAGTGTCTGCCCCAAATTTGTATCTTAGAACCTAATACCCAATATGATAGTTTCGGTGGGGTCTTTGGGAAGTGATTAAGTCATGAGGGCTCCAGCCTTGTGAATGAGATGAGTGCCCTTATAAAAGAGGCTCAGTCTGGGCAACAAAGTGAGACTCTGCTGTCTCCAAAAAAAAAAAAAAAAATTAGCCAGGCATGGTGGTGTCCCTGTGGTCCCAACTATGTGGGAGGCTGAGGTGGAAGGATTGCTTCATCCCAGGAGGCTGAGGCTGCAGTGAGTTATGATCATGCCACTGGACTCTAGCATAGATGATGAAGTGAGACCCTGTCTCAAAAAAATGAAAATAAAAGAGGCTTGAGTGGGCTCCCTTGCCTCCTTCCACCATGTGAGGAAGCAGCAACAAGGCATCATCTATGGACATCAGACACCAGATCTGTTGGTGCCTGGATCTTGGACTTCCCAACCTTCAGAACTGTAAGCAACAAATTACCACGTCTAAGGTATTTTGATAGAGCAGCCTAAATGGACTATGACAAGGCTCTAGGAAAGGTCCCCGGGATCTTCCCACCTGCTTCACCCACCTTCTTGTGTAGCCTCTCACCCCTGCACCCACCTACTCATCTGACATTTACCCAAAGCTCTGCTCAAATGAAGTGTATGGGAGAAAGAAAAGAACATGACATTGTAACTGTGGGATTAAAATATGAGAAGAGATGGGGCAGAGCCAGGCCCAAGGAAAGAGAGTTAGCTCCCTCACCAGGGGGTTCAGGAAACCTTCACCAACAAAGACTTACCCCAGATGGATCTTGGCAGGGAAGTAAGAGCTTTCTAAGAAGAAAAGGCTCATCTCTTTTCTTTTCTTTAATTAATTTAACTAACAATTAAATTCTTCATCTGATCATCTTTTCTTAAATAGGAAGTGTCCCAGTAGCTTAGCTTAGTTTTTATCTTGCTGGAGTCCTCCAGGATTCTCTTACCTCTATTTTCTTCTTCATCATTAACCCCTACGCTTACTCTAAAAATTCAGCTGCTGGTTAACACCACCTCTCTGGATTTCTCTTTCTTTCATCACTCTCAGGTTTCCTCTTAGCTACCTACCACCTGTACTCCATTCTATTCCTTTGCATATTCCCTCACTGGACCATGATATGATTTGGCTGAGTCCCCACCCAAATCTCATCTTGAATTGTGGTTCCCATAATCCCCACGTGTTGTGGGAGGGATCAGGTAGAGGTAATTGGATGATGGGGGTGGTTTACCCCATGGTGTTCTCGTGATAGTGAGTTCTCAGGAGAACTGATGGATTTATAGGCATCTGGCATTTCCCCTGCTTGTACTTCTCCTTCCAGTCATCATGTGAAGAAGGACATGTTTGCTTCCCCTTCCGCCATGATTCTAAGTTTCCTGAGGCCTCCCTACCCATGCAGAACTGTGAGTCAATTAAACCTCTTTCCTTTATAAATTACCCAGTCTCAGGTATGTCTTTATCAGCAGGGTGAAAATGGACTAATATTTCCTTATTTGTATAATGAGGATAATAACAGTACCTCCCCTTCGTAAGGATGTTGTGCGAACTGAGTTAATTTTGCAAAGTGCTTAGTAATTAGTAAGCAATAACAAAGCACTTATTAGCCATTACTATTACTGACAGATAGATGTCTGTGATAGAATACGTGAAATAAAAACTCAATTTTGTAACCATACAACTCACTCTCCCCAGGTGAGGGCATACGTGTCTGTAAAAGCCTAAAAAAGGATGCATCTCAGATGCCTTCTGCCTGTATGACCTTGTAAAAGAGGCTGTGGGATTTAAAGAGTTTGGAATCCCTCACATACTACAGGTAGAAGTATAAATTGATAACATAATTGATGAACAACTCAATAGTTTCTAGCAAAATCAAAAACGCATTTTTTGAGAAGTTAGGGAACAAGTTAAATAAATTGTGTTACATATATACTATGTCACACTATCCAGTCACTAAAAAGAATGAGGTAGATTTATTTGCTTAAATTTTGGTTCAACCACTAACAAGCTATGTGACTACAGACAGCCTGCTTAATTTCTGTGTCTCAGTATCCTTATTTGTAAAGTGAGGAAAATAACAGTACCTCCCATTCATAAGGATGCTGTGTGAACTGAATGAGTTAATTTTATAAAGCACATAGTAATTACTAAGCAGTAACAAAGCACTTATTAGCAATTACTATTACTGACAGAGAGACGTCTGTGATACAATAAGTGAAATAAAAACTCAATTTTGTAACCATACAAGTCACTCTCCCCAGGTGAAGGGGCATACATTTTTGCAAAGGCCTAAAAACAGGTTTGCCAGGAAACACAGCAGACACAAATAGTAGCTTGCTCTATTTATTCTTATCTTTATATACTTCTATACTATTTAATTTATATTCAGCTTATCCCTACAATTTAAAAAAAGCACTTGAAACATTTGAAAACTGACAGAAACAAAAGGAAAATGTGTTTAGTATATCTGCACACACACAGAAACATGGAACACAGACTCTGAGCAAGTCTCTCCCTTCCCTACCTCATTTTCCTCATCCAGTTGGCCTAGCTACATGGGCAGGGATTACTGCATGTGCTGGTCATCATCTTTAATTACATTAAACATCGCAATAATGATTGTTGTCTTTTAATGACAGCCTGCTATGTTAAGCAGTATGCTTGAAAAGTAACAGCCTCTGGGTAAAAGTGTTCTGAACCAACTGCAAAACAGACTCAAGAGTCAGGGAGGATTGCCCTGTCAGCTGGACCAAGAATGAGTCAAGACTGCCATTTGTGTTGAGGCTTAGTATTGCTTCTCCCCAGGTTTAGACAGAAGGTAGAAGCAAATGTCCATTCCTGCTGGGATACTCTGGCTCCTGGAGTCCACAATAATCTCAAAACTATCTTCCCTCAGAGATAAAGACACCATAATAAGGCAGCCTCATCCTTGTCTCCTGCTCCTTCTGATTCTGTGATGAGTTCTTTTTGAACCATTCTTATCACCAGCAGGGGTCAGGAGTAGGGATGATACTGTCTGAGTTGACAACTCATTAAAATGTCTAAACAAATAACTGAACAGAAACCAAATCATAGGCTATCTTTTCATCCTTCTTTGATTCAGAGCATTTAGCAAACCAACCTATTATTTGTTCAGCTATGGTAGAACAAATTCTAATAGAACAAATTCAAATAAAGAAATGATTGGGCAGGACCATTTGATAGGTTAATATCTTTTAAATATGTGGGACTAACTAAAAACTAACAAGCTCAAAATGCCAACTGGTACCCAATTTTTTTTTTTTTTTTTTGAGATGGAGTTTCGCTCTTGTTGCCCAGGCTAGAGTGCAACAGCATGATCTCGGCTCACCGCAACCTCCGCCTCCTGGTTTCAAGCGATTCTCCTGCCTCAGCCTCCTGAGTAGCTGGGATTACAAGCAGGTGCCACCATGCCCAGCTAATTTTGTATTTTTAGTAGAGACAGGGATTCTCCAAGTTGGTTAGGCTGCTCTTGAACTCCCGACCTCAAGTGATCTGCCCCTCGTCAGCCTCCCAAAGTGCTGGGATTACAGGCGTGAGCCACAACACCTGGCCCATATTCATTCTCTTAATCTTCTTCTACGTGTATTCTTCTAATCTAATCTATTGCTAATGCAACTGAAGCATATAACTTTTTTATTGTCCAATGACTGTTGCTGAGTCAAACTTCCCAGCTTCCTCTTAGGTCTACTTTTCAGGGCAAATATATGAAGGTCTTTCCAAAACAGTCTCATATCACCAGGTATTACAGAACACCATCTCCTATAGCTCTTTTAAAAATGATCAAGTTTCCTCCATTTCCCTGCCATCAATAGTAGCAGTCCACATCTAGACTACTGCATCAGCCTCCTACCTGTTGTCCCTGAATTCCTTCTCACCCAAGTCCAGTTAATTCATGCTCCTGCAGCAAACAGAATGGTCTTTACAATATGCAATTCTGATCATGCCACTCCCCTATTTAAACACGTCAATGGCTTCTGTTGTCCTTAACATGGCTTGGATGGTCCTGTTGATCAGACACTGCCAACCAACTGTCTTCATTCATGACTCCCTGGCCACAAAACAGACTGGCTAAGACCCTTCCTCCTCTGGTCTTTGTTCATGTTGTTCTGTAAGTCCATATAGCCCATACAGACTTCCTGCCTGGAAATACCCACTCATCTTTCCAGTCTCAGAACTCTGTGACCTGGGGCTAGGTCAGGTCTCCCTATTAGTCACTCTCCCAGCTTCCTAGACTTCTCCTTCAAGCATTTAACACACCTGTAATTAAATGACGATGAGTGTGGTGACTTCTCATTAGAACTTAAGATCCTTGACAGCAAGGATCATAACTTGTTCTTCATTCATCCCAATAGCTAGTTCAGTGCCTAGCACACAGTAGTGCTCGGTAGATATTTGTTAACTAATGCTATTTATTCTTGCCCTGTGATCTTTTCCTATGATAGAAGTTAGCAAATTTTTTCTGCAAAGGGCTGGATAGTAAATATTTTAGGCTTTGTAGGTCTTATGGTCTTCTGCAACTACTCAACTCTGCTACTGTAGCCTGAAAGCAGCCACAGAAAATGTGTAAACAAATGGATGTGTTATGTTGTAATAAAACTTAATTTACAAAAACAAGTGGCAACTGGACTGGCCCAAGCACCACAGTATGCCAACCCCCGTTCTGGAATCTCCTTTAACCAATCTACCATGAAGATCTTGAATAAACTTACGAAAAGAAAACACTGACCTCTTCAAGATGTTTGGTCTTTTGCGCAATCTGTTTGTTCAAGGAAATGACTTTCCGGCGATGTAGCTGGGAGGTTCCTAATTTTTCTGGACTTTCTTCAGCTGATAGCTCAGACTGCTGTGGAAAAAAGGGACGGCAAATCCAAAGGATTTAATTAGTTGACCTTGGTTCATGTAATCAAGCCCTGTTCAATGTGGGCAAAGCAGTACTGGGCAGCCAGTCACACCAAGCCAGGGCATTTACAGGGCCTGTTCAAAACCTGGCGTACAGAAGAGATTCTGACACAATGACCAAAATCCCTATCAACAGAACCTGCATTCTGGGCTGAGGGAACAGCATGTGTAAAAAAGTACAGGGACATAACTGTGGTTATGTCAATATCATATAGGCAATAGGTATCATCAAAAAGTCTTAAATAGGGGAATAACATGGCCATAGTAATGTCTTCATGAGACCATTCTGGAGTTATCAAGAATAATGAATTGATTCACTGTGATCGAAGTATTATAAGCAAATGGTTAAAAAAGTCTAGCCATTCAGCAGCACTTATAATGAAGAGTCTCCCAACACATTTTCCATCACTTGGCCCACTCCAATTTAATCATTTCCTATTTCTGATGTTCTGGAGTTAACAGGGGATTGACTGGAAAGGGATTAAAGGTGCTGAGAGAGGTCAGGTAGGAAAAGTTCTGCAACTGTATAAGGGAGGAGGGGGTGGAGAAGGATCCTCAGGACCAGGAGTGAGTGTGAGAGAGATCTCTGAACAAGATGATGAGGTGAATGTGATAACATTTTCCAGGAGGGCAAATGGCCATTCCTGAAAAACCACACAAAGAAGTAAGCAGCTTAGTGTAGATACTGAATACAAACACCGCCTCAAGACTCCTGTGAGAAGCCCCAGGAAAAAGAAATTAAAAGGTAGACCTTTTTGCAATAAGTGCAATTATAATACTTCTTGGATGATTATAGTTTTATTAAACAGTCAAACACCAACAATAAAACATCTCCTTTCTTATAGTAAGTACCCCAATTCCAAGCTAATCATTGATTCTAAACTCACATGCAACAAAAACCATTTGGATATTCAACTTTCCCTGAATGTTTTAACAGTGGTCCTAGGCTTGAAAGTCTAAGATATTTACCCACAGAAAAAAGAAATGGGAAAGTGAGAAGGAGGAGAAATTGGATGGCCATAACCATTTATTCTGGTTAAGGATTTCTCTGAATAATTCAGCAGTATTATTAATGGATGATGAGTTCTTCTGCTACTTAACAACTTTGGAGTTACAAAACAACCAGCAGGATACAGCTGCATAAAATGGTAAGAAACATCACTTTCTATCTCATGGGCTGGTAGGCCATAAAGGAAACAGAAAAACTAAGCATTTAGTATTACAACACATTTAGCCTTGAAACCTGGGACTGTGTAAAATGTCAACATTATTTTAGCTTTTAGGATTTCTGGGAATTGGAATTAACTTTTTAAAATTAATTTTGGACACACCAAGATATCCACAACTTGTAGTATGGAGAAGGACAAACTATTTCTGAAAATTATTTGAGAGTATTAAAAAAGGGTGGCGGAAGAGGAAAGACCAGCCCCACTCTAAATCACTTACAAAAACAGAATTACAATTAACTACATCTCCTCTACTTTGATTGGATTGACCTGAACTATGCTATTAATTTGGCCACTTTTGTATGTTATGTATTTAATAGCTTTTTTATAATTAATTTTAGCTTTGAGTTTTAATATCCAGCTTAGATTCCTTGACTTTGACTTCCAAAGTGTCATAAGCATATTCTCGGAGCATTGTGCTTTACTAGCCGAATTACATAAGCCTTCTATTCATGCTTTTCTGATACCTGAAACAGAACTAATTTCCCATACAGTATGTCTCTATGTTTGGTGTCAGGATTATGCTTCAGTATCCTGACCTCCTCCAGATGCCTGTCAGGCTTTGTGACTGAGACGTGGGCAGGCAGGCTCCAGTGGATCCACGTATCACTCACCTTCCAGACTTCCTCCAGTGTGTGGGGGCTGAGTAAACTCATTCAATTCTGTTCTGCAGCTTTGGCATGGATTGGGTGATGTCTCTGACTGTTAGCAAGCTTTCTTGCTCATAAACTGCTTTTATGGCCAAAGTCCTAAGAAAATAAAAACTGCATTCCCCCACCCAGCTTCCATGCTCTCATATTAGTGTATATGGCACACACACAGCTTTGTTTTAAAATTATGACCTTCAGACTTCACTTACAAGAATTCTTCTTGCAGGAAAACCAGCAGCCATCTTGATATGTGGAAAGATTATTTCTGTTGATAGCTATCTATTTAAGTCTCAATTTTGAGCCACATGCTCCCTCAAAACCCTGTCAGAAGGTCTCAGAGGCCAAATACCTTTTCATAATAATAATATGTTATTTGCCTTTTCACTCTCATTCTCATGATTATACAGTGACATCTTCCAGATGTTATATGACATGTGATATCACTGATCTGATGTTAATATTAATGTGCTCATTATAATTTGTAAGTAAATACATAAGCTATTGGGTATGAATTAATACATGTTATTGTCAATGAATACATAAGCTACTGTAAATGAATTAAAATACACAAGCTATTGAGTCCTCAGTTATTTTTAAGAGTCTTTAACTGGGTCCTGAAAGTATTATAAAATGTTGAGAACTGCTACTTTAATCTAAGGAGCCTGGTTCACTTGGTAATCCACCCATGGACTGGGACAGTCAATGGAGTGGGCTCACCAACTGGCCAGCCATCATTTATATAACACTGAGAGGGAAAAGTTCTTTCTGATTCTACTCTTTTACTAGACCCGTGATTCGGACAACCATACAAACAGAGAGAAAATGCTCGCAATGCACAGAAAAAAAATCTTGAAATCTCTATAGGTACCTCTATCATATCTGTTATAATAGTGTACGTTCCAAGGAAACATGAGCTTTCAAAATGCTCTCTTTTATTGGTAGGTAATAATTCTTAGTCCTGTGTGGAGTCCTGTAAATGTACATTTACTGGCGCACAGTACTTATAAACTTGTAAGTTCCTCTGTTTGCCTTTGAGTTTAGAGACAGTGCTAAGAGAAGCTGCTTTGTTTAATGGGAAGTTATTTTTAGTCAGATAAAACAGTTTATTACTGAGCTGAAATGAGAGTTCCTAACCTAGGAAACAGAAAGCTGACCGCCCTGTTTTTCAAACACACTTTTTATTAAGCAATCTAAATTTTTTGTTTCTCAAAGCCAAGAGAACTCAGACTGATGAAGACAGGAACAGGTGCGTAAACCAGCGGGTCTCATCTGATGGTTCATTCACTGAGAGATACGATGAGAACGAAAACTAGATGACCAAGGTGGATTTGAATGATGAGACAAAGTCAGACAGAAGGAGAAGAGGAAAAGGGGCTTTATACTAAATCCTTGACAGAAAAAATTTAAACCGTAGAGCATCGTAACAGATTTCTGCTCCCAAAATGCAACATCTGTCAAAGAACATCAACCATCTACAAATATTCCATTTGTGTTTACACTGCAGTGAGGGCTAAAGTGCCAATCTAATTTGTTCAACATTTTCAGATTAAGAACGTGCTTTCAAAACCACATTGTGGATTAAGATGACTTCTAGTGTAAATTCAGTGTTTTCTAATAACTGACAGATATTCACAACTTCTATTTTTAGAGGAAACAGATTTAAATGTCACCGAATAATATTACTCTAGTTCAAAATGGTAAATTCCCAAGAGAAGCAAAAAATGATTACTTTAGCTAAAACTATATACTTTTATAATTGAAAGAGACCCAAAAGGTTATTTACACATCAACCTTCTAATACAGGGTTCTCTCCTATATCATCTCCCTACCCCACCAAAATATGGTCACTAAGCTGACAATAATAAAGAATTCCTATCTTACAAGGTACCAGGAATTCTCTACACTAAATAGATGGACTTCAATTTTTGGTACCCTGACTGACCAATTAAGGACAAGTAGGCTGGGCGCAGTGGCTTGTGCCTGTAATCCCAGCACCTCCAGAGGCCAAGGTGAGTGGATCACTTGAGGTCAGGAGTTTAAGACCAGCCTAGCCAACATGGTGAAACCCTATCTCTACTAAAAATACAAAAATTAGCCAGGCATAGTGGCATACGCCTGTAATCCCAGCTACTTGGGAGGCTGAGAATTGCTTAAACCCAGGAGGTGGAGGTTGCAGTGAGCCGAGGTCATACCGCTACACTCCAAGCTGGGTGGCAGAGAGGGACTCTGCCTCAAATAAATAAATAAAGACAAGTAAACAGACTATGTGAAATATTTCTTTAAAAATGTTTTTAAATCTAAGAACTAGCAAGAATGTTAAATTTCAGAAGGCCAAAAAGTAACTGAAAGTGGGAATCCAGGAATGTATGTGTACCCACTGAAGTTGGCTTTTTTTCCTGAGAGTATCTGCCAAAACCTGATGATCACAAGCTTTGATTTTTACAATTCAGTAACGACTTTTTACCACATAAATCTTGATACAGCTGTAAGAGGGAAAAAATCCACAATGAGATTTTGTAACAACAGATTGGACCTCATGCAGTTCTGCAATCCTAATTCACACACTACTTTGGTGCAAAAAACCCATAAGTAAGGACTAGGTATAAAATGCACTTGGGCTGAAGTATCCCCAGGTGCTTGGCAGAAGCAAAAGCAGATCTTCCCTGAAAGAACAGAGCTTCAATCCTAGGCCTCAAATAGTTCCTACAGATAAATTTCTAAGGAATATGGGGCTCACAGTCAAAAATCAAAAGCAGACAAGAAGTCAAACTACCATAAACAAAAGCCAGTGAAAACAGACAGCAAAACTGCATCTGTAAAGACTTATTCAAATACACCCCCTCCCAATGCACACACCATATACATACAAGCATGTGCATTCCTCCCTAAAGCAACAGATTAAATCTAATCACTCTTTCAGATAACAGTTCAACTAAGTGTCCACAGCTCTTCCACCTGTCCTTTCTATAACAAGATGCTGACACCTTTCACCACCTTGGATGTTATCCTAGTTTGTAAGTGAACTTCGAAAGCACTCCTGATGATGTGTGACCACTGCAGATAGGAGGGAATCATCCACTTTCCCTGATCTATATTCTGCTTCCAAAAATGAAACTCAATACATGAATGCTCTTTTCAATATTTTTAAAACCCACTAATGAAATTCCATGAATTTCAAAAACCCATAGTTATGTAACCTTGTTGAGTCTAAGGCTTTGCTTTGGGTCCCACCGTGAGTAATGCGGTGTGCCTGCTCAGAATGCACTTAACATTTAGGAGGTGTGAACAAAATCCAAAACCTCCTCTTTAATCCCCATACACTACTGTCAGGTCAGATGGCATCCTCACCAAATCATGAATTGGTACAACTCACTTTTCTGAAATTCAACAGTTTTTTCATTTTTCTTAAGTGATGTTCCAATTATCTTTGCAAGTGATGCTTTAAGTGATGCTCAAATCTGGCAAGGCTAAAGTCCAAGTCTTTATGCAAACTGATAAGGACTCTGAAATGTATAAGTTGTGCTGTGTGGCTTGAGACCATTTTACCAGGCTGACAATTCATTAGTTGATACCATTATCCTTGCAGTTAGGTATTGTATACTAACTATGTATGAGTCGCTCCGAATTCAGGAAATCTTAGAGCCGTTTGTAAACAGAAACATATTTAGCATTGTTCTCTCCAGATTTACAGGGTTCCTTACTCTCTTAACTCTGATTAAAATTTTAAATCTCTCTCCCCACCTTCCTTGGCTTATTTCAGCTAATCTTTACTCAGATCTTATTGTGTGGGGGCACGGTGGTATGCACTGGGCAAGTGGGAAAAGGCAAAGACTGTACCTCTGACCCTTCATAATCTAGCCAGACAAAACCAGCTAATTCATAAGTAAAGGTGTTGCATCCTCTGCATTCTCCTCAATGCCTAAATTGTGTCACAGAGGAAAAGAGTTCTGAAAGCTGCTGTTGTTCCTTCCTCTCCCTCTCTTCCTTTCTTCTTTCCTTCAGCAAATATCTGTGAAAACCCAATTGTGTTGGGCACTGAGAGTAGACTATAATCCTAGCCCTCCTGGAAAGCAAACATTCTAGTCCTGGGAGACAGGCAAAGAAACAAACGAAACAGTGCTTGAGGGAAGTGCTACAAAGGAGATAAAGAGCTGATCTCTACAACATCACTGAAGAGCCTCTTTTAAGAAGTAGAATTTTTTTTTTAAAGAGGGTCTCACTCTGTTGCCCAGGCTGGAATGCAGTGGCATGATCATAGCTCACTGCAACCTCAAACTCCTGAGCTCAAGCAATCCTCCTGCCTCTGCCTCCCAAGAGGCTGGGACTGGAGGTACATGTCACTACACCCAAGTAATTTTAAAAAAATATTTTGCAGAGATAGGGGTCTCACCATGTTGCCCAGGCTGATCTCAAACTCCTGGCCTCAAGCGATCCTCTCGCCTCAGGCTCCCAAAATGCTTGGATTACAGGCGTGAGCCTCTGTGCCTGGCCCAGAATCATTGCTAATGGCTATCAGGTGAGTCTCCACAAAGTCTTCAAGTGATCCATTATCTTCTACTGAGTATTTATTATGAATGAAGCAACAGGAATACAAAGATAAAAAATGAAATATTGGCCCTCTAAAACTTCAGAGGTTAGGAATATGATTTATGCAACACCTATTATGTTATGTGAGGAAACAGTATCTAGAATGAAGGGGTTTAAAAATCTACCTAGACCCCCACCCCTCCTGATTTTAGACCCCCAAACCCTCCTGGGTTTTTCTATCTGTGGCCACAATAGGAGGTTTCCAAGAGAGGAACACCCCCACCCCTTTCCTGACTCATACTACACTTCTCCCTAACTCCAGAAACCGATGCTGCTAGCAAGTGGTAACATTTTTTGAGTTGGGGCAGGATGATAGGATTGGAAACACTCACATCTAAGCTTATTAGAAATCACACAGGTGGCAGATCAGGCTGATTTTCTAACAAAGCAGTCAGGGTCCCCGGGCTGCTAAGCTTCCTGTTACTTTCTGGCCCAGGCAATGTCCCTGGGGTGTGGTATCTTCACTCAGTCCTAAGCCCTTCCCTTTTCCATTTCTAACCCCATGGAATAATTTTAAAAGTCACCCATTCTGCCTGGTTATTATCAGGCAAAAATATTTTAATATCAATTATGTCAACAACTTTTCTTTGGGCAGATACTGTCACTTCAAATGATAACACAAACCTAGTAGCACCTGGCAGCCACTTTACAGGCACACAAATTGTATTATTCTGTAATTTATGTTTTCACAGGTTGACTGACTCCTTACTGGAAGCCCCTCAGGGCCGCAACTCTGACTCATGCGTAACGCAATCCCTGCCCCCTACACCTGACACTGCCTGGATGCAGATCTACTCAACAGGTGTTTGCTGAAAGAAGAAATATATCTAATCACTCTTTCACAGGACAGTGATTATGAGGTCAATTCCATCAGTTCTCTGGCAGAAAAGAAAAACCAAAGACTTAAAATATAAAAAGATTGTATTAATTTAAAAATATATTTTCAGAAGACTTCATACGTTTGGAAAAAGTGTAAGAGTTACAAACCCAGGGTGGAGAAATAACAATGTGAAGGCAACTACTAAGAGGACAAACGATATATTAACAATTGATTCTTTTGGGTCAATTCCCTCCAACTTTGTTAAATAAATTTCCTGAGGGCCTAGTGGAAACGAAGGCCTTATGGGGGTGCTAGCCACCATGTGTGCCCCATATCTGTTGGTAGAAAAGCAATCCCTGTCTCCTACTCTTTCTAGTTCAGAGGGGCTGCCAGTCACACCCAACTCCTGGCAACAATGGGCCTGGGGAGAAATCTGTGACCTAAGCCATGACAGACAGAGGACAGTACTTCCTTAGGATTTTATACACTGATGGAGGAAGGGGGCAGTAAGACAGAAACTGTCTACAGTCAGGCCTCCAAGGTGACGAAGCCAAGACAGAGACAAAGTGAAGCAAGGGTAAAGGGATATGGCAGGGCCATTTGAGTCCCCCCCTAAAGACTTCCAGTTCTGAGAGCTGATAAAGGCTCCCTTTTGCTTATAGCAACATGCTGGGTAGAATTCCTATTACTTGCACCCAAAATGCTTAAAAGGCAAAGGGTCCAACTTAGTGAGTGACAGAACTGAAGAGGCAGTCTTCTCTGCTGATTGCATCATAAAGTGGAATAAAAATCATCATGATAGATGGGGACAAGATCTGCTCTAATCAAATGTGGCTGTCTGCTTTTTCTAGAAGAGACCCTTTCCTTTGTGTTTTTTCATAAGTACATCCTTGACCATACCCAAGCTCTAATTATCTGGCGAGATTCCCCAGGTGCTCTGGAAAGATATGACTTCAAGATAGAGCAAAGGCTTCTAACTGCCAGAGAATGATTCTCAGAATCAAAAGGTCAGAGGCAATGGTGCCAGAATTTCTTAATTGCTGGACAGGAAAATTTCCAAAACCCATTAAGGAAAAATTCCTTCCACAAATAAGTCCCTTGATGATCTAAAATACACCTTGCTATGGAAATGAGATCAAGATGTTGACATTCTTCGGGCTAGGAGAACCTCCCACTGCCTTTTTTTTCTGAAACAAAGTCTCTCTCTGTCGCCCAGGCTGGAGTGCAGTGGCGCGATCTCAGCTCACTGCAACCTCCGCCTCCCAGGTTCAAGCTACCAATCCCACCTCAGCCTCCCAAGTAGCTGGGATTACAAGCATGTGCCACCACACCCAGCTAATTTTTGTATTTTAGTAGAGACAGGGTTTCACCATGTTGGCCAGGCTGGTCTCAAACTCCTGACCTCAAGTGATCTGCCTGCCTCAGCCTTCCAAAGTGCTGGGATTACAGGCGTGAGCCACCATGCCTAGCCAGATATTACCCTTTAAAGAACTGCATGAGAACACATTAATGTGGTATTCTCCAGAAACATGAAGAGTCACTTAGATACTCCAAATACAAACTTCCATGGCTTTCAGCAGCTTAGGTTTATGGTGTGTGAGTGCCTGGGCTGAGCTGCACCATTTTCACTTTTTCTTGTTTCCGTGGTTAGTTCCCAGTATGCCCTAGCTACCAATAGCCCAAGGTAGGCAGTTGAATAGTGGGGCAGTCTAAGGAGGCACAGCCACAGCCAAGCCTGGAAGGCAGACACTAAGGATGGTAAAGGAGGCTGTCCCTGCTTCTCCCTAAGGAAGCTCCACCTAGCCAAGGAGAAAGATTGCAAAGTCAAAACAGTCCTGTACTCAAACCTGGAACTTATTAGCTGTATGGCACTGGACAAGTCACATAATCTCGTTTCTTTGCCTGCAAAATGGATATAATATCACGTACTCATTTATAGAGCACCAACACTGGTGGGCCCTTAGCGAGACTCTCAGATTACAGACAAGAGTAAAGGTGGTCCACAGCCACATAAACAGATAGTTTCAACTGCATATAAATATAATGATGGAGGAAGGCAGAGGATTATAAGCAGGAAGGCAGCCTATACGAATTAAATGAGATAATTTTTTAGAATTAAAAAATAAGAACTAAATGAGATAATGGTACACAAAGAATCTGCATGGAGAGGCACTCAGGGTAGATTCAGATTCACCAAGACAGATCTGTGCCTCTAGAGCTATAAAATATTCAGATCCTTTAGAGCTACACAATGTTCCAATATCCTGTCTTAGGGAGAAGTCGACCAATGAATGATTTAGTTGGCAGACTAAGTATTAAAGTGGTCAAAATGGTGTATAGTTAGTATGCAGCATTAGGGAAAGTCCCTTCCTGCCCTCCCAGGGACCTTGCAACTTCCCTGGCCCAGCTTCCTTTTCTTTCTTCTGGCTCCTATCAGGCTTAGGGGGTTGCAGGGCGGAAGTATTTTTTGGACAGTCAGGCATTTCAGTTTTCTGTAAGTCAGAGTAATATTCTTCTTCCCTGTAAAAATAAATGCTATGATGCAGTGAGAATATTAGACATGAACACCAAAAGCACAGTGGTACTTCTTGTAGCACATTCAGGGAAGGGTGTTACCCTTTGGAAACAATGGCAGATGGAGCTACTCAGCCTAGAGTCTACGGACACTCATGAATTATGTATCTGGAAGCTTCTTCACATTCCTCTTTCTGCTGCTCTACAAGAACCATATTGAGTTACATGTCTCAGGAACTTTGAGATACATGTTATGTTACACTCTTATAAGAAACTTGTGAACTTTACCAGTAAAAAAGAATACTGCACATGTTTTTTACCTTGTTTTTATATCCCAGTGCCTGTCAAGTTTCCAAACACTCACATCTGGCAGGCTATTCAATTTATTCCCTGGTCACAAAATCATTTTTACACTTGATCCTCCCCGCAAATTATCCTTTCCCCTCTCTTCATAAAGAAAAAATAAATTCTGATCTCAGCCTAAGTGAGTTTTTCTCAGATACTACCAACAGCTTCCCTCCTGGGCATTCCTCAATCCCATCTCTATTTCCAAGGTATATTACTGAGACCATGAAGGTGGCAGCATTGCCAGTGTCCAGTTTCAGCCCAATCTGTGGCAGTATGATTAAAAGACCAATAAGCAAACCATGGTAGACAACTCTACAATGGCCCCATGATTCCCACCTGCTGATGTTCACACCTGCCTTTGTGTAACCCGTTTCTTTTGGGTGTGGACGGAAGCTGTGCCTTGCTTCTAACCAACAGAATACACCACAGAGAAGAGGCAGTCTTTTGATTACATATATGTAATTACGTTATGTAAGTCTATAATGCCTGCCCTGCAGGGAGACGCCCTCCCTTGCTAGCTTTGATGAAATAAGTGGCAATGTAGGAGAGGCTCATGTGACAAGGAACTGCGGGTAGCCTCCAGCTAACGGCCAGCAAAAACTGGTGACCTCAGTGAGCAGGTTGCAAGGAACTGAATGCTGCCAACAACCATGTAAGCTTGGAAGCGAATCCTTCCCCAGTAGAGCCTCAGATGAGACTGCAGCCTTGTAAGAGTCACAGAGGGTGCTGCTAAGCTGTGCCCAACTGCTGCCCCACAGAAACAGTGAGACAATAAATGTGTGTTATTTTAAGTGACTACATTTGTGGCAGTACTGCCACACAATAGCAGATAACCACACAAACAACGTGAGAATGAGAAAAGCAGCCCCTGACATCTGAAAGCTAGCCTGGTACTATTAGCAAGGCATTGATGTTGGTGGGAGGCTGACTTGCACTCATAACCAGGCCTTGTTGCAAAACATAAACAATTTCAAAGAACACCAATACCAGACAAGGCCACCCTATGACTATGAGTATGTCCGAACATGGACGAAAACATAAACATTGTCCGAATCACAAAAATGACCAAATATCCCCTATACTGGCTATTACACATACATAGCTTTAATCTTGATTCATTTTCCCCATGTCTTAGAGATAAGATTTATTAAGATACTCATTGACAGACTCACCCCTCCTTACAGTATCGAACCCAAAGCAAAGCCCCACTTCCTTGAACCCTCCTTCAAGTCACCTTACATAAGTCCAAATCCTATACTAAGTCCTTTCTGACACATTCTTACTGAAAGGCCCCATGATTCCCATTGGTATGTGTTCTCCCTCACTACAAGCAGCAATATACCCAACTTGTTCAACCACAGATATGTTCCTAGTTGAACAAACTAGGTCTTTGACTGGAGAGCACTGACAAAACAAAAACAAATCAAGCAAATAACAAAAACACCATACATGACTTTACCACAGAACTTGCATAAAATAGAAGTATAAACCAATAATACAAGAAAGAGGCCATACTCAGTTTAGCTATAAGACATAAAAATAGAATCAAGTATCTCCAAATGAGTAGAAAGAAATTATCTGACAAACAGTAGTAGGATAAGTGGATATGAATAGGAAAACTAGGACAGGTCCCCACTTTAGGCTAAAGAAGAATAAATTCTACATAGGTTAAAGAATTAAACATAATTAATAAAAGACCAGCTGACATGCATTAACTATTTTACCAGATCCATGGAAAAACAATGAACCTCTCATTTGGAAACAAGAATAAAAAAAAAGACTGACCAACTTGGGTACAAATTCCTTGTATATAATGAAAAACAACACAAAAGTAAAATAAAGTGCCTGAGAAATACTTGCATCACAGTGACAATATATTTAAATCTGAAGTATAGACTTTATTCAAATTCACAAGGAAAACGTTACTCGAGTATAGTCTATAACAGACAATTCAGAGAAGAAAACACAGTAAACAATCCTGTATTCAAACCTGGAACTTATTAGTTACATGGTACTGGATGAGTTCTCTGTAACCTGTACTTACACAGAATCATCTTCGATCCTCTCAGTGGTCTACAGAGCTGCCATTTTAAAGTTGCTACAGTAACAAATTAGACAAACAAAAAAATCAAAGCTGGAAATATTGGGGGCATATGCTGGGAAGTCCCTTCACAACTGTTAGTATTTTACGTAGTTGTAACACACAGAGGGAGTGATAACCAATCATCTAACACCTAGAAAACCTCTCAGCAGAAACTATCTGATCACATTTCACAATATTATCCACAATGGCAAACAGAAACAACTTAAAATTGTGTCTAACAAAAAAAAGTTTAATGAACTGCGCTGTATTAACACATAAATTATGTAGTTATTAAAATAAATGAGAACGGCCAGCCACAGTGGCTGAGACCTGCAATCCCAGCACTTTGGGAGGCTGAGGTGGGAGGATGGCTTGAGCCCAGGAGTTCAACACCAGCCTGGGCAACATGACAAAACCCCATCTCTACAAAAAATACAAAACTTAGCCAGGCATGGTGGTATGCGCCTGCAGTCCCAGCTACTTGGGAGGCTGAGATGGCAGGATCACCTGAGCCTGGGAGACCAAGGCTAAAGTGAGCTGAGATTGTACTACTGCACTCTTTGCCTGGGCAACAGAGTGAGATCCTATCTCAGGAAACACACACAGCCACCCATACACACAAACACACACTTAGAAAAATAAAAATAAATAAACAAACGGGAAGGCTAGAAAATATTTAGGATGTGATCTGACAAAACCAAAAAGAATGAAGACTACAGTAATGAAAATAAAGCTATCAACAGCTGAAGAGTGCCAGGCACCATTTGAGGCATTTTGGTCACATTTCATTTAATCTTCCCAACACCTGTCAGAAAAGTAATATTATTCTCATTTTATAAAGCAGATACTAGGGCAAAGAGAGATTAAATATATGGCCGAGGTCACACAGCTGGGAAATGGAAAAGGCAGAAATGAACCAAGATATGGCTTCAAATGGTGTGTTTTTAATCACTGCACTCACTCACTGTCCTACCTCTTTTAGACATATATGATGATTACAACTATACACAACTATGAAGATCTGGGAACAAGCACTGTAAAATAATATGCAAATGTGAAATAACTGCAATACGGGAATAGGATTAAAGGCAATTTAATTTTGAAAAACCATCAGCTTTAATGCTATACTACCTACCCAATGAAAACAACACAATTAAGTAATGAATGTTTGACACCTCTGCTTCTCCATCGGAAGTTTAACTACAGTCATCTCTTAGTATATGTGGGGGATTGGTTCAAAAACCACCTGCTTATGCCAAAATCTGTGCATACTCCGCAGTCAGCTGTACGGAACCCACATATATGAAAAGTTGGCCCTCCATATACACTGGTTTTGCATCTCATGAATACTGTAGTTTCCATACACATCTGGTTGGGAAAAAATCCACATGTAAGTGGACCCACACAGTCCAAACCTGTGTTGATCAAGAATCAACAGCATGTATGTCCTTAGAAAAAATCTTGGCACGGCTTCCTGTCCAAATTACTCCTAATTTCACTCTTTTCTAGAAGAATGGAATGGAGGTAGAGAATGGTCCAAGACAGATAAACCAGAATGTATCCATCAGAGTTGGATAGAGATCACTGGTCAAGAGTGAGGAAGAAAAAGCTTATTAGGAGATAAAGATACAGAGAGATCCAGAAGGAGACATGCAAAATGCAGAATAACTGGGGAAGTCAGGTGAGCTTCAGGAGTCCTAGGCAGAGGAAAGTGTGGAAAGAGAGATGCACTGCCAACCACAGGGGGCTCTGCCTGCCTGCTTTTTCCTCTTACAATCATCAGAGCTCCTACGTGCTCCCTGTAGAAACAGCAGTGGGTGCTCTATCCAGTTGTCGTTTTTTTTTTTTTTTTCTGAAAAACTGGGTTCAGCAATGCTATGTGGCAACATAAGGGCGGGTATAAACTCACACTCTTGCCATTCAGATGTGTGTGCTCACAGGAAACGAAGACACTTTCTTCTCAGACAGTGAGTTAATACTGTTTCCATAATTACATCTTCATTTGTACTTTTAGGATAACAAACATCCTTTTCTGGTCAAATTTCAGATGACACTTTGAGCAGTGTCATCTTTCCTAGGTGGTAATGGAAAGACAGGACACTCTGGATTCTATGAGATTGGACTAGAAAGCCCATGTTAAGAAACACTTACTTGGGGGAGTGGGGAAAACAAAGGAATCTCATCCTGAGACATTCCAAGCTGTTTTCCTCACTCATATTCGCTTGCACAAGGGTCCTTCAAGTCTCCCTCCCAGAGGTTCCCACGGATGGCAGCACTAGGCATTTAAAACAGTTTTCCAAAAGTCTTGGGGGTGTTATAGCTGATAACACCTCCAGATTACTGGGGACAATTTTTCCCTAACTGTATCACCTGTGCAATCACTTCAGAAGAATATGTCACAGAGAGTCAGGGCAGAGCTAATTTGTAGTAAAAGATTCTAAGAAAAGGAAAGCAAAGCTGGATGCTTCAACAGACATCAACATTTTAGGGGGACAGGGCTGGGGAAGGAGGGATGTGCAACAATGTCCTGTAAATCTGATTTTACTGATACCACATCTCAGCCACACCAGAATCAGTTATGTGCAAAATGATTAATCACCGTCTCCCTGAAATATTCAAGGTTTAGGATGGAAAAAAAAAAAGCAAACTCTGAAATATGATTTCAGGCTTTCCTTCATTCTATACTCTTTTAATAAAGTAGAACAAAAAATTTTGCCTTGGGTTTGGCTGAGTTATGGGGTTTATCTCCTAAGTGGCAAAGCTTCATTCCCTAGCCCAATCATCAAACTGAGCCCAAGTTATAAGAGGCCTGATAGAGAAGAAAAAATGCTCATCCCATACCCTCAGGCATGAATTTATCAAATGTGATAACTGCTCTGTGAGACAGGTTTTCTCTTTATATTTACAGAAAAGTGGGCACTGCAGGACAAAATTAATTTAACTAACGGGCAAGTGCTGATAGCCAGTTGTGCATGGTAAAGCCCAGTGTGCTTCTGACTAACGTGGCTGGTGAGTTACAAGAGAACACAGGGCACTGCTGGGGTAGTGGGGTAGGGAAGTGGGAGAACAAAGCCATGGAGCATTATCTGGGGCACAGACTCCAGCTGGGCCCCCACCTACCTTCTCCGCATACTCGGACACAATCTGCTTGATCTCAGCAGAGCAGAGTCCCACAATCTGGCCCACGGAGCTTGCGGTGAGACGGCTCTGCAAGCATATGGAGGGAATGTTCTCAAGGCCAAGCCTTGTCTTCCATAGCACTGGAAAATCTGAACACTCTATTACGGTAAAACATAATATTCTCAGGGGAAATAATAATTTGGCTTTGCCACATATTACCAACAGAAAGGGAGAAAAGAAGCCTCAGGACAAACACGCAGCTACCTCCTGAGTCACTGAGCGGATGGTGCTAAACCCTCCTCGGACCCTGGGCACCCCTGGAAAATGGTCCTTCCCTTCTATGTACCACCCCAAGGTCTCACCTCCTGAGAGTCACCAAACAGAGCCTGCAGGGGATTTGGCAGGCCTAGGACACAGGGAATAGAGAAGAGCATGGGAAAGGACAAAGAATCTCAGAACTCTAAAATATCTCTTTACTACCGTAGGTCTTCCCAGGCCTCAAAAAGAATGATCCTTTCACATTGGCTATACCTTCTGGACAGGCTTTGAGCTCTGGAAAGACCAACTATAATCTCAAAATCCCGCTTCCTGCCTTGATAGTGTAGGAAGAAAGCAGAAGACAAGAGCTGCCTCAGCATGAGGCATAACTCACGGGTCAGCTCTAGCTCTTCTGCAGAGGCCCTGTGAACCTCCCAGCAGGAATATTCTGCTTTCACAAGGGTCCTTCAAGTCTCCTTCCTAGAGGTTCCCATGGGTGGCAGCACTAGGCATTAAAAACAGATTACCAAAAGGAACTCCCTGGGGAAGAGGAGGTACTGTGTGCTGGTGAGAGGCAGCTCTGGAGAAGGTGGGCTCTCTGGGAGAAGACCCCAGCAGAGCAGGGTGGTGCCAAGTCCCCATCCCTACACCTCCCCAACTCCCACTCACCTCCTCATTTGCCATAGCGGTCATCTTGGTCATCAGCGACTGAATACGCTGCTGAAAGAGGAATGGATGGGAGCAGCAGTGAGTGGTTCTGAACATGTAAGACAGAAGCAATATGCCTACATGGATCTTTGCGGTGATATCCAAGGGTGTCTTCCTTGATCTCGTCTTATGTGAGCCTCAAAGGCAGGTGATAAAATGAAACTGGAAGGTGTGAAAGACCTGCTCACAGCAGCTGGCTGTGGGAGGTGGTGGCCATTTGGAAACGCTAGGGATAAGAGTACAATTTCTCCCAAAATGACTTACACAGAAACCTCAGAGGGCCTACATGGACCACACACCTCTTCAGCTGCTCGAAGCTCATCTTCCTCGTGGGCATCAGCTTTTTCTGTAGCTGACAGCCCTGCTGGAAGTGCCGTTTTCTTGTCCTCAGCCTGCAAGGGAAGATGTGAAAACAGCTGAGCACGGGAGATGGAGACTCAGTAGAGAAAGGACAATACTGACAAGAGGCATGAGTCTGTGAAAAAAACACAGACCTGCAGAGCAGCAGCACCCTGAGAGAGTGGATACTCCAAAGGCCTGAACCTCCACTAGAGTACAGGGTGGGCAGGTTAAGCTTCAGGAACTGGCAAATGCCTGTTTCCATGTCCCAGCTGCTCACTGATTAAATTCAGGCCACACACATTTGCCTGACTTACCCTTGCACTTTGACTGGGGCTTCCCCCTACTTTAACACTTTCAAGAGCAGATCACTACTAAAGGAGTGTTTCTTCAAACTGCCTGTTAAGACCAATTAGTGGGACATAAAAGTAATTTGGCAGGTACAACTAGCATCTGTATAAATTAACACAACAGAACATGCCAGAGTGCTTTGTAGTGAGGGGTTAAGTACTGCTTACTGAAACTTTTGTTTTAGGGGTATTAGTGTGTGTGTACTGAATCATGATGAAAAATTACATGTTTACTGCTCAGAGTAATCAAAACAGTTTGAATACCACTGGTCTGAAGGATGAAAACTGCCTTATCTAATGATCAAGCAGCATGCTCTGGACTTAGCCCCAGGCTCCAAACGAACCAGGTCAAACTCAAGGCACCCTGGATTAACTGCTGCCTCCCCAATCATGGGCTATATGTTTTAATTCTATCTCTGCCATCCACCAGCTGGGTGACCTCAGGCTTACCTCTGATACCTGCATGTTAAGGACTTCTAGGGTCAAAAGGGAGGTTTGGTCTCAAATGCCCTTCTTGGACCATCCCAACTCTAGGATGCTTTTCTATAACGAGTCTATCACTGCCCATGGGAACACTCCAAGCTCCTAACTGCTTGGACACATCTACAGGGGATGAAACTGCTAATTCAAATGTGCCGTCTGACATAAAAATGACAGGACAAGCACAATTTGAATACTAATTTCAGGGACATCTCATGATTTTTCCAGTCATAACCAAATTGCCCAGTCATATATAAAGACAATCTTTTCAGACTTAAATTACATATCAAATTAAATATACACATCAAACCCTTAGTATATACCAGATAAAACATGATATACTCAAATCCAGAAAACACCCTGCTCTGTAGGAAATCATTATTCAGTTGACTAAAAAAACACAAATGGGGAAAAAATAATGAGAAAACTAAAAAAGAAGATATCATAATCAGTACATGACTAAGTACCAATAACTAATACTGATATTAACGTTTATTAAATGTTTACTATGTGTTGGATCATTCTAAGTCCTTTACATTTCAATCTTCACAATAATGCTGTGAGATAGGTACAATGACTGCCCCCATTTTACAGATGCTGTCAACTAATGTACAAAGAATCAGTAAATTATCCAGAGTCACTCAGTGAATAGAGGAGCTGGAATCCTAAACCAGCTAGTCTGGCTTTAGAACAGTGCTCCTAGTCACTGCTGGTGCCTGCAGTGACTGAGACAACAGTCAACACAGGAAGCAGAGGGGGAGCCTGGGGAGTGGGTACAATGGAGTGGGTGGCAGGGGAACAGCAAGGGGAGTGTGTCCTGTTCAAGAAATCTGGGGATCAGGTAGAGAATGAAAAGAGGTTAATAACCAATCTTTTTTTTTTTTTTTTTTTGAGACGGAGTCTCATACTGTCACCCAGGCTGGAGTGCAGTGGCGCGATCTTGGCTCACTGCAAGCTCCGCCTCCCGGGTTCACGCCATTCTCCTGCCTCAGCCTCCCGAGTAGCTGGGACTACAGGCACCCACCACCACTCCTGGAGAATGTTTTTTTGTATTTTTAGTAGAGACGGGGTTTCACCGTGTTAGCCAGGACGGTCTCGATCTCCTGACAATAACTGAACTTTTTAAGAGGCCACTGACCACTATAGCTGACACTTTATTATTTAGAAGGCAGTGGCTATGAGCACAGGTTTGATGTCAGACCTCTAGGTTCAGATTCTTATTAAGTTCACTTTAGAGCTATGTGACCTTGGAAAAATCACTGAGCCTCTCTGAGCGTTAGCTTTCTGACCTAAAAAGCAGAAATAAATGTCCTCCTCATAGAGTTGTTCAAGGCAGTAAGTGAAAACATACAGAGCCCTTAACATAGAGCCTGGGACACAGAAAGAGTTTAGCACCATAACATTTATGTACCTGTCCTGCTGCTGACAATGAAGCATCATTAATAAACACATAAATTAACAGAAATCTTTGGGCATCCTTTGTGAAGTTAGAAAAGCCATCCTGATTTACCTGGCTCTTCCATGACTGGCTGTTTCAGCAGAGGGCAGGCCTGTAATTCACCGCTGTGCTCTACCTAACATCCTGTTCACATCTATTTAGAGTCACACCTCAGATGAGGAGTGCTCTGGGAGCCCTGGCAGTGGACTTCATCTTCATACTGCAGAGCCACTAGACCCCAAGTGACTGACCCTGGGCCACAGCTTTCAATCACCCCTCATTTCCAGCCCCAGGAGGAGACTGCTGCTTTGCTCCCCAGTCTGTAGAGGTGGCTAGCTAGAAAAGCCAGGACGGAGATGCAGGGGCCAAAGGCAGCTCACACATCCCTGGGTTTCCCAAGAAGCTGCTGCCCAGCCTGTGAGTGTTAGTCAGAGGTGAAGGGAGTCACTTCCATCTCTCAAGTATTCTCTCTTATTATCAATGTTTTTCTTACCTTCTCCGTTTTGCTCTGGCGGCTAAATCCATATCTCCTGCAGGCCACAAAAAAGGAGTTTAATTACTACTTTAAAAATTACAATAAATTCAGTGAAATGCATTTTGGTTGACTTTTTACATGAAAAACATCAAGAGAATTTATGCCATTTGGTGACTTGAGAAAATGTTACAAGTGCCTAAATTACAAACATATTCTACTGTCTTTTTAATAAAGGGCCAGCCACCCTACTTGCTATGCAAATACTATAATGTAAATTGGAACTCTCAGACAGTATAGAATGCAACATTTTCCTTAAGTGCAATTATGACTTTTTGAATCAGCAACTGCATTTCAGAGCCACGGTTTAAGCTAAAAGCCTTAAAAATATCTATATAAACAAATGTAAATGTGTTTCCTTAAGCCAAATATGCGCTTTAATGGCTACTTCCATAACTTAGAGTCTAGCACACTTTTTATTCCCAAACATAGTCCAAGCATGATGCCAATAATGTGTACTCACTTCACACAAACTTAAGTTAAAAAAAAACACAAAAACACAATTCAGTTTCAAGTAGTTTATTTTCTGGCTCTAATTAATCTATGTTTTTTTAAAAAGCAAGTATAACAATGCAAAATCCATTCAACCCTCAACAAAAAGCAAAATGCAAACCACCCAGCCTCATACACCTTTAAGTGATTTGTAAGAAAATAAAGTTAATGCAAACATTTAAGAAGAACAAATTGAGCCGGGCGCGCTGGCTCACGCCTGCAAAGTGCTGTAATCCCAGCACTTTGGGAGGCTGAGGCGGGCCTATCACCTGACGTCAGGAATTTGAGACTAGCCTGGCCAACATGGTGAAACCCTGTCTCTACTAAAAATACAAAAAGCAGCTGGGCATAGTGACACATGCCTGTAGTCCCAGCTACTTGGGAGGCTGAAGCACCAGAATCACTTGAACCCAGGAGGCAGAGGTTGCAGTGAGCCGAGATCATAGCACTGGACTCCAGCCTGGGTGACAGAGCAAGACTCTGTCTCAAAAATAAATAAATGAAAATAAAGAACAAGTTTAAGGCTACTCTGTGCCTCACTTCTGGGTTGTGGGCTCACCTGGTCTTGGTCCTCCAGCTTCACTCCCCACACTCTTCCTGCCCATTCCTTGTCCAACTTCTGCATTGGCCTGATGCACATTTATTAAATGGCAGGCCTCTTCCCTCAGAAGAAAACAGAACCTCCTCAGGAGCCTTATAAAGCCTCTCTTCCATGGCTCAGCCTAACAAATGTTTCACCTCACCACCAGCAGCACCTTCTGTGTTCCTATTACACTTACTACCTGAACAGAGAGCTCTGCACAAACTAAGCTGTTCCCTTCTCGCCCCTGCTTCCCTACTCACCCTCCACTCCTCAGCTCTAAAGCTCCTCCCCTGTGAAGCATCCCCCATGCACATGTGCTCAGCCTGGCCTATCCATTCCTGCATCTGTTCATGCTCCTCTCACTTCCCAGATGGTGAATACATGCAACTGTTACTTATCTGTATCATTCTCCTGAGGGCAAAGATTCTACCTTTATATGTGGTTTTTCCAATATTCACTGAACAAACAAACTAAACATAAGTGAAAAAATGCAAAAATCAAGAAGCCAAAAGTATCATCTGACCTTGCAACAGATTGTCATATAACTGGGGAAACCAAAAAGTCACTGCTGGGCAGTATGCCCACCCTTTAGAAATAAACCTATAGGTCCAAAGTGTAGCAGACCAAGGTTAAATTTTGGCTATCCACACGAATTCTGTAAAGGACCTTATGGCAGATTCCGTGGACTGGCTTAATATCTATTGCATCTTCTAGTACTGCCGAGGCTAGAAAAGAGACTATTTTCCATGTTCCCTTGCACCTAGGGTTCTGAATACTATTAACGTTCCACCAATCAGATGCATTTGCTAGAGTTTTCAATATGGAACAGTTAAAGGAGGAAAGAGGGAAGCATAAAGGATCCATTGTGTTGGTGTGGACCACAGTAGAAACAATCAGGTTCTGGGGCTAGCAGCTATCACAGTGGCTTCTTGGTTTTTCAGAGCTTCCTAATTTGACAGAAGCAGCGTGGTTTCCTTCCTTGTCAAGCCGCTATAGCACCAGCTTCCCAATCCTACAGGCTGCTGGCTAGCTTCCTGATTTTGGAGGCAGAAGCAGTATCCTGGAGCTCCAGTTCTAATGTGAAGCTTGAGAGCTGACCCTGGCTCAGCCTAGTTCTCATCCAGCCCTGTAACCAATCCCTTCTGCTGAAACTAGTGGGAGGGTACTGTTTTTTCAACCAGGGAACCCTGAACAATACAAGGTCTTGCCCAAGTTTCCCACTCCTATAGAAGTGTCCTTGCATCTTGAGTATTCATCTTTCCTTTTTTATGCCTTTAGTCTGTGGAGACTTTTAGGGCAGAAGACATAAGGCCCTTATCTAAGGCCCAGGGACTTCACGGATTTTCCAAATAAGGAAGTAAACAACCAAATCTGAGTGACTTGATTCCTAGGACGAATCTACTCCTCCTTAAAGACAGAGGCTCTGGGAAGACTCTTTTAAGTAAGCCCTCCAGATGTGAGCTTCTGTGACAGCCAACGCACTCATTGTATGGTGAACATAATTATCCCTCATGAGTAATCCGCTAAGCCTTTCTGTTGAGCCTCTGGAGAGGAAGAAATTTGCTTCATTCACTTTTAAAAAAATATTTTAAAAGCTGACATAATTCATATAATATAAAATTCACCATTTTAAAGTGTATTGCTCACTGGATTTTAGTGTATTCACTATGTTGTGCAACCATCGCTATTATCGAAATCAAGAAAAGCTCCATCACCTCAAAAAGAAACTCTGTTACTATTAGCAGTTAATCACAATTCTTCCCTCTTCCCAGCCCTTGGCTACCACTGATCTACCTTCTGTCTCTATGGATTTGCTAATTCTGGAGATTTCATAGAAATGAAATCACTCAAAATGTGGCCTTGTGTGTCTGGCTTCTTTGACTCATGAGAATATTTTCAAAGTTCATCCAGGTTGAAGCATGAATCACTACTTAATTCCATTTTATGGCTGAATAATATCCCATTATATGAGTAAGCCACATTTTGTTTCATCAGCTGACAGACATCTGGGTTGTTTCTACTTTTTAGCAATTATGAATTGCTAAATTCATAATTGTGCAATATATTATGCAACATATTTACAGTGCTACTATAAATATTCATGTACAGCTTCATTCACTTCAATATCCCCATTGCCTGGCAGTTCAGTGCCCGGCACATAGTAGGTGCTCAATTAATGGTTGCTGCATGAATGAAGAGTCCACATGATTTTTCTAAAGGCCTCATCCATGTCACAAAGTAGTGAGATTTCCATGACAAAGCTCTGTCCTCAACTGCCTATTAACTACTGCCTCGCTTTCCTCTTTTCCTGTCAGCCCTGCCTGTTTCCCCCAAGTGACAGCTCTGATCCGCAGTGCCGCATGCTTCTTTGCTCCTGCATTCCTCTTCTTTAGCTCTGATTCTTGCTACCTACACTGTTAGCACCAAAGAGCTCCTCCCATCATCCAGTTCACTTCTTCATACCTTAGTCAGAGGACCCAGTCTTTAAATCAAGCATGTACATTTAGAACAGCACAGTACAAAGAAATATAAAGAAGGACACACATACAATTTTTTAATTACTAGGTTAGTAGGTTCATATGCCCAAGTTATTCCAAAGATAAACATTTTCCATTAACTAAATCAAGCACAAATCTTAAAATTTAAATTTAACTTAATTAAAATCAAAATTCTGTTCCTGAGCCACACTAGTCGCATTTCAATTGCTCAATAGCCACATATGGATAGTGGCTACCATACTGGACACCACAGTTCTAGAAAACAAACTAACTTTCAAGAACAATTACCTCAGGCCAAACTAAGATGGTTATCTATCTGGAATATAAAACAAAATAGGGGCATAAAAAGCCCTAAATACCAAGGACTGTGAACTTTGTTCTTTATTCATTTGACAAGAACTTACTAAATATCTTTTATGAGCATGTCATAGGCCTATCATCATAGGAGACACAAACAGGTTGGGAGAGATATGTCGTATTTTATTTACTAACTACAGAATGCTGGAGTTAGCCTATTCCTTAGTATTCAAGGCCTAACTTTGAGTTGCCTAGAATGACTTCAAGAACTCAAAATTAGGCTTTGAATACTGAGGAATAGGCTAACTCCAGCATTCTGGTGGCTGTGCTCCAAACCTCCTCTTGCAAGTCAAATATATGGCACATAAAATGCATTTCCCCAGAGTAGCAGTTTCACAGCACGGTTAGGTGCTTAAGTTAGCCTCTCAAAATTGACTG
Organism: Pan troglodytes; assembly: GCF_028858775.2. Classification (NCBI taxonomy): domain Eukaryota; kingdom Metazoa; phylum Chordata; class Mammalia; order Primates; family Hominidae; genus Pan; species Pan troglodytes. Next base: position 18,687,680 of record NC_072411.2, read on the forward strand.
AACCCATAACAAAACTGAAATATTATAGGTGTGCAATTCTGTTTACATCCAAAATCAAAACTATAAGTCTTGTTTTCCTAACACCATTAACACTTAGAAAAATATACCCAAACCATGTTTTTAACAGATAAACAGTCCTTAAGGCCTTCAGCATAGTTGACAAGGTTCATAATTCACCTTTATTTAAGCAACTGAGAGTGAAAATAGGGGGAAGGAGATGGAATGCGGACCTAAAAGCCAAAGGGCACTGTGGGTGTAACGCTGATGAGCGACCTTCAACCCCAAGGAAGAAATACTGATTTCAGACCTTCTTGCTCTAGAAGTCAAAATACTTTCCCCCTGACAAGAGGTAAGATAAGCTAGAAAATAGAAACACTGGAAGAGAGATCTGGACTCCTAAAGCTGTGATGCCATACTGTAGTGGGGGGTGGGTGAGGAAGTCAGGAATGCTGCAATGTTAAAGGGAAAGAGAAGACGGAGCAAAGTGAGTCCCAGGGCCAGCAGGGGGCCAGCCTTGTTTGACAGGGGCAGGGGAGAAAAGGCCAGAGGGTGAGACTTCCCACACACATGCTAGAGGGAGGGCTAGTGTGAAGGGTAATAAGTGAAGGAGTCCACGGGCTGTTGCCCCCAAATATGGCACCCTAATATGCTGAATACCTTGAATTAAAGGCACTTGAAGGTCACATGTTAGAACAGGGTTTTTTCTCTTATCTATAAAAAGACTGGACCCGTTAAAGAAAACACAAGTGTCTTCCATCCACTCCCTGAAATCTCATTATCTACCACAGAGCAAGAGACTGAAAATTAAATACCACACCTAGAATGCAAACCATGGTCTGTTTCCCATCCAATTCAATTTCCAGAAAGTCATTTATTAACCATGGTCTGATTCATTTCCCCTAAACATCATTTACTACCCCTCCAATTGGCATATTTCCCTATCTGCCTTCCCCTGTGAAGAAGGACATATAGGCATCTGGACACCACTGGGTTACTGGGTAGTCACACTTCTGTGGTTTTCCCCCCACACAATAATAAATTATGTATGCCATTTTCTCCTGTTAATCTGCCTTTTGTCCGTTCATTTTCAGTGAACCTTCAGAGGGCCAAGGGGAAGCTTCCCCTCTTCACTCATACATAAACACACAAGGACAAGGAGAACTGTAAGGGGAAAAGGTCATATCTGAGGGCATTTGAAAACTGAACTGTTGCTGCTAATAATGATGATTATAATAAGGAGAATGATGACAGCAGCCAATGGTTAACATTTACTGTTTTCTACATTGAACAAACTGCTCAAAATTATATATATATATATATATATATATATATATATAGTCATATAATCCTCATTTAATGGGAAAGATCTCCATGCAGTGGAGAATGCTGAACAGAACCTAGAGGAAACAGACTGCCAGAAAGGAAGGGAGAAGCCTTCCCAGGGAGGTGGAATAGAACACACACTTGTTGGGGCTGTACATTTTATCTGATTTGCTCTGTCAGTTTTAATAACCATTCTCTTCTTATTTAGTTTCAGACCAAAGAATAGACATGCCCAGTCTTCCTAAAACTCAGAGCCTAAAAATATACTCTCACTGAAGGCTCAAACAGTATTTGCAGACAATGATAATGACATGCTTTTGAAGTTCAAGGTATCTTAGTTGAAGTGCCAATCTGAGCCTCTTAATAGTTTATGACCTTAAGAAAGTCATTTTTTAACCTTTCTGAATGTTGTCATTATTAGTCTCAAAGAGGAGAATGAGCTAAATATACTATCAGAATGTCCTAAGTACCCACTACTCCACCTGCCACAAACTTACCCTCTCCTTGCCAAAAAAGCTAAAAAAACAAAATAACATCTCTCTCCCACCCAAAAAAACCCCCCAAACCTAAAACCTTCAGGAAATGCCCACCCTAGCCATAGAAATTAGCAGAAGTCAGCATGACCATACCAACAGGAACCAGGATTGGTATCAAGACACTGCTCTTTCTCACTCTCAGAGTTTGAGAAGAGTCAAGCAAAATCTGTCTTGCTTCCTTTCCTAAAGAGGCCAAGCCAGATTCTCACCTCGAACTGCATCAATCACTCCTGATGACAGGCAGGGAGGTTCTGAACTTTCCCAGCCTTCAGATGGTGATACTAGCTACTATCTACAACATATATACAAAAGATCCCATTTGAACCTGAGAATTTCAGAACAAGAATACGGATCTAGAATTTTGTCAACATGGTCTCAGCGAGGTGGACAATTTACTGAATTTCTAACTCCTTTTCATCCTCAGGAAAATCCTATTTTCCATGATGATGGAAAAATGGATGCATAAATAATACAAACTCACAAAATCCACTACATTCTCCCAAGAACTTCTTCATTCTGGGACACGTGACACCCACAGAGATTGTCTCTCCAGCTCTGGCTCTCCCAGAGCTGTGCAGCCTCACCTGCTCACTTACAGCTGGGCATGGCTAGACAGACTCTGTCATGATTCCCAGGGCTGGCTTCCTGAGCACACAACCCGTCCACTAGCACAGGGCCCCATGCTTAGAAGAGTTCTCACTTGGCTGTTGTTGTTGTCTTTAAATTCTTAATAATTAATCATCATTAATAACTGCTAACAAGTTACTTGGCATTTTCACTACATAGCTAGTCCTGGTGATGCCTGACTTGGAGGAGGCATTCAATTCACAGCAGCAACTAGTGAACTGTGGGGGCAGCCATCACACACAGCCCAGGGCCAGAACTACTTCAATTTCCTTTGAAACAGACTAGTTTTTATTCTTAGGAAGAAAAAACAAAACAAAACAAAACAAAAACACAAGCAATTGCATGCACTTCCATTTGGAAACTAGAATAATTAAACCTAATTTCCTGCTGGTTCTCTCTGGTACCCTAGAGGGCAGGCAAAGCCATCAGATGCTCACTTAGGGAAACGCCAGTGGCAGTGCAGTTAGTTCCAGCCACCCTACAAGGGTTGGGCTGTGAGGCAGAGCAGCACACAGGAGCCTCTCCCAACACAAAGGAAGCACAAGGAAACTTACTCACATCAAGGAATCAGTTACCCTAAGAAGAGAATGCGTGACATAAAAGGTTAATACCCAGTGACAAATAAAAAATTCAATGGGAAGAAGCATGTCCTTGCACTTTTTTTTAAAGTAAAAACTAAGGATATAAAATAAGATTTTTTTTTTTTAAACTAGAGATGTTTTTAAGAAGTGACAAAACTACTTCTAAGTTCTTCATTTTCCTAGTTAGGACAATATTCACAGGAAATTGAAATTATTATTCTAACACTTACAAGTGAAATCACTGAAACTGTTTTCATTTACCTGAAGATTTTAACAAACAGGGGCATGCAGGACAGAGTACCTCAGCCTCTGTAAATGCCTGGAACACCCCAACTCCCAAAGGAAGGCAGAGCCAGGTGCACATTTCCAGAGAGGAATTGCAAAGGATGCCCACAGAAACAGGTAATTCATTACCAGAGAAAAGTCCCTGATGTTGGAAATCTCATGGCTGAAGGCAGAAACTCAATCGGGTAGAAGCTAGTCAAGTTAATCCAAATGAAGCAACTTAAATTAGCTTTTCTTTTAAAAGAGACACCTAGACTGGGTCCCACTCATTACCTGCCATATTCCAAAAGCGTAGCATGGATTCGAGATTCTTCATCAAGTAGCTCCTCTGCTCCCTGGTGGCGTTTGTATTTCCGACGGGGCTTGTACACTTCCTAAGTGGATGAGACAGCCAAGTTACTGAGTGTGAGAGGGCTCTCCTCCTGAATTGGCTGCTGGATGCCTCCAGCCATGGGGTATATTCTCTTTTTTTTTTTTTTTTTTGAGACAGAGTCTCGCTCTTTCGCTCAGGCTGGAATGCAGTGGCGCGATCTCGGCTCACTGCCAACAGCTCTGCCTCTACCGTGGGGTATATTTTAAAATTATACACATGCACACATATATATCCTAAACAAAATACGTGGCATGTAGTAAGTGATCAATAAATGCAGGTCTTCAGCCCCAATGAAGTGCTCTGCCATGCTACCCCAAATCAATGTCCTTCTTGACTGCTAAGCTGGCTGTCAAATAATACCCTAGTAATATCTGCTCAGGTCTCTGGGTGCAGGTAGGCAGCTGCTATGCCAGCAAGGTATTCGGGCTGCTTGTCCCCACATCTCTCTTCTTCCCTACTACCCGGGTTTATTGCATCTAATCATTACCTGGATATCACCACAAAAAGCATTACTACCAGGTTTTACCAGATACTGGCATTTTATTTTAATTGGAATTGTTCCCCATGGATAATTCTGGTTAACTTTATTATTTTACTTTAGTATACAGTTTTGAGCATACAGAAAAACATTCTTTCTGTAACACACACGATATAATCTCAAACAATTTTGTGGAAAAGGAAATGGATCAGGGCCTGAGATGATGCTAAAGGTTGTTCTTAAAAATTCCTGCCACAAATATTCCTCAGTTTACTGCTGGTGTCTACACGAATAGGAAGCTATAAATAACATAAAACAGACTTGCAGGGAGATGCAAAATATAATCAACCTACATGGTGTCAGTTACTGTGCCTGGTTTAGCTTCCACTGAGCTCTACTATTACAGCTTGAGCTTAACTGCTATTATACTTAGTTACAATTGAAAGAGTCAGTAACCCAAGGCAAGAAATTGGATTCTTCTATTAAAAAAAAAAAAAAAAAAGGATTGACTCCAAAACAAGAGCATACTGACACCAACAGCTAAAAGGACCTTTTATTCTGCCAAACAATGACAATGTTGGCTTTTGTGAATTATTCCTTACATGTTAAAGTATAAATCTTCATATATATCTCACCTTTCTTTTACACTTTATAAACCACACTGTGAAGTAGAGACAGGGCACATACCATCAACCTCACTTTACTATTGAGGAAGCAGACACTGAATAATTTGTCCAAGATCCCTGGGACACTACGCGGCCTAGCCCTAGGTAACCTGGTTTCTCATTTCAAGGCTTGTCCCTGACACTACCTTGCCCCAGGCTGCCACTCTAGCCACCCACCAGCCATTTCAGCTAGCCCTCTCACAAGACTCATTCTACAATCTGAAGCTAAGTAATGCAACCTAAATATCAGGGGTTTACAGGCCAACTATAAAGAGCTATTGCTAAGTCACCCTTTAAAGCAACAGGGTCAAGAATGCTGATGTCTAGCCCTATCTCTGCCACTAATCAGCTGCATGACCTTGAGAAAGGCAGTTCCCCTCAATGGGCCTCAGTTTCTGTATCTATAAAATGAAGTTGTACTAACAGATCTTGAAGGATGCTCCCAGGGTCTCTTCCTTTGTATTATTTTAATCCTGTAAAGATACTGGCTTGGTAACATAATTCCTTAAAAAATGTAGTCTGAGATTAATAAAAAATCTACCATGCTTTCCATGATGTGCTCTTAAAAAGGAATATAAAATCAATTTATCCTTCTGTCATTAATAGTGGTAGCAATTGTAATAGTTATCACTTATTGAATAGTAGGTATGTGCCAGGCACATTCTGCTGTATCTGTGCTGTCCATTTGATCCCCACATCTGAGTGTAGTTATCCTTGTTATCTTTCTATAGACGAACTTAGGCACAAAGAGGTTAAAAAACTTGCTGATGGTGAAAAAGGCAGTAAGCGATAAAAACAGGATGACTCCAGAACTGAGACACTTAAGCACTTTGCAAAATGTCTCATACCTGTACTTTCATCACCCTTTATCTAGGTTCTGATACATATATATATATCAGATATATATATATATGTATTTATTTTATTTTTTTGCAGATGCTAAAAGGCACACACACAGGGTTAAATATTAAGGTGACCCTTTTGTAAAGCAGAGAACTCTTACACTGTGAGAGTCAGAGCTCTACTTTGCACGTCTGGGTTACAAGTCAGGTTCACCTGTCAGAGTAATTACTCTAAGTTCACATTCCTCAATGCAGGGAAGGGAGGTAGAACAGCACAGTACCATGGCAGTGTCTGCAGCAAATCCCTGATCGCTTCCCTCACAATTACCATAGACAACTTTTTTATTGAAATAATGGAGCAGGCAGTGAAACAGCCACCGCCGATCTGTCATTCTACACTCAAAAGCTCCTGTGGGCCAGCCCATGCCCAACTCAACAGGAAGCGATACTTTCCATTGACCTTAACAGTTCATCTTTGCAGCCCAAACCCAACTCCAACAGATCCATCTTACTTAGCCTATGTGTCCCGTCAGTAATTCTGCCTTTTACCTAAAGGCAGAACTTTTACCCCATAGATGTTTTCACCACCAAGTGCAATGTCCTGAAAGATCTCATAAGAAAAAGTTACTATAAATGGGACAAATAAGTGCTTCTTAAAAATTCTCACATTAATAAAATAACAAAAATGAAGTGCCTGGGTATTGACTGAAAGAAATGATGAAAGATGGATGGATGGCAATCATTTCTGTAGAATTTCCTCCAGTGACACCCCTCACCCCTGTTCTTCCATTTTCTTTTACATGAGCTCTGCTATGTAAGTATACATCTTCTGCTCTTTGAAGTACGGCACAAGCCCCACCTCAGGTCTCCTTGAGTCTGCACTAAACAGTATGACTTGGTGGGTAAGAATAAGATCACTGGGTTATATAAATGAGCTAAAGATGGCTCCTGGGTTGTTTACTTCTTCACAGAAGACTGACACCCATTGGCTCAAAAGTTGACCAGCACAAACTCAAATTTTTACATATCAAAATGTTTTATACATAGCCTAAATAATCAGACTTTTTGTCATTTAGAGCCTGCCTACTTTGCAAACCCTTCAAAACTGTTGGCATTTTCCAACCATGGATAGGATAAACCCTGTGGCTAGGTAGACCTCAAGCCACTGGGGCTCTTCATAGGTCTCTGACCACAGACTCCCCCCTGTGTGATGCTGAGCAACATCGCCAAGACACATGAGCCTCCTCTATGATCTTGGGGAGTTCCTTTCCTCTCCTCCTACTCTGGATGTGGCCCTTGCATGCAAGCTTCTGGATGGTCTCATGGTATAAGGGACTCCTCTACCCTGCAAGCAAACCTGTCAAAGCATCACCCAAAGAAAGCTTATATATGCTACTGCCACCTTGCAGTCAGGTCGTTCTTCTTGATCAGCCCTCAAACTCCTCACTAGCTGGAATGTCACTACTGTTGCCTCAGCTCCTTGAACATGGTCTGGCATATAGTAAGTGTTCAATTAATATTACTGAATGAATACATGGAGTCAAACAAGCTAGAGTTTTAATGCTTGCTCCATTGCTTACTATACCTCTCTGACTTGAGGCAAGTTACTTTAACCTCTGTGGTTTTCCATCTGCATATTAGGTATAAGCAGAGCTGTTATGAAAATAAACTAATCGGTATATTTAATAGTACCTGACATATAGTAAGGGCTAAGATATATACATATTTACGTGCATATGGATGTGTATTATTATTAACATTGCTTTACTTAGTTCACTACATTTATATTTTACAAGCTGAATGAAAAGGACTTCCTCACAGCATTCCCTATGGAAGAACACAGTGGACTGGTAACTTTAAATGGCAGTCTCTTAGATGATCCGGTAAGTTCCACAGTGCACTTCTTTCCAACTAGTCTGGAAGCTCTAAGAAGTCTTTTCTCTGTCCCCTCTATTCTCATACAGAAGTCTAAACTACCAAAAAAATGCTGACAAATAGTAAATGAATGTATCTTTTGGGTCTGGGTAAAACTGTGTGGGCACCTGTTATTCAAGGTTAAGAGGGAGTAAAAGACCTCACTTCACAGGACAGACATTTCATGGCTATGGAGGGCTGACATCTCAGAGGAGGAAGCTGTGTCACAGCACAGTACATGAGACAGAGGAGCTGATTATGATTATGATGTGAAAGTGGAAGGTGGTAGTTTCCATTCCTTATGTCCTTTGAAAATACCACCTCCTATTGGGCAGGCCTTCTACAAAGCAGCCAGCTATTCTGTGCAAAGGAGATAGGGAGAAGAAAGAAATGCACTTCAAAGAAGAAAGCAGCTACTGGGAATAATCTCCTGAAGGAAGAAAAATAAAGCCAAGACAAAAAGAGAACACGCCCATCATAAGCTCGGATGATAAAGTTCACAGCAGCCTTTCTGCCTGGCAATCTGGCAAGAAGTATTAAAAGCCTTAGGTATAATCTTGACCAATTCCACTTCATGGAATAAATCCTAAGTAAATAATTAGAAATTAAAGAATAAATTTAGGTATGAGGATGTCCTACATAATGGCCAAGTGAAGAAAAAAAAAAAAAACAGAGATACAAACTATAGTTGAACTAGTTCCACATAATTAATAATCTACAGCCACTAAAAATGCTATGGAGGTATCTTTATTGGCATGGAAAGATATCCTCAATATACTACTGAGCAAAATGAGCAAGCAACAAATGAGCAAGCAACAAAACAGAATATATAGTACAATGCCATTTTTTTTTTTTGCAATCTCTGATTCTCCATACTGATATTCACAACTCTTTATTTCCTGCTTGCAATATCAGTGGTTATCCCTGGCTCGTGGTATCATGGGTGATTTAGTTTTTGTTTTTCTCCATTTCCTAATTTTTCATTCTTATTACAACAGCATTAGTACAAAAGAAAAAAAAAAAACTTTGAAAACAAAAAATCATGCACCAAAAAAATGAATGGGCCACATAACCAAAGATGAATGCAAAAAATTCAAACAGTCTTCTAAGGATGGCTAAAGACAAAAGCTAAAGATTCAGTATTTAAATACTTTTATGTTATGTCTAAACAAGAATAAGTAAAAGCCTGTTGGTTGAGACACAAAGGCATCATGCTGATCAAAAAGATAACAACAGGACAGCTCCCACCTGGCATCCATTCTTTGACTGGGCAACAGGTCTTCAGATGAGAAATCAGCCAATGTTCTCGTAAGGAACTGAAGAGGTGGTAGGAGAGGACCCAACCACTCTGTAGGCATTTGAGTCTCTGGGACCCAGAGAAGCAATATCCCAGAGCCCTGAAGTAAGTCAGCAATAGTACTGCAAAACTGGTGCTAGGAATATGTGGGAAAGCAGAGAGCAGGTGAAAAGCTAGAAGAGAGGAGGAGTGCCGACACCTGCTGTGTTAGAGTCAGGTGTAATGTCAAAATCTGACTCCCTCTTCCTAGCTCTGCAGCTACACAGGGAATTTATCAACCTTTCTAAGCTTCAATTTCCTGACTTGTAAAATGGAAATAATAACATATAACTCCTGGAGTGTTAACGAGGGATAAAGGAGCTAATGCTTGTTAAATGCCTATTGAGATGCCAAGCACCTGGTAAGCACTTAATAAATACACAGCAGCTCCACACCTATTTTATAAAATGCTGGGTCTAAAAACTAGGCATCTACATGTCTGACCTTATTTTATTCCTTAATTTTCCATTCACACCTTAAAATTAAGGATTTCCTTTCCTTTATTAAAGGAGGGATTTTCCTTGAGGAGCATGACAATAATTAAAGTTTTGAGCTGTTTAATTTCTTGTACTGACTCACAAGAATAGGTCAGGGATATGCACCACAGCCCTAGAGTTTCTGAGACCTTTTGGGACTCTCATTTCAAGTCAGCTAAAGAAGGGCTTGCAGAAGTGGTAGAAGGGAGGGAGGAAAGTTAATGGTGACAGAGCTCGCTAAGAAACCTACGCAGACAGCTCCTGGAAGTGAGGGGTGTTTAAGCAGATGAGGAAAAGAAAAACCCAAAGGCAACCTTTAGCCATCCATGAAGATTCTTTATCATTCCTGCTGAAAATGTATTGCCAATCAACTGAGGATTAAGTTCACTCATAAAAAAGGAAATAAACTAAACAATACAAATTATAACCAGGGACTCACAATTTTTTTCCATTCCCCTTTTTATTTATTTTTTTGAGACAGGGTCTCACTCTGCCACCCAGGGTGGAGTACAGTGGCACAATCACAGCTCACTGCAGCCTCAACCTCCCCAGGCTCAGGTGATCCTCCCACCTTAGCCTCCTGAGGAGCTGAGACTACAGGTACATGCCACCATGCCTAGCTAATTATAGCATTTTTTGTAGAGATGGGGTTTCACCATATTGGCCAGGCTGGTCTCGAACTCCTGGGCTCAAGTGATCTGCCCACCTCGGCCTCCCAAAGTGCTAGGATTACGGGCATGAACCACCAGGCCGGACACGTTTTCCTTTATTCTGATACTATTTTCTCATCAGCTGCGAACACCATTTTATCTAGAGGCTCACAGCAGCACAGTTACAAGACTGGGTTTGAGTCCTGCCTCTACCATCACCATTGTGACATTGGGCAACTTATATATAACCTACCTGTGTTTCAGTTTCCTGATTTATTAAAAAGCAACAACAACAACAAACTACTACTTCATGGGATTGTTGTGAGGACTAGATGAGTTAGAGATGAACACCCTGAACAATGTTTGGGCACTACGTAAATATCTGTCATTATCACATATTCCTTAATTCTCTGCAATCACATTACCAAGCAAAAGTGGATTAAAAAAAAAAACCTCCATTAAAAATGAGAAGAAAAAATAATGTGCCTCTAGGGGCTTTAACTAATCCATAGGCATAGAGATGCCAGGCTCAGTTTCATTACCAGGATGATTGACAGCTATGCTGGCTTTTGCTCTATGGCCGAAAACTGTACCATTTTCTCATTCTCTACCCAGGGCTCAGAGTGAGATTTACACATAAAGATATTCAATTAAGCATTAAAAATGTTTAATGTTTGGGCCGGGCACGGTGGCTAACGCCTGTAATCCCAGCACTTTGGGAGGCCGAGGTGGGCGGACCACGAGGTCAGGAGATCGAGACCATCCTGGCTAACACGGTGAAACCCCATCTCTACTAAAAAAACAAAAAGTTAGCCAGGTCTGGTGGCGGGCGCCTGTAGTCCCAGCTACTCGGGAGGCTGAGGCAGGAGAATGGCGTGAACCCGGGAGGCAGAGGTTGCAGTGAGCCGAGACAGCACCACTGCACTTCAGCCTGGGAGACAGCGAGACTCCGTCTCAAAAAAAAAAAAAAAAAAATTTAATGTTTGAATGTGGCTTTTGTTACCAAAAAAAAAAAAAAAAAAAAAAACACCTTAATGTGTACTTACTGTTTTGAATAGGTAATGCACAGACTTAGAATAAAATTCAAATAGTACAGAGATTATAGGAAAAAGACAATTTCCCCTTCTCTCCTGCTGCTGGCCTAGCAATTTCCTGCCTCAGAGGTAACATGATTATCACCTTGTTTTCATATCATTCCAGAGATGAAGTAACATTTAAAACAGGGGAAAGCAATTATCATATCCAACTAACTGGTTACTATTTGTCATGAGAAATGTAGTTAGCAGGAATCTTTGTTGTGTTTTTGTTTTTGTTTTTGTTTTGAGATGGAGTCTTGCTCTGTCGCCCAGTCTGGAGTGCAATGGCACGATCTTGGCTCACTGCTACCTCCGCCTTCTGGGTTCAAGCAATTCTCCTGCCTCAGCCTCCCAAGTAGCTAGGATTACAGGGGTGTACCACCACATCCAGCTAAATTTTGTATTTTTTGTAGAGATGGGGTTTCACCATGTTGGCCAGGCTGGTCTTGAACTCCTGACCTCGTGATCCACCCGTCTCAGACTTCCAGTGTGCTGGGATTACAGGCGTGAGCCACTGTGCCAAGCCAGCAGGAATCTTTTAACAGCATACAAAAGGCCCTACATTGGTAAGTGAAAAAACCACAAAATTATCTTTAAAGTATGATTCCAATTCAGTTTAAAAATGCACAATAAAAACATGGAAGAAATATGTCCAAAAATTAACAGTGGTTGCTTCCGTGTTGTGAAATTAAGGTGAAAAATCAAATTCCCCTACATCTATCAATCTTTTTAAACACTTGAGGATGCTCTAAACTGAACACCTATTTCACAACCAGGAAAGAAAATTACTCTGAGGTCATATCATTTTTTGTTGTTATTGTTTAATACTGCCACCAAATCTGAAAACAGTATCTGGCTTTTGAGTGTCACCTTCCTAAAGGTTTTCCACCTCTAACATTTCCAAAATGGAATTGAGAAAAAAAAGAAATTACAATCATAAAGTGATCAAGATTTTTTGTTTTATAGGAGATTTTCATGTCTTTCATTACCAAATGATTGTTCTTTTCAGAGTAATCACCTTGGTAGACCACACATTTATTTTTAAGATAAGCCAGTTTGGAATTCTTTTTCTGGAAAGACTCTGTAGGCAGTTCACAAAGCCACAAACACCAGGCAATGCCAATCTTTACAATGACGCAAGGTATGTAACCCATGCCATCTGTATAAGAAGTACATCTGATATTTCATTTGGGTGGCATATTAATACAAGAAACTTTGCAACTATGAAAACCAACTAGATGTATGACATAATTTAGATGAAGTAAAAAGCATGCCAAACAACACAACACATTATTTTCAGGAGAGAGAGACTGTGCACACAGGCACCTAGGCTTCATTCCCTTCAGCTCAGGTAGGAAGGCTGGGGGTGGAGGGTACAGCTAACAAGGTTCCACAGCTCTGGCCCAAAGTGTTTTGTAAAGGGTCAAAGGTTCCACTAACCCTCGTGCTGGCGAAGTTGGGACACATGTGCAGACTCATTGTGATTAAGACGTACTGTGAATGGGGACAAACGCCATCCCAGAGCTTCCCGCACACAGCTCAGAGGCTACTCTGTCTATGCAAAGCCATCAGGGGGGTGTGGGACAGAAACCTCAAGTTATCATCCCCATTCATCATCTGCTCTTCAGAGCTATTCAAAGTTTATACCTGCCATTGGGATAAACTAGGAAGGGCTCTGTGTTTGGCTATTCCTCCCTTAAAACTGGAAGTGAGGAGACAGAACAGTAGTGTGGCAGGTTCTCCCTGTGCATACCGGTGTCCTGGCCCTGAGCAGTAAAGCAGGCGGGGCTTCCCTCACACAGCCATCTGAGTCTAGCTCCTAAGCGATCCCCGTAGATGGAAGCCTCAGGAGCAGCGCTTTTGTGATTTAACAAAGGGCTATCTGAGGCTACACAGGGCTCTGACAGAAGAACACGGCCAGGGGACTTACTGAGAGGTCCACAACTGTCTTGATGGCCTTTTCTTTTCTCTTTATGAAGTCATCATCCTACAAGACAAAACAGAGCGATTAAACAAATCCCAAGGGAAAATTAAAACTCAAGTGGACCACTCAGATATCTGTCTTATAAATTGACTTCTCATCTCATCACTACTTTGCCTGACGAAGTCTCAATTTTCGAACAAATTGTAATATATTCTCCATGGGAAAAGGCTACAAACCCTGCAGATGGCTCCAACATAGATCCCTACACAGCCAGTAAGAAAAAGGGGGTCATAAGGAATAGTGCTTAAGACAAGAGTTCTCATTTCAAATCCTCTTAAGCACTGAAACCTCAGGTAAGTTACTTAACCTCTAAGCCTCAGTTTCTCTGTCTATGAAACAGAGATAGATAAAAACGCCCATCTCAGGTTGCAGTAAGGATTAAAGAATAAAAGCCATAAGACGTGCTGAGACTAGCATGTAGTAAATACATGATGGCTATTAGCTATTATTGTTTTTAATTATTATTATTATTATTAAATTGTTACTATAGGATGTTCTGGGCAAGTGGCCTCTCAAAAAACTTAATACAAAAATCAACTATTATTCTTGTAAGTTAATAAAAGCTCTAGATCAAACACTAAAATTCAGAGAAAATGACAGAATTATAGAGCTTTGCACTCAGTGGCTATGTAAAGAAGCACTAATGATGCCAAATGGGGCTGAGAACGTAGGGGAGCCTGAGCTTACTCTGCTCCTTGCTAGGGAGTCTCTAAGTGTGCACTCTGTTTCTCAGTGGGACAAGAAAATAAAATCACAATACTGACCTCAGGGAGACTGTAAGTCTTCTGGAACTGGGATACAGAGTAGGAGCGGATATAGTCACCCATCTCTTCTTTTGTTTCTATAGCTCGTTTCACCAGCCACTGGGGAAGAAAGTGAAAAGACATGAGTTGCTAAGGACAACATCCCACTGCAGTGAAGGCCAGTTCAGACATGGCCCAACTCATGAACTCAAATCAGCATAGTTGAACTGACTAGGTGATAAGAAGCTATCAACACATGCTGTTCTATAGGAAAAGCAACCAGCTGGGTATCCGAGATGTTAAGATCCAATGGGACCTAGTGCTGAGTAGCCGTGCAGGAGCTTTAAAGCCTTACTTCACATCCTTGAGCCTCAGTTTTCCTTTCTGTAAAATATATCTGTTCCCTTCACCTCACAGACCTAACATGGGAGTAAATGAAATCACAAGTAGTAGAGTGATTTGTAAACACCTGAAGCACAAAACAAACAGAGCTATCTCCCAACTTCCTGGTCCTACTGGCAGATCTTCATGTAAATCTCTTTTTCTTGTGCTCCTTACACCGCAGACCAGGGAAAAGGGAGAGAACCACAGAGAATGCTAGTGTAACTCCCCATTTGACAAGTGAAAAAATGTCCAAAATACTCAGATTTGACAATGGTGCATACTGAGTACGCAGTTGAAGGCATTGGTTTATCCTGACATTCATAACATTCTCTCTTAATCCTCACAATGTCGGATGGTACTGGCTGAGTTTTACTGAACCTGAAGTGCCGGGAGACTATATAACTTACTCATGGATCCATAGCTAGCCAGCTGCAAAGCTGGGAGTCACAACTCAAGAGACTATCCTACACCGAAGACTGGACAAATGGTTTCATGAAATGTTTCCCAGCTTTGTTAGGCTGATACCCAGAAACAGCTGCTCTTCACTTCTCCCAACTGAAAACTCCAGTTATTATCATTAAAACACCACCCTGCAGAAGATCCACCCGCTCTGAGGGTAAAAACCTGCAGAAGATCCACCCGCTCTGAGGGTAAGGGTGTAAAGTGTAAAAAGAACCTTTGCTTCTCCTCCCCGGCTCTTCATTCACTCCCTTTATTACTGAAGAACATCACAGAAGGGGTGCCACTCCCTCTCCAGAGAAAGCTACTGCATCTCAAAAGCAGTTTTGGGATAGTAGCTGTGTTTCGCCAACAGCATATCACACTTGGTGAGGGTTAGCTACCTAGGAAAGCAGGCACATGGCACATAACACTGTGCTGCACGGTGTTCCCGCAGATGTTTGTTCACAAAGCGCAGCCAGCTCAAGTAAAGCACATGTTTAGGAAATAGCTGCTCAGAATAGAGCAAATAACTCTGAGGAATATTCCTTGCTGTCAGTATCTTCTATATATTTCTACCACTTCACCCCCAAACAGTGACCTCAGGCAAAGACTAAAATCCAGAAGCAGAGACAGAAGATCAGAGAGTATTGAGAACGACTGTAGTCCCTCACCTGTACTCCATCCCAGTACAACTAAGTGGTCCAGGACAACTAAGGGCCAACTAAGGCAGTTGGCTCATTGCTCAACTCAATTCAGCCCTGCTTTCTTTTGAATTGGGAGACCCAGTTTCTGGCTTTTCACATCTGCTTCCCTTTCAGAGCTGCTCCCATTAATCCCAGATCTACCCTGAGTTACCGCCTGGCTGGATCCTGGAGAGCATGATCCCATTATGAAGGGAAAGCTTGTTGAGTCCTAACAGATGTTTTGGAGTTTCCAGCATGAAAGGCTATAGAGGGAAACTCTTGGACAGTCTAGCTCTGCCACAGGTTCCCTAGCACCCAAGAAAAATACTGACCTTCACAGGAGTCACATGTCCAACCCAAGAGAAAAAGATATGATCTAGAACTACCAGGGGCCAGAAATTAGATCTGCTTTTTTCTTGGCTGCATCCAGAGAAAGTTACTACAGCTTTGCTAAAATGGTGTGAACACGGATGATGGGCTTCTAGAATCACATAAGAGAAGTAGGTCAATGGCTTACAACTGCTGGCCGGTGATTATTCTTTCACGAGTGCCCAGGGGGAAAACAAAACAAACAAACAAAAACAGGCAAAAGCTACAGGCACATGGTGAGTTTCATCATAGTTATATGTATTTAATTTCAAGGACTGCTTTTTTTTGAGTTTGAGAATTAAATGGCCATTATTTTATGAAATGATAAAGCAAGATTGTAGTTATTTTTTAAAGTGTCCTTGCCTGGAAAACTATAGGTGGCAACCCTAGGCCAACCTCCATTTTTGCTTTAAAATTTTACAGGTCCATGAAATTAAGAAATTGTAACCACTAGCCTGGGCCCTCCCATCCAGACAGACCCTCTAGCATTCCACTCACAATGGAGAACATTCAGACCTTCAAAACACCCAACTGACTGCAGAAGATCACTTCCAATTCGTCTCACAACCTGACTAGATTTTTTTGCCTCCAAAGTCCTAGTGCAGGGTTAAAAAAGGTCTAATCTCCAGAGATCCATGTTTTGGGGGAAAGGTAACAACTTCACAGTTTGATGATATTGGAGGTTTCAATAATAATCAACACAGGGCCCCAACTTCCTATTTTCATAAAAATGATCAGGTAGTGTCCCCTTGTGTAAGAAAGACAGAAAGGCTAACAAACATACCAATAAATTTTAAGTTAAAGTCTTGGCCTCCAATTTACAAATTTCATGGAATTCGGCTTGAAGTCTAGCAGAGGGGAAGGCTCAACACATAACAGTAACAAACTATGTAACACTTAGAGAGCGCTTACTAAAATGATCAGTCTTTCAACTAAGTGCTTTAGACGTACAACTAACTTAATTCTCATCCTATCAGGTAGGTGCTATTATTTATTTCTATTTAACAGACAGAAAGTTATTTACCCAAGGTCACACAGCTAGAAAGTGACCGACTTGAACCCAGGAGGTCTCCAGTGTCCATACTCTTGACCCCTATATTTCAAAATCTTAACACAGAACTAGAAAACTTCTAGCTTCAAGGGCTGTGTAGCTTCCTTCTCAGCAGCTGCATGAATGGTGGAGTGGAAAAAGCACAGGCTTGGAGACAGAGTTTAGACTGTAACCTTTGCTTGTCCACTCTCCGCCCTTAAGCAAATCAATTACCTTCTCTCAGTCTCATTTTTCCCAAATGTAAGGAAATTACATTTCTCACTTTCCTCAAATGTAAGGGATTATAATAAATGCTTCAAAGAACTCTATTAGAGTCAGATGGGAAGTAGTGTTCACACAGCGGGCAACACACCTGAGTCCCTTTGCTCCTCCTCTTTCTAAGATGCCTAGAGGGGAAGAGAAGAACTGCACAGAATGCAGTTGTCCCAAGGAATCTGTGGTGGATGGGTTCCAGGACCCGCTAGATATTAATCCACAGATGCTCAAGTCCCTGATATAAAATGGCACAGTATTTACATACAACCTAAACACATCCTCCCCTCTATTTTAAATCATCTCTAAGGTTATAATACCTAATACAACGTAAATGCTATGTAAATAGTTATGTTATACTGTATTTTTAAATTTTTATTACTTTCTTTTTCCAGCTTGCTAAATTTATATTACTTTTTATTGTTGTATTGTTATTTTTTATTGTGTTTCCCCCCACCCACCCCCAAACATTTTTGATGCATTGTTTGTTGAATTTATGGATGTGGAGCTGCGAATATGGAGGGCCGGCTGGTTGGGAGCTGTACAGCATGAGCCACTTATTCATAGGGGTTTGGGAAACAGCTGGAGGCAAAGAGAAGTCTCTCCCTTAGGCATTTAGCCATACGGACTGAATATCTACAAATTGTAAGATGTTCTGGTAGGTACTGGAAACAAAACAATAAGCAAGACAGCCATGCAGACTTGCTCTCATGCAGCTTAAGAGTCTAATGAGAGAAGCAGATAAACAATCACACACACATGGATACACATGATTACAAACTGCTGTAAGATTCTGGTGAAGGAAAGGAATGTGGCCATAGGAGTGCATACCATAAAGGAACATGCTGTGGATTAGGGGATGAGGGAAGGCTTTCTTGAAGAGGTTTGGTGGAACTGAGATCTGAAGGGTTGAAGTAAGCCATATGAATTAAACAGGTAAGGAGAGAATGGAAGAGCATTCCAGCCCAAGGAACCAGCAACGCAAAAGCACTGTGACAGGTGGAAGAATAAACCTGGGGAAATCTGAATGAATGCCAGAGAGTGCTAGAACAAAAAGAACAAAGAAAAGCAAGGAATGAAATCAAGCTGGATAGGTCAAAAGGGAACAGAGCATACCAGGCTACAGAGTTTTGTTTTCACCAAAAAGGCAATGAAAAGTCAGATGAGAACATTCAAATATCTTATCAGGTGACAGCATGAAACTAGGGTATATGCAGGACTGGCAATCTTCTGAAGATGACAACAACGAACACCACCATGTTCTGCTGTACCAAATCTAAGCCACGCCCATTACATTCAGGATTCAGGACAGACAGACCCATTAGAGGACAAGCCAGGCCCATCACAGGAATTCTGATGTTAAGAGGACAAGAAACCACACGGAGGCTCTCACCTGAACAACAGGAAATATGTGAATAAAATCCATCCCCTGGATCTGGTGGGGCTCCAGCTGGTGTGGGCATTTCATCCTTGGCAGGACCGAGACAATTTTTTCTGATAGAGCTCTGTTCAGAAAAAGTAAGAAGCAAAGAGTGAGGTATACTAAGTGGCCTTTATGGCATCTCTAAAGTCTGGGCAGCATCACAGACGGATCTGGGACTTTTCCATGCCAGGCTAGTCCAGACCATGACAAGTTTCTCCTAGATGACTGCAAAATGAGAAAAATAAGCACAATTTAGTGGTGTGTAGGTGTGTGGTCACAAAACTGCCTTCATCCTTTATTCTATAATGTTTTTCTTCCTACTTTTTTTGATGTAAAATATTTTGTGAAATGATGGTAACATTAGAGGTAGTCGTTACTATTTTTTAACTTCCTTATGTAGTAAGATAAAAAGTTATTAGTGCCCCGTATTCTTTTTACATTTCGTTTTACTGATCTACTTTTTCTAAAAGTTTGAAAAAAGTATTCTAAATATCAGGCAACAAATAATTACCAGACCTTACACCAGGTACCCAGAATATTAACATGAAACATGGAGCCCCATTTCCAAAAGAGATTTGGAGTTCTCTACTCTGGTACAAGAATATTTTTAAAATAAATAGTAGCCTTTAATTTTTTGATACTCTAAAATAAATTCTAGAGTTGAGGGAACTGTATATCCTCACTCTCATTTCCATACAGAAGAGATATTTTCTGCTTCTTATAAGGGACACCGACCTTTCTCTAACACCTCGCCTCAGTCTTCCTCCTATAGAAGACCACAAGGTGGGACTGAGAAGGGAGGAACCAGGCTTCCTGAGGCCTCAGAGTTTTCTTCTCTGTAGGTCAGGAGGAAAGCATCCTCTCCTGCTAGGGAGGTTTCTCAGCTCAGCCTGAGCTGGGGTAGGACAGTTTATGGCAGCACTGGTGGAGGGATTTGTATGCAAGTCTGTTTTATTGCAGCTGAAACCCCCTTCTCGAATCAGTGGGCATTTCATCTCTAGCTATGTGATTCCTGTTTCTTATACTATCTTAATTGGATCAGACTCAAGGGGAGAGAAAAGATACTATTCAGTGGTGTGCCTGACCCCAAAGCCCTGGTATGTAGCCTGGGAACATTGAGAAGCAGTCACCAGGCATGGCCTTGTGGACATTTGGAGAAATAGGAGCTTCTGGCTCAGCCTACATGAATAGGTTACATTGCCACACAAGACCCTTTAAAAAAATCTTAGCCAGTCACAGCAGCTACTGTGGCCTTATAAACAAATATAGTACTATGTTCTAATAGACAAAGGTCCAGGTAAACAAGGGTCACTTAGAACTTACTAGGTGCTTCAAATTCAACAAGTTTTGGGTCTCCCAAGTGTTTCTTGTTCAGAGAAGTCTTGTCCACCTTTATCTTTCTGCAGTTCAATAATCTTCCAAGGAGACAGATACCCTCAAGATGAACATCTGACTCAGGGCTGGGTGAGAGTTATTACTGTCTTATCTATGATTCACTTAGTAGGTTTCACCCCTCAGTCTTAGTATTAACAGTAACTAGGTGACCTAGGAACTAAAGTTAAAACAGCCCCCCAGGGAATGGGCACTAGAGAACACATTAAGAAACAGTGTCTGGTATCTGGAAAATAGCTTCACAAGTTGGGACCAAGGTTAAAACTGCTGAGGACAACAGTAACACCCCACTGATCATAAGATCAAATGTCAGATCCAATGTGTTAATAGAAAAAAATATGGAAGGGGGGAGATTAATCCCTCACTGCACACATTCATAGAAGAGAGGGAGTATCTTCCTCCTAGGAGGGAAGCATATAGGAGAATATTTGCTGCCTCTTCCCCTTCACCCTCCCTCCCTAACAGAAGAAGGGGTGAAGAGTGATTTATCCACAAGTCCTGAGAGGGGCCAGGCATGGTAGCTCATGCATGTAATCCTAGTGCTTTGGAAGGCCAAGGAGGGAGGTCACTTGAGGCCAGGAGTTTGAGACCAGCCTGGGCAACATAGTAAGACCTTGTCTGCATAAAAAAATTTAAAAATTAGCCAGGCATAATGGTGCATTCCTACAGTCCCAGCTACTCAAAAGACTAAGGCAGGAAGATCACTTAAGCCTAGGTGTTTGAGGCTGCAGAGAGCTAAGATCACGCCACAGCACCCTAGACCAGGCAAGAGTGGAACTCTGTCTCTTAAAACAAAACAAAACAAAAGTCCTGAGAGGAAGAAGAAAATTTTCATGCAGCTCTCAGCCACTCCTGGTGCCCTTCCTTTCTGGGCAGCCTGTCTTTGGGACACATGCATCTTTTCTGCCATAAGATATGTTGCCTGCCCCACAGGGGAAGCCAGTGGTTGTCCAGGTCTGCTTGGGACTCACATGGGATAGCTTGGTAGTGAAGCACTAACAAACCCATTTGGCAACATATCTAAGGTTCTCTGTTAAGCTTTTTAAAATGTTGATCTCCATCAGACTCTCATAGCTTATTTAATTTCCTTGAAACTTGTAAGAAGAGATGAGTGTTCAACTGGTACTGCTGCCTAAACTCCAAGCTTAGCAAATGAAAATGAATATCAGTCCTGGTTTTGCTCAATGCAGGTCCCAACTAACTATGCAGGGGCACGTGATCAATACAGCCTTTCCTTGGTTACATTTTGGTTCAGCAGGAGGAGAGCTCCCTCTTGTGGCTACAGATATATTGGTTTGCATAGAGTTACCAATTGCCTAGAACCATACATAGTAGCTTAAAAACAAGAGGCTGGGACCCACACCACCATCCAGCCTAACCCCCTGCCTTCAGACATGGCATTTCCTGGCCACTCTTCGGAGCCAGGCTACTCACCCAGTTCATAAAGGCCCAGAGAGAAGGCTATCACGGGTCATCCTAGGATTTACAACCCTCTTAAACCCACCTCTCAGAAATTACTGCCAAGTCTGGACAGTCTTGGCAGCCAAGGTGAGGACATGGAGGAAAATGCAGGCAGGCTGGGGGTAGGGAAAGAAAGTGAGAAAGACTTCTTCCAGAAATCTAACAATCCCCTTTCAGCTTCTACCTGCGGCTCTAGGTGGATCCTTCAGATTTCCTAAAAATCACAGAAATTAACAATTGCAGAGGTCACCAGGCCGGTTTCCTAGACTAAGATTTTAACATGCCCAGCTGTGGCTAGTTTGACTCCTTTAGTTTTTAAGAGTGTTCAGTGCACTGCTTTCTTCTCCACTGCAAACAGCTTGAAAGACAGTGAATTAAACCCGGGTCTAAATTCAAGTTCCACCAACTCTGAAACTTTTGGCAAGTAACTTGGTCCAGGTCCAATACTCCTATAATAAAACCAGGGATAATCCCTACTCAAAGCGGTAGTGAAGGTAAAATAATAAAATACACATGCAAGTGCTTGGAACACAGATGCCCAATAAAATGTTTGTTGTTGAAATGAACTCAGTTATAAATGTAAAATCCCATTTATGGGCCTCCGGCCATAGGACCCTCTGTTAATGGGGCTTCAGGAGAGGATAGAAGTAGACGATAGAAGCTTATGGAACTCTCAGCAAAGAAAGATGACAGAGAACAAGGCCTCATTTGGGCACATAAAGAAGACAGCTTGAGAGACAACCATGCCCTCAATAGGCAAGTGTGCTCCTTGGACATACGTCCACCCACCCATTAAATTGACTAGATATACCGGAAGACTGCAAACATAAGGCAGTTTTAGTCTAAACTGCACCTAACCAGAAACTCTATGGTGGGGGGGGAACACCAAACAGAACACATTCCAAAACCAAACAGAAAAGATTTTTAGATGACTCAGTACCCTGTGGCTATAACATGTCTTCTACAGATAATAAAGAATGAGCTACCTGATGCACTGCTGACTCTGGTGGGTCCTTAGTCACGTGAACCCGTCTCCAGCTTTGCCCACAGTTACAGTTCATGGCTCTGCACTTAAGAGACACACATCAAGCACTTACCGGAGAATATAACACATCCTCAATCCCTTATCCAAACCCTTTGGGTCAGATGTGTTTCAGAATTCTGAATTTTTTAGATTTAGTTCCTTAGAATACCTAAGGGGTACATATTATATATTATGTAAGAACCCAGGAAAATCTAGAGTCACACTCTATAATAAAAAAAAATTTATTTAGCAAAACTTATAAATAGTCACATAAGTGGGATCAATAAAGCTATAAATTCAGTCAATTCAGGTTATGTTTTGCTCCCAAATAAGCTTTGTATCTAAACCTAAAAGAAGAAAAAACAGTTTTCAGTGTCTTTTAGATTTCAGAAATATAGACAAGGAACTGAGAAGACATAGAAAAATACTGTGTTCCCATATCTATTAAAAGTATAATGGAATGCTGCCACTGATGGGAGTCTACCATATTCCCTAAGGATATCGAAATGAAAACAGGGCCTAACAACCACTGGAAAACTCAAGGGGAATTTAGGAAGAAAGCACATGTGGGATCCAAGAAATGGTAAAACTAGCACAGAAAAAATGCAATGAAAAGAAATACCAGCACATCAAGGGTGCCACAGGTATAGGAAGCAATCAGCTCAAAGACAGAAGCTTCCAAGAAAAGCATCCTCAAGAAGACAAAGAATTCATGCTAATGAACAGCCTGATTAAGAAGCACAGGCCAGGGGCAGTGGCTCACACCTCTAATCCCAGGAGGCCAAGGCGAGAGGATTGCCTGAGCCCAGGAGTTTTAAGACCAGCCTGGACAAGATGGTGAGACACCATCCCTACAAAAAATTTAAAAATTAGCTGGGCGTGGTGGTGTATGCCTGTGGCTCTAGCTACACAGGAGGCTGAGGTAAGAGGATCACTTAAGGAAGTCGAGGCTGCAGTGAGTGGTGTTGGCACCACTGCACTCCAGCATGGGTGATAAGAGTGAGACTCTGTCTCAAAAAAAAAAAAAGCTGGCTGATCTGAGCTACAGCTAAAGGCATATGCTTCTTTTGTCAACAAGAAAAAAACAAAGGCAATTAGAAACTTATGGGGAAAATGCTGTATAAATATAAAGTAAACTGCAACACTCCTGATGCTCAGTTACTCACAGATACCACCTCCACTTGGCTGCCAGAAACACAGGGGCAAATCTTTGGCCAATAGTAGGAAAACAAAGCATTTTGTGATCCATCACTGTGGTAGTCTTACCCCAACTCTGCCTTTTGTCCCCACTTTTTTTCCCCCTTTGCTCCATTTTCCCACCATTATTGCTTCCTGTTATTTGTAAGACCCCTTTGTTCCTTTTGGAAGTGTTTTCTCTTGGGAGAAGGTAATACTTCAGAAAAATGAATAAACAGACTGTCACAGAATCACACATATCTGAGGTCAGGAATCTCTCTTCTGACGGATAGAAGAACTGAGGCCCACAGAAGGAGTGGCTGTTCCAAGGCCACACAGAGACCCACTGGAAGGCTGGGAGAAGAACCAGGTATCCCAAATGGTCTAATGAAATGGCCAAGCCCCTGGTGAGCTGCTGTGCTACAAAAGACTGGGCAGGGTATGCTCAGGTGAGATCTCTAGCAAGGAGACCATGCTGCTTTCTCTCGAAGACAGGCAAAGTGAGGCTCTGCCTTACACAGAGGCAATGGGGAAGGAAAGCATCTCCTTTCCTCTTTCTAATCAACTTCCACCGATATGAGCTGTCTTTGAAAGATAAACTAAGTAGTCACTACAAACTTTGATCTAGCTGTGTGACCTTGGCTTCTTTCAGTCTCAGTTTCATTTGTAAGGCAGGGATAATACCTCTTGTAATAAAAGTTAAAATAAACTATGTAAAGTGTCCAACCAACTTCTGGCACACAGTAGACACTCAAAAGTTAGTTCCCTTCTCCCCACCTTTAGGTTTTCCATAGAAAAACTTACATTTTTTGACCTATCGTAGAGTTTTCTTGAAAGAGCAAATCAACATCTACATCAAAGTTGCAAGTGGTGATACACCAAGTCATTCCTCCTACTACCTGCAAGACATAAAGAAAATATTTGTTTTCTCTTTTTAGTTTGAGGAGAATGGAAGAAGTGGAAGGTAGATGGATTATAAATAGCTCTAATAGACTCAGTAAACATACAAAATTATATATCTTGAGAGAGAGAGAGTGTGTCCTCCTTACCCCATCAAGTACAATTAATCTAAAATGGCACCGTTACAGAAAACTTTCTGCAGTGACAGAAATATTCCGTTATCTGCAAGGACAAGTACAGCAGCTACTAGCCACATGTGGCTGCTGAGCAGTTGAAATGTGGCTGGCATGACTGAGGAGCTGACTTTTATTATTAAATGAACATACTGTACATAGATCCTCTTTATAGTCAAAAGGACAGACATTAATTCTGTGTTTTATAGACCAGACACATGGGCAGCAAGGCTGACATTTTGTTTCCATACATCTTATTTTTCTTATCTACCTGAGAATCCCTGGCTCTACTTTTCCCTCAGGAATTCTCTGAGA
Source organism: Pan troglodytes (assembly GCF_028858775.2). NCBI lineage: Eukaryota > Metazoa > Chordata > Mammalia > Primates > Hominidae > Pan > Pan troglodytes. The sequence goes on from NC_072411.2 coordinate 18,712,613, forward strand.
TGCAAATGAGAGTAAGACTAAAAACCCACTTTGAAACAAAATCCTTTTCAGACACAGCTTGATATTAGAAAAAAATAACAGTAAGGCTGGGCGTGGTGGCTCACGCCTGTAATCCCAGCACTTTGGGAGGCCGAGGCGGGTGGATCACGAGGTCAGGAGTTTGAGACCAGCCTGGCCAACGCAGTGAAATCCCTCTCTACTAAAAATGCAAAAATTAGTCAGGCATGGTGGCAGGCACCTGTAATCCCAGCTACTCGGGAGGCTGAGGCAGGAGAATCACTTGCATCCCGGAGGCAGAGGTTGCAGTGAGCCGAGATTGCGCCATTGCACTCCCGCCTGGGCGGCAGAGAGACTCCATCTCAAACAAACAAACAAACAACAACAACAAAAAAAACAGTAAATCTTACCCCTGGCTGCTTTAGACTCTTATGAGTTGCCCAATAAAAATGCAGATTCCAGGGCCCAAGCCCAGACCTAGCTAACCAAAATTTCAATGAGTGAATCCTGGGTTCTGTATTATAAAATAACTCAGAGTGATTCTGTTAGGCACAGCCAGGACTGTGACCCCGTGGAGCACTCAGCACTGTCTTCCACAGCCTGCCCTGTCTGATTTGAATGCGTCCTTTCTGTGCACAGTCCACGGTCGCACTTTCTGCATCATGCCATTTATTCTGTGCATGTTGATTCACTTGTCTCTCATCCCCACTCTACAGAAATTGGGCTGTTTGAGAACTGTGCCTCTGTTTTTTCTCTGTGTCCTCAACACCTATTACTATGATTTGTGCATCATCATTCATGCTTCTGCTGAATTAAAAGATTTCATTGCATAGCGATCTCTCTCTCATCCTAAATCAGAGGATTTACTATTCGCAGAATATCTGGCAACCGTCTGTGAGCACGCTGACTTGGGATAGCTCATTATTAACTCTGATTATTTTATTTTCCATAAATTTTATAATCCCCACCCAAACTGTAAATTCCTTGAAAGAAGGAACTATTTATTTTGCTTCTTTGCATTTCCTAAAGCTTTGTGCACAGAAAAGGAACTGACGTATTCACTGATACATCATTTCTGTCTTTGAAAAGAAGTTTGAACACTTCCATAATGAATCTGAATTAGGAAGAAATGGAAACACAGACATGGAGGAAGTTAAAACATCATCTTTTCCTCCTTTCTTTGCCATGATTAACCATGTCATTCTGACAAAAGATAGTGTAATGGTTAGAAAGATTTCCCCTTACCTTGTCAAAGGGTGACAAGCCTTTAATTCTTGCCCTGAAATACCCAGCTGCAACCAAGAGCTCCAGAATTTCAGTCAACTTGACATTTTGTTCTTCATCTTCTCTTGTTTCCACCTAAAACAAAAGGTAAAAGTTTGGCTGGTAAAAGATATGCTGAATAAAGGAACACCAGGTATATCCCCTGATGCCACAAGCTCATTGCCAAGGAGCAGATGACATTGGCTACATCACCACAATAGATTCTCTGAAAATTCAGCAAGTGTCACACAGAAGCATGTGGACAGTGTTGCTGGAGTCACAAATGGGTCCGTGGTCCTCAATGGGCTGTTAATCTTCATAGCTGAGGGAGACACATGCCCAAGTAGTATACACTACTCATCACATGCTGAAGGAATCCAGGGAAAAGGAAGGTTAGAGCACAATACTTCCTTTTTCTCTAACCCATGGTTTACTTTGACAGTCTTCTCAAATGGATTATGACTCCTTACAAACAGGAACAAGGTTTTATGGTGTTTTCTAAAAAAAACTTTACACTTAGGACTTAGGGCCGGCGTGGGGGCTCACACCTGTAATCCCAGCACTTTGGGAGGCTGAGGCGGGTGGCTCACTTGAGGTCAGGAGTTCGAGACCAGCCTGGCCAACATGGTGAAACGCTATCTCAACTAAAAATACAAAACTTAGCCAGGTTTGGTGGCCCATGCTTGCAATCCCAGATACTCAGGAGACTGAGGCACAAGAATTGCTTGAACCCAGGAGACAGAAGTTGCAGTGAGCCGAGATCGTACCACCGTACTCCAGCCTGGACGACAGAGCAAGACTCTGTCTCAAAAACTTTATACTTGGCCGGGCACAGTGGCTCAGGCTTCTAATCCCACCGATTTAGGAGGCCAAGTGGGGGTGCCGATCACTTGAGGTCAGGAGCTTGAGACCAGCCTGGCCAACATGGCAAAACCCCACCTCTACTAAAAATACAAAAAATTAGCTGAGCATGGTGGTGCACACCTGTAACTCCAGCTACTCGGGAGGCTGAGGCACGAGAATCACTTGAACCCAGGAGGCGGGGGTTGCAGTGAGGTGAGACTGTGCCATTGCACTCCAGCCTTGGTAACAGAGCAAGACTCTATCTCTAAAAAACAAACAAACAAAAAAAGTTATACTCATCCAGAAGTTACTGACAACAGGCATAGAAATGAAGAAGGGAATTCAAACGTGTATCCCTCACTGTACTTCCCTTTTCGATCTCGAAAACAAATATATGAAAGGCTTCCAACCCAGATACATTAAAGGGTGATTATTGCCACATAATAGGATTGCCTTAAAAATAATAAATTCATCTAATATATGTATATCAGTATTTTGCTTTTTTTTTGTTTTTTTGTTGCTTTTGTTTTTGTTTTTGAGACAGAGTCTCGCTCTGTCACCCTGGCTGGAGCACGGTGGCGCAATCTCGGCTCACTGTACTCGGATCCCAGAGAGAACCTCCACCTCCTAGGTTCAAGCGATTCTCCTGCCTCAGCCTCCCGAGTTGCTGGGACTACAGGCACGTGCCACCACGCCCGGTTTTTTGTTTGTTTGTTTTTGTATTTTTAGTAGAGATGGGGTTTCACCGTGTTAGCCAGGATGGTCTCGATCTCCTGACCTCATGATCCACCCGCCTCAGCCTCCCAAAGTGCTGGGATTATAGGCATGAGCCATCGCGCCTGGCCGTATCTCAGCATTTTGATTTAAAATTTTTAATTTATATCCTCCTTTTACCCCAATCTTTATCTAATACTTAAATCCATCTAAATATTCTAATACTCCTTCATCTATTTACTATCATGAACTACCTTTCCTCTCTTCCTTTGCCACCAAAAATAAAAAACCATCTCTCTATATAAAACACCAATAAGATACCCTGGTTCACATGCTCATAATCATCTCTGAGTCCTCCCTTACCCAACAATGCCTGTTAAGTCTTCCTTTACTATGCATCTCACATTTATCTTCCCTTCCCTTTCATTCATACTTCATTCCAGGACTCTTGCAAATGCTTCTTCATCTTTCTTCCTTTAATTTGTTTTGCTCATCCCTTCCTAAATCACAGCTTTCATGTTATCCCTCTTTAGCTCACCCTCCCAGCCCTTATCAACAATGCACCACACACACTGCCTGTAAGATAAACTCCAGATGTCTGGTTTCACATTCAGATCTTTGGCCACCAAACTATCTTTTCAGGTTCATCCTTTAACTACCCCAAAAACAATCAAGACATGGCCACGGCTATATTCTCTAACCACTGAGAAATCACTTTCAAATTCCAGCTCCCATTCAACACCATCCCTCACAAGTCTATCCTGAAATGGCCACTCTCCTCTGCATTTCTGTACATATAACTAAGTATCAACTATATACTGTACATATAACTAAGTATCAACCTCTTCGAAGTGAGATATCTAGTGTTATATACATGCTTGTCTTTGCAACTGGACTACTGATTGATTAAGGAGAGGACTATATATTATATACTTGGGTTTACTCCTCTGAATCCAAACAGCATTAAGCTCCAAGGACACACTTATTAAATAAAGAATGATCTACTAATGCTTACATAAAGTAAATGAACCTAAACCAGTCATGTATTAATAAAATGTTTCAGTGATCACATCCCTGACAATGGAAAGAAGTTTATTTTGATGTATAAACTGCCAGGAAAGGGAGTATACATATTAAAATATAGTTAATACAGAATTATTAAAGTGACTGATAATCCCCTGCAATAGAGTAGGAGTGGCGTGGGGGAGGTGACAGCACTGAGCTACATCCGTCTCTGAAATGACCCTGGTCCAGTCCATTAAGGATCCTGAAGATCAGCATTCACTAGTTCCTAGTGGACATAAAAATTTTCTTAATATAAATAATTCACACCTTCTCTCCCTTCTGCAAAAAATCTGGGATGGTTGAGAAACATCTACAAGTGAAAACACTCTAAGAAAAGAGAAGCTAAAGAGTAGTTGTAGTTCAAGTCGGCAGAAAAAGAAAATGAGATAATGTAAGTACTTTGTTAAAACTTCTGGGGTGTAAAACAGGAACACTTCATTTGTTCAATCATTTATTATGAAAACACGAGAAGACGACAAAAAAAAAAAACAAAAAAAATAGGATCATCACTGCCTCGACACCTATCTAATGGGCACCCACTGGCCACCCCACCACAGATGCAAGGCCCAGGCTTCCATCCACTCACCCCTAGCATGGAGAAGTTTACTTTTGCAACATGACTTGTGAAGTAATTTTGGCACAAGACACTAAATGGGAATGTATGACTCCAAATTCACTTAGCAGATTAACACTGAAGTCAAATGGAAAAGGGCCACTGTCTGATCTGCTGGGAATGAAAGACCCTCTCTTGAAGCGATAAAAATCCACCAGGCTGGTTAATACATCCAGTTGTTGAAGCTAAATTTCTGACAAAGACAAACAACAATGAGCTCTTACACAAAGCCCAATAAACTTTCAATTTCCGTCCACTATAGTTGTTGTAAGCTGGAAGGCAGGCCAAGTCTAGCTATCTTTGTAAAGGGTTAAAAAGAATGAATTCGGGCAGGGCAGTGGCTCACATCTGCAATCCCAGCTACTGGGAAGGCTGAGGCATAAGAATTGCTTGAACCTGGGAGGCAGAGGTTGCAATGAACCGAGCTCACACCATTGCACTCCAGCCTCAGTGACAGAGTGAGACTCTGTCTCAAAAAAAAAAAAAAAAAAAAAAAGAATGAATTTAATGAATTAACTGGTCTAGTGACATCCTAATAACACAGACTATCCATATTTCTATTTACTAGCTTCTGAACTAAATGATGATAAGTTATTGCTTGACCTGGTGAGTGTGGCCTCTTAGCAGTCAGTGAAAGTTTAAACGAAGGACATACAGCAGCAGGTTGCTCTTCATTAATTAATTTATTTATTTTCCCCCCAGAAAGACCTCCACTGATAGTACTGTGGAATATTGGGTTGGACGGATTTAAAGTAGAACGTGGGAGACCAGACAGAAGTGTACAGCAAAAGTCCAGGCAAAAACTTGACGAGAGCCTAGAACACAGAAGTGGCAAAAAAGAAAACTTCAAACGTCACAGTACAAATCCTATTGTTCACTATCCTGGGTCCCATCCCAAGCAACGTGCATGTAAGATTTTACCTAATACAGGGGTTCTGACAACATTATGCTTGTCAGGTTTTCTTAAGACAACAAAATGGACTTGCATTCGGGGAGCACACACTGACAAACAAATCTGTCCTTTCAGACTATATATATTCCCAGCTTCTGGACACAGAACACAGTGATCCCTCAATTAGTGGATACTTGTGATATGAAAGAACTGAGGATTTGGGAGGAGTGCAGAAGAGTAACATTGGTCACTGGCAGGTAAGTGCGAAGGGACGACTCACCACGTCAAGCAAGCAGTGACCCTGCCCAATGCCTGCTCCAGAACCTTAGGAAAAAGGCAGAGGTGCGGCGTGGGTTCCATTTCTCTCCAGAATCCAGTAAACTAGACTAGCCTTTGAGTAAAATCAACTGAAAGGGACGACAGATGCAAACTACCTATGAGATGCTAAGTGGTATTTGCAGCCAAAAGAAAATGAATACACTTTCCCTGTATTCCCAGCAAACGTGGAAATCCGCAAACCACTGATGACCCTCTCCCTAGCACTGAGTGAGTACTTAACAAACACCTTTGGAAAAGAACCCCGCCCTCTTCTGGAGAAGCTGCAACCTTTCCGCCCAGAGCTGGGTCCCCCGCCACACAGCACCCCTGGAGTGCGTCCCACCCCGAACGCCCCGGCGCGCTGACCCAGCGGGACACCTCCCTGGTGCGCGCAAGTCTCCCAAACTTCCTCCCGCCGCCCCGGCCCGGGTCCACGCAAGGAGGGTGGCATTCCCTCCCGACAGCGAGGCGGGTGGGGCGGGCCGCCGGGACTCTGCGGGGTGGCGGTAGACGTCCCAAGGTCACCGCCCTTCGCACCACCCGAGCCCGAACCGCCACGGAGAGCGGTCTCGTGACTCCAGCGCCCAGCAGCCTCGGCCCTCGGGGCTAGCCCTGCGGCGCGGGGTGGGGGAGCCCGCCCCGGACAGGGAGAAAGGTGGGAGCCCAGGACCCCGCGGCGCGTGGGGCTGCGTCAGAGCAGGTGTCGGGCTAGGAAGGCCACCTCCGCCCCAAGAGACCCGGGAGCGGCTTAAGTTTGTCCTCACCCGCCCGCTGCCCCCTGCCCATGCAGGGGTACCTGCTCCCCGCCTCCAAGAAGAGGGTCGGCGCTTCCCTGAGGTGGATACACCTGAGGAAGGGGGCGGGGCGCCCCTAACGCACCCAGGGCCCGCTCAGCCCGCCGCCCCGCGGCTCGGCCCTCTCTTCAGGAACCCCGACGTGTCAGGGAAGGAGGAGGCGTTCTTACCTCCGGGAGACCCTGGCCCTCCGGCCCCTTGGGCAACCCCATGATCCGACCGGGCTGTCGTAAGGCGAGAGCGAAGCCCGCCAAGCGTCCGGAGGAAGCTGTCCCTGCCGCGGAGCTGCTACCGGGGTGGAGTGCAAAGCGGAAACTTCCTCTGCCGCCGCCACCGCCGCCGCTGTTGCCGCTGCCGCCTGCCCGAAGCGCCGCAGCCGGGCAGAGCATGCGCGCTGGGGCCGGAGCGCGGCGCCACTGCGCCTGCGCCACAGCAGCCCGGGGAGAGGTGGGCTGGGCTGCAGGTCCTGGCGTTGTGCTGGATCATCGCGCCCGTACTCTGAAGTTTTCTCCGTGGCGCTCCTTGAGAGGGGTTCCTCCTGCATCTTGAGAATATTTTGCATTTCGGGTCCCTTCTCTTCTCGCTGCCATCGGATGCCCCAAATAGGTCCTGTCCCCTCGGTGAATCAGACTTCGGAAACCGCCTCGCTTCAGGGTCAGAGTCCAAGTATAGATGAGCTTGAGGATTCTGAATGCACGCCCGGCTCTAGACCTTACAGACACACGCTTGGACAGACTTCTCCATATACGGCCCAGGAACGGACCCCTTGAGAAGGGATTCTTCACGCCCGCTGCCCTCTCCAGCGTCCTGGCCAGTGGCATCGCGTTCCCAGGAAACCTCGCTTTAGATATTGCCCACCACCCCGCCCTATTCACGGTTTCTGGGTCTTCCTGGAGGAGTGACATCTCAGAGAATGCGGACTCCTATGTTCATGTCATTTTAGCCGCCGCGTCCCTTATTTGATGTACCCCTTGTTGGTCCCGGAGGATGGCAACTAGACAAAAGGTCACAGGCCCCCACACCCGCTCCATAACGGCTTCTTGGCTTTTTGTTTCTTTTAAGCAATGAGGAAAGAGATGACTTTCGTGAAAACTTTTGCTGGAGAAGAGATCCTTCCCTCTGTATATGTGTGTGGGATGGGAAGTGTCAGACTCAGACCTTTAGCTCCTTGAGATCAAAAAGGTTTCGTGTTTGCTTTCGTCTCTTCTTTGCATCCCTAGCGTCTTTAAAAGAGTAGGCAGGCGCGGTGGCACATGCCTGTAATCCCAGCACTTTGGGGGTCGAGGCGGGAGTATCAGTTGAACCTAGGAGTTGGAGACCAACCTGGGCAACATAGTGAGACCTCCATCTCTACAAAAAATAAGAAAATTAGCCCGGTGCCAGTGGTCCCAGCTAGCCGGTAGGCTGACGTGGGAGAATTGCTTGAGCCAGGAAGGTTGAGGTTGCAGTGAGCTATGATAACACCACTGCACTCCTGCTTGGGTGACAGAGCAAGACCCTGTCTAAAAACTATATATATATATATGTATATGTATGTGTATATATATATGTATATATATGTATATGTATGTGTATATATATGTATATGTATGTATATATATACACACATATACACATATATATGTATATATATACATATATGTATATATGTGTGTGTATATATACATATATGTATATATATATACACGTATATATATATATGATGTTTTCTATTTTATTTTATTTTATTTTTGCACCTTTTATACTCCTCCTGGAGTTCATCCTGACAGACAGAGGTTTGTCTGGAGCCAGAGCTCACAAATAGTTGGAACTGCCCTAAGGATGCCATTTTGTTCTTAAATATAACTAGCAAATATTACTCAAAGCTGTGCACGATCCCCAAACCCTGGTCCCCAATAATTTGAATAATCTGAATATGCAAGTTAAGGTATTGAGATGGGAACCCTCCTGTGTGGTATATCTTGCTCTTATCCTTTGTGAAGCCAATAAACTTCAATTTCTACTCTCATAACTTCCCAAATGTGTTGTTTTTGTAGTTTTAAAACTGTCATTCACTGAAATGGTATAGGTTGATGGGGAATGGAGAGTGATAATAATTTGTGGCCACTATTGTGTGACCAGACAGGTACTGATGCCTAGGAACAGGTAGTAAGATCTCACATAGCAGGCAAGCCTAAACAGCTGTATATAATAGCAGCCTGGAGACTAGGGCCTGGAGAATAACAGGACTCAGGCCACACCCTGAGTTCCCTGTTATAATGCTTTTGCAATGTTTTAAATAAGCATGAGTAGCTAACTTCCTCAGTAAGAGACTGTCCTTCCCGAGCGCGGTGGCTCATGTCTGTAATCCCAGCACTTTGAGAGGCCGAGGCAGGTGGATCACCTGAGATTGGGAGTTCGAGACCAGCCTGACCAACATGGAGAAATGCCGTCTCTACTAAAAATACAAAATTAGCCGGGCGTGGTGGCGCATGCCTGTAATCCCAGCTACTTGGTAGGCTGAGGCAGGAGAATCACTTGAACTGGGGAGGCGGAGGTTGCGGCGAGCTGAGATTGTGCCACTGCACTCCAGCCTGGGCAACAAGAGTGAAACTCCGTCTAAAAAAAAAAAAAAGAAACTGTCCTATGTTACAACAGGTGTAGGGTGACAGTAACAGAGTTGAGGGGCATGGGGCATGCTTTAAAAAAAAATCTCAGCAAAACAGCCATAATATCAGTCAAGAAAGTTTGAACAGGGCTAGGTGGCACCTGCTTATGTCCCAGCAACTCGGGAGGCTGAGGCAGGAAAATCGCTTGAGCCCAGGAGTTCTGGGCTTTAGTAAGCTATGCCAATCAGAGATCTGCACTAAGTTTGGCATCAATACAGTGACCTCCAGGGAGCAAGGTTGCCTAAGGAGTGGTGAACTGGCCCAGGTCAGAAACAGAGCAGGTTAAAACTTCTGTGCTGATCAGTAGTGGGATCATGACCATGAATAGCCACTGCACTTAAGCCTGGGCAATATAGCAAGACACTGTCTCTTAGAAAAGAAAAAGAAAGTTTAAGCAGCCCATATTTGAGAGCAGAAACCCTTCACAGTCTTGAAGAAGACCTTTAACAGCCAATGCAGAGAAGGAGGCTTGTGAGGAATCTCTCAGATCAATCCATCTCTCTCCCTTTCCCTTCACTCCAGGCACCCTCACAAATTGTGTCTCCCAAGTGTGATATCTGAGGACTAGAAATCAGTCATTCTGTCTCTCTTCTGTACACTGAGTACAGAGTTGTGTGATGTTCCTCTTTGGAGCCTCACAAATACTTTCCAGTTCGTGGGTAAAGAGGTACCATAGTGATATAGTTTGGATATTTGTCCCACCCAGATCTCATGTCAAAATGTAATAGCCAGTGTTGGAGGTGGGGCCTGGTGGGAGGTGATTGGATCATCGGGGTGGATTTCTCATGAATGGTTTAGCACCATCCCCTTGGTGCTGTCTTCCCAATACTGAGTCACTCATCACGAGATCTGGCTGTTTAAAAGTGTGGCACTTATCCTCTCTAGCTCTTGCTTTCACCATGTGACATGCCTGCTCTCCTTTCACCTTCCACCATGATTGTAATCTTCCTAAAGCCTCCCCAGAAGCCAAGCAGATGCCGGCGCCATGCTTTCTGTAAAGCCTGTAGTACTGTGAGTTAATTAAACCTCTTCTTTATAAATTACCCAGTCTCAGGTATTTCTTTATAGCAATGTGAGAATGGCCTAATACACATAGTAAAGAGCTTCCTGTTAGGCTTAGCTTTGTTCTGGAGGAAGTTTTCTTTCTTTTTTTTTCTTTTTTTTTTTTTTCGAGACGGAGTCTCGCTGTGTCTCCCAGGCTGGAGTGCAGTGGCGCGATCTCTGCTCGCTGCAAGCTCCGCCTCCCGGGTTCACGCCATTCTCCTGCCTCAGCCTCCCGAGTAGCTGGGACTACAGGCGCCCGCCACTACGCCCGGCTAATTTTTTGTATTTCTACTAGAGGCGGGGTTTCACCGTGTTAGCCAGGATGGTCTCGATCTCCTGACCTCGTGATCTGCCCACCTCGGCCTCCCAAAGTGCTAGGATTACAGGCGTGAGCCACCGCGCCCAGCCGGAAGTTTTCTATAAAGCTTTAATTATTCTGTCTTCAGGCTTCTCTCATTCCTTCTACATGTAGTGCAACAATGGGTGTTCAGTAAAGTAGAGTGACACAGCGAGGTCACACAGCACATTAGAGGGAGTGCTAGAACCAGAGCCCCAAATTTCTCATTCCCCATGTTCTTTTGCTCACCCATCCAACCATCCATCCATCCATCCATCCATCCATCCATCCATCCAACAAATATTGCTGAGTTTCTTCTATGTCAGTAGCTCTCAAACTTGGCTGCACATTGGAATCACCTGGATTCCACCCTTAGCAATTCTGATTTAATTGGGCTAGGGAGAGGCATGAATATTGAATTTTTTGCCTTGGAACATATTGTTTTATATACAACACAGTAGTGAATAGTGACTTCATTATGGATTTGTTTCTTTATAGATCACAGTGGCATATAAAATTCAAAATCCATAAACAAAGAGCTCTTAGGTTAAATGAGTTCTTCCTAAAAATTCTTAATGGCATGCTGGTCTATTCTCAAGCGGTACAATTTTATAATGCACCATCCTATATTTAGCATGTCACATTTCTACAGTAACATAATGGAGGCACAGGCAGTGCAAGCAGATTTAAACCCCTTCTAGTTCTGGACTGAAGGTTAGAAAAACACAGCGTGTACACACACACACTTGGATGAGTTCTTCCAATACGTTTTCCCACAAAAATGATAGTTTTATCAAAGAATTTCAATAACTTTCATAGTTTGTACAACCACACTCTATTAGCTACATTAAAAAGGATTCAACAAGGGGCCAACTACACAGTAGTAAATAAACATGTTTGAGAATATCTGCTACATTCTCTATCTCCTGGAGAAAATAATATTTACATTTTTTGGTAAAGTGATTTAATAACTAAACAATTCTTTCTTTTGGTCGGGGGTAGGTAATGGGATTTTCAAACCTTCACAGGTGATTCCAACGAGCAGTCAATTTGAGAAGAGTTTCTCTGTGCCAGAAACTGTTCCTGATGCTGCAGATACTTTAGTCAACACACCAAACAAGATAATTACTGACAGAAATTAAACATGTAATTAATAAGATAATATCAGGTAGAAATAGGTGCTATTAAAGGGGGAAAAACAGTGTAGTTTGGGTGTGGTGGCTCACACCTGTAATCCCAGCACTTTGGGAGGCTGAGGCAGGCAGATTGCTTGAGCCCAGGAGTTCAAGACCAACCTGGGAAACATGGCAAAAACGTGTCCCTACAATTAACAACAACAACAACAACAAAAACAAAAACCAAAAAACAAGCAATGACAACTACAACAACAACAATTTTAAAAAACCAGTGTAATGCAATAAAGAATAGCTAGAGTCAGAGTCACTTTTAGATGAAGGGGCCAGGATTAGGCTTTGCAGTGCCATTTGAGAGAGACCTAAATCCCAAAAGGACACCATAGAAGGGCCTCAGGGGAAAGCATTGCTGGCAGAAGGAGCATCTGAGGTGTTCTGGACAGTTTCCCATTACCCTTCCAGTCCTGCTCTCAGTCCTCTCCTTGCTTGTTTCAGCACAAGACTGACCAGTAAGGACTTCAGCAGCAGGGCCTAGGGTATGAGGATCTGGGATGTGGGTCTTGGGATGAAGGGGTGTCTGGGATGTGAGTCCTGGGGTTTGGGGGAACTGAGTTATAGGGACTAGGAAGTAAGATTTCAATAGTAATTTGACAAAATATATTAAGAACTTAAAAATTTTCTTTGATATGATACTTCCACTTTCAGGGCTTATATCAGATCTTCATCACAATGTTACTGATGAGAAAAAAAACCTATAAACCATCTGAATAGCCCATAATAAGGGACTGGTTAGGTACATTATAGTCTGTCCATTTGATGTAGTGAAAATGTGTGCTTCAGCAGGCCATGAACAAAAAGAGTGAGAGATGAGGCTGTATAAATGTTAACAATGTCTGCCTGTCAAAAAATTATTACAACATTTAAAAGGCAAACTGGAAAAATATTTGTTACCTGTGACAAGAATTCTTCCAAATGAGGAAGAAAAATTTAACAGAAAAATGAGCATAAGACTTGAATAGAGAATTTCTAAAAGAAATTGTCACTAAATGTCTGAAAAAAAAAAAACTCAGCCTTATTCTAAAAGGTTAAAATGTGGTATCCTTTTGCATGGAAAAAATAATTAATGCTTAAAAGACACTAAACAAATGCCAGTAGCATTCCCTAGTCAGTAAGGTTTTACAACAGTTCTTGGACGGCAGTTTGGCAAAGTTAATTTTTCACCAAATATTCATTCTGTGCCTCTTCTGTGCCAGGTACAGAGAAGGGCTCTCAATGTGGGTGAGGGTAGAGATTCAGGTCCAAGGAGCAGTCTGGAGTTTTCACAGAGCATGGGAGATTGTCTTAGTCTTTTTAGGCTGCTATAACAAAATACTACAGAGTGGCTTATAAACTACAAAAAATTTATTTTCCTCACTTCTGGAGGCTGGGAAGTCCAAGGTCAAGGCACCGCCAAATATAATGTCTGGCGAGGTCCCATTTCTTATGGATGTACAGCTTCTCATTGTCACCTTACATGGTAGAAGGGTGAGGAGCCTCTGTAAGGCCTCTTTTATAAGAGCACAATCCCATTCATTATGGTAGAGCCCTAATCACCTCCCATCTTCTAATACTATCACCTTGTGGGAGTCAGGATTTCAACATATAGATTTTGGGGTAACCCAAACATTCCCACCACAGCAGAGGCATTACCAACATTTAGCACCCAGTTGTTAAAGACATCAAACTTCCTGCATTGATTTTAGGTCATAAAAATTTCTTTGACCAGAGAAATGTAAGCAGATAGGAGATTGTGCCAGTTCTGGGTGAGGTGTTAAGAACCATTCTGTGTTCCCTCACTCTCCTATGCTCATGCCATTCACCAGGAGACCGCATACTCAGGCAACCATACCTCCCTCCACCTGGGCCCTCAAGCAAGAAACACCAGTGAGAGAGCAGAGCAGACCTGAGCCCCAAGCCCAGCCGAGCACCAAGCCCACGAGTGAGATATCAGTGTTGGTTGTGACCAATGAGGTTTGGGGGTTATTTGTTAAGCATCATTATCATGCATAACCTTATAAACTGTACAAAGAATTGTTCCCCCAGATGCCATAAGCATGCCCAACCCTCTGTCTGAAAAATGCTGGATACAGAAAAGAAAGAGAACAGAGCTCTGGGATGAGCATGCACAGTCAACCAATCATCACAGCACAGATGACATGACGCATGTTGAAATAAGTGCCTTTAATAATGAGTTGAAAAGTGGGATGAAAAAGAGGAATAGGAGTAACAGTTTTGAGTGGGAAGTTAATGAAAGTTTCTCCAGGGATACAACATGTAAGACTTGAGATGAAAGAGGGTTAGACCTGGAGCGGGATAAAGGTTTCCAACAGAGAGGGGGCCATGAATAGGGAGGAGCTTGCACCTGAGGGGTTGGAGCAGGAGCACTAGGTGCCAACTGGATGGTCTGGCCCAATCAGGACCTTGGGGACCACCAGGAGGGGATTGGATTTTACCTAAGTGCAATGAGAGCCATCAAAGGGAATTTTGTTGGTTTGTTTAAATCAAAATTTGTTTTGTAAACATATTAGTTTTACCACTGGTGTGATTTAGCCTTTGATCTATAGAAATGGAATTTGAGTTTCAAATGTCTCCAGTGGCAGGACTGCCCACAAAGAATCCCTACTACCATTCACGTTTTGGGGAGGGGGTTAATAGCACCAACTCAAGTACTATCCTTACACTGTCTAGAAATGAAAGGAAACAATTGACTCAGGAATTTCACTTCTAAATAGCCTGCATTTACATAACAGTATCCTTGGAATTATAGTTCTATCAAGCTTTCATGTGAAAACTAAATGAGAGAAAATGAAAATTACTTTAGAAGAGAGACCAAAAAATACTGTTTTCTGGATTAATCAGAGACTTCCTGTTAATAGCAATAAGAATACAACTTTCATTATCCTGAAATCAAATAAGATGAAAAGAATTATACTAAGATTCACACATATATTTGTATGGATATATATATGGGAAAAACCTAAGCATGTTTCCCTACTCTCTACTCACAATCACAGAGTACTTCTGACACCAGATGTGTGGGGGGTTTTCTCCACATGCCAACGAAGCAACTCTGCAGCAAACACCAGCTAGGTGTCCTGTTATTCTGATCCTACTTACTTGGAGACAGCCAGGTAAAGTTGGGTTGAGAGCTCAGGATAGGTGAGGGCTCAGTCCTAGGAGCCTGACCCCATTTCACATGCCAATTACAAACTCAGATTTTGACCTCAGCTTCTGGCCCACTGACTATAAACCAGGGTTCCCATGATTCCCTCCTTGGGTTGTGGCATTGGGCATTCTGGTGAGCTCTCCATGTGATCTACACATCAGGCATGAGACTTTATCCCTGAAACTTATGTCAAATTGTCCGGCTTAGCAGTTTTTGTTCTTGTTTGGAGAGTTGTAGCAAGATATTGAAGTAAACTAGAGGAATTTAAGATCCAATCCTAAATAAATAACAAAAACTTGAAAACAATGAACAGGGCTATGATCTAACAACAAGTGTACTATGGTTTTCTTCTGAAACCTAATTTTTCTCTCTATTGTCATCCCCACTTCTACTAAAAATAATCACAGTAACACCGATTTGTTTCTAAAATAAGTTTAGTCTCAAACTTGGCCTAATTATTTGTATAAGTACAGCAAGAATAACCATATAGGCTCCTTTCAAATTTGCTTGATGATAATTTTGACAAGAAATCTTAGGCTGGACTTTTTTTTTTTTTGAGACGAAGTCTCGCTCTGTACCCCAGGCTGGAGGGCAGTGGCGTGATCTTGGCTCACTGCAAGCTCCGCCTCCTGGGTTCATGCCATTCTCTTGCCTCAGCCTCCCGAGTAGCTGGGACTACAGGCGCCCGTCACCACGCCTGGCTAATTTTTTTTTTTTTTTTTTTTTTTTTTTTTTGCATTTTTTGTAGAGACGAGGTTTCACCGTGTTAGCCAGGATGGTCTCGATCTCCTGACTTCGTGTTCCGCCTGCCTCGGCCTCCCAAAGTGCTGGGATTACAGGCATGAGCCACCAGGCCCGGCCCGTGTTAACCATTTTTATAGCACGCAAATGCTAAGCATGAACTCTAAAGTTAAATGCATGGGTATTTTCCTGATCACAAGACACAGTTGTTTTTATTTAAACAACAATAGTAATAAACTAGTCCTATTTACCAAAGATTTACGCAGATCACATGAACTAAAAGGCATTAAAATATTTGATCTAACTGCTTAGGTTTTCTTCAAGCAAATTAGAGCTTTTTTTCATATATTTTAGTAGAGAAATATCACATACACGTAATACATATAGACATATGGACACACAGAGAGAAGCAGATCTTACAGCTTTTAAAGATTCTTCTAGCCAGTCATGGTGGCTCATGCCTGTGTAAACCAGAGTATCTAAGACAAGTCTCAATCAATTTAGGAAGTTTATTTTGCCAAAGTTAAGGATGCACCCATGATACAGCTTCAGAAGGTCCTAACAACAGGTGTCCAAGGTGGTCGGGGCGCAGCTTGGTTTTATACATTTTAGGGCGACATGAGACATCAATCAATATATGTAAGATGTACATTGGTTCAGTCTGGAAAGGTGGGACAACTCAAAGTGGGGAGGGGGCTTCCAGGTCACAGGTAGACAAAGAACAAATGGTTGCATTATTTTGGGTTTCTGATTAGCCTTCCACTGAATCAAAGGAAGCAATCAGCTGTGCATTTGTCTCCTGGGAGCAGAGGGATGACTTTGAGTTCTGTCTGTCCTTTGTCCACAAGGAATTATTTTGTGGACAAATTGTGAGGGAGGTATGTAGGTTTTTATCTTTGTAGCCATCCTATTTAGGAATAGAATGGGAGGCAGGTTTGCTCTTTGCAGTTCCCAGGCTGACTTTTCTCTTTGGCTTAGTGATTTTGGGGTCCTGAGATTTATTAATTTTTTCGTACCTATAATCTCAGCCCTTTTGGAGGCTCAGGTGGGAGGATCACTTGAGGCCAGGAGTTCAAAGCCAGCCTGGGCAACAAAGTGAGGCCCCTTCTCTACAAAAAAATAAAATTACCTGGGCATGGTGGTGTGCTCCTGTAGTCCCAGCTACTGCAGAGGCTGAAGTGAGAGACTTGCTTGAGCCTGGAAGTTCAAGGTTACGGTGAGCTATGATTGTGCCACTGTACTCCAGCCTGGGTAAGAGAGTGAGACCCTGTTTCAAAAATAAATAAATATTCTGCATTTTCTAGTTTTCAAGATCTCTCTCTCTCCACTTTAGACTATCAATCTTATGATTGCTTACTCCTTGCTCTAAACAATTGTTAGGTAGGTGACCTTAAATTTGCATTTCCAAAGGCATGACATTTGTGTGAAACAAGGTGGAAAATTTATAGAACTTAGGTCTAAATGCCATTATTTGCTGAGATAAAGAAGGGCATAGGTAAAAGACTCGGTTAAGACAAGATGGTGAGGAAAATTACCTTACACAAGAGTAAAATTTGTTATGTAAGCTTTAAGCCAATGTCTTCCCTATTGTTTAGGTACAGAAAGGAAGATACCTTTAGAAATGCAGATTTCGTTTATAGATGTAAATTTATTTTTACAAGGAATTTCAAAATAGCTAGCTAAATGCAGAAAGTTATATTTTGGAGACCAAGTTAGTTCAACGGGCAGTCTTTTCAATTTAGCTTGTTTCTTAATTAGATTACTGACTTTAGGATGGAGTTCTTCAATGAACAGGGCTAAACAAAAAGGTCAGTAGATTTAATTTTCTTATCAATCACTTAAGCTTTTTATTTGGTATTTTGTAAAAAGCCATTCAAAAGATGCAATAAATTTTTTCTGAAATACTTTTAGAAGCTTATGCCTATTGAAGGCATCCCTGGGTGGGCCTAATTTGGGAGCCCTGTAGATCAGCTCTTCATGAACCACTCCCAAAAAACAGCCAAAAACCCCAGAGATTTAAATAATGCCTTGAGAGCTGCAACAATTGAAGTGGCCTCATTGTCTGGGGTGACATCTGAGGTCCGTTTTCTCTTGGCCATGGAGAGCAAGGATGCAGACACACAAAGAGTAAGGTTAAGAGTGGAAATTTAACAGGCAAAAGAAAGAGAATAGCTCTCCGCTACAGAGAGGTGTCTGGGAAAAATGGGTTGCCGATTTGTGGTGAAATGCAGTGGTTTTTATAGATGACTTAAGAGGGAGGCAATGTCTGATCTACATAGGACAAAAAAAATCAGTTAGGACCAGGTGTGCCATCTGCCTAGGGTGTGAATCTCTGGCAGCCCCCACCCCAGTCTTTTATTTGCAGGTGGATTCTCTGCCTGAGCTTCTCCATGTTGCCCATTTCATTCTTACTGTGCATGTGCTAACAAAAAAGGGAAGATGGAGCTTCCATGGCAGACATGCCCGTTCCCAGGTAGCCCTTTTCTGTTGGTGCAGTTGCTGGCATTCCTCCGTGCAAGCTTCCAGCTTCCTTTTTTATGTTTTGCATCCCTATTTCTCAGGCTGCTCTTTGTTAGAAAAGACATGATTTCTAGGGCTGCTTTTTGTTAGAAGGGAAGTTCTGCCAAGGACTCTTTGCCATCACTATCTGCCTAAATAATTTCTTTATCTCTCCTGTATCACAATCAGTCTAGCCGCAAATAAGGTTCAACCCACATTTCTGTCTGGCCATATTTTGCTAGCTGCAAATGGGATGCAGCTCCATTTCTGTCTAGCCATATTCTTGAGGCTCCTAGCCTTTTGATTGGCCACCTGTATACACAGGCCCAACAACCCATGTACCCCTGACAGATGGAAAGTCAAGCCAAGTTCTCAGGACAAGAAATGAGAAGATCAGGAAAGTGATTGCTGCTCATGGAAGGGAAAGGATCAATCTTAAAGTATAATTGTTAGAGTAGGTAGTTGTCAGATATGAGCAGGGCAGAAGAGGCCCCCCTCTACCAGGAACGTCAGGCGACTATCAGGTGATGGTCAGGCAGTTGTTAAACTGTCTCTCTAAAGTTATAATTGGTCACAGCTGTTGCCAGGGAAAATGCCAACTCTCAGTAGATAGAAAACACCTGAAGCTGATGAGCAGCCACTTCCCAATAAGATCTCAGGAACTGGGTGAGTGGGCCCAAGCATGCACGCTAAGAGACAAGATGGCAGTTTAATTGGTATATGACCTTCTTCTAGGAATACGTGACTGCTAAGGGAAAAATGCCTCAAATGAGCCTGTGAACAATTTCAGTAAACACACTGTACATGTGGCCCCTCCCAAGTCCTGGCAGGCCACTGCGCATGCGGACAGCCCACCCCAAGGGAAGAATCGGGGAGAAGAAACGCAAACCCTGGAATCATACCGACATATAAACCCCAAGTCAAGGGGAGGCGCTTGAATCTCCCAAGTTGCATGCTTGGCCCTTTTCCAAATATACTTTACTTCCTTTCATTTCTGCTCTAAAACTTTTAAAATATACTTTCACACTGTGCATTATGCTCGGATGAATTGTTTCTTTTAAGGAGGCAAGAATTGAGTTGCTGCAGACTTGTACAGATTCACTGCTGCTAACTCAATGTTGAGCCAGGTGCAGTGGCTCTTGCCTGTAGTCCCAGCTACTCGGGAGGCCAAGGTGGGAGGATGGCTTCAGCCCAGGAATTTGAGCTCAATCTGGGCAACATAGCAAGACTTCGTATCAAAAAAAAAAAAAATGAAATAAAGAAATTTTTTTAAGTGTGGCGTTGTTCATCAGGAACATTCTATGCAATGGCCGCTATAATTCTGATTTTTTTTAGTGTTATTTTGCCACTGTTGTAAAATTTGCCGCTTCCAGACTCATAATTCCCATACATAAAAAGGAAGGTATAGCTGGAAAGCAGAGTACTTGGAACTTTGGAAATTAGGATCCCATTTTTACATTGCATCTTGGGTCTCTTGGAGCTGAGATGGCTTTGACCCTGACATCTTGGCCTGCATGAAGAGAAGAAATAAAGAGGCCTTTCAGTAAAAACCACTTACTGCCATCAGTTACCTTAAAAACTGCCATTTTTTTGCCAATGGCTTGTCAGTCACTGTAGACCAAAAGACCATGTGTCCTCTAATAGCACAAACTAACCATTGCTATCCCATGGTCAAATGCCCTCTCACAGTGGAAACTAACCTTTGGTACCCCCCAAAAGGCAAAGAGATCAGGGCACCAAATGCAAAAGCGAGCAGAGCTCAGATCTGAGACGGACTTATGCTTAGGGCTCCTTGGGCTCCCTGAGGAAGACAGAGGACACCCCTCCCACCGCCCCATGCTCAAAGAGGTGAGTAGTACCTTTTCTGTGTTCCTCATGGGGTCTCAGGTCATCAGCAGTCTCCTTCAGGTACCTTCGTGGTCACCAGATATGTCAAAAGACAAATGTAAACACATTGAGTTGAAAGAAGTCAATTGGCTTTATTGTGATTCTAGAATTGGACAATACTTCATTCCATAAAATAGAATAAGAGTTCCAATGAGCTGAACAGAGGTGGTTGGCTTTATAGCCAAAAAAGCGGGCCAAATAAAGCAGAAACAAAAAGCAAAAAGTGGATTGATCATTTCAAAGTTACTTTCTTTGTAAGGTGGGGACAGGGAAACAGAACAATAGAAAGATAGCTAATTATTTAACATTGGGTTACTACGTGTTACTCTTTGTTGTAGGGTTAAAACAGAGGGAACTTTATTAGCATGCTGACTGAAGATTGAAACTGGCCTATTTGGAACATTAGGTTGTTATCTCTTTCTCTCCTGATTTCTTGGAAGGCTAGATAACAACTCAGTTTCCATTTGGTGAGCATTGGTGATTGCATTCTAATTTTTAGTCTGGTCTACTGGAGCCTAGTGTCGGAGTTTAGTCCAAAACAATGGCCTCCTATAGTTTTTGTTTAGCAGTGGAGAGGAAAAAAATAGTCTTGCTGTGGTTCTGAATCTTCAGAAATGTTCTTATTACACGGTGGAATCAACTTAGGTGATTAGGTGACTCACCTCTGTTCCCAGGTTGTGTGGACAAAGGACAACATTTAGTGCAAGAACTGGCACATTTCTTGTTGCTAGTGGAAGGTGTCATGGGCCATTGAATATCCTTTTCTTTTTTCTTTTTCAGGACTGAGTCTCGCTCTTCCGCCCAGGCTGGGGTGCCGTGGTGCGATCTTGGCTCACTGCAACCTCCGCCTCCTGGGTTCAAGCAATTTTCTCTGCTTCAGCCTCCTGAGTAGCTGGGATTACAGGCCCCTGCCAACACACCTGGCTAATTTTTGTATTTTTAGTAGAGATGGGGTTTCGTCATGTTGGCCAGGCTGGTCTCAAACTCCTGATCTCAGGTGATCCACCTGCCTCGGCCTCCCAAAGTGCTGGGACTACAGGCGTGAGCCCTGGCACCCGCCTGCTATTGAATATCCTTAATGTAGAGAAGTCCTGGGGGTAAGACGGGGGTCTTCTACTTAAAAACTGCACATGTGGACAAGATGCCCATGAGAGTGTTCATGGCAAGCATTGTTTGAAATAGAAAAATAATGAATATGACCTAAATAGTCATCAAAAGAAGAATAGATATATCATTTGTGATAACTTCATATGGTGGAATAATATACAGTTGTGAAAATGAAGTAGAGTTTGTATTGAATATGGATAAACATGAAAAAATATAAATAGGAAGTTGAGTTTTTAAAAAAAGCAGCATTCATAATGATTTGCCAAATTTACAAACATTCAAAATACTATCCACTGCTATGGATACATAAATGGGTAGCAAAAATGTGAGCACATGCATGAGAGTTATGATCATGACCTTGCTTTTCTCTGCAGAAACAGAAGAGGAGGGAGCAGGAAGGGAGCAGAAAGGAGGAACTGAGAAAATCACCATCTGTGATATTTTATTTCTTAGGGCAAGAAGATCTTAAAAAAAAAGACAATGTCAGTGATAAAAAGTGGGTGATGAATACATAGGTAATTATATTATGCTTATTTTCTGAATATTCTTAATTATTTTACAATAAAATATATTAAAAATAAAATAAAGAACAGAACCACAAAAATAAGTTAGAGGCAAGGAAAGGGTTTCAGAGGGTATAGAGTCTGCTTTGAAGAAACTTGGCTGTGAATAAAAGGAAAGAAATAAGAAAATGGTTAGGGGTAGCATGATTTATGAAAAGTTTGTTTGTTTTTTGGCTTTTTTCCCGTTTAATATGGCAAAGACTTAAGTATCTCATTAAATTCCAGGGAAGAAGCCAGTTGAGATTTTTTTTAAAATCTTGAAACACAAACTTGGATATTGGAGCCTTAGCTTTTAGAATCCTCCCTGAAAGAAAGAAAAATACATGTTTTTCTCCCCCACTATATTGTCACTTTCTTGAGGAAGGACAAGGGCTCATGTATTCTGTTTATCTGCATGCCTGGAGCCTAACCCAAGTAAGTGCACCATGCATGTATGTGTAGACAGATGGACGAAGTGATGATGGATGGATGGGTGAATGAATATGAGTGATGGGTGGAAGGATGGATGAAGGGATAATGGGTGGATGGCTGGATGGATGGCTGGACAGATGGATGGGTGAATGAATGAATGAAGGATGCAGGGGTGAAGGATGAAAAGGTGTAGGCTAAGTATTAGCATAATGTGTGCATCAGAGTGGCCACTAGGTGGCAGATGTGACAGTCAATGATTATTCTTTCGGAGAAATCAGATGGTTAGCTACAAGATAATGGACCACAGTTATAGTTTTTCTTTCTTATTTTCTTCTTTGTTTACTTTCTTTTTTTATATTGAGATCGGATCTCACTCTGTCAGTCACATTGGAGTGCAGTGGCTCAATCATGTCTCACTGCAGCCTCGATCTCCCAGGTTCCTGAGTAGCTGGGACCATAGGTGTGCACCACCATGCTTGGCTAAAACTTTTCTCTTAAGTGAACTTATGTAAGTGGAATATGCCCAATATTTGAAGTGGGAATTTGGACTATCCTGTTAGCTATGGATTTTTCACTCAAATATCAGTAGGTCAACTTAGTGTTTCCTGGAGAAGGAGCTTTTGGGCCAAAAACAAAGTAAGAAAGGAAGAAGGAAAGAAAGAAAGAAAGAAAGAAAGAAAGAAAGAAAGAAAGAAAGAAAGAAAGAAAGAAAGAAAGAAAGAAAGAAAGAAAGAAAGAAAGAAAGAAAGAAAGAAAGAGGGAGGGAAGGAAGGAAAGAGAGAGAGAGAAAGAAAAAAGAAAGAAAGAAAAAGAAAGAAAGAAAGGCAGTTGCATTGACTCGTTGTTTAAAAAGGGACTGAGCACATGTGTCCATATTTTCTCTTGCCTGAAATCCCACTGAAATGATGGCAAAAGTATGATTCTACAAGGACACAGAGAATGGAAAAGGAAACAAAAGTGCTATTATAACCACTTTCTTAAATGGATTGTACTTAATAAATAACAGGCAGGAAACAACCTGGTCATCTTTAAATTTTCTCTGTCAGATTTCCTTTCTTCCATGCTAGGATAATATCTTGTGCAGAGTCTAAGGCTTTTCTGGGCACTTTTGGAGGTTAGAATAGTCTCATTTTGGGGTATTGAAAAGTACACTCTAATATAATCTTCCATCTTTTATCTAATTTACATCTTCTCCCACTTTCTAGCTTGGGTCTGATCCTGAATTCTGCCGGATGGAAGTGGGGGTTCATGGTCTATTCTTCTTGTTTCCATCATAACCCTTCTTTCTCTATTCACCAACTGATGCTTCTATGCCCCCCTTAGTATTATGCCCAAGGGGAGCAGGGATTAGAAGAGAAAAAGACAGTCCTATATTATTGGGCAGTTGTACCTGACATTGGTACCTCTGTGTGGCAGGTGCCCCAATGCTGACCGTTTCTGCTGGGGGTGCTTTTGCATAGTTATTTGTTGCTCAGTCTCCCGTGGGACTTTTGACTTCACACTGTTCTCTCCATACTTCACTTGGTGAAACCCCATGCAGCTGAGCTTTCATGATTTCCCCTAATTCTCTTCCCAAGTACTCTTGATGCAAGCTCATTCTGTTGAGCCAGAACTCTTGGGTGGAAACTCAAGCTCATTATTACTTTCCTGGTTTCTTATTTAGTTCTTGGAAAAACTCATGAATCTCTGTCCATTTCAATGACGAAAGTTCAGACCGTTCCCACTGCAGTCCCTTCTTTGTTCTACACAAGCATCTCCAGGCAGCCTCAGGTGACTAGAAGGCACTAATCCTTCCGCCCTACCATCCATCTGACCCCCTAAATCCAGAGGACCTGGGTCTAGATCTCCCAAGAATACTATTTCCCCACTCTCTGCTCAAGTAGAAGCACAGAACAAGTCTACACATTTCTGCAGCTCAGCAGCAGCTGACTGGGGACTGAGATGTTGGTCTCCACTCCTGGCAAGTAACTGAGTGTCTTGAGTGTGCACCATGAAGCCTCCCCTTGCTTGACCCAAGAGGTGGAGAGAAACTTCTACTTTAAATGTTCATATGCCCACATATGACGCTCTTCAAAAAAAAAAATCCTAACTCACTCTAAAGAGTCTCTAGCCTTTTTATGGATTCTTCTTTCTTCAGACATGGACTAAAGTTGGGAGGTGGGCTATGGGCACAAGACTTATTTTACCGTAAATGCATGGTATGTTAGTCCTTCATGAATGTCTAGCATCTTCTTTTGGAATACGGGCATACATGGCATTCTAGGCTTTGAGCCTCAGACACAACTCCAAATTTATGAAAAACCTCACTTAAAAGCTTGTTATACTATAATTAAAGATAATTATTAATTATAGTTAGTAATTGTATTAGTTCATTCTCATGCTGCTATGAAGAAATACCCAAGACTGGGTAATTTATAAAGGAAAGAGGTTTAATTGACTCACAGTTCCAGAGGGCTGGGGAGGCCTCAGGAATCTTACAATCATGGCAGAAGGGGAAGCAAACACATTCTTCTTCATATGGCAGCAGCAAGGAGAATTGCAGAGTGAAGTGGGGGGGAAAGCCCCTTATAAAACTATCTTGCAAGAACTTGCAAGAACTCACTCACTATCATGAGAACAGCACAGAGGTAACCACCCCCATGATTCAATTACCTCCCACTGGGTCCCTCCCACAACATGTGGAGATTATAGGAACTACAATTCAAGATGAGATTTGGGTGGGGACACAGCCAAACCACATCAGTAACAATTAGAGAAAAAAGAAGGGGCTCTTGGAAATTAAAAAATGATAGCTGAAATTTAAAAATTCAGCAGAAGAGTTGGAAATAGAATGAAGAAAATGTCCAGGAGGTCAGATATCCTAGTATAAAACAGTAGGGGAGAGGATTTTCACAGAAATAATAAAGCAGTGTCATGATTGAAAACATCCTCCCAATGCCATGCATAAGAAATGGAAAAATGATCTACACAAAGGCACAGACATTTCAGAACATTAGAGATAAAGAGAAGAAACTAAGATTTTTACAGAGAGAATGATCACATCACCTAACAAAGAAATGAGAATCAGAGTGGCATGATTTCTTAAGAGTAACACTGGAAGTTGGAACAAAATTGAGCAATGCTTCAAAGTTCTAGAAAAATTATTTTTAAACCAGAACTTATACTCTAGGAAGCCTTTAATCAACGAGAAGGATATAGTAAAAATGTATTTATTTATTTTATTTATTTTTGAGACAGCTTCTCACTCTTGTTTCCCAGGCTGGAGTGCAGTAGTGCAATCGTAGGTCATTGTAACCTCAAATTTCTGGGTTCAAGTGATCCTCCTGCCTCTGCCTCCTGAATATCTAGGACTACAGGTGTGCACAACCACAATTGGCAAATTTTTATTTTTATTTTTTGTAGAACCATGATCTCACTCTGTTGCCTGGGCCAGTCTTGAACTCCTGGTCTGAAGTGATCCTCCTGTTTTGGCCTCCCAGGATGCTGGGATTATAGGCATAAGCCACCATGCCTGGCCAAAAATATATTTAAATATGCATTTCTGTGGGGTCCCTGGTGATATCCCCCTTATCATTTCTGATTGTGTCTATTTGATTCTTCTCTCTTTTCTTCTTTATTAGTCTAGCTAGCAGTCTAGCTCTTTTATTAATTTTTGGCAAAAAAACAGGCTCCTGGATTTGTTGATTTTCTGAAAGGTTTTTTCACGTCTCTATCTCCTTCAGTTCCCCTCTGATCTTGGTTATTTCTTGTCTTCTGCTAGCTTTGAGATTTGTTTGCTCTTAGTTCTCTAGTTCTTGTGATGTTAGGTTGTTGACTTGAGTCTTTCTAGCTTTTTGATGTAGACATTTCAGTGCTATAAATTTTCCTCTTAACACCACTTTAGCTGCATCCCAGAGATCCTGGTATGTTGTCTCTTTATTCTCATTAGTTTCAAATATCTTCTTGATTTCTTAATTTAATTTAATTTAATTTAAAGTTCTAGGATACATGTGTAGGATGTGCAGGTTTGTTACATAGGTAAACATGTGCCATGGTGGTTTACTGCACCTATTAACCCATCAGCTAGGTATTAAGCCCTTCATGCATTAGCTATTTATCCTGATGTTCTCCCTCCCCTCACCCCTCCAACAGTCCCCAGTGTGTGTTGTTCCCCTCCTGTCTCCATGTATTCTCATTAGAACGTCTTGATTTCTGTCTTAATTTTATTATTTGCCCAGGAGTCATTCAGGAACAGGTTGTTCAATTTCCATGTAGTTGTGTGGTTTTGAATGAGTTTCTTTATCTTGAGTTCTAATTTGATTGCTCTGTGATCTGGGAGACTGTTATGATTTCTATTCTTTTGAATTTGCTTTTGAATTTGCTGAGGAGCTTTTTACATAATTATGTGATCAATTTTAGAGTAAGTGTCATGTGGCGATAAGAAGAATGTATATTCTGTTGTTTTGAGGTGGAGAGTTCTGTAGATATATATCAGGTCCACTTGATCCAGAGGTGAGTTCAGGTCCTGAATATCTTTGTTAATTTTCTATCTCGATCACCTGTCTAATGTTCTCAGTAGGATGTTAAAATCCCCCACTATTATTGAGTGGGAGTCTAAGTCTCTTTGTGGGTCTCTAAAAACTTGCTTTGTGAATCTGGGTGCTCCTGTATTGGGTGTATATATATTTAGGAAAATTAGCTCTTCTTGGTGAATTGAACTCTTTACCATAAAAGTGTAGTTGCTAGTTGTCTAGGCCATGTCCATTCTTTCTTGCCTTTTTTCTAGAAGAACTTCTTAGGCACAAAAATATGCTCAGTTAAAGTCTACATTTCCCATGCTTTCATGCAGACTAGGAATAGACATGTGACCCATTCTGAAAAATAAAATGTAAGTGGATGACTTTGAGGAAAAATCCTTCAAAGGGAGTAAGATTAACATACATACTGTTTGCCATTTTCCATTCTTGTCTTCCTGCCTGGAAAAGTGACATGAAGCTTGAGTCGGAGCAGCATCTTTTCCCATTTCTTTGCAAGTTCTTGTTGACCTGTATGTATTATCCTGAATTTCATGACTTTCCACTTTTGAGGTCTGTTAACTAACTTTGAAACCTTTCCCTGCTTGAAGATAATACATTCCCTCTTTGATCAATGCTGTTGACTTCATGTGTCTTATTGGTGTTTGCCTCCCCAGTGCCCAGCGCAGTAGGTTCTGAATTACAGGCCTTTGAATGAGTACATGAACCAAAGAGTGAACAAACATTATCCTCATCTGTCGGCTTCCTAGACACCTCCAACTTCTTTCAAGGCTTTAGCACTTGATTCATTGTGTCTTTTCCTCACCATCGTTTGCTCACAACTTCCATGACTTCAACGCCCACAAGATCCTTATAACTCCTTGACCTCAATGTGCCGTGGCTTCTCTTAAGGGGATAAACTAAATGATTCCCGAGTTCTGTTCCTCCTTGCTGCATCCCTATTTTCCTCTCCCATAATTTTTTGTTGCCTCTCACGAGGGCAATTGCAATATCTTCCAGTAATTCCCTCACCCCCTATGGCACTGCAACCAGATATATCACCTGAACAACACAGCTTTCTGGCTTAAAACCCTATTTATTAAAAATTGTCTGTGCACTTTACATCTCTCCTTCACAATCTGATCCCAACATACCTTCCTCTCCTAACCTCTCACAGCCAACCCAGGCTTCTTACATCTCCTCACACCCACTTGGAACTTGCCCAGCTCTTTGCAATAGTTTGTATATTTTCTCCACCTAGAATTGCGCTTGCATTCTCTCAAGCCCACAGCCATTAATCTCGCCCAATTGAAAGACCAAGTCTCATGTCACTTTCTCCCATGAAGCATTCCCCAGTGATTTAAGCAGAATTAATCCCTGGAGCTGCTATGACTGCAAAAATACTTTGCAAGTATGTCTATTATAGCATTTATTAGAACAGTTAATACCGTATATGGCTACCTGCCCATGTACACTCACTGAAGAAGCTCCCTTTCTATTACCTTCACAGACTTAGCACACAGTGCCAGGCATGTAGTACACTATCAAAAAACTGTTAGATGAACTGAATTGAGATTCAAGGAGCTATCCCTGACTGTGAGTTAAGTCTAGTGTATTCTGGAAATAGGAAAGGCAGTGAATATCTACTCCCTTAGGAACACTGCCTCATAATTATTTTTAAAGTTTTCTATTTTATCAAAGAGCCTTAGAAATCACTCCTTTTCAAAGCTCCACCAAAGCATTATTTTCCTAATTAATTATTGTGGAGGGATAACTATTGCATAAATCAATTCCCAACTTAGTTTGATCATGATCACTAACGAAATAGATTGGAGATCTGGAGACCCAAAGAGAATGTTTTCAGATGAATAATATATTTTATTTGTCAGCAGTCCTCAGGCTCAATTTATGGTGAAATTAACTGAAAGTGGATTGCAAATAATTGTCAGTTCATTGTCAGTCTGCATTTCCAAGGCGCTGAATAGATAGAATGACGAAAGGTAATTTCGTTTTTCTTCGTAATTGCTTCTGGGTAATACCAGAGCCTTTGAAAGAGAGTGTGAGGCTGTGCATGTTGAAAATTGCAAAGAAAATGCAAAGCTTGAGTTGAATACCAAAAATTCTCCCTATGTCAGATGTAGTAGAATTAACATTTCTAGGATTCTTTGCAGTCTATTCCACTGAAATTATCTACAACAGATAACATGGTTTTGGACTTAAGATATGAAAAACACTATTTTACGTGTCAATGGTGATAGTTAGAATGGTGATCTGACTCTCAGTAGTTTTATGGTAATTTCTGAAAGGGGTTAAAAAAATACAATTTCTTTCACATAATATGAGGAGTCAGTGGAAGGTTTTTTAGCTACTTAAAATCACCAGAGAAGAAAGTAATCAATAGCCAATGAAGATGAATGAGGTTTCAAAGACAGGTGAAGAAAGTGAGCAGGTAATGGTGGTGGAAGAAACAAGCATTCCTGAAAAACAAAAGTAAAAGAACAACCTCAGCTTTCTGTCATTTCTTTATATTTATTCTAAAAATTAATTAAGATAAAGGAGGTTACTGTGTGACATAATGCCACAAATCACTAACTAGTAGGGATTACCTATGCCCTGTGTTGTAACTCTTCAGATGAACATAGTATCTTGACTTGCTAATACCGTTCACCTCACAAAAGGGTCCCATGGTTCAAATATATTTGGGAATGTTGCATGTAATTTCCCCTCTTAGAGAATCACAGTGCACATTAACATAGGAAACTCTATGAAAAGTCCTGCAATAGGAAAACTGTGTAACTTCGTCTGAA
Source organism: Pan troglodytes (assembly GCF_028858775.2). Lineage (NCBI taxonomy): Eukaryota > Metazoa > Chordata > Mammalia > Primates > Hominidae > Pan > Pan troglodytes. The sequence continues at coordinate 18,741,987 of NC_072411.2, forward strand.
CAAATATTTCCCAAGCATATTTTACTGCAGTTTCTAATCAATGCCTCATGGACCACTGTCTGAGCAATGGTCCACTGGAAGATCAAGCTGGCTGGTTCTGCGAAAGAGTCTTGGTCTAGATGTTGTCCATTCTTAGAGTTATGGCTGGGGGAGGTATATGGGCACTATCCTGTGTGTATGTCAGACACTGACTCAGTGGTACTGTTGTCTTGAACAGAAGAGACAGGAAAAGTGAAGAGAGAAGTCATGGTTTAAGTTTATTCTTGCACTGCGATGAAGAAATATCTAAAACTGGGTAATTTGTAAACAAAAGAGGTTTCATTGGCTCACGGTTCTGCAGGCGGTAGAGGAAGCATGGCTGGGGAGCCTTCAGGAAACGTACAATCATGGCAGAAGACAAAGGGGAGGCAGGCACATCTTCAAATGGCCAGAACAGGAGGAAGAGAGAGAGTGGGGAGTGGGGAGGTGCCACACACTTTTAAACAACCAGATTTCATGAGGACTGTATCAGGGGAACAGAACCAAAGGGGGAAATCTGCCCCCAGGATCTAATCGCCTCCTGCCAGGTCCCACCTCCAACACTGGCGATTACAATTTGACATGCGGTTTGGGTGGGGACACAAATCCAAAGCATATCGTGGTCTATATGAAATAAGTGCATACACTAAATGTAAATTGGAAAATAAAGTATTGCTACAGAGACACACTCAGTTGCTAACTCAGCTAGTAAAAAAAGTACTTGAACATTCGTTCTTTTCAGAGTAATCTATGACATGTCTCCTGCTTGGAAGCCCCTCCATAGGTCTCAGAGATGAGTGCAATGTCTTTATCATGGGCTACAAGTAGGTGCCCTCTCTGGCCCATGCCTGTTTCACACCACGGCCCCCCGGTCACCTCCTGTGATCAACCTCTCTGGTGTTCTCTCAGATCCCACATCTCAGACCAGGCCCTCTTATGGAACACTGTAACTTTTCTTGATAGCACTCACTGCAAATGATTAATGCTATGTAGAACATCGGTTAACATTGTATTGAAGTATAACATATTCTCTACAAAGTGCCTAATCTTGAAAAACTTTTACTTGTGGATAAATCTGAGGAGCTACCACCCTGATCAAGCCGTGGAACATTTCTAGCATCCCAGAAGGCTCTGTTCCTGCTGTTTAAGCCACTTAGTTTGTGGTACTCAAACACCTAGTTAGTAGTTAGGGGTGTTCTCGCCACCACCACCTCCACCTCAGTGATGCAGGTGACCTGCCAAGGAAGCCAGAGCATTTCCCAGCAAAGCTGTGCCATGCCCCACCTGGAAGGAAGTCTGTGGGGGCAATGGAGCTGTGGGTCTGGCAGCCCCGCTATAACACCAGAGTGAGCTAGCCACCAGTGACAATGTTTGCGGGCTGTGGTGGCACCTAGCATGCTACACCCACATTCAGAACATGGAAGAGGCAGCTTCCCTTTTCTGCTTGCCAAACTTCACACAGATCGTCTTGTCAGCCCAAGCAGAACCACCCAGGGAAGGGGATTCTGCTAAACATAGTTCCCATTTAGCTAAGTCGCCACTGTACCAACCACCACAGGGGCATCGTTTCTGCAGAGAAGCTCTTTCAATGTCTTGCGTGGGGAGCACACAGCAGGCTCCTGGTGCCCTGGTCAAAGACGGGAGACAGGATGGGGCTCTGGCCATGCGTACGTGGACCTCTACTAATCTTCAGTTTGGGGCACAGAGCCTCAACCATTGCCTCTACTCTGACACATGTTCCAGAGTTGGGATTCTGGCCCTCTCAGGGTCTCCAGAGAACAATTCTCTGGTTACTTGTGAGAATCAGGGGGTTGGTGATTCAACTGTAAAGGATGGGATGGAGCAGGGATGGGTCCAGTGGCTCTAACAGAGGCTTTCAGACTACCTCCCTGTTTTCAGCTTTGCCTGAGCCTTAACTCCTGCTCTCCAAGCTACCTGTGCCTCAGCCCTGAAGTTGTCAGAGTTCTAAGCGGTGAATCGCTCTCTGCCATTACCCCCACTGGGCTCCAAGGTGTCTCTACATTCTCTCCTCTACAATGCCAGACACCAGTTCTCCATCTTTTTTTCCACTTCTAGAAATTTGTTGACATTTTTCACTTCCTGTTGCTAATTTTTATCCACTGTGGTCTTTTCGCTTGTTCTTATTGTCCTTGCAGGTTAAAGATATATATATATTTTTAATTATTTTCCTCACACTTCAGTTGTGTCTCAGAAGGAAGTCAATGCGTACACCCAACCTACCATTTTAAACACAAGACTTAAAAATATATTTTTTTCTATAAGTTATTGGGGTATAGGTGGTGTTTGGCTACATGAGTAAGTTCTTTAGTGGTGATTTGTGAGATTTTGGTGCACGCATCACCTGAGCAGTATACACTCACCCTATTTGTAGTCTTTTATCCCTTGCCCCCCTCCCAACCTCCCCTCCAAGTCCCCAGAGTCCATTGTATCATTGTTATGCCTTTGCATCCTCATAGCTTAGCTCCCACATATCAGTGAGAACATACAATGTGTGGTTTTCCTTTCCTGAGTTACTTCACTTAAAATAATAATCTCCAACCTCATCCAGGTCGCTGCAAATGCCATTAATTCATCCTTTTTATGGCTGAGTAGTATTGCATTGTATATATGTATATATACACACACATATATATATACACACATACATATATATACACACACATATATATATACACACATATATATACACACACATATATATACACACATATATATACACACACATATATATACACACACACACACACACATATATATATATATACACACACCACAGTTTACTTATCCACTTGGTGATTGATGGGCATTTGGATTGGTTCCACAATTTTGCAATTGCGAATTGTGCACCTATAAACATGTGTGTGCAAGTATCTTTTTTGTATAATGACTTCTTTTCCTCTGGGTAGATACCCAGTGGTGGGATTGCAGGATCAAATGGCAGTTCTTCTTTTAGTTGTTTAAGGAATCTCCACACTATTTTCCACAGTGGCTTTACTAGTTTACATTCCCACCAGCAGTGTAGAAGTGTTCCCTGATCACTGCATCCATGCCAACATCTACTGTTTTTTGATTTTTTGATTATGGCCATTCTTGAAGGAATAAAGTAGTAACTCATTGTGGTTTTGATTTGTACTTCCCTGATCATTAACGATGTTGAGCATTGTTTCATATGTTTGTTGGCCATTTGTATATCTTCTTTTGAGAATTGTCTATTCATGTCCTTACCCCACTTTTTGATGAGATTTTTTTTTTTCTTTTCTTACTGATTTGTTCGAGTTCGTTGTAGATTTTGGATAGTAGTCTTTTATCAGATGTATAGATTGTGAAGATTTTCTCCCACTCTGTGGGTTATCTGTTTACTCTGCTGACTGTTCCTTTTGCTGTGCAAAAGCTCTTTAGTTTAATTAAATAGCTATTTATTTTTGTTTTTATCGCATTTGCCTTTGGGTTCTTGGTCATGAAATCTTTGCCCAAGCCAATGTCTAGAAGGTTTTCCAATATAATCTTCTAGAATTTTTATAGTTTCAGATCTTAAAGTCCTTAATCCACCTTCAGTTGATTTTTGTATACGGCAAGAGAAGAGGATCCAGATTCATTCTACATATAGCTAGCCAACTATCCCAGCACCATTTGTTGAAAAATGTGTCCTTTCCCCACTTTATGTTTTTGTTTGCTTTGTTGAAGATCAGTTGGCTGTAAGTATTCGGGTTCTTTTCTGGGTTCTTTATTCTGTTCCATTGGTTTATGTGCCTATTTTTATACCAGTACCATGCTGTTTTATTGACTATAGACTTAGAACATAGTTTGAAATCAGGTAGTGTGATGCCCCCAGATTTGTTCTTTTTGCTTAGTCTTGCTTTGGCTGTGCAGGCTCTTTTTTTGCTTCCATATGAATTTTAGAATTGATTTTTCTAAACCTGTAATGAATGGTGATGGTATGTTGATGGGGATTGTCTTGAATTTGTAGATTGCTTTTGGCAGTATGGTTATTTTCACAATATTGATTCTATCCATCCATGAGCATAGGATGTGTTACCACTTGTTTGTGTCATTTATGATTTTTTTCAGCAGTGTTAAACACAAGACTTTTTTTTCTACTCGTTCTTTAACCCACAGCCCCTTGGCTTTGTTCCCAACAAACTCCTGGTGTGATTCTCCACCTCCTAATTTCCAGGTCAGTAGATTCTTTCCAACCATCACTTTGCTTGAACTTTCTGCATATCTGGCCTTGCCCACACCCACACCCCTGTCTTCTGCTCCTACCTGGTGGACGCTGTCTCCTGTGCCAGGTCTCCTGGAACCCCTGATCACTCCCTCAGTTTCCTTTGCTGGCTTCTCTTCCTTTTCACTCTCCTTAAATGAAATTCCCTATAGCTTAATCTTTGGATCTATTTGCATTCTCACCATAGTTTTAATGGTCATGTTTACAGAATGATTCACAAACATGTATCAATCAGGACCCTTTGTCTCAAGTAATAGAAACCTGATTTCAGAAACAGAAACATAAATTTGCTTTGCACGCAGAAAGAAGGCCGAGGCAGCCCAAGAAACGTGAATGACAGGAAAGCCTACTATATGCTGTCTTATGTTACTTCTCTGTATTGGCCAACTACTTATATTGAAAATGATGACATAGAAGTAAAGAGAATTGTAATTCCTTACTCATCAATAAAGTGAGCAATGTTGGTAGAATGTGCACACATCAAGTAAGATGAAAACAGTCGAGTAACAGAAACCTGATTCAAATTTTGCTAAGAAACAAAGGGAGAGGTTGTTAACTCATTTATGTAACTCAGGACTCAACTGAGATGCTCAAAATCTGTACTCCTTGAAGGGTTTGTTTTTGTCTGTGTCTCTCAGCTCTGCTTTTCTCCACATTGGCCTCATTCTCAGGCAGTCCCTCTCTACCTGGTGACAAGTCCAGTGCTCTATGATGTCTTGGTCCTCATGTCTCATCATCCCAGAGGAAAAGGGTGTCTCTTTCCCCACAGATGTAACCAGGTTCCTGTGGAGGACACGGCTTTGCTAAGCCTGCCTGCCTTCTGTGTCCTCCTCTGGGCCTGAGTGCAGAGGGTGAGAGTCCACATCCCCAGAACCATGGGGACTGAACAGGATTACTACAGAGCAGCAAAGAAGTGGGGCACCAAAGGAAAGGTGGGTTGTGGAAGGGATGGAAAGGGGAAGGAGATAATACATTCATTTTGACAATTTGAGGAGGTCTAGATTCAGGACATCAGGGCTGTCATCTGGTTCTTTGGGTTTCTTGTCTTTTGTCTGTAAAATAGGAAGGTTGGAATTCTAAGGCCCTCTGTCCACCATCATCTTTCTTTAATTCTATGAATAATGGACACATAAAGCAGAAGCTTTTGAAGGTGCCTCTGGGCATAATCTGAGGGGCAGCAGAGCACAGTGGTTAGAAGTGTGAACTCTGGAAACAGATGTGTCAATCTGTGTGTGTCCATCATCTCAGGGTCTGCTCAGTGGGCGTAGTCTCACAGAGCCCCAGGCTCAGAGCGCCTCACGCTTATTTTAATGCTCTGCTGTCACTGTCTTGAAATTCTCAACAATTTTATGTTTGAACTTACGTTTTGCAAGTGAATTCTGACAGACATTGGAGCATACATGAGAGTAGGGAAGATAAGCACAATATGTTAAGCTCAATAATAATAATGGAGTATCTGCTGTTCCTTGCTACCTTATTTCCTTACAGAGTACACAACACCTTGTGAACACAGAATTCTGGTGGACCCACAATATATGGGAGTTCAGTGAGACTTAAAGAGGAAAAGGTGAGCGTGGCATATTGGCATATCTGCATATCTACCACTGACTTTTCGCTTGGGCCAGAACTTGCTTTGAATGCAGAAAGAAGGCCAAGGCATTCCAAGAAACATGAATTACAGGAAAGCCTACCATATGCTCTCTTATGCTACTTCTCTGTGTTGGCCAACTACTTGTACTGAAAATGATGACATAGAAGGAAAGAGAATTGTAATTCCCTACTCACCAATAAGCCCAAGGTGAGCAGTGTTGGTAAATTGTGCATATATCAAGTGAGATGAAAATAGTTGAGTTGGTTTTGTGCAGCCTTTCTACCATTCTGGAGAGAGTGAAATACACACACATGAGCGACAAAATAATGAATTGTGAAATTTTGATTATTCTGTATATGAGTTACATGCTCTTTTATTTGCATTGAAAACACATTGCACAATATAAAAATGAATGGTAAAACTCGTACAATGACAACATTAAATTTTTTATTAAAATAACATTAAATAGCAAATTAAAACATCATAACAAGTTGAGAGAGAGACTTAGAAAGAAAGGAAAAAGCTTTATATTTTCGTACCTTTAATGGCACTTCTTTCCCTGCTTTTGGAACAAAAGGCTCCACATTTTGATTTTGCACTAAGCCCCACAAATTATTTAGCCTCCCCCTGAATCAGCAAATGACTTTACCTCCTGGTGATTCTGTTTCTCTATTTGTAAAGTGGGCACAAACACAGCAATGTCTCCATTATTGGACTGTTGCAAGAATGAACAGTGCTTAGCATTCAGTAGTTGCTCAATAAACATAAGCTTTTATTATAAAAATGAGTTGGTATAAGACATATGATTTGAAATAGTCAATCTTTTTGTTTGTTTGTTTGTTTTTGAGATGGGGCAGGGTGGGTCTCACTCCTGTTGCCCAGGCTGGAGTGCAATGGCATGATCATGGCTCACTGAAGTCTCAACCTCGGGGCTCAGGTGATTCTCCCAACTCAGCCCCCTGAGTAGCTGGGACTACGGGCATGCACCACCATGCCTGGCTTTTTTTTTTTTTTTTTTTTTTTTGTATTTTTAGTAGAGACAGGCTTTCGCCATGTTGCCTAGGCTGGTTGATTATTAGATCTTAAATTTCCCTCGATGGTGACTTTCTGTAAACCAAACTTGATAGCAAACTCCCCTCTTCTATACTTTTCCTATGTTGGAAAAGTTTATTGGAGTAGTTTGAATTTTTCACTGTAGTTTCATTAATAGGCTCACTTAATTTACTACTTAAATGATGCCATTGGCATTAGCAGAATACTTTATGTAGTCAGCAGCAGAACAAATGAAGTTAAGAAAAATATTTTAGGGGGAGAATATTGTGGATCAATCTTTTTTAATTCCAAATAAAAACTGAGGTAAGGATTAAGCTATTAAGTGAAAAAGCAGAGAAGGACATTTTCTACTTCTCAACAACAGATGGCGATGTAGCTAAGCAAATAGAGGACACTGTTCTCAGAGAAATTCTGTCTTCAAGTGCGAGGAAGCAAAGCTATAAACAACATATGGAAAACAATGAACATTTTAATTAGGTGTTAATAACTGAATATTGAATCCTTGTCTTCCACCTAACTCACAACAATGTTATGACAGCTAATTAATAAGTGATTGTAAAGGAAATGATTAATTATTTAGAGTAATAATTAGAATAGCTTACATGCTTGTAATCATAAAATGGTTTTAAAAGTAGACAGAGGCAAAGCAAGTTATTATTCTGTTGTTACAAAAATATTGCGGTGCCTCTTTCGGGATGATTCCTATTATCATTCTGCATTGTCTGGATTTAATAAACAGGCACCATCATGCTTTTTTTTTTCCATCAAGTTTCATTTCAGCCATGGAATAGAAAATCATGTATGTGTGGTTTTTAAAGGATTTTCTGTCATACTTATTTGAAATTATGTACATGGGAGTAAACTGAAGGCCTACCCATGTGGGGGGAACTTTTTGGAAAGATATTAACCACAGAACGAACCAAAACAAAACCCTGGACCAGAAGAATAAAGTCTCCCCCTAGAGTCTCTGTCTGTAGCGTCTGATTCTCATATATAAAATCAAAACTAAAAAGCAAGTGTATAATCCCAAACTTCTCCTCCTCCGCCTTCTCATTCCGTATTTCAAATCTCTTTGAACTGTCTCATGTCTTCAGGATATAATGAAATCCCTTGCTCTGGAAGGAAGCCACAACAGATATCTTTCAAGACCTTTCCCTTTCCTTTCTGCTGGTAGCAGAGCTAATGTAGTTTACTTACTAGATGAGTCACCATGGATGCTGATACACTCAAGCCAAGTCTACCCTAGTGAGGGGAATTGGAGAATTGTGGCAATTATCTCATAATTTAAATAAACAAAGCTTCCCTCATTTTTGTTTCGGTTACCTGAATTTTTCAAGTGAATGTCTAATTTTAGTTTTGAATTATTAGAGGTTGTTCTTGCCTCAACCCTCTTATTAGCTAGCAGAGCTCTGGATGGCTTTGAGGTGAAGTGCTTTAAGAATGTGCACCCAAGGCAAATGTATTCTGTGCTTTCTATTTTATCATCCCAAGCATTTCTACTTGGCATTTGGGGAAACAATGTGAATAACTCAAGTCTAGGATGAAACATTTCTGGAAGTCAGACAATATTGAGATCTGGAAATGGTTGTTTGGAGAGCCTAGATATTTCCAATCAGACAAAGACATTCATAATACCATGTCCTTCCAGACAATACGGACCCCAACACGTTCTGTGTGGACCACATATTTCTCGGCTGGCCCCAATCCAAGCCACCACCTGTACTGAAACTTCCAACTGGGAGTTTACGGCTGATCCTGGCTACCTCTCTTAATCCCATCTTTCTCCTCAGACCATGTCCCCACCTTGCCAATGTGAATTCCTCCATCTTATTACCCCTCACTTAACGCGAGTGAACATTTGAGGGAGATAGAGGAGCTTTGCAAGTGTAAGGCATGGCTGTCATTTCCGGGTCCTAAAGCATCATATTGTTATTTAATACTTATATTCAATGTCTTAATTATTCAGCACCTTTAAGCCACAATTGTTTGGCTTCAAGTGGAACCTAGGTGATGGTAGTTGCTAAGGTGTGAGCCCAAAATGACTATGATCTGCATTTCTTTTCATACTGTACATTTTTGAAGACTGACTCTCAACTTTCAGCTTTTGCCACTGCCTGTGATATGTCTTGCTCTATGTGACTCAGCATGAAAGGCTCATCTGGCAATCCCATCTCTAATTTCTTATCATTTGCCAGCAGGAGATAGCTATGTTGCCTGTTCAGAGAAGGAGCATCTGTCTGATTGACAGGATGCTGTGGGTGGAAAGGCTAAATGTGGGTAGAAGTGGACGTTGGCAGTTGACGGACCTGGGTTTGAATCCCATCCTTTCACTTCAGTCATGTGCAATATTTCTTACCTTCCCTGAACTTCAACTTTATTTCTGTAAAACAGGGATAATAATACATATCTGGCAGAATAGTGATTAGAAATAACTTGTGTAAAGTGCCCAGCAAAAGGTGAAAGCTTAATAATGGTAACCATTGTTAAAACTGCTCTTTATGCAACAGGAGAGAAGATATTTCTGTTCTTTTGCTATTATGCCTCATTCTCCTTTCTCCACCGTAGCAGGACTTTACCCCTCAGTTACATATTTTCTAAAAACATACTGTGAGCCCAACACTGTAGGGAACACAAATAACATGTGGTGCTGTGACTCTGTCTTTAATCAATTACGCTCTTATGAAGAAAAGACAAAATGGACATGCATGAAACACAATAATAATAATATCTAATATAGATGGAGAATTTTACTCTGTGACATATTTGTGTTAATGCTTTACAAATTAGATCTCATATCATCATCACAATCATCCAGTCAACAAAAGTATTGTTGTCATCCCAATTTCACAGAATAGAAAAACCTCAGAGAGGTTAGGAGTCTTGCCCAAGGTCACACAGCTAATAGTGGCAGAATCAGGACTTAAACTTGGGCCATCTGACTCTGGAACCTGAGCCCTTAACCACGCTGTTTAATTGTTCACATGGACAGTATGAAGTGGTGCAAACAAAGGGCTGTCAATTTTCAGAGACTGGACAGACCATAGTAGGGTGGAATTTACCCAAAACATTTTTTGGAGGGAGTGTACCTTCATCTGAGTCCCACAAGGCATTCTTTAAAAGGGAACGGTTAACAGTAAAATATAACAGTCACAAGAAGGTGAAATAGAAGTTCCCCATGAAACCACATGTCCATCATTTTTCTGCTTGGCTTAATGCCAGGGCCTGAATCTTCTCAAGTAATTCATGGCTGGTTCAGGTGTCCCCAGCATCCTGTGATCTCATTTCTCTAACATCAATCATTTGGACATCATTGTTTAAGGAATCAAAGGATTTCTGTGCTGGAAGGGATGCCAGGAGCCCCGTCATGACCTCAAGGGAGAGGGTGGCAGTTGCCCAAGGTGACACAGCTGCCCCAGCTAGGAATTGGGTCTCTTGACTGCCATACTCATTCTCTTTCTGCTTTGACACATTGGGACCCTGCCTTTGATGGCATCAAGGATGGTGGTATAGGTCTTACACAAATTCTCCCAGTTCTGTTTCAAGTGGTTAGCACATAGCACTGTGCAATACTCATTTCCTCATTGGTACTTACCTTCTCTTTATCAAGGCAGTAAGAATTTCCCCAAAGACGTTATTGGTCAGTCTGCATCTCCCTCATCAAAATGCTACTCTATTGTCTTGTTGAGAATCAAACACAATATGCTGGGGACCCCTTCTCTCCTCCTCAGAAGTCGTGCTTCCCCCCAAACTGGAAGCAAAGCATGTTCACACTCAAAATCCTGAGCGTTTGATTAGATTTTAAAGTTGGCTGTACACCCTCTTCCTGCCACCCAATATGTTATGGGTTTGGCTGGAGAGGCTTTTGTTTTGAACTAATGTCTTTATTTAAAACAAAAATTCAGAGCCTGGTTTGACAAATGCATAAACAGGTATCCGACTTAGAGTGACTTCTTTGAAGAGGCAGCCTCTCGCCGGCTGTCAGTGGGTCCCTGCTGAGTTGTTTGATGCATTCACTGCATTTTATATTACTTAATGTGGCTTATGTATCTGCCAATAAATCTGAAATACAGGTCACAGAATATGTAGCTCAAGGAAATCCATAAAAGTAGTAGAGAGAGGCTTCACTAACTGCGTCAGATTGCCAAAAGCTGAGGTCATTTCCTCTTGCTAAAAATGTAGAGCTCCATAAATTATTTTTATCACCTCCAGAGTCAAGCAAACAGTTTTGCACAGATGCCAAAGGGGTTTCATTGCCTTTTCTCCTCTTTAAGCTGAAAACATTTTCCCAAGTCTCCTGCAAAGTGATTGTGTTTATCCTCCCTGCACCACCCCCCGCGGCATTATTAACATCCTAGTTTATTGCATGTAAATCTAGGAACGTAAACACAATTGCACCTGGCTAGGGTCTTCAGTGAAAGTGGCGCAAACACCTGAGCCTAGAAGAGGGTTCTGACCTTGGTTGAAATATTCCCCATGACTGGGAGTTGACATTGTCTCCTTGAAGATATTTTTAAGGAGATGTTAGGTATGCAGAGACAGTAAAAATGAGCAGTGAACATTCAGTGGAGAACTTTATAGAAAACACTACTGAATTAACTTACAGTACATTTGTTAAACACGAGCACCTCTAATAATGACATTTCATTTAACAATGCCCTTTGTCTTTTCAGTTCATCAGTTACCTATTTCAGTAATGAACTGCAGTCATACCATTCTGATTTTCTCCTAATGTAAAGGCTCAGCTCACTTCACCGCCAGTGAAGCATGATGCTATTATTCAGTTCCTGGCTTAGGAAAAAAGCTGTAGAATATATCACAATTCTAATTGGCTAACAAATATTAAGCCCTACAATTGTTAAGGGCACCCAGTGATTCTGTTTAGCTTTTGATGGGAATAAGTAAAATAAAGAAAGGGGAACGGTTTGAAGGAAAAAAAAAAGGTTAGCGTGTATACTTTATGAGCAGTAACCGAAGTATCCATTGAAAAAATATGAGCACACATTATATTTAATAGCTCAAATGTTATCTTAATTCTTTATCAACAATTCATGCAGATAGTTTAATACCAAATATTTTAGTTAGGATTAACAATCTGTGAAACAGAAGGTGCAGCAAATGAGAGATGGAATTTGTTCTACCTGCAGCCACACGAGGAGGCAAATGTAAGTTACTGGAAGGCTGGGTCACGCGTGAGACATTCTTTTTCTGCCAAGTGAATGCAGGCAGATTTGGAAAATATTATGTCTCTCGTAGCCCCTATTTATACTTCCCATGGAAGGTAATGAAGCCTGGGTCCAAATTTATTTTTGTCCCTTTTGCAAAGCTTTCCTCGGAATGAAAGATGGGCCCCTTCCTTGTTTTCCTTTTTCCATGTGGCAGAATTCACTAAGGCATCTCCCCCCTCTCTTTTTTGAACTCACAACAACATCTCATTAGTAAAGGCAAGATTCAGCTCACCATAATCTTTCCCCAGCTGAGGCAAAGCTGCACAATTTACAATAGATCTTTGGAAAACTGCTTTTAACCGAGTGCTGCTGCATCTATAGATCTCTCTCAATTACCCACAGTAAATTTAGGCATTGTACAAGAGCAAATTTTACAGTCCATGAAGAGATGAAGTGAAATCTAGATGAAATTCATTGTGACAGATTCCCAGTTAGTGCTGTGATGTGTCTGTATTACAGAAGATAGACATTCTATTAGCATGGAAGCTCCCATAATGGACTGTGAATCATCTCAGGTAATAGAGATGCCAAGCAGAATGACTGAAAAGCACTATTGAATTCCATTAGAGCTCTTTGTTTTTAAATCAGTCATTTCTTGTGAATAACCAACTATACACTTCTTGACCCTATCTCCAAGTGATAATTGTGGACTAATATTACAATACATTAATCTGAGTTACTGTGCAATTAGCATTTCAGCTGCAGGCTTATTTGGGGTCTCCTAAATGCAAAGGCCCATTCCTTTGGAAGCCAGAGCTTATATTTCAAATGCACAGTTTCAGAAAGGGCCTCTTCCATGATGCCATTTCTAGTTCTGTTTCCACATTCTGGAGTTGTTCCTTGGTTGTCTTGTTTTCAAGGATTTTGTATTGTAACTTTGTGACTTCCTACCCCTTTTCATTTAAAGATTTCTGCCTACACCAGGCCAGACATCAAGGGAAAACAATTATCACAAAGGTAAGTCTATAAAGGAAACCATTTTAAATAAGCCAAGTCAGCAAGTCTTTTCTTCCTTTTTAAAATCTCAAATATGTAGCTAATCTTTAGGAAAATAAAGAACATCACATTCTACTGCATAAACAGCCCCATCTAATCTATCAATCAAATATGATTGATCAGACACAGTGATTACTTGGATAATTAGTACAGGGTTTAGGTTTATGCAGTACTCTGAAGCCTTTGGGATGTCTGCATAATTACCATTTGTACAGTAGATCGAGTTATAGGAATTCTGCTAGTCGATTATAAACATGAAGCACTTAGAATAGACAACTCGAACTAGCACAAGTTTCTTAATTCATTGCATTTGATACAAATGCAATAGCTTGTCATGAGGCAAAGCTTTATTTGGCCAAAAGCTCTGAAGTTAGCATATATACATTTAAAAAACAACCTATCTCTTCTTGTATCTAGTGTCTTCCACCTGATTTGCAAGGCAGGAGAGAGGTAATTTCACAAGGGGACTGTGGCATCCAAAGCACAGCAACTTGAGTTGAGCCACTTCAATATTCTCCCATAAATTCCCTGGGACAACTTTAAAAAGAGTCGACTTTACATCTTCTGTCTACAATCATCTATTTTCACATCAAGATGAACAACATTATCCTCATCTGCGGGAGGATCTGAGACTAGCGCCTCTACACGAGGCTTTCTACTTAATGTTGTAATGACAGGTGTAAGATTAACTTTGTTAGGTGTCTAGCCACTCATGCAAACTAAATTAAATTAATGGAACAAATTTCTCTCATAATTAAGATAAAAATTCATGTCAGCTGTAACCTTGCTGTACACTAATTATATACAAATGATTTATCATCTGCTTCGCCCAGAATATTAATCCTTACCTCATTGATAACTGCAGCCAGTGTTAAGAGATGAGAGTTGATTAACTATGACAGATTGGGCAACCACAGCCCTCGGTGCCGGCGCTACCAGTGAAACCAATAACACTCAAGTAGCTCTCTGTGTTTAAAATGCATTCCCATGGAAACAGATGCATGCTTAATGAAGGATACTGAGATTATTTTCAATAATGACTGATATTGGAACAGTGGGCAGAGCTGATCAATAACAATTAACCACTTAGTCTGCTAAAGACATGGTTAGAGAAAGCAGGTTATTTCCACATTAGCAGAACCTTATTCGAAGCCGAGTGCTCCATAATGTCTCTATGCTGCACCATTTCTCTTTTTCCCTGCCTGGGAGGGGCTCCGTGGTGGAGAGATGGTATTGCGCCAAGCGCCCTCCTGTCGCCTCTTAGCGCCTGCTTATGAAATGAGTGATTGATGTTGCCAGCGGTTCTTTGGATGCTCTCAAGATAGCTGCCAAATGTATCAAGGAAAGTCCAAAAGCAACTGTGACCATGAAACGAATATTGCTTTGTATGGATTTGGTTTGGTGGAAAACTTTACTGCCAAGGCGTAACTCAATTGTACAGAAATTTCTTTTGATCTTTCATTGTATGCTTTTTAATTTAATTTTAAAGAATCCAAGACGAGTCGTGTAGATATTTAAGGAAATCTTTTGCTTTGGACTCCTGTCATACTGGCTGGAAAGGGCTTTAATAACATAAATTTAATAATAGATATGGCTTTCAACGCTATTTGGAAATTTGCACTTTTATTTTGTATTAATTTGAATCACCCCAGGAGTCAAGATCTTGCAATGCTAATTACTAATATAGACTCCCAGAATCCCTACCCTGACAGTCAGCTTGGAGAAATCCCAACTCCCTGGGCCAAAAAGTGTTAATAAAAAGTGATTAGCTACTTAGGCCAAGGCATATTATAATAATGCATTATATTTCCCTTGAATGGATGATGTGCATTCTTATTTCTCTGAATGAAGAAAATGGTTGAGGGAGATGAAAATTCAGTCACTTCGACTGACATTATTACTGAAAGAATCAAGCTTTTAAAACAAATAGGAGAATGCTGCTTTCTCTGCACTTCTTAGATTTAAGACTCAAATCTGAAAATGCAAATAAACAGAAATATACTCTATTTACCAGTCTAGTTCATCTGTTTGTTCTATTTTGCAGACCTACGTGTGAACTAATGCAAGCAGCTAATGCCAAGCCTAACATGCTCCATATGTGTTAGAAGTTTTAAGGTGAAGAAAAGAACTGGCCTTTTTCTTCCTTTAGCCCTGTGAGACAGACATTCTGCACTTAAATTATCAGCCACAGGGCATCCGTGGCTGGGAATCCAAACAGATGCTAATGAATTTGGAACAACATTTAAGTGGCTGAACAAAAATGGATCCTAAACACCCCAAATCAGGTGCAACAAACAAGAAATAGGCTGACACATTTCTATCAGGAAGGCAACCAGAATGTCAAACTCTTGAATGATACTGGGTGATCTCAGCTCTGTTTTATCATCTCAGTAAATAAATCTAGAGATGATAAACAACCATAAATACCTGTAACAAATGCTCCATAAAAACCAAATCTTAAATATATTCCACACATTCCTCTCCAATCACCATCCTCCACCCCTGCCCCCATCAAAAAATGACTAACCTTTTGCCAAACCTCTAGGTAGACATAGAATTACATTTAACACAAAGGTAGTAATAATAATACTATATTTTTGACCTACAGAAACTAGAGTATTAGAAGAAAACAAAATGACATTCTCAGAGTACAGGCTCACTGATTGTTCTTATTGGGGGTATCTGTTTGCTACCTTTCTGAAAACACCATGATCTTCCCCCAGTGCTGAGGACTTGAATCCTTACTACAGCTAAAACAGTTACACCCCTCCACCCTGGCTGGAAATGCAGTAGAGGCAATTACCCTTTCCCTACCATCTGAACAACACAATTATTGGGAAGATAATAAGATTATCCAGGCTTTTGCTTCTTAAAATTATACTGAGGAACACAAACTGAATACTGTTTCTTATGCATTCATCTTAAAAACAAATAAGGGAAGTAAAAATGTGCCTCTAAGCTAATGAGGACCGTGAGACGGAGCCATAGATACATTTTCTCACTTGCCTAATGAGCAAAGTGACAGACAGTGAAACAGTTCACACTTGAGTAATTCTCTAGTCATCAGCAACTGCAGAGGGGCCCCTCCTGCTAGGGTTGTGGAGGGGGGTGGTCGGGAGATGTAATAAATAGACCCTGGCTCTGCTGGCCAGAATAAGTTATCACAAAGAGAGAGGTCTTAGGGTACACTCCCCAAGGAAATTTAACCCGAAAAAAGAGCCCATCGAAGGCATCTCCAGCCTTACATTCAATTAGAATTAAATTAAAACAACGGAAAAAAGAAATGACCTGCTCCTCATCAGGCCAGCTGCCTGGAGCGGGTGGGGTGGCTAGGAATCCGGAAGGCAATGACCCTCCCCACTGGGATCTACACACTGTTTTTAAACGGCGCTGTCTTCTCCAGACCTCGCTGTCATGGAAGCGTCCTTTCCGGGGAAAATGGGGAAAGTGGGCAAAGGTTAAAGCCAGTCAAGGTGGTGAAGAAGGGGGGTGGGTGTGTGTGCACAAGCACACATGCGTCCAAGAGATAGGTAGAAGCATCTTTTTATTGACTACATTCATGGGCCTATGCAAGTGTGCATAGGGGAAGCAGATCTTGCAAATCCACCACCTTTCTGGTTTGATCGTTAGAAGGAACTGAAACTTGTTCCTCGACAACTATGCACCAGGCCCTGTTTGTCCCTATTGCAACCTCCTGCTGACACTGGGTGTGGGCTCTGTGCTAGTTTAGCCACTTTAAAGGGGAACGAACTGAGGTCTCAGTCTGCTAAGCTATTTGCTGAAGCTCACATGGCCAGGAAATGGAAGCAGAGATCCAAATTTCAGCTTGCTTGGCTCCAAAGCCCAAAGCCTATGCTCTTTCCACTCAAAATCTCCCGGTATCCCTCACCAGGAGGCTGATAAAGGAAAAGTGCCGAGTGAGACGTTGGCCAGAGAAATGGGAGCTGAGCTCAAAACATGATGTCTCTTGTCCATTATCACTAGTTTATCCCTGGGCCCTAGCAGGTTGGTGTGATTCAGGACCAAAGCTCAACACCGGGGTTCCCAGGATTCCAAATATACAACATCTGCAATCTTCAGCCATTTATTTTGATATCACTTAATATCACACATACATATGGTTTAAAACCTGTTCAAAATATTTAGCACGTTCTGTGTCTTTTTATCTTTAGTGCTTTAATTGCCACAGTATCTTCAAAATTAGTGGGCCGATTCTAGCACTTAGAAGAGAAGCCTGTTTAATGCATGCCAGTGCTCCGTCTTCTAGAGGTTCTTTACTTTATTCAAATTACTAATCATTTAGAGCATCACTAAAAGCCTTTTTCCCTTGCTCCCCATGCATGCTTAACCTAATTAACTATAAATGAGGAAAATGCTATCCACATTAAAAGGAAATGTTAAGCTATAAATTATCCCACTAATTCTGGTGAGGCTAAGGCCTCCTTTAGAAAGCTCAACTGTGGGGCAGAATTTCAGTTTGTGTGCATCCTCTGCCCTCCCTCACTAGAATGGGCTGCAGAATCTCCCATTTCTGGTGGATTCCTTTGTCTGTATTTATATTTTCTCAAATTGACTCCCTTTGTGTTTGTTTACATACTCTCAGGAAACTCGAATAATCTATAAAATGCCCCCAGGAGCCCACTGGGGTGGAAATCTATCAAGTGACAATCTAGATTTGTCCCTCAGTGCAGAAAATTCCTCATACACTTCTCCCAGACAGATCCAGCCATAGGAAGCCAACAGTGTCTTGAGAGCCTCAGATCATAGATCCCAAAATATTCTCCCTCTGGCTGACCACATCTGACCGGGCCTTGTGATGGCTTCCTTCTGAGCCACTCCATTAGGGGGGTTGACACAAATAGGGCAACTCTCTTGAAAATTCTTGTTAGAAAGAATACCCATTAACACATTAATCTGAAAGATCAAATTAATTTGTCAAATTATCCTAGATTTGACCTTCGAGAGCTGAGGGCAGGCCTCTGTCAGAACAGAGTATGGAACGGGAAATTGGTTATGGAGCCGGACGAGAGGCTGAGAATGTGGATCATCCTCCGAAGACGCTGTCCAGGGAAGACCTGGAGTGAATCATGGGCCAAGGGTGGAGGCCAAGTTATGGGGACAGACAGGCGAAGACGAGGGCAGCAGTGCCCACCACAGGAATTCCTACCCTTCAACTTTGTTCATAGTGGTCCCTACTTTTAATATACGTAATGTATTAAGACAGACAATTCTGAGGTTGTAGTAACAAGGGAAATCCAACTGGCACAGACAACCACTGATTCTTTTTTTCATGACCCCCCTATTCGTGCTAACCTTTGTTCTGTGCCAAGTTCATGACAAACCCCAGTTCATTCCTGCAGCAATGGGGGAAACTCTAATCTTTGAGGGTATTGGAAGGCTTCTGCCCTGCAGTCTTGTTGTGGGTTTACGCCTCCAATTCCTACCCTGGGCTCTGTGAGATGGGGAGTAGTAGAGGCTGTGATCAGGCCACTGGGGAATACCCGAGTCCAAGCAGGCTTGACATCCACATGTGCAGTCAATTCTTGATTATCCACACCAATGGTCTGTGACCCAGGCCCAGGTAATCCCAAATAATTGACAATCCAAAAGGAATTTTCTCTTTGGTTTTGGAATATGCTTTGCTTTTTCCAGCTGCAGATCCCCTCTCCCACTTACACTTTCCTTGTCGGATATTAAGAATCATTTATGTTCCTTTAGTTGGGCACTTGGTCTGAGCAATGGCTTGAAGTCAGCTTCATATTGAAAATTTGCCTACTCCATAGACAAATGATTCCCTTGCAGGCAGTTGAATTTGACAGTATCATATATTGCATAAAGAATCATCTGTCCAGGCTAGTGTTGTTAATTCATTCATTCACCCACTTGACACACATGCATTGAGCTCCTACTGTGTTCTAGGACTGCACGATAAATTAGAACTATGGAGATGAAAGATGGAGCCCCAGCTCTCAAGGGATGTACCTTCTAGTGGGGCTTAATGGAATGGATTTTAGTATTTTCCTCCGGACCTGCACAGACCCACTGCATATTCACTTATTCCCATTTTTCAGCTCCTCATCTAACTCCTTTTGTGTCAGGAGTTTCAATATTTTTGGGAAAGTGCTGTAGATGATCGCTGGGTTGGGCAGTGTTTCCCAGAGATGGAAAGAACCCAGGCCACTTTCATTTTTGAGGGTCCAGATATATTAAAAATAGAAAAGATGCCAAAACAGGGGTGCAAATGTGTGGTGGATTTTAAATGTTTACATTTAATAAATTAATATTTTGATACTCCAAAATTATAGTGATCACATAACTGCATTTAGAGAAAATGTCAAAAGTCTAAATTCCAAGCCCTTTATGAACGTGAGATCTGGCTCCTCTCTTTCCCATTCCCCACTCATGCTCAACCCCTGCCAAGAAAAGCCCTGATTGTGGGAAAGGAAGTCTAAATGGGACTAAATGGGGAGCCACTTTAATGCTCAAAGGAACCTCTACAGACATGAAGCACAGTTGGTCCATGGCCCTGTGCCCTGTGGTCACAGGGAATAGTTCTCAGCAAGGCAGACACATCTTAAGCTCTTTGACTCAAGAGGCATCAAATCAATTTGTTTCTACAAAGTTCTCCCATTCCCATGGCATCAAAAGGACCCTAGCGGAGTGCGTGGCTAACAGCTACCACTCTGTTAAGCCCATCCCTTCTGAGTATCACCATCTTCTTCATTGCCACCTCCACACACCCCAGTATTTACCCTTAGCCCTCTTATTGAAAAGTCCATGGAAGATAAGGAACTTCTGACATGAAAATTGGAGTTAAGGCTCAGAGGTTGCTACTCATCTTATATTTTTATGTTTCTGAACATAAAACAATAAAGAGAGCATACGAAATAAATTTCTGGTGACATTTCACCCACTCAGTTATGATGGATGCTGTATAATTATTTTTATCTTAGTATCCATTGCTTATTAGGAACTTAACAGGAATTCTCTCCCAGAGAAGATCAGTGTAATGTTTGTAAACTTTTTTTTTCAGATAATAGGAACAGGAGGAGGCATTTTCTCTCTGTCTCTTTCCTCTTCCTAAATGTTCTGTGTTTGTTCGTGTTTGAAATCAGAAATATTAACTCCCACAACCAAGACCCTGGGTCCCCTGTGGTCTAGAAACACAGACTAGTTAAGGCGTGTAAGTTGGAAAAGGCCTTGGGATGCTTTCATGACTAATTTGGTTTATTTGAAATATCTGTCTAGGAGCCAGGATTACAGCTTCAGCTCTGCCTGTGGCCCTATTAATACACAGCTTAGCTCTTTGCTTCCTGGAAGAATCAGGCATCTTGTTCTTTTTTCAACTTCCTTCAGAGTGTCTCATGCTTCATTGAAAAACATCTACTCCTCCTTTGCCTTATACTTTAGTCTTTATTTCTGCTCCCAATGCCTAATTTCTTTATTTTTCTAGTTATTTCAAACAGGAGTGATTCACAAGTCATGCAGACTAGAATCGAAATGCTTGTGGTTGCTAACAGGGCATTCAGAACTCAATCCTTTAATACACACATTTCCCACAGGAGAACTTGTGGTTTAGAAGCATTCTCTTGTTCCGTGTGTGTGTGTGTGTGTGTGTGTGCATTTGTGTATGTGTGTATGTGTGTGTGTGTATGTGTGTGGTTAAAGGTTTGTAGGTCGAATAGTCAGAACAGGAGGTTGGAAGCCACAAAAAGAACGAAAGGAATGGACTTGTGCTTGTGAAGGAGCAGGTGAGAGGAGAAGGCCTCATTAGTCCCTATAGTGGGGAGAGATGAAGTTAGCGCAAACTTTTGTGAAGTCAGACTCATTTTACACAGAATGTGACGATTTGCCGTCCACTGAGAGAAAAACTCATGGTTTAAATGAAAGCTAACATTTAGCAAGCATTTATTGTGGCAGGCACTGCGTAAGTGCTTTATATAAATGCATCTCACTCAATCTTTCTCAACATCTCTCTGAATGGAACCTGTAAAAATCCCTATTTTACAAAGCCACGAAGTAGAGAGGGTAAGAATTGACCTTGGGTCTGTATGACTCTAGAGTCTGAGGGCTTGACCATCACCATGACACAAAACACATGCTTAGGAGCTACTCTCAGAGCAGAGGTCATCCCTATCTTTGTATTGACTGGGAGAGGGAAAGCAGGACTAGTGCTGTAGTCTGTTCCAGGTCCATACTGCTGGGTAACACACTGCTATAAAACCTACCACTTTATAGTATCTCACGATTGTGTGGCTCAGAAATTTAGGCAGGGCTCAGCTGGCAATTCCACTTCTAGTAGCTTTGACGTAGGTCACTCACTGGTATTCAGCAGGTGGATGGGCTGGTCTAGAGGCTCCAAGACAGCTTCAGCTGCACGTCTGCTGCCTGGCAGGCACAGGTGAAATGTTGGGTTCATTTGAGACCGTGATCACCGTATGGTGGTCTCAGGCTTTTTGAACGTCTCATATGGCTGCTCAGGACCCCAGAGAGAGTATTCCAAGATTCAGAAACGAGAAGCTTGAGTCCTGGGCCCACAGCTGGCACAGCCTCACTTCTATAGTATTCTCAAGCTTATTGAAAGGAGAGTCACTCCCCGCTGACCCTCCTCCTATGCTTTCCACATGTTCCCCACCCTCAGGCTCCTGCCCCTACCAGCCCTCTGACACTGCCCTACTTGAGGTCACCAAGGATCTCTTCATCACCAAACTCAAATATCATTTTGCTCCTGTCTGTATCTTACACAATTTCTCAGCAACAGCTGACTTTGCCAATCATTTCTTTCTTGCAACTCTGCTTTCTTGGCCGTTCACACTACCTTCTCCTCCTCTGCTTTGTCTTCCCCCAGGGAGATTTGGCAATGTCCAGAGACATTTTTAGTCATCACAACTGGGGTGCTACTGACATCTAGTGGGTAAAGGTCAGTGTTGTTGTTAAATATCCTATAAGGTACAGGATGGCCCCCACAACAAAAAAATTACCCAGTCCTAAATGCCAGTAGTGCTGAGGTTGAGAAATCCTGCTGTGGTTTTTAAAAAGAGGGTACTGGAGACAGGATGAATCTTGGCACAAAGGAAACTCACTAATGGCAGAGTTTCTGGCCTCCTTGGGGAGTTATCTCTGAAAAGGGACTCCTTTCTGGTAAACAACATGGTGTAATGGAAGGGGAAGGGTTTTGTGGTCAATAGATCTAGGTTTAAATCCTAACTTTCCTAAAGTGGAGGTCATAATTTCTATTTTGTGGAGTTGTCTTGATGAACAAATCAGATAACCTATACAAAGTATACAGTAAGTTCATAAATGGTAGCCCTCCCCCTTAAATCACATGATATAGCAGATGTCATGATATAGCAAGAGGTGGCTGGCACATAATAAGAGTTGAATAAATATTTGCAGGATGAAATATGAATAAACTCATTGCCTTACTCCTTTAAGAAGTTGGTTGCCATGAGAGCTCTCTAGCTAGAAATGATTTATTTTTTTCTGTCCTTTTTGGACCTAAGGTTTAGAGAGAAGTTTCACAACTCTGCATCATAGTCTGGCCCCATCAGTATAATAGCTAGTGAGGTTTTATGAGGCCAGGCCATTGGCTTGGCATGCAATCCTCCAATTAGAGGGCATGTGACTGCCCATAATATAAAACAGGAAATATGGATAGCTTTATTCTCTTGTGGACACAGTAAAATTGGCAGAGAAGAATAGTAAATTCAGAGACCTATGTGGTATCTCTTGTCCTCAGTATTGATACTAATAGTGAAAAGAAAAGTTTGTATATTTGGGCATGGGGAGTGGTCTCTTCCCCTTTATCTTTTTGGTGTCTATGAACAACGCATCAACCTAACTTTCTGCTGAGATTCAAAGAGAGAATTACCATGGAGACCACCTCCTTGGGATTTTCTGTAGTACAAAATCATTGACATTAACATCTCCCTATAACTCCTTGTCTTGTTCTGATTCACCTTCCATATTGTAATCAGGGTAAGCTCTTGGAAACACACACTTCATCGTGATACAATCCCCTACTCCCTATTAAATACATTTCAAAACATGTCATACAAGCCCCCATGTGGTCAGGCCTTTCCATCCTTTGCTTCAGACTTCAACTTACCTCCCTACATCAAAGCCCCTTCACAGAACTGTGTCTCTCTCCTTCATGGTCCTTGGCAAAGCTATACAATGGTTCATTTGTTAGTGTCCTTCTTTGATTAGCATCAGTCTCTCTCTCGTAAACTCTTTGCTCCATGAAAGCTGGGATTGTGTATCTTTTAGCTTTCATAGTATCCCCAGAGCCTGGCACATCCCCTGAGCCTGGCTCAGTCAAGTCTTCCTAAATAAATGAATATTTAAACAGAATAGATGATATCATTAGTAAACATTACTTTCCTACTTCAGCCTAGGACCTAACCAAAACCCACTTTTTTTTCTTCCAACTTTTATTTTAGGGTTGGGGGCTACATGGTGCAGGTTTGTTACATGAGTAAATTACATGCCACTGGGGTTTGGTCTACAAACGATTTCATCACCCAGGTAGTGAACATAGTACCTTATAGGTTTTTCTTTCATCCTCACCCTCCTCCCACTCTTCACCCACAAGTAAACCCCTGTGTCTATTGTAGTTCCCCTCTTTGGGTCCATGTACATTTAATGTTAAAATCTACTTTTGTCTAAATATGTGACTACCACTTCTACACCAAGGAAGCTGTGAGATATCAATAGTACAAGTTTACTGATGATGATTATAATGATGATGATGGTAATATCTATGTAATACTAATATACAATTAAATAATAAAATAATTATATAAAACAGTTAAATCTTCATTAATATTTGTTGAGTGCTTGCTCTATGCCAGATACTATACTAGGCAATGGGGATAAGCTCTTGAGCAAAATCAGACATGGTATTTTTCATGCATTATCTTATTTAATAGGTCTATTAATTAGGCACAATTATTTTCCCATTTTGTAGATGAGAAATTGTGACATTGGAAGCTTAACTAAATTGCTCATGATCATACAGCCCATAAATTGGTGTGATACAGCGGTTATTTGAACCCAGGAGTGACTCCAAAGTTATTAACCATTACATTGTATAATTTTAGAAGAAGAGAGATTAAGTTAGGCCTAAAAGGTAACATCTATTGGCAAGTGCAGCAGATACTAATAGATGCATCAGCATCCTCAATGGACTGGGCATTACTACACACCAGACACTGTTTAACATGTGGAATATATGTATTCTCTAATCTTCACAGCGATTCTAGTGGTAGGTATTACTATCCTCATTTTACAGGTGAGTCAACAAAGGCTCAAGTAGGAGAAAGAGGCAGGGAACAGGGCAAAGTCAGGTGAGATGCTTGAAAACTTCCCAGCTCTTGAAGTCTTTACAGTATAACTTTTGAATTGTATTTTAAAGGCAGGAAAACTTTCTGAATTCAGACTCAATAAACCCAGAATTTGTAATATTGAGACACTGAATCATAGACTTTTACAACTGAAAAAGACCTGAGAGATTATCTGGTCTAAGCTCTTCATGGGACTTCGGATTGAGTATAAAATTGGATAAATCTTAGGTAGCTCAAAACTTTTATTTTATTCATATGTTATGATTTGTAGGCCACTCACGACTTGCTATTTTGAACAACCTACTCAATTTGAGTGAATTAGTAGCCATTTCAATCAATTTATAACTACATTTGTATGTAGGAAAAGTATACTTCATTATAAATATTTTACATTTGCAATATTTACTAATTCAGACAGGAGTTTACAAACAAGGTTCCTCTTGGTGGAAGAATGAGATATGAATGATATTTTATTATCCAAAGAAGTCTCAGGACCTGAGGCACACATATTCCAGGGTAGAAAAGCACATTCCCCAAGTGAAATAAAAGTCTTCTCTTTCTCTCTCCCTTCCCCCCGTCTCTATTTCTATTTCGTTTATTTCCATGCCACTGCTACATTGTATTGTCTCGGACAAGTGAGGCTACACTATGTTTTAAAACTTTTGTCCTCTGGTCATCCATAGGACCTAGAATGCTTCCCACTCCCAGGTCATTAAAAAAAAAATAACTTGGGTAGAAAAGATTTTGTTATTGGTGAAATTGAAGGCTCACCTGAATTTACTTTAATGGAGAACCCTAACTCCCTAGGGGAAAATGTCTGCAAAGATATCACTGGGAGCTCAGAGGAAAATATTATGTTCTAACCTTTTAAAAATTAATCCAACTATTAAGAGGGATCCCAACTGTATTTCATTCAAGCCATAATCTGAAAGGTATGATGATTAAAGCAAGACAAATGTAGTGTCATAAGCAAATGTCATGCCATAGATTTACCTACCAACAAGACATTGGCATGGTTCAGGTCAGAGGTTAATTAAAGACATCGAAAGGTCATTCTGTGATTAGGTGAAGGCAGGGTTTTAATAGGGCATCAGTCCGACCCACACTGACAGAAGATTTATGCCAGCCGTGATGACATCGCCACGAATCCTGCTGATAACAAGAGCCTCAATATTGGCCTGAACAGAATGATGAATGGAGCACATATCTCCTCACACTTCTCATTACAAGCTCTTTCACTCCTGGTGGCACTTAACAGCATTTATTTACTGAGGTTTGAAGGTGTGGGACAGCAGAACAGGATATCTAATACTTTTAAATGTAGACTTGTGATATAAAAATGAAACAAGAGATAAGATTAGGTCTTTGAATAATTGCACAGCTTTTCTTCCAAGATTATATTCACTAGTACTAACATTATCCCCCCTCCATGTTCTGCCAGTGTGTGAGCAGTTCAAGAAAATTAATTGTCTGAGGCAGAAGGTCAGAGGGAAAAAATTACTGATAAGCATTAACCATGCTATAAAATAGCACCTCACCACATGTTGCCTTCCACAGCCCTCAGTATGTGAAACAAAAGATAATATAAAGAAAAGGATATACATATTTCCCCCTATGCCATATTTAGAGTTGTTAAGTGCTGTTCTTATTTGGATTAGATTAGGTAAAGGATCTAGAAAAAAGCCAAATAAACAAAAAAATAAATAAAAATCAAACGAACAACTTACAATATTCTCAGCTGAAAGCAAATATAAGAGAAACTAAAACCCTGATGAATAACGTTTACTTTTCCACGAAACTCCTTTTCAACATGTTATATATTTATCAAACCACCAGAGTGTAAATTCCATGAATAAGTCCTATCATCTCTCAACCAGTAGACACCATGAAAATTGTAACTACAGAAAATTGTTAGTACTATAAAAGCGTACTTTCTACAGATCTACATATATCTATTTCTGTAATTTCACAATAGAAAATAAAATCATAATCTTTTTGCTTGGGCCACGAACAGGGGCAGGCCAGGATAGGATCCCATCACATCTAACCCCAAGCAATGCTCCCATTTATTCGGAAACAAAGATGAGTCACTCTGACGGAAGTGCTGGAGCTGGTGACCTGCGGCAGGAGAGTTGTGAGAATCTTGTCTTTCCTCTTTTGAGGCAATTGTATTTGTGGATAGAACAAATTTTAGGTGGCTTTACACCAATTAATAATCCAGCCCAGCACATACAACTGCTCGGAGCCATGAAAATGCACATATGCATGTGTCAACCACACACACAACTTTCAGTCCTGCTCCTTGGCACTGAACAAACTAAATAGACATTTTCAGTGGTGGATTTAACCCCACCTTGAGCATATAAAAGCCACTAATAAAGAGGGGGATTTCCTGGTTGACTTTTTGAAAAGAGACTTCTTTCGGCACTTTTAGCTTAGGATTTTCATTTGCCCTGACAAATGTTCATGGGAGAGGTCTAAAGAATAGATAATAAGGCCTTGCAAAGAGCTTCTTGTCCCTTCCAGTCTGATCCATTGGAGGTTTATTTATGTAAGCATCCTCCAGCATTAAGACGACAGGCAGCTGGAGAGCAGTCTTGCCTGGGATGATAGGTCTCAGCCAGGCTACTCATTCCACCAGATGCACGGAGCTGGACCGGGATTCCAAGTGGCCATTAGGAAGACTGGCGTGATGGCCATCAGAAAACTGTATCGATCAATTTTTGCCAGTCCACCTTCTGTCTGCTAGTATACATGGAGAGCTTCAGTCTTGTGTGTGGCGAGAGAGGGGATTGTAAATGCTTTGGGGCAGTTGGAATCAGTGTACTGTATAGTTTATGGAAAGAGTACTAAGGTTATATAATTTGTGTAAAAAAAGATAATGTTTCCCCAGCTACCATGGAGAAATACAGTCATGTGTCGCATAACAACATTTTGGTCAGTGATGGGACGTACACACAATGGTGGCCCCGTAATATAATGGAGCTGAAAAATTCCTATGGCTTTGTGGTGTCATAGGCATCTTAATGTTGTGGCACAATGCATTACTCACATGTTTGTGTTGATGCTGGTGTAAACAAACCTACTGCACTTCCAGTTGTATACAAGTACAGCACATACAATAACATACAGTTATGTTCCGTACATAATACTTCATAATGATAATAAATGAACGTGTTACTGCTTTACTGTATTTTTGTCATTTTAGAGTGTACTCTTCAACTTATATTTTAAAAAGTTAACTGTAAAACAGCCTCAGATAGGTTATTCCAGAAGAAGGCATTGTTATCCTAGGAGATGACAGCTCCACGCATGTTACTGTCCCTAAAGACCTTCTAGTGGGACAAGATGTGGAGGTGGAAGACAGTGATATTTAGGACCCTGACCTTGTGTAAGCCTAGGTTGGTGTGTGTGTTTGTGTCTTAGATCTTAACAAACAAATTTAAAAAGTTAAAAAATATTTAAGAATAGAAAAAAGCTTATAGAATAAGGATATACAATTTCTTGTACATCTATACTCTTTAAAGCTAAGTGTTATCACAAAAGAGTCAAAAAGCTTAAAAAGAAGTTCAGAAAGTTTAAAAGTTACAGTAAACTAAAGTTAACATACTATCGAAGAATTAAAATAAATTTAATGAAGCTTCAGTGTACAATGTTTATGAAGTCTACAGTATGTACGGTAATGCCATAGGCCTTCTCATTCACTCACCACGCACTCTTACTCACTCATAGCAGCTTCCAGTCCTGCAAACTCCATTCATGGTAAGTGCCCTACAGAGGTGTGCCACTTTAAATCTTTTGCACTGTATTCTTGCTGTACCTTTTCTATGTTTCGATATGCTTAGGTACACAAATAGTTACCATTGTGCTACGATTGCTTACAGTATTCAGTACAGTAACACACTATACAGGTTTACAGCCCCGGAGCAGTAGGCTATCCCATACAGCCTAGGTGTGTAGGAGGCTGTGTCATCTAGGTTTGTGTATGTACACTCTATGATGGTCACACAATGATGAAATTGCCTAATGATGTGTTTCTCAGAACATATCCCCATGGTTAAGTGATGTGTGGTTGTAAGTTGCCACCCCTTTGAGGTTTATCTTATTTTCAGAGAAAATTTGAAGCTAACCAACATAAACAGCTTGTGTACACTTCCCATCTCAAACCACTAGACTGAAGTGGTATGAAAACAACATGACATATTTTACTTTCTCCTTGTTGGCACCAGGAATAAGCATTCTTTTGCAGGGAATTTTGGGTTAATTGTGCTTTAAAAAATCAATTAGCTAGCTTATTGATAACCTATTCTGTGCTAGATACTACAAAGGACTCAAAAAGTACAAATCATAGCCCTGCTCTTAGTGGGCTTGAAACTCATTGAGAAGACCTGTGGAAACACCGAAGTATAAGTATCAACAAGAAGCAAGGCTGCATGTGATTATTAGAGAAATGGTATAGACCAGAGTTCAGCAAGTTTTCTTTGTAAATGACAGATAGTAAATATGTTTGCTTGCATGTTGTATGTTCTGTCTTAGCTACTCAATTCTGCCATTGTCACAAGAAAGCTGCCACAGATAGTATGTACATGAACGGGCATGGTTGTGTTCTAATAAAATTGTATTTATAAAAATAGGTGGTAGGCTGAATTTGGCCAGAGGACCATACTTCCCGAACTCTGGTATCCATCTTAAATACTATGAGTATTCAGGAAAATGAGGACATGTTACAGTGGGTGGAAAGGAAAGTCTTCATGCAGTAGCAGGGGATTGAAGACTATGTAGGAATTAGCGTAAAGAGGAGACATTGTTGATGGGAGCACAGTGTAATCAAAAGCTACATGTTCTAGGAAGGCTCCATGTAGCGATTAGCTGGAGTAAAAATGGAAAAAGTAGGCCTCTCCATGAAAGCCACCCAAGAAGGAAGGGCATTCCACTTCTGTTAGACAACTGCCCAGAAATTATGTGTGTAAGTCAGGTCATGAGCTGTATTTTCCTATAACCATGGTGCCCTGGTTAGGTCCTTTTGCCTTTCCACCTGGCTGTTTTTCTAGCCTATCTCTTTCTGCAGCATTGGCATTTCCGGCTCCAGAATATAGAGATGCCAGCCCACAGGAGGGATGACTTAAAGTTTTATGAGTATTTGGGAGTGCTTCTTTGTGATGTTTTCTCCATATTGTCAGGAGCTTGGTCACCAATCCAAGTGATCGAGGTAATTCTGAATGTCTGTGTCTCTGATGACAAGAGCTCCCAGTTTAAGCCAAACCCTTAAGTCAAATTGGCAGCATTTCTCAAAGTATATCAATAGAATACTAGTTTGCCCAGATGATCCCAGGAAAGAGGGTTCTTTGGTGCAAACCATGCTTCCTCTTGAAGATTGACAAGGTACACTGCTACATTAAAGGGCATGAGAAATCCTTTTGCAAAGACATCTTTTTAACTTGTACAACTGTAACTTTTCCCAACATTTGACCACAGAACCCTTTTCCGTGGAGTGTCTATGAACATCTCATAGAACTTAATTTGGAAAACAACAATTCAGGGAAGCAGATGTGGAAATAAATATTGGTAACAGTTACTAGTCATGGCTTCAAGTTAACATGAAACACACATGCACAGAGACACACATGCACAGGGGCACACACAGAGGTGAGGGAATGAGAGGGATTTAAAAACTCCAGTGACTCTTGAGGGATATAAGCAAAGGGTAGAATTGAGCCTTCTTATTTATTGTAGCTACTTTAAAAGTCTATCCACTCCTCATCCCCAATGTGCCAAGCAATTGTGGGTGAATAGGAGTACTAAAATGCTGACATATGATAGCAAAAAATGGAGAGCAGAGTATTTAAACTTATTTTCTTCTTTTTTCCTTCTTGTTGATGTTAAACTTCTGGCTTTGTTTCCTTTTTTCATATCTGTCTGGAGCCTTTGTTTGACTGAAAACATGAAAATGATTGTCATCTTGAGCTATTCTTGGCAGGCAGGACTAAGCTTAGAGGGAAAACAAATGTATGATTAGCAAGTACATAAATATCCCAATCCAGGGCTAACTCCCCTCATCTGTAGAGCGGAGAAAGAGCTGTGCAGAGGAGCAAAGCAACCATGAATTTCATTGAAGCATCTGGAGAACTCACTGGGAGATTCTGTGAAATTTGCTGCAAACAAGTCAGACATTATAATCTAATTAAACATAATCATATGTCGAAGAGGCTCTAGGTAGCATCTCATAGAATTTTCTTTTCCTTCTTCTGTATGCTTTCGGGACATCCTAATTTTTATGCACTGCATTGTTCTCTAGTTCTGTCGACTTGTTCGCCTAGTATTTATTAAGGACCTACTAGATAACAAGCACTGGCAAATTAATGAAGGAGACGACATGATCCCTGCCTTGGAGAAGCTGATAATCCAGATGGGGAGAGAGACACAGAAACCAACAAATGTAATCAACTGTTATAAACGTTACGTGGATATCTGCATAGGGATAGGACAATCCAAAAGAGACAGTTGTCAGTTCTACCTGAAATGCCAGGAGAAGTTTCATGCAGGGATAACTGTAGAACAGAATCTGGAAAAATGAGCAAGTGCGAAACAACAAGCAACCTGTGCCAAACAGATCCTTGCATCCTCCAGAAATATTTTGCTGGTTGGTTCCACGCACATTCGGATGATCAGAACATTCTTGAACCCATTCCATTCCTATAACACCTTGTAATTGAGAATACTGTAGCACCAGGGATCTTTAAAGTGCTTTATGTGAACCCTAGGGTGGGGGGTGTTCAAGAAGATCAACTAGACTGGGGAAAAAATGCCAAAACTTTAAAACTTTTATCTTATCTTTATGAAACATCTATTTTTGAGATTGTTTTATAATGTGCATATAGCAAAATAGTACATGTTTATAACATAAATAAATATACCTATTGACGGTGCATAGTGTATTTTTTTTAACTAATGGAGCGCATGATCAAAAAACTTGTAGACCATCAGTATTCATTATTCATCTATGAAGTGATTGCATGCTGAAGTTTTAGGTGGACATGGAGTTTTGAGAACACTCTTCAGCTCAAACCAATTTAAGTATATATGATTATCATTATTATAATTTTAGAGACAGGGTCTTACTCTGTCACTCAAGCTGGAGGAAAGTGGCACAATCATAGTTCACTGTGGCCTCAAACGCTAGGGCTTAAGTGAGCCTCACTCCTCAGCCTCTAAGTAGCTGTGACTACAGGCGCACACCACCATGCCCAGCTAATTTTTAAATTCTTTGTAGAAGTGGGGGTCTCATTATTTTGCCCAGGATTGTCTCGAACTCCTGACCTCAAGTGATCCTCCCACCTTGGCTTCCCAAAGTGCTGGGATTACAAGTGTGAGCCACTGTACCCAGCCCTAAATCTGTATTATTGATATGCAAAATGCTATATTAAGTTGAAAATGCATTAAATAGCAGTATGCCTGGTGTGGTTCCATTTTTGTATTAAAAAGTGTATGTTAATATTTGTGTATACATACATAGAAAAATGTTTGGAAGAGCATACACCAAAATGCTAATGATTATCTCTGTGTGGCAGGATTATGAGTGACTTGTTTTTCTCTCTATTCTTTGCCATACAGTCTGAATGTTTTGCTATAAAGAGAAAATTTAAAAAAAATTCTAATTCCTTTTTTTTTTGAAACAACTCCATTTTTGGCTCAACATTTCCCTAACATTTTAATGGTGAATTATGAATCCCTATATCATTGTAAGTATCATCAATACTTTTGATGCTTACAGAAAATCACTTGGGGAAAAAATGGTTAGAAACGATTTTGCTTTATGTTTGTAAGAATAGCACTTCATCAGCTATGTCTTTTGTCACTATGTGTATCCCTCTGTCCCCCAATTAACTACAAAAATCCCTAAGTCCAATTTTTAACTTCTTGGTTATGGTTGTACATCTTTTTCCTCAAAAGAATCTTTAGATATCAGGCAAAAGATTTTAAAAGCATTTTACGTGTGAATCAATATCTCTTTAATTTTTCCACATGCAAAACTTCATCTTCTCACTAATATTGTGACCCAAGGAAAAGATTGTCTTAGATTTCTTTGCCTTCCTACTGTGGCAACCTAGCTCTGAGTAGAAATCAGCTACAAAAAAGTGGTTATCTGAATGACCAATCTCTATATATAAAGATACCTTTTAAAAATAAATGTTTGGGCCAGGTGTGGTGGCTCACACCTGTAATCCTGGCACTTTGAGAGGCTGAGGCAGGTAGATCACTGGAGGTCAGGAGTTCATGATCAGCCTGACCAACATGGCGAAACCCTGTCTCTACCAAAAATACAAAAATTAGCCAGGCGTGGTGGCACATGCCTGTAATCCCAGCTACTCGGGAGACTGAGGCAAGAGAAGCACTTGAACCCAGGAGGCGGAGGTTGCAGTGAGCTGAGATCACACCATTGCACAACAGCCTGGGCGACAGAGTGAAACTCCATCTCAAAAAATAAATAATTAAATAATGTTGGGTTTCCATAATTATCTAATGTTTCATGAGAAATGGAAAGGTTTTCTCTAGTATATATGTCTTTTATTTGCCGCAAATCTGTTTTTCTCAACATCTTAGTCGTTGATATGATACAGTCAGCTATTTGGATGGAATTATCTCTCTACTTGCTATTTCTATGTTAGAGTTCCAATCCCTAGGAGTATTTAGACTATTTTTGTCACTACCTTTGCAATTTTAGTTTCATGTTTTGCAACATGAAAAAGAAAAACTTTGGAGACTCTTAAAATTAAGATTAACGCTGAGAATATTAACAGATGTATATACAAAATCTGCTATGAGTCCCCTACCAGGCTGAGAACTCTTCGAAGGCACAAACTGGATTTCTTTCCTTACTATAACCCATGTGTAGCACCTTACTGTGTAGATATTTGCCATTTTTTACTCCCCTGCATAGCTGCAGATTTTTTAATAGGCCCTTGAGCCCTCTACACAGTTGACCCTGGAATGACACAGGTTTGAACTATGCCGGTCCACTTACATGCAGATTTTCCTCTGCCTCTGACACTCCCGACACAGTAAGACCAAGCCCTTTTCTTCCTCCTCTTCTCAGCCTCAACAATGTAGGATGAGGAGGGTGAAGTCCTTTATAATGATCCACTTCCACTTAATCAATAGTAAATATATTTTCTCTTCTTTGCAATTAATATCATTTTTTTCTCTAGTTTACTTTATTGTAAGAATAAAATATATAATACGTATATAAAATATGGGCTAAACAACTGTTTATGTTATAAGTAAGGCTTCTGGTCAACAGTAAGCTATTGTAATAGTAGTTAAGTTTTGAGAGAATCAAAAGTTATGCATGGATTTTTGACTATGCGGGGGGCTGGTGCCCTTAACCCTGCATTGTGCAATGGTCACCTGCATTTGTTTTGTGTGTGTGGGGAGAGGAAGGCTAATATCTCCTACTGAACCATCTTGGTGATGTCACTGCTCTGTACCTAGCACCATA
This sequence comes from Pan troglodytes, assembly GCF_028858775.2. NCBI lineage: Eukaryota > Metazoa > Chordata > Mammalia > Primates > Hominidae > Pan > Pan troglodytes. The sequence goes on from NC_072411.2 coordinate 18,775,954, forward strand.
TCTGGCCCATGGCGCTCACTGAATGTACCTGCTAATGTGACTTCTAAGACTCTAGACGTCTCAACAGCCTTATTAGACTGAAATTCTGAATATTCCTTTCCCATCAGGGATGAGCAGTGACAGTGCCTGGCTGAGGCCAAGGAGAAAGAGGGCCAGGAATTTCTTCTTACCCTGCTTTTGAGCATGCAAACTCTCCCTTGGGATATAAAGCATGCAAGTGTCTTGTCCCTCAGCTCTGGACACACTTACCTCTAGCCTGTGATTTAGGGATGCAAGAAGATAAGCAGTGGGAAAAGGAATTTCTCTAGTGAGTATGAAAAGAATTAAAGATCAAGAATATATTGCCAGCTCCCTATGTATCCCACCCACCTCAGTCATCAGCCAGACACAGCATGTGAAACAATCCCTCTGCCTCTGCACCTCTAACCCCTGCCATACATATTCTCTAAAGGGACACCATGTTTGAACACCATGTGTGGCTCCTGGGGTGAGCAAACCCATGACACACATGCTCAGACAATGTCCACGAGCTCCACCAACCTCTAGGAAGAGTGTGGTGATGGACTGTGCTCACATATTATTTGGTGAGTGTGTGGTGAGGGGGTGGTTGGGGACAGCCAGGGCCAAATAGGCTCAGTGTTTCAGGAGGGGCAAGCACAAATACTGGATCCCATTATTTCCTGGACAGACTGTGAGGACCCCAGAAGAACTTTGGTTTACACAGTGGGGGCAGCTGTTGCCTCAATGCCAATGGTAATTTCTTCAGTGGAGATAGTGAGACAGAGTCCTAATTGTAGAGGGAATTCTCCGTCCCTTTCTCAGACTACATAAAAGATACAGTGCCAAAGCCTGCTGGCTGTTATCATTGTGTGACTGCTGGCATGCCTGAACTTGGTATTGTTTTAGCAATTATCTCTCAGAGAAAGGAGGTAACATTTGTTAAGAGAGGAGAACAGATTACCCGGTGGCTTCATTTAGAACAGTCTTCCAGATAATATCAGAAGTAGAGCACGCCTTCTTGCTAGAATATGAAAGAAAAGAAAGCAGCTGAATCAATTGGGAAGCTGAATAACTGAACAACATCCCATATAATTATTGGAGCAGCAAAGAAATGCCTATGTTAGTTATTTGCAACACTTCTTGCTTCAAAAAAAGAGAAGCTTAAAAACATCAATAAAGACAGATGTAAAATCTCTGTTTCAAGACTCCCAGTTGACACTGATAGATTCCTACTGAAAAAAAAGATGTTTCCAAAAAGTAAAATAAAATCTTACTGCAAATATAGTAAAATTGCAAAGGAGGGGAGAAAAGTAGCCTCAGATCTGTGAGAAATGTCAATCTGCAAAGTCCATTATCCAAAGACCTTGTACATCAATACTAGATTTGAATTATGCAGCTGAGTTGCGCCTTCATTTAGACGGTGTTTCCCCCAAGTAGCCAGATAATATCAATATCTTGCATTTATATGATGATCATCTTCCCAGATGGCTTCATTAAATTGTATGTTTTATGAGACCCACTTTCTGAAATGTGGTCATCTCTGAATGAGAATGATGCTCCTGGGTAACTCGGGGCAAGGGAAAAATCGTGTTTTGCATTTATGCTGTCTTTCTATCAGTGATCATAAAAATCTTCAGTTAGCAAGCATTTCCTGAGCATCTGCGTGGGCAGAGCCCGAGACGAGGCTCTATGTGGTAACATACGGAAGATTAAAAGGTGTGGTCCCAACCCTCCAATACCTCAGTCTCCATTAAGAACAATTTTTCTGTTTCACAAATGTGAAAACTTGTGGCCAGACAAGTTTAGAGAATTGGAGAAGATCATGTAGTAAATTTGTTCCAGAGATAGGAGCCCTCATTTCTAGGATTGGGTCTACATGGTTTTGAGAATAACATCTAAAAATATTTAAAATATGCCAAACCTGCATTTAAGTGTTAACACTTTGGTTTTTGTTAAGGGAGAAAAGACTAGTTCCCAATTAGGAAAATGAAAAAGGGTCTGTTACGTTGTCAACATGAATTTGTAAATATTTCTAAATATCTAAGTCTTGTGGTAATTGTAGTGGAGGGACAAAAGGAGGGCAGGCTTCCAACTCTGAAGAATTTGGCTGATTTTAGAAGTAAAATGATTGCTGATATGTGGTAATTTCAAAGAAATAAGAAGTCTCCCTTGTGCCTTGAATGAAGATTCAATTTGTTGGCTTATTTCTTCCTACCTTGTAAAATTGCTAGTACTCTAGGAGAAGTCCCACATTCAGCCAACCCAGAAAAATGTCTGGCACACAGCAATCACTCCATGAACAATTATGAGGAATTTACGCTGTGTAGATGAGTTTCTCATAGCCTTTCCTAAGAACCTAGATTTTAATGGGTTTGGAAGTAGGGTGGGGTGGGGAGAGGTCAGAGGTAATAGGTGCCAAGGAAGGAAAGAGGAAATAGACAAGAGTGAAAAGGATAGCCTAGGGGATGGGGAAAACTTGTCTTTTAAATCTTGTTTAGGGACCATGGTGTGCAATGTACTGTATATCTAGAGATATGGAGATATAAGACTAGTATACTTAAAATACCTGCAAGCTCAGAGATTAGAAATCCCAACTCTAATTCTGATCGATTTGGGATTTGGGGCAAGTCACTTCACTATACCTGGGCTACAGATATGCCATCTGTTAAGGATATAGACTAGATAGTCTCTAAGATCAATTTCTGTTACATAGGATTCTGTTATTCTAGCTATATGAGAATATTGGAGCATTTGAAACAGGAAGTAGAAGAGTTGTTCTGATGCTTACTTATCTAGATGGAGAGAAGAGACAACATTAAAATCCAAAGGCTAATGATCCTTTCTTAATGTAAGTCTAGTCTACCAATCAAAATATATTGGATTCTATACTGTCAACCATAAAAGACCTCAGCCAACTTCGGATGAATTTTGGATAATGGAAGATTCATCTCTGTTCTAAAATTCTATACTTTTTTTCCTTCTTAAATTAGAATTTTTTTAAAGAAATGTCTAATTTGTGGCTCTATCAGTTGGTAATAAAGCTTTTAAATGTTTACTTAAAAATTAAACTGTTATCTCCAAAATATTCTACATTTCAAAAACCTTTCCCACGAAATAAAAATGCTAGATTATGTATTAAAATTACAGGTGCTGCATGAATTCAGAAAGTAGAAAGATCCTTGTGGTCAATAGGTAACCAAGAAAACCTTCAAAGTAAAAATGAGGTTCAAAGTTGGGCCCTGAGGGAATTTAAGACTGGGATTTTTGGAGAAGGGGGCTTTCTAGGTTTAAGAGGATCTTCCAAAGAGCAGGGCTTTCCAAATGCACACAGATGAACTATTCTGCTTGAGGATGAAGTTTTCACTGCTCCATGACTACTAACAAAACTAAAGGGCAATGTAGTCAGTATGTCCAATAACTAAATCAAAGCAATTTAAAGGACTACCCCTTATTCTGAGACAGTGTCCTTCCTTGTTTTAGTGTTAAAACATCCTTTTATAAATGATAGTGGTAGTAGATAATAGTTGTTTTCTTCTTATTACTTTTTTTAGACGGTGTCTCTCTGTGGCCCAGGCTGGAGGACAGTAGAGTGACAGTGCAACCTCCGCCTCCCGGATTCAAGCAATTCTCCTGCCTCAGCCTCCCAAGTAGCTGGGATTACAGGCGCCTGCCACCATGCCCAGCTAATTTTTGTATTTTTAGTAAAGATGGGGTTTCACCATGTTGGTCAGGATGCTTTGAACTCTGACCTCAAGTGATCTGCCTGCCTCAGCCTCCCAAAGTGTTAGGAGTACAGGCGTGAGCCAGATGTTTTCATTTTGAAGTGATGGCATCAAATTTGTCTTCCATATGATGGTCTCTCTTGTTCTCTCTTTCTCTTCCTTTGAGATTTTGCTGGCCAATGAAATCTAAAGATCTGTGGACTACCAGGTAGGCGAGTATTTCTAAAATGTTTCCTTTATTACAGCCTTTATCCATGTACACCAAGAAGTCAAGCACAGCTTTCTAGCAAGAGAAAGAACCACTTAATTTTAGAATTTTGTTTTGCTGTTCTTGTGATACTGTCATGGTAGTAAATGCTGGTCAGGCTTAGCTGTGATGTTGATAGAGTCAAGCTTAATATGCTAGACCTAGGATGTGTTTCAGGCCTTTCGGTGATATAGCATCCTAGAAAACAACATCTGCTTCGTTTTCAACTTTTACTTGGTTTCCAACCTACACTCCACGTTGGCAGCAGATCAGCTGCTAAACTGTTTACCAAAGTCCTTGCTTTGTAGAGATTAAATTAACAATTTCATAATTCTCTCTCATTCCATTGATGTAGAGTGACTAGATCATTAGATTTGCAGTATAAGCATGCCAAGTTTCTTTCTCAGAAGCCAATCTTGGGCATTCAAAGTACTGCTTGCCTCCTGGATACAGGGTATTCCCGCCCCTCTAAGCCACCAGGTATATACTCGTTTCCCTCTGGAGGAAACTATGAGGACACGGTGTTTTAGAAGAAAACGTTATGGTCTTCCATTTCCACGGTTGCCCTTCTACCTCCTGGTCTCTTACTAAGGAGTACAGGGGAACTTTTCATTATGGTAATAGGGCTTGTGCTCTGAGAAGAGATAATGAGCTTTCTATATTTTTAATTGGCAAATTGTATATGCGTTTTTATTAGCTCACTATGATCGCTGAGCTGATATGGGGAAAAAAATAGAAACACAAACTCTGATTACATTTATTTCAACCGAGAGATGAAGGAAACAAAGGTCCAGATTGGGTACTAACTGGCTCAAGGTCACCTAGCTAGTTAGCTGAAGTACAAGGACTTGAAGTTGATCTAATGTTCTCTCTCCTACCTCCCTCCAATACCCCATCGGAATTGAAATCATTGCAATAGCCACTGCCAAGTACTTAACAATGGATATTTGATGGTGGTCCTTTAGGTCTGTACCAGGGTGGTTTTCAGTTTTTTACTTCATCAGCACAGGAAGGCAAGGACATCGCACTGACTCTCATATTTCATCCTTAGCTCTCGATTCCTTTAGTTTTACATTTCTGACTCTTCCTTCAGTTTCTTGTAGGGCTTTATGATTTAATTTAATTTCAGCTTATGGCTGGCTTTGGTACCCAGAAGAGTGGTAATTTGTCCTTTAAATTATTCACCCAGGGGAGTCGGTGTTCTTAGAAAATGAGGCGGGGAGAACGTATAAGCTTCATCCCAGCAGAGGGATATGTGACACACACTGATGCCTCACTCACTTGTTCTTCTCCCACAATACCTTATCTCCCATGTTCAGTCTTGGTTCCTATAATACCTTGTATTTCTGCAGAGCTTTTCACATTAACAAATAAAGCAATTTACAGCATATTTATACACTGACTAGTGACTAATTATACACCTGCAAGCACTGCAATCATTCCAGACAAGCAACATTCCTCTACATTAGCTTCCCTGTAGGAAGGTGTCTTAGAGCTATTTGCAGAGAGAATTTGGGGCAACAGTCAGTCTCGGCTCTGACACTCAATTGTTGAATGTGGGGGCAGTTATATAATCTAGGATGCACCTCTAGACATTTTAGCTCGGAGCTGAGCTAGGGGCTAGAAAGATTACGAAAGAAAAGAAAGAGTGGATGAATCTGACCCTAGTAGAACTCACTAAAATTGTTGATAAAACCAGGCAAGGCCAGGCACAGTGGCTCACGCCTTTAATCCCAGCACTTTGGGAGGCCAAGGTGGGCAGATAATGAGGTCAGGAGATCGAGACCATCCTAGCCAACATGGTGAAACCCCATCTCTACTAATAATACAAAAATTAGCTAAGAGTGGTATCATGTGCCTGTAGTTCTAGCTACTTGGGAGGCCGAGGCAGGAGAATCGCTTGAACCAGGGAGTCAGAGGTTGCAGTGAGCCAGGATTGCACCACTGCACTCCAGCCTGGTGACAGAGCGAGACTCCGTCTAAAACACAAACCAAAAACCAAAAACCAGGCAAAAACATATGCAACAACTCACAAAGAAAACATGACATTACAAAATCACCTGCCAGGGTGTTTGGTATGTTTTAGGTGGAACTGAAGCACGGAATGGAGGAGACTATTGCAGTTGTCAATTAAAAAGATAAGAGATGAATATTGGTAAGAGCTACCATTTAATGAGTGCCTACTATGTATTTATATTTCCTCAATACCACTGCCATTTAATCTCCTCATAATCTCCAATTATCACATAAAATTAATTGAAGTTCAAAGATGTAAAATAATGTTCTCAAGATTAAACAGATATTAAGGGAGAGCAGGAATTAAAACCCAGGTCTGTCTGACTCTTAACCACTCCATTATACCCTCTTCAGCCTAAGAAAGGGATGGCAAGCATTAACAAGATGCGAATATCTAGTGTGTAAAAGTGGATTGTACAGAGAGAAGAAGAAAAGGATTAGTAGAATCCATTTAAAGGGGTGCTAAGAAAAGAAATTAAATATTTTCAAAGTTTAAGTTTTGGCAATACAGTGGGGTGGAAGCAATGGAGGAGCTCCTAAGAAACTAATATGGGCTCAGAGGATGTTCTGTGATGAATTTAAACAGAAAATAGACAAGTAATCACATTTAAAGATAAAGTAGCAATATAAGCCTGTAAGAATTAGACGCTAATGTCCAGAATGTAAGTGAGCTATATGAAGAATGCTAAGTTAGTAAAACGAAGCCTACACTTCTATGGAGAAGGGAGAACAAGTAACAAATATCTTTACTGCATGGAGCCTAGGCTCTGTTTGTTGGGCTCTGCTAATCCTAGTGTGGAGGCTTTAAAACTTGTCCGCAAATGTTCTCACTCTCCTCTCATTGAAAGGTGGAGCCCAGATCTCCTCTTTTTTCCTCTCTGGGATAATCTCAGTGACTGGTTGGCCAACACAGTATGGCAGAAGTGCCCATGTGTAACTTAAGAGGTGATACAGCTGCTACCTGGTTTGATACAAAGCAATGAATAACTGAAACACCTGGTGAGAATGTCCGAGCAGAGAAAAGCACACATTTGCTGATGTGAGGCATTTACTCCTGGGAGACCAAAGAACAAATTCAAAGTGTGGTAAGTATCAGGTCTAAGGAGTGAAGTAAGGATGAAAGATGAAAGTAAGTATTAAGGTCAGGCTGGAAACAGGTTAGGCTGTGGAGTGCAAGCATTCATGACTGCACTCTACAAACAATACCAGTGTAATTGGGTCAGGACTGATGTGATGAGCCATACAGCGCGCATTTTTATGTGTGACACAGAAATATTCCCAAGGTCAAAGGAGCCTGGTAGTCCTAGACACTCACAATGTTAACAGATAACAGGAGGAAAGGAGAACTCCCTAACCGCTTTAATTCCTATTTTCTCTCCAGATGAACAATTGTCACATAGAGAAGGGCAACATTAACACTGGTTTTTAAAAAATAAGGTAGGTGAGGAATCTATACGTAAGCACTGGCTACTGAAGCTGTGTGTAAGTCTCACAACCTAGATGAGGTCCGTTTCTCAGACACTAAAAGAACTTTAGGATAAAACAGAACTCCTGTCAATCATCATGAAGAATCTTGAGAATTAGGGAATCCTGAAAATGGGGAAATGTCTTCTTCTAATAACAGAGGTGAATCCTGTGAATGCTAGGTAGGTGGGCTTCAGATCTAGGTTATCTTTCAGAACAAATCCTCAAAGAGATGATTTATAAGCCTCAGCAAAGGAGTCAGCATGAGTTAGTGAAGATGAAGTGGTTAACCTGAATTTCTATACGAATTTACCAATCTCTAATGACATGATTCTGAATATGAGCTGGGCACATAGTGAGAATGGCTGTAGGCAAATAATGATTTCTGATGAATGGATTTATGTTAACCAAAAGGCACACCTCCAGAGTCCACCACAGGCCCCTGTCCTTAGTGTTGCATTATCGAAAATGTTTATTACGAATAAGGTTCTGATGGCAGGATGGCGTGCTGACGCAGGTTGCAATGCACACTATTATACTGAATGCTGGAATCTGTACCAAAAGTATCTTGATAGGTAATAACTATGGACATGTTTTAAAAAGGAGAAATTCAACAGGGAAGCCCTTTTGTTTAGGACCTAGCCCTCACTCCCAATAGAAAAAAAAAAATCCAAATGCCCCCAAAGTTTTACCCCAACAATGAAAGAACAGGATAGAAAGAATATGGTTTGTGCGCGTGGAAAGGATTTAAGAGTTGTCTAAATTTAACAGCTCTATACAACTTAATAGTGGGATGTGGCTGACAAAAATGCTACTGTGATAGGATGTTATGTTAAAAGAAGTATATAGAACAAAAGATGTGACGGTGCAGCTCTGGTGTTTGTTCTGAAAGTGGTCCTGTGAAGGGATAGTGACAGACTGAAGCATATCCAGAAGAAAGCAACCACTATGGTTAAGGGATGGAGAACAAGTCATATGGAAAATGACTAAAGAAATTGGGTATATTTAGACACGACAAGGATCCTCGGGGGGCATGGAGCTGGAAGCAGATTTAACAATTGAAAGGCTGGCATACAGAATTGAGTGGCAATGTGTGGGAGCCATAAAGAAGCTGGAGAGACTTGAACCCTAGGAAAAACTCTCTTGTACCTGGACCTATGCAAAGATAAAAGCAGTTTCCTCAAGAGGTGAGGAATTCCCAAACTGAAGGCATTCAACAGACATAGGAAGGTCATTTGTCAAAGATAATATCAAAGCGAATAAGAATAAATCTGCAAAACTATGACCTTTTACCACTACTTTATCACACTTACTCCTTACAACAGGAGGCACTTGTATGATGAAGAAATTGAAGAACAGAGAAATAACTTGTCCAAGAATATGCAGCTGGTAGTGGAGAGCACAGCCTGCAAGGCAGATATGCCTTATTCTAAACAGTGCACATGCCCCAGGCTTCCTCAAATAAAACTGAGCTCTTATTTCCAGGAGAGGACACTGGATCAATCTCTAAAAGGAGAAATGGGATCCACTGAAGCTAGAGCAGCTAATACATCCTCTGAGAATATTAAACATCACCAGGAGTCTTCAGGCCATTGATGAGCTACACATACTGTTTCTCAGTTTGGAATGGCTTTTCTGATGATGGTTCTATCATAGCTCAATACCAAAATTAATTTTATAAATCTAAGATCTGCTTCTTAAAGTTCTTTTAGTTTTCTCCAATCATTACCAAAGTATTAATTCCTAGCCTTTAAAAAGAGTAATGCTTCTCAAATTCCAAGGGGATTAAATTTAAAATCATTTCACATAATTTCTTTACTTTGATGGGAAATTCTTTTGATGGTTTTTGGTTTTGGCAAGTCTCAATCCCAGAACAAATCTAAATTCAAGTCCTTGAGTTTCTACAGTGTGTTTTATGTCTGTTACATGAGCTAGCTTTATACATATTTCTTTTGGGTAAGTTTAATTATTGGATCATCGTGTCCTTCATCTGCTATCAAATGAAACCCTCTGCTTTTGTGAACCAATGCATATAAATGTATACATACATATAATTAGCAAGTCAGAGGAAATTCTCTGCTACTTCCATCAGTGTCTTATAAAAATAATATACACTCTTAGACAACCATGAGTCTAGCTTAAGTTCAGTTAGAGATAAGAATACACACATTGTCTTCGGGAGGGACCTAACATTATATAAACCCCATTATGTGTGAGTTCAGTTTGAATGGAGTGTCCCAGAGATGAAACAACAGTACGGTGAATTAGCAGGACAAAAATCTTTCAGAGAACACCTTGTTATGTTTTCTGACCTCAAATTGTATGGGCCCTTGTAATAATTAATAGCTAGTGTCGCTTTTATATTCTGGGTCTCTATCATTGCCTCTGACAAAGAGTTTATAGTCTGTAATCTTTCCAGTTGTCTTCTCACTCTGATGTTTTACACCTCAGTAGCTTTGTCTTAGAGGTGTATTTTGCATTTGCTTGCTCATTCATAGTGACCTCGCTTGGGCTTTGTTTAGTTTATTTGTTGCCTGATGATACATACCAAGCCTTACAGGGACCATTTGACTTTATATACATTCAATTTATTGACTTTAGGTGTCATTGCTTCTGTACAGACCTATCCAAAAATGCCTCCAAAGTGCTATGCCACTAAAAGATAAATGTCCTTATTCTCCTTTTTTGGAGCTGTTGATGTGCAAACCTCCCCCTGCCCCCTACCATCCACCTCAATATTGATGACATTATACATCAATTTCAAGATGTCCTTTACATTACTATACTTTTAAGCTTACTTACTTTATGCTTTTCTTCACAGTGATTTTGCAAATATTTTGCTTTTATGATGTACATGAGCTTAAGCCTAAGAATTCTCTCTCTAGTTTTATGTTTAGAACATTGTAACTTTTTTAGGTTTAAGTAATATTATGATCAAAATAATTTAAGTCAGTATGAGGGGTACATAAAAATTATTTGTGTGAAAACACTGTTCTAGGATATTCCTATTACATTTCTGAATGCATCATATAGCATTATTCTTAAATATTTAGCCAATATTTAAAATTGGTTTGCATTCTCTGGCTATGTCTCATCTATTACATTTGCTATGTGGCCAAGGAAAGCCTGGAAAGTATTAAAAACTCATCATGGATAATCACGAATTGATTGTGTTTAATACCACTGTAGATAAAAAATAGCTTTATTGACATATTCAAGTATGGCAATGTCAGGGTTTTTCTTTTCTTTCTCCTATCTCTATTGTCTTTTAAAAAATTCCAAACACAGCATACACTTTATGCAAGGCATGTTTTCAACTACCTCCTATTAAGTCAATAATTCCAGACCTTCATTTCTAGACCAATTTGGGGATTCAAACTCCAGATGCACATTTCCACTGCTCTACTGGACATTTTTACCTGAATGTTAAACAAGTATTTCAAACTCACTCAACCTGAAATTCAATTCTTGTACTCTTGTTCTGGATCAATGATGTTACTTTCACTCAGTCTCTCAGGCTCAAAACTTTGAAATCATCTTCCACCTTCTTTTCTTCACTCCTAACATTAGCAGTCATCAAGTCCTGATGATTCTTTGTATCCTCTGCCATTGCCTTTGTTAAGTTTGCACCACCTCTCAGCAGACAATCGCACTAGCTGCCCACGTAGATTCCCTGTCACCAGCTACCTACATCAATCTAGCTTAAAATAGGAAAAATATATCTGATCTCATTGAGAGTTCTCAGTTGACTTGCTTCTGTAGATGTGGGCTGACCTAACTTCTGCATTACCAGGCTGTGAATTTATTGATGGCAAGAGATCTGTCTTATTCATTGTTGTGTCTCAGTGTTTAACAGAGTTCCCACACGTAACTGCTGCTTACTACGTGCTTTTGAATGTTGACAGGGCACTAGTGAGTGACTAAGAAGAGCATAGGGTTTAGAATCCAACAGATCTAGGTTCAATTTCTGCCTTCTCTGCCACTTAGCTGTGAAGTGACCTTGGACTGATTAACACTAAGTCAGTGATTCTCAACGCTCAGGTGGGGCTCGGGCACTAGAACTTTTAATAAATCTATGGGTGATCCTAATATGCAGCCAAAGTTAAGAATCAACTGCTTTTAGCCTTAATTTCTCATCTGCTATTTGGTATCTATTTCAAATGGGTTTTGAGCATGTGAAATGAGACTTAATTTAGCACAGTGCCTGGCACACAGAAAGTGATTAACATCAATCATGATGTTAAAATACAACTTCGATTTGCAATTTTCTTTTCAATTGCTACCCCCAGCTCTGCCTTTCTTTCAATTCCCAGAATGCACCAAGTTTTTCAGCTTTTGTGCCCTCACACCTGTTCTTCATCCTGCTCTTAGCAGATCCCTCTCAATCTTCAGCTCACGCATGGTCTCCAGGTATTCCCCTTTATTCTCCATCACAATATGGAGATGTTCCATCTTCATGGCACTTGTCTCAGTTTGTAATTACATATGAATTCCACCATTTACTGTATTTCCCCCACAGGACTGTAGCTTCACAAAGGAATGTGGCTTGTCTGTATTGATTTCCTCCTAAAGTCCAGTGCCAAGTGTCTGGTACCTGCCAGGTGCTCAGGTGATAGCTGGCTTAGTAAATAATCCATTCTGATCTTTCAAAAAAGCAAAATTCCTTGACTTTCTATGTCCCTCAAACATATCTCACATCAAAACACCGTAACAAAAACCAAAACCAAAAAAGTAGAATGGTCTGTAGTGTGTGGGGTTCTAGCTACTGAATAGGAAAATTGCAATAGTAAAAAAATTATCTTGGATGTTTTTAATTTGGGTAATGTTTCCAAGTCCAAGGTTCTTAGAGGCTTACTGAATGGCTTAGTCATCAACCTGTAGGCAATAATTAATGTGACTCCTACAATATCTCACTCCAACAAAGTCAATAAACTTTCGTGGGTGTTTGTATTAGCTAAGTAAAGGGCTTTTTGTTTTCTAACTTATCTTTGATCTTCTTGGTTGGGAGACCAAACAACATATAAAGCTAATGGAAAAAACCTTTCTTGAGGTCAAGAATTATCAAATTGTTGATACTTCTACCTATGAAAAAGACCTCAGAAATCATCTAAACCAATCTCTCATTTTACAGATGAAGAAAGCCTAAAAAAATGAATTTATTGCAAGTGATTACACACATACTGTCTTAGTGCTAAAATACAATCCAGGTTTCAAGGATCATTCACCAGCGTTCCATTGACCACATTACACCAACTTCAAAATAACTCAGTTATTATGATTTCTTGATGTTCTTAACCAATTTATATTCTGGCATCAATTAATTTAGGATTTCCATGTTTCCATAACAAAAATTTAGTCCAAATTCATGAGCTTGATGTTTAGAACTCACATGTCTCACCATACCTCTTTGTACATGCCAGACTCTGCAATCTGTTTCATGTTTTTCCAACTCTGAGCTTCCACCAGAATGCACAGGCTAACCATATCTGCATATTTACCCTCAACGCCCACTGAAAGACCACATCTTCCATGAAAACTTTCCTCAAATCTGGTCAAAGAAGACGATGGCCCTTTGAATTTCTCCTAGGGATTTTATATTCCTCCTTGTATTGCAGTAGGAATAACTGCATTAGATGTAGGAACCTTGGAACTGGTGCTATATGGTTTTTGCTTTTTAGGTTCTGTCACTACTTGCAATTAATACATATTTAAACGAAAATAAATGCCCCTCTAGGTTACAATTTTCCATAAGGATTTTCTTGAAGGCAATTTCTAAGTGTCTGAAAAAAGCTCGGTTGGAGTAGGCATGAACTGGACATAGAGGACTTGTATTGCTTTAAGGAAATACATGATGTCAGAACATTTTCAAATTATTGTCTCTTTTCTGAATGCTTTCTCTATTCTTTTAAAAATCATCGTCCATTCTGTATAATTGGCCCAGATCTTTCTTACTGGTAGTGTAAAAACTTACAGGAGTGAAATTTGAAAGCTACAGAAAACATTAGAGAAAACACTAAGATATAGGAAATGTTAGAGAAGCATCATGCAAATACTTGCCTAGAAACATTTTGTTGGAAATTCAGATTCTTTTTCAATTTTCAGAAGTAAATGTAGATAAAAAGGTCAAAAAACAAAAATCCATCTTATCGTTTATCAGTTCAAAGTAAATGAAAGGAGTTTACCATCTGACAGTCCTTTGGAAAACTATTATGCAATTACTCTCGGCCCAGATTTCATCTAGAACATTCAAGTCCATTGTAATCTTACCACATCCATACACGTTTCGGGTTAAGCCACCTCCAAATGGAATAACTCAATAACTAATACACTCAAGAGAGATTATTTTTTCTCTCTTTTTAAAAAGAGTTGCTTTAAAAAAACAAATTCAGGGGGCAGCTCACGCCTGTAATCCCAGCACTTTGGGAGGACGAGGCGGGCGAATCACGAGGTCAGGAGTTTGAGACCAGCCTGGCCAATATGGTGAAACTCCATCTCTACTAAAAATACAAAAAGTAGGCAGACATGGTGGCATGTACCTGTAGTCCCAGCTACTGGGGAGGCTGAGGCAGAAGAATCACTTGAACCCGGGAGGCAGAGGTTGCAGTGAGCCGAGATCATGCCAGTGCACTCCAGCCTGGGTGACAGAGAGAGACTCCGTCTCAAATAAATAAATAAATAAAAATAAATAAAAATTCAGAATAGGGAAGCAACTCCTCCTTATGACGAGTACCTTTCAACACTTACATGGGCTTGCTTTTGCATTGATGGCACCACTTTCATTCAAAAAAAAAAGTTCGCTTGCACAATCTGCAAAGATCTGTTTGGCTTGGTTTCATGTTCTAAAAGTATGGTTTTAGATTAAATGAAAAATAATACTTCTGAAAAATAAGCGGTTATAAGGTTTTAAAATTTTCTTTATGTTGGTGTAAACTTATAAAGCCCTTCCTATGAAAACTGTCCCCCAAATCACATTACTTGGTCGTCCTCGAGGAACGATTTTGAATGAAAAGCACATAAAGTGCTGTAGCATGGAGACGAGAGACAAATAACTATGCCCTTCTCCCAAAATAAGTTATGACTTACTAGGGGAGGAAAAGGAGCAAAGAGTATAAAGCCCGGTCCTCTGTGGGAAGTACCCGGAGGCCTGCCCCGGAACGCGCTCCTTTCGGCTACGAGATGAGGGGCACGCAGACGGCCGCGCCCCTCGGTGAGTGTGCGTGTATCAGTGCATGATTCCTTTACTCCGCCCACAGGGTCTGGGCATCCGTCATTACCTACGGCTGCCTGGTCAGCAAACAACAGCAGATCCGACAGCCGCCAGTCACCTCGACGGTCCACGCCCACCGCTAGTCTCCAGTTTCCCGCAGACCGGAAGCCCTTTTGCCCCGGCTCGCAGGTCCACGTCTCATTGACAGCAGGAACCGGAAGCTCTTCTGCCCCGATCGCCTGCGCGCGGCCTCGTTGGCCGCACAGGCGCAGTGGAGCTCGGGCGGAGTTGTGGGAGTGGAGGAGGAAGAGGCGGTAGGGGGTACGGGGGCTGGTCCCAGAAGATGGCGGAGGCGGGGGTGAGTTGGGGGTCTCCCGGCGAAGCGCGGGTGACGTGGTGCTGAGGAAAGCGGCCTGAGGAGGAGGGTGGCCCTTGGGAAGAAGAACTACTTGTGTTTTTGCAGCCTGGGAACCCTGGTGGCAGGTGCGGGGAGCCAGGACCACTGATGGGCCTGCAGGGCAAGGGGCTCCGCTTACCTGAGAGGGGTCCGCAAGGTCCAGAAGGGGACTGCGGGATCGGGGAGGGGGTATAGGAGGCGTCGAGGCTCCCCGGACAGTGGATGAGTGTCTGAGCGGGAAGAAGGCTGGAGGACGGCGAGAAGGGCGACCCAATGGTCTGATGAGGTGGTCAGCGAGCTGTCAAGCATAGAGCTGCCAGGACTTGGGGGCTTGTAGCCTGGGAGAGAAGACTCAGACTTGGGCGGGGATTGGATCCAAAGAAGACAGGTTGTCGTAGTAAGTTTATAATCCACTAAGGAGATAGGGCATTGGGTTGAGGAGTAATACTCTGGCGTTTTTGACTGGAATTGGTTACCTATGGAATAGGTGTTTCGGTAAAGCCAAATAATTCTTGCCAGGGCCTAGAAGTGGATTTGATGATAATTACTAGATTTTAGGGTTGCTTAGTGGGGATTGGCAATATGGAGAAGGAAAGCAGTGTGGATTATGGGAGTGGGCGCGGGCAATGGCGCTAACACTTAAGTGATAATGACCCATGTCCAGTTAACGTTGGAAAAAGTTGTTAAAGTATGATATTAGCTAGATGCTCTAGGAAAATATACCATGAAGAACTTGCTGTTTTGTAGGATTGATGAAGAAATGCTTTAAAAAGGAATGGTTAGGCTTGGCAGCTGGGCCACTGAAACTGTTTGGTATCAGTATTGCGGTGGAGCTGAGGACTGCAGGGGAATGCGTGCTCCGGTCCTGGTGCAGAAAAAATAAAAGCAGCCAAACAGTAGCTAGATGGTGTTTTGTAACTTTTGGGTTTGGCCCTGATAGTGAACCACTGAATGAAGATGGATGAAGGGAATGCTACTAATGGGGGCCCCAAAGAAAACAAAAATCAGACGTGTGCTCTTCCTGTTTTCTCTCTTTCATTCTTTCCCTGTACTTTGTGCTCAGTACTGTGTTTTGTCATTGTGTTATGTCGTAGTTCTCAGTTCACATCTGCTGTACAGTGACCAAGCTGTGACTCATGTCCACTTGGGAAAGAGGTTGATTCTGTTTAACTGACAACTGTTGCTTTTGCAGATGGTCACACGGAAAAGGAAAGGATAAAATGCAGTTCAGTAGTTTAAAGACAGTTTTCTTTGTTCTCAGAAACTTATCTCGAAACGATGGAGTAACTTTTTTAGGCACTGAGATGTGACATTTAAAAGCTGTAAGGGGCTGTAAATGCAGCTAACTTACTGGTTTCTATGTTTGGGTTTTAATGTTGAGAGGAAAGAGTTGCAGTGTTTATAAGGCAAATATTGCTTTTCTTCCTAGAAATTTTTAACGTCTCTAGCCCATGATACATGTAGATGTGTTTTTATTTAGGGAGAATTAAACTGTTGCATTGATTTAAGTCTGTTTTTTTCTAATGTTAGTGCTTATTCTATTTCAAGAATGCTATTCTGATTAAGAGAGCATATGATGAAAAATATGTGAGGTAGTCATTTAACTTTATTATTTAGTAGCTTACGTGACCTAAGCACCTGAAGAGACAGGGTTATCTGAGGGAGTAAAAATACTCCTTTTACTGCTAATCATTGGAAGAGGAATGGTCTTGTCATTTGGTTTTAGGGGGTGTTGCAGTTGTTACAATGCAACAGGTTCTTAAGGTTACTAGAAGATTTTGTATGTGTGTTTGTTTTCAAATGCTTGTTGCCTCTAAGTTGTTTCAGTGGCCAACATGAACCTTGATTTTTATTCACGAAGCTCATAATCACTTATAACTCTTTTTTAACCTAAAAGTAATAATATCAATCCATTAATAGGCAGCCATACACCTGGAATAATGTTTTTCCAGTATTGATGATTCATCATTGATCTATGCAAATTATTTCAACTTTTTTTCTTTTTGTTTAGTATTGCACTTTCCAGAAATTTTAGGCCAGGGCTCAGCGTAGAATTTTTCAAGTCTGGTGGAAAGTTTTTCTTTGTGAATTGTTGGAAACATTATTTTGGTATTAATAGTAGTTTACCAACATGATTTTAAAAACGGTTTCTTGTGTGGCACTTAAATTGTTTTGTACCATGTTTGTGAATGGAAGCAGTGTGGTGAAGCAGGAAGAACTCCGGACATGGGGTCAGAGTGGGTGAGCCTAGTCCTGGTGCTACCTGGTAACAGTTCTGTGATCTTGGAAAGTTACTTAACCTATTTTATTTTGTAAAATGGAAACTAACAGCACCTGCCTATTTACCAGGATTGTTTTCGAGAATCTATTGACATATTGTCCTTTAAACAGTATCTTTATACCAGAGACTTTTTCCCTGGTCAGCAAATTATTTGTCAAGTAATCTAAATTTTTCAAATATAGATTTTTTAAAAAAATTTTGGAGCATCAAGTTTATCATTAATGTAAGACTAATATTTAAAGATATAGATCCACTTTGTTTTCAGAAAATGGTATCAGTACAAAATCAGAAAAACAAACTTCAAAGTAAACGAAGGGAGCTTACTTTCCCTGGAAAATAACCCACTCCTCTGACTCCTCTAGTGTGCAACTGATATTATAAACATGCTTTTAAAGGAATTTCATCGTTGCATGGTAGGGGGTGATATGGTTTTGTGGAAGCCTCTATCCCTTTGATGAGTCTGGTCATTTTCTGGCATTCACGATACATGTTTGTGGTAATAAGAACTGATGGTACTGTCTTAATCTTGTTAATCCAGTTGACCACTTTGCATGTCATTGGCCTTGCTAATAGAGTGAGAGAATTGTTAGATTACTGAATCTTTACTTTGTTTGGATCGTGGGCTTTTTTGAGTACTTTATATAAATTATGGAACTTTCATCCCAGAAAAAAATGCGTATATATACAACTTTTTTGTTTTGTTTCGCATGGGGGTCTCATACCCCTTGGAATAGATGATTTCCCAGTTCCCTGCTGTTTCTTAAAGCTTTTATTTTTTGTCACCAGTAATTATATACTATTGTATTATGATGTAGTTACAAAATTAGCTTTTTGAATCTCATTCAAATAAACATCAAGCAAATGTGTTATTTTTAAGGAAAACTTTTGGGGCGAAGTAGAAAACTAAACAAGCACTGCCAGGAAAGGTTAAATAAGCAGCCGTGGTAGAAAACATAAACAGAAAGTCTCTAGCTGTCTTGAAATAGAATGAAGTCTGTAGCAATCAGTGGCTCTCATTGTGGGGACAATTTTGGTTATCACAAATAGGGGAGGGGGCATTTAGTGGGTGGGAGCCAGGGATGCTAAATGTTTTGCAATGCTTAGAACAGTCTCACACAGCAAATAATTGTCCTGCCTAAAATATCAGTGCCCTTTGACAAATGCTGGTCAGTGTGAGATGGGGGCTAGCATGACTGAAATAGCTTTTTTAAACTGAAGTTATTTTCCTTTTTAAAAATACTATTAAACATAAAATACCCCTTTCCATTAATTCCCTTTTGGAAAAATCACAAACAGAAACAAATGATACACTGTCTCAATGTGGGTTACTCAAAGTATGCCCATCTTCTAGCAGCTGTTAGCAGCACGTGAGGGCAACGTGCTGTGTCTACTGGGATCTGGGGAAGTAAAGAGTCAACTAATGTTCTCATACAGAGTGTTAGTTTGCTATTTTTTCTTTTTACTTTAAAACATATTTTTACACCTTGATCTAGTACTATTAAAGAAAATTTCAAGGTGATTTTACATTTATTCTCATCGTCTTTGTGCAATTGTATAGTCACCTACTTGTTTTGGCTTACTATCTGAGAGTGTATTATAGTTGAGATGGTATTTCAACATCTAACCATCTTTTCAGTAACCAAACACTTTTATATAGAACCATCTGCCGAAAAAGAAGTCTGAGCAGTTGAGATGGAATGGAATTCAAGGTATAGAGGCAAGAGGATGGGTTTTGGAATCAGACCTGAAGTGAAATTTCAGTTTTGATACTGCATGTCATGTGACCATAAGCAAATTGCTGAATCTCTTTGACTTGGTAGCCTCATCTGTAAAATGAGGATGATAATGCCTACCTTTATGTTTGTTTTGAAGAGTAGAGTTACTATATGTCTGGCAGGGAGTAGGCCTTCCATAAATGGGTGCCCTATAAAGAATAATGATGATGATGATGATGATGATGAGAGTTCTGTAGCTACTGAACCTTGCTAAAAGTAACCAGATGATGATGAGGAGGAGGAGGAGGAAGAGAGTTCTGTAGCTACTGAACCTTGCTAAAAGCAACCAGATGATGATGATGAGGAGGAGGAGAGTTCTGTAGCTACTTACCCTTGCTAAAAGCAACCAGATGATGATGATGATGAGGAGGAGAGTTCTGTAGCTACTTACCCTTGCTAAAAGCAACCAGATGATGATGATGATGAAGGAGAGTTCTGTAGCTACTGAACGTTGCCAAAAGCAACCAGATGATGATGATGATGAGGAGGAGGAGAGTTCTGTAGCTACTGAACCTTGCTAAAAGCAACCAGATGATGATGATGATGATGAGGAGGAGAGTTCTGTAGCTACTGAACCTTGCTAAAAGCAACCAGATGATGATGATGATGAGGAGAGTTCTGTAGCTACTGAACTTTGCCAAAAGCAACCAGATGATGATGATGATGATGATGAGGAGGAGGAGGAGGAGGAGGAGGAGAGTTCTGCAGCTACTGAACCTTGCTAAAAGCAACCAGATGATGATGAGGAGGAGGAGGAGGAGAGTTCTGTAGCTACTGAACCTTGCTAAAAGCAACCAGATGATGATGATGATGAGGAGGAGGAGAGTTCTGTAGCTACTGAACCTTGCCAAAAGCAACCAGATGATGATGATGATGATGATGGAGAGTTCTGTAGCTACTGAACCTTGCCAAAAGCAACCAGATGATGATGATAATTATGATGATGAAGGAGAGTTCTGTAGCTACTGAACCTTGCTGAAAGCAACCAGATGATGATGATGATGATGAAGGAGAGTTCTGTAGCTACTGAACCTTGCCAAAAGCAACCAGATGATGATGATGATGATGATGAAGGAGAGTTCTGTAGCTACTGAACCTTGCCAAAAGCAACCAGATGATAATGATGATGATGATGATGATGATGATGATGGAGAGTTCCGTAGCTACTGAACCTTGCCAAAAGCAACCAGATGATGATGATGATGATGATGATGATGGAGAGTTCTGTAGCTACTGAACCTTGCCAAAAGCAACCAGATGATGATGATGATGATAATTATGATGATGAAGGAGAGTTCTGTAGCTACTGAACCTTGCTGAAAGCAACCAGATGATGATGATGATGATGATGATGATGATGATGATGAAGGAGAGTTCTGTAGCTACTGAACCTTGCCAAAAGCAACCAGATGATGATGATGATGATGATGAAGGAGAGTTCTGTAGCTACTGAACCTTGCCAAAAGCAACCAGATGATAATGATGATGATGATGATGGAGAGTTCTGTAGCTACTGAACCTTGCCAAAAGCAACCAGATGATGATGATGATGATGATGATGATGATGATGGCGAGTTCTGTAGCTACTGAACCTTGCTGAAAGCAACCAGAGTGCATGGCATGCTCATATGCCTGGATTCCACAGCAAGGAATGGTCTGCAGGATCAGGTCAGGAGGAGATGTTTCAGGGCATTTTCAGTTGGTATTTAGAGTATGTTTTCCCATGAATTAGCTATACTGTGGATTAGTTTTTTTAGTCCTTTAAGCCATAGAGTTCAATTACATTATAGACTAAGTAGGTCAGTGAGGACTAGCTTGGGAACAGAATTTCCTCTTGAATGTTGAACACAGAGCTTTGATGTGGCATAGCCCCGGTAAAAAGGCCCGTTGTCTTAAGTGTTTATCACATGGAACTGACAGGTTGTGGAGGTTACTAGAACTTACAGATATTCTCATTTTCATACTAGTTATTTGTAATTCAGCCCCATTCTCTGCGGTTTACATGAGGGCTTTGTTCCAAAATTCATTCACAGGTTGTTTGATACTGGAAAACTCAGAGGAAATGTGTAAATTTTAAGTGATGATTAGGAGCTAGGTTTGCTCTCAGAAAGGCCTACTTTACCCTATATGGTTTGATTCAGAAAGAGTTAACCCAATTTAATTAAGCAAATATGATTATGTGGAGCTCCCACTGTGGGCTGAGCAGGAACTTTTCTGGGTGCATAGGCACAGTGATATTAATACAATAGTGAATAAGACCTTCATAAAACATTTGCAATCCATAAAGCAACTATACCTTTAATTAGAAAGTAGTCATTATAAGTGCTACACTTTTTAAAATAAACTGCTTTTGGATTGAAGGAAATATCATTTCTGTACCGATATATGAAAGTGCCAAAGATATATTGTTGGATGGGATAAAAGTAAATTACCTGTGTAGTATTTTTCCCATTTAAAAACTGTTAGTATTCATAGAAAACATATCAAATATGTGACAGTTTGGGAGACTGAACATCATGGTAAGAATGAGGGCTTTGGAGTCAGACTGCATGGTTTTGAATCCCAGCTTGGCCTCTTACTGGAGATGTGAACTAGGTCAAGTGACTTAACCTTTCTTTGCTTTTTTGCATCACCTATAAAATGTACATAATAATTGCACTTACCTCTGAAGGTTATTGTGAGGATTAAATGAATTACCACATGTCAGGTGCTTAAAACAGCACATAGAAAGCCCCAAAAGGAAAGATCACTTTGGTTAGAGGAATGAACAAGTACCTAGACTGATTGTAGTAGCGAAGTTTTAGGTTTCAGGAGTCAGGGACCAAGTGGATAAAACTCCTTAGAATCTAGCCATTGGATTGTTCTTCATTTTCTTCACCTCCTTTCTTTCGCTTCGTCCTCCAGCTTTCTTACAATCCCTTCTGTGATTGCAACAAGGGCAGACTGTTGAGACAGGAGTGGGATACAGTTGTGCCCCTGGGGAGAGTGAGTCAGGTCTGGTTTCTGTGTTTGGTGTATATGTAGGTGTGTGCGTGGTGGTCTGGTTTTGTAGAATGTTTTTGTGCAGATAACCAAATAATAAACATTAAAGCGGGTTATTTTGTTCTTCTGTGGAGGTTGTCCTTGTAAGCAAGTAACATTTTATTGCAAAAAATACAGCGTCTTCAGTCAGAATATGCTTATCTGTAAAATATAAAATACAGTATTGTAACTGATAGGCTTAGAGATTTAGGGAGAAGAAACAGAGAGCAGGGTTTTACCCTCCAGATTCTAGTGGAAGTGTCAGATTACCTGTTCTGCTTTTCTCAGAGATGGAGCAAGCTGTTTCTACTATGATTCTAACCTTCAGGTCTCTCAGGTCATGTTTTCTGTCCTAGGAAATGTAAAGGTAGTACTTTATTTTTTATTACGTCTTGCATATAAAAATACTTTTAAAACTTATTCAATAAATAACTGTTAGTAATTTGAATAAATTAGTATACAAGCTTGTCATTTTCTTATTTGTCCATTTAAATTAACTAGTATTGAAATCAGTAAAATTACAATAATCATGTATTAGATACACATTAATTTCTTTTTTCTTATCTCTTGCAGGATTTCTGGTAGGTCCTACTTTAGGACAAGATGTGGTACCATTGAAGCGTCAGTCTTTGATTCACAGACAGTTGAGCTTTTCAGCTGGGAAGCCTTTCCATTTTTTTTTTTTTTTTTAACGGCTTACTGAACCTATGAAACCATGGCAGAAGGAGAGACAGAGTCACCTGGGCCCAAAAAGTGTGGCCCATATATTTCATCTGTCACTAGCCAGAGTGTGAACTTGATGATTCGAGGAGTAGTGCTATTTTTTATTGGAGTATTTCTTGCATTAGTGTTAAATTTACTTCAGATTCAGAGAAATGTGACGCTCTTTCCACCTGATGTGATTGCAAGCATCTTTTCTTCTGCATGGTGGGTACCCCCATGCTGTGGCACGGCTTCAGGTATGTGTAGGATGTTTCTGTAATGCTTAGAAAGGAAATAGGGTAAATGAGTATGGACGTTGTCTGAGCAATAAACCTTTTTAAAAAAGAAAATATATTTATTGAGATATAATTTAGGTATAATACACTGGACCCGTTTGAATTGAACAACTTGATGTGTTTAGGCAAATGCGTACAGTCACATGGCCACTGCCAATCCAGCTGTGGAACATTTCCATCACCCTCCAGAGTCTCTCGTGTCCTCTTGCAGTCCATTCCCCACCCCCAGCCTCAGGCTACCACTGATCTGCTTTCTGTTGCCATAAATTATTTATCTCTGTTCTAGAATGCAATATAAATGGACTCATAACGTATGTACTCCCTTCTGTCTCATTTCTATCTGTCCTGTAAGCTTTTAACATTTAATTCTGAAAAACAATCCTGTTTCCCTTAGGGATGAAGCATTTAACCCCTTAATTTTGTTCTTTCTTCAACCCATCTCATCTAAGTGTTATTTTAAGTTATTTTGATGATGAGCACCACCATTTGGTTTTAAGGGTTTGATGCGTGTGCTGTAGTCTTGTTTCTGAAGTAATAAAAACTTGAATAATTAAAGTTTAAAGCTTCATGTTGTATTTTTGTAAATGCTTTTTTCCTTGGTATCTTGTTTTTATAAGTACCTTAGAATAATAAATATTTAAAGACATCTATAAGGTAGACTCTCTTTGCTTAAAATTAGTATCCTATTAGTTACTTTAGATATTTTTTTGGTGGTGGGCAGTGTGTAATACATAGAGTAGAGCATTTCACAATACTTTATTGCTGCCATACTTCCACAATGGATAGCACTTTAGTGTTTTCTAATGACCAAGACCAATAGATTAATACTGTTTTTAATAATAAAGTAATAAAAGGAAACCATAATCATGTGGTAGAAGATAATCCTGATTGAAGGAGAAAATTGCTTTTTAAATACCCATTTGGTGTCTCATACTTAACATATATGAATGAATATCTTGCAACATAATATATGTCCTTCTTGGCTTCCATCCAAGGGCGGGAGGTTGAAGGGTGAGGTTGCGCTTTACGGAAGTGTTAGAATGGCCTTGTGAAACTTGCTGGACAATTATAGAATCCTGTTGCACAGTTAGAGGGGCACTGTTGTAGTAAGGCTTCAGTGTTTATATACTGATGTCTCACTATTACAGCGTTCACATTAAAAGTGAAGTCCTGAAGGCAGTGATTCTTAGTTTCCCAGGGTTATCATTCTCCAAGAGAAAAGGCAAAAAATAGTCCAAATAAAAAACAAATTAAATTGTATCACTCTGCTGTATGTACTGGTCCTCATGCATTTTTCTTTCATTTAAATTCAGAAGAGAAAACGTTTTCTCAACAACTTTTCTAGTTCTTTGTTTCTTTTCTTCTATAGTATAGTCTGGCTGCCAGTAGAAGCTTTTTGGGACATGGAAGAACATACATGTCTTTTCAGGATAGAACAGAGGGAAGGGAAACTGTTGTTTATTGAATGTCTGCTAATGTGCTAGGTACATCCTGTAATCCCAGGGTTCTGTAGAGCAACTTTGGGAGAGAGATGTTTGGCATTGTGCCTGTTATGGGGAGATGAGGACACTCACTGGGATGAAGAAAGAAAACCAGTGAGCCCAGGGTCCCAGAGCCAGTGAGTGGTGTGACTGGGTCCACATGTCACATGCTGGGGAAGGGAAAAGGAAGCTACTCACACTTTCCCCCCTACTCAGGATGCCACTTTTCAAGCCTCCAGACTGGGTGCCAGACCTAGATGGAATTCCCTGGCGTGTGTTGTGCATTTGGGCTGGGGCAGGAGAACTTAACTGAGGTTTCATTGTACCTCCACTATGAAGAATAACAGGGCTGCACCTGCTGTCTTGTCCTTCTGCCCCTTTAATGTCAGCATTTTTGCCATAAACTTACATTTTAGGAAGGAAAATTTCAAATGCTAATACCACAGTTCAGCCACTACTTTCCTTCCTATTCCCAGCCACTAGGTTTGTCACACTTACGAACTTAACCTCATTTGGGGAATTTGCATTTACATTTCTTGCTTAAGTATTTCTTCTGAAAGCAGTTTGTACCATAAGGTACTTGGGCAAAAGAAAGTAGAGAGACATTAGGAAATCTAGATTCCAGCCAATTCTGCTACCAATTTTGTTAGTTAAGTCATGGTGTTTAGTAGATGAGAGTGAAAGATATCAGATTTGTCCAAGTTGCCAGAGATGGAAAATGGATTCTCGCAAAATCTCTGCTCTGCCATCCCTTGCATCATTATTTTAGGGAAAGTATCATGGGAAAAGAAGTAAATGATTTAAGAAACATAGTGTGTTTGAGTTTGTGTGTGTATGTAATATGCATATGTTTTTGTGTATATGTGTTGGCGTGGATTTTCAAGACCTCGCTGGGGTCTTACCATCTTAAGTCAGAAAAACTGATAATCATCCTTTGATTTTCCTGTTCAACTAACATTCATAGATAGAGCAGCCACCTTTTGGAGGGGCTCCAGAATCACCACCTTCTGTGTGTAGAAAGTGCTCCTTGTTATTTGCCACCTTTCTCTATAGCACAATCCTGGAAAATTTGCTAGTGGTGGTTCTGGTGGGACAACTAATAGAGAACTTTGGTAAACTAATTTTGATGACTTTTTTTTCTTAATTCCATATTTTTAGTTTGATAATGCTGATGTTACAAGTTAACTTCCTTATGTATGCCATGCACCAGAATTGGAATTAGAAATCTTTTCAGCATTATTGAGGGCCACAAAGAAATCTTTCTAAAGAATAAATAGAAAAAGACAACTCGTGTGGATAAAATAAGTAGAGAAGTTGCCTCAAAAATCACAAGTAGCCTGGTTGTGTCCAAACGTATGAAAATAATATCTAATGTAAAAAGAAAAGAAAAATCTTTCCTGTTTTGTTGTGCAGTCCATTGCCCTATTCCCGTAGAGCCTTGTAAGATTCCTTGCTTTCTCTCCCTTTCTACATCCAGTTTCCAAGTTTTACATCTTTCCTCTGTCTCTTTCTTGGTCCATCCCTCAATGGCTGTGCTTGGAGTCTTTAGTCTTTTCCGGCCTCTAGTTTTGCACCCACCCTTTTCTCAGCCCCCTTGTGTGGTACCCTCACTGCTAAGAAGATGGCCTCTCTCTGGTACAACAGTGATGACATTGTTTTCCTGATTGCCCATTGTCTGCAGGGTAAAGTCTTTATAATATGGCCCTTGACTGCTTTTTTCTTCTTCAGAGTCTTTCTGGACCCTGCAGCTCCCTTTGTGTCTGAAGCTTACAGCTTCCTCCTAACACCAGCAGTTTCCAGTTGTCCATGATTGTCCTCAGCCACCTCCCTTTAATGACAGCACTATTTCTGCGCCATTTACTGCTGAATGCTCCTGCCTCAAGGGTCACCTCTTTCTGTGAAGCTTTTCTGACAGCCCAGCACCTTGCCTTCCCCTAGCACAGGCAAGGAGAAGCCTGGGACCCCTCTGTCCTGTCAGCTGCCCTTAATGCAGGATTGTATTTAATTGTTTCTGTGGTCACTTTGCAATTGGAATCGTATCTTACTCTTTTGCCTTTTTTTTTTTTTTTTTTTTTTTTTTGAGACGGAGTCTCACTCCATCACCTGGGCTGGAGTGCAGTGGCGCCATCTCGGCTTGCTGCAACCTCCACCTCCCAGCTTCAAGCGATTCTCCTGCCTCAGCCTTCTGAGTAGCTGGGATTACAGGCGCCCACCACTACGTCCAGCTATTTTTTTGTATTTTTAGTGGAGACAGGTTTTCACCATGTTGGCCGGGCTGGTCTCAAACTCCTGACCTCGCGATTCGCCTGCCTCGGCCTCTCAAAGTGCTGGGATTACAGGTGTGAGCCACCACGCCTGGCCTTACCTTTTTAAATCTCCAGCAAATACCAAGAACCAGACATATTGTCAGGGCTTAAGTATTTGTTGAAGGAAAATATTATCTTATAGTTTTGCATCGAAGTATACCTCATGGAGTGTTTTCGTTTATTCAGTTCCTGTTTTCTTACAAAATGTCTGACTTTAACTGTGTTCCTTTTAGTGCCTCCCTGCATTTAAGCACACTCCCGCAAAAAAGTGATGACTTACTACTGATGTTTTACAAACTTCTTTAGTGTTTAGCTTTGGTAGACTGTAACTAGTCACTGGGAAATAAAGGTATCACAAGAAATGTGATTTTTGCATCAGAGAACCATTTGATTTATAAGCAGGACTGTGTTTGCATATGATTTTACACAGGCATGATTTTAACAGTCTTTCTTGTTTTTTTTAAAAAAAAGTACAAGAAGAGGAAAAGAGGCCCAGACATACTCTGTTGAGCTCTCAAACAGTGGAACCTCACAGTGTTGTATATATTGCTATCAGACTCTGCCATGCCTTTATTTAAAGGAAAGAAAGAAGACATTT
Organism: Pan troglodytes; assembly: GCF_028858775.2. NCBI lineage: Eukaryota > Metazoa > Chordata > Mammalia > Primates > Hominidae > Pan > Pan troglodytes. The sequence goes on from NC_072411.2 coordinate 18,803,467, forward strand.
CATGGGAAGTGACAAGCTTCTTCGAATTCTCCCTCTCAGTGAGCAACTGAGAACCATGCCTACTCAATGGATTTGATTTTTATTGGCAAATCCCAGGGTTGGCAGTGTGGCAGTTTAAATTTCTTTTTGTGTTTTTGCTTTCTCTCCTCAGTTGTCTCTCACTTGCAAGTCTGACATCACATGCATAAAAATATAGTCGATTTTACTTATTTATATCTTTGCACATACATGTCAGTATTCTCTATGTAATAATTCTTTACCTAGGCATCAGTTGCTCAGGAAAATTGACTTGGAATGTCTGCTCTTCGTTGACTTTACTCAGCAACAGGCAAAGGGAGGATATATATGGTGGGGGGACAGGGGTGACAAATGAGCTGTTAGTTTTATGACCCCTTGAGAAAAAAAGAGGTGATATTCGTTTAATTACATTTCAACTGTTAGGGATGCTTGTTGCCATTTTATTTGTATAGAAATTTTAAAATCCTGTCAGTTAATCTTCTCAGGATTTTGGAGCAGATTTTTAAATAGGAATATAGTGTGAAACTTCTAGATTTACTAATAGTTACTGGAGCTTTGCATTGCCGAGATATGTTCTTAATCTCTTGATGTTCTGTGAGCCATCTATACTCAGCACATGCCTAACTCAAAAGAGTTGTGGACTAGAAAATGCATACAGTATTGCAGCATCTCATCTCGAGATAGAAGGGTGGTCACACAGCCTTTTTCAAATGCTGCACCATTGGTCTGCTAGGCTGTGATTTTTGATACTGATTGGTTTCTGTTTTTCTTCGAAGAGTGAATGCATTGCCTGTGAGATACAGCTGGCTAATACTGGGTAGGGGGAGGGCCTCTTGTCGCTCAGGCACTTAGATTTTGGCGTTATAATTTCATGATTCCTCTTAAGTGGTATTGGTTATTTTAAACATGCTTTTCAACTGATGTGACAGTAGTGTCTTTATTGCCAGAATGGCACAACATAATCATCCTGTTTTTAGGAAGATTAGAATGTTTTCATTAAATAGTCTTTTTAATAACTAATTTAGCACTTAAAATTCTTTCCCACTAAATGAATAAAATGTTGAGGTTTGAGAAATAAGAAAGGGATGAGAATATTTTGGGACTCAATCATTGACATTTTATATACAGTTATATATAATTAATGACACAACATTCAAAGTGTTCTTTCCAAAACTAAGAGAAGTACTAAGATGATTTCTTCTTCTCTTTTAACAGTGCACTTAAAATTTAACTGAAAATTTTAAATACCTCTACACCTTGTTTCCTCCATTGTTTCTATGTGCAGAATGAGTCTTACCTGTAGATTTCTGTTGTGAGTTTTCCTGCTTTGACAATATGACCTACAGCCTCATTAAAGGGCTAGAGTGGAAAGGAGTGTCAGTAAAAGGTGCCAGATGCTGAAGACTAAAACGGGAAGCTGGTAGGGGCGAGACTGATCTACGTAAGAGGCCAGCCAGAACCTTCAGAACATTGTGTGTATGATGAGCTTGTATACTTTTATACTTCTAGATTCTCTTTAGATTTGTGGCATATAATAAATATTTTATGGTTTGGAGTTTAGAGAGAACATTACTTAACTGCTAACTGGTTTGATACTTTTCAGGTCTCGTAGGTATCAGTAGTAGAAAAGTAGCATGAATCATTTAGTAGCATGAATCATTTAGTCCAGTCTGCTAAATTGTGAATCATACATTTGAAGAGTATTTTGTTGATTATAATTTAGAATGTTGTTGTAATCATTTGCAATACTTTCTTCATTGGTGTTATCCTCATTTCATTTCCTTTGGAAGGTAAGTTAAAAAATATCGGTGATTGATGTGAAATAACTTTTTTTTTTTTTTTTTTTTTTTTAAGAATCTTTAAAATGCTTGTGGTGGTTGTAGTGATTCTTTTAGCTTAAGTGTTGCCAGTACAACATTGGAGGTAACTTAATTTTTTTCTTTTTTCCCCACAGCTGTGATTGGGTTATTATACCCCTGCATTGACAGACATCTAGGAGAACCACATAAATTTAAAAGAGAGTGGTCCAGTGTAATGCGGTGTGTAGCAGTCTTTGTTGGTATAAATCATGCCAGTGCTGTATCCTTTACTCTGTAATGAAATGCATAATAACAAAGTGGCTTCCAACAAACCAAAGGTTAAACAGCCCCTTACAACTTCACTGTTGTCAAATTATGATATGCCCACTTAGTCAGAAGAAGAATGTCAACCATATTGTTGAAACATCGGTGTAGCAGCTGTGCAATTATAAAGTGGGGTATAGCCTTTTATTTCAGTGTGTATTTTTCACTATCACTTAGAAACTTTGCAAATTTGAAAACTTTACTTGTTTTTCTTAAATTTGGTTACTTAATTACTTTTGTGTAGTTAATCCAAAAATGGAACAGGTACATTTTCAGAGGAGTTTTTTCCTCTCTTTCTTTGTTAAGAATTGCTAATAAGGACATGTGGTAGCTTCAGGTGCTATTTTGTCTTTTGTTTTTCTTAACTTAAAGAAGCTATTTTTTTTTTAAAGCTAGATGCATTGGTTTTAATCAATACCGACAGACCACGTAAACGGCATGAGTAGAAATACCAACTTAGGCCTTGGCCAAAAATAAGTTTCTTCCCTCGTACATATTTTTAAAGTTTTATTGTTTGAGGATTCAGACATTTTATTTAGTGGTGAATGAGTATTGTTACAGTGTCTCAGGTAGCCCCTATTCCCCTTCCCCTTTCTACCTTCTCTGCCCAGAAAAAATTGTTTGCCCTCATAAGGTTTTCCTCCTATCATCCTCTTTATTTCCTCTCTTGTACTTCCTCCTCATTCGCTCTGACTTTCCTTGGTAGAAGAGGAGCTGGGAAATGCTATTCCTGTCTTTTTCTAGGAGATGTGGTTTAGACAATGAAGGTGGCAGGAGCCTTGGGTACTTGGAAAAGCAAGAAGTGTGACTCAGGCTGCCGAAAGTTTGCTCTTATGAGTCTGCACTGGACTCGGGGCAGGCAGAGTTAGCTGGCTGGAGGGAGAGGGTGGGTCATGTGTCAGGTAGACCCCTGTGTCTTTCCCAAAAAGTATGGAGGTGTTTTGGATAAGCTTGGGGACAGAAACCATAGAAAAGAGCAGGGTCCTAGATTCTGAAAACACATCTGCCTTCCTCTGCATAGTTGTGCTGGCTGTTGCAGGTCTGTGAATTTGGAAGTCCCTCAGTGGCTATTATTAGTTTTAATTTCCATTTGTATTGAGGACATTTCCACATGTTTATTTTGGTGAACTTTTTGAGATTTAAGATTCTATAAAAAATCTAGTGGTCAGGAGGGCTTAAAAAGTTAAAATCATATACTATTATATCTAGAAGAGAACTTAGAAATCACCTAGTTCCACATTTTCTTTGTAAAGATAATAAAACAAACAGAAGCTAAAGAGGTTAGGTAATTTACTAAGTCATTTATACTGCGACATTGCAGCAGAGCTGAGAACAGCCCTGAGACAGCCTGACTAAAGTCTAGAAACATCTCATTTTCCTACCCAGGAACCTCAAAACTGTGTCAGTTCCTCTCTGTCCGGTGGATTAGATCTTTCTCTCTTAGACACTTCCACTTTGATTTTTGTTTTTAAGTAGAGAAATTTAAATAGTCTTTTCTGAAATTCTAAAAACTTAATAAGTTCAAATTCTTTGCTTTGTTCACTCTCTTTCTCAATGAAATACTTAAATATAGCAATCTTAGATATCCTGTTGTCCTTCAAGTAAAGTCCAAAATGTTTACCAAATTTATAGCATACACTTCTAATATTAGGTTACTTAGACTTTACAAAATCATGTGGCACTATTTTTTTATTTTTTGAGACGGAGTTTTGCTCTGTCACCCAGGCTGGAGTGCAGTGGCACAATCTTGGCTCACTGCAAGCTTCGCCTCCTGGGTTCACGCCATTCTCCTGCCTCAGCCTCCTGAGTAAGCTGGGACTACAGGCACCCGCCACCACACCCGGTGAATTTTTCTGTATTTTTAGTAGAGATGGGGTTTCACCATGTTAGCCAGGATGGTCTCAATCTCCTGACCTTGTGATTCGCCCGCCTCAGTCTCTCAAAGTGCTGGGATTACAGGCATGAGCCACCGCACCTGGCCCATATGGCACTATTTTAAGATTGATATATCTATTTACGCTGGAAGCCTCCTTACTTCGCTGTGACTTTTAATTAAGTTTAGTTAGCAAACATGAAACTCATTTAATACCAAATTCCACTCTTTACATGAGTGTTTATTTCATAGGGAAATCAGAGCTCTAAACCTTTTCTTTGAACTTTAAGTATAATGACAGCATAACAATAAGAAAAGCTTTTCCAGAAGCATACCCATATGAACTGTAGGTTTCTTTTTAAATCAAGCCTTAACAAGGAAGGACCTTGAGGGAGTTGCCCACGATAGTCCTGAGATTCTGAGAAATAAGCAAGCTGGGTGTTTAGGATACTTGCTTGGTGTAGGGGTAGGGAAATGGTGAAAAAGAGTGTTAAAGGAAGTGGGAAATGGCTTCGTTGCAATTTCTTTTTTGGATTTCTCTATACTTGCAGCATGGTCAGTTTGGTGATACGTGTTCTCCCAAACCTCCCCCGCCTTCCCCAGTAGCTGGTTATAGAGCCAAGATGTGGCCTTTGGGACATAGATAATGCCCTTTTAATGACACTTGAAATTCCTTTAGTGTAATCCTCTAGCAAAGAGATGAGAAAACTGCATTTGTAAAGCTTAATTTTACCCAGAGATTTTGGTGTAGAAAAGGGCCATACATTTGTGAATAGATGCTTAAGTAGGTGATGAAAATAAAATATCATTTGAGCAAACTGTCCTATACCAGTAGTCTCAGGCACCAAAATAGCTTGGCAGGTTGTAAGATAATGTTCACTTCAAGGCTTTATCCTCAACAAATTAAAACTAGAACAGTTGACATAATAGAAAGGGATACTGTGTCCTTGGTACTCTTGTTTCTGAACTGCATTACTATAAAATGTGTCTGTCAGTAAATCATAGAGAGAATGTGGTACCCTGTTAAATAGCTGTCAACTCTTCTATTTTCAAGTTCCTGTATGATTCTCAAGTAATTCTAAACCTGTTGGAGAAATAATATTGGTTTCCTTTTTTGCAAAAGTGTGTTCCTTTAGTGATACTTGTGTTCTGAGGCTTCCAGTTACATTTTTAGCAAAGAAAGCATTTCTTAAATAATGGGTAAAGCCTTATAATTGGGAATGTATGTAGACTGTTCTTTTTGTTTTGTTTTGTTTTTTGTTTTGGAGGGGTTACAGTTGGTAGGATCTATTGATTAATGTATTTTGTGTATCTCGTATTGGGTAAATACTGGAGACAGTTTTAATCCCACCTAGCTTCATACATTGTACTAAGAGACTGAATGTACTTGAGTAGAAGCAATTAATTCCCTTCTCAACAGAGGCATCTCTTATTTAGAAAAATGAACAGGTGATATTATTTGGTTACAACTTTTAAGATGACTTCTTAACACTGATCTCAGAAAGTGGATTTTGATAACAACATACAGTTGTCTCTCACACTGGCTGCACTATCCATTGGACTGTGGTGGACTTTTGATAGATCTAGAAGTGGTTTTGGCCTTGGAGTAGGAATTGCCTTCTTGGCAACTGTGGTCACTCAACTGCTAGTATATAATGGTGTTTATCAGTAAGTATTAATCCTTCAATTTTTGGTGCTTGTTTGCTAGATAAATAAATGATAACTGCTTTCAGAATTGAGATTATGAAATGAGGTTAGCCAGTTTAATCTACAGAGTAGTTTATTTTCATTGTAATTATCTTAAGTGTCATTGCAGTTCCTCTGTGGGTATTAAAGGCATGTCTGTTATTCTAGATATACATCTCCAGATTTCCTCTATGTTCGTTCTTGGTTACCATGTATATTTTTTGCTGGAGGCATAACAATGGGAAACATTGGTCGACAACTGGCAATGGTAAGCTGATGCTCACTTTTCTGAATAAGATGTGGAACAAATGACAAGTTTTCTCTAAAAGGTAGTCCTTTAAGGGAAAGCAATTTGTGAAGACAACATTCTTTGATTGCTTTTTTGCACTTCCATTGAAATAAATCATTTGGAAGAATTTAATCACAGGTGTTTTAAAAGTTGAGGAGCCACTGGAGAGAAAAACTCAAAATGTGTTATGGATAGGGCAATATGATTTATTGACCATATGGGGGATATTAGTGGTTTTTAAAAAACTAATCTACAGGTTTCCACTATATCAGAAAAGGACAGTTTTAAAAGTTGAAAAGGTCACTACTACTAAGTGTGTTGCTACAATAGGTATACATTAGGACCATCTCTAACAAATCAAGACGTTTGATCATTTTAGTTATGAAGGAAAAGGAAAAGGTTAGGGAGTGACATTCAGAGGCCACAGCAGTTTTGTGAATAAATGCTGTCACTTTTACCTTTTTAGCCAGGTTAGGAGAATTGAGTGATTTACTTTGCTGTATTTTTGGTAAAATAGCCAACCAATTATCTTACCCTGTTGGTTTCCTTTATTTTGAATTGTGGGTGTACACTTTTATAGCTGTACTTTAAAAATGTTGTTTTGACTGGAAGCTTTTGTTAATGTAACAGATTTTTTCCTTTATATCATATAGCAATTTGAAAATACAGTGATCTGAGTTCACCACAACAGCCCTATCCTTAAGTTCATGAACTATTCTTTGCTAATTTGCCTTATTGAATACTCAAAGAAACCTGCTTTGCTTCCTTTCGACATTAAAAGATTGATCTAAATTCTAAATCATATACTGCCACTACTTGCTTGTAATGCAGAAATCTCATCTTTCTCTTGCTTTTGGCTGTGGCTTTTTCACTTCCAGAATGTGAATTATTTTTTTCCCGGTCACATTTGTCATTTAATCATAGTAATTATGTAACTCTTGGATTATTTGAGGAATAAATGGGCACATAGTAATAAAATGTTCATTTTTAGAGCTTTTCAGTTTATTTGGAAGTTGCTATTCAAAAGAAGTCTTAATCTGTTAACCTTTTAACCTTTTAATTTTTGCAGTACGAATGTAAAGTTATCGCAGAAAAATCTCATCAGGAATGAAGAAGGCAAAAAATATCTTTTGTACAGAAAAGCAAGATGAAAAGGATGTGAAATGGTAGATATACCAACAAAACTTCAGACTGTAAAATTGCCAGGATGCAGTTTTCCCCTTGATTGGCGTGTGTGTATATATGGATAAATATATATATACACACACACATATTACTGCAATCTGTGATTGCTTCATCTGTAAATCAGTTGCAAACCTTTACATATTTGACTTAAATAACTGTAAGATATATATGTACTACATTAAAAAGTGTTGATTAATAGATGAAATTTTTAAATTAATTTTTTAAACATGCCATACATTGTATCACAATGTTAATGTGCCAAGATATTGTTCCTGTCATGCAGAGTATAAGAATGCTTTGAACAATTTGTAGACTTAGTGAAATAAAATAAGAGGAAAGCCAAAAACAAACAAACAAAAAGCATATGGGGAGCTGGTATTTTCTCTTTAGCTTACTGTTGTGCCTTTTTATTTTTCTAATCACAGCAGTATGAGTTATGAGTGCCCTAATTTGTGGTTAGTTTCTAATTTAATGTTGTTTCATAGAGTTTGGAGTGTTTTGATACAGGGTGAAAATGAACTTCTGGTTTCAAACCTGCGTTACTGGAGACAGCCCAAAGAGTAATTTTCTGTTTTGACAGATTTTACTGGAAGTATATGTGATGAGCAGAAGAGGTTATCAGCATTAAATTGTTTTGGTTCTAAATTTGGAACAGTATATATAATTAAAAGTAAGGACCATTAGAGGATTTAATTAGAATAAATACATGTTCTGGAAATACAGTGACCTCTTGCAGTGTCACAAAAGTGCAAAGTGATATTAGCTGTCATCTGCAATACAGAATCTCATTGCTTTTGCACATGGAGCATATAGGAAACTCCAAACAGATCACAATGAGGTTTCTAAATCTGTTGGGTTCTGTCTTCTATTGGGTTCTGTGAAGCAAACCACTGTAGCTTTAGCTGGGTTCAGTCATATGACTCATTGTTGGTGGAATGCCTAGGTTTTTCATCTTACATGCAGCCTTGGGGGTGGATGAATACATAATTTCTTATGTATTCGTGTATCCATTAGTGAATAGTTCAAGTCTGTTTAAGAATGTATTGAGATAGCATTCTCTGCATGTTAAAGATCTTAATGGCAACCAGCACCTCTTAAGTATGGTTTAAACATATTCTTAGCTAATTTTTTCCATTAGTTTTTGAAATTGATGGCAGTTGTCTGATCCACAAGGGCAAGATCTTCTGAGTACTCTGGGGTGTGAGTATGTGTGCACACATGTGTGTGTTGGAGTGAGTGAGAGAATGTGTCTGTGCATGTGGCCATGCTTTCCTAGAATATCAAGTAGATATTTTTACACTTTGAGTTTTAAAGCAATTACTATCAGACTGAGATCTTGTATGCCAAACTTTAATCTGCTTTTATGTTTTCAGGCTGAAGGTGTGAAAATCCTAAGAGGATTTCATATTGAATATGTGTACACAATCTTAACTATCGTGGTGGAAAACATACTACTATAATTTATTATTATATCTTCCAGATAATGTTATTCATTTAGAACAAATAAGGTATATTTTTTAGAATCAACTTTGTAAGCACTATAAAATCTTTAATAAGTTATAAGGTCTATGATGTGTTTACTTTAAAAATTGCTGTTAAAAGCAACACGTATTAAATATGTAATTATCATCTGGGTTAAGAGTCTGTTTTTCTTCTTTGTGGTAAGTCTTAGAATATGGTACTGTGGATTAATCTAATGAAATTAACATATGTGGTTGAAGTTACCAAGAAATGATGAAAGGAAACTAAATATAGTTGACCCTTGAACAACAGGAGTTAGGGGCACCACTCCCCAACATAGTTGAAAATCCATGTATAACTTTTGACTCCTCCAAAACTTAACTACTAATAGCCTACTCTTGATGGGAAGCCTTACCAATAAGAAACAGTGGATTAACACATATTGTGTATGGTATATGTATTATATACTGTTTTCTTACAATAGTGTAAGCTAAGGAAAAGAAAATGTATTTACTCTTCATTCAGTGGAAGTGGACCATCCTAAAAGTCTTCACTCATGCTATCTTCATGCTGAGTAGTAGGCTGAGGAGGAGGAGGGGGGCTTGGTCTTGCTGTTGCAGGGGTGGAAGAAGATTTGCACTATTAGTGGGCCCACGCAGTTGAAAACCATGCTGTTCAAGGGTCAGCTGTATACGGTATCGGTGAGATTGAATGACTATCGTTGGTGTTCTTAAATTATTTTCAGGTCCTCTAGAAAATAAGATAATTATAGCAAAAAATAAAATTGTTTTGAAATTTTGATAAATATATAAATGTATAGAACCTATTTTTTTCAATGAAAGAAAATGGGAAACATTTTTTAACATTGCTAGATTGGCAGTGCTTTCTTTTATTATTTCAAGTTATGGAAATTTGCGCAGTTGAAAACTGGGGATAAATTCTACAAAAGTGCAAGAAAACAATTCAAATTAGCCAGAGCCCTGCTAAAACTTTTAATGTAAAATTTATTTATTTGCACTGAGCTGTTTTACCTTCTTTAAGGCCATTGGGACCTCTCAATGATGCATATGTTTCATACATCTTGTATTTTGCAGGCAGAAGTCAGACTTGGTTAATACCAGTAAATACTTCTGTAATCCCATTGGCTCACTTACCTTTATAATGAAGTATATTCTGTGTAAGGTAATTCTTCCAGTGATGGTCTGAGTAGTAGAGTCTTAGCTTTGTGTGTCTGAAAAGGTCTGTTTCATTCTGAAGAATAATTTAGCAGGCTGTAGAATTCTATGTTCATAGTTTTTTTTCCCTCCCTCAGCACTTTGAAGATTTTTAACTCATTGTCTTCTGTCACCTAATGTTACAGATAAGTCTGCCATTACCGTAATTTTCTTTCCTTTGTAGATAATCTATCTTTTCACTCTAGGATATTTGCATGATTTTCTCTCTATCCTCTAACATTTTTCAGTTTCATTATGATTTGACTAGTTGTAGATTTGTTATTTTTTTTTTGCTTGGTATTTGGTATGTACTTTCAATCTGTGGGCTCATGTTTTCAATTCTGGAAAATTCTTAAATATGCCTGCATATTGGAATCACATGGGGACCTATAGAAAATTCTGGTGTCTGGGTTCCACCCCCAGAGACTCTGATACAATTAGTTTGGGGTATGCCCTGATCATTAGGATTTTTAAAAGTTCCCCAGGTGATTCTGATGTGCAACCCAGGTTGCCACTCACTGGTGTAGTTATGCATAAAATAAGGGGTAGAGTCCAGGTGAGAGAGATGAGATGGGTAGTAACATTGGAAATGAAGAATGAGGGGCACATTTTGGAATAAAATCACCTGAACGTGGTGACTTGGGTGTGAAGGTTAAAGATGAGGAAGAGTCGATGGTAAGTTCCTTTTTTTATCTTGAGAAACTAGGTGGATGATATTTCCATAAACCAAAAGAGAATGTAGAGAAGCAGGTGAATGGGTAAAGTTAACAAGTTTGGTTTGATATGTTGAGGTTGAGTTATGTAGGGCACATCTGATAAAGGTATCATAAACACTTGGATATTTGAGTCTGGGCTGTAGGATGTAAATGTGGAGTCATCAGCATGTGACCGTAATAAATGATGCCTTAGGAGTGGATGAAATCACATAGGGAGCATGTTATGGTGAAAAGAGAAGAGCGATCAAGAGTAGGAGGAAAGTTCACACCTGTCATCCCAGCACTTTGGGAGGCTGAGGCAGGTGGATCATGAGGTCAAGAGATCGAGACCATCCTGGCCAACATTGTGAAACCGTGTCTCTACTAAAAATACAAAAATTAGCCGGGCGTGGTGGCGGGCACCTGTAGTCCCAGCTACTCGGGAGGCTGAGGCAGGAGAATCACTTGAACCCGGGAGGCGGAGGTTTCAGTGAGCCGAGATCGTGCCACTGCACTCCAGCCTGGAGACAGAGTGAGACTTAGTCTCAAAAAAATAAAAAATAAAAAAAAAGAGTAAGAGGAAAACCAGAAGAGTGATGGGATGAAGCCAAGGTAGGAGGAAGTTTCAGGCAGAGAGTAACTGGTACAATGAAGTACAATTGGAAGGATGAATTAATCTTGATGATAAAGGAGAAGGTGTTGTTTTACATTGAAAATGTTTTTCTAACCTGCTGTTTCTTAACATATAAAATACCTCCCTGTATACTAATAAAATAGCTCACAAAATAAAGAAAAGCCTGATTATATACTGAGTCTTTTATTGGGAGTGAGGGGATCTGGGGCAACCAGGGAACTTTGAAAGAATGATGGATGTTTGGACAATATCTATGAAGAATGGACATAGTAACTGACTAAAGATGAAGAAAGACTTGCCAGACAGTTTTGAGGCCATCAAGGATCCATGTGAGGATAGAGGTCAGATATTTGCAGTAGAGCCAATTGACACTGTTAACGCCATGTCTTAGTGGGCTCAGCAGCCCAGGAGTGTAGACTTGTCATGATGAAATACATTGATTGTAGCTGAGAATTCACTGGTAGGCATGGCACGAGGATATGTGAAAAATGAATAGAGACTCCCAGTGAAATATCTGCAGACGTTTTCATGGGATCCAGGCAAATTGGGGAATGAAGTTGAATCAGCAGTGCTGACCTGATGGCATGAGGAAATAGGATGAAGTCAAATGACTGCAAGTGTTGAGATTAAAAATCCAGTTTAAGGGTAAGGGTGGTAGGTTTGGGGTTTGTAAGCAGAGAGGAATGTAGTGGAACATTTCCAGATCTTGATGAAGTCCAAGGAGTGATCTAAACCACTGTATTTACATAGTTCACTGAAGTGAGTGGAAATGAACAGCAGCGGAGTAGAGGTCCAATGCGTGGGTGAACAGATGTTGATGTTGGTATTGATGTTACCTGGAGTGATCTCAAAGGTCAGGTGGGAAGGAAGGGTGTCATCTATACGCTTTTTGACCATTTGAGCAGGTACTTATCTCAGTGCCTTGACTGTATTGGGATTTTAATTAGAATCCCTTTACCCCCTCTTTTATTTATTTATTTTTATTTTTATTTATTTTTTTCGAGACAAGGTCTTACTCTGTCACCCAGGCTGGAGTGCAGTGGCACGATCTCGGCTCACTGCAACCTCCACCTCCCGGGTTCAAGCGATTCTCCTGCCTCAGCCTCCCCAGTAGCCGGGATTACAGGCACTCACCACCACGCCCGGCTAAGTTTTGTATTTTTACTAGAGACGGAGTTTTACCATGTTGGCTAGGCTGGTCTTGAACTCCTGACCTCAGGTGATCCACCCTCCTCAGCCTCCCAAAGTGCTGGAATTACAGGCTTGAGTATTTATTTATTTTTTAGATATTTATCATCCTAGGTGTTCTGAGATTTTACTACAATATGTTTAGGAGTGAGTCTTTTTCTGTTAATCATGTTCAGTCAGATATATCTTTTGAATTCTGGGCAATTTACTTCTATATTTGCTGTTAGTGTTCCTTTTTTCACTTTCTCTTTTCTTTTCTTCTAAAAGTCCTCTATTCTAGACATATTTGACCTTCTGTTTCTGTTTTTTTATATAGCCCTTAGCTTTTCTCTGTTGTGTTACTTTCTAGAAGAATTACATAACTGTTGTTCCAGCTCAGCGAGTTGCTCTTCAGCTGTATCCATCCATTCAGCCCATCAGTTGAGTTTTTAATTTTATTGATAGCAATTTTAATTTCTAAGATTACTGTACTTTGAAATGGAAGTATATTGCCCTTCTTGTATTTTTTCTAAGGATATTAATTGCTCTTCTAAAGTTCTAAGCACTTCTAAAGAGCCATTGCAGGGAAGGGTGGGATGAGCTTGCCACCAGCTGATCTCCAGATGTGAGTGCCCCTGGTTTGCCTTGGGCACATCGCCATGCTTCTTGAGACTGTCCACACTTAACACTTACATCATGGGGTAGATACCATGCTGTCTCTGCCTGGTCCAAGGTTGGCAAGTAGGAGAAGTGTAGAAGGGTTGGCCAGACTGGCTGCTTTCACAGAAGCCTGGTTGAACCCATAAGGTCAGTTGCCCTTGGCATTTCCAGCTCCCAGCATCAGCTACCTCTGAGCTTAGGATGCCCCTAGTTTCATATTTAGCAAGTCCTCTCCTTGAGTATTTCAAGCTGTGGTTTCCCTCCATCCAGCTACTCACTCTTGCTTTCAGGGATTCCTTGTAGTTTCTAGTTCACAGAATGTACTTATTTTGCAGTATAGTTGTGGATTCCTTTTCTTTTTAAAAATCTCTTTTCTTTTTGTTATTTCTGTGGATTTAGGGTAGGTGGAAGAAGCTGCAGCATGCCTGCCCGGCTGACCTGATTCAGCTTTCCCCACCACTTTTTTATACCACAAAATCATGCTATCTCCCTGGTCATTTGTCTTTACCTTTCAAAAACTCGGTTTAATTAGGAGCTGAGATAAATAGGTTAAGTCAGTGGTTTCTTACTGGGCCTCAATAAAAATTGGGATGTAGAGGGGTTTTTTCCTCCTTGAAATACATATAGTTCATTCAGTTCATCGTGCCAGCAAGTATACTGGCATCTGCTCTTTTATGCCTCCCTTCTTTTTATCACTGATGAGATCTGTGAAACCTGTCATCTTTGTGATTTACAAGATAGACTTTTCCAGGCTATGTCAACTGTTCTGAAGACAATGTTGTTAAGTATCAGATTTGGCAGATCAGATAGATAATGATGTGCCTTGGAAAGACTGGGCTATTGATGAGCCTCGTGTCAAAACTGATTGCCATATATGGGCGATTTTTCCTTTTCACTGTTTCCCTGGTTTCAGTTTCTGTGAGGATTTTCTTGAACAAGGGCAGTTTTGATTCCAAATCAAAATTGTGCTCTAGTAACTGTGTCCTCTGCTGCTTTCACATGGCAGCATTTATGGCTGCTAATCATTCTGTGGCCTCCCCGAAGGTGGGCTTTGAAAGTAATGGGCACTTGGGAAACATATTGCCATTTAAAAACAATCATTTTTGATTGCCATTCTGAAAACCATAAATCCATCTACTGCTACTGTGCTTCCATGAGACTGTTTCATTTGCAAGATTTGCTTCTCTTTTAGAAACACTTTTTGAGGAAACTTGCACAGAATGTGATCATGGACCAATTCATTGTGATGAGCAGTTGAGTAGACAAAGCAAAGAAATAACTCAAGTGCTGAAACTGTTTGTTTCAGAAGAAAAGTTTCTAAAATGCATTCACTGGGAATTTCTGCCATTGGATCAAACTCATTTCTATTCCCTTTATAGTCATCACATGTCACTCCTAGATCTTTTGGGAATGTCTGCTCCACCAAAGTATGACAGTGGCAGTTCTGTTTTGAAACGATTCTTTCTGCTTATATTAATAAAAAAGCTTGAGATTTTCTAGCAGGACATTACAGAGAGGCAGAGTGCTGGCCCATCACCTCAGGATCAGCTGGATGCACCTGGGGTGCGTAGTCTCACACCCTGGGCTTGAGAAGCTTGCAGACCGACAAATTTAAGATGAAACTTAAAGATGTTTATAAAGACAAATCTCTGTGGAATTTTCAAAGTCCCAGATCCTAGTGCATATCAAGATCATGTCTGTTCTTGAGAAGGCATGTCAGGGCATGTTGAAGCGTGTCTTCCCAGAATGTGTGTAAAATTCATACTAAAGTTGAGTTTGGTTCAGCTTTTTTCCCCAGAAAGAATAAGTTATTGATCCTTAAATATTGTTTGATAATCTGATTTTGAAATGGCAGCTTGTTTTCATTGATGTGTAACTTGGCTTTACAATAACCGGGTTTATTTCCCACTTACGTGACATGTACAGTCCGGTTTGTGGGAGACTGTGCCCCACTGCAGACAGGCAGCCTCACTCGCTTGCCAAGGCAGGGGAAGAATGGGCATGGGTTCTCATACTCACTCTTCTCTGCTTGGGCCTAGAAGGAATGTACTGCACTTCTGCTCCGCACATTGGCCAGAACTAATCCTGTGGCCCTAACTGCAAGGGGGCTGGGATGTGTAACCCCTCCTCCAAAGGGAGAGGAGAACCAAATATTGGTGATCCCTGGTAATGTCTGCCACAGTTGTAAAACGTTTTGCGGTGCTCTGTTCACAATAGAATACTTTACTCCCTTAGTGATTGATAGTGAACATGACTATAAGAAAATAGTTTTTGGTGGCAAAGTTTAAAACAAAATTATGGTTTTTACCTAAAGTGTAAACTTTGTATCTAAGTCTTGGAGTGGTGAGAAAGAAGGAAGGGATTCACTTTCATCTTTTCCTCTCGCCTAGAAGGAGAAATGTGTGGGAGGGAATGAACCAGGTGTCTTCCTGGTGCCTCCTGGGAATGTCCCCAGCACACTTCTGTGGGTATTGATGCCATTTTACGGCTGCCAACATCCACATTTTTCTGGGTGGCACAGCAGAGTTTCAAACCCTGGTTTGACTTCACTCCAATGACCAAAGACTTTCCTCATCACCACAGACCTGTCTGCTGTCCCTGAAAGTCCCTTCGCTGCTGCTCCTGCCTCATGTTGCATATGCATTTCTGACGGAATTCCAATGCCGTCGCTTAGAATAAGTGACTTGGCATTGTGGGCATTGCTGATAGGAATGCAATCTTAGCTTTTTAGTAGAAAAGTGTAAGACTTTGTAGACGTATTCATGTTGAATGTGTTCCTCCACTCTGGAGTCTGAGTTTCTTTAGAAAGTTAATAAAAAGCATTTCTAGAAAGCCTGGGAATGGCCTTGACTTGGACCTCAAGCCCCTTTCCATAGCAGATGTTCTGCCCTGCTGCAGCTTCTGACAGATAGGAAAGAGATAGGTTTTTTTTTTTTTTTTTTGAGAGATGGAGTCTTCCTCTGACACCCAGGCTGGAGTGCAGTGGTGCAGTGGTGTGATCATGGCTCATTACAGCCTCAACCTTCAGCCAGGGCAAGCAGTCCTCCCACCTCAGCCTCCCTAGTAGCTGGGACCTCAGGTGCGTGCCTGGCTAATTTTGTTTACTTTTGTTTACTTTTTGTAGAGACTGGGTCTCAGTATGTTGCCCAGGCTGGTCTCAAACTCCTGAGGTCAAGCAATCCTCCTACCTCAGCTTCCCAAAGTGCTGAGATTTCAGGAGTGAGCCACTGCACCCAGCTGAAAAGAGACAGTCTTCACAGGTTTTAACTTCTCACCTTGTTTAAAGGTTTAGTGTGAAAGAAGTCTGTATGAATGATTGTGCTGGATGGTGTCATTTTTGATGTGACCCGTACTATATAAGTGGCTAGTTTTGTGGGAGCCGTGTGCCTGGGCTGTATTGATGGTGCATTTTGTAAGAGGAAGAGCAGCATGTTGACAGTGATCAGGAAAGCTCTGAAAGGTGTGGGCATAGGTACCGATGGGGTTCAAAGGAAGGAGCAGACCCAGCTGGAGGAGGCCAAGGCCTTTCTCCTTGGATGGTATGGACAGGAAACCCACGTGGACAGATTCGTGCATGTTCTCTCAAGAACCGAAAGTCTGGTCTGGTGGTAGTAAAGTCGCAGGTAGAGGAAGTGGGTGGAAGGGAGGACTTTTAAAACATAGGGATTGGCTTCTCTTTGAGGATTTAAATGGCTCCTGCACTCATGTTTCTTCTCAGGCAGGGCATGCTTCTGCTCAGGCAGGATCTACAGCTGTCCATGGGGGTTCCTTTTAGGAGGCCTGCAAGTAAGACTGCCACACCCACCACAGTTCCTGGTGTTCCCTTTATTAAGCAGCATCATTGCCAGGCTCTTATGTAAAAAGAAGGCCGGGCGCGTTGGCTCACGCCTGTAATCCCAGCACTTTGGGAGGCCGAGGCAGGCGGATCACCTGAGGTCGGGAATTTGAGACCAGCCTGACCAACATGGAGAAACCCTGTTTCTACTGAAAATACAAAATTAGCCAGGCATGGTGGCACATGCCTGTAATTCCAGCTACTCGGAAGGCTGAGGCAGGAGAATCACTTGAACCTGGGAGGCGAAGGTTGCGGTGAGCCAAGATCACGCCATTGCACTGCAGCCTGGGCAAAAAGAGTGAAACTCCGTCTCAAAAAAAGGAAGAAAAAGAAAAAGAACATTCTGAGTCTGATCAAGGTGTGTGATCTTGGGTTGTGGTGGAGAGAGCCAGGGAAGAGTCAGCTGCGGGAGAGAGATAACGCAGGCTTTAACTCTGGGTGAGTTACTCGCAGACTGGGACGCTGGGCATGTTCCTCATGCTTTCTAAACTTCAGGTTGCTACCTGTAAGATGGAGGCACAATACCACTTTTGTCTGAGGGCTGTTAACATCAACTGTGATAACATTTCAAAGGCTTAGCTCATAAGGGCTTTCCAGTGAAATATTGGTTCCTTTCCCTCTCTCCTCATTCACTTCAAAGCATGAGTGTGGAGCCAGCACATTGGCATTTTCTTTGGATTAGGTTGCTTCCCTAATGTTTCTGTCAAAATGAGAGGAAGCATAGTACACAAATCACTGTGCTTGCTGACACCTTGCCACAGCTCCACTCATCGGTTAGTTAACAGGGAGCAAATTCTTAAGGACATAGGACAGAAACTGGCTGGTTGTTATTATACTGATTAATTGATTGATTGACGGCAGGGATGAGGGTTTGGCCAGTTCAGGCAGGGGCTGCTTCCATGGAGGGAAGCTTAGGTAGGGTGCCGCAGGATGGCATGAGTCTGCTGGAGAGTGAGGAAAGGAGGTGGGAGATAGGAGATAGGTTTTGTCAGCATCTTATTTTCACCTAGGGATGATGGCTCTGTCCTCATACTTTATAGTGTCACCACCGTGCGAGTGCAGTCTCCTGAGGGAGGAGTTACATTTTAATTAGCCACAAGGTACCTGATTTCTGATGTATCAGTCCTTTTCTCTAGGCCTCATTGTTTCGGATTATTTTTGCCCATGTCCTCCACTTGCCTACTCCTTTCATTTGTATCAGAAGGAAACCACCAAGCAGCCTGGAAATCCTGTTACCAGACCTCAGGATATTAATTGTCAAGTTCTCCCCCACGGTTACACAAGTGCTGAAAAAGTGGTTCTCTTTCAATAGTGTCTTGTCAAAATGCCAGGCACAGTTTGTTTTTGATGTTTGCTGCTATTGTTAAATAATAGTCTTGCTTCTGTCATAGCTAATGTTGACTTGAAGGCATTTGGAGGGCATTTCTCAACTCCAGCCTTAACAGCAAGACCTGGGTCTTGACAGATATTTTTCTTGCTTGCCCAAGGCAACTGAGTATAAGGGTTGCAACCTTTGCTTTTCTAAGCTCCAAGAAAATTTCGGCTGGGTATGCACCACCTTAAGCCATAGATCCAGTTGTATTCACACATGTACACACAGACATAAACCCACAGACACAAAGACACACACACACAGACAAGTTGAAGTTCTTGAAGTTTTGCCATCCTAGGAATCACATTTAAATAACTTAAACAGTATCCCATATTAGGACTCCTCAAATCCAGCTGTTCTGCCTTGGTAAACCTCTATCAGAATGTCATGCTTAATTACACATCTGTTTAAAAATCAACATGCATTTTTATTGTTTCTGTATTTGCAATGGAGCAAGCCCCTGAACGCTGCTCATCTAGCTGCATGCATGGCGTACCATCTGTCAGAGAGAAGCTGGGTTCTTCATGCACAGCGCTTTCTTGTGTTGCTATGTCCATTAGAAATTTCATTTCTGCTCCCTTTCCCACTTTTATGCGAAGGCATCTTTTGAATTTTTCCTCTCAAACCTTATAGGCGACATGTAGAGACCTTCTTCTAATGGGATCGTTATTTCTGAAATGTTCACCATTTATGAGGTAATGGAGAGGGGGGCAAGAAAAAAATGGGCAGAGTGAGTGAGAACTGCTCAAGAATTCGGTGGAACTGCGTAGGCGTTGGCATTATTTGTATGTGAAGAGGCCAAGAAATGCACAGTTGGTTTCAAAATAAATACCAAAGGAATGGTTAATTACACAAGTCTGTTTTGCATTTCTAGAAAAATAGAAATATGTCAGTCATTCGGATTTCCAATAACTAAGGCAACATGGGTTTGGAGGCTTATTTATATATGGAGTTGCAGATTGTAGACCTAATGGTGTGTTCTGCTACATACTTTTCCGTGAGTATCTCTATGTCCCTAAATTCAATTTCACTTTCTACCTTTGAGAATAATTTTTAGAGATTTCCAAAATTACAAAATGTGAGCATGAATTGTACTACCATCACTTCTTTTTCTTTCATGAGGTAATATTATTTGAGAGACTAATTTTAGATGTCAGCAGTTTGTCTTCCTCCGAGAGGAGTATGGGTTTCTTTACGATAAACATGCAATTATCCCATGATGACTCGTATATATTAAACAGCCATTTAACTGACATATAAGACTCAGAAGAATGGTAAAGTTGGAAGAGGCACTAAAATTCATTTAGAACAGCCCAATCTTGTCATTTTACAAACGCAGAAGCAAAGCCACAAATTGATTACATGTTTCTCCCGAGTTATACAACCAGTCCGTGGCAGAATCAGACATTTCAGTAGCTTTAGCGTGATGTTACATTTCAATTTATGAAAGATGGAAATTTAATTTTATAACTATGCAAGGTTTACAGCAACATAGCATGTATGTTGACAACTGGTAGGAAATGGACATTTATGAATTATGAATGTTTCTATTATGAAGGGCAATTATTACCTTAAGTAGTAGCTGGTAATGAACACTGAATGCCTACTATGTGCTTTACATACACCACCTCATTTCAAGTCCCCAATAAAGCCATAAAGTTGATATTACAATCTATAAAGTATAAGGTCAGTACTTCATATGTGAAGAAACAGAGGCTTAGAGAGATTATACACAACCTGCTAAGGCCACACAGCTAGTATGTACAGCTGGGCATAGAGCCAGGCCCTTGTTCTTTTTCCCAGGATGCAATCTGCACTGCCTGTGGGTGTCAACACAGAAAGTTGGTGGAATCTGGTTTATTCCTATACAATGTTAGATGTGGAACTTAAACATATATGTGGAAGTTACGCTCTTGCCCTTTCTAAACAAGTGTAAGTTTTAATTGAGGCAAGGAACAACTTCACTAGTATAATTCTTGGCAAAGAAAGGAGTTCTGAGCCTGAGATTTACTATTTTGTGCAGTAAGTTGGATGTCTTGAAACAAGAGTTTTGGAGAAAGATTATTTGCGTCATGACTTATTAAAGTGGAAATATTTCTAAATCAAAGAATTGGGTTATATGGTCTCATAATGAAGAAGCAGAATGTAAGGTACACCTTACCAGATGCAATTTCATTTATGACTGAAATTTGAACCTCTAAGTCATTAAATATAGTCTTCAATTTTAAGACTGAGGTTGGCATGTCCACAAGAGAATAACTATGAAATGCACACATCGTTTTCTCAATTTTCACTAGACTTGCATATGAAAAAAATCACAAGCATTATTTATGAAGTTTGAAGTGATTTCTGCATACTTTGATCTTTTATATTTTGACATTCATGACCTTAGTGAAGACAGGACAGTAAAAATATGATTAGGCTAATTGTCAGATCAAGGACTCTGATTAATGAAAATAAATGGAAGAGGTTGATTATTTTTTTCTTCCTCTGCCCCCCTTTACCCTGGAAAGAATATCCTAGAAACCACATTAAACTGCACTTCCCCTGAGCACATCCTTCCTAACTAGGCTAGTCGTGAAACTGGAGTGCAAGGCCAGGTGGAGGAATGGGGTTGACTCAATGGCAATCCAAGGCTGACAGCTGTGCTAATGGATGACTTAGGCAAGAAATATAGTGATTGACTCATGAAATGAAAAGCAGGACTGGTCTCACGGACAGCTGGGATTCAGACTTCAGAAAGCCTCCATCAGGACTTAGCTTCTTTCCAGCCCTTCGCCCTTTCTGCTGTGTTGGCCTTAGTCTTGCGCTTCACAGTGGCAGGATGGCTTTGGCAGCTCCATCCTCATGTCCTCTCCCCTCCACATCCCACCTCTCTGAAGTCTCAGCAAAAGTCTCATGATTTATTGGCTTTGGTCAGGTAAGGTGTCCATTGCTGAAAACCAATTCCATGGCTGGTTCTCCACAGAAAAAAATAAAATATGACAAAAATGAGGGTAAACGTAAAAAACAGAAAACAAACAAAAAAAACTGTCCTATGTCAGAGCCAAAAAATAATAATGAAGTGGAAGCTGCAAAAGCAAGAGAAAGGCATGAGTTACAGAGAGAAGCAGAAGTTGGAGATGAGGAAAAGGGGAGGATGGGGGAGAGCGAGAGGGAGGGAGGGAGACAAAGCATCTGACATTTTTCTACTTCCCCTGAAACCTGTGCTTTCCTTCCAATAAACTCTTTAAAAATGATTTAAAAGTTGAGTGGTTTTCTGTTCTTTGTAACCAAATGACCATGACTAAGATATTTTGCTGATGTTCCCTTTACCAAGTAAGGCTGGATTCCATGTGACATGTAAGTTACAGAGGCCCTATGGTTGACTGTGTTCCTCTGTGGGAAGAGAAACCTGCTTGCCAAACAGATGAGAGATTTTTTCTTTTTGGAGCAATTAGATATATGGTTTGAAATAAATGATCTTGGAGGCCCATGAAATTTGAGGTTCTGGGGTTCTCTGGTTTTCAAACAATACCTACACTCAGTTTCATGCAAAACTAACCCTTTTTCAGCCTTTTTTCAGCCCAGCCCAACTTTCTCACTTGGTGTAGAGGAGGAGGTGCTGTGGTTAAGCATTAACTGGCTGCACTTCCTCTTAAGTGGAATCTTCTTTGCAAGTGAGAACATTTAGGCCAAGGGGGTTGGAGACACCATTGAAGCAATTCTCTTGAATCTGAGCTGAACCACAAGGAAACCATTTCAGAATCTTGTTTGAAATGAAAACTAGGAGAACTGGGAAAGGAAATTCTAGAATCTTTCCAAGAAATTCATCCCAAGTTTTAGCTACTTTCATCTTCATCTGGCGTTTACCACATACTAATATTAGGTTAGAGGGCTTGGGAGTCAATTTGTTCTTTAAGATAATAGGAATGCATTTTATTCAGTTTCTGCTGTAGGGCCAAAGTAGGCAGGTAGTGGGACTACTTTATAGTGTCACGATTTGAGATAAAGACCACTGTTTCTGTTCCCATACCCCTCACAGAGATTCTGTGTCACTAGAGGGCCAGGTTTCTGGGGCTTGCTGTCGATCTCACCTTGCTGGCTCATCGTGAATGAATGCAGGTGGAACACCACCAGTCTCAGCATCAGAATGTCTTTCTGAAAGCCTCTTGTGTGGATTGTCCAGGAGTGTCACCCTTAGTCATCTGGCTTAGGTCCCTGCCCCACCCAGCTAAACAACTTTGATTTTTGGCAAGTCAAGTAATTCCACTGGGATAGGATGTCTTTGGAATTTCCGAATGAAATTCTCTTATCTTGCCAAAACCATTATGTCCTTTCTTAGTAAAGTTGATACACTGGGTCAGTCTCCCCAAATACGTCATAACTCCTTTCTTTTTTCATAATTACTGGAATGAATGTGGAATGGAATGAAAAAATAATAAAAATCTCACCATCTGAAGCCAAGCTATGCAGGGAGATGTTAGATCACTTTTGGCAACAGAGAAAGGCTCTGCGAGCTGGACTTGGAGATAAATACCAGCAGCTCATCCCTTTATGTACTATATTTTAATGGCCATCCTCTCCCCTGAGGGCTGACTAGTATTCTCTCCTATTGGCTAACATTAGTTCTTACTTGTTCTGGGAAAATGCCTGTTTCCAAGGGTGACACCCACAATCTATAAACAAAGAACGAAGGTCATGTGCATGGGAATTGGAGAGAGAGGAGGTGCTTATAAAAAATACAAGTCTTCCCACCTAGAAGGATTTAGCCCTTGTGAAATTTTAGTTTTCTTTACTTACAATCCCCCCAGTCCTAAATCATTTTATATATCCTAGTAATATTAAACATGAATGTATTCCACAGCTGGGTGATTTATTCAGGACTCAAAATTATACATTATTTAGATAATATTTGATTACATCATCTTTATTTCTCCTATGGTGCTGGCCCTGCAGTCCTGTGAGGTGAGGTAGGCAGGAGTTGCTATTAAACCATTAGCCCATGTCATCCAGCAAATGACAACCTCTTGCTGCCACAAATACAGCTTCTGTGCATTGTGAGGGGCAGCGATGCACAGCAGGAAGGCTCTGGATAAAGGTCCAAATACCAGGGGTCTAGTTTTAGTTCTCCCGGCAGCTTGCTTAGCAGACTCAAGTCCCTGTTTCTTCACGCATGTAGTGAAGCCAGTGGGTGAGTTGGTCTCAAAGCGGCAACAGAGCACAGTGTCTCAGGCTGGGGTCCTGGCTCTGCCGCTCACTAGCAGTTTGAACCTGGGCAAGTTATTTTACATCCACGTGCCTTGCTTTTTTTTTTTTTTTTTTTAATTTGTAAAATGGCGGCATTATAAATTGATGTTAAGAATTAAATAATCTAAAACATACAAAGTATCTAGAAGAGAACTTGTCTCATAGTAAGTGCTTAGGTGTAATTATTAGCAACATCACCATTTAAAATCCCCCACCAAGCCATGAGTAGGACCTTGTCCTACCCACCATGGAGATAGAAAAGGAGGACTGAGTTTTCCAACTTGATTTGGGAAACAAAATTTATGTATAGGAAAGATAGAAAACAATAAAAAATTACCTGATTGAATAAAAAGTTGATTCTTCCTCCTTTCAAATAATACCCATAAAAATGAGAAAATAGAGACCTTGTTGAATTTTGGGGCAGGGGCCTTTCTTTACGGCCAGAGTGATGTTTGATTGGAGATGATCTACAGACCCTGTGATTTCTCCATACTCTACCTTCCCGCAGGAACTGGCACCTCCTCGGCCTCTCTACATCTCAGTTTCGAAAAAGCAGCACATCCTCTCAAATCAATTTGACTGAAAATAAAGATTATAAAAAGACCTAAGCGACATAATCACAAACGTAGATATGATGGATAGATGTCATACTATGTGCCCTGAAGTTAGGGAATATATTTTAGTTTCAAGTGCCCACGGAACAGCCACAGTAATTAATCCTACCATTGACCATGGCAAAGAAAATCTCGATGTCAAAAGGTAGCAATAATGTAGACATCATTTTCTGTTCACAATGCAGTAAAATTAAAAATTAATGCAGAATTGGGGAATTTTATGAAAGTTGTTATTTAAACAACTTTTGGGTCAAAGTTGGCTACAAATCCAATATGCAGATTCCTAAAAGACAATGATAATGAAAATACTACGTATTATGTTCTGAATCTAGAGGATAGAACGAAAGCAGTACTCATAGGAAATGTCGTAGCCTAAAATAATTTTATAAAGGGAATGAAATTGAAGAAATTAAGAATGAAACTTCAAAATTAGAAAAAAAAGAGGAACAAAATAAACCAAAGAAAACTAGAAGGAAGAAAGTAGAAATAAAAGGATAAATGAGTTAAATAACAGAAGGAAAAGCAAATTAAATGATAAGTGAATAACTGGGTCATTGGGGGAATAAAAACAACAAAATAAGTCTTATCAAGAACAAAAGAACAAACATAATAAGTAACAAGAAGATAACGCAGAAACCAAGGAAATATTTAAAACTATTTTGCACAATTTTATGTACATAAACATGAATCTGAAAGATACGGCTACTTTTCTAGGTGAATATAATTCACTGAAACCAACTCCAGAACATGCAGATAGACCGATTTTCATAGAAAAATTTGGAGAAAATTAAGAAGGAACTAATATTCAAAAGCACCAGGGCTAGAAGTTTCTCAAATTTAACCAAATCTTTAAAGACGGGGCCGGGCGCGGTGGCTCACACCTGTAATCCCAGCACTTTGGGAGGCAGAGGCGGGCAGATCACGAGGTCAGGAGATCAAGACCATCCTGTCTAACACGGTGAAACCTCCGTCTCTACTAAAAATACAAAAAATTAGCCAGGCGTGGTGGCGGGCGCCTGTAGTCCCAGCTACTCGGGAGGCTGAGGCAGGAGAATGGCGTGAACCCGGGAGGCGGAGCTTGCAGTGAGCCAAGATCAGGCCACTGCACTCCAGCCTGGGCGACAGACTCAAAAAAAATTTAAAAAATAAAAAAATAAAATAAAGACGGATGACTCCAACATTATTTCAACCATTTCTGAGCCTAGACAAAAGGAACAAAAGACTTCCAGTTTCTTTTATCAAGAAAGGATAACACTGATAACAAAGGCTGTACAAAAAGAAATGATAAATGAATTTCACACATGAATATTGATTCCTAAATCTTAAATAAAACATTAGCAATCAGAATGCAGCAGCGTTCCTAAAGCATAATACTTCATGACTAAGTCAGCTTATTCTAAGAATGCAAAGACAGTTCATCAAAATAGACCTAAGGAGAGAAAACAACAACAACAACAACAACAATGAGTAATAATCTCTGTAGATACTAAAGATGCTTTTGACAAAATCCCACACATGCTTGTATTTGCATAAGAAGCTCTGGAAGGACAGATGAGAAACTAATGATTCTGGTGACTCATGGGAGCACAAAATGGGGCAGGTAAAAGCATGAGTGGGGCAAGGTTCTCAATGTACATCTTTTTATATCATTTTTCTTTTTGAGCCATGTAATCATTTTATCTGTTCAAAAATTAAAGTTCCTCACCAATGCTAAATATTTTAGCTACCATTTTAGCTCATACCAGGCACTCTGAGCTGTGTTCTTGTTGCAAAATTAAACTCCAAGTGAATCACAGACAAGAGAAGTATTATGTCACAGAATTTTAGGTCAGAGTTAAACAAAGACCAAATGTGCTTGTTAATTTCCTTCTGTAAGGTCTCT
Source organism: Pan troglodytes (assembly GCF_028858775.2). Classification (NCBI taxonomy): domain Eukaryota; kingdom Metazoa; phylum Chordata; class Mammalia; order Primates; family Hominidae; genus Pan; species Pan troglodytes. Next base: position 18,829,404 of record NC_072411.2, read on the forward strand.
TTGCTCCACGTGGACTACAGGGAATATATTCTAGTTTCAAGTGCCCATGGAACAGCCACAGTAATCGATCCCACCATTGACCATTGCAAAGAAAATCACAATGTCAAAAAGTAGCAATAACTTCAGGCTAACTTGGACTTGTTCTTGTGCAAACAGCCTACGCATGGGTTCTGATAAACCATATACCATCCCAGGCCCATAAGGTTGGTCTAACGCTCGCATTGGATAAAAGAGGAAAACAAAACCTTAAGTGATTTGCTCAAGTCCTTCTGGTAGAGCCTGGACCTCCAATCTTTCCATTACTTTCCTCAAAAAGGAACTGCAAAGTGGTTAACTGGGCAGTATTGCCCAAGACCACCCAAAGGGTCCTGATGTATCCTTAGACATGTATTGCAGCATGCTGCAGCAATTCCACTATGTTTATCGAGGATCTACTCTGAGCCCGAACTGGAGACATAGAGCCAGAAGATACGCCCCCTTCCTCCAGAGAGCTCAGACTTAGGGATAGACAGGCTGGGACACCTGCAAATACCTGTTACTACAGAACTGCACTCAAGATGCACAAGAAGCCCGCAGGAAACATGCAAAACTAGCCCTGGAGGTCAGGCAAACCTTCCCAGAGTTTTAAGGGATAAGTTGGAGTTTGCAAGATAAAGAGGTGAGGAGTGGTGCAAACCCAGTGTGAGAAGAGAGACCTTTGCCAAGCTGCCTCTCTGCCCAAAGGGCCCTCCACCTCCCCTGCTGACCATTTTCACTCTCCAAGTGTCCCCTCCTCAGAGACAACCCAAGAAGACACCCTCTTCTTTCTCACCCACTGATTGGTTGGTTTGTTGTTTGTTCTTGTATCCCTGGCCCAGTTCAATGCTTGAATCTAGTAGGTGCTTGGTAAATATTTGTTAAGTGAATGAATGATTTATAAGTTGTGTTCTTGAAGGAAAGCTGGCCAGAATTTTTGCATCAGTGTGTTCAGTTTCTCCTGTGGCTAGCATGAAAAGCCATTCAGGTGCTTATTGTTTTCTGAAAGAGCCTGTGCTAAGTGTGTGAAGGCACAGCTAATGACTTCGAATACTGGGGTAGAGAACAGTCATTCCCTAACCTGGGTCCTCTTATCCCTCTTTGCTTTGCTCCACCCCCACCCCCTCTCCGCGTTCCACACATAACTCATTCTCTGCTCACAAATCAGCAAGGATGGCAAGGAAGTCTTTTGGTGAAATTTTTGGGGGGCTGCCTGAGGGCTATATGCATATGTTCCATTGTTATTTATTATTTGCTGTGTGATATTCAGCTGCTCACTTAACTTCTCCAAGGCTTAGTTTCTCCCTCTGCAAAAGAGAAATGTCATCATGTCTACCTTGTTTTTTGGCCATGTTTTTGCAACTCATAACAGAACACCTTGTATGTAATAGATGCTCAATAAATGGGGGCTGAGTCAGTTGCTACTATTATTGGTGATGGTGACAGTGTGTTTAGCGTTTCATTCATCAGTCTCAGCACATTGCAAATACCAATGAGCAGAACCTCCTCCTCCATCCCGTTATGTCTCTGTGTGCAGAGAGCAGTAATGAGTAGACAAAAATATTGAGAAATTAATTAATCAGTACTAAATGAGTGAGGCAGTGAAATATGAAGTCTGGAAAGACAAAGACAAATACAAAAAAATAAGACTAAAAACAAAGACTTTTTCTATCACAAGGAAAAATGCTCCTCTAGGTTAAGGACTCAGGACTCTTGTTGGAAGTAAATTCTTGGTATCTAACCTAAATTCGTCACCCTTCAACTTCCTTTGAATTCTTGGAGGATCCTCGCTTGTTTTCCTCTTTCTCTTCTGCTTGCTTGTGTCAGATTTCCCTGGGCTCTGCCTCCTCGGCCCTCCCTTAAATGTCAGCATTTCCCAGATCTTCACCTTCGGATCCTGCTGCCTGCTATCCTGACCCACCCAGTCACCCAGAACAGGGACCTCTTTTTTTTGTTTGTTTAAGACAGGATCTCTCTCTGTCACCCAGGCTAGAGTGCAGTGGTGCGATCATAGCTCATTGCAGCCTCTTCCTCCTGGGCTCAAATGATCCTCCCACCTTAGCCTCCTGAGTAGCTGGGACTACAGGCATGCGCCATGAATCCTGGCTAATTTATTTTTATATTTAGTAGAGACAAAGTCTTGTTATGTTGACTGGGCTTCAGTAGTCACTCTTGATTCCTCTTTCTCTTTCTCTTTCACCAATTGCTATATCTTAGCAGTTCTCAAACATTCCGTCCCCTATGCCACAACTCCACCTTCAGATACCAGTCCTAGCAGCTGGATTTTTGTGTCAGAACTTGAACTGTCTCTCTGCCTCCAGCTATTGCCCATAATCCCCTCTCCTGGTATGTCAACCACACTGTAGTTGGAGTGAGTCTTCCAACACATGCTAAGGAACCCCAACTGTCTTCTGAGTGTTTTTCTACAGAGGTGGAGGTCAGGATGGGTACTGGGTGGTGGGAGGTATGTGCTTGTCTAGCTTCCCAGCAGAGGTGTTACGGGACCACCGTGGGGAAAGGCTGAGAACCTATGGGAAGGCTTGACAAAAAATGCTCAGGAGCTTCATGGTGGGACCAGGCAGGAGGGAGGCACCCCGGGTTCCCCTCCACACACAGTGCACCTCTGCACTCTGCTGCCCTCAGAAGACAGTTGGGGCTTCTTAGCATGGTGCCCCAGCCCTTCAGGACCTGGCTCCTGCCACATCTTCAGCCATACCCTGCCCCTTCTCTCTGTCCCTCCCACACTGAGGACAGCAGTTCTGCTCTCAGTTCTGGGGGCTTTTCATATTGCTCTTCTTGCAGGGCACAATTTGCTCCACCTTTTAGCCAGACCTCAGTTCAGGGACCATCTCCTCTAAGAAGACTTTGCTGACAACTCCCCCACCCCCTCACTCAACATACACCCCCTTATTATCCCAGGACATCGGGCACACTTACTGCATTGTAACAGGCTCACAACATTTATGACATCATATTGTGGTTGTCTCTTAGCTGACTGTCTACTCGTGTGGGGTAGTGGTGAAGGTGCATTCTCTGGAGCCACCATGTCTGGGTTCACATCTGGGCACTACCACCCATCAGCTGAGTGGCCTTCTACAAGTTCCTTAATCCCTCTGTGTCCCTGTTTCCTCCAACTGAAAAATGAAGATGACCATAGCACCTGCTTCTCAGGTGGGCATGAGGATGAAATGAGGTAATAGCCATAGAGTGCTGGGAACAGGACATGCACACAATAAGCCCTACAATAATGTGACATTATTATCAGACTGTGATCACCTTGAGGGCAGGGTGATCTGCTTTATCTGTCTCTGAATCCATAGTTTCCAACTAAGCCCCAAATTAATGATGAATAGTAATAGCACTAACAATGATAAGAGCAATGAACATCTGCAGAGGTTACACTTTATAGCCTATAAAATGTTTTCACAAACTGTATTTCATTTAGTTGTCAGCACACTGCTGTCAGGTACCTAAGATTATTCCCATTTCACAGATGAAGCAACTAAGGCTCAGAGAGTCCTGGATGAGTCCAGTATGTTGGAGGATTCTAGACAGCCATCTGAATTCAATACTCATGCTTTTGGAATATGGACATTTTAATAGCCAAGACTGAGTCAGCATCTTCTCTTTCTTTGGAAGTCTGTCTTCCAGATTCTGTCTGGTAAATTTCCACTTGTACTTCAACTCCTAGCTTCGAAGTCATCATTCCAGAGGATCTTACTGCCTCTTACACGCTGCCTCGGCTATTCAATCTATGCCACCCAATCGCATTTCTCTTTTCCTTTCTGTTTTTTCCTAATGTTCCCACTACCCTGTAATCTCTTTAAAGGCAGGGACCATTTATGGTTCATCTTAGTATCTCCCATGCCTAACATGGCATTAGCAGATGAAGGTGCTGGAAACAAACTGAACTGAAGCTTGGTTCCTTCAGTATGTGATATGCACACAGGGTAGAGTATGATGTGGATTATAGGCAGAAGCACAGTATGTGTGGAGGAAGGCCCTGGACTCCCTCCTGCCTGGTGCCACCATGAAGCTCCTGGAAATTTTTTCTCAACCCTCCCCATAGGTTCTCAGCCTTTCCCCAGGGCAGCCACAATAGTACATCTGCTGGGGAGCTGGACACAGCACCCCCCTCCCACCTCCCAGGACCCATCCTGACCTCCACCTCTGTAGAAAAACCCTCAAAGTCTGAGGTCACTTCACTGTAGGGAGCCAAGAGTGGCCATCAATGCAACTACTTCACCCTAAAAGAGAGGGAAAAGAAAGAAAAACTTGTTTTGCCCTTTCAAAATGCTGCCAAACCTTTTGTGAGCCTTAGTGGAAGGTGCATATCCCAAAACTTTATCTATTGATAGAAGATAAGAGAAGCGCCTTGTATTCAAAATACTGTTTCCTTCTCCTTAAAGCCTGGTTCTCCATCAAATACAAGTCTCAATGGCCTCAGCCCAGAGCTGCGCACTCCCTGAAATCACAAGAATAATGCCTGGCTGAGATTTGGACCATTAAGAAGGTCCCTCCCCGGAATGGTTCGGGAACTTTAGCAACTGATAATGGTGCTGGAGTTCAATTTCAAGGGCTATCCAATGTGAAAGGACAGATGATTTTAAGTAGTTTATTTCTTCATGTTTTGGAAACTTGATATCCTCTTTTATAAGTTGGAGTCCATGATATTGTTTTGCAAAGTGATTGAAAAGATGAAATAACATAAATAGATATAGTCATTGTCCTCAGGGAACCTCTTGGAAGCCCAACCAGTGAGCCAAGTCTTTTGCAGACTAGGTGTGATTGGAGCCGGTAATGGTCCCCATCTTCACCCTCACTATATTCATGTCCATTGCCATGCATCTGTGCAGCGCTTTCCTACCCAGACTCTGGGCTCAAGTTGGTGGTTTATGTTGGTCAGTGGAATAAGGCAGACAAGATGGTGTGCCAGTCTGGAGACTAGGCCTCAAGAGCTCCTGCATGTTTCACTTTTCCTCTTGCACTGCTTCCATCGTTGTGAGAATGATGTGACTGAGGTAGCCCGCTGATTCCAGAGGTGGGTGAGAGACACCCGGAGCAGAGCTGAGTCACTGCAGCCAAGGCTGGCCTAGACTGGCCAAGTGATAGCCAAGCCCCAGATGCCTCAATGCTCCCAGCCGAGATCAGCAGAGCTGTCCAGTCAAGCCCAGTGTAGAGCCCTGCTGGGCTCTGCAGACACGTGCCAAATAATGTTCGTTGTTTTAGCTTCTGAGGTTTTGTGCAACAAAAACTGCCTGAATTGAGATCAGTGGTGAAATAGAATGAGAGCATTGATATGAACATGGTTTACAAACTTTTAAGGACTATGAAGATCATTCCAAAGGAATGCAGGAACAAAGAGAGAATTGTGTCAACAAGGTCTGGCACATGGCAGGATTCCACTCACTTTCCACAAACTTCGAAGGAGGAAGGAGCTAATTGAATCTGAAGTTTCATTCACTAGAAACTAATATAGAGAATTTACAATAACTTCTCCTGGATGGAAAGTAAAATCCATCGTGTATATGTTAAACAAGAGAAGCATTTGATCCCTTATCTTCCTAGTTAACATTGATCTTTAACACTGATTATGTGATAGTCTTCCTAATACAAAAACTGCCTGATGCCTGATACCATGTGCCTGAACACTTGGGAGGATAATGAACACGGGAGCCCACAGGCTGGTTAGGGCACAAGTGGTCCGAAAAACCCCAGGGCCTTATGAACAGTTTATAGTTCATAACTGTGTGTCTCTAGGTTTGACTTCTCTTGGTTTGAATCTTGCCTGAATATAGTCAGATTTTCAGATAAGCTTTGTGATTGTAGAGGTTTTCCTAGGTGACAGATGGTGGTGGAAAGGAAGTACATGCAAAAGCGTCTCTTTTTTTTTTGAGACGGAGCCTCGCTCTGTCGCCCAGGCTGGAGTGCAGTGGTGTGATCTCAGCTCACTGCAACCTCTGCCTCCCTGGTTCAAGCGATTTACCTGCTTCAGCCTCACGAGTAGCTGGGACTACAAGCACACACTACCACGCCCAGCTAATTTTTGTATTTTTAGTAGAGACAGGGTTTTACCATGTTGGCCAGGCTGGTCTCAAACTCCTGACCTCAAGTGATCCACCGCCTCAGCCTCCCCAAGTGCTGGGATTACAGGTGTATTTTTATATCAACAAATTATCTCCTGTCTCCATAAAGCTCATCAAAACTTTGTTCTTATCTGTGTGCTCCCCAACCCCATCCCCCTTGCTATTTGTATTAGGAAGACTGTCACATAATCAGTGTTCAAGATGAATGTTAACTAGGAAGATAAGGGATCAAATGCTTCTCTTGTCTAACATGTACATGATGGATCTTACTTTCCATCCAGGATAAATTATTGTAAATTCTCTATTAGTTTCTAGTGAATGAAACTTCAGATTCAGTTAGCTACTTCTTCCTTCAAAGTTTGTGGAAAGTGAGTGGAATCCTGCCATGTGCCAGTCTTTGTTGACACAATTCTCTCCTTGTTCCTTCATTCCTCTGGAATGATCTTCATAGCCCTTAAAAGTTTATAAACCACATTCATATCAATGCTCTCATTCTATTTCACCACTGGTCTCAATTCTAGCTGCCTGACTTAATGAGCTTGGCCATCCTTCAGCCTGGGTATATGTCTGGCCTGGCTAGTTGCTGAGTGACCTAAATCGAGTTACTTAAATTCTCTGAACTCCTGTTGCTTTATTTCTAATGGGGTTAAACAGTACATAGCCAGAAGGGTTGTTGTATTAACAGCACCTAGCACAGTGTATGGCATACAATCACACTGAAGAAGTGTCAGCGTCTTCCTTCCTTCCTTTCAGTCTCCCATCTCTGCCTTTACTTCATTAGTTTAAACTCAACTCTTCCTCCTCCCTTGAAGCCACCGCACATGTTGTCTCTCCCGTTTATTTGGCAGCCAATTGGCCTTCCATATCTCGGACTCCACATCCAGGATTTTGACTGTGAATCAAAAATATTCGAGAAAACAATACAATGAAAATAACAACCCAACAATAAAACATACAATATAATAAATCTTTACATAGCATTTGCATTGCATTAGGTATTGTAAGTGTTCTAGAAATGATTTAAAGTATATGGGAGGTTGTGTGCAGGTTACATGCAAATATTACATCGTATTATATAAGGGACTTGAGAAACTGTTTATCTGGGTAGCCTCAGGGGGTCCTGGAACCAACTCCTCTGAATACTGAGGGACGACTGTATTACCACATAACAGTTCTGACATTAGGTCTTCTATTATTCATTCCATATTATATTTACGTTTATTTTTTGACAATATTTATTGAGCACCTGTTCTATGCCTAGTGCTAGGCATTAAGGTTAGTTTATGTTGTAAGTTATAGAAAACCTTAGCTGGGCATGTTGGCTCACGCCTGTAATCTCAGCACTTTGGGAGGCCGAGGCGGGTGACACCCTGAGGTCAGGCATTTGAGACCAGCCTGGCCAACATGGCAAAACCCCTTCTCTACTAAAAATACAAAAATTAATGGGGCGTGGTGGCAGGCACCTGTAATCCCAGCTACTCGGGAGGCTGAGGCAGGAGAATTGCTTGAACCCGGGAGGCGGGGGTTGTAGTGAGCCGAGATCGTGCCACTGCACTCCAGCCTGAGCAACAGAGTGAGACTCCAACTCCAAAAAAAAGGAAAAAAAGAAAAGAAAAAAAAGGAAAGAAAAGGAAACCCAACTCAAACAGGCTTCACCAATAAAGATCACCTAGTGGCACCCAGATGGAAGGCACATAGGCATGGAACTGTGGCTATGCAGGTTGATTGGGGTGATATTCCTCCTGTTTGATTTATCTATCTGTCCCTTTCAGGATTTTTGCAATGGTTTAATACCACTAGTGCTATTAGCAATATTTTCTTAAAGTGATTTACTGTTTCTCTAAATAAACTTACTTTAAAAATAAACTTTAAATCAATACTCTAAAGGAAAACAAATATCCCTGCCATAGGAGGTAATGACAAAATAAGAACAATGACAAAAATAAGTACAATAACAATGATCAAATTCTGACCAATGTTGTTGGCCCAAGCCCCTGAGTCTGAGGCCAGCTTGTTCTTTATTGAAAAGGGAAATTAGAAAGAGTTGGAGTGGTGTTTTTAACCACCAAACTAGCATCAAACTAAGACTTTCTCTTTGATATAATCAGAATTGAAAAAATAATTATTTTCTCAATGTAAGATTCAATGATGTCTAATATAATGTCCAAGCTCTACCTAAATTTCACTGCAGGTGAATTATATCCATTCCATATAAAGGCACATACCATGTAATGAGAGTGTAGTCAGAGACTGCTAGGATTCATGCTAAGGGTCAACGTGATACGAGCTGCCCATGGTGAGGTGAATTTCACTGGCAGGGGCTGCTTGAAGGGGTAGACCATGGGGCAGACATGAGGCAGGCAGTAGGGATGGGCTTGATGAGGAAAGAAGACAGAAGATACTCAGGGATGATGTCTCCAGGGCTTGGAAACCAGAAATTAGGTTCTGAGGGGAAAGCGGGTACTTAGAGGTGTCTCAAAGAGAATCTCTAACATAGAGGTAAAATAACTGAAGCCAGGCCCAATGAAGAGGGCAAAAGATAACTGGAGCAATTACATTGCCTAAAACATAATGGCCTCTAAATCATGGTAAAATAGTGGGCAGAGGGTAGGAGTCATGGGTCACTGGGCTAGGATTCCGAAAAGCTGTGAGCAATCTGGTGTGATTTCTCACCACCTAGGCAGATGTACACATTAAGTTAGAGATTTCAAGTTCAAATACCTGCATGTGTCAGGCAGGTAATAGGAACAACTAGTTTTCATGGGTGTAAGATAATAGTGGGTAGTGGGGGTTGGGGCAGAACACACACCACACTTAAAGACACTCAGATTCTGTGAAAGCAAACTAAAAGAAAACACTGGACCTGCCAAACAAGCTGCATCCAAGAAACCTGCCCCTGCACACCCCCCCCCATGTCGTTGGACTCTGGCCTGGATTATTTCTGTGTGTTCCCACATATTGGAGTCACTACTCAAGATCCAGGTGAGTTGTGTTGGTTCTGATCTTCCAGAAAGTGGACCCTAAGACATGACTAGACTTGTGGGAGAGTTACTAGGGGAAATGCCTGTGAAGGAAAAAGGAGAGGAAGCCAGAATGGCAGGGAGAGCTTTTAAGTACAGGTACAGGTGTAAGACCTGGGAAATGGGGCATGGGAAGAGAGAGTGTGTAGGGGTGTCTCAGGCTGCAGGAAGGTCTCAGATGGGCCGTCGAGTAGTCTCAAGCCAAAGATGTCTTCAAAGGGGCCCATGTCTGCGGGAGGGGGCATGCCTCTTAATATCCCTGCTGCCCTCAGTCGCTTGCTGGAAGCAGCAGGGCAAGGGTGGTGTGAACTCAAGGAGGGATCAGGAAGGCAGCAGCTGGAGCTGTCAATCATACCCCCAGAGCAGGAGATCTGAGTGGTGCCTTTCATAACCACAGCATGGCTGAGGGGGATCTGATGCCCCCCAAGTAGCAGGCTTCTTGGCTACTATTCAGCTTCTGTGCTGGGGAGAAAGATTCAACCTTCCTGTCTCCTTTGGGATCCCCCATCCCAAATAAGGAGAATGATTGGATCTTGGAAGTCGACAAATGATAAATGTCCATTATCAAAAGAGCTCTGTGAATTGATATTGTCACCCTTTGCATTAAGAAAAGAAGTTTCTTAGCCAAAAATGTTTGAGAAACACCTATTTTTAAACAAACATTAAATAGATTTCCAGGATTTCCCAGAGCTGTTACTAGGCTGATGTATATCTTGAGTCTCCATGAGAATGAAACAGTATGTACAGTTTGTCACATTTATTTGACCATTGACACACACTCCCAAACTCCAGTTTTTTATTGTATTTTAATAGAGCATCTTGCAAGATGCATTTCAATGTGCTGTACATGCTGCACATCTTCTGTTTGTCCCCCCAGATCCACTCACCATCCTTCTCCTTTTCCTCTGTGCCCCAGAGGATAAGCTTCATGAACAAGGTCTTGACCCTCTTTTACCCTTTATTAGCTTTGCCCAGTAGAACGTTTACTGATGATGAACATGTCCTATGTCTACCCTGTCCAGGATGGCAGCCACTAGCCACCAGTTATTGAGCACTGAGGAACTAAATTTTTAACCTTATTTAATTTTGATTAACTTAGATAGCTAAGTGTGGCTAGTGGCTCTCTTACTGGGCAGCACAGTTCTGGCTTCTGGTTGGGTCTGGCCGGTAAGAAGCAACAAGAGAATCCTGGGGAGGAAAAGCAGGGTGAAGAAGGTTATTTATTTCCCTGGGACCTCTCCCTGTGTGGTTACCCATGGGTCACGATGTCCTCTGCAAAGGCCTCAGCTCTTGTCAGACATCCCTTGCCATACAGCCACTCTCTTGCCAGATTCAGCAGAGACTTCCTTTTCCTGGCCTTTGAGGACGAGGGGTGGTCAATGCAACCGAATGCTGGTGGCTACTGTGCCAGCCTTGTAGGTTTCCCTACCCTAGCCTGCCCACACAATTGCAAATGGTCCTGTTAAAATTCTGCTCAGTTACTTGGGTTGAGAATATAATCTGTTTCCTATCAGAACCCTGCCTAGTCTAAAGCAGTGAAATAAAACTTGTTTTTAATTTTGAAAAATATTTTCTTGTAGTAATAGTAAAAACATCAGAAAGGACTTATGACAAGAATCACCAATCATTTTCCCCTAAACACTCTTTGTCCCTCCTCCCAATGCCTAGAGGCAAGAACTTTTAATTCTCTTCAGTTTTACCTTTGATGGTTACCTCCATACCTCAAAATAATAGGCTAAGCCCACTCTTAGTGCTATGTCAACTGGCCATTTCTCCCAATGGGCTACATGAGGATTTCCCTCACTTGCACCACCCCTACCTTCCCTTCCTCTCTCCTCCCAATTTTTGATAGCTATATTAGTATTTTAAACTTCCTCTACTGCTTACCACATACATTTAAAGAATAGATATAAACTACTATTTCTTGTTCTGTTGCTTTCAACTGCATCTCTTGACCCCCCGTTTTGCAAAATGAAGGTATTTCCTTCCCAACCTGTTTTTCTTCCCTTTTCACCTCCCTGTTTCTGTCAAGATAAACCTTTATTTTTTACACGGTGAGTGTGGAGAACATGTACATTTTGTTTTGTAGCCACTCAGTTTTCCATGCTTTGTCTATGAGAGTTTCTAAAAATTAAGAGCCAGAAATGAACATCTATGTTATGTTGATATTGTTTAGTACAGGACTAAGGAGCGTGCATTTTCTTTTCTCCAGGCCTAATATCACAATCCCTTTGCTAGTCAAAGAGAACATTTCTAGCATCAGAGCCAAATGTACTTCCCCCCAACTCCTATAATTGCTCAAAATTATACCATATTTTAGTTCTTCCTAAAGAACTAAAGATCTTTTGTTCTTTCTTTCTATTTATTTATTTTAAATTTTAGATTTATGGGGGTATATGTGCAGGTTTGTTATATGAGTATATTGTGTAATGGTGAGATCTGGGCTTCTTATGAACACTTCACCCAAATAGTGAACATTGTAACCGATAGGTAATTTTTTTTTTTTATTATACTTTTAAGTTTTAGGGTACATGTGCACATTGTGCAGGTTAGTTACATATGTATACATGTGCCATGCTGGTGCGCTGCACCCACTAACTCGTCATCTAGCCTTAGGTATATCTCCCGATGCTATCCCTCCCCCCTCCCACCACCCCACAACAGTCCCCAGAGTGTGATGTTCCCCTTCCTGTGTCCATGTGATCTCATTGTTCAGTTCCCACCTATGAGTGAGAATATGCGGTGTTTGGTTTTTTGTTCTTGCGATAGTTTATTAAGAATGATGATTTCCAATTTCATCCATGTCCCTACAAAGGACATGAGCTCATCCTTTTTTATGGCTGCATAGTATTCCATGGTGTATATGTGCCACATTTTCTTAATCCAGTCTATCATTGTTGGACATTTGGGTTGGTTCCAAGTCTTTGCTATTGTGAATAATGCCGCAATAAACATACGGGTGCATGTGTCTTTATAGCAGCATGATTTATAGTCCTTTGGGTATATACCCGGTAATGGGATGGCAGGGACAAATGGTATTTCCAGTTCTAGATCCCTGAGGAGTCGCCACACTGACTTCCACAATGATTGAACTAGTTTACAGTCCCACCAACAGTGTAAAAGTGTTCCTATTTCTCCACATCCTCTCCAGCACCTGTTGTTTCCTGACTTTTTAATGATTGCCATTCTAACTGGTGTGAGATGGTATCTCATTGTGGTTTTGATTTGCATTTCTCTGATGGCCAGTGATGATGAGCATTTTTTCATGTGTTTTTTGGCTGCATAAATGTCTTCTTTTGAGAAGTGTCTGTTCATGTCCTTCGCCCACTTTTTGATGGGGGTGTTTGTTTTTTTCTTGTAAATTTGTTTGAGTTCATTGTAGATTCTGGATATTAGCCTTTTGTCAGATGAGTAGGTTGTGAAAATTTTCTCCCATTTTGTAGGTTGCCTGTTCACTCTGATGGTAGTTTCTTTTGCTGTGCAGAAACTCTTGAGTTTAATTAGATCCCATTTGTCAATTTTGTCTTTTGTTGCCATTGCTTTTGGTGTTTTAGACATGAAGCCCTTGCCCATGCCTATGTCCTGAATGGTAATGCCTAGGTTTTCTTCTAGGGTTTTTATGGTTTTAGGTCTAACGTTTAAGTCTTTAATCCATCTTGAATTGATTTTTGTATAAGGTGTAAGGAAGGGATCCAGTTTCAGCTTTCCACATATGGCTAGCCAGTTTTCCCAGCACCATTTATTAAATAGGGAATGCTTTCCCATTGCTTGTTTTTCTCAGGTTTGTCAAAGATCAGATAGTTGTAGATATGCAGCATTATTTCTGAGGGCTCTGTTCTATTCCATTGATCTATATCTCTGTTTTGGTACCAGTACCATGCTGTTTTGGTTACTGTAGCCTTGTAGTATAGTTTGAAGTCAGGTAGCGTGATGCCTCCAGCTTTGTTCTTTTGGCTTAGGATTGACTTGGCGATGTGGGCTCTTTTTTGGTTCCATATGAACTTTAAAGTAGTTTTTTCCAATTCTGTCAAGAAAGTCATTGGCAGCTTGATGGGGATGGCATTGAATCTGTAAATTACCTTGGGCAGTATGGCCATTTTCACAATATTGATTCTTCCTAGCCATGAGCATGGAATGTTCTTCCATTTGTTTGTATCTTCTTTTATTTCCTTGAGCAGTGGTTTGTAGTTCTCCTTGAAGAGGTCCTTCACATCCCTTGTAAGTTGGATTCCTAGGTATTTTATTCTCTTTGAAGCAATTGTGAATGGGAGTTCACTCATGATTTGGCTCTCTGTTTGTCTGTTGTTGGTGTATAAGAATGCTTGTGATTTTTGTACATTGATTTTGTATCCTGAGACTTTGCTGAAGTTGCTTATCAGCTTAAGGAGATTTTGGGCTGAGACAATGGGGTTTTCTAGATATACAATCATGTCGTCTGCAAACAGGGACAGTTTGACTTCCTCTTTTCCTAATTGAATACCCTTTATTTCCTTCTCCTGCCCCTAATTGCCCTGGCCAGAACTTCCAACACTATGTTGAATAGGAGTGGTGAGAGAGGGCATCCCTGTCTTGTGCCCGTTTTCAAAGGGAATGCTTCCAGTTTTTGCCCATTCAGTATGATATTGGCTGTGGGTTTGTCATAGATAGCTCTTATTATTTTGAAATACGTCCCATCAATACCTAATTTATCAAGAGTTTTTAGCATGAAGTGTTGTTGAATTTTGTCAAAGGCCTTTTCTGCATCTATTGAGATAATCATGTGGTTTTTGTCTTTGGCTCTGTTTATATGCTGGATTACATTTATTGATTTGCGTATATTGAACCAGCCTTGCATCCCAGGATGAAGCCCACTCGATCATGGTGGATAAGCTTTTTGATGTGCTGCTGGATTCGGTTTGCCAGTATTTTATTGAGGATTTTTGCATCAATGTTCATCAAGGATATTGGTCTAAAATTCTCTTTTTTTGGTGTGTCTCTGCCTGGCTTTGGTATCAGAACGATGCTGGCCTCATAAAATGAGTTAGGGAGGATTCCCTCTTTTTCTATTGATTGGAATAGTTTCAGAGGGAATGGTACCAGTTCCTCCTTGTACCTCTGGTAGAATTCGGCTGTGAATCCATCTGGTCCTGGACTCTTTTTGATTGGTAAGCTATTGATTATTGCCACAATTTCAGCTCCTGTTATTGGTCTATTCAGAGATTCAACTTCTTCCTGGTTTAGTCTTGGGAGGGTGTATGTGTCCAGGAATTTATCCATTTCTTCTAGATTTTCTAGTTTATTTGCGTAGAGGTATTTGTAGTATTCCCTGATGGTAGTTTGTATTTCTGTGGGATTGGTGGTGATATCCCCTTTATCATTTTTTATTGTGTCTATTTGATTCTTCTCTCTTTTTTTCTTTATTAGTCTTGCTAGCGGTCTATCAATTTTGTTGATCCTTTCAAAAAACCAGCTCCTGGATTCATTAATTTTTTGAAGGGTTTTTTGTGTCTCTATTTCCATCAGTTCTGCTCTGATTTTAGTTATTTCTTGCCTTCTGCTAGCTTTTGAATGTGTTTGCTCTTGCTTTTCTAGTTCTTTCAATTGTGATGTTAGGGTGCCAATTTTGGATCTTTCCTGCTTTCTCTTGTGGGCATTTAGTGCTATAAATTTCCCTCTACACACTGCTTTGAATGCGTCACAGAGATTCCGGTATGTTGTGTCTTTGTTCTCGTTGGTTTCAAAGAACGTCTTTATTTCTGCCTTCATTTCGTTATGTACCCAGTAGTCATTCAGGAGCAGGTTCTTCAGTTTCCATGTAGTTGAGCGGCTTTGAGTGAGATTCTTAATCCTGAGTTCTAGTTTGATTGCACTGTGGTCTGAGAGATAGTTTGTTATAATTTCTGTTCTTTTACATTTGCTGAGGGGAGCTTTACTTCTCAGTATGTGGTCAGTTTTAGAATAGGTGTGGTGTGGTGCTGAAAAAAATGTATATTCTGTTGATTTGAGGTGGAGAGTTCTGTAGATGTCTATTAGGTCTGCTTGGTGCAGAGCTGAGTTCAATTCCTGGGTATCCTTGTTGACTTTCTGTCTCATTGATCTGTCTAATGTTGACAGTGGGGTGTTAAAGTCTCCCATTATTAATGTGTGGGAGTCTAAGTCTCTTTGTAGGTCACTCAGGACTTGCTTTATGAATCTGGGTGCTCCTGTATTGGGTGCATATATATTTAGGATAGTTAGCTCCTCTTGTTGAATTGATCCCTTTACCATTATGTAATGGCCTTCTTTGTCTCTTTTGATCTTTGTCGGTTTAAAGTCTGTTTTATCAGAGACTAGGATTGCAACCCCTGCCTTTTTTTGTTTTCCATTTGCTTGGTAGATCTTCCTCCATCCTTTTATTTTGAGGCTATGTGTGTCTCTGCACGTGAGATGGGTTTCCTGAAAACAGCACACTGATGGGTCTTGACTCCTTATCAAATTTGCCAGTCTGTGTCTTTTAATGGGAGCATTTAGTCCATTTACATTTAAAGTTAATATTGTTATGTGTGAATTTGATCCTGTCATTATGATGTTAGCTGGTTATTTTGCTCGTTAGTTGATGCAGTTTCTTCCTAGTCTCGATGGTCTTTACATTTTGGCATGATTTTGCAGTGGCTGGTACCGGTTGTTCCTTTCCATGTTTAGCGCTTCCTTCAGGAGCTCTTGTAAGGCAGGCCTGGTGGTGACAAAATCTCTCAGCATTTGCTTGTCTGTATTTTATTTCTCCTTCACTTATGAAGCTTAGTTTGGCTGGATATGAAATTCTGGGTTGAAAATTCTTTTCTTTAAGAGTGTTGAATATTGGCCCCCACTCTCTTCTGGCTTGTAGGGTTTCTGCCGAGAGATCCGCTGTTAGTCTGATGGGCTTCCCTCTGTGGGTAACCCGACCTTTCTCTCTGGCTGCCCTTAACATTTTTTCCTTCATTTCAACTTTGGTGAATCTGACAATTATGTGTCTTGGAGTTGCTCTTCTCGAAGAGTATCTTTGTGGCGTTCTCTGTATTTCCTGAATCTGAACGTTGGCCTGTCTTGCTAGACTGGGGAAGTTCTCCTGGATAATATCCTGCAGAGTGTTTTCCAACTTGGTTCCATTCTCCCCATCACTTTCAGGTACACCAGTCAGACGTAGATTTGGTCTTTTCACATAGTCCCATATTTCTTGGAGGCTTTGCTCATTTCTTTTTATTCTTTTTTCTCTAGACTTCCCTTCTCGCTTCATTTCATTCATTTCATCTTCCATCGCTGATACCCTTTCTTCCAGTTGATCGCATTGGCTCCTGAGGCTTCTGCATTCTTCACGTAGTTCTCGAGCCTTCGTTTTCAGCTCCATCAGCTCCTTTAAGCACTTCTCTGTATTGGTTATTCTAGTTATACATTCTTCTAAATTTTTTTCAAAGTTTTCAACTTCTTTGCCTTTGGTTTGAATGTCCTCCCGTAGCTCAGAGTAATTTGATCATCTGAAGCCTTCTTCTCTCAGCTCGTCAAAGTCATTTTCCATCCAGCTTTGTTCCGTTGCTGGTGAGGAACTGTGTTCCTTTGGAGGAGGAGAGGTGCTCTGCGTTTTAGAGTTTCCAGTTTTTCTGTTCTGTTTTTTCCCCATCTTTGTGGTTTTTATCTACTTTTGGTCTTTGATGATGGTGATGTACAGATGGGTTTTTGGTGTGGATGTCCTTTCTGTTTGTTAGTTTTCCTTCTAACAGAGAGGACCCTCAGCTGCAGGTCTGTTGGAAAACCCTGCCGTGTGAGGTGTCAGTGTGCCCCTGCTGGGGGGTGCCTCCCAGTTAGGCTGCTCGGGGGTCAGGGGTCAGGGACCCACTTGAGGAGGCAGTCTGCCCGTTCTCAGATCTCCAGCTGCGTGCTGGGAGAACCACTGCTCTCTTCAAAGCTGTCAGACAGGGACATTGAAGTCTGCAGAGGTTACTGCTGTCTTTTTGTTTGTGCCCTGCCCCCAGAGGTGGAGCCTACAGAGGCAGGCAGGCCTCCTTGAGCTGTGGTGCTCCGAGCTTCCCAGCTGCTTTGTTTACCTAAGCAAGCCTGGGCAATGGCGGGCGCCCCTCCCCCAGCCTAGCTGCCGCCTTGCAGTTTGATCTCAGACTGCTGAGCTAGCAATCAGCGAGACTCCGTGGGCGTAGGACCCTCCGAGCCAGGTGCCGGATATAATCTCGCGGTGCGCCGTTTTTTAAGCCCGTCGGAAACGCGCAGTATTCAGTTGGGAGTGACCCGATTTTCCAGGTGCCGTCTGTCACCCCTTTCTTTGACTCGGAAAGGGAACTCCCTGACCCCTTGGGCTTCCCGAGTGAGGCAATGCCTCGCCCTGCTTCGGCTCGCGCACGGTGCGCGCACCCACTGACCTGCGCCCACTGTCTGGCACTCCCTAGTGAGATGAACCCGGTACCTCAGATGGAAATGCAGAAATCACCGTCTTCTGCGTCGCTCACGCTGGGACCTGTAGACCGGAGCTGTTCCTATTCGGCCATCTTGGCT
Source organism: Pan troglodytes (assembly GCF_028858775.2). NCBI lineage: Eukaryota > Metazoa > Chordata > Mammalia > Primates > Hominidae > Pan > Pan troglodytes. Next base: position 18,847,024 of record NC_072411.2, read on the forward strand.
CCTCCCCGCACCAATAGGTAATTTTTTAACCCTCACCTCTCTCTCCCTCCCCCATTTTGGAGTCCCCAGTGTCTATTTTTTTTTTGAGATGGAGTCTCGCTCTGTTCGGCAGGCTGCAATGCAGTGATCTCAGCTCACTGCAACCTCCGCCTCCCAGCTTCAAGTGATTCTCCTGCCTTAGCCTCCTGAGTAGCTGGGATTACAGGCACCTGCCACCACGGCTGGCTAATTTTTATATTTTTAGGAGAGATGGGGTTTCACCACGTTGGCCAGGCTGGTCTCCAACTCCTGACTTCAAGTGATCTGCCTGCCTCAGCCTCCCAAAGTGCTGGTATTACAGGTAGTGTCTATTATTTTAGTCTTTATGTCCTCGTGTACCCATTGTTTAGCTCCCACTTACAAGTGAGAATACGCGGTATCTGATATTCTGTTTCTGAGTTTGTTCACTTAGAATAATGGCCCCCAGCTCCATCCACATTGGTTCAAAAGACATGATTTCATTCTTTTTATGGCTGCATAGTATTCTATGGTGTACATACACCACATTGTCTTTATCTAATTATCTGTTGCCGATTAGGTTGATTCCATGGTTTTGCTATTGTGACTAGTGCTGCAATAAACATGAGTACAGGTGTATTTTTGATATAATAATTTATCTTCCTTTGGTATTCTATTTATATAATAATGCTCTTGTACAAATTTTATTTCCATGAGTTTTGATTCTTTCCATATTTTCTTGTAGAAGAAAGAACATACATCTCTCTGACTATATTCCAAATATCATCCAGCTCTGTAGAAATTTTATTAATTTCTCAGACTTGTTCTCCTTAAGACAATCTTCTTGAAACTCAGTAGTTTTCTATAATTGCTTTCAAGACTTTTAGTAGACTTCCTATCCAGGGAATTCTTTTCATCGACATTCTGGTTGGCTGTACACTTTTCTATAATTCATAGTTCTGTCTTTCTTGGTTTTTGCCAATTTTTCCCTCCCACCTCCTTTTGAGGGTGTACATCCTCAGGTAAATTTATATATATGTAAATAGATTCTATGTAGATAGATAGATAGATAGATAGATATAGATATATATAGATATAGATAGATAAAGATATACATATAGATTTTTTTTTTTTTTTGAGACAGGATCTTGTTTTGTCACCCAGGCTGGAGTGCAGTGGCACAATCTCGGCTCACTGCAGCCTCAACCTCTCAGGCCCAAGCAATCCTCCTACCTCAGCCTCTTAAGTAGCTAGGACTACAGGCATGCACCACTGTGTCCAGCTAATTTTCTTATTTTTTGTAGAAACAGGGGTCTCACTATATTGCCCAGGCTTGTCTTGAACCCTTGGGCTCAAGTGATTGTCCCATCTTGGCCCTCCAAGGTGCTGGGATTATAGGCATGAGCTATCATGCCTAGCCCAGGTAAATTCTTTAGAAAATGTATGGGTGAGGTAAATATTCTGAACCCTTGATTGTCTGAAAATTATGTTTTTTTTTCTTATTTTATGGCTCTTTCTTTCTCTGTTTCTTTCTTTCTCTCTCTCTCTTTCTTTTTCTTCCTTTCTTCCTTCTTTCTTTTTTGCAACCATAAGATGTTGAAGATGTATTTTTCTCATTCTTAAGCTGGATATAGAATTCTAGGTCCAAAATAATTTTACTTTCATATTTTGAAGCCTGTATTCTAGTGTCTTCTAGCATCCTTCATTGCTGATGAGAAGTCCAGTCCTGTTAGATTCAAATTTCTTTACAGTTACCTGTTTATTTCCCCATGGCCACCCAGTATCTCAGGGGTGCTATCTTGGGTGATTTGCTATTTAACCATGGCATGGCAAAGTCTTAGTCTTCTTTTAATTAATTCTGATCAATATTTGTGTTTCTCTTCAGCCCCTGGAATTATGTTAATTGTTACTTTGCTAAATTCCTTCCCTAATTTCTCTCTTACTGCTTTCTGCACGTCTCTGAAATAGCTATTGAAACTCTCACACAAGGTTGTAGGCTGTGAATAAAAACCACAAGAGAGGATCTCCTTTTTTTATTTTTAAATTTTACTTTAAGTTCTGGGATACATGTGCAGAACGTGCAGGTTTGTTACATAGGTATACATGTGCCATGGTGGTTTGCTGTACCTATCAACCCGTCATCTAGGTTTTAAGCCCTGCATGCATTAGGTATTTGTCCTAATGCTCTCCCTCCCCTTGCCCCCAACCCCACGACAGGTCCTGGTGTGTGATGTTCCCCTCCCTGTGTCCATGTATTCTCATCGTTCAACTCTCACTTATGAGTGAGAACATGTGATGTTTGGTTTTCTGTTCTTGTGGAGGATCTCCTTTTTTTTTTTGGTGAGTAATGGCAGCATCATTTGAAGTGTCTGCTTTCCCAAGGTGTGCACTGTAAAAGGGAAGACACTCAAGTCAATGTACAAAATGAGCCTCACTGTTTTATAATCACCCAGCCTGCATTACCTTTTTTGCTGTTTATAAAAATTATCACTGTGAGGTAGATAATGAAAGTTGTCATTAACAGTACCTACTTTGTAAAGCCAGTAACTTTATATATATGATTTATTGTGTTTTCTTATAACCTCCACTTTTAGATGAAGAAACTGTGGCTCAGAAATTACAAAAAGTGTCTAAGGTACTAAGCTAGGAAATGGCAAAGCTTAAGTGTAATAGCAGGTCTACCAAACCCCAAAGCTGAGCTCCTTTCACTGCACAATCCTTTTTGGACAAGTACTACTTTCTTTTATTTGTGAGGAAACTGAGCCCCAGCAAAGCAAGGCATCGACCAGGGTGATAAACTCAGTGATCTGCTTCCTGGTCCCCAACGGTTGCTCCAAACTTTCTCCTCATTCCTATTTTCTGACAAAATCTTTCTAGGCGATGGTGGTCTCCACAGATGATGCCTATCTGTCTGCGTGTGTGGCAGGCACAGCTCTCATGAATGCTCTTGGATAAGGATGCACAGTCATCTGCATGCCTGTCCCTTGCTCAATGCAGCCTCTGGCAGGAAGGTAAGAAGTAGGAGCTCCAGGGCCGTGCTTGTGCAGGGAGCCCTTGGTGTCCTTGTGTCCTGGCTTTTACCTTGTTCTTATATTTCTTGATCCTAGTCTAATGCGAGTTGTCCATTTAAGCCTCTGACTCTAGATTTTCTCTTTCGCTTCTGAGTTAGACTTTCTTTCTTCCTACTGAAGCCCAGAAGGGACAAAGTCTCTTGGGCTTTTCCTCTTTTTGGAGGTTTGTTCATCCCGTTGGGGCTGTCAAAACTTTAAGCAAGTGGAATGTGGAGGCAGAGCTTTCTCCCACAAAAGACTGTGGTTCAACCAGTCTGGTTCCTGAAAAGTGGGGCATAAGATGACACCCAAGGGGATACATCTGATAAGGGAGGGGACAAAGGTCCAGAAAAAATGATTCCAGGCACATACGAATGTTTTGTGTGTGGGTGTGTGCATGCATCAGGGGTGCTGGTAGCTTTAATAGAGAACCTGAGGACTAAGACTGGCAAATAAATGCTGACCAAAGTCCCCAGTTGTGTAAAAGTCATGCCTATTTCCACAGGTAGCCAGTGCCCTGGATGACAGGTCTGGATGACCCAAGAAAATGAGAACAGGAGGGCCTGGCTACAGCTGACATTACTGCAGGGGCATGCTGGAACCTCGGCCCTTGGGCATAGGTCAACCAAAACATACTGCAAAACACAGCTGGTTTGTGAACTTGTGGCTCTTTATAGACTGCCCTATTTGATTCCCATTGGTTCCAGAAGGCAGCGTAGGCAGCCCTCAGATGGATGCTTATTGTGAACACCAGTGGTGTCACAGAAAGGGGTGAAGCCAGTCGGCACTGTCAAATGTCTGTGAAAGCCCCAGGCAGTGCCTGGCTAGTGTTCAGTAAGAGTTTGTTACACACAGAAACTAGCTGTGGCAGGAGATTATACATCTGTATAAATATTGAAATGTATCTATGTCTTTCTGTGTGATCAGATCATGCATAAAGGGATTATGATCAGCTGTAGATGTGTGGTTTTCCCTGATGGACTGTGGATCCATTCCCTTATCTATAACTCACATCCCTGTTCTCTAACACAGCAAAAGGTCTCAGGCTTCATTTTTCTATAAAAGGTTTGCTTATCCCAGCACTTTGGGAGGCCGAGGCAGATGGATCATGAGGTCAGGAGTTCAAGACCAGCCTGACCAATATGGTGAAACCCCGTCTCTACTAAAAATACAAAAGTTAGCCAGGCATGATGGCACATGCCGGTAATCCCAGATACTCAGGAGGCTGAGACAGGAGAATTGCTTGAGCCTGGGAGGTGGAGGTTACAGTGAGCCGAGGTGATGCCATTGCACTCCAGCCTGGGTGACAGAGCGAGACTGCATCTCAAAAAACAAACAAACAAACAAACAAACAAACAAACGGTTTACTTAGCTGAGCTGTGGATATTGTTTAAATGCTTACATTATTACGTTGTGTTATGATCTGTTTATCATGTTGAGGCATGTGGTTTGAGAATCTTCGTTGTGGAAGGTTTGAATTTTTAAATGAAGAATTAAGAGTTTCTCCGTAGGTTATGTGGGCCATGACATATTTCTGGGTGAGGAAACAGCATGATGAAAGCCATCCTTGGAACCCAGCTTCCTACATTTCTTATCCTTAAAAGGCATTCTGATCCCTGTGGCTGACTTTTGCCCCCTACCTTCGTCTTGGACATTTGGTCTTAGTTTTTGTTTATTACTGTATTATTTGCGTAGGGCTGCTGTAACAAACAACCAGAAACTGGATAGCTTAAAGCAACAGGAAATTATTCTTTCACAGTTCTGGAGGCCATAAGTACAAAGTCAGGGTGTCTGCAGGGCCATGTTCTCTCTTAAGGCTCTAGGAGTCCTTCTTTGCCTCTTCCTAGTTTCTGGTTGCTGGCTGGCAATTCTTGGCAATCCTTGGCTTGTAGCTGTGTCACTGCAATTTCTGCTTCTGTCTTCACATGTCTGTCTTCAATTATGTTTATGTGTTCATGTGGATTTCTTATAAGGGCACCAGTCACTGTATATAGGGCCCACTCTACTCCAGTATGACTTCGTCTTAATTAATTACATTTATGATGATCCTATTTTTAAATAAGGTCACATGCTGAGGTTCTGGGTGGACATGAATTTTGGAGGGACATCATTCAACCCAGTACACTTACAGGTCTCTGGAATATGGATCTATTACTTTTTGTAGGGACTCATATCTCTGCTCCCTAACTCAGGTTTTGCAAGAATAAAGTCTTACAGAAGTATATCCCCCAGTCTGAAATCTGGAGGAGTTCAGAATTTGAGTAACTGGGTCTGTCCCTGGTATTGCTATAATTAGGTTACCTTTATTCCTTTATGAATCATTAACTTTGAAAACTGCTGGTTCTATCTGTGACAACCAGTGATACATCATCTTTAACCAGTCTGTACCACCATAAAAAAAAAAATGTTGCTTAAGTCCTAATTTATTGCTCCACGACACAAATGGTGCATCTCTTACAAACTCAGCCAATTTTAAGGATGATTTCTGGGCTGCTTAAAAAGGCTTCTACTGCCAGCTTTTGGAAAATCTTGCTTTAGAGATTATTATTTTCTGTTTCAGGACGAATCCACGAATTTGGCCTATTCATGTTAGCTATAGTGAGATGATGCCTCTCTTGTCCATAAAACTTGAATACCCGGGTGTCATAAGTGATTTTTCTGAAGTTAATTTTTCCCATACTTTGAGTTATCAGTTTCTGACGTGCTGGTGTGCATTTCAGTTGAGGTTTTATTACATTGTGTTGGCAGCACATTATGTTTTTTACACATGGATTTGATTGAGAAATGAAACTGGAATAAGAATGAGGTAGCAGCAGCATCTGCTGCAAGACTCAACTATTGCTGTTGTCAATCAGCCTGATTGATTAAATATGGTGATACACATTTTTATTAAAATGAAATACTTCTTTTGAAAAAATACCATTATGCCAATAAATTATATGATTTTCCTGAAGAATGTCTGAGGAAGTGGTCTGTTGGTGGAGCACAATAACTCTAGATAGCTGTGACAAATAGGAGAGTTCAGATTAGATTTGGCTGATTTTGCAAATGGAATTTGTTTTTTTGCATATGGAAGAAGTGAACCAGCATTTTGGGAGACTAAACCGTGTGGGAAGATTGGAGTTTGACTGGATCCCCAAACATTGTCCCTTAATTTCTTGATATCCTGTGGTCTACTTGGTTTTAAGTCATCTGGTGTCACCCAGACCTTCTTTGAAATAAGAGAAAACATCCCGATAAACTGAAGTTTCATTGCTTTCATTTTTAACTCAAACCCATTTTAGTTAGCTGCCATTTTACAAATCTGGAAAACTGAAATCCAGAGATGAGAACAGGGATTCTTGAGAATAAGAGTGGATGGATTATTTCACTGACGTGGATCAGTACCCAGCAAACATTATCCCTGCCTGCAAAACTCGGAAATTTGTAGGAGCTTCAAAGAGGAGGTGGTGAGAAGTCGAGTATTTGATCATTATGAGCCCAAAGAGGTAAAACAGAAAATCTGGACTGCTTCTTGGACGGAAAAACCAATGACTTCATTGGTCCTGTTCAATTTTAATTTGGATGATTTTTAGGCTTATTATGCTCACTCTGGTCTCCTTGGCTGGGGCTGAGTCTTCTCAGAGTGTTGATGATTCACATTGGCTCAGGTCAGCCAAAATTCCAGGGACACCCCCCGCTCCAACCGAAAAAAATGTCTTCTGTTAGAATCCAAAAAGGTGTTGCATTGATGTAAAATGCAGAGTTTCAAAAGAGGGCTTTTCCAGCAAGTAAGTGGACAATAAGAAAGGAAAAGCATTTTAGAGTAATTCCTTCAGCACACAATGCTTCTACCGCAGGACTTGTGTCAAGACTTGTCTTGTAGGATTGAGATATTTTCAGCTGTATCTAATTTAAGTTTCAGCTTTTCCTTACAGATGGATTGCTCCTGAAACAATCTTTCTCACTGCCCTCCCCATCCCTGTCTTCTAAAGCCTGTTTGTAGATTTGGGGATTGCTAACAGATTTTAAGAAGAGCCAGAAATCTCTGAAATACCATACAGCTGAAAGCCAAAACTAGGAACATTTGAGAACTTGATTTAATTTTTTTTCGAGGGGTAGTCTCAAGCTCTCAGCCAGATTTCTTCTCTGGACTCAGCCATGAAGGTTGAAAACTCCACAGAGATTTGCAGGTTTAAAGTTGGAGTTTCTGTAGTATACAAAGGCTTCCTTTCAGGGGGTGACCTTTTCTTTTTACTCATTTTCTTCTTGGCATCTTGTCAATGCCAGACCCATGAACAGGGCCCACTAGATGAATAGCAGGAGCAGAATATTCAGCACACAGTCATCCCGGTTTTCCAGCCAGGAGTCTAGAGTTGTGCTGTCATTGGAGATCAGGAAAAGGCAGAGCATCAGTACTAGATGGGCAGTATGCAGGCAGACATGTGGGCAGAAAGCAAACCAAAGTTCAAGAGTCCTGCAAGCCATGCAAGTTGGGTCAGACTTCATCAATCCAAACACTTCTGGGACCTGATTCAAGACAAAAAGTCTAGTGGGTAAGCGCATGAGTCAGTCCCACCTCTAATGCAAAGTTCTAATTCAGTATCTCTACCTTTGCGCAAATAGCTTAATCTTTCTATGTATTACTTTCTTCATTGGTAGTGGAGATTACACATCTTATAGAGTTATTGGGAAGGTACAATGAAGTAATGCTCTCTTCTCATCAAAATTCCTACCCTGCGAGTAGCCACTATTCTGACTTCTAGCAGCAGAGATTAAATTTGTTTGCTTTTGGGCTGTATGTAAGTGTAACCATGTACCACATGCTCCTTTGTGTGTGGCTTCTTTCAGTCAGCATTTGTTTATGAGGTTCATTCATACTAAGTCCTGTACATGGAGTTCATTCACTCTCACTTCCTATAGTATTTCATCATGTGACTACATCACTATGTTCATTGTTGGAGGAAATTCAGGTTGTTTCCCATTTAGGGATATTGCGAATAGTGCTTCTATGAACACCCTTGGACATGTCTCTTCATGGACCTGTGTAGTTTTTTCTCTCTAGCATATCCCTAAGAATGGCATTGCTGGGTCAGCTATGGAAGAGGCTGTCAGTTTTTCGAAAGTGGTGACCAGTTACTCTGCCAGTAATGTTTGTGAATTTCAGTTGCTCTACATCTTCCCCATCACTTGATATTGCCTCTGTTGTTTTAATCTTTCTAGTAGTTCTAGTATACTGCCCTATGGATTTAAATTTGTACTTCCTTGGTGACAAATAGAGTTGGGCATATTTTTTGCTTGGAAATCTATGGCTCAGAAAAGCTAAAGTTCTCTCCAAAGATGTACAGTTATAAATGGCGGTTCTTATGACACCCTATGCCAACACTGCTTTTGTAAACTGAGGTGTGGGTTTAGGTCATAATGATCAGTGTGGGGGAGGCAAGTGTTCTTCACACTCTGTATCACCTCTTTGCATCTTGAGCACTACTTTTCTATTCTGGGCCGTGCATTTTAAGAGAGATGTGGGTGAACAAGGTGATGTTCACCGGGGAGTGATCAGGTCAGCAGTCAGACCGCTAAGGTCTGACCATCTGATCACCAACCTCAGAAGTGGGTGAAGACAAAGGGGAAAAATTGTTGTCTAATTTGTGGAGGGCTACCTTCTGAAAGAGGGGACAGGCTAGTTCTGTGGGGTCCATGAGGCAAAATAAAACCTACAGGAGTGAAGTTTATAGGATAGCAAAGTTCAGCCCTTTGCTATCACACTCTTGGTCTGGGGTTGGCCTAGACAATAAAACCAGGGCAGTTTCCCTGGAAGGCCACAAAATGCTCTCATGCTCATCTAATTTGCATAGATTCATTAGGTTCTGTAAATAGTGGTTATCTGAGAATACAAATGTCACTCACTTCATGATGTTATCCCTCCCAGTAAATATTTATGGAAACTTCTCAAGATGCAGGGCCTAGACCTGAGTTGCTCACAAAGGACAGACATAACTAGAGGTCTCCCCGTATTCACTGATGAATTCCTGCAAAATTAGGACTTGTAAAACAGAACTAATTGGGACCAGAACAGGCAATCAAACAAGGATAGTTTAAGAAAACCTCTTCTTATGCTCAATGGACTCAGGGTGAGTGAGAGATGCTGACACCCAGGAGTCAGGCCAAGGCTGCACAAGGCTAAGGAAGTTTGAGAGGCCTCCGAAAGGACACAGGGAACAATTTGATTTCAAAGGAAGGGATGGCTAAGCAATGGCTATTGGAAAGGAGCAGGAAGGGCAGGCCAGGCGAAAAAGGGAGAAGAGGTCTGATATTTTTTAGAGGCAGAAAAGAATCAGGTTCAAACGCAAGGGAGATGAAGTCCTTCAGGAAGAGTGCCACAGGACGAAGGAAGTGTGAGCAAAGGGGATGGAGGGAGAGAATAAGGAACAAAGGATGGGAGTTATTTCAAGGGATCTGAAAATCCATTTATACATCAAATATTGTCTGTATGCTTGATATATAATGTCACACACAGATATTTATGCTAATTTTTAAATATGTGCAGATGATACTCCGGTTTATATATCTTAAAAATGTGACACTAGATTCATAGTTGATTTTGTCATGTGTTTTCTCAATCAGTGGATTTTAAAAGTCCAGCTAACAACGTGTATGCCCAAGAGGAATTTTTTTGTCATGAAAAATGAGCCTTATAGTTGCAACCATTGGTAATCATTAGCCTGGAATATGGTTGTTGGTGTCAATCTACAGAGAACTGGAAATATGCAGAATTAAGTAGGGGAAAGATAGATGAAGTCCGAAAGGGATTTTGGGTGTCTCACTTATCTCTTCCAGGTCTGAAAAGTATCCAGAGAGCTCATGTGATACCTTCCCCTCTTTCTGGCCAGGGTCAAATCCCATCCATCCAAGGCAGATGACAATCTATGTAGTTCTCTATCATTATTTGAATTTGTTTCCCAACTTTTTGTGTGTGGAAATCACTGCAGTGGATACCATGGAAATACAAAAATAAATAAAATATGTTCCTTGCTCCCTGAAAAGAGAAATGCAGCTATGTACCTGGATCCTTCATTTTGAAGTGAGTGTCCCTCTCTAGGATGTCTTTACTGAACCTGTGTTTGACCTTTGCGAGACTGTCATGGAGTGGTCTCAGGATTTACATTTTCTTCTCTAGGGGAACCACGAAAAGACACTTGATGCTTAAAAGACAGGACAGACAAGAGGCTAGATTCTCTCTACACTCTATTGTATTACTATCCATAATATTATTCCAATACCAGTGGAGAAATGTAGTAAGGACACTGAAGGACCCTAGCTAGAGTCACAACTATGAGAATGACAATGTCTTTCCCCATTCCCCCCCCCAAGCACATGTGCACACACACATGCACACGTGCATGTACACATGGACACACACATACACACACCTTGCAAATTATGCACTTGTAAAACAAGCTAATCAGTACTCGAATGGGCAAGCAATCAAACAACAACAAAAAGACATTTAAAGGAAAGCTCCTATTTTCTCAGTGACAGGACACACATTAACTAAACTTAGCAACAGCTGCTCTGGTAGGAAGATATTTTTCTTTGGGCTGTCAAGAAGTTTTGATTTCCTTTTCCCCCATTCTCCTAGTATATATCTAGAAAAATTTCTACATGGTATTACTATCTCAGCATTAGAGGAGAAGGTTAGGGTAATGCAGGAAATATTCTCCATCACTTTCTGGATGGAATAAAGAGGTCATTTAACTTTTCTTATCAGCCTATAAACTCTGGGTACAGGAACACTACCATTCCAAAGAATAGCAGACCTGGAAAGAAATTTTCCAAAGGTAATAATCTTTGAGCTGAGCTTCGAAGAATAAAATCTGCCATACCTTCCATCACAGCCTGGTCTATATTACTAGCTCAATTTGTGGTTATTCACTGATTGAATTAATATGACCAAAAAAGACACACACATATGTATATTTAACAGAAAGATAGTGCCATGCATATATGAAAATAAAAGGGGAAGCATGAAGGATATTCAAGGTTGGTAGCAGGATTAGTGATGCTTTGTACTGATTAAGCCAAGGAAAGTGAGAAGTTAAATTGGCCTCAGAGGATCAAAAGGCCATATGTGCTGGGATGGATCCAAAAGCTATTCCATGGAATTGAAAAGGGAGAAAGGTCTGTTGTTTGGGAAGAGTGAGAAAGACAGCCCAAATGGAGAGATGGTTTCTCGCTAAAGAGCAGTATGATATATTCAAAATAATTTATTAAATACTTACAAGATACAACAAAAAATGAGATGACTCCTGTCCACAAGGAACTCCTAGTCTGATGTAAGAGATAAGTGCAAAAGCACACAAGTTAGAATACGGGAGATAAATGCTGAAATAGGATAGACATAATGTTTTATGAGCTTATGTAGAATGGCCACTAACCCCATCTGTCCTTAGGTAAGAAAAGGCTCCTCTAGAAGTCAGTCAAGCAGAGAATGTAAAATGGTTTTCCTGGCAGAGGAAATTGCATGTGTATGAGAGAGTACGATAAGTTATGGTAGAGTTTCTTAATTATGATCACATATTACAGCCAACTGGGGGACTTTAAAAATAACCAATCAACTTCTACTTCTGGCTATGATAAAATAGCTTCTATGAGAATATATTTCCCCTTGAGAACAACTATAAAAGCTTTATAAAAATAAAAAAGCAAACTACTCCTTGAAGGCATTGGAGAACAACCAAAGCAGCCAGGCCTTGAGGGGCCATGATCCTGAAGAAAAGTCAAGCTCAATATTTTCTGGTGCTTTCATTTTTGAGGTATTGGCTGATTTACAAGCAGAACAAGGCCAAGAGATTGAGAGAGAAGCAATGAATCAGAATTTTTGGCAATCTCGTGGGCAAAATTTGGAGTTCAGGGCTACTAAGGCAGATGTGGACTTGGAAGATTAGGATCCCAGAGAAAAGAGAACCTCAGAGAAGTGACCCCTCTATTCTGCCTTGCTTTCACCTGAGGTATTTGCCAGTTTCTAAGTTGCATGGGCCAACATAAAGAGACTATAAGCAACAAAGCAACACAGGACTTTCTGCAATCTCATGGTACTGCAGGGAGATGTAGAAATCAGTGGAGTTCAGGATACAACAAGTAAGAGTAACCCTGTAAAAACTAAGGCCTTCACTTGAGATGTCTAAAGGATATACCTCAGAATTAAGGGCAGACCTAGTATAGATGAGCCCTTATGAAAACCAAAATCAAGTCTTGAATCATCTCAATCATTGCTCAGGCAGGTGATTTTTTTTCAACTTTAACTGCCAGCTGGAAGAAAATTAAAATTTCTCTGGAGAAAGATAACATCAGCCAAATCTACAATTTCTTATACATAATGCTCAGCATTCAGTTAAAAATCACTAAACATGCCAGAAAGGGAAGCAAGAGAAAGAAACAGACAATAGAAGCAGCCAATCTCAATCATTACTCAGGCAGGTGGTTTTTTCCTACTTTAACTGCCAGCCAGAAGAAAATTAAAATTTCTCTGGAGAAAGATAACATCACCCAAATCTACAATTTCTTATACATAATGTTCAGCATTCAGTTAAAAATCACTAGACATGCCAGAAAGAGAAGCAAGAGAAAGAAATACACAATAGAAGCAGCCCCACAGGCAATTCAGATACAAAGGTATTGGACACAGTCTTTAACTATAATTAATATAATTTAAAATTATATTAATTATAAAAATTAATGGAATACTATGAATTAATATGCAAAAATTAAATGGCAACAGAGAATTTCACCTGAGATCTGGAATCTATAAATAAGAATTAAATGAAATTTCTACAACTGAAAACTACAGCAACTGAAATAAGTAACTCAGTAGATGAACTTGACAGAAAAATAGACATACCGGGAAAAATTATTAGAGAACTTAAGTGTAGACCAGTTGAAGATGTCACAATGAAACACAAAGGAAAAAAAAGTTTGGAAACCACCAAAAAAAAGGGCATAAGAGACATATGGGACGTGGTGAAAAATTTTAATACACCTCTAAGTGTAAACTACGAAAGAGAAGAGAGGATGAGACAGAGGCAACATTCTCAGAGATACTCTCTGAGGGTTTTCCAAAACTGATGAAAATTATCCAGCCACAAATTCAGTAAACACTGCAAACTTCAAGTAGAATGAATATACATAAAACCATATGAGGAACATCCTAGTCAAATGGCTTAAAATCAAAGACAAGAGAAAATCTTAAAAGAGGCCATATTGAAAAGTTACATTAACCTTTAAGAAGCAGCAATAAGACTGACAGTTAACTTTTCAACAGAAATACTGAAAGCCAAAAGGACAACTGGGTGAGATGTTTAACATGCAGAAAGAAAATATTTTCTATTCTGGAATTTTATACCCACCAAAACATCCTTCAAATATGAAGGCAAAATGAAGACATTTTTAAACAAACAAAAGTTGAGAGAATTTGCTACCAGCTGATACACTAAAGTAAAAACTGAAAGGAGTTCTTTAACTAACAGAAATGATCTCAGATGGAAGCACAGAAATGTCAGAGGAAATGAAGGCAGTATAAAAGGTAAATACATGTATAAATTAAATGAATATTTACTGGGATATTATCACTAAGATAAAGAAAAAAACTAAACGAATATTTACTATGTATTATAACAACCACAAAATAATGTCTTTGGAGTTTAAAAGTATGTAGAATTTAAAATGCCTGAAAATGATAGCATGAAAGTAGAAACAAACATAAACAGTGTTAAAGTAGTTTAAGATTGTTGCATTATTAAGAAATAGTAAAAGTATCAATCTATAGTAGATTAATAAATACAAAATAGAACCAATGCACTTCCGTTAAAAATCCCATGGATTTTAATAAATTGGCAGGCTGATTCTAAAATGTATATAACTTTCTATGGCGTAAAAATAAGAAAGACAATCTGTAAGAAGGACAAAGCTGGAAGACTTACATTGTATTAAAACTTACTGTAAAGCTACAGTAAATATGTTAGGTGGTATTGGTACAAGGATAGACAAATAAACCATTGAAAAGAATAAAGAATTTATAAACAAACTTACACATACATTATCACTTGACTTGTGAGAAAGAAATAATTGTCTTATCAACAATTGGTTCTACAATAGTTAAATATCCATTTGGAGGAAAAATAAATTCTTACCTTATATCACACACAAAAATTCTATTCATGTAGATTGTAGATCCAAATATGAAAGATAGACAATAAATACAACAGAAAATAATATGGCAGAATATTACCTTGTGTAGCAAATATTTTAAAAATAGGATATAAAACCATAACAAAATATTGACAAATTAGACTCCATTAAAATCATTACAATTAAGAACTAAAAAGCATCAGAAGGATGCTCACTGAGGGCAAGGAAACAATGCATGAACAAAGTGAGAATTTCAAAAAAGAAATAGAAAATATTTTTAAAAATACCATACAGAAATCAGGGAGCTAAAAAATACAATAACTAAACTGAAAACTTACTATAGGGGTTAGAGAGCAGACTAGATTAAACAGAAGAAAGGATCAGTGAACTGAAAGACAGGTCATTAGAAATGATTCAGTCAGAAGAGCAAAAAGAGAAAAATGAAAAAGAATGAAGAAAGTTTAAGGGACATAGAGGACACCATCAAGTGTACCAATATATACATTATGGGAGTCAAGAAGAAGAAGAAAATTAAAAAGTGCAAAAACTCTTATTCAAAGAAATAATGGCTATAAACTTCCCAAATCTGGGGAAGGAAATGGACAGCCAGATCAAAGAAGGCATAAGGAGACCAAATAAGATGAATCCAAAGAAATCCACACCTGGACAAATTATAAGCAAACTGTCAAAAGGCAAAGGCAAAGGCAGAATTTTGAAAGCAAGAGAAAAGCTACTTGTCACACGTAAGGGAAACTCCATGAGATTATCAGATTTTTCAGCAGAAACCCTGCAGCCAGAAGAGAAGGGAAATAATATATTCAAAGTGCTGAAAGAAAAAAAATCCTGCCAATCAGAAATACTATACTCAGTAAAACTGTCATTCAGGCATGAAAGAGAGATCATTTTTTCAATAAGGCAAAACCTAGGGAGTTCATCATTAGAACTGTCTTACAAGAGAAGCTAAAAGGACTTTTCAAGTTGAAATAAAATGATGCTACATGGCAACATAATAGCATAAAAAAGTATGAAACTTATGTAACTTAATGATAAAGGTAAATACAAAGACAAATGCAGAATACTGTATTACCATAATAGTGATATGTAAATCACTTTTAATTCTAGTATCCAAGTTAAAAGACAAAAGTATTAAGTATAACTATAACCAAAAAAAGTTAAAAGATATGCAGTATGACTACATGTAAATTATAACAAGAGTAGCCTAAAGTGTATGTGTGGAGGGAAAATGTTAAAATGTAGAGTTTTTTTGTGTGTCATTGAACTTAAGTGATTATCATGTTAAAATAGACCATTATAACCACAACATATTTTATGTAAACCTCAAGTTTACCATACCAAAAACTACCTATAGACGTATATAAAAAAAGACAAAGCAATAAAAACATATCAATACAAAAATATCAATAAAACACAAAGGAAGATAGCAAAAGAGGAAAAGACAATGAAAACTATAAGACTAACAGAAAACAAAAGTGGCAATAGTATATTCTTCCCTACTAATAATTACAGGTAAATTAAACTCTCCAATCAAAAGACAGAGAGTGGCTAAGTAGATAAATAGAATAAGACCCAACTATGTACTGCCTACAAGAAACTCGCTTTATATTTATGGATATACATGATCTGAGAGTGAAGAAATGCAAAAAGATATTCTGTGAAAACCAAAAGAGAACAGGGGTGGCTATGTTTACATCAGACAAAATAGACTGCAAGTCAAAAAAGTGTCACAGGTGACAAAGAAGAATATTGTGTAATGATAAAAGAGTCAATTCACTAGGAATATACAACAATTATGAATATACATGTACCCAACATTAGAGTACCTAAATATATAAAGCAAACATTGACAGAACTGAAAAGAGAAATAGATAGCAATACGATAATAGCAGGAGACTTAAATATCCCACTTTTAATAACAGACTGAAGATCCATACAGAAGACCAATAAGGAAGCAGAGAACATGAACAACTCTATAGGCCAAATGGGCCTAATAGATATATACAGAATATTTCACCCAGCAGCAGCAGAATACACATTCTTCTCAAGCACACATAGATCTTTCCCTAGGATAGATCACATTTTAGGTCACAAAACAAGTCTTAACAAACTTAAAAAGACTGGAATTTTACCAAGTATCTTTTCTGACTACAATGGAATAAAACTAGAAATCAAGAGCTTAAAGAAAACAGTAAAACCCACAAACATGTGAAAATTAAACAATACTCTTGAACAACTCTTGGGTCAAAATAGAAATCAAAAAGAAAATTGGAAAATATATCAAGGCAAATGGAAATGAAAACACAACATACCAAAACTTGTGTGATGTGGCAAAACCAGTTTTAACAGGGAAGTTAATGCTGATAAATGTCTACATTAACCAAAGAAAGATTTCAATAAAAAGCCAATTTTATACCTCAACGATATAGAAAAAAAAAAAAAAAAGAACAAACCAAGCCCAAAGTTGGCAGAAGGAAAGAAATGATAAAGATTGGAGCAGAAATAAACAAAATAGAAAATAGAAAGACAATAGCAAAAAAAATCAATAAACTAAGAGTTTGTTTTTTTGAAAAGATAAACAAAATTGCAAACTCCTGCTACACTGAAAAAAAGAAAGAAGACTCAAATACAATTAGAAATAAAATAAGAGACATTGCAACTGATATCACAGGAATTCAAAGGAACATAAGACATCTGTTTTGAACAATAACATACCATCAAACAGGATAACTTAGGAGGAATGGATAATTCCTAGAAATACACAACCTACAAAGACTAAATTATGAAGAAGTAGAAAGTCTGAACAGATCTATGACTAGTATGGAGATTGAACCAGTAACCAAAAATCTCCCAACAAGGGAAAGCTCAGGACCAGATGGCTTCACTGGTGGATTCTACCAAACATTTAAGGAATTAATGCCAATTCTTCTCAAACTCTTCCAAAAAATTGAAGAGGAGGGAACACTTCCAAACTGATTACATGAGGACAGCATTACCTTGATATCAAAGCCACACAAAGACATCACAAGAAAAGAAAATTACAGGCCAATATCCCTCATGAAAATAGATGCAACAAAATACTAGCAAACTGAATTAAACATTAAAAGGATCATACATCATAACCAAGTGGGATTCATCCTTAGGATGCAAGGATATAAAATCAATTTATGTGATACACCACATTAACAGAATATAGGATATAAATCACATGATTGTCTCAATTGATGCAGAAAAAGCATTTGACAAAATTCAACACCTCTTCATGATCAACAAACTAGGAACAGAAGTAAAATATCTCAGCATAACGAAGACCATCTATAAAAAGCCCACAGCTAACATCGCACTCAATAGTAAAAAACTAAAAGCTTTTCCTCTAAGATTAGGAATAAGGCAAGGATGCTTACTTTCACCTTTTCTATTGTAGGGGCCAAGGGAAAATTACTCTTTATCTTCAGATGGTTCACTGAAAAATCAACTGATAAAGGTGGATTAATTGGAGAAAAGGCATACAAATTTATTAACTTGTATATGGGAGAGAACCACAGCATAATTACCCCAATCACCCAGTAGGTTTCAGAATCTTATGTGCCATCTTGAGGTTACAGAAGGAATGGGGGTTGGATATCAGCAAAACAGATTATGGGAAGGGGAGAAGAGGAAGCCTGGCTAACAAAGGTGGTCCTGCTATGTAAATGAAACCTCACAGGTAGTAGCCTTCAGAGAGAATGAATAATGAATGAATGTTTTCTTCAGATCTTTTTTTTTTTTTTTTTTTTGCATGTCTGTGGAGACAGGGTCTTGCTCTGTTGACCAGACTGGAGTTCAATGGCACAACCATGGCTGTCTGCAGCCTTGAACTCCTCGTCCCAAGCAATCCTCCAGCCTCAGCCTCTCAAGTAGCTGGGACTACAGGTACACGCCATCACACCTGGCTAACCGTTTTTTTTTTGTTTTGTTTTTTGGGATGGAGTCTCACTAGATTGCCCATGCTGATTTTGAACTCCTGGACTCCAGTGATCCTCCTGCCTTGGCCTCCCAAAGTGCTTGGATTAGAGACATGAACCACTGCACCTGGACTTTCAGACCTTTAAATGTATTATACTCTCAGTTAATCTTTTGTAGATAGGACGAGGGAGAGCCCCAGAGAAAGCCTGGCAGCATCAATGCAGATTTCCTACAAATGCAAATCTCCCCTCCAAAGACAGCTTTGCAGGGCTACCTCTGTTTGCAGACTTGCTGAACAGCCACCTCAAAATATGTCAAGGAAGTATATTTGGGGATGAAATACTTTGATTTCCCTCACTCTTCAATGCAACATTGGAATTCCTATCCAGAGCAATTAGGCCAAAAAACAAACAAAAAGGCATTTAAATCACAAAGAAGTAAAATTGCTCCTATTTGCAGATGACATGATCTTACGTATAGAAAACCCTAAAGACTTCATAAAAATTTTCGTTGGAACTAATAAACATATTCAGTAAAGTTTCAGAATACAACATTAACATACAAATATCACTTGCACACACATTAACAATGAATATGAAATGGAAATTAGGAAAACATTCCCATTTACACTAGCACCAAAAAGAATAAAATACCTAGAAATAAACTTAACTAAGGAAGCAAAAATCTTGTATACCAAACACTACAAAGCATTGTTGAAAGAAATTAAACAAGACACAAGCAAATGGAAAGTCATCTGTGTGTTCATGGATTGGAAGACTTAATATTGTTAAAATGTGCATACTTTTTAAGACAATCTGCAGATTCAATGCAATCCCTAAAAAAATTTTTGTTAGTATTTTTTGCTGAAATAGAAAAACAAAATTCTACTATGCAGCCATAAAAAAGAACAAGAACACATCTTTTGTAGGAACATAGATGGAACTGAAGGCTATTATCCTTAGCAAGCTAAAGCAGGAACAGAAAACCAAATACCACATGTTGTCACTTATAAGTGGGAGCTAAATGATAAGAACTTATGAACACAAAGAATAAAACAACAGACAGGTCTACTTGAGGGTGGAGGTTGGGGGGAGGGAGAGGAGCAGAAAAGAGGAGCAGAAAAAAGTTATTGGGTACTCTGCTTAATATCTGGGTGATGAAATAATCTTTACAACAAACCCCCATGGCACTTGTTTTCCTATGTAACATGTACCCCTGAACCTAAAAGTTAAAAAAAGAAAAAAATTCTAAAAATAATTTGGAACCACAAAAGACCAATAGCCAAATAAATCTTGAGAAAGAATGACAAGGCCGTCATCACACTTTCTGACATCAAAATATAGGACAAAGCTATAATAATTAAAACAGAATTGTCATGGATAGATATATAGAAAAATGAAACAGAATAGAGAGCCCAGAAAAAAATAACTATGCATATATGTTTAATTGATCTTCAATAAGGGTGCCAAGAATATACAGTTGGAAAAAGATCATCTCTTCAACAAATGGTGATAAGAAAACTAGATATCCACATGTAAAAGAATGAAATTGGCCCTTTATCTGACACCATATGCAAAAATCAACTCAGAATGGTTTAAATGATTGAATGTAAGACACAAACCTATAAAATGCCTAGAAGAAGACATTGGGGGAAAGTGCCATGACAATAGTCTTGGCAATGATTTTGTGGATATGACAGCAAAAGCAGAGGCAACGACAACAAAATAAACAAGTGCGACTACATCCAACTAATAAGCTTCTGCACAGCAAAGAACACAATCAAGAGTGAAAAGACAACATATAGAATAGTAGAAAATTGATATGATTTGGCTGTGTCCCCACCGAAATCTCACCGTGAATTGTAACTCCCACAATTCCCATGTTCCATGGCAGGAACCCAGTGGGAGGTGATTGAACTATGGGGGCAAGTCTTTCTTGAGCTGTTCTCGTGATAGTGAATCAGGCTCACGAGATCTGATGGTTTTAAAAAGGGGAGTTTCCCTGCACAAACTCTCTTCATTTGTCTGCTGCCATGTGAGATGTGCCTTTCACCTTCCACCATGATCGTGAGACCTCCCCAGCCATGTGGAACTCTGAGTTCAGTAAACCTCTTTCCTTTGTAAATCGCCCAGTCTTGGGTGTGCCCTTTTTTTTTTTTTTTTTGAGACGGAGTCTCGTTCTGTCACCCAGGCTGGAGTGCAGTGGCGTGATCTCCACTCACTGCAAGCTCACCCAGGCTGGAGTGCAGTGGCGTGATCTCCACTCACTGCAAGCTCTGCCTCCTGAGTTCACACCATTCTCCTGCCTCAGCCTCCTAAGTAGCTGGGACTACAGGCACCCACCACCATGCCCAGCTATTTTTTTTTTTGTATTTTTAGTAGAGACAGGGCTTCACCATGTTAGCCAGGATGGTCTTGAACTCCCGACCTCAGGTGATCCACCCGCCTTGGCCTCCCAAAGTTCTGGGATTACAGGCGTGAGCCACTGTGCCTGGCCGGGTATGTCTTTATCAGCAGCATGAAGATGGACTAATACAGTAAATTGGTACCAGTAAAGTGGGGTGTTGCCAAAAAGATACCTGAAAATGTAGAAACAACCTTGTAACTAGGTAACAGGCAGAGGTTGGAACAGTTTGGAGGGCTCAGAAGAAGGCAGGAAAATGTGGGAAAGTTTAGAACTTCCTAGAGACTTGTTGAATGGCTTTGACAAAAATGCTGATAGCGATATGAACAATAAGGTTCAGGGTGAGGTGGTCTCAGATGGAAATGAGGAACTTGTTGGGAACTGGAGCAAAGGTGACTCTTGTTACGTTTTAGCAAAGAGACTGGTGGCATTTTGCTTCTGCCCTAGAGATTTGTGGAACTTTGAACTTGAGAGAGATGACTATAAGGTATCTGGTGGAAGAAATTTCTAAGCAGCAAAGCATTCAAGAGGTGACTTGGATGCTGTTAAAGGCATTCCAGTTTCAAAAAGGAAACAAAGCATAAAAGTTTGGAAAATTTGCAGCCTGACAATGCAGTAGAAAAGAAAATCCCATTTTCTGGGGGAGAAATTCAAGCTGGCTGCATAAATTTGCATAAGTAATGAGGAGGCAAATGTTAATCACCAAGACAATGGGGAAAATGTCCCCAGGGCATGTCAAACACATCTGTGGCAGTCCCTCCCATGACAGGCCCTGAGACCTAGGAGGAAAAAGTGGTTTTGTGGGCTGGGCCCAGAATCTCCATGCTGTGTGCAGCTTAGGGACTTGGTGCCCTGTGTCCCAGCCGCTGCAGCTGTGGCTGAAAGGGGTCAATGTAGAGCTTGGGCTGTGACTTCAGAGTGTGCTAACCTCAAGTCTTGGCAGCTTCCACATAGTGTTGAGCCTGTGAGTGCACAGAAGTCAAGAATTGAGGTTTGGGAACCTCTGCCTAGATTTCAGATGTATGGAAACATCTGGATGTCCAGGCAGAAGTTTGCTGTAGGGGCAGGATACTCATGGAGAACCTCTGCTAGTACGGTGCAAAAGGGAAATGTGGGGTGGGAGCCCCTACGCAGAGTCCCTACTGGACCACCACCTAGTGGAGCTGTGAGAGGAAGGCCACCATCCTCCAGATCCCAGAGTGCTAGATCCACTGACAGCTTGCACTGTGTGCCTGGAAATGCCACAGACACTCAATGCCGGCCCATGAAGGCAGCTGGGAGGGAGGTTTTACCGGCAAAGCCACAGGGACGGAGCTGCCCCAGACCATGGGAACCCACCTCTTGCATCAGCATGACTTGAATGTGAGACATGGAGTCAAAGGAGATCATTTAGGAGCTTTAAGATTTGACTGCCCTGCTGGATTTTGGACTTGCATGGGGCCTGTAGCCACTTTGTTTTGGCCAATTTCTCCCATTTGGAATGGCTGTATTTACCCAATGACTGTACCCCTGTTGTAACTAGGAAGTAAGTAACCTGCTTTTGATTTTAGAGGCTTATAGGCAGAAGGGACTTTCCTTGTCTCAGATGAGACTTTGGACTGTGGACTTTTGAGTTAATGCTGAAATGAGTTGAGTCTTTGGGGGACTGTTGGGAAGAAATGATTGGTATTGAAATGTGAAGAAATGAGATTTGGGAGGGAACAGGGGAAGAATGATATGATTTGGCTTTGTGTCTCCACCCAAATCTTGTCTTGTAGCTCCCATAATTCCCACATTTTGTGGTGGGACCCTGTAGGAGATGACTGAATCATGGGGGCAGGTCTTTCCAGTGCTCTTCCTGTGATAGTGAATGGGTCTCATGCGATCTGATGATTTTAAAAATGGGAGTTTCTCTGTACAGGCTCTCTCTATCTTTGCCTGCTGCCATCCATGTAAGATGTGACTTGCTCCTCCTTGCTTTCCACTATGATTGTGAGGCCTCCCCAGCCATGTGGAACTGTAAGTCCAATAAACTTTTTTATTTGTTAAATTGCCCAATCTTGGGTATGTCTTTATCAGCAGCATGATGGACTAATACAGTAAATATTTGTAAACCAAACATTTGATAAAGGGGCTCCTATACCTCAATAGTAAAAAACCAAATAACCTGATTAAAAAATAGCTGAAGGACTTGAATAGATATTTCTCCAAAGAAGACTTAGAAGCAACCAACCCATACATGAAAAAGTCCTTAAAGTAACTAATCACCAGAGAAATGCAAGTCAAAACTACAATGAGATATCACCTCACACCTCTCAGGATGGTTATTATCAAAAAACCAAAAGACCACAAGTGTTGGCAAGGATGTGAAAAAGTTGGAACACTTTCACCCTGTTGGTAGGAATGCAAAATAGTGCAGCCACTATGGAAAACTGCGTAAAGGCTCTTAAAAAAATAGAACTACCATTTAATTTAGCAATCCCAATTCTGAGTATTTATCAAAATAGTTAAAACAAGGATCTCAAAGTGATATTGACGCCCCAATGTTCACTATAGCACTTTTCACAATAGCTAAGATATGGAAACAACTTAAATGTTCATGGATAGATGAACGAAGGATATGTGTTATATACATTGGATATGATACTATTCAGCTTTCAAAAAGAAGAATATTGTGCAATATGTAACAACATGGATTAACCTTGAGGGCATTATGCTTAGTGAAATAAGCCAGTAACAGAAAGACAAATGTTACATGATTCTACTTATAGGAGAGATTTAAAATAGTCAAATTCATAGGATCAGAGTAGAATGATGATTCCCAGACTCTGGGGGAGGAGGAAATGGAGAGTTACTGGTCAATGGGCATAAAGTTTCAGTTAAGCAAGATAAATAAGCTCTGGAGAGCTGCTGTATAACATTGCATCTATAGTTAACAATAAGGCACTGTATACTTGCCATTTGTTAAGGGGGTAAATCTCATGTCCTATTCTTACCACAATAAAATATAGTGAAAAACAAAAACAAAAAAACCCTAAAAGACACCAAAGAGTGGACAGATAAGACACAGGATGAGAAAAGATATTTGCAATACATATATCCAACAAAGGACTTTCACACAATATACAAAGATCTCCTGCAGATCAATACACAAAAACAGACAACAACTTCACAAAAGAGGGAATGGTTCAAATGGCCAATAAATATATTAAAAGATCCTCATATTTATTAGTTATGAAGAAAATTATAACAACAGTGACATAGCAACACAGCCATTAGAATAGCTAAAATTATAAAGAAACTCAAAATACCAATTTTTGGAAGTTGTGGAGCAGATGAAACTTTTACACATTGTTGATGGAAATGTTAATACAATGTTTTGGAAGACTGGCATTACCTAGTAAAAATGAGAAATTATGTATCTTAATGATTCAGCAATTTTATCTCTAGGTATACATATTCAAGCGTGTGATGTTAACATCTCAACATGTTAAGAATGTTCAGCTGGGCATGATGGCTCACACCTGTAATCCCAGCACTTTGGGAGGCAGAGGAGGGAAAATCTCCTGAGCCCAGGAGGTTGTGGTGAGCCGTGATTGCACCATTGCATGCCAGCCTCGGTGACTGAGTGAGACTCCGTCCCAAAAAAACAGCAAAACAAAATAATGTTTGTAGCAGTAGTATTCATAACATTCCTAAATGGAATATTCCTCAAATGCTCATAAATAATAGAATGGATACATAAATTGTAATACACTAACCCAGTAGAATCCTATATAGCAATGGGAATGAGCAAGTTACTATTAGGCACAAAAACATGAATGGGTCTCATAAATTATCGAGCTGAAGAAATCAGATGCCAAAGAATACATACTATGTTACTCCATTTATATGTTGTTCAAAAACATGCAAAATTTAAACTTTAGTAATAGAAGGAAGAACAGTGGTTACCTGGAGGTAAGGGGTGGGTGCGTAATGACTTGGAAAGGGCACAGAGGAGATTTCTGGGGCGTTAGCATACTTGACGTCCAGATATGGTGGTAACACAAGCCTGTTCACTTTGGGGTTGGCTGACCTGAGCTTGAATCCTGGCTCATGGGGAGTATGACCCCAACTTACGTAACCTCTCCAAGACTCAGTTTCTTTATTTGCAAAGTTCAGATAATGAAACCCAGAAAGATTAATGACACGACAACAGGCAAAGCTCCTAGCCCAGGCCCTGGCATGAGCTGGGGCTCTGCAGTTATTCATTTCTTTCCCCTCACTCTGTGGTTATAAATGCACTGCCTGACCTAGTTAAACAAGATACCACCCCTTGTCCCCTCTTCCTCCTCTACCATCCACACACATCAGTGAGGCCTTCTTTTTATTTTTTATTTATTTTTATTTTTACTTTTTTTTAGATGAAGTCTCACTGTGTTGCTGTTGCCCAGGCTGGAGGGCAGGGGCCCGATTTCAGCTAACTGGCTCACTGCAACCTCCACCTTCCTGGTTCAAGTGATTCTTGTGCCCCAGCCTCCCAAGAAGCTGGGATTACAGGCGCATGCCACCGTGCCCAGCTAATTTTTGTATTTTTAGTAGAGATGAGGTTTTACCATCTTGGCTGGTCTTGAACCCCTGACCTCAGGTGATCCATCTGCCTGGGCCCCACAAAGTTCTGGGATTACAGGTGTGAGCCACTGCACCCAGGCAGTGAGGCATTCTTTATGAAATGATTTATCTTTTATGAAAGGGTAGAGGCAAGGGCAGCCATCTATGCAATAGGGACTCTGTCTATGGCTATTCAGCAGAGTAAAGATATGTAACTGGCCTAGATACCAAATCTATAGGCTTGGCTTTCTCTGGCTGGGCTGCAGGCTGTATGTATAGTATGTATTCCTCAAATGTAAGGATCTTTCCTAGTTCCAACTCTCTTCATGGGGAGGGCATGGCCTCTCGCATGCAGATAGATGCCTGTCACTTGATTCATTCAGTCTCTTAGAATAAAGGATGAGGCAATGGCGTGGAGGGTATCCCAAGCATTTGGCAGAATCCCAATGCTCAGGATTAACTTTTACCTCCCTGACCTCTCCCTGCAATTCCTTTTGGATCGGGTGTCCTTAGCTTCCTGTCCTAAACTGTTGGAGGGTGGTTGCCGGGCAGCTGTGAAACATCTGCCACCACATTCCACCTTCATTAGAGAGGTGGGCAAAGTGATATATGTGTGAATTTTCCAAATATTGGGTGTGTGTGTGTGCACTTGTATAAAATTTCATTTTTAAGGCCCTTCACAGAGTCTCAGGGATGAAAGCATGGAGTTGATGCTATCATTATTACAGTGAGGCCCTCATATTGCTTTGGCATATATAATGTTTCCCAGGCATATAACATTTTTCATTTAAAGAGGCAGCCTAGAGCACATTCCAACTTCAAAGATTTTCCTTTCTGGATGGTGGTTTTCTGCCCTAAGTCCTTGGGAAAATGTTGCCACATTTTTTTTTTCTTTTTTTTTTTTTAACCCAAGTGATTGACTTCCTTGAAAGGAGGAGATAGAGCTCTTGTAAAGATTTAATTTTTATGAGTTCTCTAATTCTCTCCGGAAAAAAACAGATTACTCCTCAAAGTTACTCTACGGGGTGTAGAGCCCCAGTGGCAAGGCAGAGGCCGGCCCATGGGTGTGACTTCCTGTTTGGTGCCGGTGGTGCACTGCAGGCTGTGGAGCTCAGGGTCAGAGGGAAGAATGCAGTCTCTGGCAGAGCCGGCTTCAATTCCGGTTCCATTTCTTCTCAGCTATGTGTCCTTGGGCTTTTAACCTCATCCTCAAAAACAGAAACACCATCTCTGCTCTGAAGGACTAAATAAGATAGTGTACATAGGTGGTTTTCAACTGGGATGATTTTGCCTCCTCCCACCATGGGGTACTGGGCAATGCCTGGAGACATTTTTGGTAGTCAGCATTGGAAGTGGGGTTTGCTACTGGCATCTAGTGGGTAGAGGCAAGGGATGCTGCCAACATGCTACAGTGCCCAGGACAGCCCTGCAACAAATAATTAATCAGCCCAGAATGCCAACAGTGTGAGGCAGGGAAACCCTGGTGTACATGGCCACTTGGGGCAGAGCTGTCCTTTAGTGGATCTTCCCTTCCTTTCTTTTTTCCTTTGGTCTGTAATTTCTTCCCCAATCATTTTCCCCATGGAGGACCTTCTTGGAATTTTCAATGTTTTTTTTTCCAGTGAGTTCACCCCCTGCTTCTCTGCTGTGGTTATTTTAGATCTCTTCACTCCCATCAGAACTCACACCCACAACCCCTTCCCTCTCACTCTTAGCAGATGACAAACTTAGAGGGAAAATTGACATTTCCGGAGAATTCATTCATTTTTTCCGCTCCCAAGCCCACTGACCTACTTCATCTGTACCTTTGAGGCAGACATGGCTATTTCTAACCCAGAGTTGCCCCTTTCTTCTTTCTCACTGAAGCACTGATTCTGTTCGTGTGCTGGGTGGGAACTGGGCCCAGCCTTGGTCTGTGCGTGACGGTTAAGTCCCAATTTTACATAATGAGATGTGTCAAGAAGTCTTGTGAAGTGCTTCTGAAAAATGTTTTTCTTTCTTCTAAGAGAAAAGTGCATGAAGAGAATTATGCCCTTTACGGACACATGGTTCCTGGTTATGAATGGGGCATGTAAGGATGTGATGCTTAGAGCTGCTGCAGCCATCCTGCAACCATGAGGCAAAGGTGAAACAAATCACAGAGCTGTTGATTCTGAGCCCTGCCAACATTGAACAGTTTAATTAAGGGTAGTAAAAAGCTACTGTTTGACTTTCAAATGTCCAAGCTACTTTCCAAGTTACAGTCCCAGAGGGTGTACTGTTACCTGAACCCGACAGAGTTTCTAACATATACAGCATCTTCTTTCATTCTTGTCCCAGTGAAATACCTCCTGGATCCAATCTCCATCCATCTCCTCAGAGATTTGCCTCTACTATTATTATTATTTCCTCCCTCTCTTCTACATCTTTAAAACTTTTCGTTTCTTGTATTGGCTTTTTCTTAGATGTATTAAGACATGATCAAATCTCTCCCATATTACACAACAAACAAAAAGCATCATTCCCAAAACTCAGCCTATAGATATTTCTTTCCAGGTACTTTCCTATCTTTCATCTTAATGTTTACAGTAAGTGCCTCCTAAGCTTTGCCTGCACTTGCTGTCTCCTCCTTCCTACCTCCCACATTCTCCTCCTTCATCCTGACAATCTGGATTCCACTCCTACGACTCCACCGAAACTTGCCAAGGTCACTGACACTTCCACTTTGGCCTATCCAATAAGTACTTCTCAAGTCAGATATCATCATAGCAAAATCGACTTACCCCACCCTGCTGATATCCTCTTTTTCCTTGGCTTCTGTAACCCTGCTCTCTCTGTGGGGTTCCCTCCCATCTCTCTAGCTAATTTCCAGGCTCTTGTAATGACACTTCCTCTTCTGCCCTGTTAGAGGGGCTTTGCTGGCTGTCCTCTCTTCCTTGTTGCCCCTGCTCTCTGTGGAACGTCATCAGCAGCCCAGCAAACATTCATTATCTGGGGGCTGACATAATGCCCAACTTCTGTCTCCAATCCAGAATTTCCTGGTTTGGAGTCCATGTACTCATCTGTTCTTAGACAACTCCACTTGGATATCTCTCAGGAACCCCGATCTTGATATATCCAAAACTAAACTCAAGATCTTTCTCCAAAACCTCATATTAGTCAGTGGTCCCACCATTTACCTAGCTGCCTCAGCCAGACACCTGGGGGCCACCATTGACTGCCTCCTCACCCTACCTTTAACTCCGATCTCTCATGAGCACTTTGAGTAATATTCTGCTTTCTGTAGTGTCCAATGCTCTCTACCTTTCTTTATTTCCTGCAACTCTCTCCTTACTTGTCTCCCTGGCTATCTTGCCCTGCTCCACCCAAATCTGCTACTGAAATGCAAATCTGACCATGTGTGTCACTCTCCCACTTGAAACCTTATGGTGATTATTACCATGTGGGTCAGACTCATGATCATGGCTTATGAGGCTGTCTTCTGGTCACTTCTTTCCCTCACTCTCTGGGGGAGCACAGGCCTGAGATGCAAGCCTTCCTACAAAGCTCCAATCCCATCTCCTCTTCCCTACCCCACCAACCTGGATGACTCTACTTGCTTCTGAAAGCTGAGATGTCACTGGCCTCTAACAAGTCTCTCTACACCCACCTGTCTGAATGAGGAGCCACTCCCATGTCCCAACTCTCCCTCGTGTCTCAGAGCACTGAGCTGAATTCACATCATTTCTTTAAGCATCTGTATCCCTGTTAAACTGTCAGCTCCATGAGGGCAGACCTTGTGTCTGACTTGTTCCCCATTTGTAGATGCTCCCTGAATATTTGTGGAGTGACAAGAATAACAGGATGAATGAACAATTATGGATATGTCAAGTGTGCTCCCTTGCACCTCCAGACGACCTCTCCCTCTGGCTCCTTCGGACTTCTCTCTTTCTGTGCCCCATTTCCAGCCCAGCACCTTCTAAAGTCCACGTGCATTTTCTGCCCACCTTTGCATACGTAATCTCATTACATTTCATTTTATCCTTACACATGACACATATGGGGTGGCATTTTTATTTCCATTGCAGAGATAAAGTTTAGCGAGGTGAAGTAAACTGACAGAGGTCACATGGCTGAGAAGCTAGCATTCAAATGTTTTGTTCTTTGGTCTCCGTGCTTCTTCTACCACAAGAATCTTGTATGAACATTTTATAGAGGCGTTTCATTTACAGCATTGTTTTGATGTTCATGTAAATGTGTTTGTATGTTGCTAAGAAGAGTGTTGAGACATGGTCCAGGTCTTTTTTTAACTCGTAGGTTCTTAGGAAATAGTTGTAGGTGGACTGGCTGATAATTGCAATATAGAGCTGGGTGCAGTTTCTGGGTGGGAAGGGCAGGAAAGATGAGTGTTCTTCAGGGCTGATTTCAGGACTCCTCTCTTCCTCTCTGCTAGAGGACAAGTTCATCTTTAACTTCAAACTCTATTTCTGGCACAAATGGGAGCACAGAAATGTTAATTCTCTTCCCTCTGCCCCTCAATAACTTTTATGAAATCTCTCTAAGAACCCTTCCTGGCACCTGATTTCATGGAGTTTGCACGGCCTTGACGCCTAGCTTCCAACTTTGTGTTTCTGAATGTTCTATCATGATTGGGTGCTTCATAAATGGAGCCCTAGGGATGTTAAACACAGCAAGTGGTAGCCCTGTCAGCATCCCAGGGATCTTGGGAGAAACTCTCCTTGTATTTAGATTCTACAAGGTCCCCTTGAGAAATTTGACACTACTCTGTCATCACTGTCTTTTAAGAAAAGGTCGGCCAGGCGTGGTGGCTCACGCCTGTAATCCCAGCACTTTGGGAGGCCGAGGCTGGTGGATCACGAGGTCAGGAGATCGAGACCATCCTGGCTAACACGGTGAAACCCCGTCTCTATTAAAAAATACAAAAAAATTAGCTGGGTGTGGTGGTGGGTGCCTGTAGTCCCAGCTACTCGGGAGGCTGAGGCAGGAGAATGGTGTGAACCCGGGAGGTGGAGCTTGCAGTGAGTCGAGATCGCACCACTGCACTCCAGCCTGGGCAACAGAGCGAGACTCCGTCTCAAAAAAAAAAAAAAAAAAAAAGTGTGTTCCTCATTTATTTGTTTATTTATTCACCAAATAAGTATATGTTTTTGAAAACTAGTGGTAGGCTTTGCATGAGCAATGAAGAATACAGATCACAAAGAGACAATTACAATAACTGGAGAAATTCTGGGGGCGAGGTGTTAGGAAAGGCTGTCTGGAAGAAGTGCTGAGCTCACTGAGGGCTCAAAGATAAGGAGGTACTCTGTGGGGGCAGTGTGGGTGGCACCATGGCAGGTACTGGAAAGGGGTGCACGAGAAACCCAAGCCTTGGTCTCTGCCTTTCAGAAACTCAAAATTAAGTTAAAAGGCAAAGTTAAGTCAAAATTGAA
Organism: Pan troglodytes; assembly: GCF_028858775.2. Taxonomy (NCBI): domain Eukaryota; kingdom Metazoa; phylum Chordata; class Mammalia; order Primates; family Hominidae; genus Pan; species Pan troglodytes. Next base: position 18,877,574 of record NC_072411.2, read on the forward strand.
TTAAAAACCACGTCCTATGACATGGTTAAGAAACAATGTCAAGTGTTCGCTCTTCAGTGTCCGAATGGATGAAATAGATTTTAAAAGCTAAAGAATTCCCACAGTGTTCAGGATGAGAGTCTCATCATCTAAAAGCTTCCCTTTTAAATATATTTATTCCTCCTCCTGAGGAAGTGAGTTCCCCATTACTAGAGGTATTCAAGCAGGTCTGGAGGGCTTATTAATAAGGTTGGGTGGTCAGGAGAGCAGGCAGAATCATAAACAAGACAGAACAGTGTTTCCTAAGTTGGTAGTTTTTTTTTCCTAAAATTTCTATATGAACTTCAATGGCCAAATACCTTTCTCACGATTGTTGCTATGCCGTAACTCCAACGGTGTTGTTATTTATACACTGTTTTAATTAAATAGATATATTTAAAAGGGAAGCTGGTGCAGATCTATGTCTATGATATAACCTCTAATATTTAAGTGAAAATAGTAAGGTGTAAAAAAGTGTGATGGATCCCATCATTTGTGTGAAAAGTTGCATTTATATTCATATATACTTGTTAGTGAATGAACTATTGCTAGAAAGTACAAAACAAGCTGATAACACTGGTTGCCACTGGGGCGGGATGCTGACAGACTAGGGCACATACATGTTATTTATTGAAAAAATAGAATGAAAATCATTTAAAAAATCTGTATCAATTCCACACCTATTTTGTAAATTTGCATGTATGCCATATGTCCCGAAAAGAAGGCTTGAGTAGTAAACACCTGCCTTTCTTTATTTTCCTGTATTCTCCAAAATTTCTACAGGGAACATGTACATGATTTTTAATTTAAAAATTGCATTAAATGATACTATCAGATAATAGAGAATAAAGCAGTCAGGGTTAAGAGGTGGGAGGAGGCAGCAAGAGCTATACACAGCTTAGAGAGCAGGGATGGGGAAAACACTAAGGCTGGGATGAGGGAAGATATCTGGGGTTTGTGATCTGGAAGGGAGGTTTGACCTGATGGGGAAAGGTTGGACCAGCGATCAGGAGGAAAGAATCCCAGGGGGATCAGAGATTGACTTAGATTCCTCCAGTGAGGGGATGAGAGCTTGGGAAGGGCTTTGGCTGGAGGAGTCCTGGAGACTGAGAGCAGGTTCATACCTGAGCAAAGGGAACCAGCAAGCTGGAGGAGGCCCAGGGTGTAGAATCAAGATGGAGCCAAGCTGGTGGTGATGAGTGCCAAAGGGTTATCTGGGCCACTGAGTTGCACAATCCTGGGAGGCACCTTCTACTTGCAATTGTACATACAACTGAATGGGGGAACATGGCTGCCATGGCTGGGACCCGGGAGGGGTGCTGGGTGGGTTGAGGGAAGGCAGGCTCAGTTGGGGGACTCCCAGAGGTGAGAGTTGAGAAAAGGCAGGATGGAGGTAGAGGATTAGGAGGGGCTCTACACTGGGATGAGCTGCAGTCTAGGAGATGTAGGGGCAGGCGGCTAGTCAGGGAAGATCTGGCTTGGGCAATCTTGTGTCCCAACTGCAGCAGATTGGGTGGGCTGCCTTCCTGATGTGGAATATGACCATGGTGTGCCTGCAGGCAGACTCTTAGCAAATGAAGTCGGGGTGTTATCTGAGAATTGCTTAATCATCTCCATTCCAATGGGGGCAGGCAAGTCACGCCTTAGGAAATGTTGGCTGGGGTTAAGGTAGGACTAGATAGCCTCATTGGTCATACAGCACCAGTAGATGCAGGATTCTAAGCAGCTGAGAAGCCCTAACTTGCTGGAGTGGTTGAGGTAGGGGGAGGGCTCATGGTTTCTGGGGAGAGGGCCAATGGTTTCTGGAGGCAGAGTTGACAAAAGTGAAAGAGAGCTATGGAAGGGAGGGTAACCTCTAAAAATTGATGCATTGAATCCATGCATGATGTCCTCATAGGAAGGGTGGTGGGCAGCAGGGAGGAAGCAAACATAGTCATCATTTTCCTTGACCTCATGGTCATTCACCGGGTCCTGCTAGGTGGAATTTAATATAATCAACTTGGCCTTCCACCTTGTCCCATCCTAATGAAAATTCCAGTTCCTATAAAGCATTTCTCCTAGACAGCCTTATTGGTCTTCTTGGAAAGGAATATCAGGCCTCTTAGAAACCTTAAATTTAAGATTCTAAAAACATTCTTTTCCATAGTTCTGAAACTCTACCACTGTATTTGTTTCTCTCTTTGTTTAGGAATCCATCAGAGACATGTATTTCCTTCCCCTTTCAGACTAGGCAAGAAGGATACACGCTTTTCTTTTCCCTAATTTCCCTTAGAAGAAAATGACATTTGCCTATACAGTTCTATTTTTTTTCTTTTGGTTTTTAATTATAAAAAGCTTCTAGTAGCTGATTTATTATATAGGGAACAAATTGTGTCTTTGAGACCCACTGCTCTGTAATTACTTGAGTTAGCACTGCAGATATCTACACAGGGGCCAGCAGTCAATTTTGACTCAGAGTAGATAATACACGGACTGCTATTAAGTTTAATGTAGATTAATGTGAGTTGCTTCCCTTTGCACGTATGTGTGCAGGTACCAATAATTAAGATTAATTTCCGCTAGGTAGAATGGCCTTTGTTGTGCACAGTGCCAGAAAATGCTTCTTTAATAGCTGCTAATTGGATATATTTGCTTTGATGGTGAAATCCTGATTAGTCTTGTTACCCTGAAAACTCCCCTCCTTGCTCCTTCTCCCCGCCCCCACCTACTGTTTAGGGGAAGAAAAGATTGACAGTCTTCTTCCCCTAAAGCAGAGTCAGAGCTTTGGAGGTGATGAGCTCTTTTGCACTCTCCTATGTAAAGCCATGTTGTGCAGTCCATTTTCCAGCAAATCAGTCATAGCTGCTTCTACTTACTGAGAGCCGACTACGTGCTCGCTGCTTTATTTTCATGTTCATTCTGAACAACACCACTGTGGGGTGGAAATCACCACTCTGTTTGTTCAAATGAAGATATTGAGTTTCAGCAATGTTAAGGCACGTGTTCAAGGCCACAAGCTGGGAAATGATAGAATGGAAATTTCAGTCCAACCACTTTCTGGTAAATACATCAGAATTTTAAAAATTGCCAAGATGAGCCATTATCTTATCGGCACTGTTCTTTTTCATTTTCCTGTTTTTCTGCAGGTCTCAGAGCCCACAGTGAAGTGCCATTTCCCCTCCCTACCCCAGATCTCTCCTCACTATAATTCCCCTCCCTGCTGTCCTGATGGTTCAAAGCCACTTAGAAATAAAGTGGAAGGCTTCAGAGTTGGTCAGAAGCACAAAGCCACACCTGGAAATTTCCTCAACAGGTCCCAAAGGCTAGCTTATGGAAGGGAAAGTTGTAAAATGGTGATAGTTGTAGAAAGGTTTTCTCCTTAGCAGTAATGCCCTTCCCCACTCCCGTTCCACCACAGGAACTTCCTTTCTTATATATTCAAGTTTTTTTGCATCAAAAGCAAAGCTCCTGGCAGCAGCAATCGAGAACCAGGTTCTACTGGCCAAGTCAGGTGGTAAAGGGATGAAGCTGAGGGAACCACATGAGGAGAGAAGGCTCTCAGATGAACTTTGCCTCTCTTGATTTTGCTCCAGGTTGGCAGAGCCTTCAGAAGACCTGAGGCGTGGTTTGAGGCACCCAGTGGGTGTTGGCTGACCTCACAGGGCTCCATGGAAGGACTGTGTGATTTTCTGCCTGGGACAGCTGAGTTGGCATCTTGCCTCTGTCACAGATGAGCTGTGTGACCTTAGTCAGCTTACTCAACCCCTTTGAGCCTCAGTTTCCTTTCTTCCATTGCCATCTGATTCACAGATTTTTCATTTTCCCAGAGGAAATGAGATTGTCTTTATTATATTTAATGCAGGATTTGATAACTTTAATGAATACCATTTCCCTTTCTATTTGTAGAAGCTGCAGCCCTCTCGATGAGTTTAAGAGGAAGTAACAACCTTCATAAAATGTTTTCCTGGAGGAGCTGAATTTGCACTGACAACACTGGGTAGAAAAAATTTTCTCTAGATTTCTTTCAGGAGATTCACTGAAATCCTTCCTCATCTATAAATTTAGAAAAGAGACTCAGTCATGGGGGTCCCACTGGCATTTTGAATGGGCAATTCATCATTGCATGGGACTGTCCCACACATTAGAATACACTTAGAACTTTCCCTGCCCACTAACTACCCACAGCACCCTCAGTCATTGCAACAACTCACTGTCACATGTCTGAATGCCCTCCAGGGAGATCCTATGCCCCACCCCAGCTGATAACCACTAGCTGAGTCTCCTAGTTCTAACATTCCTCCTGGCACCCTGCACCCCTTTCCCTGGAGTGTAAGGGCACCATAAGTCAGGCTCGTCCTCTTGGCCACAGGTTCTGGTGGTTTGAGGAGGTCACCCATGAACGAGGCCCTGCTGTGCAGCAGTCTCCTGCCCAGGTGCAGGCTTCCAGGGCTGGTTTAGCCACCCATCTTCCTTCCTCACCATTGGGTGGTTAATTTCAGCATGGTTCCCAAATCCTTGCTGGCCAAAGAGCATGTGGACCAGAAGAGGTGAAATGCTCTGATCCCTTTCTTGATGCTCTGTTCTTCTGTGGCTCTGAGTTGAAAGAAGAGATTTAAGTCTTGTGTCCCTTTTGCACAATGACTTACTTATAGGCTAACTGGCTCCTTTCATCAGGAGTTTAAAGTGCAATTAGAAAAACTATTGTCGATGTTTAGATAACAGGACATGATTTGGGGGCTAAGTCAGGTAGAGGTAATTAATAGCTGTGAAGATTTTTAATGAGGCCTGGATTCTGCTTCCAGAACTCTGTATGTAGATCTCACTACAATTGTAAGGTGAATATATTTAACTCTATTTTTTTTCCTGATAAAAATATAGCCTGGTGTTAGTAGCTCTGCTGATGGAGTCTGGCCAGAGTTTGCGCCTCCTTCTGTCATTTATTAGCTGTATGATATCATGTGGATTACTAAAACTCTTATGGTTCTAGTTTCTCATTTCAAAATGGAGAAAATAAAATCTGTCTTGCAGAAGGCTGCTATGAGAACTAAATAAAATAATCTCACACGGTAACCAATATGATGCCTCACAAATGGTAGGTATATAACTAAGAGTGTTATTATTAAGAAGAAGAGTTTATAAAGAAGCAAAAATTAGGCCAGGCGTGGTGGCTCACACCTGTAATCCTGGCTGAGGCGGGTGGATCACCTGAGGTCAGGAGTTCGAGACCAGCCTGACCAATATGATGAAACCCAGTCTCTACTAAAAATACAAAAATTAACCAGCCATGGTGACATGCGCCTGTAATCCCAGCTACTCAGGAGGCTGAGACAGGAGGATCGCTTGAACCCGGGAGACAGAGGTTGTAATGAGCTGAGATCGCGCCATTGCACTCCAGCCTGGGAAATAAGAGCAAAACTCTGTCTCAAATAAATAAATAAATAAATAAATAAGCAAAAATTGTAAGCCCCTAGGATGGGCTTTAATTACAGCAAGATGGGCCAAAGTTGGCTCTGAAAGAAACTTTTGAGAGGTGTATACTGTTTGATCTTGGGACAAAGAGTGAGAGAATATCTGGAATACCGGGAAATCTTTAGGAATGTATAACCTATTCCATCAGAAGTAGTTCTGCTTATGCCTGAGCAGAGAGAGGGAGAGGGATTAGGTTAGTGGTTTTCAGACCTCAGACTGTATGTGTGTGTGTATGTGATTGCTGCATGCTCAGCTGCTAGTACACATCAGATGAGCACAGGCATGTGCCAGGCAGGTGTGCTTGTGTCTTGGCTGACCTCTAATTGAGTATGGCTCAAGCAGCCCCTGGTCAAGTGTGAGCTTGTGCAATTTTACCTGAATGGATGTGTATAGAACTGACTTTTTAAAAAGAACTAGTGCAGAATTTTTTCTCCCTAATTAGGCCACATTTACAAGAAGAAATTTGTATATGTCCAAGTATGACCAAAGACACTGGATTCAGAGGTCTACAAACAGACAAGAAACCTAGCAGCAAAAATGGGCATTTTGAGATATTAACATTTGGAACATGATACCTCAGCAATAAGTGGGATTTGGAAGATTCAGACCTGAGTAGGGCCCACAAGATTAACCTCAGTGCCACAGAGTAATCGCAGAACTAGGCAACCAGGCAAAGCAGGCACTAGTAATTTTGGAGTGCGTGAATAGTGGGAATAGTTGAGAGACCATGGTATGCCCTGAGATCCTGGAGTGGATATTAGCCTGCTCACAGGGGCTTTATGCTGATGTCTGAAGATCATTGCTGAAGGTGCACAACAGCTGCCTCAACAGGTGCTGCGGCTGACCTTGCTCTTAGAGCTGGACTTCATTTCATCCTATTATTAAGGGGCATTATTCAAACACAAAGTATAGATTGGCATTTCTGCCTTGATTGGGATATTTGTGATGGAAAAAACAGGTGGATGGAGAAAAATCGTTAGGAAGAGCAAAGAATGAAAAGAAAGAAATAGATGAATGAAAACTGAATATAAAATTTAATTGGAAATGCTCTGAGCAGTTATAGGTTTCACACTCAAAAATAGAACTGCAGAGACAGCAAGAGCCCAAAGAGTGCAAGGACCAGGGTGAGGTCCATGAAAGAGAGAGAAAAAACAAAAACAGAAACAAAACTCTTTCACCACACTCAATATGAGCTGGGATGTGCTCAAAGCTAACATAGAAAGACATGCATAATGCCAACTTGGGCACAGTCACAAACCTCTTATATTCTAGTGAAATCATCAAAATGCTTCAAGAAGATAGTTTGAACACAAATTAAAGGGAACATTTCTTTTCATTCTATTAAATTATGTGGAACATGAGGTGGTTATGGATTGGAGTTGTTACTGGGACTGAAGGATAGAATTTACATGGAGGCAGGTTTAGCAGGAAATTTATCATTAAGAAACTGTCCAGCAATGAGGCAGACTTCTTTAGACATCTTGAGCTCCTGGTCATTGAAAATGACCCATCAGGCAGGTGCTGGAAGTGATTTCTGCACCGGGTCAATGGTTGAACCAAAGACCTTGCAATTCTCTGTTTAATTCTTAGGTTTAATATTTCTAGAATCAAGAAAGACTTAGATAAATTCTTATGTGGCAGATCCCATTACAGGTTGTTACTGGAGACTGAAATATGGTATAATACACATTTATGAAATAAGGTCAGGGAGGAAGGAAGGGAAAAAGAAAGGGCACTAACCTGGATTGTGCTTGGAACTGTGCTGAAATTTGTATTGTCTTATTTAATCCTTGCAATTATCTTTTGACATAGGTGCAATTAGCTTCAGTGTTACAGATAAGGAAAAAGGCAGTCAGAGAGGCTAAGTGGCTTGTCTGAGGTGACACAGGAGCACAGATGGATTTTTTTGCCTAATCTTTCTAAAGCCTAGTCCAAGCTCTCTCTGCCATGCCATGTGCCTCCTGAGTGCCCTAGGCTGGTATTCTCCTGAGTGCTGCTGTCCAACTTGGCTCTGGTCATATGGCTTTTGGGCTTGAAGTGGTGCGACCTACCTTATTTTCTATTGTTATCTAAAGGAACGCCCATCTCCAGGCAGGATGGCATAGTAGTCAGTGAACTGAAATGGAAGTAAGAATGCACTGGCCGTTTTCCTGTTCTGTAAACTGCAAAATGAATACAACTCTCTCCACTCATCCCCTCCACAAATATGAAACCAAAAAAATCATAATTGTGTAATGTTCTATTACTTATAATTTTTTGGCAAAGCATTTTGACTTGGGAATCAGAAAACAAGATTCTTGTCCCTGGACCAGCTTTTTAGTCCTGCTGAGCCTCCATTGCTTTATTTTAAAAGCATAGAAAAAAAGGAAAAGCTAAATCATCTCTAAGATCTTTTAAGTTATATATACTTATGTGACATACAATAATTATATATAAATTATGTGTGTAAGTCTGTACGTATATGTATATGTACTTATGTTAATAGTTAAATCGACATCTACTTATCTACACTAATATCAGCAACAGTGAAGTAATTGCCCAATAATCCCAAAACAGAAAATAGTTTAAAATCCACTGTTTCGTTTTGGAGTGCATAATTTAGTGATCTTACTGTAGATTTACTTAAAATAAGGATAGAATAAAATTCTGTTTCCTAGTAACACCATAGTTGGTTGATGCAAGTAAGACATCCAGGAGCATTAAAGGAAATTCACCTGGGTTGAAACAAAATCATCTGCAGATTAATGGCCACCAGCTGAGATCTGACTACAGTTCAGTGTGGAGGCTGGCATCAGACAGGCCTAAGTTTGGGTCCTGACTCTTACATTCCCTGACTAGAATAATCTTAGGCAGGTTATTTAACTTTTTTGAGTCTCAGTTTCCTTACTGGAAAGTGGAGATAATAGTACCTATCTCTCAGGATTGTTAAGGGCAAGAATTGTGCAAGTATGGGGCCTGACACAGGTTGGTGCTTCACAGATGGTAGCCATATTGGCATGTAAGACCTTCCTGGTCATCCACACTCCTGCCCTCAAGGGCAAGGTCAGTCTTGCTTCTCTTGGGTCAGCATGCTGTCTGGGAGTGCAGAGGCATTTGCCAACCATTTGCATGAGGGGCAAGGACATCTTGACCATAGAAATGAAAGTCTCTAAAATGTGGCCCCTGGAAGAGCCATTCCCATTTGCTTTCCACCATGCTCATAAGGAGTCAGGGGATTTTCGTCATCCCTGTAAATTAGCCTCCAGTCACCAAACTTTAGCCGCCTCTTGCTACAGCAGGCCGATGCCTGGAGTACCCTGGCCAGCTCTCCAGCTAGGAGGGGGTTAAAACCAACATTTGCAGATAAAGAGGTAAACATATTTACATTCCTCTCTTCACACTTTATGCATATGTCATGCAGTGAATAGTTTTAGAGGTCTGTTTGTACTATCTCTCCAGAATTTTTATAGTCTGGAGGACACAAAATCTCTATAAAGTGACTTATTGAAATAGAAGCAGATTGGTAAAACTGTTTCCCTCTTATGAACTGTGAAGAATGATCCTCTAAATGAAATCAGGAAGGAACTGGACAGAATCTTGTTTAATGGTCTGACAAAATGAATCACAACGATTCCAGACATCCATCACTGCTAAAAGGGGACCACAAATGATCTGTGAACCACTATATATTGATTACCCATGTAGTACAAGTGTCGGATTTAATGTTCACACACCATACAGAGGCGGCAGGGACAGATGGTGCCTTAACTCTTCTTTGATAGATTTTAATGGTGAAATATTGATTTCTATCTGGCCAAGGCCTGCGGTTAGGGGCCAAAGTCATTTGTTGGGTATCGCCGGACACCCAGTTGGCCCAGCGTAATCAATCATTTTTGGCAAGGCAGGTGAAAATCCAGAGAGAAGCACCTTGGAACCCAAACTGGAGCGTGATGTGTCTGAGTCCAGCCACCTAGAGAAAGAGAGAGAGAGAGAGGACTCTTGGAGATTGTGCTTGTAAAGAATTATTAATGATAAGACATGTTTACTGAGGAGAGTCGCAGCGAATCAGAGCTGACATGAAATAGTCTGGGAGCCTCGTGGAGAAAATGAGCCTCTTGCTAAGAGCGACTATATTTTATTTAAACATCCTTCTAAGGCTGAGAACTCAGGTAATCTGTTGTGTTACAAGCCACTGGCTGTTCTTGCTATCCAGAGAGATAACACTGAGGCGCTAATAGGAACACATCAATCACAATCAGGCTGCAATTCCAGCGGTGTCTTGTCCTCCCAGCTCCTCTTTAAGCTCCTTAATAATGGTGATAACATAGTTCGGGGGCTGCTGAGAGGGGCTCTCCCCTCTGAGGGTCATATTCATAAAGTGAATAGCTTGCCAAGTCAGCATCCAGGGAACGGGATCTATGCTGGGGGACTTGTGTGCAGAAGGAGAGGGAGGGGCATGGACCAGCTGGGGAGGGTTGGACTCCAACAGGAGAATTTTCTATCATCTGTTGGTCCCTGGGTTTTGTGATGTCACTTCTGCCTCCTTCCTAAGAAAGGGGTGTGAGTGTGCATATTATATGTAATTATTAAATAACAAGAATCATTTTCTTGGGCAGCTTATAAAATGGTTTAGAAGGCAATTCCCAAAGGGAACCCTCAACATGTTCTGAGTGATGACAACCTCATGGGAATAAGTGTGTGGCTTCCCTGGAAGATTCTGGTGCAAGATATGTCAGGAGGGTGGGGATGGGTGGGGGAAGGGGCCATCCTAGTCTCTGCAGCTCTGTGTCAGCCTCTAACCTATCACCCTCAAGGTTAAGCATCTATTTACTTGTTTGACTCCCTCATAGGTGATGAGTTCTTGAGGGTGGCCATTGTGTCTAATTAATTATTGTATCCTCAGTACCCCAGCACATGGCTTAGGGACTCACAAGATGCTCAATACATGAATATGGCTGAATATACAAGTGCAGGCAGGTGTTTATGTTAAAAAGAAGTCAGACATACTTCCTTGCACCTTTTGACAGTTCACACAAACGTGTGTGTTATGCATGTACATAAATATATAAATTCATAATAGAATGCACTGACCTTATGAAGACATGCAACACATTTTATATCTACTTGTGTGCTTTACTTTTTATGAAACAGCATAACTTAATGGATAATACACTGGACTCTAGAGCCAGACTGCTTGGATTCAAATCCTGGCTCCACCACTTATTAGAAGATGACTTTGGGCAAGCTGCTTCAAACTTTTGTGCCTCAGTTATCTCATCTGTAAATTGGGGATAATAACAGTACCTACAATTTGAGGATTAAATGAGTTATTAGATGTGAAGCTTTAATAGCAGTTCCCTGCAAACATAAGTATAAATATTTTATGTTATATATTATGCTTAAATTATATATCTAGCCATGGCATTATATTCAAAATATTTACATAAATGAACGCATATATATGCATTCCTTTAGATAACAATAGAAAATAAGGTAGGTCGCACCATTTCAAGCCCAAAAGCCATATGACCAGAGCCAAGTTGGACAGCAGCACGCAGGAGAATACCAGCCTAGGGCACTCAGGGGGCATATATATATGCATCAAAAGCCTTTACATGGTTGGTATTAGGAATCCCAACAAGTATTTGCCTTGTTCTCTTTGATATAGCAAACCCGCGCTTAGAGCCGTACGTTTATCTTGGTGGCGCTTTGGTGGGATGGTGGATATTTTGATTCATGGTAAATTTGTGTACTCTTACGCTGTTTCATGTTGGGGCGTCAGTGGTCGGTACACTTGCCTGACTGTATTTATCTACCAAAACCTGTAAGTGTGTGTCTCTAGCTAAACAAGTGTATATATTGGTATTCATATACAAAGGCGCTGCAGGACAGGAGGAGCCCAGCTTTGTGGACGGCCCAGCGGTGCAACCTGCCCCCAGATGTGAGCCTGCAGGCGGCAGATTCCGCTTAGATTATCTTGCTTACCTAATGATTTTTGCTTCACTGCCTTGCTCGATTGTGTTCACCAGGACGGCAGGCTATTAAAATGTCAAGGCACATTGAATTGTTGTTATCCAGGAGAGAGACCTTTCCAATCAACCTGTGTTGTGGGGGTTGCAAAAACTCCCTCCGAGAAAGCGATTGGAGAGAGGCTTTATGGCTTTTTTACATAGATGGGGGTGAGCAGGGAGGTTGAGAGAGGGCACGGCGGAGGAGTGGGGGAGGAGGGGCGGGGGGAGAGAGGTGGGGCAGGAGCCCGGGTTTATGGCAGCCGGAGTGTGCTAATTAAAATGCCATCTTCTCAAACAGGTAGTGGTGGCTTCTTGCTTTTCCATTTATGGATAACTGCAATATGGCCTTGCTGTTTGGTTTAAAAAAGGGAGAGGGGGAGGTGACTCACAGCGGGCAGTGGCAGTGGGAGCTGCAGTGCTGAGGATCTGGGTGGGGTATAAGGAGCGATTGTAAGGCAGAAACACCAAGGAGTTATATCCCTGATGTATTGGCAGGAAGGGCTAGAGAAAGAAACAAAAACAAAGACTTCCTTGGCCCTGCGCCTCTCCAGGCTCTGCTAAGAGCCACGTTCCCTGCATACAGACGTCGGCGGGCCTTTCTGGGTGACAGTGCTGAGCCGCGGCTGCAGTGTCACCAAGCGGCACCTCGGCCCCGGCCCCGCCCGCGCCAGCTGGGACAGTCTGGAGACCTTCTTTTCATGCCGTCAAGTCTCATTTTGCCAAGGACTTATTTTTCTTCGGGGAGAGAGGGAGAGCGGGGGCAAAGGATGTTCTCTTAAAGTATCCACCGATCAGAGCCGCTGAAGCCTCCAACCAGAAACTCAAACTTCCCTGGATTGACTTTTCCCCCTTTGTTCACATCATCTCACAAATATTTGGCTTTCCCCGGCCACGTCTGTTCTATTTCTGCTTCGGAGAGATGGCTTTGTTTTTGCTTTCGTGCGGTTCTACGAGGCGCTCCACGATCCCGCCCCCTGGCATGGCAGCACCTACCGGCGGCGCGAACTCGGCTGCTGTGGGCTGCTGCGCGCTCTCGCCTTTGTCAGTTTCATCAGCCGGAGTTTCGGCTGCGCGCGCGCATGCGCCTGCCCACCCCTCCGCCAGTTCCGGGCTTGCATCCCTGCCAGTCTCCCGCGCCCGTGGTTCTCAAGTTTCTCGCCCTTCTAGCCCGCGCTACACCCTTCCCAGCTCGCCATTTTATTTTCTCGTTGGCGCAGCCCGTTCTTCCGGCCTAAACCAAATCTCATTTTCGTTCCTCGCCTCCTCCCTCCTTCCCGTGACTGGATTTTGGCAGAGTATCTCTGTAGGGCTACCTCAGATCCCTCAGCCTTGGATCCTTCCATGGGCCATGCTCCTGGAGTGTCACTGGCCAGCGAGACTTGCTTTGGTCTGTTTTCCCCATCTTTTATCTGAAGACTTCTACCCCCACAGCTGCAGCACGCAGTCCGGCGCCCCTTGGGAAGCTTTGGACGGGATGCTCCCTCCTTCTGCTTCCCTAGTAGGGGTGAGGGCCGCATATTTGAGTTCCCAGGACACTTTTCTCTCCCCTATAGCTTTAAAATGCTTCGTTGAAAGTGTCCGTTTACTTGTCTTGAATTAAATTGGTTTGTTTATTTAATCAACACATATTTATTGAGAATCTACTATATTTAAGTATTAACCTGTTGTTAAATGTTGGGGATATACTGGGAAGAAAAACAGACACCTCTCAGCCTCCCATGGCCTATAAGAGATTTTCTCTGGGTCGAGGACCATGCAGTATTTGTTTCTGTAACCTGGAACATATAGATGCTCAATAAATTTCAAATGGACGAAAGAAACAAATTCTCTCCCTGCCCTGAGCCACCCCCTATTTCCTATGTGCTGTATCATAATGCCGAAACACAAGCTCACTGTGATAAGGTTGGTAGATTTTTCTCAAATTCCTGTATTTTCATTTTCTTCCCCTCTCCTGCTGAAGGTCTTCAAAGCCACCAGGTGGCTTTGGTCCAGTTCTAGCACTCCATTTTATTAAGGCTCAGATAGGACAGCGTCAAATATCAAGTGGTTAATTGGTGATGGAGCCCAGAACAGATTTGACCTTGGGCCTCCACAGTCCTAGTCCATGGCTCCGTAAATGACACATAGACTTGCACGTCCTTGTCTCCTGTGCCTGTCACATGTCCCCCAGCCAGAATGTCAAGAAAATATTAAAAGCAGGCTGGTACCTAGTTTCCATTAAATTCTCTTCTAGGTTCTTCCTGGACTCTCTCTGGCACTGCTTAAGAGGGAGATTAACTTAATGGATATTAAGACATGATTTCCTTTCTTAGCTTCCCCTTTGCCCCTACCCTTGCCCTCAATTAACTGTATGCAGCACAGTAGGCTCAGCTCTATCTTAATTGGATTTTCTGACAATCACCAGTAACTTGGAGCTGAGTGCTGTGCCCATCACCTGGGTCAGTTCATTTCCATGATTAGATTTATTTAATCAACATAACCCCCATGTACCTGGGCTGAGAGGGACAGATAGCTGCCCAAATGTTCCCTGGACATTGTGCTAATGGCAGACTTGATTTCATGCCAGCAACCTTAGCCTCAGCCAGAGCTGGCATTTGAAATCGTCACTGTGGTGCTGAGGCCATGGCTTCGGGGCTCCAGGGGGTGCTGCAGTGATCCAATAGCCTGACACAGGGGGAAGACGAAGAGGGGCATTGGAGGGACTGAGTCACCAGCAGCAAAGGACAGCTCTGCCTCTCCTGTGGTACACTGGGGGCAGCGTGGATTCCATCATATATCAGCTGGGTCTTTTGGCTTCCATCTGTCTAAGTTCCTTATCTGTAAAATGGGAATAGTAATGATCACAAGATTGCTATAAGGACTCAATGAGATAAGGTCTATAAAGTGACCATCTCAATGCCTTGCGCAGAGTGTACCCCACCCCTATATTTCTCTGTCTGGTGTAAGTGCACACATGCACGCACACACACACTCACAAGCTTCTTCATACTGGCTGGGATCCTCTTCATTCTTTCACTTTCATCTCATCTTTTGCAATATTTCTTTATTCTCTTCTTCCTTTCCCTGCATTTCCTTTCCTCTTGCTCCCTCTCATTCCCTCTTTTCATTTGGCTGCACTTCCTTATCCTTCTGATGAAGATTTCTCCTCTGCACCCTGCCCCTAATGGGTCCTGTGATCTGGGCAGTTGCTCCTCTGTCTCTCCAGAAGCACTTGTCCTAGCTGGGTTATCCTGTCCTGCAGTCATTTACTTCCAAGTCTGTCCCATCTTCAGACTCTGGGCCCCTCGAGGCAGGGACTGTGGCTTGGTCGGCTAGCAAATAGGGGAGACTTGATAAGGTTGGTGGAAGGAGGCAAAGACTCTTTTTGTGATTCAAAGTCAGTCTTAAAAACTCCAAAGAAGCACCTGGCCACCACTAGTTCCTATGCGGTTTATAAAAATTCAAGAGGCACCTCCTTCCTCCAGCCAGGGAGTCTGGCTGGCTGCATGGAGGATGGGCTGGGCTTTGGCCCTCGTTTGCTTCCTTGGTTCAGGGCCTGTGTGTAGGGTGCACTCCATAGCTGTATGAGTTATGCTGTAGAGTAGCCGAGGATGCAGACATGGGCTGCCTGGGCACTGGCCACTTGCTCCTTGAAGTGGACCAGGCTTCTGCTTTTAAAGAAGTCCCTGCCATCAAGCTCCTCCCCGGTCATGTAGCTATTTCCCACTGAGCCTCAGTGGGATGTGGGTAGCTGCCACCCAGTGCGACAGAGCTGCCTGCACCCCCATGGACATGCAGTCATTTGGCAGTGGTTGCTACCTTCAAGGCAGTAGAAGGGAAGAGTGCCTCCTTCCTCATTTGCCCTGAAGCTGCCCCCATAGAATGACTTTTCTGCTTTAGTATTTCCCTTGAGGTGATTGTGGAGAAAGGCAATCATCTGTCCAGCTTCTTTTATTAAGTGCCTACTACATCAGGTACTGTGCAAAAGTTCTTTGTTCCTCACGATTCTCCAGGAAGTAGGCAGAGTCTCCTCATTTCAGATATGGAAATCAAGGCTCAGAGGAAAAAAGAATGGAAGATTCTTTCCAGCACTCTGTTCTCCTCGTTTCCAGGGATGGCACCCGACCTCTGGCGTCTCTGAAGATCCTCTTTGGTATCTGTCAGGCCTCAGCAGTTAGGTTGGAAGGGGCACCTGTGAGTTGGGTAAGAGATATGGTTTGAGAGACTGGCTGGGTTACGGCTTTGTTTGGCCAAAGTTTGGGCCATATCAAAACCATATAGACACTGGCCTGCTAGAAAAGCGTCCCTTTTCTCCATGCCAAAGAACAGCCACAAAAAGATAGATCAAAACATCGAGCTCCCAGGAGGCCACACACATTTGAAGTCGCTTCTGTTAATATAGCTTGTAAAAATATAAAACACATTTGTCACTATTTTGGAAGCAAGGAGGCAGAAAAGGTCATATTTTCATCTCTTCAGGTTTCCAATAATAGAATGAACGTTTGGAGTATTTTTGTTTTGTTTTGTTTCCTGCTCTTTCAATGTGTCTCAATGCTCTCAAATTACTAGTATTTCCACAATTTCCTGAAATTTCAGTCTTTCACCCCCCACCAAGGGCTGGTGTTTACCACAGCCTCAAGCTGGGCTCTATCAGTTTGCTGGCAAGTGACTACTTAGAGAACTTTAACAAATCCATTAGGAATGGCAGGCTTGTAGGGATTGAGGAATTGGGGGGGTGAGCATACTCCACAGAAAACACAGGATGGACCCAGGTTTGAAAGACTGTCCTGCCACGTATGAGGCAATTCCTGAATCTCTCCCAGCCTCAGTTTTTACATCTGTAAAATGGCCCTGACTGTGAGTGCGTCACAGGGACACTTTGAGGAATGAATGATATCACACAGGTGAAGAGCATGGGGTATTACTTGGACCATATTGGGCTCTCCCTAGATGTTGTTTAACTTTCCTTTCCAGTTATTCTAGTCACATTGATCCTCTCTCTAGGGTGCTCCTATGTGACACTTGCTTGACTTAGTTCCAGGAAATTACTAGTTCTATGCTTAATGACTAGATTTTCATTTACATGCATTTGTCTTAGACTCCCCACTTCAAGTGGGATTCCATCAAGGATTTAAATTGGCTTTGAATTTCCCCCATTGGGCTGGACATCCTGGGTATTGCCTCTGTCTTTGAAGTGTCTTTTTGAAGTGGCTGCAGATCACAGGGAATGAAGGCTCTTTATTTGTATTTGATGCCATATGGCCACTAGATGCCCTTGTCTCTTAATTACACAGGACCACTGTAAACCTTTGACAAAAGGCAGTTTTGCTTGGTGGTTACAAGCAGTGAAACCTGATCTCAGCCTAGCCTCTGTCACTAAATGTTTACTCATTGATGAGTTGCTCAACCTCTGAGACTCAATATTTCCACTGGTACAATGGGGATAATGAAAATCATCTCCCAGGATTGTTTAGAGGAGACCACAAGATCAGAGATGCAAAGAATTAGCCCAGGGTCTGGTACAGAGCCGCTGCTCAGTCAACGATAGTTATTATTATTTGTGGTTGATATATTTATCCCTAATGTGCGAAAGGTCTATCTATCTATCTATCTATCTATCTATCTATCTATCTATCTATAATCTATCTAGCTATCTATCATCTACCTACCTACCTTGTTAAATATCACTAGCCATTCCCATTATAATCCTCCTAAGAGACCATTTATGAAACAATGCCTCCAACAACTGAGCAAAAGTCGTGCTGCAGCCAAATCAAGGAGCATTATCTCCCGTGCCAGTTGTAGACCAAATTCATTTAATTTGCTAATTTCACCCTTAGAAGTTGTTTAATGCCAGCCAACATTTGGAATTTTTATCTGCACTTTGCAAAGCAAATGACATAGTAAAATACATTAATATAGGCAAATATCTAATTAGGCTTAAAAAGTTAGATTCTACATGTAACAAAGATTTGTACTCTTAAGAACAAAGTAGCTATTGCTCCTTTAGAAATTTTATTAACTGTCTTCCCTCATTGTGTGAAGGAATACTTTAATGAGGTTCTCATCTGTTTATGAAATAAATATTTGTTGAGTCACAGAGGATATGAAGACATGGTCCCTGTCCTCACAAAAGTCTCAGTCTAGTGGGGAGACCAACCTGGGTCAATACACCTGTGCTATGGGACAGGTATATAGAAGTGTTGTGGAGGCAGAGGGGAGGGCTTCTTATCACACTTGGAAGAAAAGGGAGGTCAGAGAAGGCTTTCTGGAGCAACAGAGATAACCCCGCAGTTTTACAGAGGAGGAAGAAACACACTGGGTATGTTGAGGGATAGTAAATAGTATTATGGGTCAGGGGCGGGTGAAGGAGGCAAAGCAGAAAAAGGCTGAGGTCCCAGTCAAGTGGCTAGAGTCAGTCCAAGAAGTGTGGACAGGATCCCAGGAGGTGCAAGAGGGGAAGCGATGTGATCGATCTTGTGCGCTAGATTACTGGGAGGATGGAGGGCGGGCTTGGGAGTGCGGGGTTCTGCTGAAGCAGGAGTTAGGGAATTGCTTTTCAAAATGTGGTCCAGGGACCGGGAACATCTGCATTACCTGGGAGCTTGTTAGAAATTCAGACCCTTTCTCCCCACCCTGGACCAACTGAATCAGAATCTGCATTTTAACAAGGTCCCCAAGTAATATATATCCACACTGCACTGTAAGGCTCTTGAAAGGTTGGACTAAACCAGGATGGGCAGTGGCTTTGGAGACAGACAGAAGGGGAAGAGTTAGAGTCCTGTCTGAGCCTCTGGTTCCACTGAAAGTGGAAGGACCTAGCAGGGAGTAATGGAAGAATTTCTTGGCAAGTTCTCTCTAGAAGCTACTGTGTAAATGGGCATGTTGTGCCATCAGATCTGTAAATTAGTTAGCTGTCCAGAGTTTATTAGGAAGTCCTAAAATGTACTAAAAGAGAATGTGACAGGTGAATTATTTATGCAGGGCTTTGCTCAGATAGAGTGCTAGGTAAACACCATTTGAAGTGAGTGGGATCTTCCTTAGCTTGTTCTACTAGCTTTAAGGGTATGTAATGTGCTTGGGGGTGGGGGATGGGGTGGGGCTATGGATGGATAAATGATGTTGGACGAGTGGAATGTCTGGCAAGGCCATGGGGTTGGGGGAGCGGCAGTGGTGGTGGTGGTGGGTGGTGACCTTTCTTTTAGAACATCTCCATTCATCCAGACATTCACATGTGGAGTATTATACCAGGCATTGGGAACATAGAGATGGGCTAGAACGAATATAAACATGTGCCACAGACTGAAGATGTTTGAACAGCCACACACATAGACATGATGTGTGCAGCAGGGATGGGAGCTCAGCACCTACTCGAGCTTTGGTAGCAGTTAGTGCTCACACACATAGTTTCTGAGCCAAGGCACCCAGATTCCAAACTCTTCCTCCTGGGATACCTTGGGCAAGTCCCACAACCTCTTTATGCTTCAGCTTCCACGTTAGCAAAATGAGGATGATAATACTTCTCAGGGTAGTAGCAGAATTAGATGAGCATATGTATTTGAAATGTTCAGGAAAGGGTAGCAATCATCATCATATCATTATTATTGTTGTTGCTATTATTATATTATTAACTTTGTTTTTATTCTTGTGAGACATATAGAAGAAATACAAAGCATTCTCAGCTCTCAAGAAATCTCCTGGTTAGTTGGAGAGAGGACACACCCATCGGTATCACCATGCAACAGAAGCTAAATGTGGGGCGGGTAGGGGGCATCAGTTTGGAGGTGCTCTGAGGAAGGTACTGCCCATGGGCTGGGATACCCAGGAAAGGCTTCTCAGGAGAGCTGCTGTTGAGGTGGGAACATGAATGAGGGGCAAATGTGTCCTACAGTCATACTAGAAGGAGAGCAATAGCAGGGGAACCCTGCAGATTGGAGGATGGAAGGATCTACAACAGCCTTTTGGCCCAGGGCTTTCATTCTGCACATGGGGAGCAGGCCAGAGGGCCTCCTTCTTGCTCAAGGTCACACAACAGGTTAGTGGTTATGCTGGGGCAAGCACCCAGTCTGCTGGCTCCTGAGCTAGTGCTGTTTCCACCTCAGCAACAGTGTGTTTGCATAGAAAACCATGCATATCCACATGCGAAAAATGACAACAGACCTTACACCCTTCACAAACATTAACTCAAAATGGATCACAGACTTAAATGTAAAACGCAAAGCTACAGTATTTTCAGAATGTGACATAGGAGAAAATCTAGATGACCTTGGATTTGATGATGACTTATTTTATTTTATTAATATTATTTTTTTAGGTGGAGTCTTGCTGTGTTGCCTAGGCTGGAGTGCAGTGGCGCAGTCTCGGCTAACTGTAACCTCCGTCTCTAGGTTCAAGCAATTCTCCTGCCTCAGCCTCCCTAGAAGCTGGGATTACAGGCATATGCCACCATGCCTCGCTAATTTTTGTATTTTTAGTAGAGACAGGGTTTCACTATGTTGGCCAGACTCCTCTTGAACTCCTGGCCTCAGGTGATCCTCCCGCCTCAGCCTCCCAAAGTGCTGGGATTACAGGTGTGAGCCACTGTGCCTGGCCCTGATTATGAATTTTGAGATGCAACACCAAAGGCATGCTCCACGAAGGAAGTAATTGATAAGCTGGACCTTATTAAAATTAAAAAGTTATGCTCTGCAAGACACTGGCAATAGAATAAAAAGAGAAGCCACAGACAGGGAGAAAATATTTGGGAAAAAATATCTGATAAAGGACTGTTATCCAAAATATAGATAAAAACTTAAAACTCAACAGTAAGAACACAAACAACCAGATTAAAAAATGGGCCAAAAACCTTAACAGACTTCTCACCAAAGAAGATACACAGACGGCAAATAAGCATATGAAAAGATGTTCCACATCGTATATCATCAGAGAAATGCAAATTAAAACAACAATGAGACACCATTATACTCCTATTAGAGTGATCCAAATCCAGAACACTGTCAACACCAAATGCTGGCAAGGAGAAGGAGCAACAGAAATTATTCTTCATTGCTGGTGGGAATACAAAATGGTACAGCCACTTTGGAAAAGTTTGGTGGTTTCTCACAAACTAAACATACTCTTATCATATAATTCAGAAATCACACTCCTTGGTATTTACCCATAAGAGCTGAAAACTTACACGCCCATGAAAACCTGCATGTGGATGTTTATAGCAACTTAATTCATAATTGCCAAAACTTGGAAGCTACCAAGGTGTTCTTAATTAGGTGAAAGGATAAATTAACTGTAGTATATGTAGACAATGGAATATTATTCAGCACTAAAAAGAAATGAGCTATAAAGCCATGAGAAGACATGGAGAAAATTCAAATGCATGTTACTAAGTGAAAGAAGTCAATCTGAAAAGAAGCTATATATTGTGATTACAAATATATGACACTCTGGAAAAGGCAAAACTGTGAAGGCAGTAAAAAGATCCATGATTGTCAGGGGCTGGGGGTAGGGAGGGATTAATAGGTGGACACAGAGGAGTTTTAGGGCAGGGAAAGTGGTCTGTATGGTAACGTAATTGTGGATGCATAACATCACATTTGTCCAAACCCATAGAATGTACAACACCAAGACTGAACCATAAACTATGAACTCTCGGGGGCCGGGATGTGTCAGTGTAAGTTCATCAATTGTAACTAATGGACCACTCGGTGGGGACATATTGACTATGGGGAGGCTATGCATGTGGGAAGGCAGGGAGTGTCAATTTTTCTGTGACCCTACAACTATTCTAAAAAATAAAGTCTGTTAAAAAAAAAAAAAAAGTCCTTGCAGGAGCTCACTAGTTCTTGGGGGTGGTGATATTCTCAGGCCAACTGCAGCAAGGTAGATGGAGAGGAGCCTTGAGTTCTGAGTCTGGTGAGAGATCGAATCCAACCTCTCCACAAACAATTGGGGACCCCTTTAACCTAATTCTTTTAATGGCTCTTCTTGTCCCCTCCCTCTCTTTCTTTTTTCCCTCTTCAAATGTGTTCCAAGGCTCTACTGTATGCAAAGTCTCCTGTTAAGTGTTGGAAACATAGACCTGAATGAGACTTAATCTCTGTCCTCAAAAAGCGGAGTAGAAAATGTCTCTTCCTTCCTTCCTTCCTTCCTTCCTTCCTTCCTTCCTTCCTTCCTCCCTTCCTCCCCTCCTTCGTTTTTTGTTTGTTTGTTTTGGTTGACAGAGTCTCACTCTGTTGTCCAGGCTGGAGTGCAGTGGCACGATCACAGCCCACTGCAGCCTTGAGCTCCTGGGTTCAGGTGATCTCCTACCCCAGTCTCCCAAGTAGCTGGGACTACAAGCAAACACCACCATGCCTGGCTAAGTTTTGTATTTTTTGGAGAGACAAGGTTTTGCCATGTTGCCCAGGCTGGTTTTGAACTCTTGGGCTCAAGTGATCCACCCGCCTTGGCCTCTCAAAGTTCTAGAATTACAGGCAGAAGACATCGCTCCTGGCCAGAAAATGTATTTCAGTATAAGAAATCAATTTCATTTGATTGGCACTGGCAGCCTTAGTGCTTTATGAAGGGATCTGCTGCTCCACCAGGACCCTGTGGCAAAGCATGCGATGGATGATTGATTAGCAATGTATGGCAAGCGTGCAGGTAGGTGCAGGTAGAGAAGACTGGTTGCTTCTGGTTTGTGCATATTTTCCCAGAAACAAATCCTGGACTTGGAGAATGTTTGCATTTGGGCCTCACAACCATAAATGGTAATGTTCACTAGTTAGCGCAATCAATGACTAGACTAGCACTAGAGAAAAAAAAAAATCCATCAGCTAGCCAACCAAAAACAAACAAAAAAATCCCACCTCATAAACAAACAACCTTTCTTTTCTCTTAAGAATCTCTGGGATTCTAAGAGGCCTAGACTCTCCAAAGGGTAGCCACATATAAGATACTCTCTATGCAGGCCTTTAGAGGTGTTTCTTTCCTTGATCCCTCCTGATTTGACCAATGGGTTGTATATGTTGTGTTTTTAAAAAAAATAAATCCCAAGTTTTACATAATTTGTACATAGAACCCCATTGCATTGCACTCAATGCTGCCACATGTCCTGATCCAGCTTCTGCCTTCTGGAGTAACAGGTGATAGGCCAAAGCCTCTGCTCCTCCCCAAACCTGATAGGAGACCATTGAGTCGGTCTGCGGCTTGAGAAGAGAGCATTCTATGTAATGTAGCAGTTACAACATATGATGAACATGATGAATGGTCTTCCTGGTCTGGGCATATTCAGGCACAGAAGCAGTACTCTCTGTAAGCCAGCAATAGTAGGAGGAAGACCTGGGTTTACTTTGCTGGAAGTGGGGATGGCTTTTACAGACTCATTCACACTCTCTGGGCCTGGTTTCTCTTTGTGACCACAAGTATATGGCTGTGATGTTCCAGGATGCTGTTACTGTCTAGCCTTGACTCTGTTTTAGAGCAAAGACACCTGTAGGCCTTGGTAGGGAACCAAACAGAGGTCTTATTGACCAAGTGCATGAACCATGTCAGCAAATTGTGAAAAGCAACATAACTATAAATTCACAGTGCTCACAGTGCTTAAGGATTCCCAAGTGCAGAGGCAGAATTAATTAATATAGAGGAAAGGACACAGGCTTTGGAGCCAGGCAGACCTGAGTTCATATCTTCAGGGTGGTGTGATGTTGGATGAGTTATTCTCCTAACCTTTGTTACTTCATAAACTGGGATATTAAGTCCTGCTCATTTCATTGTTGGGAAAATGAGAAAGCCAATATATGTGTGATGGTTAGGATTAGGTTTGCTATGAGTAACAGAGACCCCACATAGCAGTGCTTACACAGATAGTAGTTATCTTGCTTCAAAGTCCACAGATGTATACTGTGGCCTGGAAGCTCCTCTCTGAAAAGTCCTCTGGGATCCACTTTCTTTCTGCTCACTTCACCATTCATCAGGTTTGTCCTTATTCCCAGGGTCTAGTATGATCACAACCACATCCACATTTTCCAGCAGAAGACCAGACAAATGCCTGAAAAAGAAAGGGACAAAGGGTGTGGACCAACCATACTTTAAGAAAGGTACCAGTGCTTTCATAGCCCTTCTGCTTACATCCCATTGGACAGAACCAAGTCACGTGGTCACACTCAGCTGCACAGGACCCTGGGAAATGTAGTCTTTATTCTTGGTGCTCATGTGACCTGCTAAAAGTTTATTTATGGAAGATGGGAAAGAATAGACTTTGGGGGTCAACAAATCTTTGTCCCAACTTATGAAGCCCTTAGCACTGTGGTTGGCTACATGATAAATTCTTCCCTCTTTCTACTCATTGCAATGCATTTGCTGAGTGTCACTGGTGTCGGGCTGTGGGCTTTCATTTCAGTCTAGTTGCCACCTGCACGTGACTCTCTGGCACTATTTTCTAAATTTACCTAGAGAAGTTGTGGCAGAAAAAATTCATTTTACTCCCTCCTTGCCGAGGAGCTGGTGGACACTTGGTGAGCGTAGGTTTCTTGTCCCTAAGCTGTGTATCCAGGCATGCTCCCTACAAAATCAGAAATTGTTTGGTAATTTACATGGTCACCTTTGCTTACCAGGAGTAATTTTATGAGAGGAGTAGAGCTCTGACATAGCAGACTACAGTGGTTGCTGATCCCAGCCTACAGTTCTTTCAAGAATAAAAACATATTTAAATGACACTCCTACACCCTCTTCTTTTGTGTTCTGTGGCGTAAAGACAGGTGGCAGCAACTCATTTTCACCAATATTTACCCAGTGGACTCTAAAGCCAGGCAATATGCAAAACATATATGTGGAAATATCCACATATATTGTGAGGATACAAACACTGCCTCTGACCTCATGGAGTGTTCTGTAATTGGGAAAATGGATAGAAAACACATGATTACCCCAATACTTTTTAAACTATAATAATATCTAGATGTAATCACCATTAATAACCGAGGAGCCATTTTCCAAGGACAGATGTTCCTGCTTCCTTCTCACCTGCCATATCTGACCAGAAACCAGGTCTTGGACTTCTTTCTGGGAAATGTCTCTTACATTATTTTTCCCTTTTCACCTTTCACCATTGCTGGCCTGGCTCAGGCCCTGTGACTTCCTGTGATGGCTGGATTTATGCAGAGGTTGCACCTGTGGACTGTTGAGCGAGGCACTCTGCACCAACCAAGTCCCACCAGTTACTGGCTTAGTAATTTGGGGTTACTTAACCTTTTGTGTCTCAGTTTCCTTCTCTCTAGTGTGTGACAATAACAGACAGACTGTATTGATTTGTTAGGGCTTTTGTAACCAAGTACTGCAAACCAAGTGGCTTCAACAACAGGAATTTACTGTGCCACCATTCTGGAGGCTACAAGTCCAAGATGAAAGGGTTGGCAGTGCAGGGTTTATTCCTTCTAAGGGCCATGAGGGAGGATGTTTTCCACGCCTCCCTCCTAGCTTCTGGTGGTTTGCTGGTAATCTTTGGTATTCCTTGCCTTTAGATGTCTTACCCTAACCTCTGTCTTCATCTTCACACGATGTTCTCCCTGTGTGAATCTGTGTCCAAAGTTTGCCTTTTTATAAAGATGTCAGTCACATTGGATAAAGAGCCTTCTCTACTCGAGGATGACCTTATCTTAACTAATTACATCTGCAGAGACCCTATTTCCAAATTAGTTCACATTCTGAAGTACTGGGGTTTAGGATTTCAACATATGAAGTTTAGAGGACACAGTTCAGCCCATAATGCTGCAAACCCTGTGGATGCAAATGTGCTACATATATATATATATATATATATATATATATATATATATATGTGTATATATATATGTGTGTGTGTGTATATATATATATATGTGTGTATATATATATGTGTGTGTGTGTATATATATATATATGTGTGTATATATATATATATATATATATATATGTAAAGCACTTAGAAGAGGGCCTGGCGCACGGGAAGTGCTTAGTAAAGGTTAGGAACTATCATTTTTTAAATGTGATTTCTTTCTAACTGGTCCTCCGGCTCTGATCTCCACCCTCCAATCTTGCCTAAATGATATATCTTTCTGGGGCTGGGTGCAGTGGCTCACCCCTGTAATCCCAACACATTGGGAGGTCGAGATTGGTGGATCACTTGAGGCCAGGAGTTCAAAACCATCCTGTCCAACATGGTGAAACCCCACCTCTACTAAAAATACAAAAAAAAAAAAATTTTTCTGGGGGTGGTGGTGCATGACTGTAATCCCAGGTACTTGGGAGGCTGAGGCAAGAGAATCATTTGAACCCAGGAGGTGGAGGTTGCAGTGAGCCAAGATCGTGCCACTGCACTCCAGCCTGGGTGATAGAGTGAGACTGTAAAAAAAAAAAAAAAAAAAAAAATTGGGTGTTTCTTCAGTATAGATTGATTGCATTATGTCTTTGCTCAGACCACAAGTCTGGCTGTGACATTCAGGCTTCTACATAATCTGGCACAAATTAATCCAGCTCTTCTCTGTATTCCCACATTACATTATTTATAGTGTAATTGCATGATCTGCTTTGAACTGTGATTGGCTGTGAATGCCAGCAGCCTCCATGGTGATGGCCTTAGGGCCAGGACCATGCTTATTTAATCTATTCTCAAGTGTAGGTCTGTTCTCATTCCTTTTATTTTTTTGAATTTTTCTATTGATATATCCTAGTTGTACATATTGTTGGGGCACGTGTGATATTTTGATATATGTATACAACATGTAATCATCAAATCAGAGTAATTGGGATACCCATCCCCTCAAACATGTATCTTTTCCTTGTGTTGGGAACATTACAATTCTTCTAGTTATTTTGAAATATACAGTAAATTATTGTTAACTATAATTTCCTTACTGTAGTATTGAATGCTACAATTTATACATTCTAACTGTATTTTTGTATCCATTAGCCAACCTCTCTTCATCCCCTGCATTCCCCCTTTTTCTTCCCAACCTCTCATATCTATTATTCTACTCTCTACTTTCATAATATCCACTTTTTAAGCTCTCATCTATGAGTGAGAACATGCAATACTCATCTTTCTGTGTCTGGCTTATTTCACTTAATATAATGCATTCCAATTTCATTCATGTTGCTGAAAATAGCCAAGATATGGAATCAGCCTGACTGTCCATCAATGGATGAATGGATAAAGAAAATGTTATATATGTGTATATACACACATACATATACACACACATATATATACACACACATATATATACACACATATATACACACATATATACACACATATATATATACATATATATGCACACACACACATACACACAAGGATGTCATTCTTTTTTGTGGATGAATAATATTCCATTGTGTGTATGTATTACGTTTTCTTTATCCATTCATCCACGGATAGACACTTAGGGTGATTCCGTATCTTGGCTATTGTGAATAGTGCTGCGATGGACAGGGGAGTGCAGGTACCTCTCTATATACTGCTTTCCTTTCTTTTGGATATATACCCAGTAGTAGGATTGCTGGATCATATGGTAGTTTGTTCTATTTTTAATTTTTTGAGGAACCTCCATACTGTTTTCCAAAATGGCTGTTCTGCTTTACTTTTCCACCAACAGTGTATGAGGGTTCCCGTTTCTCTGCATCCTCTCCAGATGATATCTCATTGTCGTTTTGATATGCATTTCCCTGATGATTGGCAATGTTGGGCATTTTTTCATCTACCTGTTGGCCATTTGTGTTTCTTCTTTTGAGAAATGTCTATTCAGGTTTTTGCTCATTTTTAATCAAATTATTATTATTTTGCTATTGAATTGAGTTACTTATCTATTCTGGTTATTAGTTCCTTATTGAATGGATAGTTTACAAATCTTTTCTCTCATTATGTGGGTTGGTTCTTCACTTTGTTGTTTCCTTTGCTGTGCAGAAACATTTTTGCAGGATGTGATCCCATTTGTCTGTTTTTGCTTTTGCTGTCTTGTTTCCATTCATTTTTGCAGCTCCTGTGTCCACAGTGGTGCCAAGCTTCCACCAGATTTTGTGCAATGCTGACTAGTGTTTGCTATTGGGTGTGTGTTTGTGTGCATCCATCTGTCTTTCTAGGCATTCCCTCAGAAGGGGTGGCAACACGTGGTAGGGAGTCAGGCTCTGTCTGTCCTGGAGGGCTTTGCTCTCTCCCTTATACCCAACCTCTGCTCCTGATCTGGCAAGCTGGCCTTCATCACACCAGCCTCTGCTCCTGAACTCCTTTCTTAACCCTGGACCCTGCTAATTTCCATCCTGTCGTCTCCTAGAACCTCCCCATCCCCCAGGTGAAGTCTAAAGTTGCTTATGGATAGTGAGGAAGTTGACTATCAGGAGTAGCTGATGTCTGGAAGGAGAAGAAATCTTCATGGCAGAGAAGCATGAAACTGCATGGTGGAGTGACAGTGGCTGGGAGGGGCTCTTCCAACCTCCGTGTGCTCTTTCTTTTTCTTTTTTTAAGTCTTGTTTCCATAAGTGGTTCCTTTGTCCTTTCTCAGATACTTCACATCTTCATGCTCCCTGGCCTGTATCTAAATATGCTCTTGAGAAAGAAGACATTATCCATTTTTTATCTATCAATAAGAAAAGAAGCCACAAGGTTTCACCTTCCCAGTCTGGTCTCTGATTAGGGCCTGGAAGGCTTTTCCTTATGGATATTTCTGATGTCTGATGTCGGGGAGGTTGGCATGCGAGTGGGGGTAATATACACCCCTGCATGGCTGAAAATCCTCCCTGGATAGAGCTCCTTCACGCCCAGCTCGTTGGCACCCATCCTACAACTTCTCATCTATACATTGATCTCCTTCATTAGTGGACCACAAATGGTTCACTAATGGACCATTAGTGGTCCGTTAGTCACTGGCAGCTATATGAAATTGCAAAGCGACAGATTATGTGGCCCTCCGTAGGTGTTTCCATGTGAATGATGGGCTGAGCACACACGAGAAACCTGAGTGACTGAAATGCAAGGATGCACATGCCCCCTGCATGCAGGACACATGCATGAACACGGACTTGCCTGGACCAAGAGAAGGATTGAATGAGGGCAGTAATTCGTCCTTGTGGGGGATTCTGGAGAGGCTGTCTGGAGGAGGAGACAAAGGAGCAGACCATAGCTAGAAGACAAGAATGGTTAGGAGTGCTCTAAGAAGGGAGCAATACCTCAGAATCTCAGTAGGGAGCCCAACTTGGGAATGGGAAGAAGTCCGGACCAAGAAGAATTGATGGCCGGGCATGGTGGCTCTTACTGGTAATCCCAGCACTTTGGGAGGCTGAGGTGGGTGGATCACCTGAGGTCAGGAGTTCGAGACCAGCCTGACCAACACAGTGAAAGCCCGTCTCTACTAAAAAAAATTTAAAAAGTAGCCGGGCTTGGTGGCGGGCACCTGCAATCCCAGCTACTTGGGAGACTGAGGCAGGAGAAGGGCTTGAGCCTGGGAGGTGGAGGTTGCAGTGAGTTAAGATGGCATCATTGCACTCCAGCCTGGGCAATAAGAGTGAAACTCCATCTCAAAAAAGAAAAAAAAAAAAGAATTGATGGTGAAACATTCACTTTTCTGCCCAGAGAAATTTCCTTTGCTTTCTGGATCCCATCTGCCTTCCCAGCTAGTTCTGCCTACACAAGCCTGCTCTAGCCCATAGGGACCCTCAGTTAAAGTAGAAAAATATGCTCCAACTGGGCTGACCCGGCCCTGCAGGCACACAGGTTGGCCAGCAGATGGCATCTTTGTGTGAATTGGAAAAGCCGTGGCACAAGACTTCGTCAGCCCCGTGCTGAATTTTAGATTCCCCTGGTACCTTCAGCAGAGCATCCTTGTTCAGGGTGGACCTGCGCAATTATACAGAACAGTCTTGTCTACACCCCTGAGACCCACCTTGTAAACCTTCTCCCCATTCTCTGGACACATCAGCCCCCTTCACAACTCCATAATCTTAATACGTTCTGTTCCTGTCTTCCTCTTTGCAAATTTCAACTCATATCTCCAGAGTCAGCTCAAGTGTCCTGCCGTCGGCAACACTTCTGGGCTTGATGAGGCAGAGTGGAGGCTCTGAGTTCCTGCATCACAGCAGTGAGGGGCACTGCTCATCCACCAACACATACACACGCATACACACGTCTTTTTCTGAAACTAAACTTTTTCAAAGCAGTGTCTTCACTAACAATGTGCAATACACTAATACTTCCTATTCAATTCCATTCTGCTTTTATTAATTTCTTTTTAAATTTTATTTTAAGTCCCTAGGTAAATGTGCAGGATGTGCAGGTTTGTTACATAGGTACACATGTGCCATGGTGGTTTGCTGCACCTATCAACCCACCACCGAAGTATTAAGCCCAGAATGCATTAGCTGTTTTTCCTGATGCTTTCTCTCCCCTTGCACACCACCCCACCCCCCAACAGGCCCCAGTGTGTGTTGTTCCCCTCCCTGTGTCCATGTGTTCTCATTGTTCAGCTCCCACTTATGAATGAGAACATGTGGTGTTTGGTCTTCTGTTCCTGCGTTAGTTTGCTGAAGATAATGGCTTCCAGCTCTATCCATGTCTCTGCAAAGGACATGATCTTGTTTCTTTTTATGGCTAAATAGTATTCCGTGGTGAATATGTACCACATTTTCTTTATCCAGTCTATCATTGATGGGCATTTGGGTTGATTCCATGTCTTCGCTATTGTGAATAGTGCCGCAGCGAACATATATGTGAATGTATCTTTATAATAGAAGGATTTATGGTGCTCTGGGTAAATGCCCAGTAATGGGATTGCTGGGTAAAATGGTATTTCTGGTTCTATGTCTTTGAGGAATCACCACACCGTCTTCCACAATGGTTGAACTAATTTACATTCCCACCAACAATGTAAAAGCGCTCCTATCTCTTCATAGCCTCACCAGCATCTTTTGTTTCTTGACTTTTTAATAATCGTCATTCTGACTGGCATGAAATGGTATCTCATTATCTTTTTGATTTGCATTTATCTAATGTTCAGTGATGTTGAGCTTTTTTTCATATGTTTGTTGGCCGCATAAATGTCTTCTTTTGAGAAGTGTCTGTTCATGTCCTTTGCCCACTTTTTAATGGGGTTGTTTATTTTTTTCTTGTAAATTTGCTTATGTTCCTTGTAGGCTCTGGATATTAGACCTTTGTCAGGATTCCATCCTGCTTTTAAAATGCTGGTTGTGACCTACTAAATTGATTTCCCAATGCATGAGAGTCACAGCTCTCAGTGTGAAAGACACTAATTGAAACCACCAAGAGGCAGGAGTCTGAGAAAGTGCTGGCCAGTGAGTGCACCTGAGGGTTCTGTCTTTGGATAGGCATGGGAGGGAATGGATAGTGTCTGGGGTCAGTGAGGAGGTGATTGGGCCTGTACTCAGATGTTTTCCTTTCCATGGCCATGAGCAGCAATGTCGCCAATGCCCAGACATATTTCCACCTCCCATTTTGAGCCCTGTCTGGCACCTAGGACCTTCCTGCTGCCCCCTGGGAACCCCCTCGTGGTGGCTAACGATGGCACTATCCCTTCTCTCTGTCTCTCCACATCTGAGGCACTCTTTCTACTATCCCAGTCTTGTCACCCAATGCCGTGGAAGGGAGGGGATATGTCTTGTCCATTCTTACATCCTCAGTACTTGCAGAGTGTGAGGCCTTCAGGTACTCAATGAACACTGGCTGAATAAATGAATAAGTAAATAAATAAGTGGGTGACCATAGCACCAGAGTTCTGCTGAGCGATGAGTTACAGGGACTGCCAACTCAAATGCCTTCAGGGATCAACAGGCAGGTAACATCATTCCATGAAACAGGCCAGGTGGGAGACATAGGAGACAGCCACGAAGCCTCTGGAAGGCCAGTGTCTCTGTATGACATGTTCCTCTTGCAGCTGTAACAAATCACCACAAATATAATGGCTAACAACAGAAATGTATTTTCCTACAGTTCTGAAGACCAAATGTCTGATCTGAGTCTTACAGGGCTAAAATCAAGGTGTCAGCAGGGCTAGATTCTTCTTGAGATCCCAGGGCAGAGTCTATTCCTTCCCTCTTCTACCTTGTGGTGGCTGCCCGTGTTGCTTCACCAGTGGCTACATCACTCCAGTCTTGCTCTGCCATCACTGTCTCTGCTCTTTTGTGTCAGATATCTCTGTATCTTCCCCTTATAGGACACTTGTGGTCATAATTAGGGCCCATTCAGATTATCTAGAATAATCACTGCTTCTCAAAATCCTTAATCATATCTTCAAAGTCCTTTTTGCCATATAAGGTCACATTCATAGATCTGGGATTAGCACCAGGAAACCTTGGGGATTATTTTTCAGTCTACTGTATCATGGCTGGGCAGAGTCAAGGGCAGGGACGGAGCTGAGAGTCTCCTGGGCCAATCTTCTTACTGTAGATGCAAGAAAGTGGAGACTGGAGAGGGGAAGGGACTTGCCCATGGCCACTCTCCAGTTAGGAGCAACGCCATGATTGCATTCCAGATCTCTGTGGTTTCCACAATAGCCTCCTCTCAGAGGTGGCCTGTGGCCCTGATATACTTTTCTGCAATGTATCGTCAACAGTGGTACCTAAAATGTCAGACAAAGGCTCTACACTTGTATTTTTCACCCTAGAACTCAGACACATTCCCAGTTATTTCAGGACTTTTGGAGTTGAACTAATACATGAAAAGCTGGTGTGACTTTCCACAGAGATGAGGCATCCTTAAAGTCTTAAGGATTTTTAAAACCCCTCTGAGCTGTCAGGGGCACCTTAAAATAAATGTAGGTACTCTGTCTCTTAATCCCATTAATTATTCATGTCTTACTTTCCATTCAAACTACTCATCTCCCAAGTACTCCATACATTTTTTTTTCCTAGTTGTAATCATGCAGTTCAATAAATCCAAAGAAGTTTGCAGTGCTGATGATCAGAGGCCCAAATCCTTTCAGTTCTGCCTAGGAAGGGATTAGGAGGTTTAACCTTTTTCTTCTACACTGAGCCAGTATCAGAAAAAAATGTAAGAACTAACTTAGGAAAAAGCACCAAGGAAGAGGTGCTGTCAGTCAGCATCCCATGGTATAGCCAGCCAATGTGTCCCTGGATATTTTGTGAGGGGGCATGTCCTTCCTAATGGTGTCTCTGAACATTCCCAAATATCCTAACGTGTACTTAGGGAACTGACATGGTTTAATCAATTTCTATAGATAGATCGATTGATAGGACTCTTTATACACACAGATATATATCAATATATGTACATATACACATACATACATCTACACACATATATAGACATGTATATTAATCTATGCACGCACATGTGTGTGTGCATGTATGTGTTCTTGCAGACCTTTTCAAAATAATGCATCCCATAATGTTAATCACCATGTAGAATAGAATTTAGAGATGTTGGTTTTCCAATACCCAAAGACAAGGGATGCAAGCAGGAAGAATCCATTCTAATATTTTAGAATATTAATGTGGGTGGGGGAAATTGTCCTTGTTTTCCTTTGTGATTTTTATTCTTAGGCCCATTAATTGGCAAAGAAGATGAAGGCTGGATGTACCTCATGGAAAATGCCTGGATGGGAAAGGGGACATCCTCACCAAAACTCCAGGTTTAAAACTGTGGCTGGGCACCCCATCAATGAGTCAGTCACCCTGAGGAGGACTGAAATAAAATGTTTGCTCTACAAGCCTCACAGATAGCAGGACCAACCATGTCCTTAAAGTATGCATTCAAATACTTGAATGCATACTTCAGCGGAAATTTTCCTGTTCTGAGGGGTTTTGCTTTATCTGTTACAGTAGCCAAATTTTGGTGCTTTCTGTAGCAAGGAATTCTAAATAAATGCCCACAAAAGCCAGCAGCATAGCCAGTAGACATCAGTAAGGAAGATGGTGAAAGAACTGAGAGGGCTGGAGTCTAGGACATGGAGTGCGCTCATCCATGCTGAAAGGGGCAGGACTCAGCTCCAGCAATTGTGGGCATTTGTGGGTATGGATTCAATATTTACAGGTTATTCTATTTTATAAGAGAGGCTAGAAAATACCAATTTTAATACCAAAGAAACCATCTGGGCTGCATTAGGTCCACAGTACACCAACTTGAGACCTTTCCTGTCTAGGGCTACTCTTTGGCTAACCAGTCAGTAGCGTGCAGCTAACAGGCTAGCACAATAAGCAGCGTGACCATTCTCTCTCTCTCCCCCACACCCTCAAAAACAGTATTTTGTTCTAGCAATGTTACATTATGAAATGATCATTTGGGAGAATAAATTCAAATAAAATTAGAGATAACTCATATTATTCCACAATTAACTTGATCAAATTTAACCAATATTAGTTGTTTGCTACTGTTTAGCAGATTCTGTGCGGGCCCAATGACACGTTAAAGCAGTCTTCCTTTTCTCCATAACTAGTACTGCCCCTGGATTCAGGTAAGAGGGCCCCACCTGGTCCTGTACGCCGGCCAGCACTGCTTAGACTTTGTGTGCACCCAGATGTCCCAGGGGTCTTGTTAAAGTGCTGATTCTGATTTAGGAGGCCTGGGGTGGGGTCTGAGATTTTGCCTTTCTAACGAGCTCCAGAGCAATGCAGATACTGCTGGGGCCCAGCTGCATTTTGAATAGCAAGGCTTAGAGACCCAGCTCTGGCTGCTTCTGGCTATGCCCTGCTGATAGGGTGAGGAGTCTTGAGGGTGAAAGGGTAGTGCCCATATGGAGGCCATGCCCTCCACCTTCTTGGCCACACTCTGTGTTCTGGGACCCTGAGATTCCCTTCTTGAATGGCTCCCAGCCTTCAATCAGGACCTACATGGACCTCTTTTGTGGACCATCCTTCCCGAGGCTGACTAGTCAGCTGAAGCATTGGCATAGGTGTATATGGGAGGGGCAGAAGCAGCTTGGCCTGAGGCCCAAGGCATCCACATACTTGTGTGTAGTGTCCAGCAATCAGCTGACCAAGCTCTGCACGTGATTCTGCTGCACACTCAAGTTGAGAGCCACCTATGTAGACAAAGCAGGACCAACAGTAAATATCAGTTTCTTGGAAACCATCCCAAATAATCTGAGATCAGTAATCTAGGAGTAGTGTCATTTCTCTTCCTCTGACAACATTGCAAGGCAGCCTCCCCTCTCTTTCCTCTTAGCTCTGCTACTAGGTTTTGAGTTTGGACAAGACAGCTCCCCTCTCCAAGCTTCCAAGTTTTTAGCCACAAAGTAGGAGCTGGGCTACCAATCATGAGCATATTGCCAGAGTCTCTTGTTGACTGTAAAGTCAGTGAATCTGAATAGATCTCCCTTAAAATCTATGACATGTCTTCAGCTTCACTTATTCACATTAAAATCTCACTGATTAGTGTCATAAATTTTCTCTTTGAGCACACATATACCCCTGGGTGGGATAAGGGGCAAAGAGCTGCATGGGACAGCACTTCTGAAATGCTGACATGCACATGAATGGGGGTCTTGCTAACATGCACATTCTGATACAGGAAGTCTGGGGTGGGGCCTGAGAGTCTGCATTCATAGCAAGCTCCCGGGTGATGCCAGGCTGCTGGTCTGGGAGCAGACTTCGATAGCAAGTGTCTGTGGTGGCAATAAGTTTGATCAGATTGCTTCCTTTTGAAGACCTTTGATAAATCTGAGAGGAAAACAGTGTTTTATGGAGGCAGAGAAAAGAGGAGGAATTAATTGATAGCAGGGTACACAAAAGTGTATCTTTTGTTAGGTAATCAGTGAACTGTGACTATTCATAAGAGAGAGCAGTGGGGACTGTAGCAAACTGGAGAGAATGGGCCTCAGTGACGGAGTGGGTGCCACTCAGCCCTAGTACCTTGGCACCATGAAGCCACATGACCCCTAGTGCCAGATCTTCCAGCTTTTTGAGATAATCCAGTCACTGAATTCTATGAACTTTTTTGATTTTTATATGTCAATTACTTCACATCAAACTAACTGGCCAACTAAAAACCAACTAGTATCATGTGAGCCAAACAGAACATGTATGAAGACCAAATGGTGTGTAAGTGAACAAATTCTAGATGAGAAAGAAGTCCTTCCTGGGCCCTGGAGGTTAGAAGGGTAGGGAGAGGACACTTCCTGAGTATAATAGGGGTTGGGTAATAAAAAGAAAGTGGGAGGCCTTGGAAGACCAACATGGCTACTTCCAAAGATGTTGCCTACTTACTCCGTCTCTCCCTCCTAGAGATGCTGCAGAATTTCTCCCTCTGGAGCTTGAGGTAGGAGGAAATAAAGAACAAGGGGCTCACAGCTGAATCTGGATTATGAGTGATGTGTTTCTACTCAGGGGTAGGGAGGCGACCCAGGCCCCTGTCTCCCTTGTGGTAGCACTGCTGTCCAGTGACCCTTGGGGAGTGTTTTCTCTATCCATCTGCTGAACTGGCTCTTCGTTCTTCATGGGAGGCTCTGTGGACACAGGATGTTTAGGTCCCTGTAGGTAGCCTTGTGGATGGTAAGATTCCAGAGAGTATCCCTGAGGGCAAGTTGGATACAATGAGTTGGAGAGACTTCATCTAGTCCACTCTCATTTTGTGACAATCTGAATCTCACTGAAGGTCTAGATGGAAACCAAATTCTGGAGGTCAGGTTTTGGCGTCCCCTTCAACTTCACCTCTAGGTTATCAGGAGAACTAAATGTGAGCATGTGTGAAGCATGCTTTGTAAACTATAAAGCACCACAAATATGTCAGTGATTGTTAGGAGGTAGCAGGAAGTCAGCAAGCCTCAGTTAGTATCCCAGCTCTTACTAACTCTGTAAGCATAGTCAAGTGACTTAACTTCGCCAAACTTGTCTCTCCACCTGTAAAATGGGGTGCATAAAGCCTATCTTACCTCTGTGAAGATTAAATGAAATAGTGCATATAAACTACTCAGTATTTCATCTGACCCAAACAAAATAGCTGCTGCTCAATAAACAGCTAATATTATAGTTATTATTTCTAATATATACAAATACTTCATTTCATTTATACTTTTAAATGATTTTTAAAATTATGCAAGTGCTTTTCAAGTCAAAAATCAGAAAATACTGATGAAAAGAAAATAAAAATCAGTTATGATCCCCATATCTGGAAGTTAGTCACTGATACCAACTCTGGACACTCTTCTAGACTTTCGTATACACATTCTACTGTAAAGATATAATTACAGTGTTTTACAACTTGACTTAGCAACATATTACGAGAAAAATTCCACATCAATAATTATATTTTATGTCATTTAAAAGAACTGCAGACTCTCCCACTTCTGGGGAGATGGAGTAGATAAAATTTTCCTTATTCCTTCCTCTGAGTACAACTAGAAACCTTGAATATTATATATAAAACACGTATAAGAAGACTGAAAAATGGATAGAAAAAGGCAGACTGGATAGAGGCTTCAGGACCTAAACAATGACTCACTGATGAGTTTCCTGGTTATTCTGTTGTTGTTGTTGTTCTAACCTTATATATCCCAATGTTAGAGCTGAAGAAGCTGAGAACCTGGAAACTCCAAGAGGCACAGACCGAAAAATAAATAAACAAACAAATAAATAAATAAATAAATAAAGACTTTCTAGTAAAGTTTCAGTAAAGGGGAAGCCTAGCAAGGGAGAATATATTTACACAATAATTATTACACTCTGGCCAAACGCCACAGGATAAACTGTGGACCAGTCCTACACATGCTAGCAAAGCCTGTCATGAGGTGCTTCAACACCCACACACAGGAGCAGTGTTAGAGAAGGCCAAATAGGGAGCCAAGACTCTCAGCTCTGCCTGATATCAAGTTCTCCTTGCACCCCAACATCACGATGTTAGTGGGGAGCAAAAACTCACCCTGCCCAGCAGTAAGGATGAGATTCCTTCCATGGGGAGTGGCTGAGTGGGGAGCTTGGACTTCTACCATCACGGAAAATAATGAAGTAGTATCTCTCCTCTTCCTGCTGGAGTGATGTCAGACAAAGCTAACTATAATAGAAGACGTAAATAAGATCTAGAGGTTCTTAACGATATAAAAATATGCAGGTTTCAAACAAAGATCACTTGTCATACCAAGAACCAGGTAGGTCTCAAACTAAGGAAAAGACCATCAATAGAGCTGAACACAGAAATGGCAGAGATGTAAGAATAATTTGACAAGCATTTTAAAGTAGTCTTCATAAAAATGCTTCCATGAGCAATTATGAACACCTGGAAGCCAATTTAAAAATAGCAAGCCTCAGAAAAGAAACAGGAGATCTCAGCAAAGGAATAGAGGATATGAAGAAGAACCAAATGAGAGTTTTAGAACTGAAAAATACAATAACCAGAATAAGAAGCTTAGTGGATGAGCTCCACAGCAGAATGGAGGAAACAAAGGAAAGAATCAGTGAAGTCAAAGAAAGAACAATTGCAATTTTACCGAATTTAAGCAGCAGAAAGAAAATAGACTGAAAAAAAAAAGAATAGAGGCTCAGAGACCATGAACTGTAACAAAAGATCTAATGTTGTGTTACTAAAATCTTGAAGGAAGAAAAAAAGGGTGGGGCTGAAAAAGTACTTGAAAAAATAATGGCTAAAAATTTCCAAGCTTTGGCAAGAAACAGAAGCCAACAGATTCAACAAGTGGAGCAAATCTCCAACAGGATAAACCAAAGAAATCTACACCAAGGCATGTCATAATTAAGCTTCTAAAAACTAAAAACAAAGAAAAAATCTTGCAAGCAGCCATAAAAAAAGAAAATAAAAAGATGCCTTGCTTCCAAGAAAAAAACAATTAGAATGGCAACAGATTTCTCATCAGAAACCTTGAAGGCCAGAAGAAAGTGGCACGGTATTTTTCATGTGCTGCAAGAAGAAATCAAGACATTCGAGATGAAGGAAAGCTAAGTGAACTTGTTGCCAGCAGATCTACCCTAAAAGAGTAGCTAAAGGAAATGCTGCAAACAGAAAGGTCATGATAAAAGAAGGAGCCTCAGAACATTAGGAAAGAAGAAAGAATAGGATAAGCAAAAATAGAGGTAAATACAATAGGTTTTCTTTGTCTTGAGTTTTCCAAATTATGTTTGATGATGGAAGAAAAATTGTAACACTATCTGATGTGGTTCTAAATGTCATGGAAAAATATTCAAGATAATTATTTTATAAATGGGTGGAGGGTATAGAGGTTAAGTGAAGGTAAGATTTTTATATTTCACCCAAGCTGGTAAAATGTTATCACTAGTAGGCTGTGATAAGTTATGGATATATAATACAGCAATCAGTACAAATCTATACAAGGAAATATACTCAGAAACATAGATAAATCAAAGTGGAATTCTATAGTGTTCAAGTAATCCACAGGAAGGCAGAAAAGAGAAAATAACAGTGAAAACAGAACAAGGTGAAAACAAAAAATTATATGGTAGACTTAAGCTCTAATATATTAATGTATAAATTCAATGTAAAAGATCATAAAATATTAATTAAAAGTAACTGACAGAGTGGATGAAAAAGCATGGCCCAGGTGACTGCTAACTAAAAACAATTCACTTCAAATATGTTATTGGCAAGTTGGAAGTAAAAAAATTGAAAAAGATATATGATACATTTATCAATCAAAGGAAGACAGAAGTGGCTATATTAATTTCAGATAAAGTAGAATTCAGAATAAAGAAAATTGATAGACAGGGACATTATACAATGATGAAAGGATAAATCTAACAAAATATAACAATTCTAAATGTATAACAAACAACAGATCTGAAAATATGCAAAGCCAAAACTGATAGCAATTAAAGGAGAAATAGACAAATTCATAAATAGGTGAAGATTTCATCTTTCTCTAAACAATTGATAGAACAATTGATAGAAAATTAGCAACAATATAGAAGACTCAACACTATCAACCAAAAGAATGAAATGAATATTTATAGAGCACTCCACTCAACAACAGTGGAACAGATACTCTTTCTAAGTGCCCTTGGAACAGCCATCAAAATAGATTGTACTCTGGGTCATGGAACAAACCTCAACACATTTAAAACAACTGAAATCCTGCAAAGTGTGTTCTCCAACCACTATTAAATCAAGCTAGCAATCAATAGCATAAAGGTAATATAAAAATCTCTAAGCACTTGGAAACTGAACAACACAATTATTCTAAATAATCCACGGATCAAAGTCAAAGTCTCAAGAGTAATAAATAATACATTGAACTGAATGAAAATAAAATTATATCATATCACAATTTGTGGGATACTGAGAAATCATTGTTGAGAGGGAAATTTATATTACTAAATCTGTATATTAGAAAAGAGGAAAAGTCTCAAATCAATAATATAAGCTCCCACCTCAAGAATCTATAAAAGAAGAGCAAACTTAAAACCAAAGCAGGCAAAAAGAAGGAAATAAAAATGATAAGAATAGAAATCAATGAGATAGAAACAGAAAATAGAAAAAAAACAATGAAACAAAGAGTTGGTTCTTTGAAAAGGTCAATGAAATGGATAAATCTGTGGCAAGAAAAAAAACGACACATTACCAGTATCAGGAGATATCACTACAAACCCTGAAGGCATTCAGAGGATAATAAGAGAGTACTATGAGCAACTCTACACACATACATTTTACAAGAAGATGAAGTGACTGGCATTCTTGAAAAATGCAAACTACCACAACTCATCCAGTATGAAATAGATAATTTCAATAGGCCTATGGCTGTTAAGAAAATGGAATTCATAATTTTAAAACTCCCATAAAAAACTCTTGGCCCATATGGTTTCACTAGAGAATTCTACCAAATATTTAAAGAAAAATTAGTACCAATTTTACATAATCTCTCTGAGAAGACAAAAGAGGGACCGCTTTCTAATTTATTTTATGAGGCCGATATTACTTTGACCCCAAAACCAAAGACAATACAAAAAAAGAAAAGTATAGACTCTTACGAATATAGGTACAAAAATCCTTAACAAAATATTAGAAAATGGAATTTAGAAAAACATACAAAGATTTATACCAACATGGTCAAGTGACCTTTGTTCTAGCAATGCAAGATTGGTTTAATATTCAAAAATCAATCAATGTAATCCACCATTTTACAAGCTAAATAAGAAAATTACATTAACATATAAATTGATACAGAGAATCATTTGAGAAAATTCAACACCCATTTATGACAAAACTTAGAGAAAAGTAGAAATAGAGGAAATTTCAACTTAATAAAAAACATTTATTTTTAGACCCCTAGAGTTAAAATTCTGCTTAGTTGTGAAAGACTTAATGCCTGCTCTCTAAAATTGGGACTAGAATAAGGATGTCAACTCTCACCACTTTCATTCCAAGTAGTGCTGAACGTTCTAGTTAATTACAATAAGACAAGAAGAGGAAAAGACATACAAATTAGAAAGGAACAAATAAAACTGTCCCTGTTTGCAGATGACATAATTGTCTATGCAGAAAATTTCAAGAAATACACATACAAAACAGATCGAAACTATTTTGTTTGTAACTAATAAGTGAGTTCAGCGAGGTTACTGAGTGCAAATCGACACAAATCAATTGCATTTCTATATATTAGCAATAAGCATGTTGAAATGGAAATGTAAAATACAATACCATTTACAATCACTCAAAAAACACAAATGCTTAGATATAAATCTAAGAAAACGTGTATTACTCATATGCTAAAGACTACACAATGATAATGAAAGTTTACAAAGTTCCAAATAAAGAGAGAGACATACTATGTTCATGGATTGGGAGATTCATCATAGTAAAAGTGTCAGTTCTCCCTAAATTGATATACAGATTTTATGCAATTCCTATAAAATCCTAGCAAGGATTTTTTTTTTGTATATATAGACAAAATTATTCTAAAATTTAGCTGGAAGGGCAAAGGAACTAGAATGACTAAGACAATCTTGGAAAAGAAAATAAAGTTGGAGAAATCAGTCTATGTAATTTCAAGACTTATTATATAAGAATTCTACAGATTTCAAGGCTGTGTAGTATTGGTGGAGGGGCAGACATATTGATCAATGGGACAGAATAAAGAACTCAAAAATCAGATCCAATATGCTCATCTGATATTTGAGAAGAATGCAAAGGTAATTCAATGGAAGAAGAATAGCCACTTCAATAAGCAGTGCTGGAACAATGGACACAAAATGAACTTTGACCTATGCCTTACACCTTATGCAAAAATTAACCCAAAATTAATTATAGACTCACATGTAAAACATAAAACCATAAAACTTTTGTTTAAAAAACAGGATAGGCCGGGCGTGGTGGCTCATGCCTGTAATCCCAGCACTTTGGGAGGCTGAGGTGGGTGGATCACCAGGTCAAGAATTCAAGACCAGCCTGGCCAAGATGGCAAAACCTCAACTCTACTAAAGACTACAAAAATTAGCCAGGCATGGTGGCAGGTGCCTGTAATCCCAGCTACTCGGGAGGCTGAAGTAGGAGAATTGCTTGAACCTAGGCAGCAGAGCTTCCAGTGAGCTAAGATTGCACCCCTGCACTTCAGCCTAGGCAACAGAGTGAGACTGTATCTAAAAAACAACAAAAAACAAACAAGAAGGATATTGGGAGGCTGAGGCGGGTGGATCACCTGAGGTCAGGAGTTTGAGATCAGCCTGGCCAACATGGTGAAACCCTGTCTCTACTAATAAAATAAAATAAAATAAAATAAAATAAATAATTAGTTGGGCATGGTGATGCGTGCCTGTAATCCCAGTTACTTGGGAGGCTGAGGCAGGAGAATCACTTGAACCCAGGAGGTGGAGGTTGCAGTGAGCTGAGATTGCACCATTGCGCTCCAGCCTGGGTGATGGAGCAAGACTCTGCCTCAAAAAAAAAAAAAAAAACAAAAAACAAAAAACACACACACAAACACAAAAAACAGGATAGTTTTTCTGGATCTAGGGCTAGGTGAAATACTCTTAGACTTGACACCAAAAACTTAATTCATAAAATTAAAAATAAATTGTGGTTCAAAATTAAAAACTTCTGTTCTGTGACTCTGTTAATAAGAAAAAAAGACAAGTTACAGAGTGAAAGAAAATATTTACAAGTCACACATCTGACAGAGGGCTAATATGTAGAATGTATAAAAACTCTCAAAACTTAACAAGGAAATGACCCAATTAGAAAATGAACAAAAGACATAAAAAGACATTTCACCAGAGAAGTTATACAGATGGCAAAGAAGAACATTAAAGGTGTTCAACTTCATTAGCCATCAAGGAATGCAAATTAAAACTGCGTGACATAGCGCTACTATCAGAATAGCTGAAATAAAAATTGGTGTCAACACCAAATTCTGATGAGAATGCAGAGAAAATGGAGCATTCATATATTGCTGGTGAGAATGTAAAATGGTACAGCCACTCTGGATACAAGCTGGCTGTTCCTAAAAAACTAAACATGAAACCACCATACAACCTAGCAATTCACTCCTGCGCATTTATCCCAGAGAAATGAAGACCTATGTTCCCACAAATCCTGCAAAGAAATGATTATAGTAGCTTTATTTGTAATTGCTCTCAAAGTGAATAGAATCTGGCTGTCCTTCAGTAGCTGAATGGTTAAACAAATGTGGTACTTCCATACCATGGAATACTACTCAGCAATAAAAAGCAGTGATCTGCATAAATATCCAGAGAATTATGCTGAGTAAAAAAAAAAAAAAAAAAGCCAAAGAGTTGCATACTGTATAATTTCACGTATATGACATTCTTGAAATGATACAATTATAGAAATGAAGAAAAAGATTAGTGGTCACTAGAAGTTAAGGAGAGAGAGAAGGTAGGAGGCAAGCGGGTATGGTTATAAAAAGGCAACACATTTTATAAAACATCCTGATGGTGTTGGAAACTTTCTGAATCTTGTGATATTGTTCTATAGTTTTCCAAGATATTACCATTGAGGGAAACTGGGTAAAGAGTACATGAGCTCTGTCTGTATTATTTCTTACAACTGCTCATGCATCTATAAATGTCTCAAAATAAATGTTTGATTAAAAAGTTTGATCTGGAAGTAGACTCTAGGATGAATAAATAAAAACAACAACAACAACAAAAACAATTTGATGAGCTTAAAAAAGGATTGCAGACAATTGCCTCCTATGAATATACTTCTTCAACCAATTTCTTATTGTTTGGACATTTTAGTTACTATAATTTTCTTATTTCAGCAATCACAGGGATGACTGTCCTTGTAGCTAAATTTTGACATATATTCTTTCACTTCCTTGTAAACATCCCTAGAAATTGAATAGCTGGTCAATGGCTTATATATTTTTTCACATTTTTCGGACCCCTTTGAGCCCAAGGTATAGAAAGATTCAATATTTGGAAGCATTGTATTTACGGGACAATTCAATATATGAACAAGAAGAAAATTTTTAAAAGATGACAGCCCTCTCTGAATTTATCTTGAACAATTTAGGCATAAGAAGTTGCTAATGTGGCATAATAAGCACAATTTGAAGGCTTTAAATACATGTTTCAATGTTTTATCCATTTGAAAAATGTAGATAATACGAATTCCTGCCTTCTGAAGTTGTTGTGGGGATTAAATACATGTAAAGCACTTGGAGGAAAACTTAGTACATTATAAAGTCTCAATAAATGTTAGCTACTATTATGATTTTGATTATGATTGAAATCCAAAAATATCGCAATAATTGACACTGGCCTATAGGAGGAAACCCATTGCCTCATTCCCTTGCCAACACCATGCATTACCAACCATTTCTATCTTTGCTATGTTTTATTGTTATTTTAATTTTCATTTCTTAGATTAATAATGAATGGGGCTGGGTGTGATGACTCATGCCTGTAATCCCAGCACTTCAGGAGACTGAGGAGGGAGGATCATTTGAGCTCAGGAGTTCGAGACCAGCTTGGGCAACATAGTGAGACCTCATCTCTATCTTTAAAGTAATTTGTTCCTTTTTAAAATAAAATAAAATAATGAAT
The DNA here is from genome assembly GCF_028858775.2 of Pan troglodytes. Classification (NCBI taxonomy): domain Eukaryota; kingdom Metazoa; phylum Chordata; class Mammalia; order Primates; family Hominidae; genus Pan; species Pan troglodytes. Next base: position 18,921,949 of record NC_072411.2, read on the forward strand.
TGGAACACATTTTTCATGTATTTATTGGCCATTTATATATATTCTTTTGTGCCTTGCCTGTTTGTATTTCTTGTCCATTTCTCACTTAGGATGTCTTTGTTGCTTCAAAGGAATTTTTTTTTTTTTTTGAAACGGAGTCTCGCTCTGTCACCCAGGCTGGAGTGCAGTGGCACGATCTTGACTCACTGCAACCTCTGCCTCCCCGATTCATGCCATTCTCCTGCCTCAGCCTCCCGAGTAGCTGGGACTACAGGCACCCGCCACCATGCCCGGCTAATTTTTTGTAATTTTTTTAGTGGAGACGGGGTTTCACTGTGTTAGGCAGGATGGTCTTGATCTCCTGACCTCATGATCCGCCCGCCTCGGCCTCCCACAGTGCTGGGATTACAGGCGTGAGCCACCGTGCCCCGCCAGGAATTTTTATACAGTAAAGTAATTAACTCTTTTGTACTTATAGTGAATATATATATGTGTGTGTGTATATATTATATATATATATATATATATATATATATATATGCATATTTTAGAGACAGGATCTCACTCTGTCACCCAGGCTAGAGTGCAGTGGTGTGATCATAGCTCACTGCAGCCTTGAACTCCTGGGCTTAAGCAGTACTCCCATCTCAGCCTCTCAAGTGGTTGGGACTGCAAGAACACACCGTAACACCCAGCTAATTTTTTTTTTTTTTTTACTTTTTGTAGAGACAGGGTTTCCTGTGTTGCCTATGCTGGTCTTGAACTCCTAGCCTAAAGTGATCCTCCTGCCTCAGCCTCCCTAAGTGCCACTACACTCAGATTTAAAATATTTCTATTAATTTGTTCAGCTTTTAATACTTTAAATTATGTTTTTTGATATGAAAAGTTTTAAAAATTTTAGGTAGTCATATTTTAGGTGACAATAATATCTTTATGCATTTTGCAATTGTTGTTTTGTTCATAAGAACCTTCCTCATTGGAAAATTGACCACCTTTATATTTTTCGTGTTTTATATTATTTAATTTTGACTGAATCTTGGGTGCAAAGAATTGCTTATTTGCGACACACTGTCACCACTGGTGCACACATGGTCCATGTGTAGTCAATCTCATGATTTTAAAATGTGGTAAGCATCCATGAACCCATCATTTAATAGAATAACTAGGATCATGAAATAATTTATATTCTTCCATGAGATCTATACACCTCCTATCCTCCTGCCTCCTTCTACTTGAGAAAAATATTCAGAAGTCTGTGTTTATCTTTTTCTTTTAGATATATAGTTTCATCTTATCTATATGCTTTCCTAGGAAGTACATATTTTATTCAAGTTGTTTTTATTTGTATAAAAAGCCTGTCACGCTGCATGTAATCTTCTGGCACTAGCTTTTCTCCACTTAATATTATTCTGCTCAGGATAATTGCTATTTACCTGTGTCTACCATATTTCCACTGCTGCACATATTCAGTTGTGTCCATATACCACAGTTTTTCAAACACTGCCCCATTTATAGACATTCAGGTCACTATTATGCCTATTACTGTTCTGAATGCATTTACATATTTTTTTTCTGGTGTGCAGGTGAAAAGATTTCTGTCGGGTCTATACTCAGGAATAGAATTGCTGGGTTATATGGTATGTGCCAAACTGTTTGCCAAGGGACTATATATATCTTTCCTTTCCAGAAACCTTGTTTAAAAAGATCCCAGGGGACCACATCTTCTCCAACACTTGGTATTGCTAGATTTTTAAAATTTTTGTCAGTTGAATAGTGTTATGGTCTCTAAAATATGGTCTCTAAAATATGGTCTCTAAAATGTGTGTGGGTACTGGATATTAAATGGTGCCTCACTGTGTTCTTGGTTAGCATGTCCCCAATCTATTCTTATAATTATTGGCTTGGTTTTTTTTTTTCTGCTGTCAGATGACAATTGTGACTATTGCTGATTTTCTTTTTACAATGTAATATTTGAATGTAACTCTTCAGCAATATGAAATTTATTTTTGGTTAAGGTATGTATTCCTTTTAACAAATGGATAGTACGTTTTTCCAACAATGTTTAGTAAACAATCTGCAATTCAGGCCTTTGATTTGAGATGTCAACTTTATCTTACACTGAATTTTTATAAATACATAAAATATGTCCTTTAATAAAATACATCCTTTCTGTACTCTTTGTTTAATTGCTTGGTCTGATTTTCACACCAGTACCATCCTGTTAAAGTTGGAGTTTTATAGAACGTATCATTAGGTCAAATTTTATTCTTTTCCCAAATATGTCTTTGCTGTTTTCATTGCATTATTCTCTTATGTGAAGTTTAGAATTACTTTGCCAAATTCCCTTCTATCCCACCCTTGTAACTCACTCATCCTATTGATTTCATTTATGTACACAGTCATCCCTCGGTATCTGTGGGGGATTGGTCCCAGGACCTCACTCAGATACCAAAATCCCCAAATACTCAAGTACCTGATATAAAATAGTGTAGTATTTGCATATAACATACACATTTCTTCCTGTATACTTTAAATCATCTCTAAATTAATTATAATTCCAAATATAGTGTAAATGCCATGTAAATAGTTGTTATAATGTACTGTTTAGGAAATGATGACAAGAAAAAAGTCTGTACCTGTTCAGTGCAGACTCAACTTTTTTTCTGATTATTTTTCATCTGAGGTTGGTTGAATCCACGAATGTGGAATCCATGGATGGATATGGAAGGCCGTCTGTATGTAAATTTGAGAATTGATGTCTTCACAACATTAAGTCTCTGCATTTAAGAAAACAGTCTTTTTCACCTTTATTTGAATCTTATCTTGGAATATTCATCAAGAAAGTTTGTAGGTTTCTCCATGTACTTTCTTCACAATCTTCTTAAGTTTGTAATAAAGACTTTTGAGTAAGGTGATGACAAAATAATTATTGATCTTTCTTGTTCGGGTTGTCTTAACATCATGCAAGTAACAAACAGCCTTGTGTAGGTAGATCCCTTTAACACAATTAGCTGGAAAGCCCCTGCTGATTCAGGTGTAGACAATTGCAACTAGCCCACGACAGCCAGCATGGCTGTTTCAGCTTCACAGACCTGGCACCTATCAGGGGCTCAGTTGGTTAACATAAGATTAATAATTCATCAAATGATTTCACTAATTTAACCCAATTGAGCATCATTCTCTCTCTGAGCTCAGTTTTGCAGGCAAAGCATTTGGGGCTCTATGTTACTAGAACATGGTCTTCATTTTTCCTCATATTCTATAGTGCACACCATCAAGTTTATTGTCTCCTTGAATAAGAGACCTTCACATAAGATAGACGTAACACACACATATATGCATACTGCATTTTACTGGGTATATATTCCATTTTTTAAAATCTAGCTTGGCTTTGAGAAAGAAGTATCAACCTTTGCACCCTGTGGTCTTTATCACCACGCAGGAGGGCCATGAAAAAACGTTCCTCATTTGAAGTCTGGGAAACCCTCCACACTCTAGTGCTGACCAGCACTTGTGAGAGAAACCGCAGATCCAGGGGCTAGTAATGTGTACTAACAAGCTTTGTATCCTGAAATCCATACTGCAGAGGGGATTGAAATCTACAGAAAGCCACATCTGTGTGTTCCTCGCTGTCCCCAGCAAGGAGCCTGAATACAGCATGTCATTATGATTAATTGTGGGTAATGAGGGTCTTATGAAACCAAGAAAGAGAAGCGTTTGTTTCTCTGCTGCTACAGTTATAGCCTCCGATTTGTTTTCAAGCACTCTACAGAGGACAGCCAAAATAGAATAGGAAATGACTATTCTCCAGCCATCCTTTACTTCCCTGCCAGGCATTTCAGTAAATTAACAGGCAGGGACCGGTTGGGGATTTTGTGAGCCTTCTCAAGGATATGATAAAGAAAAGACTTCCCAGTTCAAAGAATCTGTATAAAACCAGGCTATAGGAGAGATCAGCTGTGAGTTCTGAGAAGCTAAGTGGTGCTCTGAGTTCAGCTACAAATCGGACAACAGACCACAGTGAATAAAAGAATTCTTTTATGGAAGCAGCGGGTGTTTTCGTCATTCTCTAACCTACCAGAAGGTGGTGCAAATTCACTGCTGATACAGTAAAGGAGGACGTGGCTTTCTTTTCCAGCCCTACCCTGTCCAAGTACAGTAAAACAGAGAGAGAGAGAGAGAGATTTAAAAATAAATTAGACAGGAATATTTAATCTTTTTAAAAACAAATAACTCCCCTTCAAGTTGTCTAACATCTGTCAACTTATTTCTTGCTGAGACTCAGTTGATGTGAGTCAAGCTAATAAAGAAACGTGACACAAAGATTTGAAGAAGATAATTTTGAATATCTTAATGTAATAAAATTAAGATGGAGTATTTAATGGCTTAGGACAAACGCTACATTAAGGAACTGGCCTATGTTCCTAGAGATTCTAACAAATAGCAAAGAAGTGGTTAATTGGACAAACATTTTATTCCATTAAAGAATCATTATAGTATTTTAATATTTAGACATAAAAAAATCTTTAGGATGAAGCACTATGACGTTTGTGCAGCAGCACACGCATTTTTGAAATGAAAATTAACCCTTCTCCTAGGAAGATAATATAGGATGTAGAAGACCCAACAAGAGTGTTTAAAAACAAACAAAAACAAAACAAAAAACAAAACAGAAAGCTTTCACTAACAACAACCAAAATAACAAAACCCTCTTCATTTGGTGTGAGGGGAGTTGCTGGAAGCAAGCCCTGGCTTAGAGCAGCTCATCAGCTGTGTGTACTGGTGCCCACGTTTCCAATAGTCAAGAGCATTTTTAGAGATGGGACATCTACCTAGAAAGAAGAAAGTTTTAAAAAACAATTTATTATTTCAGTAACATATCAACTGAGGGCACCATCAAAAATATTTTCCTAAATTCTCTTAATCTCCAAGACCACTCTATTATATCTAAACAGAGAAGGAGTATTTTTTGAATAAAAAGAAAACAAAACAAACAAAAGCAAAACACTCCAAACCTTTTTATACAGAAAACAAAACAAAGCTCCAAATGAAGGCTTGAACATTTTCGAATTAGAATTTCTAAAGAAAACGCATCCAGAGTGACCTCAGAGTTCTGGGTTACTACTGATTTTTCAGCCCGAAATCGAGCATAGGTTTAGCAAACGTTACCAGGGAGAACAATGTATTTTTGTTTCTAACTCAAATCTATCTTTTAAAAAATTAATTTTCTCTCTCTATTGCCGGATTACATTTTCATTTAACTTTGGTGCCGTGCCTTGTAATTAGTTTTTCTTGATCTGTTTCTTGGAAGGAAAAAAAAAAGTTAGGGGAAAAAAGATAAAAAACAAGCTTGTAGGTTGCAGTTAAAATATTTTGCTTTACCACGCCTGGCGGGAAAAGAACCAAGAACACTGAACCCAGGGCAGCAGCGAATCCCACGCCCCGCGCTCCCTCTTCCCAAACCTCAATATCGTTGCTTAAAATCTTCCGGGCTTATTGTGAAGCCAAGGGCGCTTGGCATGGGAAGAGAGCCGCTCGTGATTTATTTGGGAGAGGGATGGGGTTTTGGAAAGGAAATTGGGGGGTTTACAAGGAGGACGGGTGGGTTTTATTCAACAACTTATTCTTGGGCGTTTTCGTGGACTGAGAGGAGTTTCGATCCCGTCTCGGGCTCACCTGGGAAGCCCCCGTCCTGGCGCCCGCTTTGTTTGGCGTTCCTTTAAAGCCCGGTGTTGGCAGAGCGACCCACAATGAAACAAATTCTCATTTTATGACGTCTTTCCCCCCGTAGGAGTCCGAACAATGTTTGGGGGCTTGGCACGCATGAAGATAAAAGAATTTTATTTTAAATGCGATACATGTCAGGATTAGACAGCGTTTCCTTTCAGCTAAACTACAGAGCGAATCTTCATTTCCTGTCTCACTGCTTCCCCCGAAAGAAACTTTTCTTTCTTTTTCTTTTTCTTTTTTTTTTCTTTTCTTTCTTTCCCCCAGCAAAGAGTCCGAGAGAAAAGTGCTGGGCACAGAGCTCCCCACGAGGTCCCCGGAAACCAGACTTAGCTCCTGATCGTTGTCAATCTTTGGGCAACCCGGGGCCTCGCAACGGCTCGGGTTTAGTGTGATTTCGGGAGGCTGCAGCCTAGTTTCGGATACCGTGGGCGCCTGAGCAGAGCCGGGGCGAGTTGTAAACCTCAGAGAAAGGCACTTGTCCCCAGCAAAACGCTTGGAAAGAACCGTGCGCGCTGTGCTCCGGCCGCCTCCGCCGCGCACAGCAGCTGCCCCCGCCCCGAGACGCGTCGGGCCGCCGGGTCACCGGTTTTCCGAAAGGGACCCGGCAGAGACAAAGTGCCTTCGCCGCTGCGATAGGTTGGTTTTACTTTGCAATAAACAGCCCCTAATGGGACCGGGCGCCGGGCGGAGAGCTCGGCCCGGGGCGCGGCCTTTGTCGCCTGGCTCTGCGGGCCGCCCCGCCGGGCGCCAGGTTTTGGCGGGTGGCCCGGCCCCGCGTCCGCCACTGCAGGCCGCTCTCCTCCTTCCCGCGCACACAGCGGAGAAAAAAGGACACAAACAGCATTTTACACTTTTCCCACTTCAGCGGGAATCGGAGGAGCCGGGCGAGAAAGCCCGAAAAGGGAGGCGGTTATTTATGACCGGCGAGCTGGAGTCTCGCACCATATGGTGGGGTTTGTCAGGCCCGGCCGCCTCCCGGCCTCCCCGCCCAGCGTCCCGCAAACAGTGCCCGGTTGACGGCGTCGCCTTAGCAGCCCCCATCTTCGCTTCCAGCCCCTCCCGTATATTTTCTCCAGTCCAAGTTGATCAAAGACGGACTTTAAAAATTACTCGCAATTAGACCCAAAAAAGTCATTCGTGATCTTTGGGTATTAGCGCTTAACGGCCAGTGGCCTCTCCTTTCCCTCTGGAGGACGTCGGGGTGGGGGCGACTGGGACCAGGTGGAAGGTAGTGTAGGGTTAGGAAGCGTCAGACCTCGGAGAAGGGCCTCACTTCCTCTTCGTTTTGTCGCCCTTTGTGTTACATACGGGGCAAGCAAGGTCTGCCAATCACTACCATTTCTCTTTCTTGTTCTATAAAGACAGGGTCGTCACAGCAACAGGGACATGACAGGCTGGTATCTCTCTCGAGCTCCAGGGGGCCCCTAATAGGATTGAAGCGAAAGATCAAGCGAATGGTTTCCTATTTTAGGCCCGTAATAACTCCCAACTGCTTGCATATACATGGGCCTTACAGTATTGAGGCAACTTTTAATCCCAGAAAAGAGCAGCCTGTTTTCTAGCAGGGTCTATTTTTGAATACCCTATGGGATCCTCCCTCTCTCACCATCCTCCATCCTCCCCTTGATTTTGGGGAGTAAGGGTAAGAAGGAATCCCCTCCTCTGATTTTACTTATCACTCCTTCCCCAGAAGCTGAAGGTGTCCTTTCTTTTCATTAATTCATTTTACCAGCTCAAAGTAAATACTCCATTTGGAGGAAACAAAGACACCCCTTTTTGGTATTCTGTTGAAGTCCCTGGGTGAGATCAGAAGTTTCCACATCTTTTGGAGAAACTGGCCTTGGATGTACTTTGGCCAGACCTCTCTCCCCACCTCTCCAACACACATACCTACAAAACCAAAAAGCAGCCTAAGGAGGAGTGAAAAGGTTTCTCTCCCCCAGGCCATTTATGTTCAAAACGAAACGTGAGGCCACGTGGGTGTGGGGAGTGCGTGTGCTGGGTGGGTGTCCTTTATCTGTGTGTTTCTGGAGTAGAGAGAGGAAATAAATGAAATGCGTGCGACAAGAGGAGCGGTTTGTTTTCACCCCCAAGACCTGGGAAAACCCATCAAAAGAGATTGACTTCAGAAAACCGAGAATGCCTGGGAAATCTGAATGCAAACAGCCCTGGAATAATCAGCACCACCAACATCTGTCACCACAGCTGTTTCTTTTCTGGTTGGTGAGAGAACCTGTCTCTCTTCTGTGGGTTGGCAATGAACTCCAAGTAAGGGGCCCATCGTCTTTCTCTTCCAAACAGAATCCTCCAGGTCTCTGTTTACTTAGCCTGCTTAAAAGTAGAACACAATACAAAACAAAACAAGCATAATATTGCCACCTTTTAGGTGAAAATAAGTAGCCTGGTAAAGTAGGTTAGGAAGAATTATTCTTCACCTGTGGTCACAGATGAGGAAACTGAGGCATGGGGACAGACTTTGATTTTCAAACTGATATCCAGTAAAAAATCAGAATTAATAAATCCAATCCTCAGCTCTTGGAAGGCACTCCGTTAAAACAAAAAAAGCCCCCCAAAACAGGTGAGTAGTTGTATTATGTTTTTTCTTTTCATTCAATTGACAAATAATTATTGAGCTTATGGAACGTGGAAAACAAAATGCTTTGTTTTGCAGGGGGGAGAGAATGAAATATCTTCCTTGACCTAAGAGAATATGTCTTCTGGGAGGGGCACTGTGACAAGCAAAGACACAGATACCAGGAAGTGCATGGTTACAGCAACGTGGTGGCTTGATCTGAGGTTATGGGAGGGAAGCCTGACAAGGGAACAAGGACACGTAATGTCTGGCTGGAGTAAGGAGCAGAGAATTCATGAAAGAAGCAGTAGCATTTGCCTAGGAGTTGAAGATTGGTTGAGATTTCGATGAGTTGAGGTGGGAGAAAGGCATTCAAATGCAGGGAACAGCATGCAATCCGGAGGGAACAACAAATTAGTTTTTGTTTCAGAGGATGGAGGGAGATAGAGCAGGAATGAAAGAGGAGAGAGATAAAGGCAGGCTAAGACTTGCCTGTGGATGAGGGGAGCCCCAGAGTGACAGACCTAGGGGGCATTTGTAAAAGGTGAATCAGGGGCTGTGCCCAGGAGGGATTTGGGGTTGGGCGCAAGGCCTGGATTCTGAGATCCCAGTGGGAGGCTATGGTGGTCATAAGGAATGAGGGCTGCTACAGGCCAGTGTTATGGGGATGGAGAGAAAGAATGATTTGGTAAGATTTGATGGCCAAAGCACATGGAGCTCAAAGCAGAGAGGCAGGTCAGAGGTGACTGGGCCTTCAAACCTGGGTAACCAGAGAATAAAAGACAGCCTCGTTATATGCAAGAAATTAAAATAGCATTTAAGGCTGGGCGCGGTGGCTCATGCCTGTAATCCTAGCACTTTGGGAGGCCAAGGCAGGTGGATCACGAGGTCAGGAGATTGAGATCATCCTGGCTAACACAGTGAAACCTTATCTCTACCAAAAAAAAAAAAATACAAAAAATTAGCCGGGTGTGGTGGCACATTCCTGTAGTCCCAGCTACTCGGGAGGCTGAGGCAGAAGAATCACTTGAACCCAGGAGACGGAGGTTACAGTGAGCCAAGATTGCACCACTGCACACCAGCCTGGGCAACAGAGCAAGACTCCATCTCAATTAAAAAAAAAAAAGCTTTTAAATCTACCATTACATTCATTGCAGCAGTGTTTAAAACATTGAACACTTCATTATAACAGAGAAACTCAGACACCAACATTGACGATCTTTCTTCCAGTGTTGAAGAGCTTTCTTTGTCAAAGCTGGGCACTTGGCCTCATGGTTGAGCTTCAGCCAGACTTAGAAAGCCAGCATCCCAGAGCTCAGTGACTTTGTAGGGTGGACAGAAAACCAGCTTGCAGAAGCTAAATTTTCCCCAAGACACATTACTCCTCCTTAGCATTCGTTACCATTTTTATACCATTATTGAGAAAGAAAATTAGAGAAAGATACCCCAGAGGCATTTTCTCTGCAACTGCCAGGAAGTGAGGAAATGTTCCAACGATGAAACTGATCTGGCATTTGTTTACTTTTCAGTTGCGTCCAGTGTCCACTTAAGAATGTTCTGATGGGCAGATACCTAGATTATCACACAGCAAATGCAAGCCGGAAAGGTGATAAATAGTGAAAAGGGCACCAGACTGGGCATGTGGGTTGGGAGTTCCCTTCCTGGTCCTGCCTACTAGCTTGTGTGGCCTCATCCATGCAGCGGCACTCTCTGCCCTAGTTCCCTTCCTGAAAAACGAGGTGAGTTGGGTGATTTTAAAGGTTCTTTCCAGCTCTGTGTGAGTGGATCAGTGATGTGCCTCTTTCTTTGGATTTTCCCCAACTCTTTTTTCTCACATTCTGCATTCTGCTTTGCATGTGCAAACAGAAAGGATATTTATGTCAGATGATTTAGACCTTACTCTGGTTTTTAATAACTTTATTGACATTGAACTTTATTAATATTTTTAAAGCATCATTCTGTCTATTCTCCCTTGATCCACAAAACTGCCATGTAAAGTAAGTAAGCCAGGAGTTTTATTCCCAAATGTGCAGCTAATGATAACAATGATGATTTCTATTTACAGAGTGCCTGCCACATGTCAACATATGCCTTATACTGAATGTCTCACTTAATCACCACAATCTTGTAGGTACTGTTACTCCCACTTTACAGATAAGGAAGCTGAGACTTGTAGGGGCTGGGCCTCACCGAATGCCTCCAGCTTCCTGATGGCTGAGTCAGGATTTCAATCCTGGTCTATCAACTCCGACTCTGTGCTCTCTAAGACCTTTGGAGGTTATGTAAGGGTTGTCAGCTGTCTTCCTCTGCTACCCAATGTTTTTTGTGGACATTTACCTCTGTACCATCAGAGAAAACTGTTGGCCAATGTGAGCCTCCATTTGCTTTGTGGGCTTCCATGGCCTCCCCATGTGAAATATAAGGCCCAGATTTAAATCAGGCAAGCTGTTGACAAATGTCTATCAAGCACCCAGTATGTGTCTTACAGTCTACCACAGGCTTTGGAACCCTGAAGAAGTATTAGAAATGTCTCCTTCCATCCGGATTTTACAATCTGAGATGAAGAAACTAATTGAGCGAGTACAACATCAGTGAACGAGCAGTGTCCTGTGTTATCATGGAGACCACCAAACTTTATGGAAAGCTCATTCTGCAACCACTGCAGCCTGGACTGTTTGGCTTAATTCTCATGAAAAGGCTTATTTGATGGCTGCTACACAGTGAGAGCTTACTGACAAAATCTACAACCAACGTGCTGGTCCGAAGCAAAGACAGTTGGGGAACTTGTTCTTTGTGCAGTGACTTCTTTGTCCCGGCCTTTGATTTGTTTCCTGGTATTTTAGCCCTGGAATTAATAGGTAAGCCAAACAGACCCAGTTCTGGCTATTATTGCATACTAATAATGGCTCAAAACAGTGGCTTGAAGCAACACACATTTATTCTGCTTTTGAATCCGAGGGTCAGCTGGGCTCCGTGAGGCAGTTCTTGCTTAGGGTTCCTCAGACACTTGTAGTCAGGTGGTTCTGGGGCTGAGGTCATCTAGGAAGCTTCTTCACTCATGTGTCTGGATCCTGGGCTGGGAAGACTCAGACAGCTGGGACCCCTTGGGCATGTCTCTCTAGGTGGCCTCCTCATGTGGTCTCTCTATAAAACCATGAGAAGGCCCAGGAAGGCTCTCAGTGGCCTCCTTTGGGTCCTGTGCCCATTCTTGAACCCATCACTGTGGCCAGAGGGAGTTGTGCTTTGATTCTTATCTTGTTCTTACCTTGTTCTTACTTTGGGTCAACTCCACCCCAACTACTTAGACTGAATGTGGAAAAATGATGACTCCCAAGGGAAAATTGAAGTGAGGATGGATGATGGAAAATTAAGGCTAGCTGAGGTCCACTGGAGTTACTTGTTTCTTGCTGGTACTCATAGATGTTTGTTGATCATGGTATTGGATGGGGATAGGTCTCATACCCCTTTCCCTGCGATGCTGAGACCAGTGGCTTCTCTGCCTGGACTAGAAGCTACACATAGCTACACATAGCCTAGGGGTTGGAGCAGTGGGCAGCTTGGGGTTTTTATGAACCTACACTTTGGCTGAAGTTGCATTTTCCTACATATGTACCTTTGCTTATGCCATCTTCGCCACTCAGCGTGGCCTTTCTACCCATGTCCACCATTTTAAATTAAATTGTCCAATTTGTAAGGCCGGATGTAAGAGCACACTAGACAAAGATGAACTTTTTGTCCTCCGATCTCTGTGGCCTTGCTGTTCAAAGTGGAGCCCAAGCGCCGCAGCATCAGCATCCCTTGGAAACTTGTCAGCAGTGTGGTCTTACTATGTACCTCAGAGCTACTGAATTAGAACCTGCATTTTAACATGATTCCAGGTGGCATGTGGGCACAGCAAAATCTGGGCAACGCAATGCCAGAGCAGCAGTTCTCTGAGTGTGGTCCGGGAAAAGCTGAAGGTCTCTGAGACCCCTTCAGGGGGTTGGAAAGGTCAAACAATTTCCATACTAACATACTAATTTCTGCTGTGATAAATATAGCCGGGTGCAGTTATTCACACCTGTAAGCCCAGTACTTTGGGAGGCCGAACAAGTGGATCACTGGAATTTAGAAGTTCAAAACCAACCTGGGCAAAATGGTGAAACTCTATCTCTACAAAAAAATTCAAAAATTAGCCGGACATGGGAGTGTATACCTGCAGTGCCAGCTACTTGGGAGGCTGAGGTGGGAGAATTGCTTGAGCTGGGAGGTTGAGGCTGCAGTGAGCCATGATTGTGCCACTGTACTCCAGCCTGGGAGACAGAGTGAGACCCTGTTTCAAAAAAATTAATGATAAATAAATAAATACAAATAGACATATGGCCAGGCATGGTGGCTCACGCCTGTAATCCCAGCACTTTGGGGAGTCAAGGCTGGCAAATCACTTGAGCCCAGGAGTTCAAGACCAGCCTGGGCAACATGACGAAGCCCCGTCTCTACAAAGATTACAAAAATTAGCTAGGCATTGTGGCATGTGCCTGTAGTCCCAGTGACTTGGAAGGCTGAGGTGGGAGGATTGCTTGAGCCTGGGAGGAGGAGTCGCAGTGAGTCAAGATCGTGTCACTGCACTCCAGCCTGGGCGAAAGAGCAAGACCCTGTCTCAAACAAATAAACTCTCTCTCTCTATATGTATATATATTTATATTTATATATGTCTATATATTATGTATTTATATGTTTGCACATAAACATATATATTTAATATATTATATATTTATATAAGTATATAGTTGATTTTATATAATATATAACCTATTTTATATATAAACATTATATTTTATGTATTATGTTTATATATTTATATATAATATATTTATATATGTAAACATATAATTATATTGTATAATAAAGTATATTTATATATTTATATAAAATAATATATTTATATACTTTTATATGTATTATAGGTAGATATAAATCACATAATTTTTAAGAGTGTAAAGGGATTCTGAGACCAAAACATTTGAGAACTGCAGCTCTTGATCCTTCTGTCTCTGGCTAGGGAAAGTGTTGGCCTTCCCTCCGCACTCTGGCTTCCAGCACTGAGCACAGCCCGCTAAAGGCATTGAAAGAGATCAACCTATACCTCCTTAGCCTTGAGGACAAGGAGAGGCTCCAGGGGTCACCCCCACCCACCCTGGGCATCAGGCTCTATGTAATCCACTTGCCAGGCTCATGGCTAGACACACAGCTCCTGAATATATATTTGCTGAAAACTGACAATTATAAAGATTTTGGGGGGTAATTAAAAAAAATTCAGATCCCCTAGCCCCTTGCCTTTGTCCTTTAATTTATGACACTTTTCAGTGTTCAATTCACACTGCTCAAAGAGGAGCTCTTGCTCCCATTTAAAGAAAAGCAACACAGGTTAAGAAAGGACCTCTCAACATCATGGAGTAAGCCAGTGCCATTCAGGAGCTCGGTTTCAAAATCCCTAGAGCAACTCCTTGTTGCTACACTATGGGTCTAGGAAAGGTCATAGATGAGCCCAGCGTGTTCCGATGCCTCACTGCTGAGAATGGCTGAAACATCAAGTAGTGGTGGAGCCAGCCAGCCACTCAGGGGCCAGGAATGGAGTGCAGGGAATGTGGGTGTGGCTCGGACTTGCCTGCTCCTTCTGGACTCTACTCATCCCTACCATGCTTTCCATGAGTCCCATACTGGGCTGGTCCTGTACTTGGGAATCTCAGTTCTTTCCCTCAGCAGCGTGAAGAAATCTTCACTCTTGTTATCCTGACTGTTCCTATGAGGAAATGGAGCCTTTGAGAATAACTTGCCCAAAGTCCCAGTGGATAAATGGCAGATCTTGCCTTTGAAGACCTGCTTCTCTCCTTCTGCCAGAATCCCTCTGGCCCTCTTTCCTGATGGCTTTACTCCCCTGAGGATCTAGATTTATGATCTCCATAGCGCTTATTCATCAGTCTGATCAGAATATTGAGAAGGACTATTCTAGAACTGTCTTGGAATCAAAAGCCTATTCAGGTTGGACTGAAGCCTCCCTTCCTCCCTCCCTCTTCCTTCCTCTTCTCCTTTCTCTCCTTCTTCTTCTCCTTGTCTCTCTCCCTCTTACCCCTCCTCCTCCTCAGTAGCTCTTGGAACCCCAGGAAATGCCCTGTAAGAGGATGGACTATCCCCATTCTAGGGCTAAGAGCCTGGCGGTTGTGTAGGGCAGAGAGGTTCTTGTAAAAGGCAGTGTCTCCCACCCCCCATGCCTGCCCTGACACACTCAGCAAAGAAGCAATGAGGAGATTGATTCTCCAGGGTCTCCCACCCTGTAAAGGGCAACTTCACACTCCTGGACCCAAGGCCCTTGAAATATCACATTCAAAATCCACTGGGCTGTTTCTAGGGCCCACTCCATCCAAGGTAAACTGTTCATTACCCAGCGATAGGGGCTCAGGTGGGGGGCGAGGGGGCTATGGAGAAGTGAGCTCATTGAAATCCGGATAATCCCCAAACCTCATTTTCCCTACTGCATACGACTGCCTCTGCCCTGCCCCCTTTTACCAGAGCGGCCAAGAAGCCACTGGACCGCTTTCCCTGGTGCTCCTTTTATCTTCCTGGCCCGAGGGGGCCATGGGCTAATGATCAGTGAAATCAGGAAAGGCCGAGAGGCCCAGCTAATCCACAAATTGGATCATCCGCCCCTGAATAATCAAGAGTTGCTGGCACAAAAGTTGGTTTCTCTCTTTGATCATCAGCACGCAGAGGACACACCTACATTTGCTTCCTGTGGGAGTCCTCTGGGGAATTCGAGGCTGGTTCTGTTTGGCCAGATACAATTCAAATGCAGGACTAAAAAATCCCAGTGTCCCAGTGTCCCTGGGGACTGTTTTAATGTGACAGCGAGGAGAGAATTGAAATTCTAAAGAGGTTGTGTAAACTCTTGAGATTTGATGAGCCAGTTCCATTCTGTGTTGTAGACACTTCTCCACCAAGGGGGGGATTTAATCGTATGTAAACCTTATCATGCCATATCTAATGTTGTATATCTTAATAATAGTGATATATTGCAGTGATGCTGACAAGTATAGTTCAGGCATCCACTGCTTTAAGAAAACCTGAGGTACAGAAACCATACTTCTGGAAGAAGAAAGAAGAATGGTTTGTCATTATTTGTGTTCCAAGATGGTTTTCCCCCCCCCTTAACTAAGGCTTTCTTTTAGATTCTTTTAGGTAGCAAGCATATCGGTGACTTTCAAGTGATTTAACTGATAAAAACTGCATTTACATACAAGCTGTCATGTATGGGTTCATGTGGTACATGCAACTGTGTTCACAATTTTTCATGATCATTAAGGAGCATCCACCTACATTTGATCTTGGCCAAAAAGCTGAACCTGATAGATGTCCTCTTCCCGGGCTAGGAAATTCCCATGCACTGTGATGTTATAAGAGTGGGTTCCAAAGTGAAGGGAAACTGAGAATTTCGTTAGGAAATTTTTTAAAAGAAGAAACATTTTAAAAGAAGGGAAATGTTCCCATGTTATGCCTTTGCACTGGCATGGACCCTAGACTCTCTTTGGACTCAGATAGACATGGGACTGAATTCCGACTCTGCCACTTATGGACAATGTTATTTACTGTCTCAGAGCTTCAGTTTCTACCTATGCTTCCACATCCTTCTCAAAATCCTCTAATACTTTTTCTTCTCACCCAGAATAACATCTGCAAGGCCTCATCACAGCCTGTAGGACCCATATGATCTGGCTGCTGCTGATCTCTTTGTTCTCTTGTTCACCGAGCTTTCACAACCCAGCCCAGCAAAGCTCACTTCTGCCCCAGGAACTTTGCACATACTCTTTCTGATCCAGGGAAGCTATTTCTCCAGACCTTTGCATGGCTCCCACTCTTACCTCATTCAGTTCCTTGCTCAAATGTTATCTTCTGAAATATTGTCTTCCTGGCCACACATCCTCAGGTCCCTCTCTGGGCCCTCTGCAAGCTTGATTTCACTTCACAGCACTTATTGCCTGACATATATCATATTTATTCCTTTGTCGATTAATTTCATGTTTGTATTTGTTGACAAAAATGTAAGGTCATGAGGCAGGGGCTTTGTCTTATTTGTCCTTGTGTTCCCACTACCTAGGACTTTGCCTGCACCTGGCATAGACACCTAGTGATAGTAGACTGAATCACTTTGGGAACTGGTGATCATGAGATGTCGCCAGGATTAGTAACCATGTGGATAAAGCCTGGCAAGAGCAAGTAAATGATAAGTACTATTATTGTCACTAATATTATGAGCCCAAGGCCTAGTAAACATTGTTTGTAAATACTTGCTGAATCTGTTGGACTTGAAGGGCTCAAGGGACCTATAATGGATGGCAGGTCAATTCCTCTTAATGAACACAGCCTCAGGAACCTGTGTTTCTGAAGCACCTGTCAAGACCCCTCCTCCTGTTCAAGGGTCTAAAACTCAAAAGCTTGCAGGGGCTAGACAGATCATATAAACAACTGAAGCTGTTTGAGTGGGAGCTGTTGAACTGGAAAGGCCGTGTTCAACTCCAGGTAAAGACCTAGGGTTGCCAGAACTCATTGGACTTTTTCAAGAGAAATTGGAAATCCAGACTTTTATATAAAATCTCCTAATTTTAAAATGTTGGTTACTGACATATTTTGGATGTTTCTTCCCTCCAAATCTCATGTTGAAATGTGATTTCCAGTGTTGGAGGAGGAGCCTAATGAGAGGTGTTTTGGTCATGGGGGCAGATCCCTCATGAATGGCTTGGTGCCCTCCCTTCAGCAATGAGTGAATTCTTGCTCTATTAGTTCACATGAGAACCGATTGTTAAAAAAAGGCTGGTACCTTCCCTTTCTCTCTCTTGCTCCTTCTCTTCCAAGTGACACACTGGCTCCCCTTCCCTTCCACCATGATTAAATGCTTCCTCAGGCCTCACCAGAAGTGGACGCTGGTGCTATGCTTCATGTACAGCCTGCAAAGCCATGAGCCCTCTTTTATTTGTAAATTACCTAGTCTCAGGTATTCCTTTATAGCAACATAAAATGGACTAATACAGTTACTATGTTGGGGGTTGACAAGACCACCTCCATGTTTGGAGATCCACTAGAAGGACTCACAGAACTCAGCATTTGTTTGTCACCACTTCTAAGTTTTAGTACAATGTGGTAGGGGTACACAGGCAGATCACAGGGGGAAAGACATAAGCAGAGCCTGGGGGAATCCATGCACAGCCTTCCTTATGTTCACTCCCTCCTAGAGGGCTCACACACTGCCCACTTTTCCCCAAGCAGCAAAAATGCACCGACATGTGTGTGATGTTTCAGCCCAACGAAGCCCATTAGATTCCTTGCCCAAGCTTTTTCACTGGGGGCTGGTCACTCTGCCAGCATGTACTGAAATTCCAGACTCCCAGGAGGAAAGCAGATGTCCAGCATAAACCCCACTGTGATAAGAATGTCGCAGTGAGCCACTCTTATCAGTTACAGAATGTTTCACTTCCATGTAAGGAACTGTTTACCAGCCAAGTTTCAAGATGCCAGTCAAGGGCCACCCTTGCAAGTAGACCTTTCTAAGGAGAGCAGTTTCAGGCTTTCTATGTCAACTCTTTACACAGTTACTAAATAAAAAATTGTAAGCTTTTTATTAAGAAATATTTCCAACACATACACACAAAAAGAAAGCGCTATCATGAACCTCCATGTACCCATCACTTAGCCGTGTCAACGAACATGCACCTGCATTGACTCATCTGTGTCCCCATCTGCTTCCCTTGAATTATTTTGAAGCAAATTCCAGAAATTGTGTTCCATCTGTAATAGTTCGGCAGGTATCTCTAAATGATGAGGACTCTTTACAAATGATTTGGAGTGCATGCTGTCAGAATGTAACCTCTGCCCTAGCCCCATGTCAGGAATCATTTCCAAATGACAATTCTCATTCCCTGGCTACTCTGTCAGACTTTTCTCCTGCCATCAATTCCTTAAAGACTTGAGCCTGAGGGGAAAGTGAGAGAGCACATTTTCTGGAGCAGCCCTGTGCTCCAGGTGATCAGGGATGGACAGCCTGGCACTAGGTGCCCGCAAGATGTTTGCTTTACCAGGATGATACTAGTGGCTGTTGGAGTGACTGATATGGGTTTCTTTGGCTTGATCATAAGCTGCTGGAGGGCAATTATTGTACCTGCTTTTATTTAGCTGTCTTCAGTGGGGCCCAAAAGAGGCTCCATGTTTACAGAACCCAGAAAACAAGTGACATCTGGGCCTCAGCAGAGGGACAGAGAACCGGAGGTGAGAGCAGCCACTTCCTGTGAACTAAGCTTTTCTTTCTGAATATTGCTGCTATTTGAGCCAAGAGATACAGCAAACAAAGAGGTGAGCACTGGACAGGAAGTCAGTGCTCACCTGACTAGATAAGTGTCCTTGGCCCAATCACTTCATTTCTCCAGCCTCAGTTTTCTCAGTCATAAAGGTATGGGGTCATTCATTCCTTCACTCACTCTACAAGCATTTATCGTATGTTAGCTTCTGTGCTAGGTACTGTGAATATGAAGATTTAAAAAATTTTTAAAGTTCCTGCCCTCAAGAAGCTTACATTCCAGTGTAGGAAAAATATGCAGACACACACAGATAAATATATCAAGAATCCGACGTGATAAGTTATGTAAGAAATGCAGTGTTTTAAGACTTAGGTATTCATTACCTACTGAGCTCCCACTATGTATCAGCCCTGACTATAAACACATTGTGCCTACCCAAGCCTCACAATGAACTTGCAAGGGAGATATTTCTATTCCTGCCCTTTCTGGCCCTTTCCCCACACCAATTTTGGATGAGACAGTTGAATCTTGGAGAAGTTCAATAAACTTCCTAAGGTCACATGGCTAGTAAGAGTCTAAACTCCCATTTCGCACCCAGATTTTTCTATCAGACCCCTTGGTATTTGGTGGTACCTTCCCTGGAGGGATGAACCTGGATGCCCTGTTGACTTCAACAACCTGTGATTCTGACTCTTTATATGTTAGATATGAGTTAGGAAGTGTCTTGGGTTGGGTTCCCAAGAGGCAGACCCTGAGATTTGATTGTTAGTGATCGGTTAAGGAAATGCTCCCAGGAGAAACTGGGAAGGGAGTTTTGGGAAGCAGGACAGGGAAGGGGAAGAAATTTAGCAAGGGTATGATTTCAGAAAATTCTGCAAAGGGTAGCTGCAGCCTGATCCCACAGGGGACATCTGGAGCATATTGGACCTCAAAGTCATACCAAACAGAGGCCAGGGTTCTGGGCTTTCAGTCTCTGCACCTGTCAGTCACTGGCTAAAGGCTGCCCCCAAGGGGACACTTTCAGCTCTCTGGGTGCTCAGGCAGTGTGGCTCTGGTACCCCGGATAGTCCTCTGAAGAAAAGCCATAGGTACAGGAAGTTAGAAAAGTACACTGAAGCTCAGGAAAAGGGTGCAGAGAAAAAAGGGGTACAAGAGGATCTAGGCAGATCTACTCACAGTGTCCAGTACAAAGGGAGAAGGAAGCTTCTTGGGCCATCAAAGCACACAAGATAGTTATTGCAAATATGGAGAAGGTTTGACATTGTCTCACTTTTCTCTTGCTTTCTCAACATTCAGCTCTTCTGCAGGATTTCTAAGAGGTATGGGCCTCAAAAACACCTATGGAGAAATGGAATGAGGAATTTTGGGCTTTCTTCTTGGCTGGTTGGAGTCTTCAAAGGAACCCTGGGCTGAGAGTTCTGGGTCCAGTGCTAGCTGTCACTCTGGCTGTATGTGTGACCCTGAGCAGATCACATTATGCCTCCCATCTCACCAGTCGGGATAATAATCCTGTCTATCGTTTCCCAGGCATGCAGTGAGGGAAAAATGAGGTCACAGATGAAAGAATGCTCTGGGAAGTAAAAAGGATTAAATGAGGACAAAGTGTTGTCTTAATGATATGACAACTGGGCTGTGAAGGGAAACATATAAATGCCAGGTGTTTATTATCTCAACTAGCATTCGTATTAGTGTTATTATTTGTACCAACTGTAAGCCTGATTGTCAATGATGGAGAAGTCTCACCACCCCAGTATGTGAGACCTCAGGGGTTAAGAACTGCAAGGATCCAACTTATAAAGTTGGAAGGAAGGGTCCACACAAGACCACACTCATTTCTTTGTGTGTGTGTGTGTGTGTGTGTGTGTGTGTGTGTGTGTGTGTGTATGTATGTGAGATAGGGTCTCTCCCTGTCAAAGGCTGGAGTGCAGTGGTATGATTGTGGCTCACTGAAGCCTTGAACTCGTGGACTCGAGCAATCTTCCCACTTCAGCCTCTCGAGTAGCTGGTACCATAGGTGTATGCCACCACGTCTGCTAATTTTTTGATTTTTTGTAGAGACGGGATCTCGCTATGTTGTTCAGGCTGGTCTTGAACTCCTGGGCTCAAACAATCTTCCCACCTCAGCTTCCCAAAGTGTTGGGATTATAGGCATAAGCCACTGTGCTCAGCCCACTCTCACTTCTGACATCAACTTCAAGTTCAGAGGTTTCCCAAAACCATCCTCAGGTTTGATTTACTAAAAACACTCATAGCACTCACAGAAATGCTGTTATACTCCTGGTTGCAATCTATTACAGGGAATGGGCACAGTTTAAAGCCAGCCAAAGGAATACACGCATAGGGCAGGCTCTAGGAGGGATACAAATGCGAAGCTGTCTTGTCTTCAGGACATTCTCCCAGCATCCATGTGGCGATTCACACAGAGTATTGACAACTTGGGAAGATGACCCCTGCCTCAGTGTCCAGAGTATTTATTAAGGTTTCATGATACAAGTGTGAATGACTATATGCCTTTGTGGTTGAACTAAATCTCCAGCCCTCCTTCCCCAGATGTCCAGCTGATATCATATGGCCCAAGGAACACAGTCACTTCATTAGCAGAAACTATCAGGTGTGATCCAAGGGGTCCCCTTGAATAGCAAAGAGTTTATGGGTTACCTCCTAGGAGCTAGGGACATAGCCAGATCTCTCACTGGGCAAATCCAAATTCTTTCTTACACACCTCCACTCCCTCTAAGTTATCTTTCCAGTTCTTCCTTCCAGGGCTTTATTAGCCTCTCTTTTCTCTAATCTTCCATGGCACTGATTGTTGCTAATACACAGAGAGGAATGGTTGTTCAGTTGAGTTGTTAAGTTGTTAAGTTGCTCTAGCCTTTGGGCAGATACTTGGGTTCAAGTTCAAACTATGTTACTTCCCAGGCTGTGTGACCTTGGGCAAATTACTTAACCTTTCAGAGTCTCCATAAATGTTAGTTATTATTTTTATTTTTCTAATTAATCACATGCTGTTTACAACTTACTTGGTATTTGTATGATGGATTGACCCTTATTTTGTACTATTGTTTAAACCTCTTTAGGTCTTAATTTCTATGTTGCAATCTCTTTGAGTGAAGGGATTTTAGCACATTTTAAGGCTGAGACTAAGGCATTGAGGATACAGAGATGAACACTTTTATCCTCCAGGAGCTTTTGATTTTCTGGGGGAAGGAAGGAGACAGGTGGATGGTTAATTACAGTGCAGTGTGATTTGTACTGAGACAGAGGTAAATAGAAGGTACTTTGGGATCATGGAGGAGGACTGGGGAGGATTGGTGGGAGAGGAAGGTCAGAAAGTCTCCCTGAAGGAGGTCACACTTAAGCTGGACTCTTATTATATTATTGGGATTCTCAAGTCTTGGTGTGTTTTATAAGCATTTTGGGAGCTTGTTAAAAATATAGAAATTAGGGCCCAGCCCAACCTACTGACTCAGAGTGTACTCAGAGGGATGGGGCCCAGTCATCTGTTTTCATGTTGTTTGGTTGTTTGTTTTGAATTTGCCTGACTCTTGTAGGTACTTGTGTTTTCAAGGTCAGTAAGGAATGGCAAACTTTGTTTTGATACTTGTTAGAAAATAAACTACTGACTTTAGCGAGCTCATTTCATTATTAAAATAGGCAACATTTGGGAGGTTTAAACGAGGAGTCCAATTTGGGAAAGGGTTTTTGGCAAATGGTGAGAAAGATTAGTGACCACAAGGCTTCACAATCTGACTTTAGAATGTCAAGGAGGAAAGGGTTGTTAGGGATTGTCTGGCACAACATTGTGTAAACTCTGTTCTGTGGAGTCCTGTGGGGTCCCATGGAGCTGCCTTAAGGGTTACCTAGCTGTGTGGGGTAGAATTTTAGACCTCTTTCATAGCCCATGGCCCCTTTCAACCAGAGGAACTCTGCTGCTTTTGGCTTTATTTGTTGTCCTTCTTGGGATTGTTTTCTTTTGCAGAAAATGTTCTGAGACTAAAAGAACAGCTTGATAGCCGCTGATCTTATTGAACACCTTCATGTTGCAAATGGAGACAGTGAGACTCAGCAGGAAGTCTCTTGCCCAATAGACACAGAGAGACTCAGTGGGAAGTGTCTCACCCAGTGGACACAGGGAGACTCAGTGGGAAATGTCTTACACAGTGGACACAGGGAGACTCAACAGGCAGTGTCTCACCCAAGTTGTTCAACTCCTGCTGCCTCAGTGTGTGCTGGAACTTGGGTCTGACGCCCATGTGTTGCTCTCGCTGCAGTGCTGTCCAGTCTCTCAGCTCCATCGGGAGTGACCCGGCATAGGTACTGCTCAGCATTGCAGACGTGATGTGTGTAAAGGCAGGAAAGACGCCTGGTCTGAATATGCTCATGAGCCACTGCATCCTCACCCTGATAGGCCAAACTCACAAAATCTTATATATTTGCTTCCTGGAGAAAAGTCCTTAGAATCGTTTCATGGTTGCCTTCCTGTAGGGACAGGGCATGTAACAGAGGAGCCCAAGCTAATTCAGGAGGGAAGTCTCTCAGGTACTTCAGTGCATCTTGCTGGAATGCTGGGTTGACAGCTAAAATGACCTACAAATGGCTATGAGATACTAATGAAGTTGACAAGCATTTGGGCCTTAAAACACCTGCTCAGGTGACGTGGGCCCTGGGGCCATGGAGGGTGGGTGGTAATTTGTTAAGTTTTTAATCATGCTATGCAGTGGCTGTTGTTTTAAAGAAATGGGGCTAAAAATTAGCAGACCTAGGACGTGAGTGAGTCTGGCTTGGCTCTTCCTCACCTCCCAACCTGGAACAAGTCTCCTGAGCTCTGTGAGGTGAGCTCTGTAGTGAGCTCCACAAGGCAAGGACTAAGTTTTAATCATGGCATCCGGCACAGTGCCCAGCAAGTTAAGTGTTCAAAGTCTTGAGTAAACAGGGTTTAGGGGTACCTTTGGGCCACTGCTCAGTATGGGAATAACCCCCTGCTTTGCTCCTTCTTGAACTGCCTCTCCCAGTCACTGGAACTCCCCTTTCTCTACTCTTACCCCCTCACTGAAAATACACCTTCTCGCCCACCTTTTCAGCCTTCCTCTTCTCCCTGCTGAGGATGTGATTGTTATGTGAATGAAAAAAGTATGGGTTATGGGGGAGAGCGAAGGGCTGCCTGGATTCTATCCAGTTATACATGCTGCTGCTGGGAAGAACACGATGCGTGTGTCCTGCATGTTCACCAATGTGCTGTGCCTGGACAAAGGTGCATAAGCTCCAGCCCGAGGGCCAGGTAATACTTGACAAACAGACCCTCAACACCTCTGGTATGCTAAACACCTTGGGGCAATGGATAGAGAAATGTGATACCTTTTCCTCCAAAAGAACACAGGCACTAGAAGAGCTATTCTATCATAGAGACAACAGTATAAGAAGTGCCATGTGGTGGAACATGAGTCATTAGGCATACAGAGGGTGGCCTGACTGTCTGAGACCACATCCTGAAAGAGAAGTGTCCCCTTTTTGGTTAGGTTGGCAGTGGAACTGCAGCTTCCCAGGGCTACTATGTACCATGGAGTAGGTCGTTCACTGGACATGCTGTCCAGCTGGGGGATAATGAATGCTGTAATCTAGCCCATGCTCCTTCTGGAGAGTTATGCACTCTAGCAGGGCTGCACAGGGCACTGTGGGCTCACAAGACATTAGCTGTCAGCCACAGTATGTGTGCCGCCTTCTGCAGAATTGAGAGGCAGAGCTGGGCTCTCTGGCCTTTCATCCTCTACCCCTCACTCCTGGGCAAGTATCAGGGGCAACAGACCCTCATGTTTCCATGTAGGGTGGCTCTAAAATATGTTTGGGTCATGAATCCCTTCAAGAATCTGATGAAAGCTTTTAACCTTCCCCATCACCCACAAAGGCACATTCCCACATTAGCTTGCATGAAATGGCAAGATAATTTATTTATCTGAAGTCCATCAATAGAGTCTTTTCCAGAGATTACTCTCTATGGTCAAAGACCTTGGCACTAAAATAGTAGTGGTCTTCTGCTCTGACTCATGTGAGAGGAATGAATTACCTGACTAATGGAGGATTCCCACTGATCAGTGTTTCTTGTTGAGTGGAGCTAATTTATTGAAAGGCTGGAGCAATGGGCATTTGACCTCTTCCTTCTCTTTGCACACTGGGCAGTCTGAGGTAGCCATCCTGGGTGTGGATGTGTGTCTTTGGCAATTCCAAACTCTCCCTCTGGTTGGCTGTTCCTCAAAACACAAGAGGTGGGAAGTAGAGTGGGCAGGGAGGCTTATCAAGCCCTTTTATACAAAGATCTAGAATCAGGCTTTCCAAGTGACTTCATGGGTGGTCACCTGTGCTTGGGGGAGGCAGGAAGAGTAATGGAAAGGAGCACATAGACACAGTATTGCCAGTGTTAGTTCTTGCATGGGTGGTGAGTTTGCAATAAACACAAATCAATGAAAACAGAAAGAGGTCATACATGGACCAATTCTGAAATTGTGACATAAACCAAAGATCATGATTAACTGAGTTCCATGCATTGAGGCTGGACAAGAGGCAGGGTCTAGGTCATGGAGAGTCCCTAGGGATGTGCTAAGGAACATGGCCTTTGTGGTGGGCTATGAGGAATCCGACTCCAAGGTTGCCAGCTTGAATGAAAGGGTGGATTTTAAGGCCACCAACTGAGATATGAGAATAAGAGGAGAGGCCAGATTCATTATAACAGCTAACATTTATTGAGCACCAACTATGTGCCAAACATGTAGTTGAGTGCTAACACCTCAACAGGGATAACTATATTTAATTTTCATAGGAATGCTTTGCTATGTTTTTGTTATTTTACGGATAGTAAAACTGAGGCTTTGAAAAGTGAAGCCACTTTGAAAAGTTAAGTCACTTGTCCAAAGTCGCAAAAAATACACATGGTTGTGGTGGCTTTGAACTGTGTTAGTGTGGCTAGGCTAAGATAATTTCTCAAAACTCCCTTTCTTGTGTGTTTTTGGTTATCATGGGCCACGGAGTGATTCCTGTGGGAGACTTGGAGGGCAGAGGTGAGGCAGTCACTGCTTTGCAGCTCCCATGCATGGACATGGCTCTCCTGGTGCTGCTAATCTGCTGGCTTGCCTCGTTGGTGTGAGGCAGCGGTTGGATCTGCTTCACCTTTTCCCTGAATCCTCCTTCAGCTTTCCCAACTCCTGGGCCAGGTGTGTGTTTAAGTCCGAAACAAAGATTCTGGCTTCTTCAGGAGACCCACATTACAAGGGTCAGAGGCAAAAGGACTGACCTGGGTCTTAGTCCATCTTCATGGGCCCTAGCTTGTACTCGTAGGGCCTAGCTGGCTCTTGCTCTCCAACGTCCCTTCCCAATGGTCTGCCCTGCACATTTAAAGCTCCAACACGTGATGCAAAGACACGTCTTACAGAGACCAGCTCCCACAATTGTGTAAGGTCAAATCCTTACAAAAAAAAGTTCCTTTATATATCCAAATTATCTATATCGAATCTGCATCTATATATGTATCTGTATCTATATTTATCTATACCTATATCTATACCCACATCTATATCTGTATCTATATCTATAATGTGTTTCACACACATACTTGAAGTATACACACAAACATATACGTATATGTCTGTCTGTCTGTCTGTCTATCTATCTATCTATCTATCTATCTATCTATCCATCCATCCATCCATCCCTTAGTGGCTCTGCTTCTGTGAGTGAACCCTGACTGATGACTGATGCTGATGCAGTGCTGTAACAAAGATCTGATCTCAGGCTGTTTCACCACAGCACCTGCACACTTTAGTACTCAGATTACACAGCAGTCAGGTGGGGGTCCACTTTAGACAGGCTGAAACTGAGGTGCCTATGGGATGTTTGGGTGGCTGAGTCACAGGCACTTGAAGATATCAGAGAAGCCTCATGCACAGTGGATGATCAGAGAAGGGGAAATGTGGGCAGGCTGGAATTGGAAACAAGTTTTACGGTGGTAGACTTGATTTAAGTCTCAAAGGCTGGTAGGAGCTGGTTAAATGGATGGGGGTGAGGGAGAGCAATGTCAATGGGGAAATAGCATGAGAAAAGCCTACAGCAGGAATAGGCAGCCAGAATGGCCTACAGCAATCAGCCCAAATGGCCTAGGAGGGGCCTATTGATTATATGGCCATTGCTATCTGTTCAGTTCTGGGAATTATATCTCCCCAAGGATATGCTGGGCTCTGGGCGTTGCGTATTGCACCTGGTAAGTTTCTAGTTTGAGTAAGTTCAATTTGTCTCAAACATTTTGTGAGCACCTACTATATGGCAGCACTGCATTGAACATAAATATGAATACAACATGAACTATATCCTGGAGAAATTTGTGTTCAGGTTACAGATATTCAACACATTTCAGTGAAATTGGATTGAATGGAAATCTTGAGCCAATAGTAGGGCTAACTCTGGACTTCTGATTCCATTTTGGGGTTAATTGCTTGGACACAATGATAAAATAGGTCAGTCTACCCATCCACCCATACCTCCATCCATTCACCCAAAGCTAGCTTGTTTTCCCTACCTATTGATCTATCATTCATCTATCTCTACTTATCAATCATCTATTACCTCTTGTTTTATTAAATGGAAGGCAGAATTTGAGCAGTCTGCAAAATTAGCCATATATAAAATGACAATTAAAAGATAAAAACAGGCCGGGCGCGGTGGCTCACGCCTGTAATCCCAGCACTTTGGGAGGCTGAGGGGGGTGGATCATGAGGTCAGGAGATCCATACCATCCTGGCTAACACGGTGAAACCCCATCTCTACTAAAAAAATACAAAAAAAATTAGCCGGGTGTGGTAGCGGACGCATGTAGTCCCAGCTACTCAGGAGGCTGAGGCAGGAGAATGGTGTGAACCCAGGAGGTGGAGCTTGCAGTAAGCCGAGTTCGCGCCACTGCACTCCAGCCTGGGTGACAGAGCGAGACTCCGTCTCAAAAAAAAAAAAGATAAAAACAGATAAAAAAGTGAAGAAAAACATGTTGATAGTGATGGTGACTGAATAATTGTTATTGATTATTGCAATAACCAGTTACTGTAGCTGAGTGTTGCATTTAATGCTGAGTTTATTAGAAACGAAGGCAAAAAGAAAAAAAGAAAAGATGCACACTGGGTTACCCAGTCCATAACAATTGAAGAGAAAAGGAATACAAGTTGGAAGAGATGGACGTTCCCTGGCATTGTGTAGAAAGAGGATTTATTGTGTCAGGACTAAGTCAGGATACCAGTTAGCATAATGGACACAGTCTTCACTGCACTTCTGCAAAGGCAAAGGAATGCTCCTCAAATGTTTCTCCTATCGATCCTCTATAAAGGCCAAGGGAATAACATTAAACCTTATTTCAGCTCAGGCTTTTCTGCGGCAAACTAAGATAATAACGTCCAGCCACATTAAATTCAGATGATCAGACTCAGAACAGGGAGAGAGCCCAGAGCACTTAGAGGAAGGGCTGGTTAGCTGGCTATTAGGCTCTATCTTTCAAATTTCAGTTGTCTCCAGAGAGCCTTTGGGTCAGGGGACTTTAATCTCCATACAAGGAAGATCTCTCCAACTCAAAAATACATTGTTATCAATTCACAACTTGTTCTATTCCAGGAGTAAGAGACCTGTAGACTTGGTCACCTTGCCCTCTGTCCATTTCTAAAGCAAGGAGCTGAAACACTGCATCAGGATCCTTCAGCTTAAAAAGAATTCACATGATGACCTCCTTCCCTTGAACACAGAATGACTTGTGAGCCCTTTAGAGAACAGTGCCTCAAGTTACCACGTCCAAGGCTGACACATTTCCTCACCACCGTGGCTTGCTCTCAGTGGGGCTGGCCCAGGGCATGGCCAGTTTCCAGGTTGGCATCCACCTCATTCTAGTTGGCCGCTCCACTGTGTCAGTGTGTCAGAGCATCAGCTGGAGTGGTTCCCAGAATTCATCCCGTGCTCACAGCAAAACCTTGAAGACTTAGGTTTTCAAGTAGCCCTGAAGGCCAGCTGGGATTGTGAATGGTTGAAGCCAGTGTCCCCAGTGTGAAGGTCCAGCATTCCATGAGGATTCATTGAGCACATGTTGGGTAAAGCATCTCGAGGTGCTTCAGTGTGTTGTGAAGAGGGGAATTGGAAAGAGGAGGAGCATGAAGGATGCAAAGGAAATAAATGGGATGGACCTGGACTTTTAGGATTATTCAGAGGGTTTAGAGAAAGGATGGATAATATCTGAAATGATACAACTCAATAAAAAGACGCCCCAGTTACCAGTTACCATGGCTGAGAGGCGTGCCTCAGGTTACACACGTGGCTTTGGAAAAATCATAGAACCCCTCTGCTCTCAGGTTGCTCATCTTTGTAAAGAAGGAAAAGTAATAAATCTGCAGCTTTACTGAATTGAGGTGAGAGAACAAGAAAGATCACAGTATAAAAATGCACTGAGAAAGTAAAAAAGGGCTACATAGAAATGTAAGTTGATGTGATGGTTAATATAATAATTATTGATTTTTAAATATCATCTGTGAAATCAATCTGCTTTGGTGTCCACAGTTACCAGTGTCAATAATGCCAGGCTTACCATGGAAGTCCACTCCAAGTGATGCAAGCATTTCCTACCTTTCCTCCTCAGCAGGCTCCATCAGCCAATGCTGTCTTCCATTGTCCTTCCCTTTGTGCCTCTCTAGACTTTCATACATGATTTGTCAGACACCCACACTTAAGCACACACCACACAAGTCATCTGACCCCCTGCTTCTCTCTAGGTAGCTTGCTACTGCTTCCGTGTGTATTAGAGGTCAAAGCTCCTTCCTTCCATTCTCCTGCCCCATAGACACTGCCCAGCTCCTTGCTGCTGCCAGAGAAATCCTACATGTCCAGCTCCGCTCAGCTCTCTTTTCCATTTCAGTAGACAAGATATTCTCTTTTACATGCACCACTTAAAGGAACATATAATAATATGCTATAACCATAGTATATCATATATAGTATATAACATAATATACTATATTATATAATATAACATGTGTGTTATATATAATCATGTATAATATACTATATCTATACCATATATTATTCTATATCTGTATTATATGTCCTATGTATAAATATATAATACTACATACTATATTACACATATAGCATGTATATCACTATATATTATAAATTATACAGTATAATTTCTTATTCAGTTTTCAGAAAGAACTCACTGAGGTACGTACTGTTGTCATCTCTGTTTTATACAGGTGAAGATACTGAGAGTCAGAGTGGTTTGGATAATTTGCCCAAAGCCATTTAGCTAGTTGTGTGTGAGCCGTAATTCTGACCTGGAGACTCCTCTTTTAGCTACTGTTCTTTACTGTT
Source organism: Pan troglodytes (assembly GCF_028858775.2). NCBI lineage: Eukaryota > Metazoa > Chordata > Mammalia > Primates > Hominidae > Pan > Pan troglodytes. Next base: position 18,951,928 of record NC_072411.2, read on the forward strand.
TCCCACTGATTCTTGCATTCTGTAACAATAGATTATGATTTTCTTTATTGCTAATGCTGTTATTTGGTGGTGGGATGGTTGTGCCAAGGGATGTGTGTGCGTGTGTGTGTGTGAATGTGCCTGGGTACATGTGATGACTTTTCAATTTGATTGTCAGTTTCTTGAGTCCATTCCTGCCCTAGAACCTTCCCTGTCACATGCTGAATAAGGCACAAGCTCACACTCCAGAAACTAAGCCTTTCCCCAGAGAGGCCCTAAACTTCCTTTCAGTCCTTCTTTGTGCTTTCTCTCCAGGGACCCAAACTAAACCCTTGACTCATTTAAGAGCCAAGCCTCTGACTTAGGCTGGGAACTCCTAAAGGTCACATGTGCACCATTAGATTGGACACCTCAGTAGACAATGCTTAACGAAACAATGTAAAAAAATCTGCTGGAGTGGCCATGGGCATATTCAAGACCACCCTGAGCCTTCAGCTCTTGTTGTCTCATCCACTGATGCCCAGGGACCTTCCCACAGCTTTAAACAGTGTGGCACTTCCCTCTCTTGGAGGCCAATGTGAAAAACAAAGCATTTACAAGAGATGGTAGAAGACACCTTAGCATCTAATTGAAAATGTTGCCTGCTGTGACAAAAGAATTGAATGTTAGTTGCAGAAGGGGCGCTATTGTGTATGCACTCTCACAATCTTGTGAAAATGGACAACATCTAAAACTCAGACTTTGTATTAATGGTGATTTGCCAATATTTTATTTGTGAGTTTGATTTCCTGTGTCTCTCTGGACCAACCCCTCCACCTCTGTGTGTCTTTGCTTTCTCCAGGGAAGATACAGAAATACCACTTCTTTTCTCTTCTTACGGTTACTGCACCTGACAAATTAAAATTGCTTTACAGGCAGTAGGCATTTTATGGGCCATCCCTGCAAGAAATAAATGTTAGAAGGCGCCGCCTCCCCATTCTTGCCAACCAAGGAACAGAGTTATGGGCGGAAAAGCAGCCCCACCTTTCCTTGCAACCTCTGCCCTCATCCTGCCCACCCCGCACTGCCCCTGCCAGCTCCAGGCGCTTCCCGCCTCATGCTCTCCTAACTTACTGCTCTAACTCTCATTCTCCCCACTCACATCCATCCTACACTCCCTAATCAGCATCCCCTTCTCAAAGTGCAGCTCTGCTCAAGTCCATTCCTGCCCCAGAAGCTTCCCTGTCACATGCTGAATAAGGCACAAGCTCACACCCCAGAAACAGCCTTTCCCCAGGAGGCCGCAAACTTCCTTTCACGCCTTCTCTCCGTGCTTTCTCTCCAGTGACCCAAACTGAACCCTTGACTCATTTAACAAATATTTTGAGGAACTTACCATATGTTAGGCATTGTGGTGGGATCGCACACACAAAAAGTTTTAAAATGACCCGAACTGCCTTCATGTTGTTCAGGGTTTAGTGGGGCAGATATGAGACAACAATATTCTGTGCTAAGTGCCGTGGGGGGTGAATGCCTAGGGTGCTGGGGGAGTATGAGGAGGGGTAGTTAACCAGCCCAGAGCAATCTGGGAAGGCTTCCTGGAAGAATCCTGAAGAAATCAGCACTCACCACCTCCCAAGTAGCACTCTCTGCCTTCTTGTTCATGTGTTTTCTTCTGGATTGAGTGTCCCTGGCATATCTACACCTTCTGAAGTTTATTCTTTGTTCAGGACTCATTCAAACCACCTCCTCATCCAAGAGTAATTTCTGGATTGCTCAACTTGAAGAGAGCTTCCTTTATTGACTCCTGGTGGTATATTGTACATAGTCTTGCCTCTCGTGGTTCTTTGCCTTGTCTCACTCTGCTTTTTTTAATAGTTTATTGATGTCATTATCTCAATATCTTCAACCTTATGTTTTATTCAGTATCCTTTTCCAAGCATAGAGCTTTATATAGCTGCCCTGATGCTGCCTGAATTAACTGCTTTGCGCATATGTCCCCCTAAAGAGGACCAGGAGCTGCCCAGGATGGATTTGAAGGGAAAGTGGAGTCAGGCTTGCTGAGCCTGGTACACGGTGTCAGTGAGCTCAGAGCCTGAACTTCATCAGGCTGAGGTCGTGCATGGTCACCATATGACCCAGTGATCTTGGCCAGGAGTCCTGGTCTCAGCCTGGGTCCCAACGTTCATCTTTCAAGTGCAGGCCCTTGGTCACAAAACCATCATCTGTAGGAAAATGCAGAGGGCCCACAGTACAGGAGAGAAGAGGTCGGGAAACCAGGATTCCAGTGCCACCCTGTCACTTCCTGTTGAGTCACAGCATAGATCTTCACCTTTGTTTCCCTAGTTGCAAAATGTCAGCTTTGAATTAAGGGTTTTTTCCAACTCAGAATTGTGCAAACTAGGATGAAAACAGTTGAAATCACTCATTTTTTTTTTTTTTTTTTTTTGGGTACAATGGGCAAATCCTAATTTAAGAAGTGGTTGCCCCGTGTTCACACGACATAGTCCAGCGTTCTCTGTCCTTTGATCCAGACTGGAAATATGTTTTCACTTGTTGACTGGAATTGTGCTGTTTTGGTAAAAAAAAATGGGAAGAACATCAATATGAAATGCCACATTTTGCAGCTTCGATGACTTAACTGAAAGTTCATTCCTGCCCACTGGTCATTTGGTTCTGAGAATAGGCTGTAAAAGGTTTCCATTTGATATATTTCAGGCTATTTCACCCAAGAAGAGTTTGTAAGCAGGGAAGACATGAATTTTGAAGAGCATTAAGAGCTTCTGAAATTGTCATTGACAGTTCTCCTCGGTGCTCCACTTCAATGAAATGAGTGGCAGTGACATAAGAAAAAAAATAACAGCCCAATCTTTGTGTTTTGTAATGAATAATAAAGTATTTTAACCTCTTTAGGGACTTAGCACCACGTTAATCCTTTAATCCCTAGAAAAACCAATTTTGTTGACATAAAAAGGGGATATTTAACTTCATCCAATTAATTTTCTACCTTAGAGATGCCATGATTATGAAGATTAGATTGAATAGATTCATTAAAACTACTATATTGTGTATTAAGTAGAGGCTTTGACATCAAAAAGTAGCATCACACAAGAAATTCTATGTCACAATTTTGTTTACGTATGCCCACTCTGAGGTGCCAGGGCTTTGAGGCCTTCATGTCTGGGCACTGTTGCTTAGACTGAACTGCTGACATCTGCAACTACTCAGCAACCATGCAGCCATTAAACCAGTGACTAGACTGACATTCCTGCAATACCAGCTCCCTCTGTCTGTTTGAGCTCCAAATTAGAACTGTGCTTGTGAGGAGGCTGAATTGCGTGCCACAGAAACATTCCTAACAGTAAAAAGTTAGCTAAGTGTGAACTCAATTTTAAATTACACAGCATGGGGAAGCACACCATTCAAATCGTTCTCAGAACAATGGATTGGAATTGGAGATGGAAGATAAATGGTTGGAGATTTAATTATTTTTGCATTGGACTTCAGCAGGCAGACATGGAAAGGTTTTAATTCCACTCCAACACCCAATCTCCAGCCAGAATTGAATTTACAGGGATGAAAGAGAAGAGATGATGGGAAGTGAGGGTTATGGGAAGGCCACAAGTATTTTAATGATGCAGTGCAAAGCCCCTGGACTCTCTTGGCTGAAGATGGCATCTTGAAGAAAGAAAAGTGGGACATGGAAAATGTCAGGGTGACCTATCACTCTTATCCCAGCAGTCACTTTCAGTAGATGTCACTGAGCCAGCCTGCCACCTAAGCTGGAGGGCAAGGGCATAGATTGTATGTGTTGGCATCCCTTATGTGTCTTGCATGGCTTTTGGCACACAAGTAGCATTGTCTAGTATGGTGCTTTCTATGAGGAATAGCATTATACAACTACAAAGAAACAATACTGATGTTCTTTATGTGGCTTGTGAGGGAGCACAGTACCATGGGGGAATGGGAAGTTTTGGAAACAGCATCTGGAATCTGAATCTTTGTCTTACCACCCTCCAGCTCTCTAGCCTAGGATACGCTACTTGACTTATTTAAGACTTGGCTATCTCATCTGTTCAATGGGAGGAACTGTGTCAACCTCTTAGAGTTTTTATAGAGTTAAATTCTGTAAAGCAACTGGATAATGAAAACCCCAGAACAAGAGGTGCCAGGTTGACATTAGTTTGCTTCGCTCTCACCATGTAGCAATTAATCTCATTTTTTTTTCCTTAGGCATGAATAATAGAAGTTTAAGGGACTACCAAGGTCACCTAATTTTTCCCTTAATTTTGCACATGAGAAGTGCAATGATTTGCTTAATTATTAAATGATTTGCTAATTGATTTTAGAATGTACCAGAATCGAGAATCCTGACTCCCAATTCAGATCTATTTCCATGAACTCCTATAGCATGATTTGACTGACTGACTCTAGCTTTAGGGGGAAGCATTTCTCATCCAGCCCATATTTTCCCAGGTGACTGAATTCAGCCCTCTATCCTTTGATCTTCCATCCCTCAGGGCCTCCTTCTAATCAGAAGCATTCCCAACTCCTTAAATTATCTGTTTGGGTCCCATGCTAACTGTGCCTCAACTCTAGAACTTCCATTAGGTTTTTTTCTGGGAAATAATATTGGTTTTCTCTTAGAAGCTGTTCTTTGCTGAACTTTTGTCCCTAAGTGCTTTTCAGAGTGTTTCAGTCACTAAATAATAACATACATTTCTTTCAACCTCCAGTCTTCTTTACCAGCCGGACCAGAGCTAAAGGCCAGGCCTCACATGGAAAGGAATCGAGGGGGCAGGGTTTGAGTCTTCAGATGGAGCTCTGAGCTGAGAACTGCAGAAGCCAGGTCCAGCTGTGTGTTGCAGTGGCTTTGCTTAGCCCTCTTCTTTTTTTTTCTTTTTGAGACGGAGTCTTGCTCTGTCACCCAGGCTGGAGTGCAATGGCATGATCTCGGCTTACTGCAACCTCCACCTCCCAGGTTCAAGTGATTCTCTTGCCTCAGCCTCATGAGTAGTTGGGATTACAGGTGCGTGCCACCGCACCTGGCTAATGTTTTGTATTTTTAGTAGAGACGGGGTTTCACCATGTTAGCCAGGATGGTCTTGAGCTCCTGACCTTGTAATCTGCCTGCCTTGGCCTCCCAAAATCCTGGGATTACAGGCATGAGCCAAGCCCTCTTCCTTTAAGTCTGCTCTGATTATTTCCAGAATACCAGTGGTAAGGTTAAGTTAGGGTGCCCTTGGGGTTGTTACAGCAGACAGGGAGGGAGACCAAGGCAGGAACTTCTCCACACTTGGCTCAGGCAAGGGCAATAGCCACAGGAAATTGTCTGCTACATTTCCTGGAAGAGTATTGGGTTTGTTCCTGCCAAAGACCAACGTTCCAGGTTTGTCTCTTATCTTCCTGAAACTCCACAGTCTTCAGAAAAATGGTAACATTCAGAGGAACCATTTGTTTGTAATGGAAGTTTCCAGAAGGATACTGGCAGCAGACAAATCTTCAGGGACTAAATGTAGCCTGATTGGCAGAGGGAAAGGAAAAGAAAAACATCTGGCACCAAAGACAGCAAATGAGAAGGTAGTCCATGTACTGTGGGCCAGTTACTGCTACTGCTGCTGCTGCTCCTGAATTTACTCATTCATTCAACAAAAAGTTTATTGCATACCTTTTCTGTACCAGACACTAGAGATACCATAGGGAGAAAACCAGAAATGTCACCTGCCTTTATGAAGCCTTCATTGTTCTTTCCTTTTCCTAAATGTGTTTGTTAGAGTCCTAAGATTTCACCATAAGAAATATCCTTGCTATTTATAAAACACTTTACAACTTATTAACCATTGATGAACTACCCTCTTAACAACCCTGTGAATGTATTCCCAATTTATTAGACAGGAAACATGAGGTTAAGTGTTACCTTAAGTTGCACAATAGTTGTCTCTCAGTCTCCGTCTCTCAGAGTGACTTTGCCCTAAACTGGAAAATTATTGCAAGTTCCAGAGCTTATCATAAGACCAAGGGCTGGCATGCTGGTTCCTTACTATTAATCCCAACAGAGTCACACAGCTCAACAAGGACCTCCTTGTAGGCTAATATGTCCCCAGTTGCATATGGCTGGAATCGTCCCCATCTTTATCCTTTCTAAGTGAGCATGATTTTCTAACAAGACCCTCTTTGGCCACCACACCACACTACACTGTCCTCTCAGAACAGTGAAAGGCCACAGTCCCTAGCTACAAAATTTGCCAATGCAAAGCCACACAGTAGAGTAGACTGACTTTAGGTGCCAATGTTGTTCGAAATGCAAGTGGTTTTTAGTTGCATATTTTTAAAAGTTTGATAGGTTGTTTTCATGAGGACCCCCTAACCCCCAAATGTCTAACCACCTCGATGTGGTTGAGGGAGACTCAAACCCTGTCCCTTCAGTTCATTCCCAGAGAAGCAAGGCATGCCTCACTCTGGACTAGCCGGCTGCCTGGGACCACCGGAGATGGAAAGAAGGGCATGTTCTTATTCAGGGACTGAGACATTCTCAGATGTCATTGTCAGCATGAGACCTGCTCCAACTACAGTGGGAAGGAACTGACCCTACACCATTCTTGGCTCCAGTTTTTCTGCCTTCCTTCCCCCTGGGTCTCAAGAGGACGAGGGGTCTTTGGGTTTGAATGGAGCTCCTTCAAGCTTATTTATGATTTAATCCATCTCTGTGAAGATCCGTCGAGCTGGAGGAGGAGTCTGCTTTGCTGACCCCTGTTGCTAGAAAATTAGCCCCTCATGAGGTGTCAGTGCTTCTGTGGACCCTGGTTCCTGATAAACTATAATCTGAGGGACACAGAAGTGTCAGATGTCTGCCCATTTGCAGTTTAGGAAGGGAGGAGGAAGACCTGAGTATCTAAACCAAAAATCTCCCTGAAGGCAGAATTAAACAAAGGCTGGGCTCCAGGCCATTTAAAAAATTACACAGAATTTACTCTTTCTCATTCCTATGTCCACTTATAAATGTGCCACATTATCCCATCCGCCCATCCTCTTTGGAGTTTCTGTCCGTGACTGGCACCCAGAGGTTCTCTGAGGCATATTCTCCTGTCTGTCGCTAAGTGGGGCTCTTTGCTGTGTCTCTTCCTTTAGAATGTGCCTCCTCCTCTTTCTTGGTCTTCCCAGGTTCCCACAGCCGGGCCATGTAAATGTGGAGGGCTGTTCTTACCCAGCAGGTAGGCCACTGCTCTTGGCCCTTAGCTGGGGACCAGCTCCTAGGCCTCAGCAGATTAATTAACAAATAGTAATTATTATCTCAGTGGTAAGATTTTCTCTCCACCACCCCCTCCTCCTCTCACTCCCCCCCAGCTATGGTATAATTTCAGACATAAAACCCTGTGAGCCACAGTTTAGGCTGCAGCCTGGGCAGCAAGCCTGAGGACAGACCTGGGAGGAGCCTGCAGATGCTTGCCCTTGAAAGGCCTGGACCAATTGGGCAGGGAGAAAGCCGGGGCTGGGGCTCGTCCTCCTTAGGCTGGTTCTCCTGGGCCTGACCCAATGCCAGATAAGGGCTTTGGAGGAGCCCTCACATTCCACCCTGTCTAACGTTTGCAGACTAAGTCTCCTCAAATAGGCCCACATGCTGCAGACTCTCAGCACTCACCCTGCTCTCTCTGTCAATAATCCATCAATTAAGGGCTGCTAATAATATGCATTGACACAGCAGATTAAGCAGCCGTGGTCCTGTTGGCCGGCTCTTCAAGTCAATGGTTGTAGGATTATCAACCCTGCCATTGACGTTTGCTTCATTCTTCCCTCTCCAGTCCCTGGTGAGATTTGAGAGAGAGAGCTCCATTCAAACCCAAAGGCTCAAAAACAAAAGAGTAATCTCAGCATGAGGGCCTGAAAAGCAATTCAGATCAAGAGAATACAGAGGTAACCCATTGCTTTCCTCTCTCTCATCACTGCTTTCTCCCTGCTTTGTGCTGAAATTGTCATTTGTGGAGAGTTTAGCTCAGAGGACAGGGGTGTCAGAACCCTCTAATCTTTTAAACCCAATGGGCACAGGGAACCAGGCAAGCTGCCATTGGAAAGGTGCTTATTTTCCAGGCGTAAGGCAAGGCTGTGACTGCAACACCACATTTTTCTCTACTCTGGTGGGTAAACACATGGCTGCAGGTGGAGAACAAAGGTTTGGCATAAATCTGGCCTTGGGAAAATGGGAGATACTCACTTGTCAGGGGAGATAATCAGCACCTTATCTGGTCTTTTCCTCTTGGCCCTTTCCTCTCTACCAGCCTTTAATTCCTCTTTAGGGGCAGCATTAGTGTGTTGGATAGTAGGGTAAGCAATGGTGGGTCTACAGCCCCACAGTGGGAGGTGAGCAAGGCTGGTGCAAGACTGACCCTGGGGGCAGGGCTCTGTGATGAAGCCATCCAGGGAGCCAGCCCAGTTCAAGAGAGAAAGTGGAGGCAGGTCTAATGCCTGAATATTGTGTGTCTTGCAGGTGACGGAAGGTGGGGAGAGAGCACTGAGACCAAGCAAATGGAGGCACTCGGGGAATGAGAGGCTAAAGATGAGAAGGTAAGAGTATTCACGTGAGCTGGATTCCATCCAGCAGTTGAGGTGGGATGGGACAAGGATGCCCCACTACAAATTCACAATGATTCCAGTCCTAATCAGCTCAGGATGCCATAATAAATACCACAGAGTGGACAGCTTCGACAACCAACATTTATTTTCTCACAGCCCTGGAGGGTGGAAGTCAGCGATCAAGGCATCAGCAGGTTGGGCTGATGAATTGAGATGTTTTCTTTGAATGTGGTCAAAGTTATTTGTTTCCTTTTGAAGTTTATAATTTCTGTGTCTTGTCTAAGAAATCCTTCCTCTACTCCCAAGTTCAAGAGGATATTCACCTATCTAAAACTTTTAAATCATTTATTTTGTCATTTAAGTCTGTAGATCATCTCAGGGCAATTTTTGTGAGTGGTATGGGGTAGGGATTCAATTTGTTTCCTCATAGTAAGGATGACCACATTGCCAAGTTCCAATCATTGAATGATCCCTCCATTCCCGCCTTTCCATGCTAGATCTTACAGGGCTCTCTTTTCTACCCCTTTGGTCAGTTAGTCTGTCCTCTTCCAATACCATGCTATCTTGATTGCCCTGGCTTTATATCATGCTTTGATATTTATTACAGTAAGTACCTCCTCCCTCTTATTCTTGTTTTTGTCCTAGTGTGCTTTTATTTTAGAATCACCTTGTCATGTTCCATTAAAAAAAACCTGTTGGGAATTTGATTGGAATTACATTAAATTATTGATCAATTGGGGAAGATTTGACATTTTCACAGTGTTAAGTCTTCCTTTTCACAAACATGAAATTGCTCTCCATTTATTTACATCTTCTTTAATGTCTCCTTGCTGTAAGGTTTGATAATTTTCTGTGTGTAGGTCTTGCACGTCTTTGGTTAAGATAAATCCCAGGCACTTTAAAGGTCTCATTGTTATTGTAAAAGGTCTTCTAAAAAAAACCCTATATTTTTTAGTTATTTTTTGCTGATGTAGAGAAATGAAATTAACTTTAGAAAACTGATCTAATATCCAGTCAACTTGAAAATATTGTATATTATTTTTAATTATTTGCCCATAGATCTCTTTTTAATACTTTCAAATAATAATAGTATTTTTTCTACTTTTCAATATATTTTTATTCAACTGTCTTTGAGGTATACCTCACACACAATAACATACACCTTTTATATGTATAGTTTTGACAAATGAAGATACCTGTATAATCATCACTCCAATCAAGATATAGAGTATTCCCTATCACCCTGGGAATTTTACTGCTCATTTGCATCTAATTATCCTTTGCTCCTGCCTAAGGCATTCACTAATCTGATTTTTATCACCATAAATATTTGGCCAGTTCTAAAACTTTACATAAATGGAATCATATAATATGCACTCTTTTGTTTTTGGCTTCTTTTGCTCAATATTGTGAGATTAAATCATGATTCTGTGTATTCGCTGTTTGCACATTTTTATTGCTGAGGAGTATCCCATTGAATGAATATATTACAATTTGTGTGTCCCTTCAGCTGTTGACAATCATTTGGATTGTTTCTAATTTGGAGTAAATATTTTTGAGGGCATTTATCTTCAACTTTTGTGGGAAAATACTTGGGAATGGCATTGCTAGATCAGAGAGTTAAGTCTGTGTTTAACTTTATAAAAAACAACCAAACAATAAACTAAATGGTTTTCCAAAGTTATTATGCCCTTTTGCATTTCCACCAGCAACACATGAAGTGTTTCAGTTATAATACATCCTCTTCAACTCTTGGTATGGTCATTTTTTAAACCATTCAGTGTAGTTTACAAACAATAAAATGCATCCCTTTAAGTGGACAGTTTGATGAGTTTTCACAGATGGGTACACCCATGTAACTACCCATCATAATCAGGGTATAGAGCATTGTCATCATCCCAAAAGTTGTTATATGCCCCTTTACAGTCAATCTTCTCACCTCTAGTGCTTTAAAATTACTATTTTGCTTTCTGTCACTACAGATTACTTTTGCCTTTTATCTGCTTTTTTACTTCTAGTCATTCCAGTGAATGAGAAATGGTGTCTAATTATGATTTTAATTTTCTTTTCCCTTATGGCTAATGACGTTGATTATCTTTTTTATGCACTTGTTGGACATTTCTGTATCTTCTTTGGAAGTATCTGTTTAAATATTTTGTCCATTAAAAATAGAATGCTTGTCTTTTTTTCAAAATTGTTTTGGCATTTCTAGCTCCTTCATATTTTTATACAAATTTTAGAGTCAGCTTATCAATTTCTAAAAAGAAGCCTGCTGGGATTTTGATTTGCATTTTGCATTATAGATCAATTCAGGGAGAATGAAAACATTAACATTTATTGAGATGTCCAATCCATGAACATGGTATATTCTTCTTTTATTTCTTTCAGCAATAAAAGAAATCGTTTTTAGTTTAAAGGTCTTGCATTTTTTAATTGATTTTATTTCTAAGTATGTTTTTATGCTATTTAAGTGGTATTATTTTTAAATTTTTATTTTCCAAATGTTCATTGTATATAGAAATGTAACTTGGTTTTGTGTATTGGCTTTATTTCCCACAACCTTCCTAAGTTAATTTGTTAATTCCAGGTTTTGCACTGATTCCTTAGGATTTTTCTATGTAGTTAATCATGTCTTTAAATAAAGACAGTTTTACACTTTTATTCACAACCTTAATGTATTTCAAATCCTATAATATGCTCTGTGTCTTTCATCAAAATGAAATAGACTTAGAAGTGGGCACCCTTGTATTGTTCCTAATTTTAAAGGGGATGTTTCTAATGTTCTCCCATATATCAGTTTTATACAGCATTAGATTTGGTATGTTTATACTTTAAAAACATACTTGTATTGATATTTATAAATTAAACTTGTAATTTTTCTTTCTCATATTATCCTTTTCCTTATATCAAGGCAATAATGGTCTCATAGAGTGAATTGAGAAATTCTCTGGGAGACCTTGTATATCATTAGAATATTTTTTTTTTTTTTGCATTTACATGGTAAATAGTAGTAAAACTCTTTGATGTTCTCTGTGTGGGGAACTGTGTGTGAAGTAGTTAATCACTGCTTTGATATCTATATTTTGTATCAGGCTACTCAAGCATGCTACATATGTTAGATTTGGAACATCTTATTTTTCTAGAAATATGTTCATTTATTCAATTGTTCAAATATATTGGCATAAATTAGTTGATAATATTATCATATCTTTTAAAATTTGTGCATTAACTCTGGCTATGTTTCCATCACTTATTTCTGAAGTTGCCATTAAGTAGGAAAAATACTGCCTCTTTTAGGACCTACTGTGATATTCCTGAATTAAGGATTTAACAGGATCTCTAAGCAAAACAGAATCTTGGGGTGGGCAAATCACAGAACTCACCAGGGGAAACAAACAGGAATAGGAGGGGTATGTGTGTGTGTGTGTGTGTGTGCACATGCATGATCCAAGGGGATTTGAATCCAAATAATCTGAATATAGACAGAGTACTTAGTCATTACACTAATGGCTATATGAAGAATGACAGAAGGAAAAACAAAGGATTTATAAGTTACATACACACACACCTCTGTGTGTGTGTGTGTGTGTGAGAGAGAGAGAGAGAGAGAGAAAGGATTAAGTGTGGAAGGTACATGATACCTCTTTCAAAATACATGCCATGCTTTTAGTGGAAGGGGATTCAGCTTGGATCCAAAGCAGTAGACCAGACCCAACCAGTGTTGAATATACTGGGAGATAAATTTTGACTCAATGTAACACCTGGAGGTACTCAAGGACAGCATGGGTTGTTCCACAGGTAATAAGTTTATTGCCATTGGAGGTACTGAAGTAGAGACTTAAAATTGGTTCTCAGGGTTGTTTACTCAGTCTCTAAACATTTATTAAGGATCTATTATGTGCCAAGCATTCTGTTAGGCATTAGGAATGTCACCATCTCAACATCTCACAAGAGATGGTTCTCGCTTGAGAACAGCTAAGGAGTCATGGAAAATGAGAGTCATGAGCTCTAAAAATGATATGGTTCAAGCCCTCAATGAATGTACAGTCTAGTTCACAGGAGCTGGTTAAATATATACAACTCTACAACATACTTATGTATTTTTCATGTCATATACCTATATACATGTGCATATATCTGCTACAGTGTCAGGATCCAGTTGGATCTAAGAGTCAGGAAGAAAAATGGATTATTAGCAATAATATTGGATTAGAGCTCAGAGACCTGGGTTCCAGTTCTAGTTCTGTGACCTTCAGTAAGGAACTTACCTTCTCTTTATTTCTATTTCCCTATCTATAGAAAGAGAATAATGTACAATAAGGGAGCATGTCCAGCTTTAGCTTATTATCATTATCATTATTTTTATCTGAGCTACAGTGCCCTCTTTCAAATAAAAGGTAATAAAAGAAGTCTAATATGTAAAGTGTAAATATGTAGCAAGTAACATGTAAAGTGCTGTAGCATTGTGTGGGGGTGTGAATTCCCACCCCCTGGGTATGCCTTCACTCGCTCCTAGCCCCCTTCCCTAGTGGCTCCAGAGTGAACCTCTAGGACTTCTCAAAACACAGTTGAAACCAGTGACCAAGATAAGCCATAAGATTTGTGTGAACTCTGACGTTTTAATTCTACATGCCTTTTCTTTTGTCTTATGTAGTCCAGAAAATCTTCCTGAAAGCAGAGGGGTCTGAGCTAAACACTGGCAGGTGAAAGAAACACAGGCCACCTGGCAATAAAAGACAGTAATCCCAGGCCTGGGACGTATATCGTTATTTGTCTTTGCTCTATAAGTCTGTGGCTTCCAAGGGAAGACCCTGTGCCTGAGAATCACATGTGGTTTTTCACCTCAGCCTCTATGATTTAGTAACTGTGTGACTTTTAGTAAGTTACTTAACCTTTCTGAGCTTCAGTTTCTTCTTCTGTGAAATAATGCTGTTAATATCATGGTGGGTTGTTATGAGGGTGAGGAAGATGAGAAGATATGTTTCTCATCAAACCTCACAGTGCAGTTCAAATGGGTCCGATGCCCAGAATGCAGTAACTGATGACAAATATCAGTTTTTCTGGAGGATTCCCATGAAGGCTTGTTTTCACCCCTTCCCCTGACATTTGACAACTAGAGAATCTCTGTGGCATTTCTGCAGCCTCCAAACTCCCCACACTGGTTGCAGTCTGCCCTTCGTCTGTGCCATATTTGATAAACACACATACTTAGGCCATGTGCCTTCTGCCTTAAAGTAGAAACACTTCTACATTATTCACAAAAAGTATTCTCTCGCAAGATCAGCCCTAAAAAGTCCTTCACATCCATTCATACAAACAGGTTTTGGAACCCTTTCCAGAAATAGAAATGCAGAGGCAGCTCTGGAACTGCAGGGGCAGAGGTGTGTTATTGTGTGTAGGCCTTTAAATATTGCCTCCCAAAACCGCTTTTCGTCTCGTTCTCGAAGGGATTAACTTCTGGCCAGTTCGGATTAACTGATGTCAGGTTAGAAAAGCAGCCAACACCAGGGTCGACGAGCCTGACAAGATTAGTCCCTAAATAAAGAATTTACTATCTGTTTTAAGACTGCATAACTGTAATTTTCTCTGAAAGCTTTCAGTACCTTGAGAAAGGAAGCAAGTTTCTGAGGCCAGGTGACCATATGGCTCACAGGCAGGCCTTAAAGTGAGAAGGGAAAGCTAGTGAGGTGGGTGGACCCTCCCTTCCCTGACTGCCTTGGAAGGGGGCCACAGTTGGGCACCACATCTGTGGAGGGACAAGGACATGGTGCGCCCATCTATAGAGGAGCCTTTGCAAGATGGTGCAGAGTGAAAGCTGCCATCAGTAGGAGCAAGCCAACAAATGGTCCTGGAAACATTTAGTGGGATGGGCTGCCTCATGTTGAAACTATGCCTATCCCCTGTCCTTCCATCCTAACACTTACCCACTCTCTCCATCTTCCCATCTTAACTCCTGCCTGGATGCCCAGTTTCAGAGACCTCCTTGTCCACATTGCAGTGGTCCCTTCTGACCCCTATTACGGGCTGCTCTGGGATGGTGGCCTTCCACTGACCTCAGTCAGAGGGCTCTCTTCAGGCCCCCTGGCTCCTTTCTCTATGTGTCCTGCTAACACATAGGGTTGGCAAAGCTGGGCATGAAGCCAGAGTGCAGTTCTTAGAGTCTGAAAGCCTGGACTAAGATCCCAGCCACATCTTGAGTTATAAGACCTGTCTAAGCCTCAGCCTCCTCATATGTAAAGTGAAAACAATAGTAGCACCAACGTCATAAAATTGTAAAAGACTTAAATGAGATACTGCTTGTGACACACTTAATAAGTGTTCAATTGAGGAAAGAAAAGCAAGGCAATAATCATATACAAGTCACATAGCAGGTGCTTAATAACTGCGTGCCGAACACATGTATAAATAAATGGTCCCTATTATGCATTGAGTTGTGTCTTCTCTCCTAAAAGATAAGTTGAAGTCTTAACCCCCAGTACCTCAGAACGTGATCTTATTTGGAAATAGGGTCATTGCGGATGTTATTAGCTAAGATGGGGTCATACTGGAGTACAGTGGGCCCCTAATCCAAACTGACTTATGTCCTTATAAAAAGAATGCCATGTGAAGAGACAGAGACACAGGAAGAATGCCGTGGGAAGACAGAGACCGAGATTGGAGTGAGGCAGCTGCAAGTTAAGGAAGGCCAAAAATTGCCAGCAAACACCAGAAGCGAGCGAGAGGGAGGGAAATATCTTAACTAGAGCTTCCTTAGGGAGAGTGGCTCTGTGGATGCCTTAAGTTTGGATTTGTAGCTTCCAGAACTCTGTGACAATACACTTCTGTTGTTTCAAGCCACCCAGTTTGTGGCACTTTGTTACAGCAGCCCTAGGAAACTAATGAAGTTCCCACCAACCTACACACAGCGCACGTCTTGCCGACGCCTGCTCCCATTTTCCTGCATTCTCTTCCTCTCTGTCTTCTTTACCTCTGTGGGGCCCAGACCCAGTCTTGCATCCACCATCAAAGGCCTGTAGCAGGAGAAACAAGGCATGGTTGGTTAATTTAGCTGAGTTGAGTGGGAACATATTCATTTTTCTGTCGTTGTCCCAGGTATGTGTCAGAGGCACAGGGCAGGCTTGTGGAAAAGAGGTTTTCATGAGGGCCGGCCTCTCTCCATCCTCCTGATTCCAATGGACAGGCACTTGACTCCAGAAGCTCTCTCCACATCTGTCACCTCTGTTCCCTCTCTGACTTGCTCTTGCAGCCCTTCACCCAGTGAATCCAGAGTCAGCATTAAAGATGATGGGGCTCAAACACTGACGGTCCAATAAGCAAATATTTTATCATCTAAGCAGATGATAGCATTACTAAGAAACCATCTGCAAGCCCCTGACTTACTATACCCTCGGTTGGGGAGAATGTATTTCCTTTTCTCCTCTTTGCATGTATATTTTCCTCCTGAACACAAACAACAATCCAGTTGCCCCATAATTAGATTGGATTATGGAATAATTACAACCTTGTTTGCTCTCGGCAGATTACATGGTAATTATACTTGGCATTACCATGAAGAACCAAGAAATTCCAACGATGTCATTACATGGTTATTTGTACAGTACAATACAGCAGTGTAATTATATATGCAACATTTGTTCTCCAATAGAAGAATGATTAAAACAATGCTAATGCTTCAAAGTGTTGATTAGGCACCAACATGATATGACATTTATAATGTGAGTAGGGTGTCTGGTTTTTATAATTTTTTCTCTAACATAGCAATATTTATTTTCCTCTGGGTTCCCCTCTGACCGCGTCAGTAGGCTGTGCTGTGGTCAATGAGGTATGTGTGACCATATACTCTACTCTCTGCCCTCATTGTGCACTCCTGCTCACAGCAGCCAGTGGACCTCAGTCCATCTTAAAAACCAGAGCTAGCTGGCCACTTACCCCTCAGCAGAGAACTGCTTACTCATCTACCACTGCTTTATGAGGCTACCTTTCTTAAAATCTTTGGAGAGAGCTAGGGATAGAGTATTAGACACCAAAGTTCTGGTTGGAACCTGGCTTTAACACTGCACCACAGGGCAAATGTTTGCCCACACAGGACCGCAATTTCTTCATCTTTACAACCAGTGTCCTGGAGATAAGCTGTAAGGGCCCATGTAAGTCTAGGAAAGCATGACAATCCATGGCATGATAGCACTGGCTATTTAGTTTTCATATATTTCAGACAATACTTTTCAATGATGATGCTCTTTTTATGGGAAAGGACTTCTTTTTCTTTAAATTCCCATAGAGTCCAACCGGTATTGGTTGAATACATAAAAGAATGGCTTTTCTCTCTAGTTTTAGATAATGAGAGTAGTTCACCTTATTAGTGGGTTAGATTTCAGCTATGATGTTCAGCATTGTCATTGTGGGGAGGGCGGTGATGTACGTGGTGTAAGGGAAAGAATGGGATTTGGGAGCCCAATCACCTAGATTTGAATCCCACCTTCAAGATCCTGACTACTTAGTTTTTTTAACCTCTTTGAGCCTGAGTTTCCTCACTACTAATATGATATGAGGACAATAATGCAATTTTAGAGGGTTGGGAAGCTGAGAAATAATGTGTACAAAGCTCCTGGCACCTTAACTTGTGTGAGTGGATATCACTCAATAAATGGTGGCTGTTTGTATAAGCATGAGGCATTAAAGGTGGTTTCCGGGTATGAACCGTGGAGCTCCTGTCACTGAGATATTTCTCCTGCATGGGGATAAGCTGCCTGCATTATGTGCTTTCTGGGCAAGTCAGACTTAGGGTCCAGAGCCTGCTTGTTGTGCATCAGCAGCGTGCCTGGAGGAACAAGCATCTAGGCAGCACCGTGTATGCAGGCTGCTTTCTACATGATCATTCACTCATTCTTCCTAACAATCTTCTGAGGATCCCAATGCATGTTCTCACCAGTGACATGTGCAGCTGTGGAGTCCACAAACACTTGACTAGTGTTAAAAAAAATTCCTGAGTGTTCTGTCTTTTGTTTTCCCTGGGCCTGAATAAAGCTATGAGGGTCAGGAGACAGAAACGAATGTGGCCTCTGCTCTTCTCCCTCTGCTTAGAAATGCATGGAAATCAGCGTGTGTGTGTGTGTGTGTGTGTGTGTGTGTGTGTGTACACTGCATACTCATGCAGAAAAAGATGCATTCTTCAGGCCGGTGCTAGATGTCATTCTGTCTAGTGAGGTGGAGAAAAGAAAAGGAGGCAGGGGTGGATAGTGATGGGTAGGGTTGAAGGAGAGGACTCTGGGAAATGTAGCTTGTTCTGTGAGCAGTTTACCAGCCAAATGATATTTTTGCAACCTACTGATCTCTAAAAGCTATTTGGAAGACTGCCAACATCTCAGTCCATGTGTGCAGATGATTGCAAGATGCAAACATCACTCATCAAAAATCTGGAAAACCAGAGAAGTTGGGTCAGTTGGGAGTACAGAAGGCTGGATGAGGAGGTCAGCTTTAATCAAAGGCACTGGGTTTATGGGGAGCCCACAGGAGAGGAGGCATTCCTCAAGGGACCAAAGCTTCAGAATTGTAAGCCTTATGGGCCTTGGGAAGACAAAGCTCCTACTTGACCCAAGATTTCCTGCTGCCTGGGACTAAAAATCATGGTGGGAAGAGAACAAGGACTTCTCCAGCCTACTGGTATTTTGAAAATTATTTTTTTCTGGACAACATTGAAATAAATAATTAAATATATATTATTCATTTTATATAGATTACATATATATAGGGAGAAAACATTACATCTACATTCATATATGTGTACGACGTATATGTATATGCTACTCTCTCTTTGCTTCCTAGACACTGTGCTATGCGTTCTGTAGCAGGAAATTAAAATGAGTCAACCCCGTTTCACATTCAGGTAGCATGAAGGATGAGAATAAAAGGCCTGAGTGGAAGGTGCAGATGTATGGATGGTTTCTAGGGAAAACTGCTGACCGTAAACTCTGTGTAAAAATTCCCAGTTTCAGCATTTCACATGGGAACATTATGGTCTCTGCAGCTAGCCTGGGCTGGTGGATCTGCCAATGGTAGAGTCCCACCAGGATGGAGACATGGAAGGAAAGTAGGAGAGGCAGCTACCGGAGCTTATGCACCACCTGGGGAGGGACGTGCAGAAGTGAGTGTCTGATGTCTTGTCAGCATTGAATGAGGACATCTCACCAAAATGCACACCTCCTAGTCTTGGCATCTCCTGGATGACTTTTGCATCTATCCTTTCAACCTCGTTTTATTCTCAGTTCTTCTATTGGAGAGGCAGTGTCACTGTGGCAAGGTAGCAATATGGGCCCTGCCACCGGACAGACCAGAGTTCAAATCCTGGCTCTGTCCCCTTGACTGTGTGATCTTGTGTAAATTACTTAGACTCTCTGAGCCTCCGTATTCTCACCTGTAGAACCAGGCACAGCACACCTACCTGCTAGTGTTGTGGTTAGAACTGTGGGCAATAATTTATGTAAAGTACTTGCCACAGTTTCTGGAACACACCACAGGGCTTAAGAAATGGTAACCATTATCTTCCATGAGGGTTACCAGTGGGGTTAAGCACAATTTAGAGGGACACAGGAAAAGGACCTAGAACAAAGGCACTTGGGACATGGACACAAGATCAAGACCAGTGGCTGCTGGACATCCTGCTGACCAGTAGAGACAGACCCTTATAAGGCCAGGTCCTGAGGTCACTTGCGAGCCATCCTTTAGAATCTAATGCCTTCGACACTAGACAGAAGAATACTAGCCTTATTAATCTTCCCTACCTACAGATAAAATCTTACACCCTAAGAAAGTGGAAAGGGCACTGGAGTGGGAAGCTGGAGACCAACTCTGACTCTGTACCACGCAACTGCTAAGTCTGGAGCAAGGCTTTTGGCTTTCCTGGCCTCAGTTTCTCCAATTGTAAAATGAGTGGTCTGAATTGGATAGTTTCTAAGGTTCCTTCCAGCTCCAAAATTTTATAATCCTGAGAAGGGTTTATTATTTCCCTTCCAGGAAACGTGATCACATTGTATATTTGAGATCAGTTTAGTTTTACTGAGCCGAGCTTCATTCTCCACATACATATGCACACTCTAAATACACACATAAGCCCATGTATATACAGGCATTGAAAGAGGAAATTGTCCCTACACTTCAGTGCTTTCAACTGAGCCATCAAGTCATTCAGGTATTTATGATGGAGAGAAAAATACATGCACTGTTTTCCTCTCTCTGGAGGATCATGCCAGGAACTCCGCCTGGATGTATAACTCGTGTTGGGAGAAAGAAATGAGAGTTTGACATGCGAGTGGTGGCCGTACAAAAAATGCAATAACTTGTCTCCTCTCTGGCCCTGTATTTCATGCACCAGCACGGCTGCCCTCTCAGTCTTTGATGGGCCCCACTAACAGACGTGCCCCTTTCTCTTCTTAAAGCCTCCTGGTATTTGAATTAGTTTGGTTTCTGCCATGCCTGCATCCCGCAGCTATAGTACTATCTGTTCTCTTGGCCTATAGATTTCTTTCTCTGTCATTCATGAAACCCATGCTTATGGGGCCGTTACTCTGGGTCAGGAAGTGTGCTCAGTGCTGAGAATGCAGCTGTGCAGAGGACAGGCTCCATGTTCTCCTCAAGACTCTAGCAGGGCTGTGTTAGATAGAGTAAAGCTGGCTACCCAAATACTCAGTGTTTTAATATAATACAAGTTTATTCTTGGCTTATGTCCTATCAATTCAGTGTAGGTATTTGACAGGCAGGCTTCAAAATAGGCATTCAGGGAGCCAAGCTTCTTCCACCTGGAGCCTTGCCACCCCCAGGGTTGCTCGTCCTTTCCTTCCATTGGTAGATGGGTACAGGATGAGCATGGAGAAGGTTCGCTCACTTCCAAAGTATTTTAGCTCTGAAGTGGCACCCATCACATCACGTGCACTAACTGAGTCATGTTCCCCTCCAGACTGAGGGCATGTCAGGAACAACATACACGATGGACAGGGAGCACTAGTCTTCTGTGGACAGATGCCAAATGAGCACTCCCTAAAAGGAGCTTGGGAGCTATGAAAGGGGAGAATTGAGTGCTTGGGCAGGCCTAGCCGAGCCCAGGGACAGTGGAGGCTGCCCGAGGAAGCAAAGTGCAGTTCACCAGGCACAAAAAGAGGAAAGGCAGAGGTACTGGCTGAGGATCTTCAGAGCCTGTGGGGTAGGGGAAGGGAAGGATCTTCTAGAAGTGAAGCATGGATTAAGGCACTGTGCCAGAAGGGGAGGTGGACGGGAGAGACGGAGGGGAGGAGGTTGCAGATCACGAAGCTTCTAGTAGGCCACGATAAGAAATTCTGACTTTGTCCTAAAGACAAAGGAAACTCCAGGAAATGTTTAAGCAGGGGATGTGAGATGACTGTTGCTTTTGAAAGCTCACCCTGGCTGCTGGTGAGGATGTGATCCTGAGGTAGACAGATTCACCGAGGGCTACTGTGGCCATCTTGGGGAAGGACTATGGATGCAGCCCAAGGGGTTGTCAATGGGATGGAGAGTAGAGGGAGATTCAGGGGACATGTAGGTGGTAGATTCCTAGAAATAAGTACCTGTTGGAGTTCCCTGGTCTCGTCTTTCCTACTTGGGTTATCATAGTAGCCTCTTGACAGTCATCGTGTCAACACTTACTTCTGCCAGCACTTAGATGAAGTGGCCATTTCGCTCCCTCTATGGGTCAGGCTCTATATGGCAGGTAACACAGGCCACTCTAGCCAGTTTTAGCAGAAAGTGATATATTTATGGGTAGAGAAAATGCATAGAACTACTGGGAGGACAGAAGAAATAGATTCTAGGCAGGGTGTTCGGGAGGAACTCCCAGTGCCCACTGCAGAACTGGCCTGCCAAGCAGCTGCCTCCTCTGCAGCCACCAGGAAGTTGGCACCTTAGCTGTCCCCTCTCCAGGCACGCTGCCACCCTCTGCCAGCAAAACAGAGGGCCACGCCCCACCTCGTCCATCCTATAACTGCTCCAAATCAAAGCTTACTGCAGGGGCATCTGATCAGCAAAATTGAGTCACATTTGCCTTCTAATGGCAGTGGAAGCTGGAAAATGTGGTTCTGGGGAATCTCTGATGGGAAGGTAGGTTTCACATTCAGGGAGCAATCCAAATGCAAAGGGAGTGTTCCAGAAGTTTTGGGCAACCACAGATGACAGATGTGTACAACACTCCCCTGCTCACCGTGTTGAGTGTCTGACACCCGCGTCTCATCATTGAAAGCTCGCAACAGTGCCACTGGAGGCACTTTCTTCCCACTCACCAATGAAGAAACTGACTCCTAGAGGCAAATGAGCTTGTCCAAGGTCACATGGCAAGCAGTTGGCTGAGTTGAAATTTGAACCCAATTTTGTCCCCCAAGCCTGTCCTTTCCCCCTGTGTCTGTGGAGTTATCGTACTTACCAATCGTTTCTCCCAGGAAAACTCTCCTCAATCTGACCCGATTCAACCCATCCAGGTTTATTTTCCCTCTTGGCGCCAGGACATGAGGGCAGAATGGCAGCCACCTGCAAAGCAAGTACATTCTTGGCATGCGTGGGCAGGACTGTGCCAAGCCATATGAGAACTCGGGCCGCCATTTGAGCCCAGCTAGGATCTTGTTAACACACACCATACACTGCTGCTCTGGGCAATAGTGGAAGAAATACAGTCGTTAAATTTTAATTAGGAAGAAAAGAGGTCATTATTAGTTGTCATTCCTCATTGTTTCCTAATTATGCTCATTGCGTGATAAAATGAAAGGCTACATTTCACTTGCATTGTGCTCGCTCACGGCTGATGGAGAAGAAAGAATGTCCCGATTCTCGCTCCCCTGCCTGGAGCCTGAACTGTCCCTCGGTAAGCTCCAACTGAACAGCCCAAAGGTGACGAGGGAAGATTCAGGAGTCAGATAGCCTGGGTTTAAGTTCAGCCCCCTCCACTCACTAGGTCAGGTTATTTACCACATTAGATTTGTTTCTCCCTTGGGAAAACAAAGAGCAAAAAAAACCTTCCTCCTGAGGTTCCATAAGGTTAACATTACATAAGATAATATTCATAAAGTGCCTGGCACAGGAGATGCTTTAGTAAGTGCCAGCTACTTTTATTATAGTGTTAAGGTCAATTATCAGCTAAAGGCTCAAATTCCAGGCTAAGAAGTCTAGACTGACTACATACGTTTAGGGATGTCCTGAAGGCTTTTTTAGCAGGGATTTGCCAGGATGGATGGGTGAGTGGTATTCCGGATCATCTGGTAGTTGATGCTGTAAAGAAGCAACTGAAAGTGTGAGAGGAAGAAAACGCATATTTGTTTCTAAATATAGTTTCACTTAATTGGGCTTCCCAAGAAAGATGTGATTTTTGACTTGTTTCTCTTGTCCCAAGGATGGGTTTGCCCTAAGCCCATTGGTACCATGAAGCCCACTGTAACCCTTGGTAAGAAAAGACAGGCAGGCTTTAGGGCAGCCCATTGGAAGAGCACAGTGAATCGGTTTTGGGGACATTATGCAGCTTGGTGTCAGGTGCAGGTTGCATCTGCAATCCCCAGATTGGCTAAATACTTTTGAACTTCCTACTTGCCTCAAAGTTAATACCTCCATTTATGTTTAATTATTTGAGTTCACTGAGATTAAATTCACCTGGGGAATAGGGAATTGGGAGTTTTGCTTCTAGCTGATGCCCCAATTTATGGGCAATATATGTGGAGTTAATTTGCTCCTGCAGAAAAAGAGAAAAGGAAGAAAAGCTTAAGGATGATGTTTTTTTTCATTTGATACTGAGCCAAATATATTTATTTGGGTTAAAATATGTAACTCCCAGAACTGATCGAAAATTCACAAGGCTGAGCACGCCTCATGCGTGGCCTGCTGTGGAAACACTATTGCTGAAGGAAAACTGTTATCTTGACTAATTCTCTTTCGAAAAGCATTTACTGTAATATGAGGCAAATGGCTGGTGAGGAAAGCAGCAAGCTTATTTTTGTTCCTTACAAGCTAAGTGGTACCCCTAGAGTAAAAAATGTATGTCTCACATTTAGAGAAGGAGATAGTAGAATTCAACCAATGAAGGAACGGAGTGAAAGAGAAAGGCCAGGAAAGGTCTCCAAACAGGTTTTGGAATAAAACTTAGGGTTTTCAAAAGCCCCGCTGATCTGAATCTTGGGATGTTACCAAAAACCAGTTGCATGGCCAGAAGCTTACAGCAGTCAGCATCATGGTTGGAAGTTACAGGTCCAGGATTATTATAGTGTTAGAGTCCTGAGCTCCTGGGGCTGCAGCCAGTGATTTTAGGGCCATTATAAGCACATTCAGTGTCTGACTCCTAGGGGACAGTTGGTGGGTGGGGTGGCAGGGTGATGTCCCCGTGAGGTGGCTGCTTGCTGGGGATGTCACTGCAGCTCCTGGCACTGGTCATTGGCTCTGTAGCTGCTGAATTATGTCCTGGTCTGTACATCCAGTGGGTGTTCATGCCTAAGGAGCTCACTCACCTTAGTCAAAGACCCCAGAGACAGGAACAGGGAACAGACACCTGAGCCTTCTTGGAAAGGGGATGAGCTGGCTGCAAAACTGGGGACCTGACTTCACTACTGCTTTTTTTGGTTTTTTTATTTTTTGACAGTGTCTCGCTCTGTCGACTAGGCTGGAGTGCAGTGGCAGCATGATCTCAGCTCACTGCAGACTTGTCCTCCCAGGCTCAGGTGATCCTCCCACATCAGCCTCCTGAGTTACTGGGACTACGGACGGGCACCACCATGCACGGCTTACCACTGGTCTTTATACTATGCCCTGGATGCCTCTGGCTTCTGCAGACATGATATTGAGCTGAGGGACAAAGTTTTGGGGATCCTCATGCTTACTTGATCCAGAACTGCTGTCCTTTTATCTGCTTTACATACTGGAATTTTACAGATTTTGTTAGCATTTTTGGAAATTATTCTCTTTGCCCAAATAAGTAAACATCTGCTATAAAGTTATTCTCCACTTTGAGATAATTATTTATTTCTGGTTGTAAGGGTAATATATGTATGATGTGGAATATCTTTAAAACACTAAAAAAAAAATGGGAAAAAAAAGAATCTGATTACTCAAAAACTACCACCATTAATGTTTTTAGGTATTTCTTTCTGGTCTTTTTTCATGCACATATTTTTTAAAAAATGTTTTCCAGTTTATAATAAAGAGTGCAACTCAGGAATAGCCCAACGAAATACATATACAGGGCAAGGGAAGAGAGTGGGGGACAGTGGGGAAGGGCAGCATTTTCCCTTTGGGGGCATGTCACACTCCCAGCCCATTACCGTGTCTGCCAACCTGGAAGCTCCCCTGCACATATTTTTATGTGTTTCAGATGGTACTGCATTCACCTTAACCAATGCTTTTCATGATTATTTTTACTTAAGATTATTTCAAAAGCATCGATAATATGGTAGTATCATAATTTCCTTGTTATTATTACTAGTCTTACTTTTTATTTATTACACATAAAGCTCTCCCCAATTTTGAATTCTTTTCAAAGGATCAAGTCTCAGCTGCAGCATGATAGGTTTAAAACACCTGGGTATTTTAAAGGTTAGAACACAACACAGAATTATCTTGCAAAAGGGTCATGCTGACTTGCTTTTTCATCAACCATACATGAAACTGCCTAATGTATCATACCTTCGCTAGCACTGGGTATTTTTCTTTTAAAAAATAGCGTCGTGTTTCTTTGATTATGCGTAATTGGAGTATTTTTCATATTTGTTATCGGGTTGTATTTTTAGGGGGTTCCTTCAAAAAAATAAATCTGAAACTTTGCTTTTCTACTTAGAAAGTCCCTGTGGTCCCCAGTGCCTACGTCCAGGGCATAGTCCTGTGGTGCACAGATGGGGGTGACCATACTCATTTGACGACAGAAATATCTTCTGCTCACAGTTTTTCATGTCATATCTGTGTGACCCTGGACGAGACCCTTGATCTCTCTTAGTCTTAATTTCCTTACCTGCAAAAATGGAAATAATGACACCAACCTCCTAGAGTCAAAGATTAAATGAGATGTCCTTTGTAAGAAATCCAGCAGAGCATCTGTTACAGAATAGAGCTCTAGAATGAGTAAGTGTCGTTTCTATCATGACGAAGTATACAACTTTCATGAGAATAACAGCCAACATTTAACAACCACTTTCTACTAGCCAGGAACTCTGCTAAGCCCTGTACACATGTAAAATCATATAGCCTCACAATACCACATGTGAGAGATGATATTATTATGTTTATTTAATAGGGAAATGGAGATAAAGAGTTAATAAACTTGCCCAAATTTATGATATTATATTTATTTAATAGGGAAATAGAGACAAAGAGAGATTAATAAACTTGCCCAAATTTATACCACTAGTAAAAGGAAAAAACCAGGAAATGAACCCATTTTTCGAGGACTTTTAATATGGGGTTCCATCTTCTCTCAGGCCTTCTCATACCTGAGCTCTGGAATCTTGGCCACTTGGAACTACATGGCCTTTCCCAACCGCATCGTGCCCTTTCACCTCTTGTGCCTTTGCACATGCTCTTCCCCTCTGTGAATCTGCATCTCTGTTCTTCACCTTGAAAGCCCTTTTCACCCTTTAATGTTCGACTTAAATGTCCCCTACGCTGAGGACAAAATCAGCCTCTCCTTACTTTGAATTCCATTAATATTTGTACTTTTATCCCCTAAAGCACTTAGCCCCTGTGTGTGCACGTTGTGCATGTATATGCACGTGTACGTGTGTGTGCGCACACAAGTGTGTGTGTCTTGTCATTTTTCTTGCAATATATGCTCACAATATATATCCCCTTTTCTAGACCCTGGGCTTCTAGTAGAGTTCAGTTTTATTTTTCTATTATTTCTAATTCCTAGTCTGATGCTTAATGCCTAGAAGGTGTCCAATCACTATCTGTTGCATGAATGAACATGGCTAGGGAGAGAACTGGAAGCAGTAGGGCTTTCTGGAGGCCTTCATATGACCTCCCCTACTAAGTTCTGTATGAGGCTAGTCCTGTCACAAAATAACCTCTCCCTTTTTAACTGGCCATTGACTGCAGCTTGCCCTCCATGCAGAAATGCCTGTGGTTGCCAGCTGCACTCCCAGAGAGCCCAGAGAGCCTCGGCTACATGTTTTGAGGTTTGCATTCCTGCTGGTGGTGCAGCGCAGCAAGCTGGCCTGCTTCTCACTCTCTGGCCTTGCACTTGGGTTCCATAAGAAGCCTGAAGGAGATGCCTCAGCTCCTGCATGGGCTCTGGAAAAATTGCTCTTTTGGGACTATCTCAGCAGGGACAGATTACAATATGCAAATGAGCCAGAGGTGATCCAGAGCTGGCCACAAGGAATAGTGTGCACAAAGAAGACAGGACGTGGCTCCTAGGGTTTTCAGGCCAGATATAGGATGTGAGATGTGGGAGCGATTACAGTATGTATTCTGGGAGCCCAGCACTAATCATGCAGAGGGTATAATAAAAAATATTGTATTAGCTTCCTGTTGCTGCTGTAGCAAATTACCACAGACTTGGTGGCTTACAACAAACAACACACATTTTTTCTCTTGCAGTCCTGGAGGCCAGAAGTCTGAAATGGGTTTTCATGAGCTAAAATCAAGGTGCCAGCAGGGCTGTGCTTCCTCTGGAGGCTCCTGGGGTTGGTCTGTTTCTTTTTTTCTTTTCTTTCTTTTTTTTTTTTTTTTTTGAGACGGAGTCTCACTTTGTCTCCAGGCTGGAGTGCAGTGGCAACTGCAACCTCCGCCACCCAAATTCAAGCGATTCTCCTGCCTCAGCAATTCTTCTCCTACAGGTGAGCGCCACCACGCCCAGCTAATTTTTGTATTTTAAGTAGAGATGGGGTTTCACCATGTTGGCCAGGATGCTCTTGATCTCTTGACCTCGTGATCTGCCTGCCTCGGCTTCCCAAAGTGCTGACTTGTGAGTCACCATGCCCGGTCCTGTTTCTTGTCTTTTCAGGCTTCTCCAGATCACTCTCATTCCTGGATTCACGGCCTTTGCTCACTCCCCTTGCTTCTATCATCACATCTCTTTGTTCTGTTCCCAGTGTCTCTCTACCTCCCTCTTCTAAGGGCATTAGTGATTGCATTTAGGACCCACTTGGATAAGCCAGGATCACCTCCTCATCTTGAAATCCTTAATGCAGTCACATCCACAAGGTCTCTGTCACCATGGAGGGTAATATCCAGAGGTTCCAGGGATTAGGACCTGGCTATCTGTGGCCATCGTTCAGCCCACCCCAAATGCATGCCATGGTGCTCTGTTCCATTCTGTAAGTGGGATGCCAGACTCCTTCCTTCCTTCTTTCCATTCTTCCTTTGCCTGGCATGTGTTTCCAGCACCTGCTTAGGACCAGATCCCATGTCAGGCACTGGAGATCCAGAGAGAGGCACCATCTCATCTGTGGGCCTAGAAGGGGTGGTGGGTGAATAGTCACCGCAGAGTGAGTGCAGCATGACAAGCGCCACGAGAGAGGACAGTGAGGGACTGAGGAGGGGCCGTCGCCTCCACTGCCAGAAGAGGGAAGGGGTCACAGAGCTGTGGGTCCCAGCAGTTGGTTTAATGGGTGAGGAGTTTTCTAGGAAAACAGCATATGGGAAGACAACATTCAAGGCAAAGGAAATAGCAGGGACTGATGTGTCAGCACAGGGGCATTTGGGAAACTCTAAAATGAGAGAGTCGGGTGAGATTACCCAGAGGAAGCATCCGGATATCTGACTCTACCATTCGATAACACAAGTGATATTCGAACAGTTGGATGGGGCAGTGGGCAGGAAGTGGCCCTGACAGATGTGGGGCACACCCGAATCTGTACCAGGAGTCAGGATTCCTCCACTAACTGGCTGGGTCACCTTATAAAATCAAGGGTGACAGACAGGCTTCAGTCCTTGACCTTCAGTGCTTGTGGGAAAGGCTCAAAAAAGGGACACACGCTCACTCCTTCACTCTGGGCCTTGGCTTTCACTGGTTTTCTTTCTTGAACTGTGCCTGTGTGCCTCCCAGCCCCGGTCTTTCAAGCCTTCCTCAGCTGCTCCAGCTCACCCTGATCTCCCTCCTTGAATCAGCACAGCACAAAGCATTGAGTGGGTGGGGGTGGGCAAAACACGGGATGAGGAGCATAGACCCTGGAGCCGCACCACCCAAAGTCACACCTCCCAGCTGAGAGTCCTGACCTCTCCTTACTTGCATTTGCACATCTATAAAATGGGTCTGTTGGGGCTCAGAAAACAGTACCTGAAAATGAAGGCCACAGTGGCAAAAATGTTTCTCTGATCTCCTGCCCTCCTGTCTCTCCTCCTGTCCCATTCCTCCCTGAGGCTAGCCTTAGAAACTGGAATCCCTCTTTCCCCAGAATGGGTCATGAAAACCAGAACACTTCTTCCCCAAAGCCAGACATAAAAGCCTAAAAATATTACTCTAATTTTCCCTTCACCTTTCTGTATAAAAACTGGCCATAAAGAAATCATCTGGCTGGGCACGGTGGCTCACGCCTGTAATCCCAGCACTTTGGGAGGCCGAGGCAGGCGGAACACGAAGTCAGGAGATCGAGACCATCCTGGCTAACACGGTGAAACCTCATCTCTGCTAAAAATACAAAAAATTAGCCAGGCATGGTGGTGGGTGACTGTAGTCCCAGCTACTCGGGAGGCTGAGGCAGGAGAATGGCATGAACCCAGGAGGTGGAGGTTGCAGTGAGCCGAGATCGTGCCACTGCACTCCAGCCTGGACGATGAGATCAAGACTCCATCTCAAAAAAAAAAAAAAAAAAGAAAGAAAGAAATAATCTAATCATCTGACCTCCTCGTTTGACTGTAGGCCGTAGGACACCCATTCCAGAGAGGACTCTGCCCCATAACCAGAAGGAAGGAATTCATGCTCAGAGAGGCCTAGAGAACCTAGATAGACAGGCCTTGCTGGATTTTCCTTCTCAATCTATCACCATTAGATCATACTGTTTTTATGTAATCAAATTTCTACATGACTGTCCATACTTTGTTGAACCTAAGCATTTAAATGGACAATTTCCCCTGTATCTTTGGGCCTTTGTTCTGAAGGCGCCTGTGTATACTCCATTCATATATTTGTATGACTTTTTTGCCAGTTAATCTGCCTTTTGCACATTGATTTTCCAGCAAGCCTTCAGATGGCAGTGGGGACATTTTTCCTTAGCCCCTGCAGGTCCAATGCAGAGAGTGCAGCTTGTCTGAAACATCCACTATATTTAAGCTGTTATTATCACACAGTTGGATGCTTAATACATTAAATACCCTTGCCTCCATTCTGTAATGGTTTTGTGAGCCAGTTTCTCCTCTTTACTTGTAAGCCACCAGAGGGCAGGTCTGTTGATGCAAAGTTAGTTATCACTCATGTCAAAAATTCTCTCAATGGGTGTTACGAGAGCTCGCAACCGTGACCTTGCTTTTTGTTTTATTCCACCAGTGAGGAGGTTGTCCTTAGAGAAGAATCTGCTAGAAAGAATTTCCAATGCTTCTTAATTTTGGAGGGCCACAACTGGCCAAGAGGGCCCCAATTTACCTGACTTGGTGTGTATAACTTCTAATTCAATGAAGTGATCCATGAAGAAAATCTGATTTTCCCTAGGCCTTCTCATTAGCCCTTGGGTATGCTCCATTATTACGGACAGTCCAAGCTCTCCTCTGCGCTGCTGCCTGCATGCAGCAGTCCTGAGCCACCTCACCTCTCATTATTTCTGGGCATCTCTGGGCACTTACAAGTGTTCATTAATGAACCTCTGGGAGTTTTCACAAAGGTCCTGTGCCTGCATACCTCCTGAGGATGGATGCTTGCCTCTGGCACTGATTTCAGGGCCCTCATGGGAAAACTGATCTCCTGCCTAGAACATTGCTATTTCCTGGAGCTCCTAAGCTCCCAAACCACAGAGGTGCTAGCCTCCAGTTCCCAGTGCGGTGGAGCTCCCACAGTCCATGCCGAGAATGCACCTGTGTGTGCCTCTCTGGGCTACTCTGGCCTTGCTTCCCCGAGAGCATCTTCTTCTGCCTCCAGCTCTTCTCATATGAATGGTCAGAAGATGGGCATTATCCCCATCTCTCTCTCTCTCTCTCTCTTTCCTCTTCTTCCAGTTGTGTCTGTGCACCAAGTCTCCTTGGCATTGGTTCCTCTGGAGCATGCCTCCAGGGTCCCCACACATACCTGTTAATGCCTGAATCCCTGCAGACAACTCAGCCTGCACTCAGCTGAGAGCTCAGATTAGCAGAGTTCCTGCCATGACTCCATCGAAAAGCTCACAGGCAAATTCCATAGAGATTACGACTGTTTGACAATCAAGTTTGAGGAAGGACAAGGCCAGAGCTGAAGCAAGTATACAACACTGGGCACGTGGAGTGCACATCTGCTCCCTCCAGCATGATCACACCAGCTGAATTAATTGCCTGGGGGTTAGGAGCCCCTGGAAATGACTAGAACATCCATACCTGTCAGAGAGGTGAGATGGAGAATGCAAATAGAAGTTAAATTCCAGGGGATACTGCAGCCTCCACCATGGGGGTAGGAGGAGTCTGATTCAGGAGGCTCTGAGCGTTGGAGTCTGAGGGCTCGGGGGAGCAGGGGTTCCTGGAAGTGTGGGTACCTGTCCCTTGAATCTACCCTGGAACCATCACCCTGTCGGTATTTGATATGTCGAGGAAAAAAAGGCCTACAGGCTAAAATAAATAAGCCAATAAAGATGCAGCTCCCGGGGATTAAAAAACCGGATGGAGGATCACTTCTGAGAGTAGAATATCCCAGCACTTCAGAGGCTGAGGTGCGCAGATTGCTTGAGCTTAGGAATTCTAGACCAGCCTGGGCAACATGGCGAAACCCCGTCTCTACCACAAAAAATACAACAATTAGCCGGGTGTGGTGGCACACACCTGGGGTCTAGCTACTTGAGAAGCTGAGGGGGTCAGATCACTTAAGCCTGGAAGGCGGAGGTTGCAGAGAGCTGAGATTGTGCCATTGCACTCTAGTCTGGGCAATAGATTAGAATAGAGGGCAGGCGTGAGGACGGAGGGAGAGTTGCAGGCACTGGTCAGCAGGCAGAGGGCCAAGCAGGTGGGGAGTGAAGAATGGGTGGGGGGGTATAGGGAGGGTGACGATGCATACAGGACAGACATTAGCTCCCAGTGGGGCAGGAGGAGTGGTGAGGACAATAAGGAAGGGCTTTTGTAAGCCTCGTCCTTTCTTCAGCACCTGTGACTTCGTTCTGCCCATGGAATGGGGCTGTTGTGAGATTCAAATAAAGTACAAATCAAGGTGCTTTGGAAGCTTTTCCATTCCAAGCACAGGTAAAGCAAAAAAGAATTATTAGGGGGTTGTAATAGGGTCTCATGTTTTCAATTTAGGGGAGGCAGTGGTAGGAAGTAAAATTTGCATTGAGTGTGAAAGCTTTTCTTTTTTTCAGTTTTTCATCCAGAGATTCTGAAATTTTTGATGGAATCCATGTCTCCATTCATCTGTTCATATTTTCAACACATGCCTGTTGCCCCTACTGAGTGACAGGCCTTGGGCTGGGTGTGGCCATGGACTGGGAAATGGGGCACATGTGTGGTATCTGCTCCAGCGCTGTCTCCTCAGCATCCCAGTGGGGACATGAGGAGGGCAGGGCCCCCAGCCTTAGAAGGTATCATAGAAAGGGTCTCTTTCAGCCCTGAAAGCCAAGGATTTCAGACCCACCCAAATGCCGCATTGTTGCGCTGCACTTTTAAAGGGCTGCTGACAGCTGTCATTAGCTGAGCACTAAGAAGGGAGTTGCTTTATAATCACCACTGAGTGACTGTAAACACCATGTGTCCCTGAAGAATATTCGGAGCATCAGGCAACTTGTTAGCTTTTGTCTGGACTGGAGAGAGGAAAGGGAAGTTCCCTCAGAGAGAGCATTTGCCAGAGTGAAAACATAAAATCAATCGTATGGTTCTAACTTAATTTTAATTCACGTTTTTACACGTGGAGTTTGTTAGAAGGCTGACATTTCACTGTGGAAATCTATAAGGGCTGAATTGTCCTCACATTAGAAGATTTTTAAAAGAAGTTCTTTGCCACTAGGTTGCAATTTGTTAAAACAAACAATAGCATAACCACAGTGCAATCGGATGCCAAGGTATTACTGGACTCAGCGAAAATCAAGTAATCTCTTTTAGGTTCTATTCTCTCCCAACTAAGCTCCCCAGCAATGTCAGAAAATGACAAACTTCAGGATGAATGTAAGAACAGTGCCTTCAAAAATACAATAGTTATATAAACCATCTATTGTTAATGAAGAATATAATGCAATTTGCCTGTCTGTAATACAATTATGCAAATCAAAGAAAGAACTATCCAGAAATCTCTTTACATTCCGATTAAAATGAGATAATTTATCAAACAGAATATTACTGATTATGTTTATGTGTTGCACATTAATCCTGTTACAATAATGTATCCTTCTCATAATGTAATGGATTTGTGCAATCTAACAGAAAATGACTTTTATACTATCTACAATTAGAAAAATATTCAAAGCATATCCATCCCAATGCAATAGCACATGTCTACAACTGCACAATAAACCTATTAAAACAAGCAGAGCTTATGAATGTAACCTTCATCCCAATAAAGATGACAGTGCATTCAATTTTATTGTACTCATTACCTGAACAACTCCACAGATAATAAATACTAGGAGTAAATTAGTTTAACCTTCTTGATCTTTTTTTCTTTTCTTTTCTTTTTAAGAAAAGGAGTGTACTTTAATCAACAGCATTAACATCACCTCTCCCCATCCAGATCTTTTGGTTGGTTAAAGATGACATAATTTTATATATAAGACATTTCCAGAAAATCCTTCATAAATGAGTTACACCTATTTCTACTTATTGGTAGGTGTTTGGACTTGTACATTTCCATCAGGTCAGGACTTTCACAAAATGTATCATTTCCCATCTTGTTTGTGTTCATATATGTTGGGAAAGAACTATGCTTTGCATAGAAATCCTGCTTGAACAGCATTCATCCATAGGGGGCACATGAATCCCCACTCTTCTCTGTGCATCACAGCCAAGAACTAATGAGGAGTATTGTCAGGAAAAACAAGAACCCAAATAATTGGCTAAGGTCTCACTTGTGCTTCTATTGCCAAGGATAATCATTTTTGCGTTTAAACCAATCTCTTCTACCTTGATGAGAGTCATTAGCATCTGACAGTGAGTGATAATGTGCTTACATTTCACACCTCTTGGCCTTGTTTGCATTGTCAACATTTTCCCATATGCATACCTTCGCACTAGGAATACAGGTTGACTTAAACAAATGTTTATCTTTTGTAGTAAAATTGTAAACCCTAGTGTAATTGCGAATTCTCAAATTACTTTTCCATGCCTTTAAGTACCTTTAAGCCAGTTTTGCTTTAGCTTATGCCTAAAATATTATTGTCTCAGCAATGTTGGGGGCGGGGGATGGGAAAGGAGTTATCTTCCTATTTCGATTAGACTGACCTGCCAAATCAAGAAAAGAAGAAAAAAAAAACTTTATGAAAAGCAGCATTTCTTTCCACTTTTGAGTAGCTGACTACGCACACACACACATATTAACACAAAGTACGATAGACAAATCTATTAGCCTTCACTGCAACAGGTCAGCATTTATTGTAAATGTAAAAGAGTATTTTCTCTCAAGGAAAGAAGGAAGGAAGGAAGGCAAGAAAGAAGGGGGGGCAGTATTTAATAAACCAACAGTTTTGTTGTCATCTAGAGTTTTTGAATGGTTTCCATGTAGATTGTTTAGAAGTAAAACCTTGCTGCTATCAATTTCACAGAGTGAGTCCTTACCAATGAAGAAGAATGATGAGTTGAAACATAGCTTGCAGTGGCTAAAAAGTTTTTTCTTTCCATGGCATACCATCTGGTTTGGAATGCTGTTGAATTTTCTTTTCCTCAAGAATAGATTGGATTGTCCTAAGTGGAGACATTTGATGAAAGAAGAATTTATATTGCCTCTGAGCTACCTGGAAATATTTTGCACCTCTGCTCAAAGGGATGCAAAGGAGGATCTTCCACTGAGTAAGATTTCCTAGGCTAGGGCAAGGAGATCTGGTAGCTTTGACTTATCAGAAATGGGGGGATTAGAGAAATAGTACTAAGAGTGGGAGTGAGGAGTCTGAGGAGACAGCACGTATGGAAGACGTCACGTTCTCTGCACAGCCCAGAAGGACACCAGACCCAAGGGTGGTTGAGCGTGCACTCAAAGCTTAGGTTGGAAGACAATCTCAGTGGAAGAACAAGACTTGGGTGGATAGTCTGGGCACATCAGAGCTGTGCCAGACTGTCTTAATACTGTGTTGTAGGCTTTAGGACTGGGAATTCCAGACCCCTCTGCCATGAAGATGATCTAGAGAAAATGTAATGAACTCTCTTTCAGAGATTGAGCTGAGAGCAAACACACATCCAGAAGAAGATAAAACAATGGGCAGGACACCCTGGGGAAGAGGGAACAATTGCATATTTTCTTTTTTTAATCTGAAGTGTATTAGCTGAGTGCCAACTGCGTATCAGGCAATGTTCGGGGCACATTAGTGGCGTACATCAACAAATTTCTATCTTCGTGAAGCTTGTAATTCCAGATGAGCAACACAGACAATGAATAAATACACAATGTAACATATTAGTAGGGGATAAATGCTGGGGGGAAAAGTAGAACAAACTGAAAAAGATGATTTAAGAGTGTGGGAGATGATATTTGCAATTTTAAAAAGAATTACAGTTTTGTTGTCAAAACTTCTTTAAAAAATTTGCTTTAATAAAGTATTCTGCCTAGTTAAGGCATCTGTTGTCATGAGGATATGCAACTAATTTGCATTTCCATAAATATGTGTGAAGTTTGATACACAGGTCCTTTAGGGCCCTGTTCTCAACTGATAACTTCCTGGAGTTTACATCTGAAATCAAGACACAGGAGAAGAATCTTGATTAGTTATTTTGCTAGTTATTCTTGTCTGTATTGGACAATAATCAATGGTATCATTTTAACTGCAATAAAATATTTATAATTGTTTTTAGCTTGATTATATTTAGTGGAGGTGGTTTAGTTAGGTTTCTTTAGGGGAAATAATAGGTTAGGGATCCCAAAAGATAGCATTAGAGACTGTGCATGCTCCCGCAGTTACCCAGGTATTTCAGTTTCTCTGTGGAATTTTCCATTTCTGCTGAGGATATTTACCTTGCTTTGTGCCCTAAAACCAGACCAACCATACAGATACTTTTGTCGCTGATGATCAACTGAATTGGACCAAGAATTAGACCAAGAGTGTACGCCGACACTGCAGTGGGCCGCCCAGACCCCTGTTAAGGATGGAAGTGCTCATAACCTTAGCTGCTGGGAGTGTCGGCAGCATCCAAGATCATAGTCTCCCACTGGGGGCAACTGGCATCCAGTGATTGGTCAGTCCAAGGTAGTTATAAAGGCCTGGCCCCCTTGCCCCAAGAAGGAACAACTCTGAAAGGGCATCCAAGCTCCTGACCTCCTCCTGGAATCAGCTGAGGCCTGCTGAGAGTGTATCAAAGTTCAACTCCTCCCTTTTCCCAACACCAGTTCCCTCACTCCCTAATAAACCTGCTGAATGCATTTTGCCTTCTCAGTCTGTTTCCCAAGGAACTTGATGTAAGAAGTGATTTCAGCTCTGTTTGCTGATGATACACATTTGCAGTTACGTCCTGGTCCTCGCACTCCACTCCGTTAGCTCTCTGCCAATTTCTGACCCTTTGGCACTCTTTCCAATATCTATTTTCACGCTCTCTATTTGGACTGCTATATGGCTTCAGCATCCTGAGTTTTAACCTTTGCTCCTACCAGTTCTGGCCCTTTTTAGAAGGATAAAACCCCAACCATTCTAGCCTCAATTCAGCATCCTAATCCTGGGGTGCTTCCTCTCCCTCTCGTTCCATCCTGAGCAGCTGACTTCAGGAATGACCTTCTCTTACAGGCTGCACAGTGCCCGTTCCATTCAGTGCTGAGACTCTTGCAAGCCTTAGGAGAAAGCACTATGAGACTAGGATGCAATAGACATGGAATTGTGGGCTAAACACAGCAGTAATGGGGTTATTTCCTTCCACAAACTGGCTGAGTTTATGTTCACAGATAGGCCCTCTACACACAGTGTTTTCTTAAAGCAATCGTGATTTTCAATGATAATATTTTCACGGTGATAGGGTTGGATTTGAACTCCTAGCTAGGGGAGTCATAACTGACCTAAAAGTCTAATTTTTTTTTAAATAATCTCTCTCTCGGTATAATGTTACCATAGGGTTTTGCAGGCATGGCTTCTCTTATTGTGTTATTCCAAATGAAACACCACCTCACTGTAGTGACTTTTGGTGCCCCTTAATAGCTCAGGGTTTTTTTTCAGTTGCCTGTCTTTCTAAAATTCTCCATGGCTCCTGCACGGGTGGGTAAAGTTAGTTCCTCCAAAGAGTTATAAATCCAGGGTCCCCACTGAGCCCATTGTTTTAGATCCAAAAGTGTATGAATTGTTGCCCCAAGAGTTTTCTTTATTCTTTGTTATAAAATGGGTAACCGGATATCACTGACTGAAAATCCTCCTTCGAAGACTTTCTGGCATCTGACTTCACTTTCAAGTCTTGCAAACCTTATTTTGGAAAAATGGTCATTTATAATATCAACATTTCTAGATCATGTTTTAAAGACGGTTACAGGCATTCAGAGTAACCACATGCCAACGCTGTCTACTTCTAATTTAACAACCCCCTAGGTTGAAACCAGAGTGAAACTTAGAGACAGGCAGCCAAGCGCTGAAACACTCTTGGGGGATATTTATAATCTCCAAACTCAACCAAAATTGTTTCCACTCAAAATTAATACTTGGAAACAGATTTTGAAGCCCAAATTTAGACTCTGTCTTCAGTTTCTTGGTTTGTTGTGGAGCCAACTGCTTGAAATAAAATGTCTTTGAAGCTGATAGAACATTAAATTGATTGTCTTTTACATTGAAAAGACAAATGACACAAAACATTTAAAAGGATGCCCCACTTTTTCCCAGAGCCCTCCTAGCCAAGCACCAAGGATTGGCTGATGTCCATAGCTAGAAAGGGCCGTTACCAAGCTAGTGGCTTATACCTCTGTTTACACACGTGATTCTTCTGTAGCTTGAGTAAGAGTCTCTGCTTGGTGAATGCAGTTGCAATTCATATTTATGAAGGTAATGTGATATGATGGAAAGCATGTTGTACTTGGAGTTAGAAGATCTACCTTCAAAATATCGCTTTATCAGTTCCAAGTTGTGCAGTCTTGAACAAATCATTTAGCCTCTTGGAATCTCAGTTTCTCCATATGTAAAATGAGACTAACCAGCTTGCTCTGTCTCCTCTTTAGAGCTGCTTGGGGGCTGACATGAAGAGAGATAGATAAAAGCACCTTATCACTATTCCAAATGCATGGTGTTACTGTGCTATTCTATTTTTTAAAATTACTTTTCAAATTTTAACATTTCTTGCCATCTGAGATGTCAGATCAGAGTCTCAGCCTTTATTTAACCAGTAATTTGCTGCAAAAAGGGAAGCATAAATACAGGCAAAATGGATTTCCCAAAGATGATCCCCTATAATAAACACTAATTAGAGCAGTGTTCTTGTCCTGAATATCTAGAGAGAGTTTTTTCCCAGAGGTTGAAAAGCATTTCCTGACCATTCAGCACAACCAATTTTAAAAGTTTGAGCTTTTAATTATTCTTTTATTTCTATATTCACATATTTCACAAAAATGTTTTGAAGATGTGTGAAATTCCAGGCAATATTCTATTAGGATTGCCAGAAAACATAAATTTGAATTTCAGATCAATAGCATAATTTTTAAGTATAATACTGAGACTTTAAATTCATACCCCAACTTACAATTGCCCCTCTAGTATTGAGAACCACGCCAATGTTCTAAAGTTCTAAAATACTGTGTTGGCCAGAAGTAAAAAAATATTGCACAAGCATACTTACACTAAAAAGTTATTTGTTGATTACCTGAATTTCAAATCTAACTGGGCATCCTATATTTTTATTTGCTAAATCTGGCAACCTTATTTGTGTGCTGGGGATGTGCTGATCCCTGTCCTCAGGCAGCATTCATTTCATTGAGGGAGACAAAGGTAAGTATAAACAAGGTAAATGTTATGAAGACAAATAAAGCTGAGTATGGAAAGAGTGAGAAAGCAGTGATCCTATTTTTAAAAGGGATGAAGGGAAGGCTGCTTTGGGAAGGTGACTTGAAGTGGACACCTAAAAGTCATAGTGGGCCACCTGAAGATACAGGGAAGAGCCCCTAACCAGAGGCACAGCGGTGCAGAGAGCCTGGGTGAGAATGAGGTTGCCACGTGTGAGGACTGCAAGAAGGCCGTAGGACTGGAGCCTGGTGTGGGAGGGGAAGGTGGAGAAGACGAGATCAAACCTGCAGGGTAAGGACAGATTTTACAGCTGGCAACTTGTAGGCCAGAGTTCGATTTTAGCTTGGGTGTGATAGGGAGCCTTTGAGGGCTTTAAGCAGGGAGTGACTCAATCTGATTAAAAACAAGATTCCAGAAGCCATGTGGGAAAAAAACCATAGAAAGTCCAAAGTGGACACAGGAT
Organism: Pan troglodytes; assembly: GCF_028858775.2. Taxonomy (NCBI): domain Eukaryota; kingdom Metazoa; phylum Chordata; class Mammalia; order Primates; family Hominidae; genus Pan; species Pan troglodytes. The sequence continues at coordinate 18,991,084 of NC_072411.2, forward strand.
GAGTGAGGAGCTGACTGTGGGATGCTCAGAGAAAGGGACTGGAGGCTACTAGGGTGGGAGGTTGGAAGAAAGGCTTGGAGTCGTGACACACTTCAAAGGTGGAGCCAGCAGGACTTGCTGTTGGGTTTAACACAAGTATGCGGAATTGTGGGCCCGAGCAGTAGGGTGAATGGTGGCACCATTTACTGAGACAGGGAAAAGTAGAGAAGTAGACGGGAGGAAACAGAGCATTCTGGTTTGGACATGTTATGTGTGACATGCCCATTAGATATTCAAGTGTTGGCAGTGGAATACTAGGGTAAGAGTAGTATAGGAAGAGATTGCAGAAATTGCAAGAGCTGGGCCACCCAGGACCTTCTTGGCCATTGTAAATAATTTGGATATAACTTTAATGTTACAAAGTACCAATACAAGTTTTTTAAAACAATGTAGAAATGAAGTGATTGAACTTTCATTTTAAAGGATCGTTTTATTGGGTGGTAAAAAAAATTGGCAGGTGGGAGGAAGATTAGCACTGTTATCTCAGAGTTTCTTACCTGAGGAATCTTGTTGGAATTCCAATTCTTTTTCAGAAGATATGGGGTGAGGATCAACATTCTGAATTTCTACAAGCTCCTAATGATATTTATACAGGTGACTGTGGACGACACTTTGGGTAGCAAGATATTAGGAGACTATTCTAAAAATTCTGATGAGAAAGAATGGTGACTTGATCCTTTTAGGTGATGGTGGGGATGGACAGAAGTGCACAGATTTGTTTTCTTGGGAGGGGATAGAGAAGGAATGAGGAGCTCTACTTTGGACATGTTGGGTAGACATATCAATTAGCTGTCATATGTCATAGCTGCATATATGAGTCTGGAGTTCAGAGTAGAACTGGCCATATGTATATCATGTCCAAAACTCTAGGTAGACTACATAGATCAGGAGTCAAAATCTTAAAAGCCCACCAATGCTAGGAAGGCTGGGTAAATGAAAGAAGTGGGCTGGCTGCAAGACAATAGGGAATAGGCTGGCTGTAGGACAATAGGACCATGGATCTCAAAGTATAACTCACCTTAACTGACAGTTATCACTTCACTCCTCCAGGTAATTGGTGCCAAGCAGTAGATCTAGATCCTCCAACTTTTCAAGAAAAGCCAGAAATCCAGATAATTTATGGGAAACCCTTCAAGAGTTAGGAACCAAGCCAATGTTTTCAAATGCTGTGTTGGCTGAATAAAATATGTTGGTGGGGGCCAGGTGTGGTGGCTCATGCCTGTAATCCCAACACTTTGGGAGGCCAAGGCGGGCAGATCACGAGGTCAGGAGATTGAGACCATCCTGGCTAACAGGGTAAAACTCCATCTCTACTAAAAATACAAAAAATTACCCGGGTGTGGTGGCGTGCACCTGTAGTCCCAGCTACTTGAGAGGCTGAGGCAGGAGAATTGCTTGAACCCGGGAGGTGGAGGTTGCAGTGAGCCCAGATTGCATCACTGCACTTCAGCCTGGGCTACAGAGCGAGACTCTGTCTAAATATATATATATATATATATACATACACACACACACACACGTATATATATACATATACATATATATATATATATATATATATATATATATATATATATATGTCAGTGGGATGGACCTAACTTATGGGCTCCCAGTTTGCAGCCTCTGATGTGAACCTTTGAAAGGTATCATGTTTAACATCAGCTGTTTTGATTATTATATTAGTAGGAAAAGGAGATGCCCTGGAAGGTCTATGACATGAAGGAATTTATAATTGCCTTGAGGTGCAGATTTGAATCTGTCACTGGTTTGCAGTTAGTGAGTGATCCAACTACACACTGAGTGCTCAGTGTAACAGGACTTGATGTGAAGTGGTGAACATTTGATTGGGGCTTTGTACAGAAAACATGTGGCTCATGTTGGAAATGCAATTCAAAATAAAGCCAGCAGCCTAGATAAAAATTTCTACCGTCACCAATGTGGAGGTTTGGGAAGGCCTCTGGATACTTTTGCCCAGAATCCTCAGGAAGATTTCTGACTTAATATGGATGGGAGAAAATGTGTGGTCTAGTTGAACATCAGGGCCAACCAAGGAACCAGGCTAGAATCTATTTATTTCCTAATGGCAGCACAGATCTCTTCTGAACCGGGTGCTCAAGTGAACAGAATGACATTCTCAGAAAGCAGATGCTTGTATTTGATACTGGGCCATGTGTGTGTGTAGACCTTTGCTCTTTTATGTCACAGCAGTTTTGGGGCACAATTAAGCGTGTGGGTAATAATCCTAATTGTTTTTGACTTATGGTGCTCCAACCAGTGTCTTTCCGGGGCATCCAAGCCCTTCTTTATTTTCTCCCCCAGATCTCTAAGTGTGTCACACAGCAGTGCATAGATCATTCTTATAGTTAGCATCACCTTCCTAGTCTTTGCTCCTCACCATGGTGGTCCCAACCTAAGCTTCGATGGCCAGCACCATTGGCAGAAAGAAGAGACTAAGGATGAGCTTGCCACTGGTAAGGAGAGGCCAGTGCTGATCGCCACTGCAGCTCTTCTCACTAAGGAGACGTTAATTCTCTCAGCCTCTCTCTCCTCATCTGTAAACAGAAATGATAATATGGATTTCAGAATCCAAAGTGTCCAGTACAGTGTCTGGTATTCAGTAGGGACTCAATCATCTTCCCTCCCTTCCATTGTCCCCCATCTCTGTTTTTAAATTTTAACTAAATTTCAGTCTTGGAATCCAAATTTAGCATCTCCAAATCCTCCATCATTTCTCCCAGGAGGCCAAGTGTTGGATAGAAGGATGACTTCAGAGCCTTACCCCAATATCCCAGGATTCTCTAAATGGCAATGCACACTGAGTATTTTCCCCCGGAAATGCTGACCCTTGCTACACTTAATAAATCAATTAGTAAGCACGGCCCATTTATTCTATGAACTTTGATTGCTTACCATATGTTCAGTGTGAGACATGGTTTTGGCTCATGAGGGGCTGGCTGCCCAATGGGGAAGATCAGGCTTGTAAACAAAAAGTGCCATAAAGCATTGCAAATATGTATTGGGTGGCAGATGTTGGAGCCAGCTCACCCTCACATCTGGAAAAAATACACATTGCAATATTCTCTGAGCAATGTTTTCCCCCAAAATCTCTGTAAAAGTACTCAGTATGCTGAGTACTCAGGGCATGCTGGCATTCCCCCATTGCCCTCAGACCTGATGAAGCCTGACGTCTTTTTTTGCAGCATGGTTAGTCTCTCTCCTACTGTAACAACAAGGCAGGAGATTCTGTAGGTAATTAGGTTCAATATGTCCATGTGTCCCACAGCTGTATCAACCTATGTGAATTTGGTTATGTCAAGGGACAGAGAAGAATACACCAGCCCGTTTCACAGAAGGAACAAGCTAACTCCAGTCAGAAGAGCTCGGGGCTGGGGACTTGGTCCTATTTGGTGAACTAAACATACGACTTTCCTCTTGATGTTTCCTGAGGGAAATGCCTCTCTCCTGGCTGACAGGCCTGGGGATAAATGGCCTGCAAACTCCTGTTTTCACACAGTACATCAGGTCTAAGTGAAAGGTTTGTGCTGCTGCCAAGAGCAGAAAATGATGCCTCGGCATCACTTTCAGAAAAGAGGATGGTTTAAAGCAGACCCTGGCTCCCAGAGAGCTTTGGATAAGGCTGAGATGATCACCTGGGGCCTCCCAGGACATCTGGTCTGAGAGGCCCACCCAGTGCCTCTCCTTCTAAGCAATTCTCAAGGCTGGAGAATGCCTTGCATGCTTCAGACATCTGGGATGTTATTCAGATCTCTGCCTTCTACCTCTCGGTGAAGAAAAATGTGGACTATAAATGAAGATTACATGAAAATAAAAGCTGATCATTTCTTGGAGCTACTTTTCCACAGGAGCATCCAGGGTCTGGACACAATTGATCATTGTGTATCATGGCCAGTAAGTAGGATGCTCTGACTTGAAATGTGGGGCAGCAGCCAACGGGGACAGATCTCAGCACTCTCTTCTGGATCACAGCCTGCCTCCTGGACCCCTTGGCCTTGCCAAGCTTGAGCTCTCCTCCAGACCTACTGTGGTTTTCTTGACATCCTGTGACTCACATGTACCCATTGCTTTTCACTTTTCACTCTCCATTCTGCCCCCTAGGGAGGACCTTGCTTTCCTTCTCAGATGCATTTCACCCTCAGCCCTCTCTGACTCTTTGACTGTCTGGCCAGTGACACTTTCCTCTCCTGGCAGTGCCCCAAGATGCCCATGTTATATGTCCTGCCTGGCCTTGCTGGCAGAGGCTGCTTCGTTTCTCTAGATTCTTCCTTTCCTCCTTCTTGAATGACTTTACAGGGACATCCTCACACTCTACATTAACAGGCCCCAAATCAGGCCACTACAAGCCTGGACAGCAAATAGACAGACATATGGGAGTGGTGGGGACTGGGGCAAACTGAAGGGTACCTGCCCTTACTCAGCTTCAGAAAGTACTGCCTTCTGGAATGCAGGCGTGTGATGCCAGTTCTTCTGTTTTTGAAAGAGAAATCAGAAATACAGACTTTTATGTGAATCTTCTATTAAAATATTTCTATTAAGTTAATATGTATGCATGTTAAAAAAATTCTAATAGTATTAAAGGTTTATGATAAAAACATAGCACAATGCTGCCACCCTCTTCCCCACCACCAGTAACTCGTATTGTTGTTTTTTTGGCATTTACCCTCTTTCTTGACAGGGTCAGTTTATGAGTTTTAGACATAATCTGGCCACTCCTTTCTTAAGTTTTATTTCATTTTTAATTGACAACTAATTATTGTATATATTTATGGGGTTCAAAGTGATGTTTTGATATGTGTATATACATTGTGGAATCATCAGATTAGACTAACACATCCATCACCTCAAATACTTATCATTTCTTTGTGGCGAGAACATTTAAAAATCCACTCTTTTAGCTATTTTGATATATACACTGCAATATTACTAACTATAGTCACTATGCTGGATAATAGATCAACAGAACTTATTTTTCCTGCCTAACCAGAACTTTGCTCTCTTTGACTAGCATCTCTTCTTTTCCTGTCCACCCTCCCTCCTCTTTGCCTCTGATAATCAGTATTCTAGTCTCTGCTTCTGTGAGTTGGATGTTTTTAGATTACACTTATACGTGAGATCATGTGATATTTGTCTTTCTGTGTTTGGTTTATTTCACTTAGCATAATGTCTTCTGGGTTCATTCATGTTATTGCAAATGACATGATTCCTGCTTTTTAAAGGCTGAATACTATTCCATTGTGTGTGTGTGTGTGTGTGTGTATATATATATCATATATGTATATATTCAGTATATATGTATATGTGAATATACGTGAATATTAGTATATATGTATATACATATCTACTAAATTTTTAAAATCAATTCATCCATTGGTGGGCACTTCAGTTGTTACCTTGTCTTTGCTATTGTGAGTGATGCTGCAAGGAACGTGGGACAGAAGACAGCTTTTGGACATACTGATTTCAATGTACTTTATTTTCCTTTTTTTTTTTTAACCAAACACTGACTCAAACCAGATGATTTCAAATTCTTTGGCTATATACCCAGAAGTGGGACTGCTGAATCATACAGTAATTCTTTTTTTAGTTTTTTGAGGAGCCTTCACACTCTTTTCTAAAATGGCTGTACTAATTTACATTCCCACCAACAGTGTACAGGGTTCCCTTTACTTCACATCCTTGCCAACACTTGTTATCTTTCATCTTTTGGATAATAGCCAGTCTAACAGGTGTAACATGGTATCTCATTGTGGTTTTAATTTGCATTTCTCTGATGATTAGAGATGTTGACCTAGAAGAAACTAATAAATTCCTAGAAACATATAACCTACTAAGACTAAATCATGAGGAAATTAGAAATCTGAACAGACCATAATGAGTAAAGACATTCAATGAGAATTAATGTCTCCCATCAGAGAAAAGCCCAGGACAAGATGGCTTCACAGCTAAATTTTACAAAATATTTAAAGAACTAATACCAATTCTTCTCAAACTCTTCCAAAAAATTGATGAGGAGGAAATACTTCCAAACACACTTTAAAAGCCTAGCCTCACTCTGATACCAAAGCCAGACAAAGACACAAGAAAAGAAAACTACAGACCAATATCACTGATGAACATAGACGCAAAATCCTCAGGAAAATACTAGCAAACCTTATTCAACAGTACATTAAAAGGATTATTCACTATGATCAAGTCTGACTTACCCCTAAGAGGCAAGCGTGGCTCAAGAAATGCAAATCAATAAATGTGATTCACCATATTAATAAGAGACAAAACCATATGATCATCTCAATAGATGCAGAGAAAGCCATTGACAAAATTCAATGTAATTTCATAATAAAATTTCTCAAAAATTAGGTATAGAAGGAATGCACCTCAACATAATAAAGATCATATATGCGAAGCCCATATATGGGGCTATCTAACATTATACTCAAAGGTGAAAAGTTGAAAGCTTTTCCTCTAAGATCTGGAACAAGGTAAGTATGCCCACCCTCACTGCTTCTCAACATAGTATTGGAAGTCCTTGCCAGAGCTGAAAGACAAGGGAAAGATATAAAAGGCATCCAAATAAAAACAGGAAGTGAAACTGTCACTGTTTGGTGATGACATAATCTTACATTAAATAATTTATCCAAAACACTATTAGAACCAATAAATGAATTCAGCAAAGTTGCAGAATAAAAAAATCAGCTTACAAAAATCTGTAGGGTTTCTACACACTAACAATGAGGTATCTGAAAAATAAATTAAGAAAATAATCCTATATACATAGCAATAATACTCTATCATTACAGTTGCATGAACTTCCATTCCCACGTTCACTTCTTTGTCATCTCAATATTATTATACCAGAATTGTTTGTTAAATTGATAGTCAAAATTTGTATCATCACCACTATACAAAAAAATTAACAGACTAGGTATTTTACTAGATTGCATTTTCTTTTTCAAACTTTCATTTTTCATCTTTCCTGGAATTAACAATTGCTTTATGATTTTATTTCCCTGGCTTTTTTTTTCCCCAAAGTTTCCAATAGCTCGCTCAAAAATACACCATTATTTTCTACAATGTCAATGTGTCGATTCCACTATTTCCTTGAAGACAGTGGACTTTTGTTCTGGTCTGAATGAATAACTTCTTAGATCTGCTATGTAATTGTCACCTGAGATTTTCCTTTGCTACTTTCCAGCATTGAATTTCTGTATTCTGTTGTATTTTTTTCACTATTTGGTTTTTCCAGAGTATATACTCTAGTAGCTTTCCCAGAAAGGGTACATAAGAAGTACATTTTTTTGTCTTATTTGCCTAAAAATGTCTTTATTCTGTCTATAAAGTTGATTACTTTTACTAAGTATAGAATCCTAGATTGAAAATTCAAAATAATTATTCTTAGAATATTGAAGGCATTGTTTAATTATCTTTGAATCTCCAATATTGTTATTTTGGATTCTCAGTCTCTACTATGTGACCTGCTGTGCTGTTTTCCTACAGACTTTTCGTATCTTATCTTTGCTTATAGTGTTTCAAAATTTCAATTATGTGCCTTGATTCTCTTGTATTCATTGCACTTCATACCCAATGAGCCCTTCATCATGAATACCAGATAAGCCTACCAACTTGGAAGATAATTCTCTTCCCTTCTGAGGCGTTTTCTTAATTGCTGGATAATTTTTTTTCTGCTAGTTTATTCTTTTTTCCAAGCACTTCTATCATTTGAATATTGGGCTTCTTGGACTAAATCTTAAACTTTTAACTTTTCTCTCTTTTCTCTTTACACGTTTGTTCCACTTTCTGCATTGTTTTCTCATCTCTTTCAGTGGTTTTGTACTGTATCAGCTTGCTTAACTCAGAACTATGTTTTCTGGAATCCTCTTCCATGAGTGGTTCCATGGTGCTGATTTTCTACTGTGATTTTCTACTGGTCTCCTTGGTTACATTGAAACTATGTTTCCAAATCTCTTTCCCTGTATGGTTTGGAGTTACAGCCAGTCCAAAGAGAATCCATGTAAGATTGAGAGGTGGACATGAAGCAGCAGCCATCACATGCTGGATATCACCATGATTAGAGGAAGTGAGTGGTGGGGACAGATTCACAGGTGTCAGTGGATCCGTGTTCCACATGCTGTTCCCTCCCTGTGTCCAGCTCTTCTTTCCTACCATTGGTCCTGCTGCTCATCAGTGATCACAGAAGCTGGCACTAGGAAAAGGAGGCAGCCTTTCACAAATGTGTGCCCGAGCAACCTTTCATAGCTCCATGCCAGCAGCTGAACGTACCTAAAATCCAGATGTCCCCGAAGTCTCCAACTTATCCACCTGCCCTAGTGCTGTAGGAAGGCTAGTTAGGGACTGTATTCGTCTGTTTTCATGCTACTGATAAAAACATGCCTGAGACTGGAAACAAAGAGAGGTTTAATGGACTTACAGTTCCATATGGCTGGGGAGGCCTCACAATCATGGTGGAAGGCAAGGAGGAGCAAGAGGAGCAAGTCACGTCTTACATGGATAGCAGCAGGCAGGGAGCTTGTGATGGGAAACTCCCATTTTTAAAACCATCTGATCTCATGAGACTCATTCACTGTCACAAGAACAGCACAGGAAAAACCGTCGCCCATATTTCAATCACCTCCCACTGGGTTCCTCCCATGACACATGGGAACTGTGGGAGTTACAATTCAAGATGAGATTTGGGTGGGGACACAGCCAAACCCTGCCCTTCCCAAATCTCATGTCCTCACATTTCAAAATCTATCATACCTTCCCAACAGTCCCCCAAAGCCTTAACTCTTTCAGCATTAACTCACAAGTCCACAGTTCTATGTCTCATCTGAGACAAGGCAAGTCCCTTCTGCCTATGAGCCTGTAAAATCAAAAGCAGGTTACTTACTTCCTAGATACAGTGGGGATCTAGGATGTGGGTACAGGCATTGGGTAAAGACAGCCATTGCAAATGGGAGAACTTGGTCAAAACACAGGGGCTACAGACCCCATGCAAGTCCAGTATCCAGCAGAACAGTCAAATCTTTAAGCTCCAAAATGATTTGCTTTGACTACATGTCTCGTATCCGGGTCGCACTGATGCAAGAGGTGAGTTCCCATGGCCTTGAGCAGCTTCACTCCTGTGGCTTTGCAGGGTACAGCCTCCCTCACAACTGCTTCACGGGCTGATGTTGAGTGTGGCTTTTTGAGGCACATGATGCCAGCAGACGGTGGATCTACCATTCTGGGGTGTGGAGGATGGTGGCCCTCTTCTCACAGCTCCACTAGGCGGTGCCCAAGTAGGGACTCTGTGTGGGAGCTCCAACCCCACATTTCTCTGCTGCACTGCCCTAGCAGAAGTTCTCCATGACAGCCCCACCCCTGTAGTAAACTTCTGCCTGGACATCCAGGTGTTTCCATACATCCCCTGAAATCTAAGTGGAGGTTCCCAAACCTCAATTCTTGACTTCTGGGCACCCACACAGAACACCACATGGAAGCTTCCAAGGCTTGGGGCTTGCACCCTCTGAAGCCATGACCTGAGCTGTACCCTTTTAGTCATGGCTGGAGCAGCTGGGATGCAGGACACCAAGTCCCTAAACTGCACACAGCACAGGGACACTTGGTCTGGCCCATGAAACCATTTTTTCCTCCTAGAGCTCTGGGTCTGTGATGGGAGAGGCTGCTGCGAAGACCCCTGACATGCCCTGGAGACATTTTTCCCATTGTCTTGGGGATTAACATTTGGCTTCTCATTACTTATGCATATTTCTGCAGCCAGTTTGAATTTCTACTTAGAAAATGGGATTTTCTTTTCTATCACATTGTCAGGCTGCAAATTTTCCAAGCTTCTATGCTCTACTTCCCTTATAAAACGGAATGCATTTAATGGCACCCAAGTCACATCTTGAATGCTTTGCTGCTTAGAAATTTCTTCCACCAGATACCCTACCAACACCTTGGTTTCAGACTTATGGCCTCTTGAACTGTGAAACAACTTTTTTATTTTAAGCTACCCAATTTTTGATCATTTTTATGAGGCAGCTATAGGAAACGAGTACAGTATTTTTTCTTGTTTCATATCTTCTTTTCTTCCTCTAAGTTGTTGATTACATCTCTTAAAGTTTTTTTTCTAATTCATGTATTCTATTTCTTCAGGTTCCTCCTCCTCCTCCTCCTTCTCCTTCTTCTCCTTCTCCTTGCTTCTTCCTTCTTCCTTCTCCCTCTTCGTCTTCTTTTGGTCTTTGACTTTTCTCTTGGTGATTTTTATCTTATTACTTGTGATCCTTGGTTGGCTGTGAAAGTTTAGGAATGGAGCACTAAAAGTTAGTTGGAGGCTCCGTGTTTATAGGGAGACTTGTTAACTTGTGGGCTCCTCTGAAGAGCCGTTAAGCAGTAAGCCACATTTTCACTGGTGGGGATGGGGAGCGCCTAAGTTCAGCCTGTTTACATGTTTTGTCCATGGGACCATTCAGTTTATTTTAAGACTTATCCCCCAACCTCCTGCCTTCTATTCATTAGCCAAGCTACTGGAATTCTTTAAACAGGGCAGGGAAAATTATTGAGAATGCATTCATTAGTAGACAGATTCTCCCTCAATTCTCTTATTTTCTCCTATGTCTCAGTGTCTCCCACAACAAACTTGAGATTGCGTTACCAAGCCTGGAGGCTGGCTGCCTGGCTGCTTAGGATGTTGGAGGGCAGAGGCTCTACTATTCTATATACAACTATCCAATCAATTACCTTGTTTTCCATCTTACACCTTGTGATGGTTAATTTTTTGTGTCAGCTTGACAGGGCCAAGAGATGCCCAGGTAGCTGGTTAAATGTTATTTCTGGGCATGTCTGTGAAATTGTCTCCAGCAGACAGTAGCATTTGAATCAGTAAACTGAGTAAGGAAGACCTGCCCTTAACAACGTGGGCAGGCATTATCCAATCCATTGAGGGTCCAAATAGAATAAAAAGGCAAAGGAAGTGTGGGTTTTCTCTCTCTTACTGAGCTGAGAGATGGAAGACATCTGTCTTCTCCTGTCCCTGGACATCAGCACTCTTCATTCTCCATCTTGCAGACAGCATATTATGGGACTTCTTCACCCTCCATAACTGTGTGCGCCAATTCCCATAATTCATCCTTATCTATCTATCACCTATCGATCGATTGATCGTTCTATTTCTATCCATCAATCTGTCCATCATATTGGTTCTATTTCTCTGGAGAACCCTAATACATACCTCATATCTTTTTTTTTTTCTTTTTTTCTTTTTTTTTTTTGAGATGGAGTCTCGCTCTGTTGCCCAGGCTGGGGTGCAGTGACATGATCTCGGCTCACTGCAACCTTTACCTCCCAGATTCAAGCAATTCTCTTGCCTCAGGCTCCCGAGTAACTGGGACTACAGGCGTGCACCACCACACCCAGCTAAATATTTTTAAATTTTATTTTTAGTAGAGACGGGGTTTCATCATGTTAGCCAGGATGGTCTCGATCTTCTGACCTCGTGATCCGCCTACCTTCGCCTCCCAGAGTTCTGGGATTACAGGCATGAGCCACGGCATTCGGCATCTTATGTCTTCTTTACAAAGCTTCACATTCGGAAGCTCTGAGCTTTTCCAAGGATATTAAGGGAAAATTCTGTCTACTCTTAATTGGATCATCGAATTGAATTGTACCATTGAGCTTCCTAAGTTGGGCTTCTTCCACTCTGCTAAGCCAATTGTCACTGTTCTACCTGCATCTGAAAGTCTGTTAAAATCTTTTGTTTCCTATTGTCTCCTCTCTGGTTATTTTAATCTTTGATGCCTGATATCTCTTTATATTTTCTTTTGCTATTATTTTTATTGGGTGAGAGAATAACTAAATACATATGGTCAGTCAATGTTAAATCATGTTAAATCAAAAGTACACTTCCAGGTGGGAGGAAACTTTTGGAGTTGATAGATATGTTTATGATACTCAAAGTGATGATGGTTTCATGGATGTATGCTTATCTCAAAAGACATCAAACTCTATACATTAAATATCTACAACTTTTTGCACGTCAATTATACCTCAATAAAGTGGTTATAAATGCTATAATCACCTAAGAAGTAAATACACATGAAGATTAAGAGCAGAAAATGAAGGTAGAGAAATCAATGAAGCAAAAAAAAAAAAAAAGTATCCTTCCAACTTTCAAATCATAGCTCACATTTAAAACCAAACAAAATGTAAGTTAAACAAAGAACAGTTAGGGTTCTCTTTGGCCTGTGTATGTTTTGATCTCTGCCGAGGATTTACCATGGAGGCAAAAACAGAGGCAAGGGATATAAAGCTGACATTGCAATGGAAACTGGAGCTGCTAATGCAATCAGGAAAAACTGAAAGGAGAGGGCCACTTTGCAAGAAGAGGTCCACCCCTCAAAGAGAGGGCCAGCCGATGCTTCCTTACCCAAGACCTGGCATGAGCAGACATAGGACTGAATCTGCCAGAGGAAGCAAAGGAGTTCTGAGCCCAAGAGTGCTGCACAGGCCTCTTGGCAAGAGGTTTTATGGGGCAATTGTAAGTTGTCTATTTCAGTGTTATGAATTATCCCAAAATGTATTGTCTTAAAACTACAAAAGATCATTATCTCACAGGGTCTGTGGGTCAAGAATTTGAAAGCAGTTTAGTTGAGTGGCCCTGGATTGTGGTCCCTTATAAGCTTGCAGACCAGCTGTCAGCCAAGGATGGAGTCATCTGGATGCTTTCCTGGGTCTGGAGGATTCACTTTTGAGCTCACTTGTGTGGCTGTTAGTCTAGGGAATTTGTCCCTCTTTAGCTGTTGGCTGGAGGCCTCAGTTCCTCATCAGGTAAGCCTTTCTCCCTGACATGACAGCAGCTTTCCAGGACCAAGTGATCCATAAGGACAAGCAGGAAGCCTTTTATGACCTGGTCTCCAAAGTTGAACACTGTCACCCCCACTTTGCAGTTGACCCTTCAACAACACAGGAGCCAGGGACGTCAACTCCTATGCCATGTAGTGAAAAATCTGAATGTAACTCAAACTACCAATAGCCTACTTTTGGCCAGAAGCCTCACTGATAACATAAACAGTCAATTAACACATATTTTGTATATGTTATAAATTGTATTCTTACAATATGATAAGGTAGAGAAAAGAAAACATTATTAAGAAAATCCTAATAAAGAGAAAATATATTTACTATTTATTAAGTGAAAGTGGATCATCACAAAGGTCTTCATCTTCATTGTCTTCAAGAGAGGAGGGGTGAATCTTGCTGTCTCAGGTGTGGCAGAGGTGGAAGAAAATTTGCATATGAGTGAACCCTCACAGTTCAAACTCCTGTTGTTCAAGAGCCAACTGTATATATTCCTTAGGAATGAGTCACAAAGTTCAGACTGCTCAAGAAGAAAGGAATTAGGTTCCACTTTTGAAGGAAGAAATAGGAAGGAATTTGCGGACATTTAAAACCACTACATGGGCTTTTAAAAATATTCCTTAGCATTTGGACATCTTTTTGTTTTGTTTTAATCTTTTATTTTTCTCTTACTCATCTTATCTCTCTGTGTTTTTTGCTTAGAAGTCACCATGTGAAGTGGGAATCAATTTATATTAAGCAGATTATCTGATTTAATCCTTATAGCTATCACTTCAAAACTGACTGAGATAAGTATTGTCCTCATATACACTTATTCATTACATTCAACAAATATTTACCAAATGCATATAATATTTCAGAAGGAGATCATAAAAGGCATGCAGTTCAGTTTATTTATTCCTTCAACAAATATTTATCAAGTGCATATGCTATTTTAGGCTCTATGCTGGGTGCCAGGGTGTACTGTTGAATAAGACATGGTATCTGACCTCATCTCATTTTCATTCACACAAGGTTTCCATTCTTGTGGAAGGTACCTGAAGGGAAGTCAAGATACATGTCCAAGGTTACACAGGGGTATGCCACCTTACATTGCTCTCATCAAAGAAGTAACAAGTGGAGGGAGGGAGGGAAATGGTTTCTTCTTGGGTGTTCAGCATTGTTCCCTGCCAAGGAAAGGAGGTAGAGATGGGAGGGCGATATTCAATCAGGGAAAAGGCCATACATTTTTGCAAGCACCCACTGGGTTGAAGCTCTGGAAGGCAGAAGGATAAGATCCCCAACTCCACAGCCTTCGAACCAAGGAGTTAGCAACATGGGTGTCCTAGGTAGGAGAAATGGGCCAAGTGTCTAAGGACAAGGATGTTTTTCAGCCTTCCTCACATCATCTGTACAGACAGCTGTCCTCTCTGCCTCCTATGAGATTTAGCATGGCCTTTTCCTGGCCAATGCATCTAAGGACTGAGAGTCTTGTGACTGGGGTCTCGGACAAAGAACAAAGGTTAGTCTGGAAGCTAAGATGCATGGACATTTAGGGAGAAGCTAATGGCAAGTTTGAAAACAAAACTTGGATTGCATTGGGGGTTTTAGAGCAGAGAACTCCAGCAGAAGGGAGCAAGAAGCCAGAGGTGAAAGAGGAAGGAATGCTTGTGTTTCCGGATGGGGTGGGCTGATTCTGAGGCTGCTGGAGCCTGGGTGGCTGTCGGGAGCTTTTCTGCTCTGTTGCTGTTGTAATTACAGCATCTGAAAGCTTGCGTGACATTGCTAATTTTAGAGAAAATGGGACACTGATATCTGTAAGAACACTCAGGCTTAGGTTGGTGATTAACGTTTCCACGTATCACAGAATCAAATCCAGAAATGGTGTAGGCATTAGGAAATATTATTATTAGAAGAATGTTCGTAATGATGGAAATGAAAAATGTAAATGCCAACTCTTTAGAGAGGTTTAAAGAGATTAATTGGAATAATAAAACAACTGAAGTCAAATTGGTTATGGAGCTGTGCTTTGAAATGATAAATTCTATTTGAAGTCTGTTTTCTTTTGGCACATTCTTTTTTGGCTAAAATGTAAAAATAAATTAGTGAAATGAGCTTCTCAAATCCATGAAGGGCTATAGAACATGGTATATGCTGACCAAGTATTTCTTATTTGTTGTAGGGAAAGACATTTTTTAAAAAGGAAAGAAAGCTGCAATAGGAAGATCACAGCAATATACATATATATATGTATATTGTATATATATGTATATACATATATATTGTATATACATATATATGTATATACTATATATTGTATATACAATATATATGTATATAATATATATATATTGTATATATACATATATATACACACACACATATATATATGGTGGGCAGAAAGTGAAACACAGAAATTGGTACTCAAACATCATTTAGGGAAAAACTTCCACACAGGAACTGGGAATGTTATACTTGAAAATAGGGATAATGGAATGGTTTTAAGTCCACACCTGGAAATAATAGAAACAAGAATAGGGTTAAGAGACCAAAAAAAAAAAAAAAATGGTAGAGTTGGTGATAAGAAGTGAATAATGTTTAGGCTCAGAGTGAATAATACAAAGGTGTATTTGTTTTAACTAAGAGAGAATAAGTCACATGAGAAGAACTGAAATTCATCATTAGTCTTAGGGATAACAGCCTGGAAATATTTCAACCAAAAATGTTGTTATATCTCATAGATGCAGACTAACATCTTATCAAGGTCCCTGACAATGTATTATTAATAGTGTAGTTTTATAGTTTATAAGCTTAATTCCAAGAGTGCTGGAAGGAATATGAACTTTGGAGCTCCATAGAGCTGGTTTTGACCTCTGTGACTTTGTGCACACTTTATTTTGCTGTGCCCCTGGTTCCTCTGTGTAAAAGAGAATAATAGTGTTAACCTTTCAAGATTGCCATGATTAATGAGGCCATGCATGTATAGTCTCTTGGCACATATTACATGCTTGCTAGTACCTCTTCTCCTTTACTTTAAGGGGAAACTACGTAAAGAAGGAAACTTACAATGTGATATGTTGTCACCACCCAAGCAGCCGGGCCACAGCCTCAGGTCTAACCTCTAAGATTTATGCATTGAGCATGGCTCTGAAAGGTCAGAACTCGTTTTACTAAATTGTCCATGGACTCAGGAAAACGTCACAAGGAGTCCTGCAGTGTTTTGGATCCCGTGTTGAAGATATTAAGGAGAAATTGTTAGGGCAATTAGGCTAAAAGAGAATATGCATTTCATATTTGTGATGCTTAGATAATACATCAGTTACTAATCGAGTCATTAATCCTATTTTATAAAATACTGCCAGCCATTATTAGTTTGGGAGAGTCACATACCTTCTCTGACCCTGTTTTCTCATCTCAAAAATGGGGATAACTTATGAATTCTTTATAGAGTTAATGAATAACAGAAATGGGGGCTTGTAATAGTCTGCATAATTTCAAATTCAACCCTAAAATAAATTCCATTTTGGTATTTTTTTAATAAACTAAAAATGTTGAAGTGTCTGTATATTAGTTTAGGTGACATTGTTAATGATGAGAAACTAATAATTTTCATAAGTTAAAGGACATAGCATTCCCTTATTATAAAAATAGGACCTCTAAATTTTGTTTCCATAATGTTTTTACAGAAAGTTTCAAATTTTAATTTTCTTATTAAACATATAGTTACACACACAAAAACAACAAAATGGGGATAACAATAGTGCCCACCACGTAGGGTTGCTGTGAGCCCTGAATGAGATGACATGTATAAAAGTGCTTGGTAGAGTGTCTGGAACAGAGTGGGCAATTAATCAATACCAGATAAAAGTTAAACAAGCAAAGAAACAAAATCCTCGTCCCTCTTAAAGTGCCTGAAACTCCTAACACTTTGTGACTGTTGGCTCTCAGCCCTGGCTGCATAATTAATCACAGTAGAGTGAACTCTCCATTATCCGCACTAGTGAAGGGCAGAGGCATGGATAAAACAAGGGGTAATCTAAAAATCATTTATATATTTGGCTTTGGAATGAAGTCAGAGAAAGACACACACAAACACACACACACCTGTCATTTCTGTCCTGGCAAAGGCTTCCCAATTGGGATCTCTATTGAAGCCTCTGGAGACTTTCTAGGGGCAGGAGGTGGGGGAAGGTAGCACTTGGCACTTAACAAAGGAGATACAGAATATACAAAGCACTTAAGATTTTTTAAAATATACGACATATAAAAACTGTCATTACTGTTATTAATAATAGTTTACTTTCAGATTCTTGACAGGTGACAGGCTGTTTTCATCCACACCTCCCCTGTAACAAATAACGTACTTTTCTGCTGCTCCACACTGCCCACCCAAAGAGAATTTTGAGCAGATGGAAGATGAAATATGATTCATTTTTATATTCCTCTGAAGTCTTTAAGAGTGCTTGGCATATAGTGGGAGGTCATAAAGCGTTGAAATTGTGAATTAATGTCTTTTAGGGATATTTCTGTTTGAAGTGAGTGTTGCATTTTGACTTGGGATAGAGGTCTCCACCAGGTCTGAGAGCTCCCAAAAGTCACTGAGCAGCTCCATTTCATCTGAGATGGTTTTAGGCTGTTACCTTCTTAAGACTCATTGCCCCTTCTGGAGACATTACTCTAGTTCTTTTGTTGAAACTCGGCATTGATAGTGAAGGTGGAGAGGGCTGGAGACAAAGAAGGTGCAGAGAAAGATGTGATAGCAGCCTCACAACTTTTGTGTTAAGGGTTTTCAGAATCTCCCAGGTGAAATCGCCATGTCTCATTGAAACGTCATTCACTTCACCAACATTTGCTTAGCATGTTTTACAGGTCAAGTATTGTGCCAAACACCAGGAAAACATACTCTAAGATTGTATTCTGATTGTTTATAGGCCTGTTTCATCTCCTAGACTCAGCTATTTGTGGGTAAGAACTACATCTTGTTCGTCTTTGTGTCCCTAGCATTCAGTACAGCACTGAGCTGTGAACTCAGTACTTGATGGAGATGAATGCGTGAGTAAAACACAGTCATTTTCTCAAGGAGCTTGGAGCTGGGTAGGAGAGGCAGCATATCAGTAAATGCTTGAGGAACAGTACATGGGCTGCTGTATCAGAGATTGCACACAGAGCCTTCATCTGTTTGTGTGGGCTTGGGAAGGTTCACAGAGGAATGGAGGACATGGCTCTTGAAAAGGCTAGAATTTAGCAGGAGAAGAAGAGAAAAGCATTCCAAAAAGATGGAATAATCCATGCAAATACACGCCATGTTCAGGTACAATCTGAAGAGAGGAAGAGGAGTAGGAGAAGAGGGAGGGAAGATGGGCAGGAACGTGAGAGCCTTTCATGCCCTCATTGTTATCCATACATCACCGTGGATCACTTTATTAAACGCTGCTTGTTGAATATTTTCCTGGGCCTCTCCAAAGTGTATATGGCTAATCCTCTCAAGGGCATTCCTTCGTGCCTTCCCTTTGCTCTATAGGACCCAGACAGGGCAGGGCATGGAGCAGGCACACAGTCAGACTGTCTGGCTGGACTCCTGACCCTTACCATTTGGTCCAACTGCATTGTGCTGAGCTCTTGAGCCACCAGTTTATAGGGTTTTGACACAGATTATGCCTTGTCTGTGTCTTTCTCTCACTCATCCATCCATCCATCCATCCATCCATCCATCCATCCATCCATGATTAGGAAAGACATCTTTATTTGTTGAGTACATGTTTATTAATGTGTAGAGAACACAGCAGAGTTGGAGTCTCCTAAAACATGACTTGCACTGGCTGGTGCCACCTATAGGGGTTCAACTGCTTGATTTTCTTTTTCTTCCTTGTCCCTACCGCCCCCCCGCTCCCCCACCACCATCCCTCTTTGAATAAATGAAGATGTTGAGGTTCTTCTATCGAGATTCCGCTCGCTGATGCTAGATATCTAAACTTCATGCAGAGAAGCCATCTACAGAGGCAACAGGCCAGGGTGGGGGCGAGGGGGAGGGCCTGAAAGAAGTTGCCCCCTTCTGTTGATCTCCGACCCGCTTGAAATCTGAGGCATCTCCTGGGGTCAGGAGGCTGCCTTAATATCCGCCCCCAACACTAAACATTTAGCGCAGGGCAAGGAGAGGCAGGCGAGGGAGGGAGGGAAAGGGGGAAGCACATGGCCCTGCTTCGGCCTGTTTGCCTCCCATAATAAGAGGGAAAGGAATAGAAAACACCCAGGCACAACATAAATATTTCCTATTATGGAGAAACTAAAGTCACAATGGAATCTGTCATGCTTGTGATATGAGGGATGGACAATATTTCGGGGCTGCTGCCATGCTGGCACCTGAATGGAGTTTATATTTTGTTTATGGAGCTGAATCCGAAGCCTTTTATTGTTTTGGCTCGGCCTGTGTAATTCTTCATGGAAGCTCGAAATGGCCGCGGAGCAGCTCAATATTCCATTTATTTTATTTATAAAAGAAATTCAAAGGCTGAAAAGATGAAGTAATTGACTTACTGGGATGACAGTTAAACCCACTAAATTTAATCTTATCCTCTCAAGTACAACATATCGCGCTCGCAAATTATCGCCAGCCACCAGGCAGCCGCGCGCTCCTCACCTCATGCAAATGGAATGGAGGCCTCTGTTATTGTATTATCTGACTTTACTATCAGCATTAATCCGGCTTAGCTCACTTAATGATGCCACTTGTGGCACTCCGAAGGCAGCGGAGAAGTCTATAAACTACTTCCATTAAAATGCAAATCGGGCCCGCTGAGAAAATAAGTGACACAAAAAGTGGGCGCCGCGCGGCCGCCGCCCGCGATGGCGCTGATGGCTGATGCCGCGATTACGCCGGCGGGGGCGGCCCGCGCGCCACGAACGTGCCCGACAAGCCGCGCCGCTTAATTTCTGAAGAGATTTCTGTTTTTTTGTTGTCAGGAAATGAACAAATACTTATCAATGTAAAAACTGCTATCTCCCATCTCCCCGCCAGGTTTTTCATACTGATATTATTTGCACCCCGTAACACAGGAAATGAAAATCTTCTCCGCCTTTCACGTCGCCACTGCGCCTCCAAATCCTCCGCGAGCAGACTGGCCTCCCCCCACCGGCCCCCTCCCGGGCTCCCTCCCCGGTAAACAGAAAAGAAAACTTCTGTGGGCGAAGGAGGGAGAAATTCCAAGGCTCTGGCTTTCCCCAGCCGACTTGGGTTTCGGGGCAGCGCGGGCTCCCTTCTTTCCAGCGCGGGAAGAAGGGGTGAGGGAGGAGGGGCCGGGGTGCTGGCACTCAACGGTAACATCTGTTTTACTTAAGCAGCTTGATTTCGTTTTAGGATGAAAAAGTATTCCCTTTCAGCATGAGGAATCATGGGCCCTGGGGCTTGTATGGATTCAGAACAAGGCCTCATAAAACACTAGCAGGTGATTTAGTTTCATATTTTGATCCCTTTGTTTAGACAGTTTCTCTCAGGTTCTCCTGTGTCGGCCCGGGGACCCCAGCATCCCTCCTTTGATGTTGGAGGGACACCCGGGCCGTCGAGCTCGCCCCGCTCTTGTGGGTGACTTTGTGCTCTTGAGGGCACAGCATTTCCCAAGGTTCTCCCCCAGACTCTGCGGTCAGGCTCTCAAATCCTGCCAGGATTTATGGTCCTCACAGAGGGATCAATACTACATTTTAAATATTACAATACCTTTTATTGAGACAATATTACAACACAGATATTTTACCCTGTCACGGGACCCAGTTATAATTGCTTTTGACCATCTTATTGGTGGGCTTCCCCGGCCCTCTGTGTTTCCCACTTCTGGGAGGAGTCACTGTGCTCCCGGGATGGGCTGGCCCCGCCCAGGAGGCCTGGGAAGGAGGAGGATGCAGCCTGGGAGGGCTGTGGGGCACCTGGGGAGTGCTGCAGAAACTGGCTGTTGCCCACGTGGCCTCTTTTGGGAGGCTTGTTCTCACTCCTATTGACTCTTCTCTGGCTGTATTAAAAAATACGTCCACAAAGTCCTCTCTTTCTTGGATTTGCACCCCTTACAGGAGAAAGGGGGAGTCTGTGCAGGTGAAGCTAGGATTAATGACGAAATTTATCATGGAGCCCTGGGACAGGGCCACAGACCATCTTCTGTGAGTTTGTCAGTCCTCCGTATGTGTCTGGCTGGTCTGCATTTGCCACATCGCCTCCTAACTCCCCCTGCCTGTGTTTATTTCCCTCCCTTTCTGGACTGGAGGAAGCTGCATCTGATTTTCCGACAGGCAGTGCCTAGGATAAGGTCTGGCCTCTGCAATAGAGATACATAGTATGTGCTCAGTGAGGGTTTGTTGAATGACTAAAAGAATGAAAGCTGGCCAGGCCTGGGGGCTCACGCCTGTAATCCCAGCACTTTGTGAGGCCGAGGCAGGTGGAT
The DNA here is from genome assembly GCF_028858775.2 of Pan troglodytes. Lineage (NCBI taxonomy): Eukaryota > Metazoa > Chordata > Mammalia > Primates > Hominidae > Pan > Pan troglodytes. The sequence continues at coordinate 19,012,383 of NC_072411.2, forward strand.
CACCAGTTTAAGAGATGGAGACCATCCTGGCCAACATGGTGAAACCATGTCTCTACTAAAAATACAAAAATTAGCCAGGCATGGTGACATGCGCCTGTAGTCCCAGCTCCTTGGGAGGCTGAGGCAGGAGAATCACTTGAACCCGGGAGGTGGAGGTTGCAGTGACCCGAGATCGGGCCACTTCACTCCAGCCTGGCAACAGAGTGACACTCCCTCTCAAAAAAAAGAATGATGGCTGTGTTATGGTCTGAATATTTGTGTCCTGCTAAAATTCATATGTTGAAACCTAATCCCCAAGTGATGGTGTCTGGAGATGGGGCCTTTGGGAGGTGTTGAGGTCATGTGAGTGGAGCCCTCATGAATGGGTGTTTTTTTATAAAAGAGACCATAGAAAGCTCCCTGATCCCATCTGTCATGTGAAGACACAGTGAGAAGCACCAGAAATCCACCGTTCTCTAGACATGAAATCCACCAGTACTTGGATCTTGGACTTCCCAGCCACCAGAATTGTGAGAAATAAATTCTGTCATTTATGAGCTACCCAGTCTAAAGTGCTCTGGTGCAGCAACCTACACAGATGAAGACAGGAAGGAACGCTATCTTATTTTTACCCCCTCATCCCTGCAGAAGCTGAAGAATTGCCTGTGAACAGCTAGCGCACATCCATGGGTTGCCATCACAGAGGAGAAAGACTCATTCAGTTTTCCTTGGTCCACCTGAATTTGTTAGCCCCATATGTTGCCAGTATGGAGTCACACCTGAGTTTGTACCCTGGTTTCTTCACTTCAAGGCTGTGTTTCTTGAGAGAGATACTGAATCATTCTAAGCCTCAGTGTCTTCGTCCCTTAATTGGAAACAGGAATACCTGCCACACGGAGCTACCGAGGGTTTGATGAGATGACGTGTGTAATGGTTCTCAGAGGAAGCATCCAAAAAGCACTCTTTTTCTGTGAGCCCGGCTGAGATGGTGTAGTAACAAGGGCCCAAAGGCTGCTTGGTACCAATTCATAAAAAACAAAAAAGTGAATGCAAATCATTTTCTCCATTAACATCCTAAAGTGGGCCAGGCTCAGTGGTTCATGCCTATAATCCCAGCACTTTGGGAGGCTGAGGTGGAAAGATTGTTGGGTTCCAAGGTCTAGGAGTTTGAGACCAGCCTGGGCAACATAGCAAGACTCTGTCTCAAAAAAAAAAAAAAAATCCTAAACTGCACACATTTTTCTTTTCTTAAAACTTTGGCACATGTCTTCTGTAAGTGGTTGCTGTAATGGAATTGAATATATCCGAGTTTCATAGTGTTTATCTACTCATTCATTATTCCACAGATATTTATAGTGTGCTCACCATATGCCAGGCACTTAGTAGGTAATTGGATACAGCAGTGAGTAAGACAGAGAAGATCAGGGTACCTAGGGAGCTTCTATTCTAGAGAAAGAGGCAAAGAAAACAAGCTAACAAGCAAATACAGACTATAATTGCAAATTGTGACAAATGCTATGAAGAAAATGGAAAGAGTGATGGGATAGAGGATGTTCCACCCAAAAATTATGATTTCTGGATAACTGGCCTTCTGAACAAGTATGAGAACAACCAGTGTATGTGTGACACCCAGCCAGTACCCAGAACAGCTGGCTCCAGTTAACTATTGCTGTGTAACAAAACACCCCAAAACTTAGCGACTTAAAATAACAACAACATTTACTTTGCTTGCAAATCAGCAATTTGAGCATGGCTCTGCAGGGACAGCTCATCTCTGCTCCACTTAGCATCAGCTTGTGGGGATCAAAGGCTGAAGGTGGGGTCATGTGGAGGCTCTCTCATTTACATGTCTGGATGGTGATGCTGGCTGTCAGCTGGGACCTCAGCTGGATCTGGGGCTGGAACATGTGGCCCTTCCACCAGAGGGCTACCTGGCTTCCTCATGGCCTGGAGGCTGGGTTCCAAGGGCAAGCATCCTAAGGGTAAGATAACTAGGCAGAAGCTGTATTGCTTTTTATGATCTAGACTTTGAAGGCCACAGTGCCACCTTTGCCACATTCTATTCATTGAAGGTTAGTCACTGAGGTGAACCCACATTCAAGGGGAGGGAATAGACTCCGTTTTTCCATAGGAGCAGTGTCAAAGAATTTGTGGACATAATTTCAAACTGCCCAAAGCCTCAGTTGAAGAGATGAGAAGCATTAGTTTTGAAAACATGATCAAACACACTTGACCTTCATATGCCATCTCACTTGCCAATGGTTTTTTCTCCCTCTGGTCTATCTCCAGCCTAGCCACCCTGCCATGATGACAGGACTAATTTTTCTGATCATGCCCTGGAGGCTTGTTTTTCATTTTGTTCCTCTGTCCTTCCATGGCCCTCAACTGTGCTAGAAAAAGCCCAGGTTTCTTATCCATACATTCACAATTCTTGCATATCTGGCCTTAGCCTCCTTCCCTACTTTATTTCCTAAACCAGTGAAGGAAGGATGAAGGCTGAAGGCTGAATGTAAAGACAAGACCGCTTCAACCAAGTTAGTCCACTTATTTACACCTAAATTACCTACAGTGTGCATTTCTTTGTCTGCTACTTTCTCCATCTGATTGTTCCCCAGCACCCAAATTCTATTTATTCTTCAAAACTCAGTCCAAGCTTGTCTCTTACATGAAGTTTTTCCTGACCAAACGCCATTAATAACAAGTAATAGCTGATAATTATTGAGTACCTAATGCAAGCCAGCAATTTTACTAGTGACTTTGCATCTATTTCCATTAATTCTCACAACCATCTTGCAAGTTTCCTATTTTCCCGTTGAACAGATGAGAAAACCAAGGCAAAGAAATTTTCTCTGGGTTATCCAGCTAGTAGTATGAGATGCATTTGGGATTCAAATCTGTCCATCTGCCTTGAATCCAACACAATCTCTATAAAGTAGAAAGTGATAAGTAGTTAAGTCATGAAGGAAAAGCACTGGACAGTTCAGTGGTCTTGTTTTGGGGGAGTTGAGCTAATCAGGAACGTGAACGTCAGTGACTTGGTGTCTCCAGAGAAGTAAACAGACCTATCTCAGGTTGAAAGCTTTTGTTTGTCTGTTGGCTGCATCATACTCTGGCCAGCTGGGCTCTGAGGAATTTTTACGATTTTGTTAGGTATCCTAATCGCCAACTTGCAAGTAGTGCCTTAAGGTCAAGGGGCGTCTAATGGTTTAATGATAGAGAGAGAAGAATGGGCTAGGAATGAGACAGCTGGGCTCTTTGGTCTACCTCCCCAATTTTGAAATAGATTCTTATTGGGCTATATAAAAAATATGTCCACAAAGTCCTCCCTTTCTTGGATGCACACCCCTCACAATGTGTCTTTGCTGCCTTTCCCAAGAAAAAGGAGGGGGATCTGATGTGAATTGGCCTGATGTGAACTTGCTTTGCCCAATTGAATGGGAAGGAGCCATACGATCAAAGTTCTGAGATTATGCCTTAAAGAGCCTTGCAGCCTCCTCTTCACCCTCTTATAACTCTACTCTGATACCGCCATGCTAGGAAGAAGCTGGGATGAAGACCAAGTAGAGAGAGGCCCAGCCATTTCTGCTCTCCCTATTGCCCTGGCTGAACTCAGCCCCATCTGAAATCTGTTGAGTGAGAACTGACCAGCCAACCACAGAATCTTTGGGAAAGGTAACCTGTTGTTTAAAGCCACTAGCTTTTGGTATGGTTTGTTACACAGTAATAGATAACTGATACACATTGTTGAGATTCCACTAGGGAAAGGGAATTTGAAGAGCCTTTGGAATATATGTATGGAAAGGGGCTTTGCCTGTGGAAATTGAATGGAATGGGATGAGAGAGAAGGCTCATCATCTCCAGGAAGTCAATAATAATGGAAGAAAACAGGCACATGAAGAATGTTCAAACCAAGAGTTAATATTCAAATAGTGAATAAAAGGAGAATCATAGAATCAGAAACTCCAGGCCTGGGAGAACCTTCTGTAACCAAGTGTTTCAGGGATGACAAATAGGTTTCAGTGGTTGCCCACTCGAACGGATTAGTTGTGGCTGCCTGGAGTGCTGTGCTGAGAATGCTGAGGCTTTGTCCATTTTCAACAGAAAGGAGGGCTGTGATCAATTAGTGATGTCTGCCACGGGTGCAAATCTTACTTCAATTATTCAAATGTGCAAAGCTCTTTCCAGTCTCAGCACATTTTCCCATGCTGCACACTCTATTTGGAATACTTTCCCCACTCCACCACTGTTTTTCTAGCTGGTTTGGAGACAAGATGTCTTTCTGTTGACCAGGCTGGAGTGTAGTGGTGAGATCATAATTCACTGTAAACTCGAACTCCTCCATTCAAGTGATCTTCCCACCTCAGCCTTCTGAGTAGGCAGGACTACAGGCACACGCTACTACACTGGGCTAATTCTTTTTGTAGAGTCAGGATCTTGCTATGTTGCCCATGCTGATTTCAAGCTCCCGGCCCCAAGTGATCCTCCTGCCTCAGCCTCCCAAAGCGCTGAGATTACAGGCATGATCCACTGTGCCCATCCCATCCATTAAGTTTCAATTTTAATGTCACTTCTTTGTAGAGGCCTTCCCTGCCTGAAGCAAACCACTTCTATTAATGTCTCTTGCTTGCATGCCTCATAATTTGCCATTATATGTATGTGTGTATTTGTTTTCTCACCCTTTTCTCACAACACAGTCATTTAACAGCAAGCTTCCTGAGGGCAGTACCCTGTCTATTTCTTCCCAGCTATTTACCTAGTACCTGGTATAGTGCTGAAGTAGAAGAAGTGCTTAATGCTATTGTTGAATGGCTGATTGAGAGATTGCATGGATACTGAGTTCGGCCATCCTGAGCTAAACCAATTTCCTCTTCTAACCTGGAATGCTTAGGTCACATGCCTGGAACATACAGTCTGTCAAGCTACAAACTCTTAGTTCTGTGCTTTTTCTAAGACATCAGTTCTACAATGCACACAGATGTTGTTTTGTTTTGGTCTGTTTTTGGGACTGAGTCTTACTTTGTTGCCCAGGCTGGAGTGCAGTGGCAGTGGAGTTGCACTGCAACCTCCACCTCCTGGGTTCAAGCAATGCTCGTGCCTCAGCCTCCCCGGTAGCTGCAATTTCAGGCATGCGCCATCACTACCATACCCTGCTAATTTTCATATTTTTAGTAGAGATGGGGTTTTGTCATGCTGGCTCGGCTGGTCTTGAACTCCTGGCCTCAAGTCATCTGTCAGCTTCAACCTCCCAAAGTGCTGGGATTACATGTGTGAGCTGCTGCACCCAGCTCACACAGAGGTATTTTAGAGACTAGAAGCTGCAGGAGAAAGAGGTTGACACTGTGCTGAGAGACAGATTTTGCTGGAGCAGCTAGCCAATTCAGATGCTTATCAACCTACTGACCGGGAGAAATAATAATGTTTCGTCAAGTTGACTTACCAATTTTGTCGCTTTAAGCTCATGTTTGGCTGTGATCTGACAGGTGCTGTTGGTAATAATACCAAGTTGTGGGCATGCAAGAAATGTTTTGTATTGGGCTGTGTCCCTGTGCCCTCAACACAAATAGAATGTTCAGAAGTTGAATGAATGTGTGGGTGTAGCATCCTATATCCAAGGGGGGATGTTCTAAATATAATAAGACATTTTTGTGACCCCAAATACCTTTTGAGTATTAATATTTTGAAAAGAAGATAAGTTAAAGATGAATAATAAAAACAGGTACGATATTTTGTCTTACTCTCAAAGTTAAAAGCAGTAAAAATAAATTAATTGACATGTGTCCAAAGCAATCACCTATTTGACATGGGAACCCTTCTGTGTTGTCCTAGAACTTCCACGGATGGCAGACACATTTCACTTTTTGCAAGGCCTTTTCTTATTAAGGATGACCAGTGTTTCCCTGAGGTGACCAGCCTGTTCAACGGGCTACAGAAGAACTGGGGCACAGAGAATGCACTTCCCTTACATGTGCACTGAGCAAGAAAAGAACACTTGGCAAATTTCTGTGACAGCTGGAGTGACGGTGACCATTTGTGGGCTTTAAGTAGTGACAGGACACATTAAATTAATTTTGATATTTTATAAGTTAAAACCTTTTATTTTGTCTTTATGATAAATGTTCTCTCCCTAGCTTTACCCTCTAGGGCAGAGATTGGCAAACCTTTTGTAAAGGAACAGATCGTAAATATTTTAGGCTTTGTGGGCCACGAGATTTTTCTTGCAACTCTGCCATAGCAGTTTATAAGTAGCCATAGACATTATGTAGATAGATGAATGTGGCTGTGCTCCAATAAAACTTTATTTACAAAAACAGGAAGAGGGCTAGATTTGGCCTGTGGGCTATGGTTTTCCAGTGCTTGCTTCAGGAGACTGGAGTCAGTACTTTTTTTCTCCTGTGAAAGATGAAAACTTTAGTCACTAATTTCCAAAGACTGCTTCTTGCTTGCAAATATGTAATTAATATAAGCAGCAAAGTATAGTAGAATTTCCATGATTTTACATCTACTAAAACAAAAAAGATTAAGTTCATTGTGCCTTTAAAATGAAGGAACACTATCTAATCTGAAAAACTGTTAAAAAGTTAAAATGATGTATAATTTCCAAATTCTGCTTCTATGCGGCAGCCCTCCTGCATGTGAAATTGTCGAGTAGAATAGCTATTATTTCCCACTGATGAACCACAAATGGGCTGAAGACATTTGCATACCTTTTTACACACAATATATACCAGCACTCTAACCTCTGATTCTTCTTACCAAATTCCATTTAATTTGTCATTAATTAGTAAATTGTTATGTGAAATGCTGCAAAGCTTCCTGGGTAAAATGGCCAGTGTGATGATTATTCTTTTGGAAGCTATCTGAAATTGTTACTACTGAGCAATTTCCATGAAAATAGAAGGGTCTTTGGAGCTGTTCTTTTAAAATAAGAATAAAATGAACCAAATGGGGAGAACACATAAAGGCAATAATAAATCAAGGACAAAAGACAAGAAACTAGTCCCCAAAACAGTATCTAGGAAGAAACTATAGTAGCTTCTTTTTGCAAAGAGTAGGTACTTCAACTTTCTTTTCAAGCTGCAATAAAAACAAAACAAAGTTAAAGCGAGTCCTAAAGTAAACTTTCAGAAGTCCAGTTAGTATCTGCTTTAAGAATCTTCGGGTCTCTGAAAGCCTTTATCTAAGAGGGTGGGGAGGGGGGAATCTTTGCCAACTATAGGTCAGTTCTTTCCTTCTTTAAGTTACACCCAGTGTTTGTATTTGCATTTATTTTGTCAATTGCAGAATCATTGCTTTGAGTGATTTTCATTGTCTACATCTTTCTCTCTTTTTTCCTTCTTGCTTGCTTTCTTGCTTTCTTTTTCAATTTCCTTCTTCTTTCCCCTCCTTTTCTTTCATTTAAAGCCAGGCAGAATGCACCTTCCTGATAGATGGGATTTTGCCTTCAAGTTGTTTCCAGTGTTTAATTCCTCCTTACTGTTACCTCCGGAACCAAGTCCAAATGAAAGGCGAGCCTCTTTGACCCTCTGCCCTCCCTTTCCTGCCTTCTCTTCTCCTGGGTTTCAATGGCTGATTGAACGGTGTGTTAGGTTCACTGAACTTGGTCTTGGCTTCGGTTCCAAGCAGGGACAAAGTCAGCTTCCAGGCCAATTTCCATATGAAAGCAGCTGAGATCTCTTTCCCCATTTTGGAATTCCAGGCAGCACCCTGGGCTCTGACTTCTCAGATTCAAAGTTCTTGCTCAAATTCCCCCCACCCCCACATTCCAACCCAACCCTAATCTCCTCCCACTTTGGTTTCTCTGCCCACCGGGTTTCCAGGTCTCCCAGCACACTACAGTGGCCCTGAGAGGGCAGCTGTGAACTCAACTCAAGAAAAACTCCTTCACGTTTCTCTGAGGCTGATGGCGTAAGAGAGGGATTTGTTTATTAGGGTTTGAGATGGGCAGGGAGAAGTGGGAGGTCCCACGTAGGACAGAGAGAAGGTGGAAGAGTCAACGCTTCTTAGGGATGAATTTAAGAAAATTATACTTCCTGTTGCCAACTATTTAGGAACAAATACAGCCCCATTAAAGAATTTATCCAGCTGTTTGTAAATTTTGGTTTGAGGTCTTAGGTAAACTGCCTCCAAAATTTCTGCTTTACTTCCAAGATGTGGTTTTGCCAAACTAGAAAATGACAACAAAAAAGATGTTGCCTCTTTCCATTGCATTTCTTATGTAAGCAAATGGCCTGTTTGGACCCTTAAAAATGCCATTAGCAAAAATAGTATCCCCAAGCTGGAAGGAACTCAGGAAGGCTGTCTCTATTTGAAAGCCACAGAGATGTGTGTGGGTTGACAAACCATAACATCACTCTCAAATCCTCATCCACCTTAAACCAGAAGTTTAAGAAGTTGCTGGTGGCCAAATCAGACTTTATTTATTTACTGGCTTGTGTTAATATCGGTGCCTTGATTTTTCCGCTCGAAAGTCTTTCCAATCTTAATACCTGGTCACATTTCAGTTCTGTTCTGAACAATGCTTTGCTTCTTTCTTTTGTTGGGGAGTAAGGCACAGTGATTTATAGACTGTGCCTTACAATTGGTGAGACAATTGCTGTTATTGTTCTCGTTGTGTCTCCTAAAAAATGTCACTTTTATAGCAGGGCACAATTGTCTAGAAGACTATAAATATTAGTATCATTTGGACACCGCAAAGTTGTCACAGAATTCCTGCCGTGGATATGAGGACCAACATGTTCATGTGCATAAAGAATGTGTGTGTGTACATGCATGTGTACATCCGTGGGTTTTTATGCTTGTTCCCATATACATGAGCAATGTATATGTGTGCATGTGGTATATTTTCAACTGTGTGCATAAGGGTGTTTGGGTATGTATGTGTGTATGTGGGTGTGTGAGATGCACATGAATTTGCACATATGTGCATTTAATTTGTAGAAGTAAGTGGGTTGTGTGTGAGGGAGTGGGTGAATGTGCAAATCAGTAAATGGAGTGCTGCCAGAAAGAACTTGCTTGGTCCTAGCAGCCAAAGGCTTTCAGGACTCTTTGTTATAGTCACATTCCCGGCGGGCTCCAAACCTCAGACTCTGCCTGGAGGTACAGTATGCTCTTCTGAAAGCAGAAATTATTGAAACACAGAATGTCTCCTAAGTTGTGCTGGCCAGGTCCCCAAGAAACAGTCTGGACATCACTGCAGACACAGCCCCTAAGCAAAAACACATGTGCATGTCTCTGCCTCAGAATATGATGGCCTTTAAGGAAATGGATCTCTGTTGAAGAATGAAGGAAGAAAAAACTGAATCAGCCCCACCATTTGCAGTGAAGGTGTCTGGTGTCATTTATTTTGCTGACCAAGTATCTTCTCTATGGATTATAATAAAAATAAAAATAATCTTCCCTTGTTTTATCTGCAGACACTTTATTGTCCTGGATCTGGCCTTAGCAATGAATTCATACACAGATGGGTGACAACAAGGAAAAAGAGTTTAACTATTTTGGCAGTGTTAATATTGATCACAGAACAGATTAAGAGACAACTAGGAGAAATTTCTTCATGGGATGAAAATCTCCCTCCTTCCCCAAACTCCTGAGACAGCCAGCAGTAGTAGACAGCATCAACATTTATCAATGCAACAATTTCAACTCTTGAGCAAAAGCCTCCCATCTCAGAGATTTTGCATCTAACAAATCACTGCATTTTGTCCTTAAATTTATCCTGTGGCAACGTTTTGGCAGGATTGTTGGACTGTGGGATAAGAAGACGAAGAATTTTCAAGAAAGAGTTTCCCACCCCCAACTGCTGCACACTGAGCTGCACTGTCCAGGGAGAGGTGGTGATGATTAATTGTGCCCAGTTCCCTAGGACCCACTCTGCCCTTCCCCCTCTCTCTTCTGACTCCTTCTTCTTTTCGTAGGTTTCTAGACAGGGAGAATGATTTACTGACTAGTTGAGAATAACAGATATCAGGTCTTAGGCTCAATCTAGTTTAATGTCTTTTAAATAAACAGGCCTGGTTTTGCCTTGGGCCCTAACACCGTTGCCTTTTTCCTGGCTTTTATTCTGAATGGTTTGTCTCAGCTCCCAGATCTTGTTTACTTTGTTTGGGCCTGACCCCTGGACTTATTCTGCAGCCTAGCTGAGACCTAGGGTGTGGATTTGTGTTCCCTGCTGTGACCTCTGGCTTCCCCTCCCAACAGCAGTCCTCACTTGCTCTTCTGGTTATTCTGCCCTGAGGCTCTTTGGGAAAGCACTTTGCATGATTCCAGTAAGCGTCCTTGGTGGGTTCTCATTAGTTCCAAGGATGGAACCCCCAACTTCTGGCCAGCTAGAACTGTGTTCTAAGGATTTCTGCAGGAATGAGATTTAATAAGAAATAAAGAGGAAGAGGAATATGGTTTACTGAGCATCTACCCCATGCCATGCACTGTGCAAAGGAGCTTTATATATTACCTAATACTTCTAACAAGAATGGGTTATCACTTCCAATTAACCTTTGCAGAAGCCGCATCTAAGAGTTCAAATAACTTGCCCAAAGTCACTCAGCACACCTAGTGAGTGGAATAGCCAGGGTTTAAGACCACATCTAAGTGTTTTCTGTTATCTTGCCCTTTCCAATAATCTTAACAGTATTTGCTGAGCATTTATATCTGCCAGGCTTTGTGCCAAGCCAATTGTCTGTATTATTTGCTTACACTTAAAAAAATTAAGGTTAATTCACATACTGTAACATTTACCCTTTATAAGTGTACAATCATTCAATGTGTTTTTCATATATTCACAATGTTGTGCAACCATCACCACTAGTTCGTTCCAGAACATCTTTCATCACACCCCACAAAACCACATACCTAACAGTCGCTCTCCATTATCCTCTCTCCCCAGCCCCTGATAACCCCTAATATGGTTTCTGTCTCTAGGATGTGTTTATTCAGGATGTTTCATGTATAGAGAACCATACAATATGTGTCCTTTGGTGTCTGACTTCTTCCACTTAGCATAATGTTTTCAAGGTTTATCCATGTTGTAGCACGTAGCAGCACCTCATTCCTTTTTATGACTGAATAATATTTCATTGTATGGATACAGCACATTTTGTTTATTTTAGGTAAACTTTACAACTATCCTATGAGGTAGGTACAATTATAATCTCCACAGGTAAACTGAGCCATAAAGAGGTTAAAAGGCACTTTAGGTCACATTTTAGAAATGACTTTCCAAGTACAATCATTTCGTATTTGTTTTTCAGTTTAAGTTGCTTTTTGTCCATTCCAAGCAGGTGATAGGCCAGCCTTGTAACCATGATGTGGTTACACACAGGTACATCACAGCAGGTTTTCCCTCAGGCTGTGCGCAGGAGCACTCCCCAGTCTCCACTTCAAGACTCCACAGTCTCCTCCAGGAGGCTTCCCTGACCCATCCTAATCCCTCAGCCCTAGAGTGGCCTCCTCAACCTCCACGGTTTTACAGCACGACCTGGGATCACGGCATGGCAGGGGAAGTTGATGAAGAGAAGCAGCATTTTCTAATGGGCACGGTGTGTCTATTCAAGTGTTCTGCTTCAATCGGAGCTGCAGGAGTTACAGGTTTTCCTTCCCCAACAGGAATTTCAAGCACCAAGTGGTTTATAGAAAATAAAAGAAAAAGAATGAAAGAACAGACTAAACATTACAGCAGTAAATAAACGGTTTTTGTTTAAATCAAAAAAGTTCTATTTCATATCAACCTCTTACTGCTTCATTCTATCTTGTTTTTTGAGACAGAGTCTCACTCTGTCACCCAGGCTGGAGTGCAGTGGCATGATCTTGGCTCACTGCAACTTTTGCCTCCTGGGTTTAAGCGATTCTCCCTACTTCAGCCTCCCGAGTAGCTGAGATTACAGGCACCTGCCACCATGCCTGGCTAATTTTTGTATTTTTAGTAGAGACAGGGTTTCACCCTGTTGGTCAGGCTGGTCTCGAACTCCTGACCTCAGGTGATCCACCTGCCTCAGCCTCCCAAAGTGCTGGGATTACAGGCGTGCTTGAGTCTATCTTCACAATAATCAAAGATTGACTGGTTGCCCGTTGCGGAACCGGCATAAGAAGGCACGATTCCTGCCTTCAAGGAGCTTACACTCAGAGTGGGGAGCTAGACAATACATAGGAAAAGTCACTGGCTATAGCAGGCCCTGGATACCCTATTACACACCAGCATTGATAGTGGATGGGCTAGAGGAGTCAGAGGAAGGGAGAACCATCGTGTGTTGGAGGAGGCTGGGAATCCTCCTTCTATTAGAAGGAGACAAGATGAGACTGGGAGGGGTTGAGACTTTGAAGGTAGACTGGAACTTAGGAAAACATTCAGAAGAGGATAGAGGTGGAGGAAACAGCCCAAGGAAAGGCACTGGGGTAGGTATGAACTGGGTGTGGTGGAGAAAGATGAGTAAACTTATCTGGCTAGAGTTGAAAGGATCTTGGGAGGAGACTAATGAGGGAAGTGGAGATGAAGCCATGGCAGAACAAAGAATGTGAATTTTATTTGGTAAGGAAACAAATATCAGACCAGGGGAACTTTGGCAAGGTCAACCTGAGTGTGGTACAATCTGCTGCCAAAACATGAAGTGTCAAGAAACTGGGAAAATATTTCAACTTGCTACTCCTTGAGAAATAATGGTAGAGATATGGCCCTTGAACCCAGTGGGGAGGGCATGCTTGGGGTGGTATGATCACAGAGCAAAATGCAGATAGCAAGCAAGCTGCTATGAGGAGTCGACCTAATGTGGACTAGCGCAATGAGGGAAACCAAGGGAGAATTCTGAATGTGTCCAGGACTGTTGGACTTAACCACTTTGAATTGCCCAGTTAGGTTGCTAAGTAGGGGATGTGGGTTGAGGGACAGAGAATGGGTTGAGAGACAATGAGCTAGTGTCTAGGGTGGACTATAGCTACATATGAACTCAATAAATATGTCAATAATGAGGACTAAAGTCTATTCTGATGGTCTAGTTTTAAAATGTATGTGAAGTTTTCATTCTACGATAACTGTCATTGATTGGACTCTTGTGTGCAGGGTACATTATGTATATTGGCTTCCATGTTCATGATTTTATCCATAAGAAAACTGCTCAGGGAGGTTGAGCAACTTGCCCAATGTCAATTAGCTAGCAAATGGCCAGACAAGGACTCAGTCCTTGTGTAGCTGACATTGAAGCCCACACTCCACTCAGCTACATTGCGTCCCTATGAGTTTTCAGACATTGTGTTGACAAGAGGCATCTGTGTGTATTTTTATCCCAAATATCCTGACTTTTGATTTCTTAACCCATGTGTGAGGAATACATCATAGTCCTGGTTATTTTTCCTTACTCTGGCCTAAAATGTAGGTGCCAAACACAAGGCTAGATTAAAAATTTGGAAGAATTGGTACCTTTTCTCAGGGTTTTAAACAAGAGTTCAATCAATGCTGTTTATATCCATGAATGTGATGCCACAATTCCATGGTTGAATTTTTCTGCAGTTGTCCAGCTATCTAGTGCTAGTATTTATCTTGATATTTAAGAAGTCAATTTCCTTATAGGAAAGATTGTATTATTTAAAGCAGAAATCCATTGCTATTTTATAGCCTTTGATGCTTTTTTACCCTGGCATCTTAGTTCACAATATTCATTGGGAGAGTAAAAATATGCATGTGCATATGTGCATGTGTGTGCACACACGTGCATGCACACACATACACTCAGCCTTTGTTATTGAAAAAGAACAAGCACAGAGATGAAGTGGAAAGTAGTCTGGCACAGGACAATCTTGCCTGTCTGGTGAGGTCTGTACACAGGCTGTGCTGCAGGGGTGGGGTACGCAGAGGGGAGAGGTCTGCTCCCCTGACCTTTCCACCAGGGATTCTGGCACCAACACTTACATTCCAAGCATCCTCTCTGAGGGCACTGCTTGGGGTATGAGGCTGCTCACATCAGGCCAAGAAATTTCACCCATATGTTTCTGATTCATTTATGCTCATAAAAATGAGATTTTTAAGAGCAACGTGACATGCAATAAGCTTTCTAGGCCGTCTCTCAAGCTCTGTCTCTGCTCCTAGGAGTGAACAAATTTGTTTTTCCAAGAGAAAATGAATTCAGACTGCAGTATCCTCAACCCCAGAGGCAGAACCGGCAGCGAGGTACTCACAGATGGTCCTCTGCCAGTGTGAGGTGACTCCCAACAATACACCATCAGGCTGAAATTGTGCCTGTGGTCTGGAGGGAGCACTGGTTCAATAACGTGATGATCATGATGGCTTTTTTTTCCTTGCTATTTATTTTTATTTACTCTATTTCTCATCATGTCATTTCCTCTCATTACCCTAGGAGCATTGATTCCTCAGCTCTGCTCACTGCTGTAAATACTCCATAGCCACGATTCTATTCTTGCTTTTTCAGTTTGGCTGATCTTGAGCCAATCCATTTATTTCTTTTGTTTTTTGTTTTTATTAACTGAGATATAAAACCTGAAAGTTGCCTGAAAGTAGTGGAGTTCTGTTTCATTCTCAAGTCCTTATTGTCTTCTAGGCCATTTGGCTTAAGAACTGTGTGTCTTGGCCTTCAATGACTTTACTTGGCTCTGCCATCAGACCATACCCAGTCTGTTGTTCTTGTGGTTTTTGTTTTACTGGCCAGCCCGGTTTGGTTTTACTCTTTGCTGCTCCTGGATTCAGCAGGTAAGATCTGCTTCTGTTATAGCATCATTTCCAGGTGATAGAAAATAATTCAGTGATGCTGCTCCATCTTAGATAGGAGCTTTGGAGCCCTAGTGATAGGCCAATTAATTTTGACTCTACCACTTCCTGCTTGTACAGTGTTGGGCCTGGTTTCCTCTTCTGTATAGTGAATACTATAAAATCCATCTCACAGAGTTGCTGTCAGGATTTAATGAGGTCATGTCATTATTTGCTCCTGTATCCACATGGCCTACCACAGTGTCAGGCGTATAGGAGGGACCATTTCATGTTGGTTATTGTCAGTAACCTTCAGCCAAAGGCCCCCAGGAACAAACCTGTAGTTAGGCAAGTTGGAGGCATTATTTATGGTGCTGGAGAGAACCCCTACACTGGGAAACTGCGGGGCTTCTCAGTAACAGGGTATTCAAAAGCTTGGTACAGGACTTGGGCTTTAGTTAAGTGATTTGGAGGAGACTCTAAGGAAATGGTTTGATGCTGTCAGAAAGTGGGGATAATTTTAAAATTGGGTATCTTATTAGTTCTTAGACACAATTATGAAGTGTGTCTTACTTTGTCTCATTTTGTCATGGTCTCCCAGTGCCCTTGTCTGAGGGTGGCATTCTGTAAATTGTTTATGTCCAGTAGGACAATCACACAGTTTAGTTGTGAACACCAGATTGACTTCTAAATGTGAGGCGCTTCTCTTTTTGTTTCTGCCTGGTTTCTCTTTTTCCCTCTCTCTGTCAGAGGGAAAGCAGGCTGGCCAGCTGGTCAGTATGTCTGTAAGGAAGGTGAGTTAGGGGAGGCGAGGCCCACATGTTCTGCTGTTACATCAAATGGCCCTTATGGAATCAAGTCTATGAGAAAGTGACTCATTTGATTGGGGAGCAATTTGGATAGAGCACGGAAAGGAAGTAAAGGCATTGGGAAGGGAGCAGAATGTTTTCTGAGTTCTTGTCCTGGCTAAATGGGGACATACAGAGGTGCAGCATGCCACAGTCTGCTGAGCATGGAGTGATCTGGCGGCTGGCGGAAAAGCAAGCATGGTGTGTGCATGGTGGATCTCAGAGGAGTGGAGAAGCCCAGCACAAATGTGAACACAAGAACAGGCTACCAGAGGAACACCAGACCTGATGAGATGAAGTGAGAGGCTTCAGGTGTTGGAACTCGGACAAGCATTGTAAAGCACAAGAGTGGAGAGGCAAGGACTTTATGAGACGTGATTGTCCTGATTACTTATGGGATGAAACTCTAGAAGATGCTGATCAGTTTGGACAAAGATAGCATATTAAGAAACCATGGGAATAGGGAATAATGCTTGCCTGCAAGTTGTAAAGGTGAGAAGTGACCAGATTATTTATACTCTTAAATGCAGTCACCCTGTCCCCTACTTCCCCCACAACATATTTGTTTGTTAGGGTTAATGCCTTAGGATGATTAGCTTCTAGATGGCTATACTGATGTTTTTGAAAGATTGCTGTTGCCTAGAAATCTTTCCCACTCTAGATCACAAAGGTGACTTCCCTTCATCTTTAGCAAGTCTCAGAGTTTTCTAGCAATCCTATCATGTTTGTGAAGGATGCATCTAGCTGTTCTCCACATGCTTCGTAATTTATCGTCTTGCTGGTATGTCTGCAATTGTCATATTTTTCCTTAGTCAAAGTCAATGCCAGAAGCTACTCTTTTCTTGGCCCAACAGTGGCTGGTGCTAACCATTCCTGCTCTGGGCAGAGAAGACAATAAGTTTGCAACTGCTGGCTCTGACAGTCAATGACCCAGTGTCTATCTTCATTCCACCACAGGTTCTCTAGGCTCTTTTCTAGAATCTTTGTCATGTTTATGACAAATCAGCTATATTAATTTTTCTACTTCTTATTACTAGACAACCTGGAATTTTATTTGCCTAATTCTTCAGGTCCCTTTTTTTTCCCTATATATTTCTTATTTACATTGAGAAAATTGGCTCCTGATCCCAAATCCTTGGGTTGTAGTGACCACCAGCTCTAGGCCCAATCTCATCCCTGACTCAGTTCCATAGCTTCCCTAGTTCAGCTCCTGCTTCCCTTCCTTGATTCCCTTACACCCACCAATACCCACTTTTGTTTGTGGGGCCTGCCATTGAAAGTGAGGGAAGTGGAGAGATTATGTTCAGTGGAGTCCAGATTCTGGACTATAGAATCAAACTGATAAATAACAAGGAAGACATTGATGGCGAGATTTGGTGAGGGAACCTGTCCTGGTTCTCAATTATGTTGTACTGATACAGTGGTGCCAGAGTGGGACTCCATATTGGATGTGGCCTTTGGCCAGAAATAGGCCATCCAGGTGTGTTTGAGAATGGTGGGCAGCTGTCCCTCCCTTCCTCCTAGCTCCAGCCCAGCTTCCTATTGTGTATCTACCCAGTTGCTCTGATCACGTTCTACTGTGGCATATCTGTTCTTCCCTAGATAAATTTCCTGCTCCCTAGAGCTCTAGGGAATATATTTCTTGCTTGGCCTTTAAATATGAGTGCCATGGCCCTATTTGGTGTGTAGTCTGCAGAGCTGTGGAGTAATTTCAACCTCTTGAACTCTACCTACCATCTGCCCTTCAAGCTCTTCAGCTAGGTCCCACTTTCTTTTTTTTTTTTTTAATTTTATCTTAAAATATTTTAATGTAAAATGTATCATATAAAAATGTACTCAAACAAATTTACAAGAAAAAAACAACCCCATCAAAAAGTGGGCAAAGTACATGAACAGACACTTCTCAAAAGAAGGCATTTATGCAGCCAAAAAACATGAAAAAATGCCTACTTTTATACTCTAATTCAATTACCCCAAATAACCAGTTCCTGGCTGTGCCTTGAACTTCATTTATTATATTCTCTTTTATTTTTTCCCCCATCTCCTCCAGATTTCTAACTTCCCAAATGCCCCTTTACCTTTGGCATAATATATTGTCTGTTATTTCACAAGGAAAAAAGGGAAGCCAGTGAGTGAAATATTTGTTTTCCGGCTTTCACACTGCACAAATGTTCTTGCATCCATACTCTTCTCCTAGTCGCTCCGCTTTTCTGCAATCAAAATGCAAGAAGTGTCTGTTTTCCTTTTTAAGGATAATTTTTCCCCACCCCAATGACCATTTTTCATTTTTTTCCTAAAATTATCTACTTGTCTTAGCACCATTTATTAAATGTATTTATTCTTTTTCTACTGGTTTAAAATGTTACTTTATCACATTGAAAATTTCTTACATTTATAAATTCTAGACTATTTTGTTCTATGCCTCCATTTGTCAGTTCTTTTGCCAGTGCTATTGTGTTTTAAGTACCATAGCTTAATATTGCATTTATACTTAATATAAGTTATTATTAAGTGTTTACTTTTGGTCTCCCTACTAGAATGCAATTTTCATGAAGTGAGAACCTTGTCATTTTTGGTTACTGTTGGATCTCCAGTGCACAGCAGCTTTTCAATAGCTCTTTGCTCACTAAGTGAATTTCCTCTGTCTTTCATCTTCCCTTCTCAATCTGTTCTTTACCATTAACACTGAAACATACTCTTTCATTTAAAAAAATAAAGCAACCCTCCTTATACTCCATTCTCCCTCCAGCTGGAGCCCTTTTACTAGTTCTCCATAGTCATAGTTTCTTTTATTTTTTTTGAGACAGAGTCTCACTCTGTCGCCCAGGCTGGAGTGTAGTGGCACGATATCGGCTCACTGCAACCTCCGCCTCCCGGGTTCAAGTGATTCTCCTGTCTCAGCCTTCTGAGTAGCTGGGACTACAGGCACGCACCACCACGCCCGGGTAATTTTTTGTATTTTTAGTTGAGACGGGGTTTCACTGTGTTAGCCAGGATGGTGTCGATCTCCTGACCTTGTGATCTGCCCGCCTTGACCTCCCAAAGTGCTGAGATTACAGGCGTGAGCCACCGCGCCCGGCCGTAGTCATAGTTTTTTAAAAATGTTGTCTACATTGTGTAACCTCATCACGTTTTCTTCTCACTTCCTGAAATCTGATTTCCACCTCTGTCACTCCCTGGAAATTCTCCTACCTTGGGCACCCAGGACTTCTGCTCCTAAAATATTCTGATGTTCCCAAATCTCAACCTAAGCATGATGCCTCCTCTGAGCTCCCAACTTCGGACCGATTTCCACCTGCTTCCTCAAACTATACACAGTACTCTTCCTCCCATGTTTCTTACCTCAGAAAATGACATTGTCATACACCTAGATGTTTAAACAACAGACCCAAGACATCCTTGAGAGCTCCCTCTTCCTCACCCTCTCATTTGCAACTTCCAGCTAGTCACTAAGAACTTCCTCAATCTATTCTCAGTTGCTTCTCTTGTGTTAGCCGCTGTCTTTGCCTGGATTACTACAGCAGCCTCCGAACTAGACTTGGTGCCTCCCACCTTTTCTCACTGAGACCTGCTCTGCCTTCCGAAGCCAGAGTACGTGACTGAAATGCCACTCCAATCCTGTACTCCTACTTTAAATCCATCACTGGCCCTGACTGACTATGGAATGAAGCTCAAACTTCAAAGCATGAGTTCCTGTCTCTGGGCTACTCTTTATTAGCTTTATAAATATACACAAGTTTTTCTGAAACTTCTTTTTTCATCTGTACCATACAAATGATAATACTTGCCCTTCCTATTTTGTAACAAAGATGAAATGTCATCAAATATGTAAAATATGGAGTGTTTAATGAAGTAAGGGAAGAATCTGCTGTTCATGACACATCTGTTGATGAATGGGTTGCTTCTGTCACTCTGTTTCCCTGTTCAATACCCCCAGATGGGGAAGGGAAGCAGAGCGGTAGGGGAGACACCTTCTAGCTCCTTGAATTTGAGGGGATGCTGTCTCACAATCTGGGACTGGTATGCTTAGTGCTGACTTTCTTCTCCTTAAGTGTCTTTATTGCATCCATCCATTCATCCAGCTGTGGAAGAACCACTTCAAATAAGCTCTTCTCAGCGTATACTACCCCCCTGAGGAGAGTATGTTCTGTGAAGTGAAGGAAATAAATACAGATTTTTCTAGAAAGAGAGAAAAAGGGACGAGTTTAACTTTTATTCAGATATTACTTCAGCAGCTGTCTACATGACTGGGAAAATTCCCCTCACATCTCTCGATGGATTCTCCATTGTCAAAAGCCCCCTTCTTGCTGGCTGACAGAGACTGGTTTTTATGCCATCAGTATCTGATGTTGAATGCAGAAGGAGGTGACACTGAGATCTCTTACTCCACATTCATCTCTTCATTATTTCTGACATAGATATTATAATTTTGTCACAGATTTAATAGAGGATAATGGCAATACAATTCTAAAGCATTAGGTGTGATCTGGGGTGACTATAGTCTAAACTTTTAATATAAAAGAGATATTCTGTATGTGAAGGTAAATGAGCTTGAACACAGTCTCACACAATGGCCATCACAAAGGCATTGCCTTCACAATAGGGAGTGAGAAATGAACTTTTCATTACTGGTATGATTGACATCTTTTTGTGTCCATTCATGGCTGCAAAAATCCCAGTGTCGTAGGAAAGAACATGAAGAATTTTTCCAACAGCTGTGATGGAGACTTTAAAGCACACAGTTTTAGAAGCTTGAAGTCAATTGTTTCCAAAAATGCAGAGCAAAATGAAATAATTTTGCACCTTGCTGTTAGTCAAGATGTTTCCTTCCAAGGCATTTTTTTTTCCACCCAGTGGTATCTAAATGATATATATCTTTCCAATAGCCACAGGTGGTAGTTGTCTGTTCCAAGGATTTCTCTGTAAGTATTTCCAGCAGGCCCCCATGGAGATAAAGAAACCAGAGAGAATCACTGAAGTTGCCCAGCCCTTCAGCTCCCAGCCACTCTAGTGTCTTAGAACTAACTTATCTTTCCTTTTTTCTTTGTTTTGTTTCTCATTATATTTCATGTGGGTTTTACATCTGGGCTTCTGCTGTTTCCCAATATCCCCAAGGATTAGAAATTTAAGTTTGACTTTCTGCTAGTCTCTAACTTGATACTTAGTCTTTTAAGTTGATTTTTTCAAAATCAGTCTCCCTGACCATAGTTAAATGAGACACGGTACCTTCTTTTCCCTCCTGTGTTTCTAGGGGCCCCTGACAGGTGAGTCTGGAGCATTTTCCAGGCTCTACTTGTCCTGCTAGGGCGATCAGGTGATAGGTCATGAGGACAGAATGATGAGACCCATTATCTGGATGAGAAACTGGGGCTTAGAAAGGTCTTGTGAGTGGACAAAGGTCACACACATCCATGGCAGAATGAGGACAATACCTGTCCATCTAATTCCTTGAGTCATCACTCTGATTCATGGGAGACCAGGAAAAAGAATTGGAATGGTGATAGTAGTCTACATTTTTCATAACCAAAATGTTTTAGAACACATCGTAAAGAATTTAGGCAGGGGAGGATAGTTTCCCATAACTTTGGCTGGAAGAATTTCTTCCTTTAAAAGTGTGTTTCTTGAGTTTCTCCTTACTTTAACAAAGGTAAAATATTAAAACTTGGCAGGAAAATGTATTGCTATAGAAATAAAAAGAAAGGAAAAAATACACTTGCAAAAGTCTCTTGGAATATTTCAAAATCTCGAAATATAATAATATATTCTTGCAAAACCATGAGCTCTTTAGCAGGTTGATAATGGGCTAACTTTCTATGTTTACAAGAAAAATGAGGACTGTTCTACTTTGTAAATCAGTGTTTCTAAGGATGTTGGTGAGTTTGGTTTGTCTTTCTCCAAAGATAATGAACTCAAATGGGAAGTCATGAGAAGAATTAAATTATAACATAACACTGAACAGGTGAATCCAAGCTGCATAAACACATTTTATCCATTTTATCTTAGTAACTGACCTAATACGTTGGTCACTTGAGGCATGTTGCTAATAAAATATTGGGGAGGGAAAGAAGTAAAGAGATTTAGGTTCAAAAGAGCATAAGCAGAAAGAGTAAAGACTGCGTAGAGGGGGAAGAAGAGTTGTTGCTGGTTAGACAGCATTGCCAATATTGTTGTAATGATTACCCTATATTGAACTCTAACTGGTCCCCAACCTATGAGAGTTCAACTTACAATCTTTTAACTTTATGATGGTGCAAAAATGAGTCACATTCAGTATGCTTCTCAACTTATGACAAGGTTACATTTGAAAAACCCACTGTAAGTTGAAACTATTGTACAATATTTGGCATCTGTAATGCCAAGTGATTTACATACATTATTTTTGTTTTATTTTTGCAATAATACTGCAATGTTACCATTATTATTTCCATATTGCAGGCAATGAAAAAGAGTTAGAGTAATTTGCTTAAAGTTATAAAGTTACCATGGTAGGGAGCTTCTGACATGCCTCTCAATGATCTCCTCTCCAGGTGTTCAGACCATCTGCTCCAGTATGGGCTGGACTAGTGGCTTGCTTCCAAGGAATATAATATGGTACAAGCAAAGGGATATCACTTTCGCAATTAGATTATAAAAGATTGATTTCTCTCCTCATTCTGTCTCTTTCTGGTACTTCCTCTTGCCTTCTGATTTTCTCACTCTGATGAAGCCAGCTGCTATGTTGTGAGATGCCCTATGGAGTAGCCTATGTGGCAAGTAACCAAAGGAGACCACCAGCTAACAGCTCATGAGAGACGGAGGCCTCTGTCCAACACCCTGCAATGAGCTGAATCTATCCAACAACCACAGAAATAAACTTGCAAGTGGATTTCCCAGGTGAGTCTTCAGCTGAGATCACAGCCCCAGTCAACATTTTGATGGAAGCCTGTAAGAGACCCTGGGACAGAAGCATCCAGCTAAGCCACGGCAGTTTCCTGAGACCTATAAGAAACTGAGATAATAAATGTGTGCTATTTTAAAATGCTATGTTTTGAGGTAATTTATTACACAGTAAAGGATAACTAATGCAGTTAGAATATGGGTAAGCTAGAATTTGAACTTAAAACTTATGTGACCCTAAACCCATCTTCTTTCTATGTTACCTTCTTTCTATGCCATTCTGAACATTTATCAAACATTTTTTATGTGCTGGCTGTCATGACAGGCACTGGGGATGCAAAGACACAGTTCTCTTGGAGCAAGGAATCTTTATGAGGAGGTAGCATTTGAAATGACTACTTCAAATGTCTTGCCTCAAATGAAGAATGGAACCATGTCTCAAGTATGTGGAAGATTGTGAGCATGGGTAGAGGAGATGTAATATACTCGGCCTATAATGAATAGAGTAGCTGGGCCAGAGGGAAGGTTCTCATCTGTGGCTTATAAAAAAGGGCTCCAATGCAAACCTCATGTACCCTCAAGATATAGCTAAAAAATGCCAATTTTCTTATGTACATTTATACTAGCATTCTTTTTAATAAAAGTAATGTTATTATATGAAAGATTCTGAAAGATAATATCTCAAGATCTCTGTGAATTAATATGAATTGATTTCCATGGTATATTCTTAAGTGAGTAAAGCAATGTGCAGAATAGTAGTACACCAGCTATTAAATAAGAAACATTGAAAAGATAAACGGGGATGTAGCCCCCTCTAAGAAAAATGCTTATCTTTGGAGCAAGATAGAGGGTAAGAGTGGTGAGTAGAGAGATAAGCATTATTGTATCTTTTAAAATATTTTATACTGACAGATTATAGTTGTGTATATCTATAGGATACAAAGCGATGTTATGATTTTTTATATGACATGAAATTATTAAATTAAGCTAATTAATCTATTCATTACCTCAAGTATTTGACTTTTTGTGATAAG
Source organism: Pan troglodytes (assembly GCF_028858775.2). Lineage (NCBI taxonomy): Eukaryota > Metazoa > Chordata > Mammalia > Primates > Hominidae > Pan > Pan troglodytes. Next base: position 19,035,806 of record NC_072411.2, read on the forward strand.
AACATTTGAGATGTATTCTCTTAGCGATATTGAAATGTACAGTACTCAATTATTAGCTATATTCAAAATGCTGCGCAATAGATCTCAAAAAAGTTTCAAACTGATTCCTCCTATCTAACTGAAGCTTTGTGCCCTCTGATTATCATCTCCCCACTACCCTATCTCCCAGCCTCTGTAGCTACCATTCTTTTCTCTGCTTCTATAAGTTCAGTTGTTTTAGATTCCATATACAAGCAAGAACATGTGACATTTATCTTTCTGTTTTTGGCTTATTTTAGTTTGCATAATGTTCTTCAATCCCATTCACGTTGTTGCAAATGTCACAATTTTTTCCTTTTTAAAGAGTGAATAGTATTCCATTGTGTATACATACCACATTTTCTTTATCAATTCATCCATTGATGGACACATAAGTTGATTCCATAAATTGGCTATCATGAACAGTGCTGCATGAACATGGGTGTGCAGATGTCTCTCTCTCTGTTTTTTTTTTTCTTTATTTTTATTTTTTTGAGATGGAGTTTCGCTCTTGTCACCCAGGCTGGAATGCAATGGCATGATCTCAGCTCACTGCAACCTCCACCTCCCGGGGTCAAGTGATTCTCCTGCCTCAGTCTCCTGAGTAGCTGGGATTACAGGCACCTGCCACCATGCCCGGCTAATTTTTGTATTTTTAGTAGAGATGGGGTTTCACCATGTCGGCCAGGCTGGTCTCAAACTTTTGACCTCAGGTGATCCACTCAGCTCAGCCTCCCAAAGTGCGGGCATTACAGGCGTGAGCCACCGTGCTTGGCCTAGATGTCTCTTTAACATATCAATTTTAAATACTTTTTCAAATATTTTCAACCTGAGTACCCGAATTTGGATTCCTCGATCATATGGCAGTTCTATTTTTAGGTTTTTGAGGAACTTCCATGCAGTTTCCCATAATGGCTACACTAATTTACTTTCCCACCAACAGTTATAAGTCTTCCCTTTTCTTTGCATCCTCAAAAATTCTTATCTTTTTTTTTTTATAATAGCCACCACTCTAACAGGTATGAGGTGGCATCTCATTGTGGTTTTTATTTGCATTTCTCTAATGATTAGTGATGCTGAGCATTTTTTAATGTGTCTGTTAGTCATTTGTATGTCTTCTTTTGAGAAATGTCTGCTCAAGTCTTTTGCTTTTAATCAGATTATTTGTTTTCCTTCTATAGAGTTGTTTGAGTTTTTTGTGTATTTTGGATATTAATCACTTATCAGATGTAAGGCTTGCAGATATTTTCTCCCAATCTGTAGGTTGTCTCTTCACTCTATTAATTGTTTTCTTTGTTGTGCAGAAGCTTTTTATGTTGATGTAATACCATTTTTCTAGTTTTGCTTTTGTTGCCTGTACTTTAGGGGTCAAACCTAAAAAAAAGTAATTGTTCAGACCTATGTTATATGGTTTTTTCATACATGTTTTCTTATAGTAGAAATACAGTTTCAGGTTTTATGTTTAAGCCTTTATTTTGAATTCATTTTTGTATATGGTATGAAACAAAGGTCGATTTCATTTTTTGGCATATGAATATTCAGTTTTCCCAACTCCATTTATTGAAGAGACTGTCCTTTTCCCATTGTATATTTTTGGTACCTTTGTGGAAAATCAATTGAACCCATGGATGCATGGGTTCATTTCTGTGCTTCCTATTCCATGGCACTAGTTGATGTGTCTATTTTTATGCCAGCACCATGCTGCTTTAACTACCATTGCTTTGTAGTATAGCTTGAAATCATGTAGTGTGATGCCCTCAGCTTCGTTCTTTTTGCTCAGGATTGCCTTGATGATTTGGGGATTTTTGTAGTTCCATATGAATTTTAGGGTTATTTTTTCTATATCTAAAAAATAACATTAGGATTTTAATAGGAATTGCACTGAATCTGAGGATCATTTTGGGTAGTATGGACTCTAGCAATATTAATTCTTCCAATTTGTGAACAACAGATATTTTTCCATTTATTTGTGTCTTCTTCAATTTCTTTCATGAATGTTTCATAATTTAGAGTGTGCAGGTCTTTTGCCTCCTTGTTTAAATTTATTCATTTTTTTGTAGCTATTGTAAATGGGATTGCCCTCTAGATTTCTATTTTGAAAAGTCTGTTGTTAATGAAGAGATGCTATTGATTTTTCATGTTGATTTTGTATACTACATCTTTACTGAATTTATTTATCACTTCTAGTAGGTTGTTTTGGTGTATTCTTTAGGGTTTTCTATATAAAAGATCATGTCATCCACAAACAGTGACAGTTTCACTTCTTTCTTTCCTATTTGGATGTCTTTTATTTCTTCCTCCTGCCTAATTGCTCTAGCAAGAACTTCTAATACTATGTTGAATAGAAATAATGAGAACAGACATCTTTGTCTTGTGCTGGATCTTAGAGGAAAAGGTTTCAGTATTTCATCACTCAGTATAATGTTAGCTGAGGGTTTTTATATATGGCCTTTATTGTGTTGAAATACATTCCTTCTGTATCTAATTTGTTGAGTTTTTTTAATCATGAAAAGATACTGAATTTTGTCAAATGATTTTTCTAAATCTAATGAGATGATCATATAATTTTTTCCCTTGATTGCATTAATGTGGTATATCACATTTTTGGCTGTGTGAATGTAGAACCATTCTTGCATCCCAGGAATAAATCTTACTTGATCATGGTGAGTGATCCTTTTAATGTGTTGTTGAATTTAGTTTGCTAATATTTTGTTGAGGAGTTTTGCATCTATATTCAAGAATATTGGCCTATATTTTGTTTTTCCTTGTGATGTCCTTGTCTGGTTTCAGTATCAGGGTAATGCTGGCCTTATAGAAAGAGTTTGGAAGTATTCTTTCTTTTTAATTTTTTGGAAAAGTTTGTAGACAATTAGTATTAGTTTTTTAAATGTTTAGTAAAATTCAGCCAAAAAGTCATGTGGTCCTGGGCTTTTTTTTTTTTTTTTTTTTTTTTTTAATGGGAGACTGTTTCAAACTCATCACTCATTGTTAGTCTGTTTAGATTTTCCATATTTGTATGATTTAGCCTTGGTAGGTCATATGTGACTAGGAATTTATCCATTTCTTCTAGGTTATCCAATGTTGGGTCATACGATTGTTTGCAGTAGTCGTGATCCTTTGTATTTTTGTGGTGTGAAGTGTAATGTCTTCACTTTCATTTCTGATTTCATTTATTTGAGCTTTCTCTCTTTTCTCTTAGTCTAGCTAAAGTGTTGGTTTTGCTTACCTTTTCAAAAAACCAACTCCTAGCATCCTTGATCTTTTGTATTGTTTCACTAGTCTGTATTTCACTTATTTCTAGTCTGATCTTCATGCTTTCTTTCTGTTAATATTGGGCTTAGTTTGTTCTCCTTTTTCTATTTTTTTCTTGTGGTATAATGTTGAGTTGTTTATTTGCACTTTTTGTTCTTTTTTGATGTAGACATTTATTGCTATAAATGTTCATCTTATAACTGCATTTGCTGCATCCCATCAATTTTAATATGCCGTTTTCATTTGCATTTGTCTTAAGATACTTTTAAATTTATCTTTTAATTTCTTCACTGACCTATTGATTATTCAGGAACATGTTGCTTAACTTCTATGTATTTGTTAATTTTCTGAAATTCTTCCTATTATTCACTTCTAGTTTTATACCATGTGGTCAGAAAAAACATGATATGATTTCCATATCTTCTTAAATTTGCTCAGATTTGTCTTGTGACCTAACATATGATGTATCTTAGAAAATGTTTCATGAATACTTGAGAAGAATGTGCATTCTGTTGTTGTTAGATGGAATGCTCTGTATATGTCTGTTAGGCCCATTTGGTCTAAAGTGTTGTTCAAGTTCAATGTTTCGTTATTAGTTTTCCGTCTGGATAATGTGTCCAGTATTGAAAGTGGTGTATTGAATTCCCCTACCATTATTGGATTATAATTTATCTTTCCCTTTAGATCTTTTAATGTTTGCTTTATATGTTTACGTGCTCCACTGTGGGATACATATATATTTATAACTGTTATATCCTCTTGATTAGTTGACCCTTTTAGTTATTATATAATGTCCTTCTTTGGATTGAATTTAATTGGCCATCTCTGAACTTCTTGTACATAGACCTTGATTTTTTTCCTCACATTAAAAAAGTTTTCACCCATTATTTCTCTAAATATGCTTTCTGCCTCTTTTTCTCTTCTTTTTCTGGAATGGTCATTATGCATAGGTTATATCTCTTGATGGTGTCCCATAATTCCCATGGGCTCTCTTAATTTTTTAAATTATTTTTTTCCTTTTGCTTCTCCGATTGGGTAATTTCAAATGTTTTGTCTTTGAGTTCGCTGATTCTTTCTTCAGCTTGATTAAACCAGCTCTTTGTGCCTTCTATTGCATTTTTCAGTTTAGTCATTATATTCTTTATCTCTAGGATTTCTGTTTGGTTTTTAAAAAAATTGTTCCCATTTCTTTGTCAAACTTCTTGCATTGTTTGTGTATTGTTTTTCAACTTTTATTTGCTTTTAAAATTCATATATTTTTGAAGTCTACTGAACTTTCAAGAGAATTATTCTGAATTTTTTTCCTGGAATTTCATAGATCTCTCTTTCTTTAGGGTTTGTTATTGAAGATTTGTGAGTTTCTTTTGGAAGTGTCACGATTTCTTGAGTCTTTGCAATCCTTGTGTCCTTGTGTCGGTGCTTACATATTTGTGGAGACAACCGTGTTTTCTGGCTTTTGCAGGAATTCTTTGGCAGAGATAGGCCTTCACCAGTTAATTTAGCCTGTGATTCTAGATGGGCCAGCTGGTAATGACCCTGGGCAGGCAGAGCTTACTTTCAGGTTGTTTAGATGGCAGGCTGTGGCCTTTGCTCTGAATTTGGGTGGAGCAGCTGTTTAGGCTCTGCTATCCAAAAAGACCACTGGCTGAGTTTTACTATCAGGCAGAGCTGCTGTGTGGGCACTGTAATCACCTCTAATCTGGCTGGGCCACAGGGTGTATTTCCTGGTCAGAAGCTATTGCTATTTGAGTCCAGCAATTGGACAGAGTTTCAGAAGGGGCCGCGAGCTTAAGTGAATCAGGCTGAATGGACCAACTGCTGTGCTCAGCAGAAGCGCACAGTTGAGAATTTCCTCCCTTTCTGGGCAGGATCTGGGAGTGGACTTTGAGGCTGAGAGAAGTGCTGATTAAACTCACAGCATGTGGCAGAACTAGTGCCCGCTTCTGGTTGAAATTTGCTATGGTGGTCATCTCACTCCCTGGGTGGGGCCCAGGGTTAGGGTCTATTGCTGGGCCTGGAGGTTACCTGTTTAGGGGCTCAAGCCAGGCATCACTTCCCACCTCTTCTGGGAGCAACTAGGTTGGCTTTGAGGGTTAGCTTTGCTGTTAGCTGGTATCTCTAATTGAGTGCCGTTACTGACAGGTACACTGAGCTTTCACCAAAATCTGCATGCTGATCTCTGCAGATTTCACCTCCTTGCTTTGTTTTCACCAGATCCCACTTGGTCTAGCATGCAGTTTCACTTACATTCCTTAAGAGGTGGAGTGGGCTTTTTGGGAAGCATCTTGGAATGTTGGGAAAACTAGATGTTCACCTTCCTGGTTCTCTTTTCCAACTGTAGAGACTGAGGGATTAGAGAATCCTCTCCATGTGGTGCTATGCTGACTTGTGGGACCGGGAAAGGCAATGCAGTCCAAGCAAGACTGTTTCTTATACTCTTTCATAAGTATTTAGTTCCATGGAACACACAGGTGACTCAGGCTTATTTCCACATTTTGGCATTTCATTAAGATGTTTTTGTCTGTGGATTATTGCTAGTTGATCTCTCTGTTGGGGGGAGGGTGTAGAGAAAGGTCTGGAATCTCCTATTCCACCTTGCTGATGTCACTCCTATATATAGTTTTGACATTTGAACTTTGTAAATGTCTTATTGTAATGAAAGAAAAGCAAACTTTAAAGCCAAAAATAAATAGGAACGAATTAATCAAATTGTATATAAAATTAAAGAGAAGAATTAACTTCAAGTGACTGTTGAACACAATTCTCTAACTGAGCTTGCATATTCTAAGAACAAGTAGAATTGACTCTACTTAGTATTTTTATATTAGAAGCAACACTGGTATTATAATTTTGAAAACTATTTAATTTTCATATGAGGTAAAGCAAATAAATTATGCCAATATTATCAGGAACCACGATTTTACGTAGAAAAGAAATCTGTATGATAAGATGTGCTTGACTCATATATTACATAATTGACCCTAAACCTGGAATTGACCATTTCTCCAAGCAGCTCTGGTTCCTCTTAGTGGGAAGTGGTATTTAAAAACCACAATCTGGGTACTAGAGAATACCGAAAAAAAAAAAAGTTCGCATTTATGTCTTTTTATTGCCCAAGTTTCTGGAGGCAGCTGCTTTGGTTTAGTTTTACCTCCAGCTGGAAATGTGAGTAGTAGGGGATGAGTTTAGAGGGGTTGAGTACTGTCAGATGGTAGAAGGCATGAAATGTCTATTATAAATCTGGAAGTTAGCTGATCAGTGAAAGAGAACAATTAAAGGTTAGTGGGACTAAGGTGCTTGCTATTGACGGCAACAAAGAATAATGTTTAGTCTGATGCATATTATGTACTTAAGTTATGTCATCTGAATCTAACACTGGAGTTCATAATTTCTTATCTGCCAATGTTTTATAACCTACTTATAGAATGAGTACAAAGCCTTTATATAACTTTGCAAATTATGGTGGTATTTCTTGCTATTCCATTGTACCTACTTGAGGTCCTGGTCTTGGCTCAGCAGGATTTTAATTTTATTTTGCTACCAAATTAATACAATTTCAGTTAAATATGTATTGAACGTTAGATATGTGGGTAACAGCTATGCTAGGCAACCTGACTCTTGCGCTAATCCATAATGTCTCCACATTTGTTTCCTAGGAAGTATACTTGTTTTGTTGTCACTCCCTATTTTATAAATTTTAAAAATAATACATCTAGGAAAAAGAATAATTGAAATACTACAGGGTACAATGGTTTAAAAAAATAACAGTCCTCTTGGGCCAGCGGTGGCTCATGCCTGTAATCTCAGCACTTTGGGAGGCCAAGGCGGGCAGATCACCTGTGGTCAGGAGTTCGGGACCGGCCTGGCCGATATGGTGAAACCCCATCTCTACTAAAAATAGAAAAATAAGCTGGGCATGGTGGTGGGTGCCTGAAGTCCCAGCTACTTGGGAGGCTGAGGTAGGAGAATCGCTTGAACCTGGAAGGAGGAGGTTGCAGTGAGCCGAGATCACACCACTGCACTGCAGCGTGGACAATAGAGCAAGACTCTGTCTCAAAAAACAAAAATAAAAAACAACAACAAAAAAAGGTGCTCTTATCCCCACTCTCATTTCTTATGAGCTTTTTATTTTTCCTTTGGTTACCACCTAATTCCAAATAATAGATGAGTAGCTCTTAATTTATAGACACCCTTGTTTGGGAAATTTCAATTTAACTCACCCATGCATACTACTTTTACCTTTCTTTCTGTGTCTCCCTTGAACTTGTTGGCTAAATTATTATTTTGGGTTTTATTGATGATTTTTATAACTTTAAATAATATACTGAAACCTCTACTTTTGGTTCTATCTGCTTTAGAGAGCATCTCTTAATTCATCATTATTTAGAAATAAATTTAAACCTCTATATTACTTGACATTTTTTCTCTCACTTCCCTGATTTGTAAATTGTGCATCAGCTTTATAATTATTTGTATATTATCCAAATTTTGACACTGATATTAAGTAATGTAATTACATAAGTGTGTTGTCCATAGGCTTATTCAAAATACTAGAAATTAATAAATAGAAGTTATATCATTATGATATATAAATATTATTTACAGCAGAACTAAATAGTGTGATTAGGTCTATGGAGAAAATAAATATAATTTTATGTTATCAAATTTGTGCTGCTTGTAAGAGAATGTGCCAGATGCCAATGCCAATGGGATTTTGTTTTTTTAGTATGCCATAAATTGCTTAAATTACTGCATATTTTAGTGTGCTTTGCTTTTGATTCATGACTTTCTTGTTAACGGGGCTTATAATTGCATTTCTTAGTTTTCTTTTTGAGAAAAGAAGCTGTCCCATTTTTAGCAAAGTACTTGGATCTTTCAGCTTTTCCTTAGATCATAGTAGTTGTTGAATAAGATGTATTTGCTTTGAAGAAACTTTCCTCGGAACGCTGCAACTGCTGGTTCTAATTTAGTCAAGTTGGTATTTTTCTTTATCGCACTCTGTAGTAGTTTCCTTGTTTCTTAGAATCCATGACTTCTTTACTTTCTTTTTTTTTTTTTTTTTTGAGACAGAGTCTCCCTCTGTCGTCCATGCTGGAGGGCAGTGGCATGATCTCTGCTCACTGCAACCTCTGCCTCCTGGGTTCAAGAGATTTTCCTGCCTCAGCCTCCAGAGTAGCTGGGATTACGAGCATGTGCCACCGTGCCTGGCTAATTTTTGTATTTTTTTTTTAGTAGAGACAGGGTTTTGCCACATTGGCCTGACTGGTCTGAAACTCCTGATCTCAGGTGATCCTCCTGCCTCGGCTTCCCAAAGTACTAGGATTACAGGCATGAGCCACCATGCCCGGTCGACTTCTTATTTCTAGATTACATTTTTATTTACAGAAGTACTACACCCTTTAATAATTTTTTTTCATAGTGTGATAGGTAAACTTTATGACCTTGCATATATATATTATGGCCTTGTTTGTATATAATGAGAATATTTATTTTCACACTCCATAGCTTTTTTAGGTATAAAATTCTAGTTTCTGTATCATTTTCCTTCAGAACATCGAAGGCATTGCACCATTGCCTTCTAGCATCCAGTATTGTTCTTGAGAAGACTGGTGCCAATTGGATTTGAAATTTTCTTTGGTAGGTGACCTGCTTTTCGTTTTTCTCTGACAGCTTCTAGGATATTATTTTTATCATTGCTGTTCTTAAATTCATGAGCATTCAATTAAGGCCTTTAAAAATTTTTTAAAAATTGCCGGGTGTGGTGGCTCACGCCTGTAATCCCAGCACTTTGGGAGGCCGAGGTGGGAGGATCATGAGGTCAGAAGATCGAGACCATCCTAGCTAACATGGTGAAATCCAGTCTCTACTAAAAATACAAAAAATTAGCTGGGCGTGGTGGTGGGCGCCTGTAGTCCCAGCTACTCGGGAGACTGAGGCAGGAGAATGGCATGAACCCAGGAGGTGGAGCTTGCAGTGAGCCGAGATCACACCACTGCACTCCAGCCTGGGCGACAGAGCAAGGCTCCGTAAGAAATTTTTAAAAAATCCTACTAGGTTGTGGTTAAGCCCTGTCAATCTGCCGAGTTCTGGAAAATTTTCTTCTGTTTTTCATTGACTATCTTCTCCTCTTCATGTTTTCTTTTCCTTTTTACCTGGAACTTCTATTAGATAGTTATTGATCTGCTGGTTTATCCTCTATGTTTCTTACTTCCTTTTAAAAAAAATCTCATATTTCTAATTCTTTGTTATTTTGCGGAACGTTTTAGAAGATTTCCCTAATAAGTTCTTTTAACACATTGGATTTGTTTTAATTTAGACGATTATATTTTTAATTTCTAATGCTTACTTTTTAAAAAATAGAGATAGAGTCTTGCTACGTTACCCAGGCTGATCTCGAATCTGGCTTCAAGTGATCCTCCACCTCGGCCTTCCAAGGTGCTGGGATTACAGGCATGAGCCACCATACCTGGCCCTAATACTTATTTTTAAAATCAACTTGTTGTTCTTGTTTTGGTGGTAGCTTATTCTTGTTTTTTATATATATTGTCTTAAATTTCTCTGAGCATATTTTCATTATTAATCTTAAAATCTCCATTTCCTCTGAAGTCAGGTATTCTATGGCTCTTCTCTGTTATGGCTCAGATGGTTGCTTCCTCCAAACCTCATGTTGAAATTTGAACCCTCGTGTGGGAGAGGGACCTAATGAAAGGTATTTGTGTCATGGCGTCAGATCCCTCTTGAATGGATTGATGGCCTTCCTCAGGGCTGATACTCACTCTATTAGACCCCGAGAGAGCTAGTTATTAAAAAGAGCCTGGAACCTCCCCCGCTATCTTTTTGCCTTCCTCTCTTGCCATGTGATCTCTCCACAGCTGGCTTCCCTTTGCTTTCCGCCATGAGTGGAAGCAGCCTGAGGCCCTCATCAGATGCAGATGCCCAGTTTTGAACTTTCCAGCCATGAAAATTGTGAGCTCTTTTCCTTTATAAATTACCCAGCCTCAGGTATGCCTTCAGAGCAACACAAAACAGAGACATTTTCTTCTGAACTGCTGATTTCCTTAAACACATCCTTATCGTTTGTTGTCTTTTGGATTTGTGATTTAAGCACAAGGTGTGTTGTATGAATGGTTGGTATGCATTTCCTCTGCTGTGATGCAGGTCTGTTTCTCTAAGATGCTTTGTTCACTTCCAAATGAGATGGCTACTTGGAAGCTTCGGTATGTGGGTGGCTGGTCCATAGCAGGCTTTACTTTGGGGCTGTTGGGATGGGAGCAGATCTTGCTCCTTTCGAAATGCCAAAATAAGATAGCCTTATTTGCAATTCCAGCATCCACCCTTGAGGTCGTGGCTTGGCTCAGGTATGTTTCCATGTCTAGAAAGTGCTCTGGTTTATGTAGGGAGTAAACTCTGCTGATGCCAGTGTCTCTACCCACTTGGGAAGTGGATTAAAAAACTATGCTTTTTGGCATAGTTGTATATAGAATGTGTTGGAATCACTCTGGTTTCACTAAGAAATCCTTCTTTCCAGTTTTTCCTGGTCAATTCTGTATCCTTCCCTAGGGCCCTCTCAAGATGGATTGTGAGGTAGGATTTGATGGACATTTTGGGGCACTGCCCTTCAGCAAGTTCTTCACAGGTAGTGTGGCTTTTCTCTTTACAAGGTGGAGAGCTTTATACCTTTGCTCTCAGCTGTAGTCAGAAAACAGAAGAACTGGAGACAATATGATTAGTTATCTTTTAACATCTCTGTGCACAGAAAAAGAGTACTGTGTGGTCTCTTCACAGCCTGGACTCTCCCTTTGGACCTGAGTCTCCCAAGATTAGAGACTAACTTTTTCATCTTTATTTCTGTCTGCCAATGATGCTGATGCCAAACTGAATTTCAGCAAATGCACCAGGAGGGAGGGTGCAAGAAGACTGGGTAATTATGGAGTGGCTGAGGAAAGAAGGGACCAGAGGAGGAGAGAGAAGACTTGGGTGCAATGCTGAGCTGAATGGAGAAGAACCTGATGAGTTCTTCCTTAAGGCCCAGGTTGTGATGTTGTAATTCTGTAATTACCTCAGAGCTAAATCTGTTTTATTTGTCTAGAAATGACATGACCAATGCAATAGACTTAACTTTGTAAAGTGTCAAGCCTTTGGGCAAAAGGAGAAATAAAAAAGACAAAGCATGCTGGGTAAAGACAGAGAGAGTCCTGTTTGTTGATGGGCTTTGAAGTCCACTCTGAGTGCAGTTGGCTCCCCATCTCCAGCTGCCTTATGTGTTTATTCTTTAACTCTGAAAATGTGAAATTGTGTTCTCCCGTCAGGAGAAACCTTCCTGACAGTTGCAAGTGCTCCACAGGAGTGTTTGGAGCGGGCCTGTGCAGGCCTGGTGATTAGGCCCTGTGTTGCTGACTGACAGACTCTCACTCCCGGGGGTCATCCTAGCTCCAGCAGCTCTGCAGGGAGAAGCTGAGCTGGACAGAATGGGAAAAGCTCTCTCTCCAGAGCCTGTATTAAAGAATGGGTCCTGCCATTTATGGAAGATGCCACCTTCTCTGTGGGGCTGAAATTATTGAGAAAATTAGTTCATGTTTTGGTAGAGGAAATGGCATATTTTTTCTGTTCTATTTTGGCACTCATAATTCTAGAATGTGGCTGGACGAGTTGGTTTCCCGATGTCCAAGGACATTCGTATTAAAAACTGAAAACAAAGTAATAGAAACTAGCATTTTTGTTGCACCCACTATTACAAGCTCTGTCATAGAGTGCTTTCAGCAAACTGTCTCATTCAATCTTGCCTCCTTCAGAAAAAGTTTTACTGTCTCCATTTCACATGCATGTAAGTGGAAAACTGGCATTTGAATGCAGATCTGTCTAGCTTCAGAATGCAACTTTTTCCTCCATTAAAATCCTTGCTTATTAAAGTAAAGAGTACTTGGCAAACAGTAGGTAAAAATCCCCATTTTGCTACTGATTAGATGATTTTAGGTGAATTAACCTCTTTGAGCTTCAGATTTCTCATCTGTAAAATAGAGATAATAATAGTACTAAGTTTGCAATCTGTTATGGGTGTTAAATGACTCTGTATATCTATCTGTTATCTGTCTATCTCTATCTATCTATCTATTGAAAAACAATAACAGTCTTATAGAACACCCATTTCCATGTAACAAGGTTTCTCAGCTTTAACACTATTGGCATTTTGGACTGGGTAATTTTTTGTTGCTAGCTTCTGGCTTATGCATTATAGTATATTTCACAGCATCCCTGACTGCTACCCACTAGATGCCAGTAGCAGCACCCTCCTCCCCACAATCATGACAACCAAAAATTCTCCAGACATTGCCATATGTCTCCAGTAATTGCCCACCCCTCTGCTTAAGAACTACAGCCTCAGAGAGAACCCATTCTGTCTTGGACACTATAGAGCAGCAATATGTAAACAGCAAATTTTTTACATAGTCAATAGCAAACAGTTTAGACTTTGTGGGCTACTTGGTCCCCGTTGAAACAACAAAACTCTGCCATTGTAAAGCATGAAAGAAGCTATAGACAATACATAAACAAATAAGCACTACCATGTTCCAGTAAAACTTCATTTACAAAAACAAGCTGGCCCCCAGGCTGTAGTTTGCTGACTCCTGCTTCAGAAAAAATGCAGAGTGAGCAAGTATGGAGTCCCCTCTTTAAATATGCCACACAGTCACTGTGTCCTACGGGCCTGGGACTGGCCTTGCATATAGGCAGAGGGGATTTTGTGAACACATAGACTGTGAGAAGGGCCCCTAAGACGCCCTGCGCCTCACAGGCTAGGTGTAGCGCCTCCCATATCACCAGGGAAGGATGATCTTGGGGGATGTGAAGCATGGCTTTGACCAGTCCTCTTCTAAACAGCACCTTCCTACAAGAAGGCTGGAAGATAAAGCTGTTATTAGTGAGCACTACCTATATGGGAACGAGTTTCTCTATTCAGAGGGATTCTTAATTCTCTGTAGTCACTGAACCTAGGACAAGGAGGTGAGACAGGAGAACAGACCTAAAAAGAAGGGACTCTATAAAAGTGTGCAGCAGGGTCGCTGAGCACACACTTGGCTGACAACTGAAACCTGCTGATAAAGAACATCTCCAGTTTAAACAGAAGAGGAAGTGGCACAAAAGTCAACTCTATTATTTGGCAAGGGTGTAATTAGGCTTACAAATGGACCTTTATTAATAAGGAGCACTAAAATTCTTCTCTAAATAGTACCCTGCAACCATCGTGTCAGCAGCCTGCAGGCTAAAGCATGTCCCTTATTATCATGATGCCGTATGCATCTGTCTCAATAGAATACCAAAATTAGTCTACCACAAACACATTCTCACAGTGCCACAGTGAGAGTCCTTGCCAAGTGCAAACAAGATGGTAGGGATGGAAAGGAAAGGGACTGAAATAGACTTGTCTGGGATTCACTGCTTTCTTTCATTGAGCTCATATCCACCACCTGTTAAACAAGGAAACATTTAAAAACATCTCCAACGTGATGGTATGCTTTCTTTTTGGTGTTACTATCCTTGCTTCTCTTGTAGAAGGAGAGGCCAATGAGATGTAAACAGCAGCCATGGGAAGGTTCAAGAAAAGTTCTTCCAAGGACTGACTTAGCTGTTAGATCCCTTTTGCTTGTCTGCTCTATCCATTTGTTTCTGCCTGAAACTTGGTTGTAATGGCTGGAGTTTTTGCAGCCACATTTTGATCAGGGGTCTGGGTTGCTAATGACATTTATAAAGCTGCAATCAAGATCTGGATAGCACATCCTTGGACCTATCATTTAAGAGTGAAAAGCAAACCTATCTTCTTTAAGAAACTATTTTGGGAGTCTTTATTATGTTAACTGAGGTATCTTAAAGATGACTACAGATTATTTTCCACTTTTGCCATAGAGAGGTAGAATTTGTTTCCTTTACCTTTAAATCTGGGCTAGTCTTCTGGCCTGTTTGGACCAAAAGAATGTGGTAACAGTCATACAGTGCATCTTCTGGATCTGGGCTTTATGGGGTCTGCAGTTTCCATCTTTGCCGCTGAGAGCATCTCTTCTTGGAACCCAACTGCCATGCTGTGAGAAGTCCAAACTGCGTGGTGAGATCACACAGAAAAAAACCGAGACACTCTGATCCACAGATTCAACTATACTCTCAGCTGATAGGCAGCACTGACTTCTAGCCAAATAATTAAGCCTTCTAGAATGTTCCAACCCTGTCAATCCTCCAGATAACTGCAACTCTTGCCAATATCATATCAAACCAAAGAATCACATAGCTGAGCCCAGACTTCCAGATGATACCACCTCAAGCATCAGATGAATGAGTCCTCACAGAAGTCCTAACCCATCAAGTCTCCAGATGACTGCAGCCCCAGCTAATACTAGTTAGAACAGAAAAACCACCCAGCTAAGCCCAGTCAACCCACAGATTCATGAAAGGTAATAAATAGTGGTGGTGGTTTTAAGGCACACCAATATGATGACTGAAAATAAGAACCATGCAGGGATAGAATGAAGAAGGAAAGATGGAAAAGGCAATCTCATTAGAATAATTCTACCCATTGGCCTCGAGGACATTGCCTGAAATTTATTCCCCAATTCTGGGCTCTGTTTAGCCACAGTCACTCTTAAAAACTTCAGCTCTCAAGCATACATTCATAGGAATATGGGGATCTAATTCTCAGCTTAACTGAATGTTTCAAAAGCCCCTGAACTGAGAAACAAACATAAAAACAGGCCAAGTGGTAAATCTTTGGTTATCTGAGAAAACCAAAATTGAAACTATCCCATAATCTGTCAGCAGGAGCCTGGGTCCATAAGACACCACCCTCCTAGAAGATAATTCCTGTTGAAGGTGAACTGATGAGTGAGAATTACAAAGTGCACAGGGAAAGTCAGTGTATAACTTCTTGTACATTTGGTGAATGAAAAAAAAGAACATAGCCCAAACTAATAGGCAATAGAGAAAGAAGAAAGGGCCTTTGAAATTAATATATTTAAAATATTTGAAAAGATAAAGAAAAGATGAAATCAGTAACATTAATAATGGGATTTAATGAAAAAAAAAACAGGCATAGTTGAATAAAAAACTAAATAGAAATTCTAGAAATAAAAAATAATTTAAATTAAAAAGTCTCAATGGATAAAGAATAGACTATATATGTATGTATACATATATATGTTTACTCTCTCTCTCTCTCTCTCTCAATGAATGTCAGGCCAGATCCAAGAAATTACTTAAAATACAATACAAAGAACTAAAATGATGCAAAGTAGAAAAGAGAAGTTAAAATATATAATAGGAATTCTAGGAACATAAAACAAAGTGATTGCAGTGAGTTGTGTAATTTTTCCAGAAATAAAGAAATACTTGAGTCCCTGAGTTGAAAAATTATTCTGAGTCTCAAATGGCATTTCCTGCATGATTGAGTTGTTGACTAAAGTGACATATGTGTATACATATATAGTTTTTCTTTGTGTAACATATTGGCTTCATTATAAAAGAATTCCCTTTCATATCATACCTTTTATAATTTCCTCTGATGATGGGACCGGATCTTTGTTTTATCTTTCTGCTTCATTTCTCTGGCCCCTTTCCCCACATTCATGAGCTCTTTCTCACTGTGTCCCTCTTATTAGGAAGGCCCAATCCCATTTCCAATGCCTAGCCAAGCTCTGTCACCTTCTAGAAGCCTCGCCTGACCACCCCAGGGCAATGTCTCTGTTTTCTCTAAAATTTTACAGCACTGAAATCTGTTCACTTATTTGGCTTATAGTCAAATGACTTTTCAATTAGCTCTGCAAGCTCTTTAAGGTTGGTGGCAATAGTTTGCATTTCTGTGACTTAGTTCTCAATAAATGGTACTTTGTTAATTGATGGCCAAAATTCCACAGATTTTTGAGACTAATTTTTGGGAGGATTAAAGAGATAGCAATGGGAAGGTTTGCTAAAAGCTTGACATAAGAACCTGATGTTATTCCTGCTGCACCTGTACAAAAATAACAAATACTACGGCTATTACTACTACATCACCACGGCCACTTTTACTACTGCCATTATTAGTATTGCTATGACCACCAATGTGTAACAAAGCCCTCAAAGTAAAACACTGGAGCAGAATTTTTCAATGAGCCTGTGGAGCAAGAAGACTGTAAAGTGATGGTGGGAAAATTAGGTAGAGGAAAGAATTTCTGAAAAGGCAGGAGAAAAGTGAAAGACATACAGTTGGAGGGGAAAGAAGATTGAAATAGGAAAAGAAAGTCGGACTGGAATTCACTTCTTGATTGGGTAGAATTCTAGGAATAACAAACAAATTAAACAGGACAATGGACCACAAAGATGGTGTAATGTAATTTATCTCCATGAGAGGAAAAGTCATATAAGCCTATCAGTTTTATGAAACATGCAGAGGCTGCTTGCCCAAGAGCAAGCCTCATGACTAGTTCAGAGAAGCCAGGTTGTCAACTCCACAAAACTACCTCCCTGGAGATGTAGCATCATTTTTTTTCAGTTACTCAGATTCGCTGGAACAATGAGAAACTGCCTCAGGGGTCATGGAGGCCAAAAGTTTTCTTAGGATACAGCCTCACATCAAAACAGCTTGGATGGGAGCTAGAGCTTCACAGATTTGGCAGCTTGGGCTCAGCCAAGAACTGAGAGTTTTGACTTTTTTCCCCAGAGTGATAAATCTAAAGAAACATCTGGATCACTATCACCAAAACCACCAGCAAGTTTGTCATAATCATTGAACTTTAATCACTGACTAACTGGGTTAGTTTCCATAGCCTTTAATTTTTACTATTTTGGAAGGAAAAATACCGTTAATCCCAAATTTCTCTCATTTCCTTGACTAAGCTCCTCTCATTTTGTCCCTCCAAACTCAAATCATTCTTTTCTTGGTTAGTCTATTAACTGAGTTTTCTATATTATGTGTTACAGCTCTTGATTCAAAATGTCCTGCTGAACACATCAATCTGTCTTGTTGCTGACTTTCAACTTCCTGCTCAATCAATCACAAAACACCTTAATCCTTCTTGTCTTGAATTACATTTGATACCAGTCCAACCTTATCTTTAATAAGCTCACCTAGGTAATTTGCATATAACAAACAAATTAGATCTTCCAATGATTATTTATAGGGTGCCAAAGCCATAAATCAACTGAGAAATAATCTGCTATAAGAGGCCTTCTGGCTAAGTGGGGAACAGAAGTTAACAAATTAAATTCCTTCTCTCAAATTCAACCTTTTCATTACACCTACACAATTCCATCTTTCATCTACAATTAACCATTAGGTTCAGGTCAAAAATGAAACTCATGCTACTATTTTGGATATTTTGGTATCAATTATTTGATTCTTTTCAGTGCTTGATCACAAATTTGTGTTATTTCTCTATTCTGCATTAATGATCTACTGTACATATACATGTGGAATGATACAAGGCAGAGACATAGGATTCCTGGATTTTCCTTCAGGCTCTGTCATACAATATCTGAGTTTTGGGGTAATATGCCACCATCCTCCCACTTTCCCCACTCTAAATTGAGTAGGGGTTTATGTATAGGCTTCAAGTGATCTGGGAACACTTGAAGTGTCATGCAACATTTTTAATGTGTTTGTGCATTTTTTTTTCTTTTAGAGAGAGGCCCCATAGCTTTAATCAGAATTTATCTCTAACATCAAAAGGTAAAGAAAGTACACATTAAAGTATATCTCTCTTCTATTTCAGCCCTTACATAATATAATTTGATTATTATTTTATGTTCTCAAGGGAGAATTCTATTTTTCAAGAAGTCGGAGTTTTATGCACTCTAACTGAAGGCACCTACAAATCAGGGATGCAGTGAGGAAGGGTAGACTTTTTGGTAAACTATCGTGAGATCGTTTCATATGAAAAAATTAAATTACCATCTCACACCATACACAAAAATAAATCCCAGATATATATAAAAAAATGAAAAGCCACAATTTAAAAATTAGAAGATGTGGGAAAATATCCAGCAGTAAAGTATTTCAAAAATAAAACAAAAATTATACATCATAGAGGGAAACATGGATACTTTTTTATTACCGTATAGATTCAAACTGCTATATGGTCAAAGACTTCTAAACAAATTTTTAAAACATACTACCAACAAGAACAAGGTATTTTAAACACTTATAACTCACAAAGTATCAATATCTTGAATATATGAAAGTTTTTATATATGAATAAGAAAAATACAAAAAATAGAAAATAAGGAAAAGATATAAACAGTCAACACAATGTAAAGTCACTATGAATGGCCACTGCCATTCACATCCCTTTCAGCTCTGACATGCCTTGTCATTTCTATAGCTGTTACTAATTGTGTCATTTACTTTAAAATGTATTATGTGCCATTTATCATGGTTATCTATTTCATTTGGGGAACTTTTCTTGTTACATCCCCTGAGAACAAGCACTGCATTTAGATCTTTAAAATATATGCATCAGACAGCCCCTAGCTCACCAATGGATACCCTGAAGAGACTCCATGAATATTACATATATATTTTAACGTCTCTAAAATTGAGGTGCACATTACAATCTATGGTATTTAACACTGAGAGCCAGGCAACATTCAAGGCATAGTTGCCATTGACTGCATAGGCATGAACTTGGTTATTACTACTCGTATTATCATCACTTCAGTTGAGTTAAGTGCACCCTTGGCATTATATTTGTAGAGTTTAATTGTCATTTTAAATATATTTTAAAAGATTACACTCTGACTTGACATTGATGCAAAAAGTTACAGTAAAGGCAGAAGGCACAGAAACAAAGTGGTGGGACAAATTTGTTATCTGTAGAGCAAATACTCATAACTGTGAAATTGCCTTAATTCCGCATTTTCTTGCAAAATAAAGACCAAACTACTTGGTCCTCAGAAAGGAAGGGATCCCCAAACAAATGAAGCTGTGGAAAATTCTGTCTCTGAGATATTTGCAAAAACATTGTCTAAAATAGGCCAAGTAGTGCAACACAAGGCAAGAAGAATTGCCACATCTCTCCAAAGGAAATTCAGTGCAACAAAGGAATGATGTGACTGGTTCATGCTGCCTCTCATTCAACCAAGAAAAGATCAGCATGAAAACTTGAAGAACACATGTTAGCAGCATGAAGAAAAATTCCAGATCGAATAGTGGAATTCTCTTTTAAGAAATGCTGCCTCAGGCCGGGTGCGGTGGCTCATGTCTGTAATCCCAGCACTTTGGGAGGCCAAGGCAGGTGGATCACCTGAGGTCAGGAGTTCAAGACCAGCCTGGCCAATGCAGTGAAACTGGTCTCTACTAAAAATACAAAAATTAGCTGGGTGTGGTGGCAGGTGCCTGTAATTCCAGCTACTTGGGAGGCTGAAGCAGGAGAATCGCTTGAACCTGGGAGGCAGAGGTTGCAGTGAGCCGAGATCACGCCATTGCACTCCAGCCTGGGCAACAGGAGCGAAACTCCGTCTAAAAAAAAAAATACTGCCTCATCAATGCACTTGATGGTATAGAGGATGATATTGTGAGATAAACATAAATGTTGACTCTGAAATCAGACTGTGAATACGAGGGAATTTTGAAAATGCCTTGAATAATTTATTACACTTTTTTTCTGTTTGTAAAATAGTGATAGTTGATAAAAAATATGGCTAGTTATGTCTAAAAGATCTCTTCCAATAAGCTTATAAAATAAACAACACTAAGAGATAAAAATTGTGTCATCATTGTATATAAATAAACTTACATCGTATTATTTGATGTAATAGACATGATTATTTTTATTAGGTTGTGGTTTATCCTTTCACTGAAACTTGACTGGTTTTGTGACTAGCTTTGAAAGATAGAATGTAGAAGAAATGCTGATTTCAGTCCTAGTTCTTAAAGACCTGGAAGAAGCTGAGCATGATGGCTCACATCTGTAATCCCAGCACTTTGGGAGGCTGAGGTGGGCAGATCACGAGGTCAGGAGTTCGAGACCAGCCTGACCAACATGGTGAAACCCCATCTCCACTAAAACTAAAAAAAATTAGCCGGGCATGGTGGCGCATGCCTGTAATCCCAGCTACTCAGGAGGCTGAGGCAGGAGAATTGCTTGAACCCAGGAGGTGGAGGTTGCAGTGAGCCGAGATCACACCATTGCACTCCAGTCTGGGCCACAGAGCGAGACTCCATCTCAAAGGAAAAAAACAAAAAAGCAAAAAAACCTGGAAGCTTCTTACTTTTTCTCTTTTGGAATGCAGACACCATGTTACAAAAATGCTAATTTAGACTACTGGAAAAGAGAGGCCACAGAGGAGAGGAATGGCACCCAGGTGATTGCCAGCATCAAATGCCAGACATGAGAGACAGGCCTAATTTGTTGTTCCAGTCAAGTTGAGTGCAGCTGTATGGGTAAACTCAGCTCACACCAGGAGGAACAGAACCACCCAGCTGAGCCTAGCCAACCCACAGAATTATGAACAATACTAAAACATCATTGTTTCAAGAAACTAAGTTTTAAATGTACTTTGTGCAACAACACATAATTAAAACAGGGGTTTGTCCTAAAGGGATGTGTTGTCATCACAAAAATCTCAAACCTGTGGTACTGGCTTTGGGACAGAATGTCAGGAGGGGGCCATGAAGGCAGCAAGGAGATGGTGGAAAAACAGCAAAAGAAGGCAGTTTATAAATGCTAGAAAAAATGGTGAACATTTAGTGCAGGGATTGAACAGTGGAGAAAAGAGCAGACAGTGTTATGTAGTGTCAGAGTAATTAGCAAGACTGCCATCTGGGGTAACTTGGAAAAAGAAAAATTACCTAGTAAACTTGTGGATCTGGCTAAGAATACTTCCAAGCAAACTGCTAAAAATATCATCAAGCTTCTTTTAAAAGCATATAATGAAGTGTTGCAAGAGAAAATGGAACTAAAACTGAACTGTTTGGTTTTTAAGCAGAATTTAGAAGAAATATAGAGAATTCAGGTCAGTTTTTCCAGATGGCAGAAAAAAAAATCCTAAGAATAAATAATCTCATGGAAAATAACAAATCTACAGTATTGTCAGTAAAAGTAGCCTCAGGGTTAAAATGAAATAAGAGTGTGGCTGAAAGACTCATTGTTTAGACCTCGGAAAGATTTAAAGTGGTACTTGGTGGACCATTCAGCTAAACAAAAAAAGCTTTTAAGAATCTTAAGGTAAATTCTCTCAGCAGAAACGTAAGTCTCATAATGAATTTGGAAGTGGCTTTGAGGCATGGGATAAACTCAGTCAGATTCATAGAAAATCCACAGAGTCTTTAAGAGGATCATATTAGTAAAAATATCACCACCACGGGCTAAAGGGGACGGTGAAATTTGTAATAAAAAGAAGCAGGCTAAAAGAACTATTCTGCTATAAATATGGGCCATTTCTTATAAGGATGCAGCTAAGCCCAGAGTAATTAGGGAATTGATCACAGGGAACAGAACTGGTACTAATCAAAGGATATGCCCTGCTTTGAGTTGGGGAACTGACATATGCCCAGTGGATTTCAAAATTATTAGGCAGAAACTGCTATGTACCCTTCATATATATAATTGTGGTAAAATGCATATAAAATTTACCATTTAGCAATTTTTAACTGTACAATTCAGTGGCATTAAGTATGTTCACACTGTTGTGCAACCATCATCACTATCCATCTCCAGAGCTTTCTTACCTCAAACTGAAACTCTGCACCCACTAAATGATAACTCTCCATGTCCCCTTTCCCCCAACCCCTTATAACCATGATTCTACTTTCTGTCTCTATGAACTTGACTGTTCTAGGTACCTCATATAACTGGAATCATACTATGTTTGTCCTTTTGTGTCAGGCTTATTTCACTTAGTGTGATGTTGTGAATGTCCATTCATCTTGCTATATGTAACAGAATTTATTCTTTTTTAATGCTGGATGTTATTCCATTGTATGTACATACTATGTTTTGTTTATTCTTTGGCCTATTATTGGGCATTTTGGTTATTTCCACTTCTGGATGTTGAATAATGTTTTTATAAACATTGATGTACATCTATTTGTTTGAGTTCTTGCTTTACAATTATTTTGGTTATGTATCTAGAAGTGGAATTGGTGAATCGTATGTTAATTTCATGTTTAATTTGTTGAGAAACTGCCATACTATTTTCCACAGCAGCCACAAAATTTTACTTTCCCACCAGCAATGCACAGGGTTTCAATTTCTCTACTTTCTCACCAATGCTTGATTTCTGTGTCTGTTTTTGTTTTAATAATAGCCATCCTAATGAAGTAGTATCTCATTGTGCTTTTGGTTGGCATTTCCCTAATGATGAGTGATGTTGAAGATCTTTTTATGTGCTTAATGGTTATTTGTATATCTTCTTTGGAAAACTGTCTATCCATGTCCTTTGCCAATATTTAATTGGGTGGGTTGTTGTTTTTGTTGTTGTTGAATTGTAATAGTTCTTTATATATTTTGGATATTAATCTCTGATTAGATATATAATTTTAAAACGTGTTTTTCTAGCTCTGTGTGTTCTCTTTCACTCTGTGGATAGTGAATTTCAATGTGTCAAATTTATCTCCTTTTTCTTTTATTGCCTATGCTTTTGGTGTCATGTCCAAAAAATTATTGTCAAATGCAAAGCTATGAATTTTTTCCCCTACATTTTCTTCTAAGTGTTTTATAGTTTTGACTCTTACATTTCTGTCTTTGATCCATTTTGAGTTAATTTTTGTATGTGGTATAAAGTAAGGCTGCAACTTTATTGTTTTTCATGTGGATATCCAGTTTTCTCACATTATTTCTTAAAAAAAAAAACCAAAAAAAAAAAAAACCTGTCTTTCCCCATTGGATGGTAATGGCACCCTTGTCAAAAATCATTTGAGTATATATGGAAGAATTTATTTCTTGTTTTTCTATTCTATCCTATTAGTTTATATGTCTGTCTTTCTGCCAGTACCACACTGTTTTGATTATTGTAACTTTGTACTAAGTTTTGAAATTAGAAAGTGTAAGTCCTCCAACTTTGTTCTTTTTCAAGATTGCACCAGCTATTCAGGGTCCATTGGGATCCATGTAGATTTTAGAATTTAAAAAAAAAATTGTATATAACACACAGTGATTTTTGACAGAGACAACATTAAATCTGTAGATCACTTTGGTATTATTTTTCTCTTAACAATATTAAGTCTTTCATTGTAAAACATAGGAGGCTTTTCCATTTAGTTAGGTCTTCTTTAATTTCTTTCAGACATTCTTTTTTCAGTTTTCAGTGTACAGGTCTTTCATCTCCTTAGTAAATTTCATACCTAAGTATTTTATTCTTTTTGATGCTACTGTAAATGGAATTGGTTTCCAAATTTCCTCTTTTGCATTATTTTATATTAGTGTACACAACTGATTTTGTGCATTAATTTTGTATCCTGCAACTTTGATGAATTTATTCATTCTGAGAAATTTTTGTGTGGACCGTTTGAGTTTCCTACATATAAGATCATGTCATCGGCAAAAAGAGATAATTTTAAATTTTTCCTTTCTAATTTGGGTGTCTTTTATTTATTTTTCTTGCCTACTTGCTCTGACTATAATTTCCAATATGATATTGAATAAAAGTGGTGAGTGTGGGCATCCTTATTGTGTTCCTAATCTTCTGGGAAAAGCTTTCAGCCTTTCAGCATTGAGTATGATATTTGCTATGTACTTTTCATATATAGCCTTTGTTAGGTTAAGGTAGTTTTCTCCTAGTTTGTGCAGTGCTTTTATTCTGAGAGGGTGTTGAATTTTGTAAAATACTTTTTTGCATCAATTGAGAAGATCATGTTTTTTTTTTTTTCATTCTGCTAATGTGGTGTATTATATTGATTGATTTTTATATGTTGAACCATGCCTGCAATCTAGGAATAAATCCCACTTAGTCATGGTACATAGCACTTTTACTATGCTGCTGAACTCAATTCTTTGTTTGACTTTGGTATCAGGGTAAGGCTGGCCTCATGAAATAAGTTAGGAAGCGTTCTCTCCTTTTCAATTTTTTTTTTGTTTGAAATGGAGTCTTGCTCTGTCACTCAGGCTGGAGTGAAGTGGCATGATCTCAGCTCATTGCAACCTCCACCTCCTGGGTTCAAGCAGTCCTCCTATCTCAGCCTCCTGAGTAGCTGGTACTACAGGCACGCACCACCATGCCCAGATAATTTTTGTATTTTTAGTAGAGACGGGGTTTCACCATATTGTTCAGGCTGGTCTCAAACTCCTGACCTCAGGTGATCCACTCGCCTAGGCCTCCCAAAGTGCTGGGATTACAGGCATGAGCCACCGTGCCTGCCCAACCTTCCTTTTCAACTTTAAGAGTTTCAGAAAGATTGGTGTTAAGTCTTCTTTAAATGTTTGGTAGAATTCAGTGAAGTTCAAATATTGATTTTGGTTCCTTGACTTTTGATTCCTTGACTACTGATTGAATCTTAGTAGTTAGGCCTATTCAGATGTTCTATTTTTTCCATAATTTAGTCATGGTAGGTTGCATATTTTTAGAATTTGTTCATTTCATCTAGTTTAAACAATTTGTTTGCTTATAATTGTTCATAGTACCCCTTTATAATACTTTTTACTCTGCAGCATTGATAGTAATGTCCCTACTTCCATTTCTGATTTTAGTAATTGGAATCTTCTTTTTTTTCTTGGTCAACCTAGCTAAGATTTTGTCAATTTTGGTGATCTTTTCAAAGAAACTATAGTTGGTTTTGCTGATTTTCTTTATTATTCTTCTATTCTTTGTTTTCTTTATCTTTGCTCTAATCTTTATTATTTCCTTCCTCTGCTAGTTTTGGGTTTTGTTCACTCTTCATTTTCTCTTCCCTTAATGTGTAAAGTTGAGTTGTTGATTTCAGATCTTTCTTCATTTTAATGTACTTAGAGCTATAAGTTTTCCCTTTAGCATGGCTTTTGCTGCATTCAATAAGTTCTGTTATGTTTGGGTTTTGTTTTCATTTATCTTAGATATTTTCTAATTTTCCTTGCTATTTCTTCTTGTACCCACTGGCCGTTTAAGAGCCTGTTGCTTGGCTGGGCACGGTGGCTCATGCCTGTAATCCCAGCACTTTGGGAGGCTGAAGCAGGCAGATCACGAGGTCAGGAGTTTGAGACTAGCCTGACCAACATGGTGAAACCCCATCTCTACTAAAAATACAAAAATTAGCCGGACGTGGTGGCATGCGCTTGCAATCCTAGCTACTCAGGAGTCTGAGGCAGGAGAATTGCTTGAACCTGGGAGGCGGAGGTTGCAGTGAGCTGAGATTGTGCCACTGTACTCCATCCTGGGCAATAGAGTGAGACACCATCTCAAAAAAAAAAAAAAAGAAAGAAAAAAAAAGTGTTGCTTAATGTCCACATATTTGTGAATTTTCTTCTCTTATTCATTTCTAGTTTTACTCTATTGTGATCATAAGTACTTTGTATTGTTAAAACATTTTTAAGTTTAGTAAGACTTGCTTTGTGGTATAATATATTGTCTATCCTGGATAATCAATAAACACTTGAGGAAATGTATATTCTGCTGTTGTTGGGTGGAGTGTTCTGTATATATTTGATAGATCCAGTTGATTGATAGTGTTATTGCATCCTCCATTTTCTGATTGATCTTTGGTTATTCTATCCATTACAGAAAGTGTAATATTGAAGACTCCAACTATTATCATAGAACCGTCTTTTTCTCCTTTCAATTCTGCCAATGTCTGATTCATATATTTTGAAGCTCTGATGTTTGTGCCATATAAGTTTGTAATGGTTATTTTGCGGTGTGTTGACCCTTTTCTCAATATATAACATGCTCTTTGTCTATTTAACAGTTTTTGACTTGAAGTTTAATTATCTAATATTAGTATAGCCACCCCAGCTATCTTTTGGTTACTGTATGCATAGAATATCTTTTTCCATCCTTTCACTTTCAACCTACTTATGTCTTTAGAATTAAAGTGAATCTCTTATAGAGGTTATCTAGTCAGATCATGTTTTTAAAATTCATTCTGCCAATATATTATTTTAATTTGAGAATTTAATGTATTTGTGTTTGGAGTAATTGCTGAGAATGAACTTCTTACTTGTGTCCTTTTATTATTTGTTTTTGGTGTTTTATAGTTTTTTCATCCCCCCCCCCATTCCCTCCAATACTGCTTTCTTTTGTGTTTAGTTCATTTTTGTAGTTTCACATTTTGATTATCTTCTCATTTTCTCTTGTGTATATCCTATAGATACTATCTTTGTGGTTATGACAGTGATCACATGTAACATTCTAAAATTATAACAACCTAATTTGAATTGATACCAACTCAACTTCAGTTGCATATGAAACCTCTACTTCTATGAAGCTCTTCTGTCCATTATATAATTGATATCACAAATTGTAACTCTATGATACAGTTTGGATTTTTGTCCCCTTCAAATCTCATGTTGAAATTTGATCCCAATGCTGGAGGTAGGGCCTAGTGGGAAGTGTTTGGGTCATGGGGATGGATCCCTCATGAGTGGCTTGGTGCCCTCCCCATGGTAATAAGTGAGTTCTTGCTCCATTAGTTCATACAAGAGCTGGTGGTTTAAAAGAACCTGGCATCTCTCTTGCTCCCTCTCTTGCCATTTGCGGTGACTGCTCCCCCTCCACATTCTGCCATGAGTAAAAGCTTCCTGAGGCCTCACCAAAAGCTGAGCAGATGTTGTCTTATGCTTGTACAACCTTCAGAACTGTTAGCCAAATAAACTTCTTTTCTTTATAAATTATCCAGCCTAGACATTCCTTTATGGGAGCACAAACCAGCTAACATACTCCATATATTGTGTATTCACTAACAGAGACTACCTTTTTTTTTTCCATTTGTCTTTTAAATTCTGTAGAATATGAAAAGTGATGTTAGAAACTAAAATTACAATAATATTGGTTTTTATATTTGCCCACGTATTTACCTCAAGTAAAGATCTTTATATCTTCATGTGACTTTGAGTTACTGCCTAGCATCCTTTTATTTCAAAATGGACTTCCTTTAGCATTTCTTATAGGACAGATTGAGTGGTAATGAACACATTCAGCTTTTGTGTATCTAGAAGTGTCTTAATTTCTTCATCATTTTTGAGGGACAATTTCTTTAGATGTAGAATTTTTGATTAACAGTTTTTTTCTTTCAGCACTTTAAATACATCATCCCACTGCTTTCTGGCCAGCAAGGTTTCTGTCGACAAATTGACTGATAATATTAGAGGATCCTTTGTATCTGACAAACCAATTCTCTCTTGCTGCTTTTAAGATTCTTTCTTTCTCTCTCTTTGTTTTCCAGCAGTTTTATTATAATGTATCTCAGTATAGATTATTTTGAATTTACCCTACTTGTAGCTTGTTGAGCTTCTTGGACTTGTAGATGAATACATTTACAAATTTAGAAAGTTTTTGACCATTGTGTCTTCAAATAATCTCTCTGCTTCTTTCTGTCTTATCCTTCTGAGACATCTATAATGTGCATATTGATCTGCTTGATGGTGTCTCACATATCCCTTAGGGTCTGTTCACTTTTCCCTATTCTTTTTCCTTTTAGCCCCTCAGATTAGATTATTTCAATTTTCCTGTCTACATGTTCACTGATTTTTCTGCCTGCTCAATCTGCTGAATTCCTGTAGTGGTTACTACAATTTAGTTATTGCTTTTTTCAGCTCCAGAGTTTTTTCTTTTAATAATTTGTATCTCTTATTGATGTTTTTATTTCTCGTATTCTTTTACTAATTTTATTTAGTTATTTGTCTGTGTTTTCCATTAGCTCTTTGAGCATATTTAAGACAGCTGTTTTAAAGTCCAGTGTTATGCTTGAAATGGAATTATTTCTGCCAATTTGAATTTATCTTACTTGCAGCTTGTTGAATTTCTTGGATTCATAGATTAATAGAGTTAATCAAATTTAGGACTTTTTGGCCATTACTTCTTCCAATAATCTCTCTGCCCCTTTCTATCTTCTCTTTCTGAGAATTTTGTTCTTTACATATGCCATGTTTTATTTATTTATTTATTGTATAGGCTTTGTGATTTTTTTTTAATGGAAATTGGGCATTTGAGAAAATAGCCACTCCTCGCAGTCTTTGCAGACAGAAGCAGTCATTATGCTCTAAGCCTAGGGATCAGCCTAAGGTGAGACCTTGGAGTCTTCTCAGGTCTGTTTTGAGAATGTGTTTTGCCTGGGCTTATGTCTGGCTTTCTCAGTTCTCCTATAAACACGGCTGCTTTTGAATGTCTTAATTTCCCAAAGAGTCTCACCTTTCATTTTCCTTCGGGCCTTAGATGGTCTATTGTTTGTCTCCACCCATAATCTCTTGCCTCAGGTATGTGTGGGGTAATAGTCATCCTGTGGCTTTCACAAGCAGTGGCTGCTGCTTTTTCCCACCTGAGATCTAAGTTAAGCAACACAGAGACTGGTCCTTCAGGCAGTCCCCAGAAAGGTTAGAGCTTGAAAAGTATGGTCTGCTCTGCTCTCTCTGGTTCAATTGGGCTATAGTCTCCTCATGACCGAGACCATACCATACCAGAGAAGGGCTGGGGCAGAAGTGAATAAAAATGCCATGAAAATGTCCTACGAATTTGAATGTGGCTTTTTTTTTTTTAATTAAATATTTGCTTGGTTGCTGTAGACTTTTCCTTTATTCCAGAGCTCCTATAAGACTAGTTCAGCTAGTTTCTGGTTGTTTTCTGAAGTTTTCATGGGAGAACAGAGACTGAGAACTTTTCTATCTACCATTTTGCTGCCATCACTACATTTTACCCCTTTTTAAATGAGAGCACCTAATGAAGTTATCCAATCCACGTCACACTACTGTATGTGGTGTTTTAGGGCAAAAAACTAAAACTAAAAGTAAAACTTTTTAGTTTAGTGTAAACTAAAAAGTTTGCACATTAAAAATGTTGCATCAAGGAGTCTCATATACTTTCAAACTTGATGCAGATGATGAGATTTGAATTTTGAGCTGTTGCCACAATGAAATGAGACTTGAGGAGTGCATGTATTTTGCAAGTGGGAGAGATATGAAATGTTGCTGTCAGGGGATATACTATGGTAGACTATGTTCAAAGATGACCAACAAGAAATTCTCTCTCTTGTACATACATACCCCTTCTTCCATTGAGAGACAGAGTGTATTCCCCCTTCCATTGATCTAAGATGGCCTTATAACTTGCTTGGACAAATAGAGTGCTGTTCAAATGATGCTCTTGGACTACTAAGCAAAGGTCTTAGAAGGTCTTATAACTTCCATTTTTAGCCTCTAATTCAGCCATCATGTAAACAGTCTTAGGTTAAGTCACTGAATTGTGATAGACTGCCTGGAGAGAAACACTGTATACAGGAGCACCAAGACACCCCAGCTGAGCCTCAGCTAAATGCAGTCACATGCATGACACTCACTACCTTGGGTGAGCAAAGAGCCACCCAGCTGAGCCCCACTAACATGAGATATTAGCCTTCCCCTGAGCCCTGACCAAATTGTGGAATCATAAGCAAACAAAATTATTGTTGCTGTTGTTGTTTTAAGCCATTATGATGTTTTTGTGGGGGAGGGGGAGGAAGTGGTTACATAGCATAGCCACACTACTTATCTGAGACAACTATTTAATTGATTTTAATGAGTAATTTAGGTTACAAGCCATTTTATTCTGTGTAACTGACTTACAAATTACCCCTGTTTAAAATGAGACTCCTTAGATACCATGTCCTTCTTTCATTAACTTCTACATGCTAGGGAGGAAATAGCATACATTTGGGTATACACAATTCTGGGTAATAAATTATCTGTTTTTTATAAGCTAGAGGCCCGGGTAAGTGACTTCACCTTTCTGAGCCAAGGTTTGCTGTTCTGTGAAATGAAGATAATGATTGTGACATAGATTTTGGGGAAGATGAAGGATACTATGGTGTGATATTTGGTCCATATGGAAAACATGAAGCACAATTCCTAGCACACAGTAGGCATGCCAATGGTGGTAATTAGAGGAATCCCCTCCTAAGAGAGGTGTTCTTAGATATTGATATTTTCTCAGAGCTCAAAGAAAGGAGGCTAAAAAGGCAATCTTGTAGGTGTTTAGTTAATTAATTAAATGATAACATGAGTTAAACTTGTAAAGGAATTGGAGCAGTGCTTGTCTACATAATAATTAACTGAGTATAATTATTGTTGTTATTATTGTTGCTGCTGTTATTATTTGGTCAAATGACTTCACCTAACATCCCTCTGGTCACGCCTAGGAGACTTATCAGGCCTTGTTTTAGGTCCTGGTGCCTTCATGCTGGTGAACCACCTTTGGGACCCATCTCTCTCCCACAGAGAAAGCAGTAACATCACAAGTCTGTATTCTACACCAAATAGATGTATTTATTTCATTCTGACACCATCAATGAGCCATGACTCCCCACTATCTCAGAAAATTTTGCTCTTTGGAGCAATAGAATGGCTTTATTATTATTGTCTGAGCAACATAGACTTGAAGAAATACTTGATTGTTAGAACCAAAATGCTCCTAGAGATGTTCCATGTTTCCTACCTTTCTTCCTTTTTTTTTTTTTCTCTTTTCACTTACCTGATAAATTGCCATGTTCCAAGGAGTATCTAAAAAACAACATATTTTCCAGTTTGCTTTATATTAGTTTAGTTGTTTCTTAGGACATTTTTCAAGTGGTCAGTTCGTGGTGACATACTTTTTTTTTTTTTTTTTTTCTTTGAGACAGGGTCTCACTCTGTTGCCCAGGCTGGAGTGCAGTGGCGCAATTTCATCTCACTGCAACCTCTGCCTTCTGGGTTCAAGTGATTCTCATGCCTCAGCCACCCAGGTAGCTGAGACTACAGGCATGTGCCACCATGCCTGACTAATTTTTGTATTTTAGTACAGATGGGGTTTCACCATGTTGGCCAGGCTGCTCTCGAACTCCTGGCCTCAAGTGATCTGCCCACCTTGACCCAAAGTGCTGGGATTATAGACATGAGCCACCATGCCTAGCAATGTGATTTTCACATAGAGGGTTTCATCTACAGTCTTCGGAACTACTTTGACTTCATTTATTTGCTGTAAGTTCAGAGTTCCACGTATCTTAAATCCCCCACCAAATAGCCCTTTGCTAAGTAACCTGGACACTGTGAGCTCAGTGGTGGCTTTAGATCCTTTGTATTTTTCAACCAAACTTCCAAGCTTACTTACAGTACTAACTACCTAATGCTGCAAAATAAATCACCCTAATACTTAGTAACTTGAAACAACAATAATCATCTATTATCTGTCACAGTTTCTGTGGGCTAGAAATTTGGAACAGCATGGCTGGGCTGTTCTGACTTGGGATCTTTCATGAGGTTACAGTGAGATGTCAGCTGGGGTTGCAGTCATCTGAAGTTTTGACCAGGCTGGAGAATCCATTTCCTAGATGGCACAATCAGATGACTGACCATTTAGTGTTAATTGTTGGTAGAAGGTCTCAGTTGCCCTCCATGGGAGTCTTTCCACAAAGTTTATTGAGTCTCTTGACAGCGTGGTAATTGGCTTCTCTCAGAGCAAAAGATCTAAGGGAGCAAGGAAGAAACTGCAATGCCTGTTGTGATCTAGCCTGGGGAATCAAACTTCCTCCATCACTTCCCCTATATTCTGTTGGGCACTTGGCAGGCCTTCAAGGTGACTTCACAATGGAGAACATACTAGAAGATGAGGACTACTGGAGGTCATCTGGAAAGCTGACTGACACATCATCGTACTTCACCAAATTTCCTAGCGTAGTTTCAAATCTAAAATTCTGACCCACTCAGGTATTAACTATGTATCTCAGGAAAATGGTTCTTTTATAATTTGTTAAAGTACCTTTCTCCTTGAATTTCTTCAGAGCTGTTATTCTTGGTCAATGTTTCTAGAATTGACTATCTTATTTATACAACCCTTAACAACCTCTCTTATTTTAGAAAAACAGGAAAGTAGAGAGAAAGAGAAAAAGAGGGTGGAACGTAAGAAAAAGGGGAGGGAAAATCCTATTCAAGGTGTTTAACCTTGTTGTTAAAGCGTTCTGGAGTGCCGGTTGTCACACTGAAGGCAGTGTTTTCCAAGATTTCATTTTAAAGAATCAGGCCCATTAATAGTTTCCAAAATTACATTTCTTCTCCTACTAGTTGTATCAACTTGTTCTCTGATTTTTTTTAAAAAAATACAGGCTTTCACATTGCCTCCGTGACATGAAAAGTGGTATTTTTATAGACATGATCTTTTTGGTTCAGTTCTTCTCTGTGTATAAGAGACTATTTAGCGTCTGCCATCAAATATACAGAATATGTGCCAATTAGAATTTTTGCCCGTGTCTGTCATGTAGATCTAGTGCTTTGGAAAAAATAAACATTCTTGCATTTTAAAGCTCAGGTCTGCATTAATGCTGCTCCCCACAGTTTGGTTTTCCTTTTGCTAACCTGGCCAGTTTTTTTCTCTAAGCCTTGTAGGCCTCCTCATGAAGCACAAGGGTACTTACGCAGGATACTCTAAGGGGCAAGACTCAGGCTCTGGCATCTGAACCTGTGTGAATCATGGCTCTGCCAATTATTAACTGAAAGACCATTGGGTAAATTATTGGAAGTTTCTAAGCTTCAATTTTCTTATCTGTAAATCGAAGATATAAATAGACAACTTTATAGGGGTGTCAGATAGACACTGGCCCTGACTGCCATCGTCGAAAACTGGTTTTGAAATTGAATCTAAAATAGCAATAGTCATTGTGTCATTGTGTGAAGTTAAATGGTGCAAGTGAAAGTGCTTTGAAAAGCTGAGACTACTGTGACAGTATTCTAAACACACCATATGTGTGTAGAAGAATTCAGATAACTGCTACTCCCAGGAATAGCCACTTCGTCACACTAGTAGATTCGTTCAGTTCAAAATAGTGTAGTTAAATGTCAGCTTAAACATAATTCAGACATTTTAAAACTTTAAACTCAGTATTGAATGGAAATCAAGCTTTAATTTTTGAAGGAAATAGGTCTCTGTTTTTGGTGTCTTGACAGACATAGGGTTCTCTATGGTAGTGGGTCTTCTTTCGATGGAACACTTGTGTTAATCAAAAAAATGGCAGGGTGCATGAATCTCAACAAAATATTTTTATTTATAAAATATACATATTTTCTATAATAATATGTACATTAAGAATATACACTAAGAATAAGAATTCCCACATTAAGTATATTGTTTTTGTAAAACAATGTCTGTCTAGCTTATTGTCCAGTTAATAAAGTTAAAGGTCCTTTAAAAGTTGTCATTGTAAATAAAACAACTTGCAAAAAAGTGTTCTGGAATAGAATTAACAAAATATGATCTCTATTCATGAGTTGGAAACTGGAAAAAGGATTCTTGAAGTAAATGTTCTGAGTGGAGTTACTAGGATGTCTTCCAGCCTCCTGCAGTCAAAGAGTACCACTGTATTGATTAGTCTGCATGTAGCAGGGCTCCCTTCATCACATCGGGGGACTTTTTTCTTTTTCTTTAATTTCATTTTTAATCCTCTTAGCTTTAAATATACTGCCTAGAGACTCAGTTACTACCCAGTTGGTGGTTTTTTGGGATAAATGTAACTGGACACTTTGTTAGCTTTTCAATTAAAAAAGACACTTAGCCCATGTGGGATGTCATCTTTTTATAATCAGTGTTCCCATGTGGGGAAAATTATTCACACTACTTGCAAGTAAAAAATAATTTAACTTTTAACATTAAAATATGTGGTAAAACCCAGAAAACATCCCAAACAAAAGAATATACATAAAGAATAAAATTAAAATTGTAATGTAATGAATAAATAAAAGTAGTGGTTGCTAGTTTTTCTTTGTGTATTTCAATGGATTACCTTGTCTACACTGTGAGATTTACCTGTCTTACTTTGGAGACCACTTTCATGCGTGTCCGTGTGAAGAGACTACTAAACAGGCTTTGTGTGAACAATAAAGCTTTTTAATCACCTGGGTGCAGGTGGGCTGAGTCCAAAAAGAGAGTCAGTGAAGGGAGATAGGGGTGGGGCCGTTTTATAAGATTTGGGTAGGTAAAGGAAAATTACAGTCAAAGGGGGATTGTTCTCTGGCGGGCAGGAGTGGGGGTCACAAGGTGTTCAGTAGGGGAGCTTTTGAGCCAGGATGAGCCAGGAAAAGGACTTTCACAAGACAGTGTCATCAGTTAAGGCAACGACTGGCCATTTTCACTTCTTTTGTGGTGGAATGTCATCAGTTAAGGCAGGGCAGGGCGTTTTCACTTCTTTTGTGATTCTTCGGTTACTTCAGGCCACCTAGGTGTATACGTGCAAGTCACCGGGGATGCGATGGCTTAGCTTGGGCTCAGAGGCCTGACAACCACTGCTCACTCTCAGTTGTACATGAAAAATAGTCAATTAAAACAACAATGAGATACCACTGTAGAGCTATTAGAATGGTGAAAATCTAAAATACCAGCACCACCAAATGCTGGTGACAAGGTAGAGCAAGGAGCTCTCATTCATTGCTGATGGGAATGCAAAATAGATACAGACACTTTGAAAGATAGATCTGGCAGTTTCTCACAAAGCTAAACATACTCTTAGTCTAGCAATCATATTTCTTAGTATTTAGACAAACAAAGAGAAAACTTACATTCACACGAAAAATCAGAACATGATTATTTATAGTAGCTTTATTCATAACTGGCAAAGCTTGGAAGCAGCCAAGGTGCCCTTCAATCGGTGAATGGATAAACAAACTGTGGTACATCCCTATAATGGAATATTATTCAGCAATAAAAAGACATGAACCACAGAAAAAAATGGAGGAACCTTAAATGCATAAAAAGGCTGTATACTGTATGATTCTAACTATATGACATTCTGGAAAAGGCAGTAAAAAAGATCAGTGGTTGTCAGGGTTTTGGATAGTAAAGGCAGGTGGATGGAATGATAAAAAGGTTTAGCACAGGGCATTTTCTAAGCAGTGAAACCCTTCTGTATGATATAATGACGGATACATATACATTTGTCAAAACCCAGGGAAGTACATAATGCAAAGAGTGAACTCTAATGTAAACTATGAATTTTAATTAATAATAATGTATCAATATTGGCTCATCAATTAGAAAACAATGTATCACACTAATGCAAGATGTTAATAATAGGGAAATTGCGGAGGAAGAGGGAGAATATGAAAACTCTACTTTCTGTGTAATTTTTCTGTAAACTTAAAACTGATCTGACAAATAAAACTGATTTAAAAGATAGACTAAAAGAAGTATAAGTGGTTGTTCTGACTAGATTTTGACTTGGCTGTCTGTGTGAGAATTATTAGACACCTTGTTGAAATTCTAGTGGCCCATGTTTGGGACATGACTAGCAAAGGAAAGTGTTTTAAAACATTTTAGTCCAGGTAAAAGATTGCATTCCCTTTCTGGAAAGATGACTTTTAGGTGGGCTAAATTTGAATCTGGGCCCTAATCCTTATAGCCACATGAGCATGAGTAGCTCACATAACTGTTGTGAGTCTCAGTTTTGTCATCTGTAAAATGGACATAATTTCTACAATATCAAACCTCAAAAAGTTGGTGTGAGGATTATTAGAGTAAATATATGTAAAAAGATTGGTGATCAGTAGGCATGAATGAACAAACACTTTTATTGTTAGGCAAAACCAAGTAACTCTGCCTGAGAAGCCATCACTACATATTCTACCTTGGCTTATGCATCCATTGAAATGAAGAATCATGATGTCTGTTAAAAATTCTCTCAATGACACTCAATTTTACTGAAGCATAGGAAATAACTGGGAACAGTAATAGTTATAAGAAATGAAACAAAATGAGGCTAATGTAAATAAAAAGGAGTTACCTACTGGCTTTTCCCAATTAATTAGCATATGCACACTCAATTATTCATACTTTAGGGAACTCATTTAGGCAATCAGGTATCCCATAAATATTCATCTTGTTTACCTACAGTGTGTCTGTCATTAGGATTGGAAATTGGCAGTGTTTTCTCAATATATTTCACAACTGGTTGCTTTGAAAAAAAATTACCTGAGACTAAATTCATATGTCATTAATGGTGCAAACAATCTGCCACATGAACGCTGAATTAACAGTGGGATGCTTCGTGCTTGTTTGTCCTCTCTTGGGTAGGGGCTCCATCACCTACTCAAAAGGCATGGATTTTCTCAGTGGGCCAGTGGATGGAACTGCAGAGGTGCGATTCTGACCTTTGGCCACTAGCATGTGCTCTTGAATAGCTTTTCATGGCAGTCAGGCCCTGGGCCCACAGGAACTGAGAGGCTACCTCTGGTTCTAATTTGTTGAAGAGGCAGAAAGAATGTGATTTATAAGTGTGAAAGCATTGTGCCACTAACTCAGACATGACCCCACATAAGTGGCTCTTCAAGATGCCAGGAATGGCCCAGGCATTTGCAGAATGGAATATATAATCAGGAGGGGCTACGGAATATGCAGGGCCAGTGCAAAATCAAAATGTGGAAATGTAGAGCCCCTCTCAGCACCCGCTGTTCAAAAATTAAGTATTTCAAGACAGTAACAGCGGGGCCTTTCTGTCTGAATGTGGGGCTCTGTGCTACTGCACAGGTTAGGTTGAAGCTGGCCCTGAATGCAATACACTGTTACCTTCTCCCTAACTGCCCAGCCTCAAACAGATGACAAAACAACGATGAATGACCTCTCCTGGCTACTAGGGAACCAAATTTTGTGTTATAGGTGCTATTTCTTGAGCACTTATTAGAGCCAGTGCTAGGCTATGACATTGTCTCTAACCCCTATGTTTCCCTTATGCCTCCAAAATAGACGTTAGTGTCTCCATCATACAGGCAAAGAAATGGAGTTATAGAGAGAGCAAATGACTTACACAGAAGTAGTAAGTGACTGAATCAGGGTGTCCAGGTTTGTCTAACTCCAAAGCCCATGTTCTTTCCATGGGAATCATGCTATTTTGTAGGGTTGGAAGCTATGAACTTCTAAAACATAGCATATGCAGTTTTGGTGGGTAACTTTCTATTTCCAATAATTGTATTTACCTTTAAAGATTTTGCAACATTCCTCAGCTTCCTTTACCAGGTTCTGCAATCTCTTCTCTCAGCAACAGGAAACACTGCAAGAACATTTTCCAGAGCAAATTACAAGTGTTGCTTCCACTTCTTGCCCTCCAGGCTGCAGACAAAAGCTCTTTTCATTGTGTCAAAGGGATACAGTCAGGCAAACAGTATAAACTAGCAGGATGGTGTAGTTTCCAAAGAGGAGCCTAGTCTAAACTTTTTTGATCCACACTTGAAATAAATCAATATGGTGCAGGACGGACCATGAAAGACCCTTTGAGAAGGGAAAGGTCTTCAGAATACGGAATGGGACCAAGTCTTTCCCTAACTTTCTCACTCCCAAATTGTATAAAAAACAGGGACTATGGGGTGGGGGGAGTACCAAGGAATGGCCTCTTGTCTTGTTTAATGGGAAGGAGACAATTCCAAAATGTCCCCACCTTTGCAAAGGAAAGCTCCTTTTGTTTGAAGCTTAGCAAAGCTACTTTGGTTGCTATGAAAACAGAATCAGTACGATGGACTGTTTCAGGGTTTCAGGCTGTGCTCCTCTTGGAAGTCACAGCCCCCTTGCAGCCAACAAACAGCATGAGTGGCTCAGCTTTCCCAAAGCTGGGCTGCTCATTAGAGCCATCAGTTAACCCCCTGCCCCTGCCCATTGCTTACTTATTGTAATTAATTTTATGGCCCCTTTAAAAAAGAGAGAGAAAAGAAAAGGGAGACCTCTACATTTTATGCTACATTGCACAAGCAATTGAAAGTTGCGGGGAAAGAAGAAAAAAAAATCAAGCACCAAATGTTTAGCAGGGTTTTCTTCTCTTTTAAATGAGCAATCTATTTAAATCAATTATCAGCACAAAATGAGCAGGCTGATCTAATTAGTCTTGGCCCCTGGTGGGTTAATGAATGAAAGGGAGGTGCCGGGTAGATGTGTGCTTTCTTTGGAGTCTTCAGAACTGACCACACTAACACTAAGCCCTTCTGGGTTGCTAAGTCTTATCAGGCAGAATTATAGAAAGACATAAAAAGAGACAGAGAGAGAGAGAGAGTAGAATGAGAGAATAGGGGAGAATTATTAGTTCCATCAACGGAATGACTAAGCATTGCGTGGCATATTTTCAGTCTGAGATTTACCACACAGTGATCATTACCATTTGATAAGTAGTTCAGAATTGCAAAGAAATCAATTTGTGTTTTCTTTAAGCATGTTTGAAATGGAACAACATATTGACTTCAGAAGAAAACATGCTGGTGAGGGATGACGGCTCCAGCCCTGAACCTTGGCACAAGTAACCTCCTCCCCCTTCTAGCCCCAGTCACTTCTTACCCTTTATTTAATCATAATGGCCCCTGGACATTAAATATAGTTAATTAAGGAACTAATATGAGGAAGCAGGAGTGGGAAATATGATGAACAATAAGTTTGTGAGTGCTGGACCGGAAGGTCTCAAGTTTCCCAGGATTGAAAAAATATATATCTTTTCAAGTATTCCTTGGTGCAAGGAAGTAGATATTTGCTTTTTGGGTTATGACATTTCTTACCCCAAATGTTAACTCTCTGGTAAATGTTACAAGTATTTATGGTTTGGGAATTCGATATGTGTTACTTTTTGGGGTTATTCTTTTCTAATGGAAATTACATGGGCTTTAAGTTTAGGCAGACCAGCTTTGCTGCTGAAGTGAGTGGCCTTACGTGACTTTCTCCCCACCTCTGAACCTCAGTTTTTTCATCTTTAACATGGGATAACTTCATTTAGTTGTGCTGGGAATTGAGATGCTGTGCACTGAGTGGTCACTGTATACACCCTACCTCTCCTTCTTTACTCAGAAGTGTGGACCTGAGGATGTTTTGGCAAAAGGCAGAAGTAACTTTTTTTTTTCCTTTCTTCAAAATAATGCAATGAGGGTGTGAATTTTTATGTGTTTTTTTTTTAATTTTAATTTTTTTTTGAGATGGGGTCTCACTCTGCCTCCTAGGCTGGAGTGCAGTGGTACCATCGTAGCTCACTGCCACCTTGATCTGCAGGGCTCAAATGATCCTCCTGCCTCAGGCTTCCAAGTAGTTGGGAACACAAGCATGCATCCCCATGCTAGGCTAATTTTTAAAATTTTTTGTAGACAAGGAGTCTCGCTATATTGCCCTGGCTAGTCTTGAACTCCTGAGCTCAAGTGATTCTCCTGCCTCAGCCTTCCAAAATGCTGGGATTACAGGCATGAGCCACCAGGCTCAGCCTCTGTGTGGATTTTTATTTGAATCATTTCACTTTTTTAAAATCCTACTTCAAGGAATGAAAAAAACAAGTCTCAAGGAACCAAGCCCTGCCTCCAACTGAGGATGGGGAATAATAATAAACTGCCCCTGCTGTTTACTTGGTGTAGTCAAGAGACATTTCTGGATTACAAAAATATCTATGAAAAACTGAAAAGAACCATCATCATTATTAGGTTTTCGGGAGGCCAGTCATTGCAGGGTGGTGTTCACACTGCCTGAGCCAAGCCTGTGATGTGGGTAAAGGCCTTGAGGAGCTGGTTCAAGACATACTACCAGGTATAGAAGAACCACTCTCCATGATTCCTCTACCCCTTCCTTTTCCTGCCCTACCAGATTGTATATTATCAGTGTCAAAGAAACTTGGGAAATATTGCATCATCTTTGAACTACAAAATTATTATGTTTCCTATGTGGCAAGATAATTCTTTGCTACCAAACAGCTATGTCTTTTAGAACATTTCTAAGAAGTCTCAGTCTTTTATTAATGAAATGACCAGAATCATTGGCCTATATGCAAATCGAAATCCCATTGTTTTATGACTTTTCATGGTTCTTTTCACCAAGCCCGATCTCAGTGAGGAGAGAAATCCTGTTTATCTATTGCCAATTGTTTTAGATTGGGAAGGCTCACAGTGGAACTACAAAACTCCTTGTTGGAGATGAAAGTGGCAAATTTTGGAAAATGAGGAAGAACTTTGCAGAATCTCATGTGAACTGGATTTTGGCTTTGTGTGACAAAGAGTGGGCGTGGGAGCATTCAGGAGCATGATAAAGGAATGCTGGAAATAATTTGCTATTTTTAGAGACAGAAAGACATAAAGAAAAAAAAAAGAAAAATCTTTTGCAGCCAGGGAATGCAAACTTTGTAGTTCATCATAGTTTCAACATGGGTTCTTACAATGATTTATTCAATTAACCTCTTGCCTGTAAGCCCCCATCTTTAAATAAGCAAGATCTGAGAACAACAATTATAACTTTGCTAACGAGAAGCTGGGTAAGTATTAAGTGTTTAAAAACCCCACTATTGGAGCCTGGTAATTTTTAAACATATAATTACCTCTTTTATTATACTTTGATTAGATTAAAATTAATGCATTATTAAGTCATGATATGTTCAACCATCTAGACCTCTGTATAGACACAGATAGCAATTCCTTTTTTTCCCCTTCCCCAGGTCTAAGTTAATTAAATTCCCTTTAATTATCATTTACTAAAAAGCTTCACTTTTGCCACTATTATGTCTTTTGAACTTTGAAATTTGAAAAAAAAAAAGGACCTTAAAATGGTCTTTTACAGGAGAAATGAACTGTCAGCGAATTCAGGCAAAATTAATTATTTCAGCTTGATAAACCTTTTCATCTATTTGACTCCTTATACAGAAAAGCCAATTAATAATGTCAAACATGCTTTGCCTCCAGGGACCCGCAAGTTCTAATGAGTCTGTTTACTGTGGAGTGGCTAGCAGAATGAGCTTCATGTAGAAATTTTCTAATCGCGCCATACCTGTCAAGCTCAGTCTCATTATCTGTGTACCAAGGGCAAACCTCATTTTGTCAGTAGTGGTTTTCGAAGAACTAACAGATGCCTGGGGGAACATGCAGGACTGTCGGCCAGTAGACGAGTCACTTAATTACCAATCAGAGCAGCCGGGGTGAATGCCTAATGCTCCTTAGTCCCGACCTCCTCCATCCCAACTCCACGAGCCCATCTTATCAGAGACCGGAGATTCGGTCCTTCTCAGCACCCTGCGCTCATCTACCACGACCCCTTTGTCCTGGGCCCTCGGAAGTGATGATTGATGAGGCGCCTCTGGAAACAGTGATTAATCATACGCGCATTGTACCACAAGTAGGACAATCTGGGGGCTCCTGCTCCACCTGCCTGGGCGCTGATTATGGTTTGGCTGATGCGGGTGGAGCCTGCAGTGGAGGGCGTCCCCACAGCCACGCCTAACGAGACCTAGCATTCCCTACCAGCACCTTTGCGCCTCTTTGACTTGCAAGAAGCACCATCTACCGCGCAGATATTTGGCTGCAGACAGGGGCTAGCATCCTGGAAACTGTGCATACTGTAGAGCAGCGATTCTCAAACTTAGTGCACCTACACATCACCACCGGGAGACCCTGTTCCAACCAGTTCCTGATCCGTGGGTCTGAGGCCAACCTGAGATTCTGCATTTCTAACCAGCCCAGGCTTGCACTGCAGACCTGTGGACCACATACTGAAGCCAAGGTCGAGAGCAGAGATCCTGGACGAGCTGTTCAACCTTTCTGGGCCTTACATTTCCACCTCTTTAACATATTACAGAAGATTCGGTTTCTTCCTATGGCCTTTTATCGAGCAAGCTCCCAGATGAGCACCCTGCGATCCAGGCCCTACCTGGCCTCCCATCCTCACCTCCCCTTTGCCTCAATCCCTCATTGCAGCCTCTCAGAGCTCCGGGCAGGACACATGCTGCCGGAGCCATGGTCTCTCACTTCCTCTCACACGGC
Organism: Pan troglodytes; assembly: GCF_028858775.2. NCBI lineage: Eukaryota > Metazoa > Chordata > Mammalia > Primates > Hominidae > Pan > Pan troglodytes. Next base: position 19,077,898 of record NC_072411.2, read on the forward strand.
CAGTTCCTTGCATTCTCTTTCAATCCTTTGCTCAGTCATCACCTCGGATAGAACACCTTTCGTGACTTGCTCTCCCCTGGCCCTAGAACAACTAAGGGGACCCTCCTTTGTGCTTTCCTGCACTTTTGTCGACCTCGTTAGGGTCCAAGTTACCCTTCGCTGCAATGAACTATTTCCCCACTTACCTCTACAATTAGGTTGGAGTTTCTTGGGAGAAATTCTGTCTTCGGCTTGCTGCTCCTACCTTCACCGAGTTCCAGAATCTTCCTTCTTCTCCTGAACCCCTCTTCCTCTGTCTTAATCACAACAGGTATTATTTCTGGACTATTGCAGCAGCTTCCTCTTTATCGGTTTCTCTGATTCTAGTTTCTTTCCTGTCTAATATACCCTTAACATTGTTACCAGAATCATTACCTAAAGTTGAAATCTGCTTATGCAGACTACTGCCCCACTCCAACCTGCCCAAACCCTGTTGCCTTAAACTTGCTAGTTTCTTCTTCCCTGAGAAGAAATCACACCAGCTGCCAACTGTGAGTTCCAAAGATCAACATACTTCTGCAGTCTCTTGTTTGAAGAGAACTTATTTTGGCTAGGTCCAGACCTACGGCTCTTGAGGTAATTTTATAATGTTGCATTATGCCTGAAAAGGACTGAGATTTGCAAAGCAGCCTAGAGAGGCAGTCAGACTCAGGGCTTTGATGTCAATGAGTTCTGGATTCAAAATCAAAGTCTGCTATTTATAAGCAAGTCACTTATTCTTGTTCTGCCTCAATTTCTTCTTCAGTAAAATTGAGGACTAAATTCTAACTCACCTATCATCATGAGGATTAGAGAGATAAAATTTAATAAATTTCACTGCTTACTGAAATAGTCTGTGAAAGAGCTTTGAAATCAGGTGAGTGACATTTATGCACAAGGCATCAGTACTTTGGCTTTGTGACTTGTTCACAAATGTTTTTCCTCTGTCCACTCTGAACACTGCAATGTCACTGAGCCATGTGCTTAAGGTCTAAAAGAAATCAGGCAGTTCACATAAAATTAGGCACTGGGCTTTCAGGAAATCAAACATAGTTAACCTCTCCTTTCATTAGCTTTATTTCTCCAGGAAAACTGTGTTTCTGGGGAAACCTCAAAGTGTATCTGAGTTGGCCAGAGCCTTCTAATTTCTTAGCCCAGGGAGCAAAAGAAAGCTTGAAAATGGAGCCTGATTAATTCCGTCAACACTTTACTGGATTGCGTTCTATGCTGCCCTCCTGTTGAATATTGGGCAGAGAGATGGCTAGATGCCAAGGGACTCCTGTCCAGAGTGGATGCTTCAGCTAAGCTGGCATTATCCCATCTCTCTTAGACCTTTAAACTGTTGGCCACCAGAAAATTTTCCATATTTTTTATACAATAATTATTTTTTTATTTCACATTTTCCCCTTTTAATATGTAAGTAGAAAAGGCTTGGTCCATTCTTAAAAGGTGTTGTTTTTACGTATTTATGTCAATTTGTTTACCAAAGAACACATCTCTAATTTTGTAATAATGGTCAAGAGGAAATTAAATCTTGATAAGAAAAGAAATCACAGGTTAGGCGTGGTGGCTCACACCTGTAATCCCAGCACTTTGGGAGGCTGAGGTGGGTGGATCACCTGAGGTCCGGAGCTCGAGACCAGCCTGGCCAACATGGTGAAACCCCATCTCTACTAAAAATACAAAAATTTGCCAGGTGTGGTGGTGCGCACCTGTGATCCCAGCTACTCTGGAGACTGAGGCAGGAGAATCACTTGAACCTGGGAGGTGGATGCTGCAGTGGGCCGAGATCATGCCACTGCACTCCAGCATGAACAGAGAGACTCCATCTCAAAAAAAAAAAAAAAAAAAAAAAAAAAAGAAAAGAAAAAAAAAAGGAAAGAAATCACTTTAGTGGAGAGCTGTGGTATTCTGGCCAGGAATTTTTACTGTGTTCTGTGAAGCCCTAGATTTTCAGAGAAATACCTTGAGACTGTTTCCCAGGGAAAGAATGAAGGAAGGGGTGCAGCCAAAGGTTCCCTGTCCTAGTTTCAGTGACCTCTGCTTGTATTTGTTTTGTATATTGGGAATCTATTAAGATTTTGTTTGAAAAGGGGCACCATGACTTTTTAACATATTGGAAACCATTGTTCCAAAAAGGTTTGGACGACTAGGTCAAATTTCTGTGCTAATGAGGATGTTCAGACCTTGTTGCTTTAGAATCCTCAGGCCGCGTTTACTCGATGCCATATATTTGCTTATCACAGCCAGCACTGGCCATCAGTTCCTAACACAGCTTTCATCTGCACCCACCAATAGCCTTGTTACTTGATGAACTTTATCCTACACAGAAAATAAAAAGAGTCCACAGTCCATTATATTGACATTGTAACTGATAAATACCTATTGGGAAAGCTGTCCATCTGGCCTCCCTTTCTGTTATCACAAGGGAGACCAGAGAAAGAATAGAACATGTGTAGGGAAGATGGCTGGACCTTTTTATTCACACTGGAGGATGCCAAGAAAATTATTTGGAACACTGGGGCTCTGTTCCCCATGATCAGTTTGGTATTGCCAAATGCCCTTCTACATTTTAGTGGAGAACCCATTTACAGTCACTCAAGCATCAGGCATCTTCAAATTGCTTCTGTAAACTTTATTTACACTTAGAACACTGGACTATCTACGCCTATGCAAGAGTGTCCCCCTTTGTATAGTAGAAAACCCACAGGTTTTAGAGTCTGACAGAACTTCAATAAATTTCACTCTACCACTTATTGGCTAGGCACTCTTAATGCCCTGTTTCTCCTTATATTTCTGGGAAAACAGAACCCTCCCCCATCCTTTTCCATCAAATGCACCTCATGATTGAGAGCCAACTTATATAGTACAGATATTTTGGGCCAATCTGAAATGCATTGGATTGTCTGATAAGAAAGAGCATTTCTAAGCAGATTTCAGTTCAATCCAGTGCACTTCCATATTCAGCTATTAAGCACACATCTTATGTCAAGCACTGCCCAAGGTACAGTGAGGGACACACACAAAGGTGAGTCAAATATACATCTTAAGTCAGAGAGATGCAGACCCCACTGGGCCAAGCTAAGGTAAGGGCTATAGTTGGAATTGCAGCTCTGGCATCATAAATGATTCTACAGGCCTTCGCTAGGATTTGACTGTTTCCTCTCAATTCTATTGTTAAAATAACAAGCGAAACATATTACGTAGGTTTTTCTAAAAAAAAAAACACCTTATTACAAAGTTGATATTTTCAGCTTTTATCCCTAAAACTAACAAATACAACCCGATACCTCATTTGGATATTGTCACTCAGACAGTATTCAAATCTGTTAGAACATTTGAGGACGAAAAGGTTGAGGAGATCACATGCTCCAGTCTCTTCCCTTTACAACAAATAAACCAAGGTCTTGAGATGGGAAGAGCCTTAGGAAAGGTCACATCCTTTGTCTTCTAGGCCACAGCATTTTTTATTCCACATAGGTGTCAACTTAAAGGACCCCATATTATGCCTCCTGATGGCCTATCCTGGGCAGGTTGGCACTAATTTCATATTCATCTATGCTTTAAGTCTACTGTCTTTTAGGAAGTCTGAAAGCCTTTCCCACTTTTTAAAAGAATGTGACTTTCACCCTTCACAGATTTCCCATTGCATTACCGTGTCTGTCCAACTCTACTGGCAAGCCTGTGAGCATTTCTGAATCCCTCAGAGCCCTGTGGTTAGCAAGGGCTGGTGGAAGTTAACGCCAATTTCTTGCCACATACGGGTTTTGTTACCTCCCAAAGAGAGCTTGTTTAAACCTCCTTTGATCAAAGCAATTAGAAGAACTGGAGGCAGGTGATTCATAAGCTCAGCAGCTGGAGAAACTCTGCTTGGGGATGCAATCATGAATCGTATTTAAATACATTGTCTCATTACCTTACCAGGACAGAACTTGAATATTCACACTTGTTTTTCAGGGTTAAAACTCCTGGAGAAGATTTCAGTGCTGCATTTCCAGAAAGCCATTATTTGCTCAATGTTTCCATTTTGATATGATAACAGAGTCTACTTAAGACTATAACTATCCATTCAATAAACAAGTACAACTTAGCCTATCTTTGAGAAGTGCTAAGTTTTGAAAATTAGCCTGCCAAAGAGTATCATGGAAGCAGAGACCATATTTATTCACCTGGCTTATTCACTTGGCTTATCACAGGCCAGGTACTTTGCTAAACTATGAAGATTAAGAAATGAGAAAACTTATGAAACTCCAAAAGCAGTCATGATGCAGTAGTGAAGACCTCCAAGAAGACATGGTCTTGCAATATAGGCTGGTAGGTAAAATAATAATGTACAAGCAGTGCTGGTCTAACTCTATGAAAACTGGTGGTAAGAAGTGAATTGGGTCTCTAAGGGGGAGTGAGTGAGAGTTCTCTGATTCCCATTTCAGACAGAAATTTCCTGGGAACTTTCACTTAGGCCTAACAAATAGATATTAATTCCCAAGACCTCATGAACCAATTGGTTATTGAAAACCTTAAGATGATATCACACAGTGGTTAAAGAGAGGACTCCAGATCCAACCGCCTGAATTTGGACTGGTTGTACCAATTCTTAGCGATGGGATGCTGTGGAAGTTGTTTACTTCTCTGAGTCCATTTCTCCCTCCATAAAAATCAGAATAACAGTAACTTCCTTATAGATGATTGTGAAAAATAAATGTTAGAGATAATCTACATTAATCGCTTGAGACCATGCTTGGCATGTGGTAGACGTATGGTAAATGTTGTCTTTATGGTTTCATTTGTCCCTCCCACATCCACATACAGTTGACTCTTGAACAGCTTGGGTTGGAACTGTGAGGGTCCACTTATATGCAGATTTTCTTTCACTTCTGCCACCCCTGAGCAAGACCAACCCCTCTTCCTCCTCCTCCTCAGCCTACTCAATGTGAAGAAGATGAGGATAAAGATGTTTATGATGATCCACTTCTACTTAATAAATAGTACATATATTTTTTCTTCCTTATGATTTTCTTAACCCATTTATGCCTAATGTTGCAATTTTTTGAATTTTTGCAATCAGACCTTGGCGATGACCTTGAGCAGTAGGATATAAATAACTCTGACATGCTTAGTGTTCCAGTAATGGAACACTAGGCATTTTCTTTTCCCTAGCTTATTTTATTGTAAGAATATAGTGTATAATACATATACAAAATATGTGTTAACAAATTGTTTATGTTATCAGTAAGGCTTCCAGTCAACAGTAGGCTACTAGTAGTTAAGTTCTGGGAGAGTCAAGTGTTGTATGCAGATTTTCAACTGAGTGGAAGGTAAGGCCCCCTCACCCTTGTGTTGTTCAAGGGTCCGCTGTATCTTCATTGTTTGCTTGTTGCAGTGCCTACTGTTAGAATTGACAGTGTGTTAAGCAACAGAGACCAGAAAATTGTCTGTGAGGAGTCTCCAGTAAAGTGTTGGTAGTTCCTTGGCCCAGATATAATTAGAGATGGTCTGGTTATTTAGCAATATTTGTCATGGATATGGGACGGAGAAGCAGGGTCATATATGAGTCTTAGTTGTCATCCTTTTTCTTAGGCCTTTAGAAGGTGGGGCCCAGAACAAGGAAGTCTCAACAGTGTGAATATCAGAGGACCTGCACTGTGGCAGCTAGGGAAGGGAAAAGCCTGGGCAGCAGAGCCTGTCCTGAGAAGGCCAAGCACTAGGAGGAACAAGGCAGGCGAGGAGGACTCATGAGGCAGGGCTGGGAGGGATGCAAGGTAAGAGGGTGGTGCTCAGAAGGCCAGCATCATCAATTCTAGAAGGATTTACAAGCAAGGGTAATGACACCGAGGAGGAAATTATTAATTGGTTCACGGGTCATATGTATAGAAGTTTAACAAGCATCAGAGGTATCAGGTGATGCCATGCTTTAATCATTTAGTCAGTTAACAAATATTTATAACCATCTCCTGTATCAGTGGGAAAGCTGACACAGGCCTTTCCTAAAGCTTATATTCTGCTGGGTGGGGAACAAATTATGAACAAATAAGTATGTAATGTGGTAGATGTTATACGTACTCTAAGGAAAAATGAAACAGGGTAAAAGCAAAGTAATAGAACATCGGAAGGGGTTCCATTTTGGGAGAGAGCTCAAGGGAAGCCCCTCTGATAAGATGGCTTTTGAGCAGAGACCTGGATGAAGTGAGGCTGAGAGCCCTGCAGACATTTGTAGGAAGAATATTCCAGCAGTAGGGCACTGTGATAGTCAGCCTCCAAGATGGCCCCCCAAGATTCTCACTTTCTGGTATCCATTCTTCAGTGTAGTCTCCTTCACACTGAATAGAGTTGACCTGTGTAACCAACAGAACCTCATGGCAATGACAGTGTGACTTCTGGGGCTAGGTCATAAAAAGCATAAAAGGAATGATCCCTTGTTGATCATTCACTCTAGAGGACACCAGCAGCCATGTCATCAGGAACTTCAAGCAGCTCTTTGAAGAGGTCCACATGTCATGGAACTAGGGCCTCCTGCCAACAGCCAGTACCAATTTGCCAATCATATGTGTGAACCATCATGGAATGAGATCCCAGCCCCAGTCAAGCCTTCAGGTGACCCCAGTCCTAGCTGATATCTTGACTCTAGCCTCATGGGAGATCCCCAAGCCAGAACCACCACCTAGCTAAGCTACTTTCAAATTCCTGGCCCACTGAAATTATATGAGAGGATAGATGCAGATTGCATTTTAAAGCCAATTTTTAAGCCAATCCTTAAGCCAATTCTTAGAGCAATTTGTTACTCAGATAACTAGTAGAGTAATTCAAAACAAAGTTTCAGCTTAAGTGCTAAGGATGAGATGTCAGCATTTGGACATCATTTAGGACCTGCCCAATGGAGCAGCAGAAGTGGAGCAGAGCGCCAATGCCCTAGGTTGCTTGTCACGTACAGTGTGTTCCCTGGCCTTTGTTTAAGTCCTCCTGTCATTCACATTCTTCACCCCCTGTTATCTCACCTGGGGCAGCTTCAAGCCTAAGCTTTGGTCCGACCTCCTGCATTAGCCTTACCTACCTAGTCATGGTAGTTGGGTATGTCATGTCTCCTGTCACTGAACTCACATAAGCAGAAGTGAGTGGAACATGGATTGAGTTCATGTTGCATACACAGCACTGTATGCACATTATCTAATGTAACCCTCCTCCAACTCTATGAGAAGGTATTATTATCTATCTTTTATAGAGAGAAAAAATATGAGACACAGAATGAGTAAGTAGTTTATCCTATGACAAATGACTGCAAAGAGATAATTTAAATTCAAACCTGCTGACTTTTAAGCTTTAGCTTTTACATTTTTTTCTTTTTAACTGCCTAGGAAACACACTGATTATAAAAAATTTGGAAAGTTTAGACAAGCATGCACACAAATAATTAACAATCCCACAACTGAGAGATAACCACTGCTAATATTTTGGACTAGATATATCTAGTCCATTTTAAATCATTTAAAAAAATTTACAATGTTAGATAAGACTGTACAAACTGTTTTTGAACAATTTTTCATCAAGGAATATACCATAAACACATTTTGTGTGGTTACATATTCCCCTAAAAGGTAATTTTTAATGGTTGCAAGTATATTACACGTTTTGATTATATGACAATGTATTCAATACACTTTATTATTGTATATTTATGTTGTTTCCAGTTTTTTGCTATTGTTAAGCATCATACAATAAGGATATTTGAAGATAAATCTTTGCGCACATAAACGGTTATTAGGGTAAAGTTTCACAAGTAGTGTCACTGGGTTGACATAAACATTATAAGACTTTTAATATGCATCGTCAAATTGCTCTCTAGAAAGGTTACATCAAACCTGTTCCCATCAGCAGTACATGAGGATGTTCATTTCCCCACACGTTCACCAGAATTTAAAAAATTCCTTGTTAGGTCTTTTATTTTGAATTACATGTGAGACTATTGATGGTTCATTATAAACTGCCCAAGGAAAGCTTGGTGAAAAACATGCTCACGAAGTTCTTGAGTAGCCAACGACATAACATGTAAACAGTTGCCCAGTCACTGTATTGGTGAAGTCCAGAAAAACAGAAGACATTCACTTCCAAATGTCAATTTATAACAGTGGAGGGAAACATGGTGGAGGAGCAGTATCCCTACCATGATTCTGCTATGATTACTACGATTCCTAGTGATCATAGTGCCAGAAGTGAGGTCCTAAATATCCCCTCCAATACAATATGGGGTTGCATGACTGCAAGGTTTATGAAATAGCTGGTGCAGGCCTGTGCAGGCTGCAGGGAGTCGATCCACAGTTGCATGATTTTCACATTTGCATTAATGCAAGGTGTGCCCTCTGGGTGTCCTCATTTGAGTGTCGCTGTACTGCATGGGGCACTGTACCACATCAGCATGACATGAACATCACCCTCATGCTACTATTCAGGTCACCAAGGCTCAGGGTTACATAGCCAATGAGCGAGCAGGCAGACCTCAGACTTGACCCCAATGAGTCTGACCCACAGCTTGTGTTTTTCCTTCCCCTGGTTTCATACATTACTCCACAGAGTTGTTGAAGACCCCTGCCTGGCCTGGCTGGCTCAGGGCCTCCTTCTGTTTGCCTGACATTCTACACTTAATGCTGTGACAAGCATGAAGCCATTAAAAGGTATAACGTGTTGGAATGTCAGTCTCCACACTAGTCTGTGCACTCCTTGAGAGGGAGAACAGTACTTGACTCACCCGTTCACAATGCCTAGTATTAGAGTAGTTCTCTTTAAATGTTGCCAACTGACTGATAAAAGAAAAGTGGGGATGAAGAGAGGGAGGTAGGAAGGGAGAAAGGAAAGAAATTAAAGAAAAATGGGCTAGAATCTGGCCCAGTAATTTCCCCCAAGGACCTGGAGACTACTGTGCCCTCATATTTTAACTCTTCCATGTAATGGTGTGTGAGATTGCTAGTGGTGGCAGTGTTGTAGAGAGACTTCAGGAGAGACAGGTGGGCACTTTGTGGGGAGAGACTCCACTCACTGGGTATGGGACAAGGCCTTCCTTGGTCTAAGGCTTTATGGTAGATCCCAGAGGCTCCTGGCAATGCCAGGGAAATTGGCAGTGGCCCTGCACCATTTGGGCAGTGGGCGACTCCTCCTGCATATGGGGTGCTCTAGGGGCCTTTGATCTTGATCGTTAGGGTGTGCCTGCCTTTCACTTCCCATCAGAATCACCACTGGGCCCGTGCCAAACTTGCTTTCATGCTACTGACAAAAAGCCATTTTGGAAGGGACATTCTTGTGTAAGAAAATCATTTTTGAGCAGGAGCAGATATTAACCTAATGTTCAACGTGTTATTCTTTCAAACTCTTTTTCAAACGTAAAAAACAAAATCTTTGCCATGACATGCTAGAGCATTACAGCTTTGTAGATTTCTTTTTCTTTTATTTTTTAGAAATGTACCACATATCCTGCTGAAGAAGCCAGTGGGAGAACATTCTCTTCATTTCTCTGGTGCTGCCGCCAGAGAATTAGAGGCCTGGCCTGGAGTTTACACAGCATTTTTCTGGCCAACTTGTGAGCTGTTCAGAGTGAGGGAAGTATCCATGTAACATTGCTGGAAAATAGAGACATATTAAACATGCAGGACATGCTCCCTTCACTAGTGTGGAAAGTCACAGGGCAGGGGTGGCTCCTCAGAGCCTGCTCACTACTGAGAGATGTGCAGGATCCCGATGCTGGGCCCCACCCCACCCTCATGCTTCGCTCCCTTCTGACCCAGTACCTGTTTTCCAGATGTCAGGGCAAGGCTGCAGAGGCAGACAGGGACATAGGCCGAATCATCCTTCCCTCGGAGGAGAGTCATAGGCTGAATCATCCTTCTCTCAGAGGACAGTCAGGATGACCTCATGCACGGCTAGTACCTCCCTAGTCGGCTTGTTCTCACAGGGGAAAATTGAACCCTCACCTTGGGCAGGTCCATCTGCTGCAGATGTTTATAGGGTTCTTACAGTGAACTCAGCTTCTCATGGCCTGAGCTGGGTGCTGGCGCCCTGTCTATCTCAGCATCAAGTAGTCCTTGCTTTACCTTCAAAAGGCTGCATTTCTTCATGGGCCTCAAGGCCAGCTCCAGAAGACACAGGCAGACAAGGAGGACAGCAGTGCTGGGACCTGGGGAGCTCCGGAAGGGACTCTGGTCCCATCGGTGCATTCATGGTACCCCCTTTCTCTCGGCAGGGCTGGACTTCCTGCTGGATTGACCTCACAAGAGGATAGACAGAGGAGAGGGCATCACCTACAGATGGCCCTGCTGACAGTCCATGAGCTGATAGCTCATCAGTTGCTTTTCTTAGGGCCAGACTTTCCCATGACTTGGCATTTTTATTCATCTTTAATTCTGAGGGTTCAGACTACACAAGAGGGAGGCACACTGATGCCAAAGAAAGAGAATCGGATTTTTTAACAGACAACTTTGGTGCAAGTCCCAGCAGAGCTGTTTATGATTTTGAGCAAGTGCCTTAACCTCCCTGGGACTCATTCCACTTGCCTGACTCACTGGGTCATTTTAAGTGAGACAATGCATATAAAAGCACATCATGAAGAGCAACATATCACACACGCTCATTAAAGACTTATTGGGCCCATTTATCGAGTATTTCTTCTATGTCAGGCCCTGAGCTAGGCACTGGGCATAGACACTTCATATACAGCACACATTCAAAGCATCCTCAGGGCACAGCTTTTGTCAGTATGATTAATAATAAACATTTGAAGGCAGGCAAACCAGCAATGATGGTGAGGATGCCGGTTACACGGGGCCCCTGAAAGGCAGGGTGTGAGGGCAGCCATTTCTTGTTAGTGGTCTGGAGAAACTACAAATACTGATGGCCCCTGGGATAGGATCTGGTCCATGGGAGGTGGGTACTCCCTGGTTTTGAAGCTTCTGTGTTCCTACTTTCTCTCTCCAGATTTTTTCCTCTTGAAATCTTCCTAGATTTTTAATACATTCTGTTTGGAATCTCCTACTTTTGGACACCCACTGTACTTTGATAACTTGGCTCCTGGGTATAGGGCAGGCTCACAGTTTCTTGTCTGAAATCCTGTGGCTTGATGTGCTTCAGAAATCATTTTTGGGTTTTAGAAAAGTAACATGATCTATATTTTTCATATTAAGTAACACCCTTAGCAGGGTTTGGACATCACTCTCAATCAAACACGGAAATATTTCTGCAGCAAAACCTAAAACTATTTCCTACTAAGTGAAATAAACAGTGAGTTGTGGTAGAACTAGATTTTTTAGGTTTTCAGTGTTGGAGTTGTGCATAAGGAACTGTGGAACTGCAATAGCTCAGTCCATGGACTCAGTAAATATGTTTCTTCTTGCCTTCAGGTCCAGACAGTTTTAACATTTCTATATTTTAATAATTTAATGTATGTCCAGCTTGGTCTCACAGAGGATATAAGGCATTTGGGGCCCACTGCCACAGTTCAAGCCAGAGAGGGCCCACCACTTGAATGTACTAAAAAAGTGTACTAAAAGAAGAAAAAGGAAAAAGAAAAAAAGACCACTCATGGCAAAGTCACAAAATCACCTTCTTTCCCATGCTAGTGGGATTAACATAGCTCATGATCACAGGAGCTCCTCTTGGCTGCCATTTCCTCACTCCTTGTGACTCACTCCTTCAGTCACTTATTTACCTATTAAATTACTCATTCATTTTTTATTCCTTCCTTCATTGATTCATGTAATCATTCATTCAATAAATATATGTTTAGTAACCAATCTGTGCCAAACCCAAGGCTAGATCCTGGGAAAAGAAAAACAAGTGGGACACATCCTTGCCCTCTGCAGCTCTCAGTCATGCTGGGGAGACCAACAGGAAGCCAACTATGGTGTGCTTCAAAACAGAATGAAATTGGAGAGGGGGATCCAAGCAGAGGGTCCCGGCAGACAGATGAAGAAGGTGGTTGTGGAAAGCTTCATGGAGAGAGACCCTTGCCTGGCCCTGAAGAACTGCTATATTTAAATGGATACGAAAGTCAGGGCAATGAATGGGGTAGGTGATTGTTCCAGACTGGGGGAAATGCACAGACATGGAGAGTTTAAAGCCATGGCATAGCTGTGGTATATTAGAGAGCAGGCTATCAGGGATAACTGCAGTAGCTGTTAATCGTCCTAGCTATGTTTATGAGAAAGGGATAGTTCAACAATTAGGTAGGGGGACATCCCTACTCTCCCTTCCAGGAACATTCTCCCTTTAGAGAATGTTAAGATTTATTCACAAATGGTATCTCTTAGAGCCAAAAGACACCTCAAGTAGTTGCTATGTGGTCCTGCCCTGGCTTCAAGTAGGTATTAGACCTCCTTTGCTAACAAAAATTCCAAAGGCAGGAGGTGGAGGGAGAATGGACCTGGACCATCTTAACTTCCCAGGACAGTTGTCAGATCAAACCTGTGATTTGGGAGACTTCAGGGTGAGGTGGATAGAGTATTGTTTTGGATTCTGATTCTAGCTCTGCTGCCTTTCAGCTGTGAGATCTCAGGCAACTTTTACCCCTAGTCGAACCTCAGATAAGTTGTCAAAGAACACAGTTGAAATTATGAGCAAATATCCAGGCAAATAGGATGTACTCAAGGATTGTTCCAGATGTTAAATCCATGACAACAGAAATTGTTATCTATTGCATCTACTGCTAATTCCCCAAGATCTACAATAGATTGGTGTGTAGTAACAGATCAACAGCTATCTGTGGAATGAATGAAAGACTCCTCTTCTCACCTTTCCATGGCTGGTACATTCATTCATTGGAGCCTCTTTAGCTGTTTACAGTTACTTCCACATTCTTAATTTCATTTGCATCTTTTGATTTTGAAGTGTGAACATGACCACACCCTAAGACAGGCTGGTGTTACAGAAAAAGATTCATGATATATTTACTGACAGGGCTCAGACCAGGAGTTGGATGGACCCATTATCAATTCACAAAAGTTCAACTACATTCGACTACTTCAAGGAGAAAAATTATGTAAAGCAATAATCACGATTATCAAGAGAAAAAAAATGTGAATTGTGAGCAACCTTGGGACAAAAACTCAAACTTGTTTTATCTTCAGTTCCTGACACAGCAACTCATAGGCATTAAGAACTCAGTGAATATTGAATGGAAGAACAAACCAAGAAATGAATGAAGGAGTGAGTGAATGAGTGACTATATTAAGCATTAGTTAATAAGAGATGAGGAAAAGGAAGCTGTCATTGAGTGTCCACTGTGTGTCAAATTCTGTGCTAATTGTTTAAATCTATTCATCAATAAAAAGAAATTTCCCATTTGATGAGCCAATATTTTCCTCTTCGTTGATGTATTATCTTTTTCCTTTTATGAGTCTGATATGGTTTGGCTCTGTGTGCCCAACCAAATCTCATCTTGTAGCTCCCATAATTCCCACATGTTGTGGAGGGATCTAGTGGGAGTTGATCAAATCATGGGGGCAGGTCTTTTCCGTGTTGTTCTCGTGATAGTGAATGGGCCTTATGAGATCTGATGGTTTTAAAAACAGAAGTTTCTCTGCACAAGCTCTCTCTCTCTTTGCCTGCTGCCATCCATGTAAGACATGACTTGCTCTTTCTTGCCTTCTGCCATGATTGTGAGGCTTCCCAGCCACGTGGAACTGTAAGTCTAATTAAACCTATTTCTTTTGTAAATTTCCCAGCCTCAGGTATGTTTTTATGAGCAGCATGAGAACAGGTTAATACAGAGGCATTTACTGAATTCCCTAAATTTAAAATGGATGTCTTTTTTCCTTGCTAACGTTTATGAGTGACAAATGAAAGCAAAAAACTTTGGATGAACCACCCATGTAATTCAAAATCTCACTGAAGTGACTTAGAAATAGACATTTTTGTTGCTTATTTTGTTATAGTGGAAGGCTAGGATGGAGTAGGCAGTCAAATTATGGCTTAACAGGTTCATGCCAAGTGGGAGGGGAATACACATTCTACAAAACAGGGAAGAAGGAAAAATTTGTCTCCCTGTATCCCACTTTCTTAAAAAGAGTCAATAAATCAATCAACACAGACTTTCTGAGCTGGAACTACAAAGTCATGTTTCTGGCAATCTGTTCTGAACTCTTCTTTGTTCCTGAAAGCTAAAATCCTTTATACTCTCTATTACTTTTTGTGGATTGATGTTTAATTTAAAAATAATAAATTATTAGCACCTTAACAAATATTATTCATGTATAGGAATCTAAATATATAATTTTATTTCTTGGCCTAATACCTATATTTTCTCATAAAACAAAAAAGTATTCCCTACCTCAAACTTACTTTGACCAGAGTCTTGTCATCATCCGTGACCTGGTTATTTATACTTAATGTCGATAGCACAATGGTGCCTTCATGGTATGGAAACCACTGGTTGGAAAGATATGTTGAAGAGGTGGCCCTCAGCATTTCCACTGGTTAAACTGTGGCCCCCAGTCTCTGACTCTGCCCACAGCTCCCAAGCTTTGGGGAGATAGAAAGAACAGTGTCTCACACTCATAATCACAATCTTCCTCCACTTCTCCTTCCTCTTCTGTTGTCAGCTCCCATGCACCGTTGGAAAGTCTTGTGACACAGAAATGAATCCTATCTTGGGAGATATAACATGCAAACAAATAAACAAATAAACATTTTATTTAATATTTATATATGTGTTTTTATTGTTGTTGTTTATACCAATCACTGACATGTATTACAAATGAAGTTGGGTTGCATAATAATTCTGAAAAGGCATTTCTGAAATTGTATTTGATTCCTGTGTACATCAAAAAGATATAAAATATGAATGTCCTTTCACAGATTAGTATCCTAATACCAAAAAGGAATGAAATATCCATGATCTGGGGTAGGGGGTATGCAAGTATGTATAGGCTTGGTGGGTGCCCCAACTGTTCCAGGCTAGATAGGCGTGATAAGCAGAAAGTGTCCTAAGAGAAAAGGAAGGAGTAGGAGGAAGAAGCTTAGAGACACGTCCCTTTGGGTGAATTAGGCTTATCTCATTTAGAAGCAAGCCTTGCTTTGAAAACTCTTTGTCAACCCAGGTCTCCAGGCCCAGACCTCCGCCTCACCTCATAACCCTCACACAAGGGCTATTTGGCTCCTACCTGCTCACCCAACTCTATCGGAGGCCCTGGAGACAAACCTGCTCATGGCCAGGGATTTGAGGAACTAAACGACATGGGGTTTGGCATCAGCAAGGGCACCGGAAGTTTCCGATTAATTACATGTACTCCAGTAGCTGAAGTCTTGGTTTGTTAGATGGGTGCTGGCCTTGGATGCCGCCAACTTATCCATTGAATAATTGTTTAGTATCCACTATTGTGCCACCCACTATGCTAGGGCCTGGAAACCCAGTGCAGAACACTAGATGTCTCCTCCCTCAAGCTTAGAGTCTACACAGGGCAGCAGCATCAAGTAGGGAACGACACAGTGGTCATTCAGTTGGAGTTGTGCTAAGTGCAGCAAAGCAGAAGCCCAGCAAGGGGTGAGTGTGCACAACAGGTTGGGAGGGATTCCCCAAGGAAGCAGCATCTCATTCCAAATCTCAGCAACAAGTGGGGTCTCACCAGATGAAGAGTGAGAGGAACAGTGCTCCAGGAAAAGAAAACGGCACTCGTGGGAAGGCCTCAAGCAGGGAAACAAAACAAGCAAGGGTGACAAAGGGTACCATGAGATTGGACACGCAGCCTTGTCCTCCTCTGTATGTACCTCACGGGGAAACATACATTCGTGCACCAAAAATATGCACTCCAATGTTCATAACAGCAGGGTTGGTAATATCTCCAAACTGGAAGCTACCTAAATGCCTATCCATAGAAGAGGAAATAAATGCATTGTGGCACATTGACACTGGAAAACTATGCATCAATGAGAGTGAATGGACCCCAACTATCCACAACAAGATGATGGAGTCTTACAAACATAACAGTGTATACAGGAAAGAAATCAGACTGGATGCACTGCATGACTGTGTCTACAGAAGGTATAAAAATAGAGTAGTGCTTCCCCTTTGGAGGGTTCATGACTAAAAGGCTGTTATGAGGGTTGTCTAGGTTGCTGCCAATATCCTGTTTCTTGAATCTGTGTGCTGGTTACATGGGTGTGTTCAGTTTAGGAGAATTCATAAAGCTACACACTTGTGATATATACCCTTTAATTTGTGTAGGTTATACTGCAATTAACGGTTTAAAAAATGATGTTAGACAGGCAGGCAGGGACCTAATAGGTCTGGTCTAGGTTTGAAGTCCACCCTGCTGGTGCTGCTGACCGGGAACCAGGGGCCTTGCTCTTCTGAAGGTATTTCCAGTTTCCATTACCTGCTTGATGACCTGCCTGCGAGCCTCAGGTCCCACACTGCAAGCTGGCCACAGCCCCACAGATCCACAACCACAGAAGGCATCACCTTCTGTCCAGCTGCCTGCTTGTCCAGTTCCCATGCTGTGGTGGCAGCCAGCAGTTTCTCTCAGTACCTGCCTCCGCAGAAGCGCTTCCTGTCAGTACCAGGTATTACACTCCACCTCTGCATCTAAATAAGCAGGATCACTGGGACATGGGGGGTCAGGGGGTATACATGTTTGTTCCTATTTCATTTGGCTTAACCTCTAAGATGCAACAAGACATCTCTCACTTAAGTTCTTAGTAAGAATATTTTTAAAGCTTATTATCTTATTTGCGTCAATATTTACTCTCTGCATTCGAATCCTTAATTAAGGCTAAGTGCCTATTAGATAAAAAAATAATAATCCCATATTGTTTAAGCTACTTTTAGATGGCTATTGTGCTACTTGCTGCCACAGGCATTCTATAATAACACACAATTTGTCTTTTCTGCATAGAAACAGCAGCGACTTCCTGTTAGATCCTCTGCCTCCTTGTGCAAGGGGTGGTAGAGTCTCGTGAGGGTGGCGGGAAGCCCAGGCAGGGAGGCAGGACACCTGAGGTCTAACATTCTCTGTAGCGCAGTGTCAGAGCTTTTCATATTGAAACAATCAAATAAATAAGCTAACAAATGGGTAACTGAAAGAGACAAAAATATACCTGGGTCACGGTAGGCAGTTTATCTAAACTCTCAGGGCTTCAGTTTCCCTAAATGTTAACTTGGAGGGTCACACCAGTTTCGTATTTTCCTCATTTCAATCATTTGCTTCCTCCTGTCTTGATTTTTGCCATATATTCATGTCATCTGAAGGACACTAAGTATTTTATATTTAAACTGATTCCCTTTTTCCAACAAATTCATTTCATAAGGTAGCTTTATATCACTACATGAAAAATCAGAATCACTTGCAACATAAAGGGGCAACTGTCAAAACAAATGCAATGTAAACAGAACAATGTGATTCTATCCTGGCTAGATCTTGTTTTTTTTTTTCTCTTTTTCTTTTTCTTTTTGTTTTTTTTTTGAGATGGAGTTTTGCTCTTATTGCCCAGGTTGGAGTGAAATGGTATGATCTTGGCTCATCGCGTCAATCACTTGAAGCCTCCACCTCCCGGGTTCAAGCGATTCTCCTGCCTCAGCCTCACGAGTAGCTGGGATTACAGGCATGTGCCACCACGCCCGGCTAGTTTTGTATTTTCAGTAGAGACGGGGTTTCTCCATGTTGATCAGGCTGGTCTCGAACTCCAGACCTCAGGCTAGATCCTGTTTTATGGGAAGGAATGGGCCATCAGCAAGCCCTAAGACCTCATCCTGGATGAGATCAGAAGTTTGAAAAAAAGGGACTTTCTCATCATGCAATACCATTTGATTCCATGCCTTGCCTATGTACCATCTAAAATCACCCTGAAAAGCCTTGGACGGGCTGTCCCACGCCTGAGACACACCCGTCCTATCATTCCCTAGACCTGGTTGGTAAGGAGGAAGGGAAGTAAACACCTGATGAAGAGGGGGATATGTAGAAATGTCTTCCTTTGGCTAAGAAAATAATGGAAGACAAACACCTTGCTTGGCTGCCCGTCCCTGCTTTCCTACTTCCCTTCCACACTCATCACTTGAATGGGATCAGCAGAGCAAAGCTGTCCACGATAGTGAGAATGAAGAAAGAGAGGGGCTATGGCCCAGGAGTACAATGTTTACCAGCCTTGCCTGCCCCGGAAGTGGTCCTAGGCCCTCACTCATTCCCCACCCCAGACCCCATCGGGGTCCCAACCCAGAGGTCCCCACAGCATCCAGGCTGCCTTTTGCAGCCTCATCCTGTTCCCAAATCAAAACCAGACCCT
Organism: Pan troglodytes; assembly: GCF_028858775.2. NCBI lineage: Eukaryota > Metazoa > Chordata > Mammalia > Primates > Hominidae > Pan > Pan troglodytes. The sequence continues at coordinate 19,096,165 of NC_072411.2, forward strand.
TTAGGTCTTTATATTTTGCTGGATTTTGGCTGGATGGTGGGATCTTTGGGGGGTACTGTTCCCAATCTGTATGGAAGTGAGTTGTGAATGATGAATACCATAGATCATCTTGTTTGTGAATGGCACCTTAATATGCTGAAAGTAATATGAAGCCATATATCTTTCCAGGTGAATACATCCAGGTCCTGAAACAGCTTAATAGACTCTCTCACTCCCTCTAGTTATTGCAGAGGGTCATCAAATGGAGTTCGCCAAAAGACGTTATGGCTTTTGACCAAAACTAAGATTTCCTGTCTCTGATTTCCTGTAATTTCAAAGTTATTTCCCTTTTGTCCTGTAAATTGCAAACCCAAATCCCCAAAGCGAAAGAGACCCTATACTTTTGCTTCTTCCATAGCCCTATAATAAATAATTAATATTTTATGGTTTTATGAGGTTGCTTTGCCCTCAGCAATGATTGCAAAACATTGCACTTTCTGTGGATGCTCCTTTAGTTCTCAAGAAAGCCAGCATTGTTAGCCACTTTAACTTTTAATTAAGATGTTCAGAAAAAAATGAAAAGCCTGTAAAAAGTTATGGGCAGCTTATGACTAATATTTCTTGATGCAGGGACTTATTTTTACCTCCATATTAACTCTGAGACATCTATCTGCTTCTTTAACCCATGATTGCCCTCTGATTGCCAGCCAGTCTATGGGTGCCTTCCAGTTGCTTAATTCATCTTAGGAAATCATGTCTGCTTTATTCTTAAAAAAGTGTATTCTTGCATCTGGCCCCCTTCAAGTCATAGAATATAAGAGAGAATTTGTTTTCCTTTTCTCTTGTTTCAGTCATTCTCTAAGTCGGTGTTTTCAAGATGTCTTATGCAGAAAACTAGTCCTAGGATGTTGCAAGGTCAAAATACCTTGAAAAGTGGTACATACTGTATCCTCTTCTTGGAGATTCCCAAGTGTTTTTTGTTTGTTTGTTTGTTTTGTTTTGTTTTGTTTTAAGACTCTGTCACCCAGGCTGGGCTGCTGTGGTGTGATCATGGCTCACTGCAGCCTCAAACTCTTGGGCTCAAGTGATCCTCCCACTTCAGCTGCCCAAGTAGTTGGGATTACAGGCATGAGGCAATGCACCTGGCTGATTCCCAAGCTTTTTAAGATTTTTTCTAAAAAAAAACTTTGTGAGTACATAGTAGGTGTATATATTTATGGGGTACATGAGATGTTTTGATACAGACATGCAATGTGAAATAAGCATATCGTGAAGAATAGGATATCCATCCCCTCAAGCATTTATCCATTGAGTTGCAAACAATGCAATTACACTCTAAGTTATTTTAAGATGTACAGTTAAGTTATTATTGACTGCAATCTCTCTGTTGTGCATCAGATAGTAGGTCTTATTCCTTCTTTCTAACTATTTTTTGTACCCATTAACCATTTCCACCTCCTCCCAATCCCCCCCACTACCCTTCCCAGCCACTGGTAACCATCCTTCTACTCTCTAGGTCCATGAGTTCAATTGCTTAGATTTTTAGATCCCACAAGTAAGTAAGAATATGCAATGTTTCTCTTTCTGTCTCTGGCTTATTTCACTTAACAGAGTGCTCTCCAGTTCCATGCATGTGGTTGTAAATGACTGGGTCTCATTCTTTCTTTATGGTTGAATAGTACTCCATTGTGTATATGTACCACATTTTCTTTATGCACTACTAATCTGCTGATAGACACTTAGGTTGTGATATGGTTTGGCTGTGTCCTCACCCAAGTCTCATCTTGAATTCTCATATGTTGTGGGACGACCTGGTACAAGGTAAATGAATCATGGGGGCAGGTCTTCCCCATTCTGTTCTCATGATAGTGAATAAGACTCATGAGATCTGACGGTTATAAAAAGGGGAGTCTCCCTGCACAAGCACTCCTCTCCTTGCCTGATGCCCTCCACATAAGTTGTGACTTTCTCTTCCTTGCCTTCAGTCATGATTGTGAGGCTTCCACAGCCCTATGGAACTGTAAGTCCAATTAAACCTCTTTCTTTTGTAAATTGCCCAGTCTTGGGTATGTCTTTATCAGCAGGGTGAAAAAGGACTAATACAGTAAATTGGTAACAGTAGAGTGGGGCATTGCTGAAAAGATACCTGAATATGTCAAAGCGACTTTGAAATTGGGTAATAGGCAGAGGTTGGAACAGTTTGGAGAGCTCAGAAGAAGACAGAAAAATGTGGGAAAGTCTGGTACTTCCTAGAGAATTGTTAAATTGCTTTGACCAAAAGCCTGATAGCAATATGCACAATTAGGTCCAGGCTGAGGTGGTCTCAGATAGAGATGAGGAACTTGTTAGGAACTAGAACAAAAGTGACTTTTATTATGTTTTAGCAAAGAGAGTGGTGGCATTTTGCCCCTGCCCTACAGATTTGTGGAACTTTGAACTTGAGAGACACGATTTAGGGTATCTGGCAGAAGAAATTTCTAAGGAGCAAGCCTTCAAGAGGTGACTTGGGTGCTGTTAAAGGCATTCAGTTTTATAAGGGAAGCAGAGCATCAAAGTTCAGAAAATTTGCAGACTGACAATGTGATAGAAAAGAAACACTCATTTTCTGAGGTGAAATTCAAGCCTGCTGTAGAAATTTGCATAAGTAATGAGGAGTCCAATGTTAATCCCCAAGACAATAGGGAAAATAACTCCAGGGCATGTCAGAGGTCTTCATGGCAGATGGCAGCCCCTCTCACTACAGGCCCGGAGGCCTAGAAGTAGTTTTGTGGGCCAGGCCAAGGGTTCCTGTGCTGTGTGCAGCCTGGGGACTCGGTGCCCTGCATCCCAGCCACTCCAGCCATGGCTAAAAGGGGCCAACAAAGAGCTCAGGCCATGCCTTCAGAGGGTGCAAGCCTCAAGCCTTGGCAGCTTCCATGTGGTATTGAGCCTACCAGTGCACAGAAGTCAAGAATTGAGGTTTAGGAACTTTTGCCTGGATTCAGAGGATGTATGGAAATGCCTGGATGCCCAGGCAGAAGTTTGCTTCAGGGGTAGGGATCTCATGGAGAGCCTCTGTTAGGGCAGTATAGAAGGGAAATGTGGGGTCAGAGCCTCCAGACAGAGTCCCTACTGGGGCATTGCCTAGTGAAGCTGTGAGAAGAGGGCCACTGTCCTCCAGCTCCAGAATGGTGGATCCACTGACAGCTTTCACCATGCACATGGAAAAGCCACAGACACTCAACACCAGCCCATGAAAGCAGCCAGGAGTAGGGCTATACTCTGCAAAGCCACAGGGGTGGAACTGCCTAAGACCACAGGAACCCACCTTGCCTCAGTGTGACCTGAATGTGAGACCTGGAGTCAAAAGAGATCATTTTGGACCTTTAAGATTTGACTGACCTGCTGGATTTAGGACTTGCATGGGGCCTATAGTCCCTTTCTTTTGGCCAATTCCTCCCATTTGGAATGAGTATTTACACAATGCCTGTACCCCCCATTGTATCTAGGAAGAAACTAACTTGCTTTTGATTTTACAGGTTCATAGGCAGGAGGGACTTGCCTTGTCTCAGATGAGACTTTGGACTGTGGACTTTTGAGTTAATGCTGAAATGAGTTAAAACTTTGGAGGACTGCTGGGAAGGCGTGATTGGTTTTGAAATGTGATGACATGAGATTTGGGAGGGGTCAGGGGCAGAATGATATGGTTTGGTTCTATGTCTCCTGTGTCCCCATCCAAATATCATCTTGAATTGTACTCCCATAGTTCCCATGTAATAAGGGAGGGACCCAGAGGGAGATAATTGACTCATGGGGGCAGTTTCCCCCGTATTGTTCTTGTAGTAGTGAATAAGTCTCATGAGATCTGGTGGTTTGATAAGGAGAAACTGGTTTTGCTTGGCTCTCATTCTTTCTCTTGCCACCACCATGTGAGATGTGCCTTTCACCTTCCACCATGATTGTGAGGCCTGCCCAGCCACGTGGAACTGTAAGTCCAATAAACCTCTTTCTTTTGTAAATTGCCCAGTCTTGGGTATGTCTTTATCAGCAGCATGAAAATGGACTAATACAGTTTGCTTCCAAATCTTAGCTACCATAAACAGTGCTGGAATAAACATAGGAGTGCAGATATCTCTTTGATATACTGATTTCCTTTATTTGGGGTATATACCAAGTAGTGGGATTGCTGGATCCTGCGGTAGCTCAATTTTCAGTTTTTTTGAAAAACCTTCAAACTGTTCTCCATAGTGATGGTACTAGTTTACATTTCCACCAACAGTATACAAGGGTTCCCTTTTGTCCACATTCTTGCAAGTATTGATTATTGCCTGTTTTTTGGATAAAAGCCATTTTAACTGGGGTGAGATGATATGTCATTGTAGTTTTTATTTTCATTTTTCTGATAATCAACAATGTTGAGCACATTTTCATGTGCCTGTTTGCAATTTGTAGGTCTTCTTTTGAGAAATGTGTATTCAAACATTTTGCCCATCTTTTGACTGGATTATTATATTTTTCCTATAGAGTTGTTTGAGCTCCTTATGTATTCTGGTTATTAATCCCTTGTCAGATGGGTAGTTTGCAAATATTTTTCTCCCATTCTGTGGGTTGTCACTTCACTTTTTTCATTGTATTCTTTGCTGTGCAAAATGTTTTTTTAACTTGATGTGATCCTATTTGTCCATTTTTGCTTTGGTTTTCTGTGCTTGTGGGGTATTGTTCAAGAAATTTTTGCCTAGACCAATGTCCTGGAGATTTTCCCCAATGTTTTTTTATAGTAGTTTCATGGTTTAAGGTCTTAGATTTAAATCTGTAACCCATTTTTATTTGATTTTTGTATATGGTGGGAGAGAGGGGTCTAGTTTCATTCTTCTGCATGTGGTTATCCAGTTTTCCCAGCACCATTTATTGAAGAGACTGTCTTTCCCCCAGTGCATGTTCATGGCACCTTTGTAAAAAATGAGTTCACTTTGGTGTGTGGATTTGTTTCTAGGTTCTCTATTCTGTTTCATTGGTCTATGCCTGTTTTTATGATAGTACCATGATGTTTTGGTTACTATAGCTCTGTAGTATAATTTGAATTCAGGTAATGTGCTTCCTCCACTTTTCTTTTTTTGCTTAGGATAATCGTTGTCTATTCTGGGTTGTTTGTAGTTACATATACATTTGAGAATTGCTTTTTCTATTTCTGTGAAGAATATCATTGGTATTTTGATAGGGACTGCAGTCAATCTGTAGATTGCTTTGGGTAGTATGAACATTTTAACAACATTAATTCTTCAAATCCATGAACATGGAACTTTTTTTATTTTTTGGTGTCCTCTTCAATTTCTTTTATGTATTTTATAGTTTTCATTGTAGATATCTTTTACTTCTTTGGTTAATGCCTAGGTGTTTAATTTTATGTGTGGGTATTGTAAATGGGATTACTTTTCATGTTCTATTCCTTCACATTGTTAACTGTTGGCATATAGAAATGCTACTGATTTTTGTATGTTGATTTTGTATCCTGCAACTTCATTGAATTTATTTTTTAGTTCTAGTAGATTTTTGGTGTAATATTTAGGTCTTTCCAAATATAAGATCATATAATCTGTAAACAAGAATAATTTAACTTCTTCCTTTCCAATTTGGATACCCTTAATATCTTTCTGTTGTCTGATTGCTCTAGCTAGGACTTCCAGTACTATATCCCAGTACTGTAACAGTGGTGACAATGAGCATCCTTTGTTGTGTTCCAGACCTTAGAGGAAAGGCTTTCACTTCTTCCGCATTGAGTATGATACTAGCAGTGTGTCTGTCATATATGGCTTTTTATTATGTTGTGGTATGTTCCTTCTATCTCCAGTTTTTTGAGAGTTTTTATCATAAAGGGACATTAAATTTTATCAAATGCTTTTTCACCGTCAATTAATAATATGGTTTTTGTCCTTCATTCTGTTGATATGCTGTATCACATTGATTGATTTGTTGTATGTTGAGCCAGACTTGCATCCTGGGGATAAATCCCATTTGGTCATGATGAATGATCTTTCTAACGTATTGTCAAATTCAGTTTGCTAGTATTTTGTTGAGGATTTTTGCATCAATATGTATCACAGATATTGACCTACAGCTTTTCTTTTTATGTGTCTTCATTAGGTTTTGTTGGTATCAGGGTAATACTGGCCTCGTACAGTGAGTTTGGAAATATTCCCTACTCTGTTTTTTGGAATAGTTTGAGAAGGATTGGCGTCAGTTTTTCTTCAACTATTTGGTTGAATTCAGCAGTGAAACTATCAGCTCCTGTGCTTTTCTTTATTGGGAGACTTTTTATTTACAGCTTCAATCTCATTACTTCTTCTTACTTGTTAGGCTGTTCAGGTTTTGGATTTCCTCCTGTTTCAATGTTGGTAGGTTGTATGTATCTAGGAATTTGTCTATTTACAATTTATTGGCATATAGTTGCTCATAGTGGCCACTGATGATCCTTTGAATTTCTGAAGTATCAGTTATATTGTCACCTTTTTCATTTTTGATTTTATTTATTTGGATCTTCTCTTTTTTTCTTAGTTATTCTTGCTAAAGATTTGTCAACTTCATTTAACTTTTCAAAAAACCAACTTTTGGTTTAATTGACCTTTTGTGTTTTTTATTTCAATTTCATTTATTTCTGCTCTGATCTTTATTATTTCTTTTCTTCTACTAATTTTGGGTTTGGTTTGCTCTTGCTTTTTCCAAGGTTTTTAAATGGTCTGAGAATCCTGGTATGTGAAGAAAATTGTTTAACATTGTGTAGCTATATTTTACTAAACTTTCTTACCACACTGCAGGGTATATTTGGCACATGTGTTCACTAGTTATTTCTAGAACTGAATTTAAATAGGGGACTTATAAAGGAGTGATATGGCTTGGCTCTGTGTCCCCATCCAAATCTCATGTCAAATTGTAATTCCCAGTGGTGGAGGAGGGACCTGCTGGAAGGTAATTGAATCATGGGGGCGGACTTCCCCCTTGCTGTCTCATGATAGAGTTCTTACAGGATCTAGTTTTTTAAAAGTGTGTGGCACCTCCCCCTCCTCTCTCCTGCTCTGGTCATGTGAAGGCTGTGCCTGCTTCCCCTATGCCTTCCACCATAATTGTAAGTTTCCTGAGGCCTTCCCTCACTGCCTGCAGAGCTGTGAGCCGATTAAACCTCTTTTCTTAATAAATTACCCAGTCTCAGGTATGTCTTTATAGCAGTCTAAGAAAGGACTAATACAGGGAGCATGGTTTTAATACATGGCCTCCAATTCTTTGACACTCCTCCTTTCAAGAGTTAGGGTCTATGTCTGCTCTCCTTGAATCAGGGTGGGTTTATGACTACTTTAACTTATAGAGTGCTGCAGAAGTGCTCTGTGCCTGGATACACATGCCCACATAGCTTCTGCCACATTGCATTTGGAGTCCCAAGCCACCATGTAACCATGATGCCACTGGATGTCTAACTATCCAGAGACTACCAAAATCATGAGACCACATCCAGGTGTAGTGGTCAGCAGCTAAGCCCAGCCATCTCCTCCAGCCATCTCCTCCACTGTGTCAGCATGTAAGTGAAATCATCTTGGATCTTCCAGACCCAAATTATGCTCCAACTGAATACCACCACCAAAAGACCTCCATTGCTACCATGTAGAATAGATGGATCACTCAGCTGAGCCCTGCTTGAATTCCTGACTCACAAAATCAAAAGAAATAATAAAACAGTTGCTTGAACCTCTAAGTTTGGTGTTAGTTTTTTGCATAGGAATAGATATATCAGGGTAGGGGTGTTTAAATTATTATTTGTGGGTGAGAAACCTGAGTGTCTCCTCTGAGACATTCCAAAGCTAGAAGGACTAGACCCACTAGCGAAAGCTTAGAGTCTGGGGATACCAACAGATCAGCACTTTGATTCAATTTGATAAACAAGTCATCAGTTTAGCATTAAGCAAAAAATGTGAACAGAGTGAGAACAGGTTGGAAACAAGAACGTTTTTGGACTGTTATACCTTACCTTTCCTACCTGATATATGGATGTGCTAGGCTGAGACAGAGCCACTGCCTTGCTGCATGAACCTAAATCTTCTGATGTAGACATCAAGGAACCAACCACATTTTCCTACCACAAGGGGCTTGGTCTCTCTCTAAGATATAATCATGCATTGGATGGAACATGGAGAAGATTCTGATGTCTTTATGTCCATGGGGAGGAAATAAGTGATAGTGATAGTAAATTAATTTCTGGAAGGGTCAGATTAGCTATGACTGATCACCGGATATCATAAAACCCAAATTGCTTGATTCATTTCCTTTATGATTCTGCCCTCCACCTACACAGGACCATCCAATGGTACTCCAGTGAGTCAGTGGTTCCTTCCTTTATACCTGTCACTACTCTCAGTTTCTTTATCTAGGTTCTTCCCTCTGTTTATGTTACATCAAATAATGTATTAATCAGGAATGGACTCCTGCCTTGGCTGGCTCTGATACCTTCCTATTTATTGCGTTCCCAGACTGCTCTCCTAGTGACCCTAGACACATACCACTTGATGCTGGAGTATATGGATGAAAACACTGGGGATGAGGGAGAAAATGTGCTATTCTCACACAGACCCCACAGACGCATATTGAAATGGCTGATGCTTATGTGCAAACACTCTCTTATCCAATTAGTCATTAGCACTTGATAATGACACCTCCTATGTATATTACTAATCCAACACATCCTCTCAATCACTGCTCTAGTTCCGACACTCATCATTCTCTTCTTATATAACATTTGCCTTCTGACTCATCTCCTTTCTTCCAGTTTCTCCCCAGCTGTTGTCTGAGGAGTTTTTCTAAAGCACAAATCTGACATATTGCTCTCCTGCATAAGATTCTTCTCACTGCATACAGGGCAAAGTCCAAATTTTATAATGTTATCATATTGGTCATAGTCCAATGAAAAAGAAACTATTCTAGCTATTTTAAATAAGTGGAATTTAATAGAGGGAACTGGTTACATAGCTAATGAAAGATGATAAGGCAATGCGGACATTAACGAGGAGGAGGTGGGAGCTGCCATCATTGAGGTAGGGGCTCTATTAGGACCTTCAGCCACAAAAAAAGATGATGTAGCTGCTGCCAGAGAGGTCCCCTAAGGCAGAGCAATACCCTGGTTTCTGTCCTGCTTTCACCCTCCAGTTTTCTGCTTGAGTCTTCAATTGTTCAAACTTCCTAGGAAGCCAGGTAGCAAAGAATTTTACTCTGTAGTTCTCTGAGGAGCAGAGAAAGGATGGGAATGGAACTGAAGGCAAAGAGAAAAGTGACCAGCACAATGATGTATAAAGACCTTCAAGGTCTTAACTCTACTGATATCTCATTTCCATGTTTCACCATTCCTTCAACTTCTCCTTTCCCCCTAATGACACTGAACTACTCAGAACTCCCCAATTGTATCGTTCTCTTTCGTAGTTTCATAGGTGAATTGGCACATGCTCTTCCTTTCATCTTTAATGTCCATCCCTCCATATGATTAGAGAACTTAAACTTACCTTTCAAAACCCAGCTCACTATCTTGTATGTTAAAGCTTTCTTAGACCTCTCCAGAATAGAGCTGGTCAGTCTTTCATGTGCTCCACTCCTGCATCCTGTTTCCTTATAATATTTATCATATTGAATTATAAGTAAGGCCGATAACTCTTATTTTTGCTTGTCTAATCTTTCTTTCTCTTATATTAAGAGGGCACCTGTTTTTCTTTTAGGAGCCTCTTCTAGTTTACATGGTGCTAGATAGGTTTTCAATCACATGGATTGATCTTGTTTTTGATATTGGCACGTGACCCAGGTTTAACAACCACGGTACCTCATCTACAGCGATTGGGCTGTGATGTGTACATGAATAAATGATCTATCAGAGTTTTTAGAGACCGATAAGGATATTTGAGGGTGGAAGGGTAGTCTTTAACCATTAGTGCAATGCAAGCGAGAGCTTCTGGTGAGCATCTTTGCACCTCATGGGAAAAGCTCACCTGAGAATCAAGCCCAAATGGAGCAAAGCTGGACATTGTTTGGGCACCTGGATTTGAATGTGCTCGAAGGAGATTAACCCCTAAATCTCTCAGGCACATGAGCCAGCAAATAACCCCTCCCTTTCAAAATTAAAACATTTTTCATGTGCACCTAAGGCTTATTGTCTGTTACTGGAATTCAGAATTTGATGTATGCCATAAGATCTACATTACTCATTGTGTTAGTTAAGTCTTCCATCTTTACTAATTTTTTTATTTGTCTTGAACTGTGAAAAATATATTAAAGTTATCTATAAATAGTATATTTCTGTCCATTTATTTTTGATTCTATAGTTTCTGTTTTATGCAAGTTGTTATTTCACTGGATGCATATATATTAATTATATCTTTTTTGTTTTTGCACTTTTTTCATTTTATTTATTAATTATATCTTTATTGTGAATTATATCAATTAGCATTATAAAATATAACTTAACAAAATGCTTCTTGACTTATTTATATCTTATTAAATCTTGATGCATCTACTTTTTTTTATATTTTCACTTTCCTGATATGTCTGCTCATTCTTTTATTTTTAACCTTTCAAGAATATTTGTTTTAAATGAGTCTTTTGTATACAGCATAGGATTTGCTGTTAGTAAATTTGAAAATCTTTTTATTTTAATAGATAAGCTAAACTCATTTACAATTATTAATAAGAATGGTAAGTTTTTTTTCAGTGTTACCATATTTTTTATACATGTGTATGTATATGCATATTTTATACTATGTGGTCTATTTGTTTTCTTTCTTTCACATTTCTCTTCCTATTTGAAAAGCCTCATTTTTTATTGTTGTTTTACTCATTACATTTCAACAAATATCTTCATATAATATATGTAATTTCCTTTTATCAGATACTGTTTATTTGTTCTTATTATGAACAACATTGAAACAAGCCAGTAACAGCTTATATCTTATTCTCTCTTTTTTCCTCACCCCAGCAATTTTTATTTTTTTTTGAGACAGGATCTCACTCTGTTGTCCAGGTTGTAGTGTAATGGCACTATCATAGCTCACTGCAGCCTCAAACTCCTGGGCTCAAGCAATCCTGCCACCTCAGCTTCCCAAGTAGCTAGGACTACAGTTGTGCACCACCATGCCCTGCTAAGATTTTTGTGCGCATAGAAATGAGATCTCACTATATTGCCCAAATGGTCAAACTCCTGGCCTCAAGTGTTCCTTCTGCCTCAGGCTCCCAAGGTGCTGGGATTACAGGCATGGACCACTGCACCCAGCCACCCTGGCAAATACTCTACTCCTACTTGACATCAACAAGAAAATTAGCAAGCTTATTTTACTTTATGTATGCTTCCCCCACCCCAAACATTTTTGATATTTGTGTTATATCTATATTGTTAGAGTAGATTGTAACAGTTACATAAATTATGCCACTTTTATCTTTATTATTCAATGGTTGTAACAGCCATGCTTATCATGAGTCCTCATGCCAATAATTTTTCCAATCATTTTTGGTTTTCTGAGAACAATTTTTTCCTAAATAATTACAGGTAATAACTATTCATGTGATTTATACTTGAAGATTGGTTTGGATATAAAATCTTTGGCTGCTCACATTCTATTTCCTAGATTATGTTAACAATTGTTATTTTCCTGTTTTCTATTCTAAAATGTTGCTGTTGAAAAGACTGATGCCAATCTGATTTCCTTTTCCTTATAGAGCGACTGCAAGTTCCACTTTGTTCCAGTTTACATATTTTGTCCAGTAATAATTACTGGTGGTTCCCCATTTATTCTCACAAGTGTCCCAGCCTACCTAATAAATTATATGTCATCCTGCTTATAAGTGACAGCCTTTCTTCCTGCCTGCCTGGAAGTTTTTTCCTCGTAATTTCATAGATTTAGTGGAATAGATTTTGGTATAGACTCTCCTGGATTAATTTTCCCATGTACAAATGTGATCGTTTAATATGTAAATTCAAGATGATTTTGTTTCAGGAAATTTTTCTTAGATTATGGTTTTCAGTACCTGTTCTGTTTTACTGCTTTGAGTTTCTTCTTTAAGGATTACTATTATACATCTGTTGAATCTTCCTTGCCTGTAATTACTCTCAAATCCTTCTTTTAAAAATATTTTCCGTTTATTTAACCATTTTTTTCTTGCTTCCTAATCTTGTTGGTACTTTTTGTGGTGTTTATTCTACTTTGTGCTCCTTCTGATCTAGTGTTTATTTTTGAAAAGTAATTTTTTTTAATTGATAATTCTTCCTTAAGTTTTTTCAGGCCTTTTTAAAAATATCTTCCTAGAAAGCCAACCAATCCTGAAATTGTTTATCTAGTTTTGTGTCTTAAAAAAACACAAACAAACAAAATAATGAGTTTCTTAAAGATGGTGTTCTTATAGTCTGGCACTTACTAGGAGATTAATAAGTGTGTGTTGAGCCAAAGAAAGAAGAAAGAATGAATGAGTGAGTGAGTGAATAAACACCAGATGGCAATAAAGAAATAAGGGGGAGGTTCCAAGATGGCCAAATAGGAACAGCTCCCGTCTGCAGCTCCCAGCATGATCGACGCAGAAGACGGGTAATTTCTGCATTTCCAACTGAAGTGCTTGATTGATCTCACTGGGACTGGTTGGATAGTGGGTGCAGTCCGCAGAGGGTGAGCTGAAGCATGGCAGGGTGTTGCCTCACCCAGGAAACACAAGGGGTCGGGGTATTTCCCTTTCCTACCCAAGGGAAGTCATGACAGACTACCTGGAAAAATGGGACACTCCCCGCCAAAATACTGCACTTTTCCCAAGGTCTTAGAAACCGGCAGACAAGGTGATTCTCTCCCGTGCCTGGCTGGGTGGGTCCCACACCCATGGAGCCTTGCTCACTGCTAGTGCAGCAGTGTGAGATCGATGTGCAAGGTGGCAGACTGGCTGGGAGAGGGGGGTTTGCCATTGGTGAGGCTTAAGTAGGTAAATAAAGGGGCCAAGAAGCTTGAACTGGGCGGAGCCCACTGCAGTTCAACAAGGCCTACTGCCTCTAGACTCCACCTCTGTGGGCAGGGCATACCTGAACAAAAGGCAGCAGACAGGCTGGGCACGGTGGCTCATGCCTGTAATCCCAGTGTGATGGGAGGCTGAGTCAGGAAGATCATGAGGTTAGGAGATCGAGACCATCCTGCCTAACAGGGTGAAACCCTGTCTGTACTAAAAATACAAAAAAATACAAAAAAATGCAGGCAAGTGCCTGTAGTCCCAGCTACTCCAAAGGCTGAGAGGCAGGAGAATGGCGTGAACCCAGGAGGCGGAGCTTGCAGTGAGCCAAGATCCTGCCACTGCACTCCAGCCTGGGCAACAGAGCAAGACTCCATCTCAAAAAAAAAAAAAAAAAAAAAGGCAGCAGACAACTTCTGCAGACTTAAACGTCCCTGTCTGACAGCTCTGAAGAGAGCAGTGGTTCTCCCAGCATGGCGTTTGAGCTCTGAGAATGGACAGACTGCCTCCTCAAGTGGGTCCCTGACCCCTGTGTAGCCTAATTGGGAGACACCTCCCAGTAGGGGCCGACAGACACCTCATATAGGCAGCTGCCCCTCTGGGATGAAGCTTCCAGAGGAAGGATCAGGCAGCAATATTTGCTGTTCTGCAATATTTGCTGTTCTGCAGCCTCCGCTGGTGATACCCAGGTAAAGAGGGTCTGGAGTGGAACTCCAGCAAACTCCAACAGACCTGCAGCTGAGGGACCTGACTGTTAGAAGGAAAACTAACAAACAGAAAGGAATAGCATCAACATCAACAAAATGGTCATCTACAACAAAACCCCAACTGTAGGTCACCAACATCAAAGACCAAAGGTAGATAAAACCATGAAGATGGGGAGAAACCAAAGCAGAAAAGCTGAAAATTCTAAAAACCAGAGTGCCTCTTCTCCAAAGGATTGCAGCTCCTCTCCAGGAATGGAACAAAGCTGGATGGAGAATGACTTTGACAATTTGACAGAAGTAGGCTTCAGAAGGTTGATAATAACAAACTTCTCTAAGCTAAAGGAGGATGTTCGAACCCATTGGAAGGAAGCTAAAAACCTTGAAAAAAGATTAGATGAATGGCTAACTAGAATAAATAGTGTAGAGAAGACCTTAAGTGACCTGATGGACCTGAAAATCATGGCATGAGAACTTCGTGACACATACACAAGCTTCAATAGCTGATTCGATCAAGTGGAAGAAAGGGTAACAGTGACTGAAGATCAAATTAATGAAATAAAGTGAGAAGACAACGTTAGACAAAAAAGAGTAAAAAGAAATGAACAAAGCCTCCAAGGAATGTGGGACTATGTGAAAAGACCAAATCTACGTTTGATTGGTTTACCTGAAAGTGATGGGGAGAATGGAACCAAGTTGGAAAACACTCTGCAGGATATTATCCAGGAGAACTTCCCCAACCTAGCAAGGCAGGCCAACATTCAAATTCAGGAAATACAGAGAACACCACAAAGATACTCCTTGAGAAAAGCAATCCCAAGACACATAATTGTCAGATTCACCAAGGTTGAAATGAAGGAAATAGTGTTAAGGGCAGCCAGAGAGAAAGGTCGAGTTACCCACAATGGGAAGCCCATCAGACTAACAGCAGATCTCTAGGCAGAAACCCTACAAGCCAGAAGAGAGTGGGGGCCAATATTCAACATCTTAAGAAAAGAATTTTCAACCCAGAATTTCATATCCAGGCAAACTAAACTTCATAAGTGGAGGAGAAATAAAATCCTTTATAGACAAGCAAATGCTGAGAGATTTTGTCACTACCAGGCCTGCCTTACCTAAGCTCCTGAAAGAAGCACTAAACATGGAAAGAAACAATTGGTACCAGCCACTGCAAAAACATGCCAAATTGTAAAGACCATTGATGCTATGAAGAAACTGCATCAATTAATGGGCAAAATAACCAGCGAACATCATAATGACAGGATCAAATTCACACATAACAATATTAACCTTAAATGTCAATGAGCTAAATGCCCCAATTAAAAGACACAGACTGGCAAATTGGATAAAGAGTCAAGACCCATCAGAGTGTTGTATTCAGGAGACCCATCTCACTTGCAAAGATATACATAGGCTCAAAATAAAGGGATGGAGGAAGATTTACTAAGCAAATGGAAAGCAAAAAAAAGCAGGGGTTGCAATCCTAGTCTTCAATAAAACAGACTTTAAATGAACAAAGATCAAAAGAGACAAAGAAGGCCATTACATAACGGTAAAGCAATCAATTCACCAAGAGGAGCTAACTATCCTAAATATATATGCATCCAATACAGGAGCACCCAGATTCATAAAGCAAGTCCTTGGAGACATACAAAGAGACTTAGACTCCCACACAATAATAATGGGAGACTTTAACACCCCACTGTCAATATTAGACAGATCAAGACAGAAGGTTAACAAAGGATATTCAGGACCTGAACTCAGCTCTGCAACAAGCAGACCTAATAGACATCTACAGAACTCTCCACCCCAAATCAACAGAATATATATTCTTCTCAGCACCATATCACACTTATCCTAAAATTGACCACATAATTGGAAGTAAAGCACTCCTCAGCAAATGTAAAAGAACAGAAATCACAACAAACTGTCTCTCAGACCACAGTGCAATCAAATTAGGACTCAGGATTAAGAAACTCACTCAAAACTGCACAACTACATGGAAACTGAACAACTTGTTCCTGAATGACTACTGGGTAAATAATGAAATTAAGGCAGACATAAAGATGTTCTTTGAAACCAGTGAGAACAAAGACACGATGTACCAGAATCTCTGGGACACATTCAAAGCAGTGTGTAGAGGGAAATTTATAGCATTAAATCCCCACAAGAGAAAGCAGGAAAGATCCAAAATTGGCACCCTAACATCACAATTAAAAGAACTAGAGAAGCAAGAGCAAATACATTCAAAAGCTAGCAGAAGGCAAGAAATAACTAAGATCAGAGCAGAACTGAAAGCGATAGAGACACAAAAACTCTTCAAAAAATCAATGAATCCAGGAGCTGGTTTTTTGAAAAGATCAACAAAATTGATAGACCACTAGCAAGACTAATAAAGAAGAAAAGAGAGAAGAATCAAATAGATGCAATAAAAAATGATAAAGAGGAAATCACCACCAATCCCACAGAAATACAAACTACCATCAGAGAATATTATAAACACCTCTACACAAATAAACTAGAACATCTAGAAGAAATGAATAAATTCTAGACACATACACTCTCCCAAGACTAAACCAGGAAGAAGTTGAATCTCTGAATAGACAAATAGGCTCTGAAATTGAGGTAGTAATTAATAGCCTACCAACCAAAAAAAGTCCAGGACCAGATGCATTCACAGCTGAATTCTACCAAAGGTATAAAGAGGAGCTGGTACCATTCCTTCTGAAACTGCTCCAATCAATAGAAAAAGAGGGAATCCTCCCTAACTCATTTTTTGAGGCTAAAATCATCCTGATACCAAAGCCTGGCAGAGACACAACAAAAAAAGAGAATTTTAGACCAATATCCCTGATGAACATCGATGCGAAAATCCTCAATACAATACTGGCAAGCTGAATCCAGCAGCACATAAAAAAGCTTATGTACCATGATCAAGTGGGCTTCATCCCTGGGATGCAATGCTGGTTCAACATACGCAAATCAATAAATCTAATCCAGCATATAAACAGAATCAAAGACAAAAAGCAGATGATTATCTCAATAGCTGCAGAAAAGGCCTTTGACAAAATTCAACAGCCCTTCATGCTAAAAACTCTCAATAAATTAGGTATTGATGGGATGTATCTCAAAATAATAAGAGCTATTTATGACAAACCCACAGCCAATATCATACTGAATGGGCAAAAACTGGAAACATTCCCTTTGAAAACTGGCACAAGACGGGGATGCCCTCTCTCACCACTCCTATTCAACATAGTGTTGGAAGTTCTGGCCAGAGCAATCAGGCAGGAGAAAGAAATAAAGGCTATTCAATTAGGAAAAGAGGAAGTCAAATTGTCCCTGTCTGTAGATGACATGATTGTATATTTAGAAAACCCCATTGTCTCATCCCTTAAGCTGGTAAGTAACTTCAGCAAAGTCTCCGGATACAAAATCAATGTGCAAAAATCACAAGCATTCCTATACACCATTAACAGACAAACAGAGAGCCAAATCATGAGTGAACTCCCATTCACAATTGCTTCAAAGAGAATAAAATACCTAGGAATCCAACTTACAAGGGATGTGAGGGACCTCTTCAAGGAGAACTACAAACCACTGCTCAACGAAATAAAAGAGGACACAAACAAATGGAAGAATATTCCATGCTCATGGATAGGAAGAATCAATATTGTGAAAATGGCCATACTGCCCAAAGTAATTTATAGATTCAATGCCATCCCCATCAAGCTACCAATGACTCTTCGCAGAATTGGAAAAAACTACTTTAAAGTTCATATGGATCCAAGAAAGAGCCCGCATTGCCAAGACAATCCTAAGCAAAAGGAACAAAGCTGGAGGCATCACACTACCTGACTTCAAACTATACTACAAGCCTACAGTAACCAAAACAGCATGGTACTGGTACCAAAACAGAGATATAGACCAATGGAATGGAACAGAGGCCTCAGAAATAATGCCACACATCTACAACCATCTGATCTTTGACAACCCTGACAAAAATAAGAAATGGGGAAAAGATTCCCTATTTAATAAATGGTGCTCAGAAAACTGGCTAGCCATATGTAGAAAACTGAAACTAGATCCCTTCCTCACACCTTATACAAAAATTAATTCAAGATGGATTAAAGACTTAAATGTTAGACCTAAAACCATAAAAAACCTGGAAGAAAACCTAGACAATACCATTTAGGACATAGGCATGGGCAAGGACTTCATGTCTAAAACACCAAAAGCAATGGCAACAAAAGCCAAAATTGACAAATGGCATCTAATTAAACCAATGAGCTTCTGCATGGCAAAAGAAACTACCATCAGAGTGAACAGGCAACCTACAGAATGGGAGAAAATTTTTGCAATCTACCCATCTGACAAAGGGCTAATATCCAGAATCTTTAAAGAACTCAAACAAATTTATAAGAAAAAAAGAAAGAACCCCATCAAAAAGTGGGCAAAAGATATGAACAGACACTTCTTAAAAGAAGACATCTGTGCAGCCAACAGACACATGAAAAAATGCTCATCATCACTGGCCATCAGAGAAATGCAAATCAAAACCACAATGAGATACCATCTCACACCAGTTAGAATGGTAGTCACTAAAAAGTCAGGAAACAACAGATGCTGGAGAGGATGTGGAGAAATAGGAATGCTTTTACACTGTTGGTGGGAGTGTAAATTGGCTCAACCATTGTGGAAGACAGTATGGCGATTCCTCAAGGGCCCAGAACTAGAATTACCATTTGACCCAGCAATCCCATTACTGGGTATATACCCAAAGGATTATAAATCATGCTACTATAAAGACACATGCACACATATGTTTATTGCAGCATTATTCACAATAGCAAAGACTGGGAACCAACCAAATGTCCACCAATGATAGATTGGATTAAGAAAATGTGGCACATATACATCATGGAATACTATGCAGTCATAAAAAAGGATGAGTTCATGTCATTTGGAGGGACATAGATGAAGCTGGAAACCATCATTCTCAGCAAACTACCACAAGGACAGAAAACCAAACACCGCATGTTCTCACTCACAGGTGGGAATTGAACAATGAGAACACTTGGACACAGGGCAGGGAACATCACACTCTGGGGCCTGTTGTGCGGTAGGGGGCTGGGGAAGGGATAGCATTAGGAGAAATACCTAACGTAAATGATGAATTGACGGGTGCAGCAAACCAACATGGAACATGTACACCTATGTATCAAACCTGCACGTTGTGCATATGTACCCTAGAATTTAAAGTATAATAATAATAATAATAATAATAATAATAATAAAAGAAATATGGCTCAGAAATTTGTCAGGTAGAGAGAAGAAAATTACCTAGGATTAAACCACTAAATGCCCTTTTGTAATCTACTGCAGTGATAAGTTCTTGGCCTATCTATGATTACCCTGAAGTTTCAGGGCTAGTCACATAGTTCTCTTTTGCTTTTGGGTTCCAAGGCTTACAAGAACTGTGCAATCAGTTGCATGTTAGGTTTTACAGTAATTAGGAAGATCATTGGTTAAAATCTCGAATCTGCAATTCCTAGCTATGTGGCCTTGAGCAAGTGACAATCTCTGGCCCTGTTTCCTCACTGGTAAAGTGAATATGATATTGTATCTTAGGCCTGTCATAAGGGCTTAATGAATTAAAAGATAAAGCACATAGTCTAAGACAGTCACTTATGAAAGGTCATTTTCCCATTTCTCTGTCCTCTTTTCACTCACCTAAATACTTAGGTATGAGTTTTCCTTGAAGTCTATGAATAAGAACACTTTGCTGGACCAAGGAAAGCCACATTTGGGGTAGGTGGGATTTGGGGGAAGATGGGAGGTGAAGGGAATTTTAGGGTTGGTGCTGGTCACATTTGCCT
Source organism: Pan troglodytes (assembly GCF_028858775.2). NCBI lineage: Eukaryota > Metazoa > Chordata > Mammalia > Primates > Hominidae > Pan > Pan troglodytes. The sequence continues at coordinate 19,115,705 of NC_072411.2, forward strand.
TCTCTGTACTCCCACCTTCTCTTGTTAGGTTCTGATAGGGCCAGATTACCCTATTTGTCACAGGAGGAATGGGTGCCTAGGCTGCATCTGTGGACAACCCTATTTGTCTGCAGGGTTGTGTGTGCCTCTATTACAGAATTCTAGGAACAACCCTTCAGAAAGAGCCTCAAAGCCTATTCTCACTTGCCACACTTTGTGGGTAGGGGTGGGAAGCTTCCCCTTTATAACACTTCTGTTCTCTGAATTTCATTTTGACTGATTTAGGCAATCCCTGCCTCATAGGGAAGTCTAGAGCACAGGTTTTATTTGTTTTTTGGGTTTTCCTGACCTCTGTTCCTTTTGAACAAGGCATCAAAGTATCCCTCCCCTTTTCTCCCTCTCCATCTGGGTTGTCTTGGTGTGAGACAAAAAGGGGTGGCAAATTTCACTGTTGACTCCTCCTCCTTTCTGAGCAGCTTTGGCTTAGTTAATTTCTCATTAAACTATGGGGAGGAGCCTCTCGCCTGGTCCACAGCATCACCCGGCCTCACACTCAGGATTATACAAGTTCCCTGCTACTGTGGAACATGTTCAGGGTTTATCACCCTCCAAGCTCCTGTCTAAGCATTACCCCTCCCGTCTTGGTTTCTCCTGTCCTCTCATCAGCTATTCTGCATCCTTCCAGGCTTGCTAATTTCTGTCTCCTCTCTCCAGCTCCTGCGTGACCTAGATAAAAAAATATACATATTTTTAAGCCACTCTCCTATCTGCAATTTGCATGTCCTATGTCAAATGCTTCAAGTTGCTCTGAGTTAATTTGCTTAGAGCATTGGAAAAGGTACAGAGCCTGGATTCAAGTCCTGGCTCATCCCATAGCAGCAGGGAAGCATTTGTGAGATGCCATTTACTAAACCTGTCTTTGCAAGAAGTTGCGTTACAACCATGCCTCAATGCTGGATCTGTAAATTGCAAAATCCCACATGACTTGAGCTAAATATACAACAGATAAAGTCACTTTTGCAGGAAGAACCCACTTTTAAGAAAAGAAGGGTAGAAGGTATAGCCAGTCATGTTAGCAACTACTGTAAAGTCCCTGGAATGGAGGTCAGCAGAAACATCCTCACAAACCAAGGCTCCTCACCCCTCATGCCTGGCCCTGGCAAGCTCCCTCCCACCCCTTGTCCCACAGTGGGAATATCTGGGAAGGCTCTTTTCCTCTTGGACTCATTTTAAATTACATTCTGGCAGCAGTTAGATAAATTCTATCTGTCTTCTGAGCCCCAGACCCTCCTGAGATCACTACTTATAATTGAAGAACGAACAGAAACCAAAACTTGATTCAGGCAGTTTGGGTTTATGTGCTTTGTCAATTTACCTATGTGAATCCCCAGAGGACAGAGGATAAAGTTACCTAGGAGTGAAAAATCAGACGGAGAGGCCCTTACAGTGAGTGTTGTGCCTTACGCTAAATAAAAATAACAATTCACCTTTGACACAAGTGCTTTTTGTACACAAGGGGTCAAGTTAAATAACTTTGAATCCATGTCTAGCCATCACATAAGCATCCAGCTGAGTCACTGGTGCAGTAATGCTTTGTGCAGTGCTTCTCCATACTCAGCCAGAGAACAGTTAGTAAGACTGGTGTTAATGACTTCAGGGCTCTGAATGTGATTTCCACATGGGTCAGGCTCTGCCCTGGCTACAAATTTTATGCAAGAATTAGTATTTCCCAAAGCTCCAGGGTTGGCTCTTGGTTTTCTTACTTTATGCTGTCTCCTTCTGAGAGTTTGTCTGCCTCATGACTTTAATTATTACTCCAGTTTGGAGAGCCTTCCATCATTAGTCTGTCTCTGGAGCATGAGTTCTGAGGCCCAGGTCAAGTATCCAGCCTACACTTCCACTGTCTCCACTACCCAAGTACATAAGTGCCATTGCCATCAAAAGCTATGTTTCCCTCTGAACTTTCATAAGTGGCACCTTTAAAGAAAGAGGCCACTCTGACATTAAGAAGATCCATGAAATAAGTAGTCCTAGATATTCCAATGTTATTTACAGAAAAACAAAATTAGCCCTTTTTACTTCAGTATGTGACCCAGAAGTTAAGTACTTTTCATTCCTATAGCCTTTTGCAGCTTGGAAGTGAGTGGCTCCTACGTTAGATCTGTAATCATTTTTGCCTGTTTCATCTCCTATTTTAGACTGTATGAGCTTTTTCAGTGCATGAACTGTGTTGTGTATTTTTTATATGCTCTACAGAACATTAAAGAATGATTGCAATAGATGCTCAAAAACACTTGCTGAAAGAACAAATAAGAGAGTGAACAAGTGGACAAATGAGATATTCCCTAAAGGGAACCTCAGTTTTCAGTTCTCTGACCTTTAATGACTATAGTGAGTCTTGTTGTGTTTCAAAAGCATGCTTTCTCTGAAAATCTGTTTCTCATATTTTCTAAGAAGTCTATGTGTAGCTAGTAAGTGTCTCCTAATGCTGGTAGCTGCATTTAAAAGATGAGATGGTTTTGGCATTTGAATCTCGAAGGTTTAGAAAATCAAATCTATAAATACTAATGCCTTTTTTTCCTCATTCAAAGGATAGAAAAGTGGGAAAATCCCCTGGAAAATCCACATTCCAGTAGAAGTCTTCAAGTTGGGGCAGGGTAAAAGTGCCTTACCATTATAAAGTTTGATACATATCATTGAACTTTGAGCTCCAACCTTGTGGGAACCATATTATGAAGTTAATCAGGAAATGTTGCAATTCTGCAAGGGAATCTTCTTGAGATCTGAAATTCATCTAGATCTCTAAGAATTCTGAATTCAAGGTTACAAGGTAAATTTTATTATTTTTTGCCCTTCAAAAGAAACGCAGACACTTCATGTGTGAAATAAAGAAACCAGAATTTTTAACAGAAAAAGAAATGATAAGATGCCCTACTGCTGAGGTGAGACTTGGTGACTCCAACATCCTTCATCCTTTTCACCTCACAAATTCTGCATAGTGCGTGAGTTCATTGCCAAGATCCACTAGAGATTCCAGTCATGAAAAGAAACCAACTTTCTTTAGTCCCCAGTGATTAGAAGTACTATATCTATTCAAGTGATTTTATGTCATATCGTTTACATGCTATAACCACTCTAGTCAATCCCAGCACAGTTCAAATAAAATTCATACTCCTTGATGTGGGTTTTAAAGTCATACATCATGTCCCTCACTGGCTTTTCCTAACTCATCTCTTGCCACTGTCTCCATCACTCTCCATGTTCCATCCAGAGTAGTTCTCTGTTGATTCTTGGCAAATACAAAGATCACACCTCACCTCACTCATGTACTTTTCACTTTCCATTTACTGTGTTCCATATTCTCCCACATCATTGCAAAGCTGGTTAATTCTTATGTCTTATCTTAATACTTACTGGAAAGTGGCATCTCATAGTCACTGTCTGTCATTGCACTGTGCTTAATTTTTTCTTAAAGCTTTTTTCACTGATTAGAATTTATATATCATCATATGCCTTCTACTTGTTTATTTACTTTTCTATATGCTTATTGTCTGTCTTGCTCTACCAGAATATAAGTTCTTTAGTTCTTCAAAAGGATGGGCTTTGCCAGTCTTTTCTAGAAGAGAACTTGGCCCAGTGTATGTGTGTACTCTTAGAATATAAGAATCCAGAAGAAAAAGTAACTTCCAACCTGGCAATAAGAAAAAAACTGGATAATTTACAAAATCAAACTTTCCATGAACCCATTATAGATCTTCTGTCAACCAAATGAACTAAATTACAAAAACCCAAAAATTTCTTCAAGAGGAGATGAGGCACACAAATATTTCTACCTTCATCAGAGAATGAGAGAGAGAGAAATGACCTTCATTAAAGCAGATGGAAATCAAACAGCTAAAAAATGTAATAAATTCTTCAAGGACAATGTGGGCTAGAGTGACAATTTAGAATAACTGAAAACCCTCAGACACGAGAGGCAATATTCACTCACAAGCAATATTTTTATGAGCCTTCACTGGGCACTCCCAACAAAGATTGACCAGAGGACCTCCTTGCACGGTGCAGGAGTACAGGAAGTACTGTGAGGTGGGGAGACAGGTATGAAACACCATGCACTTCCCTGAACCCTTTTCTCACTTGAAGCAAAGACTTAAGCCAATGGAGGAGGAGTAGAAATGTTCTCTTGCAGGGTTCAAGCAAAATCTGAAAAAAGAGTGGAAGAAAAGCTGTCTTCCACTGGTGGAGATGTAGAAAATGTTCTTTGTTCCAGGATCCTGTATGCATATAGAGCAGAGTAAGCTTTCACTTGGAAAGGGGCAGAAAATCATCTCTTGTCCAAAGCCCCCACAGATGCAATAAATAGTTTAACTGTCCTGGATGGCTACCCCTGAAGCCCAGATGTGCACAGCCTATATGAAACTAAGACTGGACCAGAAGAACCAAGAATCTTTCTGTGCCCACAATTAGCTCAGCACTGAGAAACAAACAACAGCAGTCTATTCCTGTGGAAGAGGGAAGAGCATGGTGCATATGTGCAGAGACTGCTAAAAGCTGAGGGTAATACAAGAACATTGAGAAAAATCTTTCCATGCCCCAGATCCCATTGCAAGCGCATGTTAAAGGTAGCCCACTAAGGGAGAGACTTCAACTTTGTGGTCAGTTTGCAACAATGAAACACAAATTCAAATCAATTTCTATCTAGATTGACTCAACTTCCCTACTCAACCCCATTTCCCAACACCAATGGCCTGATACTAAAAGAATCATTATTATTTCCAGGCAAAAATATTTTTTGCTTCTGCATCTGCTGTCTTCTTACATGTAATGTCTGGAATGTAATAAAAATCAGGAGATTTACATACAAGCAAGGAAAAAAACAGAAAAAGCCAACACTATCCCATTGTCAAGAGACATGGATACACTTTGAAATAAAGCAAATGTTGGAACTATCAGACAGAGACTTTGAAATAACTATTATAATGTATGTCAAAGGATCTGGTGAAGAATATGAATGACATGCATGAACAAATGGGGATTACAGCAGAGAAGTGAAGAACTAAAGAAGGCATCAAATACAAAATATCAGAAACGAAGAATTTCTGTGATGGGCTTGGGAGAAGACAGAACACACATGAGGAAAGATATCTTGAAGATAAGCCAATATAAATTATTCAAATGGTAACAAAGAGGGAAAAGAAGAGGCAGACAAAAAACAAACAGAGCTTCCAAGAACTGTGGTCCAACATATGGGTCACTGGAGGCCCAGAATGAAAAGATGGAGAAAACAAATGAAATAGGTATACATATATATACATATTTGAAGAGATATGTGCTGAGAGTTTCCTCCTAATGAAAGAAAACAAACCACAAATTTAAGCAGCTCAGAGAATCCCAAGCCTGTATGTGCACACAGACACACATTCACACACACACACACACACACAGAATTCACACACTGATTATAATAAAACTGCTCAATATCAAAATCAAAATGAAAAATCTTCAAGGTATACAAAGATAACGACAACATTACAAATAGGGCAACAAATAATGACAGCAGACATGTAGTCGAAACTATACAAACCAGAAGACAATGGTGTGACATCTTTAAAGCCACACTGTCAACTCAGAATTTTATACTCAGTGAAAATATTTTTACAGAAAGAAAGAGAAATAAAGATTTTTGTTCAGACAAACAAAAGCTGAAAGAATTTACTGCCAACTAACCTTCACTACAAGAAATACTAAATGAGAGAAAATATGATACTAAAAAGAAATTTGGTTCTAGATAAAGAAATGAAATACAATGGAAATCATAAAAAATGAGGGAAAATACAAAAAGACATTTTTCTCTTATTTTTAATTGCTTTAAAAGATAATTGCAGATATATAAAATGATGTTTGTCATCATTACTTAATCAAATTACAATGAGACACCATTTCACAGCTACCAGGATGGCTAGAATCAAAAGATTAGATAATAACATGTGTTGGACAGGATGTGGAAAAATCACAATATTTGTACACTGCTGGTGGGAATGTAAAATGGTACAGCTGCTCTGGCATACTGTCTAGCAGTTATTTACAAAATTAAGTATAGAATTACCATAAGACACAGCAATTTCATTTCTAGGTATATACTCAAGAGAAATAAACAAATTTGCCCACATAAAAACTTACACACAAACATTCATAATAGCATTATTCATAAAAGCCAAATGTTGGAAGCCAGTTCAAATGTCCAAAGACTAACAAATGAGTAAACAAATGTGGTATATCCACACAACAAAATATTATTCAGCAACAAAAGAAATAAAATACTGATACATACTATAACATGAATGAACTAGCATTATGAGGCCAGCATAAACTTACCAAGAATATTATAAGAAAGGAAAATCACTGTCCAATCAATCTCTTTCATAAACATACCCACAAAAATCCTCAACAAAATATTAACAAATCAAATCCAGAAAAACATAGAAAGATAATACAACATGAACAAATTGGGTTTATTCCAGAAATGCAATGTTTATTTAACATTAAAAAATTAATCTGTATAATTATCACATAAATGGAATAATGGAAAAAAATGTCAATAATTACAGGGAAATCTTTTGATCAAATTTAACATCGGTTCCCCTCAAAATTCTTCACAAACCAAAAATAGGCAATAATTTCCCTAATTTAATTAACAGGTTTCTTACAAAAATCTTTCAGCTAACATCATAATCAATGCTAAAGTATTTAAAATTTTATAATTGAGAGACAAGACAAAGATACCTGTTATTACACTAACATCATAATTAATGCTACAATATTTAAAGTTTTATCATTGAGAGACAAAACAAAGATACCTGCTGTTATACTACTGTTAACATTGTCTTGGAAGTCTTACCCAGCGCAAGACAGCAAGAAAAAGAAATAAAAGTCCTTAGGACGGTGTTTTGGTTTCTCATGCCTTCTATAATAAATTACCACAAGCTTGGTGGCTTAAACAATAGAAATTTGTTCTCTTTACAGTTTTGGAGACTAGAAGTCCCAAATCTGGCAGGTGCATACTCCCTCTGGAGGCCATAGGGGAGAATCCGTTCCTTGTCTCTTCATTTTCTGATGACTGACCTGGCATTCCTGGGCTTGTGGCTTCATCACACCTCCATCTCTGCCTCCATCTTTATATCAAAGTTTCCCCTGTGTGTCCATTATCTTCCTGTGCTACTCTCCTATAAGGACACTCATGATGACATTTAGGACCTACCCAAACAATACAGGACAGTCTTCTCAGTTCAAGATCCTTAGCTTATTTATATCCACAAGATTCTTTTTCCAAATAAGGTAATATTTATAAGTTCCAGGGATTAGGATTTAACACCTTTGGCCATCATTTAACCCACTGCAGACAGAAAACAAATAAATAAAAGTCATCATTATTTACAGATGACATGATTTTATAAGTAACAAAGAGAGAATCTCTATATAACTATAAGATAAGTGAATTTACTAAGGTTGCTAGATACAAAGCACTATTTAAACATTAATTGCATTTTGACATACAATCAACAAACAACTAGAAAATAAAATTTTAAAAAGCTACCTTGTACAATAACATAGAAACCAACCAAATACATAGAAACAAATAGAATTAATGATACACAATACCTCTTAGGCAAATACTACCACAACTGAGAAAAATTGGAGGAGACCTAAATAATTAGAGGGGCATATCATGTTTCATAGATTGAAATATTCAATATGTAAAGATGTCAAGTCTCCCTTAATTGATCAATAAATACAAGGAAGCCCAAATCAACATTTTCATCAATATTTTAAAATACAAATTGACAAGCTGATACTAAAATATATATGGAAATCAAAGGGCCAAAAATAATCAAGATAAACTTGAAAAAGAACAACAAAGATGTAGTTCTTGTACAAACAGATATCAGGACAATATAAAACTATAGTAATTAAGACAATAGCATAAGTAATTAAGAAATGCTAACATGCTCATATAAAAGAATAGAGTCCAGAAAGAGACCAACACTAACACTACTCTTTACTTAAGCACTTTCTTCTCTTAGTATTCACCTTGAATTGCTCATCTCCAGCACTCTTCTCTGGTTAATTTTCCTTCAGCACAGGCTTCTTTATTTAGAGAGTTATCTTCACCCCAATCTTAACTCTCTAGTACTATAATCTTCTGGAGGGAAAGAAACAAATCTATTACCTCTTTATATATAATAAATGCTAGCTGTCTTTGTAATTTCACTCACAGAGAAGAAGTCCTGCAGATAACCTTCTAGATGACTTGATCCAACTCCCATATCTTCTTGAAGAGCAAACTTTAACTCTGAGAGGTGACAAGACTTGCCAAAATTGCATATCTAGTTAATACAGGAACCAAACCTAAAGTCTAAATAAGAAAACTTCTAAGTTGACAGTTGGGAAATTCTAATGTCTCTGATTCCCTGTGAAAAATACAAAGAATATACTCTAATGCCACATACAAAAATAACCCTTGCTCCTTGTAGTTTTCTTGTAACACGATGATCTGTTTTATATTAAGACCTGGTAGGTCTCTACTGGATAGGTTTTCATTTACAGAGCCAGTCCTCCCAGGGGAGGGGTGCGGGCTCAGCCAGGCACTGGGACAGAGCAGGAGGCAGGAGAGGGCATGTTCAGCGCCTCTGAGACCTTCCTACTGTGTTCCATCTCAACCTTGAGCAGGGCAGACATGTTGACAAGTGCTCCTGGTGTCACTGGAGGAGCAAGAGAATGAGGAATGATTAGGTAGCAGCCACTACATAAGACAGGCTGGAGGAGAAGGAGACCCCAGCATTTGGCTAGAGTTGGTGGGCAAAGCTCAGGAAGTTCCATCTTGTGAGCCACTATCTAAATCTCTGAATTAATTTTTGCTTTGAAGTTCTACTGCTTATAGAGTTTATTTCAGCTCTGCTAGGCTGTGGGAAGGAGCATAGTTCCACATCCTTGAAACAAAATATTGACAGCAGTCTCCCTTCTTCCCAGAGGTCAGTGCTGCGGGGCCGGGGCAATCTGAGAGCTCTCCAGACGGAAGGAGAATCTTGTGGAAGATAACAGAAGCAGCAACCTTAATGGCCTGCTGTCCCATCTGAGCCAGTGTGCCCACTCTATTGTATACTTGGATGATTTACGATTAATGTTATGAAGGAGATTACTTGTATCTTTACACCCTCAGTCCTCTGCTTCGTCTGGCATGTAAACCATTGCACTCTGGGGAATCTAACCTGCCTTCTTCACATCTCTGGCCACAGTTTCTCTCAGCAGAGAATAGATCTCCTTAATAAATGAGAGATTAGTTCATAATAGGCAATCTAGCTTCTCCCAAGCCAATTTTAAAACTCAGTCAAGAAGCCTTTCTGTCTCTCTCCTTAGGCTTCTTTCATGCCTTAGAGCTCTCTAGAACATGTACTTGTATCTGGTGGCTGTGATATGAATTGCCAACAGTAAGGTGGGAGGTGAGGAGAGCTGGGCAGGTATCTTAGTACAAAGAGAGTCAGACATGACAGACACCGGCATCAACAAGGACATCTCAGTAGAACCAGAGATAGCATTCCACAGGTGGGAGATAAGTGTCTTTCAAGTAGGAAAGGGTTAATCTTCTGCCTCAAATCACCTCAGAGAGTGGCTCCATTAATAGGAAATCACTGGCAGGATAGGAATTAACATCTGCATCCTAAAAGGCTCATCTGGCCTCTGCCTTGGTGAACAGGCCCATGTCAAGACAAGGTAGCCCTGGGAAGAAAGAGGCTTACTTTTCCCTCTCGCCCCTCCATAATGCCCTGTTGTGTCTGGGAAGAAGGAATGGGGGTGGAAAGTATGGTGAGAAAATTTCACCACATTAAACTATCTCAATCCCCCTTTTTATAGCTGTTGTGGAAAATAGAGGAAGCGTTTAAGCCCTTGGTTCATGTGTTTTAAAAACTAATTATAAAATAAGGGAAATGTGCATTTCATGCATGAAGCATTTTAAGACACTGGAGTATGAATTTCACAAAAGCCCATGCTGGAATCAGAACACTGGTTGGCATTCATCACTTACTGTAAACCTTGACTTCAGTGCCTGGATTCCTGGGGAGCCTGTGTTTGCTTCGGCGGCTCCTGCCAGCTTTCACAGTTCATAGCCCTCCTGTATCACAATTTCACGTTTGGGGGGAATGCGTCAGCTCAGGACATACTCCTATAGTCTAGATACACCCATGGTGCAATGGCTGAGGAATATGTTGAAGCCTAACTGGTTCCCTTTTTGTGGGTTCCTTTCTTTTTTCCTTTTGAAAAACTTTCAAATAAGATTTGAAAGACTTTTTAGACATTTACAAACAAAATCTGTGCTCATCAATTTTTTGAAAAAGTCTCTAGTAGAACAGAATGGCCAGGAGCAATTTCCAGGACTAGCCTGCCTGGCTTTCCTTGTCATCTCCATTACTTACCAGCTGTGTGGCTCTGGACAAAGATTGCACGCTCCCTATGTCCCCAAAATCTCCATACATGGTAAGATGGGGATCCTATCAGAACTAGAGTCATACAGTTATTGCAGGAAAGGAACACATTTCTGATGAGTACACACTGGCTGACTGCATTAAAAACTTAGGGACTCTCAGCATCCATATGGACAACTGCCTTTATTTGTCCTTTTAAAAATAAAATGTATGCTACCTTTCCCATTACATGTTAAAACAACTTGGAAAACACACAAAAGTGGAAAGGAAGAAAAGACATTCTTACTGTTTCACTTGAAGGGAAAACTAGTTAACTTTTGATACGTTTCCTTCTAATCTTTCTCTGACAAAGATGAAATTTTAAAAAATCCCACCCATAGTTGTGAATTAGCTACAAACACCCATCCAGAAGAAGATGCCTTGTTAACATCAGCATAGGGAGTGGTTCAAAACTAGACCCAATCTCATCTTGCTGCTTCACTGTCCAGAGTGGTTACTGTGGTTTTTCTTTGGTACACTTACTCTTGCTTCTCCAGCCAGAAGTCAGAGCTCCAGGGGGGAGAAATTACATGCTTTATTCTTTTTGTAGCTCTCTCTAGGCATATCATAGATTCTCCATAAATAGCTATAGCGCAAAACTGAAAAGCCGTGGGGTTACTTATTATTGTCAAGGTAGTAATATTGAAAACCTTGGAAGACTAGCTGGGACAGGACGAAAACCTTGTCCGCTGAAATAGCTGATATTTCTAGGAAGTGACAGTCACTGTTAATGAATTTGAGAAAGAATCCCAAGTACTCTAGTTTACCTTGTGAGGACAGTCTTTGGTCCTATTAGTGATGGCCTGAAGTCTTAAGGGCTGGTTTGAAGATTTTCACAAAGAAGCAGAGATAATTAATTGACTATTTTGGACTGAGAATGGATGTCTGTTAATCTTTTTAATGACTCAGACTGGGGATGGTGGCAGATATTGGGATGATGGAGGAAGGGCCTGTCTACTCATCTGGCCCTGCCATGGGGTGGTGGTTGGCACCCTCTGATTGATCTCACCCAGGATAGCCTCACAGGGTTGGCTTCCAACGGGAGATATCAGCAGTGTTTGTCTTTGAGGTACACCTTCTCATGCTCCTCTGGCTGGCAGCACCTACTCCCAGGTACCTAAGCCCTGTGAGGTACTTCTACTTTATCCAGAATTGGTTTTAAGAAACCAGCCTCTGTCCACCACTAACCTCTCAACAGGAATAAATAACTGTGCTTATTCCCCCAGGTGGATTAATTTTTTTAGCTTCCATCTGTGACTGTGAGAAATGGGGTTTCTGTCTCCCATGCCAACCAATAGGGAAGGGAGAAATTTGGGAAACCTTAGATTCCTCTCACGTCCAGAGATTTGTGGTAGGAAAGGTCACCTCATTCTGCCTAGCTTTGCTTTGACTTTCCCAGTGATCCTGGAGCGCTCCTCCTCACCCTGGCTGCTGTGTTCTTCCTTAGAACTGCAAGCTCTAAGATTGAAGCGAGGAACACTTCACTTCATAAGCAGAGTGAGGCCTTGGGTGGGTGAGAAAACCAAGATCTACGACATCAGCCATCCCTGGAGCTTCTGGGGTCTTTTTGTTCTGGTACTGCTGGGTATTTGTTTCCATAACACTTCAGAGAAACAAGACCTCCTTGCATGATTATTCTAACTTTCTCCCTAGTAATTTCAAGTTCAGGTTGACATTTGTGTAGCCTATATTTATTGTTTATTCACTTTTATTTATCTGAAGTCCCTCGGATATCAATGCTGTGGACACTTGCTACAAGAAAGGCTGTAGAGAGACTACATAGGGTGAGCCATGTTGATATGGGGCAGGGAGGTACTTGTTCCAGCCTCTCAGCTCTGATGGTGATGAGGTAACAAGAGCCATGATACTCTTTCTCCACTGAAAACTAGAAAGTTTGGCCCTTTTAGGAGAATTTCAGTGCCTAGAGCCACCTCAATCAGCATCAGAATTATCCTGAAATATCCAAAACTGTTGCTATGCAGTGGGACTCGATGTAGTTTTTTATGAGAGTCTGGTCACATGAAATAGTTACATCATATAATACAAATAATTATTATTTACATGTGCCCCATAAATATGTACAACTATTATGTATACATAAAAATTAAAATAAAAAAATTTTAAAAGTTAAAAAATAATTGTTATAGATTAGGTTTACTGAGTTTACTATGCACTTCAGTGCTTTACATGTATGCATTAGTCAGTATAGTCAGGGGTATGCTTCAGTAACAAAATTACCTTGTATGTAAGTTTCCTTTTTGTCATAATAAATCACATCAAATTTCATGTCTTAAAATAACACAAATATATTATCTTACAGTTCTGTAGGTCTAAAGTCTGGCACAGGACTTACCAGACCCAAACTGAGGTTCTAGCAGGGTTGCATTCCTTTCTGGGGACCTAAGCGTGAATCTGTTTCCTCACTCCTCAGGTTGTTGGTAAAAGTTAGTTCTTGTGGTTATAGGAACCAGGTTTCCATTTTTTGACTGACTATACACTGAGAACCCAGTTCCCAGTTTCCAGCAGCCACAACATTCCTTAGCTCACAGTTCCCTTTATTTATCTTCAAAGCCCCCAATGGCATGTTGAGTCCCTCTCACATGGAATTTCTCTGATCTAGTTGAGAAAAGTTCACTGTTTTTAAGGACTTACGTGATTCAACTGGACTCCTGCAGATGACCCACCTCAAAGCCCATACCCTAAATCACATGTGCAAAGTTCCTTTGGCAATGTAAGGAAATGTATTTCTATGTTCTGGGGGATTAGGGTATAGACATCTCTGGAGGGCCATTATTCTGCCTGCCATACCCTGAAATCACAGTGGCTTAACACAATAAAACTTTGTTTCTTGCTTTTGTAAGATCTAGTGGATATGAGGCAGGTTTTCTGTATTTTGTATGTCTCCCATTTAGGGCATCTGAACTTTTAGGTCAAATGCTACTGCTAAATCAAGTAAAATGGAGACTGTTGGATTAAAAGAATGGCCTTGAATAAAGTAGTGATGGTGGAGGGAGAGGATGGAGGCTTGATTGGGGCAGGCTCAAGAGATAATGGAAGGAGAGTAATTGAAGACAGTGACTATTGTCAGCTCTAACTGTTTTTGCTTTACCAATCAGAAGTTTGAGAATTAGGAATTGTCTGTGCAAAGCCTAGATTAATTTTTGGAAAACCTGAAAAGTCAGTGAAGTTGTCCTGATGAGCCACTTTATTATAGTAAGAACTCTGGATTGGCACCCAAAGGATCTACATTCAGGCCAGTCAGTTACATCTCTGTGTAGGGACTTGACTATAAGCCCTAAGCGTTAAGTGCAGATTATATGTTTAATCTGTAATATGTGTGTGGATATAAATATGTTTATATTTACATATTTATTATGTATTAAATATGAATTTAATACATATTTTGCAATTTATTTGAATTAAACAAACAAAACCCACAGTGTAGTAAGGGCTATAATAGAAGTATGAACAAGGACGACAGATACCTGAGAATAAATTAGTTTATGCTAGATTAGCACTCCACTATATGTGGTATGTTCAGTTACTCCTATCCTATAGGAGAATATGTCCATCGTGAAGACATCTGGGAGAGTAGTACATGGTCATTATGGATGTTAGGCTTGAAATAGACACTTGTAGGCTTAAACCTCTACTCTGCCACATATAGTTATGTGATCATACCTGAGTTAATAAGCTTTCCCCAATTTTGACTTTCCCATCTATAAAATGGGTATGATAACAGCCCCATCCTGTACGTGAGATAAATACAGAATTCATATAAAGCACCTAGAACAAGACTCAGTAAACATCAGACATTGTGATAATTAACTTCATGTGAAGAAGATATAAGGTGGTGATGAAGGAGGTTATAGAAAACCTGTCTGCTTATGTGTAAGGGGTGGATGGCAGGGGTGTGAGTCTGGAGACTAAATGTCAGTTCCAAGTCTATTTTGAGTGCAAATGATAATGAGAAGGGCCTGAACCAAAGTAGTGGTTATGGAGGCAGTGATTTGAGAGCTGCTTAGGAGGTAGAATCAGAAGGACTTAGTGATCAGGAAGGAAAGAGGTGAGGTAAACTCCCAGGGTTCAAGTCTGGGGGACTGGATACCATCATCAATTAAGAGATGCTTTGTAAGAGAAGAAGATGAGCTCAGCTTTTGCTCTGTTCACTTCACTGCCTGGTGCTTGTGGGACCCATAGGTAGAAACAGCTATGGCCCACTGGTTGTGTGGCTCTGAGCTTCTGTTCTCTCCATGTTGTTCAAAAATAATGCTTTGAGTGATAGCTGCACAGGAGTGGTCACAGAAACCATGCATGGGAGCAATGCCACTTAGCAATAGCATAGAATAGGGTTTCTCACTCTTGACACTATTGACATTTTGGATGGGGCAGTTTTTGTTGTAGAAGATTTGCCTGTGCATTGCAGGATAGTTAACAACATCTCTGGCCTCTACCCACTAGATACCAGTAGCATTTCCCCTTTCTAGTTGTGACCACCAAAAAAATGTCTCCAGACATTGCAAAATGTCCCTGGGGGACATCCTCACCCCTGGTTGAAAACCTTTGAATAGAATAAGGGCAAGAGGCCAAAGGACTGAACCCTAGAGTCCACCAACATCTGAAAAGAAGTAAAAGAAGAGGAGTTAGTACGAGCAACCAACAGAGGAGAGTTCTAAAAAAGAAGTGTTTGGAAAAGGAGATCTCCCCTCTAGGGAGATTGCATAAGATATAGACAGAAAAAATGATGGATTTGGTGATTAGAAAGTCCCTGGTGACCTCCTTCATAGAACTGGTAGGGGAAGGAGACTGAAGGTGGGGAAATAAATGTAATGCGTGGGAGCAGAGTTAGAGAAGGTAAACTCTCAATGTGCTTGCGTAAGAAAGGAAGGAGGAGAGTGGTAATTAAAGGGGTGGGGTATCAGGAGAGTGCCTTCTAAGATATGAAACTTCTTGTATCTTGCGAGGTGAGCAAGATACAAGAAATCTTGTATCTTATTTCTTTTTGAAATATCACGCTTGATCCATAGAACAGGCTCAATAAATATACACTGGTTGAATTAGAAACTGCTTTTGTTACCTTTCTTGGACTTTGGATATTTTAAAACAAATCCAGGAAGAGAGCAATGTACAACACAAAGGGATGAATCACAAATGGCAGAATTTCAGACATGAGTCAGAGATATTTTGGGTGTAGACCTGCCCTGTGTCCTATAACCCTACCACCTACTCACCTCACATTTCTCATATGATTGTTCTCTTGTTCCCTTTTTTTGTTGTTGTTGCCAACGAGACTTTGTTCCCAAATTCAAGCCAGCCATGGGTAATTATTTCTCTCTTGACTAATTGATGATGACAACTACTAAATTGGGTAGATAGGGGACAAATTTGGTGTCTTAGTTTTTCCCGAACTCTTCAGGCTGGGAGAGATAGGAATGTTCCCCTGGATTGAATTGAACAAAATTGTACCATCAATCTTTAGGATATCTGCACTAGCTAATTAGATGCAAACAGTGACACATCAAAAACAAAACCCAACAGAAAACCTCCTAACTTATAATGTTGTCCTAAGGGCGGCAGCAGAGTACAGAAAAGAGAGGGGGGAAGAATAGCTACCAGCAAGACTTTTGAGTGATGAGTTGTTGGTTTACCTATAGCTTATGAACATAATCTCAGCCTAAAAAGATGAACGGGAAGAGATTCTGAGAAAAAAATATATTATTTGAAGCATGCAGAATTGTAGTTTTGTAAAGCCACAAGCAGAGGCAGTTTGTTTCATTTGGTTTTGACTATGGCTCACGTCTTCTCCCCCAAAAGAACACAAAACCAGAAATAGCTGTAAAAAATTGATAACCAACATTATTTATATCAAGAACGATCCCAGATCATAGCCACTAAGAAGCCAGGACTTACTCAGGGCTGACTCAGAGCTCTTCTGTACATCACCGAGCCCGGTGCCTTCCAACGAGCAGTTGCTTGGCTCCTGTTTATTGAACTAAAATGGAGTGATTTTTTGAATTGATGCAGTTTAAAGTAGGATTTTGAATGTCTCATTTGATCTTAAATGAAAACCCAGAAAATCAGCTGGGCATCAGATGATGCCATTGGCCTTGAAGGGAACAGCTCTCAGGTAAGCCCCAATTTTTGATGTATTGCTGAACAGCCAGCTTAATCAGAACGCCTTTTCTGAAGCCTGCATGATGAGCAGTGACATGCTAATTGAAATGTACTTTCCCCAGTGAACCACTTAACAATTCATATAAATATCAAAGCCCTGGACTTTACTGTCAGTCTTTGTTTTGGAATGAGAAATTTATAAAAAACATATGTTTCCAACTGTCATTGACAGAGTGTTCTTAAAATATGGCCACTGAATCACATCCGACTTTTCTTTCTGCAGACACCGAACCAGTCAGGGTACATTTCTCTGTTAATAACATCTCCTTTCAGAAGGCATCTACTCCACACCAGGGTTTCATTACTGAAATCTGGGGAACTGTTGATAATGGAGGTGGCTTTGAGGGAAAGAATGCCCAGGGAAAAAGAGCTAATATATTTGAAATTCTAATTCTGGCAGGTGAGAAAAGGGAAATAGTTGGGAGAGAAACCACTGATCTCATTGCTGGCTTGGCGATCTTAATGAATAATACTGTCTTCTCTGGTAACTGTTACAGACAAGTCTACGTCCCTTTTACAGGTGAAAGTTCTGTGATTGTGAGTGAAGTCGCTCCTGAATCTGGAGACCTTCTTGTTTGAGTTGGAATAGGGACAGTCAGTCTGCGATCATAAGTCTGGCTTGCAGAGGACTTGGGAGTTGAGCTAAAAGTGTGAAATCCTGCAATAACTGTATCAACTGGGCCAGACAGAGTGTCTTTTGTCTTCTTAAGCTATCTGACTTTCCCATAGGGTTTCTTTCCCCTAACAGGCCTCAAATGGTGTCATTTAATAAAAAATGCCACTCGGGACAAGGTAGCTTGGGCCAACCACCATACGTGGTGAATATTCTAGTAACTCTAGTCATATGGGAGAGCTGAACAGGCTTAGACAGCTTGGGAAAAATGAGTGCTGAGGGTGGCACCAGCAGAGCCACAGGGCTGGGAGGGTGGAGGAGATGGGTCATGTGTCAGTCCCTGTCCTCCACAAGCCCCCTGCAATCCATCTCCAAAATGCCACAGACCCTGAAACCATGCAATCGTGTTGCATCTAGTGCTGCATATAAATCTTTTAATTGCACGCCTTAAGCCTTGTGACATTTAGGCTGACTTTTTGGGAGGAAAAAATAAAGGAAGGAAGGAAGGAAGAAACTTCTGCTGGCAGCCAAGCGATCTGCATTTCATTTCAATTTAGATAGTTTTGCTCTACATTTTTTTCCCAAGGTTTCCTGGATTTCAATAATATATCTTTCATCACCAGATCACCAAAACATGGTTATGCAGAGCTGTCTCAGGGGCTTTGGCCTGGATATCAGGGATTACTTCATAACTGGGAACTTATGAATTGTATTGGGTTTACAAATGACTTGTTTTTCTCAGTTTAATGGTTAAACCATGAAACTGATAACTTATTCCTAGAAGGGTATGTGCATGATATGTTAATGGGTCTTTGAGAACAGGATTTAAAAATACACACACATACACACACACACACAGTCAACTAGCTTTAAATAAGACATTTGCTGAGTAGATGAGCTCTGACTGCCACAAATCGCAGGCATTAAATTTTCCATTTTAATGCTTTCTTGCATTTCTCTACCCTTGACCCACCTATTGCACTTACTCTAAGAGCTTTGAGGCTGAATTTTTCTAACCTCTTGGCAGCTGTCATTTGACCCTGTAGTACAAGCAACGCATTGTATAGCCCAGTGGACTTCTAGCAGGAGCCAACACTGGAGGAACCCTGATCTCCAGCATGCACTGACTTGCATTGTGGGAGTCACTGGCTGGCAATGGGTGCAGGGGGTGGTGGGGCGGGGAAGGGCGAGTGAACATGGCACATTTCTGAGCACATCTGTTTTATTTCATATCAGTGTGATGGCTGTGGCTGGGCAGGGGGTAGCAGGAGGCGGGTCGATAGGTGGGGTTTCTGCAAAAGACATGTTTGGATTTCCATTTTACAGGGATGAAAGAACCTGTGTTTGCCAAATTGCAAACCCAAAGAAATATCCTGGGCTGGAAGTGGGGAATTCAACTGCAGCCTTTGAGGTGAAGGTGATTTATGGCTGGCCAAAGGAAGAGTCCAGGTCCACAAAATGAGGGAGGTGGGAATTGAAGAAGCAGCATGAGAAAATGAAAGAAGGAGTGGAATTTTTCTGACTCTCCAAAAGCTGTCTCAGTATAATGTTGTGAGGAGTTAGGTGTAAATCAATCAGAATCATGTGAATTAAACTTCCCTTCAAGTAGGGGAAGTACAGTCATGCCTACCATAATGACATTTTAGCCAGTGCTGGACTACATATGCAATGGTGGCCCCATGGTATTTTTATTGTACCTTTTTTACGCTGAGATATGTTTAGATATACAAATACGTGCCATTTTGTTACAACTGCCTACAATATTCAGTACAGTAACATGCTGTACAGGTGTGTAGCTTAGGAGCCATAGGCTATACTATAGGTGTATAACAGGTGTATAGCCTAGGTGTACAGTAGGCTTCACAATCTAGGTTTGTGCGAGTGCACTGTGTGATGTTCGCACAAGAACAAAATTATCTTATGATGGATTTCTCCGAACATCACTGTCATTAAATGAAGCATGACTGCAGTGGGATACAACGGATGTCAAACTGGGGGCTAGGGACAATTCTAATGTAGACCTCGTTTAAAAATATCTCTGCTGACTGACAAGGGAAAACTCTTCCTGTGATGGACTCTCTTCAGTTTTGGAGGGTGGTTACATTGAAAGCTGATAGTCAAAACCATCTTTATTCTTTCCAAGATGATAGCTGTTCTAGGGTTCACATCCCCCTCCTCCTGCAGCCCTGTGCCTTCCACCTCCATCTCCAGAGTACGAGGTCTCTTTCATTGTTCTGTTAGTACCGCCCCTTGGCAGCCAGTGCTATTACCTCTTTAGTTTTGGTAGATTTTCAACAAAGGAACTTTCATGTTAGTGTTTGTTTTTTGCAAAGACACAGATTTTTTTTTTTAAGTGTGATGTTTAAAGTTGTAGCATCTTTTCTTTGGTTTGACTTTGCAGGTCTGCCATATGCATCATTTGCATGACAATTTTGTTGATGCTAAAAAAAATTAGAAATTTCATTTGCAGAGTTTTTGGTTCTGTTGACATGTTGGTAGGCCCCTGGGGTGATTCTTGGGGTGAGGTACCCTTGAGGAGTGGTTGCAGGAGGGAGAGAGAGAAGACTGCAAAAGAGGGTCTGAAAAGATGAATGTGAGGCTAAGCATGGATGGCTGAAGCACTGGTTCCCCTTCGGCGGGCGATAGTAGCCACAGCATTTGTGAAGTGCAGTGCTCTGAGCACTGTACTAAGCTCTTCAGATATGTCCCATCATTTAGCCCTGAGAGTAGCTATCAGGGGGTGTAAGATGTCCATTTCACAGATGGGAAAACTGAAGGGGAGGTATGTAAATCATATGTTTGTGTTCAGAGAGCTGAACTAGGTGAGGCAAACAAGACACTTACCTCAAGTGTCCCAAAGATTAGTAATCTAAATAGATCACATTTTAATGTAAGTCTTTAAAAAGTCCCTAACTGATGCAAAATAATTCACATGGAATATACGATTAAAATTTTAAATAAAGACTGGACCTGGACCCCGCACTTGCAAGACTCTCCTCCCAGAGCTGCCCTACTCAGGGCCCTGGTGCACACAGCTATGTGAATGTACAAAAAAATGACTCCCACAGTGCGTCCCTACCAAGTGGTTTGACTGCCCACACACCTGTGTCCCTTGTGCCCACACCTTGTAGAGACAAAGGCAGAAAGAGAGAGGGTTGAGCAGAGGGTGGGGCACAACTCATGTCAGAGGACAGGAAACCCACTGAACTGGGGTGACGGGAGAGGGGTGAGGTTTGAGGGACAGGGTGGGGTACAAGAAGGGCACCTGACTCAAAATTCCCAGAAAAGAAGGGAAGGGAGGTAAGGAATGTGAAGGTGAGGCTCAGGGAGTTATGTGTGTTTGTTGTGGTGATTGATCCAGACATCCTAGCCTCACTGAGGGAGGCAGTCATGGTGGGCTTAGGGACAGGGCAGGACAAAGGTCAACAATAGGCGAGCCTACAGCTGCTGCCAGAGTTCAGTCGCTTGGGGGGTGGGGGGCAATGCAGGACTCCTGGGGTGGAGGGTGGGCTGAGAGATGGTGAAGAAACCAGGAGGGGTCAGGAAGGGCCTATGGGGCAGATGCATACAGCGACCCAGTGAGGAAAGTAGTTGCCCTGAGCTAGGCGTGGTTCTAAATTCTTGTTTTTGTTTTTGTTTTTCTTTATTTTTTTTCTGAGACAAGGTCTTACCTTGTCACCCAGGCTGGAGTGCAGTGGCTCCATCATAGCTCACTGCAGCCTTGATCTCCTGGGCTCAAGTGATCCTCCCACCTCAGCCTCTGGAGTAGCTGGGACTACAAGAGTACACCACTACATGTGGCTAGTTTTAATTGTTTTATTTGTTAGTTTTTAATAGACTGGGTCTCCCTGTGTCCAGGACTGGTCTTGAACTCCTGGCCTCCCAAAGTGCTGGGACTACAGGCAACAGCAACCACACCTGGCCTTCTCCAATGCTCTTGACCACCATATGACACTGAGAGAAGCCGGGAAGAAACCAGGAGAAACCTAAAAAATCAAGATGGGGAGTTTAAAACTTAAATCGTAGTTGGGCTCTTCTGAATGATATCTAAACAGTGTGGAGAATTTCTCCCTCCCTCCCCTCTCACCGGTCTGGGCTGGGGGTGCATATATTAGCTTTTGCATCAAGTGATAATTAAGACAGCCAGACTTGAGTCCACTTAAACTCTCTGAGCTTCAATTTTCTCATCTGTAGCCTGGGGAGAGTAATAGCTATCTGCAGAGAGCTGTGGTGTGGAATAAACAAGAAAATACAATTGAACATAGAAGATGTTAGTCATTGGAGATCCAGATACAGTAGCTGCCCCAATATTTGTGAATGTCATCAGGAGTTGTATAATCATCATTGTGATTATTGTCTGCCATGTATATAATACCAGAAATTATAATAGTAATGCTGCCAATAAAAGTTAATGTTTCTTGAGTGCTTACCATGCATTTTGGCACTGTATTAATTCCTTTGACTATTTACAACTGCCTTCAAGGTACATATTTGGTATCTTCATTTTATTGTAAAATTAGGCTGAGCACTGATGTTTCAGGCACTGGTCGATCACTGTGAGTTTGGCTTATCCATGACACATTTGGAGATTTGGGAGACATTCTGTAGTAAAGTTGTCTTAGCAGAACAAACTCAATGTCTGCCCACTTTCAGAGCTCATAGCAGCCCTGTTCTCTCTGTGAAGTCTCCTGTGATCCACAGGGCTGCAGAATTCCTTCTGCCTATTGACTGTGATTGCTGTCACTCAGCTGGCCAGGATGCCATATGGTCTTGTCATTGCGCTTGTGTCTTCTCTTGCTTCTATTCTGTTTGCTGAGAACTATTGCTTAAATTGCAACTTAGGGAGGACACTCTCTTCTTATTACATTGTCTTCTTCACATCTTAGATGAATTAATAAATGAATAAATAGAATACCAGAGAATATTTCATGATTTACTAGATCTGTTCATATTTAGCTACAATTAAATGTTTGTGATTTCCATTCTCAACTGTCTTCCCCTACTGGAGGAGCTAGTGGTTTTTCTGTTTTATGTGGTTTCATGTTCCTCTGCCAGATAAAAACACCACTACCCTGGAATCCTAGAGAGCTTGCCTGGGGTAACAGTTACTTTCGAGTGTTTCTCTTTGTAGTCTCTATTCCATGAGAGACCATAGAACCTGTCTGGGGGAGGGCAGCAGGGAAGATTCCAGAGAATTCAGTTCATATCTCCTTGGCTGAGTGATATTATGTGAAAATAGCTCCTTGAACCTTGGAAATGTCAGCATGCTGAGTGTATGACAGGTAATGAAAGAGGACTTTTCCCACACATTAGTTTTACAGGATTATTGGCCTAAGTTGTGGAGTAATAGACATAAATCTTGTTTGAAAATAGAACATCACACTTCTAGGTAGACTTAACACCATGAGAACAGTCAGTGCAAGTTGGAGCCTGGCTGGGTGCAAGCACAAGGTAAGAGCTATTGACTTTTAAATCTCTTTGGGTAGCAGAAGCCAGTTAAGAAGTGGCATGTACGCCCCATTCCCCACTTTCTTGTCTGTGACAGACATCACTAACAAATTATAACAATGTTTTTGACTTTTCCTAGTTCAGTCTCAGAATTCTTCTCATTACAGTTCTACAGGCAGTCATTTCCAATCAGATGGAGTTGAAATGAGAAATTAAATTTATTTGCCAACTATGCTCTTTCTATAGACAGGATCATATTAAGTTTAGTATTGTTAAGTAGCTAAAATAAGTTTGACTTTTAAATGATAGAAAATACCATCTATATACTATTGTTTGATGTTAGGAATGTTGCTTCATTTCTTTGAACCTTGGTTTACTCATCTCTGAAGTGGAGAAATGACAAATCCTGCATGGCTATTGAGGTGATTTTTAAGAAATTTTTAAATTTAAATTTAAATTTTTTTTGGTAGAGATGGGATCTCACTATGTTGCCCAGGCTGATCTTGAACTTCTGGCCTCAAGTGATTCTCCCACCTTGGCCTCCCAAAGCACTAGGTTTGCAGGCATGAGCCACTCTTCCTGGCCCTATTGGAGTAATTAATCAGACAATGTATTTAAAGTGCCTAGTACAGTACTTGGGGCATTCAATCAGTGGTGGCTCCTGCTGTGGCTTGCTTTGTACCCTGAAGGGCTTGAGAATACATTTGGTCTGTGACCCTGAATATAGACAGAATTGAGCTTTTGGCTTTTCTTCTTTATATATCACTCTAAAATGCTGAGGAAACTTCATCTGCTCCCTTCCTCAGCTTCCTTGAAAATTTTACAAAGGTTTAGATGATAATATGAATGGGAGGAAACTCTCACACTGTGTTTTCCTTCAAGAGGTCATTATTGCTGGAATTGACACAGAGACTTGAGTTTAATGTAGTGACAATAATCATTTGGATTAAATTTGAAAAATGTCCTCTGGTATGTAGAACACCATTCCCTGCAATTGGCACTATGTTAATGGCCTTAAAATTGGTCTGCCCTCACTCACTCCTACCCCCTTTAGTGTTTTGATTTGTTTTGAGTTGTGGTCTCTGTCATCTAGGCTGCAGCACACTGGCACAATCATGGCTCACTGCAGCCTCAATCTCCTGGGCTCAAGCAATCCTCCCACCTCAGCCATCCAAGTAGCTGGGACCACAGGTATCCACCAACACGCTCAGCTAATTTTTTAAAATTATTTTTTGTGGAGATGCGGTCTAGCTATGTTGCCCAAGCTGATCTCAAACTCCTGACCTCAAGCAATCCTCCTATCTCAGCCTCCCAAAGTGCTAGGGTTACAGATATGTACCACGGCACCTGGTCCCAATGCAATTTTAAAATGCAAATTGGAGTAAAATGCCAACCTCCTTCTTCAAGCTTTTTAATGGCTACTGTACCAGTCAGCAATCTGGTTGGAAGGAGATGGTTCACTCAAATAGTAAACATTTAAAAGTTCACGCAGCTGTAAGGGAAACCAACAAGGAATGATGTTGCACCCCCAGGGCTGCCCCTGGACTGAGGGTCATGGTGAGGGAGCAGCTGTAACTCAGGCATTCTCAACATGGGTAATATCACCCTTCAAGGGGGCAGAAATTGGTTGTGGGCTTTTTAAAAAAATGTTCTTTGTTATGTACAGAGCACGGATATACATAGGCTACATAAAACTAATTTCACTGGGGAACCATTAGGAACACAAAATGCATTACAAAGTTCCAGGGGTGGGGGAGCAATAATGAAGAAAAGAAAAGGATGAGAAACACTGTAATAGCTAAAGGATTGCACTACTTAGCAAAGTTTATGGTCTTATATAGAGGAATTTTTGCAGCCGCAACACACAAGGAGGGAGCCTGGGGAGCAGATGTCTTGACCTCTATGTTCGCCTGTCCTCTGATCATCTGTCTGCATGTGCCTCCCATTGGTGGAACCCAACTAGAAGCCAGAAGGTAGGGGAGCTTGTGGATATATGCCATCCAGGTCAGAGCACACTTGGAAAGGGTGGAGGATGGATTTGGGGCACAAAGGGAGATAACCAATGGGACTGCCAGTAGCTCTGGGGATAAAGGGCCAAAGATTTATTTTGACTCACAAAGATCTGCACCACAAGGCTCCTGCCCTGCTCTTCTCTCATCCCTCTCTTGCTTGACTCCATCATCCTATCCTGTTGGTTTCCCCAATACTGAGCTAGTCCCTGACTTAGGACATTTGCACATGCTGTTCCTTTGATATGGTACATGTTTCCCTCCGTCCTTCTCACCATTCACCTCTCAGCTTGATTGACACTTTCTCAGGGAACATTCTCTGACTCCCTGGCAGGGCTCCATTCTCTCCGTTATGGTTTTTCCAGGAAACACTCAGCTTCTTCTTCATAGTACCAATGACAATTATAATTCAAATGTTTTGTGTAATCATTTGTTTAATTTCTGTCTCCCTCACCAGATAAAGTGCTTTATGAGGGCAGTAACCCATTAGCCTAGGCAAGTGCCTCGCACATAGTGAGAACTTAATAAATATTTGATGAATAGGTGCATTCCAGCAGGAAATAAACATATCAAAGGCACAGAAGTTTCCTGGAGTCAGACTGTGTTAGAAACTTACTGTTAACCACTTGCTAGCTGTGGAATCTTCAACAAGTTACTTAACCTCTTTGTGCCCCTAATTTTATTCATTTGTGAAGTAAGGAGAATAATAATAACTATTTTTGGGGGGCTGGAGAGAGGGTAAGTGGGTTAGTACATGCAATGTGCTTAGAAGAGTACATGGTAACTGTTCAATAAATGACATCATCATCATCATCAAAGCTTCGTTGTGTAATTATTCTATTGTTGACTGGCTGTTTGGTGGTGACATTCACACTAATCAGAGAGAAAAAGGCATGTTAATCTTACCACTGATTCTAACCATCTCATTTTGAGAAGTAAGAACCCAATTTTTCTGATACTAAATCCTGAAAGCAATTTAGTTTTTCTCTTGTCATATAGTTAGAATCTGGGGAAAAGTTATTTGACAGCTAATCTAGTTTACCCTGTAAAAAGCAAAGATTAATCTTTTTGCTACTGAGATGGGACATGAAGGCCTGGGTTTCTTCCCAAGTCCTTGCGTTGGTTGGCTCTCTCCCAAGTTTTAGGTCTTAACACCGGACAAGGCAGGGACAAAGGGGGAGATAGGGCAGAAAGTAGCATCAGAATCCCTCTGTGTTCCAAGAGACGTGGTCTTGGGACAGTCAGAATTGCTTCCTGGGAGGTCACTGGGAGATGTAGGGAGACCAGTTGAGAAGCAGCTAGTTATACAGGGATTGGGAACCAAGGATGAAGATCAGGAAAGGCAAGCAAGGTAACAGGAGCAATACCATGAGACAGGAGCACTGACCACCCCACTAGATTTAGCCAATCAATTTCTTCTGGGTGGTACATCTTTTGTCTGGGAATTATTTATCTAGATTGGGCATACACACACTGGCTTTTGCACTACAGCATTTTACAGAGTTTTTCTGATGTTAGACACAGGCTGGATTATAGAGTCACAGGGTGGTCAGAACCTTCCCATTCTATTTTTTAATAGGAACAGAAAGTGAGGTCTTAGGTCAAGTGGTTGCCTTCAAGTCATGCAGCAATAATGGAGTTGGTAGATGATCTCACGTGCCCTTAGCTCCAGGCCAATGTTATTGCCTTCCTTGACTTTCCTTTCAATATAACCCTTAACTTCTCTTGTGGCCTTCGATTCACACTATGGCCGTAAGAAAAAGTTAATTTCCATAGAGTCACACAAGGGAAACAACTTCATTCCTTCAGCCACACCACCCGAGTGATCATCCCAGTAGTCACACAGTCACATATTACCTGTGATCCCAGTTCCATCTCTGGAAACCTGAGCAATGTTAGTACCATGTGCACTTGATTTTTCTGAGTGAACCATACCTTTCACATGGGTGGTGGCATGCATGGCTGAGCAATCACTGTCACAGAGAGAAGAATTTACGTTTGCATCTGTGTTTCACCTCTTTTCACATCTGGTCTTTGTAGGCCTTTGGGAATTGGCTGGAAAAAGCAAAGGAGAGCACTGAAAAGAGCTCTCAGTATGCCTGGAGTCAGGCTGAATAAAGATGAGATCACCCTTCTTCCACTTGCAGAGAAGCAGTGGGGTTTTGACTGGTTAGTGGCTTGATGTCACTGGTCTAAGAGACTGTGTCTCTTGTCAGACATCAGGGCCTTAGAAGTGTCTCATGAGGTCAGTTTCATGTTCTCCCAGCCAGGATTTTTTTTTTCCCCTAATGAAGGTCACCAAGGAAAAATACATATATCTCTCTCTCCTCAAGTCAGTTTAGGGATATGTCTTAAATGGCTCTGGTTTCCGTTATTAATCAGGGGTAGATTTGTCACTCATGATTTATCCAGACCCATTTTGAAATAGTACATTTTCTGTTATCAATTTTTAGGTAAGGTTCCATTCATTTAGCCCATGTTGATAATGTAGGTCTCTTTTTCCTGCAATGCTGATGGTAACCACCATTACTTCAGTACTCAGGGCATGAGTGGCCAAGCCCTTTTAGGTTTTATAAATGCCCATTTAATCCCTCCTCAGCCCTTCCTCTCAGAGTAAAGTGGTCTATGCCCTTTAATTAGACTTCGTATAACAGTATCCTAAGTCCACTGCTTATCATAATACCTCTCACTTCTATCCCAACTCTTTTAGATGCCAAAGACAGAAATATATGCAATATTCTCAGGGCAAGAGATTATCACCAACTAGGAGACAGGAAAGAAGAATGTCTTCTCTTTGGTTTATTTTGATCTTCACGGAAATGCTATAAAATTGGCAAACATTAGTGTTCTTAGGATTTGTTGCCTCTCTTTGCTGTAAGAGCATGGTGGATCAATAACCTCAAGGAGTAAATTATCCACACTAATTATTTCCTCAATGCAGATAGTTTCAGAGTTCATCATCTTCCAAATAGTGTCTCTTCCACATGGGTGTCAGTTGGACACCTGCCTGCTCACTCTTTCAGCGCTGTGGGACTGCACTCTGCTGACCACACTACCTTATTGGATCAGTTCCTTGTTCAGCACTGTTTACTTAGCTCACTGTCTGAGAGCACAGTGCAGATGGCAACCCAGTGGCGAGGTTCCTTCTCCATATGGGTCCATGGATTTGAAAAGAAAGACGATTTGCTGGCAGGCACCATTCTTGCTATAAGCAAATGACTTACAGCGGTATCTCATAGCAATGTATTCCAAACTTCCTTGCTTGCAACTCACAGAAATAAATATATTTTACATTGCAAATCAGCATACACACATACATGTGTGCATATACATGCACACACATATGCCTGAAACCAAAATTTCATAAAATAATGCTCTTGCTAAGTATGATAAAAAGTAAAAAGTATGGTAGAAAAGCCACATATTTACAAATAATATTTTTTAAAAATGTTAGTTATAACTTACAAAATTGATTTTTGACACATGCTAATGAGACCAGCAGTTGGCAAAACAATGGATTACAGTACTTTTATGTGAAGGACCCAAACTTTTCCTTGTCATTCTTTTC
The DNA here is from genome assembly GCF_028858775.2 of Pan troglodytes. Classification (NCBI taxonomy): domain Eukaryota; kingdom Metazoa; phylum Chordata; class Mammalia; order Primates; family Hominidae; genus Pan; species Pan troglodytes. Next base: position 19,144,013 of record NC_072411.2, read on the forward strand.
CTTTTTAAAAATTTCCTTTTGTTTTCTTTCTTTCCTTTTTAGGAAATGCTTTTGGAAAGAGATCAAAGTACAAAGTTAGCCACATGCCAATCTGATCCCCACTAAAAGATCTGAAATTCATGCTATTTTCTCAGTCTATGACTCATATCCTAGGTCATAGGCTGTTAGCTTCTTCAGCTTGACGTGATGTTGCCAAATTACTTCCCTAAAAGGTTATACCAATTTACCTTCCCAGTAGCAGTGTATGAGAGTTCCCAAGTCCCCACATATTTGGAAACCGGGTATACTGAAACTTTTAAAATTTTTTGATGCATGTGTAATTGCTTAAAACTTCATTTTTAAAATTATTAATGAAATTGAATATTATTTTCCACATACGTTGTTCAATCAGACTTTCTTGTAGGTGAAATGACTATTCATATTTTGGTCTATTTTTCTATTAGGTAATTTTTTTTACTAATAATTTGTAGGATTCCTTGCATATTCTGTATACTAACCATCTGTGTTTATTAGTTATATAAATAGAAAGTATTTTTCCTCCCATATGAAAAGATAGAAATTGCAATTAATTTTCCCCAGTTGTCCCAAACCACTGATTAGTTTTTCCTTTCCCTTTTGACTTACTATGACATTCCCATCATTTACAAAGTTTTTTTCTATGCATCATTCTAAGATTTCTACTGTGCTCCACTATCCTATTTGTGTATCTCTGAGCCAATGCCATATTTTTAATTACTATAGTTTTATAATTGGTTTTAATATCTGGAAAAGCCAATCTTCTCCCTTGCTCTTCTTGCCTTTTCTTGGCTACTGTTGGCCCATTATTCCTCTATATGAGTTTTAGCATTTTTTTTTAACTCCATGACAATTCTTTTTGTTATTTGAATGGAACTATGTTGAATTTATAGACTCATTTAACTAGAATTGCCATGTTTTTCAAATTGTTTTATATAGTCTATATTTTTATTTGTTCAGATTATCTTTTATTCTCTCAGTATTTTATAATTTTTCTCTATTAAATTTATTGAAAATATTTTATGTTAAATTACTCCTAAATAACTTAAAATTTGTAAATCTTTAGGATATTATTTTTTCTATAATATTTCCTAATTGGTTTTTCTTTGGTGTATAGGCATACTATTTTTTAATGTCAATCTAGAAATCTTTATGAATTTTCTTATTGCTTCAAAATTTTGCTTGGATTTTCTAATTAGATACTTATAGTGTAAATATAAAAAACATTTTATTACTCTCAAATTCTTACAGTGTTTGACTATCGCAAATAAAGCTGTTATGATGATGATTTATGTACAAATCTTTGCATGGACAAGAGCTTTCACTTCTCTTGGATGAAGAATGGAATGGCTTGATCATGTGGTAGGTGTATGTTTAACTTAAGAAACTGCCAATCTGTTTTCTAAAGTGGTTTTATGGTTTTCAAGTCTTATTAGCCGGGTATGAAATTTCCAGTTGTTCCACACCCTTGCCAACACTTGATATGGTCAGCCTTTTTAGCTTTAGACATTCTAGTTAGTGAATAGACAATTTTGTTGTCGTTTTCATTTGCATTCTTTTTGTCATTTGAATGGAATTATGTTGAATTTATAGACTAATTTAATGCTTTATGAAGTTTCGTGCTTCATATGTACTTATTTGTCATCCGGCCAACTTTTCTAATAAAGTGTCTGTTCACGTCTTCTGCCTAGTCTTTATAACTGAGTTATCTGTCTTCTTGCAATTAACTTGTAAAAGTACTTTATGTGTTCAAGATTAAAATTCTCTTTTAGGCAGATATTTAGCAAATATTTTCTCCCAGTTTATGGCTTGTCTTTTCATTTTGTTAACAGCATCCTTGACAAGAAGAAAATTTCAATTTTATCAAGTTCTATTTATTGATTTTTTCTTTTATAGTTCATTTTGCCTGTGTGTTGTATTGAAGAAATCTTTGCCAAATCAAAGGTCACTAAAATGTTTTCCTATGTTTTCTTCTCAAAGTTTTCTAATTTTTTGCACATGTCTATCCAATCGTTCCAGCACTGCTGAAAAGACTGTCCTTTCTTCCATTAAATTGCCATGGCACCTTTACCAAAAATCAATTGGCCATAAATATGAAGTCTACTTCTGGAATTGAAATTCTGTTCTGTTGATCAATATGCTTATCTATTTGTCAAAACCACACTATCTTGATTACAGTAGCTTTATAATAAATCTTGAAACCAGTTTATTAAGTACTGTTTTTACACATTGTTTTGGCTATTTTAGATTATTTGCATTTTCATACGAAGTTTAGAATCAGCTTTTCTATTTTGAAAAGAATAAATTTTCTGGGATTTTGATTGGTATTATGTTTAACACACAGATCATAGCAACTTTTTCTGTAATAGTCCCAAACTAGAAACAACCCAAATGTCTATCAACAGGTTGATAAATAAACAAATTATGATATATCCATGTGATGGATGGTAACTCCGCAATAAAAAGGAATAAACTGTTGATAACTACAAAATCATGGATGAATCTCAAATCATTATGCTGAGCTAAAGAGCCAGCCCAAAGAGTATATATTGCATGATTTCATTTATATAAAATTCTAGAAGCTGCAGCCTAATAAACAGTGGCAAAATGTATATAAGCTCTTACCTGGGGCTGGGAGTTGGGTTCCGGAAAGGCATAAGGGAGAGGTTACAAAGGGATATGAAGAAATTTGTGAGTGATGAATATATTAATCCTTTTTATTGTAATGATGATTTCACAGATATATATATAGTCAAAACTTACCAAACTGTACACTTTAAATGTGTAGCTTATTATATGTCACCTATACTTCAATAAATCCATGAAAGAAATATTATACCAATTATTCTTTTTCTTATCTTTTTTCTCCATTGGCAATCCTCACATAATATGGGATGATGGTGGGCCTCCTTGTGTTGTTTTTGACTTAAAGGAAATGTTGCTACTGTTTTCTAAGGACTCTTCCTTTCCCCACCCATTTCACCCTTTTCTTTTTCTTCCTCCTTACCTACCTTCCTCCTTCCCTCCCTGCCTCCCTCCCTCCCTTCCTTTTGTCCTTGTTTACTTCCTTCTTGTCTTTCTTGAGATAGATAAAGTCTATGAAGTTAAAGAGATTCCTAGATCTCTAACATTTTTTTTTTGAGATGGAGTCTCGCTCTGTCGCCCGGGCTGGAGTGTGGTGGTGCAACCTCGGCTCACTGCAAGCTCCGCCTCCCGGGTTCACGCCATTCTCCTGCCTCAGCCTCCTGCCTCAGTCCTGCCATTCTCCTGCCATTCTCCTGCCTCAGCCTCCTGCCTCAGTCCTGCCATTCTCCTGCCATTCTCCTGCCTCAGCCTCCTGCCTCAGTCCTGCCATTCTCCTGCCATTCTCCTGCCTCAGCCTCCTGCCTCAGTCCTGCCATTCTCCTGCCATTCTCCTGCCTCAGCCTCCTGCCTCAGTCCTGCCATTCTCCTGCCATTCTCCTGCCTCAGCCTCCTGCCTCAGTCCTGCCATTCTCCTGCCATTCTCCTGCCTCAGCCTCCTGCCTCAGTCCTGCCATTCTCCTGCCATTCTCCTGCCTCAGCCTCCTGCCTCAGTCCTGCCATTCTCCTGCCTCAGCCTCCTGCCTCAGTCCTGCCATTCTCCTGCCTCAGCCTCCTGCCTCAGTCCTGCCTCAGTCCTGCCATTCTCCTGCCTCAGCCTCCTGCCTCAGTCCTGCCTAGCTGGGACTACAGGCGCCCGCCACCACGCCCGGCTAATTTTTTTTGTATTCTTTTAGTAGAGACGGAGTTTCACCGTGTTAGCCAGGATGGTCTAACATTTTTCTAATCAAAATCAATGTTGAGGTTTACAATTGCATTTTTTGCATCTGAAGGAGTATCATATTTTTTCTTCTTCTGTTAGTGGAAATATATATATATATACACACACACACACATACTGATGTCTAAATATTGTATTTTTTAGATAAGCCTTGTTAATCTTGAAACGTTTTTGTTCTTAAAATTATGGATTTGATACGCTACGTTTTATTTAGATTTTTTTGTATGAATGTTCATAAATGAGATTGGACAACACTATTTTCTTGCCTACATTTGTCCAGTTTTGATGTCACGTTTGAGTTTTTACCTTATAAAATGTGTTGGGACACTTTCCTGCTTTTTAGATTTTTCAAAACACCTTATACAACATAGAACTTATCTATTCCTTGAAGGTTTGTAAAACGTCACCTAAAAATATCTATTGACATATTTTAGGGGTAAGGTATATTATTACAGAGTCAATTACTTTAATAATTAATTGACTTAATCAATTACTTTAATAATTGACTGTAATAATATGCCTTACTCCTAAAAGATATATTTACTTTATACTATAATTAATATATATGTTAAAGTAATTACTATGTAATTACTCCAATAATACTGTAATAGTTAATTATGGATTACTTAGCTTTTTATTTCTTATTTAGTCAATTTTTGTGGTTTACATTTTCCAGACAGTTCATCATTCTAACTTTTAAAATTTACTTAAAAAAGATATTCATATCAATTATATAAAAATAAATGTATACTCATATATAAATATAAATGTATACAAAAAATATATACATACATGAATATATACATTGAAAGAGAGTATGTAGTAAGACACACACACACACACAGAACATCTCTATTATTTCTGTAGCTTTGTCTTATTTGTAGTCCCTAATACTGTCTCTTTGTGTTTTCTACTATTTGCTTGTTTGGGCTCACTAAATTTTGTCTTTATTTAAAGAACTAACTTTTAGTTTTGCTGATTTGTTTGGCTGATTTATTACTGTCTGTTTTTTAGTCCATTAGTTTCTGCTCATGTAACTATTAATTCCTTTGTTCTCTTTAGGTTGTTACTGATTTTCTAATTTCTTGAACTGAAACACCATTTTTCAATAAATATATTTAAAGCTATCCATTTCCCTATAAGCATAGCTTTAACCTCATTTTACAATCTTGAATATCTTTATCTTTCTGTGCTGAACCTGGGATAAGTCCTCAGAACTATCTTACATTTCACAGTTTGTTCTTTGTGTCCAATCTATAGTTTCTTTTGGAATCTTGTCTACTAAGCATTGTATTTGAATGTCTATACTTCATTTCTAAGATCTCTAGTAGGTAGGTTCTTTTTCAGCTTAAGTTTGTAAAAAAATATTTTTGGTGAGAAGAAAATTCTAGGTTGGAATATTCCTTTTTAGCATCTTAAATATGTTATTTTTACTGTTTTCTGACTTTCATAGTTTCTATTGGAAAGTTAGCCTCCAGCCTCATTGCTGATCATTTGGAAGTAACATACCCTTTTCCACCCCTTCTTCATGCTTTGATATTTATCTCTCTGCCTGCGTCTTCCAGCTGCTTCACTATGATAACCTCAAGTGTGTTTTTTTCTGTATCTACATTGCTTAAGGTTTCTGAATCCGTAGATTAATATTTCTCATCAGCTTTGCAAAATTTTCTCTAGAAATAGTGCCTATCCTTATTCTCTCTCCTCTCCTGTGAGACTCTAGTTACAGGTACTTCAGTCCTGTACATTATTTCCTTTACATCTCTTATGCTCGACTTTGATTCTCCATTCGTTTTTCTCTTTGAGCTTCAGATTGGATATTTCTACTCACATATCTTTAAATTTATTTCTAAAATTCTTAACTTTGGATATTGTATTTTGTAATACTAGAAGGTCCGTTTGATTATTTATGTAGATTCGCATATCTAGTACCTTTTTTGTTATATGCCAGACATTTTATTAAAAGGAATTGTAGAGGCTACAGATAATATCTTTCACAAGCAACAGCTCTCTGTCCCTTATGTTAGGTATATTAGTAAGGGGCTGACCACCTTGATCTAATCACAGCATAAGCTAGGTTAAGGCTGGTTGCAGTTTTGCTAAGATTTATTTCATTTACCTCTGTTTCCTCTCCATTTCTTGGATGTATCTCTCTTGAACTTTTGATTGACAGGCTGCTGGTTTCTATCTTTTCAATCTTAGAACACTGGGAAAAATTCAGTCTCAACCTTCGAAGGTTTGGATTTTTGCCCCTTTGGAAATTTGGAAAATATTTTGGAGAGGAGAGTAGGTGTATGTTTGAAGTGGGCCACACTCCTCAAGCAGGAAATTTTCTCCCAAATACTGTGAGATCAAGAGATTTTATCCCACTTTGTCAAAATCCCATAGCCTTTTGTACAGCCTTAGAATTTAGAAAATGAAACATAGCGAAAGCCAGCTGTGCATTAATGGCTCCCAAGGTTTCTAAATTGTCGTGCCAGCCCTGCACAACTTCCAAAAGCTTTGCTCATTTCTCTTTTCTCTAACAAATCCCTTTGTGTTTGTTAGATCTGGTCCTCAACCAAATACAAAATTGGCAAATGCACCCAGAGGAAAGAAACAGCCAATAACTGACTACTCTCATCAGAAAGAATTTCTCTTCTCTGGAATTTTAGTTCATTTAATTCTCTTCATTTCTACAGCACTCTAGTGTCTTTAAAAGCACAACTTTTGCAATCTATCTGGATTTTTAGCTGTTACAGTAAAATTGGTAGTCTACAACTACCAACTACAGTCTTTCTCAGAACATAATCATATTTTAAAGTCATTTTCAGATTTCTTCTTATTCTCATTTTATTTGGGGTAAAAAAGTCTAATTTAATTTTCAAACATCATTTTTATCATTTATTTTCATATATATATATAATTTTGATTTCCAAGCTCATTTGGATAAGATTTTTTTTTTCAGTCTTGCTCTCTCTCTCTGTGTTTCTTCCTGCTCATCACTTAGCAGCTAGGGGCTTTGAAATTACCTCCCTCTCTCCCCTTGGCAACCCTTAAGACAAGAACCATGTTTTTATATTGATGGTGTGGGGTTCTCATTCCCCTAGGAATTATAAGCCAGCAAAAATGCTTATCTTAAGTCTTTACTATAGACTTCTGTCCCCAGGTCAATGTGGACAACTTCTCCAGCTTTCTGTCATGGGTAGGTATGAACTGCCTCAGTGTCTGCTCTCAACCAAGGAGCTCAGTTCTGCTCTCCTGTTCCATGTGTGTGTGTTTGGGGGTAGGGGGATGTTTTCAGCTTGTTAGCCACAGGATACAAATTTCTTCTCACCTTTATCTTTTTCTAGACCTGAAGTTCAGTAGATCCCCGCTTCATCGTTTCTAACCCGTTTGCATTTTGTATTTCTGTTCTTTTTTGCTCTGTGGAAATGTCTAGCATGTTTTTGAGCATAGCTTTATCTTTGTAATTTTTGTATTTTATCCATCTTAGCTATGTATATGAGTTAAGAGGAGATGGCTTTGCCTAAAGCTTAACATTACAACACAATTTTCCTGAGATTTTTTTTTTTTTTTTTTGGCCAATTTTTTTTGGCTTTTAAATAGCGAGTGAATGCAATCTTCCTTTGGACACACTAGGACGTCACCTCCCACTGATTCTTTCATGTACTCAAGAAGTCTCAGCATCATTCAAGTAGGCTGGATCAGTCACCTTTTCAGAATAGAGTTTTGAACTCTTCAAAAAAAATGAATAATGAGCAGAACTTTCCACAGAATTCCAGAACAAAGGAAATGAGATGTAAACAAAGTCTCCAAGTGCCCTCAACCCATGATGAGGCACATCTAACGCATGATATTTAGTTACTAAGCAGATCTCTCTCATCATCATCATTAAGAAATAACAGTCCAGGGTTCTCAGGCAAGTTTGGATTTCTCTTTGCTCTTGGACAACTTGTAAAAACATTCGGATTTCCTTAATTTTTCTACCTACCTTGGCATCGCTCATCTCTCGTCTGTCAAATGCTTAGTGAGCACAGTCCTGGCATTAGGATAAGTCTTCTCAGCACGCTGGTGCAGACCCTAGGCAACATCCATTCAGGAACCTCCCACGTTGCTTTTCTAAAAATATCATCTTTATCTTCTTTACTATCTTGAAATGTCTGTTGTTATTCTCTTTTCAGAAAAAAAAATTGTTATAGTCAAATATCATATCAAATTTTCTTTTCAAAAGTCTAATACCATAATACCTTGGATGAGAATTTTTTTTATTTTTTTATTTTTATTATACTTTAAGTTCTGGGATACATGTGTTACATATGTATACATGTGCCTAGTGGTTTGCTGCACCCATTGTCTTGTCATCTACATTAGGCATTTCTCCTAATGCTGTCCCTCCCCTAGCCCCCCACCCCCTGACAGGCACTGGTGTGTGATGTTCCCCTCCCTGTGTCCATGTGTTCTCGTTGTTCAACTCCCACTTATGAGTGAGAACATGCGTTGTTAGGTTTGCTGTTCCTGTGTTAGTTTGCTGAGAATGATGGTTTCCAGCTTCATCCATGTCCCTGCAAAGGACATGAACTCATCCTTTTTTATGGCTGCATAGTATTCCATGGTGTATATGCGCCACATTTTTTTTTTACCCAATCTATCATTGATGGGCATTTGGGTTGGTTCTAAGTCTTTGGTATTGTGAATAATGCTGCAATAAACATATGTATGCATGTGTCTTTATAGTAGAATGATTTATAATTCTTTGGGAATATACCCAGTAATGGGATGGCTGGGTCAAATGGTATTTCTGGTTCTAGATCCTTGAGGAATCACCACACTGTCTTCCCCAATGTTTGAACTAATTTACACTCCCACGAACAGTGTAAAAGTGTTCCCATTTCTCCACATCCTCTCCAGCATCTATTATTTCCTGACTTTTTAATGATCGCAATTTAACTGGTGTGAGATGGCATCTCATTGTGGTTTTGATTTCCATTTCTCTACTGACCAGTGATGATGAGCTTTTTTTTCATATGTTTGTTGGCTGCATAAATGTCTTCTTTTGAAAAGTGTCTGTTCATAGCCTTCACCTACTTTTTGATGGGGTTGTTTGTTTTTTTCTTGTATATTTGTTTAAGTTCCTTGTAGATTCTGGATATTAGCCCTTTGTCAGATGGATAGACTGCAAAATTTTTCTCCCATTCTGTAGGTTGCCTATTCACTCTGATGGTAGTTTCTTTAGCTGTGCAGAAGCTCTTTAGTTTAATCAGATCCCGTATGTCAATTTTGGCTTTTGTTGTCATTGCTTTTGATGTTTTAGTCTTGAAGTCTTTGCCCATGCCTATGTCCTGAATGATATTGCCTAGGTTTTCTTCTAGGGTTTTTATGGTCTTAGGCTTTACATTTAAGTCTTTAATCCATCTTGAGTTAATTTTTGTATAAGGTGTAAAGAAGGGGTCCAGTTTCAGTTTTCTGCATATGGCTAGCCAGTTTTCCCAACAGTGTTTATTAAATAGGGAATCTTTCCCCATTTCTTGTTTTTGTCAGGTTTGTCAAAGACCAGATGGTTGTAGATGTGTGGCATTATTTCTGAGGCCTCTGTTCTGTTCCATTGGTCTATATATCTGTTTTGATACCAGTACCATGCTATTTTGATTACTGTAGCCTTGTAGTATAGTTTGAAGTCAGGTAGCGTGATGCCCCCAAATTTGTTCTTTTTGCTTAGAATTGTCTTGGCTATACGGGCTCTTTTTTGATTCCATATGAAATTTAAAGTAGTTTTTCTAATTCTGTGAAGAAAGTCAATGGTAGCTTGATGGGGATAGCATTGAATCTATAAATTACTTTGGGCAGTATGGACATTTTCATGATATTGATTCTTCCTACCCATGAGCATGGAATATTCTTCCATTTGTTTGTGTCCTCTCTTATTTTCTTGAGCAGTGGTTTGTAGTTCTCCTTGAAGAGGTCCTCCACATCCCTTGTAAGTTGGATTCCTAGGTATTTTATTCTCTTTGAAGCAATTGTGAATGGGAGTTCACTCATGATTTGGCTCTTTGTCTATTATTGGTGTATAGGAGTGCTTGTGATTTTTGCACATTGATTTTGTATCCTGAGACTTTGCTGAAATTGCTTATCAGCTTAAGGAGATTTTGGGCTGAGACAATGGGGTTTTCTAAATATACAATCATGTCATCCGCAGACATGGACAATTTGACTTCCTCTTTTCCGATTTGAATACCCTTAATTTCTTTCTCTTGCCTGATTGCCTGGCCAGAACTTCCAAAACTATGTCGAATGTAAGTGGTGAGAGAGGGCATCCTTGTCTTGTGCTGCTTTTCAGAAGGAATGCTTCCAGCTTTTTCCCATTCAGTATGATATTGGCTGTGGGTTGGTCATAAATAGTTCTTATTATTTTGAGATCTATTCCATCAATACCTCATTTATTGAGAGTTTTTAGCTTGAAGGGGTGTTGAATTTTATCGAAGCCCTTTTTTGCATCTATTGAGATAATCATGTGGTTTTTGTCATTGGTTCTGTTTATGTAATGGATTACGTTTATTGATTTGTGTATGTTGGACCAGCCTTGCATCCCAGGGGTGAAGCCAACTTGATCGTGGTGGATAAGCTTTTTGATGTACTGCTGGCTTCAGTTTGCCAGTATTTTATTGAGGATTTTTGCATCGATGTTCATCAGAGATATTGTTCTGAAATTCTCTTTTTTTGTTGTGTCTCTGCCAGGTTTTGGTATCAGGATGATGACGGCCTCATAAAATGAGTTAGGGAGGAGTCCCTCTTTTTCTATTGTTTGGAATAGTTTCAGAAGGAATGGTACCAGCTCCTCTTTGTACCTTTGGTAGAATTCAGCTGTGAATCCATCTGGTCCTGGGCTTTTTTTGGTTGGTAGGGTATTAATTATTGCCTCTATTTCAAAACTTGCTATTGGTCTATTCAGGGATTTGACTTCTTCCTGGTTTAGTCTGGAAAGGGTGTATGCGTCCAGGAATTTATCCATTTCTTCTATATTTTCTAGTTTATTTTCGTAAAGGTGTTTATAGTATTCTCTGATGATAGTTTGTATTTCTGTGGGATCAGTGATGATATCCCCTTTATCATATTTTATTGTGTCTATCTGATTCTTCTCTCTTTTCTTCTTTATTAGTCTGGCTAGCAGTCTATCTGTTTTGTTAATCTTTTCAAAAAACCAGCTCCTGGATTCATTGATTTTTTTGAAGGGTTTTTCATGTCTCTATCTACTTCAGTTCTGCTCTGATCTTAGTTATTTCTTGCCTTCTGCTAGCTTTTGAATGTGTTTGCTCTTGCTTCTGTAGTTCTTTTAATTGTGATGTTAGGGTGTCAATTTTAGATCTTTTCAGCTTTCTCCTGTGGGCTTTTAGTGCTATACATTTCTGTCTAAACACTGCTTTAGCTGTGTCCCAGAGATTGTGGTACATTGTGTCTTTGTTCTCATTGGTTTCAAAGAACTTATTTATTTCTGCCTTAATTTCGTTATTTACCCAGTAGTCATTCAGGAGCAAGTTGTTCAGTTTCCATGTAGTTGTGCAGTTTTGAGTGAGTTTCTTAATCCCGAGTCCTAATTTGATTGCACTGTGGTCTGAGAGACAGTTTGTTGTGATTTCTGTTCTTTTACATTTGCTGAGGAGTGCTTTACTTCCAATTATGTGGTCAATTTTAGGATAAGTGTGATATGGTGCTGAGAAGAATATATATTCTGTTGATTTGGGGTGGAGAGTTCTGTAGATGTCTATTAGGTCTGCTTGGTCCAGAGCTCAGTTCCAGTCCTGAATATTCTCGTTAATTTTCGGTCTCGTCGATCTAATATTGACAGTGGAGTGTTAGAGTCTCCCACTATTGTTGTGTGGAGTCTAAGTCTCTTTGTAGGTGTCTAAGAACTTGCTTTATGAATCTGGGTGCTCCTGTATTGGGTGCTTATATATTTTGGAAGCTCTTCTTGTTCCATTGATCCCTTTACCATTATGTAATGCCCTTCTTTGTCTCTTTGGATATTTGTTGGTTTAAAGTCTGTTTTATCAGATACTAGGATTGCAACCCCTGCTTTCCATTTGCTTGGTAAATATTCCTCCATCCCTTTATTTTGAGCCTACATGTGTCTTTGCATGTGAGATGCATCTCCTGAATACAGCACTGATGGGTCTTGAATCTTTATCCAATTTGCCAGTCTATGTCTTTTAATTGGGGCATTTAGCCACCCATTTATATTTAAGGTTAATATTGTTACATGTGAATTTGATCCTGTCATTATGATGCCAGCTGGTTATTTTGCCCATTAGTTGATGGAGTTTCTTCATAGGGTCGATGGTCTTTACCATTTGGCATGTTTTTGCGTGACTGGTTCCAGTTTTTCCTTTCCATATTTAGTGCTTCCTTCAGGAGCTTTTGTAAGGCAGGCCTGGCGGTGACAAAATCTCTCAGCATTTGGTTGTCTGTAAAGGATTTTATTTCTCCTTCACTTATGAAGTTTAGTTTGGCTGGATATGAAATCCTGGGTTGAAAATTATTTTCTTTAAGAATGTTGAATATTGGCCCCCACTCTCTTCTGGCTTGTAGGGTTTCTGCAGAGAGGTCCCCTGTTAGTCTGATGGGCTATCCTTTGTCAGTAACCTGACGTTTCTCTCTGGCTGCCTTTAACATTTTTTCCTTCATTTCATCCTTGGAGAATCTGATGATTATGTGTCTGGGGTTGTTCTTCTTGATGAGTATCTTTGTGGTGTTCTCTGTATTTCCTGAATTTGGATGTTGGCTTGTCTTGCTAGGTTGGGGAGGTTCTCCTGGATAATATCCTGAAGAGTGCTTTCCAACTTGGTTCCATTCTCCCCATCACTTTTAGGTACACCAATCAAACATAGGTTTGGTCTTTTCACATAGTCCCACATTTCTTGGAGGCTTTGTTCGTTCCTTTTCATTCTTTTTTCTTTAATCTTGTATTCACACTTTATTTCATTAAGTTGATCTTCAATCTCTGATATCCTTTCTTCTGCTTGATTGATTCATCTATTGATACTTGTGTATGCTTCATGAAGTTCTCATGCTGTGTTTTTCAGCTCCATCATGTCATTTATGTTCTTCTCCAAACTGGTTATTCTAGTTAGCAATTCCTCTAACCTTTTTTCAAGGTTCTTAGCTTCCTTTCATTAAGTTAGAACATGCTCCTTTAGCTCGGAGGAGTTTGTTATTACCCACCTTTTGAAGCCCACTGCTGTCAATTTGTCAAACTCATTCTCCATCCAGTTTTGTTCTCTTGCTGGTGAGGAGTTGTGATCCTTGGGAGGAGAAGCAGAGTTTTGGAATGTTCAGCCTTTTTGCACTGGTTTTTCCTCATCTTCATGGATTTATCTACCCTTGGTCTTTTATGTTGGTGACCTTCGGATGGGGTTTGTGTGGACATCTTTTTTGTTGATGTTGATGCTATTCCTTTCTGTTTGTTAGTTTTCCTTCTAACAGTCAGGGCCCTCTGCTGCAGGTCTGCTGGAGTTTGCTGGAGGTCCACTCGAGATCCTGTTTGCCAGGGTATCACCAGCGGAGGCTGCAGAACAGCAAAGATTGCTGCCTGTTCCTCTGGAAGCTTGGTCCCAGAGGGGCACCTGCCAGATGCCAGCCAGAGCTCTCCTGTATAAGGTGGCTGTCGACCCCTGCCCGGAGGTGTCTCCCAGTCAGGAGGCACAGGGGTCAGGGACCCACTTGAGGAGGCAGTCTGTCCCTTAGCAGAGCCTGAGCGCTGTACTGGGAGAACTGCTGCTCTCTTCAGAGCCAGCAGGCAGGAATGTTTAAGTCCGCTGAAGCTACACCCACAGCCATCCCTTCCCCCAGGTGCTCTGTCCCAGGGAGATGGGGGTTTTATCTATAAGCCCCTGACTGGGGCTGTTGCCTTTCTTTCAGAGATGCCCTGCCTAAAGAGGAGGAATCTAGAAAGGCAGTCTGGCTACAAGGGCTTTGCTGAGCTGCAATGAATTCCACCCAGTCCAAACTTCCCAGCGGCTTTGTTTACACTGTGAGGGGAAAACCATATACTCAAGCCTCAGTAATGGCAGACACCCCACCCCCACACCAAGCTTGAGTGTCGCAGGTGGACTTCAGACTACTGTGTTTGTGGTGAGAATTTCAAGCCAGTGGATCTTAGCTTGCTGGGTTCCATGGGGATGGGATCTGCTGAGCTAGAAGACTTGGCTCCCTGGCTTCAGTCCCCTTTCCAGAGGAGTGAATGGTTCTCTCTCACTGGCATTCCGGGTGCCACTGGGTTATGAAAAAAAACTCCTGCAGCTGGCTCGGTGTCTGCCTAAATGGTTGGCTAGTTTTGTGCTTGAAACCTAGGGCCCTGATGGTGTAGGCACCTGAGGGAATCTCCTGGTTTGCAGGTTGCAAAGACCGTGGGAAAAGTGTAGTATCTGGGCAGGAACACACTGTTCCTCATGGCATAGTCCCTCATGGCTTCCCTTGGCTAGGGGAGGGAGTTCCCTGACCCCTTGTGCTTCCTGGGTGAGGTGATGCCCCCCCTGCTTCAGCTTGCCCTCCGTGGGCTGTACCCACTGTCTAACCAGTCCCAGTGAGATCAGCCAGGTACCTCAGTTAGAAATGCAGAAATCACCCACCTTCTGTATGGATCTTGCTGGGAGCTGCAGACTGGAGCTGTTCCTATTTGGCCATCTTGCCTGATGAGATAAATTTAACCCTGATTTCAGTGAGACAGAAGTGAACATGAGAGGGAGCTGTTCAAATAAGGTGTTTATGAGCTATGAAGATACTCTGTGTTGCTGAGAGATGGTCCCACCATTTAGTGGGACAGACAGAAGATAAAACACCTATGTTGAGAAGGAGGAATCTAAAGTGAAAATTTGAGGGAACATTACAATTTTGCAAAGAAACAGTTCTGACCTGGAACATCTGAAAAGAGCATCTGGTATGTGCGGACATGTGTGAAGATGCTCATGTAATTGGGGAAGTCAGGGAAAATCTCCCAGAGGGAGACTGGAGCCAGGGCCAGTAGAAACAGTGTGTGCATGGCAGGTGCTTCCAGGCAGATGTGTGCGTCCAGGCTCTGGGAGTCACAGCACCAGGACAGCTGGGTGGCTGGGATCCTCCAGCTCCTCCTTAGCTGCCTGGCCAAAGACACAGCTGGCTCTGGCATGCGAATGGGAATGCCTTTGGAATCCCATGCAAGCTTTATGGATACTGATTCTGGTATAAAAGCAAGTGTTGTCTAAAGTGTCATAACAGACAGAAATGGGGACAATTCTAGGTAGACTGTTCTCAGATGCAAATGATCTCCCAGAAAGAGAATAAAACCATGCTTTAAAAGTTAAAATATTTCTTTGTTGCTTGATTCATTTGTTCATGTTTTTCATTTGTTTATCAGATATTTTTGAGTGTTTCCTCTGTGGCAGGTACTACACTAGGTGCTGAGAATATAGGTGACCCAGACACTGCTTGTGTCCCAAAGGGGCTCACATCCATTGGAAAAGACAGAAGTTAATGAGTAAGCAAGGAAGAGTGGGAGGTGCTGAGGACACCCCCTCAGGAGGGGGGATACAATAATTACACCCAGAAGTATTAAGCGAGTGAATTCTGAGCGACCCTGGATGTCCAGAGGGGTTTCTTTCCTGTTTTCCCTAAAGACAGATAGAGAATAGCAGCCTCTCCCACACGATATAAGAAGAAAATCTAAATCTGTGCAGAGAATCTGTGTTTTGGTGGCACACAGCGGTAGGAAACTCTCAGGTTTGCGTCTTCTTTAGCAAACCAGATCTCCCTGCCTCCCATCCTCTGACCCCACCTCTCCACCACTGAGAAGAGCAGTGGATGAGCAAGTATGAGACATGTGGAACCTGTAGAAACTTGAACTTGGCTGTTGGTAACATTTATCCAGATATGCAATGCCTTGGTTTGGCCCTCTAGGAACTAAGGCAATTCACAAGATTCAGGAGTGAGTATAAAAACGACCCCCCACTATCATAGAAGTGTGGCAGATGAGCCCACAATGTGTTCCCAGAGTTAAAAAATAAATTACCACAAAAAATAACAGAAAATGTTCATATTCTACTGTTCTTGTTTATGTAACATCAAATATCTGAGCATTCACAAATATCTCGAGGTTGAACATCCTGAAGAATGACATCAACTGTCATGTCTTGAGATACTACCAAATGTCAGGTATAGTGTTAAGTGCTTCATAGGCATAATCTCATTTGAGCCTCATCTTTTATTATGATCTCATTTTATATATTAAGAAACTGGGGTTCAACTGAGGTTTCTTAACTTGTCCCAATTCACACAATGTGTGAATGGTAGATCCTGTATTCAAACCTGAGTTGGCTTTCTTTTCAATATATGATTCTTCCTTTACAAGCACCTAGCTATTCCTAAGAAATACCTGAGTATTTTCTTATGGATTGATGGCTGGGTAAATGCATTATCTTATAAGTTTCTAAAAACAGGTTACCTTACTATTAATAGCTGTTTTCTATGCTTATGTACACTCTACTGGACTGTGACTGACAATGTGCTGGAATTCATGTGTCTCATCTCTGTCTTCACATGTCACACAGCAGCCAGCACAGGGCTGAACCCATTCTAAGTATTCACAATTGACCACAATCCACAAATCAGTGGAATAAAATGTCCACCATTGTAGACTAACTCACTCAGTTTACGACTGTGCCCAATTCACTGGGAACTCCTTCCTTCTTTGTCTTTGGGAAAAGCCTGGACCATTATTTATTAAACTTTTAAGATTTATTATTTATTGAGGCTCCTCTATGTCAGGGGTAAGCAAACTAAGACATGGTTCCCATCTTTAACAAGGTCATAGAGCAGTTGGAGAAACAGACATTTAAGCAATTACAATGCAAGGCTGTGTTCAACACTGGACAGCTGCATAGCCAGTCTTCTGTCAGAGTGCAGAGGCACAACCATGCCACTGCATCGGGTGGAGTTGGGGCAGGTCTCTCTGAAGCAGTGGTCATTAGGGAAGCAATCATGGCCAGAGAGGCCTCAAAGCAGAACTGGAAGCATGCTCAAAGGTCCAGAGCTGGGAACTTGATGCCTCCCAGGAAATAAAAAAATCCGTCATGACGAGAATGTGCTCTGCAAGGTGGGCAATGCTGAGAGATAAGGCTGAGAAGTAGCAAGGGGACACATTATGAAGGACTAAGAAATAGGGCTTTTTCTGGCTATAAAACAAAGCTAATGAGATTGATTGTTTATCATCTCCAAATGTCCCCAGCCAACAGGAAGCTTTGGCATTGTTGCTTCTTTCCCATTACTGAGGTTCCTAAAGTGTTTTTCTTGTCCAGGAAATCCCCTCCAATGACAGTTCTTCATCCATTGAGCAGCCAAATGTGCCCCCTTCACTCTGTCCATCACCATGCAGGACAGGGTGGCATGGAGCTGCAGCCCGACGCCTCCCCAGGCTGAGGCTAGAAAAAGGCAGGGCAGCTGCCAGCCCGGCCTCCACCAGGCTCGCCCAGCAAATGGTTTTCTCCAGGCCTAATTAAGGATGACTTGATGTCTATAAGCCTACACTTAAGTCTTTGTTGGCTTGCTATTGTTTCCACTGAGCATGACAAGGTCTAGGAGCTTTAGTCTGGCTGTCTCAGCCAAGTGCCAAAGGCAAAATGAACAAAAAGAAAATCACTACTTTCATTCACTAAACATGCCCATTTACTTGTTTTTCTATTTTATTGCATTAGTCATTGCTATAAACCCAGCGTGGTCTCCTTTTTTATTTTCTTTGTATTGTAGTAATATCCCAAAGCCAGGTGAGTACTCAAGTCATGAGACAGACCTATCCCACATATCCAGGGATGCCAGGTAAAACTCCCACAAGCAGCTCCTCCACAGGCACCCCCAGAGGCTCCCAGGTCTAGCAAGCCTTTGTTGCTGCACCCTTCAGAGTCCCTCTGAGAGATCAATGTGATTGGTTGTATCAGTCATTATCATTCTAGTACATGATGTTGACCAGATCATTGCTTTCTTTATTCCAAAAACTAGAGTTGCCAGATTTAGCAAAAAAAGTAAAAGACATCCAGTTAAAATCTTCATTTCAGATAGGCAATAAATAATTATTCAGTATAAGTATATCTCCTATGGTTTTAGGAATAGGCTTATACTACTAACACTTTATTTTATCTACCACCAACTCAACTCTTCAAACAAATATTGAGTGCCATCTCAGGACTGAGCACTGTGCTTGGTGCCAGAGAGTCAAGCATGAATCAGATGCAGTTTTTCACCTTAGGGGGTTCAAAGGCTAGTGAAGGTGAGATTAGTAAACAGCTGAAATATGTACACCCTGATACTGACAATTCACCCCCACCCACACTCACCCAGATACACATGCACAGGCACAAATTATAGGTGAATATCATTCACAAATATAAACATAAACATAATGTGAATTAATAAAATGTTAGCACATTGGAAACTATTCAGGATTACAGAAGGAAGAGTAATTTGCTTCCACCAACTAAGATTCAACCCTAGAAGACATGAGAGAACTTAAGATTTGAATATCTGTTGATATAATACATCACATTGTTATGTCAATACAAATCTGATAATCTTAACATGTATTAGAAGAACTTGACCAAGTTCATCCCTGATTTTTTAAAAAAACACTCAAAAGCAGGAATATATAGGTAAGTCCTTAATATGATAAAACATAGAAGAAACATTCATTTCTAATTATGAGAAACACGACAGAAAGTCTTAAAAAAATGGGAATAGATAAATGTCGTGTGTGTGTGTGTGTGTGTGTGTGTATGTGTACCAAACCAAAAGTGAGAATCATGCTTAGTGGCAAATAGTAGAGTGTCTTCTTTAAATCTGGGAATGGTTATCATTATAATTATTATTTAATGTTATACTGGAAGTGGTTACCATTTCAATTAGACAAAATAAAGAAATAATAGATATAAATACGATATCATGTAATATATATTTATATAACAATATAAATAGAATAAAAATTTCATTAACAATGTCAACCAAAGATATAATATCTACATGCTAACTTATTTAGCATATGTGCAGGTCCCAAATAAAGAAAACTTTAAACACAAGAGTCTCAAAAATAGTTACGTACCAACAAAAGATGCACTAGCCTCTTGGCATAGAAAGCCTCAATTTTATAAAGACACCATCTGTCTCAAAATTAATTTCAAAATGTAAATGTAATTATAATACCAAGAGGATTTTTGTTGTTGTTGTTATCAAAATTTTTTGAAACTTAAAAACGTTACGCAAAATTCATCTGAAAAAACAAACATCCAAAAAAAAAGAAAAATGAGAGGAGGCAACTTTTACCAGATATTAAAATGCATTTTGCAGTTATAATAAATAAAATACTTGGAGAAAACAAATTCAGGGGTAGAAAATCACCCCCACCCACACTAACCCAGATACACATGCACAGGCCTTCCATACCGAAATAGAATGAAGAGAACAGAAATAGACACAAATATATGTGGGTCCTAAATACAAGACAAAATAACATTTAAAAATCAGTGGGAGAAAGAGAGATTTTTTTTCATGATTTTGCAAGAACTTGGAAAAATAAGCTAGATTACTCCTTTTAACAAAAGATATTACAATTGGAGTGAAGATTTAAATATGTGACAATATAAAGCTATATAAGTTTCAGAAAACAAAAAATTAACAAGCTTTTATAAAGCAGATACATAATTGAGAGACCATAAAATAATCAAATGATACTGTTGGTGATTTAAAATTTAAAACCTGGCCAGGCTTGGTGGCATCCCCCTGTAGTTCCAGCTACTGAGGAGGCTAAGGCAGGAAGATCACTTGAGCCCACGAGTTCAGGGGTGTAGTATGGGATAGTCACTCCTGTGAATAGTCACTGTACTCCAACCTGGGCAACCTAATGGGACCCCATCTATTAAAATAAATAAATGAATAAATCTGTAAGCAAAGTTATATACAGAAAGTGAAAAGACAAAAAAAGGAAGTGTTACATCACAAAGGGCTAAATTTTTTAATTAACAAAGAGCTCATAAAATTCAATAAGAAATAAAGTAACATCCAACAGAAACAAATGTGCAAAGTTTGTGAATAAGCAACTAATGAAAAACATGAACAATTTCTCTCATATTTTAATAAAAGCAGCAGTAATTTTCATAATTTATCATCTGGGCAAAAATTAAAGAGTTTCATGGTATCTGGTGCTGGCAATTGTGTGGAAAAATTGGCTTCATGCACTATTGATGGACATTTAAGTTAGTATAACCTTTCTAGACAACAATTTGGTGATATCTACCAGAAGTGGAAATGCATGTTTGCTTCCTTTGGCTGCTAAGATCACTTGTAGGAATTTATCTTTGGAACATATGCATATTTTTGTAAACAATTCCAGAACAGATATACAAGTTTATTCACTGCCATGTTGTTTGTAATTTTGAAGGGGGAGGAGGAAAATAAAAGTGGAAACAAAGTGTCCATCAGTAGGGTACTCACTAAAACTTATTTATGATATATCCATATGGTGAGCAAATATGCAACTGGTGAAAAGAATGAATTATAAGGTTTGTGCTTATGTGATATTAGAATGAAATATCACACAGAGATGAATGGTATATCGTGGCATATTATAGTCTCGTGTTAAATATATGTTTTTTGTGACCATAATGTATAAATATATTGTGCAAAAATATACAGAATATGTATTTTATATATATATATACAGAGAGAATCATAAATACTGATACATGCATGTCTTTCTTGTAAAAAACAAAAATTGTTACTAATGCGGAAAGTAAAAAGAGGGGAAGATTACCTTCCATTTTCTTCCTTTCGCTATACATTGGATTTTCTAAGCACGCATGTGTATTTTCATTTTTCTCCTATACCAGCTGGAGTTATTTCAAGCTGTGGGATTAAAGGTTATTTTTTGTTTTCTTTAAAAATTTACTATCTCTATTTTTAAGTCAGGCAAATTTTTCTTAGGACACGGTGTGATGACCACAGCCAAGGCAATGCTCAGAAGGCTGAGTCTCCTGATGCTGAGGCTCTTGCTTGTTCTCTGGCTCCTTCTTTCTCTTCCAGTGTGGCTCCGCGTCCATCATGGTCTTAGGTTCCCTTCCTCTGCCCAAGTCCCATCACAAGTGCAGAATCACTGCAGTTGGATTAACTGGACCCAGCCACAGCTGAGTATTAAATGAAATCATATGTGGCTTTGGTAAGTGATCAAGAAATGCTAGCTTTCCTTTGCTTTTTGTTTTCCTTTTCAGTTTTGTTTTTCCTCTTCTTGTGGTGATGAGGAGAGGGGAAAGAAGGCTACTGCTGTCAAAACCCTAAGCGTCACCTCCCAATGTGACACTTAGGTTTATGACAAGACGTAGCAGTAGGAGCCTTCAGCCTCATATCCTCCAGCTGCAGAGGAGTTAATTCTTCAATCTGTCTCTCCATGATGAGGTGCCCAACCCCAGGGAGCTGCGCAATCCCAGCGGCTGATGGGATCCCCGCAGGCTCTCCTGGGGTGAGCCTGGTCTTCACCAATTCTTATTTCTTCATCACTTGATTTACAGACACACGCCTATGACCTGCAGGTCTCTGGGCGTGAGCATCCAAACAGAAAAGAGTCATTAAAGTTCAATCAGACCTGGTGGGTAAAGTTCCAAGTCCGCTGTGAGCCCAGAGCTGGGAAACCTAAGCTCTCTATTAAGGACCGCCGGCAACCCCAGCCCTGTGCGGGTGGAGACAGTCTGTAGTACCTGTTTTGATTCTCCAACCAGAACTGCAGGGCAAGATCTTATTGTTATTATTGCTTGGGAGAACTTAGCTTGCATTTTTTTCCCCTTTGGAATTTTACAATTCTCCTTTAAAATAACTCAAGAAAATCCATAGTTTTAAAGCTTTTTACTATTCAAAAACATATGAAGACAATGAAGAGGGTCTGTAGGACACAGCCTCTGCAGTAGACACACTTGGATGAAATCCCAAGTCTGGCACTCAGAAGCAGAGCCAGAATTTGAGTTTCCAGCTTTAGCTAGCTCATTTGTCAACAAGGATAATAACATTCTCTGCTTCAGGATTAAATTAGGCAACAAATGCAATGCACTTAACAAGAGCCAGGCATACACTAAGCCCACAAGTGATGCTGGCTATTACTGTTACGGGTTGGCACACAGGTGGTGACTTATAGGTGAACTCTAGAGGCAGAGTGCCCAGGGTTTCAATCCAGACTTTGCCAAGTGCTGTTTGCATGATTCTGTGAAGTTATTTGACCTTTTGTGCCCCAGTTTACTCATCTGGAAAATGGGAATGAAAATGGCACCTGCATCATGTAGTGGTGGTAAGAATTAAATTAGTTAATATATGCAAAGTGCTGTTGAAGGCCTAGCACATAGTAGGTACTAAACTCATGTTGTTGTGCATCAACTATTTACATTTTACATTTTTTTTCTTTTTCAACTTTTATTTTAGAATCAGGGAGTACATGTGCAGGTTTGTTACAAAGGTATACCGCATGATGCTGAGGTTTGGGGTGTGATTGAACCTGTCACCCACGTAGTGAGCATAATAACCAATAGATAGGTTTTCAGCCTTTGCCTCCCTCCTTCCCTCCTGCTTTGGTAATACCCAGCGTCTATTGTTGCCGTCTTTATGTCCATGAGTACCTGATGTTTAGCTTGCACTTGTAAGGCAGAACATGTGCTATTTGTTTTGCTATTCCTACATTAGTTCACTTAGGATGGAGGCCTTCAGCTGCATCCATGTTGCTGCAAAGGACAAGATTTTGTTTTGTTTTGTTTTGTTTTATGGCTGTGTTGTATCCCATGGTGTATATGAACCACATTTTCTTTATGCAGTCCACCGTTGATGGGCACCTGGGTCGATTCTATTTTTGGTATTGTGAATAATTCTGTGATGAACCTACAAGTGAATGTGTCCTTTGGGTTAAATTACTTTATATCTTTGACATATACACCCAGTAATGTGACTGCTGAGTCGAATGGTAGTTCAACTCTTAGATCTTTGAGAAATCTCCAAACTGCCTTCCATGGTGGCTGGAGTAAGTTATATTCCCACCAACATTCCCATTGTTATCTTTTGACTTTTCAACAAGAGCCATTCTGACAGGTATGAGAACAGTATCTCATTGTGGCTTTGATTTGTATTTCTCTGATGATTAGTGATGATGAGCATTTTTTCATGTTTCTTGGTCGCTTATATGTTTTCTTTTGAGAATAAATATTTTTAAAAGTATTATTGATAAAAAAATCTAATGAAGAAATTCAAAATAGCAAAATAAAACAAAAAAATGCATGCATACAACAAACCTCAAGGAAAGCAAGTAGGAGGCAATAATGAAACAAAATCAGAAAACTAATTTTAAAAACAGGAAAACAGAATTGATAAATAAATTCAAATGAAATACTTCCCCCCACCACACACACACACACACACACACACACAAACACAAAACACTAAAACACACGAGCCTCTGGTGAACAATGAAGGGATATGAGCCGTAAATAAAATCAGCAACTATGAGCTCAAGTTCCCCCAAATTGAAGTTTTAAATCCATTTGGGTGGAGGTGGGCCTGGTGCAGCCAGTAGCTGATGGAGTCTTTGCTGGCAGAGGGTCTGCTTTGATGACGTGTGATTTGTCTCTACTGGAGTTGTTTCCACCTCTCCCGGCCTGGATATTGGCCACTTGGTGCCAGCCGTCCTGCCCAAGCTGGGGCTTTCTTTGTCATCACCCATCTCTCTATCGGCCTCTGAGAACAGGCCTGATGTCGGCACCATCCTTTCTGGGAGATCTGACTCAGACCTCCTCCTACTGTCCTAGCAGGGCCCGGGACACCCTGTTCCTCAGCCAGCTTCCTGCAAAGCAGCCCACTAGCACACCTGTGGGCTGTCTTAAGACTTGAGACCCAATTTGAGAAATGATGAAAGAGATTTTCCACTCGCCTCATGTAGTATGGTGTTTTGTTTTGTTTTGTTTTGTATTTGTATCCATGGGGGATTGATTTCAGCACCTGTGTCAATGCCAAAGTCCTCAGATGCTCAAATCTTTTCTATAAAATGGCGTAGCATTTGCATACAACCTACACATGTGCTCCTATATAATTTAAGTCATCTCTAGATTACTTATAGTACCTAATACAATGTAACGGATATGTAAGTAAGCATTATACTCTATTGTTTAGGGAATAATGACAAGAAAAATGGTCTTCACATGTTGAGCAAAGATGCTTTTTTTCCTCAAATATTTTCCATGCATAATTGGTTGTTGAATCCATGAGTGCAGAACACGCAGATATGGAGGGTGAACTATCTATCCCCTGGGTCCCCTCTGCATCAAAGACCTTGGGAAATAGATGCTATTCAATAAGCATGAAAATTCATGCTGGGATCTGTGGAATACTGGGCTGGTATGGTAGTGTGTTATGAAGTATAAGAAAAATAATTGACTTTCTACTGCTTTCCAAGAGAAAAAAGAGTTGAAAGGAGGAAAAAGTCCAGATATTGGGTACAACCAAGAATATGTCAAAAGAGTAAACAAGAGAGTGTTTGCAAATTCCAAGTGCCTGGCCCCGTTAGTGAGTGTCATGAGCAGGCAGGGAAGGGAAGAAATGACCCTGTTGTAGTCATGGATGTAAGCCGTGATGGACAGAGAGCCAGGTGACAGACAGAGCCAGAGAGCAGGGGAAGGATCGTCACCATCAGTAGTACATATTGAGCAGTTCGTCCACTCCATGCACTTCAATGTATTCATTCATTTAGTCTTTACAACTTCCCTATGTGGAAGGTGCCACTGCATGGCCATTTCACAGATGAGAAGACTGACGCACAAGGAAGTTAAGTACTCAAGCCTGTTCAGTTTTTTTTTTTTTTTTTTTTTGAGACGGAGTCTTGCACTGTTGCCCAGGCTGGAGTATAGTGGCAAGATCTTGGCTCACTGCAACTGCTACCTCCCGGGTTCAAGTGATTCTCCTGCCTCAGCCTTCCGAGTAGCTGGGATTACAGGCGCCCCCACCAGACCTGGCTAATTTTTTGTATTTTTAGTAGAGACAGGGTTTCACTATGTTGGCCAGGCTGTGGCTCACGCCTGTAATCCCAGCACTTTGGAAGGCTGAGGGTGCAGGCCTGTGTTCTTAACCACCCTGAAGAGCTGCCAGGTAAGACTGTGGTTATATTCAGAGTTGGCCACTTACTCATAGCCTCAGTTTCTTTATCCTTAAAATGGAGGTAGTAATATTAACCTCATAGGGCTGAAGGGGCCAAAATGAAATAACATAGGTAAAGTCTCTGGCATACAGTTGATGCTCAGACATCCCTGGCCATTGCCTCCTAGTCCCACCAAACCTACCTTTGAGCATTATTGACAGATATGTTAGTTCATGCCACGTGTGGTCACCATTTCTGAAATACCCATGAGATTTCTGACTCAACGGCTTTGCTCTGACTCAAAGTCTTCTCTAAATTGGGGGCTTCCCAATTTCTGGAAACCTGGAGTTAAAAGGAAGAGGCATCCCAGATAGAATGGTTTCCTCTAGCTGGAGTGCCTTTTCCTTCTATTTCCAGGTTTCCAGAAGCTGGGGAGCCTCTGAGCCCCCACCTATGTAGCATTTACCCTGTGAAATCCCATCAGTTCCCTCCAGTGTTGAGTCATGTTTCTTCCCTTTGTGGTCCCCTGGCTCTTTGTGGGGGCTGTTCCTGAGGGCCCTGGGTCTCAGCTTTGTCACCTAGAAAAGGGGATAATAACATCCAGTCTGTAGGAACTGTGTAAAGTATGCAAGCTGTGTGACGTTCTGTAACTTTCACAGAACACAATTAGCACCTAATAAGTGGTGCCTGTTATAATCATTATTGCTGGGCAAAGGCTTTCTCATATTACAGTTACCATTGGGCCAGGTTTATATTTCCTCCTAGATGAGGGATTAGGGCAGGAATGTTATTAAATCATGTTTTGTTCTCCCCACGTTGTCTAGCACACAGCCCGGAGCATAATAGATGCTCAGAAAATGTGGAATGAAGTGAACAAGTATGAAGCTAGAGACCACACAATGGGGGAGGCTGGTCCATGTAATAGGAATGAGGCTCTTTCCACATTTGCTGCATGCTCACAGTCCGCAAAGCCTCATGCTACGTGCTCTAGAGGGTATCAGAAGGAACACGTTGAAGTGCTCTCTCACCCCAAGGGCTAGCATTGTGGTTGAGCCTAAGTGGGAGGGCACAGCACAGGGTTTATCAGCAAAGCACAGAGATTCCAGAAGCATTGAGGCCACCCTTGGGAAGGTTGAAAACGAGGTCAGGCAGGACACAAGTCCTATGGCTGTAGGGATGCTGCTCTTTTTATCTACTGCTGTGTGTCTCTTGTCTAGCCAGGTATCCTGGCAGCTGCCCTGATAACAACATTTGTTAAATGGATGAAATGCGGAAAGGCTTCCTGAGGAGGATGAGAGAAATGGTGTGGGGTGTTCGGTAGGAACAGCTTTGATGACAAACTATTGGGAAGAAATTATATATACAACAGTAGGAAAATGATTAGCTAAATTATGATACTTCATT
Source organism: Pan troglodytes (assembly GCF_028858775.2). Taxonomy (NCBI): domain Eukaryota; kingdom Metazoa; phylum Chordata; class Mammalia; order Primates; family Hominidae; genus Pan; species Pan troglodytes. The sequence continues at coordinate 19,170,370 of NC_072411.2, forward strand.
CAATGTAATTATTTATAGTCATTTAAAATTAGGTTTATGAAGACCTTATACCAAGGAAGAATGCTTTTTGTTTTATTTTTAGTGAAAAACACAATGATAGAAAAATTCAGAAACCCTAACATTGTAACTATTAAAGCTATATATAAAGACTAGGAACAAACACACTAGATGTTACTAGTAGCTTGCTCCAAATCCTAGGTTTATGAATAATTTTTTCACCTCTCTTTTCTTCTATTTTTCAAAATTTCTATGACCATGAGCAACTTTGATCATAGAAAAAGAATGAAATTATAAATTGTATAACATATCTACATTGATTAAAATATTTTCTAGAAATAATTTAGGAATTCTATTGGATTATCCATAATTGGTAATCCTCTTCCTTTCCTGATTTTAATAATTTAGAAGATATTGAATATGTATTGTGTACATCATATTTTGGGTGCATTCAGGTGAATCTCTGCAAATACTCTTTAACATGAGAATGTATTTATCGCATATGTGTATATACATCTGAAATACACACACACACACACAGGAAGGGGATATAGTTAGCGTGGAGGGAGATGGACAGGTGGCTAGACTGAAGGGGAATAGAATAGAGATAATAGATTCTTAGTGTGTACTCACAAGTTCAAAGATGTGTTACAGAACTGAGAGAGCCCAGGACAGTCTACCAAAAACACACCCTCTCTCTGGAATGGACTGAGGATTTGAGAGAGAAACGAGACAACAGAGACAATGTATGAGTCCCTTCCTTTCCATCTCTCTCTTGCTCTCTCACTCTCACCTCCCATTCTCTGCCCCCGCCCAACACCCCTTTTCCTCCCTCTCCCTCCTTCTGTCTCTTCTCTGACTGCCTCATGAGCTGTCCAGCCCCAGGGGCTGCTGCCACAAAACACACCATCCATGAGCATTTTGCCGGCTGGGAAGAGGCAATCAGGACTTTGGCAAAACGTTTCTGACAAAGACAAATGCCAAAAGTGGTCAAAATGGGCTAATTTTTGAGAGAAAAAAAATATATTTTTTGACCTGGCTGGGCATTTGGGGGTTGTGTTTTGAAAATAGGTATTTAAGGTTGTACATAATTCATTTAATGTGCAACGAAGTTACTAATTTTATAGAGAAATGAAGATCCACAGAACTCATTCTTCTGAGCTCTACCTCAGCCTTAGCCTGGGGTAATTACTAACTGCTTTGGTGAGAAGATAATTTTATTTTAATTCTCATGCAATAGCTGAATAACTTCCATACAAATGCCAACTACTAGTCTTTATGAGTAAATTATTGTCCTCACTATTAGGGTGTGGTAAAGACAGAATGACATACTTTAGGAGTGATAATGCTTCTTGGATATGAGTTCTTTCTAGTCATTATAAACATAATAACCCTATTTTAAAAATAGTTTAGGTGAACATGTTGAAAGAGCACAAGAAAGAGACAAAAAATTATCATTTAAAAAATAAAACAACAATGCAGATACTACTTTGATAAAGGAGGATAAGATATTTACCTTTTAGTTCCATCTTAGAGAGAACCATGGCTTTCTGACTTTCTGTGCCTTGGGTCCCCACCATCCCCAGCCTCTCTTTTCCAACTCTTCAGACCTATGTTACTCAGCCAAGGGACAGTTCCTGCCTTGAGTATCCTTGCTCTACCTTTAAAAAAATGTGGAATGACACGCCTGTAATCCCAGCACTTTGGGAGGCCGAGGCGGGCGGATCACAAGGTCAGGAGATCGAGACCATCCTGGCTAACACGGTGAAACCCCGTCTCTACTGAAAATACAAAAAATTAGCCGGGCGTGGTGGCGGGCGCCTGTATTCCCAGCTATGCGGGAGGCTGAGGCAGGAGAATGGTGTGAACCCGGGAGGCAAACTTGCAGTGAGCCGAGAAGGTGCCACTGCACTCCAGCCTGGGCTACAGCGAGACTCCGTCTCAAAAAAAAAAAAAAAAAGTGGATTGAAAATTTTAAAAATGTGAACTATGGTATTTTTTTTAAAGACAGAAGGCAAAAACTAAATGGAATAGTTACTATTTGTGCCAAACACTTCGCACAAATGCCGTAATGCTTTTTTATTTACAGAAACCTGCATCAGGCAACCCAGGAGCATTCTGTAGCTGGAGGGGTTTGGCTGTACCTGTAAAAAATCTAAAATATTATTTTTATTTTTTTCTTTAAGAGAGGAGGGCATAAAAGTTAATAATCAAATATTATATTTTTCCATTAAGCACTTTGCACACACGTGCTCACATTTGATTAATATGGAAACCTGCTGATGCAGGCACTAACTCTCTCAAATTAGAGGCACCAATGCTCCAAGATAGGAAGCAGCTTGCCTAAGAAGAACAGATGACTAGTGAGTGAGAAAGTGGGATTTTGCCTGACTCCAAAGTTTATATTTTTCCTCCCCAGCCACCACCCTGCTGCAACCACCTAGAGAACTACCCAGTTTCCAGTTCTGTACCTTGTTTACTTCCCAAGTTTTAACACCTGTACTGGGACTGAACTAGAATTCCGGCTGCAAAACTTCATTATCTCAAAGGGTTTGTGCTCAGAATTACGGAACCGGGGTCTGTCTATGGTGGGTTGATGTTTTTGTTTTTGTTTTTGAGAAGGAGTTTAGCTCTTTTTGTCCAGGCTGGAGTGCAGTGGCGTTATCTCACCTCACTGCAACCTCCACCTCCCGGGTTCAAGTCATTCTCCTGCCTCAGCCTCCCAAGTAGCTGGGATTACAGGCATGCGCCACCGTGCCTGGCTAATTTTGTATTTTTAGTAGAGACAGGGTTTCACCATGTTGGCCGGGCTGGTCTTGAACTCCTGACCTCCAGTAATCCACCCGCCTTGGCCTCCCAATGCTGGGATTACAGGTGTGAGTCACCACACCTGGCCAGGTTGATGTTTATCTCCATAAATTTACTAGGTGGAAAGATAGATAGCAGTTTAAAGGAAGATATATTTCTACTCTTGGGCTGTGACACTATCTACTTTTTCAAGGACCCTCACTTTCCCAGGCCCCTGTTACTGACAGTTCTGTGAGCCACTCCTCCCACCTCCACCAACACTTTAAAATGTAAAATGTGAATGAATTAATTTTTTTACTTTGAAGTTCTCTTGACACTCCTTGAGGTAACTGGAGTCATCTGTGATAAAAATCAGATTTGGCAAGCAGATTTCTCCAAGCTTTCTATGTTTATTCTTTGCTTTCTTTCTCAGCAGACCAGTTTGCAAGGCCCCACCCATCCACTGCCCCAAATCATTGGCGCAATACTTCTCCAGTAGAGAAGATACCCAAGCCTGAAATCCAAGCCACGATTTCATTGGATATATGAACACTTGACTTATTTTAAGGCTCTTGGCTTTGGGGTTTTATGAAAATCATAACCAGAATTAAAAAGGACAATGGAAGCCAGATGCTTCCTGTGTTTTATTTATTGATGAAGAAATTAAAGCTAAGGAGCTTAAGCAGGCTTCCAGAGTCACCTGCTGTTAGTGACAGAGCTGGAATTAGAACCTGGCGCTATGGACTGGGGCCCCAGCTTGGAGGGTGCAAGCACAGTTTCTCCTCTGGTGCACGAAGAAAGCCAGAGTGCCGCGCGGAACCAACACAGGGTGGTACCTATCCCAGAGGGTTAAGAGGGATTGAGTGAGTCCATACATGCGAAGTGTTTAGAACAGTGCCAGGAGCATAGAAAGTGCTCATTCTCATTATTATTTGATTAGCCCAGATGAATGTCTTTCAGAGCAGGAGAATGAGGCAGTGAAAGGTTTTTAGCGCTGACCTCCAATGCCAACGTGTGGATGCCAGAATAACTGCTGGTCATGTGTTGGAATCCGTACAAGAATGCAAGTCACTCACTCTTTCTCTAGGTTTTTAACTTCATTAGGCCAGCATTTTGAAAGCAAGGCTTTGAAATTAGAGTTGTTTACTTTTAAAATATTTAAAAGTCCTCCCGAACCTCTCTGTAAAGAAAAAGTAACTGGGCTGATACAGGGAGGATTGCAGTCATGGTCACAAATACTATAAAAAAGCAGTTTACTTTCTCTGTTAAAACTAAGTATGACTTAAAGACTCTTTGGGCTTTTTTTCCTGGAGAAACTGGATATTTATTATACAGGACTGATAAGTCTTTCAGGATCCGGTGTAAAGCCGGAACTTTTTGCAGCTTACGTCCTTATTTAAAAGGATATAGGGTATGCCTTTATTTCCTGGATATTTAGGAGATTTCCAGAGAATTTGTTGTTGTAAGAGAAGTCCGCCTTGTGAAAATGAGAGCAGTATTTGCATTTCCTGTTCTAAACTCTTTTCCTAAAATGTGCACATGATGCTAACACCTGGACTGCTTGCTAAATTTCTGGAAAGTTGTCAGCTCTTCCCCTCCCCATGCTAAAGTCTCTGAGTTAGCCCCGCCCTTTCCCACTCTTTATCCCCCTACTCCACGCCTCCACTCCAAGCCACGAGGCAAAGACTGAAAGGGGCGAGAGGCTGTACGGACTACTCTAAGCAGAGGTACCAAGCACGACTCCATCACCTTAGAGGGACATTTGAGGGGAGACTGAAAGGGTGACTTAGGTCTGTGATATGTGGTTGGCCTCTGTGCATAGGTGGCGCGACTCACCCCTGAACAGAGGACTCTTGCTTAGAGATTTCTGCTGGGTCAGTAAAGCTGATTCTTACAAAGGAAATGAGCCAGGCTAATTGATAATAACAGCTGTCATTATGGAGGGTTTACTTTGTGCTAGACGCTGTGTTAAGTGCTTTGCACACATTATCCCTTTAAATCCCCTGTAGCAACCCTGCGGAGAGGCCGTTATCACCCCTATTTCTCAGGGACTCACAAGGTGAAGCCTGGGGCAGAGCTAGAACTTCAGCCTGAGGCCCCCTCCCCAACACTCCTATGTGATTCAGGACCACAGAGCTGTTTGCAAATATCTCCTGTTTTCCTCCTTCATGAGAGAGAGAAGTTATATGTGAGCTTCAGCCCTGGAAAAGGGGCTGCTCTAGGGCCTGGGCCCATTGGCATCGACCTGTATGACTTGGAAGAAAATGCACGGTTCATCTGTGAGATAAGGTATTCTACCGGATCCTGCTTTCTTGGATTGTTATAAATTCTGTCTAGCATGTTGTTGGGATTCGTGACAGCCTCAAAATGTGAATATTGAGCCCTTTGGTCTAAGATGTTGTTTTCTGCTTATGCTTTGCTGAAGTTTGCCTCAAATGGAGGATTTAATGAGACAAAGCTATTTTCTCTTTAAATCTATTTCATTGCATTTAGGCAAAATGAAAATATGCAAATTCTCTTCCGTAGGGCTTGCCCTCGTCTCAACACCAGATTTCAAATGCAGAGGTGAGGAAAGAGGTTTGAAAGGTTTCAAGTTAGGACTTAGTCTTTCCTTCACATGCCCTGTGCTTTGCTGTCCTGCCATAGTCCAATTGGGTATCCAGGCTGGTGTGCTGCCGGTGTCCTGACATCTCCCACGACTTCTATCCCGTAAACATACTAGACACAACTTCCTTTTGAGGTCCCTCATTCTCTCTAAGATTGGGGGTCATAACTTAGAAATAGTTTCTTTTTAAATTAATCACTGTGCCTTGACTGTTGACCCTGTACCCATTTATCATAACCAGTTCCTTTCCTAACCAGTTTCCTCGTGAGTGGAATTTCCAGTTTAAATTGCTTTGATTTCAACTTCAGTTTTTAAAGACTGCTGTCCCTCCTTCTTTCCCCTATTGAAGTAATGCTGTAGTAGGACTGAGGGGCATTGCCTACCATGTAGGGGAACCATTTTGGCATAAAATTTGACTACACCAAATGACCGTATCAAGGGGCAAAATTTGACCCTTTGTAGAGCCAAGTCAATGTCATGAGGCAGTTGTTTCTGGAGCTCTGCTACAGTGGGTGTTTGAATCAAACTGCAATCCTCAGTCCCACCTTAAGTATCAAGCAGGCTTAGACGCTCTTCATGGTGTGCACCTGAATCTTGTATATGATCTATTGTTTAAAACCCATATCCCAAGAGAAGCAAATACTTAATTATCACCCTCATTTCCCAAATGCAGTTAGGTTATTGGTTTTGACTTAATGAAGAAAATAGTTGGTGGGAATGAGCCGGGCTCTGAAACACCAAGGAAAGAGCTGAGAGTTCTGAAGGAGGGGAAAGGGTGGCAAAGAATCAAATATATGCAACTAAGCACTTTTCATATTTCACATGAAACAGTTTGATACCATTTTTTAAAAGAAGGAAAGAAATATTTTAGATATTCTAAGCATATTGCTTAAACCACAAATTCTGTAAAAAATGAACAGCATAAGCTATTAACAGCCGCACGCGTCATAAACACCTTAGGCGAGACAATCAGATACTAATGCCAAAAGCACCTTGGAGCCATCAGTCTGCACAGGGCTCGACTTCTGCAATTTCATAAGATAAATGCCTCTGCTGTTTTAAGATGATGAAACTACAGCTGAGACGAATCTCCGTGTTTTTCACCAGTGATTTAATAAAGGCCAGCTCAGAATAAATATGGAACGGCTACTCTGAAAGCTTTTTTAGCTTTGTGCTGAAATGTGTTCAAACTTTCTTTTGTAAATTGATTATATTCAAAGTTCCAATTTGTTTCGACGTTTACTAAGTCGTGGACTTTAAATGTTCCATGTAACGCACTGTGGTTTTATGGGGAATTCAGGGAAAGATGCTTTCTTGGGCAAAGCCAGGGGCTGAGGATCCAAAAGTTGACTCTACTTTTCTTGGCCAAAAATGGCTGCCAAGGGAGACAGAGGAGAAAAAGGTGTCTGCATCATGGATTTTGCTGTCCTTACAATTAGGCTTCTCTTTTTTTAAGTGCTTATATCCATATGATGTCACCCTTGCCCTCAGGTTTATTTTTGTGTCTTAAGATGCTTTAAATACACATCCAATCAATAAGTAGGTAGACAGTGAGATGGATATGGAGATGGACAGTCGGCAGCTCAGATAGCTAGATAAACACGCTTCAATATATTACAGGCAATTACTTCCAAAAGTATTTAAAATCCTAGGGGACAAGCCTGAATATAATTTTAGAGGATCTATTTAAATCCTATATTCATGAGTAAGAAAAGGTTTTTTTTTTTCTCCATTTTTGATGAGCAAGAGAGGGCAAGCCAGCAAGAAAGCAAGCGAGGCAGGCCTGATTTATTATTTCTTTGGGCCCCTGTACTTGGCAACTGACTCTTTTAGTATGTCAACCATCCTCTTCCAGAATTACTGATGAGGTTGTGTGTGTGTGTGTGTGTATGTGTGTGTGTGTGTCCATATATGTGTGATTGTCATTGGTCTGCCAGCCCATTTTTCAGAATGGCAAGAGCCTGTTGGGAAAAAAGCAATGGTCCGTGTGCAGGTTTGGCTGGGGGCCCGGCACAGTTGACTCCTCAGAGGTGGTAGAAGCCCCCTGCCCACTGTCAAACGCTGCAGCTGGGGGCTGTGTCCGTCTGCCTGCCTGCCCCCCTGCACTGGGCCCTTCTGACTTTAATTACGTCCTCCTTGGCTAAATTCACAGGTGGCTTTCCTTGGAGGAGGCGTTTACCTCTCCCCAAGCCCCCGGCTGCTCATTTCCTCAGTGGATTAGCAGGGCCACGATGAAACAGAAGCTTGTGCCTTCTCCATTCTTTACACAACCTGGTGTTAGAGGTTGACCTTTCACCCCTGGAGATTCGGAGGATTAAGGCTGCTTTTAAGTCTCGCTCTGGTTACTAATCCACCACTTTCACTTCATGTTATGTAAGCACTTCCTGACTTACCCTTTAAATCCTGTAAACATAATAAAACAGAGTTTAACCTTTACCTTTGGATTTCCCCACTATCTTTTGCTCCATTGAATCAACTGTGGAAGGATCCAGGAACAGAAAGCTAATAAGTGATAGCCTGGATTTTTTTTTTTGCCCTGGGACATGTAACAAAACATTACAATATTTAATATATTCAGGTCAAATAGTTGTGGGAGAGCACCAAAAGCTTCAGACTGGGCAAATACTGTTTTCCCCTTTTAACTGCATATATTCCCACAAAACAATGAAGCAGATGGTATTGGGTGTTTCCTCCCAAAGGGAAGCCCTTTTAAGCAAATTAGAACCAATAAGGTCCAAAAGATAGCTGGGAAAAAAAAATAGGCTTTTGAGGCAGTTTGCAATAATACAGACTTTCAGTCTGGCTGTCTCAACCCTGCATCCTCCCGATACTAACCTGAGAGTCCCTCTCTTGAAGGCTTTGCTCTTTTTTGTTTTTTTTTTTTAGACGGAGTTTCACTCTTGTTGCCCAGGCTGGAGTGCAATGGCGGATCTCGGCTCACCACAACCTCTGCCTCTCTGGTTCAAGCGATTCTCCTGCCTCAGCCTCCTGAGTAGCTAGGATTACAGGCATGCGCCACCATCCCCAGCTGATTTTGTATTTTTAGTAGAGACAGGGTTTCTCCATGTTGGTCAGGCTGGTCTTGAACTCCTGACCTCGTGATCTGCACACTTCGACTTCCCAAAGTGTTGGGATTACAGGCAATTTATCTTATCTTTAATCCATATGATCTGTGGATGAAACCAAAGTTCTGAGATCTGTACATCTCCAACTTCAGCTTCCATTTCTGGAGCACTTACTATATGCTGGAACCCATGCTGGGGAATATACTTGTCCTTTGATATCTGTTGGGGGTTGATTGGTTCCAGGACCCCTGTAAGTGCCAAAATCTGTAGATACTCAAGTCCCTGTTATAAAATAGAGTAGTGTGTGCATATAACCTACACATACCCTCCTGCGTACTTTATTTCTAAGTTACTTAGAATAACCAATACAATGTAAATGTTGTATAAATAGATGTTATACTATATTGTTTAGGGAACAATTACAAGAAAAATTATCTATGTGTTTAGTACAGATGCAACTATCCATTTTTTTCCCAAGTATTTTTGATTTTCAGTTGGATGAATCCATGAATGCAGAAGCCATGGACATGAAGGGCCACTGTACATGCATGGTATTAATTTAATCCTTACTATCGCCCTGTGTTGTAGGTGTTAGTAGGTGTCCTCATCCGTTTTTGAAGATACTTAAATTCAGAGCTGCTAATACAGAACTGGGGTGCCAGCCCAGCTCTGCCTGGCCCTGCCCAGCCATGGAGCCTGCCCGAGTGCTGAGCCACTCTCAGGTAGACACGAGCACACCATGCCCTTTGTCGCTCCTTCTCACAGCAACTTTTTCAATCCTCACAGCTTCCGGGGCAGGTAGCAGAGTTGCTCCCATTCAAGAGTTGAGAACATGAGGAGCCATAAAAATAAAATATTAATTTTCATGTATGAATATTTTGAAATGTTCACAGGAGAAAATGTGACGTGCCCTAGGAGGGGTGGGGATCAGGGATGTGGGGGCTGCTGGCCCATGTGGGTGGTGAATCTCAGTTTCTATGGGGGTTCCCTGGGATTCCCTTAGATTCTCTATTCATCTCTATCCCCAGAGGCTTTCTGCAGGAAGGGACCCCTGCCCTGTCTGCCTACTAGAGAGACGCCTTGCCTTGCCAGTGTCCTCAAAGGGGGAAGGTGATACAGAAGCTGAATGCCAGGTGGGTGGCCAGGGCAGCCTGCTGCTCCGCCATGCTTCTCACAACCTGCCCTGCCACTGTGGGGGAGCTAATGGGCATCGGAACACTTAAGAAATGCCTCCTGACAAGAGACACTTGTGATTCGTGTCCTGTGGTCAATGCCTTCTCAGTGAGTCTCTGCAGAGGTTTACTGTGCTGTTAGTGACGAGCATGTCCTTTCTTGTAAATGGCTGTGTCACTGCTTTGCTCCTGCACAATGCCCACACACGTGGGGATACCTGTTCCCACTTGAGGTGCTGGCCCCCCAACCTGCTAAGCATAATAGCTGGGGAGGAAGGGCACACCCACGCCCAGCAGATCTTTCCTCTGCATTCCACACAACTTCCTGCAGAGGTGGAAAGACAGAGAAAAGAGGACATCTGAGAGGGAAAGGAGATGCTCCAAAGCAGGTTGAACCCACATCCATCTCGGTTTGGGGTCCTCAGGCTTCACAGTGCAGAGACCCAGGTATGCACACACTGTGCATACTCACTCACACACTCAGCCCTTTTGTCTCTCCTGATAAAGTTCACTCAGTTCAGTCCTTCCTGGGTTCTACCAGATGGGAAGAGGAAAATCCAAGTAAGTCTCTTCATCTGTGAAATGCACAATTAGTACCCACCCTGCCTACTTCTCAAAGTTTTTTGAAGGTCACATGAGGGTGAGTGGGATTAAATTTTGCAGGCATTTTAAAATTGTAATCCAAATTTAAAAACCCTAATAGCATATAAGATCCATGAAGACAAGGACTTTGTTTTGTCCACTGCAATATTTCCAGACCCTAGAACAGTACCTGGCACTGAGTTGGTGTTCAATTAATATTTGATAAATCAGTGAATCAATAATTGCATAATACCAATAATAAGTTAATATAATTTATCACAAAACCATGGAGGCACATGACCATTTTAGATATACTTGCAATGGAATATGCTATAAACGAGCTTACCAGGTAACAGAGCCTTTTTGGTTTTTGCAAACCAATATTCCTTTAAAGGATACTAGGCAGCATCTGAATATTTGACAAGATATAACAGGAGTTCTTGCAGTTGAAATGGCAGACAGTCATAGTAATTACAGTAAAATATCCTTAGCCCAAAGTTGCTTGCCCTGCAAGCAGTGATCTGAAATGCAGCTGAGGACCCAAGAGGAAACAAAAAGCTTGAGTGGTTGACATGGCTGTCCTAGAGCTCAATATGTTGGAGCTCAATTGTCCCACTTGGAATCCATTAGCTCTTACTTTGCACCTAATCATAACATACACAGCGATTTATTTTCCCAAACTAGAAGTGAAAAGAAAAGGTGAGAGAAAAGGCAGAAAACCTAATAAAAATAAAAATTTAAAAAATGCATTCTAAAAATATCTGAGTTGGGTTCAATTGAGTTAGGGATCAATTTCCTTACAAAATCTCACAGTTCTTTAGTATTCATTCACTTTTTAATTTTTAAGCAACTTGAAATTCTTAATGATAGCTCAGCATTTCCATGAAAAGCTTAAATGATTTTCTGAATATGCTTTTAAAAGAAACAGATGTGATTTCTAGCCAAAAGGCACTCTAAAGGCATATAAAGGGATAGCTGCTCCAATAAGATGACAAAGAACATGTATCCCGGAGTTATGTTGAGTGTCTCAATCTCAACATCACCATAATAGTATGCAATACTATTATATAAAATACTAATACATAAAATTATAGCAATATATAGTTCTATATAATTCTATATATTAGTGTATAATAATACTAATATAATAATAATACTATATAATAATACTAATATGTAGAATTATAGCAATAATTAATAATACTTTCAGTTATCATCCTAGGGATGACCTAATAAAAGATTCTTAACAAAAATTCAGCTCTCAGTATTAACAGGATTTTTTTTTCTGGAAATTTTATGTCAAATATTTCTGGCAGCAAATGCATTTGCTAAATTTCATGCCATAAATAACCATAACCACTTAGAATTGTTGTTACATGGCTTCCTTGTAGTTCACACTTATCAATCAGTAGGGGTTGCTAAGGCCAAACAGTTCCCAGATCAAATGGCAATGAAGAAAAGAATCAGGGTAGATGTATTTTATGGCATAAGATTCTTTTCAAATTGAAGTGTGAAAAGAATCAATTTAACCAGGTGTCTAAGTGTCCCAAGAGTCCAGAGAGAGCAATTACTGAAATAACAAAAATGGATGCAAAAGAGAAAAAACAAAAAAGACCCTTCCTATCGGTAATTGTGGGAAGGCAGTTTATACCTTGTAAACTTTCTGTTTCCATAGCTCCTCCACAAACAATGGATTTGAGCTATAAAAAACTGCATGATCTACAGTCCAAACACTCAGTGCAAAGATGACTTTTCTGAAAGAAAATGTGACAGAGCTGGGGTTTTGAGTTTCTGGATAATTCTCTTTGGGTAAAAGCCATTTAATATTATTGTGGGTAAGAAGTGGCCCTCTTCTGGCATCCATCTTGCCTTCTACAAACCAACGAGTTGGGTTAGTGTTTGTTAAATTTCTTTTAATTAGGACCCCTTGATTCAGTATGTGCCTGATAAACAGATAAACAGAAGTTGCTCTAGTGAGATCTGGGATGGGCGGTTCTGGAGTCTGTTCACTAACTGCCCTCTCCTCCACCCGAAAGGCCCTAAGGACACCTAGAAGAACCCCTGGCACTTGATGGAGACCATCAGAAAATACTTCCTCTCCTTGCCCAGGTCTAAGAGTCTATGGTTATTTTATTACATTCAAATGCAATCCTCTCAGTCAGAAATTTCCCATGTTTGAGGACATGGTTAGGGAATCAGGACTGCTCCAGAATATTTTTAAATTTATAATAAGAAAAAGTCAGCTTCAAAAAAATGCTGAAGGTAGCAGCACAATCACAGTTCTAATGATGGAGGGCACATAATAACTAAGCTCTTAGGAAATCCAGAGCAGTGAGGGCTGGCCTTCAGTCTGGGGCACCGTTAGCGACCATCTCTAAGGCTTGCCCTTCAAGCACATTTAACACCCAGGGTGAAGAAACCCTGAAACTCTATGCTCTTTAGGGACAGAACCTCAACTTATTAGTCCTGGAATACTCAGTCAATAACAGAAGAGTCAAGTTGAAGGGAATCTTGAGTAGTCAGCAGGCACATCCTCTGTGTCCAAGTGGTTTGTGCCTTTGTTTGTTTGTTTGTTTGAGACAAGGTCTTGCTCTATTGCCGAGGCTGGAGTGCAGTAGTGTGATCACAGCTCACTGCAGCCTCTATCTCTTGGAATCAAGCAATCCTCCTGCCTCAGCCTCCTGAGTAGCTGGGACTATAGGCACGTGCCACCAAGCCTGGCTAATTTTTTTTAATTTTTAGTGAAGATGAGGTCTTGCTATGTTTCCCAGGTTCTCGAACTCCTGAGCTCAAGGGATCCTCCCATCTCAGCCTCTCAAAGTGCTGAGATTGCAGGGATTATGTGCCTGGCCATTCTTGTCTTAAGATTTCCAGGGAAGAGCTTCTGTGACATGCCCTAGTCACTATTACGGGGACTTGTAACCTCCAGGACTGAGAAACCCTTTTTTGATAACAAGCATAAACCTTTCATACAGGGATCAGTACCCATTTTTTGTCTCTACAGAGGCAATGAAGAACTGCTGATGAGTCTTCTCAACACCTTGGAGCTTTCTCAAGTCCCGTATCTTTATTTTTTCCTTGGTGTGGAAATTGCAAGTGACTTCAGCTACAGACGTTGTGAATTAATTTCCTATGCCTGCCCCTGGGGTTCTGGAAGGAAATGGGTGCACCTGCCCCAAATCAAATGAATAAATCATATCGCATCTGGGTCTAAAAGGTGATAGGCAGCATAGAAATACAGAAACAGCTGGAAACAAGGTTAAGGATGTCCTCTCCAAAACAGAGAGGCTGGAAGGCAAACTGGTTTTGCTGTTTACCCTGGTGCTAGTCTTCTGAGCTTGATCAGCTTGAGGTTTTGTCACATGCATTTCTCTGAAAGCTCTGGTTGGGGCTCAGAGGACAAAAAAGTCAAAAGAAGACAAGGCTCAGGGAATGGCCAACTTCTCCAAAGCAACAGAAGGTCACCCAGCACGGAAGCCCAGCGAGCATACCTCTGGGTACTCAGACATCTGTGGACAAGTGTGTCTCCCTCCCAGCAGCAGAGCTGGTATTGCGAGAAGGCAGGTGCTTGGGTATAGCCATAGCAAAGATGGGACCCCAGTTCACGTCACTGTGGAAGATTGTTTTGGCAAAGATTTCCAATATAGACTCCATCTCATACGCTCTTTTTAATGAAACATTGACATTGATCTTGGAAAAGTGAGAGGTCTTTTTTTTTTTTTCCTTCTTGGATCTGGATGGATGTCTGTAATTGTTTCAATGAAAAGAATACGGTGGATGTGGCATGCTGTGACCGCTGAGGTAAACTCATGAAAGGCAATATATTTTGCCTAGCTCTTTTTCTTTCTGGATGCTTGTTCTTGGTATATTACCACCATGTCGTGAGGAAGCCTAGATCACACGGAGAGACCACTCAACAGCCACAGCAAAGGGCTTTGCAGGCAGCTAGCATCAACCTCCAGGCATGTAAGCGAGTAAGCCTGCAGATGATTCCAGTCCCCTGTCATTGCATGTTCCAGCAGAGGCCCTAGGCATTGTGGGAACAGAGACTAGACATTTCTGCAGTGTCCAGGCTGAATTCCTGGCTCACAGAAATTGTGAGAGATAATAAGTCATAATTGTGGCTCCTAGGCACTAAGTTTTGGGGTAGTCTGTGAACAGCAACAGATAACTAATTCAGCCACCTTTGGCAAATCAGTCACCCTTTTCTGCCTCAGTTTTCTAATTCTCTACAAAATCTGCTCTTGAAGGTCCACAGGTGAAATTAAAAAGGTAACAGATGTAAAGGGTCTTCTGCATAGTGTGTGGTGTGTGAAAGGGAGCTGATGTTATGTTATGGGTGACCAAGACAAGTCAGAGACACACCCAGCAGGCTGATTCCCTTTGGGCATCTGTTTATGTCACCTGGGGCCAGTTCCACTTCCAGGCCACACTGTGCATACAGTACCTGCCCTTGTCCTGCTGCCTTTGTTTTCTCATCATTTGCCCTGCTCAGTTCTCAATCCCTGAGTTAGATGCTGAGCGCCTGTGGACTGAACCTCAACACTCTGAGCACCTATGAGGCATGCAGCAATATTGGGAGTTCTGCTTTGCTTTGTTTTTTAACTCAAGAGTTTTGCCAATCCCAGGGAGGACCTGCACTGGGGCACGGGTGGGGTTAGAGAAGGAAGAGGTGGCCTTCCCTTCCTGCTTTTTGTGCTTGATGATTTGTTTTTCTCTTTCCAGACTTACCTCTGGGTTCCTTCTCCTTGGAACCTCTGCTCACCCGCCTCCCGGCTCCTCTGTGTCTTCTGGGGCAACCGGTATTCTCTCCTAGTCGTACCACCACACTGTCTACATTATCTCCAGCACCCCATTAGCCCATGAGCCCTGGAGAAATGGGATTGAGTGTCTTATACCCATATCATCAGTAATTTACACAGTGCTTGACACAGAGCAGGTGGTCAAAAAAATGTGGGAAGATGAGTAACAACACATGAATGAATGAAAAAATGAATTGATAAAGCCAGATCTGGTTTATTTGCCATTTGTTGCCATGGTAATTTAGGAAAAGTCTATTTATCACTCTTCTGGCTATTTTACTCATCTTCAATTGTGGAAAGTGTTAACACTCTGTTAAAAAGGTAAACTGAGGTGGCTGGGCACGGTGGCTTACGCCTGTAATTCCAGCACTTTGGGAGGCTGAGGCGGGTGGATCATAAGGTCAAGAGATCAAGACCATCCTGGCCAACATGGTGAAACCCCGTCTCTACTAAACGTACAAAAATTATCTGGGCGTGGTGGTGTGAGCCTGTGGTCCTACTCGGGAGGCTGAGGCAGGAGAATCACTGGAACCCAGGAGGCAGAGGTTGCAGTGAGCTGAGATCGCGCCACTGCACTCTGCCTGATGATAGTGCAAGACTCTGTCTCAAAAAAAAGGTAAACTGAGGCATAATACAATTTTTAAAAGAGTCTATTTGATAAAACAACGATTCATGAATTGGGCAGCTCTAAACCAGAAGCAGTTCACGTGCTCTGCTGAGGGAATGCAAGGGGGTGGAGCAGGATGCAGCTTTTATAGAACAGATACAGATTTAAAGCAAATAACATATTTGATTGGTTACAGTTATACAGTTGCCTCATATGGCCTATCTAATTGGAAAGTCCCTAGTTATATAGTTATAAGATTGTTGGCTATTTCTGATTTGTTGAACTTAAATTCTGTTTGTTTTGTTTGTTTGTTTGTTTTTAATATAGGAGTTTACAAGAAATAGCTCGAGTTAAGTTTCCCTTATGTTTGCAAATCAAGCAAGGCTTAGGTCACTTATGAGGCCTAACTGGTTTTGTCCACTCAGGGATTCTCCATTTTAATTTACTTTAACAACCGCTACTAAAGACAAAATCTGTATGAAAGTAGTCACGAACTGTAAAATGTTATTCAAATAGGAAGAGTATCATTTGTTTACTCTGCATAGAAGAAAAGAAGGGCTGCGAAGAAAGAGAACAGCATCATCAGCAACAGTAGTGGTCATCATGATAGTAGCTCACACCTAGCACTAGTTACATGCCATGCTCAGCAATAAATGTATTAAACCTTAATCTTCTGAACAACTCAAGGGGCTAAATACTGTGATTTGCATTGACACTTTACAAATGTGGAAACTGAGGCACACAGGGCTTAAGTAACTTTCCCAGAGGTGCAGAGCTTGGAGTCAAGCCCAGGCTACTTGGCCTTAAGGTCTGTACTTTTAACCACAACCCTGAGCTGTCTCTTAAAATTCACCTGAACAAGGAAGCCTCTGAGACCTCCTCCCCATCTGCCAAGAGGTCCAAAGGCCTCAGTACCCATTAGACTCAGATAAAACATACCAGCAAAGAGATGTTAGGAGGGAGCTTTGTAACAGGCTAGAAGGGATTTATCTGAAACACCTTCCTTACTGGCCAGGATCTGGACTGGGATTGCCACCATTACAGCTTTGACGTCTTTGGATAGACTGACCTTCAGAAGACTTGTTAAAGTGTAAATGTTGGCCGAGCACAGTGGCTCACACCTGTAATTCCAGCACTTTGGGAGGCCGAAGCATGCCGATCTCCTGAGGTCAGGAGTTCGACACCAGCCTGGCCAACATGGTGAAACATCGTCTCTACTAAAAATACAAAAATTAGCTTTGCATGGTGGCGGGCACCTGTAATTCCAGCTACAGCTGAGGCAGGAGGATCACTTGAATCTGGGAGGCGGAGGTTGCAGTGAGCCAAGATTGTGCCACTACACTCCAGCCTGGGCAACAGAGCAAGACTCTGTCTCAAAAAAAAAAAAAAAAGTGTTAATGTTCCTGGGTTGATAGGGAAACTCACTAACATTTTGGCAAGAATTTGTTCTCAGACTTTCCACCTTCATCTATTTATGTCCTGCCGACGCACACTCTAATTAAGCCAGGCTTCATTCTCTTCCTCCTCTCTAAGACAGACCCCTTCTTGCCCCTCCACCTTTGCTCAGTCCCTTCGCTTTGCCCAGGATGCATTTTCCTGACATTCGCTATTAAAGCCTTGCCCTCTCTAAGATGTTGCTCAAGAGCCACCTTCTCTAAAAAATTTTCTCTTATTTTATAATAGTAACACTATTCATTTCACATAAGGTTGTTAGAAGGACTACATTTTTAAGCAAGTAGTAAATTACACTTTAAAAGACTTAAAAATCATTCCTTAGAGATAAATTAGGAAAGAGAAAAAGAACAAAAGCAAGTTGACGTAGTGGAAATATTTCAGGGCGAGAAGTCCTGGGTTTTAGTCCTGATTTGCCCCTAGTTAGTGGAGTGATTCTGGTACCTCCGCTACCGTGAATGAGAACTTTCAACTAAATGACCTCAAGGACTCCTCCAAACTTTGAGTCTAGACTATCAGGAGAAAGGCACGCAGGCAGAGGAGATGAAGAATGCGGAGGCTGCAGCTCTCCTTAGGCTGGGGAGAGGGTGCTGAAGAGCCTGGCTTCTACTTTTTAGTAGAAGGGCTGCTACCAGACCAGGGCTGCTAGGCTGGGTGGATTATGGTTTGACCCAAAACAATTATTATTTTTTAAATGTGAATACTTCTTTCTTTTTTTAACTGGCAAATAAAAAGTGTGTATATTTATGGTGTACAACATGATATTTTGATGTATGTATAAAAGTTGAGCTCATAGAAGCAGAAAACAATGGTGGTTACCAGAGGCTGGGGTGGGGAGATCGGGGAGGTATTGGACAGAAGACACGAAATGTTAATTAGACAGGAAGAGTAAGTTCAAGAGATCTACTTTACATTATAGTGACTGTAGTTAATACCAATATATTGTAAACTTGAAAACTGCTAACATAATAGATTTTAAGTGTTTTAACCACACATACAAAAAATCAGCTGGGCACAGTGGCTCACAGTTGTAATCCCAACATTTTGGGAGGCTGAGGTGGGAGGATCATTTGAGCCCAGGAATTTGAGGCCACAGTGAGTCATGACTGCACTGCTGCACTCCAGCCTGGGTGACAGATCAAGACTCTGTCTCTAAAAACAAATCAACCAACCAAACAAACAAACAAGCAAAAGATAAGTATATGAGGTAACGCATGTGGTAATTAGCTTGATTTAGCATTCCACAAAACAATTATGCTAATGGACCAGCTTCAGCCTGGGGGCTCCTTCCTGTCTGCTTCTGAGTTTGTTCCTGGTGCTTATGCTGCACATTTCTCCCTTTTCGAGCCACGCTCCTTTGCCCTTCCAGCTTCTATGGCTCTCAGGCAATGTCCTGAAGGTCTGTAGAACCCAGGACCCACCAGGAAACGTGCCCATTCTCTTCACATTTGTATCTGGGACCCGAAGATGACAAAACAGAGCAGGGAAAGCCATCTTCCATGGGCTATAAAACAGGAAGGCTCCAAATGACAAATCAGAAGACCCATTCTTATCCTCCCTTCCCAGTTATTAGCATTGTCATTGTTATTAATGATTCGAAAGCAACCCATGCATTAGCCTTGGATCCTTTGCTGCTTTGACTCCGCAAGGGCTTTGTCATTAAGCTGGGGAATTATTTTCACTGTGGATTCAGTGGGACCAGGTGTTTTTCCATGTTCCGGAGAGATGTCATGGAATTCGGGGCCTTGGCAGAATAGCAGTCTGCCACAGATCAAGGCTGAGGGGTCAGGCCCCTCCTATTTCACTCCAGCTGTGTTTAATGCTGAGGAAACCAAAGTGGTTGGAAGACAGCCTTAACTTTTTCATTCTTATTGTTCTGGCTAAACTCAACACATCCCTCGGGGCCCTGATCAAACTCATGTCCTTTCAGGGGCCTTTTCCAAGTACACTGTCCCTTTTTATCTTTCCTTTCTTTGAGCAACTTGTGCCAGTACCAAAACAGGCAGTATGGCACCCTTGGGTGACCAAAATGGAAAAAGGTTATGGTGCTCACAAAAGCAATTCCCAAAAAGAGCTCTACCAGCTCATAAGATAAAGGCAAGAAAAGCCAGTACAGTTCTGATTTCTCCCCAAATTCCTTTACAGACTTTCAAAATATCAAATTCTACTTTTAATGGTGTTGTCTTCATTTCTTTGGCACGCGGTCTTTGCTGTTCTCTGAGTATGTGCTGTGTGGTCTGTTGGGGAATTCACTACAGGCATTGATGCCAAGGCAGAGGGGAGGGTAAGAAAGAAGAAAAAGAGACAAGGATGGTTCAGAAGAAGAATTGTTGCCTGTTGTGCACAGACCCTCCACGTTTTAGTCCTAAGAAAGCAGCCTAGAGAAAGATGAAAAGGAAGGAGAAAGACAGGTGTGAGCTCCTCAGGGAACAGCCAGAAAACTGAAAAGGGAGAAAAGGCACTTTTAGACTCTCATCTCCAACTGCTCCTCATGCACAAACCTTCGGCATCTTTTTGGGAAAATGCAGAGGTACAGCATGGCCAGAGACGACTCATGCAAGTTAAAACGTTCAGATCCCAATTAGTAGTGACCAGTGATGACACCAACTGGAGCAGTCACTTTTTTCTCAAAATAGAAGTGCCTGCATTTCCACATTCTTGGGTGTAAAGCAACTTTTATAAGATTTTCCCAGCCTAGGTATGTTTTATGGCTTCTCAACTCAGCCTGAAAATATTAATCAAGATTTAAAATATCTGACTTGGAAAGGCCTATAAATGTTCAGGGCTGTTGTGGAGGTGAGAGAAAAAGGACTGCAAAATGCAGCCCTGAGAATTTCACCGAAAGCACTGCTTTCTGCATGAAAGCAGGACCATAAGACACAGAAGCGAGAAGCGGATCTTTATAAGGGAAGGGTCCAGAGCACCATATCTTATCTGTTAAAGAGTTTTTCATCACAGGGCTAATAAGCATTCTAGAAAAGAGAGGTTCTGTTGATAAACAATCTAGGAAAATGCTGAATAAAACAAGTAAGTTTTTAAACATTTTATTTTAATTGTAGGACTGCTCATAGGGGCTCACTGCACTGTGACTGATGGGAAATCTTGTGTCAAGCATAAACTTAGAAAGACATTGAATAAACAATGGAACACTATTTGGGAAATGATCAGATGGCCCAGTAGGTGGAGGGACGCCTGTCTAGCTGGTATGGAGTGCTCTGTACCAGCCTAAATTGCCAACATAGATTATTTACTGGGGGATGGCATGAAGCATTTTCCTTGGCTGTTCTCATTTACAGTGCAAGAATCCTGGATAGACTCAACTTAGATTTTAACCCATGAGTTAGAAGAGAATGGGCATTTTGATGGAAGGAGGGATACTGAATTTGGACTATTTAGGGGGACTTGTGCAGAGAAAGAGCCTGGAGAACCTAGGGATGGGGTTGGTTTGAGAGGATGTGGCAGAGAGGAATGGCAGTCAAGGAGAGAACAAGAAGAAGCAGATGGACACAGCTTCAGAATCACCTGAGAGACTTCCAAAAAAACCAATGCATGGGGTGCCACCTCAGATCCATCTCAGGTGTGACCTATGTCACAGTACTTTTTAAAATCTCACCAGGTGATTCACCTGTGCTACCAAGGTTGAGAACCATCCTTTAAGATTTTACAATATGCTTGCAATTCTGATAGCTTCCACAAGGTGGTAGTTGATTTTAGTTTCATAAGCAAATAATTAGACTCACTCTGACAACTGAGAGAAAGCAAGATTAAAAATTATGCAAGCTTGTGCTTCCCATTACAATATATTTCTTCATAAAGATGAAAGCATGGATTTAATTAAGCTACAATGCCTACCTAGAAATAACAAACAACAATTTAGAAGATTTTAAATAAATGCAAACACCTAAATTCAAGGTGAACGCTCACCAAATTTTTAATTATAATTATTCACTACTTACCTTTTATCTTATTTCCAGGGAAGATTTCCTGCATTCACCTTCCCACTGGGACTTACACTCAACTTCCACTGGGAATTTCAGCTCTAACTCACCAAGAGCAACAAACAGTGAAGGGGGAGCCACCTCGCACTATAACTGATGGAAGTAGTGGCCACGGCAAGAAAAAGATTGTCTATGACAAGCAGTGAGCATCGTGTCAGGGCCTCTAACCCTGTCCCTATGCCCCAAAACAGACTGCAGGCAATTTAAAAGTCGTGAGAAATCTCAGTAATGCTTTCCAATCTGAAAAGAAGAGGACCAGAGCCAAGTGGAGCAGCTCTGAGGAAAGTGAAGAAAAAGTCATTGAGAGTAGGGACTTTGATGTGCTGCCATTGCCTCAGCAGAGGGAGGGTCAGACCAGGGCAGGAAAGGCCACCAGAGCTTCCCATAATGCAGATGACTCTGCCAGGTTGGGGAAGAGGGCTCAGCTAATCCCACAGGACAGGATGCACCTCTGGCTGAGTGGAATGGTCGCTGGTACAGAACGTGTAAAAAGATCTCAGAAAAGAAAGCAGAACCCAGACTGTCCAGCCAGGGCTGTGCTCAGCTGCCATTAATCTTTTTTCTTCACTTCTGCATCGCTGAGTCACAAAGGAGCAGTGGATACGTAACATTGTTGCCTCACAATACAGCTCTAAGGAAAGACCTATAACTGTAATAGGTTCCTTGCCCAATACATACAACAAGTCAATACACTAAAACACTGAGTTGCAGCACAGAAAGAGATTCAAAGGTAGGGTAGCTGAGTGAGGAGATGTTAGGAAACCTCAAATCCACCTCCCCAAGGAGATTGGAGGTAGGGTTTTTAAGAGTTTTGGAGTGGGCCAAAGTGTGGAGATCATTGATTGGTTAAAGAGTGCAGGGTAAAGTCACTGGATACAGAGATTAAGAAGCTGTGTTCTCATGCTGATCACGTTCCTCTGTGGGGGGTTGGGAGGGGGGCCTTTAAAGTGGCTACTGGAATTTGGGGCTGGAAAAAACCTTCTTAAGTGATTCTTAAACAAAAACCTTATGATTCTAATGTCAGAGATCCTGTCTACAGGAACAGTGAGGATGCAAGTCAGTTCCTAAACAGTCTTATGACCCTATATCAGAAATCCTACCTACAGGAATGATGGGGATGCAAGTGGCCACTATCTAGTGCTATGTGGCTTTTAGCAGCAAGGAAGTGGGCCAAGGTGCAGTCTGATTGGTGCTTCACTTTAACTATGTTTCTGTCCAGAACCCGGCATGCAATTGTTGTCACCCCGTGGGGTTGGTTTCAGACAGAGAAGATGAGAAGGATTCAGAAAGAATGAACTCAATACTTCAAACAAACAAGGTCTGGACAAACATGGCCAGGTTAATCATGAGAAAGAAAAAAAAAAAGAAACAGCATGAGAACTGCTAAACGTACTACACCAGGAACACTAATACAATGATAATTGATAATCAAATGAAAAACACATATAACCTGCAAAGAAGCAGCTGAAGGACCCAGTCTGGAAGAAGATATGACTGAAGAAACAGTAGCAGGTTTCCCACAAGTACTTTATGCTATGGAAGAGCTTAGTAAGAATATTAAAAACAAGACTACAAAGGCAAAATTATAAAGTCTTTACAATATTTTCTCTTGTTGCCCATAATAATAGCCTGAAGATATTACCTAATATTGGTTATGTTTTGCCCATCCTAAGGACCTAATAATTCTGCAGCATCTTTTCTAGGAGATAACTTTTTCCTATGTGAATCCTTCCTCTTAAAATCTAAACTTACTCTCTTAGAAAAAACATCAGTCTATAGACTGACTCTCAGATATATACATCAAACCCTGTTATAACATTCAAAGTTAAGAGTTTCTCCTGTGCCATCAGCCTACTTCACTCTTGTTTTTTAAATCAAACATTATATAGGCCTTTCATTAAGCTATTATGGTTTCTGAAGTTATTTCAGCACTTGAGTTTAGACATCTGCTCTCTTAAAATGCCTTATTTTTGTCTTTTTTCTCTAAACTTTTAGAAACACATTTAAATCAGGATATAATAATTAATAAATATAGCTCCTCAATGGTTAAATAGTAAAAATAAACTTCAGGTTGGATCGCTGTGGAAACTCTGCTAGATTACATATTAGGTCTAAAACATAACTGAACCAACAAGAGATTATATAAAGGTATCACTGTGATAATAAAGAGAAATTGTCTGTTCTATATTTCTGGACTCCAGAGGCATTTGTAGAAAGGGCAATTATTCAGTCTAGAAGGTATCACAGTCAACTCTTGCTCATCAGCACAATGTAGAAAGAAGACCATCCAAACATCATTCTCCTGTGCTTTGAGCTACACATTATGTTCTGGTGACAACCAATCAATCAACAGACATTTGGTGCCTGCGGTAGGTTCAGCACAAAAATGAACGCTGCAAACCAGCTTGACATCCTAGTTACAGTTGCAGAGGTAAATGTTGTAGGAGTCTGAATGTTATCCGGGAGAATGGGGAGGAAGACCCAGAGAGGGTGGAGTAGTGGAAAAAAACAGGCTGGAATTAAAAGTTGGTCAAACGTAATCCATAAACAGGAAAATCCTCTCCTGCAGAGTTGAGAGTTGACTACATAGATGCAGACCAGGCCAAACTAGTCATGACCTGCCCTGCACTGTGGGTAGCTCAGATCGTGAGCACACCTGAAGTCATTATTCCTGCAGCAATCCCTTCTGCTCAAGGACAGTACCGCATCCTACCATACAGGCATGAAATGCTGGGCCACAGGGCTGCTGTCATGAGGTTTGCTCATTCTCCCATCCCCGAGCTGCTAGACAATGGAGATTCTGAAGGAAGTGTTGCTACATTTTGTGGCTGGCCCAAACTACAGCATTCAGATTGTACTGTACCCCAGTGGAAACATTGAATGACTGGGAGAGTCTTCCAAGGGGTTTTCCCTCTGACATTTCCTTGGCTTGAAAAGTTTTGTTGCTATTTCTGCAAAGCTGCCTGTTAATGTATCTGAGCTTGGGGGAGGCTTCCTGAGACCATGGTAATGCCTGGTGGAGCCTAAGTAGCCACCCTTCACCCTTTGCCTAAATTGGTAATTTTAACTCTGGGGACTTTTTAGAATATCCTGGGAAGATTTTAAAATATACCTGTAGTTGGGCCCACTTGAATCTCAGTCTCTGGGCGTGCAGGCTAAAGGCTAAACAATTCTTACATGCAGCCAGGGCCGAGAACTGATTATTAAGGGCACTCTTTAAGCTAATTAATCTCTTTTGGTTGTCTTCCGAAAGTATCCTCCAACTCCCTCCTCAAAATTCTGTTGGAGGCCAACCCACTTGTCAGGAGCCCCGGATCACAGCCACCCCACTCTCTGCTGCTGGGCGGTGGCACTGCCATGCATGGGATCTTCATTGTGCATCTTGCTGTCTCTTGGTTGCCTGGAGCCCCCTTCCTAGGACAGAAAGGAACATTAGTGGAACGTACCTGGCCTGTCACTCTACTGGTGAATTACCATCCTCACTAGTTCTCGCCACACTCCTGTGAGAAGTTGCTCGCTTAGCAAAAGAGAAAACTGAGGCCCACAGAAATAGGGAACTTGGGAACCATATTCTTCCACCTGCTACCTCAGTGCCCTGAGCCAAAGGTGTCTCAGGTGTCTTCTCAGTTGGAACTTTTCTTGTCCCTGAGATCTCCTCAGGCGTCCTGTTCTCTATGAATGAGAGAGCGCCCTCATCTGCACCAGCCTCCCTTGAATAGCCACCTATTTTGCTGGCTTGTAGTCACTGCCCATGCTGTCTCCTGCAGCTGTGGGATGCGGCCGCCCTGGAAGCCCAGCCTTCTCCACGTCTGGGGAGAACACTCACCTCAAAGGAGCAGCCCTTTCCTACAGTGGTTACAATGTAAACATTACACAACACATAACCATGGCTACTCAAAAGCCTGGTACATTCTCCCAGGAGCCCCACACTATGCCCACCTGGGAGCAACCCAGTATGGGGGCTCTGACAGTTCCCATTGAAGATATGGAATGAAACACCACCAAGGTACAGGACTCATATTGCTCATTTCATTGACAATGAGAATCAAGTGGGAAAATGTTCCCGAGTTCAAAGCTACCACCTTCTGCTCTGCAGCCCTGATATGTAACAATCAGAGCCTCCTTTTCCTCATCTGTAAAGTGGGGATCATCATGGCATTTTCCTCATTGAGCTGCTGCGAGGATTTAACAAGGTAATAAAAGTTACCTATTACATTTTGTACAGTATCTGGCATGCAGGAGGTACATAATAAATGTGGATGGTGGTTGTCTTCCACTTGTACCTTTCACCTGTAATTCTCCCTCATTCCTTCCTGTTCTATAGGAATGGAGGACCCCGCCAGTAATATAGCTGTTATTTTAAAACAAACTCAGAAGCCTCCTTGCTCCTCTCTGAAGGCATCCTTGGACCAGTTGTGCAGTTGCATGTATAACTTCCGCACCATAAGCCCACACTCCCTGCCTAGCTCAGATCTCACAGCTCTCACCTGCATCCTGCCATCGATCCTCTCCTGTATGGACTCCCTGCCAACCGCCTGTCCCACTTGGCTCCCACACTGGCTGCTGCAGGACATTCCTGCAATCTAATCTGATGTGTGACTTCCCTGCTGAAAAGCCTTTAATGGCTCCTCAGTGCCTTCAGGGTGAGATCCAAGCTGCCCTCCCACCATGTTTGGCCACATTTGCTGACTGTATCCCCACGGAGACTGACAAGCTTCACAGCTGTTACTGACCACTCACTCTCTTCTCGGAATGCCCCCTGACCCCATCCACCACCACCATCTCAGTGGACATATATAACATATTCATTGCGTGAATTCGCTCTGAGGGTCTCTTCTTTCCGGAAGTCTGCCCAGCTCACTGCACCCAAAGGAGACTGGCCACGTCCTTCATGTGTGCCTTTCAATAGACTTCAGTCACTGTACTGGAACAAATTATTGCGTTACTTTTTATACACCTGTCTCCACCTCAACAAGAGAAATCGTGTCTGAATAGTAATAGTAATAATTACAGCTTAGATTTATTGAGTGTTTGCCAGTGCCAGATATCATTAAGGGCTTTTCAACGGGTATTATCATCCTATTTAATCCTCACTACCCAGTGAAGAAGGTTCCGTTATTACAGATGAGGAAACCAGGGCACAAGGAGATTAAATAAGGGTCCCAAGATCAAGCAGCTGGTAAGGAGTTTATTCTCAGAGTCCAACACAGTGCTCAGAGTCCAACATAGTAGGAACTGGGTACATTTTGTGGAACTGAAATATTTTGTTTGTGGTTGAACTACACCAAATTCAGTTGATTTAGGGACCAAGCACTCCTGCACTGGTGTGAAGTGCCTTCATCTGTGGGTCACCAGCTGGTACTCGAGCCCGAGGCCACATGGCCTGGGATGTTAGTGAGTGCTCGGCTGGCACACATCCCCCTCCAGGTTCTCAGGTTAGTTGTTCTGTGAATTCACGGCACACAAATATTTTATGCCTGCATTTATTCTTCATAACAATATGAATGAGCAACTGAATAAAAGCCAAATCCCTCGTGAAGCCAGAGGAAGAGTGATTAAATTATAATCATCCTGGATTAATTAATCTATAATATTTGCTCTTTATATGAAAGAAGAAAATCAGCCTTCAACATAAAGGTTATGTACTCCTGAGGTCTGTGTCTTAATAAAGGAAAGGCTTGGGGAAAAAACTTGACAAGCCCCCAAGATACGACATGTTGTAAATGTAGACAGAAGGTTATTACTGATATAAAATATATTCAATGTAATTATCAGCCACAACAAATAATCAGAGTGATGATAATGAATAATTAACATTTTTATACTCCTATAGTAAGGTGTCTAATAGATAAGTGCACAACACTGAATTAATTTATTGTGCTATAGTGTTTTTAGTAATGAAAATTGCCTAATCAAAACATCTCTTCCACAGTATTGCCAGATATTGGCATAAAACACTGATAAGGTTTAGTTTATTTCTTTGTTTCCTGATCTAATTGTGGTAGAGATGCTGTAAAATATCTAGAAGGAAACCTCAGTCAAGAAATTATAGTAAGAATAAAGTCAAGGCAATCTATTGATCTCAGTTCAGGAGGAGACAAATTTAAAGACATTGCTTTTGGTCCCTGGAATTAAGGGTTAATAAAGATGTAGGAAGCAATCATGTCTGCCTGAGAAGAGAGGCTGTACAAAGAAGAGAGAGGATTTTGTGATTTGAAATCCCAGTGGTCTTTCATGGGTGTCTTTTTATTCCAGCTGCTGCCTCCTCAGGTCTGTCTTCCTTACTACAATGTGGGAAAGGGGTAGGGGACATTTCCTCCATAACACTGCTGGAGAGATCAAAGCCACTCCCTCCTCTTTGCCTTCACATCATTTTGCCCACATGTTGGACTGCCAGGGTCTTTCTTACATCTGCCTTTCTCCTGAGCATAGCAAGGGCCATCTTCTGCTCATTTTCTATCTTCAGGGGCCAGCCTAATGCCTAAATGCACAGTAAAATCATTGATGAATAAAGGAATTGCAAGCCTGTCTATTTCTACGGCCACTGGGAGATATAAATGTTGATGTATTTAACATGGTCACAATCTCATCCCCCTGTAATCGACTATCTAAAGCGTGGCAGCTGAAGATATTAAGGAATGGGACTATGTGAACAGTAACTGCTTCCACTTCTATTAAGGATTCTTATGAAGCATAAATCAAGAAATAAAGGAACTCCCTCATCTTAGTGTGGAGTAAAGTGCTAACAAACAGCGCGTGACATCAGTTAAGGTTCACGAGAGGGACCAAATTGTATCTTAGACCACTTGTTGTCATTTTTTAAATGTTCTCCATGGAAGCCCCTTTGCAAACTTTATGTGCACATGAATCACTGCGGATCTTGTTAAAATGCAGATTCTGATTCACTGGATCTGGGGTGGGGCCTGAGTCTCTGCATTCCTGCCAAGCTACCAGATGATGCCAATGCAGCTGGTCCTCAGGTTACACTTTGAGTAGCACAGACCTGTGAATCCTTTCTTTCCCTCTCCCTTTCTCTGTTTAGCTGCTTTTAGAAGTGTTTATGTTTACATAGTAGATACACAGTTGAGTGGGAACAATATGTTAATCTTTCTGTTTACCATGGATATGGCTGTCTTCCTAAAGAAGCTATAAAAAAAAAATCAACATTGCTCACCTGGTAGCAGAACAGTCCAACTATATGTGTGGTACTTACAGAGAAACAGGTAGTTTCTTAAGTGCTAAGCTTATATAACAAACCTACATCTATGGTGTGACTGTGTGTCTCATTTTCAAAGGCCTTGCATGGCCTGTGGTCTGTGACAACTGAAACATGCTTGCTGGTGTTAAGTTATACATCAGTTTTGTGTTAGTAAAAATTAGCATTATTTTCACACCAACAACAGGAAGGATATCACAAGAGTGAAGGAGATAAAAAGAATGTAAAGAAAAAGAAATAACCCAGTCTATCCCGACAATAACCACGCTTTAGTCAACAGTTGTTGGGAGTCTGTTTCTGTACTAAACCCTTTTTTTCTGAAACTGAGGCAAATAAGGCCCAGGACTTAGGACTTTGACCAAAGTCATAGATCTTAGATATTGCCAAGCTGAGATTTGAACCTGTGCCTGCCTGATGCCAAACTTCATAATGTGGACAACTGTGGTAACTAGACCAGGCTCGGCACCTCTGCTGTGACACATGGCGCCAGGCACTGTAAGTCTGTGAAGTGTACCACAGAGGTGCAGTGTATAAGGGCTCACATTTTGACAGGTGATATAAAATATACTCATGACAAAAGAAATTGCCTAGGCTCTGTGGATCCATTGCTAAACGAGGAAAGGCCCCACATTAAACAGCCTAGAGAAAGAGGAACCATTGCAAACCAGAGTTGCTGCTGATGGCTTCATGAAGTTGGTGAGGACCAAACTTGACACTAGGGGTTGATGTGACAGTGGATTTAAATAGGAAGGAGCAGGAGGAGGGCATGAGCAAAGGTGGGCAAGAATAGGGCTTTGGGGAGTGGGGAATGGAGAATCCACTGGAGCCTTCTTTGTCCTCTAGAAATGAAGTTCCTAAATCTAAGTCTGCATCAGACTCAAATGGGGAGAGGGATTAAGACACAAACTCCCAGCCACCCCTTTCACCAGACGGAGGCATCAGCATCTCCTGGAATAAAGTTGTTGCCAATGTGATGCCCAAGCAGGTGCCCTCCACAGGCCCAAGAAGCTCCAATAGCCCAGGAGCCTGTGAGGATGGAACCACGAGTGCCTCCTCTCAGGGTCTCCAGCCTTAGTGACTCACCTGGCACAGAATAGGGGCTCAGAGCTGGCGGGAGAAGCAGACAGAAGTGGCCTCGGGGAGGAGAAAGAGATAAAGAGGCTGTAATTAGCGCATCATCAGGGAAAGGTGACAGCACTTGGATTCTGCTCACAAGGGAGGAAATGTGCCGACCTCTTTCCTCAGACTAGTCCCCAGCTCCGGCGTGTGAAATTGCAGGTTTTTTGGCCAGGAATGACAGTGGGCTGCACCACACCTGACTGGACCCAAGGCCGGCTCCTCTCTTGCCTGGGATGGAGCCAGGGCTTCAAGGTGAGTGTGGTGAGGCAGGTGGGGCCGGGCTTAATAAAGAATACAGGCTTCTCTCTGCTCCTTGCCCCAGGGAATCTCTAATCCTCCTCTCTGCCTCAGTGAGGACCCCTGATAGAATTGCTTTCATTCTTGTTTTCGGATTTATTGAGGGGTCCAAAGAAATTTAAAAAGAGGGCCGGCACGGTGACTCACGTCTGTAATCCCAACACTTTGGGAGGCCGAGGCGGGCAGATCACCTGAGGTTGGGAGTTCGAGACCAGCCTGACCAACATGGAGAAACCCCATCCATAATAAACACACACACACACACACACACACACAAAAAGCCAGGTGTGGAGTCGTATGCTACTCGGGAGGCTGAGGCAGGAGAATCGCTTGAACCCGGGAGGCAGAGGTTGCGGTGAGCTGAGATTGCGCCATTGCACTCCAGCCTGGGCAACAAGAGTGAAACTCCATCTCAAAAAATAAAAAGAAAGAAAGAAAGAAGGAAGGAAAGAAAGAAGGAAGGAAAGGAAAGGAAAGGAAGAAAGAAAGAGAGAAAGAAAGGAAGAAAGAGAAAGAAAGAAAACAAAGGAATGAAGAAATTTAAAAAGAGGAACCTCCATATTTAGCCACTATTGATTTATTTAGCTTCTGGTTGGCAGACTTTTATATAAAAACAAAGAACAAAGTGACACTCCAGAGCTGGCCTGAGTTGATTCCATTAGAATCTGTTCCACCTTGTGGCGCTGGGGAGGGCCTGATATCCATCTGAGTGGCAAGCTTGAGACTGAGGAAGACTAATCCACACCAACAGAGAAAAAGAAAACCTAAAGCAAATATCTGGCTGTTGAGAAGTAAAATTCCACCAATTACAAAAGGGGTAAAGCAAGTGAATGATTTTGACCTGCACCGATTGAATGTATTGCTCATTGATTCTCTGGCTTTTGCCAGTGTAGACATACAGCTTCAAAAATGTGTAAATTAGGAACTGCACCCAGCTGTGTGCAACTGGAATCAGAAAAACATTGGCTTGAACAGTTTAAGCGCAAATAAGATATGTGGAGATGGGTAGTGAGGGCTGCTAAAAAGGCTCCATGGTGCCACTGGAGACCCAGACTCCTGTTTTCTCCTCTGTTATCCTTTCCATTTTCTGATGGTCTCATAGGGACAAGATATTTGCTCTGCCTTCACCATTTCTTCCAAGAGCCAGGCAGAAACAGAGAAGAGAGAGAAGGACATGTGCTAGCTAAGTCTGCTCCCATTTTAAGGCAATTGACTTGCAACTTCAGCTTGTATATCATTGACCTGATCTGTTCCTAGCACCATAATCAATATACAAATCATTTCCATCAACCCAGAAGTTTCCCTTGTGCTCATTCTAGTCAATTTGTAATTCTACTCCCTACCCAAGACAACTACTGATTTCTGCATTTTTGAGGAGTCAAAGCAGCACTCCATTTTGAGAAAGGCAAATCCCATTTCAGAAGTAGAGGATATATTGGGTACTATGCTCACTTTCTGGGTGACAAAATCATTTGTTCATCACACTCCAGCAACATGTAATTTACCCATGTAACAAACTGCACATGCACCCCATAAGCCTAAAATAAAATTTGGAAGAAAAACAAAAGTGAAGGATAATGACTCCAGAAACGGCAGTGAAATGCACAGATGGCCTGGGCACCAGAGGTCTTTACCACTGACAGGACATGGGTGGCTAAGAGAATCGGATTTGAATGGATACAGTGCAAGAAAGAAGGAAAGAGCCAAATGGTAAGAAGCAGGGAAAGGAAAGAAGAGGGAAGAAGAAGGGATTCTGTCTGGTGGGTGGGAGAGAAATTCTGACAAAGCTTTACAGAGTTGATGCCAAGTGTGAGATTCTTAAAAACTGATGGAACTTGCCAGATTTTCCAAGCAGAGGAAATCAAGTGCATAGCAGCTGGAAAGAGCATGAACTGTAATTAGTTCTAGCGGGCGTGACTATCAGAAAGGTAGGCAGGGACCAAATGAGTAAGGATTTTGTATGCCATGGTAAGCATTGTAAGTAGTAGCAAGTCATTAAAAGACTTAAAGGATGGGGAATCATATAATCAGATTCGCATTTTAGAAAGAAGACTCTGGTAAAATCTTCAAGAAAGACTGGAGGAAGGTAAGATTAAGGTCATTAGAAACTGGTACAATGATGCAGGTAAGAAGTCACACAGTCTGATATAAGGGTTAGAGTGGGAAGGGGGAGGAAGGGACTCATAGTAAACATATTAAGGAGGTAGAATCCACAGGTGGCATAAATTAAGCAAGGTCACATAGCAAAGATGAGGCAGAGCAGAATTCAAACCTGGTCATGTGACATTGAGCAAGTTGCATCATCTTGGGCCTCAGTCTTCTTATTTGTATGGTAAGACTGATAATAATACCTGTTGTTGAGAGACAGTTCTCCAGGGGTCTCTTGACTTTCTGCATTATCTTGTGAGCAAGGCATGGCTTGCTCTTTGTTTTGGACTCTCTTTTCAAGAATATTTGCATAGTCTTGAAAGATGAGGCTTGGTCCCATGAAAAGAGAGGCTATTGTCTCCCTCCAGAGCAAAGGATAGGTAGGCTTACTACCTCTTAGGAAAGATTCAACTTCCCTAAGCTGAGAGTTTGTCTCCTGTATCTCAACCCACTGTGTGTACGTACGGGTGTCATCTGGCCCTCTTCACACCACTCTGTGTGAAAGCTTGGGGAATTGCCATGCAATTTCTAATACTCTGACTACTTCTATTGTTATGTCCTTTGTCTTTAACCCAGGTCTCTTGTGTCTTCTACCAGCATCCATAAAATGGTGGCAGAGTAACTTGTTAGCTTGCAAGTAGGGTGAATCTGAGACCCCTCTCACTTCTTAACAGCTATGTCATAAAGGCTGTGAGATTAATTAGGTGAATATTATAAAGACCTTGACTGATGTCCAGCATGTAGTAGGCATCAGCAAGAGTCACTTTAATGAGGCAGAAAGCATCATGTCTTTAAGGATGGCTTACTTCTGAAGTCTGACTGCCTGGGCTCAGACCTGGCTCTGCCACTTACTGCTGTGGGAACTTGGGATAGTTGCTTCACCTCAGTATCTCAGTGTCCTCAAGATTTTAATGAGATAATGCACATACTATGCTTTTAACAGTGTGAGCTGTTATAAATTATCCCATAAGATCTGTGGATTCAGCAGTACAATGACTTCTTCACGGACCTAAGTTTTGTGCATAGTAAGCTTTTAACAAAATGTAGTCATTATTATTATTGGAGGAGACAGATCCATACAGAACCATTAAGTGACCACATTTCAAGACACTGTTAAGCAGCATTGCCTATTTACGAACATAAGTCCAATTTCGACCTTAGCAGGAGAGGAAGAAGGATTATGAGAATGACAGTGGTGATGATGATGATGATGATGATGATAATGATGATGATGATGCTGGTGATGATGATAACAAGTGCTGAGCATTCCTATGGGTTGACCATTGTGCTATTCTCTTTATATGCTTTATCTCAATTAATATTCAAGGCAATCCTAGGTGCCTCGTTAGCGCAGTCGGTAGCATGCCAGTCTAATAATTTTCAATGCGATCCTATGTGATATTTATTAAGCCACATTACAGAAATAATAGAGTAGAGAATTTACCCTGAGTGTATCTGATTCTGAATTCGCTAAGGAGATAAAACATTATTCCCAAACTACAACTGACCCATGCCATCAGTGTGGTGACTTGTCCTCGCTCTATGAATTATATTTCAATTTTACCTAAAGAAACCCACAGATAGACCCTCTAGACTAGTCACACCTGGACAAATACTTTGCCTTTCACGTGATGAACCTCCTGGACTACCCTGGGAAAGTTGACCAACATCTTCAACTCTGTCAGGAGCAGAGATGACTTATGGATTTAAAAGAACAAATGAGAACCCCTTATTCAGTCTTGCAGGAGAAGGCTAAAGCAAGTGGCCAGACAGAAGTATTCTTTGTTGGCTAAGCCACTTTCTGGTTAGTTAAACACTCAAAACAAAGTGGCTTAATCAATTAGGAATATCTGTTATCTCATAAGATTTGCTGATTCAGCAGTACAATAATATTTTCATTGATGTAAGTTTTGTGCATCTATCTGTTCTATCATCTTTACCATGTTCACTCTGTTCTTTTCTTTTTTGAGACAGGGTCTTGCTCTGTCACCCAGGCTGGAGTACAGTGAGGTGATCATGGTTCACTGCAGCCTCAATCTCCAGGACTCAAACAATCCTCCACCTCAGCCTCTTGAGTAGCTGAGATTACAGTGATGTGCCACCATGCCTGGCTAATCTTTTTAAGTGTAAGAGTGTGTGTGTGTGTGTGTGTGTGTGTATGTGTGTAGAGAGAGGGTCTCACTATGTTTCCCAGGCTGGTCTTGAATTCCTAGGGTCAAGCAATCCTCCTCCCTCAGCCTGGGATTACAGGCATGAGCCACCATGCCCAGCCTACTCTACTCTGTTCTTTATTTTCTCCTTGTCATGAGAAGAAACCCCCAGCAGATATCTCCCCAATGATTCACTGATCTCAATTTTCTCTCTTGTTCATGCTCCAACCAATCAGTGACAAGGAATTTGATGTTACAATAACTGGCTTAGACCAATCAGCATTCACACTCAGAGGATGCAGTCCACCTCTCCTGAACTCCCAGGCCACATAGATAAGCATGGAAATCTGAATAAAACTGAGGTACTATTTGGAAAGAATGGATATTGGTTAAGCAGGCAGTAGTGTTTGATACAACTAACTGAAAGCAACTGTGCTGGCTCATTAAATTCATCATATATATCCCATACAGACTGCTTAGTTCTCTACCCAACATTTGATTGGCATAGATAGTGCTTTTCCAGATAAAGCAAGCATATAAATAAGGAAAGGAAGCAAATCTGCCTTCCATGTTATCTGCCAAGCTACCAATAGAGGCCTGTCTGGGGGAAGCTATCATACTGAATGCAGAATCTCCCCTTTAATCCAGTGGACCCTTCTAGACATGTTCTAATCATTTTGACTTACAGAGTGAGGACAGATTAGGCTCAAGCTAAGAACACTGCTACACACTGCTGGGGGAAACTGAGGCTCAGGTACATATTAACTTGCATAAAGTCAATAAGTGGTAGGGCTGAGATTCAAATCTAAATACTAGATTATGCATTCCAACCTTATTCACTATGTGGGGAAAGAAAAGAAGGGTGGGAGCAGCTCTGGACAGAGCTTAACATTTTGTTTCCTGGCATTGGCTTAATGAGATAGTGTATGTAAAGCACCTGGTGCAGAGCAGCCACACAGAAGAGGAAAGCAAAGCCCAGAGGTGCTCCATGAGAGGCACAGAGTCACACAGCAGGCAAAGCTAGGATGAGAGCTCTCCCGGACTGGGAGTCATAGAGGTGATGATGAGTGTTTGTTACTAAGCAACACTGCACGTAAATAATTATTTTTGGCAAAATTATCTGCTTGTGTATCTAAAGGGGAAAGCTTTAAAAAAATTCGGCCTATAAATCAAATGTGAGGGTATTTTTTTCTTTAAGAAAATCTTTCAGAACTCTGCCTGCAGCAATTAAATATTCCCTGCAACCTACCAAGTTTGTCTCCTGTTGACTTTATTGAATGGATGGATACCCAGCTTAGCAAAGTCTTCACCTTCTTATTAAGCCACCTTAATAAAATGGTGGCAATTGCCTAAAGTGACTTGAAAAAAAATGATTTGTTGTCTTTCTCCTTCAGATTTTTCCCAGTTTGCCATGAAGATGTCTAGCTGGAAGCATTCCTCAAAGCTAAGAAAAGGTGAAAAGCAAATACTGGTCAAAATGTTAAGATCACTAAGAGTTTATTGTTTGTTCCAAATATAAAGAAGAATTCCTAGATACAAGGTTTACAAATTACAAAATCTAGAATAGCTGCATAATCCTGAACACATTTTTAAACACTATTCTATTCCTGATGAAGAAACATAGTAGTTTGACGGACACAGGGAAGGAAACATCACACACCAGGGCCTGTTGGGTGGTGGGGGGCAAGGGGAGGCAGAGCATTAGGAGAAATACCTGATGCATGTGGGGCTTAGAACCTAGATGACAGGTTGATAGGTGCAGCAAACCACCATGGCACATGTATACCTATGTGACGAACCTGCATGTTCTGCACATGTATCCCAGAACTTAAAGTAAAATAAAAATAAAAAGAAACAGTAGTTTGACCAAGATTTCAATTCTGTATATCTCATCAAATGTCTATATATATTTGATTTTTATCTTCAAGTAAAACTTGAAGTTATAAGGATGGGCTGTTGAAGATTTCTCTTTTTATCTGAGTCAACAGCATTTATTATCATGAAAAGGATTACTATTACCTTTTATACTTGAGAAGCACCATTCATATTCATTTTTCCAATAAGAGGCCATTGATGATGGATATAAATATAATGCATTGTATGCCTGAGAGAAGGCCAGGAGGAGATGTCTAATACCCAGGATATCAGATACTAACCTTGTCCCTACAGATTAGGGAGCAGATGTATTGCGATTTGTGAGTGCTCTCTCAAAGATAAAGTGAATGACACTTGAATTTCCTAAACAGCTTAAGTTGAGTGCCAAAGATGAGCCCTCCTCAGGAAGCAGAGTGAAAACAAGAAAATCACTCAGGCCAAAGGGGTAGGAAAGGCAACAACAACAACAACAAAAAAAAGAGCTCTTCTCAAAGCCCCTCCATGGAGCCAGAGACACCCAGAATGAAAAGGCTCCTTTGTGATCACTCAGTCCACCTATTTCATTCTCACTTTAGGTGAAACTGAGGTTCAGAAATGTAAATTCACTTACCTAAGGCTGTAAATAGACACACTTTCCCCAGGGAGATCTGTAAATATTCAATGAGCACATGAAAAGATGACATCATCAGTCATCAGAAAAAATGCAAATTTCCCTGATGGAAAAACCCTGGTGAGATACTACTTCACACCCACTAGGATGGTTGTCATAAAAAAAGATGGACAATAAGTGTTGGTGAAGATGCAGAGAAATCAAAACCCTCATACTCCACTGAATATTAAATGGTACGGCTGCTTTGGAGAACAGTCTGGTCTCAAATAATTAATTCTAGAGTTTCCATGTGAGCCAGAAATTCTACTCCTAAGTACATACCCAAGAAAAATGAAAGAATATGTCCACATAAAAACTTGAACGCAAATGTTCGTAACTGTATTATCCATAGTGGCTAAAAAGTGAAAACAACCAAAATGGCTGACAACTGATTAATGGTTAAATAAAATGTGGTTTATTCACATGATGGATTATTATCCAGCCATGAAAAGGAAACGAAGTACTGATTCATACTACAACACAGATGAACCTTGAAAACATTATGCTAAGTGAAAGAAGCTACTAAAAACCTACATACTGCATAGTTTCATTTATTTGAAATGCCCAGAATAGGCAAATCTGTAGATACAGAAAGTAGATTGCTGATTTCCTAGGGCTGGGAGGGATGGGGATATTGGGGAGGGGTAGCTGAAGGATGTGGGGTTTCTTTTTAGGGGAACAATAATATTCTAAAATTGATTGTGGTGATGGATAGACAGCTCTGTGAATATACCAAAGGCCACTAGATTTTTTTTTTTTACACCTCAAATATGTGAATTGTATGATAGGTGATCACATATCAATAAAGCTGTTAAAAAATAAAAAAGCTAAAGCCCCCTCCACTTAGATTGTTTTTTATTCAAAAGGTCTTTTTTCCTAGGGCCTCTGTATCCTGTGCTTTATGCAAACCAGCCAATGGCTTGATTAGCAGATGCTTATGTGCATGCATATGTGCACACACAGAGATATACAGATGCACATGCGCAAGCACACATACTTACACAGACTCACACACACGTGTGCATGCACACACACTCATACACATCAACTACTCTGGCTTTCTGGTTGGAGCAGCGGTGACAGGGGACTGAGAGATAACCAAGGACTAATTTAAGTCTGTACCAAAACAATTGTCTTCCTTTATTTTCCCTGGAGCAGGAGGAGGAAAGTAGAGAAGGAGGGATGAAAGCAAGATATCACTTTGAATTTCCCGCTTACCGCACATGTGGGACCCTGTTCTCACTTCAGCAGCCTCCACACACAGGTCCCAGGAGAGAAAGAAATAATGAGGTCTGGTTGGACCAGCTGATGCTGCCTTCCTTGTGTCTACGAAAGGCAGCTGCCTCGGTGGTGTGATTTCAGGGGAGCCAGAGAGGGCCATGCCCATAAATCTCTACCTTGCATTCTAACCACCTATTATCATATATGAGACTAGTAATGGAAACTCACTGGTTGCAGATAGCTTCCAGACTGTTGTGATTTTGATACTTGACTTCTCAGCATCTGTCCCTTGGCTGTGACCCCCTCAGGAGGTAGACTTGCCTGGTGTAAGTGCAATCTCATCTCCTATTTCAGGAAAGAGCACTGCCCTAATTATGGTCTTTAATATGGAGGAAGACATTTGCCATTGATTTTTAGAAGTTCTTCCTTGCTCTTAAGAAAGTTGAGAGAAGCCTTGGAAAGTTCTTCCTGGCTCCTAAGAAAGCCTAGGAAGGCCTCTTGTTTTCTTTTCCTTGATATGAACTAGGAGATGTGTAACTGACTGCTCCTGGAGGCCATTCTGCAGCCACAAGAGAACTGGACTCAGAGTGAGGATGATTCCACAAATGGCAGAGGAGGTGATAGGATGAAGTTTAGTTCTTGATGACAGCCTCCAGATCAGTTCTGAAGCTTGCTCTATCTCTGGACTTCCTATTATATGCAGCAAAAAATCCGTCCGTGACTGAGGCAGTTCAGATTGAGATTTAATCCCCAAGGTTGAAACCTTGAAATCTGCAACCTAACTGTTGCAGAGACTTCTGAAGATACCTAGCTTGGCTTAGAGGGGTCCATGAAAGCCTTGGCATGTGTGTGGGAAGCTGTGGGAAGGGTATCCTCCTACGTTTGCATCTGTAAGTGTATGTGAGTAGTGAGTATGAAGACATTCTTGGACAACTGAGTTCACTTACTCATTCATGAAACAAGCCCATAGTAAGCCCTTACTATGCTCGACTCATCTCTTAATGTGAGGGGAAGGATATAAGTGTCTGAGTGTGTGTGTAATCTTTCAGAATATGTGTGCAAATGTGCACACATGCCTGCTTTCTGCTGGGGGATTACTGAAATTGTCTGTAATCTGCTTTCTTGGCTGAAGCCAGAGTCTCCGTTAAAAAGGAATCCTTATCTCCACATCCTCTCCTCATCTTATCATTAATTCTGTGCTGAACAGAAAGGCAAAGACGAGTGGGAGGGAAGGTCAGTGCCAAGTAGTGTACAAATGACAAGCTCTGGCATTCATGATCTTTGCACCAGCAAGCAAGGTCTCAGGCCTTGGAGCGGGCGGTGGCACCAAACACATCCAAGGAAGGTTCATCTTTTATAATTGATTTCTTCTGGCAGGTCTGACCTCCTAATGGTGCCCAGGCCAGGCTGACACTATTGTAATTAGTCTCTGGTCCCTGAGACACCAACCACGTGCTGGCACATAGAGACTGGCTGCCTGGGGTTAGAAACTTGTCATAGGTAATTCACAGAGCAACTGATTCCCTTTGCAGAATAGTTCTAGGTGCTTTTAAAATTATAAATTCTAGGTGTAACTTAATATTCAAATTGTTAATATTATAAGGTGCTAATATGATAAATAAGAAAAATATGATTATATAATTATATGATTGCTATAGATGCTAAAAAACACTTTGGACTAAATTCTGCTTCTTTTTCTACTTTTAAAATATCTTAGTAAACTAGAGATAGATATTTCTCCAGAATGATAAAGAAAACGTTCAAAATAACTACCAGTGTCATAATTAATGGTGAATCTATAAAGACAGTTCCATCAAAATTAGGGAAAGATGAAGAAGAACTCTATTAAACAATATTATTTAACATTGTTCTGGAAATTCTAACCAATGGAACAAAATGAGAACAAAATCAAAAGAAGAGATGCTATAAATAAAAGGAAAAAATAAACTATGATTACCTTGTAGGAACTGGAAAACTTTTCTTTTGACAGTGATTGATGTCAATAATTAAATTTGACTTCTGAATGAACTAGATACTTACCAGCTAATCTAGAAAGATAAATATTATTCTCTACAATGATCATATAATCTTATGTATTGCTCCAGGGATGACTTCAACAGATAATTACTGTCTGACAATTAAAGGTAACTTATTTCAAAGCCCAAATTATCATGTCCGACAAATGTTCTCCAATATTAAATTGCTTCTAACCAATAATTCTACACATTATCTATGAACACACATTTGCAGATGCCATATTTCTTTGATTTTAAGATGCAATTTTAAAAATTTTATAACCATCTGAGAAATTGGGGCATGGCTTACAACCCATGTGTAGATTTAATGTTTTAGTGTATCCTTTTTTGAGTGGCCATTATTATTTTATAGTCTTAGAATGAAGTCAACATTTTTCACAATTAGATATATGATGGGCCTTTGATGTGTTTTTATAAGCCAGGTGGATGCTTGGTAATGTCCACAGTGAGCATTTTCCAGGGTAAAAGCATTGTGGCTCTCTAGGTCAGAGAATATGGGAGCCTCATTCAACTATAAGTCTAACGTATTACAGTAAGTTTCAAACAGTCTTTGAGGAATGTGCTGACCCAGTCTGCAGGTTCTTCTTCAGCCTCCTTGGTGTGGTGTGGAATTGGAATGCCTGTTTTTATTATTATCCATAATTTTCAAAAGAAAGCTTTAACCTAATATAACAAGGTGGTTATCAAAATACATGATGCACCCCTTAATCTGGAAAAAGTTCACCCCATATTTTTGCTGAGGAGAACAACAAACTTGAACTCACTTTTTATCCAAAATCTATCAAGATTTGGTGATGAGAAATAACACCTGTAGATAATTGTCTCAGAGACACACAGACTCAAATCATCCCTGAGAGCAGTTGTATTTAAATGTTTTTTAATCATGGAAATGTTTGTTCAAGTATAAAAGTGATAGCTATGAGCTCTTCTGATTGAAATGAATGAAGGAGTAAGAACCTCATCTACCTCTGTTTTGTTCTTCCCTCCTCGTTCGAATTCCCAGCAGAGTCTGAGAAGATGCCAGAGATCATAGTTTGAAACTGATTACTCTGGATGTCTTTTATTTGTACCTGGATCATTCAAAATCACCAGAGAGATAATTCTCTAGACATCTAGGCAGCTGTTTTAACTTGATTGAGCTGTGGGCATAAGTCATAGATCTGAGTAAAGAGATATTACCAAAATGTTTGTGTGAGCACACACGATTGTACACACATATGTGCAGAGTCATGTACATACACAAACCAGCTAAATGAAACTTGCAATAGTACATATTTTGGGGATATTGTTAAGGACGTTGCTTGCTATCATTAAAAAAATGTAATTTTTAAATTAAATTAAAGTATTAAAATTTAATTAACAAATACTTACATAACACTACATGCCAGGTACTATTCTAAGGGCCTTGCAAATATTAACTCACTTAAGTCTCATAACAACCCTATGAGATAGCTTCTACAATGACCCACATTTTATAGAGGAGGAAACTGGGGGCTTTTTTTTTTTTTTTTTTTTGAGATGGAGTCTCGCTCTGTCGCCAGGCTGGAGTACAGTGACGCAATCTCGGCTCACTGCAACCTCCGCCTCCTGGGTTCAAATGATGCTCCTGCCTCAGCCTCCCGACTAGCTGGGACTACAGGCACCTGCCACCACGCCCAGCTAATTTTTGTGTTTTTAGTAGAGACAGGGTTTCACCATGTTGGCCAAGATGGTCTCGATCTCCTGACCTCCTGATCCACCTGCCTTGGCCTCCCAAAGTGATGGGATTACAAGCGTGAGCCACCATGCCTGGCCCGAAACTGGGGGCTTTTAAAACAAACAAGAGTTCCAGTTGAGATTCAGGAGTTAGGGGGAAATGGAAATACACTAATATTGACTGAATAGATCAAGATAATTTTCTTATAGTCTAACTCTCCACCTAGAGAAAATTAAATGTCTGCTGGAGAATGAGAACTTATCCAGAACCTCTATAGTTTATCTAAATACTGGGCTTTGGATGCTGTAGATAGCAGACGAGGATTTAACAATGTCTAAGATTAACATATTCAAGAAAATAGATGAAAATATGGTGCACTTTCTCACGGATTGGAATCTGGCTACAAAAAATAAAATAATTTTTGAGATGAGAAAAAAATAAAATCACTGAAAAGTAATTTAAGAGATGGAGTTAATACAAAATTAGACCATGCAAAAGAAAGAATTACTAAATTGAAAGATAAATTATTGACTCAGTATTCTTTATAGTTTAAAAAACCTAAAAGATAAAGAAAAAATATGTAGAGAGGAGTCCACAGACATAAGAGAACAAGAGATTCAGACATTTCCAAAAGAGACCTACAAAATTGGGTAAATAAATCTGATATATATATAAGAAGTTATATAAGTAAATCTAATATATAATATATATATAAGATGTTATATAAGTAAATCATATATGTATATATAAAATAATAATTGAAGTCCTAATAATGGAGGAGAGAGAGAAAAAAAAGATAATGACCAAAGATATTCCAAAATCATTGAAAGGCATCAAACCACACATTCAAGTAGCTCTAAGAATCCCAAACAGAATACATAAAAAGAAAACCATAATTAAGTACATTATAGTTAAATTGCTGAAAATCAAAGAAAAAGAAAAAATCTTAAAAGTGTTCAGATGAAGATGTCAGCTTGGTGATATCATATATATGGGCACATGTAGAAACATTTATAGATGCATCTTGTAGTCAAGAGAGTAAGCAGGTGCTTTAGCAAGCAAACAAACAAAAAAACTACATTAATGGTGATATGGCAAAAGAACACATGAACCCAAGGGCCATTAGAAAGGGTTATTGATGACCAAAGCTGGAATAGTCTGAGCAAAAAGATAAGGTGGCATTCGATTATACTGAAAGTATTAAAATATCCGAGGATTCATACTGATATAAATACATGATTAGATGGATGGATAGATGGATGGATGGATAGATAGATAGATAGATAGATATAGGTAGATAGATAGATAGATACATACATACATACATACATACATAGACAGATAAGAAGAAACAAATCTGTGAGAATATCTTCAAATAATTTGCATAGATGCTTCAAGCTCAAGGAGGTAGAGCATAACTCCTCACTCTTTAAATGTGGACTGCAACTAGAAGCTTTCTTCCAAAGAGTACAATATGGAAAAAGAATAACTTTACACTGGAGAAATCTGACAGACACTACTTCAGCCAGGTGGTCAGGCTTAACATCTACAGTTATGTCATATTGATAACATGTACCCTTAATATGATATGACACTTTAACTCTGTGA
Organism: Pan troglodytes; assembly: GCF_028858775.2. Lineage (NCBI taxonomy): Eukaryota > Metazoa > Chordata > Mammalia > Primates > Hominidae > Pan > Pan troglodytes. Next base: position 19,213,452 of record NC_072411.2, read on the forward strand.
TCTTCTTTTTAAACAATCATAACTTTGTTCTAATCTTGAGAAAAATGTAGGACAAATCCCAACTGAGAGACATTCCACAAAATACCTGACCAGTATTCCTCAAAACTGAAGATCATCAAAAACAAAAACAAAAAAAGCCTGAAAAACTGCCACAGCTAACAAGAGCCCAAGGAGACATAATTAACTAAACATCATGTGACATCTTGGATGGGCTACAGGAACAAATAAATTATAAAACTAAGGAATTTGAGTAACATATAGACTTTAGTTAATAATAATTTATCAATATTGGTGTATTAATTGTAACCAACTATACTAATATAACATGTTAATAACAGGGAAAAATTAGGCATGGGCTGTGTAATAACCGTCTGTACTATTAGTGTAAGTTTTCTGTATATTTAAAAATATTCTAAAATTAAAGTTTATTTTTTAAAAGAGTATTCAAATTAAAATGATATATGACTTTCAAAGAAACAACAAGACAAAAGTAATTCTCTATCATAAGTAAGACACTAGACAATGAAATCGTATCATTTATGTGCTGAAAGAAAGTAACTGCTAACTTAGAATTATATACCAACTAAAAATGGTTTTCGGTTTTTTTTTTTAAAGAGAGGCAGATATTTTATCCAAACACAGAGGGAATTCATCACCATTAATATAAATACTAAAAGGAATTATTTAGGCAGAAAAAAAAATTATCCCGGGTGAAAGCATATTAAATTAGGAAGGAATAGAAAGCCCAGGAAATGGTAAAAATGTGGGCAAATCCAAGTTAATATTAACTTTTAAAAGCATAAATAGGCCGGGTGTGGTGGCTCACGCCTGTAATCCCAGCACTTTGGGAGGCCGAGGCGGGCGGATCACGAGGTCAGGAGATCGAGACCATCCTGGCTAACATGGTGAAAACCCGTCTCTACTAAAAATACAAAAAATTAGCCAGGGTGGTGGCGGGCGCCTGTAGTCCCAGCTACTCGGAAGGCTGAGGCAGGAGAATGGCGTGAACCCTGGAGGCGGAGCTTGCAGTGAGCCGAGATGGCACCACTGCACTCCAGCCTGAGTGACAGAGCGAGACTCCGCCAGAAAAAAAAAAAAAAAAAAGCATAAATAATAACGTATTTTGGTGATTAAAATTTATGTAGACTTAAAATGCAGCCTGGGCTTAGTGCCTCATGTCTATACTCCCAACACTTTGGGAAACTGAGGCAGGGGGATAACCTGAAGCCAGGAGATCGAGACCAGCCTGGGCAACATAGTGAGAACCTGTCTCTACAAAAAAAATTCAAAAAACTATTTGGTCATTGTGGCAGACACCTGTATTCCTAGCTACTCTGGAAGCCTGAGGCAGGGGGAGCACAAGCTCAGGAGTTTGAGGCTGCAGTGAGCTACGATCACACTACTGCACTCCAGCCTAAGCAACAGAGAGAGAGACCATGTCTCAAAAAAATAAAAAACAAACAAACAAACAAACAAATAAAATGCACACTATTCTAACACAAAAGGCAGTGGGAGGGGAACATAAATGAAATATTCTAAGATTTTTGTGTTGGCACAAAGAGAATAAAAGATTTAATTTAAAACAGACTCTAATCTAAGTCAAGGATTAGTATTGTAAAATCTAAAGTAATTACTGAAATATCTATTTATATCCTTATATCTAATAAGATAAATTCACTAATAAAAATATGACATTAATCCTTAGAAGATAAAAAATGAGGAACCAATGGACAAAGAATAAATGGGATAAACAGAAAACTAATAGCAAGATTGTAGATTTAACCCCTAATATACCAGTTGTATTACATGTAAATGGAGCAAGCACTCTAGTGAATACATAGATTGTTGGGCTAGATGAGTAACAAAACCCAACTACGTATTTCATATAACACATATGATTTAAATATAAAGAAACAGAAAGTTTAAAAGTGAAAAGATGAAAAAATATACTTCATGAAAGCATTTACCAAAAGAAAACTGAAGGTGTTATTTATATTAGACAAAGTAGACTTTAATGCAATGTATGTTTTGACAGCAATGAATCTAAGTAAGAAATCAGAGACAAAGATAACTCAAAAATCCTCCAAGTGTTGTGAAATGAAACAATATGCTTCCAAATAGTCTATGAGTCAAAGAATAAATGACAATTGATATTAGAAACTATTTTGAAGTGAATTTTAATCAAAAGATGGCTTATCAATATGGCAGGATAACGCTGGAGCAGTAGAAGAAAATTTATAATCTTAAATGCATATTTTAGTAAAAAAAAAAAAAAAGATGAAGAGTGATGATTTAAGCACCCATCTCAGGAAACTGTGATCTTACTTAGTTTAAATAAGTAAATAAGCAATTAAAGCCACAGAAACTAAAACAAAGAAAATAAGAACAGAAGAAATTAATGAAATAAAAAGCAAACATATAATGGAAAATATCAACAAAGTCAAATTGAAAAGATTAACCAATAAACCCCTAAGATGACCAAAATGAACAAAAACAAAAACAGAATACCAAATGTGAGAAATAAAAAACGGAACATAATTACAGAGTCTAAAGACATTAAAAACTTTAACAGAATATTGTAACAACTTTATGGCAGTAAATTTGAAAATTTAAAGGTAAGATGGACACAATTCCTGGTAATAATTCTTTAGATAAACACAAGAAGAAACAGAAAAAAATCCAAACAATTCCATACCTATTAAATAATTAATTTTTTTATATAAAACTTTCCCTAAAATAACCCAGTCCCAAATAACTATACCATTGAATTACTCCAAACATTAAATGAAGAAATGATATGAATTTTATATAATCTTTCCTAGAGCATAGTAAAAAATATTAATAGAACACTTTCAAACTCATTTTGTGAAACCGGCATAACTTTAATACTAAACCTGCAAAGGACATTCTGTAAAATAAATTTACAGACTAGTCTCTTTCATTAACACAGATGTAAAAATCTCTAACAAAGTACTGGCCAATTAAATCTAACAGCATATGAAAAGATAATTAATCAGAAACACAAACTTGTTTTAACACTCAAAAAGCAATATAATTTATCACATTAATCAAATAAAAGAGAAAAATACATGATCACCTTAATAGAGGTTAAAAGAGCATTTAATAACATCCAACAGTCATTCACAATTTGCAAAAAGAACCTTTCACAAAATAAGAATAGAAGGGAACTTTATTAATCTGTTAGAGTACCTACAAAAATCTAACAAACATCTTACATACTGTTAAAATAATCATCTTTCTCCCTGAGAACAGGAAAGAGTTAAGGATGTCCACCATCATCATGCATATTCATTATTGTACTAGCAGACCTTACCAGTACAGCAAGTCAAGAAAAATAAATAAAAATAAATAGATATTAGAAGGGAAGAGGTGAAATTTACCATATTTGCAGCAAATGTAATCTTCCACATAGAAAACCCAAAAGCATCTACAAATAAATTGTTGGAATTTATAAGTGAATTTAGGAAGATTTTCGGACATAGAGTTAATACCAAGTAAATTGTGTTCTTCTATACTGGCAGAAATAATTAGAAAATAAAAATTTTTTAAAAAGCATTTATATTTTTATTCATTTAATTTCATTATAATAAAATCATTTATTCCTAGGTATACAAATAAACCAAAGGTATACAAGACTTCTACACAAAAAGTACTTTAAAATACTGAGAGAAATTTTAAGAGCTCTTAGATATATTAAGGAATATACAAAAATGGCCAGTAATGGTAAGACTGTTTTAAAGAAAAGGAACAGAGTTGCAGGATTGATAGTGCCAGATATCAAGATTTATTAGGAAGTAACATCAACTGAAACAGCATGCAACTGGCACAAGTACAGACAAATAGACCAATGGAATAGGATAAAAAATCCAATATCAGACCCATATATATAGAATTATATGTGCTACTGAAAGGCAGGGGGTAAAGAGTGTCCTCAAGAAATGATGCCTTAGTCAATTGGTTGTCCCTGTGAGAATAAGTGAACTTCACTCCCACATCACATCATACACAGAAATCAATTCCAGATAGGAACCCAGATAGGTTTCCTAAACATGAAAAGTAAAACAATTACATTTCTAAAGGACAACAGGAGAGGATCTTCATAACTTTGCTTGGAATTGGGAAAAATATTCTGAACAGCACACAAAAAGGAAAAACATAAAAGAAAACTCATCTGATAAGTTGGACTTGTCAAAATTTAAAAAATTGTTTATCAAAAGATGCCATTTAAAAAGTGAAAGGGAAAGTATAGACAAGTTATTTGCGAAACACATATCTGACAAAGGACTGGTAGCCAGAATATACAAATAATCCTTATGAATCAATAACAAAATGCAGACAATCTAATAAAAAATGGACAAAACACTTGAACAGGTACTTTTTTGCAATAAATACTAAAGCTGAACTTTTGCTTACCCCTGGACCTAGCAATTTCACTCTCTTGTCTAAACTTGGCTTCCAGAATCTTGACGTGGATTGCAAAGAAAAATTTTATTACCTTGCCTTAAACAAGGCTAGATACGTCAAGTTTACAGTTAGAAGGGACATAGAGAGGATTTTAGGGCTCTTTAAATCAAAATCAAACTTCTTTAGTAAGAAAAAATAAGGTTTTGTCCTATGTAACAGAAAAGGAAAATCCAAGGGTAGAAATAATTTTATTTTTAATGTTTGATCTCAGAGCTGAAATGATGCCATTGGGACCCAGCCATTCCCTCTTGGCTCTGCTTACCATGTTGCTTTCATTCTCAGGCTCCATGTGGTGACAAAGTGGTGCCAACAGCTCTAGTCCTTCTTCTTCAAATCCACTTTAAAACTGAGCATTTTCCCTCAGGAGCTAATAATAAGCTGAAGAATTTCCTCTAATTACAACAATTTGAAGCATGTGTTCAACCCTGAAGCAAAAGGCCTGGGTTGTGTGCTCAACAATGAACCAATCCCCATGACTGGGGGAATGCAAAGTGCTGGCTGGCCAGTCTCAAGTTGTACTCTCCTTATGGAGGCAGGATCCCCACCAGATCCACATGAACTGAGCTAGGAATGGACAAATAAACTTTGGGGTGTTATCTCCAGAAGAAAGGATAATGCCTGCTGAAGAGACTGAAACCAAAAACGTGTCCCCAGAGGGTTGTTCTGAGACTGTCTTGGAGAGCAAAGTGACAGGCCCAAGGTCTACATATTTGGCATCAGAAGGTGAACTTAAGGACAGAAAGCCTCATCTAAAAGCCTAAGAAAGGTGGAGTTCTACTGAAGGAGGCAAAGATACAAACAGGTCCTTAGGTTTTCATTCTGCCAGGCATTCTTCCCTCAGGTGCTGGCTGAGTCCAAGGCCAGAGAAGGGAGGCACCTCATGCTGGGGGAACAGGTTGCCAGACAGTCTCCTAAGGTATCTGGATGCAATCCCATACGGCCTTCATGCAGGAAGGCTGGGGTCTTGACTAGGAGCCAGGAGTCTGGTGGTTTGGCTGGGCCTGGGCATCCAGGATTGGCCGGAGGTGCCTTCCGCACACTATCTCTCTATCGCACCATCTGCAGCTGCCTTCTGCATTTGGCCCAAGGACAGTGTTGCCAGTCACTTCAGGGGATTGCTGGGCCTTCTGTAAGCAATACTTGGAAAAGGCCAAATTTGACACTTGGCTGCTCTCCTTGAAGTTAAAAGTCCAAGCTTAGGTCAAGAAATATGACAAAAAAATGTGGCACAATGCCCAAGAACACTCAGCTTGCAAGACAGCAGAACAGAAAGTATATATACCAAGGAAATTGATGAAAAACACAGAAAGGATCTATGGGCTTCCTAAAATATATTCTAGCAAGTTTGAGGATTTAGGTTTCTTCATTTGTTTTGTTTTGTTTTGCTTTTGCTTTCGAAATGGAGTCTCACTCTGTCACCCGGTCTGGAATGCAGTGGTGCGATCTTGGCTCACTGCAACCTCCACCTCCCAGGTTCAAGTGATCCTCCTGCCTCAGCCTCCCAAGTAGCTGGGGTTACAGTCACCCACAACCACGCCCAGCTAACTTTGTATTTTTAGTAGAGACGAAGTTTCGCCATGTTGATCAGGGTGCTCTCAAACTCCTGACCTCAGGTGATCCACCCGCCTCGGCCTCCCAAAGTTCTGGGATTACACACGTGAGCCACTGGCTGAGGATTTAGTTTTTGAGGCCACGTTTAGCTCAGAATAAGGTCAAGAGAGAAAAAAACAGTGGATTTATTCTTCTCCTGTCTTTTTCCTAAAAGCCAAAGGTATAAGTAAAAAAAAGTGAAGGGGTCACTAATTGATTATGGTTGAACGGAACAGTATCTAATCCCCCTCTGCTGTCACATGGGGGCCCAAAAAATGATGGGTTTAGCGAGGAAGGATCCAGTGGACAAGGGGGTTGGGCAGGTCATTGTCCCAAAAAGAGGGCCAAGAAAAGACACCATGACTTGGAAGAATTCTGGAGATAATCCTAGAAGAGGAGGAAGCGAGGACTCCTACTGGCAAATCAAAGGGTCCAGCCCAGTTGTTTGTTTGTTTGTTTGTCTTTACCTTGTTCTACTCCATACCCTAGCACTGAACTCAGAAGATTCCCATTTCAGCCCCCATCTGTGGAGGAGCCCATGCATCATCCATTGCCCTGTCACGTTGCATTCATCAGGCCACCAACCTGCACCTCCTTTTCTGGAGAAAGCAGTGCCACCTTCTCTTATGGATAACTCTAGCCGCAGGGTGAACTTAGACCCAGCTAATTTGATATCCAATATCAGAGAATCATCTAGCTTTGGTGGAGAGGGAGGTGAGGAAAATAGGCAAATGCAACTTAAATAGGAAGCCAGGTCAGGCCTGCAAAAAGTGGTCAGATTTAAGGTTGGCAGGTAGTCTACCGGAGTCAGGGCTGGCTCTCCCTGCCTCCATCCCTCTAATAGCCAAGGAACTCCTTCCAAGTTGGCTTAAAAAGGCCTCCTTCTTATATTCACTTCACAAAGGTAGGAAGTATCAATTCTAGTCCCTGTGTAAGTTTGACAACGTTACTACTTAAGGAAGCCCTGGGTGTCTGGAATCATTGCAGTGCTGAAGATGTCCATCAAACAATGATTGATGGTACTCTTCAATGAGCATATCAGTACATATACATGAGGCAGTGTTTATTTTTCCTCTCTTAAACAATGTCAGACAAACATTCCTGAAACTTTCAGGGATACTGCACAAAAGATTCCCATGTCTAATGAGAGGTTGGATTGATGACGTCAAAGAATTTTTCCCATCTCTGAGTCTATGTTTCTTGGGTTGTTCATATGCTGGGTGATCAGAGACCTCTCACATCACTTTTCCTGGCCTCAGCTTTTTCATCTATGAACTGGTGACAATTTTACTGGCTCTGCCAGCCTGAAGGGTATGTGAAGAACAAGTGAAATGATAGATGTAAAAAGACATTCATAGAAGACTAAACCTTATACAGTTTTGAAAAAACTATATAAAGAGATTCATAGCTTAAGACAAAAATTCTCATTCAGGAAAATTTGGTCAGAAGGCAGAGAAAGAAAGCAAAAATAACATGTGAAATTGTCATATGTTATAAAATGAGAGCATTTGGAAATGTCCAGGACAGCCTAGGAGAGATGGGTGCTAAGGGTGCTCGGAGCTAAGGAAGAAAAGGGAGAAGTTGAAAATACAGAAAGAAAAGAAGGCACAAGGAGGGTCTGTCACCATGGGAAAGGCCTAAGACGTGAGAAAAAGAAAACCCCGGGAAGCAGGTCCCATGGTAGGAAGGCTGAGAGCCTTTAACAACATTAAAGCCAGAGGCTCAGTTTTCCATTGTAAAATACCCCACCTCCACTGTCCTAAGCATAACACACACCATTCCTTATGCAGAAAATATCTAGGAGAGAATAATGAGAAGAGTTATGCTCCACATTTTGGTTTACTTAGGGTAGACAGAAAAAAAAAGAACCACAGAAAATAAGATTAAAAATGAGATTGAAAGTTCAGTAAGAAAGGGAAGCCAGAGCAAAAGATGAAAACAAAAATTAAGCGCCTCAAAATTCACAATAATCTTTGGAGGAAATTGGATCTAATAATAAATGTGATCAAAGCTTGAAACATTTTTATTTGACTATTATTTTATTTGACTATTTATATTTGACTATAATATAATAATATTATATTAATTATTATTAACATAGTGGACTTCCAAGGTATAAGTGCTTAATACTCACATAGGTTTTAGTTTAAAGGGTTAGAAAGGGCTCTAAAAATATACTTTGTTGACTAGGCATGGGCCTACATTAAGTGAACTGAGATGTCAGAACAGTCTTGGTATACTGTAGAGGCAGGTATCTAAAGGCTTAGGAATATTGGAATGGCAGAGTGGATTTCTCATGTGAAACCTACATGCTTACTGTGAGAGGATCCAGAGGATACACCTTTCCCCACGACTCCAAGAAATAAATTTGGGAGGGTTGCCCCAGCTTCTTTAAAGAACTCTGTGGTTGTTCTCTGTAGATCAGAAATGACAGTGAAGACTGCTACCGCTGAACCAGCATCCTCAAAAGCAATGGAATCACTTGGTCCCAGAATGACAGGGGCCAAGTGGCAGCATTTAATTAAGAAGGGCAAGGTGTGTGTGGGTCCACAGTGTGGACAACAGAGTCAAAGCCATCATGAGAATAGACTGCTCTGCATATACCTACATATTGGCCAGTTAGTCTTAGCATCTCTAGAAAGGAATTAGATAGGCAGTCTGTGAAACTTCTATCTACTTGATCTGTATAAGCAAAAGAGTTGTAGGTTGAATGAACAGAAGTTTAACTAGAATCACCAAAATAGAGGCACAACACCTCAATCAGTTCCTAGATTTGAGTCAGGTTACATACTCAGAGTTCCTTGAATGAAAGGGAGGTTGGGTCTCCTTGAGGAAGGACCCTGGAACACTTGCCAAAAATATATACTATCAATCTTTCTCCTAGACTACCCCCAGAGGGACTTACAGACATACACTGGAGTAACACGCATCAGGGAAAGGGAAATAATCAGACTTTCAGAGTATTACTGGACTCTGGCTCTGAACTGGCACTAATTTCTAGAGACCCAAAATATCACTGCGGTCAACCAGTCAGAATAGGAGTACTATGGTTTGAATGTTTGTGTCCCCTGCAAAATTCATGTTGAAACTTAAAACACCCATGTGATAGTATTAGGAGGTGGAGCCTTGAGGAGGTGATTGTGTTATGAAGGCAGAGCCATCTTGGATGGAATTACTGAAATACTAAAAGGCCTGGAGGGAACTAGCTAGACTCCTTCTTGCTCTTCTGCCCCTTCCACTATGTGAGAGCATAGCATTCAAGGCATCATCTTGGAAGCAGAGATGTAGCTTTCAGCAGACACCCAACCTACTGGTGCCTTGATCTTGGACTTCCCAGCTTCAATAACTGTAAGAAAATTAATTTCCATTGCATATAAATTACCTAGTTTCAGGTATTTTGTTATAGTAACACAAACCTTATGAAGGCCAGGTGATCAATAGAGTTTAAGCTCAGGGTTATATTATAGTGGGTCCAAGAGTTTCATGAGTCCATCCTGTGGGTATTTTCCCAGTTCTGCAGTGCCTAATTGGAACAGACATATTGAGAATCCCTGAATCAACTGGCAGAATTCCAAATTGGTTCCCTGACCTGTGAAGTGAGGGTTACTACTGTAGGAAAGGCCAAGTGGAAGCCACTATAAATGTCACTACTTACAAAAATAGTAAAGCAAAAGCAATACCACGTCTCTGGAGGGATTGTAGAGATTGGTGCCCCCATCAATAACTTCAAAGATGCAGAGGCAGTGATTCCTATCGCATCTTTATTCACCTTACCTATTTGGCCTGTGGAAAACAAACAGATCTTGGAGAATAATAGTGGATTACTATAAAATTAATCCAGTAGTGACTCGTGTTGCAAATGCTGTTGCAGATGTGACTTTGCTCCTTGAGCAAATGAACATGTCCCCTGGTAGCTGGTATGCAGCTATTGATCTGTAAAATGCTTTTTTCTTGATACTTGCTAGTATAGGCCATCAAAAGCAGTTTGCTTTCAGCTGGGAAGTCCAGGAGTACACCTTCACTCACCTACCCAGTGCACATCAACTCTCCAGTTCTATGTCATAATATAGTCCATAGGGACTTTGATCACTTTTCATATACATAAGATGTCATGCTGGTCCCATGACATGGGAGATATTATGCTGATTGAACCTGCTGAACAGGAAATAACACTACTCTAGACATATTGTTGAGACATTTGAATGTCAGAGGATGGAAAATAATCTCACAAAAATCCACCTCAGTGAAATTTTTAGACATCCAGTGGTGTGGGGCATGTCAAGATACCCCTTCTAAGATGAAGGATGAGCTTTTGCATCTGGCCTATCCTACAACCACAAAAGAACAATACCTAGTGCACCTCTTTGGATTTTGGAGGCAACACACTCCTTGTTTGGGTGTGCTACTCCAGTCCATTCACCAAATGACCTGAAAAGCTGCTAATTTTCAGCTAGGTCTAGAATAAAAGAAGTCTCTTCAGGGGTTCAGGCTGTTGTGCAAACTGCTCTGCCACTTGATCCAGAAGATGCTATGATATGTGAAGTGCCAGTGGCAGATAGAAATGCTGTAGGTGAATCACAGCACATATTTTTAGGATGTGCTGGCTCCTGCCATCCTCTCCAAACAGCCAGCCTTTCATTGAGAAACTGCTTTTGGCTTGCTACTGGACTTTAAAAGAGACTGGACACTTAATCATGGGCCACCAAGTTACCGTGGAACCTGAGATGCCCATCATGAACAGATCCACCAAACCATACTGTTGGTCTTGTGGTGGAGCACACTATTATCAAATGAAAGTGACATATATGAGACTGGACTCAAGCATGTTCTGAAGGCACAAGTAAGATATATGAGGAAATGGTTCAAATGTGCATACTATGGTTCCTGCTTCATTAACTTTCCATCCCAGCCTGCATCTATGGCCTCATGGGGTATTTCCTATGAGCAATTGACTGAGGAAAAGTCTGGCTTGGTTAACATACAGTTCTACGTCTTCCTCGGGTGCTACTTAAAAATGGACAGTTGCAACACTATATCATCTTTCTGGGCCATCCCTGAAAGACAGTAATAAAGGAAAATCTTCTAGTAGGCATAACTTTGAGCAGTGTGTCTGGTTGTTCATAGGAAAGACAAATGAGCCAGAGGCATAAGTACATATTGATTCATGGGCTGTGGCCAGTGGTTTGGCTGAATGGTCAGGCACTTGGAAGAAACATAATTGGAAAATTGGTGGCAAGGTCTGGGTAAAATGCAAGTGGGTAGACTTCTCTGAATAGGCAAAGAATAAGAAGATATTTCTGTCCCTTAAGAATGCTTATCAAAGGGTGACCTCAGCAAAGAAGAATTTAATAATCAAATGGATAAGATGATCTCTTTTGTGGATACCAGTAAGCCTCTTTCTCCAGCTACTCCTGTCATCACCTGATGGACTCATGAACAAAGTGGCCATGGTAGAAGGGATGGAGGCTATGCATGGGCTCTGTAACACAGACATCCACTCATCAAGGGCAATCTTGATATAGCCACTGCTGAGTGCCCAGTCTACCAGCAGCAAAAACCAGCACTAGGTCCCTGATATGACACTATTCTCCAGAGTGATTTGGGACCAGTTAGTTAATCTCTCAGCCTTTCTCTGAAATGGGTCTGACAACATCAAGCTTCTGGGGTGTTATAAGTGTTAAAGTAAGCACCTAGCACACACCTGGCTCATCTCTCAGTGATTGTCTTTAGCACTATAGCAACTCATGAACCCCTTAGTCAAATGTGGGAGACTGTCTAGGAGCATATTACAGTCTTCTTTTGCTAAGCTGGTTCTGTTGATCCTCTCATTTTTTATTGTCCCTTTTCAATCAAACACTCTGTGATCTAGGCTAAAATTGATTGCTTCCTTGAATAAAATAACAAATAATTAAATGGAAAAGCTATAATCTTTATCTGAAGTTGCCCAATTCAGACTTATCAACAACTACTACTATTAATTTTAAGGAGGGCTTTTTCTCCCCAATAGTTTCTGGAAAGCATCAGCCTCCAATCATTTAAAATGAGTTATATATTTGAATGAGTTCTATATACAAAGTTCTATATTTTCAGAATCCTCTCTCTGAGAGTTCTCTGCCTGATGCTTTTTATGTTGTTATAATACTAGCTTATGCTCTTAGATATATTAGCTTATTTAATGCTCACAGCAATCCTATGGCATAAATACGTGTCATTAGCCCCACTTCACAGATGAAGAAATACGCACAAACAAGTAACTTGTCCATAGTCGCATGGCTAGACAGTGGTAGAGCCAGGCTTTAAACCCAGCAACAGCTCCAGAGTTCATGCCCTTAACCATTATTCCATACAGTCTCTGGACTGAGGCTTCCCCATCTGCCGAGAAAAGCAATGAGCTCTGGAAGGACAATGGTTCTATAACTGGATGAAAACCTGGGTGATGAGTTGAGCTCTGTGGGCACACGGTATTAGATAATGGTAACTTTCTTAGGCACCTCCAGACAAGGTGGCCTGGGAAGAACTCATCCATTTTCTAATGCTGGTTGGCCTCCCTCTGTCCAGATGGGAGATGAGCTCAAGCCATGAAGCCTCCTTACATTTTCCTAAGCTGAAAATCAAAATGACAATTTGTTAAAAGCCATCTTGTGGACATGTTTTTCCAAACATGGAAAGCCGCCTGCTGAAGTTACCACAGCCCCCAACTATTGAGATGGAAGCTGCCCGAGATTCTGAACATCTGAGAGTTCACCAAAGGACTACCGTTTCTAGAGTCTGGACACCTCAAGGAGGGGGATCCAGGAGAAGGGCATGTGCTCTGTCCATGGTATCTGTGGGGCACTGTGACTCTGGACATAAAAGAGGGAGGGAAAGAAGAGAGCAACAGCCCAAAATCCCAAAACACTGTCTATGCCTGGCAGCAAGGCCTGGAACTCAGCATAATAGAGAGCTCCCCAGAACCTGGCTATGCAATGAGCTCTCCTTCAGGAGCCCAGAGACTTGGGCTTGTTCCTCATTCCCATGAAGCATCCCTTGCTCCACACAAGTGTTTGTCTTGTCTAACCTAGTCATCATCCTCAACTTTGGCTGTCATGGAATCACCTGGGAAGCTCTAAGAAACCCAAACACTCATGCAGCATTGCAGACACTGAAATTAGGATCTCAAGGGGAGGGCCCAGACAAGTATGTCCTACCATGGGCAGACAAGGTTGAAAACACTGAGCTATGTCTTGAAAAGCACTATGGGAATTTGTATTATCTACCTCCTTGAGTCACTCAGAAAAGCTCTCAACATCATGACCAGTCCCTGTGGATTGACAGATCCTTCTCTGTGCTGTGAGAACACTCTCCTTTGGCAGAGAAGCAGTGTGGTCTGAGCAGAAGCAGAGCAGGATGTGTATGTGTGCCCTGTGAGGGATGAGAACACATGGTTCTGTTTCTTCCAGGATCCAGGATATTACAGGACAGCTGTGCTGCTGAGAAATTGTTGACCTCCAATGAGTTGGTCCTCCACAGCATTCAGGAGAGCCATGGGTGTGACAGAAATTGCCCTTTTGCAGGAGGAAACACAGTTCACACCTCTGTCCATCTGCTTCTCTACGTACTCATGTCTGAGAACTCCATGTCACCAGCAAAATTGTGAAGCTGAGCCCCACGGATCATTGTTGGAACGAGATGGAATCTAGCCCAGCAAGGACAGGTGAAACATGTGTAGATCCTGTGTTAGGGCTGATTTGTTATGGGACCAACCCCCTGCCCACTGGATACTGAAATTACAATTCGAATGTTCTGAAACATTTTCAATGGTGCAGGTGCACAGCAGGCGGACTTGTGGAGGATATAATGGCCAGAGATTTCCCAAGTCTCTACCACTTGCCTTTCTCTTTCTTCTCAGAAAAACCAGCTTTCCAAGGATCCACAATGGGACTGGTGTTGCCTATTTTTTTTGAAGTATCCAGTGTGTAGCAGAAAGAACTAACACTTTCTAGCATCTGCGTTTGAAAGTCCATGTGTATTAGATTGTTTAATCCTCAAAATATCCCCATTTGTATTTTAAAAGGATTTTTACTCTATTTTATAATGTTAAAATGAGGATGTGTGGAATTACATACATTTCTCAAGGGGATAGAAGTTTCAGAATTTTGTTTATCCCACCTGTTTCTGGCTCCAGAATCTGGTCTTTTTTCCACACCAGGCTGTGCCGAGGTCTGTGTTGATGCTTAATAAAGTATCTACTGCTAATATTAATGTTACTAACTTTTATTTATCAAACACTGTTTGTACACAGGTATTCTGCATGAATTATCTCAGTTAGTTCACATGACAGCCCTGGGAAGCAAGTAATATTCTAGCCAATTCACAGATGGGAAATAGGCTCAGAGAAGTTAGGCTGACCTTGCATGTCCACAGCCAGTAAATACAGAGCCAGGACTGACCCTCGGATCCTCACTTGTCCATTTATTACTGAAGGGACTCAAAAGACTTCAAATCCCAAAGAGATAAATGACTGATGATAGGATTTGGGGCTCCAGTAGGTGTAAGAATAGGGATCCTCCATTGACCTCAAATCACAGCGCGGGTGGTTTCTCACTCCTCTGTACAAGGGCAGCTCTGAACTTCAAAAGTGACTTCAGAAGTAGAAGCCTGCTACAGACAAGGCAGTGAGTACGTAGAATGCCAACAGTCTGACTCCATCACTTACTTTGAAACATATTTATAACATTGCAACTGAGTCATGGTGCACTTATTCTGCACCCCAAATTTATTCCTCATTCATTATCCTAGTCAGGCTGTGATGCGTGGCTAATGCAGACAATAAATACTTTATTTGCTAATGACCAAAGACGAAACCCTTCTAAAAGGCACCTAAAAAGAAGTACACAGGCAGCCAAGTTGCCCAGATTCATGGGCAAGTTATGAACAATATTTATCATTCTTATTGTATTTTCACACTTTTTAAATGGAAAAAAAAAGGCTCTGTTCCTTTAAGGCTTCTACACTTTCACTCTCTGTAGCCCCTCCCTTTTGTCCTTCCTATTTTGGCATTTCATTTGCAAGAAGTCTCCATCTCCCTTATTTACATGTGAAAAAACCTGGAGCATCATGTGGTGAGGGTTCAGGCAGACCCTGAATTCCATTCAATTCTCATTTCCTCTCTGACAGTCACCATTGAATCAATCATGTTCTCCCTGCCCTCTCTCTGACCACCTCGGAGATCCCAAATCGCTTTTCATCTCATGTGTCAATCACCCTCAGACCATGTCCACTTTGCATTACTAACACGCCATCACATGACCTGCTAATCTGTCACTTTCTGACAGCGGTTAGTGTGCCAATTGATTTAATTAGCAATCAATTAGCTTGTTACTATTGGAAGTAATTACCTTTTATAGAGAAAAGAGTGCAGCTGGTGAGGGCAATAAAATTGCAGTAATAAAACTGCATCTACTCCCCTCTGTACCAGCGAAGTCTCTACACTCAGGGGCTGGCCAAATTATGGGTGACATGCACATCTTTTGACTAGTCTGTAGGGATGTATTTCTCCTCCTTATTACATGCAAAGCCACTCTGTCATTGATATTCCCAAGAATTTGTATTTTCAGGGGAAGATTGGGATAATGATTTATGCTCAGCATACACTTTCCAAAAGGCCTATGTTTTGGAGCAGGAAGAGAACTTGGAAATGCACCTAGACCCTTTTTTCCCCCCAAAAATGAAATTATTGAGGTCCAGAGAGGTTACATGATTTGCCCAAGGTCACACAGCTAGCTAGTGCTGGAGGTCTGAGGAGAGACCAGCCTCCTGATTTCTAGGCCTTGCTCTACACACCTGGAGGCGGGCTCTTTGCACCACTCCTGCACTGCAGACTGGAAGCCTCCATCTAGGACCAGCCCTATCTGTGAGGGGAAAAAGAATAGAAATAGTCAAGAGGAAAACCTTCATAGCCTTGAAGATAAAAGACACTGGAATTTTAGAGAGTCACATTTTAAAAACATATGGGGAGAAAACCAATGAGATGTGGGCATGGTGCAGTCTTGGGTGGCGTAGAAGTGTAGACATTTTGGCACGGTTGCCTTTTCTTGCATACACAGACTTCCAATGTACCCTCCACTGCTCCTGACCCAGGGCTACAGTACATTTCCCACACTTTCACTATTAAATTCAACCTCCAAACTGGTCCCCAGGCGCGTGATGACTCGCTACATTAGCTCCATGGTGAACAGCAGAAGCAGTAATGAGATGACTAAGGAGACCCGGATTCCATTCATCATCCTGTTTGCTCCAATATAAGTGTTCTTTTATCAGCACTATTGGTACTGATGTCATCGCAGGAGGCATAAATCACCTCACCAGTGACACGGTCCTATTAAGGGTTACGGCCTAAAATCATTATTGACAAATTAAGGATCACACTTGGCCATTTTGTCAGCATGCCCTCAACTGGGGGTGCGGCCTGGTTCCTCGTATCCGGTCAGAAATTAAACAGTCATTTAGAGTCCTGAACAGCCATGCAAGTTAATTCGAACTCCAGCCACCTCTTCCCCCTCTCTCAACTTTGAAAATCACGCAGTAGACTTTAGCAAAACAAGGCACTCCTCAGCGAAGTCCTGTGTCCTTATCGTGAATTCTCATTCCAGCAGCGGTGCGGACGTATTACTTGGCATTACAGAGTGCATACTGCCACATCCAGCCTTGGATCCGGGGCAGGCAGCCTGGGACTTGTCAGTGATCACTGAGAATTTTCATTTGAAATTCCATCACCTTTGTCCACTGTCACCATCTAATGTGACTGCAGAGGACTCTTTTGGAGTGTGGATGAGATGGAGATGAGGCTTGAAATGGTGAGGAGTTAGTACCATCATTAAAAATATAAATTGACACCCCAAATTAAAAGAAAATGTCTTTTCCCGAAATACTTGACAAGTTTAGTGCCCTTATATTTTTTAGGATGAACACTGAGGTTGGCTCCACACCTATCTCCAATTTCTAAACCGAAACTGGAATGTAGTCATTTAATGAACACTACTTGAGCATGGAAGTGAATTGAGCACTCCTAATCCTCAGATCCTTGGCAGGTTCTTAGTTCTCCAGGAGTCGTTTTAGGTAATATGGTCCTAAATGATGCTGAAAGATGTTTTTAAAAGATCTGGATAAATAAAGCGACATATCAGGTTTGTGGTTCGGAAGAGTCAACATGGTCAAGAACTCAGTTTGCTCCAAATTAACTCACAAACTTAATGTAACTTCTACCAACTTTAATGGCATATTGTCCCTGTGTGTATATGAACTTCACAAAATGATTCTGAAGTTCATATGGAAGAATAAACAAGTAAACCTATGCAGGATAACTCTATAAAGAGTGATAGAGGGCTCCTTGTCCCATCAGATTCTAAACCGTTTTACAAACCTAGAATAATCAAAACAGTGTGGCAGCAGCACCAGAATATATGGGCAAAACAATGGAAAATAAAAGGAAACACAAACATAAGATTTAGTACATAATAAGATAGTATTTCAAATGATAGAAAAGAGATTAATTATTTGATCATTAATATTACTTTCGTGATTAACATTTTTGATAAATGATTGCATTAGTAGTTCATACCTTATAAAAACTTAAATTCCTTAAAAATATAAGTGTAAAATATGAAGCAACAAAAGTGATAAAGGTACCCACAAGTAAAAATTTACAAAATCTGGGGAAAGGGAAGGACATTCTGAACATGACTCCATAAACAAAAACCACAAAGCAATAAAACTGAAAGATTTAATTACATAATAATATAAAATAGCAAAAAATTAAAGCTAAAATCAAACCGCAACCTAAAAATACATAAAGTAGACAAAGAATAGCTACTCCAGGAGGAAACAAAAATAGGCCAAAATGTAAAAAGACTATTTACTAAAAAAGAAAAATAAATAGCCAATAAATATAAAGATCTCACAAGTAACCAAGAAAATGGACTTAAAACAAAGAAAACAATTTTTAAAATACATTATCACTTATACAGTTGAAAAATTTTAAAAGCAACAATGCAAATACTAGTAGATACGTGAAGAATTCAGTATATTCATGTGTTACTAGTGAATATATGAATTGTTACAATATTACCAAAAAACAATTTGATGAACCACCAGTTGTTCAAAAGTACACTGTCCTTTGACCCAGCAACCCAACTGCTCAAAATTTATCCTAAGGAATACCTCAGTAAATAATGCAAAGGTGTTCTTAGCCGATTGTTCATGACATACCATTTCAAACATTTTAATAATTTGCAAAGAACTTAGTTTTACAAAAGTAGAGGATAAGGATGTTCTGTACAATATTCTTTATGATAAAAAAATGGAAATAAACTGAAAGTTCAACAGTAGGTCCATAGTTCAATAGATTTAGATCTAATGATATGGAAAAATGTTCACAATCTTTGTGAATAAAGAACACATTGCAAAGCATAAACATATACAGTTTTGCATAAGGGAAAATATATAGGGGTGTGTGTGTGTATACACGTATGTGTGTATATGTACACACACATACACACATATATATAAAATTAAAAACTTTGGTAGACTTTGATCTGAATATCCTCTTTAGTTTACTTCAATTTGAATATGGTTATGAGTTTGGGTATCTTATATTAAAATTTTTTCTTTCTTGAAAAGCAGTGCAAATGATAATTTTGCTTATATAAGCAATCTGCACATGGAAAGAAAATATTAACTAGCAATGTAATAAAGAAATGATTTCTTTGGGGGCCTTAAGCACAAACCTTTAAATTTGCACTGTTTCCTTGTGGAATTATTTGATCAAACTGAAATTAAAACCAAGAGATCTCACTGGCTCTGGTCAGCCTTCCCTGTTACCCCAGATAGCTGCTAGAACTTTCCAATCATCTGAAAAAGCATAAAGCAACAATTATGATAGAAACCTTGGAGGGAATTCATTCATTCATTCATTCATTCATTCACCTACTACGAATTCAGCCCCTTTGTTTATCTCAGCGTACTTCCTGGTGGGATAGGCTGTTTTTAACCTGTGCTCTACTCCAAACACACAGACATAGCAGAGACAAAGACCAGGACTGGGTACTAGGAGAGGGAGGGAAGAATACCAGAACCAAAGCTTACCACAAGAAAGGCCCAAGGCATGGTTCCAGGAAAAATAAATGTAACCATGAGCATCAGCAACATCTGAATTTTTGAGCTGGATTTTTGTCCCATTCACCCAAGAATCTTCAAAAATTATGTACGTAATATTTTTGATGCATTTGAAAATGGAGGTACAGACTCATCTAACCAACAGAGCTGAGATTCTTCATTTAGGGGCCAAAGAGATAACTGACCCTCTGTGGCCTCTAAGTGAAGAATTCTGGCTCTGTTGGTTAGATGAGTCTGTCCATCAGAAGTAACTTCTTTTCTGAGTGGTAGTCTCACCTCCCTGCCTTGGCGAAAGGACTGGGGTCTAGATGGGGGAAGTGTCTATGGAGCAGAAACTGTTGACATGGAGTTTCTTCCCACCTTACTCCAAAGCTGATTCTGGGATCTGGAATGAAGGAGGCCCTTTGCATCAAGCAGTTGAAGAAGGGAGATGGGATTGGTAAATCAGAGGTCACCCAAATTGGACAGGAGGCCCAGCACAAATATTGATGACTAGGAGATGGAGGTTGCAAACTGGAAAGTTGGAGATGGGAAATGTGGATTAAGATAATGTGAGTATCCAGAGGGTCATTTGGGGCCAACACCTGTTGGCAGGAGTTATTGCCTTTGGCTAGTTCCTAACCTCCCTGTGTTGTGATTTCCCAAGTCCCACCTGGAATAATCTTTACTTAAATCAACTTCCTTTTCCACCACATTGATTTATTTAAAACAAAGTTTTAATTTGTATTATTACAACATTTAAAAACCAATCACATTTACCATAAAGAGATGGAAGCTGTACAAGTACATACAATAAAAGCCAAACGTTGATATTGAATTGCTTCCTGTTGAAGGCTCTGAACCTAGAGCTCACTATCTCTTTGTTAAGAAGAAACTTGAGCCTGCGTTAGACAGGTGTTCAAGACCAGCACAAACAGAGACTTTCTCCTTGAGCTTATCAGAAGGACAGAAAGAACATTCAAAAGGGAGCCACTCTTGTTTCTCTATAGGATTCAATGGCTTTTAGCTTGTTGTTCGTGTAACACCTAAAATCACATGTGGTGCTGACCAAAATTATCTTGTGAGCCCCCTATAATGTATCCTTCTTTCTTAGGACACACTGCTTGGAGGTTCAGGGACTGGCAGCACTCAAAGGCTGGAAGAAAGGTGCACTGAGATGCAGGGACCCATGGCACCCTGAGCCCACTCTCCATGACTGACAGCTGCAGGGGTGATGGCTGGCCCCATTTGCCCAGGGCACAAAGGCATTTGAGGGAGGTCCACAAAAGCTAGGCTGTGAGTGGATGTGCCCTTGTAAAATTTTGTGCAAAGCCCTCAGCTCAGAGCCCACGGGACATAGGTAGGGTGGGCTCAGTCATGTCTGCCACTGGTATCAGACTTCACTTGGAGATTTGGAGCCCTGGTTCAGTAGGGCAGGAGGAGGGTGTGGGAGCTCTGTGGCCTGGGATTTCTATCTTTACCTCTTTCCTTCACCTACACATTCCATCCTGCAGTGGGTAGCCCTGGTGAGAGTGAAAAGGGAGTGTTTGATATCGTCTAATTCCAGTGGAGGGCATGACTTACCTGGACTACAGAGCTAATTGGTGCTTCCTGCCTTGCCGAAGGACACAAGCATGTTTCCAGCAGTGCTGGTCCAGCCCCTCTTTGTGTTCCATGGGCTGCTAGGTGGAGGAGCACCTCTGGTTGTCCCCTGGGAGCAGTGGCAGCCATTGACCTTGAGATGAAAGGACACAGATGGTGGCAATGCTATGATCACCCTTGGGTTTAGAGAGCTCTCTGACAACACAAAATTGCAGAAGATATTCACTTTTCTTTAAAGAAAAGGAAATAAAACCTTCATTTCCAGTTACTTAGTTTCAGTCTCGAATCCTTAGAACCGCCTTCTAAAACAACTGACCCCCACTTTGCTGCCTGCTGGGCCTGGCCCTGATCCATTCTGCTTCTAGAGGAGGCACAGAACATGGCCCATCCCTCTTATTCCAGCCACAGTTCAGGCTCCTGCCCCCAACCCATGCCCAGGATGAGCTGGGAGGGCTTGAACTGGTCATGGTCACATTCTGCCTCCATCTCCACTTCTGTGTATGGAGGGAGATGCATTATCGAAATTCCCAGGCTTTCTCCGCTCTCAAATCCTAAAAACAAAGGTGCAGAGAGAAAGAGGGAGGAAGAGAATGAGGAGAGGAAGAGAATGAGGAAAAGAAGTGGTTTCTGGAAAGGACTGAAGGAGATAAATATGAGAGGCATCGGGAAATGTGAAGTGGGAGCACGTGGCATCACGCTCACCTCTCCCATGTGCTGCCATACAGGGGCTTCTTCACCAGCCTGCCCAGCTCTGTTACCAAGTACCAGAGGCCCTGGAAGCTGTCACAGCACAATTAGGGGAAGTCAGTTTGCCCTGGCTGACACTGTCCACCTCATTCAGGGCCCCTACTGGATGCTGGATCTGCTTCTGTGCTGCTCTGAAATGTCAGTGCACACATGCACGGACTCTACTCTCTGCCCCCAAGACCCTTTTGAGGGAAGGGGCTTCACCGTTTCCATCTCTGCATCATCTGCACTTAGCACCATGCCTGGTTCCTCATGGGGGCTGAACCAATGATGAGTGAATGGATGAAGAAATGAATAGGCAGATGGTGTGAATGCATTCAGAGAATGTAGAACTGTCTCGGAGCCATGATAGCTTCAGCAAGTACTCAGGTTGATGCCATCAGAGGGCTAAACCAGAGCAACGTCCTAGTCTAATGGCACCACACGGATCATTAGCCCAGAGGCACATGCATCCTTAGCAACTTGGTTGAATTCAGGACCCTACCTGCTATTTGGTCATTAGTGAAGCAGCCTGGTGCCAGGCTCATGATATCTCAGTCTTCTCTACCAGGTTTTACTGATGGCAGGAGAGAATAAGTCCTGGGGTGTTGCTCAAAGGAATTATTTTTGGGATGCTAAATTTTATTATTAAAAATTAACTCCTATTTTGCCTTATACTAAGAAAGCATGCAATAAAGAATAATATCTTATAACCCCACACCTTTTTAAGTTATTTGCATTAAGAAATAAAATTCCTCTTCAGTCCTCATTCCATTCCTTGAAGATAATGACCTATAACAGTTGCCGTATATCTTTCTCAGTGGTTCCCTATGCGTGCATTGATATACATGTTTATCTTTCTTTAAAAAATAAGATGATGCTATGCATATCACTCTGCAAATTGCTTTTTTCTTTATCAATATATGGGGATCTACTTTATTTTTGTTCATGGCTATCTTGCTTTCCATTGAATGAATACACCACAGTGAATTTCTCTATTCTTCTATTAATGGACATTTATAATGTGTCCAATTTTGTGTCAATGTTCTTTTGTTATTTTAAACAATGCTGTAGTAAACATCCATATATACTTAACCTTATTATTTTTATAGTAATTTCTGTTTAGGAGATTCTTATATGAAATATGCTGGCTCTTAAGCATATTTTAACTGTAATAGATGTACTCAATTGTTATGCAAACAGTGTCCTAATTTATACTCTCACCAGTAAAATATGAGAGTGCACATTTCCCCACACACTCACCAGTATTCTATGTTGTCAATTAAAATTACATTTTTTGACAATTTGGTAGGTACAAAATGTATCGTCATTCTTTTAATTGCATTTAAATATTATTTAGGATATGTTCGTTTTCATATACTCATTGTCTATTTATACATATTTTATAAATTTATTGGTTATATTGTTTGCCACTTCTACTGAATTATTTGGTTTTTATTATAGGAGATCATTACATATTACAGAAATTGACCTTTGCGTATTAAATATGTTGCAAATATTTAGTGACATCTGCTACTCAGAAGCTTTCCCTTTTATCTGGCAAATCGTCACTTCTTTTCCTTTTATAATTTCTGAGGATTGTGTCTTGCTTATAAAGGCCTTCCCAGATCCCAAAACTATAGAAAACAGTGAGTGTTGTAGTCATACAATATTTTCATAGTTTTATATTTTATGTTTGTATTTTGTATCGATAATCCCTGTGGATTTTTAAAAATAGAGTGAAGTCAGAATCTAGTTTCCCTAATGGAAAAACAGCTGTTATTACATCATTTACTACATAATCTATTTTTTCCTTCACATTTGAAATATATTTTTAAATGTGCTTTTCTCTAAATATTTGAGGAAAATTGAGTCTCGGATAGTGGTTCTCAATATATGGTGCAGGAAATTCTGGGAGTTCCTAAGATCCATTCAGATCAAAACCATTTTCATGATAATATTAATCAACTCATTCTCATTCTTTCACGAATGTACACTGGGGTTTTCCAGAGGCTGTATGGCATATGTTGATGTCATTGCTCTGATGGTTAATGAAATGTGTGCTCATGTATTCCTGTGTTTCAAAATTTTCTGTTTTAATTTCTAATAGGGTACATTTTGATAGCTGTAACTCATGTAGCGAAAGTTCTTTGGGATTCTTAATAATTTTTAAGAGTATAAAGAGGTCCAAGACCAAAAGTTTGGGAACCACTTATCTAGGAAGAGGTAGCATGTTTGCTTGTTTGTTTTGAGATGGGGTCTCACTCTGTCGTCCAGGCTGGAGTGCAATGGCGTGATCTCGGCTTGCTACAACCTCCGCCTCCTGGGTTCAAGCAATACTCCTGCCTCAGCCTCTTGAGTAGCTGGGACTACAGGTGCCTGCCACTACGCCCAGCTCATTTTTGTATTTTTAGTAGAGACGGGGTTTCACTATATTGGCCAGGCTGTTCTCGAACTCCTGACCTTGTGATCTGCCCGCCTCAGCCTCCCAAAGTTCTGGGATTACAGGCGTGAGCCACTGTGCCCAGCCGGTAGCATGTTTATTCTATGGCCTTACATTTCCCCTAGCACACCTCTGCGTTGTCCCAGAGTACACGTGCTCCACACTGAGAAATGAACAGTGAAAGAAGGGGTAAAAAGCACAGCTCCACAAGGGTCTTTGCCCTGTTCCTTGTCACCTCCTCTAATTAGTTCTATCAATTTGAACAAGTACTTTAGCCCAAAACAGCTCCTAGAATGTATTTTGTCAACGTCCGCCTCTTAATTTACAATTCATCTTTTTCAGATTGAAACACAATCATTTCTGTTTCCTGAGATTTCGGGTTATTTGAATTCTAAATAAATGGGAGCTACCTTAGTCCAATTTTATTTATGGTTTTAACACATCCCATTCCTTTTTTAAGAAAGACTAGTTTGTATGTGGAGGTGACTTTGTTTTACTGATCAAGACATGCAGTCAAGCTCCCTGGCTGAAGGTCTATGGTCATTTATTTTCTGGCAGGTGCAGCAGTCTGCACCATGGGTTAGACGGACTGGAAGCAGCAGGGATCTGGCCCCTTGAAACTCAGCCTGGTGTCCTTGACTCATTGGCAACTTACAAGCCTGCCTCATGGCAGTCAGCCCAGCCAGCAGGGGGAGATATAATAAGATGGGAAAAGACAAAGGCCATTAGAATCTTAAAATTCAGAAGGCATCTCAAATATTGTCTAGTAACGCTTATCCTGCGAATGAATTGTCAAAAAAAAAAAAAAAAAAACGCTCAACAAGCAGCTTAAGCACACTTAAAGATTTTCTTTGACAGGAAGCTTACTAACTCATAAGACAACTCTCATTGTTAAATAGCTCACATTATTATCTCTGGTTAGAATGAACTTACCCTTCCTTCTCCACTCATTCAAAGGCACACAAGCCTCTAATGGCAATTGCTACTTTACTCAGATGTCAACTCCTCATTAAGCCTTCCCTGACTCTTCCGCCTCCAATTTCTGTCCAGGGGGTTGGAGGCTCTCCCTTGTGCTCCTGTCACACTTTTGCTTACCTTGACTATGCATTTAGACAGAGAGTATTAGTTGCCTAGGCCTGGTGTATCAAATTGCCACAACCTGGGTAACTTACAACAACAGAAACTTGTTCACTGACAGTTCTGAAGGCCAAAAGTCCAAAATCAAGGTGTTGGCAGGGCTGTGCTCCTGCAAAAGCCTCTAAGGGAGAATCTTTCCTTGCCTTTTCCAGCTTCTCCTGGCTGCTGGCATTTTTTGTCTTCCTTGGCCACATCACTCCAATTTCTGCCTCTGTTTTCAATGGCCTTTTCTCTATTATCTCTTAAAAAGACACTGGTCATTAGATTTAGCACCCACCTGGGTAATCCAGGGTGATGTCATATCAAGATCCTTAACTTTATATCTGCAAAGATTCATCTTTCAAATAAGGTAACATTGCCAAGTTCCAAGAATTAAGACAAAGACATATTTTGGAGGGAGCCACCACTCAATCTACTGTACAAGTGGGGGTAGCAAAATGGTCACCCTTAGGTCAAATCCAGCCTATAGATATCTGTATTTCTTTTCCTGCATGTTTTATGCATTTGGACATTTCACCTAAATATCTGGACTTCCATCTTCTTTGGACAAATCAAAAGATCTGCAACACTGGACCTGCCTTCCCAATGGCATCCATCAGGGATCTGAGTGCACGCTACACACCCTAGGAGACATCTGTATTATCCGGTTCACCCAGTTCTTGCCATTTCCCAGACCATTTTACCCACTTGAACCTGACTTGACCCATCAGGTTCCCCTAGACATTTAACTTGTGACCTTTAATTTAGTCTCTTTTAATCTTGCCTAGTACATAATAAGATGGTATTTCAGGGGAAGATTGGGTTAGTGATTTATGCTCAGCATACATTTTTCAAAAGGCTTATGTTTCGGAGCAGGAAGAGACCCTGGAAATGCATCTAGACCTTTTTTCCCCTCAAAATGAAATTATTGAGGTCCAGAGAGGTTAAATGACTTGCCCAAGGTCACACAGCTAGCCAGTGCTGGAGGTCTGAAGAGAGATCAGCATCCTGACTTCTAGGCCTTGCTCAACATGTCTGGAGGTGGCCTCTTTGCACCATTCCTGCACCGCAGACTGGAAGCCTCCATCTAGGACCAGCACTATCTGTAAGGAGAAAAAAATAGAAATATTCAAGAGGAAAACCTTCATGGTCTTTGTCCATGAATGGGACAAAAATCCATCTCAAAAATTCAGCAGTTGCTGATGCTCATGGTCACATTTCTTTTCCCTGGAGCCATGCCTTGGGCCTTTCTTGCAGTGACTGTGTCAGACTTTAAGTTCTCTTATTTGACTTTATATTATCAGTATCTAGGACAGTGCCTGATACAAAGTAGCTGGTCAAAAACATGTGCTGGACTAAAGAATATAGAACTTACACTGGAGAGAAATATGCTTTCCTTTAGCTCCCATCTATAAACAGCTCTTATCTTATATTCAGCAACAGCACATTTTCCTTATGAAAACCCTTCACATTTAAGCAATATGTAACACAGGAAGGGATACCACAGTTGCACTAGCTTTAATACTGATAAATCTCTATAAACAAAGAAAAGTGTTTTAGGTAAGATTTGGTTTATAAGTAAGAAGGGCCTGAAAAATGGTAACTAAATCAAGATAGGGATTATTTCTCTATCAAGAAAAAGAAATCTGGAGATATGCAGAACAGGAGTGTTATGATGGCATTGTTAGCTCATCAAGACGGTGGGAGGCTCTTGTCTTTTCCAGCTATCCTCAGTATGCTGCTTCCATTTTGGTTATTATTCCTTCAGATATCATTTCTGTCCCATTCCCTATTTTTGTTATTTCTGGGACACTAATTAAATATATATGTTAGACATTTTCAAACTGCTCTCATGTTTCCCTTATGCTGTTTTCTATATTTTCTGTAGTTTTCTCCTCATTAGTATCAGTCTGAATATTTTATCTTGATCTATGTTCTGGTTCACAACTTCTCTTACAATATGTCTAGTCTGCTATTAATACTTTGTATGGTGTTCTTAATTTTAGTTATTTTATTTTTCAGTTTTAGAATTTCCCTTTAATACTTCTTTACATCTTTCAGTTATCTGCAAAAATTTCCCATCTTGTCATTGAA
Organism: Pan troglodytes; assembly: GCF_028858775.2. Classification (NCBI taxonomy): domain Eukaryota; kingdom Metazoa; phylum Chordata; class Mammalia; order Primates; family Hominidae; genus Pan; species Pan troglodytes. Next base: position 19,240,639 of record NC_072411.2, read on the forward strand.
TTTTTGTTGCATACTAATCACATTTACTTTAACATTTTTGCCTAACTCAAATATCTGTTCCATTTACAAATCTCTTTCTATTGTCTATTTTCTCTTGGTTTTGGTCAGGTAGCCCTTGTCTTCTGGAAGGCCTGATAAATTTTTATTGAATATTGGATATTGTATGTGAAAATGATAGAACTAATTTGAGTCCAAAATGATGATATCTTCCTCCAAAGAGGGTATACTTCTATGTCTGGCAGGCAGTTATGGTAGGAGCTCTTTACCCTATTGCAATCAGGATCGAACAAATTTGAAAGCTGTGCTTCCATTTTTATAAGGACTAACTTATCTCACCACCACTTCTAGAGTAGAACGCTAAGGGGTTCCAACTGAAGCCTGGGGTGTTTGCCATGACCCCTCTTGCTTTATGACCTAGACTCTAATTTCTGGCTATGCCTCTCCGCCTTATAAGATTGGAAGCTCTCTTTAGCTCTCAGTATTTCAACCAATGCTTTTTGCCATTTCTCAGCCTCCAAACCACCACACTGGAGGAGACAAATGATTTAGATGGGAGAGAGGCAGTGAATTTTCATTCCATTCCCTAAGAATCCCATGGACATGAACCTACATGGATGCAATGGGTAAAGTGTGAAGGAGATAGGAGAGGATTCCTCAGTGAACTTCATGCCCACCATATGGGAGATGGTAGAGTTTATCAAGGACATCCTTGGCTTTTGTGGCCTTTCTCAGCACACCCAGATCACCCTGCTTAACGCTGGCACTTTGAAGTGCATGACCCTTTGTACTTCTCACTCTCAACTGTGGCAGAAAGTTCCAGCAGAAAGGCCAGAGATATCTGGGGCACGGTGACTCTGTACTTAGACCCTCTGACTAAGGACAGAAGCATCCCTTGCACCCCTGCCCTTTGGTTCCTTCAATCCTTGCTGCCTTGATAGCTCCCAATACCTTCAAATAGGTGTTTTGTTGTTATGGTTTGGGTGTGTCCCCACCCAAATCTCATCTCGAATTACCATGTGTTGTAGGAGGGACCTGGTGGGAGGTAATTGAATCATGGGGGCAAGCCTTTCCCATGCTCTTCTTATGATAGTGAATGAGTCTCATGAGATCTGATGGTTTTAAAAAGAGGAGATCCCTCGCACAAGTTCTCTGTCTCTTTGCCTGCTGCCATCCATGTAAGACGTAACTTGCTCCTTCTTGCCTTCTGCCATGATTAGGAGGCTTCCCCAGCCACATGGAACTGTAAGTCCAATTAAACTTCTTTCTTTTGTAAATTGCCCAGTCTCAGGTATGTCTTTATTAGCAGTGTGAAAACGGGCTAATACAGTACATTGGTACCAGTATAGTGGGGCACTGCTGAAAAGATATCTGAAAATGTGGAAGCAACTTTGGAACTGGGTTATAGGCAGAGGTTGGAATAGTTTGGAGGGCTTAGAAGAAGATAGGAAAATGTGGGAAAGTTTGGAACTTCCTAAAAACATGTTGAATGGCTTTGACAAAAATGCTTATAGTGACATTAACACTGAAATCCAGGCTGAGGTGGTCTCAGATGGAGATGAGGAACTTGTTGGGAACTGGAGTAAAGGTGATTCTTGCTATGTTTTAACAAAGAGAGTGGTGGCATTTTGCCCCTGCCCTAGAGATTTGTGGAACTTTGAACTTGAGAGAGATGATTTAGGGTATCTGGTGGAAGAAATTTCTAAGCAGCAAAGCATTCAAGTGGTGACTTGGATGCTGTTAAAGGCATTCAGTTTTATAAGGGAAGAGAGCATAAAAATTTGGAAATGTTGCAGCCTAACAATGTGATAGAAAAGAAAATCCCATTTTCTGAGGGGAAATTCAAGCCAGCTGCAGGAATTTGCATAAGTAATGAGGAGCTGATTGTTAATACCCAAGACAATGCAGAAAATGTCTCCAGGGCATGTCAAAGCTCTTCACGGTAGCCCCTCCCATCACAGGCCTGGAGGCCTAAGAGGAAAAAGTTGTTTCCTCAGTCAGGCCCAGGGTCTCTCTGCTGTGTGCAGCCTAGGGACTTGGTGCCCTTTGTCCCAGTTGCTCCAGCCACAGCTGAAAGAGGCCAACGTAGAGCTGATGCTGTGGCTTCAGAGGGTGCAAACCTCAAGCCTTGGCAGCTTCTCTCTGGTGTTGAGCCTTCCAGTGCACTGAAGTCAAGAATTGGGGTTTGGGAACCTCTGCCTAGATTTCAGAAGATGGATGGAAATGCCTGGAAGTCCAGGCAGAAGTTTGCTGCAGCGATGGGACTCTCATGGAGAACCTCTGCTAGGGCAGTGCAGAAGGGAAATGTGGGGTTGGAGTCCCCACACACAGTCCCTCCTGGAGCACCAGCTAGTGAAGCTGTGAGAAGAGGGCCATCATTTTCCAGACCCCAGAATGGTAGATCCTTTGACAGCTTGCACCATGTGCCTGGAAAAGCTGCAGACACTCAATAACAGTCTGTGAAAACATCCAGGAGGGAGGCTGTACCCTGCAAAGCAAATCCACAGGGGTGGAGCTGTCCAAGACCATGGGAACCCACCTCTTGCATCAGCATGACCTGGATGTGAGACATGGAGTCAAAGGAGATCACTTTGAAACTTTAAGATTTGACTGCCCTGCTGGATTTTAGACTTGCATGGGGCCTGTAGCCCCTTTGTTTTGGCCAGTTACTCCCATTTGGAATGGCTGTTTTTATCCAATGCCTGTATTTATCCAATGCCTGTACCCCCATTGTATCTAGGAAGTAACTAACATTCTTTTGATTTTACAGGCTCATAAGTGGAAGGGACTTGCCTTGTCTCAGATGAGACTTTGGATTGCGGACTTTTGGGTTAATGCTGAAATGAGTTAAGACTTTGCAGGACTGTTGGGAAGGCACGATTGCTTTTGAAATGTGAGGACACGAGATTTGGAGGGTGCCAGGGGCAGAATGATATGGTTTGCTGCATCCCCATCCAAATCTTATCTTGAATTTCCACATGTTGTGGGAGGGACCCAGTGGGAGATAATTGAATCATGTGGGCAAGTCTTTCTCATGCTGTTCTCATGATAGTGAATAAGTCTCACAAGACTTGATGGTTTTAAAAAGAGGAGTTCCCTTGCACAAGCTCTCTCTCTCTTTGCCTGCTGCCATCCATGTAAAACGTGGCTTGCTCCTCGTCTTTTGCCATAATTGTGAGGCCTTCTCAGTCACATGGAACTGTAAGTCCAATTAAACCTCTTTCTTTTGTAAATTGCCCAGTCTCAGGTATGTCTTTATCAGCAGAGTGAAAATGGACTAATACATTTGTTTTCAAAAAAAATTCCAGCTTTTGTAGTTGTTCTTAATAGGAAAACCAGTCTGTTAAAATTAGGTCCCAGTAGTAAACGTGGGAGCAATTTAAGTTTCAAAATCACCTCGTGACTGTAAATGGCTGCAAGTCTTCCAGCCAGTTTATGTCGAAGGCCTAAAGCAAGAGGAGGCATCAGATAATGGCCTTCTTTCCCTTTAAGGAGTCCTCAAAGAAGTACTACACAATAAGCTGCTTACATCTCATTGGCCAAAATTTAATCATGGGGCCACACTGAGAAGAAGCAGAAGCCAAGAAATGTGGTCTTTTCACTTAGCACACAGCAGTCCAGTTAAAACCAAGGGTGTGCTGTGAAGGGAAAACAGGAGAATGTATACTGGGGGTAAGCAACTAACACTCACCACCAAAAGCAATGCTCTGAAATAGTCTTTGTGGGAAATTTTGTAACTCGGGTTAGAAATAACTTAAGAGCTATAAGTATAAGGTTTTTTTGAGAGTGTGAGAGCAGGTTACAATATAAAAATTTACTACATTTATTAAAAAATGATATAAATAATGTCTGATTAGCATAACACATACAAATGCATATCAGGGCAGAAGAAGAAAAGATGGCTTTTGGTATATGTGATTACAAATTTAAATGCCTATAACCATCAGGCTGATTATTAAAATGAGTGGAATGGGTGCAGGGTAGAAAATGCTGCGTTATTTGTGCTAGTGACTGGGCAGAGCTGAGTGGGGACCATTTTCCCTCAATGAGCAGGTGCTCCCCACTTTGCCACAATCTCTAAAGTCTCAGACCATTGAAGCTGGGTCTTGATTTGACAATGGATGCAACTAATCGTGGCAGAACGAAGCCTGGACATTGAGCTGGTTTCTCAAAAAGCTATCTTTAGAGTGCTAGGAATAGTGTCTAGATGCTGGCCTGCCACCTGCTTTCTAATATTGGGCATGCTGTTTAACCTCTTTGAGCCTCATTTTCTCTACCAGAAAGGCAGAAATAGTCATCATAGTAAAAACCTCACAGGATTGTGGTGAAGCTGAAATTAGAGGACAACACTCTTCCCAGCAGGCACCTGCAGCAGGTCAACAGGAGATTTGTCCTTCCTGTGCTTGATTTCATGGATGGGACAACATGGCAGGGAGAGCCCAAACACCTCCTTTTGAGGGTGCTTATTGTTCGGACAAGTGACTGTCACCTGTCAGGTGGTGCCAATCATATGCAGGCTTAGGGATGGCAAACCTGGTGGTCTGGGCCCTGATAAGTCCTCTTTGTTTTACCCTCCTGCTTATGACTCCTCTTGGCTGGTTCCCAAATCTTCAGTATTAGATTGGATAATCCCACTTTTAATAATGCTCAGGATATTTGCCTCCCTCGGGGGACTGCGATCACAGCAGTGGAGGGTATTAAAATGGAGCTGAATGCCATGTGGAGCACTTACCCTTTAAGCTGTGTGTATGTGGGCACAGCGTTTTGCCTGTGTGCACACAAGGGATGTGTGTGTGTGTGTCTACGTGTGTGCATTCTCTTGGCCTTCTGAGACTTTTGTGTAAACAAAATATCACATTGAACACCCAGTTCATTTGCAATATTAAAACAAAGCACTGCAAAATCAGTTTAAAACTCAGGTTTCCTCAATCAATAAGGTTATTAACTTCCAAATTCTGTGTTTTTATTTCTCCTAAATGGCATTAGTTCAGCCTTACCCTTAAGGGTACAGTAACACCTCATGAGACCTCAGAAACACTAAGTTAATACATAGTTGGATTTATTCAAAGTTATTTGAATTGTACTTAGTATTTTTAAAACTTTGCATAAACTGAGTAGTAATCAGGGACATGATTTGCTCCCACCACTTATAATAATATGTTTTGAGGGCCATGTTTTTTACCCCCTTGACCTGACTGTTCCAGTAATCAAGAGGCCACACTGAAAAATAATTGGTAGAGAACAGAGAAAAGAAATATACAGTTACTAATATACACCAGGGTTTAAGCTGACATGAAATTTTATCTTAATTATCAGACAAATTTGTACTCCCACTATCTAATTCAATTTGCATGCATCGGTAGACACTTATTAAAGGTAATATTACATCTGTCATTTTAAGACTGGTGAGAATTTTATCATATGAGCTGCATAAAACAGCCACTCTATTATGTACAGAACTCTTTTGTACAGCTTAAAATAACCAGCATTGCATCCTAATTAAGTATTTTTTGTAATTGTCTTCAGGGCAGTCATAGTCTTGTCCATTTTGTGTCCATCTTGTAAGTTATTTGGACACAGAATTGAAGTTTCAGGAATGTGCTACTCCTCCCCTCTGCTTCCTGATTCGGAGTGAAAAATGAGAGCTTTACTAATAAAATGTAAACTGGAATAAAATGTTCAAATAAGGTTTTATGAGAAGCATGCAATACATAAACCCATCTTAGAATTCTCCACTGGATTTAGAATTCGGCTGTGTACAAATATATTAGGCTGTCGGAGGCATTAGCAGTTGAATATGTTGGGGTTATTTTTGAGATGAGTTTATTAGATTTGCATGTTGTAAAAAATGAATAGGTAAAGTGCTAATATAACATTATCAGTTCAGGGTAACAATGGCAGTTTCTGATCATAAAGCCCTAAAATGCCATTTGATGTTGATATGATACTTTTGAAACAGACCCCAAAATAAGCTTAAAGGTTTCTGCTTTGAGCTTCAGGACTCTGAGACACTCCAGATAAAAACCCGCTTCCACAAAGCCCACCTGTGAATGTGCATTTTGTTCCCTTGTTACAGTCATCTTGCTTTCAGAACTATTTTGTCCCACCAGGGAAAGAAATGCCAAAAAAAAAAAAAAAATGAATTGAGAAATGAAAATAACCATTGGCTTGAAAGGGAAAAGAGAAAGGAAACTCAAATGGGGTGGATGTGCCCAGACAGGGGCTGCCAGTGCAGGGCTCAGGAAAGGGTACAAAGTGAGGCTGGGAAACCAATGGACAGCTGGGCCGTTGCTCTTCGGCTGCCTTCATTTTTTCTGGGGTCCTGGATGTTCCCAGAAATGGAAGAATCAAGGGTCGCTTCTTTGGACTTGCTCATCTCTGGGTCCGAAAGCACGTTTGACATGGTCTCAAACGCCTTTTAGTCTCGGTAGCAGAATTTGTTTTTTCTTGTCCTGTCTTTTAAAAAAAAGCAACCTTTGTGTGTGTCTCGGTAAGAGCTCTGCAGAGTTCAAACCAGATGTCTCCCACTCACGACACTGGTGAAGCATTCAGTTGGTCACAACTGCCTTCTTACACAGGAACTTTTCAAAAACTTAAGCCAAAGCATTTAACATAGGATTTTATTATTATTATTATTATTTTTACTGAGACAAAAACCCAATCTTTAACTGTTTATGAGAGATGAGCAATTTAACTTGGACTATTAAAGTGTTTTTTCAACATTGTTTCATAATCAAGTCTCTGTAATAGGAAGCACTTAGTTTTGGAGGATGGTGCTGCTCATTTTAAACAATCTCAGAATCGAAATATTCTTACACCACTTCAGTGCTTCTTTTCTCCAGCAACCATCCTGTTGCTGATTTTTTAACTCCCCAAATATGTCGCAGTGTGTCTTCCAGGTCTTGGAGGGGAGGGCGGGGAAGGAGAGATTTCATTCTCCCCTCCGTCCTACAGAAGCAGATGAATAATTCATGGAGCCACATGGAGGTCTTCTCTGAGACTTCTCTGGAACACGTCTGAGCAGCCGAAGGACCAGGAAACTTACAAACAGTCACAGTGTGCCGTGTCAAAGAACAGTCAATCAATCTCCAAAGAAATGTGAAGAGAACAGGTTTTTCATGCCTGTGAGCTGGGAAGGAGCCAAATGTGTGTTGCCATTTGATGGTAGAATCAGTGTACACCTGTTCCGACCAGCTGTCAACATAACCTGTGTCAGAGGCATGTCTCACACCCGCTGGATCCTCACAGCGGGCCATGTCTGTATGACAGTCAGGACAGACAGCACAAGCAACTTGGGGATCAGGAGAGGAGGAGCTTGCAGAGCCATTGCAGGGACACAGATGTGTGAGGAGTGTGATAAAAGAAGGAAACATCTGAGGGAATAAGCTCAAACAAAACAGCAAATGTCATTTGCATTATATAATTATGGCCAACCATTGAGTCCTTTGTAATAACACTCGGTAGGCCGATGTTAAACCTACAGTGAGTGATAAAAAGGCCTCAGCTTGAAAAAAGGTCAGCGTGAATTAGTATATATTTGCTGATTAATTCAGAGTGTGCCTCCGTAAATTTTATAGTCCAGGGGCCCAGCCTGGTTTGAGACAGCCTCCTATGAAATTCAAATGTGTGTCATTCAGCACAGACTATCATTGCAACCTGGCATTGTGCTTTATGGAAAACTCTATCTAGCAAACATGTAAACATACAGGCCTGTGACGAAGTATAGAGATGGCTGTGTTTGTGAACATGTAGATTCCAAAGAGCAAGATATTCACAGGCATAGACAATAAAGAGGCCGGCTGTGTTAACTCTCTGATCACACATAGAAAACAAGACATGTGACTGTGGACAGCACACACCACCTGACTGCACGTCTGAGATGACAGGACTGCTGGAGAAATTCTTGCCTTTTTACCAAAACCTCAGTAATCAGGACTGCCAGTGGGAATGTCAGTCTTCTATGATGCTGTTTAGTTGATGCGCAAAGGGAAAAAGTAACTGTTTGGGGAGGTTTAGATAAAAATGCATATGACAAAAATGTTTAGCCTAAGAGGGGATTGGCCTTCAACTGCTTGGAAGATTGGAAATATAGATTCCGCTTTAAGATGGAATTCACCTTAATGAACATCTACTATGTGCAAGTTGACTTGTCAACTTCAATTCTCACAACTGCTCCATGAAATATCAATTATCATGTCCATAAAACAACGCTCCCAGAATGGCACAGTTTCCAAATGATGCTGTTGGGATGTGACCATAAGTTTGAATACTTCCAAAAGCCCTGGCTTCCCACTTTACCTTTATTGTCTCTCTTTGCAATTGCTCACTACACACTTGTTGAACTTATTTGCTAAATCTTTTGCCAGATGTTCTGAGTTGGGGACCTGCATGCAGGGCATAGATACTGGCAGATTTCAAACACTTACTAGTTTATTTCAACCCAGCCCCTTCCCCAACAAGTTTGGAACTGCAGCTGGTAGCTCCATCCCATGTGCATTACCTCAATTCAAGGACCTTTTCTCCTGCCTCCAAACTTGGATTTCCCATTTGCTTCTACGTAGTGGCTTTTCTTTATATGAAAAATGAAGACCCCTACTCTAAAACTCTGACTGAGTTCTTCTGTTGAGGAGTCAACAGTCTTCAAACAATGGACCAAGCAGCTAGTTCTTTAAAACTGGTGAATTTGTTGGTTTCTTTGTCCAACAGAGCCCCTCTCCACAATTAGAGAGGTTTGCTAACACTTTGGAATAGAATAAAGTGGGAGAGGATGGGGGTGCATTCACCCACTGACTCCAGTACCTCATTGGTTGAGGGCGACTCCGCAGTGTGCTAACCCTCTCACCCTCAGAGCTACTCCTGCACTCAGCCATCACCCTGCTGGGAACACCCGACTGAGGCCTCCAGTTAAGTCATGGAGGCCAGTTAAGTCACAGAGGCCAAGTTAAGTCATGGAGGCCAAGAAGAATGATGTGTGGTATGCATAGCACATGCTACACCCTAGGAGACTAGAAAAAGATGAATGCAGAGAGTGAACATGAGTTAGAATCCAAGAAGAGTTCCAAATATCAGGGAAGCAAAATCCAATATAGATTTAAAGGAGCAGATTGAAGTCCAACGGCCCTTATGGATCTTGACCCAGGGTAATGCTGGCCTTGCTTCTCTGTCAGGATTCAGCTCAGGAAACAGAAACCTTCAGAGGATTTTGGATGGAAAAAATTTAACACCATGGAGTTATTGCTTGCAAAATATTTGGAAGGGCTGAGAGGAGCATATGTCAGGAACCACCACAAAACTAGCAGTTTCAAGGTCACACCACCCTGGCTGTGGTCCAGAGGTCAGGGAGCCAGTGCACTATTGCTGCCACTAAGTCTACCTCTCACTGCAGTGGCACTGCTGTGAGATGCTGGAACGCAGAATCAGGCCGCTACATATTCTCATCTCTGCCCAGCCTTCCTTGCCAGCAGCCATGATGGCCACTGGTTGGCGTCTTCCAAATCCCCCACAAATGCATTAGATTAGCAGAACCTAATTTGCATCCAGAATCCTAGCTGCCAGGGTTTCTGGGCAATGTAGACTTTAGTTTTCTAACTTTTCCAAATAAAATGGAGAAAAAAATGGAGGTTGAGAAAGCCAATTCCAGCATTTACTAGACCACGTACAAGCTGAGATTGGTACAGCTGTCTTGAAGTAGTTATATTGTACTATAAGTGGAGCTGACCGAATTCCCACAAGAAACAGAGTAAGACCAAGATTTCTTTTTCCTCTATCTTGTGTTTACAGTCTAATTGACCCATCAAGATAAATGAAGACTTGGAGATAGCAAGGATCACATTTCCAAATGAACCCCACCCTCATGGCTTCCAAGTTGAGACTGACTCCCCTAGTTGCTTTCAAAAAGATAATAGGGCCCCTCCCCATCCTTTATCCAAGAAAGGTCTGAGCTCATCTTAGGCACTGTGTGTTTCTCTTCTGGCTTTGCTCATCAGAAGGTAGTCTCCTAAAAGTCAGGGACTGTTCCTACATTGTCTTTGAATGCCCTGCATAAGCACTGGGTGCCCAGCAGCTCTGTGAATGGACATGGAATGGATGCAGCATTTCCTGCCTCGCCAGGTGTGTTGGGTTTTGCAGGAGTGCCATCCCTCACTCAGCCCATCCTGTCCAGCTACCAGCAGCATTCTTACATGGGTCAGAAGCTGGGCATCAGGCTGGGCTGAGACAGGACGACCATACAGACATGAAACGGTGGCCTCCCAAGCAGGCTAGATCCCACTGAGCTCCCATGCCTCCAGATCCACAGCAGGCAGGTTTCCAAGGAAGTTGGTGTAAAGCCATCCCTCTCAGCTAGGAGTACCCTGGTACTCACAACATAGCAATGTGGTTTCCTTGGTACAAATTCCACTACATTTGAAAGTCAGGATTATCTATTATATCTGGGGAAACACCCAAGTCCCCACCAGCCTCTCCCTTCCCCATTCCAGCCCACTGTGACATTTACCCACAAAACCCATGTAAGGATCCCTTTGGCAACCACATCTTTAGGAAACTGACATTATAAGAAAAGCAGAACCAAGCCATACATCCACCAGTTTTGTATAATTTATTTCCAAATTACTGATCCAGTTTCATATCCATCTGTTTTATCCAAAGAAAATAAAACTACCAATTTAAAAATATATAAAAAAATAAGATTTCTACCTGGTTCCAAGCCACCATGCCCAGTGATATAGTAAAATCCCTTTTAACTTTTCTCTCCTCCTCCTCCTTATCCTCCTTATCCTTCTTCCTTTTCTTTTCAGAAAAAAGAAAAAAGAGAGTGGTAAGAAAAAGTGAGTGTTAGGTTATCTCTACATTGTGTGGGAAGCTAAGCTGTTATCAAGTGAGACTGATGGAACCAAATAATACCATTTCATCCTGCAGACTCTTGTTACTCATTTTGGCTTGGGTTGGGTCTGAATTGTTTACGTAAAGGTATTCTACACTCCCCTTCTTCTCTGCAAAAGCCAAAAGCAACCTATGTAAAGTTCTAGCCAGACCACCCACAGCCCAACCTCTGGTGATTTTCATGTCTGCCCCAGCTCCTTGGCCTGGCTTCTGCCATGCTGAGAATGACTATAGCACCTAAAAAGTAGAGGCTGACCAACTGGGCTCCAGAATCTAAGGAAGAGGAGCTTTGCCTATTCTATGGACCTTCCAAAGGCAGACAACAGAAGATTAAACAGTAATACATGAAAAAGCCTTCATTGCCTTATGGGGTACCTGAATTACACTATTTAAATTTATCCCTTTGCATTTCAAAGTCTTCTTGTTTTTAAGGAATCCCTGTTATAATAAGATGGGATTTCAGAGTTCTCTACAAAGAAACATGCTTTCTAAGCAACTACTGTTTTTCTTCTGTGTCAATGTCCATGTACACACAGAACATTCAGGTCAATTTACAGAGGTGTCTAGGTTGAAAATGAGGCCCCATGCATCACTGTAAGTAGAGAGAAACAGAGCCGGCCCATCAGCATGGCATGCATAATCCAGTAGCCTTGAGTACTTCTTAGTTACTGATTGAAAAATAAATTCTAGCATCTGGACAGATAGGCTGGCCAGAAAAGGAAAGGAAAGAAGAGGAAGGCAAAGATGGAAATTCATTGAGATGAGCTTTGCTCAATTTAGATCTTTGTTGAGAGTCATCTCTAGCAAAAGACTGTCCATCCTGGGTCACTGTGTATGGTTGTTCAGGCTGTCCTCTATTCAAGCGTGTCTGGTCAAGCCAGCAAGTTGTGCTGAAATCCAACTCTGTACTTTGTTTGCCCAGATACATTCATTGGTGGTAGGCTGCGATGGCACAGAAGGAGGGAGCCTTTTTCCAATGCACTTGGAAGTGTCATACACCAGGCCCAGGCTAAGATGTGAGAATCTCCTTTGGATGCCTAGGTTGACACGTGGTCCTCAACATTAGTCCTCACTAAATGGCACCTGTGGAATTGGGAGTGAATACTTGAAGACAGTCATCAAAAATAGGTTCTAATATATTTTTGCATGAGCTTGTTTAAGGTGGGCAGAGAATTATTTTGCTTGGTTCTGTGGATGGTGGATTATAGAATGGAACATGAAGCCAGAAATCTGTAAGAGGCAGAAGGAGATGAAGACAATGAAGATGACGAAGTCGATGAAGAGTATACAGTACACTCACCTGTTGGTGCAAAGTGTTGGACAACATGACCTCTGCAGTACTTTCCAGATGTGGCTGCTGACCCCTCTGCGGGGTTGTCACATCCACTTTTAATTTGTTCTTGATGGTGGATGTAGATTTTACATCACCTAAAACGCACTGGAAGATCTATTCAGGGATGCAAACTCAACTGTAGAAGAAGCCAAGTTCAGGCACACGAATGGGTCTCCTTAGAAGCAGCAGAAGTTTTTTGTTTTTTGTTTGTTTTAAAAAAAGAAACAAAGAAAAAACACAGTTTTTCTGATAAAATGGCTTCTTTAGCCTGAGTGAGGCAGAGATTCAGACAATAAAATAATGATTTAATAGCCTTAAAGTCAATCAACCGAATACAATAACATTAATTAGCCTTTTATGCCCAACTCACAACTAATTCTGTTGTCTGCTTATTTTTGTTCCAAAAGGATTACTAATGAAATATTTAATATTTCACCAGGTTGTGGATTCAGTTCCACACAGGCTGGTAATTTTCTCTTATATAGCTTGAAATTGTCCTCTCGATAATTTTGCCCCAGAGTGCATCTACCTCACAAGATCACTGACTGTGCCAGGGAAGGCTTCTCAGTCTTTGACAATTGGATAATAGCTTCACTTTTAGCCAGTAGAGGTAGTCAAGAGCCAGAAAGTACAGATAATGTGAGTATAATTCATTATTCAAATCTGCAAGTGATGCACCGAAAACAAAGAGAGAAGAGGAATAATGGTGTCATTATTTTTATTACTCTTGTTGGGCAAACCTAGCGTGAAACATTTTTTTTTTTAATTATACTTTAAGTTTTAGGGTACATGTGCACATTGTGCAGGTTAGTTACATATGTATACATTTAAAAAGAAGGGGGTGAGCTTTCTGGCTATACGGTGACAAATTAACTTTCGGAGCAATATTGATAAGGGGAAAGTAAAGCAGACAGATTTTCTGTAGAAGGTTTGCTTTCTTATTAGTGGTCCCATTGGCTATTTTCTTGTTGCTGGGTGCTTATCAAAATTCCCATCGTTTCTTCTCAGCCATTGACTGAGAAGGAAAGGAGTGTGGTTTCCTGAACTCCTATGAGTGGAGACAGAGGCTCTCCAGAGCCATGGTGCCTGGCATGAGTGATGAAGGCCAGGTGAGCAGGTACGAGGCCTTCAAGTCCTAGACAGCCTCTATGTGAACGAGGCTTTCTGGAGATGCTAATGGGAATGGGAGTACCATGGATTTGTTTTTTCTCACACCTATGAAGTCCCCACACCTTTAATCATTTTTTGAATATTTCTGTTTAGTAATTTCTATTTCTGGGTTCTTTCTACACCAAAATGTATTCATCACCACTCCACCAAGGGAAGTTTTTTAAGCTTTGTAAGAAAACTGGAGGTCTAGATGGGTACACTGGGGAGCAAGCTATGGGCTAGGATGATAGAACCAGGTGGGCAAGAGGAAAGAAGGCCCTCAGGGGAGTGGGCTTTTTAAAAATGAGGTGTGGGGTTGTCTGATTGCTGTGATTTCAGGGCCACTTAGAAGGGTTCTTATATCACTCTTCCACCTCCAACATGAGTTCATTCTCCAAGGTTCATGGTGCTTGGAACTCAACCATTACAGACTTTTTCCTTTGGGGCTCTCTTTACAGTGCTTTAAATAAGCAAATAACTCTGAGAAAGTAGTGAGTTAAACTACTGCTTGCTAAAGTGTTAGTGATGAGTCAACACAGCTGACATGGTTTAGGTCTGTGTCCCCACCCAAATCCCATGTCAAATTGTAATCCCCAGTGTTGGAAGTGGGGCCTGGTGGGAAATGATTGGATCATGGGGGCAGATTTCCCCCTTGCTCTTCTCATGATAGTGACTGAGTTCTCATGAGATCTGGTGGTTTAAAAGTGTGTAATGCTTTCCCCTTCTCTCTCTTCCTCCTGCTCTGGCCTTCTGCCATGAGTGTAAGTTTCCTGAGGCCTCCCCAGCCATGCTTCCTGTACAGCCTACAGAACCATGAGCCAATGAAACCTCTTTTCTTTGCCTTCTGCCATGAGTGTAAGTTTCCTGAGGCCTCCCCAGCCATGCTTCCTGTACAGCCTGCAGAACCATGAGCCAATTAAACCTCTTTTCTTTGTAAGTTACCTAGTCTCAGGTAATTATATATAGCAATGTGTGAACAGGCTAATACAACAGCTTTTCTCCCAACTGGAGGGGCAAACAGAGAGAGAGAGGAACTGTGTGACAGAGACATTTCAGAGATCTGGGAAGAATGGAAGATACACAGAAAGGGAGGGGAGGTGAGAGGAGAAAGGGAGAAAATGAAGTGTGAAAAGCTGTTTTTAATCACCTCAGCAATGAGAAAGCCAGGCAATCTGTGATTCATCCAGCCCCTCTAAAGTTGACTGTCCAGCTGATGCAGGGTCATAACAGCAGCAGAGATGCAAATAAGCCTGTTCAAAATCTGATGAGGAGCTCACCAACTACTACTGGAGATGGCCTAATTTATGATAGAAAGCTAAGCTTATTAAGCCTTTGAGTAAGCCATAGACTCTTATTAGGGGGCCTGGGTTCAGGATAGTTCAGGAGCGTATGTGAGCTCAGGAAACCACTTTACATATCTAAACTTCTCAATTTTTGTCATCCACAAAATGGGCTTATCACATCAACCCTCAGAGGAACCAAATCATTCACTCATTTGTTCAGCCAATACGCATCGAGCAGTTCCTACGTGCCAAGCACTATCACAGGAACAGTGGATACTAAAAGAAAAACAAAAATCAGGCAAACCTCCTCTCGTCATGAAGATTACTTTCTAGTGACAATGTTTTTGAAAGGAGTTTATGAGTAGTTAGGTGCTGCAAAAAAGGAAGATTGTATTATTTTGTGGAACCAGAAATCATCTCTCTTTTGATTCTAGTTTTGTGTTCTGGGGTAGCACAGAGCAAGTGGCAACCTCCTGTACAGAACTGCTTTATTCAAGTATTTGAAGATAACTTTCACACATACCCTAGCTTTTGCCTTTGTACCAAACACCCCTGGTTTCTTCCATTGTTGTTCCTGGGGCTCACTTTGCAGACCCTCCCCTTCCTGGCTGCACTTGCCATGTCCCTGAGAGGGTAGGGCCCTTGGGCAAAGCACGGGACTCCAGAACGTACCATGGCAGAGAGTACTGCCTGTACCGCAGGTCCCGGAGTAGAAGGAACGTGCTTGGTGAGCAACCACGGTTTTCCCTCTGCGTCAATGCCCATGTACACACAGAACATTCAGGTCAATTTACAGAGGTGTCTAGTTTGAAAATGAGACTCAAAGCATCACTGTGAGTAGAGAGAAGCAGAGCTGGCACATCAGCATGTAATGCATAATCCAGTGGCTTCCATAATTTAATAGAGAAATAACATTTCCCATTCTCATCACCAGAAAACAATCACCATATGAATGCACTTTAGCTATTAATACTTATTCCTTGATGCATAAACAATCTCATTTAAAAATTCTCACTCCCAAAGATGCTTATCTTCTTCAAGAGGAGGCATGTGGGTGGGGGAAGGCAAGGTAAGCATGATCCATCACGTACAGCTGAATTCCCAGCCAAACTCACAGTCTTAAGAATAAAAAACAGTTAATGAGTATCACAGAGCCAGCGCCCCAAATAGTGAGATACAGAATTCCATTCACTCTATCATGGCCTGACTGACATTTAATTATTCTCTATTTTTTGGTGCTTATAATTCCATTCTTATCATTCATTGTAAATCCTTTGGAACCCCTAGAAAAAGTGAGATCGAGTGACAAAACAGAGATAATGAAATCAGAGGCAGTAGAATAAAATTATATCTTGTAGGTAAAGCGATGATTCAGTAGAGCAAGTTATTTCATAAGGTTGCAAAAACTGGGGGAGGGAATCAGAATTAATGTAGCAGCCTCGGAGGAGAGCTGAAAGGGACTCCATGGAGTGGGGTGCATAATAGACAGACAGCAAAGCTGTGGAAAGAACATTTCAGTAAGCACTAACCCGGCTAGGCTTCCGCCCGGTCCAGCTGCGTGACCTTAGGCGTATCACTTAACTCTCCCTGGGTTTTCATTTTCTCACCTATGAAATGACACTATGTACTTAGCATTGCTGCAAAACCCCCAAAAGATGCACAATTGCTATATAAATATAGGATTGAAATTATTTTATAACATAAGGCAAAGCTGGAAGGTCATGGACAACATTCAAAGATGAAGAGTGCAGTCCAATTTAACCCCAGAGGTACAGGACTGTGGATTCCTCTACTCTCTTCCAGGGCTCTCTGGGACTCAAGTGCCCTGGCCAGCACCCTGTTCCCACTGTCTCTGACTTGCCAATAACACTGGGGACTGGAGGTCAATGGCCTGGATAGGCTCTGCTGGGTAAAGGTAGAAGAGAAAATGATCTCCAATTCTAGCTGTGGCTGCCACTGAACCCGAGAGAACATGCCAAGTTGAAAACCCACCAGTGTGGAGGTACCAAGGTCACTAAACCAAAGAAAGAAATGAGAATATGTCATCATCCAAGAATCATGGTCCAAGGCAATTATGAAAATTTAAAGTGTGAATGAAATCAAGCGATCAAAGATTCAAGGATCAGGAGTGGGAGTGATGGGTGCAGTGGGCCTTTAGGAAGCTAGCCCAGCTTTGCAAATGGCTGCTTTTCAGATGTTCATGTATCTGCCCAACAGGTTCTTCCTGCCCACTGCACAAAGAAAAGCAACTCACCGAGACCACAGCATTGCAGTAAAGAGTTTAATTACCATGAGGCTGGCCATGCCACGAGGGAGACAGAGTTATTATTCAAATCAATCTTTTCAAAGGCTCAAAGGTTTAGGGTTTTTCAAAGATAGTTTGGTGGGCCAGCATGGGGGCATGCTGATTGGTTGGGTCAGAGATGAAATCATAAGGAATCAAAGCTGTCCTCTTGTGCTGAGTCAGTTCCTGAGTGGAGGCCACAGGACTGTTTGGTATGTCCAGGTGGGGCCATCCAGTTGTCAGAAATGTGAAAAAGTGAAAAGACATCTCAAAAGGCCACTCTTAGATTCTACAATAGTGATGTTATCTGTAATAGAAACTGGGGATGTTGCAAATCTTAAGACCTCCAGAGTAATGGCTGGTAATTATTCAGAATTCAAGCTCTCATCTTCCTAACTTCGTGGCCTTTTATTAGTTTTACAAGAACAGTTTAGTTTTTGAGAAGGGCTATTACCATTTAAATTATAAACTAAATTTCTTCCAAAGTTAGCTTGGCCTACACCCGAGAATAAGCAAAGACAGCCAACCTGTGAGGCTAGAAGCAAGATGGAGTCAGCCATGTCAGATTTCTCTTACTGTCATAATTTTGCAGAGGTGTTTTCATTCACAGTAAAAGGGATACATGGGTGGGGCATCTCCACTTAGTTCAAAATCACAAAACCAGTTCCATCAGATACCTGGCACAAGAGTTTACCTTTCTTCTTTGCTCATCTTTTCTCCCTTTTTTCTGTGTGTCTCTCCTCAAGAGGCAGGTTATAGCTTTCCACTCATTGATTTTCTGTTTAGGAGCAGGTTATGATTCAGTCCTACCTTCCAGAAGGATAGGTAACTATTCTTACCCTTCTGCTCATGCGGTAGCCAGGAGAAGACTCCTTTTAGATCCTTGACTTTAGGAAATATAATTAACCCATGGCCCAGCTGCTGTGTGCTGAAATCCACCATCAAGCTCACTCTGAGACCTGTCTTCCTATAGCTTCTCCCAGCCAATGGCTGGGCAGGGCAGGAGTACTGCGGAAGGTCCATTCCTGGAAGACAGGGGATGAGCTACTGTGGCTTGGGACTCTCTGAAGGCCTTGCCAAACTTTCCTTAGAACCACTCTGGTGTCTGAAATGCTCCCATTGCCCTGCCTTCTGCTCCTCTCTCCTTCCCTCGGGGTTAGATCTGCATCACAATCTGAAGGCTCTTCTAGCCTCTGCCTCCCCATTTCCTTGCATGGCCATTTCCCCTAATGTATTTCTTGCCTGTCTAATCCTATCTTGATGTCTGATTATCAGAGGCTCCAAATTTGCACAAAAATAAGAGTTCCAAGAGTGGGCCCCACTCAGCCACAGAAATCCCCCTCACCTATGCTGTTTCCCAAGTCTAGAACCCCATAACACCCCACTCTTCTTTTTCAAGCAAATGTTCCAGGGTCCTTTGAATCAGAAAGCTCTCCATGACAGTGGATTATCAAGTTCCACAGTGGAAACAATGAAGGTCATTTCATTCAAAGGAGCTTATTAGAATATTCAAATGCTAGCCAGTTTCTTCCTCTTCTGTTCCTTCCCTTCCTGAGCATTTCAATGCTCAAGGCTTTTGGTTGGGCAGAAGGAGGTAGGTGTCCATGCTGGGGCATGCAGGGGCAGGGCAGCTGCACAGCTCAGAGTGGGGGTCGGAGCCTAGCAGGAAGGAAGGGCATCCAGGTTGGGAAACATGGCCCTGCATAGGGAATTGAACCCAAGGGGGTGAGGAGGGCACGACCTGGGATTTTATAAGGAGAGAGTGGGGTAGATAGGGGGCAGCCCATGCTGTTGGCCATCCCAGGGCTCCAGAGACTGAATGGATTTGGGGGGAATCCTTGGTGGAAAGGGTGGCCATCAAGCTAGGAGATTAGTTGTACGCAGAAGGAGTAAATATTACATATTTACTTATTACAAATAAGTAAATAGAGTTAGAGCAATAGGATTCTAGCTTATTGTCAGAAAAGAGAGTGAAACATATGAAAAGGAAGAAAATCAGATTGACTCTTGTGGTGGTGGGTTGGAAATGGAAGGTACTGATACAGGAGTTAAGAAGAAATTACTTAGGCAGATAGTGAGGGTATGGCAGTCCTTGGTAAGGTTTCCCTTTTAACAAAAAGCAGCCCCAAATTATTTTCCTTTGTAACAAAGAGCAGCCTGTAAAATTGCGCTGCAGACATAGATGCTGGCAGTTGTGCCAGCATGTTCAAGATGGCGGTTCCATCTTCCCTTCTCTTTGTCAGCCGCGTGTACGGTAAGGAGCAGACAAGATGGTCCTGGCCAAGGGGAAAGTTCATTTGCATAATAAGATTAGCGCGGGCTGACCAGCCTTCCCCAGGCTATGTAAACGTCACACCTAATAGAACCAATCTGTGAGCCCTACATAAATCAGAAATCGCCTCCTTGAGCTGGACTATAAAATCTGGGGCATCTGCTGCCAGTCGCAGGTCTTTTCCTCTTGGAAGTACCCTCTCTCTCACTAGAGAGAGAGCTGTTTTCCTTTCTCTCTCTTTCTCTTTCTCTTGCCTATTAAACCTCTGCTCCTAAACACCCCGAGTGCGTCTGTGTCCTAAATGCTTCCGGCAGGACACAACAAACCCCAGGTATTTACCCCAGACAATGTAGCCGCTTCAGTCCCATTGTGAATGGGTTATTTTCAATATGTGTAGATAGATATAGCGATGAACATCAATGCAAGTGTGTCTGTGTGTGTGTGTATGTGTGCGTGTGTATCGTTCTCCATTAAAAGTAACCAGGGCCTCTTGGAGAAGAGGTTGGATCCAAGACTGAGAGAATGAATACGCAAGATGATTCAAGAACATCTCACCGGCCGGGAGCTGTGGCTCACGCCTGTAATCCCAGCACTTTGGGAGGCCGAGGCGGGCGGATCACAAGGTAAGGAGATCGAGACCATCCTGGCTAACACGGTGAAACCCAGTCTCCACTAAAAATACAAAAAATTAGCCGGGCGTGGTGGCCAGCACCAGTAATCCTGGATGCTCGGGAGGCTGAGGCAGGAGAATGGCGTGAATCCGGGAGGCGGAACTTGCAGTGAGCCGAGATGGCGCCACTGCACTCCAGCCTGGGCGACTAAACGAGACTCCGTCACAAAAAAAAAAAAAAAAAAAAAAAAAAAAAAAAAGAACATCTCACCGTGGCGGAAAGCAAAGTGCTCAAAGAGTGAGGCAGCCTGATGAAAAGGACACAGACACCAGCTTGTAAGGGCTCCCTTTGCCCAATTTGAGTAGCAAATAAATAATGATTGTAATGGAATATGACCTATTGAATAAGATAAACATATCAAAAATATCAGTGTAAATACATACATTGAAAGTCTGATGAGAAACGGGGTATATTTTCAAAATTCCTCCTGACAAAATACTAATTAGGCCTAAGGAGAAAAGGAGTCACTTCACAGTGAAGAAGCTGAATAGCCACCGCCTGAGCCAAGTGATCAAAGTGAACGTCAGCAGTGACAGAACAAGTAAAAGCCATGTACTGCGATGCACTGAGATCCCAGCGTCACTCCTGTGATATTCCTGCTGAAGACGCATCACTTGAATCTAATCTGAAGGAAACATTAGAGAATCTCAGATTGAGGGACATTCCAAGAAATAACTGGCCTTTAACCCTCAGATGAGGAAAAACTAAAGGACTCTTCTGAACAGGAGGAAGCTAAAGAACCATGACAACTAAATGCAGCAGCTGATTTCAAACTAAATGATTTTCTTTGTTTTTTGTTTTTTTGCTATAAAGAATATTGTTGGTGGCCAGGCATGCACGGTAGCTCACGCCTGTAATCCCAACACTTTGGGAGGCCGAGGCAGGGGGATCACCTAAGTACATCTGTGTAGAGGGGGGAGGTATACCTAAAAATGTATCCGGGAGAATATTCCAGAAATGGTTAAGAGTGGTTGTCTATTGGGAGGGAAAGGGTTATATACCTTTTGTACTGTTTGCATTTTTTAAAATCATAATCCTTTTTATCTTTTGTAAAAACAGTAATTAACATTTGACAAAGGCAACAGGAAAATTGGCCTATAATCCCTGCAAAGAGTAAAGTATGTTTGTAATAAGTGTTTGTTTCTCAGGTATCCTGATCTGCTCAAACTGTATGTCCCCTGCCCCATCCTCCCTTGTATATCAGTTCATCACTAGGGCCACCACTGTCCCATCCCATGCCTATGGCAGACATTGCTAGATGATCCTGGCACTCATCCCACTGAGCCCAGGCACTGACTAAGAATCCTTTCTAGTGCAGACCACCCAGCAGCTTCTATGTGTTCATCAGAGTTTGGTAAGGAAGAAGCTTTTGCATCCCTGACCTGCAGGAAGCATTTCACAGTGAGTCTTCAGAGGATGCTGTGTATTCAAACAGGCCTAGCGTGGGTTCTAGCACAGTGGCAAAGGAAAGCAGCAAAGTCCAGGGCCTGACCCAGATATTCACAGTCTAGCTCAGCCCTGCTCACTCACTCCCACCTCTATGCTTCATCTGGATGGTATGAGTCCATTCCTTGAAATTGGGAAGAACCTGCTTATAGCTTGGCTCACAGACTACAATACAGACTCAGCAATACCTTCAACCAGTAGAGCTCTGTACTTCTCTAACTTTCATAGTCCCTTGAATTTCTGGGAATCCTATGAACTTGAAGATTCAGATTTGGGGGCCAGGATAGGACCTGGGATGTTGCGTTTCTTACAAACTCCCTGGGGATGGCTTGCTGCTGGTCCTGTGCCTACACTTTGAATAGCAAGGCCTTAGAGCAGTGGTTCTGTTCTGAAAGCTTGGCTGCAGTCAGAGTCACCTGGAAGGGGCATTAAGACACAAATTGCTGGACCCGTCCCTAGAGTTTTTGATTCAGTAGGTCTGGGGTGGGGCCCAAGAATTTGCATTCTTAACAAGTTCCAGGTGCTGCTGCTGCTGGTGCAGGACCTATGGGTTCTGTTCTCCAACCTCAATCTTGGTGAGAGATCCTCCAGCAATGCCCACCCTATGTCTTCTCAAGAAGCCTGTAGACAAAAAAAAAAAAAAAAAAAAAAAGAAAGAAAGAAAGAAAAAAAGAAAAAGAAAAAGAAAAAAAAAAAAGCAGGGGATTTGGTGGTGCTGGGCACGCCTGATCTGAAACCCTCATTTGTCACACTAGGAAAAGTTACCTTGGGAAAGCCACCTAACCGTCCTGAACCTTAGTGTGATTGTCAATGAATGGGCTTAGTCAAACCTTTTGTCATAGAGCTGGTGAAAGGAAAATAAATCTTGGGACTCTAAAATCACTAAGCCAAAGGAAAATGTCAAGCTGAGAACTGCGTCAGGCAAACCTGCCTCCCATTTTATTCCCAAATAAGATAGCTACAAAGATTAAAAAAAAAAAAAGCTGCATACCTGCCTTACAAATTGTCCACAAGGAAATTTCTTGTGGGCCTTAAGAACTTTACCCTAAAACAGTTCTGTTAAATTTCACCCTAGCTGTGTCAATTGATGGCTTATCTTCACAGGTGCAGGACAAAGGACAGAACTCAAAGTCATCTCTCGGCTCACCTGAGACAAATGCATATGTGATTGTTTCCTATGCCCTATTGTTTATGTAAAAATGCAAATTCACTGAGCCAGACTAAGGCATAAGTAACTATTCCTCTACTCCCTTCTCACATTAAAATTGTGTGTTCAGGGAAAGGCTGACCAAAGATTCAAAAGAATGCAACCATTTGCCTCTTATCTACCTGTGACGTGGAAACCTCTGCTTCAAGTTGTCTTGCCTTTCCAGACCAAACCAATGTACATCTTCCACATATTGATTGATGTCTCATGTATCTCTAAAATGTATAAAATCAAGCTGTCCCCCAGTCACCTTAGGCACATGTTGTCAGGACTTCCTGAGGCTGTGTCACAGGTGTATTCTTAACCTTGGCAAAATAAACTTTCTAAAGTGATTGAGACCTGTCTCAGATACTTTTGGTTCACAAGCTGTTGCCAGGATTTAGGGAACAAACGTAGCTGAAGGGCTTAGTGTAGTCCTTGGTTCCCTCCCCATCCCTGGGCAGCCATCCTGCAGTTCCCAAGAGTCTGGAAGGACGTGGGATGAATCCTCACCATGAGGCCACACCTCCAAGCAGACATCGGACTGAGAGTTTCTCACCTTTTGACGTTTACAGGTTCCTTGAGTACTAACGTGGCAACATCAGCTGATTTTTTTTTTCCCTGAAGAGTCTTCCCATTGCTTCCTCCCAGCGCTGCATCTGTGACGTGGTGTCCAGACTTCCTCCTGGACACGTGCCGAGAATGCCTCTCCGCTTTTACAGGCACTTGTTGAAGGAAAGTGTTACCACAGGTAACAGGAATCCAAACCGGTGTTTTCTTGGCTTTTCGCAAAGGATTTCAGGCCCAGGCTCCTGCCCACTCTCACCATCCTGCAACCCACCTCATAATCAAATCCATAAGCTTTGTTGCCAATTATTGGCCTCTGCAGCAGAATGATGGGGAAGAAAAGCAAGGACAGGCACTCTCTGGCATGAGGCAGCTGGGGTTTCAGTACTGCCTTCTCTGTGTATCTTCCCAAGGCAGCACCAAATAGAGACAGACAGAACCCCTGACAGCATCACAGCCTCGCTCAGACGCCTGGCCATTCCAGGCATGGAACACACCCCAGAGACCCCTGGGGCCAGAATCTGGTGTACCGCTAGTGGGAGGAGAGTGCCCAGGGGAAGGCCGCATGTTTTGTGGGATTTCAAGAAGACTTTCCAGATAACTAAGGGTTAACCCTTTAAGAACCAAAGCTTGACAACCCCTCCCCTCCTCAGATTCACTCTTTTTGTTAGAAACCTTCCCAGATAGAAAGAATATGCACTCCCGGCTTCCTTCCTTCAGTAGAGCCTACACATGTCATTTATTTTGATCATAATGGCCCAGGGTCATCACCGGAATATGAATGAGTGCATCTAATTGAACCACTTGAACAATCCTCTCAACACTGGGTCCCTTGGCTCCACGTGTGCTTTTTACTTTGTGTTTTTCTTAAGTCCATTTTTCTCTCAGACTTCAGATTTGAAAGCTTGGCTTTTTGAAACAAATATTTGGTGTATCCCCTGCTTTGTTTCTTGGCTAACTCATCTATTCTAACTTGGGAGCCAATTTTTTAACTGTCTTGGATTCCTCTGGATTTCACATGAGCTAAACTCCTGCCAGAGAGGAAGATGGATGTAACTAGATTGTATAAAAATATTTGCTTCTATAGTCAATGATCCCTTTCTTCAAGTACTTTTAAATTCTTATGCCAGCTTCTTAATACTTTTCACCTTTTGCATTTCTACTAGCTTGGTGTCAGACTATCACTTGTGCAGCTGCATAAGTACCTGCCCTAGCTGTTTCTTGCCTGCTACAGGGTTTTCTGCTGCAGGCTATAACATCAATTAGCTGAGCATGTTGGAATTGTACACAAACTAAGAATTAGTAAGGTCTGAGCAAGAACTTGGGTTCATGCCTGTGGCAATGGCTTGGAGGCCTGATTCCCTGTACCTGGTCGTAGTCTGCATAGCTGATGTGATACTGGGACTTGCTTTGTAAGTATTAGTTAAATCATTGCCACAATACATTTTATCTGTATTGCTATAATTCCCATGTAATGAAGAAATATCACCTCATCACTAGAAGGGACACAGATCATCTATTCAAAGCCAAGCATGTGACAGAGGAAGAAGGAGGGGCTCAAGGTGAGGATAAATGGCTTGCTAGAAATCTCATAGCTTGCTTGGACACATCCAGGACTCTCTTATATGTTCTGGCTCTCAGTTGAATCTCTTTACGCAACACCAGCAGTTTAAATCTTCATTCATTCATTCACTCGTCATGTATTTGCAGCAGAAGCCCAATATGTATCAATACAATGGATTAAAAGGGATCTACTCAGACACTTCTTACCCATGGGGAGTGCCTGAAGCATCTCCAAAGAAACCTGGAGCTTTTAGGACCCAGTCTGAAAATGGATACCCTAGATTCTATGCACTATATAATCCTGCCCAGATTTAGATGAACAAAAATTGTATTCTCTATGTTTGGGAAATGGTCAAACTGACCAAAAAGGTCAGGTGGTTTGTCCAAAGCCAAAGAGAATTGATGTCACAAAGCCTGGAATCTGGCCCTGCCTCCCAGCCCTCTATGCTTCTCGTATATTCTCCATTCCTCTCTCCACAGCAGAGAGGGATTCTATATCCCTGAGAGGAGCAAGCCTTTGAAGTGGAGGCACTGGTCTGGAAAAGATGAGGCTTCTGGATGAGCCACTGGAGAAAAGCAAGCGGTACCTCTTGCTTTGTTCACATCCTAGTTGGTACCCAGATGCTTGGTATTATTCAGCCCTTGGAGCCTTGCTGGATTCTAAAGAATGACTTAAAGTAACTGACATAGGGTGCCTAAAACTTCAGGCAGTTGTGTTAATGGACATTAAGATAGTCATCCACTCCCAACAGCAAAGCCAAAAAATGTACAGAATTCAAACAATCTACGAGGTCAGGATCCTCAAAAACTGGATTACCACAATAGCCCCATAGCTTGTCCTCTGCCTCTTCTCCCTGTCTTTCCCACATAGCCTCTACACTGTCACAAAAGTAAGCTTTCTGGTGGCACATGACTGTAATCCCAGCTACTCAGGAGGTCGAGGCAGGAGAATCACTTGAACCCAGGAGGCAGAGGTTGCAGTGAGCCGAGATTGCACTACTGTACCCCAGCCTGGGTGACAGAGAGATACTCTGTCTCAAAAAAACAAAAATAAGCAAACAAACAAAAAACAAAAGTAAGCTTTCCAATTATATACTCAGAAACCTCCACTAACTCTCTGTTGCTTATAGGGAAATAAACAGCTCCACTCTTCATCAGATATTAGAAGATATATGTAGCTTAAACTCTGAACCTGTCCAAATTCATTTCTCAATACCCCTATTTGGGTAGCTGATCCCAAACTCAGCTACAAACATACCTCATGTTGTGTTGGTTGGGACCTTTGAACATTCCGTTTATCTACAGAAGAGTTCTTTCCTTTTCGAGCCAAAGACCCAAATCCTACTGATATTCCAAGTCCCATTGCAAATGCCCATGCTACCGAGAAGCAATCGCTGGATTCTCTAAACCCCTTCATATTTTATTTGTACCTCTCTCTAGGCATTTATCACACTCTATTTTGTATCACTATTATTTATAGATATGTCAAATCTCAACTTTCAGACCATTTTTTTAAAAACTAGGATTCTCCTTTGGTTTATTTTTATATCCTTTGCAGGATTTAGTAGTGCCCTGGTCCCAGTAGATTTACTGTGGCAGAGTAGGAATTGCATGGAACTTTTAATCTCAGAGGCTTGGGTTCAAATTCTGACTCAGCTACCCACTAGTTGCATAACCTTAACCAAGTTGTTCAACCATCCTGAGCCTCAGTTTCCTCATCTGAAGAGAGAGAATAATAATTTCTCCCTTTCAGGAAACTTGGTGAGAACATAGGTAAGATGCCTGGCATAGTTCTTTGCATAAATAAATAAATAAATAAATAAATAAATAAATGGGCATGTTAATAGGTATTTTTGGAAAAAAGTGAGTAATGCAGACAGAATGTGTGAGACAAAGATCCAGCTATATAGGAAGTGACATGTGGGAGTTCTCCTCTGTTGAAATTCACAAAACCTGAAGAATAGTCTTTCTCCCTTCTGACTAAAACAAAACAACATCCTCAGATAGGAAATCTTGGTCGGCTCGGCTGCTACTCCTTCCCGAAGCTGACCCTTCACTTCTTCAAGCTTTGGGGTGGTGCATCTAGTTCCCCCAGTTCTCTGTCTAAACCCCAGGGTGCAGATGTTTAAATATGGCCCCCAGATGGTGCAGAGAAGAAGAGGACAGCATCATCCTTCCCTCCCCAGCCTGCCTGCCTCACCTAACAGGCCCAATGAGAAACAGGCAATTGCAGAGGGTACCGGGAGAGGCTTTTGATCTGCCGGCTGCACAGAAGCCAGCTGAGCCCAGAAGAAGCAGTGTCAGATTTATGGCGGCCCTGAGAAGTACAGATATTAGGTTGGCTGTAGCTCACTGACCTCTTCAGGCTTTCCATTTTGGCCTGAGATTTATTACCTCCCTGGCTTTTTAAATTCCCAGGGATCTGTGGCTTTAACATTTCTGCTCGAGCCCCCCGATTCACAAGGACTTCCTGTTTGCCGGGACCACAGATAAAGAAGACACAAACCACAGAACACCAACACTATGTAATTTTTTTGTTCCTGACTCCTTAATTTCTCAGCCATCCTAGGTGTTCTGTCAAGATGCAGTCTGAAAGTCTAGACCGAGAGATATCTATGATAGAAAATGTACATCAGTATTTCAAGTCCTCTGAATTTATTCTAGCCATTTGACAGTTGCTTGGAGATACAATCTCAATTTTTGCAATGGCCCCTTCAGCAAGATATTTATGGCAGATACAACTGTAATTATTTACCTGTAACAAAGTCCAGGTCTGTCTGCTTCAGGTGATTCAGGCAGCAGAGGGACAGGGAGAACAGATTCATCTTCCTCTTGTCCAAAAGTCGACCTCTTACCCTCGGGGCCTCTCCCCACTCATTATGAAAATGCTGATGCACTGGGACATAGTTGTTTCCTGTGCATCTTCTGGATGCCAGTATTAAAATACATGGACCAGAAAATAAATATATGCAAGATACAATGGTGAAGAGATTAATTTGGTGAGCTCCTTGAAGGCAGGCAGGGACAGTGCTGCATTTTCTCCGTTTTCTAGCTAAGTGACTTCCATGGGATAAATGCTCCATCAGTATTGAAAGATTTAATTTTTTTCTGCAAACATATGCAAATTAATACATAGCAATGAGTGCCGGTCCCCCTAATGGTCTCCTGCAGAGACTGTGCAGTTCTTCCAAAGATGCAGCCCTGCAGATCTTAGGGCCGAGCCTGGTTTGTAGCATCGCTGAGAGTTGTTTACCAGCACTGAGAGACCAGTAGTCTCTGATCTTTCCAGCCACATTCCACTTTCACCCAAAAATATTTCCCCAAGTAATTGCCCAGTTTAAGGGCAGACAGGGTTTTCAAACTGTTTTGGAAAATCATAATCCATCTTGAAAAGGCAAAGATTTGGCTACACTCCCCAAATCCACAAGCCTGTGCTGTGGATCCATGGGACGATTCCAAAGTGGAGACTAGGACTTTTCTGAGCCATAACAACATGTGGGAATAAATGTATTGTCTGTCTAAATGACTTTGTTTTTTTGGCAGAACTAGCATCTATTTGAAGGAACATACAAATTCCTGGGTGTTTGTTAAAAAAAAAAAAGGCACATTAATTTATATTCTTAAC
This sequence comes from Pan troglodytes, assembly GCF_028858775.2. Taxonomy (NCBI): domain Eukaryota; kingdom Metazoa; phylum Chordata; class Mammalia; order Primates; family Hominidae; genus Pan; species Pan troglodytes. The sequence goes on from NC_072411.2 coordinate 19,268,896, forward strand.
TTGTGTCTTTTTGTTTTGGTTGTTGTTATTTGTGTTCTCACGGGAGGCTCTGAGAATGAAAGGCATTTGTGTGACACTCAGGGCCCAGTGGTGGTTGGAGATTTTTCTCTCTTGGCTCTCCTCCTGGCATTTGCATGGTTCAGAATCTTCTTACCATCATGTTGAAATGATCAAGCTGCTGTGCAGTTTAAACTTGCAGATAAAGCATGCCAGCTTGTCTGTCTCAATACAATGGCAAAAAAATTATGCTTTTTAAAAAAATAAATGTTTTCCATTTTAAAATAACACATGCACCCTGTAGAACATTTGAAAACATATCAAAGTAGAAAGCTATTGAGGATCACCTGGAGTCAAAGGATTGATTTCCTTCTAGCATGGTTTTTCCTAAGCTTAGAGTTTACTTATTTGCAATCAAATAAATATACCTGTTTTCATTTGGCATTGTAAGACATGTACCTTCAGATATTCTGGATAATTCTTTATGAGCACTGCTGTGAATAGCTGCATTGTGTCCCATTAAGTGGATGCAGGCCTGCATTTCCTTACTGTTGTCAATTATCGACACTGTTGTCACTCTGATTTTCTACTATTGCTTCTTCAGGACTCCAAACCCAGAGAATACAGGAAGAAGTGTTCAGTGTCTGCATACAAGTGGATGGCCAGTGCTTTGCTTATCTGAGGTCTGGGCCTATGCAAAGGACCTGTCTGTCCTGACAGCCACTGCTCTGAGCCCCTTGATTTAGAATCTACCAGGCATCTTCACTGCTGGGTCAGAGGATGCCCCCCTAGGGCTTCTCCTGAGTCCCCCCAGGTGACCCAGCTTGGCTGATCCTGTCAGCCATGTGCTGTCTCCTGCTCAGTCCTGTCTCAAGACAGGATCTCAGTGATTTGCTCCTGGCTCCTTAGCAGGTTGATCCCAGCCCACTGGCTCCTGCACCAGTGTCCCAGAAACCCAGGTAGAAAAAGCTTTCTACTCCTACATTGTGAGAGAAACCGGGGGCAGGTCTCAGTGGCCTGTGATGGGGTCTGGCCTGGGGGAGTGTCTGGGAGGCCCCGACTCTTTCTGAAGGCAAAACTGAACTGCAAGCTACAGCTGTCTAGCATGATTATATGATGTTCATTACTTGTAGCCTATTCCCCTGAAGTTGTCTAATAAACGTGCTTGTGCTGATTAACATTGTGGATGTTCAGAAACATGGTTATGCCTAAGTAAAAGATATTATTTCTTATGATGATAGAGAAGCTCTACAATAGCAGGCACATGCTACATGAGGCGGTGGAAGTTCAAAGACGGAAACCAGCTTCCCCAGGAGGCACAGAGCTAAGTTTAAATCCCCATCTGCGGACGTTAAACCCAGGCTCTTCCCTTTTCACCATTCTATTGATTCCAGAAATCCCTGGAATTTTCTATTCTTGTTTTAGGAATGAAGAAACTGAGATACTGAGAAGAAAAGTGAATGCCCCATGCCTACTCAGCTTGTTGGTAAAAGAATCAAGTCCCCAAACTCTGTCCAAAGGTGGCCATTGGTAGCAACTGAAAATAGAACACAGTTTTCAGGGAGTATGAGTCTGAGATTACCAAGGAGCAAAGTGCCACCCGAGAGCCGCCTTTGGTTCTTCCAGGCGCTCTGAGCATTTTGCACGGTGTTCTGAGCACTCCTGAGCCCCTTCCCTCCCCAGCCTGCATGCATGCATGCCAGGCAGTTTGTACAAGAACAACACGTTCCCATGAATTTGGGAAAGCGGAAAGCTGCCAATTCACCCCAAGCAGGCATTCCAAGCTGGCCTGGAGACCTGTCAGTCAGTGATCAATTTGCCCTTCACCAGAGCCTCCCTGAGATCATTCAGCCTGGGACAGGTGGATCTGGTTTCCAAGCTATGATCTGCAGTGACTCCTCAGGCCTCGGTGGAGGGTGGGCCCTGGGAGGGGGAAAGCTACTATCTCAAAGCCCCAGCAAATGATTCCCCCAGCTGGGGAGGGCACCAGACAGTCCGACACCCTAGCTGAACCGATTTGGCACACACGCCAGCAGCTGACGTTGCTCCCCATTTTCCACGGTGCATCTTGAGAAGCTGTGGGCCTCAGCCTCCCTGGGTAGCAGGGTGGGCACTTGAAACTGGTAGGTTTGCTATCCTTTTGAATCATTCAGGAAGAAAATAATAATAGGATGGCTGCATCTATATTCTGTTTCCTCCCAAAGTGCGTTCACATCCATTATCTCCCTTTGATGCTCTGCTTACACAAGCACTGCAAGCCTATTTGAGGAGGGATTTGGCCGATGTGGCAGGAAAGACCCAGAGGAGAAATGAGTACCTGTGGGTCATGCCCTAATTGGCCCAGTGGGCCCCGGGTCAGCCTTTCCAGGCTGCGGCTCCCGGCCTCTTCCTGCTCTAGCAGCATTGTTTCTTCTTCTTCTTCTTCTTCTTCTTCTTCTTCTTCTTCTTCTTCTTCTTCTTCTTCTTCTTCTTCTTCTTCTTCCTTCTCCTTCTCCTTCTCCTTCTCCTTCTCCTTCTCCTTCTCCTCCTCCTCCTCCTCCTCCTCCTCCTCCTCCTCCTCCTCCTTCTCCTTCTCCTCCTTCTCCTTCTTCTCCTTCTCCTTCTCCTTCTTTTGTTTTAAAACAGAGCCTTGCTGTTGTTGCCCAGGCTGGAGTGCAATGGTGCAATCTCGACTCGCTGCAACCTCCACCTCCCGTGTTTCAGCAATTCTCCTGCCTCAGGCTCCTGGGTAGCTAAGATTACAGGAGCCTGCCACCACGACAGGCTAATTTTGGTATTTTTAGTAGAGATGGGGTTTCACCATGTTGGCCAGGCTGGTAGCATTCTTCTTAAGAAAGCACCCTCGGCCAGGTGCAGTGGCTTACACCTTTAATCCCAGTACTTTGGGAGGCTGAGACAGGCAGATCATGAGGTGGAGTTCGAGACCAGCCTGGCCAACATGGTGAAACCCCATCTTTACTAAAAATACAGAAATTAGCCGGGCATGGTGGCACGTGCCTGTGATCCCAGCTACTCCGGAGGCTGAAGCAGGAGAATTGCTTAAACCCGGGGGATGGAGGTTGCAGTGAGCTGAGATTGTGCCACTGCACACCAGCCTGGGTGACAGAGTAAGACTCCGCCTCGAATAAAAAAAAAAGAAAGCACCCTCGTTTCAAGCCAGGCTGATTATCTGCATCACTGTGTGAACATCCTGACCACAACCCTTCAGTGGCTGCCATCACCTGCAGGATTGAGTCCAAAATCCTTATCAAGGCAAAGAAGGGTTTTGTGACCTGACTGACCCTCCCCTATAATTCCTCCAACACCCTAGGGAGCTTCATGCCTCTGTATTTTTCATAAACTGTTGGTTTCTTTGGTCATACATTTCCTTCCCCCATCTACCTGAAGAACTGTTCATCTTTCAAAACCCTACACAGGCATTAGCTCCTCTCTGCACATCCCTGAATCATTCTTTCTCCGGATCACTTTAGAACTTGGTTACACATGAATATAAAGCCCAAAAACATAGATAGGTCTCTCTCCTAGTCATTAGGCTGCAGGACTAATCTTTTGGTAATATTTGGAACCCAAAGCATGGCACAGTACCTGACATATAACACATAGCGAATAACAACTGGCATTGGCCTATCAGGCATTCCATTGGCATGGGTCTTCTGAGGGGGTTGGCTGCCCAGGAACTCACATCTCTACTTGGGGCTTGTGAGGCTTAACATAGCATTCTTGTAGGAGTGTGGCAGGCTAGGACAGAGGCTGCTTCTGCAGCTTGTCATGCTTCTCGGAGACACTCATTCCTGAGCCCTAAGATGACAAATATCAGCATGTGTGGCCCTGTAAGTGAGGTGCAGCCTGAGTTTCTGTTGCACAGCCAGATGCCAGATCCCATGCCCCACCAGGCCTGTCTGAGTCCACACTCACTACTGAACATTGCTCCAGGCATGTGGAAAAGTATGGCGTGATAGTGAAGGACCAGCCTTCACAGCATTGACGTCCAGATATCTGGCTTCACCCTCAATCTGGAATCATTGTCCATTTTCTAGTTTTTTAGTCCTGCCCCCTGACTCCTAGCTTCTATCCATGATTTCCATCGCCTAATTGTAGACAGTAATGACCTTCTATAAAGGCCCAGTCCCAGGATAGACCTTTTACAGTAGCACAGCCCAGGCTAGCTCACTCTCTGTGTTTCCTCAGCCCAGGGAAGCTCCTACTGGTCATGGTCCAACCCAGCAAAGGGTTTAGATACCATGTCCTAACTCTCTAAATGGGGGGACTCCATTGCTACTACTTATGACTTTGGGGACTGACACCCAGCTCTGGCTTCCCCAAAAATCTAGCCTTGGCTGTAGTCCACCAAGATCTGGGGATTAGCAAAGCAAAATACCCCATTTGGGGTCTGAGTCTCAGATGTTTCCTGCTGTCCGGGGAAGATTTCCAGCCTGGGCGAAGGTCCACTGAGCCTGAGAAATTTGTCTGAATCCATCAAAGTCATACTGGGACATAAAACTCAAAACCCCTCTCCCCAGCAGGAAGGCTCCATTCTGCCAAGACACCAGCATGCCATGCCATCAGCAATAATTGCCAACAAGAAGAGAAGAACCGTGTAAGATCAAAAAGATTTTAAATTGTTCAGCCATCCAAAATTGTCTGTGGTGATGGTTTTCAGGAGTCAGAGGTAGGGAAGGAGACCCGCCCCTCTGAAATTCACCTGCTACCCACACCATACACACACATGTCCTGAAGATCTAGATTTTTGCTGTTACCCATACTGTGCTCTGCCTGGGCTGTTCCTTGCTCAGCCTAGTTAAAATTAACCCCTTTATACCTTGGCCAACCTGCAAGGTGGAGCATTTAAAGGGCAGAAGTGGGTAAAAGAAACAAAAGGAAGAGAAGAGCTATTTATGTTTACCATTGTGTTGCTTTTGAGCTCCTGAAGGAAACATTCCTCAGTGCTATAGGATTAGCTGGAGTTATTTTAAATGGCTTATTTTAAAAGACTATTGTTAAACAATAAGGCACCTATATTTTAACAATGCATGGGCACTGAGGGCCTGCATATTTAACAAGTGCTCTGGTCACTACTGGAGAAAAGTGAGCCACCTGGCGACATTGTTGACCCTGCCCCTTGGGCCACTCAGGACTGGGTGCTGGGTGGAGGACATGGGATGGGGCAGGGATGGACAAAAGGTAGTAGAAGACAACGGCCCACTTGAGAAACTTAGAGTCTGTTTGGGAAGAAAACCTGGAATGCATGAAAAACTCAACTACTGTAAGCTGTAAACAGGCATCTGAGGCTCAAGTGTCAGTTCCCCCAACAGGCCTGGTAAGGCGGGGGTTCCTGGGTGAGGTAGGCCATGAAGGCACAGCAGGATCCTCTGGGTAGGGAGGACAAGGAGGCCTCTGCCTCGGCCATGGAATCAAGTGGCAGAGGAGAGGGCGGCTAGAGAAAGAGAGAAGGCACTTGGAGGACCCTGGCCTTCTGAGCTGGCCTTGTTGAGGTGTTTGCCACAGGCACTGTTTTTCCATTGCTAGGCTTACCCCCTGCCCCCACCACCTAAGATTTATTTAATTTATTTCTTGATATATGCTGGTTAAATTAACCAATGAATTTGTAAAGAAGCAGAGTCTTGAAGAGTGAGTAGAAATTAGGTGGAAATAGGAGAGATGATGCCGCTGGCAGAAAGAACATGGGGTGCAGAAGCCCAGAGGCCAAGTGCGTTGGGTTTACATAGGGGGCTGCATGGTCAGTGGGTGTGGAAAGGGACAAGGTGGGAGCCAGGATGGTCAGGTCTGGGGCACTGGGCAGGGACCTCATCCCGGAGGGTCTTATGGGTCTTGAAATATATTTTAGCCTATTTCAGGAAATATAGAAATATTTCTCTTTTTTTTCTTTAGTTTCTAAGCTGTCTTTTCCTAGCAAGGAGGCAGGATTTCCACATTAGGTTTAGTGGTTGAGAGTGGTTTGAGGTAACAGAGGTCAGACAGAGGCCCCCTCTCTGGGCATGAGTCAAGCAGCCTGAGGTTTTGGTATTGATGTCTGCATTGCCTTTGCATGAGTCTCTGGATTTGAACTGCTGTGTTAGGTGGGCAAAGTATCAAGCTTGGGACTGGGCTTCTCTCTCTCCACCACTGTGACTGAGACTGTGGCCCTGGCTTCCTCCTTGTGATCTTTCTTCGTAGGAGACAGGACAATGTACATGGGCCCAGAACACTTCTTTAAACAGAGGACTCTAGGCTAGGCTCAGCCCCAAAGTTCACTCTGCAATTCCCCAGGCAAGGGGTTGATGCCTGTTTGCACTCCAGCTCGGGCTTGTGGATTTGCTGTTGAGTTTGGCACTGATTTGCAATCTGCAAGTTGATGGATGCTGAGGCTGCTGGCAGCTGGGCGAGTGAGAAGTGACTCTGAGATAAGAGAACCTCTCCTGATATTTACAGCAGGGCTCTGAGAGTCCAGACAGTTTTCTGAGGCCTCAGCCAGATCTGGGGAGGGGAGCCAGCACTGGGTGGGTGGCCCAGGGTCTTGGGATGAGTGAGGACATCTCAGGCAAAGGGTGGAAAGCACTTCAGGCTCGGAGTCCTGGAGGCCTGGATCCTCTTCCTGGCCCCCTCAACCTGAACAATCTGTGTGCCACTGGGAAAACTATTTCCTCTCTCTGAGCTCTTTATACCACAAAGTAAGGACAACAATTTGGGCCTTGGTCTCAGCCATGCATGTCATGAGGATCAAATGAGATGACATCTGTAAAAAGACTATGCAAGAACTTTAAAGATTCGTGAAAATATTGTAAAGGTCATTAAATTACAGGAATGTGTCCCCTGTCAGCTGACAATTGCCCAGCATAACACTGCAGAGTGCTTAGGAAGACTTGGGGAATTACGACCTCTCTGTTCTAATGTATATTAAGATAGGCATGAAATGAGACTTGGGATTTTTGTGGCCCTTCTTGTTTAGATCTGGTTAAAGCATAAATGTAAATACAAGCATCTCAAGTGCTGGTGTGGTCAGTATTATGAAGTTGCTCATCAGTGCCTGAAGTTCAGGAAACCTGGGCTGGGCACAGAACCAGGCCTTTCAACATCAGCATTTCATTAAATCTTAGTGTTAGGATGTAGGCATTGCTGGCCCATTCCTCAGAGCCAGGCTGTCAGCCTCTGCTTAATCCACGATGACTGGAACATACGGGCTTGGAGAAGCACACAGCCTATGAGAGTTCACCAGCCACTGTGCTGGGTTCCCTCTAGGCCAAGGGGGTTCCCCCTCCGGCTCTGTGCTTTTCCTGCTACTCCTGATGGTGATTTTCTTGCTTCTTTGCATGTACCTCAGGGGCTTGTGCCTAAATGACTCCTGTAGGCTTTATCTTACGGGGTCTTCACCATAACCCTGGGAGCTGGGGGTCAGGGAGAGGTGTTATTATAATGACTTACAAGTACAAACAGAAAGGGAGATTCTGGAAAAGGAAAGAAAGGAGGGAAGGAGAAAAATCCTTTGAAGTTTTCGGTGTGTCAGGCACTTCCGCATTTACTACCTCATTTCATCCTGCCTACCCATGGGGCTGGAATTATTATCCCCTTCTTCAGATGAAAGAGGGAGGTCCTGAGGATGTAGACAGCTTACCACAAGCCACGTGTGTAATAAGTGGCAAACCTAGACCTCTGAGGCAGATTGCATGACTATAAGGTCAGACCAAATTAATCAGTTTTGGTTTTTTGGAGTTTTATTCATGTTGCTGGTTTCCCTTCTGGAAGAAAGAGGAGGATATTACAATTAAGAGCAGAAGTGATGTTTTTAAGTTATCCTTTCTGGAAAAATAAACAAACACAACCTTTTGAAATAAAGCCAAAGTGTGGGGGGAATTGCTGAAGGTGGAAGATATCTTTTATTTTTTAAATTATTTTATTATATATATTTTTTGTAGACACAGCATCCCACTATGTTGCTCTGACTGGTTTCAAACTCCTGAGCTCAAGCAATCCTCCCACCTCAGCCTCCCAAAGTGCTGGGGTTACAGATGGGAGCCACTGCACCCAGCTTGAAGGTGGAAGACAGCTTTTAAACTGGAAATTGCTTAATGGAAACATTTCCTCATTTTGGTAGAGCCTCAAATAGAGAGGATCAGGGTGTAGTGAAAGGTGTCATCCCAGTGCAGAGAGCTTAAGCCCAGAAAACCAGAGAACTGGGGTGTGTTTGGCGTCTGTGGGCAGCCCACTGGAGGACCCTGGGCACTTTATGTGCATCCTATGCCTTGTTATCCACATCCTTAAAATGGATTTACTAATATCCCCAAAAGCAGATAAGAAATGTGATAACCTGATTAAAAATCTCTCTGTCCCAAGCTTTATTTTTCTTCATAGCTCTCCTCACCACCTGACATATCACATAGTTAGTTTTCAACATCCCTTCCTAAGACGTAAGCAGCCTGAAAGTAGCCACTTTGCTCTACTGCAGCCCCAGCACCTGGATCAATGGCATTATATAACAGATACTGTGTAAGCAACTTGTGGAATATAGCAACCAATGATGAATGAATGAACAGCTTGTCCTGTAAGCATCATGGAAAAGGATCTTTTGTTCCCTTACGTATCACCTAGCACAGAGCCTATACATAGTAAACGCTCAACAGATCTACATTGAACAAATTAATACAAGAATGTGTAAAAATGCTTTTGTAAATAGGAAGGAACACAGACACTAACACATAAGATACACAAATATAAGAGTAACAACCCCATCAAATAGCAGTCTCCAAAGGGAAATGGAGATAGTAGCTAGACACTCAGCACATTTTGTTGCAGCTTCTTACTTTATTCAACCAACAGGTTATCCTGAAAACAACCAGCATGTGATCTCTTAATAACAGTCACTTCTAAGGATGAATTTGGCCAATAGCTTCCAAATCAGTGTGCATGTGGAGACACAGAAAGACTCCAAACCAAAGGAGAAATTACAAAGGTGAGCCCAGTGCCCAAGGCCTGCCAGAGAGAGAAACCAGGAAAAGACCATTAAACCCTGAGAATGGTCTCTGTGCTAATAATCTAAGCTACTATTAGCGACTTACAGCAGAGAATTTTTTTAAAATGCTAGAACACATATGATTTTTATCTTGCCGTTATCCCTGTAATCATTGGTCCTGATTAAAGACTTCTGCCCTAAAAGATGGATGGGCTCGAACACTTAAATATATAGTAATCGTTCACTTCTTAAATGCTGTTTCTCCCAAGACATCCTTACATGCACTTCAATTTAACGAGCAGCAATTGTTTCTCTTCAACTATTTGAAAAACACTGGAGAGTTTGGTTGAAGGGGGATGGTAAAAAAAAAAAAAAAGTAATAATTCTAACCACCTCCATTCTTCCCAACTAAGGAAGTTAACTAAGCAGTTAAGAGACTTGTTAGAATTTTTTGCAATGAAGAGGCATATATTTGAAAAAATGCCAAAACATGTTAGTGCCTGTTTCTCCATAAATATGCAGGGCAAGATAGTCATCAAAAAGGAAATGTTAGGGTATCATTCACTTGACTCCTCTCACATCTAGTTAATGCCAAATGGCCTGGGATTCCCAGGGCATTTCTGTGGCATCTGATTCCCCAAGTTTCCCTTCCCATCCTGACCCAGTTGTCACCTCACTTAGCTCACAGTCCTTCATGTCAAATCCCTTTGGGACAGTTGTCATCTCAAGCTTGGGATTAAAACCATAGGAATTGGGCTGCGCATATCCACAGAGTAACATGAGTTCTTTGTGATGGATGGGGGTTGAAATTTTTTTTGTACCGTGTCTAGTAGCAAATCTTGAACTACAACAGCAACAATCACCTTATCAGTGAAGGTGAAGAGATACGGTGAGTATCTTTGTGTAAATCTCAATGTTTCTTTGTCAAGTTTGCCTAAAGCAAGACTCCTCTTCAAGGCCTCCCCGACAGTCCAACTTCAGACTAGAATTTCAGTCTCATGGCTGCATTTCTTTAAATAGAATCCACCTGCTAATAATGTGTGGTCATTCACTCTTCCCAGACACCCTGTTCAATGTCATCTTCAGTCTCCTTGCTCCTGCTCTCTCTCTTCCCTAGAACATCCTAACCCCTGTCTCTATTTGTCAGGACTGTACTCATTCACAGCCATCCTGGGTAAAGGAGATCATCTATTCCAAGTTTTCTCCACTAACCAATCTCAAGTTATCAGCCCTCTTTCTTCTCTCCTTTGTCTGTCATTGCACTGAGGATGTGGGGCTTGTAGGAGAAGCATTTGGACACATCTGTCCCCCCAGCTATGAGCTACAGGAGACTAAGGAAGTGGTTTTCTTCCTAGCACCCCAGTGCCCAGCATAGGACCTGGCACATGTGCATTGTCAGTGCTTGCAGACTGAAATGGAATTCCACTCTTGGAATTTAGAACCTTAGGGAAGAGGCATCCATTTTTTATTTCACCCCAAAACCTCATCATCTCCCTTTCCAAGCTAAACTCTCCTAGTTCCTTCCAGCTCTTCTGCCACATTATTTCCACTGGGGGAGGGGATGCAGACATGCCTGAATTTGAACCTTTACTTCCTAGTGACTCATTAGCCATGTAACTTTAACAAGATCTTAGCTGGTCTTTGCTGGAGTTTCCTTAGCTGTGAAATGAGGATAAGGTGGCAGAGGAACGCCTGGGAGATGGATGGAGATCAACAGATGTAAAGCACTCAGCACATGGCAGCCTCCATCCTGCCCCCTGTTCTGCTCACACCTGGGGGATTTCTGGTTGGCCAACATCCTTCCAAAGGAGCCCAACACTCTCAGTTTTCCCTCGGAATTGGTAAAACAGCTGTGCTTTCATCTCCCTTTAACGGTTGCATTTCATTGCTAGCAATTCCTTCTAGCTCAGAGAACCTGGGCTTCCAATCTAATGATGTCCCTAAAGGGCTGACAAATAAAGCTCTCCAGTGCTCAACTGCCATTTAATATTAACACTGAAGGATCCTTTTTGAGTTAAGGTACTGACAGTTCTAATGAAACGTAAATACAAGAGAGTAACATGTATCTTATAGGCATCCCAAGCTTACCATGACACAGTGGTTCCTACCACCCAGTCTGGAGAGCAGCAGATCTGGACTCAAGTCCAGGACCCAGAAGTGATAAGCTGTGTGGCCCCAATCAAGCTATTTAGTGTCTCTGAGCCTTGATATGCCAGGAGCCCCTGCCTCATCTGATTATTATAAGAAGCAATGCATGCAAAGCACTTAGTACTGCACCAGACAGATAGTAGGCACTTCACTGGTGGGGGATACCAAACAAGGCTGTTCTGAGAGTGAAATGAGGTAAGATCTATATTAAAAAGTGCTTGGAAGTTATGACAAGTTTATTCATTGCCTCTTTCTGTGTTTGGGGTCCCAGTGATGCCATTATCCTCAGAGTGCCCAAGTCAGATACCTGGACCATTCCCAACTTATTTCTCTCTCGCTTTACCCTATCTTTCCTGTCTCGTGCCCCAAACCACTTCAAGTCCTGTTGACTTTGCCTCCCTACTGTCTAGCCTTGCTTCCCCTCATAGTCTTTGGACCTTATCATGGGCCCCCAAGCTCCTTGTTCCTCTTATTCATAGCTGTTTTCACAATTTGTGTTTTTCTATTTATTTCTGGCACTATATGTTTCTTCCCCACTAGTAGACCAGATGTTTTCAGAGTCAGGGACTCTGTTTTGCTCACCATTGTTCATCCCCGGTGCCTAGCACAGTGCCTGTTATATGGTAGGTACTAAATAAAGATTCTTGGGTGAATAGATAGATGTATGAATGGATAAGTGAATGAATGAGTGAGCACTGGACTTAGACCTCAATGCCTATCCACCCTGTAGCCAGAGCGATCTTTTTAAAAATAAATCTGATTGTGTCACTCTCCTGTTTACATCCTTCTGTGACTTCCCATGTGATTAGGATGAATTCCAAATTGCTTAGCCAATCTCACCAAGCAGTGCCTGCTGCGGACCAGCTCGTTTTAGCCTATCTGCTGAGCTTCTACAGTGTGCTCGTTACACCAAGCCACTGAAACCACCCCCAAACCACCCTGCTGCCTTTGCACGTGGAGCTCCCGCATCTGGGTCTCTGCATTCCCCCTTCTACACCAGCCCCACTTCACCTGACCAACTCCTAATGGTACTTCAAGATTCTCTCCAAGGTCCCTACTGCAGGGAGCCTTCCCTGCCCACACAGGCGGGTTTGGGGAGCATCCTCTGAGCACGCCCAGGACCTCCCGGTTGCCCTAGCAGAGCACTTTGTCTGCTGCCTGCCCGTATCACCCATTAGCACATGAACGTATGGAGGACAGGGACCATATATTCATATTAGTCTTTCATGTCTTCCACTGAGCTTGTCTCAGAAGAGGAAGTTAGTACTTTTTTAGTCGTGGGCGAGGGAGTGAGTGAATGAAACCACAACTCCCCACTAACACTGTAGACAGGAATTTGTTCTGTATGGGAGCATCTCATAGAGAGTAGCACTTCAGAATAGACTGCAAATCAGCATGGCGGAGAGCAGAGAAACAGCCCTCCAGGACTGCAAATACAGAGCACCCAGGCCTGGGAGATGCAGTGAGGTGGGGCACTGGGGGTTAAACAGTCTGTGCTGGGTGATGAGAGCAGGACCTCCGGTAAGTCTGAAACTTACCTTCTCCTGGGAGAGACGGCCACAGGCGATGGACAAATGAGCAAAACAGATCAATGTAAAATAATTACAGATTGCTGTAAGAGTTTTGAAGGAAACAAACCTGGGAATTTGAATAGTATGGTCACAAATAGCCCATCTGAATAGTGTTATTTAAAAGGAAAAGATGAGAAGGAGCCCCATGTGAAAAGCTGGAGGAGGAGCAATGCAGGCAGCAGACACAGCATGTGCAAAGGTCCAGCTGCTGACTTGTGTGAGGATCCATAGAAAAAACATGACAGTGTTGTTAGGACCTAGCGTGATCGTATCAGACACACACACACACACACACACACGAGTTCAAATATGGTCTCAGGACTTCTCATCTCAGTTTTCTTAGCAATAGATGGCAAACATTAAACCTAAATAAAATAATCTTCCCCTGGGAACTGCCTTGTCCATTCAAGCTGCTGTAACAAACTACCATAGAATGGGTGGCTTCTAAACAACAGACATTTATTTCTCACAGTATTGGAAACTGGGAAGTCCAAGGTCAAGGTACTGGCAGCCTGGATGTCTGGTGAGGGCCCACTTTCTGGTTCACACAGAATTGCCTTCTCACTGCATCCTCACATGGCAGAAGGGGTGAGGGACTTCTCTGGGATCTCTTTTATTTTTACTTTTTAAATTTATTTTTATTTTTATTTTTTAGATACAGTCTTGCACTGTCACCCAGGCTGGAGTGCAGTGGCACAGTCTCGGCTCACTGCAACCTCCATCTCCCAGGTTCAAGTATTTCTTCTGCCTCAGCTTCCCGAGTAGCTGCGATTACAGGTGCGTGCCACCACGCCCAGCTAATTTTTTTGTATTTACAGTACAGACAGGGTTTCACTATGTTGGCCAGGCTGGCCTCGAACTCCTGAGCCCAAGCAATCCACCCACCTCAGCCTCCCAAAGTTGTGGGATTGCAGGTGTGAGCCACCGCACCTAGCAGGGGGTCTCTTTTTTAAAGGTACCATTCATGAGAACTCTGTCTCCACCATCTAATCACCTTCCAAAGGCTCTGCCTCCTAATACTCTCACACTGGGGATTAGGTTCTGACATATGAATCTGGGGGAGAGGGGACAAAATATTCCATCTATAACAGGAACTGAAATCTAGGCCCGGAGCAGGCTTTTGGTTGAGGTTTGTGGGTAAAGAGTGGAGGCAGTGCTCAGGGAGTGAGCCATGGTCAATGCCAAGGCTCCATCCCGGCAGCTTTACTGATTTGCTAAAGCTGCCTTTTGTATCCCCTATTCCACATGCAAATGCATTTTGTATCTCATGAATGTATGTGCAAACACAAATACACATGCACATAATCCTCATATGCATACTCAGGGGAAATGGGGCATATTGGATCAAACACAACACGTATTTCCACATTCAAAGAGTTTGCTTTATGCTTTGAGGTTTTTTTAAGAAGATCCATTCAATAATAACCTCAGGAGTGGAAACTTTGTTTTACAGGCATCTTTAAGACAAATTCACACAGAGGAGTACCAATAGGCTTTAGCTTTGGGGAATGCCCTCCTGGCTTTTGGAAACAAGAGTCCTGGCTATTTTGATTAGGAGGCTCAGATTACATTGCTTCCACCCTGATCTCTGGGAACTGAAAGCCAGCTGCTGTCTTGTCACTAGATAGCATGTCCCCATCAATGACTGCTCTAATGACATAAAAGGGCAGAGAGTGACTGCCTCTCCTGTCTTTTGATTATCTTGCTCGTAAAAAGAGGCTAAGGGACATGCTTTGCTAAATAATTGGAAAAATGTGTGATGTTCCCCCAACCACTTCATAAAATGTTTGCATCTGTTAGCTAGTGTCTAGCATTCCAAAACTCCCAGGTACCCTTAATTATAGGATCCAGAGAATTCCAGATGAGAACACCCCACTACACTGTTTTCTCAACTTTCATCTACATCGTAAAGAATGTGCTTTTCCTTATCCAAACCACCAACAGGATAATCTTCGGCATTTTGCTGATTGGTCTGCAAATGTAATCTTCAGTGGCAAAAACCTTGAAGGGCTGCCTTGAGATTTGAGCATTCAATCAGTCTTAAGAATTTCTTTTGGCAAAAATACTTAGGCTTGGTCAGAACTCGTGGGGCTGCGGTTGGCTCCGTGTCTCTGAGGCTGGGTATGCCCAGCGGTGTGGTTAAATATCATCGGTGCTGAAGTCTGCCAGGGGGTCTGTTGGAGGTAATCATGCTGATGTGATTTTGAAGAAAGATGAAAGGAAATGGTGCTATTTAGCCTGTAGAACACAAGACTGAAGAGCAACTAGATTCCTGTCTCCAAGTTCAACAGTGTCTGTAACGTTTAGCACAGCATGGAACTTACCTCAAGATTCTGTAATTGTCTTTTTGCCACTGCACGGGGGGCTTGTGCAAAGTACAGCAGCATTCTCTCACCTCCACGTCCTTAACAGGCCTGCAAGTGGCTGCTCAGAGGGTGTGTGCCAACTTCAGAATTAGTGAATGGAGAGGAAAAATGATACTCTCTTTTCATTAGGAACTAAACAAGAGGGCACATGCTTAAGCCAAAAAGTGGTTTTGTTTGTTTTTTTTTTTTTCTGAGACGGAGTTTTATTCTGTCACCCAGGCTGCAGTGCAATGGCGCAATCTCGGCTCACTGCAACCTCTGCCTCCCAGGTTCAAGCGATTCTCCTACCAGCCTCCTGAGTAGCTGGGATTACAGGTATGCGCCACCATGCCCAGCTAATTTTGTATTTTTAGTCGAGATGGGGTTTCTCCATGTTGGTCAAGCTGGTCTCAAACTCCTGACTTCAGGTGATCTGCCTGCCTCAGCCTCCCAAAGTGCTGGGATTATAGGCATAAGCCACCATGCCTGGCCCAAAAAGTGGTTTCTGGTGTACATCACTTAAGCACAAAGTGACTTTTGCTCTACATTTTTTATCTTCACTTGGTGAAATGATGACCAAGTGAAGATAGAAAATGTAAGTGAGATTTCTGGAAAAGTTGAAAAAACTCTATTCTTGAAAATATTTTAGAGTTCTTATTCATGCTGAATGCCTAAGTTTATTTACTTTCATCTAGATAGGAGGCTGGGTATGTCAAGTCCTCTCAAAGCTTTAGCCGCCAATGAGTATAACTGTAAATAAACTCCATGGTTGGATGAATCTATACTTGTGAAATTTTTGCCTGCAGCTCCATTAAAGACTGAATATAGGACAGGCTCTCAGTCCATCAGTGGGGACTCTGGGCACTCACTGACAGGCAGCAGGCACTCGGCATCTGAGCCCACACTCTCCCACACAGAGCCAATGGCAGATGTGACTGGTCCATCACAATACTCCCAATGAGCCCAGGTAGAGCCTCGAAACCCTTCTTGAGCACTTCCAAATAATCAGTGTTACAACATAGGAAGAAACCTATTAGCTATTAGGTTGGTGCAAAGTAATTGCAGTTTTTTGTCATTACTTTCAATACTTTACATCTAACCTAATTCTCTATGCTTTTGGAAGAAGGATTTGTTTAGCCCCAGGGATTGGAAATTGTGCAAGGGAGTAAGTGAATTTATAGAAAGAGGAAAGGGCTCATAGTAATTAACTTTACTAAAACGTTGAAGGGATGGAGAAAGATTTTTGAGTCTCTATGCTTTGGGAATCAGTGAGTGAACAAGTTTGTCTTGGGTGTCTACTACAGCAGGCACTGCACAAGGCATAGGGCAGCAGGGTCCTGACAAGCAGAGGTCTGGCCTCAAGCTGCTTCCATTCTGTAGTGTGAGACAGACAATAAGCCTATAAACAAGTAAGTGCATGTTATAATTTCAGATTCTTAGAAGTAACATGAATACAATAAAGGTGAGTTAGAAGGTGGGAACAGAAATAGAATTGTTGTTTTAGCCTGAGTGTGAAGAAGGCCCACTGAGGAGGAGGTGACAAATGAATTGAAATCTGAATGGTTGGGGGGAGGTGGAGAGGAGTGGAGACAGTGGAGTCAGCCATGAAAGGCCAGAAGAGAAGACAATAAACAGAAGAGTGTAGCCAAAATCCTGGGAACAAACCGGGAATATCTGAAGAGACAGCAAAAGCCTGAGGCAGCCGATATGGAGCCACTGTTAAGTGGGAGGTGGCGTCCGAGAGATGGGGAAGGGGGAGCTCAAACAGGGCCCATAGACCCACATGGGCATCTAGTTCTGGGGGCTGTGATACTGTTCACAGCACAGGAGTGATGCGCTATAATTTGCACTTTAGAAAAATCACTCTGGTTGCTGTGTGGAAGATAGCCTTAGGGACTGTGGAGGGATCAGACTGAAGAAAGAGAAAGAAGCTGCAGCTGTAGGCAGAGCAGGAAAAGATGGCAGCTCTTATGGGCTGAATTGTGTCCCCTTAAAATTCACATGTTGAGGTCTTTACCCCAGTACCTCAGGATGTGACTGTATTTATAAATAGGGTCTTTAAAGAGATAATTATGTTAAAATGAGGTTCCTGGGGAATGCCCTAATCTAATATGACTGGTGTCCTCGTAAGAAGAGGAAATCTGGACACGGATATGCACAGGGAGAAGACCATGTGAGGACACAGGGAGAAGGCGGCCACGTATGAGCCAAGGAGAGGGGCCTCAGGAGAAACCAACCCTGACAACACTTTGATCTTGGACTTCCAGTTCCTCCAGAGCTGTGAGGAAATAAACTTCTGTTATTTAAACCACCCAATCTGTGGTGCTTTGTTATGGCAGCCTGAGCAGACTAATCCAGTGGTGTAGGCTAGGGCCTGTGTCCTAAAGCCAGTGAGACATGACGTAGTCAAATCCAGGATATGTTTTGGAGGAGAGTCAGCAGTTCTTTCAAATGGATCGGATGTGGGAAGTAAAAGAGGGTAATAAAGGCTACTCCTAAGTTTAAGGCCCAAGCATTTGGTGGGTGGCATTGCCATTACAGTGATGGCAGAGAAATTTCAAGTTCTGTTTTGGCCAGGTTAGGTTGAGACACTTCTTAGTTTTTGGAGACCTCAGAGAAATCTCATGTGCACCACACCTATACACTTTCAAGGGTTACAAGTTTCCTCTCCTCTATCATGAAGCATTCATTCTCCAGCTGAAATGAAGAAACATCAAAAACAGAAAGCTCTCAGTTTCAGGCACAGTCCATTTGTTATTGTTAGGATAATTGTTAGCAAGTTATTCCTTTGGTTTAGTAGAAATTAGGTTCTTTGTGAATTCCATTCATTAGACTTTACCTGACCACTGGACAAAACAGAGCAAATCTGCTCTATCACTTAACAGCTTCTAGCAATGACAGACTTGAAAATTAGGACCAACTTTCCTACTGAAGATAGATAGTAAAACTGAGCAAAATGTTTTTAAAAGGCACTGAGATAAAAAAGAATTTCCAGCTGAAGATCCAGGAGAAAATCAAAATCTAGAGAGTCGATTTTGGTAGGGGTTGCTTTTCCCTAGGAGCAGATGTTGATTGGGGGTGAGAACTAGGGAGGCTGATCAGTACTTCAGCCTCATGGGGCTGAGGAGACCAGGGTGAAATTCCAGAGCCAGCCAATGAGTAGTGACAAGGAGCTAGTAAACTCCCCACATTTTATGCTGGCTCCTTAAAGGACTCTGCCCTAGAAATGAAGATGTTTTGGAAATAAACCAGCCATAATATGCACAGCTTCAAGTCATCTAAATCAGCAGTTCCCAACTTTCTTTGCACGGTTGACCAGTTTCATGGAAGTCAATTTTTCCACAGACCAGGGCAGGAAAATGGTTTGGGGATGATACAAGCAGATTGCATTTATTGTGCACTTTATTTCTATTATTATTACATTGTAATATATAATGAAATAATTATACAACTCATCATAATGTAGAATCAGTGGGAACCCTGAGCTTGTTTTCCTGCAACTAGGTGGTCCCATTTGGGGGTGATGGAAGACAGTGACAGATATCAGGCATTAGATTCTCATAAGGAGGAGGCAGCCTAGATCCCTTACACGTGCAGTTCACAAAAGGATTCACACTCCTATGAGAATCTAATGTCGCTGCTGATCTGACAGGAGATGGAGCACAGGTGGTAATGTGAGCAACGGGGAGGGGCTGTAAATACAAATGAAACTTCGCTCACTTGCCTGCCACTCACCTCCTGCTGTGGGGCCTGGTTTCTTTTTTTCTGAGATGAGTCTCGCTCTTGTTGCCCAGGCTGGAGTGCAGTGGTGCGATCTTGGCTAACTGCAACCTCCGCCTTCCTGGGTTCAAGCGATTCTCCTGCTTCCGCTTCCCAAGTAGCTGGGATTACAGGCACCCACCACCACGCCTGGCTAACTTTTTTTGTATTTTTTAGTAGAGACAGAGTTTCACCATGTTGGCCAGGCTGGTCTCAAACTCCTCACCTTGTGATCTTCCCGCCTCAGCCTCCCAAAGTGCTGGGATTACAGGCATGAGCCACTGTGCCTGGTGGCCTGGTATCTAATAGGCCGCAGACCAGTACTGGTTTGTGGCCCAGGGTTGGGGGCCCCTGATCTAACTAGCCCTTATAATCTCAAGCTATAAAACTGAATTAAAGTGTTCCCTAATTGTTAGTGCCCTTGGAGTCTGGCAGAACTAACAAAACCCTTTCTGGAGGAAGAGAACGTCATCTTTGGTCTCAACATCTTTTCACAAACAATGTTTTAGTACACTGTACAGCACACAATAAAAAGAAAACCAGGTACACAAAGATATAAGGCAAATGATTGATAACCCGTAGAAACAACAAACGATAGAATCCTATCCATAGAGTGTCCAGATATTGGAGTTATCAG
Source organism: Pan troglodytes (assembly GCF_028858775.2). Classification (NCBI taxonomy): domain Eukaryota; kingdom Metazoa; phylum Chordata; class Mammalia; order Primates; family Hominidae; genus Pan; species Pan troglodytes. Next base: position 19,288,297 of record NC_072411.2, read on the forward strand.
GTAAAGACTTTTAAATAATCATGCTTTTTATGTTCAAAAAGATAAAAGGCATAATTGAGAATTTTATTAGAGAAATAAAAATATTCCTTTGGAATACTGTGAAAACTGCTTTTCATGTGCCGGAAGTGACCCCCTCTCCCTACCCCATCCCCCACCAGGTTCCGGCTGATCACAGTCATTGCTCCAGGTGAAGCATAGGTGGCCCATCAGCTCTCTGAGCAGCTTCTTTAACTACTCAATCTGGCTTACAGCCTGCTCTCTGGAATCACAGAGCACTTAAAGATGGTATTGTGATCATCCTCCTCTTGTTTGTTTTCTCAGATGAACTGCATGCAATTTGAAGGTGGGGAGATGCTCCCATGCATTGCATCTTATGCGCTAGTGCATAATATAATGCCTGGTATATGTAACAATGAGGAAACTGGTTTTCAACTTAATGCTGAAAATGTTAAAAGCTAGAAGGCTGCTGAAATTCATGAGGAGGAGAAACGATGAGTGCAAAGAGAGATCGTTTGCAATTCCAGGAAAAGAACAGAAATATCTGAGGTTCATTTTCATCAACTGCAGGTTATGGTAATTCTGCATCAATGCAGGATCTACCTGATTTAAAAGGCCTAGGAAATAATCGTGGATGTGCCTGATGAGTTAGTCACAAGGATGCTAACCTCATTATGATTTTGAATATAAGTATTTACTGAATGTAATACTATTTGACTAATTGCATAATCATTATGTGTTGTTATATAATATAATGATAACTGATTTGATTGATTAATACATAAAATATTTTAAATATTTTCATTAATTAACATTGAAAATGATTTAAACATCTTACACTAGCGGATAGGTTAAATAAATCAAACTGTGTTAATACAGTAGAATAGTATGTACATGCAGTCATTAAAAATGATTATATAAGTGTGTATTTATTGATGTCTGAATATTTTCAGAATGAGTAATAAAGAATAAAGAACAATATATTGAAATTTGTAAAATAGTACACATGAGTAAAATATAAAGTAGTAAATTAAAAGGGAAAGATACATAGCTTTATGATAGGATTATAGGTGATTGAATTCTTTTCCTTAACATCTGTATTTTCTGAATGTGTTCAATAGACACAAGAGTTTTGCAAAAAGAAAGAATTACAACTTTAAAAAGTTTCAGGGTCAGTGCCTACTGTATCTTCCTGTCTACTTTACTGGGTTATTGCAAGACTCAGGTAAGATACATGTGCATGAAAGCACTTTGCAAACAAATTTTAAAAAAGTTTTTTGAAGCACTGTTATTAACATTATAAATATGACAAATAATACTTTTGGTGACTTGGTCTCAGGGAAAACAAATCCTGTAATATAAAGGTGAATGTGCGGCAAGAGTTTGTTGGATTCCTAATGTAGAGCTAAGAAGAAAAATGTAGCCACAGAATAATTGCCAGCTTCTGCTCCCTGAGCCTGCCATCTTGTACCAGTGGCTTGGGCAGCAGCCATACACATGCTCCCAGCCAATCTGCAGAGAGAACCTTTTGTGATTCTGTAGACGCCGCTCTTCTGTCACGCTGACTTCATCTTCAAAGGCCAATCCCTTGGATTTGCTCAAAGATGCATCACTTTAAAAACCTGAGCCCGCTTTAGACAGCAGCCTCTCTTCCCTGGATAGGCTGATCCATGGCTCATTTACGCCAGGAGAAATTTACGCATCTCTTCTCACCAGCTCACTTCAGCCCTTGCTAATTCCCTAATCATATTGAATTATTTGGAGTTTACTGTGTCATCCCTGGTCACCTACAGATTCCCTCACTTCATTATTCCTTGGCAAAACTGTCTTAGGAGGGCTCCTGTGACAGATTTATATTCTGAGCAACAGACAGGAATGTGTTTCTCTGCTTTTCCTTTGCCTATACCACATAAACATGTCCAGGGACGCTCCTGAGCAGGAGCTGCGGATCAGACCTTGATCACAGAGGGGCTCTCATAGAGGAATCTTCTGAAAGAGGAGGTTGAGGCCACTTACCTCAGTGAGTCTTCCATGGAAATGTGAATGCCCACCCAGGGCCTCATCTAGAGAGGTGTGTTTAAACTTCAATGTGCCTTTGATTACCAAAATATCTCATTGTCTTGTATAAACAGCTATTAGTTAAATACATCTATTGGAGTCACTGATATCTAAAAGAAGCTATTTCAACCTTTACATTTCAAACAATATCTTTAGATATGTGCCCACACCCTTTAGCTAGATTTATCACATGGAGAATGGTAATCATTGATTAGTAGTTTAGGAGAAATACATGTATGTTGAAAGTTTCCTAGCACATCCTTATAAAATTATTAAGGCTACTAAGGTTGTATGTGGTTACTATTTTGTTGTTGCTGTTCCATAGAAAACTCCCTCTTCTTAATTATAAAGAGTATTATCGATGTTGATGTTCTTGCTGCTGTTGTTTCACTCCACCAAAGCTTGGAATAAGACAAGGTCTTCACCTTGAGGAGTTATAGTCTACTAAGAAATATGGCTATATGAATAAATATGTTATAACATTCCATGACACACATGCCATAGAATTCTAAAGCATTATGGAACCACAGAGAAAGCAGTAACTAAAGTTACAAACAGTGACTAAAATACCAGCAAGACTTCTACCTGGATAGAAAATACTTGTAACAAATCTTGAAGTGTAAGCGGAGTTAGCCCAAATAAGGAGAGGGAGAAGGCAGCCCCAGAAAGAGGAATCATCACAAGAAAATGCATGAAGGAGTCAAGGGGCAGAATGTTTCTTGACAAATGTTGAGACATTCCGCTCATTAAGGACAACAGACAGTCAATAGTAGTTTTTGCAAAATAGAGGGATGGGACCAAATTCCTTTTCTAGGTCAATAGCTCTGGCATTTGTGTGAAGGTTGCACTGTAGTTAACACGGAGACTGGTGGAAGGAAGAACATATAGGAAGTGGTTGCAGGAGAGTGAAAATAAGGACCTAAATTAAGGCCAAACAGTGGGAATGAAGAAGAGAGCTGGATTCAAGCCACGTTTCGAAGACACACTAGGCGGGACTTGGGGCTAATTAGAAGCAGAGGAAAGGGGAAAAGGGGCCTAAGATGGCTTAAATAATGAGTAGATCGAACAGGAGGGGCACATTCATTGGCCACTCATTCTGTCCCAGTCACTATAACTGGACTCAAGAATTCAGGAGAAAGAGACAGCTTGGAGTTTATGTAATGTGTAAAATTACAGTTATGCTAACTTGGAAATGCCTCATACAGGTAGTCCTTCTTTGCACGGTAGCACAGGGTTATACAGGTGACTGGAAAGCTGAAATCATGCAAAACAATCTAAGTAATCAATGAGGAAAAATTACATTTGTTTCACGACCTTTAAACATTTTTTATCAAAACATTAAAAACTTTTTACTGTCAGCTATAACTGTATAGAAAAATGAAAAGAAGTTGTATAAGTAACATTTACTTAATACACTGTAATTTGTACACTTGAAGCATTAATTAAAGTGCTTTCATTTCATTGTAAAAACAAAATCCTATTGAGAGTGCTTGCCTTCTTCTAGTGAAATAATTTGATACAGGGGATCATCTTTTCTGAGCCTTGGTGAATTTTCCTATTTCTTTAAGTTTGGATCAGTGTCCAACACTTTATGCTTTGTGCCTTCCATGTTGTGAAATATCTCAGAGCATTCCTTAAATGTGAAGCTCTTTGCTTATGTCACTTCCTCTGGGACATCTTTATCCTTTTTGTAACAGCCACTTTCCTCATGTATGATGTAAGTCTTCACTAAGTTCTTCTGGTTGCACTTTTACAGTCTCTTGCAAAGTCTCAGTGTCCACATCCCAATGATCAACTATTTTTTTTTCTTTAATCCCATTTACATTTAACTAAAATTTCATTTCCAGTATTATCACATTTTGGTTTTTTCCTGCACTTTCGTCTTTCTTGGCCGATTTCCTCTTTTGATTATTTATTTTTATCAAATATCGTGTAAGTTTATCATTGGAAAACAAGGAGGTTACACAAGTACATGCTTTGCTGTCTGTGCAGTGATGAAACCCCTTAGACTTTGAAAGAAATGGTATGCATTTCTAATCATGGTCATATCTGCTTTTCACATAATAATTTGTGGAATGATGAAGTAACAATGACGCTTGTATTTTATGCAATCAGTCACAGCCAATATGTCATAGGAACTAAAATTTGAATTATGTTATTGAATCATGTTATCATGTTATAGGGATTGGTATTATTTAACTAAATTGTGGTAACCAAAACCTATGTATGTTGGAGCCATGCAAAGAGAATTGCCAAGAGTTACCCAGATAACACAGGAGTGGTTAGGCCTTTGGGAGAAACGAACAGTTTTAAGAAGTATGAATTCATCATCAGCATCAACTACTGACCAAGGAGGTCAAGGGAATGAGTCTGGAAATATTTTCTTGTTTTGGCCATTGGTCATTGGTCATATAGACAATCTTAGTGGTCAAGTTATAAGGCAACAATCTAATTGAAATAGGTTAAATAGAAAGTCACTGAGAAATTTAATAATATTTTATAATAAAAATAATCAACCCTTTTAAAGACATTTTTCAATAAATAAAGGAGGGAGTTAAGATATCAGGATTAAAGGAAGATATTTAACTTTGGAGGTTAAGAACTTTTGTTTTCTAAATGTACAGGTATGATTCTAAGAGATTTAGTCAACAACTTCCTGAAATTCAGATATACCTTATCTATAATAGTTCTCATTTATATAAATTCCTATGAGTTTAGTCATTTTAATCAACAAAAAGAAATGAGACCTGGCCTGGCATTTTTTTCTCACACTCACCATGGATCCCTTCCTCAGAACTCTTAGGTTCTTATTTTGCCAACAGTAAGGTCAGCATTGACCAAGAAGGGGGTCATTGTTTTAATTAACTCAATACTTGAACATAACAATAGCATTCTGCCTGTTTTGAGATAATTCTAGGTGAGTCATTAAGACACTTTTCTAGAATCTGGTAACCTGGAATACCAGAAATCAATTAAAATGAATGCAAAGGTCTCATTGACGACAAAATAGACATCATCAAACCAGAAATAATATGAGATGAAAAATTTATTTACCCTGGACCACTGTTCAATTCCCATTCTCATCACCTCAAATGAGTGATGAGTTTAAAAGGAATACTCAAAGTCTTTAAAATTTACATAACAACTCTACCACTTAGTAACTGCAAAATTCTAGATAAATTATTGAATATCCCTCATCCGTAAAGTTGTATACCAGTATCTACCTTGTGGAGTTGAGATGAGAATTAGGTGACATTACATAAGAAAAGTCTTGATTATTGTATTGTATTATCTTGGAAGTTAAACAAAAAAATGTCACTTCCCTTCCCACCGATAAGAATGACAAAATAGAGATATGAGCCCAGTTCTCAATGCATGCATTAGGATGACAGACCCACATGGAAATGTCACTGGAAGATCAATGGCTTTAATGCCATTAAAGTTGAAACACATTGCACACGCCCAGATTGTTTCCATAAAATATCTTCACAATAGATTCCACAACAAAACTGGTACAGTCGTCTTATTTTTGTTTGTTTTTCCTCACCTTTAGAGAGTATTCCATCAAGTTCACTTCTGCACACTAGGATTCCAAGGATTTCCTCATCCAGCTGCTCTCCAATGACATCAGGGCAGCACCGTGCATGGGCACAGTCGTGCCCCTAAATCTGTTCAGAGGCTCTCCATAGTTGCAACCTTACTCTGTCCTCACCATAACTACATGACATATTTGCTCACTTATCATCTCCCCACCATCCACTCCATCAAAGATATGCTCATGCAAGTAGGGACTTTGCAGTGTTCTCTGCTGTACCACAAGGTATGTGGGTGGAATCAATAATGGAATGAGAAACTCTGTAAATAACACAGAACTCTTGTAATGTCTTCCCCATTTGAGAAATCAAAGCAGAGAGGATTCATGAATTGCCTAAAGCCTAGACTTGACTCACCTGTCTCCTGTTCTAGCGCTTTTCAAAGCTTTAGACTCTCTTCTACCTGAATAAGGTATTGGGTAGGGCACAATGTGTCAGCACCTCCATGCAAGGCCAACAGCTGGAACAAACATAGCCTGCTCTGTGGGTGCTGCCTTTAGGCTGGAGACCACATCAGGGCTGCTTTGGAGGCTTGTGCCACCCCTAGTGATCACCTTTACCAAGAATGTGCTGGAAGCTAGGGTGGTTTCTCCTGCCATGGAGGGGAAAGCCAAAGGCTCAGGATGAAGCGTGGAGAGACGAAATTTCCAAAGGCATAATGGGTGTCTTCTCTACACCCCCTCCACACCACTATGAAGTATTGCAACTGGCCCTGTCAGCTTGGTATTTGAAAAAAATGGGTCAGGCAATGGGGCTGAATCAATCATAGCAATTTGAAATGTCACTTTGTTCTCCTATCGTGTTTTAATTTCTTCCATGTTACAACAGATCTTCTCACCATGCCCAGACTCAATTGAATCCCTCTTTTTGTATGTTGAAGAAGCTTGGAATAAGATTTCAGGTGCACTAGTATTTGGACAACTCCCAAAAGCCATCTCTCTGCTCCCCTCAACTCCCCAGCAGTCTCTGCCTCTCTTGCCCATCACCAGAAAAGGCTTTGGAGTTGTTACCAGTTTGCAAAACATCTGCTTTTACTATTTGGCATGGTGTGGTGTTGGGGTGACAAGGGATTTGATTGGCCTCCCAGGACTTATTATATTTGATACATTGTGTGTCAGACTGGGGACCCCTCCCCTCGGTTGTTCCTATGCTCTGTGTAACCCTGTGGTTGGTTTGTTGTCAGCTTTCTTTTTCCAGGGCCCAATTCTAGGGCTAACTGTCCTTTTTCTGCCAGAGCCTCCTGGTCTCACACTCTTTGCCTCTTAATAAATATGAGAAGCTGCCAGCTTCTTTGTTCTTGGTCCTCTTCTGGGCTTGAGTGGAAGAAGTTGTCCATAAAAGAAACTTCTGATTTACAGACCTCCCCACGCGCAATCGGGGCCAACATTCCTCAGCACCGTGGCCACATGTGTGCTTGGCTGGCCAGATGTCCATCCAGACAGCAGGGGTGGTGGCTCTGGGATGCAGCAAAACCAGCCACTCGGTGGCCTGGAATGCCCTTCTGCTTCCCCGCCAGCCATCTGTGTCTAAGACGTCCAAATGTTCCTACCCAGCCCAATACTCAACTCATCCAGGAGGCCATGCTAGCCCTCACAATTTCCTCCATCAAATCTAATCACCATGCACATCACTCATCTGGCTCCTGCCTAACTGCCTCCCACATCTCTGGCTAATCTTTTCCATGGTACACAGAAAGGGCCAGCCAGGGCCTTGGAGTTAGTCACACCTGGGTCCAAACCCCCATTGTACCTTACATCAATTTAATAGGACTGCCATAAAAAAGTGCCACAAACTGGGAGGCATAAACAAGAGATATTTATTTTCTCACAGTTCTGGAGGCTAGATGTCTGAGATCAAGGTGTTGGCAGGGGTGGCTTCATCCTGGTCTCTCTCTCCTTGCCTTGTAGCTGGCTCCCTTCTCCATATGCCTTCATATGGTCAACCCTCTGTATGTGTCTGGGTCCAACCTCCTCTTTTTGTAAGAACACTAGTCATACTGGATTAGGACCTACCTTACAACCTCATTTTAACATAACGATCTCTATAAAGGCCCCGTACATTCTAAGGTACTGGGGATTCGGACTTCAACAGGTGAATTTTGCGGGAGGACAAATTCAGTCCATGATATACCTTTAGTCAGAGCAGGGGTTTATAACCTGAGGTTAACTTTACCTCATCTATAAAATAGAGTTAAAAATCATTCCTAGGATTATAAATATTAAACAAAATCCTGTAGGTCAAGAATCTGACACTGAATAAAATTCTAGAAGCCTAGTTTGTTTCCCACTGTCCCGATACCGCCTTGACTCCCCAACCCCACAGCAGGGGCTGTGCCTCCTCGTGTCAGCCAACCAATAGATATTTGTTTCCTGATTTCAGTGAAGACAAATTGAGTAGCCTAGTGATATCTGAGTGCCTCCCTCCGCTCCTAATGAAACATAAAAGATGAGGTAACACCATGCAAGGAAGGCAGGGAGCAGAGTGACTATGGGAGCCAACGCTGGATGGAGTCAGCCTTCAGGCAAGTCGCTAAAGCTCCCTCTGCCTCCATTTCTCCTCCATGGAAGAAAGTTAAGAGTAATGCACAGCAGCAGAATTGTTGCATGGATTACATGAGAAAACTGTCATGTGGCTGGCAGAGTCCTCCATGAATATGGCTGTTACTACTGTTACTGTCAGGATGTGTTCATCATTGTCCACAAAGATGGGACAAATGTATTATCTCACATATTTGTGACTTTTTTCTAGTAAGAACATTTAAATCTACTCTCAAAGATTTTCAAAATACAACACATTGTCATTCGTGTTAGTCACCATGTTGTATAACAGACTTCTTGAAGTCATTCCTCATATCCAGCTGAAGTTATTTCTTTAAATATATCCCCACTTCACACTGGGACCTGCAAATGTGAGACATGTTCATACTGATACTACTGATGTAGTAGCACCATTAAATGGGCCATTTTATCATTAAATGGGCCAACCAAACAAGGGACTTGGATAATGCTTTTGCCCTACAGTCAGGGTGCTGAAGGCCAGCCGACCTTGGGTGAAATTGACAACTATCTACCCATCATCATATAAAGCCTCCTCTATGCTGCTTCTCTTATGTCCAAGCATAGCCTAATAGCCCTACCCTCAGCCTCTCCTTTGGATTGAAGTCACTAAGGCCTTTGTGAAGTTTCAGTAACTGGCCTGGAACAAAGGGGAGTCTTTCAGCTATTAACTTAGCTCTAGCTGAGAGCAGGACCTGAGCAATGGCATTCAGGATGAGTAAATTTCAGAGAGAGGAAAATTGGAGTGCACCTACAAGTTAGGGAGTCCCCAAACCCACCCTTACCTTTGACATCAACTTCAAGTTCTGAGGTTCCCAAGACTTTGATTATTCACTAGAAGGACCCACAGAATTAACTGAAAACTGTACACTTAAAATTACAGTTGATATGCTGAAAGAATACAAATTAGAGTCAGCCAAGGGAAGAACACATGGGGCAGAGTCCAGGAGAGTTCCACATGGCTTCTCTCCCAGTGAAGCCATGAACAGCCAGGCTACTCCTGAGAACTGTGTAACAATACACACCAAATGCTACCAACTGGGGAAGTGCACCTGTGTCTTAGTGTCCAGAGTTTTTATTGGGGTTTGGTCATGAAGATATGGTTGATTATGTGACCATCAGGTACTGACCTTTAGTCTCCAGCCTTTCTGGATGTCAAGTTGATACTACATAGCCCAAAGTCCCCACTTTGGCCAAGACTCTCTTGTGGAAAAATAATCACTTCTGTTTTAGTGTCTGCATTTGTTATAGCATTTATATCACAGATATAGGAGTCGTGTCAGTATGAACACACCTAATATTTGGAGGCAGGCCCCAGTGTGAAGTAGGGATAGATTTAAAGAAACAACTTTAGCTAGGTAGAAGAAATGACTTCAAAAGGTCTGTTATACAATATGCTGACTATCGTTAATGACAATGTATTGTATTTTGAAAATCACTGAGTGTGCTTTTTTTTTTTTTTTTTTTTTTTTTTTTAAGCAGAGTTTTCACTCTTGTTGCCCAGGCTGGAGTACAATGGTGCGATTTCAGCTCATTGCAACTTCCACCTCCCAGATTCAAGCAATTCTCCTGCCTCAGCCTCCCAAGTAGTTGGGATTACAGGCATGCACCACCACGCCCGGCTAATTTTTTGTATTTAGTAGAGATGGGGTTTTACCATGTTGGTCAGGCTGGTCTTGAACTCCTGACCTCAGGTGATCCACCCACCTCAGCCTCCCAAATTGCTGGGATTATAGGCATGAGCCACCTCGCCTGGCCGAGAGTAGACAAAAACGTCATACTATGTGAGATAACACATATGTTAATTAATGCAATTGAGCCATTCCACAATGTATACATATTTCAAAACATCATGTTGTTCACAACAAATATATAAAATTTTTATTTTCAATTAAAATTAAATTTTAAAAAAGAAACAACTTATCTATCTAGAAAGTCATTACATTTTCATATTTTTGTCCTGATATGATTACTTGTTCTACTACCATCTATATCTCGTGATACACTTGTGCAGAACTATTGTTTTGTTTTGGTTTTAGAGACAGGATCTCTGTTGCCCAGGCTGGAGTGCAGTGGTGTGATCACAGCTCACTGTAGCCTTGATCTCCCGAGCTCAAGCTCAAGTGATCCTCTCTCCTCAGCCTCCTAAGTAGCTGGAACTACAGGTGCACACCACCATACCTGACTAATTTTATTTTTCAGCTTTTTAGTTTTTGTAGAGACAGGATCTCATTATATTGCCCAGGCTGGTCTCTCAAACTCCTGGGTTCAAGTGATCCTCCCACATCAGCCTCCCAAAATGCTGAGATTACAGGTGTGAGCCACCGTACCTGGCCAGAACTATTTAGCATAGCAATTAGATGACGATTAATGAAATCTAGTGTTTCCTCAGGCCAGTCATTTTCCATCAGTATTATATCCTGAGGAGGCTTTCACTTAGCTTCCTGATATATTTGATCATCAACAGCAGTACCGTCATTAGACTTATTCACATAAGGGGATGAATCTTACCCATGATGCCAGTGCTACACCATATCGTAGTATGGTTGCAGATGTAACCTGAAAAGTAAGTCAAAAGATACAGGCATATTACTAAAATCTCACTCAGTCATTATCAATTTGGTCCAGGTCACAATCATATTATACGACCAAGATGTCTCCCAGAGCAATGCCACCCACTCAGGTTTGCAGGTTTCCATTCAACCTTGTCAGGTTCCCAAAAGCAGGAGTGGTCTTTGCAACACATGGCTTCATCCTTTCAGGCATTTGCATGAAGCTAAAAGTCAATATCATCTTTATCAAGGCACCATTGTAATATTGGAATTCCCTTGTTGCATAACCCATCTATTCATTCATTTACCCTCAGCTACGATTCTTCCTTCTATCCATTTATCATTGTTTTTTGTTTCGTTTGGTTTTGTTTTGTTTAAAAAAAAATAGGATGGGGTCTTTCTGAGACTTACCCGGGCTAGTCTCAAACTCCTGGGTTCAAGAGATCCTGCCACTTCAGCCTCTCAAAGTGCTGGGATTACAGACATGAGCCACTGCACCCAGCCTATCATTGGTTTTTATCCAAACTTTTCTACCTTTGGAAGGGCTGTTAGTTTTAGCACTGTTCTGATACACACTGCTGATAGCAATACTGGTCTAGCAGGTGCTTCTCTCTCAGTTCACTTCTGTTTAATAGGGTGAGTTTACACACATACAGAACTAGTGGGCTATCTTGACCGCTAGGTAATAATATATCTGCATTCATCATCAAGACCAATTTTGCCAGATGGGCTGAAGGCACAGTCTACCCCATCAGGCGCTTGGGAATTCTGACATAAAAGTTCAAAAGTACAGTTACAGTTTCCTGCTTAGGGGTTATCCCTGCTCTTGCATCCAGTTGCAGCTCTGGTTCTGTGATCACTGAATCAGGTAGAAAGAAGTGTTAAAGTCATGCAGGGAAAAGAAAGTGCAGTGATGTGAAGAAGAGATGTATGGTCATATTAGCATTGTCCTCCAACCCCTCTTCCTGGATGGCACCCCAGAAATGGTCTCTGCCAATGAGAGAGCTGACACACAGTAAATACGGAATAACCACTCCTTTCTCGTTCCCCTGTTGCTGAGGTCTTAGCTGATGATAGCAAAGATGCACCATTTGCCAGGAGTGTGTTTGTGCTAATCAGATGTTGGCCTCAACATTTGTCTTTCTATAGTTATCCCATAAGGCAGGCAAAGGCCTTCACCCCCATGGGAAGGAGAATGTCCAAGGGCAGGAAGTGGGGGGTTCTCATTCACCAGGGCAAGAAGCAATTCCTTAGGTAGAAAATGAATCCTGAGTAGGGAAGAGATTCAGCCTCCTTTGATGCGGATTTTGAGTGGTCTAACTAGAGAGTTCCTAGGAGGTGAGGCTTAAGGATAGTGCAGCAGACAGAATAGCAGCCTCCCAAAGAAGTCCATGTTCTAATTCCTGAAACCTGTGTATCTGTGACCTTTTATGGCAAAAGGAACTTTGAAGATGTGATTCAGTTAAGGATCTTTAGATGGGAAATCATCCTGATGAGCCCATTTAATCAAAAGAGCCCTTTTAAGGGAAAGAAGGAGGCAGGAAAGTCAGAGTCTGAGAAGGAGATGTAACAAAGGAAGCAGAGCTCAGGGACAGAGGTTTGAAGATGCTGCACTGCTGTCTGTGAGGGTGGAGGAAGGCGCCACAAGCCAAGGAGTGCCGGCAGCCTCCAGCAGCCAGCAAAGGCAGGGAAACTGGTTCTCCCTTAGAGACTCCAGGAGGAACACAGCCCTGCTGATCCCTTGATTTTAGGACTTCTAACCCCCAAACTATAAGACAATAAACTTGTATTGTTTTAAACCACCACGTTTGTCAGTAATGTGCTACAGCAGGAACAAGAAACTCATACCAACAACATCAGCTGAGGAAGTCAGAAAGCAAGCTCCCCTGAATGACTATTTTCTGCTTTCTGTGGTCCCACAGGGTCTGTAAATAAAGAAAGCAAGACCAATTTTAGGACTATTTAACTTGGAATCCATAGCCCATAGAAAAGATTTGAGGAATCCTCATATGCCATGAAATTGTAAAATTTTACATGGCCAGTTTTGGTGAGAGATGGTCCAGGAATCCATGACTCCTGAAAGGTTAAGAACTACTCACCTTAACAAAGAGAAAAATCCAAGCCGAAAAAGAGCCCCACAGTCAATACGGAGAAGTGATGTCAGGAGCCAGATGAAAGAGAATATGGAATCTCTACACTCCAGGAGAAAGGTGAGGGGAAGATCTGGGTGGCTGTGTAAGCCTCAGGCTGGTGACCAGGCTGAGGATGATGGCAAAGGTGGCCTGCTCCTCTTTGGGGGTTGAGGATATGATCCTGGTTTAACGGAGATGCATAAACAAAAGTAAACAGAAATTCAGCTTCAGTCATCCTGAAAAAGGAGAATTTGCTTAATGCGCCCCACTATGCAGAATAATAGACACCCCAGCGTTTGTAGGAAACATAGAGAAGTGGCTTATGGTCTTTGGTTCGCCTTTCACTCTTTTCCTATCCCAAGTCAAGTCTCTGGGCTGGATCCAGGGAGGCAGAACATTTGTGCTGAGAAGTCATCCCAAGGAAGCCCTGCCAGCCATGGTTTCCCTAATCCCATTAAGACCACACCTTCAGGGATGTGGGCCAGCTCAGAGTCAGTGTAGAGCAAGTTACTGCTGTTAAAAACGGAGGCTCCCAAAAAGTTCCTGGCCATGAAAAGAAGGTCTTTTTCTTTGCCCATTAACTGCTAAATTATCATTTCATGACCTAAGAGTAAACAAACCAAAACCACATGTCCCTTTGTAATTCAAATGAATAGAGTATTCCAGATTAAAGAAAATCATACCTGAAGACAGAGCGATCTAAAATCCAGGGTGAAAATCTTCTAGTAATACCTGGTGGATCCCAGGATTCAGTGGAAAGGTCACTTCACCCGGTGTCTCTGTCTAGCACATACCCAGGCAATCTTGAAAAAGACGAAGATGGGTCACCCAGGAAAGTGACCACATTAGAATCTTCTAGTATAGCGATCTCAGGACTCCCAGGAGTGTGTGTGTTGAGGGCAGAGGGGAGAGGGGCAAGTGCCACTGGCATTATTCAACCTAGGCCACTTGAGCAGTTGTTAATGCATGACCCTGACTCTATGGTTGTGTTAAACACATTGACAAAATGTTACTTAGCATGATTCTAAAATAAAGACAAGTGAAGTATGTGTGAGTGAAGGGAGTGGGGGGAAAATGACGTGAAATACGTGAGAGGGGAGTGTGTGTCTCAGCTGCAGGAGTAAAATGTGTTTTCTCCATTAAAAAAAATAGTTTTTCCATAAAGTCACAAAAATGTTAGCTTGGAAATCTTGTCTGATGGACTCACTTAATGGGTTGGTGGGGACTCCTAAGTGCAAAGAGAAGAAGGGCTCTCTTAGGTCCATCAAGGGAAGGCGTTAATAGCCCAGCACTGGCTTTCTAACCCCAGGGCATTTGCACTGGCTGTTCTTGCTACCTTGACTGCTCTTCTGCAGCTATCCTCATACCCCATTCTCTTATTTCATTCAGGTCTCAGCTCACAGGTCCACTTATCAGAAAGGCCCTCCCTGACCACCCCCTCTAACACACACACAAGGGCAGTGAACAGTGTCTCGCAGGCAGTAGGCACTCAATTCATGTCTGCTGAAAGTTATTGACTGACCAGCTAATGATGCTTCACTGCAGCGCCTTTCCAGGATACATGACAGTTGGAAACTCTAGCATCTTAACTTGACATCACCATGTGACAATATCTGCAAGACATCAAGATGGGAAGACACTGGCCTATATTCAAGGCCTATGTATCTAGTTGGTGATACAAGCATTGCAGACAGGAAACCAAGTTAACACAGCCTTACCCACTACATAAGCAAGATTCTGTTGGGGTGATAGAAGACAATGCAATTATGGGATAGTTGGTACAGTTGGAAAATTCTGAAAGTTCAGAGAGAGAGAACAATGTGTGAGACAGGCAGGCTGGTTGATTCCCTGTTTTAAAATAATCTGGAGGAAAAGGATCAAAGTCCCTCACTCAGGCTCGAGCTTTTATCTAACTCTCAGCTAATCAGTAATGAGAGACCCAAGAAGCTGTTAAATGCAAGCTCCTATTTCAGGCAGCTAGAGACTTCCCTGGAACGCCACATACCAGTTAGACTTCAACTCTAACCTAAAGTTACCTCTTCCTCATTTTAATGCTAAAATTCGCACCCAGGGCTGGAGATTTACAATGCTAATGCTACACCCAATGTATGAAGCAGCATGTTGAGCCACTGCGCAAGCATTAGAAAACTTTCTTCTACACATGCCCTGATGTAATTTTTTTCCTATTAAGAGACCCTATAAAACGAACCCCCCCACAGAGTACCCTCGGGAAGCAGTCCACTCCTTTTTCCTCTCTCAATGCTAGCTCCCTTGTGCACACGCTGGGATAAACTTAAACTGACCTTTGCTGCTATGTTTGGTGATATCTCTTGATGTCTATCCTGGGAGATTGCCAGAACCCCAGGCACCAGTAACATGTGGACAAGAAGAGTCCTTCTCATGTGAGCTAAGCTTTGACAGAAAAAAAAGAAAAAAACACACACTAGTCACATGGGACCTAACCCAGGGTAAGTTATGGGCCAGGCAGGCACCTGCTCAGGGCACCCATTTATAAAGAACTCTAAACAATCACTGGAATAAGTTGGAAGTATGGTGCCAGCTAATTTGTAATTCTTTAAACATGGCAAAATTTCCATTGGTTTCCACTCTTTTCTGTGGCTAAAAAAGCCCTGTTTTTCATTTGAACATGTAACAGGAAAATAATTATTTATAGTCTCTCTCCATTTTCTATGACACTTAGAAAATTTTTTTCTCATTCAGTCAGTTAATAAGTATTTATTAAGTGTCTTTTCTACACTCCAGGACATTTTTCTAGATCCTGGAATTACACCTTGAACAAGAGAGCTAGAGCTTCACCTTGCGGGGTATGTTCTCACCGCCAGTGGTTCACAAGGAGCAGAGTCCACTGAAGGCTTTAGTGGGTATTTCTGTGAGCATGCTTCCCAAGAATCTACCCTTGGCCTTGGGGGACTCGAGAGTTTTGCATTTGGATCTATGCATATTACACTTTAGTTAAATGTTTATATAAAAAATAGATTATAAGGAAAAAAATGTTAATGTTCCTTAATTGTCCCCAAAAAGGGTTAGGGTGCAGACATCCCAGGGTGTGTTCAAGGTGACAACAGTCTATTTAAAAAGACATTTGCTAGAGGTTGGCATTAGGGGAAGCTGGGAAGGTTATATACGAGCTCTTTGTACTATGTTTGCAACTTTGCTATAAATCTAAAATCGTTTATTTTTTTAAAACATTTGCTAAAAAACGTATATGGAAAAATGCAATTGCAGATGAATTGCCTTGCCCAATTAAAAGACATCCTCTTTAAGTACTTTATTAGCACTTATTCATTCAATTATTTAACATTTAAACAACAAATGTTCTGCTTATAAACATTCCATCTAAATAGATCCACACCATCGGAATGTGGGAAGAAAATGTTAGAACTATTTGTGTTTATTTTTTTCCCAAACATATTCTTTTTTGTGTGTGTGTTTCATGATGTACATAACATCTTAGTATAGTAGTTCAAATATATCATTTATGTACAAATAAATATACACATTAGAAGGATACACTCCCAAACTTTCTGGTAGAAGTACTTAATCAAAATAATCAGGAGACTACTGAAAATGTTATTAATTGCATAGCATCCCAAATATTTGTCTGCTATCTTTCCACTTGTCCATAAGGGAAGGAATCCCGGTTTTTCATAGGACTACGCACGTAGTAAGTATTTGGTTGTATTTATGGAATGCCTGTACTCTGTATCCTCCTGGCTACCTTTGTGTTTTGAGAGCAAAGGAAGTGCAGTCAACCTGGGGATCAAGTACAGAAACTGACTCATCCCAGGTATTTAAAAAGCCCATCTCCTCTTTTATAATCACTTTCTATTGCCTTTTATTTTTCCTTTTTAAAATTTTAATTGCCATGGTTTGTATGTGTTTTCTGCTTTAAGCTGCCTCAAATCCTTTTTTTGGAGGAGACAGAGCATAAATCATAAATAGTTATAGGAACATTCTATGAAAAAGCACTAGCTAAATGACTGGAAAGGATAAAGGCAATTGCAAGAGGATTGCTCAACCTATTTAGCAGAAGTGGTCCTTTTAAGCACTTTATAAGCAAGCAATTACATTTTAAACAATTAATGTTCTAATTACTAACATTCTATTCACATAAAGCCAATTCCTTTTGGCAATGATTTGTAGCCTAATACATAACCATTTATGTTTGAACTGAATGCAACAGCAGGCCTTTGCAAAAACACTGACAGTGTGCACTACAGTATGAGACAGCATGTGCCTTTGCAGGACCCAAAACACTGCCCTGCTCAGGGTGGGTGCTGGACAAATATGCAAATGATAGACTCTGAGAAGGAAAGGGCTCTTTATAGATAATTTATTCAGAACGCCACATTTTGTAAGTCAGGAAACATAGACACATAGAGAGGAAGAATCCCACCTAAAATTATCCAACAAATGAATGACAAAATTTGATCTAAAACCTGGGTTTTCACCTCCTTGTGTAGTGCTCTTGTAACATCAAACTCTCTTTCAGTCATTGAATTGGATTTAATTTAATTTAACCCTTTTGGTAGTTCTCACTGTCTGTCAAGGTAATTAATTACCAAATTACTACAGCTTTAGAGGGATTAGGATGATTTCACCTTTGCTCATTATTCTGGGGCAGGACGTCCTGTCCATGTGGAGGAAGTGCCCATTCTCTATTTTTGCCCAGTTTCTGACAGCTCCCTGACATTTGAAATGGGGAGAAGTTACAAAAATCTTACCCCCATCGTGGGAAACTCTGTGGCCAAATGTTGTAAAGAACCAAACTGAGCATCATCCTGGAAGCCAACTTCTTCATCCAATTGTCTATGAAGAAATCAACAGCTACTGTTTTTCTGAGACCCATCATGCTATTGCTGCTCCTCCCTGCCCACCACCAAGACACACTCTATGATGAGAAAGCCCAGGTGACAACTGTTAATAATGCAACAATGGGCCTTTGCCTCATCAAGGGTGGCTCCAGGAAAAATAATTACAAGCAGGGATGCTCTCCAAAACCCACAGATGGCTCCACCAGTTCTTTCCCCAGAGTTAAAGACAGACCTGACAAACACTATCAGCCTCAAGGATATCAAAAGTGGAGAGAACAGGAGAAAAGGGAGGAAGATGAAGACATCGCTAGCTGGACCAAAGGAGACTTGGAGGCAGTGAGCGGCAGGAGGGGGGACTCTTGAGGGAAACAACATCACATCTGACATCATCCACACAGGGCAAGCCGAGAAACAGCTGAGCTAGCAAAACAAGCTCCCAGCAGGCTCTAGAGACAGTCCGGCAGCACAAAATAATCCTGCAATAATCGTTCTGCAGCACAGGCAATTCCAGCAAAGCAGAGGCGGGATCCCAGTCAAATAAAATATTACTTAAAACAAAGCAAAGCTGTATGGAGACATTTACTCTCATTCTTTGGCCTGGATGGGTCCTACCCTCATCCAAATGATCTCAGAATAATTAACGATAGTCGGCCAAGATAGGGAGACCTGAGTTCTGAGCCTACCACTATGACTCATCTAAATGCCAGGCACTCATTCCAAGTCTTTAGACCAGTTATTGTT
Organism: Pan troglodytes; assembly: GCF_028858775.2. NCBI lineage: Eukaryota > Metazoa > Chordata > Mammalia > Primates > Hominidae > Pan > Pan troglodytes. The sequence goes on from NC_072411.2 coordinate 19,306,760, forward strand.
ATTTATAAAAACAAAGAGTTGGGTCAAATCTATGGTTTTCAATTTTTAAGCATGAAATCTTTTTTTTATAATAACCACGTAACATTTTACATGGAAGGTCATGATTAAACAGATCACAGGAGAGCCTCGAAGTGGAAATGGAAGTGGGAAGTACAGAGCTTGGCTTAGAGGGCCACCCATCATCACCAGGCCGCTGAGGCCCCTCCTTAGACCCCAGTCCTTGGGGGATTTGAAGCTACTGGACTAGAAGCTCAGAAATGTTTTCCAGCTGTCTGGCTCTGTGACACCATGTTCCTGAGAACCTGTGGATATTGGATGATAGACCACTGTGAACTACGTGAGGTGGACTTTGAAGAATAAGCCAAGCTGGGACAACAAAGTGAGAGAGGAGGAAGCATCCTAGGCCAGCAGCAAAAACATCAGGAAGCAGCAGAAGTGGCTCTCCAGCTTGAGTAGAGCATTTGGGTAGCTACTATAGACTTGACAGTGTAGAGTGAGTGTGGAGTCAGTGCTTCCCAGGAATGTTTGCAGTGAGATCCTACTTCCACTAAACCCTATCCCAGCCTATGAGAAATGCTTTCTTACGAAGTCACAGGGAACAGCTTGGCCAATAGCAAGATAGCTCCTCCCACCTCGGGTGTGCATGGAAGCCAAAGCTTGCCCACCTTCTCATCTGAGAGAGAAATGGGGCACCCATGAAAGTCTGGTGCTTTCACATAATTGCTGCCTTTATAGCAAGGTTACACAAATGGCTGTCCCCATTTAAAATCATACCAGCTTCCTGAAATAGGAGCTGTAGCTCCTTTTCTTGGAAAGCTTCCAGTTTGTCTAGAGAAAACAGACATATATTTCTGGCAAGAGAAAAACACAGAATAAACTAAATAATAAAGTCCCAAATATGTGATAGAGTTTGCAGGTGATGTGGATGTGTCCTTGGGAAATTGGCAGAACAATATGAATTGTGAGGAACAGGGGTACACCGACCTTCTGATTATCTTCGTGGTAACATACAAGAAGAAATATGTTAGAAAATAGATTCTTGAAAAGAAGGCTGTAAATGCACAGGGGATGCCCCAGGAGCTCGTTGCTCTTGGTGGTACAACAGGATGACCCTTAATACTGATGAGTCATCTTGCATTTTGCAAGAACCTGGTGGTAGAATGTTTTCCAAGATAGCCACCAGCAATCCTGCCATCTCAGTATGCACCGTAGCACTCCTCCAATCCAGACACAGAGTTTATCTCTTCTCTCTTTGAATCTGTGCTGACCCTGCAACTTGGTTTAACCAGCAAAATGTGGTGAAGGTGACACACCCGGTTCTGGGTCTAGCCCTTAGAAGACCTGGAAGCTTCTGGCTCATCACTTAGAAGTCAACCACTTGGGCTAAACTATTGATTCATGAGAACCCACATAGAAAGAGATAGTCCTCTCTCTACATGGAGAACTAAGCTACTTCAGGTGACAGTCAACACCAGGTTTTCAGACATGTGGGTGAGATCATCTCAGATATTTCAGCCCCAGCAGAGCACCTAGGCGAGCTCCCCATTGAATGTAATTATATGAGTAATCCTGGCCAACACCACATGGAATAGAAACATCACTCAACTGAGTCCAATCTACACACAGAATTGTGAGAAATGATAAAGTATTGTTTTAAGTCATGAAGTGTTTGGGTGGCTTGTTACACAGTAGTAGATAACTGTAGGTAACTGATACACTTGGACTCAATGATAAAAGACTGTATTTAAGAAAGAGAGGATACGATCCCTACTCTCCAAGGCCAAGGTACTGAACTGGAAATCCATGGGCTTTCGGGGACTCTGAGGGTAGACTTCAGGGAGTCCACAACTGTCTCTGAAACTGCATGCAAAATCATAAGTTCTTGTGCATAAGTTCATTTTTCTAGGGAATGAAATCACAAAATTAATCAGATCCTCTCACCTCAGGAGTTCCGAAGCTAGTTGGGGCCTGCAAGGAGCAAAGAAGACAACATCTCCTCACTGTGACTCCAAATATTGTTTCATCTGATTTAACATATTCACACTTTTTTCAAGTATAGAAGAAGTTTTTCAAAGGAACCAAACCTTCATTCCTAAAACAGATAAAAGTGAAGCTGCTCCAAGTGAAGTAAAGGCTTAGATCCCACCCAGTGCTATTTTACCATCATCTCCCATGGAGGCCCCCAAGACACTTCTGAGGTTAAAAGCCACTTGTAGTGGGAGCGATTTTTCTCAATCACTTTACCTTTTCCAGAATGCCATGTAAATGGAACCAGACGTTGCATAGCCTTTTGAGTGTGGCTTCTTTCACTTAGCACTATGCTGCTAAGATTCCTCCATGTTGTTCCATCTATCAGTGGCTCCTTCCTTCCTATTACTGCATCATAATCCATCATTTGGACAAGAATTTCCTTATCCATTTACCTGTTAATGAACATTTGAGTTGTTTGCTCATAAGTTTTAAGTACTGAAAGGAGTTTCCAGGGACATTTGAGAACTTCCTTTCCTGAGCTTCAAAATTTGCTTGAGTTTTCTGTAAGGGTGACAAAGGCAGAGGAAGAACCCAGTAACCTGGATTTTGCCTAGGTCAGGCTAACTGCATCACTGAAATTGACAGCCTAGCTTCCTGCTGCTGATTCCCGCCAGCATGTCATTTGATGGGTGTGGGAGTTCTACACAGCAAAGCAGGGGAACACGAGCCAGTCTGACCCCTCCCTCCCTGTGCCCACCCACTTTGGGGTATGTTGGCATCGTTGCACACACGAGGACACAGATGAATTCCCAGACAGTTGTGTAACAGCATCAGTGTAACAGATAGGCGGGTGTCACAAACCCTGGGCGCCCTGAACCAAACCATACCGGCTTTATCGCATTTCAAAGCGTGTCAGGCCTCCCCTTCCCATCCGCTGTTCCATACAGGGCCCTGAAATCGATACATGCTCTGGGGATCCCAGGAGAGACCACATCCAAAACTGCCTCTGCAGGCTGTGGCTTAGTCCTGCTGCCTGAAACAGGCCTCCCAGCAGCCTGGACACTTGAGAGACAATTGCAGTTGGAGGGCATTCTTTTCCCCCCTGATGCCAATAGTTTTACAGGCATCTTTTCCTGCTTGGAAGCCCCCAGGAAGTGGACACAACATAGCCTGTGAATTCTGCCCGTGGGATTGTAAAATATGTGCAGTCACTTGTAATGGGACAAGGAAATATATCAGCCCCCAAACATCATTCTATGGGTTGGCACCAGAAAGGAGAATCTCCCAGTGGAGATGAGGCTACACTTGGAAGTTCACCATTCTCTGGATTCCCTCCTTGCCTGTCCCTGCTGCCACCATTACAATGACCTTCTGCCATGCCAGCCTGGCCCCAGCTGAGCAAACAACATTCCTGATGCCTGGCCCACTAAGATCCCACCGAACAGCACGGAGCTGAAAGGTGTGTACTGCAATGCACGACTTCCTGCTTAGCTCTCCCAAAAGCCATCTTAGCCACAGCACTGAGGAAGATGTATAGACATCTCTTGACACTTGAAGTCTGTATCAAGAGTCAGAAGCTGAGCTTGTTCCCTCAACCTGCTAGGACCTGCAGGCTTCAGGGTTCAAGTTCTGGTCTCAAAATGCTCCTGTTACTTAAATGAGTTCCACAGGTGAGGCTGCATTAGCTGTGAGAAACCCAACCTCTGACTTGCAGGGGCATGGCTTGACTGTAGAATTCCTTGAAGAAAACCAGCCTGTCAATTGCGCAACATGGTCAGTTATGGCATGGGTGGGGTTGGGAGTCCAGCATGGCAGAGGGGTTAAGGACGGGGTCTCTGGAATCAGACTGCCTGTCCTACCACCTCTCCATTATGAGGCCATGGGCAAGTCACTCAACTTCCTTGAGCCTTAGTTTCCACATCTGTAAAATGAGGCAATAGTAATGCCTATCTCCACGGACTGCAATGGAGTAATAAATGTATCAATAAATTACATATCTTGGTGCTTGGCACATAAGTAATTAACCTCTAAAACATATTGTTCTTGATAGGTTCTTATGGTGCCCTCCTAGGGATAAGTTTCTGGTTGAAAATAATGCTTCCACGGATCAGGTTGCCTTAGCCATCCGGCACCCTCTTGCTTTCAGGCTGAATCTTGAGGCTCTGAGTCTAGACTCTGAATAGAGGCTGTCAGAACAATGGGGGATCGCTGGCCCAAGGCACCAAGTGGAGCCACATGCAGCACAGGGGGAGAGGTGGCTAGCCAAGCTGGTCAGGCCATCACATTGGATTCTCAGTCCCAGGGCCTGAGCAAAGAGGGCATCTAAGTACAAAGCCAAGAAACTAAAACAGCCACCTCAGGGGAAAGTTGCAGCAGCAGGAAGAAAGAACTCATCACCAACCCCATCTCCACTGGTTAGGTGTACAGCCACCAACATCCCCCCAGCCCTTCCCACATGCTCTTGCCTCTGCTGCAGTGCTCCCCGCATGCTTACCTTGGCTTGCACCAATGCAGGTGTCTGTCTACACAGCATTGCTCCCGAGGAGCCCGCCTTGGTTTCCTCCATTATTCTTCTGTTGCCCCCCAAAATTCCACTGGTAGTGTTTTTCACACTTCAATTATTTACTTACTTGAACATCATTTTGTCTGCTGCCTTTTACTCTTAGATCTTAAGCTCCAGATATTCTTGGTTTATCACTGCACCCTCAGTATCTGGCAGAGCAGTCACTTCATTTGTTAAATAACTGAGAGAATAAATGAATGAATTCCAGAGTGCTATATTAGCATTAGCTTGCATCATATAAAATTGCTGTTCCTCAACTATTTTTGACCTCCAAAAACAGCAATTTTATGTTCTGACCTAATATTTACCATTTGGGGGATTTACCTTCATTTCTCTAGAATAGATGTATAAATGCATAGGAAGCCGTTACAGGCTCACCCCACTGGCTGGGATGCCATACCCCATCTCCAGAAATGTCACTTGTAAAGTACATATAGCTATCCCTGACTCACATGTGATGAAACTGAGCAGGGTAGTTAAATGGCCTACCCCAAGTTAGTTTTGCTCATGGTTTACATTATATACATATCTGTTTACACATACTTGCCCTTTTAAAGCCCACATTCAGGAGCAAACGAAAAGAAATCTTGGCAAATTGGCCTAAGGTTGGAGAGAAATGTAAGGGAGAGGACAAAACAACCGAGGGGAACATATATTGTTGAATTTAAAACAACACAGTTAATAAAATGCTTTCACTGTTTTTGAACTTAATGGCAAGTGGGGTTTTATTGATTTAATTCTTTATACTCACCATTAACTCAATAAAATTGCTTTTTAAATGGACTCAAGTGCTTTTAGCTCACAATTTTTGAATTCAATAAAAGTCATTTTAAAATTCGCTTTATTGCTTTGCACATTCTGAATTAAGCACTTCTCCGAACTTGAACAACAGCTTTTGCAAATGGACAGGTTTGTAGAAATACGATTTCTCATATGCTCGTTGCCATCTGCTATAATTAAAATCTGAGCGTAAGTCAATGGGCACAATCACCAGTGATTAGTCAGAAAGTTGTGGCTGATAGCAAAGCCTGGTAAGAATAGAAGCTATGTGATTATTAAATTTCGACAGGTGTTCTTCTAACCTTCATTATGATAGTAATTGCTGTAAGACGTGTAATCTTAGTCAGTGGTGTTGAAATTGTTAATTGACATCTGGAACCTCAGCAGATGTAAAGATTAGCTAGTTACTGTTAACATTAGCATTATCTTGGACTTTGTTCAGAGCACTGGGTTCCCTCACTCCCCACCCGCAAATTCCCAAGCTAGCAGTAATAGTCTATAATCAGTTCTGACAAAAGCTGCCTCTGTTTGCTTTAGGAATCTTCTTTAGGCACTCCGATACAGCAATCTGCCCTGAAAAGCTTAGATTTGAGGTTACAATACAAGTTCTACACGTGGTACTGTTACCACATAAAAACTTTATTAGCAGCTTTGCAATCTTAAACTTTTTATAATACTAAAAATTCCTCAATATTGACATTCCTGTAAACAATGGTAAAGAAAAAAAAATAATCATCACTCCTGTAGCCTGCTAAGTGCAAACCTATTTTCCATGTGTTCTTCCTCTTGCCATTCCCATTAATGCCTATAAGAGGCAATGGCTTTACTTCCATTATAGAAAAAAAAATTTGAAAAGGAGAACATTTCCTATTTTCTTGGGTTCTGGTGTAAATGCCAGCACACATTCATTTTGCGACATCATTAATTATTAATGCATCTACCTGCTTTCCACACAGTGAGAAGTGAGTGTTGGAGTGACATTTTTCACTCCATTTTATACCAGGCACTCATTTTGCATGAGGCAAAATGGTTTTGTAATGATGATTGTGAGGTAGAGGATTAAGCTAATGACATCTGTTTAAACTCCAGCCACAGACACTCAACCCCCTCTAAACACAGCTTCAGTTGGTCCCAGGCTTCCAGCTCCCTTCGTGCTGGGAAACTTCTGTTTCCCCAGGCAGAGGACCTAGAGGGAAATGCTGATGAGAACAGTAAGGCACACAGCTCCTTTTCTGCCCTTTCTCTAAAAGAAAAGAAAAAAGCAAATGAAAATGTGTAAGAGTCTATTGGTGAAAGCAACAGACCAAAAGTTACAAAAAGCAGAAGAGGAGGAGCAAAAATAGACATCAGGTCCATCTGTTCTCACAGCCAGGCAGGGGGAAGGGGAGATAATCGTAAAGGCATGCGTGAAAGTCAGTGTGTCAGGTCCATCGCAGAGCTGGCTCTGATGGGGTAGAGGAAGCGTTTGTAGGAGAAGAAAGGCAAAGCCATGAAATAGCACACAGACACCTCCCAAAATGGGACTGAGAGTGTCTGGCCGGTAATGTGGGAAGCAACTGACAGCTCAGACCACAAACATCAGCAGCAACATCAAAACTTCTTTTAAAAGGCATCCAGTTGCTCAATCTGTGAAAATGGAAAGCAGCTAACTTCTTCCCAGACCACATTCTTATTACGGCTATCTACACCCAGACCCCAGCTCTGCACATACCAGCAGTTTTGCCCTGACAAGGAATGGACATCCAGAAATGGTCCACAGATAAAAAACTGTTTCTTACGCACTTGAAGATTAGAGTTTATGGGTTGAACTTGTGACTACAGACTGTTAAGTGCCCTTAACATCAGATCCTTAGAGCAGGCTTCATAATGCAAGAGAAAGAGCAAGTACAATCTCTCCGCCTTGCATGCTGGCCATCCCTGAGTAGGCAACTCACTTTCCAACACGTTCCCAAAAGCTCAATTGTTAAGAGCCTCAGCTAGAGACAGAATCCTGGCTCCATTACTTTCCACCGATAGGATACTGAGCAAGTTACTTAAACTTTTCTGTGCCTCCATTTCTTCATCTGTAAAGTGTGAATAGTAGCAGAAGCCTAGTTCATGGGTTGCTATAAGAGTTGAATGAGATCTTCATTTAAGATGCTTGCAGTATCCTCTGGCACATAGCAAGCATTCAGTAAACATGAGCTGACATCACTACACTTACAGCTGTTCCCATTGGCCAGGGCTGCTGAGAACCCAGCCTACTTCATACCTCCACTCTGATGAAAGGCCAAGAAAAAACTTTTCTAACTGCTTTTCATTCTCATGCTAGTTTTTGCCTTTTCACCCTCCTCCTTTACCTCTATCATTTTCCTGACTCATTTTCCCTTTGCTACGATTGCCTGGCTTACTGTTAACAGCCATTCTCACCACCTCCACCACCATCACCTCCACAATCATTTACTGACCTACACATTTTGTATCCTTATGTTGTATGTTCATCTTGAAACAAGGTAGGGTATAAACGTAGACTATAGAAAAGCATAAAGACGATACAAGCCATCTAAACTGGGCTATAAATCTCCGTGATTTTATCAAGAGTAAATTAGAAAATAATGCTATGTATTACTGGAAGTAAACACGCATGAAACTTCCTTTTTTCCATTTTTTGTTAATGATGTGTGCATACTCCCATGCAGGTTCTTTAAATTCTAGGAGCCTGCATTCCCCCTTCTGTAAAATGGGGATAACAATTCAGCAACAACCTGCTTTTTGAGATTGTTTTTAAGGTAATGGACATGAAGGTATATTGGTAAAAATCTAGCCTATAGTACAAATGTCAAACTATACTCATTTAGGCAAACATCCTAAAGGGTCTCATTCTGAACCACATCTGCTGGAACGGGCCTTGCCCCATCCCATTTTTTCGCTAAGGTGAATTCTTAAGTGACCAATGGACAAAGTGGTTTCCATGGAAAGTGTGGAGCGGCAGGGACCCTCAGGGGATCACCTGGCACACACACCTACTCCCTGCCACTGTTAAGACTGAGGCCTTAAGTGCCCTACTGCACTCCTATGTTGGCAACAGACCATGGGAAGAAATGTGTGTGACTGCTCAAATCCCTCCCTTCACAGGGGGCCAGGCTCTGCCCCAGCTGGGCACTACCTCCTTGGTTTGGGGGTGTAGAGCTGGAGCAGGGAGATCCCAGCTAAAATAACAGGAGATGCTGGGGCGGGAGGAATGGGTAGGCCACATTCCGGGATCCAGGGCCAAGAGATGAACAGCGTCAAAGGCAAGAAGCAAAGTCAACCTCAGAGACAAAAATTGGCAACTTGGAACGGGAGAAATTGAGATCTGGTGAAATTTTTTGCCAAGTGGATGGGAGAAAGAGGTTGGGATGAGATGGGGCTGAAGGGAAAGCCTATAGCAATTGCCCCAAACAGTAGTGAGGGTGTTAGCCCTGCCTTCCTGGATTAACAAGGGTCTGATAGATAGCTCCATCTAGTTATTGCAGGTTTCTTATTTATGTATTTAGACACATCTTCCTCCAGGGAGTCCTCAAGGAGGTTCAGTCTTGTATGGCAAACACCACCATAGAACATTCTAGAATTGATTTTTATCCTTTCACCTCAAAATCAGTCATATTCTACCTCTCTAATTCTAATAAATTCAGGGGAGGATCCATCTACACTAAAGGCTTGTCTAAGTCAAAGAAAACCTTTGAAGAAACACCATTTGGTAGTGAGTTCTTCAACACTGCTTGAAGTCACAGGCTAGAGGAATATTGGATGGGATGTGAAAGCAGCAATTTAGGCATTAGTTTGGAGTTGGGAAAGGGAAGGAAGGGGTTGTAATTATTGACTTTTACAATCTTTTCCTTGAGATTCTGAGATCCTGGATTCTTAGTGCAGATAAAAGCACTCAAATATTTATGCCTACAAATGTCTGGAAGAATAATTAGGCTTGTTTTGTATGGCCCACTGCTAAAAGTAAGGAAACAATTTTGGCTCTACCAGGGAAGTACTTTCTGTTGGAGCTATCCAAATAGTCAACTGCCTTGAGAGTAGTGTGTTTCCCTCCCTGGAGTATCCAAGACATGGTGGACATTTGGAGGAAATGTAGAGATTTAAGGGGGAGTGGTCATACCTAAAGACCTTAGGTCCCATGATTCTGGAAAATGACATATAAATCATCATCGCACTGATTGAAGAACTTGAAAGTAACAGGCTCAGAACCCTTGTCAACTTGATTGTATAATTAATTTGTTTAGTAAATTCTCCTTTGCGTAAATAGAGCTCAGCCTTGGTCAAAACTACTTCAACATTAATGGCATTTTTAACTCATGAGGATTTTATTGCATCACCAAATAATCTTATTGCAATTCAATATGCAGCCAGCCCTCATCCCATAAAAAAATAAAAATAAAAAACAAGGGGAGCAAGCCCCTACTTTCTGCTACCAGGATGTAGATGTAAACAACAGACTGATTAACACCACTCAAAAACTAGTAACAATCGGGGAAATTTGTCTATTTTAAAAGGGGCTGAAATGAACTTAGTCATTAAAGAAATGTTGATTGCATTTTCTGTGGTGTGGACATCACCCCCATCCTAACAAGGACCACACCACATTCACCTTCATCCTGGGAAGCAGACGAGATTAGCTGGCTAATTATTTTTTGGCATCTTCTGCCACTAATGCTGACTACAATAGGATCAATATTTACTCCACAGCAAACGCGTTATATTAGGAAACTAAGAAAAAATAACCAGAGCAAACATGCAACTCAATTCAAAGAGCTGTGGAATCCCCTCCTTTGGGTTATTATCTTTCTCAGCAAGCAAAGGCAGAAATATTCTGCTCCTACCTGTGTCTTGGGCGCTCGGAGGCCCCGAGAACACAATCACACTGCAGCAGAGGCAGAGCTGCAGGCAGGTGTAAAGCCCACACAATTGTTGCGGATTAGTGACTCCTCAGCACCCGGGGACAATAGGGACAGAAAGCAGCCCTGCCGTAGAGTCTGAACGCCGGCCGTGTGCAGGGCTTCTCCAGATCTCCCCAGCACAGCCCTGGCTCTTGATATTATTTGTCCCCCTGAGCTCCGCGTGCCAAGATAAAGGCAGCCAGAGACGGCACGTGCATTTCACAGTAGGCCAGGCTGGTGGTGAGGAGTTGCTGAGAAACAAACTGGGGAGCACAAGAAAATCCGGATGAGAAATGGCCCCTGTAGGTACCCATCCAGCCCGCCTCCTTTCTTACCTTCGCACAGAGAGCTTGCTGGGCTAGGAGCTCCTGTTCATCCCCACATTCTTTCTTTTTTCTTGCACCCAGTGAGGACTACACACTCCTCCAGCTGGCTGTCTCCTACCCTCCTTGGAGATTCAATGAGCCTTCCCTGACCCCAGCCCCTGCCCCTCCTGCTGTGCCCCCATCTCACCTGGCCTTCTTCCAGTTACAGTTTAGACCCTGTGGGGCAGCATCGGACAGTCGCCCATGTCATTACCAGCTAGACAGGAGCTCCTCAAGGAAAATGATGGTGTCTTGTCATCTCTGCATCCCCAATGTCTGGCACATAGTAGGTGTTCATCAAATATGTGTTGAAAGGATGAATAGGGCACTTTTTAATTAACCAGTGATTAGCATTTTAGATGAAAGTGTTCATTTGAGAGGAAGGAACATCATTTATGCCTTCCTAGGACCCCCTTGGGGTGATTAACTTCCCAAAGAAAGGGTCTGGTGACATATCTGCCCTTGAGGTCCCTTCTGGAACACAGTGTGGTTTCTAAGAAATATCCCCACCACCACTACCCTGGAAAGGAGGCTACCAAGTTAACAACCCTGATGCATGGGTCCCCATTATGTGGTGGACACTGCTTCCCACCAAGCTAGGCTCTGGCACAGCCTCCTGGGTGCCTGCCTTCCTCTCTACGTGAAGAACTGGATGACTCAGACCATTTTAGCAGTGGTCTAGCCCCATGTACCCAAGTGTCCAGCAGGTTGGCAGTCCTCTGAAATGCCCTTCTCTTTAATAACCAAATAAAGGACCTAAGACCCCACTTAAAAGCATGGTTCTTGCACCTCTTCTTCCTTAAGAGTCCTTCTCATTTAACACCACTTTCCTGCAGGCTTGGGTGTTAAGAGGAGACACAGCAGCTCTGTCTCTAAAGTTTCCCGTCCCATACATTTCCACAAGGAATCCTGCAGCCTGTCTCTCTCTTCTGAGCCTCTCATGCCTTCATGTTGTGGGGTCTGTTCCCAATTGCACGTCTTTTCTCCCCTTTTCTCTTGTCAGTTCCAGAATCACAAAATCTAGGCTCCTGATCTATAAGAGAAGCCCTAAAATCACTGCAAATTAGGAAAACAGTCTGCTCGAGCAGGCTACCCTATAAGTAGCATGCAGAATAATGTATTTCTTTATCACTGTAACTCTTGCTATTCTGGAAAAAGCTCAGGCACTAACCCTGCTGTCACCCAGCAGCCCCTCAATGGTCATTTTCCCAAACAAAATAGAAGTCTTCCCTTTGCCGAGAATGCCCTTCTGCAGCACTCTCCTCTAACTCACCCTCACCTAGACTGCAGAAATGACTCCAGATTCTTTAAGCAGCAAATGCTGCTTTTCTGTTTGTTGATACAGCTTTTATGTGGGTCTGTATCAAGGAAGCTGGGGCAGAAAAAAATCCACAACCTCCCTCTAGCAAAACTTTCATAGCACCATCTGCCACAATCGGGAGGAAAACTCCATAGGAGAGCTTGAAAAGGAGACACTGAGGATTCATCTCATCCATGCTCCTGCCCCTTGAACACACGCTGCCGTGCCATGCCAAGCAACAGAATTCTTCCCTATTCTGAACTCTCCCCGCAAGCCTACCTTGATTTAACCTCCTCACATCACCTCTTGCTAAAGAAACCTCCTCTTGTTTGAACTCCAACCCTATCCTTCCCACAGGAAGGATAACCAGTCAGCAACCTCCTTCTAGTTACTCTTTCTTAACTATAAGATTAAGGAACAGTTAGTCTTCTGGTTCAGGCTCCACCCTCAAGGAGCTCAGTCAGAGACAAGAGCAAAATCACTCCTGTCCTGGGAAACACCAATTCCAATAGAAGACACATAGGGCATCAAGATCTGCACATGTGAAAGGAGGCCTGATATAAATCTCGATTGCTGGCCTGGCACGGTGGCTCACACCTCTTAATCCCAGCACTTTGGGAGGCCAAGGCGGGCGGATTGCCTGAGCTCAGGAGTTCAAGACCAGCCTGGGCAACATGGCAAAACCCCATCTCTACAAAAAACACACAAAAATTAGCCAGGCGTGGTGGTGCAAGCCTGTAGTCCCAGCTACTCAGGAGGCTGAGGCAGGATAATCGCTTGAACCTGGGAGGTGGAGTTTGCAGTGAGTTGAGATTGCACCAATGTACTCCAGCCTGGATGGCAGAGCGAGACTTCGTCTCAAATAAAAAAATTAAAAATTAAAAAATTTTAAAAAAAAAGCCAGAAATCTGATTGCCTTTTTCTGGCTGTGCCTTCATTAGCATGTTCAGCTCCCACAGGTCAGGCTTGGATAGCAATATCTACAGTGATGGCTAACACTTTTACAGCCTTACTATGTGCCAGACAGTTGTTTCCAACTAACTCCCCATTAGCATTAACTCCATTTTACTTATGGGGAAACTGAGACACTATAAAGTGATGATTTATATGTGGGTAGGTAGTTGTAGATACCCATCCAGTTTCCCCAACCAGATATCAATCCTAGAAAGAGGAGCCTTGTCAGCGGGGAGTGCCTGCTGCATCTACAGACTGGTAGCAAGAGACTCAACGAATCTACAGTCTGTGATGACCCATTGCTCTCAGTAAGTCTTTCTAGCCAGGTTCTCCCTCAAAGAGCAAAAGGCCTCTCTTATCCAGATCCACTCAGATATTGAAGATTTGGTACTATAAGCTCCATCAAATATCCTTGGTATTGGAGGCAAGTCCAAATGCAGAAGGAAATAAAAAATAAAAGAGCTTATCACTCCCTCAAATTGTAAGTTAACGGAAGAGGTAAGACAAATCCCAGTTGACTAACAGCTCTGAATTTGGCCCCAGAATACCTGAAAATGGTCAAATATACATAACAATGATTACACATTTATCAGGATACATTATAGTCATTTATTTGCCCATCTTTGCCTCACTGGATTTTGAGTTTAAGGAGAGGCCCCAAGCCTTATACATCTTTAGACCCCTGATGCCTGGAGTAATCACTTAGAATTTTTTTTAATGAGCGAATAAACAAATTAATGAATAAAAGAATAAATGGGTGAATGCATGTGGATATACCTCCAAACATCCACATGTATGTCTTGTATGTAAATTATATACTAAGAAAATCTCAAAATTGAATTATATAAATGCTAATGAACGGTTTGACTTTAGTCTTATTACTTTCTAAATTTCTTTTTCCTACAGCAAGATGGCTTCTCAGAAGGGGCCCCAGGGCCGCCAGGTGATTGATTGCCTGCAGGACCAATTGGAGCTCCCACTTGCTCCAGAATTGATGGTCCCAGCCCCTCTGTGGTAGTGCAGTTTTTCATTATATGAAATGGAAAAGTGATTTAATAATTCTTTCTGTCTTATATTGCTTTAAAGAATTTCAGACAGTTAAAAATTGCATGGATTTTTTCACCATCTGTGTGAGAGTGGAGGGAAAAAATGCTGGTTTTGTTTTTCCTATTTTTAATATGAGCCAGATGAAACAAAAAGATTGTTTCCCTGCAAACTATAGGTCAAGTACGTATAGAGACTCAGGGATGCTCTGTAAGTTATCATATTATCTTTCTGCCTTGACAGGATACCATTAGGTGGTGTATCATTTCAACATTTATTATCTTTCATGTCCTTTTATCTTCACACTAGGATTTCTTTTAAAATTCCGATCTGTACGTTTGGTTTCATTATATAGCACTGTCTTTTACCAAACCAATTTTTGAATGGCTTTCGATATTCTTCAGTTCCACATTTGTCATCTCAGCCTGAAACAGTGCCCTAGTTATGTCTGTTTTAACTTGTTAAAAAGAAACCTATCCAGGGAATGAAGTGTTGGGAGATCACACCTTCAGAGGTAAGTGTTACGCGTCCTGGAGAAATGGAAATCATTCATTGAGGAAAGTCAACCATTACAGAAAATAAAACAAAAATGTTGAAACCAAATGTAACAACTGGTGTTTGTTTTTAGAATATCATCAATTATTTTAACATCTGGAAACATTCCATAGACTGTAGCAGTTTTCTCCTACAGCCCATGTGGGGATATCTCCTGATTCACAAATGGGTTGCCCTGTACAATTGCAAAGTGGTCCATAGTTTTCCTTTGTGTTCAGAGTCAGCAGCATAAAGAGCTTCTAGTTGAATATCAAAAAAAAAAAAAAAAAAAAAAGGCTTTCGACTTACCCCACTTATTTGCAAATAGGGCAGTCTGACTGCATGACTACCAGTGGCCTTCCAAAGCATCTTGACAGTGTCTCAGGAAGTTCTGAGGACTTTTTCAGAATCCATTTGGATGTCTTTATTTCTGCTATAGCTTTATTAAGCTAAAGGGATTTGCATCACAGGAACTTTGAAGTGTTTTGAAGAAATGCTTGCAAGTCTCTGTTGCAATGTTGTCAATTAGAGTTGCATGAAGCATAACAGATGGGCTGGACTGGGAAGTGTCATTTCAACAGAACCAGACACCAGCCAGGGCTGTGGAAGATCCTGGTGTCATCTTAAACACGAGTTCCACAAGACACTGTTCCTCCTGCATCACACTGACGAGAGAGGGTCTACAAACCTTCTTCACTTACCCAGATGAAAGGACAGATTTGGCCTGCTTCACTAAAGCAAGAAAATTCAGGTTATGCATTCATTCAGTAAAAGGTAGAGTTGCACAGTAATTTTTATGCATCAGAGTGGAATGAAAATTTTAGAAAAATGAAATTTAGAATAATGCCTTATTCAAGGAGTTGGGTGTGAATAAACATCCAAGGTGAGACAGAATCATGTAAGGAATGTCACCAAAACAAAGAAAAGGTGATTTGAAATGTTGGAGACTGCATTAGTTTCCCAGGGCTGCCATAACAGATTAACGCAAACTAGGTGGCTTAAAATAACAGCAATATTTTTTAATAGTTCTGGAGGCTAGAAATCTGACACCAAGGTGTCAGCAGAGCCATGCTCCCTCGGGAGGCTGTAGGACAGGGGTCCCTAGAGCCTGTCCATTGCTTGTTAGGAACCAGGCTGCACAGTAGGAGGTGAGCACAGGTGAGCAAGCGAAGCTTCATCTGTATTTACAGATGCTCCCGTAGCTCACATTATCGCCTTAGCTCCGCCTCCTGTCAGAGCAGGGGTGGCATTAAATTCTCAAAGGAGCGCAAACCCTATTGTGAACTGTGCAGGTGAAGGATCTAGGTTGTGCACTCCTTATGAGAATCTAATGTCCGATGATCTGAGATGGAGCTGAGGCAGTGATGCTAGTGCTGGGGAGAGGCTGCAAATGCAGATTAACATTAGCAAAGGCATTTGACTGCACAGAGACCATAATAAATAAATTGCATGCAGACTTATATCAAAACTCTGTCAGTGAGTGGCAAATGACAATTAAGCTGCATCTGGTGGCAGGCTTTATAATGGCAAGTGAATTGATGTACTTCAATTATACAGCTGCATCTGGTGACCTTAAAAATGTGTTTGAGACAACTTCAAATCTCCATACGCTCCGGATTAAAGTCAAGGTGGAATATCCTGAAATTGCCACAAAGCACTGAAAAGCCTGCTTCCATTTCAAACACCCTATCTTTGTGAAGTAGGGTTTTCCACAGTGACAGCAATTAAAATGAGATTATGCAGTAGATTGGACATAAGACACTTCGGGTGTCACTCTCTCCCATCTAGTTGCAGGGAACCCACCCAAAGCCATCCACCACCCCCAACAGCATCTGTAGAAAAACTGTCTTACGGGAAACCAGTCCCTGGTGCCAAAATGGTTGGGGACTGTTGCTCTAGGGAAGTATCTTCCATTGCTCCTTCCATCTTCTGCTGGTTCCCAGCAATCCTGAGTGTCCCTTGGCTTGTGCCTGCAGTGCTCCAATCTCTGCCTTCTTCAACACATGGCCTTATTCCCTGAATGTGTCTGAGTCTCTGTATCTCTACATCTCTCTGTATAAGAACACCAATCACTGGATTCAAGGCCCACCCAATCCAGTATGACCTCATTGGCAAGGACCCTCTTTCCAAAGAAAATCACATTCTGAGACATGAATTTTTGGTAGACACTAGTCAACCCAATACAGAGACCAGACATGATCCTGAAAAGCTTTGTGAGCTTTCTCAGTCCCAATTGAACTTTCAACATACAACACACAACAACTTCTCTGACATGTTTCTTCTAAGTTCTTAAGTTTCGTAGTACTCAAGGCAACAAAGATAGATTTCTAAATTCTGAACAACACACTCACATTGGATTTGGTGCTGTCTTTGAACCAAGGATAGAATGAGGTTTCCTACTTTGGCAATCTAATCTCTAAATGGCTTTGGCTAGTAACTGCAGCCAAGTTGATATCAGACCTTAACACAAGGTAGGAATGAGATGCAGAGACATTTATTAATGGCATGAGAATTCCACGTACTTCTTTGTATTGAACACTAATCAATAGAAAGCATTTATGAAAACATCACATCTAATACACAGAAGGTGTTCAACAAAAGTAGAATGAAAGGCTAAATAATGGTTTGGATTCTGTTTGGAGAATTTTAGATTATTATATTAGGTAAGTTCAAGTTAAGCGATTAAATAGTAGTAACGTTAACAATGCAGGTTATTTCTCACTTTCTCTAACATAGAAATCCAGAGGTAAGCAGCCAGCTATGTTGCATGGAACCCTTAGGGACTGGGATCCTTTCAGCTCACCACCTGCTATCTCTTGCAGGATGAGCTCTCATCTTCATGGTCCAATATGGCAGCACCTGTTTTCCAACATAAAAAGGCAATGAAAGGGCACATTTCAGATAACTATTAACTTTGGATTCACATGGGCCAGATATGCTAGGTCTGTTGGTCAATCCTTCCCCAGAACCAGTCAGTCACTTCTTTCTTTTCTTTTCTTTTCTTTTCTTTTCTTTTCTTTTCTTTTCTTTTCTTTTCTTCTTTTTCTGTTCTAGATGCTTGCATAAATGGAATCAGGCAGTATGGGCTCTTTTATGCCTGGTTTCTTTTGCACAACAAAACATTTTATCCATGTTGCTGTGTGCATCAGGGGTTTGTTCCCTTTTAATGGAGAGTAGTATTCCATTGTATGGATGTACCGTAATTTGTATATCCATTATATTTGCTGATGGACATTTGGGGTGTTTCCAGTTAGGGGTTCTTATGACAAAGCAATAGTCAATAGTCTTGTATAAGTCTTAGCATAGACATGTGTTTTTATTTCTGTTGGGCAGATACTAGAAATGGAAATGCTGAATCATATAGCAAATATATATTCAATTTTATAAGAAACTGAAAAGCTGTTTTCTGAACTGACTGTACTATTTCATACTCCCACCCGTGATGTATACCCATTTTTATTAGGTTGTTTGTTGTCTCCATATTGAGTTTTAAAAGTTCTTTATATTCTCTAGACACAAGTCCTTTGACATATATATGCATTGTTCATATTTTCCCCTAAGATTGTGAAGATTTTGCCTCATATTTTCTTCTGGAAGTTTTAAAGTTTTAACTTTTATAGTTAGGCCTGATTCATTTCAAGTTTATTTCAGTAAACGATATGATACTGGGGTTGAACTTTTTTTCCTTATGGTTGTCCAGTTCTTATAGGCCCATTTGTTTAAGACTATACTTTCTCTGTTGACTTGATATCTTTGTTGAAAATTAATTATTCAAATATATGTATGTCTATTTATAAGCTCTCCATTCTGTCTTATTGCACTATGTCTATCTTTATACAAGCACTACAGTGTCTTGTTTGTTACGCCTTTATAGTAAGCCCTTAAATCTGGCAGTGTTATTCCTCTAACTTTCTTCTTCTTTATCAAAGTTGTTTGGGCTCTTGTATTTCTCTTGCATTTCTGAATAAAATTTAAAATTAGCTTGCCAATTTTTAAAACAAAAAGTCTACTGGTGATTTTTTATAAAAACTGACAATGCAATTCTAAAATTATTATTGAAATGCAAAAACAACTTTGCCAAAACAACAAAGTTTTTATCAAAGTTGCCAAAAGAACTTTGATTAAGAAGAAAAAAACAAAGTTGGATGACTAACGGTATTTGATTTCCAGACTTATTACAAAGCTACGGTAACCAAGAAAATGGGATGTAATGCATACCAAAACTGCATAAACAGAACAGAAAAGAGAGATTGGAAATAGACTCATACATATAGGAACAATTACAACAAAATTGCAAAGGCAATTGGATTAAATGGTGCTGGAACAACTGGATATCCACATGCAAAAAATAATAATAATAAATTACATTTCCAATTTGAACATACAGTTCACCAAAGAAGATATATAAATGGTAAATAAGCACATAAAAATGCTTAATATCTGTTATGGAGGAATGTTTGTATCCTCCTAAAATTCATATATTTAAGCCCTAATCCTCAACATGTTGGTATTTGGAGACTGAGCTGTTGGGAGGTAATTAGATTAGGTTATGAGAGTGGAACCCTCATAATCGGATTAGTGCCTTAATAATTAAAGCAAGAGAGCTCTCTTTTCCTCCTCCCTTCCCCCTGTCTCTTCTCCTCCCTCCCTCTCTCATCCACATGCACACACTGTAGAAAGCCCACGTGAGGACCAAATGAGAAGGCAGCCATCTATAAGCCAGGAAGAAAGCTCTCACCAGAGCCTGACTATGCGGGCACCCTGATCATGAACTTCCAACCTCCAGAACTGTGAGAAAATGAATGTCTGTTGTTTAAGCAACCCAGTCTATGATATCTTGTTATGGCAGCCCAAGCAAACAAAGACAGTATCACTAGTCATTAAGAAATGCAATTTAAAACCACAATGAGATACCACTACACCTTCATCAGAATGCTAAAATTATAGAGTGACCACACCAAGTGTTGATAAGGATGTGAAGGAACTGGAACTCTTAAATGCTGCTGGTGAAAATACAAAAGAAGAGCAAACAAATGAATAGTGACAGAAAGAAGACCAGTGGATACCTGTGTGGGAGGGTTGTGGAAAGAGATAGAAAGGAGGAATTAAAAGAAATATGAAGAAATTTTAAGAGTAATGCATATGTTCATTATCTAGATCAAGGCTGTGAAATGTTTTTCTTTAAAATACCAGATAGCAAACATTTTTGGCTTTGCGACTATATACTCTGTCACAACTACTCAACTCTACCACTGTAGAGCAAAAGCAGTCATAAACAATATATAAACAAATGGGCATAACTGTGTTTTAATACAACTTTATTTGCAAAACCATATGGTAGACTACATTTGGCCTACAAGCTACAGTTTCTCTACCACTGATCTAAATTGTAATGATGGTTTCATAGGTGAAAAATGTACTAAACTTATCAAATTCTACATTTTAAATGCATAGTTTACTATATGTTAATTATACCTCAATAAACCTGGTATTTTATTTTATTTTTTTTTATTTTATTTTTGGAGACAGAGCCTTGTTCTGTCACTCAAGCTGGGGTGCAGTGGCCCCATCTCGGCTCACTGCAACCTCTGCCTCCCAGGTTCAAGTGATTCTTCTGCCTCAGCCTCCCAAGTAGCTGAGATTACAGGCATGCACCACCAATTCTGGCTAATTTTCGTATTTTAGTAGAGTCCAGGTTTCACCATCTTGACCAGGCTGGTCTCAAACTCCTGGCCTCAAGTGATCCACCTGCTTTAGCCTCCCTAAGTGTTGGGATTACAGGCATGAGCCACCGTGCCTATGCAAAGGTGGTATTATTCTTCTTATTATTTTTTATTTTTTTTGAGACAGAGTCTCGCTCTGTCACCCAGGCTGGAGTGCAGTGGTGCCATCTTGGCTCACTGCAAGTTCCACCTCCCGGGTTCACGCCATTCTCCTGCCTCAGCCTCCCGAGTAGCTGGGACTACAGGTGCCTACCACCACACCCAGCTAATTTTTTGTATTTTTAGTAGAGAGGGGGTTTCACCATGTTATTCAGGATGGTCTCGATCTCCTGACCTCCTGATCCACCCGCCTCAGCCTCCCAAAGTGCTGGGATTACAGGGATTACACTGCACCCAGCAAAGCTGGTACTTTTAAAAGGGAGTGAGAAAAGACAAAATTCCTGTATATTACATTGTTATATAACAATATAATAATATTGTTATCCATGGTGAATATAACATTATTATATTATTATTTACAACTAACCATCTCTCCCTTCTAGGAGAGACTATGTCTCCATTTCATTTAAATGGGACTTTTACAGGGGGAATTAAATGTCCCCCTGTAAGCAGAGTATACTTCCCAATCCATGTCTAAGCCAAAGCTTTCAACCCAGTGATGTCTTT
The DNA here is from genome assembly GCF_028858775.2 of Pan troglodytes. Classification (NCBI taxonomy): domain Eukaryota; kingdom Metazoa; phylum Chordata; class Mammalia; order Primates; family Hominidae; genus Pan; species Pan troglodytes. The sequence goes on from NC_072411.2 coordinate 19,327,564, forward strand.
TGGCTTAACTAGGCATGCTTTGTCTTCTGCCTTAAGAACAGGGTCCCAGATGAGGAGACACATTGGGCCAGTCCTCATTTGCACACAGCTTGACTCAGATTCTTAGTCTACCCATAACCCACATTAAAGTAAATGAGGAATGGACCTTGTAAACCACTGAGATATGGGGATTATTTACCACTGCACTAAAAGCACTAATACACTACCCACCGAGTTGAAAATGGACTTCTTAATTCCTTCCTGAATGATGTTGTACACACATTAACTGTTTCCAATTTGCTAAATGCCTCCTCTATACCAGTCACTGTGCCAGGGACTATTGACACTGAATATATCCAGTCACCACTTGTACGAAACATATAGTCTAATGAGGAAAACAGACCACAATGATGAAAGTGGATAGCAGTGTTGTGATAGTTGGAAACGCGGGGACTCCAGGAGCATGGAGGAAAAAGCACTGGACCAAATCAAGATGGTGAAGGCAATGAGGGGCAGACCCAAGAAGCTTCCCCATGGAATCTGACATCTGAGTTAATCCTGAAAAGTTGAATACAAGTTTGTCAGGCTAAAAAGGAGAAAGAAGTTGTCCTGGGCAGAGGAAACCTCACAGGCAAAAGCTTGGAAGTAACAGTCTGGTTTACTCTATTCCCTGTTTCCCTTTTAAGGACTTTCCACCACAAGGGCTCTTTAACAATGATACCATTTCAGACAACACCTGCTTTCCATTCAGCACAACAAGTTGTTTACCCCAGAACACCCTGAATCAATATAATATAAGAAGTGAAATGTTGACATTGTGGTTTCAGGCAAAAACTCGCTCACCGATTTACTTGACACCGCAGTTTCTAGTTAAAGAATATCATCGGGGACAAATCTGAATTCATGTTTGAATAAAGCCAAAGCATTTTGCTTTACATACACCATGCAAGCGAGATAAAGAGGTAGCATCTTCTATAAGTTTTCAGTCTGTTAAGAGTGTGTTATTTCCACGTGCTTCAGTGCGCTGGCATAATTAATTTTTATTTTGTTTAAAGGTGTTTTTCTGTGCTATTACTTTTTTAAAGTGCAGCCTGAGTATAACCACAGTTGCCCGAGAGTTATAAAGAGTTATAAAATATCTAGGGAAATGGCACAGAAAAAGAGAGAGCATTTTCTAAAGAATGACTCCCTGGCCTCCACCATCACCTACCATCAAGCCATTTATTCTTTCTTTGGTGAGTGCAATAATTCTTTGCTTTATGAATAAACAGCATGTATTTACTTTCAAGTTGTTCTTACTACTAAAATTTGTTTTCATTGTTTAGTTGATATATTCTTCTATTTGTGAAAATTGTCGAGATGAAATGTCCCTTAATGTTTCCCACTATAATAATGGAAATATTTCCTTCATTCAATAGCTTTTCTCTTAGAGATAACATTTTGGGGAACAAATTAAAGATGCTAGGCCGGGCGCGGTGGCTCACATCTGTAATCCCAACACTTTGGGGGGCCGAGGCGGGCGGATCACCTGAGGTCAGGAGTTCAAGACCAGCTTGGCCAGCATGGTGAAACCCTGTTTCTACTAAAAAATACAAAAATTAGCCAGGCTTTGTGGTGGTCACCTGTAATCCCAGCTACTCAGGAGCCTGAGGCAGGGAGAATTGCTTGAACCTGGGAGGTGGAGGTTGCAGTGAACTGAGATCACGTGCACTCCAGCCTGGGTGAAAGAGTGAGACTCAATCTCAAAAAAAAAAAAAAAAAAAAAAAAAAAGGATGCTAAGCAAGGGATAGGTATATCGTACAGCCTAATTTAAATTACGGACACACAAAATGACCTCTCTAAAGTAGAATTCCAATTTCTCCCAACTCTTTACAAGGATTCAGTATGTGGTCCCCAACACCTGGGAGCCTCTCAACCTGCCACAGAAGCTCTCTTCCGGGCTATCTTGCTGACATCATCTTGACCACTTAGCTCCACCTCTTACCCCTACCAGGTGGGGGACTGTGGATCTTCTTTGAGCCTGATTCTATCTCCAGGGAAGAAGGGAAGAAGGGAGCAGCAAAGCGGACAATTCCCAAAGAGCTCTGTTGCAGGAATGGAAGGGGAAACCTCTGAGGTTACTACTGTGTGTGTGTGTGTCTGTGTGTGTGTATTATATATATTATATTGCATGTAATATATAATGTGTATACATGTATATACACATATTGTATATACATACAACTATGTATATATTATATATAATAATGTATATAATACTCACACAAAATTGGTAAGTGTACTATTTTTCTATAGTATCTCTTGGTTTGCCTGCCACATCAGATCTCCCTCTAACCTGATCCCACATCTCCAGTTCTTCCATCTCTCCCTGTTTTCTCCTCACACATTGTCTCTGGTCCAATGAGACCATCCCAACCAGTCACCTCACCCTACTGCGATTCATACCTCTCAGCTTAGGGCCCCTCCGCCCCCTTCCTCATCCTTTCTGTTTGAAAATTCGGGGCTTCAAGGCCCACAGGGTGCCTTTCTTTCTACAGCATTTTTGTAACATATAATGAATACACATATCATCCTGACGTGATTTGTTTACCTTACAATGGTGCAAAACCATTCTTTTTCATGTTCAGTATCATATTCCACAAATTACATGAGTTATTCAACACTTTATTATAAAGTAGTCTTTGTGTTAGATGATTTTGCCCAACTGTAGGCTAATGTATGTGTTCTGAGCATGTTTAAGGTAGAGTAGGCTAAGCTATGACGTTTGATAGGTTAGGTGTATTAAATCCATTTTTGACTTACCATGTTTTCAACTTACAATGGGATTATGGAGATGTAACCTCATGGTAAGTCAAGGGTCATCTGTAAATACAGCTCTCAATTGTTCTACAAGGGTTTCCTTTTGGATCCCCAATCAGATTCGATGGAGGTCAAGGTTGCCTGCATTCCATGGTGCCCAGCCAAGTGTTCAGTGCATAGTCAACACTCTGTTGTGTTCAGAGAAGACAGTAGGAGCCCCACGCACAATCTTATATTGTCTGTAATGTTACCAATTAGCTAGGTAACTTGCTTAACTGCCTGGGACCCAGTTTACCCCACTGGACAATGCAAGATGAAAAAACAAAAATAGAAAGGGTGATTTTTGATGTCTCCTCCATCTCTGAATGGCCTGATGCTAGTAAACAACTTCCTGCTAAACTGAGCTGGCAGGAGGCATTGCCTAAAACTAATTTTTTTTTTTTTTTAGATCATTCTTATCGGGCAACTCCTGCAAACCAGAATAGGTTGGGAGATTCCTAAAAGTAATTTTTAATTATAAAATTCTCTCTTTTTCCTCCTTTCCAGAATTGTCTCGAAATAATTCAACCTAAAAACTAGCCCTCGAAAGCCCGTGAGACTTTATGACTCCCTACGCTTGTGGCTGAGCCCCAGTGCTGCACCATCGCCATCACCGCGTGTGCACACACATGGACTGGTGCCTAGAACACAACTATTGTTAGGTAAATGCTCAGGAACTGGCTTTTACATATATGTACTTGGCAAGGTCATAGGAGGAAAGAGATGGAGCAAAGGATTAAGACAAAAAAAAAAAGGAAAGTATTATGCCACTGAGTAAGTGTTCCGGAGGTGCAGAAATCAGAATATTTGATAGTCTGGAGAGGAACGTCGCTAGGGGCAATGACCTGAAATCAAGCGAAGGAAATGTGGAGCCGAGCAGGAAATTTCCCAGTTGGTCTGTCACACTAGGCTCGACAGCCCCGAGGAGCCAGTGGAAGTGCATGTCATTAAAAAGCTCTCACAGTTACATGCTGCTAATGGGAATAATCCCATTTTGCTGGGATTAGAGAATGTCTGTTAGAGCTGACAGTTCATCCCCTTCATTTTTCAGGTGAGAACACTGGGACCCAGAAAGGGAAAGCACCTTTGCAGGATCACAACATCAAACTTGAACCTGATTCAGTGCACTAACTCCACCTCCCCACCTCCCATTCCCTAGCCAGCCCCTGGACTCCCCCAGGGATTTCCCTATAATGACCTCCAGGCAACCGTGGACAACTTGCTGCCTACATCTTACTTGCTGTGAGCGTTTGGCACCTTTCACCACTCTTCCTCTGGAAACACCCCTTCTTGCCGCCACACCCCGCCCCCGCCCCCGCCCCGCCCCGCCCCGCCCCTGCCCAGTGAGGTCCCCACTCTGGTTGTCTTTCTGCTTCTCCAGCAGGTGCTTCTCAGTGGCCTTCAGCAGAGGTCTCTCAAGGCTTGTCCTAGCCCTTCTCTTCTCCCCACTCCCACCCACCCTGTGTGATTGCAGCCTCTACCATAGGGTTGGCATTCCCAGAATGATAGACCTATCCCAGGTCTCTCATCTCATCCCAAACTCAAGACTCCAGCTTCTCGGTGGGTCTCTCAAAATCAACACAGCCGCACCTGAACACCCATGCTGCTCTGCTCCATTCTTTCCCACCCCGGAAAAGAGGCCACAATCCACCCGGTGCCTAAGCCAGAACTCTGCACATCATCCTTGACCCCAGCATCTCCTTGTCCATTCCGCCTCCTCTCTCTCTCTCTCTCTCTCTTTCATCAGCCCACTTCTTTCCACCATCATGGGCCACACCCTGGCCAGCTCCTAGTCCCTGCCCGGCCCACTGCCACGGCCTGCTTCCAGCTTCCAGCCCGGCCTGTATCCCCAGTGCCGCAAGTCATCCTTTGTGACAGAGAGATCTTTTGAAAGTGAAAATCAGAGTCTGCTATTCTCATCCAAGATTCTTCACTTTATCCCATTCCCCTTAGCATAAAGGCCAAAGGCCCTGCACTATCTGGCCTCTGGGGACCTTTTCAGCCGCATCATGTAACACTCCCAATCTCCCTCCAGTCCCTCCCATCCTGTCCCCACTCCCTCCCACACACACACTTACTTGGTTCCAGGCAGTTCAGGTTTTTGAATTTAACCGAGGTTTTTTCTGCCTCCGGGTGTTTGCACAAGTCCCTCCTTCTCTTACCCTACACCTCCTCCCTACTCCAGACTACTGTTCATCGCTCAGATTTAAGCTTAGAAACCTCCTCCTCCAGGCAGCCTCCCCTGGCCGCCAAAAGAGGTTGGATCTGGTTATATTCTCCTTTTTCTTTATCATCCTTTTCCAAGGACCTAAAATTATCTGTGTGACGGTGCCTTACTCCTCTAAACCATGAGCTCCAGGAGGGTCGGAGATGTGCCAGCCTAGTTTGTCACTGTTCCTGGGAGCCAAGCACAGAGCAAGGCAGGCAGCAGATACTCAACAAATATTCTGACAAAATGAGGGAGGTGATCATTGCATGCAGATCTAGCAGTGGGGGCTCTTCCCACCCTTCTCTTTTGTCTCCGTTTAAGAGGGAGGCTTGAGTGGGTAATGAAAAGCACCACAATGGAACCTGGAGAAGCTACTTGACTCACACACTAAGCAAACACTGGGTCCAAGTTTGGGGACATGTCAAGGTGAGCAGATGGCTGGGAGACTGGGCTCTACAAAGGCAGATGTTCAGTGAGCAGCAGCACCGGGCAGACCCAAAGACTTCATGGGTGATTCCTATGCAACCGGAGAGGCATTTCTTAGCTAGAAAAGCTTACTGTTCTCAAGGGAGCATCAGACTGAGACCCATAGAAATAAGAAACTTGGAAATAAGAAACCTCATTTTCAACACCTCAGATCTGCTAACCCTGGCATACTGCTGCCGTGTGTCCTTGGTGAGCTATTCAACCTCTCTGAGCTTGTCTCCCCACTCATAAAATAGAGACAATACTCTTCAGTCTGCATCAGAGGGCTGTCATGAGAATAAAATAAGCTGTGTGTCTGTGCGTGTGTGGGAAGCAGTTTTGTAAACTATAATCCACAGTTCAAAGATGATGGGGACTGCAGCAGCTGGGCCCAAACTCTTGCAAAAAAAAGGAGCATGCAGACAGAGGAACTCACTTGGGTCTCAGCCTAAGTGAATGTGGCAGGGGTTTACTTGTCTGCCCAGAAAACTCAAGTGTTCCTGGCACTACAAATTACCTGGGCTCTGGACAAATGCAACAGCAGGGTTTCAGATTTTATGAGGACTCTAGGGCTTCAAGAGCTCTCTGGGGGTAGGGATGACATCCTTCACAGAGCAGGCAGGACTGTGCTCACTTCTCTCTGAAAACAGCAGGACACACATGTGAGTTGGGCCATGCGACTTGTTTAAAGCTACCGCCTCTAATTACAGCCTGCTGTAACAGTCTCCTTTCTTCGTCCAAGTCCTCTGAACCCCAGGTCTGTCTACTTGACAATAACACAAAATCTTCTTGGCTCTTTTTCTATCCCTAGTCTAACCTAACCAGGACAATCAGAAATATCCTGAATTTGCATAGGTTTGCTGTTTCCAGGAAATTCAAGGAACCACCTTTACTTCAGCATTCAAATAACAATGGCTCCATACCTTCATTCTGTCTACAATGGAAAGTTCAGTGTTTCCTACTCCCAGTATTCCCCAGAATCTGGGGGAACTTCTTCGTCATTGTTGTTAGCATCTTGCTTTTCCATACTCCTCTTCCCTGCTTCCCTCAAATTGTCTCCACATCCGTGCCTCGCCTCCTGCATCTAGTCTCTCCATTGCGTTCTGATCTAGACCCAGCCTGGAGCATGGCCTCTTTTCCTTTGATTTCCCAAAGCAACCAAAATGAAAGTTTATATGTATGGCTGAGTTGTACTATAGGTTTAGGCATCAGGAAGCAGAAGAAATTTATGGCACGTCTCAGCCCAGCAAACACCCAAAAACTGAATGAGCATCCAATTTCTTAGAAGTCCCTGAGGCATTACCACTGCTGGATTTTCCTCACCTCAGGCCACCAGGTACCTTTGCCACATTGCTTAGGCCCCCTCCATGAGGCACTGTGGTGTTGGGTTAAGAGAACAGCTGCTAGAGTTACAATGCCTGTGAGCAAATTCTTACTTAGACCAGTGACCATGAACAAAATACTTAACCTATCCATCACCCTATTTTCCCATCTACAAAATGAGCATAATATTAGCACAGACTTCGTGGGGTTGTTGTGATAATTAAGTGAGTTAAAATAGCCAAAGCACTTACAACAATGCGGGGAATGTCAGCCATGACTATCGTTTATTCTCTATCCACATTCTGCCTCTCAGCTGCCTCCATAAATTACAGATGTTCCCGACTTCCTATGCAGAGTGCTTCAGCCCTTTGTTTCTCCTGAATTCACACGATCATGTTCAGGGCAGTCTCATCTTTCATGTTCAAAATAACCCTCAACACAGCACCACCTATCCTAGAAAGGAATCCTACCCTTGCTACTCAAAGTCCCATCCTTGAGCCAGTGGCTTCTGTTTCCTCTGGGAGCTGGCTAGAAAGACCTAATCAGACTCTGCTGTTTAACAGATCCTCAGGTGATTCAAATGCACATATCTGCCATGTGAGAAGCAGTGGACAAGACTGCTTTCCTAGAACGGAAATGCAGCTGCAGCAAGCTGTGGGCATAAGTAGCATTATTTGTCTCTGTGCCAGCCTCACTGAGCAACTGCTTGGTGGAATGGTGATTTTTTTTTTATTATTAGTATTATTTATTTTAATTTAAGTTCCGAGATACATGTGCAGAACATACAGGTTTGTTACGTAGGTATACGTGTGCCATGGTGGTTTGCTGCACCTATTGACCCCTCCTCTAACTTCCCTCCCCTCACCCCTCACCCCTCAACAGTCACTAGTGTGTGTAGTTCTCCTCCCTGTGTCCATATGTTCTCATTGTTCAACTCCCACTTATCAGTCAGAACATGTGGTGTTTGGTTTTCTGTTCCTGTGTTAGTTTGCTGAGGATGATGGCTTCCAGCTTCATCCATGTCCCTGCAAAGGACATGATCTCATTATTTATTATGGCTGCATAGTATTCCATGGTGTATATGTACCACATTTTCTTTATCCAGTCTATCATTGATGGGCATTTGCGTTGGCTCCATGACTTTACCATTGTAAATAGTGCTGCAATAAACATATGTGTGTATGTGTCTTTATAGTAGAATGACTTACATTCCTTTGGGCATATACCCAGTAATAGGATTGCTGGGTCAAATGGTATTTCTCATTCTAGATCCTTGAGGAATTGCCACATTGCCTTCCACAATAGTGGAACTAATTTACTTTCCCACCAACAGTGTAAAAGCGTTCCTATTTCTCCATAGCCTTGCCAGAATCTGTTGTTTCTTGACTTTTTAATAATTGCCATTCTGACTGGTGTGAGATGGTACCTCATTGTGGTTTTGATTTGCATTTCTCTAATCAGTGATGTTGAGACTTTTTTCATATGTTTGTTGGCCGCATTCATATGGAGTCAAAGAAGACCCCATTAGCCATGACAATCCTAAGCAAAAGGAACAAAGCTGGAGGCATCACGCTACCTGACTTCAAACTATACTACAAGGCTACAGTAACCAAAACAGCATGGTACTTGTACTAAAACAGACATCTAGACCAATGGAACAGAACAGAGACCTCAGAAAAAACACCACACATCTACAACCATCTGATCTTTGACAAACCTGACAAAAACAAGCAATGGGGAAAGGATCTCCTATTCAATAAATGGTGCTGTTAAAACTGGCTAGCCATATGCAGAAAACTGAAACTGGATCCCTTCCTTACACCTTATACAAAAATTAACTCAGGATGGATTAAAGACTTAAACGTAAAACCCAAACCATAAAAACCCTAGAAGAAAACCTAGGCAATACCATTCAGGACATAGGCATGGGGAAAGACTTTATGACGAAAACTCCAAAAGCAATTGCAACAAAAGCCAAAATTGACAAATGGGACCTAATTAGGGGCTAAAGAGCTTCTGTGCAGCAAAATAAGCTATCATCAGACTGAACTGGCAACTTAAAGAATGGGAGAACATTTTTGTAATCTACCCATCTGACAAAGGTCTCAGATCCAGAATTTACAAGGAACTTAAACAAATTTACAAGAAAAAGAACAAGCAATCCCATCAAAAAGTGGGCAAAGGGTATAAACAGACACTTCTCAAAAGATAGTGTTTTCATACTTCTCAGAGCTCAGCAACAGAGACCAGTTAGTTCTTTGCCCATTTATTCACTAAACAGGAAGCAGCTGCTTGAGGATGAATACAAAAAATCTAGAAGACCAGGATGGTTTCCTTGAAGATTTGGACTTTGTGTCAAGAAGCAGGGTACCTAGACAGAGGCATTTGCTTAAGGAACAATATAAAGTGGAAAGAAATCAATTGGCTTAAAAGAGCACTATAAAAGGTCAGTGATCTTAGATGAACCTCAACGTACCTTCCAGCTGCCAACCTGTGCTTTGATGATGTTAAGCTTAAGTTTTTAAAGCATGATCTAAGGACCTTATGAGCCACTTAAGAAGCTTGCTAAAAATGCAGATTCTGAGACTGGGGAAGAGGGTCTGGAGGCAGGGAACCTAAGGCTGTTTCATACCAACTTCCTATAACTAAGTTGAAAGAAAACCCTAACTTTCCACACCTAAGTAACAAAAGGACCAGAGGCTACTCCTTTTGCAAACCCCCCACCTTTTCTGCATGGCAGATGGGAAATTGGCTGTCTGCAATGAAGCAGACTGATTGCAGGCCAACTCTTCGTTGGCAACTTTGTAACTTCACCTTAGCCTCTGATTGGCTGCTTTTTGCAACCAATCAGATGTCTGCACAGGAGTGTGACCTTTGTAACTCCACTTCAGCCTCTGATTGGTTGCTTTCAACCACCAATCAGACCATTTGCAGGCTCCCACTTCATTTACATGAGGTGAGCGTGAAGTGGCCATAGGGGAACCTACTGGGGGTATTTGGACCCGAGAAGATTCGGTATCTGGGCCCTTAAGCCACTGCTGGGGCCCGCTCCCACACTGTGGAGGGTATTTTTGTTTTCAATAAATCCTTGCTTTTGGTTTTTCGTCGCTTCATTGTTTCTTTGCTTTGCAGGGTGTTTTGTCCAGTTCTTCATTCAAAACGCCAAGAACCTGGACTACTTTCAGTCAAGACCCTCTTGACTAGTAACAATTCCTAGCCTAACTGACCTGCTGAGTCAGAACCTGGCATGGAGCTCAAGACTCTACATTTTAACCCCCATTCCCCTCCATCCATATTCACTCACCCAATCCAGTATATTTGATGCACCCTAGAGTTTGAGACCAACGGTCCAGTATGCCAAGGTTAAAAAAGAGTAATGGGTTCAGAGCCAGATGCCTGAATTATAATCTCAACTTCGCCATTCGCTGGCTGTATTAGCTGGGGCAAATTGCTTAACCTCTTTGTGTTTACATTTTCTCATCTATGAGATAAGATGTTAGGAGTCTTGGATTAGCTAAGACATCTAGAAATCAGAACAGTGCTTGTTTAAAGTAAACGCTGGATAAATATTGACGATTTTGTTACAATCAGAAGAGATGACATCCCTAAGAGCTGAACACTGTGCCACAGAGTCCTGCATGCTTGGTTTCAGGAGCCAGGAGACAGCCTGGAGCCTCCTGGCCCACAAATCCGCGGATGCTAAGCCCCACAAAAACCTGTGGAACTCATATTTTCTTTGCTCCCATGTGAACATCTCTGGTAATGAAAAATCCCCAGCCCCACTATTTGGCTGGGAAATGCTTACCCAGTTAAGAGCATAAGGCAGTGGTTCTCAACCTTGGCTATGTACTAGAATGACCTGTGGGGTAAGTGGGGAAGGAGAAGGCTAAAAATACTGATGCCTTAAAAATACTGAGGCCCCAGCCCCAGCCCCAGAGATTCTGCTGTTCTGCATATTCTGGGGTTTGACCTGGGCATTTGGAATTTAGAATGCTTTCCAGGTGAATCCAACATGCAGCCAAGGTTGAAATGACTAACTAACATAGAGTGAAGTTACAATTCAGTGGTAGGAGGTAGAGTTTCCCAGGGTGGGGAAGGGATGTATGATTATTCTCACTGTCAGTCTTCCAGGATACAGATGGACCCTCAGCTAGGACATCTCAGCAACTTGGAGGCTGGTCTTAAACCTCTGAGGTGGAAACTGTCATCTCTTTCTGGGCTTTATGGTCTTGGATCTGCCTGTAGAGGTCTGGACAAGTTTGGGGTGTCAAGTTTAAAGGTAGCATCTGCCACAGGAAATCAGGCTGACAGCCAGGCATGGTGACAGTGGCATGGAGACCCCAAAAGGAAGGTAGTTAAGTCAACTATCTATTACATGTGTATCTATTTCCTCTTGAGAAAACTTATTTGAATATATAAACCTTAGGAAAATAAACAGGCTGTGTCCTACTTGAGATTGAACATGCAAGGCTAGTTTAGGGTTTGCAAGAGGATCTTCATTTCAACCTCTTAGAAGGGAAAATGAGTCCCAAGAATAATAAGTCAGAGAGGTGAGGGTCAGCCCCCCCACATATATTCTCCTTCCATTGATAACCTCAGACAATTGGCAGGAGTGGTGGGGCGAGGCTTCAAAGGGAATAGTAGTTTTTCTAATAGCATCTTGAAGTACACAGTCTATTTGGGGGTTCTATGGTGTAGTCTGAGGCCTCGTTCTAGGAAAGCTGGGCCAGTGCATTTCAGGGTCAACTGCTGGAAGAACAACTGGCCAAGGCCTAATCTGTGGGTAGAGAGTGAGGCCCGGGATATGGACAGCAGTGGTTGGGTTGGGCAGATTATTGGGGCATAGTGGAAGAGGCTGGTGACCTTTCAGGGTGAATATCTTCGTCCAGCTCATCCTGATCCTTCCCCTGAGCTTGGTGATGGTACAGAGTCAGGAGCCCTGGGAGTCTGAAACCAACACCTCTGCCAAGTCCAGAAGTAGATCCAGACATGAAAACTGCCAAGGAATAACATCTCCAAATGTCCAGAAATAAGCCCAAATTAGCTGTGGGTAGAAAGCGTAGATTGCCTGCCCAGCGTCAATTCTCCTTGTTCTTCCTGAAAGAATCCATACCCTTCCCATCGCATGTGCGATGGGAACTGAAGAGAAGCTGACCCCATCCCAGCCCCAGTGGATGTGTATCCTGATTAGTGAGGATCTCATCTCTCTCTTGCCAGTTATAGGATTAGATAGGCTAAAGCCAATCTGCTCACGAAATTAATTTGGCTGAATTAAGAAAGTTGCACATGCAATCTAAGGTGTTCTAATATGATTGAAGGGAAGTATTTAAGGTCCATGATAATAGAAAAGTTTGTCTTTTTTCTTCTGTTAGACACAAGCAAGGATCTTTGTTGCTGCTGAGAGCTGTCTTATTATCATCAGAAAAGCTAGCTTGTAGGCTGGGCATGATGGCTCACACCTGTAATCCCAGCACTCTGGGAGGCCAAGGCAGGAGGATTGTTTGAAGTCAGGAGTTCAAGACCAGTCTGGGCAACAGAGTGAGTTTTCCATCTCTACAGAAAATATTTAAAAAAATAGCCAGGTATGGTGGTGTGTGTTTATAGTCCCAGCTACTTGGGAGGCTAAGGTGGGAGGGTTGCTTGAGGCCAGGAGTTCAAGACTGCAGTGAGCCATGATCATGCCACTCCACTGTGGCCTGGGTGACAGAGTGAAATCCTGTCTGTCCCCCCTGCCAAAAAAAAAAAAGCTTGTGGACAGAACCCACCCATGGAAGAGCAGAGCTAGGACCCTGATAAAAACCATGCCTGTAACTGAAACTACTACTACACTTCTTATTAAGGGAGATTATAAAATTGTAGATTATTTTAAGAAACTGTTTATGCCAATTTGAGTCAGGTTTTTGCTTTGTTTTTTTTCTTTTTAACCTGCAAGAACGCTCACAACTGATACAATAGACAACTGGGTAAGAAGTCAGATGGGTCTGCTATTGCCTAGGCCACGACACTCCCCAATTGCCTGTATATTCTAACTACATTGAACAGAGTACTTTCTGCTTTGTGTGTGACTAAACACTATTTGTATTCATTAACTACTGTTACCTATTAAATTATCTCAAAACTTAGCAGGTTGAAACAACAAGCATTTGTTGGTTCATAGTTCCTGTGAGTCAGGAATTCATGAGTGTGGCTTGGTTGGGCAGTTCCTCATCAGAGTCTCTCAATGAGGTTGCAGCCATGACATGAACTAGAGCAGCGTCCATCTGAAGGCTTCACTGGGGCTGGAGGATCCAGTTCAAGGGTGGCTCATTCACATGGCTGTTGACAGGAGGCCTCAGTTCCTCATAATCTCCACAGGGCTGCTTCAGTGTCAGTAACAGGCAGCTGGCTTTCTCCAGAGCAAGTGATGAGAGAAGTGAGAAGCTGTAGTACCTAGCCTAGCCTTGGAAGTCGTACACCATTACTTCTGCTGCATTTGGTTAGTTAGAATTAAGTTACTAAGCTGAATGCAGTAAAGAGGAGAGGAATTCGTCTACCTTTTGAGGGTATGATTGTCAAAGGATGAGTGGGCATATTTTACAACCACTGCATGCTTCATCCTTCAGGTTTCAGCTGAAAGGAACTCACTGCCAGAAATCTATCTCTGACCCAGAAACATCAAGGGATTTAGGGCTGTCCTCTGGCCTTCCACAGCACCCTGTGCCCACCTCTATCACCACGCTTTGCTCTCTGCCTAATTGCTAGTTTCTAATCCACCTTCTCCCGAGCCCACACACACAGAAAACTGGAAACTCCTAAGAGGCAGAGACTGAGTATTATTCACTGTCATATTCCCAGTGCCTAACAAAATGCTCATGCCTGAGAAGAGTCTCAGTAAATTTCTACTTTAAAAAGGTACCCAGCTCTGGTTCTTACTAGCTGAGTGTTCCTTGGTGAGTCAATCCCTATCTGTTGGATAGGGATTGTTCATATTTCTCACATACAGTTCATGCTTAAACAATTTAGGAGTTAGGGACACAGTCAAAAACCTGTGTATTACTTTTGACTCCTCCAAATCTTAACTACTAACAGCCTACTGCTGATCAGAAGCATTACCAGTCACATAAACCATCGATTAATAATTTTTATATGTGATAGGTATTATATACTGCATTCTTACAGTAAAGTAAGCTGGAGAAAAGAAATATTACTAAGAAAATCCTAATGAAAATAAAATATTGATTAAGTGGACATGGATCATTATAAGGTTTTCATCCTCATCATCTTCACATTGAGTAGGCTGAGGAGGAGGAGGAAGAGAAGAGAAGACCCCTGCTGTCTTCAGGGTGGCAGAGGCAGAAGAAAGTTCACATATAAGTGGACCCACGCACTTGAAACGCATGTTGTCCAAGGGCCAACTATGTACTATAAAGGTGATGAGTTAGATCATCATTTCCCAGTGGGTCTGCAGTGGGATCTGCCGATGATAATAAATGTGAGACAAAAAACGAATTCCATGGTTGTATCAGTTATCTATTACTGATAATAAGTCCTGATGAAAGGCAGGTCTTAAAATAACAATGATTTGGTTTTCTTACATTCTGTGGATTGGCTGGGTTCAGCTGGGTGGTTTTTCTGCCTCATGAGAGACTCCAGTTGTATATGTATCTACATTCACCAGGGAATGTGTCTGGGCCTGGAATATCCAAGGCGACCTCTTATCCTTCAGAGCCTCCCTTCATTTGACTCATCATCATTTAGGAATCTAGACCAAACTTCGTTACAAAATAGCAGGCGGCTTCTAAAGGAGCAGAAGCAGAAGCTGTCAGGCCTCCAAGGGCACAGCCTAGAACGAACACAGTGTCACTTCTGCCCAATGGTCGGTCTAGGTTTAAGTGTAGAGGAGAGTCTAACTCATGATGGGAGGAGTGGCCTGAGTATAGAAGGATAAGAGGGATCATTGATGGCCAATAATCAACAAATCTACAACAGTGATCAAAGAAATTTAGAAAATAAGTGGTTAAACAAAGAAAAGAGGTTGATTGCTTTGTTTTACTTGAAGGAATTTTCAAAGGTTTTAAAATGCTTATTGGAAATTTCCAAAAAGACAATATTGTATACAAAGTTTTCCAAATGTATCAGACCATGGACCTCTTTTTTCTTTTTCTGTTTTTTGTCTTTTCATCTTGAAAAATTGATATTACTCAAACCTGAAAATATTTAATGACTCTTCCAGACTTAAAAACCTTTTGATTTCCAGACAGAGTAGGTTTTTTTCAATTTGAATGAGGGGGGAAAATGGCCAGGTCAGAAAGCCCCTGGCTTCAAGTTTCTTTTGTGCTGTAAACTATGGAAAGAGTGTGTCCTCCTTTCTTCCTGGTTCCTTAAATGGCTTCTTTTTGGCTAACTGAACTCTCTTATCCCTTATTCTCTCCTGCTGTGAGTGGTTCTTGCCTTTGCTAAGGGTTTGAATATGCATTCAAAGTGAAAGGAGTGGATCTTTAATTTCAATGATAAGAAAGTCACTGTGAAACGTTGCAGACTGCAGAAAATAGACCTGTTCCTAATACCTCCTTGGTAAGCTAATACCTCCTGGAAAGCTGAATTGTCTTTGTTGGCTTATCAGTTGGAGCTAGGCCCACCCATCAGGGTGGCTCCATTCCTGGTACATATTCTGCCCCATTCCCAGCTCATGCTCTGCACGGGTGGGGACATCATTGTCTGAGTAGAGCTCCCTACCTGCTGAGAAGACCTGACAGGGACACAAGGCTGAAGTTGGGTCCTGCTGTCTTCCCATACTCCGGAGGCCACCTGGTGCTTAATGACCTCCCAGGAATAGAATAGAAGACAAGTCATTTTGTTATGTTTCTCTTTAACAAATACAGGTTGCTTTTTCATCTTTTTCCATGGATAGGGAGGTAGAGGGAAGAAATGGACAGGAATAGAGACAAAAGTGATCTGCGGGTTTTCCTTATCTGTGTTCTCTGGGTTCCCTACGACCATTCTAGTTTTATTCTAGAATCTTTGGAAAACACAGAGAAATAGAATGAAAATAAAACTTGCTCATAATTCCATCATCCAAAATTAATATTGTTAATACTTCAGGTATATTTCCTTTCAGAACTTTATTGTTTGTACATATACAATCTTGCATACAATAGTCTGCCCTTATCCACATTTCAGTTACAGTGCATAGCACAGTAAGATATTTTGAGAAATAAAGAGAAAGAATACATTTTTGTAACTTTTATTGCAATACGTTGCCATAATTATTCTATTATTGGTTATTTTTGTTAATCTCTTACTGTACCTAATTTATAAATTAAGCTTTATCACAGATATGTATGTATAGGAAAAACATAGTATAGATAAGGTTTATTGCCATCCAGGGGTTCTGGCATCCACTGGGGCCCTTAGAAAATATCCCGTGAATATAAGAGGAAACCACTTTATACACACACACACACACACACACACACACACACACACACACACACACACATATTTTTAACAAAATTGAGAACATGCTGTATGTAATTTTGTGTCCTATTTTCATGAAGAGAACTTGGTTATTTTGGCTGTATTATATTCCATCTTCTGTTGTATCTTTCCCTGTGTTACTTGTATATGTCTGTCACTTTGCATGTCTGCCATCAATATTTGTTCATAAGCCTTTGTGTCTGTGATTATTTCATGAAGCAGTATTCCTAAACAATGGAATTACCTGAGGATATAAAAAGTTTCGAGGCTCATGATGCACATGAAGAAATTACACTTGAGAAAAGTACAACATTCTATTTCAATTAGCAATATGTGATAGTGCCCTTTCAATCACTGCATTACTGATATGACAGATTATTTTATTCTTCTAGTATGAAAAAGAAAATTGGTATTTTTCTTCTGTGCTAATTTCCATCTCATTGACTAGTAGCAAGAATGACATTTTTATATGTGTATCTGGTCCCTTTAATTTATTTCACCAATTATGTAACCCTATTTTTATTTGTTTTTGAGACAGGGTCTTGCTGTGTCACCCAGGCTGGAGTGCAGTGGTGTGATCATAGCTCACTGCAGACTCAAACTCCTGAGCTCAAGCAATCCTCCTGCCCCGCCTTCTGAGTAGCTAGGACTACAAGGTGCATGTCACCATGACCAGCTAATTAAAAAAACAAACAAAACAAAACAATAAAAAAAAAAAAACTGTAAGCAGACAAGGTCTCTCTATATTGCTCAGGCTCGTCTTGAACTCCTGGCCTTAAGCGATTCACTCACCTCGGCCTCCCAATCACTCCTGGGATTATAGGCATGAGTGACCACACCCAACCTGGCTCTTTTAAATTGTTGGTTTTATTTGTTTGTTTTCCGGAGACAGAGTCTCACTCTGTCACCCAGGCTGGAATGCAGTGGCACTATCATAGCTCACTCAGCCTTGCACTCCTAAGCTTAAGCGATCCTTCCACCTCAGTTTTCCAAGTAGCTGGGACTACAGGAGTGCACCACCATGGCCAGCTAACTTTTTTTAAAAAAGTTTTTTGTAGAGACAGGGTCTTGCTATATTGCCCAGGCTGGTCTCAAGCAATCCTCCCACTTCAGGCTCCCAAAACTCTGGAATTACAGGAGGAGGTGGGTGCCCAGCCTCATAGCAGTCATGTTTTTTGCCTAAGAATTTATCGTATTTTTAATGTTTTACTTACTAATTTTAAAAGCTTTTCTTATATATAAAATATTCGTGCTTCAATAATCTTGAAACTATTTTGCTCAAGTTGTCATTTGTCTTCCAAATTTTTCATGTAATCAAATTCTTTTTCTTTTTGCTTTTTTAAATTTTTTATTTTTTTACTTTAAGAAAAGTTTTTCGATTCCCATGTCAATTAAATGTCTGTCTCTATTTTTTCTCATTTCGCAGTCTTCTGTATCTATGTACATTTATCCTATGTAAAAGAGATTTATTTTAAAACTAGGAGCTACTTTGAAAGTAATGAACATCTTTGTCATGTATAATCATTCTATCCAAAACCATAGGGTTTATTCAGAATTTCTACATCTCCCCATGAAATTACGTAGTTTTCTCCCATAGGTCCCAGGCCTTTCTTATTATTGTTGAGCATGGGACCCTGTTTCCTTTTGCTGCTGAGATTTTTTTTTTATCCCTTTATACCTTTTTAACAGGATATGGCTAGCATTTGGGAAATCTAGTGATTGTTGCCAATTTGTTTCATATAAGGCAACTTTGCTGAACTTTCTTATTAATTCTAAAAGATTTTCCATCCATGATCTAGGGTTTTCTAGCCATGTAATCACACCATTTGCAAATGGTGGTTAGTACTCCTCCTCCTATCAGATTGTTACTCCACTACTTTCTTTTGTTTTTGTTCTTACAGTGTGAGTGGGCACTCTTGTTTTATTTCTGCTATTTAATGGAGATTTTTTGTATTTTATTATTAACTGATATAAAATGTTGGTATGAGTGTGGTATTCTTATATTAAAAAGTATGCTGTGATTCATGGCTTCCTAAATATTTTTAAAGCAAAAGTCGTTGTTTAATTTTGTCTACTGACCTCTTAACATCTAGTGAGATTAGCACAAGTAATACCATCCTGTCATGTTTCCTTGATTATAAAATACACTGTAATTTCAGACATGTTGAAACATGAAAAAGAAAGGTACATTTTAGAATGGAGATAGATGTCCTCAATATTAAAGCATTAAGAATGGGCTCGACTACTTCAAGGAGAAATGTGCTTTTTATTTTATTATGTTGTTGAGTTTGGTTTGTTCAACTTTAATGTGGCATTTTAAAACATAATCACTTATGATATTATTTTGTGGTTCTTTTATGTATTATATTTACAGGGTTTTTTATATATTCACTAGTTTCATAAAAAGAATTACTTAGCTTCCCCATTTTTTTTTTCCTCAGGAATTGTTTATATAGCATGAGAATTATGCTTCTTGAAAGACTGAAGTATCAAACTGGTAAAAGTTTCTTGTCCCATTGTTTAAGAAATAGTATTTTAATAAATTATTTTCATGTTTATTGAGCTCTTCTGATTTTCCCTTTCTTTAAAGTTGACCTTTTATATTTTTCTGAAAAAATTATCATTTCCTTTGAGATTTTTGTTGACGAAGAAATATAAACAATATTTGCTTAATCTTTTAAAAAATATCTGTATCTTTTGATTTATCACCTTTCTTTTATTTGTGTTATTTATATTTATGAGAAACTTGTCTCCTTTTTAAAGCACAAGCTATTATATTTATTTTTTGTGTCTTTTATTCATTCTTAATCGTATAATCTTTCTTTCCTGGGCTGTTTTACTTGTTAGATCTTAATAACTTTTGACATTAACTACTGATTGATTTAGCTTGGTTTTATTATGTAATTATGCTATTATTATGTTATTTAAAGCCATGAATGACAGTCATGTCACTCATAATCTGGTACATATTTTATACTTTCATTGTAGATTTCACCTTTCATCATTATAAAGAAAACTAGTCATGTTATATTCTGAAATACAATATTTTCATATTTATTATTTTCTAAAAAAATTGTTCATTATTTTTTAAATAGCTTGCTTTGATTTCCTTTTTGAATAAATAATTATTTAGATGTGTGTGTATTTTTTTAGTTGCTAACTTAGGGTTTTGGTTGCATATTTCTTTCTCTGTGTGTTCCCCATTCTTCCTACATTTTTAGCTTTTCTACAATGTAGCTGCAAAATTTTTGCCTTTGAGAAGGTTTTAATTTATCTTTGTTTTGAAGGGCCTATTGTATGATCAATTTGATGTGTTTTATGCATGTTTAAAAAGAAGATGCAACCTATTGGTAAGGTATAAAAGCATTTATTATACTAATTAATGTGGTCTTTTAAATTGTAAAGACTCTCAGTATATTTATTTGTACTGCACAGCAACTCCTAAATACTAGAAGAAGCATTTCTCACAGTTAGAAACTTGTGTTCCTCTACTATATCTCCCCTTTTTGCTTTTTATAGTTCATGACAGTCATGTGGTATATACTGGTATATATTACGTTGATATTTTCATTGTAAATTTCACCTTCCAGCATTATAAAATGACTCCTTATAGCCTATGTAACACAATTTGCCCTGCAATCTACTTTGTGTGAAATTTATATTGCCACCCTGATTTCCTTTGGTTTACATTTCCCTGGTAAATCTTTTCCCTTTTTAAATTTTATTTGATGATATTTTATTTTTAACAGAAGGTAGGTCATTTATTTTTATAGTCAAAATGATATGCTTTGTCATCTGCCATTGCAGACATTTCAGCTTTTGCTTTTGCATTCCCTTTACTCTTTTCCTTTTTTTGTTATTAGGATTATACTTTTTTTTAACTTTAAAAAAAAAACTTTTTGTTGTTAGGATTATATAATATATAATTAGTACATTATAAATGATATACATGCTATTTTTATTTATATCAATAGTTACCTTTAACCATTTTTTAGATGATTTTTTCACCATATGTGTTTCTAATTTTAAATGGTCCCTGACTTACAATGGTTCAACTTACAATTTTTCAACTTTACAATGGTGTGAAAGCTATATCACTTTAGCTTGGTTTTAAATAACACAATAATACCATAACTACGTAATAAAAACTAAAATAAACCAATTAGTAGTCGATGTTGAAAGTTATTAAAATATAGCATTCAGTACGCTCCTTTTTTATGATGAGGTTAGGTCAGGATAAGCCCATGCAAGTTGAAAATATCATAAGTCAAACATACACTTTAGTGTTTCCAATAAAAACAGTCAAGCATCTGTATTAATATTTTTAATCCTTTGACTCCCTGATTCAGAAAAAAAAATTTATGTATTTACTGCCTTGAATTTGTGCCCCGCTTCCACTTTCCAATATTTTATGTAGTCTTGAGTTTAGACATAATCATTCTTTACATTTTCTTTCAGTTTTGCAAGGAGGCTGATAAAAGCTACTTAAATCTGATTGCATTAATTCATTTATTTATTCAATAAATATATACTGAAAGTATACTATAGACCAGGTACTAGGGATAAAAGAGTTAACAAGATTGACAAAATCCTGACTTCATGGAGCTTAAATTCTGGTGCAGAAGATGGACAATATATTTGTAATAAGCATTAAATTAACAAAATAATCCAGCTAATGATTACTGCAGTGAAGGAACAACAACAACAAAAATCCCAGAATAATGGAATAAAAGAACTAGAGTGTCATTACCCTGGATGATTGGGAAAACCTCTTTGAGAAGATAATATCTGAGCAGTCAGTTGAATTCTCAAAAAGGGCCAGTCATGTGTCAATCTGGGGAAGAACTTCCAGGACGGAGGAGTAAGTGACAGCCTGGCATAATTTAGAAAAAGAAGAAGAAAAGACAATAAGGTCAAAGAACAATGAGATATGAGGATGGTGGTTGGCATCTCTGGTGCAGCTTATTGATGCCACGTTGAGCAATAAAAACCTTGATCTCTAAGAAGCAGTGTTGTGTTTTTCAATCTGCCTGATGGGTCACTGAGGTACTGGCACAGTGACTGGCCATTATTCCAACCCCCATGGACTGAGCAGCTTCCTGGTCAGTGTCTATTCAAGAATTTTAAAAGACAGAACAAGTTCCAAATTTATTTTCTCTTTTCTTATTAGATCATGTCACTGGCTGACTGCAGATGTCATGTAAAAGAGACTTTAGTGACCACACGTGACAGGAAATATTGTCCTTTCAAAAATGGTTTGGAAAAGTCACTAAACACATGTGTAATTGTACTCCCTAACAAGCAACATCAGCAATTTCTGGAAAGGAGGGTCTTATTTCCAGAGTTACCACATTACAATATTCAAAATGTCCAGTTCTCAGCAAAAAATTCAAAACACACAAAGAAATAAGAAAAGAAGGAACCAACAGAAGATATCCCAGAGGAAGCCCAGACATTAAACATACTAGACAAAGACTTTAAATTAACTGTCTTAAATATGCTGAAAGAATTGAAGAAAACCATGGACAAGAACTAAAGAAAATTAGAAAAACAAGGTATGAACAAGTAGGAAATTTCTATTTAAAAAATCAAATAGAAGATCTTAAGTTTAAAAGTACAGTAGTTGAAATAAAAATTGTTATAGAGGATCAACAGCAGATGTGAACAAACAAAAGAAGGAATCAACAAAATTGAAGATAGGGTGATTAAAATTATCTGATATGTGAAGTAGAAAGAAAAAAGAATGAAGAAAATAAACAAAGCCTATGAGACCCATCAAGTATACTAATATATGGGTTTTGAGACTCCCAGAAGGAGAAGAGATAGAGAAAGGAAACAATAAGATATTTAAAGAAATAATGGCTGAAAACTTTCCAAATTTATGGAAGACATGAATATACATGTCAGAGAACTTCAATAACTCTAAGTAGAATAAACCCAAAGAGATTGACACCAATACACATTGTAATAAACTGTCAAAAGACAAAGACAAAGAGAAAAGCTTGAAAGGCACAAGAGAGAAGAGACTGATATTGTTCAAATGATTTTCAATAAGATTAACAGTGAAATTTATTGTCAGAAATCACGGAGGCTAGAAAGAAATGGGATGATATATTTAAAGTGCTATAAGAAAAAAATACTGTCCACAGAGAATTCTATATCTGACAAAACTATCCTTCAAAAATGCAAGGGAGTAGAAATAAGTTGAAGAGATCTATGGTACAACATAGTGATTATTGATAATAACAATGTATTCTTGAAAATCACTAAAAGTAATTTTAAGTGTTTTCATTACAAAAAAAGGTAAGTATGTAAACTAATGCATATATTAATTAGTTTTATTTAGGTATTACACAGGTATATACTTTTTGAAACATTGTGTACATAAAAATATGTATAATTTTGTCAATTTTAGAAATTTTTTTAAAAAGAGACATTAAGACAGGTAAACAAAACTAAAGGTGTTTATTGCTAGCAGGCCTGTTCTATAAGAAAAGCTAGAAGTAGTCCTACAGGTTGAAATGAAAGGACACTAAAGTAACTCAATGTCATAAAGAAATAAAGATCTGATAAAGATAAATACATAGATAAATAAAGCTAATATTATTGTACTTTTGGTTTGTAATTCCTCTTTTTCTTCCAATAGGGTTTAAAGACTTTAGTACTCCACTTCAATAATGGACAGAACATCTAGACAAATGATCAAGAAAGAAATGAAGGAATTAAGACATTATAAACTGACTATGTCTAACACATATACAGAACACTCTCCCAACAACAGCAGAAAACACATTCTTTTGCAGTACACATGGAACATTCTCCAGGATAAACTATATGTTAGATCATAAAACAATTCTCAATTAATTTAAAAAGACAATCATAAAAAGCATTTTCTCTGACCATGATAGAATAAAACCAGAAATCAATAATACAAGAAAAACTGGAAAATTCACAAGCATATGAAAATTAAACCATACTCAAACAACAAATGAGTCAAACAGGAAATACTAGGAAAATTAAAGATGAATAAAAATGGAAGTGCAATATACCAAAATATATGAGATGCAGCAAAAACAGTGCTCAGAGGGAAATTCATAGCTGTAAATGCCCACATTAAAAAAGAAAGATCTCAAATCAACAACCTAACTTTACACCTGAAATAATTAGAAAAAGCTAAATCCCAAGCCAGCAGAAGGATTAAAATAATAAATATTAGAGCATATATAAATAAAATGGAGAAAAGGCAAATAAAAGAGAGAATTTTTAAAAAATAAAAACAAAATCTGGTTCTTTGAAAAGATAAAAATTTGGCAAACTTTTAGCTAGATTGATGAAGAAAAAAAGAAAGAAGACATAAATAACTAAAATCAAAAATTAGAGTGAGGATATTACTACTAACTTTACAGAAACTAAAAGAATTAGAATATTATAAACAATTAGGGACCAAAAAATTACATAAACTAGAGGAAATAACAAGTTCCTAGAAACACACAAATTACCAATACAGATGCAAGGAGAAATAGAAAATATCAAAGCACCTATGATAAGCAAAGACATTGAATGAGTAATCAAAATTAGCATTTAAAAACCTCCGCTAAATGAAAAATCTAGGACTCAAGAAAATATTAGCAAATTAATCGAACAGCTCATTAAAAGGATTATACATATGACCAAATAGCACTTACTCCAGGAATGTGAGGGAGGTTCAACATAAGGACAGGTTAATCAAGCCAGGTGTGATGGTGTGTGTGCTCCTGTAGTCCCAGCTACTTAGGAGGCTGAGGCAGGAGGATTGCGTGAGGCTGGCCTCAAGTTTGAGAACAGCCTGGGCAACATAGCAAGATCCTGTCTCCAAAAAACCTTTTTTTAAAAAATTAGGTATGGTGGCAGTACCTGTAGTCCCAGATACTTAGAAGCCTAAAGTGGGAGGATCACTTGAGTCAGGGAGTTGAAGGCTGCAGTGAGTATGGTCAGGCCACTACACTCTAGCCTGGGTGACAGAATGAGACCCTATCTCTAAATAAATAAAAAATTAATCAATGTAACACAACATGTTAGACTAAATGGAAAAAACATAATCATCTCAGTAGATGCAGAAAAAAAATTTCACAAAATTGCACACCATTTTGTGGTTTTTAAAAATGTTTCTGCAAACTAGCAAAGGGAAGGAATTTCTTCCATTTGATAAAGGGCATATATCAAAACCCCACAACAAACATTGTACTTAATAGTGAAAGACTGAAGTGTTTCCCATAAGATCAGAAATAAGACAAGGATGCTCATTCTCACCACTGCTATTCATCATTTTACTAGAAGTTCTAGCCAGAGCAGTTAGGCAGGAAGAAGAAATAAAAGGAATCCAAATTTGAAAGAAAGAAGCAAAATATGCTCTACCTGTAGATGACATAATTCCACATATAGAAAATCCAAAAGAAGACACATACACACAAAATACTAGAGGCAATCAACAAAATCAGCAAAGCTGCAAAAATCAGTTGTTTTTCTATACATTAGCAATGAACAATCCAAAAAGAAAATTAAGAAAATAATTTCATTTACAATAGCATCCAAAAGAATAACATACCTAGCAATAAATTTAACCAAGAAGGTAAAAAACTTGTATATTAAAAACTACAAATCACTTCTGAAAGAAAATTTAAAAGACCTAAATAAATGGAAATGTATATGAATTTCATAGAAGACTTAATAATGATAAAATAACCATATTTGTAGATTGATGCAACCCCATCAAAATTCCAAAGGCCATTTTTGCAAAAATAAAAAAGCTAACTTTCAAATTTATATGGAATTGCAAGGAATCCCGAATAATCAAAACAACACTGAAAAAGAAAAACAAAGTTGGAGGAATCACACTTCTTGATTTCAAAACTTACTACCAAAATACAGTGACCAAAACCATGTGATACTAGCATAAGGCTAGACATATAGACCAAAAAAATAGAATTAATGTTCAGAAATAAACCAAACATCTATGACTAGTTGATTTTTTTTACCAGGGCACCAAGACTATTCATGAATAGAATAATCTCTTCAACTGGTGATGGGATAACTAGATAATGCCATGCCAAAGAATGCCGCTGGACCCCTACCTTGCTCCATATACAAAACTTAACTCTAGATAGTCCCCAGATAGCCAACCTGGTTTTCCCCCTTATTTCCCTCATGTATGTAGTTCTCAGAACAAATGTAGAATATGCTAGAAATGGCAATATGCTGAGAGAAGCAGGAAATACCCGAAACAGCCCAGCCTTGTTCATGTCCTTCCTAAGAAAGATAACATCTTGACTTAAGGAAGAACTGCCAGAGACAGCCTGGACTTTGTTCCTCTCCCTGGAAGCAAGGTTTACTTCAAAGCTTTGACCGGTGAGTCCTGTTGTCCCTGAAGTATATAAATATGAGTTAAAACTATATAACTATTAGAATAAAACGTAGAAATAAATCTTTAAGACTTCAAATTTGGCAATGGATTCTTAGGTTTTTATACCAAAAGCACAAGCAATGAAAGAAAAAAGTAGATAAATTGGACATCATAAAAATGAAAAAAATTGTACATCAAAGGACACAATTAACAGAGTGAAAGGCAAACTACAGATTGAGGGAAAATATTTGCAAACCACATATCTGATAAGGGGTTAATAGCCAAATTACATAAAGAACTCTTACAATGCACCAACAAAAAGATAAACAACCCAACTTAAAATGAACAGAATTTGAATAGACATTGCTACAAATGGCCAGCAAGCACACACAAAGATGTTCAACATTTTCAACATTATTGGCCATTAAGGAAATGAAAATCAAAACCACAATAATACATCACTTCACTTTTACTAAGGTGGCTATAATCCAAAAAACTGAAACAAAAATAGCATGTGTTGGCAAAGATGTGGAGAAATTTGAACTCTTGTACATTGCTAGCCGAATGTAAAATAATGCAGCCACTGTGGAATACAGCTTGGCAGTCCCTCAAAATGTAAACAGATAGTTAAGAATAAGCATAAGCATATGGATCATAGTTATCGTATGCTCCAGCAATTCTACTCCTAGAGTATGTATCCAAGAGAAATAAAAATATGTCCACAGGAAAACTTCCACATAAGTGTTTATGGCAGTATTATTCATAAGAGCCAAAAGATGGAAACAACTCCAATGTCCATCAATGGGTGAATGGATAAACAAATTTCGGTATAAACATATAATGGAATATTATTCAACTATGAAAAGAAAGAAAGTACAGACACGTGGTATAACATAGATGAGCCTCAGAAACCTTACGTTAAGTGAAAGAAGCCAGACGCAAAAGGCCACATAGTGTATCAATGCTTTTATATGAAACATTCCAGAATAGACAAATTTATAGAGAGAAAGCAGATTAGTGGTTGCTAGGGGATGCAAGGGGTAGAAGACAGTAAGATGGGGAATTGCTATTTTATGGGCAAGGGATTTTCCTCTGGAGTGATGAAAAAGTTTTGAAATTAGAGATGGTATTGTGAATGCACTAAATGCCACTTAATTATACTCTGAAACAGTTAACTGTTACGTGAATTTTACCTCAATTTTTAATAACTACATATGAGTTTGCTATTTTGTAGTTGTGGAGGTCAGAAGTCCAAAATCAGTTTCACTGGGCTAAAGCCAAGTTGTCAGAGGAGCTGGTTCCTTCTGGAGGCTCTGAGAGGAAAATCATTTCTTTGCCTTTTTCAGCTTCCAGACACTGCTTACATTTCTTTGAGTCATGACCTGTATCTCACATTACTCCAACCTCTTGCTTGCATTGAGTTACATCTCCCACTACTCTTGCTCATTCTGATTCTTCTGCCACCTTCTTATTAAGGATCCTTATGATTACATTAGGCCTGGATAATCTCCCATCTCAAAATTCTTAATTGAATCACATCTGTAAAGTCCCTTTTACCAAATAAAGTAATATATTCACAAATTTCAAGCATGAGGAAATGGACATCTATTGGAGACCATTATTCAGCCTGCTACAAGGGCCAGAGATCTCAATGTGGGAGTCTTGTCCATAAGGATGCCCTTTAAAGCACAACAGAAGAGTATGAATACCCAACACCTCCTTTTATATCGACTGCCTCATTACCAAGGTCTTATTTTTGATTCATCGCTCTTTGAAAGAAAGATACAGTGGTTATATTGTCTAATTTCTCTAGTACATGGACATTAAAATTCTTGACTTACAATGTTTTCTTTGAAAAGATTTACAAACATCGTTCTATTGTTTTCTGTCATCCACTACAGCAGAGAATAAGGATGAAGTCAGAAAAATTTTTGTTAACTTGTAGTCAGGAAAACTGATTATTTTGTGTGGGGGGTAAGGCATGGATGCCTTCGGTTATTTCATTTCCAAAAGTTTGGCAATAGGTATCTAAGAATGGCTTTCTTAGTTAATGTTACCTGATACTGCAAGCCCCTCTGATATGTCCATTCCAGTATTTCTGTTCAGCAGGGGAGTTTCTTCATTTATCCAAGACATTTTTTAGGGTCTATGACAATGGCAAAGAGAGATTAAGGCCTTGAACTCACAGCACTCATATTCAAATGATAGTAAACAAAACAGTAACTTATATAATTTCAAGTGGGGATATAAATGGTGAAGGGAAATGAAGAGAGTAGAGGAAAAGATAGTAATGAGAGCAGCAGTACTCTCTCAGATGGGGACACTGAAAACCATTGAGACATAAGTCCTAGGCTGGAGAGCTGGTGGTGAACAAAGTAGGCTGCTTGGAACTGGGAAGTTAAAAATAGTAATTGTATTTAAGATTGTTGCTGATCTAATTACTTGTTTTTTCTTACTGATGGTTAAGTTCTTGAGTTTAATTGTCATCTTCTGTCTTCCATGTCTGTAATCTTCTTGTTCATTGTTTCTATGTATTTATCAAACATAGCATTTGCTATATGCTAACCCCTGGTTTAAGCACTATACCAATAGTAGTTGATTTAATTTAAATATAAATCCCTTTGAGGCAGGTACTGTTATTAGTCCCATTTTACAGTTGAGGACACCAAGAAGTTATGTAACTAGCCCAATGTCACACTGCTAGTGTAAATAGGGTCAGGATTTGCACCCAGGGAGTACATCTTCAGAGTCCATACTCCTGATTCTACCTATGTTGATTCTCCACTTATCGCTGTGTCAATTTTTCTCTCTAATCTGGAAAAAACAAACTAGTTTGTCATCAATATCATTGCTTCAGTCTTCCGCATTGTCAATTTTGATATTTTCTGTCTTCAGTGAGGATTAAATTATTCAATTGTATGTTTAATTTCTTTTGCATTTTCATTATTACCATTTCAGGCTATTTCCTCCTCATAATTTTTGTTCCTGTTTCATGGAAGCCAAAACTTCATGCATCCTTCAGAGGATTTCAAGAAGTTTCTCAATGTTTTATTCATCACTTCTTATGCAATCTTTTTAATAAGTTCCATGTTGGGCTTTTCCTGTTCTCCAGTCTTAAAATTAAAAGAGATGCATCCAGACTTAGTGTTTGCCAGTAGGTGTGGTGTGTGTAATTCCCTTCATCCCACTTGCTGACAACCTTGATTTTGGTAAAACCCCTTCCTAGTATATATTAAATAGTAATAAGGCAGGAAAATATGCACAGCTATCCAGAGCTCCATGGGTGTAGCAGATGCTCACCTAGTACAGCCGTACTGCAGAAATGCCATTTTTCTATTTCCTGGCTCATAAAGACTCTAAAATAATGAAGTATGCCCAAATTAAGTCCAGCATGCAATGCTACTAGTTCTTTCTACCTGCAGAGCTTTACTCTCTGAAACTACTTCTTCCATGTAACAATATAAACATCCATTATCCATATTTCCTTCCTTCTCTGAAGTTTTATTGGAGTTTTATTCTCTCAGGAGACATGGAAAGGAGAATTATTGGGTGGGAGAAGAGGGAAACCATATTCTGACATGTCAAAGAACAATCAAACAGGAGAAGAGATAGGTGTTTAGGTGGTGGGCTCCAGTTCTGATTGTTCACAGCAGCCTCTACTTTGAGGGCTGGTGACTGTGTGGTCATGGTCATTAAATATTTTGAATATCACCCCTGGATAGAAACATATTCTACAGGAGATCAAGGTTCCTTTAGGCAAAGCATATGTCGGCCCCCAACTGCAGTTCTCATTTTAGTTTTATAAGTCTTGTAATCTTTGTGGGTACTCTCACAGATTCTGATAGTACATTGGCTATCATCTTTGTTGTCGGTGTGGTTCATTCATTCCCCAAATACTAATTAAGAAATTACAATGAGCCAAGCACTGTGCTAGACCCTGGGGCTACAATTCTGAGCCAACAATGCATGCCTCTGTTCCCACAAATTTTCATCTTATGTCTTCATAGTTGGAATCTGGAGAACTTTCCAGAACTGCTATCCAGAAATCATTTTAAACTGGAAAATGATAATGCTCTTCTAATGAGAATCATCAGCAAAGCAGGGTGAAAAATAGTAAAAAGCACTGGGCTGGAAATTAGGCAGCTTAAGTTCTCATCCTTGATCTGCCACTAATATCTGGGAGCTTTGTGTGACTCACAACCCCTCACAGTCTCCGTTTCTATGTGTAAAATGACTGGGTTGAACCAGGTTCTCTCTAAGATCCCTTCCAGCCATAAAATTCTATGTTCCCAAGATAAATGTTCTTCCGATTAAAGTGGATGTTTTGAAAGCCATTTTTTATCAGTGGATCTCAAACCTTATGTTTACCAATACAGTAGTCTGATTCTCCTGACCCTCTTTATACCATTCCTAATAAGAAATGTACCAGCCATATGTGAAACACATGGGGTCTGTCCAAAGGCCATGAAAGACACATAAATTTCACAAGTGAAAGATGCAAAACACATGTTGACACATCTCAAATCCACATGTACATTTTGGTTACGGTTTAATGGTAGTTAATTTTGAAGGTTCTTCAGAAGTCCATTTAAGATACTTCTACAGAAGTGGCTTTTAGTTGGGGCCCAAAAGGTCCTTGTGTAAAAACAAGTAAAGTTGTCTAAATTTTTGAGAGGTAGCCAGGGAAATGGAAGCCTTCTGAAGTTGGTCATAGAGTTAGGCATTTCACACCTTGCAGCATCGTGATAAAGTCAGGATAAAACAGAAGGCTAAGCGAATATCAAACTTAGGGGTCTGCAGGCTCACCTATGAACCCACAGTGAAAAGACACAGCTGGGCCATCTGCTTTGGCCATCAGCCCTTATTTGGGGCTGTCTTCCAGAATTTTGCATGTGCTGACCACACAAGTGTAAGTTCATGCCCTTCGTCCTGCCTGCTGAATACTCATTCCTCAGGGCCCTGCGGAAACATCACCTCTTCTGTGAAGCCTTCCCTAACCTCTCTACACAAACGGGCCACTTCTCCATTTGTTCCCTCACTCTTTCACTCTTTCTCACTCTACGTTTATTACTGGATCTGTCATAATGAACGGCATAAGTTATATATATATAACAAAAAATATATATGTTATATATATATAACAAAAATATGTATATATATTGAGTAATACTTATTGAGTAATAAATATGCTTTTGTGATCTGTGGAATTCCTGGTGCCTAGCAATATGCCTGACATGTGGTTAATGAACCTGTGAGCCAATGAATGAATGTCTGTTGACACTCAAAGTCAGATTCAATTGGATATTGATTTTGGAGGAGAAAAAGCCAATATCATGTATCAAAACAGAAACCTCAACTTTGTGAATTTTCTACTATGGAAGAACTCAAACTCTATTTGAAAGAAAAGCATAGTCAGCCAAGAAAAATATAGTAAGCACCTGCTGTATGGTGTCCCATACATCCTGCATCCAGGAGAGTTTATAAGAAAAGAAAAAAAAATGGGGTTACCTTCAAGTTGCTCACTGTTAAAGTCAGGAAGAAAGCTGTAGGTTCATCTTACAGACAATAATGTAAGACCTCTCTCAAGCCAGTGGTCACTGACTGATATACAGCTCTAGGGTACCTGAGAGGGGGGAAATCAAGGCCTGGCCAGCTATCAGCAAAGACTAGAAGCAAGCCAATAAAGCTTCCATAATGCTGATGCTCCCATCTATCTTTGAAATCCTCACTGTCCAATCAGGTGGCCACTGGCCCCCAGGGGCTATTGCACACATTAAACGTGGTCAGCCTAAACTGGAATGTGCTGTAAATGTGAAATACACACCAAATTCCAAAGACCTACTTGACAAGAAAAAGAATGTAATACTACCTCATTTATTTTTTATATCGATTACATATTAAAATGTTAAAATGACAATATTTCAGATATATTGGGTAAAAAAATATTAAAATTAAATTCACTGGTTTTTAAAAACTTTTTACAATGTAGCTGCCACAAAAGTACAAATTACATGTGGCTCACACTATATTTCTGTTGGCCAGTGCCTTTCTAAACCATAGATTTCCTTAGTGCCAGTGACTGTCACCTCAACTGCTTAGTTACCTGTGATCTTTGGGCATGGTTACCAGGAGGCTCTTGAAGGACCAACTGTCTCAAGGCCCTGAGTATACACTTGCATAGAAAATTAATATAGATTCATCAAGGCCTCTTGCCTTGTTCAGTAGCCAACTCGATGGACTTCATGTCAACCGCCATTGGTGTCTGTGTGGTTCCCTTCAGTTCTGCCTGAATTTCCTTTACATGGCTGGGAGAAAATTATAACAAGGGGTTGATATTTTCCACAAGCCTATACTGATAAGAGCAAGTGGTCTAGTCTGACAGCAATAAAGCCAAATGACTGCTAAGGCCAGGCAGGTAACATAAAAAGTGAAGCAAGCCTAGTGTATTCTTTTGATACAGTCATGTGCTACCTGGATATGAAACACACAGGAATTTTCTTCACTTCCCCAAAGAAATATGCCCTCTTCCTTTCCTTTTCTCTTTGTTTTGGAAACTTATGACGTTCTTGGCCAACCTTTCATTTTTCTGCTTTTGCTATAAAAAGAAATTTCACTCAACTTTTAACTCAATTTAAGAATAAAAACAAAATAGTTCAAACAATGATAAATTGCAACTGACATTTGCCTCAGTGCAGGGGCTCAGTAGGGAATTGTGGGGACTGTGGAGAAGTGGGGAATGCAGGTCCCACCCACAGCAGCAGCCCTGACTCAGCGCCAGCCGGTAGGTGCCAAGTGGTAACACAGGCCCCCAGTGGCCATATCTGATTTTTCAAGAGAAGCCAGAAACCTGGATATTTATGTGAAATCTCCTAATTTTCAAGTGTCGCCAAGTAATTCAAAATGTTTTTAAAACATAGTGTAAGCCAGAATTCTGTGATCTAAACAAAACGTATCTACAGACTAAGTCTAGCTCATGGGCCACCAATTTGCAATCATGTCTAGTTCCAGACTAACATCATCTACCTAGCAGGGAAGAAAAAGGGAAAAGAAATCAATATTTTTTTCAGTAGTTACTATATTCCTGGAACTTCATCTCTTTTCCCTCATTTAATCATCCCAACAGCCTAAGAAGTAGTATTAACTTCATTTGCACAACTGAAGAAACAGAAATTAAAGTGATTTGCTCAAGATAACTCAATGAGAAGCTTCCAAACTGAAGGAAGTTGTTAACTTCTTGTTCCCTAAACATATTTTCATTCCTGTGCTTCCTGTTCTCTCCCAGTCTGGGAGACCTTGCCCAGCTCCCTGACGTCTAAGACCTTCCCTAATCAGCCCGGCCCTCACCTGCCTGCTCATATCTCCTGGGTGCTCACTCCCTGGATGCATTCTTGGCAATCAGAAACCGAGCACGTCTTTCGCATGTCTTCCAAGGCAGGCAAGAACGATGACCAATGTTTTTGAACCCTCAGCATGAATCACGAGCACCTTCATTTAATACAGGCACAAAATATGTTTGCTGTTTGTAATATACATCACTTGGCTTGCCCACTCTCCTCCCACCCCACTCCTTTTTGTGTGAGTTCTCTTCATATCCTTCATCTTCTTTCATTTGAATAGTTCGCATCGATTCTTTATTACAATGCTGATTAAAGAACCCATAGAACATGAGAACAGGTGCTGAGGAAAAACAGCTTAGAGACCAGCCCTTAAAAGCCTTCATTGGCTCCACAGGAACCAGCGGCCCAGAGGAAGTCAGGGTTGGTTCAAGGTTACTGAAGACTGAAGTCACAGTGCTAGAAGGAGAACCCAGTCTTACAGACAGACTGAAAATGAGAAGTGTCATTTCAGCAGGTTTATACTTTCTGAGGCCCTCTTACTCCAACTTTTTGATCTTTCCCAGAATAGCTTTATTCCTTTTCTCTTCGGCACAGTGAAATTATCTTTGGCCAGACTTGTTAGACCCCATTCAAACAAAATGGCTTCAAGCTGGGAGAAGCTCCTTCTCTCCTTCTCCAGATTAGGTTGCCAGCTGCCCACACCTACCTGAGGGAACCTCTAGCATCCACTTTTGTATCTCATTAAGGGGAGCAAATATAGTAACAACCAGGATCTTGCACATTCTTGAAGCAACTTATTAGTAACAAAGCATTTTCACATCCCTTATTTTGTTTGGCATTTACAGTAGCCTGATAATAACAAAGCAGATGTCATTACGGCCATTTTACAGATGAGGAAACTGTGAACCATAGAGGTTAAGTGATTTACCTACATCATAAGGCAACACTAACACTTGAGCATAATCTTCTGAACCTTTAAGTGGTTTCCTCTTGGGATTTTTTTTTATTTCACAATAATTTTTATTCTTCTGATTTGAAAAGTTTTACCTCTCTATGGTAGAAGATCAGGAAAATATAAAAATGTTGAAAGAAGAAAATAAATGATGGTTGTACTCTTAAAACTCAAGATAATTATGATTAACATGCTGATGTATTTTCTTATTTATTGTCTGTGTATATTTTTTAACACAGAATATTAAAAAGTATTTAATGGTATGAATCAGGAGAATACCATTTATATGTAATTGCATATTATTATTATCATTTATTTATTTAGAAATGGAGTCTCACTCACTCTATTGTCCAGTCTGGAATGTAGTGGCACGATTACGGCTCACTGCAACTTCCGCCTCCCAGGCTCAAGCGATTCTCCTGCCTCAGCTTCCTGAGTAGCTAAGACTACAGGCATGTGCCCCATGCCCAGCTAATTTTTGTATTTTTTAGTAGAGACGAGGTTTCATCACATTGCCAGCCTGGTCTTGAACTCCTGACCTCAAGTGATCCATACTCCTTGGCCTTTCAAAGTACTGAGATTACATGCAGGAGCCAACACACACAGCCTAGTTTGTATTATTTTTACACTTAACGTTATGTCAAGAGAATTTACTGTCATGAAATATCCATTGAAAAAATAATTCTTAATAATTGCAAACATTTCATCCAACATAAGAGCCATCCCCTACTTTGACACATTTTTCCCATACTTCAATTAAAAATCATATTATGATAAACATCCTTATAGCTACATTTTGCTCTAGATTTCTGAATGGAATAAACAGTGAAATTTTTCCTTAGGATGTGTAGTGAACCAAGCAATTAATCAACAAGAATTCCAGGACAACAAGCTTGAGCATTTCATAAGTGCCAGATGCTGGGTTCATGGGGACCAAAAGCTATGGGCACCATTTTCTGAAGGGCTTTTGCAATAAACTATTTCCCAAATTGTATCACTCCCTACTGCCCCTACTTCAGTTCAAGGGACTCCTACTGTTGTTTCCTAACTGGTCTTCTGTCCCTAGCCTCCTCTGTCCCAAATTTAAAAGTAAGTTCTGGCACATAGCAAGCATTCAATAAATGTCCCTTCCACACACATTTTTATCTCTCACCCTCTAGACCTGTTGGTGCTCATAAATATGTTCCAAATGTTTTCCTTTGTCCAATTAGGCTGGAAGTTCCCTGACACAGATCTCCCAGTCTGTCTCTCTCTGCAGCCCATCACAGCTTCCAGCAAAGACCTCTTCCTTTGGGAAGAGGGATTTTATGGAGTTCTAGAATAACTGATTATATACATTTAGAAAGGAGTCAAGACCTAAACCAATAATCAAGCCAATCTCCAAGGGAAACGCTACTCAGAGAACCTTAAAAATGGCTATGGCTTAAGCCAGAGTTGTCATCAAATTTAGAAAATATATTAAAAACCTAGTTTTAAAACCATCATCCTTTTATTCAGGGATAAGCATCTCACCCCATCTTCTGCCCTTTTGCTGATTTTTCAGCTTTGAATGAGGCCACCCAAGCTGTAAAGTCTCCAGCAGCAGTCTGATCAGTTCTGGTTTAGGGTGGCTCCCAGTAATCAGTTTGAACAGAATCCTCAAACTTTCATTTCCATGTCTTCTTTAAAGGGAAAACAAAACAAAAAAAAAGTGAAAATACAATGTCAAAGAATGCTCCCAGTGGCAAGGCACAAGACATCTGCACTGTTCCACTACCCTACGGGGCAACCCTTAAGCCCTGCTCCCTTCCTGGTATTCTAAGGTATCTTTCTTAGAAGGAAATCTGTCCTTACTCTTATGTAGTTATTCCCTGCATCAGATATTCCACCACCCCAGCAGCAAGAGCTCTGTGACATGATAATGATGATAGTTTATTTATGGTTCACATCTACTTTCTCATTGGATCCTCACAACAAGGTAGCTAGAGCAAGCATTATTATACCTGTAAAGTGCAGACGCAAATACTGAGGTTCAGAATATGTTAGCAGCTTGGCCAAAGCCTTGAAGTTAGGAAGAGGTTCAGTCAGACTCTACCCAGCCAATGGGCACTTTGGTGTAAACGTGATGCATCCTGGTTGGCGGGGGGCCACCACCTCTTTTTCCTTGCCTCAAGGCAAGGCTTCTCCATGTGGAGAAGCCACATGGACAACCAGGGTAAATCTCTCAAGATCTTTGAAGGCAAAAATATTAGTCATTCCAGGAGTTGGCATTGTAGACCTCACTCCCTTCCAGGCAGCCCCTGCAGAGTTGAGGGGCTCCCTGGATACCTGCTGCACTGCAATCCACATCATCATCTCATCCTGAGACTTTTCTTCAAAATATCCCAACTGGTGCTCTGTTTCTCATCATAACTCCCTCCAATCCTTCTTCCAACCAAGTTATCTTTGTTTTATCTCCTCACTCTCCTATTTTAAATCTTCAGTGGAGCTCCATCCCCTGCATGAGGAGGTAGACACCTTAGGCTGGCATTAAAAGCCATCTGCATTGTGCCCCTTCCCTATAGGCCACTCCATCCCCACACTTTTCCATACATGGACTGTGATGCTGCTCTTTCTTCACCCTAAACCCTCCTCACATACTGTTCCTTAAGGCTTCTGAGCCTTTCTCAAGTCCTACTCCCTTCCTGGAATTTCAAACCTCTGCACCTTCAAAACCTGCTTTAAGTTCTACCTCTTCCATTCATATCCTCTGAGTGAACCAGACTTCCCCAGCTTCTGCATACTCTGATGTCCTGAGGAACTGGTCCACTGCTCCACTCACATCACCTCTGAACTATAAGCTGCTATTTACTATAATGAGGATCTTGTGTCTGTGTGACGCCCCAGTTTGCTAACAAATTCCTTGAAGACCAACACTATGCCTTAAAGACCAAGCAGCTTACCGCCAAGTACAGAACAAGTGTTCAAAGGTCCTCACTGGATATGTAGATATGCAGGTTGAGGCTAGGACAGCAGGTGTGAAATAGGGAGACTGGAATAGAGTCACACAATGTGGTTGATGATAAGGCCTTGGGGAACTCTCTTTCTCCTTCCTGAGCTCATGCTACTCATTTATAAAATGAAGAGATTAGACAAGATAACCTCAAATGCTTCTTCAAACTCTATGAATCACTAAATATGTGGGATAGATAGGAAATTTTCAACTGTGAGACCAAAATAATTTTGAAGGCCTTAGTAATTATATTGAAGAACTGCTTTTTCACCAAATGTTGACCATGCCTCCTGCAAATCCACTGATTTTTTTTTTTTTATTAAGCCCACCAGACTTAATGGCCATAATGAGATCCACACACTTGTCAGGTGCTGAAGGCATTTGGCCTTTGGCCTTCATCTCACCAGCCCCCAGCACATGGGAGTGGGCCACAACTTTCACACACGTGTTCCCTCTTACCTAATCTTTTAAAAGGAAACACAGCATTATAAAATTTAGAGAGAGGCAGGAAGGGAGAAGACAGGGGGTGGAGAAAACAGAACTTGAGAAATAATTTTCCAACCAAGAAAATAATATCAAATACATGGGTCGTTAAACTGAAAAGCCATTCTGAATCTGGAGAACTATTTTCTTGAATGTCTGGGATGTAGCGGTTATAACATGCATACTCCACTTCTATCTGAACATAAATAAAAGGTTTATAAGTGAAGCATATTTGTCAGGCACCAAAACAGTGATAATTAAATTCATGGGGCATGTATGCATTACAGAAAAACCAGAATCGCAGCAGCTTGAGATCTTATAAAGTAGCTGATTATCATCAACACTATAATTACTCACGAGCCCAAGGAATGTACTCCAGGCCTCCTCAGACTTGTCTAGTATCAGACAAGAGAGCACCATAATTATATTTCATATTTTGAGCCAACCCTAAAAATGTATGTACAGAGGGAAATGACACAACTCTCTGTGCCCTCTGAGGTAAATGCAGATACTAAAACTTGTCTTAGAGGAAAACGGTAAATCTTTATTGATCTAAAACTTTTTAAAAATCAGGAAAACATTCACAGATGTCAAGGTTTCATTAAGTTTTAACTTAATGAAAAGGTGAGTGAAATTATAAGTGAGAAAATTATGTTATTTAAGATGCAAATTATAGTAATAAAATTAGGTAGGTAGATGG
This sequence comes from Pan troglodytes, assembly GCF_028858775.2. NCBI lineage: Eukaryota > Metazoa > Chordata > Mammalia > Primates > Hominidae > Pan > Pan troglodytes. Next base: position 19,365,657 of record NC_072411.2, read on the forward strand.
TGAAAGACTCAACTCTCATCATTACAGAATATAGGACAATTTCATCACAAACATAAAAGTTTTATCAATTGGAGTCTATAAATTTTGCGAAGAATTTTAATTCAACTATTTCTCTTGATTCCAATAATATCTGAGCAGTAAGCAAAGCAAGAGTTAGTCCCTTATTTAACCACCCATAAACCTGAAATCATAAGAGGTAAAGTGACTTACCCAAGATCACACAGTTGCTTAACAATGGGGTTGCTACTAAAGTCTGAGCTCTCTGTGATCAAACATCTATCTTACTCTCCCACTTCACCCTCTGGGGTTGAAGCCATGTTGATTGATTTCTTGCTTCTGTAAGCTCTTGGCTAGAAAAAGCTAATACATTTATATGGGATTTGGATTCAGCACAAATTTTTTAGTGTCTACCTAAGCAGTCTAAAAAAGCACTTTCACCTACTTAATCTGGTTGGAATCTCAAAACTCTAAAAACTTCCCATGAAGATTAATTAATCAATTTTTTTCTAGCGTCACATGTCTAAAACCTCAAAATGCCACTGCAGTGATCTGTAATAATAAAGTACCACAATAATTAAATCTTTAAAATCACTCCAACATGGGATTCCTAAGTCTGAACCACAGTTCTGCCACTCATTAGCCATATGACCTTAGGCAAATGATTTAACTTCTCCAAGGGTCAGTTTTCTAACCCTAAAAATGGGACAATACCTATTCATCCAGCACACAAGAAATTTCTTGTTGCACGGTAAGGGATCAACAATTGTTAGTTTTCTCCCTTCCCTTGCTCAAGTCTTTTTAAAATTTCATTTGTTAAAATAATTATTGTTTTTCTAGGATCATTGTGCTCAAAAACCACTCGACTATTGCATTAATGGATTTTTTATTCAGAATCTTCATGTGATACTATCCATTCATTCACAAATATTTATGTGCAGCCACTGTTCCGAGTACTGGTCATATGGTGGTGAACAAAACAAACAAAGCTTTGGTCATCAGAGAGCTTCCATTCAACAAACTGGACAACTTCTTGGCTTTGGTCAGTATTTCCACATGTGGAGGGTAAGCAACTTCATTGGTAAAAGCCAGAAGACTCATCCTGTGACTTGGCCTTACCAGACGCTCTCTGGTCCACTCACTTTCTCCAAGGCAAAGATCAGATCCCTAGGAGGCATGCTCCCTGATGCACAGAAAGGTAGCAAGCGCCTGCCGTGGACTCCTTTGCGGCCACTATAGCAATCTGACTCTGCTCCAGGGGACTTGGTCACTGGGGTCAAGTTCTTATCCAGTCCCATACAGTACCCCCACAAACAATGGGGGGGACTTGGAGGTGACTTGGTGTCACAGCTTGCCCCAAAGTTGGGTTTATCCTAAGTGTGGTTCTGAGTCAGCTCTCCTGACTTTTCCTAAATGACAGATGCATGTCCAGCAAATGAGAGGTGGTGACAAATTACATCACCTCAAGGGCCCTGACTTATGCCAGCATCCTCTCCCTTCCCTCTCTGCCACAGGGCTTACTTCCAAGTGGCCTTTATGAGCTAAAACAAAACAAAAAGCCAGCCAAGTCTGCCAAAGTTGTGTGGCCTCCCATGCCCCCTAGGTCTGTCCATATTCTAAGACCTGGCCTGGAGTCCCTGGGGATGCCCAGCATCAAGCAGGTTGCAGCAGGGAACAAGCCACGAAAGCATCTGTGTGGCACCATGATCAGGCCCATTTTTTTATTTTAATTTCCCTTCTCAGTGGCTCCTAACCAAATCATTCTCTAGGTTTGAAAGGGCTCTGCAGGAATGCAGAGAAAAGGACGGTGACTCAGAAGATGGTTACCGCGTCATCTGCTTTGCATTGTCGAGTACATTTTTCACATGTTACTGGGTGAAGTTAGCAATAAAGGGCACCAAATGCTAGAAATAGAACAAAAAGAGATAAAGAAAGGGGAAAAAAAGAGAAAAAATTCTTATTTCCTCCAGAGAAATCTGTCTTGATTCAGGACCACTGGTGTTATAGGAAAAATCATTTTGCTTTTGAACAGCTCTTTCTGACTCACTTGTTGGAAAGAATGTGCTGAACAAATAACCCCCTTCTCCCCCCAAACAGCTTTGCTGAAATCCGAACGCTCTAAGTTCTCCTTGTTGACTTGTGAAAGAGATCTCTCTATATTCATATGGGCTCTGTGCACGTCACATGATACCAATACATTCCAAATGCTAAGATACAAGATTACTACTTAACCATAGAACAAACCAACAGGAATTTTAATCAAGACAATATCCAATAATGAATAAAGATGGAATGTTTTGGAAGGATTCCAGAATACACATTTGGGAATTTTTAATCTTGCTCGTCTTTGAATGTAGCAAAAATACTTTAAACTTTTCTGACTATGCCATTTTAGGCTGCATCCAGAAACCAGCTACTATCTAAGGTATTAAAGCATTTCATCTTCACAGACATTGAATTTGCAAATCTATTTCAGTAATTGATACCAGATTAACTGAAATATGAATCAACAGACAACTTTCTTTAAAGACATTCTATAAGCTGAGTTATTTTATGATATAAAAGATGAAAAGAAATCAAGATAATAGTGATCATTTTGTGGCAAGAATATTTCTATATTTTAGGATTTGTTTTATTTTAATGTTTGTATTCAGACCAGGTTTATTTGTAATAGCTTATCACATTGCTTCATTAAGCCATACTCAGCTATTGGTGGCCAAACATTTAGCATGAGTTTGAAGGTTATCTGAATCATCACTAAATGTAAAGCTTTTTTATAACAATAATTATAATCAGGTGTAACTTACCCAAAATGAGAATTTTGGCATATTTTAACTGCTTTTGAGAGAGTTATGGCTGTAAGAAGGCAGTGGCCTAGTAATGAGTTTACAAGTTTAGGATACTGAGGCTCTTTTTCCTGATGGGTGGGGATTTTCCACACCCACCATGACAGCTACCACCAAATGGAACCAAGACAATTCCCCTTCCACAAGGCTGCTTTGAGCACTGGTGTTTGGGTCTTTGAAAGGGACCAAGCTATGGCTGGAAAAAAGATGCTAAAAGTGGAACATAGATTAAACGTGACACGTTACACTATAGGAAAGGTATTTGTGAAGACCATGCAGCAGATCAAAGACTCCACTGCACTTATTTTTGTCTTCACACACCTACTAAACCTGTATTTCTGCTGATTAGTGAAATTCTAGCTCTTTGACAATCCCAGGACCCTAAATTGATATATCATCCAGCAGCATTAAAATGTTGGTTTTGCATGATTAAAAGTGTGGGTGCACAATTTCACTGGGAGGAATGAGAGTCGTGAGCCATTTAAAGTAAATCAAGACTAAACAAGGAAAATGAGAAAAATGGCCTGTGCAATTGCCCGGTTAGTCATCTCAGTATCCCAGCTGAAGGGGAGATTAGAACTAAGGTCTGAGCTGGGGATATTTCCAAGGGGTGGATGCTAGTTTTAGGGCAGATTCTCTGGCATACTCTGATTAAGCCACTAATTTGGGTCAGAAGGAGGGAAACAGAGCTAGTAATGCATTTCTGAGTCCATCTCAAGAGAGTAATTGATCAATGTCTGCTTTATTTCTTTTTCACTTTATGTATTTGTTTTCCAAAAAAAAGGGAATTATTTTCAAATCATTTTGAATATTACAGATTTTATCTGGGTATCCTAACCAAGAATTCCAGATAGAATCTAGTATATACAGTGAAAGTTAAAACACTGAATAACTGTAAGCCAGAGAAGAAACTCATCCCAGAAAAGATTTTACAGTATTCCCAGAGAATAGGAGACGCTAATAGAGTTATATATGTTTTAAGAGGTAGATACAATCACGTGTGCACAATATAAAACAGAAGGTTTTTAATGATTGAAAAAGGAGGGGAAAACGCTATTTGGTAGTAGCTTGGTGAACTTTGGCTGAACTTCTCTGTTTGGCAGGCTCTGGTGCGGACAGTCTAGGATGAGGCATTAGGGCTCGCATCTGAGAAGTTGACATCAAGCAGACAGCAAGACATGATATCTTATTTTCCTGAGCCATGCTGACACAAATTGAACTCCCCTTATTATTTTCTTATGCCTGTAAAGTTGCACTTGGAATTTAAGCATTTTGTGTGCAGATGTTGAGGGCCGGGTTGGTTTAATTTAAATAATTTGCAGATTGTTTAGTAGCACTCCAAAGACGGCAGTGTTCTTCATCTGAGTTCAATTTTATGAGCTTTGGTTTCTGATCTTCTGCAAGGTAAAACTGAAGCTTTAAAAAACCCCAGTGCTCTAAAGACCCTGCTGCTGCTGCTGTTGCTGCTGCTGCTGCTGGCTTTGTCAATGGAAGAAAATGAAGACCCGGCAATGTTGTCTCTAATTTGCTCAACTTTTTACTTTTCCCTGGTTCTTTACTTTGGAAAAAACAAAGTGCCTTAGGAAGAATTGGATGGGGGCTGGGAGGATGCACTGAGATGGTAAAGCATCAAAATCAAAAATCAGAAATAATGAGGACTGACTTGTTATAAAATACTTGTTCCCGTCTCTCTGACTATAGAATCACTTGGTTTCCAATTTTTTCCGGGCCATAGCAATTATGCATTTGCACTGTTTATGCAGCCCCTTCTCCATCAGACATTTCTTTCACTGATGTTTACTTACCCACTTTTTCTAAAGATTATATGTGACCTCCCTGGAGCCCAGGCATAGATGCATGATTGTATTCCCATTTATATACGAGTCGATTGCCTTCATTCTCCAGCGTAGGATTTGTTTGCCCAGCTAGGCCCCACATACTAAACAAAATGAGGGAATGCTTCTTGGAAGAAAGTAAGATGTCAGTGTACATTACAACCCCCCTGGGGTAAATGGAGAGCATTCATAAAGACTAAAGAAATGTGCTTTATAATGAAATGTACCTCATATAATTTATGACCCAATACTCAGAGATGAGTTTTTCTCTTTGGGAATGTATGTCTGTATGTGAGAGAGAAGACAGTGTGTGATTATATAAAATTCTTAATAATAATCTGGGGAAAATATGTTCTTTCTAGTTTGGGCAATGACCAAAAGTGATTTGCAATGACCTCTGTGAGTTCCCAAAGAGGATGTGAAGTTCTCCCCATCGCCCACTGCGGTCATAGTGCTGGGTGTGGTCATGGCTTTGACCTTAGACACAGAGAAATTTCTCTCCCACACAAAGGGGAGGGGAGAGTGGGATATGCAGAAAGAGGTGAATGGTATGTTGGCGTGGGGCTGGGGAGTGTGGGTACATGTGTTAGAGGAGAGAGATCCATTCTTCCCTTCCAGCTGCAGTTGTCTCTGAGCTCTGGTCCCTAAACCAGCCCTCAGCTGTGATGGACTAAATTGCAAGAGAAAAAGACCCACAATTGGAGTTGAAAGTAGTGAGGTGTCAGCACAGAGTCTCTATTTCTCCCTTGTAATGGACAAGTAAGAGTGGCTCTGACCAAATTCTTTTTTTCTCTAGAAAACACCAATAAAACATGTTTTTGCATTAACTACCATATTGAAAATTCTCACAGAGGCCTCAATTTTGACCTTTTGAATAAGAATTGAGGTAACTTTCCTACAAATGCAGCTAATGTGGCAGGAATTACAGTTTATCATAAGGTTTTAGAGTGTGAAGTGATCATAGAAATAATCTAGGCTGAGCCCCTCATCATTCAGATAAGAAACTGACATGTGAGGAGGCAACATGACTCAGCCAAGTTCACATGGCTTGTTAGTAGAAGAGTAAAGCCCAGAGGCCAGGGCTTCTGATACCCTGCCCAGTCCTCCTTCCTTTCCTGCTTCACCCAAGATGACCATTGCGAAAAAGGAGGGACAGAGGTCTCCATGCTGTACCAGGAAAGAAAGTCCAGAGATTGCTAACCCAGCTTGACAAGTGAATTGATCTGTAAGTCCTCTTTCTTGCCACATCCAACCCAGAAAAACTCAAACAAAGCCCCACCTGGCCAGAACACTGAGGTAAGGTGAAGGACTCACACACCTGGGGGCATCACTAGGGCACAGCTCCAGCTCTTCTCTCCCACTAAGTCACCTTAAGTCTTAGCCTGGGTTCTCCAGAAAGGTAAGCCTAGGGGAAGGCTTGCCGGCTATTACTTTACCAAGACTGCAACCCAAGGGATCAGGAGTGGAGGAATATGGAGACAAAATTGGGAAAGTAGACACAGTCCATATGTAGGTGTATCACTAAGATGAAGGGGCCGATTGATGCTTTGCTCTGTCCATGGGACTGCGACCCCTAGAAGTCACATAGGCTGGTCTCCAGACTATCTCTAATGCGGGAAGCGAGGACAAATGTATCCACTGGACCTCACCTTCCTTAGATGGAAAACTTGCTTCTGCACTCTGGTTTGTGTGTGTGTGGTCATGAGCACAGAGCATGAGCACTGATGTTGTTCCCAAGAAAATATCAATAGGGAAGACTGGCACTGCACTCCAGAGGTGAGAACCACCTGTCAGGGACCAGACGCTACTGATCTTTACAAGGCTGGACCAAGAAGAAGGTGAGGCCCAGAGGCTCAGAAGGGATGCAAAAGAGGTGTGTGACATACCCTGGGAAGTGAATTCTGCCCTTTAACATGCCCTTTCACTATAAATGTAGATGAAGACATAGACAAAGACATGGATGTAGACAGGTGAAAAGGAAATAATTCCCCAGAGAGAAAGTTTATAAAAGAACACAATTCAACCCTCTCTGTGTGTTCATCAGTCCTATATGTTCAGTTAATACCAAATAAATGCTAGTTGAATAAAAGAATAAGTGCCAACTTGTAGATTAGATGACTCCATAATGAAAAGTAAGCCAAAGCAAATTAAGTCACAAACACAATATGCTATATAAATGGTTTTGTTGCAAAGGACATCAACAGACACTTTTCAAAAGAAGACACATGGCCAACAATCACATGAAAAAAAAGTTCAACATCACTGATCATTAGAGAATTGCAAATCAAAACCACAATGAGATACCATCTCATAGTAGTCAGAATAGCTATTATTAAAAAGTCAAAAAAAAAACCTGATTCTGGCAAGGTTGTGGAGAAAAAGGAACACTTATACACTGTTGCTGGGAGTGTAAATTAGTTCAACCACTGTGGAAGACAGTGTGGCGATTCCTCAAAAACCTAAAGACAGAAATACCATTCAACCCAGCAATCCCATTACCCAAAGGAATATAAATCATTCTATTATAAAGACACGTGCACATATATGTTCACTGCAGCACTATTCACAATAGCACAGACATGGAATCAACTTAAATGCAGATCAATGATAGACTGGATAAAGAAAATGTGGTACACATACACCATGGAATACTATGCAGCCATAAAAGAAAATCAGATCGTATCCTTTGCAAGGACATGGATGGAGATGGAGGCTATTATTCTTAGCAAACTAATGCAGGAACAGAAAACCAAATACCACATGTTCTCACTTATAAGCAGGAGCTGAATTATGAGAATACATGGACACATATAGGGGAACAACACACACTGGGGCCTATCAGAGGGTGGAGGTTGGAAGGAGGGAGAGGATCAGGAAAAATAGCTAATGGGTACTAGGCTTAATACCTGGGAGATGAAACAATCTGTACAACACACTCCCGTGGCACAAATTTACCCATGTAACAAACCTGCACATGTACCCCTGAACTTAAAATAAGTTTTTAAAAAAAAGTGATTTTGTCTTGCTCCATCCTTTACTTTTACTTTTTTAAAAAAATAGCTTTGATGGCCGATTTTTAAAAAACCTTTCAATTACATCCATGATGGCCAATGTTTTGACATCATATAAATCCCCTCATCCCTTGTCAAGTGCTAAAGTTCAAAGTGATTGATACAACTGATGTCACCAACATCCCGCAAAGAAAAAGAAATCATTAAACAACTTTTATCCCAATACCAGAAACTCCCCCAGCAGAATCTCTCCAGCTTATCCTTCAGCCTTCAAAGTACCTCTACTTTGACCTTAGTAAGAGAATCCTGAGTTTGATTTGCTTTACTGGTGAGGATTCTGTAAGCAATTATGTATGAGAGAAAAGTTCTCCAGCTCAAAAATACTTGAAATCCACAATGCCAGCTGATTGCTAGATTGCTATTGTCTCACCCTCTCTAATAACCTAAGATTTCAATGAGATAGTTATCAGGAATGGGAAACCAAGACAATTATGTGATCTCCAAAGGATGTATCCATGGGGGCATGACTACTTTAGAAAAATTTCTGTTGGTTCGGGGATGGCAGAGCCATATGGCTATTTGGAACAGATTGCTAACTTCCAGGACTATGATCAAGGGGGATCACTGTGTTCTCCCCAACATCTTTCTTGGGTGCTTCAATTAGAGACAGAAACCCAGAGTGTGAGAGCTGAGATGGCCTTTTAAAGATGCCATGTCATTTAACTTTGTGGTATGAATTGAATTGTGTCCTCTCCAGAGATATATTGGAGTCCTCACTCCCATTATCTCAGAATGTGACCTCACTTACAAAGAGGGTCTTTACAGAGGTAATCATGTTAAAATGAAGTTAATGGGGGGAGCTATAACCCACATGACTAGTGTCCTTATAAAAGAGATTTGGACACAGAGACATGCATGCTGGGAGAAAGCCATGTGATGATGAAGGCAGCATGAGGCAACATATTTACAAGCCAAGGAACACCAAGCCATCAGCAGCTAGGCAAGAGGCATGAAACAGATTCTCCACCACAGCCCACAGAAGGAATCAGCCCTACTGTCACCCTAATCTCAGACTTGTAGCCTCCAGAACTGTGAGACAATGCATTTCTTTTATTCTAAGCCACTCAGTTTTTAGCACTTTGTTATAGCAACCCTGGGAAACAAATATACTGCCCCTATCTATTGTGCTGTGGAAGTAAATGCAGGTAACTGAGGCTGAGAGATCAGAAGTGGCAGGCCCAAGGTCACAAACCAAGTTATAGCAGAACAATCAGGAGTCCCTCCTCACCCATGAAGCCGGATATCCATGAGGCTGACCCAAGGGAGCCATTACTGTGTTTTCCAGTATAAAACACTCATGCTGCAATATGGGTAAACAGAAGTCCATAGGAGAAGATCTTTCCTCCTATATTCCCTTCAGAGGAAAGAGAATTAACCCCATGTCCTCTCAACAGGGCAGAGCTAGCACATCTTGAAAGCAGCACCCTTAGGCCTCCCCCTCATATTCTCTCCAGCACCCTCCTCACATTATTGATGACTAATCAATCGATCAGCAAACACACAGCTACTTTGATGGTTCATGTTCCATTCCGTGGCCCACTAAAAGAATGGCGGACTTTTTTGACTCTTTAAAATGAACAGAGTGATCTGTGCTGAAGACAGCTAGAAACACCAAAATGGGGGGTGGGGTGGGGTGGGGAATAACAGCGGAGGTGTGGATTGAAAGTGGAAGAAAACTAAGACAGCTAGTGGGCATTTCCTGGCATGCTCCATGGTGGGTAGAGGGACTCAACTGTTGTAGCCTGGAAACTCAAATTGAGTCCAGCACTAGATTTATAAAATGGAAATGTCTGGCTGGCCCTCAGCAATGTCCCTTAGTTAACAGATAGCTCTGGGTGCCTTGCCAAGCCCTTGCTGACCACTCTATCAAGAGATCCCAAAATGAGTTGGAGTGTCTCCCTATCTGGGGAGCAAAGGAAGGAAAAACTACAATTTACATTGTCAAATAACTTCCAACCCAATGGGAAGATTCACTCTCCATCCTCAAGGAAGGCTCAGTTTGATGTAGTGGAGAGAGTGTGGCTTTTGCCAGCAATCAGACCTTGGTAGGAATTCCAGGCCCAGCATTTAAAAGTCTGGCTTAGCTACCTTCATGGTAAATGGAGAGGTGCACCACCAAGACCCCACTTCACGGAAGGATTTTGGGGGTCATGCCTTTCCTGGGATAACCACATCTGGTGACTGGTCTAGGTATGGATACAAAGACCTAGTCATTTCAGCCTGACTTAAGACATCCTGACGGGCAAGCACTATGCAGTTTGGCCATTGCTTCATTGGACCTACGTTGCAATTGCCTCCTCCTTGTTTCTTCTCTCTTCCTTTTTCAGGTGTTGATCTCTAACAAACATCTGCACCCCAAACTCCAGCACCTTGCTTTTGGAGAACCTATACCAACCCCACGAAGCGCCATTTGTAAAGACACAGCAGCAGTGGTTTTTCTGCAGGGATATTAGTGGGGATAAAATGATCACAGATATGGAGCTTCCTACACTGTGGCTGGCACAGTGGCATGCTTGTGAAAGTTCGTGTCCCTTCTTTTCTTTCTTTTGAGACTGGCGCTGACTCTGTCACCCAGGCTGGAGAGCAGTGGTGTCCTCATAGCTCACTGCAACCTTGAACTCCTGAGCTCAAGTGATCCTCTTGCCTCAGCCTCCCAAGTAACTGGGACCACAGGTGCATACAACCATGCTCAGCTAATTTTTAATTTTTTTAAAAAAAGAGACAGAGTCTTACTATGTTGCCCAGGTTGGTCTTAAACTCCTGGGATCAAGCAGTCCTCCTACCTCAGCCTCCCAAAGTGCTGTGAATATAGGTGTGAGCTACTGCACCCAGTCTCCTTTCTTTTTTCCCCTCTGAAAAGCCCTGATGTTGTTGGGCATAAACATGTTGACCCTTAGGCTTCTCCGCCCCACTGGTGCCCCCTGGACAGCAATGGGGCAGGCAGGTGGTGGCACTGTGGAGTAGGCTTGATGCTGCCATCACCTCTGCTGGGAGATGAGAAGTGGGTTGTTCAAAGAAAAGAAAGACAAGACAGACTCATGTGTTCACAATGCAGGAACACAAAAGCCTCTGCCACATAGGCTGCAAAGAAACCTGTTGCAAACTCTGTCTTCTGAGTTCAGCACAGCAGCTGCTTATTTTTCAAAATAATTGATGAAATTCAGCACAATTAAAATGCAGTCTCTTAAAGGTGTGATCAGAATCTCTCTCCAAATTTGACTTAAGACTCAAGATGCTTTCTCTATCAAATGATTTGCTGGAGGATTTGGGAACCAGTCTGGTGGGCTGCCTTTCCTGGGAATGCCCCTATTAAAACTGGGTCCGAGACGGGGAAAAGGAGTCAACCAACAAGATGAATCCAGGATAGAAATTCCCACCACACAGTACAGTAGTTCTCTGGGTGACATCCAGCCTAGTTTAATAAAGAAACCAGTTTCCATCTGATAGTTATTAAAGCAAGGGAATTAAAAGAATTATTGGTCGTATTGTACTCCCACATGTCCTCAGAACCAGTACAAAGATGAGAAGTTGAATAAATGTCAGCATCCATGCCTTGGAATCTCAGAGATGGAGCCAAAGCTCCACTGGCTGGAAAAGCCACAGCACCCCTCTCTCCTACCCAGTGGATCCTCTGAGAAAGGTTAGTCTCAGACCTCAGCTGAGATGAGGTTGCCAGTAATGCAAGGATGTTAAGTCTGGAGAAAATGTGCTCAAGCCCATTTCCAAGGCTTGAGAATTGTGTTTTGAACTGGAACCCAGCCTTAATGAAGTTCCACCAAAGGACAGAGGCCTTAACAGAAGGCCAGATAGAAGAGTAAATCCTTGAAGTCCTTGGAAAATAAGGTTAAGTGGTTCATTATATTAGGAGGCACTCAATGAAGAAGGATTGTCAGAAGAGCAAAGTGGAACAGAGAGAAGCTAGGTTAGGTAGCTGGAAGATAAAGAAAGTTGGGAGGGAGTTAACTTTGGTAACAAGAAAAAAATTTCCAACCAGTAACCCAGAATTGGAAATCTTGCCTGGGAAGGGTCAAGGCTCACTCATCAAATTTGGCCTCATCAGGCACAAGGAGCAAAGCAGTTTTGGGGGTGGGGTTGGAAAATGAGCGGTGAGGAAGAGGTTCACTAGCAGAGCAAGCCTTCCTTACTGCTGAAGGGGGAAATGCTCCAGTGGAGAAAAAAATTCAGCAGGAACTCAGCCATGAGACCCCTGTCAACATAAAGAGGATCATCTGAGACCACAGGACCTGAAACAAGGCCCCTCACAGGCATCCACCATCCTTTAGGGAGAATAGTCTGCAAGGAGAGATGCAAAACATGGGCAACGTGGAGTGGGAATGAAGTGAGGAGGAAAGAGGTGGGGAAGAGAACAGGCAGGGCTCTATAAATAACCCAGGAAACCACAAAATCAGTATGTAAACAGATGTATGCAGTGGTTTCCTCACATCTCCCAAGAAATACCAATGTCAGGGCAGCCGCAGCAGCCCCTGGACCCCACACTCTTATCCAAGGTAAAGGGCTGGAAGGTGGCAGAACTGGTTCCTACCCCAGTCCTGACTCTCCTGTGGACTTTCCAGGACAAGGGAAAGGGTCCCAGAACAGAATGGGACCCTATGGCAAAACAGTCTCCCCACACACCAAGACAGCAGTATGATGGAAAACTGTTTTTGTCCTGGTGTCCAACTCTAGTACAGAAAGGTGTGTAGAGAAGTTTCCTCTCCCCACTGGGAGAAGAGATAGGGAGGGGAATTTGCTGAAACAACTGGCTCAGGAAACCAGAGTTCTAAAGGAAATTCCAGCTGTCAAGGAGCCCCTGAGTGAATGGCAGAAAAGGATCCAAGCATCTTTGTTTTGCTTGCATGGTTTGCCCAGGGCTGCCCAGTGACCTAGGTCCCTAGAAGGATGGGTTTGGCAGGGGGTGTAAATATCCAAGTCAGGGGAAGCAATTAGGCAAACGACAGCTCCAGGTACCGGTACTGATGGAAGATAGCTGCACCCAGAAACCAGCTGAACAAAGATGCTCCCCAGGGGAGCCAAGGAGACTGGGCATCAGGGAGACAACGCTGGGGTGACCCTGAGAGCCCCCCTCATGGAGGCGGGGAGACATCACTCACTGTCAGGGTGTTTCCAGGGGGCAGAAGCACAGACCTGCGGGCTGTGCCAGCCCATAATTACCCACTCCCACTCCTGCACTTTTAAACTCCTGTGGTAGGTGTTCATCAGTAACTCATTTCCTGACTTTTCAAAATTAATATGTGCTTGTTAGCGCTGCCCTAAGTCAATGCATCATGTTAATTACACTTGGCAAATGAGAAATTGTGTGTTTGGGAAAGCAAGTTGGTGCAGGGAGCTGGTTATGACTGATAAATGTCGGAAATGTTTCAGGGAGGCAGCTGTGGGGCAACTGTGGGGCTACTGTGGAGCATCTTCTGGACCCAGAGTCCAAGGGCTTGGCAGTGAGCACCTCGCTGCCACTCACCTCCGTGGAAAGGCTCTGTGTGCACTCACCCGCTCCAAGGCTCTGGTGGCCATCTGTAGCATGAAGACCCCTGTCCTCACCCTCCAGGGCCATCCTGAGATGGCAAGCTAGGCACTCAAAACATGTGAGCATACAAGGTATCTTTGTTTTGCCCCCGGATCCATACCACACCATCCTTCCACCCTGTTCTATGCTCTAGAAGCCTGACCTGCAGCAAGGGCTTCCCCTGCCCATGACTCTCAGCTGTGTTGGCCAAAGGTGAACAGATGGCCAAGTGTGAGCAGGTGATGGGAGGCAGGGAAGACAGTACGGCTGAGATATCCATTTCCCTGAGACTCCCTACCTGTGGAGTCCCACAGATTAACTGCACCCAACAGAGGAGATCACCACTCCTGCTGGGCCTTTCCACACAGACCTCTCTGTTTCTACCTCCTGGTGATGGTGACTTCCCTTTGTGACTTCTCTATTCCCTGCCCACACCTTTGAAATAGTCTTCTTATTCACCTCTCCCTAGATAATCCCACCTTCAGGGTACCGCTTCCCACCACGCTGCCAGGACACTGACAAATATTGGAAGTTTTGCCATTCACAGGTTGGCTGGACAGACTTGGGGCAGAGAGGGCTGTCACTGTTATTCGCATTGTGGTCTGTGAGTGCCTGGGTGAGAGGTCTGCCAAGGCTGCCCCCACAGCCTTCTGCAGACAGAACCACCATGAGCAGCCCCCACAAGGCCTGGGAGTGAAAGAGGAAAGATGTAGTGCTCATAGGGTAGTCACACTGCTGCATCAGAAGAGGGTGAAGCAAAAGGAGAAAGAAGAGTGAGAAAGGCTGGTGATAGTGGAGGGAAAAACTTAAAAAGTGAAATCTGAAATTTAAAAAGGGGTCTGAGAGAAGGTAGTATGGAAGGCAACTGGTGTGGGTTTGTACAATGCTGGCCCCATCTGTGGCCAGGATGTGCCCTGGCCTGAACAGCATGAATTGAGGAGACACCAGAAAGATCCTCTTGGGCTTCTCAAGGTGCCTGGATTTACACCTGCAGACAGCTTTCCCCCATGGGAGTATTTATTTATTTATTTATTTATTTGAGATGGAGTCTTACTCTGTTGCCCCGGCGGGAGTGTGCTGGCACGAGCTCAGATCACTGCAATCTCTACCTCCCATGTTCCAGTGATTCTCCTGCCTCAGCTTCCCGAGTAGCTAGGATTATAGGCATGTGCCACCATGCCCAGCTAATTTTTTGTATTTTTAGTAGAGATGGGGTTTCACCATGTTGGCCAGGCTGGTCTCAAACTCCTGACCTCAAGTGATCCACCCACCTCCGCCTCCCAAAGTGCTGGGATTACAGGCGTGAGCCACCACGCCTGGCCAGGGAGCGTTTATTAAAGGCAAACAGCACTTTAAAAGAGTAAATTGGCAACCTTGCTCCTTGGATCCTTTAGCATTCCAAGAAAGGTCCCTAGAGACTAGTTTTAGGGGGCAAAGAAGCTATAAGAGGGCGGCCTCGTGGGCAGGGGCCCTTACCTACCATGGCACCAGCTCTTCTTTCATTAGAGAAAAAGAAATTTTAAAATATCACTGACATTAAAAATACCATTAAGATCTTGGACTAATACATTTATAAGAGTCTACACCAGAGTTAAAAGACTGGGTCTCAGGACCTGTGGGTTTTACTAGGTATGACAGTTTTAAAACATGACTACAAGTTCTTTGGCACCCTCCCATGGAGAGACAGGTCTATGTTGCCCCCTCTTGATCCCCCTGGGCCTGTGATAAGCTTGACCAATGGCATATGGCAGAATGTCTCTGTGATTTTCTTTCTTTTTTTTTTTTCTGAGGCAGAGTGTCGCTCAGTCGCCCACATTGGAGTGCAGTGGTGTGATCTCAGCTTACTGCAACCTCCGCCTCCCGGGTTCAAGTGATTCTCCCGCCTCAGCTTCCTGAGTAGCTGGGATTACAGGCGTGTATCACCACGCCCAGCTAATTTTTGTACTTTTAGTAGAGATGGGGTTTCACCATATTGGCCAGGCTGGTCTCGAACTCCTGACCTCAAATGATCCACCCACTTCAGCCTCTCAAAGTGCTGGGATTACAGGCATGAGCCACCACACCCAGCCTCTGTGATTTTCAAGAGTGCGTAAGAAAAGGACTTGCAGTGTCCTGGTTAATTACTGGACCACTCCTTCTTAAAGGCATGAACCACCGTGTAGGAAGACGAGGGACTTAACAGAGCTCCATGCTAGAGGGATGCTGGAAATCTTCTGATCAGCAGTCCCAGGTGAACCAGCCGTCAGCCATCCTGGCCAGGAGCTACCTGGAGTGAGGAGATCATCTCAGACGTGCCTCCTCTACTGCAGTGGCACACCAGCCTTGGCTGCCTGTGGTGTCCTCGACACTCCAACACAGTCCCTGCCTCTCCCCTTTCCTTGACCCACAATGCCCTTCCCCACCCTGCATTCACCTGAAAATCTGTCCATTCTCCAAAACTCAACTCCCAAGTCCCATGGCACCTCCTCCAGGCGTCTTCTCGGAACTCCCTTGCCTGTGTGCTGCTGCTGCTGCTACTGCAACCTATGCTTGCCCCCGTTGTAATACTTACCACCCATCCATCTTCTCTGCGAGCCTATGACCACCAAAGCAGGCCTATCTTTTTCATCTTTGTCCCTCTCCCATCCAGTACCCGGGGCATAGTCACTCTTATTCCCTATTTGTTGAATAAATGAATGAGTATAGAACTTCAAACTCCACCCTCCCAACTGTGTGACCCTTAGGCAAATTCCTTTACCTCCCTAATCCCAATCATGCAGAGTTGATGTAATAGAGATAAAGTCAAAGTGGTAGCAATCATTATTATTACCTGAGTCCTATTTGCCAAAAATTATGTATGGCAGTGATCATGCAGCTTAGAAAAGTAGAAAGCAAAGGCCAGGATGCCCCAGGTTCTAAGGGGGGGCCTGAGTATTGCATGCAGCCCTAAGGCTCACAAAGAAGCTGGAGAAAAAGGAGGCAGAGAAAGGGGAAGCAGAGGACACCTCTCTTCAAGGGCCAGCCTGCACCACTCTGTCAACTGACTTCAGGAAGTTCAGCTGGCCTGACTGGCAAGGGGTGCAGGGGCCAAGAACATGGCCTTCACCTTCCAGCTAGAAGTCATGGGCCTCTTGGCATCTTCAGGCATCAGCGTCATTCCCCACGATCAACTCCGGGGACTTAATTTCTCACTATTTGCCTTTTGTACTCAGGTGTTGCTTCACATTCTTTGAGGAAATCCTTCTAATCCCACTCTGCTCTTTGCCTTCACAGAGCCTGCAGAGGGAAGTTGTGCAAAGTCGACAGGATGGTGGAGGGCGGAGACACAGCATCGAAGGTAATGGAAGGCACCTGCTGAGTGCTCCCTCCTCAGTGCCACTGCATTCGGGACAGGCCTGTCTTCCAGCGGGCAACAGGTTAAATTGAAGCCTGCTCCTCATGACTGGATTATGAGCTCCAAAAAGGCAAAACCAGTTTGTCTGTCTCATCTCTGGGCACACTTGGTGTATGTGTGTTAAATTAATTCACTACTCAACTATTACCTAGCAAAGACACACCACTCTGGGCACAATTGTGTCTTTGGAATACACACTGACCTCTAGATACCTTGATTCTTCAGTAATCACTGTTTTGCACCACAGAATATAAAACTGAAGAGATTGTCAACAATCAAGTTCTTCCTTTCTGTAATAAGAGTCTGAAGTCCAGAGAGAAGTGAGTTTTAAACAGAAGGAAGAAAGGGAGGGAGGGAGAGAGGGAAGGGAAACTAGCTTTCCAGCATGTGCCCCGTGCCCATGCATGACACACATTGTGTCATATGATTTTCACAAACGCCTTGAAAATCCCCATTTTACAGATGAGGAAACTGAGGCACAGAGCCCTGAAAAAATGTTTTCAAAGTCACCCAGAGACTAGCAGTTGTCAGATCTAGGACTCAGACCCTGATGTGTCTTCTTCAGGGTGTGTTTGACACACTGAGCCACCTTGTCTCCCCAAATAAGTCAATGATATATGTCCAAGTTCTGCAGGCCCAGCTAGACAAGGGCAGCACAAAATCCAAAAATCCAGTAAGATGAGGTTAGGGTAAGCCAGGCGCGGTGGCTCACTCCTGTAATCCCAAGACTTTGGGAGGCCGAGACGGGTGGATCACGACGTCAGGAGATCGAGACCATCCTGACTAATACGGTGAAACCCCGTCTCTACTAAACATACAAAAAATTAGCCAGGGGCGTGGTGTCGGGCGCCTGTAGTACCAGCTACTCAGGAGGCTGAGGCAGAAGAATGGCATGAACTCAGGAGGCGTAGCTTGCAGTGAGCCGAGATCGCACCACTGCACTCCAGCCTGGGTGACAGAGGGAGCGAGACTCTATCTCAAAAAAAAATAAAAAATAAAATAATAATAATAATAATAATAAAAAGATGAGGTTGGGGTAGAGATGCAACTTAGCAGAGAACCCCAAGGGACCAGGTCCAGCCATGAGCCTGAATGGAAAGCCCAAGCTATTGGCCCATTACCCTGTTTCTCTGTTCTTTGCAGGCACAGGTGTCTCTGGGCTCATGGGGGTTACCAAAGCCAGGGGAAGATTAAAGGTCCATAGGCCACCCTGTTCCAGGATGAGACAGGGTTAGAGAGTGAGGCTTACTACATTACTTTTCTGTAAAGAATCTATTCTTTAACCAAGAATGTGATTATTTCCTTCCATGGAATATTCCAGCAGCATGATATGAAAATAAGTGGGTATCTAGAATTTCACAAGTGTTTAACCTCTCTGTGCCTCTCTTCCCACATCTGTAAAAAGGGGCTCGTCATGGTATCCATCTCACAGAGTTGTTACAAGAACTAATCTAGTTGATAGGTGCAAAGTGTTTGGAATAATGCTTACTACACAGTAAGCACGATATATGTATACTGTTATTATATTTTCTTCTAACGCTTTCATTTTTATGAATTTTAAAAATAATTACATATCAGTGATTGTAGTCTTCTCAAAATACAGACTAATTTTGATGGATGTGGTTGTAACCTATTTTTCAAATAATTGCTGCTTTAAACTGAATACTATCTCCCAATAACTTGACAAGTGGCATATTTATTGATGTCCTAAATTTTGTGTGTTTTTTCTCAGTCATGTCTAACTTATTATTTTATTCAGACAGTGAAAAATACTCCATCTGACAGACTGCTAACTACATAATTGCTTTAAAGTAAATCTTAGCAGGTGAATTTTTTTTTCCAGTGGTAACATGCGTTTTCTGATGTACAAGAGGAAAAAACCCAGGCTTTAATAGCTGCAACATCATTTCACATCTATACAAAATTTAAAACTCAGAGAGGGAGTATGAATTCTTGGTTGAAGTAAAGGAGACCCAAGATTCTAATCTTAGTATAAAAAAAGTCCAGACTGGAAGCTTTGAAATGATTATATCTGCTACCTTCTAAATTGCTGTGAGCCAGACAATGGAGTAACAAAGGACAAGAGTTACTTTCATATTAGCATATATGTCATGTTTAATCAATCAGAAGAGAACTGTAACTACTTTGCTCTCTTTTTAGCAAACTTTAAAGTAAGGAAGTCATGAATTTATAAAGTAAATGTCATCCTGTTTGGATAGTAATAGTTTTATAGGCAATTTGTTGCAAATTTTATTCAGATAACTTGTAATTATTTCCTTTCCTGCTCATCTTCAATTCTATAGGCCATTTCAGACACAAACATAAGGGCTATAGATACAAAAATGGCTCAGTGTTACAATCTAATTATTATAATATTTTTTGTATTGTTATTATGGTCTAATTATTGTAATGCAATGCCTTAGACCCACTCCTCCAAACAACTGTCACATGGGTGGAAGAGAGAAATGGTCAAGTAACACAACTTCTTGAACCTCCATCATCCATCAGGAGACACAGCATGGTTTGGAGGATGGTAGATGAGAAATAAGGACTTTGGAATCAAATAACCTGGCATTCATATCCTAGAGTCCACCCTTGGGCAAGATATTTAATGTTGTAGAAGCTTTATTTCCTTTACTGTAAAATGGGGATATTCACACCATCCTCAATGGATTTATTTGAAATTAAATTGAGATTACATATATCTATAATATATATAGAGAAAGTCACTTGAGGTAAGCACTTAAGACGTGACATATTTTGCTAGGTGGATCATCCTGTATGCCTTTCCATTCATGTTCTAGCATTGTGACTACCCAGCTATTAGAGTTCTCTGCCTCTAAACTGAGAGAACTGTCTCTGGAACATAGTTTCCTGAGCTTGTCTTCCCTCCGCAAGGGGAAGGAGCAGCCTGGTGGTAATTTTTCAGGCTGGGCTCAGAGAGGCAAAGTGAGCTGCTCAAAGTTGACTTGAAAAACTGGGGCTAAAAGAGAGAAGCTGACTGCCTTTGAGATTTGGCTCATCAAATCCTGCTGCATTTTCTTAGGTGCTTGGCATAAACCGTATCCATTCCACCAACTTCTCTGGGGTTTAGGAACATCGGATGTTTCTAGCAAAGACTTCCACCCAATCATGACACTTACAACCTCACATGGTGGGAAATGAGCCAGGCCAAATGACTTCTCTCAAACTTCTCAACCAAGGCGTGCCCTGTATTGAAAAATGAGAACCCATTCCCTAGGTGATGACACAGTTTGGGTGTGTCCATTCCTGAACTGCTCCCCTCTTTGATGAATTATTCTTGGCAGGATGATTTTTACATATTGAAATCATCATTTAACCACAGTCTCTGGACCCCATGAGCCCTCTTTGCCTTCAGTAGAATCTACCCCAAGACACGGGCTTGCTTTTCTGGATGCTCTCTGTCTACTAGATTGAAAGACCACCGGATGGGAATGCAGAAGCCTGACTTCCACTTCTTGCTAGATGGGAGACTCAGTCAAGTCACTGCTTGGCTTCAGTATCTTCCTTAATAAATTATAGGGACTAATGAGTGCCCTGTCTCTTTCACTAGGGCTCATCAAAGCAACCACTGTGTAGAAAAAGGCTTTGAAAAGGTGCAATGTTATATGAGTATAAATGAATTTGTACTGTTAATTGCTCCTTTCTCTGAAGTATCTTTTGCTCCTACCATCTACCTTCTTGCCTGGGACTCTTGGTGCATCCCACATCTACAACCCACCTCCTGATGAGGGACACTACATGCTCTTGGCAAAAGAGACTATGTTAAAAAATTATTTTGTATCTTCCACAGAACCTGATTTTAATAGGTACCTGATTTTAAAATAATAATAACCACCTAGTACCAGGCACAAAACAAATGCCTGATTAAAATTTCAAATGAATTAAACTGAATTGACCTAAGTCAGGCATGTCAAAAAGCCTAAGGAGGCAAGTCTGGCAAGGTAAATTAGTGTAACAGACCAGGTCAGAAGGGCAATAGGGCGGAGGCAAATTGAGGGGCCTACACCCTATTTAGAGGAGCAGCCACTGTTTAGCATCAGTCACTTGCAGACAAGCTGGAATGTGGCTCGGGCTTGCCAGGTAAACTGATTTTTCAAGACAGCCAGCATCCTGTTTTCATGTGAAAATATTAAAATCTGATTCAAATTTTTCAAAACACCATGGGAACCAACAATTGCACGCTAAGCAAGAAGGTTCAAGGGCCACAGTTGGCCTGTGGGCCCCAAGTTTACAACCTGTGACTTAACAATTCAGAGTCAACCATCCATCCCTCACTATAGCAAATAAAAGCAAAGACAAAGATTTCCCATCACACCCAATCCTAATTCTCCTAGCAGCACACTGGAACAATAAGACTCAACCCAATCGCTGATAGTCCCACAGGCCCTACAACCTCCCAGCCACCTGTGGTGAATGACCAATATGCTCCTCCGTATGCCATGTGCAACTTATGCTATGTGCAACTCAGCCACTTAGCACAGAATTTCACAATACCCAAATTGGTCAATGCCCCATTCAATAAGATAAGCCCACTAACCACATGCTTGGATGCCACAGCAGAATGAAATTGCTCTACGTTTCCAGACACTTGCTCTTCAGTTCTACATTTAGCTCATGGTGCCTGGTGCCAAGCTGCAGGTCATGCTGAGATGTCTGGGCCACACCTCCCCATGGAGCTGTGCTCAAGGTACACCATCTTTATCCTCTCCCTATTTCTCCCACTGGAGGAGAAGCTCAAGGCTGGTGCTGAAAACAGCTTAGTACACTAAATTGGGCTCATCACTTGAGCCCAGGAGTTCAAGACCAGCCTGGGCAACATGGCAAATCTCTGTCTCTACTAAAAACACAAAAATTAGCCAGGTGTGGTGGTGTGCGCCTGTAGTCCCAGCTACTCAGGAGGCTGAGGTGGGAGGATCACTTGAACCTGGGAGGTCGAAGCTGCACCAAGCCATATTCATGCCACTGCACTCCAGCCTAGGTGACAGAGTGAGACCCTGTCTCAAAAACAAACAAAAAACTCAGATTCAGATTTCTGGGCCCCAACCCAGGGATTCTGATTCTGTAGTTCTGGGGATGGAGCATTTAAACGTGAGCCGTTGTTAGTTTTAAGTGTCTCTGGCTTGAGAGTCTGGAGGTCTCTGTGGTTATAGACTACATAAATGAGGGCAATGCCCCCAAGGCAAAGTCTAAGGGATCCCCAGACCAGAATTCATGGCTGAGGGTGGTGCCGGGGACTCACTCACAGGGCAGGTCTTTGAACTCCATCCCTAGAACTACAGAATCAGAATCCCTGGGTTGAAGCCCAGCAATCTGGATTTTTATAAAGTTACTTGACCAAGGTTCTACACGGAGATAGAATTATGTGATATGTAGGTGGCTGCAAAGTTTGAATGAAAGCTTAGTGGGAAAGATAAAGTAGAGAGAATCAACAGGGCTGAAACAGAGGATGTCTGAGCTTCCTTCTGGTGCTGACATTCTAGGACTTTAGTATTCTTATTTACGGGAGCTCATTCTTCAAGGTGCAGCCCTTTACATTCTAATTCTAGAACAGTATGCAGCAAGATTCAACACTCAGGCTTCAGAGCGGGCCCTCATCCTGTCACTCACTAGCTAGGGAACCTTGGAGAAGTGACTTAACTTCTCTGGGCGTCAGTTCCCTGACCTGTAAAATGGAGGTATAAACGTCCCTATGTCCTGGTGCTATGAATATTAAACACAATAATGTGTGGAAAACCCTTAGCATGCTGCCTGCACATAAGGGTCTTCATAATATTAGTTTAGTTAGCTGCTGTTGAAGGAATGAAGGGGCGGGGCCTCCTGTGACTACCTTTTTCTTGCTGGAGTCCAGAGTCAGATACAGGCAGATGCATAAACCACCCCACCCCACCTCCTCCCTGTTAACACCCACCCCAGCTACCTGTGTACCCTGGGTTACCGGAGGCCACTCACCACTTGCCCCGCCCAGTAATGCCCCACTCTTCCTAGTCAGCCCCCTTTTCTACCCAAGAAACTCTGATTCTCAAGTTGTGTGATAAGGCACGAATGAAAAGAAGCTTCCGTGATCAAAAACAGTTTTGAAAATGTAAGTTAACATAGTCCCTTCTGGGAGATTCACCCACATTCACTAACACTCCAAAATGGACACTGTGGAAGGTTTCTGCGCCACTCTCATTAAGCCTTTCTCTTGAGCAACCCGCTTTCCACTTCAGCGGGAAGGAAGTGGCACTGCCACACAATAGGTGGTGCCTGATTGGACCACAAGAAGCATGTGACCTGACAAGACCCAATCAGATCTCCCCGTGCAACCCTGCCCCGCGCCCCCTCGTGTTCACTCAGCCTCTCCCTCTACACTAAGTTGCTTTTTTTTTTTTTCAATCTAACTGCATGGAGTTTCTGTTATATTGAGCCAAAAGGACCTCATTAATACACATATTTAAAACTCTGAGGAGCCCTACGGTAAAGAATCCTGTTTAAGTTTTCTTTCGCCCAGTTCTGCCCAGGGTTACTTGACCAGGAAACTCTTTTCTTAGTAGGTCTAATAGCCTCACATGCAACTTGTGCTGGAGGATCAGGGGTGATGCTGACCTGGTGCCAGCCCTTGGGAGCCAGCCATCAGAAAGGGTGATCAGAAAGGTGACAGGCAGTGTGGCCTCTGGAAAATTACCACCCTGCCTCAACCTCAGTTTTCTCATCTGTAAAACGGGAAGAATAATAATTACCCAACAGAATTAAATACGACATATATGGAAACTGACTAGCTCTGGTAAGTGCACAGCACACTTTAGTTCTCAGCCCCTAAGAACAGGTTAACAATGAAACTTACGTATATCCATGTTTTCATTCACCTGCTATTAGCATGGAGGCCACCTAGGGTTCTTTACATTTCTTGAGCACCAAACCCACTCAACTGTAAGCTTCTTAGAGGGAGAGACTTTGTCTGATTCAAATTACCACCACAGTGACTGGCATAAGACTGGCATGTAGAATGCCCTCAATAAATACCTAGTGGAAGGAAGGAAGGGAGGGAAAGACGGAGGGAGGGAGGGAATAAGGAAGAAGGAAGAGTAGGAGGGAAGGAATATCCTAGTGAGACAGCAAGGCATATAGAATGCCCTCAATAAATACCTAGTGGAAGGAAGGAAGGGAGGGAAAGAGGGAGGGAAAGAGGGAGGGAAAGAAGGAGGGAAAGAGGGAGGGAGGGAGGGAATAAGAAAGAAGGAAGAGTAGGAGGGAAGGAATATCCTAGTGAGACAGCAATTCCTTAACACAAAGAAGTGGCTCTGTAATGGATCCAATTCCCAGCACTCCCAAAGGACCAAGGAGAGATATTCCTACCCATTGGAGAGGGTTTCCCAGGATCTTCCCATTCCAATATACACCAACTTCTCCTCAATCCCCCTGAGAGGACACTTCCCACCTAAAACACATGGAAGGAGAGTCGCTGATATGCAGAACTTGAGATGCTGGTGGGAACTCTGGGAATACCATCTGTTTTTATTTTTACATTAGTTCTATTACAGGGTTAACAGGATGAGGTCTTCATTCTCCAAGAGCAGTTAGGAAACTCTAGAGTCTGTTTCTAGCTGTCCTTCAGGCAGAGGTTCTGCTGACCAAGGGAAAATGTCAGCCAGCCTCACATAGAGCATGCTCACCCAGGCATCGTTAGGGGTGACTATTCAACTCTTTATTTCATTGTGTGCAATACCACCCAAGAGGCCCTTCCTTTTTCTGAGCTAATTTGAGATAGGTTCTTGACATTTGCAACCAAAGAGACCTAGCTAGCACCCCAAGATGCTAAAGATGTATATGTGTGTGTACATGCATGTAGTGTGTATGTGTGTGTATATGTGCGTATATGTATGTATGCATGTGTGTTTGTGTATGTGAAAAAGAGTAAGCCCCCACCCTTCAGGAGCTACAGTCCAGTGAGGAAGAAATGCAGGTGCATAGGTAGCAACTAGAGGTTACAACAAGGTTACACTACTCAGTGCCCACAAACAGACGCTACCTGTGCTCAAGGATAAGTAGGAGGAGTGTTACCTACAGAAGGAACAGAATTTGCAAAGTCAAAATGAGAACTCACAGGGCACTGTCAGGAAACCAAAAATAATTCCAGTTAGGTGCAGATGAGTAGAAGGAGGGGAGGAGGAGAGACAAGACTGGGGATGTGGGCAGGGACCAGGCTATGGGGGTCTTGCAAGCCTGTACAGGTGTCTCAACTTCCTTCTGCTAGCAATGGGAGCCATAGAGAGATTAGGCAAGGAAATGGCATGATAATGATTTTATTTCAAAAGGTAACTCTAGCTGCAGAGTGGAAGGTGGGCCCACAGGCAAAGTCCAGAGTCAGGGAAACCACCCCTGAGGCCGGGGCTCTAATCCATCTGAGAAAAGTGATTACCAAAACCACATCAGGGAAGTGGAAGTCCAGAAAAGGGACCAGTTGGAGGGAGGTGAAGGTACAGGGCCTGAAGACAGATTGGATGGGGGCCCTGATGGAGAGAACTGGTAAAGAATGACTCCCAGGTCCTCTCCTGGGTGGACCCCTGGCCGGCCCACGGTGCCATTCACAGGGGTGAAAGGTCAGGTCTCAGGGAGCCAGTGATGAGCTCAGCATTGTAGCTCCAAATTTCCCCTGGGAGTTGAGTTTGGCTGAAGCTTAAATTAGTATGAGGGAGTTGTAGAAGCTAATATTCCCACAACAAACATTTAAGTCAATTTCAAATATATATATCTACACACACAGACACACACACACACACACACACACACACACACATCTCCATCCCCAGAGACTTTCATTACCATCTATATATGGATCATACATATACAGAATTCTTGGATGTTTGAGTGCAAGTGATAGAGTACCTGCCTAAGAATAGCTTAAACAAAAAAGGACTTTAGGACATTTTAATCATATCTGGGATGAGACACATTGCATTTGTGGTACCAGGCTGGATCAGTAGCTCAATAAAGGACCCCACTCATCCCATCTCTCTGCTATGCATCCTCAAGAGCTTGTCTCCCCTCATGTCAACTGTATCTTATCTCAGAACTCCATGCATGTCTTTCAAGGCACATAGACTCAACTCACAGTCAGAATAGAGCCCTGACTTCTGGAGCCCACAGGCATCCATTCCTATCCTGGCTCTGCCTCTATGATGTTGGCACACCGGGGCCTCAGTTTTCTCGTAGAGCAAATGGAGAGCAAAATTGGATACCAATGGAGGGCTCGATATCTTGAGAGCATCAGGATGCATTTTTCTTCAAAATTCCGAACCCACTGGTCAAATGGATTCATCAAGTATGTGTGCAAAGGGTCTCCAGGCTTCCTGAAGCAAACAGCCTTCAGTTCTTTGGGCCTCTTCTCAAAGGATCCACTTCCACTCACTGTTCTCAGCTCCTCTCAGGATTCTGGCTCTGGTAACAAGGTAGAAGGCACATCCCCCTACACGACCCCACTTTCAAGACCTGCCAGGCAACAGGCTCAGGGATGGCTTTTGCCCTTCCCTCTTCTCCACCTAACAAAGCACTGTGCGGAAACCACAACCATACCACCCGACGTGTGAGTCCAGGGGCTTTCCCCCCTCAGCCTGCAGGGAGAGGAGCGGGGGCAGGAGAAGGAAGGAGAAGGTACAAGGGCCTGCCGCTCGCACCTCACTTATTTGTAAGTAGGCCATGTGGTTTCACTTTGCACCCACTTCTCCAGGGAAAGTCTGCATGTTAGCACCTGGGGACACCTGTCTCCAATTAGCCCAAACATTTCCCTAAGAAATGATACCCCCAAAGAGATGGGCCCATCGGTCTCCCCCAAGCTACAGAGAGAGCCGTGGCTTTGTCCAAACTTTTGAACCAGCTTCATGCGGAAATAGGAGAGGGTTGGAGGTGGGAGGCATGGGGAAAGCTTCCATGAGCAGCAGGGCAAAAAAGCAGAAGAAACACCTCCCTACCCCTAAACCTTTGTGCTGGCCGTAGACACCTGGTGGCCTTGTGGCTGCCAGGCATGGAGATGTTTGGCATTCCTCAGTGGCCAGGCTGGGCCTGAAATGGAAGCCAGCCTATCCAGAGAGCTTCAGAGGGCGCTGGGGACTGCAAGGTCACCATTTTGGGGTCTGGCTGGATTTCATGGTTCCAACAGTCAGGATGATTTGCTGAGGATTCCAGCCCACTGGGCTGCCTGCTGTGAGGCCTCACCCAGCTGGCAAAAGGCAGCCAGTTGCTCTGCGGGGCCTTCAATAACACTAGAAAAACAAAATAATCCCTCCTCCTCTTGGCTGCCTCGAGAGTTCCTTTTTAACACATTTGATTGACTGAAAGTAAATTACTTATTCTCACATCTTCACCAGGAGATTAGACTTCCAATATGGAGCTAATAGGCCTCAGTCCTAACACAGAGATTGAGAAGGGATGGTTTGTTAGAACCACAAGCACACGCTCACTGTAATTGGCTTCCTGGGTCTCCTGGCAAGCAGGCCAGGTAAAATCCTCATGGCTTTGCCTTTTGGGTTTTTTGGAGTTTTTAAAATTCACATACCATAAAATTGACATATAATTCACAAACCATAAAATCCACCCATTGAATTAAAAATGTACAATTCAATGCTGTTAGTATATTCACACAGTTGTGTAACCATCACCACACTCTAATTTTAGAACATTTCCATCACTCCAAAGAGAAACTCCTTGGCAGTCACCCCTTATTCTCCCGTCCCCGCAGCTCCTGGGAAGACCTCATCTACTTTCTTTCTTTATGTATTTTCCTATTCTAGATATTTCATAGAAATAAAATCAAATAATATTTGTCATTTTATGTCTGCCTTTCACGTCACAGAATGTTTTCAAGATTCATTCATGTTATATAGCATGTATCAATACTTTATCCCATTTTAAGGCTGAATACTATTCCATTGCATGGATAAACCACATTTTATTTATCCATTTGTCAGCTGATGGACGTTTGAGTTTTTTCCACTTTTTTGGCTATTATGTATAGTGCTACTGTTCATGAATGGTTTTGTTTGTTTATTTGTTTGTTTGTTTGTTTGTTTTTGAAACAGAGCCTCTCTCTGTCACCAGGCTGGAGTGCAGTGGCACAATCTCAGCTCACTGCAACCTCTGCCTCCTGGGTTCAAGCGATTCTCCTGCCTCAACCTCCTGAGTAGCTGGGACTACAGGCGTGTGCCACCACGCCTGGCTAATTTTTGTATTTCTAGTAAAGACGAGGTTTCACCATGTTGGTCAGAATGGTCTCGATCTCTTGACCTCATGATCCGCCTGTCTTGGCCTCCCAAAGTGCTGGGATTACAGGTGTGATTTGGGTCCTTTTCTCTTATTTCTTTCTGGAAGACAAGGCTCAAACTGTCCACCTGTGTTTCTCAACAGCTACTATTAATTTTTCCTCTGTTGTTTCTTAGAGATAACATGCACAATGTGGACAGCCCTGTGCTTGGCACTGAGGTGGCCCTCAATCAGCAAAAGTTGGTATTGAGGTGATTCTAAACTGAAGCCAACCATGATCCTTAGCCTTGGTGAACAAGATCAGCCAGAGGGGTGATTTAAGGGAGGCAGTTCTGGCTGTAGGAGATCAGACGACCTGAGTTTGAGTTCTGACTTCACAACTAAGTAACCATAAGATCTTATGTCAGATGCTTCACCTTTCTGAGTTTTCATTTTTTCCATTTATATATCAGAGACCCAGCAAATACATATACCCGAAAGAATTATGATGCTCCATCACCTTGTTAGTGACTGATTTAGATATGTGCTGCCCTCCCTTGCCATGGCAAAAAATAGAAAAAATATAGATACACACACAGACAAACACATACATACGTACATACATATAATAAATCTTGGGGGGAGATCTTGGGTCACTGGAGAATGTTAGGGCCATATTGAAGTGGGTTCTCAGACAGGTGCTGTGGCTCAAGCCTGTAATCTTAACACTTTGGGAGCCAAGACAGGAGGGTACCTTGAGCCCAGGAGTTCACGACCAGCCTGGGCAACATGGCGAAACCCCGTCTCTATAAAAGAAAATGCAAAAATTAACCAGGCATGGTGGCACACCCCTGTAGTCCCAGCTACTCAGGAGGCTGAGGTGGGAGGACGATTTGAGCCTGGGAGGCGAAGGTTTCAATGAGCTGAGATTCCACCACTGCACTGCAGCCTGGGTAACAGAGTGAGACCTGGTACCAGAAAAGGAAGGAAGGAAGGAAGGAGAAAGACAGGGAAGGAAGGAAGGAAGGAAGGAGAAAGACAGGGAAGGAAGGAAGGAAGGAAGGAAGGAAGGAAGGAAGGAAGGAAAAGGAAGGAAGGATGGAAAAGGAAGGAAGGAGGGAAGGAGAGAGGGAGGGAAAGAAAGAAAGAAAAAAGAAAGAGAGAGAAAGGAAGGAAGGCAGGAAGGCAGGAAGGAAGGGAGAGAGAGAGAAGGAAGGAAGGGAGGGAGGGAGGGAAAGAAAGAAGGAAGGAAAGAAGAAAGAAAGAGAGAAAGAGAAAGAAAGAAAGATGGAAAGAAAGAGAAAGAAAGAAAAAGAAAGAAAGAAAGAAAGAAAGAAAGAAAAAAGATAGAAAGAAAGAAGAGAAGAGAAGAGAAAGGGAGGGAGGGAGAGAAAGAAGGAAGGAAGGAAGAAAGGAGGAAGCAAGGAAGGAGGAAAGGAAGGAAGGAAGATCATCCCAAGAGTTTCGCCTTGTGGAGATGCGAGCGCAGCCACTTGAAGAAGCTAGGGGGATGTTTAGAGGGGCCCAGCAAGGGAGTCCCTCAAGAAATCCCAAAATGCCCACCAAAGCCAGCGGCAGCTACAAACATCTGCCAAATACAAAGAGCCTGAAGTCAGTAGGCTTCAGGAAACTAAAAAAACTTCATAGCCTGTTTCCTCTTCTTCCTGCTCCCACACCCAGGATCCATGGAGACAAGAGCTAATGGCTGGAGAAGGAGCTGCAGGGGAGATGTGGAGAGTAGCAGCCCCTCCCCTGTCCTTGAGCAGGAAGAGAAGACTCAATGCCTCAACTGTGACTGGGCTTGTGATCACAGTGGGGGAGTACTTCGTCAACTAAAATTGAGGACAAAAGTTGAGGGTCTGCCAAGTTGACCTCAGGGGCAAAGGGAAAGGCTACCCTCACTGAGCAAGATGCAAGTGACAGTGGGAAACAAAGTGGCTTTGACGTTTGCAATACTGAGTCCTGGGTTTCCAATGTCCTGGTTTTTCCTTGGAGTGATGTTCTTTATGAGCTGAAGACTCCATCCAGGCTTGGGCTTAGAGCTGAAGGGCCAGTGCAGAAGGCTCGGGCGCCAGTGTTAGATTGATCAAATCAGCCTTCCTGGCCTGGCTGTGATCATCAGTGTGAGGGGGGGCGCTCCGCTCTCCTTGAGCCTCTGCTTCCTTATTGGACAATGGGCACGATCAGATCTGCCTCAGGGGGTTATAGCACTCCACATCTACATGCCTGTGGAAATGCAGAGGAACCATGTTTTGGAAGGATAAATAAACAAAGCTGTTTCCCGTGGTTTCTTCTGCAGACAGGAGTGGGATTGTGAGTGTGGAGAGGGAGGGGCACAGATGGGGAAGGGGAGCCCACTTTTCACCCCTTGATTCTGCATACTTTGGGTGGGATTTGGGTAAGTGGAGAAAAGGAGGAGGAGCTCTGTATGTGTGGCTTTCCCAGGGGTTAAGACACTCTTAGTGTGCCCTGGGCACCATGCCAAGCTCTATCACACATTTGTTTAATCCCTACAAGCACAGGATGATAAAGGTACTGGTACCATCCTTTATTTTATTCTTAAGGAAAGTGAGGCACAGGGGGAGGAAGGACCTGAGCATTAGAACCAGGATTAAATTCCAGTGATCTGTTTTCAGCACCTTCAACCATAAGCAGAATGTTTGTAGGGTTATTATTATGATTACTGTTAGTGCCTAGAAGAGTTACAGTAAGCACTCAACCAATCTGTTGAATGAATGAATGAGTGAATAAATGAATGAGTGGATAAATTACAAATATGCTCATTGTAGAAAGTCTGAAAAATTTAGAAAATGAGTAGAAGAAAACTAAAATTACCCAAAGTCTCATGATCCAGAGATAACCACTGTATTTTTGTATTTTTCTTCCATTTTTTCCCAAAAATAGAATTTAAATGGGAGCATTATTTACATAATTGAATTTACAATGTACAGATGGTTTTCTATCCATATTCTTTCACCTAAAATTATCTTATGAGTATTTTCCCATGTCATTTGAAATTCTTCAAAGGCATTATTTTAATGATTGCATGATATTTCTCTGTGTAGTTATATTACAGTTTACTTAGCCACTCTGCTATGGTGGGACATTTGAGGTCCTTCCAAATAACTTTGCAGATAAACATCTTTGTACATAAATCTTTGTCCCAGTTTCTATTTCTTTGGCAGACACTTCTAGAAGAGAAATTATGAGTCAAGCATTAGGAATGTTTTGAAGTCTCTAGGTACCTACTGCAAAATTGTTTTCCAGAAAGGTAATGCCAGTTTACACTCCAAAAATAATGTGTAATCATGTTATTCCACTATCACCAAAACTAAGGATAATTATTTAAAGCTTTTTGCCAGTTTGATAGGTGAAAATTAAGATTTTCTAATTTCTCTATGTGTATTTATTAGCAAAGCTGAACATGTTTCTATGTTTATTGTTCATTTATAATTCTTCCTCCATAAAGTTATTTGTGTCTTTAGTTCTTTTTTCCATTGTAGTATTGCTTTCTTATTGGTTTGTAAGAACTTTTTATATATGAAGGCTATAATCCTTTGTCAGATTTGTTTCACTGAAATTTGCTTTTGATTACAGACTCTCCAATGTTTACATCTTAACCCTTTTCTCTGGCTGTTCACTAATCAGGTGTAACTACTCTTCTGGTGACATCCTTAAAACCTTGTCACTTTACACAGCCTGTCAGAGTGTAAGTTGGCAACAAAGACACATGGTGTCAGGAGATAGCCTCATGTATCACTCAAAACTTAAGAGAATGAGGAGCCCTGCTCATCACACTGGACGTAGATTCGACCTCCGTCAACTGTGTCAGCTGCCTGCCTGTTCACGTGCCCTGGGGCCAGACCATGCAGCAGACATTGAGTGGTCTGACAGGCATAGACTTGAAGTGGCATTTTACCAATCACCAACCTCAGATCACAGAACTCTGGGCTCAGCTGCAGGTGTCAGCAGCCAGGATGGAAACCGTGAGAATGATTCGTGACAGAGAGTACCAACAGATGTTTCTTTCCCTTACAGTTGCTGATCTAACCAGTCATCTTACAGCTGGTACATCTCTCTTGGGCCCCATGGTTTCAGAGCTGAGAGGAAGGAGCTGGAGAAGTAGCCTTTTCAATTTTCTGAAGCCTGACGGTGGAGATAAGGGCCAGACAGGTAACTTCAGAGAGCTTTAACCAATAGGGTAAAGATGATGTTAAGCTTGGGTGTGGCAGGTGGCATGACTGCCTACAAACACAAAGTTCCCGGGGTCCACATGTCATTGACTGATCCATTTATTCACTCATTCAAAACATGCTTATAGGACATGTATGAAGGGCTAAGAGAAGCCTTCCCAAAGAACATTTAGCTGGAGCTTAGTCAGAAAGGATAATTAGAAACTCAATAGGAAGGGCATTCCAGAGAAGGGAAATGGCACGTACAAAGGCCCAGAGAACAAGATAGAACTACAAGTTGTATTGTCTCAATAAAATAAATCTCTTGAATGCAGCTGAGGGATAACTGTTGACAAGCGTGGGGAACTGCACCTCTTCAAATGAGGTATTAACATCATATCCAGATGAATGAATATGAAATCCAGAGAGAGAAGCATCATGCTAAAGCCATCCAAGTCCTCTTCACTCTTTGAGATCCATCTCAGGGTACCCCCATCCTCTGGCATGCTTGCCCCCCATCACTGGTCAGATGCTCCTCGCCTGGGGGCACACATTCCCCCAGAATTCCCCCTTCCAGCCCATCACATGTAAGTGTTGTAATTTTTCGTTTATTTGATTGATTCGGCCTCAAGCCTAGGAGTCCCTTGAGAGAAAGCCTGTGTCATGTTCGTTATAAATACCCAGGGCTGACAGAGGCCTGGACTTGAAAAAGGCCTTAGAAATCTGTTTGCTACTAAAAAAACCTAGGTTCAGAGAAAGTTATCCAATGTGCTTACAGCAAAAGGCAGGGCCTAGTTTCAGATCCGTGTCTCTAGGTTCACCACCTAGAGAGCCCCTGTTTATCTTCAGTAGGGAGGGGAAGGGGACAAGGTTCCACTCTTGAGATGGAACAGCCACAAAGGCAGGGGAGTTGGCAAACTTGGGTAAACATAGATCCTGCGTTGGTGAGGTGTGACACCTCCAGACGCGTTCCCTGCCCTCCCGCCCTCCCCAAGTCTCCCTGGGCTAGTGGGTTGAAGACAGGTTGGACGACAGCAGTGACAGCGTCCGTTTTCTGTAAGGAGCACCCAGGGAGCTGTTGTGAATGAGTCTGCTGTCACCGGGCAGACAGCCCCCGCTTCAAGGGCAAGGCCAAGCCACACCTTTTCACATGGAAACTTGATGAGGGCACAAGTTACAGGGCAAAAGAGCCAATTATAATACTGTTTCATGGACTCACTTTAAAATCCTCCTCAGAGAAAAGAGATGTTTTACCTCCAAATTTACTTAATGGCAAGTGAGTGACTAAGTATTGAGATCATGGGAGCTGTGAAGGCCACACTATGAATTTAGCCTATTTGGGGAAACACTGAAGACACTGCATGACCTTTTGGGGCTCTTAGCACCTTTGCTCTGAGCAGGGTTTTTAGGTGAGTCCATAAGAAAGTAATTATAATTGGCCAGTTTTCCCTTCATTGAAAAATCCACAGATTACATCTTTCTCATTCATGACTCCTGGCATCTCCAGGAGGCCACATCATGGTGAATAATCAAAGGGCTTTTCTGACCTGTGACTTGCTATCTGCACTCTGATTTCGATTTTTTTTCTCCTGCTCTGGAAAATTCTAGGATTCCATCTTGTTGCACAATGTTCTACAAATTCACGTTTCTTGGTATGTGCATGTATGTGTGCATGTGGATATATGTGTGCGTGTGTGTGTGTGTGTGGTGTGTGTGTGGTCTGTGTGGTGTTGTGTGGTGTGTGTGTATGTGTCCTGGGCATTCTATGGACCCTTTCAATCAGGAAACTTATGTCCTTTAGTTCTAGAAAAACTTCCAGTGTTGATTCTTTGAAGATTCCCTTCCCTTTACTATATTTTCCTTTTTAAAAAAATGTTTTGGAAATCTATTAATAAAATGTTGGACATCCTGACTGATTATGTTTATCCTATTTTTCATCTCCTTGTATATTTCTTCTTCTATCATGGAAATTTCATCAATATATATTCCAAACTTTCTATTACATTTTTGACATTACGATTCCATTTTTAATTCCCAGCAGCTCCTTATTGTTTTCTGGATGTTCTTTTTTATAGTCTCCTGTTCTTGTTTTATAGATACAATCTACTTTATTACACTGATTATATTAATTTTTATAATTTTGCTGCTCCTGCATTTTCTTTTATCCAGCATTCATATTAGAGGTTTACATGTGTGGTGATCCTTGGCTGGCTATCCACATTTATGTGACTGGTATTAGAAGCCAACTGGAAGCTCTGTATGCATGAGTGAGGTATATTGGGGAAGACTTCACTATAGGTGAAAATGTGCTGAACCAACTTTTTATTAGGATCCCTCGATAATTGGTCAGTTGTTTTAGTTAGCAAAACCAAACTCCCGCTGGGTAGCGCAAATTCTGGAGGCCAGTTTTCAGGAAGCTCAGTGGCACAAGAGGGATGGGTAAGAATGGAGTCTCATTGTTCAAAACGTAGACTTGCCCTCAATTCCCTATTCTTAACATGGCAACCCCTTCATATTGCTGGTGTCCTCAGGTTAGAGGTCCTTCCACTCTTTGTTTCAGCGTTGACCTTCATTGCACTGCTGGAGAAGGGCAGGGCTGGTTGCCTGCTGCATGGAATGGGAGAAGAAATTACAAGGTCTACCTGATCTTTATAAAGACTTTTGAACTGTCTTACTACTTTTTAAAATTATATATATATAGTACTTTAAGTTCTAGGGTACATGTGCACAACATGCAGGTTTGTTACATATGTATACTTGTGCCATATTGGTGTGCTGCACCCATTAACTCATCATTTACATTAGGTATATCTCCTAATGCTATTCCCCCTCTTCCCCCCACCTCACAACAGGCCCCAGTGTGTGATGTTCCTCTTCCTGTGTCCGAGTGTTCTCATTGTTCAATTCCCACCTATGAGTGAGAACATGCGCTGTTTGGTTTTTTGTCCTTGCGATAGTTTGCTGAGAAAGATGGTTTCCAGCTTCATCCATGTCCCTACAAAGGACATGAACTCATCACTTTTTATGGCTGCATAGTATTCCATGGTGTATATGTGCCACATTTTCTTAATCCAGTCTATCATTGTTGTTGGACAGTTAGGTTGGTTCCAAGTCCTTTCTATTGTGAGTAGTGCCGCAATAAACATACATGTGCATGTGTCTTTATAGCAGCATGATTTATAATCCTCTGGGTATATACCCAGTAATGGGATGGCTGGGTCAAATGGTATTTCTAGTTCTAGATCCCTGAGGAATCGCCACATTGTCTTCCACAATGGTTGAACTAGTTTACTGTCCCACCAACAGTGTATAAGTGTTCCTATTTATCCACATCCTCTCCAGCACCTGTTGTTTCCTGATTTTTTAATGATTGCCATTCTAACTGGTGTGAGATGGTATCTCATTGTGGTTTTGATTTGCATTTCTCTAATGGCCAGTGATGATGAGCATTTTTTCATGTATCCGTTAGCTGCATAAATGTCTTCTTTTGAGAAGTGTCTGTTCATTTCCTTCGCCCACTTTTTGATGGGGTTGTTTGCTTTTTCTTGTAAATTTGTTTGAGTTCTTTGTAGATTCTTTGTCAGATGAGTAGATTGCAAAAATTTTCTCCCACTCTGTAGGTTGCCTGTTCACTCTGATGGTAGTTTCTTTTGCTGTGCAGAAGCTCTTTAGTTTAATTAGATCCCATTTGTCAATTTTGGCTTTTGTTGCCATTGCTTTTGATGTTTTAGACATGAAGTCCTTCTCTCAATAAATTAGGTATTGATGGGATGTATCTAAAAATAATAAGAGCTATTTATGACAAACCCACAGCCAATATCATACTGAATGGGCAAAAACTGGATGCATTCCCTTTGAAAACTGGCACAAGACAGGGATGCCCTCTCTCACCACTCCTATTCAACATAGTGTTGGAAGTTCTGGCCAGGGCAATCAGGCAGGAGAAAGAAATAAAGGGTATTCAATTAGGAAAAGAGGAAGTTAAATTGTCCCTGTTTGCAGATGACATGATTGTATATCTAGAAAACCCGATCGTCTCAGCCCAAAATCTCCTTAAGCTGATAAGCAACTTCAGCAAAGTCTCAGGATACAAAATCAATGTGCAAAAATCACAAGCATTCTTATACACCAATAACAAACAAACAGAGAGCCAAATCATGAGTGAACTCCTATTCACAATTGCTTCAAAGAGAATAAAATACCTAGGAACTCAACTTACAAAGGATATGAAGGACCTCTTCAAGGAGAACTACAAACCACTGCTCAACAAAATAAAAGAGGACACAAACAAATGGAAGAACATTCCATGCTCATGGATACAA
This sequence comes from Pan troglodytes, assembly GCF_028858775.2. Classification (NCBI taxonomy): domain Eukaryota; kingdom Metazoa; phylum Chordata; class Mammalia; order Primates; family Hominidae; genus Pan; species Pan troglodytes. Next base: position 19,402,032 of record NC_072411.2, read on the forward strand.
AGAATCAATATTGTGAAAATGGCCATACTGCCCAAGGTAAGTTATAGATTCAATGCCATCCCCATCAAGCTACCAATGACTTTCTTCACAGAATTGGAAAAAACTACTTTAAAGTTCATATGGAACCGAAAAAGAGCCTGCATTGCCAAGTCAATCCTAAGCCAAAAGAACAAAGTGGAGGCATCATGCTACCTGGCTTCAAACTATACTACAAGGCTACAGTAACCAAAACAGCATGGTACAGGTACCAAAACAGAGATATAGACCAATGGAACAGAACAGAGCCCTCATAAATAATACCACACATCTACAACTATCTGATCTTTGACAAACCTGACAAAAACAAGAAAGGGGGAAAGGATTCCCTATTTAACAAATGGTGCTGGGAAAACTGGCTAGCCATATGTAGAAAGCTGAAACTGGATCCCTTCCTTACACGTTATACAAAAATTAATTCAAGATGGATTAAAGACTTAAATATTAGACCTAAAACCATAAAAACCCTAGAAGAAAACCTAGGCAATACCATTCAGGACATAGGCATGGGCAAGGACTTCATGTCTTACTACTTAAAGCTCCTCACTTTTACCTTCAGAGGAACCCGCCGCCTACAATTTCGAAGAATTCCTGAGGTTCTGCTGTGGGAATAATGTTGCTTCATGATAGCTTCCCCAAACTCTATCCCTATCCTGACAGGGCAGTTTTCAACTTTCTCTTCTCTACTAAGTCAATTCCTATTTACCTGTTCACTCCGCATCTTCAAAATAATTGTTGCCATCTTTCAACTGCTATGATCTACTCTCTTTTTCTCTTTGTCCTTAGGAGTGTTTACTTTTTTAATTCCTTTAGTTTAGAGTTTTAGAAGGAAAAATATTTAAATGAGGGTGTGTTCAAGTCTGCCTTGTTTACCACTAAGTACTTAAGTCTTTAAATCCCTATGTTTCAGGTTATTAGTCATAGTAAAGTGGCCAGAGAAGCCACTTGGAATATTTTTCTAGTTTTTTAGAGAGTGTTTTTCTTTCCTAAGTAGAGACAGGGGTCTCACTCCATTGTCCATGCTAGTCTTGAACTCCTGGACCCAAGTGATTCTCCCACCTTGATTTCCCAAATTGCTACGATTACAGGCATGAACCACTGCACCCACGCTGGAATATTTTTCTTGCTATGGAATTCAAAGAATAGTACAGAAATGAAGAAATTCTGGTCTCTTTAGTATGAACTTTAAGTCATCAATTTTTAACCACGTGCTACATACCAGCTACAGAGCTGGATGCTGGGATACAGATATGTTTGCTCTCAGCAAATTGATGGTTGTGCTGGGGAGGCCGGCATGTCAAAGATCCAGGGTGAGCATCAATCTGTGCAGGGATGTGAATGTGTGGTGATGGCAGAGAATATACAAGTCTGTGTGGTAGGAGGCACAGGCAAGCCCCTTCTTCCTACAATGCTGTGAGATCTGGAGCCACACTCCTTCCTGCTCACACATGAAAACATGTATGCTTATACCAACATCAACAGACAGCATCCCACAGCAGCAAGATAAGGCACATGGATCCTAGATGTGCTCAATTAATATTTATTGAGCAAGTAAAAGACCTAGGTCTAAATGCAAGCTCCACAACACGTTGACTGTGTAACTACAGAGGTGTGCATTTCAAAAGCATGGTAGAGGGAGTGATTTACTCCATATATGGTGGATTAGGGAGGTGTGTGACAGAGTTGTGCCTTTTATTTCTATTAAGCTCTGAGATAATGCTTTTACATGTATCCACACACTAATGTTTAAGTTCTATCTATCTATGTCTCTCTGTGTATCTCTCTCCTTCTTATAGACACCCACACACAGAGACACACACACACACACACACACATTACATCACAAGGCTCCTGCCCAGAAATTCTGAGTCATATGAATTTGTAGTACAGAAGTCTGCAAATTACAATGTGCGAAACCCCACTGTCTATAACGGAGTTCACAACAAAGGACAAGTCAGTAGAAGGAAAGAGAATGCCAAGAAAGACAGGATATTTTTGGGCACACATCAGCCAGGAACCAGCCCCAGCAGCAGCAGAAAATGAAAAATCCCACCTGGGGAATTCTTACAACACACAAGCTAGAGAAGGAAGTGGGGGACCAAGGGGTGGGGAAGGTTGTGGGGCAACGGGGACAATGTACAGCCTTCTTGGAAAAACCAACAGGTTGCTCTCAACAAAGCAAAAGGTGCCAGTGGAGAAACAGATTTGAAGGGGCACATGTGCTCAAAAGGGATAACTCGGAGGTTTTGAGGAGGAATTGCAGTGACAAAGAGAGGAGAGTGTGGAGACTTCTGATAGAGGACCAGGCAGCCAGGGACTCCCAGGCCGCCGAGTGCCAAGAACGGAGAGTGTGTTAAAGCCTGCTGTGACAAAGGGGCATCTTAATATCAAGCTGCTATCAGTGACAGCAGAGAGGGCGTCCCCAGTGCCACCAGGGCAAAAGGAACGGGAGGAGTGAGGCTTAGGGCAGCCATGGGAAAAGCAAGCATTATGCATACACCATGACCTGTTTCCCAGCCTGCTATGAAGAGAGACTCTTTGATCAATCCAACAAGAAACTGAGAGGGAAAAAGGAGGTCTTAGAATCTTAGGGGACATTAGAGGCACAGAGCAGCTTTTCTTACATTACTCTCCTTGTCAGGAAGTGGTATACACCATTGAAGAGATGAAGTCCAGAGAGGCGAAGCACCTTGCACAAAGTTGCACAGCAAATTAGAGGCAAAGTTAGGATCAGAATCCAGGTTTCCTGACTCTTAGTCCAGAGTTTATTCTCCCAGTATTTTCCTTAGCAACCAATCCATCACTTTAGTAGATCTTACAGTTCCCATGACACCATGGGGTCCTGGTCAAATCCTATCCCCAGGCCCTAATTCCGTTTCACACCCAGCGCAGCACAGCATTCAGAGCAGACAGGTCACAGGTTTTAATGGTGGGCTCACCTTTTGCCTACCTTTATTTTCCCAGTCACTCTCTTCTACCTCATTCCCATTTATCTCCTTTATAGGTGTATTAGGCTGTTCTTGCATGGTTATAAAGAAGTGCCTGAGACTGGGTAATTTATAAAGTTAAAAGGTTTAATTGGTTCACAGTTCTACAGGCTTTCCAGGATGCATAGCAGTATCTGCTTCTGGGGAGGCCCCAGGAAGCTTCTAATCATGATAGAAGGTAAACAGGGAGCAGGCATGTCACATGGCCAGAGTAGGAGCAAGAGAGAGAGGGAGGAGGTGCCACACCCTTTTAAACAACCAGATCTTGTGACAACTCATTCACTAATGCAAGGACAGCACCAACGGAATGATGCTAAACCATTCATGAGAAATCTGCCCCCCTGAACCAGACACCTCCCGCCAGGACCCACCTTCAACATTGGAGATTACGTTCAACATGAGATGTGGGCAGGGACACACATCCAAACTCTATCAACAGGGCTTATCTGCATCGGGAATCGCTCTGCTAGTTTGCTGGCATGTCTCTGGGTTTGTTGTCTCTCTTTCCCCAACTAGAATACAAGGTCAGAGATTTTTTTTTTTTTTTTTTTTTGAGACAGCAGAGATTTTACATGCTTTCACTGTGCTAGAATAGTGCCTGGAATATGCACACTAGAACCCAATAAACACAGACTGAGTGAACAAATGAATGAAAACCCAATTCTGAATGTTAGCTTCATCACTTACTAGCTATGTGATCTTAGCCGTGTGACTTAACCTCTCTGAGCCTCAGTTTTCTTAGCTGTAAAATAAGGATAGTAAGAGCCACTTTGCAGGTTAAGTCAAGATAATTTATTACTATTGGTACAGCTTATCTGGCACATCATATTCATAAGCACGATACATGGTTGCTGGCTGTCACTGCTGATATCTGCACAATTGCCCAACTTGGTCTTAAAAACAAATGTCCTGTATTGTCAGTAATTAGAAAGATGTCAGTGAGCTGGGATGTGAACTTTCATCCACACTCCACCAAGAGCCCACCTCATGAGCCACTCTAAAACTATACTCCCTGTCCCCTTGATTAGTGCAATATCAGGCATGGCCATCCCCTGCCCCAGCCACGGGCTGCTGCCCCTGCCTCAAAGGCAGTCTGCTGTAGCTGTCTCTGCTCCCCCTCCCAGGCCAGTGAGGTTTTACTTTAGAGTTTTAGGAGAATCTGAGCCTCAGTTTCCCACTCCCTGAGGGAGGGGAGAATGAGAGGCTGTGTAAATGACTCCCCTCTGGGTAGCCAGGGAGGGAGACAATGGGGAGAAGCCACCTGACAAGGACCCAGTGTAGCAGGAGGCCTCTCTTCCAGAACCAGCAGTTCTGCAAACAGAGATGATAAGGAGAAGGGTGCTGTCTCCACAGCATGATTTAAATGGCCTGAGAGAGTCCCTCTATTCAGAGACATGACCCGAAAGAAGACTCTAGTATTAGGAAATCTCAGCACTCAAATAATATCATTAACTTATCCGCACTACAGAGTGGGAGAAAATATTTCTAAACTATGCATCCGACAAAGGTCTAATATCCAGAATCTATAAGGAACTTAAACAAATTTACAAGCAAAAATCAAACAACCCCTTAAAAAGTGGGCAAAGAACATGAACAGACACTTTGCAAAAGAAGACATACACATGGCCAACAAGCAAATGAAAAAATACTCAACATCACTAATCATTAGAGGAATGCAAATCAAAATCAAAGTGAGATACCATCTCACACCAGTCAGAATGGTGATTATTAGAAAGTCAAAAAATAACAGATGCTGGCAATGCTGTGGAGAAAGGGAACACTTATGCACTGTTTTGGGGAACGTACATTAGCTCAGCTATGGTGAAAACCAGTTTGGTGATTTCTCAGAGAACTTAAAATAGAATTACCCTTCAACCCAGCAATCTCATTATTGGGTATACATACAAAGAAAAATAAATCATTCTACCATAAAGACACATGCATGTGTATGTTTATCACAGCACTATTCACAATAGCAAAGACATGGAATCAACCTAAATGCCCATCAACAGTAGACCGGATTTTTTAAATGTGATACATAACAGTGGAATGCTATGCAGCCATAAAAAAAGAATGCAATCATGTTTTCTGCAGCAGCATGGATGGAGTTAGAGGCCATTATCCTAAGCAAACTAACAAAAACAGAAAACAAAATACTACATGCTCTCACTTATAAGTGGGAGCTAAACATAGAGTACACATGGACACATAGACAGAAACAACAGACACCGAGGCCTACTTGAGGGTGGAGGGTGGAGGAGAGTAAGGATTGAAAAACTACCTATCAAATACTACGCTTATTACCTGGGTGACAAAATAATCTGTACACCAAACCTCCATGACACACAGTTTACTAACATAATTAACCTGCACATGTACCCCTGAACCTAAAAGTCTTTTTAAAAGGTAGTACCTAGAAAATGCTTCTCAAATTTAAAAACTCCTTCCATTCACCGACTCATGCATTCACAAATATTTATTGAGCACTCGCTCTGTGCCAAGCACTGTTCATCCTTAACACAGTGATACAGGCATATTGCCCTCTCATTAGTAAAGGGCCTTGTATTTGAAGCAAAATAAAAAATGATTTAATGAAATCTCCACCTTCCAGAAATGTATCCTAAGAGATTCACCCAGAAAGAATACAAGGTTTATTCAATTAAACTGAGATTCAAATGAACTAAAACTTACAATCATGCCTATAGCCTAAAACCAAAGGACTAAAATAGTGCCTACAACACACATAACAGAAAGAACAAAACGTTAAGTAAAAAATAAATAATGCAGAGATAATATTAAGTATTTTAAGGTAATCTTTGGCAGGTAAGCAGCATTTTTGCAGCAGTCTTCCAGGGTGCTTGCCTTAAAAAGAACTGGGTCCACAGTATTATGTCCTAAAAATGACAAAATAACTTTGGAGTTCAGATAGCTCTGGGTTTGAATCCCAGTCCTGTTACGTATTAGCTGTGTGACCTTGGTTTAGCCAATTAGCCTCTGTGAATTTCAGCTTTCTCACGTGGAAAATGGGAAGCATAATTCTTATTTTATAGTGTTGTTAATAGAATCAAATGAAATACATATGTAAAGTGCTTCACACAATGCCTAGCACATAGTAAGTGCAAAATAAATGTACACTATAGTTTCGGTTACTATTGCTAAGTAAAAAAAAGTCCTCAAAAATCAGTAGCCTAAAACAATAACCATTTTAATTTGCTTGTGATTTTATGAATCAGAAACTTGAGAAAGGCTTAACCTACACGTGGCCTCTGCAGCACGGGGTTCTCAGGTTAGCTGGAATTCCTACATGGCATCTGACTTTCCCCAGAGTAAATATCACAAGAGGACCAGGAGGAAGTTGCAAGACTTTTTCTTGCCCTTCTTTGAAAGTCAATAGCATCACTTCTGACAAAGTTGATTGATCAAAGCTGTCACAAGTCAACCCAGACTTAAGAAGAGAGGACACAGACCTCACTTCTCAATAAGGAGAGCATCAAAGAATGTGGGCACCATGTTGAAAACAGCCACAATGACTATTTTTATCTGGTAGATCCAATAAATGCACCATTTATCCCACATGTCACCCCTTTAAGTAGACATAGGGCTCAAGGGAAGTGTGAATCATGACTTGTTAGGAAACCCTTGTTTCTTACTGTTCTAAAACATAATGTACTAATAGAAAATGTGAACTGTATTAAGGTCAACAGGCCAGGAGACGATTGCCGTTGAAAAGATAGTTTGCTACTCACAGTTCCAAAAGGAAGAAGCATGCCATGCAAGGCCATCCGGGAAACACTGGGGTAGACAGGAGGCAGGGGAAGAGACAACTCGGGAGTAAGAGCCTTTTTGTGGTGCCTCTGAGAAGGAACAGGCAAGGCAGGGTCAGCAGGCTTACAGTTGGCCAGTTTGCATAATTTCGGCAGATTCTGGGGTGCAGGGACTGTCGCCAGTTGTCTGGTATCTGGCCCTGGAGTGATTAGGGGAGGTGGATAGTGGTGTGGATGGTGAGAGTGATTAGAGGAGGTGGCTGGGAGTGTGGAGTCTGGATTGGTTGGTGTGTATCTGAAAAGCATGCCCTTGATGAGTTATTTATCTCTAGAAATTGGCTCACCCTGAGAGGGGCAATGCCTCCAAAGTCAGCAATACCTCAAAATGTCAGAGCACCATAGTTCAGAAGATAAAATCCATGGTGAATACACACATGAAGGATACACCTGCTACGGTCTAGTGGGCCCTGGTGTGGCCTATGCTGCTCAGTTCAGGAATGCCCTCTACCACAACCCTGAGAGGCAGCCCCACACTCCTGTCTGCAACTCCTCCAGTGAGTGACTACTCCCTGCTCTGTCTCCCTGTTCAGCCGTGCTCAGAGAAGGGCTGTTCCTACCCACCCTGGGGATATGACATTTCCATGAATGCAGTCCTGCCACCCCCTGCTGCTGCTGCAGTCATAACAAAGATAAGAATGGAAGGGAAGCCCTTCTCTTAAGAAACTCAATGGCATGTGACAAGAAGCTTTCTAAACATCATCTCATGTGGCCAACACTTCAAAACCCCCAGCCCTCCCCCAAATCATTCTGGCCCTTGATCCAGTTTTAAATGAGCCTTTTGGTGCCAGGAGCTTGTTAGACATCTGGTTCCACTTGACTTTGCAGGGGGGTTGCTAAGGGTGGGAATGCATCTACCTCAACTCAAACCAAATCCTCCAACTTAGAAGCACAGATCAACTCAGATCCCACAGAACTGCATTTCAAAGCCATATGGGAAGGCCAGACAATGGAGATGGAGAGAGATAAACACCAAGTCAGACCCACATCCACAGAGCCTAGCAATGGTGGGCACTTGGCCCTGCTCTCAGCCAGACCAACCCACCCACTGTATCAGGAGATGCCCAGACCAGAAGCCCTGGAGTCAGCCAAGCCCCCACCACCCCCCCACCAAACTCCTCTTCTCCCTGCCAACAGTCATCAAGTCTACATACATGCCCCTCTGGCATCCATTTATTCTTGACATATCCACCACCCCCAGCCTAACCCAAGCTGCTTTTGTCTCCCTCTGAACCCCAGAAGAACCCTCCTGACTGGCCTCTCTGCACCCACACTTGCCCCTTCTACTACGTTTCCAACAAAACAGCTACGGAGAACGTTTCACAACACAAATCTGATCAATACCATCCAATGGTCTTAGGATAAAGACCAAAGTCATTAGTGGAGCCTACAGGACCCACATGTCTGGACACCATCTGCTGCTCCAGCTTCTCATACAAAATGTCCCCTCTGGGCTGTGGGCTGCAGCCCCCGGTCTCTCGCCCACAGTGGCCAGCTCTCTGCTCCTCCTCATGAGGCGCCTTCACCTTGCTCAGTGTTACCCATCCTCTAGTCTTAGCTAAGTTCCCACAGCTTACTCCTTCATCGTCTAGCTCACCTACTCAATCACAAAACAGATTCTTTTGTTCCAGGCTCTGATAGAACTGTGGGCCTTCTCTCGTAGCTCGTATCCCCCACACTTTTTGGGGGTGGTTATGTGTCTGATGCTTGTCTTCCCTACAAGATGGAAAGCTTTGTAAGAGCAAAGAGTGTGGCTGCTATTCTCACTGCCTAACATAGTACTGGGACATGCTACGCTGTCAACTTGTTGAATGAAAAAAATGAAAATGAATAACAAATAAATGAAAATTCCTTACAGGTGTCCATAGGGTAAACTGTACATACCCACTGGCACCTTATGGGTCCCCATTTTGGCTCAGTGATAGATGTGGGCGGTCACAAGATGTTCATTTTATCCAATATGCAGCCTCTGGTGATGTTACTGTCAGAGGACATAAATATGGGTCTTGTGCATTTGGTAGGATTTGTTTTCTGTGATATTCCTAGAACTTTGATGTAGGGGGAAAATACCATAGAGGTAAGAAAGGGAAAAAAGCAGAGGAGAGGAGGGGAGGGGAGGGAAGGGGAGGGGAGGGGAGGAGGTGGGAGGGGAGAGGAGGGGGGAGGGGAGGGGAGGATGGGGGAGGGGAGGGGAGGAAGGAGGAATAAAGGGAAGGAGAGAGAGAAAGAAAAAACCACAAGTATAATTATGAAGTATTTTTAAATAGTGAAAATGAATACTTTATATCAAAACAGAATCCAAACAAAGTTATCCTCAGAGGTTAATGCACTGCGTTTGAAAAGAACAGAGACGTCACTCTAGGAAGTTAGGAAAACAACAAAATGCAACCCTAAGGATAGCGGAGGGAGAAAACTACTAGAAGAGGGAAAGGGAGAATTTAATAAATTTTAAAATGGAGATTTGGCCATGAAACAAACTATGTCTCCACCATGGACGACTGCCAATGGCGTAATACCCTCAGGGAGTTGGAGGCGCTTCCAGCCCCCAGATGCCCACTCCCTTCTCCCCACATCCTCCTGCCATCAACAAGTGCCCAGTATCTTCTGGGTCTTCTGTCTTAGGTCCTTAGAAGTGACTTAATAACACTCATGCTAAGGAATGAGTGACTGGTGGCATTCTACAATGTTACCCAAAAGAAAGGACATTGAGATGGGGGACAAACTAGAGACATGTATTAAGATAAAAAGTCAAACTTCCTATGCTAAAATGTCAGGCTCCACCAAGCAGGCAGAAGAGATTCTGGAAAAGGACCAAGAACCTGGACGCACAAGGCCACAGCCTCTGTGTTGTGAGTTGTTGGGCTATTCCCAATGGATAAAGGAGATGGCAAGTGGGTTGGCTGAGTGAGTTCTGCAAAGGGAAAGAGAAGCTAACATTTACTAAGCCGCTGTTCTGTCGAGCACAGTGCTAGGAAGGATGCATACATGTAATTAATCTGCAGCCTAACCCTAGGGAGAAGATAGGGTTATTACCATTTTGCAAGTGAGGAAAACGAGCCTCCTCAAGCTCAGGCAGCTGGTCCGGGATCACACAGTTCTAAGTGAGGGTGAGAGAGCTGGGACGCAAGTCTTTGGGGAAACTGTTATTTTTCTCCTTGACTCCTCACTGAAGATCCAAAGAAGCCTGCTGAAACCAGGAACTGGGATGAGGCCACTTGGAATAGGGTTGAGAGACGGCCCGAGAAAAATAAATTGAGGCAGGTAAAGACAGCAAGATGGCAGAACGGACTCCAGAACCCAGACTCTCTCATTAGGTTTCATCTCCAGAATCCACCCCAAGTGGACACTGCTTCCTTTCTCTATGCCAATATTTACCAGGTACCAAACAGAAAAACGCGTTTTACTGGCTTTAAGACCTGCTTTTACCCCACGATGTGATCCGTCTAAAATCAAGGTGCATCTTACCTGCCATTCATCCCAGAGCGGCTCAACCAGGCGGCAGTCCTGGCTCAGTCTGAGCATGCGCTCAAAGGGCCCAGAAGTTCAAGTTGCTGTCGCATCCCCTGTGCTGTGTGCACCCTGGGTTCCCTGCACGTGGAGTTTCATTGCTGTTTATAATGTCCTCCTAAAATTACACTGTGAATCAACATTGAAACAAAAACTTCACGGTCACACAGAAATGCATGGAAACAGAGCTTGGGTAAAATTTTGGCATCAGTGAAGCAAACATGAGTCCTTGAGCAATGACTGACTGTGGCTGTTGCAAAACAAAGGAGCTCGGGTGCCTGGTGAAACAATTCAAGAGACTACCCACCCCTGGGCTTCTTTTATGTGAGAAATTAATCCCCAAATGAGTCTCTCTTGTCACCAGTACTAAATGCTCCAAATGGGGCTGCAAAGTGGTGGTCTGAGGGTAAGGTACAGCCTGCTGGGAGTGGACCTGGACCACAGGCCTGCATTGTAATTTACTATTATTATTCAATCCATCGTCAATATTTGGAAACTAAGATATTGGAAATAAAAGTCTTACTCTCTGGCTTCATTTGGAAAATGAGATGTGCTGACTTGAGCCCCCATTCTTTCAGTCTGAGGGCCTGGAGAGGAGGCACCCTCCTCAGGCAAGGTGGGTGCTCTCCAGGTGCTGAAGTCTGGAGCGGCACCCCCACACTCCCTTACAACACCTGCCCAATGCCTGGGGACATTCGAGTTTGTGACGTCACCCTAGATAATCTTTACTATCCCTTCGAACGCCAAAAGACTAGCAAGGAAGGTCTGGAAAAGAGTTTAGAGCAAATTGCAAGATAGTTGGATTAGGGTGTGTTTCCGCTGTATCGCAATAAGTTGTTTTTGTTTCTTACCTCTCAGTAACCTTATTCAGAGAGCTAATTTTCTCTCTTTCCCCTGCAGCAAGCCCTCCAGTCTCGAATCCCAGGTATGCTAAAGGACTCTAGGTTTCAGAATTTCTGATTTCTCTGCATTTATCCTGGTCCTTCCTGTACCTGTTCCACGTCTGATGGAATAAAGATCCTGCTTCTCAGGCCATGCATGGAGATACTTGTGTTCATTCACTTAACCATTTCTAAAACACACAGTTTCCATTTCCTGCAGATGCACTAGCTGCTCCACCCCCACTCCATCTCCCGTTCTAACATCGCAGCTCCATTTCTTTATTCCCTAGGCCAGGGTTTCTCAGCCTAAACCCTAGTAACATTATAGGTCAGGTAACCTGGGGAGGTAGGGGTGAGGGGGTGAGAGGGAGCTGTCCTGGGCATTATAGGATGTTTGGCAGCATCCCTTGCCTCTACCCATTAGAAGCTAGTAGTACCTATCCCTGAGTTGTGATACCCCAACAATCTCTCCAGACATTGCCAAATGTCCTCTGGGACCAAAACCAGACTAGCTGAGAACATCTGCCCTACGCCACACTTCTCTTCCCATGAAAAGTGAATGCACTCTCCCAAGAGGAAGACAGCCCCCTTATGACAAAGTCCTTTTGGATACTAACAAAAGAGGCTGGGGAAGAGAATGTGGTGGACAAAATTCCAGAATGGCCTCCAAGATTCTAGCCCTCTCCTCCGCATATGCACCCTGCATAATACCCTCCCCTTGGGCGTGAATGGGACTTGTGAATATGATGGATATCCCTCCCATGATTATATTCTATTACATGGCAGACAAGATTTTGCAAAGCAAATAAGACCCCCTAATCAGTTGACTTTGAATTAATCAAAAGGGATATTATCCCTCGTGGGCCTGACCTAATCAGTTGAGCCCTTAAAAGAGAATCAGAGTAATTCCAAGTGGGAGAGATTCTCCTGCTGACCTTAAAGAAATAAACTGCCTCATGGTAGAGACAGTCATGGTGCAACTGGTGTCAGGCAGCCTCTGAAAGCTAAAAGCAGCCCCTAATTGACAACCAGCAAGAAAGCAGGGGTCTTAGTCCTACAACTTCAAGAAACTAAATTCTGCCAACTACCAGTGGGCTTGGAAGAAAACCCACAGCCTCAGATGGGACCACAGACACAGATGACACCTTGATTTCAGCCTGGAGAGATCCTAAGTAGAAAACCTAACTTTGTTGAACCCAGACTACTAACATAAACAAACTGTGAAATAATAGATCCACTGAGTTTATGGTATACAGCAATAGAATGCTAACGCAGGAGGAAAAAGTTCCAGGGTCTCTATCTAGTGCTCAGAACGTTATTGTTAAATGAAAGAAGGAAGGAAATGAGAAAGGAAAAGAGGGATGGAAGGAGAAAGAAAGGGGAGAGAGAGGGAGGGTAGTAAGGGAGGGAGGAAGCGAGTGACGAATGGACAAAAAAAATAATGTAAGTGATTTAGATGACTAAATTAAAGGATAGAGATGTTGAGTGACTTCTTCAATGTGACCCCCTTAGTACAAGGTTATGCTTAGCATCTAGTTTCTTGATATATAGTCTATTGTTTTTCGTTTTCTCCAGAACTCCTTTCCAATATTTCTTGAACGTCCCACATCACTTAATCATATTTAAATACCTACTAGATACGCAACAACAACAAAGAACAACCGGAAAACTACTTAAATTTGTAGCTTCTCTTCATGATCTGTTTACACCTCAGTGTATGAGTCATAATTCTTGAGCGAGTTAAAATCTTTACCCAGGATGGTCACTTAACTGAAACACATTGCTTGTAGCAGAAACGCCTGAACCTCATGCCTCTCGACTCTCAGTGGTTACATTACCTCTAGCTGACCCAAAAAGCTTTAGGGTCTCCCCATTCTCCCTCCCTTTCATCTGTTTCTTCAGAAAGCCCTACTGGATGAAGTAACTCTACAAAGGGCCATTCAGAAAAGTCTCCATTTGACAGCCCAATCCAGCATCCCTAGGCCCCAGCATGGTTCTCTGGCCCCAGGGATATTAAATATAACCATGAAGAGGGGTGCTAATTAGCAGTGGGGAGCCCTGCAGCATCCAGCAGCCTCCAGAAAAGTGCTCTTCTGACAACCAATGAAAGGATGACCAGAAAAGTAATGGCATGTTTCCTCATCCATTCAACAAATACCAACATCCAAGTGCCAGACTGTTCTAGGCACTCGGACAGTTGCAATGTAAGTACAAACATAGACTTAATCACATGTCATTGTTGGATAACTGAGGAAGGCAACATCCCTCAGCTCTAGGGTGACAGAGCCTTTCTGAGTAATTGATACTGCAGGTATGGATCCTGTCGTGCAAATGATGTATTCCAGTTCTTAGCCTCTTTACCTCTCTGTCTCTCTCCCCTCCCTGCCTTCTCCTAATGCTCTGCTCTCCAGTGTATTGGCTTTACCTCAAACACCGTAGAAAAATATCACCATCAATTCAAACTTAAGTGACCCCTAATGCCTCAAATTCTAGAAAACAGTCTCTCTTCATATATTCATGCAAATTCCCCCCCAAAAATGATTCTGGTTGGTTAACCTGAGTTATTACGGAAGGCCATACAACAGAAAGCCTTCTACCAAGCCAGAGAGGACAGTCTCAAGAGGAAAGAAGAATTCTGCTACGAGAGGAGCAAGCAAGGAGAGCAGGCCAAAACTACAGACAGAGACCCACGAGTCCCTCTCTGGGCCCCCACAGCCCAATCTATGGAGTTGCCTGTCTGGTTTTCAAAGCATCTCATGGAGCCTACAGCTCTTCTCATTTTATTTGAGTCATTGTAGTCACTGTTGATACCCTGCCTGGTAACCCCTCAACCACTACTGGCCGCTGTGGTACTCAGTTACAGTTGCCCCTTCTCTTTCTCTCTCTTTTTTTTTTTTTTTTTTGAGACAGTCTCTCACTGTCACCCAGGCTGGAGTGCAGTGGCGCGATCTCGGCTCACTACAAGCTCCACCTCCCGAGTTCACGCCATTCTCCTGCCTCAGCCTCCCGAGTACCTGGGACTGCAGGCGCCTGCCACCACGCCCAGCTAATTTTTTGTATTTTTAGTAGAGACGGGGTTTCACCGTGTTGGCCAGGATGGTCTCGATCTCCTGACCTCGTGATCCACCCGCCTTGGCCTCCCAAAGTGCTGGCATTACAGGCGTGAGCCACAGTGCCCGGCTGCCCCTTCTCTTGACTCTGCCGCTTTTCTTCTCCCTCCTCCCCACAGGGCTTTCTCTGGCACCATAGAGTTTGCTCAGTTGCCCCAAGCATAACTCAAAAGAACAGGGGCTACACTTCACCGCGAAGGGATGGGGTTGGGGGGATAAACGTTTCAGACTCCCAATGTCCTCTGGGTTCCCAGGCAAGATCCCCATGGTGCTAGGGGGTTACCCCATGGACTTGAGCCCCCATCTCTAAAACATTGGTTTTATCTTTTCCCTACTCACTTCTTCCACTTCCTCACTTAAGCTTCCTAAATAGCTACATACAACCAAGACATTTTCCTTGGGCCTGCTGTTTAGGAAAGCTGGTGAGACTAAGAACCTAGACAAACGTCAAAATGCAATAGGAATGTCCCGTTCCAGACCACACTGATGCAGATCCCCTAAATGAAAGAGGGTTTCTTGAGGCATCAGGTGTGTGTCCCATTTCTCTTTAGTTGTTTCTGGTGCCCAGAAAAATAGACATTTAGCAAATACGTATTAAAGAGAATCAACTTGCCCAGTGTATGTGTGTCCAAGAGATGTGTCCTCTGGTCTGTGTAGCTATGCTCTGGGTGACAGGAGGTAATTGCTCCTGTCAACAGGGAAAATATTAGAGTATTTTTAACCAAGGATCTTAAAACAGAAACCAAGTTAGGAATGCTTCTCACAGCAAGAAGAAAGATAAAAGAGTGTTTAACAGTGATTCAGAGAACATGAGTGGTGGTACCCCACCTCTGCATTCTCCTGAACAAATTAGTGTGGTACTCTTACCACACCATGGGCCAGATTCCTGTTGGGGGGAGCCTAGATAATTAAGTGACCACCAATTTGCAAATATCAACTTTCACACTGATTCTGAGACCCATGGGTGGTCCATGGCACCATTTGTTTAAGCTAACAGTTGTGAGACCATTAAGTTTTCTTGGTTGAGACATTACGAAGCTTAAAGGATTATCGCGAGGAACCTCAGCATTCTAAGGCTGTGGTTTAGGTACCCCCTTTTCACAGCGGGAAGTGGAATCATATTGTTCTTATAGATTTCCCCTCAGGTAAAAATGCCAGAGTACCAGCCAATAAGAGGAGAATGGCTGTTCCTCAGCTTGTCACAGTACAGATTGATTATTTGGGAGATTGGGCTTTGGTGAATCCCAGACCCAGAACATTCATGAATCTTCCCTCCCAGTTGGAGGGGTTGTCTTCTCCCCTGAATTCAGGAGAGGACTCCTGTAAGATAAATAGGGGCATGCCTCCACACAATATTTCATACAGGTACATGATTTGGAAAATTAGGTCAGAAGAGGGAGGGAAAATGGTGATTCATTACCGGGGCTGGAGAGAGGCAGGATTACCTCATCAGAAATTCAAAGGTAATCAGTTTTTTCCCAATTGTCATGGTAATGAATCACCAGTGTTAATAAATTGGGAAGTCAGTTACACCTTTGAGTAGCTGGATAAACCAGAGTTACCTGGCATCTGTCTTCATTAGAAAAGAACCAATGAAATGGAGAAGAAAAGGAGGGCACACATAACCCTGATTCCCTTCTTCCCCCCACGGTGAAGAAATTCAACTTTTTACTTAATATTACCATCATGCCCAAGTCACCGCAAAGTTAAACTAACCCAAATAAGACTTTAAACCTGAAGTCACCCATTCGAGATCTGTCAAAATCCTCTGATGAACAATCAAAGCCAGCAGCAATTTATTTATTTAATGGAGAAATAATAGCAGGAAATAATCCCTGAGCATCACTTAGCACAGGAGGAGGTCTTTATTAGAATAGATTTTTTTTCTTTCCCAAGCAAATGGAAACCAGGAATGGAAAAAGAGCCGGTCCCCTCTCCTCCCCCACCTCTCTGAATCTTGAAGGTTTAGCCTCAGCTAGTCACATCAGAAAATCCAAGCCCAATGGTTCAAAGTGGTCAGGGGCAGAGCTCACTGTGACATTTTACGACTCAATGAGGCATCCATGGGGTCTCCAGCTCCAGGAGATAAATCAGCTCAAACTCCATCTGCCTTCAAGACAGACAAATCTTCAGTCATGGAGTCGTCAGTAATCCAAACATAACTTGGAATGCGGTTACAACTCTTTATTGCTTTTAGGCACCCCCCCCAAAAAAAAACTGAGACGAATTCTGATCTATATGATTTGATAATGGCATTTGACAAGTTCTCATTTATTCGAGGGGTGGGGGCTAAAAAGTTTTTTTTCTGATCATTTTGTCAAAATCCTGCAAGTCATTTTCATTTCTCTCTCTTGGGCAAGATTAAAAAACAAACCCTCATGCGTTCTGTCATATGATCTTGGTGCTGAGAGTTCGAAACATTTCAACAGTAATTTAATATAGGGGATTTAAGGAGTGTGTATGAGAGACAGAGAGAGAGAGAGAGAGAATGAGCCCTGGGATGACGGGAAGGGTTACCTAATAGGAGATAAGATGAATAGCAAACCTGTTACTGCCAAGCAGCTCATTTCCACAGGGGAGAGGAGCTGTGTTTGACATCTTCCACAGCCTCACAAGAAAAACCTGCAGTAGGAGGCCAGACCTGGAAGAAGGGTCCCAAGCCCCTCCCTGCTCCAGCTATTCTGCTCCCCCTTCCCACAGGCATGCTGCACAGATGGGGCCTCAAGAGGCTCCTCTGATCTGAGAGGCTCAAGGCAAATTCATCATTCACTCAAGTGCCAGTCCCCAGTTTAAGATCAAGAGGGGAGATACTGACTTCAGGCCTCTGTGGCAACTTTAATTCTAGCCCTCTCCGCTAACCTTTCCTCCAGGACACAGGCACCCATGTACACACACACACACACACACATACACACACACACACACGTCTTCCTGCCCTACCATTTCTCATGCCACCATCCCTTCTACTTCCTTCCTGGGCTCTTCTTTTCTTTCTCCTACCCCAGACCCGAACCTGAGGATAGGTGAGAAGATTTGTAGGGTGATGCGCCATTCCAATTCCTTTCCTCCACCCTACAACAGCTCCTGTCAGAGCCCTGAGAGGTCCCTGCAGGTTTTGTGGGTTTTGTTTCAGGAAGAGGAAACTGAGGGAAGGAGTAAGTGCCAGGCTATTGGGCAGCAAGAAGTCCAGCCCCAGTAAAGATTATACTCTGAGCCAGGAGAGAAGGCATACACCCTTTTCAATTACCTAAGTCAAAGAAAAAAGGACTGATCCATGGCTCCTTCCTCTATCTCTAGGTCAGAAGGCATTCAAGCCATTCTAAAAATGCCTCCACCCTCATCATTTTTCTGAGGGTTAAACACATGGCCAGACACACATCAAGACATGTTTGCACACATGCACGCACTCACACACAAGGCTCAGCGACCTTTTTTCTGTTTAAGTCTTCCCATCTGAAAACTATTCCCGTTGTCCAACGCCTTGCTAGGCATTATACCATTCCCCTTCATTTTGTCGCTAGCAAGAAAACCATGATTATGCATTATGCAAAAATCTTTTAGCTCATTGGTGAGTGTGGCTGGGATATGGGATCTCAGCACAGGAAATACTGATTCCCACTCAGAGAGATAAGGGCTCGGGGCACACTTGGGCCACTCTGCCCTATTGAGCCACTAGAATCAACCTTTTCCAACTTCTTTGTGAAAATCTCTATGTCTACAAAAATGGTCACCTTATCCTCCTTCAGTTTTCTCTTCTTCATGAGTTTCTCACAGATATTTAACAATTCAACTTACCCAATATTTATCTGAAACTTTCAGGCATTGGTTTTGGCTTGCCAATACCTCTCTTCTCTGCACACTTCTTAGGTTTCCTCTGTTTTTCTCAAGGAGTCACCCTGCCCAGGCTGGCAGTTTGGAATGGAATACCCACCCCAGTTTCCAGGAAAGGAGCACATGACCCAGACAGAAGCCAATCAATGGATTCTGTTCCCTGGAGGTAGTAACTGATGCAGGGACGGGACCAGTGCCCCTCCTGCTGGTCCTGAAGTTGGGGAGATGTGATGTCCGGAGCCCAGTCAGCCACTTCTGAAGCCAAGGGAGAGCCCAGCCTGGGTGGGAATGGAGCCGACAGGGATGAGAGGGGAACTGAGAGATGGGGACGAGAAAGCCAGGTTCTGGTGACATTATTTGAGCTCCCATAGGCAGCAACTATAAGTGTTCTTTATACCTCAAGGATATGTGCCAATACATTCCCTTTTGGCTTACACACATCTGAGTCAGATCTTCTGTTCCTGACACAAACCCCTAAACCCACCTATTGCACATAGGTAAAAATGAGTCACCCTCGCACAGCCCCAAACTCCTCCCAAAGTTCCACCCTCTCCAGTATCTTTCTGTGAGGCCCCAAGGAAATTACTAGTGTTCTGGTGTTTCTACTTTAGTCCAGCACACTTCCTGGACCTCCACCACCAGTCCCTCCAGAATACCAACTTGAAGGCTCCCGGCGGGCCCAGGCCCTCTGCTGCCCAACAGAGGCTCCCTGAGCTGGTGTCCTGATGTCCTGCTTCCCCTTCCACTGCACTCATTTCTGTCCTGCAGGTAGAGAAATGCCTACCCCTATCTGCCTTCTGCTTCTCTGGAAAAGTCCCTCAACAGAGTTCCACGAACCCCGGGTGCTTCTCAGTTGTACTTATCACCTTGTTCCTCACTAGCTCGGCACACTCCCTGACTGATAGATAAGGTTCCAACTGTGGGTTCAGGCCAAAACCACTTCCCAGACCTACAATGTGTCCCAAACGTAGGAAAGTACCAGGATCCCTTGAGGTTGCAAGGCTCTTGGCAAGATCTTGGGAAATACTGGCAGATTAAACTGAAGATAACTAAGTATAATTTTGCAGTAACTTTGAAATCATTTGGGGTTAGAGCCTAGTTAGTCCAAATGGTGGTAAAGCCAATGTTTTAATAAAAAGTCATGGCAGAAAGTCAAAGTGCTAAAAATTATACTTATTTAACTTTCTGCAAACTGAACCAATGACGATTATTACTGGATGTCAACAATTCAGCATCTTGGTTCAACTTAAGGAAACCCAATGTCCTGCAGAAGTATGCTTTGGAACTTCTGGCCTAGAATAAAGCAGGGGAGCTGAGGTCCACCAAAATACAAATTATACAACATGAAAAAATGAAGTGAAAAAAGCAAGTTGCAGAGTGAGGCAGGGAATAATCCCAGGTCTACAGTGAAAAAAAAAAAAAAATCTTTGTGTGTTTGCATATGTATCTGAACTTTGAGAAAGATACAAAAGGATATATGCAAAAAGGTTACACTGCCTGCTTCAAAACAATCATTGAATTTTATTTTTATTTACTGTTTCTTTTATATTTACTCAAGTTTCTTTTGTGTGACCTCATTCCATAATAATGTATTACTTTAAGTGTTTAGGAGAGCAATAAAATAGAAAAGTACAAAAATAAAGTATATCCTGCAGGTTAAAACAACCCATCAAACCCGTGAGTCAATGATCCTTAAACAAGCAAACTTTTACAGTAATAGGCCATAGCAGCGAGAAGGAGAAAAGAAGGACCCCAGGGAGCCAGGGAGACTATCTGTGCACTGAGGTGGGGTGTGGGGGTGCAGAGGAGACAACTGCAGGTCAGAAGCAGCTAAGAGAGGACTACTTGGGGCTTCAGAAAGGAGATGCCTTCCAGGGACAGTGGTCCCTGAGGACCAGGGCAGTTGCCTGCTTATAGGCAGCTAGGCTTAAAGCTGGGGGTGATGACCTGGGACCAGAGCAAAAAGAAGATAAAGAAATCATCCAGGAGAAAGAATGCCACCAAGCCTCTGCCGTGGCCAAGCCAACTCGGGATGGAGGGAGGGAGGCTCTTCGGGCAGCATGCCTGGAATTCGTGCCAGCCAAGCCATTCTGTGGGAGGAATTAGAATAAGGAATTTAAGTTTGCTGAAGTCAGTCATTTTGTGCTGCTATGATTTCTTTGTTTGTTTCCTTTTTGTTTTGCTATTGCATCTTAGTAAAGCTTCTTTTGGACAATTCCAGCCTTCCTCAGAGCTAAGCTGAGAAGCAATGGATTTCTATTCACACAAAGCTGAGTAGCTGGAGATAGAACAAGGTGTCTTATTTGAGACCACCAGATTTGGAGAGTGGCAGGTGTAAGAAAGAACAAAGCATCTAAAATCAAGCCAGGGAAAGCAAGTTCAATGTTCAAGGTCAGACGGCTAGGGCCCAGGTACAGTTGGCATCGCGCAGAGGCAGGTCCATCCAGATGGAAAGGGATGGAGCTGGGGGAATATCTGGGGTTGCCTCTAGTGGCCACCAGGCTTGCGGTTTGTCAGGAGTATAAGAACCTTAAAGAAATAAAGTGGGGAAAAATGCCAGAGAAGAGGAAGTAATTTCCCTTACAGATCAGTGCAGGGCCCTTGCACACATCCAGCCTGGGTGTCCCCCAGCCCCGCCCTCCTGCTCACACTCCCTTGGATGGCCTAGCATAGTGCTGAGTGCAGAGTCCTGTCTGTAGAACACAGAGTCCTGTGTTCACTGTGGCAGTGACTGCAAAGGACTCTGTTGAGGCCTAAAGGTCCATGAGCCTCGTCAGGGCCTGCTGTTTGGAAGAGGGGAGAGTGGGAAGGAAGTAGGAACAGGCCACACTCCAGGTCCTCAGCTCACTCCTACCTGAATGAATTGTCATATTTTCCCATTTCACATGCTGAGCTTCCATGCCGGCTTCCATTTGGATGAAGGTCTCTGGATAAAATACATTTGGAAACCTCTGCTCTTCAGCTATGATCTGGACAGTTGGCCCTCTGGGGCTCAGCTGAGAAAGGACATCAGATCTAGGCTTTACCCTAATGTGGAAGTGGAGGTGAAGGAGCCAGGAGGAAGAAAGCAAGATGTCAGGAAGGCGTGTCAAGCTGAAAGCAGGATGTTTAAGCTAGAAGAGGAAGCAGGAACCTTCATAAATTTTGGGAGGCCCAGAAGAAAGTGATCAGAGACCAATATAAGGAGCCCATGAATTGAAGGCCAAATGATCAGCAATCGAGCCTGGGAATCTGGCCCTGGTTCCTTTTTGCATGCTGTCATGTGTGTGGTTGAACCTGCAACATACTCTCTGTGAGATGAGCATCATGGGACTTAGGTTCAAATCCTGATTCTGCCATGTACTGGCTATGCTACCTTTGATAAGTCACAACCTCTCTGAACCTCTATTACCATCTGTGAAAATAGACATAATAAGAGAAATCATGCAGAGCTATTGTGAAGACAAAACTCAACAGCATGCAAGGAACTACCTAGAGGAGTACTCAGTCAATAAATGTTAGTTTCTCTTTTCTTCCCCTCCCATTTTTATGATGTAGACAAGAGACCAGTCCACCAGGCCATCTCTGGCTTCAGCAGATCATTGAGTTCTTCTGTTCAGAATCTCATTTTGGAAAACCGAGAAATGTCCTGGGGTTATATCAGATTTTACCAAAGCAGATCCCAAAGACAGGACTGCGGGCCAGAACACAGGATACCGGGGGCTCCAGGAAGCAGGGGTCAGGCTAGGGAAAGCCACCCTGGCCCAGCCTCTCCAGCAGTCGCTTCAGAGAGACCTCCCCTTCAAGAGCAGGAAACCCAGAGCTGGGATCTGGACTCAACCCCTGAACCCCAGGGACACCCATACACAACCAGGCAGCTCAGCCCCATCTGAAATCTGCTTGCTTTTCAGTGTCATGCTTCCCATTCATCCTCATAAAAGACTCCAAACAGCTTCCGGTGACTGGGTCCAAAGCAGCCCAGGTGTTCCATGAACATCTAATCAAGTTCACCATCTTTCCAAGATAACAAATGGGATTTTCATGTTGGAGTCTCCATCTGTGATCTTCTCTAGGTGTTGGATTATGAACGGGTTTTTGTTTTCTTCTTTAGCTATGTCTGTACTTTGCACATTGTTGTTGTTGCTGTTGTTGTTGTTGTTGTTAATAAGTGAGTGCTTTTTGAGATTGGTAGCAGGGGTGGTAGGGAGAGTTAAAAAAAAATGGACTTATCCTTAAGATTCTCTTGAGAGGTCTTCATCCTCTGGTTCACTTCTCTCACTTGACTATTTCTCCAGGCTCTAAGTCCTCAAGGGCAGTAACTGTGTCTTTTCAGTCAACAAATATTTAGTGAGCACCAACCATTCTGAGACCAGCTCAAAATATGAAGAAGCACTGGGCATTCCAATAGCCCACAATGGTTTCCCTGTGGCCAAGCCCTCTAAGCTCCTGGATGTCAGAGCTTGCATCTAATACATCTCTGAGCCCCAGGTACCACACACAGCACCTGGTGAACAGTGAATCATCTATAAACTTCACTGAATGAATGGGTGAGTGAGTGGATAAACAAATGAATTACAAATACACTGGAATCCCCCACAATATCAACAGCACTTACACAGTGGGGAAAAATCAAGAACTTGAATATTTATTGGGAAAGGGCATCCTTTTTTTTTTTCTAGACAGTATCTGGAAAGGATTTTACATGTCATTCTTCTCTTTTCTGATCATAGTCATTCACCTCCTGGTGAAATCAAGTAACAGAAGAGCTTGTCCCAGCCACAGAGATATCCCTAAATCTGAAAAGACTTTGGAATTCTGGGGCAGCAGATGAGACCTATATCCACAGAATATAAGGGCTGATGACGCTCTGATGGCATTGATTTCTTTGCTGTGGCTGGTGGGCTGGGTTCACACTGACCCCACAGAGGCACTAAGGAAGCTAGTCCTTTGCTTACTTTGACTTATATATGCCCTGAAGATTTTGCTGGTATTATGTCTACAAGGAAGTAGACATAACCTGGACCAAGTGTTATCTCAATAGTTCAACCTCACTTCTGCCCCCACAGAGGTAAAAAAGAGGGAAAGAGAGAGAGAAAGAGGGAGAGAGAGGGGAAGGAAAGAAGGAAGGCAATCATAGTCTGATTAATAAGATAATGATGGATGTCACTTCCATCTCCTCTAAGGCTGTTGGTAAGGTCAACAGGAGAAAGTAGAGTGTTGACAATTAGAAATAGGTTTGTCTCCATTTCTGCAGAAACCGTAGAGAAAATGAAGTTGTCAGTTGATGCAATACAACAACAAAAAACCCAAATGATGGGGGATCACTATGCTTAACCTCCAGATGAACCCCCTGGAATGCAAGAAGGATCTTTGAACATGATAGAGAAAACCCAGCTTTCAGATAGTCAGTGGTCAAGTGAAGGGAAAGCAATTTGAAAAAGTGAAAATCTAGAACACAATGAGTGAAAAAATGAGTCCTCATGTCTTAGAAATTGAGCCATCTGGATTTGGGTCCTGGCCCTGACACATGGAAACTATAAAGTCTTGGGTAATTATGAAATCTCTCAAAGCCTCAGTGTTGTTTATGAAATACAGTTGAGGCAGTTCACTTTTCTTCTTATTCTTCCCCTTGTTATCTCTTCCTTTCTTTTCCTGAATAATTCACTCGAAAAACCCTAAATAGAACTGAACAAGGCCCATGGTAGGCTGAATAACAACTCCCACAAAGATGTTCACACTCTAATCCTCACACCAGTGAATATGTTACCTTACTCCATGTACAATAGACTGTGCAGATGTGATCAAGCTAAGGAACATGAAATGGAGAGACTATGGTGGATTATTTGGGTGGGCCCAGTGTAATCACAAAGGTCTTTATAAAAGGGAGGCAGAAGAATCAGATACATAGACAGAAGATATGAGGACAGAAGTAGTGGTTAGAAAAGAGAGAAAGTGCCACACTACCAGCTCTGAAAATGGAGAAAGGAACCATGAACCAAGGAATGGGTACAGCCTCTAAAAGCTAGAAGAGCAAATAAATGGGTTCTCACCTAGAACCTACAGGACTGCAACCCTGCAGGCCCATTCTAGACTTCTGACTTTCAGGCTGTAGGATCATAAATGTGTGTTGTTTTAGTCCACTAAGCTTGTGATAGTTAGTTACAACAATCACAGAAAACTAATTTATTGTCCTTAAAGGAGGGGCTTGAGCTGTGTGAAGAAGACATTCTCATGAAGGGGAGGCGGCTTCAGTGGCCCCCTATGAAGTGTTGGAGTCTGAGAGAACTGAGGATGGCATCAGTGCAGGGGAAGTGCACGGTGCAGAAGCCAGAGCTCAAGTGTGGATGAGAGTGTCCATACTCTGGGGTGGAAACAAGGAAACAGCAATGACAGGAGATAGGTTGCATAGAGAAGGATGTATTTAATACTTTAAGGGTAACTGGAGAGAGATTTCCCACTGTCCAAGAAGGTGTTAAATGCAAATTGGAGGTGAACTCATGGTCTGCAAAAATAAATATACATATATTCTCAAAGTTCTGTCTACTTAGAGGCCAGAAGAGCACAATAATAATGAGCACACATACGCCCTCAATCTTGGCTTCTAAATACCATTCTCTATTGAAAATAAGCAGTGCTCCTTAGAGAAATTACTGACTTCAGTACTGGGGCAGGAAAAAAATGAACCTGGAACATCCCTTTCTGTCATAAACTAAAAAATTACTCAGAGATTGATGTGGTCTGCTATGATCTGAATGTGTCCCCCCAAAATTTATATGTTGAAACTTAATCCTCACTGTGGTGGTATTAAGAGGTGGGGCATCTGGGGGGTAATTCGGGGGCCTTTAGGAACAGTAACCTTATAAAATAGGCCTGATGGAGTTTGTTTTCCCCTTCCACCATGTGAGGGTACAGATAGAAGATGCCATCTGAGGAGCCAACAGCAAGCTCTCACCAGACACCAAATCTGCTGGTACCTTGATCTTGGACTTCCCAGCCTTCAGAACTGTGAGCAATAAATTTCTATTTTTTATAAACTACCCAGTCTAAAGTATTTTGTTATAGCAACCCTAACAGACCAAGACAGGTCACATCAAAGGACACAGAAGGCAGATTGAAGGTGTTCCCAATAGCCAAATTTAGGATAATTTGAGCATAGGGGGAAAAATGAAAGGAAACTATTCGATAAAATAAAAATGTATGAGTTTATACTCTATAAATAAATGAATGAATACATTAAAATTTTGATGAGGAATGGAATAATTATATACATTTAATGTCTCCACAAAATACATATTAACCACAAAAGGCAAAAATGTAAAGTGGAGAAATTTGGCAGATACTGTCTCAATCAAGTGATCAAAGTTAACATCACCAGTGACAGGATTATTTTATATTGTACCTCTCTGATAGGATGTCATGAAAATTATGCAAGCAGCATTACTTCTGTGATATTCCTGCCAAAGTAGTATAACTAAAGAAGCATCCAGCAAGCCCAAATTGTAGGTCATTCTACAAAATAATGGACTGCACACTTCAAAAGGATCAAGACCATGAAAGTCAAGGGAAGACTGAGGACTAAAAAGACATGACAGCTCAATGTCACTGTGCTTCTGGGCTGAGTCCTTTTGCCATAAGACAGCTGTCAAACTTAAATGGGGTTTGAGGATTCAATAGCAATGATGCAATAATGTGAGTTCTTTCATTTGGATTGTTGTCCCACTGGAATGGGGCTGCCACCATGAACAGTCATTGACTGGGAAGAGCATGGCCTCTACAAAAACAAGATGGGAGATTCCAAAGGGTAGCATTTAGGGCCTGTCCTCAATTATTTTCTCAGCAGCAGGAGAGTCAAGGGTACATTTTCAAGGCCTTCATACACCAACGTGCAAAAACTTTCCCCTCCCTCCCCAAAAACGACTGGAAGTTTAAATGATTATTTTAACATTATAAAATGTATGTTAAAATCTCAAGTCAAAACTACTCTTTAAGTAATGAGAGCTGTATATGTCATTATGTATGTGTGTGTGTATACACATATATATACACATACAAAAGTTGTACAGAGATCATCTAATTAGCACAATGCTAAGCATTTCTCCCAAAAGTTGGAGCCATGAGTAAACCCAAGCATACCACCATTTATTGGAAAAATTAGAAAAAAAAGTTAAAAATTTAACTTCAGAAAATTAACTTTACCCTGTCTTCAGCTCTTTTGCCTTTTCCTCTTGCATATTTGGGAAGCATGATGTCACCTCCAGCTCTCACTGGTTCTGCTGGTGACATCAGTTGCCCTTCCAGACTTGTCCTCAGAAGCAGGTTCTTCATCTTGAAAGAGATTCACTCGGCAACCAAGACCATGTCCATTGCTCTGGCTTCTTTCCAAGGAGGCATCTGTACTGTCTGAGGGCTCCACCATCTCTCACCTTGAGTGTTGTTGCATCAGCTTTCTACCTAGTCCTTTTAGCTCCAGTCTTACTTTCATTCCAATCTGTTCTCTACTTTACAGGTAGGATAGTGCTCTGAAATGCAAGTCTAATCATGCCATTTTCCTGCTTAACACTTGTCAGTGACTCCCTATTGCCTAAGCAAGTGTTCTTAGCCTGGGCTTCAGAAGATAGGAGAGTCCCATCAGATTACAGTCATAATTTTGTGTGCATAAGGAAACATGCAGTTTTCTTAAGAGAAGGTCCATAAATTTCATCAGATTTGAAGAGTCCATTGGGAAAAGGCTGAGAACTCCTGGCCTCTGGATTAAGTCCAAGCTCACCACTTACTTCCTCCTTGTAATTTTTTGCTCTAATAATTCCAAAGTACTTACAATCCCCCACTTCCACCATGCTGTTTCTAAATCTCCATGCTTCTTGTTCTTTCTGCCTGGAATGCCCTTCCCTCATTTCTTTTCGTGGTGATCTCTTATTCAACCTAAAGACTGTGGCAGGTAACTTCTCCCCCAAAAAGTTCCCAGAATTCCCAGGCTGAGCTAAGTGCCTCTACTATGTTCCTCTCGAATACTCTATGCATGCCTTAGTGATATTAACCACATCTGTTCTAGTTATTCATTCATGCATGTATCTCCCCATTGGGCCGTGGGTCTCTTGAGGGTTGAGGCCACATGCTATTCACGACTGCATTTCCTGGACTTCTTACAAGGCCAAGCATAGGGTGAGCCCTCAAGATACATTTGTAAGACTCAGCAGAACACCAGACAAACCTCTGGTACTGTTGTTTCATTCTCTAGCATTTTATTTGCCGGGGCCAGCCGTTCTGGGAGGCTCTTCCCTCTACCTGGTGTGAATAAAGGACCCAGGGTTGGTTTTCTCTGGGTCTATGAAGGAAATATCCTGGTTCCAGTACTGAGCTAATCACCTCACCTCTTCCTGACCCTTCTTTTATCCTGTGTGAAAGGAAGCTAATAGTCCCAGCCTGCCCTGCCTCACCCTGACAGTGCAGAAGACAGGAAAGTGGCTCTGAAAAGTTTGGGGGAAGGAAAACTATACATAGGTAGAATGTGAGAAGAGAGGAGTGTGTCTGAGTGAGTCCAAAGCTAGGCATTGCAGGGATAATGTCTCCCAGTTTTGGTGTTCATAGGGAACAAAAAAAAAAGTCAATAAAATCTGAAACCAAAATGTTCTGCTCTTTGGACCCCACCCTAAATTCCCCCAGTTCTCTTGACTAAGGTGGTGGGGGACAATGCAGGGACCATGTTTTGTCTTCTTGACCTAGCCTGGGGCAAAGAAGACTGAGAAGGCTGGGCAGAAGGAGGGAGTGCTGCTAATCAGCCTCCAAATCACAGTACAGCTGAATATGAATTTGACTTTCCACTGGCAGATTGCAATAATACCATCCTTTGGAATGCCCTTGGAGCTTCCAATTGCTGTCTTTTGGTTTAGATTAAACCTTGAGTTAGCTTGCCAAGTGTGAAACCCACCCGACCCTCATGCAGTGTATGTTTTGAGCTCAAATTGAACTTTATAAGGTGCAAGTTAATTTGCATTTGGCAAAATGCAATTTGCTGTTTCTAAGAAAAAGGGACTCTAAAGATTTATTTAAGAGATGCAAATGGCTTCCTGGACATCAAATAGCTCTTACAAAGCAATATTTTAATAAGTTAAGTGTAAATGAATTAAAAACACATGAATCTGATTTCCCTTGAACTGCAGATGGGTTTAACAAATAGAGGAGGGAAATGGCTTGGCCCTGGGACTTGGGGGTTTTCTCCTTCCAAAATGTTTAGAAAAATAGATCAAGATGTTAGACAAACCCCTGCACACACCAGGGTTCCCCAGCTCAGATTGTGTATCTCCAGAATTCATGCTCCGTAAACAAAGGGAAGGTTCCAAATCAGCTCCACTGGGCAAATCTCTCTTACCCACTCTGCTTTCTGCCTGTGCATTGCCAAATTTTCCCTTCTGCCTCTTTCTCCTCCCTCACTCAGAAATACTGAGGCCATAGTTTCCTCCCACCCTCCCCAAAGCCTTGTGCTCCATTGCTGAGACAACACAGGCATTGGAGCCGGGGGGCCGGCAGTGTGGTCTTTCTCTCCAGTCTCATCCTCTAGTGTCTGAAGAACTCCTAGCCCAGGACTTCACTCCAATCTCAGAAACCATAAAAACACTCCCAGTCAACTGCCCTCCATACCACCTGAACAGCTTTCCTCTAGCCCATCCCTCTGAAAAACTGAAGCCTGCCAATGGACTTGAGGTTGACGGCAAGGATACAACCCCTCCCTTTCTACTGGATGAGACTTCTTCTTAAGGGGTTGGTGGATTCTGTGGGGAAATGGTTATGCCATGCAGGCTGAAAAGACAGCTGCCCATCAATGTATGGGAAGTGGTATCTATCCTTTGGGTAGGGCTGGTGGGGGGCATTCATGGAATCACAGAAAAAGGCAGTGGCTCTTGGGTAGAAAACCAGGTAATAAAAATGGGCCCTAAGTCAGCAAGATTCGGGATATAGGAATCAGCCCTCCTGTCTTGACCTGGATGCCAAGGTGTCTAGGGCCTTGTGTGTGCTCACAGAGAGTGGGCAGAAATTCTAGGATTGATCACAAATTGCAGAAGAGTGACATGCCTTTGACTCAGAGGAACTGTATGCATGGTTCTGTCTGTGATTATTTCCTTGTTGCCGTCTCCTAATACTTGGAGCAGATTTGTTCAAATGTTCCATTGCATCTCATCTAGGCTATGAGCTGGAGAGGGAAGACTGGCTTGCTCTTTCTTTGGCCAGAATGACAATGGAGTAACAGTGCTCCCTGAGGTCTTCAGGATGTTGATTCCAAAACAAAACTAGAGCTGCAGATTAGTTAGAGAGGTCACCTTGAAGGTGATGAGGCATGATTTTCTTAAGGAAGTGGCACTTCCTCACAAGTAGGGAAAAAATCAACAGTTTTTAAGGATTCTAGAAGAGGCCATTGCCCTGTTTTCTTCAACACAATTTTGCTGGCCATCAGTCACTATAGGATATCATGCTAGGCCCTGCCGGTGAGGAGCTGGGATGCTGTAGATTCAAGAAAACAATAAGACCCAACCCCTGCCCTGGTGGACCTTATTTCTGACCAGGCATGTGCAGAATCAGGTCACCTCCAGAGCCTTGGGTGGGACCAACAGCAAAGAAATAAACAAGAAAGTCACAAAAGGCTGAGATCAGAAGTCTGCTGCTCCCCAACAGAAGAGGTGCACAGCTTTGGCCTTGAAAGAGACTACTTTTAGACTCCTCATTTTTTCTTGCAACCATCTCCTGTAGTTTCATTGGATTTGTAAGTAAAGTCCATTACCCAAATCGTCATCTAGCCATGAAGTTATTCAAAAGTGCCGTGTGGTATGGAAGAAGGGTTATTGGCACACACAGGTCTGGGTTCCAACACCATCTCTCACTCACTGTGACATGCACTAGCTGTGTTATCACAGGGAAGTAAACTCCATGGTTCAGTTTCCTCATCTGGAAAATGGGGCTAGTAATAGACTAAATGGAGCTATTAAACAAAGAAATATATGTAAAGTGCTTCTGCAAAGAACTTGGCAGACAAATGAGATAACTGACCCATAAAATCAGAATAGCCAAATGTGAAATCTAAGATTAAAGAACTAGCTATGCATAACACACACACACACACACACACACACACACACACACACACACTTTATAAACACAAATCCTGTACATTCCTGTATTTGTTTCCTATTATGGATAACAAGTTACCAGAAACTTCATGGCTTAAAACATTCCCCATTGCCTAGCTCAGAGTTTTGTGGGTCAGAAGTTCAGCACGCGGTGGACTTTCTGCTCAGGCCATCGCCAAGACTGAAATCAAGGTGTCAGCTGGATGAGTTCTCTCCGGAGGTTCTGGGGCTCATTTCCAAGCTCATTCAAGTTATTCAAGTTCAAGCCATTGTGGTTGTAGGACTGCGGTCCGAATGTCTTTGCTGGCTGTCAACTGGGGGCTGCTCTTAGCTCCTCAAAGCTGCCTGCATTCTTTACCACACAGCCTCCCCTTCGCCGCATGACCTCTCCTTTGTCTTTAAACCAGCAATGAAGTACTTCCCTTGAGTCAAATTTCCTCTGTGCTTCAGATCTCTGACTGCGCCCATCTCAGACTTCTAGACCCAGATTTAAAGGGTCATATGACTAGGTCAGGCCCACCCAGACGATCTCCCTATTAGGATAACTGAATTGGGGTCTTAATTATATTTGCAAAAATCTCTCCTTAGTAAGACCTAGATTGGTGTTTGGTTGAATAACTGAAAATGATTTGCACCCAAAAGTTAGAAGTTTTGAGTACTCTGTTAGAATTCTATCTGCCAGAATCCCCAGAAAGAAGAAAAAAAATAGAAGAATAAAGGAAGGAAGGGAGGGAGGAAGGGAGGGTAGGAGAGGAGAATCTTGTAATTTACTTAAGAGCTTTAAAAATATTTACATCCTCTGCCCCAGTAATTCCATACTGGAGAAGCTAAACCAAGGAATTAATATGAAATGCAGGGGGAAATGTCTTATAAACAAAGATGTCCATTGTAGAGTTATTTATAGTAGTTAAAAAATAGAAATAACAAACGCTGAACAACAAAATATAGGTGAAAACATTTATAAAGCAGTCATGATGGAATGAAAGGGAACCACTTTAAATTATGTTTACAAAGGTGTTTCTATTGACACTAGTAAATACTAAGCATAACAATGCTTTCTAAATATATAAAGTAATATATATATTTAGTATGAATTCAACTATATAATATTAAAATATATAGAGAGATATATATATAACATCTATCTATACAATTAGCTAGCTAGGTATGCATATAGATAGATGCAGAAAAGATAAGAAGGGAAAATATCACAATGTTAATAGAGGTTATCTCCAGAAAGTGGAAAAACACAGGGTTTTTTTTGCTTGTTTTGGTTTTTTTAGAGACAGGGTCTCACTCTGTCACTCTGTTGCTCAGGCTGCAGTGCAGTGGTGTAATCATAGCTCACTGTAACCTCAAACTCCTAGGCTCAAGTTATCTTCCTGCCTCAGCCTCCTGAGTAGCTAGGACTACAGATTTGCACCACCATGCCTGGCTAATTTGTTTTATCTGTTGTAGAGATGGGGTCTCACTATGTTGACCAGGCCACCAGTCTTGAACTCCTGGCCTCAAGGGATCCTCCCACCTTGGCCTCCCAAAGCACTGGGATTCCAGGCACAAGCCACTGTGCCTAGCCAGGTGATTTTTATTGGCTTTAATTTTTTTTTTTGAATTGTGGTAGCATATGCAAAACATAGAATGTACCATGTATTAGTCCATTCTCCTGCTGCTATGAAGAAATACCCAAGACGGGGTAATTTATAAAGAAAAGAGGTTTAATTGACTCATAGTTCTGCATGGCTGTGGAGGCCTCAGGCAACTTACAATCATGGAGAAAAGTCATCTTAATTTGCAGCCATCTCCTACCTCTTCACAGGGCAGAGGAGAGAGAATGAATGCAAGCAGGGAAAATGTCAGACGCTTATAAAACCATCAGATCTCTTGAGACTCACTCATTATCACAAGAACAGCAGGGGGGAAACCATCTCCATGATTCAATTACTTCCACCTGGTCCCACCCTTTACACATGGGGATTATGGGGATTACCATTCAAGGTGAGATGTGGGTGGGGGCACAGAGCCAAACCATATCATACCACTTTGACCATTTTTAAATGTACAGTTCAGTGGCATTAAGTACATTTGCTTTGCGCAATCATCACCACCATCCATCTCCAGAACTTTTTCGTCTTCCCAAACTGAAACTCTGTACCCATTAAATACTAGCGCTCCATTCCTCCCTTTTCCAAACCCTGGCAACCACCATTCTACTTTCTTTATATAAATTTAACTACTCTCCCTACTTCATATAAGTGGAATCATACAGTTAATGACCTTTTGTGACTGGCTTTACTTCACTTAGCATAATGTTCTCAAAGTTATTCCATGTTGTAACAAGTGTCAGAATAATATTCCACCATGCCTGTAACCCCAGCACTTTGGGAGACCAAGGCAGGTGGATCACTTGAGCCTAGGAGTTCAAGGCCAGCATAGGCAACAGAGTGAGACTGCATCGCTACAGCAAAAACAGAAAAAATTAGCCAGGTGTCGTGGTGGGCTGAGATGGGATGAGTGCTTGAGCCTTTGGGGAGGTCAAGGCCGCAGGAAGCTGTGATTACACCACCGCACTCCAGCCTGGGCAACAGAGCGAGGCCCTATCTCAAAAAAAAAAAAAAAATTCATATATATATCATGTTTTCTTTGTCCACTCTTCTGTTGACAAACATTTGGACTGCCTCCACCTTTTGGCTATTGTAAATAATGCTACCATGAACATAGATATGCAAATATCTCTTGAAGACTCTGCTTCCAATTCTTGTAGATATGGACCTAGAAATGGAATTCCTGGATCATATGGTAATTCTATCTTTAAACGTCTTGAAGAACTGCCACCCAGTTTTCCACAGCAGGTATACCATTTTACACTCCCACTAGCTATGCACAAGGGTTCTAATTTCTTCTATCCTCACCAACACTTGTAATTTTTTGCTTTTTGAGTAATAGCCATCCTAATGAATATGAAGCAGTATCTCATTGTGGTTTTATTTGCATTTCCCTAATGATTAGTGATACTGAGCATCTTTTCATGTACTTACTGACCATTTATCTGTCTTCTTTGAAGAAATGCCTATTCCGGTCCTCTGCCCATTTTTCTAATTGGATTGCTTTTTGTTGTTGTTGAATTGTAGGAGTTCTTTCATATATTCTGGATTTTAATCCCTTATTGGATATATGATTTCCAAATATTTTCTTCCACTCTGTGGGCTGTCTGTTCACTCTGTTTATAGTATCCTTTAGTCCATAAAATAATTTTTTTGCATATTTCAAAGTTTCCACAATAAACCTGTAGTGTTTTCAAAATAGGAGGAAACATTTTTTAAACTCTGTGATGCTTATGGAGATGTTTTTATGATATGAAGATATACATATGTAATATAGTACTGTTAATTAAAACATGGGAAATTCAGTTATAAATGCAATCAGATATCAACAATGAAAAAAGATCAGAAGGAAAAACAATTTTGTTGTTTTCTCTGGCTGGTGAGATTGTAAGTGAAAATTTTTTCTCTGTCTACTTTTCTGTGTTTTCTAACTTCCTATAGTGAATGTGTGTTGATTTTAAATGTAGAAGATGAAAAACAAGTATTTAAAGGGAGAAAAAGAAAACATCATGGGCATCTATCTGTGCTCTCAAGCATCAAATAAATCTTTAAACATGCAAAGAAACACAAAGATGTGTTTGGGCCCCTTCCCTGTCCTAAGGGTCTCACTGCCCCTACTTTTTGGGAACAGCTCTCATTCAGGCAGGAGTGGGGCGTGGGGACCTTGTCAACACTCATCTCCTCAGAGGCCACCTCCTCAATACACTTTTCCAGCTTATGCATCTGGTAAGGCAGAACAAAGAACAAATTTTCACAAGGGACAAAAGTTTCTAGTTTTATTTCTGAAGACAATTTCGATTGAAAACTGCTACTGCTTTTATTTAAAAAAGAATTTTCAGATGATAAACATTTTCTTTTATTAAGCTTTGCATTCTCTCACTCAAGGTAGGAAACTCAGCAAACACTTTCATATGCTAATTTCCAGAATGAAAGAGCAGAGATAAATGACTCCTCTTACGAAAAGAACTGTAAACAAACAGGGTCTTCACTTATGGTTTCATTACCTCTATTTAGTCTGTTCTGTGCAGCAGCCAACGTGCACCTGTCTACATATCTGAGGCGTGCATTCATGCATTCATGCGCACTTTGCAGTGGGATTCATCACATGCTCTTCCTGGAGTCCTCAGCTGGCTCTAGGCTGTATTTGATGATCCAACTGCAGGCTTCCTTGAAGGCAGGGAGCAGTATTTTTAAAACTGGTTGGTACAGCTTACCATCTTGAGGCCAGAGCAGTACTGCAGCTGGGTAGCCACCTGGTTGTGTGATCCTGGAAAAGTCATTTCATTTTTCTGTGGTATCGTTTTCAGAGAAAAGTCCAGAGATGTCCTTTGTCCTCCACTGAAGGACCCAGCCATTCTCGCGCTTTGTTCGGGTCTCTCTGCTCAAAACCACCTTCTGTCTAGCAATATCTCTCTAGCTCCCATCTCCAGCCCGACTTCATTGTTCATGACACCCATCACTTCCTGACATTACGCTACGTAATTATGTGCTTCCTTACTTATGTTCGTCTCTCCCATAGAATGTAAGGCTTTTGTCTTATTATCAACTTCTCAGCATCTAGCACAGCACCTGGCACCTTGTAGGTGCTCAGTAAGTATTTTGGATGATGTAATACATGAATCAATCAATCAACAAATCCGTTATTAACTGAAGGTAGCTACTACCTCCTTCATGAGTTGGTCTGAGAATAACATGAGATTATTTTTGTGAACTTTTCAGATATTGTTCATCTTAGTATCTCCAGTGCCTCAGTCCTTGCATATAGTTAGTGGTTAGCAAATTTGGTGAATAGGTGCATAAAATAATACATAATGTATTTATAGTCAGTCAACTTCCAATCATCTTTATTAATAAATGGAAAGTGGGCAATGAATAATGTGAAACAGAAGCGAATCTAAAAATAATTTCTGTTGGCGGGAACATATACCGTATTATTCATAGCTTGATCTCCCAGTAGCTATCAGCCCAGTCTGTGAGCCAGGAGCTGTGTACGCATTCAGCATACCTGATGACTCACTCCAGACGCTTCAAGTCCTTTTGGCCCTGTGTTCCAACAAATGTATTCATTTCCTGCTGCCTTTTGAATCATGGCCTGGCCTGAATTTCTCCATCCCTTCCCTTCAGCTCTGATTTACATGGCCTTTTCTGAGAGCCAGAGGCATCCACAAGCAGCCAGGGCCAGGGGCAGGCTCCGAGCACCAAGTCCTCTGGTGGAAAAGGCTGGAGCACCAGATGGGGGGAGACCTGGAGGGTGACTGCAGCACAGTATGTTCTCCTCTGCTCGAATGTGGCTTTTCCCCAGGACCTCCAAGTCTCCTGCAGAGCAGAAAACTTCCTGGAACTCTTTGCTTTCTTCTCTTGTGACTTATTACAAGTACTGCTAACAGCCATCATTTATTTCTTGTGCCTGATTTTGCACTGTTCGTGGATTATCTCATTTAAGGCTCAATGTGACCCTTTGAGGTCAGTAAAGTTATTCTCCTCCTACAGATGAAAAAATGAGGTTCAGAGAGATAAGGTTTTTGCCAGGAATGCGCAGCCAGACAGTGGCTCTGGATTGACCCACTTCACCATTCCTGCCCCTCATTCATTCCCTCAAAAAGCAAATATTACCCTTAGGTGGGTGTTTTGCTCAATGTCACTGGATTCTTACAGGAGGCTTTATTAGCACTTATGAGGATATTTTCAATGTAATACTGAATAGGATTCAGTACACCAAAATTTGGGAAGAAGTTAAACAACAGACTTACCTCTGATTATGTTTTGCTCAGAACAATATTCATGTAAATTTGTGCATCTAGTCAAT
Organism: Pan troglodytes; assembly: GCF_028858775.2. Classification (NCBI taxonomy): domain Eukaryota; kingdom Metazoa; phylum Chordata; class Mammalia; order Primates; family Hominidae; genus Pan; species Pan troglodytes. The sequence continues at coordinate 19,438,210 of NC_072411.2, forward strand.
AAATATTTATTGATTGCCTGCTCTATTTTAGGCACTGGGAATACAGCAGTGGACAAAACTGATAAATCTCCACCGAAATATATCTTATGTCCTAGTGGAGAAACACAAAAATAGAGGCAATAGTTAAGGAAGATATTAGAAACGGTTAGTTAGCAATACAAAAAAGATAAAGCAGGGAGGGAGGATGGGAGCCCTATGTTGGTGGGAGACATTCAAAGATGGCCTCACTGAGAAGGTGGGATTTGAGGAAATATCTGAAAGAAGTGAGGGAGGGAGCCACACAGACGCTGGCAAGAAGAGTAGTTTAGGTAGAGACAAGCACAGGCTCAAAGGTCGTGGGGCAGAAATGTGCCTGGATTAATGGAGACACAGCAACAAGGGCAGTGTGTCTGGAGGAGACTAGAAGAGGTGTAAGAGGTAAGAGGGAAGGTTACACCATGCTGGGAAGGGTCCCTGGAGAGCATGCAGGGGGCCCATGGACTAGGCTGAGAAAAGAATCACAACTGTATTTTCATATCCAGTATGACATGCATGTTGCCTTGCCCAAAACCACCCCATGGTTGAAAGTTTTTATTCAAACAAGCAACTATAACCTTCACCCTAATCAGTCTTTTAAAATATACTTTAACACACTGATTTTTAAGCATTTTAGTTGCATACTACATTAATAACAAAATGCATACATTACTATATCCAAATTTTGTTTTTTAATAGCTTGATAACTATGTTCCAATATAATTAGTGTTATGGACAGAATGTTTGTGTCTCCCAAAATTTATATGTTGCAGCCCTAACCCACAATGTGGTGGTATTCGGAGATGGGGCTTTTGGGACGTAATTAAGACATGAAGGTGGGGCTCTCTTCCTAGGATTAGTGCCCTTTTAAGAGGAGGGAGAGAGCAGAGGCCATGAAAGAATACAGCAAGGCGGCTGTCTGCAAGCCAGGAAGAGAGCCCAAACCAGAACTTGACTATACTGGCAGCCTGATCTCAGACTTCCAGCCTCCAGAACTGTGAGAAATAAATTTATTTTGTTTGTCACTCAGTCTGTGATATTTTGTTGAAGTGTTTCAAGCAGACTAAGATGGTTGGTTTTCTTGGAAATTCTGTGTGTTTTTGTGCATTTTAAAACATCCTGAGAAGGGAATAAATGACCTTCATCAGACTACCAGAGGGCTCCAGGGCACACCAAGTTTAAGAATCCCTCCTTATGGAATCTTTTGAGTCATTCCAAGAACATAGACTTTTATTCAAATTGGGAAATGAAGTGTTGGAGAGGTGAGCAGAGGCATCTTTCAAGCTGACTTAGGCCTGCTGATAGGATCACAGTAACTTCTGAGTTGAGAGTAGATTTTGGTCAAAGGCAAGAAGACCAGTTAGCAAGCTACTGCAATAATCCAAGCAAGAGATGACAGTGGCTTTGACTAAGGTGATATTTTTACTTCTCCCAAATCAAATATACACTATGAAATGAGAGAACAAGACCAAGTATGAGAAATCACCAAGGGATTAATGCCTGCAGAGATAATTGAGAGGTGACTGCAGAGTGTAGCCAAGGAAGGAGGCAGTGATTGTAGCTGAGTAGCTAGGTACTTCTTTCTGTAAATGGCAATCCTTTCATTGTGAAAACATGTAAAAAGCCATTTATGAGGTGGCCCAATGCAGACAAACAAGACAGTGGAATTACCAGCAATTAATCCCAATTAAGTTAATTCTGAGTACCTGGGCACACCCCTCTCTCAACTCCCCACTCCTTTCCTCTTCCTCCCTAAACCCCACCTATCAAGTGAGATTGGCATTTTTCAAGATTGAACTCCTTCAAAAACAGTTCAACAGGTACAGAATAGCGGCACACTCAGCAAGGCACAGCTGGAGAATCAAAAGTGGGGTTCCCGAGGCATACATTCACGACTGGCTACATAGCTCAAGCAAAGACATATTATGGGGGTAAACATGGAAAGCACTGTTAGGCAATGGGATCTGGGATACCTCACTGCCAGAGCAGGCTTTGCCTGGTCCTTGAGGAATGAACCATCTGGAAGCTTCCTTTAAGCAAGGGAGGCATCTTGCTCAGCTTTGTGGCTCAGTGCCTGGCTTGCAGCCAGAGCTCAATGCATGGAGCTCCTGAAGGTGATATGTAAATGAATGGCGGTGGCTATGACCCACATGGATCAAATCCAGCCTACTGCCTTTTGTACTGCCCACAAGCTAAGAAAGGGTCTTAGAATTTTTAAATGATTTTTTAAAAACAAAAGAAAATTTATCGCAACTACTTCTAATTTTAATTTATGAAATTCAAGTTTGATGTCCACAGTTTGTTTTATTGCTGTAGTTGTTTTGAGACAAGGTTTCACTCTTTTGCTCAGGTTCTGGTGCAAGGGCATGATCATGGCTTGCTGCAGCCTTGAACTCCTGGGCTCAAGCAACCGTTCCATCTTTACCTCCCAAAATACTGGGATTACAGGCTTGAGTAACTACATCAGCCCCATAAAATACAATTTTATTGGAACATAGCCACACCCATTTATTTACATATCATTTGCAGCTGCTTAACAGAATTGAGTAGTTGTGACAGACATCACCTGCTCCACAAAGCCTAAAATATTTACAATCTGGTCCTTTACAAAAAAAACTTTACTGCCACCTGATCTGTGTGAATGGCTCTCCCTAGAATTGTGCAGTGCACAATCTATGCCACCAAACATGGCTGCCTTGGCCCAAGACCTTGGTCCTGGCTCGTTTGGTTTCCACATTGTGCACATCTTACCTGGGCTTAAACCATATGCCTTCTTTTTCAAGGGGGACTTTGCACACACTTCTCGGACTGTGAGGAACCCTCCTACCAGGTCTTCAAACAGCAGGGACTTATCCTTCAGCTCTCAGTGCAGATGCCCTCTCCTAAAAGAAGCTTTTCCTCACCATTCTCTCAGTGTCATAATTTATTTTCTCCCATTTATCATTATCTGAAATTATCTTGCCTGTGCATGTATAAACTTTCTCAAATCTGTCTTCCCCCACTAGAATGTGCACTCAGCAGATGAAGCACTTGGTCCCATCCCTGCTATATCTCTAGGACCTGGAATAGTGCCTACCACATGGCAAGAGCCCAACAAATATTTCTCAAATGCATTGAAAAATTCTATGCCAATAGAAACCTTTAAAAATACTTAGGGACATGAGATTTTACTATATTATTCTATTTTTATACATTTCCAAAATTTTTCATTTAAAAAAATCTGCACACAGCCAGGTGTAAACTACCATTTGGTTGTAAAAGCAAAATAAAAATATTTCAAACAGCCGAGCTCACACCTGTAATCCCAACACTTTGGGAAGCTGAGGCGGGCAGATCACGAGGTCAAGAGATCGAGACCATCCTGGCTAACACGGTGAAACCCCGTCTCTACTAAAAATACAAAAAATTAGCCGGGCGTGGTAGCGGGCGCCTGTAGTCCCAGCTACTCGGGAGGCTGAGGCAGGAGAATGGCGTGAACCCGGGAGGCGGAGCTTGCAGTGAGCCGAGATCGCGCCACTGCACTCCAGCCTGGGCGACAGAGCGAGACTCCGTCTCAAAAAAAAAAAAAAAAAAAAAAAAAGAGATTGAGACCATCCTGGCCAACATGGTGAAACTCCGTCTCTACTAAAAATACAAAAATTAGCTGGTTGTGGTGGCACGTGCCTGTAGTCCCAGCTACTCAGGAGACCAAGGCAGGAGAATTGCTTGAACCTGGGAGGTGGAGGTTGCAGTGAGCCAACATCGTGCCACTGCACTCCAGCTTGGCGATAGAGTGAGACTCCATCTCAAAAATATATATATATATTTCAAACAAAAAACAAACAAAAGCCATAGGTAGACAGAGGACAAATTACAGACTTATGGCCTACAACTACTCTTCTGTATCTTCTGCCAAAACTTGGAGCTGGGTATAAGAAATGAAGAGTGTCTCACAAAAAAAACAAAACAAAACAGTGGAACAGGCAAGAAGGCTCTTTCAACTGCAAGTGTTAAAGACTAAATTCAGACTTATTTAAGCAAAGTAAAACAAAACTGAAAAGTCCAAGGGGCACATTCCCTTCAGGTACAGTGGTATCTAGAGGTCAAAATGCTGTATTCAGGACTTGGCCTCTCTCAGAGTGACTGGGCTGGCCTGGCTTTACTCTCAGACAGGCTCTCTGTGCTGTTGCAGCTCTCATGGTACTAGAGAGAACCATTCCCATTCCTACCAGGACTGTCATAAAGCCCCAGGAGGACTCTGGCCTAGCTTGGGTCATGTGCTCCTTCCAAACCCATCACTAGGCCAAAAAGATGCAGTCCTTGGGTCAGCCTGGGCCATGGTCAGGGAGTGGAAAGTAAGGGAGTGGCAGCCAGAGCCTGCCCAACCCAAAACCCACCAACAGAACAGGAATATTGTGATGCACCACAGGAAGAAGGGTGTATTAGTCTGTTATCATGTTGCTGCTAATAAAGACATACCCAAGCCTGGGTAATTTATGAAGGAAAGAGGTTTAATTGACTCACAGTTCCACATGGCTGGGGAGGCCTAACAATCATGGTGGAAGGTGAATGAGGAGAAAAGTCATGTCTTACATGACAGAGGGCAAGAGAGTGTGTGCAGGGGAACTCCCCCCTTATAAAACAATCAGATCTCATGAGACTTAATCACAATCACAAGAACAACATGGGAAAGACCAACCCCCATGATTCAATTACCTCCCACCAGGTCCCTCCCATGACACATGGGAATTATGGGAGCTACCATGCAAGATGAGATTTGGGTGGGGACACAGCCAAACCATATCATTCTGCCCTTGGCCCCTTCCAAATCTCATGTCCTCACATTTCAAAACCAATCATGCCTTCCCAACAATCCCCCAAAATCTTAACTCATTTCAACATTAACTCAAAAGTCCGCAGTCCAAAGTCTTATCTGAGACAAGGCAAGTCCCTTCTGCCTATGAGCCTGTAAAATCAAAAGCAAGTTAGTTACGTCCTAGATAGTATGTGGGTAGAAGCATTGGGTAAATACAACCATTCCAAATGGGAGAAACTGGCCAAAATGAAGGGGCTACAGGCCCCATGCAAGTCTGAAATTCAGTGGGGCAGTCAAATGTTAAAGCTCCAAAATGGTCTCCTTTGACTCCATCTCTCACATCCAGGGCACTCTGATGCAAGAGGTGGTCTCCCACAGCCTTGGGCCACTCTGCCCCTGTGGCACAGGGTATAGCCCCCCTCCCAGCTGCTTTCATGGGTTGGCATTGAGTGTCTTCAGCTTTTCCAGGTGCATAGTCCAAGCTGTCAGTGGATCTACCAGTCTGGAGTCTAGAGGACAGTGGCACTCTTCTCACAGCTCCATTAGGTGGTGCCCCAGCAGGGACTCTCTGTGGGATCTTGCACCCAACATTTCCCCTCTGCACTACTTTAGCAGAAGTTCTCCATGAGGGCCCTGCTCCTGCAGCAAACTTCTGCCTGGACATCCAAGCATTTCCATACATCTTCTGAAATCTAGAAATTTCCAAACCTCAATTCTTGACTTCTGTGCACCTACAGGCTCAACACCATGTGAAGGCTGCCAAGGTTTGGGGCTTGCACCCTCTGAAGCCATGGTCTGAGCTGTACCTTGGCCCCTTTTAGCCACAGCTGGAGCAGCTGGGACACACAGGGTACCAAATCCCTAAGTTGCACACAGCGGGGGGCCTAGCCCGTGAAACCATTTGTTCCTCCTAGACCTGCAGGCCTATGATAGGAGGGGCTGCCATGAAGGTCTCTGACATGCCCTGGAGACATTTTCCCCATTGTCTTGGTGATTAACGTTCTGTTCCTTGTTACTTACGCAAATTTCTGCAGCTGGCTTAAATTTCTCCCCCAAAAATGGGTTTTTCTTTTCTACCTCATAATCAGAATGCAAATTTTCCAAACATTTATGCCCTGCTTCCTATTGAATGCTTTGCTTAGAAATTTCTTCCACCAGATACCCCAAATCATCCCTCTAAAGATCAAAGTTCCACAGATCTCTAGGGCAGGGGCAAAAACCTACCAGTGTTTTTGCTAAAGCACAGCAAGAGTCACCTTTGCTCCAGTTCTCAAGTTCCTCATCGCCATCTGAGACCACATCAGCCCAGATTTTATTGTCTATATCGCTATCAACATTTTGGCCAAAGCCATTCAACAGGTCTCTAGGAAGTTCCAAACTTTCCTACATTTCCCTATCTTCTTCTGAACCCTCCAAACTATTCCAACCTCTGCCTGTTACCCAGTTCCAAAGTCACTGCCACATTTTTTGGTATCTTTACAGCAGCAACCCCCTCTGCCAGTACCAATTTACTGTATTAGTCTGTTTTCATGTTGCTGCTAATAAAGACATACTCGAGACTGGGTAATTTATAAAGGAAAGAGATTTCATTGACTCACAGTTCCACATGGCTGGGGAGGCCTCACAGTCACAGCGGAAGGTGAATGAGGAGTAAAGTCATGTCTTACATGGCAGAGGGCAAAAGAGTATGTGCAAGGGAACTCCCCTTCATAAAACCATCAGATCTCATAACACTTATTCACTATCATGAGAACAACATGGGAAAGACCCACTCCCATGATTCAATTACCTCCCACTGGGTCCCTCTCATGACACGTGGGAATTATGGGAGCTACAATTCAAGATGAGATTTGGGTGGGGACACAGCCAAACCATATCAAAGGGTTTCCCCAAAGCAAGAGATGCTGGACTGCACACAGGACACAGGGAATGGGTCTTGCTGCCAGGTCCAGCCTTCTGACTATAGACCAGAGGAAGACAAAGACTTGTTCTGGGGTACAGCCAGGTAGATGGGTTCCCAGCCAAAGAGTATTCAGCTCAGAACCTGTCCTTGTTTCAATCTTGGATAGTATTAGGTGACTTGGGACAAGGAACAAGGCCACTTTGCTACTCAGAACCACAGTGGAGAGAACAAAGCAAAAATTCAGTTACAGGAACAAAGTCAGTGCCAAGGGCATTTGTGGGAGAGGCCAGAACTTTGACTCAGTGTCAGTCCCAGGGCTCAGGGACTGTCTTTTGTGTCTGCAGATCCAGGGCTGCATAGACACTAAAGGAAAGAAGAGATGGGGTGACCGATGTGAGTACCTTCTCACCTGTCCGGGTTTAGGACCTGGAAGTCAGCCATTATGGGACCTCCATACATTCTACTATTTGTCCCTGGGGACAACTAAGGCAGAAGGAGTTTGAGACAGATGTGCACAGTCAGAAAGAACATGCTGGAGGCCTTAGAAAACAAAGGAGAAAGAGAGAGAGAAATAGTTTAAAAAGGAAGGAAATTGGGGTTCATTTTCTTGTTTCTCCTCTCCTGATTAGCTTTCTTTACAAGGGAGGAAGAGATGCCTTCCATACACATAGGTCTGTGGTTTTCTCATCTATAGAAAAGAAAGAGTAACAGCATGTACCTTGTGGGGTTATTGTATGGGATGAAGGAGATAATTCATGTAAAGCAATGAGCACAATGCCTGGCATATAGTAAGCATTTAATAAATGTTTATTTTTCAGGGGTTAGAGTAGTAGTGATATTAAATATGAACAGGGAGTGAATGAATGAATGAGCAGATGAATTCATTCACAGGTAGCTCACGTGGCACCCTTCAAAATGACATATCCCTATTACTTACACAAAGCAGAGTTCTTCTTATTATTTTTCTAGTTAACCCAAAAAAAATCCAATTTGAGCAAACTCTCCATCAGCCTCTTGTTGCATCCTGTGCAAACGGCTTTCTTAATTAAAAGATCTTAATCACAGCACAGCTTTTCCCGCAGAGCCTTCCAGGAGGAGGCAGGATCTGCCTGGGCAGGTCTCGCGAAGCATGCAAGTGAGGGAGTCATCTACCTCTGCAGGCACCTCGGAAAACCCACAGCACAAGGCTCTCTCTTCCCCAAATCTGTTTCCCCCTTCCTTGCTAGCATCATCACTCCCCTTCTCTTTCTTACAGTCTCCATTCTCTTTGATACTCTCTTTCTTCATCACCCCCCTGGCACCTCTGTTTTAGCCTCTTTCATTCTAACACTTGGACATCGCAACCTCTGTGTTTCCCTCCACCTGTTCCTCTTCCAGTGGTTCTAGGTGTCCAGGCTGGTGGCAGGTGCTGCTTCCACAGGCTTTGGAGTTGGTTTGTATGGAGGCTCCTTCACAAACCAACATGTTGCTTGGTGGGTGATTTCATCCTTGGATAACCCTTGGGCTTCTACCTGGGGCCTTTCTTCTAGTTCTTCCTTACACTGTCTTCATACCCACACCTCTTCTGCCTCCTTCAAGACAGACCATGATGATGCTAATGGTGAGGATGATAAAGATTGCTAAGCCCTCCCACCTTGCACAGAACATCCCCCAACCCACAGACTCTGGAAACCTCCTATGCACAGTCACATTGAGCCCTAGCTGGCCCATGACTGGGCAGCAGTTCTCAGAGCCCCAGCACCGTGAATCTATTTGTATCTGCCTCCTTCTCCCTGGAAGCAGGTGGGGAAGTGCTGTGTGACCAAAACCGGGTTGGCTTTCCATGAGGCCATATTTGAATTGAATCTGTAGGATGGCTTCATTTCACAAACACTGGGCCAAAGGAGTGACATGACCACAGTTTATAAAAAGGCAGAGTTTGGTCCAGATGTCCAAGAGAAGGTAGATGAACAACTAATTTAGGGAGCCTGAAACAAGGGTCAAGGTTGAAGTCACGGAGCTGGTTGTTGAGCTCTGGGATCTGGCAGGTGGGGAGGACCCACAGCCATTTCCAGAAGGCCAGGAATGGGTCTTGATGACCTTCTCCTGTACTGATGTGAATGAGGATAGGCCACCAGGGAGTGTGTCAGGTACAGGGGTGAAGGAGGGGACAATATTTTAAATATAAAAAAACCAACAAAGTTCTCCTATTCCACTGTGTTTCATATATTTTTGAGCCTCAGAACCTTCTTCAAACAAAATATTGTGCAAAAGCCCCAAACAGATGTTCTCTGACTTATTTCATCATTCAGTTCATAGAGGCCTTGCCTAGCTTATATAAGTCATCATTTTGTAGGTCAAAAATGGTAGTAGGGTGGCAATTTCATTCTGTTGGACCTAATAGCAGTGCTTCAGAATACATTTCTGTCCATTTCATATCAGCAATAGCAGTCACACCACCACTTTTATCTCTTAAATCCAAGGAACCACAAAGTTTGCACTGAATTCACTGTCCTCTTCCTTCCGTGAACATAAACAAACTTCCAGTGCTGGCTTGGATAGTGGTTTTCCGGTCACGACCAGAACATGATAAAAAGGTGAAACACAGGCTAGATGGAGGAAACATGAGCAGATGCTCTGAGAATTCACACTGTCCCAGAGATCAACAGGGGGAAAGTGTGAATTAGTGTAGATGTTATTTCTTTCCTGCATAGAACTATTTTCACCAGGTGGAATTTGTGCAAGTGAATGCTTCATAATCTGGAATTGTCTCTCTATATAGAGAGATGAAAAATAGATGATGGAAAGGTGAAAAGACAACAGAAGTGGAATAGGGAGGATTGTAGGAGGCCCTGCCCATTGCTTTAAGCCCAGATGTATCTCAGGCTCTGGTGTGGCCCCTGGGGCTCACTGGAAGAAAACCGGGAACGCCAACCTCAGGCAGACAGAGTGAATATATTTTAGATTTTCTTTGTAATTAAACATGTCTTACATATTATACAAGCAATAAAAATTCATTGTATAATAGAGTAGAAAATACAGATTAAAAAGAAAGATATTTCCTGTAAAGAAAATGTGAACATTTAGATACATAACATACATATATTTTTAAACAAAATCAGAGTTATACATATTTATTCACTATAACCCTTTTTTCATTCAATAATGTATTCTGACCATGTATTCATATCAATCAATATGCCTCCACATCAATACTCTCAATTACTGTGTGATGATTCATCGTATGGAATAAATGGTCAATTATTTAACCACATGTCCACTGTTGAATGTGTAGGGGTTTTATTTCCTTTTTTATTATAAACACTATGTTGATAAAGATCCTTATATACACATCACTTATCATTAGCTGAATTATTTCCTCATAAAATTAGAATTGTTGGACCAAAATGACACATACTGGGGTGGACACTGTTGTTTAGCTGACCAAGCCACCATCCACGGCCCCTATTCCAGGTAACATGGTGTGTTAATCACGTCTCTTATTTTCTGTATTCTGATGCTTTGATATCTGCGGACTTGCTGATCCTGGAGGGACAGCCCCTCCAAGGGTTAGTCGATTCCTAGAGAGCATAAACAGTGCTCCTTCAAGCATGCTTTTCAGATACATACCAACCAATCCAAAGCCACACCTCAGCAACCCCCTCTATCAGCTCTCACACCCTGGGTGATCATCCCCCTGCCCCAGTCTCCCCAGGGCCCATTACCACGCATCCAGGGATGGCCCCTATGCTCCACGGCTGGTCGAGTTATTCAAGCTAGCCCATGCCAACCCTGCTTACCCTGTGTTGCCCATTCCTTCTTGCAGGAACCACAGTAAAGGCTCTTACCCATGGCTCTCCCTTTCCCCTCAGCCTCCTGACCAACCCCCACATGGCCCTGTGTGGCATCCCGTGCCCCCTCCTCTTGGGAACTGTAACAAGCTGTCTTTTCAATGGCAGCGGTCTCCTAATCTGTTGGCTTTATCGTATCTGAATTCTTCCATTAGCACACTACATTTTAAAACACATGACGGGGTCAGAACAGGTCTGTCCAACTCCATTTCCTTTGTGACTGGAACGGAGCCTGCAGACAGAAAGCCTGTTGCTGTGCAGTGTGTTTGGGGGTGACTTTCTCTGCAGTAACAAGGTAACAAGAGGAGGGCCTGAGCCAGAATTGGCAGTAATCAGACAGGCTTATCAATAGTTGTGTGCCCACCACCTTCCCAGGTTGCATCTCTATCTGCCCCTCCCTCAAGTGGAGGCCGTGGAACATCCTTTCCTCCCACATCTTGCCAGCTGGACTCCCATATGCAACATGGACTCCTCCCCCAATCCCCTCCAACAGGCAGACTTCTTGAACCCGCACCTTGTTGTAGCAATGAAAGTATGGCTTGAATACATGGGCATGAGCAAAAGTCAGAACGTAAAGAGAGCAAAAACAATGCTTTTGACCAAACAAGTTGGTGGTATTGGAAGCAGTGCAGAAACATGATGAAAGCACGGGTGTTAGAGCTAGGCAACCTAATCCAGCTCTGCTCCTGATTTTGTGAGCTTTGGAAAATTTCTTAGACTCATTGAGTGTTCCCTATCTCTGAAATGAAAACGAAATCCTGTCTTATAAGGTTGTCATCAGAACTGAAAGAAATCATGCATGTAAAGCACTCTATTAGTCAGGATTTTTTCAGTTGCATAAGACCCAAATTAAGCCCCAAAGGAAATTTATTAAATCACATAATCTGAAAGCCCAGAGTAAATCAGCTTCAGGCCATGCTGGATCCAGGGGCTCTAAGGATGGGACTAGGACTTGGCCTGTTGCACTTGGCTTGCAGCCCTTTCAGAGAAGTTTTCTGCCTATAAGGCCCAATCTGCCGCTGGAAGCCCCAAACCTGCATTTTCCCTATGGCTTGTGATGGTAGAGCAAGGGTGATTAATCTCACAAGGGACTCAGTAAAAGTCCTAGGAAGGTTTCTGACTGGTCTAGCTTAGCTCACATGCCCAGCCCTAAATCAATCTTCTCTGTGGTCAGGGCTGGCCTCGTGCCCACCTCTGGTGGGAAGAGAGGTGTACACCAACAAGAAGTCTGAGGCAGTTTCCTGAAGGTAGGGATGTTGAGAACAAAACCATTTGTTTGCTACAAGTTTCAGCAGAAACTGGAATAGAATTTACTAACTGGCACCATTTGGGCAAACTTCGGCCTGCCAACACTCTGTGTGGCTTACACACAGTGGTCAAAAATGGATACTAACCATGTCCAATAGTGCTGCGAGGAGGATAAATGATCACAGCTCTCATGAAGGGCAGTGTGGCAATAGCTATCTAAATTTAAAATGCACGCGCTTTTGACCCAGGAATTCCACTTCTAGGAATCTATCCTAAAACCCACTCACACGCACACAGTTCTGGGAAATAACTGCACAGATTGTTATTTATTGCAGTACAGTTTGCGGGAGCAAAAGACTGGAAACTACCTAAATACCCACCAATAGATGATGGGTTAAAGAAACTATGATACCCCAATTCAAAGGAAGCATGGAAGTGATAAGAAAAATAAAGAAAAAAACGTTTATGGACTGATGTGGAGCAATCTGCAAAATATTTTGTTGAGTATAAGAAGCAAAGTGCAGTATAGGGCAAACAGCATGGCCCAACTTATCTAAAAGATGGAGAAATCTGTATGTGGTGTGATGCTGGCTTTCATGTGCCCAGAAGCATTCACAAGAAACTGGTAACCTTGGTTGTCTGTGGGAAAGAGAACGGGAGGGACAGCTCTGGGGTATATGGTGGAAGGTGGACTTCTAGCTGAATACTACCTTTGATTAGTTTATATTTACATTATATTTTGGGACTGTGTGAATATAGTACCCATTTAAAAGTAAAACAAAAACTTTATTACCCCAAAAAAGGTAAAATAACAATTCATAAGGCTGAGGTTTTTATTTGGGATTCATACACAGCCTGGAATCTCAAAGGAAAAATATCTCAAAATGTTGACCTCTTCAGTTCCTCCTTCTTGTGGCTAATTATCTGGTCCTTTAAGAAACACAGAGGAGACCAGGCATGGTGGCTTATGCCTGTAATCTCAGCACTTTGGGAGGCCGAGGTGCGCGGATCACCTGAGGTCAGGAGTTCAAGACCAGCTTGGCCAACATGGTGAAACCTTGTCTCTACTAAAAATGCAAAAAATAGCCGGGCGTGGTGGCGTGTGCCTGTAGTCCCAGCTACTGAGGAGGCTGAGGCAGGAGAATCGCTTGAACCCAGGAGGCAGAGGTTGCAGTGGGCCAGAGATCGTACCACTGTACTCCAGCCTGGGCAACAGAGTGAAACTCTGTTTCAAAAAAAAAGAAAGAAAGAAAGAAAGAAAAGAAACACAGAGGAATGATTTCCACAAGATGAAGTGAACCAGGGATGCCTTTCTGATAGGAAGTTCTGGCTGGTTCTTGAAGGATGAATAAGGGCCCAGCATGTGGAGGAGGAGGAGGCGCTTCCAGCCAAGGGGAACAGCATGTGCCTAAAGCCTCAGCATTAGCAGAAAATATATCAGAGGATGAGGCTAAATTCCAAGTAGCTGGGAGTGGGGTCAAGGAGAGACAGGGAGAGTGGGCAAGGCTGGGGAGGCCAGCAGGCGTCGGTTGCCAGGAGCAGGTATCTCAGGCGTCAGGGGTCAGGCTAAGAGGAGCTACAGGTAGTTCTGTGCTAGGCAGTGTCCTGCGCTGTGCCCAGCAAGGTTTAAGGAAGCCAGGTCTGGCCAAACCACAGCCTGGCGGGGGAGCTAATGACAAAGGCCCACACCAGGGACCAAAACCACTCTCTCTTTGGTGGCTTTATCTTCTCCGGCCAGCATTTGTGGCCTTCCAGTTATAGTCTGCTGCCTTAAAAAGGAAAGCTCCTGAGGAAGAAGCCAATTACCCTGCCCCCTCGGAGCCAGCTGCATTTATCCCTCCTCCTCCAAGCCCTGGTCTGCAGTGGGCGGTGGATGGTGCCACCCAGGGCAGGAGCCTGGCCTTTTCCCCTTTGCGGCCATGGCATCTTCTGTTTCTGGAAGACACTAAATTGCGTGGCAAAGCTGGGAAGAAGCCCAGCCGTCCCGATGCCCGCCCCACAGGCTCCAAGGCTCTCTTTGCCCTGCTCTGCCTCCTCACAGACCCTTCTTCTCACATTGTCTGTCTGCGCTTCCCATCATATCCTGTCCCAGACATGAATTACCCTGACCACAGGGGTGACTCGGGCAGCCAGACGACCCGTAGGCCCTGTGTCCCACCAGGGATAGCGACTAAAAACAGCAGTGAGAGGTATTTCTCTCCCCCACAGGGCACCTGCCTGTCAGCCGGAAAAAGCGTGCTGAGCAGAGCATCGGGAAGCAGTGAGCAGTGATTCAGAAAGGGCCTGGGACCCCCAAAATCCCACCTCCCAAGCCAGCCCCAGCTCTGCCAGGAGGCAAGCCTGGCTGGCCTGCCACCGGGGGCTTTGATGTTCTGAAGGTTCAATTTAAAAGGACTTCTCACAATAACATTGTATTGCTTTTTAAAAATTACATATGTACTCCATATTGACTATTTTTAAAAATCACAATATAGAAACAAGCAAAAGAGAAGCAGAGAACCTAAAACAACCCATAATCTGGCTATCCTATAATAATTGATGTTTATTATTTTGGTATATATCCCTAAGACTTTTTTGTTTCTAAAATAGAATCATATAGCATATTTTATTTTGTAACCTGATTTTCCACTCACTCTATCATAACCATTTTTCTATGATATGAGATAATCTTCTGTAGCATTGTGTTTGACGGGCTGGACAGAATGCGTAGTTGAAATATACCATGGAGTATCTAACCAGCAGCCTCCTCTCCCCACTATTATTAGTTCATTCCAATTTTTTGCTGTTGTAAACAGTGCTTCAGGGAACATCCTTATACAGATACTTTTCATGCTTGCCCAATTACTTCCTGTATGATAAAATTCTAGAAGGGAAACTTCTGATCAAGGGGCATGTGCTATCGTAGGCATTTGAATGATCTAAATATTAGAAAGTGGATTTTCCTTATGGAACTAAATTCCGCCCTAGCAGCTCATCAAAGTGCTCTCTTCTCACCCTGAGAAGAGAGCACTAACTACAGGTCAGCCTTAGTAGCTCCCTCCTTGTCCACTACCTAACGCTTCCCCAGGTTACGGGCATTAACGCAGGTCACCCACAGCCAAGGGGCAAGATCACACGTAACCTTCCTTAGAACAGCTCTCCAAGAAAAGTTGGCTTGAGGGATTGGAATGCAAATTCAAACCATTCCCCGTGTGCAGCTGGGGTGGGAGAGTGCTGATGTTTGGGTCTGCTGAATCACGGGTATCCGTTGTGGGTCCAGAATATGCTGAGACTCCCACCAGAGACTGGAGCGGACAAAGAGAGGACCTGAAAGTCTAAGGCTTCCTTCTAGCAGAGGCTGGAAAACCTAAAGCTCTGGGCTGCTCATCTCACCTATTACACGCAAATCAGTGTCACATGTGATATAATTGGAACCAACTAAATAAAAATTTGTGTCTACAAAGTCCGAGTCAACTTCTTCCTACCCTTCCGGTGCTTTGGAGTACGTGAAGAATCTGACCTCGCGTGTAGGAACACATGTTCTATTGTTGAACAGTCGTTCCGCTGGAGATGTAGCTTCCAAGCCAGCTCAGGCGGGAATCCATGTGCATACTTTGCCTAAGAGAAATATTCTTGTCACATAAGAACCTCCTATTAATCAAAAATCACATTATGGCTCCTGGAATGAAGTTTCCTTTACTACTCTTTAATAATAAGCTGAGATAAGATAAAATTAGTAATTGCACATTCTCTTCTGATGGGAGATAATACAAAAGTGGTATAGAAATTTGGCTTAAAAGAGTATATTCACTTGGCTAATAGGCTTCCATTATGCGGTCTTTACTTATTCATTCATTACAATTTTTACCACATATGGAAAACTTTAATTGGAAGTTACTTATTACATTGTTCCTGAGTGTTAGCTGCAGAGGAAAGTTTTCGATAATCAAAGAAGGATGAATGCAATAGAAGCCCGGAATTTTACAGACAGTGAAACCTCCTGAAGTAGACTACCCATACCAACCTCCGGAGAGGGCTTTCTCCTCTGTAGATGACCTTCAGATAAGAGATTAAGGGCTAATTTCATATTGACAAAGCTCAGTTTCCTCAGTGGAGGAAAGGGCAGTAAATGGATGCTAAGTAATATATTAATAGGTGTATTTTATTTTACTTTATTTTATTTATAACCCACATTGCAAAAGGCAACTGACTCTCCAGTGGGACTGTGCCCATAGGCCAGGAGAACAATCAGCAGAAGCAAGGCTGTCCCTCCACTTACAGGCTAAATAACAACGTGCTTGTTTCATGAGTTATTTCCAGCTAACAGATTATGCCATACTTGCTAGTCATTAATGCCTATTAATCAGTTAAGTCATATTTACATTGCTGACATCAGCAAGCCAAACCCAAGCAGCACTTTCACAAGGGAATATTCCTGATCAAGATACCAAGGCCAACAAACATCTAACGTAACTCATGTAATTGAAGTCGAAACTTACAGGATTCATTACACAGCTTCAATGGTTCCATGGTTCACAAAATCCCTGGCTGGGGCTTGGTTCTTACCAGGGACACAACTCAAAAGATATGAACTCAGCACCAGGGGGTTCTGTGATCCAGAAAGAACAATGAGCAGCTTTGTGAATTGTGTTTCCACTGGCCCTTACTTATATTGCAAAACAGAAGTATTTGAAGCAAAATGATTTGCCCAAGTTCGTTCTTCAGCTTCCATTTTAACCACTAAAGTGAGAATGTGTTCATTTACACTTGAAAAGTATGTGTGAGCCTCATTCAATCTGTGTAGCAGCCCTACAGGGAAGGCTGGCAGGGACTTCTCACCATCACCATCCTAGAGATGCTGAATCCCAGGGACTAGCTCAGCTGGTAAGTGGCAGCACATGGCAGGTGTCCTGCCTTCCAACTCCTCCCACCCTGCTCCAGAGTGCCAACTGCACCCACTGAGGGAGAAGCTCCACCCTAAACCAGCAAATGGCCCACTTTGAGCTGAACAGAAACGATTTGTGAATCTACTGTTCACTGCAGATTTGACTATTCTTATTCATAGAGCTCAAATCCTTCTTCAGAGAAGATATCTTGTGTAAAATACTTTCTCTAGCTGAGCTTGAATCTAAACTCTCCTTGCCCCTAAGGTCCCTTTAATGAAACCTCAGGAGAATGATAAAATGAGATGCAGCCATGCCTGTGCAAATTACAGTGGTTCCTCTGTCTCTCTTTTCTCCTATATCACTACCTTTAATGAGGAACATGCCAAGAGTAGCGCCTAGTCTTAACACTGACTGGTAAAAACTGCACCAAAATAGAGAAAGCATCCCACTGAGTCCACAGGAATGGTTCACAGGAGTGTGTGCAGGAAAATCCACTGCAGCTGAGGAGGGCCTACCACACTCAGCTAAAGCCGGGTCTTGAACAACGGGAAGAGGCTACCCAAGTGGTCAAGTGACAGAAAGGCATTCCAGCAGTGGGCACAGCATGTGCAAATACACAGAAGTTGGAGAAATGTTCAGCAGTTATCAGGGGAGTGGAAGGGACATTTAAAAACCCACCTGCATTCTTCAAGAACAACTCCGTGAACCCACCCCCTGGTGATGGACTATGCCAGGGCCCCATGCATGTTTACTGAATGCAACTGACCATCATCACAGAGGTGGGCACTCGATGCCTTTGCAGCTGTAGCCTGGTCCAGGCTTAGACACCAGAGGAAGGTCATTGTGAAACCCAGATCTACCATTTTACACCAGAGGTCCCTGGAGAACTTTTTTAACTTCTTTCTTCCTCAGTTTTCTCATTTTGAAAATGATATTAATATCACCTGCTCTGAAAGGTGGTTCAGTTCTAAGCATTTAAAATGTCTATGAAATATCTGAAGCAAAGGCAGCAAGAGCCTCATAAGCAGCAGCTTCACTGCTATTGTGGTTACTGGGGATTTGCTGGGCCTGGAATGCCCTAGAGCTGCACAGACAACACCATCCATTGCACCCTTGCCTGTTGACTTTGAGTGCATGGCAGGGTCTGTTTGGTGACAGTGCAGTTAATGAAACTGGGAGTTATTAGTCATAAATAAAAAAGATACTTTTTAGACTTTAAAGACTGCTGAGGCTGGGCTCTGCCCGTCTTGATGCCTCACTCTCTTTCACTGTCCAGAGAATCTGGACACCATCTTTTGTCTTCTCTGCTCTCCTGTATGCATGGTTCCGTGTGCTTGAAGAATGCACTCTCCATTTATTACTAGTTGGAGCCAAAAAAGAATTACAGAGGTAAGTCTGTCAGAAGGAAGAGTGATGTCACATTCCAAAGACAAATGGGAATATTGTTGAAGTGTTTGCTTTTTGGATTGACTATGCCACCCTTTTGCTACTGTACAGAATGATTGAGAATCTATAGTTCCTGTTCTCCTTCTCTCTGTCTCTCCCATGGACTTCCACTCTTACCAATCTCTTTCAATGGGTCTTTTGAAGTAAGAAAATGAACTTTCTTTACTGCAAGGATGACGATTAACACCCACTTTCATTAACTCTCTACTACCACTCAATAGATCCTGCCATGAACTCAAACTCAGCAGTGAAAGGTCTGTATCCTGGGAAACCTCTAAGTCTCAGGCAAATCCAAACAGTTGGGCAACCTTGCTTTGGTCCCAAGCACAACTTGTGAATCCCAACTCTACCACATACTGTGACCTTGGGCAAGTTGCTTACACTTTCACAGCCCCCATTTCTTAGCTGTAAAATCGTGATAATAATACCTATCCCACTGTTGTGAATGCTTGTTACATAGTAGGCACTCCATAAATAAATGACAGGTGTTTTCTGTGTTTAGCATCATTTTTATCTCCCTTTTTGACTGTGGTGATGTCTTGCTGGTGAAAACTTTCACCATACCCCATGAAGAGTTCATGCGGATGCTGACTTCCAAGCATTTGTTGACTCCAGTCTCCCAGACAAGAACACCAGCTTTCTATGTTATGTCTCCACCAAACTATTGCAGTCCTCCTCCAAAACCTTGGGCAAGAGACACTGTCCTTCCGGAAGTCTTCCTCGATTCACTCTACCTGCTTTCACTCATACTCTCATTCAGTCTTCTAGCAGGAAAAAGAAAGCACGCTCAGATGGGATTCCAAAGAGACTTTAATAAAGAGACAATTCACAGAAGTGTGGCTAGGGCTAAAGGAACCACCACAGGAAATTGAGGCCCCAGGGATTAGCAATGGCAGGAAGCTATAGCCATTCTTGGCCTGAAGGGCATAGTGTTCTTAGAACCTGATGAGAGCTGGATCCAGGCTGGAATTGGCCAAACCCAGACAGAAGCAAGAGAGCAAGAAAGCAGGGAGAGGCAGTGTATACATGTTAGCATACATTGTGCCCCTGGGATGATGGGCAGAAAAGGGCAGGGGATGGATCTAGGGGTGGATACACAAATGAAGAATAACAAGCACATCCCTGTTACCCAAGATCCAGCATTAGGTTCTGTGAATGAGATAACTGGGAAGAGATATGCTCTTTGAGATACATACATTTGCCATTTGAGGATCTGTTGTTGTTGCTATGGTGCAGGACTCCAATATACTCACATGTTCCTCACAAACCCTAGTCCACATCTTCTCTTTCCTATGGATTTCCTTCTAGATTGCAGGACATTTATAATCATATTTACTGAGGACCAATTATGTGCCATGCACCGTGCCTGTGCACTCTCTCTCCCTCCTCATTTGATCCTCACAATGATCCTGCGAGGTCTCACAGTCTTCATTTGAAGATGAGGAAACTGAAGCTTAGAGAAGATGAGAATCTTGCCCAAGATTACTCAGCCAGGATCAAATCCTACCTCTGACTGTAAAGCCAACAATTTGGTGTCACAAGACAAAATATTGCTGGCTTTGCTCAGGTCTTTATTATCTGGTCTGTCTACAAGTTCATTATTGGGAAAACTATTCAGCATCCACCCACCCACAAACCGGAACCCAATATTAATGCAACAGAACACATTGACACTCTGGTATTATCTGTCCTATCATCACCTCCCCAAATCGTGTGATTGGAGCAAACTGCACAATACACATCCTTCACCTGAACTCTCCTTCCACAGGCCTGACACCAGAATAAAGTGGAGACAAGCTTTGTCTACGGCATGAGGGCTCAGTGGTCCAGCCCGCACAGGGAGGATGGATGGTGGAAAGGCAAGAACTGGACTTTTCAGCCTCAGCCACGAGAGGAATTTTCTACTTCCAACTCTGATTTACAGGATGGGGAACTCTCACACAAAGGAAAGAGATTAAGAGAGAAGTCAAATACATACAGCCTACCAAGATTGAACCATGAAGAAATCCAAAACCTGAAGAGACCAATCACATGTAATGAGACCGAAGCCATAACAAAAAAAAATCTCTCGGCAAAGAAAAGCCTGGTACTCAATAGCCTTGCTGCTGAATTTTACCAAACATTTAAAGAACTAATACCAATTCCTCTCAAACTATTCTGAAAAATGGAGCAGGGGGAAATAATTCCAAACTGATTCTATGAGGCCAATATTACCCTGATACCAAAACCAGAAAAACACACATCAAAAAAAGAAAACTACGGGTCAATATCCCTGATAAACACTGATGCAAAAATTCTCAACAAAATACTAGCAAACTGAATTCATCAACACATTAAAAAGATTATTCATCATGACTAAACAGGATTCATCCCAGGGAAGCAAGGATGGTTCAACATACGCAAATCAATTGATATGCTCCATCCTATCAACGGAATGAAGGACAAAAATCATACAATCATTTCAACTGATGCTGAAAAAGTATTTGATAAAGTTCAACATCCCCTCATGATAAAAACCCTCAAAAAACTTGGTGTAGAGGAAACACACCTCAATGCAATAAAAGCCACATATGACAGACCCACAATTAGTATCATACTGAATGGGAAAAAATTAATGCCTTTCCGCTAAGATCTGGAACAAGACAAGGATGCTTACTTTCACCACTGCTATTCAACATAGTACTGGGAGAGCAATCTGATTGCTAGAGCAATCAGAAAATAGAAAGAAAAAAAGGACATCCACGTTAGGAAGGAAGAAGTCAAATTATCCTTGTTTATAGACGATGTATCATCTTATATTTGGAAAAACCTAAAAACTCCACCAAAAAAACTATTAGAACTGATAAATTCAGTAAAGTTGCAAGATATAAAATCAACGTACAAAAATCAGTATCATTACTATATGCCAACAGTTAACAATCTGAAAAAGAAATCAAGAAAGTAATATAATTTACAATAGCTACAAATAAAATAAAACACCTAGGAATTAACCAAATAAGTGAAAGATCCCTACAATGAAAACTATGAAAAATTGATGCAAGAAATTGAAGAGGACACCAAAAAGATGGAAAGATGTTCATGGATTGGAAGAAGCAATATTGCTAAAATGTTCATGCTACTGAAAGCAATCTACAGATTCCATGCAATCCCTCTCAAAATACAAGTGACATTCTTCAAAGAAAAAAAAATAGAGCAATCCTAAAATTTATATGAAACTACAAAAGACTAAGAATAGCCAAAGCCATCCGAGCAAAAAGGACTAAACTGGAGAAATCAAACTACCTGACCTCAAGTTATACTACAGAGTCATAGTAACCAAAGCAGCATGATACTGGCATAAAAATAATAATAACAACATGGATGGAACTACAGGACATTATGTTAAGTGAAATAAGCAAGGGACAGAAAGATAAACTTCACTTGTTCTCATTCACTTGTGGGAGCTAAAAATTAAAACAATTGAACTCATGGAGATAGAGAGTAGAATGATGGTTACCAGAAGCTGGGGAGGGGAGTTGGAAGTGGAAAGTCAGGGGGAAGTAGAGATGGTTAATGTGTACAAAAATATAATTAGATAGAATGAATAAGATCCAGTATTTGATAGCACAACAGGGTAATTACAGTCAACAATAATTTATTGTACATTTTTAAATAATGAAAAGGTATAATTGGAATGTTTGTCACACAATGAAATTACAAATGCTTGAGCTGATGGATACCCCATTTACCCTGATGTGATTATTATGCATTGTATGCCCGTATCAAAATATCTCATGTACCCCATAATTACATACACCTACTATGTATTCACAGACCTTTTTTTTTTTTTTCAAGGGATAGAGGCTGGGCACAGTGGCTCACGTCCGTAATCCCAGCACTTTGGGAGGCCGAGGCGGGCAGATCACGAAGTCAGGAGATCAAGACCATCCTAGCCAACATGGTGAAACTCCGTCTCTACTAAAAATACAAAAATTAGCTGGGCGTGGTGGCACGTGCCTGTAATCCCAGCTACTCGGGAGGCTGAGGCAGGAGACTCACTTGAACCAGGGAGTCAGAGGTTGCAGTGAGCAGAGATCATGCCACTGCACTCCAGCCTGGCAACACAGCAAGACTCCATCTCAAAAATAATAATAATAATAAAATTAATTTAAATTAAAAAGGGATAGAGAAGCTAAAAGAAAACAAAATCCACTACCAGGTAATTCAAACTATTTAAAAATAAGCAAGATTCTTGTGTCCATGGAAGCTTTTGGGTATGGTTCTGTGGGAAGCTGGGGAGGGAGAGAAGATGAGTTACAAGGGTCCTCTCTGGCTTTAATTCTGTGAGTTCTGGAAATTAACATGCTTGCCAGCAGACCCAGCGGCCGGGGGAAGAGGCAATGGCTTGCTATTTTCAACATGCCAACAAAAGAGAAAGTTCTGCGAAACTTTCTGGGAAAGTAATATTGTCCATCTTCCAGCCTCTGAATGCACCACATCGGTTTTGAAAGCCACTCACTGTCTTCCTGGCTTTCACTGGAGGGCCTTGCCTGTCTCACCATGCTTCTTTTTGTCTAACTGATGGCTCTCATGCTGTAGTGCAGGCGGCCCATTTTCTCTCTTCACAACCTCGTGGAGATGGATCACAGCTGGTCCTTGCTCCTCTGGGGAATAACTTTTCAGAGGATTGTTTTAGTGGAAACACCAGGGTCCTGAGGAATTTTCCCCTTTGTTTGAAAATGAATGACTTCCTCTTAGGGCTGCTCTGAGGGGCTTCCACCTGAGTTGTGGCAACTTCAAAGGCTCCCCATGTTTCTGCTCCAGAGGCCAGGGGATGGCTGGGGCCTCCTCCTGCTGCTTCTGCCCAAGACTCAGCAGCCTCTGCCTTAAACTCACCACTTGAGCATCTAGGGAAGGGCGGTGTGCACATGTGCTGTGCTGATGGGCATAGGTGTCTGCCTCTGCACAGATGCATACATTGGCTTGCATTTTGGAGTAGGTGTGTGTGTCCAAAACACATCACACTCTTTGCATTGTTAAGAATTAGCTTTGGAAAGCAAAGAAGTGAGAGGGGGAAACAGCATTCAGCTAAGGTCTTATATCCTCAGTTTCAGTTTGTAATAAATATTTATGACCAAGTTACAACAAGTCCTGAAAAAGAAGCATTTAATAGAAACATAGATACTTAACCCTTGCGTTAATTACAGACTTCTGTTGTCTTATTCAAGATATGCTTTATGTTCATTTTTAAGCCCTTTGCAGTGATTCTTTTCTTCCTTTTCAAAAAAAAAGTGCCTAGCAAGCAGCTGTTTTCTATATGCAGCTGGATCCTGCAAGAGACAACTGTTTCTCTTTTAGCAACTTTGTCAAGCTTGATTTGAGACTAATCTGACTGCAGGTGTCAGGTAAGAATAGGACATTGGCAAGGACCAAGAACTCTATGAAAGAGGAGAGAAAGAGGCCCAGGAGCAAAGGGGCATATTGGTCAGAATGCAGGGTGATCGAGGACACGTGGGCTGAGCTGTGGATGGCAAGGATACATGCCTGGCTGCTGGCTGGCACACGGTTTCCATCATGGACTCCCCACCTGGGTCCACAGAGAAAGATGCTTGCAGGCAGAATGGCAGAGTGTTTTCATTGCCATGTCCCCAGTAACATAAAATCTCACAAACAACCTCCATAAATCACACCATGACATCTACTGGGCTTGTCCAACGCTAAACATAAGTGGACTCTTAAGTCGAGTCTTAAGTTGTAGGCAGCACCATCACCCTTCAGCAAACATCTGTAGTTCATCTTATCATTTGAAGAAATATATGAGTTTCACTGTCTTTTTTTTTTTAAGCCTTTCGCAGCTTCTGCTCCGTGATTTGTTTGAAGGCCATCTGCTATGTATAAAATTGGGGGTGGGGGCGTGCTGTGGAAAAGGAACCATTGGGGAGATGTAGAGGCTGGGAGAAAATGCAAACACTGCAAATGTTTTTGTCAGCTTCGGTGGACAGGCCACCTCCCTTTCTGAGCCCCCCCACCTCTTACGAGAGTTGGACTTGGGGCATCACCATTGGCTGTGGCTGAAGCCTGTGCTGGTTTTGTCTTGTGGTTATTACTCTACCACTCAATATGTTCATCATTGTTCACCCCCAGTGAATACAAGAGTCCCAGCACTGGTGATTCTGAGATCTTTCAAAACCTGAGAATACACATTTGAGTTGGCCTTCAAAGCTCTTCCAAAGATGCCCCTGGAACTGAGGGATTAAAGGGGGCAACCAGGAGCCGTGGGGGTGTTTCTCACAAGGATGGAAGGAACGTCCCAGTAGAGGGAGTGTATGTCATGGCATAAAGTTACCACAGGGTGGTAGAAGTTGTGCGGTTGCGTGTTTTCATTCGGGCATTCTTCCCCAGGAAGCAGAGGGAAAACAGAGGGCTCAGAGGCAAAGATCCGCAGCCCCGACTCCCTGCTTCTCCTGCCTGAGCAGAGGTGTCCGAGCCAAAGCTGGCTTCAGGGAGGCACCAGATGTTTAAACACTTGACCCCTGAAATAACTGTCACCCGCTTCCACCCCTGACCATGCCCGCCAGTTTCCTTGGCCCTGACGTGGGTCAGGCAACCCACATTGCTCAAGATCCAGGGAGCAGCACTTCACCGGCTGGGAGATTAATTGAAAGGATGTGTTTAACAACTAGGGTGAGTGTTAATTTGCCATCAAAGCAAAGCGAAAACAGTGATGATGATAGAAATTTTGTTATCACACCAGTTTCTCCTCTTCACCTTGGAAGATTGCGTCCTGCTTATAATGTTGACCAAGGAGTTTCTTATAAATCCCAAGGTTCCAACAGCAAGTTTTATTTTCCCATCTGTCCCACAAGATTTAAAATGCTTTAGTAAAACTGATTAAAAGCATTTATCATTATCATCAGTATTAGCAGTATTTGTTTTGTCACCATGATTTATAGAACAGTTGTGTTAAGTTCTAACACGGTCGTTTGTGGCGTTCCTCCCACTTTTATTTCTCCCACCGCACTCCAGCCCTCAGCTGCATAAAAATTTCAAGCAATGCATCGGGCCACAGGTTTCTAAAGTATTTTTGAGCCTCTGCCTCTGAAATGACAAATCAAAATATCATCAGTTTTGTTCTGAGTTCTAATGGAAGGCTGAGTACTCAGGGTCCCGGTTGTATAGGGCATCCCAGCCAGGTCTGACTTTGCCACGTGGCTTTGCCCATCACAGGAAGGCAATGTGGGGACACACTGGCCCCCTTCATGTATCAAATGGCTGTCACTTCCCCCTCACCTGAAAAACCAAACCAAGCATGGAGATTACTTTGAGCAACATCACAAATTTACCCAACCAAGTCAAGGCTACCGATTTGTGGGATAAAAAAATTTTTACCCCAAAGGGGAAAAAAAAGACCTCCTTGTCAATCATCTCCTGATTACAAGCTGAGAAAATAAACTTGCTTGCAATTGTTAGCCTCTTGGTGGAGAACTGTGGAAAAGTTGCTTAAAGGAGTGATTCAGCAATAAAAGTGGAGAGGGTTGGGGGTTACCGTAAGTTTTCCTCCCTGCCAGAGCATCGTTTTCTCCACAGCTGCCTGTGAAACACTCGTGTTGTTCTGCAATTATGGCCATGATTTGTTGGTGCACTTTTATGTAGAAGTGTCTGCATCTGTTGAGGTCTGCAGCGCTACCTCTTTGACAGTTCCAGATGTTGCGAAGATGAAATACCTCCTGCTTGAGGAACTGTGCAACTAGGAGCCCCAAAAGATGTTCTGAATACAGTTTTAAAAGGCATCTGTCTTAAAATAATTTCAACATCTCGCTCGTCTATTTATAAGCCCTGTCGGGTGGTTTTTTGGGCCCTCCCGGACTATTTTAAGGGGCTCATTTTTACATCAAGATATTTTAACCATTGAAGTGACAAACCTCTGCCCTGTTTCTTTCTCTGCCCTGGGTTACCCATTAACTTGCCTTCTAACACCTTGCAATCTTTTTATATCAAGCATGAGACAGAAGGGCCTTTTCTTGGGGCATGAAGTGGGGAGGAGGCTGAAATACATATGCATGTGTATCACTGGCCTGGGACAACTTAAGATTCACTGGTGAGGAAGCAACAAAAGGCCTCTGGGCCAGACTCCACTCTTCCCTAAGACGTCGTAACTCACCACACTGTCGGTTCTTAACATAGGAATGCTACTTGCCCCTTACCAGGGCTTTGGAGGGATGTCTGGGCTTGAGTTTCTGCAGGTGAAAACCCATGCCCAAGACCACCCTTAGGAAGACCATTCTGGCGAGGTCTGGTGCAGACTAATGTTATTCTGGGGTCATTTAACTTCACTCTCAGGGAAGAGACGAAGATGGTGCTAAGCTGTAAATCACTCCCCTCTGGAATGGATTTGAGCCAGAACCGATTGGCCTGAGCATTCCTGCCTTGCTTGACCATGGTAAAGAGATTATGGTATGTAAAATTCAGCTAAACATAGCTTGTTTCGATTTCCTACTTTCCTGGTTGTCTGTCTCGCTATGAAAGGTTAAGACCTAGGAGGGGGAGAGAAACCCACTCTGTGGAATCCCTCTCACTCCAGGGCAACATTTCCTACTCAGATGCTGTCCATACATAGCCACTGTGCGAGGCTCACACCAAGGGAAGTTGGTCCCATCAGAGAGATATTCATAAATGTGGCCTTTGGGTTGTTTTAATTGGTCAGTCTCACAAAGCAATAAAAACAGAAGGCGTCAAACACTGAAGCCTGCCTGTGGTGTAGTCTGAGCTTACAAATCCCTGCTCACATGTTTGCCATTTCATACAAAGGAAACTGACCTTCCCTTTTCCCTGATGTCATTAGCTGAGTCCAGAAACTGCAGTGACATCCTCTTAGCAGATCTGGTTGCCCTACTTGGGACTCTTCCTGAAATCCTTCAACCCATGTGGAAATGGTGCCTCAAGTCAAAGTCTCTTGAAATTTTCTCTTGTGATCCAAGTATCCAAGTTTAAAAAACAAATTATCTAAGTTAAAAAAAAAAAGATTTCCTTACATCTTCTTGCCCGTTTGGCCATGTAGACCACATATGCCCATCAGCCTGCTGAAAAAAGTGGGAGTTCCTAGAGATGAGAATGGTAATAATGCACACTGTCAGCATCACTCTCTTCAAATCATTGGAAGCCCTTTTGCTTTCTGGAAAGTAAATTTGAAGCATGTGAGAGAGTAACTTCTGGCAATGGATGAGGTAAATGGTGCTCGGGCTACAGAGGCAGGTCTGCAGGTGAAAAGGCCATGGTGCCAAGACAGATGTGCCCATGCCCCACCCAGGTGCACAGAGTTGGGTGGGGGGTGGCTGCCAACGTGGTCAGACAGATTTGAGCAAAGACATCCTCAAATTAAAGCAAATCCTTGCCTCTGGGGCCTTCTCATGCATTTGTCTTGCTGAATAAGGTAGAACCAGAAAGTAATTTTGATTACCATTCTTCCAAGCTATTTATCATAGGAAATTACACCACTGCGTTGAAGACTGGGACTTTTACCAGCTATTCGTGGTTGCCTTGTTGTGATTTCACAGCGGGAGGCAGATGTGGCAGGCAGCAAGTCACCTTTGCTTGACTTCTACTCCGTTGACAGTTCACGTAGTAGGGCTCCTGTAAGAAGATATTTTAAAATTACAAGCTCAAGAAAACAAACCAGAGGCGAGAGGGTCCTTCTTCTGTTTTTCTCCCCATATTAAAGGTGTCATCAGCAAAGTTTTCTCCTCTAACAGGGGAACAAATATATCAGCAAGTCCTAACTGAGAAAAAAATCTCCTCTCATGCAAGAAACAAAAGAAATACTTAAATTGAAAGGTTTACTAAGGTTGATGGAATTTTTATTAAGAATTATTTTCCATAAAAGGAAATAGCTCTGCATTAAGATGAATATTCTAAATGTGGCATTTTTATGAACTTATAAATCTGTGCATAAGCATCTTCATACAAACCCATTCTTTTTTTTTTTTTTTGCAGACAATTCATTTCTTCCTCTATTTGTTCTGCCACAGATATACTACTTCCCCAGTTATCTGAGGCAGTGATATTTGCAGCTTTGTGAATTTGCTGGAATATATAGGGGGGATAAGAAATGCTCAAAATTTCAGTTGGAAGCAGGGAATGTACTTTTCAAAATAAGTGATGCCAAACCAACAAATTACTGGCAACTTCACCTCTTATCTGACAACCTTAGAAGAAAAGTGCCCAGTGTCTAGCACTTTTACTTAAAATACTTAGAAATTGTCATTTCTTTCCCTCATCAGAGGCTTCCCTTCACTTCTTTCCAATGGAGGATAATGAGGGCAGGATGAAAACCAGAATTGGAGGAGCTGGTCAAACTCTTCTTTCTCCAAAGAGCTAGGCTCCCAGGACATAGTGAGGACAGACAGCTTGATGCAGTTAATGTAGCCAAAACACCTGCAGTTAAGCAAGCCAAAAAAAAAATGTGTTTTGTATCATTTCAGCAATCCTAACTGGATGCCTAAAGAGAAGCTCCTACTCTAGGTTTTCAGAATACCTGTGCAGATAAGAGCTAAGTCAGAGGTCTCAGAACCCTGCCATCTGGCTAAAATCTGAAAAATTCTATTTGTAAGCTGCATGATTCCCCAATATTTCCAAATAATTCTTCTATTTGAAAATATCTAAGGATCCCACCATTTGCATATAGATGTTTGCTGTCATTCAGATGAAAAGTCCAGTTTTACTGCACCTGAATATTGACTGGGTAGATTACAAACTTGTGAAGAGCAACATAACCTCCTTTGTCCAGTCACCCTGGATATCTTCATGGCTGCAGCAGCCTGGCCATCTTTGGAAACCTCTGAAAGCGTGAAGCATCTGCCCTGCGTCTCCCAATATCTGGTGTGATAGATGCAGTGTCCAGCTACTCCTGCAGAAAGAAACAGACTCAGAATTCATCCCATACCTATGTTAGTATAAGAAAGAGAGTGCCCCATAGGGCCTAGCCAGCACTGGGCCCACAGTGAGCATTCAATAAATCCTTAGCGATGGAGTATTTATAGAAAATCTGTGTTTGCACATAGATAGTGGCTTCCCAAGGCCTGTGCTTAGGGCTTGATGTGCCCTGTTTGGTGGGAGCCAAGCAGCTGTCTCCTGCATCTGGGGATTTCTCACTTGGGGGAGCAAATCCTCTAAGTATTTACAACCATTTAACAACTGCTGCCTATATCCTGACACTTACCTCACAAATTTCTCTCCAACCCACCCACACCCCTGACCCATGCACTGCATTAGTCTCCCTTCCGTGCTGCTGCCCTGGCCCTGTGGAGGTCCCTCCCCTATAAACAGCCAGAATCACCTCTTTACAATGCTGCTCTGCTTAAAAATCTGCAGTGGTTCCCAGTGCATTCAGGATCAAAATCAAAAACCTTACTGAGGCAGGGCACAGTGGCTCATGTCTGTAATTCCAGCATTTTGGGAAGCCAAAGCGGGTGGATCACCTGAGATCAGGAGTTTGAGACCAGCCTAGCCAACACGGTGAAATCCCATCTCTACTAAAAATGCAAAAAAATTTAGCTGGGCGTGGTGGTGCATGCCTGTAGCCCCAGCTACTTGGGAGGTTGAGGCACAAGAATCGCTTGAACCCTGGAGGTGGAAGTTGCAGTGAGCTGAGATCATGCCACTGTACTCCAGCCTGGGCAACACAGTGAGACTCTGCTTCAAACAAAAAGAAAAGAAAAAGCCCTTACTGAAACTTTCTAGGCCCTGTATGATGGAGCGCTTGCCTCATCCCAGCCCCTGTCTCTGGGCCCCAGCTGCTTTCATGCATCTGCTCAGGGACTTTGCATATCCTGTTCCCTTGTTTTAGGCACGTCCCCCTCCATGTGGACTTTACCCTGTGAGCTCCTGCTTGTCCTTCAGCTGTCAGCGCCAACACCATGTCCTCAGGAAGAACCTTCTTGACAGCCCCTGACTATCCCTCAACCCCTGCCGCACACCTACATCACTATAGCAGCCCTATTGGGCCCTTCAAAACATTGATGAATTAATGAGATTATGTGATTATTAGGGGTTTCCTTTGCTAGATAATAAGCTCCAGGAAGGACTAGCCAAGATGGGTTTGCTCAATCTTTTTATCCTCAGGGTCTAGCACAGTGCCTGAGAACCTGATGTATAGTAGATACCTAAAAAAAAAACAGGTTGAATCAAAGAATGACTGGCAAGTTGATAAGAAGAAGTAGGAATGGAAGGAAGGTTGGGGAGAAGACAAGAGGGAGAGAGGAAAAAAGAAAGGGAGAGACGGAGGAAAGGAAGGAGAGGGAAGGAGGGAAGAGGGGGAAAGAGGGAGGAAGGGAGGGAAACAGGCAGGAAGAAAAGGGAGGAAGGGGGTAAGTTTCCTGGAGAGACAACAATAATAAACTCCAATACTATGTAAATTCTTCACCATTTCTAAATCCAAAAATCCCTGAATCCTATATACATGACCCCCCTTGTCCCCATGTGTTTTAAATGAATCAAGGGTGCAATGTTAACAACAATGAAGAAGAAATGAGAGGAACAGCTGGTTCTTCCATGATTACTGGTTCATTCATTCATTCTACAAATATTCCATGTGCCAGGCCATGCGGTCACCGCTAGGGAGAAGCATGTGACCTAGCAGATGTGCAGCTGGTGGATTTCAGCTGACTCGACTTCACCATGCGACCTTGGGCAAGTTGCCCACCTGCTCTGAGTCTGTTTCCTTCTCTGTAAGGTATGGAGGTTGAATGATCCCTAATAACCATTCCAAAGCTAATTTTCTGTTGCCTCCAAACTGTAATAATAATAATAATAAACATTATTAACTGAGCATTTAGTCTGTACAAGGTCCTATGGTGTTTCTCTATATTATCTCAGTAGAGAAACAAGGCTTGATGTGCCCTGTTTGGTGGAAGGTATATTTCTCTACATTATCTCAGTTGATTCTCAACTGGGTTGATTCTCAACTGGGTTGATTCTCAACTGAGATAATATAGATACTATCAATAAATGTAATTGGAGGCAGGGAGTAGAAATGTAGGAATAATATAGTATCTATATTATCCATACTGTTATCAACTGAGGTAATAGATTCAGAATCAAATGTAATCAAATGAGGTATCATTTGATATCTCAGTTGGGATAGGTAGAATTACCAACAGCTATTTTATAAACAAGGAAAACTGAAGCAAAAGAGATTAGCTGACTTGTTAATGGTCAACAAGCTAGAAAATGATGACATTGAAATTTAAACAAACATTCCTCTGACCTCACTTTGCTACAAAACCCCAGGTTGTATCATGCCCTCTAACAATTCTGGAGGTGGCCAGGACATGGTGCCAAGTCTCAGGCGCAAGACAGAAGAGGCAGAAGCACATTTAGTTCTTGTGTTTAAAGCACGTGGTTGTCTCCAAGCTTCTCTGGACTTCAGGTGAACACCTTCCTTTGGTCCTCAGAACACCTCTTCCCCACATGTATGGCTGCTTAAGAAGACTTTGAAGTCTCAGGTAGAAAAGCATGGCATCCAGAAACACAGCTTCTCCTGACCAAGGCTGTCAACAGCCATGAACATCATCCATGAGCTGGTTTCCTCCAGGAGACAATTTCCTGTCCCAAACCTTCACTGGTTGCTTTCTGCCTCAGTCTACGTCATAACTGGGTGTTCTCAAGCCAGACATGGCTGCAAATAAGTTACGTTTGGCTTGATAGCTTTTAAAAATTGGAATATATCACATAAAATCCCAGATATGGGACTTTGCTTCAGAAATTAGAGGATCTGGTTACAGATGACCTACAATCCAAGAACCAGCTGGAGCTGAGTAGGAACTGACCTTTCAAATACACATGGCTGGCCACAGGCCCCACTGCTCCTTATTGCCGCATATTGACCCCTATAGGCATTTGAATTTGGAAACCCCAGACCCCTATAGGCATTTGAATTTGGAAACCCCAGACTGCAGAACCAAATCCAAGGCCTGGCACTCAAAGCCCTTTGCTACCTGGACCCCAATCTCTTGTTCCAGTCAACCTAAAACTGCTGCTCTCCAGCCTTCTGGAGTGGACCCACCCGAAGGGCTCCTTTTCATTATACCTCATTTAAGGGTCCTTCTTGTCTTCCTACACTTCTACTCCCTGCCTCCAGTTGCATTGGATTCTGCATCTTTTGGCTTCCTTTTCCTTCCCTGCCCATGTGGGATCTACACAAAAGTGTGGAAACCCTGACTTTTTTAGATCTATGCATGGAAGAACTACTGAAGAAGGACCCATTGCCTGATTCCTTGCTGCTACTCAAAGTGTGGTCCAAGAACCAGCTACCTTAACAATGCCTGGCAGCTTGTCAGAAAGGCAAGATTCCAGACCTCCACCCCACACTATTAAAACCAAAGCTGAACTTTAATAAGATCTTCCAGGTGAACTGGATCACATTAAAGTTTTGGCAACCCTCACCTACTGAAAGAATTGCAAGTCAAAGCCAGGTTCAGCCGCAGGCTCAGGTACTCACCCATAAGCCCACTCCCTAGCTCTTCTCCAGGCCACTCAGCTTCTCCCACAGCACCAAGGTAGAATACAAAAGGCTCAGTAACAAATCCAGCAGGTGGCCCCTTTCTAATGAGGCAGAATTAAGCAGATCAGGATCCCAGGACTGAAGGCATACAGCCACCTTTCACATGATGAGTGCCAGTCCCTGTGTGCCACATCAGATCAGCCTTCTGACCCCAAGCCATCCAAATATCCCTGCTCTACTGCAGAGGGAAGGAACTGAGCTAGACAAAATAGGAAATGTTCTGAAATCAAGTGTGGTCATGAGCTCTGACCAACATGCAGGAACACTTGTAGATGCTGGAGATGGTCCAACACAAAGGATAGTGTGCATTACAGAGATGAAATTGAAAGGCAAATGGGAATATAGGACCGCTGTTGCAATCATGAGATCATGTGATTCCAATACTGCTTATCCCAGTGGAGGTACAGGTTAGTTCCATTGTTCAATTTAGTAACTATTGATCAGAGAAAATGCTGTGTGCCAGGCACTGTTTCTAGGTGTGAGACAACAGACAAAAATCCATACCACCGAAGCTTACAAACTAGTGCAGGGAGACAGACAGGAAACAAGAGAAAGAAGGATAGAAAGACAGGCAGTGTCCGTGTGCGCACATGTGCCTGTGTGTTTTGAGGTGGAGGAAGCATTCTAATCATATGAGCAGCTCAACGTGGTGATAAGAGCCTTGAAGTGGGAATGAGGAGAAACTGTTCTTCTTTTGCACGTGAACTCATTTGACACTCATGATAATCTATGGGCTACAGTGGCAGGTGTCTAGGTGGCCCTGCGACCTGCTTGCCAGTGTTCACACCCCTGTGCGTTCCCCTCCCCTTCAGTGCAGGCTGCACCTGGTGACTCGGTCTAACAAATAGAAAATGGCAGAAGTGATGGGATGTCACATCTGAAATTAGACAGTAAAAAACTGGCTCCTAAATCTCTCTGTCTCTTTCTCTCTCTCTCTTTCCCTCTCTCTCTCTCTCTCTCTCTCTTGCGCGCGCACGCCTCACTCTGGGAGAGGCTGTCAGTTGTGAGCAGCCCTATAGGCCTACGTCGTGAGCACCTGATGTCTCTGGCCAATAGCCAGCAAGGACCTGAGGCCACCAATGGCCTCATGAGTGAGCTGGAAAGCAGGTCCTTCCCCAGTCCAGCCCAGAGATGACCGCAATTCCAGCACTTTAATTGCATCTTCCTGACAGATCACCCATAAGCCACACCCATATCTTTGACCCATGGACACTGTGACTTTAGGAATGTTTGTTATTCTCAACCACTAAGTTTGGGGTAATTTGTTATACAACAGGCAATACAGGTCAAGCACAGTGGCTCATGCCTCTTATCCCAGCACTTTGGGAGGCCAAGGTGGGAAGATCGCTTGAGCCCAGGAGTTTGAGACCAGCCTGGCTACATGGTGAGACCCTGTTTCTACAAGAAATAAAAGTAAATTATCTAGGTGTGGAGGCATATGCCAGTAGTCCCAGCTACTTGGGTGGCTGAGGCGGCAGGATTGCTTGGGCCCAGGAGGTCGAGGCTGCAGTGAGCTATGATCACGCTGCTGCACTCCAGCCTGGGCAACAGAGACAGACCCTGTCTCAAAAAAAAAAAAAAAAAAAAAAAAAAGGTGGGGTGAGCAATACATTATATAGGCAGGTACTTTTCTTACCTCCATTTTATAGAGGATAAAACAAGGCACAGAGAAGTAAATTAACTTGTCCAGGACATACAGCAAGTAATGCCAGGGCTGAGATTTGAACCCTAACAGTCGGGCATCTAGAGCCCGTACAACTGAGCAAGGCAGGATGCTGACATATTCAAGTATGGGTTTGTGCATCTGCTCCTCTAATCGGACTGTGCTCTCCTTTTCAGATCTGTGCACCTGGCACTTGGTCATTGTCCAGCACTTAGGAAGTGCTCAGCAAATGCTAGCTGAGTGAAGCCAGGAGGGTGGAAGTGAGCAGAGCTGTCCTCTTGACTCTAGCCCACCTTGCACCAGAGAAGGGAAAAGAGAAGCGGTGAGGAGAAACGTCCCCCACGTCCCCATCAGCCCCTAGTCTCCTGCATGGAGCTGGAAGCTGCGTTTTTGTTTTGTTTTGCTGAGACATACACAATCCAAGGAAAGCATGTTAGACTTGGCCCCAAGTTTAATATCCTCGATATGATCTCCTAATCTTTTTCAGGTGCATCTCACATTCGGAATCTTTATTTGGCTTCCAAACAGCAAGTCGTCTCTTGAACTAAAAAAATGTGACTTGTATCTGTTTATCTTTAGTAACCTCTGAAAGATATGTTTGTAACTTTATGGGAATGTTCTACAAGCCTGTTAAACAACATCTGTTCTTGTTGCTTGTACACTTTCGGAGATGGGTCTTTGGGATTTTTTTTTTTTTTTTTAAGAAACATCTAGAAAGATTTTTTTATTACGTTTTCATTGTTCTGATGCAAAGTACACGTGAACTCACAGCTCCCAGCCACTCGACTTTGCGGAGGGGGCTGAAAGCCTCAGTAGCGGACCCGGCCGGGAAAGGCGGAGCCGACAGCTGTCGCGGGGCGGGGCTTCCAGGCCCGGGAGGTGGAAGGCGGAGAGCGGCGAGGGCTCCGGCTCCGGACCCAGCCGAGCGCGCAGCGTGAAGCGGAGAACGCCGGGTTAGCGCCAGGCTGAATCCTCGCTCTGACTCCTATTGCGGTGGGATGTGGTCTCTGAGTCTCCGTTTACTGATTTACGGAATGGAACTTATGATGAACACTAGCCAACACAAGCAGAGGTTTGCCTTGAGTGACTTCTCTGAAAGTGGCACCTTTTACCACTTTTTAGGTAACAGAAACTGACCTGACGGTGACTAAGCCCGAGATGAAAAGCTGTTAAAGGGACCTGCATGGAAGCAAACCGGTGTGCGGCGCCGAGCATAGGGTGCTGGGGGCGCCTTTTTTCTGTGCTGGCGTCCCCCACCCCCGGCTTGCTGTCCTCGTGAAACCTCGCTCCCTCACTGCAGCTGGGTCGGGAAGCCCTTCCTGGAAGCCTTACAGGGTCCTTGGTTCTGTGAAACGAAGGCAAGAAAGGGAAACCGGCCCTGCCTGAGGGTGCTGAGTCCATGCCCTCGTGTCTTGCAGTTCCAGGAGCACCGATACATGCATCTTATTTTTATCTAATTAATGTAAATTTTTGCGCAGTTTTAAAAAGGTTTACAAAAAAAATTGAGTGGAAAATACAAAGAGTTCTCATATACTCCTTTTCTTTTCTGACATCTTCTATGAGTGTAGTCGATTTGTTACGATTGATGAGCCAACGTTGATATATTATTATTAGCTAAAATCCATACTTTACATTAGCATTCACTCTTTGTGTTGTACAATCTGTGGGTTTTGACAAATGCGTAATGTCATGTGTCCATCATCACAGTAACTGTACAGAACAGTTTCACTGCCCTAAAAATCCCCAATGCTCCACGTAGTCCTCCCTCTTTCCCCTCAAGCCCCTGGCAACCACTGATCTTTGTACTGTCTCCATAGTTTTACTTTTTCCAGAATGTCATATACTGTAGCTGGAATCATACAGTAAGTAGCTTTTTTAGATTGGCTTCTTTCACTTAGCAATATGCATTTTATTAATAAGTTCCTCCATGTCTGTTTGTGGCCTGATTGCTCATTTCTTTTTATGGCTGAATAATACTCTGTTATTGCAGGTAGCACATTACTTTATCCACTCACCTGCTGAAGGACATCTTAGTTGCTTCCAGGTTTTGGCAATTATGAATAAAATTAATCTAAACATTCATGTGCAGATTTTTCTATAGATGGAATCTTTCAACTCTTTTGGGAAAATACCAAAGAGTGCAATTGCTGGGTCATATGGTAAGAGTATGTTTAGTTTTGTTTAAAAAAGAAAAAAAAAAAAAGGCTAGACTGCCTTTCAAAGAGGCTGTACCATTTTGCAGCCATTTCCACTAGCAATGAATAAGAATTCCTATAGAATTCCTATTGTTCCACATTCTTGTCATCATTTAGTGGTGTCAGAGTTTTGGATTCTAGTCATTCAAATAGGTGTATAATGGTATCCCATTTTTGTTTTAATTTGCAATTCCCTAATGACATGTAATATTGAATATCACATTCATCATTTAAATAATGAAATAAAAAGAAATAAGTAAAAATGGAATTTGTCTGCTCTAAAATGTATGCTATGCCATCGTTGCTGTGTTTAGTGGACAAATATCACTGGGGATTATAAGGCTTGGGCCTCTTGGCCAAGAAAGTGGGCTTCGCTTAAGGAACAAACTGCTCATTTTCGTAATTAATTGCTTGTTTTGGTTACTTTTTGCTTTAGCTAGCAGGAAGCTCAAGAGGATCTCTAAAAACGGCACGGGATTTATAGTAGATATTTCTACACAGCAATTTTACCCCTTACAATCCTACTCCTATTTTCTCTTCACTCTAATTTCCCCATTTATTGGGATCTGAGAAATAAGGAAGAAATGTTAGTAATATTTAGTTAATTTAGTATTAGTAATATACAGTTTTTTTTGTGTTGGACCACATGTTGAACTGGCTTGAGCTGCAAGCCCCCTCCCTGAACCTAACCCAAAAGAGAGAGGCAGAAGATCCCAGAATCCATCAGAAACAGTGGGAACTCCATGAAGAGACAGAAAGTAGTTGAGTCTCATTCCAAAAACAGAAAGATTGTCTGTAGTGTCAGAAGTCTCTGGAGCCACTAATAGGTGATAGAAAATGAGAAATGATCATAAAAGAAATGAAGCAAATACATAAAATGAGAGGAAATCTGCATGGAAAAAAACTGTGTTTGCCATGGTTTGCCATGAATCACTCAACCCAATTTTGTGCACCTGAATGCCAAATAAAAAAACAATTACAAAACTTACCAGGAAAAGATGCAATTGTGGTTAAGTAGAAAGCATTTTATGAGCATCAGTTGTTACTATGGAGTATTTATTTGATCCTTATTTGAAGCCTTGTAAGATAAGCAGGATAAGCATCATTATTCCCATTTTACTAATAAAAAAAATGAGACCCAGGATGTCTAATTTGAAGAGGCCATTTAAATCTACCTGAGGATTCAGGCTCGACTGCCTGATCCAGGGTCCAGCAGAACAAAGGAGGAAACTTCTGAGAGATCACCTCTTAATAGGGAGTCAGCCTCTAGGGGCCAAAGGTCAGCTGCTGTAAGAGTATGAGAGGATATGGCATGACTTTGGGACTTTCTCTGCAAGTTTTGCTTGTATTAATTGGTATTATCAGTTGAATAGTATCACCCAACAAAGATGTTTGAGTCCCCAGTACCTCAGAATATAATCTTATTTATTTCTCTCTTTTTTTTGTAAGCATACATTGAAATATTTTATTAAAACATGTTTCTTTTTCCATTGAGGCCCATGCAGCCAAATAGAGAAATCCAGCAATAAAAGGTGAATATCAGCATATATATATTGTTTGTTTGTTTGTCTGTTTTTGAGACAGAGTCTTGCTGTGTCGCCCAGGCTAGAGTGCAATGGCACGATCTCGGCTCACTGCAACCTCCGCCTCCCAAGTTCAAGTGATTCTCCTGCCTCAGCCTCCTGAGTACCTGGGATTATAGGCACATGCCGCTAGGCCTGGCTAATTTTTGTATTTTTAGTAGAGACAGCAGGGTTTCACCATGTTGGTCAGGCTGGTCTTGAACTCCTGACCTCGTAATTCACCCGCCTCGGCCTCCCAAAGTGCTGGGATTACAGGCATGAGCCACCATGCCTGGCCATCAGCATATATTCTTTTGTTTGTTTTGGTTTTTCTTTTTGAGTCAGAGTCTCGCTCTGTCGCCCAGCCTGGAGTACAGTGGCGCGATCTTGGCTCACTGCAAGCTCCACCTCCCGGGTTCACGCCATTCTCCTGCCTCAGCCTCCTGAGTAGCTGGGACTACAGGCACCCACCACCATGCCCGGCTAATTTTTTGCGTTTTTAATGGAGACGGGGTTTCACCCTGTTAGCCAGAATCTCCTGACCTCATGATCCGCCTGCCTCGGCCTCCCAAAGTGCTGGGATTACAGGCGTGAGCCACTGTGCCTGGTCCATCAGCATATATTCTTTAAAGTGCATCATAAACTGTTTTTTCAGTGAATTGAAGACTTTGACAGAAAAAGTCTTTGTACGCGCACATTGAGAATTTTTTTTGTTTTTGTTTTTGTTTTTGTTTTTGAGATGGAGTCTCGCTCTGTTGCTCAGGCTGGAATGCAGTGGCACGATCTCGGCTCACTGCAAGCTCCGCCTCCCGGGTTCACACCATTCTCCTGCCTCAGCCTCCCGAGTAGCTGGGACTACAGGCGCCCGCCACCACGCCAGGCTAATTTTTTGTATTTTTAGTAGAGACGGGATTTCACCGTGTTAGCCAGGATGGTCTGGATCTCCTGACCTCGTGATCTGCCTGCCTCTGCCTCCCAAAGTGCTGGGATTACAGGCGTGAGCCACCGCGCCTGGCTGAGAATATGTTGTTAAAACATGTTTCTTTCTTCATTGGCCTTATGAGGCCAGAATGTGACCTTATTTCAAAATAAGGTCACTGCAGATGCAATTAGTTAAATTAAGATTAGGTCATACTGGAGTAGGGCTGGCCCTTAATCCAGTAGAATTGGTGTCCTTATAAAGACGAGAAATTTGAACACAGAGACAGGCACGTGGGGAGAACACCATGTGACAATGAAGGCAGAGATCAGGGTGATGCGTCTAGGAGCCAAGGAATGCCAAAGATGACCAGCAACTACCAGAAGCTACAGGAGTGGCATGCAACAGACTACCCTTACAACCTCAGAAGGAGCAAACCCTATCAACATCTTGATTTTGGACTTCTCGCCTCCAGCATTGTGACAGAACAAATTATTGTTATTTTAAGCCATTCAGTTTGTCATCTTTTGTTACAGCAGCCCTAGACAGTCAGGGTATGCTGAACAGCTGTAACCAACACACCCAAGATGTGTAATGGCTCCAACACAGCCAAAGTTTACAGTAACAGTCCAAGGCCAAGTTCCATTGGTGGGCACCTCTACTGCACACAGTCATTTAGACATCCAAGCTAACAGAGGGTTTACCATCTTTAACAGTGGTTTCCCAAGACTGCCTTGGTCCTACCATTCTAGTCCATGGGAACAGAAAACAGAAGAGGTTTGATAAGCTGGCCAAAAATGGCTATGTCACTTCTGGTCACATTTCCTTGAAGAGAACTTAGTAATATGGCTCTACTCAGTTGCAATAGGGACATATGCAATATGGTGCAGCTGGAGGAGAGCTAGTGATTCTTCTGCAATGATGAAAGCTGCTATTTGAAAAGGGGGCAGTGAGAGAGCTTATTTCCAGGAATGCAAAAGCCGGGGAGTTAGAGAAACAGTGTCCAACTCTTCCACCAGTCTTGAGGATAATGCAATTTAAGAGATGGATCAGGTCAAGGCTTTTGAAAAAAAGAATAGAAAACTAGGGCAAAGCAAGGGCCCTAGGAAGATGGCAAGCATCCTGCAAAGTTTAGCTATTAGAAAACTCATGGGAATGCCCTATTATTATATCCAGATGTTCTAAGGAAATTTCAACCCAACTCTGCCCCAAGGTATAGGCTCCAGAAAGAATCATCCTGCTTACAGCACCAGGCCTCTGATTCAAAGAACTTGAGAGAGAATAAAATTAGCACAGCATAGCCAGAACTGAAGTCCTATAAGGACCCCCATAAAGTAGACATCAGGGCCCAAGAGATTCATCAAAGGAGACCCAGCTTGTTAATTGGTTTCCTGGTAAACAGTCAAGAACCTGGGTTTGGTGGATTCAGGAGTCAGATAGAGCTGGGAATAAATCCTCCTTTATGGCTTTGAGCAACTTATGCATGTGTTAGGAAGGAATGTGCCCCCCTAAAATTCGTATGTCGAAATCCTACCCCCCAATGTGATGGTAGGAGGTGAAACTTTTGAGAAGTAATTAGTTAATAAGGATAGACACCTCAGGAATGGAATTCACACCTTGATAAGAAGAGAAATGAGAGATGATTTATCTAGGTCATGTGAGGATACAACAAAAAGACAGCCATCTACAAATCTAGCAGAGTTCCTTCACTAGTTATTGGATCTATTGGTGCCTTGATCTTGGACTTCCCAGCCCCCAGAACAGTGGAAAATAAAAATGTGTTCTTTAAACTACCCAGTATTGTATTATGTTTTAGCAACCCAAACTAACTAGACAGCATCCTCTCAGAGCATTAGTTTTCTCCAGGGCATAGAGGTGACAATAACCAACTTGCAGGGTCACTGTGCAGGGTAAATGAAACAAAATCCATCTCAGTGGCCGTTCATTATCTTCTTTTTTCACCTCCCCTTCAATTGTGGTATAAGTGCAGTAGATTCCAGTATTGCTTTCTTATAACAAAGTGTATCTAAAAGTAGACAATAGAATCAGCAGTGAGATCAGGTTTGACAGCACATTTCACACTTTCATGTGATAGAAATGTACATCATTTCTCTGCCCACACCCTGCACCCATTACAGCCCCTGTCCTCACTCTTTTCCACCCAACAAAATTCCTTCCATTCTCCAAGGCCAAAGTTACATCCACCTCTGCTGTGAATGCTACTCAAATTTTCAAATAGAATTTGATGTTTCCAACCTTAATAAAAACTCCCTGAGGACAGGGATTTTGTCTATTGTGTTCACTGCTATATCCTCACCAGTTGGGAAACTACCTAGTACATAGAAGGTGTCAATTTATATCTGTTAAATGAATTGATTAGTTAATTAGTTAAACTTTCTCCTCTCTGAGACCTACTCATACTACCACTATTCATTCATTCTCTCTTTCCCTCAATAAGTATCATGTTCCCATTGTGCAAGGCATTGTGGCAATGTGAGAAAGGCCATGGAAACAGATCTGCCCCCAAGGAGCTTACAGTCAATGAGAGGACACCAGACATAAGCTATATGTATACATATAACAAAAATAATGCCAGGTGGGAGCACCAATATTGCACAGGCATTGTTCAGATGAGAGAAAAGTTGCCTCAGCTGGAGTGATGGGATGGAGGAAACATTACCAAATATGGGGCCCTGATTTTTTGTTTGTTTGTTTTTGAGATAGGGTCTCACACTCTGTCACCCAGGCTGGAGTCTGGTGGCATGATCATAGCTTACTGCAGCCTCCATGTGCTGGGCCCTGGGCTCAAGAGACCCTCCTACCTCAGACTCCTGAGTAGTTGGGACTACCGGTGTGCATCACTACATCTGACTAATATTTAAAATTTTTAGTAGAAAGGGGATCTGGCTATGTTGCCCAGGCTGGTCTTGAACTCCTGAGCTCAAGCAGGCCTCCAGCCTCAGCCTCCCAAAGTGCTGGGATTACTGGCATGAGCCACCTCATCCTGCCATGGGTCCCTGATTTTAACACATCTGTGCTACACATCTTGTCATGTACTTTCTTGGTGACTCCTACACTGGCCCACAACACACTGGAAACAGCATCACCCCTTCATCTTTGGGGTCCTTCACCCGACTTCCTGTGCCTACCACAGAAAAGTTACTTGAACATAGGATGATTTAAAAATAAGGTTCTTGTGCCAGGCATGGTGGCTCACTCCTGTAATCCCAGCACTTTTGGAGGCTGAGGCAGGTGGATCACTTGAGGTTAGGAGTTCAAGACCTGGTAGAGCATGTCTGGGTTGCAGGAGGAAATGCATCAGAATGTCTGTCCCTTTTAGCAGGTGAATAACTTCTGGAACAATGCCAGCTCAACACAAGTCTTCATTTTCCCCTTGAGTTTGGTTTGACGGTTTTTGTTCCAGTTCTGCTTCCAGAGCCAGAGGCTAAATCTGGAGACCTGACATTTGATTCCTACAGGTATCATTTTCTAAGTTGCAATAGAAATACAGACATTCTCACTTGTAACTTGGCTAGGAGTACATGCGTGGATGGACATGGAAGCAAGTATGTGGAGTCTGGAAAGAACAGGCATTTATCCACAACCACTTGATTGTTACCTTCTTGTCAGGGGCAAATCATTTTGTATCATCTGGCCCACACCCTTGTTAAACCATCCCTTGCCCAAAATTCATCTGTGCTAATTGGGCCCGAATGAAGACAAAGGTCTCAGTTAAATAACATACCGTTATAGTAGGAATAAGACTTCACAACCAAAGAATCTCCATCAATTTTCCTGTCTCAAAAAATGCTAGCCTTCATAAATCCAGCAAACACTGGTGCATATAGAAAAAGCGATGAACTAGAAGCCAGGAAACCTGAGCCAGGTCCAGGCCCAGCTCAAGTCCTACTCAAACCCTACCTCCTCCATAATGTTGTTCTGACTTCTGTATCCTGCACCCATCTATCTTTTCTTGGAATTTTTATTTTGCTGACAACTTGTTTCACATGCTTTGATACACAGTTGGCCCCAGTGGGTGTTTACTCCTACTATCGTCATTATTACCACATACCTCAACCCTGAATATATTCCTTCTTTAATTATGCTCTCAAAATGTCATGTCTTACCATCTTATATTACAAAAAAAGTCTTCACTGTTGAGAGAAAGAACTTAGATCTGTATCCCCTGAGTATAGACCAAATGCTTCATATTATTATTTTCTAATTTTGCTTTTCAGTTTTGAAAACATAGCAGCATATGCATGCAAGTATCTATGAGTATAAGAAGAAAATGTAGGAAAATCCTTTGTAACATCTAACATCAGTGGACCATATGGCAGACATGGCTGTAATCTTCAAAATTCTGTCCAACAAAGAAATGTGTTAAGCAGGAATCTTTAAATAAATAAAAATAGTCAGGCTCAGAATAAAGGAATAATAGGTAAAGAAAATATGCAAACTAAGGACAAAAAAAGGCAGAAGATCATAGTGGACCACAAGTATTTACAAGTATAATACAAAGGCTGTGGTTGATGATTTGTGTGACTTTTTTTAATAGAAGAGGTGACAGGGAAGTGGAGAGAAAGGTACATAGTACGAATGATCTGAGATAAAACAGACTCACATAATCGGAATTGCTTTGAACTATCATAAGTCAATAATAATGTGAGAATGTGGAAAGGATTTGGAAGACATTTGCAAATAGGATCTATAATGAAAGGTAAAACCCTCATCTGTATTGTTAGCCCAGAGCTGGAGAAAAGAATAAAGGGTGATGTGGCAATTTTCATCTGTGGGCAGGTAGACAGAAAATGGTGGGGATCTGTTCTCTCACTCCATTGAGTCCCAACACGAAGTAAATTGTCCACAGAAAGAATTTAGTTTCAACGTCAGGATTCGTTTCCCAGCCATGAGGGTTGTTAAATGCTAAAGTGGTTGACCCACAGACAGTAGGCACTTTCCTTCATTGACACTCTTTAAAAGGGAAAATGAATGAAAAAGACACTTCTGCCTGAAACAACTTAGGTGAAGTCTGCCTTGAAGCACAGGGATGCTCCATATGACCGTTGAAACCTTGTGTCCTCATCATAAGTTACTAAACACACATACTTCTGTAAGTGGGACTATTCAAGAGATAACTATCACACACTTGCAAATTATACTATGCCTTGGTGCACACTACTCCCTGCAATTATCCTAGAAGGTAAATGTGTGTCTGGCATCACCAATAACCATCACCATCAAAATATAAGCACTTTTAGGAACAAACTTCAGATTAACCAAGCTCAACAATCACCACAATGGTGTTCTGTAGTTGTCTATAGAGATGGCCATTGCCTATTCAATTTAGCAAGTAGTGCAGGAACAAGCTGAAACAGTCCCACCTAGGCTCAATCTGCCATGCCTGGCGATGCGGGCACAGTCTTCGGTGGTGAGTACACATTGAGTGCTTACAGGTAGGAGACTCAGATCTTAGTCTTGTCTGATTCCAATCTGCTATGAGGCATCAGAGATGCCTCCTTGCTTCTCTGACACAGTGTTCCCACCCATGAAATGGGCTGTAAAAAAGGACTGTTGTAAATTAGGAACAGATATGATTCTGAAAAATAATAAAGCTCAAGACAATGTGTGGGGTCATTACTGTTAAAAGTGGGTTTCACCGAAGGAGTACTCTGTTAGATAAGAAGGCACTGATTGGGTTGATCTTGCTGGCAGTCACTGAAAGTGGCATTAGGCCTGGCTAAAGGGAAGGCCAGGGTGAGTCGTTGGTTTTACA
Source organism: Pan troglodytes (assembly GCF_028858775.2). Lineage (NCBI taxonomy): Eukaryota > Metazoa > Chordata > Mammalia > Primates > Hominidae > Pan > Pan troglodytes. Next base: position 19,482,963 of record NC_072411.2, read on the forward strand.
AATGCAATCAGCTCCTTGTGGATGAGCCAAGAGCATGCTCTCTTTCAGCTTTAGTAGCACACAGATTTTAGACAACAGGTCCATTTAAAGATCCTGCCCTGGTTAGCAACTGGCTGATCACTTTTCAAAGAAAATGACACCTGCATGGAACCTGAACAGAGAAAATAATGAGGAGAAGCATTAATGACCCAATTTTCCAGCAACTCAAAAAAATCATTTCCTCACGAGAATGTGCAGCTGTGCTGGAGACTGTGATGCTTTGCTTGATTTGTATTATTATGATGATAGTTTGTGAAAACGCCCCCCGTCAGGGCCTTTTTGAGTTTTAGATCAGTAATTTGTGGAAGGAGTCCTAGAAAAATACCCATCTCCTTCTCCCACAATCTTGCCTAAGAACACTATGCGGCCTTTCTGGTCCCCCACACTTGGTAGCAGAAAGTCATAAGGGTGAAAATGAATTTGCCAAAATTGGACTTAAAAGGGTTTGGGGGGCCATCAGGAAATACACTGTTGAGGTGGAACCAGAACCATCACATGGGCAGAAATACAAGGCTGGTGCTCACTGCCAGGTGGCAGCTGGCAGGTGGTGAGCAATTATTGGATCTTTTTGCACTTCTTTTTTCAAATTGATGTAGATACAGCAAGATGGTTTGGTGCACAAAGCAAAGGATTTGGAGATAGGAAAACTGGGGTCTGCCACAAACAGACTGGGAGACCTCTAGGCAAGCCTTCCTTTGGTTTCAGTTTCCCCAACTACAAATAAGAGAGATTACACTAGATCAGTGAGGGCAGAGAGAGCTCTCCTCCCACGTCTGTCCAGTTGAGAAACAGTGGCTGCTCAGGCATTACATTGAAAGGGATCCTGAGGCTGCATCCAGCTCACTAGGAAAGAGTGCCGTGATCGATTCATGATGCCTGCCATGGGTGCAGATAGCAGCGGTAGACACGATGCTGTGGATTTACCATCTTTGAAGTGGACCAGTCCAGGGCCTCCCAGTATTGGATTCCAGTGGCATGAGTCTGTGAAGCCTTTATAGAATTCATCAGAGCTCAAAAAAATAATCAACCCCCTTCCTTATGTAGACCTACCTGTAGGTTCTGCTAGTTTTAACTGCCCCCACCTCCAAATTGCTTGCTCTGAAATGCCTTCACAGGCCTTGTCCTGACTGGCTCCCATCCCCTGCACACACTTCACTCAGTCATAACCTCACCCTGTCATTTCACGTGGTCTGAGATGACACCCACCAAAAAGATGAACAGGGGTTAATTTTTTTTTCATGAAATACTGAGTAACAAAGCTACATCACATAACTGAAGGTACCTAATGTGTTATAAACAGACACAAGCTCTTGAACCCGGAGTCCTGGGTTGTAGCCCCAAACTTGCCATAAAGTTGAAGCCTCTCTCTATCCCCCACTGGACCTTGGGCAATTTCCTCACTCTCTCTAGACATCGGCTTCCTCATCTGAAAAGTGACAGAGAGCTAAGGTCAATGATCTCAGAAGCCTCTGGAAGGTTATGTTTGAGACTTCTCCCTAAGTCCTGAGGGTGGCATTGGGAAAGCCCATACCCAGCCCCACTAACTCTTGGGGTCCTAATGGGATAGAAATTCAAGACTAAAGGACCACAGACGCAAGCCTGAACCCACACAGCAAGCACATGCTGTCATGCCACAGCCCATCTGAAGGACTCCAAATCCTCACTTTTCCAACCCTGGTGGGTAATCCCCCAAACCTCTCCTGTGGAGGACACGCTTGGCCTCCCTCCTTTCTCCCCACTCCCAGTCCAGACTTCCTCCCTGCCCAGCATGCCCCAAGGGGATTGAGTGGGGCTCTTCTCTAGCCTGCCTTTGGCCATCGCAGCCCAAGGTGCTGCCTCTCAGGTCTCGTTTCTACAGTGCTGTCTCCACAGAGGGGTTCCCTGAACACCTGAGTAAGCATGTTTCCAGGCAAAAGGAGCAAGTTCAGGGAGACATGACACTCAGGAAAAGCACGGGCTGCAGTTAGCAGATGCTTGAAAAGGGTGTAGACAATCCCAGGGCTGGCTGTGCTGCGGTGAGGGGTCAAGGCTGGCAGTGCCATAGGCCTCCCGCAGCTCCCCATCTGCCACAGTTTCCCTACCCAGAGCAGCTCCTGAAAGAGCACTCTGTCATCCTTACAGAAGAGGAAAAGGCAAGGAAGAGTGACATGCAGGTGCCTGCTGCATGCCAGGTGCTGGAGTTCATGTACATCATCAAAATCATGACAACCCGGCCAGGTGGATACTGCCAGCCCCATTTCACGGAAGAGAAGACTGGGGCTCAGAGGTAAAGTGACTTCCCTGAGCATCTCCCCAGAGGACAAAGGAATCCTAGAGTGATACAATATATTCACCTATGTCGAAGGATGGGAATGATATGGGTGGGAGGAAATGGTCAAGCAATTTGGCATGACAGCATGATGCCCTTTCCAAATGGTCAGAGTGAGCCGTCCCCACTGGGCTTCTCTCTCCCTCTCCTCCACATCAGCATTGCCCTGGCTGGAGATGCACAGGCAATTGAGAAGATTATCTTAGCAAAGGATGATCTGAGCAGAGCTTCTGACCCCAGGGCCTCAAGACAAGAGAAACAAATGGGCTGCAGCCACCGACCCTTTTAAAGGAGGGGCAGCCAAAAGGCCAGCCAGGACAGGGAGGAGGTGAACTCAGACCCCATGCTCTGGCCAGGAGCTGCGTGCAGCCGCCCTGGGGCTAACTGCCGCGTGCCTGAGTGAAGTTAATAAAGTTGCATCCTAATAGTTTCCAAGGTCTCCTGGGTTTCCATTCCCAAAGGGGCCAGGCATCAGGAATGTACTTTGTTCATTTATTTTGGCAAGTTTAGCTCTGTATGCTCCTCACTGCGCTTCCTAGTTTGTTTTGCAAGCTTAATAAAGTCTTCGTAATGAGGCTCCCCTTCAGTGAGGCTGTGCAGAAGCCACTGAGAAATGGGGCAAAAGTGACAGATTTTTTCTTTTTTCTTTTTTTTATTTAAACAATTATTGTGTTTGCAAGAGAGAGAAGGACTAATGAGACTCTATTCCATTTAGAGGCTATATTTCTCGTTTCCATAGTGCATATCTCCCAGGGGCACCCCATTTCTATTTGATGATTTCCAAGTTGAGTTTTTACCTGGCCACTCTCAGGAAATGAGGTTCAGGGAGAAAAGACACATTTCCAAAGGCTGACAGAGGCAGTCCATGTCTATTTGATAATTTCCAAGTTGAGTTTTTACCTGGTCACTCTCAGGAAATGAGGTTCAGGAAGAACAGACACATTTCCAAAGGCTGACAGAGGCAGTCCATGTCTATTTGATGATTTCCAAGTTGAGTTTTTACCTGGTCACTCTCAGGAAATGAGGTTCAGGAAGAACAGACACATTCCCAAAGGCTGGCAAAGGCGTCATCCACTCAGGGGTGGCCACATCTCCATGTGGCTCCTTCAGTGTGGCTAGCTCTGTGCTAGGTGCTGAGGGAAGCCACAAAAGGAAGTGACAAGCAGACAGAGGTGGAGGCACTACCACGGCCCTCCCAGGGATGGGATGGGGTGGGTGAGGTTTATGCATACCAAACAATTAGGCAACAGCACACACAGTCTAAACCCAAGGGCTGGATTGAGTGGTACATTTGGGAAGAGCGGCTGCAACGCACTGCAGGGAAGTGACTATGGGACTACTGTTTCTCAGAGAAAGCTCCCTGGAAGAGGGTCTTGACTCTGGTCTTGAAGGAAAAAGGAAAGGAATGAGAATGACCATTTGCTGAACATCATGTTAGATACATTATGTAATCCACCCACCCTATGCTATGAGTATTGAAATTATCCCTATTTTTATAGATGGGGAAATTAAAACCCAGAGAGGTTAAGCAACTTACCCACGGTCCCACAGCAGAGTCAGGATTTAAACCACAAGTGTCCAGCTCCAAAGCCCATGCATTTCCACTCTTCCTTAAGATTTCTGGAAAGTGTAGGGCTTGGATTAGCAGGAGAGATTTAGGAAGTTCTCAGGCAGAGAGGAAAAATAAAATAGACTAAAAAATGATGAATGCTCAATCTCTAAACATCAAGGTCGAGGTGTCTGCAAACCAACTGTAAATTTTAGGAAGACCCAACTGAAGCTTGAAGAAAATGTTGTCCATCAAGGAGAGCTCTACTTTACCTGTTGTATTATTTTCCTTGATCGGCCATGACAAATGACCACAACTGGGTGGTTAAAACTATAGAAATGTATCTCCTCATAGCTCTGGAGGCCAGAGGCTGAAATTAAGGTGTGACGGGACCATCCTCCCTCTGAAGGCTCTGAAGGAGGACCCTTCCTCGTCTTTCCCAGCTCCTGGTGCCTCCTGCTGTTCCAGAGTTTTTGGCAGCATCACTCCCATCTCTGCCCCTCTCCCCACATGATCTTCTTCCCAGTGTCACTCTGTGTCTTTTTCTCTTTTGTCTGTCTCTTTTTTTTTTTTTTGAGATGGAGTCTCACTGTGTGGCCAGGCTGGAGTGCAGTGGTGCAATCTTGGCCTCTGCCACCCGGGTTCAAGCAATTCTCCTGCCTCAGTCTCCCAAGTAGCTGGGATTACAGGCACGTGCCACCACACCCAGCTAATTTTTGTATTTTTAGTAAAGACGGAGTTTCACCATGTTGGCCAGGATGGTCTCGATCTCTTGACCTCATGATCCACCCACCAGAGCCTCCCAAAGCTGGGATTACAGGCATAAGCCACCATGCCTGCCCTCTTTTGTCTCTTATAAGAGCACTGGTAATTGGATTTAACTCTCCCACCTCCAACCCAGAATGATCTCGTCTTGAGATCTTTACCTTAATTATGCCTGCAAAGACCCTGTTTACAAATAAGGTCACATTCACAAGCACTGGCAATTAATACTTGGATACATCAGGCCTGTAATCCCAGTACTTTAGGAGGCCGAGGCGGGCTGATCACTTCAGGCCAGGAGTTCGAGACCAGCCTGGCCAACATGGCAAAACCCCATCTCCACTAAAAATACAAAAATTAGCTGGGTGTTGTGGCGCACACCTGTAATCCCAGCTGCTTGGAAGGCTGAGGCAGGCAGAGGTTGCAGTGAGCTGAGGTCGTGCCACTGCACTCCAGCCTGGGCAACAGCATGAGACTGTCAAAAAAAAAAAAAAAAAAAAAACTTGGACACATCTTTTTGTGGGGACACAATTCAACCCACTACACCTGCCATGTTGAAAGGGTCACTGAATCCATTTTGAATCCCAAGTGACTGTACAGCAACCAGATGTATGAAGCAGTTTAAGAAGGGATCAGGGACCTCCCAGTGGAGGGCAGGACATGCAGGGCAACTCCTGTGGCCTCTCCCCTGCAGCCCTCGGGGTGCTGTGACTGATCTCACCCTTGGGTGCTGCACATTCTCCTTTGCCTTCCATCTTTTGTAATGTGTTTTGGATGCATATTTTCAAGGCAGCATCATAGAAGAGAAAGGAACGAGCTTCAGAGTCAGATGACCTGAGTTCAAATCTGTGACCTTGAATAAGTCATTCACCTGCTCTAGCCTCAGTTTCTCCAACTGTAACATGCGGAAATCATAGTCCTTCTCTCATCAGGGTGTCATAAGGATTGAGAAAATGACGCACGCAAACTCAGCAGAGGGCCTGGTGCATAGTGAGTGCTTATTAAATGTGAGATCTTTATTTCACATATCCCTGTGGCTCCAGCACCTAGCCCTGCATTCAGCCTGCCTTGAGCATTAGCAGATGATGCCTGAATGGTTGTACACATAAATAGAAGCAGCTGGAGCTCTAGAATCGTGAAAAGTGGTGGATGCCTTGGATTGGTTTGCTCAACCACCTTTGCTCTCTAATTCTCAGGTAACTTCCTATACTGCAGAGGACAGAAAGCCAGAAAAATCACGTGGGCCAGAGTCCTTTTCAGCTGGTGTATTGGATACAGTTTTGTGTTCTGGCAATAAGACTTAGAAGGCAGAAATGAAATGAAGGCCCTTTAGGTGTTTTGATTTTCTTCCTTCCCCTCCTTCTCCCCTTTTCATCCCAACCGCCTCCAACCCTGGTTAACAAAGAAAATCATGGAAATTAAGGAATGTCTACAGCAGCATTTTTGAGTCCCTCTTTCAGCTTCTTGGGTATCCAGGGACAGATAAGGCGGTGGAGGCAGCTTATTGATTCCAGTTTCCTGATACCTGGACCATGGCAGCTTCTAGGTAGCTCCAGAGGCAGTCACTTCCCTGCCGAGGGTGTTTTATAGTGCTGTACTCAGGACCCATTCCTGGAGGCCCAGACTGGAGCCAATTCCTCCAGCCCTTCCAGTGTTTTTATAAACATCTGCTATAGACTGAATGTGTGTGTCTCCCAGAGAGAATTCTTATGTTAAAGTTCTAACTTCCTACGTGATGGAGTTCAGAGGTAAGACCTTAGGAAGTTGGTTAGGTCATGAAGGTAGAGCCCTCACAAAGGAGATTAGTGTCCTGCTAAGCAGGCCTCAGAGAGCTGTCTTGTCCACACAAGGACACAGTGAGAAGGCAGCCTCTATGACCCTCATCAGACACGGAATCTGCCGGCACTTCGATCTCGGACTTTCCAGCCTCCAGAACTGTGAGAAATAGATGTGTGCTGTTTATAAGCCACCCAGTCTACGGTATTTGTTGCAGCACCCCAGAAGGACTGAGATAGACTCAAATTCTCTCTATTAGATTTCCTTCTGCTCAAATCGTTGATATATCTATCCTTTGGCTGACAACACCCTGCCTCCATCACTATAACACTATAGTAAATCTTGAAATAAGGTTCTGTTGAGCTGCTAACTTTGTTCTTCTTTTAAAAAATTGTTTTGGCTAGCATAGATCCTTCGCTATTCCACACACATTTTAGAATCAGTATGTCGAGTTATACAGAAAGCTTGCTGGAATTTTGATTGGGATTTTGTTGCATGTTGCTGAAAATATCCTGAGTGGTTTTTATTTCATGCCCTCCCCCACTGACTAACTAAGGACCCTCCTTGCCCCTCACTTCCAGGCTGTCCACTCAATTAAGTTAGTCTATGGGTCATAAGTCAAACTAACAACAAAGACAAGAGCTGGTGTAGCCTCTTTCCAAATCCTGAGCCATTGGGTCCAATGGACAGCTACTGAAATACACTTCCCAGCTTATTCGTGGATTCATGCCTCATTCCCCATTCCCCTCTCCCTTTGCCTGACACTCCATTTTTCTTCCCTCACCTGGCATCCCCACCTCCTCGTAGCCCCTTCAGCCACCCACTACCTCAGCTTAAAGCTAAAGGACCTTTAAATCCACATGCAGAGTTTTATTCTTTTTTGCACAAGAAAGTCAGCTCTAAACATTTTCCTCTCCCTGCAAAACTCCCTACCCCCCGCAACTGCATCACCACCCCAACTCCCTGTCCAAATCCACAAAGCCACAAACACTCACCCCCAGCCCTAGAAAAAGAGATGGCTGCATCCTTCCTATTCCTGGCCTCTGAATTGCCAGCTTCTCCAGATGGGGAAATATAAAGTGTGAGGCTCCAGAAAGTTCATAAACTTTTATGCAGATTAGTTTTAGTCTGGTTTAAATTAGGCAACAAAATAGAATTTCCAGATGTTCTATTTGGAATTAACTTGGCTACAGAGAAAAGGCTACTAGGAGGAAGAGTTGGTAATAGGGTTATTTTTACATTCCAGAAAGAGAGTCACAAAAAGCATATGGAATTGATCAGAAGAGAGGAACCTGCTGGTGGGCACATTAAGAATGCTGTTCTCATTTATTCTGGTTGAGGACATGCAAAGGTGCAACAGTCTCAAGCCACTGGGGAAAAAAAAAGGCCCACTGTAGTGGTGGTTTGTCCCAGCAGTCAGCTCAAAGCAGCAAAGGTTTTTGTCTGATATAAGAAACTCTGAATATTAGGCCAGTGTTTCTCAAACTTTAATATGTGTGTGTGTGAATCCCCAGGGTGTCTGTTAAAATGCAGATTCTGCCAAGAGGGTGACACCAATGCTGCTGGGCCACAAGATACACCCATGGAGCAAGGCACTGGGGTGCTCAAACAGAGCTGGGCAAGAAGGTTCATTCAGACCTACCATGGGCCGGACACATCTCCAAAGAGCAAAGAGGCCCAAAGAGGCAAAGAGGGAAAACAAGAGAGTTAGGCATCATCTTACACTTTAAGAGTAAAGTAATAAACATACGTTTATTGCGGCATTATTCACAATAGCAAAGACTTGGAACCAACCCAAATGTCCAACAATTATAGACTGGATTAAGAAAATGTGGCACATATACACCATGGAATACTATGCAGCCATAAAAAATGATGAGTTCATGTCCTTTGTAGGGACATGGATGAAACTGGAAACCATCATTCTCAGTAAACTATCGCAAGAACAAAAAACCAAACTCCGCATATTCTCACTCATAGGTGGGAAGTGAACAATGAGATCACATGGACACAGGAAGGGGAATATCACACTCTGGGGACTGTGGTGGGGTGGGGGGAGGGGGGAGGGATAGCATTGGGAGATATACCTAATGCTAGACGACGAGTTAGTGGGTGCAGCGCACCAGCATGGCACATGTATACATATGTAACTAACCTGCACAATGTGCACATGTACCCTAAAACTTAAAGTATAATAAAAAAAAAAAGAAAAGAAAAAAAAAGAGTAAAGTATAGGCAGACAACTAAAGCAAAAGTCAGTAAACAAAGGATTGTAAAAATATGACTAAAAGTTATATGGAAACCCTAGGAGGGAGTGGCTAATTCCAGGGGAACTAGGGGAGGTATCAAGGAAGCCAGCTCTTGAGGACAATGACTTGTCAGAGAGGAAGGGGAAGGGCATGCCTTGTAAAAGGAACAGCATGAGCAAAGTCACAGGCGGCGTGAAGGAGCCACGCATGTTTGAGAAACAGAGAGATGTGAGTGGAGCACATGGTGGATGAGAGAAGGGGTTAGAAAGGAAGCCAGACAGGAAAACTCCTGTGAGGCTTGTTAGGGAGCTTGAGGTTAGAGCAAAAGAATCACTGGGCATGTTAGGAAAAAAGAGCAAGGGTGGCTTGGATTTAGGTTGAGGGTGATTATTGCAGAGGTGGGAAGGGGATGCCTTTTTCCTTACTGAAGATAACATGAGAGGACTACAGGCCTGGGTGGCAGGAACATTAGCCAACGTGAAGACAAGGAATTAGACCTGGTCCACTGCTTCTGCCTTCTCCTTTCCTGCTGAGTTTAAGCCAATCAGCTTGATGGGTTCATGGGTAGACTCAGGGCTCCAGAAACACAACAGATAGGCAGGTGTCTGGGATTCAGAAAGACAACAGAGAAGGGAAAAAAAAGAAGGGATTTCAGGGTCAGGGGAAAGGGCTGGACACTTTCATTCGTTCAACTGTGCTGGTCACCTGGATGGGGTTCATGGTATCCTCTGGGAAGTTGTTCATGTAAGGATGAATACAGTGTAGCAAAATTAGTGCCTCCGGAGAGGTAGCCTACGTGTTGGGAAGCTGCAAGGGTAGTACCTATGCCAGCTGGGGTGGACAGGAAGAGAAGGGAGTCAGGAGAAAGGCCTAACAGAAGTGAACTCCTGGTTGAAGTTTGAAGGACAGGTAGGAGTTAGCCAGGCCAGGAGAAGGAAGAACACTTTAGGCAACCGGAACAGGTAGAAACAGGAAGCATAGGGCCCTGGAGCCCCATTCAGCATGGGCAACAGGGTTGGGTATGGGTTGGGCTTGGTGGATAATGAACGTCAGACAGAGGCTAGATCTTCAAGGGTCTGGGGTCAGAGCATTAACACTGGAGACTAGCTCATTAACACTGGAGACTAGCCTACAGTCCCAGCAGGTAGAAATTGGGCATAACAGCAGTGATTCCAAAAAGAGGACCCAGAAGCTCCTTGTGCCAGGACCACCTGAACCAATTTGCACAACCATGGCCAGGGTTACAGTGGCCTCATGAGACAGGGCCAGGATCCCTCCAAGAGCACTCTTTGGTGAACGCTTTTGGTAGACGAGTGACGTCAGGGCCTGGTCACAGGGGTCCAGGGTATCATCCTTCGAGAATAGTGCCTGCTTCCACTGGAACTCCAAGATCATTGAGGGAGTACAAACAGAGGTGATGGGCTCCGGTGAGGATCCTTAAGCCTAAATCCCTTTCAATCACACAGATATCACCAGTATCATCAGTTGACAAAGAGGTTTAAGATTTCTGAAACTTCAGCTTGGTTGAACATCAAAAGGCGAGTGGACCATCCTGATGCATTCATTAGCAGTTTGAAGGGGCCGGGAAGAGTGAAAATGACTAGGAATTACTACAGTGAAATGGAGGCTGGAGCAACCTAGCATGAAGATCCCACGAAGAATGGAGTGAGGCAGAGCACAGAGCAACCTGGAAAGAAGCAGTCACGACTAGCAAAGGGAGCCTGTGCATTTTGTTAGGGGAGGGAAGGGTCTCTAGAGGCCTCAACCTGGTGCAGACAGTGAGAACTAGAGGAGCAAAGGGAGAATTGGCCCCTGGTGGTAGAGGAAAAAAGCTGCCAACTGCTGAGGATCCCAGCTGGAAGGAAACCTGGAGTGGACGCTGGAGGAGTGAGCCTGAAGTTTGCTCCCTGTGCCTGCACAACTGTAGGGAAGCTTCGTGAGGTGAGATGATTCCATAGCTGAAGGAGGATCTGCCCGACACGTGTGTCCAGTCCAGGGATCCCTGGAGTCAGGGGTCCTTCAGAGGGAGACACAGGCTGCCTGGAACATGAGGTGTCCCCACTCTAGGAAGGAACATGACAGGTGGGGTCAGTGCTTGAAAGGTATGCAGATCATGCAATCACTTGGGACATGTTAACTGAGTGGGTGGGCACCTTGGTCCATTCTGCATGGAGTACCAATGCCTCCAGCAGTCCTGTCCAGCTTCAGACAAACCAGCCCAGCTAGCATAACCTCTTCTCAAATCTTCCCCATGCCTCAGATGCACTGAACTCCCGAGGGAACCAGGATCAGCACTCCAGCCTCTCCCTTTAGTTTTCTGCCACTACATACGTGGTGTCCACTCTGCAGTGGCAGGTGTCAAACACAAGACAATAAAGGATCTGAGTCCTAGCAGTCTGATGTGTAAATGCATCAAAAGTGTCCTTGGAAATCTGATAATCCAACCTCATCATGTTGAAATGAGGCATTAGCAGCCAAGAATGGGGCAGTGACTTGTCCCGCCAGTGAGAGACAAAGGCAGGCTAGAATTAGGGTGTGCTGATGAGCCCAGGCTTGCTGAAAGCTCCCACTTACTGAGCATCCACTCCATGCCAGGCCCCTCCACTAGGCACTTTAATAAAAATAACAACCATTGCAGCTACCATGGACTGAACATTTACTCTGTGCCTGGCACTTGGCAAACCTTATCACATTGGATCCCTACAACGACCTTAAGAGAAAGTGATTTCTACCACTGTCATACAACTGGGATTCACTCCCAGGTCAGTCCAACTGTAAACTCTCAGCCCATTTTATAAATATCATAACCCTCAGCTCTCACAACAGCTCTACAAGTTAACATTTTTATCCCAACTTTTTCTTGATGACAAAACAGAGGCTCGTTGAGATAAAATAGCCACCCCAAATTCACAAAGCTAACATGTGACAGAACAAGACTGTGCTCTTCCTTCTGCATGGGTGTGGCTGGTGCCCTGAGTCCTCTGCCTCCCTGGGAACAAAGAGGGGACACTCAGACGTAGACATTAGGGAAGGGCTCTAAGTCATTGCATGCCATCTTGGTGGTCCAAGGTACCAGCAGGTAGGCCCAGCACCACCTTCTGGAGTTCCCAAGGCTGTGACTCAGAAGGAATCCTCACTCAAGGCCAGAAGTGTAACTTTTGAGTTTGCCATTTGTATAGTGTTGACTGAAGCCACCAAGTTGTGCCTGGCCATTTTATGTGTGTGCCAGGGTCATTAAAGGAGGCCAGAATGGCGTTGAGAAGGGCTCGACAGAACATCCCTAGGACACTGTGAGATGCTAGCATGCAGACAGGGATGCAGAAGCAAATGGCATCATTGAACTCTATCTCTGAGTAGGGTCCACTCTCTGTCCATACCACTGCCCTCCTGGGGCACTGCTCAGAACCTCCTCTGCTTCCCATCTGCCTGCAAGCAACATCAAAATGCTTTGCCACAACACTTGCATCTCCCTCCTGCCCCCCCAACACATACACACACACATGCACATATGTGTACACACACACACACACATCTGATGCTCACCATCTATTTGGTTGAACACTATTCACATTTCACTTCCCAATTTTCCACTGGGACCTCGCACTCAGTTTTCTCGTGAACAGATTCATCTTTCCCAGTTTAAGGAGAAAAGGTGGGGCAAAGTTCATCTCTGTGGTCCCCCTGTGCCCCCCACTGTACCCAGAAAACAGAGGCAGCTTGTTACCTTTTGTTGAATTTAAGTTGCATTGTATTCAGAATGGGCACTCACTGCCAGCCCAGGTGCATCCCAGGCTGATGGCAGCGCAAAGAACAACTTGCTGCCAATGGAGCTGAAAGGTTGTCTAGCCAGCAGCTTCCCAGCCACAGCATTATGCCCCTGGGAGAGAGTGCTTAGACACGTGTTAGTAAAATGAGGTTATATGCAAGCCATGGTATACTGGTAAGTGTTTAACAACTGGCTCTCCAAAAAAAGAAAGCCCTGGTTCGCAGCCCTTGCTAATTTCTATGGTGTAAATACCACCTTGGCTGGTTTCAACATGGCAGATGACATCACTGAGTGCTGAGTTGAGAGGAAACTAACAATAGGCTCTTGTGAGTGAGTAAGAGCCAGTTCCTACACATGGCTATGTGTCAGGCATCGGACCCCTGCCACTATCTGTGTGTGGGTATTTCAAATAATGATATTGGCTTCCTGGGTCTTATTGTCGTATGTCTCTTTCTCCCATCTCTACCTGCACCATCTTATTCTCAGCCACCATCATCAATGACATAAACTCTTTCACTAGCCCTGTCTGCTCTTACACTTTCTTCTCTTGTTCCCTTCGATCAACTCACCACACACCAGCCACGATACCTTAACACACAATCTGATCATGCCACTCCCTGGGTTTAAAGCTTTCAATGGTTTGCCACCTCTATTAGGGTAAAGTCCAAACTCATGACCACTCTCTATTTGTGGTCTAGCCCCTTCCGTGCCCTGTAGCTTCCCAGGCATCCACTCCTGGCTCAGACACACTGGCCAATTCTGGCTCTATGACCGGGCCAAACTCCTTTCGGACTTCAGGCCCTGTGCACAGCTGCAGCTCTACCTCTGCCTACCATGCTCTTCCTTCTCCATTGTCTCCTTCAGTAACAACTACCCTTCTTCAGGCCTCAGCTCAAAGGTTTCTTCCTCAGAGATAACTTCACTCCTTCAACATGATTATTGTCCACCATAGAACCCAGACTGTTGATTTGTAACACTTCTCCTGTTTGTGTCATACATGTAACTGTGTGATCATTGGTTTAACATAAGCTTTCCACACTGGGACTGGAAGCTCATGGAGACCACATCAGTCCTGCTCACCGTTATATAGTCAGATTTAGCATGGAGCCAGGCACATGGTGGAAAGTAAATATTCATTAATTGAATTAATTAGTTAATGGTCCATGAGCTCAAGGAGATAAGCAAGGTCTTCCCAGATGGCCATTCCCAGGATTGATCTTTCAAGAAAGAGGAAGAACCCCAGAGAGAAAACTGGAGCTAAGATGGGAAAGGTGTCTTTCTCTTCATCATGGCTTTGTTGTCTTGAACTTGGACTTTGAAGAATCAAGGAGTCTAGACATACATTCTGGGTGGTGGGTGCTAAGGAGGGGCCCGCCCATGAAGATGGTTCTACCTAGAATCTAGGTCCTCTAACGAGCCTGGTTTATTCCCCAGATTTGGAAAGAGGATGGATTTGAGTTGATTAAGTGGAGGTTAAAGAGCCTTGACCCTTGAATCTTATAGCCTTGCTTGGATCTGGAAAGGAAGGTTTAGGCCAAACAATAAAGAAAAGAGCAGCACCTTTTAAGGCCAGAGTGGAAGTGGTGGGGATGGAATATGCAGGAGAACTTAGGAGGATACTGAGAGCTGGAGCCCCTCAGCCAATTCTGGCTCCCACCAGAGAGGCCCCTTCAGTGGCCAACCTTGAAGGATCTGCCCTGGGTTTTTATGAAGCATGGCAGGAAATGTCTTCATGGTCCTAGGGCGCACCGTTTCTGTTCCTGACCATGGTTCCCTCACACCTCTGATGGTTTCCACATATTGTGACATGTACAGTTTATGTAGGAGTTATGGGTTGCATAATCTTAAATAGTAGAATGCTTGCAATACTTTATATAATGAGATGTGAAGTGACTGTGAAATTCTCTTGCACCCTAACAAGACTTCTCTGTGACATAACTGTCAATCATAATATAACAGCTGGCATTTTTTTAAATCTGTCCCTTTCGGGTAATTTTTTGTATCACTCATTGATATTTTAACAGTGAGTAATAAATAACTGTTTTGCCAAAGGGATATGTGCTATAGTGAAAATATTTGGAAAACAGATTTTTAGAAGTGTTTCCATCATTGTGTGATTTTGTTCTCTGAAGTGAATATATGCAATACTTAAAAAAAAAGATCTGGCCGGGCTCAGTGGCTCACACCTGTAATCCCAGCACTTTGGGAGGCTGAGGCGGGTGGATCACGAGGTCAGGAGATCGAGACCATCCTGGCTAACACAGTGAAACCCCGTCTCTACTAAAAATACAAAAAATTAGCCGGGTGAGGTCGTGGGCGCCTGTAGTCCCAGCTACTCGGGAGTCTGAGGCAGGAGAATGGCGTGAACCTGGAAGGCAGAGCTTGCAGTGAGCCGAGATCGTGCCACTGCACTCCAGCCTGGGCAACAGTGAGACTCCGTCTCAAAAAAAAAAAAAAAAAAAAATCTAATATTTGCACACTTTAAAAACTTGGAAACAATTTTCTAACCTATTTAAAAATTTTCCAAAAGAAGATCTTCAGTGGATCTTGAACCCACTTGTTAAAAATATAACTTTTGATTAGTTTACAAGAATTGACATCAAGAAGATAGAAACTGACTGGCTGACTAGATGAATTTCAATGAAAAAAAAAAAAAACCTTTCCATAATTGCTGGATGTAGTTTTTTTTTTAAAAAAAAAAAAAAAAAAAAAAAAGCATCTTGATTTAGTAAGCACAGCCAGCATTGTATTTCTTCCATTTGGTGCCTTTGTAGAGATTTTTTTTTCAGCTCTGACAACCATTAAAACTAAGTATTTTTTTTTTAAAAAAAAAAGAAATTTAGAACCAGAACTTTGAATCCAGCATTAAAACATATTCAAATGCATTTCTCTAAAATTAATAATTTTCATCGAGAACAAAATGTCATTTTTACTATTAACAAATAATTTTTAATTAAAAATATTCCTTAATTCACCTTTATGACATCTTCTTTAGCTTTCACTGTAGCTTCCTTTGTGTTCCACTGCTTTTTATATTTAGCTTCTTTTGTCTCATTCATACATTTAAAAGCCCTGCTTACTCTACCTTTATCTCACCTTCATTCATTTCTACTTTTGTGTATATTTTATCCTGGAAATCTCACTAGTATAGAAATAGATGTGTATAATTTATACTAAGTAATTATAGATGGGGGACTGATGGAAACGCAAGGTCCAAAGTGTGTAGCAATCACTCCTGATGCAGGCAAGTGTCTTGCTTCATCAATAGAGTAAAGCTCCTTGGAGGCAGGAAGACTGGCTTAATTCCTCCACAACCTCTCTACTCCACCCGACACCTGGCCATTGCTGCAGAGGAAGCATGTGTTGAGAGGGGTAGAGGACACAGAAGTGGAAGTGGGGAAAGGCTAAACACAGTTGCTGGGGAGGCTGGGAAGATGCTGTCCCCTCCCCGGAATCCCCCCAGCCTGAGAAGGCCCATGCTCAAGGCTAGCTTTGCCACCAGTTTGTTCAGCGGTGTTGGTAAGGATCTCACTGGCTTTTTTTTTTTTAGCTACATAATCAAGTTTCCCAAACTTCAGGCATTTATGCACCAACAGGATTTTCTGCCATTTTCTCATAACCTCTATCCTCTAATTAACCTAACACCTCTTTCTTAAATAACTCAGTTCTTTCACAAGCCTTATCCTATGCAATAACCACCTGAAATCACAGACTGATGAGATAGCTATTTTTTGTCTACTACATGTTAAAATGAATATGTAACTATGAAAATATAAAATGCTCATATTCTTGTTACCAAGAGTGTATGTACCATTCTTTGGGAAACCTGGGTACAGGTGGTATTTTTAAGGTCCAATTAAACTAAGTTCCACCAGTCCATAATTCTACCAATGGAGTGATCGCTCTGATCTTGGAGCTTTCCAAGTCTCAGTGCCAGGTTAGGATTGAGGCTCTCTCCTCATTTCCCAAAGTCACAGAACAATTCTTGCTCTCCTTTGGAGCATGACCTCAAAGTTGTAGGGAAATAAATGGGATTATTTTTATTTCAACATGACAAGCTCTCCCTTGGCGATAATCACCCCCAAACTAAATCCATGTGATACTCTATCTGTGAATCTCTGATTTTTTTTAATTGCAAATTTTTAGCTCGAAGCTTCATTTCCACCCACAATCACTGAAGCTACAGTCAGAGTTATAGTGTCAAGACAGTTGAATATATATCTGAAGTGAAGAGGGGAATATGCCTTGTGCTTAGAATCAAGGGACCAGTTTCTAGGTCTGGTCTGCCAGTAATTTCTTAGTAATCTCACTGTGGACAAGTTACTTGACTGGTCCTTTCTATCCCATGAGTGAAGGATGGAGACAAGTATGACTATTATTGCACGGACATACATTACTACTGTTATTTATGCAGTAAACATTGTGGACCTTACATTCTACTGGGAGGAGACAGACAGTGAAGATAATACATTATCAAACAATGTAAGACATTAGGAGGCAGACAAAATAAAGCAGGGATGGGGAGAGAGTTTCTGAGAGTCAGAGATTCCTTCTCATGACCGCAGCTGCCTTAAGCCTGCATCTTACCAGCCCACTCCCTTCCCCTCCACTCTTGTCCTCCATTTCTAATCTCACCTACGTGTCAGGATCTATTACTCAGGTATCAATTAGTAGCATAAGTCACCCACCTGTCCCTTGTCCCAGACAATGCAACGTTTCCCATCTGCTCCTTGTCGAAGGAACTCTTAGCCTGACCTTAGGCTAAGCAAGGACAGAGCTGGGACCTCAAATTCATCCACAACTAAACCAGAAATTCAGGCAGCCTAGTTGTAGGACCCTGAATCAGTGACTCAACTTCTATGGAATGTAAAGTCTTTTTTTCTGTGAAACATAGAGATGAGATGTGGTTATTTCTTAAGGCCTTTCCAGTACCAAAATTCCCCAAGTGTAATCATATCAACAACAAATAACAATGCAAAAAATATTGAGAGAAGTGGACTATACCTAAAACCATAATGATACTGCTAAGAACATATAAATGACATGAACCCTGAAACAGCGCCCGAAAATGGGGGTGATGTGGCCCCCAAAGCTATCACTCTTCTAAGTGATCTTGGGCGAATAACCATTCTAGAACATGTAACACCAATAACATTGACTGAATTTCTGTTGCCTGCCAGACACTGTGTTAAACATCATCCCATTGTTTCCACATTCCAGTGAGGCCTGGCATAGACCTTCATAGCACCTTATGCAAGATGCAATGCCTGGAAGATTCTGCCAGGCTCCTGCCTTTCCCAGCTCCACCCTGCTTCATGCCTGTCCAGAAGAAGGCAGGGTTTCTGGGCCAGAGGTCACACAGTGGAGGGCTGCATCTGGCCCACAGATACTTTTGGGTTGGCCCATACAGAGTTGGCCTGTACCAATTGTTCAAAAGATTTTCATCAGTTACCAGCTAATTTCACATTTAAGGAAAAAAAAGTCTGGCTTCTTTTGAAAACTTGGAGACTATGGCCCACACTTATAGCTACCATTGGCTAGAGGTGAGTCACAATCACCCCATGAGAAAAGGCAGGTGCACGCTAGTTTGCCATAGACCCCAGCACTCTCTGTTGCCTTCTGATCAAGCCCCTTCATTCACTGAAAATACCTGCCTGGCCTTGTTCTCCTGACTCCTTCTTCAGACCTTCATCATGACCCCAGAGGAGGATGTCAGGATCCAATGAGTAATCAGACACTGAAATGTTCTTGGCCAAGCAGGCTATAATCAATCCGCATTAGATTTATGTGGGGACCAGACATAAAATATAATAATATTTGCCCTTTATGGAGTACCCATTCCATCCCAAGCTCTACAAAAATCATTTCATTTTGCCCTCTGAAAAAAAAAAAACCCTATTAACCTTCATTTCCAAAAAATGAAAGAAAAACAAAATTCAAGAGAGATTAAATGATTTGCCCAGGGTCACACCTTTGGGATGGATTTTGAGCCCAGCCAAGCCCTGCTCTTTCCTAAGGTGCACTTCCCATTGCCCCCACCTTGCATTTGTATGGTTCTTTTGACTTTTCCAAGATGTGAGCTCCACTATTAAAATCAGGGTTTTGTTCTAAATTAAATGATATGTAAAAGGCTTGAATAGATACATTTGGTCCCCTGTGCTGGTGGCAAGGAGGGGGGGAGCTGGGCCATGAACAGAGTTGGTGCTGGAAGCAGACAGAGATCACCATGCAACTGTTGAGCCTTGTCAAATTTGAGAGTGTATGCGAGACCCACCAACAAACATCCCTGTGTCTTTTGCAAGACTTCAGACATTCCAGGCCACCAGGCTGATCAAACCAATTTAACGGGGCTAGGGGTGAGGGTGAGCTCAGATTTGTTCAACATTAGGCTGTGTCTGGGCGTGCAAAGTAGTGCATTTCTCACTGACTGGTCAATACTGCTGCAGCGAAGAAAGAATTAAGGAAACATGCGAACTGAAAAGTGCTGTCTTGTGCTACATTATCCTGGCACTCAGTGGTCTGTTCCTGCAATGGAGGGCCCTCTAGTTTCTGCTGTTCTAGCCCCAATCACAACAGGAGAGCCATTCTTTGACTCCTGAATGAGGGAGTGGGGTCACTCAAGCACTGGCTGTGTAATTTTGGCAGCTTAACAATCACTCTGGGACTCACTTTTTCTCTCTCTGAAATGGCAATATTATACCTCCTTCAAGGACTCATTGTGAGAAAAACCTCATGAGGCACCAACAAACTTTAGTTTGTATCTCCACAATCAAAAGTAATGACTTTAAAGGCAGACACTCCCCTTGTTACCCCCATTTCACACCAAGGAAGCCTAGAGCCTTGGAAGACCCCAAGAGCATTAGAAGGACTCATGGATTGACATAGACTGCAGCCCCGAAGGGTAGGGAAGGAAGGTTGATGCCCAAGATCTGAGCATCATGAAGGAAAAACTCTAAAATCTTCAGACCAAAAGGGGAAGACACTAAACACAGTGAGGGAGAAAAAGGAGTGAGGGGATCTTATGGCTTTTTGCAAAGGACACCTAGAAGGGTGGACATGCTTGAATTCAGTTACATAATGAGTTGTTGAGAGGGTGCCTCCCACGCAGTCAGGGTGGAAGTGATAAAGATGACTCATACCCTGGCCCCTCTCTCAGAGTACTTTATTCCATGTTGGTGATATCTCTGATTACCCACACGTCAGTTAGCGTTGTGCTTTGCTTACCGTGTAGATGCCCAATAAGGACTCGATGAAGGTGTGACTCAACCCCTAGGTACCCTAACATAGAGCATTCTCTATATTCTTCAAAGCCCACTCACCGTTCCATCCTTGCTCCATTCCCACCCAGTCCCCCCATCCCTGAAGCCACCCCTCCAATCCCTTCAGACCTCCTACGATCATACCTCCTATGATCATAGTCTATTCACCGGCATATAAGAACAAATTATACGCTGCCCGCATTGTACACTCTCCTTTGCTCAGCACACAGTAGCAGCACTATGAAAATGAATGAATTAAAGCTCTGTGAGGGCAATGACCATGATTTTCCCAAGGAGCCAGCCCATTTTATATGTTAATACATTCTTCTGGCTGGCTTGTGTGGTTGCCACTAAGAACATGTGGACTGCCTGAAGAAAGAAGGAGGTTTAATATTGGAAAGTAAGCATCCGAGGCCAGAAGTGGCATTGGCCATCTGTCCCAGGACAGATCCAGGTATCCACGCA
This sequence comes from Pan troglodytes, assembly GCF_028858775.2. Classification (NCBI taxonomy): domain Eukaryota; kingdom Metazoa; phylum Chordata; class Mammalia; order Primates; family Hominidae; genus Pan; species Pan troglodytes. The sequence goes on from NC_072411.2 coordinate 19,503,136, forward strand.
CAGTCTCTGATCAGCCTGAGTGCCTTTTAATATCCACATCAGGTCCTCCCGCTGCTCCTTCCCCAGCTCAGAACCCTGGGCTGTGCCGCCCCACCTGCCCAAACACTGTCCCACCAAGGTGGGTGTAGAAGCTGAAACCTGAACCAAGTATGTGTAAAAATCCCCAGAGAGGGAAAAACGGTTGTTTGCCAAGCGAGGTTCTACAAGTTTAGAAAAGGTGAGTTGGCCTTCACCTTCTTTAGATAGGGCAAATGCGACTGAAGGGCATCACTGGTATTTTCCCAAAGTTAGTGGCATTAATCTATATAATTAATTAGACAGACTAGACCTACATCTTTCTGTTTTGCACATTTATGGAAAAAAATTCCTTGAGCTTGGCACACTGATTATTTTGTGCTGGAACAAAAAGATTTGTAGCTTCAAAACCAAATTCAAGCAATTTAATAAATTGCAAGCCAAGCCCTTTAGGGCTGGGTTTGGTCTCAGATGATTTTTCTGCTCGTGCTCGGGTCTAGGCAGGGAAACAGTGCAGGAAAAACAAGAGGCCACTGGCTTGTTAAGGCTGGATGTTCTTCCCACCCGGAAATTCTCTTCCGAGCTGTAAGTACCCAAAAACCAACCTACATTCTTAAATTCCACTGAAAAAAGATCTCATCCTAGTTTCGATAAATTTGATACTTCTGTGCTCTGTGCAATATGTGTGATATATAATCCATATCAGGGTTTCTAATCCTAAATGTAATATGCATCCTGGAAAGAGAATAATTCTTTGCTAATCTTTTTGAGTTTATTGCATCTGCTGTCTGGGAGTACTCAATTCTAACAAATCCAGTTCAGGCCTTAAAATCACTTGCGTACATTGTTTGTCTGTCTCATAATGGTATCCATAGAGTCCAGTTATTTATTTGATGAAGAGCAAGGATAGTCCTATGAGACGTCTTTTCTCTGATTCTTTAACAATGGCAATAACTAAGTCATTATTCAGGAAACTAAACTCCCATTCAAAATGAATTTTAGATTTTGTTCCTGTGCTTTCTGCACATTGAATTGAAGTTCACGAGTTTTATGGCCCAATTGTGAGGGTACATGTGAGTACTGGGGAGGGTGGGGGATCTGAAACCTACTGGATTGTCATACAGAGAAATAACTGTATAAAATTTTAATTATCTATCTTGAAGTAATAATAAATGTTTGATGAGATAATAATGAGACATGCAGGGAAATGTTAATGAATGTGTGGAACATAAAGAGTTTAAATAAAAGAAGAAGAGGAATCGCTTAGTAATCGGCTGTTACTATTCATATATTTGCTACAGGGTTTTGGAAGTCAACTGAAGGATGTTTCACAGGTCACACTGTAGTCAGGATAATATTATGTTTGTTTATGGTGGAAACAAAGATCTTTGAATATTTTTCCCCTGGCAAAACTGTTACCAAAATAACTCCTGGGTTTCAGTTGGAATCTGGAGTCCCGTACTGAAGTTGCGTTTTACGTTTTTCTTGCATCTCTCTGGCCTGGTTCCTATTTCCTTGTTGCTACCGCTAAGCGAAAACATGCACCAGAACAAGGACAGTATCAGAAGCCCCATTTGCCGGCCTCATCGGCAGTCATGGTGCTGAGATTGTTCCCAACTTAATTCAACAAAAATTAAATATTTTCTCTTTCAGTCTGGTTGTTTACTTGGAAAAACACCATATAATTAAAACCATTTTATGACTTGTCACAAAGAACAAAAAAGATGACTCAGTCCTCAAGACTCTTTGGTGGGGAGGCTTTCCACTTAAGTGAGAAATAGAAAGTATTGGTGGTCAATGGGACATTTACAGTTTTTTATTTTCCCCTTAGAGTTAGCAAGGTCTTGCTCCAGGACTTGAGGAAGATATTTTAAAGGAAAAGCAGAACCAGAGATGAGGAGAATGTGAGAGGCTTAGATTGCCTTCAGGACTGGGAAACTTAGCATCAATACTGAAGCCAGGTTTTACAACGCCGATGCCCTTGCCTTTGGCAGGAAAAAATGATGGGGGAGTAGGATCCCTCAGAACTGGCTTCAGACAGATAGTTGCATTTTATTTCTTGCTGAAATCAATAAGTATTAAAACTATAAAAAGGGACTTTTCATCTGCTAATATAAAAGTAACAATGGTCTTAGTAGTTCTAAGTCCAATAGCAGTAAGAGGTTACTCTCAGTAGGTACTTCCCTGGCTGACATGAGTGCCATGTCAAGAACTTCCCAGGTATCATCCCATCTGATCCTTACGACTCTAAGAGACAGATAGTCTTGCCTCCATTTTGCAGATTTTAAATAACTCACTTGTGAAAAAGTTAAGAATTTGCCCCCAAACACAATGCCAGTAAGCCGTAGAGCCGGAATTAAATTCTAGAGTCTCTTCCGTTGCAGCCTGTGGGCTCTCTTTCTCCTGCAAAGGTACCTTCTCTGCACTACTGGTATGACAGATTCCACACATCAACACCGGGCACGAATTGGGCCGCCTGCTGTGTTGCCACCCCTTTAGATCCATGTGGATGCCCCATGTGGACACCTGTTTGCAGATATTGCTGGACAGGCAGCCACCTGTACTGTCAGAGGCCTCAGAAGGGGGGCTTAGGGACGACCTTGCATGAACCTTTCACTTTACAGACCAGGAAACCGAGGTTCAGTTAGCAGGGAGCAGGTAGAGATAGAAAAGATCTCTTTGCTCAATGCTAGGTTTTCAGGAGCTAATTGTTTTATTGAGCTAACTTTATACACTTTCTGGCCAACTCCATAAGATAAATAACCCACAAATACAATGTCAGAGGATTCTGCTGCTTGTAGCATTCAAGTGGGGGTTGATGGGATCCAGGGAGGAAGGAAGAGAGGAAGAGGAACTCAGAATAAAAAAGAGAAGGGGGGAAAAATAAAAGGAAGCTGTGCCCGAATTCAAACAAAACATATTCTGTCAGGATTAAATTCCTTTTTGTTTGCCTGTGTCACCGTCTCAGCATTTTGGAGGGTACGTGGATGTTCTCATGAAACCAGTCAGACTCAAAATACACCATTACAACTTTATATATCCAGTATGTAATTTGTACTTAACGGAGAAATATTTGGGGCCATTCGCCTCCTCCCCCACTCCACCCCTCAGACTTGGAGACGCACGGTGGGAGGCAGGCCTCGGTGCGACCTTTGTTTTTAATCTTCTGACACCAGCAGCAGTTGGCTGGCTGTAAAATTTCATCAGTCTCCTCTGCCGTCGCTGGAGCCTAGACACCAGCCCAGAAAGGAGAATCCACGCAGAACTGCTTCCCTGACATTCTGGAATCTCCCAGAGCCCTCAAGGCCTGGAGCCCAGAGGGAAACGTGGGGCAGAGGACCTCCGGCCCTTACTGCAGTAAGAGTCAGGGAACCAATGCAGGTTCCCTCTGTCCTCTCTAAAACTAGACGAGGGATAGCCTGCTGAGAGTCGTGGCTCTGCAGCTGGGCAGAGAGGCTGGCTTTCCTTCCGAGGCCTGATCAGTTCCGCCCAAAATATATCTGTTGGCTCACGTAGCTCCTCACCAGGCTAGACCAGGCCCGGCTGTGCACAGGCCCCCGCAGGATCTGCACAGCGAGCTGGGTGGTGGTGAGGACATAATTTAAAACTGTTGCCTAGTGTCTTCCTAAGCCATGCCCGACTCTGAGAAAAAAAAAAAAATCATCATTCAGGCAACAGCTGGAAGGCTTGGCTGAATGGTGTGTGCTTCAATGTGGAAGGTCACAGGATACTGATCTAAGGGCTGAGAAGTCTTGCTCACCCAACTGTTGACACTCAGTAAACGGGGCAGGCGGGGCTGGGGTGAGCATCTGAGGAAGAAGGCCCCCACCCCACCCCCAGCCAGAGAAAGAATAGGAAGCGACTTCTATTCAGGGTTCACAGGGGTCCCTAGCCCCCCCTCTGCCCCCTGCTAAAGCCACCAAGCCCTTTCCTTGCCTCTGAGTTACCTTGTATTATAACAGGATTAAAGTATATTTAGCTCCTCTATTAGCATACTTTAGCCCCCATTTTGGCCTACTTAAGGCTTCCGGCTGGCTTTGATCAGTTTTGCGTTCTACTGGTCAACAGGAGAGCCCAGCGGGCTGCGGGGGAGGGGAAAAGCGGAAAGGGAGGGAGGAGAGAGAAGGAGTCGGACTGTGAAATTATCCTGATGCTTCTTCTCTTATTCCCAATATTCTGTGTTTTTTCTTAAATGGCCCAGTTTACACCCAGAGTGGGCAGGAGGGAGAGCGGGGAGGTGGCAGGAACCAATCATAATTAGGTCTTAGTTGGAAGAGGAGAGAAAGGGTTTGAGCATCTCCTAAGAAAAGGAGGGGGGGACCCTATAATTTCTACAGTGTCTGCCTTTTTATTGCTTGCATTTGCATATAAATTAAATCCATATTGTAGCTTTAAGGCAAGCCTGGGCTTAGAATTCCACACCGCTCGGGGTCCCATTGTCTTAGAGCCAGTTCTAGGCGGCAGCGAAATGAAAAGGGAGGGGAGAGCAGAGGAAGGAGAAAGTCAGCTTTGTAGCGTTTTTAATTGCCTGTTTGTTTTCTCCGCCAATTACAGGCAAATTAATATTTAAACTTTGGGAGGCTGGGAGGAAATGCTTACAAAATAGGTTTCAGATTCCAGGGTGTGCGGCCTTCGGCTTTCGGCCATTCTAGGGTTGAAATTTCATGGTGGTGAAATAAAAAAATAATCATCGTAATTAAGTCTCAGCTTGGATCTAGATCCTGTTTCGATTTCTTCTCTCATCGTGCCAGGAGCGATGAGGTTCAGTTGTGCTTCTGGAAGGATCCAGGGTTGAGGGGTCTCCAATCGCAGCAAAGGGCCCGGGCTGGGTGTTGCTGAGCGGTCCTCGGCTCCCCGGTGGACCATGCCCCTCCAGAGGTCTGGCCCAGCGTCGCTGTGCTCTGCAAAAAAGTGGCTCTACGCTGATCTCGAATGCACCAGGGAGCCTCCAGATTCTGGGTGAAGCCGATTTTGGAAATCCATATGCTGCCCTAGCAAACACATCAGGATTGAGGTTACCGCATAAGAGCAGCCTGCAGAGGCCAGGAACATGCAGAGAAAAGGCCCTCCATGCTTTTGTCTTTAAAACATTCAAAAGTGAGGACAGGCCTGGGGAGGGGCAGCTTTCTCCCTTCAGTCTTAGCCTAGTCCAACCATAGAACGGAATCACGTTTTAGGAAACCTCCAAATCAGAAAGCAATCAATGACATCAAGTTCTGATAAAATGTCACAGAGGCAGGAGGCTCGGGTGAAGCCTGGGCATCTTGTGTTTTTTTTCGGAATGTGTTGTTTTTGCTTATTTTGTTTACATTGACATAGGTACCCTGTGATAATTATCACCTGCCACCCCCCTCACCTCCTAAAACACTTCTCCTCATTACCAGTGCCGTAGAGGTATATTCCCTAATTTGGGAGGATAGGCTGGGTTAGTTATTGTTGTTATTAAATTCCTCTAGTAAATCTCCAACCTGACGTTATTTCAGTCATGGGCTCCACGGTGTTCTTAGCGCCCTTTGGAATTCTTTTTTTTTTTTTTTTTTTTTTGAGACAGTCTTGTCCTGTTGCCCGGGGTTGGAGTGCAAAGGCAGGATCTCGGCTTACTGCAACCTCTGCCTCCCTGGTTCAAGCGATTCTCCTGCCTCAGCCTCCCAAGTACCTGGGATTACAGGTACCGCCACCATGCCCTGCTAATTTTTTTTTTTTTTTTGGTATTTTTTTTTGGTTTTGTTTTTGTTTTTGTTTTTGTTTTTTGTATTTTTAGTAGAGACGGGGTTTCACTATGTTGGCCAGGCTGGTCTCGAACTCCTGACCTCAGGTGGTCCACCCTCCTCGGCCTCCCAAAGTGCTGGGATTACAGGCGTGAGCCACCGCACCTGGCCTTGGCATTCTTTTGCCTCAGCTAAGCCCCCTCAAACCCAGTTTCTGTAACCTCTGCAATTGTCTACACTCTTCAAGCTGCTCCATCTGGAGGTTTTCTGCCCCTACCCTTTTATTAATTTTATTTTTATTTTTATTTTTCCTATTTCCATAATGTTTCTCTCCTGGAAAGAGGATCAAAATGATGCCATTTCCCAGGTACAGCCTCCTCTTTCCTTTGTACTCAAAATCTCAGGAAAATATGTTTCCCCCATGATACACACACTGCCTTTACCCTCGATGGAGGTCTCTGCATTTCACGTTTCCTTTCTTCTAAGACCTCTTCAAATGCTCTGTGTTCCTCACTGGACTGCACAGTATTTCTTATTTCTTTGAAATAAGCCCTTCCTGACTCCTCCCCAACCTGGTTTCACATGGGCACTGCCAGATGGGCCGCAGTTTCCTGGGAGACAGTGGTGAGTCTAATTGGGTGTGTTTTGCCTATTTGCCTGATCTGTGTCTCCAGAAAGTGTAGGCTACCCACACTGGAAATGCCAAACAGTAACTGAGTAGCTAGATGTATCCAGTTATTTCAAAATAATAACAATGATAAGAATGATAACTAATATTATTGATGATTTACTCCATGTCAGGCTCAATGCTAAGTGCTTTATAGCATATATCTGATTTTTATCCTCACAACAGCCCTAGATGAGGCAGGAACCATTATTAACCCAATTTTACAGATGATGTAACACAGAGAGGTTAAGCAAATTACCCTAAGTCCCACAGCCTATAATTTGCTCGGTTGGGATTAAAATCCAGGCTGCCTGCCTAGAGCCCATTAATTAATTTACCCATCTGCTGTAGTCCAACCATGTCACCTTGGTGCACCAGGCAGCAAGAGCAGGGAGGGGGGCTGAGAAGTCTGCACACTTCGGCCTCATCAGGCCTAGGGACAGCCCTGCAAGGTAGATATAATAGTCCCCACTGTGCTGATCAGAAAGTGACACACTGCCCCTCCTATGTGTAGAGCCCACACTCACACACAGGTCGGCGTGACTCCGAATGCTAAACCACCTGCTCCCAGTGTAGACCTGACCTCAGAGAGCACCATGATGTTGGTAATGCCCACTGAATCAACCCCACAGCCAGCTGACTCCACCCCACCGCCATAAGTCTGTGCAGACACTCACACAGCACGGTGTGGATAGGTCAGCCCAGACTTGGCAAAAGGCTGCAAGCCTGACCCTGCCCTCGCAGACCTTACATTAGCAGTGGGAAGCAGGAAAGTCAGACACACAGATACTCGGGATGGGCTTGTGGTTTGACCCAATTAGCCATTGGTTTCCAGAGTTGTTGGTGCTTCAAGTGCTCTGTTTTACTTACAGTGTACTTGGGGGTCCCCAGGCCTTCTAAGTGGCCTGACTCACGCTTGCCCCCAGGCATTCTCTGGCCCACTGCTGAGCCTGCCTCACACACAGCCTCATTCTCAGGCCTTCGCCTCATCCTGGCCACTGCCACCAGGAACCAAGGCCAACATTACTTCTCAAGGGTGAGATTGGCTGGGAGACCCTCCTTGCTGAATCTCAGATAGCTTTATTAAATTTAATCATATTTAGCCAAGAATATATGCACATGATACAAAATTCAAAAGGGGCAAAAGAACATACAGTGAAGTCTCCTCCACCCACTGTAACTCACCCACCCAGTTCTCCTTCCCAGAGGCAACCACTGCCACTAATTTTTGTTATATCCTTCCAAAGATAACCAGCGCACATATAGTAATTTCATGTATAAATGTATATGCACATATATATGTACACACATACATACATGTCTATTTGTTGTTTATACAAATGGCAGCATTTGTTCTGTACTTTTATCACTTAATATATATTAGGGAGTATTCCATATTTATACATAGAGCTGTGTCATTCTTTTTAATGGCTAGGTAATATTTTACTATACAAATGCAGCATAATTTATCTAATAAGTCTTCTATTTAAGTAGACTTATTAGTCTTAATTATTAAGTATTAAGTATTAATAATTAGACTTATTATTATTAATAAGACTTCTATTAAGTCCTTAGTTACTTGACTCTTCATTCCCTTGCTGCTCCCAATGCTTTAATGAATATCTTTGTATGTGGTCATTCTGGCTGATGGACGTCAGGGGTCTTTGCAAAACATAACCTCCACACCCTCAGAAATGTCTGGGCTGACATTTCTACCTTCAGACTCACTCCTTTGGATTACAAATAGATTTGTCTATGACATCCAAATGCTCCACTAAAACTGCAACTATTTGTGCTAACATACTTATCAGAAAAAATGTCTAGTAGTAAAATACCTGGTCAAAGGGAATATGTGTTTTTCATTTTGATAGTTATTACCAAATTACTCTCCATCAAATCATACTTCCACTAACGTTGTGTAAAAGTGCCTGTTTCCCCACACCCTGGGCAATACTTGATGATACGGAACTTTTTGATTTTTGCCAACTGGATTAGTAAAAAACATTATCTCATCTTCTAAATTTGTATTTCTCTGATTAGCAGTGAGGTCAACCAACTTTGCAAATGCCTGAGAGTCATTTGAATTTCCTACCCAGTGAATAACACGTAGCCTTTGTCAATTTTTCTGTTCGGTTATTGGATCTTTTCTTATTAATTCATAATGGCTCTTTAGATATTAAAGAATCTAGCTTTTTCCTGGTGTAATGAGTTGCAAACATTTTTCCCAGTTTGCCATTTCATTTAGTTTATGGTTTTTGTTTTTCCCTGGGTGGCCTCTCTTACAACCTGTCAATCCTGTCCCAGGCCATCAGTTACTTAATAAACAATTGTGTGTGGGGATGCCAATACTGTTCTAAAGAATCAGAGGTGTTTAATAGGACTACGGAAATTCAGATTGCCAGGAATTCAACAGCTTTGTGCCTTGGCTTCCTGGCCCGTGGGATGAACCAGTTTGACTGGAAGTTGTGTGAGCTCCTGGTCAGCTCTGCCGTCCACTCCTTCTTTGAATCCTTCCTGCACTTCCAGGATGCCCCTGAGCCCAGGATCTTGCTGCTCACTCTGCTACTAGGCACTGCTGCTGGAAGCAGGTATGAAAGGCTTCCCCCTTGCACAAGAGCCGTGCCTCCCCTGAGCCACAGGCTCTCATCTCTGCCTTCTGTGCAAGCCTCCACCACCACCTCCAACTGTGTGAGCATACAGAGTTCAAACCCAACACTCTCTGGCCTTTGGAGCACAAGGCTTCAGGCAGGAAGCAGATAGGAATCTGAGTCACTGCATACAGCACTTAACTTCAGCCTTCCCTGTCCCAATCTTCAAAACTCCCCCTTACCCATAGATCATCAATGGACCCAGTGCTCTGCCTCTGGAGTTGCTGTTTATATCTACGCTGCATATTTTGGAAGATCACCCAGGCAAAATACTTATAATCATGTAGAAAGACACCCACTTTTGTTTTCACTTAACTAGGTAATATAAGCAATGCAGATTTGGGAGCACAGGGGGGTGGTAACGGGCTCCAAAGGACCTGGCCAATGGCGGACAACCATGCTGAACTTAAGCATCACCCTCATGGTCTTTGGACAAATGCTGATTTCCTCAGACAGTCCGTATCCTCCCCTGGGAAATTTCTGTTTCTTCCTGGCTTCCAGCCTACTACCACGGAGACAAAGAACTCCTTCCCTGGCCTTAAGAATGGCTTGTTTTAGTCAAAGGATTCCTCTCTAGCCTCTCAAAGAAGGTCCTGGTCTGGGCATAGGAAGCCCCCTTTCCCTTCCCGCCCCTACCCACAGCATAAAATGACACTTTCTGGCATCAGAAACCCCTGTTCCCATCAAAGCAGCAAAACCTTTCCTCTGGCCTCAAGCCCACAGTGGCTGATGAATGCCGGGGGTCTTTGCAAAACCTAACCCCCACACCCCCTCTGAGCTAACATTTCTACCTTCAGAATCACTCCTTTGGATTAGAAATCGATTTGTTGATGACATCCAAATGCTCCATTAAAATTGCAACTATTTTAAATGCCCTGGGCTGGCTGGGGCTGGGTTCCAGGGACAGAGAGGTGAGCAGGTCAGAGTGTCAGCCAGATAGATGGAGCTGCCCCATGCGGGGCAGACCGAGGGCGTGGCAGGGCTCTGGTGGACAGTGCAGTGTGCCCTGGCGCCGCCTGGGAGAAGAGCTCAGCGACAGACTTTTTGATTTTTACCTTGGGAGCCCCAAATTGTGTCTGAGCTTGAGAAGAGGAGCTATGGGGTAGGAGATTTCATGGCAGTAAGGCTGTTTGCCCGTGAAGGGGGCAAATTGGATGGAAGAGGTGTCAAAAGAGGAACAGGGAGGAGAGGGACAGCCCAAAGGAAGGAGATACCCAGAACCCCCTGACTTAGTTCACCTCCCATTTCACCAGAAGTAAAGCCTGGGTCCGGCTTTGCGGCAGCATGCATGCCAGAGCTGACTGGCCCCACACACCCCTTACAGAGCTGTGCTAAAAACAAGCATAATTGCTGCGTGCCTGCAATGTGTCAAAAACTAGGCTAAGGACTCTGTAGGCATTATTTTACTTAAATCCAATTCCCCTAACAGGGAAAGAAAACAGCCTTGCTGCTTGGGACAAGACCAGAAGGATGCAAATGACTTCCCCCTTCCACTCTGCCTCCAGCTTCTCTATTACTCAAAACATCAGCCACTGTGGGCCTGGACCCCACAGGCAGGGGCCCTCTAGATGCTCAAGCTTCTCTACAGGGCAAATGCCCCTCTGATGGGCACCAAATCACACAACGCTGGGGCCGCGCAGGACCTCCAAGAGCATTTTGTGCCCAAGGGAGTTCAAACATGCTCCAAGGGACCCAAGGGGCCTGAGGTGTGGCTAGCATAGTGCCCTGACAAGGCTGACAACGAGGCTGCAGGGGGCTCTCCATCCTCCCCTGCTGTCTTGTTGAGCTTTTGAATAGGATGCTATTTAAACAAAGGCCTAAAAGGTTTCAAAGCCACTGATGAAGTCTTAGCCCCTCAAAAGACCTGGCAAGAGGATGTTGGAGGGTAGAGTCACTTCAGGGTTGGAGGCCTGTGCTGTGCTGACTGCAGACCCCATATTTCTTCATCCTTGGCTTCGGAGTAATTCTGAGATTGCTGAATGGCCAGGGAAAACTGCTCCTGGCAGGCAGAGCTCACCCCAGGATGCCAACCCTTGGGGCCTAAAGGGTCTGGGGGGTCTAGGGTCCTCAGGCACCAAGAACCAGAAGAAAATGCCTGTGCTTCAGGGCAAAAAGCTTGAAGCCCACACAGCATGAATACAGTCAAGAGCCTACCCTTGATGTCCCCAGACCTGAATGTAACCTACATACTGATCAGCAAAGTGTGAATTTCTGCATCTATACAAGTAACGGTGGTTACCTTGGCCTCTGTAAATTTCATTTTCCATGGCTGTAAATGGGGCTCATAGTACCCTTCCTGTGGGATTTGCACTAGTAGTGGGACCTTAAGCACAGGATTTGACCTCCTCGTGCCTCAGTTTCCTCATCAGTAAAACAGAGCTAATTATTCCACTTACATCACATTTGCACATGAGTTAAATGACCTCGACCGGTGTCTTGCACATTCTAAATGCTCACAAATGCTGGCTTTGGCTCTCTTTGTTATCGATCATGTTGGCTGTGTGCGCTCTCATTCTCTGGTGGTTGCAGCCCTCATCTATGTTGCTTGGTGTCCCCTATGACACCTGCAATGTTCCTCAGCCACAGTGGATGCTCAGTGACTCTGACTTCTCATTTCTTCAGTATTCATTCACTGAGCACCTCCTACAGGTCAGCAGGTACTGAGGATACACAGATCCCCAGAGGGTCTGGCAGCAAACACTTACTATTTTGAATTGGCTGAGTGAAAATCATCATTGTGGCCACACGGCCCAGACTGGATGACTTGGGCCAAATTTAGAAGCCCTCTGTCTTTCACAGTGGGTTAAAATGACATTTTTCTGGATAACCCCACAACCGTCCACCTGAGTCGACGGACATGAGAGAAGCAGACAGCCGTTTCCTTTTGTTTATCCCACAGCATTGAGGAACCCCTACCAGAAGAGGCTTCGCAACCCAGCCAGCACCCACACCTGCCCCACACCCACAGCTCCCTCCCACCTCCGGCAGGCCCAGAGGTGTGTGGTCTCCACGGTGGCAGGCCATGGTCTCAGCATGGAACCTTGCTCATGGACGCCGGCGCTGTTTCTTCCAGCTCTTTGTCTCCTGGCTTCCAGGAACAGGCTGCCAGCGTGTTGCACTCCTGCCCCAACACAAACACCCCACCTGCCTTGGTCAAGCTCATTTCCATGGCACTTCTCAGCCTCCCAGGCTCAGCCCCCAGCCACATCCTGGCAGCCTCCCTTGCACCCTGCACAGTGCCTGCCCCTACACACAGGCCTTTAGAAATGCCATCAAAGCAGCTTTACAGCTGAATACTTGTGGAGAATTTTCCACTTCTGGAGTTTTACCTTGCTCTTCTGTCTGCTGCTAGTGCAGGTAACCCTTGGCCACTGCCCTCCCCACAATAGCCCAGTTTGTTTTTCCGGCCACAGTGTCCCTTTTAGCCTTACGAGCCAGTTTGCCCTTCTGACGGAGGTTGACATCATCCCAGACAAGAGAGAAAACCCAATATCTGGCCACCTGCCTTGGCCACAGGGCTCAGCAAACTGGGGGCTCAGGAAGCTCAAAGGGATAATGGCCCTTCCTCCAGGCGGTTCATCCCAGGACATCAGCCAGTGTTTCCAGAAATCAAGACTCAAAATCCATTCCAAAATTTCAGAGCTGGGTGGTCAGTCCTGACACAGTCAAATCCGAGCTCCTCGTACCTGTTACCTGTGGGTGGCATGGGCTGGGGAGCGACCGTGACCTCCATTCACAGCAGTGGCCTTCTTACTACCACTAAGTGGCACTCACCACATCCAGCTACTGCTCACTGAGACCTCAAAACAACACTACCAAGAAGGCTCTATTCGCCTCTCCTCTTTACAGATGAGGAAGCTGAGGCAAAGAACGTCTAAGGAATTTGCCCAAGATCATTCAAAAACATGGATCAGGCATTCAACAACCACACTTGTAGACACTGTTGTGCCTGGGGAGACTTACACTTAAGTCCTAGCTCTGCGGCTTATTTGCTGTGTGACCTTAAACAAGTCACTACACCTCTCTGAGCTGCTGAGTAAAATGGAGGAAATTGTACCTGCTTTGTAACAATGCAGGTGTAGGCCTGCCCATAATAAGGGCTTGATAAATGACTGCTGTCTTTATTAATCGATTCATTATTGCCTGATCCTTGTGAAATCTGAGAAAAACCCACTCCCAGCCTGATACTGTTCAGTGCGGTTGCCTCTCTTGTTTGCATGACTCCATTATTAACTGGAACTTGTTTTCCACCTAATATATTCAGCCTCATGATGACAGCCAGTCCAAGTTCTTGTCAAAAGAGAGGGGCCTCCAGCAGGACTTTCTCAGGGTCATACCCCCACCCCAGACTGTGCACATTAAATGCAGATAACTTTAAGGTTGCACATGACCATTCACTGAAAGCCTCCCTGCCTTTGCACATGCTGTTCCCTTTTCCTGCATCCTTCAAAACTCAGTGTGAGCAACACTCCCTCCAGGAAGTCTTCTGTGGCTGTGCCTATGCTCACACCATCCTGGAATCTTAGGTGCTCCTGCTCTAGGTTTCCTTTAGCTCTGTCCAAGCTTTTACCTTCCACTTTCTTCCAATGCTTACCACTCTATCTTAAGAGACTGCTTCTCTATTCCCATTCAGTGGTTCTTACTTTTCCACATGCAACAAAATCTTCTAGCAGCTTTTTAAGCAGACCTGTGCCAGGGCTGCCTGCCTCTTTGGAGATTTGAGTTCGGCAGGCCGAGCCAAACTCAAATTTGGATCTGGAATTTGGATTTTTCAAGGCTCCAGGGGTAGTTCTGCTGTGCTTCAGCAGCCAGGAGCCCTCAGGGCCAGTCCTGCATCCTGGTCTCCATGGTAACCCCAGCATCGCATGGAACAGACACCCTGCACCCAGTCAGGGCCCAACAATTATTCAGTCAATTAATGAGTTTCTGCTTCTCTATTCTTCCTATCACCCACTTTTTACCAACTCCCAACCACCATTCTGAGAATAGAGTGAGGAAGGGGTCGGGAAGTAGGGGAAGGAGAAGGTAGTTCCAGAATGAAAACGGGGAATTCAGCAATTCCCTGGCTAGCTCAGGCCACTGAGAGCCCTTTAAAATCTAATTATTAACAAACTATAGTGGTAAAACTCTTGCTTTGGGTTGTTCTTGATGGTTTGAGGAGGGATCCTCCTTTGACAGAAGCAGGGCAAGAATGGTTAACCCCATCTCACAGATGATCTCAAAGAGTTTTAGAGAAAGCCGAGGTCCAAGAGCTTATTCTAGTGCTATCCTGTTCATTTTAAGATCAGGAAATGAGGCATGTGGAGGGTGAAGGGAGCTCCTGATTGCCAGAATTAGACTCGGGCTCCAGATGCCTTAGTAGTGTAGTTCCAACTCCAGAGAGACCCCCATCTCACCTTGCCCCAACCTCCCTGTCTTTGTTCCTGGCTCTTGATGGTTTCAGAGGCACATTAAGGAAAGTGCCACATCAGGGAGAAAGGAGAGAGGTGTCTGATGCCCCAAGCAGCCTCCGGCCCACAGCTCAGCATTCCTGCCCGTCACCCAGGCTTCCCCCAAACTTCTCCCCACTTCCTCTCTTTCTCTGATGGTCACAGAAATGTCATGATTATAGCATCTCTTCTTACTTCTTAATCATGTCTCCAAGTCTCTCATTGGTCCTAACATGGTGCCATGCTCTATCAGGGGTTCATCTCTCAATTCAGCACTGCCTATTACAACCAGTAAAACACAACCTACACAACATTCTCTGATATGTCTGACCACAACAGGCTCTGCTGCACAAACCTGTTACTTCTTCCAGTTTATACACAAGTTTCTTCCTATCAGTTTCAACTACAATGTGTAACTATTCAAACCACAAATCGATCAAATCTCAGCCCTGCTTCATTTCCTCCAGTGACTCCCCTGCACTGAAAATTAAATCATAACAGCCTGTGCCCTAGCTCACAGGCCCACAGGCCCACAGGCCTGGCCTCTCCGGCCACATGCTGCCCACTCCCCCTCAAGGGGGCAACCGTCTGGCCCTTGGGTACAAACCCTTCCCTAAGAACCTCATGTGCCTCTCCCTTCTCATCTTGCAAAACTTGGCTCATGCTTCATCCCCTGAACAGCGCTGGCGCCAGGGGATGGGCTTCGGAGGAGTGCACCTTAGCGTCTGCTCTCCATAAAAACCCATAGCTCGCCCCCAAAGCCACTTCCCAATAAACTGCCAACTTAAGCAAAAACCTCTTTGAGACAAATCCTCTGGTCCCACTTTCCAACTAAATGCCTCTCCAGGCCCTTCCACATAAAATTCAGCCGTCATCACTGACTCCCCAGTTTAAATATCTGTCCACCCTTTATAGCACTTATTATTATGAGACATTTTTTCCTTGTGTTTACCTGTTTATTGGTTGGCTCCAGACCAGGCTGTAAGTTCTGTGTTGCCAGGCATCTTGCCTATCTCATTCAGACCTATATTATGGAACAGAGATGGTGTTCCCTAAGTGTCTGTTGAATAAATGGATTGGCCACCATTTTGCTCAGCCCATAGTCACGACCTCCTTATAAAGAGATGATTCTATTCATCATCAGCCTCTCCAAGGAGCTCAGAACCATCTGAGAGGAGAATGTGGAAGAGGGAACTAATGTTTATTGAATGCCAGAGTTTCAATAAATAAATATCATGTCCACAGTGGAGGTCTACAGAAAACAAAAAAGGAAAAAAGAAAATAAAAATTTGAAAAAGAAATATTAGTGTCTCCATTTTATAGATGAGAAATCTAAAGTTCGGAGAGGTTAAGAAACTTTCCCAAGGTCAGCAGCAGGGCTTTGATCTAAACCCTTCATCTCCAGGCAGCCCCATCCCACCCTCACGGTCTCCGCTGACTCTCCCAGCCAGATACACCCTCAGAGGCTCCCTGCCACCCTGTCAGTCAGCTTATCCCTGACTTAGACCCTGGCCTCCCACCCAACGCAGCCCAAAATTTTGGCATTCTGTTGCTACAATCCCCAGGCCTTGCCTACCTCCCATATCTCTCAGGGACGACATCAGCTATGAAGGACCACCCCCCCCAAACACACACATACACACACACACAAGCAACTAGGAAAGAAATGCAGCCGTGGTGGAGGACATCTGCCCATCAGAGCACCCCAGCCCTGTGGGATATAGGCCGCTATTTACCGTTTTGTGATCGCAAAGGCAATTCAGAAAAGAAACATCCTGATATTAAGGTCCAAGGAAACAAAAAAGACCTAAGAGTCTATGTACCTGAGGTTTACAACTGTGTAAACGTGTGCAAATTTGCGAGAGCTGGCAGGGGCCATGGAAAACTGAAAACGGATGGTTCCATGGTAGAGCTACACTGTGAGTGAGTTTTTAAATTTTAATTATTGCTTAAATGCTAGTTTGAAATGCAAACATTAAGACAGAGGAAGAAAAGGAGGAATGGGGGAAAGAGAAACAAAAGGCAGAGGAAAGTGAGGGTGGGAGGGAAGCGAACCCTTTGCTGGTGACTCCTGGGGTCTGACTGCTGTCCGTGGAGTAGGGGTGTTTCAGCAGCCCCTGCCACTGGTGGGCAGAGAGGTCTCTGGTAGCCAAAGGGATGGGTAGAACCAAAGGTGTAAAAAAAAAAAAAAAAAAATAGGCCAGGTGTGGTGATTCATGCCTGTAATCCCAGCACTTTGAGAGGCCGAGGCAGGTGGATCACCTGAGGTCAGGAGTTCGAGACATGGTGAAACCCTGTCTCTATTAAAAATGCAAAAATTAGTGACAGAGTAAGACCTTGTCTCAAAAAAAAAAAAAAAGATGTCCACATCTGTCACCTGTCCTCAGAGCAGTGACCACGGTGACATCACTCCCAGCCTGACCTCTCTCAAGGGCACAGCCTTCCACCGTCACCCCAGGCCACCATGTCAACTCTCCTCTCTCCTTTACATACGTCACCCCGGCTCATCCACACCCTCCATCCTCTTTTCAGGGCCTCTTTTCTCCTTCAAGAGCCAACTCAAAACTCCCTTCTTTCTGGAAGCCTATCTGGATTACCATTCACTCTATAGATCTTCAGGAGTTTCCTAATGTTTGCCATCTTCATACTGTAGGATGTTTCATCATATGGAAGCAAATTTGCACTATTTAGAAAGAGAATGGGCTTTAAATTCCAGCTCTGCTACTCTCTACCTCTGTGATCCTGTGAAAGTTACTTAGCCTCCCTGAGCATCAGTGTTTGAAATTATAAAATGGAAATACTGATGCATCCGAAAAGACTGATATAAGAAGTCAATGAGATAATGTATGCAAATAGCCAGGGAGAGTGTTGGGCAGATATGTAATCAATGCGTCAATGAATGGTAGTTTTTACTATGATGTATGGCATAAAATTCTAGAAAAGCAATTGGGCCATGGTATTCTGAACCACATTGCCTCTCCATGAACTAGATTTGAAATTCACTGAGGAGGAAAACTGTCCCTTCTAAGTCTTGGGTCTCTCCCTAACCCCATCCCTGTCCCCATCAAAGTAGGCAACACACAGTCAGTGAACAGGCAAGTAGCTGGACCCCTAAGCTTTTCAGGGGTAGTCACAGAACCCTGCCCACCAGAGTGGGTGGCCAGCCCATCTGAAGCCTGAGTCAGCTCTGAGCTAAGAAGGAGCCAAGGAGAGGGACTGGCTGTCAGTGCTTCCTCAGGTTCAGTGCTTGGGAATTGCCACTAATTCCCACACCCACCCTGTCTACCAGCACTAGGAACATGCAGCCAGAGAAGCCTAAGACCACATTATTGCATGGAGGGGCTTGCAAACCAGCCCCACAGCAGCTCCCAACCATTTGCCCATCAAAGACAGAATGTTCCTGCTACCACCCACATTTTGAAAGCTTTGGCCAACCAGATTGGCTGTAATAATGTTAATAATAATAATAACTACCATTTACTAGGAGCCAACAGTATGCCAGGTATCTTATAAATGCTACTTTAAAAAATATGTATTAAATAATAATCCATTCATTTTCCCATTTTTATTCATCATATACACATGTAACTGCCAGTCAGACCTTCTGGGCAACATGCAGCAGCATTGGCAAGTGCAGTGAGCTGTTCTGTCTTCAGCCCAAAACAAGACAATGTCCAATCTTGTTGGCCAGGGCATCCTACACAAGCAGAGCACAGATATACTTCCAGCAATCACCTTAAAACACTGAGATTTGTCAGAGGGCCCTCCTCCCCCGATACTCCTGACAAGAACCCCAAGTAGGGAATTGCAGAGCTAATCCAATCATCACAATTTGCAAATGATAGGCTCGCATTCAGAGATGGCAGGAGTCCTCCCCAAGGTCACACAGCTGACAGCAGGACCAGACATTCCAATGCCGGCACAGTGCCCTCTGCTGAAGAGAGCAGCCTGGTCTCCCAGAGGTGGTGGTCAGGCCTGCCAGGAGAGGTGGCTCCCATACCACATCCCTCCCTGCAGCCTCACCTCGGCTGCCCCAATCCACGCACAACCCTCTTCACGCACCTCACCCAGTGAGATGGGCTCTCTTCCACTCCAGGCACCTCCTCCCATGCACACTGAGCATTCAGGCCAAGCCCTTCCCTGGGGCACTGTGTACTCCCTCCATAAAGAAAATCCACCTACAGCAGGGCTCGATTAAGCACTGGAAAGGTTAGAAGCCTGCAAAAATAACTCAAAATAAAACAGGGCTAACTAGCAATTTATGTCTAAGAAAATCCCAGTGAGCTCGGATTTTTCCAGTCACAACTCCTTTGATGCTATCTTTCAAATGTCAAATATCAGATTATCTCCCCCCAAATTGTACTGGGAACCCTTGATTTACTGATGCCACATGTTCAGGCCTATCAGGGAGTATTCCACTCTCCCTCCTGCTCTGTTCCAATGTGCTTGTTTCTAGAAGAAAGGGTGGGGCATCCTGGGGCATATATATATAAACAAAGAAGCATGTTCCATACAGATTAGGTCTTTCTGTCACCAGAAATGTATTTGTATTCTCAGAAGATGGTTCATGGCTAATGCATTTTTATTCGTCATTGTTGTCTATACATCTGTATTATGGGAGAAGAGTTTTAAAGATGCAAGAAGAAAGAGTTTGATAAAAGACAGAACCATTGCAAGGTCCTCTCACTCCAGGCATTTCAACATGCCCTTATACAGGCCATTTGATTTGCATCTGAGGAGCTTGCACTACCTTTCTTGAAATTGGAACAAATATTCACTTGAAAATGTTCATAGTTCACCAGCACCCAGAGGAGCAAGGTTCAGGCTGGCAGTGGGGGTAGGAGGGGTGCTGCAGGTTTGGTGGCAATAATGTTTCCCAACTGGAATTTCCACCAACCCAGAACTTTCACATCCAAATGTGTTTTGTCCCCTTCCAAAGACACACCCTGGAAATTCATACATTTATTCCGATTACACTGCCATGCTTAAAACCTCTTAAGAATTCCTCTTCTGAAAGTGCCGTGGGAGCCTGTGGCACATTCTTTTGAAAATCCTCAGTGGTAGAGAAATTTCCTTATTAAGGGAGGATCTAAGTTTGGGAAAGAGTGTAAAGGAGTTCTGAGCCAAGTCTGATGAATAAGGTGAGTGATCAAACTGGGAAATGCTATTTTGAGCAAGAGTGAGGTTCGGGTATAAAATAACAAGACTCCTTTTATGTGTCTATGCCCGGGTGCGTATGTGAATATGCGATTCGTAAACTAACTCTTAAAGGTAATTCCAAAAGAGAAGCTCTTAAAAGATTTTGAGCGGTTGCAATACTATTGAAATAAGAACATATCCGTTCAAAGTCATTAATTCCAGGAGGTCAACTGTTATTTGAAATAGCAAGCCCAGGTGTGAGATGGTTGCCTGGAGCCCCACTTGGTAAAGGAACGCAGCCAGGTTCCATAGGAATCTGGAGTTGAGTCCACTCTGTGGCCAGGTCCTGGGCTGCACATGTGTTGAAGGAGTCCCTTCTGGTGGACAGGCTTTGGGGGCAGCTGGAAGGATGCCGGTCGGCCCCTCCTCCCAGGCCTGCAGCTTGTTGGCCATGTTCTGAATGACACAGCTAATTAAGGCAAGTCCTGTTGCAGCTCTGAGCTTGAACTGCCGAAATGGGGAAAGCAGAGCTCTCAGATGAATCTGTGTTTCAAGGGTTAACAGCTCATCTGTAAATAAAATAAAATGTCCTTTGGGCTGCAGCCAGGTAGCCCTCCCTGCCTTTGGCCTGAATGTGATTAGCACATAGGGGTGGAGGCAGGCAGGGGACAGAGGGACTGCAGGAGGAGGCAGTCAATTCCATCTTTTTAATAACTCTGAGAAATGATTTTGGTTATTGATTTCCAAAAGGGGTTTTTTCCTACCACTCTTACCTCCCTAGCCTCCAACTCTTCAAAAATTAAGCCCATTTTGAAATAAAACCCAATGCAGGAAATTAGCAATTTAGGGTTCAAGGCTACAGAACAGAATTACTATGGCACAGGCACACAGCACCAGGCTGGCCTTGGCGGTAAGCAAGTCTTCCTTGGACCTGGAAGTGAAGACAACTAGGTGGGGACGGAGGCCGTGCCTCAGGTTTTTCCCCAGTTTTTGTCCGAATCTCAAAGGTGACACCGAGAAAGACACAGCAAGATAACATTGACTGTGTCTACAGAAACAAACAGGCCAGGGGGGGAAGAAGTGATGAAACCACAAGGTTACCTATATAAAAACAGTCCTTGCAAAGCTGGTCTTTGGACTAAACCTAGCTGTTTTTTAACATATACAATCTGCTATTTGAATACATTTAACTGTTATTTTACTTTATAACCTGATTTGCGTGTGAGGTCTCTGACCCTTCTTCCAGGGAGCCAGGAACCCTCTTAACACTAAGCAAACTGTGTCATATCCACACCTCCTCAGAAGGAAGACTCTGCCTCTCAAGCATGTTCTCAGGAAGAGGTCATCTTGGAAATTATGCTCACAATGGTAATGCCTGTAATAAAAATAAGGCAACAGGCTTCACAACTTATTTATAAATCTAAAACTCCTTGAAAATAAAAAGTTGATTTAAAAAATAAGGCAATATCATTTACGTACAACATCTGTCTACATAACAAACAGACGTCAGTGGTACTGCGTTTTGTTTTGTCTTAGTTTTCCAAAATACCCTAGGTATGTATCCTGGTGGTGTTCTTATGTCTACTTGAGATGTCTCTCTATTTAGTCTCTTTAATAATCTTAGAATGATGATGCACGTGGGTTACATTAGGGGCTTGAAAAGTTTTTTTCATATCCAGCAACCCAATAAATTACTCCTAGTATATCTAACTTCTCTGCTCCATTGTTAATGTCCCCAGCAACCTTTCCTTTCTTCCCCTGAATGTCAGCATGTGGTGAAGGCATTAGTGAGGGCCGCAACACAGTATTTCCCGGTTCCAGCTAGGTGAGGAGGAGTACAGTTGACCATACTTTTTAAAGTGCTGTCGGCTTTAGAAAGTGTGGTATTTTTTAATACCACTTTTTACTGCCCAGCTGTAAGAAGCCTGTCATTTTCAGCCTGTTGTAGAAGTCCTAAAAGCCAACAGTTTTCTTAAGCATCAGCAAAAACAAAACAAAAACAGCAACAAACAAACAAAAACCCCACATACAACTCAGCTTGAACATTTCTGATATCATCCTCCAAAATATTCTCTTAACAAACCTATCCTACACTGAAAGTTCCATAGGAAAAGTTACAAAGGGAAGGGGGATTTCTAAAATCTGACTCTTCACCGTAGCTTTCCATTTTCCTGAAAAGATTTCTAAGATGTGCACAGAAAATGAACTTCCAATAATTGTCTCCACAGTATTAATGTGTATCTTCTGTTGGGAGAAAATCTGTAACCTCATCAAGGAATAGCATTCAAATAAATTTTCATTGTCCCACTGCACAAAGCTAAGCTTAGGCGAATCCTAATTTGTTATTCATTCTTCTTGTTTAATTCATAATTTGATGGTAAATGTGGTGACACAGCAGTGCCCTACAAATTCGACTGCATCTGTCCTCAGATACATTTCTTGCAGCTACCCAGACTTATGTTTTATACTAAAAAATGTCTTTAAGCTTACAGATGAGCAATATAAATAGAGACAGAGAAAGTGACATTTTTCTATGCATAGTGAGCCAACATTAATCTCTCTCCAAATTCAGGGTCTCTTTTTACTAGGTCCATTCTGGCTAACTGTACTTCTCCATATTTTCCAAACTCTTATTTGAAGCAAAAACTCCTCCTGACAAATGCTTTTGGTTTAAAACTAATGTTTCCTTCAACTGGTTAAGTGCCATAGAAATAAAAAGGCTTTTGCAAAACATTCCACAACCTGATTTTTAATTTACTGCATCATCAGCTACTTTTATAATAATATTTAATCTACTGAAACAAAACCAGCCTTAGAGGGAAAAAAAAAAACAAACAAACAACAACAAAGAGAAAGAGAGTTTATTTTTAGCAGCTCCATTCTCGTGTAAGGTAGCTAGTGAAACCGAAACTTTACCTAAGGACACTAGTCCTAGTTTCTTCTCTCTCTCTCTCTCTCTCTTCCTTCTTTCCATTTATTTTTTTATTTCTCCTTTTTTCTCAGTGGCTGAGAGAATCAAGTTAAAGGTTAGATCTCATTAAGTATGGTTAACAAGTTTCAATAAGCAGGAGGCACCAAGAAATAAACTATCCCCTACCCAAAGGAAAAATATATAGAGTGATGGTAAATGTAAATATTCAACTGTGGCCCAGATGAGCAAAACCCTAAAATGAAAAGAAGTTTACACCACTTCATGAGGTCAAGTCTGGAAAGTTTGGCTCAGATGTCTCAAGTGCCAGACCGTGATGGTAAAAATGTCATTATTTTACATCACAAAAATAGAGAAGAGAGACAATAAAATGCGTCAAAATTCAGTGGGTTCCTTCAACTGAGGCATTTGAAAATGTTTGACTCCAGAGCTCATCATGTTAGGGACAACTCAAATGGGAGCAAACCCAAGTATTCTGGGGCTTTTTTTTTTTTTTTTTTTTGGTGTCTATATCCTATTTCTGTTCAAAAGAATATCCTGAGAATTAAGACTCTAGTGTGAGACAGCAAAGGCTATCGCTGTGCAGATAAAAACACTCCTGAGAAACTATGCCCTAAGGATGCAAACTGTAATGGAAACTGAGCCAGGCAAAAGGACCCCTCCCTAAAAGGAACTGCTTCCAACCAAAAGGTGGACCCTGCCAATGCTTCCAAATTCTTAAGCACTGCTCTGGCTTAGGCAGCTCAAAGCCATTGGGATGGGCCCTTCCTGAGTAGAAAGACGTTACTGAAAGTTTTGCCGTTGTCTCTGGGTAGAAAATGGTCCTTCCCCAGGAGCACTGTGCTGGTAGCTCTGTGTTCAGCAAAGTAGAAAATGTCACTGGAGCATGAGCTGTGACAGCAGCATGTACATACTTGCATATACCCTTTCCTCTGCAGAGCAACTGCTATAGCTGAAAATTGCGAGGCAAGCTCCGTAGGATGAAAGAGGCCAACAAACTCAACTCTACAGTGGCTAAAAGCCATGGGATGCTGCAGAGAAACTTCAGGTTTATCTTTTGCCTTACATTAGGATGTTTCCCCTGGAAATGAAGGGGAAGTTGTAATTAGCATGTTTGAAAGCTCTCTGATTCACCTCCCCACCCCAATTCTTACTATCATGAATTTTGCATTATTCTATGTACAATAATGCACATAAAATTAAATAAACAATTTAATTAATTTAATTAAAATTAAATATTAAACATATTGTGTATAAGGAACCTGTGCCTTTGACTTAATTGGGCAGGAGTACCCAAAGCAGTTTGGGTAACAGCAGAAAATAATTAAAAACAACAAGTACGTTAGCCTCTGGGTACAAGAAATAGTTGGGAGCCTCCTCTTGAGAAAGGTTTATTTAATTAAAATTAAACTAATCTTTGGAAAACATTTGATAAGCATTTCATAATACAAATCATAATCCAAAAAATGAGGCTCAGCCTGCCTCTCCGCAATATAGGAAAATCATGTTAAATAATTTATCTCTGGCAGTAGCTACTCTCTTCTTTACACATACATACAAATACACACACAGCAATTCAATAGACAACATGTTCAGTGGGTTTGAATTTTAGGTAATACTTGATTCACCTACAATCCAGATAAATATTAATAAACTACATCAAATATATTATGTTCATAGCAAGAATTTAGAAGATTTAGTGTTTGATTTTGAACTAGGTGTGGATTTTCAGAGCTAAAAAGTCCCTATCAGAAAATATCCTTTCTGCGAATTTATCTACAAGGAAAATTCAAATGTTTTGGCAAGTCAATATGTTAGTTGGTCACTACTAATATAACCCAAAAATACAGAAAAAGCTGGGTCCCCAGGTCATCCACAGATACATTTAATTCACAAGGTAGCATTTAGTGCTTCACGTTAGGAGAGGAAGACCATTTACATTCTTATTGCTTTCCTCCGGTTTGTGTGACAGGATCTGATATTCAGTTGCAGAGCATTAGATAAGATTAGACGTAGACCATAAAAGAAAGACAGCAACCAAGCCCACGTATGTGTTTCCCCAATAACTGTTCCTAGGGCTTGATATGCCAGAATCTCCAGACATCTATAGTCTTCATCAAAGTAGGGCCCATTTAGACACCTATGGCCTGAGCAGGAATATTACCAAAAACCAGCTGCTTCATGCTCCAATTCCAAAGTTACTAAATGCAAGCATCCTGGCTGACAAGTGCCCACAGATATAACTCAGAGCCTGAATTGTCCACCAAATTCCAATTGTCCACCTCTTAAACATCTGCACCCATAAAGAAACATCAAATTTAGAACATCCATTACCACAAATGATTCTCATCACTTTTATTTCAGCATATATAGTAACTTAGTCTATCAGCGAGGTTAAAATATTTTCTTATATCCTAATGATTCATTATAGATAAAGCAACTATATTCACCCCAAAGATGAGCTGGGAACATATAATAATGCATTTTATTTTGTCTTTATAAGCATAAGATTTTCCATGTATATCCTGACACCAAAATCATATTTTTCAGTGGCCATATGCATATTAAAAACTATTGTTATGAAACATACATACCCACAGGTGCCATGCATATAGAAAAATCTGAGTCAAAGCTTGGTGTTGCTATAGCAAGGTTATTTTGTAGTGCCTTTGCTCTGTAAAGAAAGCCACAATAATATACATCACACTATTTTATAAGCAATAATTCATAATGGCAACTAACAATTATTCCTGCAATATCAAGCACTCCTCCAAAAATTCATCTAAGCTTTTAACCATTTCTCTGATTGATTCAACTTTTCTTTGATGGAAAGAACAAAGTACCTTTGGAGGCTTCCAGTTGGGCCGAGAGACAGGGCGATCCAAAGGGTGGCCTGCTTAATGCCAGACTTAAAATAGGAAGAAAAAAATCTGGAGACTTGGCAGAGCTAAGAAGCACGCAAAGCAAAAGATCCTAAAGCCATCTCTAGCTCAATTAACTCTTTCACATATTTATTGGAAAAGGGCATTTAACCCTTCAGAAAACACCAAGCAAAGATCCTGGTGCAGCCCCGGCTTCTTCAGCCAGGACCACAGCTGCAGCAGGGTTCCCCTCTGCCATCCAGGGCTTGTCAATGATGCCCTTCATTTGCATGTCAATCCTTTTACATGATTAATATGTATTTATTGACCAGGAGGCCTTCCAAACCTAGGACAAAGGGAGACAGGCAGTCCTCTTTTATAGGGCAGCCATAACTTTCCTGGCAGGACTGACAATTGTGCACAGGAATAATTCCCTTCCAGATAAAAAGTTCCCGCCATTCAGACACATAGTAATGGAAGGAAAACAGGCTAAACTGAACACTGAAATCTGAAGGGCACCTCTCTACTCCTTTTCCCATAAGGTGATCTGTGTTCATTTCCTACTACCTCAGTTGAGGAGTGTGGACAGGCACCTAGAAGACCAGAAAAAAATGACCCCCAGCCTGGGAGTTTGGATATCTTCTGCTGCTCATGAAGGTCTCTTAGGCTGAGGACTGCCCACAAAGCTAGGCCCTAGCTCGAACCCTGGGTTACCTGAGGGAAGGCATCTGCCTCCTTCCAAACATGAATCTAGAAATGGAAAGAAACGCACCCAACACACCGCATGATGCCACTCTTCATGAATCTTTTATCCACTCAAATAAACATCACATTTCCCAGATTGACAGGTGGAGTTTTATTTATTAAACAGCAAACTCCAGTTTTAAAAAAAGATCAGCCTTATGTCTACCATTAAAGATTCCCAGAAATTCTCTTCTCTTCCATCTCTTCACTCCTCCCACATAAGAAAATAGAAAAGTAAAAGCGAAAATGGTCAAACCGTGCCATAAACTTCCATTTTCACTCTGACATCTGCCTCTCGGAAAGTCGGAGATGAGATTCTAGATATGTTTAGAAAAACTGTAAGGGATTAGTATGACTCTTGTTTCTCCTGGTGCCAAGGATATTGAGTCAGATAATCCAAGAGGGTTTTTTTTTTTTTTTTTTTTGTCTTTATCCTGGGTGGTTCTGGGACTCGCTCCGTTTGATCGTGGCTTCCCACCTCTGTGCATATGAAATCCTTGACCCCACAGAGAGGCTGCCAGCTCAATGACTAGGGTTCCCAAGGAAAAGTACAAGGAGCCATCTCCTTTATAAGGTCCTTCACTATCAAAAATAATATCAAAAAAGAGACTTTCCCTTAGGTTGAAGAAATTCAAGACCAGCCTCTGCGTAAGCATTATAACCTCCTGAAAGTGACACACGAACACTCTTCGAAGGCCTCAAGTTTGATTTCCTAACCAAGACACCAACAAGAAACGGTCATCTTTCAGCTCAGAGGCCAGTTCTGAATCTCTCCCCAGGGACATAGTATCCTTGGCTTTTATAAACGGCTTTTGTTAGGGGCAAACTCACTTCATTTTAAAAAAGGGAATTCTGGTGGTGTCAGATCCTAGTCTTTCTCTGACCTACACCCTGTCAAACTAAGAGATTAGGCAGGTGGTACACTTTATAGGAAGACCAGCCACTAGCCTGCTCACCACCAAAATCTGGCCTGGGAAAGGTGAAGGAAAGCAGTTTAAACAACCACATTGCTGTTTCTTTGACTTCAGCCAACTCCTACTTCAGTCATTTTTACTGAAACTGGTCTACATGTATAGACTATGCCTAAAAGAATCCCAGAAAGAGTCCTAGAATTCCAAGAATGTAAGCTTCAAGGACGAGGCTTGCAATGGTGAATTTATCAAAAGCAATTAAACATAAAATGGGCCCAGAAGGGTGTTTCAAATTTCTGCCCAAGTTTTGCCCATGCAGAAATGTGATGCTTATGATGAAGTTATTTTCCTTAGTAATAACTCTGAAGAATGTGACCCAAAAATAGACCGGAGAGTCATTTCAGCAGGGTGCCCCTCTGGCTTCATCCACTTTATATGACACCCAGAAGGCAGCAAGTCACTCTGTATCCTGTCCTTACATGCTCCATTCCAAACCCAAGGCCACACTTCTGAAAGGTATCTGGGACTGCTCCGCACAACCACATTTCAAGAGAATGCGGCCATCAAAAATGCAGGCACATCAAAAGCACCTGAGAAGAAACACAAGGATGAGGAGGGAAAGTATCAAGGAAAGGCAACTATCATCTCTAAATTCTACAAACCTCTGCTTTCATTTTGCTATGTAAACAGATGGCATACGCTGGAAGCAAGGAATAAAGTTTTTTTTTTTTCCTGAAACTTCTGACACAATAAACTAAGTTATGTGCACCTAAACCTGACTTTGTTTTCTATTTCACAGATTATAAATTCAACTAAGTTAACCAATAAAAATGGTCCCACAGGAATTGCCTTGACATTATGGAAGTTAAGAGATGGGTTCTGACATATTCCAAACACCCAGGCGTAGACTTCAGAAATTCATTCGGTTCAAATGAATATCTGGGGGCATGGGCTCCTGGAATATCAGGTGTCCATCCCACGGGGGCCCACCCCAGTACCAAGAACATCACAGGCACTTGGTTTAAGCCAGGTTGCATGATTGAATAATTAATGAGAACCCAAGGAAGGTTTCCTTCTGATGTTTGTCATCATTAGAATCCAACCTCTGTTCACTAAGGAATAGCTTTTGCCTTAGGTTTTCAACTCCCTGACCAGCACCTCAGACATTTGGTGGGGGGCACTTTCTAGGTTTGAAAGAAGGGCTGAATACTCCTCTGAACACCTCAACTCACCCTTTGGCCCCCTCCTCATCTAATTTTGCAGGCCATTAATTCAGAATGGGCATGAGAGCATTTTGGTATTTGCTTTCACAATAAAATGACTGAGTAATTAATGAAAGTTGGCAACTGTTCAGTCAACAGCAAGCTCTCTCTCCGCCCTTCCCAACTTAGTGCTGTGTGTTCAAATAGACTTCATGTTGCACCGCCCCCACCTCAGCGAGCCTCACCTTCCCTTATAGCACCAGTGGGACCTCCCCAGGCTCTGTGGGGTGATCTTGCTCTCAAAAAAACCACTTACCCTATCCCTCTTAGCCACTGAGGACCTTTATGGTGAAACTGTCATTACCCATTAAGGGCAGACAGGGCAACCAAAAGGGCCCTACTTCCTTGCATGCTATAGACAAGTCATTGGCTGTATAATAAGGGAGACTATATCACTTTTAGCCTGGTCCGTGTTGACCCCCCAGGGAAACTCCCATACTCGTGTCTGTAAGATGTGTCTTAGAGCAAGCCCCTTTAAACAAAAGCAGCGCTGGCACTCTCCCTGCAACCTGTGCATTGGCTAAGGTGGGAAGAAGGGAGGCTGGTGGCCCCTCCTGGCTACCTCCCCCCACCTCCAGCAATAGCTTTTGTGTTACAGGGGCTCCCAGAGTGGGATGGCCGGAATGTGGAGACGCCACTGCGTTGGAGTTAATAACACAGTGTCACAAAGGAATTTAAGCCTGAACTCTGGAAATTCTCTTTTAGGAGCTTACACTTTTCCTTCTTCAAACTTCTCTGTTCTGTCTAAAAAGAATAAAAACCCTCTGTTGTGTTTCCTGCCGGAGGCTATTATCACTTCCTTCCAACTGCCCCTTGTGAAATGGTCAAAGCATCCCCGATCGCGGAGGAGACAACCGCCAGATCACAAGGTGAGTTTTGTATTCCAGAGTTTCAACGGCTCTGGATCTGTTTCCAAAATGACCCACCCTTTCTAGGGGCGTGTTGCCTGCTCTTAGGGGCTGTATTTGGCAGACATGCAAATATAAAACAGCCTCACCAAAGTGCTTACTATGGACACAGTCTCTTGGCCAAGCACGGAAAAGGTTACAGGGGCTGGTGTAAGGTTGGATGGGAACGTGAATGAGATCCAGGATATGGTACATGGGGCTCCTGGCTCTCCCTGTGTAATGTGCCCCAAGTTCCCCTGGATTCCACTGAAAATAGGGAGTGGAAGGGTGGGTTTGGAGTGAGGATAACCAGGATCGTCACACTCACATAAGCACAGAATCTCAGGGATCTTCAGGGCTGACACCCTGAACGCCCACCACTTTCCCTAGCCCCAAATGTCTCAGCTCTCAAGGCGGGGCCTCTGAGGCTAGACCGCTGTCCCACCCAGGGATGCTCGCGGACGGCCGCACTAGCGAACGCGCAATTCCCTTCCCCAGGGAAGCCACGCAGGGGCTTTCCCCGACGGCGTCTCACAGCCAAGTGAGCTTGTGAACACGGAGACGGCTGAGGATCCGAGACAAGGAGCTCGCTCGCTCGGTTTTTCCCGGGCTGTGTTTGCCATTCGCGGGAATAAATGAAGCATCGGTAATCTCCATAAAAGAGCTTTCACGCTTCATTCTCTGAAACTAAGTTGAGGCTTAGATGGAAAGGAGAAAAGAGACTTTTAATTTAAAGTAATGATCATCAACACTCAGGTGCTAGAGGGTCTCTGGGGAAAGGGGGTCCCTACCCCACCCGGGGTAGCGGGAGGGAGGCCGCCTCTCTGCGCCTAGCCGGGCGGGCCTTGACTTGCTAGGATTGGTGGGCCAAATCCCATCTCCGGGGAGCCTTCAAATAACTCTCCCATGGGGAACTGAGGAGGCGGGGGAGCCTAGGGCGGAAAAAGCTGAAGAGCCGTGGTCCCGGAGAAAAGGAAGTGAGCAGTCTCAATGGAGGCCCGAGCCTCTCCAAGGCCACCCTGCAGGCAGCAGCGACTTCTTCCTGGGGCAAAAGTCGCGCACTACCTGCGGGAACGTCCGCTGCCAGGGCGCCGCCCGGGACCCCAGAGCATACCTGGTTCCCTTCCTGGTGGCCGGTCCTGTTTGGGGCCAAAGTTTGCATGCGATGGGCACAAAGAACTCTGCGCCTCCTTTCCCTAACCCCAAGCCCTGCGCGGTCGGAGAACCCAAGACGAGTTCAATCCCGAAAAGCAAACTTTGTTAACTTCTGGCTGAATTTGGCACGGCGGAGGGGGGAGTGGGCAATAATCCCTCCATTCTCCCCTCCACCAACACCCAGGGTCCCTCACTTACATCGCAGTCCCCAAATCAACACTCGACTTGTCACTTTGCACCACAATGCGGTCAGCCCTGTGAGGACATGAAGAATGGATATGAAACTCGAGGCCAGATAAGCGTGGAACTAGGTTCAGCCGTCCTCCCTGGGGTACCTACCTCCCTAGTCCTGACAGAGCTGTGAGCCTCCGCCTGCTCAGAGGAGGGCACTTGGGCGGACCTGAAGTTAGGAGGCCCGGGGTGAAGGCCAGAGCTCAATCTGCAGGGATAGAAGGCGCGGGAAATCCAGCAAAGGATGGAAGAACAGTCCCTGCCAGGCCGCGGCCTCCTCGCCCCCGCCTGCCTGGCCTCACCCTTCTGGAAGTTCCTCCAGGCCTGGGTGGGGGCCGCCAGGGAAGGCGCAGAGGGAGGGCAAGTTGGCGCCGCTAGTTTTAAAGAAATCCTAAGTAAACAGTGAACCCGAGCAGGAAACCTCAGCTTTGCCTGGGTAAGAGAACTGGCCACATAGCTCCAAGAAAGGAGAGGAGGAGAACAAATCTCTGCGCCCTGAGGATGGTGGCTTTATTGCGGAAAGAGGTGGTGGGGCCGGAGCTGCTCTGCAACTTCCTCTCGCCCCCTCAAAAAAAAAAAAAGTATCCCGCAGCGAGGATTTCAGAAGGGGCTCACCTAGTGCAGGAAAGTTCAGTTGGCAGCCCTTCGCGAGCAGGTCCTCCCCAGCCCGCACCGAGAAGGCAGGCGCCCGGGCCCTCTGACTCCAGTGGCTCAGAGCCGGCTAAGGACTGGCAGGGCGAGGAGCCGGCGGGCCGAGCCAGCGAGGGTTTGGGCTGCCCGCGGTGTGTGTGCAAGAGCGCGCGCCTCGTGTAACCATTCAGGACAAGTTGAAGCAACACAAATAAAGTCAGGTCTCTTTAGCCTTGCTGTCCACCCCTCCCCCCCTTCCTGGTTTGACCCTGGCCTGGCCGCTCTGAGGCCCAGTTTGCGCAGCCGACATTGCGTGGCTACTCTCATTACCAGGGGAAGGGCGCTCCCCTTTTCCCTGGTAATACTCCGGGAGCCCCTACTCGGAAGCCCGAGAGTCAAAGGGATACAGGGGTGACTGGAGAGCAGCGGGGGACAGCGTGGCCTCACCCAAGGTCAGCGCTGGTCCCCACGTGTCGGCCGGGGGAGGGGAGGGGAGCGGACAGTCGGAGCGTTCGGATGTCCAGTTGAGCCGCGGCGCGGGGCAGCCGGGGGCGCAAAGTTGGAGGCAGAGCTGGGCGACGAGCAGAGAGGGAGGGCCGGGAGCCGAAGAGACGCCCGGGTGCACCCCGCTGCAGAGGCCGAGTCCGAGCGGCCGGAGAAGGCTGGTCGCAGAAGGGCGGCCTCCGGTGCAAAAAACGGAAACCTTGGAGCAGAGGATGAGGAGGAACACGGAGGCGGGGAGCCCATAGAAAAAGATGTTGAGGAAAGAAGAGGAGACCCCGGCCTAAACAAATCGAAACTGTGCAATGAACGTGGCCCGGGAGAACCGGGGGTGAGGGGCGATGGCTGGAGCCTGCGGCCCAAGCACAGCTTTCAGACGCTTGCCCGGACCCTGGCGCGGGGAGGCGGCCGGGACTGCCTTTCTGCGCGCGTCCCTGGACAGCGGGTGGGCAGGGCCTGCGCCCCGCGGTGGGCAAGAAGATTTGGGGTTTCGCAGTTCCTGGGGTCGGGGGCGGGGGTGAAGCGTCCTCAGAGACCTCGGCGGAGCCCCAGTTGCGCTCCCATCTCCAGCCCCCACTGGAGAGAGGGGG
Source organism: Pan troglodytes (assembly GCF_028858775.2). Classification (NCBI taxonomy): domain Eukaryota; kingdom Metazoa; phylum Chordata; class Mammalia; order Primates; family Hominidae; genus Pan; species Pan troglodytes. The sequence continues at coordinate 19,535,443 of NC_072411.2, forward strand.
TCCGGGACCGTACCCTCCTGCGGCCTGGGCTGCGCTGACCGGAAGTGCCTGCAAGAAGCGCCCTCCGCGGACCGCGCCGGGCGCGGGCAGCTCCAGTCGGGTTGGAGCAAGGCCAAGATGCCCGGATGGGGCGGGCCGTTCCGGCGGACCCAGTCTGGACGCAGGTGCGGGAGGAAAGTGTGAGGGGGAAAACTGCTGATTGTGCGGGGATAGGGGCATCTTAATCTGGGAAAAGATCGGAATCTCTTGGGACGCTAATCTGAGACCCGGGTCGGAGGTGTAGAGTAGGGGTGTGTGAGCAGGAACTCGGACCTGAGTTACAGAGTAAGAGGGAAGAGGGCTGGAGAGGTGCTGAGGCTACTCCTAGTTAAGACTGAAGGAGAGGAGGGATAACAGCCCTTCGCGCAAATCAGTGCTCCCCCTGCTCCCCCAGGTGCCAAAGTCCAGGACCAATGTGGAGACTTGACACTGCGCTATGCGACTGCGAATCATTCTTCTATTTATAAGTAACTACAGTATAGACTTCAACGTGATTTGGTGCGACCTTAGCAGGATGACCCTGGACCTCACTTTTCTTATCTGTAAGGTGGGGATTATAATAGGCAACACACAGCAATGTATGTTGTTGAAGGAAATAAATTGTGTTAAATGGCTAGCAATGTGCACGGAAGACCCTCAGTGATTAATGATCATGTTAATTTTGAATTGCTGTGAGTGACATCTTCTGAATTGCCTGCACTCTGCCAAATGGACAAGTCCTGTACCTGGAGGTGAAGGGGCGGGGGAAGGGCAAGGAGAGCCCTGCTGTGGTCGTTACTGGGACTCGCTTTTGTTTTCTTCAGGATTCAGTATTGAAATTGGGAGTGTGGAGGCGGCTTCTCCCCAGCTCTCTCCGTCCAGTTTTCCACTGTGTTCTCCTTATCAGATGGCAGAGCCGTGGGTCTCGCTGCAGGAAATGGTTGCTGTCAGGGCCCGATTGCTGCTGTCAGGGCCCAAGCCCACTCTTGCAGTAGTCGTGGTTGAATCAGAAATTCTCCTGGGTCCCTTCTGTCTTTGGACTCTCATCTCTCTCACAGGAGGCTCCCGCCCCTCTGCGCTGGTCCTGGAGGCCTGCAGACCAGGTCTTCAGGAGGAGGGGAGGATGCGAGCACCCCAGATGGAGCTTTCTCCGTGCGCTTGTGTGGTGGCAGAGGGCAGAGAGGAATCTAAGTTGTGCCCGGCTTTATACCCCACTCCTCATCAGAGTTGAGGAGGGGGAGGCGAGTACTCAGACTAGTCTCCTCTACAATCCCCTGCCCCCTCCTAGCACTCCCACCCACCTGCCTGCCAAAGGCAGAGTCACAGGCTGTTGATAAGAATACTCTCTTCAGGATGTGTGTGCCTGCACACACACAATACATTTCTGCTTTTCTATTGGGTCACACATACCTAGAGTCTTCCATTACTATAGCCTGAAATCTTCCCAAATGTCCTCAAAACACCCCACCCCCATACCTGTGGGGAGAATTCCAGAGTGGAGGGGCCCACTCCATCTCCAGAGTGGCACCCAGCTGGAGAAGGCTGTATTCGAAGCAAATTCAAGGAGCAAATTTTAATGGCCCATGACTTACCAAGCCTCTGAGAAATCTGTTTGGGATGTTTGCCTCCTCTTGCCCTGGGTCTGCTCCGGTCCCAAGAGCTACAGCTGGGAGAGCACTGGATGTACTTGCTGGTGGGAGAGGGTTGTAGCATTGGGTCTGTGTCTGAGCACAGGCACCTGGACTGGACCGGCTGCCTCCAGGGGAGAGAGAAGGGACTGCCTCTCCTTTTGGTGGTTTCCACCACCGAAAGGAGAGGGCACACAGGTCTGTCCTGAGCCCTGGAAACAATGTCTTTTCCCTCCCCTGGCTAGGCGTGAAGCCCACCAGCTGGGGCATGCAGGTGCATCTTGGACACCAGTATGTGTATTCCTGGCTCATGTACAGTTGTGTGCCAGAACCTTCTACACAGGCAATGTCCATGTGCTTGCTGTGAACACACTGTATATTGGTCCATTGACATTTGTATACATGCCTATGTTTTGCATGTGTGCATATGTATCCACATGGGTGTGTGCATGCTTATGCATTTGTATGTGTGGAAGTGTGTACATGTGTGCATTGTGACTGCATGCATGTTGACATTACCCACTTGACGGCACAGTGAGGAGAGGCCTGGACTGATAGGAAATCTGAGGACTTTGCCTCTCATTTGCCTTGTGCTTTCTCTTGGGGCACTTTCTCTCTCAGGATTTTGTAATTCAAGAATCTCTGAGGACCCTTCCAACACTGACATTGCATTAAAAGACTGGCCTAAAGCATTTGGGGAGGCGTGGAGGCTGGCAGAGTCCCTAGCCCTTCCCCTTTCCACAGGTTGCCAAAGAAGAGAAACCCTCTCCCCAGAGTTCAAAGTGAGAGAGGACAATGGAGGTTTCTGGTGGGAGTGAGGAGGGATGAAGATACTCTGCCACCTCCCACAGACGGGGATGAGCATAGTCTTCCATTTGAACCCACTGTGACATCCAGACTAAAAGGGTCCAGGCTCTGAGGTGAAGCTGGGGAGGACACCTGGATGCCTCTCTGCCCTTCTCTGCCCTGCTCCCCTGTATGGTGGAAGCAGAGGATAGTGGGTTGACTAGATCGCCAGAAGAACGGCCTGTCTCATTCACACAAAGGAAAAACCAGGCTGACCATGGAAGGAATGGATGGCCATCCCACAGTAGCTGCAGCAGACACATTCATCCAGGGTGCAGAGTGTGGCCCTGGCCTGCATCTCCTGGACCTCCAGGAGACAGCCAAAGCTCACCCCTGCCTTGCAGCTTGGCCCTTTTTGGGGCCTTTTTTCTACTGTGTGTGTTGGGGTTTGGCGTGTTCTGGGGCACAGTGGCCTCCCCCATGGTATTATCTCTAGAAACCCTGCCACAGGTGACAGATGGGTGTGGGGGCCTGGGAGGGTACAGGCTAGCAGGTCACTGCTCTGTTCCCTGGGCAGCCCTATCTAGGGAGCTTAAGAACTGGGTACACATACACACACCCACAGACATCAGTCACTACCAGAGGCCATATACCCAAAGCACACACTTCCACCTCCCAAACCTAAATAAATATACTCAGTACCATCCCTATACAAATGCCCACACACAGTACAACCCACGAATACACACAAACCCACGCAATCACACCAAGCAACCCCACACTCCCAAATACCACAACACCCTCTCCTTCCACTTTCCTTCCTCCTTCCCTCAGCCCCATCCATGGCCTTCCCCCTAACCCTACTGAAGAAAAGAGAGTTTCCAGCAAGAAAACAGAGACCTTTGCCCTCAGAAAGAACCAGGGATCAATACTGTTTAGACTCAGCTAGCATGTATTTCCTTTTAGGCTGAGGAAGATTTAAGTTTATGGTTCAATTCAATCTTTAAAAAAAAGGAAAAGCAGAAAATGAGGCAGTTGGGATGGCGTGCTCAAGTATTTATTTCACTGCAGCCCCAGACCTGAATACACAGGCGGCTCACTAAGCCAGCCCCATAAATCAGAGAAATCAATGCCCGTTTATGATCATTATTAGTTTCTTTTTTTTAAAGGGCGTGCAAGAAAAAGGTCCCACCAGAATCCTCCTCCCCTCTCCTCTACTCCAATCAGAAAGAAGGAAAAATGAAGAGAAGATGGTAAAGTCATCCTGGATGATGGCTTCAGGGCCTTGGCCAGATCCTTGAGGTCGATGCGACTTAGACACACGTAGTCAAGGAGGAGGCACAAACAAAATGTTTAAGTTCTCAGAGCTTCATGCTCTTCCACTGAACAATGAAGAAAAATCCATTTTCCCATAGTGATTGGAAGATAAAAGGAGATAATGGGCAAGAAACCAAATTACATAATAATGACATTCACGTCTATACACTTTACTGACGCAATCATGGGGATGGGTGACCACCTTCTCCTCCTCTCGCTGGGTTAAAGGAAAGAGCTCTTGACTTTGATCTCTTGGATAGAGGAAGGGGAGCATGAGGAATGGGGTGGTTCCTAGAGTTGCTGCTCACACCGACCTCTGTCCCAGCCTTTGGACCTGGTAGTCTTGGGGGACTTGAATATCCTAAGAGGCCACAATACGGAGGGGAGAAGGGAGTGTAGCCAATTCCCAGACATTCAAAATAGTAAGGTTCTCCAATATATAGAGTTGAGCATCCTTAACATCACATCTGATGTGCTGGGAGGGTGAAATGGAATGGGACTCTTCCTGAAATTCTGAGAGGTCTGTATGAGGAGAAGGGTGCTCCAAGACACAGGCCTCAGACTGTTTAACAGGAAAGCCTGGAAGGCTTGAAGAGTCCAAGCCCACTCCCCAAGGCAAGCGAAGCACAGGCTTTTGACTACCAGAAAACAACTCCCCTAGACCAACCCCAGGGAAGGGCCCATCTCACTGCTTCTAACTCTGCCCACAAAGATTGGTTGAGCACCTATTATATGCAAGAGTTACTCCTCCAGAAAACAATGGGCAGATGGAAGGAAGGAAATTAATTGCAATAAAGTTGGGAACCCATAGCAGTGCCAAATGCACCCTCCAATTCCACTCCAGCCGCCAAACCCTTATATAGGGATTTGGAGGGGACCTAGGCTTCCTGGGATTGAGATCTAGCCCTGTTATTTCCCTGGCCAGGAGCGAACAGTACATTGGGCCAAATCAGGGGAAATTTTTCAATAAAAAAGGTGGAATAACTAGCCATTATCATTTCGCACAAAATCAATCCTACAAAAACAGTTGAGAAACTCAAGGGAAGAGCACAGAGAACAGGGATCTCACACATGAACAAACCCAGCAAACACACCTGCAGACATTCCAGTGTGCAAACACAAATTCATGCATGTACACACAGTGAACTCACAAACGTCCAATTGTGCATCTAATTAGAGAAGAAAATCAGTTGCACAATACTCACGGGTACAGGAATACACAAAAAACTGGTAGGAACCTAGGTGCACCAATATCTGCACATTATTGTATATGCACACAAGTATGTGTGGGCACTTGCCCGTCTAGCTGCACACGTGTGGGTATATACATACATATTGCCGAAGAGAGAAAAAATGTGGGAGTGGAATTTACAATTTAAAAAAATCCTGGACAAAGATAATACCTCCTGAGAAGGAAACTTCCCTTCCTCCCCTTAACCTCTTAAGATCTGAGAGCAGCTCCTGCCCTGGAAGGATGGGCCCCAGTGTTAGCAGCAAGAAGCCAGACATTTCCTTCTGGGAACCCAGAGTGTCCTGAGGGCCCTGGGGGCTTCTATGTGCGCCCCCCTTGGTGAGGAAGAAAGTTAGGCTTTGTTGGGATGCCTAAGGGAACCCTCTTTGGTTTAGGGCCCAGACACGGCAGACCTGCGCCCACCTCGGGTTCCAAGGCCCAAGCAGCCACTCCGAACAGCTTTCCCAGCATTTGGGCCTCCTCTCCTCCAGCATTGCGGGACCAGGAGATCCGAGCCCCGCGAGGCTCCGCAGGCCGCCCCCGGACCTGCTGCTTCGCCAACAGAAGCCCTCCCCCAAACGAAGTGCAGTGAGTCCAGGCGGCCAAGAGGCCAGGCCAAAGTGCCCCTCGCCCAAGCGGGCTGTCGGGGAGGGAGGAAGGCAGGCCCCCTTCTATCTCTGGATAAAAAAAAATCTGCAGCAAAACCTGCACCAGGGGAAATAAAAGAAAGAAAGAAAAAGAAAAGTGCAGGTTGGAGTGAAAAGCAGTTGGTACAGGAGGAGGCCGCCACTGGGCTGGGCCTGGACCGGTGCGGGGAGCTGCCCCGCAGCCCAGGCAGCGTTTCCGAAGCCAGGACTGTGGTTGTCGGCCTTTGAGTTCCCTTGAACGCAATCGGAGACGAGGCGTGTCCCGCCAGACCCTTCAGACCCAGGCTAAACCCAAATCTGGGTCGCGCTTCCCCTTCGCCCTGCATTCGTTGTGCGGTGATCGCAAGGCCCGGCCGGCTCCCCGCCCGGCGTGCGCAGGGGCGCTGGGGCGCTGTGTGCCCGGACCCACGCCCTTCCCGAGCCCGCAAAGAGGAGGGCCGCCAGCGCTCGTGAGCACAGTGTACACTTTATTTCAGACTACAGGTTTCTGAACATAATAAAATCTTTGGCTTGTAGCGGCGGTTCAGTCTCGCAGTCTGTGGGGTCGTATTTCTCAACAAGTCTCCGGAAAACGAAAGGGGGGCAGAACAGACAGACCGACAGAAGGGGCCCGGGAGGTGGGGGAGAAGAGGTGGGCAGACACGAAAGGAAACACACTCTCGCACACAAAGAAAAGTCCCAGAGAAACCAGGGCCAGCGATGCGGGTCGGGAGGCACCGGAGAAGCAATGACATTCAAATGAAAAAGGCAACGAAAACGAAACTGGGCTGGGGGCAGCGAGGCGGTGGGGGAGGGGATAAAATAATTATAATAATTATAATAATTATAACAATAATAATAAAGGAGATTAATAAAAATGTCCAGCAAATAGAGATCGCTACACGTATGTGTTTTCCTTACCTGAAATTAAATATATACAAGGTCGTAAGCGGTTTGGCTAGATAGAGCTTTAAGGAGTTCGCAGTTTCGTCCCTTATACTGTGAATAGAGAATAGATCTTATTTTTCGATAGCACCTGTCCGAGTCTTTCTCCCTTTTCAAAAATGCTGCGTTTCAACGTCATTGTCCATTCTGAGGCTGTCTTTCTGTCTCTCTCGCTCTTTTCCCTTCGCTCCCTCCCTCCTTTGAGCAGATGCTTTCTCCCCCAGCGAGGGGCCGGGAGGCGACGGCGGCGGTGCCGGGAGGGGGCGCGGGCGCGGCGGCCTGACCGCGCGGCCCCGGCCTGTGGCGGCTACTCGCTCTCGTCTTTGTCCTGGACCGTGGTGGTGGAGTGGTTGTACAGTCCCTGGGCCATGAGGTGCAGCGCCAAGCCGTTCTTAATGCCTGTGGCTTTCTTGATCTTGGCGCGCTTGTTCTGGAACCAGATCTTGATCTGGGACTCGTTGAGGCTGAGTTCCTGGGCCAGGGTCTGCCGCCGCTGCTCCGTGATGTAGCGGTTTGCCTGGAACTCCGCCTTGAGTCTCTGCAGCTGCTCGGCCGTGAACGCCGTCCGCGGCCGCTTGTCCTCCTTCTCGTTCTTCTTCTTCTTCAGCTTCCTGGTGCGCGGACCTGCAGCGGCGGAGAGGGCCGGGGTGGGGGTGAGGGTGGGGACCGAGGGCAGAAGGGAGGGGGGAGAGGGCAAAGGAAGCCGTGAGAATTGCATTGCCGAGCTGGGCCGCGAGCCCCGCGCTTCCGGGGCGATCACGGAGGCCCTGCTGAACCCCTGGCTCCCTCCCGCCAGCCTCGATCGAAGTGCTCCTCACCAGACCACTGGGGTCTCCGGGTTCCCTTTGGGAGGGCAAAGGAGCAGTGAAGGAAAGCTGGTTGAGGTTGTAGGTGCACCCCACACCCCAATTCTCACAGGACAGTCAGGGACAGACCGAAATCACAACATTTCCAAGCCAAGAAGGCAGGAATCCAAGATGAGGAGATATTTGGGGCTCATGTGGCCCAGCCCAGAGTTGGGGGTCAGGGGCCTGCTGTCCTCACAGCCCCAGAATAGATAGGACTGGGGCAGTGAGGGCAGGCCCTGGGGGAGTCGCCAGCCTGCAAACAAATCTTCCTCTCCTCAAGAATCATACCTACAGGAGAAACTACAATAAGACCCCATCTGCTTGTAGCTATTGACCTCAGAAAACAACGGGATAGTGAGCCGGCTGGGAGAGGGCTGCTTAGCTCCAAAGTATTTGGTGTCTGCCCCCCTCCCCGCACCCCACCCTCCCACACACACCTCCTCGCCTTCTTTCTCTTTGGCCTAAAGGAAGCCTTTTCTAGGGTCTCAGGGATGCAGGGACCACCCCTTCTCTGAAGGAGAAAAGGCCCTGATCCATCCTCATGACCCTGGCCCTGGGTTTTCAGCCTTGCCCCTTGGATGGTGCCAATAAGAAAGGGAGGGCCTTCCACATTCCTCTAACCGGCTGCGTGGGGCAGGGTCTCTCTTATCTGGGTCTTCCTTATCTCCCCTTTCAACTGATGCAATTTCAGGATTAAAAACTCCTGAATAACAAAAACAAGCCAGATTGGCTTTCTCTGCCTACTGATGACATTTGCAAGGAGACTGCAGCCCCTTCCCCCACCTATGAGCAAAAAGGAGAGGGAGGGAGACAGGGACAATCCAGAAAAAAAAAAAAAGTGCTTTGACCACCAGATAGGAATGGGAAGGGGCCACAGGAAACCTCCTTAGGAAGGTGAAGTTCCCCTCAAATACTAGTCTGGGAGGAGGGCCCACTGAGAAAGGAAGGAGGGAAAGCGGGAAAACCAGGAGAGGATTGAACTGTTGGTGTGTGCCTCAAAAGCCTGCACCTCTGCCCACCTGCTTCCATACCCAAGTCTTCTGGCATTTACTTGCTGGGTCCTGCCTTGGATATGGTAGCTTGCTGAACCAAGTTAAGTCCCCGTCAGGCCTGTTCATCTCTAAAACTGTCAGGAAAGAAGGATCTTTGCCGGCATCTCCAAACCTAGCTACAGAGAGGAAGGCTGGGCAGCCTACTCCTGGGGCAGGCAGGAGGCTGGGGTAACCAGCTGTCCTATGACAAAGAGTCCAGGCCTAGCATACTGCAGCGACTCAGATCTGGGTCGAGGCTCATCCCCTCCTCCCCCAACTGCCCAAGCAGGAGAAGGAGCTGGTCCCCTACCTACCTAGGCCCATAAGAAGGAAAGTGGCCAAGAACAAAGCCAAGGCCCTCTCCAGAGCAGAACTGGGGTTTTGATTCGTAATTAGCTGAGCGGGGAGAAATAGCCCAGGAAATGCACACAGCCCCAAAAAGGCCCCACTGCGCGTTCTGCATCCGGGACATGTTGAAGTGTTGTTGTATGTGTGTGCAGAGGCACGGACTCTTGTAATAAAATCGTAGTCTCCCGGCCAGCCCGAGCCGTGCAGCCTGACAGCTCAATCACTCTATCCATCAGGCGAGTCAATCAAAGCAGCTTTTCGGAGGTTCAGGGAGCCCGACGTGTCAATAACGGGGCTCGAGATGGCGGGAGCTGATAGTGCGCATCGATCCGCGCCCGGCCGGCAGCTGTGGGGCGGCGAGAGACCAGCCAGAGGAAAGAGGCGCGTGGCTACGTTGTTCCCGGCCCCCTGCAGGACCGGGTGCCTGGAGTGCTGATCTTGGGCCAAAGCTTCTGCCGCTCTCCCAGACACTGCGGGCCGGGGCGTCGGGCAGGCCTTGGCCTTCTCTCCCGGAGCCCAGCTCAGGTCTCCTCCTCGGGTTCGCCAAGCGCGAGGGGCACACGGAAAAGTGATGGAAGGAAAGCCGAGAAAAACAGGCCTACGGATGCCAGAAATCTGCTGGATGTGCGGGTGAAAAAAGGAAAGCGCCGCGCGGGGAGGATGTGGGAGCCGTTCCGCGGAGAAGCTACGGAGGAAACTGGCTCTCATGCCCTTGGCCACGCTTCCTGGCCTGAGCCTGACCTGTTTTCTCTCCTCTCCCACTGTTTTTCAGCTCCAGAAAACCAGGGGCAGCCAGCACCCACCTTTTTGGCAACTGCCTTTCCCTGGTTTCTACCCACCCGGGTCAGACTCTTTTCGCTACCCAGCCGGGGGAGAGGGACGGCTTTCAGACGCTTTCCTCCCTGTCATCCTGTGTTTCCCATGTTTATCAATGTAAACGGTCTCTCCGCAGAAAATATCGAGATGGTGTTTGTGTTTGTAAGGACACACAGTGAATATAATTTTTCTGAACAAGGCCTTCTCTGGTCAAATCTGGCCTTCGGACGATCAGGCTGGTGGGATTTCAGACACACATCACTAGGCCCACCTTCCTGCCATATCTAAACACCCTGGAAAGAAAATCACTGACTATGTACTTTTCCTAAGAATAATAAAGATAAGAGACAAAGAAGGCCCCAGGGATTCAGAGTTCAAAATCAAAGAATCGAGACCCGAGCCTCCTGTGCCACGAGCTGTAGCTTCTCGGGTGGTGGCCGCAGAGGCCAGGATCGCATAGCTGGATGAACATTCGGTTGTGACTGGAACTGGGGTGAGGAAGCAGGCGTGAGAGACTGGAGTACCCGAGGCCGGGTTTGCTCTCCCTAGCGCCGCAGCTTGGCGTTCTGGGGCGGTCCGCGGGGCCAGAAGGCATGGCGCAGCCCGGAGTTGGGTACTCACCGGAGGATGGACGATCCGAATAACGTGTGCAGTACACCCAGGCGGGCCATACGAGAGGCTGCTGCGAGTCAGTTTTGACCACGGGCCCGCCGTTGGCTGAGCCCATCAGTAGGATAGCCGGGTTGCCGTGCTCCGGGTATTTGGTGCCCTGCGCTCCGGGGCTCCCCGCGCCGCCTCCACTGCCGCCGCCACCGCTGTCCGAGGGCTTGGCTGCTGCGGCCGCCGCCGCCGCTGCCACTGCCGCCGCGGCCGCTGCCGCCGCCGCCGCCGCCGCCGCAGCCGGGTTCCCAGCTTTAGACGCGCCCGCGCCGGCGGCGGCTGGCTGGGAGCCGTCGGGTGGGCCACAGTTCGCGTCTGGGGCGCACAGGAGCGAGGCAGCGCCTGGCGCCCGGGTGCCCAACGGGTGGACAGGGTCTCTACCTGCGGCAGTCTGGCCTCTGTCACGCTCGACCCGGCCTCCTCCTCCTGCGCCTCCTCTGGCCGCCGCAGCCACCAGAAGCTGCGGTGGCGGCTGCTCCTTTTTGCAGCCGAAGTCCGGCCTCAGGATGTTGTCGATGAAAAAGTTGGTGGTGCGGTGCAGCTGGGCCGCTGGCTGCGGCTGGTGAGCAGGCGCCGCGAGATGCTGAGGCGGCGGGGGCGGGGGGTGTGGGGGGAGGTGCGGGTGGTGGGCCAGGGGCGGCAGGCAAGGCGCCGCGGGCGGCGAGGGGGGCGCAGGCTGCGGGGACACCGGCACGCTGTCTCCATCGCTGCCGCTGCCGCTGCTGCCGCTGGCGCCCGGACTGAGGCTCAGGCTGAGGCCGCCCGGAGTCGCCGCCGCCGCCGCGCCGAGGGCCGAGTCGCGCTGACTTTTAGGTTCCGGCTGCTGTTCTTCCATGCTCGGCCGCCCCGCCGCCCCGGCCGCCGCGCCGGCCCCCGCCCCCACCGCCTCGCTCCCCACCCCACTTTGCCAGCGGCCCGTGGGGGTGCGCGGAGGAAGGAGGCAGGCGAAGCCCCAGCGAAGGCACGGGGCGGGTGCAGGAAAAAAGCTCAGGCGTCTGGCCTGGATTGCTCGTTCTTATCTAGCAGATAGATCTCGCTGTCTCTCCCTCTCTAATTTGTAGACATCCAGATATGGAGACACTTGGCTATTTCTTTTTTCTTTCTGCAACCAGATTCAATGATTTGATTTAAATGGGGAGTAAGCCACGGCCAAAAAAATGAAGGAAAAAAAGAAAAAAGGAAAAAGAAAGGAAGAAAAAAAGAAAAAAGCTCCAATAATTTTTTTCTTAAAGGGAAAAAAATAGTATTTAAAGTCTAGCCATCTTCCTAGGCAGTAGTGAGGGGTTTGACTTCCCCGAGTGTCACGCTCAGCTGTGCCCAGAGCGTGAGGCTGGCAGCGCCTTTAATCGCCTTTGCTTTTTTTGCAGGGAGAGAGCGTCTCCGCCAGCGCCGGGCTGGGTTTTTTTTTTTTTTCAAATCTCTGACAGCTCGGATCTTTGCACAAACTCTCTCGCTTAAAAAAAAAATCACCCAGGCACACTTTTTGCCTTCAAACCGGAAGCACGTGAGTCAGGGCCGCACGTGTGCGGAGCCAATGGCGAGCCGGGACTCGCGCTGACACTCGGGCCTCGGCCCAATGGGCGCGCGCGGGACTTTGCGGATAAATAATCCGGGGGCGTCAGCCGCTGGCTGAGAGGGGGCGCCGCGGCGCTGGCCCTGTGCGTCGGGTCCGCCCTCCCCCACCCGCGCCCGCGCCCGCACCCGCTTCCCTCCCCCTCCTTCAGGACGGGATCGAGGAGGGGGCAGAAGAAACCCAGGAGGGGTGAATTTTGGGATGTAGGCAAATGGAGAAGCAACTCCATAAACAACTTGTTAGAGAAATGCAGGATTATGGGTCTGTGAGCTCCGGGAGCAGGGGCAGTAGGCAGGAGCCTGGCTGTTTTGCACCCCCTCGCCTAAGAAACTCAGCTTTTTATTTTCTCCTCTGTCTCTGGTTGCTGTTATTGAAGGATGGGTGGTTGTTGTCACTGCCCGTTTGTGTGTTTGTGGGTGGGTGTGGGTTTGGGTGTGTGTAGTGGAGGGAGGGGGAGTGAGACAGGGAGGTCGGTGATGTGAAATAGACCTAGAGTTAGTTACTTTCAGAGGCGCAATTTGTTTTTCACAAATAGCAAAATCTGAAAGGCCCGCTGCGCCTAGCTAGCGTCGCACGTTTACGTTTGTACGTCTCCTGCCGGCCCGCTGCATTGCTTTCCCTTTGTGGGGAATCCGCACCCATGCCCTTCCCGGTCCAGACTTTCGACAACACCCTGGAGCTGCCCTGGCGCCATAGAGCCAAGCCCAGAGGGCTAGGAATAGCCCCAGAGCCAGTCGCCTGGACCTTCCCTGGCAGGGGAGTCCGGGCAACACAGATTAATCTCAGGAGGGCCCCGGGGCCGGCGAGTCAGAACGCGGATGCGCGCTAGGCCCTAGCTTTTAGAGTTCAGGGTAACCTCTGTGTTAGATTTCCCTGCAAAGTAAAATCAAATAAATAAAAGCGCTGCACCCCAAGTATTTGCCCTGGCCAGCTGAAGTTGTGAACAGGGAGTTTCCCTCAATTGCCGGGTGACTGAATTTCCTGGGATTGCTCCCAACTCCCTGGGTGCCTCCGGCTCCAGCTCTGTGCGTTCTTCCCTAGTTTGAGGGGAATGCCGTTCCTCCAGCTGCTATAATTCTCCCGTCTGCGGATCTCTTTTTCGCTATTTCCTGGTCGAGGCACCCCCAAAATTTTCTCATAACCGGGAATGTGAGGGACGGGGGTGGCGTGTGGACTGAAGCTCTAGGCACCTGCGGGACTTGTCTCCGGATTCGTTTTGGAGGACCAGTATCCGACTATGCTGAAGCCTGCGGTGGCCGAGAAAGGCGTCAGCAAACGAGGCCTTCGGAGGTGTCATCTTAGAGCTCCAGCGGACCTCCTCGCCCAGAACGCCCTCCGCAACTGGGACAGTAGAGAAAGGTTCTCTTTGGAAATATTGTCTATTTGTGACATGCGAAAGAATCCCCCTACCTCCAGTTTTCCAGAAAAGTCACAGGGGGTTAGGCTAGGAGGAACATTCAACTAAACCCACAACAAGCCGAACCACCACCACAGTAGCTGAAGTTTCTCAAAAGGGCTGGTGGAGAGCAGGAATTTGTATTGCTCACCGCATCTTGGGAGCAGGCGAGGGTCCCCCGATTTCCGGGGCTGAGTTCCCGGCTAGACTTGCGCTGCAGCCTAGGGGAGAAAACCTCTCTCCCTAACGCTGCACTGCAGTCTTCTCTACCTTCCCAAGCCGCCTCCAACCCCACCTTGGAGTCTCCCGAGTCCTCTTCAGTCGCACACCCAAGGGCTCCCCGAAATCTCCAGGCGCCCCCACCCCTTCTCCCCGAAATGGGGGTGGGATTTTATTTATATTTAAGTTCGCAAAATTGAAATCTTTATCCCGCAAGCAAGCGTGGGTACTTAATTAAATTCTAATTAGGACACTATCAATATCCTATTTAGCTGCGTAGCTTTTGTGCGCCGCAGTCCCTTTCAGCGCGGTAAATAGGGTCTCGACGCCTTATCTCGCCTGCAGGAGACGCCTCGAGAAGGGCTGCGGAAGATAATTTATAGGTTTTAATTACTCTTCATTCCGCCTGATCAGCTTGGCGTTCATCACAGGCCTGTGAATAAAACCCTGGTCAAAAGCTCTGTCACATCGCGCTGGCAAGACGCTTAATCAAAGTGAGCGGCCCCGCGCGCCGCGCGGCCCGGCTCCTCCACGTAATTTCCAGCCAGCTGATAAAGCCAGCTGAATAATGCGGCGGCCCTTTGGAGACACCATTTACAGAAATGACTTTATTGACGGCTTAACGTCGGTAATTCATTTTACCTTTCATGTAGTGGAGCCCGGATTTGTTACAGTAATGGGATGATAAATGCACCCGCGGCCCACGAGCTCGAGCTGGATTAGGCGGCACTCTGCGCGCTGGCTCGTCCCCCCACCTCCCCGAGGCCCGGCCTGGGCCGGACGCTCGCTACCCCGCGCCGCTCTGCGCTCCACGACCTCCACCCAGACCCTACGCCCTCTTCTCCCTCCTGCAAATGAACATGCTATTGGGAACTCCGTGTGAGCGCATTGGCGTCTTGTCAAGCATGCGAGTGAAGTGTGTGAGGGCTGAGTGAACAAATGTTGGCCGAGAGGGATGGGTGAGGGTTTCACAGGACTCTGAGTGAGCCCAGGATTGGGCGTGTGAGTGAGGAACTACGGGCAGGGTGAGTTGTGTGTACAAGTATGTGGGTAAAGGGTTAGGGTGTGTGTAAAGGATTGTATATGCACGAGTGGGTATATTTGTGTGGCGGTCCTTTTGGGGGTACTCGTTTCTGCCTTTGGGAGCTAAGGAATTACTTTCAACTTGATAGATGCCCAGGCCGGGGTGGCAGAGAGGTGGGCCTGCAGGTAGCAGGTGGGGAAGCCTGACTCAAATGGAATAGAGCCCCTTTCTCCAAATGCCATCTGCTCTTGGGCCGAAGGTAGGGAAGTGTGGGGGTACCCAGTGCGTATTTCTATGGCCTTGTAGTTCTGAGCTATGCAGTCACCTGAGCTAGAGGCCCACAGAAGGCCATGGACTGGGCTGCGTCTCTGCAATAAGTTGATTGTCCCCAAGTACCCTTTTCTTGGGGATAGCCCAGATAAAAGTGGAGAACGACAAGAAAGATAAAGATTCTGTTTTGTCTCAAATGCCAAAGTTGGGGGAGGGGTGCTACATTTTTTCACTTGAAGGAAGGAGGTCCCAACGAGGCCTTCAGTGATGGGGAGTTGGGTAAATAGGACAGAGAGAGACCCCAACCGTCCTTCCCTTCTCCAGTTCTTGGACGTCCTGCATTTTCTGAGGATAGGCAGGGGCTCCCAGTGAGCAAAAGGCACCTGGCCAAACAGAGGAGAATGATGCATACTTGTTTGGGGAGCTGCTAGCTAGGGGAGTCTGGGGATCATATAGTCGGAAGACTGGCATGTGTTTATCAGAGTGAAGGCTGAGAAATTTTACCTTTCTTTCTTTCTTTCCTAATTTTGGGAAAAACGCTCAGCGGTCTTGAAGAGTGGCCCGTGGCTGTGGGGAACAGAGTGTATATTTGTGTTTATTTGCTTGGTATGTGACAGCCACCCAGAGAGAAAATTAGTCTATAAAAGTATTGTGTGTGTGTGTGTGTGTGTGTATAGTTGTGTGTGGCAGGAGGCCCCTGTATGTATGTGAATGTTAATGTGTACACCCCACAAGTCAGCCCCACTAGTCAGGCATGAAGAAATGTATTTGCTGAGGGTTTTGGTGTATGCTGTTCAGAAAAGAAGACCAGCCTGTGTGTCCATAGAATTTTGGATTTTGTGTAGGCGAAGACAAATGCCAGGGTCCTGCATGTTTCCACCTCTCTTTCGAGGATGAGGACCAGAAGGAGAATTACGAAAGAAATTCTTGCAGCCTGGCGAGGGGTGTGCGCCATGGGCTGGGAGTAGGAGCATGTTGCATGCACAGGGTGGTAATCGCATTTCGAGTGTAGATCAGATGGCGGTGGGGCCTCGTGGTGCGGGACATGAATGAGTTGTCGCAACACAATAGCGTGCAGCCTTCCTACGGGGACTGGATGACCAGCGGTTTTGTTGGGAGTGAATGCGAGGAGATTTCTGCTACAAGTGCCGCGTTATTATGAGCTAGAAGGTCAGACTATACATCGCAGGTCCCCAAAGCCTATGGACCTTGGGAAATGTGGGGCCTCGAGTCACGTCATTGTACCTGACAGTCTTTTTCAATAGACTAATTCAATTAGTGCTCGCGGTTTCGGTCTTCATTTGGAGCCCATAATAATGTGGGGTGGGTGGGTGCTGGGGATTCGTTTGGGTATTGGTTAGGGATCCCAAGCAATTCTGTCCAAAGTGGAGTGGGACTAGGGGAGGCAGCAAAGGAAAAAAACCGGTGGGTGGGGGGTGCATGGGGGGCAAACCATGGAAAATAAAATGCTCTGCTGACTAAATAAAATGCTCCGTTGACTCCTGAAATTGGGGCAGCAGCTTTGTTTGTAGAGGACCCAGAGCATTCCTTGAAGGGGGTGAGGGACAGGGAGGATTTCTTTTTTTCTGTATATATGAAATAAGACTAAAAATGTCTAGGTATCTAGAAAGCCCGAGAAGAAGCCCACTGTTGGAGGTTGTCACCTTCGTGGATTTCAGTATTTGGATTTATGTCCTCATCATCCGGTCTTCCCCCAGAGTTTTCTCCCTCTTATCTAAGGCAGTTCACAGCATGGACCGTTTTGTTCTAGAAATAGTGCTTCTCTCTCTCTCTCTCTCTCTCTCTCTCAAGCTCAGACAAACTGAGACCTTTCTCCTCTTGACTCCCCGCGGGAAACGGTGGAAAGATATCAATGATTTCTGTAAATTGCACCCGGTGGCCAGGATTCAGAAAGCGCTCCTGGGGCCCTGGTTTCCTCTCTGAGCCCCGCCGTCTGTCCACAGGCCCGCGCCGGGAGCAGAGGGCGCCAGGGTGCAAACACCCGAACTGTCGCTGCTCGCGGGTTTGCAGGCGGCCTTCGGGCTGCGCGGGGATGTCCGGGAGCCGGACGCAGGGCCCCTTGGCTCGGATTACGGGAAGAGGAGCCTTCACTGTCCCCCCTCGGAATTTCAAACCTCGCTGGGACTGTATCGCACAGCCAGAGAGGCCTCTGGAGCTGAGAATTTTAGACTTCGCTGCTCCGGGAAGCAAGAGGACTACATACAATTCCCTATTTATTTTTCTTCACTTTAATCTGACATCCCGCTTTTTATGCTTACACTGAATCCTACCCAAACCCCAGAACCCAGACCCGAATTTGGGTTTAACCCCTTTCCCTTTCTCCGAAAAAAAGAAAAAATCCGGAGTTAATTCAATGTCTACGCCTGAATTTTCTTATATTTTTTATTTTGCTTTTCTCCCTATATGGCTCCCTCCCACTCCCCAAAAGATTCCCCGAGGTCGGTGTTCTCAGGCCTAGGGGACCCTCTCCCACCCCTGGTCCCCACCTGTCCGAGTGGCCGCTCTCGCCTGGATCCGGCTTGGCGCGTTCGGTGTCCACACAGACTGGCCTTGGGCATGTGAGAGTGTGGGAGCGATTGAGGAGGGGCCAGCGCGGCTTCCGGGTTCTGCTACCCCCACCCCTCCGCTCAGTCCATGGTCTCCAGGAGGTCTGAACCCGACTTCAAAGCTGGGAACGAAAAACGCCAGAAAAGAAGAAAAAACACAACATCCAAGTCCTTTGTGCAGGAACGCCCCCGTGACTCCAAAACCGTTCTTTTTGCTTGTCCCAGAATTAACTGTCTTCCTTCTCTTCCCTTTGACTCCTGTAGGGGTGCGGGTGGTTGTCCCGGGGCTCTTTTCCCACTGACCCTGGAAAAGGAGACAAAAGTTCGCGCACCTGGCTCTCGGCGCCTCGGTTTTCTGCCTCTGCCCGCCCCGGAGCCCGATCCAGGCCGCGCCTCCCTGTTGCCCAAGGGGCGTGCATCTTTGGGACCCTCTTCCCGGGGAGGTGCAAGAAAAGCTCCGGGTTCCAGCAGAGGTCGGCGCTGCAGGGCCCAGGCGGGAAGATGTGGAAGGAAAAAGTTTAGTACAGAAGGTGGGGCGGTAAGGGAACGGAAAGCCTCAAGAGCCTGGGAGCGGGGGAGAGGGGCGACAACCCGTCTGTCTCCCCCACCCCGCCCACCTCCTTCCTCGTATTGAATCGGATGCGGGGGGCGGGAGGGGGTCACTGCAATGCCAAGGCCTTCTCGGGCCATCTTCCCTGTTCCCCCGCTCCAGCAGAAAGCTGGGAGGGGGACGAGTGTGTAGCCCCGCGCGTGCGTGTTTGTTCGTGACTCAGAGGCTCTGGGTGGGTGCGTGTGTGAGTCCAAGTGTGTGCCCGAGTGTGCACGCAAAAATTGCGTTCGTTTTGTCTCTCTAATCCTCGTGTGGTTGCGCTTTGCTGTGTCGGTGTGAAAGTGTGTGTGCGTGTCCACGTGAATAGTCTCCATGTGTGCGTGTCAGTGAGTGAATTTGTGTGAGAGCTGGGGAGTGACCGAGGTTTTGGAAGTGAAATATGTGAAGTTGGAACGAGCCTAGGCTCTGACCCCAAACCTCACCTTTTACCCTCTCTCTCCCTCCAAACCACCCCCTCCACCCCCGCCATTGAACTATGCCAGGGAAGAGGAGACAGTTGTTTAAACCCGGATTAAAATAGCAACTGGTTTTTTGTTTCCCACCAAGACCCACCTCAGCAGCTCTAAGCCCTGATTGAGGGGAGGGTGGGCCACACGTGCCAAGGTCAAGATCAAAGGGACCTTAGGGAGCGCAGAGACCAAAAGCCCGCTCCACAAATGAGGCAACTGAGACCCGAAGAGAGCAAGGGTCTAGGTAGGGATCCCACAGAGGCCGCCACTGGTCTCGGAGCTCGCCAAATCTCGCTCGGAAGCCGCGGGCGTCCCAGTTTTGTTCTGCAGCCTAAGTCCCAGATGAGAGCGCGGGGGATGACGGTCTCCTACCCCAGGCTTCCAACTCCACTCCATTCACCCCCAGGAAGGGTTCACCCCCTTCCCGGTGGGTGTCGGAGGTGGGAGGAAGGAGGGAAGGTGATCTCTTGGGGCTGGGAATGTAGTGGGGCTGAGGGCGAGAGGGAAGCACAATCCCTCCCCTTGTCGGATCCCACTTAGGGCTCCTAAGATTCCTACCTCTCCCCCACCCACCAGGGGGTTAGCAGCTCCTCTTCGCCCCCGGCACAACTGTCCAAGCGTGAATGGTAGTTAGGGGTAGGGGGCTCGGTAAAGGGAAGGCTGGGCTCACTTCCTGCGGGGAGACTGGGGGTAGGGATGGGGTAGGGGTGGAATACCGGCCACAAAGCCATTCCAGGCACGTCCCTCCCCTCCCGCGCCGATGACTCCCGCCCCAAAATTGTTATGCAAAGGAGTCAAGTATGTGATCTTCTGGCGATCAAAGCGGCAAAGCCAAATATTAGAGGAGCAGTCAATAATGGATGAGCAGATTAAGAAACCCATCTCGCGGACAATTATCGCCGCAATTGAAAAAGCTCACTTTTTCCCTTATTCTCCATCCCACCCCCATTTATAAAAGAAAAAAAATAGGCGGAAGGATGGGGGCTGGGGCTGGCAGCCGAGGAGGCTGCAGGGACGCGCATGGAAGAGCCGGTGCGTGGGAGGGTTTGCGGGGGGGGACATCGCGCCCCCTAGGGGTGACCCCAGTGGGTCCGGTGTGCTCTCTGCGGAGCCGGCGGAGCCTTGTCCTCTGCACCCGGCGCGCAGCGGCCCCTTAAACAGTGGAACCGTGAGGCCGCTCTAAGCCGAAGGGCTGGAATCTGGGTTTCTCGGGTTTTATTTTAGACCGTTCGGCACCAAGCCCGAGCTCCCCCGCCGCACCGCTTCCAGTCCCCTTTCTTTCCATAGAGCGACCCTAAGCCGGCGGTGGGGCAGGGAGCCGAGTCTGAGCTCGCGGGCGGCTGAAGGCCGGCTTCCCTGTGGGGAACGCGCCACCTGTCGGCGCCAGTGAGAACTGCGTCTGTGTGGCGCCCTCGGGGTATTAGAGGCTGCGGGGAGATCTGTGCCTGAAGCCCCGCGCTTGCGGTGGGGACGTCCGGCCTCTTTCCTGGCAATTGACCCCTGAGGCGGGAGAGACAACGGAATTCCCACAAAGGGATCCTTCTCGGGATCTCCCCACCTCAAGACAGCTAAAGCTGGAGGAAAAGCCCCTCCGGGGTGCGGGGGGTGCGGGTTTGCCCTGCGATTCCGAAAGCAGAAAATACCCGAGCCACACAGGGACGGGCGCCGCGTTGGTAGTCAGGGCTACGTTCCTACTCCCTCTACCTGCCCCGCGCTGTGTGACCCTGGGCGGAACCCCGCTGCTCTCTGGGCCTCAGTGTTCTTATTCGTAAACTGAGGGCGTTGGATGAGATTGGTCCTCTCCCAACTCTGACCTTGAAACTGATACTGAATCTGAGCAGTGTCTGTAGACACCTGTGCCTTGCCTTCTATTTCTAGCCTTGAATAAATCCTGGACTTTTATGTGCCATTTATATCCTAATCTCATATATATTTAATGTATAACTGCTGCAATTATTGTTTTCTCAATTGTCTAGGATTTCATTTGGACGTGGTTAGGATGGTCCAAATTATCCTGATAAGTGCCCATTAACTTAAACCTTTTTTAAAAATGAAACCAGTAAAACTTCATTCACTTTGCAGTGTGGACACTGCTGGAGAGCACCCATGTCGTGGGTCCAGTGAGGACACAAGGAGGGGCTTAGAGACATGTGGGGGCTTAGATGAGAAGACAGCACCCGGGCAGCGGTCACTGTTAGAGAGAGGACCCGTAAGAAGGGCCGAGGCTAGAGGGAGAGGGAAGACTGAGCCAACGACGCACCTGAGCCCTGGGGTGGGGGTGGAGACGTGGCTCCTAACCCAAATCTCCCTGCCAGGCAGTGTCCGACGAGCATCGACGGCAGGCGTCGAGACCAGTGCAGGGTAGCTCAGACCTCAAGCCACGCTTGACCTTTCCATGAAATGAATAAAACTCGAAAGCCAGGGAAAGGGGAAAGTACTTTGATCCGGAGATCGCTTATAACCTCTGCTTGGAGTTCCGAGTTCGTGCGGCTCAAGGGAGGCTACAGTCCAGCAAGGTCTGGGCTCCAAGCGTGGGGCGGCAGACCCCAAGCTTGGCGCGCCCCTCGGGGAGCCCCGGAACGGTCCTCGCCAGACGTAGCCGGCTGTCCCGGTCCTTAGCTTCAGGCTGGCGGCGCAAGACCAGAGCGGCTGCCTTCTAGGCACCTGGGTGGAGGTCTCACATCGCATTCCCTGAGAAGCGAAACTGCCCTTGGGGCCGCAGCGGGCCTGCCACGTCGAACTGGAGACCCTCTGCTTTCGGGATAGATGGGACGTTTCTGCTCTGTCCTTCTTGGAGTCCCGGAATCGTTCTGGGGCCGCGTGCTGCCTGGAGGCGGTGAATTTCAGGGTCTTGAGAAGCCGCGCACACACGGGATTCTGGGCGAGCGTCCCGTCTCTTAATTCCTATTAAGAGACGGGAAAATCGAGGGACTGGAGGTCCCATCATTGTCGCGTGAGCAGCCTCCTGAACACCAAGCGAGACCTGAGGGTTCCGCTGGGGCCTCGCCCTGACACCCGGGCCCTCCGTGTGGTCGAGAGTTTGCGCCCGCTC
Source organism: Pan troglodytes (assembly GCF_028858775.2). Lineage (NCBI taxonomy): Eukaryota > Metazoa > Chordata > Mammalia > Primates > Hominidae > Pan > Pan troglodytes. The sequence goes on from NC_072411.2 coordinate 19,556,857, forward strand.
CCGCTAGGGCAGCGAGGTCCCACTTGCGGCCGGCTGGGGTACGGTGGCACCGGTTGTCTACTCCCCACTGTGACACCGACACCTTCCAACTCCTCAGACCCACCCCGTGGAATTCTGGACTTTGTGAGGGCCGCCGGGGTCCTGGCCCTGGGGTCAGCTGCCATCTGACTAAGCCAGGACGGCGGAGCTCCAGGCCTTGCTCTAGCACTGCCGGTGCGTCAGGGCCCGCGGAGAGCCCAGGGCGGGAGCTGTGGGCTGAGCCGGGTGGCCGCGTGGACACAGATGCCCGGCCGGACTGAGCGGCAGCCAAGACTCTCCGTCCATCCCGCCGCTGGACTCGACTCTCCCAGACCCGCCACGGAACCCAGATTTGAGCAAGCAAGATAAAGACGCCAGAGGCGAGTGCGCGGCGGAGAACTGGCCGCGACACGGGAAGCTTCTGGGGCGCAGAATGCTGGCTCCGACTCGCGCGGCGCAGACCAGCTTCTGTGGTTGCACTCAATTGAACAACAGGCGGATTTATGTCAAACTTTGTTTTCACCTTTCACTAAGATGTTTCCAATTTACCAAGGGGATAGAATGAGAGACAGAGATGTGAGAGATACAGAGAGAAAGATAGAGAGTGCAGGGTCGGGGGAGGAGGTAGAGAGCGGAAGCGGTTCTCTTTAGGGGTCTCCACCTTCAAAAGACGACGGAACGATGGTAGCCAGCTCAGGATCTATCAGGTGCTAGCTCTGGGCTGCCTGGCTCTGAAGGCTTCACCTGGTGGGCTGGCTTGGGTATTCCTAATGGGCATGCCGGGAGCCTATCAGGGTATGAACCAGCATACTCTCCCTTTTACAAAGGAGGAAACTGAGGTCGGAGAGGCTAAACCCGCCCCAAGCGCATGCCCATACCAAGCGGGAAACGAAGCACCGAATATTTCCCCAGCTCGTAGGAAGCCAGATGGGGGCCAGTTCCCTCAGGAGACGCTCCAAGTCGCCCTGCGGGCTCCAGGTGGGGACAGGAGTTATAACCTTCCCTGCCCTTCCCCCTGCAACACACGCGAGGTCTCAGCGCTCCCAGGCGCTCCAGTGGGGCCGCGTTCCCCGCCAGGGTGGGTCAGGGGAATACTCTGCCTGCGCCCTCTCCGAGGGTCCGCGCAGAGCGAGCGCCTCTTTAGGTGGGGCCTCTGGCTCCGACCCCTACTCCCAACAGGGATCTTCCGTTTGCAGCACCCAGAGGAGCTGGCCAGAGAGCCGCACCGGAGGCCGCATCTCCCCTCGTTGATATTGCTGTCGGCTTGCTTTCTTCTGGCTTCCAAGCTCGGTGACCCCGGAAGGGCTCGAGCATCCGACTCCGGCATGATGGTTGGCTGCCCCCGGAGGTGGAGGTAGGGGGCCAGAAACGCTGACCCGGGCAGGCCCCCAGCCCTGAGCTCCTGGGGTGGACATCTCAGGGTCCCGGGCCTCCAAGCTCATGGCCGGTCTCCGCGGCGGCGGGGTGACCCACCAAGGCCAAGACTTTTTCAGACTTGCCTATGGTCACCAGGCAATGACTCCGACTGGTACGTGAGGGAGCTCGGGTCCCACCTTGAGGACAAGGCCCAGCCTTCCCCAGAGCCGCACCTCAACGGTCAGGGTGCAAGTGGTGGCGATCCGGGAGCAGTCGAGGCCCGTGACAAAACCAGGATGACCCAGCGTTTTCTAACCGCGCTGAGGCAGTCTCCTCTCCGGGTCGCTCCACTCCCGGACTCCGGCAGCCTGTTGGCCTTCCTGTCACCACCTCGCAGGGAGCACCCTGCCCTAAGCCCTGGAACTGGGCCCCTGGCTCGCAAGGAAGAGGGTGGGGGTGGGGTAGGGAGGAAAGGCCGGGAAGCCTGCTAGAGAGAAGGAGGTGACTGAGGGCCAGCATCGCCAGGAGGCATAGTTCCACTAGTCCCCAGTCCCATGGTTCCACCTTGACCCCAGTTCACCTGCAGGGCGGCAGGGAACGCTTCTGATTCCCGAACCTGCAGCTGGTGCTGCACTGGAGGGGTTTCCGTTGGTCCAACGCACCCGGGTGAAGGGAATTCCCTGGAGAAGAGAGAGGAGGTGCCAGAACCTGGCTGTAAGAGGGGTGCAGGTGTGCAGAGAGAAGCGGGTTGTCCCGGGCTGTGGTTCCTGCAGCGCAGCACCTGAGACTTCAGTTTCCTTCCTTTTCCTTACTCCCGTAGTCTTCCGGGACCCTAGCTGCCTCGCGACCCCCCCCCCCTTCTTCTTCCCTGAGGTTTCTTCTTTAATCTAAAGAGCAGAATAAGTAGGCCTTGCAGCGAGAACATCTTAGGCAGGACTGGCAGCTTCTCATGCTCTGCCAGGGCTCTCAGGATAGGGGATAAGCCACCTCTTCACAGCCCAGCTCTCAAGCCCCTGTTGCCAGCAAGCAGCAGAGTCTGCTGACCTGCCCCTCTCCTCTATTTTATTGTATTTTGTTTCCCTTCTCTACTCTGAAGGGATACTCCTTTATTTTAACAGACCCAATTAGGATTTGCCAAATGCTAGATAAAACCTTCCTATCAGAAAATGCCTTAGGTTTCAGAATTACAACCCTGAGATTTTATAGGTAGCTTTAATGGAAAGGTTTGGAAAGAGACTGAGGGTGCCCTTAGTTCTGAATAAATGTGAACTGGAACTTGATATTTCTTTTGTCTTGTTTTTTTTTTTTTTTTTGGAGGGGGGGAAGGTGTTTGGACCTTGAGCCAAAATACATCAAAGAAGAGATCCCTGCACCTCAACTCCTAGAAGTCATAGTCACCTTGATAGTGGAGAACTGGGGATTGAAGGTGCAGGATTTGCAGGAGTAGGGGAGACAATTAATATTAGCTGGGTCACCAGAAAGAATGGAAGCTAAGAGATTGTGCTGCCATGCCCTCTTCGACAGCAACCTTTAGCATTTATCTCTTCCCCGTCAGTCTCCCCAGCTATCAAGTGTGGACTCGACAGGAATGTTGCAAGGAAAAACTAATTAAATGGTAGTACAATGCTTTGAAAATATTAAGTGTCATGTAAATGCCTAATGCTAATAATAATCTTAATGGTGGTAATTATGTCCCAGGAAGCACATTCCAAGACAGCCCAGCACTGAGTCCATATGCACTGCCTGTCTAGGAGGAGCCTGGAAACACCCACCCATTCTGCCGTTCTGCCGCTGAGCCCCGTCTCTGCCTGGCCATGTGGAAGGTAGGAGCTGGGTCGTGTCCCCATCACCCGGCAGGCAGAGCAGGTTTAATCCTGGCTGGAAGTCCTTAAGCAAGTTACTGCAGCCCTTCACCTATAAAGTGGGAGTCATAATACCTGCAGCATAGGATGGTGGTGAGAATTAAATGACATCATGTGTGTAAAGCACTTAGGGAAAGTGGCAAATAGCTAAGTAGAAAGATCTGGTTAGGTGGTAGCAGCTCTTCCAGTTCAGTTTACCTAGCCCTAGCTGCATGACCAAGACAGGGGTTTCAAAGCCCATCCTGCTCTCATGTTGTTCAGCTCTGATCTGTATGTGGAATCCCAGACCCCTTTCTTATGCACACTTGGCTGGGGGCAGGGTGAAGATACTTCCAGCCCATTATTATCTGCACTCTCAGAAGGACACTGTCACATTGCTGGTCTGCCAAAGGGCTGAAGAACCAGTACCACCGACTTCAGGATTTGTTTAGGCCCTGAGCCTGTGACCCACCCAGGGTTTCTGCCCCTTCTCCCCCACTGCTTGCCCACGCCATTGAGAGGCAGTGTTCGACTGGGGGACCCAAAGGAGGCTTGGGGACTCCTTTGCCACCCTGACTGTGAACTATCTGGAGCATCCGTCCTGAGTGGAGTGAAGAAAGACTATAAAGAGTAAGCTCCCTGTCATCAGAGGCTGGAGGGGGAGCAGAGAGGATTGATGGCAGAGCAGGCAATCAAGCTCGGAAGAGGGCTTGGACAGGTTCGTCTGTGCCTCCCTGCCCCCAGGGCTTCCAGGGTGTGGTTGCTCCTCACATTGGGTCCGGCTGCCTCAGAGGCTCTGGCAGGCTCTGTGGTGTGTCCAGTGGCTTCAGCCATGTTCCCTCATTGTCTGACCTCTGTGAGTTCCGTGTCTTCTATGCTCCGTAGCTTGGCTAGGAAATTGCTATGTTTCCCTTAAGTGGGTTACCCCTTCACATTTAAAGAGAGGGATATAGTACAAGTCTGTGTTGAGGAATAACATATCCCTCACTCTCTTCTTTCTCTGAATTCCTGATGGGAGGAGTAAGGGGTTCAAGGATCTTCCCTTAACAATTTTTTAGTTTGGTGAAATACCAGTTCTTCCCCAGGACTTAAGAGTTTCCTTATAAGGCAATTTCTCCCCACCACCCGTCCCTTCCCACCATCCTCTCCCCATAAAAAGTTTCCCTACTGTTGCTGGACTCCAGATTTGGGGCCCTGAGTTCTGCCAAAACTAGTGGAGGCTTTGAGGGCAACAAATTACAGTGACTCATGATTGAGGCTTTTGGGAATTTCCACCCCAGAAACCTCTGGGCCTTTTAGGGGTTTTAAAGAATCACCTAGATATTTTAATGACACTCCTCATCCTTGAACTTGTCCTAATTTTGTGTTTTAATGACTTAGAGAATAATAACAAACTCGAACTCCTTCAGCTACCTTTTGTTGTCTTTCCCAATTTGGTTCAAAGTTCAGCTTTTCCTTCTACGTGATGACACAGCCCTCCCCATTTGAGAAGAGCATAGCTTTAAAAAAAAAAACTTTAAAAATGAAATGCTTTGTTTTGTTTGTCTTAGGCAACAATAACTCAAATACACCTTAATTTTGAAAGTAAAATATTTTTAATATTGTACAGAAACAGGTGGTTTCCCAGGTAATTATTTTTTTAAAACACACTCAAATAAGAATGCTATCAACAGTGGCAGTGTTGGCTTTTTGCGTTTAGGCCAAGTGAGTCTTCATGGTTGCACTCTGATCAGAGGTTTGTAGGGTCAGACACTGACAACACACACACAGACACACACACACATACAAAATAGGCATGCACAGTTGAAAGGAATTTTGGAGTTTGCCATTTCACTCTCTCCTGTCCAAATATAGGCTTTGCTTTTCCTTTCTTCTTTACAGTGAGATGCCTGATTGTCACCGTGTCCAGCCTCTCATCTGCTTTCTGGTTGGGAAAGTCCTAGCACAGGGAGATAGGTGGCATATGCAAGCTCACACTGTCAGTCAGTGGCAGGCAGGGACTGACTTCTGGGCCAGTGGCCTTTCTGCCTGGTCATCTGCCTGCTGTTTCTTTGGATAAAAAGAAAAATCTACATGCAAATCCTGCAATTCAAAAATATGATTCTTCTCCCTCTGAAACCTTCTCAACTTCACAGGCAACCTTGCAGGTGTGTGGTTTCCATGCCAGATTATACAGTTATAAACCCAGGACAATGGGCCAGTCAACAACCATGTCCCCTCCACACACATGAATGGGAGCTGATGTCTGAGAACTTTTAGGAAAAAGTGGGGAATTCATATGCACACATCACTTTGGTAACTTTCTAACAAGTTGGTTCTGCTGTTATTGTTGTTTTAGTCAGCGCCAGCCAAGATTCTTGCTGCATCATGAAAGATTTGCTTCCAAATTGGGTAAGTCACCCAGCTAGACACACCTGATAGTGAAGATAAGATTTTAGCAACAACTGCTGACTCAGCCTTTTTGCTTTCATGAAGATGTGTTTCACTAGAAAGCATTTCCTTTCCTAGGAATTTCATAAATAATTGAAATTTTTTAAAAAACATTTTGGTCCCTTTGGTTGGTGGGAAGGGAGTAAGGAGAGTGGAGCTGGGGAGATGGAGAGGGACCAGGGAGAGAAGCAAGGAGAGGCTGGAGCAGGATGAGAGGAGCCTTCTTCTTCTTCTTTTTTTTTTTTTTTTTCTTTTTGAGATGGAGTCTCTCTCTGTCACCCAGGCTGGAGTGCAATGGTGCAATCCCAGCTCACTGCAACTTGCCTCAGCCTTCCGGGTTCAAGTGATTCTCCTGCCTCAGCCTCCAGAGTAGCTGGGATTGCAGGCGCACACCAACACGCTCGGCTAATTTTTGTATTTTTAGTAGTGACAGCGTTTCACCAAGTTGGCCAGGCTGGTCTTGAACTCCTGACCTCAGGCGATCCGCCCACCTTGGCCTCCCAAAGTGTTGGGATTACAGGTGTGAGCCACTGTGCTCACCCGAGAGGAGCCTTCTAACAGGGAGAACGGGCAGGCTCAAGCTGTCCTGTGCAGCCCTGAGCTGCATCAAATAAATCAGCTTTATTTGATGATTTTCAACATCAGGGGGCTCAGATGACTCCCAATCCTTATTAGGTATCTGTAGTTCCACGCTGGCTGCTGTTTTTTCCATGGACTGTGGGAACCCAAGAATTTGTGTAATAATTTTGGTTAATTCTCTTAAGAACACACTCTTACCTCAACAGGATGTTTAGGAAGTGAGGCTTCTATTCTGATGTAGAGAGCCTTTCTCTCCCTCCAAGGGCTGCCAAAATTACCCCTCCATAGGCTGCCAATCTCTCTCCCCCTACATTCAGCCTCTTCCACACTGCAGGCTCTTTGGCACTGGTATGGGGTCTGGGAGCTGAAATGTTCATCATTTCTCCCAGATATTAGCATGTCATCAGGTCCCACAATAGCACAAGGGGCCGAGTTTATATCAGAAGTCCATAGAGTAAAATGGGTCCAAGGCCTGTAGAAACCACCAAACTGAAATCCTTCCTAAGCCTGCAGGGGCAAAGTGGAGACAATCCCAATTTCTGCCCAGTAGAAACCGCTCAAGCTTGTGTAGATGAGAGGCCCCCTCCCAGTGTAGGCAGGCTAAGCCGGGTCCAGAGTGGTGGAAGGAATTAGGGCTCCAGGGCTCCGAGAGTCGGACCATTGGCCCCGGGGAAGCCAGTTTGCTGGGAGGCCTGGTGACCTTGGCTGCTGAGTACCCCTCCAAGCACAGTCAGGGAAGCTATCAGGCAAGTCTACAATGGGTCAAAGAAGCGGATCCTCTGTCCTGTTGGTCTGCGACTTTTCCCATGAAGGACAGACCTCGTAGCCTACATCCCTCCATAAATTCAGATCTACCCCGTGAATAAAAAAGAGAGAGAAGGGTAAGTCCCATTTAGGGTTTAAAGGATATGAGACCTAAAAGGAGCAGATGGTAGAATTTCAGGCATTATCTAGCAGGTGGCAGAGAATCTGGGGGAGCCCAGGCTGTCTCAGCGCTGCCTGACAAATCATCCTTCCACTCAGAACAGATGCTCCTGGACCCTCATATCCTTGTACTGTATGGAGACTGCTTCTCAGAGCTGACTCCATGTGATGTGGCTTTGTGTCTGCTCCCCCGAGGATGGTGGCTCCTCACTATCTGGGGCTGCTGAGCACTTGAGATGTGGCTGGTCTGCATTGAAGTGTGTTGTCAGTGTAAAATGCACACCAGATTTCAAAAGCTTAGCAAGAAGAAAAAAAGATTACAAAGTATCTCATTCCCATTTGGAAAGGAGCTCTTTGCTCTAGAGAGGTCCTGCAGCCTTTCTTTTTTGCTGAGAAGAAAATTTTGCAGTGAGTGTCCTCTGAGCAGTTAGGCCTACCTGTCTCTTCTGAAACTATTTTGAGAACTTGCTCATTACTTTCCTTCTCTTGTTAGTCACATGCTCAGAAGCACCTCAGAATTTCAGTAAAATTTCATTTCCACTGGACAGGAACCAAAAGGCTGAGAATAGGCTGGGAGCCCCTGCTGACAGGAACCAAAAGGCCCAGAGTAGGCTGGGAGCCCCCGCTGACTAATTTCTAAATACTGGTTTCTGGTGACATCGTATGGCCACTTCTTGATACTACACCGGTCACAGGCTGTGTGCAGGTCCTGAGTTCTGCAGTCCTGATGTCACCCACCTCTTGCTGAGCGGGCCAGTACATCAGAAATCCTAAACTTGTAGAAGGCTGTCTTTCCAACCTCCATTTCTCCTCTCACTTCTCTCCATCTCATTTCAGTTCTTCCACATCTATAATATTGGGCCTGTCACACTAAACCACTGCGGAAATGGCTGTGGACTGAGAGTTAGAAGAACCCTGAGTAGAATTGAGTAGTTTTAGGAAAACCATTCAACATCTCTGGGCTTCTCCTCCTCAAGGTTATAGCGGATGACCTCTAAAGTCACTTCTGGCTTCCCAAGTTCATAAATCTAATGGTGGAATTTGAGACACTGATGAAGAAGACTCAAATACTGCCTCATTGGTGGTGACCTACAAGAAAGGCCCAGTCTCGAGTCTAACTCGCAGTTCAGGAGGTGACCCAAACATGGAGCTGAAGTGGCCAAATGTGATTTCTTTCCTTTTTTTTAAATATTGGATCTGTGTCTCTGGAGACCAACCATGATTTCTTAGGAGATGATAATACTCATAAATGCAATTGTTGTCAATTTTTGCATATATTATCTCATTTAATTCTCACAACAATCCCATACATTAGGCATTATCACAATTAAAAATACCTAATATATTTAACACATACAAGAGATATCTATGTATGTGGATATATATGTATACCTACAAATGAATGCGTTTAAAATCAAATCATAAATACTTAGGAACTACTTTCAAGAACTAGAACTACAGTGATTCTATGTTTATGAAACTCCAATACAAGTAAAACTAAACAATATGTAATAAAGGCAGTTTTTAAAGGCAATGAAGGCCAGGCATGGTGATTCACACCGGTAATCCAAGCACTTTGGGAGGCCAAGGTGGGTGGATCGTCTGTGTATACGTGTCTTCCCTGTCCCATTCCCTTGCCTCTGCCCAAATTAATCACTATCCTAAATTTTATATCTTTGCCTTTGTTTTTTTGAGACAGGGTCTCACTCTGTCACTCAGGCTGGAGTGTAGTGGCAAGATCATGGCTCACCGCAGCCTTGACCTCCTGGGCTTAGGTGATCCTCCTGCCTCAGCCTCTGGAGTAGCTGGGACTACAGCCACACACCAACATTTCCAGCTAATTTTCGTTTTTTTTTTTTTTTTTTTTTTTTTTTGTAGAGATGGGGTTTCACCATGTTGCCCAGGCTGGTCTTGAACTCCCGGGCTCAAGCGATCTACCCACCTTGGCCTCCCAAAGTGCTGAGATTACAGTTGTGAGCCACCATGCCTGGCCTTCTTTGCCTTTTAAAAACTGGTTTTATTACATGTTGTTTAGTTTTACTTGTATTTGAGTTTCATAAAAAATGATATTCTATGGTCTATGGGACTAGATTTTTCACTAAGTATTACTTTTCCAAGATTCGTCACTGTTGCATGCATGTAACAGGGCTTGAGTCAGGTTCTCAGCTGTATAAGAGTTCATTGTTGGAATAAATCTCATTTTATTTATCTATCCCCTTGTCAGTGGACATTTGGGTTGTTCCTAGCTCTTTGCTTCTGTGAACATTCTTGTTTTTGTCTCTTGGTATACATGTGTAAAAATATCTCTAGAACACAGTAAAAAGATTGGTGGTTGCCAGGGGCTTGGAAAGTGGTGGTGAATAGGTGAAGCCCAGGGAATTTTTAGGGCAGTAAAACTATTCTGATATATATATATACATACACACAACATATATATATAATATATATATAACATTATATATAACATATATAACATATATAATATATAATATATATAACATATATAATATACATAACATATATTATATATGACATATATAACACATATTATATAACATATAATATATAACATATAACATATATAATATATAACATAACATATATAATATATAACATAACATATATAATATATAACATGTATAATATATATTATATAACATATAACATATAACATATATTATATATAATATAACATATATTATATATAATGTAATATATAACATATATTATATATTATATATATATAATATATATAACATATATATTATATATAACATATATTATATATAACATATATTATATATAACATATATTATATATAACATATATTATATATAACATATATATATAATATATATATTTCAGCCTCAAGGAAGAGCATACATCCCTACCCACTAAGTGTGGGCTGGGCTGTGCATGATGCATTTGTTCCCTCCAAGGAGTACAGGGGAGTCACTTTACAGTGTCAAAATCTGACACATACTACCTCAGCTGGGTGATCAAGGTCAGTATCAACAGTGATAAATCATGTTAGTACATGTCTTTCATATAATGATAAAAATGGCATTTTACCTCAGTGGTCTTCCTCCCCAAAGTCCATAACCCCAGTCTAATCATGAGAAACACATCAAATAGATTCCACAGAGAGACATTCTACAAAATACCTGACCAGTACTCCTCAACTGTCAGGGTCATCAGAAACAGGGGAAGTTTGAGAAACTCTCACAGCCAAGAGAAGCCTAAGGAAATATGTCAAGTAAATGGATGGGATCTTGGAGCAGAAGACTTTAGATAAAAGCTAAGAAAATGTGAATGAACTATGGACTTTAGTTAATCATGTAGCAATATGTAACAAGGGTACCATGCTAAGGTCAATGACAGAGAAAACTGGGTGAGGGAGTCTATGGGAATTCTCTACTGTCTTCTCAATTTCCCTATGAGTTTAAAACTGTTCTAAAAATAAAGTCTGTTAAAATGGTATGGGTTCTAGAAAGTTATAGGTAAAAAGAAAATGATACCTTAAAACTGTCTCTAGATCAGGGTTGGCAAACTTTGTTTGCAAAATATCAGCTAGTAAATATTGTAGGCTTTGAAGCCTTAAGGTGTCTGTTGAGACTACTCAACTCTGCTGTTGTGTGTTACAAGAGCAGCCATATCTTAACAAGTAAGTGTGGCTGACTTCCAATAAAACTTTATTCAGCAAAAACAAAGTCCACAGGCCTCAGTTTGCAAACCCCTGCTCTCATGTATATAAATGAAGTCAAAGTGCTAGGTCACAAATTTCCATCACATGGTGGTGGAAAGCATCAAGTTGTACTGCATCAAATACACATTCATCAGAAACAGCAGAAATGGATTAACATTGAAGTCCATGTCTTGCCCAGAACTTAGCATTTTTACTACAATTGCGTCTCACTGGGTTATTTTTTTACTTCCTTCTTCTGAGAAATGCCTATTTGCAGCTTTTGCTCATTTTCTGCTGGGCTGTCCTTTTTTCTAATGCATTGGCAGGAGTTCTTTATGTATTCTGGATACTAATCTACCAGCTACAGATGTTGCGTACATTTTCTCCTGGTCTATGGCCTGCCTTTCACTTTTCTTTTGGTGTCTTTTGATGAACAGAGTTAATTTTAATGTCGTCTGGTTTATTAATGTTTCCTTATTGTAGTTAGTGCTTTTTCTCTCTTGTGTTTAAGAAATCATCTCAAACTCAAAGTCAGAAAGATACTCTTCTATATTTTCTTTGAACAGTTTTGAAGTCTTCCCTTTCACCTGTAAATCCTCCGTGTACCTGAGATTTACTGCAAAGTACAGAATATGTGTAGGAGGAAAGGATTCGATGTTATGTTTTTCTACATGGATGCCCAGTAGTCCCATCCCTGTCGCCTCCTCCCATGTTGGTCTGGAGTGCCATCTGCCATGTCACTGAGAGGATTACATTAGATAATGCAGGAAATGTGCTTGGCCTAGCCCCCAGCTTCAATTTAGTGAGACTGTGACTCTGAATTCCCCTTCCTTTCCAGGCTCTAGAGGAGCTGGGGCTCACAATCTTCTGCTTTCAATAATGCTTTTCCTAAACATGAAGACCATAATGTAATGAGGGCTTCTGGCTACAGCCAGCTTGTACATCCACCAGTGAACCAGGGTAACAGGACAGCAGCAGAAGGGGTCCTCACCCTCTGAGCACTGCAAAATGAACAGCTCGGCACTCCTCCTGCAGCTCAAACATTTGCTAAAGCACTTTTAAACAGGCCCTCAGTCAAGGACACTGGGAGATGGCAATTAAGTCTTCTTGAGACTCCAGGGGCCCTGGTGGCAGTGGCTGGGAAATCTGACCTGGTGAACAGATAAGAAATGCTTATAATTAGCACATTCAATGTGAAATACATGTGATTGCACAGATTGTAATTTTCCAAACTGTCAAGACAATTCTCCAACAACTCTTCACTCATAAGGAGGCTCAGCATGGCCATTGTATATGCTACTAATTTCCTTGTTTTCATAGAGAGCAGATAGAAACCCCAACTCACCTTGTCTGTATGTCCGTCAAATCTAAATTCAAGGAATTGAAATGAATACGGACTTAATCTTACAGATATGTCTTAGATCATTTTCTTATTGAGGTAAAACTTACATTCAATAAAATTTTACAGATCTGAAGTGTCCAGCTTATGAAACTTTTCCATATATGTACACCTGTATTATTGCCACCTAGACCTGCATATTTAACATTTCCAGCTTCCAGAAAGCTCTCTCATGCCCTTCCTGGTGATGTCTCCCTGCAGAGGTAGCCATTAGTCTGATTTCCATCATGCAGATTAGTTTTGCTTGTATCTGAAGTTCCCGTAAATGGAAGCTTTATCATGTGTACTCTTTTGCATATGGCTTCTTTAGCTCAACATTCTGCCTGAGATTCATCTGGGAGCTTGTATGTAGCTAGAGTTTGCTTTTTCAATACTAAAATGATGATTATGTGATGACACATTGTATGATCTGCCACAATTCATTTTACTATTGATGGACATTTTGGTTATTTCCAGGTTGGGGCCATTACAAGTAAGGCTGCTATGAACTTCAGTGAATATGTGTTTTGGTGCACATGTGTGCTCCTGTATGTTGAGTATAAACCTAGGAGTTGAATCTCTAGATTATGATAGGCATTGGATTTTCTTTCTTCTTTGTTTTGCAAAAAAAAAAAGCAGCTTAATTAAGGTATAATTTATATATAATAAATCAACCAATTTTAACTTTATAATTTTTGACAAATGTATTCAGTGTCTAAGCATGGTGATCATCAAGATAGAGAACTGTTCCATCCCATCCCAAAATTCCTTTGCGCTTCTTTGCAATCACTTTCCCCTTCCCTCAGCCCCTCACAACCTCTGATTTAATTTCTTTCGGTACAGTTTTGCCTTTTCTTGTGCCCAGTTGCTGATGAGTCACTCCTGAATCTCTACTGCCAGTTTTGATCTCTCTCCTGAGCTACAAACTTTCATCTCCACCTGCCTCCTAAGTGTCCCCAATGGAGAACTCTAAATGAATGAACGCTAGTGGAACCCAACACCTCTTCCTCCTCCTCCAACGAAGTTTCCCTCCCTGTGTTCTCTGTCTCCTGAGAGAATCACTCTTAATCCTGGTGGCCAAGCCAGAAAGCTGGTTAGCACTTAAGATCGACCTCCTTCCTCTCCCTACCACCCATATCCAATCAATGAGCCCTAGTCAATGCTCTCTAAATATCTCTTGGATCAACCTACTTCTTTCCAGCTCCTCTGCATTAGTTTACCATCGTCTCTGAATTGCCTCAATGTGTCTGACTTTTTGCTTTTTAGCATGAACCCCCACAGTCCATTCTCCACACTAGAGAGGAACCCTTCTAAAGTGTGAACCTGACCAGGCCACTCTTTAGCATAAAACTTTTCAAGAGCCTCCTGGGACTTGTGGTCACACAGCTGCCTTCACCTGAGGCCTCTTCCCTACCTTCATCCCAGCCCCACACCTGCCTCTGCTGAGCTCTTGAATGTCCTCATGTCCCAATGAAGAAGTCACTGCTGTGCAAGCTCTGCCTCAACCTGAACAGCAAGTGCAGGTCAAGTCTGACCTGGGCCCCCCCTTTCATTGTTCCCCTAGCACTTCTTTCTTCACCTCTTCCAGCACTGAATGCAATCACTCTGTCTAATTCCATTTATTTTCTGTGTCCTCTTCAACTGAAAGCCATGTGAAGACAGAGTCCATGTCTGTCTAGTTCACTGTCATGCCTGGAAACAAATATTTGCTGAAAAATAAAGAATACTGGTACCTAACCTATTCTATTCATTCAGTATATCTATCATCAAATATTTTAAAGGAAATCTATAATTTTTTTGAGAAAATTTTTGCAATCTGTGCATCTAACATTTTTCATTATAAAGAAAACAAGATAAGTTAAAAAGCAAATGTCCAACTGGGAGAAAATGTTTCTAAATATATCACTTACAAAGGACTACTATTTCTAGTACATGTAGAACTCTTTTTTAAAAAAATTTTATTATTATTTTACTTTAAGTTTTAGGGTACATGTGCACAATGTGCATGTTTGTTACATATGTATACATGTGCCATGTTGGTGTGCTGCACCCATTAACTCGTCATTTAGCATTAGGTATATGGAAATCTATAATTTTAAAGGAAACTATTATATTACTGCATAAATGTACAATCATTTATTTAAGTAATTGTCAGGCATTAAGGTAGCTATCTTTTTTTCTGATTATATCTATTATTATAGTGGGTGTCTTTGCACACAGTTCTCAATACACAATCATTATTTAGGGGACTAAAATTTCTAAAAATGAAAATGGTAGGTCAAAATGTATGCATATACATTGGGAACTCCTAGGCCAGTATTTTTCAAACAGATCTTAACTCTTTGGTAGGTTATAAAATGCACCCTGTCCCCAGCTGAGGCTTGCCTCCGTTTGGCGAGTGAGAACATGCACAGAAGCTATTCCTTTCTGTGTATTTAAGTCAATACGTGCGCCCCTTAATATTTTGCAGCAGGGAGGTTCAATTGAAGTAAAAAAGCTAATAAATAAGGCCATAAATGAATCCACCAATTGGCAAGCAGATATAAACATATGGGAAAGCGCCCGGATTCTGGACTTCACATGAGCTATTTTTTTCCCATTAAGATTTTTTTTAAAAAAAGATTGGAATTGAAGTTTGTTTGATGAAGGCACAATCCCCCAGTGGGTGTTTCCTTGTCCCTTGGAGTCAGGAAATATCACTCATCTTAGGTGGGTCCTTTGATGTCAACTTCCTGAAATTAATTCTCAGAGCTATTTATGACAATATAAACCAATTACGGCAATATAAATCTTTAGGTTCTTGGAACCCAAAATGGTAAACGTTCCCTGAATTGGATAGAGGCTGACCATGTCAGAAAACCTTGGAAGAAAGTTTGAAGTAGAATGGGGGGACTGTTGGAGCACCACACATATCATAAAGGAATCTGGCACTGGGTCCTTGCTGTCTGCCTGCTAGCTGTGGGAGGCGTGTTTCTCAGTGAGCCTCTGTTCCAAAATTCATAAAATAGAGCTATAAAGGCCTCCTTATAGATCTTGCCTTGTCATTCAGAGTATCAAAATGAGGCACAGTATGGAGAAGGGCTTTGTAAACCATGAAGTTATCTACAAAGGCTTGGTGATGTTACTTGGATTAACCAGCCCTTGGGTCGACTTTTCAAAACAGGAGGGAAGGCTAGGGGAGGATCAGGTTCCTAGGGTGTTTTTGGTTGTATCCTAAAATCCCCTGTTCTCTTGGATACAGTATAAGCACTGTTAACATTCAACATTGCTCCTGTGGTTTCTGTGTTACAAACAGCAACAGAAGGTAGCAAGTCCAGTAGCCAAGCCCCCCAGCACAGAGTATGAACTTCAGACTCAGCAGACCCAGGTTTGAATCTCAGCTTCATCACCGGTTAACTGCTCTCTGAGTGCATCTATGAATTGGGGATAATGACACCTTATTGGGAGGGCCATATGAATGATACAATGCAATAGTTGTGTGAACATAGTGTCTGCTTGTGAAGTCATAATCCTTGCTAAGGCAGTGCTGATCTTCCAAGGTTGGCGATGACAGAGAAAATCCGTGCAGAGCTGAGGAGGCTGAGCCTGCCATTTTCCACTCCCTGTGTCTCTGAGATGCTCTTCTCTTTGATCGCATGTTCTGGACTTCAGTGTGCAAATGTGCTTTGGTAACTCAATTAAAAAGTCAGTCCCTGGACTGCATCCCCAGTGATTGAAATGCACCTATGACACCAACTGCCTCCCCTGGTGTCTTCCCCTGACCTAAGGTCAGTATTGATGCCTCCAGGACACCGGCTGTCCTTTGAGGTTCTGGCCACAGCATGGACTCTGCCTTCCCCTCGTAGTTCCCATATCCATGGCTCAAGGATAAAGGAAAGGACTTAGGTAGAGGGACATGGAGTTTACCCATCCAGCCAAAGCCAAGAGACCCCCTTCAGGCCCCTTCCACCTAACTCTGTGTCTGTGTAGCCCCTCCCCCACACCCCAAGCTTAAAGCCAGGAAGGAGCAACCCTCAGCCACGCAGAAAGAAGGGAGACAGCACCTTCTTTTCCAGTCTCAGATCCTGACCTTTCACTCCAGAGGGGCTGCACCAAGACTGCAGATAGCCCTTGCCTGCCTCAGGGGCAACTTCTCTGCGAAGTAGGACTCTGGACTTTGACAGTCCTTCCAGGCATCTCCTCACTCAGGCCTTCCCTGGGCAACCATGTCTGAGGGACAGCTCCAGAATTCTCACACTGAGGAAATGGGTGGTGGCAATAAGGGGCTGGGGTCTAAGAAAATGCTGTTTTTACTTAAACTGCATGTTATGTATAGATATATAAAAATGCAGTTTCCTAGAGGTATTTTTATTCCCACTTGAATAAGATTGAGAAAATATTGTAGAGCTGAAACAATATTATTAGTGCTATAACTGTTACTGGACTTATTTGTTTACTACAATCCCTTATTTATGATCATGGATGCAAAAGGCTCAGAAAATCATGTTTTTGCCCAACCTGTTTGGTGGTAAAACCTTTCCTAAGTGGGTGCGAAACCATTTATCATCTTTATCTCTCTGGCTTGGTTTGAACACTCATCCATCCTGTTTGCTTGGTTATGGGCTGCTGCTCCAGATCCCTTGGGGATGTCAGGAACCATTCTGTTTTTATACTATCTTACTTTCATCAAAACCCTAAAATTCTGAATTTTCAAATGCTTCTGGCTTGCAGAGTTTTGGCTGAGGGGTCATGCACTTTATTATATTAATGCTCATTGTTGTTGCTGCTGTTTAAGAGTGGCAAGGGTGACCTGGGACTAAAGGGTCCCCCAGACACCCACCAACCCTCCAACTGCTCCTCAGACATCACTGCTGCCAATTTCTGGTTGGACTTCATCAGCTCCATCTCAGGCCAGATCATCGCCATGGCTCAGAGCTGTGACCCGGAAAAATTCCCCACACAGAAGCCCCTAAAGCTGTGCTTGCTTTCCTGGCCCAAAGGCAGGTGGTGGCTTTTCCCATTGGGCTTCAGGGTGTACTGTGGCTCTGAGCCCCAGGCAGGACCAAGGAGGACGCCAAGGTAGCTGTCAATGCCAGCAGTAATGAATCACTGGGAATCAGATAACAAGGCTATTACCTCTGGCACCTTCGTCAAAGGCACTCTCAGCCAGGACTCATGAATCTGCCATGCTTGTCAGCCCTCCCCACACCCCAGCCCTGTCCCACCCCTTCCCAGTCCTCAAATGTCAATCAATCTGAGAAGGGAAGGGGAGAGCCAGAGTCTCTGCCTGAGGAGTCCTTGGCACAGAAGCAGGGGCTGCTGTGACCCAGCAGACACCAGTGGCTCAGAGAGGGCTGGACCCCAGAAGGACATGACTGTGTGTCCATCTTATTCTCTGCTGTGTCCCAGGGCCCCAGCACAGCACTAGCACTTAGTAGCAACTCAAGGATTATTTGCTGAATGAATTCATAAACCCAAGTAACATTCACTTAACTGCCCAGACAACAGTAGGTAAAATGATCAGAATCACTAGTGGGTCCATAGTAGCTGTGGGAGATTTACTGTAGTGCCTACTGTATGCAGAGCCCTACTAAGTGCTACGTGCCATGCCCCGTATAGTTTAGACCTTAACACACTACGTGAAGGAGAGATTTTTACCCTCATTTTATAGGCAATGAGTTGAGGCACATTGAAGGAAAAACCCTTTATTGAGGTCCCCTGGACCA
Organism: Pan troglodytes; assembly: GCF_028858775.2. Lineage (NCBI taxonomy): Eukaryota > Metazoa > Chordata > Mammalia > Primates > Hominidae > Pan > Pan troglodytes. The sequence continues at coordinate 19,574,773 of NC_072411.2, forward strand.
CCGTGGATCCAGACTTTAAATCTGACTTCCATCCTGCTCCGCTGCCCATGAACAACCCGTTTGTCAACTTTACCCCACCACGGGGCTAGGCCAGGCTCCGCCACCATTCTTCATGTTCTGAGTAGAAACAACTGCTAGGGCCTCAAAAAGAGACACCAAGAGCTTTCTCCTGGTGCAAGAAACCAAGAAGTGAGGAAGGAGGAGATGGTAGAGAAGGGGAAATGGTGGTGGTGGCGGGGGTGGGGAGTTCCCACTCCATAGTTTGTCCTGCCTCCCAAGTCCCTTTCCTCCCTCCCCGATCATCTGAAGCACAGCTTCTCTGCAAGCTCACGGATTTCTCTTACCTCCATCTCCCCTGACCCAGCCCTGCCACCTGCCCGCTATGTCTGTGGTCCAGTAGTCCACTCAGATAGGCATCATTCCCTTACAAAGCTATGAAAACTCAATCCTCACCCTTGTTTTTTGTTAAATCACAAGAAACCCACGTTTGCGACTTACTCATCCCCTCCTGTGAGAGCAGACCCTGAGGTGGCTTCTGGGATTCCCACCTCCTGGGACCCACGCACTGTGTAATTCCCTCCCCTGTGGGTGAGCTGGTGTTTGGAACTCACTTCTAGGGAAAAGAAAAACAGGAGCCTTGGGGTTTAACTTTGATGTTCATTTGTATGAATCATCTCATTCTGGAGTCCTGGAGCAATCATATTAGAGTCTGATTGAAAGCTATACACCCTCTCCCAACACAAACGCACATTATGCACAGTGAATTTGCAACTACTTTCAAGAGGTTCATGAGCCCTTTCCTAAAGCCCCATCTTGGGGACCCTTAATTTATGGTCTCCAAGTAAAGGCCCCATTTCCTGAATGGTTAATATTTCTTTTAAACAGAGTTTACCATCCACTAGGTGTGACTGTGGGCACTGGTAAGAGCTGTAACGGGGTAAGAGCTGGAATGGGGTTTGTAAACCATGAAGTTATCTACAAAGGCTTGGTGGTGTTACTTGGATTAACCAGCCCTTGGGTTGACTTTTCGGTTGACTGGTAGGAGCTGGAAAGGTGTTCGAATCCAGCCCATCTGGCTCTAGACTGCCTCCCTGTTTTATAAGAAAATCACAGAGGTGTTTGCTGTTGTTTCTACTTGTTCTGCTTTGTTTTATGTATATTATATAGAGACTGAAATGCACAGATTTTAAGTGTACATTTTGATGAGTTTTGACAAATGTATACTCCTGTGTGATTCCCACCCAAATCAAGATATTCAACATCTCCGTCTTCCCAGAAAGTCCCACAGGCTCCTCTCACTCACTCCCTTCCTGCTCCCCATCATGCTAAGGTGGCCACCATTTTGAATGCTGTTTCCATCGATTCCTTTTGCTGCTTCTTGACCATCACATAAGTGGACTCATAAATACAGTCGACCCTCTCTGTCCATGGGTTCCACATTCATGGAGTCAACCAACTGTGGACCAAAAATATTTGAAAAAGAAAACAATAAAAAAAAATACAGCAATAAAAACTATATAAATAAAAATACATAATAATTATTTGCATAGCATTTATATTGTTTTAGGTATTATACATAATCTAGAGATGATTTAAAGCACACGGGAGGATGTGCGTAGGTTATATGCAAATACTATGCCTTTTTATATAAGGGACTTGAGCATTCATGGAGTTTAGCGTCCACTGGGATCCTGGAACCAATTCCCCCAGGATGCCAATGGATGACTGAACATACACTTTTGCATCTGGCTTCTTTCACTCAGCATAATTTCTGTAAGATTCATCCATGTGGTTGTACATATTTGGAAATTTGTCCCCTTTAATTACTGAATAGAAATTTATCGTATGAATGTACTATAGTTTGTTTATTCATTCTCCTTTGACTGACACAAGGACATCTCTAATTTGGTGGTATGATGAATAAAGCTGCTACAAATATTTTGAAGTCTTTTGTGGGCATATAGAGATTCATTTCTCTCGGGTAAAGACCTAGGGATGAAACTGCTGAGCCAAAGGATAGGTGTGTGTTTACATTTGTTAGAAACTTTCAGACAGTTTTCTAAAGTGGTTGTGTCATGTTATCTTTCATTTAACCTTCAATATTAGATGTATTTTAAGCTGCCGTAAATATCTTTTGGAAGTAGGTGAGTTTTAAGTGAAGGAATGAATGAATGATGGATGGATGACCCAACAATTCAGCTATCCTCCAACCCAGTATGTGGCCAACACAGAGCCTGTGCTCACTGGCCTCATCCTGCTGGGTTTCTTGAACTCAGGGTGGCTCCATCTGCACAGCAAACCACACCACCCAGGCTGGCCCCTCCTAGCTTTTCAACCCCATTGCCACTGTAGATGCCTTGGCAGGAAATCCAGCCAGCTCATCCTAAAGAAATCCCATTCCCTTTGCTAGAGCAGGAGCAGGAGCCCATGCCGTTGGCTATAGAGAGGAGCAGTCAGCTCAGGCACTGCTCTCAGCTCTGTTACCAACCAGGTGTCCAAAGAAGCTGAGTATCCCTCTCTCTGGGTGCCAGCATACTCCTCTTTTGTTTTGGGCTCTCAGAGGTCAACTGTGGGCAGTGACTCATCCAGTGGATTATGAAATGGAAGAGGCTGAGGCTGGCCTCAGGTGCCGGTTCCGTCACTCCTTCAGTGAGCCACCCCATGCTCCACCCTTCCCTGACAGCTCAGCTGCACCTGGAGCTTTCTGAAATGTCAGACCATGGTTCTCTATTTTGGAAGAAGCAATGATCTCAACACCAAACTCTTCCTGTCCTCATTCTGGGACCTTGATGCCTTGAGAGTTTCCTGTTGCACAATCTGTTTGTCTGTAGAGAAGTGGCATCCAGAGGGTGGTAGGGGAGGAAAAAAAAAGAAGTAATGGAACAGAGCAGATACAGGTAAAGAGGGCCTTAGGTCCTCAGGAAAGGGGAAAGGGAGGGATATGGCCCTTCCCTCCAGGTCCTCATATTTGTTGCCCCTTGTTCTGGAACGGACCCAGAGGCTTGCCTTCAGAGGGTTCTAATTTACTCTGTATTCTGTGTGGTAAAAGCAAGAGGCAGCATGTCCAGTGGACTGTGAGCCTGAGCACTCTAAAGCCAGTAGGGTCAAGTCACTGGTAGCCCACTGGCACCTTTGAAAAGCAGAAGAGGGGCTAGGCACAGTGGCTCATGCCTTTAATCCCAGCACTTTGGGAAGCCAAGGTAGGTGGATCACCTGAGGTCAGGAGGTTGAGACGAGCCTGGCCAACATGGTGAAATGCTGTCTCTACTAAAAATACAAAAATTAGCTGGGCGTGGTGGTGGGTGCCTGTAATCCCAGCTATTTGGGAGGATGAGGCAGAAGAATCGCTTGAGCCTGGGAGGCGGATTTGCAGTCAGTCAAGATCACACTATTGCACTCCAGCCTGGGCAACAAGAGTGAGACTCCGTCTCAAGGAAAAAAAAAAAAAGAAAAGAAAAGTAGAAGGGTTGCCATTTATCTGTCTGGGGTGCAGTGCAAGCTGACACTCAGGTACACTCACCCCTTGGTAGGTGCCCCTGAGAAGGACACAATTTGCCAACTGCAAGTGGTGGCCCCAGGTAAGATGCCTCACTCATTGGCAGACACTCTTGGTGGATCTCCTGAGAAGGAGCCATACAGATTGTCTGCTGGTGTGGGTGATCTGTGCAGACAGCCCCACTAAAGTTGTGGACTGGGCCTCAAATGTGTTTCTCTGGCAGTGGTGCATTGACTGGACTCACACAAAGCCTTCCAGCTCATCAGCCTTCTTGCTAACGCAATGTGTGCAAGAAGAATTCAGGATCCCCTGTATTTGGTATGTGCGTGTTGGGTTTACAGTCAAAACCAGATAGAGGAAGTCTCTCTCTGATGTCAAATATCAGATATTTGGAAAACTTTTTCAAAACGCCAATATAGCACAATGTTTAAGAGTACAGACTCTAGTAGCAGACTTGTCCATTTAAATCCTGGCACCACCGCTTTCCACTGATGCCAATGGAATATTCTTTAACTTCTTTGAGACTTTATTCCTCTATCTGTACATAAGGATGATGCCTACTTCCTATGGTTAATGTAAAGATCAAATAAGACACTGTGTGTGAAGCACCCGTCCCATCATAAGTACTCGAACTATGATTAGACAAGATATCTGAATGGCTGTTTTGTCTTTTGACCTGGAAGCTTGGCTAGAACAGTTTTAAACAGTTAAAAATGAAGAGAAATCAGTTAAAAAAATGGTGCTTTTAGAAGATGCTGGAAGACAGAGGATGATCTGGATGACCCCTTTACTTGCAAAGGCTTCACGATGATGTCTGCATGAGCACACTGAGCTGTTTGTCTCTTCAACAGGGTGACTCTCGAGTAATGATGCTGGCCAGTGCCACCCCTAATTGAGTTTTAATTACAGTACTTCCAGGAAGAATGAAGTGAAACCTCTGTTCTCCTTGCATAATTAAATTTAGGTTAGCATATCTGGAGAATTCTTAGCCCACACAGGCACCACTTCTCCTTGTCTGAAGAGGGATTTCAAAATTGGACATTGTTGTTTAACGGATGGAGTTAAAGAATGACACATGGGCTTTGCTCCTCTTTAATTACAAATAGTTAATTGTAGAAAGAACCTAATTAGATTGCCCACCAGCGGGAGATGTAGGTGGAGATGAGATGGATCTCTTCATTAGCTATGGTTCCAAGGAAAAGAGGCCAAGGAGGTTTCCAGGCAGGGCAGTCATAATTTTGAGAGACACTGCTGTCCGTGGAAGGGGACTGACTTTGTGAACCTGCAGGCGCTTTGGAGCACCTACACCCTGAGCACCTAAGTTCCAAGCACCATGCTTGTCTCTGAAAGCAGCCCAAGGAAAGGAAAAGACATGGTCCCTTTCCTTGAGATGCCATTAGCTTGTTCAAAAAAACAAAATTAGCATGCTGGAAGCAGAGAAAAAGGAGACCTTCCTCAAAACCTAAACCAGGAGCTACTGATGACAGGTTCTAACTGGCGTCCAAGAAAGCAGCTCACTGGAAACTGCAATGGCTTGCAGAAGGCTGTGTGGAACCCAAGTCCAAAATCAGTCTCTATCGTTATAAGTGCCGAAGGCTTGACTGGTTAAGTAGCCTAGCGATTCTCAACTGAGGGCGATTTTGTGTCTTGCCTCTCCTGCATAGGACTTTGGCAACATCTGGAGACATTTTCGGTTGCCCTAACTAAGCGGGTTGTTACAGGCATCTCGTAAGTAGAGGCCAGGGATGCCGCCAAACATCATGCAATGCACAGGATGGCCTCACCCCATCCCCAACAAAGAAATATCTAGCCCCAAATGTTCAGAGTATTGAGGCTGAGAAACCCTGGAGTAACTGTTCTGGATCCAGGGCAGCAAGCGTGGCAGAGAAGTCTCTCGTGCCATGTCAAAGTGTGGCCTGAGACAGACACGTGCTTCCAGTCAGCCTCCAGGAGTAGCCACCATCAAGTCACCTGTAGAGAAGGTCCCAGCCTGGGTTTCTTTTGTAAATGGCCGCAGGGTAGCTGCTCAACAGGTTGATCAACAGTTGGCCAGGGAGTGTGTTCTATAGCTTGGCCACCAGGTGGAGATCGTGGGATATTCTTTGCCATGGAATAGGTGCACCTGAGCTGGACCGGCCTACCCAGAGAGAGGCGTTTGCCCCTGGTTGCTTACTCTAAGCCTCTGGTAGCCATCAGGAAGAGGGACTTTGAGGAGAGAGAGGCATGAACTGGAGAGAGTGCTCAATATCCTCTTCTTGCTTAGCAATCTCTGGGCGTTTACAGCTCTGATCCTCCTTTCCAAACATTGAGATTTGCACCCTGGAACTTTTCTGTTAGCAGTGTCTATTCTGAAGGGGTATTTTGCTCCACTGTTATAAATGTGCCCTGTTGTTTCTGTCTGGAAGACAGACTGGGGAATATGAGATAGGGATTGGGGAGGTGGGCAGATGGAAGAGCTACATGGCAGAGGTTGGCGCATCCCATCCCTCAGGTCACGATGTATGCCTGATGCTCTGCACACATGACCTCATTTTACCTCTTGGTGGACCATTTTAGATAGAGGCTTAACAACAAGCCAAAGTTGCACATTAAAGCCAAGTCCAGTCCTCCCCACGTCCCCACAGAGCCTCTTCTTCGACATCAGTGTAGGAGGTTCCTCAGCTGTAAAGTCAGGTGACTGGACTCAGGCTCGTTGCCTTCAGGGAACCATGTAATTTATCACCTGAGCAGGACACTTGGGAGAGTGGGAGGGAGCACTAACAGGACAGTGGTTGGGACAGCAGGTGCAAACCTGGACATGAGGTCAGCCTGGCTAAGTGACCCTTCCTGTCTAATACCCTCAGCTTCTGAGACCCAAGCAGGACTGTTTTCAGCTTCCATGACATTCATGAACATCATCCGGTGTAGCCATAAGGGAGGACCTGAGGGGAGAAAGAGAGTGAGAAAACTTGAAAGGCTGAGACCTTGGGGGCAATGCCTAGGACCAAAGGGGCACACTACCTCAATAGTTGTGTTCCAGGTTATGAGTGTGTCACTTATTACTTTATTGCCTCACTTCTCCCAACCCATACTTCATTGCATTGCTTGTGATACTGGAGGTGAATCTTGCCAACACGTCTCTTTTGCAACTGGCACGATGCTCAGCTTTGCCAGCAGAGGGTGGTAGAGGCACACTGCAGGGGGACGGGCTTCTCTGCTGGTGTCTCTGTGCTCTGCTTCCTTCTTGCTCCCGCGGGGTTCGGGACACCCAGTTGCAGCCTCCCTCAAGGATTTGCAGTGGCATCCCCTGTGTGCAGCTTTCTAGCGAGTTCTGCTGGCACCTCGCCCAGCTTCCAGTGAGTTCAAAAGCACCCCTTGAGGGCTTCGCGGTCCCACCAGTCCCCCAGCCGGTTTTTCAGAAAGTTCAGCAGCGTTTCCTCCAGGCAGCTTCCCGGAAAGGGTTGCTGTCACCCCCGGGGGCAGTTTCCTGTTGGACAGTCTCCACCTGTCACCTGGGCAAACTTCATTCTCCAGTGGGGACAGCCCCATGCTTTCCCACAAAGTCTGATTCTCATCCTTGGTGGTGAGAGGGGAAGCGGGTGGGGTGTCCCAAATTTGTTTTCTCCTAGGGCACTTCGCTTAGCCTTAAGTTAGTGCCTGCCCCATATATCTGCCACCTCTGTAAAGTGCTCCCTTTACCCTCAGTAGCCAATACCCTGATACTCCCCTGTTATTAGTTAATAATTCTTAACTTTCCCATTTAAAATCCTGTGTGGTTTTGGTCTCTTGTTTGTCTGATAGTTTTCTTTCATTTGTCAACATCTGTCTACTTTTGACTTTCTTTTTGTATTTGTCCTGCTTATCGAGGACCTTGTTTGTAGAAATGCATCAAGAAATAAATTCTTTCATGCCACCAAATTCAGGAGACACAAGTATGCTAAGTGTTTTCAGATAGCTGACCCTGAAAGTGTGCAGAGCTGAGCAATGTGTATGGTTCCCCCAAAGCAACTGTCCCTATGTCTTCAAGTTCCCAGGGTTTAAAACACCATGTTGCTTATGCCACTGGGCAGCAAGAAGTGGGCAAGTCACCTCCCCTCTCTAGGCCTCAGGATCTCCTTTTGTGTCCGGAGTTGGTTCCTTCCAGTGAGTTCTTGGTCTGGCTGACTTAAAGAAAGAAGTCGCGGACCTTTATGGCAAGTGTTATAGCTCTTAAAAGTGGTGCGAACCCAAAGACTGAGCAGTAGCAAGATTTATTGTGAAGAGGGAAAGAACTAAGCTTCCACAGCATGGAAGGGGATCCCGGCAGGCTGCTGCTGCTGGCTGGGGTGGCCAGCTTTTATTCCCTTATTTGTCCCTGCCCACTTCCTGATGATTGGTCCATTTTACAGAGTGCTGATTGGTCCATTTTACAATCCTTTAGCTAGACACAGAGTGCTGATTGGTGCATTTTTACAGAGTGCTGACTGGTGCATTTACAATCCTTTAGCTAGACACAGAGCGCTGATTGATGCGTATTTGCAGAGTTCTGATTGGTGCATTTACAATCCTTTAGCTTGACACAAAAATTCTCCAAGTCCCCACTCGACCCAGAAAGTCCAGCTGGCTTCACCTCTCAATCTCCCCTCTAAACAGGACACCCCAACTGCTGTTGGGAATTGGGAGATGACTGCTCTAGCTACTTCCTGCTGGATAGGGGTGAAGAAGGGGCCCTGCAGTTGTAGTGTCCTCCAGAGGGGAGCTCTTTAGGCCAGTGTAAGGGCCAGCGGGTCAGTCCAAGGGTCCTCACTAGAAGTTGTTAGTTGAGCTCATTTGGGGCTCCATTTGTAAGATCATCTGTAGTTTGATGGCCTCAATCCTAGAGGAAACAAATTTTACAAGGAGGTTAAAAATGCAGGGCCCGAAGGTGAGTAACAGTAAGCTGGCTGTCACGGTACCTAGAAAGCGGAGAAGCCATGTCGCCCAACTCCAGAGGTTGGTATAAGAGTTTGAAAGGCGTTGTCTGATTTCAGAAGCCTTTTTCTGTAAACGCCGGGCAGCATCTCTTACTATCCCTGACTGGTTAGTGTAAAAACATCACTCTTCCCCTAAGAAGGTGCAAAGTCCTCCCTTCTCAGCAGTGAGGAGATTTAGGCCTCGGTGGTTTTGGAGAGTCACTGCTGCCAAAGAGTCTATTTGGGATTGTAGAGGAGGGATAGATTTTGTTATTTCTTGCAAACTGCCTGAGAGGCAGATATAGGTTGAAGTTCCACATAAGAAGAATATGTCTTGGCTGGGTAGACAGAAATTTACTCTGGCTTTTAAAGGAATAGGGTACACTGTTTTTTCTTTACTACTTCTATCTCTCTCTTTCTCTCTCTTTGACTCCTTCTTTGTCTGTCTCTCTTTTGTAAAATGAGAGGGTAGGACAAGGTCATCACTAACACACCCTCCAGCTGTAAGAGTCTGAAATTCTATAGCTGGATGTATGTTCCAGAAACATCTGTACTTTCTCATTATCCACACATGTATAATCATCAGTCTGGCATTCAAGCTGAGTTGTTTCTTAGCCTAGTGAAAGCATCACTTCCAATAAATGTGCAACCACCTCTTGGAAGGCCAACACAACTTATTGTGTTAGTCATTTACCCTTTAGTGAGAATGAGTGCAGAAAGATCATCTGATCAAATAACCCACCTTTGTAGAGAAGACAATGGAGGCCCAGAATGATTAACTGACTTGCCCAAGGCTGCGGGGTTGATTATGACAAAAGCAGGACTAGAACCCAGGATGCTTGGGTCCCCATTCAATTTCTCACACCATATTGCTTTTGCACCAATGTTTAAGTTCTCTGTCAGTTCTTTTCTTGATGTTATATTTGAATGGCAGTAGAAAAAGAAGCTACTGTACTCCTTGGATGGGGTGGGGGAATGTTCATCGTTCACAGGAGAAAAATACAAGGAGATTTTGAAGGAAGGACTAGGGATTCTGAAGGTAAGTTATTCTTCTGGCTGATGGTGAATGCAAATTAGCTTCATGCATTTCCTTAAACCAAAGCACTTTAAGGAGGTTTTTGTTAAGGCCAAATATCTCACACGTCTGGTAGAGTAAGCAAGCTCTTCACTTGTCTTTTGTTTGATCTAATCCAACGGCTCTCAACTGGGGCCAACTTTGTCCCTCAAAGGACATTTGACAAAGTCTGAAGCATTTTTGATTGTCCCAACTGGGGAGGGTGCCTGTTGGCATTTAGTAAGTAGATGTCAAAGATGCTGCTAAACATCCTAAAATGCACAGGACATCCTCCTACCACAAAGAGTTATCTGATCCAAAATGTCCATAGTGCCAAGGTTGAGAAACCCTGATGTAGCCAAACATGTTTCTTAATATTATAGAATTGCAGAGCCGAACAGAGGCAACTCCCATCCAGCTCAATCATAACCTCTGTCTGCCTCTGACCAAGGGTCAGTCAGCTTCTGCTTGAACTCCTTGGAGAGAGTCAGAGACCTCTGGGCTCCAGAGATTATTGGAGAATTTGATGCCATTCTGGTTACCCTCAGGGTCCTACGATGAGAAGTTTTCTTTATCACTCTCTTCTTTTTAAAATTATGCAAATAATATTGTAATAACAATACCACAAATTAAAGAGGAAATAATTCATCCTAAATTTTGCCACCATTCCAAAAAACTGTTTCCATATTTCTGTGTTACATGTTAGATGTTACTATAGTCACACCTAATTTTTCTGAAACCACAAACTGTTTTTTGTTTGACATTTTATCATAAGCTTTTTTTTTATTATTATACTTTAAGTTTTAGGGTACATGTGCACAACGTGCAGGTTAGTTACATATGTATACATGTGCCATGTTGGTGTACTGCACCCATTAACTCATCATTTAACATTAGGTATATCTCCTAATGCTATCCCTCCCCCCTCCCCCCACCCTACAACAGGCCCCAGTGTGTGATGTACCCCTTTCTGTGTCCATATCATACGCATTTTTAAGGTTGTAACAACTGCTCATTATTGATGTCTATCAAAATGAGAAATGATCCTTGGTGTAATGATGCCTTCCCCAATTGTTTGACACTTAGGTTGTTGGTTTGTCTGTTGTTATAGGGAATACCACTCCAACAATCATCATGCATCAGACTTGTCCCATGTTTCTTTTTTTTTAAATTTATTTATTTTTATTGATCATTCTTGGGTGTTTCTCACAGAGGGGGATTTGGCAGGGTCATAGGACAATAGTGGAGGGAGGGTCAGCAGATAAACAAGTGAACAAAGGTCTCTGGTTTTCCTATGCAGAGGACCCTGCGGCCTTCCGTAGTGTTTGTGTCCCTGGGTACTTGAGATTAGGGAGTGGTGATGACTCTTAACGAACATGCTGCCTTCAAGCATCTGTTTAACAAAGCACATCTTGCACCACCCTTAATCCATTTAACCCTGAGTGGACACAGCACATGTTTCAGAGAGCACAGAGTTGGGGGTAAGGTCACCGATCAACAGGATCCCAAGGCAGAAGAATTTTTCCTAGTACAGAACAAAATGAAAAGTCTCCCGTGTCTACCTCCCTCTACACAGACATGGCAACCATCCGACCTCTCAATCCCTTCCCCGCCTTTCCCCCGCTTCTATTCCACAAAACCACCATTGTCATCATGGCCCATTCCCAATGAGCTGCCGGGTACACCTCCCAGACGGGGCAGTGGCCGGGCAGAGGGGCTCCTCACTTCCCAGTAGGGGCGGCCGGGCAGAGGCGCCCCTCACCTCCCGGACGGGGCGGCTGGCCGGGCGGGGGCCGACCCCCCCACCTCCCTCCCGGACAGGGCGGCTGGCCGGGCGGGGGGCTGACCCCCCCCACCTCCCTCCCGGTCGGGGCGGTTGGCCTGGCGGGGGGTTGACGCCCCCACCTCCCTCCCGGATGGGGCAGCTGGCCGGGCAGAGGGGCTCCTCACTTCCCAGTAGGGGCGGCCGGGCAGAGGCACCCCTCACCTCCCGGAGGGGGCGGCTGGCCGGGCGGGGGGCTGACCCCCCCACCTCCCTCCCGGTCGGGGCGGCTGGCCGGGCGGGGGGCTGACCCCCCCACCTCCCTCCCGGTCGGGGCGGCTGGCCTGGCGGGGGGCTGACCCCCCCACCTCCCTCCCGGACGGGGCGACTGGCCGGGTATGTTTCCAATGCTTTTTTTTTCTCAGTATAAGCCTCCCAAGTAGGGTTATCAATTCAAAGGACAATTTTCCTCTATTGTCAGAAGAGGCCATTACCAAAACCTCTGTGGCAGAAGCAGGTAGACACCGTTGCACCATTGGAGTCAGTCCCTTAAGCATTCTAGGTACCACGAGGAAGTTGGCAGACGGTTTTCTGGTAAAATCTCTGAAGCATTTCTGGTGCCTTTATTTCTGAAACCAGCACCTTCACTAACATCCATAAAGTGTGTCTTTCATATTTATGACCAATTGAAGACAAGGATGTTATCGTTTCATCAAAGGGTTCTCTAGCCTTGCACCAGGCCCATGGGTGCACCTCACCTCTTAAGCAACTGTATCAGCAGCGACCCTGGAGATAGAAAGATGCAGTCTCCTTAATCAGTGATGCACAGAATTTCATGAGCATCTGGCCCACCTGGGAGGCTTTTTAAAAACACAGTTGCCCAGGCCCAACCCAGACCTACTGAGTCAGCATCTCTAGGACTGGGGCACAGGCACTCATATTTTTTAGCAAGCTGATTTCAATCCATGGTCCTGAGACCCACCAAATTTTGAGAACCACTCTTCTAAATAATCCCTGTTCAGTAAGGAATATCTGGAATACCATCACTTAGAATTTCTGTTTCCTTTGGGGAAACAGAAATTCCTCAGTCTAGACATTTGAATTAAGCAGCAGGGCACAGATTGGCTCAGAGTTAGATGTCACTCTCTGTCTTTACCATCAGGAGATCAAAGTATCTCCTCAAAAGAGTAAAGAGTTGACACCTAACATGTCATGTCATACTGGGGATTCAGGAGCAACAAAGCAAGCTGGGGGCTTAGTGAAGGTTGGCGGGTAACTGGGGGCTTCTGACTGCTGACAAGGCTCTGTCTCTTGACCTGGGTGTTGGTTAATGGGTGTTTATGCTATAGTAATTTCTTAAGCTGCAGATTTATATTTGATGCTTTTCTGTACATGTGTTATATTTCACAGTAAAAAAAAAGTTTAAAAACTTTGACTTTCCATTTTCAAATCATGGATATAAAGATTGTCAATAGATCAGCAGCCTGAGTATAGTTAACCTTAATTGATTGTACATCTCAAAAGAGCTAGGAGAGAACAATTTGAATATTCCAGCATAATGATAAATATTTAAGGTGATGGATATCCCAGTTACCCTGATTTGACTATATGAATGTATCACATTATCACATGTACCCCCAAAATATGTACATCTAATAGGTATCAATTAAAAAAACATTTTCTTCATTAAAAAAGATTGTAAAGAAACATAGCTACACATATATGTGCTAGAATTATAAATAATTACTAAGAAATGTCAGCCATACCAAACAATATATACATATGTTATATATACACATCTGCATACGTGTATATGCATGTGAGTGTGTGTATGTGTATAGTTTATTATCCATCACTGTACTTGCATCACTTGCAGCCCCTGCAGATCCTTAGGGATCCTTGTTCCCCATCATGTAGCACTGCCTCCTCTGAGTACTAACTGTTTGGAAACAGATGAGCCTCTGAATGCTACAATGAGATAAGGTGGGACAATCAGATGTTCTCTCTGGGGAATCTGGACTATGAAATGTCCAGAAAATGGGTCCATGACTAGTAGGAGCTAAGTCTGGAAGACTGTGGTGTAGAGAGAAGCCAAGATACACCACAGAATTATGAAATTGTAATGGAACAGACATAAGAGAAATAGAGAAGCTAGAGAGAAGAGCACGTGGCCCAGGAGAGAAACTGTGGGAATCTCTGGTTCCTAAAGCAGTCGCTGTTGCTGGTAACATTCCATTAAATTTCTTTATAATAATCTCCTTTTCCCTAGAGTAAATTGAGTGGGTCTCTGGTTGTTGCATTATGATCTCAATTAAATATATATATATGTGTGTGTGTGTATATATATATATACATGTGTATATACGTGTGTGTATATATATACATGTGTATATACATGTGTGTATATATACACACACATCTCTATATATACACATATATATACATATATATAAAAACATATATTTTAAAAATTTCTTTGAATAAAAGACTTGAAGGTAAAACACCAGACTGTTAGCAGGGGTTATCACTATTTCAGGTAGTAGTATACCTGGTGATGTTAATTTTCTTCCTATACACTATTCTGTATTTTCCAAATTTGGAGGAATAATAATGTATTACTTTTATGATCAGTTCACAAAATTTTAAACCTATCCTTATATAGTGCTCCTGGACACAGATGATCAGTCTCCCTGTCTTCAAGGAGTTTAGGATCAGAAACCAGCAGCCTACCCATGTTCGTATGCCTTGGGATGGATTCTGGGAAAATAGCTGTAGCAGAGGAGTTTTAAAATTTTTCTAAGTGTCCCATATGAAAGCACATATTACAATCAGAATAACACAATAAAAACTTATGTACTATATCAACAACCAAACTGAGTGAAAAGATATGTTCACAAGCTCCAAAATATGAATAGGTAAGGACAAACCACTGTCAGCTACAAGCCCTGCTTGCTATGAGTATTTGTGCAGAAAGAAGACAAGGGGCCTCTGATGGCCTTGGCAACAGGAGAGCTCCAAAGTCCCCATAGGTACTCACTAAATACACAGCGTGCCCATTTGATCACAGTGCCTGAAACTAGAAGTGGGGGTCTGCAGAATCCAATTAATGGGTGAGCACCCAGGGCCCTCAGTAAGGTTTAAGAGCATTGGTATAGAGTGTGTCCTGGGAACTCATAAAAACCAAATGAAATATGCCCTGAGAAGAAGCTGCTGTGGGTAGAATTCAAATTAAGCAAGACAAGGACAATAGAGGCAAAGGAAGGAAAATATCCAAGGAAAAGAATTAGAGGAGGCAGGTACTACAAGTAGAAAGACTATGTTTTTGATTTCTTCATATAAACAACAGAAGAAGGAGACTAGAGCTGTGAAGAGCTGGCCTATGCACCCTCTAAAAAGTACAAGAAGAGTCATTTCCCTTAAAAATGAGCAACAGAAAAGGATTGCCAAAGAATACAAAGTCATTATAAGAAAACACACACACCAGGAACAGAATCATGGCCCTACACAAATGATGAAGGCAGATGAAAAAGATATGCCCACAAACCATGTGAAACGACACCCTAATATTCCAAGTGTGCTAACAATGTTTTAAAGGATAGAGAGGACCACATTAAAATCAATTAGAAAAGCTCGGAAATGAGTTCATTGGAGAAAGGAAGATTTGAAAAGGGGGGTGGTTAGCATTCAGAAAAGAATTAGAAGTAAAAGAAAAAACAGGAAATCAAAACTAAACTAGAATGAACACAAGGCTGACAGATGACAGTGGATAATGCCTTAAGACCAACAGAAGGTGAAAAATAGAACATTTTAAATACCAAGAAGAAACAGAAGGAAGTTTTTAGAGTGTTCAAGAAAATGTAATAGACATAGAAAATAGGAAAAAAATGATCCAAACTATGTATAAGAGGAGTTCACAAAGAAGACAGCCAAAGCAATGGAACAGAACTAATGCCAAAACCCATAAATAAATAAATAAATTACTGAAATTAAGAAACAGAAGACTTAAAGCACATATTGAAAGAACATAGCACATACCTAGAAAATTTGACCCAAAATGGCAACACTGAGACAGGGTATAATAAAACTATTGAACTTTAAAAGAAAAAAAAATACATTCAGTGGGAATTCAGACAAAAAGATAATCTCATCTCTAAGAGAAAGAAAATCAAATTGTCATCAGAGTTCAACAGCAACACTCTGTGGACTTCCATATTCAGCGAAATAACCTTTAAGTATAAGATATAACACAACAATTATTATTACTAAGGAAGAACATAGGAAATTTTGTTCTTATGGTTCTTTTCTCAGGAATTTGTCATCAAACAATTTCAAACATCCAAAAGTGTTGGTTGACTAAAGAGTCATCAAAGTGAGGACTGGTGGTAAATATTAAATATATGTTAACTGTGGATCTAAAATAAAGGATGCTTTTAAGGGGGACAGTATTGTATGTAATGGCTATATGCCCTGCCATTGTAGATACAATACAATCATTAAATGGGGGAAATACCTGAAAAATAAAATAAACGTGCTAATTTTCTTAGAGTTATTAACTGAAAGGAAAAGGATATTACTTCAGATCAATGCTGAAGTATAGACAAAAAGAAAGGATAAAAACACTTAACTAGCTAGTTTCAATATTGTTTATAAGAGGGAACCAATAGATAAGAAGCGATCTTAAAGGGGAGCAGCTAATATAAAGTATGATATGAGGATGTTAGTCATAGTAACCTTCAGAACAAAAATGCAAACTTTCCTAAAAACAAAAAGATATATTAACAAAAGACAGCAAACTAAATAGACCATGTAGCGAAAGACTCTTAAAACACACAAACATGCATGCAGTGGGACAGAGCTGACACATAGCTCATGGGATTTCAGACTGGCTAATAAAGCAAAGCCCAATGCCATGAAATCATAAGAGAGATTCAGAAAAGTTCAAATAAAAGGTTAGACAAAGACATAACAGTCAACTACACATAAAAAATTAAGAATTGTAATTTTAATACCTAACAAAGTAGAATTCACATCAAAAAGCATTAAAAGAAACATCATGAACTCTTTAATTGTGCTGAAGTCTACAATGCTGGTGAGGTTATTAATATCCACACACCCAATCAGCAGGTTTTTTTGTTTGTTCGTTTTACAAAGAAGAAGCTATCGGAGATGAAAGAAGAAGTAAACAGACACACCATACTAGGGGAAATTTCATATAACACTCTCAGTATAAGAAAATCAAATGTATTTTTAAAATTGGTGATAATATAGAAGAACTATA
This sequence comes from Pan troglodytes, assembly GCF_028858775.2. Classification (NCBI taxonomy): domain Eukaryota; kingdom Metazoa; phylum Chordata; class Mammalia; order Primates; family Hominidae; genus Pan; species Pan troglodytes. The sequence goes on from NC_072411.2 coordinate 19,591,273, forward strand.
CAGCAGAATCAACAAGATAAATCTAAAGATCTATATCAATTTCTGAAGCCTGATAATAGGAAATATACATGTAACTTTCACAGTAATTGACCATGTCTTAGGACTCCAAAAAAACCCTCAATACATTCTAAGAAACTGAAATTATATAAAAACAACATTCTTTGGTCACAATGCAGTATAACTAGAAATATATAACAAAGCAAAGGCTCTTATGCTCAGAAATTTAGAAAGAAAAAACATCTTACTGTTAAATAATTTTTGAGTCAAAGGAGAAATATAAAACAGAATTACAGCATTTCTTAAAAATAATGATGAAAATATATTGGATGCTATGGAGTCAGAAAGAAATTGACAGCATTTCATGTCTCAATGAAAATAAAAACATAAATTAATTAATTAAAGACCAACTCAAAAATCTACAAAAAGGAAAAAAAGTAAACCAAAAAAAAAAGCAGGAGAAAGGATTCTTATATTTATCTTTTAAAAAGCAAATTAATATTAGAAAACAAAACAACACTAACAACAGTAGCTTTTGTTTTGTTTTGTTTTGTTTCAGACAGAATCTCACTCTGTCACCCAGTCTGGAGTGTAGTGGCATGATCTGGGCTCACTGCAAGCTCCACCTCCCAGGTCCAAGCAATTCTCATGCCTCAGTCTCCCAAGTAGCTGGGATTTCAGGCATGCACCACCATACCTGGCTAATTTTTATATTTTTAGAAGAGACGGGGTTTTACCGTGTTGGCCAGGCTGGTCTCAAACTCCTGACCACAAGTGATCGCCTGCCTTGGCCTCCCAAAGTGCTGGGATTACAGGCATGAGCCACAATGTCTGCCCAACAGTAGCATTATTTATTTATTTAGAGACAGAGTTTTGCTCTGTCACCCAGGCTGGAGTGCAGTGGCATAATTTCAGCTCACTGCAAACTCCACCTCCCGAGTTCACGCGATTCTCGTGCCTCAGCCTCCTGAGTAGCTGAGACTACAAGTGTGCACCACCACACCCAGCTAATTTTTATATTTTTAGTAGAAACAAGATTTCACCATGTTGGCCAGGCTGGTCTTGAACTCCTGACCCCAGGTGATTCACCTGCCTTGGCCTCCCAAAGTGCTGGGATTATGAGCACAAGCCACCATGCCTGGCCAATGGTAGCATTTTAGAGATGCATACTGAAACATTGGAAACACTTTCAGATGAAGTGACACAATCTCTGGGCTGGGCTGGGAAGCAGGTGGGGAGATAAGAGAAAGGATTGGCTATAAGTGGGTGATTCCTGAACCAGAGCGAAGGCACGTGAAGGTTCATTACCCTATTCTTTCATGTTTGCATATGCTTAAAAATGTGTCTTTGAAAAGCTAAAAAGTTTTAAAAATGAACTTGGATGAAAGGACTATATGAATAATAAATATATAAAACATTGGTGAATAATCATAAGAGTGAGTGTGTGGAGGGGACCTGGGGATGAGGAAATGTATTTAGACAAGAGAGCCAGGAAGAATGTCATTGTCTTCCAGTAAGAGTGATCATCTGGTTAAGGTCATACGGTCCTGTCTCTTATCTCTGTCCCCAGGTGATGATCCACTTCCTTGTGGCGGCAGAGAACTGGATGGGTGTTGAGACTGTGCCTGGTGGAAGCTGCCTGTGTGGTGAGCCACCTGCTCCAGATCAGGAAAAGCACAGGCTCTGGATCAGGGCTGGCTCCATGCCCACCTCTGCCACAACTCCATTGTGTCCTTGACCAAATACCTCCCTGTGTTTCTAATCTGTGAAATTGTGGCGCTGGACTTGATGATTGTTGAGGTTCTCTCACATTCTGCAGCAGGGTGAAGAGTGAATGCAGTGACCCACTCTCTTCCCATTCCTCCAGACTTTTCTGGAAGTCCAATTTGAGGCACCTCAACTTTCCAGAGCAGGGCCGTAACCCAGCAAATGATGGAGGAATCCCCCCTACCAAATCTCAGCTGCTCACTCAATATGAGGCTGGGTCCGAAGCACCAAGACAGCATTGATCTGGGCTTCAGATCCTCTGTTTAAGAAGAGAATGCATCTTAGGAAACTGTCATTTTTAACTCGTTCAAACAAAAGAAGTCTTGTTTTGAGAAGGAGAGCTCTCAGTCATCTGAAAAGATCCCCAGTATGCCTCCCCACTCCCCAGGCCCCCGTCTCTGATGGTGTAGGATAAATGGCTAATCCTTTCTCAGGATTGAGGTAGGTTCCGCTCATGTACTTTTTGCTTGTTCCATTTTGATATGTTCAATGCCATTGCCACTTACACCTTTGCAAAATGTGAGAAAGGAGTAATTTCATATCTGAATATCAACTAACAGCAAAAAGGCTCAGAACAAGGGTGTCTGTATTCAAAAAATAATACTGTGCTAATGAACAACACCACAGAGAGTGCAGCAACTCTGATTTCTAATGGAATTTGGAAGAGAGGCTCATTAGAGATTCAAGGCTTGTGACTCAATTTAATTAAAATTTGAGCTGGTAGAGCTTGGAGAAACCAGCCCAACGAATGAGATTTAAAAGAGAGGGAGGGGAGAAAAAGGCAGGATATTGACACGATGAAAGGAGACCATAATTAAAGGATTAATGATGACAATAACAATAAAAATTGTTTCATCCTCACTTTCTGTCTGCAGTTGGACAAAGTCCTTTGTGAGGCAACACTAGGCTGAGGCTGGATTTTGTGACCCAAAGGCAGGGAAATACCAGGACCGTACAGGAATTACCTCTACATCCATCATCTAGATGTTCTACATATTCAATGTTTGGGGCCTTATTTAACTGAATCATCTCCTCCAAGTCTCTACTTCATGTGATAGGTACAGACTCACCTGTCTCATTTAAGGGAAGATTTCTCTAAAGTCCTGAATCATGATTTAGATGTCCCTGGCCCAACAGTAATTTGTAAAATAACAGCAAGAAGGTCCAATAAAATTCTCTTTTCTCCCTGCTGGTTACTTGAATGACTTTTGGGGGAAAGATTAAAAAGTCAAGTATTTTTAAAGTTACTTTTTTCTTCTCTCTGTTTTTCCCCAAGCCCTTGCTGCTTCTGCACAGTGGGTCACCCAGCTCTGCATGGGGACAGCTCAGATAATGGACACAACCACTTTATAGTTCTGAATTTATTTCTTTGGCTGTGCACCATCCTCTCTTTTAGGTCTTGGAATCTCAGGGACCATATTCGTCTGCTCGCATTGCTGTAACAAACTGCCATGGCCTGGGTGGCTTAGCCAGCAGAAATTTATGTTCTTACAGTTCTGGAGGCTGGAAGTCTGAGAGCACGTTGTCAGCAGGATTGTTTCTCCTGACACCTTTCTCCTTAGCTTTCAGCCAGCCCTCTTCTCCACGCAGTTGTCCCTCTGTGTGTGTCTGTGTGCTAATCTCTTCTTAAGAGGACCCCAGTTATGTCGAATTAGAGGGTACCCTAATCACCTCCTGTGAACTTAATTTCCTCTTTAAATACCTTATCTCCAAATACAGTCATGTTCTGAGGTAGTGGGGGTTAGGATTTCAAAATATAAATTTTGAGAGGTCACTATTGAGTCCATAACAGGGACTAAAAAGCCAATGATAGCACCACATTCACTCTTCACCTGGAACAAATAATCATCACAATGTTAAATATATATATATATATATATATATGGTTGTTGTTGTTGAGACAGAGCCTCACTCTATCGCCACGTTGGAGTGCAGTGGCACGATCTTGGCTCACTGCAACTTTCACCTCCCTGGTTCAAGGAATTCTCCTGCCTCAGCCTCCCAAGTAGCTGGGACTACAGGCGTGCACCACCACGCCCAGCTAATTTTTGTATTTTTAGTAGAGACAGGGTTTCACCATGTTGGCCAGGAAGGTCTCGATCTCTTGACCTTGTGATCCGCCTGCCTCAGGTAGAGGCCGTAAGAGCCCAGAGGAAGAGCAGAGCTCACCCAGATTGAAACAGACCAGCTGATGCATATCTTCCTAAGTTCCCAAATTAGGATCCTGTTTAAGATAAACCTAATGCAGGGACTACAGTTAAGATTATAAATAAACTTTCATAAGCACTTAAACCTACACAATTAATTATGAGTATCTTCTGCAACTATAGCCGTAAGTAAACTTCTCGGCACTGGCTTTCATTACCACCAATCCCTCTGCACACAGCAAGCTGGCACCATCCCTTGGCCTGAAGTGGCTTCAGTGGACTCTCTTTGCTTCTGTGTCTGTTGTTGTCTGTAGATTTGGCCCTGATGTCCGGGTGGGTGGGCCCTTAGAGCTGAGTGATGCCCACACCCACTGAAGCCCTTTGCGGATAGCTGTGTGCCTCATCCCCGCCTCTCCCAGGGATCTTTCCTTTTTCCTTCTTCTCTTCCTTCCCTTCTCCCTGATCTGCTCCTTCTCTCTCACTTACAGTGGAAGTTAGCATGTGTTTTCCTGTGGACATCTTCTCACTGAGAGGAAAAGAACAGCCTGTGTTATGGGCTGAGTCGTGTCTCCCAACTCCAAATCTCAGATGTCGGAGTCCTAACCCCAGGACCTCAGAATGGAACTGTATTTGCAGACAGGGTCTTTAAAGGGGTGATTAAGTTAAATGAGGCAGTTAAGGACGCCCCTAGTGCAGTCTAACTGGTGTCTTCATAAGAAAAGGAAATTGGGACACAAAAAGAGACCCTACCATGTGAGTGGACAGAGGGCCGGCCCAGCAAGGGCAGTCGGAAGGCAGCCGCTTGCAAGCCAAGGAGAGAGGCCTCAGAAGAAAGCTACCTGCCAACACTTTCATTTTGGAACTTCCAGCCTCTAGAACTGAGAGGAAGTGAATTCTTGATATCTCAGCCAATTCGTCTGTGGTCTTTTGTTATGGCAGCCTGAGCTGACTGTTCCAGTCTCTCAGAAGTGCCATAGGGAGAATAATTCCTACCCCATTTCCTGTCTCCCACCGTCTCCCACCTCTGCCTCCACCTCCAGAATAAACATCTTTCTCTGTTTTATCCTGGAAATAGAACATATCCAGTGTCTCCAAAGTGGCCTGGCTGCAGACGTGTGGCAGAGACTGAGAAAGTTGCACATTTGATCGAAGCATTGATGGAGATATCTGGTGATCTGTGCTGAGATGGCACGAAAACCTCCTCGGCCACTCGCTCCCATAGGCTTTATTCTGTTTTTAAAAACACCTTCATATGTATTACTCATTGTAACCTCACCACAGTGGAAAAACAGGAAGCATTCAAAGAAATTAAATTTTATAGATGAAGAAACCAAAGTTCAAGGAAGTTAAATTGTTGGTCTGGCACCATATGACCTCCTGTTTTTAGAGTTTATGTCAGTTACGGTGGTAGAATTAGTGTCTTCCCCAACATCATTCCAGCTTTCACTCTCTGGGCAGGTGGCACACTTTTGAAATATGGCATATCTGTTTGACTTGCTTTAACCAGTGAAATGTGTGGGGAGTGACACGTGTCACTCAGGGAGAAAGCTTCTAGGGCCAGTGTGCCATTCCCAAGACTCTCTTCCCAGCCTCCCATAGCCAGAACCCTGAGCAGCTGAGATGGGCAGAGCTCCCCTGCCAACCCCCAAGGGGCATGGCACCTGAGTGAGAAATTAACTTGTTTAAAACCCTTGGGGTGTGAGCATGGTTGTCATCATGCACGACCTAACTTAACCTGACCGATACAGTTAAGATGCTTTTGGCTGTGGGGAAAAGAAAATCCATCAGAAAGTGGCTCAACAATAAGGACATATATTATCTCCTGCAGAAAAAAGTCTGAAAACAGAGTAATTGCAAGTTTGGACAATTCTGAAGCTCAGTGATGTCCTTGAGGACTCAGATGTTTTTCCGCCTGCCATGGCCAGCACTTCATTTCCTCCCCTTAGAGGGGCAAAATAGCGTCAGCAGCTCCAGCCATCACATCCTCACACAGAAATATCCAAGGGTCAGAGAGAGAGAGAGAGAGAGAGCTTCCCTTTCACGTGTCCCTTGCTAAGAATGAGCACAGCCTTTCCAGAAGTCTCCTTTCTGCAGTGGAGTTTCCTTCAAGCCTCCTTGACCAGATCTGTGTCACATGCCCACTCAAGTATCCAAGGGAACAAAATCAACATTGATTTGCTGGACGGATTGAGCTCCTTTCCCTGGGGCAGATGAGGGACCCATTCTCCCTGAAGCACAAGGTCACCTAATTCTGTTGGCAAGAAAGGGGAGCGGCACAGTTGTGAAGTCCCCAGTAGTGTTGCTGTAAGGTTGATTCAAGAACCTGAGTCCCTTACACCAAAAACTCGCCTCAAGAGTTAGAAGAGGAAGGTCCATGCTCACCCCTGACACTTTATGAATAAGCACAGAAAGATTCAGAGCTTCAAGGGGAGGAGCTGAGACTCACGAGCTCCTCAGCATTGAACACAGTGCTAGGCAGATGGTTCAGCCTCAGGCACAACCTTCAGGCCCATCTTCAGGCAGGGAAGTATTAATATTTTTCACATGTGCAGATGCAGACACCGAGACCTCCAGAGGTCGTGACTCCTGGGTTCTCAGCCAGTTAGTGGTGCAGGAGACCCGGGAACCAGGACTGCTGCTTCCCAGTACAATATCCATTTCTTACCCAGCTCCTGTTTGCACAACAGCGCTTGCTGATTGATTCATTAAAGTCCTGTTTGCTACTTTCACTTTGGGAAATAAACTGGCAGCTGAAATTATAACTAGATCTAAGAGAAGGATGACAGACCCAGATTGGAGCGTATGAAGGGAAACTTAATACATTCACATTGGGAACACTCAGAATTTGATATCAGGAAAAACATCCCCATCTTTCCATTAAACACTTCTCTGGGACCTCCAGCAGAGACAGAAATTTGGCCTGGGTAAAGCCAAGAAGCTGACCCAGTGTGGCAATTCTGACCCCATTAATGGTGAGGATACAGGCCAGGGAATTTCTGATTTCAGAATAGTTTTCCCCAAAACATTAAATTGTTTTGAAGGAAGGGAGATGTGCCTTTTTTTGTGTGGGAGTAACTGTGTGATTGTATGTGTGTATATTGTGTATATGTGAGTTTATGTGCATGTATTTGTGAGTAGGTGCATGGTGTATATGCCTGCATGTGTGTATTTGTCTGTATATGTGTGTGTATGCGCTTGTGCTTCCATTCTCCTGCTGAGGGTGGAGTGAGGAGGAATGGTATATGTGACCTTTCTGGTTATCTTTCTAATACTGCAAAGTCCACCTTTATATAAGGTGAAGGTTTCCATTTCCCTTGTCCTCAGAAATCCCCAAACACACTTGATTTATGGGATGCTCTTCTGCCTAAGTTCCCATGAATCAGACCAGTGCAGGAAAGACTGAGGCGTCTCCCAGGAGGACAGCTGCTCAGTGCTGCCCAGCATCCCATTGGCTCCCCCTCAGTTACCGCTCGACTGCCCAGTTGGCTGCAGGAGGTTAGGCCTTACTTCCCCCAAATAGTGGTGAACAAACCTGGGGGGACAGAGCTTCTTTGCAGTCATAAGGTTCAGGATTGCCCAGGGCAGGACCTGGGGTTTTGGCTTGATGTGGCTCCACACCCTAAAGGGCAGGCTGGTTTGTTGGGTTGGACCAGTTTTGGCCCAACTGGACCTTTCTGCTTTCTCCCTGAGTGACATGTGTTACTCCCCCTACATTTCATTGGTTAAAGCAACATCCAAACTTCATCTGTTGGACCCACTTTCTTTTGAGGTGAGCTGGAGCATTGCTATATTGTGGTGGCTGTGGCATATTTGGTTTGTCCAGGGCCATGACAGGGTCTTTAGGCCAGTGTTGTGCCAGGGCCTGGCCACCTGGCATGTGGCTGAAGTAAACACAAGCATCCATTCCTTCTTGCATTTATTCACCCCGTACAATTATTGAGTACCTATCATGTGCTGCGTGTTGAGTGAGGCACTATAGATGTAGGTAGGAGCAGAGGACTGTCCCTGCCCTCCAGGACAGTCTAATTGGAGAGACAGTCAATAAATAAGTAAACAGGTAACTGAGATCATCACAGACCGTGATAAGTGCTATGGGTAAAATAAACAGGGTGATGATATTGAGGAACTGGGGACTGCCACTTTGAGTAGGGAGATTGGAGACCATTTCTCCAAAGAGAAAGATAAATGAGTGGAGACCTCAAGGTTGAGAATCAGTCAGTCATGCAGAGGGCTGGGGAGAGCACCCCAGGGAGACAGAAAAATGGTTATAAAGGTTCAGAGAGGAGGTTTGTGCCTGGAGTTGGTGAGATTAAGAAGGAAGGATGATGTGAGTCTGAGAGTAAGCGGGGCCAGACCAGTGGGTATTTGGAGGTCTTGTGAAGGAGTTTGGGTTTTATTTTCAGAGCAATTAAAATCAATGGAAGATTCTCGAGCCAGGGATCCATGGTTAGCTTGTAAAAGGACCCTCTGGTTACTGTGTGGCAACCAGATTGAGTCCCATCTTCTCAACCTTGTTGGTACTGGGCACAAGTCTCAGCCAGTGACTTGCTTTACTCCTCTAGGCAAATTGAGATGACCAGGTGATTTTCAACTCCTCACTTCCCCTGTGTGAGACGGGGGTGCTCTGAGAATCCCCAGCCCTCCCAGGAGTAAGTGGAGCTTCAGGAGCTAGTGGGAGAAAGAAGATCAATGTAGAAGGCACGAGTCCTTGGCATGTGTCCCAGTCTTGCTGTCAGGCTGTGTGGCTAAAGGGGACTCACTGCAATGCCACCCAGCCTCTACCGCTTCCTTTACAAAATGGACACGCTGGCAGGCAGGTCACTTCTTGAGCACCAGGGGGATTTCTACTGAAAGTATTATAATGTCCATTGCATTGATGGAAACACTGAGACCCTGAGTACACCAAGGAGCAGTTTGGGGCCAGACTGCCCACCTCCTCAGCTGATGACATTCCAGACACACCAGACTCTGGGCACCCTGTCTCTCTCTTGGAGCCCACAGCCTAAGTCCTCCGGGGATGGAATGACAAAGGCTCCTTTGGCCGTTAGCCCAACAACTTTGAAGGGTGTATCATTTAAGATAATTTCAGCCAAAAGTAAAACATTCCCCAACTAACAGTGGCTTAAACTATTAGGACATTATTACCTCAATAAGAATAACTCTGCAGGCAGGGTTGTTAATACAGCACCTCAGTGACAGCTGTGGGTCTGCTTCTCTGTGATTCTCTTCAATTCCTCCTCACAGTCACAAAATGGCTGCTGAAGCTCCAACCATAGCAAACTTTCATTAATTCATTCAACCAAGATTTAATAAGTGGTACTGTGTGTCAAACACTTTTCTAGGTCCTGGGGACACATTAGTGAATAAAACTGACAAAAATCCCTGCCCTCAGGAGCTTCTATTCTGGGGATTGGGTGAGGCAATGAACAAAATAAATAAGAAAACTAGATGGTATGTGATATAGTTTGAATATCTATCTCCACCCAAATCTCATGTTGAATTGTAATCCCCAGTATGCGAGGTGGGGTTTGGTGGGAGGTGTTTGGATCATGGAGGCAGACCCCTCATGAATGGCTTGGGCCACCCCCTTGGTGATGAATGAGCTCTCACTCTGAGTTTGCACAAGATCTGGTTGTTGAAAAGTGTGTGGCACCTCCCTGCTCTCTGTCTTGCTCCCACTCTGGCTGTGGGATGCACCTGCTCCCCATTTGCCTTCTGCCATGTTTGGAAGCTTTCTGAGGCCACTATACTTGCTGTACAGCCTGCAGAACCATGAGCCAATTAAGCCTCTTTTCCTATGAACTACCCAGCCTCAGGTATTTCTTGACAGCAGTGCGAGAAGGACCTAACACAGTATGTTAGTGGTGTATGCTATGAAGAGTAATAAAAAAGGGAAAAGGAGGAGGAGAAGAAGGGTAAGGATTTGTTTTAATTTGGCAAGGAAAGGTCTCACTGCAAAGCTGACAACTGAGCAAAGACCTGGAGTATGTGAAAGAGAAGCCAGTGAAGACCTGGAGGGAAAGCCTAGGAGACAGCAAGTGCAAAGGCCCTGAGGCAAGAGTGCTTGGTATGTTCTAGAAAAGCAAAGGGGCCAGGGTGGCTGGGGGGTGTGATGGAGGAGGAATGTTGTAGAAAGTGAAACGAAGGGGGCCACAGGTCCTTGAAAGGAATGACAGCTTGCCAAACACCAGGGGAAAGAAGGCCTCACCTAAAGCCACCCTTTTGTTTAACAATGAGGATTTCCCAGCAGTCTAGCCCACCCCAAATCTTTTCCTTGCATTTCACTGACATTTCACTGGGTCACATGTCCACCCCTAACTACCCACTGACATGATGCATTCCCAGGGTCTGGGCACACCTCCCCCAAGCATATGCTCAACTCAGCGGCATTCTGTCAGCAAGAACAAAGGCGGAGTGACTGCTGGATACACAAGCAAGAGTGTCAGCCGCTCAGAAAGTTCTCGTTCAAGCAGTTTGCCCCTTGACATCAGTGGCAGAGCTTGGCTTCAGACCCCTGGCTCCTCTGACAGGTTATTAATCACAGTCAGGGCATGGGGAAGGAGTAGGGTCTGCCTGGGCCATGGGGGCTTCTCTGAAGCTGCTTCGATCTCAGGTCTCTGGTACATAAAAAGGTCTTTCCAATTAGAAAAAGAAGGTTTCTCCGATCAAAAAAGAAAATAGTACACAACTTTTAACTATGGAAATGTTCACTCATATTCAAAGTGGGGAGAATGGTGCGATAACCCTTATGTATCTGTCTCCTGCAATATCTTCAGCTTTATCAGTACATGGACCCAAACAGGCCAATCCTGTTTCATCTATACCACCATCCACTCCCCCACCAAGGGTTGAAGTGCTAATAGGGACCCAAGTTCCTTTGAAGGCCTCTGTGTTCTGAAGACCCAGCTGGGGAAAGGGGCATGGAGAGTTGCGAAAGTCACCCAGCCCTGCCCAAAGCCATTCTAAGCCCGGAGCAGCCATGCTTCTGCAGTGTCACTTGCCCATAGCCGGCTGAAGGACACCAAAGCTTCTCCTGAATCATCCTAGCGTCAGCTCAGAAGCTACGGATGTTCACAAAATCATCTATAATTGGAGCACTTGGCCCATTAGGAATTTGGATGGACCAGAGTGTAAGTCCTCAGCACTGCTCAGAAAAAGTAAACACGAGCAATGTGAGATTTGACTTCTGTGCAGTTAATTTAAACTCCGCTCTGAATATAAATCAGCTACTTTAGTTCCGATCCACTCAGTCCCATCCCAAGGCCCACGCTGAATGATAAACACTGGCTGCTGCTGGAAAGGGAGAAATCGTGAAAGGCAGAATGAACTGTTTCCTTCAGCCCAAGTGAAGTTCCTGGACAAGCGAAGGACGCTCCTCCCTTTGAAGAAAGCCTACTTGGTGACATTTGGAAGACCTTCCTCTGGGTGGAAGGGTCTGCTTATTGGAGGTGGAAAGCTAGCTAGCCTTAAGATTTTGAGGACCTGGCAGTGCCTCCAGGTGGAAGGGAAAACCACCCAAAGAGTCCCCATAAAAGTTTCTAGGGAATGACGCCATTATAAGCCTCGTCTTAAAGGCCTGGGATCTTGTGTTTAAAGGCTATAATTAGAACAAGTAGGAGGGCGCAGAGTAAGCTATTCTGGCTTCGGGCTGCCTGATATGGCTCCCTTGAATATCACAGGTGGTGGCTAAGCTGATGGAGCACAGGGGGAAGGGAGGAGTGAGTGGGATGCAGCTCCACCTCCCTCCTAAATGCTAAAGGAATGTAGAGGTCGCAGTTGGTTCTGTCCAAGAGGGACCCTAGAGGAATACACCCATTCCAACTTCTCCCACTGAGCAAAAGCTGTCTCGAAGGCCATCAGGACAGAAGTGCCATGTTCCTGAGTGAAGATGGAGTTAATGCCTATGAGAAAGATCAGTCATGGCTGGTGAGAGCCCAAACCTTTCCTCCAATAGACTCTCCTGGACCCCAAGACTCCCATATCAGAGCTTCACTTCTGAGTCTAGACTTTAAAAATGCTGATATGCAGATCTATAATCCAGATGAATAGGGCCAGCTTCCGTTGTTCATTCAGTAAACATTATGACCTCCAGTTCCAGGTCACACAGTATGCTAGGTGCTGGTGGTACAAAGCTGAAAAAACATGGACACTTCTCTCAAGTGTCAGCATATAATTTTCAAAAAGTTAGAAACATAAATTTTCTTACCAATATAGGGTGAATGTGTGCCAAAGATTTTACTCGACTTTTGAATTAAATAATGAGAGACCAGTAATATGGTAAAATTGGTTCCAAGAGCACTTCATGACTTAGAATGATATAGTCCATCAGGAAAAAGTATGAAAGAGGAGAGAGGAGGAGGGAAGGAAGGAAGGAAGGAAGGAAGGAAGGAAAGAAAGAAAGAAGGAAGATTGTTAGGCTAGATCAAAACTGGTTAATGTCCTACAGGGCAATAACAGCATAATATTTGAGGTTATCTTTTTTTTTTTTTTTTTGCCAGACAGAAATCTGCAGCTAAACATGTCATTTCCCAGTGCCTAGGTGCTAATCAAATAGCATATACCATAGTCAAGCACAAGTACATTCTCCCTGAGAATTAAAAACGGTTTGTTAAACAATGCCCTGGTAAAACATTGAAGGACCTACTGTACTTCCTGTCTAGTTACAAGATTTCAAAACTTTTTTCTTGACACAAGAAATGTAGAAGAACATGACAATCAACCCTCCAGATGAGACTAGGATTCAGGTCAATGGATAGAGACAGAGGAGAAAATATGGGCCTTGGAGCCGGGAAACCTGGGTATGAGTCCTGTCGCCCAGGTGTTGTGTGGCTTTGGGCAACTCATGTTACCTCCTAAGCCATAGATTCTTTCTCTGCTCATTGAGAATGTTGAACTGCGTAGGCTGTGGTCCCTGCTTTGGCCCTAATATTTTCTGAATTACAATGGATTATGAAACAAGGCCATCAGGCAAGTCCTTCTGTCTGTAGTGGCAGAGCAGAGGAAAAGTGCCATGGTAGGTCTTCAGATAACTGAAGAAGAGAGGGAAGGGGAGGAAGAGGGTGCACAAGAGCATCAAATGCAAAGACAGCGTACCAAAGACAGACAAAGGGATTTCCATCCAAGCTCTACCCTTCTCCCAGCCTCTTCTCCCAATCAGTAGTCTGGGATGTTGCAAAGAGTCAGGACAGGCTAGGTCATGCTGCAGTAACAAATTGATACTGAAATCTCAACTGCCTAACACAACCAAAGTTTATTTCTTCCTTGTAGAATTCTAGTGGGCAGCTGTCCCATGTGATGACTAAGAAATTCGTACTTTTTCTACCCTATATATCTACTATCTTTGTGTGTAGCTTCCTGAGTCACTGTAGCAGAGCAAGAGAGAGCATAGAGCACCCACACCTGCTTTTAACTACATGTAACTTGTACTCATGGGGCATTGGCTAAAACTAGTCACATGGTTCCAACTGAATCAAGGGGGCTGAGAAATAAATTTTCCATGGATCTAGGAAGAAGAGAAGAACCAGATATTTGAGCCCTGATCTGGAAAGTATCTAGCTCCTGTAAAGGTTGAGGATCTTTTGAGAACTCCCAGATACCATCATCCAGTCTCTGACTCTGGAATCTGCTGGAATAAGGAAAAGTTCAGCCAGACACCTCAATACTCTGCAGCCAATCTGCAACCAGAGGCCTCCAAGCCTGGGGCCATGTCTACACAGTTCATGGAGAGGAGGCCTGGTTCATCTGAGTTATTACACCATGTAGACAGCCACTTTGAGTCCTCAGGAAGCCAAAGCAGGGCTCTTAATTTCCCAGTGATCTGTGGCCTGAGGTTTCTGCAAAGATCATTGCCAAAGTCCACTTCCTCGTGTTATAGAAGAAAGAATGTTCTTCTCAAAAGGAAAATCATTTTTATTTGCTCCTGTGTATCATCCTCTGATTGTCCCTTGTTTATAACCTTGATTGTTTCAGAATCTAGATTCTTGTCTCTAGCAAGATTACAAGTTCCTTGAGTAGGAACAATATTGTTAGTTGTTCTAACAACAACAAATGCTGAGGATGGTGCTATTCATTGACTCATGCATGTATGATCAGAGCACCACAGGGCTGATGTCTGGATATGGATTAGTGACCAGGATGATTATGTATCATGGGTGCTAGTCAAGGATGCTGGTCAGAGATGTAAGGAAGGGGCTTTCCTAAACAGGCTAGACCCATGAGAGTCTCTGACCCTTCCCTAACCACCAGCCTTCACCATTAAATATTTCTCTTTCAGTCTCTTTCTCTTTCAACTTGTTCCACATAATATTTGAGGTTTCATACAGATACACAGAAAATTGAACAACATTAAAAAATTGACAAAATGAGAATATCAGATTATCATTCTAAAAGGAGCTCCCGGTCAGCATCACAAAAATTATTAACATTGCACTTGTGGCAGAGCATCTAGGACCGTCCCTAGTTCCTGGTGCCTCTGGCGGCCTCGCCTTTGCTCAGGGCACCAAACAGAACATGTGGGAGGTGGGACCCAGTGGAAGTGGCACAGGATGCCCATGTGTACAGGGCGCATGACGAAGGTGCCACCACAATGTTCCTGGGCATGGAAACCAAAGCCACTCTCAGGGAATAGAAGAATATGTGCCCTTCTGAATGGAAGTAGATTTAAAAGGCACCCTCCTTCTTCTAAGCTCTGTCACCATATTCAGTGGCACGTCACATCATGATGGGATTTGTAGCTTGAAGCCAGCGATGCCACCAAATTGCTGTGTGACCTTAGTAAGTTATATCACCTCACTGAATCCTAGCTTTTTCATCTGTAAAATGGGGATAAGACCAGTTGTCTTGCAGGGTTTTGTAAAGAATTCCTGTCACTCTCTGAGTGACATGCCTGATTTTCCTCCTCAGTCTGGGAACTGCAAAGTGTTATTGAACTGAACCTGGGTCTGCTCACCCAGCACAGCAAAGCCAAACACTGACACTGAGATTTGCAGGGAGAGAAAGAAAGCATTTATTGCAGGGCACCAAGCAAGGGAAATTCAACAGCTAACACTTAAGACCTGAGCTTCTCGATGGCTTACAAAAAAAGGCTTTCAAAGGCAGGGATACATTTCAGAAAGCAGAAGTTACAGGCAAAATCATAAATCAATACATGTAAGTTATTGGTTTGGCCCAAAAAGGTGAGCTATCTTTCTTTCTTTCTTTCTTTCTTTCTTTCTTTCTTTCTTTCTTTCTTTCTTTTCTTTTCTTTCTTTCTTTTCTTTCTTTCTTTCTTTCTTTCTTTCTTTCTTTCTTTCTTTCTTTCTTTCTTTCTTTCTTTTCTGAGATGGAGTCTCTCTCTGTCACCCAGGCTTGAGTGCAGTGGCACAATCTTGGCTCACTGCAACCTCTGCCTCCCAGGTTCAAGTGATTCTCCCACCTCGGCCTCCTGAGTAGCTGGGACTACAGGCCCTCACTGCCACACCTGGCTAATTTTTGTATTTTTAATAGAAACAGGGTTTCACCATGTTGGCCAGGCTGGTCTCAAACTCCTGACCTCAGGTGATCCGCCCACCTCAGCCTCCCAAAGTGCTGGGATTACAGGCGTAAGCCAGCACACCCGGCCTGGAATATCTTCAAGTAGGGCTTATAGGTCATGAGTAAATTCAGAGATTCATTGAATTGCAGTTGGTTAAGGGAGCAAGAGTTTATCTGAAAGCTTGGGGTCAGTAGAAAGGAATGTTAAGGCTTGGCTTTAACATAGGTTAGTTAGGATAAAGAAACCCATAAATTATCATGTGCTATGCCAGAGTCAGGTCATGCAAGCAAGCTGCAATATACTGGACCAGAGTGACCAGCTTAGCAAGATTGATGGCCTGTAGGCTTGACTCTCCCTGTGTCTCTCAGGAAGAAATTTAGAACAAAAAACAGTGGTCAGAGTTCAGTCCTCAGCTCCCCCTTATCTGATGTCTGTGTGACAGCAGTTGGCAATTTTCAACTAGTGGGAGTCCTGGTTTCTGAAAGAAAACTCAAGAACATATGCTAAGGTGTTATCTTTTCATTTCTATGGGGAAGCAAATATCTCATGACTCAGGCTTACTTGGGTGGCTATTGTTTAAGCCACTACTACTCTCTTCTTTCTTATTGTGTCGTTCATTTTCTTCTCAAGGCTAGCTAGATGCCTGGAATTTCCCTTGAAGGGACTCAATATGTTTTCTTTATTTCCGTGCATGAGGGGTGGGGTGGGGAGAATGGCAGGTGCCTAAGAGGGGTCCCTGCTTCTTCTTAAAAGGACTGTAGCTATGCATTGCCCACAGGACTGGGCTGTCCCATGAGCAGAGTGAAAGTCATTTCCCCATACTGGTCAGGGAGCTTTCTAAGGGAAGTGGTGACATTTTGAGAGTTCCAAACAATAAGTAGCTACTGTTATTTTTATCATTGTTGCAATCATCTTGTTTCCATCTGAGGGAAAAGCCAGGAGGAAGCTGAATAGGGGAAGTTCTGGGGCTCTTGGAACATTTGTTGCACATGCAACAATTCCCAACTGGTAGTGTTTGTCCCTGCCTCCCTAAGTCCCAGGACATGTCTGATGCATTCCCATGAGACTTACAGGAGATGATTAATCTGTGATTGCTGATATAGGGCTGAGGAATTTGGGTCTTGACTCTCCCTTCTTGGAACTGAGGGAGACACTTCCTCAGAGATCTAGAAATAGTGAGGACATGATTTATCATCAAAACAGGGTCACTCTTGAGAGTAAAAGAGGACACTATTAATCATCACACTGGAACAACAGGCACAATGACAGGCATAAACTGGGACTGTCTTTTCTACAAAGCATGTGAAATCTACTTCTTAGGGCCACCTCTTCAGCCATCTCTCAGCTCCCGTTCAGCTCATCTCCTATTTTCTTTAACACAAGTTTGCTAAAGTCTGGGGAGGAGCTGAACAGTGGTCAGAGGGGCAGGACTCAATAAGGCCATCCCTAAGGCCCTTATGGGCACAATCAGGAAGCCCTCAGATCCTGCACCTGCTGGGGAAAGTGTATTCCCAGCCTTTGCAGAACCCCTAGTCTGATAGGAGAGCCACGGGCCTTAACCTTGGTGAGTGCCTAGTCCGACGGGGGCAATGCAGACCCTTCTCTTGGGGAGCTCACATAGTACTGTGAGCATGCCTAGACATTCTCACATCCTCAATCCCTTAAGCCTTTTTTCTGGGGAATAACCACTGCCATCAGTTTCTTGTGTCTCTTGTGTGAGCAGGCAATGCAAATTAGACATTTATTTTTTGTATCATCTGCTGCAGTGTGATCAGCTGCTGGCCCAGAGCACCTGCACTGGTATCCACTGAGATGTGACTGGTCCCACAAAGTGCTGGCACCCTCTGTCGTTGACCTCGGAGATTGCAAAGGCTTTCAGAATCAAGATTCTGCCCTCGGGGGCCTTTTATTCTAAGTCCAAGCCTCTCCTAGTGCTTCGGTCTAGTCCCCTGGTGCATTCATAGCTCCTTGGTGCCCCAGAACTCCCAGTGCCTTTGCCACATCATATTCAGATATGCCCTCAGGTCCACCTGCCTCTCCTATGTGGCCCCCTTTCGCTGCTTAACCAGGTGAGCCATGACATTAAGCTGAAGGCTCATCTCTCCATAGTAGTTTCCTGGAAAAGCAGCACAAGAGTCCCTGGCTGGTCCAATTTCCCACATTCCTGTCTTGGTACACCACAAGGGGAGTGCACCTCTGAACACTCACTCTGCTCAACCACTCCCTCCTTCCAGCACCTCCTAGCTGGCTGCTCCTTTCGCACTAGGAAGGGCAACCCCTTAGTCGATCACTTTATGTCATTTTATTGTCAATAACTCTGTGGCCTGCCCTCCAAACTTTGGTTCTTGAAATATGAAAATCCAGCTTTGGGAGTTGTGAGATGCACCCACTTTCTACTTCTGTAAATGTTGAACTTTCAAGAGTGTGTGCTCATTCTGAACCTTATAAGGTCCAGAAATCAAAACAGAAAAAGACTTCCCTGTTCTAAGCCAATTCAACCTTCCCCCACCCTGATGTGACAGCAAGCACTTTGCACAAGCCCAAGGCTTCCGGACTAGACTTGATGGCCCAGGGTCAGGGAAAGAAAATGGAAAAAAAGAGAGAGAATTAGAAAGACAGAAATTACACGGGGTGATACTTCAAAAACATTACTGGGTTATAATAAGGCTCCGTTGTATGAATGGATCATAATTTATTTAACTGGCTTCCTATTAAGAAACATTCAAGGTTTTTCTAGTGTTTTCCTTACAAACTCTGCCTCCATGAACATCCTTGACCACATCTATAAGAATACCTATGAAATAAATGCTTATAAGAGGACTCACTGAACCAAAAGACAGCTGTATTCACAGATATGGCCAAATTGTTCTTCAAAGGAGGAGATGATTTACATTCCCATCAATTTTGCATGAGAATGCCTATTCTCCTGATACTTTTGCCAGTGATGTTTTGTCAAGCTTTTAAAATTTTTTCCAATCTGACAGATTAAAAAAAATGAAACACTAACTTGCATTATCATTTGTTTATAACCCACTTCCGATACTTAGACTCCCTGTTTATGTGCTTTGTCCATTCTCCTTGTAGTATTTCCATTTGTTTGTGGACTCTTTACATATTAAGAACATCAGCCCTTTGCGAAATGTGTTTTAACCATTTTTTTGTCTTACCCTCTTTTTTTTTGAGATGGAGTCTTGCTCTGTCACCCAGGCTGGAGTGCAGTGGTGTGATCTCGGCTCACTGCAACCTCCACCTCCTGGGTTCAAGCAATTTTCTGTCTTAGCCTCCCTAGTAGCTGGGATGACAGGCGCCTGCCACCACACCCAGCTAATTTTTGTATTTTTAGTAGAGACGGGGTTTCACCATCTTGGCCAGGCTGGTCTTGAACTCCTGATCTCGTGATCCACCCACCTCGGCCTCCCAAAGTGCTGGGATTACAGGCGTGAGCCACCGCACCTGGCGTCTTATCCTCTTAAATTAAAACTGTGTTTACAGTATTTTCTCCCCATACAGCTATCTCTCATGTAGTCAAACTGATAGCTTCTATGTTTTGGTGTTGCTTGGAAAATTCTTCCCCATTCCAGAGTGCAAAAAATAAACTAAAACATACCACCTTTCCTTCAGGTATTTCCCACTTTTTATTTTAATGCTATATATCTGATTCATCAGCATTTAATTTTTTGGCAAGGAGTTCCTAACCAGTTGTCCCAACATAATTTATTAAATAATCTATCTTTTCTGGTATAAAGCCAACCTTATTCTACACCTTGAATTTTAATGTTTATTTTCATATTTGTGGACTCTCTCTTCTCTTCCATTGCTGTTACTTAGTCATAGGTAGATAAGAGAAAACTCAGTTACGGTAACTTTATAGTACTTTGTAATATCTGGTAAGATAGTTCCCCCTCCATAACTCTTCATTTTCACTTTCGGGGCTATTCTTGCCTTTTTTTTTTTTTTTTTTCACACAAATTTCAGAAAAAAATTGTATCGAATTTTCTCCTCTCAAAAAAATTCTGTTAGTGTTTTTATTGAACTTGCATTCAATTTATAGATTCATTTAGGGACAATTGATGTTGTTATAACATTGAATATCATTATCGAAGACATTCATTCATGTCTCTTAAAAATATACTTCAGTAGAATTTACAAGTTGTGTTTTTTCACATGGAGTCTTAAGATTTTGTTCATTTGTTTTTAGAGACAGAGTCTCACTCTGTCACCTAGGCTGGAGGGCAGTGGTGCAATCACAGCTCACCATAGACTCAAACTCCTGGAATCAAGTGATGCCCCCACCTCAGCTTCCCAAGTAGCTGGGATTACTGGTGCAAGCCATCATGCCCAGCTAATTTTAAAAAGTTATTTGTTAGAAATGGGCTCTCACTATGTTGCTCAAGCTGGCCTTGAACTACTGACTGCAAACAATCCTCCCACCTTGGCTGCCCAAAGTGCTGAGATTACAGGCATAAGCCACCATGTTGGGCTGAGTCTTAACATTTTTCGGTTACATTTATTTCCAGGCATTTCATCTCTTTGCAGTCTTAATGAGGTATTTTCTTAGGTTTATTATCTATCCTAATTGATAGTTGTTTCTATAAAGAAAACTACAGTTGCATATTAATTTTGCTACCAGCCATCTTACAGGATTTTCTTTATGTTTTTATTATTATTTCAGTTGATTCTTTTGAGCTTTCCAGGTAAGTAATCACAAATCTTCAAATAATGGTAATTTCTATAAAATTGTTAATCATTTTACATATAAGATATCACTAAAATCATCACCTTCTCTGCCCCTAAATCCACCTGAAATAGCCAATGAGATGGCTTTCTCAACATCCCTTCACTCTTCCCTCAGTTGACCCTTCAGTGTCCCCACCTTGCCTGCATTGTCCATGTGCTTTTGGAAAAGCTGCTTTCCCTTGCTTCTGGCAGTGAGGCATGTGGCTCACACCTACAGTAACCATGACAATCCCTCTACCACACCTGGCCACAGATAAACACTCAGAGTCGGACATGTGGTCCAAGTTGGAGTGTGATGGGGGCTTCTGGATACGAGTCCATCACTCTTTCTAGGCAGTGAGGAGGCATTCGCAACCTTCAACTCCCAAAAGAACACAAATCAGGATATAGCTGGCAGCAGAAAGATTGAACAATTGGTGGCATCATTGAGCTACTGAACTAAACCAACCCTATAGGCCATCCTCACTTTGAACTTACAACTAATGCACCAATGGCTCCCCTATTGTGTAAGCCAATTTAAGATAGGTGTTCTGATACTTGCAACTGAACACACTGCAGTCCACACACCACTATCAAAAGTTAGTCAAGCTCAGTGACCTTAAAGATTGCCTGGGTCTTAGGTCAGAATCCCTAGAAAGGGCCTCAGACTTCTCAATTTCTCCAAATGGATCATAGACCTTAATTGAAAATCTAAAGCTATAAAACTTCTAGAAGAAACTGTAGGAGAAAATCTTTGTGACCTTGGGTTAGTCACAGAATTTAAAAATAGAACTCCAAAAGCACGACACATAAAAGAAAAATAAATAAATAAATTGAATTTCAAAAATAAGAACATGCTCATCAAAAGCCACTCGTAAGAGAGTGAAAATACAAATCATAAACTGAAAGAAAATATTTGGACATCACATAGCTGATAAAGGACTTGTGTCTATGGTATATAAACAACTGTCAAAACTAAGTAATAAAAAAGCAAAAACTCAATGTAGAATGAGAAAAATATGTGAACACTTTGCCAAATTGCAAATACTGCAATGTCTTGATTAGCTTTAAAATGAGTCTTAAAGTCAGTAAATGTAAGTCCTCCAACTTGGTCCTTCATTTCAAGTTTATTTTGGCTACTCTAGGCCCTTGACTTTTCCATATAAATTTAAGAATTTGCTTATCAATTTTGTTTGAGATTGCAATGAATCTACAAATAAGTTTGAGGAGAAATAACATCTTAACTACGTTGAGTTTTCTGATCCATGATGATGGTATACCTCTCTGCTTACTTAGGTCTTATTTAATTTCTTTCAAAAATGTTTTACTGATTTTTACCTATAGGCTTTCTACATCTCTTCTCAGACTTATCCCTAAGTATTTCATACTTATGATACTACTGCGCATTATATAATTTTAAATAATTTTAGTGATTGCTTATTACTAGCATATAGAAAATTGAGTTTTCTATATTCTCTTGTATTCTGTGCCCCTGCTAAACTTACTCTTTAGTTCTAGAAACATTTGTGTAGATTCCATTGAACTTTCTATGTAGATGATTATGTTGCTTGTGAATAAAGACAGAATCAGTTTTTTCTTTCCAACTGAGATTCTTTTATTTATTTATTTATTTTTGCCTTATAATAGGAGAAAAGCATTCAGTCTTTCATCATTAAATATAATACTTAATTTAAGGACTTTTATAATACCTTTTATCAGGTTAAAAAATTCCTTTCTGTTACAGATTTGTTGAGAGCCTTTATCAGTAATTGATGTTGGATTATGTCGCATGTTTTTTGTTGCATCTGAGACAACCATATAGTTTTCCTTTAAATTTTTTTCTCTTTTAACAATCTCAAGAGAATGAAAAAACAAATCAAGGGCCAGACACAGTGGTGCATGGCTGTAATACCAGCCCTTTGGGATGCTGAGGCTGATGGATCACTTGAGACCAAGAGTTCAAGACCAGCCTGGGCAACATGGCAAAACCCTGTCTCTACTAAAAATTAGCTGGATGTGGTGATGTGCCCCTGTAATGCCAGCTACTCAGGAGGCTGAGATGGGAGAATCATAAGACTCCGTCTCACAAAAGAAAAAAAAAAAAAAGCAAGCCAAGTCTGAGAGAAAAATCTTTGCAAACTGTATATCTGATAAGGGACTTGTAGTAATAAAATACAAGTAACTATACATAAATAAATAAATATTATTAGTCATTAAGAAAATGCAAACTAAAGCTATAAAGAAATAACATTGCATACCTAACGGAATGGCTCAGATTTTTAAAAGTCACCATGAGACATGTGTTGGCAAAAATGTGTAGGAACTGGAGCTTTCAAACACTACCAATTGGAATGTAAAATGGTACAATTATTTGGAAAAACAGTTTGGCAATTTTTTGAAAAGTTGACCATAAACCTACCATATGATATTCACTCCTAGGTATTTACCCAAGAGAAAAGCAAATAAATGTTCATACAAAGGCTTGTACACATGTTCTTTCAAAACAGCTTTATTTGTAATAGTCGAAAACTGAAAACAACCCAAATTCCATTAACAGGTGAATAGATAAACAAATTGTGGTATATCCATACAATGAAATACTACTAAGTAATAAAAAGAAAGGGCTATTGATACAAGCAATGAGATGAATGTGTCTCAAAATAATTATGCTGAGTGAAAGAAGCCTGACAAACTGACTACATACTATATGATTATATTTATATAAACCCTAGAAAAATACAAACTAATCTGTAATAATAGAAAGCAGATAAGTGGTTACTTGGGGATGGGGTCAGGATGGAGACACTACAAAGGGGCCCAAGGAAACTTTTCAGGGTAATGGGTATCTTGATTGTGGTGATTATATCACAGGTGTATACATATGTCAAAACAACTCAAACTGTGTACTTTAAATATATGCAGTCTATTGTATGTCAATCATACCTCAATGAAGTTGCCTTAAACCTTTATTTAGTATTTTTAAGGTAATATAAGCACATGATACAAAAATTCAAGCAGTATAGAAAATTATTTGATTGAAAACTTCAGGAGGGAGTTCTCCAAGAAAAGTGGAATTATTAGAGTACTGAATATGTCTGATGATTTGAAAACTAATATTTGTTAATTAAACATTTTATGGGACATTTGGAAAAACTTAAGGATGAATTCATAGAAAATGAAAACAATGTGGAAAAAAGCCAAGTATTAATTTAAAAAAACAAAAATCATACCAGAAAGGAAAGACAATTATGGTAGATGACTTGGCTCAGCTGTGTGTGTGTGTGTGTGTGTATATATATATATATATAAATATATATAGTCGTGAAGATTTAAGCACTACCTATAAATTTACAGATCATTCGCTAAGTGTTGGGAGAGCAGGAGTGGGAGAAATAAGAGATGGCAGTAGAAGAAAGCTATGCCTCATCTTCCATAACAAGAAGTCATCCTTGTAATGGAAGATTCTGTTCTAAAACAGGTAAATCAAAAATAGCAGCATAAACCTACATAAAAGAAAGAGGTAATGAACCAAAAGAAACAGAAGAGTTTGGAAATGATTGCCTCTGGGGAGGGAGAGTAAGGCAGCAGATGCCTCCTTTTTAGATATCAGTATCTTATCAATTTTTCTGTTGTAATCTACATGCATGTACAGGCTGAAAATCCCTAATCCCAAAACTCCAAATCCAAAATGCTCCAAAATCCAAAACTTTTGAAAACTGACATAACACAAGTGGAAAATTCCACACCTGACCTCATGTGTCAGGTCACAGTGAAAATGCAGGCACACAACACACAGTTTAAGTGGCATTCCCAAGGGAAGAAAGACCTCTCAGCCCCCTTCAGCTGCGATGCAACTTTTCCATGCCTGCCTAAATTCCCTGACACAAGCACATCCACAAAGGAAAATAAAATGGCACTGCAGGCCGGACGCACCAAAGCAGGTTCCCACAAAGCCCCACGCGGGGCCAAGACCTGTGTGCATTACTCTGTGTTTTTTTTCATTCATCTCTGCTCTGTGGTGTAAAGATAATTGTGGTGTTGAAAACCACACAGATACCCCTATGGGTAACCCAGTGATAAGAATAAGAGGAAGCATTTATATTTATCTGTAACACAGAAAATCAAGCTGTTGGAGAACTTGGACGGCAGTGTAAGTGTGAAATGTCTTACAGAAGAGTATGACGTTGGGATGGCCACCATATGTGACCCGAAGAAACAGAAGGATAAACTGCTGAAGCTCTATAGTGATCAACAGAAGTTAATGAAACATTGAAAAACACTGCATAAAGCTAAAAAGGAAGATCTTGATCATGTATTGAACGATTGGATTCATCAGCATCACAGTGAACACGTGCCTCTGAAAGGTATGCTGATCATAAAAGAGCAAAGATCTATCACAATGAACTGCAAATTGAAGAGAGCTGTGAATATTCAACAGGCTGGTTTCAGAAATCTAAGAAAAGACATGGCATCAATTTTAAAGTTTGTGGTGACAAAGCATCTGCTGATCACAAAGCAGGAGAGAAATGCATTGATGAGTTTGCCAAGGTTAAGGTCATCCCTGATGAAACTCTGATGTCAGAAGAAATCTATTATATAATGCTGATAAAACATCAGTGTGTTGGCATTACTGCCCCAGAAAGACTGACTACAGCTGATGAGACAATCCCTGTAGGAATTAAGGATGCCAAGGGCAGAACTGTGCTGGAATGTGCAAATGCAGCAGGCTTGCATAAGTGTAAAGTTGCTGTGATAGAAAAATCTTGTGTACTCACTGTTTTCAAGGGATGACTTTCTTACCATTTCATTACTATGTTAACAAAAAGGCATGGATCACTAAGGGCATCTTTTCCAATTGTTTTCACAACATTTTGTACCAACAGCTGGTGCTCACTGCAGGAAAACCGGATTGGATGATGACTGCAAGATTTTGTTGTACCTTGACAACTGTTCTGCTTGTCCGCTAGTTGAAATTCTCATCAAAAATAATGTTCATGTAATATACTTTCCCCCAAATGTGACTTCATTAATTCAGCCATGTGACGAGGATATCCTTGGGAAAATAAAGAGTAAATATAAAAACACATTCTTGAACAGCATCCCAGCAGCAGCGAACAGAAGTGTGGGTGTGGAAAGTTTTCAAAAGAAGTTTAGCATAAAAGACGCCATATATGCTGTTGCCAATGCTTGGAACACAGTGACTAAAGACATAGTTGTGCCTGCCTGGCACAACCTCTGACCTGTGACTGTGTTCAGGGATGATGATGAACAAGGCAGTGACTTTGAAGGAGTCTGTAAGTCAAGTGAGAATGAAATGATGTTTGATCTCGTATATGCAGATATATACCTTCAGAGTCTGTCAGTAAGCTGGAAGAAGTGGATATCGAAGAAGTGTTCGACATCAACAAGGAGTCTCCAGTTGTTCATTCATTGACCTATGGTGAAGTGCCAAAATGGTTCTGAATCAAGGGGATTGTGATAATATTGATGATGAAGATGATGTTAATACTGCAGAAAAAGTGCCTATAGATGATGTGGTGAAAATATGTGATGGGCTTACTGAAAGACTAGGGCAGTGTAACAAAACAAAAATCATGTCTGTGGCAGAGCAGGAGCATCACCATCTTGGACAAGCACTTCCATTTTAAAGTTCACCTTGATCAAAAACTGCCTAAATCCAAAGGGCATCAGCCTGATGGCTAAGGTCAGCATGATCACAAACCACAAATGACATCTCCAACCAGAAACATTCCAAAACCATAAAGTAAACTGCTTCCCAACCACAGACATGCCAGCCCCAAGATAACCTCACCTCTGGCCAGAGAGATGTCAGCCCAAGATAACCTCCCCTCTGACCAGAGACATTCCAACACTGCCATAAACTTCTCCCCCACATGGAAACATTCCAAGCCTGTAATAAGCTCTCTCACCCTAAAACCAATAAATACTATTAGTCTGTAAGAGAGAGTGCTCCTGACCGAAATCAGCCAGAAGCCCCTCGCAGGTTTACTCTCCAAAATAAGCCTATCTTTGACTGTTGAGCCACTTTTCATGTTTCTTTCCTCTTTAACTCTTACAGTCTGTTTATAAAATCGAAGACAGACTTCTAAGACAAAAACCGCTGCTAATGAGGCAGATGACTCTGGAGGAAACATTTTAAAAAGCCATCTAGCAGAATGCCTCTTCATCCCTCAAGGACCCACTTCCTGGCCGCTCAACTGTTTCTGATATTTTCCTCACCTAAAGAGTAAAATACACTGTACAGTAATCTTTCCATTGAAGCACAGCATTGTAAATGGAGACTGAAAACCTGCCATTGTTTGTTGTGGCTGTTGTTTTGCAGCTGATCCAGGTATCTGGTGATGCCGTTGTGCTGCCTAGTTACCATGAACACAGTATTTTTTCACTCTATTTATGATGTAAGATTTTTTTATTCTTAAATACTTATGTGTGAGTAGTGTTGGAAAAGGATTGCTTATCCACAGCATACAAATTCAGTCAGGATGATGGTGATGCCAAACAACCACAGGTTGTCCACATGGGTGGCTGAGATAGTGGCAGCTGTGCTTTCTGATGTGCACAAACTTCGTTTCATGATCAAAATTATTAAAACGATTGTACACAATTATCTTAATGCTATGTGTATACAGAGTATACAAAATATAAATGAATTTCGTGTTTAGACTTGGGTCCCCTCCCCAAGATATCTCATTACCTATATGCAAATAGTCCAAAATCCAAAACTATCTGAAACTATCTGAAATCTGAGACACTTTTGGTCTCAACCATTTCAGGCAAGGGATACCCAACTTGTATTATGCTATTCTAGGAAGCAGTATTGTGCAGTGGTTATGAGCCTGAGTGCCTGAGCTCAAATCCCTACTCTGTTCCTTAAAGCTGTAAGACCGTGGACAAGTTACCTAACTTCTCTGCACCCAGATTTCCTCATCTGCAAAATGGAGATGACAATGGTACCAATTTTGTAGTGTTATCATGAGGATTAAATACTTTTTTAATATTTATTTTTTTAGAGACAGGGTCTCACTCTGTTGCCCAGACTGGAGTGCAGTGGCATGATAATAGCTCACTGTAGTCTTGAGACTCCTGGGCTTGAGAAATCCTCCTGCCTCAGCCTCCTGAGTAGCTGGGATTACAGGTGGGCACCATTGTGCCCCGATAGTTTTTTAAAAAGAGTTTTGTAGAGACAGCCTCTCACTTTGTTGTCCAGGTTGGTCTCAAACTCCTGGCTTCAAGTGATCCTCCCTCGACTTCCCAAAATGCTGGGATAACAGGCATGAGCCACCATACCTGGCCTAAATACATTAAAATTCATAAAAAGTTCAGGACAGGGCAAGGGTGATATAAATATAAGAATTACAATTCTTATAATAAAGTGATAATAAAATTGATCTAAGAAAAGACATTCTTCCCACCTTTATCTCAAAGGCAGCTACTGCTGAAATTCTGGTGTACTATTCTATTTTTTAAAAAAATTATAAATAACCCATCATATAGGTGTACATACGTATATACTTTTTAACTTGCATCACCAGAATCATATTATCTATTTGTTCCACTCCTCTGTTTTCTCCATAATAATAACTCTTGAAATTCTTTCCAAACTTACTTAATCAGATCTACCATATTCTTGTTAATGTCTTCATAACATTCCAGAATGTATTGATTGTGTTCCCTACTGAAGATCATTCAAGTTAATTCCAGGTTTTTGCTATGGCAAATAATACTGCAATGTATTCTGATCACAGTGAATTCTGTGAGTATCTCCTTAGGGCAATTGAGGCTGGGGAAGTGCTGAGTGCACAGCCTCTTGCAGAGGAAGAACAAGGACCTCAAGCCAGGGAAACAATGTATATATTTAAAAAAAGAACACATCAAAGATATGTGCTGCATAATTCACAAGTTTCTTATGGGCTCACCAGCTCCTTAGCACTTTGTGTTTGTTACAGTTGGTGGCATCAGTTATATTGCTTCAGAGAAAACTCCTCCCGTATACACACCACTTAAAAACGTTTGGCACCTCTTCAGTGCCTGGGTAACTCCAGCATTCAGTATGATACAGTGAACACATTGGACTCTGCAGCCAGTAGGGGCTGGTTGTGTGACCTTGGACAGGTGGCTTTTAATGGCTCCTGTGTCTCAGTTTCTGCATTCGTAGAAAGGATGAAGAAAATGATATTTACATTAAAGAGGATTGTTGTGGAGAAAGAACCTCTTTAAATGCCTAACTAAGCCTGGCCTGGAGTAGGCACTAAAATGTTAACTGTTCACCTCTCCTTCCTGGGGAAGTGATTCTATCCCATTTGCCATTTTGGAAGTGAGTCTATAGAAATACAGTCACTTCAGCTCCCTCCACCCAGCTCTTAAAAACTGCATCAGGACTTTGCTTCTGTTCTTATTTGTAACCAGTTTGCACAATCACCATTAGTTAACTTCTTTCTGTGATGAGAAATGACACAGGAAGAGAGATAATAATAGACTGGGAATTTTGTAGACTAATAATATCACTCTTTGCGTTTATGTTTTAGATCATTTTACTGCAGTCAGCTCTTAGAATTGTGAACCCCCAGATGTAAGCCTCATCTAGAAGAAAGGGCAAAGAATCAGTCCAAAGGATGGAAAGAATCAAGCTGTGTTGCTTATTGCACATCTTTCAATCAAAAATGGTTAAAATGTGGAGAGAGGCAGAGTTTGCCTTTGAATGGCTAGAAATGCCCTTAGGTGTACACAATTTCCCAGCAGGGGCAGGGAAGTGAGGAGGTACAGCCTTCACCAAAGCCCTTAGCCCTCAGGGTCTCTTCTCTGCCAAAATTTAACCAATTTGTAGTCTAAGTTCCCTATTAAAATGTGCGGTTCTTGGGAAGATGAATACCCAGGGTTAGTAGCAGCTGCTGGCCGCTAGGGGCTGAGGTTAAGAACCTTGAAGAATGAATCTCAGGTGCACTTGGCCATAAACTTCCTTCGAGCATTCACAGCATAACTTTTTGTGCTGGACAAAAACAAATCACAGGTTCCACAGAGCCTTTCTGGATCGCTATTCTTTGAGATCTCATCTAACAGAGTCAACAATAGAATAAAAGGGCCTTTGGCCTGCCCTTTCCTCCTCTTTCCTTCCACTTATTTCTAGGGGACATACACAAACCCTGGTGCAGCTGGAATGCTGCCTGGGAGCTGCTCCTTGGCACCTGGCTATTTCCCAATCAAGCCTTGACTTCAGTCTTGGTTGAAATGGAGTTGAGGAGATGGTAATGTGTAGTTCCTGCTCTTGAGGAGCTCACAGTTTAGGAAGGAGGCTAATAAACACAAGCACTGCCGAGTTACTGTGCTATGCATGAATCTCCATGCAGAATATACCTTGAAAAGGCAGGTAGGGAGTGTGGGGGTCAGCTCCACTTGGCAGTAGGTTTTATGGAGAAGGATACCTTTAGACTGAGTGACAGGCATTCACCAGATGAGATGCAGGAATGGGAAAGTGTCTTCAAGCTGAAGGAGCAGCCATGGTAACCTGTAGTAATTTCAGGATGACAGGAGAAATATGGGTTGGGTGGAGGAGAAGGTGGTGCTGACAAGCACAAAGGCCGTTATTTGCCAAGCTAAGGAATTTGGACCTTTTTATTCTCCAAAACTCTAATCACCTGGGCCTCCTGAGGGCCTGAATTGCTGATCACATCTCTTTGCTCTCTGTGTCAGTCTGCAGTATACTCTAAGCAACAGAAATGGATAACTGGCTGATTTAAGCTGAGAAGGAAATTCCTGGAAGACTGTTGGGATCTCATAGATTTACTGGTGAGACCACCAAATGAGGCTCCGGACAAGGTCAGGGACAAGGATAACAGTTCACAGCCGAAATCATGCCACAGAACCCATCCAGCGAGGACCCATCTGCTGCTGTGGCTACCTCTGCTGCCTATGCAGGAGGAGTGGGTAGGACCTGAGGCATTTTCTAGTTGCTGCCCCTTCCCTGGTGTGCAGCAATCCCTCTTCTTTAAAGGAATGTGGTGGCATGTCTGTTTGGCCACATGCCCATGCCTGTCTGCAAGTGAGGCTGAAAACTCAAGCAATTCAACCCTTCAGCCTCTTTAGTAGAATAGGGTTTCTGCTTCCCATTAACTCTCCAAAGGCAGGGAAGACTCCAAACATTGAAACGGTGCTCAAAAACAGGTTAGTCATAAAGAAACAAGCATAAAACTGCCTTATCCAGGGTCTTTGGCACATTCTTGACTTGACACCAAGTCATGAGCTGCCTCTGAGTCCTTTCTTTTTTTTTTATTTTATTATTATACTTTAAGTTTTAGGGTACATGTGCACAACGTGCAGGTTTGTTACATATGTATACATGTGCCATGTTGGTGTGCTGCACCCATTAACTTGTCATTTAGCATTAGGTATATCTCCTAATGCTATCCCTCCCCCCTCCCCCCACCCCACAACAGGCCCCAGTGTGTGATGTTCCCCTTCCTGTGTCCATGTGTTCTCATTGTTCAATTCCCACCTATGAGTGAGAACATGCACTGTTTGGTTTTTTGTCCTTGCGATAGTTTGCTTAGAATGATGGTTTCCAGCTTCATCCATGTCCATACAAAGAACATGAACTCATCCTTTTTTATGGCTGCATAGTATTCCATGGTGTATAGGTGCCACATTTTCTTAATCCAGTCTATCATTGTTGGACATTTGGCTTGGTTCCAAGTCTTTGCTATTGTGAATAGTGCCGTGATAAACATACGTGCATGTGTCTTTATAGCAGCATGATTTATAATCCTTTGGGTATATACCCAGTAATGGGATGGCTGGATCAAATGGTATTTCTAGTTCTAGATCCCTGAGGAATCGCCACACTGACTTCCACAATGGTTGAACTAGTTTACAGTCCCACCAACAGTGTAAAAGTGTTCCTATTTCTCCACATCCTCTCCAGCATCTGTTGTTTCCTGACTTTTTAATGATCGCCGTTCTAACTGGTGTGAGATGGTATCTCATTGTCTGAGTCCTTTCTTAAGGGATCTTTGAGAGGGAGACCCTCTACTCATCACCATGAATGGCCCAAGCAATTCATGAGGGATCTCCCCCCATGACCCAAACACCTCCCACCAGACCCCATCTCCAGCACTGGGAACTACAATTCAACATGTGATATCCAAACTGTATCAGAGACAATGTGACACCAGAAATACATTTGGACCTGCATAGCCAGCTGTCCACCATGATGCAGCAATCATCAATCATCTAGCTACTCATCTGTCAGTTACACCAACCTGCTACTCACCACTCTCCTTCCTCTCAAAGCCCTCTAGGTGCTCTCTGGATCTCCATGAGATTGTAAATGGATCATTCTTCACCCTACATTTCCAATTCACATAACCATTTACCCTTCCTCACATCAGAGCCTCACTGCTAGCAGTGTTCAGAAATGAAAGTCAGAAACAGAAGAGAAACCTAAGCAATTCTTCCTGACCCAGGTCCTCTTTCACAAGGACCTACTTCCATCTTTTAGGTTCAGATTACTCCATTTATCCTTGGGGTTCCCAGGGGGTCATATGACACTGAACAGCTAGTGAATGAACCCTGATTCTCTCCAAAGACAGTGTCCCTCTGAACCCAGACTTCTTGGAGACAGTGGGCAGGAACAGGTTTGAGGATGGAGAAAAGGCAAAATAACACACCCATCCTCCAGATTTACTGGGTGTAAAGTTCTGCTATTTAGCAAGGAATGGTACTAGGCCATTTTGGCCAATCTGACTTACATTTTGTTTGTGTGTGATAAAATATGCCAAACATAGTATTTATCATTTTAACCATTTATAAGTGTACATATGTTTTGGCTCTTTCTTGCTCCTTCTCTGGCCTTGTGATGTGCCTCCTCCCCCTTTGCCTTCTACCATGAGTAAAATCTCCCTGTGGCCTCCCCAGAAACTGAACAGGCACTGGCATCATGCTTGCACAGCCTGCTGAAACTGGAAGATATGAAATTAGCCGGGAATGACACATTTGTTTCTGTGCAAAGAATAGGTTCTGGACCTGAAGAGAAAGACAGTGTGCCAGATTTCATAATAATTATGTGGAGATACAAGATTAATGTTGAATACAATAGTGGACAGCAAAGAAAAAGTTTCAGCATGCAGGGATTTTATATTAAGGGGAGAAGAGATATATAAAGAAATAAACAGAGCAAATTTGGACACAGAGACAGACATGCATAAAGGGAAGTGTGAAGACATGCTGGGAGAAGGTGACCATGTGACTGGAGTGTGCATCTACAAGCCAAGGACTGCCAGTCAATCACCAGAAGCTAGAAAAGTCAAGGAAAGATTCTCTTTTAAAGCCTTCAAAGAGAGCATGACCCTGCCAATACCTTGATTTTTGACTTATAGTCTCCAGAGCTGTGAAAGAATAAATTTGTGTTGTTTTAAGCAAACAACAACAACAAAACAAACAAACAAAAAAAAAAAACAAGTGTAAGTTTTGGTATGCTGTGTTTTCATTTTCATTCATCTTTAAATATTTTCTAATTTCCCTTGTGACGTTTTTCTTTGACCCACTGGCTGTTTAAGCGTGTGCTGTTTATTTTCACATGTTCGTGGATTTTCCAATTTTTCTTCTGCTACCGATTTCTGACTTCATCTTGCTATGGTTGGAGAAGATACTTTGTATGATACCAATCTTTTAAAATCTGTCGAGACTTGTTTTGTGGCCTAACAGGGTGTATCCTGGAGAAGGTTACTTGTGCCCTTGAGAAGAATGTGTATTGTATTGTTGAATGTAGTTTCTGTACATGTCTGTTGGGTCTAGTTGGCTTATTGTGTCTTTCAAGTCCCGTATTTCCTTACTTATCTTCCGTCTGACTAATCTATCCATTATTGAAAATGTGGTATCGAAGTATCAATTTCCCCCTTCAATTCTATCAGTTTTGGCTTCGTATATTTCAAGAGTCCTTTATTAGGTTGATTTGTGTTGCTATAACAAAATACCTGAGACTGGTGATTTATAAACAGTAGAAATTAATTTTTTCACAGTTCTGGAGCCTGAGAAGCCCAAGATCAAGGTGCCAGCAAGTTTGGTTTTGTGGTGAGGGCTGCTCTCTGCTTCCAAGATGGCACCTTGTTGCTGTATCCTCCTGAGGGGCGAAATGCTGTGTGCTCACATGGCAGATGGTGGAAGGGCAAGAAAGTGGTACACTACATGAAGAGAACATTTTTTATGGACTTTAATCACATTTGCAAGCGGAGGAGCCCTTATGACCTAATCACATTCCCCATTAATTTCAACACCTGAATTTTGGAGGGGATACATTCAAACCATAGCAGTCTGTAAATCTTTATAATGGTTATATCTTCTTTCTGTATTGAGTCTTTTATTAATATATAATGTTCTTTTCTGTCTCTTGTGACCTTTTAGGGTTAAAGTCTATATTTTTCTAATATTAGTATAGCCACATCACCTCTCTTTTTGGTTACTATTTACATGGAATAATTTTTTCTATCCTTTCACTTTCAACCTACTTGTGTCTTTGAATCTAAAGTGAGTCTCATAGTTGGATCATGGTAGGTTTTTAAAAAATCCATTTTTCTCTCTTTTGATTGGAGGATTTAATTCATTTATATTTAAAGTAATTACTGATAAGAAGGGACTTACTTCTGTCATTTTGCTATTTGTTTTCCATATGACCTCTAGTTTTACATTCCTCATTTCCTCCATTACTGCCTTCTTTGTGTTTAGTTGATTTTTTTTGTAGTGAAACTTTTTGATTCCTGTGATGATTAGTTTCGAATGTCGACTTGACTGAATTAAGGAATACCTTGAGAACTAGTAAAGTATACTTTTTGGTGTGTCTATAAAGCCATTTCCAGAGGATATTTGTGTTCAAGTTGGTGGAATGAGTGAAAAAGATCCTCCCCAATGTGGGCAGGCACCATTCAAATGGCTTGGGGCCCAGATGAAACAAAAAGGCAGAAGAAGGGAGCATTCTTCTCTGTCTTCTGGGCTATAATGCTCCCCTTTTCCTGCCTCTGGACATCAGAACTCTAGGCTTTCTGGCCTTAGGACCCCAGGACTTACACCAGCAGCCCTTTGAGTTCTCAAGGCTTTGCCCTAAGACCAAGAGTTACATCATCAGCTTTCCTGGTTCTGAGGCTTTCAGACTTGGACTGGGCCAATCTCTGGAATATCAAGGGAGCATATGGGACTTCCTCAGCCTCCATAATTGTATGAGCAAATTCCCCTAATAAATCTCCTCTCTTGTATATCTCCTGTTGGTTATGCCTCTCTGGAGAAACATGATGAATATGATTCCCTTGTCATTTTCTTTGGAAGGGACACATTCAAACCATAGCAGTCTGTAAATCTTTATAATTGTTATATCTTCTTGCTGTATTGAACCTCTTATTAATATATTATGCTCTCTGCCTCTTATAACCTTTTTGGGTTTAAAGTCTATTTTTACTTTAAAATGCATATTCTTTTTAATGAATTCAATCGTTATTTTCTATTGTGTGAATTCAATAGATATTTTCTTTGTTCTCACTTCAGGGATTACACTGAATACACTAAAGTTGTAAAGTCTAATTTGAATTTATACCAACTTAAGTTCAGTAACATATAAAAACTTTGCTTTTATAGTGCCCAGTCTTCTCTTTCTGTTATTAATGTCACAGATTAAGTCTTTATAAATTGTGTGCCCAATAATGTCGATTAATAATTCATTTTTATGCATTTGTCTTTCAATCACAGAGAAAATTTAAAATGTAGTTATGGACCAAAATTACAGTAATACTAACTTTTATAATAGCCCCTGTATTTACCTTTACTGGAGATCCTTATTTCTTCATGTGGCTTCTAGTTACTGTCTAGTTTTCTTTCATTTCACCCTGAAGGTACTCACTTAAGGATTTCTTGCAGGGAAGGTCTAGTGGTAACAAACTCATCTTTTGTTTATCTGAGAATATTGTAATTTTGCACTTATTTTTAAGAACAGTTTTGCTGAATATTGAATTCTCAGTTGATAGGTTTTTTTTTCTTTAAGCACTTTGAATATATCAACTCACTGACTTCTGGCCTTCTAGATTGCTGATGAGAAATCAGCGGAAAACTTTATTTTAGAGATGGGTTTTGTTATGTTGCCTAGGCTGTACTTGAACTCCTGGGCTCAAGTCATTTTTCTGCTTCAGCCTCTTGAATAGCTGGGACTACAGGTGCACACCGCCATGCCTGGCTTGCTGAAATCTCATTGAGAGCCCTTCTATGTAA
Source organism: Pan troglodytes (assembly GCF_028858775.2). Lineage (NCBI taxonomy): Eukaryota > Metazoa > Chordata > Mammalia > Primates > Hominidae > Pan > Pan troglodytes. The sequence continues at coordinate 19,626,673 of NC_072411.2, forward strand.
TTAGTCACTTCTCTCTTGCTGCTTTTAAGATACTCTCCTTGTCTTTTGATTATAATGTGCATCACTGTGCGTCTTTTTGAGTCTACCCTACTTCTTTGTTTATCAAGCTTCTTGGATTTGTAAATTGATGTCTTTCATCAAATTTGGAGCATTATCAGGCATTAATTCTTCAAATATTATTTCTGCCCTTTCCTCTCTTTTCTCCTTCTGAGATTACCACAATATGTAAGTTGTTCTGTTTGATGATGCCCCACAGATCCCTTAGGCTATGTTCACTTTTCCTTGTTTTTTTTCTTTCTGTTCCTCACTCAGTAATCTCAATGGTTGTATCTTCAAGTTTGCTGGTTCTTTCTTCAGCTTGATCAAACCTGCTTTTGAACCCCTCTAATGTATTTTTTTTTCATTTCAGTGATTATATTTTTCAGCTCCAGAATTTCTTTTTGGCCCTCTTTTATACTTTCTACCTCTTCATTGATATTCTCATTTTATCTATGCATTGTTTTCCTGTCTTTGTTCATGTCTTCCTTCAGTTTTTTGAGCATCTTTAAGACAGTCATTTTAAAGTCTTTATCTAGTAAGTCCAATATTTGGGCTCCTTCAAGTATGTTTCCCATTTATTTATTTTGCTCCTTTGAATGAATCATACTTTCTATGTCTTGTTATTTTGTTGTTGTTGAGAGATGGATATTTGAATCTTACAACATGGTAACTCTGGAAATTGGGTTTTCTCCCTTCCTCAAAGTTTGTGTTGCTTTTGTTTTTTTGCGTTTTGGTGGAATGTTTCTATCTTGAGAATCAGTTTAAATAAAAACTTAAGGTCTTTTAGGTTTTTTCTGAGTCTACCTGTTTCCCTGGGAATGCACAATGGCTTTATAAATTTCTTCACATGCATGTTTTTGGTGTCCAAAACAACAGGTACTGCTTTTTTAAGTATCCTGGAATCTGTTCAATTTTTGGTGTCCAAAACAACAGGCACTGTTTTTTTAAGTCTCCTGGAAGCTGTTCAGTTGATGGGGTTTAAAACAATGACAAACAGCCCCCATGCCTGCCCCATCAGTGATCAGAAACAGCAATCCATAGTCAGAACACAGAACCCTAATATTTGGAGGGCAAGGTCCTTATTGCCCACTCTAGCTCCAGTGAGCCATACAAGAAACATTGGTTGCTGTCCCTACAGCTGCCTGCTGCCAGCTGGGGATTTGAGATGGGTAGTCATAACTGTACTGATGGCTGAAATAAATAAAAAATAGCTAAAATTTGCCAGCCAAACTGTTCCCTGGAAGATGCAAACATTAAAATAAACTCCAGAGTTCCAAAATAGTCACTTCAGACTGTTTCTAACAGTATAATTGTTGTCTAGGTGGAGAGACAGATTCTTGCTGCTTCTTACTCCACCATTTTCCCTGTCATCACTCCTGACATATATTAAAAGGATCCCTCTGGCTGCTATATTGGATATGGACTGTATAGTAGCAAGGACAGAAGTATGCATACCAATTAGAAAGTTACTGAATTAATCCAGGTGGGAGATCATGGTTACTTGTACCAGAGTGGTATCAGGGAGTTGGTGAGAAATTTCAAATTGTAAATATATTTGGAAGGTAAAGCCAATGGATTTCCTAACACATTGAATGTTGGGAGAAAGAGAGTGAGAGAGTTAAAGGAGATCAAGGTTGACATCAAAGTTTCTGACTAAAACAACTGGAGGGATGAAATTCCCATTAACTAAGATTGAGGAAAAATCAGGAGTTTTGTTTTGGTATATAGTTTGAAATGCCTATGCAACATATATGTAAAAATTGAAATCTGAAGTTCAAGAGAGAAGTTTAATCCAGAAGCAGAAATTTGAAAATCATGGAATTTAAAACCATGAGACTAGATAACATCACCAAGAAAGTATGTATGAATGGAAAAGATGACAAAGGCTAGAACCCTGGGGCACTGCAACATTAAGAGGTAAGTAAAAGAGAAGGGATGAGCAGAATGAACCAAGAGTGACCAGTAAGATAGGAACACTATCAAGAAACTGTTATGTCTTTTTTTTTTTTTTCTGAGACAGAGTTTCACTCTTGTTGCCCAGGCTGCAGTGCAATGGCACGATCTTGGCTCACTGCAACCTCCGCCTCTGGGGTTCAAGTGATTCTCCTGACTCAGCCTCCTGTGTAGCTGGGATTACAGGCATACACCACCACTCCTGGCTGATTTTGTATTTTTAGTAGAGATGGGGTTTCTCTATGTTGGTCAGGCTGGTCTCGAACACCCAACCTCAGGTGATCTGCCAACCTCAGCTTCCCAAAGTGCTGGCATTACAGGCCTGAGCCACTGTGCCCAGCCGAGAAACTGTTATGTCTTAAAGGAAAATGTAGAGATTATTTCTTGGAGGAGAGAGTGAGCAACCCTAAGAAATGCTTCTGAGAAGTAAAATGAAAACTTGACTTTGACCATAGGATGTCACCATGCAGAGTTCATTGGTCATATTAACATGAGTAGTTTGGTTGAGTGACGGAAATGAAAACTCCACTGGAGTTGATCTAAAAGAGCATGGGAGGAGAGAAATTGAAGACAGTGGGTATAGACGATTCTTTTGAGAAAGTTTACTTGAATAGAGAGCAAGAAATTAGGTAGTAAGTTGTAGGAAAGTGTGTCAAGAGTAGGAGTTTTAGAATGTGAGAAATAGTATCTATGTTCAGCAGTTGGAAATACTTCAGTAGAGACTAGAATCAATATTGTAGAGGAGATTGAAGGAAGAATTGCTACTGTGAAAAAGTTCATGAATAGAAGAGAGGGGATGGAAGTAGTGCACAGGTTGAAGTACTGGCTCCTGATAGGAACTTAGAAAGTTCATCCGTGTCAAAGAGAGGCAGGCAGAAGCCTTAGTGCAGATACTGGTGATGGTGGAGGTGCAGAGAATTTTCGTTCTGGTTGTTTGGGTTTCCTCAGTGAAAGTGAGGTGAGAGCAAAGACAAGATTAAAGAGAAGACAGGTATGAAAGATTTACTTGGGAGAGTGAGTTGAATAAAGACTACTGTGCTATTGCCAGACAGGATTAGGGTTTATTTGCAGTTCACGTCACAAAATTAAAGTAAGACCATCAACATGGCCACATTGTTTTCTCCAGTTACACTCAGCTGCACTGAGAGTTGGATCTAACCAGGGTTGTGGGTTTTGTCAAATGAGGACAATGAAGCAAAAAAGGGATAAGGGAGTTAAGGATGTGTGCAAGGGGGTGAGTAACCATAAATTTAAGCTGGTTAAGTAGGGAAGAGAGGACATGAAGTAGATGATGGGCAGTGGCAGAGTAGCAGAATAATAGATAAGAGGTCCTAGAGTCAAAAGATTGTTGGAGTTAGTGCTAAAGAAATGAGCTGGAAAGATAGGAGGCATGGCCAGAAAGAGGAATGAATAAACAATTAGGAAGGAGTTGCAGCTACTAAAAATGACAAGATAGGGCACAACCCGTGAGTACATGACTAAGGGAGGGTGAATTGCAAGCTCATTGGTAAAGGCAAGGTTCTGTTTTCTTTTCTTACTAGCACAGAGCTTGGAACATAGTAGGCACTCATTATATATCCGTTGAATGAATGAATAAGGAATGACTACCACCTCCCCAGCAGCTCTAATTGAATTCCTGGCTTCTCTATTCCACCCATTTGCTCTCAGTCCAGGATTGGAGAGGCAAAATGGTTTCAGGTCAATGCAAATTACCATGGGTGATCCTTGGTACAACTGTGAAACCTGTAAAGTTTTATTAGTGGCTCTTGCTTTTCTTTCCATGCATTTATAGCACTCTCCTGTGCAGAGCTTCTAGGGCCTGGGTGCTCCCACTCTCTCCTGTGCCCCTATTTCCTCTAATCCCCCAAACCTGCTCTGGAAAAGAATAATATTGCTCATTTACACTTCAGTGTATGTCTCTGTTTCCTCTCCTAGAGGGGATGTATGTTTACATCTCATTTCTGATTGAGGGAATATAAGGTTTGGTCCCCTGTGAAAACATTGCAGGTGTCAGGAAGGCAGGGCATGGTGTCTGGGGTCAGGAGAACTTGCGTTCCTGAAATCAGACCAGGAAAGCTGCTGCTTTTCCAGCCTCTGCCCTTTATGGTTCCTGAATTGGGAGTGCTGAGTCAGTGGAAGAGTCTCATAAGAGACCAGTTTGCTTCTCTTTTCTTTCCTCTGTACTCACGGTGGAGTTTGCAGTCCGGATTCTGCAATCCCAGTGTTCCCAGAACCAAGCTGGGTCTGGCTACGTTTTCTCAAGGCCCAATAATGAGAAGCAGACAAACTGGAAAGAAGGGAATTTATTGCTGTAACCGGATTCAGGGAGAAGGCCAGAGATAATTCCACCAGACAAACCCAGAGTGTTACCATTTTCTTAGTGCTCATATAGTTGGGGTTATGTGCCTACATGCAGTATCGCATTCACTTAAGTCTATTGGTAACTAATTTTGTTTCAGCTATAAGGTCAGAGGCAAAAAATGCTTGCTAAGTCCAATGAAAAGGGCCCCAGTACCTTCAAGGCCTGTCTACTCTGCTACCGGAGTGATTATTTCTATGTTATCTCCTTTACAGCTTGGTCCAGAGAGCTGCCTTAGGCTCTCCAATGAATCTATTCAAACAGCTGCCTCTGTTACCTTTACTCATCTAAAATTTTGTCAACCTGAGACGAAGTGCTGGCACTAGGAATGTAAGACTGTCTCTATTATTTTGTTTGCTCTAGGTTAGGGAGAAGACTATGCAAGGCTCCTACTGACCATGTTTCATTTCTAGCTTTGATGTCTGGGCATTATTTCCCTAGGCTTAACTATTTGCTCAATGTTAAGGCAGCTCTGTGGAAATTTGTCTGTGTAACTAGGGTGCTATGCAGGCCTGTCTGTGTGACGGTCATGCCTGCCTGTCTGTGTGGTTGTCAGGGAGAATTGACCTGCCACACTAGCATGTGTAAGGATCCTCATCAGGCAAGAGAGGGTGTGGGTGGCCAGTCCACACCTGTTACTGGGAGGCTGGCACTGTCACCTCATTCCAATAGCTCTCAAAAGACAAACCTCTGTGAGTTGGGCCAAGGTTCAACAACAATAATTCCTTTTTGTCCTTTAACTTCTGTTTTAATGAACTTTATTGAGGCACGATTTACATGCCATAAAATGCACATACTTCAAGTGTAAAGTTTAGTGACTTTTGTAACTAACACCCAAAACAAGATACAGAAAACTTTCATCTCCTTAGAAGTTTCCTTTGTGCTCCACTGTTGTAGAGTCCCCCTTACTCCCACCCCAGGACCCAATGGCTCTGTTTGCTGACCCTTTGAATGAGTTTTGCTTGTTCTAGAAGCCTGTATAAATGGGATCATACCGTATGTCCTGTCTGAAGTCTAGCTTCTTTTGCTCAGCATAATGGGTTCTGAGATTCATTCATGTGGCATATTTCATTTTACTGCAGACTAGTATTCCATTGCATAGATAGGACACAATTCATTCGCCTGTTCACGGTCATTTGTGTTGTTAATTTTCTCTAATTTTTAAATGATCAACACTTCTTGAGCTTCATTAACTACCAGGAACTTACGTAAGCCTAGGCACTCACAACTGGCAGGAAAAATGAAGTCAATAGATAGAACTTTAAAATGTTTCTCTCTTATACATTCCCTTCAGTCCAGGGTCTCCATCCCTTCTGCTGGTGGGCATAGGCAGATGACTGAGCAGATGTGTGGAAGGGACTCCAGAGCGGTCCCCAAGGCTCGGTTCACCTGTCTGCTGTGGATTGGTTGGTTGGTTTCAGACACATGGGTTTGTGCCAGTAATTTTTATATCATGCATTAACTTGGTTGCCCCAGTTTTAAGCTGGAATTGGGTTGCTCAAGGGTTCTTCTTGATGATCTGCCAGGCAGCCCACTGACTGAACTAATTTGGAACCCACCAGCTGATAGGAAATCAAGCTCCATGGAGACCATCAAGAGTGGCCACACTTGCCTGGGACTCCAGCCCCACCACTCCTTTGTGATAAAGCATTGGGAGCCACTTGACCATCACTTCAGAGAATATCAGAACTTGATGTAACTACATTGGGCATTGAGCCCTCTCCAAATGCACATTTAAATACTCCAATCCAATTATATGCATGCTGCTAGACAAATAAAGCCAGACCCTGCATTTCTTGGACAACTTGGTCTCCAAATGCCACTTCACCTGGGAAGAAACTGCTGGATCTGTGTTCCTGGAGATAAAAGTGTCTGAGTAAGACTTCAGAAGAGACTGTACCATATTTCCTAAATTGTGTGTTTTATATTTATAGAAGATTTAAAGGATTTTTAAGGGATTCATTGACAATGCAGGAGTTTCGTATGACACGCTCTTTTGATATAAAATGCTATTCTGCATATAGAACTTTTGTTTACAAATGTACTTACTCATTTATTATTTTATTTGATCCACACATCCACTCTATGGGCAAACACGGCAACTCTGGGTATCCCATTTTGTAATGGGGATGCTGAAACACAGAGCTAATGAGAGGGCCAGGACTAGGATAAGCAAATGAGGAGGGTCATTGTACATGCAAAGTGGGATTCTGTCTTCCTTTAAAATGATGATATTTTGTTCATCACAGAATTTTTGCATTAACTTTGATTTTTTAAATATATTGCACTAAAATATTATTTATCTTGATTATTGAATCTTTTGTACTCAAGGCTAGTGAATTATTTGCTTCATCCTAATCCCTGAGTCTCAGGCCCTGCAAGGTGAATGGATTAGCTTGAATCATATAAAGTATCCATTTATTGCATATGAAAAACAGATAAATATCTGTCATTCCATATGATTCAACCTAATGGATCCTCCTAGGATGGAGTCAGGAGGCCACACTGCACATGAGTGCCTCGATTATACCACTCGGTGGTCCTAAGCCTGGTGCACATTAGAGCTCCTTCTGAAATTTTTATTAAAACCATAGCCTCAGGTTTGGGATGGGAAACTGGCATTCCTCTACTGCAAACCTCTGGATTGGAACCCCTGGATTAAACCAGAATTAAATCAGTCTATAGATTGAGGCAGAGGGTCTGGATTCAAATTCTGGTGTAGCTCTTTATAACCACACAATTTAAGGCAAGTTGCAAGTTATGAGTGTTGAGCAATGTATGCAAATGTTTAGCACATTGTCTGGCATAACAGTAAATCCTGGATAAGAATTAATGCTTGCACAAGCCATTACTCTGTGTGGAAGTTCAGAGAAGTAAGTCAACCAAGGTCACAGAGCAAGTTAATGAAAGAGTTGAATTTGGGACCCAAGTCTCTCTGGTCTCTAGCCAGAGGTGAAGTGACTACACTTGACATCCACTAAGTGCTTCCTTTAAGAACAGGGATCCTCAATAATTAGCCCATGACATTTTCTAATAAGTCCCCTCCCCACACCCATGAGAATCAAAGATGAGCTGACCAGGCAGAGGCAGAGGGAGAGCAGGGAGCTCTGCCAGGCTAAGTGAGCAGGTTCCTTTGCCTAGGGGATTGCCCTCCAGTGGGCAAATCCCCTGTGTCCTCAATTATCTGGTCCTGTCTACCCCCCAGACTCTAGCTGGAGCCATCACTTCCTCATTTCCAATTTTCCTCTTTAAATTTTTCTGTCCTGGCTTCTGCTGCTTGTCCTCTGGCGGAACCAGTGACTTCCTGAATGTTGAAATTGTGGGCGCCACGGGGGACCTCTGCTTTTCAGGGCACTGCTAGGAGCTCACTTTCCTGAGTTTCATCCCCTTTCACTTTCTGACATACCACAGGCCAAAGAAAGTGACTTCGCCTGGCACAGCTTCACTTCCTGCCACCTGTCTTCCTCACCTCTTACATTTCAAATGGGCCAAAAGTCTACGGCTCCCCTGTTCCAGGCTGTCCCACCTCTGAGAGGCTGCACCTGCCCTCCTTCCTCCCTGGAGGGCCTTTGCCTCATCTTGATCTGGATCAATCCCCCATTATCCTTTTAAGCCCAGCTCTGGTATCTAGTATCTCTTGATTCAGATGATAAAGCTATTTGTCATATTTCTGCCCTGTCTCCCCTGCCTCCAGGCACTTCTGTCTTCTCAGGGACATCAACCTTTGCCGCACTTCACAGCAATTTTCTGGAATGTAGTTGTAGCCGCAACCATCTTGCATGGTAGACTGTGAATATCTTTCATGAAAAAAGGCCATTTCTTCATCTCCTCGGTGCCCAGCAGGCTCACAATGTCTCTAATGATAATAACAACAACAGGACCATAGTGTTTATTACCTAATACTTCCATCCTAGCCACCTTATATGATTTAATTCATTTAAGGCTCACGAAATTCATATCTTCCTTATTTATACAAACAGAAGAGTGAGATGCTCAAAGCTCAAGTGACTTGCCTACTGCCAGACAGCCCCTATGTGGAAGAGGTGGAATTTGAAGCCAGGCATTCTAGCTCTTAGTGTCTGTGTCTTAACCACCATGCTATACAGCATCCCTGGTAGAGATGCCTGACAGGAGGGAGAGAGGGGAGAAGCTACTTTCCTTAAGGAGCTCAGATCTCACTGAGGCCTGGACAAGGACACCTGTAACACATGTACACATGTGCACACATGTGTGCACACACACAGAGAGAACATGGGAAAACTACAAGAAGAAATACTAAGTGCTAAAATGTGTGGTTCAGAGCAGTGCTTCTCAAACTGTAATGTGTATATAAATCACCTGGGGATCTAGTTAAACTGTAGATTTGGATTTGATCTGATGGGGTGGGACCAGAGACTCATTGTTAGAACAAGTGAACTTGCATTTCTAACAAGTTCTCAGGTGATATTGATACTGCTGGTCCATGAACCACACTTTGAGCAGCAAGGAGGAACTCTAAAGGTTGAGGCAGGTCAGAGAAGGGAGATTTCACTGTGGGCTGGAGAGGTCCTGGGACAGTGAGCTGAGTCTGGGCCCATGGCAGGGCTTGGTTGGCCCTCTCTGGAGCCATCCAGCTTTTGGGTCTCAGGGACCTGGGAGTGAGGGGTGCTTTCAGAGGCCCGTAACTTGTGTCCCAAAACCTCCTCGATCCCCCTTAACAAGCAGCAGCACTGTGTGGGAGATCCACATGTGAATAGCCCGTGTTTGAGAAATGTCCAATCCTGATCATGTCAGGAAACATCCTGCAAATTCTGAAATCAGAGCCAAAGGGAAGTGCTGCGAGGTTTACAACCAGCTGCAGTGGTTTGATGGGAAGGATCTTTCTCCAAGTGGTTCCTCTTGAGGGGAGCATTTCTGCTGGCTCCAGGACTTTGGCCATCTATAAAGCTTGGCAATGAGAAATAAGAAAATTCTCAAGGAGGACGAGCTCTTGAGTGAGACCCAACAAGCAGCTTTTCACCAAATTGCAATGGAGCCTTTCGAAATCAATGGTAAAGTACGATTCCCCAATAATGGAACTGACCAGAAATGTAGTCTGTCTGCTAGCGAGATACGAAAATAGACAAGTCAATAGAAAGTCTAGGTTTGGCTTATTGCTGCATTTTGCACGTAACCATCACTAATACTGTCTGGAGTGCTTCAATTTGGAATTTCTGGAATGCTAATAATAGATGCTGTATTTTTAGCATATAGTCAGGTTTTTCTTAGCTTCACTATTGTTTTAATCATATTTAAATATTTTCCCTTGAAAAATTGCCAGTGCTTATTAAATGTCCCCTTTTTTTAATGAATGTCTTATTCTGACACACAGGTTGGGTGATACAATGAAAACACAAAACAGGGGCACTGAAAGGGGACCACAAAACTGAAGCCAAGCATGACAGTTTTCAAAACACAGCTTCTTTAAAATTCTTTAAGGGGATTTCTGTTATAACTGATGTGCTGGTCAGGAAACATATTCTGTATTTCATGTTGACTGAAATATGTTCATAGCTTCATAATTAGTTTGTCTTAGGTTAAGCTCAGGTCTGTAATATTCAGTCAACTCTGTTGTCTTTATTTTCTCACTCAGCATTCAACAGGTGATGCATTTTTAAAATCTTCTAGAATTTGTAGCATTTGAAGTCATGGATGGGCTTGCGTTCCACAAATGAGCTCTGATTTCCTAGTCTAGAACGTTCTCTTGGGATCATCTTCCAGGTTGATCAGTCATTTCCACTCCCAGGCTTTGCTGGAAGTTGTCTATGCAGGAAAATTGGTGGCTTTATCTCCTGGCCAGAGTGTCCTTCTCATCCCATACCTGTCTATCCAGGTCCCTGCCTGGAATTTTTAGCGTACAAAGAAGAAGCGTCTGGGGCTCTGCCTCTAGGAATTTACAGTGTAATAACAGAGAAAGGTGTGAGTGCTAATGGCTATAATAATCATTGGCTATTTAGAACTTCTCAGAATGCAACATTCTGGATACATAACTGTTTAAGAGACTGAAGATGTTCAAGCAAAGTCAGCTGATCAAGCATACTCAGCACCTATTTCCAGCAGGGCACTGCACTCAGCACTGAGGAAACAGGCTTGAATAAACATAGCCTCTGGCCTCTGGCTTCTGGCACGAGGGGACAGGGGACAGGGTGAGCTGCCCATGAACTGACAATTTCCATGTTGTGACTGAGACTTCCACAGGACATGATGGACAGATCTAACCAGGTGTAGAGCCCTGGAGGGCAGAGCTGACACCTCTTCCAAAGTTTAAAGGATAAAGGGAGTCCGTTAGAGAAAGAAGTTAGTGCCTGGGGCGGGGTAGGCGCCACATGTTTGTATTGTATTCACAAGAAATATTCAGAGAAATATAAATAATTCCATACTGTTTGGCCAAAATTGGGACGGAAAGACCAGTGGGGACTGAGGCTGGAACCAAAATATTTGACTTCATCCTGAGGTCAGTGGGGAAGCAGGAAGGGGCCGATGTGGGGCTGAAAGGCACTAATGTGCATGTGAGGTTGCTCTTTGTCCTACATAGGGATGGCTGGAGAGAGAAGCTGAGGACAGAGAGGAACTTGGCAGCAAGAGATGATGAGGGGCAGTGGATGGAAGGCAGGAAAATAAAGGAATGCTCTGGAGAAACACCGGAAATCAGATCAATTGGACTGCAATGGCAGGACAGGGCTGGGGAGGAAGACGCAGGAGTTAATAGTGAACCCTAGATTTCTGACCTGGGTAGTGTGTGTCACCAATTAAAAATATAACTAAGCCAGTGCAGGAGGATTCCTTGAGCCCAGGAATTTGAGACCAACCTGGGCAACATAGTGAGATCCTATCTCCACCAATAAATAAATAAATAAAAATTTTAAAGTATCTCACCAAAAAAACCAAAACTACTCCAATTTGGATGAAAGAAACATTTTCTTATATGCATTCACAACATCCTGCCTTCTAATACAAAGACTGTGGAACATATGAAACTTTCTAGAAGAGTGCCATTATGCAGGTAATCACTGTGAGGCTCTGGTAACACAGTGGCCCCTCAGGGCCGGCTCTGCACCTTACTTATTTTTTGTCTGCTGAAGATTTATTTATTTAGGCCATATATAGTTTTATTTTCTTTTGAAAATACATTATCTTAAAATTCCCACATATGGTTCATGAAAAACAGCACTGAAAAATATTTCTAATGTCATTTTCCTCATTTATTTTTCTCTATTGTTGGTACTGAAATATAAAATGCTGTTTTTCCCTGATTATAAGGTATTAAACTAGTTTTTTTTTTTTTTATTACCCAAGGATATTGGACTAGGAAAGTTTTCACCACATGCTGAAGAAAATTTTAGAAGTGAGTTTGGGAAACTTTTGGAATATAACCTTCATTTTTTCTAAAATTAATCTAAAAAAAAGGATGAGGAGTGTAAATTTCACAGTGTACTCTCTAGAAGCACAGTGCACCTTGCATCCCTCTTTCGTACCATCACCTCCAGCCTCCCTCATTAGAACAAGCCTCCTTCATTCCATTATCTGCACTAGAATTAAGGTACTCTTTCTTTTCTTTATTTTTTATTCTAGCTTTTTAGGAGTGTGATTAACAATACAAACTGTATACATTTATGATGTACACGTGATGATTTGATATATGTATCCGTGGATGATTAACCACCACAAAGACTACTTTAGTTTCCTGAGGGGACTTGACGTAGGGTTGGCTCCTGTGGCCCTCAGGGTCTCACAGAATCCCAGGTCTCTCCTCAGAGCCATAGAAACTGCTCTTTTGCCCCATCATCCACCTCAACAATGGAACATTTGGGCTTGAACGAGAGGATTTACCTGTTGGCAATATCTTTCTGGGATGTGTCTGTTTCTACCTTTTTGAAAATTAGCAATCTGTGTCTGGCTTTAGGTTTCCTGTCACACTCCTGGCCGTCTGGTTTCTCAAGGAAGACTACTGTTACCACAGCCTAACAAGACAAGCACTTGTTAGGCTGTGCAATGTGATCTGTCGGAACCTCTCGTTTCTTTTTTTTTTTTTCTTTTTTGAGATGGAGTCTCGCTCTGTCACCCATGCTGGAGTGCAGGGGAGCGATCTCGGCTCAGTGCAACCTCCATCTCCCGGGTTCAAGTGATTCTCTTGATTCAGTCTCCCTAGTAGCTGGGATTACAGGTGCCCACCACCATGCCCGGCTAACTTTTATATTTTTAGTAGAGACGGGGTTTCACCATGTTGGCCAAGCTGGTGTCCAACTCCTGACCTCAAGTGATCCGCCCCCCTTGGCCTCCCAAAGTGCTGGAATTACAGGCATGAGCCACCTACCTGGCCCTGTTGGGACCTCTTACTCCAATCTCTCAACTACTTCAGGCTTCCCACCAACTTCAGTCTGAAGAACATTCTTCTTGAGAGAGAAGTTTGAAACAAAATACAGGTAGAAAAGTTAAGGTTTTTATTGTTGTTTGTTTTAATTAACACTAACTATTGTCTCTCAGTAGTGAGCCTAACCATCCTTTCTTCCCACCCTTAACATACTCTAGAGAAACCTTCAACAAAACCCAAACCCTCAAGTCCGTTCAGGCTCAGTCTTGCAACACGACTGCTATTATTTCATGTCATTGTTCTGACTTTGCTCTTCATCATGCCAGTATTTCTCAACATCTTTTAAACATCTGGCTTTATTGCAGAGTTTAGTCTTAACTTTTTATGGTGAAGTAGTTATAGAGTCAGAGAAAATTGCAAAAAATGTACAGAGAAGCTTTTCTGACTCTTGTCTCATTCTCCCCCAGTGGTAACATCTTACACTGCATTAACACAAAATTACAACCAGGAAACTGATATTGGTGCAATCCATAGAGCTTATTCATTAGTTTTACATGCACTCGTCTCTGTGTATGTATATAGTTGTACCAATTCTATGCTTAAATAACCCCACATACCCCTCACTCCCCCACCAGCAGTCATCAACACCTGGCAACCACTAATCTGCTTCCCATCTCTATAATTTTGCCATTTTGGGAATGTTACATAAAGAAATTACACAGTATGTCACTTCTTTAAGATTGATTTTTTTTCACATAGTGTAATTCCTTTGAAACCCATCCAAGTTGTATCCATCCATAGTTGGCTCTTCTTATTGAGTAGCATTCCATGATATGAATATATCAAAGATTGTTTAACATTCACCCGCTGAAGGACATTTGGGTTGTTTTCAGTTTGGGGGCTATTACAAATAAAGTTGCCATGACCATTTCTGTAAGTGCTTTTGTGTGACTTTAAGTTCTCATTTCTCCAAGGTAAATGTCCAAAAGTGTAATTGCTGCATTCTAAGTGTGTTTGGTTTTACAAGAAGTAGTCAATATATTTTCCAGTGTGACTATACCATTTTACATTCCCAGCAGCAATGTACAACTGATCCAGTTTTCTGCAACCTCGTCAACATTTGACATTATCACTATTTTTAAATGTAGCCATTCTCGTAGATGTATGCTGATATTTCATTGTAGATTTAATTTACATTTTCCTAATGGCCAGTAATGTTGACTATCTTCTCATGTGCTTAAATACCATATGTATAGCCTCTTCAGTGAAATGTCTCTTTGTGTCTTTTGCCCATGTTTTAATTAGATCTTTTATTTTTTATGGTTTGGTTTTAAGAGTTCTTTATATATTCTATATATAAGTCCTTTGCTATATATGTGGTTTGCACATATTTTCTCCGAGTCTGTAACTTGTATTGTTATGTTCATATCACCATCTTTTACAATGCAAAAGTTTTTAATTCTGACAAGGTCCAACCTAACAATTTTTCCATGTATGTATTATGCTTTCGGTGTCAAATCTAAGAGTTCTTTAGCCCTTGGTGGTGAAGATTTTCTTCTCTATCTTATTCTAAAATTTTTGTAGTTTTACATTTTACAGTTAAGTACATGCTCTATTTTATTTTTATTTTTATATGTTAGAGACAAGTTCTCACTATGTTGCCCAAGTTGGAGTGTGCAGTGGCTATTCACAGGTGTGATCATAGTGCATTGCAGCCTCAAACTCATGGGCTCATGTGATCTTCCCACTTCAGCCTCCCAAGTAGCTGGGACTAGAGGCTCATACCACCATGCCTGCCCGTGATCCATTTTGAATTGATTTTCGTATAAGGTATAATGTGTAGGCCAAGGTTTTCATATGTTTCATTTTGTTGACCATGGATATATAGTCATTCCAGCACGATTTGTTGAAAGGCTATCCTTTCCCTGTTGAATTGCTTTTACACCTTTGTCAAAAACAACTTGGGTAAATTTGTGTGCATCTCATTCTGCATTCTTTATTCTATTCCAGTGATCTATGTGACTATCCCTCTACCAATATCACAGTGCTTTGATTACTATAGTTATATTGTAAGCGTTATTATCAGATAGAGTTATTCCTCGAATTTTAGTCTTCTTTTCAAAACTGCTTTAGCTATTCTAGGGTTTTTGCCTTTCCATATAAATTTAAGTGTCAGCTTGTCTACGGTTACAAAAAGATCTTGCTGAAATTTCGATAGGCATTGTGTTACACCTATAGATAAATGTAGAGAGAATTGATATCTTTATCATATGCAGACTTACAATCCATGCACATCTCTCCATTTACTTAGGTCTTTGGTTCTTTTAACTAAATTTTTAAAAAAATTTCAGCATACAGATCCTGTACATGTTTTATTAGATTTATATCTAAATATTCCATTTTCTTTGGTGTTAGAAATACCAAAATTGTTAGAAATAGATAATTGGTGCCAGGAAGAAAAGTTAGCACAGAGACAAAAGATCTCTCAGCAAGGCCATCTTTACTTTCTGCAGAAAGGGTGCTCAATTACAGATGGAACAATGGCGAGACCACACTTGAACAAAAGAAAAGCAGACATATTTATCCCTTACACATTTGGGTTATCCTTACTGCTGTGTCCTGCATCTATTGGCTGGAGCAGGACCTCACAATCTTAAACTGATACCCGATTTGCTAATTGCCTACAACTTTCCTAATAGTTAAGTACAGAGAAGAACAAAGAAATTGCTTACAAAAGATTTAAGGAAGCAATAACATTTCCAAATAAGGAAGGGGCATAGGGTGTGAGCTGGAACGTGCCTGTGAGCATGTTCAGCAGTTACATAGGCTAGGGCTTAACAAAGAGTTATTAACGCAAAGCAAGAGGCTTGAAGAAAGTTATTCCTCAAAAGAAACCATCATTTCCAACACTCACAATTTATTCTTCAACAAGAAGGAAAACTTTGAAGAGGAAATTTTTACTTTCTACAATCCCTCCTCTTTTACATTTTAATTTTCCTCTTCAAACTTGCTTAACATGTCTTGGCTTAGTTGTTTTGATTAACTCCTGGGTGTATGGTACAACATAATACCTAAGAAGAAGGAGTATACTTATTATAGTTGTTGAAGAGGTAAGAATTGAAGCTATGTTTGTTTGTTTGTTTGTTTCTGGTTGACGAAATACCAGAGTAAAAGGGATAGGCAATTGAACTAGAGTAAAAGTATTGCTCCAATTATTTGGCAGAGTGTCCAGTAATGGTCCTCCATAATACCACCGTACATCCGCTAAGGGCAGGTGTATGAATAAGGGTGGACTGATGGGTCAGCTCTTGGAAGTGCCTGACTTCACTGCATCCTGTTAAGTCTCCAAGGAATGTCAGATTTTTCCCCTTGTCATTGGATATATGAGGTAAAATTGGTTTTGGAAGATGGAGGCTGGATGGCCCTCGCGGGCTGATCCGCGGGGTGTTGAACTTCAGGAAATAGCAGAAAAAGAGCTTGGCACAATTCTTTATTCCAGGGGGTGGAATCTTGATCCTCAATAAATTTAAGAAAATTGAAATTATATCAAGCATTCTCTCAGACCACAGTGGAATAAAACTGGAAATCAATTCCAAAAGGAACCTTCAAAACCATGCAAATACATGGAAATTAAATAACCTGCTACTGAATGAGGATTGGGTCAAAAATGAAATCAAGATGGAAATTTAAAAATTATTTGAACTGAATGACAATAATGACACAACCTATCAAAACCTCTGGGATACAGCTAAGGTGTTGCTAAGAGGAAAGTTCATACTCCTAAAGACCTACATCAAAAAGTCTGAAAGAGCACAGACAATCTAAGGTCACACCTCAAGGAACTAGAGAAACAAGAACAAACCAAATGCAAACCCAGCAGAAGAAAGGAAGTAACCAAGATCAGAGCAGAACTAAATAAAATTGAAACAAAAAAATACAAAAGATAAATGAAACAAAAAGCTGGTTCTTTAAAATATAAACAAAATTGATAGACCATTAACAAGATAAACGAAGGAAAGAAGAGAGAAAAACCAAATAACCTCACTAAGAAACAAAACAGGATATATTACAACTGACACCATTGAAATACAAAAGATCATTCAAGACTACTATGAACACCTTTACTCACAAAAACTAGAAAACCTAGAACAGATGGATAAATTCCTGGAAAAATACAACATTCCTAGCTTAAATCAGGAAGAATTAGATACCCTGAACAGACCAATAGCAAGCAGCGAGATTGTTTGGTAATTTAAAAATTGCCCCCCAAAAACAAACAAACAAACAGTCCAGGACCAGACAGATTCACAGCAGAATTCTATCAGACATTAAAAGAAGAATACTAAGGTACCAATCCTTTTGACACTATTCCACAAGACAGAGAAAGAAGGAACCCTCCCTAATTCATTCTATGAAGCCTTCATTACCCTAACACCAAAACCAGGAAAAGACACAACCAAAAAAGAAAACTACAGACCAATATCCTTGATGAACATAGATGTGAAAATCCTTAACAAAATACTAGTTATGGTGGATATCATAAAGATAATCCACCATGGATCAAGTGGGTTTCATAGCAGGGGTGCAGGGATGGTTTAACATTCCCAGGTCAATAAATGTGATACACCACATAAACAGAATTAAAAACAAAAATCACATGATCATTTCAATAGATGCAGAAAAAGCATTCAATAAAATCCAGCATCCCTTTATGATTAAAACCCTCAGTAAAATCAGCATACAAGGGATATACCTTAATGTAATAAAGGCCATCTATGACAAACCCACAGACACCATAATACTGAATGGGGAAAAATTGAAAGCATTCCCTCTGAGAACGGGAACAAGATAAGGATGCTCACTCTCACCACTCCTCTTCAACATAGTGCTGAAAGTCCTAGCCAGAGCAATCAGATAAGATTTAAAAAAAAGGGCATCCAAATCAGTAAAGAGGAAATCAAACTGTCTCTTTTTGCTGATGATATGACTGCTTACTTTGAAAACCCTAAGGGCTCCTCCAGAAAGCTCCTAGAACTGATAAAAGAATTCAGCAAAGTTTCTGGATACAAGATTAATGTACACAAATCAATAGCTCTTCCTTACACCAACAGTGACCAATCAGAGAATCAAATCAAGAACTCAATCACTTTTGCAATAGCTGCAAAAAAAAATACAATACTTAGGAAGATACCTAACAAAGGAGTCAAAAAACCTCTTCAAAGAAAATTACAAAACACTGCTGAAAGAATCATAGATGACACAAACAAATGGAAACACATCCCATGCTCATGGATGGGTAGAAACAATAATGTGAAAATAATCATACTGCCAAAAGCAATCTACAAATTCAATGCAATCCCCATCAAAATACCACCATCATTCTTCACAGAGTTAGAAAAAACAATTCTAAAATTCATATGGAACCAAAAAAGAGCAGGCATAGCCAAAACAAGACTAGGCAAAAAGAACAAATCTGGAGGCATCACACAATCTGATTTCAAACTATACTATAAGGCCACAGTCACCAAAACAGTGTGGTACCAGTATAAAAAATAGGCATATAAACCAATGGAAAAGAACAGAGAACCCAGAAATAAACCCAAATACTTAAAGCAAACAAAAATATAAAGTGGGGAAAGGACACCCTTTTCAACAAATGGTGCTGGAATAATTGGCTAGCCACATATAGGAGAATGAAACTTGATCCTCCTCTCTCACCTTATACAAAAATCAACTCAAGATGGATTAAGGACTTAAACCAAAGACCTGAAACTGTAAACATTATAGAAGATAACATTGGGAAAACCCTTCTAGACATTGGCTTAAGCAAAGATTTCATGACCAAGAACCCAAAAGTAAATGCAATAAAACCAAAGATAAATAGCTGGGACCTAATTAAACTAAAGAGCTTTTGCACGGCAAAAGGAACAGTCAGCAGAGTAAACAGACAACCCACAGAGTGGGAGAAAATCTTCACAAATCTATACATCTGACAAAGGATTAATGTCCAGAATCTACAACAAACTCAAACAAATCAGTAAGAAAAAAAATTCCATCAAAAAGTGGGCTAAGGATATGAAAAAACAATTCTCAAAAGAAGATGTACAAATGGCCAAGTGACATGTGAAAAAATGCTCAACATCACTAATGATCAGGGAAATGCAAATCAAAACCACAGTGTGATACTACCTTACT
Source organism: Pan troglodytes (assembly GCF_028858775.2). NCBI lineage: Eukaryota > Metazoa > Chordata > Mammalia > Primates > Hominidae > Pan > Pan troglodytes. Next base: position 19,645,548 of record NC_072411.2, read on the forward strand.
CCCGCAAGAATGACCATAATAAAAAAATCAAAAAACCATAGATGTTGGCATGGATGTGGTGATCAGGGAACACTTCTACACTGCTGGTAGGAATGTAAACTAGGACAGCTGCTATGGAAAACAGTGTGGAGATTCCTTAAAGAAGTAAAAGTAGAAATACCATTTGATCCAGCAATCCTACTACTGGGTATCTACCCAGAGGAAAGGAAGTCACTATTTGAAAAAGATACTTGCACATGCATGTTTATAGCAGCACAATTCACAATTGCAAAATCATGGAACCCCAACAAGTGGATAAAGAAACTGTGGTGTATATATGATGGAATACTACTCAGCCATAAAAAGGAATGAATTAACAGCATTTTTAGTGACCTGGATGAGATTGGAGACTATTATTCTAAGTGAAGTAACTTAGGAATGGAAAACCAAACATTGTATGTTATCACTGATATGAGGGAGCTAAGCCATGAAGGCATAAGAATGATATAGTGGACTTTGGGGACTTGGAGGGAAGAGTGGGAGGGTGGTGAAGGATAAAAGACTACAAATACAGTGCAATGTATACTGCTTGGGTGATGGGTGCACCAAAATCTCACATATCACCACTAAAGAACTTCCTCATGTAACCAAATACAACCTATACCCCAATAACTTATGGAAAAATAAAATAAAATAATAATAATAACAACAAATAAAAATAAAACTTTTTTTGTAGATTTTGTGGAATGGTTTATGTAGATGGTCATGTACTCTACAAATAAGAACATTTTAATTTCTTTCTTTCCAAACTGTATGCCTTTTATCTCTTTTTCTTGCCTTACTGCTCTGGCTAGAACTTTCCAGTGCTATGTTGAATAAGAAGGCAAGAACATATATCCTTGCCTTGTTTCGAATCTTAAGGGAAAAGTGTCCTGTCTTTCACCATTAAGTATGATGTTAGCTTTAGATAGTTTGTAGATGCAATTTTTTAAGTTGAGGAAGTTCTCCTCTATTTCTAGTTTGCTGAGAATTTTTATTGTGAGTTTATTATTTGTTATGAGTCACAGTTATGAATTATAATGATGAGAGTTTTACTATGAATTGGATTTTGGCAGGTGCTTTTTCTGCACTAATTTTATGGTTTTTCTTCTTTAGCTTGCTGATCTGGTGGAATATACTGATTAATTTTAAAATATTGAACCATCCTTGCATATCTGGAATAAATCCCACTTTGTTGTGGCATATAATTTTTTAAATATATTGCTTGATATTATTTACTAACTTTTTTATGGAAGTTTTTTTTGAAATTTTTATTTCTATTTTAAGTTCCAGGGTACATGTGCAGAATGTGCAGGTTTGTTACACAGGTAAATGTATGCCATCGTGGTTTGCTGCACCCGTCAACCCATCACCTAGATATTAAGCACAGAATGCATGAACTATTATTCCTAATGCTCTCCCCATACCCCCACCCCCTGACTGGCCCCAGTGTGTGTTGTTCCCTGCCTTGTGTCCACGTGTTCTCATTGTTCAGCTCCCACTTATAAGTGAGAACATGCAGTGTTTGGTTTTCTGTTCCTACATTAGTTTTCTGAGGATAATGGCTTCCAGCTCCATCCATGTCCCTGCAAAGGACATGATCTCATTCCTTTTCATGGCTGCACAGTATTCCCTGGAGTAAATGTACCACATTTTCTTTATCCAGTCTATCACTGATGGACGTTTGGGTTGATTCCATGTCTTTGTTATTGTGAAGAGTGCTACAATGAACATACATGTGCCATATATCTTTATAATAGAATGGTTTGTAATGGGATTGCTGGGTCAAATGGTATTTCTGGTTCTAGATCTTTGAGGAAACACCACACTGTCTTCCACAATGGTTGAACTAATTTACATTCCCACCAACAGTGTAAAAGTGTTCCTATTTCTCTGGAACCTCACCAGCATCTGCTGTTTCTTGACTTTTTAATAATCCCCATTCTGACTGATGTGAGATGGTATCTCATTGTGGTTTTGATTTTCATTTCTCTAATGATGAGTGATGTTGAACTTTCTTTTCTTATGTATGTTGGCTACATGAATGTCTTCTTTTGAGAAGTGTCTGTTCATGTCCCTTATTCACTTTTTAATAAGGTTTTTTTTCTTGTAAATTTGTTCAAGTTCCTTGTAGATTCTCAATATTAGACCTTTGTCAGATGGACAGATTGCAAAAATTTTCTCTCACTCTGTAGGTTGCCTGTTCACTCTGATGATAGTGTCTTTTGCTGTGCAAAAGCTCTTTAGTTTAATTAGATCCCATTTGTCAATTTTTGCTTTTGTTGCAGTTGCTTTTGGCAATTTCCTCATGAAATCTTTGTCCATGCCTATGTCCTGAACGGTATTGCCTAGATTTTCTTCCAGGGTTTTTATAGTTTTGGGTTTTACATTTAAGTCTTTAATTCATCTTGAGTTAATTTTTGTATAAGATGTAAGAAAGGGATCCAGTTTCAGTTTTCTGCATATGGCTAGCCAGTTTTAACAGCACCATTTATTGAATAGGAGATCCTTTCCCCATTGCTTGTTTTTGTCAGGTTTGTTGAAGATCAGATGGTCATAGATGTGCGGTCTTATTTCTGAGTTGTCTATTCTGTTCCATTAGTCTATGTGTCTGTTTTTGTACCAGTACTATGCTGTTTTGGTTACTGTAGACTTGTAGAATAGTTTGAAGTCCAGTAGTGTGATGCCTCCAGCTCTGTTCTTTTTGCTTAGGATTTTCTTGGATATACAAGCTCTTTTTTGGTTCTGTATAATTTTGAGATAGTTTCTTCTAATTCTGTGAAGAATGTCAGTGGTAGTTTAATGGGAAATGTGTTGAATCTATAAATTACTTTGTGCAGTATGGTCATTTTCATGATATTGATTCTTCCTATTTATGAGTATGAAATGTTTTTCCATTTGTTCACGTCCTCTCTGATTTCCTTGAGCAGCAGTTTGTAGTTCTCCTTGAAGAGGTCCTTCACGTCCTCTATTAACTGTATTCCTAGGTATTTTATTCTCTTTGTAGCAATTGTGAATGGAAGTTCATTCACAATTTTGTTCTCTGCTTGCCTTTTACTGAAGATTTTTGTGTCAAAGTTCATGAAATAGTTTTGTTTGTTTCTTTCTTTCTTTTTACTGGACTATCTTTGATTTTCATATTAGGATCATTCTGACCTCATAAAATGAGTTAGAAAGTGTTTCTTCCTTTTCTGTAAGAGGTTGTGTAAAACTGATGCTAACTCTTCTTTAAATGTTTATTACAATATGCTGGTAAAACTATCTGGGCCTGAATATTTCTTTTCTGGGAGCTTTTAAACTAAAATTTAGATTTATTTAATGATTATAGTTATTCAGATTATCTATTTCACCTTGGCTGAGTTTTGGTAGTTTGTGGCTTTTCAGGAACTAGCCTATTTCCTTTAAATTGTGAGCATAAAGTTAGTGATAGTATTTTCTTATTTTCTTTTTAATGACTGTAGTATCTGTAGTGATAGCACCTGTTTCATTTCTGATATTGGCTATCCGTGTCTTCTTTCATTTTTATTTTTGTCAGTCTTGCTAGACATTTGCCAATTTTATTGACTTTGTTCAAAGAGCTAGCTTTTGTTTCATTGATTTTTCTCTATCTTCCTATTTTAAATTTTATTTATTTATATTCTTATCTTTATTATTTCCTTTTCTGGTGATTAGGAATTATTTTGTTCTTTTCTAATTTCTTGAGGAAAAAACTTAGTGTGTTGATTGGAGGCCTTTTTTATTTTTGGCGTAAGCAGTTCGTGCTATAAATTTTCTTTTCAGAGCTGCTTTTTTTTAATCCCATAAATTTTAATATATTGTATTTTCATTTCCTTTCATTTGTATTTTTAAAATTTTTTTGTTGCTTTCTTAATGACCCATGCATTATATAGAAGTCCTTTTTTAAATGTTCCAAATGTTTGGAGATTTTTCTGTTGCCTATCCATTGTTGATTTTTATTTTTATTGCATTATTGGCAAATAAGGTATTCTGTATGACCTTGGTTTTTTTTCATTTTGTTGAAATTTGTTTTATGACCTAGGATATGGTCTATTTTGGTGAATGTTCCACGTGTCCTTGAAAAGGATGTAAATTCTGCTGTTGCTACCTGGAGTATTCTGTGTGTTCATTAGATACTATCAGTCAGTCGTGCTAGTGTTCAGTTCTTCTGTAACTTTGCAGAGTTTCTATCAATTGCTGAAACTACGTGTTAAAGTCTCAACTATAATTGTGTATTGTCTATTCTTTTTTCAGTTAAATCAGTTTTTGCTTCATGTATTTTGAAGTTCTATTGTTTGATTTCTTATTTATAGCACATTGTTGGATTATGTTTTTTAATACAGTTTGGCAATATCTGTCCTCTGATTTAGACCATTTATACCGAAAGCAATTATTGATATGTCAGTGCTTAAATTGGCCATCTTATTGTGTGTTTTCTGTTTTTTCTTTGTTTCCCATTCATGTATTTCTCTTTTCTTGCCTTCCTGTGGATTATTTGAACAATTTTTAGAATTCCATTTTGATTTATTTATAGTGTTTTTTATTGAATAGTTTTCTTAATGGTTTCTCTACTTATTGCAATATACATACAGAACTTATCGCAGCCTGGCTATTGCAATATGTATACAGAACATATCAACATTTTACCATTTTGAGTCAAGTGTAGAAATCTTACTTTCATTTATGTTCTTTAGCCTTCTCCACTTTTTAAATATAATTGTCATTTTCTATTACATTCACTGAACACCACATCACGTGGTATAATTTTTGTGTTAAAAATCAAATGTGATTTTTAAAACTCATGAGGAGAAGGATGCTGTAGTATATATCCCTATTTTTACTTGTTCTATTATTCTCTTTCTTTTTTGAAATTCTAGTTTACTATATAATTTCCTTTCTGTTAGGGGAACCTCCTCTAGTCATTCTTTAAAGTTAGTTCTGCCAGCAAAATATTCTCTTCATTTCTCTTCCTCTGAGAGTGTCTTTATTTCTTGTCCATTCCCACAGTGTATTTTTATTGGCAATATAATTCCTGGTTGACAATTCTTCTTTTTCAGAACACAAAATAAGCTGTACCACTTACATCTGGTCTCCATAGTTTCTGATGAGAAATTTTCTGTCATTCAAATTGGTATTCCTGGCCAGGCACAGTGGCTCATGCCTGTAATCCCAGCATTTTGGGAGGCTGAGGTGGGCGGATCTCTGGAGGTCAGGAATTCGAGACCAGCCTGGACATCATAGTGAAACCCTGTCTCTAGTAAAAATATAAAAATTAGCCGGGCATGGTGGCGTGCACCTGTAATCACAACTACTTGGGAGGCTGAGGCACAAGAATCACTTGAACCCAGGAGATGGAGGTTGAAGCGAGCAGAGATCATGCCAGTACACTCCAGCCTGGGCGACAGAGTGAGATACCACCTCAAAAAAAAAAAAAAAAAGTATTCCTTTATAAGTAATGTGCCATTTGTCTCTGGCTGCTTTCTAGATTTTTCCTTTTTCTTTAGATGTTTAATTTTCTCTGCCTTTTTATGTTTTCAATTTTTTAGTTATGATGTGTCTTGATATGGATTTCTTTGAGTTTATCATGTTTGCGATTTTGACAGTTTCTTTAATCTGTAGGTTTAGATCTTCCACAAAATTCGGGAAATTTTTAGCCGTTATTTCTTTGAATATTTTTTAAGCCTCACACTTTTTCTAGGAATTAAATGATGTGAATTGTAGGTGTTTTGTTACTGGCCCACAGGTCTCTGAGGCTCTGTTCATGTGTGTTTGTTTGTTTTCCCAGCTGATTTTCTGTTTTTCAGATGTGTCATTTCTATTGTTCTATCATCGAGTTAACTGATTCTTTCCTCTGTCACATCTATTACACTATTCAGCTCATCTACCGAGTCTTTTTTCTTTAATTGGTATTTTTTTAGTTCAATAGTTTCCATTTGGTTCTTTTTTTATATGTTATACTATTTTGGTGAGCTTTTAAAAAATTTGTTTCAAGAATAGTTTTAGTGGCTCACTAAGGCATTTTGTTACAGCTGCTTTAAAATTCTTGTGGAATAGTTTTAACATCTGTGTCATCTCAGTGCTGGTATCTCTTGATTGTCTCCTCTCATCTGAGTTGTGATTTTCTCTATTCTTGGTATGATGAGTGATTTTCCATTATATAATGGATGTTTTGTATAGTATGTTAGGAGATTCTGGGTCCTATTTAAAACTTCTATTTTAGTAGACAGTCACAGAGTCACACAGTTTAGGTTTATTATGTAGGTTCTGGCCTACTTGTGTTGGCTATGGTACAATGACAATTTAGTTTTCAGAGCCCTGTCTGTGTTATTTTGATCCACTTTGTTTACCTGGTGCCATTAGTTCTTGCTGGTCCCCTGCTGGTCCTTCCTGCAGGGCAGAAGGCACGTTCCAGTACTGCCTGGTGCTATCAGGTAGGAAGTGAGATACATCAGGCCCAAAGGGAAGACATCACTTCTCTGGGTCTGCTCACCAGGCAGCCCAGTGCTAGGGTAGAGTGGGGACACCTGCTCAATGTCCACTAGTGTTATAGCATGGGAGGAGGACACCCTACCAGCACTACCTGCTACCCCAGGAGGTGGCAGACCTGGAAAGACTAGAATTTGTGTGCAGGCTTTTTTTCTTCACTGGGATCTTTTACAGACTTGAAACATTATTTTTATTTCCCTCTGGAGCTATGTTTTCATTGTGGGTCAGACAATAGAGCTGTCAAATTTCTGAAACCGGCTTGCCTAAAATCTTTGCCCATACTCATCAAGGTTTACTTCAGGGAAGCCCATTTTTATTTATGAGCAGCTGTTTTTATCCTCTCATGTCAAGCAGCTCTTCCTGTTTGGTCAAACCTGATCCAGAATAGGTGTTTTCTTTATAGTTTCTTCTACCCTCTAAGAGATGAAATGAACAGTGTAGAGGCTAAAGACTTCATCAGACCCTCCATTTTGTACAGAATGAGTTATATAGGTCTACAGGCTCAACATTCCCAGTTTCTAAAATACTTTGCCTCTGTGCCAGGTGGTAGCTCTGAATTTAAAAAGCATTCTGGGCCTGGATGGCTATCCTTGAACTACTGTCACAGTATTACCATACCTTATTTTTTCTCATTGTATCCTTACTCACATGCCTTCCACCACGCTCTGACCATATGATTTTAAAATATCTGTATTTTCCATGCTTGCTCCAGCCTCTGACCTCTGTAATACCTGTGTCTCTGAAGCACAATTTACCTTTCCATTCCCATGATGTTTGTTTCATAAAATTTAGTGCTGTCCAAAAACAGTGCTGTCCATGACACTGTATTTGCCAATTTGCCATCCACCACCTCGTGTTAAATGTGAGGCTCCCCTCGTGTGTTATTTGTCTTCATCATGACGGTTGCATGAATACCCGAGGCCCTGAGTTGCATTCCTGATGTTCTTTCAACACTTCTAACTCTGCACATGTTCAGCACCCAAACCTCTGTAGCCACTCATTCATTCATCTATTCAGTCATCATCTTCCCAGCATATTGTGTGCCAGATACCATGTTGGTGCTGGAATACAGCTCAAAGAGCTTCCAGGCCATTTGGGGAGACAGAGACAAAAACATACACAATCCAGGGTGATCAGTGCTACGGCAGAGAGAAACAGAGTGATGTGGGAGAGCCAAGGGGGGTTCCACCCAGCCCAGAGGAACCAGAGAAGGTGTCCTGAAGCAGGACGGGCTCTACTGAACTTCCAAAGGATGAGCAGAAATTAGTCTTGTGAAAGGGAAGGAGCAGAGCCAGTATTCAGGGGACACACATTGCCCCAAGTCAGAAGAATGCCACCAATTGTCATCTGGCCTGGCCATTGGTCAGGATCCATGTGGAGGTGTGACATGGAACTGCAGCCACAGGAGAGCTGGCCAGACGGGCTTCAGGTGCCAGGTCGGGAGCAGTGAGCCCCCACTGAAGGGCTGAGAGCAGGGAATGACTTGGGCAGGTTATGTGTTGTGGGGCTTACTCAGGCTGCTGTGTGAGCCTGGATTCTGGGGGGTAGGGTGCAGAGGAGATGGGGCACTCCATGCTAAACTGAGTATAATCAAGTACCACTAGCTAAACAACCAACCCACCAACAAAACCACTCCTCTCTGTGCTGCCAGAGCTACCCCTAGACCATTGTTCATCTGGGCATTTCTCAAGCAGGGGTTCCTGCTGTGCAGGGTTTGGAAGGAATATCAGCAGGGTAAACACAGGAGCTGCAGGTGATAGGAAAAGATCTGAGGTTTAAGTGCATCTGTCACAATAGTTAAAACCCACCTGCCCCTATCACAAAAGCAAACATGGTTGGGCACACATTCCCTTGGGCTCTTTCATTATTGTCTGTTTCCCTTTCAGATGTGCCCTTGGGGCCCATTTCAACTGGATCTTTCCTAGGGGCAGTGGTCAGTGCAGGCTAGTGAGGCAAGCTCAGGCCTTGAAGCTAGACCAACCTGGGGTCATATGCCTGCTGTGTCACCTGCCATCTTAACTTTTTAACCCCAGCTCTTTCCTCTGTAAAGGAGTGTAACCATGCCTACCTTGCAGGGTTGCTGCAATGGTTAGAGATGATGTTGGTAAATGCCTGGTGTGGAATAGGTGCTCATTTAATGTGAGCAGTAGGAACTGCAGGGACTTCTGCAGTCTGGGGCCCTCCCTTTAATACCCCTAAACAAGACAGAGTAACAGCTGACGAAAGACTAGAGTCAGGACTTCCAGGCAAGAAATATTACAGCCTCTTTTGTAATGTCGCAAACTGGAAACAGCTCATTAAAAGGGAAATGTCAGCATGAACTGTGGCTTTTGTCTCTAAGGAATATTAGGCAGCTAATCTCTCTCTACAAAGAAAACTAGGAAAATGTCCACGAAAATCTTTTACTGTGAAAAGCAATGCGTGGTATTTTATGTACTATGATATCATTTGTAAGATTAAAAGAAAAAAAGGCTTTCTCAGACTATATGGGTTTGTAGGATTTCTGGGCAGGAGGGATGGGAGGAAGACCACACCCCAGAGTGCTAATAGAGATTATCTCATCGGGTTAGGACCTTAGGGGGTTGAGGGATGATTATTAACCCTTGTCATGCCCTGTACATTATTTGATAAAATATATCAAGCATGGTTTACTTTTATAATTTACAAATCTTAAGGAAAAAAAAGACCTAGACATGAATTCCAGATCTGCTTCTTATAACCTAATAAGTTATTTAATTTCTCCAAGTCTCACTACTTGTTTGCCAAATGGGAACAACCCTCCTCCTCCCAGAGTTTTGAAATTTAAACACATTAATTCATAATTTATTCCACAAACAGAGATTGAGAACCCAACAGGGCCAGGCACCATGCTGGGGCTTCACCAGTGAACAAGGTTGATATGACACCTTTTCCAGCAAATGATATATGGCACAGATGTTTATTTGCCCAGCCACACAGATGAGTGACCAACAGTGGCAATTTTTGCTTTGTGGCAAGAAAGAGGATTGGGGGATGATTTGGGAGTCATGAGCTTTTGGTGTCTTTCCCAGCTGACCTCACAGGGTGCCCCCTGCTCACATGGAGTAGGGCCTGGAGCAGGCAGGGACTTCCTGTGCTGTGTTCTCTGCAGCAGCCTCCTTCCTCCTGGCTTGTGTTTCAGTTCCAAAGCCCAAGAGGAGAAATGGGGTGAACTTCTCCCTAGCTGTGGTGGTCATCTACCTGATCCTGCTCACCGCTGGCGCTGGGCTGCTGGTGGTCCAAGGTAAAGCAGGCTTGGTCCTGTGTAGTCCCTCCTCGGGGAGGGGGTGACCCAGCTGGGCCCCTCAGATGAAGGGCTCAGGTTGAGTGGAGAGCCTCGGGCCACTGCTCCCATCTGCTGGGAGACAGTCTCAGCCCCTGGCAGCCACAGTGATGAGAGGAGCAAAGAAGGAGTGTATGTTGTGTGTATGTGTGCCTGAGGGAGGGAGAGAGAGAGACATTGAGAATGCTCTTGTGAGCCTATGTGTCTAAGCAGTGAAAGACATAATAATTTCACACGGGGGATGACACACACATCTGACATCTAAGACTCCCAGCCTCTGAGTGGGAAGGGCTTTGCTGATCCAAGTGTCCATTTGAACCTGATTTTACTTTTGAAGTATTCCCAATCTAAAGGTTAAAGTCATGAAGTCGTTCCATGAGCAGACACTGAAGTCACTCAAGAACGCTGAATGAGCAGTTGTCATAAACACGTCATGTGTGTATTAAGATCACACACAAATGCTGCTTGCACATATTTAGGTCAGACCAGCATGTTAGCTGTCATGCATCTACACCCAGAGCATGCAGGAAGGTCTTAACTGCCTGAAGGTTGGAGATTGATTGTGGATGCAGTAGGCACAGCTTTAGGCCACGCAGAAATGTTTTGTGGACGTGCAACATCATGCCTGAGTGTGGAGCGCACATGGTCAAGATGTAGAAAAGGCTGTGTGCTCACGCTAGGTCCTGACAGCACATAGAATTTGTGTTTACAAATTCAGGGCCTGTAGAAGTTATGCACACGTGACACAAGAATGTCAGGGATATGCTCAAATGCCTCAGTCCCTAAAAGAATGCTGTGGGGTGGGGCCCAGTTCTGAATCTGCAGGCGCGGCTCCGGGTCCTGGAGATGTATTTCCTCAATGACACTCTGGCGGCTGAGGACAGCCCGTCCTTCTCCTTGCTGCAGTCAGCACACCCTGGAGAACACCTGGCTCAGGGTGCATGGAGGCTGCAAGTCCTGCAGGCCCAACTCACCTGGGTCCGCATCAGCCATGAGCACTTGCTGCAGCGGGTAGACAACTTCACTCAGAACCCAGGTTTGGCCTCCTCCCCTCTGGGTTGGGACTTCTCAACAGAGGTCTGGGAGACAGCGGGATCAGGAACCAGGAAATTAAGGACCCTGTCCAAGCAAAGTGTGACCTCCAACAGCCAGGGACTTAGAGCAACCAGCTCAATGCCAAGTCTGAACCCAGAGTCCCCACATGGATCCAGAATGTCTGGGAGGGAGGGTAAAACACAGAGCCTGGGGCAGTTCCCTGGACCACTCCCCCACAGCTGACTTTCACTGACAGGAGGTTGGGGAGAGAGCAACTGAAGGCACCAAACTAGTTCAGACAATGTGGGGACTTTGTGGGGAGGAGGACACCCGGACCTGCTGGGGGAAAGGTGGTGACTTGGGTGGTAGGGCTGCAGGCTGGGGAAAATTGAGCCAAGGGTGAAAACCCCAGGGGTGCCCCTTCCCTTGGTGCTCTCAGGGCCTTGCAGCTGCACCCTCTCCTCTCTCAGCCTGCCCCAAAATGGGAAGAGCCTCGCCCTCAGACAGTTTCAGCAAAACCAGCTGCTAGGTGTGGCTCAACTGTTGTAGGGTTTACCCTGTGACACAGAGCTCCAGCCCCAACAGGGTTCCTTGCTCTGGACCCTGTGTGAGCTGAGGCTTAGGAGGGTGATCCCATGGCTGGGTCCTGTGACCAAGGGGTATGCCCAGCACGGGACCCAGGAGGCCAATCCCTCCAGAGGCTGTGGTCTCCCCAGGGAGAAAAGACGAAGGCTGAGTGGGGGTGTGAGGAGGGGCGATAGCTGTGGGCAGATGGAAGGAGTCCAGGTTCAGACACAGACACCGTGGGAGTGTCTCTTCCTTCCTTGAAATGTGAAGGAGCTCATTTTGACCAATATGAAGGGGTTCTACCTCCTCAGGCTGGTTTGAAGCAACCTCCTTTCCCCACCTCCAAGGCTCCCAGGGATCTACAGGTCTCGGGGTGCAGTCCGCTAGTTGCAGCTAAGCATCTGGCTCTTTCCAAGGACTCTTTCCCAAAAAACAGCCAGGTGCTTGGCTCCTGTTGTCCAAACCCCCACAGTCTGATGGGAGCCCCACACAGGAGGGCTTACCCTCCCACTGCAGAACCTGGGTACTCTCAGTTGGGGCTTGGGCCAAGGGTACCCCACAGCTCAGCTGCAGCTCACTCTCCTTCCCTTGCAGGGATGTTCGGAATCAAAGGTGAACAAGGCGCCCCAGGTAGGTTCATTTCCACTCACACTCACCCTGCTCTTTCCCCAAAACCTCCCCAAAACGGCCCCTTGGCCTGTGCCATTCTGGGTCTGGACAGCTGACCCTAGCTTACCTTCCCCTGTCTCCACAGCCTCCTTTGTCTTCAGCTGGGTCTCCTCTCTGTTCCCAGACCTTAATTGGACTCCCAGACCCTGGGCTGTCATCCCCCTCCTTACTTAAAGAGGCTTCCTCTCTCCACTCCCCCATCCAAATCTAGCTACCTTCCCAGGCCAGACCAGGCATCATCTGGCTGCCAGGGCAGTCTCTCTCCTGGTTTCCTGTAAGCACTCCTTCCAGGTGACTCTTACCTACCACATACATAGCACTTCCCACCAGAGGTGCTGTGCTCATTTCCATGGTGTCTGACTCCTCTCTCCTACAGGGCAGTAATGATGGGAGGCAGGTGTCATGGAGGCGCAGGCTGTGCGGTCAGGCCGATCTGAGTTCTAATCCTGGGCCTGGGGCTTACTGGCGGTGTGACTCTGGGTCAGTTACTTAAGTTTTCTGGAGCCTCAGCCACTCACCTGTGTAGGAAGAAGTGGAGATAATCTGACTCGCCTCACAGAGTTGCTGTAGGACTCAAGGGAGTGCAAAAGCTGTCTGACAATGGCATGTGCTCTCTGAGGACAAGGCTATGGCTTGTTTGCCTTTTCTTCCATCCTCAACCCACATGTGTTGTGTTACACACACGCTTCACTCACAGCCCTGTTCCATTTCATCAGCTGAGTGGTTGAAATTTCCCCCTGAGGATAAATATACATGCCATTTTTGGGACAGAATCCTTTGGTCCCATAATATTTCAAGGATGGCCCAGATCACACCATTGGCCAGGGAGGGTTTTGAGGCAGCCTTGCAAAGTGATGGAAGCAGGGACTTGGGAGACTGGTGGGCCTACAGAAAATCCTGGATCTGCCCCTGTAAACTGGGTGGCCTTGAGCAAGTCACCTAACGTTTCTGAGCTCTATGTCCTCCCCCGTAAGATGGAGATATGGTAGGACCTCCTAGGATTGGTGTCAGGATAAAACAATAAATGTAAACCTCTTAGTCCAGTGTCCAGCAAAGAGCAAGTACTCAATGATGTTCTTGTCTTCGTTATTATTATGACTATTATTTGCTATTGTTATATATGGTTGTTATTCTGTTATTCTTGAGAAAACTAAATGCTGCTGCTAGGAGAGCCTCCAGCCTGATGAATGCTGGCTCCTCTCCTTTAAGGAGGGGCAGTTTCAACAATTTCAATTGCTTTTGCTGACAGAATCAATGCTTAAACTTCTTCTCAACCCAATGGGTTCAGTACAACCTTCAAAATCTGCCTGTTACCCGCCCTAGGCACAGTGCTGCCCACCTCACCCCAGAGCACAGAACATGGCTTCTATGGCTCTCTCTCTCTCTGTATGAATATAGATGTGCGTATATAGAGGAAAACTCCAACTCTCTCTCTCCATGTCTCTCTCTCTGTCTCTCTGAATATAGATGCATGTACATAGAGAAAAACTCCAACTCTCTCTCTCCATGTCTCTCTCTCTGTCTCTCTGAATATAGATGTATGTACATAGAGAAAAACTCCAACTCTCTCTCTCCATGTCTCCCTCTCTCTCTCTCTCTCTGAATATAGATGTATGTACATAAAGAAAATCTCCAACTCTCACTCTCCATGTCTTTCTCAGTCTCTCTCTGTCTCTGACTTCTGTCTCTCTCTCTCTCTCGCTCTCTCTCTTCCCACTCCTTCTTTTTGTGCCCAGAAACCAGAGACAGGAAACTTCTTCCAGCAGCTGGGGCTATAGAAGTGTCGGCTCCTCCTTGGACACCACCTGCCTCTCCAGATTCCCCGCCCATCACCCTTTCCCACCCAGGGAGGCTGTGTTCTCTCCCCTTCCCCATGGCTTGCCTTGCCTGGTCAGGACTTCCCAGAGGTTCCTTTGTTGAAAAGGCTCCAGAGACAAATAGGTGGGTGGGGGAGGAGGGCTGGGTGTGGAACCCAGAAATCATGGTCTCACTGGAGGCAGCCTGCCTGTGGAACTGCCTTCCCACGCAGGCTGCCTGGAACACAGTCAGGGGAACTGCTCCTCAGCCAAGCTTCAGGGAAGGGGATTGCGAAACCCACTTGCCTCTCTGTTTCTCTCCCCTATCCATCCTGGACTTCTTTCCTTCCTCCCAACAAATACCTATTGAAAGTTCCATGAGGATGAGAAGTCGCATAGGCACTGGGGATCCAGACATGAAGAAGACAGACAAGGCCCTGCCCTTGTGAGCCTTCCTGTGAGCTTGCCTTGTGTGTTTTCCATGATGGTCCCACGTGGTAATCTCAGGACATCCCTGTGTAATTAGTACACTAATTCCATCTTACTGATGAGGGAGCTGAGGCTCAAAATGATGATGTAACTTGCACAAGGTCACCCAGCTAAAGGGGCAGTGCTAACACCTGCTCCTAGGACTGTGACTCAGTGTCTCTCTTTTGCTTTCTAGGCCATGGGTTTCTTGCATGAGGAGCTCTGTCTTCTTTCCTTCTTTCCACACAGTTGGCTCATCCCCATGCTCAGTGAACGTTTGTTGAATGAATCACCATGTAAGTGATTGCATGGCGTTGTTGCCCCATCCTGTTGGCTGACTCATTAGTGTCTCTGCTCCTCTTCCTCAGGTCTTCAAGGTCACAAGGGGGCCATGGGCATGCCTGGTGCCCCTGGCCCGCCGGGACCACCTGCTGAGAAGGGAGCCAAGGGGGCTGCGGGACAAGATGGAGCAACAGGTACGGGTCTTTTTCTTCTGACCCTTAATCATTTTCCTCCTCCTTCTCTGGCTTCACTCTGAATTCCCTTTCCCTTCCAGGTCCCCCGGGACCCCAAGGCCCACCGGGAGTCAAGGGAGAGGCGGGTGAGTAGGTGCTGGGTATGTACCCAGAAATACACAGCAAGTTTCTCAGAGTGACTGCTACGGGCTGCAGACGCAGCCTCCCTCCAGAGTCTGGACCTCTGAGGGGTCTGTAGGTGAACAGAGGCCTGGTGGGAGACCCCAGAGGGGCTGAGAGGCTGGGAAGCACCCTTTCTGGTGGCCAGAGTAGGGCTGGGCAGTAGCCCTCAGGGGCAGGTATGGCTAGATGGCCTTCATCCTGGATGGGGCTGGGGGGTGTGACTCCTACCCCCTCCTCTGTGTGAGAATGTAAGTCTGCCAGTGCCACTTCGGAGAGTTGGCCTCCTTGGTCCAACAAGGACTCTGGTGTCAGGCACATGCACCTCCACCTTGGACTAGCTCTGTGCCCTTGGGAATGTTTCCTGATGTTCCCAAAGAAACTGAGCCTCAGTTTCTTTTTCTGTGATTGGGGATGAGAGGGCTGCAGAGGGCTGCCAGGGGGATTAGAGACAATGACACAAAGCTCATGATCATTGCTTGGAAAGTATTAGTTTCCATTTTTTTAGACTGTTGCCTAATTCTGCCCAGCCATCTTATTAATATAAATGGGTTCACAGGGCCCGGTCAGAGAATGGGGGGCCCAGAGCTGTCCCTCCCCAGGGACAAACCCAAACATCAGTTTTCCATTCCACTCTGCTCCCATCCACCCTTAATTTAGAAACTCCAACTTGCAAATTCCGCAAGGGGTTGAGGCTGCTGGGATGTGAAGATGCAAAGACATTAAGACCTTTACTAGACAAAGGGCAGATGAGAGGATTTACAAGCGAGTGGGGAGTAAACAAAGCAGGTCTCTAAGCCGCCAGGCTGCTGAGGCAGAAAGAAAACACCACCAGTTACAAGAAAGGAAACTTGTTAGGAGGGAGAATCCTCCAGAAATTGATTTTGGGAAGGAATTTAATAGAAGGGACCCCAAAGAGCCTATTGATCTGTGTCCAGCAGGGGGTTTTTTGAGGAGGGTTTAAGTGGGGAGGATAGGCAGACCATAAGAAGGAAGGTTTATGGTGCAGTCAGAGGTGTGCACACGCATTCACACCACACACACTCACACTCATGTCTGAGGGCACATCTGTGCACATACTTGCATTCTTACACTCACTCACGCACCAGTGTAATCACACTCATGCACACACATGCACTCACATACACACATATACTCATGCACATATATGCACTCACATACATGCATATACTCGTGCACACCCGTGTCTGAGCACACATCTATGGACATATTTGCATTCTTACACTTGCACAAGTACAATCACACTTGTGCACATATGCATATGCTCACACACATTTGCAGACATTCGCACCTCCCATGCACACACACTCACACTCAGCCTGTGGGGGCTTGAGCAGAGCAGGCTCACTCAGAGGGGAGTGGGTCTCCCTCCATCCTCTTTCCTCCGAGAGAGAGGGACTCAGGCTAGGTGCCTGAAACTCACCAGAGTGGAGCCACTGAGGCTGGCTTGAAGGGAAAAGCCAGAAGCCTGAGGAGCAGAGTCATTTCCTTCAAGAAGGAATAGAGCTGGAGCCTCCCCTTCTCTTTAGGACTCTGACAGGTAGGCACATCACACAGCCCTGACAGAGGGCTCAGAGCAGGACTGTGCAATCACTAGCACTAAAACCAGGCAACCCCTTTATCAGCCCAAAGCCTCTGGAACCCACATACATGAAACAGATCCACAAAGTAGGCTGTTGTGGTTCCATAGAGAGTGTGGAGTCCAGAGCCCATCTGCACTTTCTGCTTGGGCCCCACTGGCATCCTCAGGAAAAGCTTGTGTAATTCAGCAACTCGCTTAGAGCCTCTCTATATACACCCACCTCCTCTCACTCATCTCCTTCCCATCCTTTTCCACTTTGCCTCCTGGATCCCTCAATTTCCCCTCATAGTCTCACCATTTCTCTCCCCAACAGATCCCTCCCTGCCCCTGCCCCTGCCCCAGGAACACCCAGCACCTCCAGTCTGTACTCCGTATGCTAGCCTTGGATACCTGGGCCATGTGGGTGGGAATCACCGTTTCTCAATTTCAATTTTGTCTTAGAACACTAATTATGCATCTGCTGAGGACAGGTAGTCATTAGCAGCCCCATTTTACAGATGAGAAAATTCAGATGCAGAATACTTAAGTGACTTTTCCAAAGTTATCAGCCTGGGGAGTGACAGAGCTACAATTCAAACACACTTGCCTGACTCTAAAGCCTTTCCTGCACTGCCATGCAGGACATATTCCTAGGTGCTGTTATGGACCTTTGGGAAGAGAGCTGTCTTAGCCTGTTTTGTGTCACTACTACAGAATACCTGAGACTGGGTAATTTACACAGAATAGAGGTTTACTTAGCTCATGATTCTGCAGGCTGGGAAGTTCAAGATTGGGCAGCTATCTCCAGCAGCTTCTGGTGAGGGCCTTGTGTTGAGTCAAAATGTGGTGGAGAAATGGAACTAGCTCTCTTGGTAACTAATCTAGTCTCACAAGAGCAGGAACTCACTCCATCTTGCCAGATGGGATTAATCTCTTCATAAGGGATCTGTCTTTGTGACCCAAACACCTCCCCACTAGGACCTGCTGCATTAAGGACCAGGCTTCCAATGCGTGAACTTTTGAGGGACACTTTCACGCCATAGCAAGAGCAAACACTGCCTGGAACTGCCAGGGACTCTGCTGGTTGTGTTTGTGCAATCATATGTGTGTGATTGTGTGTGTGCATGTGTGTGAAAAAGAGAGAGAGTGAGAGTGAGAGAGAGAGAAAGATCTCCTTCTGGGAACCTTGCTCAACTAAGGGAATCTAGAATGTCAGCTGATTAAAGACATTTTAGACATTCTCAGGCCACAGCAACTGAGCTCTTTTTTCCTTCCTCACAGGCCTCCAAGGACCCCAGGGTGCTCCAGGGAAGCAAGGAGCCACTGGTAACTTGTACTTGCTCTGCTAGGGACAAATGATGCATAGCCTGAGGCACTGAGGCAGTTCCCCCCTCACCCCCCATCCTCTTTCCACAGCCTCACCCCAGCCCCTGACAGTTACTGCCCACCCTACAGTCCTCTTCTCTTGAGTCCTGTCACACGTCTTCAAGACCACCCAAGAAATGAGCTACCACATCCCCCAGAGGAAATCTGGGGGTCCCATTCCCTTCTCTCCCAAATGCTTCCTGCCCCTTTGCCTCTGGTAGCCTGTCCCCAAAAGGATAGTGGGAGCCCATCTCACCAGCCATTCTCTTTGCAGGCACCCCAGGACCCCAAGGAGAGAAGGGCAGCAAAGGCGATGGGGGTCTCATTGGCCCAAAAGGGGAAACTGGAACTAAGGGAGAGAAAGGAGACCTGGGTCTCCCAGGTGAGGGCCGTATTGGGGGTGTCGGTGCTTGCCAGGAGGCCTGAGGGAACTAGGGCCTGACCTCTGTGCCATTGGGTCTATTCAGTGCCCACTGAGGGCAGGGCAGTGCTCTGTCTATGGGAATCTCTGGAGCACCACACATAGTCTCTTCTTTCCAGATGAGCAAAGAGATGCAATATGAGAGGGAGAACAATGTCATTCCAGGCATGACTATGGCAAGCTGGGGAACAGGCAGTGCTAGGAGCTCAGAGAGGAAGCCAAGGGGATGAGGAGGGTTGGCCTGCACTGGGCCTTGGGAAGCAGGGCAGACTGACTGGTGGCAAGGGCAAGGGGATTGATTCGAGGAGGGAGACCCCAGGCAGCCAGAATCCCCATTGACTGAGGGTGCTATCTCTAGAACAGTGTTCCTCAAGCCAAGGGCCAATATCATAAGAGCTGTTTGGGTGCTTGGTTAAAACGCAGGGAGGGCTCGAGGGTCTGTTTCAAATGCCCTGGATGGTTCTGACCTTGAAGGTCTGTGCACCACACTCGGAGAAACACTGGCTTATGGGCTCTGGACTTGACTGAGCATGCCACACTCTCCGCCTCTCAGCCTCCTGCAATCATTGGGGAGGCTCTGCAGCGAATGGCAGAGAGTGAGGATTGCGGGGCCAGGCGGGCTTGGTTCCCATCCCTGCTCTGCACCTGCTCCCCTGTGTGACTAATGCAATACTTCACCCTTCTGAGCTTTAATGTTCTCATTTTAGAAAAGAATGGTAATTAAGTTAAAAAATAATTAAATTAGATATATTTTACAAGACAGTAATAAGGGTTAGAGACCATGTTTTCAAGCCGTCTGCAACATGATAGGCATTAAATACATGATAACTAGTAATAGGCATTAAATATGTGATAGCTAGTAATAGTAATAGTATTAGTAATAATAATAGTAGTAGTAGTTATCCTGTAACGTAGAAAGGGAAGGACTTCAGTTTCAAGATCAGACAGACCTGGGTTCTGATATGGCTCACTAACTGTGTGACCTTGGGCAAATGAATTAACCTCTCTTAGCCTCAATTTACTCTCCTAGAAAAGGGAGCTAATAATAATACAAACCTTTAATGAGGATGAATTACTGCAGGAATATAAGACATATGAGATGTGTACCACTGTACCTGGCACATGGGAATTCCTTACAAAAAAACTGGGAGGCCTTACCCTCAAGAAGACAGCCCTTAGTAGGGATGTGTCAGCCATCCTCAAATATTCAAAGGGCATTTGTGGGAAAGAAAATGGTCTTGCCCAGGGTGGTACCCAGCAGAAGAACAAGGACCAATGGACTAAGGTTTCAGGAGGACCAATTGTGCTAAGGCAAGGGAGGAAGAATGATTCAGAAGCTGGGGCTGACCCATGATGAAGTGCGTGGGCATGGGTTTTAGCGGGAAGCTGACTGCTGGGAGGGGAGGAGGGGCTGCAGAATTCTCCTAGGCTGGTCTGATGAGGGATACTGGCACCAGGAAGATGGTTGGGTGGTTGACCTCTGAGGATCCTTCCAAAGCTGGAACAACACAGTTCTCTTTATAGATGGGAAAGGGAGACCCAGACTTTCTCAAGGTGGTCCTGCCAGCCCCAGAGAAGGGGCCTCAACCAGGTCTTTGCCCACTGAGTCTGAGTTATGCAGCTTCCCAACCACACTGTCACAAAGGCACACATAGAATCCACACCCAGACTCAGGGCTCTCCCTTCTTCCTCACCTCTTCAGAGCTCTCTCTCCCCTTTTCTAATTCACTGGAGAGAAGGCTGGTGTCATGCCTGAGTCCTCCCCAGCTTCAGAATTATCAAAATCATAGAATGGAGCAATAAATGCCTTTTAGCAAAATTGCCTCCCAATAAGCCTTTTTGAAAGCCTAAAAGGTGTTGAGGTGAGATATTCCTCTTTAGAACTTTGCCCCACTCTACCCACCCCCAGGGGAGTGGAGTTGAGCACGGACACCCAGCTGATGGTGGGACCCTGGCAGCCTACCAGTAGTACCCTGCATTGCATGGCTGGCAAGGTCCAGGCAGTCCACCCCTAAACCAAAGAAGTCACAGAGCCCTACCCCAGTGAGGAGCCTCTGTCAATTGATATGCACCAGGCACCAGCAAGAGAGGAGGGAGCGACGGAGGACTCAGAAGGGGAGAGCCTAGGATGAGCTCTGAATTCTGATGATAAGTGGAAAATTTGAAATCTTGGGTAGCAGGAAAGCCCATGTCTGAAGTGCTGGCAAGAATATGAGCTGCTGCAGTGTTTTTCTCTCTATTGATGCCTCAGAGTTGCTATTCTCAGCATTTGGGATCTGCTTTTCGGAATACTCAGGTTTCAATTTTTGAAGTGAATTCAAATAATTGCCAAAATGCAGACACTAAAACAAGCCAGACAGTGCTGGTTGAGCCTTGGCTATTGTCCCTCCCAAGGGGACCAGGGCTTTCTGTTGACTGTCAGCCATACCAGGTCACCTCACCAAATTTTCGTGAGTTTCTTTCTTGTCTCTGGGGCAAAGCGGTGCACTCCTTGAGGGCAGCGGTCATATCTTCCACTCGCGGGCACCAAGTAGGAGCTCAAGGAGTTTAGGGTTTGGGATTTCAGTGGAATGGGAAGTGTCAGAGGAGGACATGGTGGCCTGATTGGAGTTCCTCCCACAACTGACCAAGACTTTTTGGTTTTTCAGGAAGCAAAGGGGACAGGGGCATGAAAGGAGACTCAGGGGTCATGGGGCCTCCTGGAGCCCAGGGGAGTAAAGGTGACTCCGGGAGGCCAGGCCCACCAGGTAAGAGGGCACGTGGTCACATCCACTGACCTCTAGGTATTTCCTTTTTTTTTTTTTTCTGGCTGGCTGAGCCAAAGGAAAAAAAAATTCCTAAAAGTTCTTTTTCATCTTAGGTTTGGCTGGTTTTCCTGGAGCTAAAGGAGATCAAGGTAAGAACTACAGGAATCTGGGCATCATCCCAGCTACCACTGTCCCTGGCAGAGTGAAGCTGGGGACCTGACACCACCGTCTTTTGCTTCATTGTAGTATTCACCCAGAGCACCTGGGGTTTTTTAGACATCTGGCCCTGGCTAAGAGGAACAGAGCAGCCAGTGGGGGGTGGGGGCGGGCCTCACTGATGTTTCTCTCTAGACTTTACCCCACTTTGCCACCCAGGGGGTGGAGTTGGACAGTCACACCCAGAGCTCCTAGTAAGTCCATAAGTCCCAGGCCCTGCAGATGGAAAAGATTAGTAAGTTGCTGAGAATAATTTTCCTCCTACTAAGAGGGCTAGCTCATGGCTTCTAAAGAGAGGTGTTAAAGCTGCCAAGAGGACTGTAAGGTGTTAAGAGGTACATGTCTCACTGCTGAGAACAGAAGCACCGGGGGTTGGGGTACCGGGCCCTCTGCCAACCACCACAGCCTGGCAGTCACTACTTTCCTTTCAGGACAACCTGGACTGCAGGGTGTTCCGGGACCTCCTGGTGCAGTGGGACGCCCAGGTGCCAAGGGTGAGCCTGGCAGTGCTGGCTCCCCTGGGCAAGCAGGTGAGGTCCTGGGTCCTATGGTGGGCACAGGGAGTGATGTGTGAAAACCTGCTTAGTCCAGCCCTTATGCTCTCTGTGGTGTCTGTTGTCCAGGACTTCCAGGGAGCCCCGGGAGTCCAGGAGCCACAGGCCTGAAAGGAAGCAAAGGGGACACAGGTAACAGAGGGTGCAGTGGGTGAGTAGGTGGGCTTGCTGGGTGGCAGGATGGATGGGAGAAAAACTGCTTCTTGTTAGGCCCACGGAGGAGGCAGAGGGTCTTCTGTGCCTTGGCCTCTGAGGTTCCTGGTTATGGAGGGCAGTAGCCCCTGCCAGGACCCCTTAAGCCCAAGGGCCTAGGGCTGTTCTTTCTCTTCTCAGAGCTCATGAAAGGCCTTGAATGCCATGACCAAACCTCCAGCATCACGGAGGAGAGCAAAGCACCTTGCCCATACCATCTCCCTGGTCTGCCTCCCAGCTGTACGTTTCTGCTGTCTCCTGCTAACCCTTCATTGGGGCCCCTAAGAGGGGGTCCAGGAGTCTGGATTCAGGCCGGAGGGTCCAGAAAACTCTTATTCCACATTTTCCTAGGGGGCAGCCTGGGAGCACTGACCCACACTAACCAAAGACTAGTTTATACCATAATGCCAACAGAGTCTAGGTTATATACCATCATGTCTATTTAGTCTAGGTTGTAAACCATTGTACCAATATAGTCTACTTTATAAGCCGTTTTGGTCCAGTCGCAGTGTGCTTGCTTGGTCTAGAAAGTCCAGACCACTCACAATGCATAAGATCAATTCCTGCCTTTCTGCCCTGACATTCAGGGTATTGCAGTGAACAGAGACTGTTGCCAGATGATGTGGGCACACTCTGATTGGGCATTTCTGTGGAGAACTGTTGCACATTGGAAAGCCAGGAGCGGGCAGGAGGGGCAATGGGGAAGGCAGGGTTGTGATGTAAAGCTGCATGTCTGCCAAGGACATCTGTAGACAATCTGCCTCCACCCCTGTCCTCTGCCTGAGAAGGTCACGCTTGTGTCAGACAACCTGGATGCCCTTACCCCCGTGCTGTGCTAGAGACCTACACTGGGACCTGGTCCTCCACAGCTCTAATCAATTGATTGATTCATTCATCACCACCTCCTGGCAAACCCTGGACTCTGGGCTTGAGATTTTGGGTTTTTTTGAAAGCTGTCGGGAGCCATGGCAAGGGCAGCTTTTACACCCTCTCTGTCCTTGTAATCTTTCCAGCCCCAGAACAATTGTGTTTTTTATGGACGGTGTGTTTGGGAGGATCCCTGCTACCTGATCTCACGTGGATGCCACCTGAAGGCCACCAGCTGGGTCTCACCATAGGAAAGATTCCATCTGGGTATAGTCGTCAGATGTTCCTGACTTGTTCACTGTCCATTCTGATCTTATAATTCCATCTTCTCTGGTCTCCAGTCTCAGAGTCCATCTGACTATGAGACCTGATGCTCTCTTGCCCCTGAGCCTTCTGTGTGGTTTCATGGAGATGATTGCTTTCATCTCTCGGTTGTAAATAGTAGTCACCCTCTGCCCCCACCCCCACTGCCAGACTAACGGTTCTCGACTAACCAAGAGTATTGGAGGTAAAACATGATTTTACCCACAGGAGCATTGTGCTTACTCCTCAAGCCCCAAGCTTGTGTCTTCCACAGTCTGAGGGTAGGGAATCCTGCCCTGCCCTTTGCATCCTGGGAGGATTTGCAGAACAAAAGCAGCTCCTGCTAATGAGCATCTTCTTGACACCCAGTGGGACAGGCACTCTTTGTAGCACAACTTTACAGTCAAACAGCCATTAAGAGATGCAGCCAGGTTCAAATCTAGGCCAGTACAAGACAAAGCTTGGGATCTTATTAGTACAGTCTATCATGAGTTCTCCCTCCCCAGCCCCACCATCAGGTGTGCTGATGAGTGACACCTCCTCCCTTCATCCCAGTTCAGAAAAGATCAGAGCAGAAGGTAGCAGCTTGTTCCATTCCTGGGAAGAAACATGAAGCTTTCAGGCCCTATCATGGTTCTTAGTTATTTAACCAGGACCCCCACCCATTTTAGCAAAAGACTTTTGGCCCATAGCTTGGGGATCATTTTAATTTCATCCTCATCGAGACCTTGTGTATCTGCTGAATACCCTTATGGAGTTCTCCAATAATTAGGCCTAGTGGTGAGTACCAGCCAGCAAATTCTAGGGGTTACCCTTAATTCTGGCTGACCAAGTAAACATGAGGAATTGCATTTCAATTTGGGGCTTGTGATAATTCCCGTTTATCTAAAACTGTGCAGGTTGCCCACCCGAGTCCAAATGTTTGCCTTGATTTAGTAGCTGACAGTCCACATGGACATCTCAGAGGGGAATTCCAATAGGACCATAATTTGGCTAATCTAGCTGGGTCTGTAGATCATCCTGGAGTCATAGGCTAATAAACTTCCGGAGAGATTAGATTTGACAACTTCTGAAGTGGCAGAAGGAGGGGCAGGCAGAGGGTGGGAGCCCAATCTCCCCATCATGGAGCACAGTGTATACTTGTCAATGTCAGGATGTCGGTATTCCCCAAACTAAAGCCACTGCAGTGCTTGGCCAGTGTTGATATATCAAGCCAGGTTTCCAAACTGATGTATTTCCCATTTTGTAAATAAAATCGTTAATCTCTCAAGAGAATATCTAGCCACTTTAGATGAAAACAGAAAAATTACAGTGCATTGGCTTGACCTAGGTGACAGCTAGGTTTCGTTACTGCGCATTAATTATTTTAAAAAGATGAGCGGTCTGTTCATTATTATCAGTGCCTCTGGGCCAGGCACTGTGCCTGGGTCTTGACTCCCATGATCACACTGAACTTATCATTCCTATTTTACAAACAAAGAAGCAAAGGCTCAGAGAGAGTAAACCCTTTGCTCACAGTGTCACAGGGAGCATGAACTGAATTCAGAAGTGAATCCCAAAGTCTGATTCCAGAGTTGTGCTTTTCCAGAATCGGTTTTATGGAAGAACGTAGAGTGTATGATTGGAGAGAAATCAGTTACCTTCACCCTGTCCCCACCCCAGCCACACCTCCCACTCCTCCATAAATGGGTACATCCTGGCTTGGTCACCAAGCCTTTCTACCTCCTCCACAGCCACTGACCACACTCTACCCCATTCAGGTGAAATGCTTCCTCTTGTTTGCATCTCTTGAGAGAGGAGCCAGCTCATATTAAAGAAGACAAAGAGGAAATTCCTCCCATTCTGGTGGGAAGATAACCTCCACGTTTTATTAAGCAAGGCCCCATACCCGGCAGAACCTTCTCTCAGGGTCACTTTTTTACCTGCTAGAAACAGATCCTGTCCAGCCTCCATCACATAGTATTTCTAACATTTTCACTTTCAAAGATTGCAGAAGAATAATCCAATTTTAGCTCTACATGTCTTAGCTATTTTGAAATAATATTTATTTAGAAATAAGGAAGGACTCCACTTCAGCTTGTAATCATGACATTTCTCTTTTTACCATTTACACCTCATGAAATAACGTTAGAAGCAGCCAAAACATTTAAACTCCAAAACACCAATCTGATTGGAAATTCTTTATCTCAATGGCCTTTATGTCTAAACTATAGCAATGTGAATTTTCCATGCCCTTTTATTTTCCTCTTGGGGCAAAATCGAAGTGCAAATAACTCAAAATCCATTTTCTCATCTGTATTTCAAGATGTTTTACTTTAAAGATAAGCCAAAAAGATCATCCATAATAGCAACTGAGCCTTATGTCATGAATATAATTTCTTAGTTAATTCCATTCCTCATATCTAAGTTCTGAGATAGTCCAATAATTTATTAAATTCTACTAAGTCAAATCACTAAATTGTCATTTATAAAACTCTTCCTCATTTTCCTCTAAGTTTCTGAGAGAGCTCTGCAGAAGTCTACACATACCCCAATTTTGAGTCCCTTATCCTTCATCTCACTTCTTACCACAAGGTCGATTTGTCAGTTATTAGCTCAATCCTAAATTTGCCAGGTTGCACCTAGCCTCGAAGTTGGCATGGTATTTAGGATAGTTTCCCCAGACGGGGCAAGACAGCAATATCCCCCTCTCTACAAAACATAAAAAAAAATTAGCTGGGCATAGTGGCATGTACCTGTAGTCTCAGCTACTCAGGTGGCTGAAGGAGGAGGAGAAGGATCACTTGAGCCAAAGAATTTGAGCCTGCAGTGAGCTATGATTGCACCACTGCACTCCAGCCTGAGCAACAGAGTGAGACCCTGTCAAAAAGAAGAAAGAAAGAAAGAGAGAGAGAGAGAGGAAGGAAGGGAGGGAGGGAGGGAAAGAAAGGAAGGAAGGAAGGAAGGAAGGAAGGAAGGAAGGAAGGAAGGAAGGAAGGAAGGAAAGAAAGGAAAGGAAGAAAAAGAAAGAAAGAAAAAGAGAGAGAAAGAAAGAAAGAAGAAAGAGAGAGAGAGAAAAGAAAAGAAAGGGAAAGAAAGAAAGTTTTCTTAATGTATTGGAGATTTCTCCATTTCACTCAGAATCAGGAGATCTGAGCCTCAACTTGAACTTACCCCTGACTAGCTGGGTGACCACAGGCTCAGCTACTTGACGTTGCTGAGCCTGTTTCCTTTTCTGTGGCATGCAAGCACTATAGAAGAACACCAGGTCCCTGACAGTTTCACAGCACTCTGGGTTTGAAATAGGCAGCTTCCCTGGGAGCAGGAACAATTGAAGACTTTAGTCAGAACACCAGCTCAACACTAAACAACTGGAAGGCATATGTTTTCTAACTTAACACACATTTCTTGGGAGAATATTATTTCTGTAAAAACACTTTGCAAGTAAATATTTGGAACCCTTTCAGCTTGAGAAGCTTGTGATACTCGGGGAAAGCCAGCTTGCTTATGGTTAAGAAGAAAAATCCAGCATTTATTTGCTCTCCAGCGTAGTTTTACAACATGCAGCTCTAGAACCTATTTTTTAGCCATTTCTCCCTCTACTCTGCAGGAGCTGATCCTATCAGGATGCTGCCTTGATTTATAGTGAAGTAATTACTAGTTCCTCCATCGATTAGTCCATGGACAACCACTCAGCCAGTGTTCTCTTAGCGTCCAGTGAGGCTTGGAGAGAAATGATACAAACCTCAATTCTAATTTCCAATACCCATTAAATACATATCAGAAGGCATTTCATCAAGGTCCAACCTCTGCTATAGGAACTGTGGGTCTGGGAGGGTTCAGACGCGAGAGGGGCTGTGAGCTCCTAAAGAGACAAGGAAGGCTGCTCGTAGGAGGTGGGCTGTAAGCTGGTCGCTCAAGAATGAGTGAGAGTTGTTTAGGGCAGTGTTACTCAAAATGTGGTCCTGAGACTTGCAGCATTAGCATCACCTGGGAACTTGTTAGTACTGTGGATTCTTGGATTCCCACTCCAGTCCCACTAAATCAGTGACTCTGGTGGGACCTAGCAAGTTGTTTACTAACAAGATGCACCCAGATGATTCTGATGTATTCTCTAGTTTGACTACTCCTCTTTTAGGGGGAAAAAATGGCCTCAGGGAGGCTGGAGGTGTCTTGGGAACCAAGTGTGTAGACCAAGTGAAACTCCAGATAGGAGTGAGCCTAGTACTAGTGGAACAAAGGTGCCTTCAGGGAACATTGGGAGGCTGGGCCTGGGTGACAGCCCCAACTTCCCCCATTCACTCTTATGTGACCTTGAATTACTCACCTAGCATCTCTGAGTGTGTACTTTCTCCTCTGTAAAGGAGGGAAATCACACTGCCTTGGAGGGTGGCTGAAAGATCAAACAAGGTAATGGATGTAAAGCCCCTGGCACAGTGCCTGGCGTGATGCAGGCAGCAGAAAATGCTGAGTCCCCTGGAGGTGAGGAGCTAGGAAGGGAGAGTGTGGGAAATGAAGAAGGAGAGTCAGGCTTGGGGCTATGGACCTGGTGAACAGGGGCTTCCCTATGATTCCTGTCTTTACAGGGTGTTTGCTGCTCGGTGCTTTAGGGGACAGTTGGAGGGGTGCATCTCTTTAGGTGGTCACAATAAAGGGTGGTCACAGTGTTTTGAGGCCCCTTCTACTTACCTGCATGTGAACAGCGTATGTCAAGATTGGTCGGGAGAAAGACCACAATCTATGTCTATGATGGTGATGAAGCAGGAAACAGTCCACATCCAGACTCTTGGCCCCTTCTATCTGCATCCCAGAGGGTGCCATGTTGCAGAAATCTCTACCTTAAGAGCGTGTCCCTAGAGGTAGGGTTCAGGGACCCCAAGACACTGTGACCTCCCTGGATGTGGACTGTTTTCTACTTCATCACCATCACAGACATACAGAATGTGATCTTTCGCCCGACCCATCTTGGCGTATGCTGTTCAGATGCAGGTAAGCAGAAGGGAAACATCTGTCGCTTCTCCTGGGCAATCTCAGCTAAGCCCTTCAGGTCGATAGCAGACATTTGCTGGGTGCTAGCTGTGCAGCAATCCTGGTGTTCATGTGTGGACTCAACCTCAGTGCCTGAGGTGCTCCCCACCTGGAGGGGACACAGGACACTGTGGGTCCTGTGACATCATTTATTCAGCACTGGCTGGGCACCGGGCTCAGCGCTTGATACACACGATTTCATTTCAGCCTTACAACTGCCTCAGGAGGCAAACAAGGAGACTCAGAGAAGGAAACTGAGGCTCAGAGCAGGGACACCTGGCTCAAGGTCACAAAGTTAGTATAAGACAGAAGTGGACTCAAGTCCGGGCTGTCAGACTTTGGAACCACTTTGCTTTACTGCCTTGGGAGAAAGGATATCTTGTCTTGGGCGAGGGAGGGAAGGCTTCACAGGTGGTGACATCTGACATCTTTGCAGAGTTTACAAGCTAAATGTGAGTTCTCCAGGTGAACCAAAGCGGTGAGGCATTCTATTCAGAGGGACAGGTGTGTGCACAAATGGCCCTGTGTAAGCTGGGGCCTGTCTGCCAGGGGCTGACCTCTAAGGCACCTCCAGCTCTTACAAAAACCTATCCCATCCTCAGTTCTGTCCCTTTCCCTAACACGAGGAACAGAAGTAGCTGCCCTCTCAGAATCTTCTGGTGCTTCCTGCTTCTCTTGTTGCCTGGGTCTGCAGCGGCAGCTCCCAGCCCCTTAGCTCTCCAGCCCTCCTCCCCAGGCAGCACCAGGCCTGGAGGTGGGATCTGAAATGCCCCCAGAGTCACAACTTCTCTTGCTCATTATTCCAAGAAGGGGCCCTGAAGAGGTCTGCCAGCCCCTTGCCTCTCCCTCCACTGACCAGCACACTGCAGGTGCTTGGGAAATCCAGGGATTGAAGTGAGAGGTGGGGCAGGGCAGGCAGAAACTTCCCCGAGGCAACTGCAAGGAGGTTGACTGAGCTCCATGCTTGGCTGGGGACACAGATACTTATGACTCACTGTTGGTGTTCCCCTCATTACCCTCTAGTAACTGTTATTGATAGTCAATAATGAGCTTGCATTTTCCCAAGTTTGTGTAACTGCCTTGAGGAGTCCTATTTCTCTGAAATAAAATAAATATTGGCACTTAAAATCAAGAGGACATGATCTTGCTAAATGAACAAATTATTATCTCAGTGACCCAGCAGGATGCTGGGGACAGTGGGCCTTCCATGAAAGTTTACTGAAAAAAAGGATGAATGGATGGAAAGAAGGAAGAAAGGGGGACCTTTAACATTAACTACAATAGGATCATCATCAATGACTGTGGTTATTATTTTTCCATTTTCTGGACATTAGACCCTTCAGCCACATGAATCTTTAGCCACTGGGGGCCACAGTGAAAAAAACCAACAAATAATTGAAGAGCATCTACTGTGCATGAGGACCTCCAAAGCTCCTGGTGGCCACTGAGCCCCCTCCACAGTCTTTTGGCAATAAAGATAACTTTATTTACCAAATATCTCCCAATTCTCTTCCAAGATAAATGCAACAGCAGGGAATGGGATTGGATTTAGATGCCAGGTCAGGTTACCGGGGGGCAGGGAAGGCCAGTGGTGCATCTGGGGTCTGTCTAATCCAGGCTTTCATCCAGTACTTCGCTGTTTCACCCCCAACACACCTGTTCTCATTCATCTGCAGACTGTCTCTTTTCATGATCTGCTGAAGAGGCTTTAAACAATCTTGGAGAACCAACGTATCTTTCCATCTGCATTAATCAGACAAAAGGTAGAGGTTGTCTAAGATTAAAAATGTCTAATACCTAAGTTTTATTATCTCCTCCCCGCCTTTTTTGTTTTGATCTTAGGACTTCAAGGACAGCAAGGAAGAAAAGGAGAATCAGGAGTTCCAGGTAAAGGGCAGGCTGCATCTTCATCTCTCGGAGTGATGACGGGGAAGGCCTGCCTTCTCAGAGGGCAGGTCTTGTTGACATTGAATGCACAGCTGTGACCTTCTCCCAAAGTGGAGGTTAAGACTCCAGGGCTCTGTCACTCAAGCCTCAGATTTCTCCGCTGCAAAACCTGGGAACCACAGGAACTCAACATCCTGAGGGGTGTAGCGTATGGGGCAGGGGCTGAGGATGGCAAAGGGGCTGAGGATGGCAAAGGGGAAAAATGTCAGGAGAGCTGGGGGTGCAGGCAGAGGCTCCAGGCTGTACAGCCGCCATGGAGCTGTGCCCCTTCTGCTCCATCCACGGCTGCTGCTTCCCCACCTCAGCTGTGGCCCACTTGTCTCTTCTTGTCCCCCAAGCTTCTCCTCTCTGCCTCCTGCTGCCTGTCGCTGGGCTTTCTTATTCTTATCCTCACCTCCAGAGCCTGTGCTTCAGTAGGGTACTGAGCTGGCACCAGCTGGACGGTGTTTCTAGGCCTCTCAAGAGCCCTGCCCCTGTGAGTGCAAAAGTGAGATTTTTTCAGACACATTTCTTGAGCAAGTTTTCTTCCTCATAAGCTAGATATTCTATTATGTTTTATGGTTTTTTTTTTTTTTCAATTTTTTTAGAGACAAAGTCTCTGTGTCACCCAGGCCCTAATGCAGTGGTGCCAGGATAGCTCACTGGAGCCTTGGCCTCCCGGGATCAAGTGATCCTCCCACCTTCGTCTCCCAAAGCCTGGGATTACAGGAGTAAGCCACTGTACTCGGCCTCTGTTACTATTTCAATTCACTAAAGGAGACATCGAGGCTTAGAAACATTCTAGCAAATTCTCCCAGCGTGGCTAGAACTTCCACATAACTATGTAATTCCAGAAGGACCAACAGTCTGTGGAATACCACCAGCTATTTTAGCCTGCCTGTTCTCGACAGCATTTACCTAAGAGTTGAGAGATCAGTGCAGCCCCCAGATGGACCAAAGACAGGCTGAACATTCAGATAGCCCAGCCATGGGGGAGGTCTGGCAGTTAAGGATAACTCATTTATTAAACAGTAATGCCCTTGGGTCTCTCTTGGGAAGGCAAAGCAGGGCACCTGATCAGGGCAGTGTCTCTCCTTCCAGGCCCTGCAGGTGTGAAGGGAGAACAGGGGAGCCCGGGGCTGGCAGGTCCCAAGGGAGCCCCTGGACAAGCTGGCCAGAAGGGAGACCAGGGAGTGAAAGGTAAGGCCTCTGCATCTGATTCCTTGGTTCTTAGGACTATGCTTTACAGCCAGTTCTGTACCTTAAAATAGGAAAGGCACTGTTTTAAGAGTTCTGGGGATTTTCAGAACCCAGGAGGGTAGAGGTTTATTTCCTTGATTGACAAGTCTTGTGCTGGGGCTTGCCCTAGGCATGGAGCACACAGCAGTGGGTTAGGCGCAGCTCTAGCATCCAAGGCAGGGGCGTGAACATGCACTTGAGCCATGCCCCATGACCCAACACCCCTAGGCAGTTTCCACGAAGGAGATGAGCCCATCCCACTCCATATCTCTGACCAGACCAAGCATCCCTCACCAATCTAACTTCAACCCCTCTTGCTGTAGCTCAGGCCTGTTTCTTCCTGCTCGGTCATTGACACCCGCAGGACGTCCCATCCCCATAATGCCAGGCCACAGGCGAGACCCACGGAGCATCTGACCACCCCCAACCCTCCACCCGCTCCCCACTCATGCAAATGCAGGCAAAGGCATCCTGCCTGGGTTTCTTTCAAACCGTGTGGGTTTTCTCCTCATGACAGGATCATCTGGGGAGCAAGGAGTAAAGGGAGAAAAAGGTGAAAGAGGTAATCACTGTTTATATTATCTTTAATGTGTGCTTTAAAGGCAATTCTGCACCTGAAAATTGTGTGTGTTGGGGGAAGAGACCTTGGTTCTCAAATAAATTTCTCATTTTGGGGAGGAGTTGAGGGTCTAGTCCCTTGAATGAGCCTGCCCACGGCACAGAGCAGCAGTTTCTCTCCCCAGCCACTCTCTCCCTTCCTTCCTTCTCTCTCTTCCTTCCCCCTTTCTCCTTCTTCCTTTCCTTTTCTCTCTCCCTCCCTCCCTTCCTCCCCTTTCCCTTCTTTCTTTCCTCTCCATCCCTCCTTCCTTTCCCTCTCTCCCTCCATTCTTTCCTTCCTTCCTTCTCTTTTCTCAGCTTTCCTTTTTTTCTCTCCACAACACATGACAAGACGTGGTGTATGCGATTTGCAAACCAGCCACAGGGGCACCTGCCCCCGTGGCCTTGTGCCTGCAGGCCCCAGGTGCACGGAGGCTGCGTGCCAGGTTGGGTTGGCACTGTAAAGTGGGATCTTCCAAGCTCTGGTGACAGTCAAGCAGGGGCATTTCTTTTCCTTAACTGTAGAACTCCAAAATGAAAAGAAAGAGCCCGCACTTACCCAAAGCCCCAAGGGGCCTTCCTTGCCTCTCCCATGTGTGTTTCTTCACCCAGGTGAAAACTCAGTGTCCGTCAGGATTGTCGGCAGTAGTAACCGAGGCCGGGCTGAAGTTTACTACAGTGGTATCTGGGGGACCATTTGCGATGACGAGTGGCACAATTCTGATGCCACTGTCTTCTGCCGCATGCTGGGTTACTCCAAAGGAAGGGCCCTGTACAAAGTGGGAGCTGGTAAGTGAGTCATCAGCCGGGGGCCTCTTCCCCAGAGGTGTGGATGTGGCTTTCGCTGGTGGGGTGTTGGCAAGTGACTCAGTGTGGTTTTCTTTAAAAGAAAAATATTGGTCCAAGCAACCAAAAAGCTCTGCAGCGCAGGGCTCCAGGTAAGCATCCTTCCAGCTTGGCAACCCCAGCAGAAAGATGGCCTGCCTTCTCCAGCGCTGACAGTGAAGGCTGGCCTGGCTTCGGTCAAGGTCCATCCAGCCCTGGAGTCAGAATGCCACATGGCTGAGGGTGTTTGCCGCGGATGACTCTCCAAAGGACAGCTGAGTTGATGCAATTGGAAGAACAGAGAGAAGATTCAGGGCAGGCAAACGCAGACGTTCACTCCAGCTGTCTGCGAACCAGCAGCCTGGATTGACCAGCAAGCAGTCTTGGCTGTGATCATCTTTAAAGAGAAGATGGGAAGGGAAGAGAAAGCAAATCAGAGCAGGGACTTACTAAAATGTGTGGAAAATGTCTTCGGATGCTGGAGACTCAGCCTATATCTTTCAGCCAAAAGTTCAAGCCTTGAGCAAAGGAGTTAAGTCCCCAGGCAGAACCCTTTTCTCTGGCCATAGGAGCTGGCCCAGCAGGACATGACGCCAGTTTCCCTTGCTCCCAACCCCAAGTGCTCCCTGTCCTTACCCCAAACCAAAGCAAATGCCCGCTTTAGAGCAGGGCGATGGCTTGATTACAGAGGCATGTGAGGAAGGTGGACGCAGCAGGAGTGAATTAGCAGGAAGGAAACTAAACGCTAGGACACCCACCTAGGAAGATATTTCAAATAGTGTGGGGTTTAAGTATTAAATATTTGCATGAGACTTTTGTCAAAGGGTAGAGAATAGAACGGAGGCAAAGTCATCATAAAAACAACAACAACAACAACAACAACAACAAAAACAGGCTAAGCCAGCCATCAGCACATTGGGCCGGAATGGGCCAGAATGAGTGAGAAGTCGGCAGTCTACCTCAGATGGAAGCTCCCAGGCGCACACGTGGCTGCTTTGCTTTGACTCTAATCCTACCCTTCTTGCTCTCTCTCTTGCTTCTCTCTATCAAGGCACTGGGCAGATCTGGCTGGATAATGTTCAGTGTCGGGGCACGGAGAGCACCCTGTGGAGCTGCACCAAGAATAGCTGGGGCTATCATGACTGCAGCCATGAGGAGGATGCAGGCGTGGAGTGCAGTGTCTGACCCGGAAACCCTTTCACTTCTCTGCTCCCGAGGTGTCCTCGGGCTCATACGTGGGAAGGCAGGGGATCTCCAAGGAGTTCCCTGGGGACAACTGAGCAGCCTCTGGAGAGGGGCCATTAATAAAGCTCAACATCATTGGCTGTGGCTGAGTGTCACTGTGTTCATACCTCCCGTCCCCATTGATGTGCCCACTCCATGCACCACAACATTTCATTGAATTCTCTCATGTCCGTAGCCAGGGGAAGGAGAGGTTGGAGGTGGTGAGGCAGAAGGTGAAGGTCGCCTATGGTCAACCTTAGCCTTGACTATCTCTTCAGTCATTCAGACATAACATCTCTCATGGTGAGCTCTCTCTCCCCCTTTTTGTCCTCCCCTGACAGTGACCTGGTAACATTCCAGCACACACACGAACTCTCTTCATGCCCTATTCTGTGTGCTCCACCCTGAATCCACCTGCCCCACGGGTCCTTGCTCTCTCTCAGCGCCCTGCCTGCTGGGCTAAGCCCACTCTCCATGTTGGAAACCACATAGTAAGCCTGAAATCAGTCTTAGAGTCTCATTGATCTTTCCTTCCATACATGGAATTTACAGAATGGAAATTTCCATTTACAGAATGGAAATATTTATCTGGAGTGAGAGTAAGCAAAAAAGTTTTCTGAAGAAAGCACAATTTGAACTGGACCTTAAAGGGTGGGGAGGATGTGACCCCTTCTTGGCATGCAGTGACTCTGTCACTCTAGGACCTGTAGGTATAAAAGACTTTGTTTTCCTGAGCCTCTCCTGTGTCCCTTCTTGTGGCAACAACTGACTAACCATCTACCGAAAGAACAAAGAACACTAGGTGTCAGGCTTTTTTTTTTATATACTTTAAGTTTTAGGGTACATGTGCACAAACTGCAGGTTTGTTACATATGTATACATGTGCCATGTTGGTGTGCTGCACCCATTAACTCATCATTTAACATTAGGTATATCTCCTAATGCTATCCCTCCCCCCTCCCCCCACCCCACAACAGCCCCTGGTGTGTGATGTTCCCCTTCCTGTGTCCATGTGTTCTCATTGTTCAATTCCCACCTATGAGTGAGGACATGCAGTGTTTGGTTTTTTGTCCTTGCAATAGTTTGCTGAGAATGATGATTTCCAGCTTCATCCATGTCCCTACAAAGGACATGAACTCATCCTTTTTTATGGATGCATAGTATACCATGGTGTATATGTGCCACATTTTCTTAATCCAGTCTATCATTGTTGGACACTTGGATTGGTTCCCAGTCTTTGCTGTTGTGAATAATGCCACAATAAACATACATGTGCATGTGTCTTTATAGCAGCATGATTTATAATCCTTTGTGTATGTACCCAGTAATGGGATGGCTGGGTCAAATGGTATTTCTAGTTCTAGATCCCTGAGGAATCGCCACACTGACTTCCACAATGGTTGAACTAGTTTACAGTCCCACCAACAGTGTAAAAGTGTTCCTATTTCTCCACATCCTCTCCAGCATCTGTTTTTTCCTGACTTTTTAATGATCGCCATTCTAACTGGTGTGAGATGGTATCTCATTGTGGTTTTGATTTGCATTCCTCTGATGGCCAGTGATGATGAGCATTTTTTCATGTGTCTGTTGGCTGCATAAATGTCTTCTTTTGAGAAGTGTCTGTTCATATCCTTTACCCACTTTTTGATGGGGTTGTTTGTTTTTTTCTGGTAAATTTGTTTGAGTTCATTGTAGATTCTGGATATTAGCCCTTTGTCAGATGGGAAGATTGCAGAAATTTTCTCCCATTCTGTAGGTTGCCAGTTCACTCTGATGGTAGTTTCTTTTGCTGTGCAGAAGCTCTTTAGTTTAATTAGATCCCATTTGTCAATTTTGGCTAATGTTGTCACTGATTTTGGTGTTTTAGACATAAAGTCCTTGCCCATGCCTATGTCCTGAATGGTACTGCCTAGGTTTTCCTCTAGGGTTTTTATGGTTTTAGGTCTAACATTTAAGTCTTTAATCCATCTTGAATTAATTTTTGTATAAGGTTTAAGGAAGGGATCCAGTTTCAGCTTTCTACATATGGCTAGCCAGTTTTCCCAGCGAAATTTATTAATAGAGAATCCTTTCCCCATTTCTTGCTTTTGTCAGGTTTGTCAAAGATCAGATAGCTGTAGATATGTGGCATTATTTCTGAGGCTCTGTTCTGTTCCATTGGTCTATATCTCTGTTTTGGTACCTGTACCATGCTGTTTTGGTTACTGTAGCCTTGTAGTATAGTTTGAAGTCAGGTAGGGTGATGCCTCCAGCTTTGTTCTTTTGGCTTAGGATTGACTTGACAATGCGGGCTCTTTTTTGGTTCCATATGAACTTTAAAGTAGTTTTTTCCAATTCTGTGGAGAAAGTCATTGGTAGCTTGATGGGGATGGCATTGAATCTATAAATTACCTTGGGCAGTATGGCCATTTTCATGATATTGATTCTTCCTACCCATGAGCATGGAATGTTCTTCCGTTTGTTTGTATCCTCTTTTATTTCATTGAGCAGTGGTTTGTAGTTCTCCTTGAAGAGGTCCTTCACATCCCTTGTAAGTTGGATTCCTAGGTATTTTATTCTCTTTGAAGCAATTGTGAATGGGAGTTCACTCATGATTTGGCTCTCTGTTTGTCTGTGATTGGTGTATAAGAATGCTTGTGATTTTTGCACATTGATTTTGTATCCTGAGACTTTGCTGAAGTTGCTTATCAGCTTAAGGAGATTTTGGGCTGAGACGATGGGGTTTTCTAGATATACAATCATGTCATCTGCAGACAGGGACAATTTGACTTCCTCTTTTCCTAATTGAATACCCTTTATTTCCTTCTCCTGCCTGATTGACCTGGCCAGAACTTCCAACACTCTGTTGAATAGGAGTGGTGACAGAGGGCATCCCTGTCTTGTGCCAGTTTTCAAAGGGAATGCTTCCAGTTTTTGCCCATTCAGTATGATATTGGCTGTGGGTTTGTCATAGATAGCTCTTATTATTTTGAGATACGTCCCATCTATACCTAATTTATCGAGAGTTTTTAGCATGAAGGGTTGTTGAATTTTGTCGAAGGCCTTTTCTGCATCTATTGAGATAATCATGTGGTTTTTGTCATTGGTTCTGTTTATATGCTGGATTACGTTAATTGATTTTCGTATGTTGAACCAGCCTTGCATCCCAGGGATGAAGCCCATTTGATCATGGTGGATAAGCTTTTTGATGTGCTGCTGGATTCGGTTTGCCAGTATTTTACTGAGGATTTTTGCATCGATGTTCATCAGGGATATTGGTCTAAAATTCTCTTTTTTTGTTGTGTCTCTGCCAGGCTTTGGTATCAGGATGATGCTGGCCTCATAAAATGAGTTAGGGAGGATTCCCTCTTTTTCTGTTGATTGGAATAGTTTCAGAAGGAATGGTACCAGCTCCTCCTTATATCTCTGGTAGAATTTGGCTGTGAATCCATCTGGTCCTGGACTTTTTTTGGTTGGTAAGCTATTAATTATTGCCTCAATTTCAGAGCCTGTTATTGGACTATTCAGAGATTCAACTTCTTCCTGGTTTAGTCTTGGGAGGGTGTATGTGTCCAGGAATTTATCCATTTCTTCTAGATTTTCTAGTTTATTTGCATAGAGGAGTTTATAGTATTCTCTGATGGTAGTTTGTATTTCTGTGGGATCGGTGGTGATACCCCCTTTATCATTTTTTATTGCATCTATTTGATTCTTCTCTCTTTTCTTCTTTGGTAGACTAGCAGTCTATCAATTTTGTTAATCTTTTCAAAAAACCAGCTCCTGGATTCATTGATTTTTTGAAGGGCTTTTTGTGTCTCTATTTCCTTCAGTTCTGCTCTGATCTTAGTTATTTCTTGCCTTCTGCTAGCTTTTAAATGTGTTTTTTCTTGCTTCTTTAGTTCTTTTAATTATGATGTTAGGGTGTCAGTTTTAGATCTTTCCTGCTTTCTCTTGTTGGCATTTAGTGCTATAAATTTCCCTCTACACACTGCTTTGAAAGTGTCCCAGAGATTCTGGTATGTTGTGTCTTTGTTCTTATTGGTTTCAAAGAACATCTTTATTTCTGCCTTCATTTCGTTATGTTCCCAGTAGTCATTCAGGAGCAGGTTGTTCAGTTTCCATGTAGTTGAGGGGTTTTGAGTGAGTTTCTTAATCCTGAGTTCTAGTTTGATTGCACTGTGGTCTGAGAGACAGTTTGTTATAATTTCTGTTCTTTTACATTTGCTGAGGAGTGCTTTACTCCCAACTATGTGGTCAATTTTGGAATAGGTGTGATGTGGTGCTGAAAAGAATGTATATTCTGTTGATTTGGGGTGGAGAGTTCTATAGATGTCTATTAGGTCTGCTTGGTGCAGAGCTGAGTTCAATTCCTGGATATCCTTGTTGACTTTCTGTCTCATTGATCTGTCTAATATTGACAGTGGTGTGTTAAAGTCTCCCATTATTATTGTGTGGGAGTCGAAGTCTCTTTGTAGGTCTCTAAGGGCTTGCTTTATGAATCTGGGTGCTCCTGTATTGGGTGCATGCATATTTAGGATAGTTAGCTCTTCTTGTTGAATTGATCCCTTTACCATTATGTAATTGCCTTCTTTGTCTCTTTTGATCTTTGTTGGTTTAAAGTCTGTTTTATCAGAGACTAGGACTGCAACCCCTACTATTTTGTTTTCCATTTGCTTTGTAGATCTTCCTCCATCCCTTTATTTTGAGCCTATGTGTGTCTCTGCAAGTGAGATGGGTTTCCTGAATACAGCACACTGATGGGTCTTGACTCTTTATCCAATTTGCCAGTCTGTGTCTTTTAATTGGAGCATTTAGCCCATTTACATTTAAGGTTAATATTGTTATGTGTGAATTTGATCCTGTCATTATGATGTTAGCTGGTTATTTTGCTCGTTAGTCGATGCAGTTTCTTCCTAGTCTTGATGGTCTTTATAATTTGGCATGTTTTTGCAGTGGCTGGTACTGGTTGTTCCTCTACATGTTTAGTGCTTCCTTCAGGAGCTCTTTTAGGGCAGGCCTGGTGGTGACAAAATCTCTCAGCATTTGCTTGTCTGTAAAGGATTCTTTTTCTCCTTCACTTATGAAGCTTAGTTTGGCTGGATATGAAATTCTGGGTTGAAAATTCTTTTCTTTAATAATGTTGAATATTGGCCCCCCACTCTCTTCTGGCTTGTAGAGTTTCTGCCCAGAGATCAGCTGTTAGTCTGATGGGCTTCCCTTTGTGGGTAACCCAACCTTTCTCTCTGGCTGCCCTTAACATTTTTTCCTTCATTTCAAGTTTGGTGAATCTGACAATTGTGTGTCTTGGAGTTG
Source organism: Pan troglodytes (assembly GCF_028858775.2). Taxonomy (NCBI): domain Eukaryota; kingdom Metazoa; phylum Chordata; class Mammalia; order Primates; family Hominidae; genus Pan; species Pan troglodytes. Next base: position 19,684,877 of record NC_072411.2, read on the forward strand.
CTCTTCTTGAGGAGTATCTTTGTGGCGTTCTTTGTATTTCCTGAATTTGAATGTTGGCCTGCCTTGCTAGATTGGGGAAGTTCTCCTGGATAATATCCTCAGAGTGTTTTCCAACTTGGTTCCATTCTCCGCATCACTTTCAGGTACACCAATCAGATGTAGATTTGGTCTTTTCACATAGTCCCATATTTCTTGGAGGCCTTGTTCATTTCTTTTTATTCTTTTTTCTCTAAACTTCTCTTCTCACTTCATTTCATTCATTTGATCTTCCATCACTGATACCCTTTCTTCCAGTTAATTGAATCGGCTACTGAGGCTTGTGCATTCATCATGTAGTTCTCGTGCCATGGTTTTCAGCTCCATCAGGTCCTTTAAGGACTTCTCTCATTGATTATTCTAGTTAGCCATTCGTCTAATCTTTTCTCAAGGTTTTTAACTTCTTTGCCATGGGTTCGAACTTCCTCCTTTAGCTCGGAGTAGTTTGATTGTCTGAAGCCTTCTTCTCTCAACTCATCAAAGTCATTCTCAGTCCAGCTTTGTTCCATTGCTGGTGAGAAGCTGCGTTCCTTTGGAGAAGGAGAGGTGCTCTGATTTTTAGAGTTTCCAGTTTTTCTGCTCTGTTTTTTTCCCATCTTTGTGGTTTTATCAACCTTTGGTCTTTGATGATGGTGACGTACAGATGGGGTTTTGGTGTAGATGTCCTTTCTGTTTGTTAGTTTTCCTTCTAACAGTCAGGATCCTCAGCTGCAGGTCTGTTGGAATTTACCAGATGTCCACTCCAGACCCTGTTTGCCTGGGTATCAGCAGCAGAGACTGCAGAACAGCATATATTGGTGAACAGCAAATGTTGCCGCCTGATCTTTCCTCTGGAAGTTTTGTCTCAGAGGAGTACCCGGCTGTGTGAGGTGTCAGTCTGCCCCTAATGGGGGGTGCCTCCCAGTTAGGCTAGTCAGGGGTCAGGGACCAACTTGAGGAGGCAGTATGTCTGTTCTCAGATCTCAAGCTGCATGCTGGGAGAACCACTACTCTCTTCAAAGCTGTCAGACAGGGACATTTAAGTCTGCAGAGGTTTCCGCTGCCTTTTGTTTGGCTATGCCCTGCCCCCAGAGGTGGAGTCTACAGAGGCAGGCAGGCCTCCTTGAGCTGGGGTGGGCTCCACCCAGTTCGAGCTTCCCAGCCGCTTTGTTTACCTACTCAAGCCTTGGGAATGGCAGGTGCCCCTCCCCCAGCCTCACTGCCGCCTTGCAGTTTGATCTCAGCTAGACTGCTGTGCTAGCAATGAGCGAGGCTCCGTGGGCATAGGATCCTCTGAGCCATGCGCAGGATATAATCTCCTGGTGTGCCATTTGCTAAGACCATTGGAAAAGCACAGTGTTAGGGTGGGAGTGACCCGATTTTCCAGGTGCCATCTGTCACCCCTTTCCTTGGCTAGGAAAGGGAACTCCCTGACCCCTTGTGCTTCCTGGGTGAGGCGATGCCTTGCCCTGCTTCAGCTCATGCTCGGTGTGCTGCTGCACCCACGGTCCTGCACCCACTGTCTGACAATCCCCAGTGAGATGAACCCTGTACCTCAGTTGGAAATGCAGAAATCATTCGTCTTCTGCATCACTCATGCTGGGAGCTGTAGACTGGAGCTGTTCCTATTTGGCCATTTTGGCTCCATGCCCCAGGTGTCAGGTTTTGACTGAGGTCCGAGGGAAGTCAGTGGGCAAGTGGCAGGTAGCTGGAAGAACACTCGAGGAATCGTAGGCAATTTCAACATGGCTTTATTCTCTCTCTGGACACAAGCCAGCTGTGGGCACGAGTGAGCCATGGGCACAAGGAAGCCGTGAGTGCAAGCTGTATGTACAGTGTCAGCAAGGTAGTTATACCTTTTACAGACAACAGTGGCTCCAAGCCTCACATGAGCACGTGTGAGTGGTTACATAATGTGCCTCACATGGCATGGTTACATAATGTTTGGAGTTGTGCGCCTGCACTCCAAACCCATTGAGTCATGCTGCGCCGGCAGGCTGCCTTGACCTATTCCTGACTAAAGTGCAGGCATTTCCCTTACACTAGGGCATCACATAATATAAATAATATTATTCCCATTTTATAAATGAGCAAACCCAGCCTCAGAGTGGGGAAACAATGTAGTATGCTGGCTGCGCTTTGCCCAGCTTATATTCATGGCACTAACAATGTGACTGCAGCTCCTTTCCCCAGAAGCAAGGTCTGCTTCCCACACCTTGACTCTGGGCTTGTCTCAAGACTTGCTTTGGCTAACAGAAAGTGGCAGAAGTGCTGGGAAGCAGTTCCAAGCCTGGGCCTCAAGTGACCTTGCACTCGCTTGCTGTCTCTTGGAATCCAAGCTATGTTGTGAAAACAAGACTGGCTGGCCCATTAGCAGGGGAGTGAGTAGGTGGAGGGGGCCCAGTTGCCCCAGCTGAGGTCATTGTCATCAGCCAGCTTACAGCTAACCATGGCTGCATTAGTAAGCACAGCCGAGCTGGTCAAGCCCAGCCCACAGCAGAAGAACTACCTGCCAAACCAACCCACAGACTCTTGGGAAATCACAAATGGCTGTGGCTTACCACCACTAGGTTTGGTGGTGGCTTGTTATGCAGCAACTGATAAAAATTAGTTTACAGAGGACACACAGCTAGGAAGGGCAGAGCTGGGATTCAAACCCAGGTCTGTCTGGCACCAATAAGATTGAGAGAAAGGAGGGTTGCTGCTGCCGGCATCTCTACCAGGTGACTCCTCCCATAAGCTCTCAGGCTGTGCTAAGCTGAAGAGATTTCTCTTTCAGATCCACAGGGGCTGCCGCATGCACATGACTGCTGTGTGTCAGGACACTGGTTTTGTGGCTGATGAGGAACTGGGTAAAATCAGCACTACAGCATCATCTAGGGCCACTGAATGTGAGGCATGGCCTCCACATGACTCCGTGGCAGGAGATGTGGCCGCACTGTCCAATTGAAATGTGTCTTCCTTCCTATGCTCCGTTCCTGGCTGCAGCCTGCAGCTCTGGGCAGACTGGCTGGGCAGGACAGAGATGGTGGGCCTCTCAAAAAAAACCCTGTGCACAAGCCCTCCTGCCACTCCCCTGCCTAGCAGGGCACCCCACAGGGCACTTCCCAGCAGCAGATCATAGTGGTGTGGCTGAGAACAAAAGTTCTGGACTCCAGTGGCCCAGGTCAGGGTCCCGGTGCTGCTGTGCAATGACTCTGTCACCTGCACAAGAAAGGCATCAAGCCTCTCCAGGCCCAGTTTCTGTCCCTGTAAAATAAATAGTAACAGTTTCTTCCTCGTAGAGTTCTTGTGAGGATTCATTGAAATAATAAGCAAAAAGACAGCATTTAAAATGGTGTCTGGCACACGGTCGGCACTCAGCCTTTGTTGTAGTCATCCTTTAAGGCCCTTCCCAGCTCACCCCACCCAACATTGGCCCCACTGAGCCCTCTGCACATGGCGAATGGGTCTTCTCAGGCCCTCCCATCAGCACCAGGCTTGGGAGGTCTAGGATAGTGAGCCTGTGGCTCCTCCAGAAGCCGATAGTGATGCACTGAGGAGTGCAAGAGAAATATTGGGGGTAGCATCTGTGAAAGGGAAAACGTGGAGGGAGCAGGATGAGCAGGAGAACCTCAGACCGTAATGCAGACATGCCCCCGACTTGGCCACATTGACAAGGAGACCCAGAGCAAGGATGGCCTCTCAGAAGGGTCCTGGGTGGGCAGGAGTTGCAGATCCTAGTGCCCTGCCCTGCCCTGCTTTGTCCCTGGCCGGGTGCTGCCCCAAATGCACAGCCTTGACTAGGGAGTGGAAGGGAGTCCTGAAGGTGCCACCGAAAGGCTGGAGGCTCCCATGCTGTCTGTGGCCCGATGGCAGGTTCTCTCTAGAGGCCAGAGATTCAGAAGCACTAGAGAGATTCAGAGAATCCCTGGCTGCTAGGTGGTTTGCTGAAAAGAGAGTGGGAGTTGAGATCAGATTCAGATCCCAGCACTAATGACCAGCTGTGTGGCTTTGAGGATGCCACACAGCCTCTCTGAATGTCTGTTTCTCATCTGTAAGGTGGGAATAATGATAATGAAAATACTGCCATCTGGAGTGACTGCTGTGCTCTTGGCACATACTGGGGACTGAATAACCGTAGCTTGATTATAATAGCTTCTGATACCAAGCCTCATTCTTACCACATCTCCACCCAACGTATCTTCCCTTCTTCCTTCCACTACTCCAGAATTCTCCCCACTCTTTAAGTCCCAGTTCAAATTGTGCCTCCTTTAGAAAATCTTTTTGATTGCTCTCACTTCAGATAAGTATTTCATTTCTCTTTATCCATATAGCCCACCCATGTAAAGAAGGAAAGTTCAGTGAGAATCTAAGACTTACTTACTCTGTGGTTTGTAGCATGCTAGATGCTAGATGCATTGTATTTTTGCACTGAATACCCATGATCGTTTATATTCCTCTCAGCAACATTGAGTGAAAAATTCCATTATTATCTCCATTTCACAAATGTAAAAACTGAGGCTGAGAGAAATAAAATGATTTTCCTTTGGTCTTTAAAACTCATCTTCTGGTCTTTCAGTTTTAAATACATTTTTGCTTGCACCACGCTAGATTCAAGAGGCATTCAGAAAACATGCATTGTTGCAAAAGGAATCAGACAGTATATAGGAATCTTTATTATTAAAATTGTACACAAATAGCACTCACCTGATGGGGTTGTTGTAAGTCTGTGGGATTAGCCAGGTGATAAAGGCGACTTCAAGGAATTTGTTTAAACACTCTTCAGTTCCCCTTTGTGGCAGGGTAATCAGAAGTGAATAAGGCCAAGTCCTAGGAATATAAACCAAAAACACAAAAAGAGAGACTATAGGCTAGTAAACATGTTTTTAAATGTTTATCCTCACTTATAATAAAAGAAATGCAAAAAAAAAAGACAACACTTATTTGCATGTTAAATTGGCAATTAAAAAAAAAATCCTTGATGTTGATGAGACAGGAAGAAAACAGGCCCCAGTATCCACTGGAAATAGAAATAGAGATGGATTTTCAGTGAGGGAAAGGGGCAATATGGCAAGATGGAACCCAAGCTTTTTGAAACAAACAAAAAAAACTAATTGAAATGCCCACTGTATTGGTCAGCTATTGCTGTGTAACGAATCAAACTCAGATGGTAGGTTACAACAATTATTTATGCTCACCCACACATCTTTGGATCAGCTGGGGATTGGCTATCTAAGCTGGACTCGACTAAGCAGCTCTGCCTCAAGCCACAGGACCAGCTGGACTTGGCTCCTTGCTGCGGCTCAGGCTCAGGTCTGCTCCATCTGTCTTCTCTCTGGAGCTCTTCTGGTGAAAGTAGTGGATACAAAGGCAAGCAGGAAGACATTGATTTCTCCTAAGGCCTGGGCTCAGAAGTGGCACATTTCCCTGGTCAAAGCAAGTCACATGGTCAAGCCCAAAGTCAGAGCAGGGAAGTTCACTCCACCTAGAGTTGAAGGATGGTAAAACCACACGGAAAAGGGAGTGGACAGGAGGGGTGCAGAACAAGGCTAATGAGACAATCTGCCAACCACAGAAGTACATGTGAGCTCCTCGGAGTATTGTGAAGAGCACTGTGGAGTCACACAAATGTGCCTTTAACTTATGTAAATTCTACTACCTGTGTTCAGAAACATGTAAAGAAAGCAGCCATTTAAGCAGTAGTCTAAAGTGCTATTTCATATGTATCTTCTTTATTATAGGCTGCACATTATACCTTTACACATATACTTTAGTATACATGGTGTGGATATGAAACAAAGAACACTGTACTTTATGGATGACTTAAGAGGTTTTCCAAGGAATTTCACTTTATTTGACTATATGCGTGAGCTGATATTTGCTTCTATTCTAGAGAAGAATTAGAAATAGCCAATGACCAACAGTAGAGGTTTGGTTAACTAAATGATAGTACATTAAATGTAATTACAGACTCATAACTATTATAAACCATATTACAGAGGATGCTTAGGAATATGGGGAAGTATTCATGTATATTTAAGGAAAAAAGTTGTAAAACAATATGTACAGAAGGACTACAATGAAATAAGAACAGTTTCCTCCTTCTCCTTCACCGTCTCCACTCCAGATTCAATCCAGCACCAAAGACCTGTGAGTCTCCCTCAATGTTTCTTGGGTCTGTCCTCTTATCTCCCACCCCCAGCCACTCCACACCTACCCCTTCCATGCCCAAGCCACACCATTCGTGACCTAGAAGACTGCAATAGCCTCTGAACTGGTCTCTCTCCCTTCAATCATGCTCCCTTCTATCCATTAGACCAAAACAGCCAGAAGGACCTCAGATCTAGTCACTTCCCTTGTTTAAAACACTTCCAAGACCACCTGCTGCCATTACAAGGAAGTCCCCACTCCCAGCCACAGTGTAAGAGGTCCTTGGTCATCTGGCCCTGATGACCTCTCAGCTTTCAGATCACCACTTTCCACCTACCCAGAATTTACTCTCCAGCCTGAGGTCAACCTTAGTGTAAGTACCCAGAGTGCCTGTGGTCATTCATCTCTCCCTCCACCCTTTTTGTCCTGAGGCTCAAACACCTGGATTCTGCTAACGTGATGGTACTCAGCGAGGTCTGGAACTGCTGTTTCTCTCTGCTCTGAGGCAGGGGCCATATCTACCTTGCTACAACCCCATTGTTGGTGCGGTGCATGGCACACAGCGTGTGTATATATATTTAATAAATGAACTGTTTAAAAAATGTACACGCTGAGGGGAAAATTACAAAGAAATGGAAGAAAACACACCAAAATGTTTCTTTGGTAAAAGGATTATGATTGATTTTAATTTTATTTTTTATGCTTTTCCATAGCTTGAGGGTTGTCTACCATGAGTGTAAGTTTATAAACAGAGAAAAATTGCCAGTTGAAGCAAACAATAAAAGTGCAATACGCATCATCAAAGAACCCAGAAACCTCCTCCTCCTGAGTTCAGGCTTTCGGTCTTGGTCGTCGTGGGTCTGCTGTGTGTCACTGGTGGGCGGGCCCATTCTAGGACAGGAGGTACAGTGTCCAGAGAACATGGATGCTGGGCGGGCTGAGAAGAGAAATGGGACTGAAGATTGGGGGAGAGAGAGATGGGGTGCAGGAGAGAACTTGATGTTTTAGAGCAAAATATAACACATCCTGTTTGTATGCTGATGGGAATGACCCAGTAGAGAGGGAGAAATCAATAATTCAAGAGAGAGGGCATAATTTCAGGAGCAGAGTTGTTATGAGGATGAGGGGGCAAAGGATCCTGAGCAATCGGTGGAAACAGGAATAGTTTTTCCAGTACAGCAGTAAGGAAGGCAAAGCTATGAATAAAGATGCAGTCACCAGTGGATCTGGTGGTGGAAAGATGAGGGATGAAGGAATTCTCATCTGAAAATTGCTTCTATTTTCTTAGAGGGCATGAGCCAAGGTCAGCAGCTGAGTGGATGGGGAGGAACAGGTGCTGGCAGGTTGTCAAGGGAAAAGGATCCAACTCTAGAGTGGGGAGGGTGTGCTGCCACCTTTCCTGGAAGTGTTGGGGATCGTCAGGAGGCTATCGTTTGAGGGCTCACCCTGTGCCAGGCACATGCTTTCTCATGTAATCTGTAGAGCAACCTGCAAGGTAGATACTACAAGGACCATCTACAGATGAGGAGCTGTGTGTTCACAGTTACACAGCTGGTAGGAGGCCGAGGCAGGATTTGAACCCAGGTGTGTGTAGAGATGAGTGGTCCTCCACTCATCCTGCTGAAGACACCTGCGCGGCACCTTCACGTGCTTCCTCTCCTTCCTACCCAGCTGGGCACCAAGTCTTGCCATGGCTAGCCTCCTGGTTAAGTCCCATTTCCTGAGAATGGCAAATTTGGGAGCTCTAAGACATTGATGGCTACTGATAGTTTAATGTCCTAACCCAAGGGTTCTTCACTGCTTCATCCTGTGCCGCACCTCTGTTTTCCTTTGTACCGGTCACAACCGTGTCCCCAACCTCACTATCTCACGCTTGCATCTTCCCCACTGCAACTTAGCAGATATTGACATATGCCTACTATCCATGAGGCACTGTGCTGAACACTGCTGATAGGAAGATCAGAGACCCAGTTCCTGCATCAAGGCTAGGATCCACAGAAAACCACGAGGAAATGTGATTTCAAAACAGTGATGAGCTAGGGTGGCCCAGGACGGTGAGGGCCAGCAGGGCCTCTGATGTGAACTCCTACCAGGCCCAGGGCCAGATTGGGATTCCTTCCTGCACCCCGCTCCCTAACTCCATATAGTACAACCTTAATGAACACGGACAAAATTGCTTTGTCTCCTCAAAATAGCATTAAAGATAAAACACGAAATTTGCAGGTCTGTTCAAATGCATGTTAAAACAGTATTTTCCTGGATTTTCTGATTGCAGTGCTTGGATCAGCTGATGAGAGCTTTTCTCCACATCTCCACACCTTTTGGCGGGGCTTGGGAAGAACGTAGCAGGTGCTCCATGGCACACAGAAGGTGCTTGGTACACACGGATGCTCGGCCCCCGAGGAACCTGGCAAACCCCGGGCGGATGACTGGCTGTTGCAGGTAGTGGCAGGGCTGGAAACTGAGGAACAGCCTGGGGAAGGGTGAGTTTCACGTCGCTGGGCTCCACAAACATGACCTGGGACTGCTCCACCCCTCTGTCCCTTCTGAGTAGAAGGGGGGCTTAGCCCAGTGGCGGCCGGCCGCGCCGCAGGAGGTTGCTTTCTCTCTCCCGGCACGCGGGGTCGCTGCAGGCCGTGCTCAGCCCTCCAGGAGCCGGTCGGTCTCCGCGCTCGCGGGCGGCTCTGGGACCAGGAGAGGCTGCGGCTCCCGGCTAAGGCTCCTGCGGCCGGCGCCTCCTGGACCCAGCCCACCCACCTCGGAAGACATCCGCCTCTCTTCAGCTGTACCGGCCCCAGGCTCCGCCAAACTCCCTCCTCGCCCTCTCCTTCCGACCCCCCAGTAATAACAAATCCACTGTTGACCCTGGACAGATGGTGTTCAAAAAGCTACGTGCAGGGGGCCAGTACGCTTAGGTCGCAGGGAAACTCCCACGTATTAAGCACCGACTGTGAACTGGTACACTGTGGGGTTCTTTATAGACATTAATTCCCCAGAACAATCCCACGACACGCTATACTGCCCATTTTAGTAAGAAGAAAACAAGCTCAGAGAGGTTAGGTTATTTGCCCAGGGCCACACAGCGAGAAGGTAAGCGACAGAACTGGTGGTCCAAACCCAAGGTTGACCCAGAAGGCCATGTCTTCCCCTATACCTGCCACCATCTTCCCATGCCAACCCCCACAGGGTAAAGAGTTTGGGCAGGAGGAGGTGGCTACTCCAGCAGGTTTGCTGGAGGGACTTCTGAAGAGCCTGGGGAGACTAGGAGTTCTGTAGTGGGAAAGCATCAAAGTAGTCAAGGGGCCTGAGTTCTAGTCCCTAGTCTGCCAAATAGTGGGTTATGACGTCAAGCCAAGTCTTTCTCCTCCAGGTCCTGTTTCCTCATTTGGACTAGGAAGAGCGGGACTGGGTCACTTAAACACCAGCACCATCTTCTACAGTTTGTGCATGGAAGACTCCTGGATCAGGGCTGGTTAGTGAGAAGAGAAGAGAGCCAGGAGGAGGCCTTCACGCAACTCATGTTGGGGCTGTGCCATCTGTGAAGTGAGGTTGCTGGATACCAGAGGCCCAGAGCCCCTGAAGAGTGGCCCCGGCCACAGGCCCACCTGGGTGGCAGGGCAGCACAGGCCCACACCAGTGGGCACTCACCCATGGACTCGGTGAGTGCCACCTACTGTCTCATGCCCTCTGGCGTTTGATAGTCCCCCTTCCCTCTGCTGGAAGCTGCCTCTCTCCTCCAGCTCTTTTCCTGGGGAGTGTTTCTGGCTTAATTATGTTTCAACAAACTTACCTGGGCGGCTCATTCTAAGTGCCAGGCCTGCAGCAGGTGCTGGGCATGTGACCTGGGCCAGCCGGACCCTCAAGGTGCTCAGCCCGGTGGGGGGACAGAACCATCAACAGACAACTAGATGATCTAATATGAGATGCAGGGACACAGAAGAGGATGGGAACCCGCCTGGGCTGGTGAAGGGCAGAGAGCCTTCCCCTGGGAGCCCCACCTGAATTGGAAAATCAGTACAAGGCAACAAGGGGAGAAGCAGACACTGCAGGAGGAGGGAGCTGCACGAGCCAGGGTGGGGCTGGACATTCAGGGAACACGACCAGTGAGGAGGCCAGCCCAGCAGCCGAGCCACGACAGCATGGGGCAGGGACAGGCCAAGGGGCATGGGATGGGAGGGCCTGCAATGCACAGAACGGAGGGCAGGGTCCTAGCTGATTCCAGGTTCCCAGCTGGGGTGCTCAGGAGTGTTACCAAAACAGAGAATGCAGGAGACAGGCAGGTCAGGGAGAGATAGGCTTGGGTTTCCCTGTGGAACCTGAGAAGAGCTGTCCAATTGGCATGGGCAGCAGGGACCCTTTGGAGCTACCTGGGCCTGCTGAGGTGGCCCTCTCATGGCACCCCAAGCGTGGAAAGTTCTCAGAGACAATAAAGGCGACTCTGTGATGCTGATTGTGGCTCCTGCTGTCATTGATAAAAGAGGCTGCAATTAAAAATCAGCCTCCTCCCCAGGTGGGCTGCATTTACAAATGCTCCTAGCCCTGCACCCGGTGGCACTTTATCTCCTGGATGAATGGACTTGACTCTTGGAGAAGCTGACAGTCCAAGTCCAAATCCCCATGAGGCAAGGAGACCAAGGTGTCACTGCTTATATCAGTATGCCCAGAGAGCCCTCTTCACTCCCATCCATAGAGGGTTAGCTTACAGAGCTGAGGCATATGGCAGACCAGAGGGAAAATTACCCTATAAAGCCTGCGGGCCTCTCAGGCCTACCTGTAGCAGGAAACCACAGTGATGCACTTACTTAACAAAAGTGTATTGAGCAGCTTCTTTGGGCCAGGCACTGTGCCAGGTACTGGGGATCCAGGGATGAAAGTCCAGATCGAGGCCCCTCAGGACTTCACAGTCTAGTGGACATCAGGCAATTTCAGCAGGGCATGACACACACAGTCACAGGATGGTGACATAAATGCCTAGAGGAAAGGCATTTGAGAAGACTTGAAGAAGAAGAGGAAGCAGGGCACGCTGTGCTCCCCTATCATACTTTCTGGTGCGATCATATGAATTTTTTAATTGAGCATCTACTATCTACCAAGTCCCTGAGATGAAGCATCTCTAATCTGTGCCACCACTTAGAAGGCAATTTATAGTGGGAGAAACCACTCTCAGAAAGGATAACTGGCTTGTTCTAGCCCACACTGCTGGTGAGGAGAGGAAAAGAGGTTCAAATCCAGGGGTATCTGACTCCCAAGGCCCAAACTCTCCATCCTACAGTGCCGTGCACTCCAGCCCTCTGTAGGCTCCGCTCTATGGGAGCCGCTATAGTAAAGTAGAGAAATGGAAGAATACATAACCAATGCTTGAGCCAAGGCCTAGGACAAAATGTAGAAAAATCAGAATGCCAGTGTGGGAGGATTATTAAACGGCATGACGGCCAGGCACGGTGGCTCACGCCTATAATCCCAGCACTTTGGGAGGCCAAGGCGGGTGGATCACCTGAGGTCAGGGGTTCGAGGCCAGTCTGGCCAACATGGTGAAAGCCCGTCTCTACTAAAAATACAAAAATTAGCCGGACATGGTGGCACACGCCTGTAATCCCAGCTACTTGGGAGGCTGAGGCAGCAGAATCGCTTGAACCCAGGAGGAGGAGGTTGCAGTGAGCTGAGATCACACCACTGCACTCCAGCCTGGGCAGCAGATGAGACTTAGTCTCCAAATAAATACATAAATACATAAATAACGTCATGACTTTAGTTGAAGTCCTTCATTTAGAGACAATGGAGGCCTACGGTGGCAATAAGATTGGCCCCAGGACACAGCTGGTTGACTGCTGATCTGGATTAGAACTCAGGTCTCCTGGCTCCCAATTCAGGGCTTCATTCACTCAAGAAGCTGTGCCACTCTTGGAACACACACACACACACACACACACACACACAGAGTTGCTCAAATCAGTGAATGATTCTGTCTTTGGGCAGCACAAATCTTTAATGTTTTGAGATCACAATGAAATGGAAATTACTCAGAACAAACTTGTGCTATGGGGGTGTCTTGGGCCAGATGAAGGGGGCTGGTGGTAGGGAACATCTCAGACACTGTGTAGGAGATCTTCCCGAGGGCATCAGTGAACAAGACGCAGTGACAAAATGACTTCACAAAATGGAGAAACAGTGTGGTCAGAGGGATTGTCAGAGAGACTGCCTGTCCTGGCCCCTGTTCGCTGAGCAATTCAATGACATTTCTCCTGTGTGGGCCAGCTACTCAATTGTTGTCTTAGTGTGTAATTTTATTTAAAATGTTTGATAAAATAGCAACATATTTAGCTGATTAAAAAGTTCAAACAGTTTTTAAATTTTTTTGTTTTGTTTTTTATTTTTTAAATTAATTTTTAATTTTATTTTAAGTTCCAGGGTACATGTGCAGGATGTACAGATAAGTTACACAGGTAAACGTGTGCCATGGTGGTTTGCTGCAGCTGTCAACCCATCACTTAGGTATTAAGACCAGCAGGCATTAGCTATTTCTCCCAGTGCTCTCCCTCCCCACACCCCGCCTCCCGCCATGCCCCAGTGTGTGTTGTTCCCCTCCCAAAACAGTTCTTGAAAACATAAAATACACAAAACCAGCCTTAGCCTTCCTTTCTACACCGACCCCCACTCAGTTCTCCTCCCAGATGTACTTTAAACTCCACAGTCAAAAGTCAGACTCATGGTTTACACCAAAGGGGCATGTCTTTTTTTTTTTTTTTACACTTTTTTTCTTAGGAATCTGCTCCTACATTTCTTATCTCACTTGATGAAGCAACTATTCACACAGTGTGTCAAGCCAGAAGTGGTTATTAGTTCACATGTATTCTCCCCTCAAAATAATTTACTGTAATCCGTATACAGTATATAGGGTTTTTATTAACACGAATGGCATGATACTGAACACACTGTTCTCTGCCGAGCCGATTTTTATCCTTCCTTATGGCTACGGCATATTCCACAGTACAGACGCTGCATAACTCACTCGCCTGGTCCTCAGTGGGTGGTGTTAGTTGTTTGCAGTCAGCGCTATCGCAAACAGTGCTGCCGGGAGACCCTGCCCAGTGCCTCTTGGTGAATCTCTGCAGAGGCAGCTGCAGCGGAATTGCTGGATTAAGTAGTATATGCACTTGAAATGCTGACATATTCCTAAATTGTCTTCCAATAAGGTTGCGCTCATTGACTCCCACCAGCAATAAGAGGGTGGCTATTTCCCCACACCTTTCGTAATAATTTTCATTTTAATATTTGCCAATCTGAGATGCGACTAACGAAGTGAAGGTTCATTGTTGTTTTGAATTACATTTCTTTAATTATGAGTTGAGATGAGAATTTTTCCTCCAAGCTTTCATGTTTAAGAACTTCCTGTTCACATCTGCTCATCTACGGTCTTTTTTTCAATGATTCTCTCAATGTAAATTAAGGAAATTAGTCTTTTGTCTGTCATATGCATTTCAAATACCTTTACAGTTTATCCTGAAGCTTTTTTTTCCCCTCTCTGTACTAAAGCTTTTAAATTTTCGTGTAGTCAAATTTATCAGTCTTTTCCTTTGTGGCTTCGGGGTTAAGCTGTTATTTAAATATTTTATAGTTCATTTCACTTTTCACCCAAATAAAGTGTAAGCTGCTTATAATGTTGCCTGCAGATTCTAACACAATGCCTTGTGTTTAGCAGGTATGCCTTAAAGTATTTACTGATAAGATAGATAGATGATAGAATAGATAGATAGATGATAGACTAGATAGATAGATAGATAGATAGATAGATAGATAGATAGATAGATAGACAGACAGATAGACAGATAGATATGAATAGATAGACGGATACAGGAAATATTTTACAGTGTTAACCCTTGCTTTGCCCGATTTAAAAAACTGGTTTTAAAATACCAAATGCATTGTGTATTTTTGAAACATCTTCTGCTCTTGATTTTCTCAACCTTTCTGGAGTCTCAAGCTGCTTGTCTCCCAACCTCTCCCTGAGCCTTCCTCCCTGGCTCCTTTCTCACAGCTTGCCCCCTAAAAGTTGACACTGCCCTTGTCTTTCTTCTCTGTCTACATGTTCCCTAGCAGGGATGACACCAAGGGGTGGCTGGGGGTGGTTACCACCCAACTTCATCTGCTTCCTCCCAAAGAGCACCCCCAAAGCAGACAAGGAAGAAAGAGAGGGGAGAAGAGGAGAAAAAAAAGCAGCAAAGTGTGTGTTTTCTCATTCTTAAGTAAAGCTTGAATGAACACGTATTTCAAAGACTTTGCTATTTCTATTAGGGTCATCTGAGCAAGAGCAGGGTGCTCTATGTGTACATGCAGCCTTGAGCCAAGTGCCCCTCCAGCATTACTACTGCTGCTCTGTCCCTCCTGGGTGTCACCTTGCTGCCTGGGCCACCTTGCCCACTGCCACAGCACTGCCACAGCTCTGCCACCCTCCAGATGCCCCATAAATGCCTTCCACCCACACAATGGGATATATTGTGAAAAGTAAGTCTCACCCTGACTGAAACCCCTCGTTCTCATTCCTCGTCTCTGTTAACAGTTTCTTGTGTATCATTCCAAATATATTCTATACATACAAAAGCATGTGTGCTTATCTTTCCACAAATGTCACCTTAGTACTCATCCTGCTCTGCGTGGCACTTTTCACTTAGCAAAGTATCTGGGAGATGGATCCCTGTGACCACAACCTCAATATCACGTTCACATCCTCAGCAGCCTGGTATTCCACTGAATGGCTGTATTGGAACCAATTTAACTAGCTGGCTATTAAAGAGTAGTTAGGCTTCTCAAGTTCTTTGAGGCTACAAATAATGCTTCCATTAATATCTTTGTGTATCACTATCCCTAGAATATTGACTCCATAAGGCAGTGTGGCAGGCAGAATAATTGATCCCCAAAGATGTCCACATCCTAGTCCCCAGACCTGTGAATGTGTTACCCTACGTGGCAAAGGGGAGTTTGGAAATGTGATTCAATTAAAGATTTTGAGGAGGGAAGATGATCTGGGGTTATCTGGGTGGGCCCAATAGCAAATCCCAGGGTCCGAGGAAGAGGAATGCAGGAGGGTCAAAGTCAGAGCAAGAGTGAGGGGGCCATGAACCCAGGAGCGCTGGCAGCCTCTAAAGCTGGAAACAGAAGGAAACATTCTTCCCAAGAGCCTCCAGAAGGAACACAGCCCTGCTGACACCTCCACAGTAGACCGCTGACCTTTAGAACTGTAAATAATACATCTGTGTTAAGTTACTCTGTTTGTAGCGATTTCTTACCACTGCAACAAGGAACTAATATAAAGGTGGTTTTGCTGCCTGCACATTGCATTCCCAATGTCACGACCAGTGCCTGGCATGTAGTAGGAGCTTACTACAGATTTGTTGAGTGACTAGAGGTGCATGTGTATTACACGTGTAAAATAACTCCTGCTAGTGGCACTGCCCTCTGAAAGGGGAGACACATTTAAATATTGGTAAATATTTTAAAAATATTGGTAAATATTGCCGGATTCTCATCCAAAGAGGCTGCGCTGATTTACATTCCCATTAGCAGTACATGACTGCACCTTCCTCCCCATGCCCTGGCCCGCACTGTATATCATCATCATTATTTTGCCAATATAATTGTGAAAAATGGCATCTCATTGTGTTGATGTGCGTTTTTTAATGACGAGTGAGTCTGAGCTTCTTTTCATGTGCTTAGTGATCATTTGTACTTCCCCATTTGTAAACTGCCTAAACGCGTTCATTCCCTCTTTTTAAAAAATTGAGTTATTGTTCTTTTTCACTAATTTGTAAGAATCCTTCATGTTGCGTGGATATGAATATGTAAATATATTCCCTTGGTTTGTCCTTTTGCTTCGTTCATGGTATTTTTTCACCATGGAGAAAATTTTAATTTGACAAAGGCGTGAATGAGGTGCGCATCCTAGTTTGGCAGAGAGGAGAGGGGAGATCATTCAGTCGCACCTGACAGGAGCAAAGACTCCGAGATGAGAAAGAACAAGGAAGATTAATATGACTGGAGCAGTTAGGGGAGAGAAGGATTGACGAGGTGTGTGTTGTCAGGCCGGGGGAGCCGGAGAGCGACAGTGGAGATAGCTAAGAGCTGGATGGGGGATTTGGATCCTCTGCTCCGTACAGGCAAGTGAACAGTCTTTATTTTTAAACATGATAAAAATTCCTATAAAGTGTAGGTACTGCGTTAGGTATTTAAAATACTTTATCCTGGCTAGGCGTGGTGGCTCACGCCTGTAATCCCAGCACTTTGGGAGGCCAAGGCGGGCAGATGGCTTGAGGTCAGGAGTTTAAGACCATCCTGGCCAACATGGTGAAACACCATCTCTACTAAAAATACAAAAATTAGCTGGGTGTGGTGGCATGCTCCTGTAATCCCAGCCACTCGGGAGGCTGAGGCAGGAGAATTGCTTGAACCCGGGGAGGCAGAGGTTGCAGTGAGCCGAGATCGCGCTACTGCACTCCCCAGCCAGAGTGACAGAGCAAGACTCCGTCTCAAAAAAAATAAAAATAAAATAAAAATTAAATAAATAAATAATAAAATAAAATAAAACAAAACACTTTATCCTATTCTGTCTTCACAGTCCTGGGAGGTAATACTATTATACCCATTTAAAAACTGAAGAGATGAAGGTTTAGAGAGGTTAGGTACCTTGCCTAAGGTCATCCAGCCAGTAAAAAACAGAAGCATCTCTGCTTGACCTACAAGTCAAGCTTTCATCACTGTACTCATGACAGTCCTATGAGGCTTAAGCATGCCATTCACACAGGAGGAAACTGGGTCTCAGAGCAGTTAGTTAATTTGTTCAAGGTCACACAGCTTATAAGGGGAGAAATTAGATTTGGACTCAGACCTGCTGACCCCAAAGCCCTTGCTGTTCTCATTCCCTCTTTTTATCCATTCTCTGAGCACAGAAGTCACCAAAGAACCTGATTAAACTGATCTGGTGTAACTTTGGGAACATCCCCAATTAATGCCAATGTCCCACCAGGTTGGGAACCCCTGCCCTAGCACAGGAAGGCAAGGCCCAGGGAGAAATGCCAGCCTGTTGAGTTATTCTCTGCAAGTAATGGCCTCCCTGGGAGAGCTGGGCCATCACCACCCAAGCTGAGCCCATTTGCCCAGCTTCAGCCCAGCAGGCCCGCAGCAGTGAGGCTGAATGCTGGACAGGCCAGAGAAATTCCTAAGCAATTCAGTTTTTTGTTAACCTTAGATTAAAAATCTCATTCAGCACTTTCTTTAGAAGTATTCCCTAAGGCCCAGGCAAGGAGGCCTGCCCTGGCCCTTTGCCTCAGGAGTCCCCACTTTGGGGTACTTTCCTTGAAATTCTCTGAGTTCCCCTTGGGTACCTGGGCCCAGTCAGGGCTAGGAGTTCTGTTCAGGAAGGGCATCCCAGGTCCAGGCCAGGTCCTGTGTACATCTGGGATTCTAGAAGCACCCCCAGTGACATTTCCTTAAGGTCCCTCTAGTACCTGAAAATCTCCAGGGCTGGCAGAGCCATCTATGCTGGACATCTCTAGCCACCCAGACCCAAACCAGCAAGGCCTCTGTCCATATTTCTCCCCTTCCAGGTGCTCGCAGGCCCTCTTCTCTGCACGTAAGATCTGTAAGACAACTGATGGAGCTCCAGGACACATGCCTGGAGAGTTGTCCCAGCCTAGCCCATGGTTCCAGAAGGGTGCTCTGCTGAGCGGATTATGACTGCTGACCAGGATAGTATTTATTTCACTGGATGGCAAGAACATGGGCCTCCAGAATGGGGCTGACTTGCTGACTCGGGGTAAGCCTCACTCAAGATGGGCAGAGGAGGAATTTAGGGCTCTGAGCTACCCACTATCTCCTTCGGACCCTTGAGTGCAAGCAACATTTGTGTGCCCATGTATTGGTCTCACCGTGCATGTTTCCACCACAATGCTCTCTCAAGTCTATGGCACCTAAGAATGGTGAGGATGGTGGCAGGCATCCTTTACCCCATGCACTTTCCATCACTGGACCCAGGATGGTGCCCCCCCCATCCTCCACAGATTCCAAGACTGGCAGCCTCCAGGGGTGGCCACGCCCATCTCTGAGGGCTTTGGAGAGAATGCCAATGGACCCGTCCAATGGATGCATGCTCTTGTAGTGATGGGTGTAGTGACATCATATTCCCTCCGCTCATCTTAAGACACACTAAAGTGGGGATGGACCAGTCTTCTTGCTCCCCTCATCTCCTTGCCTATCCTCCACCCTTGTGATGGTGTGTGGAAGGCAGGGGCATGAGCCACGATGACAGCGATCACATTCTAGAGATGCAGCGATCACAGCCTAACAAGTTCAAGAGAAGATGTGGGTGGAGGATGTGCTGTTTTATGTTTATGCTACAAAGCATTCCAAGTGGTACATTTAACACGACTGGAAGATGAATTATTGTTCTTGCATTATTAGGGCAAGTTCTTGCACATTAGGGCAAGGCTTGTGGTCATCAGCAACAAAGCACAATAACAACTCAGAGAGAGTCACTGAAGTCAGCACTGGTGGGTAGCACATGGGTGAGGAAGGATGTAACCAGCATTAAGTAAACAACATGAAGGAACCGCAGAGGTAAAAAGACTAATATGGTTTCAATCCATACAGGTTACAAAAAGCTGTGGCATTGGGAGCTACAATGATGCTGCCACCTCTTTCTCACAGTAGGAAATATGAAATAAGCCAGGTATGTGCATTTGACAGGAAGATGGCTCCTGGACCTGACCAGGAAGACACAGTGCCTATTCATTCCAAATGATCTTCACTGCCACTGATTGGACAATAAGTACACGCTTAATTTCCTTTTCTCTGGTCATTATTCTAAATCTTCATCAGTAAATCATTATACTCCACGTGGATTTCATAATACAGTTTTAATCAAATGTTTTCCTGGGGCTCCAGGCACCCTAAGGACCATTCTGTTCTTCGGGCTTGTTGAAGCTGTAAAAATGCACATATTTACTAATGTATATAATTCATTCAATGCTTCTTATGTTCCGTGAACCATGTTAAGCATGGTGTTAGCATTGTTTCATTTCATCTTCACATCACCCTCTGTGAGGCCTGTTCCAGCACCATCTTCATTTTCTACCTGGGGGATCTGAGGCTCAGAGAGCTAAACCAGCTTGCCTGAAGTCACACAGCAGAGTAGGTGACCAGAGCAGGATCTGACCAGTGGCTGTGTAGTTGCTGTCACATTCCCCTGCCCTTGGTCCCTGTTACATTTCAACAGGGCTAGGGTGTCTGCAACTGGGCAGACCCACTTCCTCCAGTCACAACAAACACACCCTTAGAGCAGCAGAAGGTAAGGTGTTTGATGAGCTTCTATTTTCGTCTTTGAGTGCCCAGCTCCCCAGGCCCTCCGCTCCCACCTCTGCACTCTCCAGGCTTCCCTCTGCCATGGTGTTTTCTCTCACCTTAACCGTACAAGCCAAAGGATGCTGTAGGGAAGCTTTGCCCATCTGGCCAAGCCTCACTGGCCCTGAAAGGCTCACCTGGGCCAAAGAGAGGTGTTAGGGGTGGAGAATGACATTGAAGGATGGGAAGCAGGCTAGGAGGGAATGGGTGGAGGCAGTGAAAGGTGTCAAGCATTGGAGAGAGAAATGGATTTTTATTGGGGATCTCCAAGGTGCCAGGCACTGGGCCATGTAAGTATCACAACTGTGTGAAGATCTTATGATGATCAAGTGATTCAGAGGAACCTGAGGCCCCAAGAGCCAAAGCAAGTGGCCCAGGCATGATGGTGTAAGTGGCAGGGCCATGCCTGACTCCGAAGCTCAGAGTGTCTCATTCCTCCTACACCTCCCAGCAGGCAGGGTCTAAGGAGAGCTGGGAGGAGGAGTGGAGATGTAGGGCCACCAGGAGAGATGACCAGACCAACACCATACATAGTGAGCACCCTCACAGCAGGGATGCCTTTGGGCTGGGTTTGGCTAGCAGCTCAGTTTGACCCAGGTGGCATTTGTGGAGCATCTGCTGTATGCCAGGGCTCATGGTGGGATGGGGTCAGAAATGAGTAAGGTAAGACAGTTTTGGCCAGGTGCGGTGGCTTGCACCTGCAACCTCAGTGTTTTGGGAGGCCAAAGCAGGAGGATTGCTTGAGGCCAGGAGTTCAAGACCTGCCTATGTGATATAGCAAGACCCTGACTCTACAAAAATAATAATAATAATAATAATAATAATAATAAAAGTTTTTTAACTAGCTGAGCAAAGTGGCATGTACCTGTACTCCCAGCTGCTCAGGAGGCTGGGGTGGGAGGATCACTTGAGCCCAGGGGTTTATGGTTCCAGTGAGCTATGATCCCACCAATGCATTCCAGCCTGGGTGACAGAGCAAGACCCTGTCTCTCTCTCTAAAAAACAATCAAACAAAGAGGCAGCCAGTCCCAGGGAGGGAATAGTGGGGAAGAGCAAGCCATGAAAGTCAGGTGGCAGGTGGTGGGGGCATGAGGAGCAGGAGTGGGACAGGAAGGGATGATTCACTCTCCTGGGCTGTGGGCTTTGGGCTTTGGAGAGAAGAGGCTGCTCGCAGGGTTTTGCAGAAATCCCAGGAGATTTGGACAGGGATAAGCCAGCATGCAAAGGCTTGGGGATGGGAGCCAGCTCTTGTGGTACCAGGTGAGTATAAGAAGCCTGAGTGTAAAATGTAGTGGTGGGTGGGACATGTCACAAGGCCTGCCTGAGCCTGCAAATGCCCCTCCTCACTTCATCCATTCCTCCAAGTTCCAGTCACACCCCAGCTGCCTATGGACTTGTTCCTTCCCTTCCATCAGCCCCATCCTCCCCTTGAGGCCCTCATTCCCCAGGATCGCCCACCACCTGCAGTCCCAGCTGCTCCATGAAGCTCTCCCATGGCTTTAGTTGTTCCCAGACATTGTCTCTTGAAAGGGACTCCAAGCTCCTAGAGGGAGATCCTCTGTCTTCTCATTCTCTGGAAACTCTGCAGCCACATCTGGCAACTGGCAGATGAGCAGCCTGCTCACCAGGCCACAGACAGAAGACTCTGCATGCGGGTGTAGCTGGTCAGCCTCTTCCAGGCTGGCTGAGGGGCTGCATCTGTATGTGGGAGGGAACTGGCCAGAGTGGGACACCAGCTAGTGGATGTTTAATGAGAACCAGCTCCTCTAAGGAGGACCTAAAGGCTGGGATGCAAGGCCAAAGGCCCCATGGCAGGCAGGAAACCAGGGTGCTCAAGAGGAGCAACCCCAGAGAGCCCACAGCTGCGGATTCTTTAACCTTCATACCCAGGACTTGGCAGACTCTTGCAGCTCAGGGAGGACTGGGAGACAGGCAGACAGATGGGAGGGCGGGTGTACTGCTGGGCAGGCCAGAGAACCCATGGTGAGGGTGACTGTTTCCAGGCTGGGTGGCCTGGATGGTCAGACAGGCTGGCTGCCCCATCGTGGGTCAGCGATCAAGACTGCCAGCCGCATCTTTCAGCCAGTGTTTTTGTGTCTGACAGTGCAGGGACGGTGTGCAGAGCTGAACATGAAGACACTATGGCCCACCCAAGAGGGCTCACACTCTGCTCTCGTGGAAGCACAGTGGCCCTGCTTCTCCCTGGCTGGCTGGCTGGCTCCTGGCTTCTCCTGGACGAAGAGGGTAATGAAATGTGAAATGGAAAGCCCTATCTTCTACCTCAAAATTAGCTGTAGGCTGCAAGTGAACAAGCAGGGAGGGGGAGAAATCTCATGCTTAACAGGCAATTAGGCACCTAATAGATGGGTTTTGTTGATGACATAGACCAGAACCCAAGGTAAGACCTGTGATGGGTATGTCCTCAGGCACTTGATAGATCCCACATCTGGCCAGCCCTTGTCCAGCAAGTTGGCTGGCCTCTGATGAGCCCTAAATGCTCACACAGTCGAGATAATAATCATCTCAACCCATGATAAGCCACTATACATATACATATTTCTATAGGGTGCCACTCTTCTCCCTAATTTTCTAGTTTTTAAAAATTCTTTATCATATGCTTGTATTTTACAGGCAGTAAATGAAAGCTTATTGGTCCTACAAACTCCACTCATTCATTCATTCTCAATTACAGAGAGTTTGCTTGGTGAATAAATGTGGCTAGCCTCTTTGGGAAGATTTAAAAGTCAGTACATGTAATTCCTGCCCTCTGTAGACTCCTTGAAGCTGGGAGCTGTCATGTCTCACTTATCTTGTGGCACTGAGCCCAGTGCCTGGCGTATAGTAGATGGTCAGTAGGTATGGAAGGAATGCATGAATGAATGGATAGATGGATGGATGAACAGATGTTTTTAAAGGACCGTGGTATCCTCAAGACATCCTGGTTTGAAAGCTACAGAGCTCTACTCCATATAACGGTGACGAGAATGATGTGGGTAAAATGTGTCTCAGCCACTTTGTGCCCTAACTGTTGAGGTCCTCCTCTGCACCCTCAGAGACCTGTTAAACACGCAGATTACTGGGGCTCACCCTACAGAGTCTGACTCACTAGATCTGACATTGGGCCTGTGAATCTGCATTTTAGCAAGCAACCCCAGCAGATTCCAATGTTGATGGACATTGGAACACACATTAAAAAACACCACAATTAGCTCAACGCAAATCTCAGTTGTCCAGTGGATATTTTTGCTAATTTTTCACTATATGAGAGGGAAAGTTTTCCCTGCAGACTGCTCTGTGTTCAAACCTGATCACCACCGCTTCACAGTCAGGTATCTTTGAACAAAACCAGTGACAACGGTGGTTTTCGTCAGCCTAACTCTCCCTTCATCTCCTGCAACAATGCCCCTCCTACTCATTACTCACACCCCCACCCCCACACACTGCCTTGAAAAACTGCTCTTCAGATTCCAGCTGCACCACTGGCTTGCCAGCCGTGGTGCCACTGTGAGGGGTCCAGAGGGTGGGCACGTAATCCTACCTGGATAAATCAAAGAGCATCAGAGCTGCCAAGCGGAGGGTGAGAGCGTGCAGGGAGTGAGACAGCCAGGAGAGGTGGGCAGAGAGCAAGGTGGGGCCAAAGGCTCTGAGGTCCACAGCACCAGGGTTCACACAACACTTTGCTGCCTTTCTGTGAACCTGAAGATGCGCAGGCACTTCTGGGTAGGCGATGAGCTGCACTGTGAGAAGCTCGCTCTCCAGCGCTCCTCTGCACCTGCCACCCTCAGCTCTTGGCCTGAGCTCACCATGCCCTCAGCCTGCCGCACTGCCAGGCCAGGGTCCTGCCCACACAAGTTGGTATGGTAGGAGCAATAGTGGGTGGTGGCTCTTACGTGAGCTAAGTTTGGGGACCTGAGGCCTCTTTATCCTCGCTGGGTGGGTCAAGGTCTGGGACCTGTCTTGGGCTGCGGGTGCCTCACCCTTAACTTGCCAGGCCTCTCCCCTGCAGGATGAGCACTGTGCCAGTCTGAGGTGGCCACGGCCCTTGATCAATCTTTGTGTGCCAGGGTCCAAGCAGGGTGGGACACATAAGTGTCCAGCAGGAGAAAGGTGGGCCAGGGGCTAATGGTATCACCGTGTAAAGTTTTTGACATATGAGCTCTATAAATGTATGAATATGGACAAAAAACAAAACAAAACAAAAGCTCCCCCAGGACCCTTTCCCTAAATGCCCTTCCTTGCCTAAGCTACATTGAATTGGGCCCCTGTCCCTTGAATCTGGAAGAATTCTCACCTCACTGATGCTCAGCAGCTTCATTGGTAAAATGGGGATAATATCTATGAGGCTCTCTTTTGTGAAAATTCCTATTTGAGAGCTCCTTATGCATGATAGATGCTCAACAGCTATGAATTTCTTCTGTTTCATTTTAATATCACCTACTTCTTCCCTGGGATCCAGCTGGACCTCTGGGACTTGGTGAGCTCTCTGTATTGAGCTGGCAGTTCAGTTGGGTATGTGAACTTTGTCTCATGCTCAGCAGAAGCTCAGCAAGTGAATGGACTGGGTGCATGCGGGCACACAGAGTATGTCCTCTGGAAGCTTGTAAGGAGTGGTAATTTTCTAAACTGCAATCTCAATCTATCTGCCTATAGAATAAGATTTGCATAGTGGCGTGGGGGAGAACTCAGCAGCTTGTGATTTACAGATGTAAATTGCTTTTTAATTTGGAAGAAAAAACTGCTTGGTCGTGAGCAGGGCTTCTCTTTAGACATACAGCCCTGGCTTGTGAGTTATTCTTCCAGCTACAGGGCATTGGTTAAAGACTCTGGTGCTCCCTATAATTCTGGGAGGGCTGTAATTGCTGCACTAGCTCCTAAATTTCCCTGTGGCCAGAGAGCTGCAATCCAGTCTCTTTTAGCAAATCTGCTCAAGATTTATTATTTTCTTTTAGACTTATTTCAACCTTAAATTTTCCCCTTTCATAAAGTTCCTCATGCTCTCATACATTTGTGTCCTGGGAACCACCCCAACCTTGTCCTTCACAGACACAAACTCCTGCCTCTGCTTCCTAGAAGAAGAGGTGATAGTGCCCTCAGTTAAACAACCACCACCCAACAATGGTTCAATGCCCGCAACACTCCAAGCCTGTGCTAAGCATTATATATGTACAGATATATATACATGCACACATATATGTGTATATATAATACACTACATAGTATATTGTCCACATATATGTATATAAACACATTTATATATACATATAAATGCATATATAAAATATGCTATACATGTATATGTAAAATATGCCATGCATGTATATATAATATATACATATATTATATGGCATATATTATATGTATGTATACAAACACATGCATGTTCATACACATATATGTATGTGTGTATGTGTATAATTTATGTGTGTATGTATAATTTTGTAAGTGGAAGTAGACATTATCTCCCATTTTACAGATGGGGAAACTAAGGCTCAGAAACTTTAAGTTTGTTTGATCATACACCTGCTAAGTGATTGAGCTAAGATTTAAGTATAGAAAGTTCATCCAAGTTCAAAAACTGTGCTTTTAACCACCTGGCTGGCCTGTCTCCCTTTTGAGTAAAGCAGAGCCTGCCTGAACCCAGCCATGTGACAGCTCACTAGAGACCCTTCAGACTGACTCAGGTCTTCTCATGAACACGCTTCTGGGCCACCTCGTCAAATCCAACCCGAGTCCTCCCCCTGCAGCCGTGTAGCCCACATGCTTCTCTCTCATGAACCAGACAATACTGAGAGACTGCGAAGAGCTTTGCAGATGGGCAGACACCTTCATCAACCAAGTCCATGTGGCACGGCTCTTCTTCGTGAGCCCTCACTGGCCAGCTGCTTCCCTCCTCACACATGCACAACTGGACCATTTAACAACTGTGTTCGGAGTTTTTTCCCAGGAATTAATGCCAAGGTCAATGGCCTTTAGTTTTCGATTTGGAAATTGACTTCGTTTTGTTTTTTCGGATTTTGAACATCCAGACAGCTTTTGTTGGTTGTGAGCCTTCTCCTCCCTTTTTCCTTTCTGAGTCTTCAGTGATTCCACACAGTAGATTCCCTGGGCTCATGTCAGTGAGTTCTTTCTGGATTCAAAGTACAATTTGTGGGAGCCCAGGACTTGAATGAAGTCAATGCTGGTGATGCTCCTAGCAGGAATGGCCAGCAGGGGGCTTCCTTCCTCTCTCTAATCTACCTGCCTCACAGTTCATTCTCTCCCTGTCTTGAAAATCCCTCAGGAGGAAAACGATGGAGTGGGTGGCTGGGCGGGTGTGCTTTCCCTCTGTGCCCTGTTACACACCTGTCTGCCCTGTGGACTTGGGGAGCACCTGGTCACCGAAGGCAGAGAACCCCAGTGGCCCCAAATTGTGGCCACATTCGTATTTTCCTGGCTCCAAACAAAATGAGAGTAAAAAGAAGGATTAATTTTCTCTTGTCCTTGACTTTTTTCTTCCAAACCTCAGCTCATTCCAAACGGTAGCTTTTCCTGATGCTGTTCTTACCGCCCCAGAGCACGCTTCAGCATTTGTCCTTGGCTGTGTATCTGCCTTTTGTGTGTCTCCTTCCAACATCCCACACAGACTCAGCTCCCTGTGCACCCGCGGCCCTGGTGCATTTAACTTTTGCCCCCATTGCGAGTAATGGAGCAGCCCTTCTGGGAGTCATCAGCTCTTCCTTGCTCCTCCACACAGGGGCACTTCAATTAACACGTCTATTCCCAAGCTTACATAGTGTTGCGAGTTATTTTTTAAGACAGCCTCTTTGCTTTAATAAAGAGCCTCTGTGTTTCAGCCTCATGAATATGTTTAAATTTCAAAGGACCTGGATCACAGAGATCTGCACCAGAGCCTCAGGCTGAGTAAACATTTCCCATGCACATACTCATCTATAAGACATAAGGCTTTACTTAAATACGTAAATGCTGATGGGGAAGTGCAGGGACGGTGGCAGGAGCTTGCTCACTGTTCCTCCTTCTGTTCCCCATGGGTCCTAGCCCAGGGCTGGGAACTCACAATTGAGTAACCTGTGTGGTGACTGATTAAACTTTTCCCTTGCCTCAAGTGGAATGTGTTTGTCTCTTTTCTGCCTCCAGCCCAGTTCTTACTGGCTGCACTGGCTGCTGAGTTAGCATGCTGATTTCAGCTACTCAGTGAACAAAATACTTTACATGACTCTCATAAACACGGTGAGAAAGGAGAAAGGCAGGAGAAAGGGATTCTCAGGAGAAGGCCACTTGTCTACGGCTCCCTTCCTCTCCATTAACAGATCTCATCAATTTGATTCTCCCAAGACAACCAGTCTCTGTGGCCAGTGTGTGGCCTGTATGAGGCCATGGGTATCAGGTGAGTCATGGCCAAGGAAACCAACGTAGAACTCTCTCCTACAGGCCCCGTGGCAAGGATGGTAAGGCAGCAGGTCCTCCTGTAGGGAGCTGCCACCCTCCTCTCCCCCTGTTCTCATGTGCCTGGCCAAGAGAGAGAGTTGAATGAGTAGACTGAGTTTGCCCTGCTCCAGCAGCCGGGAGAATAGGAGGGGCCAAGAAAATGCCCTCCAGATGCCATACATGGTCACCCTCACTGCCGCTGCAGTGAGGGGACTGCTCCACCTCTCACCACCAGTTCTGAAACTGCTGCTTTTTGTGAGATGCAGTAACAGGCCAAAAACTCAGGGGAGAATAAAGAAAAATACCAGCTCATCTGTAGTGGATGCTGTAATGTGTCACCCAGATTCTGCTACAGTAATGAAGGCTCCTCCCTCCCTCAGCTTCTGAGAGGCTCTTGGCAGATGGCACTCAATTGTCAGGCCTCTTTGGGAGTTGCCTTGGCATATCCAAGGCAGGCAATATCAAATGCCTCATTGATGCAGGGATATAAAAGCCCAGCCCTCTCACCTCAGTTCAAGACAACTCTGAAGAGTCCTAACAGCCTGGTGGCTCTTCATAGAGGGTGGCTTTGTGGAGGCAACCTGCCACACTCCAACATCTCCCTCTTCTCAACCCTGCTTTCTTCCCTTTTCCTCCAGGGATGGTCCCAAGAGAACTCCCTGATGTAGGGAGTGTCCTGTGCAGGACACTCTCCCACTTGCTCTCCTTCCTGGGGATCCCACCTGCAACAACGCTCAAGGTGTCCAGACTGAGGATGACCTATCAAAGTGCACACCGAGCCACAGAAGGCTGCTCTCTTAATCTTTCAATGTCCAACACAATTCAGCTGTGATATCACTGGGCCCTGGTTGTTGATTAAAAGGTAGTTTACTTTCTCTCTCTTCTGTCATAATAGGTCTTTTGAAGCGTTCCACTTCTTCTGAAGTCAATTGCGGAAACTTTTATTTGCTGGAAAATCATCCATTTCTTCTAGATTTTAAAATTATTGCCAAAAGTTACATATACTCTTCTCTTGTAAGTATTTTAATTTCTCTTGTATCTGTGGCTGTGTCTGCTTTCAAATCCTTATCTCTGAGACTGAACAGAAAAACAGAGCACTTATTGGTAATCAAGAGCAGGACACACCCAAAAAGGCTTTCAAAAGCTAAAATGTGGATTTCCCAACTACACAGCATAACAAGTGAAGGAAAGAAAAATGTGGCTACTGCTGAGACCTGAATTGAGTCAAATGGAAGTAATATATGCCAACACACAGAGCAAAACTATAAGACGATGAAAATGATGAAGACAAAAACAAGAGTTGGGGAATGGATGCATGAACCTAACATTCAAGTATTGTGGCTTCAGAAGGAAAAAAAGGGGCTATATAGCAAAAAGATAATAATTCAGTAACAGGAGAAAAATTCTGAATGGAGAAGAATGAATTCTCTGGAAATGTGAAATATTAATCTTAAATAATCTGGAAATTGAAGGGAGATACTTCAAGGGAAATTCTTACAATAGCCTAAAACTAATAGCACGAAACAATTTCAGCAACACTATTTCAGCAGGGGCAGTGGGAGGGGAAGGAGGTTAGAGACATTCCAAATGTCCATCTCAGGACTGAGAGAAGGAGGGATGAAGGGGAGGATAACAGAGGAAGGTGTTCTAGTGGTCTCGTCCCATGCGGGGAGGAAGGGGAGAAAGCTGTGGAAATGTCATACCTGGTGAAATAGTTGGTATCTTGTTTCAAAGAACAATAGAGAACTATATGTTTGATTATGAGTACAAGGAAATAGAAACCATTAATAAAATTTAACAGTTTTGCTAGACACTACACATTAAAAGATGAGTAACAATTTGACCAAACCAATGGGAAATAAGGGGAAAAAAGCAATTTAAAATAAAGTACAAATATAAAACAATAGGAAACAGAAAAGACAGGCAAGTACATTATTAAACATATAAATTATTAAATATGTGAACAAACTGAATCATCTCGTCAAAAGATACAGCTTATTCAGAGAGGGTTAAAAACCAAAAGCAGGCTGAACATAGTGGTTCACGCTTGTAATCAGCATTTTGGGAGGCTGAGGTGGGAACATTCCTTGTAGCCAGACCTACAAAACCAGCCTGGGTAACACAGTGAGACCCCATCTCTACAAAAATAAAATAATTAGCTGAGTGCAGTGGCACACACCTGTATCCCCAGCTACTCAGGATGCTGAGGCAGGAAGATCACTTGAGTCCAGGAGTTTGAGGCTGCAGTGAGCTATGATGCAGTTTCATTGCACTCCAACTTGAGTAAGAAAGTGAGACCCTGTTTCAAAAAAAGAAAAAAGGAAAGAAAAAACCTACAACATTTATACCCTTAAGGGTATAGATACACTTAAATTGATGACAATGGATTCAAATTATAGGGATAAAAGGAGGAATACCAGGCAAATTGCAAACAAATAAAAAGCAAGATTGGCAATATTTAATATTAAATAAGATAGAATTCAAGATTATACACTAAACAGGATAAAAAAAGTGACGCATAACAACAAATTGTACAATTTATGAAAATATTTCAAAAACCGTATGTACAAAACAACATATAAGCTAAACATATGAAGCTAAAGCTTTTAGAAATATAAGAATAGTACCAGTACCATGCTGTTTTGGTTACTGTAGCCTTTACAGTATAGTTTGAAGTCAGGTAGTGTGATACCTCCAGCTTTGGTCTTTTGGCTTAGGATTGACTTGGCAATACAGGCTCCTTTTTGGTTCTGTATGAACTTTAAAGTAGTTTTTCCCAATTCTGTGAAGAAAGTCATTGGTAGCTTGATGGCGATGGCATTGAATCTGTAAATTACCTTGGGCAGTATGGCCATTTTCATGATATTGATTCTTCCTACCCATGAGCATGGAATTTTCTTCCATTTGTTTGTATCCTCTTTTATTTCATTGAGCAGTGGTTTGTAGTTCTCCTTGAAGAGGTCCTTCACATCCCTTGTAAATTGGATTCCTACGTATTTTATTCTCTTTGAAGCAATTGTGAATGGGAGTTCACTCATGATTTGGCTCTCTGTTTGTATGTATTGATGTATAAGAATGCTTGTGATTTTTGCACATTGATTTTGTATCCTGAGAATTTGCTGAAGTTGCCTATCAGCTTAAGGAGATTTTGGGCTGAGACGATGGGGTTTTCTAGATATAAAATCATGTCATCTGCAAACAGGGACAAGTACCAAAACAGAGATAAAGACCAATGGAACAGAACAGAGCCCTCAGAAATAACACCACACAACTAAAACCATCTGATCTTTGACAAACCTGACAAAAACAAGAAATGGGGAAAGGATTCTCTATTTAATAAATGGTGCTGAGAAAACTGGCTAGCCATATGTAGAAAGCTGAAACTGGATCCCTTCCTTACACCTTATACAAAAATTAATTCAAGATGGATTAAAGACTTAAATGTTAGACCTAAAACCATAAAAACCCTAGAAGAAAACCCAGGCAATACCATTCAGGACATAGGCATGGGCAAGGACTTCATGACTAAAACACCAAAAGCAATGGCACAAAAGCCAAAATTGACAAATGGGATCTAATTAAACTAAAGCGCCTTGGCACAGCAAAGGAAACAACCATCAGAGTGAACAGGCAACCTACAGAATGGGAGAAAATTTTTGCAATCTACCCATATGACAAAGGGCTAATATCCAGAATCTACAAAGAAATCAAACAAATTTACAAGAAAAAAACAAACAACCCCATCAAAAAGTGGGCAAAGTATATGAACAGACACTTCTCAAAAGAAGACATCTATGCAGCCAACAGACACATGAAAAAATGCTCATCATTACTGGTTATCAGAGGAATGCAAATCAAAACCACAATAAGACACCATCTCATGCCATTAGAATGGCAATCATTAAAAAGTCAGGAAAAAACAGATGCTGGAGAGGATGTGGAGAAATAGGAACACTTTTACACTGTTGCTGGGAGTGTAAGTTAGTTCAACCATTGTGGAAGACAGTGTGGCGATTCCTCAAGGATCTAGAACTAGAATTACCATTTGACCCAGCAACCCCATTACTGGGGTTATACCCAAAGGATTATAAATCATGCTACTATAAAGACACATGCACATGTATGTTTATTGCGGCACTATTCACAATAGCAAAGACTTCGAACCAACACAAATGTACATCAATGATAGACTGGATTAAGAAAATGTGGCACATAAACACCATGGAATACCCTGCCACCATAAAAAATGATGAGTTCATGTCCTTTGCAGGGACATGGATGAAGCTGGAAACCATCATTCTCAGCAAACTATCACAAGGACAGAAAACCGAACACTGCATGTTCTCACTCATAGGTGGGAATTGAACAATGAGATCAGTTGGACACAAGGTGGGGAACGTCACACACTGGGGCCTGTCAGGGGGTGGGGGGTTGGGGGAGGGATAGCATTAGGAGAAATACCTAATGTAAATGATGAGTTGATGGGTGCAGCAAACAAACATGGCACATGTATACCTATGTATCAAACCTGCACGTGGTGCACATGTGCCCTAGAACCTAAAGTATAATAAAAAAAGAAAAGAAAATTAACAGATAAATTATAAGTCACAAAGAATCTCTAAGCAAACATACCTAAGAGAAAAATCAGAATAAGCCAGACAGGGAAGACTAGAATAAATAATCCTTCAATGTAACTCATTATTTCCAAGACAACACAGAAAGGCAATTTGGAAATTTATTAGAGAAATTTAACAAGGAGAATAAAGTACTTAAAAAATCAAATAGAACCCTTGGAACTGATAAAGACTTTTGCTAAACTGAAAAATTCATTAGAGACTCTCAATAGTGGAATAGGTAAAATAGAGGAAATAACCAGAGAACTCAAAGATAGGCTATTTGAAAATACAGTTGGAGTAGAAAAAAGAAAAAAAAGAATAAAAAAATGAAGATCACCTACAAGATACAGAAAATTACCTCAAAAGAACAAATTTAAGAATTACTGTTGTTCAAGATGCAGTATAGCAAGAGCAAGGGGAAGAAAGCTTATTTAAACCAAAACAGAAACAAAAAAAACCCAGAAAACTTCAAAACTTGAGAAAGAGAGAAATATCCAGCTATATGAAAGTCAGAGAAAACCAAACAGATTCAAACCAAATAATACACAAGTCACATAATAATCAAACTCTCAAAGGTCAAGGATGAAGAGAAGATCTTAAAAGTACAAAGAGAAAATAAGTTAATAACGTATGAAGGATCTCCAATTCATTTGGCAACAGATTTCTCAATGGAAATCATACAGGGCAGGAATGGGATGACATTTTCAAAGTGCGAAACTAAAAAACAAAACAATGAAAAAACTGCCATCCAAGAATACTGTGTCCAGCAAAGCTATCCTTCAAATATGAAGGAGAGATAAAGCTTTTCCAGATGAAAAGCTGAGAAAATTCACCACCACCAGACCTGTATTAAAAGAATTGCAAAAGGAAGTCTACAATCTGAAAGAAAATCTTGTCAGACACCAGACGTGTCTTACAAGGATTGCAAAAGGAAGTCTAAAATCTGAAGAAAAAAAAACACTAACATACAAAAATAAAACATGTAAAAGTATAAAACTCACTGGTAAAATTAAGTACACAGACAAACCTAGAATACTCTAATACTGCAATCATGGTGTGCAATTCACTCACAATTCTACTATGAAGATTTTTTTTTTAGTGAAAGCCAGTTTATCAAGAAAGTAAAGGAATGAAAAGGTGTTGTCTACTCCATAGGCAGAGCAGCCCTACTATGAAGATTAAAAGACAAAGCTGTCAAAAATAATAATAGATATAGCAACCTGTTAAGAGACAACACAAAGTCAAAATGTAGGCAGGGGTGGAATTAAAGTGTCAAGTTTTAAAATTGTTTATTTGTTTCTATTCTTTTAATTGTCACCTAAAATAAGTTGTCATCACTTTAAAATAACTTGTTATATCTATAAGATGTGTTGTGTAAGCCTCATGGTAACAATGATGCAAAAACCAATAAGAGATTCACTAGAAACAAAAGCAATGAATTAAAACATCCTACCAGAGAAAATCACTTAATCACAAAAAAAGACAGTAAGAAAGGAAAAAGGAAGAGAGGACTTACAAAACAACCAGAAAGCAAGCAACAACATTAGCGTAGTAAATCCTTACTCATTAAAAAAAAGAATCAATGAAAATTGACACAATTTTTCAATTAAAAGGCATAGAGTGGCTGAGTGGGTAAGGAAACAAGAACCAACTCTGTGCTGCCTATAAGAAACCTACTTCACCTATAAAGACATATATAGGCTGAAGGTGAAGGAGTGAAATAAGATATTCCAGGCAGTTGAAAACCAGAAAAAGAGCAGGAATACCTACGCTTTTTAGATAAAATAGACTACAAATGGGATTACATCAAGTTAAAAACTTCTGCATAGCAAAGGAAACAATCATCGTAATGAAGACACAACCCAAAGAAATAAAAGTAAATATTTGCAAACTAGCTGTGTGACAAAAGATTTTTTTCTCTCCTCCCGTGACAGATTATGACAAAAGGTTAATAACCAGAATACATAAGGAGCTCAAACAACTCAACAGCAAAAACAAGCAAATAATTTGATTTAAAAACAGACAAAAAGATCTGAATAGATATTTATCAAAAAAAGCATACAAATAATAGGTATATGGAAAAAATGTTCAACATCATTAATCATAAGATAAATGTAAATCAAAATCACAATGAAATATCATCTCACCCCAACTTAAATGGCTTTTATCCAAAAGAAAGGGAATAACAGATGTAGGTGCGGATGTGGAAAAAGAACACTTATATACTGTTGATGGGAATATAAATTAGTACAGCAACCATAGAAAACTATTTGGATGTTCCTCAAAAACTTAAAAATGGAACTACTATATGATCTAGAAATTCCACTGCGGGTATATATCCAAAAGAAATGAAATAAATATATCAAAGAGGTATCTACACTCCCATGTTAACTGCAGTACTAGTCACAATAGCCAAAATATGGCATCTACCTAAGTGCCCATCAAGGGATGAATTGATAAAGAAAATGTGGCGTACATGCACAATGGAATATTATTCAGCTGTAAAAAGAATAAATCTTGCCTTTTGCAGCAACGTGGATGGAGCTGTAGTTCACTATGTTAAGTGAAATAAGCACAGAAAGACAAATATCACATGTTCTCACTCATTTATGGAAGCTAAAAATGCATGTCTCATGAAGATAGAGTGTAGATTGGTGGTTACCAGAGGCAGCAAGGGTAGGAGAGAAGGGGAGGGTGAAGAGAGATTGATTAATTGATGCAAACATATAGTTTGATGGAAATTTGATAGAAGCAATAAAACCTGGTGTGATGGTTAATATTGAGTGTCAACTTGACTGGATTAAAGAATGTAAAGTATCGTTCCTGGATGTGTCTGTGAGGGTGTTATCAAAGGAGGTTAACATTTGAGTCAGTGGACTCGGAAAGGCAGACCCACCCTTAATCTGGGTGGGCACAATCTAAACATCTGCCAGTATGGCCAGAATAAAAGCAGGCAGAAGAAGGTGAAAAGACTGGACTGGCTCACTCTCCCAGCCTACATCTTTCACCTGTTAGGGATCTTTCCTACCAACGAACATCAGACTCCAGGTTCTTCAGCTTTGGAACTCGGACTGGCTTCCTTGCTCCTCAGCTTGCAGACAGCCTATTGTGGGACCTTGTGACCTTGTGTGAGCCAATGCTACTTAATAAACCCCGCTATATATAACCTATTAGTTCTGTCCCTCTAGAGAACCCTAACACACCTAGAGTTTGATAGATCAGTAGAGTGACTATAGTTTAATCTATTGTATATTTCAAAATAACTAAAAGATAAAAATTTGAATGTTTCTAGCATAAATAAAAGACAAATGTTTATGATGATGGATATTCCAAATATGATCTTTACAAATTATATTAATGTGTTAAATTATCCGATTGCCAAAATATATGTACATCTATTATGTATCAATTTTTAAAATATAAACAGTTAGGAAAATGATTAGAGAGCTACCATAAATAAGTAGGGGCCCACTGGAATCACAGTTGTTTTGTTTTGTTTTGTTTTGTTTTGTTTTGTTTTGTTTTGTTTTTGAGACAGAGTCTCCCTCTGTTGCCCAGGCTGGAGTGCAATGGCATGATCTTGGCTCACTGCAACCTCCACCTCCTGGGTTCAAGTGATTCTCGTGCCTCAACCTCCCAAGTAGCTGAGATTACAGGCATGCACCACCATGCCTAGCTATTTTTTGTTGTTGTTGTATTTTTAGTACAGGTGGGGTTTCACCATGTTGCCCAGGCTGGTCTCAAACTCCTGAGTTCAGGCAATCCACCCACCTCGGCCTCCAAAAGTGGTAGGATTACAGGCGTGAGCCACCACGCCCAGCCTGGTTAGGTTTTATTTAATATTTAAAGACCAGATAAATCCAATGTCAGGTAAACTAATTTAGGTCTTATGAAAACATGGAAAGGTGGCTTGACTTATTTTATAAAGTCAGTATAACTGTAATGCCAAAAACCAAAAAGGAGATTATTTTAATAAGGAATAGGCTAATTTCACTTGTTTATAAATGTAAACACTCTAACTAAACTATTACTGAGTGGATCCAATGATATTTAAAAGAAAAATACTCCATAAAGCAGTGTTTATTGAAGAAAGCAGACTAACTCAGTATGTAGAATTCTATCAACATAATCGAATATATCAACACACTAAAGAAAAAATATATAATCCCATCAATGAATGCTGAAAGAACATTTGCTATGTCTATAGCCATTCCTAATTAAAACTTAAATAAAACAGTAAAAGATTACTTAAATATAAATATAATATAAAAGATGAATATAAACAATTAAATATTAATTAGGCAAATTGATAAAAGTTGGACAAACAATTAATAGAAAAATAAGCAGACAAGTGGAGAAGACAATCCATAGGAAAGTAGAATTAAGTGCCTAAAAAAAATACAATATACCTAAATTCTGAAGGAGCCAGAGAAATGTAAATTAAACTAACAATACAACAAAAAAAAAGCAAATATTATTCTAAATGCCAAATTCCTGAAAATATTTAACTTAGAAATCAGAAACCAGACAGGAATGCTTGTTCTCATAATGGTTATTCAATTATTTTGTTCTGGTAAACACTGTGAGCTGAAAAAAATGGAATACACATTAGAAAAGAAAAGATAAAATATTCTCTCTTTTTTTTTTTTTTGCTAAGACTATTACATTTCTAGAAACTCAATAGACTCTAGAAAAAATATTCTTAGACTGTATAAGAGAATTTGGTAAAATCTTACAGGTTGCAGGATGTAAGGTGAACACACAAAAATCAATAGATTTCTTCTATTCTAACAAGGAGTATGACAAAAGAAAATGAGAAAAAGCATTCTACACACAAATTAGGAAATGCTTAGGAATGAGGTTAGCAAGAAAGGCATGAGTCCTATGTGAAGCAAATCATAACATGTTATTTAAAAATATAAAATAAGATCTGAACAAATAGAAACAGATTTTCATTTTCAAGAGGAGAAACTTAGTATCATGTCAATTTGATTTTCCCAGATTTGATATCTATAAATTTAATGCAATTCAAATTTGAAGACTAATATTATGTAAATTGGATAAAATGATATTATGCTTTATATTTTTAAAACTCTGGAACTAGACAAGATATTTTTAAGAAGAAAGAGTGAGCTCTTGCCTTAACAAATATTACAACACACTACAAAGTCCCTATAAACATATTAATGTGTTATTTGGAAAAATACAAATGAAGAGGTCTGTGGAACACAAAAGAAAATTCTGAAATAAATTATAAAATAAATGATCAGTAAAACACAGCAAAGCTGGTATTTCAATTTGTGAAAAATAAATTTTTGTTACTCTAGTTACAAAAATAAATTTCAGGTGGCTTAAAAATTTAAAATATGAAAAAAAAATTATTTTAAAAAAATCCAAGAATCTACACATTTAATGTAGGAACAAACACCTTCCAAACAGAGAATGGAAAACCAGAGGCTTTAAAAGCACAGCACAGCAGAGCAATTACAAATTTATGAACACAAGAGATACCATAGATTAAGTCAATAGACATAAAATAGATTTTGGGAAATACTTGCTATGTAGTCGATAAAGAGAGTTAAATCCATGTGCAGAGCATTTGTGAAAAGTGATAAGAATTGGACAATTAGAGGAAAAATAAGCAAAGAAATTGAGAAGACAATTCATAGAAGAGCAGATCTAAATGATCAACAAACATAAAATATACCTAAATTCTGATAAAGTCAGGGATGTGTAAATTAAACTTACAATGATAATTCACTTTATGCCTATTAAGTATGCAAAAATTAAAAGACTGGGACTATTTACTGCATGCTTGAATGTGGAAATCTTAATTATTATGACCATTTTGGGAAAATGATCTGGCAACATCTATTAATATTAAGATATTAAAATTAAGAGCAATCTCATTTCTCAGAATTTACACCATAGAAATAAAAGCACCAACATATAAGAATATATATGCAAGAATATTTATTTATTGTAGCAGAAAATTGTAAATGCCTATCAATTCAATATAGTTGAATAAATTATGGCACATTAATTCATATTATAGCCTATTATCATAATAGCCTATTTAAAAACAATTTATATTTATTAATTTGTACTTATAATTGATTATGGAAATATTATGTAGATATATACAATTGTTTGACTATAAACAGTAGAGAGAATGTCAATATCTTAATAGCACTTATGTCTTGATTTAGTTTCCTAATTAATTTTACTCACTCAACTCTTGTATAGTTGTGAGTCATAAAAGATCATTATATTGGGCCAGGCATGGTGGCACATGTCTATAATACCAACACTTTTTGAGGCTGAGAAGGAGGGATCACTTGAGGCCAGGAGTTCAAGAGCAGCCTGGGTAACATAGCAAGACCCTGACTCTACAAAGAATGTTTTTTGTTAGTTAGTTAGTTAGTTCGTTCGTTCGTTCTTTCGTTCGTTCGTTCGTTCGTTCGTTCGTTTTAATTAGCTGGGTGTGGTGGCTTGTGCAAGTAATCCTAGGGATTCAGGAAGCTTAGGCAGGACATCCCTTGAGCCCGGGAGTCTGAGGTTCTGGTGAGCTAGGATCACATTGCTGCACTTGAACTTGTGCAACAGAGCAAGATCTTGTCTCTAAAAACAATAATAATAATAATAATTGTATTGCTTCCATTTAATTATTTAAGTGTTCTATCCTAAAATTGTGTGTGTGTTTACAGTGCTTTAATTATGAGTGCCCCCTCTGATCCTGTGCATTTATTTTTAAAAAAACTTTTTATCCTGAAATAATTATAGAAGGATATGAAAATATAGATCTCATATACTCTTCACACAGTTTATCCCAATGGTAACATCTTCCATAATTATGGTACCATGTCAAATCTAGGAAACTGACAGATACAATTCACGCATCCTTATTCAGAATTTCACCCATTGTACTTGCACTCATTTGTGTATTCAGTTCTAGGCAATTTTATGATGTTTAGATTTGTGTGATCCACCCTAACCCAGTTAAGATACAGAGCACTTCCATCACAAGGATTCTTCATGCCATCCTTTTATAGCCAGAGCCATCTCCTTCCTTAACCCCGGCAACCACTAATGTTTTCTCTATCGCTATAATTTTATAATTTCAATGATGTTATATAAATGGAATTACACAATATAATCTTTTGAGATTGGCTTTCTTTACTTAATACAATTCCCTTGAGATCAATCCAACATGTGTGCACAACAACTTGTTCCTTTTTATGGATTTGCTGTTTTGTTGTTTGTTTGGTTGGTTTTTATTACTTTATATCTGGGTATTTTATACAGAGATGTAACAGTGCCTAGTAACATTCCATCAAAATATGAAAATCAAAAGTACAAAAAACGGATGGAGAATTTGATGAAAATCACAGTCTTAACCCAGAAAAAAAAGATAGCAGATTTTTATATAAATATATTCTTTTTAAAAAATTGAAAATAATTGTACATATTTATTGGGTACATGTGATATTTTGACACATTCATATAACTATAATGACAAAATCAGGGAAATTAGGATATCTATGACCTCAACCATTGATCACTTCTTTGTGTTGGGAACATTTCAAATCTTCGTTTCTGTTTTAAAATATACAATAAATTATTGTTAATTATAGCCACCCTACTATGTAATTGAACATTAAAACTTATTCCTTCGATCTAACTGTATTTTATTTTAGTGCTGTGTCTTGAATCTATTCATTTATTTTGTAAAAATAAATTTTATAGCACGTATTTGAAGTTTACAACATGATGTTATGGGATACATATAAAGCATGGTTACTGTAATAAAGAAGATTAACGTATCTATCATTTCACAGTTACTTTTTTTGTGTATGAGAAGAGTACCCAAAATCTGCTTTTTCAACAAAAATCCTGAATATAATACAATTTTATTAACTTTAGTCCTCATGTAATACACTACATCTCTGGACTTGTTCATCTTACATATCTGCTATTTTGTGTCTTTTGACCTACACTTCCCCATTTCCTCTCCCCTCACCACTTCTGGTAACCACTATTTCATTTTCTGCCTCTGTGTATTTGAGCTTGTGTGTGTGTGTGTGTGCATATATATATATATATATATATATATATATATATATATATTTCACATATAAGTAAAATCATGCAATATTTTTCCTTCTGTGCCTGGCTTATTTCACTTAGCACAATATCCTCCAGGTCTATCCATGCTGTGGTAAATGGCAAAAACCTCTTCTTTTCAAGTCTGAATAATATTCCATTGGGTGTGTGTGTGTGAATGTGTGTGTGTGTGTGTGTGTGTGTAAACACCACTTTTTTTATCCATTTGTCCATTGATGGACATTAAATTTGTTCTATAGCTTTCCTGGCTCTTGTGAATACTGCTGCAACGAAAATGGGAGTTCAGATCTCTTTACAAGGTGATGATTTTATCTCCTTTGGGTATGTATCCAGGAGTGGCATTGCTACGTCATGTAGTACTATTTTTAATTTCTTTAAGAATCTCCTTTCTGATTTCCATACTAGCTGGAAATGTGTCAGTCTTCTGTATCAGTCTTCTCTCCCACCAACAATGAACTAAGGTCCTCTTTTCTCCACACCCTCATCTGTCATCTCTTGCCTTTTGATAGTAGCTATCTTTACGGGTGTGAGGTGATAACTCACAGTGGTTTTAGTTTGCATTTTCCTTATGATTAGTGATATTGAGCACCTTTGTATATACCTATTTTCCATTCTTACGTCTTCTTTGGAGAAATGTCTGTTCAGGTCTCTTGCTCACTTTTCAATTGGTTTATCTGCTTTTCTGCTATTGAGTTGCAAGAGTTCTTTATAAATTTTAGATCTTAACCTCTTAACAGATATGTGGTTTGCAATTATTTTTTCGCAGTCCATAGGTTGCTTTTTTTGTCAATTGTTTACTTCGCTGTACAGAGGCTTTTTAGTTTAATGCTGTTCTATTTATTTATTTCTGTTTTTGTAGCCTGTGCTTTTGGTGTGATATCCAAAAAAAATATTGCCAAGACCAATGTGAAATAGCTTTTCCCTTAGGTTCTCTTCTAGTTTTATGGTTTCATATCTTACATTTAAATCTTTTATTCATTTCAAGTTAATTTTTGTTTACAGAGTAAGGGTCCAATTTCATTTGTTTGCATGAAATTGTGGAAAGTTCTGTAGCGCTGTCTATTGAAGAGACTATTCTTTTCCCATTGTGTTATTTTGACGTCTTTGTCAAAATATAGTTGTCCATATATGTGTGAATTTATTTCTGAGCTCTCTAAAATGTTCTATTGGTTTATATATCTATTTTTATACTTGTACCATACTGTTTTGATTACTATAACTTTGTAACAAAATTTTAAATTAGAAATTGAGTTGCCTCTAAATTTTTTTTCTGTCCAGGATTGCTTGGGCTATTCAGGGTGTGTGTGTGTGTGTGTGTGTGTGTTTCCCTATGGATTTTAGAATTGTTTTTTTCTATTTCTGTGAAGAATGCTATTGGTATTTTGATAGCAGTTGTGTTAAATCTGTATATTCCTATGGGTTGTATGAATAGTTTAACAATATTATTTCCTCCAATTCATGAACACAGGATATCTTTCCAATGATTTGTGTCTTGTTCAGTTTCTTTCATTGGTGTTTTATTGTTTTTAGTGTAACAATCTTTCACTTCCTTGGTTAAATTTATTCCTAGGTATTTTTGTCTGATGCTATCATAAACGGAATTGTTTTCTTAATGTCTTTTTCAGCTAGATCATTATTTGTGTATAGAAGTGCTGATTTTTGATGTTGACTTTCTATCCTGCAAACTTGTTGAAATTTATTTATTAGTTCTAACAGGATTTTTGTAGAGTTCTTGAGGTTTTCTATATATAGGATCACATCACCTGCAAATAGAGATAATTCTACTTTTCCCTTTTTATTTTTTACTTTTTAAATTTAAATTATTCTATTTTATTTTTCCATAAGTTTTTGGGGTACAGGTGGTATTTGGTTACATGAGTAAGTTCTTTAGTGGTGATTTGTGAGATTTTGGTGCACCCACCACTCGAGCAGTATACACTGCACCATATTTGTAGACTTTTATCTCTCACCCCTCTCCCACTCTTCCCAAGTCCCCAAAGTACACTGTATTATGCTTATGCCTTTGCACCCTCATAGCTTAGCTCCCACATATCAGTGAGAAGATACTATCTTTGGTTTTCCATTCCTAAGTTACTTTGCTTAGAATAATAGTTTCCAATCTTATCTAGGTCATTGCAAATGCTGTTAATTCATTCCCCTTTATGGCTGAGTAGTATTCCATTGTATATATATTTCCCTTGAAAACCCTAAGGACCTCCAGAAAGCTCCTAGAACTGACAAATAATTCAGCAAAATTTCCAGGTACATGATTAAAGTACACAAATCAGTAGCTCTTCTATACACCAACAGCGACCAAGCATGTATATATATATATATATATATATATATATATGTATATATATATGTGTATATATATATATATACACTATATGTTTTATATATATATATATAACAGTTTCTTTATTCACTTGTTAAGTGATGAGCATTTGGGTTGGTTCCACGATTTTTGCAATTGTGAATTATGCTGCTAAACATGCATGTGCAAGTATCTTTTTCGAATAATGACTTCTTTTCCTCTGGATAGATACCCAGTACTAGGATTGCTGGAACAAATGGTAGTTCTACTTTTAGTTCTTTAAGGAATCTCCACACTGTTTTCCATAGTGGCTGTACTAGCTTACATTCCAACCATCAGTGTAGAAGTGTTCCCCAATAGTTGCATCCACACCAACAGCTAATGTTATTTTTTATTTTTATTTTTTAATTATGGCCATTCTTGGAATAAGGTGGTATTGCATTGTGGTTTTGATTTGCATTTTTCTGATCATTAGAGACGTTGAGGATTTTTTCATGTTTGTTGGCTATTTGTATATCTTCTTTTGAGAACTGTCTATTCATGTCCTTGGCCCACTTTTTGGTGGGATTTTTTTTCCCTTACTGATTTGTTTGAGTTCATTGTAGATTCTGGATATTAGTTCTTTGTCAGATGTACAGATTGTGAAGATTTTCTCCCACTCTGTGGGTTGTCTGTTTACTTTGCTGACTGTTCCTCTTGCCATGCAAAAGCTCTTAAGTTTAATTAGGTCCCAGCTATTTATCTTTGTTTTTATTGCATTTGCTTTTGGGTTCCTGGTCATGAAATCCTTGTCTAAGCCAGTGTCTAGAAGGTTTTTTCCAATGTTAACTTCTAGAATTTTTATAGTTTCAGGTCTTAGGTTTAAGTCCTTAATCCATCTTCAGTTGATTTTTGTATAAGATGAGAGATGAGGATCCAGTTTCATTCCCCTACATGTGGCTAGCCAATTATCCCAGCACCATTTGTTGAAAAGGGTGTTCTTCCCCACTTTATGTTTTTGTTTGCTTTGCAAAGATCATGGGCTGTAAGTATTTGGGTTTATTTCTGGGTTCTCTATTCCACTCCGCTGGTCTATGTGCCTATTTTTATATCAGTACCATACTGTTGTGGTGGCTATGGCCTTATAGTTTAGTTTGAAATCAGGTAGTGTGATGCCTCCAGATTTTTTCTTTTTGCTTAGTCTTGCTTTGGATAAGTGGGCTCTTTTTTGGTTCTGTATTAAT
Organism: Pan troglodytes; assembly: GCF_028858775.2. NCBI lineage: Eukaryota > Metazoa > Chordata > Mammalia > Primates > Hominidae > Pan > Pan troglodytes. The sequence continues at coordinate 19,728,118 of NC_072411.2, forward strand.
GTTATAATTGTTTTTTATAACTCTGAAGAATGATCGTGGCATTTTGATGGGGATTGCACTGAATTTGTAGATTTTGCTGTGTGGTCATTTTCACAATATTGATTCTACCCATCCATGAGCATAAGAGGTGTTTCCATTTGTTTGTGTCATCTATGATTTCTTTCAGCGTGTTTTGTAGTTTTCTTGAGGAGGTTTTTCAACTCCTTTCTTAGGTGTATTCCTAAGTTTGTTTGTTTGTTTGTTTGCAGCTATTGTAAAAGTGGTTGAGTTATTGATTTGATTCTCTGCTTGGTTGCTGTTGGTGTATAGAAGAGCTACTGATTTGTGTACTTTAATCATGTACCTGGAAATTTTGCTGAATTATTTATCAGTTCTAGGAGCTTTCTGGAGGAGTCCTTAGGGTTTTCAAGGGAAATGATCATATCATCAGCAAACTGGGACAATTTGACTTCCTCTTTACCAATTTGGATACCCTTTATTTCTTTCTCCTGTCTGATTGCTCTGACTAGGACTTCCAGTACTATGTTGAAGAGGAGTGGTGAGAGTGAGCATCCTTGTCTTGTTCCCATTTTCAGAGGGAATGCTTTCAACTTTTCCCATTCAGTATCGTGTTAGCTGTGGGTTTGTCATAGATGGCTTTTATTATGTTAAGATATATCCCTTGTATGCCAATTTTGCTGAGGGTTTTGTTCATAAAGGGATGCTGGATTTTGTTGAATGCTTTTTCTGCATCTATTGAGATGATCATGTGATTTTTGTTTTTAATTCTGCTTATGTGGTGTATCACATTTATTGACTTGCACATGTTAAACCATCCCTGCATCCCTGGTATGAAACCCACTTGATCCATGGTGGTTTACCTTATATGTTGTTGGATTTGGTTAGCAAGTATTTTGTTAAGGATTTTAGCATCTATGTTCATCAAGGGTATCAGTCTGTAGTTTTCTTTTTTGTTTGTGTCCTTTCCTGGTTTGGTATTAGGCTGATGCTTGCCTCATAGAATGAATTAGGGAGGTTCCTTCTTTCTCTTTCTTGTGGAATAGTGTCAAAAGGATTGGTACCAATTCTTTGAATGTCTGGTAGAAGTCTGCTGTGAATCTGTCTGGCCCTGGACTTTTTTGTTGGTAATTTTTAAATTACCATTTTAATCTCACTGCATGTTATTTGTCTATTCAGGGTATCTAATTCTTCCCGATTTAAGCTAGGAGGGTTGTATTTTTCCAGGAATTTATTCATCTCTTCTAGGTTTTCTAGTTTATGTGCATAAAGGCATTCACAGTAGCCTTGAATAATCTTTCATATTTCAGTAGTGTCCGTTGTAACATCTCCTGTTTCATTTCTTAGTGAGGTTATTTGGATTTTCTCTCTTCTTTTCTTGGTTAATCTTGCTAACAGCCTATCAGTTTTATTTATCCTTTGAATTGTTTTTTTAGTTTCAATTTCATTTAGTTCTCCTCTGATTTTGGTTATTTCCTTTCTTCTGCTGGGTTTGAGATTGGTTTGTTCCTGTTCGTCTAGTTCCTTGAGGTCTTACCATAGATTGTTTCTGCTCTTTCAGATTTTTTGATGTAGGTGTTTAAGGGTATGAACTTTCCTCTTAGTGCCGCCTTAGCTGTATCCCAGAGGTTTGGATAGGTTGTGTCATCCTTGTCATTCAGTTCAAAGAAATTTTTTAATTTCCATCTTGATTTCATTTTTTACCCAGTGCTCATTCAGGAGCAGGTTATTTAATTTCCATGTATTTGTGTGGTGTTGAAGGTTCCTTTTGGAGTTAATTTCTAGTTTTATTACACTGTGGTCTGACAGAAAGCTTGATATAATTTCAGTTTTCTTAAATTTATTGTGGCTTGTTTTATGGCCTATTATATGGTCTATCTCAGAGAAAGTCCAAACCACTGTTGAATAGAATCTGTATTCTGCAGTTGTTGGATGAAATGTTCTGTATAAATCTGTTAAGTCCATTTGTTTCAAGTATAGTTTAAATCCATTGTTTCTTTGTTGACTTTCTGTCTTGATGACCTTCTGTCTTGATGACCTCTTTAGTGCTGTCAGTGGAGTATTTGAAGTATCCCACTATTACTGTGTTGCTGTCTATCTCATTTCTTAGGTCTATTAGTAATTGTTTTATAAATTTGGGAGCTCCAGGGTTAGGTGCCCATATGTTTAGGATTGTGATTTTTTTTGTTGTTGGACAAGGCCTTTTACCATTATATGATATCCCTCTTTTCTCTTTTAACCACTGTTGCTTTAAAATTGGTTTTGTCTGATATAAGGATAGCTACCCCTGCTGGCTTTTGGTGTCCGTTTGCATGAAATGCCTTTTTCCACCCCTTCACTTTAAGTTTACCTGAGCCCTTATGTGTTAGGTGAGTCTCCTGAAGGCAGCAGATGGTTGGTGAGTGCTTATCCATTCTGTGGTTCTGTATCTTTTAAGTGGAGCATTTAGGCCATTTATATTCAACGTTAGTATTGAAATGTGAAGTACCCTTGCATTCATCATGCTCTTTGTTGCCTGTGTACCTTGTTTTTTTTTAAGTTTCTTGTTTTTGCTTTTTAACTTGTATTTTTGTTTTATAGGTCCTGTGTGATTTATGCTTTAAAGAGATTCTGTTTTGATGTGTTTCCAGGATTTGTTTCAAGATTTTGATCTCCTTTTAGCAGTTCTTGTAGTGGTGGCTTGGTAATTGTGAATTCTCTCAGCATTTGTTTGTCTGAAAATGACTGTATCCTTCTTTTGTATATAGTGCTTATTTTCACTCGATACAAAATTCTTGGCTGATAATTGTTTTGTGTGAGGAGGCTGAAGATAGGGCCCCAATCCCTTCTCACTTACAGGGTCATTGCTGAGACGTCTGCTGTTAATCTGACAGGTTTTCCTTTATAGGTTACCTGATGCTCTTACAATTTTTTCCTTCATCTTAACTTTGGATAACCTGATGACAATGTACCTAGGTGAAGATCTTGTTGCAATGAATTTCCCAGGTGTTCTTTGTGCTTCTTGTATTTGAATGTCAGGTCTCTAGCAAGACCAGGGAAGTTTTGAAGTTTTCCTTGATTATTCCCCTAAATATGTTTTCCAAGATTTTAGAATTGCCTTCTTCCTCAGGAACACCGATTATTCTTAGGTTTGGTCGTTTAACATAATCCCAGACTACTTGGAGGGTATGGTCATATTTTCTTAGTCTTTGTTGGAGTAGGTTAATTCAAAGACCTTGTCTTCGAGCTCTTTATTTCTTTCTTCTACTTGTTCAATTCTATTGCTGAGACTTTCCAGAGCATTTCACATTTCTTAAAGTGTTTCCAAAGTTTCCCAAATTTTTTATTGCTTTTTCTTTAAGCTATCTATTTCCTTGACTATTTTTCCCTTCACTTCTTGTCTCTTTTTTTTATTTCCTTGCATTGGGCTTTGCTTTTCTCTGGTCCCTCCCTGATTAGCTTAATAACTAACTTCCTGAATTCTTTTTCAGGTAAATCAGGGATTTCTTCTTGGTTTGGATCCATTGCTGGTGAAGTAGTGTGATTTTTTGGGGGTATTGACGAGCTTGTTTTGTCATATTACCAGGGTTGGTGTTCTGGTTCCTTCTCATTTGGGTAGGCTCTGTCAGAAAGAAGGTCTATGGCTGAAGGCTGTTGTCCAGATTTTTTTTTGTCCCACGGGGTGTTCCCTTGATGTAGTACTCTCCCTTTTTTTCTGTGGATGTGGCCTCCTGTGAGCCGAACTGCAGTGATTGTTGTCTCTTTTCTCTCTTCTGGGTCTAACCACCCAGCAAGTCTACCCAGCTCTGGGCTGGTACTGGGGGTTGTCTGCACAAAGTCCTGTGATGTGAACTGTTTATGGGTCTCTCAGCTGTGGATACCAGCGCCTCTTCCAGTGGAGTTGGCAGAGGGTGCAATGGACTCCATGAGTGTCGTTAGCTTTGGTGGTTTAATGCTCTATTTTTGTGCTGGTTGTCCTCCTGCCAGGAGGTGGCGCTTTTCATAAAGGATCAGCTGTAGCAGTGTGGAGAGGGACTGGTGGTGGGCATGGCTCTAGAACTGCCAAGATTATACGCCCTTTGTCTTCCAGTACCAGGGTGGGAAGGGAAGGACTATCAGGTGGTGGTGGTGCTAGGTGTGTCTGAGCTCAGACCCTCCTTGGGCGGGTCTTGCTGGAGTTGCTGTGGGGGATGGGGGTGGGATTCCCAGGTTACTGGAGTTGTGTACCTAGGAGGATTGTGGCTGTCTCTGCTGAGTCATGCAGGTTGTCAGGGAAGTGGGGGAAAGCTGAAAGTCACAGGCCTCACCCAGCTCCCACACAAACCGAAGGGCCAGTCTCACTCCCACGGTGCACTCCCCCGCCCGCCCGCCCGCCACCCTGCCAACAGCCCCAAGTCTGTTTCCAGGAAGAGCCTCCCAGCTGTGAAAGAAAAGAGCTTTAGTTCTTTCCCAACCTGAGAAGTCTGCAAGCTGGATTTGCGCCCTCCCCTGAGTTCTGGTCAGGAGGCTTCTCACCCTGTTCACCCTGTTCAAGTTGTTACAAAGTTCAGCTAGAGAATTCTTCTCCCTGTGGAGTTTTACCCCCTGCTACTCTGGCCACTCACCTGATGGATCCCTGTGGTTCCAGGCAGGAATGGGCTGCTTGGGGTCCCAGCAAACTCCCAGGGCCTTTCTGCTTCTTCCTCTACCCCTGTATTTCACTTGACTCAGCTCTCTAACTTGACTCAGCTCCAGGTAAAGTTGGAAACTTCTGCAAACAGACCTTCAGCTTCTCCAGTGGGGGTGCGTGTTTGAGAGAGGAGGGTCTCCCTTTCCCACTTCCACAGTTGGGGCACTCGCAGTATTTGGCATGTCTCTTGGGTCCTGCAGGAGCAGTCTGCTTCCTTCACAGAGACTGTGGATCCTCTCAGGATTGCTGGTTTGTTCTTGCAGTTGATCTGGAGCTAAAATTCACAATGCAAGCCACCACATGCTGCTCTGTCTGGAGCTGCAATCTAATCCTGCTTCCCATCTGCCTTGATCCTGCAAAAAAGGAATACTACTTTTTCCTTTTCAATTTGGATGCCTTTTATTTCTTTTTCTTGTCTGATTGCTCTCGCTAGTAACTGTTAGTACTATATTGAACAGAAGTGGCAAGAGTGGGTATCCCTGTCCTGTACCAGATCTTGGTGGAAAAGTTTTCAGTTTTTCACTGTTGATTTTGATGTTAGCTGTGAGTTTTTCATAAATGGCTTTTATTATGTCAAGAAACTTTCCTTCTACATGTAAACAGTCAAGAGTTGTTATCAAGAAACAATGTTGAACCTTGTCAAATGCTTTCTCTGTGTCAATTGAGATGATTATGTGGTTCTTATCTTTCATTCTGTTAAAGGGATGTGTCACACTGATTGATCTGCATATGTTAAATCAGCTTTGCATGCCAGGGATAAATCCGACTTGGTCATGATGTGTAATCTTTTTGATGTGTTGTTGAATTTGGTTTGCTAATATTTTATTGAAGATTTTTGTATCAATGCTCCATGATAGCCTGTTATGCGGCCACTTAACAGGGTGCATTAGAACTATAGTAGTGGTCCAGGAGTCATTTTCACAAGTTATTTTTTGGTAAAAGAAGATAAAGATAAATGTGTAAGATATGATCCAAATAATAGAAAATGCTGACAAAAAAACCAATACTATATATGTGAGTGATGTATGTGTCTCTATTTATATTTACATATGAGCATAAAAAGGACACATAACACATACCAATTTATTAACCTAGGTTACCCGCAGAAGGGCTGGGGCTGAGTATAGGGGCCGTTGTAAGCAGAGGGTTGAAGAGGAGAGGGGAAAGCCAAGCAAAATGGGGACTTTCTAAAAATATGTATAAAATGGTGATATATAGGGGCGGGTATGATGGCTCACACCTGTAATCCCAGCACTTCGGGAGACCAAGGTGGGTGGATCACCGGAGGTCAGGAGTTTGATACCAGCCTGACCAACATGGTAAAACCCCGTCTCTACTAAAATATAAAAATTAGCCGGCCGTGGTGGCATGTGCCTGTAATCCCAGCTACGCGGGAGGCTGAGGCAGGAGAATCACTTGCACCCAGGAGGCACAGGTTACAGTGAGCCGAGATCGCGTCATTGCACTCAGGCCTGGGCAACAAGAGTGAAGCTGCATCTCAAAAAAAAAAAAAAAAAAAAAAAAAGAATATATATATATATATATACACACACACACACACACACATATTATATATATAGTGATATGCATGTAAAATTGTGAGTGTATATACAAATAAATTTGTAATAAAAATTTCTAAAATAGAAAAGTGTAGGAGTATGCACAAGTGGGAGAGATAACTTTTGAACTGGCTGAATCACTGCAGTGTTGTGATGAACATATTTGTTTGAACGTATTGAAACCAGTCTGGTGGCAAGACCTGGAACTCTCCTCTTGGCCCCGTTCTCATTATCTTGGTCATAATAGGGGAAAGATGTGGAAATCATGTTGATTACACTTGCAGGTAAAAGAAAGAAAGATGGGATAACTTTTTATGTTTGAAAACAGAAATAAAATGTAAAACAAGCCAGAAGATTTAGCCCAAAGCTATTAAGTGAACATTAATCAAGATAAAGTTCTGTCTCTAGTTTTAAATACATCCATTTACCTAAACTATTTATGTGGGAATGATCAGTTTCTTGTGCGTAAGTTCCATTAAGTCACTGGCTTTGTCTTATTTATCTTTAAGCCCTGACTACCCACTACCCAGCACAGTGCCTGGCCCATAATCTATTCTGGACAGAGCCCAGAGAGGATCTGATGGGATGGTAGAAGGTGATGAGCTGGAACACAAAAGCAGTGTGTACAAAGAGAAGGAAGGACAAACCCGAGGGGCACCATGATGCCAGATTCTATGCCAGGGGTACCTTGAACTCCTGAGAACCCTGGGATGTAGGTGATATTAGATCCACTTTGCAGATGAAGAAACTAGGGGTAAAACTGGATTTGAACCCCAGGTTTGCTCGACTTCAAATTTTCCCCCAGGAAACTGGTAGGACAGCAAGTATTATTTTAGATCATAGACACTTAGAGCTGGGAAATCCCAGGCGCCAGAAGCCAGGGTGGGCTGGGGCCCAGCAGCGGAGCTCTGGGCACACTCCAGCTGTCACTTTCAACCACAGCAGCTTTGCTTCATTCTTTTTTCCTTGTTCTTTGTAAGATTCTTTTTTCTTTGTAAGATTTCATTTGAATAAAGAATTCCCTGGCTGAAAAGAAGAAGCTTAAAATCATTATGTATGTCATCCATCCTGCCTCAGTCTTCATTATAGAAATAAGAAAGATAAGGTCCAGAGAAGGGATTGATTCACATGGTCCAGCTAGGGCTGGCCCCAGAACACCACCAGACTGGGTTTCTCCTGACACCTGAGCCCCTGGCCTGGAGTTTTCCTAGAGAGGTTGTTGTCAGGGGAAAGCCCCCACAAAGCTGCTGCCTCTCCACTCCTCAGCCAGGCTTGCCCAGTGCCTCACTCCCACAGGCCATAAGTCTTCTTTTCTTGGTCGTCCTTTTGGGGAGGGCCAAGAGCTTGAAGAGAGCCTCTCGGGCCTGTCAATCTTTCTTCAAGTGCATCTGCTTTTCCAGAGGACAGCGCTACACCCAGATGCTTAAAAGCCCATTTGGGACCCCCTGATGGATGTCTGAAGCTGCCCCACACCAGGAAGCCGGTGAGTTGCTTGCTTGGTTGGGTTCCGCCTGCATTCGCTTGACTCAGCAATGCTGACTGAGAGTTGCCCCTCCATGTTCCTTCCCAATAGGAGGCTGGCCTGAGAACCTGGCCAGGCCCCCTCTCCTCAGGCCCCTCTGTCCCAACCATTGCATTGCCTCCCTGCCCTTCCAGAATTGGGCAGCCTCAGACATGACAGGACCAAGGTTTGGGGCAGCAGGCTTGATTTGAGGGGCCTGCTCGCAGACAAGCTCCTCAATCTTTATTCCTTTCAGCCAGGAAATTCTCCAATGGCTCCCTTCTTGAATGGAAACCACTGGAGTAAAAAAGTCTTCTGTAAAGTAAATAACACAGACCAGAGGTAGTACTATGACCACCAGTGAGTGCATCTGTCTGAGGCGCTGGTCAGCATATAGGACAGAGTGTGAAATGGGCAGGACTCCACAGCCCCAGGGACAGGCAGCCTGGCTTCCAGATCAGTGTATTCCAGAGCAAGCCACTCCCTCTTCAGGAGCCTCAGTGTGTTTTTCACTCTTTCAAACTTTAAGACTCTTATTAACAAGTCCATGCAGTTTGTGAGCTTGAAAAAACCTCTCTATATATAAAGGTGGAGTTTTGGTGGGGTTTTGTTTGTTCACTGTTTTGTGGGTTGGGATTTCAGGAGGGCTAAACCAAGCAGCTCTACTTTGGAGGTCTCTATCGGGGGAAGCCACCCCCAATATTTCAACATAGGTTCTTTCTATTTTCCATAAGTGTCGGCCTGCTGAGAAATAAAGAGAAAGAGTACAAAGAGAGGAATTTTACAGCTGGGCTGCCGGGGGTGACATCACATATCAGTAGGACCGTGATGCCCACCTGAGCCACAAAACCAGCAAGTTTTATTAAGGATCTCAAAAGGGGAGGGGATGCAAGAACAAGGAGTAGGTCACAAGATCACATGCTTCAAAGGGCAAAAAGGAGAACAAAGATCACACGCTTCTGAGGAAACAGGACAAGGGCAAAATCAGAAACTCCTGATAAGGGTCCAACAAAGATAACAAGGCAAAGGGCAAAAGCAAGGATCACAAGGCAAAGGGCAAAAGCAGAACTAATGATAAGGGTCTATGTTCAGTGGTGCACGTATTGTCTTGATAAACATCTTAAACAACAGAAAACAGGGTTCGAGAGCAGAGAACCAGTCTGACCTCAAATTTACCAGGGTACAGTTTTTGTTTTTTCCCCACCCTAACAAGCCTGAGGGTACTGCAGGAGACCAGGGTGTATTTCAGTCCTTATCTCAACTGCATAAGACAGATACTCCCAGAGTGGCCATTTATAGGCCTCCCCCCAGGAATGCATTCCTTCCCCAAGGTATTAATTATTAATATTCCTTGCTAGGAAAAGAATCTAGCGATATCTTCCTTACTTGCACATCTTCTTGCAGAGGCTCTCTGCAAGAAGAAAAATATGGCTCTATTTTGCCCGACCCTGCAGGCAGTCAGACCTTATGGTTGTCTTCCCTTGTTCCCTGAAAATAGCTGTTATTCTGTTATTTTTCAAGGTGCACTGATTTCATATTGTTCAAACACACATGTTTTACAATCAATGCGTACAGTTAACACAATTATCACAGTGGTCCTGTGGTGATGTACATCCTCAGCTTACGAAGATAACAGGATTAAGAGATTAAAGTAAGACAGACATAAGAAATTATGAAAGTATTATTTGGGAACTGGTAAATGTCCATGAAATTTTCACAATTTATGTTTCTCTGCCACGGCTCCAGCCAGTCCCTCCATTCGGGATCCCTGACTTCCTGCAACAGGTCTCAAGTCAGGTTACAAAACTCAGAGGTCTGCCCAGGTTGCAGTCATCCAAAGGCTCAACTGTGTTGGATGGCCCAGCTGGCCCATTCAAAAGGCTGGTGGTTGATGCTGGCTGTCTATGGTGAGCTCAGCCTGGGCTGTCACAAGAGTGCCTACCCACAGCCTCCACCTGTGGCCTGGGCTTCCTCACAGCATGACAGTCTTGGGTCATTAGATTTCTTACATGGCAGACCTCAGCTCCAAAAGCAAGTATTACAGCCTGTCAAGCTTTCCTTGGTTAAAACTCTTTCAAATGTCAACTCCACAAGATGTGAAAGAATTGAAGGCTTTAAAAACATCATGTTTGCTGTCACTAAAAAGAAAAGTCTATGAATAAACACAAAATGAAAACCCTGTACTACATAGATAATGCTTAGAGCTCTAGTTACCGTGTCAACAGTTTTGTATTGGACGACCTCAGCTCCAACCTCTTTTGTTCACATCTTATTGCTAGAATCTCATATTTGTTAGTCTTGCTGGCTGTCCACAGGGGCTAATGGTAGAAAAAGCCAACAATTCCTCAGCCCTGCCCTAGTCAGTCTTGGCAGAGGACTTGTTTTCAGCTGCTGAGGCATTTTTCTCTTTGTCCTCTTATAATTTAGGGCTTGAAGGCATCTGCAAGATGATCCTGGCAGTAATGGTGAGGAGGCTGCTGACCCAGTCTCCTGTCTCCTTGGCTGTCTTTATCTGTGTCTCTGCTGCTTGGCTGGCTACCTACCAGGGGTCCTGTGGAATAGTGGTCATAGTCTGGACACACACATCTTGTGTCTTCCAGTTGTCTTGCTTGTTGTGCTGCCAGCTATTGTCAACCCTTTCACCATAGCTTCCCGCTCAGGAGGGCTGGGATCCTGGGGTCAGTGCCCACTGGGTGTCCACAGGTTGGGAGGTAGGGACAGCTACCTGAAGTGAAGCAGGAAGGCATTATTGAAGCTGGCCTCCTGGTGCACACCCCCATTCCTCCTTGCTTTTTTCACTCTCATCTTTCTGGTTGTTCTGTCAGTGTGATGTGAGGAGTCCTTTTTACCACAGTTATGTGCATTTTACCTGTTGCTACCAGGAAACTCCCCACCTGGGCCCCTCACCTGCTCCTTGGCAATACCCAACCTCTCAGGCCCTCCTGCATGGTCAACAGACATCCTTAGCACTTTTTCCTATTAGCCAGGGTATAGATGCATCTTGCTCATGAAATCCCGTTGTTCCCACATTGGGCCATGTTACTGGGTGCTATCTTTTTTTGTGATGACCTTCTGGTCTCTGCTGGCCGCCCTGGTGATGTGTGCCTCCTGTCTGGGAGCTGACTTGGCCTGGTGGACTTCTGGACCTCAGCCTCTTGGCTTATGGTGGCATTGATGGTAGCAGCCTGTGACAGTAGTGCTTCCAGGGTGTGAAGTATTTAGGGAATCAGGCAGCAGTGGGGCCACACAATGCTTTTTGGGGTTCTCACTCCTTCTTGCTACCAGTCTCCTTTCTCGGCCTCAATCTCTTCATCTATTAAATAGGGCTCCTGGACTACAGGACCTCCTCAGTTATGCCCCAATGATGCTATAAAGTGAGCTTATCAGGTATAAAGCCTCTGCCCAGGTAGGACTGACCAAAGGGCAGATGGACCAGCCACTTCCTCACCATTCCCAACTTCTTGGTCAGCCTAATCCAGCCTGCAGACACAGCCTTCTCTGATATAAGCTTGACTGTTCCAGGAGTGTGGTGATCCACAACATATACCAAGACTTAACCATTACAGCTTTGTATATCATGCCCAGAACTAAGACCCAGAAACCTACCCCCAGCCTTCCCTGCCCTCAGTGGATGGTGGCATTTCTGTAAAGGGCACAGTTGGCCGAAGGTTCCTCCAAGGACCTTGACAGACAAACGATATCCACAAGGGGTGCTGGAGGAGCAGAGAGAGATGGGAACCCTGCAAGGTGACTGCAGCTCACACCCTATATGCATAAGGAACACCCATTTGGAAAGCTTTGGTTGAGGTGGGCAAATGCAGAAATGGGCAAAACCTGGGACTTAGAGAAAGCTATGCTGATGTGACAGCATTAGCATTTGCAGACTGGGCCCACACTGGGTTACATGAGTAACGCCAAAGCCCCATCAGGGACCAAGGGGGTCACTGTTAAAGGGGCAGATGTTGGGTGCAATGTAGAATGCTGGATGAGAATAGAATCCATCAGAGTATGGGAATTAGGGGGCAAAGCAAGAGCTCTAGCTTTAACTGTCTTGGAGTGAAAAGGGAAAAAGAAAAGCAAGCAGAGAAAATATTCCTTCTTGTTCCGGAAAGGACAATGGCAGGGAAATGGCCCTGCAGTCAAAGAAAAACCCAAGAAAAGGAAGAAATCAGGGAAGCCCAAGGCATTGGAAACTGCAGGAGTTGGTGTGGCTGCTGAAGGGCTGGCAGGATTTCCATTAACAGTGCATTTTACATAAGAGTTTACCAATAGAGTTTTCTGTGATGATGGAAATGTCCCATGTCTGTCCTGTGTAATACAGTAGCCTCAGCCACATGTAGCTACTGAGCACTTAAAATTTGGTCAGTGCAACTGAGAAACTGAAATTTTATTTTTATGTAATTTTAATTGACTTAAATCTACATATCTACATTGGCTAGTGGCTACCTTATTGGACAGCATAGAAATAATGGATTTGTTTCAAAGATATAAAACAATATCATCTCTTGTATTGAAAAGAGGTGTTCAAATGAAAACTCGTACATGGGTGTTCATAGCAGCACTATTCATAACATCCAAAAGGTGGAAGCAACCCAGTGGCCATCAACAAATGAGTGGATAAGCAATGTAATATGTATATGCAATGGAGTATTATTCAGCCATAAGAAAGGAACAAGTACTAATGACAACATGAATGACCCTGGAACATACTATGCCAAGTGAAAGAAGCCAAACACAAAAGACCACATATTATATGATTCTATTTATACGAAATGTCCAGAATAGGCAAATCCAAATAGAACGTAGAATAGTGGTTGCCTGGGGCTGGGGAGGAGGAATTGTGGAATGACTGCTAATGGGTATGGTGTTTCCTTTTGGGGATGGTGAAAACATCTTGGAACTGGAGAGAGGCAAGGCCACACAACACTGTAGATGTTCTAAATGTCACTGATGAGTAAATTTTATGCTATGTGCATTTTACCACAATAAAACCAAACAAAACAAAAACAAAGAAACAAATATTGTCTCTCTTTATTCCTTTGGAAAGGGGAATGATGTTCTCTGGCCTCCCTTGAATTTAATTTTCTTCTTCTTTTCCTTCCTTCCTCCCTTTCCTTTCCTTTCCTTTCCCTTTCCCTTTCTTTCTTTTCTCTTTCTTTTCTTTCTTTCTTTCTTTCTTTTCTCTTTCCTTTCTTTCTTTCTTTCTTTTCTCTTTCCTTTCTTTCTTTCTTCCCTTCTTTCTTTCCTTCTTCCCTTTTTTGAGACAGGGTCTCACTCTGCCACCCAGGCTGCTAGAGTGCAGTGGTGTGAACATGGCTCACTGTCTTCTTAACCTCCCAGACTCCAGCAATCCTCCCGCCTCAGCTTCCTGAGTACCTGGGACCATAGGCACAAAAATCCACACCTGGCTGGACTTCAAAAAAAAAAAATTGTACAGACAGAGTGTTGCTATATTGCCCAGGTTCTCAGTGGAATTTTGTCCCCAAGGCATGTTTGGCTTTTTGCCATTTTTCCCCCACCCTCGAGGGCAGAGTATATCACTCAGAGGTGAAGCTGAGCTGCCATCTCCTGTGGGGCTGGGAAGCGCTTGGTGAGAGGCGTACAGTGATGCGAGTAGAACAAGCCCCCCAGGTAAGGCCTTCCTGGTCCTCCCAGGAACATTTTGGTAGCCATGGACAGGCTGGCAGCTTGGCCCTACCTGAGAGTTCGAGGCACACCCCTCCCTTGGACATGAGGAGAGCATGGGCACTCCTGTGCTCTGATGAAGGGAACTGTGGTGAGGTGATTAACAGCCCTCCAGCCCTGCCCCCGTAGAGGGAGAGTGCATGCCTGTTAATCAGTGGTGAGTGCTCTTTGCTCAGACATCTATTCTCTTGTGGAGTGGTCCACAGTGTTCATCGAGGATGCTGCATGGAGCTCCTAACCTTTTCCCAGCAGTCTGCTGGGAACCCTGCCTCCCTTCACGTCCAAGGTGCTGGCCAAAAGGACAAGGTACCGTCTTCACCATGGGATGCCACTCAAGAAGTGGTGTGGTTCAGAGATGACCCAAATGAGAGCACACTCCTGGCCCCCAAAAATCAATATTCACTGTTGGGACCACCACAGGAGAGACCTCTCCCCACCTGCCAAATAAAATCAATTGTGAAGTCACCTGGCCAAAAGAGGAAACTAGGACATATGAGAAAGGGGAAACGTGGTCTCTGGAGGAAGCACAGAACTCAGAGGTGGATCAGGGTCCCAGGTTTTGTCCTCTATGCCGCTACCAAGCCCTGCGTCCCCAGGCTGTCACACCACCTGTAAGTCTCCGAGTCTGTCAGTGTGGCTAGGGAGGCAGTACTGCTGCACCCACAAGACTTACAAGAGCAAGAGTTTCAAGTCAGACAGCGCTGAGTGCAAATTTCAGCTCTGCCAGTTGCTAGCTCTTCAACCTTTGATAGGTCACTCGATCTCCCTAAGATTGTTTCCACATCTGGGAAATGGGTAGAAGAAAACCTACTTGACAGAACTGTTAGGAATATCAAGTGACATAATGGCCTATGAAACCATCAGCACATTCCTGGCCCTTAGTAAGACAAGCTCAAGTAATTATACCTAAGATTATAATCGTGTATACTGTCAAATAACTCTAGATGGAAAAGCTGTTTCAAAATATGTGTCCTGTTTCACCAGGGTAAAGTGGTGGAAAGAGGACTGGGAGGGGAATCAGAAGACATGGGAATGAGTCCTGGTTCCGTGAATGACTACCTTTCACTGCTTTTTAAAATCCTGTGCTCCTTCTTGGGTTTGTAAAATAGATGCAGACTGTTCAAGAAATGGGCCCCAGAGAACATCACATACCGGGGCCTGTCAGTGGGTGGGGGTTTGGGGGAGGGATAGCATTAGGAGAAATACCTAATGTAAATGACGAGTTGATGGGTGCAGCCAACCGACGTGGTACATGTATAACTATGTAACAAACCTGCACTTCGTGCACATGTACCCTAGAACTTAAAGTATAATAAAAATAAACAAACAAATATGATATTCACTATTGTTAAAAATCTCAAAAAAAGAAAAAAGAAATGGGCCCCAGCAACCCAGGAGAGTCTTTTGGTGGGCCCTGAGGGGTGCTCTGCTAATTGTCCATAATGAGGGGCCACCCCTCTCTGGCTGACCTCACCTGCCCCAGCTTTCTGTCTGCCTGGACCCCACCGCTCTCCTCCCCACCCCTTGCTCAGATCTTGGATACGTGTCTGTGGGTGTGCCCCCAGCTCCCTTTCTTGGGATCCTGTGGCCTTTCCCTCTGGCTTCGTCAGCTCAGTTACAGGAGGAAGGCTGTCTCCTTTCCCACAGCCCATCCTGCAGGACTAGACCAGCGAGGCCAACACCCAGCTTGTCCACAGCTATCCTTTGAATGTTTGTGCCCCCTGCAAAATTCATGCTGAAACTTAATCCCCAATGCAACCGTCCTAAGGGGTGGGAACTTTAGAAAGTGATTACACCATGAGAGATGCGATTAGCATCTTATAAAAGGCTGGAGGAAGCTAGCTAGGCCCCTTTTCATCTTTCTTTTCCTTCTGTCATGTAAGGACAAAGCATTCGTCCCCTCCAGAGGTTGCAGTAATAAGGCACCATCCCAGAAGCAGAGAGCAGCCCTCACCACACACCAAACCTGCTGGCACCTTGATCTTGAACTTCCAGCCACCAGTAAGAAATAAATTTCTGTTATTTGTAAATTACCTACTCTCAGGTATTTTATTATAGCAGTAGGAACAGACTAAGACACCCATGCTAAAATGAGTCCGTTTCCCCACCCATAAAATAAGGATGTTGAGTCAGATGCTCTTGAAGGTTCCCTTCAGCTTTCACATTTTGTGGTCCTGACTCTCTTATTGGTGTATAGAGGACTTTTGTTGTTCTTCTTCTGTAAAATGCAACCTGTGAATGCAAGCAAGAGACAGGTGGCTGTAAAGGTATGAGTTGCGCTGGGGGAACTGAAACCCCGGATTAATTAAATCTTCTCCAAGTGTCTCCCGTTTATCTCACCCCCATTAACCTTTGGGCCTGTCGATTGTGAGAACACTGAGCCGCAGAATTGAAGCAAGATGGTCCCCACCCAAGTCATCAGCTGACTGTTCCACCCTGGGGTGGGGGTGGGGGTGCTGCTAGGAGTTGGGGGGAGCAGGGGCCAGGGCTGGAGATGGTCAGCGCAGGGACCCTTCTGAAGCAGCCTCCTAAGGGTGGAAAGTGAGACATTGCCAGTGAGCCTTCCCTAAAGGCACCATCTGGCTGCCCCTACCCCGGGTGTCAGAGCCCCTGAGGTGTATTCTACAGCATGAACAGCTCTAGCTGCACTCTCTATCCAGTGGCTGCTAGTCACAAGTGGTTATTTAAATTTCAATGACTAAAATTGAATTCAATTTTTAAGTTCATTTCCTCAGTAAAATTAGCCCTCTTTCATGGGTTCAGTAGCCAGCTGTGGCTATTGGCTACCATACTAGACAGCACTAATAGGAAACATTCCCTTCATCACATTGGAATGTGTATGGCACTGCTCAGAGCATAGGAAAGGAGGCAACAAATTTCCCTGGCATGAGAAAATGCTGAAGATGGAGGTAACAAGACACCCTGAGGTCATACCTCAGTTCACTCTGAAGATGCGCTAGCATGTCTTACAATGTCCCAAACCTCCTATTGGACTCCAGTGGGCAGAGGGGTCAGGCTGTTCTATTAAACGGGGAGCTGTCCTAAATGCCAATATCAACTCAGGATGGTCCCTGAAACCTCAGGCAGTTTCCTGTCTTATGGAGCTCTCCATAAGATGGAAGTGGGGGATTGGTGGGAGATGGCAACTTGCATTTTTTTTTTAACATTATCTGCATGCCAGGAGTTCTGCTAGATGTTTCACGTGTTTATTTAGTCCTTACAACCAATCAGTGAGATGAGGTAAGTTGCCGTCCTCCCTAATGGCTCCTTGAGATCAGGGACTGCTGAGTTAATATTTGCCAAGTTCTCGGAATACTGCCTGCAACACCGTTAAGTGCCATACAAGTGTTTGTGAAGAAAGAATCCACAGAATTCAGCTTTCGGTGTTCCAAGCAAGTTAGTGGCAGAGTAGTGGATAAAATCCAGCCCATGTCAGCTCTCCAAGGCTCTTTCTGTTACACCATTGGCTTGGAAGTCTGACAAAGAGGACGTCGGTTTTTTTTTTTTTGGACATCTTATCTCATTCTCTCTTCCTAATAGCATTCTGACTTTCTTTTGGGAAGCCACTATTTCTTACTTTGGATAGTGCTGGAAATCTATAAACTGTGGTGCCCTGCCCTGTCCTGACCAAGAGACAGGAGTTAAGCCAATGAGACTCTCTTTTAGGACTTTGAATCCTGAGCCCAAAGACACAGTGTCGGAAAGCCTCGTGGGAGCTCCCTTGCCCCAGCATCAGTGCCTGGCAGAGAGTTGTGCAGGTTCTGCTGCGAGGATCCCCAGAGCTGGCCTGCTGTCATATGCTCTGTTTTTAGCCTGGTTCTCCAGCTTCCTGAACGTCTTTGAGCTGCCTGATAGCCTTCATTTGATTCCCTTTTTGATAGAATGGCAAGAGTTGTTTGCTTTGGCTTACAATCAAAGAAGCTTGACTGACCCTCCTTGAAAGGAACACGAAGTCACAGCCCCGAAAAAGAATTGCTGGGAGGAACATGGAGATGAAAGAAACTAGAGTGGAAAAGAGACTTGGGTCTCAACAGCCATTTTTCTATCCCTGAATGATCCCAAATGATTCTTCATGGAAAAGTAGAGGTGTTGAAGAGTGATGCGATAAACAGGGCAATTGGCCCTAATTCTTCACCCTCCCTATGTCCACATTCTTTGTCATGTGATTTTGCAATTCCTCCCACTAGAGGTGAAGTATATTTTTCCACTTCTTGAATTTGGCTGTGTGATTCTCTTCTCCAAAGATACACTGGTGAACATGAGGCAGGCAGAGGTTTGAAATATGCTGGTATATTTAAGCTGGCCCTCTTGTGCTCCTGCAGCTGCAATGAGAATGGCATGCCCAAGACCTGTGGAGCAGATCTGGACCCAGTAGATTCCTAGAATCACCTGTGGAGCCTGAGCGCAGCAGAACTCAGCTAACCTACAAATAAAAGAGTGAAAGTAAATGCTTATTTTTTTAAGCCACTGAGTTTTGGAGTTGTTTGTTATGCAGCATTATTATTGCAATAGCTAGCTGATACAGGCAGACTGTAAATCAAGGTGCTAAAGTCCTCTGATAAACAGTAGCATAATTATAAATAATAATTACAATTACCTTTTATTAATCCTGTTTCAGGTACTGGGTATTCACTTTGCATGTGCCATTTCATCTATCCATCACAAGCAACATTGCGTTGGTGCTATTATTTTCATTTTATAGACAAAGACCCTGAGGCTCAGACTCGATGAGTGACTGATAAACCTCATACATAGCAGATGGCAGGGCTGAGCTTCAAAGCCAGCTGTGTCTATCTCTGCTTACTGTGGCTTTAATCCCTCCCCACTCCTCACCCCTCTCCACTGCTTCCCATGGCTCTGCCACTGGATTTAGATGCCTCTACTCAGTTCAGCCCAAGTATGATATATATACAATTTTAGGCCCAAGAATTTTATCTCAGGAACTAGTAGAAGGTAACACAAGTGTTTGGAAGTGTGCTGCATTTCTCATTAAGAATTTGTAGCCAATTGTTTAATAATAGGAAAAGACCCTGAGTTTCATTTTCTACATTCTGTCTACATTCATGATTAAAAGACACAATCTTTCTATTTTCTCTCTTCATCCCTCATACCAGCATATTGAAAAGTACTGCTGGTTTCCTTACCTTCTAAATATCTTGTCAATCTGCCAGTTTCTGTCCACAGTTTTATCATCTCTTTGCTGGATTGTGCAATCACCTCCTTCTGGGTCTCCCACTTGCAGTCTGGTGCTCTCCAATTCATTTTCCTCTCTGTAGCCAGAGTGATCGTTCAAAAATGGACACCTGGACGGCTCCTGCCTCTGTTTAAAGTGCTTTAATGGCATCTCGTTGCTTTTCTAATCATAACAAATGACCTGCATATGGCCTGCAAGCCTTTCGAGCATCTTCTCTAACATGCTCTCTTCCCTGCTGCTTTCCAGGTACTCTGCCTGTTCTACTCTTCCTCAAATGTCCCACGCTGTCATGCTTTCTCTGACCACAGGACCTTCACATATGCTGTTCCTCTTACTGGGACGCCCTTCCCACATCCAGCCCTTTTACCTATTAATAGTTAACTCTCATACATCCTTCATATTGCCCCATGATCATCATTTCCCCTAGTGAGCAACTCCCTCCCCAGACTAGGTTAGATTTTCCTACCACCTACCCTTCAAAATGTATGTTCTCCTCCTGTGTAGACCTTGTGGTAACTGCTATTTATGCACTTATTGCATGATTACTGGATTATGGTACCTCTTCCCAGCTGGGCCATTAGGATGACAAGGTAAGGGACCATCCTAGGCATCACTCCCCACTACTTCCAGCCCTGGCACACTGCCAAGCATTTAGATGTGCCTAATAAGTAGCTTATGGAATGAATGAATGAATGAATGAATGATCAATGCTACCCTTCCATCTTCACCACCCCCAAACCTGTTCCCTGTACAGTCACCTCCACCTCAGCCAACAGCAAATCCATTATGTTTGTTCTCAAGCCAAAAATCCTAGGGTCATTCCTGACCCTTTCTTTTTCTCACACTCTGTATCTGGGTCTAGCAGCAAATACCATCAGCTCTCCCTTTACCACACACCCAGCTTCCGAGTGCTTCTCACATCCACCACTGCCCGTCCTGGTACCACTTGGATCACTGAAGTAGCCTCCTAACTGCTCTCGCTTCTCTGCTGTCTCTTCTCAACAGAGCATCCAGAGCAACCTTGTTAAAGCATTAGTCAGTTAATGTCTCTCCCTGCTCACACCCTCTCATAGCTGCCATCTCAGCATAAAAGCCAAGTCCATTTCCAGCCTCCTTGCCATCAGGCCCCTTCCTGTTACTAGGACACTCTTCCCACACCCACCCCTTTCACTTATTAATAGTTAACTCCCGCTCATCCTTCATCCTTCGTATTGCCCTATGATCATCACTTCCCCTAACCAGCAACCCCCTCCTCAGACTAGGTCAGATTTTCCTACCACATACTCTTCAAAACCCATATTCATCTGCTATTGCTCTCCCCTCACTCACTCCTGTGCTGGCTGCTGATCTCCTCACTGTGCCAAAAACATCCCAGACATGCCCAGCCACAGGGCCTTTGCACGTGCCATTGTATATATCACCCTGGAGCCCTCCCTTGCTTGCTTCCAATCTTTACCTAAAATTCGCCTCTCCGCAAGGGTTTCCCCAGTTACTGGTTTAAAATTCAACCCTACTCCAACACTTCATTCCCCTTCCTACGTTATTTTCTTCTTCTTAGTTCTTATCACTTTCTAGTATACCATGTATTTAATTATTTACTTTGTTTATCAGCTGCCCCCCTGACTAGAATACAAGCTCCATGAGGACAGGGATTTTGTCTTTCTGTTCACTGCTGCATTCTCAGTGCCTAAACTATGACTGATACATAGTTGGTGCTCAACAAATGCTTGTTAAATGAATCACTGATGGCCATAGCTGAGTCAACCTTGCAAACCAGACAGCTGATGCCAGATACTAAGGACCTCTGTTTCCCAGCCTGCCCACTGATTCACCAGGGGAGCCAAGTCTTCCTTAGCTGTATAGAGGTTTTTATTTCACTCCAGATTTGTTCGCCTGAGGCCCATGCAGCCAGGAGGTGATCAGCCACACCCCAGCCAGCTCCCTCCTGCTCCCTGGGACCTGAAGTTCCATTCTGCAACCAGAGAGCAGATTTAAAGCCAGTCTCCCTGGGGCAAGTGACACTAGCTTACATTGGGGTGCAAATGAGGGGTATCAGGACTTCTCCGGACAGCAAGCTTGGTTGGAGGAATAAGAAAAATGGGCTTGAGTTAATTGGGAAAAGAAGGCAGAACAGGATGAGGGAGTGAGCTCCAGGTACAAAAGAGGAAAAGTTGGTGCATGGAAGACATGGGCCTCTGAGGCCATGGTTTTTCTGAGGCCTGGATCAGTCAGTCAGAGCTGTCCTGTGCTATGCTACAAAGTTAGAAAAATGCAGATTAGAAAACATGTCCTGAGGGACAGTGCCAGGGTCCCTGGAAACTGAAATGAAAGAATGAGTCCAGGTCTGAGAGAGCTGGCAGCTGTGAGTTAACAGTCACCAGTATATCTGGAAATAGGAGAAGTTGGTAGGCTGGGGGTGAGGGGCTGATATTAAAGGGTGATACCAGCAAGCCTAACACTCAGAAGAGATAGCATCCTGTCCAAGGCTCACCCCTGGGAGTCAGGTTGCTGAATCAAGCCCAAGCCCCCAAGGCATGTGGCATCCATGATAGATCCTGGTGTGGAGAGGGGGAACAGGCAGCACAAAGGGCTCAGGGGAATGGACCCCTACCTCCGTGATCCTGAGGCAGCCCCAAGACAGCTGGCCAGACAGTTCAAGAGGACAAGAGGTGGGACATGTAATTTTCCATTTTTCTCTGCCCCTAATTCAGGAGGGCCTTTGACACCCTCTGTTTTGTGGAGCCTCAAGCTATGCAGCCTGGTCTCTCAGTTTCCTCCCATTCCCTGACGTCTGAGCAGGAATCCCAGAACATAAAGTTCATTTCTCGAGGCAGTTCAGCCTGTCCTCTTGGTAAAGTAGGGATCCGGGGAGTGTTAAAGGCAAGAACGGCAAAGAAAGGCACTACATCTGGGCCCATGAAGCCATTTCTGCTTCTGCACGAACTGGGGCTTTAAAAAATTCTTCCGCGATGGTGTGATTTGTAGGGAGCGCCACCAAAGCTTTCTCACAAAAAGCCCATTCGAACTATAAAGGGAGCACATGCGCCAGGTCGTGAGTTAACAGCCAGAAAAAAATCCCATGCCTTATCCTTTTGTGGAACACACAGGCCAAGGTGAGGCCCAAGTCCCTCCAGGCCCGTCTACAGGGGAAGCGGAGAGGGAAACACCTTGGGGGGAAAGGAGGGTGTCCTCCCACCCAGGTGCCAGGTCAGATTCATGGGAATGAGGGCTGTGTCCAGGGGATAGGTGCCGTTCTGGCACAGCCTGGGTGACGTGGGGGCCCTCTATTGGCCTCAACTTAAGGAATTGCAAATTGGCAGCCCATTTTAGCCAGTAGACATTTTATTTGGTCTGCAAAGCATTTTTTAAAATATGGACATTTCACCTACATATCTGAATGTATATACAAAGCCATATTTATACACATATTACATACTTATAAACATATACACAACACATACATGTAATACTTCATATGTACAATACATACATACATGCATGTATGTGTGTACATATCTCAGAAGCAACTCCCATGAAACGTAGCTGTTTAAGGGCTCTGTGTACATGCTGGAGTTACAGCTGAAACCACTTCTTCTGTGCTCCTTGAAGCCCAGGGCCCTGGTTTAGTCACTTCCAGAATCACAGCCCCAGACAAGGAGCTGAGCCTCTAGAAAGGGCTCACGTAAGCAGTCATGATTTCTTCACTGCACTCTCTCCCACAGGAGTGGGGACAAATCACTGAAAGCCTAGAATACCCCAATGGGACAGGTCAGTGTCAGGCCGGGGGTGGGGGGAGTCTGCCAGGGTGACCTAGCCCAGAAGCCAGCAAATTAGCACCGTGATATCACAAGCAATGAGGTACAAACAGACACAGGGCCCAGAGCCGGCTCCCCAAAGGGAATGGACACGGCAGCCTTGCAAATATAGCTGGCTGGTGTGTGTTTGTTGGGGAGGGGTTAGAGCTTTAATTATAGTGTAGACACCTCATAATTAGTGTTTGCCAGTTTGCATTTTATCCTTGTTAAACCGTGGTTACCCTTGCCAGAGGAGGAAAGCATGCTTTCCTGTATTTCCTCTGAACTGGTGTAACCTAGGACTCAAAGACGTGGGCTACAGAGGAATGACAATGATTGCTCAGTGCTCTCTCATCTAAATAATCTTTGTGCATTTGGATTTCACATTTTCTTTCAAATTGGAGATGCAAGTTAGTCTCCCTGCTAACAAAACACTTTCTTCATCCTACACTGAATCCCTCAGCAAATCCTCAAATATCTTTGCAAATCTCAAAGATATTAAGGCATTTAACTTTTTTTCATTTAGACCTTTGAAGTACGCTGTGACTAGAATAATTTCTGAGCTAAAACCTGTCAACTGCATAGAAAATTAAGGAAACTGCCTGTCACCCTGGTAGCTGGGCTGATAACTAATTACTTATAGATTTTAAGTCAAATTTGAGAAAGATAAATATTTAAATAAAACATATAATCATTTGGAAATACTGCTAAGTGTTTTGTAATTATTGTGTTGAAAGGAATCATTGCTCAGATGGTGCATTTCGTCATCTGTGATAGGCCGGGCAGCAGCCAGGAAGCAGAAGAGCTGCAGGGAGGTGTTGGATTGTTCTTGTATATTTCTCTCTCTCTCTCTCTCAGGTGTTGGATTGTTCTTGTGCATTTCTCCCTCTATCTCTGTGTGTGTGTGTGTGTGTGTGTGTGTGTGTGTGTGTTATGTGTTTTAATAAAGATATTCAAGGGCAATGTAATACTTGGAAACATTCAGCTCTGATGGGAAGGGCCAAATTTATCAGAGGAGCTTCTAGCTTCATCAATCACATGTCCAGTTCTGCTCTAGGCAGGGGTACCTCACAGAGCACCCCGAAGCCAGAATGGCGGCTTTGCTGGGGCTTGGGGAGGAGTATGTCCAGGAGAAGGAAGGAGGTGATGGGAACCCTAGAAGGAGGGTCCAGGACCATTCCCCCCTCCATCACCTGCTGGGGAAATCACAAACGCTCTGCCCTACCTTTGTCCCTCTCAGACTCTCTCCAATTTTTCAAGCTTTTCTTCTTCCACTATCTTCATGCTCTCCTCTCTCCTTTTTTTGCATTTTTTTACTTTTAAGATTTTAAAACCCTTCCCCTAGATTCATTTTCTTTGTCTCTGAACCATTTGAAATTAAGTTGCAGACACCGCGGCGCCTCATCCTTTGGCATGCATCTGGAGATGCAAGGAGAATTAGAATATGCTTTCACAGACCCACCGTGCAGCACTCACCTCTGAGAAAATTAATATTAGTTCAATATCATTTCCATTTTCCTGGTTGTCCCCCAAAGGATTTTTGTAGCTCCCTGCTCCCCTCCAGCAGGCCAGGACCCAATCAAGGTTTCTCCATGACACGTGGCTGTTATGTGACTTCCATGGCTTTTACTCTAAAACAGCCCTCTCAGTTTTGTTTTTGTCTCTCATGACACTGGCATTTGTAAAGATTTCAGGTCAATTGTCTCATAAAATTTCCTGTGTTCTGGGTTGGTCTGATTGTTTTCTTATGATTAGATTCTTGTCGAGCATTTTTGCCAAGGATATGCTATGGGTGTTGATGGTGTGCCTTAGTGCTTCCTATCAGAAGACACATCATTTTGGGTCCAACATGCATGATGCTTCATTACTTGTACTTGATTAGAGTAAGGATGCCCCATCTTGCCATTGTAACCGTTCACTTTCTCACTGGGTAATTAACAAACTGTGTGTGTCTGTGTGTGTGTGTGTGTGTGTGTGTGTGAGATAATTTTAGTCCATGTGAATATCTCATTCTTGAATGACCTTTTACAAAATTCTTTATCATATTTGTTTATATTTACCTGAATCAATTATTTTATTGCCAGTCACAAAATGGTGATTTTCTACTTTCTTGTTCCTTTCACTTTGATTAGCTGACAGTCTCCTGGGAAGAATAAACTTTTCACCCTTTTACCTTCTCATTCTGTCCTTGTCCCTTCCCTTCCTCTCCCCTTTTCTCTCTTTGTCTTCTGTTCTCTCTTGTTTTCTCTCTCCTTTCTCACTTTCTCTGTCTCTCATTCTCTCATCACTACACACTCATTATTTTTTCAATGTGTTGATATCCATTATCAACATTATCCTTCCTGACGCTCAGATTGTCACAGATTTGTGCACTGAAGCCTCTTCCAGCTAGTCCTGTGTCCTTTATACATGACCCAATTAATCTTTTTTTCCTTGTTTTTCAGACAAAACAGAATGTTCTAGGCAGCCCTTATGCTTTCCAGCCATCTCTCCATGTAACCTTTAGAGAAGAATGATATTCTGAAATCAAGATATGGGTACTAGGTGTGTTCATGGATATTACGAGGTCATTGCTTATTGCTTCCAGGTCCATACATACAGTGAGCAGAGTTGGAAGTACACACACACACACACACACACACTCTTAAAGATACTAAATTGCCACTTGAAACATCACACTTATTTAAAAGTTAAAGTTTTTTGGTGTTGCTTCACTTCTTATATCTCTCTGGGATTTTTTTTGTGGGCGGGGCAAGAATCTTTATCACTACTATCTAATTTACTAATTCAGACATTCATTCAAAAGATAATTATCAAGCATGTCTACCATGAAAGCACCTGAGCTAGGTTCTCATGATTCTATAGGGTTGCCAGTTAAAATACAGTTAAATTTGAATTTCACATAGCAAATAATTGTATAGTATAAGTATGTCCCAAATAAGTATGTTCCAGGGGACATACTTATACTAAAATAATATTCATTGGGCCTCCTGTATTTTTATTTGCCAAATCTGACCACCCTAAGATCCAAAGACCAGCAAATCACCACTCCTGTCTCAAAGAGCTCACAACCAGAGGAGACAGACAAACTAGATATAAATAGGAGCAACAAAGTGTGTTCAGTGCTGTACTAAAAATACTTTCAGGGCATGATGGTAGCATGTGGGGTATGGGAGATGGTCCAGGAAATGCTAAGTTTTAAAAGTAAGTGAATAATTTCCCACCAATGTCTACCCTCTGCTCTCCAATCAACAGGCAGGCCGATGGGAAGGCAGTGCTGTGTGGCTGACACAGAGGATGCAGGAATCAGGGAGGAAGTGGCAATGTGGCTGGAGAAATAAGCAGGAGGAGGTCCTGATAGGGCAGTGGTAAGCCTTGGTGAAGAATTTAGAATTCACTCTGTAGGCCAATGAATTTCAAATATTTTTTGATGCTCACCCCATCACAAAATATCTAACGATATCCCCCAATACATGTATTTATAAATGAAGTCCATGTACAGCTCTGCTGAGGTACTATGCATGCTATAAGCATGGACTAAATAGCCCAGAGATAATTGAAGTGAAAACTAGCTAGAATTATAAGTTTCAACATTTTCAACTCTTGCTCTAAAAGATTATCTTGCACATCCTCCGGGCTGATGCAGCCTACCTTGGAGACCCCTGTTGTAAGTGTTAGGAAATCTGGTTCCCAAGGGGAACCAGAATGATTAAAGGAGAGCGGAAAAAGAGAAACATGTTCTATTTGACTCATTGATTGTTAACGTCATGTCCCCGAAACAATTTATAATTTCACCAGTGGGGCCCTTAGTCAGAGGTGGTGGAGGGCCTGGCTCAGGGCCATTAACAGCATCTTCAGGGCCACTCCAGGTGCTATATGTAGGATTTGAGGAGAGGCTCATCCAAGCTCTGAGCGTTCCAGGCTTCCCTGGTCTCTTGCCTAGACTCTGGAGAAGTCACCCAATGGGTGTCTCCTGTCTCCATCGGGCTTGCCACAAGTCTCTAGTACACTGGGTGGCCAGAGTGATCTTTCTAAGGAAATTCAGATCATGCCAGCCCCTCTTCAAAAATTTTCAAATGGTCTCATTATATTCAGTGTAGAAATGAAGCTCCATGCCATCAGCCCCTGCCTGATCCTCTGACCCCAACTACTGCTCTCTTTCTCTCACCCAACCAAACTGGCCTCTGCCATTCTTCAGACACAAGAGCTTCTTTCCCACCTTAGGGCCTGTGCAACTGCTGCCTACTCCCTGGCATGCTAGTCTCCTGACCTGCAAATGTCTGCTCATTTCAGGCCCCCACAGAGAGGTCACTCTTCATCACCTTCCCTGTCCTATCTCCAGTCCCAGACCCACTACCCTTAGCTGCTGTATTTGTCTCCCTTGCAAGATACTTTATATCATTTGTTGTGTGTATTTGTTTGATTTTTCACAGTGGGTCTCTCCTACCAGACTGTAAGCTCCTTGACAGCAAGGACTCACTGCTGTGTTCACCACAGCATCTCTAGTGTCTGGCACATTGTCGGTGCTCCATGAATATGTATTGGAAGGCAGGCAGGAAGGAGGGATGGAGGGAGCAGAGGAGGGAGGGAGGGAGGAGAGGAGGGAGGAAAGGAAGAAAGAAAGGAGTGGGGCTCTTGGGCAGGGGTGGGGGAGGGCCTGACTCAGGCCCATTAACAGGATATTCAGGGGCCCAGATTCAAGAAGGAAAGGTGGGAGGAAGGAGGTGGGGAGGCAAAAAGGAAAGGAAGGGAGGAAGGGAGGAAGGGAGGGAGGGAGGAAGGAGGGAAGGAAGACAGGAAGGGAGGAAGGTAGGGAGGGAGGAAGGATGGGGGAGGGAAGGAAGAAAGGGAGGGAGGAAGGGAGGGAAGGAGGAAGGAAGGAGGGGAAAGGAAAGGAGGGAAGGAAGAAAGGAAGGGAGGAGAGAAGGAAAAAAGGGAGGGAGAGAGGGAGGGAGGGAGGAAGGAGGGAAGGAAGACAGGAAGGGAGGAAGAGAGGGAGAGAGGAAGGCTGAGGGAGGGAAGGAAGAAAGGAAGGGAGGAAGGGAGGAAGGGAGGGAGGGAGGAAGGAGGGAAGGAATAAAGGAAGGGAGGAAGGGAGGGAGGGAGGAAGGAGGGAAGGAAGAAAGGAAGGGAGGGAGGGAGGAAGGATGGGGGAGGGAAGGAAGAAAGGAAGGGAGGAAGGGAGTGAGGGAGGAAGGAGGGAAGGAAGAAAGGAAGGGAGGAAGGGAGTGAGGGAGGAAGGAGGGAAGGAAGAAAGGAAGGGAGGAAGGGAGGGAGGGAGGAAGGATGGGGGAGGGAAGGAAGAAAGGAAGGGAGGAAGGGAGGGAGGGAGGAAGGAGGGAAGGAAGAAAGGAAGGGAGGAAGGGAGGGAGGGAGGAAGGAGGGAAGGAAGAAAGGAAGGGAGGGAGGGAGGAAGGAGGGAAGGAAGACAGGAAGGGAGGAAGGGAGTGAGGGAGGAAGGAGGGAAGGAAGAAAGGAAGGGAGGAAGGGAGGGAGGGAGGAAGGAGGGAAGGAAGAAAGGAAGGGAGGAAGGGAGGGAGGAAGGATGGGGGAGGGAAGGAAGAAAGGAAGGGAGGAAGGGAGGGAGGGAGGAAGGAGGGAAGGAAGAAAGGAAGGGAGGAAGGGAGTGAGGGAGGAAGGAGGGAAGGAAGAAAGGAAGGGAGGAAGGGAGTGAGGGAGGAAGGAGGGAAGGAAGAAAGGAAGGGAGGAAGGGAGGGAGGGAGGAAGGAGGGAAGGAAGAAAGGAAGGGAGGAAGGGAGGGAGGGAGGAAGGAGGGAAGGAAGAAAGGAAGGGAGGAAGGGAGGGAGGAAGGATGGGGGAGGGAAGGAAGAAAGGAAGGGAGGAAGGGAGGGAGGGAGGAAGGAGGGAAGGAAGAAAGGAAGGGAGGAAGGGAGGGAGGGAGGAAGGAGGGAAGGAAGAAAGGAAGGGAGGAAGGGAGGGAGGGAGGAAGGAGGGAAGGAAGACAGGAAGGGAGGAAGGGAGGGAGGGAGGAAGGAGGGAAGGAAGAAAGGAAGGGAGGAAGGGAGGGAGGGAGGAAGGATGGGGGAGGGAAGGAAGAAAGGAAGGGAGGAAGGGAGGGAGGGAGGAAGGAGGGAAGGAAGAAAGGAAGGGAGGAAGGGAGGGAGGGAGGAAGGAGGGAAGGAAGAAAGGAAGGGAGGAAGGGAGGGAGGGAGGAAGGATGGGGGTGGGAAGGAAGAAAGGAAGGGAGGAAGGGAGGGAGGGAGGAAGGATGGGGGAGGGAAGGAAGAAAGGAAGGGAGGAAGGGAGGGAGGGAGGAAGGATGGGGGAGGGAAGGAAGAAAGGAAGGGAGGAAGGGAGGGAGGAAGGAGGGAAGGAAGACAGGAAGGGAGGAAGGGAGGGAGGGAGGAAGGAGGGAAGGAAGACAGGAAGGGAGTAAGGGAGGGAGGGAGGAAGGAGGGAAGGAAGAAAGGAAGGGAGGAAGGGAGGGAGGGAGGAAGGAGGGAAGGAAGAAAGGAAGGGAGGAAGGGAGGGAGGGAGGAAGGAGGGAAGGAAGAAAGGAAGGGAGGAAGGGAGGGAGGGAGGAAGGAGGGAAGGAAGAAAGGAAGGGAGGAAGGGAGGGAGGGAGGAAGGAGGGAAGGAAGAAAGGAAGGGAGGAAGGGAGGGAGGGAGGAAGGAGGGAAGGAAGAAAGGAAGGGAGGAAGGGAGGGAGGGAGGAAGGAGGGAAGGAAGACAGGAAGGGAGGAAGGGAGGGAGGGAGGAAGGAGGGAAGGAAGACAGGAAGGGAGGAAGGGAGGGAGGGAGGAAGGAGGGAAGGAAGAAAGGAAGGGAGGAAGGTAGGGAGGGAGGAAGGATGGGGGAGGGAAGGAAGACAGGAAGGGAGGAAGGGAGGGAGGGAGGAAGGAAGGGAGGAAGGTAGGGAGGGAGGAAGGATGGGGGAGGGAAGGAAGACAGGAAGGGAGGAAGGGAGGGAGGGAGGAAGGAGGGAAGGAAGAAAGGAAGGGAGGAAGAGAGGGAGAGAGGAAGGCTGTAGGAGGGAAGGAAGAAAGGAAGGGAGGAAGGTAGGGAGGGAGGAAGGATGGGGGAGGGAAGGAAGAAAGGAAGGGAGGAAGGGAGGAGAGAAGGAAAAAAGGGAGGGAGAGAGGGAGGAAGGGAAGAAAGAAGGAAGGAAGGAAGGAAGGAAGGAAGGAAGGAAAGGTCTTTTTTCAGCCAGATGTGAGGTCAATCACCGCACTCCCAGTAAATAATCAGTGAGTGCCTTGAGTGCATAGTGCCCAGGGGAATCTGATGTGCTCCTATGCAGTCTAGCTGGGGAGATGCAGCAAGTTCTGACTGAGGAGTCTGGGCTTTGGGCTTTTTTCCCCCCCGGTGGCTTCTCCCCTACTCACTGCCACCCCCAAGGTGCCTCTGCACTGTGACCTCTGACCCCTGGAAAAGAGCATCTCCCTGTCCTCCATAAAAACTTCCCAGACATGAAGGCTGTGCTGCTTTTCCTCCAACTGGAAAAGCAGTGAGCATGGAAGGAGGGAGATTGACAGCTTGGAGGGGACCAGCCTTTGTCTAGTCTGGGGCTTGACTCCAGGTAGGATCCTCACTTTGGGAAATTCTGCCATTTTTGTCTGGATTCCCAATTGGAGGAGTTTGTAACTCAGGCATGCTTGGACATGTTTCTTAATCTCTCTGAGCCTTGGTTTCCCCTCTGGAAAATGAAGCTGGAGATGCCTGCTGTGAAGATGCTTGTAAGGAGTGATGTGGGGCCCACAGGAAGTAGTTAGTGCAGTGCCGGGCACCGGCAAAAGAGAGGTTCCATGGACATCCACTATTCTATTATTGTTGTGGGTGGCATTACTTTTTAACGGAGAGAGTATGCACATATGATAAAGGGCATCAATCTCAGGCATACGATTTGGTGGGTTCCTACTTGTCTATGCACCACCCACGTCGTGGTGTAGATCACTGCCACACTCACACACCGAGAGGTAACCCCGAGCCTGACCTCCAGCACCTTGGATGAGTTTTGCCTCTTCCTGACTTCGTGTTGGTAGAATCCCACAGTATGTGTTCTTTTGTGCCTGGCTTCTTAGGCTCAGCACTAGGTCTGTGCGATTCTTCCAGGCTGTGCAGGCTGTTATTTCTGGTCCTCTGCCCTTCCCTGCCCCACTGTTCTGCAGCCCCACCCTAACTTGGAGTGTCCACATGAGTGCCTGGTCCTTCTGAATGAGGAGTCCAGATTCTCTATCTTGACTCCGGTTTTACATTTACTTTCCTAAAGTCCCTCTGGCAATTTTAAGGCAGTTCCTGAGGCATCATTTTATATTTTCTTACAACTACTTAAAGTATGTCTTTTAAACTAAAGGCAGTATCATATCTTTTATGGAGCAAGCAATCACAGATGAAAAAATTAACAAGTAACTGCAGAAGGGCATAATTAAGCCCTCCATGGTGGGGTCCCGGGAGCCCTGGGTTCAGATGGAAGGGAACATAGTGTGGCAGCAAGGAATAGCCTCTGAGCTCAGGTGAGTCTGACAGCTTGATGTGGCTCAGACAGGCAAGGGAGGGCGTGGAGGGGATGGGTGGCGTGGGCAAGAGGAAGACAAGAATTAATGAGAAATAGAAAATAATTTAGCAGGACAGCAAACCCCTAGAGACGAATTCCTTCTCCAAACATCTCATTTGTCCAAAGGAAATGAGGAAGGTCTATGGCAGAAAGGCCGGCCTCAAGAATTTCATTTCCCTGGTGCTATTCAGATTCCCAATGTGATCGATAAAAGTACAATTAGCATACCAGGTCGCATCAGATGTTTTTAACCTTTAGGTGATGGCAACATGCATACTAAGGCTCTATATCCTCTCTGCCACCTCTCACATGGGCAGGATAGGTCATCGCCACATTTGACATTTGATGTTATGATTTTAACATACCTTTAAAAATTCAGATAAAGATTATTTCCATTTTTTAAAAGTTGGGAGCCAGATGTAATTGCCATGCTCTGGACTTCAGATCTAAGTCATTCTGCCAAGTCATCCTGTAGTTATTAAGGACTTTATCATTGGGATGTGTATTGCATACACCGGAGGTTAGAATGCTCCAGAGAATGGGAAGTAAACTTTTGAATTCTCTTAGATGAGGAATGGCTTTTAATAAAGAAACTGTAAACTCTTAGTTTAGTAAATTGTTCAATCAACAAATTAATCAATTAACAAATCTGTTTCACTACCTTCTGTATGTCCAGAACATCAATTCCTTGCATCAAACAGCTTTAGAGCTAAATGGGAAGACACAAAAAATAGGCTTGGAGCTCTTTGTAATTTGGTGCCTGAAGCAGAGTTATACAGTGGTGCTCAATAAATGCTTGATAAATAAAGTGGAAAATACAAAGTGGCACCAGGCCAACAGGGCTAATGCAGCACATGATTTTGGCATCCTGAACCACTTCCCCTCAGTGCCCCTCTGATTTCAGCATCAGCAGGAACAGGTCCCAGGCAGCCCAGACTCACGCAGACAATGCATCGCTTGAAGCACAAGCAGCTCTCTCCCTTTCCCAGCCTCAGGGCCTGCCCTGAAGGGGAGTCCATTCGGCCTGCCAGCCCCTGTGGCAGGGAGCGTATGGATTAAAGTCCCAGTTTCCAGCATGGAATAGACAATTCTGAGGGGCACTTTGTACGGTTCTCAGAGGTCCCAGTGGACCCTGCTCCTGCTGCCTCAATCGCTCTCCTTCATGTTGCCTTTTCCTCCATCCCCATCTCCCACTTGCCCAACTCCTTGACTCCTGTTTCCTCTGGGATCACTTCTCCAAGACATTTCCTGCACTTAAGTTTTTTCTTAGGCTCTAGTTTCAGGGCAACCCAATCTGGACACCTGCAGAAGCTCATTTCCATCAAGCACTCAATAAGGCCACCCCCATTCCTTTAGAGGCTTAGGTTGAGCTCCATGATGCACTGCAAAGCACAGCCTCTGCACGCTGCGGCCCTCCGAGTAGGGGGTCGCAGAGCCTGGGACAGTCAGGCATGTTCATGGAGGGAGAGGCGCCTGAGCCTGAACATGTGGGAAGGATGAGGCAGGAGGGATGAGAGTCATTTCAAGAGAGAAGACAGAGAGGTAGGAGTGAGTATACCAGTGTATGGGACAGTGAGGAGCTCACACAGGCTGCAGTGGAGGCCAAGTGTTATCCACAGGGAAGGGTGAGATGAGACAGAAGCAGAGAACTGCCTGCCCCTGGAGGGCTCAGTGGGGGCTCCATCCCCACATTCACAGCTGACCCAGTCACCCAGAAGAAGAGACACACAGGCACACACGAACAAACACGCACACTTAATACATACCTGTGTGAGATGCACCCAGATTGTATGTGGATGCACAGACAGGTGCCAGAAGAAGTTTGCTGTAGTACAGAAGGGCGAATTACAGAGTCTTCAGGCAATAAGAAGCCTTGGCGAAGGGTTGGCCAGCACATAGCCTGAGCATCATCACTCCTTACGCCTGCTCTCACAGGCATTCTTCAGTGATTTGCTGACCCCGGAAGTGGCCTTCCCATGCTTTCTCATCACCACGCCCTAGACAGCCACTGCCAATCAGCTAGGGTTACTTCCCGGATCAAGTTCAGTCTCCACTCAGGGCACATGTCTCTCGCATGTGAACAGGAAGCCTCTCCTTAAGTGTTTCCCGGGATTAGGACCGCCCTTCTCTGACAGACTGTGCTGTCAGTGAGCAACACTCATTTTAGAAAGGGCTCTGCACCCTGAGTAGGTCTAGTCATTCCTCCATATGAAGCTATTTAGACATTTGAGAGTCACCATCAGGCCCCACTCCCACCTCCAGGCAAAACATATCTTCTCCAGGGTAAAGGGTTTTGATTCTTTCAAGCTGCATGAATATGAATCCATGAGTATCACATATCACATGAATCCATGGTTCCTGGATCTCCAAGCTTCCTTTCTCTGGACATAATCCTTTTCCTCAACTCACATGGCCAAGTGCAGCTCCTAGACCTAAGGACAGCCCCTCAGATGCTTGCCCAGTGTGCCAAGGCTGTGTTCCCTCCTGGGGTAATCCAGACATGCACCAACCATTTATACCTCCCGAGGTCCCCAGAGTTTTGGGGCATTCTCATCTCCGAACAGCATGGAGACCACAGTCACCACAGCTCCTGCCATTTTTTTCAGAAATGTAAGATTCTTCCAATTCATACGTGGACAACGGGCTTATAACCTGAATATGTTCTGTTACATTTGCCCTTTGCTGTAACTTTTACCTGGTCTTAGTTTTCCATTGTCCAATCAGCTGAGATATTTTTGAATCTTGATTTTTTTCATACAGAGTATTAGCTATCCCTATACATTTTGTGTCGATTTCAGCCTTATATTAAATCACTGATTTAAAACAAAACGTATGTTGTAAAGAATAGACACTGGGGACTTCACAGAGGGGGAAGATGGAAGGGAAGGCAAGGGTTAAAAAATTACCTATCAAGTCCAGTGTTCACTGTTTGGGTTGACGGATATACTAGAAGCCCAGTCCCCACCAGTACACAGCATACTCATGTAACAAACATGCACCTGTTTTCTCTCAATCTAAAATAAAATAACATTTATAAATAAATATATATATGCAACATTTTATTTAACTTTTCACTTTTAAAAAGTTTAGGAAAGCTTTATTCCTTACGAATTACAGTTAATACACAGGAAAAAAATTTTGGAGATTAATGAGTTAAAAATCTTAGCATAGACAGTTCTCTGTCCATTAGTCTTCTCTATTATTTCTGTAACTGTAACTTGCTATTATCTCTTAAAATTCAATTCAATTCAATTTTATGGCCTTGATGGTGAAAAAATAAATAAATAAATGAATAAAATAAAATGAGGCATATGTTGTATAGAACAAGGCCAAGAGCAGGGCCTCATG
The DNA here is from genome assembly GCF_028858775.2 of Pan troglodytes. NCBI lineage: Eukaryota > Metazoa > Chordata > Mammalia > Primates > Hominidae > Pan > Pan troglodytes. The sequence goes on from NC_072411.2 coordinate 19,762,359, forward strand.
TTTCCCATTTAGACTTCCCTCCAGAGTAACAGTCATTTGTAAATCAAATCTCTTTGAGAATGGTTTTTCCACCAGCTCGGCATCCATCCAGATCCTGCCTTCAAAAATGAAATTACAAACTTGGCCTGATCAGATGAAATCCAACTTTACCTGTGGAAGGAGTCCTTAACTTTGGGTTAGTGTACTTTGGCTTCAGGGAGTTTATGAACTGCCCTCCCAAAATTATATGCAAATATGTGTTTGTGCATCCTCATGTATACTCACTCACACTCATCCATTGATTTTTTATGCCAGTGTCCATAGATTTTTTCACCTTCTCAAAAGGATTAATGACCTGCAGAATTTCAAGAACCACGAATCAATTACATTCCCTTGGAACTCTAGCTTGTAATCCTCTCCACAATGGAAACAGATCAGTGTGTTGCATCAGGGTGCGTTACTCAAGAGCAACCACAGGTCTCCAGTGATCAAAGTTTCCCTCTCTAGTTGTTTATGAACAACTGGAAGATGATCGTGGTTCTTTAGTGTAACAGGTTCTAGAAGGTTTCCTGGGAGATAGAGAAAAACAGCATCCTTGGCCAAGGACTAGGGGACTGAAAAAGTGTTCTACCAGCCTCCTCAGAAATACATGGAGAGCTTGGCTTCATTTTGGTAATGAGAGAATTCTGTCTGTGTGACTCAGGATGGTTCTGGAAGCCTTGTTAGCCACCTTACCCTGAGGCAAGATAGTAACCGCTTTGCAGGACTTTGAGGATGCAATATGCATCGGCCCTGGTTAGCGTGCTTAGCATGAAGCATGGCTCCTGCAAAAAATCTCTACCATTATGTCCTGATTCCAAAACGACCAACTATTGTGTTGGTCTGTGATCTGTAGTTGCTTAACTACAACTCAACAACTCAAATTAGTTTTGGCAAAGAAGGTAATTTTACAAGAAGAAAGCAGAAAAATCTCAAGGAATTTGGAGAGGAGTAGCAACAGGGACTGAGAGGCTCATAGCAAGGGTGCTGAGTGCGTCTTCTCTGAAGGGCGGCTTTTGTTCTGTGCAGCTGACTGTTCCTCTCTCTTCCTGCAGATCAGCTTTCTCTCTCTCCAGGCCCTGGCAGAGCATGGCCACCCGGAACCACATCACTTCCCAGATTCAGGGACAACAACCCCAGGGGTGCCAGAGTTCCAAATTTAAATTCCCAGGAAATATTATGTATTTTATTATTGGCCCAGCTTGGGTCAGGTGTCCACACCTGCTCCATTGGGCTGTGATGAGGGAGGGTGAGGGACACATATTATAACATGATTGTGGGGACTCATTCCTATAGAGAAAGGCAGTTATCAGAGAAGAAATGTGTAGGCTGCTAAATCACCCCAAAAGATGTCTTATTCTAGATGTTTTAAAAATACCACATCTTTCCACATTAACTTAGATCATATATGAAACAGTTTCCTTAAAGTCACAAAAGGATACTTTAGAGAGTTGGTAGGTAAGGTGGTGGGGGTCAAGGGAGCTTGAAAACTGCTAAACTTCATTGAGAAAATTAAAAGGCTGAGGATAGCCAAGCAAATCTGATAAAAGAGTAAAATGTTGATGAATTTACATCATGTATTAAAATACATTATAAAGCTATTTTAAAAGTACAGTAGATTAAGAGCTGCACAGCAAAAAAACTAGTAAACCTCTCCAACCAGGGTCTGTACTTTTAAATTTTCCCAAATGTAGAGACCAAAAACATACATATACATTTGCTATATAATAAAGGTATTGTTATGAATTAACAGAGGTAAAAAAATGAGAATTCAGTCAAAGATGTTGGGATAGTTTGATAGCAATTGGGGAGGGGAATCATATCTTAATTTAACATCATAAACCTACACAAATTGTTGATGAATAAAAGATTAATTATAAATACAAAACCATAAAGCTGGAAGAAAATATGAAGATTGAGAGGACTTTCTAAATATTAAAGAAAGGAAGAAACCACAAAACAAAATCAATAGATTTGACTGCATAAAATTAAGAACCTCTGTGCTTTAAAACAAAAAACGCCAAAAGAAAATTAAAAGGCAATTGGAAAAATTGAGAACAACAGTGCATAATGTAACACAGTTTTAATATATAATATCCTTGTATAAATTAACAACAACAACAAAAAAAAACGGGCAAAGGGAAGAGTCAAATCACAGAGGAAAAAATAGAAAAATTTAACCAGTGTGTGTTTGGAAAAATGATTAACCTCACTACTGAATTTTTAAAAAATCAATTAAATAATCTACCATTTTCCCCCATTGGTCTGGCTTTTTGTATATTTAATAATATTCCATGTGAAGAAGGTATGATTAACTGGGCAATCTGATTGGCTATTTCTGGGATAAGTTGGTAACTTGTAAGAAGAATCTTAAATCCTTTAGGAAACTGTCCTAAGGAACAGATTTGTAAATTTGTATAACAATGCACATGGCATTGATTATTATTAATAATATTAATTTATTATTAATAAATAATAATATATTTATTATTAAGGATAGTTTTCTCTATCCTGACCACTGGAGGAAAACACTGTAAATGCCCAGAAATAAAGTTTTGACTAAATAGATTCTGGTTTACTCACATGATGAAATATTATGCAATAATTATAAATATATTTTGAAAGAATGCTTAATGATCAAACAATTCACCCACAATACATTTTTAACAGCCTTATTGAGATATAGTTCATATGTGATATAATGTATTCATTTAAAGTATGTAATTCAATGGGTTTTTTTTTAGTATGTTCACAGAATTCTGTAACAATCAATTTTAGAACATTTTCATTCCTCAAAAAGAAACCCTGCCATTAGGAGCCACTTCCATCACCCATTCCCCAAACCTCCCAGCCTTGGGCAACCACTAATCTACTTTTCTGTCTCTACAGATTTGTCTTTTTTAAGCATTTAATGTCAATGGGTATGTATCAGTGGATATGATATGTGGACTTCTGAAATTGGCATCTTTCACTTAGCATAAGGTTTTCAAGGTTTATTTATGTTGTAGAATGTGTCAGTACCTCTCATTGCTGAATTACATTTCATTGTGTGGATATACCACATTTATTTATTCATCCAGCTGTCAATGGATATTTGGGCTGTTTTCATTTTTTGGCTATTATGAATAATACCACTATTAACATTTAAGTACAATTTTTTTTCTGTGGGTGCAAGTTTTTATTTCTCTTGGGTCTATACATAGGAGTGGAATTACTGGATCAGATGGTGACTCTATTCTTGACTCTGTGAGGAGCTGCCAGACTGTTTTCCAGTGCAGCTGCACCATCTTCTATTCCCAGCAGTAGTATACAAGAATTCCAATTTTTCCACATTCTCACCAACACTTGTTATTATTTGTATTTTTATTATAGCCATCCTCACTGTGGTTTTGATTTGCATTTTCCTGATGGCAAATGACATTGAACATATTTTCATGTGCTTATTGGCTATTTGTATATCTTCTTTCGAGAAATATCTACTCAGATTCTCTGGTCATTTCTAAATTGGGTTATGTATCTTTCTATTATCGAGTTACAAGAGTGCTTTGTATATTCTGGATACAAGCCCCTATCAGTTATATGATTTGCAAATACTTTCTCCCATTGTGTGGGTTACCTTGTCATGTTATACAAATTTATAATTTCTAAGTATTTTTCAATTACCTACTATATGCCATGAAACTGTGAAGTAGCCCAAAGATGCAGAATACAGATACTTTCTCTCCCAAGAAAGTACTAGTAAAATATTCAAAAGATGGTATAAGGTAAAGTGCTAGTATTAAAAGAATCCATTCATGAACATATAAGATTCCAAGTTAGAACCCCGGGCAGTCAGAGTGGGCCTCGTGGAGGAGGTGGGCCTCATAGAATGAGCAGCAATCAACAGCGCAGAAGCAAGGAAGAGTCAAGATAGAAGAAGAGAAGCGTCCAAACCAGGTGGTCATGATGTGGGGGTAGTGCAGTACGGAGACCTACACCTCAGTCAGGGTTACAGGACAGTGATGTCAGGGAGAGGACCTGGAATTTAAATCTGCCCCCACTGTGGGCTATGATAAGGGAAAGAGATGAGGAAACCAAGGTAAAGAAAATTATGTTTGAGTAAGATTTATCAAGCACCAAAGGCAGAATCAACTAGGGGGAGCACTGAGATTGAGAAGAGCCTAGAGGCATGGGCCTAAACTAGTTGGTTGCAGCCAGGGTTGGAGAGTTCAAGACACAGTCTGAAGTCTGTTGAGGGAACTTATAATCAACTATGTGATCTTGGGTGGGTCTTGGCCCCTTGCCTGGCCTCAGGATCCTCTGTAAAATCAAGCATGTATCCACCAGGAGGATTTTCAGCTGCAAGTAATAAAACACTAACAAGCAGTGGCTTAAGCAATAAATATATTAATTATCTCTCATAACAAGAAATCCAGAGTTAGACTGCTTTGGTCTTGGTGCAGTGGCCCAGTGACATCATCAAAGATTCCAACCTCTTTCTACTTTCCTGCTCTGCCACCATGGGTGTGTTGGCTTGCACCCAGGATCATACAACGTCTGCTGCAGCTCTAGAACATCCAATGTGCTCCAGGCAGGACACGGATTCGAAGACAGCACCAGGCTCATCTGAACTTTCTATTAGGACCGTAAAACTCTCTTAGAGTCCTCCAGGAGACATGCTTTGTTCTTCATTGGCCATGATTAAGTCTCACGTCCCCAACCCCAGCTAGAGGAGCATCTGGGAAAACGGAAACAGAATTGTCCTGACTGGCTTAGGCCAACCATGCTCCATTGCCTGTCTGAGAATTCTGTTAGCTGGGACAAGGGATAGGCATTGGGAAGAGAATTAACCCAGGGACTGAACAAGGCCCCTCCCAATGCTCACAGCCCACGGGGTTCTGTCATCTCCAGCCGTTCTGCTTTGTGGCTCCTCTCACCCGCTTCCTGCAACTGCTTCTTCCCTTCTCATTTGGCCTGTAGAGAAAGAAGCTGCTCTCTCTCACTCTATGTCTTTGTTTTGATGAACTTAAAAGTCGATTCCATCAAACAACCCTTTTCTTCCATCAATGCCAGTCAGACTGACTTTCCTAGCATGGCCAGTATTTTAATCACTCAAAAATTGAGGCGTGATTATGGACCCCCACCCCTGCCACCCAGTGATGAGCACAGCCTCTGTATGTCCCTCTGCTTGTACCCTGCCTCTGCCTCGATGCTCTTGTGGCATTCATTTAATTTTTCATCCTGAAATTTCTCCTTCAAGTCCATCATATGGAACATGTGACACCCCCAGCCCTGCCTGGCCCTTCTTCCTCCCAAGGGCCTGTGCCGAGTGTGACAGTCATCAGAGGCTCTGCCTCAGCTCAGCCACAGGCCCTGAAAGGTAACTGGACAAAGATTACTTGAGCTTCCTAGAGCCCCCTACAATGCCCACACAGGGCCCATCAGGTGAGGGACTACGGTCGATGACTGTCACGAGGAGGAGTTGTCCACATGGCCACGAGCCGACCTGGTTCCAAAGTTCTCAGGGACCTCGTACATTAAAGTTTCCCACATCTGGCCAGGCACAGTGGCTCATGTCTATAATCCCAGCACTTTGGGAGGCCAAGGCAGGTGGATCACCTCAGGTCAGGAGTTTGAGACCAGCCTGGCCAACATGGGGAAACCCTGTCTCTACTAAAAATACAAAAAGTAGCCAGGTGTGGTGGCACATGCCTGTAATCCCAGGTACTCAGGAGGCTGAGGCAGAGAGAATTGCTTGAACCTGGGAGGCGGAGGTTGCAGTGAGCTGAGATCGTACCACGGCACTCCAGCCTGGGCAACAGAGCGAGACTCCATCTCAAAAAACAAAAAAAAAAAGTTTCCCACATCAGTGCCCAGGGCTGGGTTGGAGCCATGTATAAGCCAGCCCAGCTCTTGGAGAGAGTTTGTTTCCAAGGTTCTTTCCTATAACTTACTGCTCATCTGACCCAGGCATGCCCAACTGGCACCCACTGCCACCTCCTTAGTCTGTTGCAGTGCAGCATTTTAATTCAAATTGTTTCTTCTCTCCTCTATTTCATCCCTCAAAATTACACAGGAAAATATCTCCTATTTCTATACCACGTGCACTATTGTTTTCATCTCCTCATAGCATCTGTATAATCATATCTTCATATTTTTACACAAACTGTCTGTTCTTGCTTAAATACATTTTTTAAAAATAAAACTTTATATCACTATCCCCCATGGAAAACAAACATTATTTTCCTGAAATGGACAATAACTACAAAAATAAATGCAATGAAAACAAAATAATGGCAACCTGGTACTGCATAATAAACAGTATTTGTGTAGAGTAGGTGAAAAAGCTGGAAGTATTAAGAAGATGGAAGGTGCATCAGCCCCCTGAGAAGGCGGTGCACAGGGACACCCGTGATGAGAATATGGAGGAAGACTGAGCAATTACTCAGCTCACTCAGAGGCAGCTAGGTCTGGATTTGGTCCAAATAGCTGGGAGAGATTTTTAGACCAAACTTCACAATTCAGCATTTTCTGTGTTTCCCCCTCTTTCTGGTATTCTATCCTAAGCATATTAGACACCTCCCGATGCCTGGTGCCTTTGTCTTTGAATTTCTGGTGATGGTGGCAATGTGTGGTAGGGATGGGGGATCTTTCTGACTCTGGCAGGACGAAGTGCCTGTCCCTGTTCACTTTGGGGCCCATTCTGGGATGCTTGGGCCAAAGGTGGAGAGGAAGAAATGCAGGACCACAACAATATCCTGTCCCCAGGTGCTGCGCCCATGTATTTGGGTACAACTTCAAGCCCCATGGTTGTCCTAAGGCAATGGATGGGGTTTTCCACAAAGGTGATCCAAGAGAGGCAAGGATGCTTCTAATGTGGGTGAAAACATCTCAAGCAGAGTTAAGTTGCAACACTAATGATCATGCAGAAGCCTAACATTAATATAGACGTGACAATGAAATCAAAGAGAAAGCTTCCAAAACTGCCACTCTTTGGTCTCTGGAGTTCTTCAAGCAAGTGGCTTTGGATGCCCAGGGATATGGGCCAGGAGAAGCTATATGAGAAGGTGCTACCTAAGAAGCTCTTGCATTCCAGGCATGAGGAACTGAAGCAGGAAGCAACATCTGTGAAGTACTGGAGATCTTGCTGAGGATTTAGCCAGACATGCTTTTGACTTCTAGCTTTGGCATCTAGGAGCTGTGTGACCTCAGGAAGTTGCGTAACCTGTCTCTGAGCCTCATCAATTAGATGAAGCTGGCAATATTTATCTCACAGTGCTGTTGCAAGGATTATTATTACTATTATTGTTATGATTATTATTATTATTTTGAGACAGAGTTTTTGCTCTTATTGCCCAGGCTGGAGTGCAATGGCCTGATCTCAGCTCGCCACAAACTCTACCTCCCGGGATCAAGTGATTCTCCTGCCTCAACCCCCCGAGTAGCTGAGATTACAAGCATGCTCCACCACGTCTGGCTAATGTTTTATTTTTAGTAGAGATAAGGGTTCTCCATGTTTGTCAGGCTGGTCTTGAACTCCTGACCTCAGATGATCCACCCACCTCGGCCTCCCCAAGTGCTGGGATTATAGGCATGAGTCACTGCACCTGGCCCGCAAGGATTAAACTTAAAAACACATGTAAAACACCAAGTGCAGTATCTGGCATATTGTAGATGATCACTAACAGTAATTTTAAAATTATTATTCTCATTTTCCCTGGATTTGTCTGACATGGTAGGACTATACTGGCCCTATTTTCTAAATAAACCAACAAAGGAGCAAATAAAGAGAAGCCAAGAGCAATCTGTTCTATGACAAAAAGAATAACAAATAGCAAGAAAAAACATCCACCTCTGGCCTGAGAGAGCTGAGAGGACAAAGGAACATTCCAGGGGTACCGCCCCCGGCACCAAACTTAACTTCGTGGGTTAAAAGAGAAAAAAAAAAAAATGGAGCCTTTCAAAAGTGGTAAAGATTAGAGTGGAGATTGCATTTTAAAAACATCACTCTTGGTTAAAAAAAAAAAGACAAGAAATTAAAGCATTTGTGTTTAGGATGAAAAAAATAGCTAGTTTTATAATCTGCCATTTGGAAAATCAAATCTATATAAAGGAAGAAAGCTGTGAGCTGAGGCAAGAATGAGGTTTCTTGGCGACAGCTTCATTTATAAGTTTTGTGCAGCTCTTGAAGGTCACTTGTTCCAGGGACTTCATCCCACTTCGCAAACAGAAGACGAATCTGCAGTCCCTTCGCTGGAGCAGGTTATACAAGGAAACAATATATGTGAGAGGCAGCGACACTCCTTAAGAGGTCTAAATTGAATTGCATTGACTTTTTACAAAGCCACAAATTGCTTATCTTATTCAAGTGCCTGAGTGTTTGCTTTTTGATGAGCTCGGTACAAAGATACCTTGAAGTTCGACAGTGGCTTCAGTCGCCCAATTTGAGCTGTCAGTGGAGGGGCTGGGGGCAATGCTTAGGGTACATGTTTTCTGAGCCTCCCTGCTTTCTGAATCCTTACCAAGGCCAAGGGAAGCAGAAAGGGGATTATCCTAAAAGATGATCCTAAAACAACAAGGTCTTATGAGGTTAGGCCCATTCTACCAACAAAATATATCTCCATCCAGCTCATTTCTGCAGATCAAATAAGATAACAGATGTGAAAATCAAGCAGTTTCTGGATCTAGGTAGTCAAGAAATAAAGACAGAGGAACAGCAATTCCAGCCAAATGTCACCTGTGCCTGAAGCTTTGTTTGTAGCAGCAGATTGTGGGGGCAGGGGAGTGAAATTAGGTGTTGGACTATCAGTGGCTCTCAATTTCAACTGCACAGCAGAATCACATGGAAAGTTCTTTGAAGCTTTCTGGCTATCCCTCAGCCAATTAAATCAAAATCTCCGGGTGTAAGGCTCCAGGCTTCATAATCCTATGCCACTGCCCTCATGACGCTAAAAAGCAAATGAAGTTATAGACCAAGGAAAAAGGAGTAAAAAGAGGCCATGACTTGTCCCATTTGTTTCAGAAGGTTGGTGTTACTGAGTTTTATTGAGATGATGGCTACCATGTCGGGGGTGGGTGTAGGTGTAGTCACATCAGTGGCACCAGCAATGTCATTCCCCATTCATCAAAGAGACACCAGTGCTGGAAAGACATCGTCTGAAAGGCTGGAGAAGGGATGTTCTTAGTTTGGGGATAGTAGGGTATCTAGGAAGATCCCTGTGGGTGCTGGGGTTTGGATGACCTCTGGCACACAGGACTGGCCTCACCCGTGACTCCACAATTTGCATGAGCTACTCCTGCATTAAGGGTGAGGGGCCAGCTCTGTTTGCCCCATTTCCAGATGCTTCTACAGGGACTTAGTGCAAACCCCTCCAATGACTTTTCCCTTGTCCAAAAGTTCCAAGGGCATTCATTCATTTAAAAGAATTTAGTGGGCCCATAACATGTACCATCACTGTGACAGATGAATGAGATGGAGAGACCCCACACCAGCCTCCCTGGGGCTTACAGTCAGGGAAGGCTGGCCCCAAGGACATGGATACATCAACAGCAAATCCTCAGAAGTGGGCCTGGCCCTCTGGAATTGGTCCCACTGCTTCTCTCAGACCTTTCCATGCTTATCCTTGCGTCCCAGGGGCCACCTACCAAAGACATGTGATTTGATAAGAACTGCACAGGCTGCAGCATTGCTGACTTCTTTTGCCACTCGCTGGGCTGTGTGCTTGTTAGAAATGCTGAGAGATTATTAGCATTTACAGCAAGAATACATCTCTAATTGTAAAATTCAGGCACAGAGCTGAGAGAGTTCTTTGGAGACAGATCTGTTTTGGGGCACGACCTGAAGACTTCTAGAGATGGATGCACGGATGGATGGAGGGACAGAGGGACAGATGGATGGATGCATGGATGGATGGATGGATGGATGCATGGATGGATGGATGGATGGTAGATAAATCACAGGTAGGTAGTTGGATAGATGGCAAAGAAAGTATAGGAAGATCTATGAAGAAAGAACAATAGAAGTGGATAGTGTGGATAAATGGCACCTAAATGATAGAAACACAATAGTTCAAAAATATTTCAGCAAGGCTGACCCACCCGTGGTCTTCCAGCTCGCTCTCTTCCACACCCCTTTGGCCACTTCTCCAGCTCGGTGCTCCCCTCCTGCCCTTTGGCAACTGTGCTACTCCACACATCTGAGTCCCAGAGGCCTTTCCTGACCTCACCTGGCTGGGTTGGATGAGATCTCCTCTGCAACGGACTGTGAACCCACCTCCATGCTAGCATTTACAATATTGCTGGCTACTACCTGTAGACCTGTCAGCCCCCTGTCTCCTAGACTGTGAGCCTTTTGAGGGTAGGGTTGTGATCTACTATCCCCACTGTATCCTGAGCACTTAGCTTGTCCAGTGTTGATGAAATGAACTCAGTACACTATGCATGTGCCCATGAGAATGCACAGGGGAGACAGACTACAAGGTGGGTTTCTGCCTGGGGTCTCCTCCTCAGTTCAGTTGCAGGGCCCCCCTGACAAATGCTCCCTCCCACAGTGGCCATTTCCGGCAGGCTCTGCGAAGCTGACTCACTGTGCTGGGTGAGACTCTGCCGAGTGCCTCACTGGGTGACTGTAGCAGGGCTAGATGATTGCACAGTGAGCCCCAGGTGCAGCATCCACAGGGAGGCCGACACAATGAGACCTGCACACCCTTCTGCTGTTAGCACTAACAAAGACAAATCGGATGCAGTGCTGGAGTGCTTTGCCTGTTAAGTGTTAAGTAGCAGACTGATTGCTCTGAAGTTGACAAGTGACAAGGAGAAAGGAAGGCAGCAGGTGCTTCCGACTGCCCTCCTGGGGGTAGCAGGGAACGGGGCTCTATCTAGGCAAGAGGAGATCTCTGACTGAGGGACCCTTACATCCCAGAGCAGGGCGATTCCTGTCTCGATCAAGGCTGGCCCTTGGTCCAGGCCCTGTTTCCTTGGTCACCTTCTGCAAACTTTCCCCAAAGCCTCAATTTTCCCCCACTGCCTCTCAAGGACTGTCACAATGGAAAGCCCCATCTGTAGAAAACTAAGACTTTTATTAGGGGGTTGAGAGTGCAGCAGCATTTTTTTTCTTTTTCTTTTTTTTTTTTTTTTGAGACGGAGTCTTGCTCTGTCGCCCAGGCTGGAGTGCAGTGGCGCAATATTGGCTCACTGCAAGCTCCGCCTCCCGGGTTCACGCCATTCTCCTGCCTCAGCCTCCCGATTAGCTGGTACTACAGGCACCCGCCACCACGCCTGGCTAATTTTTTTGTATTTTTAGTAGAGACAGGGTTTCACTGTGTTAGCCAAGATGGTCTCGATCTCCTGACCTTGTGATCTGCCCACCTCGGCCTCCCAAGCAGCAGCATTCTTGATGGGAAATAGAACATGAATGAAATCTTACCGGAAGTGTATTATCCCTGAAACAGGTGTCAGTGGAGCTGATCTGGTTAAAGCAGAAAAGAGGTCAGAGCACCCCCTGTTGTGCCGTCCCACCACATCTCCCACAGTGGCCCTGTGTCTCCTGTACAGAAACCTAGACTCTCAGCACGCAGTCTGGGGAACACAAGGCCCACGCCATACATTTAGTCTTGTATCACATCAGCATGCTCTTCTGATCTGTGTCTCCTGTTCAATTGGTCCATCTTTATGGCCGTCACCTTCCCAATAAGGTTATGAGCAGTGGATCAGACCTTCCGGGTCTTTTGGGAGCACAGTGCCAGGCCCCAGCAGACACCACGTAAAAGCGGTCATTTGATTGATGGGGAGTTCAAGGGGCATACATGCACAGCTCTCTGTAGGCTAGGCAGAGGGGTGGCAGGCAGGCACTCCCCACCATGCTGTGCTCTTCCCTGAGTAAATTCAAATAAATGGATGCTGCCTGACAGACCAATGTGCTCACTAATTTATATCGATGAACAAGATGAGAACTAAGGGACTGCATGAAACTTGGCTCCTGAGCTCTATCTCAGGGAATCTCAAGCTGCATTTCATGTGCACACGTGCATGTCTGCATGCCTACATGCATGAGGTGGGGGGCCATGTGGGGACTACCCAGGGCAGCTCCAGGGAGAAAATGCCTTTGTTTAGATTGATTCTTCTCCCCTCCTAAAATGATAATGCGATCATCCATGTGAACACTGACCTTGGCCAATAGGAAAAAATCATAAGTGCTTTTCAAACTAGTAATCATTTGTTACTGTTAACATAATGCCCTCCAGGATCCTCATCATATCTATATGCTTCCCAAATCTTGTTTTCAAGCCCCATTCCTTCAGGAAGCCCCTTCAGACTACATCTGCCTTCCTTCACCTCCCTTCTTCCCTGTTAGTTTTCGTCAGTTCTCCTCTGACACTGCTCCTCCTGAATTGCTTCAGGAACACAGGTGCAGTTCCTGTGCTGGGACAGAGGGTCTCTGAGGTTTGGCCCTGACCCAGCTTTCTCTCTGTACATCCCACACAGGCTTGCTGAGAACTGAGCAGGCAGGAGATGTGGCCAGACCAATGGATTGTTCCTGAGGGATTGTTTTTCTAGGTTCTTCCCCTCAAAGCTCAGTGGAAGGGCAGTATCCTCTTGTGGAGGCACAGTGGCCGGTCCAGGATGAGTGAATGAGGGAAGGAAGACAAAAGGAAAGGGCAGCAGCTGAGGTTTGTCCTTCCTGGTCCACCTCCTCACCCTTTCCCAACCAGAAAGTATATAACCGTTCTCTCCTCTGGAGACATCGCTGTGCCCAGTCCAGAAGCGATGGAGACCCAAGGAACGTTGTGGCAGAAGGAGATCATCTCAAGTGCAGTGCCCTTCCGTCGTGTTCTGAAAGCCTCCCAGCAATAACTAACTAGGTGGGGCTTCTCCTCTGTGCCCTCACAGCCCCCCGGGCCTTCCTTTGTCCTAGCAGGCATCACACGGGAGTCTACTTGCTGATCCCTCTGCCGCTGTTTCAGACTGTGAGCTGCTCAGGGGCCTTGCTGAAAGTTGATTGGATATGGATGAAGGGGTAGGTGGATGGGTGAGTGGGTGAGAGGTGGGTGGAATGATGGGTAGCAGATTTTGCTCAAAGGTCCTCAGAGTCTCAAAATCCAAATGAATTGTTTAAGAGCATAGGCTTAGGAGAAAGGAAAGGAAAGGAGAGGAGAGGGGAGGGGAGGGGAATAATCCCTTTAAGTCCTATGCTTTAGTGAAGTGTCTATCAAAATATTTTTCATTTTTATTGGAGTGTTTGTGCTTTTACTGTTGATGTATAAGAATTATTTCCATATTCTAGATTCAAGACATGTGTCAGGTATATAGATTGTTCTCCCAGCCTGTAATGTGTTCTACATCTTCTTAATAGTGTCTTTTGCTCAGCTGAAATTATCAATTTTGATGAAATCTAATGTATCAACTTTTTCTTCTATGGATAGAGCTTCTTGTGTCCTCTCTAAGAAATCTCTGCCTACCTCCAGGTGTCAAAGGTTTTTCAAAAATGTTTTTTTTGCTTAGAAACTTTTTACTTAGCTTTTATGTTTTGGTCTGTGATCCACCTCAACTTACTTTTTGTGTTATGTGTGAAGTAGAGAGGGTCAGGGATTTTTTTCTATATTTTATATTTGTCCCCCCACCCTAGCATTATTTGCCCAAAAGACTTTCTTTTCCACCCACTGATTTGCGTCAGTGCCTTTCTAGAAAATCAATTGGTCATATATACATGGGTCTGATTGTCTTTTCTTTCATTGATTTTCCTTGTCTTAGTATAGCCCAATGCCAAGAGTATATTGTCTTAATAATATAGTTTTACAGTAAGTCTTGAGATCAATTAATATAAGCCCTCCAGTTTTTTTTTCAAGATTATTTTCACTATAGTTGGTTCTTTACGTTTCCTTTTAAATTTTTGAATCAATCTGTCAACTTCTACAAGAAAATTTTCTGAGAATTTGATTGGATAGCTTTGAATTTATACATCAATTTGAGGAGAACTGACATCTTAATAACGTTGATTCTTCTGATCCATGAATACCAGAATATCTTTTTATTTACTTTATTTTTAAATTGTATTTATTAATTTTTTTTTTGAGACAAAGTCTCACTCTGTCACACAGGCTGGAGCACAGTGGCATGATCTCGGCTCACTGCAACCTCCGCTTCCCAGGTTCAAGCAATTCTCCTGCCTCAGCCTCCAGAGTAGCTGGGATTACAGGTGGACACCACCATGCCCAGCTAATTTTTGTATTTTTAGTAGAAACGGGGTTTCACCATGTTGGCCAGGCTGGCCTCGAACTCCTGACCTGAAGTGATCCTCCTGCCTTGGCCTCCCAAAGTGCTGGGATTACAGGCATAAGCCACTGCGCCTAGCCTTTTTATTTACTTTAGATCTTCTTTAATTTTTCATGATATTTTATAGTATTTAGTATGCAGGCTCACGTGTATTTTGTTAAATTTATTCCTAATATTTTATGCTATTTTAAATGGTACTTTTTCAAAGTTCAATTTCAAATTTTTCCTAGACATAGTCAATAGACAAAAAATCTTTTTATGTATATTGACTTTATATCTTGAAAAGTATATTAAAATTGCTTATTAGTTCTAATAGGGTTTTTTTGGTAAACTCATGATTTTCTGCGTAGACAATCATGTTGTCTACTAATAAAGGCAGATTTACTTCTTCCTTTTCGATCACTCTACTTTTTAATTCAATTTCTTGCCTTATTGCACTGGCTATGACCTTCAGTAAAATACTGAATATATATGATCAGAGTGGGCATACTTTACTTGTTCCCAGTTTTGGTGTGAATATATACAGTTTGTCTCCATTAAGAATGGTATTAGCTGCAGGATTTTTGAGAAACTCCTCATCAGATGAGGAAGTTCCATTCTATTCCTAGTTTATTGAAAAGTTTTAACCTGAATGGGTGTTGAATTTCATCAAATATTTGTTTACATCTATGGAAATAGTTCTTTTTTTCCTGTTTATCCTGTTAGTATAATTATCGTAATGGATTTTTGAATGCTAAATGATTTTTGTATTCTTGTGTTTCCATTCTACTTGCTCATGGTATTACTAACTTTTTGCATATTGGTAAATTCAACTTGCTAAAATTTTCTTGAGGATTTTTGCATATACGTTCATGTGTAATGCTGATTTCTTCTAATATCTTTGTCTGGTTTTGCTAATACAGGGTAATGCTGACCTCATACAATGAATTAAGCAGGGAAGACTATTCCTCTATTTTCTGAAAAAGTTTGTGTAAGATTGGTACTGTTTCTTAGGTGTTTGATTGAACTGGCCTATGAATTTAACTAGGCCTGGAGTTTTCTTCTGGGGAAGGCCTTTGAAGACAAATTCAATTTATTTCATAGATATAGGGCTATTCAGAAATACTGTTCCATCTTGTGCCAATTTTTTGGAATTTATTTGCAATATGAAAAATATTTTTGTAAAATTTTATAATACTTACTTTACAGTCAGTATTAAGGTCTACCTTGGTCAATGTTCTCTATACACATGAGAAGAATGTGTGCTCTGCTGTTGTTGGAGGAAGTGCTCTATAAATGTCAATTAGGGCAAGTTGGTAGCTAGCATTGTTCAAGTCTTCTATATCATGGCTGATTTCTTTTGTCTAATTGTTCTATCAATCACTAAGGAGGCTGTTAAAATTTTCTAATATGATTGTTGCTTTAAATATTTCTCCTTTTATTTCCATCAGTTTGTGCTTTATATATGTTGAAGCTCTCTTATTAGATGCAAACACAGTAATTGACTGCTGAATTAGCCTTTTAAAAAAATTTTTGAAAACTCTTTGTCTCTGTCTAACATTCCTTAACAGTCCTTATCCTGTAATTTATTTTGATATTAAAATAGCCACACACCAGCTTTATTATGCTTACCATTTGTGTTAGATATTTTTACATTGTTTTGCTTTCAACACATCTGTGTCTTTATACTTAAAGATTTGTCTTTAAATATAGAAGGGTATGCTAGGCCCAGTGGCTTATGCCTGTAATCCCAACATTTTGGGAGGCTGAGAAGGGAGAATCATTTGAGACATAGAGTTCAAGACCAGCCTGGGCAATATAGTGAGACCCCTTCTCTACAAAAAATATTTTCTTATTTAAAAAAAGAAAATGTAGAAGTTTTTGTAGATGTAATATAGTTGGTTTTATTTATTTTTTCTGGTCTAAAAATCTCTGCCTTTTTGTTGCAGGTAAAACTATTTATATGTAATGCCATTGCTGATACAGTTGGGTTTAAGTCTACCATCTCCCTATTTGTTTTCTTTGCTTTAGCTTTATTTTTGGTTTCTCCAGTACTATTTTTCTGCCTTCTTTTATGTTAGTCAAATATTTTTTAGAATTACATTTTATTTTTCATGCTAGCTCTTTAGCTATTCCTCTCTACATTTTTTTAGTAGTTTCTGTAGATTACAATGTACATCTTTAAGTCATCACAGTCTACTGAGCACCACTTCAGGCAAAATGTATAAATCTTAAAGATATATAATACACTCCCTATCCTTTGTTCCACTATTGTCATGTAAATCCCACAATACAGTGTTAATCCCACAATACAGTGTTATTATTTTTGCTTTGAAATTGCTTAAATAAATTTTTTTAAATGAAACAATAAGCATTTATATTCACTCACATTTGCCATTTCCAATGTTTGGTTACTTTCCATAGACCTTAGTTTTTATGTGATACTATTTTCCTTTAACCTTAATTTAATATTTCACTTAAAGAACGTTTTTTGGTGATGAACTATCTTGGCTTTTATTTATTTCATTTTTATTTTTGAAGAATATTTTTCTTCAACATAAAAACCCACACCCAAAGACACTACAACAAAGCTACACAGCAATATCCCTAGTTAACACTGATGCAAAAATCTCAGCAAAATTCTAGGAAAACAAATTCAGCAGCAGTGTATTGAAAGGATTATATACCATGACCAGTGGAATTTATTCCTGGAATGCAAGGATGATTCAATACATAAAAATCAATCAATGCAATACATTACATGAACAGAAAGAGGAAAAAGAAAACACATGATTATTTTAATTGCTGTAGAAAAAGCATTTGACAAAATTCAATATCGTTTCATGATTTGAAAAAAAACAAAAAAAAAACTAACTCTCCTGGATCAGTGGCTCACACCGGTAATACTAACACTTTGGGAGGCCAAGGCGAGTGGATCATTTGAGCCTGAGAGTTTGAGACCAGCCTGGGCAACATGGCAAACTTTATCTCTACCAAAAATAAAAAGAAAAGAAAGAAAGAAAGAAATAGCCATACATGGTAGCATGTGCCTTTAGTCCCAGCTACTCAGGATGTTGAGGTGGGAGGATCGATTGAGCCTGGAAGGTCAAGAATGTAGTGAGCTGCAATCACAACATTGCACTCCAGCCTAAACACAGTGAGACCCTGTCCCAAAAAAAAAAATACAACAGCAAAAAACACTGAACAGGCGGAGGTTCCAAGATGGCCGAATAGGAACAGCTCCAGTCTACAGCTCCCAGTGTGAGTGACGCAGAAGATGGGTGATTCTGCATTTCCAACTGGGTTCATCTCACTGGGGCTTGTCAGACGGTGGGTGCAGCCCACAGAGCAGGGTGGGGCATCACCTCACGCCGGAAGCACAAGGGGTTGGGGAATTCCCTTACCTAGCCAAGGGAAGCCATGACAGAGGGTACATGGAAAATGGAGACACTCCCACCCTAATACTGTGCTTTTCCAACGGTCTTAGCAAATGGCACACCAGGAGATTATGTCCCGTGCCTGGCTCGGAGGGTCCCAAGCCCACGGAGCCTCGCTCACAGCCAGCACAGCAGTCTGAGATCGAACTGCAAGGTGGCAGCGAGGCTGGGGGAGGGGCACCTGCCATTGCTGAGGCTTGAGTAAGTAAACAAAGCGGCCTGGAAGCTCGGACTGCTTGGAGCCCAACACAGCTCAAGGAGGCCTGCCTGCCTCTGTAGACTCCAACTCTGGAGGCAGGGCATAGCTGAAAAAAAGGCAGCAGAAACTTCTGCAGACTTAAATGTCCCTGTCTGACAGCTTTGAAGAGAGTAGTGGTTCTCCCAGCACGGAGTTTGAGATCTGAGAACGGACAGACTGCCTCCTCAAGTGGGTCCCTGACCTCCAAGTAGCCTAACTGGGAGGCACCTCCTAGTAGAGGCCAACTGACACCTCATATAGCCGGGTGCCCCTCTGAGATGAAGCTTCCATAGGAAGGATCGGGCAGCAATATTTGCTGTTCTGCAGCCTCCTCTGGTGATATCCAGGCAAATAGGCTCTGTAGTGGACCTCCAGCAAACTCCAGCAGACTTGCAGCTGAGGCTCCTGACTGTTAGAATGAAAACTAACAAACAGAAAGGACATACACACCAAAATCCCATCTGTACGTCACCATCATCAAAGACCAAAGGTAGATAAAACCACAAAGATGGGGAGAAACCTGAGCAGCAAAGCTGAAAATTCTAAAAATCAGAGCGCCTCTTCTCCTCCAAAGGAACGCAGCTTCTCACCAGCAATGGAACAAAGCTGGATAGAGAATGGTTTTGACGAGTTGAGAGAAAAAGGCTTCAGAAGGTCAGTAATAACAAACTTATCCAAGCCAAAGGAGGATGTTCGAACCCATCACAAAGAAGCTAAAAACCTTGAAAAAAGATTAGGCGAATGGCTAACTAGAATAAATAGTGTAGAGAAGACCTTAAATGACCTGATGGAACTGAAAACCATGGCACAAGAACTATGTGACGCATGCACAAGCTTCAGTAGTCGATTTGATCAAGTGGAAGAAAGGGTATCAGTGAATGAAGACCAAATGAATGAAATGAAGCGAGAAGAGAAGTTTAGAGAAAAAAGAGTAAAAAGAAACAAACAAAGCCTCCAAGAGATATGGGACTATGTGAAAAGACCAAATCTACGTCTGACTGGTGTACCTGAAAGTGACGGGGAGAATGGAACCAAGTTGCAAAACACTCTTCAGGATATTATCCAGGAGAACTTCCCCAACCTAGCGAGGCAGGCCAACATTCAAATTCAGGAAATACAGAGAATGCCACAAAGATACTTCTTGAGAAGAGCAACTCCAAGACACATAATTGTCAGATTCACCAAAGTTGAAATGAAGGAAAAAGTGTTAAGGACAGCAAGAGAGAAAGGTCGAGTTACCCACAAAGGGAAGCCCATCAGACTAACAGCAGATCTCTTGACAGAAACTCTATAAGCCAGAAGAGAGTGGGGGCCAATATTCAACATTCTTAAAGAAAAGAATTTTCAACCCAGAATTTCATATCCAGCCAAACTAAGCTTCATAAGTGAAGGAGAAATAAAATCCTTTATAGGCAAACAAATGCTGAGAGATTTTGTCACCACCAGGTCTGCTTTACAAGAGCTCCTGAAGGAAGCACTAAAAGTGGAAAGGAACGACAGGTACCAGTCAATGCAAAAACATGCCAAATTGTAAAGACCATCGAGGCTAGGAAGAAACTGCATTAACTAATGAGCAAAATAACCAGCTAACATCATAATGACAGGATCAAATTCACCCATAACAATATTAACCTTAAATGTAAATGGGCTAAATTATCCAATTAAAGGACACAGACTGGCAAATTGGAGAGTCAAGACCCATCAGTGTGCTATATTCAGGAGACACATCTCACATGCAGAGACACACATAGGCTCAAAAGAAAGGGATGGAAGAAGATCTACCAAGCAAATGGAAAACAAAAAAAGCAGGAGTTGAAATCCTAGTCTCTGATAAAACAGATTTTAAACCAAAAAAGATCAAAAGAGACAAAGAAGGCCATTACAAATGGTAAAGGGATCAATTCAACAAGAAGAGTTAACTATACTAAATATATATACACCCAAGACAGGAGCACCCAGATTCATAAAGCAAGCCCTTAGAGACCTACAAAGAGACTTAGACTCCCACGCAATAATAATGGGAGACTTTAACACCCCACTGTCAACATCAGACAGATCAATGAGACAGAAAGTTAACAAGGATATCCAGGAATTGAACTCAGCTCTGCACCAAGCAGACCTAATAGACATCTATAGAACTCTCCACCCCAAATCAACAGAATATACATTCTTCTAAGCACCACATCACACTTATTCCAAAATCGACCACATAGTTGGAAGTAAAGCACTCCTCAGCAAATGTAAAAGAACAGATATTACAACAAACTGTCTCTCAGACAACAGTGCAGCCAAACTAGAACTCAGGATTAAGAAACTCACTCAAAACCGCTCAACTACATGGAAACTGAACAACCTGCTCCTGAATGACTACCAGGTACATAACAAAATGAAGGCAGAAATAAAGATGTTCTTTGAAACCAATAAGAGCAAAGACACAACATACCAGAATCTCTGGGACACATTCAAAGCAGTGTGTAGAGGGAAATTTATAGCACTAAATGCCCACAAGAGAAAGCAGGAAAGATCTAAAATTGACACCCTAACATCACAATTCAAAGAACTAAAGAAGCAAGAGCAAACACATTCAAAAGTTAGCAGAAGGCAAGAAATAACTAAGATCAGAGCAGAACTGAAGGAAATAGAGACACAAAACACCCTTAAAAAATGAATGAATCCAGGAGCTGGTTTTTGGAAAAGATCTACAAAATTGATAGACTGCTAGCAAGAGTAATAAAGAAGAAAAGAGAGAAGAATCAAATAGATGCAATAAAAAATGATAAAGGGGGTATCACCACCAATCCCACAGAAATACAAACTACCATCAGAGAATACTATAAACACCTCTACACAAATAAACTAGAAAATCTAAAAGAAATGGTTAAATTCCTGGACACATACATCCTCCCAAGACTAAACCAGGAAGAAGCTGAATCCCTGAATAGACCAATGACAGGCTCTGAAATTCAGGCAATAATTAATAGCCTACCAACCAAAAAAAGTCTAGGGACAGACAGATTTACAGCCGAATTCTACCAGAGGTACAAAGAGGAACTGGTACCTTTCCTTCTGAAACTTCCAATCAATAGAAAAAGAGGGAATCCTCCCTAACTCATTTTATGAGGCCATCATCATCCTGATAACAAAGCCTGGCAGAGAAACAACAAAAAAAGAGAATTTTAGACCAATATCCCTGACGAACATTGATGCAAAAATCCTCAATAAAATACTGGCAAACCAAATCCAGCAGCACATCAAAAAGCTTATCCACCATGATCAAGTTGGTTTCATCCCTGGGAAGCAAGGCTGGTTCAACATACGCAAATCAATACACATAATTCATCATATAAACAGAACCAATGACAAAAACCACATGATTATCTCAATAGATGCAGAAAAGGCCTTCAGCAAAATTCAACAGCCCTTCATGCTAAAAACTCTCAATAAACTAGGTATTGATTGAATGTATCTCAAAATAATAAGAGCTATTTATGACAAACCCACAGCTAATATCATACTGAATGAGCAAAAACTAGAAGCATTCCTTCTGGAAACTGGCACAAGACAGGGATGCCCTCTCTCACCACTCCTATTCAACATAATGTTGGACGTTCTGGCCAGGGCGATCAGGCAAGAGAAAGAAATAAAGGGTATTCAAATAGGAAGAGAGGAAGTCAAATTGTCTCTTTGCAGATGACATGATTGTATATTTTAAAAACCCCATTGTCTGAGCCCCAAATCTCCTTAAGCTGATAAGCAACTTCAGCAAAGTCTCAGGATACAAAATCAATATGCAAAAATCACAAGCATTCCTATACACCAATCAAAGACAAATAGAGAGCCAAATCATGAGTGAACTCCCATTCACAATTGCTTCAAAGAGAAAAAAAAAATACCTAGGAATCCAATTTACAAGGGATGTGAAGGATCTCTTCAAGGAGAAATGCAAACCACTGCTCAATGAAATAAAAGAGGACACAAACAAATGGAAGAACATTCCATGCTCATTGATAGGAAGAATCAATATTGTGAAAATGGCTATACTGCCCAAGGTAATTTATAGATTCAATGCCATCCCCATCAAGCTACCAATGACTTTCTTCACATAATTGGAAAAAACTACTTTAAAGTTCATATGGTACGAAAAAAGAGCCCACATTGCCAAGACAATCCTAAGCCAAAAGAACAAAGCTGGAGGCATCACACTACCTGACTTCAAATTACACTACAAGGCTACAGTAACCAAAACAGTATGGTACTGGTAGCAAAACAGAGATATAGACCAATGGAACAGAATAGAGCCCTCGGAAATCATCTACAACCATCTGATCTTTGACAAATCTAACGAAAACAAGAAATGGGGAAAGGATTCCCTATTTAATAAATGGTGCTGGGAAAACTGGCTAGCCATATGTAGAAAGCTGAAACTGGATCCCTTCCTTACACCTTACACAAAAATTAATTCAAGATGGATTAAAGACTTAAATGTTAGACCTAAAACCATAAAAACCCTAGAAGGAAACCTAGGCAATACCATTCAGGACATAGGCATGGGCAAGGACTTCATGACTAAAACACCAAAAGCAATGGCAACAAGAGCCAAAATTGACAAATGGGATCTCATTAAACTAAAGAGCTTCTGCACAGCAAAAGAAACTACCATCAGAGTGAACTGGCAACCTACAGAATGGGAGAAAATTTTTACAATCTACCCATCTGGCAAAGGGCTAATATCCAGAATCTACAAAGAACTTAAACAAATTTACAAGAAAAAAACAAACAACCCCATCAAAAAGTGGGTAAAGGATATGAAAAGACACTTCTCAAAAGAAGACACCTATGCAGCCAACAGACACATGAAAAAATGCTCATCATCACTGGCCATCAGAGAAATGCAATTCAAAACCACAATGAGATACCATCTCACACCAGTTAGAATGGCAATCATTAAAAAGTCAGGAAACAACAGGTGCTGGAGAGGATGTGGAGAAATAGGAATACTTTTACACTGTTGGTGGGACTGTAAACTAGTTCAACCATTGTGGAAGACAGTGTGGCGATTCCTCAAGGATCTAGAACTAGAAATACCATTTAACCCAGCCATCCCATTACTGGGTATATACCCAAAGGATTATAAATCATGCTGCAATAAAGACACATGCACACGTATGTTTATTGCAGCATTATTCACAATAGCAAAGACTTGGAACCAACCCAAATGTCCATCAATGATAGACTGGATTCAGAAAATGTGACACATATACACCATGGACTACTATGCAGCCATAAAAAAGGATGAGTTCATGTCCTTTGCAGGGACATGGATGGATCTGGAAACCATCATTCTCAGCAAAATATGGCAAGGACAGAAAACCAAACAGTGCATGTTCTCACTCATAGGTGGGAATTGAACAATGAGAACACTTGGACACAGGGTGGGGAACATCACACACCAGGGCCTGTCATGGGGTTGGGGGAGGAGGGAGGGATAGCATTAGGAGATATACCTAATGTAAATGACGAATTAACAGGCGCAGCACACCAACATGGCACATGTATAAATACGTAACAAAACTGCACATTGTGCACATGTACCCTAGAACTTAAAGTATAAAAAAAAACACTAAACAGACTAGTAATAGAATATAACCACCTCAACATAATAAGTCATATATGAAAAACTGAGATAACATTATACTAAATAGTGAAAGGCTGAAAGCTTTTTCCCTAAGATCACAAGACAAGGATGCCTACTTTCACCACTTCTATTCAACATAGTACTGGAAGTTCTAGCCATATTAGCTGGGACTCCACACACACACATGCACACAGACACACACACACATAACTGTTAGAGCTAATACATTTAGCACATTTAGCAAAGTAGCAGGATACAATAATCAGCTTGCAAAAATTAGTTTCATTCTTATACCCTAATGAAGAACAATCCAAAAAGGAAGTCAAGAAAATAGTTACATTTACAATTGCATCGAAAAGAATAAAATACCAATGCATTAACTTACCAATGAGGCAAATGTCTTGTACACTGAAAACTACAAAGCATGCTAAAAGGAATTAAAGAATAGTTCAATAAAAAGGCATCACATGTTAATGGATTGAAAGGCTTAAAATTGTTAAAATGACAATACTACCCAAAGCCATCTACAGATTCTAAGCAATCTTTATCAAAATCCCAATGACGTTGTTTGCAGAAATATAAAAGTTCATTCTAAAATTTGTATGACATCTCAAGAATCTCCAATTCTGTGAAGAAAGTCATTGGAAGTCAATGCCTGCTTCCTTCTAACTTACCAATTCTGTGAAGAAAGTCATTGGTAGCTTGATGGGGATGGCATTGAATCTATAAATTACCTTGGGCAGTATAGCCATTTTCACAATATTGATTCTTCCTATCGATGAGCATGGAATGTTCTTCCATTTGTTTGTATCCTCTTTTATTTCATTGAGCAGTGGTTTGTAGTTCTCCTTGAAGAGGTCCTTCACGTCCCTTGTAAGTTGGATTCCTAGGTATTTTATTCTCTTTGAAGCCCAAGTTTCTTTTTTTAATCTTTTTTCTCTCTTCATCAACTAGGCTAATTTATATTCATTTGTCTTCAAGTTCACTGACCCTTTTCTATCTGCAATATCTAATCTTCAATGAATATTTTATTTCAGATATTTTACTTTATAGTTATAGACTTTTCACTTGAGTATTAAAAAAGCTCTGTTGATATTCCCCAGTCTGTTTGCTTATTCTATTCGTATTTTCTCTTCAATACTTGACTAAATTGATGATAGCTATTTTAAAGTGCTGTTTGCTAATTCCAAAATTTGTGTCAACTGAAGGTATGTTTCTATTGATTGCTTTTTCTTTTACTATGAGTCATACTATTCTGCCTCTTTGTATGTTTAGTAATTTTTTATTGTATGCTGGGCATTGTTAATGCTATTTTGTAGGGCATTTTGGATTATGTTGTCTTCTGTTTTAGGTTCTAACAGACAGTTAAATTACTAGTGGATCCTCTGGATATTGTCAGGCTTGTTATTATGCTTTTCAGGATGAGTTTATTTTGATTCCCACTTTAGTCTAGGATATAGTTCTTACTCTAGCGCATGGTCCTTATTCCTAAAATATAACCCAATATTATCAGTGAGGTGTCTTCACTTTGGTTAAAATGGAGTTTCAAGATCTCTCAGCACTGCATAACCTCATGAACCTCCATTAAGCTTTCAACCCTTCAGCAGCCACTTCCTAGGCTATGGTACAGCATCCCAACCTGTATATATGCAGCACAGACCTCAGCCAAGAACCTGAGAGAAACCCTCATGTAGACTTTGCCCTTAGAAGGTCCCTCCCCTCTGGTACCCTGCCTTCCAAATTTCAGATACTTTCGTGACCCCAAACTTTAATTTCTGCCTCCTCAGTTCAATGAAACCACTGCTTTTACTCTTTTCATGGGCTTCATTTCACTGTAACAAGGTTAGAAAAAGGATCCTAGGCAGAAAGTCAGGGCAAGTCATGGGACACATCTTTTGTGTTTTCCTTCTCTCAAGAATCAAAATCCTATGCCTCCTGTTGTCCAATGCTTGACACTGGACGTTGCATTTTGTGGGAAGGTAAATCCAAAACCAGATACTTAAACAGCTAGAACTATTTCTGGAAGTAGAAGTCTGGGAAATACATTTGAAAATGAAAAGAAAAAGAGAAAGAACAGGGCTACAAGGCTGCAGTTAAAACATTGTTTGGGGCCTTTGTGGAAATTAGAAAAAAGTTCTTCCCTGCGTGATTGGAATACAAATGGGCTCCTCTTCTGGGCACAGAAATTAACAATACATTCCTTTTTCTTAGGACTAACTCCCCATAAGGGTTGACACAGGGATATTTCTGCCTCCTTTGAGGCAATGAGACATGTCTTATAAGCAAGGCTTTCATGGTCTCAGCCACTTCACATTCAAGCTTCCCAATTTCATGGTAAAAGGTGTCCTCACTTCTGAAGACAATATTATGACATGATTTTACCTCATTATGGAAAGAACACAGGCCTTAGAGACTGAATAAATGGGTTCCTTGCTCTACCACTCACTACTAGCTGCGTGGTCTTGCATAAGTTATTTAACCTCCCCCAGCCCCAGCTTTATATTTGCAAAGTTGGGGATTAATGATGCCTACTTCTCAGGGTCTTTATGAGGATTACACAAGACATTGTGAAAAGGCACTTGGCACCATGTCAAGCACGCATAAATGTTCCATAAATGCTCTCGGGTTCTTGATAGTAGAATTAGTTGCAGCTAGTTTAAAAGAAGTGAGGACTTGGGTGATACCATGCACCCTCCTCACCTCAGACTCACAGGGACAAACTTTAGATAAAGAAGTATCAATGCTTCCCCTGTCCTTCCTCCAGAGGGCAGGCCTTCAAGTTATCAGATGACCAAACAGGGTCTGCAAAAATCCGTCTGATTCGGTTTGGATTTGCATCTCCACCCAAATGTCATGTCAAATTGTAATCCCAAATATTGGGGGAGGAGTCTGGTGGGAGCTGATTGAATCATGGGGGAGGATTTCCCCCTTGTTATTCTTGTGATAGTGAGTGAGTTCTCAGGACATCTGGTCGTTTAAGTGTGTAGCTCCCCCTTTACTCTCTTCCTCCTTCTGTGGCCATGTAAGATGTGCCTGTTTCCCCTTCACTTTTCACCATGAGTGTAAGTTCCCTGAGGCCTCCCCAGTCATGCTTTCTGACAGTCTGTGGAACTGTGAGTCAATTAAACCTCTTTTCTTTATAAATTACCCAGTCTTAGGTAGCTCTTTATAGCAATGCCATCTCACTAGCTTCCTGACATTTCCGTAAAAGGACAATGCTTTTCATTTCACAATTATAGGCAAGGCTCAGAGGGTGATGGCAGATAGCAGCTCTTTTCAGGAGGACAGCAATCCCTTCTGATTGTTCTTCTCCACTCAGCCATGCCTACTCTTTTCTGCCCATGTGGTGGAAAAAGGGTGCAAAAGAGTGGGCATGGCTGAGTGGACAAGAGTGTGTCTGACCAAAGAAAGGAAAACTCAGGGATCCTTAAAACTTGCAAGATTTCATGATTCTATAGTAGACTGGCAGAGTTTCCCACCCTTCTCCCTGAACTTGCTGGACCTCCAGACCTGAGGAAGGAGAGAGCAATTGCTTTTGCTCTCTCCTTCCTTCAGGAAGGGGCAATTTTCTAGCTCCATCTGGGAGACATGTGTTGTAAGCTCACTGCTTAACAGAACTTGAGACTTATTTGACAGCTCCTCCTGCCCAGTTCTCTCCCTGCCTCTCTCCACATCATCACATGTCTCTTCTCAGTTTTCACATTCTCTTCTCCTCTCATATACTCTTTCCATTTACTCATTTACTCATTTCTATTGACCCCTTGCCTCGTTTTTTTCCTTCCATCTTCTATGCCTGCTTCCTTCTAACTTATTTTTCCCTCCTCACTCCTCACTCATTCTCTTCCCATCTCTCTTCTTCTGCCCCCTCTTTACTCCTGGTGTACTGTCACTGGAATACATGACCATCTCTCAGGCTCTTGTCTCTCTCTCTCTCTCTCTCTCTCTCTCTCTCTCTCTCTCTCTCTTGCTCACTCTCCTATTCCTCCCTCTCTCCTGAGACCTCTTCTAATCTCAGCCTTTCTTTCTCTTTCCTACTCAATTCACTCTTTTTTCTTTTCCTCCTTCACCCCCAACCATGAGGGAAAGGTGGGATAATAGATGAGGGGAGGGAAATATGTGAGGAGAGGGGCCTGGGGTGGGGGATTTTGGAGAAAGAAGAGAACCAGGCACATAAATGCTGGGTGTGGCCATAACAAAAACAGAATACTACTTGGCTGAGGCCCTGCCCTCAGAACCAAACAAAGTAAAGGGGATTCCCTGGAGAAAGAGCTGTGAGGAAACGAAAAGGACAGTCCTGCCAGTCCCACCTGTCCCACCTCAAAGAACACGGGCATCCTGAAGACCTGAAAATGCATAGCCTAGTGGCAATAGAGTATGGGCTATGGAGCCAATCTGTCAGAGATCAAATCTTGCCTCCATCATTTACTACCTCTGTAACCTTGGACAATTAATTATCTGCTGTGCCTTGGTTCCTCCATGTGTTAAAATGAGGAAAAAAGCAATATTTTCTCTGTAGATTTGTTGTGAGAATTAACTAAGCTAATATATATATAACGTTTCTGGCAAAGAAATTCTATGTAACTGTTATCTCCTATGATTTTTCTGATTTAGAAGGAACAGCCAACTTGCCCCTTTGGCGCTGTCCGTGGTGCTGAAGGCCTGAGCCTGCTCCTTCTGGCCCAGGAGTCAGAAAGGTTTGGTATTGGGAAATGGCAGCTCAAATCCATTAGTTCTCACTGTGTACCAAGGACTGTGCTAAGTGCAGTGCCTGCATTATCTTGCTTTTCTTCACTGCCTGGAAAATAGGTATTGTTATCTCCATTGTAAAGGTGAGGGAACTGCTGTTTACTTGAGGTGACACAGCTATTACAGTAATGGATGGAGCTGGAGTTTAAACCCAAGTCTTGCTGATTCCAAAGCCCATACTCTTTCTATAACACTGTTCTGTCTCTTGTGTCCTCATCCTGCCTCTGACTTTCTAATTCCCTGACAGCAGCCACTTGCTTCTGATAGTGACTTCTTTGACCCCAATCAACAACCAAAGCAGGTCAACGGAACATCACTTATTATTTCTTTGCTGTTTGATGCTCCTGTAGCCCTAGGTCATGTTATCACGGCATCACAGTGTGTTGTATTTGGCTGAATATGGGTTTCTCACTTTAGCTAAACTTTGAGTTCCTTTGGGGCAGGGGATTTATGCTGATTATATAGTAGATGCTCATTAAGGGCCTACTGAACGAAACTAATTTCTCTTCTCCATTTAATGGTATTCTAATAGTAGAAGCTTGTCTCATCTTGCTGTTGTTTGACTTCCATAGGTGTTCTCTTTCCCTCACTGGGTCTCTGTCATCCCTACATGCCACTTGCAGCACTGGCCCCTCTGACTGATATTATTGGCCTGTTAAAAGGGATTTATTATTCAACCAACTAACTCATTGAGCCTCCTTTATGCACAGCTTTATGCTGACAGCATATGCACATATGACTAGCTTGTTCCTGTACTCAAGGCACACAAAGTCTGCTGTGAAAACATAATGAGCACATGTGACACACAGAGTGAGCAAGTGATACCAAACTACATGAGGGGTCAGGGCAAGTACA
Organism: Pan troglodytes; assembly: GCF_028858775.2. Classification (NCBI taxonomy): domain Eukaryota; kingdom Metazoa; phylum Chordata; class Mammalia; order Primates; family Hominidae; genus Pan; species Pan troglodytes. The sequence goes on from NC_072411.2 coordinate 19,791,517, forward strand.
GTAGATGTTTGTTATGGGGGGGAGGAAAGTGAGCCTTGAAGAATGAACAGGATTTAGATAAAAAGATGGTAATGTAAACATTCTAGGTAGGGCAATAATGTGCTTTACCCATAGATGTGGGTTGTGTGTGTGTGTGTGTGTGTGTGTGTGTGTTTGAAGGTGGGGGAAGTAGAGGGGAGAAATGAGGGCACTGGCAGTCTGAAACGGGGATACATTTTTCAATTAGTTGGGGCTAAAGTTTTAAGGGGCTAGGGACAATGGAGGATGATGGAAAGTTTTGGAAGCAGACAGTAGTTTGGACCTGACTTGGTAGGAAGTGGGAAATTACCAAAATGCTCTGACTTGGAAAGTGACAAGATCAAATTGTGCTTTAGAAACATCCTGTCAGCAGCATATGGGGGCAATGAAAGGGCTGATCCCAGGGGCAGTTACACAGTCAGAAGGCTATTTGCAGGAGTCAGAGATGAGGAGGTAAGGCCCTGGATTCAGAAAGTGGCAGTGGAGAAAGGACAAGAAACATCCATGGTGAGCACCCATATGCCATGGTCCAGTTAACTTGGGCCTAATTGGAAATAACAAATACCAAGCAACCAAAAGCCACCCTGAGGAAGGATGCATTTTTTTTGTCCTATTTCCCATACTACTCTGTGGTGTCGGTGGAGCATCCTAGCTGCAAGGGATGGCAGAGGCTTTGAAAAATGAAGAGGAATGAAAGCTTGCCTTGCAGTCACCTGCATGCCGTCTCACACAGGCAGCTGAGGCCAAGGACCACCTGCAATGTTAGCTGGAAATCCAGGCTCTGCAGCCCCAGCTGGCCCAGATACAAGCTGAAGGTTGTTGGAGGTCCCCAGCAGCTGGCAGGTTGGTGGCCCACACCTCTCCCTGATGCTCCTCCAGAATCATTCTGCATACCTCTTCCAGAAGAGCTGTGTCATCCTGAGGGTTGTAATAAATGAAGGTTCTATATAAAACCAACCCCATTGAAAACCACACTCCACTAAGTGCCTGTGTGGCTGTTGGGGGCCATGGAGAGCATTAGAGTTAAAATCAGGGCTCCTGACAAAAACCCAAAGCAATCCAGAAAAACGCTGGTGGCTGAGGTCTTGTTGACATGCCTGCCTGTCAGGTGGATCAGTTCTGTCCCATTAGACACACGCTCTGAGCTTCCATGTGTGACATTCCTTCAGACCTTTATACAATTTTGCACAGCCTCCCAAAACTCATTATCCCATGTGACAGTCATTTTATCCTGTGAAGTAGAAAGGGAAAGCCTCATTATCTTTATCCATCTGATCAGTGAGGAATCCAGAGCATTGTCCTATACTTTCCCTATCATACCATTTATCATGCTCTATGATAATTACTACTGTTATTGTGTGAATTCACTACTACCCAGGGAGCTCCATGAAAGTAGGGATCAGGTCTGTCTTCTTCAATGCTGTCTCCCCAGACCCCACAGAATACTTGACAGTAAACAAATAAGTGAATGAATGAATGAATGAATGAACTGCCAAAGGGCATATAGATGCTTCCCATCAGAACAAGAACTGGATCCCAGGTCTCCCATCCTCCACTACAATCATGGTTTTCTTAGAGTATTAGAACTAGAAGAACAATTAGTGGTTCTGAGTCAAGCAGGTTTCCTCCCCTGAAATGCCCTTGTCCCACTTCCAGAAGTGCCATCCCTTCCAAGACACCCATATTTCCACACAGCTAGAAGGGCATACTTCATTCACATTGGAATTACTTGGGAGCTTTTAAAAATACTGATGCCTAGGTTTCCAATTCCAGAGATTCTGAACTTAATTGGTCTGGAGATCAGCCCAGAAGTTGGAACACAAATGTACAACCAGGGTTAGCAACAGCTGCTTGAGAACATGGCATACTCAAAGCATGGTTCACAACCAGCAGCAAGAGCATTAGCTGGGCTCTTGTTAGAAATGTAGGTCTTGGCCAGGCTCGGTGGCTCACACCTGTAATCCCAACACTTTGGGAGGCCAAGGTGGGTGGATCACTTGAGGCTAGGAGTTCAAGACTAGCCTGCCCAATGTGGTGAAATCCCGTCTGTACTAAAAATACAAAAATTAGCTGGGCATTGTGGTGTGGGCCTGTAATCCCAGCTACTCGGGTGGCTGAGGCATGAGAATTGCTTGAACCTGGGAGGCAGAGGTTGCAGTGAGCCGAGATTGTGCCATTGCACTCCAGCCTTGGTGACACAGCCAAACTCTGTCTCAAAAAAAAAATGTAGATCTTAAATGTGCTTGCCACACACAGAAAAAATAATAACTATGTGAGGTAATGGATATGTTAATTAGCTTGATTATGGTCATCATTTGACAATGTGTATATATATCAAAACATGATATTGTATACCTTAAATATGAACAATTTTTATCTGTCAAGCATACTGCAATAAAGCTGGGGGAAAAAACGGGAAAAAAATGTCAAGCCTTAGGCCCCACCCAGACATGCTGAGTCAGAATTTGCATTTCCCCAGGAAAGGAGTTCCCTGAGGAATTTGCAAGTTCCCCAGGAGAGTCATTGACTTGAGCAATATTTCAGGGGTGGTTCTTGACCCTGGCTAGCAGTAGAATCACTCTGAGGGCTTTCTAATTACCAGTTGCTGAACTCCACGTGAGACCAAATAAACCAGACTCTCTGAGGATAGCGCTCAGGCATAGTGTTTAAAAATCTCCCCAGCCGACTCTCATTTGCAGTCAAGGCTCAGAAGCACCAAACAGAATAATCTGTACCTCTGCTGGCATATAGTGCTTTCTGCCTTGCATTGTAATTATAATTATCTGTGTACATGACTTATTTCCTCCATTGACCATGAGTTCTCTGAGGGCAGAGACTGTGTTTCATTTATTCATGATGCATAAAAAAGTTAAGCTCCTACTATGTGAAAAACAATGGGCTAGGCACTGGGGATACATGTGCAGCCTCTGCTGTCAAAAACAGTCCTGTGGTCATGGAGTTCACAATTTAGAAGGAGAAACAGACATACAAATTAAGTGATTAAAATGTGAGAATAGGAGTCTACCTGGAAATATGAACAGGGAACCACCAGGCTCTGGAGGAGAGCAACGTGACCCTCCTGGGAAATTCAGGGAGGGTTTCACAGGAAGGCAGCCTTGGAGCTGCCCTTGCAGGGTAAGTAAGATGCCTGCACAGGTAGAGAAGACAAGGAGAGGAAACTCCTAAGGAAAGGAGCAGGTTGCACATAAGCAGATACATATGGGTAAAATGATGAATATACAAAACTGTTATCCCAGCATTATTTATCATCACAACATGTTGTAAACAACTTAAATGTCCATCTGAAGAAGACTGCTAAATAAATCATGGTCCATTCTTGCAAAAGAATATCGGGCAAACACGAAAATGTTGGAGAGCCTCTTTTAGGTACTCATATAGAATCATCCAGGACAGAGTGCTAATCCTCCATGAAAAAGCAAGGAGCAGAACAGTTGCCATTGTAAAGCACAATTTAAAATATATTGTTATATACACTCAATCTGCCTAAACACCCTATGAGCCATCATCTTACCCTTTTTGAAGATAAGGAAACCAAATCTCAGAGAGATGAAGTACCTTGCCCAATTTCGCGATGTAAACCAGAGAACCAGGCTTCCAACCCATGTGGGTCTGACTGAAAAGCCTGCAATGGTTCTGCCAGCCCAGGCTGGCCATGGGCTTTGTCTGATGAGACCATTTATGGAGTAGATAGATTTGTGGGCATCAAGGCCTGAGGCAGGGGGAGCGGGCTTGAGGGACAGAGCCAGAATCCCAAGGGAGGGGCAGGAAGACAAGGCCAGGAAGAGAGAAGGAACAGGCTCAAAGGACACAGCCCTCTGACTCTGCCATTGCCACCAGCTGTTGACAACTTCCTAAGCTGTGGGGCCTATACCCAAATGGGTGGTCCTGCAAGCAGGGAGTCCTAATGTGGTCACAGCCACTGCTGCAATGTTTGAACCAGCCAAGCATTTGCAAAGGAGTCCTGCCACCCCAGTAGACAGCAACAGGCACAGATGATCCCTAATTTGTCTTCTAAGCCCTCTGTTGGAAGCAAATGCTTGGTGCCACCAAGTGAAAATAGCACTTAGGCAAAAGTTTTCTCAGCAAGGCAATTTACTTCTATAGAAGGGTGTGTCTTGTGGATGGAGCAGTGGCGAGAGCACACCGGACAAGGGAGGGGAAGGGGTTCTTATCCTAACGCAGCTAGTCCCTACTGCTGTGTCTTTCCCCTATTGGCTAGGGTTGGACCACACAATCCAAGCTAATTCTGATTGGCTATTTTAAAGACAGCAGGAATATGAGCCAGAGTGTCAGGGTGAGTAGTTTGGCAGGAAGGGCCGTTACAGAACAGGTGACTCAGGATGACTAAGAACAGAGCAGGTGACCAAGGATGACTAAGTTCAGAGCAGGCGATAGAGGCTAGGAGGGGGTTGTTTACTGAGGCTAGGGGCAAGGAGACACAAAGAATGAGGAATTTAAACTTTAAAATAGAGAACAAAGAATGGGGAAGCTGAACATATTGACACATTGGTTCTTTGGAGAGGAACTCAGAACTCACGGTACTTCACAATTTTCTCCCTCTTGAATTTTAAAGAAAGTTAACAGGCTAAACTTTGAAGGGGAAACTGATCTATTCTACACCTCCATCCAGAAAGAGGCCAAGGAGCACACTGAATGGCAGCCCCACTTTATAGAAGCCCTTGGAGCACAAATCCCTGGATTCAGAATTCCCTACTAAAGCCTAAGAAAAACTGAGGCCCTGTCTTCTCCTCCATCACATGAGGAGCTCATATCTGACAATGCCACCCATCTGAGGGTACTCCCCAAACAGCCACATCACCCAGGAAGCCCCCACTATAAGATAACCCATAGTAAGGCTTGAGTCGTCATCTCAGGAGAGGTGCTGAAGCCACATGTGAAGAGGAAAGAGTGTGGGCATTAGGGTTCCATTCAGACCCTGGCTCCACCCCTACCAGCCAATGACTTAACGAGTCACCTAACTGCTCTGAGCCTCTGTCCCGACCCCTTCTACATGGGGATGTCCTCCTTGCTGTGGGCAAATGACATGAGTCTACCTATGTCAGGTTCCCAGCCCAGCTTTGGGGTTGGCAGACAGAAAATAGAGTGGAGCTGTCATCACATTCATTTCTGCATCCATGCACAGCGCAGAGCCCCCAAACCTTTCCCATCTGCCCCTGGTCTCCATGACAACCTCGTGAAAGCAGGGTTCTCATAATCAAACACTCCTAGGGCGGAGGGTAAAGTACACGCACAAGGCAGGGGTTGTATAAGACAAGAGAAAGTGGGGGCGGCATGCTGAGCAGGGGAGTGTGGCCCCACCTGAAGGGACTTGCAGGCCCAATTTTTATAAAAAAGAAAAAGAAAAAGAGGGGTCAATTTATCCCTTGAGCCACCCCTTTGAGAGTCCTAACACTGAAGCTAGCTGGGGCCCAACAAGTACCCCCACAGCCTGCTTGGGGACACACAGAGTTAGAGGAAAACTGAGCCCAGCCCAGAACTGCATTCTCTCCCAGCAGCTGCTGCCAGGCTGGCCTCATCCTGGGCAGAGGAGGTAGGCGGCTGGGGGTGTACTCTGTGGAACATCGGGAAAGGCCCCCCAAGAGCTCTCCCCGCCAGAACCTGAAATGCCGGCATTAAATATTCATTCCTTTGGGTTAAGTGTTTCCTCTCCAGGGTCCTCTTTTAAAATTCAAATGCTTCTTTGGAGAGGAACAAGCCACTTGTGGCTCAGAATCAAATATACTGGAATTGAGTGGATGGAATGGCAGCCCTGCTCAGGGGGGAGAGAGGACCTCCTCCCCCATCACCACCCACTGCTCCTCACCGTCCCTTTTGCACTGCTGTGCTCCTCCGCCCTCAGTCCGTTTGAGGACCACGTATGTTGAGGGGCTGGAATAGAATCTGCTCTAAGTTTCTGTTCCGGGAGATCAAACAAGAGATTCACTCAGAAGAGCCCTTGGCCACTGCAGACACCTTGGTCTCCCCTTCGGGTCCCAAACATTCTTACTGGAAGTTAGGGGGCTAGGCAAGCACGTGGAGCTGAGCTTTTCCAGTGCAAAGAAAGCCAGCAGCAGCCCAGCTCTGAGCAGTGAGAACAACTTCTGCCCAAGGTAGCTAGGAAAGCTGGCAGACCAGCTCCCCAAGGAGGCTCGGAGCCACAGCGACTGCATCGCTTCCTCAGAAGCCTGCATTGTCATTCCACGCAGGTTTCCATTTGATTGGGATGCAGAGAACAAGTCAGCATGTACATCCCCACTAATGAGAGGGGCCCTAATGAATGCATTAACAAGAAAGTACGGTTGGGGACCCACTGTGTGCCCAGCTAGGCATAGCCTTTGAAATGAGGTTTCTCTTGAACTGCTTTTACCCACTCGTTCAGGACCCGTGACCTAGCCCTCAAGTCTCCCTGATTATTTCTGGAAGTCCTCAGAAGGTTCTCAAGTTTGTCCCCACAAGTTCTCTTAGCTTCCCTGTGTGTCCAGCATTTGTCTCCCCTCCAGGTCTGGCTTCCTTTGGAGAAGCCCACAAAAAAGGCAAAAAAAAAAAAAAAAAAAAAATCTGTCCCGTAACCCCTGCTGCTGGTGCAACTTTTATTGTTGCTTTTGCGTCCTGTCCCCTAGGGTGACATGATGTGTGCCCCAGTCAAAGTGACCCTTCTGAGTTGAGAAGAATGCTGCCCACCCTTGGGCAACTGTCACCCCTCCTCTCGCAGGACCTTAAGGTGGAAACCATCCTATGCTGTTCTGTTAGTGGGGGCCAGACACAAGTCCAGGAGAGGGATGGTGGACCGCTGTCTCCCAGATGCTCCCCGTCACCCACACCAGGGCCTCTGCCATCCACATCTGTACCCCAAGAGCACTGGCCTCAGACATCAGACCCAAGGGTTGAGTTCCTGGATGAGTGACCTCTACAAAGTCACAGCCATCCAGGCCCACATCTAGACTGCCAGGCTGCTGGGCTGAGAACCTTCCCCAGGAAAGGGCCAACAAGGTATATTCCCAGTCACCAGACACTCTTCCACTGTCAGAGACTGACTACCAGGCCAGAGAGCCCCTTTCAGGAAGAAGAGTGAACAGTTCTGGCCTGATAGCCCTCTTCTGTTTGCAAGAAGCCCAGGGACCCCCAATAAGCCTCATAATGCCGCTGAGCCTCAGTCTTTCTCATCTGTAGTTAAAAATGCCTTTTTGGCCTGGCGCAGTGGCTCATGCCTGTAATCCCAGCACTTTGGGAGGCCGAGGCATACGGATCACCAGAGGTCAGGGGTTCGAGACCAGCCTGGCCAACATAGCGAAACCCCATCTCTACTAAAAAATACAAAAAAAAAAAAAAATTAGCTGAGCATGGTGGCACGCACCTGTAATCCTGGCTACTCAGGAGGCTGAGGCAGGAGAATCTCTTGAATCCAGGAGGTGGAGGTTGCAGTGAGCAGAGATGGTGCCACTGCACTCCAGCCTGGGTGACAGAGCAAGACTAGGTCTCAAAAAAAAAAAAAAAAAAAAGCCTTTGTATGGGGTCATAATGATCAGCCATAGCATCTACCACCCACCCACCCAGTGAGCACTGCTTAGATGCCAAATGATTTCCAAACCATACTAATCCTCCATGAAAATCTAGCTCTTATGAGCACTCTCATTTTACAGAGGAAAAAAAAATTAGGCTTGGAATAAAACACTGGGCACAGTGTTTGGTGCATGGACAGAATTCACTAAATGCTGCTGAGTTTTTGTACAAAAATGTTTATCAAGAAGTTTTTATGCCAGTTAGAGAGATGAGATGGAGCGACATACAATTATCACATCCTTTCCCCTGCTTGCAGGCTCAGGGAAGGGCTGTCTTCCCTGATCTCCCAGCCCATGGTGGTCTGTGCTTCTCCACCTGAGCTCTGTAACTTGGATTGTGTTCACCACTTACCTGACACTGAGTGACCTTCAAGGCCCAGCCCAAGAGCTCCCAGTTCAAAGTCATTGTCTTTCTCCTGTTCATTCTCTGCAATCTGAGCAACAGATCTCTGAATGCCTGCCCTTCTTCGCTTCTACACTGTGCCCTTTAAGGTCAGGGACTACATCTTATTTTAATTCCTTTGCTTTTGCAGAGACACCCCACAATTTGTACGTAGCAGACACCCAATGATGTTTGCTAAGTTGCATACAGTAGCCGTGTTCCCATCTAGGAGTGTATTCCAGGTCCCAGCAGTGAAGGCTGCCCCTTTGAGAATGGAAACCATGCCTCGTGGATGTAGCCATCTAGGGAGGAACACAGGAAGGAGCTGCTTCTACCACTCCAGACCTCTGTGACTTTGGGAAGGTCAGTTAACTTCCCAAAACTTCAGTTTCCATGGCCAGAAAATGACAATACTAATACTCCTTCCTTGTGAGTTATGAGAATTAAATGAGAAGGTTTGCATAAGGCACTTATTACAAAGATGTCTGATGTGTAGGGAAAGAATTATCCACCACTTCACTTCTACCTTGCTGTACTCTCTCATCCAGAATATTGCCCTGAATAAATGTGGGTCTTCGATGTTGAGAAGGGAATAAATGAATAAACTTGTATGTGTCAACTGTAGGGTTTCTGTGAATAGAGAAACCCTGCAACCTGAAGAGCAAGAAATGAACGTCTTCCAGCAGGGCGCTGTGTGAGCAAAGAAAGTAGTGAAAATGAAATGGGAGGTTTGGGGGCAGTGAGCAGCCTACATGAGGGTCACTGGAGATGCCAAAAACACTCACATTATCCGGGACTCAATTGCTTGCAAGCTTCAGAAACACATCTTCTTCTACCACATGAGGAAGTGAGGGAACTTGTTGGCTTACATAGCTGAGAAAGATGGTCGTGCATCTGGTGTCAAACACAACTGCATCTTAAAGCTTGAGATCTGCCACTATGGGGTTTCTCTGTGCTGCCTTCTGTGTTGGTAGCGATTCTAGGCTGCAGTTGACAGAATCTCTTTTAGCTGGGTCAAGCATTAAAAAGTTCGATAACATGCATTAGGCAGCTCCCAGGGTTTCAGAATGGAACTTAGATGCTGCTAAGCCAAGAACAGAGGGGGTAGTGCAAACATCCATCCATACCACAAGACTGTTCCAGGGCACAAGCACCTGTAGCTGTTGGCCACTCAGCACCATGGCACTGGAACAGGTGGCCAGGACACTGCCATGGCTGCCCAGAAGAGCAGATGCCTTTGCCATGCCTTCCTCCTCCCCAAGGCCACAATTCCAAGGGAAGGCTCTGACCAGCCCACCCCTTGAGTCCAGCACCCATGGCAAGAGGAAGAGGTTGCTAGGATAGGATGGAACTAGGACACAGTTCCCCTGATATGGGGAGATGAAGTGCCCGGGGAAGATCTGGTGCTGACATCAGAAGAGGTGGAAAGGTGCCCAGCTAAGGCAAACTACAGTCTTCCAGTGAGCTTCAGGAAGGTCACTCTGGGAGAAGGAGGATTACAGGATGAAAGTGTAGGGTGGAGAGGTGAGTCCGGTTATGAGGTCACTGCAGAAATCCAGCAAGGAGGATGAGGGTGCAGCCAAGGTTATGCTTGGAGCTAAAAAGGAAAGGGTGGATACAACGGACACATTGGAGAGAAAAATAAACAGCCCCTTGTGCCGGTGAGCCTGGTGTCACTGGAGGGGAGAAAACGCAAACTGTCCCTGGGCACACTTATCAAAGATGCTTCTTCTGGCAGGAAGAAATTGACTAAGTAAGGGTTAATTGTCCCCTTTTGGCCTGACAGCCAGAACCCTATTTTCTCAATGTTATCCTCCTCTGTATGTGCCCTTGCTGTGATGGAGGGGAAGAAAACATTTGTCAACTTAAGCAGAGGAGAGCATTGTTATGATTTGAAATCTTTTTAAAGTTCCTTCCCAGGGAGGCCTCACTGAACTAGAAAGCAGGTGGCCCTACTGGCAGTTTGACTAAAATTCTGGGGCAGGCAAGTTCCTATAACAGTGTCAGGGGCCTCCCTCAGGCACCTGCAGGCTGGTCTTTCATGTCAGCCAGTGGGAGGGTCACCTGGCCATGTAATTCATGGGGCCCCACAGGGAAAGGATGCGTCTACCCAGAGCCCACTGCTGAAATTGACCCCCACTATAGGCCTGATCCTCTGGGTGAATGCAAGCCTGTCTCCAGGAGTCCCGGGTGCAGAGCCTTAGCTGCGGCCTCATGAAGCGAGCCTGGGGCTGGGATCTGCCATCTGGATCACCTGGCCAAGGTTCTCCCTCTCCCTGCATGAGGCAGGGCGCTCACCTGTTCAGCTGGGCCATGCTGGGCTTCGGCCAGCTCCTGCCTGCACTCACTCCCTGCCCCACACCTCTGCATCTTGGCCTTGTCTCCCAGGGCAGCTTCTGCCTCAGTTTCCTCATCCTCCCTCTCCTGGTGACCTGGAGCCAGGCATCAAGAGCCCCAGGTGCTCTTTGGAGGCCTGATGCTCCCCTTGCTAGGTGTGTGATCTTGGACAAGCGACTGCACCCCCAGGAGACCTTGCTCACTCATCTATAAATATCAGCACATGCCTCCGAGGGCTGTTGTGCTGCCTGTGGAGTTAACACATGAAAAATCCTTAGACCAGTGCGTGGCACGTATTAGGTGTTCAATAATGGGAAAGGCTTATCCCATCCCTTGCGGGAAGCCTAAAACTCTCCCTTGCTCCAGCCAGCTCCTGCTCTGGGGCCAGCCCCACCCCCAGCCCCTTTGCTACTGAGCATCCAGATCATGGACAGGCCTCCCAAACAGCTTCACTTGCCACCCCACCCATGGCTCCTGCTGCTGTCCTGCCCCCTCCCCTAGATAAGACCCTCCCCACAAAATCAGCACCCAAGATGGAGAAGCCAGTCCACGTTCTCCGCTTGAAGCACAGATACGTGAATTTTGTTTCTTCCACCTTCACTAGTCCCATATCAGTTTCTGAGTCCTAGATCCTCACCTGCCTGAGGTCCCAGCATGTCTCAGCTGCGTGGATGAGTCAGGGTAAAAGTGGCTGTGAGGCCTTGGAGATTTACTTCCTAACCCTGAGCCTCACCTTGCTTGGCTACAAAATGAGGGTGGGGTAGCTCACAGGAAAACGGCTTCTCTTCCACATAATGCACACCTAAATACTCCTGAAATGGTGGATGGGGTGGGGGGCCCTAGCCAAGATCATAGTCAAGTGGGTTTTAAATGAGGACACTTCCAAAGGAAGGCAGACCAGAGAAGAAATTCTTAGTAAAAACGTAGTACAACTGAGAAGCAACCCTAAGCTGCCTGGAGCAGTGGTTGCCAAAAAGAGAGGGAGGGCCTCTGAAAGGGGAGCCTTTGGGTGCTGGGTGCAAATTATGCCTGCTTCACACAGGGGCAGCAGGGGTACCTCCCCAGCCCCAGCAGCAAGGGAGCAAGCCTGCCACCTTCCCCCAGTGGCACTTTCTTTGAAAGTCATACTTGGGTGACTTTCATTCTGACCGCCAGCAAAGACTCCATTTATTCAACAAGGGAAAAATGAGGCGATTTAGAATGTGGAGCCGTCATTCCTAAACCTTACCTGGGTGTGAGCACTGGAAGTCTGCTCACAGCCTCAATTATTTACAGTGTAAGTTATCGTTGTTCGGCAAAACTAACTTAACAGCCTCTATTCTTTTTTAAATGAAGCACCTCTGGTGACATTGGCAGCTCAGCATTCCTCGGCAAGAAGTCATTTATCCATAATGATAAGAAAACCCATCATTTGCTGCACACCTGCTAGATCCCACAGAAGCATATTTTGTCTTCAACACTCTTGTCAAACTGTATAAGGTTGGTGTTAATGGCCCCCATTTCCAGATGAGAAAACTGAGGCTCAAAAAAGTCAAGCAACTTGCTCTAGAAGACGCTCCTAGTTAGAGGCCATGTAAAGCTTGTTTTCCCCAGGCCGGATGTGATTATGCTGCACTGAGTCTCCCAAATGTGGCCCAGGCACATCCTAGGGGACTTAAGATCTAAAGTCGGCAAGGCTATTGAGAATCATTTAGAACCACGATTTCCCATGAAAATAAACACCTTGGGAAAGACACAGACAGACACATAGCACTTTCCTGGAAGCCTGATCTGTCCATTTTTCTTTCAGCACTCATCTTTGGCTGAGTGCCATATCAGTAATTAGCATGTGTTTAGGGGCTCATTGTACAAAGAATATAAGTCTGTGAACCCTAGAATCTGCATCAGCAAAGGGAGATGCTAGCTCTGGGGAGGCGTGCAGGAGCCAGGACCTAGGGAGCAGCCAGCACACACCTCCCAACTCACCCTCACTCTGGGCTGGTGTGAGGGGAGGTCCATGGGCAGAATCGCCATACTATATATAGCCAATCTCCCTTTGTACTTATTGATTGATTGGTTGACTGATTGCTGGAGGCATATAGTTAACTTTGCACATTAAACCCACCTAATTATGATGCAACTTCACTGTACAGGCACTTCAAGCCCCAGTCCAGCCCCTCTCACCCTCACCAATCCCTTAAACATCCCTGAGGGAAACATACTAGCAGGGCTTCGATTGGAGGAGACAAATTAATTATAGTGTGATAGTGCCAGGATGAAATGGGCAGGCTGTTTTTCCTGTTTCTTCCTTTCAGACCATGCATCCCTCACCTGTGCCTGAGAGTTTAACAAAGGAACGGGGCTTGCACTGCAGTTCATAGCAGGAAATGTGTCAGGGGAGAGCAGAAGGCAGGAGAAGACCAACATTGAAGGAGAGGTTTTAAAACACATAATGATTTCATGTCAAAACACAATTTCCTAGTGTCAGTGCACTGTTCTGCAAGCATGAAGGAAAAGGGAAGTGATTGAAAACTCCTGGAATGAGAACGTGGCTGTGGATTCTGCAATATTGATTGATGGTCTTGAAAGGAGAGATTGATGGATTATGATTTTCGGGAGGGATCATTAAACGCTGAGTCCATGAACAGAGCTGGCTGGCATTTGGACATTTTGGTGCAAGAGAAAACCATTTGGATGACCTTAATTCATCTGCCCATTCTCCAAAACCAATCCGTGCAGGCGCAGCAAGTCAGATCCGAGGCCATGAGATAGGACACGGTCCAGATTTGGTGCTCAGCGCGAATTTGTCAGATGAATGAGAAAGAACAGCTGGGCCGGGGCTGGCGGTCTCTGGATCTGAAAAGCTGTCAGATGCCTGCAATAGATCACTTTCCCTTCCTGTGTCACTCTGGCTAAAGCCATTAGAGAGGAGACCTGGAGTCAGGTATTCTCACTCAATGAGGAGTTCGAGACAAGCTAGAGGGGCTGGAAGCCACGAGGGTTGCACCAAGGTCTATTCTGAGCTGGGGAGGGTGGCAGCTTAGAGCTATGGGCAGGGAGGGGGCACTGAGTGTAAATCATAAAGGAGGTCTGGTGTGGGTCCCTGGGAGAAGAGGGAAATTGGAAATACATTCCACAGAGGCTAGGAGGATCAGGAAGAGTTTGGGGAAAGTGGTTGTCAGAGCAGGTCAGCAGAAAGACTGGGAAAGGTGTGAGGGTATTGGAGAACTGCTCCTATGTGGTGCCAGCTGTATACTTCAGAGAATGGTCTCACCACTCACAGCAGCCAGGCAAGAGTTGATGCCCCCTGCCTAGCCTGCCTGCCTGCCTGCCAGCCGCCAAGGCCAGAAGCTGAACTCCTAATGCTGCCCTGTCTGCTGGGCTTCTAACAGAAGCTGAAATCCTAAGAGACCGCAATATGAAGTGAGCAGAACCCCACTTTGCATGTCTTCTGGAGCCTCAGCTGTCACATTCCCCTTTCACTAGCTGGCACCATGCACCAGGACCCCACAGTGCATGGAGGCTGAGGCGAGGCCCACCTTCAGGTGGACATGGCTTTCTGCCCCCTCCATTCTCTCTCTCTCAGAGGTCCTTTCTGTGGCCCACCTCTGGGGTCCTCATGGTCCCCCACAAGCCCTGGTGTCCTCACCTGCCCCTACCACGCTCTTCTTTCCTCACTTAAGTGGAGCTTCGTGCCCCACCTTCACTTATCATAATTGAGCCACTGTCTGACCCATTCCCTCCTGGCCATGCTTTTCTATGAACAAATATGACTAAATCAATATATATTAAGGAACTCATGCCAGATGGTAGGTGGCAGCATAAACCTTCCCTGGCAACACTACATTTATTTGAGGCAATGGTGGCATAGATGTCTTGGCAGTAAGGATGGGATGATGGTGGGAACCTCCGGCCTCACAATTACCAGGTGGAGAGATTTTCCCACACCATCAAGTTACTCAGGCCATGCTTTCCCCATGGACAGGTGAGCTGATAGAGGGAATATCAGGCACAGGATAGGCAAAACAGAAATATGGGACAGGCTTTCTGTCCCCAAGGGACACTCAGTCTATTAGGCCAACATAAATGGCATTGCCCAGGGCTGGACACTCACTAACAGGGGAATACAACAGCAGCATCAGAGAGAAGCCTGGTTTGGCGCTACCTGTGTACCCTACAAGCCGTGTGGTCTAGGCCAGCCTGAGGATTAGAATACTTGATCAGAGGGCTCTAGAAGGCATCAGAAGACACACCAATCACAGTACTTCATCCATCCTAAAGCACTAACACAGGCATGGCCATACTATTCTGTCAAGAGGAGGATGTTGATTTGAAACAGCTTCACGCATTGCTGGCTTTCTGCGGAGTGCCCACCTTGTGCAGGGCACATGTGTTGAACATGGGAAAGATGCCGGTCCCACCAGACTTTGAAGACGAAATAACAAAGATGGATGCAAAAACACTAATTAGGCCAGGCGCGGTGGCTCATGCCTGTAATCCCAGCACTTTGGGAGGCCGAGGCGGGCCGATCACGAGGTCAGGAGTTCGAGACCAGCCTGACCAACATGGCGAAACCCCGTCTCTACTAAAAATACAAAAATTAGCTGGGCATGGTGGTATGCGCTTGTAATCCCAGCTACTCAGGAGGCTGAGACAGGAGAATTGCTTGAACCCGGGAGGCGGAGGTTGCAGTGAGCCGAGATCGTGCCATTGGACTCCAGCCTGGACAACAAGAGCGAAAGTCTGTCTCAGAAAAAAAAAAAAACTGCGTCAAAAAAAAAACCAAACACTAATTAATTTTCTTCACATCGATTTCATGCTGAAATGACACCCCTTTGGCTCTAGAGGATTAAATAAGATATATTAAATTTAATTTCACCTGTTTCCTTTTACTTACTAAACGTAGTAATTAGAGAAATTCTAGTTGCCTGTATGGCTTGCATTCTACTGCCATTGGCCAGTTCTGGTCTTACAGCACTCTCCAAAAGAACTTCCTGCCGGGATGGAAATGTCCAATACAGTAGGACTAGCCACCTGCAGCTGCTAAGCCCTCGAAAAGCGGTTAGTGTGGTCTGAGAAAATGGACTTTTAATTTTATGTCATTTCAATGAATTTGAATGTCAGTAGTCACGTGGGGCTAGTAGCTACCATATTGCGCAACACAGGTCAGGAGCTGTGGGATCTGGTTAGATCTGGAGTTCTGTGCCTTGGCTGCATCTTACAATCACCCGGGGGAGATGTTTAAAAGCACAAAAGCAAACTCCACCTTCAGAGCTCCTCTGTCATTAGTCTGGGCTGGAGTCTGCGCTGAGTAGCCAGGATGGAGCACCACTAGGTTATGAAGAAGACGAAAAAGAAAGGATGAGAGCTGCTACTTATTAAGAATTTGCTGGTGCCAGGGGATCTGCAAGAGGTTCATGCTGTTCCCCCCAATCTGCACAATAACCCTGTGGAGTTGGTATTATTTTTACATCATCATCCCCTGTGGAGTTGGTATTATTTTTACATCATCATCCCCTGTGGAGTTGGTATTATTTTTACATCATCATCCCCTGTGGAGGAGTTGGTATTATTTTTACATCATCATCCCCTGTGGAGTTGGTATTATTTTTACATCATCATCCTCATTTTACAGACGACGAGACTGAGACATGCCCGGAGACACCCAGCTACAGAATGGCAGAGCTGGGATTAGAACTAGGATGTGCAAAGGCCTTGGAGGCAAAATTCACCCCACACCCACACCCTGGTGTCCAGAGATCAGAGGGCTGAGCAGCCTGGGTGGGATAGAGGGCTCAGACCCTGTGACAGGGACCTCTTGGGGCAGCCTTGAGCGAAGGAGGGTGCTCGCTTCCTGGAGAAGTCCCAAACCCTGTCCTTGCCTCACATACACAGCTGGGCTGGGCTGGCCCAGGACTCCGCACTTCCCCAAGAAAGCCAGGCAGCAGCGGCTCTGACAACAAAGACACCCACGTGGAGCTGAAACGAAGCACTTCAGACAGCCAGAAGTGCTGGCAGGCGGGCAGCTGCCCCTCCCGGGGTGTCTTCAGGGAGCTATCATCTCCATGCAGCAGCCTCCAAAGCCACCGTGATGTCTGGCTTTGTCATTTAGGATATCAAAGGGTTCCTTTGAGCTAAAGACACTGGAGGGTCTTTGGAGGATTGGAAGAGCTGGAGGAGCCCCACATGCCTGGAATAGAGATGGCAGTGACTGACAGAGCATGACACAGGGCCCTGAGGCTTCCTTCCCAAAGGGGACTAGTGGAGGACACCATTTCTTCAAAGCCCCTGCATGCACCCAGGGGCTCAATAATCCTCATTGTCTTTGTGCATGAGTGGCTGGTGCATGGAGGGAGGTGTCCCTGGGTTGGGGGCAGGAAGAAGAATGAATGGGTGGGTGATGGACATTGGCCGGAGGGGTTAGAGGTCCTCTCTTAACCTTGGCTTTCTTCTCAAACAGGAATCCTTGCATCCGAAAGTTAGATCTTTGGGTCTGTGGGCCCTCAACCTGTATCTGCTTTAGTAAATGCTGCAAGAGGGGAACTGCTGGAGAACCCCAGCACAGAATTCCTTCTGCACTGGGTGTGTGTCATCTGCACACCTGCTGAGTTCCTCTTGGAGCTGGGAAGCTCCAGATGCACAGACATCAGAGAACACAGGAGAAAAGGTGGAGGAAACCTTCTCCAGTGGCTCCAGGCCACTAATGCTGCCTGTGCACTGGGTGCCTGCTCTGTCCCCACCAATGGCAGTGCTTGGGCTCTGGGGAGCAAAGACTGAGCCACAAGCCCTGCCCTCAGGGGTCCCAAAGTAGCAGAGAAAGCCAAGTACACAGATGACAGTCGATGCAGGGACTCTGATGAAGCACGTGGGAAGGACAGGGGCGGCAGGGACAGAAGACACCTCTGAGGAGACTGCAATGTAGGCAGAGGCTCACCAGGGTGGGGGAGCCAAGAGGGGTGTGAGCAAAGCCTGGAGAAGCCCCACAACCCAGCCCAGGTGGAACTGTTTTCCAGGTAATTCTAACTTCTATCAGAAGGGAGCCAAGCTGGGAAGGAGCCCATGGATACAAAAATGGCCCTTCATAAGCCACTTCATTTCTCTCTGAGCAAGGTCTTCCACTCCAAACCAAGTCTACGTTCATGTGGGCAGCTTCGGGGCAGGATTTCTGAGGATATGCGAGCCTTCTGTGGGCATCCATTTCACAGATGAGCAAATAGAGGTCAGGAGACATGCAATGAGTTTCCCCTTTAAGGGACCAGAGCTCAGCTTGAGGCCAGGGCCAGGTGGGGAGTTGTGGAAAATAAAGATGGAGGAGCGGCTGGTGGCCCTCTCCTGGGGTGCCCTGGGGTAATCTCTGTGGGCTAGTATGTCCCCACTGAGGCTCCTCCAAATGGGGAGGATGGGGAGGCAGAGGGGAAAGCTCATATCTAGCACATGTAGAAAATTGGCCATAGGTAAGAGGAAGCTGGTCAAGGCGTGTGAGCAGAGGCAGGAGCTGGCGGACACCCTGCTGCATGTCTCTGCCCAGCCACATGCACCTGGGGGAGCTGGGAGTGTGCTCAGTACCCACATCTCACCTGCCCCCAGCCCCAGCTGAACCCATGAAGGCAGGAGGTTGTCTAAGGGAGGAGGGAGGAGGCGGCCTCTCAGTGAGGTGGTGACTCGGTGGTTCAACAGCTTTGGTGAGTGACAGCCTTCACACGTGCTGGGGGTTGGGCAGAGAGGGGCTGCTTTTAACAGTGATGCTTGCTCAGGTGCTGAGAAGCTTTGCTGTCACTACTGAGCTGTGGGTTATGGCTGCCAGTCTCCTGGCTGGAGGCAGGAAGGGCATTGCTTCCAAGTGCCCAGCCTGGCCCCAGCTCTGCCAGCGCCTCCAATGGGACCTGGGTTGGGCTCACTCTCTCCCGGCCTCCCTTTCCTTCTTTGCACAGGATGAGGGTGGGCTGGATGGACTCTGTACTCCTCACCTTTGCTGTGGCTCCCCTCCTGGAAAGGAATCTTTTTGGAGGGTCTGCCTGTGCCAGGGCCTTTACCAACGTTTGTCACCCCATTCAGATCTCACCTGGAGCCCGTGAGGTGGGCATTGCTTTCCCTGCATCTCAAAAAATCTTGGCTCAGAGAGGGTAAGAGATTCACATTGGCTACAAAGCCAGACCGCAGCAGAGCCAAGATTCTAAGTCTGTCTGAAACCACAGTTGAAGCCCTTTCTCCCAGGAAACACCTCCAGCTAGGCTGGGAACTGAGGGAGGAGAAGGCTAGACCAGTGGCTCTCAAAGTATGGTTTCCAGGCCTTCTGTTTCAGAACTCTGGGTGTGAGGCCCAAGAATCTGTGTTTTAGCCAGTCCTCAGGTTGGAGGAGTGCTGAGCTGGACCACATTGTCTTTGAGGAAGGAACTAAAATGAGCATATGAGCATGAGAGGGCATATAGGAGACCAGGTTAGACCACTTAAGCTATTATGGGCAGAATGGGGGTGACAAAGGCTCGCCAGGCCCCATGGAGCACTCTTTTCAGTGAGGCCTTGGCCTTGGGCACTGTATTTGGCCTGCCTCATCCAATTTTAGCAAGAATCCTGCTAAGTCCATTTGGAGAGACTCCCCCAGCCTCGATACTTGACCACCCCCAATATCTGATCAAACTCCCCCACCCACCCTTGATATCTGACCACACTTGCTAAGTTGGGTTGGCGAGAATCCCCCTACCCTTGATGTCTCCTCTTAGTGATTTTCCATCCCCTGGCCCCTGACTGCTGCTGGGCTGGAAATCCTCATTGTCCTTCCTGTACTCAGAGTTGAGCCCCATTTCTCTCCCCTGTTGCAGTAGTCTTGACACTTATCAAAATGGTCCCGAATAAAGTCTTTCTTGCATTTTAACAAGTGTCAGAATAATTTTTGCTTTAGCAGAGGGAAAGAGAGGAGTCTCATTCTCCCCTCCCCCAGTTCCAAATACGGCATCTCAAACCAAAACGACTCAGAGGATAATTTTACCAAAATCACCCCACAGGGCTCTGCAGGCCTGGAGTTTGGTTGTTATGAAATGCCCCAACCTACAAAAGCGGATTGGGATAGCAGCTGGAATTCGTCAGAGGCACACACGGTGAGCACCCTGGGCATGGGCTTTGACCCTGCCTCCACCCCCAATCCCAGCCCCCACCACCTGCTTCTCATCCCAACTTTGTGACCCAGGTCGCAGGCCACGCCCCCTGCTGGCCAGGGCCGACACACGCCTCCACAGGACAGACTTCCTGGGGTTCCCGAGGCAATTTGCTTTGAGCTTTAGCTAAAAACCGACCTCCCTCAGACTCTAAGCGGGTGGCCCATCAGCACATGACAACAGGCAAGCTAGGGCTGGAGGTGTGGCCCAAGCCATGGCCCTTCAGGGGAACAGGCAGCCCAGCCAGAGGCTGGACCTACCGCTTACCGAGCCTGGAAAAGTCCCACTGAGTCAGTTAGGTCTCATCCAGAGAGAGCAAGAGGAGGCTCCTTTCTTTTTTTCTTTTTCCAGAGAGAGCAAGAGGAGGCTCCTTTCTTTTTTTCTTTTGTTTTTTTCTTTTCTTTTTTTTTTGAGATGGAGTCTTGCTGTGTCACCCAAACTGGAGTGCAATGGCAAGATCTCAGCTCACTGCAACCTCCGCCTCCCGGATTCAAGCATTTCTCCTGCCTCGCCTCCCCAGTGGCTAGGATTACAGACACCTGTCACTACGCCCATCTAATTTTTGTATCTTTTGTAGAGACGGGGTTTAACCATGTTGGCCAGGCTGGTCTGGAACTCCTGACCTCAGGCGATCCACCCGCCTCAGCCTCCCAAAGTGCTGGGATTACAGGCCTGAGCCACCACACCCGGCCAGAGGCTCCTTTCAAAGCAGGCACTGGTCTTCTCACAGAAGCTCGTTTTCTGCCTAGCCTGGAGCTTTGGAGAGGCCTCCATGATCTTGGACTGTATTTTGTGTTTCCCATTGCAAGTTTTCTAGCAAATGAACTAGGATTTGGGTCACTTGCCCACCTACCAGGTGAACAACCTTGGTCAAGTCAAGGCATTCCCAGCCTCAATGATCCCATCTGTACAATGGAACTGGTAGTGGTCCTCTTTGTCTCAGAACCTGCTACCATCAGAGTCGATAGGGACCTGGCCCGCTCAGTTTTCAGACGAGGAAATGTGTCTAGAGTGGGAAAGGGACTCGGATACGAGGCAGGGGTGGAGGCAGTGCAGTGAGATGTGAGTCTGCATGAACTCACAAAAGCACCTGACACTTTATGACACCAGAAAGGTGAGAGGACCAGTCCTGGTCCTCAAGGAGCCCTCCAGCTGCTGCGGAGGACACCCGTGGTCACCTAATCCACCTTGGAGGGCACCCGTGGTCACCTAATCCACCTTGGAGGGCACCCGTGGTCACCTAATCCACCTTGGATATGTGTGCTGAGGACAAAGGCAGCACAATGGGTATTTGGAACCCATGGCTGGGCAATCTTGGTCAGCTTGGGAGAGGAGGGAACGGGCCAGGGCAAACACCTGCCTGGCAGGGCCATGGCAAAGGCCTCAGCATGTGGCCTGTGCCATCCAGAGAGAGAAAGGTGCAGGCTGCAAGCAGGGAGATGTTTGTTTCCACAGCCTGGACACCGACTCTCTGTGAAGGAAGCATTTTCTGTGCACAGAGCACTGAAGGCTGCCTCCTGCCCACCCTGTGCCTCGTCCCCAGAACCCTCCATCTTCCCAGAGGCTGCTGGCAGAGCTCTCAGCAGTGTTTTTTGCTTGCCCAGCACTCTGTAGCAGCTGGGAAACTATCTCTGGCTGCTCATCTTTCCCTTCTTTCTCCAGAGTCCCAAACTCTGACCCACGTGGCCAGAGCAAGTCAGTCCCGAGCTGTGCTGACTTTAATACCACCCACTCCTCTCCCGAGGAAAGAGCTCCTGTCCCTGGCTGCACATCAGAATCACTGGGACAGACCTGCAGAGGACAGATGCCCAGACCCACTGAATCAGGCTCTCTGGGGGTTGGGCCCCAGCACCTGTATTTTTAAAGGTCCTTAGGAGATTCCAATGTAGTCAGGGATGAGAACAGCTGATGTAGAAGCCCAGAATGTCAGGGTCAGAGGGACCCTTAGAAATTATCACATGAGGGCCGGGCACAGTGGCCCATGCCTATAATCCCAGCACTTTGGGAGGCCGAGGTGGGGGGATCACCTGAGGTCAGGAGTTTGAGACCAGCCTTGTCAACATGGGAAAACCCCGTCTGAACCAAAAATACAAAAAAAAAATTAGCCGGGCGTGGCGGTGGGCGCCTGTAATCTCAGCTACTGGGGAGGCGCCTGGGGCAGCAGAATCAGTTGAACCCAACAGGTGGAGGTTGCAGTGAGCCGAGATTGCACCACTGCACTCCAGCATGGGTGACACAGCAAGACTCTGTCTCAAAAAAAAAAAAGAAAAGGAAGGAAGAAATGATCACATGAGTGCACACACACACACACACGTAGAGAAGCATGTTCTTTTCAGATGGGGAAACTGAGTCTTAGAGTTTTGCTCAAGGGCACAAAAGTCAGTCATGTGTAAGCATGAACTCCTTGCTTAGGGCTGTGTCATTTATTCCTGAAATATTCTTGTGCCCTACTATTCAGACTTTCCACTTTCTGTCTATTTCAGTGACCCACTGAAATCTCACCAACTCCACCTTCCTAACACGCCCACAGCCCTCACCTGACCTCTCCCCTCCTCCAACTTGACAGGATCTGAACTGCGGCTTGTCCCTCAAGACCAGGATGCATGTCTTTTCACAGACACCCTAGATCCAACAGTGCATCCTTATAGGAAGAGGGAAAAAAGAGAGCACCTTTAAAAGAAAATGGGACAGAAAAGGAAAAGAAAATGAGAGTGTCCCAGGACAAGCTCTTCTCAGGACCAGACTGCTTTCATGGCACTGGGAGACGCCACTTGGGCATGGGACCGTGGGCGGGGTACAGCATTTGTTCTCTCCCTGGACAGGACACTTGCCTTCCACAATGCTCCCCATAGGGTAGAAGGCTGTTAGAGCCCCACAGGCCATTACAAGGGTTCTGCTACCGCCAGATCCTTGTCAGCCTGGAATCAGGCCACCCTCACCGCCCGCTGCCACCCTTCATCCTGCTTCATCCTGCTGTGTCAGCGCTCTAGCGCTGCACCCCAGCTCCAGTGTGGAGAGAATCCTCAATGCCCTGTGGCCCCCACCCCCAGGAAGGTGTGCATGGAACGGGCTCTGGGTTACAGATGCAACTTGCCTCCTAGAAATGTTCCCTGCTCTAATCACTTTTTTAAACTCCACAAACACAATCTCTGCACCGTGATCAATTATTTAGCAGAAAACGATGCATCGTGTTAACAACTAGATGGCATTTAATACGCCCCCGGAATTCTAATGGTGCACCATCACCGTAGGCCTAATGCAAAGTTTCCCTTGCCTGTGCTTTTGAAGTCTTCCCAGAGTGGAGAAGAGCCAAGATCTATATGCTTTCGGGTGATGTCGGACTTAGCTAGCCCCCAGAATGTAATCAGCTTGGCCGCTGCCGTGCGGTGTCCTTGCAACTTATTTGTTTTCTTTCTGCCTTGCAAATTACTCCTTTTGCAAGGTTGTTTGTTTAGTGTCAGGAGGTTATTAAACAAACTTAAAGCTTGGGCCGTTAGTCAAATCAGGCAGGAGTGGGGCTGGGGAGGGGTGATTCAATATTTAAGAGGCTGCTCCTTCTGCCACGCTGCCCCCAAAGCTAGGCGACCCACAGCTTGAAGGCCGGAGCCTGAGGACACAGTTGGCTGTGATCAGAAAGTCCTTACTGTCTCATGTTTCAAGAGCTGAGTCCTGGGATGATGCCTGACAAAGGTGTAGAGGTGATCAAGGAGGAACAACACCGAGATATCTGCATCCAGGTCTCTTGGCTCCTGCCATCCTCAGTCTTGCTCTCCTGGTCAAGGGCAGGGCCCTCTGGAAAACACTGGCCAGGGCATCTGCCCTAAAGACCTTCAGCATCCCTGGGACTCAGACTCCAGAACAAACTCCAGCTATCTCCATTCGATCCAATTGTGTTACCATTTCCCGTGAATTTGCTGTGCACCAGCCTCTCTGCTCACAGTTCAAAATGGTGCCCACCGTGTGTTGAGCCCCTCCCGTGAGTCTGTTGCTATGCTAAGCACTTTGCATGTGGTATGTCTGATCCCCACGCAGCCCTTCACGGCTCATAGCACCATGTCCATTTTCAAGAAGAAAATTCAGAGGCTCAGGGAGGCTCAGATGCCTGCCCATGTCTCTCAGCTTGTATGTGGCAGAGGCAGAGTTCAAGCCAGGGTGTGTTTGGCTCACAACAGGTTGACAGTATTTGAGCTCAGAGAAGTCCCCAGAAATGAAGAGGGTGTTATGCGTAGAGGAGGGTGCTGAGAATAATGCTAATTTCCCAGATGAGGAAGCTGAGACCTACAAACACTGCACTGCCCAGGGTCAGGCGACTCACCTTGATCTGTGTCCTGACTGTGGTGGGAACAGTGGTCACACAAATCTACACACATATTAAAATTCACGGAACTGCACCCCAAAGAAAGTCCACTTGACTGTATGATCATGTAAAAATATGATTAGTTTTTTAAAAAGCAATATGTCTGGCATGAGAAACATTTTAAGTAAAACACTAAACTAGGTCTCAGAAAATATTCTCATTTACCTTTCTAGAAAGCTTTCACATGTATAAGTTTCCATATGTTATAGAGATCATTTGTAATATGTAGAGAAAAAGGCTGGGGAAATAAAAGACGTATTTATTAACTGTGGTCATCTCTGGGGCTAGGAATGAACTGGGAAGGGGTAAAGAAGGGTGTTTGTCTTTCATTCTGTATACATCTGTATTTGAATTTGTTCATATTGACTCAGGCGATACTCTCATTTAAAAAACAAAATAAAATAAAGGCCAGGCACGGTGGCTCACGCCTGTAATCCCAGCACTTTGGGAGACCAAGGTGGGCAGATCACAAGGTCAAGAGATCAAGACCAACTTGGCCAACATGGTGAAACCCCGTCTCTACTAAAAATACAAAAATTAGCTGGGCGTGGTGGTGCATGCCTTTAGTCCCAGCTACTCAGGAGGCTGAGGCAGGGGAATCACTTGAACCTGGGAGGTGGAGGTTGCAGTGAGCCAAGATTGTGCCACTGCACCCCAGCCTGGTGACAGAGCAAGATTCTGTTTAAAAAAAAAAAAAAAAAAAAACTAAAGAAAAGTACAAGTAAGCACTCTCATTTGTCGTTTAATGTTTTAAAAATAAATGCTCTAGAGCTAGGATACATAGTGTTTGTCAATACCAGGGTGACTGCTGAGGCACCTGGAGAAGGGACTCCATGGATTGGGAAGAACGAGAATGAGGCTCGTGGGCAGTCAGGTATCCCAAGAGTCCCACTGTGCCAGTACCAAGAAAAGGGGCAAATCAACATTTACTGTCCACAAGCCTGTGTGCTGGGCAACATGAGAGTTTATAGGAGGCCCACGGAACCACTCATACCCGTGAGGAGGACCTGAGACTCTATTTGGGAGGACAAGGTGAACGTATAAAGAATGAGTAACAGGAGACTGAAGAGCAGGAATGGCAAGAGCCCTGCAGTTGTCTGGTCAGCATTTGTCCACGCCCACTGAGACAGGTGCCTCTGTGCCATTTCATCTACTCTAACAGTCCCACAAGGCAGCTGATATTCGTTCCATTTTATACACAGGAAGTGGAGGCCCTCTAAGGTTTAATATCCTGCCTACAGCCACACAGCCATGCAGTAGTGGGATCTGCATTCAAACCCTCTCTGAGGCCAAAGTCCATTCTCTTTACAGCGATTATTCTGGTCCACACAGTGACTCTTATCAAGTATCTTGTCCATGACACAGCCTGGAAGACTAGAGCTGTGCCTGCTCAGTGGATGAAACATAGTTGTCCTTAGGATAATTAAAAGAAAAATAACAAAATCCCATATCTTCCCCAAAGACCAATTAATAATTGGTTAGTATGTATAGAAAATACAAATACCCACTTCAAAGAACATAATTTAAGAAAAAGTATGCTGTAAAACTCCATACAGCATAATCACATTAAATATTAGTGAGAGGGGAAACACAGATCTTCCAAGATATCTTAGAGACATCTAATTCCCCTTTAGGTGAGGAGATTGGGCTCAGAGAGGGCAACTGTTTAGTCTAAGTTGCACAGCAAGCAAGTTCCAGACCTAGCACTGGAGCCCAGCCTCCAGACCACTCAGGGTTTGCTTCACAACATGAGACCACCTGGAAGCAGTCAGGGGGCTGCCATCTCCCAGGCCCAAAACTTCCTCATCAGCCAAATCCAAATCCCCTACTTGCCTAGTATCATCATCTCAGTTCCTGACATTTGCTTAGTCACCCTCATAGTGTTGAGCGGATGCCCAGCCGAGGCTTCTGATCTCAAACATGGCTCCCAGAAAAGATGACATGTTGCATTAATGTAAACTTCTTTAGATACTCTATCAAGAAAAAAAAAATGATGATGTTGTGCTATACATATACTGGCATGAACTCCAGGACCACTGGGACACATTTCCATTCACTTTGGTCTCCTCACAGCCCATCCCTCAGTCGGAGTGAGATGCTCATCTCTGGGACACGGATGAGCCCTGTTGTCTCAGCCGGGTGTCTGTGGAATCATGGGAAAGGCTCCATGTGGCCGCCCTGTGCACAGGAAGGCAGCCAGGCTGAGCGGACACAAACCCGCATGGGGAGGGCGTTTTCTAGGCTGGTTGGCTGGAGGGTCTGCAGGCCACCTCAGAGCCTGGCTAGAGCAGAGTTCAGGATGCACGGCATCTTGTGTCCCCCACTGTGTGTCTGCATCCTCTTCCTCCAGGATCAAATCATAGACATTGATTCCAGGGCTTGAGAGAGAACAAGGAAGCTGGGTGGTGCCTGGGTGAGTCCCGGCTGAAGGGTGGATTATCCCCCTTAGAACGCCTAGGGAAGTGCCTCCCATGAATGCTTTGGAAGCTTTGTTGAGCCTGTTTTGTTCTTGACCCTTGGTTACCTTCTTATTCAGTAGCCAGCTCCATTTTGTTCTATCAGGTTGCATGGGAATTTTGCCACCAGCATGATCATCAGCAGCATCTTCAGCAGCAGCACGTTGTTCAGGCACTGCCTTGGAAATGGCAAGACTTGCCTGGGCTCCGGTCCTGTCCCTGCCACTTCCTGCTGTGCATGCCCGGCCAGTGCACATCATTGCTCAGCCTCCTCCCAGTGCTGTAGGAAAAAGGGTGCTTCGGAAGTGGAAGCTCGTGGCACTGTGAAAAATGTCACTGATTGGCTTAGTCAGTTCTGGCTACCATAACAAAATGCCACAGACTGGGTGACTTACACAGCAGACATTTATTTTCCCACAGCTCTGGAGGCTGGAAAGTCCAAACTGAGATGCCGGCTGATTCTGTTTCTGGCCAGGGTCTGGCGAGGGTCCTGGTGTGCAGATGACAGTCTTCTCACTGTGTTCTCACATGGCAGAGAGAGTGTGAGAGAGACTAGTGACTCTTAACTAGTATGACACTCTTTTCCTATAAGGGCACCAATCCTATAGGATCATGACCCCACCATTCTGACATCATTGAAACTTAATTACCCCTTTATAACCCTTATCTCCAACTACAGTCACATTGGGGGAATTACGAACTTAAGACCTCGGGGAGGAACATGATTCAGTCCATAGCACTGATGAAAGAACCCACGGGACTTCTCTGACATCTCAGTTTCCAAGAGGAGGAGAAGGATCAATGTCTTCCTCTGGAGATAGCCAGTGGTCTCCTGTATTCTCCTGTTGTTCTTTTCTGCTCCTTTGTGGGACTGGGTAGGGCTGTTGGTTCGCTGGCTAGGATTTGCTGAAAAGCAGTTGCCTCATGGCCAAAGGCCACCAACAGCGGTCAAGACTGGCACACCAGTTTCCTTCTCCCCATCAGTCTCCCTCCCAGCATAGACTCTGGGAAGATCTGGGTAAAAGCAGCCAGAGTCCTTCCCAGAACACTATTTCCTGGGTCAGGGTCTCTCTGGACCAAGGGCTGTGGAGCCCAAACCACAGCCCTCATTCCAGCTCCTCAGCTCCACTGCCCCTCTCCACCTGCACCCCAATTTCACAAACACCAGCTCAGCCCCTACTGTGTGCACGAGCCCGTTGTGGGCTCCATGATTCCTGGTGTCTCCCATGGTTTGAGCTGATGCCCCCTAGTCTGAGCCCGGAGGGACTCTATTGCATCAGGCAGTGGAGGAGAGGAGGCAGATGCCTCAGGGAGCACCCGCCCCACCCCCAGAAGCCTCTGGCTGTGCCTCCTGCCAGGGCTTGGAGCATCAGTTCAATCCATGGGCGGGGTGAGGGCGGGGCCTACAGGGCCTGACTCCATATTGAAGTGCAGTCCCTGCCGCGCGCCGTCGCTGGACAGCTCCCATTCAGCATCTGGGGCAGGAATCCTTGTGCTGCCAGCTCCTAACAAGGGCACTAATTTCTGAATGCTTACTTGATGACTTTAATTGAAAAATAAAACCACCCAAAGCTGAGTAATTAAAATCTCCCTGTCCGGATTTACAGCATTAAGATAGAGGTTAAACAGCTCCTCCTCCCCTTCTCTCCCCAGATCTTGGCATCGGCCGTGTTCCTCTGGGCAGGAAGCACACAGGCTCCACAGACGACCAGTGGCTTTTCTCACCCCCTCCCTACTTCCTTTCCAGATTCTGGAACGTGCAGCTGAGGGGGCACTCACTCATTCAATCCCTTCATTAATTCCTTCTCTTTGTGAATACTTACTCTGTGCTGGGGGCTGTCCAGGCTCAGTGGAGGCAGCAGGAACTGACAGATGCATCTCCTTGCTGTGCCGTGGGACTGCGGCTGCCTCACAATCCGGGGACCTTGGCTGTCAGAAGTGGGTGGACCCTTCCAGCTCACCTGGTCCAACTCCTCATTGTACAGAGCTCATGGGGCAGGGGTGCCCCTCACCCCCATTCATCCCTGAGCAGCTGATCCGTGGCTAGCGACCACCACCCCCCATCCCTTCTCCCCAGCCTCACAGAGGTAGTGGCAGCTTCAAGTCCCCCTGACACCCAACCTGAGGTCTCCCCCTTGCCCTTCCCACCCCCTCTCCCTCACTCAAAGCGGTTTCTCTGTGATCCTGGATAAAATTATCAGCATCTTCCATGCCCCCAGGTGTAAGTTCCCTGCAGTCAGCTCTACTCCCTGAGCTGGCCACACTCACTGGCTGTCTTGAGGGTGACAGACACAGCCCCGCCAGGGATTTCATGACAGGAGCACCCAGGGCCTGTTCCTGGATCCATCATCCTATCCTGAGGCCTCGGCCCTTGCCTTTCTGTGGGGTGGGAGAAAGGCACGGGCTTGAACTTCGGTTCTGCGGTTATTCGCTTTGGGCCTTTAGACAGATCACAACCTTGCTGTGCCTTGCTTTGTTCACATGTAATATGGAGATTGTAATGGGGTCATTTCGAGCATTGAATAGTGGAATACATGTGAGCTTTTTTCTCCATCTCCTGTAGGTAGCCTACAAGCCCTAGCAGGGGCTCGGGTCACAGCAGGTACTCAGGACTGGGGACTGAATGATCAAGCTGGGCTAGGACGAGGCTGCACAAGCCCAGCAGGCTGGCTGCAGAGCATTCGGCAGACTGCAGGCAGGTGCTTCTTGGGCACGCCCTCTCTGGCCCACTCCCTCTCCAGGACACTTCCTGTCCCCGGCACAGACAGTGAGAGCATCACTCCTTCTTGGCCAGCCGGGTGGTGACTGTGCTCTCCTCTCTGGTGACTCATCAGTCTTTGGCCTGCTGGGGTCAGCTCTGTCCCTGCCCATGGCCCCTCAGGTTGTACAAATCGTCAGGAGATTGGGGGGCCTTCGACCTTCTCTGTCAAGGCCTGTCCCACATCCCAGGCCCTCCTCCTTTCAGGATTTCTCACCTCCATCCCCCCCGCCCTTCCCCTGTTTACCCATCATGAGGCAACCTCCACTTCTAGCTGTGTGTCACCAGAAGTGGGGTGAATGCTGCTTCTTAAATCCAGAAGTCACCCCAGGGCAGTAAAGTTCAGTATCACAAAGCCCAGGGAGTCCACCTGAGAGACCCAGGGAAAGCGAGTATGGGTGGAGAGGGTGTAATGTTGGGGAGAGTGGTGGGTGGAGAGGGCGTAATGTCGGGGAGAGTGGTGGGTGGAGAGGGGGTAATGTCGGGAGAGTGGTGGGTGGAGACGGGGTAATGGGGAGAGTGGTGGGTGGAGAGGGGGTAATGTCGGGAGAGTGGTGGGTGGAGAGGGGGTAATGGGGAGAGTGGTGGGTGGAGAGGGGGTAATGTCGGGGAGAGTGGTGGGTGGAGAGGGGGTAATGGGGAGAGTGGTGGGTGGAGAGGGGGTAATGTCGGGAGAGTGGTGGGTGGAGAGGGGGTAATGTTGGGGAGAGTGGTGGGTGGAGAGGGGGTAATGTCGGGGAGAGTGGTGGGTGGAGAGGGGGTAATGGGGAGAGTGGTGGGTGGAGAGGGGGTAATGGGGAGAGTGATGGGTGGAGAGGGGGTAATGGGGAGAGTGGTGGGTGGAGAGGGGGTAATGTCGGGAGAGTGGTAGGTGGAGAGGGGGTAATGTCGGGGAGAGTGGTGGGTGGAGAGGGGGTAATGTTGGGGAGACTGGTGGGTGGAGAGGGGGTAATGGGGAGAGTGGTGGGTGGAGAGGGGGTAATGGGGAGAGTGGTGGGTGGAGAGGGGGTAATGTCGGGAGAGTGGTGGGTGGAGAGGGGGTAATGTCGGGGAGAGTGGTGGGTGGAGAGGGGGTAATGTCGGGGAGACTGGTGGGTGGAGAGGGGGTAATGGGGAGAGTGGTGGGTGGAGAGGGGGTAATGTCGGGGAGAGTGGTGGGTGGAGAGGGGGTAATGTCGGGAGAGTGGTGGGTGGAGAGGGGGTAATGTCGGGAGAGTGGTGGGTGGAGAGGGGGTAATGTCGGGGAGAGTGGTGGGTGGAGAGGGGGTAATGGGGAGACTGGTGGGTGGAGAGGGGGTAATGGGGAGAGTGGTGGGTGGAGAGGGGGTAATGTCGGGAGAGTGGTGGGTGGAGAGGGGGTAATGGGGAGAGTGGTGGGTGGAGAGGGGGTAATGTCAGGGAGAGTGGTGGGTGGAGAGGGGGTAATGTCGGGGAGAGTGGTAGGTGGAGGGGGTAATGTCGGGGAGAGTGGTGGGTGGAGAGGGGGTAATGTCGGGGAGAGTGGTAGGTGGAGAGGGGGTAATGTCGGGAGAGTGGTGGGTGGAGAGGGGGTAATGTCGGGGAGAGTGGTGGGTGGAGAGGGGGTAATGTCGGGAGAGTGGTGGGTGGAGAGGGGGTAATGTCGGGGAAAGTGGTGGGTGGAGAGGGGGTAATGTTAGGGAGAATGGTGGGTGGAGAGGGGGTAATGTTGGGGAGAGTGGTGGGTGGAGAGGGGGTAATGTCGGGGAGAGTGGTGGGTGGAGAGGGGGTAATGTCGGGAGAGTGGTGAGGCAGTCTGGGCCGGTCGGGGAGAGGCTGGTGTCCTAGAGACAGAGCTGGTGGATATGCCTCTGTGGGGCAGCAGATGGGGGGCCCTGGGAGGAAAGGGAGGGGCAGTGCCAAGGTAGTGCCTGGTGCTGTGAGCCAGACAGGTTGTGGTAGTGGGAAACTAGAGGAGCAGGAAAGAAAGTGGGAGCTACTGCAGACATCGGAGTGAGTGAAAACTGGAGGCCTGGCAGAGGGCAATGGCTGTGGGGATGGAAAGAACAAGATAGGTGTGAGGGTGTCTACGAGAAGGGCCATGGAATCCAGGACACTGAAGACTCAGAGCTGCAGGGGCCAAACACTGTGGGGTCCATGGGGGTCCCGAAGGAGGGGCTGCTTTGGAGAAAGGAGAGAGGAAGAAGCAGGTTGTGCTGGTGCCCTTTCCTCCTTCAAAGCAGTGTCATTCCCACGGTGTCCAAACTCTCCAGTAAACATTCAGGACTTTTATGAGCCAGAAAACCAATCACAAAAGCTATTTCCAATAAAGAAAAATAAAAGGAACATTCCCCTCCCCCCATTTGCTTATAGATATTAGCTTCGGAAAGTCTGATACTTTTAAAAAATCTCCAT
This sequence comes from Pan troglodytes, assembly GCF_028858775.2. Classification (NCBI taxonomy): domain Eukaryota; kingdom Metazoa; phylum Chordata; class Mammalia; order Primates; family Hominidae; genus Pan; species Pan troglodytes. Next base: position 19,822,909 of record NC_072411.2, read on the forward strand.
GGAATTATGGAAGAAACAGGCAAAATGAAAAATATGTCCTATCCAGTTTGTAACTAAAATGTCAGCACCCTGGAGGAGGGGACAAGCAGAGCTGGGAGAGCCAGGCCTTTCTCTTCCTGCCACACAGGGGGACCCCCAGCAGGGCGGGACAGACCTCAGGGTTCCATACCTGCTGCACTGCCCTGGGTGGAAGCCATCTTGCCACGACTCATGGAGCACGAGTCACAAGTCCCAGGTGGGTGTAAGCATCTCCTCCTCCTCGGGTCAGAGCTGCTCAGGTCAGCCACAGTGGCCAGAGAGGGCAGGTAGAAGGCCGCCACCACCCACGCAGGCCGCAGTCTTCCTCAACATTAGGGAGCTCTGGCCTCCAGAAGGTGGGAGACACAGACTGAGTGGACGCAGTGTGATCAGCACTGACATTGAGGGTCTGTGGGAGCTAGAATGGAATCCAGCCCTGTGGCTAGCAGGCAGGGTTTCCTGGAGGAGGGGAAGTTTGAAGGACAAGTAGAGGGGCCAGTTTGAAGGAAAAGTAGAAGGTGAGCAAGTGAGTAGGGTGAGGCTTTCCAAGCAGTAGTGGCTGGCTTGGGACAAAAGCACTGAGGAGTTACGGTGTGGCATGAAAGTCAGGAAAATGGAAATGTCATTGGTTTGGCCTGACTGGCACATGGGAGTATCAGGGGATGGGGAAAAGGATGGAAGGGCCCTAGTGCGGTGGCTCATGCCTATAATCCTAGCACTTTGGGAGGCCGAGGCTAGAGGATTGCTTGAGCCCAGGAGTTCAAGGCCAGCCTGGGCAACATAGTGAAACCCTCTCTCTACAAAAAATACAAAAATTAGCCAGGTGTGGTGGCATGCACCTGTAGTCCCAGCTACTTGCAGGCTGAGGCCAAAGGATCTACTGAGCCCAGGAGTTCAAGGCTGCAGTGAGCTGTAATCACACCACTGCGCTTTAGCCTGGGTGACAAAACAAGATCCTATCTCAAAAATTTTGTAGAAAAAAGTTTTAAAAAGGATGGAAGGGTCAGTAGGGGCAGGTCACAAGGACCTATGTGCCAGCTAAAAGACTTGGACCTTCACCTTGGAGGTGATAGGGAGTTCCTGATGACTCTTAAAGGACAGTGAGGGAGTGGAAATAACACAGCTAGTTCTGCACTACCCAGAGGCCATGGGCTGCTGTCCTGAGCCGTTTTCTTAGCCACAGTGTCAGGAATGCCAGGACCTACTGGATGATTGAGATGAGGGGTGTGTGTGTGTGTGTGTGTGTGTGTGTGTGTGCTTATTTCCTATTGCTGTGCTCACTAACTTGGTGGCTTAAAAGAATAGACATTTATTCTTATAGTTCTGGAGGCCAGAAGTCTGAACTGAGTTTTATGGAGCTAAAATCCAGTGGTGGGCAGGGCTGCTTTCTTCACAGGAGCATCTGCTCTGAATGTCCCAGCTCGTAGCTGCCTCACTCTCATCTCTGCCTCCATGGTCACGTGGCTTTCTCTTCTGTGCCAAATCTCCCGCTGCCTCCTTCTTATAAGGATTCTAGTGATGGTATTGTACCCACTTGGATAGCCCAAGATAATCTCCTCAACTCAAATTCTTAGCTTAGTCATACCTACAAAGTCCTTTTTTTCCTATAAAGTGACATTTACAGGCTCTGGTTTTCCAGGAATAAGAACATGGACATCTTTGGGAGCATTATTCACCTACTAGAGTGTGTCATTTATTAGGCACACACTGAGTGCCAGGCTGTGGGCTGTGGATTCTGCCATGGGCAGGTAAAAAAGCAAGCATGGTGTCCGCCTTTGTGGAGTCTTGGAGCTGATGCGGGGGACTGGGTCTGTCATGAGTGAGGAAGGAGGGACATGATCATGCTGTTCCCCTGGGCATCTGGGTGGCATGCCATCATGTGCACTGGAGAGGAGGAGCAGGTTGTGGGTGTGAGTGAGGAATTAGGAGAAGAAGGATAGTCAACGTACTTAGAAAACTGAGGCCATTGGCACTGGCCAATCAGAAGAGACTCAGAGCAGGAGCATGGATCTCAAGGACCCCGATTGTGCCGGTGGTTAACCCTTTAGCTGCTGCAGCACAGAGAGGTCCAGGAGTCCTGGGGGAGAGGCTAAGGCAGCTTTGGGGTGACTCAGGGCAGTGGCAATTCACTAATCAATATGGAAGTATTTAAATAAAATACATAAATATCTTAACTGAACAATATGGCCAACTGGCTATCATGGCTGGGTGAGGGGGATCCAGGCGTTTGTTTTGAGCTTGTTGACAGTGGAGTGGCAGTTGAAATGCTGAATGGAGCTGCGCAGAGGACTGGGAACAGAGGTTTCTAGCATGAGGGTGGGGGCAGTGTGTGTGGTGGAGAGGCTGGCATCCCCCCTCCAAACCCGCCATCCGAATACCTGGAAGAGTGCGTCATTGAAACCGGCTCTTCTTCTGAGGCATTGATGGAGTGTGAACAATTCCGTCGCCTTCCTTTCTTTCTCCTTAACTTTCTCCTAAGCATTTCTGTATTTTTCTTAAAAGCCCTTTTATTAGAGAATAGAATGCAACCGTCATGTAACTGCATTTACTGGAGCCAGCTCTCAGGACTGCAAATCTGCCTGTGCCTGGGCTGGCTCATTTGCCCCTCTGCTGTGACTCTGGGGCCAGAAGGGGGCCTCAAGCCCCAGGTCTTAGCTACTCTGGAAGCATGGAGGGGGATTCCAGTATCACTCATTCCAACAGAGAACTAGAGCTCTCCGTGCAGATAATGATACAGGAAAAAGAAAGAAATTGAAATTCCAGACAATTTGACTTCCTTTCAAAGTGATGACAGAAACAAGCTTCCTGATCTAAACCAAACTGGGAAGTTCCCACCCACTTTGTTGCTGGCTAAACTGAGACCCAGAACTGTACACTTGAACCGATTTTACAGTGTTTGCAATGAAGGTTGATCTTCTGGTCTCTTAGGTGCAATCCGTGAATCCTGTCTGTGTTTGTTTAGGCCATGCATTCACGCTAAAACATATCTGAGCATACCACGTGTGAGTCAAGCTGTCATAGTTAATTCTCCATAAACTTCTCTTCCTTTACTTCCAGCTACTGTGGCATTGAAATCACTCCAGAGTGTTCACAATCTCTGAGTAAAGCCCTTACGTACTATATGATGATCTGACTTTTGTCATGTTGGCATGGCGGGGAGGGCCAACAAGCCTGAGTCTCCAGCATATTGGAAACCAGCTCCTGGTGTCTACAGCTCCTCTTATATCCCAGAACAGCGTCATGCCTCTAAGGGCACTCCACATGCATTCCCTCCACAAGCATTTATAAAGTGTCTCCTCTACAAGTGGACAGGAAATAAAATGCCAAATGTAGATGCAAACTCCCTGCCCTCCAGGAACTTACTCTCAAGTGAGGAAGATGGACATTAAGCAAATGAAGAAACAGCAGTGCAGGAGTAAGAGCTGTAAAGAAAACTGAAGCTAGGGAAGGGGATGGAGCGATAGAATGTGCTATGAGAGATGAGAAGGTGAGAGCAGGCCTCTTTGAGGGGATGCCATGTCAGCGGAGACCTGAGTAAAATAAGCAGCGTATGCGGGGAGCGGTGGCAATACTTGGGGAAAGAGTATTCCAGAGAGAGCAGCAGCAAGAGCAGGCCCTGAGCAGGAGAGCTCTTGCTTAGCTGTGAAATGTCAGGAAGGCCAGTGCCCCCAGAACAGTGGAGAAAAGAGGCTATGCTGGTGGGTAGTGCTGGACAGCAGAGATAATGCCATGAATGAATGAATGAGTAGGCCTCAGGACAATGGAATTGAACTCAGGCTTTGCCAGCTACATGATCTTGAGCAAGTCACTCTAACCTTCTGTCTCCCATTCCTCATGTATAAAATGGGAATCATCATAGGTACTGAACTCATTGAAATGAGAATTATGCCCCCAAAGAGTCTAGACTAGAAATCAAGACTTGATCTGGAGAACCTATTATGCCATTTGCTGGCTTGAGCAGCTCACATCACCTCTCTGAGCCTCTGTTTTCTCATCTATAAAATGGGAATTATGGGGCCCACCCTGCCAATCTCAGAGGGCTGGTTAAAATCACATGGTCCCTGTGGGAAAGGCTCATAACCTGCATATGTCAAACATATCCTGGGGCTTGTTGAATACCTATGCGTGAGTGAGGCCTGAAGTTCCCACCCAGTGGGCCCAGGTAGGAGGCTCCCACTCCCCTGTCAGCTCTTTCTGGGGCAGCTCCTCCTCCCCAGTTCCTCCCCTCAGTGTGTTTTGGTTCCTGTTTGTTTCCTGGCCCCTGTGTCCTGCAGCACTCACACAGAATCTCACTCACTTGCCCTGTAGGAAACGTGGTGCTCATTCCTTAGGGGGGAAGGGAACCATCCTGCCCTCCTCCACGGATGCTCCATACCATGTCCTGAAGATCTCTCAGCAAGGACATCCAGCCTCGCCTCTCCCCTGCTTCCAGCCCTTCGGTGGTTCCCCATCCCTTCAGATGAACATCTCAGCTCTCTCACAGGTCACACAAGGTCATATGGCCCCCACTGGACTTTCCAGTCTCCCACTTGCTAGTCTTTGGCTACAAAAAAAAATGTAACTTCTCTGCATGGTACCAAGTCTTATGCCTCCACACCTTTGTATATACCATTTCTTTTGCCTGAAATGCCCTGTCCTGTGCCCCTAACTGCTACTCAATTACCCAGAGGACTCCTATTTATCCTACAAAACCCAGTATAGATTTCACTTTTGGGGACAAGCCTTCCTGGATTGTGTGCTCTCTCCTTCACAATGATGTTGGCCCTTTTTCTGCTATGCTTCCCTAGATCTTGTATGTGCATGTCCCTTTGTCTTCACACCATGATGCCCCTTGATGTGACTGTCCCTCCACCAGACCATGCATGAGCTCCTTAAAGGCAGTATCTAAATCATCTCTGCTTCCCCAGAACTTACTACAGGGCCTGGCACACTGTAGATGGCCATGAAAGTTTTATTAAGAAGAAATAAAAGACATACTGGAGGAGACAGCCTTTCTGCCCCCAAACTCAAAGCGATTTACAGCCATCTCCCTAAACTGGACAGGTGTGTGTTTGGTGTCTTCTCCAACCTGCTATATGTGACAGCTTTGAAGTGAGAGAACTTCCAGTTGCCTACATTTTGAACTTAGTGAATATTACAAATGATCACATTAGTGAGATAAGCATTTTGGAGGCACTTTTATTGACCCACCTAAGAAAGGCTCTAAATGTATGCCCCAAAAACGGAGACTAGTGATTTTGCAGCCTCACAAATGGCCCACATTAGGTAGGAAGCTAAATTTGATTTGCATGTCAAAGGAGCGTTATCTGGTACCTGATGTAAGACTAATTTTATTATTAAATTATCAACACTGATTTACTGAGAAATACGGTACTGCCGGGAGCTATTTTTAACCTCCCGCCTCAGCCCCACTCAGCAAACAAATCATTCTTTGAAGGACACTGCATTTGCAAAAGCGAATTAGGTGAATAAATATCCATCTATTCATGAAGTTTCTTTATTGAGAAATAAATAAATAACAGCCCCTGAATGCCTTCATTGTCCGCCTGGCAGGTTTCCACGAGGTTGACAGCGGGCACGGCGGAAAGGGCCACTGTTTGAAGTGCCAGTCCAAGAGTGAGTGGAGAGGCGCTGGCTTGGGTTCCCACCTGGGAACTGTGTGAGGCCCCAGGGCCTGGGCCAGGGTGGGGGGACTGGTAATGTCTCACCCACCCCAGGCACGAGGGCAATGGATAGGCCTGGTCCAGCTCAGCGCCTGGAACATCCCACGCTCAGTGCAGAGGACACAAGCTCAACTGAAACCAGGGTGTCTTCATTCTCCCACTTACTATTGCTGGGACCTTGACCGAGTTACTTAACCTTTTCGTGTCTCAGTTTTCTCATATACAAAATGGGGATAATTTCTATCATTTTGTGGTGGTTGGGAGGATTAAATGAGATACATAACACATATAAAGCACCTGGAAAAGTTCCTGCCACATAGCAAGAACCCAGCGTGTGTTTCTTATTGTTATAGTCTGCATCATTATTGGGATAGGGAGAAAGGTAAGAACAGAAGTGTCCCTCAGGGGCAGCCATAAAATATCTTGGAGGAGCATGGGCCTTACAGTCAGACCTAGGTTCCATTCCAGCTCCACCTGGCAGAGCTGTGTGTCTCTGGGCAAACTACTCAACCTTTCTGTTCTTCAGATTCCAAATCAATGAGACAAGCATAATCGCACCTACCACTGCAGGAGACAATGAGATCATAAGTGTAAGCTCTGTAACATGGTGCCTGGCACTGAGTAAATGCTCAATAAACAATGGATGTTTAGTAACAGGAGAGTTACTCTTATCGAGATTAATACAGCCAATTATTCCATTCCTTGAACACATTCTTAGTGCTTCCTAGTCCCTCTTTCTTCCCTTCTCTCTCAAAACCTGGTGCTCGTCTGTGATAAAATGAGAAGAATCACAACTCAATAAAGTGGTTTAAAAAAATCAGAAAAAGAAAAAGAATCCTCTCTAAAGGATCCTGACTGATGCCATTGTTGTTTAAACATTGATATTCCCCGAAGTAAACCAGGAATGGAAAACTAAATGCCTCCTGTTCTCACCTATAAGTGGGAGCTAAGCTATGGGTGTGCAAAGGCATACAGACATACGTATAACGGACATTGGAGACTCAGAAGGGGGAGCGAGGGATGGAGAGAGGATAAAAAATCTACATATTGGGTACAATGTATACTACTCGGGTGATGGGTGCATGAAAATCTCAGACTCCACTCCTGTACAATTCATCTGGGCAACCAAAATCCACTTGTACCCCCAAAGCTACTGAAATTTTAAAAATATATTAAATATTGATATTTTGTTTTGTCATGGGTTACAATAATCTTGATGTTTTTAATATTGCATTAAAATTATTTATCTTAATTGGAGAGTTTTTTTGCACTCTCTTACATTTTGCACCTTACCCTAGTCCAGGCTCTGCATAGAGACTAGAAGGAACCTCCTTGTGGGAAGAAAAGAATCTCCATTTACCTGCGGAAGTGGATGGAGGGAGACAGTGGGCAGGGAAGCAACAAGGCCCGATCATGAAAGGCCAGTCCACCAGGTTTGGGACTTGGAGGTGATTGTGTAAGTGCCAGGAGACATGGAGGTTTACTAAGCAAGCAGCTAAGAGTGATGACTATGATTTGATGGCAATCGGACTTCCTTTGCCCCATCCCTCCCGGAATGGGAACACGGGAGAGTTAATCAGGAAAACCCTAACTGAGCCCCTGGTCCCCTGCAGCTGCTGGCAAACCCCCATTAACCACTGGCTTCTCACCCAGTGGAAACAATTACTTGCTGTTTGAGGGTTTGGACCATGGGGTCCCTAACTTGGCAGCCCCATTAGTCCAGGGATATGAAAGAAGGTAGCTGGCAGTAAGGACTAGTTAGCCAGCTTCACAAACACAAATCCCACAGGCAAGCTCCCACGGCTGGCCCTCCGGTCCTGCAGCTCGGCGTGGAAAGCACCTACTCCTCTCTGCCAGCCTCCCCACATGCACCAGGCTGGGCAGTGGCCTTGCTTGTTCATTTCCGCAAGAAGCCCCCATCATGAGTTACTGAGCAGCAGAAACAGAGTAAGACACAGGCCCTCTGCTGTGATGCAAGTTCCTCCTTCTACATCCAGACCTCCCAACATGGGTGATAACTATAGTGCAGAAGCTGTGAAGTGTCCGCCCACAGGGTGGCCAGCCAAGCAAAGGGTGCAACCTGTGGCCAGGGGCCAATCAAGGGCTCAGGCAAACACCACACATGGCACATGGTGCCACCAACTCAAGGCATGAGGACATGAGGCATGCATAGTGCCAGACCTGCCATCCTGCAGGAGTTGCAGGAAGCACCTCGAGAGAGAAGCCAGGCCCCTCACGTATTTGTAGGAAAGCTCTTGAGCTTGACTCGGGATTTCTGCCACACCACTGGGGAGCTTCTTGTTCTCTGATGCCAGTCACCTGGGCCTGTCAGAGGCTGTCATGCTAGCTGCTGGGCTAGCTCACTCACGGGGAGCCAGACGAGAGCCCTATGCCTGCCTCTCTTAGAAAGTGGCTGTTTGGAGAAAGTGAAGAAGAGATGGGCAGTGGCTTCTAGAAGCTCTGCCACCGGACTGGGAGATTTTTTGGGTAGAGAGCATCTCATTCCCAGCACCTACATAGGGTTAGCATACAGCTGTGCACTGACTACATGGATGATGGATGGGTGGGTGGATGGATGGATGGATGTATGGATGGATGGATGGATGGATGGATGGATGGATAGACAGGTGGATGGATAGATAAATGAATGGATGGATAGATGGATGGATGAGTGGATGCTCTAGCTAATATATCCAGGATGCTATGGGAGAGCTGGGATACAGCCCTGGAAAGTGATCTGCTCTAACTGCCTGACAGAGAGGTGGGAATCTATATGCTTGCTCTGTCTCCCATCATGTTTACCATGTTCAGACCCCTCACTTTGAACTCTCAGAAGACCTGAGAAGCAGAGAAGACTGACTGGGAGGCTATTCTCAGTAGAGTTGTTAACCAGCCATGAGACCCTGGACTGGTCACTTCATTTGTCTTAGCCTCAGTCTCCTCTACTGAGGGGAGATGGGGATGTTATAATTGTATGTCCAGTGACCACAGTCCTTGCAGAAATCCACTGGGAAGGAGCACAGGAGCTATCTGTAATTCCACATGCTGGTGAGTGTGGGGGCTGGCGTGTCACTACAAATGAGGGAAAGAATGGCTGCCAACGCCCTTCAGAAAGAATCGAGTGGTATTACAATGTTAAGTTGTTGCTGCTGCATGTGCAGTTATCTGCATCTGTCATTCCAGAATACCATTATTTGGGGTCTTTGAGGCAACTCAGGGACCCTCCTAACTTCCAGCGCCTGCCCTGAGATGTTTCTTCTCCCCAGTCCCTCCCTCCCCCATCATTCAACACTCAGCCCTGGACACCTCCCATCCCCATGTGACCCCACCCCAAATACAAACTCCAAACACACTTCAAAGAGAGTCAGCCATGAAGTTTATTATGTGTGTTGGAGGCAGGGAGTTGGGAAAAGCAGAACCAATCAATGGCATAAAGCTCTTCTATCTTTCTACTGAGAGGCAAGAAGGGCTCAAACACCCCCAAGAGTGTTCTGAGCCAGATACACAACCATTGCAATTGACACTGTTGTGTCCCCATAGGTACAGCACACCACACACACACACACACACACACTCCATCCCACACACAAATATCCTTCCCACAATACATCCCTCCTGTCACACACATAAGTCACATCTCCCTCCATGTATGTGCATGCCATATGCACACCAATGCACACAGCCCAACACACGTGTAGAGAGAAAGTCTCCAGAAAACCCTTCCCCGAGGCAAGCTCACCTCCAGGACTGTGATTGTGTTTCCCTCCCTGCCAGAATGGCCTCCTCCTGGTCCCCTCCAAAGAGCTGGAGGCATCTGCACCGCTTTGTTTCTCCTCTCCTGGCTTTACCCTGGGCTCAGTGGCTCTCTGGAGTGATGTCGGCTCCCTGTTCTGGGTGGCATATCCCCTGCCCTGGGCCCTGGTCTGGCTCCTGTCTTTTACAGAGTTCATGTGGGACTGGGCCTTATCTCAGGACATTTTGTACCCCAGGGCCCGGCACTGCGTTCAGTGTAGATGTAGGCACTTAATAATTGTTTGGAGAATGAATATGGAACCAAGGGATTTCCAAAGTGTGTGAGTTTTTTCTGCTCAGCCTCATTGCAAGCTCCCTAAGGAGCTTAATGACCATACTTACATGACAAACCCCAACTGATGGGCCACCACCTCCTGGAAGCCCTCCTGACCACCCCAGCCCTTCTCAGGACCTCTCATTTCCACATAGAGGTTCCCTGTGCCCAGATCAGCCATCGGGTCAGCCCTTCCCCAAGTATCCATAGAGTGGATCAAGACACACTGCAGCACCTCTGTCGTGCAAAAAGGAAGGGCTTTATGGCCACACAAACCTGGGCTGCAACTCAGCCTCCACCACCTCTTAGCTGTGGAGCTGGAGCACAGCTGAGTTAACTTCTGAAGTCTCGGGGCCCTCGCCTGTGAGATGGGAAGAATAACACCCATTTTGCAGGACTTCAGGGAGTTTTAAATGAGGGCATGCGAGTCACAGGCACCTCTCAGTAGGTACCTGACAAACAGGAGTGAGTACTATTGTTGTTACCATTGACAATTACTATTCTTGTTACCAACCAGACTGAAAGAGAGTGACAACCATTCCCCCCACCACAGTGCTGGGCACACAGTGGACACCCAGTAATCAGGTTTTATGTGAAACGTGTGGCAAAGCTGGCTTTCACAATCTGCAGGCCACCAGACAGCTCCCACTGGACTCCATGCCCTTGAGCAGCATCTGGGTTTCCCACGTATGCCTCATGGAGCTGGGAAAGAAAACAGAAACCAGCCTTCCAAGGCTTGTAAGCTCCATATTGATCCCGTGGAGGCAGGGCAGGTCTTGAAAGAGGGCTGCAGCTTGGACTGCATGCTCTCAATGTACCCTCCTGAATGGGCTCTGCTGAGCACACCCCCCTACCCAACCCCGACCTCAGAGCTTTAGTGGGATTAGCAGGCATTCTTGCTATGCATAGCAAGAGGCCCTGAACCACTGGGCTGTGTATGCCAATTTGAAATCAGGCTGCGATGGAGTTGGGCCGTCAATGGGAGTTTGCATATTCATGTGGCAGAGCCCTGAGACTTAGTCACAGCTCCAGGCCCAATTACTCAGGGGCTTATTAGCCTGGGATTTAACAAGGGACCCCCAACAGGATCTGCACAGTCATCAGTCTTAAGTTGCACAAGCATTCCCAGCACGTACTGGGACCTGCGAGGACCAGTGTTAAAGTAGGTGAGAGACCAAGGCATGAACAGTGGAAAGGGCACTGGGTTGAATTCTGGCTGTGACATATATAACCACCATTGAAAACGGCCTCTCACTTCCTCATCTGTGAAATGGGTACAATTATCACTCATCTTCACCTCACAGGGTTACTGAAAGGACTGTAGACATGTTTGGAAAATGCCCTTGGTGTCTCCTAACACACAGGCATGCTCATAAATGCCAGCTACTGACACTAAAATCCTGCCCTTTCTCACTCCAAGAAGTCTCAGTTTGATGATTCCTGAAATGTATCGGCTCAGGAGAAAATGAAGAGATCCCTCATCATTATCTCAATACCACCACCACATACTAACCCCAGGTCTCAAGCACTTACTCTGTATCTCATACTCTTATGACATCTCATTAATTCTCCCAATTACCCATGTGGTAGGAGGACTGATCCCATTTTATAGATGGGGGAAAAAGAGGTTCAGCAAGTTAAATAATCTGTTAAATTATTGCGGAGCTAGTTCATGGTAAAGGTGGATTTGAATCCACCAAGTTCAAAGACCATAGCTGAGTTCCTCCAAACATCAGTAGCTTAGACAAGTAGCCAGGTGGTGTAGTTGGCAAAGTGACTCTTTCAAAATAAATGTTTAAATGCTGATGACAACTAACTTTCATGGAACACTTCCCGGTGACATCGCTGACATCCATTAGCTCATTCACTCTTCACATTAGTCTTGTAGAATAGGCAGCATTTTACAGAAAAGGAAACCCTGTACCAGGTGCAGTTGTTCGTGCCTGTAATCCCAACAACTTAGGAGACCAAGGTGGGAGGATTGCTTAAGGCTAGGAGTTCAAGGCCAGCTTAGGCAACATAGCAAGATTTCATCTCTACAAAAAGAAGAAGAGGAAACCATGGCTCAGAGAGGTTCTATGACAAGCCTCAGATAACCAGCAGGCTGGTAGGGAAGACAGAGAATTGGATTACTAAAAGCAGGACCTTTGACGTCAGATAGACCTGGGCTTCAATCTTCAGGCTCTCCTTTGCTGTGTGACCTTCAGCAAATCACTAGCCCTCCCCGTGCCTCAGTTTTGATCCTCTCACAGCGTGACCGAGAGAACTGTTGAGATATTTAACTTGCTGCATCTCACTTTACTCCATTGTTGAGATTAAGCAAGATAACACAGATAAAGGACTCAACTCAAATTTTTTAAATGGTTAAAATCACTTTTTGTCTCCTCTCTTTACTCTGCATTGTGACCTGGTTGATTTTAAAGGGCTGGGCTATTTTGGTGCACTCCGCTGCTGCCCACTGCTCAGTCTGGTTGCAGGGCACACGTCAGATGACCAGTGTGGCCTGGCATCCTGGTGTCTGCGTCAGTCTCTTCAGCTGGCCTGGAGTTACCACGCATTGGAGCGGAACATCCCACCCTTCCCTGTCTCCTTCCCCCACCATCAGGCACAGTGCAGCAGGGAAGAGGCATCAGAGCCCTGCCCCGGACACAGGAACTGGAAGTAAAGAGAGAAAAGAAGAGGGAAACAGAGCCATTCTGCAAAACTCAGGCCTGGGGACCTGGGGACACAGCTGAGGAGCCAAGTGGGAGCTGAGTTCCTGGGCAAGCAGACACACACCATCAAGAAGCACAGCTCTACCAATCCCAGTCGCCCAAGAGCCAAATCAAGGGTAGCACTCTTCCTAGGAAATCCTGGGGATGGTCAGGGTGCCTGCGTCCGGCTGCCTCCACCCTCCCTCGGATATAATTGCATCTTTAACAAGGCTTCAACATAGGCAGCAGCCAGGTGTGTAGTGTGGGGTGGCGGGTAGATACCTCATTCTCCAAGCATACTGGGCTCCTCCCTAACTGGAGCCACCCCACACACACCACACACATACAACCCCCAGGAGTGCCCTTCCTTCTCCCTGTGCCAACAGAGGCAACACTGGACCGGCTGGAGTCAATCTTTCTTTAATTTACTCAGTTCTAGAAGAGGGGCTACTGAGTATAGGAAATATACCACAAGGTAGAAATCAAGGGCAGAATCATCTGTACATTGGATAAAGACCTTGTTTATACTGATTTGGAAATAAAGTAGGACTTTCCCACATGAGGGCAGAACCCATAAGTGAAAGAGGAAGCTATCAGCAGACTCTTCCTCCACTAGACCAGGGAATGCTGGAAGCAGCTCACAGACCCAGTGGTGGAAGATTTGTTCCTCCTATTAAAGGTCATCATCAACAGTACAATGAATGCACCTCGGTCAAAAGAAACAGGGGCTCTACGTGCACCGCTGAGTTGTCCGAGAGTAAGCATGAAGGGGGACCCAGGTGTGGAGCAGTGTTTAGAATTTTACACTCTGCGTGTTCAGAGCCACACATATGGGCATTCTAAAAGTCTGAAAGAATACAAGTCAAGCTGTTAACAAATTGTCTCTGGGGAAGGAGATTGCAGTAAGGGAGAGGGAATTTTTGCTGTTTTATATTTCTCTATGTTGTTTGGATTTTTTGCTACTGCATATCATGTCAACAATTTTTCAAAAGATGTTTTTCGTTTCAAGAAAATGAAAGAATCCTCACAGCAAAAGCACCAACCAAGGGACCCCACTGGAAATGAGGCTACTGCCCAAGAAGCTCCAGAATACAGAGGGTCATCCCCAAGGCCCCAAGGGGGAGGCTAAAGCAGCCCAGAAGCTGCAGTATGGCAGTGGTCATAAGCTTGTGTCAGCTAGAAGGTTTTGGTCATTCCTAAAGATGTAACCAGGGACCCAAAGATTGTAATAAATGCACCTTTACATATATCTGCCCCCTTTCACCCCAACCTTAAAAACTCGGGGCTAGGGGTGACAGTGGGGGATAGATGGAGACTCATTGGTTAGAAAGCAGTGATTCAGCTTGCTGGGACAACCCCCTATGATCCCATTGTGAAGTCAAAATGTTTTCAAGATTTACCTTCTCAAGATCCCCCAGGATGCCTCCATCCCTCTATCCATCCATTCTGAAACTATTTATTGAGCACCTACTGTGTGCCAGGCACCATTAGAAGTGCTGGGGGCAGAGAATATTCCCTGGTGGCCCACACAGACACCAGGTAGCGCCCTTGTGAAGCCTACAGTCCATGGGGAAGACAGACCACCTGACACAGGATTACAACAGTGTCATAACTGCCATGCAGAGAAGCTCTCAGCAGGGTTCTCTGGCCCCCAGGGTGGGGAGAAGAGAAGCCATGGAGCACCAGGGCTGTGGGGGGACTACTGGAAATCATGTGCCAGCTGAGCCCTGAAAGAGTGAGAGCTAACCTGGAGAAGAGGGTTCCAGGTAGAGGAAAGAGCATGACTGGCACACAGAACAGTAAGAAAGGGAGAGCAAGAAGCCAGGAACCAATGGATTGCAATGTTAGGAAAGGGGGGCACTTCCTTTCAAGGCCTCCAGAAAAACCCCTGGGCACTGGCTGCACCCACAGAGTGCTTGATGGGGAATCCTGTTTCTAGAAATGCACCCTCATTGTGGTTTGTCTTTTAAGGTCTCGCCTCCCTGCTCCACCCATATTCCCTAAAGGGCCTGGGCTCTGGGGTCACACAGACCTTGGCACCAGTCCCGGCCCTTACTTTGGGGAAGTCACTTCACCTCTCTGAATCTCAGTTTCCTCATCTGTAAAATGGGACTAATAGTCAGACCGACTTCACAGGGGTGTTGGGAGGACACAATGTGCCCTAGCACCAATTCCTAACACGTGATGAGGTCTTTAAAAATCAAAATTCAGCTTTTTATGCTTTGCCAGGAGAGGTAAGTATTGAGCAGATGACAGACCCATGCGGCTCATAACACTATTCCATGTACTGGTGTGTATTTTTGAAATTAGTAGGATAAAATGCTTTAAACTACTTCTCATATTATGTGCTGCAACTGCTGCTATGCTCTATGCTCCTTCATGGAGGGGAATTCGAATATAGCAATAACAAGAGACCAAAACATTCCCCCAAAATTCCTCTTTTCCATCTGCCTAGTCTGTCCCCCCTGATACTCAGAGGGGCCCCAGAGAGACCCCGCCCCACCGGGCCCATCCTGATACTGAGTTGGCACCAATGCCAACATCAGTCTCCAAAATCAGGTGTAAGAAGAAAACCTGGGAACTTTAGCTTTATTTATTTTCAGTCTGAAAAAGGTAAGAGGAATCATGCATTATAAATTCTTAAAACGTAAACTGAAACTGTGCACTCCAAGAATTAAAGTACTCAGGCTCACCTGTGACTCAGAAAAGAATATCTCTTCAGGCCTAAGATTCTGGGAAATGGCAAGCTGAAGGGAAACGGCCCTTGAATTAACCCTAGTCTTTTTTGCTCCAATGAAAAGAAACTGGTTTCCAAACTTGGTTAGCCAGCTGGAACATAGATACTGACTTGAATGTGCAGGTCCTTTGATGAACATAAATACAAAAAGATGGAACAATGTAAAAGTGTAGATTGACAATGGTATACAAAAATTATTCGTAAGTTAAGTAAATATATTGGTTGTGAGTGCTCAAAAACTGTTTAACCAGTAGAACTGTATGATCAGAGAAGTCTGGAGCAATGAGTCTGTGCAGTGGCCCCTCTGGTGGCATCACAGCCTGATGCAGAGGGGGACCTGGATGTTTTGTCTGGGGTGCCCAAAAGGGCCATCTGCTCACACAGATAGGAGAGAAAGGTAGCAGAAGGCGTAACTTCTATCGGGATTTCCGGGGCCAGGTGTGTATCTCATGCACTTAGGCAGTCCTGAATGATAGTCGCAGAGATGCTGGCTTTGGGAATGGGGAAGTGCTCTCCCACCAATCAGAGGTAGCCAATGCTCACTTCACTAAACTACACCTGCAGGATGGCCCCCCTCCCCAGTGCCACCCAGAGGAGAAAAGGGAGAGCTGTTCTAAGAGAAAGTGGTCAGCAGGCCCTGAGGAGAGGGGACTGGAGGGGAGGGGAGTTGCTGGTCAAGACAGACAGGTCCGAATGGAGCATTTGGAGTTGGTGTCGTAAGGCCCCAATGGGCCATCAGCACTGGCTAGGCTTTTCAGCCAAATTCCTCAGGAGTGGGAACCTCTGTCTGGGGTGCTCTCTGGGGGGGGGCTGCCTGGGCCAAAGAAGCTGGCTGTTCTCATCTGACCCTCTGGAGGATGCTGCTGTGTCCTATATCAGAGGAAGGGGTGGGAAGGGTGCCCCACCTATGTGCTCTCCTCTCAAAGGCCTGAGAACCCTGGGAGTTGGACCTGCCCCTTCTGTGCAAGCAAACAGAGGCAAAGTCTGTAGGTCTGAGTTCAAGTTGCAGCTCAGACTCTTATAAGCTTTGTGCACTTGTGCAAGTCATGGACCTCTCTAAGCCTCAGTTTCTCTGCCTCCCAAATGGGCAGAATAATATCTCTCCAACTTCTGGGATGATGCCAGTATGATAATCCCAAACCAAGAACATAATTAGAAAAGGAACCCAAAAGCAATTAGGAAATTAAACTAATATGTTATGATTATAATTGATAGTAAGTCCCTACTCAACTGGAGACAAGGGTAAGTGTCTGGCGCAAAGGGTTTCTTGCATTCCACATGCACCCCAAGACTGATGGCACCATGACAGTGACAATGGTGGGAAGCCTCCTCCCCACTCCACCCTGCCCCCTTCCAATAGAGTCCTCTGGACAGATGATGGTGTCATGGACCTCGGTGGGCCATGAGGTGCCTGCCTGGGACCTGGAAGGTGTGCATATGCAGAGAGATTGTTCCTGAGCTTGCTAGCTCCTGCCACGCCGTACCTCCCATCCGCCGCCTCATCAATCCATCATCCTCTTAGCAGCTGACACCTCTGGCAGCACCTCCGGCAGCCCGGGCATTAGAATTGCAAGAAGCCCCGGCTGCACCAGGGAATACAGATGGAGGAATCTCAGATTCAAATTTGTCTAAGTATTGTGAACAGTCAGACCCAGGCAAGGCATCTCCACTGCCCTTCTGCCAAAGGGGAGTGGCAGGGGTTTTGTTAGAAGTACAAATTGCTTCTTAATGCAGAGGATAAAGCTGGGTTCAGGCACCTCCTTAGAAATTCCTCCTGCTCCCAGGAAAGCCACCACTGCATGTCAATTTTAATTTTTGAAATTTAAACTAAGGGCTTTGTGTCTAAGCTCCATCTCATCGGAGGAAGGGGAGGAATAAGTCAAAAAGGATTAGGTGCCCGCTGGGGATTGCAGATCCATAGCAATTAGACTTCATTTGGGTCTCAGACATTTGGTTTTAATCATATTTCTGGATGATACAATCAACAAAGCATCAGAAATTGATACCTATGCAACTGTAGATGGGCCTGACTCTGCCCTTCCCAGTTCCTGGCCTCAGCTGAGTTAGGGATCCACAATCAGCAGGAGTGGGGTAGGGTGGGGAATTGGGGTTGGGATTACTAGGTCTGGAACTGGGCGAGGAGATGGCAGTATGTATATATGTGTTTCCTCCCATTCTCTTTGAGTACTTTATCCCTGGACTCAAAGCAGACATAATCATTGCTCATATTGAAAAGAATGACAATAAAACATTATTCAAACAAAATAAGAGCAAAAAGGAATAGCGACAGCAACAGGACTCAAGGCAGGGGGTATAATTGTCTTTTAAATGGGAATCACAGCTTTCAGCATTCTCCAGGAACTAAAGTCGAGCACAAAGCAATTTGGGGCCAGAAATGCAGCATGAACATTGTCACATACCACACTGACATGGACTTATGAATATAAGTGTGTGTACATGTGTAATGTGGATTACGTGAGGACAATCACAACATTATATCCACATAGGAGATACACACACACACACACACATAATCTCCAGCTTTACACAGATACACACACCCTGGGGTTGCCTTTTTGTGCATACTCACACATTTCTTTTCACACAACCCGTAAAAATGACCTCAGTAAGCACTAACAGGTTGCTGGTAGCTGACTGGTTATTTTGTACATAACTTTGTTGTAACTCAGTGATCTGACAACAAAAAAAAAGTAAAAAGAAAAAAATCAAAACCATGCGGGGTGTTTTCCTAACTTGTGTGTGTGTAGAATGCTGATGGGACACCAAACACACACACTCAGGTTCAGAGCAGGCACCCCAAATCGCATGCATAAGGGAAGGGAAGCCCGCAGGAAAGAGGCGTCCCTCCCCAAGGAATGGTGTCCACCTCACCACACAGCCCTGGGGAAGTTCAGCAAGCTGGATGATCCGTGGAATTGCCTCAGTTTACCAGCTCTCTGGAGAGCGGTGGCCCTGGCGGCTGTGAGTAAACAGGCCTGTGCTTCGTGAACCATCCGCTCGAGTGGGTGTGTGTCTGCCAGGGACTTCTGCACTTCCTTTTAGGAGCCCAACATCCTACAGATCGCTCCCCGGCAAGTGTCACTCACGCCTCCCATTTCCCATAGATGCCTTCTCTTCCCCTTCCTTCCCCAGAAGCCCCTCCCCTCTGACCTCCACCCACAACTCCGGGAGGACTAAGTTGCCCAAGTTGCCCAAGACTGGAGACCCAATCATTCCTCTCCTGCTTTCCTCTAACTCTCCCTGATGCCTTTCCCCGCCTCCTCCCCTCCTCCCAACCCCACCTCCGGCCTCTCCAGCTCAGGGCTGCAGCCTGGGGAGAGCTTCTGGGAAGGGCGGGATGCAGCTCCCATTACCCCATGTCTTTTCGGCAACTTCTGGTGGCAGGGACATAGCAGCGGCTGGGGAGCAGGTCATAGATGGGCCTATCCTGGGCCCAGGTAAGGTCATTATGCCAAGGCGGACATCTGGAGCCCTGGTCCAGGATGTGCCGACATACAGACAACAGAGCGCATAGTCTAAAAACATAATTTAATGCATCGCGGTGAGTCTGAGTCAGGAGGGAATGCGGTGTGGAGAGGTGAATTTTCTGTTTGCTGGAATTCTGCTGTGGGTGGGGTTTTGGCTGATGGACAGGGAAATCTGCACAAGTATTTCGGGTCACAAAGAAGGACGCCCCAGGAAGCCCGCGCTCCCTCTGGCCTACCTCCCTGGCCAGGGCCCGGAGCCCTCCGCTTCTAGGCACTGGGAGGAGGCTGTCTGAGGAGGGCAGGCTCCCGGCCCTGCCTGTCCAGTCTAATCAGGTTTGCAAAGTCTGTGCCGCCGCCTCAAGGGCTCGGGCGTCCCTTCCTCCCTCGCCGGGATGGGGATGGAGACCAGGAGCACAGCCCTGAGCGTGGTGGGTCGCAGACGCACTGAGGCCAGGAGCGGGGCAGGGAGGAGGCAGGGATTTGTCTTTTCCAAAGGAGATGTCAGGAAGTGTTATGAATCGAGAGTGGCCTTTGCCAAGGAGCCGCGCCCGGGCGGAGACCGGGCGGCCTGCAGCCACCCCGCCTCGCACCCCCCGCGCCCCTAATCCGGGTACAGAAGAAAGCCCGAGAACGTGCTGTACTTGTTATTATTGCCTCCGTGAGCCTTCCCGCCATCCAGCTTCACATACACTTCGTCCCCTGAATCCAAGTGCAGCACCACGCTGTTACTGGCGTAGTCGTAGTTCTGGTCGGCGTCCTGTGCAATGGCGCTGGCCCGGACCTGGGGACAAGCGGTGGGAGCAGGTGAGCAGGGGCACCTCTTCCCGCGCCTTTGCTCAGCCCACACCAGGCGCGCCACTCACGGGCCTCCCGCCTGCTGCCTCAGGGTCCACACTCCCACCCCAGCTCCATGCTCTCTCTCCAACTTAGCCAACTCCTTCCAGGTCCCCCCTCCTCCTCGCGCCGACGAGTCTGGGAAAGAGGGAGAGGGGAAGCTTCATGAACACTGACCCAGAGTGGAAGGGTGGGAGCCAGGGGCCAGGGCCAAGAGGAAAGGAGGCTGCAGGGCAAGGGGGCGACCTGGAGAGAACTAAAGAACTGAGGTTTCCGAGAAGCCCACGGAGAGGCAGGCAGGGACGCAAGTGGCCAAGGAGTGTAGTTTAGGTATGGGGGTCTCTGGGCTCTCAAGGCCCAACATTTGGCTCTACGTCCTGGTGAGCTCGGCCTCGGCGCATTGGGAAGCGGAGACACTGTGGCACCGAGGCGCGTTCATTCCCGGGGCTCGCAGGGTAGCCCGCGGGTGGAGAGAAAGGGGGCTGGTCCCCTGGGAGGTTCAGGGCGCGGGCGAGGGTTTACGGGGCCGGTGAGTGTAGGGGTCACTGACCTGCCCGTTCTTGCAGAGGTCCGCCCACATGCTGGTGCCGTCGCCGCCGCGCATGAGGATGTGGTAGGTGAAGAAGTAGATGCCGCGCACCTGGCAGCTGAACTTGCCCGTGGTGGGGTCATAGTGATTGCCGAGGTTGGTGACCACGTCGTCGAACTTCAGCACCTCATAGCCTTCGTGGGGGCTCTTGAGACCCACATAGAAGGCGATCTTGGGGCCGCTGAAGGTGGCGCTCAGCGCACTGGTCACTTCACCCTCGGAATCGCCACCTACCCCGGCCCCGCCGCCCACCACCCCGACGCCGCTGGCCGTGCCCGCCGTCAGTTGCAGCCCTGGCAGCCCGGGCCGCCCCGAGTCGCCCTTTTCTCCCGGAGGACCCCTGGGTCCAGGCGGGCCCGGCTCTCCAGGGGGCCCCCGCGGCCCTGGCTTGCCCGGTCGCCCCGGGTCGCCCTTGGGTCCCTGGATGAAAGGAGGAGGAGGGTTGGCGCTGAGGTCCTGCATGACTTCCAGGGCGGCGGTGCTGGGTCCGGGTGGCTGCGCCTTTGCACCCGCGGGCTCCCCGCCGGGCGCGGCAGTGTAAGGGTCGCAGATCATGCGGCAGGTGCCCATCATCTCATAGTGCGCGGCGCCTCGGGGCGCCGCCTGCAGCAGCAGCGGCACGGCGATGAGCAGCCCGAGCGCCATGGCCAAGAGTACGCCGACGGCCGCCAGGCAGGCACGCCGCCGCCGCTGCCACAGCCGGGAGGCGACCGCCACCAGCTCCTCCTTGCCGCCCGGGGAGGTAATGGTGGGGCGGCGCGGGCGGCCCCGCTCCCCGCGCTCGGGGGCCGGCTCCGCGGGTCCTGGCCGCGCCCCCGACGTGGCGACCCCCAGCCCCGGCCACCCAACTACTTCAGCGAGAGGCGCCGGGACCTCTGCGCCTGGGCCCACCGCGCTGGGGCTGGTCGGGAGAGCCGCGGACGCCTGCGCGCATGACGTGGGGCACACAAGACGAATCCGGCGCCCCGAGGGTCCGGCGCCGGCCAGGGAGTGCTTGCGCTGGCCGGGGAGTCTGCTTGCGGCGTCCGGCGCTGGCTCCGCGGCGCTGCCTCCTGCCAGGCTCCGCTCCGCTGGGTTTAGTGGGGCTCCTCGCGCAGTGAGGGCGCCCTGGCTCCGCGGCGCGCTCTGCTGTGCTCTCTCGCTGTTCGCTGGCTCCCGCGCGGAGGGGGGACCCAGCTACCCTGACGTAAGGAGTCCGGGGCTGAGCGGCGGAGGCGGCGAAGCAGCGCGCGCTGCCATCACTCGGGAGACGGAGCCCTCATGTCATCAGCCTCCTATCTGGCGGCGTCCTCGGCAGAGGCGGTGAAGGCGCGGTTCCCCCTGGCGGCTCCCAGGAGCCACAAGTGGGCGCAGCGGGCGCGGCCCCAAGCCGGGGCACATCAGACACACCCACCCGCGGCCACACTCACGCGCCTCCCACCGATAACACACACAGACACCCACGCACGCAGTGGCGGGGCACACACAGCCACCCCCACATGGCCACGAAAGCAGCTGGAATCCAGGTGTCAGCAGGGCTCCTCTGGGGTCACCTAATCCATCCCCTGGCCTGCAAAGAGGATCAAACCTCAACCCACCGAGTCCAGGAGAGTCCCGTGAGGTCCAGCGGGAAGGAGTTTCTGAAAGCCTTCCTGAGTTATTTCTTCAGAATTGAATAGATCTCGCTTCTGGAAGATCTTTCACAAACCTAGACTAAGGACTCCAGACTCTTAAACAGGCTCCCGTAGAGCACCCCACTAACCTTTGGGGTGACTCTAAAAAGCCCAAGGCTCCCAATACAAGAATATTCGCGGCCGGGCGCAGTGGCTCACTCCTGTAATCCCAACACTTTGGGAGGCCGAGGCGGGCAGATCACCTGAGGTTGGGAGTTTGAGACCAGCCTGACCAACATGATGAAACCCCGTCTATACTAAAAACACAAAATTAACTGGGCATGGTGGTGCATGCCCGTAATCCTAGCTACGCGGAAGGCTGAGGCAGGAGAATCGCTTGAACCAGAGAGGCAGAGGTTGCGGTGAGGCGGGATCGTGCCATTGCACTCCAGCCTGGGCAACAAAAGCAAAACTCCATCTCAAAAAAAAAAAAGGAATATTCGCCTCAGACCTTTTCTTCCACCAGAAAATGGCTGGCCCTTGTCCTCTGCGTGAAGCTGGTGTAGAAACCAAATGCTTGATGCTGGCACTTGGCGGTGATCATGGTGCACTCAGCTTCCACTCCAAGCCCGGCCACTGCCAGGCAGATGCATGGGCACATTCCCTTGGACATCCCCAGCTTCCTCCTCCTGAGATGGGTTTAGTTATTTTAGAAAATAGTCCAAATAGTCCAAAGCCATTCTGAGCCAGTCTTGAATAAACCATGGCCTCAGGTGAGAGCAGAATAGTCTATCTCCAATGTAGCATGTGAGGCTAAGGAAGGATGAGAGGCCCGCCGGTGTGGGAGAGACTTCCAGGGGAGAAATCAAAGCCCCAGCTTCTGCTCTTGCCCCGAGTAGCTGTGTGATTTTGCCAGGTGGTTCCTGTCCCTGAGACTCAGTTTCCTTAAAAGGCCACCTCCTGCCCTAGCACCCCCAACATGGGAATCACACCAGGCCTGTCCTGGGGGGAGAATCCAAGGGCTGGTGTCAGTGTTTGGTGTAGCATCAGCATCTCTGGAACAACAGTACACCCACCTAAGGCTATTGCTTTGAAGCTAACTCATTTGTCCGGCACTAGGTTCTTACGGGTTAATTAAAATCTATTTTTGTCCTCTGATCACCCTGGGTCATTTCCCCACTCCCAAACTCGTTGCTGTAGCCTGTTCTCTCCACATATATTTGTGGAAAGGATGACTGAGCCTAGCCGGAAGCCAACTTTACCAAGGAGAGAAGGAGCACATTTATTGGCACCTACTACGTATGCATCAGGCACTTTGCACGTGCTCCTTCATTCATTCCTCATGTTATTGTGGATTAGTGATCATTTTCCCACCGCACCAATGAGGAAAAAAAAAAAGGTTTTGCAAGTGTAGGGTGTTTGCCAAGTGCATTTTACCCACATGACAGAGCCAGGATCCTCCCGGCACCCAGATCAGGGGCTATCTGAACCTGTCAGTGAACACAGCTTCAACAGCTACTTCTTGGCCACAGTCTTCACTGGTTTCCTCAGACTTGGGAGTCTTTCTCCACTCTCTGCCTCAGAGTCACCCCAAGAGCACGTGATTTCAGGAGCCACATGGCCTACTTCCAATCCTGGCTCTGAGACTTCCTGTCTGTGTGACCTTGAGCAAGTTGCTTCACCTCTCTGAGCTCGGATCTCCATATATAGAATGGGAATGGAAAAAGAACCTACCTCTAAGTTATTGAGAAGACTGAACGAGCCAATTAATGTAAAGGCTTTAGAACAATAGCCAGCTCAGTAGAAGCTTAGCTATTTTTATTAGCTATTGATGCTTTCAACCTCCCCTGCCATGGTTATGACCACTAGGATGCGACATGAGGGCAATATGCAGGGTGGCGTGGGGAGGGTTAGGGTTTAAAAAAAAGAGAAGCTCAAAGACAATTCACATCCTTTGTCCTTCTCCAGAGCGCAGAAGGGGGCTGTCCCATGCCTCCCACATTCCCCAAGCCTGCCCTGCTCTGTCTTTTTGTCTTTCAAAACTACCCAGAGTGTTTGTTCCCAGTCACCAGTTCCACCTGGACAAACATTTTCCAGGCAGACACTCACTCAGTTTGAATTCCCCAGCCTTGCAGACTGCTGGAGACTGCAAAGTCCCAGTGATTTTGTCCTTGCAGTATCTGGGCAAAGATGAAGCAAGGAGGGTCAGATGTTTGAGACCCAGGCTTTCACCTTGGCAGACCACAAGCAAAGCTACCTTCCCTGGGGATCAGCATTCCTGGGAGCACCTCTCAAGACCAGCTCTCCACCAGGAGGCAGGGGCAGCAGGCTCTAGGGCAGGCAGAGCCCAGGCAGCCTCCACATAGCAGCCAAATAAGTCAAGAGGTGTCTTTCCCATTGCTTCTCCTTCCTCCCACCCATCATGGCAGGGCCAGAAGGCATGGCCTGCTGGAGTGTTGAACGTACCTCTTTTTTCTTTTCTTTTTTTTTTTTTTTTTGAGACAGAGTCTCACTCTGTCGCCCAGGCTGCAGTGCAATGGTACAATCTTGGGTTACTGCAACCTCTGCCTCCCAGGTTCAAGCAATTCTCCTGCCTCAGCTTCCTGAGTAGCTGGGATTACAGGTGCCCGCCACCATGCCCAGCTAATTTTTGTATTTTTAGTAGAGATGGGGTTTTGGCATGTTGGCCAGGCTGGTCTCGAACTCCTGGCCTCAAGCAATCCACCTGCCTCAGCCTCCCAAATTGCTGGGATTACAGGCGTGAGCAACTGTGCCCAGTTGACATACCTGTTTACTCACCTGGCTTCTGCTCCTCCTGAGCGCTCCATATCATTGGTGACTATCTTCTCTTCAATACTAATTATGACCTATATTAACATATTGCCTTCCATTTAGACTGTGGTTTTTACATTTCAAGACCCACTCAAATCTGTTCTAAATTGCCTTTAGTAATCCAGCAGGCATTCCTTCTGCCAACATCCACTGACAACCTACTATGTGCCAACCAGTGCTCTCTATCTTATCCTTTCATAGAGCCCTGTGCTCTGTGACACATAGTTTGATGCTTGGTTCCACACTGTCATGTCCGGTTCTTTAGTGGCCCCCACCAGCAGTGGGCCCCATGCTTCATCTACCTTCACCATGGCCTGTCTCCTGCATCTCATCTGGACTCCTCTCTAATTATCCTTTCAGTCTCAGCTAAGTGTCACTTCCTTGTCTGAAGTCTTCCATGACCCTTCTCTAAGCTGAGTTGATAGTTCCTACCCATGTACCCTTTAGAGTATGTTGAATGTACCCTGCCATCCTATGTCTTACCATCATGCATTTCTTTATTAGTTAGCCTCCCCCACCTGGCTATGGGCTCCAGTAGGGCAGGAATCATATCACTCATTCATCTTAATTTTTTGTGTATGTCATTCATTTGCTCAATATGTGTTTATTGACCCCTGTCATATGCCAGCCATCATGCCACGTGCTGAGTACACAGTGGTACACAACAGTCTTGGTTCCTTCTACTCTAGCTGTTCTACAAGACACCCTCAGCTCCCCCATTTCTTTCTACCCATAGCACTTGAGTTTGTACCTGAACAGCTGCAGCATGGGTGTTTATTGACATGCTGTCTCTAAATTAGACCTGTGTCCCAATTAGAGTGTAAGCTCTTTAGAGACATCATGTGGAATACATTGGCCAATCTTCTGCCTGCATCCCCAAAGGGAAGGACAGCAGGAGATGTGTCAGGGAGATAGATAGGAGGGAGATCACCCAAGGCCTTGGAGCCCATGTTGAAAGAGGTGAATTGTCTCCTGTGTGTAATTGAGAACTGCTGAAGGAGTTTAAGCAGGGAAGTGATGTGATCCATCTATGTTTTGCAAAGACCACGCTGGCTGCTGTGTGGTGAATGGATGTGGTGGTGGAGGGGGGGTGGGTTTTGGAAATGAAACCAGTTTGAAGGCTATTGCATGATCTAAGCAAAAGGTAATGATGGCTTGGTCTGAGATAGTAGAAGAGAAGTAGGTGAAT
Organism: Pan troglodytes; assembly: GCF_028858775.2. Classification (NCBI taxonomy): domain Eukaryota; kingdom Metazoa; phylum Chordata; class Mammalia; order Primates; family Hominidae; genus Pan; species Pan troglodytes. The sequence goes on from NC_072411.2 coordinate 19,848,610, forward strand.
TCCAGGTATATTTTGAACTTGGGGCCCATGGGTCTTGCTGATGGATTTGAGATAGAAGTTAAGGAAGGAGAAGGAAAAGAAAAAAAATTCAAGATTAACTTCTAAGATTTGGGTCGAACAACTGGGTGAGTGAGCATGAGAAGGCGGGGATATTTGGGGAAGAGCAATATGTTGTCACTGCTGGGAGGTGGAAGGAATTACGAACTCAGTTTGGGAAATGTTCATTTTGAGTGAAATATCTGAATGAAGACATCCTGTGGGCAATGAACGTAAGTCTAGTACTCAGCAGTGAGGTTTAAAAATAGAGCTATTGGCCAGGCACGGTGGTTCACGCCTGTAATCCCAGCACTTTCGGAGGCCAAGGCGAGTGGATCTCTTGAACCCAGGAGTTTGAGACCAGCCTGGGCAACATGGTGAAACCCCATTTCTATTTAAAAAATTATTTTAAAAAATTGATAATGGAGCTATACACAAGCAAGTTTTCATGGAGATTGAAGGGTGAGAGAGAGAGAGAGCACAAGCTCATTATAACAACCCCCCCATGCTCACCCCAGCCATTTAAAGGTGGATAGAGGAGAAAGAAACAGAAGCAGTCAAAGTAGGAAAGAAAGCCAGGAAAATGGCCTTATAGAGGGGAACAGCTCGGAAGGGAGGATTGTGATCTGTAATTTGGAAAGTCCACAAGAGATAGAGTAAGATGAGGATAAAAAGGTATCCATTGCGTATGGCAAGATGGAAGTCATTGTGGATGATGGCAGAGAGAACACTGTGAGGTCACCAAATCATTTCCTTTTCCTCTTGGGCAGGGCCCAGCTATATTTTCCAGCCTCTCCTTCAGACTGGTGAGGACATGTGACAGAACAATGGCCAACAGAATGTGAGCTGAGTGATTGATGTAAGCCATTTCAGGCCTGTACCCTAAAAGCTCTGTTGCAATATTCCAAGCTCTTCCTTTATCTGCTGGCAATAACAATAATAGGTAATATTTACTGAGCACTAACTGTATCCCTATGCCAAGCATTTTAGATATATTAATTATTTTAATGCTCACAGCACTATGAGATATGCATCCCTGTTTTACAGATGGGGAAACTAAGATAAAGCTATATATTTATAAATGTCACTGTCATATGTAATCACTCCAATAATTGCTCCAGATTATGCTGGGATCCTGGACATGTGTCCCCCCAGATCTGGAGCTCCCAGACGCCAGGTCAGTCTGGCTGAAGGCTTCTTGCATATATTGCTGATCTCTCCCAGCCAGACGGTAAGCCTCCCAAGGGCAGGAACTGTCATGAGGACAGGTCAAGTGTCAAATAAATATTTTTAAATTATTGATTATTTTATATTGCCTGAATATTTTACATATATGATCTCATGTCACAGTTTGCTCAAAAAGTGAAAAAATTTAAAAGATACTCTTTATGCTGGAAAAGTAGGAAAGGAGGGCAAAGAAGGAACTTGATTGGCCATGCAGGTTCCTGTTAGCCTTTGCAAAAAACAGAGAAGTCTTCCCTCTTTCCTTCCTTCCTTCCCTCTTTTCTCCTTTCCTTCCCTCCTTCCTTTCTTCTTCCCTCCCTCCCTCTCTCATTCCCTCCCTCCTTCTCTCCCTCTTTTTCTTCTTCTCTGCTTTCTTTCCTTATTTACTCATTTATCTGCTCATTCATCCTCCATATAGCATGTGCACCTACCATATGCAGAATTCTGTGCTGGGGTGGGTAGGGTGGGAGGCATGAATATGATGTTCTTGCTAAAGAGCTTGCAGTTTGGATGGAGGAACAAGACTAACAAACAGAAAGCACCTAAGCAGCCATCTGCATTTAGGTGGTATAGACAAGGAGTACAGGCAGGAAGAGGTTGCCAAATGCAAGTCACTGTGGCCACACATGGCACTTGAAGCCTATCCCAGGAGGAAGAGACAGAGCAGGACCTTCAAGGACAAGTGAGACTTGAACCTGTGAGAGGTCTGGGTGGATAGTGCAGTGGAGCTGCCCAACTGGTATCTGGGGCACAGCAAAGAGGCTGGTCTGTACAGAGCCAAGGGTTTGTGCAGGGCTGGTGTGGACAGCATGTTACATGTGCCACTTTTCCCATCAAGCCTTCTCCCAGGACCCTGCTTCTGCAAGTATTGATTACTCTGTCTTCCAGCTCCATTTTGTTTATGCACTATCTTTGGCCTTTTTGGAGACACTATAGTAAGCCTGGCCCTGTACCTCTCTTTGCATACCCCACCTCCAGCCCCTTAGTCTTCCTCATGTGTCTAGTGAGTGATTGCTTTGAAAGAAAGAGAAGGAAAATCATATTTTCTACCTCTGCTGGGCACTCAGCTAGAGCTAGTGGGGCATAGGAGCCATAGGCTCTTCCAGTCCTTTCAGGCAGGAACGAGTGCCCTACAGTGTAGGGCAGAACGGGGGCAAGGTGGAGTGCACAGGCTCCTGCTGTTCTGAGAGGTTGAGCCACAGTGACCCACAGGCCTGTTTCCATTTTCAGCCCTAGCTCCTGAGATGCTCACAGCTAAAGGGGGTGGAGAAAGAATGCTCCAGTCTTAGCCCCTGAAGGCATCAGACAGCCCTGCTCAGTGACCAATGAGAAAGCACCCACCAGGCCCATTAACCCAGAAGCAGCAGCAACACGTTTGAGTCAAGAGGGTCAGCCAGCCCCAGAAAGCCCTCACTTGGCCCTCTCAGAGACTGCTACTGGGGCCCTAATTATCTCACCTCTAAGAGGCTGGCCCTGGCCTGTTCTTTATGGAGCTGTGAGTTTGTTGCAGTGTCTGGGCTTGCTTTCTCCAGAGTCCAAGTCCCCTGCAAAAAAAAAAAAGAGAGAGAGAGAGAGACAGCTCTCAGAAACCCAAAATGAGGATGATTTAAGCAGGTCCTCCTGCACTGAGCTTGGCTTATTCCCACACTAGGCCAGCCAAAGAAACAATCATTCAAGCCACCCTTCCCCTGCCAGCTTTTTTCTGTCCTGTATCTGGGTGGTGCAGTTTAATTATTCATCCATGCAGGAACTATTTATCCAGTGCCTACTATGTGCAAGATACGAGATCCAGCAGAAAGCAGAAACACTCTATCCCTCACTAGCTGAGAAGCCTGTGGGGGTTACTTTACCAACTTCCTTCTCTGCCTTCATGATAATATCTGCCAACATGGACCTTTCCTCCCCAAACCACCTATGTCCCAGAGCTGGGGTGACACACGTGACAAGTGGCAATCCTCAGATGGCCCTTGCCACATCCTATCTCCCCTGAGCGGCTTTTCTCTCTATGAATCTGCATGTTCTTTAGGCAAAGATTCTGTCATTTGGTCTCCTCATCACTACAGGGCGGATCTGAGATGGCACTCAACATGCATTTGTGGGATGGAGTAGAATAAGACAGGAGAGTCCAGCATAGGCTGTTTTTCCCTGGGTGGCACAGCAAGCCACCAACAGCCCCAGGGGTCACTAGAGGGGTGTGGCTATTTGTTTCTTCTTGGCAGTCATGTTAATAAAGCTATGGATTGCTGGGAGAAGCAAGCTTGTGATTCAGAGAAGTTCATTGAGACCATATGGACTTCCCCTAGAGGAGACTCAGCCCTTAGTCCGTGCAGATGTAGAACTTAGCCACGGAGTAGAGCTCACCTTCCCAATGCACCAACATTAACTGGGAAGTTGCCATGTGCTGGGCACTGAAGACACAGGCACGGCAGGGGAGTCAAGCAGTCCAGTGCCACAGTGTTGCTGAGCCTCAATTGTCTCTTCTGCACACCCCTGGAGGGCATGGATATACCATTGTCCTCACCTTGTCACCACCCTCTGTGACGTTGTATTCATTAGGTGGGATACGGGAGAAGTAAAAGACAGTGAGTCCAGCTAAGCCCCAGTGCAGTGCAAAAATATCCCATTGATCTATCAAAACTCAGTCCCACCAATGCCTACCTGCTCCTTGAGCAGCTGAAGTCCAGGCCTTTCGCGGGGCGCACCTGCAGGCCTGCCGCTGTCCGTGGTGCTAATGGCTGTGGCTGCCGGACTTCCCTTGGCAGGAAGGAATCAGGTTTCAGAAATCCAGGAATTAGCTTATGTTCCAGGCTTTGATGTGCGGCCATAGCTCTGTGTGGAGATCTCAGACACTCCATATATGCCCTCCCCTCCCTGCTCATGCCTACACAAGAGACTTCCTCCCTGCCTGGGCCGGAGGCTGGGTGGCTGAGAGGAACAGTTCTTGCCTTTCGGACTCCCTATTTCCTGCCTCTCAGCTACTTGCTCTATATACCCACTCTGACACACACACACACACACACACACACACACACACACACACACACACTTCCCATGAAACACAGCTGTAATGAGGCAACCACCAGCCCTCTCCAACAGGCAGAAGAGAGAGAAGTCAAGCATGAGGCTAAAAATGCAGCTTTGACAACATCAAAAGGGCTTCCTCCTAACTGATTGTATCCTGCATGTTCATGTTTTGTAAAGTATTTGGAAGGAACACATGATCCTGTAAGATTCATTTAGGGAGGGCCTGCAGCTCTGTAGAAGGCAGCCAGGCAGTGGGTGGAATTTTGGGGTCACTGGGAACCAGAAAAATCCTCCAGCCCCCACCACTCTACCAAAGGGTCTGGGCTTCATTGGAGTCACTTTGGGGACAAGGCAGCAATTCTCAAAGAATTTTTCCATCAGTGAAAGAAAAAAAAAGCATCCCTGGGTAAAATTGGTTTCAAAAACTGTGTCAAAAAACTTTTGTAAAGACCTTGTCTCTACAAAAAAAAAAAAAAAAATTAATTAGCAATGCATGGTAGTGTGTGCCTGTAGTCACAACTACACGGGAGGCTGAGGTGGGAGAATCACCTAAGCCTGGGAGACGAAGGCTGTTTTGAGCCAAGATTGGACCACCGCATTGCAGCTTGGGTGACAGAAGACCTTGTCTCCAAAAAAAAAATACATTTTTTTTGTTTGATGAACTTTTCAGAACCTTTACCACACCAACAGTCATTGTGTTATTTTTCCCTGATATATTTGGCCAGATTTTATTTACTAGTAGAGCTTGGGTTCTAGAATATTCTAGCTTGAGTTGCACACTTAGCTCTGGCACTGACTAGCTGTGTTGCCTTGAGCAAGTGTCTTACACTCTCTGTGCACTGTTTCCTCGTCTGTGAAATGGGAATGATGGTAGCACTTTCTCATAGGGCTGTCATGGAAGTTAAATGAGTCGATGCATGGAGAGCTCTCAGAAGGGAGCCTGGCATGTAGAAAACCCTAGAAAACTGTTATGTTGTATTATTCACAGGGACACTAATATTTGTGAAACTCATTCTCAGAAATTCTGGGTTGAGGCATTGTCTCCCAAAGGCCCCCACAGTAATGCTTTCTGGGACGTGATTTGAGAAGAGGAAATCCTTTAGAAGCTTGCATTTCTCAAAATGGGGGCAAAGATTTAACATCACAGAAGGAAGTGTGTTCCCACTGTCCTCCCTCCTGCAAGCCCAGGCCCTATTGTGGTTCTACAGTCCCTTCCCCTCTCCAAGCCTCAGTTTCCCCCTCTGCCAGATGGGTGTAATCTCTCAAGCCTTCCTTAACTTGGAGAGTTGGGGTTGGGGGAGATACGGAATGAGAATCTCCCTGTTCCACATTTAATTCCAAAGAAGAAGAGGAAGAGGAAGGGGAGGAAGAAGAAGGAGGAGGAGGAGGAGGAGAAGGAGAGAAACATCTCCCTGGACAGGCTCTGGAGGCAGAGAAGGAAGGGAGACCCTGTCTTTCTCCTGGGCGGTGGACCCAAGAGGTCTTAGTCGGCTCCAGCCCCCCAGCCACTCAGCCAATCCCCAAGTCCTGAGTGGAGGCGCCTCCACTGCTCTCTCCTCCCACTCCTTACAATGAAAGTTAACACGGAGTCATAGTTCTAGGCTGTGGGTTCGGGGGCACTCTCAGGAAAGGAGGATTCCCCCAGGGGCCAGAGTAGTTCACTCACCAGGAGGGTGGGACCAGTAGGGGCAGTTTAGGCAAAGCAGCACTTCAAGTGGCATTAGTCATTGCAGCTTCCTCTGCCCACCTGCCCACACACCAAGCTCTCAGCTCCATGCTGCCTTAACCCAGGCCTCACACACCTTCCCCATCTTCTGAAACCTCAAACAATTGCATTCAGCCCATGTGCCATGCAACAGAGCCATTCTCTGAGAGTTGAGTGCAGCTATCTCCCTGAAGCCCTCTTAAAACGCAAATATCCCAGGGAACAGCAACTTATCCAGTGACTAACACCTCAGTCTGAACTGATACAGGCTTTCTAAATGATAGAAGATGCTCTGTGCAGCCTGGGAGCTGAGAGCCAGGGATTTGTAAAAGCCGACCAGAGGAAGGCAGTGCACAAAGTGGAAAGAGACTGGATCTTGGCACCAGAGCTCGGTTCAGATTCTGGCCTCTTATTGTTGGGTGATGCCCTCTCTGAGCCTGAGCTTCCTCACCTGTCAAATTGGTGTGATAGTAACAACTCCAAGGTGCTGATGAGGAGTACACAAGATCATGTATTCAAAGTGCCTGGCACAAGCCGGGCGCGGTGGCGTGCACCTCAGCTACTCAGAAAGCTGAGGTGACGTCATTTGCATCCAGGAGTTCTGGGCTGTAGTGCACCTGGAGTGCCCACTGGGGGCCCACACAATGTTCAGCATCAATACAGTAACCTCCTGGAAGCAGGGGATCGCCAGGTTGCCTCAGGGAGGGGTGAACCAGCCAAGGTTGAAAATAGAACAGGTCAAAACTCCCTTGCAGATCAGTCATGGGATCGTGCCTGTGAATAGCCACTGCACTCCAGCCTGGGCAACTTAGCGCAACCTCGTCTCTAAAAATGTATGTATTTTTTAAAGTGCCTGTCACATAATGAGCACTGAAACATGTTGTTTCCTCATCCCTTTCTTCTCACAGTGGGAGAAGCAACATGAAGATGAGGAGGGGGTGAGGCTGAGGCCCAAATCAGGCTGTCACGCTGGGAGATTTATTTTCATCAGGCTGGCCTGGTTGTTTTGGGGGGGAAGGAGGAAGATGTGGGGGTGCCTCTCCAGCTGCTGCACTTGAAGGCCCCCACACCCCCTACTCCCACCTCCAGTACTGATGGCAGGCACTGGGGGGGGGTGGGCGGGGAGGTGGGCGAGCAAAGCCCTGAGGCAGCCTGGCTGTCACCCTTGCCCCTTCTCACTCTGCACCAGAGACCTCTGCCTCATCCTCAGGCTGCCAGTCGGCAAAGCCACTCTACATGCAGGAGGGTGAGCCAGCTGGCTGAGCTCAGCCCGGGGTTGACACAAACACGGGAAGATTCTGCAGGAAACACAAGGCAGCCGCGGCCTCTGTCCCTGAGAGGAGCAGTGAGGGAGCCGCAGGGCTGGGCTGCGGCGTGACACTAGGGACGTGGGGGGAATGCAAGTGGGTCCAGGCCTGGGGGCCACCAGTGCAGGAGCAAGGGCAGGCCGGCCATCAGAGCTGGGCGGGGAGGGGGGCGCTGAGCTTGGCGTGGGAGTTTCCCCAACTGACTGTGTCTTCCAGGGACCCTCTCCCCTCATGCCCCTCTGCGTCCTGAAGGGAGGAGGCACCACCCCTCTGTGGCATCTGCTTTTTGGGGCTGACGATGGAACAAGCTCATGGACAGGAGTGAAGCCCCTGGCACATAGCAGGTGCCACAGAAGGGTGGTGAAGTCTGCCCTAGGTCAGAGATCATTCAGGAGGTCTGTTAACTTGGATGAAGAAGAAATACATCTCTCTTATCACTAACATCAGGAAGGTAAGCAAGGAACCACACATAGAATTGACAATAAGTGTGACTTTGCCACCAAGAAGAGTCACAAAGTTTTATTTTATTTTATTTTACTTTAAGTTCTGGGATACATGGGCAGAATGTGCAGGTTTGTTACATAGGTATACTTGTGCCATGGTGGTTTGCTGCACCCATCAACCCGTTATCTAGGTTTTAAGCCCTGCACGCATTAGGTATTTGTCCTAATGCTCTCCTTCCCCTCGCTCCCCACCCCCAAACAGGCCCCGGTGTGTGATGTTCCCCTCCCTGTGTCCATGTGTTCTCATTGTTCAACTCCCACTTATGAGTGAGAACATGTGGTGTTTAGTTTTCTGTTCCTGAGAATCATAGAGTTTTCATAGCCCAGTACAATAATCACAGATACATGACATACAGTTGTGTGACATGTAGACCCCAATAGTCCGGTTAATGGGATGCTTTAGTTAAAAAGTACATAGATTACTGTATTATAAGTTTATGTTTTAGGATATTTTGATGATTACTTTTTAGAAATAGTTTCCTTTGTAACCTTGTTTATTTTACTTAATGCATATGAAAGAATCCTTCAGAGGAGGGGTCCATGGCTTCACCAAGATGAAACAGGTCATTGGTATGAAAAAGGTTAAAACACTGTGCCCTGGAACCAGGAGTTTACGATCCAGGCCTGCAGCATGCTGTATGACCTGGGCCACATAACTTCATTGTGCCTCAGTTGCCTCAACTATAAAATGGGGATAATAAACCTGTGACACAGAATGCTTGGGGGGTTAAATGTGACAAAAGTCTTAGCACACTGTGTGCCACACAGTGAGGGCCCCAGCATGGGCATTGATGCGCCGTCTTGATTCCTCCTGCCTTTCCCAGGTACAGGGAGCTTCCCCAGCCTGCCTGCATCTGAGAAGATTCCACCAGAGAAACAGAACCAATAGGAGACATAGATTAAGAGTTGTGTTGCGGCCAGGCATGGTGGCCCATGCCTGTAATCCCTTTGGGATTACAGCACTTTGGGATTACACTTTGGGATTACAGCACTTTGGGATTACAGCACTTTGGGACTACAGCACTTTGGGAAGCCAAAGCGGGTCTATCACCTGAGTTCAGGAGTTCGAGACCAGCCTGACCAACGTGGAGAAACCCCGTCTCTACTAAAAATACAAAATTAGCCAGGCGTGGTGGCAGGCGTCTGTAATCCCAGCTACTCGGGAGGCTGAGGCAGGAGAATCACTTGAACTTGGGAGGCGGAGGTTGCAGTGAACTGAGATGGCGCCATTGCACTCCAGCCTGGGCAACAAGAGCAAAACTCCATCTCAAAAAAAAAAGAGAGAGAGATGTGTTGCAAGAAATCGGCTTACATGACCATGGGGGCTGGATCCATAGTGCAGGCTCTCAGGAGGGGCAGTCCAGAACTCTCAGGCTGATGCTGCAGGCCACAGGTGGGATTTCTTCTCAAGAAAGCCTCAGCTCTGCTCCTAAGGCCTTTCAACTATTGACACATGCCCACTCAGATTATTGAGGGCTATCTCCTTTATTTAAGGTTAACCGGCCCAGTGCAGTGGCTCACGCCTATAATCCCAGTATTTTGGCAGGAAGATTGCTTGAGGCCAGGAGTTTGAGACAGGACTGGACAACAGAGCAAGAGCCTCATCTCTACAAAACATAAAAAAATTAGCCCGGTGTGGTGGCACACTCCTATACTCCTAGCTACTCTGGAGGCCAAGCGGGGAGGATCACTTGAGCCCAAAAGTTCAAGGCTGCAGTCAGCTATGATCACGCCACTTATACTCCAGCCCAGAAAACAGAGTGAGACCCTGCCTCTAAAACAACAACAACAAAAAACCCCAACCAATTGTAGATATCAACTACATTGCTGTGGCTTGAATGTCTCCTCCAAAACTCAATCTGAAACTTAATCCCTAATTTAATAGTATTGGCAGGTGACAGGGCCTTTCAGAGGTAGTTGGGTCATGTGGGCATTCATGGATTAATGGGTTAATAGATTAATGGGTTATCATGGGAGTAGATTAGTTATCACAAGAGTGAGTCTGTTACAAAAATCCAGCTTGGCTCTCTCTTGTGAGCCCCTCCCCATATGATGCCCTGCACTGACCATTAGCAAGAAAGCCTTCATCAGATGGACCCCCCCAACCTTGGACTTCTCAATTTTCAGAACTATAAGAAATAAATTTCTTTTCTTTATAAATTGCCCCATCTCGGGTATTCAGTTATAGCAACAGAAAATGGACTAAGATACACATCTACGAGATACCTCCGCAGCAACTCCTAGATTAGTGTTGATGGAATAACTGGGGATTGTAGCCTAGCCAAGTCGACACCTAAGACCGGCCCTCATGTCACCCAAGGACAAGACAGCGAGGTCCTGAAGAGTTTCATGAAGAGGAGGGGAAGGAGAGAGTGGGGAGCTCAATGTGGACCCCTCAATTAATTTCCCAAGTGCTCAATGAGGCCTGCCCCACCTCTCATCCAGCGCCTTGGCCAGGCCCTGCCCCCACTCACCTCTCTTATGTGGGACACATGTGCCCCTCCAGTGTGCCAGGAGCACATGGGTACAGGCACACATAGAGAATGCCGTGTCCATAGGAAACCCAGTGAGCCTGAAGGGCCTTGGCGTGCCATTTACAGGTCACTCACTTGGGCCAGGCCTCACTAGGGATGCCAGGGTGAACAAGACGTGGCCAATGCTCTTAAAGGGCTCCCACCTGGTGGAGGTAGCAGACAAGTAAGGGGACAAAGGCCCCTCAGAAGTACACATCGGGTGGGCCGGGTGCGGTGGCTCACATCTGTAATCCCAGCACTTTGGGAGGCCGAAGCAGGCATCACTTGAGGTCAGGAGTTCGTGACCAGCCTGGCCAACAGGTGAAACCCCGTCTCTACTAAAAATACAAAAATTAGCCAGACGTGGTGGCGCGTGACTGTAGTCCCAGCTACTCGGGAAGCTGAGGCAGGAGAATCACTTGAACCCGGGAGGCGGAAGTTGCAGTGAGCCGAGGTCACGCCATTGCACTCCAGCCTGGACACAGAGCAAGACTCCATCTCAAAAAACTAAATAAATAAATAATAAAAAGTACAAATTAGGTGTGGTTATCGCCTGGAGATCCGGGAGCATCCTTGGGAGGGGACTTGGGGAGGGGTCCGCTGGGCTGCTCTAGCCCACTCTGGGCCAGAATCGTGATTCTAATTGCAGGTAGGCTTTACCCTATCAAAGCCCCCTGGTCTGGGGACTCTGTGAAGAAGCAAGGTGTGCTTGAAACCTCCCTCTCTGCTGAAAAATCCAGACAAGCTCCTGACCGGCTGCATTGCTGCTTCAGCCCCTCCTCAGGGAAGCGGGAGGCCCTGGGTCTCTACGGGTGCTCTGTGAAAGACTGCAGACGCTGGTGGGGCTGCATTCCTGTCTGTCTGCCTAGGACAGTGCCTACTGACTTCTGACTGCTGCCCCATGTCCAGAGCTCCAGGTACACCACTGCAATGTCACTTTGTGCTTGGGGTTCCAACTAGACAAAAGCCCCATGTTGCACAGCCCTTGAGCCGTCCCGGGTAGCATGCCCTCTGGTGGCCGTGGGCAGTTATTACTGTTAATCCTTTCTTGCCCAGATGCCTCTAGCGTAGGCCACAGCAGCAGGCCGGGTTCGTTGTGTCTGGAAAGACCAGAGAAGGGTTCCCGGAGAAAGAGGCCGTCTGATCTGAGTTTTATGAACCAGAGGATAAAGAAAGGAAGGGATTTCTGGGCCTCAGAAAACCACATGCCAACGCATGGGGGTATTAAGGATAGGGGCTCTTGAACGCCCAGGCTGGTAAAATCTAGAACGGCAGGGGGAGGAGGGGTAATTTTTCTGGTTGGTAGAAATAAAGTGGGGATGAGGAAGAGCACGAAAGTCTGTCGGCAAACCTGAAAGTGGGAGCGAGCTTTTGTCAAATCCTGGGTCAACTTGAGCGCTCATTAATTGGGAAACTGGAGAGTCAGATCCTCTAAAGAAAGTGGAAATGTTTGTTCTAAAGAACCCCTGCCAGGTCCCCGTTTACGTGACTCATAAAGAGGCCTTCAGGCAGAAAGGATCCCAGTGCACCAGTAACAGAAGGGCTCCAGGACCAGAGGGAATGGACAGGGAACCACCACCCACACCAAGCACAGGCCCATTGTCGGCATGGGGAGCCTCGCCCCTGCAGGTCACCTCTCAGAGGGGAGCGGATCAGAGATTAAATTCCACACCTTTCTACAAAATCATAGCAGTTTGAAAGTGCCAAGGGGAGTAGGTGAGGAGGTTTCAAGGCATGTATGCAGCCGTTTGGAGACACCAGCCATGTCGCCTGAGTTTTCTGATGTAATCCTCATAACAACCATTCCAGATTTAAGTGATTAGTCCTGTTTTACAGATGGGGAAACTGAAGCTCAGAGAGGTTAAGCAACTTCCCCAAGGTCACACAGTAGCCAAGTAGCATAAGTGGTATTCGAACCCAGTTCTATGTGGAGCCTTCACAGGCTTTTTGCTGCATTCCACAGGAGTCTGTATATTCAGAAGCAAGTCTTCCACAGCCATCATAAGTCATCCTCACAGCCCGCTGGCAGGGAGGGAACATTGCCACTGTAGCTGGGATCATAGATATCGTGGTCTCCATTTGACGGATAAGACTGAGGTCTGGAAGAGAGTCAGTCAGTCTGTGTGATAAGCCTGAACCACCCTCTCCTTCAGTTCCTCTCCTAACCCAACATCCTCCGGGTCTGGAGGGACAGTGTCTTGAGCAACTTCTTGCAGCTGTACTTCTCCAGCTAATAGTCTAGAAAACCGAGCCTGGTCCCGAGTCTCCTCCTCGGGGTATGAGCCGAGGGCACTGATGGGGGTCAGGAGGTGCTGGCTAAAAGATGGTGGTGCAGGTGCCTCTGGCTTTAAGCGCACCCAGGTTATAAAAAGCTTGGTTCCCATGCTGGCCCTAATTCTCCATGCACTGAGTACTTTAGGTCCCTTCTCTGGGTCTGTTGCTCCCCTGTAAAACAAGGGGGTGGGAGAGATGACCTTCAAGCTCAAACACCGTATGTCCACCTGGGTTGGTATAGCAGATTGCATTCGTTTGTTAGGACTGTTTTAACAAATGCCACAGACTGAGTGGCTTAAACAACAGACATTTACTCTCTCACAGCTCTGGAGGCTGGAAGTCTGAGATCAAGGCAGTGGCTGGCAGGGTTGTCTCTCCTGAGGCCTCTCTCCTTGTAGCCACCCCTCTTCTCCCTGTGTCTTCACATGGTTGTCCCTGTGTGTGTGTGTCTGTGTCCTAATCACCTCTTCTTATAAGGACACCAGTCACAGAGGATTACCGGCCACCCATAGGACTTCATTTTACCTTAATTATCTCTTTAAAGTCTCCATCTCCAAATTAGTCACATTCTGAGGTACTGGGAGTGAGGACTTAAACATATGAATTTGGAGGAGAGGACACAATTCAGCCTATAACACAGATAGAAGACACTGCTCATTTTAAAAAAGGAGTAGCAGGCTGGGCGCAGTGGCCCATGCCTGTAATCGCAGCACTTTGGGAGGCCGAGGCGGGAGGATCACCTGAGGTCAGGAGTTCGAGACCAGCCTGGCCAACATGGTGAAACCCCACGTCTACTAAAAATACAAAAATTAGCCGAGCATGGTGGCATGCTCCTGTAATCCCAGCTACTCGGGAGGCTGAGGCAGGAGAATCACTTGAACCTGGGAGGTGGAAGTTGCAGTGAGCTGAGATCACACTGCTGCACTCCAGCCTGGGTGACAGAGCAAGACTCTGTCTCAAAAAAAAAAAAAAAGAAGTAGCAGTCCCAGCCCTTTAACAGCGAACTCCTGGTACATTTAAAACAGAATCTGATTCTCACTTTTTCTTCCAGGCCCACTTCAATGCCACTAATGAGGCCTATCTGTCTGCAATCTGATATTAGAGGCCAAAAATAATCTTTCTATTTGCCACTTACTGGGTACCAATGTCCTACCTGACACATGCTGGCTCAGGCGGGGGAGGAGGTACGGTCCCTGGCCCTAGGAACGCTCCATCTTAGAAAGAGACAGAATGTGCTGGGGTCAGAGTAAAAAGTGCATGGGCTTCAGCAGCAGATCCCAGCATGGCTACCACCAGCTGGGGGACCTTGGGCAAGAGCCCTCTGTGAGCCTCAGTTTTCTCACCTGGTCAATGGGACTCAAACTACTGCGGCACACATTGTGCGCCCACATTGTCTCGGTGCACAGGGGCCACCCTTCAAACTGCCAGGGTCTGCACCTCTGTGCCCAAGGTGCAGAAAGGGCCGGCTGCCAGAACCCGCTCTGCATTTTGCCTCTTTGCACCCGAGGCTGGAAGAGCCCTGGAATCACTGACTTGCTGGAGCATCCATTCACCAGTGGCCATGGGAGCTGATGCATAAATATTCCAGCGCTCTGGTCCTTCGAGAGGGACACTCTGTGACATGTGTTGCTCACCTGTGACATGCCCCTCCCAGCGTCTGCTGACCTCCCCTCCCAAATGCACTACTTGCACTTGCTCTCGTTCCCATTCTGCTTGCTCACAGGCTGGATCACACAAGAGCACACATGCGTGTACAGTCGTGCCTGCCCATGGCAAGTATTCAAAAACTGCTTGCTATTTTGTGGGTGGTGGTGAAGGGAATAGTATATTTATAATACTTCAGGACAGGAATATGCATCTCCTCTGTTTTCTGACCCTTCCAGGAGTAGGGTGGATTCCACCCGCTTTTTTGTAAGCCCTCAGAAGTGCTCCAGGCTCTCTGCACACCCCCAGATCTCCCCTGAGCTTCAGCCCTCACCCAGCTCCCCAGTCAATTTGGCCCCTGTGACGATGTTGGTGGGGGGGCGGGGGCAGGGGAAACAGCTGGCCCTGGCTCCTGACAGGCACTCTGTTCCCATCTCAGCTGCCTGGCCCTGCCTGTGGCATCCCCAGAGACCCAGTGGCGAGTACTTCCTTGGCCCTTTAGGCCCCTTTCCCCAATCCAGTAGTGAGACACGGGGAGGGGCTGGCAGAGACACAAGTCTGCCACCCTTTCCTGAACAGCCTTCTCCTCTTTGGCCGCAGGAAACCACCCCCTACTCCCACTCCAGACCTACGCTCACACTCCCCGTCAACCCCAAGTGCCACCCCAGTCTGGGGTCCCTCCCTGAGCTTTCATAAGCATTGCAAATGCCCAATTCCTTCATTGGCTGGGGAGGGCAAAGCCTAAATGGGCAGTGGGCTATAGATGGTGGCCTTCCAGGCACTGGCAGCAGGACATTTCAGAGCATCATTCAAATGCAGAAGGGAGAGCATTCTGCCCAAGGGCAGGCCTATTTGGGGTGGGCAGGGCAGACTTACAATGGAGACTCCCATACTTACATGTGCTCTCTGCAGGCCACGTGACCCCTTCCCTCTGCTCCATGTGCCCAGGATTCAAACTCAGGCTAGTCTGATTCCCAAAACTGTGGGCCTCAGTTTTGGGAAAACTGAGAAAATTGGGCCTCAGAATAGGGATAGGGATGGAGATGGAAGAAAATAAACCAGGCCCTCTGCCTGATCCCCTCCCTACTTTGGCTCTGGGGTTGGGAGATGCTGCAGAGGCTTCATCCACTCTCTGCCCTGCCCCCCTAACTCCCTCTCCTGCTCTGTCCACTGGGCTGGACCCTGTCTGCTGGGCCTATCAGGGCTCCCCGTGTGGCCTCCACCAGCCAGCAATGGCCAGAGAGCCCAGCTGGCCCCAGCCTATCCCCTGCCCACCCTGGGCCCTGCTCAGAGGACAAGGCTGAACTGATTCTGTCAGGAAGGGTTAGTCTTGTCTCAGGCCTGGCTGAATGCAAAAAGACGAGACAAATGCATGTGGACAGCCTCGATCCGGAGTGCTCTGTCAAACATGCTGGCCACCTCTCCGGGAAGATCACTCAGACTCCTTGCATCCCATCTTGGGAAGGCTGGCCTGAGGCTCCAGAGAGATGTTGGGAGATGCCAGGTGCCTGCAAGCCAAGGGCCCTCCGGGGAAGGGTGTCAGGACCCGCTGCTTCTTGCCTCTTGCAGAGAGGGCAACAGCTGGCTCCTTCTCCTGCCCCAGGTGAAGACTGATCAGATACTGATTCCAGGATGAATCCAGCAGCATTAGGCCCTGCCTGGCGCCATGGTAGCATCTGGCTGGGCTTTTGGCCTATAGTCGAGTAGATAGAGGGAGGGCTGATAACTGACTACCACAGGACCTCCCTGTGTAAGGGTTCTAGCTTATTTCCACACTCTTCTGGCACAGACAGGTTGGCAGGGCAGCTGGTAGCAGGCACAGCAGATGGAATGTCAGGAATGAAATCCACAAGACTCCAAGCCCCTCCCAGGGTGAGCTTGCCACGGGCCACACCAGGAAGCTGAGCCCCTCACCCAAAGCCTGCCAGTGCCTACATGGCAGTCATTCCCTTGTCAACAGACTTCCCACTGGCTTCTCTTGCTCCATTATTAAAAGCAAGAACCAAAAACTTCACTGAGGGGATGGAATCCCACTAATAAGTATGTCCACGCTTTGGGTCATCTTAGGGGCACAGAAAATCTGAGTATCCCCCATAGCATCAGGCAGAGCAGATTTCTTGTCAATTAGCTCAGTTGGTTGGAGGCTGCAGCCATGAACATGCTGGCCTCAGGGCCCTCACAACACAGGTGGGTTAGGGAATGAATGAAAGTTCAGCTATTATTCCTGCCAGAGACTCCAGGCCCAACCTGGCCTCTAATGAGCTATGTGACTTCGGGCAGGCACAAAAGTGTCTCTGCTATGGTTTGAAGGCATCCCCCAAAGGCCTCCAATGCAACAGTGTTGAGAAGGGGGACCTTTAAGAGGTACGTGGGTCACGAGGGCTCTGCCCTCACGAATGGATTTGTCCTCATCGCAGGAGTGGGCTCATTATCATAAGAGTGGGTTGGTTATAAAATTGAATGTGGCCCCATTCCTTCTCTCCCTTTCCCCCATGTAAGGCCCCACCAGATATGGCCCTCCAGTGGTGGAGTTCCCAACCTCCAGAACCACGAGACAAATGAACTGTTATTTTTTCATAAATGACTCAGCCTGCAGTACTCTGTTACAGCATCACAAAATATGCTAAGACACCCCTGAGACTCATCGGCCACCTGTCTGTCAGCTTTGCCGCAAAAATGATTTGGGAGCAGCTATAGTCAACTTTCCTCAGACTACCTCCTGCTGGCACATTACGGCCACCTGCTGTGTGTCTGGTGTTTTTCTAGGTTCTTGGAATAAAGTGAACAGGCCGGGTACGGTGGCTCATGCCTGTAATCCCAGCACTTTAAGAGGCTGAGGTGGGCAGATCACCTGAGGTCAGGAGTTTGAGACCAGCCTGGCCAACATGGTGAAACCCCGTCTCTGCTAAAAATACAAAAATGTGCTGGGCATGGTGGCGGGTGCCTGTAATCCCAGCTACTCGGGAGGCTGAGGCAGGAGAATCGCTTGAATCCGGGAGGCAGAGGTTGCAGTGAACCGAGATCTCGTCAGTATACTCCAGCCTGGGCAATAAGAGCAAAACTCCAAGTCAAAAAAGAAAAAAAACAGAAAGAAAGAATAAAGTGAACAAAACAGGCAAAAATACCTGCCCCCAGAAAGATCACATTCAGTGGATGTGCCCATGTTCCTTCCTCTTCCTAAGGCACTCACAAATATCAACATTCCCCTGAACTCACCACTGAGAGTCACTTCTCAGCGTGACAACGTTGACCAGTCTCCACCTGCTGTGTAAAGCAGGCCTGTCCTATAGTGACCCCCCAACTGGGTGCAGAAGGCAGGCCCACCATCAGCCCATGGCCAGCACACCGGTTAGATACCTGCTGTTGCCAGGCAGCTGTCTGCCAGCCCGTAGGCACTAGAGAGCCTTGGGGCCTTTCCTGAGCCCTTTCAAAGAAGTGCTTCCTTTAGACATGGACTCTCAGGCCTGCTCAGAGCGGGGAGGGTGCTGCTCCGCCCCAAGGCCTTCCCTCCATCCTTTCCTCTGGCAATCACCGTGATAGCAGCAACGCCCAGCCTGAGGCCTTGGATGCTGCTTCCCTCAGGAAAACTGGCCAAAGAGTAGACAGCAGATACTTTCTCCATATTCCCACCCCCACAACACAGGCCAGCAGCACAGCAGCTGTAGACAAGATTTCATAAAGAACTGGAGGACAAGAAAGGGGGGATAAAGGAGCCCTAGGCTCTAGGGCCTGGCTCACACAGGAATGGTCTTCCTCCTGCCAACTTCTTGGCCTTTACAAAGACCCCACCTGGCCCAGCCCAGCCTCCTGGTCACTGGCCAAGTTCCACACCAAGACTACCAGACCCCGCCAAGTCCAGGCTCAAGAGAGAAAGCCAGACCCTCTCTCCTTCCACCTACCTGAGAGAGGCCTGTCCTCAGGTGCCTGGCTCACAGATGGGGGACCCAACTGGGAGTCACTCCCTTCTGGAAGCCCCAGGCCCTATAAACAGGTCCCCGGCCTCACTGCTGGGCCTCGGCCTGGAGACAGCGGCTCAGTGCAACACAACCACACCACAGCTGATCAGGGGAAACCCACGCAGCAGTTGAGGGGGTTGGGGCTTTGCGGGTGCAGTGAGGGGACTGCTTCCCTTCAGTGGAGTTGCTGCCGCAGGTGAGGGGAGGAAGATGAATCTGAAGGTTCTAACGTCAGCCCACAGGCTGAACTGAAGCCTGGCCTGAAGTGTTCCACCTGGGTCCCCACCTGAGCGGCTGAAGAGTTCTGTTTCCTCAAGGCCCACAGAGCTCCTCAGAGGGAAGCTTTAGTAGCTATTTCCTTAGGAAGGCAAGTATGTGTGCAACATTTCCTAATAAAATGCAAAGGCTGTTGGAGGCACTCCAGCCCCCTCATTTAGCTCTGAGGTGTAATTAATACATAAATTAAGCTCCTGCAGACTCACAAATGTCCAAGAAAAAAAATGAAAAATATAATTAGTTTGCCCATCTGACTCCATCTGTCAGCTCTGAGCTCAATGCTCAACGTAGCAAATCCTGAGGGCTTTGGTCTCGCATTGGCTGGGCCCGGCGCTGCTCCTGCCCTGCTCCAGGGAAGTGGGCCCTCCGCAGCAGCTGCCCAGAGCCCGGGCTCTGGACTCAGCCTCCAGGGCAGCAAGGACTCTGGAGTACACAGACTACAGGCTGGGAGCCGGGGCACTCGGCAGAGCAGCCAGGACCTTCTTTGTGGCCCTGAGCGCTGGCTAGAGGTGGCAAGGGCACCCCGGGGAATTTGCATGTGCCTCTTGCTGCCATGTTCCTATCTGTGCAGACCTGGAAGTGGGCGGCAGAGCCCTGAATGGGCTAAAACTTGCCCTCCTCCTCTGTCACCTCTGTCGCTTACTATCTGTAAGAAGAGAAAGGCTGCAAAGGGGAAAGGGAACTCGAGAGGAAGGCACTGAGGAGAAGAGAGGAGACAAGAGGGCATTGGGGGAGCAAAGGAGGCCACTCACACAGGAGGATTAGAATTAACAACTACCCCCACCCCAGCTCCCCCCAACACACACTTACACACGCTTGTATTACACCGGGGATCTCACACACATCCGGTCACTCAGTATTCAGCACTCTAGGAAAAGAACAAACAAATGGTTTGTCTTTCATCCCCCAAAATTACTTATGTCATAAAATTAATCCATATTTGTTTCAGAAACATTTAAATAAGACATAAGGGGTATGGCATTAAACGTACCCCCAAATGCTTCTTCCCCTGACAAGTGGGGATCATCATTAAAAACTTTTGTCCCAGAAGTGGTGACTCAGGCCTGTAATCCCAGCACTTAGGGAGGCTAAGGTGGGAGGATCACTTGCGGCCAGGAGGTCAAGACCAGCCTGGGCAACACTGTGAGGTCCTGTCTCTAATAGAAAAAAGAACAGGAAAATTTAAAAGGAGGAATGAAAAAAATTGTTTAAATAATAATTTGGTGTGTATTATTTAAAGTACATTAATATTTGGTGCAATCGTTTTTGAAAGGGAGATTGTACTATACATGTTGTTTGGCAATTTAGGTGCTCACTCAGGCACCAGGCCACACACATCTTGGGCATTCCACATCTGGGTTTTGAAAGTAAAATTATAATAAGAAAATAAGCAAAAGTCAAAATGGGTTGGAAAAAAATTATTTACACAGTGAGTTTTCTACTTTATCATACCAAGAAGATGACTTCTCTAATTATTATTATTTTTTTTTTTAAGATGGAGTTTCACTCTGTCACCCAGGCTGGAGTGCAGTGGCGCAATCTCAGCTCACTGCAACCTCCACCTCCTGGGTTCAAGCGATTCTCCTGCCTCAGCCTTCCAAGTAGCTGGGATGAAAGGCTCCCACCACCACATCAGGCTAATTTTTGTATTTTTAGTAGACATGGGGTTTCATCAGGTTGGCCAGGGTGGTCGCGAACTCCTGACTTCAGGTGATCCACCTGCCTCAGCCTCCCAGAGTGCTGGGATTACAGGCGTGAGCCACCGCGCACCCGGCCCCTAATTATTATTTATGTAGAACAATATCAAAGATATTTTTCTTCCTAACTCTATACTCCTTGACAAGAAAAAAAAAAGAAAAGAAAGGAAGAGCCCGTGATACATAATGGTACATTTGAAAATGAAGCATTTGTATGTGCGCTCACATGAGTACATATATATGTATTACATCCATATGCATGTATATGCATAGACTGTTTCTAGAAGAATTCACAAGAAACTGGTAACATTTGTTGCCTCTGGGAAACAGATTGGCAACTGGTAGAAGGTGACTGACTTCATTATAAACATATTTTGTAATGTTTTAATTTTCTGTCACATGCATTATTACTTTTTTCCTTAGAAAGGATTTTGGTTTTGTCTATTTTATTGGAAGAGGCAAATTTTAACAATAAAAACAAAATGACTGATATTCAGCCATAGTCCCACCTCTCTGAATTACTCAGATCTACTGATTTACATGTAGATTAAATGCAAATGAGGGTGGCACTATGGTTGATTATTTAGCAGCTCAGCAATATGACCAATGCCCGGTTCCCTTCTACCCTTCTGCTCTGCCCCCTCGGCTTGTGGACTTTGTCCTTTGGCTTCCTAACCTCATTGCTACAAGAGTCAGGCACATGATCAAAACAAGACACTGCCCCGAGGTAGGAAAGAAGCCACCTCTTCCTTCCTATTTTTAGGAGAAAAATCTTTCCCCCAAAGCCCTCCTGCAGACTTAGCCCACATATCCCACTGGCCATATTTATTTCACACGTCCATGCCTGAGCCCATCTCTGGCAAGGGAAAGGGACCCCTTTGGACATCCCAGGGCAAGCAGGCCTCCTCAATGTTATCAGACCAACTATGCCTCTTGAAAACAGTGACTGTATTCTTGTAACCACCCAACCTCAATCCAGAAACAAAATTCACAGATCACAGAATGTACCTACAAAAACATATTTCAAAAAAGAATCAAAACGAAGCCCTAGCTGTCACGTAAAGGAGAAAGTAAAAGTAATTCAAGACAAAAGAGTATGTTTTATAATAAGCAAAGGCTCAGGCAGCAGACTCTACAGAACATAATGAAGTGGTGAGATGCTTGCAGCTGCACACGGAAATGCCAAGGTTGCCCCGCCATACATATAGACAGATGCGGGAGATGACTCACCCAGCATGAGGCCATTGCCACTGGTGGCATGATTTTCCAAAATGGCGAACAACTGTTGGTAAAGCTTCAAACAAAACACAGTGCAACCTTCCCTTGATTTATACAGTAGGATACTTCCTAGGAAATTTAGGGCATATTTAAAAACATGCAAAAAGATACTTGGAGCTCATACATCAAATGGAATGAAGTTTTAGGCTTAAAAAGGACTTTCATCTACATAAAAGTCTCATGAGACATCAGAAAGTCACGTGGGATATGGAGCCATTTCCTCTTAGAAAGGACTGTCTCACACATTGTAAGGTGTTTAGCCTTCCTAGACCCCGTTTATTGAAAAATAATAGCAAGGGCCCTCCCCACAAAATGTCAAAGCCCCCACCAATTTCCAGAACACACTTAGGGAATGATTCTGTCCCTTTCGAGAACTCCTGGCTTAGGCCAACCTGCCTCTCCCAGCCCAGGTGACCTCAGAGCTGGGTGGTTGTCTGAACAACATTCAGGTTCTTGCAGGAAGCATAGAAGGCGATTAGAGGTTGGATAGGTAGTCAACAGTCTGTTCATCACAGAAGCATTTGCACATATTTGTCTCTAGCTTTTCCTTTGTATACATATTTTTAAATACAAATAAAATACGTATTTAAAATATGGCCGGTGTGTTGACTCATATCTGCAATCCCAGCACTTTGAGAGGCTGAGGTGGGAGGATCAACTTGAGCACATGAGTTTGACACCAGCTGGGCAACATAGTGAGATCCCATCTCTATAAAAAATTAGCCAGGTGTGGTGGCATGTGCCTGTGGTCCCAGCTACTCAAGAGGCTGATGTGGGAGGATCACTCGAGCCCTGGAGGTTGAGGCTGCAGGGAGCACTCCAGCCTGGGCAACAGTGAAACTGTTTCAAAAAAAAAAAAAAGACAAACAACTGATTTACTGAATGGGCAGAACTTCATGGCACATACTTGGCTTTCTTTTTCTTTTTCCCCCATCACTGTTTTTCAGTGCTGGTTGGTCAGATCTCCTCTTTCAGCCCCTGGATGACAGCTGGGGCTGTCCCATAGCTTTTCAGTCACTTTGAGCTATGTCATAACTGTGGTCATATTTTCAAGCATGAAAAGTACAGATTTGTCTCAATCAAAACTCAGTCTCACAAAGGCCACTTTCCTCCCCAGCTCAGTGCCCACCCAGTGGGCAGGAGGAGGGGCAGGTCTGTTCCTTTTCTCCCTCGCTGCCACCCTCCATCCAAGTTCGGGTGGGGAAGAGTTGATTAGAGGATGGGGCAAAGTCTTAGAGGGCCGGACGTGGGTGATCCATCACACATACCCATTCTATCTTGGCCTCTAGGGTGGATTTTGAGGAGCCCCCTCCCCATGATGATCTCTGCACTCCACAAGGAGTTCCTCGATGTGACGGTGCACTCTCTAGCTGGTCTTCTGTGGCATGCCCCCTCTGGTACCCAGTGGTTCACCCCTCCCAACCAGCCTTTCCCTGGGGGACCTCTCCTACCCAGCAGGTGGGTCTCCTGAGTGGACTTCTTTCAAGATACCTGAAAGCCCAACTCCTGGGAGGTTCACTTGCTCCGAGGAAACTTGTACATCTTTGCCTTGCCTAAGAGTGGAGGAGCAGCTTCCCCACAACTGACCCTGTAATAGAAAAAAACAAGGTGTTTTGCCTATTCTCACACACTGCTCAACACAGAACTCCCAACACCAGACGCGTGGAGCATTTCCCACACACCAGGCAATTCTCCCTTGGACACCAGCTGGGTGTCCTCTAATTCAGTTCAGTTTTGATCCTACCTACCTGGAGATAGCATCAGATCCCACAGGTCGACGGCTCAGTCCTGCAAGACTGCCCCTCTAGAGATGCCAATCTCAAGTGCAGGTTGTGACCTGTGCTTTGAACCATTGACTATATATTGGGGCTCCCTCGACTCCCTCGTTGGGTGAGATTAATCTGCTAGAGCAGCTCATAAAACTCAGGGAAATGCTTTATTTATGTTTACTGGTTTATTAATAAAAGATGTAATAAAGAATACAGGTAAGCACCAGATGAGGAGATACATAGGGTAAGATCTAGAGGGCCAGCAGCTTCTGTCTCTGTGGAGTTGGAGTGCACCACCCTCCCAGCAAGCAGATGTGTTCTCCAACATGGAAGTTCTCTGAACCTCATACTTAGCTGAGGGATTTTTTTTTTTTTTTTTTTTTGAGACAGGGTCTCACTCCGTCACCCAGGCTGGAGTGCAGTGGTGCCATCTCGGCTCACTGCAACCTCCACCTCCCGGGTACAAGTGATTCTCGTGCCTCAGCCTCCTGAGTCACTGGGATTACAGGCGCTTGCCACCACACCCAACTAATTTTTGTATTTTTAGTAGAGACAGAGTTTCACCGTGTTGGCCAGGCTGGTCTCAAACTCCTGATGTTAGGTGATCCACCCGCCTCGGCCTCCCAAAGAGCTGGGATTACAGATGTGTAGCTCAGGGATTTTTATGGAGTCTTCATCACATAGGCATGATTGATTTTCAAGTCCATTTCCAGCCCCTTTCTCCTCTCCAGAAAATGGGTCATGGGGCTGAAAGCTCCAAGCTTCCAATCATGGCTTGGTCTTTCTGCTGACAAGCCCCCATCCAGAAGCCCACCAAGAGTTGCCTCATTAGAACAAAAGATCCTCCTTCACCCAGGAAGTTCCAGGGACTTTAGGAGCTCTGTGTCAGGAGCTAGGGTCAAAAACCAGATATTAGAACAAAAGATTCTCCTAGCATCTGTATCTACAAGGTTATTAGGAGTGCTGTCTCGGGAATAAGGACAGAGACCAAACATTGGAACAAAAGATTATCCTGACACTTCTATCACTTAGAAAATCACAGCTGACCCTTCAACAATGCAAGGGTTAGGAGTGCTGACAACTGCCCAACTCCTGCCTCGCACACGGTTGAAAATTTGCGTATAACTTTTGACTCCCCCAAAGACTTAACTACAAGCCTACTGTTGACTGGAATCCTTATAGGTAACATAAACAGTCAATTAACAGATATATTGTATATATTTTATATACTGTATTCTTACAATAAAGTAAGCTAGAGAAAAGAAAACATTATTAAGAAAATCATAAGAGAAAATACATTTATGGTGCTCTACGGTATTTATCGATACCATAGGTTTGCACCATGTGTTTACAACATGTATCATCTGTCTGAAACGTCAGGCAACCTCAGCTGCTGACCTTAGTCTATGGTACATATCGAGCAATTCAACTTGTTCCTGTGAGGTCATGACCTTACTTCTTAGGAGCTCTTCCAGCATCACTAGTGGCACTTCGTATGGGTCCCATGATGCTATTCAAGGTTTACAGTATTGCACTAACCATGAAAATAAATGAGAACTGAGAGAGATCATGGTTTTCACTGCAATATGCAATTGACTGGAGATTGCAATAGTAAATTGTAAATTGCTATATGCAATCTACTGCTCACGTGGAGATGGTCAGTATTTCATAGCGTTTTAAGCAGACACTGGCAACACGAGCTCACCACAATAGCAACAGGAGGTAGCTACAAAAATATTACAGTAGTACAGTGCTTACTACAGTGAATTTTATGTAGTCATGATTGAATACTTCATCTTTACATTTGTTTACATTTCCCTCAACTACAAATGGTGCCATGTATGATCTGTGTTTTTTGCATAAGTTTTCATAAATTTTAACTTTTTATAATAGATTTGTGTAATTTTATAGTAGTAACTTATAAAATAGACTAGTACTCACATATACTTTATGCATTCATGACATACCTAACTTTTTGTTGTTGTTTTTTGATATTTCTGGGCTACACAAGGGCAGTGGCATGATCATAGCGCACTGTAACCTGTAAGTTTTTTCAAACTGTCACAAATCTCAAAAAAAAAATCTAATATATGTAATGAAAACTATCCAAGTATAAGTTGACCCTTGCAGTTCAAACCTGTGTTGTTCAAGGGTCAACCTTACAAGGATTTTAGGAACTCTGCTGGGAACTGGGGACAGAGAGCAATGTGTATATTTTGTGTTATTTCAGGTGCGTTTGCTCATGCCTATAATCTCAGCACTTTGGGAGGCTGAAGGGGGAGAATTGCTTGAGGCCAGCAGTTTGAGACCAGCTTGGGCAACACAGAGAGATCGTGTCTCTACCAAAAAGATCCCAAAAATTCATATTCTCCCTCCTCACTTTACCTCACACGATGCTCCAAATCAGTCTCCCACCTTAAGAATTCTCCATAAGCAAAAGCCCATCTTGAATCCCACACTCTCAGGGACCCTTGCCACACTATCCCCCCGATTTTCTTTTCTTTATTTATTTATTTATTTTTTTTAAGACAGAGTCTTGCTCTGTCGCCCAAGCTGGAGTGCAGGGGTGCGATCTCGGCTCAGTGCAACCTCCACCTTCTGGATTCAAGCAATTCTCCTGTCTCAGCCTCCTGAGTAACTGGGACTACAGGTACATGCCACCACAGCCGGCTAATTTATATATATATATTTAGTAGAGATGGAGTTTCACCATATTGGTCAGTCTGGTCTTGAACTCCTGACCTCAGATGACCCACCCGCCTCAGCCTCCCAAAATGCTGAGATTACAGGTGTGAGCCCCCGTGCCCGGCCTCCCAATTTTCTCATTGGCCAGTCACTCTGGTGCCCTGGGGACTAGCATCCAGCTAAGGGATAGATGCCAGCTGCTCTCTCAGTGCTATGGTTTGAATGTTTGTGCGCCCTCCACAATTCATGTTGAAAATCCCCAGCACAACAGTATCGAGGGGTGGGGCCCTTAGGAGGTGATGAGGACATGAGGGCTCTGCAGTCATGAATGGATTAGTGCCCTATAGAAGGGCTTTAGAGGCTGAGTCCCACCTTCCATCCCTCCACCATGTGAGGACACGGCATTTGTCCCCTCCAGAGGATACAGCACAGGTGCCATCTTTTAAGCAGTGAGCAGCCCTCACCAGACACCAAACCCGCCAGTGCCTTGAACTTGGACTTCCGTCCTCTAGAACTGTGAGAAATAACTTTCCATTATTTATAAACTACCCAGGCTCAAGTGTTTTGTTACAGTGGCACAGATGTACTAAGACTTGTGGGTACCCACAATTCCATAAGCCATTTTCTTTGCTTGGCCTGGGCATGACCCCCTGTGCTGTCCCCGTGAAGAAAAAGGATAAACCAACAAACTCTATGAATTAACTTCAGTGAATCTCTTATGTTTCTAATCTTCTGCTTTGGAGCTTTGGATTAGGAAATTACATTAAAAAAAACTAACATTATCTTAAATGACCCATATTCCCAATCAATATCTCTTCCCTTGAAACTTGGTGTGTATAAATCCAATAGTTTTTAATGTATTTGTACATACATATGTAAACATATACAAATATATACATCATATATATGTATGTATCTGCCTAAATAACCACCTGGAGTTAGCAGGTTCCATACCTGCAGGATGCAGGCAGGGATGGGCAGAGGCAGCCTGGTCAGCTTCCAGGTATATATATATATACTCGGAAAATACTTGCTATTAGTTTGGTGGTTTTATTATTAACGTAAACGATGTCTTGCTGTACATATTATTCTGCAAGTTGGTTTTCCCACATAATGTGTTGGACATCTTTTAGCCCCATTTCACACTCTTAGCCCACCTTTTGCACAAGAGTTGCTGTGGCAACAAGCTGCCCCCAGGTGTAACCTGACAGCTTCACTTCAGCTGCACCAGGTATGTCTTTCTTTCTGCCCCAGGCATCGCGGTATACAGGCAAATCTTGAAGTGCCAGGGAGTCAACCCTCCCTGGAGCAATCCTTGACCAATAGGAGAAGGAAGCCAATGAATAAATATGCCAGGCCTCGAGGTCTTAGGCCCTCAGTCTAAGGCATAGTCTACATGGTTTCTCTGGGAATCCTCAGTTAAACTGAGCCCCGACTGCCCACAGCAATGGCCAGTGTTAAAAGAACAACCTTAACCAGATTAAATTTAACACAGTTTAATTGAGCAAAGGACAATTCGTGACTAGGGCAGCCTGCTGAGCCAGAGTAGGTTTAGACAGACTCTGGTGGAAGATTTATGGACAGAAAAAGGAAAGTGAAGCACAGAAAACAGAAGTGAGGTTCAGAAACAGCTGAATGGGTCGCAGCTCGTCGTTTGCCTTATTTGAACACAGTTTGAAAAGTTGGCCACCTTTGATTGGCCAAAACTCAGTCATTGACACAAGAGTACGTTACAGCCTGTTTACATTTCCCTGTAGGCTATAGTTTACTATGCACAGAGAAACCTTTAGGCTGAACTTAAAATATGTAAGGAGGAAGCTTTAAGCTAAATTTGATTTTTGTTGTTGTTGTTTTGTTTTGTTTTGTTTTTTGTTTTTTGAGATGGAGTTTCACTCTTGTTGCCCAGGCTGGAATGCAGTGGCATGATCTCGGCTCACTGCAACCTCCACCTCCCAGGTTCAAGTGATTCTCCTGCCTCAGCCTCCCGAGTAGCTGGGATTACAAGTGTGCACCACCATGCCCAGTTAATTTTTGTATATTTAGTAGAGGGGGGGTTTCACCGTGTTGGCCAGGCTGGTCTCAAACTCCTGACCTCAGATGATCCATCTACCTCAGCCTCCCAAAGTGCTGGGATTACAGGCATGAGCCACCATGCCAGGCCACTAAATTTAATTTAACACTAGCTTAACACATGGCTGGATGGGCTTTTCCTACTTCCTTGTTTCATTCTTCCCAGTCCTCCAACTCTTGATTGCTAGATTTATGGCCTCAAATAAATGACTCAAATGCAGTCGCTTTGTCTCAGGTTTTTGGTGGAATCCAAGCTAAAACACTAAATAAAAAATGTTGTTAAAAATAAGTTTATTTTGGTCATTATTGATCCACTTGGAGTGGTCCTCAAAATGTGATCTAGGGAATCAGTCCCTGAGGCCGGTTTCTGGGAATCCACTAATGCAAAACTATTTCCATAGTCACACTAAGGAGGTGTGGCCTTTTCAAGAAATTACATTACCCGTGAAAGTGCAATAGACAGAAAACAGAAGCCCATATGAGAATCCAGCTATCTTCTAGCAAGCCAGAAGTAAAAGATGCCAGGTGCAGTGGCTCACATCTATAATCCCAGCACTGAGGATTGCTTGAGCCTGGGAATTTGTGACCAGCCTGGGCACCATAGTGAGACCCCCATCTCTACAAATAATTTTAAAAATTAGCCAGATGTGGTGGTGTGTGCCCATGATCCCAACTACTTGGGAGGCTAGGCAGGAGGATCACCTGAGTCAGGAGGTCAAGGCTGCAGTGAGCTGTGATTGCACCACCACACTCCAGCCTGAATGATAGAGTGAGACTCTGTCAAGAAAGAAAGAAAGAACAAAAGAAAGAAAGAGAGAGAGAGGAAAGTGAAAGGAAGGAAGGAAAGAAGGAAGGAAGGAAGGAAGGATGGATGGATGGAAGGAAGGAAGGAAGGAAGGAAGGAAAGAGAGAGAGAAAGAAAGAAAGAAAGAAAGAAAGAAAGAAAGAAAGAAAGAAAGAAAGAAAGAAAAACAGATCTGCAAAAAAATGTAAAACAATACCACTCTTCTCACTAAATTTTTGTACTTGGAAAACATAGTCATTTTTCACAAAAATGCTATTTATATTAACATAAGTATTTTGATGTGCAATGGACTTATTTTTGTTATTTTCACATAAAGATTGTTTAAATTTCTTAGTTTTAATTTCTAATACTGTAAATATCAGTAGATATAACCCATGTAAACAAAAGCTTTTTGGGGTCCTCAATAATTTTCAAGAGAGCAAAAGATTGCCAAGACTAAAAAGTTTGATAGCTATTAATAGAGTTCATTGCTTTTAACTTCTGAGTCCCATGCATACTTCATTATTATTATTATTATTTGTAAAGACAGGGTCTTGCTGTGTTGCCCAGGCTGGTCTCAAACTCCCAGGCTCAAGTGATTCTCCCATCTTGGATTCTCAAAGTGCTGGGATTACAGGTATGAGCCACAGTGCCCCGCCTCTTCTTTTAAATTCTAATTATGTATTTGTTATCTCTTACATTTTTCCTATCTTTTTTTTTTTCTGATTATGGCCCAAAAGGGGAAGATTTCTGCCCATGCTCATGTTACTATCTTGAAATTATTTCTTTTCAGACTCTCTAGTTCAGGGGAAAAGGTCCCCTGCCACATCAAGTGGCCACAGAGGAGCTTGGGCCTGTGATGTCCCCTCCCTTCTGCCTAAATGACCACCTGGAGGCAGCAGGTTACATACGTGGAGGATGCAGGCGGGGATGGGCAGAGGCAGACTGGTCAGTTTCCAGGGCACACTTCAGGGGCATACAAGGGACAAAAATGTGATGGTGGCTCAGGAGGGCACCAAAGATGGCCAAAAGCTTCTGCTTTTAAGGTGGCAGTAGGAGGCAGTTAATGGAAAAATAGAAACCAACCAAGCTACCTCTGCCACCAATGAAAATGAATTATTATTTATTCAACAAAATATAAGCTTTTTAAGGAAAAAAAAACAGCAAACGCTCAATCCACTTGCTAAGTTCTGTTGGGGTATAATGGCATCAGCTCTGAGTGCCGACTTACCTTGGCAAGGTGGTTGCACGCCCTGAGGATACGTACACCTTCTCCGCTGCTGGCCAGCTAGATGACCTTGAGCAAGCCACCCACCCTTCTGAACTTCGTCTATTTGGAAAATAGGGACATTAATACCTCATAGTTTGTAATGAGGCCTTAGAGTCCACATATTAATCGTTCAGAACACAGCTCAAAAAAATCTAAAACTTCTGGTGGGGCACAGTGGCTCACACCTATAATCCCAGCACTTTGGGAGGCTGAGGTGGGAGGATAGCTTGAGCCTAGGAGTTTGAGACCAGCCTGGACAAGATAGAAAGGCCCCATCTCTACACAAAATATAAAAATTAGCCAGGGGTGGTGGCACATGCCTGTAGTCCCAGCTACTCAAGAGACTAAGGCAGGAGGATCGATTGAGCCCAGGAGTTTGAGGCTGCAGTGAGCTATGATCACACCACTGCACTCCAGCCTGGGTGACAGAGCAAGACCCTGTCACCAAGAAAAAAAAGAAAGAGAGAGAGAGAGAGGTGGCTTCAGTGGGCCGAATAGCAGAGATCCACTGGGAGCATTAGCAACATCAGGGCCATTGCTTCAGCAGCCTGGAACTAAAGAGGAAGAAAGCAAGAAGCTTCAGGAGATTGAACAGTAGGAAGAAAGGAAGGAAGGAAGGAAGGAAGGAAGGAAGGAAGGAAGGAAGGAAGGAAGGAAGGAAGGAAGGAAGGAAGGAAGGAAGGAAAGAAGGGAGGGAGGGAGGGAGGAAGGAAGGGAGGGAAGCATATGAGAAAGCGAGGCTAGGAGTCTTGGAGTCATCCTTGACTCATCTCTTATTGTAGTCATTGCCAGTACTCACAGCTCTCAGACAACAGTGAGGAAACAAGTTATTTTCAACATTTCAGGAAGCTAAATGGAAACCATGCACACAACAAGGTTTCAAAGTTAATCGAGGATCAAGATTTTCTGCTCTTGTCTGGTAAGTTATCAATTCTGATTTTTTTAAACCTGATTACAGGCATCCACAAAAAAATATGCAACTAACATCATGTTTAATGTTGAAAGACTAAATGCTATCCTCTGGGATTGAGAGCAAAGAAAGGGTATCCACTCTCATCACTCCTGTGTACTTAAAAAAAAAAAAGAAAGAAAACATATGTTCACACAAAAGTCTGTATGCAAATGTTTATAGTGGCTTTATTTATAATTCACCCCAACTGGAAACAACCTAACATAACCTTCAGCTGGTGAATGAATAAGCAAACCATGGTACATCCATACAATGAATTACTAGACAGCAAAAAAAGAAACCGGTGATATAGGCAACAACCTGATGAATCTCAAATGCACTGTGCTTAGTGAAAGAAGCCAGGCCCAAAGGACTACATACTGTATGATTCAATGTTGTGACATACTGGAAAAGGTAAAATTATAGGAACAAATCAGTAGTTGTCAGGGTGTAGCGGCTAGGGAAAGAATTGACTACAAAAGGACAGCAAGGGGGAATTTTGGGGGGAATTGGAACTGTTCTGTATCTCAAAGATGGGCATGACTGATTACATGATTATGCCAAAATTCATTGATCAAAAATGTAAATTTTTATGTATGTAGATAGATTTTATTTTAAGTGAATAAAAGGAACAGGCAACTTGGAAGCAAAAGAGCAGGAGCCGGGCCAGGCCTGCGGCTAGATTCAGAAATAGGGTTAGAGGGAATGGTCGAGGGGAATGACCCAGGCAGCCACAGCTCTGGAGAGACGGCTGCAGGTGGACAAAAAGCAGGTGGAAGCGTCCAGCAGGACCTTGACCAGACAGGCAATGGGAACATAAAAGACAGCAACAGATTGCAACATCATGTCCATGGGCTCCCAAACCTGATATCTGAGAATCACTTCCAGAGCTGATTGGAAAGACAGATTCCATTGCTGAGCATAGTGGCCTGCACCTGTAGTCCCAGCTACTCCAGAGGGCTTGAACCCAGGAGGTTGAGGCTGCAGTGAGCTATGATCGCACCACAGCGCTCCAGACTGGGTGACAGAATGAGACAAGTCAGAATGAAAGAAAGGAAGAAACAAAGAAAGAGAGAGGGGGAAAGAAAGAAAGAAAGAGAGAGAGAGAAAGAGAGAGAGAGGAAGGAAGGAAGGAAGGAAGGAAGGAAGGAAGGAAGGAAGGAAGGAGAAAGAGCAAAAGAGAGAGAGGGAAGGAAGGAAGGAAGGAAGGGAGGGAGGGAGGGAGGGAGGGAGGGAAGAGGGAGAGAAGGTGAGGAGGGAGGGAGGGAGGGAAGAGGGAGAGAAGGTGAGAAGGAGGGAGGCAGGAAGGAAGGAAGGAGGGGAGAGAGGAAGGAAGGAAGGAAAGAAGGAAGGAAGGAAGGAAGGAGGGAGGGAAGAAGGGAGGGAAAGAGAGGAAGGCAGATTTCTACTGAGGCTGCCTCTTTATTCCCCTGGGTGGAACAGGCACTTCTTTTGTGGGTGTGGCTGTGGACACCCAAGTCCTGGCCATGGTCCATGAGAAACCAAGGGAAAAGGTAGGGTCTGAGAACAACTTATATGTTAACGGGAAAGGAGCAGGGCAGGATGGTCCTATGGTAAGGTTTCAGCTAAGAAGCAGACAGTATTCAGTAACAGCTACTGTGAGCGACAGATTCTGACCGGATGGGCTGCACCAGCTAGAGAACGTACGTGCAACTGATGTGTTCCAGCAGCTCACAAGAGGGCTCTACCATGTCCTGATGACTCCAGCATAGCTTTCTCTGTCCTTTCATCTCACTAACCATACAGAAAGCCACTAATGTGTGTACACAACCATACTGCTTTGATTTTTTCGTTGCATGACATGTGTTTTAATAGACATGAAATGCAGATGGGGTGAGGAAAAACTGCTTCTGTAAAAATTCCTCCTTTCTCCATTATTGGCTTGCTTACTCAACTTGCATCTGTATCTTCTAGTAAATTGTTTTGCTCTCAGCATTTAACAAAAAAATTCCTTTCTTATCATGTTTGGAGAATTGCAATGGTTTTCATTTTTTGTAAAACCAAGGACACTCTTATAATTCATTTTGCATGTAGCTGTTTCATGTAGGACAATCTGTCTTTAAGGAGGGATACAGCACTTTAAATAGAGTTTTCCCTTCAAGTCAAGCATCTAGTTATTTAAAGAAAGTTATTGATTCTGGGGATTTAGGTTCTGTGGCTCGAGGGGAGGCCCTGGCACCTGTATTTTGAACAAGTGAGTTAAGTGAGTGCAACGCCGCAGACACCCACGAGCCTTTGGGACACGCTATTCTCATCTAGAATGGAGAAACTGAGTGGCAATCTTGCATGTTTGACCGAACTTGGGAGGCTTCATTTTGGGGTGCCCCAACTTGATTTTTAGAGAAATAGAAAATGTTTTAAACACCAGCAGGCATCTAATACAGCTTGCAGACAAGAAGTTACAAGGAAAGGCAAAAGCACAGCTTCGGCTTTGATGCATTTTGCAATCCAGGGTGGGGAGGGTGCAGAATGGGAGCTTAGGCTGAGTGCCCGTGGGGGTGGGGGGTGGGGCTGAGGTCAAAGTCCAGGCCTGAAGCTGCTGAGAGGCACATCTGATTGGCATTTTGACTCAACACTATGGATTTTTTGCTGAAGGATTTGCAGGGACAGGGAAGGGATGGCTCCCTCCATCCTCCCCTCACCCCCTCCACCAGAAAACCAGTTCTTCACCTCAGGGCTCTGTCTTAGATAATCATCACTCCAACTTTCTGCCCATCAGGGTGCAAGGAGGAGCTTGGTTTGGTGGGTGTGCTGAGGGTTGAATGGGAGGATGTAAATTGCAGCGACCAAGACATGGATGGATGCTCTTGCAGGCGAAAGCATGTGGTCTTCACACATTCCCCCTCCTCCAGCCTCCCACTGCCTGAGGACCAGCCTCATCATCCCAGACACTGGCAGAACCAGGATCCTTCCCTGGCCAGTGACCCCAACTTGGAAAGACACAGGGGTCCTGGGTTTGACATTCTGTGACTCGAGACTGCCCTCCTATCTTCCCTCTCCTCCCGCCCCAGAGAAGACTCAGAGTCTTTTTCCTCTCTCTGTTCAGGATACAAAGGCTTTTCCATTGTCATGGGTAATTT
Organism: Pan troglodytes; assembly: GCF_028858775.2. NCBI lineage: Eukaryota > Metazoa > Chordata > Mammalia > Primates > Hominidae > Pan > Pan troglodytes. The sequence goes on from NC_072411.2 coordinate 19,882,675, forward strand.
TGAGCTCTTTTCAAGTGTAAGTTTCTCATCAGCCCTAAGCCTGACATCCTTCCTTGCCTGGCTCGGCAGATTACTCAGAAAGCAGGATGCCGGACAACAATAGCCCCGGGAACAATTCCACTCCTTCCAGGCAGGGATCCATTTTCCAATTATTTCTTTATCCTATTTACTTAATGACCAAATCTAGTGTCATCCCATGTTTCACAGCCATGAGCAGCCCCATGATGAGGGGAAATGGTTCACGCCACTGCCAGTGCAGGGCCCTGCCTCCGCCAGCCTAGAGGGACCCAGGGAGTCTTCCAGGCTCTCCTCTCCATGCACCTGGGCATGGGCCACTGCTTCCAGCAGCAGCTTTCCCCTTCCCATGTTCAAATCTGCCCTGCCTACTCCTGAGCTCCCCACTCCATAGCAGACCCAACATAGTGGTCCCAGCCTTACAAACAAAGCCCTTCTCACTCTGGCCCCTTTCTCTCACCTGCACGGGGCTTTCCCCTGCAGTCACACCTGTTGCCGGTGGCTGGCACTCCCCATAGCAAGCTGAAAAGTTCTGTGCCAAGCACTTTCCCAAGGATTGTGTCCTTTAGTCCCTACAGCGACCACAGAGATCAGAGAGGTTAACTGACCTCTCTGAGGCCACACAGGATCTACAGCACAAACTCAGCTCAGATTATAAAACTTGCACTCTCAACGACTGCCCTAGCCAGCCCCACCAAGGCCATGAGGGGCCTCCCAGAGCCAAGTGCAACGGCTTCTCTTGGCCTCTGCCTCCTTGACCTGCAAGCAATATTTGACCCCACTTCCCTTCCCGTCTCACACCCTCCTGACCTCCTCAGCTCTCCTTCTTGGTCTCTCTTCCCCTCTCCTCACACCTCCAATTGGATCTTCAGCCTTCCTCTCCTCTCACTCCACATTTTCCAGCTGGATTCCTATGGTTTTCACTCTTATCTCTCCCTATGCCTACCAAATCTGTGTGTTCAGCTGTCCGAACTTCTCAGCTCCACATGTGTGTTTGCAAAGGCTTCACCATCCTCCCCACACTTCCTCTACCAGAGGCTGCACCATGGGTCACTGGGCCTCAATCTTCCTGCCCACTCAGGTAGAGACTCTAGGGTCAGCTTTGCCTCCTGCCGGACCCTGCGCTGCTGGAATCATCTGCCTACATTTCTCTCCTTTTGTATCGTGTCCTCACTGAAACTTGGGAGGTGTCCCTTGGAGTGCCTTGAGAGCTGATGATTGCCACCCTCTCTAAGAGCCTACAGACCCCTGATGGATATGTGTCCTGGAGCCCCTCACACAAGCCCAGCCCTCTGTGTTAGCTAGCCAGTCAAGTGGGTGCACACAGGGCTAGCACCACTGCGGCTCAGAAGCCGCCTTCCCCTGGAAGCCACTCCTTATATCTGGGCACTTTCTCCTCTGGACTACCCTTGCATTGCATTGTTCTATAGTAGGTGCTGGAGACAGTGATAAGAACCCATGGCCCCTGCCCTCAAAAAGTTCTCCAGTTTTATTGGTGGGAGCAAACAAGTAAACAGACACACATGGAGAAAACGCATCAGGTCGGATTTGCATGCAGGAAGTTGTCACTTGCGAGGGAATGACAGAAGCAAAAGTGGGCAGAAGGAGAAGTTAAACCAAGGTGCAGTCCCATCAGAGGCCTCAGAAGAACCCATGAGAAGCTCTGAAACTGGATGGGCTTTCAGAGTTGTACCAAATGGAGGCAAGAGGACTGGCCTCTACCCCTGTCTCATCCACTAGAACGTGGGCTGCTCCCAGAGAGGATGTGAGTGAGTTTGGGCAATACATCTGCCTTCAGTGGAAAGCAATTAATTCCCAGAGAGGGTTGCAGCCATTGCTCCTACAGCAGCCAGGGATATGAGTACCTGTGTGCAGATGGGGACCTGGGCAACATGCCACAGCATCCATGACACGGCACAGACAGGGATGCCCAAAGTGGGGGCTGGCCAAGTCAAAGGTGGGGGAAGTAATGAGGTGATCATCAGATCTTCCCATTTCACCTGGGCATTGACCTACATGTAGGTGTTTTTCAAGTGGACAATCTTTAGTTCCCTCAGCTCCTCATCATACAAGTATACCAGCAATGGCTAATGTTATCTTTGCACTTGCTGCATGCCCAGCTGTGTCTTAGCTCTTCGTATGCATAGCTTATTTAATATTCACAAGAACCCTACGAATTAAGTAATACTGGCTAGGCACAGTGGGTCATGCCTGTAATACCAGCACTTTAGAAGGTCAAGTTTGGAGAAATGCTAGAGCCCAGGAGTTCAAGACCAGCCTGGGCAACATGGTGAAACTTCATCTCTACAAAAAATACAAAAAATTAGCTGAGCATGATGGCAGACACCTATAGTACCTGCTACTCAGGACCCTGAGGTGGGAAGATCACTTAAGCCTGGGAGGCAGAGGCTGCAGTGAGCCAGGATCGCACCACTGCACTCCAGCCTGGGTAACAGAATGAGATCCTGTCTCAAAATAATAAATAAATAAGTGGGCCAGGCACAGTGGTTCATGCCTATAATCCCAGCACTTTGGGAGGCCAAGGCGGGTGGATCACTTGAGGTCGGGAGTTCAAGACCAGCCTGGCCAACATAGTGAAACCCCATCTCAACTAAAAAGACAAAAATTAGCCGGGCATGGTGGCACACTCCTGGAATCCCAACTACTTGGGAGGCTGAGACAGGAGAATCACTTGAACCTGGGAGGCAGAGGTTGCAGTGAGCTGAGATCATGCCACTGCACTCCAGCCTGGGCAACAGAGCAAGACTCCATCTAAATAAATAAGTAAATAAATAAATAAATAAATAATAAAACATTGCCCCTGTCTTAATGTAAATGGAACATGAGGCTTAGAGAGGTAAAATGACTCAAGGTCACACAGTAAGTCAAAGGCTGAGCTATCTCTGCCCTTTCTTCTTCCTGGTGTACACCTTTCACCCTGCAAAGCTCAGTGCCTACCTTACTTGCTCTATCAAGCCTTCCCTATTTCCCTCAGAAAGACCAAGTCCCCCGCCTGGTCTCTAGAGAACAAGCTGCCCTGGACCACACACCTTGGCTTCCAGCCCCTTCACCATCCTAGACAAGATCACCTAGAACGTTCCATCCAGACTGTGAATGTCCCTCTTTAACTACAGTCTCCAGTGAACCCACAACCTCAGGGACATATGACCTTGGAGGGTTAAGTGGGATTTCATTTCCCTGATTCTGGACCTGGGCTTTGCTAGCACGCCTCTCCCACTATGATAGCATTCGCTTAAGGCAGCTGAGCCCCATCAGGGGCTCCCTGAGCTTGTGGTCAGCTCAAGCCATCACATCTTTCTCATCTGTGCTCTGGGAAGCTGCCTCTGCTTGGTCTACACAGCTGAGACAATGGAGCCTGGGTGGGCTCAGGGGCCCCTTCTGCTGGGAACCTGCTTTGAAACAACATATCCATTGCATTCACTGGAGGAGCATCAGAAGTAGACAGTAATTTGTGTTTTTTCTTCACTGGATGCCCTAGGGTGGGTTCCCCCAAAGCAGACCCTGAGATGAGCATTTATGCGACTGATCGAGGATGTGCCCAGGAGAACCGGATAAGGGACCCAGAGTTGGAGGGAAGAAACTAAGAAAATCACGCTCCAGGCAAAGTCCCAGCCTCGGCTTGATATAAATTACACTGACTTGAGGCAAGGGAGCTGGGCTCTCACACCCCGGCTCCAGTCAGCCACTGTTTCAGGGCTGCCCCAGGAGGACACCAGCTCCCAGCACTCTTGCCATCTGTGCATGCATTCAGCACACTGGCACCCCCTCAAAGGCCAGCCATTTAAGAGGGGCACAGGTGCTGGGGCCACAAAGCACCCAGAGCCCAGTGATGGGTGCACAGGCACTGTAAAAGGGATATGAGGGCCGGGTGCAGTGGCTCATGCCTGTAATCCCAGCACTTTGGGAGGCTGAGGCGGGCGGATCACCAGGTCAGGAGATTGAGACCATCCTGGTTAACACGGTGAAACCCTGTCTCTACTAAAAATACAATAAATTAGCTGGGTGTGGTGGCACACGCCTGTAGTCCCAGCTACTCGGGAGGCTGAGGCAGGAGAATCACTTGAACCCAGGAGGCAGAGGTTGCAATGAGCTGAGATTGCACCACCGCACTCCAGCCTGGGCGACAGAGTGAGACTCGTCTCAAAACAAAAGAAAACAAAACAAAACAAAACAAAACAAAAAAAGGGATATGAGAGGATCAGAGCAGCGTCCCCTGTGCTACTGGAGGTGTTTTTGCCTCCTGTTACCAAGAAGGTACCAAGCTGTTGTTCCCTCAGGTTGTTCCTCATTCCATGTTGCTCAGCCAGCCAAAATCAGAAGCTGCCAAGGCACCCAGGGAAACAAGGCACCCACCGAAGTTCTTGTTTTCAAAAGTTTGAGCTAATTAAAGTTGATGGAGCTGGATTTCCCCTGAAGGAAAGGATACCAATGTTTGGGAAGGTTAGGATTCAGAGAAAGAAGCATTTGAAGTCTTCCCCAGGGCCTAGAAATTAAAGTCTAGAGATTTGGGAGGGTCTCTAGAAGGGCAGGAACGCAGGCCTTCACCTGAACCACTTCCTAAGTAGATAGCCAACCTCATATGGGAGGTTCCTAAAGGGGCTGACATCAAATCCTGAGACTCCATAGTGAAGACCCCAAGCTGCAGCCTCGCCTGGAAGAATAGGAACTTACCAGAGTATCCAATGACAGGAAAAGTCCAGAGGGCTCTACCCTGAATGTTCACCATGGATGAGTCCTGCCCCAAACCTGACAGATACAGATTTCTCATCTATCTTGACAAATGGGAACTTGCAGCCAGTTTAATTTGCCTCAAAGAAAATAAAATAATGTGACATTCCTTCACCCCCAGCAAGAACTAATCCCTTTCTCCAGTGCTCCTACAACAGGGAGGACATTTCCCTGATATTGATTTTTCATGACTGTCCTTCCTCCCTAGGAGACCCTGATCTCCTCAGGGAAGAGGTGGTGCTTTTTAAACCATTTCTGCAGCCCAGGTGCCTATCAAGGCCCCAGCATCCAGTGGGTCTCAATAAATGAGACCTATCATAATTAACATTCCCCTACCTCAGCACATGACTCATCAAAGTATTACATGTTGTTTGCACTTCTCTACCCCCTCCCCCTTCCCATCACCTCAAAGCTCTCCAAGCACACATGAGCCACTGCTCATAAATGTTGCATGAAAGAAGGGGTGGATGGATGGATGGATGGATGGATGGATGGATAGACAGACAGATGGCCTGATGGATGAGGCTGGTGAGCAAGTGAAAGAATGCTTGTTTTAGAATAAGCTATTTAGGCCACTGCCATTTCCTGTTGGCTGAGCAATGAGCATGCCACAGGGCCAATCAGCTCTAAATGCAAGGCGGTGCATGGCCAGAGGAAAGTTCCTGCTGTCTCTCCTTCACCCTGACAGCCATGGCCTCAAGGGCTAACAGAGGCCCTTGAGACCAATTCTGCCATCAGGAAGGAAAAGCCCTGCCAAAATATTTGCATTCAGAAAATTAGCATTTATAACACAGTCAGAGAACTATGAAATATCTTCCAGGCCAAGCACTGGGCAATGCCATGTTGGTGGGTTCTGATGAGCCCTGGGAAACTTACTTGCACCTTTTCAGCCCCTAACCCTATTACACAGGCCCCTGAGTGGAACAAATGCCTTCATCCTCACATGTTGCTGTTGGGAGTGTACTTTGATACAGCCTCTACTCAAGAACAATTTGGGAATACCTATAGACATTTTATTAACAAATGTGCACGCCATTTGACCCAGGAATTCTACTCCTAGGAATTAATCCTGCACATATACTCACGTATATGTACAAAATCCCCATATACAATGTTTGTAAAAAGCACGGTGTGAAAGCCATCTAACTCTTCATCAGAGGGACTGGGTAAATAAAGGATGTTCTGCAGCCATCAAAAAGAATGAAAGTTCTACATGTTCTGATATGGAACAATCCCCAAAATATATTGCTAAGAAGGAAAAAACAAGGTGCAGATCAGTGTGCATCATTTACTACCATTTGTGATGGTCTTATATAGCACAGACCAGTTCTGGAAAGATCCATAAGAATGGGTCCCAAGGGCTGGGTGCGGTGGCTCATGCCTGTAATCCCAGCACTTTGGGAGGCCGTGGCGGGCAGATCACCTGGGGCTGGGAGATTGAGACCAGCCTGACCAACATGGAGATATCTCGTCTCTACTAAAAACACAAAATTAGCCAGGCCTGATGGCACATGCTTGTAGTCCCAGCTACTCAGGAGGCTGAGGCAGGAGAATTACTTGAACCTGGGAGGCGGAGGTTGCAGTGAGCCAGGATCGAGCCATTGCACCCCAGCCTGGGCAACAAGAGTGAAACTCGGTCACAAAAAAAAAAAAAGAAGAATGGGTCCCAGGAGTTGCCTCCAAGGAAGGGACCATGGAGACTGGGGACTGAGGACTGGGAGACAAGAGTAGAGAAATGCTTCTCGTATTGCACAATTTTGAATTTTTTTGTATCATGTGTATGTATTACTTATGCTTAATCAAATACTCAATTTTAATATTAATTTTAAAAAATAATAATATCCCCATCCACCCAGCCATGTGCCATAGTATCTGACATTCTGCCAATAGGGAGTCACAAGGTTGAAGTCTTAGATTGAACATTGTTTCAACATCATTTCTCACTGGAAGCTGTTTATAATGCAAGCCTTACTAGAACTGGTTTGTGTGACCCAACCTATCAGACCAACTTTCCTCTTTCAGGTATACAAAAAACTTCACTGGGCATTGACTTTGTCCTACACACTTGCCCAGGCACTGGAGAGACAGGGAGAACAGGGCTGACCTCACAGTTAGCCAGGTGGACAGCTGCACGCACAGAGTGGCGGCAGTGCACAGGGAGTGGTGGCTCTGCACAGGGACTGTGGGCTCTGCATGGGACTGGTGGCACTGCGTACAGAATGATGGCCCTGTACAAGGAGTGGCAGCCCTGCATAGGGACCTATGGCCCTGCACAGGGAGTTGTGGCCTTGCATGAGGCCGGTGGCGGCTCTGCACGGGACTGATGGCACTGCACAGAGAGTGTGGCCCTTCACAAGGAGTGGTGGCCCTGCACAGGGACGGGGCAGATATACCCTGACATTTGAGGAGACTGAGGCAAGGATATAAGTGGGAGAGAGTTAGAATTTAGAATTCTCAGACTCCTTGGGTTTCATGCTGGAACATGCTGGCATGAGAGAGCCAGGCCTTGGCCTGTGGCCCAGCTCCCTCCTCTTCCCACCTCCTGCCCTGTCCCACCCCATCAGGGGCTTGCACACACACAGAGACCCTTCAGCCCTCATAGCCAAGCTCCTTGCACACAGACTCTTTCCACAGTCAGCGCCCTTAGCTCCTGTCAAGCCTCCAGGTACACACAAACCTGTGTCTCTGCTCGCCTGCAGAAGGAAGGACCCAGCCAAGTGTCCCAATAGGGCCTGGAAGCGATCTTGATGCCATCCGGGCAGAAAATCCCAGGTGGAGTACAGCCGGATAAAGAGAGCCCAGGTTTCAGGTTGGCATGTTCCTCGGGTTCTGCAGATCCCTCGGGCCCTGGAGAAGGAGATGGCCAGAGGAGGATAGCAAGGCCTTCCAAAGTGCAGTCCCGGGTCACAGCCCGCCTGCCTGGATCTAAGGACAGTGTCGCTGAGGCTCTGGCAGTGGGAGATTCCAAGACACGGTGAAGGCCTGAAGGAGGGGGTGGCCCTTGCTAAGACCTGTGGCCAGCTGACAGGGCTTCCCAGCACTCTGTCAGTAAGGCCCTTCCAGGAAGAGGGAGTGGCTGGACAAGAGGCTGTGTGTGGAAGGCAAAGGGGAGAAGGGAGAGAGGGGGCTGGTAACCCAATTCCTCTTCCTGCCTCCCTACTTCAGCATTGCCCTGCTCACGCCCCTTGGAGATCTCCCACAGCACTCCCTGTGTACACCTTTGCTGCTCAAAGGGTCTACACAAGCCAAGCACAGTGGCTCTTGCAAAGGTGGGAAGATGTCTTGAGGCCAGGAGTTTGAGACCACCCTAGGCAACATAGTAAGACTCTGTCTCTATTAAAAATAATAATAATTTTTTTTTTTTTTGGAGACAGTCTTGCTGTGTTACCCAGGCTGGAGTGCAGTGGCGTGATCTCGGCTCACTGCAACCTCCCCTTCCCCAGTTCAAGCTATTCCCGTGCCTCAGCCTCCCAAGTAGCTGGGATTACAGGCACCCGCCATCACACCCAGCTAATTTTTGTACTTTTAGTGGAGACAGGGTTTCACCATGTTGCCCAGGCCGGTCTCCAACTCCTGACCCCAAGCAATTCGCCCACCTCGGCCTCCCAAAGTGCTGGGATTAGAGGCGTGAGCCACCACAACCAGCCAATAATAAAAATTTTTTAAAGGGTGATCTAAGATCAGCAGCATGGCCTGGGAAATTGGAAATGCAGACCCTCTGGCCCCACCTCAGAACCACTGAATTAGAATTTGTATTTGGATAAAAGTCCCAGGTGAGTTCTGCAAACTTTGTAATTTGAGAAGCACTGGTCTACACCACACTCCAGCACCTTAACGCAGCTCCATTTCGCAGTGGTGGACATTGCACCATGCAGTGCATGGTTCCTTCTTGAGTGCAGCTTATGGAAGGAGGGGGAGTGACAGGACCGAACTTATTGTTCAAATCCCCTTGTAGTCTTGGGGTTCTTGGTTGCTCACTGCAGAGTTTATAGGTGAAATGAGCAGCTGTCCTCACCTCTCCAGCACCCTTGGAATGGAAGAGGCTGCCCTGAGCTGGGCTGGCATCTCCTGGGTCCTCAGTCTCAAGCCGCTTTCTGATGTCAGTGAGCTCTTTGAAGTCAGGTCCGCATCCTACACAGGGTAGGTACAGGGGGCCGGGAAGGCATAGAATACACATTAGGTTGGATCTAGCATCTGATCCACCTCCCCATGTTTCACGAATGGGCCAGTGGGTGAGTCTTAGGGAGGGCTAGGCCCTGCCTCTTAGAGGAAGGCTTAAAAGGCCCCAACCTACTCTTCTTGGCCTGGTCAGCTGGAGGCAGGCAGATGCCCCAAGTTCAGACAGTCAGATACTCCCACCAGGGATTTGGGTCTATGGTGAGTGACATCTAGAAGCAGGGCCAGCCAGAAGTCCTTCTTGGGGCTGGGCACAGTGACTCGTGCCTGTAATCCCAGCACTTTGAGGGGCTAAGGCAGGAGGATTGCTTGAAGTTAGGAGTTTGAGACCAGCCTGGACAACATAGCAAGACCCTCATCTCCACAAAAGTAAAAATAATAATAATAATAACCAGCCATATTAGAGCATTCCTATAGTTCCAGCAACTCAAGAGGCTGAGGTGGGAGGATCACTGGAGCCCACAAGGTCAAGGCTGCAGTGAGCTATGATTGCCCTCCTACAGCCCAGCAATTGCACACCTAACCCCACATACACATAATCAAATAGAGATTATACATTCACGATTGAAGCCAAAGTGTTATGACACAAAACTTACCCTTAGGACATGTCATAAGATCTGATATTTTAAATTTTTATTCTTTTTTGTTAAAGAAAGAGCTTGTTGATCCAACCCTCTAATAAAGCTGAAAGCCAACATTTGCAAACACTGGCAGGTGGCTGCGTGTCAGGGTGAGGTGTCACTGAACAGGGTGATAAAGCAAGATCTTGTCTCTAAAATAAATAATATAATATAATAAATATAATATAATTAAGTAGAATAACGAAATATCCTGCTGGCCAAGGTGGCATCCCCGCCCCCAGCAGCAAAGTCAGCAGGGCCAGTGGTGGCAAGCTGGTGTCCACACCAGTGGCCACAGTGTCATGTCCAGGCAATCTCTGCCCTATGACCTCAGCTGCCTTTCCAGCTGTCTTTGGTTTCTGCCTGTTTCCCTTCAGCCTCCCTAGATTCTGGGAGGGGCCAGTGTCCTGCTCCAGGCAGGCAGGGTCCAAGTCTGTTGTGGGCAGAACTCTGATGATCATTGCAGGGGTGGGAGGAGGGATGGAGGGAGCATGATGCTGGCAGAACCTCCATGGCATCTGGGGAATTGAAGGCTCTTTTTTGCTCAGTTCTCACCAACCAAAGCAGCATGAACAGTTTTCACCACGCCTCCCTTGTGGATGCCTGTGTTCCTGGTACACACCTCTGCTATGACACTTATCACCTGGTATTAGTTAAGCATCTGCCTCCTTCATTAGCTGTGGGTATTTAGAAAGCAATCCATATTTCCTCTCTGTATGCCTCAATTTCTCCACCTTTATTAGAGGACACTGGATAAGATTATTTCTGAGGCTGCTTCCATCAGTGGTTCTGTGAGCTGGTCCATGCATTCAGCCAGTCAGTAGGCCATCAAGCATGCATCTATGCAAGGCACTAGAAGGGTTACGTACAATGGGAAACTGAGGCCCAGAGGGAGGAAAGATGAAGTGCCCGAAGTTAAGGAGATAAAAGCAGAAGTGCAGGTAAGAGAAGGAGTATTCATATTACCGCAGGAATCCAAATTCTACAAGAGCATACGCTTGTTCTTTAAAGGGAGCCCTTGCTTTAAGCATTATTTGCCGATCAATACCCATTAATAATTACAGGACATGGGCAAATATTCTAGCAAAGGTCCTGAGGTCTTCCTAGATGTGCCCAAAATAACAAGGACTCCCCCCGCAGGTGGTACCAAAAGTCGGAGGATGTGTTGGAAGCTGACCTTCCCCACCTGTCCCTGCCTCACCCACAGTCACCCACCCCTCTAGGATGTAATGGTGAATCATTCAACACATGGGCCACCTTGGGAAGTCGCTTAACCTCTCTCCCTTTTCACGTTATAAAATGGGCATAGTCATTACACAAATGCATAAATCAACCTCAATTTTCTCATCTCTAAGTGAGAAGGTTGGACTAGAATTAACAAGAGGATCCTTGAAGTTCTTTCGAGCTCTGACATCCTCATCCATTGCAAAGCGGCTGTGAAACTGGATTATGTAAGGTCCTGTGGCCTCACCAATTGTTTTGCACATCCTGTCTTTTTCCCTAGCTAGATAATGATGTGGCTGAGGGCAGGGACTGTGCCCACACTCACCAGGTGCATGTGAGTCAGCGTCTGGATTGTGTGGCCCCGCTGGGGCTGCCCTGGCTATATCACATGCCTCTTGTGCCCATCTCATACCCCTCAGCCATCCTCTGACCACAGCGTTGCCCGGCGTGCCCCCTGCAGGCTTTTATTCTCCTGCAGCCCCAGGGCCTCTTCAACACTATGATGTGAGTCACCCGAGAAGCCCAGTCCCACAGGCATGCACAGCTCAGGAGTGCAGGACTGTCAAGGACTCTTGCAGCAACCCTCAGCCATGTGGTAGGTATGTGGGGTGCAGGGTGGGGAGGCAGTGGCATACATACTCCCCAGAAGCTTCAGTGGGATGGAGATCAGCTCAAAAACACACCTTTGACTTGACTTCCCCTCCTTCTCCACTTCACTCCCCCAGCCCCTCACCCTGCTCCCTGAGCTCTCCTCCCAAATAAACTGCATGCATGCAGGCACACATGACCAGGCTGTGGCTCTGCTCTTAGTGGGATACCAGGCAAAGACACCTGCCCTAGGGATTGGAGCCTAAGCCAGAGGAGGCAGGAGGGTTTAGGGCACCAGCCAAGAAGTGCTTTCCAGATGCTGAGTGGGATCCCGAATAGGGGAAAGGGCATCTAACATAGAATGAGGAGGAGATAACACAAGGGTAGAAATAACCAAGAAAGCGGATTTCTCTCAGATGACTTTAGAGCTGCTCCCAGCCATTGCTGGGCTCACATGGCTCACATGTCATAATTTTTGCCAAGGCGGTTTCACTGCCACCACCACCCCGCTCAGCCTCCAGTGGCTTGTCCACCCATGGCTGTGGCCTCTAACTGGGCAGGATTTTATAGGCTAGGAAGAAAAGTAGGGAATGTTAAGGGAGATTGAAGTCAAGTTCAACTTGGAACCATCCCAGAATGTCCAGCAGGAAAGGCCCATGGATGTTATAGGCTACAACCCTCTCAGTGCTCAGCGGAAGAACTAGGAGCAGAGAGGGTGACTAAGTCAAAGGCACCCAGACTTTGTAGGGAATCCTGTGTCCCTGCAGGATGCAGAATGGATGCTTCTGAACCCTGCCATACCCTCAGGGTACATGTCAGAGCACGTGTGTGGCTGGGACAATCCTCCATCTATGTTCCTCACTTACACCGGCTCCAGTTTAGGAAACCCAAAAGGCTACAACCAATCCACTACCACAGTGACCACAATGTACTTGGTGACACCTCACCTTGACACGCAGCCACCTGCCATTGTTCACAAATGTTGGTTTTCAGCTTTATGCAAGGGTAGGATCCAACAAGCTCATTCTTTAATGAAAAAGAAAGGAATTGTAAAATATCAGATCTTATTACATGTCCTAAGGGTAACTTTTATCTCATAACACTTTTGCTTCAATCATGAGTGTATAATTTCTATTTGATTTTGTGTCTATGGGGTTAGGTGTGCAATGTGGAAAAGCTTGAAAACCATTGCCTTATACCCATTTGAAAAATGAACCACCAAACAAAGGCTTAAAAATATGAATATTTGTCAACCAAAAGGAGAACTCCTGGGCCTGGAAGAAACATCACGATTCAAGTGCTGCAGCACGAAAGAAGTTGAGGCTGGATTTGTATTCAGCTTGACTGTTTGTAAAGCACCATGCACCATGCAACTGCCTTCAGTTCCTTTTCTTTTTCTTTTCTTTTTTTTTTTTTTTTTTTTTTTTTTGAGATGGAGTTTCGTTCTTGTCGCCCAGGCTGGAGTGCAATGGCACAATCTCGGCTCACTGCAATCTCCGCCTCCCAGGTTCAAGAGATTCTGCTGCCTTAGCCTCCTGAGTAGCTGGGATTGCAGGTGCCTGCCACCAAGCCTGGCTAATTTTTGTATTTTTAGTAGAGATGGGGTTTTGCCATGTTGGCCAGGCTGGTCTCAAACTCCTGACCTCAGTACTTGGCCTCCAAAGTGCTGGGATTACAGGCATAAGCCACCATGCCCAGCCTGCCTTCAGTTCTAACCACTAAAGGATTCGTGTTCTCCACTGAGAAACAGCCATATGGAGGGGCTTCCTGCAAGGGCACTGAAGATGTCAGAGATGATGCCTGTGGAGCACCTGGCACAGAGGAGCTGCCCTGCTGACTGCAGCACAGCCAGTTCACAGGGGTGAGCCCCGGCATCAGCTGAGGGAGCATCCCGTCTTGCAGCTCCTCCCCCAGCACACTCTCCCACCTCTGCTCACACAGGACCTCTGTCCAGGAGTGCTTACGGCAAGCCTTCTGCCTCAAAAACAGGGCTTTTGGGGCTAACTGGGAGTGTAAGGGTAAAAGGAAAGCTTCCACTAGGCCCCCCCCCCCCCCGATTGTTCGCTGGAAATGAAGGGACAATAGGAGACTGATAGGAGAAGAAGGCATACAAATGTATTAACATACATAAACACAGGAGCCATGAAAATATGAGGCTCAAAGAAGAGCCAGATGACTGAAGTTTAAATAGCACCCTCTTCATAGGAGAGAGGGAAATGGGGGTAGGTAATTTTCAAGGTTAGTAAATAATTTTGAGGGAAATCAAATGGACCCAGAAGGCAGACATTTTCCTGTAAATGTCCTCTTAGGAAGCTGAATGGGACTGCAATTTAAGGGAAAGTGAGGGGCAAAACTGCATTGTGAACAAAGGTTGTCTTATTACATAGGTAAAGTCTCCCTAGTAATCCCTCAAAGCTGACCTCAGAAGAATAGATGAAAAGTCTGGGCTTAGTGACAGCTTTTACTCTTTTCTCCTTGCAGGTGGGTGGTTAATCTTTCCTGGTTATTTGATGAGATTTCTAGGGAGGGGGCCTTAAGACAGTTGCATTTCTTTTGGAAAGAAGTTTCCATAGTCAGATAAGGAAATTCTAGACAGCCTCTTTTTCCTGCACTTGGGGAGGGGGCAGAGGAGAAACAAGAGAAGATTGGAAAATTCTTGGTTCTGAGGCAGCTTCTAAGGACTTGCATTTTCCTTTAATTCAAAGTGCTCAGCCTGCCAACACTTCCTACTTTGGGGTATCATTCTCCGTGACCCCACAGGGGAATGGGGTCTGTCCTCAGAGAATGGGGGAGGACCTCAAGGCAGCAGGGCAGAACTCCAGGGTGAGAGTCAAAGATGGTTTCCTGGACCTGAGACTCCAGTGGGGTTCATGCTAGAGTCACCCCAGTCTTCAGGCTCACTGCCCAAACACGCACTTGAGGAAGTCTGTGGGGGCAGCTCCTTGTTTTGCTCCTCACTGTCATTTTCCAAAAGGCAGACAAGCCCTGGCCGCCTTATGCCCAGGGCTGAGTCCACACCATGCTACACGAGCACCTCAGGGGAGGCTCCTCTCCAAAGTGCATTACCAGGGCCTGTGCTAAATTTTTCAGCAGCCTCTTGTCTCACTAATGGTCCCGGGAAATAGACTGAGCCTCCATCCCCAACTAAGTGCTCAGGCCTCCCCCACCTCTGTCCTGCCTGGGCAAGAAGCCCAGCGCCGCCCCACAGCCCAGCTCTCCATGCAGCCTCAGCTCCCAGTGGCCCTCTGCCAAGGACTTGCGCCTCTGTAGTGGGATGCAGTGCCTCATTTTATCCATAATTGTACGTGGTCCCTGTGTGATGTCCGGGGACGTGAAAAGTTGTGTCTCATTTCATTTGGGATCCAGTTAAATTCCCAAATGCTGCAACTGAGCAGGAATCTCAGTGCTCAGAGGCCAGCAGTAGGAGGAGTCTGGCTGCTGGGCCTGGACACCAGGCCTCTCCGGCCTCTGACCAGCTCTGGCCATTGGTCACCACCCTGGCTTTGTTGGGTATTAATCCACCACACTCTGCCTGGCTGATCCCTGAGTCAGAGCCAGGCTGGGATATGTGGGTCTCTGAGCCCACCAGCCTGTGACTCCCAAAAAGAGAGCACCCTTGCTACTTGGGAGGCTTGCCACCATGCCTAGCCAGCACTCTTGCTTTCTAAGCTGAAATCATTATAAGATAGTCACCTACTACCTTCTACCAAGAAATGTATCCCCTCACAAAGTATATGTTCCCACCCTATCCCAATCCTACCATCGTGATTTCTGAGTACTTTCCAGAAAACTGTCCCCACTGGCTCCCAAGGGCAGAGCACTTCCTCCAGCCTCTGGAATGTCCACCATGTTGATGGTGCATGGATGGTAATGACCCCACGGATGAGCTCTCTCCAGTGGGATCACGAAGGGAGAATGGGATCCCTGACTCCCCACAGAACAGCTCGGCCCAGCTGTGAGGTTGAGCAAATACACTCAAAGCTCAGCGTTAACCCAAGTCCAGCGCTCTCAGCTTACACAGGTGGCAGCCCAATCTTAGTGCTCCACTCAATCCATGTCTATGTATACTTACTTCTCTGGAACTAAAATGGGGAATAGGGCCAGGCACCATGACTCAAGCCTGTAATCCCAGCACTTTGGGAAGCCGAGGCAAGTGGATTACCTAAGGTTAGGAGTTCAAGACCAGCCTGGCCAACATGGTGAAACCCCATCTTTACTAAAAATACAAAATTAGCCAGGTGTGGTGGCGGGCGCCTGTAATCCCAGCTACTTGGGAGGCTAAGGGAGGAGAATCACTTGAACCCGGGAGGTGGAAATTGCAGTGAGCCGAGATCGAGCCATTGCACTCCAGCCTAGGTGACAAGAGTGAAACTCTATCTTAAAAAACAAAAATAAAATAAAATAAATTTTTTTTAAAGGCTGGAGGGACTAGGATGGGAGTGGGAAGGAGGGAGTTTCCAGCTCAATCCTCGCCAGCAGATATTCTTGCATCCTCCATACCTGAGCCTTCAGACCAATGCTCCCCAGGCCAAATGGGACCTCCCTTTCAAGTATAAGGCTCCCCTAATTCCTCACCTTAGGATCTTTAAGGCAGGTGACTGCCTTAAAGAACATATATTTCTTGCAGCCAGAAAACCCAACTCCCAACACCCCACAGAGTGTGGTCTGGCCTGGACAAGTCTGCCCTAAGAAAAAAGCGACAAAGACCCTTAGTAATTGAAACAGACTTTAAATACCATAAAGATGAGCTTTCAATCATTAAAAAAAAAATGTTTACTGAGCCAGGCACTAGGCCTAGGAACAGAGAGGTGCATCCAGGCTGCCATGTTAGGTGGGCCTGGGCCCCACTGCTGGGGTCAGAACGTATTAGAAAGGGTCTGGTCTGCTGGGCGCAGTGGCTCACACCTATAATCCCAGCACTTAGGGAGGCCGAGGCAGGCAGATCACCTGAGGTCTGCAGCTCGAGACCAGCCTGGCCAACATGGTGAAACCCCGTCTCTACTAAAAATACAAAAATTAGTTGGGCATAGTGATGGGCACCTGTAATCCCAGCTACTCAGGAGGCTGAGGCAAGAGAATTGCCTGAACCCAGGAGGCGGAGGTTGCAGTGAGCCAAGAACGCGCCACTGCACTCCAGCCTGGATGACAGAGTAAGAGTCCATCTCAAAAATAAAATAAAATAAAGAAAGGGTCTGGAAGCTCTAGGTGACCTCATGCTCACATCTATACGCACACCTTGATACATTATTTATGGATCAGGTGGCACAGCATTGCAGGCAGCAGCATGGCAAAGACAGTGTAGAATCAGAGTCGGGCAGCCTTGGATGGGATTCCGGTTCTGCCACCACTGGCTGTGTGATGGAAATCTACCACATCTCTCCAAGCCTTGCTGTCCTGTTTTATCAAATGAGGACATTGTACTGAATCACAAGGTCTGCACAATGCCCGTGCATGTGCCTGGAATCTTCCCCTCTGGTGTCCCCTCAATGCCCATGGTGCTTCCTGCACAGGGTGTACCATAGTTGCTTGCTGTCTCCTGCTGAAGCCTGCTGTGAAGAGGGACTGTGTGGAGGTAAGGCAGTGGGCCTCTCCCTGTGAGGTCCTCAGGGGGATGAAGGCAAAGTCAGAAGTAAAAAAAGAGAGGGGGGACCCATCCCCAACCAGCTGCCATCCCAGGGCACTCAGCCTAAGGCCACTGCATTTGCATGCTATTTACATAAATCTGCATATACACTGTATTCCCACTCCGTCTTGTAGGCAATTATTGCATTTAGGCAGCTCTGCATTCCAGGAAGGTGCACAAGCAGAGATGTGATCCCCTGAACTTCATGACAAGAAAGTACTCGAAGCCCCTCTCCCACCTCCAGCAGCAAATGTCTCCCCTGGGGCTGTCCTGTGTTGTGTTTGAAACCTGCTCTGGGGCTCCTGCCCGCCACCTGTAGTGGCTACCATCAGAAGTTCCTGTTAATTGGGGATGGCAGGGTCACGACATCTCTACTCCTCTCCCACTTCTCAGCAGTTCTAATTTAAACCAGGTTAGAATCTTCCCACTTGGTAGTCTGGTAGGGATCAGCAGTTCTAATTTAAACCAGGTTAGAATCTTCCCACTTGGTAGTCTGGTAGGGAAATTATAGTTAACAATAATTTATTATATAAGTCAAAATAGCCAGAAGAGAAGAACTGTAATGTTCCCAACACACACAAAAAAGATAAATGTTTGAAGTGAAGCATTGAAGTGATGCTCCAATTATCCTGATTTGATCATTACATATTGCATGCAAGTACCAAAAGATCACATGTACCCAAAAATATGTACAACTATGATATATCAATTAATTTTTTAATTGATTTTTTTTCTTATTTTCCTGTGTAGTGGCAGAATCACAGCTCACTGCAGCCTCAACCTCCTGGGGTTCAAACTATCCTCCCAACTCAACCTCCTGAGTAGCTGGGAATATAGGCCCTCACCACCATGCCCAGCTAATTTTTTGTGTGTTTTTGTAGAGATGGGGGTCTCATTTTGTTACCCAGCTGGCCTGTAACTCCCGGGCTCAAGGGATTATCTTGCCTCAGCCTTCCAAAATGATGAGATTACAAGTGTGAGCCACCGACTCTGGCTGATATATCAATTTTTTAAAAAAAGGATCTTCTCCAGGCTTCAATGCGACTTCACCTATACCAGGTGTGAGCGGCCCTCATGTCCAGGTGGGTGGGGCCAGGCATCTGCAGGGACCTCAGGCTTTTTGGATTGTTTGGGATGGAGGCCCAAGGAGGGGGAAGGTATGGGGTCTCACCCAAGCTGGCTCTCCCCAAGGAATAAGAGTAATCACATGGGCCTGGAGCAGAAAAGGGAAGAGAAGGGTCCCCAGGAATGATGATTTCTGGGGCTTCAGGAAAGAGTGTGGAACTGAATGGCAGAGCTAAGGGAAGACTAGGACTTACAACCACCAAAATCAGGCCCTCCAGCTGGGTTCGGGGCCGAGGGAGAGTGCAGCCTGGCTTCTGCCATTCTCCTTTCATCCCCCTGGAGCTTCTGAAATCCACAGAATTGTGGTGAAGGACAAGGAGCCAAGGGCTCATAGGCAAGGGGAGGCAGGGAATTCAATGTGTTCAAGGCCTACATTGCACATCTGCCCTTGGTTTACTCTATCTAATGTTCCCATTTGACCGGTAAGAAAACTGAGGCTCAAGATTCAAACCCAGGTCCTTGTAACTTCAAAAACCTTGTTCTTTCTAGGTGTCAAAGTCAATAGATGGGCCACGGGGCTAGCAGTCACTTCTCTTCCTGGACTTGGCAGTCAAGGGATAGGACCTGAACTAAATTGCCTTTCTACAGACTTTTCAGCCCCAACCAGAGGCCTGCTGCAGGCAGTTGTTTGAACTCCTTGATTAAATGTTCAGCCCCTGGCCTGGGCGGCAGGCTCCCAACACACAAGACTTACTGAGTCCCCCAAATAGACTTCAAAACACAGTCCTGAGACTCTGCCTGCCAGTTGCCCATTAAGCTCATCCCAGCCTGGCATCTTCCTTTGTTGGTCCACTCTCCCTATGGCTACCAGGGAGAAAGTTTTTTCAGAGATGAATAAGGGCGTCCAGACAACAGAGATGTAGTAGTAGGAGGTGGAACCAAAACAGAACCAGGGGTCTGAATCCGGGCTCTGCTACTTTCTGAGATATGCCACATCAGACAGGTGACTTAACCTCCTGTGTCTCAGTTTCCAAATTCAAAAACGGAAAATGTATTATGACGATCAGATGAGTTAATACAGTCAAAATACTTCTTAGAACAGCATCTGGGATGTAGCAAGCACTCAAAAACATATTAGCTATTATGATCACACAGAGACGCATACCTCCTAAAATCTTCCTGGGCTCCCACCGCCATCATGATAAAGCCTCACTTCTCACCAAAGGCAAATCAGGCCTCTCATCATCTGCCTCCTCCCTCCCCAGCCCCATCTCCCGAAGCGCCTCTCAGGGCACCTCTGCCCTTGCACAAGGCAGGGCCTGTTCCTAGCAACTCTCAGAGTAGCAGGGGAATTTTCCAACACCAAGATCTCAGATACCTCAAGCTGGCAGGAGTGCGAGGTCCAACAAGAAGAGATTTTATGAATCAGCCAGCCATGGGGGTGGGGCATGGCCAGGTTTCCTGATTCCCAGACCAGGGTGCCAACAACACCTACTGTTCATGTGAGAAAAGGAGAAAGAGGAGGAGGGGCCACTGGCGTCTTTTGCCCACCTGGGGTTCCTCGCTGTGGGAGAGGGGGAGGCCAGAGGACAGCAAGTTCCCTGAGAGCCTCTCAGAGAAGAGGAGAGTTTAGATCATCACACAGGATAAGGAAGAAGACCTTTCCCAAGGGGGTGGAGCAGAGCCTGCCTGGAGGTAAATTTCCTTTGGGAACTGTCTTCTTCAGTATTTCCTTTCCTCTCTGAACACCCTTTCTTTTCCTTTCAGATTATCTGACAGCCTTTTAATGAACACCTACTAAGTGCCCACCACTTTCCTGGGAACTTAATTCTTACAACCTGTTAAGTGGTCTATACACTCATTTTACAGTGGAGGAAATGGAGACTTAGCGGAGATGTGAAATTTGAACCAGGTCCATGTGGTTTCAAAGCCTGCGCATGTTCCTTTACCCTATGGAAGCCTCCAGAAGCCAAGGTCTCATCTCCCCTCTTCCCTGGAGGCCCCAAACCTGGGTAGCTGTGCCCCTAGACCTTTGAGGGAGGGTCTGGAGCCATTATCTCCCTTATCTTTTCTTGCAGCGACTTGGCTTCTCCCAGGCTGCCGTAACCAGCAAACACCTAAAGATGGCTCTGAGACGATGGCCCTCTGTGTGTGTGTCCAGAAATCAGGTAGTACACCACACAGAATCAGACTCTCAGTGACATGCCTGATATTCCACAGACCTGCATCCAGGCTGTGCAGATCTCAGGTAGACACAACCAGTGGTTGGGGATGGCTGGTAGGATCTTGCCTAGGCAGGCCAGGGAGCTCTGTGAGGAGTGTTTGGGAGAAAATCCCCCAGGTTCATCTCCCTGCATGGACTGCCCCTGCTGGGCCCTCACACTAAGCTGGTCCTGGTCCTCAGTACTGAGGGATCACCACAGGTGTGTAGGCCACAGGAGCTCACAGGAGCCCTCCACCTAGGGGGTCAAAGGTAGTGGAAGATCTGAGAGTCAGGCAGACCTGGTCCAAATCCCGGATCTGCCATTTCCTCACTGCATGATGCTAAAAAAGTCACTTCTTCATCTGAAAAATGGGGCTGATCCCACCCATTCTGCAGGGTCTCAGTGGGGATTGAAGGGGGCTGACCTCAATGTAGCACGATGCCTGCCCCAGGTGGGACTTCAGCAAACTCTCTTTCCTTTCCCTTCCCTCCCCTTGAAGGCCAAGACCAAGGAAACAGAATTGGGCATGCCAGAACATATCCCAGCCCTGTGGGGTGGATTTATCTCCACTTCTGATCACAGTGTGTTTGCGTATGACCTTGAGGCCAGTGACTTTTACACCTTGCCTATGCTGGGCTGGGCTGTGACTTGGCTGTGACTTGCCTGCCCTGAAGCCAAGCCTCAGCTGACACGTGTCTTTCCACCACCCCTGCTGTGCTGAGTGAGCACCAGCCACCTGTCCCATTGTTCCTGCCCCAGGCTGTGTGTGGAGAGTGGTCTGACAGGGCAGACAACACCCTACACTCCAGATGTGTTGAGGTGGGCTCTGGGGGTCAGGAAGGAAGCAGGGAGGGGCACAGTGTGAACATCCTGTGCAGATGTCCCCCCAACTGGCCCCCCAGCTGGTTGGGTTTTCTTTTCTCAGTAACTCCTGGCAGAAGTCCAAGGAGGCCTCCTTCTCCCAAACCCTCTGTCCTTGGCTCAAAAATCCAGCAGAGGACGTGCCACGACCACGAAAGGTGACAGCAGTCAAGGGGAAAGAGGACTCCCTTACTGGAGTGCACAGAAGTTTCCTATTTATTTTGCTTACGCGGTTGACTTTTTCCAAAGGCTGCTTGGGACGGCTTACATCGAAAAGCTTAGCAATAAGGCTAGTAGTAAATCAGACAAAAAAATCATGGACTGGGGGAAAGAAAGTAGCATTTAAATATATTTAATAAGGACGATATAGTCGTGAACATGTGCCTGAGTATCCTGGCTACCACAGTAAAAGGGGAAATACAATCAGTTATGGGAAAAGAGTAAAAATACTAATCATGATTTTTTTTTTCTTGGAGCTTTGTGTAATACGCACTGATGTTGAAAAGGGTAGAGTTATTTTTCCATATTTGTAGAAATTCAGAAGATTATCAGACTATTTACCTCACAAGGACTTTTAAGCAAGCAAAAAGTATGATACTGTCATGCACCCTGGTGAGGGGAAGTGTCATCCAGTTCTAGGTTTCTGTGAATCTACCTTGATGCAGGTGTTCAGGGAGTAGTGAGTTTCCTCAGTTGTAATGTAGACCAGCGCTTCTCAAACTTAAACACGTATACAATCTCCTAGGGGGTCTTGTTAAAATGCCATTCTAATTTGGGAGCTTTGGGGTGGCCTGACACTCTGCCATTCTAAAACCCTCCCAGGCCATCACGATCACCACCTTCCGAGCAGCAAGGGGTTAAAACCCAGGCATCTCCCATGATCTAGTAGTGAGTGCCTTTCTAATCGCCCCCAGCTGAAAGGCAATGCAATGTTATCCTAGACGGGCAAGAAGAATCTCTTCCTTGGCTCTGTAAATGCTTCCAGGATGTGCTGGGTCAGCCTCCCTCCATTCTGGTTGGCGATCTTGGTCTAGTCACAAGCCAAGACCGTTGATCATACACAAAAGTTTAAGTACCTACTACGCGCCAGGAAGCTCCCTCAGAAAGATGGTTGGTCCTGCTCCCCCACCCACCTTCCACCCTGGCATCTTTTATCCACTCTTCCTTCAGCAACTGCCTTTATCAATGCTCCCTTGAGCCAAAATAAACAAATAAAAAGCAACTTCCTTTGGAAGCTACTCCATACTCTTGCGCTGGCCACAGTTACATCTCCCTGCAGATACACAGATTCTCATGACACAGAGCTCAGACAGTGCTTCGTCTCTGGAGGGCTCATGTTTCGAGAGAAGACTGGAAGGAGGACAACCTTATGCTCCAGTAGAATTCCAAATTCTGGGGTGCAGGGACATTTCGTGTGTGTATGTGGAGGGGGGTGTGTCCTAATGCCCTGTAAGCCACACTTTATAATGCTGTACAATATTGGGTCACCATGATGGGCCATGGAAAGCAGAATCTGTGAGGTTCAGTCCCAGGCTCCAGCACCCCTTTGTCAGCTGGCCTCCCCGCTCAGTGCCCTCTCCCACTACCTGCCCTGCCTCAGCTCTGACTGCTGCTGATGTGCCTCCACCCATCAGGTCATTGTGATGGCAAAGACAATGCCTCCATTTGCCCTGAATGCAGCCTTACATAGGAAAGAGCTTCCTGTGCTCCAGAACTTGGAGGAGTCCTGCAGCACCTGGTCTAGTGGGGAGAGCATCAGTGGGGAGCGGCACCTTTCCTGCGGCCACGGCCCACTGGGCAGGACCAGATCCAAGTGGCCTGGCTTCTGGCTAGGGTGTCAGAGTACATTGGGGCATACAGCTTCCCGTGGCCATCTCGTTTTCATGGAGGATTTATTTTGTGAAGTGGACCTGCTCTGTCCCATCCTATAAATGCTGGATTAATCCAAGAAGCTGAGGGTGAGCAACATCCCTCTCCTTCCTGATCAAATAAGAAATAAATCTAGATTCTCTCCTGGATGCTATTCTCTTCTCAGCCAAACAGCTAACCTTGTCTTCAAGGAAAAAGGGCAATTCCAGGGGCTCTGTAAATTGAATATTCAGCAACTCCAGGGGCAGACATCCCTAAGTGCATAAGTGGAGCACCCCTCTGAATCAGCATCACACAAGCTGGGGGGCATAAAAAGGAGGAGAGCAGAGTAGGCAGGAGCTGTGGGGACATTTCTGAGATGCTAAAAGAGGCAAGGAAGTGTGAGCATGGGTGTGCATTCATGCAACAGGTATTTACTGAGCACCTACTATGAGCCAGGCAGTGCTCTATCCATTAGAGATATGGAATTGAATAAAACATAAAAATCCCTGCCCAGGAGGAGCTCACATTTCTATGGGAGAAGACAGTTACTGAAAAACAGTCCAAAAAACTCTATTTTATAGTGTGTTCAGAGGTAATACAGGCTATGGGAAAAAAAAGAAAGCAAGCAGGTACATGGATGAGGAATGGGGGTGATCAGGGTGGGCCTCACAGAAATGATGACCTTTCAGCCAAGACTTGGAGGAGGTAGGGAGGGTACCTGGGGATGCCTAGGATCCAGGCAAGGGGAACGGCAAGGGTCAGGATCCTGTCAGATTCATCTGAGGTGGGACTGAGTGTGAGCAGAGAGAGGGAGACAGAGGATGAGGGCAGAGAGAAGGCCAATCACACTGGGCCACGGCTATTGCAAGGACTTTACTTTTGCTGGGGGAGGGGGTAGAGTTTTGAGCAGAGGAGAAATGCGATCTGGCAAACATCTTGCAAGGATGGCTCTGACTGTTCTGTCCTTGGCAGAGGACACCAGAGTCTGGCCCATAGAAGGTGCTCAACAAAGCTCAGCACATTGCACTCCTCCCTGGAGTAGGAAAGGGCTCGTCTGCTTTGGGAAATTTGGCTCTCAATCTTCTGGAAACACCTGACCCCATGCCAGGTGAGACAAGCTCACACTCAAGGCCCCCTTAGTCTAACGGTCAGTGGACAGAACAAGCACCAAAGGTCAACGGCGTGGGTGGTGGCCTCGCTGCCAAAGTGTGTGGGCCCAAGTAGGGTATTCACCTCCCTCCCTGTCTGTGAGAAATTTCAGACCCCTCTACTTTTTCCAGCAGGAGTTCATGTTCCTTTTAAGATAATCCTCTATAAACCTCTGCCAGCCCAGCCTTCAAAATGTCTCCCCCTGTCTCTCTTACTCATGGAGAGCCCCGCTTCCCCGCCTCAAAAAAAAGTCTTCCTCTCTCTTACTCATGCATGGAGAGCCCCACAAAAAGACACTGGTTCCCAGGGATTCTTCCAAAGATGCTGGAAGACCTCTCAGTGTTTGCATTTCCCAAGCTCGGTTTCCTTGTGCTGTCCTTGGGCATTAAAGGAAGGCTATTCAGCCATCCCCATCAGCAGGAGCAGACATCAAAAGAACAGCTACTGCAGGGGGAGCATATTAGGGGCACCAGAGGGGGCTAGGAACTGGGTCTTGTCTTCTCAAAGTTTACAACCCACTGCAGGGGCCACTCACCAGCCCTGGCACCCTAAGGGCAGGAACCTCCATTGGGCACGTGTGTCTCTAGCACTGGGAGCACTGTCTGGCACCTGGGGCACTGTGAGTGTTGAATGGATAAAGGACCTGTAAGAATTGCCATAAGAGGTGTTGCCCTGGGGCAAGGTGGGACAGGAAAGTTCTTGCAAGAGAAAGGAGAGGCTCTGGCCTTGGGCCCTGGCTGAGCAGAGAGCTGGGAGGTGGGTATTCGGGTAGGAGGAAAGCTGTGGAGGGGGAAAGCAAACTGCCTGCGGGCGTGGGGGGGTTCTCGGCGGGAGTTGGGGGTGGAGGGAAAGGCCCTTTACAGCAGCACTCCCTCCACAGGGAGACCAGAGCTCTGCCTCTTCCTCCCCACCGTGCCCTTTGGGGTCCAGTTGTGGGGCCTTCCTTGAGGCCCAGCTCCTGCCTCTGGCCTCCGGAGGCTTATCTCCCCAACAGAGGCTGGCTCCCCAGAAAACAGGATTCTTAGACTTCCTAAAAATAACCTGAAGCTCCTTATCAGAGGCTAATAGTGTATGTCTCCCAGGAATACTCTAGAAAGAGTACCAGGGGTCAGGGACCCCCACTCAGCCTCCACGAATCTGAGCGGAAAAGCCCGGGTCTCCTCACCTGTAAAGAAAATAACTGCAGCCGGCAACCGTGACCACAGGTGAGAAGGGGCTTCCGACCAGGGCGCACACCTCCAGAGAGGCGCCCACAGACAGCCTCCCCTTACTTACGCCCTGCTTCACTGCAGTGCTGTGAAGCCATCGGCATTGGAAGTGCGGAGGGCAGCGGGCAGTGCCCCAGGGGGAAGGGGGGACGGGTAGGGTTTCAGAGCCCAGAAGGCCTAGACAGGGAGGCGGCTCCGGGAGAAAGGTACCCGCCATCCCACCGGTCTTGGAACCTGAGGACTGCTGGGAAGGGTCAAAAGTCTGCCCTAAGGGTGGACAAGGGACAGAGATTGGGGGGGACCACAAAGGCCTGGGTGCAACCTTGTCGAGAGGGAAGGGATCCGGACCCAATCTGGCGCCCTGGTCTCTTCCCACCTGCAACCATGGCTGTCACTTGGCCTCGGTTATAAAATGGACAAGGATTCGAGGTGCTCCTCAGGTTAAGAGAGGTCACCCTGGCCTGGGTGCCCTCCGTGGCCGGGCTAAGAGGAGGTCCCGGAGTTCTGCTCACTTCAGCCGTGTGCCGGGCACTGCACATCAGGAAGTGTGGGAGCCGGCTGGCGACCTCCCGCCCGGGGCCAGGGGAGGAGGGTGGTTGGACGCTGCCACCGCTGCCGGGGCTGTGCAGGGCTGGGCGGGGAGCAAGGACCCGGCGGCTCCTGATTGCGGCCCCGGGGGAGGTGGCCGAGCCGGATAAGCTGCGGCGGGCTGGAGGGCGGCCACCTCCCCTGCAGGTCCGGCCCTCCCGGGCGGGTGGGGCGCGGGAGAGGAGGAGCCTCGGGCCGAGCCACCGCCTTCGCCGCGGACCTTCAGCTGCCGCGGTTGCTCCGAGCGGCGGGCCGCAGAGGTGAGTGAACCCTCCCCCGGTCTCCGCGGGGCTGCGTGCTGCGCCCGGTCCCCGAGACGCCCGCCCGGTTGCACCCTGCGCCATCGCTGCGCGGACCTCGGGTGCCGCCACACGTCTGGAGGCGACTTCTGTCCCCTGGGACCGAGCCACGTGCGCCCGGCGGCAGAGAAACCGGGTTCCGGGGCCCCCACCCCGTGTGCCTTCCTTCCCTAGGCGTGGAAGCCGCTTGCGCCGCGCGGGTTAGGCAGGGCCGGCGGCGACAGTGGCGGGGAGCAGGCTCTGGAGCCCCGGGTGCAGATGTGGGCGCCCCTCCGGCTGACCCCGGCTGAGTCCACAGGTCCCGTGTGCCCCACGGCTGGGGCTCTGGCCAGCGGTCCCAAAGGAGGGCTGGTAGCTGTGGGCGGGATCTTCCAGGCTCTTCCTCGCCAGACCTCCCAGTCCCTTCGCAGCCGAACAGGGCAGGGGCAGGGGCAGGTGCAGGGGCTGGGCAGAGGCGCCCGACCTTGGTCCCCAGGAGGAGGCTGGCCTCACCAGTGCCCGCCTCTGCCCGCGGAGCCCTTGCCTGGCAAAGTTCCCCCTCCTGCCCGGCAAAGCTCCCCCTCCTGCCCACTTCCCCGAAATTTGGGGACAGGCTGCCCGGAGAGGTGTGGTTGGAACTTTGGTCACTCTGAGTAAATGAAAGGGAGGGTGTGCCCAGATAATATGCGGTTTGGGGACCAGAAAGCCGGATCCGTGGGGAGAAGCAGGAGGGTCCCGCTGAAGCCCTGGCGGAGGGCACGGAGAGGCCTCCCAAATATCCAGGGCCACCTCAGAGATGGGCTCCAGAAGTGGGGATTCTGGAAATGCCCCCGGGGAGGTATTTCTGTCCATCAGAGTGCAGCCATAATATAATTAACAGCAGATATTCCCATTTATGTGTGCCAGGCATCTTGCTAAGGGCTTTGTGCACAATATCCCAGTTAATCCTCACAACAGGAAGGCACCATTATCTCTTGTTAAAAATGGGGAAACAGCCTCAGAGAGTCCACATATTTTGCAAGGATACACAGCTAGGAAGTTGCAGAAGCAGAATTTGAACCCAGAGTTATCTGACTTGGAGCCCAGAGGAACCTACTACTGGGGCGAAACAGGCTGTGTCCTCAAGAGGATTCTGGCAGCCCCAAGAATACAGTGCTGAGAGCCAGAAGGTCCACAAAACCAAAGGGTCTCACCTGGGTGTGTCCTCTCAGTCACCTGCAAGGCTTGTTAAAAATATAGATCCCCAAGTCCCATCCGAAGCTGACTAAATCAGCTAGGAGCACCTGGAGGGCCCAGACTGTGTCTTACTCATCTCTGTCCCTGGTGGCCTGCAGAGGGGCTGGCAAGGAGCAGGTGCTTAGTCAATGTCTAATGGGTAAGTGGGCGGGGTGGGGTAGATGGTGTCACTAGTGTCCTGAAGGGGGCTTAAATGGAGCAGGTGGCCTCAGCCAGGCAATCCGGCAGCAGGTATGGAACTGACACAGTCTGATGCTGGCCTCAGAGCCAGCAGGGAGCTCAGGCTGGGCAACTTGTCCACCTGGGGGTTGAACAGCCTGCCCCAGGTTTGCTGAGGACCAGGCCAGGTCAAGCTGGAATCACACATGTTCCCTCTCCAGCCTAGAGATGTCAAACAGGTAGATTCCTCTCCCATTCATATCTCCTATCCTTGGCCCACAGCCCTTCCCTTCTTGGACTTATCAGAGACCAGGGTGCTGGGCAGGGCTTCAGGTGGTTAAAAAGTGAAAGTTCTTGAGTGAAGTCCAAAGGCGCACACCTGAGAGCTGGGTGGGCAAAAGGTCACTGGCTGAGTGCTGGGGATAGTCTGGCTTTGGAGTCAGATGGACGAGTCCAAATCTCAGCTCCTTACCCCGTAACATGAAGCCCTCAGATCTCTGAACCTCTGTTCATTTGCAAAACCTTGCCAAGGGCTTCAAACAGCATATCCTCATAAAACAAGTATGCCTATTTGGGGTACTAAGTGTGTGAAGTGCTGAGTTTTAGGAGTGCAGTAAATATCGGATCCCTCCTTCTTCACCTCAGGTTTGCGAGTTAACCAGTGAGGGGCCTTCCAGGCCTAGTGCTCTTGTAGACCGAACCACTAGCTTTCCTAGAGAAGGTAACTGAGGCCTAGAGAGTGGCCTCCAGGTTCCGTGCTCTGTGGCAGAGCTGGCCTTGGCTCCAAGTCCCAGGGTTCCCAGCTCAGTCTCAGCTGATGCCTCCCAGCCTGGCGGTCTACTCTGCCTGCTACATTCCCTGTCCAGCTGCAAATGAACAACTGAGAGGGCTGGGTTGAGATTCAGGCAGGCTGGGGCAGGGGAAGGAAGCAGGTCATTTGGGGAGTCGGGCTCTCTGGTCTTCCAGCTGAGGCTGGATCCACTCTTTCCTGTCCACCCACGGTGCGTAGTGGCCAGGTCTTCCTGAGCTGAGCAGGTTGAGCACTATGAAACTGCTTTCTAGCATCTAGACCAGGGAGTTGCCTCTTGATTTAAAATGAGGATGTTTACCAGTTTAAGTAGTTATTAAAACCTAAGGCCAAGTTGGTGCCTTTCCTCCCTCTAGGAGTTGGAAGGGTGTGTGCTTTTTTCCGCTCCTACCCCACCCCTGCCAAACCATCCCAATTTGAGAGGCTGTGGAGATTACAGAACTTGGAGAGGAGAGGGGCAGGGATCGGGGTTGGAGACTAGATGGTCTTCAAACATTGGGCTACAGAAGTCCCTCTTCCTCCCATCTGTCTCCTGCAGCTGGGTCCACCCACCTGTCCAACACAGCCTCCCACGGGTCCCGGGCCTCTGTGTGCTCCAACTGTCACATCCTTGGCATGCCACACACCACCACTATCCTGCCTGAAATGCCAGTCCTCATCACTGACATTCAGCCTCCCATGTGCC
Source organism: Pan troglodytes (assembly GCF_028858775.2). Lineage (NCBI taxonomy): Eukaryota > Metazoa > Chordata > Mammalia > Primates > Hominidae > Pan > Pan troglodytes. The sequence continues at coordinate 19,911,762 of NC_072411.2, forward strand.
AGCATCCGGGCCAAACACTTTATCTACAGGAGCTCATTTGTACCTGGAGACTCTTAGGAGGTCGATAATGTTATTCTCCCAACCATGTGACTTTCCAACTTCATATGGACCCCAACCTCTTTTTTTCCACCTCTAACCTGAGACTCCTGCCACTGCCACATTCTCCTGTCCAAATTCTGCCTCATCGGTTATTCATTCAACAAACACTTACTGAGCACTAACTTTGAGCCAGGCACTCTAAGACCAGCTGAGTCCCACTTCTGGCAGGATGAGTGTTGTTGTCATTAACCACCCCACAAACACCCGTGCCCTCTGCGTACTTGCGAATCTGAGTGAGGAGACACAGTAGCAGTAAGTCTCAGGACCTATAGCTCATGTGAGTGAGCGAGGATGCAAAACCAGAGACACCCCCTCCCCTCACCCACTGAGCTGGAGGGATCAACCACTGTGCCTGCCATCAGGGCTGATGGGCGACTGCTTGTGGATCAGAAACTCTTGCGTTGTCACTTCAACCCAGGGGCAGAGTGTGTTCCTCTTCAGGTGTGGCCTGGTCTCGTGACCCCTGCACTGAATGGGCCAGGCGTTCATTGCTCCAGCACCGTAAGAACACTGACACTGGAGAATTGTTCGATACTCAACTCTTCCCAGTCAGTCTGTCTTCTGCATGCCCACAGTTACCGGGCAGCGTGGGCAACAAGTGAGCACTGATTGTTCCGCAATCAGGCTGTGACTTACTCCATCTCTGCCTTCTGCTTAAGAGAGCCAGGTGGGAGTTCAGCAAAGATCACATGTTTAAGCCTTGTTATTAAACACGTAAAAAAAATACTGCCCCAAGATTATAAAGCCAACTTTGGTACATGTAAAGAGATTTGGGGTTGGTGAATGGGCCCACTAAGCTTTATTTTGTGGTGTCAGCTGTCTTGGTTCATGTGTAGACAGCAGGGCTCCCAAAGCCAGCATGCTGGGGTCTGTGAGGGAACAAGCTTCCCATTTCTTTTATTTATTTATTTATTTATTTATTTATTTATTTATTTATTGGAGACAGAATCTCGCTCTGTCACCTAGGTTGGAGTGCAGTGGTGCCATCTTGGCTCACTGCAACCTCTGCCTCCCGATTTCAAGCAATTCTCCTGCTTCAGCCTCCTGAGCAGCTGGGATTACAGGTGTGCTCCACCACACCCAGCTAATTTTTGTATTATTAGTAGAGATGGGGTTTTGCCATGTTGGCCAGGCTGGTTTTGAACTCCTGACCTCAGGCGATCCACCTGCCTCGGCCTCCCAAAGTGCTGGGATTACAGGTGTGAGTCACCACACCCGGCTGCTTCTCATTTCTATAAGCATCCGACTGGTGGGGTGGCCAGTAGGCTGTGGGGAGTGGTGCGTGATTTTCCTGGTGGGCTTGAGAGGGTAACAGTATACCCCAGTCAGGGCAAGTGTCTCTCTGAAGGTGAACTCTGGGTGCACAGCTAGAGGATACAGTGGCTGTGAGCTGGGCCCTCCAGGTGAGGTCTGGCCTGCCCATTGCCACAGTGGGCTTGCTGGCATCCAGGGGGGCTTTCTGGGTGACTGCCCAGGCCTGCACATGAGTCAGTAGCACGCTGAATGCAGTGGAGTTTGAGGGGACCCACCACTGTCCATCATATCGCCCCAACCTGGGTGTAAGGCCAGAGCAGCTGTGGGAAGTGACACCAGGCCCTCTGGAGATGACCCTCTGGCCCTTGGAGATGTCTCTGGACTGGCCAGAAAGAAGGTGGTGTCTGGAACTGGAAGGGAAAGAAGCAAGACAGTGCTGGGCCCAGCAGCCAGAAATCAGGGTGATGGGTGGGTGGAGGGGCAGGCATCTGGGAAAGCCCTGCCCTCCTGGTGTTCCCAGATCTGAAGGCTGGAGGTTGGAAACCTTGTGTCACCTGTGCTGGTGTGAGTTCCATTGGGGCTGCCGCTTACCCTCCCATGACCTTTAACATCTGGCGTGGCTCTGTGGGGGGTGCTGAGAGGAGGGGAAGACCCAAGCCTGAGGGAGCTCAGGGTAGAGCCAAGGTCTCAGTGAGAACCCCAGGGGGCAGCTGTCACAGCTGACCTGGAGCCCTCCAGGAACGCGTACTCTCCAGCTCCTGCACTCTCAAAAGCAACAGAAAGGTTTGCTTTCCTCAGGTGCGGTTTCCTCACAGTGCAGCTTCTCCAAAGAGATCTGGAGACCCCCCAGCAGCTTTGACAGGAAAATAGAGTCCTATCCACCTCACACCAACACACTGAACTAGAGACTCTGGGCCTGGGGCTGCCCAGAAACCCACCCACTTAAACTGCCCGGGCGATTCTGGTGTTCACAAATATTTGAAAGCACTGCCTGACACCTGCTGGCTCAACAGGTGTCCACCTAGGCTGGAGTACAGTGGTGCCATCTCGGCTCACTGCAACCTCTGCCTCCCAATTTCAAGCAATTCTCCTGCCTCAGCCTCCCGAGCAGCTGGGATTACAGATGTGCTCCACCACACCCAGCTAATTTTTGTATTATTAGTTCACCTAAGCAGAGAGCGATGTGAGGGGCTGTGAGGATGTGCAGGGGTGGAGGGCACTTAGGTCCCTCCCTCAGCTGACCATAGAGCACCCAGAGTGGTAGAGGGGCCACGTGCAGTGAGTTGCCGCAGCAGAGCAAGGAGAGGTGCACACAAGAGCAGTCCTAAGGAAGACATGTGTTTAGGGGTTTCATATTCACTGTTTAATCATCAGGACAGAGAGGGAAAGCAACCTACCCAACGTCACACAGCTAGCACGTAGCTGGACCGGAATTCACACACAGCTCTGTCCAGCTAGGTCCCCCAACTAACACAGCTGCCTCTCTGAATTCAAAGCCGGGAGAGATTGTCAGGGGTGGGCATTGGGGGAAGATGGTAGGTGCCTTAAGTGCCCAAGGCCTTGGGCTGGATCTTCAAGGAAGGGGGATTGGGATGGGCCAGGAGGTTGTCAGATTTGAGATGGAAAGAATGCCATTGGCTGTGGTGGGGGTGGAGTGGGCAGGGACTGGAAGAAGGGGTAGTGGAAGTCAGTCCCTGCCTACCGGCCTGTGTTAGACTCCGCGGAGATTCAGGAATCTAGCCCTGCCCACAGGGGCTTTCACTCCAGTAGGAGAGAGGAGACCCAGGGGGCCACAGCAGTCAGAGAACAATGAGGCCTTGGCTTGGTGTTTGGTGATGATAGGGGAAACCTGCCCAGAACCTGTTTATCAGATGCTAGGGGATCTGATATAAAGATGCCCTGAGATAAAGATGCCCGGGATACTTAGATGTGCCCTATTCCAAGATCGCTAGGTTCCAAACAAGTTGAAAACAATAGAATACACTTATCCCTAAGAATGGGCTTGCACATAATTCACTTCAACAATGCAAAAGCTTCCAAACCTCCAGCCTCCTTTGGGCTGCCGGTGTGGCCTCCAAGGTCCACTGAAAAGCCATCCCCAGCCAGCAGAAACATGCCTGTGTCTTCTTCAGCCCCCGTCCATGCTTTGCCCTGGAGACAAGTGCTGTCACCTGTTTGTGGGTCTGTCTGTCTGTCTGTCTGTCTTTCTCCCCACTGTGAGCACTGACAAGCAAGTAAAGATGACAATGAAGCCTTTGTGGCCACCAAATGCTGAGAGCATTATCACTAAGCCAGTGGCAGCCATGGTGACTGCAATAAATTTCCCCCACAGAAATTGATAAATTGCCACTTTCTGCAGCCATTATGTTTGCCTTTGTATCCCGAAGAGTAAACGCCTCTCTCCCTTTCTCTCTCTCGCTCACGTGTGTGTGCGCACGTTAGATGACATTTATTCATTTTATGCATCCTGGGTTCTACTGGTCGTCCCACCTCAGTTCCTGTAGCAAAGAGACTTGAGTCTGAGCCACTAATTATCACCCGTGAGGTTTCCTCCCAGAGCAGGAAGCAGCAGGCCAGAGCTGCGCTCTCTCAGTGCACTCTCCAACCAAGCATCAGTCACCACTCCCAGTCCAGTCCCTGTGGCCAAGAGCTGGCGTGCAGGCTGGGGGAGGCAGCTGGCTGTGCAAGCCCCTGGCAGGCCCCTCGCCTCCTGAGAAACCAAGAGTCAAAACCAAAGCCAGGCTGTCCTGGTTGGAGACTGAGCCAGAAAGGGTGGCTCACCTCACGGTGAGGCTGTCGAGTGACCTGAGAGCCTCAGACCCTCACGTCAGCCGGATGTCGCACCAGCCTGCTGTTGGTAAGTCTGGCTAGGACGCAGATCCAAGGGGGCATGGGTCGTGTGCAAACCCCTCCCACCAGCTCCCTCACCACCTGACCCCTGCCCTGCTGGAGGGTGCCCCTTGAATCTCCAGGAGGTCCGAGGAACTTGACACCTCCCAGAGATCTGTACTGCCTTGGAACAGGCTGCAAAAAGTGCAGTATAAAATGGGAAATATGTATCAGCTGCACGTTTTCATGGCCCCCTTTGGAGGAAAGGGAGTCCAGGTTATTAAGTCAGGAGGCTTTTAAATTTCAGGGGTTCAAGGATTTATCACACACAGTTGCGTGTGTGTGTGTGTGTGTGTGTGTGTTTAAGGATGTTAATGTTTATGATGCATTTCTGTGGAATGCAGGCCCATTGGGAATTGTAAATTTTTCTTATTGGTAACCATTTCTGCATTGGTTTAGCACGGAACTGCTGCTGCAAATAATTGAACCAGATTTTTCTAGAATGATTTGAAAATCTAGCTGTTTGTAAAAAGCTCTCTAAATTATTCATTCACTTTTATTTTGCAAAGTGGTGTGATGATAAACTCTTTTCCATCAGACGAAACTTGCACGCATGTGTATTTCTGTGGGGATTGGCTCGAGTGTGCTTGAGTTTTCTGTATTCTCTTTTGTAGGAACTTCTCAGCCTTCCTTTTAAAAATATAATAATTTTTTAATGATGTCTAAATAATGATTCCAGGCAGTATTACAAGAAATATAACAGTAAAATGTTTGTAAGAGTCCATCAGAAAGGGAAAATGCCCACAGAGAAAAATAGAAATGTACCAATTAGATGTGTGTGGCTATAAGCGAGCTTTTAAACTATGATTTGAGACTGGCATCCTCTGGCCTCTCTGCCCTCAGGTCAGCTGTGGGAGGCTAGGGGTGGGATAGCAAAAGGGACCTGGGATCAGGTGTGGCTTCCTGGACCCCAGGCCCAGTAAGAATGAAGCCTAGGGGTTCTAGGATAGGGGGCAGCCCTGGATTTGCAGAAACAGCCTGAGAATGAGGGGCTGGAAAGTATGAGTTGGAGCAGCTCAGTGAGGAGACAGAAAACTGAAGCAGAAGAAAGCAGAAGACACCAGAGTCTGGTGCTGACTGGGTGACTGGCTGTTACTCACATCCTGAGCAATGAGCCGCAGACCCTCCCCACCCCAGAGGCAGCTTGAATGCAGGGACTGGATGGGCCCAGGGCACAGCGGATCCGGGGCAGGCAAGAGCCAACTCAGGGCCCAGAGGAGGACCTTTAACCTGACTGGGCCTCAGTTTTCTCTTCTGCAAAGTAGAAGGAATTATAGCCTCCTGCAGGTCAAACCCTGTGCCCACATCCGCAGGCACGATCCCCGACTTCACCTCGCTGGCACTTCTCTGCATTTGACTCCTGGTTATTGCAGCTGTGCCCATGCTAGGCATTTGTTAGGTGCTGGGATGTGCCTGCCCCGCTCCTCTCTGTTGGGGAAGACGGAATTCATGCTGTAGGGGAGGCCCGGAGTTTCTACATGGGGCAGTCACAGGGTGGGGGACTTCCCTGAAAACTTCTTATTTGCATAAAATGTGCCCTGCTTTTGACTTATATTGTAAATTTCAGATCCATAAAATGGGAAAGACTTTGCAGAAGCTGTTATTCACTTTACCTGACTGGGAGATGTAGATTGTTCATATCCAAGGGTGTTAGTTTTAATACTAACATTAGCATGTGGGGAGGGGTGATCGAGATGGTGGGGAGCAGGGCCCCCCACCACCTACCTCTGGGACCTCTAAGGGAAAGTACACACCACCGTATGCTAGTTGCATCCTGTTACCTGTGCTGCAGAGCCAAGGGGCCAGAGGCAGGGAAATTCATTCTGCCTTGTAAGGGCACTGGGCCTTCCTGTTGAATTTTGCTACTTGCGGGGAAGGCACTTCCCAGGCAAAAAGATTAAGCCTATAACCTAAGCAGAAAGCAAGCAAGAGCTCTGGGTGGGAAGTGGCCAGAGACATAGATCAGGCAGACCCAGGTTTGGAAGGGCCAAGGAGACAGCACATCTGCCAATGGCAGCAGCTGGGCCTCACCTGCCCTGACACCCCCACCTAATGGGGACTGGGCAGACCCCTCCAAATGGTTGCCATGCCCTGGCCCAGGAGCCTCCAAAAACCCTGAAGCCATTGACTCAGCATCCCTGAAGCCTCCTTCCATGAGTACCCCCATACCAGGCTGCACCTCAATGCACCTTAGATCTGGTGTTTGATTTTCACTTTGACCAGATCTGCAGCAGTCTCTTTGTTAATATTTATTTCCAGTGTTTACATTCATCTTTGCATAAGTCCTCAGTGTTACTAAGTTTATCAAATAGCGAAATGCTTGGCCAGGTCTAACAATGTCACCAAGCTGCAGAAGGGATTAGAAACTCATAGTATTATTATTTCATCACCACTGAGTACAAGAGAGCCCCAGCTAGGTTCTGGGAAGAACAGCTATGACTCACAAATACTCCCCTCCCAACTCACAAATACTCCCCTTAGAATCTAGTCCTTAAATCATTCAAACCACAAAAATGTATTGAGCACTTACTGCGTGCGAGGCCCCGGTAGGTGTTAGAGGCACAGAAATGAGTTTTTTATTGGCCCCCATCCAAGGAGGTGACAGACAAGAGAACCAGTGTGTGCAGCCAACGTTAATGTGACAAAAAGTGCAGAGTTAGTCCCAGAGCGTGAACTCCTCCCTGTCCTAGGCCCAGGTGGAGGCCAGGAGCTGCTCCCCGGGCTGCCTGGACCAGACTTTTGAGCTCTTGGGACCCTGGCGAACATCAAAGCTGTTGCAAAAGTCAGAGCTCTTGCAAAAGTTGGAGCTGGCCCATGGCAGGTGGTTGGGAAGTGGCTGCATGACTCTTCCCATGCAGAGCGGTTAGAGGGTGGAGGCCGATTTCCAGTATCCCTGGGAATCCAAAGAAAGAGGCCACTGAGGGACAGGGGAGGGCACCTCAGAGGCTTCCAGAAAAAGGCAGTGTGGCAGCTGGGCAAACCAGGATAAAGCATGCATCCCTAAGCCCAAAAATCAGGTGATGTGAGGCAGGCCGAGCTCCATGGCAGACATGCTGAGCTGCCTCTGTGTGTCTTGGCTAACTCTGCCCTTTCCTTAACCCCACGGCTCGCCCTGCCCAGGAGCAGGGATGAGGCCCATCCCTGATTCAGCAAATCCTGTGCCATAACAAGGGGAGGGGTGGGGGCAGCCACAGCCCACAAGACCCACCAGTCCCAGGGTTTGTGCAGCTCCAGGTCTCCCTGGAAAGCAAGAAACCACCCAGCTCCAGACGCTGAAGCTGCGGATTCAGCTGCCACTGCCTGATGGCCTCCAACCTGGCTGGATTAACCGGCCCATAGGGAGCTGGCTGCCCCCACAAGCCAGCTCCCCGGCCTCCCTGGGCAAACTAAAGCCCTCCTCCCTGGCTCCATAGCGCCCGGTCATCCCCTCATTCCAGCACTTTGCTTCTTCCTGCATTGTGTAGCTGGCCTTTCTCCTAAGAGCCTTAAGAGGGCAGGTCATCTTTGGCCACCTGCATGGCCACCGGCGCCTTGCTTCATGCTGGGTACACAGCAGGTACTCTGGGAATAACGAATAAGAGAATTTCTCAGAGGAGGTTTGGCAGGATGGACCATTGCATAGAACTGCACAGGCTGTGCACTGCACACCTCCAGAGGGCACTCTCCACAGGGATTACTATGTAAATGGCACCTCCTAAAGTTGTGCAGCATAGGGACCCTAGGGCTTGAGCATGCCCCACCCCCCTCCGCTGCTTCAAGCCCCTGGCCTTGGTGCTGACTGTTGGGCTTTCCTCTTCCCCTTCCCAACCAGCACTGACCATCATCCTTCCCATACGCTGGCGATGGGTAGTAATGAACTGTCCCAGTGAGCAGTTCTCCCAGACTGGGCTGTCAAAGCATGCTAGTAAGAGATTCCTGGATGGCAGGCAGGCCATCTGGATTCTTGCTCAGCCAGGAAACTCTGTCCTCTGGGAATATCCTCCCAGTCAGGGTGTTAGAGCGCTCCTGGATCCCCAAGATCTTCACGGTCCCCTAGAACTGCTCCTCTCCCCAGCCTGCAGTGGGCCTAATGACCCACATGTAGCCAGGGAGTGGTCCCCATGGGGTTTGTTTTATTGACTCAGCTAACAATGCCACAATGACTCTGATTGCCTTCTTCTCACCTGAGAGACCCAGCTCTGGGCAGCCAAGGGGTATGTAGGGACAGAGCATATACCTGTGACCCTCAAGACCTAGAGGAGCTCAGAGACAGCATGGATACTCGAAGCCCCCGTGAGCAGGGAGGACTTTCTGGACCAAGTGGGCTGGGAGCTGGGCCAACTGTAAAGACCCAGAGAAAAAAAAGTCAAAACTGAGTTTCTCTTGCATGCAAGTGAGTGGTTAGTTCATTGACCCCGTCCACAGCCCTTTCCTTAGCAGCTACTGCAGTGGTTTTCAAAGTGTGGTCCCCACACCAGCAGCACCAGCAATTCTGGATGTGGAGCCCAGCAATATGTTTTCATCAGTCCTCCAGGTGACCCTGATGCAGCTCAAGTTTGACCTGATGTGTCCTAAGTGCTGGGGTTTGCAAAAGGGAGTTTTACTTAGTTCTCACCTTGAGGAGCTTGCAGTGGGGGAGAAGATAGACAGGAAAGAAAACAGTACTGTCCAGTGAGACGTATTGCTCTGGAGGGCCATGGAGGCAGAGGAGCAGTTGGTATAGGCTTGATCCTTGCAAGGGTAAGTGGCCTGGAGACCCCAGTGGCATGACTGTCCCTGGCAGGGAACCAGATGTTGGGACCAGCATCCCCTAGAGGGCTCAAGGAGCCCAGTGCTGACCCCAGTGCCCCAGTGCCCAGCCACCAGGGCTGTGGCCCTGAGCAGCAGGCCCTCCTACTCTTCCCTCCACCCCAGATCTTCTGCTCTGCTCTTCCCCCTTCTTCTTCCCACTCCCAAGTCCCAAATAGTAGCAGGTCTTTTCCTCCAATTGTCTTGGGGAGAAATGGGCATGTACCTCCTGGCCATTATCTTAGAGCACATTTTTAGAAGATTTTAAAGTAAATTTTTCCATTAGGCAGAGAACACTGTGTATTGATTTGGGTGCATCTATTTCTGCTTTACCCAGACAAAAAGATTTACAAAATATCCTAGAGAGGAATAAAATTAAAAATGAGTAAATTTAACAGGCCCAGAGCGTAGCACTTTGTTTGTCTCATATAATCCTTGCTACACCTCATTAAGGTGAGGAACATCAGCCCATAGTGCAGATGAGGAAATGGGGCTCAGGAAGGTGAAGTGACTTGGCCGGGCCGCCAGCTAGCAAGTGGTCTGGTGGGATATGAAAATCCATCCCTCTGCTGGGCCCTTGCTGGCTGACCTTGCAGTTTACTAAGGTGACTGATCCTGAATAAACCCAGAGTGTTCTAACGTTTTGCTGAGCCCGTGTCCTGTTGGCTGCATTGTGGGGAGTGGCCTGGCCTGGCTAGGGAAGCTCTCAGTGACCAATTGTGGCTTCAGCTGTGTTATTTAGAGAAACCCAGGGGCTGAAATGATCCTCTGCCTGGTTAGGGAAGGGATGACTTTAGGAGGAAGAGGGACTAATGCCCCACTTAGCAGATCTGCAGCTGTGTGCATGTTTCCACCTGCACATCCTTCTATAAACCCTCAGCCATGTGGGTGAGCAGCAGATGGTGTCTCCCCCACTCCCCCTGGAACACATCTGCCCTGTTCACTGACCTGGGAGCTGGTGGGGTGGACCTCAGACCCCAGCACTTGGCACCCACACATCATCCCCTGGGCCCTGGAATTGCTTGCATGGATGGCAGAGAAGTAGCTGTGTGAGCAAAGGCCAAGAGGACAGTTTAGCCCAAGGCACCATTTTTACAACAACAACAGGTAATGGTACTGATTATATAAGCCTCACTTGTCCAGAGGTCACGGGGCTTAGGAACCTCAATTATGTGGAAAACAAATAGGACATAACTTCAGAAGGTTGCAGAGCCACTGTGCTAGTGTGGTCTTTGTGTTGCTATAAAGGAATACCTGAAGCTGGGGAATTTGTAAAGAGAAAAGGTTTTTTTCAAAAGGAAGACAAACATTTGAATGCTCTGGATTTATTCAGGATCAGTCACCTTAGTAACCTGCAAGGTCAGCCAGCAAGGGCCCAGCAGAGGGGTGGATTCATATCCCACCTGACCACTTGCTAGCTGGTGGCCTGGGCAAGTCACTTCACCTTCCTGAGCCCCATTTCCTCATGTGCACCATGTGTGCAGAGATCACCTGGGGAGAGAGGAAGTAAGAGAGAGAGAGAGGGTAGGGAGGTGGCAGGCTCTTTTTAACAAGCTGCTCTCGAGGAAACTAATACAATGAGAACTAACAGGGAACTTACTTGCTCCTCTGCCCTCCCCCCAGCCAGGGAGGGAATCCACCCCCATGACCCAAACACCTCTTATTAGGTGCACCTCCAGTATTGGAGATCAGATTTCAACACGAGGTTTTTGGGGGACAAACCTCCAAACCACAGCAGCCACCAACATTGGTGTTACAAAATCCATCCAGTGACATAGGCTCATGGAGCGTGCTTAAGCTGTCATCCAAAACATGTTTACTCTTGGTTTACACACACTAGTAGCAGTCTGCCATACCTCAATTTCCTTTTTTATTTTAAGTAACAACTTTTTAAATAACTTTATTGAGCTATACCTCACATCACCACGCAATTCACCCATTCAAATGGTGAGTTGCATGGTAATGTGAGGTATAGCTCAATGAAGTTATTTAAAAAGTAAATAAAACAATTCAATAGTTTTTAGTGTATTCAGAGTTATGTAATCATCATCACTATAATCAATTGTAGAATATTTCTATCACCCCAAAAAGAAACTGTGTACCCGTGAGGAGTCACTCCCCATTTTCTCCAAATCCCCCATTCTGGCCACCACTAATCTACTTTCTGTCTCTATTGATTTGTTTATTCTAGACATTTATATAAGTGTAATTATGTAATGTCTGGCCTTTTGTAATTGGCTTCTTTCACTTAATGCTTTCGAGGTTCACCCCTGTTGGATGCATACTTAGTTTCTCTTTATGGCTGAATATTAGTCCACCGGATGGATAGGCCACATTTTGTTTAACCATTCCTCAGTTGATGGACGTTTGAATTGTTTCCACTTTTTGGGTATTATGAATAATGGGTGAAAATGTCTTTGTGTGGATATACATTCTTCCTTCTCTTGGATATATAGCTAGTAGTAGAGTTGCTGGGTCATATAGAAACTCTGTTTAACGTTTTGAAGAATTCCCAGGCTGTTCTCCACGGTGCCTGCACCATTTTACAATCCCAGCAGCAGTGTAGGAGGGTTCTGATTTCTCCACATCCTCCCTGTCTTTTAAAAAAATATATCATTGTAGCCATCCCAGTGGGTGTGAAGTGGTATCTCATTGTGGTTTTCATTTGCATTTCCCTGAGGGCTAATGATGCTGAACATCTTTTCATGTGCATTTGTATATCTTTTTTGGAGAAGTGTCTTTTCCAGTCTTTTGCCCACTTTATGTAGGTTGTTTGTCTTTTTAATACCGAGGTGTAAGAGTTCTTCAGATATTTAGAAACAGGTCCCCTTATCAGTTATATGATTTGCCGAACTTTTCTCCATTCTGAGTTGGCTTTGCACTTTCTCGATGCTGTGCTCTTTCGATTTCGTCAGCAGCGAATTAGCAGGACCTGGGGGGCTTTAAGAGGTGAGCAGGCAGACAGACAGCGCCCACAAAGTCCTGAGGATGAGAGAAGAGGCAGAGCTTACACAAAGGCTCTGTGAAAACTGAAGATGAACCCCAGGCAGGTTGGGGTGATCCCTGGGGTGCTGGATGAGGATCTGATTTTGTACTGCGTTTTGGAAGGATTTCTGCCCCCAGAGGCTACATAGGCTCCAGTGGTGTGCGCAGTCAGGCAGAGAGATGCACAGAACCTCTACAGTGTGCCAGGCATGGTGTGGGGTTCTGGGTGCATGTGGAACAACACACAGCAATCTCGCCCTCCCAAAGCTCAGGGAAGTGGGGGCGGGGGGTGGACAATGAGCACATGAGAAAAAGACCACAGGGGAAGAACTTCCAGAAACATCCCAGCCACAGAGCAATGCCCCAGGTGTATATGGCCCTTGGCTACTTCATGCTCTTGAGGGAAAATCGGTATTTTCATTTGACACATGAGGAAACAGGTCAGAGAAAGGACTGACGTGTCCAGTACCTCCCAGTGAGAAGATACTCAGAGTAGACCCCAGATCCAGGTCCTTCCTCTTTCCCTCTCTACACGTTTTCAGTCTAGAAAAGAGTTCTGTGCAAGAATTCTTTTGTTTTTGTTTGTTTGTTTGAGACCGAGTCTCACTCTGTCGCCCAGGCTGGAGTGCAGTGGCGCGATCTCGGCTCACTGCAACCTCTGCCTCCCAGGTTCAAGCGATTCTCCTGCTTCAGCCTCCGGAGTAGCTGGGATTACAGGCACGTGCCAACACACCCAGGTAGTTTTTGTATTTTTAGTAGAGATGGGGTATCACCATGTTGGCCAGGCTGTGTGCAAGAATTTATGTTTTCACTTGTGGCTTGCTGAGCCCTGGTGCTGGCTGTGGGCACATACTCGTTCACCCAGGGACATGCACTGCTGATGGGTCCTTGCACTCTGGGCTATCTTGGGCCCCCTTTGCTCAATGCAGGCCCCTCTTTCTGAAGTGCTTTTCTTGGGCTCACTCTCAATTCGTCAAAGTTCAGCTCAGGCCCACCTCCTGCAGGAATCCTCCCAGTCCCCGCTGTCCGAAGTCAGTACCCTTGTCAGGAGACCTTGAACACTTTAGTCCACTGCCTGGCCCTCCCATGGGGCAAAGGTCTCCAGGGTGTGTGTGCACTTCCTCGGGGCTTGTTAAGGCTCATTCCCTGGGAGCAGGGAGGACATACAGAGCCTCCCTTGCACCTACATTTGTTTACATATTACTTATACCACATACAACGTTATAGGGCACTGCTGTATAAGTGTACATTTTAAATGTATTTTACTTATGAAGAAATAGAGCAGTAATAGGAACATGTGACCCCAAATGTAATTTTACTGACCAGATAAAAAAAAATTTTTTTAATTGAAAATAAGTAGCTGGATGTGATAGCATGCGCCTGTAGTCCCAGCTACTTAGACTCAGAAGTCTGAGACAAGAGAATTGCTTGAACCTGGGAGGCAGAGGTTGCAGTGAGTCGAGATCGTGCCACTGCACTCCAGGCTGGCGACAGAGTGAGACTCCGTCTCAATAAATAAATAAATAATAAATAAACAAAAATTTAAAGAAAATTGAAGATAACTGTGGGCTGCTTGAGGACAAGAACTGGGTTATTTTCTCTCTCCTTGCTCAGTCAGTCCCCACATGGGAGGCGTGCGAGGCACCCCGTTCTTGGCCTGCAGGCCGCCCCCACTCCATCTGGCTGCAGGGTGCCACAGCCAGCCTCTGATTGCCGGTGGCCCCAGCACCTCAATCCATACCGACCTCACAGCAAACCCTCCGTGGCCACAGCCTGCCCTGGCCACTCATGTCTGAAAGGTGATCGGTGTCCATGAAGAAGAGGCCACGGGGCTGTGGATGTCATGTCGCCAACTGTTAGTGGCCTGCGCAAGAGCAGACAGGAGCTGGCAGGCAGGCCCATGGGCCAGGCGTGGCTCCCGGCCATAAACACAGGCTGTAGCCCTGCCGGGAAGAAGGAGGGGACAGACAAGCCTGGGCAGAGACCCAGAGGGGACCAGGACACCCGATCCTCCATGGCAGTTCTGTCCACAGCTTGGGAGGAGAGGCGGGCAGGTCTGCATGCAGGAGACAGGCCTCGGCCCACAGAGCTGCAATCTGATCCCATCTGCTCCCTCTCCAGTTCTATAAATAGAACCCCCAGGGAGCCAGGGCCCAGACAGGGTTAGTCACACCCTCACCTCAGGCCGCAGGGACAGGCCTCTGGGACTTCCAAGACATGTACCACCTGTCCTGCCCCCAACCCCTCCCAGCCTTCAGCAGGAGGGTTCATGCTGAGCATCAGGAGGGGGCAGAAGAATTGAACGTGGCCACTGTCCATGAAGAAGTTAGAGAAGAGTACACACAACACACATGCACACAAGAATAGGACACGTGCACACACACACACACACGCATACAAGATTAGGAAACACAAGTGCACACACAACCAGTCAGAAATGAGCTCTGAGCTTTTACACATATTAACTCATTTCATCCTCAAACAGTCTTTAGAGAGGTATAATTAGTGTTCCCGTTTTAAAGGTGAGGGAACTAAGGCACAGAGGAGCTGTGTAACTCACCCAAAGGCACCCAGCTACTGGCATGTGAGGCCATGATTTCTCCCCAGCAGCCCCACCCACAGCCCGTGCCTTTAACCACCTGCCTGACCCCTCCCAGCCAAGTGGCTCTGTCCCTACATCAGAAAGGTCAAGGAAGAGGCCGCCTAGGGAGCAGTACAAGGCAGCATTACAACCTGGCATTTTCCTGTTGCAGACTGCATTTTGGTGGCAAGAGAAGCTTTGGAGGTGCTTAACGTTTAGTTTGCATTTATCCTACCGCTGAAAAGCAGGGCCCCTTAGGACCATAAGTCTAGGACTTTTCATAGCACCCTAGACTGCTGGGGATGAAAGGGGCTTGGAGCTGAGCTGGTGCAGCAGCTCCTGTTAGAAAAGCCACCCAGAGAGGCCCAGGGACCTCCTATGTCCCAGCGCCAGTTAGCGGCAGAGGTGGGACCAGTTCCCCTCGGCTGCAGCGGCCTCCATGTCAGCTCCCTGGAAGGGAGCAGATGCCAAGTCAGGTTCTGAGCAACACCCTCAAGGCCCAGCCCCGGCAATCCCTTCCCACCTGTGATTAGGTTTGGGGTTCAACAAAAATAGGACTCAAAATCTGGATCTTCTCGCCTTGCTTCACTTTGGGCTGGTTCAGTTTTGTTTCGAGGTAAATCATTCGAGGTTTTTCAGGGATCATCAGATGCATGTCTGCATGAAGCTGTCCTGGCTTCCCCTTCAGCTGCCCCCTGGGCAAAAGCCTGGGCCATACCTGTGCCATTCCTGAGCTCTGTCTCTAGCTGCCCTATGTCCAGTCATTGGCGATGGGTCTTATTCAAGCCCCCTTTTCCCCCAACCCACACTAGATTGTAAGCACTCAGGGTGGGACCGCTTCTCACTCATCCTTATATGCTTAGGAGTGTTCAGCACAAAGTCACTCAGGAGATGGGAGGGAGCGGGAAGAGAGAGGGCAGAGACAGAGGAGAGGCTTCTGTCCAGAGGGTTCCTACTTAGGATCATGCAAATCATCAGCAAATGTTGGAAAGATGGTCTGGGGGCCTCAGGCTGGCTACTCTTCCTCCCCATCAGGGCAAAACTCCCCGGGGCTTGTGTCTCCCTGTGGTTGGGGACAGGTCTGGGTGTATCTGTCCCAGCCTTGACTGACCACAAGGGGAGCCTTGGCCCTCCCGACCACAGGAGAAGAGTGATTTGAATTCACCTCGGCCCAAATTGCAGATGCTGGCCTGCGAACCCTGAGGCCATCTGCAAGGCTCCTGGGCTGACATAACTGTCACTCAGCTCTTCATCCTCCTTCCCCGGGGCTGAAGGGGTGCCTGCAGGTCTTCTGCCCTCCCTCCACCTGGGCCCTGCTGCTGGCACGGAGCTTCATTTCTGTTGGCAGCCAGTGTTTGCTTAGTGATTACTGAATGCCGTTTGCTGGGTGCTTATGATGTGCTCAGCACTGTTCTAAGTGCTTCACACAATTGACTTATTTACTCTTACAACCTGCCCATAAGGGAAGTGCTGCAATGGTCTCCCTTTTATAGCTGAGAAAACTGAGGCACAGATAGGTCCATGGTCACACAGTTAACATAAGGCAGAGTCAGGACCAGAATCCAGGCGGACTGGCTCCAGAGCCCGGCTCCTGGACCGAGCAGCCTTGAGTAGGGACCTGGTGCAGACCCGCCTGCCGTGGACTCACTATAGGATGGGTCAGGAGGCCCGTTGTCACCTACAAAATGTAGCCCACCACCCAGGAAACGCTCCCAGAACCAGGCAGAAAATACTGTCTCCTATTCGCAGGGTGGCTGTGCCCGGCGTGAGTGTCTTGGCGGGTGCCTACATGTCTGTGCAGGTGTGCCACCCCCATCTGTGGACTCGGAAAGCATGATCCCCACAAAAGCAACCCCTCAGCGTCTCAGCTCAGCCAATCCCTGTTATCCTGTGACAGGCAGGGCCATGTTTCAAAACCATGTTAAAGATGAGCAAGAGGCTAAGGAAGTTTCCCATGCTGGCAGAGGCAGGACAGGAACACATGTCCCCTGACTCTTGACATTGAGAATGCACCCCGTTCCACCCACCTGGCCTCTCGTCCCAGCCAGTGTGGTCCCAGCTCTGCAGCTCTCTGGGACATCTCTGGAAAGCTCATTGTTCTCTGTCTGGGCAGTAAGACGGAGTGAAGCTCTGACTGCCGAGGCAGACAGACCTGCCTCCTGCTCTTCCTCCCCTCAATTATTTGTGCTGCCTGAAACAAGTTCCTGAGCCTCCCTGAGCCTCAGTTCCCTCCTCTGTAAAGTGGGAATGATAACTGAATCTACTTCCTGGGGTTCTTGTGAGGACCGGAGGCCCATCACCCGAGGAAAGGCCTGACAGCAGCAATGGGTATATGGTAGGCATCCATTAATAGGAACTGCTGCTGCTGCTGCTGCTGCTGCCTTATAAAAGGAAAAATCACAGTTTCAGAAACCTCTTAAGATTGCATTATTTGTCATCTGAGAGCAGAGATTGTGATCTCCATTGACAAAGATGGAAGCTGGGGCCCAGGGAGGCACATAGACTTGTCTGAAGACACATAGCTGCTTCATAGCGGAGCCGGGCCCAGCCTCCTGGTTCCCCTGCCCCATCTTTATGTCAGTCCCTGGATCCACTCCCTCACCTGGTCAGGTGTCCAGAGGTTCCAGGAGAGTGTTGTGGAAAAGTAGGAAGAGGCAGACGCCCATGGAGGGTGTTGAAAGCCACCCCAGCTGCTCTGCTGCTTCAGGGCAGGGGTTCTTAAGCCCTGTGGAACTGTAGGCTAGTGAAGCTTGTGGACTTCTGCTCAGAATAATGTTCTTACATGCACCAAACAAAATAGCTTAGGGTTACAAATGAAATATATTATATGGAAACACAGTGAAAATATTTTTTAAAAAAGACTACAGTAGCATTATGCATGCTTCTTTATTAGCACATTAAATGACAAGCTCTAGTGGCAGATATAATGTCTACCATAATTTTATTTTTACTTTATTTTATTATTATTATTATAATTATTATTATTATTATTATTATTATTTTGAGATAGTCTTGCTCTGTCACCCAAACTGGAGTTCAGTGGTGCGATCACTTCAGTCTTCAACTCCTGGGCTCAAGCGATCCTCCTGCCTCAATGTCCTGAGTAGCTGGGACGACAGGCGTGTGCCACTGTGCCTGGCTAATTTTTCTTTTATTTTTTTAGAGATGGGACCTCCCTATGTGGCCCAGGCTGGTCTTGAACTCCTGACCTCAAGCGATTCTCCTGCCTTGACCTCCTAAAGTGCAAAGATTACAGGTGTGAGCCACTGCACCTGGCTAGCATAGTTTTAAATTCGTGCTCAATTTAAATGGTATTAGGATAAATTATTTACAGGTAAATTCATGATATGATCTTGGTCAGTATTAATGAAAAATTATGTTGCCTACCTTCATACTTAAAGGAAATAGCAAATTTTAGTTAGAAGTTGGTGACAATTAATATATAATAATTTTTCCATCTAAGTTTACTGTAGACCGATGGCCCGAGTTCAGGGTTTCCTCCACATCCACTCATATCTTGGGCTCAGCAAAGAAGATCACAGGGCACCCACTCTATCTTAGGGGCCCATTCACTTGTCTCTCAGTCCTGCCCTCAGAGATCAGGGTTTGGTGTTCATTCATTCATTCATTCAGCAAACGCTGAGCACTGCCTCCGTGCCAGGCTATGATACACAGTGAGGACCAAGGTCAGACGAGATGAGGCCCTGCCCTCAAGCTGTTCACCATGCTTCAGGGAGAGCATAAGAAGAACTGCTCCAAGATGCAAAATGTAGACAAGCATAGGGACATGCTCACCCTTCCTGGTCATCAAGCACCCAGCGATGGTGAGGTTGGGGTTAGATGGTCCCTCCTGGCTAGTGACACTGTCCATTGCCTAATCCTTTTGAAAAGAAGTATGGCACTGCATCACATTGGTCATGGAAATTCCAGAGTCCCCTTTCCCAGCACTCTCACTCTGCCAGTTTTTCCCGAGGAAATAATTCAGCAGGAGGGACAAAGGGTGGAGGGCAGAAGTCCTCCCTGCTCTTCCTGAGTCTGTGCTCTCCCCAGGGAAGGGGCTGTGTTGTGCTCAGCTTGTTCCCCTGGTGCTGACACGTGGTAGCACTCGGTGAACACCTGCTGGGTGAATGTCTGACTGCCGTGTAGTTACGATGTATAAGAGGAGGGAGGTGGCAGAAGGGGCAGTCCAGGAGCCCTCCACTGACCAGGTTCCTGACTTCTCTTGCAGCCACCAAAATGCCAGAAGAGATGGACAAGCCACTGATCAGCCTCCACCTGGTGGACAGCGATAGTAGCCTTGCCAAGGTCCCCGATGAGGCCCCCAAAGTGGGCATCCTGGGTAGCGGGGACTTTGCCCGCTCCCTGGCCACACGCCTGGTGGGCTCTGGCTTCAAAGTGGTGGTGGGGAGCCGCAACCCCAAACGCACAGCCGGGCTGTTCCCCTCAGCGGCCCAAGTGACTTTCCAGGAGGAGGCAGTGAGCTCCCCGGAGGTCATCTTTGTGGCTGTGTTCCGGGAGCACTACTCTTCACTGTGCAGTCTCAGTGACCAGCTGGCGGGCAAGATCCTGGTGGATGTCAGCAACCCTACAGAGCAAGAGCACCTTCAGCATCGTGAGTCCAATGCTGAGTACCTGGCCTCCCTCTTCCCCACTTGCACAGTGGTCAAGGCCTTCAATGTCATCTCTGCCTGGACCCTGCAGGCTGGCCCAAGGGATGGTAACAGGCAGGTAGGTTCTGGGGGAATAATATCCATAACAATAAATATAAATGGCTAATTTTCATCGAGTGCTGCCAGCATGCTTTTTTTGATATGTTATCATAACTAATCCTGCATCACTGCAAAATTCCATTTTACAGAACAGGAAATTGAGGCTCAAAGATATTAATGATCTTACTGAAAATTCCATAGCTGGTAAGCTGGGATTTGAACCCAGTTCCTATCGATCTGAAACCCATGTTCTTTCTGCTATGGTAACAGGGTTTCCTAGAGGGCAAGGAGGAAAAGGTTGATGGCTTTTTGCTATTTGGAGCCAAGAAGGAGAGAGACTTGGCTTTTAGAATTGGACTCAGAAGGAGGAAAGTAACACACTTATGTACCGGGCCCTGAGGAAGGCAGGCATGTCTCAAATTTTATCGTATTTATTCTAAGGGCTTCCAAGAACTGATTTCTCAGAAAAGTCAACAGCAGGTTTTTCTGGGGCTAGATAATGGCTCCACGGAACAGCTAGAGCTGCATACATTTCTTGCCACGAGGAGCTCTTACCAAGACAAGGTGGTTTTTAATGCCACCTTGGTTTTTAATGCATTTTCTTGGCGAAAGAATGCCAGACTCCATGTGTGAGAACTTCCACCAGTGAGTCGAGCCCAGGTGCCAGGCTCTGTAGGACAGTTTAAAGGTGCCCAGCCATACCTGACTACAGCACCTTAAATGCAGGCTGCATCATGGGACTCCCAGGTATGGACCAGGAGGAACAGTGGAGAGTGTTGGATGCAGGGCCTGGAGGGAACGGAGCAAGCAAGCTGGCTGGAGAAGACTTGGAGGAGGGCTTTGACCTGGGCCCACCTCATGCTGTCAGGCTCAGGGAGCAGGGAGTGCATTCCAGTCTGAGGGAACAATCTGAAAAGGCACAGAGATAAGAAACAATGCTCCTAGACCTCAGTTTTCTCACCTGAAAAATGAAGACTATAGTACCTACCTGAGGGCTCATGGCAAGGCTGAGAGATCATATATGTAAAGCTCAGCATAGAGTAGGTGTTCAGTCTGTGTTTGGAGACTAAACTGACCAACGCAGTGTCAACAAGGCCCACGGGGTGCTTTGGGATCTGAGGACTGCAATGTGCCTGCAGGGGGACCTCGTGGGTCAGAGCAGCGGGCTTCAAGGCGGAGAGGGCAGGCTGGAGCTGGCTTGTAGAAGGCCTTATGTGCTGGCTGAGGGCTCTACTGAGCCGAGGGACATCATCAAGGGGGACGATTCTGAACTGAGGGATGGAGCTGCAGCCACAGCTGCCCATTCTGCACCATATGCAAAACTCTTTTGCTGAGCGGCTCCCAGGGCAGGCCACAGCCTTGGAGACAGCCATGTTGGGGGCCCATGGGGACTACCTGGATGAGCATTTTGCTTGTGGTTGCTGATGTCCACGAGCTGGGCAAGATGCTTACTGTTTGCAGCTTCCCTCTTTGAATAGTTGGCCTGGCGTGGCAGCTGGGCCAGAGGCTGGGAGGCCTGGGCAGCAGAGAAAAGACCCCTAGCCTGGGAGCTAGAACCCCATTGGCTCCCACCTGTACCATTGACTGGCAGCTCACTTGAACAAGTCCCTGCCCCTCTGGCCCTCGGTTTCCTCAGCTGCTCAGTGAGGCCCTGCCCAATCCTGTGGCCCGTGACGCTGTCTGACTGCCCCACTTTTCTCCCGCAGGTGCCCATCTGCGGTGACCAGCCAGAAGCCAGGCGTGCTGTCTCGGAGATGGCGCTCGCCATGGGCTTCATGCCCGTGGACATGGGATCCCTGGCGTCAGCCCGGGAGGTGGAGGCTATGCCCCTGCGCCTCCTCCCGGCCTGGAAGGTGCCCACCCTGCTGGCCCTGGGGCTCTTCGTCTGCTTCTATGCCTACAACTTCGTCCGGGACGTTCTGCAGCCCTATGTGCAGGAAAGCCAGAACAAGTTCTTCAAGCTGCCCGTGTCCGTGGTCAACACCACACTGCCGTGCGTGGCCTACGTGCTGCTGTCACTCGTGTACTTGCCCGGCGTGCTGGCGGCTGCCCTGCAGCTGCGGCGTGGCACCAAGTACCAGCGCTTCCCCGACTGGCTGGACCACTGGCTACAGCACCGCAAGCAGATCGGGCTGCTCAGCTTCTTCTGCGCCGCCCTGCACGCCCTCTACAGCTTCTGCTTGCCGCTGCGCCGCGCCCACCGCTACGACCTGGTCAACCTGGCAGTCAAGCAGGTACCCACCCCATGCCCTTCCTCCCTCTGGCAACTCAGCACATGCTTGTCCAGCACCCCTCCCCCACCAACCAGGTGCAGCCGATACCCACGGGTGCAGCCTTACCAGGTGCCAACTGCAGATTCTGTTCCAATGGGGCAGCACCCACATCCTCCTGCCCAAGATTTTGAGTATCAGTGAACAAAGCAGATGAAAATTCCTGCCCCCATGGGTACAGCCCAGTTGTGGCAGACTTAAACAAAATACAGCAGTGAGTCATAGTGGGCGTTGAGAGGATCAGGAGTGCTAAGGCGCAAAGGAAAGCAAGCGTGGGCGGTGGGGGTGCAGGTTTGAAGATGGTCCGGGAGGACTTGCAGAGTGAGTGCTATGTGAGCAGAGCTGGAAGGAGGGGAGAGGGGCCGGTGGCCTGCTGGGGTGATGTTGCAGGCCACGGGGCATAGTCCTTGGGCAGAAGTGTGCCTGGTACGTTGGAGGAGCAGCCAGGAGGCCCATGTGGCTAAAGCTGAACAAGGAGGGGGTGGCAGGCGAGGCCTGAGAGGAAGAGCTTCAGCCTTAGGCTCTGAGTGAAATAGGGAGCTGGTGAAGGTTTGAATTTAGGTGTTGATCGGCCTGACATTTTAAGTGGTTCTCTCTGGTTTTTGGCTGAGAACAGACTGTAGGAGGTCAAAGGCAGCTAGCTGCTGGGGCCAGCGAGGAGGCCATGCATATGCCCAGATTTGAGGCAGTGGAGGCTGGAGGCAGTGGGAGCAGTGGAGGAGCAAGGAGATCCTGAAGGCACATGTGAAGCTGGAGTGCATGGAATTGCTGCTGGAATGGGCCCAGGGTTTTGTGGGTGATCAGGGATGACTCTGGGGTTTGGGTCTGAGCACCTGAAAGAGAGAGTTGCCATCAGCTGAGATGGGGAAGGCTGCAGGAGTGAGCATTCCAGGTTTGGGTTTGTTGTTGTTGTTGTTGTTGTTGTTTGTTTGTTTTACTGGGGGTGGCATTAATCATTCATTTAGAAAATCCATATGGGGCTTGGTTGCCAGCAGGATTCCTGGGAAGTGGAGGACCTTCAGGCCACACCAGGTGGGGACCCAGACATCAGCTGGCACCTGTGCCCACAGAAACAGGCCCCTGATGCTCCCTCCTGGTCCACAAGCTCACGGGGCTTGATTCTTAGTCCCAAGCTCACATCTTCAAGCAACGCTGTCTTTATTTTCTCCAAATTAATTCCACCTCCAGTGCCCAGCCCCGGGGCTGGTTGATGCATAGGTCCTGCCCACTCCTGGACGCTAGTCACCCAACAGGGTTCAGCCCAGGTGCTGGTGAGACACTTCTCATCCACCCCTCATTCCAGCCTGGCAGCCCCTGCAGCTCCTGCTCCTGCTCAGAATGCAGGGACCTTGGTGAGGCTGGGCCCTCCCCTAAACACCTAGCACAGGGCCATCCCCTCCGAGGATGGGGGATTGGCAGGACTGGGAAGCAGGGCTGGGCACCTCCTGAGAACCACAGACCTCAGCCCCTACTCACTGTCAGGGTTGCTGCTTCTCTGCCAGCAGCTACTCGACTGCCCTCGTCCTTTGCCACCCACAGATACCGGCATCATTGCATCTGTGGGCTCAGAATTTCCTAAGACAAAGGAAGAACCCCAGACTTCAGGCAGAAAAGCAAGATGCTTGATGGAAATGAGAGGAAGGGAAGAAATCAGTCATGAACCCTTAACAAGAGCTCGCTGTGTTCCAGGAACCATTCTAAGAGCTTCGTACACCACTGTGAATTCATTTAACCCCATCTCATCCCTGTAGGCCAGGTGCTATTATATCCTTAGATATAATAGATGAGAAATCTGAGGCACAGAGGGGTCAAGTAACTTGGCCAAAGTCACACAGCCAGTAAGCAGCAGAGCTGGGATTCAGATCCAGCTATTTTCCAGATCCATGCTTATACCCACGCTGCTTTCTACAGGCAAACCAAATTCACAATTGAGTAAATGATTTCAGAACTAGGTCATTCATTCACTCATTCACTGAGCACCTACTCTGCCAGGCCCTGGGGCCACAGAAAGGAGTAAGAAAGATACAGACCATCTGGCTTCTCGCCTCCGCTGGTGGGGGGCGGTGTGGAGGCCTGAAGGCTAGAGCCTGGACTCCTGCTCTCCAGCATCGCTGACTGGAACAAAGATCTTGACCTTGAGCAAGTCACCGCCCCTCTTTTGTCCTCGAGGCCCTGATGTGTAGATCAAGCTCTCTCCTAGTGCTAATGTTTTCAATGCTCTTTGACGATATTTTCTTACTGACTTCTACAAAGCACCAGCCCCTTGGCAGGAGGCTCTGCGGGGCTCCCTGGGGACTAGTACAATGTTGCTGCCCAGGATGGGGCAGATCTGCATGGAGGAGCCCACTCCCTCTCCCCTGAGCTGGCAGGTATTTCCAGCAGCAGTGGGAAAGACGGTGACGGTGCCCACTACCCCCCAGGGCAAAAGACACACCACTGCTCCCTCCCTCCCCTGCCACCCTTCAACTGCCTTTGTCTAAATTCTCTGCCCTGCCAAGGCTCTCCCTGATATTCTGTTAACCCAATTCTGCCCTGATGCAAATACCAGGGCACAGAGGGGCGCATGCAAGGTAATTTTCCCCGTGTCCCAAAAATCTTTAGGGCTGCAGGCCCTGGTGAGGTTGCCAGGCAACCATCCCTCCCGCAGGACGAGATCAGTCAGAGACACCGAAGGCCTCTCATGCAAAGGGGCTTAAACTTGTTCTGCAGAGTTCTTAAGGGCAAAACCAGGGCTGATGTGGGTATGTCGGGGTGGATGGTCAGAGGGAGGCAGGGGCTTGACACACAGCAGCCCAGATATGGGGAGGTGCCCAAGCCTGGACACATCCAAGCAGATTCTGGATGGTCCATGGTAAGCCATGCCCGCGGTTCTGGGCCTGGGCACCTGAGGCTGTTCTGCCTTCAGCCCCAAACAGCAGGGCCTCCTGGGTGGCTCAGGCTTGATGTGTGGCTTCTGCTGCCAGCCCATGGGCACCTCACCACAGGGTCCCCACATGGCCACTCACCACCCCAACTGCCCACTAGGCCCTTGGGTCAAGGGAGCACATTAGTCTAGGCACAAGAAACTCCTCCAAGATTTCCTTACAGCCCTGAGTCTGCAGATTAGGAGGCAAAGGTGTATGCCAGCTGTAGAGAAAACCTTTGAGACCGTGTTTACAGACAGTATTATTACCAACAATAACCGATATTTGTACAGGGCATTTGGATTTGCTTGTGTATTTCCCTGGAAATACACATTTCAACATCAAACTCAAAGATCAAAATCAAAGAAATGTTTAACCTGCACACTGTTCTCCTATTACCTTCACCCCAAGCTACATCTGCACATGGCTGGCACAGGATGGTCTGAAACTCTCATCTGACCATGTCACTGCTGAAAAGATTCAGTGACTCCAGTGTCCTTGGGATAATGGTAGAACCCTCACTATGCAGCTAGACTCCCTCCACAGCCTCATCTCCCCTTCTCCTGTGACTTGTCAACACTTGGGTCCCATACTGTCCTCTAAATGGGCAGAGCTCATTCCTCTCGGCTTGGAACACCCACCCCAGGACACCTTGACAGCTTGCAAACTCCTATTCCTCCTTCAAAACCCTACCTCTGTTAAGCTCCCCCAGACTATCCCCTTACTTCCCCATACCTGCCTCTGTAATCTGTTGCATTTTGTAAATACTTCTATTATTTTTCTTACACACTACTTCATACCCAACTCAGAGGTCCATGACTGGGTCTTCCACACCTTGGGGTCCATGGTTCCTAACACAGGTTCACAGCGCATGCTCACTGAGTGACTGATTTTCCTAACACAGGTTCACAGCGCATGCTCACTGAGTGACTGATTTTCCTAACACAGGTTCACAGCGCATGCTCACTGAGTGACTGATTTTCCTAACACAGGTTCACAGCGCATGCTCACTGAGTGACTGATTTTCCTAGCACAGGTTCACAGCGCATGCTCACTGAGTGACTGATTTTCCTAGCACAGGTTCACAGCGCATGCTCACTGAGTGACTGATTTTTAAATTGGCCACCACAAAGCCAATATCAGGCATCTTCAGAGGAGTGCACGTAGAGCTTGGAGCAAGAACTAGTCTAACTGCCTTGCTGCCACTAAGAACAACAGCCATTTATTACATTAAGAGCCCACTGTGTGCCTGTTCCATGCTACTCATTCCACAAACGTAATGCTTTTAGTCCTGCAGTAACACAGCAAGATACAATGATGCTATGAGCCAGGAAAGGGACTGCCCAGGGTCTCATGACTGCCCACCAGTGGCAGAGTCAGCGTCAGAATCCAGGCCTATGGTCTCTATGCCCCAAGGTTGCCCTTCCACACCCTGCCACCCCCTCCTCCTCTGAGTCTGGCAGGCAGTGAGTTGGTACCACTCTCTTCCCATCCATCACCCACTGTGAAGACATGGAGAGGGGCTAATGATGCAGCCTCACTGGTCCTTCAGCGTCTGACCTGCAACCTAGAGGGAAATCCCACACCCGAATGCTGTCTTTCCATCTCTTGTTGATGAACACTTTCCTTGGCCTTGTCAAGGAGAAGGTGGTGAACTTGATCATCTCTAAACATAGAGACTTACTAGGGGAGCTGTTACATCTGCGTTCCAGTTAGCCATGTGTGCCACTGGTCACCAGGGAGCTCTGAGCACAACACTGTTGTTTAATAGGCTGGCTGAGAATCTCATGGACTCCTAAGGCTGGCTTAGGTTCAGTCCTCATGCGGGTCTTTGCCATCCACTGCTCCCTAGCCCACCTCATCCCTCCCTTCCCAGCGTCACTGCAGACTGGAAATGTTAGAGGAAAAAAACAAGACATTTTACAAGCCAATGTGGTATACGTGTGTGTAATCATCCAAACTCTGACTTGTGACATTAACTGCCTGATCTTCCCGAGGCACAGAGAGGAATGACTAATGAAGCAGAGTTAAAGAACAAACAACTTCCAGCGAGGAGATGACTTACTCAATTCATGCTGTGAGGTGTGAGTAAGATTTCTCTGGGCAGAGGTACGGAGGAGACCTCTCTGCCCTCTGCACGCCTTTCCAGCTAATGGTGACTTCAACCACAGCAGGCACACAAGCAAAATCAAGAGAATTTCAGACATGACCTCATCCAAACCTCCTAGGTAGAGAAACTGAGGCCCAGAGACAGACTTGCCAGAGTCACATGCCACTGGTGGTCAGGACAAGAGGCTGGGTCCCTAGACTCCTGGTCCCTTAGTGGCTTAAAGTCACCAAAGTGAGCCAGGCCTGCCCTAAAATAGAACAGAGGCAATCATTTTTCACAAATTGCAGGAAAAGCACTCAATGGATGGCATTTTCTCTGTTTCTTTAAACTTTCTCTTATAAGCTGTACAACCATTTTGCTCAGCCCAGTGGATTCACTTTTAATATTTTATCTGGTAACTGAGCTCGTGTTTTTTTTTTTTTTCTGCTGAAATTGTTTCTCAAAAAACCTGTATGAGTCATTCTGTTTTGAGAGGCTGCCTATTAAAGTGTAGTCACATCTTCTAATGGAAATACTGTTCCTTGTTCTGCTGACATAGAATAAAAGTACCAGCATTTCACAGTGTTTCACAGAGAACACCTTGACTTCCAGGAACTCTGCTACCCGGTCTAGTTGCACCTTGATAAAAGTTCTTCCTCATGAGGGCACTATGCGAGTGAGTGTTGGCTGGGCTAGGAGGGGGCTCAGTGGCAAGGTGGGGAGAGAAGGGTCAGAAATCTCCAGGTTCATAGGGGCTCCCCAATTTATATGTCCTGGAACTTGGTGAGGGGGCCCAGATCTCTGTGAGGGCAGGGTAAGGGCAGGTATCTTTATTTTCTGTAGCCCAGGGCCTGGCACACAGTAGGTGCTTTGTAAGTGGTCACTGAACTGCTTGGTGAATGGCCGTCAGTCTCTCTTGCCTGGCAAAGTTGAGCCAAGGCTGTGTGCCTCAGGCAGAAGTAGAGAACTGGGTAGGAAGAGGGGAGGCTGAGAGCTTTGGGTCAGGGAGTGTTGGGGGCTCAGTGTCTGTATGTGTCTTTGTATGTCCTGAGTGTGAGCCAGTGATGGGGGGCAGTGTGGGGCTCCAGGAAGACAGAGGGCTCAGGGTGAGACAGGCTGGGAAGGGAAGCAGCCAGTAAGGTGTGAGCTCATTGGCTGAGGGGATTCAGAGCTAGGAGAGCTCCTCTCTCCTGTCCTGGGATTCTGGGGCCGGAAAACCGTGAGACGGAGCCATGCTTAAGGGCTGTATTTCTGGTTGACTCCTTACTCTGCTGATGTGACTGTTCTGATTGGCTGCCCCGGGGCAGATATGTGAAAGCCCCAGGAGCCCCGGTCATTGGCACCAGACTGAGTGGGTCCTGATCTCAGCTCTGCATCTGTTAGCTACATGTGACCTTGGGAAAGTGATTTGATCTTTGTCCCTCATTTCCTCCATCTCTAAAATGGGCTAATAGTGATCTCTACTTCGTGGGGTGGTTTTGAGGATTCGATGAGTTAATGCCTGAGAAACGCTTGTCACAGAGCCAGGTAGCGTCAGGTGCAGTGTGAGCGCCCGCCGTCTTGTCTTTCTTGTGTCCTTCATCATTGCCCTCCCAGGGCACCAGCCTTTGCCACAGTGTTCATGGTTTTCCTTCCATCCATGTCAGGTCTTGGCCAACAAGAGCCACCTCTGGGTGGAGGAGGAGGTCTGGCGGATGGAGATCTACCTCTCCCTGGGAGTGCTGGCCCTCGGCACGTTGTCCCTGCTGGCCGTGACCTCACTGCCGTCCATTGCAAACTCGCTCAACTGGAGGGAGTTCAGCTTCGTTCAGGTAAAGTAGTCTCTAGTCTGCCAGCCAGCTTCAGCGTGGCCCTGGCCCACCTCTCATGAGTAAGTGCTCTGCCTTCGAGAACTGCCTGGGCTCTGATCATCTGCACAGCAGGACCACTCGGTGAGATGCCAGGCCTTCCTGACCCAGAGGGCCCATCCAAGCCTCTTGATAGGGGCTGCCTGCTACAAGCTTAACCTCCCAACACATGAGGAAGCCAGACACAGGCATGTGAAAAAATTACAGACCAGGACACTGAGCCCTGGGTCCACCATTCTCAAGCTTCTAGAATTCTTGAGCTTTCCAAACAAAATTGAATGACATGAAGTCATGAACATTTTGCTGGTCTAGGTAGGAGTCATCATCTACCCAGACATCCATGTAGGTAGGAGTCTAGGGAGTGAGCGAGCCTAGCCCACCACGCTCCACCCCTCATCTCAACCTGGCTCTGTTGTTCCCCTTAACCCCTTGATTCATGCAGCGTGGATGAGACACAAGCATTAGGACCCCAGTTTATAGGGGATGCGACACAGCTTTTTCCCAAGGATGCCATTCCTATGAAAAAATCCAGGAAAAGGAGGTCTGTCATCAGATGAATTTGAGAAAAGATTTACTTCCCCCTAAGAGAGCACAATGCACTTTGGCACATCAAAGATTCGAATAACATCTACAGCAAACAAACCTTTGTCAATCAGACTTACTGGAGTGTTAGCACCCTCCCCCTCCTTTTTTCCAAATAACAGCTATCAGCACTCCACAAGCTGGGCGCTGTGGCATGTGGCTGGGATCCCAGCTACTAACAGAGGCTGAGGTGGGAGAATCACTTGAGCTTGAGCGATCCTTCCAGGAGTTAGAAGTTCAAGTGTCCAGGCTGGACATCATAGCAAGACCTTGCCTCTTAAAAAAAAAAAAAAATACTCCACAGAACATACTCTGGGAAATGCTGCTAGTGGCAAAAGTTTCTTTTTGCATTTGTTCATTCAACAAACATTTATTGAGCACTTACTGCAGGCCAGGCATCCTGCTAGGCCTGTGATGCAATAGAGAACAAGACAGGCAGAGCCATCTTTCCATGATAAAGGAAACGGAGGCAGGGACATTGTTTACATTTCTTTGGCATCTCCCACTGTTCTCCACACAGAATCTGCGGTCAGTGTGGGCGGATTAACTCCTCCGCTCCCATGAGTGGGAGCTGACTAATGCTGTATCCTGCCATTGTATCAGGGCAGAGAACAGCCATCCTATCCACCCCCACTATCAACAGAAATCTGTGCAGGGAGGACGTGGTACAGGACTCAGGGACAGTGACAGCGTAATGCTCTTATGTAATCCAAATCAATTGCTCCTGACCAGGGATGCTTCACATCCATTGGAACAACACAGAGTTGTAGCCGTGTGTTTTTTAAAGTGTGTCTGCCTCTGAATCTCCCTGGCTCTGCTCATCTCGGAAGGTCCCTGGAGGAGGGCTCATGGCTGACACATGTTAGCATACGAGAAGGGGAAGAATTTTATTTATCTGCCACTAATCCCCATGTGTCTCATACCCAAATCTAGGATTTTCCTCTTCCCACCTGGAGTATCCGGCGTGCATGGTTTATCCACAATTAAAGCAGACTGCAGGCTGCTCCCCTCACCAGAAAGCTGCTCCCTTAAGCAGCCATAGATTACATGCCCTGGCTCTGCCTGCCAGAGAAAGCCGGTGGATTTGATTTTGTTAGCAAGAGCTGACTGAGACCCTAGCAGCTGCGTTCTACTTTACATATTAAAGAGTGGAAATACAAATAGGACAGTCCTTTTGCCACTGCAAGAGCGGGGGGTTAGGTGGGTAGAAAGGCAGGATTTTACTTGTGGAAATCAGTGCCTGCCTTCCATCCACAAAAACCAGATGTCAATATGGAGGAGGCACATGTCAGCGCCGCCTGGGAAGCCTGAGTTCCAGCTTTCCCTCCCCACAACCCTGCTCTGTAACTGTGGGCAGAGCATGTCTGCTCCAAGAGCCTCAGTTTACACCCCTGAAAAATGGAGTTAATGCCTTACAGGGATTTTATGAGCCACAGTAAGAGATTATGTGTGAAAGAAAAATAAAAAGCATTTTGCTATTATTCTTAGGGTATCTGGCCACATTTCCATTATCTCTGACTAAGGTACCAACCACCGATTTCTGAGTTCAGTAGGAGACAGTGAGATAGAGGCCAAGGAACCCCAACCCTGGGCCTAAAAGTGGTCCAGGTCAGTGTTTGCAAACTGGCGGACACTCACTAGTGGGTCATGCAATTGATTCCATGGATCACAAGCAGCATTTTAAAAATGAAATAAAATAGAATGACAAAGAAAACAGTGGAGTGTTTTGCATGGTGTCGGGATACTTTTTCAGTTATATGGAGTTGCTAGTTATATTTGCAAATGTAGCATACCTCGTTGTCTACCGGACAGCAGAGTAAAACATGATTCTTACTGTGAGTCCCTGTCAAATAGGCTGAAGCCAGAGCCCTCTTGGAGAAATAGAGATTACCCAGGCCTGCCTCCCATCCGTGGACTCAGATGCTGAGGGATGGCTCTGGCAGTCTATTTTTGCAGCTCCCTAAGTGACTGATAGGTGCGCATGCCGCAGTGTGTGGCAACTTCCAGTGCAGGAAACACAGGCAGTGGAACCCGAAGACCTGAATCTCAGTCCCAAGACCCCCACTTACCTGCCCTGCATCATCAGACAAGTTTCCTAGGCTCTCGGAGCTTCTGCTGCTCGCTTGTGCCTGTGTCCACCCCATATGGTCATCAAGAGGATTTGAGCTGGACACGTTAAATGCAGGATGCGTGCAGCCAACAGTGGCATGCTGGCTTTTGAGGTAAGCTGCAACCTTCTCCTTTAAAGTTAGCGTGGCTAGTGAGAAGTTACCTGAGCCCCATCACCCTCCCCTACACACATGTCCACAGCAGACACCAGGCTATGGGGACAGCCGTGGTTCTTGAGGGGCCTTGGCTGACCCCTAGATCTGTAATGCTTTTGTTACCGGAAAAGGGTCCCGATCCAGACCCCAAGAGAGGGTTATTGGACCTCACGCGAGAAAGAATTCAGGACCTGTCCATAGAGTAAAGTGAAAGCAAGTTTATTAAGAAAGCAAAGAAATAAAAGAATGGCTACTCCATAGTCAGAGCAGCGGCATGGCTGCTCAGCTGCTTATACTTATTGTTACTTCTTGATTATATGCTGAACGAGGGGTGGATTATTCATGAGTTTTCCAGGAAAGGGATGGCAATTCCCAGAACTAAGGGTTCCTTACCTTTTTAGACCATATAGGGTAACTTCCTGACATTGCCATGGCATTTGTAAACTGACATGGCGCTAGTGGGAGTGTTTTTTAACATGCGAATGCATTATAATTAGTGTATAATGAGCAACGAGGATGACCAGAGGTCACTCTCGTTGCCATATTGGTTTGGTGCTTTTGGCTGGCTTCTTTACCGCAAGCTGTTTTATCAGCAAGGTATTTATGACCCGTATCCTGAGCCGACCTCGTATGTGATCCCGTGACTAGCAACGTTTAACCTCCTGGGAATGCAGTCCAGTAGGTCTCAGCCTTATTTTACCCAGCCCACCCTTCAGGTGAAGTCTCTCTGGTTTGAACACCTCAGACACTTTGTTTAGCTAAAAACCATTGAAACAGTGTATTGATTCCACAAAGAGGTGACTTGTGCTTGCATTTATCCTTTTGTTCCCAAATCTGTTTTCAAAGTTTTACATGTTGTTTTGTGTTCCTTTGGGTATTTTTTTTTTTTTTTTTTCGAGACGGAGTCTCACTCCGTCACCCAGGCTGGAGTGCAGTGGCACAATCTCGGCTCACTGCAACCTCTGCCTCCCGAGTTCATGCCATTCTCCTGCCTCAGCCTCCCAAGTAGCTGGGACTACAGGCGCCCGGCACCACACCTGGCTAATTTTTTTTTTTTTTTTTTTTTTTTTTTTATTTTTAGCAGAGATGGGGTTTCACCATGTTAGGCAGGATGGTCTCAATCTCCTGACCTCATGATCCGCCCGCCTCGGCCTTCCAAAGTGCTGGGATTATAGGCGTGAGCCACCGCACCCAGCCTTCCTTTGGGTATTTTTTTGTTATTGTTTTGGTTTGGTTTGGGTTGTGCTAAGTGTTTCAATTCAGCCAGTTAAACATTGTCAGATATTAGACTGCAAAATACTCCAGTCAGAGCAGCTCACCTGCACAGAAAAAATGAGGGTTCAGCTTTTAGAACCTAAGTTCTTTCCCAGAGTTAGAGGAACTGCCTGTGACTTTGCCCACTCCAGCCACCTGCCTGAAATAATGACAAGACCAGCCTGACCCCAGCTTCGTGAGCGATTGTCCAAAGCCCCTTTGTGCCATAGTAATTGAGCACCAGCAGGAGCTACAACGACCTAGCTGTTTCTTTTTTGCTAACAAGCTTACGTATAATAAAAATGGCTCTAGCTTGGGGATCTTATTAATCGCCTCATGACAATCCCTCTCCTTTTGGGCTTCTTTGGGTTCTGGGATTTTTAAATTGTTCCCAAGGAGAGTTTTTGGGAAACAAACTCCCTGGAATCATGCAGGCTTCCCACTGGGACAGGAAAGTCAAAGGCCCTTTGTTATTGGCTGGCCTTTGGCTGTCAGCCCTTGGTATGAACCACTAGCCTGAGGCTGGAGCTTCCTGCTGTCTGCACCATGGGATTTTGAATGACACAAGCATGAGGCTATATGAACAGGAGGAGCTGACTGCCACTGGTGGGCCTGGGAGCAGCGTCTCCACACTGTCCCTGTGCAGAGCCCAGAGTGCCCAGCAAAATTCATCACTCTCCAGATCGGGGCTGGGGACAGTGGCCCACACAGACCAAACACTGGAGCTACAGGGCATGTCACCCGAGGGAGATGCAAAGACCTCACTGGGGCTACTAAGGCTGGCTTTCCAGGCCTGGATGGGCTCCCATTGCTGCACCTTCTGGGAAAGCCCACAACACAGAGGTGGGCGCCAAAAGGCTCTCAGTGGGGCTTTGTCTAAGGAACAGATAGGTCCAGGCCTTCCTCAGGCAAGTGACCTGAGCAGAGGGGCCCGTGTGGACTTTTCACCCTGAAGCTAGAAGGGTGTGGTGACGACAGTCTCCTAAATGAGTGGCTTTAGTCCTAGCTGCCCATCAGCCTCATCTGCCGAACCTTAAAAAACAACAGATGCCCCGCCCCAAACCAACTTAATCTGAATTTCTGGAAGTGGGGTTTGGGCACTAGTATTTTACCCAAGCTCCCCGGGTGATTCTAATGTGTAGCAAGGTTTGAAAACCACAGTCTAAAAGCAACAGACTGTTAAACTCTTGGGGATAAAGGGCATCACCCAGTCATCTTGGCAACACCAATAAGTCCACAATGAGGAGGGGTGGGAGGGCCCACAGTTAGTTAGGGCTGGGCACCTGGCTGGGGAACATCAGGGTGATTGACTTCAAGACTTACTCTTTTTTTTTTTTTTCTTTTTTTTTGAGACGGAATTTCACTCTTGTTGCCCAGGCTGGAGTGCAATGGCGTGATTTCGGCTCACTGCAACATCTACCTCCTGGGTTCAAGCGAGTAGCTGGGATTACAGGCATGCGCCACCACACCTGGCTAATTTTGTATTTTTAGTAGAGACGGGGACGGGGTTTATCCATGTTGGTCAGGCTGGTCTTGAATTCCCAACCTCAGGTGATCCGCCCGCCTTGGCCTCCCAAAGTGCTGGGATTACAGGCGTGAGCCACCGCACCCAGCCAAGACTTATTCTTGATGGTCAGTGCTGGGGACTCTTTTAACCACAGTCTTCCACACCAAGAGATTAGAAGTTAGAAAAGTTGGGGTGGCTCAGAAGTTGCAGGGGATTTGGAATTCTTGACAGACACTTCTGGAAGTGGCAAGGATTTGCTTATGTGCAACTGACAGTCAAGGAGTCTTCTCTTTGGGAGGTGACCACATTAAAATGATAGGAATTCACTGTGGGTGACAGCATAAAGCCAATCGTGGCTTCCTCACTCTTCGTGGTGAGCCAGAAGTTGTTAAAGACTGGGCCAAGAAGATTCCAGAAAAGGACACAAAGCCAAGAAGAACCAGAGAGGGTGAGGAAGGATAGAGAAGGTTTTATTTGGTTATTTTACTTGGGCCCAAGAATGTTGAACGTGAGAACCTGTCTGTGAAATTGTAGTGTGCAGCCATTGGAAAATGTTTATTATTATCTTTAGCAAAAGCTTTACAAGCAATTCTCCCACACCATGTTCTTTCACTCACTGACGTTCACTGTCCTGGTGTCTGTCTTGGAGCAGGTGCAAACGAAGGGACACACACACACACACACACACCAGGGAGGAGCAAGAACGGGGCCCAATGTGGAATCAGACCCACTTAGAAACACTTCTGAGGGGAGTGCAAATGAGAAGCGTCTGTCAGCCGAGGCTCTGGATTGATGCCAACAAGCTGGGCTAGAAGGGAATCCAGGAGGCTCAGTCCATGCAGACCACTCAGAGGTCTCAGTGTGCCGCCACACTTAAATTACACCCTCGCAATGTCTCCTTGGAGAAAATGCATATGTGTTCATTGCTTGATGGGTCATTGCTATTTCCATCCCTGTGTAATAGACGTGGGAGGTCTCTCCCAAAGCTCTCAGTGGCTCACCAGTGCTAGCAGAATTCAGTCAGAGCACCCCTGTGCCACTACTCCCTCGCTCTCGGTGCCCTCTGCTGTGTCACTTGCCTGCCCTGTCTAGGGGACTAGATGGAGGCTACTGCAACTACTCAGCGCTTCCCCCTCTGACTTTAGCTTTGGAAATTACTTATCTCCCACTGAAGGTGATTAAGTCGCCTGCCCAGGGTTCATATCAGTTGAACCAGCACCAACAGTAGAACCTGCATCTCTTCGTTCGTGGTCCATGAGAACTCGTACATGCCAAGAGGCTGCAGTCATAGAGCAGCACTTCCCAGCCATTTTCACATTGCATCTCTTACAGAAAGTCATGCTTTGGGTGGTGGATCAGCCACTCTCGGCTGGAAGTGACCCACAAAAGCCCACACATGGTTCAAGGGGTGCAAAGCTCCACTGTAAAATGGCCAGGACCATTTCCATTTAGAGTTGGGATGGTCTCTTCTCCCCATGGTCACTAATCTCCTCCAGATGGAAGAGTGGGCCCAGCGGGGTTTCCACCCGGGGTGTTTATAACCCAGTGTGGGGCGGGAGGTGAAGGTCTAGCATGCACAGAGGGCATCTGTGTGGTGTTCTGGGGCTTTCTATACGGTGCCAGGTCACCCAGACCACAGGCCCCGTGAGTCCCCTTCACTACTGGTGCCAAATCCACGTGCCATCTGTAAATTATTTACTCTGCATTTATCTTCAAGCTAATTTAAAATCAATCCACTTTTTATCTGATCTTAACTTAGGCCAAATGTTATCTGTGAAATTATGATTTTGGTATGCAAGCAGACACTTGTTACTCTAATATACATTAAAATACACACATAACTAGTAAAATTTATACACACACACACATATACATGTATACGTATATATATATTTAGAGACAGGGTCTTGCTCTGTTACCCAGGCTGGAGTGCAGTAGTGCAGTAGTGCAGTGGCACAATCTTGGCTCACTGCAGCCTTGACCTCTTGGGCTCAAGTGATCCTCCCATCTCAGCCTCCCAAGTAGCTGGGACAACAAGCACATGCTGCCACAGCCTGGCTAATTTTTTTGTATTTTTTGTAGAAACAGGGTCTCACTGTGTTGCCCAGGGTGGTCTCGAACCCCTGGGCTCAAGCAGTCCACCCACTTAGGCTTCCCAAAGTGTTGGGATTACAGGCGAGAGCCACCGCAGCAGGCCTTAAATGTTTTTTAAACTTCTTTGAACTTAATTTCATCTGAAATCATCCAGCAGCCTCCAGAGATAACAAATAACAAAGTTAAGGAAAAAGCATGGTCATATAGTTATTGTATGGAATCCGTGTGAATTGGTGGGTCCTTAGACACCTTCAGCATAGAAGCATTATTCCCACTTTCCTGTTGTGGAAGCTGAGGCACAGAGAGTTGAGAGTTATCATAAGATCACACTAAGAGAGTGACAGGACTGGGGTTCCAACCCATAGCAGTGAGTACTAAAGCCACCCTCCTTCCCCTCCGCCAGGCCAGCAGATGAGTCGTTGGCAGGATCACTGCATCTGTCATCCCCTCGCCCTCACTCCAGCCTTTTTTTCCCTCCACAGTCCTCGCTGGGCTTTGTGGCCCTGGTGCTGAGCACACTGCACACGCTCACCTATGGCTGGACCCGCGCCTTCGAGGAGAGCCGCTACAAGTTCTACCTGCCTCCCACCTTCACGCTCACGCTGCTGGTGCCCTGCGTCGTCATCCTGGCCAAAGCCCTGTTTCTCCTGCCCTGCATCAGCCGCAGACTCGCCAGGATCCGGAGAGGCTGGGAGAGGGACGGCACCATCAAGTTCACGCTGCCCACGGACCACGCCCTGGCCGAGAAGACAAGCCACGTATGAGGTGCCTGCCCTGGGCTCTGGACCCCGGGCACACGAGGGACGGTGCCCTGAGCCCGTTAGGTTTTCTTTTCTTGGTGGTGCAAAGCGGTATAACTGTGTGCAAATAGGAGGTTTGAGGTCCAAATTCCTGGGACTCAAATGTATGCAGTACTATTCAGAATGATATACACACATATGTGTATATGTATTTACATATATTCCACATATATAACAGGATTTGCAATTATACATAGCTAGCTAAAAAGTTGGGTCTCTGAGATTTCAACTTGTAGATTTAAAAACAAGTGCCGTACGTTAAGAGAAGAGCAGATCATGCCATTGTGACATTTGCAGAGATATACACACACTTTTTGTACAGAAGAGGCTTGTGCTGTGGTGGGTTCGATTTATCCCTGCCCACCCCACCCCCACAACTTCCCTTTTGCTACTTCCCCAAGGCTCTTGCAGAGCTGGGGCTCTGAAGGGGAGGGAAGGCAACGGCTCTGCCCAGAGCCATCCCTGGAGCATGTGAGCAGCGGCTGGTCTCTTCCCTCCACCTGGGGCAGCAGCAGGAGGCCTGGGGAGGAGGAAAATCAGGCAGTCGGCCTGGAGTCTGTGCCTGGTCCTTTGCCCGGTGGTGGGACGACGGAGGGACTGGGCTGAAGCTGCTCCACCTCATCCTTGCTGAGTGGGGGAGACATTTTCCCTGAAAGTCAGAAGTCACCATAGAGCCTGCAAATGGATGCTCCTGTGAGAGTGACGTCACCTCCTTGCCAGAGCCATCAGTGAGCCTGGCCTGGGAACAAGTGTAATTTCCTTCCCTCCTTTAACCTGGTGATGAGCGTCCTTTAAACCACTGTGCCTTCTCACTCTTTGCATCTTCAGTTTGAATGACTCCCAGGAAGGCCTAGAGCAGACCCTTCAGAAATCAGCCCAAGGGGGAGAGCAAGAGAAAACACTCTAGGGAGTAAAGCTCCCCGGGCGTCAGAGTTGAGCCCTGCCTGGGCTGAAGGACTGTCTTCACAAAGTCAGTCCTGAGGAAAAATATTGGGGACTCCAAATGTCCTCTGGCAGAAGACCCAGAAAACCACACTGGCTCCAACTTCCTCCTCATGGGGCATTACACTTCAAAACAGTGGGGAGCAACTTTTCCACCGAAGCTACAAACCTAAAATGCTGCTGCCCCAAAGCACAAGAGGGAAGAGCACCGCCGGGGCCACAGGACGTCTGTCCTGCAGTCACAGGCCATCCTTGCTGCTTCCTCCTGACTCTAGCTTACTTCCCCTGTGAAGAAATAGGTGTTCTTGGCTGAGCCCCCAACCCTCTGCAGAACCAGGGGGATCTGCCACAGAAAAAGCATCTTTGAAGACAAAGAGGGTGAGGTCTTCATGAGTCTCCTGGGCCCAAAGCCATCTTCTGATGGAAGGAAGAGAGTAGGGCCAGTGAAGGCTGCCCAGAGAGAATGTCACAGATGAGGCTGACCCTGCCCCCCCAGGGAGGTTTCATGAGCTCATGTCTATGCAACACATAAGGGTTCTTCAGTGAAAAGCAGGAGAAGAGCCCACTGCAAGGATAGCTCATTAGGCACATGACTGATGCAGGGAAGGCCATGCCGGGGAAGCTCTTCCTGCAGGTATTTTCCATCTGCTGTGCCAAGGCTGAGCGGCAGAAACTTGTCTCATAAATTGGCACTGATGGAGCATCAGCTGTGGCCCACAGAGAGCCTTGCTGAGAAGGGAGCAGGTAAAGCAGAGATTTTAGCATGGCCTTGGCATAACAAGGGCCCATTGATTCCCTACTAATGAGAGGCAGGGAGAGCATGGGCAATGGAGACCCACCAATGATCCCCAACCCCAGTGGGTACTGGCTGCCTGCCCTGGGCCAGGGAATGGCTCCTTATACCAAAGATGCTGGCACATAGCAGAACCCAGTGCACATCCTCCCCTTCCCACCCACCTCTGGCTGAAGGTGCTCAAGAGGGAAGCAATTATAAGGTGGGTGGCAGGAGGGAACAGGTGCCACCTGCTGGACAATCACACGAAAGGCAGGCGGGCTGTGTACTGGGCCCTGACCGTGCGTCCACTGCTGTCTTCCCTACCTCACCAGGCTACTGGCAGCAGCATCCCGAGAGCACATCATCCCCACAGCCTGGTAAATTCCATGTGCCTCTGGGTACAAAAGTGCCTCAACGACATGCTCTGGAAATCCCAAACGCCACAGTCTGAGGTTGATATCTAAAATCTATGCCTTCAAAAGAGTCTGTGTTGTTGTTTTTTTTTAACCTGGAAGACGGGCTAAAAAGCAGTGCAAATAAACACCTAACCTTCTGCAAACTTCAGGCTTTTATTTCTGCCATGTAGATCATGTATCCATTCGTCCACTGACTCGAGAAGCCTTCAGCTTGGAGCCTGCTCTCAGGCAGGCAGTGTGCAAGGACTTGGGACTGCCAAGGTGAACACAGTGATCTGTGCTAGAGCTGGCCAATGAGGAAGGGCAGATGTGCAGACCTAAGGGACTAAGGGACATGCCAGGGAGGAAATGGGCAAGATCCAGGTGACAGAGTGTCGGGTGAGGGTGTGGGGATGTGAAAAGGTGGCTTCCTGGAGTGGTCTGAAGGCTGAGGCCTCGGTGCAGGTAAAAGCAGCAGAGCTTCTTGAATTATAATGTGCCTGGGAGTCACCTAGGAATGTGGTTCAAATGCAGGTTCTGATTTGTGGTCTGGGGTGAGGCATGAGATTGTGCATTTCTAATAAGCTCCTGGGTGACCTGTATGGTGATGATCCTCGGACACTCCGAGCAACAAGAGCTTAGATGGCATTCTTTGCCTCTGCTGTGCTTAGTCTATGGCACACTAATCAGTACACACACACCTCTGTCCCCTCAATCCTCCCCAGGAGCCTGCATTCCCCTGGCAGCCCTGGCAAGGTACACGTCTGCACAATGCTATCTATGACCCCCGTGTTCTCTTAAAGGCAGAGGGAGAAACACTCCATCTTGGAGCCATAGCCTTGCACTTTGTGCTTCACAAGGGCTGCGGCACATTGGCCCTGGGTCCATCAGGAAAACAAACGGAGCTCTCTTCAGAGACCACCCAACTATCATGCAGCCGAGCCTTCCTGCTGAAGCAACCAGACTGCCTTATGGTACAGGGCAAGGGGACAAGAAACCCAGTGCAGAAAGTGGTCTAGTGGCTAAAAACCATTTCTTGGGAACAATAACCAAAATACAGCCCTGCCATTTTGAGTTCATGATAAGGATTTTCCAAAGAAAGAACCATGGCCAGTAAATACATTCATGACAAACAATTTTCAAGGTGAAAAGCATCTTGTACTTGGAGGTTTACTTTTCTCCTCTGTGTCCTCCCATGCATAAAGCTGAGAGAGTTAACTTTACAAAGAAGTAATCAAATAGATGAAAAATACCCCCTACCAAGGTAGCCCATGTAAGAACTAAGGAACCACCAAAATCACGCATATCAGTTCAGGAGAGAAAGTTATCATTTAGCTGTTTCACATGTTGAATCTTTTCCAAAAGCAATGAAGCTGGCTCTTGGAGTGCAGAAGCTCTCTTGTGCTGGGCCACTTCCCTGGTCTCAACCAAGAGAGAGTTGGCTCCACTAAAGCAGAAATTCTCAGTCCCATCCACAATCACTGACTTCTTCTAACAAATCTTCTGAAAATCTCTTTACTAATTTCTGAAATGAAATTCAGAAATAATATAACCTACCTATGCATATAATTTTTAAAATCAATGTAAGGTCTAAATTGAAACATAAAGTAGAAATAATTTATACTAATACATATATAACATTAATAATGAATAATTATTATATTAATAGCCTTACAATAAATAAATTGGTTTTTAAATACAGTATATTCAACTAAACATTGTTGGCTCATTTGTAGCTGACATTTTAAGATAAAAGTGCGTGTGTGTGTGTGTGTGTGTGTACTGTGTCCACTGTGAGTGTTTGAAATTGTGTTGAATGCTATGAAGAAATCACATAGGGTGAAGACCAATAAATATCAACTAGATTTGGAAACATGGAAACCTAATGGTGAGAATTTCAGTAGGATGTTGAGGGTAAAATCCAGATTGAGTATGAATAAGAAGGAAATGGAGACAGTAATTCTGGACAACTCTTCTGAGATTTGGCTGTAAAGCAAGGGAAAGAGAAAGGATGGGTAATGGGAGGGGTATGTGGGGGTTGAAGGAGGGCTGGTTATTTTTTTCCATGGTTCTGACCTAAACATGTTTTAAATGCTTCTGGGGAATAAACAAGGTGAAAAGGGATGATGGAAGATGAGAGAGAGAATGATAGAGAATCACAAAGTCCTGGAGGACAGGGGAAGAGATGGAGTGCAGAGTACAGGTGGCTCTAGAGGAGGAGAAGCTTGTCCTTTACAACTAGGAGAGAAGGGGAAAAGAAGTGGCTGAGTATTGAGGGGAGGGGCTGGTTGTGATGACACAACGTGTGACAGTTCCCTTCTGATGTTGTCTGTTCTTTTTAAAAAACAGTCAGTCCCTTCTGCTGAGAACAGGGGAGGAGGAAGGTTTGGCTCTGAGGGTTGAAGAGGGACAAAATGGCTGAAAATAATTGTTGGAGAAAATGTAAAGGGAGCAGACCAGAAAAACTGATAGGGTTTAAAAAACAAAAACGAAATTTGATTATAACCATTTTTTATCCAGAGTGAAATATACCAAATTGTGTTTCCTGGGAAGTGTGCAAAGTAGATTTTTGTTTAGTTAAATTCCGTTTTCCCTCACCAGTTTCTTTAATAATTCTAGGTAGTTTGTCTTAGTTCAGTGTCATCTCTAATAGTCACTCAGAAATGCCTTGGCTTCATTTTTGTTTTCTCTATTCAGAAATGAACAGTCACAAATGGAACTTTGATGCACTAGGCAACCAAAAACCTCCATTGCCAATCCTCCCATAAAGTGAATAATCAACACTCTTGCTTATTGAGGGTTGATTGCATTTATTGGACCAGAAACCTAACTTATATCTATAATTCTCATTTATGAAGAGTCTATTCTTAAAAATCTAATTTTAGCCAACATTTAAAACTTCTGCAACTAGAGAATTCATGTGGGCTTTTAACTTCCTGAAGGGTCTTCCTGCTTAAAACACAATTAGTTCCTAAACAAAAGACATACTTTTTAAGGCAATACTGAATTTGCAGGAAGTAAGGGAAATCATCAGGACAGAAAATAAATGGGAACACACACAAAAATCAAAAACAAACAAACAAACAAACAAACAAAAAGCTCTCCTTGGCTCCTGGCAGAAGCAAATGCAAGTCCTTTCTGAAGAAAAGCAACGTCAGTTCAGATCAACCAAATAAGAAGCTTAATATTTACAATTAATAAACCATAGGTGAGACTCAGTAGAAACAAAACCTGAAGGACTTCGAAGAACAGAATCGTCAAACATACGATAATGATATATTAAGTATCTAAAGAATTAAAAAATAGAGTTGCAAAAAATAAATAAGCAATAATATACTATAAAGGCACAGGCATGACGAAAAATGGAATTTTCAGAAATAAAAAATTGTCAGAAACAAACTTAATTTGGTGAGTTTAACAGCAGATTGGAGAAAATCGTGAATTTTAAAAGCTAAAAAAATTACCCAGAATGCAAAAGAGAGACAAATGGATAGAAAATATAAAAAAGTCATTAACAGAGATAAAGGTTAAAATGAACAACTATAACATACAAATAACTGGAGTTCCAAAAGGAAAGAATGGTGAAGAGGCAAATTTTAAAGAGATAAAGACCAAGAATTTTCTAAAACTAGTGAAATACTGGTATCCAAAAATGCTGAAAGTGCAATGCATACCATCAGGCAGGAAAGCAAATTTAAAAGTAAAGCTACAGTTAGCCACACTAAGCAGCTCTTAAAAGCAGTCAGAGAAAAATTATAAATGACCTACAATTGTGGAATTATAACAGACTTCTTAACAATATCAATGGAGATTAGAAAATAGTAGTCTAATATCTTGAAAGTTCAGGGGGAAGTGATTGCCAACTTAGAATTTTAAATCAAGCAAAACTGACTTTCAAGATTGAGTGCAAAATAAGAATGTTTCAGATTACAGAAATTGAGAGCTTACCAACAGTTCTTTTCTGAAGAACTTCTAAAAATATACTTCAGATAGAAAGAAAATGATCCCAGAGGGGAATCTGAAAACAAGAAGAAACAGTGAGTGAATAAGTGGTGACCCTCAAGGTAAATCTAAGCAAACCTTTTCTCTATAGAGGAAGAATATCTATGTAAGTGTTTTTTTTAAAAGGACATACTAGCCTGGGCACGGTAGCTCACGCCTGTAATCCCAACACTTTGGGAGGCCAAGACAGGTGGATCACCTGAGGTCGGGAGTTGGAGACCAGCCTGACCAGCATGGAGAAACCCCACCTCTACTAAAAATACAAAATTAGCTGGGCGTGGTGGCGCATGCCTATAATCCCAGCTACTCAAGAGGCTGAGGCAGGAGAATTGCTTCAACCTGGGAGGCGGAGGGTGCGGTGAGCCGAGATAGTGCCATTGCACTTCGGCCTGGGAAACAAGAGTGAAACGCCATCTCAAAAAAAAAAAAAAAAAAGACATACTAACTGGCTAAAAACAATGATATGTAAATAAGGGATTGAGTTAAAATGTTCTGAGGCTCATATTTGTTTAGAGGTTGGGGTTGGGAAAGTTATGGGCTAATTTAGATCTTGTTAAGTACATCTAGAAAAATGTCAAGGGTAACCACTAAAAAGCTAAAATTATAATGCCAAAATCCTTAGGAAGGGAAAAAAATTTTAACTGGATTTTTGAAAAACAAGAAACAAGAAAAATAGCATAGGTAAAGCAAGACACAGAAAACAAAAAGTAGGTATTAGAAAAAATCCACATATATTCATAATTGTGAAACAGAATACCATGCACTGGTATCAATCCTTATGAGGCGCACACCATATGTTGGATACCAGGAGAGGACTCTAAACACTTTGCCAATTTTTGTAAAGATTCCTGTATCTGGTGGATGCCCAGGTCTGGCAGGAGTCTTTACACAAACACAGCTTCTAAACGTTTTGCACAAACCCAGCTGCCAGAGTCTGAGTCTGGTATGAGAAAACACCTGCACAAGTCAGGCAAAGCCGACTTATTACTCACAGATATGTAGCAAAGATAGAAGCATAGAATCCGTGGGGAGCTGGTCCCCTAGAACTCAAGCAAGCTGCCCAGGGCAGACGGAATCCCATCTGCATATGCCCAACTTCACACTACAGCTGAGGGACCCTGAAAGCA
Organism: Pan troglodytes; assembly: GCF_028858775.2. Taxonomy (NCBI): domain Eukaryota; kingdom Metazoa; phylum Chordata; class Mammalia; order Primates; family Hominidae; genus Pan; species Pan troglodytes. Next base: position 19,955,897 of record NC_072411.2, read on the forward strand.
GTCCACTCTGGATTTTATACCCTACAGGTACTTAAATCACTGAGCTTAAGCATTGCAGAGCATCTTGTTCTGAGAGGAACAAAGACAAAGCCCAGGCTGTTCTGGATGGTTCTTCCTTATCTCAGGATGTTACATTCTCAGTACATTCTGCCCAAGAATTGTAAGAAGGAGCAGGGAGAGCTGAATCAGCCAAGGTCATTCAAGGACTTGTCCTCCTGCAATAATCACAATAAATACAAATGGATTAAACACTTCAGTTGAAAGATAGAGATGGTCAGACTGGATTTTAGTTATATTTATAAGTGGCATACCTAAAGACTCAAGGTAAAGACATGGAAAAAAGTAAGCTAGGCAAAAACAAACTAAATTAACATTGGAGTGGCTAGATTATTATCATATAAAGCATATTTCATGAGAAAAGACATTATTAGGAATACAGAGAATTACTACATAATAATAAAATAAAGATTTAAATATTTTAGAATAATGTGCTTTTAATAATATAGCCTCAAAATATGTAAAGCAAAAAAATAAAAAAGAAAGAAATGTGAACAAATCCCTCATTATACTAAGAGATTATAACAAACAGAAAATTATATGCATGTGTGCACATGTATGTGTGTATAACAACACAAGTTGGATATAATACGAAATAGAAAAATTATATTTTTCTCAAGAAAACAAATTGAAAACATATTATACCATAAAGCAAATTTCAATAAATTTCAAATAATAAGTATCGGCATTCTCTCAAGTGAGTGCAAGAAAGTTAGAAATCAAGAACAAAATGCTATATATATGTGTGTGTATATATGTATACATACATATCATATGTATGTATACATGCATACATCATATGTATGTATACATGCATACATCATATGTATGTATACATGCATACATCATATGTATGTATACATGCATACATCATATGTATGTATACATGCATACATCATATGTATGTATACATGCATACATCATATGTATGTATACATGCATACATCATATGTATGTATACATGCATACATCATATGTATGTATACATGCATACATATAGATCATATGTATATACATATCATATATGTATATATGTATACATATATTCATATTATGTATACATATATATGTACACACACATATATATCATATGTATGTATGTATACACACATATATATCATATATATATATATTTATATTTTAGAGACAGGGTCTCACTTTGTCACCCAGGCTGGAGTACAGTGACACAACGATCACAGCTCATTGCAGCCTCAAACTCCTGGGCTTAAGCAATCCTCCTGCCTCAGCCTCCTGAGTAGTTGGGACTACAGGCACACACCAGTGTGCTCAGCTAATTTTTAATACTTATTTTTTAGAGATGAGATCTTGCTATGTTGCCCAGGCTTGTCTCAAACTCCTGGCTTCAAGTAATCCTCCTGCCTTGGCCTTCCAAAATGCTGGGATTACAGGCATGAGCCACCATGCCTGGCCTAAAATGCTATATTTTAAATGTCTATACATTTTAAAGCTTTAAATATACATTTCTAAATAAGTCATTAATCAAAGAGAAAATTACACTGAAAATTCTTCAAAATTTTTAAATGTGAATGATTATTAAATATCTTCATATCAAATATTTAGAGATGCAGCAAAAATACTGCTTGGAAGGAAATCAATAACCTTGATGAAAATCAGTACAAAAAGAATCCAACCCACAGAAAGTAAAAGATAGATACACACAGAAAGATATACTGAATGTAAGAGTAGAAATTAGTGAACTAGGAAACAAAAATATAATAGAGAGGATTGACAAAGCCAAAGGTTGGTTTTTGGATAAAACTAATCAAACAGATGAATCTCTGATAAAGCTGATCCTGAAAAACGATAAAATGCTCAAATAATTGTAGGCATAAAAAGGAGAGAAAACTGCAGATGAGACAGAAATTTAAAAGATAATAAGAGAATCTTATACATGAGATTATACAAATAAATTTGAAACTTAGAAAAATATAACTTACCAAAACTGATTCAAGAAAACAAAAAGTGAGCATGTAGACCAGGTGCAGTGGCTGACACCCGTAATCCCCAGCACTTCAGGAGGCTGAGGCAGGAGGACCACTTGAGCCAGGAATTCGAGACCAGCCTGGGCAACATAGCAAGACCCCATTTTTACAAAAAATAGAAATTAAAAAAAATAGCCACGTGCCTGTAGTCTCAGCTACCCAGGAGGCTGAGGTGGGAGGATCACTTGAGCCCAGAAGGTGGAGGCTGCAATGAGCCATGACTGTACCACTGCACTCAGCCTGGGTGACAGAGTGAGACCCTGTCACTCAAAAAAAAAAAAAAAAAAAAAAAGGAAGAAAGAAAGAAAGAAAGAAAGAAGTAACTATATATCTGTGGTGATGGGCATACAGTGTATAATGATGTAATATGGTCTAACTTAGCAGTAATTACATTAAATGTGAAAGGATTTAACACTGCAAGAAAAGGCAGAGATTGGCAGAACAAATAATTCTTTTAAATGACCCATCCAGGCACAGTGGCATGTGCCTGTAGTCCCAGTTACTCAGGAGGCTGAGGTAGGAGCCCAAGAGTTCAAGTCCAGCCTGGGCAACATAGTAAAACCTCATCTCTCGACAAAACAAAACAAAAACAAAAAACCCAAAGATTTGAAAGTAAGAGGATGGGCCAGGCACAGTGGCTCACGCCTGCAATCTCAGCACTTTGGGAGGCTGAGGTGGGCAGATCACGAGGTCAGGAGATGGAGACCATCCTAGCTAACAGGGTGAAATCCCATCTCTACTAAAAATACAAAAAATTAGCCAGGCGTGGTGGCACACACCTGTAGTCCCAGCTACTCAGGAGGCTGAGGCAGAAGAATTGCTTGAACCCAGGAGGTGAAGGCTGCGGTGAGCTGAGATCATGCCATTGCACTCCAGCCTGGGCAACAAGAGCAAAATGGCATTTCCAAAAGAAAAAGAAAAAAGTAAAAGGAAGGAAAAAAGATAGGCAAACAGTAACCAAAAGAGAACTGGATGACTACATAATAATGAACATTTTATAATAGTAAAAGTGTCAATCCATTAAGACTACATAAATTATAAACATATATGCAACTAACAATAGAGCCTCAGATATGAAGTAAAAGCTGTCAGAATTCAAGGGAAAATAAACTATTCAACAATGATGGTTTTTTGTATTTTTAGTAGAGATGGGATTTCACCCTGTTAGCCAGGATGGTCTCCATCTCCTGACCTTGTGATCCACCCACCTCAGCCTCCCAAAGTCCTGGGATTGTAGGTGTGAGCCACTGTGCCTGGCCCATCCTCTTACTTTCAAATCTTTGGGTTTTTTGTTTTTGTTTTGTTTTGTCAAGAGATGAGGTTTTACTATGTTGCCCAGGCTGGACTTGAACTCATGGGCTCAAGTCTACCCATTACTGAAAATACCTCATTTTCAGTAATGGGTAGAACAACTAGACAAAAGATTACCAAGGAAATAGAAGATTTGAACAATACTGTATACAACTATACTTAACACACATCTATAGAACACTCTACTCAACAACAGCAGAATATGCATTCTTTTATTATTTTTTTTTGAGATAGAGTCTCGCCCTGTTGCCCAGGCTGGCATCCAGTGGCACGATCATGGCTTACTGCAGCTTCTACCTCCTGGGCTCAAGTAATCCTCCCACCTCAGACTCCCGAGTAGCTGGGACCACAGGTGTGCACCACCACACTCAGCTAATTATTAATTTTTGTAGAGACAGGGTCTTGCTATGTTGGCCAGGGTCTTGCTAAGTTGCTAATTTTGTAGAGACAGGATCTTGCTATTTTGCCCAGGCTGGTCTTGAACTCCTGACTTCAAGTGATCCTCCTGCCTCGGCCTCCCAAAGCGCTAGATTACAGGCATGAGCCACCATACTCAGCAAAGAATACACATTCTTTTTTTATTATTATTATACTTTAAGTTCTAGGGTACATGTGCACAATGTGCAGGTTTGATACATAGGTATATATGTGCCATGTTGTTTTGCTGCACCTATCATGCTATCCCTCCCCCAGCCCCCCACCCCCTGACAGGCCCCGGTATGTGACATTCCATGCCCTGTGGCCAAGCGATCTCATTGTTCAGTTCCCACCTATGAGTGAGAACATGCGGTGTTTGATTTTCTGTCCTTGTGATAGTTTGCTGAGAATGATGGTTTCCAGCTTCATCCATGTCCCTACAAAGGACATGAACTCATCCTTTTTTATGGCTGCATAGTTTTCCATGGTGCATATGTCTATCATTGATGGACATTTGGGTTGGTTCCAAGTCTTTGCTACTGTGATTAGTGCCACAATAAACATATGTGTGCATGTGTCTTTATAGAAGAATAATTTATAATCCTTTGGGTATATACCCAGTAATGGGATTGCTGGGTCAAACTGTATTTCTAGTTCTAGACCTTTGAGGGAGAATACACATTCTTAAGTACATATGGAACATTCTCCAGGAGAGACAATCCATTAGACCACAAAATAAGTCCCAATAAATTTTAAAAGATTAGAATTATAAAAAGTATGTTCACCATAGAATAAAATTTGAAAACAATAACAAAAATTAATTTGGGAAATTCACAAATATGTGGAAATTAAAAAACACTCTTCTTAACCAAGAAGTCAAAGAACAAATAAGAGAACTTAGAAAAAAATTTGAGATGAAGGAAACAAAATAGCATACCAAAGTTTCTGGGGTACAGCTAAAGCGGTAGGTACTTGGAGGGAAATTTATAGCTGTAAATAACTGTATTTAAAAAGAAGAAAAATCTCAAATCAACTACTTAAACTATCATCTTAAGAAACTAGAAAAGCAAGAGAAAACCAAACCTAAAGAAACCAGAAGGTAGCAACATAAATTGATACAGAAACTTGAGAAAACAATTTAGCATTATAATGTTGAGGCTTTACATACCCTAACAGCCTGTAATTTCTCCCCAAAGTATATTTAGAAAAATTCTTGTAGGTGGGCAATAGTGAATGTATATAAAAATATTCAATGTAGGCTGGATGCGGTAGCTCACGCCTATAATCCCAGCACTTTGGGAGGCCAAGGCTAGATCACCTGAGGTCAGGAGTTTGAGACCAGCATGACCAACATGGTGAAACCCCGTCTCTACTAAAAATCCAAAAATTAGCCAGGCATAGTGGTGCACACCAGTGATCCCAGCTACTTGGGAGGCTGAAGCAGGAGAATCACTTGAACCCAGGAGGCAGAGGTTGCAGTGAGCCGAGATCGTGCCATTGCACTCCAGCCTGGGCGACAGAGCAAGATTCCATCTCAAAAAAAAAAAAAAAAAATTCAATGTATATGAAAACAACATGAAGATTCTGAGAAGGTGGCAGCCTTGATGGTATAATTATTTAATCTCTCCAAATTCCCCATAAAGATACACAAAGCAGCCAGGATTGCAAAACTAAAAACCCATGGAAAATCCCTACAACAAACCAGATGACACTGAATCCCTAAAAACCCTGAAACATAAATGGGTGGAGACACACCTACAAGATCTGCATGGTATCAGCAGCTGTGTTGGAGGACACAGAAGGAAGCAACAGAGCACCTGGTAGGCCTCAGAACTGTGAGGTCCTAACAAGGGGAAAGAAGTCAGGCTGGCAGGAGCAGAGGAAGCAAAAAACAGAAAGCAGATAAGCTATAAGGGATTTTATAAGGTCCAAAACACATAGCCCTCCTGTACAAATAACTCACAATCTTCCTGTTCTCAACTGTGCCTTCCTGTGCCAACCCTCAACTAATAAAATAATGCAATTTAGTTCCCTGCAACCTTGGCATTATCAGTACTGCGCAAAGCCCTCTTCAGCACATAGCACAAGCACCATCCTATAAAATCCCCAGGAAGCCTATGTTTCCTTGCAGTCAGTTCCTCTCTTGCTAACCTGCCTGTTGCATCCTTGCAACCTATTTGCCTACTTTCTCTAATAAATCTGCCTTTTTTAAACCTACAACTGTCTTGGCAAATTCTTCTTATCGCCCATGCTATTGGCCCAGATAGTCACTGATCACCTGCAACAAGAACTTTAAAATAATCAAGAAACAACTATTGTAAAGCCACCAGGCAGCTGGAGGACAGCACCTGACCCAGGGAGGTATTTGTATCCTTCAGTAAAAGCATGTGAGTTCCAAAGGTAAAGTCAGAAGAGGCCAGGGAAGACTGGGCCTAATAAACACTCCAAACTAACCAGCCCAAGCCCCTATCCAGAATAGAACCCCAGCTGGGAACAGACTCCAAATTGAGCACTTCAGGAAAATAGAGAAAAGCAAAAAAGAGAACCCAGACTACAGTAGGGGAGAACGGAATGGAAGTTCTCAGGAAGTGAGGTGCCCTATTTTTAAAATACTGAACATAAACAACAGAAGAGAGTGCTCTACCATTGTGAAATGAGAAAAACCCTTAAATTATGCTTCCTTTCAAAAAGTTCAGGAAATCTAATATTATGTAAACATAAGTAGCAGAAAAGGATTGAAGTGAAATCCCACACGGTTATTCAAAGAAAAAATAAAAAGTAGAATAACATCCCTGCAGACGATAAAAGCATGCCAGAGAAACACACGGGTGAAAACGACAGCCTAATATTTTGACATAAAAGCAAAGGGAAGGGAGGGGAGGGGAGGAAGGCACAGCTCATCCGTAGTATTCAGTAATGGGGAGCACAACTGCAAATAAAAGAGGCAATGAGCACAAAAGCCAGGCTGGCGTTTACTCTTGGAGGAGGGGAGGGGCATTGCATTTGGGAAAGTGAGCCTGGCAGGCTTATGGGGTCAGAGTCAGCTTCCTTTATGTGGGGATGTTTAAAGGTGTTTATCTTGTAATTTCGTTAACCTCTCATTTTGTCTTATGCTATATATACACGTATATGTATAACGGTGTTTTTTGTTTTTGGTTTTGGCTTGTTTTTTGTTTTTGTTTTTGAGATGGAGTGTCACTCTGTCGCCCAGGCTAGAGTGCAGTGGCGCGATCTCGGCTCACTGAACCTCCTAGGTTCAAGCGATTCTCCTGCCTCAGCCTTCGGAGTAGCTGGGACTACAGGCGCCCACTACCATACCTGGATGATTTTGGTATTCTTAGTAGAAATGGGGTTTCACCATGTCAGCCAGGCTGGTCTCAAACTCCTGACCTCAAGTGATCAGCCTGCCTTGGCCTCCCAAAATGCTAGGATTACAGGCATAAGCCACCGCGCCTGGCCATAATGGTTTCTTTTTTAGCAACTAAATTTGTTTAAAAGAGTGTTGATTTCAGTATTGTTCATAATTGCCCCAAACTCCATTGACAGGAGGGCATGAATAAATTGTGCTATTCAGATGATGGCCTGTTATTCAGCAATGAAAATAAATTACCTATTCTTCCAGTGAAACTTAGAGACATGATTATGGACAGGGAAAAAAACAAGTATCAAAAACCTACATGCTATATGATACCATTTTTATAAGCCTTAGAAACCAAGCAAAAATGAAACAGTGTATTATTTAGGAATACATACATATGTGATTTTTAAAACTATATTTTAAGGAAGCAAGGCTGGCAAACACAAAATTTAGGATAGACTGTATACCACGATAACATTTTTATAATGCTCAGAAATCAGCAAAAATTAAACAATACTGTTTAGGAATAAGTAGACACGTGATTTTTAAAACTATTCTTTAAAAAAGCAGGGGAATGATAAACCCAAAATTCAAGCTGGTTTTTATTTCTAGGGAAGCAAGGAGGATGGGATAGGGGAGCCAGATCCAAGTGTTCTTCCCAGGTCGTGTGGTGGGTTCACGGTATACTTTTGATTATCATGTTTCATGATTCACAAATGTGTTTTATATGAAGACTTTATCAGATCTGCACACTAAGAATACAAATTAAAAATTGAATTCTCTTTTTCATCAGCCATTCATCTGTTCATTCATTCAGTTATGCAACAAATAGGCATTGTGTGCCCGCCCTATGCCAGGCCCTGTGCTAGGTCCTAGGATAGGGCAGTGAGCAGACACCATGGCTGTCCTCTCAAAGTTCACAGCCTCCTGGGACTTTCTACGCCACTGGTGATGGGGCCAAGTGGGAAGTAGCCTTTTACAAATCTGCAGAGAGCACTATTTACAATAGCAAAGACTTGGAACCAACCCAAAGGTCCATCAATGATAGACTGGATAAAGAAAATGTGGCACATATACACCATGGGATACTATGCAGCCATGAAAAAGAATGAGTCCATGTCCTTTGCAGGGACATGGATGAAGCTGGAAGCCATTATCCTCAGTAAACTAACACAAAAACAGAAAACCAAACACCACATGTTCTCACTCATAAGTGGGAGCTGAACAATGAGAACGCATGGACACAGGGAGGGGAACATCACACACTGGGGCCTGTCAGGAGTTGGGGGCAAGGGGAGGGAGAGCATTAGGATGAATACCTAGTGAATGCAGGGCTTAAAACCCAGATGACAGGTTGATAGATGTGGCAAACCACCATGGCACATGTATACCTATAAACCTGCACATTCTACACATGTATCCCAGAATTTAACGTAAAAAAAAAAAAATCTGCAGAGAGTAAGAGCCAGGACAATCCATAATCAGGACCTTCCGTTTCAGGATAACTAGGAAATACCTTGTTGGTATGACCTGAGGGAGGTAATTTTTAAATTAAGATAGTTAAGGCAACCAACAGGAGACAGCAAAAACAGCAGACAGGCACTCCAGGCCGGTGGTTCCCAATACTGCCAATGTTGTTCCCCAAAGAAGTTTCCATCATCTTAAGCAATGTGATACGCACATGCATGCAAACATGCACACGCACACGGGTTATTCTGAGTTTATTTCCTCCCTATGTTTCTGTGTTAGGATCTCCTTTCATTTACATATTGATAGTGATGATAGACAGTGGTCGGACTTTGTTTAGGGAACTGTGGTTTGGTTTTTAATGTCCATACTTAGTAAAATAAAGAGCTGCCAAATCCAAATCAATCTCTAAGATTTAAATTCTTCATTATGTAAACCCTGAAGTCTGAGAATCATGGTCCAGAGTCATGTTTGAACCTAGCACTTTCCTTTTTGAGTAGGAAGACTGAGGTCACTTTTCTCTTTTTTTTTTTTGAGAACAAAGTCTCACTCTTGTCGCCCAGGCTGGAGTGCAGTGGCACAATCTCAGCTCACTGCAACCTCCACCTCCCAGGTTCAAGTGATTCTCCTGCCTCAGCCTCCTGAGTAGCTGGGATTATAGGTGCCCACCACCATGCCTGGCTGATTTTTGTATTTTTAGTAGAGACGGGGTTTCTCCATGTTGGCCAGGCTGGTCTCAAATTCCTGACCTCAGGTGATCAGCCTGCCTGGGCCTCCCAAAGTGCTGGGATTACAGGCGTGAGCCACTGCACCTGGCCTGAGGTCACTTTTCAATACTTGGTTAAGACCTTGCTTGGCCTCAGGAGTAGCCTGGCCTTGACTCCCCGCCCAGCACCACCCCCATCCGTAGGGCCTGGAGGAGTTCCTCAGCTTATCTCTGAGCAGAGCTGAAAACCACCCTATGGCTGACACCAAGGTGAAAGGAAAGGACTGGTACCTAATAGCAAAAGCAGCACTACATGTGTGTGCATGTGTGTATTACTACGAATACATCTGTTCCGGCAAGGTATCTCTACTACAGAATCAACCTGCAGGAATGTTTAGCTGAGGCTCCAGAGACCCTGTTGAGGAGGGTGCCGTGTCTGAGGTCAAGTAAGTGCTTAATCCACTAGCTCCTTCTTCCTTGTGTCTGCCAGTGTGGCCAGCCGCTGCATCCATTTCCGTTCACCTCCACCATATCTGCCATTTCCACCCAGGCTTGGACCTCATTTCTTTATATCAACGTTTCCTTCAAATCTACTCACTTGTTTTCCCTGAAAATGTTTGTTTGTTTGTTTGTTTGTTTGTTTGGAGACGGAGTCTCGCTCTGTCTCCCAAGCTGGAGTGCAATGGTGCGATCTCAGCTCACTGCAAACTCCACCTCCCGGGTTCAAGCGATTCTCCTGCCTCAGCCTCTGGAGTAGCTGGAATTACAGGCGCCCACCACCACACCTGGCTAATTTTTGTATTTTTAGTAGAGACGGGGTTTCACCATGTTGGCCAGACTGATCTCGAACTCCAGACCTCAGGTGATCCACCTGCCTTGGCCTCCCAAAGTGCTAGAATTACATGCGTGAGCCACGGCGCCCGGCCTGAAAACATTAATTTTTAATGCTCCCTATGGAGAGGCAGCATAGCACCGAGGTTAAAAACACAAAATCCAGGCCAGACATGGGGACTCAGGCCTGTAATCACAGGAATCTGGGAGGCAGGAGGATCACTGGAGGCCAGGGGTTCAAGACCAGCTTGGGCAACATAGTGAGACTCCATCTCTACAAAAAATTTTTTTTAAATATTACTCAAGCTGGTAGTGCACAACTGTAGTTCCAGCTTCTCAGGAGGCTGAGTTGAGAGGATCACTTGAGTCTAGGAGGTCAAGGCTGCAGTGAGCCATGATTGCACCACAGCACTCCGGCCTGGCTGACAGCAAGACGCTATCTCTAAAAAAAAATGGTAAAAAAAAAAAAAAAAAGAACACAAAATCTGGAGCCACACTGCCAGGGTTTCAGCACCACTTCTACTACTTCCTAACCCGATTTAACCTCCTCTTGCCTCAGTTTCCCCAGCTATAAAATGAGGGTGATTATAGTTCTTACCACATAGGTTTGTAATTAGGTTATGAGAAAAATGACAGCTTCTCTTTTAACTTAATTTTATTTTTAGCTTTTATTTTAGGTTCGGTGTTACACAGGAAAACTCATGTCATGGGGGTTTGTTGTACAGATTATTTCATCACCCGGGTATTAAGCCCAGTACCCAAAAGTTATCTTTTCTGCTCCTCTCCCTCCTCCCAACTTCCACCCTCAAGTAGGCCTCGGTGTCTGCTGTTCCCCTCTTTGCGTCCACGTGTTCCCATCATTTAGCTCCCACTTATAACTGAGGATATGTGGTATTTGGTTTTCCGTTCCAAGAGTTTCTCTTAGGCTGAGGTGGGAGGATAGCTTGAGCCAGGGTGGTCGAGGCTGCAGTGAGCCGCCATCCTGCCACTGCACTCCAGCCTGGGGTGACAGAGTGAGACCCTACCACAAAGAAAATAAAAAGAGAGAGAGAGAGAACAAGAATGACAGAGAGAGAAAAAAACAGTTTCTCTTTTTAAGGTATTTAAAACAGATCTTCCACAGAGTAAGTGCTATATAAGCGTTTGCTAAATAAACATCCTAACATGAATAGGAAACCGTTATTACTGGCTATAAGACCTTAAAGCAGTTACAACCTCAAAATAAATAAAAACAAAATAATATGATTAAATTCTAGCTAGATTTTTTACCTGCTAAAATGCTTGGTGGAGACCCGCTCTCAAAAGAACAGAGAGAGGGAAGCAAGTGAAGTCTTAAGGACGTCGCCATCACCAAACTGAAACCTCTTCCTCACTCAACCAGAAGACCTGAAAGAAAACTGAAGTAACAGTAACTGTCTTACTGCGCTACCCACCCTCAACCATCCCCAGGCCCACTAGGAGCATGTTGTACATGTTCTGGAAAGTTCTGGAAAGGCCATTAAGATATAAAAATTGGTAGCCAGGCGTGGTGGTGGACGCCTGCAATCCCAGCTACTTGGGAGGCTGAGGCAGGAGAATCACTTGAACCCAGGAGGTGGAGGTTGCAGGGAGCCGAGATCATGCCATTGCACTCCAGCCTGGGCGACAGAGCCAGACTCCATCTCAAAGAAAAAAAAAAGATATAAAAAGTTGGGAAAGTGAGAGGTGTCCCGAGAAGCCCACATACATGAAAAATGGAACCAGGCAATCCTATGTGGATCTATTTATCACAAACGCCGCTGGGCTGCAAGTGAAATATCTTATACCAATAGGTCGGCTCTGATGCAGGGAGTCTGTTTCACTTTGAACTGCTGTTCATGGCGCTGCCAGGGTGGGACTGTCACTCACCAAGCCTCCTTCCTGTCCTTGGTCTGGGGTGATTTGGCACTTCCCAGTAGGTGACTCCAGATGACAGCCAACAGCCAGCTTGCTCCTGTTCCCTTTCGCAGGCAGAGCTGGCTCTTAATTTTCATGCATTTATTCTTTAGCCACTTGAGACGCCTGGCTGGAAGGATGGGTAAGAGATTTGGCATCTTGGTGCCTCCAAGCCTCCCGTCCAGCATGGTCCAGGTTAACAAACACCTGTAAAGCGTCCGTCTCTGCCGGCCCTGACGGACAGGGTGAGCACCCCGGTGCATCCTCCCTCCTAAGAGGATTAAGCGGGGTGTTTGGAAAACAGAGCTGCATCCCTGGAGGGAAGGTGCCACAGAGACATCAACACACAGTTCTGCATAATCGGTTCAACAGCAGAACAACAAAAAGGGGAAGAGAAGATTAAAAAATAATCCAAATGTCATAATACTGAGGAGTGTGATGAAATGGGCAATCGGGTGGAAGCATTAAACCTAGAATCACTAACCACCCCCGCTTCACTCTTCAAAACTCAAGGCTGAGGGGGGAAACAACATGCTCGTCCTTGGGAGAGCTCCTCTAAGCCCCTCCTGAAAGACGGATGTCCACTTCTGAGGCTGTCTTTGAGGATGGGCACAGGGGAAGCTGTGGCAGTCCAGCCACTCTGCGGGGGTGTCATGAATAATTAGCAGGGTCCTTCACAGCGGAGGGCAGCCCTAGTCTCTCTCCCTCTTCCTTGGTGGGAAGGAAGCCCAAGTCCCTGAGAGACACTGGTGAACATCTCCCTGGAGGCTTTGGGCTGGCTGTCAACAGTGGCACCAAGGTGTAGCTCGGGGCAGGGGTGCAGGCGCTTAGCACTCAGCAAGATCTGTGGGCCTCCTCCCTGCCTCCCATTCTTTGTCATGAGCTTGGCAATGGAAGCTTCCAGTCCGCCTCTCAGTGCTGCACCCCCTCTGCCCACACTCCTGGGCATCCAGCCCAGGGCCTGCCTTGGTGCCAGCTCTGCCCTTCCTGCCTCCTCCTTCCTGCTTTGCCTTCTCCCCCTCTCTCTTCCCCATATCCATTTCTATTTTACAATGGTTCTTTTGGTTTTTTTGTTTTTGTTTTTGTTTTTTTCTTGAGAGGGAGTCTGGCCCTGTTGCCCAGGCTGGAATGCAGTGGCGCCATCTAGGCTCACTGCAGCCTCTGCCTCCTGAGTTCAAGCGATTCTCCTGCCCCAGCCTCTGGAGTAACTGAGATTACAGGCGCCCACCACCACGCCCAGCTAATTTTTGTATTTTTAGTACAGATGGGGTTTCACCATGTTGGCCAGCCTGGTCTTGAACTCCTGACCTCAAATGATCCAACCGCCTCAGCCTCCCAAAGTGCTTGGATTACAGGTGTGAGCCACTGCACCTGGCCCTATTTTACAATGTTTAATGACCCAAACTTGAGGATTTTTCCATTTCTCTACACCATATAATCAAATCAAAAAATCAGATATTAGGCTTTGACAATGGGACTGAATCTTGGAAACTGGAAAGTCCAGTCTCAGGACATCCCGGAAAGTTGAGCACACAAGCAAGCCCCATGCAACTGTGTGATGAAACAGCCCCACACATCCGGGAGCACAGCCAAGGCGTCCTGTGCCACCTCCCTGGTAGAATCTGGCTTTTCAACTTGCTCACCCATGAGAGAAAGCGGTTTTAGACATCAGGCTCACCCCTCTCCTAAGCCACACCCTTTTCTCATTCCCAGCTGAGGAACTGAGCCTGAGACACTGAGGTTCCCAGCTGCCTCCATGATTCGCCAGCACCCAGCTTCAGTTTCACATCCTCCCAATCGTCATAGCCAGGACAGCATGCCTCACTGACCACGAGGGAATGTCACATCCTGCCTGGCTGAGCCATGCCGCAGACAGGCTCCTGGCTAAGCACTTGGCCGACACCCCAATATTCAATGCTGACACACCACAAAGGCATAAGTAGGCTAATTTTGCGGATGATGAAAACAGGACTCAAACCAAACTGTGTACAGTTGTAGGGCTTATTGAGGGCAGAAAACTTCTCCACAGCAGGTCTCTGGCAACCCAGAGCCCCTCCCTGCACTCCTGCGTCCCTGTCACTGCACCCATAGAGCCCCCAAGAGGCCTCAGTGGATCACCGGGCTTGCATAATTTTTATCTGGGTATATATTACCAAATTACCTCCACCCCAAAAATACCGTTCCAGGTTTCCTGTTACTCTACGGAAACACTGATGTACATCATCAGCCCGTGTTCATTTTGCATACTCTCCATATAGTGGGCGGGTTGTTTTGGGATTTTGTTTTTTTTTTTTTTTTGCAACCTAAAAGCTAAAATACTTTTCATGTTTAAAACTGAAATTCATATGCATGGACAGGACATTTTTAAAAGTAAATATTTCATGGGTATTTGTCAACAGAGTCTTATGGTTGATAATTTTGTAAACAATTTAACCCATCATTTCATGTGAATAAATTTAGATTTGAATATCTATAGGTAGCATAAGGTGAAAAACCTCTAAAATTTGAACCCGTATTCTGGGATGGGAGACCTTAGGCAAATGAACCTGTCTGAGCTTCAGTTTTCTCATTTGTAAGAAGGGGATGTAATATCTGTGTTCCAGGATCGTGGTGGAGATCAGAGGAGGTCATGTACCATAAAGCCCCCACCATCCTCACAAAATATCATTATTCTCATCATTTCATTCTTAGGTTGACTTAAATAGGGAATACAAATGTATTTACATGTTCTTATTAAATTCTTAACAGACTGATAATTTATTCAAATCCAAATCATACGTAGATAATACAATTATCTACTGTGCATAAAACCATTAGAAAAGAATGACTCAATAACTATCACCTGACATTTTATTTAACATGATATAGTGTGATAGTCTCGGCACAAAGTGACCTTAACTGCTTCCAAATTCCTTCCTTATTTTTCCTGTAACAAATCATATGGTGAAGGAAGACCTTCCTCAGGGTCACGTAACTTGAGGAGCTTCTTGGGGGAAGTGCACAGGCATCTCTGCGGGCTGTGGAGGAAAAGGCCCCGGAATTGGCCCCAGTGGGGCTTTTTCCCAAGAGGATCTGTCCCGTTTCCTTGTTCATGTGTTGTGTCCTCAGTAGCTGGGACCCCATTTTCTCTGTCTGTCGTATCCCACCCCCAACACCTGACCAACTCAAATCAGCACATATATTTTAAACAGGTAGTGGATATCCAACACTGTGTCAGGGCATGGAGAAAATGGAAAAGAAACCGAAATTGTGGTCCTAGTGCTGAGACACAGGTAATCTCATCAAGCAATTTGGGTAGAGGCTGAGTTACCTGGATATTATTGCTGGTATCTGAATTTCTTAATATAAGTTCCAGAAAGCCTGGTAACTTTTAGAAGAGTATATGGTATAGCAAGGAAAGTGAATCCATTCATTCATACATAAATAACAGACCCTTGCATTTATCAACTCCCAGTGTGTGCAGGCCATGGAGATGCAAGAGTAAGCCTGATCTTCAACCTCAGGGAAAGCCACATCGTTTGGGGAAGGTCAGTATATAAAAAAGCAAGGCCGGCCAGGCACAGTGGCTCACACCTGTAATCCCAGCACTTTGGGAGGCCAAGGCGGGCGGATCACGAGGTCAAGAGATCGAGACCATCCTGGCCAACATGGTGAAACCCCATCTCTACTAAAAATACAAAAATTAGCTGGGCATAGTGGTGGGCACCTGTAGTCCCAGCTACTTGGGAGGCTAAGACAGGAGAATTGCTTGAACCCGGGAGGCAGAGGCTGCAGTGAGCCAAGATCATGCCGCTGCACTCCAGCCTGGTGACAGAGCAGGACTCCATCTCAAAAAAAAAAAAAAAAAAAAAAAAAAAGCAAGGCCACAGTGTGTGATCAGTGCTCCAGAGGACTGGCCAGCACACAGCAGGATGAAAAGGAGAGCAGGGACCAGTCTCCTGGCTGTGAAGTGCTGGGAAGGTGGGATGGAAAGGACCTTAAGGACAAGATGGTCCTTGGCTGTGCCTCCCAGGATGAATGCTAGTCTGGTGGAACATTCAGAGACCAGAGTGGGAAGTCTGAGAAAGTGGCAGCATGGTGTGCCCAGAGAGAACAGGGTAAGGGGACAGGGGAGAGCTGCGGGAGACAGGAGGAGGTGCCAAATTCCATAGCTGGAGGAGAAGC
The DNA here is from genome assembly GCF_028858775.2 of Pan troglodytes. Lineage (NCBI taxonomy): Eukaryota > Metazoa > Chordata > Mammalia > Primates > Hominidae > Pan > Pan troglodytes. The sequence continues at coordinate 19,972,125 of NC_072411.2, forward strand.
TGGAGATGTAGCCAGAGATCAAACCAAAGAAGCCCCACTACACCATGCCAGAGTGTGCTCGTGATTCGGAAGGAAACAAGGACCCATCCGATGGTTCTGAACAGGGATGGATACAGCAGTCAGACTTGCATTTTTAAAAGATCACTCTGGCAGTGGCATGAAGGCTGGACTTGGTGGATGAGAGTCTGCAGGGAAGGACACCAGACGGGAGAGTGTCTCTGCGGTCAGGATGAGAAATGATGAGGCCCAAAGCAGGGCAATGGCGGTGGGAAGGGAAGGGGAGGCCGTTCTCATGAGATGTTCATTCCAGCAATTCTGAGCTGACTTCTGTTGAGGAGGTATCAGCAAGTAGTGAAAGGCAAAGAAGGGTTTCACTTGCTCCAGCTATGGACTAGGAATTTCTTCTTAGTACCCCCAGTCAGCATAAGAACCTTCTTTCACCTGCGAAGTCCCTCCTGATGGTTGGTTCTGGCAGGCTCCATCACTTAGGAGCTGGGAAACCTCGGGCAGGTCACTTTACCTCCAAGTGCCCCTTCCCCATCTGTAAGATGCAGATAACTAGTACCTACCTCACAGGGGTCATGAGCAGTAGTGAGTAAATATCTGCAAAGTGCTTTAGTGAGGCCTGACAGAGCAAGCCCTTGATAAATGCTGGCTGTTTTATGCCTGGCTCAGTCTCACTTCTGATGGCTTGTCCTGCAGAGCTTGCTGGACCTTGCTGGAAAAATACTTGAAATTTTGAAATATGGCTTTTGTCACATATGCAATATCCACATAATGGAAGTGCCCACCAGCCAGAAACCAGGCAACTATCACACCTCAGTCCCCACCAGCTCACCATCACAGGTTCCCATGTACATACATACACACCGCCCAAGACCCTCTCCCACAAGCCCACCACAAGGGCCTCTGCCCTCAAGTATACAACTTTAGAGGGTTATTTGAAAGCAGGGCTAAAATAACATGTTTTTTTTAAATAAGACATCACATATACATTTTTAAGATGGGAAGTCTCTGTTTTTGTTGAGAACAACAAAGGGGAATATGACATGGAAGATCTGAGGAGACGTGATGTTTGTTCAAAGACATTGAGGCTCTTTCTTGATTCCTTGAGTTTTTTTTCATGGCAGAAGTTTTTAACTGACATGAAGTTCTGGTTATGAAGGAAATTCTAGAAGACAACACATCTTCTCTCCTTACTCCTGAAGGAAGAGGTTGCATTTGGACGCAACTGTGTGTGTTTAAAATAAAATGGCATTGTTCTTACTTAAATTCCAATTTCTTATAATATTAGAGCTGGTCTTCTGATGGTTGGTTGTGTCGGGAGAGTGATTTGGACCATATACCTTACCCTCAAATATTCAAAAATGAAGGCCCAAATTTACCTATGGTGACAGAAATCGCAGCAGTAGTGGCTGATGACAGAGGGCAGTGGTGGGTGATGACAGAGGGGCAGAGAGGGGACTGCGATGGCACAAAGGAGGTTTTGGGGGTGGTGGGCATGTTCTGCATCTTGACTTAGATGTGGCTCGTGCACTTGTCAAAACCCAAAGAACTGCATGTCTAAGATCTTTGCATTTCACCATCTGTAAATTATACTTCAATTTTTTTTTTTTTTTTTTTTTGAGACAGAGTCTCACTCTGTCGCCCAGCCTGGACTGCAGTGACGCCATCTCGGCTCACTGCAAGTTCCGCCTTCCGGGTTCCCACCATTCTCCTGCCTCAGCCTCCCGAGTAGCTCGGACTACAGGCGCCTGCCACTGCGCCCAGCTAATTTTTTGTATTTTTAGTAGAGACGGGGTTTCACCGTGGTCTCGATCTCCTGACCTCGTGATCCACCCACCTCAGCCTCCCAAAGTGCTGGGATTACAGTATACTTCAATTTTAAAAAAGAAAGGGAGAGAGCAAGCAAGCAGATTTCCAAAGTTAAACATGAGAGGCTGATTATTCATTTACATCATCTCCTCTGAAAACCCCATTAAGATGGGAGTAAGGGGATAATACAAACATAAACTCATGAAGACAAAGAGACCCAGAGAGAAGACATCGAGGGCAAGAGAGTTGATCCAAGTTTTGAAGGTGAGAAGTGGATGGAAGGGTGGAATTGTCAGAGTAGAGAAAGCTCCAACCCCGACACTGGCAGAAAGCACCATCCACCAGAAGCTAGACACTCACCCTCAGAACCTGGGAGCTGCAGGCCTTGCTCAGGCCAGAAACTGGAAAGGGGGCACTCACCTGCTTAGGGTCAGCTATTCCCCTCTGAGGACAAGTCACCTCCCCAGAACAAGACACGTGGCAATGGTAGAACCCACAAGCTCCATCCCCTCAGCCTTGGTGAGTCACTCCAGCCCCCAGCCTCCTCTCCCTCTCTTCCACCTCAAGCCTTCTAGCAAAATTTCCCTGACTCTCTAAGGCTTTCAGGGAAAACCGAAATAATCTGTCTTCAAGTTGCTCTGCTTTCAAGTGTATAAGCAACCCTGGGCCAAGACACTGAAAAACGCAACACGTTGGAAAGAGAGGAAGAGAGAATACAGAGAGAATTGCTGGCTCTAGAAACTACTCTGTTCCCTTGACTTGGAGCCCGAGGAAGGCCAGTTACTAGGACCTTTTGCAGGCAGGTCCCAACGCATTTCTAGCAAACATGGGGGCCTTAAGGCTGCAGAATGTGCGCTAGGTCAGGAGGTCTCATGCAGCCAGAAGGTAGGGACATACTGTACTCTGCCTCAAATTTAAGATTCTACTCTCCTGTGGTTTAGCTTCTGTGTTCCATCTTGCACTTAACCAAGTCTCCTTGACATCTTAGTCTGGAAGCGTCTACCAGCTGTGGTGTCTGCATTAAAGCGCAGGGTGGCCGGGCGCAGTGGCTCACTCCTGTAATCCTAGCACTTTGGGAGGCTGACGTGGGCAGATCAGGAGGTCAAGTGATCGAGACCATCCTGGCCAACACGGTGAAACCCCATCTCTACTAAAAATACAAAAATTAGCTGGCCGTGGTGGCACGCGCCTATAGTCCCAGCTACTTGGGAGGCTGAGGCAGGAGAATCGATTGAACCCAGGAGGCGGAGGTTGCAGTGAGCCGAGATCGTGCCACTGCACTCCAGCCTGGCGACAGAGTGAGACTCCGTCTCAAGAAAAAAAAAAAAGTGCAGGGTGGCTTTGACAGGACTGGGGACTGGAACTAGACACCAAGGGGGTCCACAGAGCTATAAAGAGACCCTGCCACTTCAGACCTTGTCTCAGGCCCCGCTCGTAGCCCCAACTCAGCCCTCTGCCGGTAGTAGTTCTCTGCTGTCAGCCACACCCAGCTAAGCCAGGAAGAGAGACCACAGAGGCACCGCTCTGCACCAGGGCAGACTGGTTTTTATTCTGTCTGCTGCCTTAAAGTGAGATTTCTTAATTTTTAAAATAACCTAGAAACAAACGTAGGGTTTCATACACTATCCAAAGAGTTACTGGCATTGCCCAATTATGTGTGAGAACATTCAGTCTTCAGAAGGGAAGAGGGACATTCCCTCTGCAAAGTAATTCCTGCGTCCCTGCCCCTGCATGGGAGTCACCATTTGACCCCAAAGCTCTGGGCACTGCTTACAGGCTCACATATGCCCAAGCTAAAGGACAGCTTCCAAGCCCCTGCACCAAGCAGAAGAACGTCTCCCTGCAATTGGTTTGAGAAGGAATTTTTTAAGCACCTCACCTGGGCCAAATGGAGGAGGCTGCCTATCAATTGTTGTACTAGGAAGCATTTAACACAGAAGCCATAGAAACCGGCTCACCACCTTTCAACCCTCAGCTTTAAGGAATCCTCAACAAATATACAGGGACGTTTTCCAAAGCGTTGACACAGTATTAGTCTTCTTTTTAGAAATGGCCCATCATTAAATAGAGTGGTATAAAAGAAAAAGAAGGAAATAAGACTATAGAGGTAAAACTGACTAAAGTTAGGTATTGGCTTTGAAATAATTAAGCATTGACTTTTAAAATAAAATTTTAGGCTGGGAGTGGTGGCTCATGCCTGTAATGCCAGCACTTTGGGAGGCAAAGGCGGGTGGATCACCTGAGGTAAGGAGTTCGAGACCAACCCGGCCAACATGGCAAAACCCTCTCTCTACTAAAAATACAAAAATTAGCCTGGCGTGGCATTGCACGCTTGTAATCCCAGCTACTCAGGAGGCTGAGACAGGAGAATCGCTTGAACCTGGGAGGCGGAGGTCGCGGTGAGCCGAGATCGTGCCACTGCACTCCAGCCTGGGCGACAGAGTGAGGCTCCGCCTCAAAAAAATAATAAAAATAAAAATAAAATTTTAGGCAGTAGCAATTGCATGGTCGCTGTTGAGCACTAGTACAACATGCCACCCCATCTACAAGCTGATGGCTTTGACTTTCAGCTATCAGGCGCCAAGGCTGACTTACAGAGGGACAAACCTGTTAAACACAGTCCTTAACAAATGACTGACACCGGCTCGGCCTCATCAGTTCCCAGGCCCAGACAGACTCTGCTGCCACCTGGTGGCTGAAGGGTAGGCAAAGGCGGGCCAGTGCAGAGCCACTCCACCTGACCTGCAGCCTGGACTGCTCTGCGTAATGAGGCTCTGCTAATATGGCGGGAAAGGTGTCATACCGAGGAGAAGCTGCTCGGCAAGATGTAAAGATGAACGGCTGGGCATTAATCGGCTGGTGCCTGGCAGGTATCTAGAATATTCTAACTACAAAACCTGCCTTTGCAAGATTTTTCTTCCTAGAGATTATATTTCCTTGAACAAGCTGTGTATCCATTCATTCTACCACCTCACTCCACCCCATCCCACTTGAAGCAAGTTACAGCCAGAGAATAGTGAAAGGGACGGCTTTATCCTTATAGAAAGGAAATTTAAAGTGCCGGCTGTTGTTAATGAGCCCATTACTCCTAATTGGGGAAAATTGCAACCAGAAGAAAGGGGATATGTCAGGGAAACATGTGACAGGTAATGTGCTCAGGGCTGGCTGAATCCAAGGGCAAGGCACCTCGGGAAATGAAATGGGAAGAGAAGGTTCTTGGAAAATAAAAAACGAGTCCTTCCCTGGGTCCAAGAACACTGCTGGGTGGTGTGGTTGGAGCTGGCAGGTGGAGGGGGAGAACGGGCAGCAGCCGGACACCCCCGCCTTGTAGGAAGAGGCTGGCTCCACTGCCTAGCACTCATGGGGGACAACCTCCTGTTCAGTGTCTAAATGTTCTCTCTGCGCGATGGGGTTAGTAGTACTTCTTTGTAAAATAGCAGTGTAACAGAAATTATTCCCCAAAACAGATTATGTTTAGGCAGGCACCGAGCTAGGTCGCCTTAACAAACTCACAGAGAAATTCTGGAAGGTCAGTGTTAACATCCCCACTTAACAGAGCCAGAAACTGAGACCTGGAGAGGCCAAGCAGCTCACCCAAGGTCACGCCTCCAAGCTAGCAACAATGCCTGTGTTCTTCCAACCCCGGGCTGCCTATGTCCAAGCGGAGCTCTCTCCTCCCACTCATGCTTGCCTAAAGCAAACACAGAAGGACAAATAATTCCAATATATGCAAAAGTGCACCATTTGCCTTTTCCAATTTGTATAATTTTAAATGTCACCACAAGTTCACTTCTAGGTCACTTTTAAAACAAGCAACTTTGCTTTAAGGCAAGTGGGGGAAAAAATTCTGCCTTAATTTGTACAGTTGTACAATCCACTGTTGAGTTTTCCACTCAGTTTTCCAGGGAACAGTTCAAACAGAAACAAATGACAATCTAGGACACTTATCTTGCTTATTGTGACTAACCACCACAGCGTTTGAGTTTTTTGTTGTTTTTTTTTTTCCAGCTGGTAAAAAAGCCCTCACAGGAGGCTCAGGACCGCCTCCAGGCATACGCAGAGCCCTAGCGGCAGAAAAGAACTGTCAGCCGCATGAAAATGCAAGTGCAGCAGTGACCCGAGTCAGACCCACAAAAACAAACTAACTTTCAACACAGGTTTTCATCTCATTTCCTCAACTCCATTTGAAACACATATGCACACAGGACTGCTGACCAATTATTCCAGAGCTCAGTCTATACCACTTTACACATCTGGATGACTAATTTCAACTAAAGAAACTCCTAGAGAGTGTATTCAATCTACACAGATCTGTTAATACATTGCTATGGGATGAGCTTCAACAATCTGTAAAGTTTCGCTTTAACATTCAAATACAATCTTAGGCCAGGTGCGGTGACTCATGCCTGTCATCCCAGCACTTTGGGAGGCTAAGGCAGGCGGATCACCTGAAGTCAGGAGTTTGAGACCAGCCTGGCCAACATAGTGAAACTCTGCCTCTACTAAAAATACAAAAATTAGCTGGGTGTGGTGGCACGCGCCTGTAGTCCCAGCTACTCAGGAGGCTGAGGCAGGAGAATCGCTTGAACCCAGGAGGCAGAGCTTACAGTGAGCCGAGACTGTGCCACTGAACTCCAGCCTGGGCGACACAATGAGACTGTCTCAAAACAAAACAAAACAAAACAAACAAACAAACAAAAAACAAATATAATTTTAAAGTCATTCACTCATCCCAGAAACATCCCTGCTGGCCTATGAAGTGCCAGCCACTGTTCTATACATTGGAGACATTCTAATAGCAGAAGACGGAACAGAAAAGGATTTTTAAAAAAGTAAAACAGAGATAGACAAATGAGTTTTGCAAGGGCAAGCATTTGCTATTTTATCTAGGATAAGCAGAGAAGGCCTCTTTGATGGCATTTGAGCAGACATCTGACAGAAAGGGCGAAAACCATGCAAAAAATGTAGAAAAGTCACTGCAAGCAGAGGGAAGAGCAAGTGCAAAGGCCCTGGGGCATGTATATGTTTACCAGCTGGCCCTGGGGCGTGCATATGTTTGGTGTGCACCGGGAAGAGGACCAAGGCCAAGGTTCTTTCTCTGAGTAAGGGTTTTGAACTGAGGCATGACAGGATCTGACTCATGTTCTAGAAGAACCACTGTGATGGCTGGGTGAAGAATTGCAGCGGGGCAGGAATGAGAACGGGAAGAATTGTAGTGGGGTAGAAGTGAGAGCAAGAAACCCAGTTGGAAGGAAGGTGACTGCAATAGTCCAGGTAAGAATGGTGGTGCCTTGGACCCAGTGGTAGCAGTGAAAAAGGTGAGAGGCGCCTGGGGCCTGGATATACTCTGAACGCCCGTGGAGCAGACAGAACTGGCTGATGGCCTGGCTGTGGGGGTAAAAGAAAAAAGAGATATATATCCAAGGTTTCTGGCCTAAACAAATGGAGGACTGGAGGTCATGTCCTTCAGTGGAGAAGACTGAGCATGGTCCAGCCTCAGGGAGAAAGCTCAGAGGCTCAGCTGGAGTGTGTTATCATCTGAGGCATCTATCAGAGGATACCTATCAGCCACCTCACCAGGGATGGGGAGCACCCAGCAGGGACTCCAGCGGGCAGCTGGGCTGTGGACTGAGATCCGGAGTCTGCAGCATTTAGTTGTTATTTAAAGCTGGGAGCACGCATGAGGTCATCTAGGGAGAAGATATAATTAGAGAAGTCAGAGGGCCGAGCCCTGGGGCCTTCTACATTGTAAAGGATAAGGGATGAGGAAGAACCAGCAAACGAGATGGGGAGGAGTGACCAGTGAAGCCAAGCGAAGCAAGTGTTGGCAAGAAGGGTGTCAGTTGATTCCATGTGTCCAGCACTGCTGAGAGGTGAAGCAATTCCAAGACAGAATCCTATTCCTGTGGCAACAGGAACCTTTGGTGACCTTGGCAACAGCTGTCTCAGCAGAGTGCTGGACGGAAGCCCTCATGGAGGAAAGAGGGTATGGAGAACTCGGTTCAGGAATTTGGCTGTGAAGGGAAGATGGGGCGGCTCTTGTGGTAGGGTTCGGAAGGGAGAGCTGTCCGTATGCTGGTGGGGTGCAGAACTTGATGGTGTGGAAGAGGGAGGACAACGCTGAGGTGTGCTCACTGGTGTTCCAGAGGTGGGGGGCCCGGGCACGAGGGAGGACAGATAGCACTACTCGCTCGCCCACCCACACAGGAAGGCAGGTGAGGGACAAGGCCGGGAGCAGGAGCATGTTGTCTAGGATGGCCCGAAGTGAAGACAGCAGCTGGGAGTGAGAGGAGGGGTCTCAGGGTGGAGGGTCTAAAGGAACCTGGAGAGCGAGGGGAACTGCAGGGCAGCGTGAGGACCTGACTGCAGCTTAGCAGCCATGACCAACAGCGTGGCCAGTCAGCACTCGCCCTCCACCCCACCACGTGCAGTACGGCTGTTCAGGTGCAGGTGGAGAAGGTGGAGCGCGGCAGGGTTAGGCCTGGGGCCAGAGGGGTCAGGGCAGCAAGGGTCTAGGCAGAGATTGATGAGAAGGCATAGAGGATCTCAAGTCAGGGAGTGGGATAGTGAGAAGACAGCAGGATCAATGAAGGTGGGGGTTGAAGAGCCTTGGAGGGGGCACCAGAGGCAGAGAAATGGAAAGTCAGGAGACAGCAGTCAGAGAACGGGAGGTGGATATTGAGATGGTGTTGTGGACTAGGGTGCAGTTATTAATGACTAAGGCAAAGGTGTGCCTCCAGGAGGAGGTGGCTGAGACAGAGACGACAAGAAAGTTGCAGTGAGTTCTTCAATGACCTAAGAGGCCCCAGGGTACAGGAAGGTTTGTCTATGTCTATCCTGAATTACGAGAGATAGCAGCGGTCAGCTAAAATCATCAGGTAATAAGGGAGAGTGGCACAGGGCCTGCAGGTGTCGGCAACAAGGTTAGGGGACGGCGATAATGTATAGTCCGACGGCATAAGCCTCAAGGTCACAGGATGGAGGGAGGAGGAAGGGGCACTGATCAGGAAATTAAATGAGGTTGTTGTGCTTTGCTAAACAGAATTAACACTGAGTGGATTGAAGATGACAGCTCCCGATCTTACTGCTCTCATTCCCCACCAAATCAGAGATGGAGGGGAAGAAGCCCTCACCACCCTCCATCCCTGCCACTTGCCTTAGTCCTGTGAAGGAGTCACAGCCTTAAGAGTGCTCTGGTGACTGCTTTGATCGACCAGATTTGATAGATCACAAGAATGCCATTATGGATGACAGTTTTTTTCCTATGTATTGGACATAATAGAAATGAAGTTAAAACCAAAAGCTTGAGTCTCTAAGGCAGCATTCCCAAAACGGTCTGCCCTTACCTATTTTGAAAGAGTCACATGACTTCATCCGGGACCTGAAATGGATTTTCTCCATCTTAAAATCTCACGGCCTACGAATGACATTATTCACTGAACACTCATCCAAAGTGGCAGCAGCACGGAATGGAGGAGGGTCACTGCTCCCTAACAAATCACATCGTCAAGCAGCACAACACACATCCTGTATGTTTAAGTCATGACAACTATATGACCCTCTCGCTGACTAATGATCAACAAATGAGCCTCCAAAGGCCATTATCGAAACTCTTATGCTCATATTCTAGCCCAAAATGCACATTTGGGGATGGGGAAAGTGGTCTCAGGTCTGATTCATTGAATAAATATATCTCCTTTGATGGAAAGAAATGACAAATGTCGTGCCTTCCTCTTCCACTCCTATAAATGCTAGAAGTGCAGAGTGAAAGGTACAGAGTGGCCATGAGATGCATACTGTGGCTTCACGTGAGAGATGGGTTCTTTCCAGGCCTGCAGACAGAAAGGCCCACTGTCTTGATGGTGGAGTTCAAAATATTAACCTCAGACCAATCAAGTCAATATTCCACTTCAATTAGCTTTGCTACTCTGAGCAATCATGAGAGTTTCTGAAAGCAAAATGAGGTGAAACTGCCCAGAACCAATAATCAGAGCCCTTCTCCCAACACACATGCATGCATACATGTATGCATGTGTACACGTACAGTGAGAAAAAGATGACAAGATTGCTGGACAACTTCTCTAGTGGGCAGAGGGGTCCCAAGTACAGATCCTTGGACACTCAGGCCCACGATGCCCCAACATGCATTAGCAGAAATGGGGAAGCCCCCACTCTTCCCCCTTGTCCCCAGCAATCAGCAGAAGGTTTCCAAAGGGGCTCAGGCCAGGCCAGTTCTCTGGGTGTCCAAATAGGCAGGAACATCACCATCTCTCCTGCCTGTGTCTGGGGCAGGCAGAAAAAGAAGGAAAAGAAAACCCGTTTGCTACGGCAAAGAAGTTCCTCAAAGTCACATGAAACCTGGCCCAACTCGTAGGACCAGGGCCCAAGTGTTCCTTTGGCAAAGGCAAGTTCTCTTCAAAGGAGAATAGAAAAATGCCTGTAAAGGGGCGCCAACAATGCAGATGGGGAACTGTCTCTTGGCTGTGGTTGACCACCTTTCTACCATGTTTCTCCTATTGCCCAACTCCCTTTGTTTTCAAAGAGTGGCAGAAAGTAGGATTTGAAGCCAGAAGAGACCTGCTCTTTGACTTATCAGATCTTAGGCCTTGGACAAGTGGCTTAATCTCTGAGGGTGAGGGTTCCTTGCTCCAAAATGAAGTTGCTGCCGCTGCACTCACTCTCACAATAAGTACCCGAAGACATGTAATAAGCGCTCACTTCCTGCTAGGCTCTGTCCGTAAGTGCCTTGTAGGCAATGTCCCACTTGATCACAAAACTCTGCAAAGTGGCCCTTATTGTCTCCTCCATCTCACAGATGGGGAAACCAGGACTCCTCAGAACTCTATCACAGTCTACTGTGTGGATTAAATGAGATAATATAAAATACATACAGTGTCTGACACATAGTGGTGATTTTTTTAAAAAATGAGACTTCTCAACCATCTTTAAGAGAGTGATCACGCTTTGAAATGCATAAAATGACAATGCTTTAAAATGCATACCTATATGTTTAAATAACATATGTGCAAAAAAAAGAAAGGTCTGAAAGTATGCTCACCAAGCTACGCAAAGGAGTGACCTTGCAAGAAGAGGATTTTTACTTTTTTTTAATCTTCAGAATTTTGTTGTTGTTGTTGTTGTTTTGAGACAAGGTCTGGCTCTATAGCCCAGGCTGGAGTGCAGTGGTGTGATCTCAGCTCACTGTAACCTCTGCCTCCCAGGTTCAAGCCATCCTCCCTCCTTAGCCTCCTCAGTAGCTGGGGCTACAGGCATGCACTACCATGCCCAGCTAATTTTTGTAGAGATGTGGTTTCACCATGTTGCCCAGGCTGGACTCAAACTCGTGAGCCCAAATGATCACTGGCCTCGGCCTCCCAAAGTGCTGGGATTACAGGTGTGAGCCACCATGCCTGGACCAGAATTGGTTGTTTTAACAAGCAAATGTGACTTAAAACACAGGAAAAAGCTCAGAAACTCTAAAAAATAGACATAGAAAAAATAACCTAGATGGAAATATGTCAAAATGTTCATGGCAATTGCCTGATGGATTTTTTCTGCTTCTTTTGATTTCTATACATGTTTTGGTTTTGTTTTTACTAATTCATTTTTTATGAGACAGGGTCTCACTATGTTGCCCAGGCTGGTGTCAAACTCCTAGGCTCAAGCAATCCGCCCCCCTCAGCCTCCTGAGTGGCTGAAACTATAGGCATGCATCACCACACCTGGCTTGCTTTTAGTCATTCTTAACACACATTCTCCTTATGAAATTATGGCATACGCCTTTTGTGTTTTCAGAAGGCCTTCTCTACCCCAAGGTCACAAATATAATCCATTTTTTCTTCTAATAAACTCATCATCTTGTTTTTCATGTTTAGTTATTTAATCCATCTGAAATTTTAGTGAATGGTATGAAGTAGGACCCTTAACTGTTTTTTTAAATACATGGCCATGTGCTAAATAATCTTCCTTTTCCTCATAATTACAAATACTACCTTTATTAGCTATTGTTTCCATGTAAATTTTATCAGTTTCTTTATTCTATTCCATTGCTCATTTTATCTAGTTCTGTATCATTACCAACTTGTTTTGATCACTGAATATATTTTGACATCTAGTAGGCAACCACCCTTTCTTCTAGCCTACCTTTTGTTTTTCCAAATTGATCTTGGCTATTCTTGCATATTTTTCTTCCAAATGAATTTAAAAATCAATTTGTCAAGTTCCATGATAAATCCTTTGGGATTTTGACTGAGACTGCATTTATTTATGGATTAGGTAGGTATCTTCCACCTATAAACATGTAATCTATCTCTATTTAGGTCTTTTATACTCATCTAATAACACTATTTTATAGCTTTTGTGAACAATACATTTTAGGTTCAGCACTCAAGTCTCTTAGTTCAAAAAAACTTAATCTTCTTGCAATCATATTGTCTACAAATGAATGTTTTGCCTACTCCTTTCCAATATCTGAGAATCTTACTATTTTTCCTACTGTACTGGCTACAATAAGACTTGCAGAAACATACTGAATAGTACTGGCAATAGTGTTCGTTCTTGTCTAATTCATATTTTTTGTGCTGGAGTGCAGTGGTGCAATCACAGCTCACTGCAGCCTTGACCTCCTGGACCCAAGGGATCCTCCCACCTCCGCCTCCCAAGTAACTGGAACTACAGGGGCAAATTACCACACCCAGCTAATTTTTTTTTTTTTTTCTTGTAGAGACGGGGTTTCATCCTGTTGCCCAGGCTGGTCTCGAACTCCTGAGCTCAAGCAGTCTTCCCGCCTCAGCCTCCCAAAGGGCTGAGATTACAGGCCTGAGCCAATGCACCCAGCCACAGCCTCTTATTCATATCTAATAGATTTGCTGAAACACTTCTCCATTAAGTAGGTTTTCTATGAGCAAACTTCATCAAGTTAAGGGTATTTCTTTCCCTTGCTAATTTTTACATATGCATGAGCAAGAATATCATCAAATGCCTTTTGGCATCTATTGAGATAAACATAATTTTTTTTCTCCTTTATAGATTTTGAAAAGTATATTGAGAGATTTTCTAATTTGGAATCAATCTTCCATTCCTGGTAAAAGTCCTTTTTAGTCACAATACATTTTTATTTATTGTAAACACAACAGAAATGTCTTTTCTCATAGCTGTGGAGGCTACAAGTCTGAAATCCAGGTGTCAGCAGGGCTCTGCTCCCTCTGCAGGCTCTAGGGAACAATCCTTCTTTGCCTCTTCTAGTTTCTGGTGGTTGCTGTTGATACATTTATTTTTGATTTTTATTCTGTATTTATAAGTGAAAATACTCTATATGTACCTTTTATAAGAAAAATACATATCAAAAAAGGTACTGTACATACATATTTTTGCATTATCTACTTAAACATGCACAGATAAAGATATGCTTAATTTTATATTTTAAAAAAGCCTGGTATGCAAATTGAATGTGTGCAAAGCAAACAAATGGAATATGTTTTAACCTCTACTTATTGAGTTCCCTATTTGGATTACTGCTGCCATCATTAATCCAGCCACTCAACTCCAGCAAGAATCACTGAAGTCTCCATTCCTCCCTCCCCACACTATCCCCGTCCAGGCATTCACCAGGTCCCAAACATTCTAAGGTCATTCTACCTCAGGTCTCCGCTGGGAGGCTGCAGGATGGAATGGGGGAAGTCAGGATTTTAAGACAGATTTGGTTCCAATCCCATTGCACATGACTGCATTCTCTTGAGCAAATAACTTTACCTCTCTGGGCCCCAATTTCTTTATCTATAAATACACATGCTACCATTGAAGAACTGTGGTAAAAGTCAGATGAGATAACATATGTAAATTAACTACCACACCATATTTGCCACGGAACGCACGATCACATGGTAACACCAAGAACCTCCCCACTCCTCTTCTTCCCCTCAGCCCCTGCCCTGGGCCAGGCCTTCCAAACTTCACCTGCTCAATGATGTCTTCTAGTCGTTATGCCACCTGGACATTGCTGACAAAGCTCACTTTCTAAAATACAAATGGAATCAAATACCTGTTTAAATCATGCTACTGGCTCCCATCTACCTACTAGATACCGTTCTAACTCCTTAGCATGACTTGTAAGGCCTACCTCGACCTACCTTTCTGGCCTTATCTTCCTCTACTCTGTTCCATGTACTTTACACTCCTGTATAGATGCTCCTCAACTTACAATGGGGTTAGTCCCAATAAACTCATTGTTGGTTGAAAATATTATCTAAGTGAAAAATGCATTTAATACCCCTAACCTATCAAACATTGCAGCTTAGCTTAATCTACCTTACATATGCTCAGAACATTTACATTAGCCTAGAGTTGAGCAAAATCATCTACCACAAAGCTGATTTTATTGTAAAGTATTAAATATTTCATGTAATTTATTGAATACTGCACTGAAAGTGGAAAATATAATGGCTGTATGGGTACTCAGTGTTTCTACTGAATGCCTATTGCTTTCATACCACTATAAGGTCGAAACATCATTAAGTTGCACCATCTATAAAAGTCAGGGACACTAAAATGTGTGCTTTCTCCTGAAACCTCAAGCTCTTTCACAGTCCTTTGCTTTTGTGTATGCTATTCCCTCTTCCAGAAAGCCTTTCCCTTCTTTTCTTCTAAGCAAAAATTCCTATTCAATCTTCTAAGACACAGCTCAACTGGTACTTCTTAAAAAAAAAAAACACACACACACACACACACACAGAACTCATTTCTGTCAACAATGCTCTGATGGCAGCTTTTTCTGCTATTCTTAAAATCATTTGCTTGTACTATGTCTTTCTCCATTCACTGAGGCAAAAACTGGGTCTTATTTTCCTCTTTATTAACTCCCCAAAAAGCTACATCATCTGTGTATTCAACACTTTGCTCCTGAATGAAACAATGAATAAAATAAATAGAATTTGTCTTAAAGAAGACCCTATTAACTTTTTCAACAAAGCAAAGCATCTCCTAATCATGTTAATCAGACTTTCAAAGTTGATTTTTAAAAAAATAATAGGTTTTCTTAAGTTAGACACGACCATAATGAAACCAATTTGCCCTCCTGGCAACTCTGAGGACTCAGGGAGCAATGGCAGAGCTGGCTAAGTTCTCTAGGACTCAAGGAGCAATGGCACAGCTGGCTAAGCTCTCCAGGACTCAGGGAGCAACGGCAGGGCCGGCTAAGCCCTCCAGCACTCAGGGAGCAATGACAGAGCTAGCTAAGCTCTCCAGGAGTTCTGATTAAACTCAGGCTGACTGCAAGGCCTCTGAAATAATGACTCCACAGGTGCTGGTGGTCAGCCATAATCAGGAACCACAAGTATTATATTATTTAGAAGGAATGTATCTTCCAGGACATAGACTTGTTCTCAATGAACAATTTTTTTCCAGAAGTGCAAGCATCCTGCTGCTTCCTCTCTCCAAATAAATGAGTTTGATTCTATGATAGTTTGTTCCTGAAGATGGAAAACACAGCTCAAGAAAAGAAAAAAAAATCAGCAACATTATTTGCATAGGCTGCAATACTTAAAAAAAAAAAAAAAGTAACCTTCCTACATCATAAAACCTCCCTAAAATATACACAATTTAATTGCACATATGGTGGTATGTATCACACACCCTGAGCTAAAAGGTAGCCATGAGGGTCAAGAAAGTCAGAATTTCTGGTAGCCACAGACAGAAACAGTTGCTCTAATTCGAAACTACAGAAAAAATATACAATAAACAGTATGATCTTAGTCTTAGAATCTTTTTAAGGAACTCTACATGCAAGTCACCAAAATAATTCCTAATTTTAGAAAACAAATTATAATTTAAGAATCAATATTCCACAATAATTTTTAATAACAATTTATTTCCCTTTAAAAAGATCAAATGTTTTTCTCATAATATATTATTTTACAACAACAAAGAAAAAGAAAGAGAGAAGGAACGAAAGACCTGAAGAGAAAGAAATAACCAGATTTTAGCTCAAAGAGTATAGCCTGGGATTAATTTTTTAAGATTTGTTTGTCAATTTCAAAAACTCAGCAGTGGAATAAAGAGCTTAATACAGGTATGCAAAAAGGAAGCCCTCGAGATGTTTTTACCAGGATGAAATGGGATTAGCTTTGTAGTTCTTATAATCTTCTTCACAGAAGAATGCAATTTCAGTTTCACTGGCTGAAAAAAAAAACAGAAAATGGAAAAAAAGATTTTAATGTAAATCTAAATTTTAAACAAGTATGGAAATCCATATGACTTTGATTCGGTATTTCAGAATAGCTTCAGATGCCCAAAGTGAAAAAGATGAGTTATTTGTTGGGTCGCACAATGCATTTTACCAAATCAACAAGAAGTTTCAGGTGAAGTTTTAAGAATCAAAAACTCAAATGATTTAAAAGTAAAGAAGAACAAAAAATAAAAAACCAAAAATTAAAATCAAGAGTTAATACAAGAATCTGGTTTTCAGGAAATCATAAAATTGCTCATTTAAAGTCTTTTTTACAGTGCTAGGAAATAAAAACCCTTGATTTTTTTCTCAAATATGCTACTCAGGTACTGAAGGAAGGGGAGGGAAAACTCTTTTCCCCCCCTGAAATTAGCCTGTAGGTATAATAATTTAATACTTAGAGGATCAGTAGAATATTTTACAGATCACTTTACATTCTCCCTCATGACCCATCAAAATATGTGTCTGAAGAAGTTAATTTTTTGCTCTGCTTATGATTAATTCATGCGGCTTCAACAATATGCAAAGTGAAAGACACAAATTGGCTTCTACCTCAATACCTTCAAATACCTCTAATTATTCACAAGGGAGATGGCACAGCTAAAGGACCCATGAAGGTTCAGAGCAGTCACAATTCTTTCAACCTAGCAGGTCAAGGACTGCGTCTTCTAAAACAATAAGTCAGCAACATTATTAATTCAGGCTAGAGACAAATCTGATGGAAAGCCTTCCAATTATTAAACATGCAATTCTTTAAGGTGTTGTGCCAACAAGTTCCACATTCATTTTTCAAATTAAACCAGAAGTTAATACAGTCTGCTTGGCTTTTACAGAAAGAGCAAAAGGGCCTTCAGAATCTCCACAAGAAAACAGACAAGATTATTCGTAATGCATACTGAGCACTCAATTAACATACTCTCTAAAAACAGACAAGTAAAACTCTCCAAGTCAAATAAATAGCATAATAAGAAAGGGTGCCAAGGATTACCACTCGTCTCTTAGTTTACAACTCTCATCTCATCATTAGACTTTATCACAAAATAATGAAATTAATGAGATTAGCATGCCATTTCATTAAAAATGTTTTTGCTGTTTTCAAGAATATCCAATTTAATGTTTGTTAATCATAAGCTATCCATGCTCATTACAGAAAATAAACAAGTGTCAAAAGAAGAAAATAAAGCCACCCATAGTCACAGATCCTCATTCCAGTCCTCTACTATATCTTCAAGATTAAATTTAATCTGAGTAGATGAAAATCAGATTGCAACCTCGCATGACAAGGAGCCTGTGGGGGATACAGCACAGAGAAACTGGAGATCAATAAGGAGGAGCTGTAAAAAGATGCACCCTGTGCAAACAGTAAGTTAAGGTACAGTTAAATTTTACAAGAAAGTGGCATCTAAAAGAATGGGTAAAAGACTCCTCCACACTTGGAATCAGTGGGAAAAAGAAAATCAAGAAAGAGAGCTTCAAAAACTTTAATATTCAAAGATATTTGGAAATCTATCCCTTATAGAAAAAGCTCCTGGGGTTTCCTTTTTTGAAGGAAAGCATGCCCAGAGGTAGATGTATATAATTTGCAAGTGATTCTAATCAACCTTCTAATGGAGAATGAGCAAAAGACACCCTGTTCTTAATAATCACAGAGCAAGGTTTTATCTGTGATGTGCTATTTACATACAGAACTTTACACAGCGCTTTGCCCACACAGCACTTCGCTCAGTCCACGCTAACTGTAATTACAATTTTCACTTACTGCAGTTGACATTTATCTGAACCCCTTTTGAGAAACTAATATGTTGTGTGGCTCTTCAGCAATAGTAGGTTCAGAGAAGCTGCTGGAAAGCAAGGACTAAGCAGTTCTGTTTTGACACATAGGTTCTTTTGGGTCCAGTTAACTTAAACATCAATCCATTATTTACATAAGGCATTTATGCTAGCTCTCATAATGTAGACTCAAAATGAGAGTCTGCAGTGTAAAGATTTTATTTTCAGATGACTGCACTTGTTTTCAGGAAATCTAGGTAAACAAATGGGTTAAACTATAATACTTCAGGTTGATTTAAAAAATTTTTCACCCTTAACAAATCGGAAAACACACAAATTAAAATTTACTCCAAACATTCGAAAGTAAAACATTAAATGGGTTTTAAATTTTAGTAATGTGGTCCTTAAGCAGAAGTAGAATATAATGTTTTCTTACATCTGTAAGACTCTGTGGAAAATGTTTCAGAGAATGATTTCAGGGACTTATGCTGCAAATTTATTTGCCAATTTATGTGAAAACCAATTATAAATGATTTTTAAGGTTTCTACATAATCACTTTCCACCATTATCCCTTAAATTCCTGCTTCCCAAATACTATTTAAAATGGCTCCTTTAAAACTGGCTGGGGATGAACCCTCAGGAAGTCTACCTTGTGCTGGTCCCCCAGGGCACCTGATTTTAAATTAAATGTGCTGCAGGCGGCAGTGCAGTCAGGTGCAGAGTGCCTTGGCATGGGAATCTGAAATGAATGTGCAATCTAAAATCCAATAAATACACTGCCACTTCATCCCTTCGTCTTACTATCAAATGAAACCAAGAACCCTCCAAATACATTTGTAGGATCCCTTTAATACTGATGTTCAAGTTTAATGAAATAAACACAAGCTAGGGCTTTCAAACTTTGGATATAAAATTAATCATTTTATAATGCTTCCAGACAGACAGACAAGACACACACACACACACACACACACACACACAACTTTAACAGGAACATAATGATAATGACTTTAAATGAAAGAATATAAGAACAATCGATTTTAAGTATAAAATCCCAAGAAAAATTAAATGCAATGTATTTAAACTCTTAATTTATCTCAATAAACTCATCTATCAACAAGGATTTATCCGTATGTTCTGAGTCCCTAGCCTCATGCTAGTCAGCACCAACGTAGTATGAGGCGCAGCCCCTGTTGTCTGGAAAAAAGGAGACTGAGACGCGCACTGATTTTGTGGTACAGAAAATCCACAATCTTGGAAGCTGACATGTGACAATAACTGCACACTGTTGACAAAAAAAAATACAGGAAGGGCGAGGTGTGGCTTCTGTGGCAATCTGAGACCAAAAGGACAAAGTTTCACCCTCTCTCCTGCTCTAGGAGTATAGCCTAGCCTCCCAAATGTCATAAAATCCTAATCTATAAATCATTCACAGCTGTGCTCACAGCTGAGTTATATTTCTAAGTTTTCATCACCAACAGACGTCCCAAGTGCTGTGCCTTTTACTTCATGACTTGCTTCAAATATTTGTTTTGGATCTGCTGGCAGAGAAGATTTCAAACTACAGTTTGAAGAAAACAACTAGCCAAAAAAAAAAAAAAAAACCACCACCACCACCACCACCAACAACAAAAAACCTCGGTCTTTGATAGACTGGGTACATGCCTGTAATTTCCACCATGGTGTGGGAAGGTAAAATGGGAAACACTCTACAGAGGTTCACTCTGAGTCCTGCTTCTGGAACCCCCCAGTTTCCTGGGTCTGACACCCACATTACCGAGTAACCAGATTATCACTGTTTCTATGTAAGAGTGAAGAACGGCCACCATAACATACTGTCGAAGGAAGAAAACACGCATGACCTAAAATATTGCTACCCAGAAAAAGAAAGGGAAGGGGACCCACGCCTTAAGGAAACACAAATCAAACATCATCCCAAAAGAGAAGGGGGAGCCACAGAATCCCACAATATTAGCTGTACAGACAAGATCACCCAAAGGGGCGAGGCGTGAACGACAGGGTTCCGGTTGGGGGCAGATGACAGAAGTGACACGCAAAATGAAAACAAACCACGAGGGAGTTCTGGAATTATTACAGGACCTGGCTTGCCGAGAATGCTTCCCTCAGATAAACACTTACAGTTTGGCCACTGTATCTTGTTTTAAAATGTTTCCAATGAAACACAACTGGCTTTGGAAGAGTTACCCGGCCACAATTGCTCTCTTAAACCAGACCAGATTCGAAAGACAACAGTAGTAGAATGTAGCAAAATGAAAGGGAGAAAATAACACTTAAAAAAAAAAGCTTACATGTAAATTTATTACTTAGGGGAATTAGCCCATAAAACTACAATTGCTGACAAAAAATTATAAGTAACATTTCTAGGTAAAAGTCTCTTCTTGCTTCTACTGATCAAATCTTTTTGAAGTACGTATTTTCGTACTGGGTCCACAAGCAAAAACTTCCACTGACGTCAGGTGTAGAATGTTCCACGGGGATCTGCAGTGCAGATAAAAAGCCAAAGGATGAACTAGAGAATTTCTCCCTGAGAAAAGAAATCTTCAAACACGTTTTTTTCCCCTAATTTCCCCACTTGCAGCCTTTCTTTTCCTTTCATGACTACTGCAGAAAAGTCCTAACGATAAATTTGTTACCCTGGCATTATTCCCATGGCAACTGGCTGTGATAGCAGAGTGACAGCTCTACAGCAAGATCAAGCAGTGAAAAGGGAGACAGAGATGACTTCGAATTTTTCTCTTAAACCTCTTAAAAATCTAAGCAGACACGGCACTGAGGGAGGGAAAATTCCCTAGAAAAATCACATATTTCAGGCCAGGCACAATGACTCACGCCTGTAATCCCAGCACTTTGGGAGGCCGAGGTGGGCAGATCACTTGAAGTCAGGAGTTCAAGACCAGCCTGGCCAACGTGGTGAAACCCCGTCTCTACTAAAAATACAAAAATTAGACGGGCGTGGTGGCGCGTGCCTGTAATCCCAGCTACTCGGAGGCTGAGGCAGGAGAATCACTTGAACCTGGGAGGCGGAGGTTGCAGTGAGCCGAGATCGCGCCACTGCACTCTAGCCTGGGCGACAGAGAGAGACTCTGTCTTTAAAAAAAAAAAAAAAAAATCACATTTCAAGTATCATTTTCACAACTCAATTCTCACTAGAATTTTTTGTTGCTCTCCAGGTACCCTCACCTCCTTCCCCAGGTATAACCTCAGCTTGTCCCCAAGAGCATAGCAACACCACTCTAGATAACAAAGAGAAAATCACTCCCTGCAGGGACCCAAATCACCCCAAGCCCAGGGTTGCTGGCTTGCCGGAGTTCGGACTTCGGAGGGCAGTCTGGAGTCCTCACACCACCCTGAAATGAGTGGAGAATCTGGGAAAATAATCTGACTCTGATCCAGGACCAATAGCCTTAAAGTAAGAAGACAAAAAGAGGGATTTGCTTCTCACCTTTACAGATGGTTCATTACATAAGTCAGTTTGAAATTAATCACAACAAGACCAACAACTCAATATTTTAGTAAAGTCAAAACATTTGCCAACTGCCTTCTCCAGGACAGTTTCCAAACAAAGCAGTTGTTCCTGAGGGCTTTTTACACACATCACTCCCGATGCCTTCATTGTTTTACACAAGCTTTATGACAACCTTCTAGAATAGGTTTCATTATTCTGTTTTTACAGAAAACAAAATAGAGTTTCAGAGAGGATAAGAGGCTTACAGAAAGCAAGCAAAGCACACAGCCTTCATTCTAACCGATTTTCCCCAACTTCATGGGTTTATACTTTTAAAAAAAATTCGTCCTTTAATTACAAGGAATACATGTAAACTGTAGAAAAATTTTTAAATCACCATAAAAGCAATTAGATAATACAGAAAAGAAAGAAGAATATCAATTACTGGCAATGCCACCACCTCAAGAAACCATTTCTATAATTTTGGCATATGATCTTTTCTCCATATACACATAAACAATAATCTTACATGTATACTTTAAACATTTTAAAACAATAATGGGGTCGGGCACAGTGGCTCATGCCTGTAATCCCAGCACTTTGGGAGGCCAAGGCAGGTGGATCACTGAGGTCAGGAGTTCGAGACCAGCCTGGCCAATATGGCAAAACCCGGTCTCTACTAAAAAATACAAAAATTAGCTGGGCATGGTGGTGCACACCCGTAATCCCAGCTACTCAGGAGGCTGAGGCAAGAGACTTGCTTAAACCCAGGAGGTGGAGGCTGCAGTGAGCTGAGATTGTGCCACTGCACTCCAGCCTGGGCGACAGAGCAAGACTCTGGTCTCAAAACAAAAACAAAAACAAAAACAAAAAAACCCAAACAATAATGGTATCACACAGTATGTTCTATTTCTATTCAATAAATCAAGCTCTACATCAGTGCTTCACATACAGGGAAGGTCAGGGCTAACCCCACCACCCCTCTGAAGACCTAGCACAACCTCACAGCTTGTCCCTGTTGGCTTAGAAACAAGTATCATTGAAATTCAAACTTGAGAAAGTCTTATTGGTCAAACCGACCCACAGAAAATTCAAGGTCATATTCATTCCCGACGGTGGTATAAGAGTATCCATTTTCCTACACCTTGAACTCCCTTGGACAATGCCACTTTTTCATGTCTGCTAATCTTATAACAATTGCTGCTGTCCAAGGTCACCCAGACAGTAAAAGACAGAATCAGGTTTTGGACCCAAGCACTCTGGCTCTGGACTCTGTTATTTTCATAGAGATGAGGTCTCACTATGTTGTGCAGGCTAATCTAGAGCTCCTGGCCTCAGGCAATCCACTAGCCTGGCGTCCCAAACTGCTAGGATTACAAGCATGAGCCACTGCACCTGGCCCCAGACTAGAGTCTTAACACTAGACTCTACTACATAAAACAGCATCTATGTACTCATTTCTAATAAGTACTCATTCTCTCCTAATAAGGTGAAGCTATTTTTTATATGTGAGTTATTTCTTCTATCAATAGAATTTTTCTTTTTCATAGTAATTACAAGGGCTCTTTATAAAGTCAGGCTAGTAACTTTTCTTTTTTTCTCTTCTTCTTTTTCTTTTTCTTTTTCTCTTTTTGAGATAGAGTCTCACTCTGTTGCCCAGGCTGGAGTGCTGTGCTGGAGTGCAGTGGTATGATCTCAGCTCACTGCACCCTCTACCTTCCAGGTTCAAGCCGTTCTCGTGCCTTAGCCTCCCAAGTAGCTGGGATTACAGGCATGTGCCACCACACCTGGCTAATTTTTGTATTTTCAGTGAAGATGGGATTTCACCATATTGGCCAAGCTGGTCTCGAATTCCTGACCTCAAGTGATCCTCCCGCCTTAGCCTCCCAAAGTGCTGGGATTATAGGCATGAGCCACCACGCCCGACCCCAGGCTAATAACTTTTTATCTGTTGTATATGCTGCAGATATTTTTCAAAGTTTATTGTTTCTCCTTTAACTGTGTTTACAGTTTTTAGTTTATAGGTAGTCAAATTTATCACTTCTCCCCCTTTATGGCTTCTGTCTTTGAGCTCATGCTTGGAAAACTCTTCTCCTTCCCAAGATTATGAAATTATTGAACTACACTTTCTTTTTAAAAAATTTTTTTACATTATAACATTTAACTCATCTAGAATTTATTTTGTAATAAAAACAGAGATGAGATACGAGTTTGAATTTTATTTTCCTGAATGCTTTGGCAATGGGCTTGACATAATTTTCTGGCTAAATCATTCTTTCCTCACTTATTTGAAATGTCAACTTTATCATCCTGTGAAATATTACCCTTTTTTTCATTTTTGGATTCTCCAGTGTTTTCCATGGAGCTGTCTGTCAACACCCCCATTAATATCAGTCTGTAATATTCATTATGCTTTATGCTTTAACAACAAGCAGGGCTACCTTATGGGTGCTACATGCCCCAATCACAAAGGTGCCACCTGCTACAATAATATAATAGCATTTAAAGAAACAAATGCCAAATTTAAAATCATTCTTCAAAATAACAACCTTACATATTCATAACATGGAAAGACAAGAATATTCTACCAAATATTGTAGACATCAACACAGAAATCAAGTCTAAAATTTCACAACATGGTATTTAAGATCCTATTTAACTCAGAAGATCTATGTCAGGAATTCATGCTCATCACGTGAATCAATCAGAAGTAAATTCCTGATACACGTGATTAAAGTAACTCAAAATAATACTCGTCAAAAAAAAAATCCAGGCTCCCAATGTGCACCTCACTAACCGTGTTCCTTAACAAGTGCATATAAATAATTATGAACAATGTGAGGCCGAGGCAGGCACATCGCCTGAGGTTAGAAATTCGAGACCAGTCTGGCCAATATAGTGAAACCCTGTCTCTACTAAAAAAAATTCAAAAATTAGCCAAGCGTGGTGGTGCACACCTGTGGTCCCACCTACTCAGGAAGCTGAGGCAGGAGAATCGCTTGAACCCGGGAGATGGAGGTTGCAGTGAGCCGAGACTGCACCACTGCACTCCAGCCTGGGCGACAGAGTGAGACTCTGTCTCAAAAAATAAATTAATTAATAAATAATTAAGAAGAAGCATGGCTTGTGACACTGCATCCGTCACCAACTGCAGAGGTGTGTGAGGGGCACACTGCCTTTAACCACTCAGACCTCCCCAACAATCTCCACTCCCTCTCCTGCCAGATCAGCTTTAGGTGTACATATACGTAGAATAACAGTGACATCTAATGGTCACAAAACATGTCACATAACATCTATTTAGAATAAAACCACATGCACATTCTAGGCTGGAAGGCCCAATCAGGTAGTTTTCAGCTGCACACACCAGGTTCCTATTTTAAGTTCCATGCCTTGGTGGGCCCTGAGTGATTCGGAAGACTATCAAAAACCACACTGCATGTGATACCAACAATGCGTTTCATTATTCCTCATTAGTTCTTACTATGTCCATTTCTCTCCAACCATCGGCTCAAGTGACAATGATAAGAGTAAGTAGACGTGGTACTAACAACCCATCACTTAAAATGACCCTCAGGAGAATTCTGAGCATACCTTCTGAAAACAGCCATTTGCATTCTGCATATTTGGAGAGCAGACACCTACTGTCCTCAGCCAAGAGATCGGAATGCACATCATTCTCATCCTCCTCCTCTGAACAGTTACCGGGCAGTGTCAGGGGGACCAAGGACAGCATTTACTTTCCAGTGAGTTATCCAAATACCATCAGCCAGGCCTCAGGATAGGCCAGCAGAGCTCCCCCTCCAGCAACACAAGGCCCCCTTCCTCACCGATTCCAGCTGCTTTCAGAGTGCTGTCTTCTTTCAGCAGCAGTCTTTCATCATCTTCCAAACTCAGCACAAGTTCATTTGTCTAAAAAAAAGAAAAGAAAATCTGCATTTTATCAGTACTTACATGGGTTTGTTTGGTGAGACTTCTCAAAGACACAGAGTTGTAACTTTGAGCACAGCAATAATCTAAGTAGATTCCACTGCCCTGGCCGTAATGAGGGCAGTGAACAGAGGCACAGTGAGGTCCTGCCGAGCTCACGCACCACATAAAGCAGTGGGGACAGTTCCATGGCATGGGCGTGAAGTCAGATCAGGATGCAAATCCAGACTCCACCAGCACCCAGCTGTGTGTTCTCAACAAGCTACACAACCTCTCTAGGACTCGATTTCCTCATCGGTAGAAAAGGGGAGGAGAGGCCCCTTCCTCATCACCTGTGGTAAGGGTGACAGGATGGGGCATATAAACCCTCAGCAGTGCCGGCCGCAGGGTGAGCACTCTCTCTTAGCTGTCACTGTTCTTTTGCTGCATCATCATCATCATCTTCTGCCATCCTCACCTGGTCAGCGACAGAGCTGAGCTTCCAGCTCTGGCCAGTCCGACTTCTGAGAGAAGCAAGTATACTTCCTTTTTTTGTTTTGTTTTTCGAGACAGGGTCTCACTCTGTCACCTAGGCTGGAGTGCAGTGGCGTGATTATGGCTCACTACAACCTCAGTCTCCAAGGCTCAAGCAATCCTCCCATCTCCAACCTCCTGAGTAGCTGGGACTGCATACATGTGCCGCCAAGCCTGGCTAATTTTTTTTATTTTTAGTAGAGACGGGGTCTCACTATATTGCCCAGGCTCGTCTCAAACTCCTGAGGTCAAGTGATCCTCTGACCTTGGCCTCCCAAAATACTGGTATTACAGGCATGAGCCACCACACCTGGCCACAAGTATACTTCAAACGGCCAGAAGTCCACATATCTAAAAACCTTGCCCAAGCTAAAAAACATCTGGTTCCATGTCACATTAATTGGAATATTTCTCTATGTGATTTGGGGTGGGGGTAAATGAGAGTGCTCTCCAGTGATATTTACAAATCCAGTGAGACTCATAAATACAAGTGAAAATTTAAACTTGCTATTGACTGGGTGCGGTGGCTCATGCCTGTAATCCCAGCACTTTGGCAGGCCGAGGCAGGCAGATCACAAGGTCAGGAGATCGAGACCATCCTGGCTAACATGGTAAAACCCCGTCTCTATTAAAAATACAAAAAAATTAGCCGGGCACGGTGGCAGGTGCCTGTAGTCCCAGCTACTCAGGAGGCCGAGGCAGGAGAATGGCATGAACCTGGGAGGCGGAGCTTGCAGTGAGCTGATATTGCACCACTGCACTCTAGCCTGGGCGACAGAGCAAGACTCCATTCAAAAAAAAAAAAAAAAAAAGTTGCTATCTGCCCCTAAATAGCACAAAGAGATAACCACTAGTGGCACACAGCACCACTTGTCAACCAGAACACACCTGTTTAGCAACATATTCTATTTGTAGAATACAGCTGAGACAGAGAGTCAACAGAAAGGCCTCTCAGCAGCCAAATCAGAAGCCCAAGCCGCGCAGGGTTTATGGACCTCATTCACTGCAGAGCACAGGGGCTTAAAACTCCAGAGCATACAGATTAAAAGAAAAAATACTTTACTCAAAAAATCATTTTAGAATAGGTAATACAGTCTGTAATCCCAGCACTTTGGGAGGCCAAGGCAAGAGGACTGTTTGAGCCCAGGAGTTTGAGACCAGCCTGAGCAAGATAGCAAGACCCAATCTCTACCAAAAAAAAAAAAGTTTTATTTAATTAGCTGGGTGTGGTGGCACACATCTATACTACCAGATACTCAGGAGGCTGAAGCAGGAGGATATCTTGATCCTGGGAGGTAGAGGTTGCAGTGAGCTGTGTTCATGCCACTGCACTCCAGCCTGAGCAACAGAGTGAGATTGTGTCTCAAAAAAAAAAAAACAAAAAACAATAAGTAATATCTACTCATTATACAAAGTTCTCCAAGCATATATGAATAGAAAGTGAAAAGTCAGTCTCCTTCCAATCCCCATCCACCAGCTATCTAGTTCTCCAGAGAGGACTGGGACCACTGAGAGGACCTGTTTCCCACAGCCTCCCAACACAGTATGTTAGCAAAGCCTTCTGATCCTTGCCAATCTGAAAGGTGTGGATTAAGTATAGCCTTAATTTGTATTTTACTATGCTTAAAGTTCTGAATATTTTCTATTTTTTAATGGAATTGTAGGCTAATTTTTCCAATAGAGTTGTAGAGTCTAGAGCATCTTCACATGCTAAGGAAATTCGGCCTTTCCTGTAAGTTAGAAAAATTTCCCCCACTTTTCATTTGTTCCTTGCTTTTTCTCAGTGTTTTTTTGTTTTTTTTTTTTTACATAGAAGGTGTTAAATGAATTTTCGTGGAATAAATAAGTTAGTGAATGAAGTAAAATGTATCAATCTCATATCGTTTCTCAGCTTTCTGTCATATTTAGAAAGCCCTTCTTCACTCCAAGATTTTTTAAATTCCCTGTTCTCTTCAAATATTTTTAAGAATTTCATTTTTTGAATTTTTCATCGTGGAGAACTTCAAATATACGATAGATACAGAATAGTGTAATAAACCCCCTGCCCTGTACCCAGGACCCAACTTGAACAAATTATCAAGTCATGTTCCATCTGTTTCATCTCTATCCTCATCTATGGGTTTAATTTTTTAATCCAAGGGGTATTTATTTTGGCATAAAGAAAAATACATGGATTCAACTTAGCTGTTTTTTAGATGTTTACACAGTTATTCAAATACTATTTATTGAGTCCTCCATCTTTTCTTTACAAACTTGAAATGCCATATTTACTATACATTCAATTTCCATATTTGGAAATATTGGGGTCTATTTTGGAACTTTTAATTCTGTGCCCTTAAACTACCAGTTCATGTGACAGTGCCATACTGTTCTAATTATTATCGTTTTATAACATGTCTTATATGTTAGAGCTAATTACTCTCATTTCTCTTTTTCAAAATTCTCCTGATTATTATTATTTTTTACATACTGATTTTAAAATCAGCTTATTTAGTTTACATATAAACACAAGTATTGTATTTTATTGGGGCAGCATTAAATATGTAAATTAAGAGAGAACTGATTTTACGCTGTTGTATCTTCCTATTCAAAATATCCTAAGCATTTCTATTTAAGTCTTATTTTGGAACTCTCATAGCAGGTTTTGTTTTGTTGTTAAGTTGAAGTACAGTTTCACACAATAAAACGCACAGATCTTGAGAGGAGTTCACTTTAATGGGTCTGAAAAATTAATCGCAGAGTTTAGATTCGTATTTTCAAGTGTGTGTGTGATGAGGGGTGAGGAAGGACAGCAGCATTTTAAGTTTTCTTTTTAAAGACCTTGCACATTTCTTATAAAGTTTGTTCCAGGATATGACTTCCACACATAAAATGGAAATTAAAGTTTTTATTTCAATCTTTTTAATAGAAAGTATTCTGACTTTATAAACACACCACTGATTACCATCCATAATACACACACACATACACACACACACACACACAGAGGAGGCTCGGGTGGGAAGGTATCCAGTCAGTCTTTTTATTGTGGGAATGGGAAGAAATTTCTGAGGATACGTAGTAACTGCAATTAGGAAAGTCTCTAAGCCCAGAAAATTAGGGAAATGGGGAAAATGCCTTTTATGAATGAGTTCATTAAGACAAAGGAATTATTTAGAAGTCTCTCCTTTCAGCTGACGAAGGAGATTAAAATTACAGCTGAGCTGGAACACTAACAGGCCAAGCCAGCAATGCCACAGGCCCCGCAGATGGGGAATAGAAAATGAAAGGAGAACAATAACTTGGAAATGAGAAAAATGACTGTGAACTGGATAAGGCACAAATGAGGACATGTGGATGAAGTTTCTCTGAAGTTTCAAAACCGTATCTGTGAAAATATATTGAACTCTTCCCTTAGAAAAGTTGAAGCAGAAACTTGCAGAACCATCCCCAGGGCATCTTAACTAGCATTGTTATGATTTGGATGAAAGTTTATAAAGCCAGATTCCAGAAGCACTCTGAGTGACTTAATTGTTTTGGGAGTCCTCCCTTAAACAAATACATTGTTCAACTGGAAAAACAAGCCCTAATTTTATAACGAGAACCTGCCAGTGTGAAACATATGTCTTAAATATAAGTAACAATTCTAAGATTGTTTTGTCTTCCGATGACAGGATAATTTCCAGATTTTTTAAATGTTATAACACTGATAATTTGAACATGATGAACTATGTCTCCACTAAGATAAAGGAATAATTTACTACTTACTCCTTTTTGGAAACATGAGCATATGAAAAGCCAAATGATGTAGAACATGCAGCGATGAATGGAGAATGGGGACTCACTTTGCTTTACAACCTTTTCGAAGAGCGTATTGTTTTATTTTAACTTTATTTTATATTTGTATTTGTATTTTAGATGTATATAATACATAAAAATACAGAACATTACCTATTCTCTACATTTTAGGAATGAGGTTGAAAACATTCCTGTCCCAGAGGAGAGAAATTGGAGGAAGTCCAAATATGGTGGCCACACATTCTAGTGCCAATCAAAAGGGCAGATTCCATACCACAGCCCCAGACACGTGTGAGCATGACATTTTGAGGCATTTCACAATGGATATTGTAAAACTGGCATATACGATCCTTGGTATAAAAAATAAAGTTACTAGAAGGAACCAAGCCTACTAAACCCTTGACTTTTGCTCAGTGAAACTGATTTTGGACTTCTGACCTCCAGAATTGTAGGAGAATAAATGTGTGTTGTTTTAAGCCACAAAAAAATTTTTTAAATAACATAAATTTTAAAACACAGTTACTAATCAATGGTCAACAGACATACCCTCATGCCATTTTCTTGTGATCTGTGATACACATTTATCTGAAAGGTGATTGAGTGTATGGAGTACATCTACGACTACAGAAGACAATGAAATAAAATGAATTAATAAATACTTCATTCAAAAATTGTTATGGAAAAACTCCTATGAGCCAGGCATTGTGCTAGGTATTGGGATATGACAAATAATATCTTGTTCTTGAGTAGTTTATATAATACAGGAAGATTACTGCTTTAATGAGGACTCTATAGAAGGCCAGAGATTAAAGAAAAAAAGATCACTCTGTTCTGTCTGTATGATAAACAAATCTTTGATTGTGGCTTCATAAAAACATTACTCTAAAAAAGTAAAGAAACAGAAATATAAACACACAACAAACCCATAAATAAACAGCTCTCTTTGGGAAAGGTAAGACAACTTCAGGATTGCAGGCCGTGGTCTTGGTGGAGCTAAAAGGTGTGTTCCCAGAGCCACAGTTCTGTGCCTTCTCTTATACACAGCAAGAATCAAATTAGAACAAGTGAATTATTTGTGTCTGCATCTGGCCCTTTTGTTCTGGTACAGAATTAAGAAAATCAAAGACACTGGATTGCCAGATAATAAGCAGTTTCTTTTATCTGTAAATTGAATTTACTTTTCCAAGTTTTGTGCTTATTTTATGTTAAACATGTGCTTGATAAACAAAATATGGTATACTTTTTTTAATTAACACTTTTTTAAAAAGGATCTACCACTAACAGGGAAATAGCTTATTTTTCTTCAATGAAAAAGCTAAGGCAGTAAAAAGGGTACCTACAAAATAAAAAGCGCTATTATAATGGGAAATATTTTAGATGTACATGTATTCATTCACTTATTCACAAATTCAACCAACATTGATTACTTGCTATGTGCCAGATACTGTACCTGTGGAACATACCTTTGATTTATGTGCTTGATGAATAATCTTTAGTGTATCTGAAAGAAAAAAGCAAGTTATCTTTTTACACAGTTTATTCTAAACTTCTTTTCAAATTATTAAAATGGGTGGAGGGTGGCTACGAAATTGAGAAATGTAAGTCCTTGTTTTATAACCAGACTCATTTAGAAATATACTATACAGTAAAAGAAAAATTACTTCTGTAGATCATTAAAACTGAAGTAAAAGATCTTTATCTTTTAAAGCCTTGGTCTTTGACACACAGCAGTGTGTGTCAGAACTTTTTGTCAACTCAGCACATTTTTTCTTAGAATGGAAGACAAGCAAACCAGATTACTGTACCTTGTTTTTTTGGAGTCACTACAGAACAGGATTAGCAAATAATGTAAAAAAAAAAAAAAGTCTTAAAATAGACATTAGCAAATGCAGTTCAAAAAAATCTATTCAGATGAGATATAATGACAAGAGAGCAAATGATGATACAGGTGTTGCCACTCTCAGAATTCAAACACTGTATCTAGGACCACCGGGAATCTGAGCAAGGCTGCTAATGCCCCAGGAATATCACTATCTGTCTCTTGGTTTGCAAATACTGCACAGGCTCACACCATTTAATCTGCTCTATTCAAACCCAACTTCACTCCTTAATTTGTTTATCTTGAAGTCAGCCTACACTGTGCACTTCCAGTAAGTAATTTCTCCACACTTGGGTAAAATTCGAACTCAGCAACAATCAGCCCTTAATTACATAATCTACGCAGCCATTCAACAGGTTGAAATTCAGAAAGTTTCCGATTCTTCACTCGTTTTTATTTAAACATTTAATGAATGCATTATGATTACAGTGTATTATTGAATAAACTCCCAAACTTAAACTAAAACTCATTCCTATCAATCACGTTGTAACAAGGAATTCCAACAGTGACAGGAAATGAAAGGATCTGTTTTTAAAACAGACCTTATTTAACTATGTTCTCATAATACACAATAAGGTGGCTGCCTAGATAAGAACTAGCACTCTGAATTTGCCCATTATTTTAAATAGTCAACTTTCAGTTATCTATTGCAATTTTTTTTTTTTTTTGAGACGGAGTCTTGCTCTGTCGCCTTGGCTGCAGTACAGTGGCATGATCTCAGCTCACTACAAGCTCCACCTCCCAAGTTCAAGCAATTCTCCTGCCTCAGCCTCCCGAGCAGCTGGGATTACAGGCGCCCACCACCACACCTGGCTAATTTTTGTATTTTTAGTAAAGACAGGGTTTCACCATGTTGGCTAGGTCTCGAACTCCTGACCTCAGGTGATCTGCCCTCCTCAGCTTCCAAAGTGCTGGGATTACAGGCATGAGCCACTGCACCTGGCCTTGTAATTTTTTATACAAGGTCAACATAATCCTCAGTAACTCTGTATTCCTAAGAAATAAAAATAAATCTAACCTAAGTAAAATATGCATATTAGGGATGTAAATAAACCATAATTGCTAAAAATAAGCTTAAAATGTGTGTAAGAAAATAAACAAAGTTGACTTTCAGCTTATCTAGTATTCCAAATTACCTATCATGTCCTTTTTCTTACTATAGATATGTTTATTATTTGAGACAAGTGAGAGAAGCCAATAGTATTTTTAAAATAACAGGAGCTCAAAGTCTGTTGCAATCAACCTGCAAAACTATAGTCTGACCTTACTAAATATTAATCCTGTTCTATATATTTTGCTAATGAGTCTTTAAACTAGAAATCCTGCTGCTCTAATAGGTTTGGCAAACACACAATTAAACGGCTACATATTTTAGCAGAAAAAGAAATGTTTTGAAGAGAAGTTTTTGCCAGATTTTTCTCTCCAACAGAAAGGGGTGTGACCTGAGGAGTGGGTAAGAAAGGAGAAATGACAAACCAGCAGAGAGATGTATTACTGTCCCTTTCTGTGTTGAATAAGCTGCTTCCCTTGTTCTTGCTTCTTTCAAATAATCCTCATAATTATCACAAACAACACCTGTGGGCATTGTTTTCTTAATACAAATTCCTTGAGGAAAGCAACCTCATAAAAATATCATCATGTATTTGTGGAGCATCACACACAGCTTTATGAAACAGAGAGGGATGAGCAGCCCACACTGTACAACAACTACATTCTTGTGTGCCCTCATGCGTCATGTCTAGGCGATAGGGATTTAAGATAAGTAGCATGCGTGGTAAATCAATAATAGATGTGGATGCCAATTAAATGGGAGGAGGGCTCTGAGATATCTCAGGCTCTTGGTGGCAGAGAGAACCAGCCCTTTGCCAAAGGGTAGGGAGACAGTGACTGGCAAAACTGAAATCTGACTCCACACTCTTTCCACTCCCGAATACCTAACAAAGTGCCCTGTCCCGCAGACCATGAGGTGGCAGTCCCGGATGACAATGACAGGTGAAAATAACACTGCAGCCTTTCTTGTTCAACAGAAAGCAGAAGATTGTTAAACAGCCAAGTTCAGACAAAGCCACTTGAAGTCTATCAAAACTCGAGTGGTTCTATAATTTCTTCACAAATAAATGTATTCATTTTTTCTGCCAATTCATCTGAATAGTATAGAAATACTAGGGCAGAAGGATGTTAATAAGATAGAATAGTCTAAAAGGTACATTATCTACCACAATAATGCTTAGCAACTTGGATATTCTAACGCTTTCATTATCTAAAATTTCTTTCAAAAGAACTTACATGGAACACAGCTTTGCACATAGACATATAGATACACACACACACACACACACACACACCATGAAAAAAGGAAACCATATGTAACTATTCTAATTTAAAATGGCATCTGTAAGTTGATTCAAGTTTAAGGCTATATTTCAAGACATTATACTTTGAAAGCCTTGAAAGCCACAATTGAGAAGTTTCATATTTACCTTAATCATCCTTTCTATTCCTTTATCTTATTCAATATTGAGTATGTAAATTCTTTAAGCCCAATAAATCAAAGTACTTTCCACTCAGTGCCTTCAACTTCTGCTTCACTACCCCTTATAACCTCACAATTAGTTTCTGGATATTAAAATGCATACACACGGCGAAGATTGTGATTTCAAAGGATTTTAGGTCATAAGTTGTTCTATCAAATGAGAACAGAATGAAAAGCCACTCCAAAAAAAAATCTAAGGTAATAAAAAATTTATACTTTAAAATGTCTGCACCAATTAACAGAAATATTTATTAGGTGCATCATACCTTTCAAATGAAGTCTCAAATTCAAAGTTTGGTGAGTGTCACTCTGCTGAAGGTTAATAACTGTGCCCTCTTTATAACAAATAATGAATGACATCTAGCTTCTTACCTTATTACTCCATTTTTAAATCATCAATTGTAACACATAAAACTACTATATAACATGCTCAAATTATTGGCATTTAAAATGTTAAATCCCTTCTTTTAATTCTTAGTCTTCAATCATTTTTCCTTTTCTAATTACCTGGCAGAGAAACTCATTTTAAACATAGTTTTGGCAAACATGCTATTCTTTGCAAATACACCACTTCCTTACTATTACAATTCATTTGAGCAATATACTAGCATTCCTGTATTTCTAAATAAACTTCCAAATTCGTTTTTATTTACAGATAGTCATTTTTGAAAACCAAATTTAAGTTTGTAACAAACTAATGCAAAATTGTATTTATATATATTTTAAAAGAATAAAAAAATGGTTACCATATTTATAATTTCTGAATGGTGGTGGCAGGCTGGTCCTTAAAGGGACATCTACAAGAGAAAGATTATTTTTTTTACACAATAAGCAAATAGACACTCATAGAATATGCACAGTCTTTTGGTTCTATTCTTTTCTATCTACAGACTAAGTTACCTTGAAAAACCTGATAGAACACAGAATGAATACATCACCGAAATCCAAGGGCCATCTATATTAGTCCATTTTCATACCGCTATAAAGAAATACCCAAGACTAGGTAATCTATTAAAAAAAATGTTTAATGGACTGGGGAGGCCTCACAATCATGGCAGGAGGTGAAAGAGGAGCAAAGGCACGTCTAACATGGCGCCAGGCAAGAGGGTCTGTGCATGGGAACTGCCCTTTATAAAACCATCAGATCTCACGACACTTATTCACTACCATAAGAACAGCATGGGAAAAACCCACCCCCATGATTCAATTATCTCCCACCAGGTCCCTCCCCTGACAGGTGGGGATTATGGGAGCTACAATGCAAGATGAGATTTGGGTATGGATACGGCCAAAGCATGTCACCATCTAAAATATTAGAGCTATTGACAAGATGTTGAGTTGTTACTACCTGAACTAAGACTTCAGTAACACTATTAAAAGAATGTTTAATTTCATTAGACAACAGTATCTATGTATAGTTAAAATATATACTAATATACTTGTGTGAGACATATATATATATATATATATATATATATATATAGCTGATGTTTGTTTAGCATATGAATCTTAGAGCCCCTTATGGGTCTTTGGCCATTAGTGGAAACCAATGATCTAGAACAATCTTATTACTCTACCAAAATTCATATAACCAACAAAATAACTCCTCTAACTCTGCAAAGACAACAAAACACAGTAAATATTCTTTTAAAAACATATTCCAAATGCCAGTACTAATTTTAATTAATAAGATCTGCTGGTACAACACCTAACAGAGAAATGTATATATATATATGTGTGAGTATATATATATCTCTCAAAATTACATATGCACATACTCCTTGACCTAGCCATTCCACTTCAGAATCAATGAGTGAATGAACGAATTTATTGATTAACTGATTGACACAGGGTCTCATTTTGCTGCCCAGACTGGAGTGTAGTGGAACAAACATGGCTCACTGCAGCCTCGACCTCCCAGACTCAAGTGATCCCCCTGCATCAACCCCCCAAGTAGCTGGGATTACAGGTGCATGCCACCACACCCAGCGATTTTTTGTATTTTTTTGTGGAGACGGGGTTTTGTCATGTTGCCCAGGCTGGTCTCAAACTCCTGAACTTAAGCAATCTGCCCACCTTGGCCTCCCAAAGTGCTGGGATTACAGGCATGAGCTACTATGCCCAGCTGGAAATTTATTATCATAGAACTATACTACACACATGAGTGTGTGTAAAATGACATTCATAGAAGGGTATTAACTGCAGCATTGCTCACAGCAGCAAATGTTAGGAAAAGTCCAAATGTCCTTCAATTAGGTACTCGTTAAGTAAATCATAATATGCCCAAACAATGAAAAATACTTTTCAACTGTTAAAAGAAAAAGAAGAAAGCTCTCTACTAACATGATAAGATCTTCAAGTTACATCAAGGCTAAAGAGATATGAGAGAACATTATTTTTAGGAAGCTACCTTTTGAGTAAAAAGGGGGTAAAATGAGAATTTATGGTGGGATTTGCTTGTACTTGCTGAGTGGGGGGTAGGGAGGGCAGGGGGGTGCTGCACTGGTCAGACAGAGACCAGAAGGGTAAAGGAGACTTTTCACTATATTCCTTTCTACATGTTGATCTTAAAACCACATGAATGTGTTACCTACTAAAGAAAACTAAAACAAACAAAAAATATCCACGTGTCTAAATTAGGAAACGTGAAGGTTTTTTGAGACAGGGTCTTGCTCTGTTGCCCAGGCTAGAGTGCAGGGGTGTGATTATGCTCACAGTAGCCTTGACCTCCTGGGCTCAAGCAATCCTCCCACCTCAGCCTCCCAAGTAGCTGGGACTACAGGCGCTCAGCACCATGCCCATAGTCCCGGCATTTTTTTTTTTTTAATAGACAGGTTTCACTAGGTTGCCCAGGCTGATCTAAAATTCCTGGGCTCAAGCAATCCTCTCACCTCGCCCCCAAAGTGCTGGGATTACAGGCATGAGCCACTACACCTGGTCAGGAAATGTGGGTTTTTTTTAAATGCTTTTTCAAGATCAAATACGTATCAAATTAAAATATAATTTATTCATTTATGTTACAAGCATTTAAAGCACCTACTACCAGGTATTCCAGGAACAGAGTAAAAGAGGAGCTGCCCACTCATGACAGCGTGTGCTCCAGTGGTGAATGCTGTAACAAAAGTACGTTTCCAGCCAGTGCTATGGTCCTAGGAGTGTGGTCCTCACCCCGGCTGCATGTCAGGATCACCCAGCCTGGCACGAGTGGATCTGACTCACGGTAGGCTGGTCCCAGGCAGAGATATTTAAATACAAAACAAAACAAAACAAAACAAAAAAAACCCTGAGATGATTCGTACTCAAATTCACCCAGAGGCCAGACAGGTGACAACAGGTAAGTGAAGCAGGTCAAACAAGGAGGGGCAGTGAGATCTGAGAGCATGCGCCCATCAAAGGGGGCTCTGCCAGTCAGTGCTGACTGATCACAGTGCTGTAGGAACATGAGCCTGGAGTGGCCACACCTAAAGATTTAAATGGCAACGCTACAAGTCTAGGGTTTTAGGTGAAATTTCTTGACTTTTAAAACACTATAGGCCAAAAGAAACCTCTCTGGAGGCAGGATTTGCCTGCCAGATACCAATTTGAAACCTCTGGCTTAGGCTTACCAGAGCATATGTACTTCATTTTATTCTTCTTGTGTCTCCATCATTTGTGAATTATGGGCCAAAGAAGTATTCATTAAACATCAGAAAGGAGAATTAATTCCATTTAATGTATTGACATTTATATTTCCTCAATTAGACAATGAAACTCCCTGAAGAAAGCCGTGAGGTGAAGAACAGATGGCCCCATGAAGCTATTATCATTTAGAGATGTCTACGACTGAAGAAATCAAATCAGTCTTATGTTCAATCCAGACTTCTGAGAGAAGAGACAACGACCAGGACACAGCGAGCACCTATTCTCTTCCTGCCTTTACATCTTAACTGAAGTGCCACCTCCTCTGACAACCCTTCTAAAGCGGGGGTCTT